>NW_024543079.1:6187500-10987500 GCF_018167655.1 Microtus oregoni
CTGTCTTTCTCTCCCTGACTTCTGAACCTGTCAATCACTAGTTACATGGGTCTGTTCTTTATCTAGTTGGAAGCCAGAGGAGTTTGCCTCAGAAAAGTGAGACCAAGAGTCACAAGGACTATCCAGAGCCATCCTGGTCAGAGCAGGCAGCCTGGGGAAAGGCCTAGAGGGGAGAATCTGGACAAGAGGGGACGCCACACCCATGGGGGTGCTCGGCACAGAAGATATGGAAGACACAAAAGGCCTGGGAGTTATAGGAATCTGGTCCAATCAGATGCAGGTTTATCTCAGGGTCCCAGAGGGCTTTAAGCAGAGTGACTTAGCCATGATTGTGCTTACAGAGGTATTCCTGGATGTTCAGTGTGACCAATGGGAGAAGGCTTTCACAGTGGGGTCAGACAAGGTACCCTGACTCAGGGCCTGGTGATTAAATAACACATTCAGCACAAATAAAAAAAACAACAAAATACCCTCCCCCAGAAGGGGAGGGGGAAACTAGCTACCTCTGTCACCACCTCACGTTGAAGCTTGGGACACCATCTCCAAATAGGCTGCACTTTTGCAACTGGGCGATAGGGGGCGGCAGTGACTTCTAGTTCCAGGACTTCATCAGCTGGCAGCCTCTCCACTCTTCATGCTTACAAATATCACTAGGGGGCAGCACCATGTTACTGGTTCCTCTACCAAAGCCCGTTTGAAACCACTAATAATACACAGATTTTTAGCAAAGTGTGGAGGGAACAGGAGACTAAGGAAATGCACAATCCTGCTCAGACCAGATGCAGGTGGAGGGGAAGGCTGTTCTTGAACAGTTGACAAATGACCACATGAGCTCTGGATAGTTAATAGTTTAGTTAAAGTTAAGAAAGAAAAAAAGAAAGAGGGAGGGAGGGAGGGGGGGAAGGGAGGGAGAGAGGGGGGAGGAAGGGAGGGAGAGAGGGGGGGGAGGAGGAAAAAGACAAATTGGGAGGAAGGGAGAGGGGAGAGAAGAGGTAGATTAAAAACGAGAAGAGAAAAGATAGAGGGGAAGGATAAGAGAAAAGGAGAGGAGAGAGATGGGTGGGGGATAGAGCGCACAGGCTGTGGGTCCAGCTGGTTCCGAGCCTCCCAGCCCTGATTGCAGCTGAATTTTACTTCACCAGCTTTAGCGTCCCCTCTGCAGAGCAGGAGCTCCGTCAAGTATCTCCCAGGTCGTAAGGTCACGGACAGGGGCACCAGGACACAGCACATGCTCTCTAGACAATGACACCATCCTGGTGCCAACCTCAGGGTAAGGTCTGGAGAGCCAGATTCTCTAGAGTTATTGCCAATTAAGACAGGGAGGGGGCTGGGCATCTTGTCAGGCCAGGGTGCTCTCTCTGCCTTCCCTTCCGCTAAGGGAAGGCCCCACCTTCTTTATCTCCCTCAGCATGCAGGAAGATGGAGTGCCCCAGTCCACAGAGTCTGGCTCCATGCTGGGAGCTTCAGCCATAGGGACAGAGAAGGAGTCTCCAGAGAGCAATGGGTTAATAGCACGCAGTTCCCCTGCTGCTCCAACCCAGCACTAAGCAAGGGAGTGCAGACATTTTCCTGGGGTTCAGCCAGCCAGGTCCAGGAAGCTCAGCTAGGAAAGCCTGCTGGAGGAAGGTCAGAAGATCATTCATCTCTGAGCCCAGTGCCATCTCTTCGCACACAGGGAGGGCTCCTGGCTCTGCCTCCATCATTCTGACCACACAGAATCACAAAGGCTGCCCTTCCCCTCCCTGTTTGGTGAGGGGGCCTTCTCCTCTTGCCTTCAAGCCAGCTTTGGGCTTGGCAACCTTGTCCTGCCAGCGGAGGCTGCTTTCACTTCCAGGTGTGGTGCTGAACCTGATTCTCTTCCCAGCTTCTCAGACAGACTCGGTACCTATACTGAATGTTCTTCTTTTTTTATTCTGTTGAGTGGGACACGTCAGTCGTTAAAGAGTGTGTGGCTTTGAATGTGTGATGCTCAGGAACAGGCAAAACTCACTCCTGTGGAGATGGAGATCAGGTAGAACAGGCTCGTCAGGTCACGAGAGGGGGCAGCAGGAAGAGCAGGACTGTTCTGAGGTGATGGGAACATTTAATATCTGGATGGAGGTGTTGGTTGCAGGGTGCACAGTTGTGAAGGCTCAACAGGTTTGTGGTTTGTGCATTTAACTGCATGAATTACATTCATCTCAACAAAATTTTATAGGGAAAAAAATCACTGTTTAAGAACAAAGACTATTATTGTTGTTTAGCTTTTAGTTTTTGAACAGGATCTCACTGGGTAGCTCTGGCTGGCCTGGAACCCAGTATGTAGACTAGGCTGGCCTCAAACCCACAGAGATCCATCTACCTGCCTCTTCCTTGGAGTTCTGGGATTAGAGGCATGTGCCACCACATTGACCAGAGACTTCTCTGACTGTCTAGCTAGACCTTGATGATAGCACCAGTTTAAAAAGTATTTGTTGCTGGGTGTGGTGACTCATGCCTTTAGTCCCAGTACTCAGGAGGCAGAGGCAGGTGGATCTCTGAGTTTGAGACCAGCCTGGTCTACAAGGCAAGTTCCAGAACAGCCAAGGCTGTTACACAGAGAAACCCTGTCTTGAAAAAAAAATATTTGTCGTTTGTGGTATTCATGTATGTGTCTGTGTGTGTTGTATGTGTGTGCATGTGCACTTGTGTGTCTATGAATGTGTGCATGTGTAGAACCTCAGTCATTTTTCCCTGGGAGCTGTCCACTGTTTTTTGAGACAGGATCTCTCATTGGCCTGGAACTTACTAAGTAAGCTATGCTGACTGGCCTTTGAGCCCCAGGGATCCTCCTGCCTCCGACTCCCCAGTACAGGTATCATGAGTGAGCCCCACCAATACCTGGCTTTTGTATGTAAGTTCCAGGGATTCATCCTGGGTTCTCACGCTTTCCCAACAAACACTTTACCAACGAGGCTGTCTCCCCAGCCCGCACTTCTCTTTTCAAAAGAAACACAAAGTGGACCACGGGAGAGGATGTAAAGTTTATATTTAGGTGGGGGTTTGTTTCTGTTTTTGTTTTTATTTTGACAGGAAAACACAGGACACCAAACAAAATTCCGCATGTGGCTTGGCTTTTTATTCCAGGCTGGCCCTATCCTCCAAAGGACACTCCACTTTCCCTCATCTTCCTCATGATGAAGAGGCCTGGCCTGCTGGAGTATGGAGCTGTGAACTTCATGCTTTTTGAGTGCTTAGGAAATCTGCATTCTTACAAATACAGAGTAAAGTTCACGGATCTTGCTGACGCTCCTCGGGACAGTATGACTTCATCTCTTCACGTTCACAGAGAATTCTGCCACTGAACTCCTCCCAGACAGGTAAGGTGTTCTCAGACCAGGGGAGCCAGACTCACTAGCCCACCCATAATCTTGCCTTTGGGAACAAGTGCACAGAAGTCCAAGAAGGGAATTGGGAGTTTCAGGCAATCTGCTTCCTGGTGTCCCTTCACCCCTATTGTCCCCGGCATGGTGGTGAGTTAAAGACTTAACTTTCAAGATCCTTTCTGTGGTCTTTTTCTGTATGGTGAAGTTGGAGAGAAAGCTGTCCCGTGTGCATATTTGATAAGGAACTAGCCAGGAGAGCCCAGAAGCCTGGGTCAGAATCCCAGGCTGTGTTAGAGTAATGGAGTCGGTCATTTGTTCCACCTACCTCAGACAGAACAGGCAACCCTCAGTGGCCCTGGACGAGGAACCTAACCAGGACAGTTAACTGCAGCCAAGAGTATGGAAAGGGGCATCTACCATCAGTCCAGGGCCAGGTCCTAAGGACACCTGCTGAGAATGGCAGGCTCTGTATCTCCATCTCCAGCTGGCTCTAGAAGGCACTGTTCCATGAGCTGCGACTCCCGGCGGCCAGGCAGGGTCTGGACAAACACAGGCGGCGCTGGATCTCTAGCTGGCAGAATCGGTTCTGGTTGGATACGCGGGTGGCTATCCCCAGCCCACAGGTGGTTGAGCAGGGGCTCCAGGCTGTGCTCCATGTGGGACAGGCGACATCAGCAGATGCAGGAGTGACGAGCCCAGAAAGTTGGTGTCCTGGGGGTTAGAAAGAAGAGGGTGAACATGGAAAAGTCAGGACTCCACAGACAAGTCTGCTCCCCTGCTAGCCCTCACAGGGACCCTGGTGAGACTTAGCCTTAGTTTCTTCCTAAACTTCCCGACATTGGGGATTAAATTAAGCAATGGCTGGGGAATCTAAGCACAGTGCACCCCGCAGACATCCATCACAAGACAACTAAAAACTGCCATCTTCCTTTTTTCTCACCTTCCTACCCTCTAATACAGGGCATCATACAGGCACACGCCTGGTGGCAAGAACGGCCCAGATAACAGGCTGGCCATGACCTGGCTCTACCTTCCCCATCCACTTCCGATGTCTGATGTTCTTCCTTCTAGCCCCGAGGAGCAAGAGCACATCTGGCAAACTCTAGAGAGATTTCTCAGTTGTCATGGTCAGTGTATACAAGGGATATTTTGTTGTTGTTGTTGTTTGTTTGTTTGTTTTGGTGGGGGGGGGTACTGCTGACATCTAGAGTGTGGAGGCCAAGTTATCTTTCTGCATCCCACAATTTCCCCAACAACCCCAAACCACGAGAAACTCATCCCAGACGTCACTGGCGCTGATGATGAAAACCCTGCTTTGAATGCACAGGTGTCATGTTTATGTGTCAGAGAAGTGGGCGTTGGATCAAGGACTGCTCAAGGGTGCTGAGATGTGAGGGTGCTGGCACCCCTGTACAAATGGTGCAGTGTTTGCACAGAACCCACAGACACACCTAGAAACACAGGTCACGTCCAGGTCACTAAGGCTAGCTAAAATGGGGAAACGTTACTGAAGAGTTGTGAAACCACCTTTGCTAAGGAAGAGCCTCATGCATAAAATAGTCTGCATGTGCTCAGTATGAACCCAATGACAAAACTATCCTTGATGAGCAGCTGGCTGAATCCACGGATATAGAGGACCAACTGCTAGTATGTTCATGGCCCTATGCATGTACACACAGTGGAAGTCAGGTGGCAGGTAGAGCTTTTATCTCGACTTTTACTATGTAAGTGAAGGGCTGGCAGCATGGCCCAGTGGTAGAGCATTTGCCTGGTGTGTACAAGGCTCTGGGTTCAATTCCAAGTACTATGGGGGTGTGGAATACATATTGTGAGCTGGACGACTTTCTCTCATGTGCCTAACTCGATGTGTCTTATCCCTGACAGGGATGATGGTGGCCAGGGCACTTATGCAGGCTTAGTGTCAGGCATCTTTACAACCTGTTTACTTGTCCTAGTTCAGTTTGTCCTCACCACAGTCCTGAAAGGTGGGGGTTCTTATTAGTTTCACTTTCCAGTTGGAGAAACTGAGGCAGGGAACGTCAACAACTTTCTCAGAGTCACGCAGCAAGCAAGGCCAGAGATCAGTATGGAAATGTAGCGTCCATGTATTTAACCCACCCCGTCTCCTGCCTTTCGCATGTGGTGGCATCCACAGAACCAGTCCTTACTTCCTGGGCACCTTCCCAGGGCAAATTCATATGATAACCATAATGCTTTTAAAGAAACAGGGCAACAAAATCCCAGAGTTGAGGAGTTGGTCGAAGAATGTAGCTGTCTTGTCTGTATCTCTGCCCAGCCCTGGGCTGTGTCCCAAACTCCAGTCCTGCCTGGTTCAGTTTTTGTCGAATCGTTTACTAAATCCAAATCATCATGTATTCATAGTATTATAAATTGTTCACATGTATTAAGTATCATAAATATATGTTCTATACGTATACCTATATTTTGTCATATTATATTAGTCTATACTATATCTATTATCTGTGCTATTTTATTTATACCACTGCTGTGAGATGCACAAATTTGGCTCAAGGGCTAACATTCCCTCCTCTCCACTCTGTCACCTAAACAAGAACTCTTTGTTTTTAAAGATTTATTTTTATTCTACCCGTGTACATTTTTCCTCCTACACATATGTGCACCTTGTGCATGCCTGGTGTCCCCCGTGGTCAGAAGAGGGCATCAGATCCCCTGGACCTAGACTTACGGAAGGTTATGTGTCACCATATGGATGCTAGGGACTGAATCTGGGTCCTTTACAAGAACAAGTGCTCTTAAATACAAAATCATAGCTCAAGTCCCTCAAACTTTATTTTAAATGACTTTATTAGTTGAAATCATATCTCTTAAGTGGTTGCCTCTTATTCTGTCAGTTTCCAGGAGACTGTTGTAGCATCCCAACGCTCGTCCTCAACCCCAGCAGCTGAGGCCTTGGTGGCCGGGGCCCACCTTACACTCACTCACCTTGGGCCGTGTAAGACTGGATCCTTGGCCTGGCTCCCTGGTCGCACACCCACTCAGGACAGCACCTGCCAGGCACCTCTACTCTCCTAGGGCGTGGGCAGTCCCAGCTGGGCAGTCTCACATTCTCGCTGCACAGCGGCAGGCAGGTGAAGCCACCGTCGTCACAGCGGCAGAGGACCCTGCAATTGGGCTGAAAGGTCTCCCCATCCAGGTACCTGCGGCCGTTCACCTCACAGCTTCCATCATCCTCTTCCACTGTGGAGGGAGGAGAAAGCAGAGCAGCTCTGGGGCCTGAGACCAGAGTGCCAGACACCCTGTCTCTTCACCGACCCCTCCCCGACAGGCCTGCCGGAGAGGCGGCAAGGAGCCTGGCTTGGACCCCATGGACCAAGTAATTTCACTTCTTGCACCAGTTTACATGAAAAAGATTATACATTGGCTCTTATTTCAGAGTGTGTCATAGACTAAATGAAATCATGATTATAATTAATCTGACAAAATGAAGCCTGGGTAAAGGGGTGTGGCTCAGTGGGTGGGTGCAGTGCCTGCCTGGCTGCTCATGGCTCTGAACTCAACCTCTAGCAATGAATGAACTCAGTGTGGTGGCATGCTTAGTGGCACTCCTGTAATCCTAGCACTCGGGGGGGGGTGGTGGTGGTGGTGGTGGCAAGGATTCAGAAGTTCAAGGCCAGCCTGGGCTGGAGACCCTGTGAAATTAGTGATATTTAGTAGTTAGCCATAAAGCACACTGGGCCTGGGGCTTCAGGTAGCATCGCGTCTGTCCTCTTCCTATGTGGGGTCATCACTGTCTGCCAAGGCTTAACTCGCTGGCCATGGGGCTCAGTAGTTGCTACCTAAATCCTCCGAGTGGCCGGCCCCATCACCACCTGCCTGGAGAGCTGGAGCCCAGAGTACTCCTCTTCCCATACCCATATTTCTTCTTAGAGGATGATTGTATCAGACCCTGTCCCCACTGCCTCCAGATCACTGCCTTGGATACAAAGATTGGACCTTCTGGCCTGGGCCATGTTGCCAATGGTTTCCTAGGAACTGCTCAGGTAGCTGTGTCTTGCTCCCTACCTGGTCTTGCTACTTCTGGGCTCACTCTAACACATACACACACACACACACACACACACACACACACACATCCATCACACACATGCGTACACACACGTCCATCACACATGCACACACCACCTGACCTCTGCTGCTTTGCTTTGGGTCCCGAGTTGCCAGGACGACCTGGTAAACAGAGGCGCATTTAGGAACGTCAACTGGAGGATGATAATTTTAGCAAGCATTCCTGGCACCTTGGAGGTCATCAGCGGTGAGCTGGCTGGGTGTGGCCAAGTGGGGCTGGGCAGCCAACCCCTCAGCAGGGTAGATGCACTGTGAGAGGCGCCTTGAGATTGCAAACCCCATGAACCATCTCAGGATTCCCCTACCCACACATGACAGCAGTCTTCACTTGAGGTCCCCAGACTCCCCTGAGCACAAGCCATAGACTTGCCATCTGGGGGCTCTCAATGTCCCTTCTCCCCTCTGGAAGTCATCACAGAGTTACTGTTTTTCCCCTTCCACCGCTTGCAAGCTGTGCGACCTGTGTAAGTGGCATGAGCCTCTCTGAGCTGAGCTCCCTCGCCTGCAAAACGGGCACATTAGGCTCTTTCCTCAGTGTTAAGGATAAGGTAAAACCAGCTTTTAAAGCATTTTCCCACAGGATTGACTCAAGGAAAGGGCTCCTGTTACTGCCCGCCCCACTAGAACCTCTGCCGTCAGCCACGTGATGCCACAAATATTTGCTGAGCACCTACAGTGGCCTAGGCCATGTGCCAAGCAGTTGTAATTCAGGCTATGTGGGCAAATGGACAAACATCCTCCCCTCTGGAGCACTCCAGTGAAAACAAACACAGCCAATGAGGTTGGGCCGGCTGGTGATGGGGCCGGGAGAAAGTAAGGGACTAGAGAGGAATTGCAGTATCTTAACTAGGTGGTGCTAGGGCCTCGTGGATGACGTAGCGTGTGAGTAGGGTGTGAAGGCAGAGAGGGAGCTTTCCATGTGTGTATCAGGGAACGGATGAGGGTAGAGGAACGGCCAAGGTGAAGGCCCTGAGGTGGAGAGCACCACTTGGGTGTTCAAGGCCAGTGTGGCTGGAGCCCAGAAGAGGAGCAAGAAAGGGAGCAGATGAGGTCATTTTTGTCCAAGTGTGAAACACACTTAGATGAAATAGATAAATCATAAAAATCTAACCCTTCTCTGTTTCTCTAAAGTTCTTCAGCCCAAGGTGCAATTTTGCTCTTTGGTGACCTTGGCAAGATCACCACTGGTAGCTGATTCTGGCATCTCATAGGTCCAGAGGGTGCTGCTAACTGTCAGGCCACAGAGAGTCTCCCCTCAACATTGGCCCTGCCCCAAAGTGTCAGAGGACACCCAGGCCTGAGACCTGTGAGGAATGTCACACATCCAATACCACTAGGAAACAGCACTGGGGTTTGCACCGCAGCCCAGTAGGGAATGGAGGGAATGCTTGAAGATGGGACAGGCTGGAGGGCATAGAGCAGGCTAGCTGACCTCTCTGAGCCTCAATTTCCCTGTGTGTAGAACTGGTGCAATGGGACTATGGGGCACGAACAGTGAGTAACCAGCCTTGTGGGGGCACACACCATTCCCCATTGGAGGCTCTGCTCTTGCTCCCCACAGGGCTGTGATTGGCCTTGGGGTAGCAATTGGTCCAGCTTTGGAACTGGCTGTGATTTGGATGGGTGTGGATTGAAATCACCAGGGAAGTCCCAGCAGAGGGCAAGAGGGAAGAAACAGGGAGTGGGCCCAGGAGGCCTTGGGTCACCAGCTGAGCTGAATGAACACAGAGCCTAAAGCGAGGTCAGAGAGACACAGAGAGCCGAGCTCCACTTGGCTCTGAACCCTTGGCCTTGACAACCCCCACCCCCACCATTAGTCTAGAAAACCTGCTTACAGAGGCACAGGGCCTCCCGGCCACTGGGGCCTGCCCCAGGCTGACAAACCAGGCCCTGGCTGGGGTCGCAGACATGCAGATGGTCACAGGACTCCCCCAGCCGCCGTGCACACACTCGACAGCAGCCACAGTCATCCAGCACCAGGGGCACCCCCGGCGGGCACTGGGGTGGTGTCCAGGGACAAGTACAGGATGCTGGGCACAGCTGGGCACACACCTGAGGAGACAGAGACCTCACTTAGCTTTGACTATCAAGGCAGGTATTGAGACGTTCACAACCCGTCACTTTGTGGCCAAATCAGACAGCATGGGATCCATAGCTTGGCCTTGGGGTCACACAGAACCAGCCTTGAACCAGGGCCATCTGAGGGTGTTCCTAAGAGGAAGCATGACACTGTGCTCTGGAGCGAGGACCCCAGGCCAGAGTTTCAGTTCTAGGCTCTGCCATGTTGGTGGAGTTCCCTGAGAGTTCCTTGAGTTCTCCAAACCTGGCTTTCCTCACATGTAAAAGAAAGCAGGGATGATGTCACTAACCCCTGAGCATGGGTAGGTCAGCCATATTTTTTTTGCGGGAGGGGGGACACATGTATGTGTGGTGTGCACATGTATGTGTGTAAATGTGAAGAGATCACCACCCCACGGCTGCCTCTGTCCTTATCATTACCCAGCTCCCCCCCACTCTCTCTCTCTATTTTTAGACAAGGTCTCTCACTGTGCCTGATGATCACCAATTGGCTAGGTTGCCAAGTGAACCCTGAGGACCTGTCCATCTCTGCACCATCAGCACTGGGGGTACAGGTGTGCCCCACTGTGCCTGGCTGTTACGTGCGGGTGCTAGGGATCGATCTCGGGTCCTCACGCTTGCATGGCAAGCCATTCACCCACCCACTGAGCCGTCTCCCCAGCCTCCTGAGTGTGGTTGATGCTGGTGGTCATCTTTGCTCGTCACAATGGAGGCTAACCTAGGAACTCACCTGAAGGCAAGAGCGAGAGCCTGAGGAGTGAGAAGGGAAGCCAAGACTTCCTGGGTGAGTGCTTACCCTCAGGGCGAAGAAACCACACAGAACGTGGAATTTCCTGGTCTCGGCACAGCCCAACACGTTTCCCAGCCCTGAGTGCATGTCAGATCAGCCAGGAAAGGGAAAATGCATATTCCCAGGCCACCAGGACTCAACTAGAAGTCACAGAGGCAGGATCTGCACTCTACTTAATAAGCTATCTAGAAGTTTCTAGCTTCAGCTAGATTCACAGACTCTCTGGCACAACCCAGCCCAACTCCCCACCCCCACACCTCCATTGCATCCCCACTCCCCACCTCCCTGCACAGATGGGGAAATTGACTCCAAAGGGGAAAAAGTGTTTGCCCATAGCTAGATCTGGAAGCTGTGCCAAGACCACCTCCCTGATGTGGACTCGTGGCCCCAGACTGTAGCATGATTAAAAAACCCAGAGACAGAAATTGGGGTTCAACCTGAAGGTCAGAAAAGCAAAGCAGACAGCCACAGACTCTTACCTTGACCTCAGTCCGAAAATGTCGATCCAGCCTCCAGGAATCTCGGAATGAGACTGTGAGTGAGAGCTGTCTCCTCCTGTTTTATATTCCTCTCTAGTGCTGGGATTAAAAGCATGCACCACTACCGTCCGATTTCTATGGCAAACTAGCATAGCTACTGAGATTAAAGGTGTGTGCCACTGCTGCCTAGTCTGTATGGCTGATCAGTGTGGCTGTTTTACTCTCTGATCTTCAGGCAAGCTTTATTTACTAAAATACAAATGAAATATCACTACACCAGAGAAGCAGACTTCTCCTGGAACAGGCAAAATCCTAACCAGGGGCTCAATACCCATCCATTGCAGGGCCAAGACTTCCCCCAAAGACACAACTGTGCCTCCCACCCAGGACAAAAATACCTAGATGAAGTGTCAGATGCCATGGGCTTCCTAGAGGGTGAGGACCACGAGGGAGGTACCACTCAAGATGCTCCTGACTGTCTGCCCCAGCGGTGGAGGTCACTCACTCTTTAGCAGAGTAGATGGTCTTATGTGGAGGATTTGTGATTTAGGAAGAGAAAACTAAAGACCCCAAACCTCCTGATTGGCCCAAAGAGGCAGTGATCCCTTTACCTAAGGTGGGAGGGGCATCCTGTCCTCCGCCCCTGGACCCAGAGTCCCCAAACCCTGCTTTTCAGGACCCGCAGTTCTCACTGTGACCAGCAGGGGCCGCCACAGAGTAGCTGCCTGTCTTTGACCAGAGGCTCCCACCTAAATTTTGCAGGGTACTCTGCAGAATTTCAGGTTCCAAAGGGTTCTAGGACCAGCAGTCTCTAGGAGCTTCTAAGAACACACACTGTCACCTCTCCAAGCCTTCTGTGTAACCTCAATATGGGATATAATACATCCTCCGGCCCCCTCCTCCCCTATGCCCTTGCTAACCATCATGTCCCCATGTTCAAGCTGTCCCAACAGAGTTTCACTGTTTTCAGGATCCCTGTCCCGACCCCAGTCCAGAGCCAGGAGCCCGCAGCCTGCCCGGAAGACCTGGAACTCACTCCCCCCCCCCCCCCCCCCCCGTGAACTCACTCCTGCCCCCCCTCGTGAACTCACTCCTGCCCCCCCCCGTGAACTCACTCCTGCCCCCCCCCCCCGTGAACTCACTCCTGCCCCCCCGTGAACTCACTCCTGCCCCCCCCCGTGAACTCACTCCTGCCCCCCCCGTGAACTCACTCCTGCCCCCCCCGTGAACTCATTCCTGCCCCCCCCCGTGAACTCACTCCTGCCCCCCCCGTGAACTCACTCCTGCCCCCTGTGAACTCACTCCTGCCCCCCCCCCGTGAACTCACTCCTGCCCCCTGTGAACTCACTCCCGCCCCCCCCCGTGAACTCACTCCTGCCCCCTGTGAACTCACTCCTGCCCCCCCATGAACTCACTCCTGCCCCCCCTGTGAACTCACTCCTGCCCCCCCCCCCGTGAACTCACTCCTGCCCCACCCCCGTGAACTCACTCCTGCCCCCCCCGTGAACTCACTCCTGCCCCCCCCCCCCCGTGAACTCACTCCTGCCCCACCCCCGTGAACTCACTCCTGCCCCCTGTGAACTCACTCCTGCCCCACCCCCGTGAACTCACTCCTGTCCCCCCCCCCCCGTGAACTCACTCCTGCCCCCCTCCCCGTGAACTCACTCCTGCCCCCATGAACTCACTCCTGCCCCACCCCCGTGAACTCACTCCTGCCCCACCCCCGTGAACTCACTCCTGCCCCACCCCCGTGAACTCACTCCTGCCCCCCCCCCGTGAACTCACTCCTGCCCCCCCCCGTGAACTCACTCCTGCCCCCATGAACTCACTCCTGCCCCACCCCCGTGAACTCACTCCTGCCCCACCCCCGTGAACTCACTCCTGCCCCCCCCCGTGAACTCACTCCTGCCCCCCCCGTGAACTCACTCCTGCCCCCATGAACTCACTCCTGCCCCCCCGTGAACTCACTCCTGCCCCCCCCATGAACTCACTCCTGCCCCCCCCATGAACTCACTCCTGCCCCCCCCGTGAACTCACTCCTGCCCCCCCCCCGTGAACTCACTCCTGCCCCCCCCCGTGAACTCACTCCTGCCCCCATGAACTCACTCCTGCCCCACCCCCGTGAACTCACTCCTGCCCCACCCCCGTGAACTCACTCCTGCCCCCCCCTGTGAACTCACTCCTGCCCCACCCCCGTGAACTCACTCCTACCCCACCCCCGTGAACTCACTCCTGCCCCCATGAACTCACTCCTGCCCCACCCCCGTGAACTCACTCCTGCTCCCATGAACTCACTCCTGCCCCCTGTGAACTCACTCCTGCCCCCGCCCCGTGAACTCACTCCTGCCCCCCCCCCCGTGAACTCACTCCTGCCCCCCCCCCCCCGTGAACTCACTCCTGCCCCACCCCCGTGAACTCACTCCTGCCCCCGTGAAGGATGTGGCTTCACAAACTCCCCATGGTTGCATCCCTGGGTTTCTGTGCCAGGTGCCAATCACCTTGCCGGGACCAGGAGGGATGGCCTCACAGATGCCACTCCAGTGGCGAATCCAGGTCTCTCTTCCTCGGTCTCTCAGAGCCCCTCTCCCTCCCTGGAGCCCAGGAGATGAAGTCTCCTGCATCTTGTTCTGCCCATCCTTTCCAAGACTAGAAGCCGGCTGGTTCTGACCTTGTCAGGGAGACCTCATGGGGCCCCAGATCCATGTTACTGGGAAGTCAGCATTTAGTGTGAAGCATTGCCCAGGTTGGGGTGGGAGGTCTCCTCAGAACATGTCTGTCCCAGGTTCCATCATGCTACTCATCTATTGTTTTTTGCTGTGTGACTTTGGGGCAATTGCTCACCCTCTCTGAGTCTCGTTTGACTAAAAGACTTATAAGACTGTTGTGAGTGGGTGGCAAAGTGGAACTATACAGAAGTCCGTTAAAAGTGTTCCACATGACACTGAGGGACATTACCCACAGATGTCTCCTGTTCTCTCTGACCAGGATCAGAGGGTCACCGACCACCCGAGGGCCAGCACTCTGTGCTTTGTAATCGGACCCCAGCTTACATCCCTGCCCTGGTTACGCAACTCTTACATCTGATTTGCTCTCTGGGGAGGAGACTGGGGGTCCCTGCCTGATCACTGTCCTCTTCTGGACACTCATCTTGGCTCGGGGCAATTCTCCTCACTGATCTCCCCAGAGGATCCTTGTACCCATTCCGCTGAGGCCGAGGCTCAGAAAGGGAAGGACACGTGCCTGAGGTCACACAGCAGAACTTGCAAGGAACGACTGTCTGAGCCCAGGGAGGACCAGACTGTACCCAGTGTAGGGTCCCACCAAGGGTCCTCTTGTAACCACATATCCGTCCATCCATAATTCTACTTTAAAAGACCAGGATCCCTTACCATTGAGGGTAGGCAGAGGAAGGAGATGGCCAGAAGATGGGTCAGTGGGGTGCCCCTCATGTCACCGTGTCCCTCGGGAAGCCAGCTTCAAACCTGGGAGGCAAGACCTGAGTCTTTATGTTCTATAAGGTTCTACTAGGTACAGAGAGAGAGAAAGAGAGAGAGAGAGACATAGACAGATGGACGGACAGTCACACACACACACACACACACACACACACACACACACCACCCGTAGTGCCCACTCTCCTCCCCATAGTCCCAGGAATGAGCCCAGTTACCTGAATGTGAGGCCACTGAGGCCACCAAGGAGGCGTCTGACAGTGTGTGAAGCCTAAGCCACCGCCAGTGCCAAGAGCAGAGGACAAGCCGGCAGGGGCCTCTCGGCTCAGCTCCCAGGAAGAAAGTCCTCCAGCCCAAGCCACTGCCACAGCAGCCCCAGCCTTGCCAGGGCCCCTGTCCCACCCCCAGGGGCCTGTAGAGACCAGAAGCGTCCAGCAAAGCCCCTTTGCAGATCTGACCCACGGCGTCTTGAGCCCTGTGGCCCGAACTCCGGGCAGCCCAGACCCAGCCTGCGGTTTCTGGCAGGGAGACTGGCAGTCACCCAGAGGTGGGTGTGACCCAGAGCAGAGCTTCCCTGGCAGCCTGGCTTCTCTTGACGACCAGGAGCCTCCCTATCCTGCCTCCTGGGCTTCAAAGGTGGCTTAGTGTGGCCAAGTCTGAGCAGGCTGGGCCTACTATGTGCTGCTGGCACTAGCTGGGCCCTGCTGATCTGATTAAGCTAAATCATCTTTGTTAAATCCCACCAGCACTGAGGGACTCTGTAGGGCTGGAGACACGGGCACAGACCTGGGAACTAGGTGCTGGATGTGGGAGCAGCAATGGAAACACTGAGGAGGCCCCCTTATTCAGACTAAAGCTGGGGTATAACCTTCTGAGGGAGATGCCATTTCTGAGAGCCAAGAAAGAAGCTCTGAGGTAGAGTGTTCCAGAGGAAGCAGCACGGTCAAATGCCCAGAGGAGGGAGCCAGCACAGCAGCCCGGCCTGTTCAGAGCAGAAGACGCCTGGTGCGCCTGAGGCCTCCTGAATACTGGACTGTGCGGGAATACATGGAGGATAAAACACAGGATTCACACTGCCAACTGTAGGACGTCTCCAGTGTCTTAGCTATTGGGTGCAAGGAACATTCCCTAAGGTCTCATCGATGGGTGTGGGGGTATAAGGACATGGGATCTGAAGGCCAGGGCTACAGCTCAGTTGGCAGAGTGTGTTCCAGTTACAGTGGAACATACCTGCGAGCCCAGAACACGGGGAGCTAGCCTGGACTACAAGGCAAAACCCCATCTCTTAAGAAAACAAAGAAGCGGGGAGTCCACATGCTCCCTCCTGGTCACACTCAGGCTACGCCTACCACTGTGGGTGTTAAAAGCCATCTCTAAAAAAAGAGGCCTGCCTCAGGCAGGGCCTGCAGAAGTGGTGTGGCCAGTGTGGGCACCTGCTGTTTGTAGCTCTCTGCTGGCCCTTCTCATGCTTACTGGGCCTAAGCTATGTCACATGAAGGCGGGACACTAGGCGACTGGAAAGGTAAATCACAGTCATTTGGTTAGGTAGTGGGGGCAGAGGAATTGGGGATGGGCACAGGCCCGGAATGAGGCAGACAAGGACTGAGAAGCAGCTGGACTTCGTGGCTGGGCATGCTGAAGTGTGCAATCAACCCTGAGCCAAGCTTGACACCCTGCCTTGGTGGCCCATTTGCTTTGTGGCTGCATGGAAATTCCATACCCTCTTTGGGCCTCAGACGGACCTGCATGATGCCCATGCCAATAACCATCTTTATTTTCTGTCACCATCACTATGACCTGAGTTTGTTTGAGACAGAGATATGCCCAGCTTGGCAGCTAGGCAAGGCTGTGTGGCTAGCTTCCTGCTGTGAGATCTGTGTACAGCACTAGGTGCAAATTCTGGGACCAGTCCCTAAAAGGAAGGACGTTCTCTGACTCATCAGCACTCTTTCTTCCTCTTGCTTCTGGTCAAAGATGCAGCAGTGGAACTCGGCAGCCACCTTGGGCCATGACGGTACTTTGAAGATGGATCTCATGTACAGGGGAGATGAAATAAAACTTTAAAAGAGGAGACTGGAGCCAGGCACGGAGAAG
The DNA here is from genome assembly GCF_018167655.1 of Microtus oregoni. Lineage (NCBI taxonomy): Eukaryota > Metazoa > Chordata > Mammalia > Rodentia > Cricetidae > Microtus > Microtus oregoni. The sequence continues at coordinate 6,203,846 of NW_024543079.1, forward strand.
CACACATGCCACCCTAGCACTTACAAGGCTGAGGCAGGGGGATAGCGAGTTTAAGGTTAACTTGGGTTACATAGAAAGACCCGGGCCCTAGAGCTACATACATGTCCTGGGTGCACCTTACTGATTTAATTTACACAGTTAAGGGGGTAATGATATGTGTGTATATATAAAATATATGTAACACATATAATATATATGATTATATGTCACCACTGTTTTTAATATTTATATAGTCCCCATAGACCCTCCTGTTTGAGCTGACAGGAGTTTGAGTTAGTCACTGCTGATGTAAAAAAAAAAATAGCAATTTTATTGTTGTTATTATCACTGCTGGTGACCATGAACCTGGAAGCTTTGCTAAGTCCCATTTAATGTTCTGTCTGTTGGTTTGTCTAGCCTTGTCTCCCTCCAGGAATGGCATCTCTTCCGTTCTCTCCCTACATGCCTGGCTGTCTGCCACAGGCCTCAGACCCCAGCAGCAGTATCTGCTGCTCCCGCCTTTCCCTGGCCCTCCAGGACATAGATGCAGCTTTGGAGGATGAAAAGCTTCATGAGATGAAGGTAATTCTTTTCCATGAAGACGGTGGACCCTGTCCAAGAGCTGTGTCTGCTCCCCGCTTCATGAACACTGGGGCTGTTTTTTCCCCCTTGATCCTCCGAGGCAGATACGCTGGCCAGCTCTCTACTGTTGCTGTTTTCTCTGGGATAAACTTCCTGATAGTGGGGGAATGTGGTGATTTTTCTGGATCCAGCCAGTGTTTTATTTAATGTCTCCATCTGTCCTCATATGAAACGGGCCTGTAACATTCCTTGATGGTTGGTCTCGCTTTTGTAACGCTGGTCACTTATCAAATAGCTCTTTTGGCAGCTTCCCCGCCCCTTCCCAGCTCCCCTTGCAACCTGAGCAACAGAAGAATTGTTTCCTGCACTTCAGGACAGCCTCCCCGCTAGACCCCCTGGGGCTGATGATTTGAGGCTGGTTGGGAGAGTCTTTTGACATCTCAGTGTTTCTGTGTTGCTGTGCTTGAGGGTGGATGTGTGCCTCACTGGACACAGAGGACAATGTTGTGTTTCCTCCTCTGTGACACTGCAGCCCATTTTTTGAGGCAGGGTCTCTCTGAACCTGCAGTCATTAATTTGATGAGGCTGGTTGCCCACTGAGCCCTTGGGATCCTCCTGCCTCTGCCTTCCCGTGCTGGCGTTAGGTGCGTACTGCCTGACTCTGCTGTTCTTTATGAGTTTGGGGGATTCAGGCTCAGGTCCTCAGGCTTTCATACACTGCCCACTGAGTCATCCCTGCAGGCCCCTTCCTAAGAAGTGCTCAATTCCCCAGCCTTTAGCTTATCAGATGTGTAATTGTATCACTGGCTCACAGTGGCCTTTAAATTACCTAACCTTTAGGTCCAGGGGACTGCCACCATTTTGCTGTGTGTTTTGTTTTACTTGGTGGGTGCACGCTAGGGATGGAATCCAGGACCTTGTGAAATCCGGGGAAGTGCTGTGCCCCTGAGACACATCCCAGCCCTTTCTCTAGATTCTGGTCAGCCGGCTCAGCGTGTGTCTGCTCTTAATTTTGTCTTGTTTTGTTGAACTCTTTTGATCTCTAGCTGGTTGATTTGTTCATGGAATCTCCTGTTGCACACAGCCACCCTCTGTTCAGCCCTTCGATGCTGACCCATTCTGCATCTTTAGCAACATCATGTGCATCATAAAAGAGACATGGGCTCCGACCCCCAAACTGGAGGCTCTATCTTCACAATGGATGTTTCCCCTTCACCACACACACACACACACACACACACACACACACACACACACATCACCCTGCCTCCGCTGTGACAGGAGGGACAGGTTGGGGGAATGACTGCCTGCTTGGCTGACTGCAAACATCCAGCCCGCGAGGCCCCTCTGTGGCTTCTCCTTCCACGTGTTTTGCTGGCTGGACAGGAATTCAGATGTCTGCTCCTGGCCCTGAGGTCCCAGGTGCCGTGTGACAGGTCCCCAGAGACAGCTGCAGACTTGGACAGTTTACCACTTGGCTGAAGTCTGAGCTGGCAAGGAGCGTGTGGGAAATGACATGCTCCCTCAGAGGGCTGGAATGTGGTGATCTTAGCGCACACATATGACCGTCATAGCGTGTGGATGTAAGCCAGTGTGAGCTGGGGGTTTCAGCGCGAGGGGATGGCATCGGATAGTGCCAAGTGTGCAGCTGCTGGCGAGCTGAGGGTTATGATGGCACATGGCAGGGCTTTGGGAATTGGTATGAGGGCTTATTCTCAGGCCAGCATGCCAGGGAAAGCCACAGATCCCAGCATGTGTAGGTGTCTGGATGAATCAGGGACCTGAAGAAGCCAGGCTTCAAGCCAAGCTCCAATCCTGGCCCAATGGCTGTGCACCTTTGAGCAAATTCTCTGTTTTGTTTGGCTTTAGTTTCCTTATCTGTAAAATGAATGAAAATTAATTATTTTCCAGGCCTCCCTGGTCCCAGAGGTCTATGTTTTATATCCCTGGAAATCACTTATTTCCAGAGGCAGTCCTGACCAGGAGATAGGTTTGGAGGGAAAGCCTCAGCAATGCAGAGACCCACAGTGTAACTCAGAATTCGAGGTACTCCACTGAGTTAGGACTAGTTGATTGGGCACCACGTCAGGGAGCAATAAGAAGCTAGATTATCTCTACCCCATCTGAGAGCCCCTGTCTTGGTTAGAAGACCCCCATTCCAAGAACCCACTTCTCCCTAGGGGTCCCTATAGTGACACTCTCTGTCTTAGACACCTGTCCATCTTTCCATCAATCATCTGTCCATCCTTCCACTCATGTCTGTGTACCTGACCCACCTGTCCATCTGTTTGTACACTCATCCATCCACCAACCCGTCCATCTGTCTATCCATCCATCTTCCATGTATTCATTCTACAAGCCCAGGTTGTATATGCCATGCATTGGTCTCAAAAGCACATCCCTGTCCAGAGTAAGCTCAAGGGGTCTGGGGACCGAGGCCAGTAGAGACAATCTCCACAAGGTAAGTAGAGGATGGGGGGGGGGGGGAGGCCTAAGCCAGGGTATGACACTGAATTTGGAAGCAACTGTGGGTGCCAATCGGGTGATTTGAGCAGGGGCAGGAGGGAGTAGAAGCCTGGAGGTGGTAGAATTGAGTCTGGATTAGGTCCTGATGGGGGGCAGGGGCTCAGCGGAGCTGCAGCTGGGCAGGCCAGTGTCAACCAGGGAGCTGGGATAGGGATGATACCAAAGCCTTGGGCACACTGCAGGGCTGCTTGGAGAGGCAGGAATCAGAACCCCACTCCCATACCTGACAGAGTGACGTCGGGCAACTCTACGAGGCCTAGTCCCCAACGATGACATCACAAGTTGTCCTTTTAGCCTCCTGGGACCCGTCTAGCTCCTGAGTCACAATGTGGTTAGCAAACTGAGGGTATGTGAGCGTGTGGCCTGGCCTGGAGCTAATTGTTTCCATACCTGCCTTGCTGGGGGAGCTTTCGCTAGGAAGTGGGAGATTTTGGTTAGGAGCCACCATTGAGGGCTCTAGCCATGGGGTGGCAGACATGCCAAGAAAGAGCTGGGCCACTGTTCCAGTCATCAGCTTGGGCCTCAGGGTCTCCCGGTGGGAGATGGGAGCCTGATTCTCTCTGCCTATAGCTGCCTCCAGGGTAGCTCGCCAGGCAGCAGACTCAGAACATAGCCCCTTAAGAACTACTATGTTTAAAACATGCCCAAGAAAAATGGCTTGAAATGTAGCAGAGGGAGGGGGGTCCTCGATTGGAGCAGCCCCTAAGACCTTGTGGAGGAGTGTCTTGTTTCTTTCTGAGACAGTCCAGGAAGCCTAGGCTGGTCTCAAGCAAGCTAGTCTAGTCATGGACCTTGAACTTCTGATCCTCCTGCCTCCACCTTTCAGGTGCTGACATTTCAGGTGTGAGCTATCTCACCCAGCGCTATCTCACTCTGGGAATTGAGCCCAGAACTTCGTGGTAAGCTAGACAAGCACGCTACCAACTAAACTACATCCCAGCCTGGAGAAGCCCTTCTACATCCAAGAGTCCCGCACCCTCCACACTCAGGAGGGCAGAGAGGCCCAGAGATGGAAGCTACACAACCAGCGTTCACTCCTGCTGATCTCTTCTGACTCTGGTGCTGCCCAGTCCAGCGCTGGAGACCTCCAGGGTAGCTGGGTCCAGCCCTCTGGGTCCTTAGAGGCTGGGAGGTTAGGAGATCGCTTCTCCCAGGACATATGCAAGGAGCTCAGAGAGAGAAGGTCAGATCTCAGTTAGATTGTCGCCTATTCCCTGAGAGTAGCTGCAGGGGGCTGTGCGCTAGGATGTGCATTGCAAGAAAGTTAAATGTGGCCAGTGTACCTTCTCCTGACTGCCGTATGCAAGTGTCTTAGTTAGGGTGGAGAGACACCATGACCATGATGTCTTTACTTATAAAGTCAAGCATCCCATTGAGGTGGCAGCTTACAGATTCAGAGGTTTAGTCCATTATCATCATAGCGAGAGCATGGCAGTGTGCTGCAGGTCGACATGGTGCTAGCTACATCTTGATCAGAAGACAACAGGAAAGTTCTGAATATCACACTGAGTGAAGCTTGAGCAAAAGAGATCTCAAAGCCTGCCCCCACAGTGCCACACTTCCTCCAACAAGGCCACACCCACCCCAACAAAGTCACACCTCCTAATAGTGCTGCTCCTTATGAACTTGTGGAGGCCTGTAACATGAAGGCCTGCTCCTCAGGGTTTCTGTCCTGCCCAGTTCTGAGCCATTTAGATCCAGAGAAAAATCACACAGAGAGTCTGCATTAGGTTATAAACTGCTTGGCCCATTAGCTCAGGCTTCATATTAGTCTTATAACTTATAGTAACCCATTATTCTTATCTATGTTAGCCACATGGCTCAGTACCTTTTGTCAGCAGGGCAGGACACATCCCACATCTTCTGTGGTCTGGGCAGGACTCGGGAGGAATGGTCTTCTTCCTTCCCAGCATTCTCCTGTTCTCATCACCCTGCCTCTACTTCCAGTCTGGTTGACCTGCCTACACTTCCTGCCTGGCCAATCAGCATTTATTTAAAACATGATTTACAGAATACAGACAATTCTCCCACACCAGAGGCCAATTACATTCAAATTACCACCATGAACAGCTGACCCCTCCTCTGGGTTAGAGGTTGAGGGAAGCCCCAGACTAGAAGGCTCTGGGCCTACAGCATGCTCAAGGCTCAGAAACACCGTGTGTCTACTTATTCCACAGCCAGATGAAAAACATAAATCTGGGCTGATCTAGACGGGGTCCCCAAAAGAGCAATGGGTAGACCCAAGGAGGCCAGTCCTTCCCTGTTCCAATAGAAACTGATTAGGCAAATGGTACCCCAGTCTACCACAGTTGTGACTAGGGATGGGTAGTGGCGCCCCAAAGTATACCCCTTAGTCCCCAGACAGGACCTAAGTCTGACTGACTCATAACTTCAGTTCCTCCATAGTTTCAGGTCTGAATCTGAATACAGATGCCCTATCTTTACAGCAAAGATACAGGGTACTTAGTATGAGCCACAGGTGGTTCTGAACAACCTTAAACATTAAATCACTTCATTATGTCAATGTCCCCATAAATCGTACTATTGACACCGTCCCCACTCCAGAGGTGGGGAAACTGAGGCACCAAGAAGTTGCATTAGCCTTACAGGATTAGGCAGTGTAGGCACAACCAGAATCGGAGTGCCCTCTGTGTGTGTCTCCTGAGGGAATGTCACTTTCCCAGGGTACTTGAGAGGGCCTGGGCCCCGCTCGACCACTGCAGCAGGGTGCCCAGGAGTGGTCTAGAGGGTTGCTATCCCTCTGCCTACTCTCTTGATCCTCGCTCTCCTCTCCCAGGCTGTGGTTCCTGCCAAGCTGGCACTCGGGGCCCCAAGGGTACCCAGGGCATCCCAGCCCAGCAGCTGGGCGACCTCAGGGCCAGCATTTCCGTAAACATCCCATTGAGCTAGCCACATGGGGTTTGGCCGGCCTCATGTGGTTTTCTATGACATGGCCACTTCCACCCCCTCTGCCTATCTGGGCTTCCAGTAACGATGTGTTTTCTCTGGAGCTGGTGGTATTGGTGGCATGGAGCCCTGGGGACTTCCTGTCCACTCCTTTCCCTCTATGGGGCCCTCAAGAAGGCTGAGGATGTGCTACCCAGGGGCTCATACAACTTATACTACCCAAGACACCCCAGGAGGGATAGGCTAGACCTGGGGGTACCCTAGGCATCACTCCAATCCCAAGCCTAGGTTTTCACCCCCTGCAGCAGGAATGGTGGGGATCAGGCAGAAGCAACTGCCTCTGTGAGCCTGGGAAAATGGCTCAGTCAGTAAAGTGCTTGCTCCTCCAACCAGGACGGCTTGAGTTGGATCCCCAGCACCTAGGCAGAAGCTGGACACGGTGACGTACATCAATAATTGCAGCACTGGGGATCCAGAGATTGGAGGACCCCTGGGGCTTGCTGCTCAGCCAGTCTAGCCAGATCAGTGAGCTCCAGGTTCAGCGAGAGACTGTCTTGGGAAGTAAGGCAGAGAGTGATCAAAGAGGACATTTGATGCCAACTCTGGCCTCCACACATATGTACACACATATGCTCACATACAACACACACAGAGCGGGTGGGGGAAACCACCGTATCCTCAGAGAGTTCTGCATGAAAGTTGCCCCTACGTCATCCCAGACATTATAGGTCACTGCAGTGCCCATTTTACTAAAGAGGGAACTGAAGTATCAAAGAGTGAAATGGCTTTTTCAACAGGGTCACAAAGGTAGGAGGCTGAACTAGGATTCGACCCCCACAAGGTGGACTCAGGGTCTCTGCACCCACTCCACTCTCTAGACTCACTGCCTCTTTAAAGATGGTTGGAACTTGTAGTGGCAGGGTGGGGGGACATGGCTCAGTAGTGGGACACTTGTCTGGCAATATAAGGACCTGGGGTCCACCCCTAAGACTGAGGGGGAAAGACAGCCTGCAAGCACCTTCTAGATCCAACTGCCTGGCATCCAGACAGGAAGATGACCTGGTGGTTTGAATGAAAATGGCCCTCATAGCCTCATAGGGAGTGGCACTGTTAGGAGGTGTGGCCTTATTTTAGTAGCTGTCTGAAGGAAGTGTATCACTGGGGGTGGGTTTTAAGGTTTCAAATGTTCAAGCCAGGCCCAGTGTCGCTTTCTCTTCCTGCTGCCTGCAGACCTGAATGTCGAACTCAGCTTTCTCCAGCATCATGTCTGTGTGCATGTTGTCATGATTCTGCCATGATGACAATGGACTAGACCCCTGAACTGTAACCCAGCCCCAACTAAATGTTTCCTTATAAGAGTTGCTGTGGTCATGGTGTCTCCTCACAACAGAAGCCCTAAGTAAGACAGATGGAGTTGGTTCAGAGGAGTAAGACAGGCCTGGCTGTGTCCTGGGTCTGTCATTTACTTGCTCTGTCCTAGGTTACCTTGATCTAGTTACTTCCCATCTCTGAGCCCAGGTTTCCAAGAGGATTTCTTGTAAAAATTAAAGATCTGGGGACAGGACTTTCAGAAACTAATGCACTCATTGAGAAGACTCTTAAGGCAAGGGCACATTAAAGATGATGGGGTACCTCGCTTGTGGGAAGACAAAGGAGTAAGTCTGCTCACCTCTGGCCCCTTTTGTGAAGTGACGAACACCGGTGTGCAGGGCTGAGGAATGTGGAGATTCCTGAGTAGAAACTGCATGTGACAAGACACAGGGCCACTCACATGACCTGGATTACAAACGGGCAAATAAAGAGGCTTAGCATAGCTCCTGGTGATAGTCCACCCGTCTAAGTCAAAATCACGTTGTGTCCCACTTCATCAAAATCAGTGTGCACCGTGTGATGTTGAAGCTTGTTTGAGCCAGAAGTGAAACTCCCTCCCACTGAGTCCCAGCGCCTACCTACAATGGCTGGGTGCCAGCGGTAGGAGGAGGCCCAGAAGAAGGCAGAGACCAGGATCAGGCTCTCACAAGCCTCTTTTATCCCCAGCCCACTGGGAAACTGACCATGAATCGGGATCTTGGACAGACCAGTGCTGTAATGAGACCCTGGCCTGGTACCCAGGGGTCTGGTCAGTCCCCGAGAGCTGCATCCTCTGCGTACACATATGTTGATGAGGAAGGGGCTATTGTGCAGATTCGTGTAGACCCGGAACAGGCTGATCACAGCAGCACAGTGCTCCAGGATCTTGTGCAGAGAGATTGCCCTGTCAATAGAAGTCAGGATCTTCCCCATTGGCATGACTATCAAAACCTAAAGGCAAACACCTCGACCCAGAAGTAACTGGTTCTGCCCCGAGATGCTCAGACAGCTTCTGCCCCAGACCTGTCTTAACTAAGGAAGGTCAATTTTCTTGAATTTGTCACTGGGCCCCCACCTGGAGTTCCCCTGTGTGTTCTCTGGTGAAGAGAGCCCTGTTAGAGGTGGAAGAAGAAGGGTATTCTGGGCTCCCCCTCCTGGGTTTGGAGGTTGGTATTGTCTTGAATCTACCCTTAACATCAGCCTGTCCTCAGAGCACATCTTTGGGTGAGTTTTGTAACCATTACATGCCTCAGTTTCCTCAAAGTGTGCACGCCTACCGTTTAGACCTCAAAGGACCAGGATAAAGATTAGAAGAGGCCAGCACAGTGCCTGGCACATGCCAAACACTAGTTTGTATGCGGTGTTTGGGGGGTGTGATGAGTGTATACGGCAGTCAGAGGTCAATTTCTGGTGTTGTTTCTCAGCGCCATCTGCTTGGTTTTCTGAGACAGGTTCTCTCACTGGCCCGGAACTGGCCAAGTACACTAGGTTGACTTGCCAGAGAGCCCCGGAGATCTGCCTGGCTCTGCTTCCCTGGTACTTGGATTACAATTACCCAATACCACACTCAGCTTCTGGTGGAGATCATTGAGATCCTCCTGCTCTCATGACAAACACTTCACTCAGGCGGCAATCCATTGTCACTAGTCACACGGCATGAGCACAGAGGCAAAAGGCCAGTCCTTGGAAGGTACAGGAGAGTGTAGCAATTACACATGCTAACCGGGGACAGGTAACAAAAGAGTGTGATTGTACGGGTGGAAGAAGAGGTGGAGGTGGAGGGGTGCTAAGGGGATCCAAGAGGGACCATGGCCAGAAAATGGGTCCTGCCTACTACAGAAAAACAGCCAATAGGAAATGTAGGAGCTAGAGTGGGGGGGGTGCTCTAGAAGAGAGAGCTTTTCTACCCCCAGGGTGCCTTGGTCCCCATCTGCAGCACTGCAAAAAATAAAGGTTATTCTAGGTGCCTGGTTAGCCTTCCCCTGCCAGACCTGGTGCAAAACCACCCTGATAATCATCTCATTTTTTGATGATGTGAAGAGTTGCTTGCCCAGGCTGGTGCCTGTCCAGTCCCATAGCTGGGAAGGCAAAGAGGGATCTTAGCTGTCTTTGGTGTTAGAGCCCACTTTATGAACTTCTGCCTCCCAGTTGAGGATGGCTGGTGCCAGGCCTCCTCCCCGGCAGCTGGGTGTCTATGAGAGCTGCTTAGAACCAGGACCATTTGAGAGAGCCAGTTTCTGGTCTCTAGGGTAGAGGCTGGAAATGCCTGTCCACATTCCTGGGTGTTAAGTCTGGGGACGCAGGCTCCTGCCATCAGCCATCACATTCCCCAGAAAGAATCTCTATTCATAACAAACCCCAAAGGTCACCCGTCTGGGAAGGCGCATTCTGCCTCCACCCCAGGGCTGGGAAGAAGGGCGCAGGCTTCATTAAGAGCACTAAGGTTCCCAGAGGTGTGACCTGCCCCTGTCAGCCAAGTCCCCCAACTTCCCTCAGGTGTCCCCTGCAGCTGATGTCTAGACAGTACAAGGGAACCAAGAGAGTGCAGGAATTGCCCCTAGAGAGAGCCCCAGGGCACTCTGCCTCATCACCTCCAAGCTGGGTTCCTTTCCCATGCTTCAGTTTCTTCTCCCGGTCGCACCTCTCTCCAGATGGCACCTACGGCATACGCTTGGCACGGGGAGTCCTGAGATCTTTCCATTCGGTGACTACTTATGGAAAGCCCTCCAGCTGCCAGGGAGTAAACCAGACTCGACTCCCCACCTTCAAACCTTCTAAAAGGAAATTCTGGAATGAAAATGTTGGCACAAAAGAGACAGAACAAAGCGAGGAGAATGTCGACAGCTGTGGAATGGGAATGATGGCTAAACAGCAAATGTCTTCTGTATGTCGAGAGAGAGAGAGAGAGAGAGAGAGAGAGAGAGAGAGAGGGAGGACAGAGAGGACAGAGAAAGCAGAGTGGTAATAATGGCAGTTACAATCTCTCCCAGGCAGGACTGCTGCCTCCAACAGGACACTGACATGATGCTTGGCACACAGTAGGGCTCAGCTAGAACTGGACCCAAACCCTGGCTTTGCCTTTCCTATTTGCATGACCTTGGGCCACCTTTCCTTGAGCTTCAGACCACCTACCACTGAGGTGAGGCTAATGGGACTCACACTGACCGACAATGTGGCCATCAGTCCTTTACCACCAACAGAGAGGACATTTATTGAGAAACAGGGTGGAGAGGAAACAAAACAGCGGAAATAAATGTGGCCTACCGTGCCAAATGTAGAGAAGGCCAGGGATGGGGTGGTGAAGGAATCCTCCAGGCTACACAAAGATAAAAGAGAGGTGTTGAAATTCACTGCTGGAAAGTGACAGGTGTGTTCTCAGAGAGAAGACCACACTGCTGCAAGGTGGATGTGCTTTTACAGCAGCCGAGGGAGGAGAGCTTAGCCTTATCATTGAAGGACTCCCAGGTAAACTGATATTGGAGCCACAGGTGGGTTGTTAAGTTGTTAAATGGTAATCTTTATGAGGGTTTTTTTTTTTTTGAGTCTGGCCACTGGGGTAAGGCACTGTGGGCCACTGGGGTTAGGCTCCAGGTGTCCGTGTAAGACATGACGGACCCAACTCCAAGTGGTTGCAGCCTGATGGTTAAAGTGTGGGAATTTTTATTTTTGACCTTTTGTGTTGTAGGAGGCTGTTTGTTCATTTCCCAGCTGCCCAGACTCCTGAAATAACCACACAGAAACTGTATTAATTAAATCACTGCTTGGCCCATTATCTCTAGCTTCTTATTTGCTAACTCTTACTTCTTAATTTAACCCATTTCTATTCATCTGTGTATCACCAGGAGGCTGTGGTTTACTGGGTAAAGTTCCAGCGTCTGTCTCTGGTGGGGCTACATCTGTCTGAGTGGCTGGGAAATGAACAAGCGGCCTCCCACAACATTTTTTTGTCTCTATATTTCCCCCTTGACAGATCAGCAAGATCAAATCATTGTCAAACGGCAAAGATCATCTTTCTTCTGGGGCTGCCTCGGAGCTGAGTAGGGGTGATGGGACCCTAACTAGCATCGCGAATCTACCATTGGATCATAGGACAGTGTGATGGTTAATACTGACTGACAACTTCTCGGGTTAGAAGCACTAATGAGAGATGCTTCTGGGCATGTCTGTAAGGGGCTGTGCAGATCAGGTTCACTGAAGGGGGAAGACTCACCTCACTGTGGGCAGCCCCATTCTGTGGGTTGGGGTACTAGACTACATGGAAAGCAGAAAGCTGAGTGAACACCAGCTCTCATTTCTCTCTGCTTCCTGACAACACATGCAATGTGTCCAGACATCTTCTGCTCCCATGACTTCCAGGTACACCCTGATTGGACAGTACCCTCACACTAAGCCAGCCAACCCTCTCCTTCCTTCAGTTGATTTTGTGAGGTATTTGGGTCACCGTAACTAGAAAAGTAACAAAGAGGAAGTTAGTACCAGGAGTGGGGTACTAAATGTGATGAAGCCTTGTGGTTCACAGGACTGTGAAACAAGTTTTCAGGAGAAATGTAGAAGAATTTATAACTTTAGGCTAGAAAAAGCTCTTGAATGCTACAAGCAGAGATTAATGAGCCTTCTGGTGGGAGTCTGGAAGAACAGAATGCTGGGAAAACGCAGGCAGTAGAGCCCTGACTCAGAAGGTTTCCAGTGTGCTCCAGTTTTCTCTCTATTGAGATGATGAAACCCTTGACCAAAATCAACCTGAGAAAGAAAAGAGTTGATTTCAGCTTTTATTTCCAGGTCAGAGTCCTTCACTGAGGGAAGTTGGGGCAGGAACTCAAGCAAGGCAGGAACTTGAAGCAGAAGTCATGGAGGACTGTTTTTTTTTTTTTCTGGCTAGATCTCTAACTCACACACTGATTCATGTTTAGCTAGTCTCCTTATAGAGCCCGGGACCACCCACCCAGGAAATCGTGCTGCTCACAGTGGGCTGGGCTCTTCTACTTCAGTTAAGATTATCCTTCAAAGGCATGTCCATAGACAAACCTGATAAAGTCAACTACTCAGTGGAGACTTCCTTCTTCAGGGGATGTGGGTTTGTGTCAATGCTCTAGCTAGAATTTCTATTGCTGTGAAGAGACGCCATGACCATAACAACTCTTATAAAGGAAAATATTTAATTGGGGCTAACTTATAGTGTCAGAGGTTTAGTCCCTTATCGTCATGGTGAGACATGGTGGCATGCACACAGACATGGGGCTGGATCCCTAGGCGACAGGAAGTGGTCTGAGACACTGGGCATTGCTTGAGCATATATGAGACCTCAAAGCTCTCACCCCCACAGTGACACACTTCCTACTTCAACAAGGCTACACCTCCTAATAGTTCCACTCCCTATTGGCAAAGCATTCAAACACATGAATCCATGGGAGGTATAGCTATTCAAACCATTACAGTCAACTTGAAAATTAATGCTAACTGGACAGAGGGATATTAGGACTCCATAAGGAACTGGGTCATTCTTGTTATATGCTAGCAGAGAATCTGGCTGGATTCTGCCCCATCTTAAAACTTGAGTGAGGCTGTGTACAGGAGTCGTGGGTTTAATTGTTTGGTGGAGGAAATTTCCAGACAGATGAGAACTCAGGCTACACACAAACACTGATTAATGCTCTCAGTCAGGCCGCGGTCAGAGGGAGAAGAGGACGGAACAAAGGGTGGATGACGTGGCTCAGAGCAGGAAGGCCTCCAATCTGACAACTAGAACTCAATCCCCAGGACCTACATAGTGGAAGGGCAGGCCTGACTCTTACGGATTGTTCTCTGCCTTCCTAAATTAATGTAATTGGGGGAAGGTGTGATGGCTCAGTGGTTAAGAGCCCTTCCTGCTTTTCCAGAGGACCAGGGTTCAATTCTCAGTACCCACAACAGGAGCTCCTAACCACCTGTACTCCAGGGGATCAGATTGGCGTCTCTCCTGGCTCCTGTAGGTACTTACAGACACACATGAAATGGAGCACAGAGACACTAAAAGGCAGGAGAAAGCTTAGCATTACAGGCAGAGCAGGTTTGAAAGCCACACTCATTACTGGAGAGAAACCTGGTCCTCCTTGCTGTGTGTTTGAAGGACAGGGCTTTTTATTTTCATCTTTTAACTGCACAGAGGCTTGAAGACTCTGAATTTACACTTTCGAACAGTCTGTGCTGGAACTCTGAAAGACTATGAGAGTTCAGACATCGGGCAGTATGGATTTTGCATCATGAGACGGTCATGAGCCTGTGGGAAAGGTGTCCTGAGGGATGGATGGTTGCAGCTTTAGGAATGACACGCTGGGGTTGTGATGATTGATATTGATTTTCAACATCTTGTCTAGAATCACCAAGCTTCTGGCCTTATACATGAGGGGTTATCTAGATTAGGTTGATTAGGAGAGAAGACCCACCCTACGTGTGGTGGCTCCATTTCATGTGCTGAGGTCCTGGACTGCATTAGAAATACAAAAGCAGCCAAGCACGAGAATCCATCTGCCTCTGCTTCCTGACTATGGCTGCGAGCTGACCAGTCAACTCAGGCCCCTGCCCCTGTGAATTCCCTGCCCCGACAGCCTGCACTTCCAAACTGTGAGCCAAAAGAAACAATTCCTTCCTTAAGATGTTTTTGCCAGGTATTTTCACACAGCAACTAGAAAATTAACGAACACAGGTAGGATGGGATAGAATTCTCCAGAAGTGTGCCAGAGAAGGGGGAAATAGCTACTACAAGAAATGAACGGCCAGATTGTGGGACCACCATTTAGCGATAGAGAGACCTTCGGTGGTGGTAACAACTGGCGACTCTGAGATGGTGGTGGCAATGGTAGGTAACTCTGAGGTGGTGTATTAGTCAGGGTTCTCTAGAGGAACATGGCCGGTAGAATGAGTCTATCTATATAGAAGGGGGGAGTATTAGAGTGGCTCACAGGCTGTGGTCCAGCTAGCCCAACCCTCCTGTCTCCCGACGGAAGGTTTAAGAATCCCATGGTTGTTCAGTACACAAGGCTGATGTCTCAGTTGGAATTTAGTATACCCTGGAACTTCTGAAGAAGTGGGCTCTAATCCCAGTGAAGCGAGACCAAGAGCAATCAGGCCAACAGCAAGAGCTTCCTTCTTCCACTCTCTTTATATAGGCTGGCAGCAGGAGGTGCGGCCCAGATTTAAGATGGATATTCCACTGCATGGTGGCGCACACCTTTAGCCCCAACACTTGGGAGGCAGATGCAGGAGGATCTCTCAGTTCGAGGCCAGCCTGGCTACAAAGCTAGCTCCAGGACAGCCAGAGCTGTTACATAGAGAAACCCTGTCTTTAAAAGCAAAAACTAACAAACAAACAAAAAAAAAAGAGAGATGGATAGTCCTACCTCAAAAGATTTGGATTTAAGGTGGATTTTCCCACCTCAAATGATTTATTAAGGAAAAAAAATCCTTTGCAGGCATACCCAGCTACTTGGATTTCAGTTAATTCCAGATGTAGTCAAGTTCACAACCAAGAATAGCCACAACCAACGGTAATGGTTGTTATCTCTGATGGCAATGGCCTGAGACAGTATAATCTGGACCTTAGTATCATGTTGTCTGGAAGATAACAATTTGCATTGGCTAGTTTTCATGTCAACTTGAAACAAGCTAGGGTCATCTGATAAGAAGAAACCTTAATCAGGAAAATGGCTCCATGGGACTGGCCTCTGGAAAGTCTGTAGGGAATCTTTTAATTGATGACTGACATGGGAGGGCCCAGCTGATCATGAGCGGAGTCACCTCTGAGCTGGTGGTCCTGGGCACAGAAGAAAGCAGGCTGAGTAAGCCCCACAGAGCAAGTCAGTAAGCAGCACCTCTCCAGGGCTTCTGCTTCAGTTCCTGCCTCCAGGTTCCCTCTCTGAGTTCCTACCATGCCTCCCTTGGTGATGGACTTACAAAAGTTGTAAGATGAAATAAACCTTTTCCTCCCCAAGTTGCTTTAGGTCTTGGTGCTTTGTCCCAGCAATAGATCCCTAAGACACTGACGACAGAAGGTTAAGTAAGCAGGGGCTGGAAATATAAAACAGGGTGAATAACAGCAAGAAAGGGGCCATGGGAACCAAGAGAGTCCAAATCCATGTGGAGAAGTTGCCCGGGAATTGTCCCAGCCAGGAATTCTGGAAGAAACAACTTGACTCGCCTTGGAGAAAGCAGGGACTAAAAATACAGAGTAGAATACAAAACCCTGCTAGGAAGACAGTGGAGGCCAACCATGACCATGCCAGTTTTCCAGAAAAATGACTGGGCATACAAGCTGTGAGAGGGAGAGCAGAGCAATGGACCAGACATGAAGGAGAAACCCTATCTCTCAGGAAAAAGAACAGGCAGACACGGGGAGCTGGGGGAGCTTCATTTTTCCTGAAAGCCCCCCACGAAGCAGGAGAGAATCAAAACAGGAGTCAGGCTTAGATACAGTCAGTTACTGTGTACCGAGGGACACCTTAGGGGCCCTCTGGGGTTTGAGACTCTTAAGCTGAGTGAAGGGTGTGTTTGGAGGACTGAGGTGACATACAGCTGTGTAGGCCAGCTGTGTAGGCGAGCCTGTGGATGGGTGCGATGGATCCTGCTGTGATGGAGATTCTTCTCTAGCAATAACAGAGGAGACGTGAAGCAGAGGGTTGGGTTTCTCTCTACTCAGAGTCAGACAAATGAGTTTTGATGGGAGAACAGGACATCTTGAAAAGATTTTTATGGCAGTTGAGAAAGGACCTGCCTGGTGGGATACAGGTAAGGGCAAGCGTGGATAGCATAGGACGTCTTCCACCTGGATAGTTCCCAATCAGAAGTTATGCACAGGTGTCCATAGGTTACTTACGTGGTTAGTCACCTGGATGGTCTATAGGTCTCAAGGATCACCAGGTCCCCAGGTGAATCAGGTCAGATGAGAACTGCAGACAGGAGCTGGGAAAACTTCATTTTCTAACACCGCTTTGTTTGGAGTCGATTTCCCGCTGAGTGCCTTGGGCCTTATGGGTGGTCAAGAGTTAATTTTTCTCATTAAACTGTGAAGCTCAGTAGAGATACTTCAAGGGTTACACGCTTTTGTCATTTGATTTTTTTTTTGTTGTTGTTCTTGTTCTTGGTTTGGTTTTGATTTTTGTTTTCTTCAAGACCTGGAGCTCCCTCTGTAGACTAGGTTGGTCTTGAACTCAGAGATCGTCCTGTCTCTGCCTCCCGAGTGCTGGGATTAAAGGCATGTGCCACCATGCCCAACTCAAAGGTTTCTCTTAAGAGGCTTAATTTTTCCTCTCTGTGTATGCTAGGATGGATAAGGGTCTTGAGGACCATGCAACTGGGGGGGGGGCATTTTCTCCTCTTTGAAGAACATGGAGTTTGTTTGTGTCACCTCTGGGCTCTCCATGGTCTTTCTAACCATGCCAACAGATTTTATGAGATCAAACCAATTTTTTTCAGAGTCGTAGGGTCCTTTGAGAGGGGCCTCATTGTCCCCTTCACCCTGGCTGACCTCATAGGATAAGAAATACAATATTGGTTATCTTTTTTGCTCTCATTGGTTTAGGCATTCAAGCTTAAGAAGCCGAAGGCTGAGAGGACAGTTTCACCCATCTTGAAAATGAAATAACAGATTTTAGCTTTAATATTTTGTATGACATTTAGACAAAACTTAGGGGGAACATGTTTTGAAATGACTGGTTTCGTTAAGATTTCAGTTTCTAAGTTGGACAGACTTAGCAAAAAAAAAGTAAGTAATAAAACAAAATCTTTGTTCTCGAATTCAGGTATTATAAACGTTATCTGGAACAGATTTAAGAGAACCTCACTGTTTGGAACAGAAGATACAGTCCAGCTTTACGTCAGTGTGCTGACCTCAGGAGTTTTAAAAGCTCTCATCAGCGTGGCTATACCACGATGGACTTTGGCAGACATTTCTGTTTGGGGCTTCAGCATTGCCATTTTGTTTTACCTATCTTACACCCCCCTCAAAAATTTTATTTTTTTTACAATCTTTATGCTTATATGCTTTTTACAGTGTGATATTTTCCCCCAGAGAGCTACATAGGGGTGTTCATCTCCAGATTGTTTCTTTGCTCTTGGCACCCACAGCCTCAGGAAGTTCTCTTAAGGTCCCAAGAAGGATCCCAGACCCATTGTCCAGTTGTTTGTCTTCTTTTCATGGTCTCGTTTTAATTCAGAGTGGTAGGAAGAAGTTACAAGGGGGAGCTTAGTTTGGAGGGGTCACTGCTCACAGTCCTTGTAAGAGGAAGGGAGTGCGAGAGACACTGAGATCTCACTTCCTTTCCTAGGAAAATGTCCCTCTAGTTTGTCAGAATCAGGAAGCAGCGTAGAAAGAAGTGAGCAGTCCTCAATTAAAGTCCCAGTGCTGTCCCTAGAGATGCAGAATGAGGCAGCGGTGGAGAGCAGAAGTTAAGTCTGACACTGTACACACTGTCAGCAGACATTCAATGTGGTTATAGGCGGCATCAGGGAAAGGAAACGGAGAGAAGGGATCCCACAGCAGAGAACAGCTGGAAAAGAACACATCCCTGGGGAGACTGGGGGGTGGGGGGAAGAGCAAGTGTGAAACCCATCATTGTGCAACTTCAGCTCAGAAGGTATGACTAATAGGTGACAGCCCTTCTGCTTGTCTGCAGGGGACGTAACTCTAAGCTGGAGCATCCCACTAAGAATGGAGGGCCTCCAGCCTGTGAAAGTGAAATTCAGGTTGATGCTGGAGCTTCCTGGGTCATGGGGCCAGAGTGTCCAGTTGGTCAGGCTGTATCGACATCAAAAGGAGACTCACAGACAGAAACCAGCTGTGGACTGGTCATCAGAGACAGGAAGACCAACACCCCGGAGATGTGAAAGCTTGGTCACCTGCACGTGTCCAGGAGAGAACTGCCAGGCTTGCAGATGGCAGCCATGTAAACACTTCTCCCTTCTGCTCTGGGGGGCAATGATGCAATGGAAGGAGCCCTTGTGATGGTGCGCAGACCCGCCCTGCAGCAGCTGCCACAGTGTGTAAGGGAACTTCCAAAAGGAAGGAGAGTTGCCCTTGTTCTCATAGACTGATCCGTAAGGACCGAAAGAAACCCTCTGGCTTGTGGCCTGACAACTGGCAGCAGCATCAAAGCCATGGTAGGGTGCTACCCTAGCCGGAGTGTTGGGAGCAGTGAGACCCCAGATCCTGAATTTCTTGTTTTCCCCTGATCTGAGTGCCTACAGCTGCTCTGAGCACGAGACCTTCAGGAGTTCCTGATGGCAGGAGAGTGGTTTCTGGTGGGTTTGGCTGGGGTGTGGCTATCTCTATATAATCTGCCCTGAACACAATAAAGGGGGCATTCTTGGGGAATTCAAGGATGAGCCGTGTCGCTGTCTCTCTGTCTGCGTGTGTCTGTGTATTTTAACCTCCAGCCCCTTGCTTGAAGCTCAGTAACTGGGTGCCAGCGCACAGAGCGCAGACACGGGGACTTGGTGTGCGGCACCAGAGTTTCTCAGATGTCTCTGAACACTCACCCCGTCACCACAATAAGTGACTGAGAGAGGCAGCTCGGAGGATTTCTGTCCCTACAGGCCACCAACATGCTGTGGAAAATGGCGCAGGGAAGGTCAGTGATGCGGAATGTAAAAGACTTTACCGGGACACCAAAGACAAGAGGATTTATTGAAATACACTTCAGAAGAGGGTAGACCAGGTCCTAGTGAGAGCCTCACCTCGCCGAGATGGGGTGGAGCTGGAGGGAGAGGTGGCTTAGTCTTACTGTGCGAAGCCCAGATCTGAGGGTCCAAGTGTGTCTCTCGTTCCCTTGTTGAATAGTAAATTTGACAGTGGGAGTTGTTTTCTTGAGATTGTCCATTTGAGTGAGGAGCCATGGGTCAGAAGAAATCAGGCCCAGGGACTCAATCGGTGAGGTATTTGCTGCTTGTGCGTGAGGATATTAGTTTACTCCCTTGCATCTGAGTTTCAAGGGGCAGGTTGTACATCCCCATAATCTCAGTGCTGGGAGTCAGGGAGGGGGGTTGGAGACTGGAGGATCCCTGAGACCCACTAGCTGCGTATAACCAATCGGCAAGTCCCAGGTCTCATTGAGACCAGAGTGGAGAGCTCCTGAGCAGAGGCACTTGGGGTTGACCTCTGGTCAACACACACACACACACACACACACACACACACAAACATGTGCACGACCAACTGTGTGTGCATCTGTTCACACAGGAACGCATACACACATGCACACATACACTAAAAATAAAACTTTTTAAGATTTATTTGTGTGTAACTTGAGAGCATATGCACACATGTACGTAGGTGCCCACAGAGGCCAGAAGCAGACCTTGGGTCCCCTGGACCTAAAGTACCTGACATGAGTCCTAAGAACTGAACTCAGGTCTTCAGCAAGAACAGCAAGTGCTTCCAACTGCTGAGCTGTCTCTCTAGCCCTAAATCAGTTTACTTTCCAAGCAATTGGAAGTGGCCACCACCAAGCTTAACGGACTCCTGAAACCCACACGTTTAAAAAAGAAAACCAGTTTCTAGGGCTGGAGAGATGGCTCAGTGGTTGGGAGCACTGACTGCTCTTCCAGAGGACCTGGGTTCAATTCCCAGCACCCACATGGCAGCTACAGATGTCTGTAACTCCCGTTCCGGGGACCCGACAGCCTCATACAGACATACACACAAGCAGAACACCAATAAGCATAAAATAAAAATAAATTTAAAAAAAAAAGAAAACCAGCTTTTAACCTTCACAAGTGTGCCATGGTATGAGGCCCCATCACCACACAAAATAAATGAATTTAAATGCAATAAAAAATTAAAAAGAAACCCAGGCTCTGGGATGTAAGACATCCCAGGTCAGGCTCCAAATGGCTGTGGCCGAAGTCAGGCAGTTCTGAGTGCGGTTTGAGCATTTTGTCTTTATGTTGAGCTCTTCAGTGTCACAATACTGGATGCTTCGGTTGTCGTTGGGCAGTAGGTGGCACTTGGATCCCATCACCCTACCCTCCTGGTCTGCATCTCCAAGATCTGGTCTATCCTGTTCTGCACACACTTCCTTGTATCATGTGCAATGACCAAAAACCCAGTCCTGACAAGGTGGGTCCTCACCTCACTGCCCGCTCTGGCTGGCATGTCAGGAAGCTGTGATAAGCCTCGGTTGTCCCACCTGAACAGTGGGCACAGAGGGCTCTTTGCTGAGCTCTGCAGAGATGCCACAGCTCCAAAGGGGCACAGGACATGCATTTTGTGAACACAACTCACAGGCCTCCTGCTCAGGTTCCCGTCAAAGCTCTTGCCTGTCCTCATTTTACGGCTTTGGGAATGCCTTTCAACCAGGGATTCGGGGATTTTGAGTGGTGGAGCTCTGGCTCCAGGTTCACAAAAGGGCAAACATGTAAATCTGTGTGTGACAGCTCAGCCCTGTGCCACGGATGTGGGAAGGAAGGGCTTAATCACTTTTCTATGGTTTTGAGCCGTCTCCATGTTAACCAAGAAGTGGGAAGGTAAACAGATAGTTGTGAGTCGACCAGTCCTCGGCAGTGTCCCTGAAACACAAAGGAATGCCCAACCTGCTTCTGGAGGCCTTCGGGCCACTCATTCTTCTTACTCACTGATGACTGGTACCAAGGGAGAGGCAGAGAGGCACTGTGTGAATGAGATTCCGTATCCAGTCCAGTTCTTCTGGCTGTGCAACTCTGGGTGAGTATATCCCCCTCTCTGTACATCCTTAACAGTTATGTGTGGTGTGGGGCTAGAGACTCTATTCCTAAGAGCCTGAATGCTTCTGACATCCACAGGCTTCTTCACAGCAGCAGTGGCCCAGGACAGAGGGTGTGGCTTCCCCAAGGGATCAGGGTCAAGGCCTTTGCTCTGTGTGGAATCTGGATTCTGTTGCCCAGAACAGCCTCTCCTGGTGCCTGGAATTCCACCAGGAGTGACTCACGCCTCTGGGAAGCCACTGGCCTCTGTCCACTGAGCAATAACAATAATAGTCTTCCGTGGTGGCTATTCACACTGCGGTCCCAGCTGGCCCTCGGCACACAGCTGAGAGCAGGCAGGTAGGTGAGGGTGGCTGGCCTCAGATCAGGAAGCTGCTTACTCAAAACTGCCTAGTAAGCTAGAACCCAAACCCGGAAGCCTGGACTCTTCTGGCTTCTTGGCAAGCATCTCCACACACACAATGCTTAATAATATCTAAAAAGCTATATACAATAGCTAAACCACAGAAGCTACCTAAATAGCCAATGAATGGACAACCAAAATGCGGTAAGTCCATGTAATGGAATATTATTTTGTATTGAAAA
This sequence comes from Microtus oregoni, assembly GCF_018167655.1. NCBI lineage: Eukaryota > Metazoa > Chordata > Mammalia > Rodentia > Cricetidae > Microtus > Microtus oregoni. The sequence continues at coordinate 6,225,485 of NW_024543079.1, forward strand.
ATAAGGAAATACCGACTCATACTAAGTGAAATAAATCAGTTATAAAAACAAACAAACACTGGATGATTCCAGTTAAAAGAATTATTTAAAATAGTCCAGTTCGCAAAGATTGAAAGTGAAATTGCCAGGCCCTGGGTGAGGACAGGGGCGCTCTTTTTACCTGATGGATACAAAGTTTCAGTTTTGTAGGCGGAGGAACTCTGTGGGTTGACGCTGGTGAGGGCTGCACACAGTGTACTTAGTGCCACTGAGCTGAACTTTTGAAAGGTAAGGTGGGTTGGGCATGCATTCTCCCTGTGGGTGAGGCCCTGGGTTCAATTCCTAACACTGAAAAACCCAAAAAGTTAAGACAGTAATGTTACACTCTGTATATTTACACATGCACACACACACATGTGCACGCATGCACACGCGCACACACACAGAGGAATGTGTAGAAGCCAGAGGTTGACATTAGGAGTCTTTCTCTATTACTCTCCTCTTGCCACTTCATGACCAGGGTCTCTCAGTGAATCTGGAGTCGCCTGCCTCTGCCGCCCTGGTGATACTGCTTCAGCTCAATGCCACCATGGCTGGCATTTCTCAGAGGGTCTGGGGATCTGAACTCAGGTCCTCATGTTTGGGCAGCAATCACTGCAGCCACTGAGCCATCTCCCGAGCCCCAAGATCCAAAGAATACGCACCATCGGGCTGGGGAGATGCCCTGGCGGGTAAGCATGAAGACCTGAGTTCCGTCCTCAGTTCTTGTAAAAGTCCCCAGTATGATGGCACACACCTGCAACCCTAGCATTAGGAGCCACGGACAGGCAGATCCCAAGGCTCGCTGTCCAGCTAGCCTAGTCAAAATGCTGGGCTTCAGGTTCAAGGAGAAACCCTGACTCCCAAATAAAGATGGAGTGTGATAGAGAAAGACACCTGATTTGACCGTTGACCCCTACTTGGGCACATGTACCTATACACTACACAATACAGCACAATACACACACACATACACACACACACACATACACACATATACAGAAACAGAGAGAGAGAGAGAGACAGTGAGAATACCTTAGTTTATCACGAGTTGTATCTGTCAGGATAAGCTAGGTCATGCTGCTGTAACAAACAACCCCCGTATCTGAGTTAGTATCAGACGAATGTCCCTGTACCATTCTGCCCTCACATCATAGTGTACCCACTTCTTCCATTCCATCCTAAGCCTCCCTATCTACACCCCAGGTCCAGGATAAATCCACCGGCCCAAAGCTCACCCATTCAGTTAGACTGGTTGGCCAGCAAGGCCCCAGGATCCCCTGTGAACTAGCTGGTTAACTTCTCGCTTCAGTGGCTCACCTAGGAAACAGGACAATCCCTCAGAGGTGAGAAGTCAAGGCCAATGGGAGCAGTTAGCCTGGCTGAGGGCCTGTAGTCTGACTGTCCATGTTTGAAATTCAGCGCAGACTCTGGCACCCAGGCAGGGATGGCAGAAGCTTCATCTCCTGCCAGCAGGGCCCTCAGCTTGCTTGATGAAGCCAGGAAGAAAGTTGCTCTGGCCAGCCTTGCGTCAGGGCTGGGGAATGGGTGGGATGGGGCCAGAGGCTGCAGGCAGTTATCTCAGGCCAGCCTGAAATACTTCCTCCCCAGGAATCTGTTTTCAATCAGCTGGTCTTTTTTCCCCTCTTTCAATTCGACCCTGCCAAGGAACCAACATGCAAACCAATTTCAGCTCCCGCCTGGCTAACGTGAATCCCTTAGAATTTCTGTTTTATCATGGGATGTGGGACCCTGTCACCCACCACAGGTGCTCTTACTCTCCACACCTGTGTGCCCGTGTGTCTGTTCCCCACTGTATTGACCTCTGTCTCCTTTGTCCAGGCCCGTTCAACCCATGCCCAAGACTAGGCCTTGGACTCTCTCCTGTTGCAGTCTCTCCCGTTTTCCCTCTGCTAAACACAATCCCTCAGTCTCATCTTGTGGGGGCCAGGGCTCCATTCTTACCTTCTCTGGTTATCCTTTGAGGATAGGGCAAAGCCACCCACCTCTTTGAATGATCTCAGCCGGTCATGCATTGATAAAACACTTCCACGGTCACTGAACCAAGGAGAGATGCTAGCAGATTATCTCCAGTTGACAGATGAGGAATCAGAGGCAATGCATGTCAACTGTGGGGACAGGGGTCACAATCCTCTCTCTCTCCCCGGTTCCCACTCCCCTGGCCACCCTGCTGAGCTGAGCACACAGGGGCTGTTCCTTCGGGAGAGGAAGGGCAGAGAGGTAGAGATCAACAACTCTCTGAACTTGTTTTCTCTTCTGGTCTGGATGTCAGTGAGTCTGCATCTTGACCTCCACCCTAGACTGGGAAAGCCAAGTTTTTGTGGCAGATATAGCAAAGTGAGTCCAATCTCCCTGTTGCTCCCCCAAGTATGTCTTGAGCTTATTTGGGGGTCTCCTTGGTCAACACAGTGTGCTAGAAGAGACCTTGTACAAGTCTGAGGGAGTCCAAGCCTCAACCTTTCGTGTTCTCTCCCCAGTATCTCTGTCTCTGTCACTCCCTCTCCCCAAGGGGACTATGTAGAATGGGAGCACAGAACCTATATAAGGTCACCTTAGCTCGCAAACACAATCTCAACCTAAAAATGCGAATGTCCAGGGCCAGGGGTATAACTCAGTCAGTATAGTGCTGGCCTAGCATGTGTGAGGCCCTGGATTCAGTCCCCAGCACCACATGAAGGGGGATGTGGTGGCCTACATGTGTAATCCCAGCACACAGAAGGCTACTCTTGGGAACATAGCAAATTCAATGCCAGCCTGGCTACATGAGACCCTGTATGAGGGGGTGGTACAGGAAAAGAGAAGAGAGGAGAGGAGGGGAGGGGAGAGAGGAGGGGAAGGGAGAGGAAAAGAAAGAGAATGTCCTGTCAGGATTTAACTGAAATTCCCAATTTGGACTTATACTCCAGCTGGTGTTCTTCTCGAGCTCCCCTCATGCCTCAGGTGGAGACTGAGGCCCTGGATGAGGTGATGAAGAAGGGTTCATCCGGGTTCCCCAGCCCGAACTGCTGGTTAGCCTTGAGAGATCACATCTCTGTTTCTGGGGTTCCCTTGCAAACCTTCTCCTCAGCCCTTGGGAGTCTATCGCCCATGCCAGCTGTTGTCTCCTCTCGTCCCTCCAGCAGGACCTAGTGGACAAGACAGCCCTTCTCTCCATATGCACACACAGCCCATATTTGATCTTGACGCTCCGCCCCCTCCCCCCCTACACACCTAGAGCTGTGCCCACTGGACTGCCTGTCTTGGCTCCGCCCCACGGCCCCTGATCTTTTTTCTGCATCTCATGGTCATTGATGGGGAGCGAGAAATTGAAGGTAGGCTGCTGGCCTTCCCCTGCCAGCCCTTGTACTTGTGATCTGCTGGGGAAAGGCCAGGCTTTCAGGGTCACCTCTGGTGTCACGTGACATCTTGGAGTCACATAGCTCCTCCCCCCACCCAACACCTTGCCTTCCTCTCCTCCCTTTGGCTCCAGGTTTCTAACTGATTTCCCAGGTGCCAGGGAATCAATCCCAGAATGCACTCCCAGGGAGCTTCCCAGCAGCCCAGTCTCTCCTTGGTTTCTATTTCCCAACTATTCCTGAAAATGTTCTCACCTTACAGACCCTTCATGTTGTTGGTTTATGTCATGCTAACATACCCAGCATCAAGCCCACTCTCTTCACATCTAACTGTAGTGGCCGCCAGACAACCAGGACCACCATTCCCTCACAGAACTCTTTCAGATCGAAAGCAAACAGGGCTTGGAGTGTAGTTCTGTGGTAGAGTACTTGCCTGCCATGCACAAGGCGAGGGGTTCAACCCCAAGTGCCGCAAAACCCAGCGACCTCACCACTCCCCAGTGTGAGTGAGTGTGTGCACGTGTGTGTGTGTGTGTGTTACATGCGCACACCTTGGATTTTGTAATGACGTGTACACATCTCACAGTAACAGAACATCTAAATTAGGACCAGCCACAGTTCCTGGGCTCGTGGCCAGTGGTTGTTATGTGCGTGTGTTACTACATGAACATGCTTGATACTGATAGACATTGCCAGGTTGTCATTTGTAGGTGGTAAAGCCAGTGCAAGCCCACAGACCGTGCCCAAGCTTATCTCCCTTGGCCCATCTCACCCTGGGTAGCTTTGTCTACTGGTTAAACAGTACCAGCTGTGGTAGAGCAGCGCCAACACGCAGTTCTCTAGCTGGGCGTGAGAGGCGTCTCTTTCAGTGTTAGAAGACGTGACATTGCTCTGGCTGTGGGCTGTCAGCTTGCCAGGGGAACCAGTGCCTTTCACTTCCCTGGGCCTCTCAGCTTGCTCCTCCAGCCCTGTTGGAGCTTGGGATGGAGCTCTGGCTGAAGGTTTGGTACTTCACAAATCAGTGAATTCTGCTAGCGAGAATGTTGGTGCCCTGCCTGGCATTATCTCTGAGGGCATGCCACCCCCTGCTGGTCAAAATGAGTTTTACATCCCTGAGCGGGAAGCAGGGGCATCTGGGCAGCTAAGAACCCTGGGATGGCCTCTGGTTTCCAGATGAGTAGCTCCATCCGTGGGCTCACCACTTTCCCCTCTGTCAAGTAGAAAGAGCCATGACTCCTGCTCACAGGTTTGCGGGACCAGTGTTTAGGTGGTAGGACCCAGACCCACTCATGGGGTGTGAGGGACAACCAGTGCTAGCCACAGGATGTCCGGGATTGCTGACATTCTGAAAGAAGCCTAGAGCTGGAATGGGAGACAACTGACGGCTGCACCTCCATGGCCCAGCACCATCCAGCCAGTTTTTAGACTCCAGTTTCCTCTTCTGCGAAATGGCCTCCTCACTCTCCAGCAAAGGGTTCAGAAGCTGGATGCAGAAACCCTCACACCCCAGGCCCAAGTCAGCAGGGGCCCGGCCTCTCCCCCACACCAGGCTAAGCACACCACATCCATTCAGGAGCCCCCGAGGCACTGGACTCGGCCTCTCCAGGAGCAGTGGGCACCTGGCAGTGCCTCCCACAAACACACTTCACAAGGGTGTCCAGGGAAGCCCACTGCCATGGTTTCTGGCGGTGCTGGGTGAGGGGAGTGTATTAACATATTCTGATTCCCACCATCTGGTCTGATTCTTTTTGACGTTCAGCTCTTGCCTAAGTGACAATTACATCCAAATCACAGACAATTGCAATCAAATATATTTCTTTTGCAGATGTTATAGACCATGTGAATATACTGTTGAGGTCCTCCAAAGGTTGGGGAGGCAAACTGTAAAGGGGTGGAGGGTTAAAGGGTTAAGAAGCCCCATGAGTCACCTCCAAGTCCAGCTCCGGCTCCTCTCCTGGCTCAGGAGTGTCCCTGGCTGATGGCGTCTTCCTTGGCTCTTGACAACTAAAAAGCCTTGAAGTTGTTTTCTGGGGATGGGGGTAGGGATTGATGGCGTCATCTTCTCGTCCTAGATTATTTCTGTAATATGGTGATGATGCCCCAGGGAGTTGGTGCAGATATTATATTCATGCAAAGTACCTGCATGGGAGAATATTCGTTGAGTGGGGCCATTATTGTTAATATTTTTATCTGATTCTGGCCTCCACAGCTTGGATGAAGTCATAGTGCTGCTCTCTTTTCCCACTAGAGGGCACCAGACATCACTCACTAGACTCGCCCAGGTCTGCACCGGCTAGAATGCCCTCAGCGGCAGGATACACAGCGCTGCTTCCTTCCAGGCTCAGTATTGGCTCCTGGGCCAGCCAAGGGTACAGTAGTTGTCCTGTGTCTCTTGAATCGGCCACCAGTGGTGAGGGTAGGTTGCACTGGCCCACAAAAAAAATCTCTAAACTCCAGTGCTCAGAAAGCTGCTGGTTCATCAAATACAAAGCTCAGGCATCCTTCCCTGGCTGCAGTAGGGACAAAGAGCTGGCTTCTGAAGCTAGCTCTTCACACTTCTTTGTGTGAGTGCCTAGATCTCTCTGAGCCTGTGTTTCCTTTGGTATGCAATATAAATATCAGGACCTGCATTGGGCTATTCTCAAGATGGAAGAACCTCCATCTTCCCCCACCCTACTGTGTTCTAGGTCTTCAATACTCGCTGAAGAAACCATTCAGAAATCTTTATATCCCTACCCTGATGGGGAAGCTTGCAAGGCCCTGGCCACCAGACTTAACCTGAAGAAGCAAGCTGAGACTTGAGTCCTGCGATGCAGGTACAAGCAGGAACCCAGCAAACCCAGCTCCGGTCTTTCATTGCAAGCCATTTCATCACCATTGTTCAGTGCAAGGATGCAGAAGCCGGCATCTCTACAGTGTCAGGAGGAGACCTTCTTTCTAGTTATTTGTTTTTAATGGGGCCAGTTAGGGCGAGGAGGGAGCCCTCCCTGAACACTGACATCCCTAGGATCCCAGCAGCTCTGGGAGCCTGGAGGAGGCACTCAGTCTCTGCCTGGAAATCTGGGTACCACGGTGGAGATAGCATGTCACACAGTGAACCGATCTCCATGGATTCCTGAATCTATAGAGAGGGCTTTTTTCAGGCAGAGGAAGGCCACCCCTGACTCCCTAACCTGCAGATGTTTGCTTGCAGCTTCCTTTTCCTTTGTCTGAGAGGACTCCTGTACCCTAGGCTAGCCCCAGACTTAATGTACCTGAGGATGACCTGATACCTCTGCCCCTCCATCAAGTCCACTTGGGATTTTGGGGTTTTTTGTTCCTGGCCTGGGATTTGGAGCCTCTACTTCCCAGGAGCTGGGTTAACCAATCAGTGTTGAGATTTTTGGTTATAGGAGAATTTTTTTCCTATATGAGATTTTTTTTTTCGTTTAACATTTATTTTGGTTTGTGTATTAATTATTTGGGTTTGGTTTTTTGCTTTGTCCTCCTGTTCTCTGAGGCATTTTCATGCACCACATTGCCCGAGAGTCAGTTCTGCATTATAGTCGTTTATTAAAGATTTTCAGCTTGCTTGTTAGGGAATTGTTGGATTCTCATTTCTATCAATGGCATATTGGTAATAAAAATCATTAGCCCAGTGGTGGTGGCGCACACACTCGGGAGGCAGAGGCAGGCAGATCTCTGTGAGTTCGAGGCCAGCCTGGTCGGTCTACAAGAGCTAGTTCCAGGACAGGTTCCAAAGCTTCAGAGAAACCCTGTCTCGAAAAAAAAAAAAAAACTATCTGTCGAAACTGAAGAAAAAAAATATATATGTATGTATACACACACACACACACACACACACATATATATATATCCTGAAAGAAAAGCAGATCTACTTTTACAGAGGGTGGAGGAATATCAGAATTACTCCATCAAGTCAGTCGGTTACTTTTCCTGCCAACCCTAAATCTGAGCGACTCGTTTGTTTAAATGTGAGGCTCAGCTGGGGTAAGATGTGAGGGCATTTCACATTAACAGAAGGCTAACGAATTAATTAACAGATTAACAGAGAGGTTGACAGAAGGGGAGACACACCCTTCATATGGGTGGCAGCATCTCACTCTTGGGGATCCCCAGTCAACAGGAGCACAAGCATTTCTCTCTGCTCCAGGATGAGCCGCTCAGCCCTGTTGATGCCCCCCCCCCATCCACAATGGACTCGACGCTATGAAGCCATCATCCCAGATGCATCTCTCCTCGCTTACGCTGCTCTTCTCAGGTACTGTGTCACCCTATGAAAACTCTAATATTTCTGTCATTAATGGTGTCAGAGGTCACAGCCCATGACTGCTCAGGACCGTGTGTTTGGACAACGCATGGTGGTGTTCCTTGGAGCTGACCACCTTCCCGTTTGAGACACAGTGAGGTTCCTCACTGGGACCCAGAGCTCACCAGTTTGGCTAAACTAGCTAGCCAGTAGGCTCCAGGGATCCACCTGGCTCCGCCTCCCAGGACTGGATTACAACTGCTCACCTATACCTGACTGTCTACTTGGGTACTGGGAATTGAACTCAAGTCCTCCTGCAGACATGGGCTTCTCAGCCCCTTTAACAAGCTTCTGTAACCACGACTAAGTGAATATTTTTTTTTTCTGAGACAGGGTTTCTCTGAAGCTTTGGAGCCTGTCCTGGAACTAGCTCTTGTAGACCAGGCTGGCCTCAAACTCACAGAGATCCGCCTGCCTCTGCCTCCCGAGTGCTGGGATTAAAGGTGTGCACCACCACTGCCCGGAGACTAAGTAGATACTAAATAACTATATTTTCACCCTACTTTAGTCCCCATGTCTTAGGTATTTTCCATGTAACTACCCAATCTTTTGTAATTATTAGAGATAAGACCACTGGGGCTTCTCAGCATCTCAAAGCAGGTTTTCTGTAGCTGTGTCTGTCATCTTTATCCATAGAAATTTTCTTTCTTTGGGACAAGTTAGTAGTTCCAAATTAGGAAAGGGAACCCAGCATTTATCCCCTGGACATGCAGAAGATGGAAGTTGGCCATCAAGGAAATGTCAATCAAAACCACAGTGAGCTACTTACCACGGAGATGACTGCAGTCAAGACAGATAAAAACAGGGGTCGGGGAAGGTATGGGGAAAGCTGAGTTTTCCTGCACTAACATGGGGTGGCAGACGGGGCAGCTCCCTTGGAAACCAGCTGGCAGCCCCTTGATGTATCAGAGTTCCACTCTGACCCAGAGTTCCCGATGCTGAGCAGAGAAATGAAACAGTTAGAACCCGCTTGTGACCGCCACAGGGGGACAAAAGGCTGTAACGTTCAAAACATGGTGTGTGTTTTATTCTGTCTCCGTCCTTGTGCTTGAGCAACCGGTTAGCCCACAAGGTCAGAATGTCCACAGGTCAGGAGGCCCTAGTGAAGGGACTGAGCTACACAAGGTGGTCACACATGATAATCAGAAATAAAGAACCATTGTCGCCTAGCAAAACCTTGATAAGCCCTCTATCCTCACACACTGGATGTCACGCCCGCCTTGACCAGCAAGGATGACGCGACACCGGAGCTCTTCTCGCTAGCAGTTTATTCGGGACCTTTTTTAACAATTGTATCTCTCTCTCCTTCTCTCCCTGGGCAAACCTCTCCCAGACCTTAAAAAGGCACGAGCCACCAACCCCGGATTGCCAGGTGGGCACTGCCCATAGGTCCACGCATATGCAAGCAGCTGACAATCATTGTGTTATCACAGAGAGCACTCGCTTTCGGGATCGTGGAGGGCAGAAGCCAGTACCATCAGGTGTGGCTCCATGCAGCTCTCTACAACTGTAGGTGAGTTTTAGCACCACTGACTGTGGAGGTCACACCCCGAGCACGCAGTATTGGACGCTCGCCACCTGCTATGCAGGAAACACCTCTGAGCAGCCATTTATGGATCCCCTGGTCACTTTGCAGATTAAACCTCTGAGTGTGGGGGTGTGATAGCAGTTACCTAGGTTATTTTGCAGAAAGTCACTTTTGCTAAAAGAAAATACTGACTCTATACCTGTGCCTAAGGTGCTGAGGGGTGACGAGCATGAGCTTAGCATCCGTCTTCAAACCATGCCTCCCCCTTTGCCACTCCACTCAGCTCTGTGTATACACACAGCAATCGCTTGGGAAATGCTTTTTTCTAAGACTATAATGCAGACTGACCTCCGGCATTCTCTACTGGAGCAGAGACCTGTGTCTTTTGCAATGCCCTTGTACCTTCCTGGCAGCTCAAACATGAAAGTCCTTCAGCCTTATCATAATTCAAGGACATTCACAGAAGAAGCAGTCACCCTGAGCCGATTTGACTGGACTATTAGCAAGTACAAGGCCAAGGTCCCACAAAGTGAAGATCTCCTTTAGAACCATGCCCATGGGCTGGGGAGATAATGCAGTCAGTAAAATGCCCAATACGCAAGCATCAGGCATACGTAGGTTCGAGCCCCAGAACCCAAGACGTGGTGGTGTGCACTTGTATCCCAGCATTGGGAGGCAGAGACAAGAGCATCCCTGGAGGCAGCCAGCCCAGCCTAATCACTGAGCTTCAGGTTCAGTACGAGAGTCTGCCTCACAAATGAGGTGGAGAACAACTAGGAATACGTCTCCCATCAGCACACACATGCATGCACGCTCCTGTGTACACATATGCACACACGCTCCTGTGTACACACACATGCATACATGCTCCTTCCTGTGTACACACATGCACACACACTCCTTCTTGTGTACACACACAAATACAAACGTACAAAATTGTGCCCAAGACTATTAGAAAATGACCAACTCTCTTCTGCAGCCTCTGTACAGCGAACAACCTGGTCCCCTCTGCTCAGTGCTGCCCCCATTGGCTGCAGCTAAAGGCTCAGTAAAGGGATTATGCCTGTCTTCATGGTAGGTGGCTTGTCTCATTTCTGTTGTGCCCGTGCCATCAGATCCCATTGTCCAGAACCAATGTCTACATGCAAACGTTCTCCATGACATCATTTGTAAGAGCCAATCAGCTGAGAAGAGGACACATTAAATATGGTTGGTCCGCACAACAGAAGGGGTGGAGTAACAATCTGTACTACTGTGTGAAAGGAGCATGCTCAGTGAAAGAGGCTGTTGCAGAAGACGTGCAATGCTTGATTGCACTTTTATGGAATGTCCAACCCAGGCAAATCCACAGACACAGGAAGTCAGTTAGTAGTCACGGGGTGGGAGGGGCTCTGCTGGGGGCCGAGATGCCTCCTGATGGGGACAAGATCATTTAGGGGATGACAAAATTCAATGTACACTGACCCAAACATTTCAAGCATGTGAATCGTATGGTGTGCTATAATTACATATATTTGCATGTGTGTGTGCATGATCATATGAGTGGAAGTGTGCGTATCTGTGTCCACACATGTGGAGGACAGAAGTTGACAGCAGCTCCTCATTGCTCTCCACGTTGATTACTGAGGCAGGGTCTCTTGCTGACCGCAGAGCTCACTGGCTCCATCTAGTGTAGCTACCCTTGCTAGCCCTGGGTAACCAACCCTTGTCTCCAAGTGCTAGGATTACAGCTGGCCACCACATCCTCTTGATTGTTTTAAATGGATGCTGGAGATCTCACGTTTATGCAGAAAGCATTTTATCCATTGAGCCATCCCCCAGCCCCAATAACATTCTTTTAAAAAGAGAATGGAGACCCTAGGTGACAATGAAAATACACAGCGCGACTTCTGGAGCGTGGACAATTAGCCAGTGAGGAACTCGCTCATCCTCTTTTGCCTTTCAGGATGCTTCTCTTAGGCTATTTCCCCTCGTTGTGCAAAAAAAGAACACTTAAGTCCAAAAGCCACTGAGGAACTGACCCAAGATCACTTCAGCAGCAGAGCTGTGATTTGAACTCAGGTCCATGCTCAATTGAAGCACTGTTTTCATCTCCCAGAAAGGCACTGGCAGCTGGTGACATGTCAGCTGACAGCTGGGTGTGCAGTAAGAAGGGGAACATGAGTTCCCTGACCTGGGCGGGACTCCTTGCTCCCATGTCTGTTGTCTGGCACAGGAAACCAGAAAATGTGGTCAAGGCTTGTTATCTGACGCTCACGCCTTCTCCCAGAATGTCCCTGTTTGGGGCCCCTGGAGGAGAAACCCATCAAGAACTGCCCTGGTGGTCCCCGGGCTGGTTGCAAACAGAGCCAATTCAGTCCCGCCAAGGCAGTGCTCAGCCCTGTCTACCACCTAGACCTCACAACTCCACACTGTTATCATACAGAAATAATACACTCGCGTGAAGGAATGTGGGCAGAAATGTTCGTCCCCTGCTTACAACAGAGAAAAACCAGAGAGGTCTCAGTATCCGACCCTCGGAGGTGGGCTATACACCACAGAAGGCACAGGAAGTCTGCGAGAAAGCCAGGCACAGTGACTTGATCTGCAGCCCCAGCACTGGAGACTAGGGCAATAGGGTGGTTCAAGGACAGGCTGATCTACAGAGCAAGGCTCTATTCCAAAAAGCAAAAACAACAAACAAAAAAGAAATCTGGGGCTGACCAGAAAGCTCAGCAGGTAAAAGTGCTTAGCACACAAGTCTGATGACCTGAGTTTAATCTCAGAAGCCCACAGTGGAAAGCAATAATCAACTCCTCAAATTTATCATCTGCTGTATATGCACACCACACACACGCATCACACCACACACACCATACACATCACACACACACACCATACACATCACACACACACACCATACACATCACACACACCATACACATCACACACACACACACCACACACACCATACACATCACACACATCACACCACACACACCATACACATCACACACACCATACACATCACACACACACATCACACCAGACACACCATACACATCACACACACACATCACACCATACACATCACACACACACATCACACCACACACACCATACACATCACACACACACACATCACACCACACACACCATACACATCACACACACACCACACACACACACCATACACATCACACACACCCCACAATATACATACATACCACACACACCATACACATCACACACACACCACACACACACACCATACACATCACACACACACATCACACACACCATACACATCACACACACACATCACACACACCATACACATCACACACACACATCACACCAGACACACCACAATACAAACATATCACACCACACACACCATACACATCACACACACACATCACACCACACACACCATACACATCACACACACACCACACACACACCATACACATCACACACACACATCACACCAGACACACCACAATACAAACACATCACACCACACACACCATACACATCACACACACCATACACATCACACACACCATACACATCACACACACCATACACATCACACACAGACATCACACCAGACACACCACAATACAAACACATCACACCACACACACCATACACATCACACACACCATACACATCACACACACCCCACAATATACATGCACACCACACACACCATACACATCACACACACACGCACCACACACACACACCATACACATCACACCAAACACACACCATATGCATCTCTCTCTCCCTCTCACATACACACACACACACACACACACACACACACACACCACTGTTAGGGGAAAAAAAAATCCTGAGGTGAGTGGCTCCACGGGCGCAATGAAATTCAATTAGGTCAGATCAAACCAAATTAAAATGCCCATCGTTTTATTAAATATGGCGCTCTTGGATGGCCGAGCACATGGCGGGGAGACAGGAAAGCAGGGAGCATATGAAGACCCAGAACCACGTGTTTCACCTCTGGGAGCCCACTTAAATACCCCGTGGGAGTGGTCCTGACCCCCCCACCCCCACCCCAGAGAGGTCAGGACGTGGCATGCTGGGATTTTGAGTCCAGACTAATGCAACTCCCAGGCCAGGGGGCTGGGATGGATGCCAGGGGCTGGGGCTACGCTCCAGACTTAACACACACCACACACACACCATACATATCTCTCACACACCACACACACACACGAAAGACAGGCAAGAAAGGAAGGGAGGAAGACTGTAAGAAAAGGTTTACCACAGTCAGGAAGGATTGACAATACATGCAGGGAGAGGACAGACATGCCCCTGTCCACCGCTGCCCCGCAACCCAGCCTAACCCTCCGTCTACGTGACAAATCTAATCCCCGAGAGCCTCCAGGCATCGTCTGTTCTCAATGTTTTACCTGCTGTTCCCATCCCGGAATCCATTCCTCTCCCTCTAGATCTTCCCTCCAACGTGGCTAAGCCTGCTCCATCCTCGGGTCTCCTCCCTGGGAACCTCTCCCAGCCCCCTGGGGACCTCTCCCAGCCCCCTGGGGCCACCGTCTCGTGTCCTCTGTCACACCCCATACTGCTCTGTCAACTTCCACTGAGCACCAGAAGATGGGGACACACTGTCCTGCTGGCTGTTTTCTCCTCTGTGTTGGTGTCTGTTCACCTACCAGTGACTTCTGGGTAACCAAATAAGGGGACCTGGAGTGTTTCAAGAGGACTGCACACAGGGTGTGGTCTGGGTAGCGTGGGACAGCAGCTGACAGGGGTTACTTCAGTACTGGGAACTCTCTCCTGGGTCAGTGGGAAGTCCACTACAGAGTGCCAGTAAACAAACAAACAAACAAACACCAGGCTCTTTTTTGTTTGTTTTGTGTTGAGACACAGACCCAGGTTGGTCTTGACAGACTTGTGGAGCTAGGATGACCTTGAACTCCTGACCCTCCTGTTTCTACCTCCCAAGTGCTGGGACTGTAGGGTGTACCACCAGGCCCAGTTTAAAAGTCAGACTCTTGTTCATGGTTTGCAAGGCCTCATACGATTTTGCTGGTGCCCACATCTCTAACTTACTCCTTTGTTTTTTTCCCACCCCACTGCTAAAGTTGTGTGGGCCTTCCAGGTGGTTCTCCAACATGGAAAAAAAAAAAAGCAGATGCATCAACGGATCCTCAGAGGGCCTATTCTTCTCCAAAACGGCCAACTACCCAGTCCCTGATGCCCACTCCCCGTCTCTTCCCCCCTCCCACCCTTGGAGCCCATTGTGAGGGTTCTGTGACGCCTGGGTGGAGCTTGCTTGGTGAACCATGCAGGGTACAGTAGCGATGAATGGCTGTTACTATAACAGCATTGAGAGCTGGGGACCCAGCTTCCTGGTGGGCTGGGGAGGAAGGAATGGGTGGGATGAAGACAAAGACTAATTACTCTCCCCTCCTGCCCACCCCCATCCACCACCGCACCACCACCCCCAGCCCCAGGCTGGGCCAGCTAGATCTGCTGGATCCCGCTCTGAGATCCCTGTTAACAGGCTCAGCCTGACCCTTTCACAGGGGTCTGCAGGGGCTGGGATGAGCAGGGCCTCTGTGGGGTCAGAGCCAGGGGGCTGCTTGCTTATCTCACCCTCCCAGGCCAAGCTTGGGGGCCCAGCCCAGGCAACAGGGAGCTGACAGGGGCCTTTATACTTTGCAAGTGGCCTGCTAAGGGTTTGACTCTGAGGGAAATAAGATGCTCAAGGCTCCATTCTTAGGAACACTCAGCTGGCAGGTGCCCTCTGCTCTTCTGGTCCCCTTGTAGCCCCCTTGGTGCTGCAGGGTGTCCGTGCAACTAACCGTTACCCAGTCCCAAAGAGGAAGGCCATTCTGACACATGTCATAGCATGGAGGAATCTTGAAGACCCCTGGGTCAATCAAAACACATCACAAAGAACAGACTGTTGGTGTAAAGTGTATGGAGCTGTCAAGTTCATAGAAACGGAAGGTTAAATGCTGCTTGCCAGGGGCTTGGGGAAGGGATGTGGGAGCTGTTGCTCAGTGGGTCCATGTGAAATTTCTAGAGATTGGTTCCCTGACAACGCATTGACTCAGCAAGGCCGAGCTGTTGCCCAAAGGTTAGGGTGGCAGTTTTTCTCATAGGAATTTTACACAACCAAACATTTAAATATATACAGTTCTAAACCTATCACCGTGAATTCTGTTTCTGTAACCCCACCTGGTCTTGCTTTGTGTGTTTTAAAGTTTCCTTGTTGGTGGCGTGTGTAACTGCAACTGTTGAGGCTTCTGACCTCTCTACTCATGATTGGATCAGCAGTGTTAGTCCCGCCCCATGACCTGCAACTAGCTAATTCCAGCCATGGGGTGACTAAAGACTCAGACTCTGAAATCAGAAAGCCCAGCGATACCCACTCTGTGCTCTGTAAGCTAGGCAGGGTCCTTAACCTCTCGGACCGTTTGTCTCTCCTCGTCTATATGACTTTGTCTACTCCTGGGATTGCCATAAAGCTGAAGTCCACATGGCGCCTGGCATGTGAGTTGGGATCGGTCTCCCAGCGTCATTAACTCTTTCTTGGATGGTGGATATATATATATATATATATATATATATATATATATATATATATAAAATCTCAGGGATGAGAAAGAGTCTAGACCATGGAAAACAAGACACTGGTGAAGAATTCTTTTGCTGTGGCATTCTTCTGCCCAGCTGATTGCTGTCTGCGGTTCCCCTCTGGCTCCTGAGCATCCACAGGGCTGCAGACATCGCTGCTTCTCCTTCCACCTCATGATAACTCTGAGGCACAGTGCTCCGGTGTTGTGTTCTTGACTAGGACACCCTAGAACACACAAGTCAAGAACAAAACAGCCAGCGCCTTCACCCATGACAATAACAGCACAGGCCTGGAGGAGCGCTCCAACCCCCCCAAGTCTGTGACGCTTAGCCTCGTGGGAGAGGATTCCTGCTCTGCTGGGAGGTTGAAGGAAATACCATGCACCTCCTTTTTTGGCCCTGATCTCACTAGATAGATCCCCAAATCCTTTCCATGTTTGGTAACACAGCCAGCAAGAGTTTACACCATTCTAATAATAAAATATAGGAGCATGCTAAAGTTGCATAGTAACAATAAACATTAAGTTTATATGAGATCAACTTTGCATTTATGTAGGCAAGTATGTAAATTAAAACGTGCATCCATGTTTGCATTAATGTAAAGCTTCTCTATAATAATTTATCACTGCATCTCAGTTGCCTACTTTTAGAATAAGTTCCTATTGTATATCAATTTTGTGATGTCATCTTTCCATCAGAAAGTGAGATAATTTTACCTTTTCTCTAGCAATTGATCAAAACTTTTTTATTGTTGGCCCTTGGGAAAGAGTCGGCATCTCCACTCCTTACTGGAAAACTAAATTCCTTTTCGTAGCAAAGCTTTAAGGCCACCTGGACATGGTTGTGAACCCACTAATCCCAGGTACTCAGAGAGCTGAAGCAGGAGGATCATCATGTGAGCTCTGAAGACCTTGCCAACACAGCAGGTCTCTTCTTCACATGAGAACAAACCGAAGACAATGGTTGTCAGACTGGATTCTGCAGCAGCCGCGAAAACAAAGACCAAAAGCTGTCAGCTTTCCAACCGGTTTCCTTGATCTTTAATCTTGAGGATTCTTTGGATTGACACCACCCACTGACCAGCAGCTCCGTGTCAGCATCCTCCACGGGTGACATAATTCCACTTTAGTCATTGTTGTAGTCAGCACGACTCCCCAGCAACTTCTCCTTAAATGCCACCCACAATGCCCAAGGAGAGAGGAAGCTGCAGAGGGAAGTTGGAGGGGACAGAGGTGGCATTATCAGCTCGCAATCAGCTTCTGTTAAAATGTATGATTTTGGCAGTTCAACAAAAGCATGTGATTATGCATATGTTGGGCCCATCCCCCAGGTTGTTGGGAGGAGCCCAGAGCTGCTCTGAGGTGTAAGTCTCTGACTTCAGAGTAAATCTACTTCTGCCTCTCCTCAGAATGAAAGGCCTGCTCTTCCCTCTTGAACACCCACAGCTGCTCCTCAGGCATCACTTCTTCCAGAGGGGAAGGCCAGCACCCAGTCCATCACCTACTCTATGGCATCGGTAGCCCCTGTAACTAGCTGCTCTGCACCCATCAAACAAAGGCTGGTCAGATGGTCAGATGATCAAACATTTGCAACACAGGCATGAGGACCTGAGTCCCCAGAACCTGTGCAGAAATGTCAGCTGTGGGCCAGGTGGTGGAGGTGCACACCTCTAATCCCAGCACTCAGGAGGCAGAAGCAGGCGGATCTCTGTGAGTTCGAGGTCAGCCTGGTCTACAGAGTGAGTTCCAGGACAGGCTCCAAAGGTATGCAGAGAAAACCTGTCTTGAAAAACCAAAAAATAAATAAATAGTCTGTAGTCTAAGACCTGGGGAAGCTGGGCCAACCGGTGAGTTTCAGTGGGAGGAGACCCTGTCTCAAAGAAAGTGGATAGCATTCCTGAGGAACACATACACACTCTAAAGTATACATATAAACACAAGAAATAAAATATTGATAATCCATAATAGACTCAAGTTGTAACTGCTAAAGTAGCCTGTCCAGGTGTCCCAGATAAAATCAGCAGAGCTAGGAACTGACCCAGAATGAATGGATGGACCCATGAACGAGGCAGATGAACTCCAGTTTTCCAGACTGAGGCAGGGAAAAGTAATTTCTTGGTGGAACTCTTGGTCTCTGCCTTGACTGTGTCCCACTGTGACCCACCTGGGTCATGGACCCCAAGAGAAGGTTTTCTGGGTTCATCATAAGTCTCCCGCATTCTCCACCCCAAGAGGCATGGAGGGGCTTGGCACAGTGGCGTGGCCCAAGTGTGGGCATCACGCCTTCCTTTAACAGCATTAGGGGTCAAACCCAGGACTGAGGCATATTAGGCCAGGGCTCTACCGTGGAGGCACACTTAGTCTTTTGAATTGAAACCGTTTATAAAAATCTTTTTAGTTAGCATTACAAAGTAAGGGGTTTCACTATGACACTGTCATATGCAGGTGGATTGAAATTTGAGTGACCATGATCTCTGGGCAAGTTGGCCTCACTATACAAAATACAGCTACATCGGTTGTGTTGGTTAAACCTTTTGATGATTGATCGGCTGTTTTCATTCTTGCGTGTACTGAAGACAGTGAAACTTTTAAAACACATTGAATCATTTTTTCATTGGATGGTTAAATGCATAGCATGAGATAGGATTTGGAAATAGGAAATAGATGAAACCTAAACCACTTTGATTTAGGAAACCTGCGTTTGCATATTACCAATGCTATTCAAAGGTGACCCTGTTTTTAGTTATTTCCAAGTTAGAAAAATAGACACCATGACAGAAAAATAGACTGAATGTGTAATAGAAATTAAAATGAGATATGAAATTAAGTGAGCATTAACACAAGTGTGGTAAGGATTTTAGCCTGAGTCCACAGTTAGACATTTTAGGACTCATACTTATCTTGGCAAAACTAGAACTTGACAGGTTCAATCCAACAGGGATATCTTTAAACAAAGCGGAAGCCTACAGAATAGTAAAAGATTTTAGCAACTACACGTACAATAGAGGAATAATAATATTCAAAATAAAGAACTCAAAAAACTAGATATCAAGAAACAAATAACCCAATTTTAAGATGGGTTAAAAAAACTGAACAGAAAATTCCTAAATGAGGAAATTCAAATGACTGAGAAACACTTAAAGAAATGTTCAACATTTTTAGCCATCAGGGAAATGAAAATCAAAGCTCCTGCAAATCAAAACATCTTACACCTGTCAGAATGGTTAAGATAAAAATCACAAGTGACAGCTCATGCTGGCAAGAATGTGGAGCAAGGGGAACACTCCTTCATCACTGGTGGAAGTGCAAACTTGTACAACCACGAAGGAAAACAGTGTGGCAGTTCCTCAGGAAGTTAGGAATTGATCTACCTCGAGATCCAGCTACACCACTCTAGGAGGGCAATACACCCAAAGACGCTTCATCCTACTACAGAGACACTTGCTCAACCATGTCCATTACTGCTCTTTTCAAAATAGTCAGAAACTAGAAACACGTTAGAAGACCCTCAACAGATGAATGGATAAAGAAAATGTGATACATTTACATAATGGAGTATTACTTAGCCATTAAAAAAATGAAATTCAGTGTCCTCACCCATAAAATGGGACGAATGAGAGTCCCTGCCTCCACAGAACATGTGAGACCAGAGGACATGCTCAGGCCCTGGAGATGGAAGCATGATGGAGTTTCATCTTTAGGAATAAGAACCCAAGCAGGACCTTCCCTCCTCTACAGGCTCAGCCACCTCACACTTTCACACAGTCCCTCTGGGTCAGAAACCCTAGGATTTCTGCTCATGATTCTCTGAGGATGTCTGTGAAGAAAATGGCTTCTCCTGTCACCTGCCTGCCCATGTAGAGTGACAGCTCGTTTTCATAAGATGAGACCCACCAGTCCAAGGGTCAAAAACTGGGAGTCTGTCAGCCAGATGGATCATGGACAGTTGTTCAATCCATGTGGTATCTTTTTAAAATTTGGATTTCCAGGGGCTAGGAACATAGCTCACTCAGTTTGCACAGAAAGCACAAAGCTCTGGGTTCAATCTCCAGCTTGTGATAAAACTAGGTACGGTGGCAAATGTCTGCAATTCCAACACTGGGGAAGTTGAGGAAGAAGAATTAGAAGTTAAAAGTCGGGGCTGGAGAGATGGCTCAGAGGTTAAGAGCACTGACTGCTCTTCCAGAGGTCCTGAGTTCAATTCCCAGCAACCACATGGTGGCTCACAACCATCTGTAATGAGATCTGGTGCCCTCTTCTGGTCTGCAGCATATATGTAGGGAAAATGCTGTATACATAATAAATAAATCTTTAAAAAAAAAAAAAAAAAAAGTTAAAAGTCATCAGGTCAACCTCAGCTACTTAGTGAGCTCAAGGTCAGCCTGAACTACATGAGACCATGTCTCAAAAAATAATAATAAAATGAAATGTCTTGGTTTAATTTAAAAATCAGAAGATTGTGCATAAACTTCTAGTTTGTAGCAACACTGGCACCTGTGTCCCTTTTCCTCATAACACACAGTTAGACAATATTCCCCAGACTCCCTTGCAGCTAGACCCATAGGACTACATTCCAGCCAAAGAAATATGAACAGAAGTATGATGTTCCGTGGTAATAAAACCTCCCTTGCCACAATCTTCCCCTGCTGCTAGCCAGACAGAGAAGACCCCAGGAGAAGGAAGAACCCTGAGACAAGGGGACTGAGCTCCCCAGATGACCTACCCTGGACTGTAAGGAATAGGAAGCAAACCTTGGGAAAGCCAAACTCACTGTCTCACTCTCGAGAAAGGTTCAAGGCCTTCGCTGTAGAAGCAGGACCAGATAACAAAACTTCAAAACCAATAAATTTGTAAGTAAATTCCAAGTGGACATAGCAAGGTCATTTCTGTTTTGAGTAGAGCTGGAGAACCTAGAGAATGTGTTCTCTGTGGGCCCCTCACAGCGGCCATGCTCGAGGAGAGGTCCAGCCCATCTCAATATCACAACAATCCCCTCATGCCTGTTGAGACAAGCATTTCCTGGAGTGTTCAAAGGAAACGTGACATTTTCTGTGTGGGTTCTGCCATGAGACAGTGGACACACAGCAGGTGCTGGGAGCCTCACGGGACTCTGCTGGCTCCCTCAAAGGAGTTGACTGCTTGCGACCAGGAGCAACCTCACCAGAATCACAGCTCCTCCTCCCACCCCGAGGACCAGCTGGCTCTCCCCTCTACTGAGAAGGATCTTAGAGATTTGGCCTTCCCCTCCCACCAGCCCACAAACGCCACACTCAAGGGACCAGGAATACATCGCTACATTTCAGGCTTGGATAGAGACAGCAGACAGAGTCCCTTGGTCCTCAAACTTAATTTAGAAAGGCCATGCTGGAAAATTCCAAGAATCCAAGGGGGTTGTGGATACAAAAGTTCTGACTTGTCCTCAAGGACTGACTGACCACATGACAGTCGCACAATGTCCATTAAAGCATAGTAGAAACAAATGCTACAACCGTCTACACAGCCTTGAGGCACACACATTTCTAAACACAGGAAGTTGACCAATCAGACTCGGTAGCAAAACTCTGACCTGGGGACTGGAGATGTGACTCAGGTGACAGAGTGCTCACCTGGCATGCTTGAGGCCCCAGGTTTGATCTCCGGCATTGCATGAACTGGGCATGATTGCATCTGTAATCCCAGCACTTGGGATGTAGAGGCAGGAGGATGAGATGTTCAAGGTGATCCTCAGCCAGCCTGGAACACATGAGACCCTGTTTTAAAAGAACAACAGCAAAATCCTAACTTGAAAAGACATACGACAAACAAGAAAGAGGTTTGGCTATTAAAACCTTATTCTTTACAGAAATACCAATGTATTGAGTTATGGAACATTAATCCAGATCCCATAGGTGTGGCAAATAATATATTTCATGTGCTTGCCCAAACCCCCAAACACTCCATATCCCAAAATGCACTGGTACCCTGAGACATCAGGGTTTCCGTTACAAACCTAAAACATAGAATCTGTCTGTGATCATAACCCTGAACGTTCCCAACACCACTTAAGTCACTGACTTTCACACAAGCATGTCAGAGGAGTTTGTCTGAGCTGGACTACCTGGGAAAACACACACTAATTGTCAGAATCAACACTCTGGGATGGATGCAAAGAGTCTGATGTTACAGGTTTAACGAGAACAGGATGAGCGGTTACAACTGCTTGGCTATTGGTGACAAGAATGTTGGGTGTTGGTTGGTCCCTTGGGCTCAGGTGAGATATAGAGGACACTGGAGCACAGTCTTTCTGGGAAGCTTTTCGATCACATCATGTCAGCATAACCATGACAAATGGAGGTGGAATGGTCCAAGGTCCAACTCAAGTAGAACCTGAGATTCCCAGAGTCGCCCTGCCTAGCAGGCTTAATGGGGACTTGCCACTTTCTTTTTCTTACTCATGACTTTGCCATCATCCTCTTTTCTGATCTGAGTCTTACATACCTGACACTAGTCTCAAATTCAGTATATAGCCAAAGGATGGCTTTGAACTTCCAACCTCTGTCTCCTGAGTGCCGGGTTTAAATAAACTACCGCATGCAATTTATGCGTCCCTGATGGAACCCAATGTTAGCTTCCGACATGCTAGGCTAACACTCTACCCCCTGAGCCACACCCCTAGCACTGTTCTCCTCTTTTGGTAATGATCTTTCCATTGAAGGCATTTATAATATTAATAACAAATCTGTAGGGGGAGATACCTTGCCACAAGGAAGGGTCATTTCTAGGCAGCCATGTGCCAAGTGCAGTAAATTCCAAAATCATACCCAGGCCTTTTGCTAGCATGATTTTAGTGTTAGTAGGTAGTCCTGGTGTAATGTCAGGACAGACAAATGGCAAGAGGTTTAAGCCAAAGACAGACGCAGTGAGGCTCAACAAAGGAACATCCTTAAGTACACTCAGGGGTCCTCCACTGCCAGTGAAAACCAAGTAAAGCCTGAATTGGAGAGGGTGACATTGGTCTCACCTAGGACCCTAAAACTGTTAGGTTGGAGGGTGAATAAATGTCCCTCCTCAGGAATGAGAGGTTGAGGTGATAGAAAAGCCTCTTTGTTTCTCCTAACCTGAAAATCCTGTTGGATTGGTCTCTGGGACGAGCACCAGTGGGCCAAAGGTTGAAGCAAAAGGTCGCAGAAACGCATAGCCCGTTATTTAAAATCAAGTTGTTCCCGTCTTGCCATCAGTATTTCCGGTTCTGCCTGTTTCTGCCTGGCTCTGTCATGAGCCCATGGTCAATGCCCTCCTCAGGGGTCTGGAAACCCTCTCTGTACTATGGTAGGGCCCCAGTGTTACCTGAGACCCATCTTTACCACAGTACTTCTTCCATCTTTTTCTCAAACCTCCTGAAAACTTGAGGATTGCAGCCATTTCCAAAAAGCATCAGGAGGGCATCAGAATAAAGAAATTGAACTATGGGCAAGATTTTAAACAGTTATAACTGTTTAACAAAGGCAACATTGTAACAGTTGTAACTGTTTAACAAAGGCAACATTGTAACTGTTGTAACTATTTAATAAAGGCAACAGTTGTAACAGTTGTAACTGTTTAATAAAGGCAACAGTTGTAACAGTTGTAACTGTTTAACAAAGGCAACAGTTGTAACTGTTTAACAAAGGCAACATTGTAACTGTTGTAACTATTTAATAAAGGCAACAGTTGTAACAGGTGTAACTGTTTAATAAAGGCAACAGTTGTAACAGTTGTAACTGTTTAATAAAGGCAACAGTTGTAACAGGTGTAACTGTTTAATAAAGGCAACAGTTGTAACAGGTGTAACTGTTAAACAAAGGCAACAGTTGTAACAGGTGTAACTGTTTAACAAAGGCAACAGTTGTAACTGTTTAACAAAGGCAACATTGTAACTGTTGTAACTATTTAATAAAGGCAACAGTTGTAACAGTTGTAACTGTTTAATAAAGGCAACAGTTGTAACAGGTGTAACTGTTAAACAAAGGCAACAGTTGTAACAGTTGTACCAAAGACTGACACAAGGTCTTCACTGATAAAATCAACTGGCTTTTTGTTACATTCAGCATCAGCATTAGAATTAGGAGCTGTGACAATCAGGCACAGGAATGCTGGATTTGTAAGACTCTCACATGTGAGTTAATGGGGACAGAAGCCTCATGCATGTCATGAGTTTCAGGTGCTGGTGGTGACGGCCTGGGAGATCCCCAAGATAGCCACGACTCACACCGCAGAGATGTTCTCAGGTTCTTGGGATGTCTGAAAGAACGCAGAGACGTGACAAAGAAGACTTTGGGAGGACTACATTCATTTTTAAACTTTCTTTACGTGTGTGTGTGTGTGTGTGGTGTTTTTGAGTATTGAACTCAGGTCATTTGGCGCTGTGACAAGCTCCCTTACGCACTAAGTCATCTCACCAACCCATGGGAGGAAGTTTATTACAGAGTGAAAGTCTACATCCAGGGGTGAGGGTGGGCTTCCCAAGAGAGAGTCTTGTCCTACAGGCTTTTCTTGGTGTGCCTTTTTTTCTTTTTTCTTTTTTTTTCTTTGCGTGGTTCGAGATAGGGTTTCTTTGTAACAGCCCTGACTGTCATGGAACTCGCTTTGTAGGCCAGACTGGCCTCAAACTAACAGAGATTCGCCTGCCTCTGCTGGGATTAAATGCCTGCACCACCACTGCCTGGCTGGTATGTCTTCTCTAAAGCTAGGGGATGTGAGTGAGGTTATGGGAGCTATTTTTGTCTAGGGTAACTTTATAAGGAATATTACTATGTTGAGGATGAGGGTTGTGGCGGATGCGGTATCTGCAGCATACATTGATTTTCATGCTGCAGTTTGGTGGCTATTGATTACATGTCTAGATACTGGCAAGCATGTCCAACTTGTGGCCTGCATCTGGCTGAACGTGACAAAGCATGTCGAACCTGTGACCTGCAGGTCACATCTAACAGGATAAGATCAAGCTATGAGTGTGGCCCAACTCAAAAGTCATAAATGTACTTAAAACATTATGAGGTTTTTTTTTTTGGTCAACTTTTTTGTAACGATATCTCCTACATCTTGAGTGTGAACTTTGTGGACACATCTGTGCACACGCTTCATGGGCTATAAATTCCTTTTTATTTTTTGTTTTACCTACAGGTTTTCCCTTTGACCACTTTCTACTCTCTGGTCAGTCACTACTTCATTCCTCCTCACAGATGTCCACCCCTTATTTTTAAGGAGTTGCAGAGGGGTGAAGATTTATTTTCTGCGACTACTTCTGGCTGGCTTTTTAAATCTAGACACCTGCTCTAGAGGGTCCAGGCTTGCTTTTCGAGGGACTACAGGGTTTTTTTTTTGTTTTGTTTTGTTTTTTTTTTTTGGGATCCTCATACTGATTTCCAGGGCCTTGATCCTAGGAGATGAAAAGTTTCAAGAATTTAATGGGCAATGTGGTTTGGAATGCCAGGGGGCTACACAGATCCTATCTGAGAAAGAGGAAGAGAGAAAATGGTGGAGGAAGGAGAGAAAAAACTAGAAAGAAAAATATACAAGAATGCTTAAAATGTAGGAACCAAGGCCTGGAAAATGGCTCTGGCTACAAGCACTTGGTGCTCTTCCAGAGACCCAAATCTGTTCCCCAAAACCCATGTCAGGTGACTCACAGCTGCCTGTAATCCCAGCTGCAGGGGACTCATTATCTTTCTGGCCTCTGAGGACACCCACATACATGTGCACACACTCACACACAGACACATACAAATAAATTAAAATACTTTTTAAAAATGTAGGCATCAGATACAAAGAGCTGATGAATGACTACCAGAATCCCTAAGAATGTTCAGAACAAGATTAGATTGGGTGAGTCAGCTTTCAAAAAAAAAAAGTTTAGTCTCCAGTGCACAGCCCCAAAGGCCTTTGTAGTTACTGGATCCAAGCCTGATGCACGAAGCCTGAGGTAATTCACAAAACTGAAGCTATATCTGAATGCAAAGCATGCATAAATGACAATGCCCCAGGAAGGGCTGAAGGATGCATTTCTGCAAGAGTCCACAGCACTGGGGGTCCAGAGTTTTATGGCTACAGTTTAAGACGCTGCAGCTGAGTCTGGAGAGTGCTGGAGCATTCTGGCTTTCCTCCTTGCACACAGAAGCTACTAGAGTCTTTTCTTGACTATCCCAAGAGCCCATTCCCCTCACTCTGCGTTGGATCAATACCAATGACTCCGTTCTTTGGTTAGGCTTCCTTGTTGGATATGTTTAAGGCCATATAGGGGCCAAAAATAAACCAGCCAACCAACCAACCAATGAATGCCTCCTGCCATATGAGTGTTTGTGTGTGTGTTAGAATTTATATCTTTCCTTAACTTTGGTGACACACTTTAACCTTATGGTTTTGCTCTTATCAGTTTTTGGTTTTATCTGGAAGCAATCTTCTTTTAATCCAAAAAGTCTTTTTTTAACAAAAATAAATTTTTGTCCTTTAAATTTTAATAATCTCCCCCCCCATCTCTCCCTTTCTCTCTGCGTGCGTGTGTGTGTGTGTGTGTGTGCATGTTTGCTGGTGTGCACGCACCATGGTGCCTAGTTGGAGACCAACGGACAACTCTAGGGAGTCGGTTCTCTCTTGCCCCCTGTGGGATCTAGGACTTGAACTCAGGTCATCCAGTTTGTATTCAAATGCCTCTACTACTGAGCTGTCATGCCAGCCCAGCTGCTTCCTTTATCCGACTTATTTTCTTCTTTAAACAATAAAATTCAAAACAAACTTTACCAATTCCTGAACTTAGACAAAATTATTTCTTCATGAATAAAATCACATATTTTATATTTTAGCGATGACCCAGGAAGTGATGTCAGAAACAGAGAACGTGAAGAACAATCAGTTGTAAACATCTAACACATGCGAATCCAGATATATAGGCAGATTAAGTTTACAGTGATAGAAACATTTCTGTTTGTTTGTTTGTTTGTTTTGTTGTCATTGTTTTTTTTTCTGAGAAAATTCTCACAGAGATCTTCCTGCCTCTGCTTATCAAATGCTGAGATTAAAGGCATGGGGCACTGCTGCCCAGCACGTTTCTGTTTTATATTACCAACAAATTAACTTATTTGCCAATGACTTCAGTTCTATAAACTAAAAGGAATTTGACCTAATTTTATATGAGCACTTCTTTATTCATAAGTCAATTGGAATAAAACTCTTTGGAGAACCTTATTTTGCAAATATGTCATATACCAAGAAAAAAGGCAGTATATAGATATAGTATGTATGTCTGTGTATATGTATATGTACACACAAACTGAGATTATATAGACTTCAAGCTAAAACTTGAGTCCAAAGACAAAGGAGTGTAGTGAGAATAATCTACTCATTTGAAAAGGAGTATTGATGCCAGGCAATGGTGGCGCAAGCCTTTAATCTCAGCACTTAGGAAGCAGAGGCAGGAGATTTCTGAGTTTGAGGCTAGTCTGGTCTACAGAGTAAGTTTCAGAATAGCCAGGGCTACACAGATAAACCCTATCTCAAAAAACAAACCAAATCAATCAAACAAACAAAAATGAAATGAAAAGGAGTACTGAAGGCTGTGCCAGGTGACCCATCTGGGTTACAGAAGGTGGGTCTCTGTGAGTTCAGGGCCAGCCTGGCCTACATAACAAGTTCTAGGACAGCTAGAGCTACGTAGACTCTGTCTCAAAAAACAAACAATAAATAAACAAATCCCAAAGTAATGTAAGTACACAAATAATTTAATTATATTTATGATGGGTTATATTTATGGCAGAATAAATGAGGTCATTTGCCTATATGATCAAACCCTAACAATTTTTAGGTGTTGTAAGTGGTTCTTTTTTTTTTTTTTGAGACAGACAGAGAAAAGAGTCTATGTAGCTTAGGTTTCCCTATCTCATAATCTCCCTGCCTCAGCATCTCTAAGACTGGGAATTACAGATCTGTATCACTTTGCCTGGCTAGAGACCAGTCTTAAGCAAGTCTCACGGGTGACTGGATGACTGGATTTCAAAGAGTCACCTTTGAACCCTTTACTGGTTTGATCATTCGCTCTTGCACGTCTGTGTTCTGCACAGGGATGGTTTATGATAATCTTGCCAAAGCTATGTTTTCGAAAGAGGTAACAGAAGAGAATGAACACAATAAATTGGAAGTCTCTCAACTGTAGCCCTTGAGATACACACATGCACGTGTGTGCACACACATACACATGTATACACACATACACATATATGCACACATACATGCACACACATATGTACACACATATACATATATACACATACACAATACACACACCAGTATCAACCTAGATCTGTAAGGTGAGTTCAGAGTGTTGAACTGAAGCACCTGCAGGTTGCCCAAGTATCTCAGGACACATCAGTGGAGGCTCATTCTGATGGCTGACGTGAGAGTCTGTGTTAGGGAAGCATTTGAGTCCAGCAAACCATACTTCCTGGAGTCACCAATGGCCCAGATATCCTCCATTAGGAGTCTCAGAAAACCTCAACATCAAGGGGTGCAGGTTGTTCAAGGTGACGAGGACCATCACACCTGGATTCTCCAGAGCAGCTGTTGAATTGCTCCCAGCCCTCATTCCTATACAATACGTGAGGCCCTGTGAGGTGGATGCATGGTGTGGGATCAGACACTCTGAAGCCTCTGTTAAGACCCTAGACACCTGTGGTCGCCCACAGCAGGCCAAGGTAAGCATTTGTCTCTTTTCTTTGGGGTCTGGAGACCCTCGACGGATAAATCTCTGATGAGACCATTACTGCTCTCCTCAGAGTTTCTAGCCTTCATCGTCAGTCACCACAGACGAAGGCTAATGTCAGGGTAATGACAAAATGACATGTAAACATTTGCATGAAGTCAACAATTACCATGAACACAGATAAGAAACTAAAAGAACACATGTTAAGTCAGAGTATATTCTTAGATATTTGGAGAAACTCTATTTTAATAACATATAATCCTTTTTAGCCACAAGAGTAGTTTAGAAGACATAAACATGGGGCAGGCTCCTAAGTGTTTGTCTTGTCAGCAAGAAGACTTGATTTGATCACCAGAACTCATATGATAGAAAGCCAGGCCTGGCAGTAGGTACTTACACTCCTGCCCTGAGGAGGCAGACACAAACAGAGCCCTGGTTCTGACCTAGCTGAACCCATGAACTTCAGACCAGTGAGAGACCCCGCCTCGAAGCAAGGCAGATGACACCTGAATAACACTTGAGCTTGTCCTCTGGCCTCCACACATGTGAACACACATCTGCATGCACCAATACACATGTGCAACCGCACATATGTACATGCACCACCACCACCCAATTTAAGGCTATTTTTTAAAAGACAGGATCTCTTGCAGCCTAGGCTGGCTTCAAACATGCTATGTAGCCACGTATGATCTTGAATCTCTAATTCTCCTGCCTTTACTTCCCATATTACAAGTGTGGGTTACCATGACTGCCCTGGGTGAGGTCCTCAGACCAGGAAGAATGTTCCTTCTGAGCTAGCAATGGCCAAGGAGTAAACTGGGCGGTCTTCTGATGATCCATTTATTAAATGCTTTGTAGTGGAAATCAGAGAGAACTGTGAAGAAAGGGGAATTTGGAGTGGAGAAGAAGGCAGTCCAAAGGCCGCTTTGTAGGAACTGAAGAACACATGGCTACGTCCACAGAAGCCAGATTACAGGACCCCCAGAGGGGTTTTTCAGGACCATGAATCAAATGACTTGAGAAGTTGCCAGAAGAAAAGAAGAGATAGGGGTGGAGCAGAGCTCACGGCCAAGTGCACAGTACAGGTAGGGCGTGGGCAGAGACCCACAAAGGCAAGAGGAAAGCTAGAGCTTACGTGGTCCCTCCCTGCTTTCTGGGTGTTTGAAGACCCACCTAAGACCAGAGGCTGCCCTCACCTGGGAATGTCAGTGGCTACAGCTTCATTGTTCTCAAGGTGTCCTTCTGGAGTTTAGCCAGGAGCTGCTCAGAGGCACTGACTCAGCAGGGATGGAGCCCACACTGCCTGGCTTCTGTCTTGTCCATTCCTCTCAGTAGACTTCAGGGATAAGTCAACCAAGTGCTGAACTCTGGAGTCAATGGGACCCGGGATGGCAGTGGGCGTCTCTGAGACCCTTCCAGGCCCCTGATCCCTGCACTCACCTTAGATACTACCAAGATGAAGCTCCCATGTGTTCTTTATGGAAGCAGCTGGGGCACAGGATGGAGGCTCTCCTGCAGAGAAGGTCTCAGCTTTGGAAAACCGGCTTACTTAATTTGGGTTCCTTGAGCAGTGGCTGGGTCTGGAAAGTACTTTAAGTCCAGTGTGCGGTTTACGGACCAGGCTTAACAGTAGCTCTGATGTGTCTGAGACACGTAGTTACCTTAGACTGACTGAAGAGACCTGTGGCCAGCCTTCATGTGCATCTCCCAGGCAAGCTAGAAATTTCCTCCAGCTGTCCTTCTGGTATCGGCCTGTGAGGCACCACTGCAGGTCACAGATCAGTGTGCCAGCACAGCCCTCTTCTGGGATGTAAGGAGAAACGTCTCTTCCTTTTGTAGCAGAGCCCTCATGTAGTAACAGAGGACAGAGAGCAAAACAAAGCAGCGGGTCCCTGACTAGGGGTGTATCTAACAAATGACCATCTTCTTATACGCACATCCTCAACCAGGGCTGGTGAGATGGTCCGTCAGGTAAAGGCACTTCCTGTGTGAGCGTGGTGACCTCAGTTCCATCCCAGAACCCATAAAGGTGTGGTGGGAGAATAGGAACTAAAACAGCTACATCGAGATTAACATGTGACCAAGTATGGCAATAAACACCTTTAATTCCAGCATTTAGGAAGCGGAGGCAGATAGATCTCTGTGAACTCAAGGCTCTCCTGGTCCACACAGGGAGTTCCAGACCAGCCAGGGCTATATAGACCCAATCTCAAATAAAACATAAAAATTAAGATTAAGGGGCTGGAGAGATGGCTCAGTGGTTAAGAGCACTGGCTTCTCTTCCAGAGGACCTGAGTTCAATTCCCAGCACCCACATGACAGCTAACAACTGTCTGTAACTCCAGTTTCTGGGGATCTGATACCTTCACACCAATCCACATAAAATAAAGTTAAATAAATTTTAAAAAAAATTAAGATTAACATGTTAAAAAAAGTGAGTTTCTGCGGAAGACTGGATGTCCTTATTTATTCTAGCATCATATAAATAAATGCATGAAATAAAAGCCCCAAAATACAAAGAGGAGGTGGGGGACAGGAAAAGGCCACACACTGGTGGCCAGATGACACTGTGGCCCCTTCCCCGGCTCGTTAGTCCACTTCCATTCTTGAGAGTGACCATTCTTTTTATTTATTCATATTATTGGTTTTTATTTTAAAAATTATTTATTTTTAGTGCGTGTGCATTGGTGTTTTACCTGCACTTGTATCTGTGTGAGGATGGCAGAAGCCCTGGAACTGGAGTTACAGACAGTTGTGAGCTGCCATGTGTGTGCTGGGAATTGAGCTGAGGGTCCTCTAGAAGAGAAGCCAGTGCCCCTAACCACTGAGCCATCTCTCCAACCTTCTACATTATTGTTTTTAATTATGTGTAATATGTATGTGTGTGTGCATGAGGGTGTGGTTGTCCTCGGAGGCTGGAGGAGAGTGTTGGATCTCCTGGAGCAGGAGTTACAGGTGAGTGTGAGCCTCTTGATGTAGGTGATGGGAATCAAACCTGGGTCCTCTGCAGTGGTTTTAACTGCTGAACCATCCCTCCAACCCACCTTTTTCTTTTTAAATAATTTGTCTATTTCTATTCCATGCCTAACTTAGCAGACATAAGTTTTCCTCCATCTTCACAGTGGCTACTAGGATTTTCACCTAACCTGTACTATATTTTTCTTTCAGGCTCTAATCAAATTGTTCTTGGGCTTCCATTTGAATCTATTCTGAATTCTTTTATTAATGAGACTAAGAACTTCAAAGGGGAACCTCAGTTTCCTTGGTAACAAAGGTGGAAGGTGAGCACTAATGCCACAAAAGCTGTCCTCTGACCTCCACACTTGTGTTGTGGCACTCACGTCACCCCACACCTGTGCACATCACCCTCACCCGCACCCCCCCACATCTCACACACACAACACCCACACATCTCACACACACAACACACATACATACACAACACCCACACCCACATCCACCCCCACACACATCATACACACACACATCACACACACACATCACCCACTCCCACATCACACACACACAACACCCACACCCGCACCCACCCCCACACACATCACCAACACACACATCACACACACATCACACACATCACACACACACAGCACACACACATCTCACACACACAACACACATACATATACAACACCCACACCTGCATCCACCCCCACACACATCATACACATACACATCACACACACACATCACCCACCCCCGCACCCACCCCCACACACATCATACACACATATCACACACCACAGACACACATCACACACACACACATCACCCACTCCCACATCACACACACACACATCACCCACTCCCACATCACACACACACATCACCCACCCCCGCACCCACCCCCACACACATCACCAACACACATATCACACACCACAGACACACATCACACACACACGCGCACCTACCCCCCCACATCACACACACACATCACACACATACACCTGCACACACCCCCACATCACACGCACACAACACACATACACACACATCACACACACACAGAGTAAATAATATTTAGACTAAAAGGCCCTCTACTGTTTGTCTTTTGTTTGTCGGCTTGCCCTGATTGAAAGAGCAGCCTTGCTTGTAAGTCATTCTAATTCTAGGAGAAGAAAGCAGTGCCCAACCCCCTACAGGGGCAGAGGTGGAATTCAGCTCCTTTCCCTTCCTCTGGGGAAAGTACAACAGCAAAAATATTCTGACTTCCTCCAAAATATCTGGGACCTTTGCATCTAAGGGCACAATGAGTCCAGCTTCAGTCACTTGGGGCAAAGGTTTGCTCCCCAGGGTGGCACTGCTGGAAGTTGATAGTGGCTTCCACAGTGGTTCTCAGCCTCCCTAATGCTGGGACCCTTTAATACAGCTTCTCACACTGCAGAGACCCCCAGCCGTAAACTTATCTCATTGTTACTTCATAACTGCAATTTTGCTACTATTATGAATTGTAATGTAAACAGCTACTTTAGGAGGTGGAACTCTTGGGAGATCTTCAGGTGGATTACTAGAGCTGTGTCCTTGCAAGAGATAACAGAGCCTAGTTCCCTCCTCTTGTTCTTGTTTGCTTCCTGGTCATGCTGATATGTGTGCCACAGACACACATCAAAAAAAAAAAATTCAAATCCTTTCGCTCCATATAAGTCGAATAGTCTGGGTGTTTGTCACAGTGACAGGAAAATAATATAGCGGCTTCCTTGAAGCTGGGAATTGCAGAGTTCAAGGCTGGTACCAAGTACCAGATCTAGAGCAGGTTACCAAAGGAAGTCTCTCTCTGTGGTCTCCAGAAATCTCATCCTAAAACACAGACACTCATAGGATCGCGCAAGAGACGGAGCTACCTTCTCTGACATCATTACACCTGGAAAACCATGGCAGGAGGTGCTTCAGTTCCAGCCAAGCTGCCTAACGTAGCTAACCTCTGTAAGGGAGAAGACAGAGAGGGGTGGTAGAGGTCTTTGTGCCCACAATGAGGATGGCCACTTGTGAAAACGCACATTCTTGCTTCTCACACTAAATGCTCCAAGTGGCACCAATGTGTCTAGTCTATTTTATTCTTTTTGTTTGTTTTTTGTTTTTCAAGACAGGGTCTCTCTGCCTCCAGAGTGCTGGGATAAAAGGTGTGCGCCACAACCGCCCCAGCTAAGAGGTTTATTCTTACAGAAGAAAAAAAGAGAAGACAAGGAAGGCTTGCCATGGTTATCTGTTTATTGCTTTGATCAACAAGAACAAATTAGCCATAGCTCACTTACACACTCCAAGCAGTTACAGTGATAAGTGAGAACAAGACACTCTCCTAACCACGCTTACTCTGAAGGCGTCAATGTGTCTACAGGGAATTAGGTTGAAATGGCTCAAGGTCCAGATTAATTAGATAATTAGACTTTGGAATCCAGGAGGCTGAGTCCACCATCCCAAGCTCCTATCTCCCAGGCCTGCTAGAAAATGCTGACGCTTTTCTTCGCGTTTCCATAGATACAGGGTGTGGCTTCTCTGGCTGGATGATGGACAGCATTCCAAGGGACTTGCATCCACTGAGTCACTTAAGCCTCCACCACCTGCTGAGGTGGAGCTTGACCATATTCTTACTTTGTAGATGAGGAAAGTAGGGCAGACGTGGCAGAAGAGACTCAGACAATTAGAGCTGAAGGCTGGAGCTGGCACCCTGGTCCCAGAGCCCACTCTGGACATCTCCAGCATTTGTCATAAAAATGTGCTAGGTGATGCCGGGCGGTGGTGGCGCACGCCTTTAATCCCAGCACTCGGGAGGCAGAGGCAGGCGGATCTCTGTGAGTTCGAGGCCAGCCTGGTCTACAGAGCAAGTTCCAGGACAGGCTCCAAAGTTACAGAGAAACCTTGTCTTGAAAAAAAATTCTAGGTGACATGGGGTGGGGAGATGTATGTGACAGCAGAGAGTAAGCACTATGTGTGTGCGCGCGTGCACGTGTGCCTGCGGGGGTGTGTGTACGCTTGTGTATGTGTGCTTATGTGTATGTGTATGTCTGTGTACGCTTATGTATTTGTGCTTGTATATGCTTCTGTGCTTGTGTGTGTCTCAGTGTGTGCTTATGTGCGCATGTGTAAGGAAGGGAGTATGTGTGTGCATGTGGAAGGTATACGTTGCACATCTTGTCCAGTCACTCTCTATCTTAGTTTTTGAGACAGTCTCTTCTGGAACCTGAAGTTCATTCACTTGGCCAACTCAGGTCTTCATGATTATACAGAAGGCACTTCATCAACTAAGTCATCTCCCTAAGCTTTTAAGTCATGTGGGCACCCCCACGATGACATCTAAGAGTGTTCTGGTGGACACCTGCAGTTCTGGTTTTCCATGCCACCATTTTGGTTTCAGAACTGAAAACCCTGCACCTCAGGAAACTCCCCAGTCTGGAAAGGCTATCCACCTAGTTCTTGGCCTCTTTCCCGTAAGAATCATGTAAGGTCACTGGGAATTTCTGGGGTCCGGAGACATATGCTATCTGTACCACAGTCTGCAAGCATGCAAATCAAGACAGACTCTCACTATGTAGCTTAGGATTCCCTCAAACTCATGATCCCCTGCCTTAGTCTCCCATGTGCCGTGATAATCATCAGCCCTGGCTCTTGAGAACTCACAGACAGGGAGCCTGCAAGAGACAGTAAACTCTTGCAGGCTCCCCAGGTGACTGACACTGGATCTCTTACATGCTCCAGTGGGAACACACCTCTGGATGGAGATCAACTCTAGCATTCCAGTTCAGAATTAGCTTTCTCAGCCCCACCTTTGAATTTTAATTCACCAAAGATTAAACTGACATCTAAGGAGTGAGCTAGGCCAGGAACTCATATCCAGCAGCTTAGGGCCCACCCAAACCCTTTCAGCTTCAAAGAAGAGTAGTTCGGTCCTGCCCCTCAGCAGGGGTGCAGGCCAGAGCTGAGATGCAGCTATGCCCAGGTGCAGAGAGAAGACAATTCTGAGGCACCCAGGGCATCTAGAGATGAATGAGGAAGGGGCAGCCAGGTTGGGAACACCACAGAATGTTCTCAAGCCTGGAGGTTTCCCCGGACAAGAGCATAAGCTGGAGGTTACAGGCTAGCGGTGGCTGACTGCTATCACATACCCAATGTCACCATTCTCTAGGATTCCGAGAGAATGACAAGGCCATGAACACACACATACATACACGCACACACACGGGCACACACACACACACACGGGCACGCACACTGGCGCGCACACGGGCACGCACACACACGGACATGCACACGGGCACGCACACACACGGACACGCACACATACACTCACGCACACACACGGGCACGCACACACACGGGCACACACACACACACATACGGGCACACACACACGGGCACATGGGCGCTGACTGGGACAGTGACACCCTGTGAGGTGATAACAGCAGAGAGGAAGAATCAACTGAAATGTGGCTGCTATAGAACCAATAATGGATGGAGGTGATGAGGAGCCCAGGGCCTGAGACCCAACTGTTCCCGAATGAGTCACTGAGACAGTCTTGCGGAGCTCCCCCAAAGGCTCAGGGGTTGGAAGAACCAGGCTCCTCTAAACACCGCAAGGCAGAGGGCAGACTGCCGTTTGAAGGGCTGGTTGCTCTGAGAACAACTGATCAACCCGGGCTCTCTTCACGGTGGGCACAGACAGGATAAG
This sequence comes from Microtus oregoni, assembly GCF_018167655.1. Classification (NCBI taxonomy): domain Eukaryota; kingdom Metazoa; phylum Chordata; class Mammalia; order Rodentia; family Cricetidae; genus Microtus; species Microtus oregoni. Next base: position 6,261,703 of record NW_024543079.1, read on the forward strand.
GACCTCCCCACCATGACAGGAGAGGCCATCGTGTGCTCATAAAGGGCTCAGGAGTGTGCCCCCTCCCCGTTTCCTGGAGGAGTTGTTCACACCAATGCCCTCTTCCTGGCTTGCCTTCTTAATTTTTCTTCTTAGTCATAGGGAGTCTCAAAGACATATAATGAGAAACTACATGGACACCAGTATCTGGCTTTCTGCTGCCATACTTTCTTCTGACCTTTCCCAATGCTCCAGGCCATTTGATGGTACAGGAGGGGCCCGTTGCCTTCCACTGTATAGCACCCTCCTGCTCAGTTTTCTGGATTGCTGGGGATGGGACCCAGGGCCATGCCTGTGCTAAGCAAGTACTCTACCACTGAGCTGCGTCCCCATTGTCCACTCCTTTAGTAGCAGGACCTCCCTTTTTACCTGCGAGGCTTGTTTTCCAACTACAAAACACTTTTCAGGCACCTTTGCAGTTCAGTGTGGCCACATGACTTCATAAGTAAAAACTGCAAAGAGATTTGGGAAACTGAATCTTTAAAAAGAAGGCGTTAGTGGCTCCTTTCTTCTTCCTCTCTGATCGTGGAGCTGCTGATGAAATGGGTCAGTGCCTCCACAGCTACAGTAGACCCTGGGCCTGGAGGCTAACAGGACATACTATCCGCAACAGAACAGAAACAGGCTGAGCCGTCTGCAGAGTCTGACCTCCATGGCCTGCCTCTGGATTTCATATGACAGAGAAAGAAAAGTGTCTTGTTGTAACTACTGTCATTTGGGGATTTTCTGCTGTGAAAAGATCTAATCCTATTTTGTAACCTGAGGTGAGGTCCATCTTCTCTGGGCTCTCTTCCCACTCAGATCCTGGGAGACCAGCCAGCCGGGACTGGGTTGTATGGAGTTCACACATCCAGGGACAAATCTGGAGCACAGATGTTTTCCTTGGCTCCTACAAAGTTTAAAGAATTAGAAAATTCTTGAACATGGTTTCTGTTCTTATTATTCTTGGTGAGTTTTGTTGTTGTTGGTTTTTTTTTTTTTTTTTTTTTTGTGAGTTCGCTTATTTGAATCAGTGTCTCATGTATCCAGGCTGGTCTCAGGCTTACTAGGTAACCAATGATGATCCTGAATTCCTGATCCTCCTGCCTCAGTTGTTCGAGTGCTAGGGTTACAGGCATGTGCCCCCACACCTGGCTTATCCATTGCTGGAGACTGAACCCAGGGTCCTGTGCACATTATGTGAGTACTGTACCCAGCCCTTGAATATATCCTAAACTTTGAAGTCCAGGATTCTGGATCCACTTTGATGGCTGGAGGATCCGGCTGCTGAAATATTGATTTCGGCACGGTAGTATTTGTTTCTTTGTTCATTCATGGCAGGGTTGCATGCAGCTCAGGGTAGCCTCAAATCCACTATATAGCTAAGGATGACCTTGAACTTCTGGTGCTCCTGCCTCAACCTTTAGAACGCTGGGATTATAAGCATGTACCACCACAATGAGCATTTAAATGTGGTGTCTGCTACCTCCTTGTGATGTTTCCCTATCAAATAAGGATGCTCTCCTTGGTCCAAGAATGGGATTTGCCTATGGCTCAGACTATGAGCCAGCTATGTCCACACATTGGCCCTGAACTAGGATGGCTCTAGTTTATTCGAGAGTTAGTGAGTCTGTGTTGTCATCTCCACTACACAGAGGAGGAAATAGGGGCTCGGAGCTTGCCTAAGGCTGCAAGCCACAGACCATCATGCGTTTTGACCACTGTACTCTGTTAACTGCTCCATCAGCATTGACCCTGTAACCCTGAGGCTCCTGAATGTGTGCTCAGCCTCACAGGGGAAAAAAAGATAAACTTAATGATCATGTCATGATGTGTCACATTAGGAGGGGGCAGCTCACCTGAAGAATTATGAATAGTCAGAGTAAGATATTCCCTATATTCTCAAAGCCTGGCACAAAGTCAGCCTGGGAAGCTATGTTGAACAAACGAGGAAGCCACACTCCTCAGTCATCTGGCATCGGAACAGAGCCAGGATGCAAAGCCTGGGTTCCAGCCTCTTGCCCTGGCTTTTCCCCAGATGTGGCTGCTGCCAGCCTCACCTGCTTTCCCCCAAGTACACTGCCTAGCATGTTTGCACTCAACCCTGATGCATCTCTAACCAGCAGCCAAATGAGGGTCCTCCCCAAATGAGGGTCCTCCCCAAATGAGGGTTCCTCCCCAAATGAGGGTTCCTCCCCAAATGAGGGTCTGATTGTGATCCTTGCCGCGTGGGACTGCAGGGCCGCTGGGAGGACCAGATGACATCACGCATGAAATGATACATAACAAGTGCTTAGTACACAGTGGGCATCTCTGGGTCGCATCTTTTATGAAGGTAGGAGGTGCGGGGGACTGACATTGTTACCTGGAAATCCTCACCTGCAGATATCAGCCTGACTCTGCACCAAGGCCTTGCTCAGATGCAGCTCCTCTTTATCCCAGGGGCAGCACGATGACCAGAGCTTCCCCTGACTCCATCCCACACCCCCTCAGCAGACATGCTTACTCTCGTCAGACCTTAGCCTCGGCCTAGGGATCTGGAGAAAAAATGACCCCACTCACTGGCAAGTAAAAGTCATGGGACTTCCTTCTTTAATCCATGAACATTGATTGTAGAGAATGATAGGAACACGGATGTTTGATCATGTGCACCGTTGCCTTCTCCATTTCTTCTTCTCCTGACCCTCTTCTTGCAATAACCTCACCTACTCCATGATAACTGTCTTCCATATTCTGCACTTGAGAGAAAATGTAACTTACTTTTCTCTTTTAACTTGATTTAATATAACATAGTGATCTTTGGTCCCACCCATTTTCCTTCTAATGATATAATTTCATTCTTCTCATGAAACATTTTTTTTTTTGGTTTGTTTGTCTTTGTTTTTAGAAAAAGCCTCATATAGCCCAGGCTAGCCTCAAACTCACTGGTAGCTAATTCTTCTGCTTCCACTTCCCAAGAGCTGGAATTACAGGCATGTACCACCACATTCATTCTTCACATGACTGTTTTTATATTTTATTTTATTTATATATGTGGGGGTTCACATGAGTGCAGTGTCTATGGAGGCCGGAAGATGGCTATAGATCCCCTGGAATTGGAGTTACAAGCATTTGTGAGCCAACCTACATGGCGCTGGAAACCAAACTCGGAACCTCTGTAACACTAGTGTGTGCTCTTGACTACTGAGCCATCCCTTTATCCCCTTGGGGCTTTTTGACCTCAGGAAGATGACAGCAAGTCTCCTGAAAGGGGAACAAAAGGGCTTCCACAGGTAGATACTTTCCTACTCTGGCCGACTCTAGATGTTACTGAACTACATTTCCCAGCCCACCCCATTCCCCTACAACTCTGTGGCCCAGTGGTCCACCTGTAACCTACTATAATGACCCCCCCTACTACAATGTATCCGAGCCTGGCGACCTCACACTTCCGCGACCTCACACTTCCTCTTCTAACTGGCTGGAGTAAACACGACCTTGGAATCCCAGAGCCTTAGATTCAGCAGGACCGCTGTGGACCACCCAGCCAGAAGAAGCACAAACTCAGGAATCCGATTCAGAGCTAGACCAGGTATCTGTTTCATCCTCTTTGCTACAGTAACTACTGCTGAAACATTGTAGTTTTTTTTTCTTTTTCTTTTTTAATGTCTTCATGTTTAAGACCCGGTCTCTATGCAGCTCTGACTGTTTGGGAACTCACTATACATATCAGGCTGGCCTTGAACTCACAGAGATTTTGCCTGCTTCTGCCTCTGCCAAGTGCTGGGATTAAAAGCCTAGTCCAGCAGATTGTAGTTGTTTCTACAGTAAAGCACCCCCACCCTACCCCACCCTACCCCCACACAAAGCTGTTTGGCAATTGAATCAGCAATGCTATTACCAAAGCCTCTCTTGGCTTAGCTGGAGAGATTACTCCTAAGCAGTTCCCATAATGCAATTTATTAGCTGGAATTGGATTTCTATATATTCGAGACAGTCTCACTCTGTAACCCAAATTGGTCTTAATCTTGTGGCAATCCTGCTTCCACCTCCCAAGCACTAGGAATACAGACATGAGCCACTCCACCCTGCTTGGGATTAGCCCTGAACAACTCCACCCTGGTTGGGGTTAGACCTGAGTTGGGTTTTGCAGCAAGGCTAAGAGAGTCAGGGTTCATATGTAATGCATTTAGGGAACGGCATCTCTCTCCATCCCTCCTCCAGCTCTCTACATGATGTTTTGTTCGGAGAAGCTGGAGGCCAGCCTGTATCAACTGGCAGAGTCCAGATGACACACTCAGGGGAGTAATGGAGGGAAGTTTAACAAATGCACTGACTACAAAGGGGTGGGCCCTACCCGTGTGCTGCCCAAGTAAACAGGGCACCCCTCCACATGGTGAAAACTACTTCCCAATGACACCTGGATGTCCCCAGGTCTGTCTCTCTGCTGCAGGTGCTAGCAGCCCGGGAGCAAGCTTAGTCGGTTGTGCTGAACTCAGGGTGCCAAGAAGTTCATGGAAGAGGCTTCAAAAAATACCAGAGAGACTGGAGAAGATACAGTCCTTGCCTGCCACTCAAGAAGTCTGGGGTTTGGTCCTTGGTACTGCAAAATATACACATAAGCGCACTTGATAATGGAGGAGAGTGTGTGGTTAATTAAGCCCCTCACTCTCTGAGCCCCCAATCGGATTAGCTGCAAACCCTACCATCTTCCAGATGTTGAGTCCAGAGCGCAGGTTGGTCACCTGCCTGCTACAGAGTTCTCTTGCTGCCCTGTCTCTTTTCTGCATTCCCCTTACAGGGGGCCTCCTTAGATCTCTCCAAGTAAACCCCAAACTTTGTCTCAGGAGCTGAGTCTCGGAAAACCCCAACACCAGGAGCATAACTCAGGAAGAGCAGTCACGCATGGAGTCACTGTCTTAGGGACAGGGGCAAGAGGGGAGCTGTGGGGGCAGAGGAGAGAACAGAGAGAAGAAGCCTGCCAGGAGCTAGGGCCTTGCCAGAAAGACAGTTCTCTTTGATGCCTAGGAGAGTGGAGGAAATAAGCATCTGGCTTCTCCATCCTGTCACCTTCTGTCCCTCTGCCTGTGCCAGAGGTGAAAGAATCCCTGGTGTTGTGTATACCATGAGGTTTGCTCTTTGGCAAAAGAGCGGTTCCTGTATCCAGCGGTGAGGCTGATCAAAGACTTGTAACCCAGCACTCTGCTGTTTCTTGAACATTTGGGCCTGCCTAGAGAGGAGAATTTTAACAGTCTGCCTGGTTAGGATGGAACATACTGGGTTACAGAAGCCAGAGGGCTGTAGCAGATGGAAGTACCTGCCCCAAGTCATGGCCGCTAATGAGGAACAGCTGCCATAGCTTTGCAAGTAAGGAACGTGGCTGGGCTTCACTGGACACTGACTGGAGTCAGCCGGTTGGCTGAAGGGCGGCTTCATGGTACCTCAGATGGCGGGATTAGGGGTGGCTGAAAGATGAGGCGTGGCTCAACAGCCAACTGGACTCACTGAACACACTTTCCACCAGTGACAGCATCTTCTGGTGGCTCAAGTACCCAGAGAGAAAGACCAAGAGGTCCCAGCGGAAGTTGAAAAAGCCCCAAATCCCTCCAGATAAGAAAATCTAGATGCTTCCTCTGCTGTGTTCTACCAGCAAGCCTTTCAGGCCCTCCCAGGGCAAGATGCCAAAACCTAGACTCCATCAGCAAAGAGCTGTCGCCTTTGGTGGGACAGCAAGTTATTCTCGTGGCCCCAGATCCCTCTAGTGTGCTGACTGACTTTGGAGAAGGACTTGACTGTCACAACCCAGACCCAGATACAGAGTCAGAATGAAATCTAAGTATCAGCACTCTCTACGACACAGTGATCCTCCAGGAGCCCATTGGGCAGTGCCCTCTTGCGGCCTCGGTGACTTCATCTGTAGACTGGTAACAGTTCCTGCATTATAGAGTGTGGGACTGATTGAATGGGATGATGTTTGTAAAGGGGCCACTGGCCACCAAAGGTGTGCCCACATGGGGTGGTGGTGTCATGTATCTGAGGTAACAAATTGCCCACAATGCTACAATGTGTTAAGAATTTTTCTTTTTGAAACAGAATCTCAATAATCTCAAGAATAGCCCCAAATCCTCCTGCCACCACTTCCTGAATGCTAAGGTTACAGGTATGTATTACCATCTCCAATCCACCCCCTCCCTCACTCCTCAGACCCACATGAAACCCAACCCCAAATCTGGATTATGCAGCTTACATGCAGCATGGATCAGACTATCAGCTGTCCCCACTCTGTCACCTGGATCCTTCCTTGGGGCCCCTCTCATGCTGTCCCCTCTTGTCAGGATGCTCAGTGTCCCCACTTCAAGGTTTAAGCACCTCAAGTTGTTTAAACATCTTGCTAGAATACAGCGGCCCCTGCCCTCAGCCATGAGTATGTTTCTAACCAGCTCACCTGCGACGTCAACCTGGATAAGTTTCTAGACTTTGCAGCTGGAGGATTTTCCCAGTAAAGGTTTGATGCTGTATGGGAAAACCATTGACAAACCGTTACTTATTTCCCCGCAGGCTCTTGGGAAGGGCAAACCTCAGGGCAGCACATAGCATAATTTAGCTCCCACCTTGCCTTCTGACCTCAGTCCCCTATTCTTCCCCCTCTTGTTTATAGGTTTGTTTATTTACAGACGAAAAGTGGAAATTGCATCTCGTCTAGTTCTGGGATACCGTCATTAAACTGATGTTTCCATGTGCCCCAGTCTTCCCACAGATTTATGCTGTCCCACCGCTTGAATGGCAGTGCTTAGACTAAGTGTGTTTCCCCTGCTTTACATTCCTCTGCACTGATGCATATAGCGAGCATGCATATTCTTTGGTGTCGTTTTTTATATGTCCTAGAAGTTGACCAGAGTGTATGAAGTTTTCTTCCACTTATTCTTTCTGTCCCCATTCAGTATGGCATCTGCATACACCTGCTGGGCTGTGCAGCTGAAACTCACTTTACTGCTGCGTAATACTCTTGTGGAGCAGACATTCCGTTGTGTTTCCCCACTAAGTCGATGTGAGCATTCTGAATTGTCTCCATACGAGGGCACGTTTCTCCAGCGTAGCTGCCCTGGGAGAGATGAACTCTGTGTCTCTCTCTGTCCGCCCCTGTGCCTCAGCCACCCTGGCGTCCTTTCAGTTTTAGCTCCCAGGAGTCTCTCACACACATAACAAATGTCCCTTTGCAGCCCACTTGCCCTCGCCTGGTGAGCTCCAGCCGTCGTTGACTCCGCTAAATCTCCCTAATTACACACTCTCGCTTTGGGATTCTACAAGTGGGTCTACCCAGCAGAATCCTGCCCCACGAGGCTCCGGGGCTCGGTGCCTCCAGTTCTGGCCTGCACATAGTAGGCGCCCAGGCAACAGTGGAAGCCTCGGTGAAGAAGGGGCTGGAAAGGGGTCAGGGCTTGGCGGGGACACTGGGATCACGCCTTCTGGGGGCTCACCTGGGAGTTTTCTAGGGTGTAGCCGCCGGGAAGGTCTGGGGTCCAGAACTCCGGGAAATGGGCGCCAGGGATGCAGGCGGGCCAAGGGCGGGACCGGAGCCCCGGAAGGCGGAGTCTCCGGTGTGGGCGGGGAGTGGGAGGGACCGGCCGGGGCAGCCCGGTAAAAAAGAGCGTGGCGGTCTGTGTTCTCTGAGAGCCCTCGGAAAGCGACCCTGCCACCGAGCCAGCGCGGACCCGGAGAGCTTCGGCGGCGGGAAGAGCTTCGGCACCGGGGTGCACACTCGGCACCATGGCCCAGACGCCCGCTTTCAACAAACCTAAAGTGAGCGCGGAGGGGCTCCGTCGCCCGGGTTGTGCCCCCGGGCTGTCCCAGGGCTTAGCCGGGCCCAGCCCTGGGAGACTTCACCCTTAGAAGCATAGGAGGACTCCCGATGGCATCTCCCCTCGACCCAGGCCGTGGCTTGCTTCCGGAATGTCGGACGAAAGACGATGTGGCAGGGAGCGTCCAGAACCTGGAGGTGCCTCTGGCTGGCCTTCGGGTTCGGCTGCTGTCCATGCCCTGTCCATTCCGGGTCTCAGCCTCGCTGTCTGTCAAATGGGCACTTAGTGGGTGGGGCTGCGCAGCTGTGCGAGCCTGGGCAGGGACCTGATGTCTGAACCTTAGTAGAACGGGGCCCAGGGTCTCTAGCTGTTAAGTGTTCGGTGAATGGCTTTATCTTCAGTGTTATGATTGCTTTGTGGGCACCAGATAACTTAGGTTTGTGGGTGAGTTTGTGGGTGCGCCCGTGGGAAAAAGTTGTGATCCAAGCCAGAAAGGGGAATGAGGCAACAAAGCACTGGGGAGGAATTCCTATATACCCTGGGCCTTTGGCCACAATAGGTTTGTTTGGGGTCAGGTCATGGCCCTTGACCCCTGATGGAGTACCCCTTGTCTTTCTGCCTGCAGTTGTAGGTTCTTGGAAACAATGAAAGTCAGGGAGAGTCCAGGTCCCTAAGGCCAGCTTGCAGCCCTCAGGGATTCTGTCCAAGGAGGCCCTAGACCCAGTAGTCAGCCAGGCAAACAGGTCAACAGAGTGAGGACTGAGGACCCAGGGGGGAGGAATCAGAGACAGCCAGGCTCAGATTTACCCCTCCAAGAAACAGATGTTGAATGGTGATGGCAGATGTCGCAATAGCATTAGCAAGAATCCGGTGTGTATGTTGTGTAACATATGTGTGCCTGGAAGGGGAGGGGAAGGGCAGGTGGGCCTGCTCCTCCCGTAGGGAACTCACTCTGACCCTGCTGTCAGAAGCTAGAAGCTAGAAGGGCAGGGCACGCCTTCTTGTCCAACCCATGCCTCCTGCACATCTTGTCTGGTGCCCCTCACCATGGTTAGCGCCTCTTGCCATTGAAGGCTTTTTTTTTTCTTTTGATGGTCTGAATTCTCTCCACCCTTGGTCAGGGGAACCACCTCTCCTGATGGGAGCGATGGAAGCTGAAGATGAGTGACAGGTGACAGATCGATAGCACCTTACCCTTTTGTAACAGCGCTGTGGGGAGTGCCAGTATACTATGATCCCCGGTATTGTCACCTGGTTCATGGTGGCAGGTCATTTCCTCCTCGACCTCAGACTCCACACCTGGGGAAAAGGACCTCATTACTAGGTCTACGCGCACCGGTGTCTGGGTGGTAGGAGGCAATGCTTGAGCGGAAAGGTAGCATCTTGGCTGCTACGTCTCATGCCATGGGGAGGGAGGAACGTAGCTGTGGCCGACAGAAGTGGGAAGGGGTCACTGGGATCAGCGTCTGGGTGGCCTGTGTGACTTGAGTTTTACCAGTTGAAGCTTACTGAGGGCCCAGCCTTCACACATAACTGCACACAGCCAGTCCATCCTGGCAATGACCTTGCGAGGTAGCCAGAAGCATCCCCATGTGCAGATGCAGAAACGGGTGCAGAGAGCCTAACTAGGATGTAGCCAGGCTGGGAGAAGAGCCCATACTGAGGGCTGGCTTCAAAATCCCATCTCCTACGCCAGGCACCATGGTACACACCTGTAATTCCTAGCATTTGGTAAGGCTGAGGCAGGAGGATTTTTTTAGTTCCAAGCCTGAACTGTATAGCAAGACCTTGTTTTGGATGAGAAAACAACATAAAAGCCAGAAATTCCATGCGCCTGTCTCCCCGGGTGAGCTCTGCAAATGCCTTGGGGAAGAGATGGCATCTCACCTGAGCCAGGAGCCTTTGCTGGGGTCTTTGGTTTCTTATGCCTACCACCAGCTGGGACCTAGGGGCTTGGGCAACTTCAAGGTGAGTGGTAATACCTACCAGAGTTTTTGTTTTGTATATATGTAAGTGTGCGTGGAGGCCTGCGTGTGGAGGTCAGAGAATAACCTTAGGTGTCATTTTTCGCCCTCTGGCTTGTTCCTCTCTGGAACACCAGGCTAGCTGCCCCAGGAGTTTCTGGGCATTCTCCTGTCTCTGCCTTACATTGCATAAGAGAAGTAATGGGTTGTAGATGTGAGTTACCATGCCTGGTGTTTGCGTGGGCTCTGTGGATTTGAACTCAGAGCCACACACTTGTGTGTAAGCTTTTTTCTTCCTGAGCCATATCCTCAGCTTTCCTTTCCAGATTTACAAGTAATCTGACTTTAACTGCAGGCTGAGACTGAGGAGGTTGGGGTGGGGTTGAGATACGATGTAACACTGCTGGTCCACCAGCCTACCCAGAGGAGCAAGAACCTAGGCACCTGCTACCTGCTTTGATTGAGTGCTTGCTTCTTAAAATTGCTGGGCACTGAAGAAGGTGGATGAGTGTGTGTGTGTGTGTGTGTGTGTGTGTGTGTGTGTGTGTGTTTGTGTGTGTGTGTGTGTGTGTACACCAGTGATCCTTATTACAGAAGCAGGACTAGAAAATTCTGTGGCTCCAGTTATTGCTATGTGTTAAAGTTCCGCGCTGACCTCGTGCCTCTGGCTGTGATGGAGTCGTGAGTACTGGGAACCTTTAGCGGCTTCGTTCACAGAATCCTGAATGACTGAACAGGCAGCTGTCAGCATCCCATTTGCAAGTGGAGTCGTCTGAGGTACTAGAGAGGAGAAGAAGTGTGCTCAAAGCTGCACTATCTGTGCATCTCACGTCTTAGACTTCGAGGGAACTGGCCCAGGTTGGGAAGGCTGTTTGAAAGGCAGCCATGTGTGGCATGATCCTAGGGCACCTTTGCTCTCTGACACTTGGATGTTTGTCTGTACCGAGAGCGGTTCTAGCTGCTTTGCATGAATTAAGTCACGTTTCGTTCACAGCAGCCTCCCGGGATAGGTCCTGTTATCTTCATTTACATAGGAGGAAACTGACTCAGAGAGGCAAAGGAACTTGCCAAAGTAGCACCACCAAAAAGCAGCATAGCTGGGCTGCAAGTCAGACTGGCCTAACCGAAGTAGGTGCTATTGAAGGCTTTGCTAATTAGCAGTTTTTCTTTTGTGAGATAAAAAAGAGGGAGTGCAGTGATGTTAAGAGCAGGGACTTAGCGGCAGTGTCTTGGCCTTGGCCTTCAGACAGACCAGGGTAGAACCCCTGCCTCTCAGCTTGGCAGCATCAAGTCCTCAGGTAAGCAGGCCCTGAAACTCAGCTGTCTTCAATGGCTGGGACAGAGAAACCGCTGTTATGGGGTGCTGGGGAAAATCTACATGCCATGGTTTCTGCTAAAGTGCCTGGTTCTAAAGTGTGTGCTTCCTTCCGGAGGTTGCAGTGGGCGCTTCCTGGATTCCGGGTCACCCTCATTTCTTGTTTTGAGCAGGTGTACTGACTTGGGTTCTTGGTGTCTTTCCGTTACCAGAGTCACCTGTTAAAATGAAACTACCCTTGGGAAGAGACTGTCTCACCCGTTTAGATTCATGTGACAGTTGTTGGGGAGGGGACAGAGGGAGATTTGGTTTCATGGAAGCCTTTGTTTGACAGAGCAGAAAGAGGAAGGGGTCTGTGGTCACACAGGGAGGCAGGAGACCAGCCTGACTCCTGATTCCAAATCCCGGGAGACTGTCCTGCAGACTGAAAGAGGACCGTCCACCCGTCTGGGTGTCCTGAGAGAGTCCTATGGCCGTACCTTCTTGGGTACTGAGAGAGGACTGTCCACCTGCCTAGGTGTCCTAAGAGAGTCCTATAGCCATATCCCTGGGGTTGGTGGAGGCAGCACTGTGGGATAACCTTGAACAAGGGGACCCCAAAATGAGGTTGAATGCTATATTTATCATGGGGCTAGGGGTATGGGTGAGCCGTGCCTCAGAGTGGCTGCAGGGCTAGATAGCAGTATGGGGGCCAGAGCCAGGCCCACGCTGAGTTCCACTCTCCCCCTTAATTACTGGGGTTAAGTAACTTCCCTGTGCTTTAGTTTTCCTGTGAAATGGGAATTATACCTGTACCCGTCTCACGGACACCAAGTGTGACCTGGTTAGTGTGGGCATGCCACACTGATAGCTCCCGTCTGTAGGGACCTGCGTCACCTGGTGGTCATCCTGGTCACATTTTCCCTTCCTCTGCCTAACACCTTGCCTTGTTTGGATAAAAGCTTCTGGCTTCGGGCTCATGCAACTTCCTGGCTGTGGTGTTCATTTGTTTGTAATACTGTTGTGACCTAAGGCAAGTTCTTCTCTGAGCCTCAGTCTTATCACCTTTAAAGTGGGAATAAACTGGACTGTTTCCTAGACTTTTGAGTCATAAGATCTCTGCCAAGTGGAGATGCTCCTTGCTGGCTGAGAAATTCTGGGGTGACTCATGAATAACACTGGGGAGCCCCATCAGGCCCCAGGGCTACAGGAAACACCAAAGGGCTGCTTGGCTCCTTCCAGTCTGTACCTTGGAGCTACCGGAGCCCAGAAAGGGCTGAGCTGAATTTGGAGGGGCTTCCTGAAGGAGGCGGGGCTGAGGCAGTTCATTGGCCCAAGCCTACCTTGTTGGTTGGTTTCATCCTAAAAGTCAGTCAAGAGGTGGTGGGACATGAGGTGCTGACCCCTGCTCCACCCAAGCCCTTGCCAGGATGAGGCAGGAAGGAAGGACTTGTGAGGGCTGGCAGTGGGTACCTGTGGCTTCTCTGGGTTCTGGCCGTGGTGCTCAAGACAAGAGCCTGGCTGCTTTGCCCGCCTGGATTCTCTACCGAATCTGCCATTGCTGACATTAAGACTCGACAGACCCAGAGCACATTTTGCTGTGCCAGGTGCTGTAGTTGGTACCGAAGACACACTAGAGTGGCACAGACGGGTACCTGTTCTTGGAGAAGCAAAAGTGGAATGAGAACAGAGTGGGGGCAGGTGTGGTGGCGCACACCTTTAATCCCAGAGTGTAGAGGGCAGAAACAGGTGGATCTCTGTGAGTTTGAGGCCAGCCTGGTCTACAGAGTAAGTTCCAAGGATAGCCAGGGCTATGTAGAGAGAGACTGTCTCAAAACAAAAAGAAAAAAGAAGAGAGAGAGAGAAGAACAGTGTTGTGTGTTTAGGCATGTGGAGGCCTGGGGACACATTGTCCTACTGGGGCCAGCCCTGCCCACCCTCTACAGGCCTGAAGCAGATATGAAAGCATCTGACCAAGAAGGCCAGGATTTAGATACTTGTCCTAATTCTGTCCACTATCTCCAGCATATCTTGTGACCTGAACTCACCTCTCTGGACCTCACCAATGAGGTCCAGACATCTCTTGGTGCTTCCTCAGTTCCTGGCACACAATAATTATCTGTTAGTTACTAAGCTGCTTCCTGTCCCCAGCAGCCCTAGGAGGTCTTCCTGCCATTCTCACAGATAATGGCCAACTGCGAGCCAGTCTTATTGAGTGACCACAGAGAGAGATATAAAACTCTCCAGAGAGGTCAGGAGTCTGGACAGAGACTGGGCACCAGGGTCGGGATGGTGTTGTGGCCTTGAACAAGACCTGGACTTAAGGGCAGGAGGACTTGGGCCCCGACTTTGCTCTCCTGTTGGTCTGCTCTGACTTCTCTGAGCTTCACGTCACAAACCTCTTTATGCACAGCTGCTAGGTTCGCATAAATGCGGACCTTGCCTAGGGTCTAAGGACAGCAGGACCTCTGAGAGCCTCCGCACTGTCTCAGAGGTGGTCCTGTCTGCCGCGAGGCTGGCAGGACAGCAGTTAGGAGCTCAAGGGCAGACTTGGGTTCACTGATTGATCCCTGAATCTTTAGAGCACCTTCTCGACCTTCCTGACGCTGCCACCGTTTACTACAGTTCCTCATGCTGTGGTGACCCCCAACATAACATTATTTCTATTGCTACTTTGTAACCGTAATGTTGCTACTGTTATGGATCATAATGTAAATATCTGATATGCAACCCCTGTGAAGGGGTCGTTCAACCTCCAGAAGGGTCGTGATCCACCAGTTGAGAACCACTGCTTTACATACTTCTCTGAGCCTCAGTTTGCAGTGCTTGCCTTCAAGGTTGTAGCACATACAATAGACACTCACATAGACTCAATAGACACCCTAACTGCCCTTTTCCTGAACATGGTCCCAGCTCAGTCTCTAAACTTGTACCTCCATGGTCATCTGGGCTGGTAGATTGGCTTCTCAATGGCAGCTTTCTGGAATGTTCAATGGGTCGCCTGTCTACATTGTGAGCTGTCTGTGGAGATGGTCTATGCCTCTGCTCCCTACCAACCTGTTCCATGTGGCAGCTTCTGTGGAACAGGGTGGACAGCTGGCCTCAGAGGGGCCCTCATCCCTGCCGGGTTCTCTAAGACCCACCATAGGGGGCTGTTGTGTGTTGGACTCCTGCTTGCCAAGGACCTACTGCGGGTACAGTGTGGTACACCCTGCACATTAGCTGGCTCCATCTGGACACATACATTAGCAATCTTCTGCTAAGGTTTACTTCCAGCCTGCTCTCCACCCAGAAAGCCACACTTTTAAGAGCTGCTCCCTCTCCCCCGTCTATTGAAAATATTTCTGTTGAAAACCCATCTCCGTGAGCGATTTCTGGCAGGTTTCCCGATTCCGCCACACATTAACTCTTCCTTGATCCTTCCTTCTCTCTGGCCTACTCTGCCCTGCAGGGCTCCTCCTTCAGGTTGGCCCTCTGAACACACTCTATTGTATCCCTTGGTGTCTGATTTTCTTTACCTTGTAGCTCTGCAGGGTGTGTGTGTGTGTGTGTGTGTGTGTGTGTGTGTGTGTGTATGTGATCATAGCCTGGGGCTCTAACCTCGGAAGGGCTCTTGTTCTGGTAAGTGGGACAGGACAGACCAGCCCAAGATGGCGTGGATGCTTCTAGAGCTGCCTCATTGGCTATCTGCCTGGAGCTTCCTGGAGCCTTTCTGCTCCTGATGGTCTCCTGGGGGCTGGCAGGTGGGGCAGTCACATCCTGACAATTGTCACTGTTATACAGCAGCAGAGACACTGTGGAGGTGTCTCTGTTGACGTGTAACTGCTTTCTCCCAGTGCCCTTGCAGACCTCTGGCACCCACTGATGGAGACAGAGCACAGACACCCTGCCCTGACCCACGGTCGGATTCCCCTTCTCATAGTCTAGGCTTTGTTTTGCCTCCGACCACTCCTCCCCCTTTCTCAGTGACCTCCTTTACTCCATCATCCATCAGTGTCTACATGGGGCCAACTCACTCCCGCCTCAAAAGAAATGAGCTGCTGTGACCCACAGCTACCCTCTGCCCCTCCTGGGCTATGGGTCAGCTATTCAGAAGTAAGGTTCATAGGAGAATAACCTAAACCTTCTCTACTTTCTCACTTCCTTTTACTCTTGCCTTTCCCTATCTGGATTCGGGGCATCATTGTGTCCTCCTTGCCTTGACCTCTGACAGGGCCTGGCTATATGAGATTCCTGTGGCAGCTGTAACAAGTGACCACATTCTAAGTGGCTTTAAAGCCACAAAACACCCTGGGCTCCATCCCCAGCACTGAAAAGACAAAATAAAGGCAGTTACATCCCCCCTCTTCCCCCAGTCCACACTCTACAGTTCTGAAGGCCTGCAGGGTGATGCTCACACTGAAAGCTCAGGGGTCAGCCCTTTGCTTTTCCAGCCTCTGGTAGTGTCAGGCATTCCAGACTTACAGCCTCATGGATCCAATCTCTGCCTCTGTGGTCACACTGTCCTAGAGGTCTTCTGCCTCTGTCTCTAGGACAGGAAAGTACATTCAGAACCTGTCCAGAGAGTTCAGGATAAGCTTCCCCAAGACTGTGGATGATTCTGTGTGTTACCATCCAAGACTGTGGATGATTCCGTGTGTTACCATCTAAGATAGTGGATGATACCTTCTAAGATCATGAACGATTTCACGTGTTACCATCTAAGACTGTGGATGATTCCGTGTGCTACCATCCAAGACTGTGGATGATTCCGTGTATTACCATCCAAGACTGTGGATGATTCCGTATGTTACCATCCAAGACTGTAGGTGATCCCGTATGTTACCATCTAGATTGTAGATGATTCCGTATGTTACCGTCTAAGATTATGGGTGATTTCATGTGTTACCACCTAAGATTTTGGATGATTACATGTTACCATCTTAAGTCCTAGCTTCTGGTTCTAGGGCTTGAGATACAGGCAACTCTGGAGGCCCGTGTTTGACCCAGTGTTCCCACCCAGGGAGGTCACTGCTCCCCCTTATTTTTAGCCTGGTGGGCTGGCCTCTATATGCCATGTCCTCCAGTGTCTCCTACTATCTTTGGCCTCTATTCCCCAGGCTCTGCCTCCCCTGCACTAAGTGCTGGCTTAAGCTAGGGCCTGGTTCTAGACCCCAGCCTCAAACTCTTGTCTGTGATGGCCTTTCTCGGCCTCAAAGAAACTGGGAAAGCCGACAGCCAGTGTGATCCCAAGCTGGGGGTGAGCTGCTCTATCTTCTCCCAGCTGGGTGGCCTTAAGAGTGCTGGGCACTCTAAGGACCTACTGATTACAGGCTTTGTCCCCTCTGCTGGCTGCTGCCATGGGCCTGGTTTCTTCTGCTGGAAACAGGCTCTGTAAGAGTTCCTGGGGCTGACCCTTGGGCCAGCAGTTCCCAGATATTCCTCTTCCATGGCAGGCCTGCCAACATCCTTATCTAGGTCACCAATTTCCAGATATGGCCACACCTTGGAAAACACCACTTCTGGGTCTCCCCTGGTCCAAGAAATTTACTCCATGACATGGATAAGGCAGATGACAAAGTCCCTTAGGTCACTGGCTCCTGGCACCTGTTGTACCTCTTAGCAGTCATGGAAAACAGCATCTCCCAGGGGCAGTGGCTGCTTCCTTTGGGCCACACCTCTCCACAGACACTGTCTAAAGTCTTTGCCATAGTTGTTGTAGAAGACTATAGTATCCCACGCTGTTCAGTTGAAGCTTAGGCCCAAAGAGACCAAATATCTGAGATCAATCATCCAATGGTAGAACTGGGAGTCTAGACAAATAGACTCTTTCCAAAACCTCTGCTGGTAGCCTTGGCTTTATGTGCAAGGTGTCACACATGGGACTGGACAAATAAGGGATGATCACCAAGACCTTTCTAGAGGATCAGAAAGACTTAGTTACCAGATATGTTGCCTGCTAAGGTAGGCTGGACTGGTACCGGTATGTAGCACGGAGTCTGGTGTTTGTATATTTGCATTTACTTCGCCCTGCACTTGCAAGTGTGCACTTTCCCACAGAGCTGTACCCTGCAGTGGAGTCATACTTCAGTGTGTGTGTGTGTGTGTGTGTGTGTGTGTGTGTACGTGTGCATACAGGCATGGGTGAGTATATGCATATGTGCCGACATGTGAAAACCAGAAGTCCATATCGGGTGTCATTCCTAAAGTGCCACCCTCCTTATTTTTCAAGACAGGTTCTCACAAGGGAGCCTGGGGTTTACCGATTAGGCTAAACTGGCTAGGGAAGCCCAGGGACCCCCATCTCCATCTCCCCTGCTCTGGAACTGTAAGTTGCAGCACCACACTTTTTGTGTGAGTGCTGACTGAACTCAAGCCCTATGCTTGTGCGGTGGTACTTTATAAACTGAGCTGTCTTCCTGAGCCCCAGAGCCTGATTTTTGAGGTGTCTGCAGTCGGCTATTCCTGGTAAACTTAAAAGGTGGCTGAGGGCAGCAGCTCTGGTGTGGTGGGGGCTGGCTCATTCAGATCACAGTTTGGGAATTGGATTGGGGTTAGGACACTGACTCTGCTGCTCCCCAGTGTGGCTAAGGCAAGGGTTGGGGTCCCTGCTTCCATTGCTTGCTCACTACGTGACTTTGGACAAGGCATTTAACATTAATTTCCTGATCTGTGAACTGCATAGCACAAGCACAAGACCCCCCACACACACACACACACACAAACCCACAAATAGGTAAGCTTAGACAAGAACACTGATGTAAAGAGTTTAAGAGGTGTATTGACTAAGTGTCCAGGAAAAGGCAGCTTCGGAAGTGGCCCTCAGTCTCTGTGGTGTCTCATGTTCCTTCTCTGCCCCTTGCAGGTAGAGCTGCACGTCCACTTGGATGGATCCATCAAGCTAGAAACCATCTTATACTATGCCAAGTAAGTCCATGGACAACCACAGTCCTCTCCAACATCCAGCGACATGTACAGCTCTTCTTGGGGGGCCCTGGAGATTCCCAGGACTCTGTTCACCCCTTGTGGGAGTCAAGCCAGCCTTTGGTGGAAGATGGTGTTGTCCTGGGTTCTTTCCACTCCAGACTCCATTGGTTGGAGGTGGTAGGCAAGCATCCTACCTTCTAGCTGACGGGAAAAGCAAGCCTGTTCCTAGCATCCTTCACTCCTTTGCTGCGGGGCACTCTGTGCATCCTGGGAGGAGTCAGCTTCCCTCCACTGTCTCCAGTGTCTAGCCTCAACTCTACCGCTGTCCCATGGGAGAGCCTCCCCGGGTGTCCAGGTGCCACTGGGGAATTTGTCTCCCAACTCCAGAGCATGGCTCCCAGTTCCCTGGGGAGGGTTCTACTGGGCAGGTTTTCCCCCACGTTGTGCTCCCAGCAGCCTCTTCCTGCCCTGGGATGTGGCTGCTGTTCAGCCGTCATAAGCACACAACATCGGCTGCCCCACACTGCGTGACTGCCTTAGCGACTCCCTCCCACCACTTGGAAGGCAGTTGTGTAGCTCACCCTACCTTACAGGTGGGAGGAAGCCAAAGGCTGTTTCAGTCCAGAGGTATGGTAGAGTATTTTCTCCCATCAGCAATGCAACCAGGGAGCTCTATAAAGTAAGACCTGAAAAACAGTGTCTATCTGGATGCCACAGTAAAGGTCACTCCCAGATGTCACTGTCAGCATCTATGGCTCTAGTGTCAAGGGGACGCCTCTGGCCTTATCTGTGTGTGACCTTTGATCATCTGGAGCTGGTAGCTATTGCCACAGGGCCCTGCTGAGGTCGTCTGGGTGGAACACTAAGATGGGTTCTAATCAAGGATTATTAAATGGTCCAAAAGGCTCATTAGCCGGGCCAAGAAGGCACGAGTATCCTTGAGTGAAAGAGCAAGATGTGGATATTGGGGCCTGGTGTGATTTTTCTGGTCTCAGTGAGCTCGGTGCGGGAGGGGGATGCCCTGAAGTCTTCAGGCAACAGGGAAGAGGCCTCGCTTCCAGTGACCCCTTCTCCGTCTGGGTGTCTAGGTGACTGTTGGCAATCATCTCTTCTTCCTTCAGCTCCTGGATTGTGCCCTTCATAGTGCCTCTTACCTCCTTCTCAGTCCCTCTCACTACCCTGCGGGCTCTCTATGGAGCATATGAAGGTCTAGCCAGGCCCCTTCACTACCCTGCGGGCTCTCTATGGAGCATATGAAGATCTAGCCAGGCCCCTTCACTACCCTGCGGGCTCTCTATGGAGCATATGAAGGTCTAGCCAGGCCCCTTCACTACCCTGTGGGCTCTCTATGGAGCATATGAAGGTCTAGCCAGGCCCCTTCACTACCCTGCGGGCTCTCTATGGAACATATGAAGGTCTAGCCAGGCCCCTTCACTACCCTGCGGGCTCTCTATGGAGCATATAAAGGTCTAGCTCTCCTCTAGTGCCATCATCGCACGGATCTGAGCCACCACTGTCCCTTCTCTTGTCATCTGCAATCTGTCTCCAGGTGCCTACCATGGCCTCACCATCCTCTGGGCTTTAGGGCTGTAGTCTGACCACTGACTTTGAACATAGTTAGCAGTGTGTCCCTCTGAAGGCTCTCCAGGATCACCATGGCTGTACATGGCCTTAGGAAGGTGACTTAGGCTGGCCAGTAGCAAGAAGCTTAATCTGGAGGGACCAGTGAGTCCTGAGAACCTGCCTATGGGCCAGGAGCACAACAGGGGCAGGGACCATATCCCCAAGGTAAATTATGGAGACCTGGGACTGGTGAGGATTCATGACACACAGGCTAGAGCGGGGAGACCTTGGTGTTACCTACTGGGAAACTATGGGGACTTGTTTTATCTTACAGCTGTGCTGGGAATGAAACCTAGGGCTTCTGCATGCTGTAAAGCTAAAGTCTGAGCCCCTTAATATTCTCTTTTTTAAACACATGTGTACACACAGACACACACGTGCATGCAAACATGCATGCACACACACCAATAATAACAATAATGGTATAAAATAGGAGAAACCAAAACCTAGAGGGATATTGCAAACGGGAGCTGAGTCACAGTGGGTGGAGACAGCAGAAGCAGGAAGGCACACCAAGTTCACACCCGCTTCCTGCAGTCCACACGGAGGCAAAGCTCCCGATGTAGGAAGAAGGCAGGAATGGGACAGAGTCTTGAGCTGAGTAGCCAGCACAGCAGACCTGTGCTAGGTGGGGCAGGTTGCTTTGAGAAGCCAGCCAGGAGGGCAGAGCGAGAGGTCCTGATACCAGCTCCTGTCCTGGGATTATGATACCGCACAGTCTAAAAGCTTCTGTCTGGGCATGTGCTCAAACATCTCTGCCTACCCCTGGACCTGATGAGGAAGTCATGGGCTTGCTATAATACTCACCCCGGCAACAGCCAACCTGTTAGTCCCTTGATATATATTGACTCATCTCTGGGTCTGCCACCCTGAATGCATTTAATCTTAGAAGCCAGGCAGGGCCAGGGCTGCTGAGTACTTGGATGAGCAGTATGATTTGTCATGACTTCTGGATACAAGTCTTGGAAGGCCTCTATGCTGTTCTCTAGGCCTTGGAGCTCAGTTTCCTCATCTGTCCCAGAGGAGAAGCTAGATGGAAGGACCCCCTTGTTTCTTACTGAAGTTACCAGTCTGTTCCTTGCTGCCCTGGGAGGCCTGGCTGGATCTTGCCTTGGCATCTCATGTTTTGTTTTCATTCGTTTGTTTGTTTGTTTGTTTGGTTGGTTTTTTGAGACAGGGTTTCTCTATAGCTTTGGAGCCTGTCCCAGAACTAGCTCTTATAGACCAGGCTGACCTTGAACTCACAGAGATCCACCCGCCTCTGCCTCCAGAGTGCTGGGATTAAAAGCGTGTGCCACCACCGTGCAGCTTTTTTTTTTTTTTCCGAGACAGGGTTTCTCTGTGGTTTTTGGAGCCTGTCCTGGAACTAGCTCTTGTAGACCAGGCTGGTCTCGAACTCACAAAGATCCGCCTGCCTCTGCCTCCCAAGTGCTGGGATTAAAGGCATGCGCCACCACCGCCCAGCCGTGCAGCTTTTTTTAAAATGTAGTTTTAAAAATTCATTTTATGTGTCCAAGTGTTTTGCCTGCAAGTATGTATGTGTAATACATGCATGCCTGATGCCTACAAGGAGGAAGAAGGCATCAGATCTGCTTGAACTGGAGTTAGAGATGGTTGTGAGCTTCCGTGTGGGTCTTGGGATCAAACCAGGTCTTCTGCAAGAGCAGCCAGTGCTCTCACCCCATGAGCCCTGGCTGCAGCCCCTCACCCTCAGTTTTATTTTCAGGAAGAGAGGCATTACCCTCCCGGCAGACACAGTGGAGGGACTGCGCGACATCATCGGCATGGACAAGCCTATTTCGCTCCCTGGCTTCCTGGCCAAGTTTGATTACTACATGCCTGCTATCGCGTGAGTTGCTCCCAATCCTTGTGTCCCACGACAGCACCCGTCCCTGTAGACTGAGCTGCTGTAGAAGGCGCTCTGAACCTCCAGCCTTGCTTCTGACCGTAGTGTGCCCTGAGCCAATTTCTCCTATGCCTTTGGAATCCTAATCTCTTAACTCACCCAGAGGCAGAAGAGGCTCTGTTCAAGCCCTGTGCTGGTTAGGCTACTGGATATCTTGTTCAGAACTCACTGCCCTTGCACAGCTAATGTCCCCAGACCCATGCCACCATCACAGAACTCAGAGGAAGAGCCCTCGGCCTAGGTCAAGAAAAGACATGGGGGGTAGGTCTGAATCAGGTCCCCCATGCCCCAGTCTAGAGCTTTGGAGGGTGTGGGCAGGAAATGGAGCGGGAAATGGAGGTGCAGTTGGGTCTGTCTTCAATGTCTTGAATCACTGGTTGAACGAGGACCACTACTAGTCTCTGAGAAGGCCCAGGAACTGCCATTAGAGAGTGTCAGAGAAAGGACTCAGACTCTGAAAATCTAAGCCAGGCTTCTGACCTGAATTTACTGGCTTCTTTCTGTGTCGCTCAGAGCTGACACTGAAACCCACATGCCAGGTGCAGGGGTCCTACAAGGTTGAACTCTTGCTTTCCACAGATGCTGACTCCTCCCCTACCCTTGGGGACTAACATGCCCCAGCCTCAGGTCCTCACCGGGCCCCCCACCCCCGTTCTCTCTGGCTGGAATGTTGTTCTCTAAAAGCCCACGGTTTGCCTTCTGCGCACATCTGTGGTGTCCCTTCTCAGTGAGGCCTCACTGGCCATGTTGTGGTGTACTGCATCACCTCCTGGCTTTATCTCTATCAACAGTGTTCCTGTCTGGCAGACCATGTGCGTTTTCCCTTTACCTGGCTCTCCTGTCAGAAGGTGACCAAAAGACAGGGATTCGAGCTCCTGTTCCTGTTCACTGTGTACTGAGGGTCTGTGTCCAGTATGAGGAGGGTTCAGTACCCACCTGGAGAATGACTGGAACCACAGCTCTGGGAAAGGCAGAGAGCAAGCCCCTCCCTACGGCAAAGCTGAGACCCAGAGCTTCCCGCATCCACTGAACCTCCTCCTGGGAGTGCCCCATTTCCCCAGAGCTGGGCCCTTTCTTCTCACCTAAAGGCTATGGGGGCGCTTGCATACCTTCCCTTGCTCATTGTCCCTGCTCTGGAGGAAGTCCTACCTAGGACAGTCCATTAGCGTTTGATCAGTGTTCACAGAGGCCCTCACAGGTCACTTTGTGCCTCGCTCCTGTAGCTTACACTCAGCAGCAGCAACTAAAACACTTCCAGCATCCAGCTGATCACTTCTTTGTAGCATTTGTCCGCCCCAACCAAAGTCCTGGCCTAGGTAAGGTTTCTGATGTTTTAGTCATTTGGCCTCACAATAACCCTTTGACAGAGGTATCAGAGAGGACAGCTAACTAGCCCAGGATCACACAGACTGTACCATGCCTGAATATCGTTTGCCCACTCCAGAGTCCCTCTGAGCTGGGCAGTGGTGGCGCACACCTTTAATCCTAGTGCTTGGGAGGCAGAGGCAGGCGGATCTCTGTGAGTTCGAGGCCAGCCTGGTCTACAAAGCAAGGGCCAAGACAGGCACCAAAGATACACAGGGAAACCCTGCCAAAAAAAAAAAAAAAACAGAGTCCCTCTGGGTTCACCATCTGTGCCCCTTCTCTCCCTGCCAGCCTCACATTTAGCAAAAATTTGGCTACTGTACCCTAGGCCCTTTCCTTGGATGAAGTGTCATAGTTATGACAACATAGAGAATCCTTGCCTCCTGGGAGTCAAGGGGACATGGGAAATAACACTTCAGAAAAAGCATGTGATATCTAATGTCAGTGATCAGGACATGGGAGAAAGGATCCCCAGAGAGAAGGTGGTCTGGGCAGGGCCTTAAGCTGGCATTAGGTGGAGGCAGGCAGAGTCCTGAGGTGGGAGGGACAATCGTGATGGTCCTTGGCCAGAGGAAGAATGTGAATCACAAGATGCTAGCAAAGCTGGTGACCGTGCCATTGGGCTGGCATCAAGGCAGAGCTTTCTACACAACTGGAAGCCATAGGGGCTCAGAAGAGAGGAACAGCATGCTTTGGTTTCCTTTATAAAAAAAAAAATTATGGGGTTAAGAGGCTGCTAGATATGTGCCCCACCATTGAGCCACACCCCTAAGCCCTTGTTTACTTTTCTTTTTAGGCTGGGGCAGGGATCAGAGGACAATTTGCAGGAACCTATGTCCTCCTTCCACCCTGTGGATCCTGACAGTCAAACCCCGGTCTTCAGGCTTGACAGCAAGTGCCTTTTCCCGCTGAGCCATCTCACTGGCCCTCCGGATTTCCATTTTTAATCACTCCCGCTGCCACATGGAATGGCATGGCGTCAGGGCAAACGTGAAGACATGCCCGTTAGAAGCAGTTCCGTCAGACAAGGGCAAGGGGTCAGAATGAGTTTAGTTCAGAAGCACAGATGCGAGGACTTGCCAGGTGGCTTGGGTCTTCTCTGCAGGATCTGAAGAGGGCTACAGGCACCTCATTTGCTACGGGAGCTCCCAAGGAGTTGAAGAAGCTTGTTGCCAGCCTGTGTTTCTCCCTTCCCAGGGGCTGCAGGGAGGCCATCAAAAGGATCGCCTATGAGTTTGTGGAGATGAAGGCAAAGGAAGGCGTGGTGTACGTGGAAGTGCGCTACAGCCCACACCTGCTGGCCAACTCCAAAGTGGACCCGATCCCCTGGAACCAGGCTGAGTGAGTGGCTGGGGGCTGGAGGGGGCTGCATTCATTGCTCAGCCATGAGGAGAGGGCAGAGTGCTGGGAGCCCTGGCCTTGCCCTGGCCTGTGGACTCAACTCAACCAGAAGAGGCATGATCCCTATCCCTCTGCCTGTGGTTACATCTCTGCCCTAAGCAAAATGCTTGGCTAGCTGCCCACGACTCTGCCTGGCTTAGCCAGTGACATCGAGAGGCTCTGCTCAATGAATGAGCCTGGCCCATTCCTGTCTTCTGGTCTGGACCTCTTCATCTGGAAATATCTTGAAGCCCCCTTGCCCCCTCCCTCTGAGCCATGATTCTGATGCCTGTAGACAGTGGCAGCCTGACAGGTTCAAATTTAGCCCCCTCTCCATCTAGAAATAGGGAGGGCTGTCTGACACCCCCACACTGGAATCCAGCAGTGCCCAGACAGTTCTGAGGAAGTAGGCCACTGCATAGGGGCTTGAAATCATGTCCACATGTCTCCCTGAAAGACATAGGTCAGGGGCAAGGCTGCTCCTCCCTGCTCCAGTTCCATGGCTACCATGGCTACCATGGCCTGAAGTCCCTCCCTCCTGCTCTCCCCACACAGAGGGGACCTCACCCCTGATGAGGTTGTGGATCTTGTGAACCAGGGCCTGCAGGAGGGAGAACAAGCATTCGGGGTCAAAGTCCGGTCCATACTGTGCTGTATGCGCCACCAACCCAGTGAGTACCATTGTACCCTGCTGGCTACCTGGCTCTATCCCAGAATCCCGTACCCTGTGTGTCCAGTGAACTCTTGGCAGCTCTAGTGATTCTCGTGAACAGGAAATCTAGGTCTTGACAGCCGCGTGACCAACAGGAAGCTCATAGCCAAAGGAAACTAAACAATAGGGAAACGTCTATGACCACAAGACTCTGGTTTGGCCCGGTCCAGAGCCTCTTGCATAGGTCTGACTTCTGAGGTATCTGGGATTCCTCTCCTGTTGCCAGCATTGGCCAAATCTCCGGGGCTCAAGCTTCAACCTGCAGTGCCCATTCTATGACCTTGGGCAAATCACACCACCCCTCTTGAGTGTTCACACCTCCTTCGGGGATGGTCACACTCACTTTGTGTTCCTACCCTAAGAATTAGCGGGAACAAAGCCAAGGGCTGATGTGAGGTTAGGGGGCTCACTACAATAGTGCACGGCCTGCATGTATCTTCTCAACCCTCAA
This sequence comes from Microtus oregoni, assembly GCF_018167655.1. NCBI lineage: Eukaryota > Metazoa > Chordata > Mammalia > Rodentia > Cricetidae > Microtus > Microtus oregoni. The sequence goes on from NW_024543079.1 coordinate 6,287,100, forward strand.
TGCCACCTGGGGATCGAAGTCAGGTCATCAGGCTTAAGGCTTTTACCCACTGAGCCATCTTGTAGGCCCACATCCTAACTCTATGGGGCTCTTAATGTAAACTGCATGACTCATTAGCAATGAACTCATTCCTGAGCTATAGCATGGGCTAAATATTAGACTCTATGTTCCCACTTTCTGAGTGAGGGAAAGTCTGCCATGGTGTTGGTAAGCACTGAGGGAATGACCTGTTTGTCCCTTACTGAGCCCCGCCTTTGTCTCAGCACACCCTCGCCTTGTGCAGTGGCAGTAGTCTTCCTCTGGGAAAGAGGCTTGGGTGGGGGAAGACACAGCAGTCAGGATCTGAAGACAAGACACTGGATCTTATGTCTTCTCTGGACAGATGAGGGCTTAGAACATCCAGGAGGGCAGCCGGGCAGCCCTGCTCCCATACTGTCTGATGACGCTCCGTTGAACCTCTCTCCCAGACTGGTCCCTTGAGGTGTTGGAACTGTGTAAGAAGTACCATCAGAAGACTGTGGTGGCCATTGACCTGGCCGGTGATGAGACCATCGAAGGAAGTAGCCTCTTCCCAGGCCACGTGCAAGCCTATGAGGTGGGCCTGAGAAGGGGAGAGATGTTCCTGGGGGAGCTTGGATGGTGAGCCTGGGGCCTCCCGAGTCCCCAAGTGTGCGTTGGTTGGGGTGAGGGACTCTGAGCAGGGTATAAACCAAAGCCCCTGCATGGTGATGGGAAAGCTGTGTCTGAGTCTGCATCTACCTGTGATTTGCTGTGTGGACAGAACTGCTTCTTTCTGGGCCCCATTTCTTAGTTCTACACTTCTTGTTAGGCCTTGGTCATATTAACTTGAACTTTCCGGAACTCCACCCTAAAATCGTGTTAGTTTGCTTTAGAATATTAGACAATGTGTTTAAACCCTTCAGACAGTATCGGTGCAGGAGCTGCAGAATAAAGGATAGCTACCACTTTATTTACTACACTTGGAAACCAGGCCACACCCTCCTGTGTACTTATTGAAGTAGCCTCGCCTTACTCTGAGGACAATCACATCTGCCAAAATTTAGACCCAAGTGTGGCAAAGACAGGGACCTCTGGGGACCTTCTAGGGACCTCTCAGAGCTACCCCCGAACTGTCTCTTCCCCTTCTAGGGGGCAGTGAAGAGTGGCATTCACCGCACCGTCCATGCTGGGGAGGTTGGCTCTGCTGAGATTGTGCGAGAGGTAAGGGATCAGGAACCCTGGGCCTCCTCTTCCTGACTCCAATCCTGCTCCTGGACTCACCTCCTCTGTGCTTCTCCATAGGCTGTGGACACTCTCAAGACCAACAGGGTGGGACATGGCTACCACACACTGGAGGATGAGACCCTCTACAAAAGGCTACTGCAAGAAAACATGCACTTTGAGGTGAGGGTGTGAGGCTGGGAGCTGTCTCTGGCTACCCCATGCCTTTTAGACAGAGGTGGGAATGGCCAGTGGTGGAGGTTTCAAGGGCTTGAAGCAAGGAGGTCCTGGCAAAGCTGGCAAGAATGGTGCCACGGCAGGTGGCTCGGCCCATCGGGGTATGGCCTGGGGCCCACTATGCCAGCCACACACCTGCCCCTTGCAGGTCTGCCCCTGGTCCAGCTATCTCACAGGCGCCTGGGACCCCAAAACGGAGCACGCAGTTGTTCGGTGAGATCTGGTTCCTGAGACCCATTTGGTTCTTCTGGAAAGGAAGGGGAGGGAACATAGGAATGGACACCTGGTCATCCTGGTTCTTAGGAATGAAGTCCCTTTGGCTGGGTGGGAAGCAGGTACTGCTGTCCTTGTCCATCGAATGAGGACTGCGAAGCTCACGTGCAGACCTGACTGTGGTCCCCACCTACTGACTACTAGAGCTGAGGTCCCATAATGCATCAGCCACAGCAGAATGCCCCCTCCCAAGGGAAGCTTCTGCATTGTCACCAACTCTGTCTTTTGGGCTGTGGGCAGACGAGTCTCACCCGGCTGGGTGTTTGCTGCTCTTGGTGCTGTTGAGTGCTCCCCTGAATGCCAGCCTGAATCTTTCCCTGGAGCATCTCTCCCATACTACAGGGCTCCCATCAGCAACCAAGAACAAGGTCTTCCTGTCCTGTGATCAGGTCCTTATCAGGGCTCGTGTGAGGACAAAGCCATCTTCTCCTAAGGCAGGATACAGATGGCAGAACCTGGGCTGACAATGGGCAGGCCGGCACTGGTGCCTCTGATGGCAGAACCTGGGCTGACAATGGGCAGGCCGGCACTGGTGCCTCTGATGGCAGAACCTGGGCTGACAATGGGCAGGCCGGCACTGGTGCCTCTGATGGCAGAACCTGGGCTGACAATGGGCAGGCCGGCACTGGTGCCTCTGGCACACCACATGGCAGCTCTTGGAGGCACACGGGTCTATTAGCACGCTGGCTAAAGGGAGGGTTAACTCATCTATGCAAATACAAAGGCTGAAGAACAAAGACTCTGGGTGGTGGTGGAGCAAGGGCTAAGGAGAGAACCCACAACAGTGACATTAAGGGGCAGGAGAAACAGACAGAAGGGAAGTCAAAAGCGTGGTGTCAGTGGTTACGGGTGCTTGCTGTGCAGGCATGAGGACCAGGGTTCAGATGCCAGCAACCACATTAAAAGCCAGGCATGGCCATGCACACCTGTGACCCAATACTAGGGAGGGGGTGGAGACAGGAGGATTGTTGGGGCTTCGGGTTCAGTGAGAGGCCCTGACCTAGAGGAATAAGATAGAGAATGAGGAAGATGGCCAACATCTTCCTCTAGCTCTGCACATCCACAAACATGGGAAACTAAAACAAAAAATTAAAATAATTTTTTAAAAAGTATGGTGTCAGAGAAATCTAAGAATGGTGTTTTGAGAAGAGTCAAGTGTCCAATTCTGGGGCTAAGATGGCTCAGTGTGTAAGGTGCTTGCCACCAAGCACGACAACCCAATAACCTATACGGCAGAAGCAGAAACCGACCGTCACAAATTGCCCTATGACCTCCAAACACACACCATGGCATGCACATCCACAGAATAAACACAAATTTTAGAAGTGTGGAATACTGGGCTGGAGAGGTGGCTCAGAGGTTGAGAGCAATGGCTGCTCTTAACAGTGGCCCTAAGTTCAATTCCCAGGCTCACAACCATCTATAATGAGATCTGGTGCCCTCTTCTGGCATGCAGGCATACATGCAGGCAGAACACGGTGTACATAATAAATAAATCTTAAAAAACAAACAAAAATCAAAACAACAAAGGTGTTGACTACTACTATCCAAGCAAACAAAGTTAGAGCCAGCAGAAACCAATCAAGCTCAACAAGATGGTGGACAGGGTTGTGCCAGGAAGTTTATGTGGTGTGTTGAGGAGCCATATGCGAGGAACTGAGGCCTGACTAGGAGAGGCAGGCAGGGTGCCAGCCACGTTCCAGTGCTGAGAAGGGAAGGTTAGCGGGCACGAATGCTTGAGGGGCTATTGCTTTCCTGGCTCTGCAAACTGCCCTCCTCCCTGGCTCTCACCTCAGCTCCAGAATGCAACCATTCATGTTGTCTAAGGCTGGGTGAAGATCGAACCGGGGAGATGGGCAGCCATGGTCCTTGGAGTAAAGAGGCTCTTTTCTCCCTGCTGGCCCCTCCGCCAGCTTCAAGAAAGACCAGGCCAACTATTCACTCAACACAGACGACCCTCTCATCTTTAAGTCCACCCTGGACACTGACTACCAAATGACCAAACGGGACATGGGCTTCACTGAGGAAGACTTCAAGCGACTGGTGAGTGGGTGTGAGCTGTGGCCCCGACACTTGGTCCAGGTGCCTGGAACCTCTGGAGACCCACAGTGGGTTTCCCTGACATGCCAAGCGAGTCTAGCACCAAAGGCCTCCCACAGAGATGCCTTGACACTGGCATCCCAGCTGAGGGATCAGGTGGCTTGGCCTTTGCTTGGGTTGATCCCTCTCTCAGAAAGGTGTGCCTGGCTGTGGAAAATTTTGTGCCATTTAGGCTGCTCCTAGGCTGAGACCTTGGTCTTGGGTTTTGCTGTCCTGAGTGAATCCTTTGCAAGGGCCTCTGCCCACATCTAACCTCCTCACACCCACACTGAGTATGGGGGTCTGTGGTCTCTGCTACGGCTCATGCTGCCCTGTGACCCTAAAACAAACCCCTCGCCCTGGTTCACGAGACCACTCCCTTCCTGGCTCTCCAACTGTTTTCCCTTCTAGAACATCAATGCAGCCAAGTCAAGCTTCCTCCCCGAGGAAGAGAAGAAGGAGCTTCTGGAACGACTGTACCAAGAATACCAATGGCCACCAGAGGCTGAAGGTACACCTACCTCTGGGAGGTCCTTTGGGGAGCAGGGGACAGCACTGAGAACTAGCGAGCCTGCCTGGCTTCTGGGTGCAGTTGTCAGTCAGCCTCTCGTCAGGGAGGCTGCTTCCTGAGCAGTTACTACCGTCTGGACAGGCTTCCTGCAGATACTCCCAACCATCGTGGCAGCCTGAGGTGTGACCCTAACAAGGAGTAGGCCCAGTCCTATTTCCATGAATCCCTTCATTTCTGCATATGGCCTTGGCAAGCCACACATTCCCTTGCCTGTAGCCCGTCTTGCTATCTATGGTAGGAAGGCATTCTCTGCGCTTTCCCCGATGCCTTATGTGTTATAAGTGGTCTGATCTTTCTACCTCTCTGACTTGACCAGCAGGGCAGATCCCCTGAAGATGGCAAGGCCACTTCTCTGAGCCTCAGCCTGTGGATGGAGCCTTCACAACTGTGACACTCTTACCTTCATTCCTTCCAGACCTCGGAGCGGCCAGGTCTGTCCTCTTGATCAGGTGTTCTGGCCAGGGCCCCGGGGCCTTGCCAATTGTGGGTATGGATCGGAAACCTTCCTTCTAAGGCTAAAAATCTGGTGTTTAATAAAGCAGCTGGTGACTGGCATCTTGCAGCACATGGTGGATGTGGTCTTGGGGCTGCTGGCTGGGGTGGGTAAGAGGCCCCACATGGACACTGGGCCGGAAGAGCCAGGACCTTTCCTCCAGAAGTGACATTTTTCCAGAGGGGCAGTTTGAGCAGGTGCTCCTCAACTCTTGGCTCCTTTAACCAGAGTCTTTTGCAGCTATTTTTATTATTTTAAAGGGTTATCCATTTTTATGTATATGGGTGTTTTGCCTACATGTAAGTATGTGCATCGTGTGTGTGCCTGATGCCAGAGGAAGTCAGGACAGGGCATCAGATCCCCTGGACTAGGGTTCAGACAGCTGTGAGCTACCGTGCGCATGTGCATTAGAGGACAACTTGTGAGCGCTGCTTCTCTCCTTCCACCATTCACCCAGGGACTGAACTCGAGCTGTGAGGCTTGGCCGCAAGCACCTTTACACACTGAGCCATCTCACAGGCCCCCTTCAGGTTATCCCCGTGGGCTGTGTGAGGATGGGGTGGGGAAGGGCTCATCAGATGCCACATGAGGAGTTGCACTGGTCCCTACAGGACAGAGGGCAGCAGTGCCGGCTGAAGATGTGGGGTACAAAGCCCAGATGGGCATTTGGTGGTTAAAAGAAACAGTCTTAAGCCAGTCACACAAATCATCAGCATTTATTTCCTGGGACCTAAGTATCACTCTCTTGGTACAAAGGGCAAAGAACTGGTCAGCTAGTTTTGAGTCCAAATCCTTTCCCTACAACTGGATCTGAGGCTCCATGAGGGGAACTTAGAGCTGCATAGATCATCAGAACTAAGCTTAAAACGGCTTCCAAAACAAACCAAAACCAAAACAGAAAAACGTGATTGTCAGCTCCCCCTTCTCTGCTGAAAAAAGTTATGTTTTTAAAAAATGTAAAAGAGGCTTTAAAAAAGGGATAGGAAGATCTTTCTGACATAGGCGGCTGACTGGAGGGATGAATGGTGTGGGGACAGTCCCTGTCCAGGTAGGGACTGCCCACCTGGGGGGCGGGGCCTGGCTCGTGCCCCACCTGGCTGAATAAATAACATCCCGTGGTGATGGTGTACCTGGGCACTGCGGGGAGGTGGGAGGGAAAGTGGAACCATGGTGTGGGCAGAGGACTTTGCTGGAATAGGCGCCACAGAGGCCTCCACGAGGCTCAGTCGATCTGGCTGCTCAGAGAAGAAACTGCTGGGTTGTGCCAGGGCTCCAGTCCAGGAGGGGACAGTTAGCCTGCAGGACCAAGGCTGGATTCAAGACGAGCTGCTCGCATCACTGCCCTGGGGCTGGCTGCTGGCCTCCTTCTCTGGGGTACTTTCCTCCTTCTGTCCTTCTGCAGGGGAGAGAGAAGGAGGAAGTTTTGGACACAGTCACACACTACAAAGCACGGGGGTCTGGAAAGACCAGGCAAACTGATCACTGTGGCCAGCCTTTGGAGCAGGCTAAGAGCTGCACTGGGCCAGAGAGGCATCTGCCTGCTCTCCCGTGGAAAGGCTGGCAGGGCTCCTAGTACAGTGAAAACCAGAAAGGTCAGGACTGGTGCTAAAGTGTGAGAACAGTGTGTGTTCCCCGGGGGAACTGCGAATGTGAAGTTCCCAGAAACAAGTATGTGCTTAGTAAATGAGAAAATCGTTGAAGACAGTATAGCAGACTCCACCAGCCCAGCTCAGGAATGCCCACGATGGTACAGGATGCACATCTGGACTGCCTGACTCAGCACACCACTGCTAGCATCCACTCCTGCTCTACTCCAGCCGGCAGAAACCTGAGCTGGGCTGAAGATAGCAGTCGGCTGAGAGCAACCAGGCCTGCTCTAGAGTCCCTGTGTGAGCCGGGTCTCCTCATTCACTCCCAGCTTTCTCAAGGCCCGCTGGGAGGTGGAACCAGCAGCTTCTGCCTCACCCACCTGACAACAGTGCCCGGCTTGTATTCCATCCTCAACCCTCCCAGGGTCAGCATCCTACACAGAGCCCAGTTATATGGGCAAAGCTCAATCGCCAGTCTCAAGCCCCAGTGACACTGTGATGCCACTGAAGGTCCATCTATCTCATCCTGCCATTGGGTCTGTCTATATGCCTGAACTGAGCCCTGGGTTCGGCCAACAGTCCACACAGCAACCTGAAGGTGTGTTTGGGGTCATGACACCCATGCGAAAACAGGCTCAGAGGAGCAAGTTGACTGATGTCCCTACAGTTTAAGGGTGGAGAGTCTGCTTAGTGCGGAGCCCAGCGTCCTCCACTAAGCTGCATTCTCTGGAATTTATAGAGGCTTGCTGGCAGGTTGGCCTCCCAGTGCCCCACACGGCAGTCTTGGGCCTGAGTGCTCATAGAAGTAAATAGTGTGGGCAGAACTTGGCACTGTGACTCAAGTGTGTGCCAATCTGAGCCTGCCTGGCATGAAGCTACCTCCTCTGAGGATGGTGACTGAACCAAGGCTCTACACACTTCCGGGCCCCTGGAGGCCTAACACCCATGACTACATCCGAGGAAACATGCACTTTGTGAAGCCCACCATGAACTGTGACCCTTTGAACCCATGTCTCTGCTCTGTCACTGTGCTGCTAGAGACTGCAGGCAAGCCACTTTGCGGTAGCCAGCCTGGAAGGGGTGGAGACATTCTAAACAGACTCTGTCCTTCACCTTGGCTGTCAGACTACTGAAACAATGCCCCAGGATCTCCTGCTGCAGAAAAGCCTAAAGCCCGAGCCAACCAGAGGGACTTTTCTCCTGGAAAGAGTTCGGCAACTAGTCAGACCCTGAGGACAGTGGGCTCTAAACAGTGAAGGGTCCATGGTGGGCAGGATCCCACCTTATGCGGGACTGCTGAGGTATGAACAACTCTGGCCTCTACTTAAACCTGCCCTCATGGCATAGCCCTGAAGATGAACCTGGAGGGGTCAGTCACTGGATCTCTTCGTCCCTTTTCCCAATGTAGCTGTGCTGAATAAATTGCCTTTTCCTGCTCTTCATATTATTTGGCTCTTTAAAATATTTCAATTTATTTTTACTTTATTTGTATGACTATTTTGGCTGCATGTATGTGTAAAGTTTTGCTTGCATGGATATGTACCACATGCATGCAAGGTACCTTTAGAGGTCGAAAGAGGGCACTGGATCTCCTGGAACTGGAGCTACATTTGGTTGTGAGTGCTGGGAACCCAACTTGGGTCCTTTCTACAAGCAGCAAGTGGTCTTAACCATTGAGCCCTCACTCCAGCTCCTAATTCGGTCCTTATAATTGGCATACTGAGGACTGCCATCCAATGTGGCTTATTGGAGCACAGGATATGACCCCAGGTCCTCTAACAATTATACTTCCTTCCTGCCAGCCTCAGCTCCCCCTTAGCTGGAGAGAAGGTCCTCTCCTATCCATCCCAGGTTAGAAAGAAGCTGTGATGCCCAAGGTGAGTGCACTGTGTTCTCCATGGCTAGCCTGTGGCTTCTCTTGCTCTTAGGCAAAGTAAAGCAGCATCTGCTCCGTGTCTGAGACACCAGGGACAGACACTTGTACCTCATACTGCAGAGGCAGGCCACAGGCTTGAGGAGACCAGGTAGCCAGGACCTCTTAAGCCTTTGAGGATTTTGGTCCTGTCCTACTCAGCTTATGCACCAGCTCTTGGAAGTTGTGACAGAGAAAATTCTGAGGTCCTTGGCCTACTGGGTCAAAATCTCAGGGGTAACATTTAAGTCCCTGTCCTCTGTGAGTCTGCTGGGCTCAGAAATGCCTGGAAACATTTTATTGTAAGGCCTCCTCACAGAGGCTTCTCATAACTGGTCACTTTGCCCTAGCTTTACCAAAGGTGCATCACTCCCTGGAGCAAGCAAGCACTGCTCTGTTTTCATGTCTCCTTTCTGGACATCAGTCACTGTGGCTAGCAAGCATCATGTACTGGGAGGACCCACATATCATGAAGACTCTCAAGTAGGGCAAATGGCATTGAAAGGGCCTATAGGAGAGGACTAGCAGCTATGGTGGCTAAGGAGCGTGGAAGGCACCAAACAAAGCTGATTAGAGCAGAGAGGCTTTGAAGAAACCCTTGGCACTGTGCCCAGTGTGCCAGCTGGACACACTGCTCATTCAGTTGGGCAGTGAGCAGCCACTGAATAAGTGCCTGTCACGTGCCAAACCCTGCTTGTCCCAGAGGGCCAGACAGCCTGGGCTGCAGCAGTTCAGTTCACAGGGGTGCGGTGTTTACGGGGCCATGGAGACAAAGGGAGAGAAGGGGCTCCGCTGCTAGAGACGAGCTGTGGTCAGGGAAGGCCGTAGCACAAAACGCACCACCGTGAGGGGCCATCAGCATGTGTGGGCCAGGCAGTGGGTGAAGAAGCCCTCACAGCTCTAGAGCCTGCAGGCCGGAAGAGAGAGTTGAAGCTGCAGAGGGGCATGGCACGGGCACTGTGGAGGTGTCCACACCTGGGTGAGGCTCTGGGGGTAAGAGGCAGCGAGCTCTCTCAAGGCAGAAAGACTGTCATACTAACTATGGTCATGTGCTGGGTGAACCTAGGAAAACTCCCAATTTCTCTTGGTCTCAGTTGTTCTATCATGAGAAGCTGGGTCCCTGCCCCCAACACAGTCTCTGTTCTGTCCTAAGTTCCTTCTGGGCAATGAGGCAAGAACTCAAGTCTGGGGCCACCCAGGCAAAAACAATGTTATGGCCCTGCAAGGACTGACTGCTCCTGGAGTACAGGGAGGAAGCCACAGTGTAGAGTGGGAAGTGGTGTCTCTGGCAAGCATGGCCTCGGTGCCTGCAGCAGGGAAGAGCTGGAAGTGAAGGCTTCCCAGGAAGGGTCAACAGCCATCTGGGGACCTGAGCTGAGCAGAACAGAGGGAGAAATGGGGACCAAGGAGTCCCAGGCAGTACTGAGTGGTTCCTCTTGGTTTCTTCATTGGGTCATTCAGCCTGTGGTCACCAACTGCTTGCCACGTGCAGGAAGAACAGAGGCCCCTCTTTTCTAGAGCTCAAAGTCAAAGAAATGAGACCTCTGAGAGTAATGTGGCTGGGGCAGCACATCAGCTCTCGGAGGAGGCTGCTCAGGGCCTCTGCTAAGCTGGCCCTGAGAGTGAAGGGGCAGCAAGTGGTCCTAACTCCACTGGGGGATGTTCTAGACAAGCAACAGTGGAGTAAAGGCCCTGACTAGGAAGCTCTGCACCCTGATAGAGAACTAGACAAACATGGGTGCGTGGGAGAAGGTGTGGGTAACAAGGCAGGAGTAGAGCCCAAGACACTGTGGAGTGTCGTGGCTCTGAGATACTACCAGGGAGTCTGGGGCAGAAGCCTGGCGGGACTGGTTGGCTAACTAATCCTGCTGCCTGCTGCAAGAGGAGCGCACCCAGTCCTGGTGAACAGCAGTTGACAGGGCAGCTATGGGGATGCAGAGAGGATGAAACACAAGGCAGAGGGAGTTAGGACACGCCAGAGACCTGGCAGGCTTGTTGGTGGTGTTGAAATGGGAGAAGGGAAGTGGCCCAGATGCTCGCCAGAGCCCTCGGGACCAAGACACTGGCGTTCTCTAGCCTACACATTGGCTGGGCTCTGCCACTATCACGGACAGCTCCAAGCTAGAAACACTAATCTGAGGAAGTGTGGGATCTGGAGACTAGCGAGAGCTAGCAGGGCACCTCCCCACCTGCCCACCAGGGTGTTGGCATAGGCTCTGACCTGCCCCCTCAAGTGCCAGCTCGCCCATGTCTCCAGCTAGCTTCCGCACGCTCACGGCCTCCGAGTCACCCTGGATGTCAGGGACTGCATTCCGCCGGCCTGTCCGGTCACAGGAGATGAAGTCTGAGTAGGAGGACTCGACCTCCATCACGCCTGTCGCATTGCTCCTCAGCCTGTGGGGACAGAAGCAGGAGGGCAGAGGTGAGGCGCTGATGACCTCTGACACACTACCTTTTCCACGGAGAACTGAGAGAAAGCACTAACCCCGGGTAGACTACTAGCCACATTTTTTTTTTTTTAATTTCTAGACAGGGTTTCTCCCTAGCTTTTGGTTCCTGTCCTGGAACTAGCTCTTGTAGACCAGGCTGGCCTCAAACTTACAGAGATCCGCCTGCCTCTGCCTCCCTCCAGAGTGCTGGGATTAAAGGTGTGTGCCACCACCGCCCGGCTACTGACCACATCTTAAAGAACAGCGCGGAGCAGGTGGTGCTGCACGGCTGTAATCCCAGCACTTGGGAGGCAGAAGCAAGATCTCTGTGAGCTCTGCACCATCCTGATCTGCACAGTGAGTTCCAGAATAGCCAGGGCTATGGAGAGAGACCTTGTTTTATTAAAGAAAAAAAAAAAAGAATATGCATGAGGGTGAGAAATGACTCCTGCAAACTGTCCCCTGACCTCACACCTCACCGTGGACCTCAAACAGACACACACACACATGATGACATAAATGTAAAAAAATGTGTTTAAAAAGAACATTAATTCAATCTTCATTCAAAGTAAATTTGAAGACCAGCATTTCCACGCTTACCATATCATGTGCTTGGCACCGTCTTGGGATCTACAAATAGAGCAAGGACCACTTGCAAGGCCAGCACCACTCCCCACCTCACAGAGCTTAGAGTTCTCTGTATTTGGCATCAAGCTACCATCGCTTAGGTCATGACCATGTGTTCAGGGCTCCAAGGGTGCCACAGGGATGGCCAGGAACCAACCAAGACTTGGAATCAGGAGAGTACCGTGTCAGTCAAGATGCAAGGATGGTGGGGGACAGAATCTGGGCATGTGACCTACACCATGCTGTAACTGCAGCACTCAAGGGACTGAAACAGGAGGATTGCTGTGAGTTTGAGGCCAGCCAGCGCTATGCAGTTACATAGCGAGCTCTGGGATGACAGAATGAGACTCTGCCTCAAAGTAAAATTCAACAGTGTAAAAAGAGAGAGGCAAAGGGTGTCCTCAGGAAGAGAGCAGCAGGTCCTAAGGCGCTGAGGGAGAGCAAGAGGAGCAGTGACATCGAGGACACTGAGGGTGGGCAGAGGCCACCTGCCCATCCTGGAGGGCTTGTAGGTAAGGCCATGAGGATAAGCTGTGCACTTCAAAGACAATTCTGATGTCTCTGTAGAGCAGGGCCTGGGTGGGAGTAAGTTTAGAGGCTTCTGAGGAGGTCAGGTGTGAGAAGGCAATGGGGAACACACAGGTACTGAGATGCATTCGAGGCACAACCTGAGGAAATGTGTGGACAGAATCTGGCTGATGAGGAATTTGGTTTCTGACATGAGTCAGGAGGTGGACAGGGACTGAAAAGGGACCCACAGGGGAGCATTTGGGATACCGGGTGGGTGGAAAGCAACCATTTACTAGTTAATTTCCTGGATGGCTTCAAGTTTAGTTTCCCATGATCCCTCCAGTGGGAAGGGAGGGACAGGCACATGGAGGAGGAGGGAGTGGAAGCAAAGGTGTGAAGCTGAAAACAGTACAGACCTGTAGTAGACAACACTCTAGAGCAAAGAGAACCATGACTGTAAGGATACGACACAGAAATTATTTAGGGATGTGCATGAACACATTGTACATCACAGCCTATTCTTTGGAGCAAAGACGCTACCCCTCTTTGGGCCAGGTTCCCCACCTGGAAAATGAAGGCATGGAGAGATGGAGGAAGCACACAAGTTCTGTGTAAAGCAGTCCCTGCTGCATCCAGCAGATGGCGCACCCCGCCCAGACTTCTTAGCTGTGGCGAGGGCCTCAGCTGAAGGATTGTAGATGTGGTATCTTCTGCTTACCACTCTGCCTCCCCTTCCTTTAGGGAAACTGTTCAAAGCCCAGGACAGGTAAATGGCCTGTTGCAATAGTGATAACACTGTAGTAACAAGGACAAGTGACAAAGCCACCCAGTGGAAAGACAGTTACCAGGCACTTGTTTTATGGCCATCTCTCTCAAAGGCCCCATCCAGTAAATAAGCACTTAGAACCTGACTTGGGAGGGTCTCAGACAGATTCATGTGGCTCCCAGGCTCAGATGTTTCCCCATGTGGCACCAGCAGCCCATGGGATGGGTCAAAGCCTGGGCAGACCACACCATCTGCTACAGCCTATTTCTTCCATAAAAAGGGGGATTTGGGTCTGGATTTTCAATGCACCAGACTCAAAGGCCTGAGCTTGGCAGTTTAGCCAACCTGCTCTGCTGCTTCCTTCCAAGATGCTCCGCTCGGCACCTGCTACAGAGGAGTGCTCTATAAATAAACCTGGATCACATTGCTTTTCATCCACCCACCCACCCACCCATCCTCTCCCGCTGCTACCTATATCTATGGGATGACAGAATGGCTCCAGGGACCGCAGGGAAAGGCTGTCTGCCAGAGGCTGCGCTGTTCTTGCCTATCTCCGGGATCTGACACCAGCAGATGAAGTTACCTGCTAATCTGAAGTGCCAGCCTCTCTCTGGGACACACCTCATGGGGCTCTGGCCTTGCTCTTACTCTGTCTGGCCCTATGAGCTGCACAGGCAGAAACCTGATGCTGGTGGCACAGAAAACGATCACTGCCAAGCCCCAAGACCAATCCTGGAAAGCATCCGTCCCCATCCCACAGGGAACAGTGATTCCAAACACAGCTCCAAGGAGTTTTCAGCTCACACACAAACACCCAAGTTCACTTTTCTTCCACATCTCTATTCTTCATCCTGTTGTGGCATAGGTAAAGCCTGGAATCATAGCTACCAGAGGGGCTGAGGGAGGATGATCTCAGGTCCAGCTAGCCTGGGCTACATAGCAAGATCCTGTCTCAACAGACAGACAAACATGAGGAAATGTTCACGTACACTGTTAAGTAAAATAAGACCATATAACCACATATACAAACATTTAAATTATGAATGATTTTTAAAGTATTCTATACTTTCTCTACCTCTTTGAGACAAAGTCTCATGTAGCCCAAGCTGGTCTTGAATTCCCCATGAAGCCACAGCTGGTCTTAAACTCCTGATCTCCCTGTGTCTGTTTCCCAGCTGCTGCGATTACAGGAGTCACCACACCTGCCTTACTTTCTAAATCTTTTTTTTAAAATTATTTATTATGTATATAGGTTTCTTCCTTCATGTATCCTGCAGTACAGAAGAGGACACCAGATCTCATTACAGATGGTTGTGAGCCACCATGTGGTTGCTGGGAATCGAACTCAGGACCTCTGGAAGAGCAGCCAGTGCTCTATTCCTCTGAGCCATCTCTCCAGCCACCTTTCTAAATCTTCTTTAGGGGAATAGTTATGTTTTTATTATTAATTATTATTAACACTGGATATGTGACCCAAGGCCTTCTGCAAGCTAGGCAAGTGTTCTACCACTGAACTACAACCCAGCCCAAAAATTATCAAGCTTTAAGATATCTGTGTAAGAGAAATAAAACTCACAAGGTGCAAATAGAAAGATGTAAGAATTGGCATCCCAACCTGCACAGTGTATCTTGGTTCCTTCAGAAATGTCTGGGTCATACACAAAAGCCTTCCCTTCGTTTTCCCTTAAATTTTTTTTTTTTTTTTTTTTTTTTGGTTTTTCGAGACAGGGTTTCTCTGTGGTTTTGGAACCTGTCCTGGAACTAGCTCTTATAGACCAGGCTGGTCTCGAACTCACAGAGATCCACCTGCCTCTGCCTTCCGAGTGCTGGGATTAAAGGCGTGCGCCACCACCGCCCGGCTTCCCTTAAAATTTTTGTACGCAAAATTTTCATTTACTTTTTATATCTTTAATGCGTACACGTGACATGAAGTGTGTAGGTGTGTGGAGCCATAATGCCCATATGGAAATCAGGGGGACATATTTGTGAACCTCTTTCCCTGTGTCTGGTGTTCAGTGGCCAGGCTTGTGAGGCGAGAGCCTTTACTCACTAAGCCAATTTGCTGGTCATCTTTTGTTTTCTTTTGGAGGAAGGCTCTGGGACCAGGCTGGGCAGGAACTGACTATAAAACCCCAGGTGGGCCTCCAGCTCCCAGCCTCCCAGATGCGAGGATTACAGGCTTGAAATATCATGACTGCTCAAAACTTTATCTTTCATCTTGCTTTTCTTCATTCAAGCATATGTCTTAGAAACAAGTCCAAATTACCCTGAAACCCTGTACAACGATTATATCAAGACACTAAAAATATATCCAAAGTCCTCCCAGCCCTCAGCTGCCGTTAGCAGCTGCACGATCCTCTGCGGTCACTGCTGCGAACTGTTTTAATTCCTCCCCACCCCCAAGACCTGGAGCCTGTTTCCTTAAAAGCAGAAAAGTCACATCAAAGGCTCTGTGCTTTTCCACTGTCCTAGGTCCTGCCTACTTCTCCTCCACAGACTGTTTTATTTCTATTCCCATTTTAACCCATCTTGTGCAGCTAAAACAAAATACCTGAGCCTGAACCACCCTCAGCCGCGTGTTTCATGAGTTTGGGCTGCACACACAAGATTTTAAAGACCACAGGTCATTCTTTTAGATCCTCCCTCCCACAAGGGCAAGCACAGTTTTGTCTTTTGTTTCCCAGTGTGCCCTGAAGGGCTTTCCCGTACCTGCAAGCACTGGGTACTTCATACTGAATAAATAATGAACTGTTAACAGCCTGCGCCCTGCCCGAGCGGCCAGGCTGGGTCACAGCAGCACCTGTGCAGAGGCCGCCTCTACACTCCACTTGAGAGTTGAGAAAAACTGATGCTGGGGAGTGAATGCCTTCCTTCAACTTCTCAGAGCGCACTTTCTCTCTCTTCTAGGCCAGCACCTGAACGACTGATGCTCCCATGCTGTCGTTCACGCTCTTCTGCTTCCTCTTGTCACTCTGCGCATCTCTCCATCCCATGACACAGCCGTCCACTTGCTGGGCATCGACTCTCTCATGCTGAGAGATGCGGACACCTGGGTGATACCAGAAGGAACAGCAACAGTCTGGTCCTTCTCAGGCCTCTCGTTTATTCTTTCGCCTGGGCAACATGGGTTACCTGTGCCAGTAGCTATGTATAGGCCCACACCCCACCTCCTCTCCTAATCTGCACTTCGTCTACACACGCTGGCTTATGGCAGGCAGGACTGTCTTTCTGGCATTCACTCCCTACATCTCTACCTCTGGCACACCCTCAGGTCCTGCATCCTCTGCTAGCATGAGGGACACTCAGAAAAATAGTCTGGCTCATGGTCACATCACACCTGGCTCAGAAAGGTTCAATGATTACAAAGAGTGACACAAAGCTGAGTGTGGCTGCACATGTCTCCAGTCCTAGCACTCGGGAGGCAGGGCAGGGGGATGAGAAGTTTAAGGTCACTCCTGACTATACAGTAAGCTCAAAGACAATCTGGACCACACGAGACCCTACCTTAAAAAAAATCAGGCACACACACTGATCCATTCACGTCCGCTGACATGAAAGGACGTTCTCAATAAACGGTCACCAACATGTGGGGCTGTGGGGCTTTCTCCAGCAGAGTGACAGCTCTGATGCAGCCAGGATCACAACAGGGCCTGGTCCATAGTACACGCTCAACAAATAACAACAACAACAAAAAAAAAACTTACGGGAGAGTCAAACCAAGGGGACTCCAGGGCCCACTTAGAAAAGCCTCTTGCTACTTGGAAAAGCTGAGGCTCAAAAGAGAATGCTACATCATAGGGGCATATTCCCTTAGTCCCAGGAGGCCGAGGCAGGTAGATTTCTGTGTCTCAGGCTAGCCTGGTCTACATAGAGAATTCCAGACCAGCCAGGGTGACAGACCTGACCATAAGTAGTAGTAACAATAGGAAAGTGATAGACCCACAGTCTAGAATCTACAGCTCCTAATGCCTAGTGTAGAGCTCGCTGCCCTGCCAGCTGAACAGTCCTGCTGACGTCAGTGATGTCAGAGGCTGTCAGTATGCTGTGGTAGAGCGCCTACTTTACCACTTGGGACATATGGCTCGGGACTAACCAAAACACCCTGAAGTTCCTGGGCTGAAGTGAAGAAGCACTGAGAATACAGGCCTATAGGGGCTGGAAAGTTCCATGAGATGTGAGAGGTGCCAATTAATAAAACACTGCGGTGTCTCCTGTGGCTGAGGTATCAGGAACGTTTTCCTTCTGACATTTCACCCCCTCCTCTGTCGGCTCTGCCTGATGGTGCCACAGACAGCCAAAGCCCTACAGCCCTTTCTCCCATGCTTTTACTGCTGGCTGGAATCGGGGTTCTACCAGCAGGCCATCCTGGCCAGCATGTACGCGGTTCTACTTGAGTCAGGCCAAGTTTAGTATGTGATGAACTGTGTTCTCAGCTCAAGGGTGGAAGGAGCAAAGGCGGGGTCCTGCTCGCCACAGCGGCAAAGGTCTGACTCCACCCTTGCAGCCCTCATAATGGGGCAGACTCCCAGACTCCTCTTCTAGCTTCCTTTGCCCCCACCTGAACAATAATGGGGCGCGACTGCTGAGTCTCTGCCAGCCTGGACATTTCATTGTGCCAGGCACCTTCCCGGGCATGGGGCACACACTGGAGAGGAGACATTTACAACCTGACACAGAAAAGGCATCGAGCAGGGTAAGGAAGGAGAGGAGCGGGCTCTCCAGCTGCACACGTGGTTCAGTTAAAGGTCAGGGAAGTGGCTCTGCAGTTTCATGAAAAAGAAAAAGGAGCACCAGGTGCAGTGCCACCTGACTACAGTCCCGGCACCTGGGAAGGAGAGGCAGGAAGACTCCCGGAAATTCAAGGCCAGCCGGGTCTATACACAGAGTCCCCATAGGGAGACCCTCTCTCAGAAACCTGCCAACCAAACTAACAAAAGCCCCACCCACCAGAAATGAAAGTGGCCCAGGAGGACTCCAGGCAGAGCCCATCTGTGTCCACGGGGCGCTAAGAACCAAAGCTCTCAGGTGTGGGATCTGGATGCTTACAGGGAACCCAGCTGACCTTCAACACCCAGGCAAGAAGGAAGAAGCCCTTATATTCTGGGGTCTCGAGGTCACAGGCCAAAGCTCCCACAGGTGTTTACTCTGGTCCCCACAGGACAGCATCTCTCTGGGGGCTCTGCTGTTCTCCCTGGCTCTGTAAACTGAATGGGCCCTGGGCTGTGCCAAGAGCTACAGTCTGCTTGAATCTGCAGCTCTTAGTCCTCATTCCATTACAACTCTAAACTGCTTTCCAAATACATTTGAAAGGTCATGTCTTACTTTTTTTTCCTTTTTAAAACAATAAAGTATTTTGCAGAAGTTACAGAAAGAGAAAGCAGATTTTTCTTTTTTTAAAGAGGACACAGGGTACAGGAGTGTGAAATGGTCTTATGGAAGGTTTCTCAGTCAGCAGAACTGCCCAGCATCTCTACAGCTAGAAAGACCTGCGGGTACCTGAGGGGAAAGCCAGGATCTCTAAACCAGCAATCTCCAAACCATCTCTGCTAAGGAAGCTGGGAACTGACAGGCTGCCAGGGTTGACATCAAAGTGCTCCCAAGTGCCCTAGGGCACATACAGTGCAAGACCTAAGTGCTCAGTACCATGCAGAGAGCAGCCCTGGGCATGGCTTTGATCAGAGGTATGATGGGAGGGAGCGGTAGGGTGCCGGACCAGACATGACCATCAGTGATTCTGGACTGCTTGGGAGCAAGAACACCTTCCTGCTCATCTCTTAATTCTCTAGTGACTTTTCCAGTGGAGTGCCCAGACACTACACCCTCTGGGTCTCCTGCTCCTCCTGGGACCCATACGTTAGAGTTTCTCCCCCAAAATTCACAGTCCTGTGATCTGTGTGCTCCTAGGGGAAGGGACAATCCCTAAATATTTTATGTTGATGATCCCTAAAGAGCTTCAAACTCTCTTAGAATGTGTGAATCTGCCCACTTTCTATGTTACTGGGCTTCCTTGTCACCAGCAAGCCTCATGTGGTAAACCATCAGCCTGCCCCCTTCAAGCCTTCCCCTTTCCACAGGCTGCTTGGAAGTGAGAGTATGGAGCCATTCCCGATCCTCTGCTCCTCTGCAACCACCGACAGTTTGTCACCGTGTTCCATCACCTCTGCTTGCAGAACAGTTTCACTGTCACTGTCTACCAGTTGAGTGTCATGCAGAGGCCCTCTTACCCCAAACTGCTGCATGCCAATTTCCCATACAGCCCCAGAGTTGTTCCTGAAACAGAAACTGGGCTGTGTGATTCCTCTGCTCCAGTCAACATCAGCAAACCCTAGGCTCTCGTGTCAAGCCCTGACGTCCATTCTGACCCCGCCCTGCCTTCTGCGCAGCTATTCACTATTTCTGCGTTCATGGCCAACTTTTTTTTTTAATATTTATTTTATTATGTATACAATATTCTGTCTGTGCATTATATCTCATTTCAGATGGTTGTGAGCCACCATATGGTTGCTGGGAATTGAACTCAGGACCTTTGGAAGAGCAGGCAATGCTCTTAACCACTGAGCCATCTTTCCAGCCCTCATGGCCAACTTTTGCTCTGCTATACTGAAGCCTCCAATTCTCAAACCTACTGTAATTCCGGACCTTCCCAGGCCGCTTCCGTCTGCCTGGGAATTCTTGGCCACTCTCACCTCCTGTGCACTGCGCTATAAGTAGGCAGGTGACACCCTAGCCTCAAGTTTGCTTTTCTGTTGTTACTGCTTGTTTTGTTTTTCATTTTTCTTTTCTTTTCTTTTTTTTTTTTTTTTTTTGGTTTTTCGAGACAGGGTTTCTCTGTGGCTTTGGAGCCTGTCCTGGAACTAGCTCTGTAGACCAGGCTGGTCTCGAACTCACAGAGATCCGCCTGCCTCTGCCTCCTGAGTGCTGGGATTAAAGGCGTGCGCCACCATCGCCCGGCTTGTTTTTCATTTTTCAAGATAGGGTTTCCCTGTAGCTTTGGAGCCTTCCTGAAACTCACTCTGTAGACCAGGCTGGCCTCGAACTCACAGATATCCACCTGTCTCTGCCTCTCGAGTGCTGGTACTAAATGTGTGTACCACCACTGCCCAGCTAGCCTCAAGTTTTTAAAAGTTCCTGCTCTGACATTCCCAGGGCTCAAAACTACCAAGGTTCCTCTTTCTCACTGTGTAAGTCAAGAAGGCCTGGTGCCTGGAGGCTAGTGCAGTGGACACAACTAGGGGTCTGAAATCTAGTATCTGTCCCCAGAGTGGCCCCTTATGGTACTGGCCAGCTCGCCTGACCAAGGGACAACTCTGAAACATGGGTACTAATAACTGCCTTGAGTGTGGCTGTGGGGACTCTCAAAGCTCACTGGTAACAGGTTTTAACAGAGATCCAGTGGTCTCTCTCAGGCTGTAAACCACGTCTAAGACAAATAAAGCATTATCATGGCTGTTTTGCAAAAGACAGGGGAAGCTCTGAGAGGTCGTAGCTTACCCACGGTCACATGGCAGATGTGGAGCAGTCCAGACTGTAATCAGGCTAGAGCACAGAAGTGACCTGGAATAAGGTCTAGTGTCGATTAAGAATTTTAAGTGTCTGTTTTCTTTCTATCATTTTTTTATCCCCTACCCACCCAGTCACTCCAGTCTCTAACCTCAAAGAAAAAATTTCAAAAAGTAGAACAGGAAACCGGGAAGGCTCAACAAAATGTTTTTGTGCGCCAAAACAAACATCAGCTGTACTTAACCACACTTAAGCTGAAGGTTCCCACTTGTGGTTTCTAGTTCTGAGTCAGAGTCTCATCATGTCCCTCAACCTGGCCTCCACCTTCTTCTCCTGCATTAGTCTCCCTAGTTCAAAGAGGATAGGCCAGTACCTAGTTCTCTGCATTGGATTTTGTGCTGGAGATCAAATTCTTCAGTCTTTTCAGTGATGGCTGGTTGAGTGTATGTATTTGCCTCAAAAAATTATTAAATCCATGGCAATAGAAAAAAATAATGTGGGATACCAATTTAAAAACCTCACCCTTTTAACAGCTATGCCCTACCCAGCAGGGCTGTGCTGTAACTTATGTAAGGCAGGGGGCTGGAATCTGTCAGTCTCTGATTCTAAGGAGGCCACTGGGATGAAGTAGCAAACAGTCTTGCTGGATCTTTCGATGGCTCGGCACGCTTCTCCCCAGCTCTCCTGTCATTTGGGCCATACCTAAGCTTAGCTAGGGCTCAGCTGAAGCAAAACTTCGAGAGAAAAGCAGCCCTCCCCCTCTACTACGAAGGGCGGGGCAGGAAGGGAAAATGAAATCACTTCCAGGCAGGATCACCCAAGTCCCAGGCTGGGCTAAGCTCCAGCTCTGCTGTTGCCAGGTGGGCACAGTTTCCCTAATCTTATGGGTCTCAAGTACGAACGAAGGGAGAAACTGCCCGCTGTAGTTGTTCTGCAACATGTCTACAAGTTGTCTGACACTCTGCCTAACAGGATGGGCATCGAAAAGGCTGTAACTCAGTGATGGGGCACTAGCCTCGTACATAGACAGTCCTTGGTTGAAGTTTTAGCACCATTCAAGAAAATATAAACAGGTAATGGAGGGTCTAATTTAAATCCTTTGGATGAGTTATGAGCTACTTCTGGAGCCATTTTTCTTCCTTCTGTACTGGGGATCCCACTCAGGGTCTTTCATAGACTAGAGCTATACCCAGTCTCTAATTTCTACCATAAAATGAACGATGGTGTCTGATTTCTAGGAGGAAGTTAGTGCATCTCCTACAGCATCCAGCTGACTCTCCTGGGATACCTATCTTCTGTATTTGAGCAATACAGGAAATCAGAGGCCTCCATACATAATGAGGAACCCAAACTAGTTCCCAGAAGTGACCACACGAGGAGGCCTGAGCTGCACGATGGAGAGGCTACTACATGTCCCTTGTTAATGCAAATCTAGCCACTAGCTATGTGTGAGAGATAAAAACCAGAATTATGCAGGCAAGCTGTCCAAAGTCCTGACCTACAGAAATCAAGAGAGAAAGTAAGTCCGTAACTTCCCTCTCCACTACAGAGCATCGAGGTGATGTATTCTGCAACGGTGGAGAACTAGAGCAAACCTTGGGCACCTCCAGCCCAGGTTTCCTCTCCAACCCCTCTAAGAGCGTGGCAAAGTTACCCCAAAAATACACTGTGTGGGATGAAAGGAAGCAAGAAAATATCATTACAATATTCATCCATTCATCCAAAAACTTGACTGACCACTTACTGGGTACCAAGTTTGTAACTGCACGCATGGACACAAAGACAGCCAGACACACGTATGGCCTTGAGGAAGTTCATGGTCTAGTGAGGGAGACTAAGAATTCCTTAACTCTTCAGAGCTGAGGCTCTGAGGCACTTGGTAGAACTGCTAGTGCTTTCAAACCCTTCCTCTCAGTGGGTTTGGAAATGACAGACAGGGTGGGGCACTGTTACAACAATAGCCCTTATTGACATTTTACTGATGGGAGAGCGTGAAAGCCCACACACCTGGTAAAAGGGAAGAGTTTAGGAATACTTTAGGGGCCGGGCGGTGGTGGCGCACGCCTTTAATCCCAGCACTCGGGAGGCAGAGGCAGGCGGATCTCTGTGAGTTCGAGACCAGCCTGGTCTACAGAGCTAGTTCCAGGACAGGCTCCAAAGCCACAGAGAAACCCTGTCTCGAAAAACAAAAAAACAAACAAACAAAAAAAAAGGAATACTTTAGGATAGCATATATAAACTTTAAAATGTCACAAACCTTGGTAGCTGAGAGCTATAGCTAAAAAGAATAGACGGAATGATAAAGAATACCCACCTGGCATCTTCTTCAGGTCTCTGTGCATGAGCACAGGTGTGTGCATGCGCATGCACACACACACACATAAATCTTAAAAAATAAAAAACCCTCCCACCCCTTGCCTACATCAATCCCAAAGTGATGTAGATCAGAGACATGCTCAGAGCTTCTTAGCTAATAAAGCCATTTATAAAATACATTTAGAGTCAAATTTCATTTCTCTAATTATTCTCTGGGAAGGACACATCCCACGGCACACAAGATTCTCGCATTATTACTCTCTAAGTGTCAGAGCTCTCATCTGGAGACATAAAGTAGATCTGCAGTTGCCTAGGGCTGGGGAGAGAACAAGAGGGTGGTGCCCAAAGGAGGCAGGGTTTCTTTGCGGGTGAAGGAGATGTCTCCAGTTGATTGTGCTGATGGGTGTTCAACTATGAGAACACTGAAGGGCACTGACTAAGACCCTTTAATGGGTGAACTATGTGGCATGTGAATTCATAAAGCTAGAGAAAGGAAACACTCTACCTAATTATGACGGAGAGAAACCCTTCTCCAGTAGACACTAGTGTATTAATGCGCTATGCCCTAAGTCTTCTTTCAGGATTTCAGATCACGCCTGTGAATGCGGTTTCTCATGCAGGATGTAACACAGCAACGCTCTCAGTATCACAGTGTAAGAGGCTATATGCCCTAGAAAAACAGTTCTTTATTTTTCTGTCTTTTCCCTAAAAATAAGGTTAAGAAATTATATTATCTGCTCTCCAGAAGTCCTTTTCCCAAGGTCAGGCATTTGGATCAAGGTCTTCATTCCCTTGGGGTTTGAGGAAAGTTTCTGCTTAAGAAAGCACTCATTTTTATAGGTAACGTTTACTTTTAAATTTTACCACCATCTATCTGGTTGATTGGAAGCCATCATTGAACCCTGTTGAGCTGCTGTGCCATCTAGAGTGCTTTACACATTAGCACAGAACATGAATGTAGCACGGACCACATGTTCTTCCCAGTGTCTGACTCAGCAGCTCACGTTATTATCCAGGTTTACTGAGCATGGGGAACCTCGGCTTCTAGAAGTCACAGCATCTGGCCAACATTCAAAAGCCAAAAAATGGCACAACCAAGATTTCACTCTAGTTTTTTTTTTTTTAAGCTCTATACCATTTTTTTCTTTCAACTACATGAAAGCTACTTTGTGGATTTTTACTTCACTTCTTTGATAACAGTGACTCCTGCCTTGAACATCTTGATGGAGCCGAGTGCTGTGCACTTAGTAGTTCAGTTCTAGTCCAGTCCTGTGGGAAAGTTGTTACTGCGTTCACAGGGGAACAACTGGGGTGCGAAGAGGTCCAGAGTCTCCGCTGAGGAGGAGGGCAGCATTTGAACTCTCCTTAGAGACAGCTGCCAGCTCTCACCCTGGACTCCTGCTCCCTGCTTCTCCAGCTTGCAGAAAGAAAGGATCTGGAGAAAGTGGCACCGTTTTCACAGATGAAGAACCCAACGCTCAGAGATGAGCTCTGATTTGGTCCCCTGGCATCACGTGGTAGTTGGAAGAGCTTGTGACTCAGTTTCTCATCCACAGTGCACGGCGCCCCCCGCCCCCCCCCCCCCCCCGCCCCCATCTCCTCTCAGCACTTCTCCTAGTAACCAGGGCAGAATCCACAGCCTTGGTCCTCTTCTACTTTCTAGTAGTTCCAGGATTTCGGGGATTCCAGCCCTTCCCTGCCTCCAGCCCCCTGCTGAGATTTTCCCTGCTAGTAGAGCCAAGGTCTCTAGTGGGAAGCTGTCATGAGAACAGAGCTCTCCAGCTGCTATCAGCAAATCCTGTACACCCTGCCCGCCAGCTGCTTCCCAGGACACCAGGCTTGTGCCCTCTCCTGACTTAGGGCCTCTGGGAATCCCCTAGATGCACATGTTTGCAGTGGCTTGGATGCAGCTGTCAGTTCCCAGGATTTTTTTTTTTTCCTACCAAATTCGTTTAGGCCGGGCGATGGTGGCGCACGCCTTTAATCCCAGCGCTCGGGAGGCAGAGGCAGGCGGATCTTTGTGAGTTCGAG
This sequence comes from Microtus oregoni, assembly GCF_018167655.1. NCBI lineage: Eukaryota > Metazoa > Chordata > Mammalia > Rodentia > Cricetidae > Microtus > Microtus oregoni. The sequence continues at coordinate 6,311,654 of NW_024543079.1, forward strand.
ACCAGCCTGGTCTACAGAGCTAGTTCCAGGACAGGCTCCAAAGCCACAGAGAAACCCTGTCTCAAAAAAAAAAAAAAAAAAACAAAAAAAACAAAAAACCAAATCCGTTTAGGAGGGCTAGAGTCTGTTCCAGCTGCTTTTGGAACACTGAGGGCCAGAGCCCTGTGCGCCTTGACACTGCTAGGCTTTTTTTTTTGGGGGGGGGGGGACAGGACCTTAAGTCATGGGCATAGTTGATACTTACAATGTTGTCTTAGTTTGGGTTTCTTTTTTTTTTTTTCCCAACCCCCCTTAGTTTGGGTTTCTATTACTGTGAAGAAACACCAAGACAATGGCAACTCTTTTAGGGAGTAGCTCACTTACAGTTTCAGAGGTTCAGTGTGATGTTATGTACGTTTTTGTGTGCATATAGATTCATATGCACATACTGAAGGTACAAGAATAAGAATATAAAAATGTAGATCCCAGAAACAAGAATATAGAAATAAAGAAATATAAAGTTGTAAGCTAGGAGAATGACAACAGCCTTCTCAGCAGCTTGAGGATTAACTATTAACAGTGGGTTACTCTGCTTTACAACCCGTAGCTCTATTTATAAGGTCAAAGCATCTCTCTGCAAACTGAGAGCCTAACACCCCAGCCATCCTTGATTAAAGACAGATATGAGCTGAGTTATTATAGGAGATAGATATATGACCTCTGGGTTACACATCTTCCCTGCTATGTGAAACTGGCAGCATCAGAGGGGAGAGCACAGGGCTTCAGTAAACACCACCCGGAAGTACCAAGGAAGACAATAGATTAAGTACAAACACTATTTTAACTGAAAAACTCTGTTGATGGAGATTGTAAAGCAAGGCAATCTATGAGTTTTCCCTAGAGATTGTAAAAATTTCTTTGTTCAGATCTACTGCTTGCTATACCTTACTATAAAAAGGTGGGTTCAGAAATCAGCCTTTACCACAGCCTTACAAAATTCATCTCTGGCTGTGGTCTCAGCTAGCTGATAAGCTTTTTGTGCCCCATAGAGATTTTTTATTTTTCCCCTGGAATCAGGTTTCTAAAATAAAGTTTGCTTCTGGTTTATTAGACTTTGGTGGTCTTTCCTCATCTTTGTGTGACCCCCTGGACCCAACACATACTAAATCATCTAAATGATTACTACATTTAGCTAATTACATATCCAGCACCTCACTTTTTTGTGATGAGACTTCAGAGCTATCCTATTAGCAACTTTCAAGCAACTAACACATTATTGTTGGGTCTAGTTGTCAATACTATACATTAGATTTATTATTATTCATTTTATAACTATGAACCATCAAGTCTGCCTATGTTTCAGTTTCTAAGACCCTCACCAGCTGTTCTCCATAACTGCTGCATGGATTTACACGCACCTCTGAGCTTTTACAATAGTGCACTGCACAGATTTACACGCGCCTCTGCCCTTTTACAACAGTGCACTGCACAGATTTACACGCACCTCTGCCCTTTTACAACAGTGCACTGCATGGATTTACACGCGCCTCTGCCCTTTTACAACAGTGCACTGCACGGATTTACACGCGCCTCTGCCCTTTTACAACAGTGCACTGCACGGATTTACACGCGCCTCTGCCCTTTTACAACAGTGCACTGCACGGATTTACACGCACCTCTGAGCTTTTACAACAGTGCACTGCAGTTCAAGTGCACTTCCCTGATGACTAGAAAGGATCTTCCCATGCATCTTTCAGCTATTTGTATGTTACCCTAGGGAAAGTGATGATGGGGGTAGAGTAGTACAAACTTGTAGTTCCGGCCCTCAACAGGTAGAGGCAAGAGGAGTGTGATTATAAGGCCAGCCTGGGCTACATAAAACCCTGTCTCAAGAAAGCAAAAAAGAAAAAACTTAAAAGGCCAGGTATAAGAACCACGTGTGTGCCACATGACTAGGCCCAGGACTTGGGAGGAGGCAGGAGCCCCAGCATTTGAGAGCAGGAAGCAGGAAGATGAAGAAATAAAGAAAATCTTAGCTGGGGCTGGGGAGACGGTTCAGTAGTTAACAGCACTGACTACTCTTCCAGAGGACTTGGCTTCAGTTCCCAGCCCCATTCACAACTGTCTGGAACTCCAAGATCTGACACCCTCATGTAGACATACACGCAGGCAAAACATCAATGCATATACAATAATATAAATTTTAAAAAATAAATAAAATGTTTTTTAAAAAGAAAGAAAGAGCCAGGCAGTGGTGGTTCACGCCTTTAGTCCCAACACTCGGGTGGCAGAGGCAGGTGAATCGCTGTGAGTTCGAGTCCAGTTTGGTCTATAGAGCAAGTTCCAGGACAGACTCCAAAGCTACAACAGAGAAATCCTGTCTCAAATAAACCGAAAGAGAGAGAGAGAGAGAGAGAGAGAGAGGAAGAAGAAGAAGAAGAAGAAGAAGAAGAAGAAGAAAAGAGAAAGAAAGAAAGAAAGAGAGAGAGAGATAGAGAGAGAGAGAGAGAGAAAGAGAAGCCAACAGTCATGCCACCTGGTTTAGACCATGTACTTCTATGCCAGAATCCTTGGCTATCATAAAACTATGACCACTGAACCTAGGAAGCACACTTCCAAGCAACATGTTCACACTGTATATGCACTTTGTTGCCAAGTGGAAGGTGCCTGCCCCATCCCTCCTCACAAGACTGCTGGCTGTGCCCATTTCTTTGGGCTGGGCTTTGCTTGTTTTGGTAATTCTAACAAAGTCTTAAAGTGACAATTCCCATATCAAGCCCTGGGTTTTTTTGTTTTGTTTTGTTTTGTTTTTTTTTTGATTTTTCGAGACAGGGTTTCTCCGTAGCTTTTGGTTCCTGTCCTGGAACTAGCTCTTGTAGACCAGGCTGGCCTCGAACTCACAGAGATCCACCTGCCTCTGCCTCCCGAGTGCTGGGATTAAAGGCGTGTGCCACCACCGCCCGGCTCCAAGCCCTGGGTTTTGTGAACATCTCTTTCTAACAGACACATGCAGGGAAAGTTGGCGTCACACCTAAAGCTGCTACCCAGCTATGGATGACTCCATCTGTTTGGGTATATGGCTGAAGAAACCTGCTAAGGCACTGGAAGGAAGTTGTCTTTCCAATGCTGTGAAGAAACCGACTGGATGGGAGTCAGGCCTGTGACACTGCAGCATGCCGTTATATAACTGCTGCTAAGAGCCACCCTGCCTTTTTTTTAGGCGACCAAAATTCCCCTCGAACTTCATTTAGAACCTATGGACTTTCTTTCAATCAAGAAAAAGAGAGAAGATGTGTAGGCAAACTCGGGATGTGATGGCACAGAAGTGTGAACTGCACAGCTACCCACCTAGTTTAATTTCTTCTTCCTGCTTGCATCGCTTCAGGTTTTTCACTCTTGATTAATCAGTGTGGAAGTCTAGAAACCAGAAGAAAAGAAAACAAGATTAGAGTCAGGCACGCTCTGGCTAGAAACTGGAGCAGCCTTTGGGAAGACAAGCTTGCACTATCTGTTAACATGGAATGAGCACCTTTGTGTGAACCCAGAGGTCAGGAATAGGTCCAGAGATACATTCCAACAAGTAAAAGCTACTGTGTGGAGTTAACTGTCTGTATGGGATGGAGTTATTTTCCTGGGTATCAGTATGCCGAAACACCACACAGCCATTTCAAAGTATAAATAACTGACATGGAAAGAAGTTTGTTTAATTGCTTAAAAGAATATTCCCCTCGAATCCTGCCATCATCCTGGCAACGATGGCGCACGCCTTTAATCCCAGTACTCAGAAGGCAGAGGCAGACAGATCTCTGTGAGTTTGAGGCCAGTCCGGTTTACAGAGCTACTTCCAGGATAGCAGGAAGAAAAAAATTGTGAAATTGCATATATTACTGCTGCTCTTTTGTGGGAACAATATTCCTATGTAGTTCCAACTGGCCCTCCAATCTCCTCCTCAGTGTGAGGTGAGAGGTATGTGATGCTCACAGCTACTACACACCTACATGGAACAGTAAGACGCATTTGTTCTTACTCTTTGGGGCAGGTGTGGAGTGGTGGTGGTAAGGACCAAAACAGAAAAGGGCTTCCATTCCACTGTTGTGTTTTGGTTTTTTGAGACATGCTTCTGCCTAGCTGGAGTGCTCTGTGTTGCCATGCAGATTTCTGTGAACTTAGGGTCAGCAAGGCTACAAAGTGAGAGCCTGTCTACTCAATAAATAAAGTCTACAAAATAAACTCCCTCCCTCTGGGAAGCCCATTTCATCCAGCCCTGGGAGTAGCTGGCCTCTGGGAAGAGGATGCTTCAGACCATCGCATCTGCTCACTGGCTGCTCCCAGCAGATGCTCTGGCTTCCATATCCCACAAGACCAGGAACTCAGATAAGAGTGAAAAATGTGAATACTGTTTGAATCATTTTTTTAAAGATTTTATTTATTATGTATACAGTGTTCTGTCTGCATGTCTGTTTGCATGCCAGAAGAGGGCATCAGATCTCTTTACAGGTGTTTGTGAGCCACTATATCATTGCTGGGAATTGAACTCGGGACCTCTGGAAGATCAGACTGTGCTCTTAACCACTGAGCCATCTCTCCAGCCCTGTTTGAATCATTTAGACAGAGGATAAAGCAGAGGAAATGATAGAAATTAAGAGTGAAAGATGCCAAGTGCTCACCATAGTTGCCAAGGGAACTGCCTAACTGCATCAACCTTCCAGAGTTCCCTGGAGGGCCTCTTCTCCCCTCTGCTTCAGAGTTTTGCTTCTAACTTTTTCTTAATTGATAATAAAGATGTCAATGAAATAGCAATGACACCTCCCATCTTCACATATCCCCTCACTGCACTCAACCTCTGCCCTCCATGCTTCTCCATGGCAGCAGCCACATATAGCAGGCCCCATGTTCAGACCCCGCTGTGCTGTAAACTTCAGCAGTCTCGTTCCCCTCCCTATGCTTTGCCTACACCAGCCTTCGTTCAGCTTCCCTAACATTCTACAGGCTTCCCACCTCTAATCGTCTTGCTCGGGTGCTCCTCTCCCTGCCTGGGTTAGTCTTCAGGCTCCATGACATGCCTTAACCTCGGCTCTCGGCAGCAATGCCTTCTGAGGCCATTTAAACACCACCTCTTTGAGGAAGCCCTGGCCCGCGCTCTCCTGTATCTCAGTGTGTTCAAGCAGTCCGAACACCTATTCTTGCTCTGGGTGAATAAATTTGAGAAGGGCCACTCCTGTTTTCTCTTACACCATTCCTCTCTCACCACGCCTAGTGCAGGCAATGAATGAATACTGGCTGACCACATGAAAGTGGTATCAACATGAACTGAAAGGGAGGCCTCAACACTGCAGCTCCTGCCTTCCCAGGCTTGCCGTGATTCTTGGGCCTCTCTTGGAACACATGACAACAACGTTTGTGTGTGTGTGTGTGTGTGTGTGTGTGTGTGTGTGTGTGTGTAAACAGGGTCTTGGGGGGAGCAGGGTTGAGACAGGGTTTCTCTGTGAAACAGTCCTGGCTATCCTGGAGCTCACTCTGTAGACCAGATTGGCCTCAAACTCACTGAGATCCACCTGCCCCCCGCCCCCCCGGCGCTGGGATTAAAGGTGTGCACCACCACATCAAATTCCAGGCCAGCCAGGGCTACACAGTGAGACTCGGTCTCAAAACAAATTAAAATAACTAAAAATTTAAGTCTTACCCCCTTCATATTCTCAGCACAGCACCATTCAGGAGCCTACTACCCAGATTTTAACCAGCAGGGCAGGACAAATGGAGGTGGCAGCCCCTACCCACTCAGATGGTAGTTCTGCCTGTATGTGAACAATACCAGAACATGCATGCCTCCAAGATACAGACATGCACAGGACACTAGGCCCAGGGAGAAACATGACAGTGTGAGGAGAGGAGGTTAAAGGGGAACTTAGACACCACGGAGTAGAACCACGGAACGAAACCATGGAGTGGAACCACGAGTGGTGATTTAAATATTTTCCTGCACCATCTAGTTTTCTTTCCTTGAGTATGTTCGAAGTTTGTAACTGGGGAAGGAAGAACATCACAATAAACACTATAAACACAAACCAACAGAAAATCCACTGGTGACTTGAGATTCCAAGCCACCCATCCCTATAGTTGGGGTTCCCAGTCCTGGGCCATCCATGTATTGTGTGGAAGAGTTCCTTCTATTCCTCTGAAGCACAGGGGACAGGAAGGTGAAGGAGCGCATGCCTTGGCTGCAGCAGCTGCTGCCAGCTGTTCCCATCACAAGAGCTGCAAAGCTGTCGGCACAGGAACTGGAGAGGGTGTGGGCTCAGAGCAGCTGGAGCTCAAGCCTCTGCAGGGATCCATGGCCCAGTGCGCACAACCCCTCCACATATTTCACTTGGACCATTTGGCACAGGCCACAGCAACTGCTCACTCCCCTGCTGTCTTCCCTTAATCACAGGGCCTAGGAAGTAGTCCTGTGGTGGAGTGCTTGCCTGACAAGAACTTGGTTTAAATATCAATGCTTCATTTAAAAAAAAAAAAAAAAAAAAAAACAAGGGCTGGAGAAATGGCTCAGCGGTTAAGAGCACTTGACTGCTCTTCCAGAGGGCCAGGGTTCAATTCCTAGCACCCACATGGCAGCTCACAACTGTCTGAAAATCCAGTTCCAGGGGATCTGACGCCTTCACACCAATGCACATAAAGATAAATAAATCATAAAAAATTAAAAAAACAATACAAACAAACAAAATCAACCAACCAAACAACAGCAACAACCCAGGAATTGTGTGGATTTTGAGCAGGGTCTGGTAGCATAAGCTACCATACTATAATTTCAAGTACGAGGGAGGAAGAGGTAGAGGAAAGAGGGAGAGGAAAGATTAGTAAAGGCCAGTTTCAGCTATCAGTGAGTTTGAGCCAGCTGAAAAGATTCTGTCTCAAAAAGAAGAGAGGTGAGAAGAAAGAGAAAACAACTAAAGCTGGGTCTGTAATCACCGATCCCTCTAGCCCAGTGCTCAGTATTGCAGGACTGTGACAGCCAGCCCTAACCTAAACTGCCTGGGGGTGGGAGGAACCACTCCATCCCAGTCATTAAGGATACTTCTTTTTTTCCCTGGGTGGTCTGGTACTGCCTGTGATGGCTAAGAAACCTAACCCAGCACCAGGTACCCATAAAAGCTGTTGACCTTTGTCCTGAAATGCCTGTGGGATCCTAGTGGCCTGCAGGTGCTAGCCAGGTGAGATAAGAAGTAACTAAGCAGTTTGCTCTGGTTTTGGTACTCACGGCTCTGGGTCTGGGATGAAGGTCTCTTTATCACTGTACAAAGGGGGGGGGGGGGATGACAAACAACTGAGGGGAAGGAAGCCTTCTTCTCCTCCTCCAGCTGTGGGTTCCATAGAGCATGAGGAAACTGTGATGTTCACCTTTATAAACCCTTCCTTAGCCCTTTTGGCACACAAGCACCTGATTTGGCTCTAAGGCTGTTGTCCTTCTGCCTGCAGTAAGAATAGATTCATTTAGTCTAAATCTGAATTGAGTCTTTGTCTTTGGTCTTTCCCAGAGGATTCAAATTCTTTGAGCCCCTCAACACACATTTACAGAGTTACTAGAGGGACCACTCTAAGGCACTGCCCAGAGCTGACCTAGAGCTCTCACAAGTGTGTCCTTTCTCTGGGGGCTCCAAAGGTCCATTATCTGGTCCTAAAGAGCCAAATGGAAGCAGGAATTTCTTCGAACACCAGCGAAGCTTCTCTTACATTTGGGACTGCTGGCTCCATAGAGCACTATGTTCTAATCTGCCATTCACAATCTGCTGGCCTCACAGCCAGTGCAACTCCCAGGGAAGCCAGGGTATTTAGAGGGAGCAAGGCCACTGTCCTAAGTACCGCTGAAGGGTTTCCAGGAGGTGGTAAGCACAGCCGTGAGCCTTGAGTAATAACTGTTTGCAAGAGTTTCCACCTCTGACTGTGCTTAGCAATCATGTCTGGCGCCTGAGCTCAGCTGCGGAGAGTAGGTAGGCTCAACTTCTTACAGGCGCGGCTGCCAGGCCAGGGATCTCTGCTCCCAGGCAGGAGCACCCACTACTTCCTTCCTGCCTCTGTGCTGATAACTGACTTGAAGATCAGAATTAGGTGTCCAGGTGACAGAAAGCAACCCCGAAGCCTGGTTTGTAGAGCCAAGAGGCAGTACTAGGGAGCCTGACATAAACACTATCCTACAAGTCCACTAACATCCTCCTACGTGTAGTAAAGCAGCAGTCTAGCGCATGCACTTCCGTTTTATTTTGTTGGTTTTGTCATTTTGGTGATGGTGGCTGTGGTGGCGCTGGCTTGGAACTAACTCTACATAGGTTTGAGGCTAAGGATAGCCTAAAATTATAGCACAGCGATCCTCTTGCTTTAGCTTTACAAGTGCAGAGATTACAAGTGTGAATTACCATGCCCATCTGGAGAGTTTGGTACCAATCTACAGGTGCTAATTTACTGTATTTCATCCACCCCCACGACACCCTGTGGGGTAGGTTTGGGTGTGATCCCAGCTTTGCCTGAAGGCTGACAGGTTCTCGAGGAGGAATGAGGTCTGCCTAGGGCATCTGCGCTAAGGAGTGAAGTATGCTCTACTGCCTTCCCACCAAACTCGAGATTGAAAGCAAGTAGATGAGACACACCAAGTCCAGGGATTACAGAAGCCCACAGTGGTGAAGGGCCAGGAACAGACAGCAGACTACAATGTATAGCAAACTAAGTGGGAAAAGGTAACAAACCTACACCCATGGCCTAAGCCGTGGGTTTAGAATAAAACACCACTCTGTCTTCTGACTTTGGTACAATACCCCTCCTCAAGCAGACAGAGAAACTGAGCCCCAGAGAGGTGATATGGATGGGACGGCAGCTCCGGGGCAGGGACAGACTACTCTCATTCAGCACTCTATCACCTGCAAGAGATGAGAATCCGAGCAAGTCGCTCCCCATCTCTGTAGCTCTTTCTGGAAAATGGAAAAACCCCTGCATCAGTGCTGCGAGGATGAAAAGGAATCAGCTGAGATGCTCTAGCCTTGCATGTAACACACACTCGAGGAAGACAGGAACCCACACAGGAGCTCAACACACAACTCTCTTCCTATTCCCGAGATGCCCTAAACTCACCACCAGAGTGGTGCGTATCAGCAAAAGTCCTGTAATGGCGCTCTGATAGCACAAACAAGAAAGTAAAGCCATGCTCACCTTGCACATGAAGAAGACATGCCACTCACCACTTTCCATCCTGCTTCCTGGCAGAGACCGGGTACCCCTAGTCCCAACCTTTCAAAGCATCATGGCCTCATTACTTCCTGAGAAAGAGGGATGATCCCTATCCAGAGTCCCCAGCTCTAGGGCCCACGTTGAGGGCTGAGGCATTGAAGAAAGGCCTCCCAATGCCCTTGCTACAGGGTAGAGTCCAGCTTGTATGGCACAGCCACTGGGAAGTCTGCAGTTTTAAGATATGCCCAGCTGCTGGGAGAACTCTCCCTTTAACCCCGACCGTACTTCAAACAATTTCTAAACAACACATCCTCCTGGGGATTCGGGTCTCTGATGGCCCTGAAGATAAAGAACTAACAAGACCGGAACAACAACTGACTTTTGCTTTTGTCTGCATCCCAGCTGTGGACATCCTTCCCTGCAGCAGCAGAGACGCCAGATGAAAAGAAAAGGCTGGGAGGCAAGAACAGGGAATTTCCCCTCCATCTCTCATCTCTCTTGCCAAATGAAGACCTAGGGTGGCAGGTTTTACGTTGGAATGGAATTGTGAGGCTGGAAAGATGTCTCAAGATGTCTCAAGCAGTTAAGAGCACTTACTCCTCTTCCAGAGGACCCAGATTTGGTTCCCAGTTCCCAAGTAGTTCACAAACACCTTTAACTCCAGTTCCAGAGGATCCTATCAATGCCCTCTTGCCTCCAAGGGTTCTGACGTAAGTGCCATTAAACCTGACTTTTTCATATAAGCTAGGGATCTGAACTCAGGTCCTTGTGCTTACACAAGCAAGGACTCTTTACTCACTGAGCCACGTCTCCTGCCCAGGGTCCTCTTGATTTTCCCACTCAGCCAGTTTTTAGCCATTTTGAAATACCAAAAACCTAGAGCACTTTGCTTCAAAAGCTATAATGGTCAGCCTCAGAAGAAAAGAAACATACATACAATCACCTGGTTTTGGCCCTTCATTTAGATACAAACCAGGTCCAAGTCTATCAAACACTTGTGAAGATCACATGCTTTCCTTGGATGGCTCTTTATTACACGGTGACTTTATTTTTTTGTGGTGCTGGGGATGGAAGCCTGGGAGATCGTGTACACGGTAACAAGTGCTCCACGCTGAGCTACACCTATTCTATCACTGGTTTTGCTTCCCAAGGCTAGATATTTCCATTTTAGTTATAACTTCTCAAATATATTTAACCTGTGAGGCTCAAAACTGTCTGTAACTCTACTTCTGGCCTCTGCAGACACTAGGCACGAAAGTGGTACAGGCAGATACTGAGTAGACATGCAGGCAAAACACTCATACACAAAACAATATAGTAATTTTCAAATAGCAAATCTATTTAATCTGATAATTGGGAAGATGGGCCACAGCATGCCATAAGCCATCTCTAGTCACCTGAGGACCTCAGTTGAGACCCAAAGAGGGACCTAGAGGTAACAAGGGCCCCTTCCTTCCTCTCTGCAGAGTGACCTGCCTTGTTTAAAAACCTGAAAACAGGCTCCAAGAGAAGGAAAACGTAAGGGTTTATATGGTCGAGGAAGAAAGCACAGAGTCAAAGTCCAAGATCACTCCTGAGCCTGGAGCTCTCCACACAATTGCTACAGCATACGGGAATGCCTTTGTAAACCTAAACAAGTGGTATCCGAAATTTAACATACAACCAGCACTTGAGAGGTGGAAGCAGGAGGATTAGGAGTTTTAATATACCAATTTTATATGTGTGAGATATGTCTTTTAAGAATTTGTAAAACTTTTTAAATTGGATTTTTAAAAAACCTTTGTAATTATAAAACTATTAAAATTTTACAGATAGTAATTTCTAGAGTCAGACTTGGCTTTTCAGCCTTTATATGGGCAAGGAGGTGCCCTGAAGGCTGTGGAGTCTGCTGAAGCTACATGGTGAGAGAGTCTCCAGTGCGGACAGAGCCTACCTGTGAGAATGAGGCCCCCACTCTGCAGCCCTTGACAGCTACAGAGAAAGCAGTAATGTCTGGAGCAAGTATCCATGCATCACAGCACAGAAACAGACCTTTTGTGGGCGGCAGGCTGGGCTGGGGTAGACAAGCAGTGCAGTGGTACTCACAGGGGCCAAGTCTCCTCCACGGGCAGAGGTCCTGGTCAGAACAGAAGGTAAGAAGCCAGGATTCAAGGAGGGCCGTGCAGAGAGCAGCAGGCAGCTCGTTCCTGCCCTTTCTCTTTCTGTCTCCTAAATGAAAAGCACTTCGAGGTTTTAGAGGGTGTTTCCCACGTCTCAGGCCAAGTAAGTCCCCATTTGTTGTAATCCAATTCTCGGCCTGATGATGTCAACCACTCAACCCACTTGCTCAGTTTCCATCTCTGTCCACGGGAGAGATCTATTTCCTTTGGACAATGAGCCAGGAGGCTGTAACTTCATCCCAGGCCCGTCACATTTGTCAAACATCCTTCCTTCAATTTTCAACACCGAGGCCTCAGTGACAAAAGGCTTCCTATGTGGCTGGTCAGTCCCAGGCCTCCAGGCATTTAGTCACTGGGGAAGACTGTGGCTGCCTGCGCTCTGCGTGCTCCCATCCATTTCTTCGGTGTATAATGTGCTAAATTAGGCAGGAAACCTCTCTATGCCTCCTCCATCTCTGCCTCTCTGCCCAGTCCTCCGAGTCTTTCATTTCTCCCGCTTTCTAGGAACATGCTAGGCACAGTATGTATGTCCTTATGTCCTATGCACACCCACAGGACAGGCTAGGACGCGCTGGAGAACTGGCTTCAGGTCTTGACCCTGGCTCAAGCAAGTCACTGGACCTTCGTTTCATCAGTGAAATGATACATGGGTTTCTTTCCTGCCTGAAATCCCATTGTAAGCCAGTGTGTGTAGAGCTTATTACCAAATGTATCTTGGATCATTTTACTCCAGGCTACCAGCCACACGCCTGAGCAAAAAGAAACCCCTTCCATAGATTCAAGATGCCTGCCTGGATTTGTGGGCTCATGAGCCCTCACAGAAGAGAGAGCTAAGACATTTCTCTGGGAGAAAATTCAAAAGAATTCACTGAAGGCGTCCCGGGGGACATAAAGAGAGACAACATAAACTACTAGATAAGATAAACAAGTACGAGAATGTAACTGTCCTTAGGGACAAACCCAGCAATGGTCAGGCTAGATAACAAGAACGTTGCATGGCAGAGAACTCTGTCAGGGAAATGGGGAAACCTCTCTACTCTTCCCTGTGAGAAGCAAGGAGACCTGGGCAGAGACTGTGAGCAGCTTCAGTAGTCAGAATCAGGATCAGCAGGGTCTGAGCCCTACATAACACTCTCTGTCTCTTTCTCTCTCTGTGTGCATGTGTGTCTGTTTTCCTAACTGTAAAATGGGATGCTAGCAGCTTCATTTTAGAATCCTGAGAAGTGATCCTTACAAGAAGACCAAGACAGCAGACAGTACAGACTGAATACTGGGCAGACTGTTGTACATCATCTATTTTGATTCTCACGACACCCCTAGAAGAATTATTATTATATTCTTCTCTCAATAAGAAGATGAAGCAGAGAAGTTATGTGATATGCCTAAAGTCACAGAGCTCAAAAACAAAAGGGCCAGAATTAGAAACCATGGCTCTTAGCTCCTGACTAAGTCAGAATGAATGCACACATGTGCCAATGCTATTCTTAAAACAGACATCCCACCCAGCCTGATAAAGGGAACACACCAACCAGTCCATCAAGTCAAGGGGTGGGCTTATTGGCTTTGTTACCAAAAATGCTGGGTGGTTTTAACTGCTTCTACCCAAAGCGGGAGAGCCAATCTATGTGTGTGTTATTTCCATGGGGACAGGAAGTTATGGAACTCTGCTGGACACAGCGGCAGTGGGGAAGACTGTGGTCCTTTGTAACTAAATAGGAATTTTAATTAGTTCTCAGAAAACTCTGATGCTTATCAGTACTCAAGCAAACAGGCTCTTCATGGGAGGATGTCAGCCAATCAGAAGGCTTTGGAACAAGTTGGTGAACTGTGGTAGAATAAAAACCACCAGCCTGAAAACACTGTGGGAGCAACAAAGATGTGGGGTCCTACCAGCCCTGCCTTCCTCCCACTGAGGATGACCTCGGGCAATCGGTTTGTGCCTTGGCTGCCCAGTGGAGGATGGGATCACAACAGCACTTTCCCTAATAAGTTCCTTGTGTGTGTTGTATGTGACTACATCTTCATGTAGGTGTCTGTGCATGTGCATACATGTATGTGGAGGCCAGAGATCTATGTTGGGTGTCTTTCTCAACCATGTTCCACTTTATTTCTTATTAGATTTATTTTATTTTATGCGTATATTTTGACTACATGCATGCACATGTACCATGTGTGTGCCTAGTGCCTATGTGGATAGGTCAGATGAAGACATGGGATCCCCTGGAACTGGAGTTAAGCATGGTTGTCAGCCAGTGGGGTGCTGAGAATTACCCAGGTTCTCTGTAAGAGAGATGTCACATTTACAGCTTGTTTTCTGTGCCACGGAGCTACAAAGGCCCTGCTTGTTTAGACGACTGAGAAACATAATACTGAGATTTACATCTGAAAGTAGAGTTTCTTAGCTGGGTGATGGAGCAGAGGCAGGTGGATCTCTGAGTTCGAGGCCAGACTGGTCTACAGAGCGAGTTCCAGGATGGCCAGGGCTACATAGAGAAACATTGTCTTGAAAAATCAAAAAAAGGAAAAAAAAGTTTCTTGCCATTATCTTTTCAATTATAATTGTTTATGTATAAAAGGGGCATCTATAGAACAGGAAAAAGGCATGAAAGCTGCCATCACCCCAGCATGCAGGCGTCACCAGAGAGCCTCTTAGTGCCCAGCTCCAAACAGAATTTGCAATCAGAAACATGAGTCACGTGGGAAGCAGTGCAGTCAATCCACAAGAATCACAAAGACACATTCAGTAAATTTGCTTGAACTTTGCCACATAAGCCAGGCTAGCCCTTGACCTTCCTTCTAAGTAACCTTCTTACTACGGCTAGTAGGATACAGGCCACCATCCTGGTTTTTTATATGACTTCTGGGATCTGAACTCAAGTCCTCACAGTTGGAAAGCAAGCACTTTACTGAGCCATCTTGCAGTGCCCTCCCAGAAGGCCTTTCCTGAAGCAGCACCACTTACACGTTTAATAGGAGGCAGCCTGACACACCGCTGCTGCCCTAACTGCCCTGCCCTCTGGGTCTGGCTAATCAGACCCCACACTAAATGTCACTTTCTTGGGGAGGTCTTGTTTGGAGCCACATTAGCTCTGTGCTGAAATGATTACTTATTCCTCTTAGCATGGTATTTTAAGTACCTGCTGTGTGTTCTCCTACCAGAGAAAGGTTAAAACATCTCTGATAGATCCATCCCAAGAACCTTAAACAGTGCTGAGTGGACACACACAGGCACAGACAGACAGACAGACAGTCAGTCAGACAGACACACAGACAGACAGACAGACACACACACACACACACTCCTGTACACTATAAGCTAGGCCCTCTGTCTTTGGGAAAGGATCATCAGAGAGCAAGAGATTTCCCTTCAGGTAGTTTCTAAGAGAAAGCAGAGCCAAAGTGAGACACAGTGGTGTGCACCTGTGGACATGATACACAGCCTGCTTTATGAAACCCCAAGGAGGCTCTCAGCCTGGCAGTGACAGTAATGGAGGACTTGGATCTAACACTGCTGGCCAGCCAGCTCCTACCCCTACCCATGTAACACACAGAAGAAGTTCTACAGAACTACAGGTAGATGGGGTGAGGGGGGTCCTTTCCATAAGTAGAAGTGGTCTAAGACTTCTCCCAGGAACTTGGCCTCCTTATTAAGACATCTGAGGGAGCTCAATCTACCTGCTGGTCCTATCGTGTGCCCTGAAGTAAACCACTTCTACCACTCAGAAGGTGTCCAACAATTTCCTAGGAAGAAGAGGCTTATGGGGCAGACAGCCAACTCCAAAGGAAGCTAAGACCTATCCCTTAAAAAGAGTCTTTCATTATTGATTAAGAACAGTCAAAAGCATTATCACAAGAAGACCATCAGCATGGCAAGGACTCTAGAGAAAATAGATCCAGTAAACACAAAAAAAATCAGACAAGTGAGAAGGGCTTTATAATTCTGAATACACTGTTTCCATAAAGCATAAAGAAAACTAACAAACCTGAACTCCCGAGAACTGACAGTATCGATGTAGAAGCTACCACTTCAGTGGGAGGACCGGGAGTGAGGGGAGAGCAGCTGACAATGCAGAGGGGAATACAAGGCAGAAAGGAGCTTGATTCTAGAACAATCCTGGAAGTTCAACGTGGCACCAGGTAGGAATTCCAGGAAAGAAAGGGAGAAATGATATGATAGGAAAATATCTCCAATTCTGAGACGTTTCCAGGACAGTCTTCAAGCCCAAAGTCAGATATGTATGAGTAGAACACGGCTGACAGCCACTTAATCTTGCCCACTTCAAAGAACAAAACAGAGGAACTTTGCAGAGAAAAGACATTGTTTCAAAAGTACACAATCTGCTCAGTTCTGAAATCCTAACACTTAACAATATGTTAAGTTGGGAGTGTCACCCCAGTCCCTGGCATCCATCCCAGACCCCCTGGCCTGGGAGTTGCATTGGTCTGAACTACAAATCCCAGCATGCCGGGTCAGGACCACTCCCACAGGGTATTTAAGTGGATGCCCAGAGGAGGAATACATGGTCCCAGGTTTAGCATGTGCTCCCCGGTTTTCTGTCTCCCCTGCCATGATCTCAGCCACCCGAGAGTGCTGTATTTATTAAAACATGGGCATTTTAATTTGGTTTGATTTGGCCTGATTGGATTTCTGTGCACCGGCAGAGAGGATTTTTCTTAACAAATATAGTCAGGACAATACAGTCAAACTCTTTTTTTAAAAGTGTACTATAGCCAGGCGGTGGTGGCGCACGCCTTTAATCCCAGCACTCAGGAGGCAGAGGCAGGCGGATCTCTGTGAGTTCGAGACCAGCCTGGTCTACAGAGCTAGTTCCAGGACAGGCTCCAAAAGCCACAGAGAAACCCTGTCTCGAAAAACCAAAAAAAAAAAAAAAAAAAAGTGTAAAAAGTGTACTATAGAGGAAGCTGGAGAGATGGCTCAGAGGTTAAGAGCATTGCCTGCTCTTCCAAAGGTCCTGAGTTCAATTCCCAGCAACCACAGGGTGGCTCACAACCATCTGTAACGGGGTCTGGTGCCCTCTTCTGGCCTGCAGTCATACACACAGACAGAATATTGTATACAAAATAAATAAATATTTTTTGAAAAAGTGTACTATAGAAATAAATGGTCTTGTTTGGCTCTAACTGGAAAGATACATATGTTAAGATAATTGGAGAGCCTTGTTAATAATAAGGGCTGTTAAATTATTGTATGTGTGATACTAAATATTAAAAAGTGCTTTTGGCTGGGCGGTGGTGATGGAGGCCTTTAATCCAGCACTCAGGGGCAGAGACAGGTGAATCTCTGTGAGTTCGAGGCCAGCCTGGTCTACAGAGCAAGATCCATGACAGGTTCTAAAGCTATGGAGAAACCCTGTCTCAAAAAAAATAAAAATAAAAAAATAATAATAAATAAATTAAATAAAAAGGAAAAAACAACAAAAAAGGTGCTTTTGTTGCTGTTGTTTGGGGCAGGGGGGTTGGTATGAGGTAGCTCAGTGTTAGAGAGAGGGCTTGGCTAGATGCTCTAAGGCCCTGGCTTTGGTCCAAGAACCACAAAACAAGCAGGCCATGGTGGCACACCTGCATCCAAGCATATAGAGGTGGAGCAGAGAATCAGAGATCTCCAGCCTATGCTATATGAGACTGCATAAAATAAAAGGGCAGGTGACAGTAAAAGAAATGGTTGCTTTCGAGGACACAGAAGAATGGTGTCTTTTTGGATTTGGAATTTCTTTTTGTTTTTTAAGTTGATCATGGCCAGGCATGATGGCACACATCCTTAAACTCCAGCACTCTGGAGACAGATAGGAGAATCTTTGTGAGCTCAAGGCCAGCCTGGGTACATAGCAAATTCTAGGCTAGCCAGGGCTACCTAATGAGATTCAGTCTCAAAAGCAATAACAACAACAAAACCTTTCATTCATTCATTCATTCATTCATTCATTCACAGTTAAGTCCTACCTGTATTTTAAATATTTATCTTTTGTTATCAGTTATTGTAATCAGCATTTAGCAGGCCCTTTTGCTAATGTCAACATCTATAAACTCATGTTTATAAATCCAATGTCCCTCAGGGTTAGAAATCCTCAGTCACCTAAGGGACATTAATGTGACCACTGCTGTTATTGCCACTTGATATGTGCATTCTTAGTTCTAATTCTCACAGCAATCCCTGCCCCCCAGGGCCCAGATCTGGTGCCACCACACCTCCCCTTCACATCCTGCAGTTTGTTATCATCCAGAAAGTAATAGCACATAAATTTTCTCATCAACCCCATGAAAACACGGGGGGCAGGACTATCTTCATTTGAAAAATGAAGAATAGAAAAGTAAGTGATTTGCCCAAGATTTCAGACTCCCTGGTCCCTATCCAGTGTTCTTTCTACCAGACCTTATCATCTGCCCCTAAATCCTTCATGTACATTTGACCTGCAGCCACTGTAAACGAATACAGTGGACAGCGGACAGAGAGCAAAAGCAGGAGGGAGACAAAGGAGGGGGAGAGCGACACCCCGCCAACCCTACAAAGAAAACAGCAACCAACCATGGAATGTCCTCTGTTGCTCTGTCAGCATTATGCGTGAGTCTCTAAGGGGCTCTGGAAATGCCAGCAGCCAGACCCTGGCACACACACAAGCTGTTGGCACAGACAGCCCAGAGCACTTCTGACAAGCGGTGCCACTCTTTTTAGGTTCCAAAACAAGCGGCCATGTGCACCTCTGCTCTGAAAAGACACCGCCTGTGCCTCCTAAATCTGCTTTAGTCCATACATGTGGCTCCGGGCTTTTAATTCTTGCCGATATTCTTAGCTATGGTTGGCCTAGAGCAGTGGCAAGTTGACAAAGCTCCACAACAGGCTGAGCCACAGAGGAAGCCTAATGTGTAGAGTTAACGTGGGCAAACACCTGACTCCAGTCACTTAAAGCGTGGAGAAGCTGGCGGCTCCGCCAAGCAGAGAAGGCCAGGATATGGGTGCCATGCATTGAGTGAGGCTGGTGCTGGTGCCATTCCCAGCCTGTTCTGGCATGTGAATAATGGCCAAACAGCAGCTAGGGGAAGAGGCTGTTTACTTGAGTTCAAGCTATTTATAGCACCAGCAATCTGCACATATTTGGATGACAAATCTCTGGGCTTCAAGTGAGCTGAGCTTTGCTCCTGGACAATTTCAACAAACACATTCCCTCCCAACGCCACCCCCAAGGCCCTCCCTCAACATGTGTTGCCCTCAGGATATCTAACTTGAGTTGCTGAGCTTCAAAAGATTATGAAAATAAATCACATTTCAGGAGCTGTGACTTTTAATTCATTTATCTATGAGTTTGAAATACATATTTAAGACTTAAATCAGTCCATACACATTCTTTAATAGTGTTCGAAGATCCAACAGCCAAGTGATGGTGGTGCACACCTTTAATCCCAGCACTCAGGATGCAGAGACAGGTAGATCTCTGTGAGTTCGAGGCCAGCCTGGTCTACAGAGTGAGTTAAGGACAGTCAAAAATACACAGAGGAGCTCTGCCTCCAAAAAAAAAAAAAAAAAAGCCAAAAAAGAAAAGAAAATAGTGTTCAAAGATCCCATAAATGGACAAACAATATCTGAATGATGTATTGGAATAGTTTTGATCACATTCTGACACTCTCATGACTAACAATAAAGTTTACTTTGAATCAGAGGGCAGCACTAGTTACAAGCTAACCAAAATTAGCCATAGAGGTTTTGGAGGACTGAGGACATATAGAGAGACAAAAGAAGTAGTAGGGTAGGGCTTAGAAAGATTCTCAGCCCTTTTAGATTGAGGAAAGAGAGAGAGGAGCTTACTGATCGCTTCTCTGATTATTCAGGTCCTTACCTCAATATCTGACTCCGGAGTTTTTATTGATAAAGAATAATTCGATAAATGCTTCATCTGGTGCCCAACATAGGGCACGTATTTCCACATAGGACCTGAAAAAGTACTAAAAAAAATTCCAGACACACACAGACTCAACACAGCTTCCTAGTACAGGCACCAAAGCTACAGAGAAACCTTGTCTCGAAAAAACAAAAACAAAAAAATAGATACAAAACTTTGGACTCACCAAGATAGGCTAGATGATGGAGTAATAATGTCTTCAAATTTGCCAAATGCAAATGGACTAGATATTGTGAATGTAATTTTTACCTAATTTTTTTTTTCTGTAGCTTTGGAGCCTGTCCTGGAACTAGCTCTGCAGACCAGACTGGCTTCGAACTCACAGAGATCCACCTGCCTCTGCCTCCGAGTGCTGGGTTTAAAGGCATGCACCACCACTGCCCAGCTTGAATTTTTTTTTTTGGTCTAATAATTGTTCTTACTATATATAGTTTTACTGTATTAGAGTTAAAGCCTTTCCTGTTTATGTGGACTATGTGGTCACACTGACGCCCCTGAGACTGACAATAAAGTTTACTTTGGGAATCAGAAGGCAGAGCTAACTGCTACCTGTCCAAAATTAGTCATAGAGGTTTAGGAGGATTGAGGATGTATAGACAGACACAGGGTGGGGCTTAGAAAGATTTTCAGCCCTCTTGGACCAAAGAACGAGAGAAAGAGGTCATCACTGATCACTTCTCTGAGGCTTCTCTGATCATTCAGATTCTTACCCTGATATTTGACTCCCGAGTTCAATAAAGAATAGATAAACACTTCAGAATGACTGTAATCAGTATGTCTGCGCTGCTATAAGGCTGCCATGCCCAACTCAAGACCTATACAGAGAATATTTCTTTTTTTTTTTTAAATTATTTATTTATTATGTATACAATATTCTGTCTGTGTGTATGCCTGAAGGCCAGAAGAGGGCGCCACACCTCTTTACAGATGGTTGTGAGCCACCATGTGGTTGCTGGGAATTGAACTCAGGACCTTTGGAAGAACAGGCAATGCTCTTAACCACTGAGCCATCTCTCCAGCCCCAGAGAACATTTCTTATGACACAGTTTGTGTAGGAGGAGAAAGGTTTTCTGTGATCCACAAATATATAATCGCATATGCATGCCAAACAAATAGCAGACGCATCCCCACCAACTGTAGAGCAGAAGCAGACAGTGCAGGATTGCCAACGCCCCTCCAGCTTACTGCACACACATACAAGGGAAAGGTGGGGTTACAGCAATAAACATGCAGAACCTTCCACAGCTTTAACTTAAACTGTGGCCAACAAGTCTGTTTGGAAAAACTAGCTACCTCTAAAAGCTGCTTAGTTTTTAGGACTAGGTACTGTTGCGGAAAACTCGTGCTAGCCCGTAATTAATAAACAAAACCTTGCTTTTGCATTCAGAAGTATGGCTCCGTGGTGGTCTTCTTGGGAGTCCTAGGACTCATGCACAACACTGTCTAACTCTGGGTGCTGTTAGGTCCATATGCAGACTACTAATGTTGGAGGCTTGCAGCTCTATCACACAATGCAGTCACTACAAACAAAAAGCTGGCAAGTGAAGAAAAGACATCAAGTGTGAAGAGGACGCTGGACAAGTAATTTGTGGGGAACACAGCTTGTCTTTAGAAGACCTGGCCTGTCTTCTTACCCTTTTCTCTTGCTAATGACACGCATTAGAACACAAAATGGAAGTGTTCTAACAAATCTTAAATTTTTGTTACTGAAAATTTGTTATCTTTGTTTCGAAACAGAATCTTACTTACTACATAGCCCTAGCTAATCTGAAGCTCACTGTACAGAACACAGTGGCCTCAGCCTCCAGGGTGCTGAGATTAAGGTGTGCACCCCCACGCCCAGCTGTACTATTACTATAATGTTGAGGACGAGACCCAGGTCCTCAGGCACCCTAGGTAAACGCTCTACCTTTTGTGGCCCCAGTTTTCTTTACTTTTCCTCCACCCCCTCCTTAGTTTGCTCCTTTAACTTGTCCCATCTAGAGATAGAGAGCACACCGTAGTATGGCCCCTGCTTTCAATGCACACTTCTTGGCCCAAGGTTTTCAATGTGGATATTTATCACATGAAGATAACTAGACAAGAACACCTACATAGATACATCCGTCAGTAACTGCTTATAAAGTAAGTGTTGGTGACATGTTTACACAAGTCACCAGCTACCCACAAACCTCAAGGGTACTGTTTGTTGGAACAGAGGCCTCATCTCAGAGACTCAGGATTAACTGAGACAATCTGAAGTACCCAGTTCACAGTTTATGTTTTGTTGCTGTTCCCGGAGCCATTTACATCTGTAAAAGGATATACAAAATACCAAATTCCAAATGAGGACATCTCTGGATGGTGGATAGCAAGAGGGATCCATTAAATTATGTTCTTCCATGAGTCCTTAATTTTTAGAAGTGCAAATTAAGGCCACATCCATGAAAAATAAAGACATTACTCTAGGAAAAGGGGGCAGATGGAGGTGGAACTGGGGCAGAGCACTTGCCCAGCAGCCACAAGGCCCTGGGTTTGATCCCTAGGCTCACAAAAAGAAAAATAAAGGACGGAGAGACTAAAACTGAAGGAACTTAAACAGAGGAGAAAACAATTTGGGGACAGTAATAGGAATTGGCTTAGTAGATCTCAAAACACAGTTCCTCGCTGGTCAATGGTGGCACACTCCTTTAATCCTAGAGACAGAGGCAGGCAATCTCCGGGTTTGAGACCAGCCTGAACTATATAGTGAGTTTCAGGACAACCAGGGCTACACAGAGAGACTGTATCTTAAAAAAGCAAACAAACATAGTTCTTCTGGGACTCAAGAGACAGTCAGTGGGTAGTAAAGGCACAACCAGTCCACCAGGCTGACAGCCTAAATTCAATACCCAGGATTCCCAAGGCTGTCCTCTGTTACACACACACACACACACACAGAAAATAAAAGAAAAACTGGGTTAAAAAATTATTTTGCACTAGACAAAAACAATATCTCCAAAGTATTCAGAGGTTCTACCCACTGTGACAGTGACACAGTAACAAGAGCACTGCTTAAAAAACATAAAAACCAGGACTGGAGAGATAGCTTAGCGGTTAAGGGCACTGGCTGTTCTTCCAGAGGACCTGGGTTCAATTCCCAGTACCCACATGGAAGCTCACAGCTGTCCTTAACTCCAGTTCCAGGAGATCTGATACCTTCATGCACATAAAATAAAGTTAAATTAATTATTTTAAAACAAACAAAACCACCTAGGGGATTTATTGGGATGGCCTCACAAAATTCAAGATGAAATTACAACATATATACAAGAAAGCAGCTCTTTATAATATCTGCCTTCTAAACAGGCTCTTGAACCTTTTGGGTTCAGCTCTGCAAAATGTAATAGAAATAGAAGCTAGCCGGGCGGTGGTGGCACACGCCTTTAATCCCAGCACTAGGGAGGCAGAGGCAGGCGGATCTCTTTGAGTTCGAGGCCAGCCTGGTCTAGAAGAGCTAGTTCCAGGACAGGAACCAAAAGCTACAGAGAAACCCTGTCTCGAAAAATAAAAAATAAAAAATAAAAATAGAAGCTGCAGCTTTCAAAGTGGTTCTGCAGGACACAGAAAGAAGAACTGGGGTTCCAATGTCAATCTACGGGTTATAAACAAGAGGACAAACAAGGAGCAAAGAGTATGGCAGAATCTTGAGGTCCCTACCTTAGGACCTCAAAATCACCAGGCAATAATACTTCCAACATTTTTAATAAGTGTGTTTTCTGTTCTTGATGAAAACTAAAAGAGTTTAAAAGATAGTGTCAACTGGGAGTTAACAGACTAGGAAACAGAGAGAGGTGACTCAGGAGCACAGCTCAGTTGGAGTGCTTACTATGCCTGCAGCTTCAACCCCCAAAACTGACAAGAGACAGGGAGAGAGAGGAGAGGAGGGAAAAGGGGGAGGGAGAGAGGAAAGGAGAAAGGAGAAAAGAAACAGAAGAGAAGGGACAGAGGTGACTTAGAGAAGTGCATGCTACACTTTCACCAAGAAATCAACAGACGCCTGGAGACTTTAGGCTTCTGCAAGGCATGAAACCAGGAGTCTGGATCTCAAATAGTTGCGATACCTGGATCATAGACTTTTTCTAGTTATTTGTTTAGCTTTGAGACAGGGTCTCATGTAGCCTAGGCTGGCCTTAAACTTGTTATGCACCTGAAGATGGCCTTGTACTTCTAATCCTCTTGCTTTCGCGAGTGCTAGGATTATAGGTGTGGCCTGTCATGGCCCATTCATGCAGGGCTGGGAATCAAATCCAAGATTTTGGGTTTGAGAGGTAAGGGGATAAACAGATAAACATGTGATGGTTAATTCTGATTTTCAATTTGACTGAATTAAGACACAGCTGGGTAATGAATGAGGCTCGCTGCTCTCTCTCTCTCTCTCTCTCTCTCTCTCTTTACATTTTCAGAGAGGGCCCTGACCAAATGAATGGTTTAATCCTTTGATGGATTTTAACATGGTAGCATTATTTGGGAGTTAGTGAAAGGCAGGGGGTGACAGCTAGAGGCAGGTCACTGGGAGCACGCCCTTGCAGCTGTATCTTGCTCTCGCCATTTCCTGTATTCCCCACTCTGTTTCCTGTGCGCTGAGAATAGCTCTTCTCTGCTACACACGCCCATCATCGTCACAAAGGGCCAAGTGACCATGGACTGAGCTCCTGAAACTATGAAATCCTTCTTCCCTTACGGCTAATTATTTATGTCAGGTATTCTACCACAGAAACACACCGCTGAGGCTCCTCCACGCCAGTGAGACGAATATACAGAGACTCCTCCACGCCAGTGAGATGCTTTCCTACTGTCAGTGACTACTACTCAATGTACACTACGTATCCCTTTAAGAATCTAAGGAAAATGTCTATTCTCAAACAATTTCTTTTAAAAGGATCAATGGAATCTGATGATTATCTTTGGGTTTGTCACAGATGCACAGATCACATCCAGAAACTCTCAAGAAACTACAAGTTTCGGTGAACATTTCTTGTTGGTGATGGGCATCAAGTCCCTTGAAGCTTATACAGAAGGTACCACAGTACTACCAACTTCCATCCAAGCTTTTATAAGCGTGTGTTGGGGTCAGAGAGCCCAGACCCCAAAAACATAAAATGCATGCCATGAGACCCTTTACAGGGTTAACAATGGACTGAGAGAAGTAGAGAGCAAACAGACCTTCACAATATGGCAGGATGAAGTAGAGAGCAAACAGACCTTCACAATATGGCAGGATGCATCAGAGCACATTCATCAGACTGACCTCACCCCTCAATTTCCTTTTTGGCTCCAAGACTCACTGGCTACAAAACAACAGGTGGAAATGATTGACAGGAATACTGAATAGAAAAGAAAGCAATAAGCAGTCCAGACACTATGGCACCATTGTTAAATACCCAGCCTGCTCTGCCTGTGGAGCGCTGGACTCTGCAGCTACACAAAAGTATCTCAGAACAAGAACAATAGGTCTTGGGGCTGGGAAGCTGGATCAGTCCATGACACACTTGTCACACAAACAAAAGGACCTGAGTTCAGATTTCCAGCACCACCCTTCAAAGAGCAGCCAGGGGTAGAAGGAAGTGCCTGCAGTCCCAGGCTGGCCTTGAACTCATAGAGATCTTTCTGCTTCTGCCTCCTGCTGCTGGGATTAAACATGCCTGGATTCAGATATTCTTTTAAACAGTACTTCAAGAAAAAATAATTTGGGGATGGAGAGATTCAGTTCTCAGCACCCACATGGTGGCTTACAACTGTCCAGAACTCCAGTTCCCAGGGATCTGATATATTCTGGCTTTCATGGGCACTAGGCATGCACATGGAACATATAAATACATACATGCAGGCAAAATACTTATACACACAAAAAATAAAAATAACTAAAGCTTTTTAAAAGAGAATAAAAGGAATTTCCTTTAATCCTCATAGACACTTTATGCACATTTTATCATCATTCTCCTTACAAGAGAACAAGTAAAGCTCAGAATTTTAACTTGCCTAAAACTGCATATCTTTTAAGGAAAGAAATCAAGTTAGCTGTCGAAAAGGAAATATTTTTGAGATTTATTTTTATTTTATAAATATTGGTATTTTGCCTGCATGTATGTCTGTGCACCGTGTGTGCGACTGATGCTGAGGGAGGCCAGAAGCGGGTGTCTGATTCTCTGAAACGAAAGTTACAAATGGTTGTCACATGTCATGTGGAGGCTAGGGATTCAACCTGGGTTCTCTGGAAGAGCAGGGTACCCTAACCACTAAGCCATCTCTCCAGCATCTTGAAGTTTTAATAATGTATTATCACCTACTATGTGTGTGTTTATATATGTGTGTGCAGACAGGAGTATGTATGGAAGCCAGAGACAAAAGACAAGAATATATGTTGAAGCCACAGGACAACTTTTGAGAGTTCTCTCCTTCCATCACATGGGTCCCAGGGATTGAATTAGTTTTGGCAGCAAGCACCTTTACTTACTGAGCTATGACACTTGCCCAAGGAAATATTAAAAATTACATATTGGAGGTGGGCAATGGTGGTGCACATCTTTAATCCCAGCACTCAGGAGACGGAGGCAGGCAGATCTCTGAGTCTGAGGCCAGCCTAGTGTACGAAGCAAGTGTTAGGACAGCCATGGCCACACAGAGAAACTCTGTCTTGAAAAACCATAGATAGATAGATAAAATATTACATATTGGGTAGCTAGAGAGATGGCTCAGCAGTTAAGAGCACGGCTGCTCTTATAGAGAACCCAGGTTCAATTCTCAGCACCCACATGGCAGTTCACAATAGTCTGTAATTCCAGCTCCAGGGGACCTGACACCCATGGCAAAATACCAATGGACTCCTCTCTGCTTCTTCCATGGAGTGGCGAGGAAGCCTAGTCAGTACTGTCTCTCCCTTTTAGGAGACTTTTCCTTGTGTGTGCTGTGTGTAAGAATCATGGCACACTGTGGAGGTCAGAGGAAAACTTGCTGAGTTTAGTTCCCTCCTCCTACTGTGGACACTGGGGGTTGAACTTATATAGCAAGTTCTTTTACCCACCAAGCATCTCAGCAGCTTCCTCTTTTATCTTCTTTTTTTTTTTTTTTTTTTTCATTTCTCGAGACAGGGTTTCTCTAAGTAACAGCCCTTGCTGTCCTGGAACTCGCTCATGTAGACCAGGCTGGCCTCAAACTCACGGAGATCTGCCTGCCTCTGCCTTCCGAGTACTAGAAGTAAAGGCATGCGCCACCACTACCACAAGGTTTCTTTTCTTTCTTTTGTTTTGTTTTCCAAGACAGGGTTTCTCTGTGTAGCCCTGGCTGTTCTAGAACTTGCTCTGTAGACCAGGCTGGCCTCAAACTTAGAGATCCACCTGCTTCTGCCTCCTGAGTGCAGATTAAGAACTTGGTATCACCATGCCTGGCAACAGCTTCCTTTTTCACAAGACTTTCTTCAGAATGCAGGCTCTGGAAAGGATGTAAGGCATGCTTGAGGAACTGTCTGCTGTACTCTGTACTGACACTTAGGCTCCTACAGAGCATTGAGAGGTTTGTCCTCAAAATACCGACTGCTAGTCACTGGCTGGTGTGTTCTCCTGCAGCCATGGGCCCCCCAGTGCAGCCCTGGTCTGTCTCTAGTTGTCAGCTAGCATTAGCAATAAGCTAGCATTCCACCTCCCCACAGATCTCGCATTAGGTTAAGTCTGGGCTGCTAGTCCCATGAGAGCATGCATTTGCCACAGCTTTCTCCCATAAGCAAACTTTACTCAGGTTAATGAAACTTCCCACTTAATGACTGCTCTCCAGTTCTTTGTGACCGGACCTTGCTAATGTCTGCAGATATATGTGTCCCGTGTAACCTTCACTGTCCTTCCATCACATCAACTCCTTTCAGGTCTTCCCAAAGCGAGCTCTTCCCCTCCACCACGTCAAGGCTGCCAGAGTTACAGCTTTTTTCTAGCCTCCAACTTTCTTTGGCCATTCCACCCCATCTTTACCCTTTCTCCTTCTTAACCCTTACTGCTCAGCAGTCTCTGCTTTTGTGCCTTCTCCTCCAGGAAGTCTGCCTTCCTCGTGACAGTCACATGCAGAAGCACACGTGCAGGTCAAGACAACACTATGCTCCTTTACATTTATCAAGCAGCCGGGCGGTGGTGGCGCATGCCTTTAATTCCAGCACTCGGGAGGCAGAGGCAGGCAGATCTCTGTGAGTTCGAGACCAGCCTGGTCTACAAGAGCTAGTTCCAGGACAGGCTCCAAAACCACAGAGAAACCCTGTCTCGAAAAACCAAAAAAAAAAAAAAAACATTTATAAAGCATATGGACGGGGTTGTAGCTCGGTGGTAGAATGCTGTTCTAGCATGCAAGAGGTCCCGAGTCCTATCCCCGCCAACACTGCTACAGTAAAAATAAACGGGAACATTGAAGGAGTGGGGAGCAGAGAAAGAGGCAGGCACACTCAATTGTCAGACTTGATAGCAGGCAGTGTTTCTGTTAATCACGGCTGCAGCCCTGGTGTTTAGAGTGTCTCAGATGAACAACAGAACACATTTAATGAATGATAAATGAAGACATAGGGCATGAGTCATTCTGCTCTGTAAGCCTTCCCATTTTGCTCCTCTGATGGTTGTATGAATTCTGCCCCGCAGCCTTAAGCCCATCATGAGGGCATCACAGCCCTGGCTCCAGTTCGGCTTCTTGCTCCTATCTCAGAGAAGGAAAATTTCCAAGTCCAACAGAAACTAAGGTGACACAATTTTCAGAGAGCAAGATGTCCCCCCTCTTCACTTGTACATTGCTGCCACTTGTCCAATCACTCAGCCCACGGCATGAGTTTATCCAGGCAAAAGCTATGTGCTATGTTTGGCTACATGGTATCAATCTCACTGGCAAAAGCTTTAGCCTTTCCTGAGATGAAGTCAAAGATGGCTTTCAACTTTGTAAAGCTTAATTAAAAAAAAAAAAAAAAAAGCTAACTGAATTCCCTAAAAATTCCCTCCCAGGCAGGATGACTATGAGGCAGTGGGAAGGAGAGGTGAGTCAGCGGGAGTCAGAGCCAAGACAACGCGCTTCTGGTAAACAGTTGCTCTTTTCCAGACAGGATTAGGATTACCCGAACCCCACTGCTAAAAATACACAGATAACAGGTGGTATACATTATATAAGTACATCCAAAACAGAGACTCGGTCACCGGCTCTAAAAAGGGAACAGTTCAGTTAGTCAGAGTCAGCCAGGCCTTCCTGAGACTGATCCTTCTCAGAGAAGTCGCAAGAGCAAGCAAATGTTTCCACTGGAGCAACGGAACCCCTCAGTGCTCCCACTGCTCTGTGCCCCCACAGCCTTCCTCCTCCCAGCCGCAGTACTGGGATCCAGGCTGTTGCATCTGCTCTCTGAAGAACTTGCTCCCTCCTGCTGCGGATGGAGCCCAGGTCCTCCTGAATGCTAGACAAGCATTCTACCACTGAGCTATATCCTGAGCCATGAGACAGGACCTCAGCATGAAACCCAACAGCCTGGAACTCCTGGACTCGAGCAACCCTACTGCCATAGACTCCTCATTTTGTTTGTTTTCACTGATTATTACTGGGGGAGACATGTGACACTGTGTGCATTTTGGACGTCAATTTTGTGGAGACAGTTTCCTTTTTTTTTTTTTTTTTTTTGGTTTTTCGAGACAGGGTTTCTCTGTGGCTTTGGAGCCTGTCCTGGAACTAGCTCTGCAGACCAGGCTGGTCTCGAACTCACAGAGATCCGCCTGCCTCTGCCTCCCGAGTGCTGGGATTAAAGGCGTGCGCCACCATCGCCCGGCCTTTTTTTTTTTTTTTTGAGACAGGGTTTCTCTGTGTAGCTTTTGTAGCTTGTCCTGTCACTCGGTAGACTAGGCTGGCCTCGAACTCACAGAGATCCGCCTGTCTCTGCCTCCCGAGTGCTGGGACTAAAGGCGTGCACCACTATGGCCCAGCTCTCATCTCCTATCTTAATGTGGGTATTGAATTCAGGTGGTCAGGTTTATGTGACAAGCACCCTTAACTGCTGGGCCACCTCACGGCACTCCTGCCACAGCCTCCCAAGTGCTGGGATGACAGCCACGTAAAGGGCTCACCTCAAACCCCTTTTCAGTAAGCCCCCCATTCTGCCTTGGTTCCTTACAGGGAGATCAGCTGACATTGTCAGCAGGCGATATTTTGAAGTTGACAGGATCAGAGTCCTTCTCCTGAAATGGTCTCCACAGGAAACACATACAGCGGCAGCAGTGCAGCCCAGAAGTAGAGCATTTGTCTAGCACGCTCAAGGTTGAGTTCAGTCTTCAGCAGTGTAGAAAGAAAAGGAATGTATGCATATGGAAGGCTCCAGGTTGCAACTTGGTCCCAGCCTACACAAGAATTCATCCCAGTGACTTTGCTCATGGCATTTGTTTGCTTACACCTGCCAATTTTAGACAATACCAAATTCTACAAAAGAAATTAAACAGAGTAATGGGCCAATGACTAAAGGAAGCAGGAGAGCCAGCTGTCCTGAGTGGTCAGGTGTGGTCTCATCTAGAGGAAGTAGCATTTTAGGCTAAGGAAAAAAGAGAGATCAGCATTTTCCTGGCATCTTCTTAGATGCCAGGAAAGATTCCCAGGAAGAGAGAAGAGAAAGTGCTCTTACGGGAGCCAGCGTGGTTTCAAGAGGAAGATGCTCCAGCCTTCTAGAACCCAAGGAGCCAAGGAAGGGCTGCAGCAGGAGAGGAAGGCAGGAGCTGGATCCCCAGGGCTTTGGAGGCCCTAAAGAGGAGCTGGATCCGCTGGTAATGAAAAGTGCTTGGTCTCAGGGCCTCAAGCTGCTGCTATGTCTGAAAAGAGCTCCAACTGGACTACAGGAGGATTTCTGTGGTCAGATAAAAGCCAGAGTTTCCCATCCACCAAAAGAAGTCATTCTCCTTACCTCTGACAGAAGGGACATATGGCTCCATTCACATATACCTGTGATTGTATATCAAAGCCCAAGCCACCCTCCAGGCTCCCTCAGTCCCTACTCACAAGTACTTGTTAAACATTTCAAAGTCCACACCAGCCTCCCCAGGCTTCCCTCCTCCCATCTGTCCTCTTTTTTTTTTTTTTTTTTTTGAGACAGGGTTTCTCTGTAGCTTTGGTTCCTGTCCTGGAACTAGCTCTTGTAGACCAGGCTGGCCTCGAACTCCCAGAGATCCGCCTGCCTCTGCCTCCCAAGTGCTGGGATTAAAGGCGTGCGCCACCACCGCCCGGCTCCATCTGTCCTCTTTGTAACAACAAGGTTCCTCCTCCCCACTCCCTGCTCTCTTTCTTACTCTTGTTCTCACTCTCTCCTCACAGATAGTCCTTGCTATGCCCAATCTGTCTCTTTTTTTTCTGTTCTGGACTCTTCCAAATGCCTCTAGCTGTTCTCTCTCATCTACAATAAAAACCTTCCCTAAACTATACCATGGACCGGTCATGTCGGCAGTTCTTTTACTGCCCTTTAGAATACATCTGGTGCTGAAACCTGGGGTTTGACTCTCCTGAGGTGTAGATCATTTGTTTCTGCTGGTTTCTGTCACCCACCATATCATATCTGACTCCACATTCTAGAGTCTGCCTCCTCTTCAGCTACTCCTTCCCCACCCCTCTAGCCGCTCGTCTCTCCTAGCCCACTCTCTAAGCATCTTCTTGGTCCACCTGGCTCCTGGAGCCTGCTATGCTCTGCTGGGCACCCATCACTTGGAAAGGCGATGTCTCTTGTTGGTTCACTAGAGTCTGCTGCACGCTTATCCACTGTGGTTCGGGGCATCTCTCTGCTAGAGGCACTTACCCGTCCCTGTATTGTAATCCTGGTAGACTTCTTCTTTGTGACCCTTTCCCCTAAGCCTCTTCTACCTCCTCTTTGCTCTGCTTCTAATGGATGTCTTCCTTCCTGCTTGCTCTAACCACGAGCAAGCTCATTGAGAAATGCTCCGTCAGCTCCTCACCTGTCTTCTCTGACCTCTCTCCTCTTCGGACATAGGAATTTTATTAAAGCCTCACTGTATTTCTGAAAAGGCGTGGCCTCAGTACAGCTCAACGGGCAGAAATGGCACCCTTCATTTCTAAATTCTCAAAGATTATAACAACTACTGCCACTGCAGAAGAAAATGACCTCAAAACCTCTGCTAAGTCCTCTCTACTCCCTGCTCATCTCTGAGCTTTCTTTACGTACCCAATGCTCCCTCTGATCACTAAGTTCAGTCTTACAAGGATTCAAATGTCTCTTGGGCATGGATAGTATTAAAAATTGTTACATGCTATTCTAGTTCATTAAAAAAAAATCTGGCTGTGGAGTTCAGTTACGCCCTCCCACTCCAGATCTAAGCAAACTTATTTAAAAGTTTCCTCAAAAATCTGTCCTTGGGTCAGGTGGGCCACATGACTGTAATGGAGAGAACAAAACAGGACACCCCACCCCCATGACACTATGTGCTTTAAAACAACTAAAACGCACACTGTTCCCAAAAGGATTTCTGCTGTCTTATACACCTCTTCTTGGTTCTGTTTGATTCTCTAAAGACTCCCCTCTCTTCCATCTCTAAACCTTTTGCTAAAGTATAAACTTTCTTTTACCTCAGCATTTGTGAGACCATTGTGTAAACTTTCTGTAGTTCAGCATTTGTAAGTTCATTAGGTGTGGTTTAAAAATCTGTAAAATCTATTAAAAGTTACCTTAAAATTAGTAAAAAAAAAAATTGATAGTTTAAAACAATCTATACATAGGTAATCTACAGCATGCCTGTATGTAACTTGGATTCTTGTTTAAAAAAATAGATGTGTGGGGCTGGAGAGATGGCTCAGAGGTTAAGAGCACTGCCTGCTCTTCCAAAGGTCCTGAGTTCAATTCCCAGCAACCACATGGTGGCTCACAACCATCTGTAATGAGGTCTGGTGCCCTCTTCTGGCCTGCAGGCATACATGTAGACTGACTACTGTATACATAATAAATAAATAAATATTAAAAAAATAGATGTGCTACAGTATACTACTACACATGTAACTGGGATGCAATTCTTGTCTATGAAAAGTAGGACAAACCAACATATGATTGATGAAGAAGGTTCATAAATTCCTCAAGTTGTAAACGTCTACACTGGATAACAAAGAACTGACCTAGAGATATGTCTAACCACTTAAACAATGGATGTTTTATGATTAAGGTTTATAAATTCCTCAAGTCCATTCAAGCTAAGAAAAACTGACTTGAAGATGTATGTCTAGCCTCTGTCTTTGCTAACTTTGCTAAGCTTCAGCTATTTCTTTTTTTTTTTTTTTTTTTTTTTTGGTTTATCGAGACAGGGTTTCTCTGTAGCTTTGGTGCCCGTCCCGGAACTAGCTCTTGTAGACCAGGCTGGCCTCGAACTCCCAGAGATCCGCCTGCCTCTGCCTCCCGAGTGCTGGGATTAAAGGCGTGCGCCACCACCGCCCGGCAGCTTCAGCTATTTCTATAAACTGAGTCATATTAAAAAAAAAACTTGTGATATTCTGTAAAAGCATACTGTAAAAAGATCAGAAAAATAAGGTTATCAGTCCGTCTGTGGGCTAGATATATGGTTTATAGTTTCATTTTAATACTAAAAAAACCTTCTATTCAAAATTTTAAGGCTCAAATTTAACAGGGATAAAATATAAAACCCTAATCTTGTCAGGCCAGTGGCACACACCTTTAAACCCAGTACTCAGGAGGCAGAGGCAAGAGGATCTCTGTGAGTTTGAGGCCAGTCTGGTCTTCAGAGTGAGTTCCAGGATAGGCTCCAAAGCTACACTATGTCGAAAAACAAAACAAAGGCTTCTTCTGATAGGCAGAAATACAGACTCTGGTAGCAGCAGCTGAGGCTGTCTCCAAAGATGGAAAGCAATTCCAGCAATTCCACCTGGATCTTGCTTCACGTGTGATAATGCTGACTATTGGGCAAAGAAATGCTCTATGCCTCACCTACCACCAGGGCCCTGTCCAAACTACGGACACTATTCAGTGTTATCCTCGGATACAAGGAGAGTTCAAAGTCAGCCTGGGTTGCCTAAGAGCAAACCTTAAAAAATAAAAAAACCACCAGCCTGGTCTACAGAGCTAGTTCCAGGACAGGCTCCAAAGCCACAGAGAAACCCTGTCTCGAAAAAAACCAAAAAACCAAAAACAAACAAAAAAAACAGGGCTGGAGAGATGGCTCAGAGGTTAAGAGTACTGGCTGCTCTTCCAGAGGTCCTGAGTTCAATTCCCAGCAACCACATGGTGGCTTACAACCATCTGTACTGAGATCTGGCGCCCTGCTCTGGCGTGCGGGCATACATCGAGGCAGAATGTTGTATACATAATAAATAAATATTTAAAAAAAAAAACAAACAAACAAACCTAGTAACAATTTCACTTTTCAAGGATTAACAAGTAAGATCAAAGAATCCATTTAGATTCTATTGAAAGAGACAATAATTCAGAAGAAAGACTAGCGCTCTCAAAATAATGAAAATCAAGCCAGGGGCCAAAGATGGCTCAGTGGGTAAAGAGCTAGCCAACTATACATGTGTGGGACCTGAGTTTGAATCCCCAGAATCCATTTAGAATCCCAATATCCCTACACAGAGATGGAGGCAAAGACAGGAGAATCCCCAAAGGTTCACAGGCCACCTAGACCTGCATATACAGCAACAGACGACAGAGACCCCGCTTAAACAAGATCGAAGACCAGGACCAGCATCCTTGATCAAGACTGTCCTCCAACTTCCACACACTTGCAGCTGCACGCACATGCGCACAGACACACACACCTATGCATGCATGCTCGCACCAGGCATGCTGGTACACATCTATAATGCCAATACAGGAGGGGAAGGGGAAGGATGAGATCACCAGTCAAGGCCAGTGCAGGCTAAGTAGGAAGATCCAATGGTCAAAAGCAAACTAGCCAATCCACTGGGAAGAAAACTGACCTAGAAGCAATGCACCTTTTAGTAAGATGCTGGCTAGAAGATGATCAGACAGGATTTGTGCCAGATCCCTTGAAAAGTTATCAGCCGGGCAGTGGTGGTGCACGCCTTTAATCCCAGCATTCGGGAGGCAGAGGCAGGCGGATCTCTGTGACTTTGAGACCAGCCTGGGCTACAAGAGCTAGTTCCAGGGACAGGGTCCAAAGCTACAAAGAAACCCTGTCTCGAAAAAAAAACAAAAAACAAAAAAAAAAACCAAAAAAACAAAAAGAAAGAAGAAAGAAAGAAAAGAAGTATCAACCAAATACACTGAAAAGAGGAAAAAGAAGTCCAGGGGGTGGGGTGGAATGGAGTAGGGGGAGGAGATGATGAGTTCAACACCCTAGTGAGGTTAATGGTGGCTTTAGGGCACTGCACTTATGTTTGTTTATTTGGAGATTATAAAGCTGGAGCTTAATCTCCTTGAAGTTTGTAAATTATAAAATGGCATAAATTACAACTGCTAAAAAGGCTAACCTACGCTATCAAAAACAAATGCTAAGGCTAACCTATGCTATCAAAACAACAACCCAATACTTAAAAATTCAAGCCTAAATGGCAACTAGTTGGGTTTTTGTTTTTTGGTTTTTTTAAGGAAATATTTAAGATTGAAGAGTTCCTAAGAATTTGGGTCTAGTGCACTGCCTTTCTGGCCTGGGTTTGGTTTCTGTGGCTCAGGGGATGTGACAGCTGACTGTCCTGTCCAAACAAACACTGCAGGCGTTTATAGAACCACCAGGGATAGTCCATTTCTCTTCCCACAGAATCAAATTCTTATCTGGACAGAAAAGTCTGCGTGTGTTTTGGAAAAATGTTCTGAATAATCAGAATTCTTTGTAGCACTGAGAAGGCAATCAGTTTAAAATTCAATTTTCACTTAAAAGAAAAATTAAAGTAATTTTTCTCCAGGAATCCTGGCTTTAGGGAAGGCAGCACAGTGATCTGTGGATTGTGGAACTATCTTTAATCAGGGGCTGACGATGGCTGTGAAGAAGCTGAGCAAACAAGGCCACTGTTTATCCTTCACAGACAGACACTGCCCCTTAGCCAAGGGCTCCTTAGAAAATGATTTTTATTCCTTTATCAACTTGGTTGATAGGAGTTTCAAATCCAGCGCATATATGGAACTATGAAACGAAGCTGTTTTCATTCTTTAGAAATAACAGTTTAGCAGAGCTTGGGTGGCGCATGCCTTTCATCTTAGCGTCAGTGATATGTAGATCTCTAAGTTGGAGGCTAACCAGGGCTACATAGTAAGCCTCTGTATTAGAAAATAATGAAAGCAAACAAACGTTATAACCTGGCATGGTAGTACATGTCTGTAATTCCAGCATCCAAGAAGCTGAGGCAGAAAGACTCCACACACTGAGACCAGTCTGGTCTACAGAGCTCACAAATAGGCAATCAATAAAACACGCCTTTTTTGCAAATGGAAAAACACATACTGTGTTTTAAGATTTATTTGCTGGCTGACAAGTGGATCTGGAGGAGAGGCTCATGAAATCTCAGAATGAGAAACCATATAAGGCACTAATTTATTACCCCTAAACATTCCAGGGATATGAGTTCCTCTACTTAGAATACTCTAGAAAAATATCCTTAAAGTTAATTTAGAATACATTTACTTGTATTACTTGTGATGCTTTAACGGGTTAGATGGCTTAGATACTCTCTATTCTCATATGAAGAACACTATAGCCTGGAAAGGGTGGCACCCAAGGTCACTAGCTGAGCGCCTCGGCTGCCACACTTGCCTTTCTCCTGCTGTGCAGTGACGATCTTGATGCCAACAGCAGCAGTGGCACCTCAGTCACACTCACCAAGCAGTGGGCATTGTTCTTTGTGAAAAGTTTCTCCGCCAACGCAATAATCCAAATCAGACCAAATCAAACCGAATTAGAAAAGGTCCAGGTTTAATGGATACAAACCCTCCAAGATGGCTTTCCAGCCCCCCAGAGAGGAGACGGGAAAGGAAGACTGGAAAACCACGTGTTTGTTCTCTTGGGGGGGGGGGACAGTTTAAATACCCTGTGGGAGTGGTCTTGAGAAGTTTTGGGGAGGGGTCATCATTTTGTGGACTTTTTCAGGGGTGGAGTCTGGACTAAGGCAACTCCAGGGGAGAGGGCTTGGGGTGGAGTTTGCACCTGAACATTCTAGACTCTTTGAATATATGGATGCCAGGGGCCGGAGTGAAGCTGCCACCCAAACACTTTACACTTCCGTATGTCAACTCAGGTAGTGCTCACAATAACGGTTCACTAAAGGCAGGCTGGTCTGTCTGTGGGCCACCAGCTCCTCTTTATCTACCCTGCCTATTTTACATGCCCTTCATCTCTCCCCAGAAAATCAAAATGGGCACCCTAAAGCCCCTGTGTTTTCTTCACCTTCATCTCAAAACATAACTCATCCCAAAATACTGTAATTTCTATGGTGGGTAATAGAGATTACTTTATACTATTTGCTCTTCCTTTGTTTAGGTTTGAAATTACCTTTTAAACATTTATGGGTTTTCCCCTAACATGTAATCCGAGCCACTCAAGAGGCCAGCTGACAAGCTCTACTAACAGTGAATTCCTAAGACAGTATTACTGAAGAGGGCTCCGCAGTAAAAGAAAGAGGCATTGATTCATTCACTAGTTCCAAGAACACAGACAAACCCCAATTATGTGTAAGGCTGGGTAACGGTCCAGTGAGGGACTCCTGTCCTCACCAGGCTAAGGATTTAATAACATAGACACACACACTGCAAAAGTAATTATGGGAGGGACTAGTCATAGAAATGCTATAAAAAGAAAGTTCAAAGCGCCACAAGAATCAGAAAAAGAAGGAACTTCCATTATGCAGAACTCTCCAGGACAATCCAAGTTTTTGACATATTAAGCATTATTTAAATTTAGTAAGTGGCTCACAGAACAAAGGTTGTTAACCACAAAAGCAAATCGCAAATCAGGTCTGGAAAGCCACATTCTCTTTTATGGTATTATGGTGGCTCCTGGGGAGGGGTTGGGAGGGTAGGAGTCTTCTGTGGTAACTTTGTGTCAAAAGAGAGACTAGAGAAAATGTGTGTGTGTATGTATATAGGTGCTCACACATGCAGAAGTCAGAGGGAGTATGCTGTGTGTGTGTGTAAGACAGGATCTTTCACTGAACCCAGAACATGCCAATTCAGCTTGACTGGCTGGCCAGAAAGCCCAAGAATTCTCCTGTCTCTATCTCCTTAGAGCTGAGATTACAGACATATGTGGCCATACCTAACTTTACAAGGGTGTTAGGATTGAACTAAGGTCCTCAATCTTATCAGGCAGACACTCTATCCACTGAGCCATCTCCTCAGCTGACATTGTTTTTTTTAAGATTTATTTTTAGGGGGTCTAGAGATGTTCAGTTAAGAGTGCTTCCTATTCTTCGACTTTCTGGATTTCTAGTGCCAGACTGTGTTATTCAGACTGCCAGAGAAGACAAGATAGTAATGGCTTCACCCAGCACCAGATCCCGCATACTACAACCAACCCAGCACAATAGTGGCATGACTATTACGGACGTCACCGACCACTCTCTGCTTGGATGTGAGGAGGGAGTTCATGTCTGGTTCTATAAACCTGGTCAAAAGACCACAGGTGGAGACATCATAGGCTCTAGAGGGAAACCTACTCTTGTTATTTTTGCTAAATTTTTATGTTGTCAAACTACTTTCAAAATATTTCTATCTACCTATCTGTGTTGCTCCTAACCTTAGTCAGAGCTTCTTTCTGTACCAGGCAGTGGTTAATGAAGAGCCATAACCGTCAAAATGCTGAGAACAACTGACCATGATTACTGAGCCCTAAATGAAACATCTGTCTCACAGTCCCCATGCCCAAGACTTGAGAAACACTGCAGAAGAGAGTGGGAAAGAGTGTATGAGTCAGAAGATGAGGAAGAGCATTGTGAAATGCTCTCTTCTGGAAACACATAGCCATGAACTCACTACATTTGTGGATAAATGCACATATCCTGCATGGTCAAGGCAGCAAGATCAGTCAACATCCCATCAGGTAGCACTAATTGGACTACACACACACACACACACACACACACACACACACACACACTTATGAAACTGTCAAAGTATAAATAAAGACAAGAAAGTGGGAAGGGGCATGTTGGGGGACACCAGGGGAGTGGGAAAGGGGTAGCTGAGGAGGACAGGATAAAGATATAGTATATACAGCACTCGGGAGGCAGAGGCAGGCGGATCTCTGTGAGGTCGAGACCAGCCTGGTCTACAAGAGCTAGTTCCAGGACAGGCTCCAAAACCACAGAGAAACCCTGTCTCGAAAAACCAAAAAAAAAAAAAAGATATAGTGTATAGATTTATGAAATTGTCAAAGTATAAATCAAAGGTTTTTAAGCTCACCCTTGACTAAACCTACTATGTAGAACACAGAATCACAGATGCTGCCATCTTTGGGCAGTTTCTCCAAGAATCAATGTAAGAGAAAAGCTGGGAATCATGGTGGAGAGGCTGTAACCACTGAAAGGAGCAAGATAAGGTCACTGTAACTCCCAAGGTGCCTTTTTCTAAAAGGTATTTGCAACACATCTCCAAAAAGTCTTTAAAGAACAGGGGCTTGGGCATGGCTCAGCATGCTTGAGGCCCTGAGTGTGATCCCCAACACGACAGAAACCTGTGCATGGTGGAATACATCTGTAGGTTCAGAAGCTCAAAGTCATCTTCCCCTGCTTGCAGTCTGGGCTAGAGATTGTCTCAAAAGAAACATGGGACCAGGGCTGAGGGTATTTATGCTCAGCATTCTTATCATTTGCCTAACCCTGGGTTCAGTCTCCAGTTGAGAAGGAAAGGTGGGATGGAGGGAGAAAGGGTGGGCAAAAATATAGGAACTACATAGGAAAGCTCAGATTTTATGCCCCAGTCCATAGAAGACATAGCTTCCAGAAGGGGTCTTCTGAATCCTCTCATCTTTAGCTTCCCCTCTGAAAACCAGAATGTTCTTCACCCACCTCACAGATGCTGTGAGCCACAACCAACACACAGTAAAAGTACAGCTAACAGATCACTAGACAAACTCATGGGAGTGCATTCATCCAATGAGAAACCCTGTCTTTTGGATAGTCACTGTCAATTCTGTAGAAATCTTGCAAAACCATGGCTCTTCTCCCTTCCATAATGGATTCATCCTGAAATAGCCCAGCAGTGTGGAAATCATTCACTGAGATAACTTCTTGTTTGGGCAACTGGATGACCTTTTCCACATCCTGGGACCCTGGTGTGAAAGCATTCACTCAGACAAACCATTGGTCTCGTAGTCAAATCTACATAAAGCCAGTCCTCCACAATTATCCTTATTGACAGGACTTATTGGCAAGAAAGAAGCCCCGAGCCGGGCATGGTGGTGCACACCTTTAATCCCATCACTCTGGAGGCAGAGGCAGATGGATCTCTGTGAGTTCAGGCCAGCCTAGTCTACAGAGTGAGTTCCAGGACAGGTTCCAAAGCTACACAGATAAACCTTGTCTCAAAAAAGCAAAGGATTAAAAAAAAGAAGAAGAAAGGAAGGAAGGAAGGAAAAGAAAGAAAGAAAGAAAGAAAGAAGAGGAAAGGAGCCCTGAGTAGGAGGCACTGAACAGGAGAGACAGTATGTCTGCTCTTACTGATAAACAGGTCTAGGCGGCCCTGAATTCCCTAGCAGCAGACTCAGGAAGGTGTAATCTACCGGCTTTTGCTCTACCCTAACAAGCTATCAATATTCTGCACTTACCTTCACCTTTCATTTGACACAAGGTCTTAGTCTAGGAAATTAACTGTATTTTTACCCCTAAAATATACAGGACAAAAGCTTGGGTTGCTAAACCAGCCGCAGAGAAAGAAATTCCTTCTCACCTGAGTGCCAGCAGATTCAGCACCAGGATGCTTATTTAGCCCAGAGGGGTAGGGGCGGGGAGCAAGCTCCATCCTAATCCTCCTAGTATCTTCTTGGGTGCTTCACAGCCATGCCCCTTCTGAGACAAAGGCACCTACCTTGTCAGTCTTTTATCCATCCTCTGAGCCCTAAGAAATGCATGCTTGGTACCATTGTTATCACCTATGGAATTGCTAACTATGTCTGTATGGGTATGTAAACTGGAAACCCTGTGGGATAGGAAGAAGAGTGAGGAACATCAAAAAACAAACATCAAGAGGGAACATTTATAAGGAAAATGAGGTACATTTACACAATAAAGTACTACACAGCAGAAAAAAATAACATCTTGAATTTTGCAGGCAAATGGATGTGACTAGAAAACATTTTGTGTGAGGTAACTCAGACCAGAAAGACAATTATCACATGTAATCACTCATAAGTGGTTTTTAAACATAAAGCAAAGAAAATCAGCCCACAAATCACAAACCCAGAGAACCTAGACAACAATAAGGACCCTAAGAGAGACATACATAGATCTAATCTACATGGGAAGTAGAAAAAGACAAGATCTCCTGAGTAAACTAGAAGCACAGGGTCCTTGGAAGAGGGTTGAAGGGGAGGGGAGAGGCAGGGAGGGGAGCAGAGAAAAATGTAGAGCTCAATAAAAATCAATTAAAAAAAGAAAGGAAGGAAGAAAAAGAGGGAACATTAAAAGGGGAACATCAAGAGAGCATTAGAGAGAGCATAGAAAGAATAAATGGAACATGATAAAAAAAGACTTATGTGAACTAATTTATTTCATTTACCCTCAGACTTTATTCGCCAGGTTTTCGCCTGCTATAGCAATCCTTCTGAATCCTGAGAGGCTTAGAGGCCTTAACCTCAATATTCACAGAGCTGCTTTGAGGACAAAAGTAGAGTATGAACCTGCATCTTTCAGAAAGTCCAAGTGTTGAGTTATTTACAAATGCCAGCATGGCAACTGGCTCCCTCCAGAATGCTCTGAAGCAGATCTCAGGGTTTTAGAAGAGGAGGTGATGGGTTGGGGGCATCCAGAACCTGGAAAATTCTTTTTTCTTTTCTTATTATTTTTTAAAGATTTATGGTAATGGCCCACACTTTTAATCCTAGCACTTGGGAGGCAGAGGCAGGCAGCTCTCTGAGTTTGAGGCCTGGTGTAGGAAGTCCTTCTGTCTATGTGTTGCTTTCATTGGTTAATAAAGGAACTGCTTTGGGCCTATACCAGAGCTGTAGGGGAATAGAGCTGGGGGGGGGGGGGGACTAAACTGGGAGGGAGAAAGCAAAGAGATCGAGACACAATGGAGCCACCAGAGACAGACATGCCAAATCTTTGCCGGTAAGCCACTGCCACGTGGCGATATACAGATTAATAGAAATGGGTTAAATTAATATAAGAGTTAGTCAGTAAGAAGCTAGAGTTAATGGGTCAAGCAATGATTTAATTAACACAGTTTCTGTGTGGTTATTTTGGGGCTGAGCAGCCAGGAACTAAGGAGCGGCCTCCTCCTACAGAGGCCAGCCTGGTCTACAGGATAATTGTTACACAGAGAAACTCTGTCTCAAGGAAAGAAAAACAAAATTTATGGACTTGTTATTGTACTTATGCTTTTGTTTTATTTTTTTTTGGACATAGGGTCTCAGTGTGCAGCTCTGGCTGTCCTGGAATTCACTATGCAGACCAGGCTAGTCTCAAACTCAATGAGATCCTCCTACCTCTACCTCCCCAAGTACCAGGATTAAAGGCATGTGTCACCACTGCCCAGTTATATACACAAAAATTTTTATTTTGTTTTGTTTTTTGAGATAGGATTTCTCTGTGTAGCTTTGGAGCCTGTCCTGGAACTCACTCTGTAGAACAGGCTGGCCTCAAACTCAGAGATCTGCCTGTCTCTGCCTCCCAAGAGCTGGGATTAAAGGCATACACCATCACCACCCCCCAGGGCATATATATGAAATTTTTAAAAACTAAATGTAACCCTTGACTTTTGCAAGACTGGTTGAACAACAATGCAAATATATTTAATATTATTAAAACATATATTTTGAAATGGTTATTAGAAAATGATAGATTTTATGTATCCTTTACCACAAATAAACCTTAAAAAAATTTTTTAGGACTGGAGAGATAGCTCAGAGGTTAACAGCATTTGCTGCTCTTCCAGAGGTCATGAGTTCATTTCTCAGCAATCACATGATGGCCCACAACCATCTGTAATGAGATGTGGTGCCCTCTTCTGGCATTCAGGCTAACATGCAGACAGAACACTGTATACATAATAAATAAATTCTAAAAAATTTTAATTATAATTCATTTATTTACTTTCTTAAAAAATATTTTTCATATTTATTTGTCTATTGGTTGGTTGGTTGGTTGGTTGGTTTTTCAAGACAGGGTTTCTCTTTGTAACAGTCCCAGCTGTCCTGGAACTGGCTCCGTACACCAGGCTGGCCTCAAACTCACAGAGATCCACCTGCCTCTGCCTTCCCAGTGCTGGGATTAAAGGTGTGCGCCACCACCACCCAGCTGAGATCCTGTGTTGAAAAACAAAATGAGACAGAGGCAGAGGCAGACAGAACTGAAAAAAGCCAGCCTGGTCTATATAGCAAGTCCCTGCCTCAGACACAAAACAAACAAAAACTAATATTTCCAGAAACTTTTCCTACATATATATTTCTCTCAAAAAATATTTTTTCTCAAAAACATTAGGAGCATACAAACTGCCTCTTACACATAATCACAGGATGCAGTTCTTTTTCAAGTGTATATAACAGCCACCTTGTCCCCTTCTCATGACTAAAGTGCCCACCAAACAAAGTCTGTGTCCAGTCTTTCAGCACCATAAATCACCATGGCCAACATCTCTGCAGAATCTCTGGTGATGGGGCTGGAGAGATGGCTCAGAGGTTAAGAGCACTGACTGCTCTTCCAGAGGTCCTGAGTTCAATTCCCAGCAACCACATGGTGGCTCACAGCCATCTATAATGAGATCTGGTGCCCTCTTCTGGCATGCAAGCATACATGGAAGGAATGTTGTATACATAATAAATAAATAAATAAATAAATAAATAAATAAATAAATCTTAAAAAAAAAAAAGCCGGGCGGTGGTGGCGCACGTCTTTAATCCCAGCACTCGGGAGGCAGAGGCAGGCGGATCTCTGGGAGTTCGAGACCAGCCTGGTCTACAAGAGCTAGTTCCAGGACAGGCTCCAAAACCACAGAGAAATCCTGTCTCGAAAAACAAACAAAAAAAAAAAAAAAAAAAAGAATCTCTGGTGATGTCTTACTCCTGGGACCGGCTTTCGCCTGCCTACCCTTAATGT
This sequence comes from Microtus oregoni, assembly GCF_018167655.1. Classification (NCBI taxonomy): domain Eukaryota; kingdom Metazoa; phylum Chordata; class Mammalia; order Rodentia; family Cricetidae; genus Microtus; species Microtus oregoni. The sequence continues at coordinate 6,355,131 of NW_024543079.1, forward strand.
TCCCTGGGAAAACCACCTCCTTGTCATCCTGTCATCCGTTCTTGTCTTGCCCTCCCACCGCTCAGCCAGCTCTTATCCTATGTGGTTAGGCACAGCATGTCTAAGTATATTGCTTAGTATGTGCCTTTCATGTGGCTACTGCCATTCCAATTACAATTCTGATGATTACTGCTATTATGAAGCTATTGCTTTAGGGAGATGAAGGTGTGACTCAGTGGCCGAGCAGGTCCTGGGTTCAATCCCTGGCATCAAAAAGAAGAAGAAAGGAGAAGGTGTGTTCCTTTCTCTCTCGTGGCTGTCTGCTCAGTTAACTGTATTCTTTTTTTTTTTTTTTTTGGTTTTTCGAGACAGGGTTTCTTTGTGGTTTTGGAGCCTGTCCTGGAACTAGCTCTTGTAGACCAGGCTGGTCTTGACCTCACAGAGATCCGCCTGCCTCTGCCTCCCGAGTGCTGGGATTAAAGGCGTGCGCCACCATCGCCCGGCAGTTAACTGTATTCTATATCGAAGTTAATCTCTTGAATTTTCTCAGCACATGGTATGGAAGGTAGAAATTTCACCATCTGGGTAGTGACTAAGAGTGAAAGCTCTGGGCTAGGGAGATGCTCAGGAAGAGTACTTGCTACACAAGCATAAGGATCTGGGTTTCAATCTCCAGCACCCACATAAAAAGATGGGGGTGGGGCCGAGAGATGGCTCCAGGTTAAGGGCAGTTGCTACAATTACCTATTACTGAGGACCCAGGTTTGATTCACAGCACCCACATGGTGGCTTACAACACCAATTCCGAGGGCTCCTATACGCATGTGGTACACAAACACTTTGGTTACACACACACACACACACACACACACACACAAGTGTGACTGTATGCCTGTAACCCCGGAACTATGGTGGATAGAGGAAAGGGAATCCCTGAGGCCGGCTAATTACCAGCCTAACTCTAGGTTCAGTGAAAGATGGAGTGACAAAGAGCAGAACCCACACCTACACACACAGGCACACACACACACAAAAGCTCAGCAAACTAAAACACAGGACCCAAATATAATGTGCTTTCCATAAGCATTTTTACCATAGTTTTCATCCATAAACTAGAGATCATAACAGGCAGGGCCTGAGTCATAAGGTTTTTATGAAGACAATTTTATTAAGGGACTGTAGAGTGCTTACCTAGAACCCTCAAAGCCCTCAGTTCAATCCCCAGCAACCCACTCCACCAAAAGAGCTGATTGTACTGAGATTAGTGCTAAGAAGTGCTTCATATGATACTAGTACAAAGAGGCCTGCTGTCTGCCAACAATGAGCTGGGCTTGCTCTCCACACTGCTGCCTTTTGTCTGTTTGTTGCCTTCCACTGGTGCACTTCTTTCAGCAACAACCTCTCTCCCTAAGCCGTCCACTCCTGCCTTCCAGAGAAAGCTGTGCTATCAGTTTCCCTTTCCACTCCCTTGTCTTCTCAGCTCTAGGCCAACAGCATTTAAACTCTCCTGTGCTTAAAAAAAAAAAAAAAAAAAAAAAAAAAAAAAAAAAAAAACCTTCCCTTACTCCTCAATCGCACTCCAGCCTTCTCCCTCCCTCCTTCTCAGAGCTGCCTACGCTCAGTCTTCTCACATCCCACTCTTACCTCGTCCCACTGATACATTACACGGAACCCTTGGAAGCTGGGACATTATAGATTGCGCCCCCACCATTTCAACACATCTGCTCAGTCGGGTTCCTAGTGACCCCTGGAACTTATTTATTCAGATGGCACCTTCTTACTTTAACTTCTCCTCCTTGCCATCTTGGTGGCATCTAACAATGCTGACCTCTGCCCCGGGCCTTCATTATCACACACTCCCTCGGTTTCCTCTTTCAGAGCCACTTCTGGGTGTCACTTAAGTGAATGGTTCTTCAAGGAGCGTGCAAAGCAGCAACCCTCAGATCTGGGCCCTTTGTAAATCTCTCATTATTTTTCAGTATCATTGTTTGTTTTGTTTGTGGGGGGTGTTGAAACAAGGCCTGTTTATGCAGCCCAGGCTAGCTTTAAATTCCTGATCATCCTACTTCAGCCTCCTGAGTGCCGGGAGTGTAGGTGTGAGCCACAACTGGTCAGGACTGAGGTTCCACTGCCAGTTGTACTCAACTGCTTTCACCGCCATAAATCAACTATGAATGCCAGGTGCGGCGGCACACTTTTAAATCTAGTACTCCAGAGGAAGAGACAGATGAATCTCTGTGGGTTTTAGACCAGCCTGGTCTACAAAGCAAGTTCCAGGCCAAACAGGGAGAGACTATATAGCGAGAGTCTGTCTCAAAATAAACAGCGTAATGAATTTGTGTGTATATGTGTGTATTGAAATAAGGTTTCACTCAGTCCAGCCTAGCCTTGAATTTGTCTGTAGCCAGAGATTAAACTCTTGACCCTCCTGCCTTCACTTCCCAAAGGCTGGGAAGACAGGCAGGTGCCACCATGCTGGGCTTTGTAACACTGCTTTCGAATGTGTCTGAAATTCTGTCCCTTTACCTTCTCACCATCTTTCCAGATAGAGATAACTCACACTACTCCTTCCCCAAACCTCTAAACTAGATTGTGTTCACCTGAACAGAAGTACTCCATTAACAAGGCCCATCAAACAGCCACCTGTCAGAGGCCAATTGCCTACCTAAGCTCTGATGGCCATGATGGACCAGCTTTCTCGTTACAGTGTGCACAGTGCCTAGCACCTCATACTTGCTGTGGTTTCCATCTATCGCCCAAGGGTTCAAGTGTTGAAATTTCACTTGCTGAAGAGAATGGAAACCAGTGTCTAGAGGTGGGACCTTCGGGGAGGGAACCAGCAGAAGATAAGGCCATTAGGTTGGAGTTCTTGTGACTGGATAATGGAACTTCTTGAGAGAAGGCCAAGGATGTAGTTGAGAGGCAAAGCACCTGCTTAATATGGGCCAGGGTCTCTTCAACCTCCAGCACCTCAAAAAGAGGAACCCTCAAACTCAAACTCCCCATCTTGTAATATGCAAGACTCTGAGCAATTCCAGGGCTTTTGCTATAAAAAGCTTATTGTCAGAAAAGCTACCCTTTTTTCCAGTATTTAGTTTTAATAATGAAAAGGACTATGGCAATATTCTATATCTGGTTTCTATTTTTTTTTTTTTTTTTGGTTTTTCGAGGCAGGGTTTCTCTGTGGTTTTGGAACGCCCGGCTATATCTGGTTTCTGAATTACCATAAATAAATTACTGTAAAGTGAAAAATAAGAGCAATGAGACTGCCGGGCAGTGGTGGCGCACGCCTTTAATCCCAGCACTCGGGAGGCAGAGGCAGGTGGATCTCTGAGTTTGAGGCCAGCCTGGTCTACAGAGCGAGTACCAGGACAGCCAGAATGACACTGTAAGACCCTGTCTCGGAAAACCAGACAAAAATGAGAGTGATGAGATTAAAGAGGGTGAGGGATCTACCCCTGATGAAGCACACCCACCTACTGACTAAAATCCCGCCAGCTCACACTTGTATCCTAGAACTCAGAAGATGGAGACCAACACAAGGACTAGGAGTTCAAGGCTAGCCTCTGCGACATAACAGCATCTAGCCAGTCTACAGGCCATAAATAAGACCCTGTATAAACAAGCAATCCCCCTTTAGACCCCCAAAATATAATCCCAACCTCCTAAAACTTTAAGTACTATCTCTCAAACATCAAAACTATTTCTGCCTTTCAGATTCTCTTCCAGCCTAAAATTCTTGGGAGATTCTCTACAAATCCGGCTGTCTCCTCAGGGTCCTGCCTTCCTAACACCAGGGCATGTCACCAGCCTCGACTCCTGGCCAACACAACGGCCTGCTTCCTATCTCCTTTGGAAGTAACCTTCTTGTGTAATCTCTCCAGGACCATCACTCTCACTTCTGCAGGTCCACAACTGCTCTCTCTGCGCTCAGTTTCCTGTACGTGCAAAACGACAGCTCAAATGATTCCAAATTCCTGTCCATAGGTCTATGGACTGGAGTGGAGTTCCTAAGGGCAAGATGTCTCATTCACTTTTTTTTTTTTTCTTAAACCGCTGGCGATCAGCCCGGGCCCTGGTTCTCAATAAATCCTCATTGATGTTCCTCGTAGCAGTAGCAAGGCAAGCTCCCACATAGCGCGCATCTTAAATATAAATACACTTTGTGATCATCTTATAAGACATTATCCCCATTGTAGAGGTGAGAAAACTGACGCAGGGAAAAGTCCAATCTCGACGGCCCCCCCAAGGGAGACACATGCATACGTTTTCTTCAGTTCCTAGTTACTCGACGATAAACCGTCAAAGAAAAGAAGCTTTAAAAAAAAATGTTATTTAAAAAGAAAACTTTCCAATGAGCCTCAAGAGATGCTTAAGAATAAAAGCCGAAAGCGCACCCACCCGAAGCGGGCCGGGTCAGAAGGCGTCGCAGGCGCCCGCTCCCGGGCCCAGGGGACTAAGTCCAGCCCTCCGTCCTTGCCCCGCGTCCTCGCGGCCCGTCCCTCGCCGGTCGCCTGGCGGACCGCTCCTCTCCGAGCCGCGCCCGCCCGCTCGCTCGGCCGCCGCTTACCTGCCGCTTTGTCGCCTCGCGGAGCCCGGGCCTCCGGCGCGAGCGCCTCCCCGGGGCCGCTAGGCGCCCGCTGCCCGCCGCCGAGCCGTTGCCTAGGCGACGCGGCTGCCGAACTCCCGCGTCGCTCGCGCTACGGCGGCCGGGAAGGGACGCAGCAGCGAGCTGGGGAAGGGGAGGGAGACGCTCGGTCTTAGCGAGGAGTGGGTGGAGGAAGGAAAGCTGTCCTGAGCCTGGGGCCTTAGCTCCCTAGAGAGGTGGACCGACGGAAGCTGGGCGTGGGGAACAGCGAGGCTCTAGGGGGAGGGCTTGTACCTCGGATGCTGCTCATGTCTCAGTTCATTTTTGGCACTCGAAAGGCAGTATGGGGCTGGAGAGATGGCTCAGTGGTTAAGAGCATTGCCTGCTCTTCCAAAAGTCCTGAGTTCAATTCCCAGCAACCACGTGGTGGCTCACAACCATCTGTAATGAGGTCTGGTGCCCTCTTCTGGCCTGCAGACATACACACAGACAGAATATTGTATGCATAATAAATAAATAAATATTAAAAAAAAAAGAAAGGCAGTATGTACAGTAGAGGTGCCCTTTGGCCCGTTTGCTAGGTTGGTAATTAGGTTGGTAAAAACCTAATGGGTTTTGAATTTTTGTTGTTGTTTTGATTTTTTGTTGTTTTTTTTCTTTTGTTTGTTTTTTTGAGTTTGCCTTTGGTTTATTAGTTTGGGGTTCCTATTTTTCTTTTTCTTTTTTTTCCTCCTTTCTTATTTTGCTTTCTTTTTTTCTTTTTTGAGACAGGCTAGCGTTCAACTCAGTATGTACCTGAAAAAACTTGAACTCTGCCTCAACCTCCCAGCCTTTTTTGGTGGCGGAAGTAGTGAATAGAATTGGTTTGGGGGTGAGCACTTCAGCATGGGAAATAAATAACTTGTGATGAGCAATTACACTTCCCGGAAAGATCCTGCGGATACACAGACCCTCGGCACAAAAGATGTTCCTAACTGGTGTGGAATTCCAATCCACCAGGGAAAACCAAAATTAGACTTACTCCAAATTCAGATGAAATTTTGTTCTTACTACCAGCAGGAGGCCAACAGCCTGAGAGTCAAGTCAAAAGCTAGCTGGGGGCTGGAGAGATGGCTCAGAGGTTAAGAGCACTGCCGCTCTTCCGAATTCCTGAGTTCAATTCCCAGCAACCACATGGTGGCTCACATCCATCTGTAATGAGATCTGGTGCCCTCTCTGGCATGGAGGTGTACAGGAACATTGTATACACAATAAAGAAATCTTAAAAAAAAAAAAAAAAAAAAAAAGCTTGCTGAGCCGAAGGGGGCTGAAGGGTTTGTAATGGTGAAGGTGGGTATCGCAGTTATCCTAGTTGGTGATCAAAGCGCTTCACTCCACCCAGCTGTTTCTGGCCCCATTACACACAGCAGCAATCCCATAATTCTTCTCTCACATGGGTAACAGCTAGAGGCCACTAGGATCTCCCTGGCATTTCAGGACAAAGGTCAACAGCTATTAGGGGTGGCTGGTGCTGGGTTAGGTTCCTTAGCCATCACAGGGGAGTCCCTGTATAAACTGTCAACAAACCAGACCCCTCTCTAAACCGGAAAGAAGGCTCCTTAATGACTGGGATAGAGTGGTTTCTTCTTGGCAGGACTGGCTGTCACAAACTCCATGGTGGAACATCCATAAAATAGGTACACCCATAAAAAGAATTAAGAGAGTCAAACTAGGTACGGTGGCTCACCTGTAATCCCAGCACTAGAGAATTTCACCACTGCCTGGGCTAGATTGAGATCTTACCTCAAAAGTCCAAACCCCGCCTAAAATAATAGGATCCAGAGTAGCTACAGCTGTCAACACAGTTCACGTATAAACCTGCCAGTCTTTAAGCTATGGGTGTAATAAAAATCTCCTGCTCTCTCTCGACTAGTCCTGTTTCTGCTACTACTCTTTTTGGGGTGGGGCGATGGGCGAACAAGGTCTTTATATAATCAATCCTCAATGTTCTGGAACTCTAGATATAGACTAGGAGCTCCTGAACCTGACAGAGATCCTCCTGCCTCTGCCTCCAGAGTTGTGGGATTAAAGGCCTGCGCCACCACACCCAGCCTCATTTCCAGCCTTTGTTTTGTTTTTGTTTTTGTTTTTTTGCCATGTTGATCAAACCCAGGACTTTGCACACGCTAGGCAAACGCTGTATGGCTGGTTTGTCCCCAATGTTTGGCCTTTACTTTCACTGCTCCGTGTGCAGACCCGTATCTCCAGGTATCCTTATGGTCTGTTTCCTCACTTACACTATGGCTCTGTATCTATGGCCCATGACCAAGAAGACCTGGCCTGATCATCTTTAGTAGATTCCCACAAACTCTGTCTGTAGTCTTCTCTCTCTTTCACTGCTCTCGTCCAGTGTCTGATGTTCTATGCGTTTGTTTTTTGTTTGTTTCTTTTCACTAGAGCATGGACTGCCTTAAGGGCAGGCACATTGTTCTCTGGCACTTGCTGTCTTATGCCTGGGACCAGTGCCCTGCATTTGGTAAAAGTAAATGCTTTCCTCATGTATAAGTTGAATGTTCAACACCATGTGTCTGGAATGCTACCCCGTGTAAAGAGGAGTGATAGATCATAGATGTGTGTGTATACGGGCCTACACATGTAGAAATACACATGTACAGGGCCAACAGAGGCAAAGGCTGGTGATGCAGTTGAAGGCTGAAGACTGCTTCTCAGGGACCTCTACTTAGGTGACGCCAGGATTCTTGAGGTCACAGAAAAGAATTTCAGGAGCCAATATGAAGCATAGTTGGAATTTATTAAGAAGAGTGTTTTGCAGTTGTTGTTGTTGTTAGTTTTTTGTTTGTTTTGTTTTTTTGTTTGTGTGTGTGTGGTTGGTGGGTTTTTTTTTTGTTTTTTGTTTTTTGTTTTTTGGTTTTTTTTTTGGTTTTTTCGAGACAGGGTTTCTCTGTGGCTTTGGAGCCTGTCCTGGAACTAGCTCTATAGACCAGGCTGGTCTCGAACTCACAGAGATCCGCCTGCCTCTGGTTGGTGGTTTTTTGAGACAGGGTTTCTCTATGTAGCTTTCGCTGCCCTGGAACTCACTCTGTAGACCAGGCTGACCTCAAACTCACAGAGATCCACCTGCCTCTACCTCCTAAGTGCTGAGACTAAAGGCGTGTGCCAGCACTATCTAGTAAGAGGAGATTTTTTCCACATCCCCTTAAGCATGGGAGTTAATAAAAGGCACTGGGGAGAGGATAGGTGTGGGTGCGGGCTCCCCAGCAAGAGTCCTCACCCTTATGACTGAACTCTAGCTCTGCAAGCCATTTTAGGGGCTTCTGAAGTTAACATCTTCCAAGGGCTGCTAAGGAATGTTTTTTGCTTTCTTTTTTTAATTAGTGAGATAGGGTGGCTCCAAAGGTACCATTGGATAGCCTTGTAATCTGATTAGGTAAAGCTATGGGTCGCAAGAATTGCACAAGGGGGTTAGGACATGCCTTCTACTGTAGATAAGATTTTTGTGAGAGCCCTAGAAAATTACAGGTTATGGGGCTGAAGAGATGGCTCAGAGGTTAAGAGCACTGACTGCTCTTCCAGAGGTTCTGAGTTCAATTCCCAGTGACCACATGGTGGCTCACAACCATCTGTAATGAGATCTGGTGCCCTCTTCTGACCAGCAAGCATACATATAGACAGAACACTGTATACATAATAAATAAATAATTTTTTTTAAAAAAAAGAAAATTGCAGATTACATCTGGAAAAGAAAAAAGGCTACACTCAGAGGTTATAGACCTTAGACCTTAACCATGATCCGTCGTTATTTTAAAATCGTTATTTGAAACATCTCTATCTAGGTAGACAATAAACATTACCTTCACAATAAACGTTAACTGTGCTAGAGGATTTTTTTGTTTTTGATCTGAGACAGGATCCTACAGCTGGAGGAGGAGAAGGCTTCCCTCCCCTCAGTTGTTTGTCATCCCCCCCCTTTGTGCAGTGATAAAGAGACCTTCATCCCAGACCCAGAGCCCTGAGTACCAAAGCCAGAGCAAATGGCTTAATTACTTCTTATCTCACCTGGCTAGCACCTGCAGGCCACTAGGATCCCACAGGCATTTCAACAGGTGCTTGGTGCTGGGTTAGGTTCCTCAAACATCACAGGGGATGTGTAAATTGTCACACAAACCAGACCACCCAGGGAAACCGGAAAGAAGGCTCACTGATGACCGGGATAGCATGAGGTTTTTTTTTTTTTTTTCCCTGGGTATGCAGTAACACAGGGCCATTAGGTTAGGGCTGGCTGTCACATTCCCTCAGAAGTGCCTACCTTTGAACCTGGTCCAGGCCTGTAAAACATCACATTTTTGTGGGAATCATAGCTGAGCAGTTGTTATAAGTGAACTCTCATTTGGAGAAAGTCTTGGGATAACAAGGATTTAGAGACTGTTAAAAGCACAGTGAGTTTGAGGCCAGCATGGTCTGCAAAGAGAGTTCTAGGACAGTTAGGACAGTTACACAGAGAAATCTTATCTTCAAAAAAAAAAAAAAAAAAAAGAGTAAGAGAAGGAGGACTGGAGAGATTGCTCAGTGGAGAGATAGTTCAGTGGATAAGAGTGTTTATGTAGGGTTTGGGGAAATGCTAAAGGATGACCCCAGACTCAAATAGCTCGTAACGGCAAAGAGTGTTTATTATACTAACATACATGTCGGTTCATTCACCTGTGCAAAGTGGCGATGACCCCGAGAGGAACCTGCAGGCTCCTTTTACACAGCTAAAGGAAGTTCCAGGGTCAGCTACATAATTAGTCAAGCAGGCAGCCTTTACATTAGTGTATTTCTAACTGACTGAGGGTCGGTCTTATCAGTTTTGGACACGTCTGCACAAGCTTGGACGTGACCCAGAAGGGGCTGTTGGGGTTGTCCTTGAGATACTGGCTTGTAGGGCTGGCTTAGGTCCTCTCTGTTTGTTCTCTCCCTCAACCCTGAATGTAAGGGCCTTGCAGATAAATGGCTCTTTATTGGAAAAGACACCTGTTTTGCCCTTCTCAGAGAGTTACAATTTAAATTCAGTTGTAAAAAGTGGGAGAGTAGCCAGGCAGTGGTGGTGGCACACACCTTTAATCCTAGCCTTCTGGAGGCAGAGCCACACGGATCTCTGTGAGTTTGAGGCCAGCCTGGTCTACAAGAGCTAGTTTCAGAACTGCTAGGACTGTTACCTGGAGAAACCCTGTCTTGAAAACAAACAAACAAACAAACAAAAAGATGGGAGAGTTTAACCCCTGCCCTTGTTACTCTCATGGGGGACCTTGTTAGGAATATTCTTTTTTTTTTTTTTTGATTTTTCGAGACAGGGTTTCTCTGTGGTTTTGGAGCCTGTCCTGGAACTAGCTCTTGTAGACGAGGCTGGTCTCGAACTCACAGAGATCCGCCTGCCTCTGCCTCCCAAGTGCTGGGATTAAAGGCGTGCGCCACCACCGCCCGGCAGGAATATTCTTAAGACAGCCTCTCCACCAACACAAATAATTCCAATCAGACCATATTAGACTGAATCAATGCCATGTTTACTGCAGCGCTTTCAGGTGGCCGGGGAGGGGTCAGTGCTTGGTAGGCATTTCCAGAGGTAGAGCCCAGACCAAGGCAACTCCCAGGGTGAGGGGGCTTGCGATGGAGCTTTCTGCTCCATTGGTGCTCCATTGATGCCCCAAGGATGAGTGCCTGGAGCTGGGGTGACATTTCCTATCAGACCTCAGTTCTTTTCCCAGAATCCTCATGTTGGCTCACAATCTTCTGTAACTTCAGTTCCATGATCCAACCTCTTCTGGCTCCTCAGACCCCTGGCATGCACATAGTGCATACACATAAAGAAAAAATGAGTAAATCTTAGAAAGAGAAAAAAAGAAAGAAAACACCAAGGCATGGGGCTGGAGAGATGGCTCAGAAGTTAAGAGCACTGGCTGCTCTTCCAGAGGTCCTGAGTTCAATTCCCAGCAACCACATGGTGGCTCACAACCATCTGTAATGAGATCTGGCACCATCCTCTGGCTTGCAGGCATACATTGAGGCAGAATGTTGTATACATAATAAATAAATCTTAAAAAAAAAAATCAAGGCATGGTGGAGCACACCTTTGTTAACCAGCACTTGCAGGGAGCGGCAACAGGATCTCTGTGGATGAGTTCCAGGCCAGCTGGGGCTTCTTAGTGAAGCCCTGTCTAAAGAAAGAGAAAAAGAACAAAGGAAATCAGTCGGCTTAAAGATGGCTGAAGATTGTCCTCTCCCTGATAATCAATTTAGGCTTCCCACCTCTGTCCGTGATGACAGGTATATTATGTAAGTAAAAAATAGAGATAGGGAAAGAATGGGGGAAGTATCAAAATTGTCCCTCCATAAAATGTGCAATGCCATTTGGTCCCCTGGCTCCCTTTAGGCCTCTAGGTCTGCTCTCCACCACTACCCCCCCCCCCCCCCCCCCCCCCCCCCCCCCCCCCCCCGTCTCTTCCTCTCCCCCACCTCTCTCTCCTCTCAGGTCTAGTTCAGTCTGGAATCTACCAGATGTTTCTGGTTGGCTGTTTCCTTCCTCATATCTACAATAAACCCTTCTAAGCCATAAAAAAATGTGAAATGCCACATGAGGTGACAGCTACAGATCAACTGGAGGTCCAGGGCTTTGCGGAGACCCATTTCCCTCCAGGTAAAACAGGGTTATTTAGTGGCTCTTGTTGCTACTGTTGTCTATTTTTGTTGTAGTTTTGTGTTTTGGTGATAGGGGTCTCATCCCACGCTGGTTTAGAATTTACTGTGATGCCAAGGCTGGCCTTAAACCTGAGGATCTTCCTGCCTCAGCCTCCCAAAAGCCACACCCAGCTATTTGAATACTTTGGTTGTTTTTTTTTTTTTTTCCCGAGATAGGGTTTCTTTGTCTAGCTGTCTTGGAACTCAAAGACTTATAGATTAGGCTGGCCTTGAGAGCATAGATTCAGAAAGGACTGCCTCTGCCTCCCAAGTGCTGTAATTATTTCTTTTCTACTTTTATTTTAAAGATTTATTTATTTATTGTGTTAAGAGTATATGTGTGTCAGGCACATGCTTATTTATAAATGAAAAAAATGGGGATCCGCAGCAATCTTTAATAATTCATTACAACACCACTGCCTGTCGCTTAACCTTCTTTTTTTTTTTTTTTTTTTTAGTTTTTCGAGACAGGGTTTCTCTGTAGCTTTAAAGCCTGTCCTGGCACTAGCTCTTGTAGACCAGGCTGGCCTCGAACTCACAGAGATCCGCCTGCCTCTGCCTCCCGAGTGCTGGGATTAAAGGCGTGCGCCACCACCGCCCGGCTTCGCTTAACCTTCTTAATGCTCTGACCCTATAATACAGTTTCCCATGTTGTGGTGACTCCTAACCACAAAATTATTTCGCTGCTACTTCGTAACTGTAATTTTGCTACTGTTGTGAATAGTAAGGAAAATATCTGATATTTAGCACCCAAAGGGATTACAACCCACATGCTGAGAACCACAGGCCTAGTATTCTTAATATTATGATGTTAGACATATTATTTCTGCTAGTCAAATACAGAGAAAAAAATAAATATAAATCAAGCCCAGGTCGTGACTAGACTTTGATGCTATTCCATGGTCCAGAAGTTTTCCCCTCATGGCTCTACCATCCTGTTTCCTGAAGATACTTTCCTGCCTGCTACCCAGCCTCATCTCCATCAGATCCTAGGAACGAGCCTTCTGAACGATGGAGGAAAATTAATATTTGGCTCCTGTCTGTCTGCACTAAATGTGATCCTTGGTCCTCTGGGCACCTGTGAACGGAAGTTCCTGCAGAGGATGACACTGTACATTGAACTTTTGAAAGGCTGATGAAGTGGTTAGAACTGTAGTTACTGTGGAGACTGGAATGTTGCAGATCGAGAGCCTAATTACTTTTCCTTGGGTTAGCCTTATCTCCTTGAGTAGTCAGTCATTCCTCTGTCTGATCTTACATCCTGTGATTAACTTAACAGGCCTTTGGCTTCTTAGCTCCCACCAATCTTTCTCTCTTCTCTCTCAGCAGCCTGGCCTCGAACTCATTATACAGTTCGAGCTAGCCTTGGAATTTTATCATCCTGTCTCATTCTGATGCGGACGTGCACTACTTTTCGGTGCAAGAACAACCCTCTCCTCCTTCAGATATAGGGTCACATTGTTGCCCAGGTTTGCCTGGAATTCTTTATGTAGCCTAGGATAGCCTTGGATCCTGATCCTCTCTAGTGCTGGGACCACAGGTCGTAACCGGTTATTACATGCATGACCCAACATAGCCTGTTTGCCTCCAGCCTTACAAACATTCCATCTCTCCATAATCACAATGTACTGGCCAGCCACAAATAAACAGCTTGTAGGATGTTTAGTATGGATGCAGCTTCTTCACAGAACTACAGTTCGCGGGGGATGCTCTGTGTCTCTCTGCGCCATTGTACACCCTACGATCACCAGCGCCCCAAGTGAACCAGGGGCTGTTTACCCTGAACCCTTTGTGGCCCCTGCATCTCCAGCAGCCGTAGCTCCGCCTTCCCCCTCCTCCTCAGCCAATGAGTCTGTGAGCCGTGGGCGGGGCCACTCGATGACGTGATGGGTGTCCTACGAAGGGCGGGCCCTATTTCCGGCTTGAGAACTCGTCGCGTTTCTGAGGCGACTCCTGAGCCGGCAGTTGGCGACGGCGCAGGGAAGCCGCTCGGAGCGGTGGTCTCGGCCCCAGCGTCACCATGGGGGCCGTGCTAGGCGTCTTCTCCCTGGCCAGCTGGGTGAGTCCCGAGCGAGACCTTGGGCCTCCGGCGCCCGAGGCGCGCGGCAATGGCTGTCAGGTCGCCCACGGCGGGCCCGACCCTCTCCGAGGCCCGCGGAGAGGAGCGGGCAGGCGCGGAGTGCGCCTGGGCTCCAGGCCCGGGGAGGCGAGTCCCAAGGTCGGGGTGCTGCGGCAGGGCTGGCCCTCGGCTGGCCCTCGGTGTGGGTGGAGGGTGGCGGGAGGCCGGGCCGCCATTGTTTACTATTCCGAAGCTCCGCCCCCGCGAGCCTTCCGGACCCTGGGTTCCGGCGGGATGGGAGGGGGAGCGGCGAAGCCGAGGTTCCTAGGAGGGGGTGCGTGAGGGGGTTGAAAGTGGCGTCGTGCAATTTAGGGTCCCCGGAGCCAGTTTTTCCCCCTAGCTCGGCATACGCCAGCGCTCTGCAGATCTGGTTGGGGAACGCGGATTTCAAGTCAGCCCCGCGGCAGCTCGGGTTCAGACGGGACTGGCTGTGCCATTTATTTAATTAGCGCTGCGGCCTAAACATTGTGGGATGAAACAACCTGGCATTTCTGTCCTCCAGAGCTGTTGTGAGAAGAAAGTGCAGAAATCAGTCAAGTCACTTTGTCAATGTTAAAACATTTTAAAAAGTTAATTTTAGGGTCTGGGAAACCGAGAATATACTGAATAAGCTAAGAAATCTACCTCAGAGAAGCACGTTACATTGAACCACTTCCTGATTGTTTACTCATTCCCGAACTGATGTAATGAACCAAGGATTCAGTCTCTGCTTCGTGGCAGAGGTAATGTCGTAAATACCTTGTTCGTTTTTCCCTGGATAGCATCATTCCAGGTTTTGGTTTTATATGAAATGATGCAATCCAGGTATTTATATCTAGAAACTGCTTTATGTTTTATTCTTTTTTTTTCCTGTATGGGGTTAATAACAAGAGTGGAATGAGGGAAGAGAATAATAGGAAATTAAAGGCTGTGGAGAGCCAGGCATGGCAGATCATTTGTTATCTCAGCACTTGCAAGGCCTTGTCTCAAAACAGGAAGTGGCAAATAACAGTTTACGCAGGTGCCCGGAGATTGGGTTTAATCTAACCCGACACTGCCTATCTCCCATCCCCCCCAAAAATAGGGAGGGGAGGATATCAAGGAGCCAAATCATGAAGATACCCACTGTATAGTTTTATTTTTTAGGTAATGTTTTTTCTCATCTTTTTTATTTTATTTTATTTTATTTTATTGTATTTAAGATTGAACCCAGGATCTTGCTTATGCTAAAGGTATCTCTTAAAAAAGAGTTCCCAAGCTACACCCCCAGTCCCCACGCTGGCCTCACACTCACCATCCTGATGTAGCCTCCAGAATAATGGGATTACAGGTCTATGTTACCACTCCAGGCAAAGGATTTTAGCCATTGCTTTTTTTACTTTGTAGCCCATGTTGGCCTCGAACTTGCAGCAATCCTACCTCAGCCTACCTGGTGCATTCTGGAATTACAGGTGTGAGCTCCCACAACTGGCCTGTATGTTTTAACAGAACCCTTCAAATTATTATTACTTGGGGGACAGGATTTCACTTTGTAGCCCAGTGCTGGGGTTACAGATGTGTGCTACATTGCCTGACTTTCCTTTTTTTTTTTTTCCTCTGAAAAGAGCATATATGTAAGTCTAGAGTTCTTGGTGATAAGTAACTCAGGTGGTCGGATCTTGCTACTTGGACAGTTGACTTAGAGAAAGAGAGAGGCAAAGGGATCTTATTGTGAGGTCACAGAGTTGAGTCTTTTGAAAACGTAAGTGGGATTGATAAGTGATGTTTGGTTTTTTTTTTTTTTGTTTTTTTTTTTTTAAAGGTACCTGGAGGGACAGCCGTGGGTGCTGGGAACCGAACTCTTATATTTTTGTTTGTGAGCCTAGCCTTTAACGGCTGAGCCATCCCTCCAGGCCAGTGATGTTTGTTTTACATTGGCCTGAGAAGGTGGTTTTCCCTAGCTTTAAAACTTCCCTTTAAATGGGCATGTCTACATTGTCTACAAGTTGCTCTTCTAAGTCAAATGAGGGAGGCTTTCAGACTCTAGGTTTTTGGCTTGAGCAAGAGTTGCAATGTTCTTTTTTCGAAATGGAAAGAACAGGGCGTATAGTAGACAGGCAGATTGACGGTACTTACTCATTTCCTACTATGCAAAGGTGTAAAGTACAAAGCTAGAAGTGGCCTCCCCTCAAGGTGTTTATGACCTGGAGAAGTAAATATGGGTATTGATTTGCTGGAACTGTATAGCAAAGTACCACAGATAGGTCTTGAGCCATAGCAGTGGGTGGAAACTGCCCATGTTTCAGAGTTGTTGCCTTCTAAGGTTGATGAGAGAATATGTCTGACATTTTGGTTGCTGGTAGTTTTTACTTTCTTTGGTTTGTAGATATGGGCTTGGGGCTAATAATATCCAGGATGTGAATACTCTACCAAAGACAGGAAAGGACAGTAGAGAGCTTATTAAGTACACTGTATAGCTGCTGTTCATTCTAAGGGGTTACTTTCATGGGATGGTGGCTCAAATCTGGCAGTTTCAGTGTAGTGGTGGTTCCCTGGGTGGCTGTATGAAGTTCATTTCTTGATGGTTAGGCAGAATTTTTATTATTTTCCTGAGAAATAAAATTTACAGGGTAGTTTGTTTGAATTAACTATCTGTGCAGGGTAAATGGTTTACAGGGGGTCAAGCTTCAAGCAGAATCCAAGCCTAGTCATTAAAGAGTGGAATAGACTGGGCAAAGTGGCACATGCTTTTAATCCCAGCACTTTGGAGGCAGAGATGGGCAGATCTTTGAGATCGAGGCCAGCCTGGTTTACAAAGCAAGTTTCAGGACATAAGAGAGACCCAGGTGGTGGTGGCTCTCTGTGAATTCAAGGCCAGCCTGGTCTAGAGCTAGTTCTAGGACAGGCTATAAAGAAACCAACCCTGTCTCAAAAACAAACAAACAAACAAACAAAAACAAATAAATAAAAGAATGAGTGGAATTTTTTTTTTTTTCCCAAGATGCAGTTTCTCTAGAAACAAGCTGTTTCCCTGACCTGGAACATAGCTCACATTAAATAGGATTCTGTTAAAACCACCTACCCATTTGCCTCACAGCATTGAAGGATCTCTCTCTTGGTTTTCAAGACAGGGTTTCCCTCTGCATAGCTTTGGAGCCTGTCCTGGAACTTGCTCTGTAGACCAGGCTGGCCTTAAATTCACAGAGATCCACTTGCCTCTGCCTCCTGAGTGATGGGGTTAAGGCCACCACCCGCCCAGCTAGTAAAGGAGCTCTTATGGCTCATGGTGTTGTTGTTACAGGTTCCATGCCTCTGTAGTGGAGCATCATGTCTGCTGTGCAGTTGCTGTCCCATCAGCAAGAATTCCACTGTAACTCGACTCATCTATGCCTCCATTCTCTTCCTTGGCACTGTTGTGTCTTGCATCATGATGACAGAAGGGATACAAACTCAGCTAAAAAAGGTAAGTAGAAGTTAAAGCATTTTTACCATGGTTATTTTTTATTACTTTTTATATTTTACAATACTTTTACTGTTATATTCAATATTCAATCAAGATCATTTAAGATACTTTTTAAAAAAATATTTATTATGTATGTAATATTCTGTCTGTGTGCATGCCTGAAGGCCAGAAAAGGTCACCAGACCCCATTACAGATGGTTGTGAGCCACCATGTGGTTGCTGGGAATTGAACTCAGGACCTTTGGAAGAGCAGGCAATGCTCTTAACCTCTGAGCCATCTCTCCAGCCCCATTTAAGATACTTTTAAAAGATTTATTTTCTGTGTATGAGTGTTCTGCCTACATGAATGTATGTTGTCATTGAAAGACCCTCCAAGAGTGTCTTTCCTCTGGGGAGACCCTTCCCAAGGAACAGCAAGACCACTTTGTACGGATGCAAACAGCAAGAGGTTTATTCAGATACACAGGTACCTGGGGCGACAAAGTCTCTCGGAGGACTTGTGCGCCTCCAGGTCGGGGTAATGGGTTTATATATGTTTTGGGGAGCAAAAAGCGCGGTACAGAAGTGAGAAGCGTAGTTACAGGGTTTTTATTGGTTAGTTTGAATGTGGCCGAGTTCAGGTCCGGACAAGGTCCCTAGTTCCCGAGAATTCAGATATAGGCTGCCGTGGCTCTTATCTAGGGCAGACAGGGTGTCTTTCTCGGTATTCCCTGTTCCTCCCCCAGCCCAGTCACAGGTGTCTCTATCTCGTTTTGGCAGCTTTTAAACTGCCCTTTGTTCAAACCCTGAATATTCAGTACAAGCCTTGTAAAATGGTGCTAAGTTACCGGTGCTAAGTTGTTTAACAAGCTGGGCGGGGGGTCTTTCATCTGGTGCTAAGCTGCTTAGCAAGCTGGATGGGGGTCTTTCAGTCATATCTGTAGAGGTCAGAAGAGGGTGTCACGTCCCCTGGAACTGGTGTTAGGGATGGTTGAGAGCCACCATTTGAGTGCTGGGATCTGAATCCCAGTCCTCCACAAGAGGAATCCCTGAGCCATTTCTAAAGCCCCAGTAATTTAGGGCTTTTTTTTCTCCTTTGAGACAGGATTTCTCAGTAGCTTTGGAGCCTGTCCTGGAACTAGCTCTTATAGACCAGGTTGGCTTTGAACTCACAGAGATTCAGCTGCCTCTGCCTCCCAAGTGCAGAGATTAAAAGTGTGCACCATCACTGCCCAGCTAGTGCTTTTAACATCATTGATATTATTACAATTATTATTATTATTTTTGTTGTTGTTTTCTTGAGACAAGGTTTCTCTGAAGTTTTAGAGCCTGTCCCACAACTAGCTCTCGTATACCAGGCTGGCCTCGAACTCACAGAGATCCGCCTGCCTCTGCTTCCAGAGTGCTGGGATTAAAGGTGTGCACCACCACTGCCCGGCCTACTGGGCTTTTTAAAAAAATTTTTTTTAAACAATTACTACTATACATAGTCTAACAACCCAGAGGAAACAATTTAGAAACGTTTTATCCTTGTTTGCATAAGCTTTAAGCTACAATATTCTTTTACCTTTAGAAAGAGTTTGTAGCTGAAAAATTCTGTAGGAAAATTGAAATAACCTCAGGAAGGTGGGCTAATTGAGGACCCGACCAAGCCCAAGCCCATAGCTTCATCCTGAGTTCTACCACTGAGCTACATCCTGTCTTCAGAGAAGGGCTTACTAAATAATTCAGGCTAATCTTAAACTGTAGTGCAGGTTGACTTGGAACTTGTAGTCATTTTACTTCAGCCTCTCAAACTTTGGGATTACAGGCTTAACAGCTGTAACTAGTCAGCTTTAAAAAAGTGTGTGTGTATGTGTGTCTTAGTGTTCGTATTGCTGTGAAGAGACACTCTGATCACAGCATCTCTTATAAAGGAAAACAGTTTCAGAGGTTCAGTTTATTATGACAAGGAAATGGAGGCATGCCAACAGACATGGTACTGAAGAGGTAGCTGAGAGTCTTATATCTTGCAGGCAACCAGAAGTTGACTGAGACACTGGGCAATATTATGAGCATAGGAAACCTCAAAGTCTATCCCTAAAGTGGCACACTTCCTTCAACAAGGCTATACCTACTCCAATATCTCCTAATAGTGCCAGTCCCTATAAGATTATGGGGCCCAATTACATCAAACTACCACTATACATATAATGTGTACAAATGTTTTGCCTGCATGTATGTATGTGCACTATGTGCATGCCTGGTGGTGTCTTTGGAAGTCTGAAGAAGGCATTGGTTCCCATGGCTCGAGTTATGGATGGACAGTTGTGAGCAACTATGTGGGTGCTGGGAACTGAATCCTGATCCTCTGTAAAAGCAACAACTGCTTTTCATGACTAATCTGTCTCTCCATCCCAGCTTTTGTTTTTAAATGTAATTGTTTATGTTCTTAGGTAATAAGAATGTAGTCAATTGGAAGTCAGAAATTTCAGTTCTCAGTCTTTTTCATTTTATCTATTATGGATATAGTGTTCTGCCTGCATGTATCCCTGCATGCGAGAAGAGGACACCAGATCTCGTTACAGGTGGTTGTGAGCCACCATGTGGTTGCTGCGACTTGAACTCAGAACCTTTGGAAGAGCAACCTTAACCTCTGACTTTCTTTTTTTTTCTTCACAAGTCCTGCTTCTCGATTGAGATAACATTTCTGTAGTGTTGATACTCTCATGATGGCATTGAAATTCCTTGTCTCCTCAGATTCCTGGATTCTGTGAAGAAGGATTTCAAATCAAGATGCCTGATATACTAAAGGCAGAGAAAGATTGTGATGTGCTGGTCGGTTTTAAAGCTGTATATCGGATCAACTTTGCTGTGGCCATCTTTTTCTTTGCCTTCTTTTTGCTCATGTTAAAAGTAAAAACAAGTAAAGATCCCAGAGCTGCAATACACAATGGGTATGTAAGATTGTCTTTTTTTTTTTTTTTTTTTTGGTCTTTCAAGACAGGGTTTTTCTGTAGCATTGGAGCCTGTCCGGGAATTCCTGTAGGCCTTGAACTCCGAGATTGCCTGCCTCTGCCTCCCAAGTGCTGGAATTAAAGGCATGTACCTCCACCACCCACAAGATTGTCTTTTAATATTCATGGTTCCTCACCTTCAGCTGTTGATACACCATTTGAATGGAAGCAATGCAATATTTAATCAGTGGTTAGATATATACATAAAAGGTTATTTATTCTAATTTTTTGATAGCTTTCTTTCAGTTGCTTAGAGTACCTTATAAAATAGGTGAGACACCATGCTTAGACACTTTGTTTTTCATTTATAAACATGTGCCTGAGACACATACTCTTAACAGAAGCACACACATAGTATACAAGGAAGTTAGAACAGCAAAAAAAAAATTAAGGAAAAAAATGGGTTGCTTCTTCCTTCTGACCAGTTCCTCTTTGACATAAATTTCTCAGTTGGAAGCTGATGGGAGCTTTGTAAATGTTATGTTTGTTATAGTTGTAGTAACTGAATTTCAGAGAAGCAAAATATTTTGCCTAAGATCTTTTAGGTGGGAAGATAGGGGTGAAGTTCATATATATTCAGTTCTCAAAGCTTGATACTTTATGTTCTGGCATGCAAGCCATGTTGGCTGGTTGGTTGCTTTGGTTGGATTATTTGAGATGGGGTCTCATCAGCCCATGCTGGCCTTGAAGTCCTGATCCTCTTACCTCCACCTTTCTAGTAGGATTACTGGTTTGTATCCCCATACTTAGCTCAAGACAGTAGTAAAGGTTATAGACTGAAAATCAGATTTGGTTCTGGCCTTTTTGCTAATGAGCACTGTGATTATGGACAAAGTATCTGTGTCCTATTTTATTTTTTTTTGTTAATGTTTTTCTAAATATTTTTATATATGTTGATCAGGTGCTCTGGAATTGGAGTTATAGACAGTTGTGAGCTGCCATGTGTGCTGGGAATTGAACCTCGGTCCTCTGGAAGAGCAGTCAGTGCTCTTAACTGCTGAACCATCTCTCCAGCCCCTTGTGTCCTATTTTGTAAATGGAGGATTGGGGGATAATTTCTTCCATAAATGATTCTTCCATAAATGTACTCTCCATGTAGCTAACACTGTTAGAACTTATAATTCTAGAAAAGCATTACCTTTATGTGCTAAAAGTAAGAAACCTCCAAAATTTACTCATGAATGTAAATGACTTATCTTGCATGCTAATTGTTAGGTTACAGACCCTATAGCTGCGCTGTCTCACAAAACCCCAACATACATTAAATAAATAAATAAATCTTAAAAAAAAAAAAAGAAAGAAAGAAACAAGGAAGGAAAGAAAGAAAATCTTCAAGGGCCTGCTTTGAAGACTTTCACTCAGGGTTCAAAAAGAGAAGCCACAATAAGTGTAGGTCCTAAAGTCTAATGGCTGTAGGAGAAGAATCTTCTCTCACATGTTTTTCTATTCATGTGCTCTTTATTTTTTTCTAATGGTTTATAATTTCTCCTATCTTTTTTTTTAAATATTTATTATGTATACAATATTCTGTCTGCGTGTTTGCCTGCAGGCCAGAAGAGGGCACCAGACCCCATTACAGATGGTTGTGAGCCACCATGTGGTTGCTGGGAATTGAACTCAGGACCTTTGGAAGAGCAGGCAATGCTCTTAACCTCTGAGTCATCTCTCCAGCCCCCAATTTCTCCTATCTTATTCTCAATCTATTTTTCCATCTCCTGCTGTAAGAAATTCCCAAGCATGCATCTGTTTATACTTAGCAACTTGTTAGTAATAAAAAACTACAAGGAAAATTATTAAGGACACAGGCATTGTTGGAGGATATATAGCAAAACTTATCAGCTGGTTTGTAGCAAACTACAGTTACATCTGTGAGGAGGTCCAGACTGTCTTAAAGAAGCCACTGCAGGATGCAAAGGGATAAAACTAGACCATTGAGAGATCTAAGCGAAAGGCAAAGAATATGTGCATGATTTTAAATTTCTAAAGTGTGATTATAATACCTGGACGTGGCTAGTCAGTTAGGCAGTATTGGTTTCTTGAAGTACTAAGTAAGATAGAACAAGGAGAGAGACCTGCAGTTCCGCCCTAATTCATCATAAATCCTCTGAGGGGCTTAAGTCCTACAAGGCCAGACACCTGCGATTTTGTCCTTGACACATCTGGCCAGCTTGCTCTGTCAGTAAGGTTAGTGATAGAGAACAGGCTTCTGAATTTCTCACTGTAATGTGAATAACATAGTGTAGAGAGTAGTCATACTTTTGACCATCCACAGATATGTATGCCCGTAAGATTGAGATGTAATCATGAGATCACATGTACACATTACATGACAATGCATGGTAATGGGGAGATGACGTAGCTGTTACTGCATAAGCGAATTATAGATGAAAGCAACAGTTTTCAGAGTCAGTGGCCCTGCTGGCTTTGCTGGGCAGGGTTCCTCCATCTGAGAATAATTTCTTGGGTGGTTTGACATCTGAATTATCAATTGCTATAAGATGTAATTGTGTCTAGGCCCACAATAGCTCATGAAAAATAGCTCCTGACAGGTATCTTTCTGCTTCAACCTCTGTAGTAATTGGATCAGGGGCATATGTCACAAGGCCTTGTTTAATATATTTTGTGTGAAATATTGAGTGGAATAGCTTTGGGTCAAATGAAGAAACAATCCTAGACATATATGTTTCAAATGCTATTTCGGCTTTTTTTGGTAGCAGAAATGCGTTTTTCTCAGTGTAAGAATAAAAGCATTTCTCTTAAGTGTGATTTTGTTCTTTAATAGGTTTTGGTTCTTCAAAATTGCTGCCATTATTGGTATCATGATTGGATCTTTCTATATCCCTGGGGGCCATTTTACTTCAGGTATGGACTGCTGAGGGGTTGATGTGTGTAACTCGGTGATTAAGAGCTGGCCTTAGAGACATGTTGTCTAGTTGTGTGACCACACATTAAGACAGTGATGAATTAAAACCAGGAGATATTTTGACCACTTCTCAGCTTTTCTGGAACTATATGTTAATTTTATACTAAATAGTTTATCTTCTCATTTCGTGAGGAAAAGTCATCAGAGAACTTATCAACATGAGGGTTTTTTTTTGTTTGTTTGTTTATCTCTGTAGCTTTGGAGCCTGTCCTAGAACTAGCTCTTGTAGACCAGGCTGATCTCGAACTCACAGAGATCCACCTGCCTCTGCCTCCCAAGTGCTGGGATTAAAGACCTACTCCCCCACTGCCTGGCCAACATGAGGTTCTAACACTCCCATACTGACTTTTCCCTGTCCTAATTTGCTTCTGTGACATGGCATCAAGTGACATCTGACAGTTTCCTATTATTTCCCCCCATCTCCCTAAAAGGAAAGGGAACATCTTTTTTGTTGTTGTTTTTGGTTTCAGTGTGTATTCTGGAGCTCAATTTATAGATCAGGCTGTCCTAGAACTCAGAGATCCACATTCCTTTGTCTCTTGAGTGCTGTGCCGGCACCACTGCCCAGTTTAGGAGAAGTCTTAGGAAATTATTTAGAATGTGAGGTCTTAGTGAATTGATGAAATAAGTAACACCATCTTGTCCTAACTCTATTTTGTGTCTGCCTAGACACTCCTCAGCCTTCCACTCCCCAATAGTCACATCTACCTTGGCAGTCCATTTTGGACTGTGACCCTGACCATGGTCCAGATGAACTAACCAAAATAATTTTGTTTGTACAAGCTAAAACAAAACTAGATAGAGGAAGTGTAAATAAAATTGTCATATGGTATCTGGAAAATATTGCTAAACTCTGCAGAAAGACAGATGGTACTACAACGCTACTCAGACACTGTAATTGTGGTTTTTGTCTTTAAAAACGAGCTTGAATACCAAAAGACATTTTGGAAGCATTAGCCTACTCTTGGTCTGGCCGATTTTAAAGAAGTACTCTTAACTGATTGTTGATAACTATCTTTCATGAGTCAATTCACCAGACTCCCTGTGCTACAAACTGAAGCACGTCTTAAAAGGTCTCGGGGGTAAAAGGCACTTGCCACAAAGCCTGATGACCAGCCTGAGTTTGCACCCTGGATCTCACATGATAGAAGGAGGGGGCTGACTCAAAGAAACTATTCTCAGATGTCTATTTGATGCACTCATGCTCAGTATACTCACTCACTCACTCATTCACTCACTCACTCATTCACTCACTCTCACTCACTCTTGGGGACCAGCCTTGACAAAAACGTGTCTCGCGAGGGTAAAGGCTTAGGGATTTGAAATATAGTAGAGAATATGAAGACGAGAATGAAAACAATAAAATGGAGAAACATAGGATAGTATCAGGAGGGAATTCCAGTGAGCACTGAAAATTCGCGCACTTTAATTTCCAACTGCTTAAAATACCCCTGACCCCATAAGGTAGGAGTAAGACAAAAGACTGCATTAACATGATACAAGGAAATAAACTTACCAATTGAAAGTCACCAGCTACATTTATAGCAACATTCTGTTGCTAGAACAAAACAAGTCACCAAGTCAGGCACAAGTCCTAGACCAAAATATTCTGTTGGCAAACCACTCCCTGGGTGGAATCCAAAGTTATCTCCATAAAGGGAACTGGAACTTAGTTGGATCCTGAGACTTTTGTTTGAGGTAGAACAATCTACTTCCCTATTCCTGGAGCACAAGGTCTGGCAATTAGCCACACCTGTTGATAGTAACCTTGAGAGTAGAACTCCATCAACACCTAAGTGGCACCCCCTGTTTTTTTTTTTCCTTTGAGGTAGAAGCACAAATGTGGAAACAGGCTCACATTTTCAGGCCTCCATAACACACACATATGTAAAATGCTTGTAAAGGTAGGAAATCCCCTGACATTCCTTAAAGAATACCTATAAGTTTGAAATGATAATCAAACTGCACTGTTGTAGACAGAATGTCTTTACTGCCTGTCCTTTACCAGAGTTGAAGTCTGCTCATAAAGTTGAGCAGCTATATTCTGAAATGTTACTGTTATGGTGAAGAGTAACTGTTGTCTTTGTTTACAGTCTGGTTTAGTGCTGGCATGTTAGGGGCCACTTTCTTCATCATCATCCAACTGGTGCTCTTGGTAGACATGGCTCACTCTTGGAATGAATCGTGGGTAAATCGAATGGAAGAAGGAAACCCAAGGCTCTGGTATGCTGGTAAGTGCCTAAACTCACTGCAGAACGTCATACTGCTACCTTAAGTAGGGAGTATAATAAAATCTCCAGTTTTTAATATATAAACTCAATTTAGGGCTTTTTTGTTTTGTTTTTTTGAGACGGGGTTTCTCTGTTAATAGCCCTAGCTGTCTTGGAACTAGTTCTGTAGGCCAGGCTGGCCTCGAAGTCAGAGATCTGCCTGCCTGCCTGCCTCTGCTGAGATTAAAGGCTTGTGCCACCACCGCCCAGCTAAGGCTTACTTTTTAAAAACAGTATGTTTATGTGTGGGGAGGTGTTAATCTGCATTTATGTCTGTGCACCACATTTATGAAGTACCTATGGGGGCCAGAAGAGGGAATCAGATTCCCCTGGGACTGAAACCCCTGTCCTCTAGAAGAGCACCCACAAATGCTCTCCAACCCCTATAACTGTCTTTTAAAAAGCTAGTTTGTCATTTAAGCCTATTGTGAATTGTATGCCTTGCTGGAAGGTGAGCATAGTCTGTTCATCATTGGAGTCTGTCAGTAATGGAACTATACTGCTGAGATGCTAAGAAAACATTTCTAGATTTAGATTCAATTATATGACTGACTGACTATGTGAATGGAAAGGAACTATTTTCCCAGACCAGGGAGGTTATATCATTATTTGTGATGGGAGCCAGGTTTAAGTAGCCAGTGGCTACAGAGTGAAATTGTCTCAAAGAGAGCCTGCTGGATATTCATATTGTTTTTTCCTTTTCCAGCTTTGCTGTTTTGTACAAGCTTGTTTTATATCCTTTCCATCATATTTGCTGTGTTGTTCTACATCTTCTACACCAAACCAGATGGCTGCACAGAAAATAAGGTCTTCATCAGCCTTAACCTGATTTTTTGTGTTGCTGTTTCTGTTGTATCCATTCTCCCCAAAATTCAGGTATGATGGTTTTCTGTTTTCTCTTGTGAAAGACTTAGAATTAATGCTAGCTAAGCTTAAATTGCAGGCAATGTTTTATCTGTATTTAGCTACTTAAATATTTCTCCATATTACTGTTAAATATTTGTAATTACAGCTTAGTGATCGTGTATGTGCTATTGAGTGGCTATTTTTTTTACTTTCTTTTTAGTTTTTAATTTTATATTTTTGAGATATCCTCATATTATAGTCCTAACTGGCCTAGAACTCACCAGACAGTCCAGACCTTGAACTTTGGGACCTCTTTGGCATGTGCCACCATGCCCGGTTGAGTTCCTATATCTTGATGATATTCATTTCCTGATCATTAAAAACTAAGTAGCTTGGGGATGGTGAGTTGCCTCAGTGGGTAAGGTGCTTATTCCTGAGCTTGGTACCTGGAGTTCCAGTCCCAGGACGCATAGGGTAGACGATGAGAACTGACTCCTGCATGTTGTCCTGTGACCTTCATACACACATATACTGTGGCACACATGTCTCTACACATACTTAATAAATATATTTAAACAGAACTTAAAGAGAAGAAAGTAGTCCTGCTCCCAAAACTAGGTAACTTGAAGCTTGGTGTGGTAATGTCCATCAGCAATTTCGGCAAGTTAGAGATCATCCTGGTCTACATGGTTAGTTCCAGGCTCACCACGGCTATGTAGTGAGACTCTGGCTCAAAGAACTGAAACCAAAGAAATAAAACCTTAACAGAGTCTTAAATGTGAGTAGAATGTTTTTTATATGTTTGGCTTTTTACATTCTGTAGCCCAGACTGGCCTTGGATACCTGATTATTCATCCTCCACTTCAGTAGTGCTAGAATTGCAGACATAAGCTACTAAGCTCAGTTTTTATTCTAAGAGTAAATGTGGAGGTGACTTAGTGGATAAAACACCAAGCATAGGAAGAGACCTGAGTTCAGATCCCCAAAGCTCATGTAAAAAGCTGGGCATGGTAGTCATATCTGTAATCTCAGTGTTCCTACTGTGAGAGGAATGGAGACTTGAGAACCAGCTAGCCTGGGAGATGTAGTGGGAGATGCAGAAAACCAGGAAGGACTGATAACCAGTGTTCTCTGACCTCAAAACACTTACCAAGGCATGCACCTGTTAGTTACACACACGCACATACACAACATAAACACTTTTTTTACAAATTGATAAAATTAAGGAGACTAGAGAAATGGGTGAGCTACTGGCAGTAAGTATTGCTCTTTCAGTCCACAGCCGCCACACCTCCAAGGACATCCACACATTAGTGGCATGCACTCAGTCAGATACATAAACAACATGATTGAAAATAAATTAGGAAAAAAAATGATGAGAATCAGTCTAAACCTAGGAGGCTGAGGTTGGAAGATTTCTGCAAGTGAAGGCCAATCTGGGCCACTGGAGTTCTTAACTAAAGGAAGGAGAGAAAAGAGAATTTAAGAGAATTATTTTAAATGTGAGAAAACTAAAATGAGTATGGTTGGATATGCCTGTAATCCCAGATGGCCTTGCTTTTTTCTTTTTCCTTTCCTTTGTTTTGTTTTTCTTTTTTTTTTTAAAGATTTATTTATTTATTTATTTATTTATTATGTACACAGTGTTCGGCCTCCATGTATGCCCGCATGCCAGAAGAGGGCACCAGATCTCATTACAGATGGTTGTGAGCCACCATGTGGTTGCTGGGAATTGAACTCAGGACCTCTGGAAGAGCAGTCGGTGCTCTTAACCTCTGAGCCATCTCTCCAGCCCCTGTTTTGTTTTTCAAGACAGGATTTCTCTGTGTAGCTTTGGCTTCTGTCCTGGAACTTGCTCAAACTCAAGAGATCTGCCTGCCTCTGCCTCCCAAGCGCTACGATTAAAGGCGTGTGCCACCATTACCCAGTTACCTTGTTTTTCGTAAAGTGAAAAAAATGCCTGGGTTTGTAGTACATCTCTGTAGTTCCAGCTGCTTAGAAGGCTGAAGTGTAATAATCCCTTAAGGAATTAGAAGCTAGTCTAGAAAACCTTAGTGTTGTGACCCTTTCTCAAAAAAATCATGAGGGAAGTGTCTGAGATGGCTCAGCTTACAAGGGTGCTTGTTAGATGACCCCTGTGCCATCCCTGGAACCCATCATGTAGAACTAACTCCTGACCATATTTGAGGTTCCGCACCCACCATAGAATACATAAATAATTTTTTTAAAAGCGTGAGGGACTGGGGTGTTTGATTTTTTGCTAGAGGCTCACACAGCCTGCACAAAGGTGAGTTTCAGCCCAGAACCAGGCATAAGGATCAGTTGTTTCAAGGTCATCATCGTCTTTGGCTACCTAGTGGGTTTAAGACCAGCTTTGAACTACATGTGATCTTTCTCCAAGAAAAAAAAATATTTTTCATTTACTTTTTTTTTTTTGTTAGCTCACATTTAATTACTAAGTGGACATGGTACATCTCTAGTTCCAGCAATCCTGGAAGCTGAAGCAGGATTGAATTTGGGCAACTGTATGCAGAAAAAAAGAATAAAAACCAAAATGGACATTTCCAAGAAGTGATTGGTCATCTAGCTATTTTGTGGTAGAGTTGAGTGGATTTTTCTTCATATAATGAGGTTAGAAACTGAAAGCCTTTGTGTGATACAAAGAAATTTTCAAGATTGTGAAATGCTTTGCAAACCAGCAGCAGATGTGTTATCTTATTTTGTAGACTAACTGAAACTGAAGGGCTACCTGTCATCTTTTAACTGTCAGAAAGCAGGCTTTCAAGTTCTAATAATTGAGTGCATCCCAGGGGATCATTCATTCCTTACAGATCAAATGGCATTGTTTTTGTTTGATTCCACAGGAACATCAGCCTCGTTCTGGCCTCCTGCAGTCCTCCATTATCACTCTGTATACCCTTTACCTCACGTGGTCGGCCATGACCAATGAACCTGGTAAGGGAATGTCCTAACTCATCAATAGATGTGCTCCTTTGCTGGGTATACAAACTCGAGCTAGAGCAAATGTGAAACAAATAGAAAACTATGTGGAAATGGTCAGTGTTCTCAGTAGATTTCAGCTATTTACCTTTTAAGTAACTGGAATAAAAGTAGGGATGCGCTCCTGTTTGGAAGCTAAAATGGTCTGTTAA
The DNA here is from genome assembly GCF_018167655.1 of Microtus oregoni. Taxonomy (NCBI): domain Eukaryota; kingdom Metazoa; phylum Chordata; class Mammalia; order Rodentia; family Cricetidae; genus Microtus; species Microtus oregoni. The sequence continues at coordinate 6,384,115 of NW_024543079.1, forward strand.
ACATCACAAAACCAATGAAGTCACAATAGATATTTATAAAACTTAACTACTTTTTCTAAAGGTAGATCATGGGGTAAGACGTAAATACAGTACTGATTGCTAAGTTTCAGGTTCTTCTAAACATACTTTTCCTGTGTTTCACAACACAGCTAAATGGTGTGTAGGCAAGCCCTCTGATTTTCCTTGGAACATGAGTGAGCTGTAACTAATGATAGCAAAACTTTCCCATTTTCAGACCGTTCCTGCAACCCCTCTCTTATGAGCATCATTACACACTTAACTTCACCCACTGTGTCTCCAGCAAATTCAACTACTCTTGCTCCTGCTTATACTCCACCGTCACGGAGTGGACACTCTAAGAGTTTGGATGATTTTGGGGGGCTGTTTATCTTTGTTGTCTGCCTTATATATTCTAGGTAAGTTCTAGATAAGAGGTGCTTAATACAAGATTCTCATGAAAGTGAATAATATGTTTTAAAAGCAGTGTAAAGAATTAAAATAACTTATTTATTTCAAGGCAGGGTTTCTTTCTTTTTTTTTTTTTTTTTTTTTGGTTTTTCAAGACAGGGTCTTCTGTAATCAAGGCAGGGTTTCTCTGTGTAACTATGGAGCCTCTCCTGGAACTAGCTCCGTAGACCAGGCTGGCCTTGAACTCATGATCCTCCTGCCTCCACCTCCACCTTAGGCAAATCCTACCAGCATGCTTCCTTCAATACAAGTTCTTTGCATATTTTTGCAAGTGTATGTATATGTGTATGTATATTGAGGGAGCAACAGTTGCACCATAGTGCACATCTGAAAATTGTTAATGGACAACTTGTGGCATGTGGATCTCTCCTTTCACCATGTGAGTCCTGGGTTATCGGGCTTGGCAGCAGGCATCTTTACTCACTGAGCCATCTTATTGGCCCCAATTTTAAAAGATTATCTAGAGTAGGGATGAGCAAACTACTGCAGTTAGACTGGTTGGTTACTTTAGATTTTTTGTTGTTGAGGGAGGAGCTCATGTCCAGGCCAGCTTCACATTTGCTGTTTAGCTGAAGATGGACTAGAACTAGTTCTCCAGCCTTCACCTCCCACGTGGGTAGGTGTCTGCCGGGGCATAGAGGTCATAGGACAACTTTCAGGAACTGGGTCTCCTTCCCACTCTGCAGTCCAAGGCTGTAATTAGATTGTCAGGGTTTACCTGCACCTGCTGAGCTTTTTGTTTTGTTTTTTTCCAAGACAAGTTTTCTGTTTAGCCCTGGCTTTTCTGGAATTTGCTTTATAGACAAGGGTGGTCTGGAATTCAGGTTGGTCTGCCTGCCTCTGCCTCCCAAGTATTGGGATTAAATGGGTACACCACCATGCCAAGCTATCTTACTCACCCATTTTTTTTTCAAAGTCTTATAGCCTATACTGACCTTGAATTCTGTATTCTTCTTAGTGATAGGATTATAGGTGAGTGCCACCACTCTGAGCTTGTTTTATTTATTTTATTGTCTATAAAATAACTTTGTTTTATGCATGTATGCTTATCTGCTTGTCATATGTATATGCACCACTTAATTCCTGATCGTTCTGTATCAGCCTTCTGAGTGCTGGCATTACAAGTCCACCATGGTACAACGTGAACTATAGAAATAGGTACCTTCTGTATATAACAGCTTGCTGAAATAAGTTGCTGGTTATCTTTTTCGTGTCTAATTGCTATGGCTAGAACTTATGGTGCAATGTTAAATAGTAAATTCAACAGTGGGATCTTTGCTTTGTTGTTGATCTTGAGAGGGAGCAGTTTTTAGTTTTTGTCTTTCATTATTAAGTATGACACTTGCTGGTTTTGTGTTTACTGATGGGCTCCTATCAGTTGAAAAGTCTATATTCTTTCTTTCTTTGAATATTTTCTTTTTCTTTCTTTCTTTTCCTTCTCTAAGACAGGGTTTTTCTGTGTAGCCTTGGCTGTCCTGGAACTTAACTCTGTAGACCAGGCTACAGAGTAAGTATCCACCTGCTTCTGCCTCTTGAGTGCTGGGATTAAATGTGTGGACTGCCATTACCGTCACTTTGAGTATTTTCATCTTGAAAAATACTAAATTTTGTCATATGCTTTATCTGTTGAAATGATCGTGTAGTTTATGTCATTTATATTTTTTCTTTAGCCATTAATTCATTCTAGTGAGCGTCTGCAGTGTTGGAAATCCAGATGCCTATAGTTGATGTTAAGGAGTTCTTTGAATTCCTCTCAAGGCAGGATTGTCAAGTGCTGGGACAGGACACCTAGAGATCACTGGGAAGTAGGAAGAAGCCTCTCACCTGTCATAGGGAGGAATGATACCAGGGAAGAATTTCAAGAGGTCATGGCACTGAGACAGAAGTGAAGGATGAATAAGTGTGTAGTCAGAGACTGCTGACTTGTTTCCCGACTGCTCAGACCTAAATAATCACACAGAAACTATTTTAATTACAACACTGTTTGGCCAAAGCCTCAAACATGTTTCTAGCTAGCTCTTAAATCTTAAATTAACCTATTTCTATTAATCTTATGTTTCGGCATGAGGCTGTGACTTACTGGTAAGGATCCAGCATCTGTCTACTTAGGCAGCTACATGGCATGTCTCTGACTCTGCCTATTCTCTCTCTATATCTCTTCCAACCTGGCTATATTCTGCCCTGCCATAGGCTGAAGCAGCTTCTTTATATTCATTAGCCAATAAAAGCAGCACATATACAGAAGAATGTCCCACATGGTTAATGAATAAAACTGTTTCGGCCAGTGGCTTAGAGTAAAGCCAGTTGGGAAATCTGAACAGAGATATATATATAGAGAGAATAGGCATAGTCAAGGAGACACCATGTAGCTGCCAAAGGAGATAGACACCTGGAAATTACCTGGTAAGCCACAGCATTGTGGCAATACCTTAAGATGTAAGAATTAATTAATAAGAAGCATAAACTAATAGGCCAAACAGTGTTGTAATTAATACAGTTTCTGTGTGATTATTTGAGTCTGGGCAGCCAGGAAATGAACGAGCAGTCTCTTTCTACATAAGTTGGCTAGGAAGAGGTAGGTGGTATATTACAAGCATAGTAGAGGCAGTTATGTTGCAGTAGAAGAGACACTGGGTAGCGTGCTTCTGGAATTGAGCCATGAAGTAGCAACTACTAAGAAGAGCACCATCCTGTAATTAATAGGCAGCAGGTTGTATCTTTGGATAGGGCTTTTAGCAGGCTTTCTATGTCCAAAGTAGGAACAGCCCAGAAATAACTTAGTCATACATGGGTCAAAGACATCTGAGATGGCTCCCTTTTGATGTGATTTTCTTGGGATTACTTTCCAGCATCCGTACTTCAAGCAATAGCCAAGTTAACAAGCTGACCCTCTCTGGGAGTGACAGTGTTATCCTTGGTGACACCACCAATGGAGCCAATGATGAAGAAGATGGACAGCCTCGTCGGGCTGTGGACAATGAGAAGGAGGGGGTGCAGTATAATTACTCCTTCTTTCACTTGATGCTCTGCTGTGCTTCTTTGTACATCATGATGACCATAACCAGCTGGTACAGGTAGGAGGAACAGACAAAGATAGAATACTCAGCCCTTGGGAATGCCTATATATCTAAGTGAATTGTCCTTATTATGGTGTCCTTCTCTGTCTCAGAGAATGAAGCTGTCGGTATTTAGTGTCCTTCTCTGGAGTCCTTTTTGTTTGTTTTAGATGGTCTAGCTTCAAACTTGCTCTTGTTCTGCTACATCCACCTAACTCCTGGGATTAAGAGCATGTGCTAACATGCCCTGCTTGAAATAGAACCCAGTAGGAATTCTTTGTGGTTCAAATTATTGGTCGCTTTAAGAAAATCATGGCATAAAACCATTTGGCCTGATACTGATATATTTTTTTCCTGTGCTTTTAGAAAGGCAATATTAAAGTCTTCTTGTCAAGGTAATAATATCCTAAGCAGGAACCATTTCAGGGAGACTATTTCCATTTTGCTAGTAACTAGAATAATTCAGATGGTAGGTACATAAGAACCTTGCTAAAAGAATAGTTATATCTTTCATGTTAGCAAGAAGGAAAATGCTGTTTGAGAGGCAGAGTCTGTTGGTCATAGTAACTTAAAATAGCTTCTCAAGTCCCTACTAGAACCATCCTAGGTTAATAGTAGTAGCAAAGTCTCCCTGAGGGGTTTCTTGGCATTGGCCAGGGTGAGTGAGTGGTATGGGAAGGATTCAGCTTCACAATATTAAGTTTCCTTCCTCTCCCCCTTCTTGTTTTTCTTAGTCCTGATGCCAAGTTCCAGAAAGTATCCAGCAATTGGCTAGCTGTGTGGGTCAAAATGGGCTCCAGCTGGGTGTGCCTCCTCCTTTACCTCTGGACTCTTGTGGCTCCACTCATCCTCACAGGTCGGGACTTCAGCTGAGCTTTGGAGTGCCAAGGATACTGCTAAAGCTGACAAAGCTTCTTTGCTGAAAACACATAATCCCTTCTTGTTTCATCCACTAAACTGTTAAGTGAACGCTTTACAAATTTGGCTGTATTAATGTTTATATCAAAAGGCAAGAAATGAATAATGCTTGATGCAGAATCTGAACTTTCATATATATATACATATGTTTATTTGTAAGGCTATAGCACAAAGGGAACATTTTGTGTTTTAGCGTGAACTACAGCTGTGCTGTGAAGAGAGTTCTTTATAAAGACCTGTAGATTCCTACTTGGGTCTAAAATGTAAGTTAGAAGATTGATGGATATTTGAGGCTATCTTTAATATATTTCTATTTCAGTTTCCTTAAAAACCAAAAAAGGAATGCATTAATCCACAGTTTCCTCAGTAGAGGTCTTTGGTGAGTGACACAGGCACACTGTTTCTTCCATTGGTTCTTCAGAGGTAGCATCCTGGTTTGTGGAAAGGAATTATGGATGTAGGTCCTTCCCCAGAAACCTGGCTGCTGATAAGGCTGAGAGAAGGCTATTGAGTTCCTTTACTTTTTATACTATACTGCTGCTTGATAGAAGTCTGTGGCTTTGTCAGATATGTCATCCCAGTAAATGCTTTGTAGATTTGATTAAATGAAAGTTCACTTGGGAAAATGCTGCAGTGTTATGTACTGATCTTGTTATAAGTGTGTAAAAGTCAGAGGCATGTTAGTTTATTACATTTGCATTATAAAAGTACTTGATTAAAATAGATATTTAGTTTCTTGTTTGTTTGTTTGTTTTTTTAGAAAGGGTCTTTTCTTTGTATCCCAGACTTGTCTGGAACTCAAATCCTACCTTAGCTTCCAAGTACTAAAATGTAGCTCTGAGATACCATACCTAGTTTCTTAAGGCTCCTTCTTCAATTGGCTTTGGTCAGTATTATTTGTTTGCTTGTTTGGAGAGTCGCCTGTCAATCTGACATTTCAGGCAGATGCTTTGCTTCTCTTCTGGCACTTAAGATATGACTAGTAAGTGAAGTCTTACGTTCATTTAGAAACTATCCCTAATATTTTCTCTGGTAAAGACCAAAGTAAGTAAGAGGTAGTTAAGACCCTGTCAAAGAAGATAGTACTGAAAAGCAGCCCAGTAGGAATAAATAATAAAGTAGGCTTTTCAACAGAATCTGGCCAAGTGTCTGTACTACACCCTGTAGGGGTGAAGACATGAAAGATACACATTCTTCTTTCTTGGGCTTAAAGTTAATGAAAATGAGCTGACCAACATGGGACAACTCATGAGGAGAGGTCCTAGATAGAGGCTAGTACAGTGGACTTCCTAGTGAGAATGCCCTTAGGATTTGTAACTTTGGTTCATACCAGATACCAGGGCAATTTATCTGAGATTTGAAATAGAGAAGTAAAGAGGGTTTGGGGGGAAATTGATAGCTTAGACCCTTTCACATTAGTGTTTAAAGTGGATAGGAGAGATTGATTTCTGGGAGATTCTGGTTTAATCTGTGTAGATAGGTTCTATTTGGGATCCTGGTTGTATCAAAAGGATGAAAGTTGTCCTTTCAAATGATAAAGGTTTGGGAGTCAGACCTCCTAGGTCTCTCTGTCTGAGCTATGCTCTTTTCTAGCTATTAACTGGCCTTCAAATGCTTACTGAGTACTAGTGTGCTTGTGACCTTGAGCATGCAAGTCCTGAGCCTCACTCAGGGTCATTACTTCATACCTGATACAGGATCCATCCTGGCTTGGAATGTCCTTGGCAAGCTAATTAACATTTTTGGGCCCTGTTTTTCTCATGGGAGCAATATACTTCATAGTATCTGAAGATGTAAATGAAATGATGTACTCTGTGTACTTGGCACATCTGCCCATGCCACAGGAGCTCTTTAGGAATCATTGGAAGGATTCAGGGCCAGTCCAGAGAAAGATCTCAAGTCTTGGGAACTGAAAAATGCATGCCTCTACCACTGTGTGGAACTAAGGTCATTTTTCTTTCTAATGTTAATTAGCTTGCCAAGGACATTCCAAGCCAGGATGGATCCTGTATCAGGAGGGCATGATGGGTGGAGTGACAATCTTTCAGAGAAACATTCTAGAAGCTGAGGCTCAAGTTTGGGGTCAGCTTGGACATCACTAGACCCCCATTGTTCCACTTGATCTTAGTCAAAAGGCCAAGAAGTAGCGGTGTGTTCTAAGTGTTCATGATCTTCAGTGGCAGCCAGTGCCTGCCACAATGCCCCTCCCAAGTCCATCTAGAGGGCAGGAAGCTGTACTTGGGCCCATGGTTAGGAAACCTGTGTTTATTCAGGTCACCAGGACTACATCCAGGTTTTGTTTTAAGAACAAAAGCACAGTACACATTCAGCCTTACAGAGATTTTTATTGTTGGAGGTCCAGTCATGCATACTAAAATTACATATTTTCACCACTTAGAAAAATGCACTAGAAAAATAAACTTTTGGTCAAAACAAACACTGAAGTAGATGAATCCACCACATGTGCCTAAACTCAAAGTCAAACTGAATTTCAGTTTGAAGTAAGGAACGTGACCATGGGCTAAAATAGTAGCCTAGACTGCTCAGGAAAACAGCCCCATTCCCACCGGTCAGAAGGGTATTGGAGGTCTTGGCCGCTGGGAAGTTTCAAGTATTTACCTGTTGGGTTCCTGTGTGCTATGCCAAGAAGCCGAGGCACATCCAGGAGACTCCAAAGCAGCCACCACTTAACTGCCTGGTGGAAAAAGCCTCCATTGAGATTGAAAACACACACACAGGACCCCAGGTAATCAAAAACCTATAAACATGTAGTCTCCAACTGCAAGTCATACTGAGCCTTCCTGTGGAGTTAGCTCCCATGGAGAAGTATTTGGTGGTGCTTCTTGCATTTGAAGCTGAGCATTTCTGAGTTGGGAGAGCAGAAAGAAATTTGCTTGAGATTTAGAGTGAACAGATGGCAATACTGAGCGCCTTAGCAAGATAGCTGGCTGTCCTGAGCAACCATTGGTGTTCCAGCCTGACATGACCATAGGACAGCTACATGTACATCGAGTGAACGTTTTCCTTCCTAAAGGAGATTCCACAGGAAAACCTGAAGTTCATGACTTCAAGATGAGGTATTATAGTGCCACAACAGCACTGTAGCTGTTGCTGCCCAGATGAAAAAGCAAGGTCCATGAATGATGAGGATGAAATGACATCCACCAAACTGCCTGCTGGATCGTAAGGCTGTCCCAGATATTCAGAGGGAATGCCTGCATTTCTGAAGAAGTCCTGTAACCTGAGGTGCTTACAAGCCTAGGATGAGATGAGAGTGGTTTAACCGGCCTGTGCCCAGAGAAAGCCAAGGTGTGAAGCCAGCACTCTGGCTGTTGCTGTAGATTTTATCTGTATCCCTCCACTGAAGGAACAATAGGTTTCAGGGATCAGAATTTAGTGGAAGTCTGTAGTGGACTTGGGCAAGAGAAGGGAACTCCCATATCCCTACACTAGCATATTGCAGCACCTATTCCCTTACCTACATTCTTAAATGACCTTTGTTTTTAAAAAGCAGAGAAGAGTGCCCTTATGGCCAGAGAACCAATTAGGAACAGGATTGAGAGTTCAGTGTACAAGCCTCTTTGTCTAGTGATCAGGGGTGCCAAGTAGAACTATAAAGCTGGGACCCACTTCTATTTCACTATCGCTTTTCCTTCCCAACACCATATAACCTTGAATTTTAGGAAAAGCTCATTTTTAGCTATCTGTAAAATGTCTAGAACTTTAAAGTCAGATACTTTACCCCTAAAGTCAGCTCACTTGGTGCCTCTACCAGTGTTCCTCGCAACTGAAGCTTTGCTGCATCCCTTGCTCAGCACACCAGCTGCTTTTACACCAGGAGGTCCTGGCCTCACAGGCTTCAAACCACAGGTGCCAAGACTGATCTTTAGAGTCAGCAGGCAGCTGTGGGGACAGCAGACCCACGCTTTCAGGCTTGATGGAATGGCTCCCTAATCAAGAAAGGCCTAGCAAACTGGGTGCTTTATGCTCTGAGATTTTTCCCAGTGAGCCTGGCTGCCCTTTGTTAAACAAAGAACTAGCTAGTCATGTGACAGGATTTAAACCAGGGAAGGAATTCATCTTTCCCTTTGTCTTGTTTCTTTTTCTTTTTGGTTTTTTTTTTTTTCAAGACAGGGTTTCTCTGTAGCTTTGGAGCCTGTCCTGGAACTAGCTCTGTAGACCAGGTTGGCCTCGAACTCACAAAGATTCGCCTGTCTCTGCCTCCTGAGTGCTGGGATTAAAGGTGTGCGCCACCACCGCCCAGCTCCCTTTGTCTATTCTTTTTTCTTGTGCTCTCTTCCTCTTTAGGACCTAAGAAAGCTGTTAATAGAGTCTCTTGCCCAGGTTTCTGGGTTCAGAGCCATCATGGATTTTTCCAGGTGTGTGAGTGGTCATCCCTGTAGGCAGAAAACCTGCCAGGAACTAAACCAAATAGCAGAAACTTAGTAAATGGTCTCTGGGCAGTCAAGACTGGTGTGTTTTGGCACTTAAGCTCAGCCAGGATCTAAAAGATCAAGGATTAGCATCTAGGTGAAAAGAATGTTTCCCAGAATTGGCATTATTGTGGTAAGTTTCAATTAAGAACTGTAGATGTGGGCTGGAAAGATGGCTCAGTGGTTAAGAGCTCTTCCAAAGGTCCAGAGTTCAATTCCCAGCAACCACATGGTGGCTCACAACCATCTGTAATGATGTATGGTGCCCTCTTCTGGCCTGCAGGAATACAAGCAGACAGAATACTGTATACATAATAAATAAATAAATTAAAAAAAAAAAGAACTGTAGATGTTTTAGGAAATTTAGTAACAATTGACCGACCTTTGAGTCTCAAAGCCACTTACATGCCTGCTTACTCTAGTAAATACACAACCAACAGCAGTTGACACTAATCATAATACTCGGTGAATACCAAAGGTAACAGGTCAAAAACCAGGAGATAATTCCCTCAAAGCTTGGGTTAAGGCTAAAATTTTGACAGGTGTCTAAAGTGCCTAAATGCAAAACTAACATTCTGGCCAACTGGTTCATCCACACTAGACAGTCTGCTGGGCCCCAGGTATACCAGCAACAATCTGGCCCAGTGTGTTTCCAGAGACAAAAATAGAAGAAGCCCAAAGCTGGCCATTACTGTGACTGTTTCTGATATACTACTAGTGTCTCCAGGGTGGAAGGGTTTGTACAAGATTTGGTCAGCCTCGCAAAAGCCATCCCTTTCAAGGTCACCCATCATTCTACAAAGGCAGTTGGTTACCACCAAAGGCACAGCCAAATGGTGATACTCCTTTACATAAGGCTTGTGTACATACCACAAAAAACCAAGACCCAACCACCTCTAGGTGGTCATCTTTGCAAGCAGAAAACCCAACAATTTCAGCACCTCAAAGAACCATCCCACATAGCTTACTTTTAGAAATGACAAAGCTGAGGTCCATGCCTTGTCCAGCCACATGACTCCTAGTCCAAATGCATTACTCACATTGTCTGGAAATCCAGTATTTTATGTTGACCAGTATGATCCCATGGAGAACCAGAGCTAAGGCTTTATAGGTTTGGGAAAAGTTTCTATTGCAAGATTCAACCCTGGAAGCCCAGGGATGCTCTGAAGCACCTGGCTTCCAAATTTGATCTAAAACTACTGCCTGGGTCCCGGTATTTGTACTGCTCAGTTTACAGTGCTTTCTAGGTCCAGTGATGATAGCTAGGGCCTGAATCTTGAATCTTGCTGATGAGCAACAGAGGTCAACACCTAGGGTTATTGGGGAAAGAGAGTCAACAGTTTCACGTGTGGCCATCTTTCAGGACTGGCAAACTGCTTCAGAGTTGTGATCAATCCACTTGTCTCCTAGTTACTTCAGAGTGACTTTGACCCTGGTTGCTTCCAAGATGTGTAAGAAACAGATACAGACAGCTTATCCAGACTAGCAGTTGCAAACATTTGGGAATCACCAGGGCAGTTTCCGTGTCTTCCCTGGAATAATGCAGATAGCCAGTGGTCTGCCTGAGGCGGGCTCACCTTTAATCTTTAGAGGCAGCTCCGTCGCTGCATAATGATGGAGCAAGACTGAGGCCTCGGCTTCTTCAGCCTTGTGCCTTTCTAAGGAATGAAGAATTATACACGGTGACTCCCAGAAGAGAGCTAATAGCAGGAGTAGAGCTGGGACTTCACGGCTCGCATGGAATCATCACACTGTGCATCTGAGATCAGTCCTTCAGGCAGCAGTGGCTGGCCTGGGAGACTGTCACAGGCAGGCACAGGCTGGCAGAATTCTTTTACAAAATCATCCTCTGATGCCAGCAGCACCGCATTCCAGGTGGCGATGTCCAGCTCTCCCGCTGTGCCCCCATACTCCCTGGGGAGGATATTCCTTGGAAGGCTTGTATGGAGAGAGTTCAGGTCAGACCCATGGAGAAAGAACTAAAACACAACAGTATAAAAAGCACAGACTCAGCAACTGTGATCACAGGCACAAGACTGGGTCCTTCAACATTCCATCATGGCGTTGGGGGCAGGACCACTACTCCTTTAAGGATCTATGGGCAGTTAATAGTTGCTGGGGGTAGGGGGATTTTCTTCAGTGTTATAGCCACTAGTAAGTATCCATGTTCCTGTAAATGGCCCTTTACTCATGACCTTGTAAGTGATCCTAAATAAACTCGGATCAACAAAACAGACAAAAAAGACAAGACTGTAGAAGGGGGACTACTTGAAGAGGAACAATGGGCATGAGAGGAGGACAAGAGGGTAATGAGGAGTGATAATGCCATAATGAAATGATTATAGATTAATATATGCTAATTGTGCTGGTTAGTTCTTTGTGGTCAACTTAATACAAGCTAGAATCATTTGAAAGAGAAGAACCTCATTTGAGAAAATGCCCCCATCAGATTGGCCTTCAGGACATTTTCTTGATTGATGTGGGAAGATCCAAGCCACTGTAGGCAGTGCCATCCCTGGGAAGGTGGTTCTGGGGTATATAAAATAGCAAACGGCAAGCCATGAGGAACAAGCCAGTAAGAAGCATCCCTGTATAGTCTGTTTCAGTTCTTGCCTCTAGGTTCCTGCCTTGGCTTCCGTCAGTAGACTGTGACCAGGGATATGTAGCCAACTCTTTCTTCCCCAAGATACTTTAGGTTATAGGTTTATTATAGCAATCGAAACCTAAGACATTGTAAAACTTTTTTTTTTTTTTAAAGCACAAACACACGTGCTGGGGAGAATCAGTAATGCGACAATCTCCCTGTGGTAGGTGCTGAGTGAAGAAAGTTCCTTAGCCCCAGGAGCCTGGGGTCCCTCAGTTCTCTAGCACACCCCACTGAGAAACTTCCAGTGAGTCATGATGTAACTAACTACTTCACTACCACCCTACCAGTCCCAGGCCACCACCATTTCTCAGAGCCTACCAGTGGCCTTCTACCACTACAGCCCTCCTTCCAGTGTGGCTCTCACAGCCCACAAAGCCTGTCACAGTCTGATTTACTCATCGTTCTCACCATCCCTCAGCTCCGGCTTCTTACCTGCTCTTCCAGGCTGGATACCCTCCCACACCTCAACATTATCCGATGCTGGTCTCCCAGTTGCTGTTCACAGATCTTCTCACTGGTACCGGCTTTAACTACCCCAGTGAGTACATAACCCCTTCATCACACAATCCATTCTGTGTGCCTTTCCAGAGTGTGAGGATCTTGGGGTAAAGATCTGGACCTGTTCTTCCCATGGTCCATATAAAGTTGACTGATTATACTTTTGAGTGAGTGTGTGAGCAGAGGGAACAAATGGAACATGAATAAGGATTTCAAAGATGCGAAAGATCTTTCCAAGGGCCGCAGGTAAAATGCTAATCGAGACAGAATCACTTGGCAGACAGGCCTCTGGACATGCCTGTGGGCAATTTTGTGTTTATCAGGTTTAACTGAGGTGAGGAGAGGGGTGGTAACTGAGGGTATGACCAATCCCCAGGCAGGGCTAGATCCTGGTGTGCAAGTACTGGAGAGAGCAAGCCAGCTGCTACCCTGCCTTCACTGTCTTCTCACCCTGGGTGCCACTCAACCAGGGACTTCACCCTCCACCAAAATAAACCCCTTTGTCCCAAGTGACTTTTGTTTTGTGTTTTATTACAGCAAAAGAAAGGGAGGCCAGGAACCAACGGGGGCTCACACCCAGCCAGCAGCCTTCAAGGCTAATCGATCAGAATTACACAGACTCTTCTCTGTTAATATGCTCGGGGAAAGGGCCTGGGAATCTGGAGCTGGATTTTAAGCTTTAGCTCTTACAACCTTGAGATTCTCTACTTTTAGATGCTTTTTAAAAAAAAAAAAAAAGAAAGAAAGAAAGAAAAAGAAACTGGGCTGGAGAGGCGACTCAGAAGTTAGGAGCATTTACTGCTCTTCCAGAGGACCTGGGTTTGGTTCACATCACTCACATCAGGTAGATCACAACCACATGTAACTCCAATTCCAGGGTGAATCAATGCTCTCTTCTGGCCTCCTTGTGTATTGCACACATGCATGCTATTGAATAATCCTCTGCACACTGTGAAAATGTGTTGCTCTCATTATTAATAAAAAGCTGATTGGTTGATAGCTAAGAAATATTTTCAGGGCAGAGAGAATGCTGGGAAGAAGACGGGTGGAGTCTGAGGAGTTTCCAGCAGAAACAGGGAAGCAGGATGGACATGCCATGTTGAAAGAAGGTACCACCATGTGGCAGAGCATAGATAAGAAATAGGGATTAATTTAAAATGTAAGGGTAGCTAGTAACAAGCCTGAGCTATTGGCTCAGCATTTATAATTAATAATAAATCTTTAAGTGGTTGTTTGGGAGTGGCTGCCAGAACACAGAGAAACTCCGCCTACACACACATACTTTAAAATTAAAAGATTTTTAAAACAAAAGAAAAAGTGTGAAAGAAATCCAGCCCTCGGAGTGACCTCAATGTCTCTGGGTGCAAGGAAAGAGGATAAAAATGTCACTACCACATTTGCATCAGTGGCCCTGAGAAAGATGAGAAGAGGAGGGGCTTCTGTGTGTCAGAAAGGAAGATCCTCTTTTGCAAGTGTCTTCCAGGGTTGGCCGCGTCACTTAGCAGTACAGCACTTACTCAGTATGCATGAAGCTCTGAGTTAGCTATGATCAGTCTGTCTGCTTGTGACCCCTTATTTCCCTTAGCCAAATCCTCTTACACATAAGATGCAGTGTTGGTTCACAGTGTCTAAGACAGGAGACCAGAAGTCTGAATAGATTACAGAACAGGGAGGCAGCTTATAAAAATCCCACCAATCAGCCTGGGCTACACGAGGCCCTGCAGTAACACAACACCCTCGTCTTGTTCTCGTTATTGGCAAACAATGTATCCTTACTAGTTCCATCTTCCCCTCATGAAAAGGATGGGCCATGTTAAGTCTAAGTACCTTATACTTCCAAATTAGTTTCTGGACAAAATAATGATGCTCTACGTGTCACAATAAATCAAGTGAGAAAAAAAATCAAGGGAATTTTTTTTAAAAAGTATCAAGTTCAAAGGAAATCGCTCACCCTGTTTGCAATTTTCTCCTTCAGAAATGGTTTTATGATGGCAAAAATGCCTTTAAATATCCGAGGTTCGTTCACTATGTGGACTGCTTTTATCCGAATGGGGAAGCCATCCTGTGGGTGGAAGGGATGCCATGTTAGAACATAGGTAGTAGTATCTGGTACCCTCTCCTCTGCAGCTGCCCTCCTCATCTAAACCACAAGCCCAGCACCAGTCTGCTCTGACTCTCACAGCCGCCTCAGACAGCCCTGGTGTCAATCACAAGAGACAAGTTTTTGAGGATGTCTGGGTCAGAAGAGCTGGGCAAAGATAGCAGGTGGGAGGGCTCTTTTAGCAACAAACAGTGGTCCAAGACCACAGAGAAAGAGCTGGAAAACATCAGACCTCCCAGGTAGGAGCAGCCCAAGTGTACTTCCCATGGTGTACCAGATATGATGTGAAAGCAGATCTGCTTGGGAAATTCGTGAAGCCAGGAATATACTGGCCTACATAGTCCCATAGGTTTCCTTAGCCTGGCTTAGTGGTTCAGGCCTGTAACCATAGCTACTCAGGAAGCTGAGCTAGGATAATTGTGAGTTCAAGGCCTGTCTGAGGTAGAGTGTGGTGGTTTGAATGAGATGTCCCCTGTAGGTTTGGGCATCTGAACACTTGGTCACACTGGGCGGCACTGTTTGGGAAGTTGAGGAGTGGCCTCCTGGCAGAAGTATGTCACTGGGGACAGGCTTTAAGAGCACACGTCTGTTTTGTGCTTGCTATTGAAGATGTGAGCTTTCAGCTTCCTGTGCTGCCGCCATGCCTGACTCTTGATAGACTGCCCTCTCTGGAACCATACACGAAATAAACTTCTTTTCCTAGAAGTCGCCTTGGTCATGGTGTTTCACCACAGCACCAGAAAAGTAACGAATCTACAGAGTACTTTCAAGGACAGCCAGGGCCACTCAGGAAACCCTATCTCAAGATGTAAAGTGGCTTTTTGTTTGTTTGTTTGTTTTTTCAAGACAGGGTTTTTCTGTGTAATGTCCCTGGCTATCCTGGAACACATTCTGCAGACCAGGCTGGCCTTGGACTCAGAGATCTGCCTGCCCCTGCCTCCGTGTGCGCGATCACCGCCTGGCTATAAAATCTGTGTTTTAAAAAGGGCTGGAACTTTAGCTCAATGGTAGAACCCTTGCCTAACATGCAAGGCTCTAGGTTCAATCTCCAGGTCCATTTAAATAAGGAGGGGGTGTATCTTTAAGTGTAGTTCTGTTCACAAGCTTTAATATCCTGATGTTGACAGTGAAATTCACCAGAAAGGGACACATTACGTCACAGTTTCCAAACTTACTTAACTTTGGAATTTTGGTCCTTCTGGGTGATCTTACATTAGTAGAAAATACAGATCCAAACCCAACACTGTGTGTGTGTGTGTGTGTGTGTGTGTGTGTGTGTGTGTGTGTGTGTGTGATTCAACAGGAGCCATCAAAACCCAGAGCCAGGAGCTGGATAGATAGCAGCCAAGAGTACTGCTGCTCTTCTGGAGGACCTGGGTTCAATTCCCAGCACCCACATGGCAACTTACAGCTGTCTGTAACCCTAGTCCTAGGGAAGCTGATGCTTTCTGGCCTCCTCAGACACCAACCACATGTGCACAGATACAGATGTAGGCAAAATACCCATACACATAAAATAATTAAAAACAAAATAAAACATTAAGCCAGGGATGTATCTCAGTGGTAGAGCGTTTGCCTAGCATACATGAGGTCCTGAGTTGCATTCCCAGCACAAGAAAAAAACAGTAGAAGCTAAGGAAAACCAGACTTTCCAGTTGACAATGCTGGAGGTGTGCATGGTGGTGGAGGCAGGGGGACCGGGTAATTCTCTGGCTACATATCAAGTTTGAGGCCTACCTGGAGCACAAGAGATTCTGTTTCAAAAAAACAAAATAAAGTAAGATGATGGCCAACAGCCAAGTAGTCTGTTTAAGTCAATTCACAGCAAGGGCTTGGACATCTGTGGACCTCAGTGACGGGCAGTGCACCAGGCACCTCACAGCTCACATGAGGCAGCATGCAAGGGGCATGTCAATAACTAAGAGCTCAGTCTTTACAGCTGTGACATGTGGAGCAGGCCACTGCAATGGGAAGTGGGGTTCCTATAGTCCCCATATGACAGCAGCAAGTGGACAGGTCATGGGAAAAGCAAAGCAACCACAGAATGGGTACATGATGAACAGGGGCCCATACCTGAAGGATGCCAATCACCTTTTTGGCTATAAAAGGGCCAAAATGAGATGCTTTTGATAAGCTGACACCTTTGTAGTCTGCAAGAATTACAATTCCGTTCACTTGGGTCTCTTCAGACTGAATGAGTTTCTCTAATGTCAAGTATATGGCTCGGATGTTCTCAGTGATTGGGTAGTTGCTCGGTATCCATCTGTCTGAGATCACAAGGATAGACAGTGTTACGGAATGAATACAAACAAGCGCTCAGAAAAAGATGCATCTTCTAAAACCTTGGCTTTGCAATGGAAGAGAACGACATTCTTGTCTCCAAGATCCTGCCTAGCAACTGGTGTTTCCTAACCTCCTGAACCTAGCAGAACACCTGGAGACAAAAACACAATTAGGCCAGGTGGTGGTGACGCATACCTTTAATCCTAGGCGAGGAAGCAGAGGCAGGTGAATCTCTGTGAGTTTGAGGTCAGCCTGTGTCTGCCTCCTGAGTTCTGGGACTAAAGGCATGCACTACCACTTTTCAGCTGAGCCTGGCTCTTAAGTAAACAGGGTAACACCTACCTTGGCCACCTCTGCTTCCTGCCATTGTCATCACACCTGATTTTCCACTCTGGCTGCACAGAACTAACCTAACTGGTGACTCCGGGAGGGTGATGATACGGACTGGCTGGCCAGGCTGGTTGATGTCCTAGCCACAGCATGTGGCCTAGTCAGGCCACACAGAGCCAGACTCTATTTTAGGGTGTGGTCCTCGGGGTAGGGAAGATCACTCCTCTCTCTCCTAGCAGTAAAGCTGTCGGCCTGAGGTCCAGGGGCTCATGAGACCAGAGCAGGTTTGAGAATGAAGCCTGTGCCAAGGCTGCCATGAGATCATCCATCTAGCTCCCCGTCCCAAACCAAATCTAACTGAACCCAGATATCACCTGAGCAAATGAGTTGTTTCAACTGACAGAAGTTGGCTTTTGGTTTGCCATCTAAAGAGGGAGTCCTAAGTCATAAGCAGCTCCAGGGTGTTACAGGATGGAGCACAGCTATTTCCATGAGGCTCGTCCTCAAGTTCCTCCTTGCAAGCATCCTCCTCCTGATGCTTGATTAATATTTGCATATTTAGTGATTCCACTCTTTGGGAAAAAGATAAAAATGACAATCTTTTTGACTGTTAATCCCTACTATTTTTTCCCCCCAAGACAAGGTTTCTCTATAACAGTCTTGGTTGTTCTGGGACTTGCTCTGTAGCCCAGGCTGGCCTCGAACTCTGATATCCACCTGCCTCTGCTTCCTAAGTGCTGAGACTAAAGGTGTGCGCCACCACCTGCCTTAATCACTATTCTTTTTCTCTTCTATTTCTTTTTTTTTGGGAGGGGTGAGAGGGTTGAGACAGAGTTATTCTGTATCCCAGGCTGGCCCTGAACTTTCAGGGATTCTCTTGAGTGTTGGGACAGTAGGCACAGGCCACCATGCCCAACTGGAAACTACTATTCTCAAGAAAATCTTTACCAAGACTCACGTACCATAAGACATAGAGACATAAGACATAAAGACGAAGCTGACTCAGGTGCTATACTCACACCTGCAATCCCAGCACTTGGGAGTTGGTGGTAAGAACAGGAGTCCAAGGAAGTCCAAGGCCAGCCTAGGCTACACAAGACCCTGTCTCAAAAACAAAAATCATGGAGTCATGGTTCTGAGTGGTGCGACCACTGGTAAGATCCTCTTGCTCAGGGAAGCAACTCCCAACCTGTGCTCAAGCAAGTGACCCTAATTAAATGTAGTGGGCCACTCCCCATCCACCCGTTCCCTGCAAGGAGGTGAGTGGGGCAGCACAGGACATGAACACTGGAGGACTTCTTGGGAATTAGAGGGAAGGGTGATAATGGATAATGGGGGCTTATGGTCAAAGTAATTATATATGTATGAAATCAAGAAAGAATACATTAAAAAACAAACTTTCATTTTGTTAAAAATGGGATATGTAATGAATGTGCACATCTGAATACGTATGAGGGGACATGTGTGCCACAGAGCATGTATGTAGGTCAGAAGACAATCCTAGGTTGTCACTTTGCACTTTGGCTTGGGTTCTAGGGATCCGAACACAGGCTTGCGGGGCAGGTGCTTTTACCCGCTGAGCCATCTCACTGGCCCTCTACAACATTTTCATACAAATCTTTGCCAAACCTGGTGGTTAATGCTCATGTGAATTACGTCTGCCTCTATGTAGCTGGACATCATCTTTTCAACCGCATACATCTCAAAAGAGCTTAGAAACAAGCAAAAAGCCCGGTTAGGAGCACGTCTTTGTAGATACGCTTCCTCCTAAGAAGCTGGGGCAGCAGGGAGGGCACAAGCACATGCCAGGAGGAGGCAAAGCCAGCATGGTGACACCTGACCGCCTGATAACACTCCTGCGCTGAGCTCACAGAGGGAGACAGATCGCTGGCCGGTTTCTAGGTCTCGGTGCTCAGAACCTGCACTGCTTATTTCAAAATAAACACCTAATTTTGGAAAGTGCCTGGCACAGCAGGTGAAGCGGCTCCAGCTATGTCTGACACATGGCGCAGGGTGAAGAGAATGCTCTAGACTGCACAGACAGCTTGTCAAAGGCGAGAAGGAAATGTGGTGTGAGGCTGGCAGGCGGAGGGAAACAGATGGAGGTGGCCGCACCACCCGCTCGGCACCCCTGCAGGTGCAGCTGCAGACACAGGGTCAGCACGTGCTCACTTCCTGGCCTGCTTAGGAGGAGTGCTGTAATCTCTCACTCTCCCTGGACTCTGCCAGGCAGGGAACTGCAGGGGCTGCGAGTGGACTGAAGATGCTCTCCTACACTGCACCTGGTGCCCAGGACGGACAGAATCAGGAATCAGAAGGCTGGCATCCCACGCCCTCCATTCACTAGCTAACACTTCTAGTTTCCCCCTTTAGCCGCTCCTAGGGCCATGGTTTTAAATGCTCTGTGGGAGCTTCCCTTGCTGCAAATAACCATGCTTTTCATTATCTTTCCTGACACCTAGGCGGCCACCTCCTCTCTATTGCGAACAGTAAAGTTAATACGCAGAAAAGCAGGATAGAGAGATGCAATGTTCGTTTACTGAGTCTACCATACTTCTTTGTGTAATGTTGAAAAGACACTTTTTTTAAAAAGCTGGGCATACGCCTTTAGTCCCAGCACTCGAGAGGCAGAGGCAGAGTCAGGTGGATCTCTGTGAGTTTGAGGTCAACCTACTATAAATAGCAAGTTCCAGGACAGCCAGGGCTACATAGAGACTTTATCTCAAAACACAAAGTAAAATAAAATAAAAATAAATAAATAAGAAATAAAAAGAAAAATAAAAAGGATGCATTTTTTTTTAAAGTAAGCTACACCGAGTACCACTATGAAGTGCTGGTATTGGCAAACGAGTCAAGGGGTTTTGATCTTAGCTCAGTGGTACAGCTCCTGCCAGCAGGTGCACACCGGGGTTCCAGTCCAGCGCTGCAAAACTAACTAACTAACTAAACTAACTAACTAACTAACTAAACTAAGTAAGTAAGTATAAACAAATAAATAACAATATATAGCCCTTGTCAGGGTTTAACCCCACAGAGGAAGGAGGGGAAGGAGCAGAGAGTGGGTACCTTCCCAGGCTTCTGCCCGGCCCACACTGTCTTGCTTCTCTATCTGTCCTCAGCCCACTCAGAGGAGGCACTGGGAGGGGCTTGGCAATCATGCCTGTATCCCACGATTCCTCAGCCCACTGGATTCCTTCCCTTGGAAATCTGAGTTTGCACTGACAGAAGCTCACTGAGTGACCAGGTGAGTCTGAGAGCGTTGCTGTCCTTCAGGGTAAAGAATATGAAGAAGCTGTCTGTGCCCAGCAGATAGACCTGAGGACCTGTGCTCTGGGCTCTAGCAGCAACTTCAGTATGGTGCATCTGGGGGCTGTTCCCGCCTCATTGGCTCAGATCTTTCTGTGGTCCTCAGTTAGTCTGAAGATGGTTTGTCATCTGTAGTCAAAAGAGCTTTGGGGCAGGCATGGTGTACACACTTAAAATCTTAGCACTTGGGAGGGAGAGGCAGGAAGAGTCAGGAGTCTAAGATCATCCATGGCTGCATACTGAGTCTAAGACCAGCCTGGATTGTTTTTAAAAAGCCAAAACCAAACCAGAAAAGTACCTTCACTAAAACAATCAAGTGGGGGACTTTGAGAGAAAGCAGGGTGAAGAACAGACCCGCCCCAGAGGGATCACACGTTCCCCCAGTACCTGGTCGGATACAGAGGACGTGGCAGCCCCTGGGGTCCGTGTGGGGCAGCACTGTGAGGAACCCAGAGTTAAGAACATCTTTCAGGGCTGAAGGTCTCAGGTTGCTGAAGACCTCCGGCCAGTTCCGCCTGCAGCCATGGTAGTTGACCAGCAGTTGCAGGGCCCGGTCATAATCAAACTTTCGGGCCCGCAGGAAGCGCAACAGGAAAGCATCATCGAGCGAAGTGCTCAGGTAGGGGTACTCCTTCCGCACCATGTCTCGAAGGGCCTGCACATCCCGGAGTCTCCACTCGGGCTTCTCCTGAAGCTCCTCCCTGGCTTTGGTGACCAAGTCTTCTGTCAGGGAGCACACGTAGCCGGGAGGCTCAGGTGGAGGCAGTGGCAGCTCATTTTCAGAGAGGGAGGCCACAGAGGGGCTGGTTCGCAGAGAGTCGCTTTCTTCTGACATTAGCTATGGGGGTTCCTGCTGACACACAGGTCACATGTGAGGGTAAGAAAGTGCAACATGGGCCTTCGTGATGGCTCAACAGGTATTTTTGTCACACAACCCAATGACTGGAGTATGATCCCAAGAACCCACAGAAAGGCGAAAGGAGCCTATTGCCCCTACGCTCACAAACTCGCATGTATGCGTACATGTAATGTTTCAAAAATTATGTTTATTATTAGTATTCTATTTGTTCATTTACCTTTATTTTTGAGTCAATCTTTTTAAATTTATTTTTACTTTATGTTCATTGGTGTTTTGCCTGCATGTATGTCTGTGTGGGGGGTGTCAGAAGCCCTGGAATTGGAGTTACAGACAGGTATCAGATGCTATGTAGGTGCTGGAAACTGAATCACTGAGCCATCTTTCCAGCCCATGTCTGTAATTTTTAAGGTGAAACATTGCTTACTTGGAACCCCAAGAGCGGGAAATGGGTGACAGGGAGTTTTTGTCAAGTTACCTCAGGGAATCCCAAGGAGGAGTGGTCTTGATCTGAGTCACATACCTAAGTCAAATCCAACAGCCAAACACTGCGCCTTCCTTGGAAGGGTCTAACTAGGGGCTTGACTTGTTACATAAATGTGAATGCAAACACCCTTGAGATTCAGACCCAGTTCAAAAATAAGGAACACATCCTCTAAAATACTGGTGAGAATATAAACTGAGTCTTTCCCAGAGAGCAGTTTGTCAGTGCTGAAATTCAAAACTAGGCTGTTGAGAGCGTTCAGTCAGCAAACTGCCCAAGGTGCTGTTTAGATGCCCAGTCTCCAGGGATGCGAGTCTGCTTCCACAGTAGGTCGTCGTCCCCCCCCCCCCCGCCAAATAAATAAAAAAATAAGGTGGAGATTGATCAAGGAAGACCTCTCTCTCTCTCTCTCTCTCTCTCTCTCACACACACACACACACACACACACACAGATGCAGAGCTTCACGAACTGACCTTTGCAGGAGGAAAAAGCCACAAGAGTACAGAACAATTTTGTGTAGGAGATAAGAAACTTACCAAAAGTGCCTCAAAGAAACAGATCTGAACAACTGGACATTTAAGAGTTTGTTTTTGAGAAACAGAGTCTCACTAGGTACCTCAAGATGGTCTGGAACTTGCTAGCCTCCTGCCTCAGCCCCTGGAGTGCTGGGATTGCAGGTATGTGCAACCATGTCTAGCTTGCCCAAGTTTTACAATGTAACTTACTATGGAGATCATGGAAATGTAACTGAAAGACCCCGCTGCAGTCCCTTCAGAGGCCCTATCCTATTAAAGCCACGGTTTCTACAAACACAACAGCCCCCATCCCTACCCCCAGCCAGTGACTGACCCAGAGAGACTGATATAGCTGGATTCCTCCTGCCTACACCTCCGTCACAGGGGCCAGATCTGCCTCACGGACCCAAGGCTCCTCCTCATCTCCTTGAATCTGTGGAGGCACTCCAATAAACTCCACACACTGCCCGTCCATCTGCTGATCCATAGGGCTTGCTCCTGGAAAACCTGTGCTAAACACTATTGGATGAAAACAGGACAGCTTGAGCTGTCCTGGAATCGGCTGGCAGCAGGACTCCCTGGCTGCAGAGCCTAAGCCTTTGTCCATGCGTGGACACTGATCTTCCACCCCATGCTCAACAAGGAGAGCAGGGGCCATCTCAAGAGTCCTTCCTTGTACATACCTGTAATGTCCTGGGTGCACCTGGCTGAACTCCCTCCGGTCCACTGCGGATAGTGACCAAGCAGGCCACTCCCACCAAATCTTAGGATCGCCCACTCCATTACTTGAATTCCAGCATCTAGTCACACTAGGTTCTTTCACTTGCTTCCAAAGATGTGTCCTCATTCCGTGCATATTCTGGTCCCTCTCAATGGTGTGTTCTTACTCCAGCATCTCTCAACCCACACAGACTCACCCTGAGTCCTGACTGGGTGACACACATGCATCCAATGAATATGAGACACTTAACGATGTCTGGTCCCCCCCACCCCCCAGGCACAGTAAGTAGAAGCAAAGAAAAAAAAATCCCGTCTTGTTGAGCCCAGTGGAAATGGGAGACAGTTTCTAACCATAATACATAACACACAGCTTACTATTATGAAGAACAGAAGTGGGGGGGGGGATCAAGATTGGTTTTAAATGGGGGCAGCCAGGGAAGACTTGACAGGGTAACATTTGAGCAAAGATGGCAGGGTGGGCCAAACATATCACATGGTTGTGTGAGGGTATCTGAAAAATGCCTAGCTTTTCTGAAAAGCAAGATGCCCAGTGTAAACTGGGCGGTGGTGGCTCATGACTTAATCCCAGCACTTGGGAGGCAGGCGGATCTCTGTGAGTTCAAGGTGAGTCTGGTCTACAGAGCTAGTGCCCGCACAGGCTCCAAAGCTACACAGAGAAACCCTGTCTCCAAAAACAAAACAAAACAGACAAACAAAAAAAAAAAGATGCCCAGTGTAGCTAGAACTAAGGAAGCAAGATGGGGGAAAGCAGATGGATTTAGAGGCCATGTGTACATCACAGAAATGATGAAAAGTAACTTTAATTTAAAGAGTGGACCGTAATGAAGTGCTGGCATAGAAGGTTCAACAACAACCCAGGCAAAAGGGGACCGTGACATGAAGAAGCTGGCCTTCACTCACTCCAGGCTGCCTGAGCTGCCTGGGCAGGAGCTCTGTGGATTACATCTCCAGTTCTTGTCACGTGTTCACGTAACCAGTGTATGATATCCCGTGATCGCTGTGCAACACCTCGTAGCACCTAACAGGGTCTTAAGACATAGAGGCTCCATGACCTAATCCTTTACTGTACTTTACGTAGAGTGTGCTGAGCAAGGGAAGGGACACTCCTGCCTTCACAGGCTCCACCCTGGGCTGTTTCCATGGCAGTCGCCAACAGGTATCCCTGGAATCCCAACCCACAGCCTACCTGAGATGAACTGTAGTGTCACAGGTCAGAGAACTAGCCTTAAAGGCCCTCTCCTTTCCTCCTCCACCCCTCCTCTGCCAGGGGAGACAAACCAGTGACCTTGATTCTTGGAGTAGCTCACACATCCGATACCCACTGCATGAAATGTCCTTTCCATGTTCGCCACCAACCACACAACTCATGATCATCAAGGCCCAGCTGCGAGGTCATCTATTCTGTAAAGCTTCCCCGATTTCCTCAGGGTGAGTCCCTCCAGGTTTCCACAGTCCTGGGTTCCCATCGCGCTTTAGAAATGTCTGTTCGGTGTCACAGGTGTTTACGTGAAACCCTTCAGAGTCAGTTCCCACTGGTTCATTTATCAGAGAATTACTGACTGCCTCTTGCAGGTGTCAGGCACTGTGCCGACTATGCTAGGAACACAATGGAAAACCTTCATCCCTGCCTTGTGCAGCTTACATCACAGTGGTCTGATGGAAAGAGGTCATGCATGCTTCAGGGTTTTGCTTTGAGTCAAACTCTGTATCGTACATCCATTGTCTTATTTCCTCCTGTGGGCTGCTGGGGATCGAACCCACAGCCCTGCACATGCTAGGCACCACTCCACTGCTCAACTCTATTGTCAACTCCACAGTTCATCTTCAGGATACGGAGCCAGCACTCACCCCCTACCGTGGGGATCCCAACAGAGCAGAGACCAGGCTCACCACAGCCCCCAGTGCCGGCTCATGACAGCACTCAGTAAACATCAAGGGAAGAACAGCAAGACCTGCCCAGTGAGGCAGAGAGAAGTGTCAAGCCCCACCCTGGCCTCATCTTCTCTCTCCTCCACCTGCAGCCTCCTGTTGTATCCCCAAGGGCTCAGCAGTGGCTGTCAGTCTGGGGAACGACGTGATGGGTGGCCTTGGGGACAGGAGATAAAACCTAGCATCCTCCCCACCTGGAGCCATCTCCACGTGGAGCATTCCCTCTCTCCCCAAACAACCGGAGGCCGGAAACCATCTCTCTCGGAGCCCCAGAGACCTTCGAACCGCTGACAGCGGTCCAAGGCCCCTACTTCCGGCGGTAGCCCCCTCCCCAGGTGTCCCCATTTCCTGGGGTCTCCCGCCCCTCTGGCTCACTTCCGGCAGTTTTGCCCTCTGGGGTTCCCTAACTCTGGCCCCTGGGCGCACGCACAGGCTAGCGGGCACTCACCAGCCCGGCGGCAGGCGGAGCGCGGGTCTCGGCGGCAGGAGCCTCGGCTGGCAGAGCGCAGTACAAACCCACACTCCGCAGCCGGCCCGCCCGGCCCTCGCGCCGGAAGTGACGTTCGGGCGCGCGAAGGCGGTGCCCACCCGGGAGCGCGCTTGAGTGAACGCGGCAGCGTTGGCTTGGGTCTGTCCCCACCTGGTGGCCCCGGCTGTGCAACCGGGTGTGTTGACAGGGGAAACTGAGGCCTGGAGGAGGAAAGCAGCTGCTTCCCTAGAACATACTGCCTCAGCATGCCTAGTGTTTGCATCATTTTCTCTTTAAATTGTCCTGTTTTTGCAAATCCCCTGCTTCACGACAGGGAAGAGGCAGAGATGCTGTAACCGGTTTCAGACCCAGACCTCAGAATCTGCATTCCAGAACGCCTTGGCCCTCTGCTGACTTGTGACCTGGCTGTCCAGAGTCAGTACACCATCAGCTGAGCCATTTTGAGCCATTTTGATGCCTAGCCTCCTGGAGTCAGTTCTTCCTGAATAACACGGTTCCTGACTCAGTAACTACCTGTTTCCTGCTTTGGGGCTCACGAGGTTGTCTCCAGACACCCATAGTTTGAAAGGGAGTTCACTAGCTCCGTGCCTGGCCCATGAACTACCCTCACTACATACATATCCCTGTTTTGTACAACTGCAATTTGGGGGCAAATCTCTGAGGTTCCTCTTTCAGGTACGATAAGGACAACAAACCATTTCTGGAAAAATTCTGGTGGTCCAAGAGAATGTCAGATCCAAAGGAATGACCTTAAGGCACCTCTTCCTTTCCCTTCCTTATGGTTAAGAGGAGTCTTAGGGCTGTGGGAAGGGTCCAGGAGGGATGTAAGGACACTGGGTTTTTCCAGATGCCAAATTGCCTGCGGGGGAGAAGTGTGAAGTGGTCTGGGAATCCTAAATTGTGTTTATCTGTTTGTTTGTTTGTTGTTTTTAGTATGGGGTTTCATCATGTAGACCAGGCTGGCCCCCAACTCACGATCCTGGTGCTTTTATCTCCTGAGGGCTGGGCATATAAATGTGTACCAGTCACCCCAGGTTGCAACTTGTGAGACTTGTGATCCTAGGTTCTCTCCAATCCCCAACTTCTAGGTTGCCAAATAAAATGTAGAACACTCAGTTAATTTGAATTTCAGATAAACAGAAGTCTATTTTTAAGACAATGTGTCTTATGTAACATTTGGGACATGCTCAGACTTTGGAAACTGTTGTTTCTCAGACACCCCAATTTAAATAGGTGTCCTGTCGCTCCCCTCACCACAGATCTAAGTATTAGTTTCAAATTCCTCCTACAGCAAATCACTACCTGGTGACTGGAAACAACACAAATGGGTTTTCTTGCCCTACTAAAGATACCAGGGAGTCGGCAATGCTACATCCTCTCTGGGTACTTGTAGAGGCTTGTGGTATTACTCCATCTCTGGCCCTCCCCACATTGCTGCACCATCTTGTTTCGGCTCTCACAGCTACGAATGAATGACTCCTGGCTCCTTCATGAGTGTGTGTGTGTGTGTGAGTGTGTGCAGGGGTTCGAACTCAGACCATTGTTTATGCTAGCCAAATGTTTTATTGCTAAACTACATAAGTCTTTTAAGATTTGGCAGAAGGGCTGTTTGTTTGTTAGGGTAGTGTCTCATAGCCCAGCCTGATCTGGAACTTGCTGTGGTCCAGGCTGACCTCAAACTCTCAGTCCTCCTGTGCCGGTTTGGATGTGCGGGGATTATAAGTGTGAATGTGCATGTCTCTTCTTTCAGTCATATTCAAATATCTGAGAAATCTGGGCATTGTGGTGCTAGTGCCTTTAGTCTCAGCACTCCGGGAGCAGAGGCAGGAGGATCTCTGTGAGTCTGAGGCCAGCCTGGTTTACATAATGAGTTCCAGGACTGCCAGAGCCATGAAATAAAACCTTGTCTCAAATTTTTGTTTTGTTTGTGAGACAGTTACTCAAGTTGGACTTGAACTTCCAAAGCCGCTGCCTCAGGCTCCTGAGAAGCTGAGACTATTTCAGTACCTCTCCCATCCTCCTGTCTTAACCTCCCAAGCAGTTGAGAGCATTCCACCATCACACCCGTCCTTCTGCCTCCTACTTAGATTATTTCACCATCACAACCGTCCTTCTGCCTCCTACTTAGAACTTTTGCAATTACATTGGGCCCACCTGTTAACCCAGAATTAAGCTCCCTATCTCAAGAACCTTAATCATGGGCTGGAGAAATGGTTCAGAGATTAAGAGCGCTGACTGCTCCTTCCAGATAGACTTGAGTTTATTTCCCAGCAACCACATGGTGGTTCACAACCATCTGTAATGAGATCTGGTGCCCGCTTCTGGCCTGCAGGAATACACACAGACAGAACACTGGATCCATAATAAATAAATAAATCTTAAAAAAAAGAGAGAACCTTAATCACATCTACATCCCCTCTTTACCCCACAGAATAGCTGTGTGTTTCAGAGGCTGTGATGAGGACATCTCAAGGGGCAGGGCATGGTTGATTATTCAGCCACCAAAATCTGGTGATCTAATATGACCTTGGCCAAGCCTTTCAAACTCCCAGAGCTTCTAGATCCATGAGTGCTAATTGTTGCCCCGACAGACTCTAGAACCACCGGCAAAGTGCCTGTACAGCATTACCTTAGTCGTGTTCATTGAAGTAGGAAGACTTTACCTGGGACCGTTCCCTGGCTTAAGACAGGAAGAGTTCATTCTGGTTCTGTGGAACTATTTTATCCCAGCAACAGAAAAGTAACCAACATAGTCTTCCTGAGGAAAAAAAAAAGCCAGTAAAATGGCTTGTAAGACAAAACTTTCCTCAAGCTGAACAAATAGACGGTTGATATGTAGCAACGCTTTGGACCCTGCTGTCCTAGGTGTTGAGATTAAACCCATCTTTAACCAAGGTCCAGGTCTACGGCGGGCACTGGGAGCACAGGCTGCAGTTCTAGATGCTGACAGCAGGGGGCGATCAGCGCGGTGAGTATGGGGAACTTCCCTTGCTCACAGTGAATGGTTAGAAATGGAGGAAGGATCTCAAATAAGGCAAGAGCCAGAGTTTCTTCCTGAGGAGCAGTTGGATACCGTGAAGCACTGGGCTCCGACCATCTGACTTATGCCTGCTAATAATCCGGTGGACAGGAACAGAGGAGATGGCTGATTACAGAACAGGACATTCCAGTTCAGAAAGCGATCTGAGACGAGCTGGATTTGAACTCAAATCTACGACAGCACAGTGCCAACTTTTACTTTGTCGTCGAGGCCATTCACAGTTGGGCTCTGTGGCTTCGGAGGTTGGAGAGCAGGCTCAGATCAAGGAAGGGCAATACACTGTCCATGATTACAGAGCAATTAAGAGGTCGAGTAGAGACTTGAACTTCTGCATTCTTTTCTGTCTTGGACACTCAGAAGTAGCAGGCCTGACATATCACATTGAAAAGACCCATTTCCCCGAGCGTAAAGGAGGGCGGTGAGCCTTGTGTAGAGGAGTGGCTTGTGCAGAGATTGGGCACACTGTGACTCAGAATGTCTGTTAACGGTGACCACCCCACTCCAGAGCAGAAAGGTTATCAAAGGCGGCAGCTTATCCTGCATCTTGGGTTGGAAGGCTGCAAACAGCCTGCTCTCCGAGCTTTGTCCCACCTCCAAAGAAATAAATCCTGGCATTGCTAGTGTGCTGCTGTGGCTAGGAGTGCCTGTGCCGTTTTCAGCTGTATATACTTACAGTGGGATTTTTGGCATGATTAAAGAGACCATTTAAAAATGAAATGTATAAGCATATAAATGCAGCTCGCGGATACGCCGACCCCTGTTTCTGAGACAGGGTTTTGCTCTGTAACCCTGGCTAGCTTGGCACTCCCTGTGTAGAGCAGGGTAGCTTCAAACTTGCAGCAGTTCTGCCTCTGCCTCCCACGTTCTGGGGTTACAGAGAGGAGCTACCACACCTGGCCACAAATTATACTCTTTCAAAATTACATGTGTTCCTTTTGTGTGTGTGTGTGTGTGTGTGTGTGTGTGTGTGTGTCATCACCATGCGTGTGTGGAGATCAGAGGACGACCTACAGGAGTCACCATGTAGGTCCCAGGGTCAAACCCAGGTCAACAGTTATGCGTGCCATGCCTGTCTTGAAATAAGTCCTTTTAGAAATGATTTGTTTTTTATTTTCTGTTTGTGGGTGCTTTGCCTGCATGTGTGTCTGTGCACCACCCTCAGAGGCCAGAAGAGGGCATTGGGTTCCCTGGAGCTGGAGCTACAGATGATTGACAGCTGCCATGTGGTGCTAGGAGAACCCAGTCTTCTGGAAGAGCAGAAAGTGCTCTAAATTGCTGAGCCATCTCTCCCTACCTGAGAAATAACTCTTTTGTTTGTTTGTTGTTGTTGTTTGAGAACGGGTTTCTCTGTGTACCAGAGTCTCTGTAGGCCAGACTGGCCTCAAACTCACAGAGATCCACCTGCCTCTGCCTCCCAAGTGCTGGGTTTAAAGGCATGCGCCACCACAACCAGCAAAGTTATACATTTAATTTGACTTTTTGCTTCTGCTTTGTTTTTATAAAATCAAGGTTTTATTATTTGTTTTTATATTGTTTATTTATTTATTATTTTATGTGCATTGGTGTTTTGCCTGTATGTATGTCCGTGTGAGGCTGTCAGATCTTGGAGTTACAGACAGTTGTGAGCTGTCATGTGGGTGCTGCAAATTGAACCCAGGTCCTCTGGAAGAGCAGCTGATGCTCTTAACCATCGAACCATCTCTCCAGCCCCTTAAAATCAAGGTTTTAAAAAGTGAAAATCAAACTGCTTACCTCCCTAAGTATATATGTGCACATGCGTGTGTGTGCGCCTGTGTACGCTCAGGTTGTATGGTTTCCCATAGCAGCAGACACATAGTAGGCCCTCCCTACTTATGAGTCTCGTGTGAATCATCAGAAACACAGCTTTATGATTCCAGGAACATTATGAACATGCTTAGAAATGCTTAGTCCTTATCAGGGCTTGCTGTCTGCCAGGCACAGATCCCAGAGCATATAAGATAAGAGACTCCTCACAACTCCATTTTTACAAGGCTCAAAGAAATTACTGGTGGCCACACAGGAACTGATCAAACTTCTTTTTATTTGTTTTTAAATTTATATTTATTTATTTAGTGCATCTGTGTGTGGTATGTGTACACCTCATGTGTTTGTGTGACACATGGCACATGAGTAGAGGTCAGAGATCAACTTTTGTGGGAATCATCTTTTTCTTCTACCATGTGAGTCCCGAGGATTGAACGCAGGTCACCAGGCTTGGCTGCAAGCTCCTCTACCAGCTGAGCAGTTAAGCTGTGTTGCCAACGTTGTAAACGGTTCTCCTCTCCCAGCACCCGTTAACTGCCTAAAGGTCTTCAGGGAGAGGTGGGGACTTGTGGCTCCTTTGCCCCTGGCATTGAACCCTGATCATCTCACACTCCATAGCTTATACCCCTTGCTGTTTGTTCATTAGTTTGATTATGAGTGAGGGGAAGAGAGGAGGGCTGGAGACTGAGCCCAGAGACACCTATGGATTGTGCCCACGCTACTTTATGCTTGGCATCTGATGCTGTTTACAACAATAACTTGCCCTCACTGGGCACCTGCCCCTGTGGCTGTCACAAAGTTCTTGGAGAGGGAGCAAGGCTGGAACCCAGAGAGGTAGAGGAACTTGCCCAAAGTTACAGAACACATAAATGATCCTGAGAGGTTGGGAACTGGAGTTTCGGGATGGGGAGGGCTCACTCTAGGTCTTGGGATTCAGAAAGAAACATCCCACGCTCTTCAACAATCTCACTGACGGGTCTGACCCAGTCTGAGGTCAAGGGTTGCCCAACCAGTGGTTTTGGAGCCTGGTTTGTCTGGAAAAGTGTCCAGACCTGGGCTGGGTTGGGGGGAGGGGGAGAGCCAGGGGCTTGGCAAGCGCGAGAGATGTCTGACTTCAATCGGAGGGTCATGTGAAGCTTGTGACCCCCAGGCCTGGTCTGCCTCAAGTGCCAGGGACTTCTGTTTCTCTGTGAGCTACCTTCTGCTCCAGAGCCCAGAATCAGGCCCTAGAAGGGAGCCATCCAGGTCTCTGAATGGGAGCAGGGTAATACCCAGGGCTTAGCCGTGTGGAATTCCCAGAAGAGGTCAGAGCCCAGCTGTGTTTTTGTGGTCACACATTGATCTCCCTGAGTCAGCATGGCTGCCTGGAGGGACAAGGACAGGATGTCCTGTCTGTTCCCAGGGGCTTTGGATCCCAGCCAGACTGAATATTTTCCAAAACATGGCCTGAAATGATTAGGGGGCAGATGGGGGAGACCCACCCCTTGCTGCATCAACACTGGCCTAAGAGCTCACCTCACCTTCCACTGCCCTAATGCACAGCATAGACCTAGTTCTGACCACACGCCTGGCACTGTACTAGGCTCTCCCTGTGTGTTCACTCTACTGAGCACCCCGTGTGGCGGCTGAGCAAATAAGACACAAGTCCATAATCTCAGCATTCAGAAGCCTGAGGCAGGAGGATCTCAAATTTGAGGCCAGCCTGGGCTACATAGTGAATTCAAGGCCTGGCTGGGGCTACACAGTGTAACCCTGTTGAAATAAGAGAGGAGGAAGGAAAAGAAGGAGGGGAGAAAATGACTTACTGGTCCCAGGGAAGGAATCGCGGGTCTGTTTGGGAGTCCCAGGGTGTCAGATCTAATGATGCTGTGTAAATTCACTGGGTCACTCCTGACATCATCACAAGCCCAGTGGATAAATATCACTACCCCGTGAAGAAATGGGAAGAGCGAGGCTCAGGAAGGTAGAAGGGAATTGTACAAAGTTGGAGAAAGAGCTCCTGGGATATCCAGCGATCATTTTTTCAAGGGCACAGTGCCAAACTCCCCAATGCAAAGATCTGGCCTGGAGGGACGGAAGCCCCTCCCCTTCCTCTGAGCCCCGTGTTTATCCACAGGTCTTCGGGATGGGAAGAGGGAGCAGACAGATGCTGCAGCTGCCATTTCTGGGGGAAGACACAAGAAGAGAGGTGTTATTTGGAAAACTTAAGTTTGGGAGTTTGATGCAGGGATAGCTAGGGCTGAGATGCAAGCAACTGAACATTAGTCTGCATCTGCCAAGGTCAGCCTGCACACAGGCATTTCAGGGAGAGTACTTGAGGGTCTCCCATGGGCCATGGTGAGCAGAGACTGCCTATAGGAAGGACTCTGCTTGTCCCCCATCCCCACCCCGTGACCACTGCCTCCTGAGGCTGCATGGCACAGGGATTGGATTCTTAAGGGGAACCCCTCCCCCCATCTCCTGTGCACTTGCTAAAGAAGTGTATTCCCCAAGGTCAAAGGCAAGAAAGGCCTGTACACCTGGCTATCTCAGTGGTGCCCAGTTAAATTGGAAGCTTCTGATGCCTGCTGGGTCCAGAGAGCTAGAAGACAGCCAGGCTGTTTACCCTCCTCATCCCTATGACCCCCCTGGCTCAGAGCAAGGGATGACAGGCATCCATTTCACCCCTGACACAAAGGAAGGGGATGACAAGCATCTAGTCCTCGTCCCCCAGCAAACCTGGCTAGGCTATGGAGGAGGCTTGCACCTAAATTGAATTGGGAGCCTGTATTGGCAGCTTGGCTGAGTGTCCTAATGTGAAATTATGAAGTTGTCTACTGAGCAGAAGAGCAGTGGGGGTGAGTCTCCTCCCAGAGACCGGAAGGATGTTTCTCTACAGAACACTTTTTTTTTAAATAATTTATTTAACTTTATTTTATGTGCTTTTAGTGTAAAGGGGTCAGATTCCTTGGAACTGGAGTTACAGACAGTTGTGAGCTGCCTTGTGGGTACTGGGACTTGAATCTGGGTCCTCTGGAAGAACAGCCAGCGCTCTTAACCGCTAAGCCATCAGACTAGCTTCCAGAACACATTTTAAAAGGGATTTAGGAAGTGGACTGGGAAGACACCTTCACTGGCAGAGTATTCACTAGGAGGATTCATTCATGGGGACCTGAGTTTGGATCCCAGCATTTACACAAAAGCCTAACCAACCAAACGAAAAACAAAACCAAAGGAACCAACAAAAACAGGGGAGTGTCTTACAGAGGATCCAGGTTCCATTCCCAGCTCCCACATGGAGGCTCACGACTGTCTGTAACTCCAGTTCCGAGGAATCTGATGTCCTCTCCTGGGACTTTATAGGGGTAACACACACGGTGCACAGACATATATGCAAGCAAAACAGCAACACAATAAACAAGCAACAGTCGGTGAGACCATGTGCGTCTGCGAGCCCGGGCAGGGGAGGTAGTGACAGGCAGGTAGGGCCCCAGGGTTGGTGACCAGTCACTCTTGTTGAACCAGCAAGCTCCAGGTTTAGTGAGTGATCATGTCTCCGATTCTAAGGTGGAGAAAGATGGTGGAAGATCCCTGACGCTTTCCTCCAATCTCTGTGCATGGTGTTCGTGCACATGCACACAAACTTTCTAGAAATGGGGGCTGGGCTGGAGAGATGGCTCAGCCGTTAAAGGCTAGGCTCACAACCAAAAATATAGAAATGGGGGTTGTATGGTAGATACAAAAAATTACAGATCTGTTTTGATTTTGCCGTGCTCTCACTGAGTGGAAATTTTTGTTTCCCTTCCCCTTTTTATCATCTCACAGTGTGACTCCAAGTTGGCCACCTTCAGGGCCTGTCACATGATTCTTCTACACTTAGAAGACCTTCCCTCGTGTCCCCCAGGTATACTACCTAGGAGCACTACGCTTGAAGGTTTGCATCTGATTAATAACAGACTCCAGATTGCCTCGAGGATCAAATGAGAGCGCACTCCCATTATACCAGCAGCACCAGGCCAGGCACCATAAAGCTCTTAGTAAATCTTAACTGTTATCAGCCTTCCCCTGGCCAGTGCTTGCTGACTGCTCAAGTTTCTCAGCCTTTGAGTCAGGCACTTTCCATCCCAACATCATTAGCTGATGTAAGAGATGCCCAAAGTTCACTGTAGAGGGGAAAGGAGAAGACAATAAAACAATATACCCTCTGCAGGGCGTTCGAAACACCGAAGAAAAGCAGACATGCACGTCTCCATGGGGTTGTCAAGAGCCAGCTGTGATTACTACCGTTTGTGTTGGTTTGGGTTTTTTTGGAGACAGGGTCTCACGGGGTAACCCAGGCTGACCTTGAACCATTAAGCCTCCCACCTCAGCTCCGGAGATGCCGGGTTTACCGGTGTAAGTCGCTGTGCTGATTTTTAAGGTGAAAGTGTTTTGAAGCCCAGGTAGCTTCCGATGGTACTGTGGTGACAGTGCCTGAAAAGCCACAGCACATTTGTGTCGGCACCTGAATCAGAGGAGGTAGAACTGTTCCCAGCTGCGTTCCCTCTGGCGCCCTTCAGGGAGGGTAGTATCATGGCCAGGCCGGGACTGGACTTGGGACTCATTGAGTTAGTGTAGGTTTAGGTACTTGTTTTTTTTTTTTTTTTTAATGTAGCCTTGAAACAAAAGAAAAGCCAAGAATTGCCCTTTGGAATCAAGACTTCAAGCTTGTAAACTGTTGTAGTCATTATGGAAACCAGATGTAGGTTCCTCAAAATACTAAAAATAGACCTACCATATGATCCAGCTACACCGCTCCTGGATATCCACCCCAAGTAAGCTATGTCAGCATTCCACATAGCTATTCAGGTTTATTGATGCCCAGTGTATCATAGCCAAGATATGGATACAGCTTGGGCACTCAGCTATGGATAAAGAAAATATGGCAAGCTGGAGAGATGGTTCAGCGGGGAAGAGCACTGGTTGCTCTTGCAGAGGACCCATGTTCAAATCCCAGTACCCACATGGCAGCTCACACCTGTCTGTAACTCCAGTTCCAGGGCTCGGCATCTCACATAGACACACATGCAGGTAAAACACCAGTGAACATAAAAATAAATTTACAAAAAGAAGAAAAAGAGCCGGGCGGTGGTGGCGCACACCTTTAATCCCAGCACTGGGGAAGCAG
This sequence comes from Microtus oregoni, assembly GCF_018167655.1. Lineage (NCBI taxonomy): Eukaryota > Metazoa > Chordata > Mammalia > Rodentia > Cricetidae > Microtus > Microtus oregoni. Next base: position 6,419,142 of record NW_024543079.1, read on the forward strand.
AGGCCAGCCTGGTCTACAAAGCGAGTTCCAGGACTGGTCCAAAGTTCATAAATACACCATAGAATTGTATTCAGCTGTAAAGAATAATGAAAAGATGACCTTGAACTGTGGATCCTCTCACCTCTTGAATGCTGGAATTACAGGCATGGGCCGTCCTATCTTATTAGATACCGGATCTCAAAACCAGCGCTCTGCGCACGCTAGGGTAAGCACTGACTACATCCCCAGCGCTGGCTTCCCCCAGCCCTGCATAAACTCGGTGTAGCTGTGTGTGTTTGTGACCCCAATACCAGGGAAGTTTGAGATAGGAGGCCAAGAAGGCCCAGGCCACCCTCAGCTACAAGCCAAGTTCAAGGACAGCCTGGGCTACATGAAGCTTTGTCTCAAACAAATAAAAAATCCAAAAGGCAAAACAAAACCACCCCCTCCCCAAATGAAATATCATTTGTAGAAAAATGGGTGCAATTGGAGACCATCATGGTAAGTGAGATAAGCCAGACTCGAAAAGGCAAACACCACATGCTTTTTAAAAAATGTGGAACACGCCGGGCAGTGGTGGTGCGCGCCTTTAATCCCAGCACTCGGGAGGCAGAGGCAGGCGGATTTCTGTGAGTTCGAGGCCAGCCTGGTCTACAAGAGCTAGTTCCAGGACAGGAACCAAAAGCTAAGGAGAAACCCTGTCTCGAAAAAAAAAAAGATGTGGAACACACACTTAAAAATACAATGCATAATTAGCATGCTCTCTGATATGGGAGGCGAAAGAAGTGGGAGGAAGGGGGAATAAGAGAAGGCAATGGGAGTGGCTGGAGAGATGGCGCAGTGGTTCAGAGCACTGGCTCCCAGCACCCACATGGCAACTCACTACCATCTTACTCCAGTTCTAGGGGATCTGAGTCCTTTTTTTGGACTCTGTGGACACCAGGTACATGTGGTACACAGACACATGCACAGGCTAAACACCCATAGACATAAAAATAATTACTTAACTATTAATTAAACAAGTAAGAAGAAAGAAAATATCACTCCCTTTTCTAGACTGAACTACAGTGTGTGTGTGTGTGTGTGCATACACACATATGACCTGAAAGTAGGAGGATTATTAGGGTGGGGAGGAAGGAGATGGAGAAGTAGGGACAAGGAGGACAAGGAGGGCAGTGGGGGCTTGAACAAAGTTTTCATATATATATATATATATATATATATATATATATATGAAACAGCATAGTGAAATTAACTAATTTGTTAATTTAACAAACTACACATTTTTCAGAGAAAGCTTGGATTCGGGTAGCCTTTGCAGTCCCTGAGGTGCTATGACAGAATGTGAACACTTGGGGGCACTCCAGCCAATCGCTAGTAGAGAGGTACCAACGCGTTTGAGAATAAAAGAAACTTGAAGGGGCCAACAAGATTTGGCTAACCGGTAAAGGCACTTACCACTCAAGCCTGAGGAGTTCGGCTCAATCTCCGGAGCCTCGTAGTACGAGGAAAGAATCAACTCCTGAAAGTTGTCCTTTGACCCCCCACTCCCAAGTTGTGATAGGCACGCCATCCCCAATAAATAAATGAAAATAAAAACCCTAAACTAAAAGTAATGTCACTATCAACATGATGTTCAGGGACTGGGTTCTTTCCGACAAATCCTGAGCTGTGTTCAGAGGGTAATAGGTCACAAAATCTTCGCTTTTGTTTTGTTGGTTTTTTTTTTTTTTGTTTGTTTGTTTTTGAAACAGAGTCTCGCTGTCTAACTCAGCTGTCCTAGAACTCCCTGTGTAGACCAAACTGGCCTCAAACTCCCAGAAAGTCGCCTGTCTTCGCCTTCTGAGTGCTGGGTAAAGCAATACCCTCCCCCACCTGAACCTTTTCTCATTTTAACTTTGCAAACACCCCGTTCATTAGACACTATTTTTAAAAATTATTTTTAAAATATGTGTATGTGTGTGTGTGTGTAAATGTATGCCGTGTGTGTACCAGTGCTTGTGGGGGGCAGAAGAGAATGTTGGATCTCTTGGAGCTGGAGTTGCAGGTGACTGTGGGTGCTGGGAACAAAATTCTGACCATCTGGAAGAACAGCAGGAGCTCTTAACCGGTGAGCCATCTCCCCAGCAACCCCTCCCCCCAGCTAGCCCTGGTTACAGAGGATTTTATACATAGAGTGCATTGCTCTTCTGATTTTTTAAACTGTTCCTATGGCACAATCCATAGATGCGACACTGCTTAACACTATTAAGTGCACAGCTTCACGAAACCAGTGCACAAGTTGACTCGGGGGAGGTTTGGGGTTCCATGCTTGGACCCATGGGACTGGCTGGTGACTGCTTGGCTTAGCCAGCTCTCTCAGGATGATGACTTGTCTCTGGAGAGCAAAATGTCGTCATTTTGAACTTTGTCCTCTGTGTTTCTCCATATCGAACTGTTGCGATATATAGGTTCCGTTTTAATAAACACAGTATGGGGGCTCTGAAGGGGGCCCCTGGCATCTAAGAAGAAGCTGTGAGTTCTCAGAGGCCCTAACGGACAAGCTCCTGACTGGCTTGTTTAGGGGGAGACCCCATTTCAGGAAATGGGGAGCTAGGGTCCAGCCCTGGCTCCCTCTCTCGGTCCCTCTGACATGACGTGAGTCGCTGGTGTCCCGCACAGAGTGGCCCTCAGTAAATGTCTGCGGGGTGCTAGGGTTTGCCCTTCCTCCTTCACTCGCTGCCACTGCCTGCTCACTGCCCTTCCCCAGGCCTGGGAGGAAGTGAATCGATCAGGTCTCTGTAACGTGTAGTGGTTACAGGTGTTTCTTTGGCAAGGGAAATACTGAGCATGTCAGACCCAACCAGATGGGTAACACATGGTGGTCCTCTGGGAGAGCCGCCAGTGCTCTCAACCTCTGAGCCGTTTCTCCAGTCCAAGCAGTGATTTTGAAGCTGTGGCAGAAGAGTCACCCACGCAGACAGAACAAGAGCTCATGGGTCCTGAGGCTGTGGGCCAGTGTTGCTGAAGTCTGAGGCAAAGAGGACAGTCAGATGGCAGAGTGGGGCCTTTTGTTTTTGTTCTTGTTTGACAAAGGCCCTCACTATGTAGCGCAGGTTGGCCCAGGACTCACTGTGTAGACACAGATTCTGCTGTGTCTGCCTCCTGAGTACAAAGTTTCCAAGTGCGCAGCATCACACAGGGCTCAAAATCGGATGCTCTTCCGTGTGGCCTGATTAGGTGAGGTGGGGCTAAGGTAATTGTGCTTTATATAAACACTGCGGGACGTGGATGCTGGGTTCATCTGGGGTACGGAGGACAGGAGGGGGGCAGGTGTGGGCTCTGGTAGGGAGGACCAGGGCCAGGAGAGGAAAGGTGATGAGAAGAGGTGGTTGTGGATGTTTGGGTTGGTGGAGCTGTGAGCAGAGAGGCCTTTTTAGCCACATGTCCAGCTGACACTTTGCCTGGGTCTGTAGTATTGTCTGAGTGGGTTATCACTGTCATTTGGTGGAGTAGGCCCCGAGGATTTGTATGCTGAAGATCTGAATAGAGGGTCCCCATTTACCCATAAGGCAATGACCACAGTGGCCTGCTACCAGCAGGGAGACTCCTAATTCCTACAGACATCTCCAGCACCCATCAGCACCCAGGAATCACCTTAAGACAGCCTGCCTCGTGCAGTCTCTTTCTGATGGGCAAAATCCAGAACCTCCAGAATCTCATCATTTCTTTGCCATAAAACCCTTTACCCATGAAAGCCTGACATATAAAATGGATAGAAAATTCTAAGTCCAGGGCAGGGATAGGGCTCAGCTGCTGGAGGGCTCGTCTAGCACACACAAGGCCCTGGGTTTGGTCCTTGGCACCCCACAAACATTGTCATTAGCCTCCACTCATTTAGATACCCGGCACACCCCTCATTAGCTTGGCAACGGAAAAATGACTCAAGGGCTGGGGATGTAGCTCAGAGGCAGTGTGCTGGGCCCAGGATGGAGGAGTCTTCCACCCCCAGCACTGTACGGGGTAGGAAGGCAAAGGGCGACTCTAGGGAAGGCCACAAAACAAAAAAGCAAACAACAACACACACACAAAATGGTGGTACTGGCCCAGGCCAGCTGGAGATGAGGAAGTGACACCAAAACAGAAGCTGAAGCCATTGAGGAACGATGCAGCCTCAGCCGGAAGTAAATGCAGGTGTCCAGCATCTCCCTCGCGCTGCTTTTGGTCTCTGTGGATTCTTTGTTTTGCCAAATTTTACCAGAAGTCCAAAGGCCCGACACCTCCTGGGGTGGGAGGAAGGGACTGGAGGAGATCTGACGGTGCTCATGGGGAGGACAGCAGCAGGGCCCAGAAGATGGGCATTTCAACACGGCTTTTTTGTTTGTTTGTTTGCATTTTGTTTTTTGAGACAGGGTTTCTCTGTGTAGCCCTGGGTGTCCTGGAACTCTCTCTGTAGACCAGGCTGGCCTCGATCTCACAGAGATCCGCCTGCTTCTGCTTCCGGAGTGCTGGGATTAAAGGCATGTGCCACCAAGGCCTGGCTTGAACACGTCTTGAAGGATGTGAAGGCACCGTGGTTTGAATACCGTCTCCCAGATCTTGTGTGTTTGACGTGTGATCTCTAACACAGCAGAGTTGATAGGTAGGAACTTTGGGGGAATTGACTGGAGTTGATCTGCTCATGGCTTTATGGGTAATAAGTCATAGCAGAGTGGAGTAGCACCATGAATCTGTCTCACCTTGATGCCCTCCACTGTGTTATGATACAGATCGATGGCTTGTAACACATACCAGTACCATGTTCATGGGCTTCCTGGCGTCCAGAACTGTGAGCTAAGCATACTTCTTTATAGATGGCCATGCCTCTTTATTTTGTCACAGAGACAGTAAACGGATCGAGACACCAGGAAGTAAGTGTTTCGTCACAGGGAAGAGCAGGCAGCATGCTCAGAGTTACAAAAGCACCCGCTAACTGAATTGTTTATTTAATCATGATTGTTTGTTCCATTGATCGACTCTGCTGTGTGTACTTGGTGTAAAGTAAACATGCAACTGGGCAAAAGGGCATCAGATGAAGAGCGGCTCTCCCTCTCACCCCTGATCCCCGCTACCCGCTCCTTCCCAAACGCCCTTCTCTCACCTCTGCTTGTATTCTCCCGCTCCAATGATGGCAGCCTCTGCGTTCCAGGACTTGCCACACATCCTGTGTGTGTACACGATCCTGTCAAGATCCCCATCCTTTTACTACCACAAGAGGAGAAAGGGGGTTATCTCTCTCCTAGCCCCCCCCCCCCCCATCCCACCGCCAGCACTGTGCCACACAGAAAGAGCTGAGGGACCAGAGTGATGTTTCAGCAGTTCATAGCACCGGCTGCTCTTCTGGAGGACTTGGCACCCCCATGGCAGCTCACAACCATCTATCTGTAGCAACGGTGCCAGGGGACCCAACACCCTATTCTGGTTTCTGTGGGTAGCGCAAGCATTTGGTGGAGGTATCTGCAGGCAAAACACCCACAGCATGTTAAGAATAAACACATCTTTAAAAAAAAGTTGTTGAGGGAAGATTTTTGTGGATAAATGAGTCATAAGATGTGGGAATGACAGACCTCCAAGACTGTAGAAATCAGACTTGGTGAGCAGAACCTGGGAAAATCTCAGCAGTGTGCTAAACTGAGAATCTCTGAAGCTGAGGATCTGGGAGTGGGAAAAACTCTAGTCCAGACTTCTTGACTAAGAACCATTAGTGACTTAGAAAGGTCCTCACTGTGTCCTTCAACTGATTTCTTTTGGGCTCAGAGGGTAAAGACACTTGTCATGTAAACCCATTGACCTGAGCTCAGTTCAGGACCCACATGGTGGAGGGAGAAAAATGAACTTGCAAATTGTTCTTCAACATACACATGTGTGCTGTAGTATGCACACACCCACACACGTGCTCACCCTCCCCATACAAATGCATAAATAAATTCAACTTTAAAATCTAAAAATAGTTTTAATATTTATTTATTTTTATCAGCACCAGGGAGGGATTGAACCCAAGATATTGTGCACGCTAGGTAAGCGCTCTACCACTGACTGAGCTAGCTTGCACCTTCTCCACCATTCACATAGAAACTTATCTTTTAAATATTTGTTCTTGCAGTGTGTTTTATATTTATTGAGCACCTAATGTATTTATTAACCAATATTAATTAAGCAAATATTTTGGTCAACATTAATATAAATGTCACGCTCTGCAACGGAGGCACCAAGATTAATTACCATGGTTTAAAGCAACAAGCCCATGTTAGCTCGTGGTTTGGGGATGCTGGACTTCAGGAAGGGCTTAGGCGAGTGGGTTCTGTATTAGGGTCTTCCATGACGGTGCAGGGAAAAGTGTCATTGGACACGTGGTCACTAAGCAGGCTTAATGGGCGGGACCACTCATTTTAATGCAGCTCGTTTCTGCGTCTGCCTATTGGCAGTAAGCCTCGGTGTACCTCCATGAATCCCTGAGTGTCTTCATCATGGCTCCCTCATACCCTAGAGCAGGGGATCCAAGACACAGTACCTCAGAAGCCGCGTTCTACGGCTTCCATGGTCTGCAGCGGTCGTTCAGGGCAGCCCAATCTGTGGGGGATGATTACACAGTGGTATGGATACCAGAGAACGGGGGCTCTTCAAGGGACAACTTGGGACTAGCTAACACAGTAACGCTGAATAAGACTGTCCAAGTTCCCGCTCTTGTGAAGCTAGCACCCTAGGAGGGAAGGGGAGAGGACGACAATAAACCAATAAGCAAATATATAGATGCTTCTGGAAGTTTTCAGGGCAATGAAGAAAATCAAACAAGATGACAAGTTAGAACAGGGCTGAGATGCTAAGATCTCAAGCCAAGTCCAGCCCGCTGCCCGCTTTGCAAATGAAGTTTGCTTGGCATTCAGCCATGCCCATTCCCTTCAGATAGCTTAGGGCCCTTGCCTGCAGTAAGGGTAGACTTAAACCATTACAATGGAGATTGTTGAGCGTGTAGAAGCTCCTACATGTAACTATATTTACAGAAGGCGTCTCCAGGAGACCACAGTGGAGCGGAGACCCAAATGGGTAGGAGGAAGTGGCTGTGTTAAGAGCAGGGGAAAGTGTGTGCCAGGCAAAAGAGACCTCAGGAAAGAGCTGTGAAATGGGGAGCCCTTGGGCATGTAGACACACAGGAAGTAGCCCAGAGGTCTGGGCTGGGAAGACCACAGAGGGACTAAACGTGAGGCGGGAATCCAGGGAAAGATCCGGGTCTGCTTACTGGAGGGGAGGGCTCAGGGCCCCAGTGAGTCTGAGGGGCTTTTTGTTTTGTTTTCTTTTGTCTTTTTGAAACACAGGGGGTTTTTCTGTGTAGCCCTGGCTGTCCTGGAACTCACTCTGTAGACCAGGCTGGCCTTGAACTCACAGAGGGTTTTTTTTTTTTTTTTTTTTTTTTTTTTTATGTGAGGGCAGGCAACACACCATGGCACATTTGTGGAGGTCAGAGACTACTTGTTGCATTTTCCTTCCATCCTGTTAGTGTGGGGGGATCGAACTCAGGATGCCAGGCTCAGTAGCAATCCCCACTCACCCACGGAGCCAGCCCCCAAAACGCCTGAGAGGTCCTTTTGTTTGTTAGCTTCTTTGTCTTGAGACTTGGGCTTGCCCTGTAGCCAAGGCTGTCCCCAACTCACGACCTTCCTGCCTCCTTCGGCTTTCAAGTAGTGGCATGAACACCCATGCCAACTGAGCTTGAGTTTTGTTCCAAGCCTGATAGGAGGCCCTGGAGGGGTTTCGGTAGGGAGAAGTGGGGCATGGTGGGACTGATAACTGTGCCTGCTCTGGTTTAATCCTCCTCAACTGTCCCCTAAGCGCAGCTTTCCCAGAACTGTGTGGTCTTGGCAAGCCCCAGACCAAAACCTTTGATTACACACACACAGGCCTCGGCAAACCCGAGACCAGCATGTCCATTCTTTCTGCTCCTTTTCTAGTCCCCTGTTCTTCCTGCCCTACTTACTCATCTAGATCCAAGAAATCTGAGGGAATGAGATGTAGATTCTAGAACTCTTCCTGTCACTGTGAAGTCTGACAACCTCCCTGAGTCTCCCTTGCCTCAGAGGGACAATAAGGGCATAGTTCAGTCACATCCGCCAGTCCAAGAACGTGTCTCAGGCACACACAAAGCCAGCGTCCTGAGAAGGGCATGAAGGCCACTTGGCAGTTTCATTTGAAGCAGGCTTAGCCGGACTGGCGTGAGCGGTGGGACAGGGTGGCTGGTCCACGGGCTATTCTATAAACCCTCCTGGACGGGAATCCTGGACAAGCCAGCTCACACCTTCTTAGAGTGCCTCACACGGCACAGGTGGTAGTAGTCCAGCTGGAACAAGACTTTGAGTGATGAATGACCTGGTAGCTAATGTGCATCAAGTCAGGCCGGGCGCTGAGAGAGCACAGGTTTTGGGTTTGCTGAGATCTTGGCTCGGCTCTGTCATTCATCCGTCCTTTGCCTTGGGTGAGATGGAAGGGGTGGAGTCGAGGGGTCTTGGTTGTAAGAGCAACCAGCATTTTGTGTACCACGTAGAAAGGAAACACCTCCAACCAAATGGCGACATAGTACTTTCTTGTCACTTAAGAGTTTTTATTTTACATTTGTTAAGAGAACGTTTGGAACGAGGTGTGGTTGTGCACAGCTATAACCTAAGCGCTCAAGATGCGAAGACGAGAGGATTTCCAGTTAGAGTCTGGGTGGGGCTGCATAGCCTGTCCTATCCTCACTATCTCCTGAAAGACCTCTTCTCCATTTCATTACATGGGCTATGAGGAGAGAGGTCGGAGGATAACCTGCCAAAGTTGATTCTCTTCCCGACCATGCAGGCCTCTCAGGGGTTGAGCACATGTTGCTGGCCCTGATAGCAAACATGTTCAGCCAGAGTGCTGGCTAGTCATCAGAGAGGAGGGAGCCTCAGTTGAGAAGATGCCTCCATAAGATCAGGCTACATACAGAGCCAGGCAGTGGTGGTGCACATCTTTCATCCCATGGAAGTAGAGGCAGGCAGATCTCTGTGAGTTCAAGGCCAGTCAGGTCTAACAGCCAGAACTGTTACACAGGAAATCCTGTCTCAAAAACCCAAATAATAATAATAATAATAATAATAATAATAATAATAATAATAATAAATAAAAGATTGGACTACAGGTAGGCCTTAGGGCATTTTCTTAGTGACTGTGGGAGAGTTCAGCCCATTGTGGGCGGAGTCACTTCTGGACAGGTGGTCCTGGGCTCTGTAAGAAAGAGAGCAAGCTATGGGGAGCAAGCCAGTAAGAAGCCCCTTTCCATGGCTTCTGCATCAGCTCCTGCCTCCAGATTCCCGCCCAGTTTGGGTTCCTGCCTTGGCTTCCCTCAACGGAGTCTGAGTGGGGTATGTAAGCTAAATAAACCCTTTCCTCCCCAAGCTGCTTCTGGTCATGATGTTCCGTCGTCACATGGGCCCCCAATACTCTTAAAGATGAGATTTTTAGATCTTTGGGTTGCTGTTGTTGTTTGTTTTGTTTCCTTTGTCTGTGTGGTCTGGAGACTGAACCAGAGCCTTGCACAGGCTGGGCACACATGTGGCGACACTGCCAGCCATTTTATAGGTGTGTTTGTCTTTTTCTTTCTTCCTTTCTTTTTTTTTTTTTTTTTTTTTTTTGGTTTTTCGAGACAGGGTTTCTCTGTGGCTTTGGAGCCTGTCCTGGAACTAGCTCTGTAGACCAGGCTGGCCTCGAACTCACAGAGATCCGCCTGCCTCTGCCTCCCGAGTGCTGGGATTAAAGGCGTGCGCCACCACCGCCCGGCTTCTTTCTTCCTTTCATACTTTCTTCCTTCCTGTCTTTTTTCTTTTCTGTTTTTAGTTCTTTTTTTTTTTTGATATAAGGTCTTACTATCAAACAAGCCTATGCTGGCTCAAACTCACCATGTAGCCCAGGATGGCCTCCAACTGGATATCCTCCTGCCTCAGCCTTTCAAGTGCTGAGATGATAGCCTTGAGCAGCCATACCAGGGCTCTTAGTGATCTGTGTAGCTCTCTTGTTTGTTCAGAAAAATAAAAACACTAGGCTGAGTGTGTGGCTCACTGGTGGAATGCTCCCCTAGCATAAAACCTGGGTGCCATCCCCAGCACTGCATAAACCAGATGTGCTGGGGGCACATCTGTAAGTTCAGCTCTTGGGGACAGAGGACGAGAAATTCACGACCAGCCTCAGCTACACAGAGAGAAGGAGATTATCCTGGACTGTATGGGGAAAACAGAAAAGAAAGAAGAAAATATAAGTAAAAAAAACCATATTTATTAAGGGACTCCCCAAACTCTGAAGTCCTCACCCAGCTGCTCCAGGTCCCTTTGCCTCCGAGAACCGCCGTTCCCCACACTTCTCACTGTCCACACTGGCCCACACCTCCACTGTGCACCCCTTCTAGGGGGGCTGCTCCGTGGGCATCTCCAGATGGTCTCCCCCTGCTACTACAGAGGCTCTAGTCTCCTTAACAATGGAAGGTTTCCAGAAACTGCCGTTGTTCATGACTCTTCCTTAAATGGCCCCAATGTCACTTGTGATAAAACAGAAAGAGCAACAAGAGCACAGAAAAAAGAAAAGCTGACCAGAACCACCCAGGCCACAATCATCACATGATCTAACTGACGGCCCCTGTGGGATGTGTGATTTTAAGACGCTTCCTAATTTCAATGGCATCATAACGTGGGAAGAGGCGCGGCGAACTTTAAATTTTTGAGTACCGCTCAGGGGCAGTGTGGGCTAAGTCTGTGATGGGCTCTGTCTGATTCACAGGCCCCAAAGCGCTCAGCTCGGAGCAACCACTCCCTTGGCATTGCTCAACTATCCCCTGACTCTTTGCAACCCAGGGCATCGCCCTCCTTCCAGGGCCAGCTCGGGTTTATGGCAACAATCGCTGCTCCTGCCAGACATGATCTCAAAGTCATAAAGAGTTTTATAGTTTCACTTGTCCCAAGATAAGGCTGGGGAGCCCTTCCCAAGGCCGGGCACAATCTCGGAGCTCGGGAGGAGGGGCTGGGCGTTGGGGACTGGTACAAGTTTTATGGCCCCCACTTCTCTAAAAATACCACGTTTCTCATAGTCTCGGCCTGAGTGTGCTTTTGAGGCCTCACCACCTGGAGTACACTGACAATCACTCATTCGGGCACTCATTCATTCATTCTTTCTTTCATTCCCTTAGTCGTTTGGAATGGCGTGTGGGACACAGTAACTTGTGTTTTCTTACCAGGCCACATCGTGCTGCCTGTGGATCCAGACAAGCTGCTTCCCTTCCTCTGCATAGTAAGACTTCATTCAGCCTCCCCACAGCGAGCCTGTGTAGCACACAGTAGGCCCACAGCAAAGGAGCCAGAAACCTTTCTCTTTACCATCAACGTTTGTCCTGTTTGCTTTCGCTGGACCCTATTCCCAGCCTCTGTGCGGTCTGGCCCAAGACAAGCCCTCACCTTTTGCCTCCTTGCTACCTACACCCATTTAAATGAGATCAAGTCACTGTTCCCGCCCACCCCATCCCCCATCATCAAAATGCTTGAAGTCTTGCCTCCCATGCAGTCCAGATGTCAGAATGTTTCCAAACCTGGTCCCCTGAGTGCCTCTGTCCCCTACCCAGCAGCATCAACCCCTGGTAGCTGCAGCTGTCCCTGTGGTTTTGTCTTTCTTGAACATCTTACAGAGGATCACGGGGATTCTGCCGAGTCTGCCTGCCTCTTTCCCGCAACACAGAGCATTTGAGGTTTATGTTGGACGCACTGGTCATTTGTTCTCTCTCCTCTCCCTCTGCCCTATCCCTTCCCTATCCCTCTTTCTCTCTGACAAGGTTTCTTTCACTATGTAACCCCAGAACCTTGGCTCACCTGTCTCAGCTTCCTGAGTGCCTGGATAAGAGGCTAACACCACTCTTCCCAACTCGAAGTGAACTTCCCATCTCCAGCCCCAACTTCCCCCAGGATCTGGATATTTAGGGCTTCAGGAGGTATCTCATTGACATCTCAAGCAGCACTTGAAGCTCAACTCAAACCGTGGCTGGTCCACTCTTCCTCGTGTTCTCCCAGGGTGCCAGTGCCACCTTTGCTTTGCTTTGCTTCTTCAACAAGTTCTGGATTGCTCTCCTCTCATGTGACCTCCGGTCACGTGATCTTCTCTCGTGTGATGTTCTCTCACCGCCACCTGTACTTGGTCTCTATTGAAAATCTCTAGTGTGACCAAATAACGTGCACTGGATACCCCTGCCCTGCAGTGTTCTCAGGTCAGAAGCATGGGCCTGACATGGCTGTGTCCTAAAGTCAGCTGCCCCTTTTCCTAACTGAGGGCTCTAAGGAAAGAACCAGAAGAACCAGCTCACTTACGTTGCTGGCTGAATTCAGCTCTGCACGTACTGAGGTCACCGTTTCCTTGCTGCTTGCCAGCGAGGGGCACCTACATTCTTGCTGCGGAGTCCCCTTCATCTTCCCTCTTATACTCCTTATTTAATATGCCAGAAATTGCTCTGTCTCCTGCAGGGATAGCTGATGAGGTGAGGTGGGTTTGGAGCCTTAGTGAGGCTGGTAGAAGTCCTCACTGTAGGGCTAGAAGAGATGGCTCAGTGGGTAGCACCTGCTACCAAGCCTGCTGATCATCCCTAGGGATCCACATGGTAGGAGAAAAGAACCAACTTTAGCTGGGTGGTGGAGACGCGTGTCTTTAATCCCAGCACTTGGGAGGCAAAGATGGACTGATCTCTGGAGACGCGTGTCTTTAATCCCAGCACTTGGGAGGCAAAGATGGACTGATCTCTGAGTTCCAGGCCAATCCTGGTCTATAGAACCAGTTCTAGGAGAGCCAGGGCTACACAGAGAAATCCTATTTCACAAAACAAAAACCAAACAAACTGAAAAAGTACCAGTTTCTGCAAGTTGTCCTCTATGCTCCATTCCCATGCCATGGTGCACATGGGGATCCCCCCAACACACACACACACACACACACACACACACACACACTAAAATGCCATGGTGCACATGGGGATTCCCCCAACACACACACACACACACACACACACACACACTCTAAAATGCCATGGTGCACATGGGGATTTCCCCAACACACACACACACACACACACACACACACACACACACACACTAAAATGCCATGGTGCACACGGGGATCCCCCCAACACACACACACACACACACACACACACACACACATGCATGCACACGTGCACACACACTAAAATATCATGGGGCACACAGGCATCCTCCTACACACACAATAAGCAAATTGTACTTTAAAAATGTTGTAGCAGGTAAATGAGCGATAGATTGAAGAATCTATCCATGCACCTGTCCCTCACCTGCACTGCTCCCAAGATCACTGCCTTCAAGCTGTGTCTGTCTGTCATATAAATTGTTCTCAACGTATCAGAAGAGGTCTTTCAAGTACACGAAGCAGGGCCAGGGAATGCAGCTCAATTGGTAGAGCATTTGCCTAGCATACACGAGGTCCTGGGTTCAGTTGCCAGCACTGAATAAAACAGGGCTTGGTGACTAATACCTATAATTCCAGCACTCAGGGGATAGAGGCAGGAGTATCAAAAATTCAAAGTCGTCTTTGACTACATAGAAAATTCAAAGCCAATCTGGGCTATACAAGGCCCAGTCTATAAAGGGGTGGGGTGGGGCCACAAGATGGCTCAGCAGGTACTTGCTACTTGACCTGAGTTCAACCCCTGGAGCCCACATGGTAGAAGGAAATAACTGACTTTAGCAAATTAACCTCTGGCATTCATATGCATACCATGCCACAAACCTGAACAATTACATAAACACACACACACACACACACTCATAAATAAATGTCTCTTTAAGAACAGAGTTGTTTGTGGTAGCGGCACCTTTAATCCCAGCACTCAGATGACAGGTGCAAGCAGATCTCTGTGAGTTCGAGACCAGCCTAGCCTACACAGCCAGTTCTAGGACACACAGTGAGATCCTTCAAAAATAAAATAATAAATTAAAACAGAAAGAAGGACGAAGGAAATAAAGACAAGAAAAGATGAAGCAGGTTGAATCACTGCTTATTTAAAACTTCGAAGAACCTGGAGTTTTCACTGAAAATAAACTCCATTTATTTATAAAAAGACGTCTCTGAGGCTCCAGAAAGCCCAGCCGGTCTGGCCCTACCTCTAAGAGCCCACAAAGCGCCCAGCACATCCTGGGCAACCTCTGAGTACGTGTCCAACGAATCTTCAGGCTGTTCGTCCCTCTTCTGAAGTTACTGCAGTGCAGACACATGGCGGCGTACCCCAGTCTTTCCACCACGGTAGCACACTCTCCGCTTCACCAGGCCCATTGTGGCTTTCCCCTCAAATGTTAAGGTTTAGAAGACCAGTATTGTATAGGCAGGTAATGCGTTTTCTTTACCGTTTCCATTAATGGAGCGAGTTCACTGTTACATGTCAGTTTTAACGCCACACTTAAAATGTTACAGCATCATCTAGCTTTTGAAATCGGTATTTTTAAAATTTATCTTATTTTATATGCTTTGGTGGTTTTGCCATGGGTGTTGGGTTCCCTGGAACTGCTGTTACAGACAGTTTTGAGCTTGCTTGTGGGTGCTAGGGATTGAACCTGGGTCCTCTGGAAGAACAAGCAGTGCTCTTAACCACTGAGCCACCTCTCCAGCCCCACAGTGACCTTCCAAACACATACACTGACCACTGTCCTCCAGGACTTCTCTGTCCATCATCTGAGTCCCCACCCCTGTGAGCAGACAAGCAAGTATGATGAGGGATGCTGGGAGATTTAACAGAGTCATGGGAATGGCATCAGGTGACATAGTCCCCAACGTCTGCCCCTTTTCTGGTCTTTCTTTCTTTGTTTTTCTTTTCTTTTTTCTCCAAGATAGGGTTTCTCTGTGTAGTTCTGGCTATCCTGAAATACACTCCGTAGACCAGGGTGGCCTCAAACTCACAGAGATCTCCCTGCCTCTGCCTTCTGAGAGCTGGGATTAAGGGTGTGTGCCACCACCGGCCATCTGGTCTTTCCTTCTGAAAAGCTTCCCACTGGGTGAGAAGATGCCTTTGACATCTTTGTGATGCTTGCCAGTCACCCATCCCCCTTTATTTTTGAGAGCGGGTCTTACCATGGTGCGCAGGCTTGGTGAAAACTCACAGACTTAAGTCATCCTCCTGCCTTAAAGAATGAGACCAGCTCAGACTCTCAGTCTTTACTCAGGAGACAGAGTCTCAAAAACTAAAAAATTAAAACAAACAAGCACACAGAAAGGAAAGAAATGAAAGTAGAATTTTGCCCAGTTATTTCTGCCTACGGCGTAAAGTTAATTTTCTTTCCACCTTAGTTTTGGAGTCACTTCCTGTTTGTGTCAGTGGCTATTTTGAGTCTAAAGAGAATGTTTATGAACTGAAGAAAAGGCTCAAGGATGGAGAGGTCCACGTGGCCTGTGCTGCGGCTCAGACGCAGATGGGGAATGCTGACCTCCTCCTGTCGGTAGGCCATCATTGACTTCTCGGGCTTCAACTCCACCTCAAGTGGACTTTTCGTCTGCCCCGCTTTAGCCTCTGAGTAGCTTTCCATCTACACGCGTGCCACTCCCTTTCCCCCGGCACGAGCAGTCTCTCCCTCCTTCCCAGCTCGCTGCCCCTCCTTGGCCCTCAACAGAGAGTGAGCTACGACGTGTCGCTTTTCCTCTACACGTGAGCAAGATGAGCTCTGGGAGGGAGGCGCCTCATGGCGCTACTTCTCTGTAATCCCAGAACGCCTCATCCTGGGTCTTTGCCCGTTGACCTTTGTCACTTTCCAGGGTTCTTCCCACTATGCCCACTGCACAAGGACTGAGTCATCAGTGGCTCCCCAGTGTCCTCGTGGTGGCCTCTGGAGTCAGACAATGGGCACCTGATCAGCTGTCACACCAGTTAAGAGCCTTTGGCAAGTTCCTTTCTTCTCCTGAGCCTGCTCCCTCACTTATATGACAGAACAGTAGCTGCCCAGAGAGTGGTAGAATTTCATTATGCCCGGCAAGGTAGGCGCAAAGAGGAAGCATTCCAGGAACATTGACTTGACATCATGACCCTACTCCACCATCAAACAGCTGTAAGGGATTCTGGGACCTTGGTCTCTTGGACCTCAGCTTGGACAGATACACAGACAGGAGAAATGTCAATCAAAGGTGATCTGGGCTCGACAACGGAGGAAGGTGGCAGTCTTGTCAATTTGGGATGATAGGTCATTCGTGCTACCTGAGACTTTCTTTGGCTCCTCAGGCTGCCTGTCACTCAGTGCTCTTTGTGTTTCTGGCCCTACTGTGAGCACTGAGGCCCTGCTGGGGATGCTAGGGTAAGACGTTTCTGATTCGTGTGTTGGAAAAGAACCTTTAAGGGAAGGCTGGCAGGAAGAGCCCCCTAGAAGGCCCAGGTCTCAGTCAGCCTGTAGTTTCTTCACTTTTCTCACTTTGGGTTTTACTGTCTCAGAATGAGGGTACTACTGTTTGCCACCTTCCGGATATTGTTTAGCAGCTGAAATGAGAACCAAATTCGAGGCTCTGACTGCCTACACTGAGCCTGGAGGGCAAAGGGCAGGTGAGGTGGAGGAACCAAGGTCGGGGAATTTATGGCAGTCTGAGGTTTATGGTTTTGATATGGATTTATTAAGCACAGTTTAGGGCCAAAATGTTCTCCTCTGGGCCCCACCCCCACAGCCATGTTGGCAGGAGTGGAAACAGAGCTTATTGCAACATCATCCAAACATTTCCTGGTGTTCAGGGCTAAGGGGAGGGACAGGAAGCTGGAAGTGACCCCGGGACCCAAGAAGGGCAGTTAGTGGGTGCCCCTGAAGATGGAAAGTGAATGGCTAGTCTCTCCTCAGAAACTGTTTGAGGGTAACCTCCCTGCAGTCAGTACCCCTGGTTTACAGCTGGGGTTTGCGGAAGTGGAGCGGTCTGCCCTGCAATCTGCCCTGCACGGCACTGACCGCAAAGAGCTACAAACGCCACTGTAGCTGGGCATCAGAAGGTCCCCCATCCCTGGATGCTCTGGGGTGCTGGATACATGGGTTTTCCATGAGAAGAGCCCTGCTGTCCCATTGGTCAGTTGTGATGGTGAGATGACCCACTGTGGCCAGTTTTAGATCACTGACAATATCAGGAAAAGAGTTGGGAAGAGAAGTGGGTACCCAGCTTCCACATGCTGGCTCTAGCTCAGCCCTCGCGAATGTGGGGATGTGATCTGTAGGGGCTGGACATCAGGCCATGTACCTAAGAGGAAGGGACCAAGATGACTAGCGGCCTGGTTGGAGATGGTCACACACACACACACACACACACACACACACACACACACACCACTTGGTTATTCTTGCTCTTATTACATCCTGGTGTCCATGTGTCTCAAAGGTTGAGGTGGCCCCTAGAAGAGCTCCATCTTGGAGCCTCTGACTATTCTTCCAAATCTTTGCACGTCCTCTCTCTCATCCCTTCCCTGTTTAGGAGGGAAGACCCACTTTTGCTCTCCCCATACACCTGCTACCCTGAGTCAAGGAGCCAAGGCTGGGGCTGGGAAAGTAGATCCGTTAGTAAAGCGCTTGTCTTGTAAACATGAGGAACTGAGTTCAATCCCCAGAACCCATGTATCAAGGCTAGGTGTGGAGTCACATACTTTAAAAATATTTAATGTGCACGAGTGTTTTCCCTGCATGTGTGCCTGTGTACCACATTTGTGTTTGGTGCCTTTGGAGGCCAGAAGGGGGAGTTGGATTTCCTGGAACTGGAGCTATAGACGGTTGTGAACCATCGTGTGGGTGCCAGGAATTGAACCCTGGTCCTCTGGGAGAGCAGTTGATGCTCTTCATCCATGAGCCATCTCCCTAGGCCCTGGCAAAAGCTTTCAATCCCAGTGATGAAGACAAACAGATCCTTTGCCAGGGTTTGCTGGCCACTAGCCTAGCCTAATCAGTGGACTCCATGCCAGTGAGAGACCTTGTCTCCAGAAACAAGATGGATGATGCCCTTGAAACAACACACAAAAAACACAGGAAATCATTCTCTGCCCTCCTTGGGCATCAGCACATATACACGTGCAGCCTTCCACATACGAATGTAAAAGCACACACATGCATGTTCACATACACACACACACACACACGCACGCACGCACACACACACACACGGATGGTGTGGGGTGGGATGGGATTTCTCCCTCTGCTTTTCAAAGAAAATCAGCTCCCTGAGCCTCAATTTTGCCATCTATATGATGGGAGATTATCCATAAAGTTTAAGCGCTAGGCAGGAAGACTGAAAAGGAGGCCATTTTACCCAGCACGAATGTCCCAGACTCTTATTCTGATACCAAGGGGAAAAAAGACACCAATACAAGGGCTTAGAAAACATACGTGCCATTTATTATTTTTGGATAAACTTATGCTAAAACACAAGAGTAAGAACATATTTTGAGATTTTGAAGGGTTTTTTTGACCCCTTAGGCAGTAATGATGGGATTTGGGGCTCAGTGTGGGACCCCAGTGATGTTTGCATGTGCAAACTAGTCTGATGGGGGGGGCTACTTTATGAATGCTGGGTATGAAGTTCATGATTCCTGTTACCAGGGTAGGCCACAGAGAACGGCCAGGGTGAATGGCGTGGTTGTCACAAGAAAGCAAGGACATCTGTGTCCTCCCTTTTCTTGTGTCCACCTCAGGAAAGCCTCCTGAATGCTGGAAGCTTCTGAGAGTTCCCTGAAGAAAGGAGGATGGTCTTGGGGGAAAAGCTTAGCACCCACCCTTCTCTACCACTAGCTTGTACTTAGTCCATCGTATAATAGCAGGACCAAAACTCAGAAGAAAAAACTCCAACATAGTGTCCTCAGCTTATAATCAGAAGGGTAAACTTTTCTTTATTTCACGTTTCCCATATTGTAATAGCTATTAGTGTGGGATGGATTTCTCCTTCAGAAAGGATGGCCGGGGGGGAACAACGGCTGACCCCTACACCAGAAGACTGCTACCCCTGAAGGTCAACATTTCCTACCCCTCTCATGAACATCACTGGGGATGGAGAGGCAAAGATTGGGAAGGACAATGTCCAGGAGGAGGCCAGCTGTCCACCAGAGCAGTCTGAGCGATCTGCCTGAAGCCTCTGGGGGCACTGGAGTGAGGATGACCAAGGAAGCCTTGAGGGCTCTGAGCATGGGCAAGTCTGTCCTGAGACCTGAAATGTGGCCTAAGAGATTAAGGACAATCCATCCTGACCATCCCGGACTGTGGTGTTCTTTTTCTTTAAGCAGGTGGCCCCAGTACCCCTCCATTTTATGGAGGACCTATCACTGAAGCTTGGATTTCTGGACACTGGGGTGCTAGCTCCACCCACTCAGAAGCGCCAGCCCTGATGGAACGTGGTAGTCAGTCTCATGGCTCTCCTCCTGCTTATCACACCTCCAATGGAAACATTGGTCAATGGCACTTTGTAGGGGCTCCTCAAAGCCATCCAGAATCAGGCAGGGGCTAAGCGCTGACTGCTGGGGATTAGCAGTTCCAGAATGCAGCTTGCATGCAGCTCCTCAAGCAAGCCTGACCCAGGCTTTCTTATCCCTCTCCTGCCCCTCACCCAGACTATCTCAGCCCTGGACTCCCAGACTAGACTGGTCCCTCTTCCAGGAACCACACCCTTGCTGCTCCTCACTCACACTTGGGGAGAGTAAAGGACAGGAGTCACGAATCCGCTTGGCTACTTCTCAGCAAACAGGATTCTTGACTTCCAGTGGGACTTTAGAACACCCTCTAGTTGACACGTTCTGGAAAGAGCAAGCCTCTGGTATCAATACAGGTAAAGGATGGTGAAATCTCTGAGTTCCATCACAGGGGAGACAGGAGCTTCCTATGAGGCAGTTAAGATCCTGTACTTTCATCTTCTGAAGATTCTATGAGATAGTGGATGTCAATGCCTATGGCACCATCTGGGAGTATGAGAGAGCTTGACAGGCCCTGGGGACGGCCCTGATCCATTGCTTTGTCCCAACCCCAGGCTCTACTCTGGCCTCCTTGCTCCGTCTCAGTAGCCCTACCTCTGCAGGATGTGTTCAGCTTCTGACAGCGCCACACCGCAGCTACTTCTGACTTCAGTCTAGCATTCAAGGTTCCGTAGTCCCCAGTGTGTGTCCCATCTCAATGCTATGGAAACGGATTTCTTCATTGTCTCCCTCCCACACTATGCTTCTTACCTCTGAGCCTTCATTTAGGCTCCTGGAAACTGGTTTGTCACCTGCTGTGCTAGCCAGAAGCCCACTCTTTCCTCTCAAGGGACAGAGGCAGAGCTTGCCTCTCTCTAGATGCTTTCCCCATGGCTCCCAACCTCTCTCTACATTCTGTTGCAATTGTCTCCCCTTGGATGACTCTCTGCTATAGGAAGCCATAGGGCTTATCACTCCAAAGGTATAGCCTAGTACGGGAGGGAAGGATCATGCTGGTGTTGGCAGAGGAGGGGAGAGAGGTGGTGACTCCTACTCTCTGCCTCACCCGGGTCAGTGCTTACAAAGGTTCTCAGAATGAATGGGGAAATGGTTGCCACATCTTCCTCAGCCTCCCGAGAGGTGGCTTTGGAGAAGACAGAACGGCTGAGGAAGGTAACAGTGGAGGATGGGAAAGGGGGTCGCCTGAGGTTGGCACAGCGGAAGAGAGAGGAGTACCACACTGCAAGCTGACTCAGCCTCAGGAGCTTTGCATCCAGACCCCCTGACCAGCACCAGGAAGGAAGAGGCTCCAGCAGGGGGAGGAAAAGGGAACTGTGTTTCAACAAGGTCCTGCAACATCTGCAGACAGACAGTCATCCTTCTGGGAGAAGAAGCTGAGGGAAGATATGGATGAAGATGAAGACAGTGGCTTCAACTTGGGAAAAGTGGTCCAGGCAGCAGAATATTTCCCAGCTGGGGGCTCCTCAAGGCGAAGCCCTGCTCTCTGGGGTGTGGGGTCAGGGGTGGCAATGCATGTGGAATTCAGCCCATGGTTTTGGGCTCTGCACCCTTTCCATGGTTGCTCTGGGAACGGCCCCTTTTGTCACATCTTCCTTGCTGTGACTAAGTTATACCCAGGTGCTCTCTGAGGGTGTGAGCCAGCAGAACCCCTGACCCCCAGCGGCTTGCTAGATGACTTCTTGCTTGGTGATAGTGGGCTGGGGGATGGCAGAGGGAGGCTTGACAATGGTGGCAATGGCTCCAGGCAGAAGCTTGTAGGGTTCAGATCCTGAGCCACTTGGTGGTGACGGCTGCGGAGTCTCAGGGGTGGCTGAAGGGAGAAAGAAATAGAAGTCACTCAAGATTCCAGCCTTTGTGGGAATAATCAAAGAGCCTGGGAAAGCCCTCCCACCTGCTGAGACATTATATAAAATAAGATGACAGATCCAATCCCTAAGGTTGTTACAGCTCAAACTTCTACATTCTATGAAGTCCTCCCAGCCATCTGTCCACCGTTTGATACGGAGACTCAGGCTGCTTTTCCCAGGCCAGGGCCCAGGTGTGACTGTTCCCAAAGGCAATACAAAGTATGATAAAAATATTCTGACTCAGAAGAAAGAGCAGAAACTGAGGCCTTGAGCTAACTGGTTTGAAACTGGCATGTCTTCAGTCTTTGGGAGAAGACTAACACAAATGAAAAGGCTTCATTCCCATCGCAGTTTGGGTGAGTGACTTTCACCTGCGTGGCTACTTTCATTTTGAAGACAACTTTCCCGAGACCAAACTCAATGATATCCCTTTCATCCCAGTGGCCACCTCATCCCATTGACGATTAGTCACTGACGATTTCCCCTCAGGTGATGGCCGTAGCCTAGTGGGCAGTCCTACTGAATTACCAGTCTCTTTCAACTGCCCAGAGGATGGCATCATTCATCAGGCCAGCCCTATTTCAACGAACACTTTCACCTGGTGGACGATTTCATCTAATGGAAATCTCAGCCAACAAACATGCTCAACGGTCCCCTCACCTAGTGGCTTGCCTCGTTCGGTAGACATTGTCTGTCACCTTGCTGAATGCATAGCCTCACTGAATAAAGAGCTTTAACCAACAACACCCTTATCCCCACCCCCATTCCTTGCTCTGGAACACAGAGAACTGTGTTCTTGGTTCCACCTTCTAGATGCAATCTTCCCCTGCCTCCTTTCTTAGGTCCCCCCCCTCCTTACCCCTTACAGGGTAGACCCCAGGCTGCCCACCTGCCTGCCCCCTGGGTCGGGGCCACTCACACATCTGTCCATTGCTGAGGTGAGAGGGCATCGTGTTGGCAACTATGACATTGGTGCCCATGTGTTCCTGCATCAGGTGAGGGTGCAGGGGGTGGTGGGCGTGGGGTGCATCACTGGCCGACCCTGTAGACGGAAACGAGGGCATCAGTCAGAACCGGAAGTCTTGGGAAAGGACCACAGCCTTGTGGCATCATTTTCCCAGTGTGGCGGTCCGCCTAGAAATGTAAAAATCACCAGGCGTGTCTGTGGGCTTCGTGGCTTGAAAGAAACCAGCACTTCTGAGTTTAAATACAATGAGTGAGCTCTTTGGTTTCATGGTAAAATGGTCAGTGGGCGCCTATCTTGTCCTGGGCACTGGCTTATGGCACTTTCAATTCTTTACACAATTTCATCCTCCTGTTAGTTCTAGAGAATGAACACCATTATCATCCATACTACAGATGGAATAACAGTATCCAGAGGGATTATCTCGCCCAAATGTGTCTGGCGAACAGACCACAACTCCTGATGCTGGCGGCAGTGACACCTGAGCCACCACAGCCGCCAGCTCACAGGGTCGCTGAGAATGCAGTGAGTTCCTGCCTGACGGTGGTCCTCAGGTGGGGTGATTTTGTCCTCTTCTGGACGACAGTTTCTGGAGATATTTTTTTATTGTGATTCCTGGAGAGATTCTACTCATATCTCACGGACAGAGGCCAGACGTGCAGCTAAACAACACGCAGAACATCTCCGCTCAGAAGAACCACGCCTCTCCAAATAGCAACAGTGCGGGGGCAGAGAGCCTTGGCTTCCATCAGGAGGTGGCTGCACCCTGCATCGCTTCTCCAGCCTCCGGTTCTACTTCTCATGCTGACTGTCACCCACCGCAGACCTATCTGTTGAGGGGCTAGACCTGATGCCCCACTTTTTCCTAAGGGGTGATCGTGGTCTGTGGTTAGAGTTACCGTCTCACAGCCAACCTCAGCTCTGGCTCAGCTACGCTGCGTGGGGAGCACCATCCAAGGCTTGTCTGCCCTGTCTCTGCTTCATCACTCTCCCATTCGCCCGGTGCCTACTCTGTGATGCTCTCCACACCTGGTTTCCATCCCCCAAACCCTCTGATGCTGCTCACAGCAAAGGACCGAGACCCTGCAAGCTTCCACTCTCCTCTCTCTCTCCTAGTCCCTCATTGATTTCTAACTTCGTCCCTTCCCCACACCCTCCCCTCCCTTTTCTTCCTTTATCGTACCTTTCCCCCTTCCTCTCTCCTCCCCTCATTTAACCCCACTGTAGCCCTGTCATCCTGAAAGCACACCTTTTTTTTTTTTTTACTCTAATTTTCCTGCCTTTCTCCCATGCCCCTGATGGGTCTTTTCTAAAGCCTTCTATGACACATCTTCTGACTTCTGATGCTAGAAAACCCAAGGCTGCCTTTCCTCTATTGCTGGGCCATCGACTCACAGTCGAGGTTTGTCCCGTTTGAATATCCAACACACCTCCCCTGTCAAGTCCAGATGGATCTTCTGGGTCATCTGCTCACCACCCGAGACCCATATTCAAGTCGTCCCCCCCATCTTCCTTGCCAGTAAATTATTCCACCATTGTTTCTGCCACTCAAAGCAGAACTTGACCCTTACTTTTTCTCTTATGTCACTCCCTGCTTCAGCATCCGTGGCATCCAGAGAGCCTCTCCTTCTCTGCCTGCTCTACCTCCACATTTTCAGCCACCATTGTCTCAGATGGCAGAAGAGAGTAACATTCCTGGGCGCTTCTGCTGCCCCCTGTAATTCACTATTGACCTCTAAATCAGACTGGCCTGTTTAAAATTTAGCTGCATTTTCAGTCTCTTGGCAAGAGTTGTAGAGAGAATAAAACACAATTCCATTCCCCATTTTTCTTCCTATTTTCCCTCCCTCTCTTTCTTCTTCCTTTCCCACCTTCCTCCCTCCCTTCCTCCCTCCCTCCCTTCCTTCCTCCCTCTTTTCTCCTTCCTTCCTTTTCTTCCTTCCTTCTTTTCTCTCATTCTTTCTTTCCAAAGCCTCATTATATTTCCCAGGCTGCCTCACAAATCCACTGTCCTCCTGCCTCAGCTTCTCTGTTGCTGGAATTACACAGTTTGTTCCTATATAAAACTCATTTTTCTTTTCAAGACAAGGTTTCTCTATGCATCCCTGGCTCTCCTGGAACTTTGTAGACCAGGCTGGCCTTCAGCTCAGAACTCAAAGATCCACCTGCCTCTCTCTGCCTTCCAAGAGCTGCAATTAAAGGAATGTGTGGACCACCACTGCCTGGCCAAAAGTGACATTTTTGATCATGGCCCATCAAGCCCTATTTATGACTTGGTTTCTAATTAATTTCCACCTTCATCTCCTCCATCTCTTACACAAATCTTAGCTCAGAGCTTGGAACAAATGACTTCTGCTTGGAATACTTTTCAAGATATTAAAATCTACTTATTTTTATCCACCAGTCTTAGACACCACTTCAGGGAGGCATCTCTTGGTCAACTCAGCTAAAGGTCCTCACATAACCCATTTTTAATGGGTTTAACATCCATGAAATTCTCCCCTCCTTCCAAGAAGAGTGATTGACTGACTCATGCTAGACCCTCAGTGTCTGAACAAAGGGACCTCTGTCCTTATCTCCACATTTTTCCTGATGACAAACCGAGGTCCTACACACAAGCAGATAGTCCAAGGCTCCCACTGAGGAAGCGCTGGAGTCTAGAGGGCCAGCGTAGGTCCACGAGAAGCCTGTCTCCCAAGAGCCAGCACTACAGATCGACAAAGGAGGACACCCCCGCCATGCCCCGTGCTCCAGACCTCCAAGCAGCATCTCCTGCAGCAGGTTGTCGATCTTGGCCATGCCAAAGAGCTTGATGAACTGGATCTGTTCGATCATCTGCCAGGTGATGCTCTGCAGGGTGGGCAGCAGCAGCAGCAGCTCGCCGAAGCGGCCCCGAGAGTCGTACTGACGGTCGTTGATGTAGTCCTCCAGGCTCACCTGCACCTGTGACCGCAGCCGCTTGATCTTGCCCGGGTCACTCAGTCCCTTGGCATCTGCAATGGGAGAGGTGGTCAAGGAGCACCAAAACCCCTAACCTGTAGGCTCCAACTGGGCGACTTACTGACCTTGGAACACAGGGAGTCTTTTTTATTAATTAATTTATTATTAATGATTTATTTATCTTATTTTATGTGTACTGGTGTTTTGCCTATGTGTATATCTGTGCAAGGATGTCAGATTCCCTGGAACTGGAGTTACAGACAGTTGTGAGCTGCCATGAGGGTGCTGGGAATTGAACCTCTGGAAGAGCAGCCAGTCCTCTTAATTGCCAAGCCATCTTTCCAGCCCCATGAACCAGGGAGTCTTAACCTGGGACAAGTTAGTGCTGGGACAAGAATTTGGGGTCCTCAATAGCTAGCTTCCTCTAGAACAAATAGTGGTTTAAGATCCAGGCTTAAAAAGATACAAAGCCTGGCACTTCACGTTACGGTCTCACTTCTCTTTATGGTTTTCTTACGCTGTGCTATGGATCAAACTGAGAGTCTTGCACACACTAGGCTGATGCTCTTCTATTGAGAGCCCTAGTCTCTCTTTGTCTCAGGCAAGGGAAAACAAGGAAGACTTGGCCAGTTCATGCAACTATTTGCCGGCAGAACTATGATGTGAATTTGGGGTTTCTGGCCCACAGATGAGATTCCACCATCCAGACCCTGCACTGGCCACATCAAGATAGTTTCCCCTCCCCTTTCCTGCTTGCTGCTGTCTGTCACCTGGGGACCCCACTGAGGCTTCAGTTCCTCTGGCAGAAAGAGACCCCGCCCATACTTTGCACTTTCTTTTATTCAGTCAATTATCTTTATTGAATACCTGTTCTATAACGGCCTGGACTAGGTCCCCCTGCCCTCAACCAAGCTGCTGACTCTGCCTTGGGGCCAGGACTATCGCAGCTGTTGCTGAGGAATGACCACCCTCTCAGCCCAGAGTTTTGCACTGCAGGACTAGAACTAGACCCTTGCCCTCTGGGAAATGGGAATTGCAAGCAGAAAGCAAGACCGTGTGTTGGAGAGACATGTCTAAATTAACAGCCCAAAGTACAAATTTGTGTTCTTCAGGTTTCTAGTTGTGTGACCTTGCTGAATCAATCAGCCTCTCTACACTTTCTCCCTGTTTGGATCTGGGGTGAAGATGGTTCCTAACTCACCGGAATCATGCTATATGTACTCTGCATGAAATGTTTAAAACTGCGCACCTGGGCGGCCTCAATAAATGGCCGTCATTTTCCTCTTGGCTGCTTTTAATTGCTAGAGGCCATCTCTGTGAAATCAGGGACCAGCACCAAGGACAGCGCCGAGCGCCCAGCGGTTCTGCACTTCAGCAGGTAAGGGAAGACAGCAAGTCTCAGATAATGAGAAACAAAAGCAGGCTTTGTGCAAAGATTTGACTACGGATGTACTGTGCAAACTCAGGGATAAGAGTCAGCACAGTCATCAGGGAGAGGACAGAGAGAGACTGAAGGAAGGTGGGGGAGGGGATTCGGTATCCTCATTCCAGCAAGTGGAGGGTAGAAGAGGCTGCCTGTCGCTGACAGGACAGGAGTAATGCGTATTGCTGAAAGCTGCAGCGCTGATCAACAGAGACAGGAGGGCAGCAGTAATGGAGGGTGGGAGAAAGGATGCTCGGGATGATGGACAAGAAGGAAGATAGGAAAAGTAAAACCCAGGTCTTTGCAATCTGTGCCCTGCAAAGCCCTTCCTCCCTGGGAACTCTGGTCTGCCTCATGGGGTTGACGAATGACTTCTGGTGTCATAAGGCAAGTGAGTCCATCAGGAACGTGACGATAGGTCTGGGGATGCGAAGCCTAGGAGGTGAGGATGGTACCTGGGTCGAAGAAGATGATGGCCTTGAGGCAGGCATACTCATTGTCATCGATCTGCAGCTCCTGGAAGGGCAGGACCAGCTCATCGAGGATGCGAATGGACACACGGCTCATCTCTGCTAGCTCCGGACAGTGCCGAGGGACAATGTAGTCATTGCCTGGATGGGTGGAGGGGGGAAGATGGGACTGTCACCTTGGTTGACTCTTGTCACCCTTGACTGTGATTTGTGTGCCTGGTGCTCCTGGGAGGAGTTCCTGGGGTCACCATGCCCATTTTACAAATCGGAAACCCGAGGCCAATGGAGGAAGGTGAATGCCTGAAGTCTTAGTTTTTTCAGAGGCCTTTTTGTGTTCCCCCAAACTCCTTTTATCTGCATGACTCAAGATGAAGGAAAGCCAAGGTCCACTTGGGAGGCACTAAAGCGTCAAGGTCAAGGGATAGACTCCGGAATTGGGTCACACCATCTGAATGGTTCTGTCATTTACGGCTGGTTATAGTTAGTTAACATATTTGACTTGTTTGTGCCTCCGTTTTCTTCATCTATAAAATGGGAATATCTAGCAACTATCTTGGGGTTGTTGTACTGAAAGGGTTTATTTATTATTTATTCTGGGGGAGCAGTCTGTGTACTATGGGGCATGCACAGAGGTCAGTGCACAATCTCAGGAGTCGACTTTTTCTTTCCACCACTTGGATCCCTAGGCTTAAACTCAGATTGCAAATCTTGGCAACAGGTGCTGTTCCCAACCAAGCCAGTTTAAGGTCTCGCTAGTCCTGTTTCTATTGATCTCAACTGATAGTTGCTAGATTTTTTTTAATTATATTTTATTTTATTTATTTTGGTTTTTTGAGACAGGGTTTCTCTGTGGTTTTGAAGCCTGTCCTGGAACTAGCTCTTGTAGACCAGGCTGGTCTCGAACTCACAGAGATCCGCCTGCCTCTGCCTCCCAAGTGCTGGGATTAAAGGCTTGCGCCACCAACGATAGGGTCATGTTATGCTTCTCAGGCTGATTTGAGCCCTCCACATAACCCACCCAGGCATGTCTTGACCTTGTAAACTTCCTGCCTCAGCTTCCTGGGATTACCAGCTTGCAACAGTGTATCCAGTTTGGGATGTTTTTGACCGGCCTGTGTGGTCCGTGTATGTGGAGATACTCTTCCTTCCTGGGTGTAACCTAGCTGGGTTCCACCCCTCCAGCTCTGTCTGGGACCAGCAGCCCCCTCACCTAGGAGCAGCACGTCCTTGAACACCATGGATCTCTTGGTGGCTCCGAGCAGCAGGTGCTCGCCGGCATGCGCTCTGAGCAGGGCCACCTGGAAGAGAGACGGGCTGAAGTCTAGCAGCTGCACGCCAGGAAGGCTGCTCATAGTCAGGTCAGAGGCCTTGCTTGGCAAGGCAGCTCTGTGTCCCTTCTGCCTTTACTTACCTGAGCTCTGAAACACACCCCACAAAACCTCTGCCTTCCTCCTATGACTGACGGAGCGAGGTGTATAGAAAGTATTCTACAGAGACCAGGAAGGTGGAGCCTGTGCTCTCCAAACCAGGTCCACCTCCAGTTCACTCAGCTCTTGAACTGGTGTGTCTCCATCTCTGGGCAAGGAGCCATGCCCTGGCCTCATCAGGGCATAGGCCATACCTGGTGTGCATGCCTCAGATCAGATTCTCAAGAGTGTCAACTTGTCCCAGATGTTTTAAAACTGTAGGTCCCGAGGTCCTACCAGCTGTAGGGAACTGTTAAGGCACCTTAGGGAAAGTCATAGTCTTGGGCTGAACTACTAGTGATTTTGGGTCTGTGTGTAGGAACTGGACCTGAAATATGCAGGAGCTTCCCTGTTGGTTCCAAAGCTGCACTGAGCTTGGGAAGTCACTGGTGCTATAGATGTCCACGGTGCCTGTACTGCAGACGCTGTAAGATTCTGGGATTCTCAGAGAATCTATGTGAGCTTCCAGATGAATGAATGTTCTTAGAATGTGCTCCCACCAAGTACAGGGCATCATCAAGCCCTGTCTTTTCGTGGCAGTCTGTGAAGACTGAAGTTCAAGGTCAGTCACAGGCTGTCATCTGTGCTTTAGAGCCGTTGTTCTTAGTGCTTGTGTGAAGACCAGAGAATGACAGCAGGCTGATGTCCCTGGGGATCTGTGTGCTAGGTGAGAGGCTGCAGGTAGCAAGCCATGCTGCGAGGGGTGGTGCTGCTCTGTGCTCTTTCAAATATTAGATACCCATAATGTGTCATTCTTTTAAAAAATGTATTGGTGTGTGTGTGTGTGTGTGTGTGTGTGTGTGTGTGTAGGGCAGAGAACAGCGATTCTCTCCTTCTACCCTGTGGGTCCTGTGAATCAGCCTTGACAGCAAGAGCCTTCGCCTGTTGAACCATCTCACCATCCCTCCTAGACACTCGTTCAGACAGTGTGGGGACACCACGGTCTCTGAGCTCACAGAACCGTCAGGCTGAGAGAGTGAGAGGAAAGGGATTGGTAATGTAGGCCAGAGGATAGAAGAAGATGGTGCTGCGATAGTCAAGTGGAGGGGAAGAAAAGAGGGAGCAGGAGAGAGGGAGGGAGAAGGAAAGGAGCTCAGAGCAGGGAGACGAGAGGCCGCAGCCATGGGAACGCACAGTAAGCCTCTTCAGCCTAGAGAGTCCGCAGAACACAGCAGACACACAGATCTGTTCTGAAACAAGTGAAGGAAAGAATGGAGAGGGGATGAATGCCTGAGCCGGCACCCTGACTTCCTCCCGGTTCCGGTTCCTCCGAGCCCACCTGCTATGACCCCTTTCCACTTCACCATGCCTGGAGTCTAGGAGAGAAACCCAAAGTGGGAAGAAATGGGAAACTTGGAGGTGAGACTCTATTTTCTGTGAACAATAGGAAGGGAGGGCCTGGCGGTGGTGGCGCATGCCTTTAATCCCAGCACTCGGGAGGCAGAGACAGGCGGATCTCTGTGAGTTCGAGACCAGCCTGGTCTACAGAGCTAGTTCCAGGACAGGCTCCAAAACCACAAAGAAACCCTGTCTCGAAAAACCAAAAAAAAAAAAAAAAAAAAAAACAACAAAACAAAACAAAACAAAAAAACAATAGGAAGGGATACAGAAGATGTTAATCGCTGAGCATACTCTACCCAGGAGGCACTGTGGTGGTGCTCTCAACCATTAGTTCTGTGGCTCTCAGAGTGGAGAACGGAGGACTGAGTCAAATCCCAGCATGGTGGCTGATGTGCTCTGGGCTTTAAGTCCCTCTCCTTCTTTCTCTACACCTTAGTTCCCTTATCCTGTCAGACTTGGCCTTCTAGATCCAGGAATTGGCTACCCAGGTGTAACAAGATGATGGTCCCTGGGACAATGGAAATGTGGGTCCCTTGGAAGGCCGTGTCCCCAAATCTCACAGGTAGCCTCAGCCATGGTAGGCAATATGGTCTCCTTATGTACCATGTATAGGTTCCCAGGTCCAACCCTCAGACATGACAGCTGAGGTGGGGTGTGGGCAGGCAAGGGGCATTAATGATTGGCCCGTGTTACTGGCCACCCATCACTGCCCTCAGAGAATGCTCTGAGCCCCAGCCAGGGAGGTTTGGGTGGGAAATAGAGGTTAACAATTGCTCAGCTTGGGGGTATCTTGTTGTCCTGCTAAGTTCCTGGGAAGGAACAGAGGGGATTAAACATTAATTCAGGCTCTCCAGCAGAGGGACAGGGGCTGAAGCACGAGGAGGAGTGGGAGAAGTCAGGGACAGCTTGGACATGATCCCTGACTGTCAGTTCTCCAAAGGAGGGATGTCTCTAGGGTCCAGACCCAGCAGGAGGCTAAGGAGCAGCCAGGCCAGTGTTGTTGACCTAGAGTGCCCTATGGCTGGCTTTCTTTCTTCCTTCCTTCCTTCCTTCCTTCCTTCTTTCCTTCCTTCCTTTTTTCCTTTCTTTCTTTCTTTCTTTCTTATTTTCTTTTTCTTTCTTTTTTTTCTGAGACAGGGTTTCTCTGTGTAGCTTTGGAATCTATCCTGGAACTCACTCCGTAGACCAGGCTACTCACAGAGATCTGCCTGCCTCTGCCTCCCAAGTGCTGGGATTAAACGCATGCACGTGCCACCACCACCCAGCTGCCCCATGCCTTTCTTATAGGTGTTTAAAGAGGCAGAGCAGTTTCTGGCTTCTGCAGAGAGAAACAGCTGTGGGCCTGTGTAACTTCTCTGAGGCATTAAGACTGTATGCAGCCAGGCGTGGCGGTGCACGTCTTTAATCCCAACACTTGGGAGACAGAGGCAGGCGGCTCTCTGTGCATTTGAGGACAGTCTGATGCACAGAGTGAGTTCCAGGCCAGCCTGGGCTACATGGCAAGACCTTGTCTCAAGCAAGAGAACAATCCCCAAACAAATAACAAGACACAAGATGCTGCAATATCAAACTTGTGGGCAAAGAACTGGGGCTTTCAGTGCTGGGAAGGCGACTGATTCTTTCTCCTTGCCCAGGCAGGGAAGATGTCTGTGGAGGCCAAGGAGTGTGTGTATTGGGAGCCATTGGACGAGACATTTCAGAAACTCACCCATCCAAAGACGCACACAGCCCTGCTACCCCGGCACTTCCCCTCCCTGGCCCCGTTTTGGGAGTCCAGAGAAGTTGTCTTGGAATACCAAATGCTGACAAACCATCTTGGGGGAAAGCAAGAGACATAATACTAGGGCAGGCAGGGGAGGTTCAGCTGAGGTGCTGTTGCACCAGCCTGGACTTTTCAAACAAGAATGGCCCCAATTCTGACAATGCTCTTCAGAGATAACTTCCACTTGGTAGATAAGAACTCTGGATCTTGGAGTAAAGTAATTTGCCCCAAATCACTCAGGTAACTGGTCTTAAAACCAGAGCTTAAGTCAAATTTCCTGATTCCCGGTTTTAGGTTCCTGTCAACACCTCCAAGAATGCTGAATGATGCGGTGGTTAAGAGTCTGGACTTTGGAGCATTTCTGGCTGGTTCTAATCCCAGTGATGCAGGTTATTGGCTGTGTTACCTTGAGTGATTTACTTAACCTCTTTGTGCCCTGGTTTCCTCACCTGGAAGATGGGAAAAATTCCTGCTTCATAGTCCTTAGGGAGACTGAGTCAATATTTGTAGATTGACTTAGACAATTCTGGGAGCACGTGAGCGATATGCGTTTCATTGAGTCAAATCAAATCAGCCCAAGGCTATGTCTTGGGTAGGTCAGCTGGGCCCTGATGGCCAGTGTCCACCTCTGCTCCCAGCACATGTGCCCTTACCTGGTCATCCAGAAGGAGCTCACAGAAGGCTGGGATGTACTTGGCCCACTCCACCAGAACCAGCAGCTGTTCTTTCATGGACTCGCACACGTCCGTAATATTGGCGATCTTCTTTGCCCGAATGTCACCATTGATCCCAGAGATGGGAGACGTGATCTGTGGGACACAAGGGAATGCTGGGGAAAGCGGGGTTTCCCTGAACTTCCCTAGGAAGTCCCCTGTCTGGTGGCAGCTCTGCCTGGACTGCCGGGTCAGTAAGCAGCTCTGAGCAGAGGGACAGGGAGGACTCAGAAGCAGGGAGCACTCCATTGGGACGGCCACCTGCCCCCTGCCCTGCTCCCGTCTCATCTAGCTCCTCCCTTGGGTGTAAAAGGGCATCATCTTTATCTCATATATGAAGTCGCCTTGGCCCAGAGAGGTGCTGTGACTTGTTTGAGGTCGTGCCAGAGGGTGACTGAGCCCATTTGCCACCTTGTGGCAATTGCTACTGCTTTTGGGTAGGACTGCTCTTGAGCCCTCAAGGAGAGCAGTTTGTGTGGCCTGTGAACACAACCACTGTGATGAACTAGACAGACCCCCCGATGCCAGATCTAGGTTTGAGTTCTATCTGTTACAAAAGCTGTGTGTGGCATTGGGTTTGGGCTTCCTTCCACGGTATCTGTGGCCCTTTTTGTGTGAGGCTCCAGGGTCTGGTGGGAGGAGGCTGAGGTGGAAGAAGTGAGCTCCCCGTGAGAGGGAGCCCAGGGAGGTGAGAGGGTCCCTCAGTACCTGCTGAGACAGGACCTCTGCCTGCAGGAGCGCATTAATGGAAGGCAGGCTGCTGTCCTCGTAGCTTGACCTCCGCGTGCTGATTCGGTCCCGCTCATTTTGGACAGCTATGAGAAGGGCAGAGAGAGGTAAGAAGGAGCCCTGAGGGAGGGGGATGTCCCACAACCGGTAAGGAGTTGGGCGATATGGAAGGAGAGGCTTCAACCTGGACTGGGGCTGCCAGCGTGCTGCAGGTGGACATATACTGAGTGTGTGTGTGTGTGTGAGCGTGTGTGTGTGTGTGTGTGAGCATACATGTGCCATGGTGTATGTGTGGAAGTCAGAGGACAAATTGTAGGAGTTGGTTCTTTCCTTCTACCACGTGGTTCCCAGGAATGGTCAAATCAGGTTATTGTCAGGCTTGGTGTCTGACGTCCCAATGAGTCATTTTTGCCTGTCATGTGTGGGATTTTCTAACTCTGTTTGCAAAGCTCCCCAGGCACCAAAGCTTCCCCCTGCCCTGTCTACTGAAGACTGGAGGAATGACAGAGCGCCATGAGGGGCAGGTTAGTGAAAACTCAGAGAAGGACAGACCAGTCTGAGTAGTGCGGCAAGAATCTGCCACCATCCCGGAATCACGACCCCTGCTTGCAAGTTGGTTGGCCCCTTCCTTTCCAAATGATCAACGCTTTCCTCCTGGTGACACAGGGATGGCCCTGAGATTCCTGAGTGACAGACAGAAGTCCTGGGTTGGGACCTGGAGGCCCGGCTGCCCTAGTGGACTGTCTGCTGGGAGGAATCCTGCTCTCTAGACTAACCTGGGAGGATGAGGGAGAAAGCAATCTCTTTCCTCCCCATACCAGGAACTCTCTAGAAGGCAAGGACCGAAGGCGTCTCTTAGTTCTCCAGCCCACCATCCACCCCAGTCAACTCAGTACAGGCCTAAGGTGTCAGGCATCCTCTCCACCTGTTTTCTGGAGTCTGAGGGTCCTCGTTGTGGAAGGAGTGAGGATGAGGCTACAGAGCGTTCTCTCTGTGACAGCGGGAACACCTTCCCCGGGGCCTCTGCTTCCACATCTCTCCGAAGCTCCTTCCCCTCAGCTCCCTGCCTGTCTTCCATCTTAGAAATTGGTAGGCAGTGTCTGTCCTGTACGCAGACACCCCCATACACTCTGGCGCTCGGGGACCTTCTGTGTGAAGGCTGTCATATCACTCTCCCCTCGGCTGGACCAGGTCCTCCTAGAGGTCCTGAGAACCGAAGCACCTGGCTTTCCCTTTTGGGGCTGAGCTGTTCTCAGGGATCCCTCTGAACACACCCAGGTCTTGTATCACGTTCTGCTCAGAATGGCTGTCTCAGCATCTCATCCCAGCTCCTTTGGATGCCCAACCACCCCCATCCCCCCGTCACTCAATCTGTCCCCAACACCTGCCCTTCCCTATGTCTAGATATCCGGACAGGCCACAAGAAACAAAAACAAAACAACAACAAAAGTCTCCACAGGTGCCTTTTCAGCCTCCTCTGACACAGTGTTATGCCCCAAACTCTGCCCTCTTTTCCTGTTTCAATTTCCCTATCTATTGTGGCATGATTTGCTGAATTCTTTATTATCTAGCTCCAAAGCTCCAGAAATCAGACCTTCCTTCCTCTTGCTCACTGTCATCCTGGCCCCTAAAGCACACCCCGACCCAGTGGGAATGCGGTAAATATTTGTGGAGTGAAGAAGTCATGTCAGAGACAGCATGTGACTTCAAGGGACACTCACATTCCCCTCTTCAACTTCTGGATTTCAGAATGCTGAAATCTAGAGTCAGGCATAGTGGTTCATGCCTGTAATCCCAGCGTTTGGGAAGTTGAGGCAGGAGGATATGCCAGCTTGGAGTACCGACGTAGGGGTCTGGAAAGAAGGCTTAGTTGATGAGAGAACATATCACGCTTTCAAAAGATGAAAGTTTTGTTCCCAGCACTCACACCATGTAGCTCACAACCACCTGTAAGTCCAGCATCAGAAGATCTAACGCCCTCTTCTGCCTTCTGAGTGTGCCTTCAAGTGCACTTACATGCTCGAGTGCACACACCCACACCCACATACATACAACAATTATAATAGTAATGAATATAAAAAAGAAAAGGAAAGAAAAAAGCGAGACCTTGCCGCAAAAACCCAGAAACAGAGAAGTCAGGCGGTATAGGACCGAGACCCTGAGGTGGACAAGTTCCCCCACTACACTGATTGTACCAGCCTGCCACACCCTCCCTGGCAACCCAGCCTGCCCTGTCTCCTGCCCCCACTGGGCGCTGTGGGGAGGCGGGCGGAATGAAAGACTGCTGTCAGCAGCTGTACAGAGAGCTCCTCAAGGTTGGCCTGGCCTTATCAGCACCCAAGCGAGCTCAGTCACGGAATGATGTTTTCCTAATGTTTGCGCAGTATTAGCGGGGTCGGGGACCTAATGTAACTTCCATTGAATATTAACCGACAGGATGGGGTGGAGAGGACTTGAGCCTGTCTTCCTAGAGAACCCTGGGTTGGTCCTGGGGGCTGAGCTGGGCTTGTGAGGAAGATCCTATAGGGTGGGCCATGCTCTCCTGTATTTCTTGGCCTGTCTCTGGCCAGGCTTTCTGCTGCCAGAGGCTGGGCCTTTTTGTCCTGGGACCAAGAGCCAAGGTCGGGCAGGCGTCCCTCTCCGTCCCTCTCCGCAGGACAGATTTTTCCACCATTTGCTTGTTCACGAACACTTCCTAGGCTCCCCCACCCACAGTCTCTGCCCTCCAGGGAAGCCTCTTGTGGGCTTTGTGGCATAACCTGTGCCCAGGCAGGACTCCTGGGCCTGTGAGATCTAAAGCTCTTCTCTGCTATGCCAGGAGGTTTCAGTCACCAAGAACAGAACCTGCCACCCTAAACGGATCTTTCCCAATTTCAACCCAGAGCGCGTGAAGGCTTCATTCTCACTATCTTTGGTCTTAATCCTCGCCCCACCCCGGCCCATCATATCACCTCTCTTGCCTCAGTTTCCCTACCTGAGAGTCAGGTAGATCTTTCTTTACTATCGAAGCCCTGTTTCCAGCTCCCTTGCTGGTCCTCGAGAACTTTAGGGTGTCAGTCCCTAAGTCCATGTTCAGGAGAGGTCAACAGGAAAATAAGTGAAAAGATGTGTCATGACACCCGGTCAGTGGCTTTGGGATCTTTCCATCAAGCCAAGGAAAGGTTCTGGGACTGCTAAGACTTGGGCAGAATGAGCAATAGCCTTCCTAGAGCTTGCCCACGGTGGCCCAGAATGCTTTGCTCACAATCCCTCAATAATGCAGGTGTGTGTATGTACACACACACACACACACACACACACACACACACACACACACGCAGGCATTCAACAGGAGCATTTACTGGCTGTAACACTCTCTGTCAGTGACTCAGTGGCTCCCCTGTCCTCCTGGCAGAAGGGTTAGTTATTTCCCAGCCCAAGAAGCAAACAGTTCAATTCAAGGCTGAGTGAGCTAAGACTGGATGGGGTGGGATTGCTCTTCTCCCAGGAGCTGGAATCTAGGATGACTCGGCTCTGTGGATGCCTGGGACAAGTAGAGCCCAGAGGGGCTGAAAGTCTCCCTCAGTCCCTCCCCCCAGAAACTGTTTAACAAAAGACACATGGCACATGACCGCAGGCAGACTTACTAGCGAGCCACCTGCCCCATTGGGCTGCCTGCCTTTCTCCCACGCACCGACCATTCTGTAGGAGAGAAGCATTCTCAGACGCAATGCCCTATGGGCACTTGTGCTTGGGAATACAGAATCGCCAGTTATCAGGACTGAAGAACATGTGGTTTTTAGTCGTACATCTGGTCTCCAACATTCACACATGTGCCGCAGCCCATTTACAAAGCAGTCCTCAATGAGAAGATGAGGCGAGCCAGGGAGCAACATGCCCATGGGGCCCTAAAAGCCCCCACTCCCATGTCAGGGAAGCAGAGGTCTGCCAGCGTACGGTGTGCATACGCTTGGGCTCTAATTTTCCAGCAAAACTCCTGAATTTGTGCTGAGGACCTGCAAGGACCCTTTGAGGGACAGGCAATCAGAAGAATCTCAGAATGGGAGAGCAGAGGCTGGGAAGGGGGGCTGTCATGCTCAGCCTGCCTTCTGTCTCACTCAGTCCAGTGTGGACTGGATCCTGGGATATGTGCGTGCGTGTGTGTGTATATGTGTGTGCACGTGTGCGTGTGTGCATGCATGTGTGTGTGTATGTGTGTGCACGTGTGTGTGCGTGTGTGTATATGTGTGTGTACGTGTGCGTGTGTGCGTGTGTGCATGCGTGTGTGTATGTGTGTGCACGTGCGTGTGTGTATGTGTGTGCATGTGTGTGCACGTGCGTGTGTGTATGTGTGCACGTGTGTGTGTGTGTTCTCATAGAGCTAGACTGAGGGTCTGGCCAGAAGAATACGGTGTGGGCTGGAAGTAAATGTCAGCTGGGAAAAGTGAGTTGAGAGAAGGGAAGGGATTTGAAAATGAACTCAAGTTATTTAGAAAAATGTTTAAAGACTTTTTTTTTTATTTGTGAGCTTAAGAGGAAAATAGTTCTTTTTTTTACTCTCTCTCTCTCTCTCTCTCTCTCTCTTCTGTATGCTGGGGCTGGCCCAGAGCCCTGCATGTTTACCAGGCATTGGCTCTACTACCATGCTACAGCACTGGCCACTGAAAACAATGTGCAAATGAGGCCTGGCAGGCACCATGTGGGGCACAGTGTAGGGCACAGTGTAGGGAACAGTGTAGGGAACAGTGTAGGGCACAGTGTAGGGCACAGTGTAGGGAACAGTGTAGGACACAGTGTAGGGAACAGTGTAGGACACAGTGTAGGGAACAGTGTAGGGAACAGTGTAGGGCACAGTGTAGGGCACAGTGTAGGGAACAGTGTAGGGCACAGTGTAGGGAACAGTGTAGGGCACAGTGTAGGGCACAGTGTAGGGAACAGTGTAGGACACAGTGTAGGGAACAGTGTAGGACACAGTGTAGGGCACAGTGTAGGACACAGTGTAGGGAACAGTGTAGGGAACAGTGTCGGGAACAGTGTGGGGAACAGTGTGGGGCACAGCATGGGGCACAGTGTGGGGAACAGTGTAGGACACAGTGTCGGGAACAGTGTGGGGCACAGCATGGGGCACAGTGTAGGCAGCACTGAGGTGTCCCAACAGCATGAGGCTGGGGTTGGGGCCTCTGCTCTTCCAGTAACTGCCATGGGGACTTCAGCAAGGTGGCTAACAGCTGTGGTCCTCAGTTCCCTCTGCTGGGAAAGGGGGACAGTGTTCATTCCAGCCTCCCAGAACTGTCACAGGAAAGAAAGAGGAAGAGTCATTAGAGGAAGAGCCAGTTCCTGTCTGACGGCAGGAGTTGGCTTGGTGTGGGACCTCATCCCACTGTTTGGAAGAGAAAAATCTAGAGATTGCCTGACATCTAGGAATGAGAACTAAGGAAACTGGGGTGCTTGTCCTTGGACAGGATGCCCAGAGTAGGGTCCTCTGGTCGTGTTTATGAAGTCTTGGTAGTCAGCGATTGGGTGTTTGCCATGTGGTGCTTTTCCTACTGCTCGCGGTATCCATTAGAGAACGTACCCATCTTAGCCGCCTCATGGTGGCACAGGAAGGACTCAGTGGCAGTTGCTGGGAGCTGAAGTGAGTGAGTGGGAGCTTTATCTCTGAATCTTTCTCAAGACCAAGCCCAGCCACTCCCTGTGGTCAGATCTCCAGGCCCTCCCTCCTCTCAGCCATTAGCCAGTCATCCCAGGGCCTGTCACAGAGCCATAAAGGACGGCTGGAGCTGTAAATGCCCGGTTGGTTGGAGCCGGGGTGCAGGTGGGGCAGGGTGTAGGGAGTGCGGAGGGAGGCTCACCTTCCTTCTTCATGCCAGCCCGGAAGCACTTCTTGAGTCTGCAGTAGCGGCACTGGTTCCTCTTGTCTTTGTCCACTACGCACTGCCGACTAAACCTGGAGAGGGCACCGGATGGTGGGATGGAAAAGATGCAGGCTCCCCCTCTTAGGGCAGAACGAGGACCCCAGCTTCTTCTGACCCTGACCCAGCTCCCTCCTTGCTCCATCTGTGCACCCCATGAGTTTTAATGTTAACCCATCAGATGCCAGAGGGGTCTGTGACTGTCTGAAAGTCCCACTCAAAGTAGGAAACTGAAGTCTAGCAGAGTTGAGTTGGAAACTTTAGTCTCTTGGATACCAGAGGCATAGATATTTTCACCACATTCTATGAGAGTGCATAGCCCATAGCAGGCTGCTGGCTAAGGCTTAGAGTCAACAGTTGGCTCACAAAAGGGAAAGGCAAGGTTATGGGGAGGATATGAGTTTGAACATGGACTCCACCACTCATTTAAGTTGAATGACCTCAGCTAAACTTCTAGCTATCCAAGACATAGGTTCCTCATCTACAAAATGAGGGTAATAATTGTGACCACCTCAGAAGGGCATTGACAGGTGACAATGAGATATTACAGGCTTGGCATGGGACAACAGATGCTCAGGCAACCATTGCTAATATTTTACTGTTGCTATCCAAAATGAGAGATGCCTTTGAAAGAGGGAGTTTTCAGAATCTTGGGGGAACCCCAGGGATAAGTGGAAAGGCTTAGGGCCAATGACTTGTTGGAACCTAGAAAAAACAGCAGGTTGGAGGGCCGGTCCTATCTTCTCTATGATTGATAGGCGATTGCTAAAGTTGCTGCTCCCACCCGGATGCCCAGATGCTAAGAATACAGACCATCTGGACGGTCTGGAAGGGCAGGTGCCTCAAGAGGGACCCTGGAGGGCATGAATCCCAACACACCCATATCCCAGTTGAGTAAGTCGAGGCCTCAGCCAGCTGCTCACCTGCAGGAGTACATGTGGTTCTTCCTCACGCTTCTCCTGAAGAATCCCTTGCAGCCGTCACAGCTCGAGGCTCCGTAGTGTTTGCCTGTGGCCCGGTCTCCACAGATGGCACAGAGGGCACTGACGCCCAAACTGTTGGATGAGTTGAGGTTGGCGCCTTCAGATGGGGATGTGTCTACACCAACAGAGAGTGAGTGAGAACCAAGGGGGACAGAGAGTGAAGTGGGGGGAGAGCCTGAGACTTAGAGTGGGCTCTCCAGAGCTGGGGGGTTATGCCGGCTCCATCCTTCTGCTCTCAGAGTCAGTTGGTTTTAGGGGTCTCAGTTTCTAGTCTGTAAACCAGAACCACCTGTACTGCTGGTCTCCTGGGCACCTGCAAGGACTCACTCTCCACAGAGCTTCCTCAGGAAGGAGTGAAACTTGACTACTATGTAGCCACTTATAGACTCCTGGTTGGGAGTTCAGAAGGGCCAGCGACTCCCCCAGCCTCTTCCTCATCAGGAGAAACAGAACAGGGGAACCTGAGTTTAGCCTCAGACTCTGCGAACCCTTCCAAGGAGGGGAAAGGTATACCTGGAGAGCATCCTTTGCCTCTGGCTGGGTGCTGACAAGGGTCTGGGTGGATGTGGAGTCATCTTTACCACAGATTAGAAGCTATCACCCCGTAAGAGTGGAGGAGGGCACTCAAGACCTCTGGCAAAGGAGGTTTCAGTTTGTGTGCCAAGAATCCTGGGCATTTGTACCAGTACTACCCCTAGCTAACTTCTGGTCTTGGACCAGCTTCTTTTCCTAGCCTCAATTTCCCCAACTACAAAAGGGATCAATTTAACTGGTTTGGTTGGTTTTAGATTAAAGAGGGAAAAAAAAAGTCAACAGGTCTCTCTTTATCTAAAGGCAAATCTTCCACCACAGATCAATTCTTTAGGAAATCTCTTCACTGGAGATGTAAAAACAGGAGGATCAAGAGTTCATAATAATAACTCGGCGATATAATAAGTTCGAGTTTAGTCTGGGCTACTTGAGACATTGTCCCGAAAAAATAAAAATCACCCTTAGGAGATGATAAACTCTATAATAATTCTCCCAAAACAAAAGTGTAGGCATGTTCACAACACACACACACACACACACACACACACACGAGGGGGCCTTTCCATAGAGACTGCATATGACCTTGGATTCCTAAGGGAATGGCCTATTGCAAATGGGAGAGGGCTGTGGGGTGCCAAAGCATAGACCCCGCAGCCTCGCAGCATAGGATCGGATCCCTTTTGGTCTTGTAGCACACTGGGTTATTTCTTGTCGTTGCCTCCCCCACTTGTCATATGGAGCATAGTCATCTCCCCGAGCTGTTTATAGGTTCAGTGAGTCTGCCGGAAGTGCCTGGCATTCAGTAGGTTCTAGAACTAAGTGCTTCTCTGCAGAAGAGAACGCTCCCAGCAGGCGTCTTGCAGCCCTTTCTCATTTCTGCTGGCTCCTGGCTGAACCCTTCCTAGGACTCCTGAATGTCCAGAGTGGAGCCCCCTGCAGCTGGTGAATTATTCCCAAGGCAGGGATAATTGTTAAGCTTCATTGGTGCCCTTTCTCCCACAGCCTCTCCTCCCTCGACCCCCGGGGAGAGCTGAGCCCGCAACTCGGGCAGAGATTGGCAAGGTGTCCTCTTGCTGTGCAGCCTGGGTTGGGCATAATTAGCCGGGTCATCTCCTCTGAGGTCAGCAGGCTATTTCCATTGCCCAGTTAAGAAGACTGAGGCTCAGAGAGGAAAGGGACTTGCCCAGTTTCGTTTACAATGCTGCCAGGCAGAGGGGCAGGGTTTATGGGCTGATGTGCTGTGTTCCGCCATGCTGCCCATGCCTGGGTATCTGTGAGGACCCTTCTGCTGTTTCTGAATTGAGGATGGAAGGTAGGAGCCATTATCCTTAGAACCTTCTAACCATCAGCTCAGGATGAAG
The DNA here is from genome assembly GCF_018167655.1 of Microtus oregoni. Classification (NCBI taxonomy): domain Eukaryota; kingdom Metazoa; phylum Chordata; class Mammalia; order Rodentia; family Cricetidae; genus Microtus; species Microtus oregoni. The sequence goes on from NW_024543079.1 coordinate 6,461,022, forward strand.
CCCATTGACTTTGGAAGACAACCTCTTATAACCCCAACTTCCAGACCTCTGTGAACTTCGGCAGGGCATATAGATCCCTTCCATTGTATACAGAGTCCTAGAGGACAAACGTGTTGGGGCCAAGACCAAACACTAAAAGAAGCTCTTGTATAATTTATACTATGTGCTACCATCTCCATTTTACAGATAAGGAAACTGAGGCTGGGGAGGAAGAGTTTTTCCAGAGCTGGGGGTGACTGATGTGTCCTCAAGACACTTAAGGGCTTGCCTGCAGGTTCAGACTGAAGGGCCTGTGTGGCGGCCAGGAGTGTGACAGTATGTACTGTCCCGGAGAGGGTCACATGATACTATCTCAGGGCAGAAGCAACTTATTCACTACTTTAGTACGTTTCTCCCTGAGCACCTCTTCGGAAGCATCCATCCTTCTGAAAGATTTTGGCCAACAGGCTAGGGTAAAGGAACACATTTTTATACTGCACAAGAGACAAAGGAGGAGGTGGTGTGCCCAAGGTCACACCATACAGGGCAAGAGGTACTAGGGGAGGCAGTTGGGGGACTGACCATGGACAGAGCCCACACGATGCCTCTTCTTTCCAGGCAGATTGAGAGCACAGCTTTCCAGGCCGAGCCTTATAGCGTCAGAGTCATGGATGAAAGGTGGTAGCAGGCCAGCCCCAGCCAAGTGCCTTTTCTCCAGGGCTAGTCTAGAAGTTGGTTCCCTCCTATCCAGGAGCTTACCAGCTCCCTTCCGCCCCCACTCCCAGCCAGGAAGTCTACCTTCTCATTCCCTGGCAAAGGAAAACCATCACCCCCTCCAGACATATTCTCAGTGATATTGGAGCAGATGCTTGAGCCGGAGCGACACACACTGACAACAGAATCGGCTCAGAGACAAACACACAGGCTGCTGATGTGACTCCCAGTGTCTGGTACACAGCAATAATGAAGACCCTCACAACAAAACCATGCTATTTTGGGAGGCTGGAGTATAGGATCCCAAGTTCCAGGACAGTCTGGGAATATGTTCTAAGTTTCAGGCCAGCTCAGGAACATATACTCTACATAAAATCAACAAAGCAAAACGAAAGAAAACCAAGTCCAGTATAGTGGCGCACCCTTTAATCCCAGTACTGGTGAGGCAGAGGTGGTGGGATCTCTATGATTTTGAGGCCAGCCTGGTCTATGTAGTGAGTTTCAGAGCAACCAGAGCTACGTAAAGACTCTGCCTCAAAATAAAATAAAACGACAAACCCCCATGCAAAGGAGCGACACAGTTGTGTACATCAGCAAACGCTGCCCAGCAGCATAGGGGCTGTGTGCACATGCGCGTACGCAAAGTGCCACCCAGGGCCACCAGGCAGGAAGCACAGAGTATGCCCACCAGTCCACATTCACAATCATGTTATAGGCCCGTGACACACATTCACAGACACTATACATACACACAGGTACGCAAGCAAGAAAAACGGACGCCCCTGGAGATACAATCACAGACCACTCAACAAACACGGACAGATGAAGCCAGGACACAAACTTAAAGGGGGAACAAGCTGGCTGCTGTGTTCTTGTGTTTGCCACGCTACCCACACACTTACATGGACACCTAGGGCCATGCATGCAGACCACATGGCTGTGCCGGCTTTTCTAGCTAGGAAGCCTGAGAATTCCCCTCCCTCGGCCGCCCCTGAACTCCACTTTCCCTGAAATATAGCTATGCCTCCTGTCCCCGTCTCTAGGAACAGGACAGGGCTTTTGTTGCTTGCTCATAGGCCCAGGGGCCTGAAGATGGACCATGTCGGGTGGGATTTCTGCAGTCACCCCGAGGAAGCTCACCATCACGGCCTGTTGTTGTAACGTGGTGAGGAAGGCAGCCTGAGATCCCAGGACCTAACTAGGGAAGATCTGGGAAATGTTTCTGTCGGAAATCCACCTCTGCAGGCCTCCCTCACCCAGAATGCCTCTGGCCACAGTACGTGGGTCCACTTGCTTCATCTGGCAATACCTGTACGAGCCTATAGGACCAACCTACAATTTTCTGTATTTCTCCTCCCATCCCAAAGTCCAGTGCCAAAGATTCACTCCATACCTGGGCACAGCTGCCCCCACCTACCGTTGGCCATGGTCAACACCTGCACATTTTCAAACTCCAGGGTGGTATAGGCTGGGTCCAGAGCGGCACTGTAGTCGGCCATATCCATGTCGACGAGGGTTTTAGAGAGTCGCATTCTCCCCTACCCACGGCTCAGCCCCCTGTCCTGCCCTGCCCAGGATGCCACCCAAGCCCCTGGGCTGAGCCCCAGCCCCCGTCCCCGCCCTCTCCCTGCCTCCTCCCAGGTCCCTTCTCTGCCTTCCTCTGTTTCAAACTGTCCTCTGGGAGACTCAGCCTGGCGTCCTGGCCTAGCCTCTGCAGAGGGTGGAGGCTCTGTGGGGAGGGGTGGGGGTTAATGGTTAATCACCCCCGTTGCTGGGTAGGCTGGGTGGAGCCACGGGGATTTGGCTGTTTGTTGGTTTCTGACTGACACCTGGGGTGCTAATTACAACTGTTGGGCCCCAGGTCATTAATATTCAGTTACCAATCTTCCATGGCAGGAACTGGACAGGGCTGACATTTGTTGAACCCTTACCTCAGCAGCCCCCAAGCCAACATCCCTCTAAGTTGGATATCCCAGCTGACACACTTAGACACTGGCATGTCTATCTCCAACCACTTCCCAAATCATTGACTTCCATCCTCAGTGCTGTGAATGAGATAAAGCTGTCCCAGGGCCGTTGAACTGGGAATCTGGACCCCAGACCCACCCTGGACCTTTTGGATCCTTGCTGAAGAAGACTCTTCGTGTTCCCTTCTGGGTTCTCACCTGCCCCAGGAGCCGCCTGGACCCACATATGAGTCCCTTGCCTGATCCCTGACAGCTCCCGGATGCTCCAGGTGGACCAGATGCCAGGGATCGCCCCTGTCACACCGAATGCTTCCACAGCCTCCACCCTTCCCAAGCCAGGCACAATCAGGCCCTCAGACCTAAGCTTACACTCAGACACCTACCATCTGCTAACTATGACTTCTAGGTAAAGGGTTCTCCTTCCAAGCCTTGGTTTCCTTCTCGATCAAATCCACAGTCAATCTGAAGGGATTGTTTGGGCATTACATGAGACCTAAAAATAGCTGTTAAGGTACGCAGGCCGGTACCTCACCCCCAACCCATCATTTTCTGCTATGTAGCCAAGGCAGTGCTCAAATTCTTGACACTCCTGCCTCACCTCCCAAGAGCCAGAATTAAGAGGAATGTGCCAACATGCCCAACTAACTCCTCTTCTCATTTTGTGCCCCCTTTCTGCCTCCCTGTTTCTCTTGTCCCTCTCTTCCCTTTGGGGTGAGCTTCATGGATGTACCCCTGTACAGTCACAGGGAGGTAGCTCAGAATGTCTCTGCATGTCTCAACACTCGTTTCAGGCTTTAAGTTTCTGTTTTTAGATTAAAAATGATGATCTGTATAAACGTTTTGCCAACATGTATGTCTGTGCACTGCATGCATGCCTGGTGCCCGTGGAGGCCAGAAGAGGGTGTTTGGACCCCGCAGGAACTGGAGTTACCGACAGTTGCGAGCCACCATGTAGGTGCTGGGAATTGAACTCCAGTCCTTTAGAAGAGCAGCCGAGGCTCTTAACTGCTGAGCTGTTTCTCAGTCCTACATCCCCAGTCCAAAGCCTTTTTTCTTTACATTTTCATCTCATTGACCACATTCTTTATGGGGTTTGACTATGAGCTTGGTGCACCTGCTCCCTTGTACTTGTTTTGTTTTGGGTTTGAACAATTATGCAATCTCCCTGTGTGTTCTTCTCTGCTGACCTTTTTTTTTTCAAGACAGGGTTTCTCTGTGTAATAACTCTGACTGTCCTGGAACTTGCTCTGTGGATCAGGCTGGCTTTGAACTTGTAGAGATTCACCTGCCTCTGCCTCCCCAATGCTGAGATCAAAGGCGGGCGCCGCCGCTGCTGCCACCGCCTCTGCTGACATTTTCCAGATTTCCACACTAGCTGGGGAGAGAGAGTCACTAAGGGCTGAGAGTGAAGGCAGCAGCTCTGAAAGCTTCAGGGCCTGCTTGAAAAAGGCATTCAGATGGCACGGTACTAACACAGAGCAGGAATGAGAGGCAGAGAACGAGTGTGTGAGCCAGAAAAGAGAGTGACTAGGAGACCAGGCAATTAATGTCTGAGTTGATTGAATGAGCGAGATTCATGAGTGTGCAAAAGGGTAGCAAGTGAGCGAGGCAATGGGTGTGTGAGTTAGAGAGCGGGCGAGGACATGCGCCTTGGCACCACATTGGCGCAGCTGCTGGAAGCCTTCTTTCTGTACCGCTTGGCTTCATTATGCCCCTTTCATCTTGTCCCTAGAGACAAGATGGTGGAAGAGAGTGTGGGAGGCAGTTGTGAGGTAGAGAGATTAGGATGGAGGGGAGGGGGAAGTGCCCTACGTTTAGAAGCTATACCTGTCAGCCTTGCATGCTTGCTGATCTGCATTTGATCCCTGTCACGCCCTGTTCCTGTCACGTACATGTTCACAGGATCGGAAACAAATAGAAACATTTTCTGTCACTATTCAAGGTGGCTCTTCTCTGGGCAACTCTCCCTTTCGTTACAGTCGGGGGAGGTCCTTGTCTTGTCCTCCACTTCTTGGTTGAAGGGGGAGGAAAGATCGGAACCTGCAGCCCACACCTTGAGATCCTAAAAAGGTCTGATGTTTACTTCAGACACTTTCAGGTCCTTTCCAGTTCCACTTGGCAACACTGGTCGCAGAGATCTTGGGAGCAGGGCTGGGCTGGGAGGGAAGGGAAGGCCTGTGACAGGGCCACCCACAGCTATTCCACGGCATTTAACATGTCCGTCCTACATGTGACTCGTCGCCCGGAAGAGACACAATTCCCGTTTTCTACAAGTGGAATGTGATCGTTAGCAAGTCAGAATTTTATTGGGTTAACAAACCAACAATGGGTCTTTTTATAGATGACAATGTAGGGTCCATTAAATACAGTCTATGATCAACTAGGGTTGGCCGGGACACATTGTGTGGAGACGGAGATCTACCAAAAGGACAAGGGAGCTCGCATGAGAAGAGCTGCTAGGTATACAAACCATGGCACACACAGTCCACACCCGTGTCCCACCCTGTAAGCAACCTATCCACCCAGCGATCATAAACTGCATAACTGTCTCATTCAGAATTCCTTCTACCTTCAGCTTATTCTGGGTAATTCCCTCCCGGCCACCTTCCTTCACCAGGTAGGCCAGCTTTGCGATCATACCCATACCGTCCTGGGGTCAGGGACGAGCTATTTTGAATCTAGTGTCTCTGTAAAACAGGCCTAACCTGTGAAGTTTGTTGTTGCTGTTGTCTGGGGATGATTAAGTGAGATCTGTCAGTCACCCGGCTGTCCCTGCTCTTTGTTTCTATAGATCATGGAGTCCAACCCACGTGGATCAAAACCCTGGCCTCAGACTGTGCTTCCGTCAGCTTTGCTTTCGGCGTCAGGAAAATGAAGTGGGTCCTTGCTGCAGGTGGGCCACTGTGGGCAATAAGTGACCAGGGTGTAAGTCAGTTCTGGTGCACAGGTTCTGTATTCACGGACTGACACTTTGGATGGGAAATCCTAGGGCAAAAGGGTGTCAGAGCCGGGCATCATGGACACGTGTACCATCCCAGCACTTGGAAGGTAGAGGCGAAGGAGATGAGGCATTAAGACCGGCCTGGAATATATGAAGCTTTGTCTCATCAACAGCAGTAACAAAAGGACTGGAGAGGTGGTTTATGAGGCGCTTACCTCACGAAACTGCTGGCCTGAGTTCGATTCCTGGAGCCCACAGAAGGAGAGAACCATCTCCTAAAGCAAAGTCGTCTGACCCCGACGAGATCGTGCCCACCCCCGCTGCACCTCTCTATCTCTGCCTCTACCCCTACCTCACCTCTCTCTCTCTCTCTACCCACAAATTAAATATCTTTTATTTAAAAATAACCAAAAGGTTCTGGAGAGATGGCTTAGTGGGTAAAGTGCCTGTTGTACAAGCCGAGGACCTGAGTTCAGATCCCCGGCACCCACATGGGGTACCGGGCATGGTGTTGCGTGTTTCTGATCTCAGTAATAGGAGGCAGACACAGGAGGCTCCCAAGGCTTGCTGTCCAGCCAGCCTAACCAATCAGTGAGTTCCAGGCTCAATGAGAGACCTTGTCAAGAAACAAAGTGGGAAGTGACAGAAGTAAACACCTGATGTCAGTTCCACATGCACAGACACACACACACATACACACACACCACATACGCATATACATCCCATACCTACATGTGCACGTGACTAAATAAACCACAAACATGAAGACACATAATACCAAAATTATGATTACCATTGCTATTACTATTTCTGTATACCTATGTCAATATGTACAAACAGGAGATATTTATTTATTTGATATGGAGTCTACTGTGTTACCCAACCTGGCCTTGAGCTCCTTGGTGTAAGCCATCCCCCTGCCTCTGCCTCCTGGGGGTTAGAACGCAGGCAAGCCCTACTTGCCTGACCATTGTACGGATATTTTTTTTTCTTGTCATTACCCTTTCAGTAATTTAACAACTAAAAACTAGTTATGTAGCACTCCCAAGCTGGCACACACAGCCTGAAGATGGCTAAAGACACGGTGGGCTGTGTAGAGGTCGTATGCAAATGCAACAGTCATTGATATCAGGTGTTGTTATCAAGTACGTGTGGATTTGGATATCTGAGGAGGATTCTGGAACCTCCCTCATGGACGCCCAGGGATACAATGTACAACAGTAGTGATTGTCATCAATGGTTGGGGACTCCTGGCTCCACAGGGACTCAGAACCCCTACTCTGGGGAACTCCTAGGTTTTTCAGCCTGGATACCTTCAGTGTGGGACTTGTTCGTCACCTCTGTCCTTTCTTGTTGAGCTGCCAGGCCTCAGCTCAAGGAGTGGCAGCCTCTGGAAGAGATGAATTCAAAGCTTGCCTGGAGGGCCAACCTCTTCACCTTGTAGCTGGAGACAGGGAGTGAGCAGGAAAGAAGATGGTCCAGAGAGGTGGCTGCTGGCCAGGAGCTGAGCTGGGAGATCACATCTCTGATGTGAGTGGAGGTTAAAGGCCCTGCCATAACGGATCATATCCTTCTCCCTCACTCTGTCTATGTAGCCCGGCATGGCTTTAATTTCCCATCCCCCCACTTCTGTCTTCTGAGGGTTGGGGTGGCAGGCGTGTGCTACCGTGGCTGGTTCATACAGTGCTTCAGACCGAAGCCCTTCTTCACTCGTGCTAGCTAGCCCTCTCCTGACTGAGCAGCATCCTTAGCCCCTAGAGCAAACTGTGGTGACAGCAAATGTTGTGGACGCATGTGTCTGGCCTCAAGATAAGAACCCAAGTCTTCTCACATTTCCTGAGGCCCAGAATGTTCTCACAGTATAAGACCAAATGAGACTCAATAAGGTAAAAATACATTTGCCCAAGGGCCATGACCCGTACAGCAGAGGAGTCTGCCATTTGGATCAAGGCTGACTATGGAGCTCAAGGGCCTCCCTGTCTGTGTTGCCCTCCGACTCCTGGGGGCCCTGAAATAGCTACAGTGTCCTGGAGATTGGGTCTGGCTCCAGCTGGTTTCCCTATCACAGTACAGCAGGGGCATTGTCTTGAACCTGAGTAGCCATGGCTCTGTCTCTGACCACATGCAGGTCTAGAGGCACACTACAGACATCCAGCCACCTGGGGCCACCTGGCGCCTTAGCTTCTCCTCTCCCGAGCTCACCTCACCTCTATCTCCTCTCCTTCCTCCCCCACCTGCCACCCGGGGCGCAGGGCAGGGGAAGCTAGCACTTATCAAGACAAAGAACAAAAGTCGTGGGGGCAAGAAGCCAAGAGCCATCTCTATTCTGGGGTAGGTAGGGCCTTCAGCTTCGCCCCTTTGAAATTTCAAATTCCAGTTTGTGGACAAAGTCCTAACTATCTCACAATATAGGTCCCAACTGCTGACCAAACTCCAGTCCAGGCAGCCACCTGGCCTGAGACTGGCCTGGCTTTGCCGTTTCCTTTGGCAGCTCCCAAGACCCGAGGGTAGGAGCCCTAGGCAGCTGGGACCTACTAGACCATCCTGAAGCCCCCAGCTCACTACCAAGGAATCTCTGTTCCTATCTGAGAGGACCACTTCTGTCTGAAGCTGGAATCTAATTCTTGTTGGTGTCAACAACTGAAACCAGGTAGGTGTCCTCTTGGGGGCCTTTCTGTTCCTGTTTGAGCTCCTGAGCTCCGTCCACCATGGCTCAGTCTCACTGAGACTTCCTGGAACTTCAGACTGGAAAAACCATCTTGTAAGCCACCCAGAGGTCAGACGGAGACCCTGAAGACCTTGCTGCAGGTTGGGACTTGGGGCCCCTCCACAGGCCCAGAGGGGAGAAGGGACTTGCTTTAGGCTAATTAGAGGTGACTAATGAATTCTGTCTTAATAAAGGGGACTCCATTGCCTTCCCAACTCAGACCGTGGATGACTGCATGTTGTTTCTACTCAATGACTGATGTGCCCTGGCTCACACAGGGACCACAATATATCAAAGAGGACCATGAGGGAGCTGAAGGCCGTGGTTTTAGAAGGAAACTACACTTATGTGGTTAACTGATAACTGGGCCCCGTCCCCGGGCCTCCAGTGGCCTCTTCCTCACTTTCTGTCCTCAGTGTGATTAAGATGAACTTACCCGTCTGCTAATCATTGCTGAGTCTGTTGGTCTTGCTTTAAAAAATTAACTGGGCATGAGTTTGCGGTTTGCCTCATCCCTAACCCTGAAAAGGCCCGGGGTGGGCAGGAGGCCTCCTAGGTTATGCAAGAGGCCACTGGCCTCTCCACACACCTCCAACAGCCTCCGCTGCGCCCTCCGGAGGGGTGGCTTTGCTCAAGAGTCAACAGCGTGCATGTGCCCTGGCTCCGGGGCCTGAGCATATTTGCTCTGTTACCACAGGGAGATAAAGGCAGCGGGAAGCATCCCGAAGGGGGATGTGAAGCAGCAGATTTTGGTTCTAATGTCCCAGCTAGTGAATCTTCGGTGGACTGCAAAGGAGGCTTTCAAGTTGGATCCTGGGGTTCCCAGGAGCCCAGAGGGGGCCAGATGGTGCCTTCTTAGATGAGATCCTTTGGTTTGTTTTGGTTTTTTGAGACAGGTTTTCTCTGTGTAGCCCCGGCTGTCCTGGAACACACTCTGGAGACCGGACTGGCCTTGAACTCACAGAGATCCATCTGCCTGTGCCTCCCAAGGGCTGGGATTAAAGGCTGTGCCACCACCACTCGGCATCAGATGAGATGGTAACAGTTCATTTTCCAGCCAAGAAAGCCCTGGCCCAGACCCAGCAGATAGGGAAACGGAGAAAGAAAGGGGTGCATCTTTCTAAGAACAGGCTGTTTTTGATAGCCTGGGTGTCCTAGGGCCTGAGTGAGTGAGGTGTTGAAGGACATCAAGGGCAAGGGGCTTCCCCTCTGCTGACCGATCTCTGGGAGCTACCAGCGGCTAAGTCAGGGGATGTCATCTGTGTTCTGCAGGCCTGTGAGTAGTCCCTGCAGCAGGTGTGTGAAGTAGAGGCAGTTCCTAGCTTTGACTGTATCTCATCTTTGGAAGCATCAGATCCCTAGAGAAAAGACACGGAACCCAGAACACTTCCCTGACTGTCTAGACCCTTTACCTTCCGTTTCTTCCCTTCTGAATTGAGAAAATGCCTACATTTTAATTTTCTCCCATGAGGACGAAATAGTGTCAAAGACACACAGAGCCAATGTGCGGACATTTGTATCAGGGACTTCGTTCATGAATCCTCGCACTGATCTGGGGCTGGGGTGTTTTTATCAGCGGTTTGTAAAGCAGCTGGCCCAGAGATGTTGAGTTGTGCGCCCAAGCTCACACAGTTGATAGGAAATAAAATGTAGGACTCAAATTCATGCTCCCTCCGGAACCTGTATTCCTGGTCCCCAAACTACCCCATCCTTAGAAGACTTTCCCGGATATAGTAAGTACCCAGGGAAGGCGGGCAGGATAAGGACGGGGAAGCAGCTGTGAGCAGAAAGCAGTGCACTGTGGGAGATGCGGATGGGGTAGGTTTAGGAGGTCTGAGAAGCGGATGGTCAGCAACGATCAGGAAAGAGGCCAGGATTGGGTCCCGTGGGTGGTGTTTCCTGTGGGCTGTTTGCCTACTGCCAGGTGGCTTATGACATGTGGGCTGAGGGTGTCACTGTCCTGTTTGTGTTCTGTGAGGTGACCTTAACCTTTGTAGGGCCTAAGGGGTGATGGGGAGCCTCTGATAGCCCAAGTCATGGTTTTGGGGGGCATGAGAAATGATTCTGCCATTCAGAAGTCACCCTTAATCCCCCTGACTTCTGTCCGGAGGGAGTCCCGGGGATTTGTCTCAGGTTATCAGGGTAAAGTAAGTATTTGGGAATTTTGAGACAGGCCAGGATCACTGTGTACAGGCTGTTCATTGCACAAATGTTCTAGGCAAGAGGGCTGAGGTGGGGGATGGGGTAAGGGGTGGAAACCAAGCCCTAGTTCCAAAGACCCAGGGCCTGACTTATCAGGAGGGGTTTCCTCTTCTTTGAACAAAGGTTCCATGAAAGTCATTGACTGCCTGGTCCTGGCTTTGTTTTTAGCCATCTGTGGTTCAGGAAAAAGGCCAGTGCTCTCCTTGGCCCTGGTTTCTCACTTTGGAAAACCTTGCAGAATTTCAGTCCAGATAATGAAATGGAACCACCTGAGATTGTTCTGGTTTCGAGACAGGGTTTCTCTGTGTAGCCCTGGCTGTCCTGGAACTCGCTCTGTAGACCCGGCTGGCCTCGAACTCAGAGATCTGCCTGCCTCCCAAGTGCTGGGTTTAAAGGCATGTGCCACCACTGCGGGGCTCACCTGAGACTATAAAAGGGTTTTCCACCCTGGCTTTGAAGGGATTGTGCTCAGGGGTGGCATGCTTGTCTAGCATGTGACAGGCCCTGGGTTCCATCTCCAGCACTGCATGGAGAATAAAAGAAAGATGAAACAAAGATTCCCAAGCCCTATCACAAACCGACAGACAAATCTTGGGGTTGGATAGTCAGGCAGGCAAGGCAGCACATACCTGTAATCACAGCAAGACGCTCAGAAATTCCGGGCCAACCTGAGCTACATCCTGGTGAGTGGAAGGCGCTAGCCTGAGCTATGTAGCCACACTCTTGGGATAAAATCTGGCGTCACATGCACGGTGCTAGGTGTTGGAAATCCCCAGAGAAGTCTGGTGGGCGGCCATAATTCAGAACTTCTGTGGGGCCACTGGGAGCTTGAAATGCTTTAATGTGGGTCCAGGTTTGACGATGTATGACTCAAACCTATGGTGAGGCTCAGTTTCTCTACCTGTGAGGTGGGTCAGGGATAACTGCTCACAAAGTCAGAACGCTGACTCATGGGTGGTGTTTACACCACACCTGGCTCTGTCTCCAGTTTGCAGACAGCTCCGATTCCAGGTACCAATGGCTTTTGCTGTTATTATTGGCAACACCATATTGGCTTCCAGGTCAAGGATGAAATGACAGGAGCTAATTCCTAGGACGTGCACCGCAATCTTGGCTGCACACCTGTTGTCATGGAGGTGCATGTTGTTGTTGTTATTATTATTTACTATTTTACCTCATTTGTTAAAGTTTTTAGTCTTTAGTTCTTGCTACATTGCTATGGCTTTAAATCCAGATATAAGAAGGCCCCTGCTGAGAAGCCTTGCTTCCCTGGACTCTGTTTACCACCTCTCCCGGGTTCTGCACCATCCTGGCCATTTCTTACTTTTCCTTGTCTTCCTGGAGCTTGCACAGATCCTGTGCTGTCACTCAGCCTCCTGCACTACTCCGCACTGGGCTCTTCTCGCTTTCTGTGGTGGTCTGTCAGTCACCTGACACCATTAGGGCAAGCCTTGGCCAAGGAGAAGCTCAGCCGAGGACACTTAGTCTCCTGGGGCGCTGAATCTCGGATTTTTATTTTCTCACAGTTTCATACAGGTAGCTTAGTCTGGCCTTAAACTTGGTATCTAGTGGAGAATGACCTTGAACTTCCCATCCTCTTGCCTGTACCTCCTGAGTACTGGGATTACGGGTGTGCACCATCCCATCTGGTTTACGCAGTGCTGGGGATGGAACCCAGAGCTTCATTCCCAGTAGACAAGCACACCACCAACTAAGTTCCTGGGGAGTCCCTGGGCCTTACATTTCCTTCCTGGTTGCTGGATCGCCAGGACATCCCCAGAGAGGCTAAAGGGTGAACAAGCCATCAAAATCGGAACTCGGAGACTAGCCGTCCCTTCGGTGGCATGGTCAGGGCTTTGTGGCCAATTCCCCTAGCACTGTGGAGCCTGTCTAGAACTCTCTGCCAGCCTTCAGTTGAGTGGTTTTATGGCTGGGGATGTCAGCAAAGGAAAGCAATAAGAAGGGAAGAAAGCGGGGCTGTGAGACTGGCTGCTTCAGGCTTCTGGGCACAGAGGGAGCAATGTGACAGGGGCTTTGTTAGTTTCTTTTTTGACCAGTGTTCTGTTTAGGCTACTTTGAGGTCTCCTCTGAATTATTCACCTGTTTTACTTTACTGACTTTGAGCAACTCACTTTCCTCTCTTTCTGTCTGCCTCAGTTTCCCCAACTGAAAAATGAAGATTATATGGTTAATCAGCCTTGGAGTACCCCCTAAGAGTCTCTTGTTGAGGGGCTCTGAACCCTATTTTGATCAAATGTCCATCTCCTATTAGGGCTTTCGGCCTTCCTGAGCTGGGGCTAAAGTTTCCCACATACCCTGAATTCTGGACTTCTCCCTGAGTTCCTCGTCTCTCTCCCACCACCCTGAGCTTCCTTCTAGACAGGTGTGAACTCAGGAGCATACCTGGTGGGTCCTGGGGAAAGCCCTGGCCCCCGTCCGACATCCTCTTCCTGGTCCTATGGGGTCACAAGTGGTGAACAACCTCCTCATCCTTGAACCACTTCCTGCTGCCTCTCTGGCACCCAAGACCCTGGGAGGGCTGCCGACTAGTTAATCCCTTAATACTGGTCACAATGAGATTTCGGGGATGGTGGGAAGTGGTCACCATGGAGACCAAAGACCTTTCCAGGACCCATGGGAGTAACCAGCCACAGGCCTCAAGAAGGGGCCTCAAGTCCCAACCTAGATAGAAATGAGAAGCACAGAAGCTGCCTTTGGGGACCCGCTAAAACCTCCTGCTGTCTCTTCACGTCTCCTGCTACACTGGGAGCCAGCCACATTTGTAGAAAGAGTCCTTTACCCCTCTGAGAGCCAGGATCCTTGTCCTCCTTTTGGGGCTCTGGGCCTCAGCACAGTAGCTTTTTCTAGAAGAGCGCAGGCTCCCTTCTGAGTCTCTTAGACGTGAGCTCGAAGCTCCACTTTCCCTTCCCAGTCTATCCCTTCCTGTCCTCAGTTTCCCCATAGGTAAGATGAGTATAGTAAAGCCACCCTGGCATCACCTGGAGTCCGCTGGCAGGTAGTGACACCCAGTGGCTGGATAACACTCCCTCCACAGCCACCTGCAGAGCCCCAGGCCCCTGCCCTGCTCTCTGACAGGGCTGGGGGTCCCACTTGTCTTGGTCATCTTTCTCCATAAAAGGCCTGATGACCTGGGTGGACTGAGGGACTCCTCCTCTGTCCCTTCACAACCCCCAGAGTTTTGCACCATATTTACCACTGTCGAATCAGATGGCAACTACCTCCTCCTTTGCGCTGCCTGCTCATCGTTGTTTTTCAGGGACCCAACGGGGCTTAAAATAAATGGGTTGGCCAAGGAAACGAGGGAAGGATTGAAGGAATCCACCTAGCCAAGCATTCAGCTGTATCAGCACCGTTATTGTGGAGGCTGGAGATTGAGCAAGGAAGACGGTGGGCAAGGGCCTTCCCTTACAGGACTGCAGTTAGCGGTGAAAATAAAAACACCCAGTGAAATTGTAACTTCATTAAAACAACATATACTTTGTAGCATAAGTATATCCCAAACAATACCTTAGACATACTCATAATATATATATATATATATATATATATATATATATATATGTATATATATGGGGTGGGGCCCGCGAGATGGCTCAGCAGGTAAAGGTATGGACTCCTGGCCTGTCTCTGGAAGAAAGTGAGAACCCATCCTTGCAGGTTTGTAAGTGGAGACTGCTCCTTGGTTTCCCTGCTGCCCAGATCCGAATAATCACACAGAAACTGTGTCTCTGACCTCCACAGGAACAGGGGCCTGTGGCCACCTGCTCACTCTCACATACACCACAAATAAACATAAAAATATGATTTAAAGTTTAAGGAAGGATGTGGCTTATCTCAAGTCCAAATGGAGCTGAGAACCCAGGACTGTGTCCAGCCACTCCATGCTCCGCCTGGCCTACTTGTATCTTGGTGGGAAGGTGGGGTGGGAACAGGTAGTAAAGGAAGTAGCTAAAAAAGGAAGTGAATTTTAAATAGTGAGCCATGGCCGAGAACAAGGAAGCTGAGAGCCTTGACAGCACCTGGTGGTCAGGTGACCCTTGCCTTGGAGAGGGGAGCTGAGCTAGCAGCCCTCTCCTGTGAGGAGACATCTTACATCCCAGTGAGGAATTAGGAAAACTTAAAGCCGTGATCCAGGAGCAGTGGTTCTCAATCTTTGGGTCGTGACTCCTCTGGGAGTCGAAAGACCCGCCTAAGACAGATATTTTACATTACAATTCATAACAGTAGCAAAAATTTACAATTAAGTAACAACGAAAATAGTTTTATGGGGGGGGTCATTACAACCCGAGGAAGTGTATTAAAGGGTCGCAGCATTAGGAAGGTTGAGAACCACTGCTCAGGAAGGACAGATAGGCAGGGGGCTGGCTGCTGGCTGCTGAGTCACTCGCCAGTCTGCAGTTCTGCACCTTGGATCTCTTTCGCAATCCTCCGCAAACCCACGGTCCCACCCTCCCACCCCGACTCCCGGGTCAGCCAATGTTCTTGGCGAGGCTGAGAGCCAGAGGAAAGGGGCCAAAGGAGCTGCGCAGAGAAGCGTGGCCACCTAACAGAGCTCAGCGTCCCGACACCCTCTTCTGGCCCATCTCTCTCCCCCATTGCAGCAGGGCGCTGGGTAGCTGGAACCAGGTCTGCAAATCTGTGCCCAGCACCGCTGTTTAGCCTTCCAGAGCTCCTCCTAGTGGGCCTCAGTGCAATCCAAGCCACTGTACCAATCAGAATGCAAGGTAAAAACAAAAACAAACAACAACAACAACAAAAAAAAATCCCTGATCCCCAAGGTCTTTTGTTCTGCATTTCCAACTTCCCACGTTCGGTTTCCTACCCCTGGTGCCATGGTGCGGGCACCTTTGAGGAAGTCCCCAGGCCTTCATTTGCATTCACCCTCACTTATAATGGCATTCATAACATTAGATGCCACTCCCCCATCACAAAAGTTAACATGGAGGCTGGAGAGATGGCGCAATGCTTTTAGGAGTGCTTCCTGTCTTTGGAGAGGACCCTCGCACCGATGTGGCAGCTCAGAGCCTTCTGTACCTCCGTTTCCACGGTCTCCGATACCCTTTTGGCCTCCATGGCTCCTGCACACACGGTACAAATCAACTCACACAAACATACGTATACACCACACCTGTGTACTCTAAAATTAAGTTAGCAGAAGATATGAATGAAAATCACATCTAGTTATTAACGAGGATCATATTAAACACGCTGGAAGCTTTGTGCGACAGGACGGCCTGCTCCATCCCTAGGTTCTTAGCACCCTCATCCTCACAAGGAGCTGTCGTACCTAACCCCCCACCGTCCTGTCCCTCCAGAGTCGTCATCAAAAACCCCAGTCCACACCACCTCCATGGTAGCTAGAATTTTCGTTTTTTGTTTTTGTTTTTTTTTGCTCCACTACAGCCAGCTTTGGCACAATCGCCTTGTTTTCTGGAAGCCAGCAGAAGTCTTTACACAGCTCTTCCTTGCCCACTCTGGCTCCGGTGCCACCTACTCTTTACCCGAACCTGAGGGTGCGCATGCGCAAACATACCTTACCCCCCCCCCCCCCCGATCTCTCCCCTCTTTAAGCCTCCACAGTGCCGTTCATGCAGCTCACAGAGCTCCCATCCCACGTCTTTACTACCGTGTCCCACGTCTCCAACCTCCTGTCACTCCTCCGTCTGTTTTCCTTTGTGTCTGGGGCCTTTGCGCATCTCCTTTCATGCCCTGGAGAGGGAGTAGATCTTCAGCCCTGGACTAGTCCCTTTCCCACGCTTTGTATGAGTTCTGTGCCTTCCTCAACCTTTATTCTCTATTATGTCTTCCTACCATGTCAACTTGACACGGCCCGTGTGTTCAGTTACTTGTTGACAATCTATTCCCTCTTCTCCAGCCCCTGCTGTGGAGATGCCCTCTGACTGCTTCCCTCATAGTACACCCCAAACCTTCAACAGCTCCAAATGAGACCAAGAAAAAGCAGCTAATAGAGATTTGTTTGACAGAGTTCTCTGAGGAGGAATCGATGAGCATGCTTACAATGAGCTCCTCGGGTAAAGGTGCTTGCCTCTTGGCTGGATGACCTGAATTCAATCCCTTCAAATGCTCCTCCAGGGTCTCCTGAGGACTGAAGCCTTGCACCCCATGAGGCTTTCAGCTGTGGGTCTCCCCTTGCCTCCCTCCCCTTTCCAGCTGCCTGCTCTTCTGTCCTTTCAAAACAGAACAGTGCCACAGCCTAGCCGCAGCCCAGCTCGCTCCAGAAACTAGATAAAGACTGGCCAGTTTGTGAAGGGACAGCACCCTCACCAATAGGCATGAAGTATCTGTTTATAGAAGGGCTGCCAAGCTCACCTTCTCTGGTCCCTAGGGGCTCGAAGGCCAGGTGCAGGACATCAGTGAGTAAGGACAGGCTAATTGAAGGGGGCTGGACTAGTCTACCCTGGTCTGTTCACATTGGTCTACGCTCTTTCCAGGCAGGAGGTAGCTTCAGACTTCTGTTCTCTGAAGTAGGCCGTGACTGTGATACTTGCCAGCGAGATGTGAGGAGAAACAAGTAGTGCCGGCCCCAGTCCGAAGCTTTGAGACTAGTGGGCTTCAACAGGGTGGGTATTGAGTAATCGTGGTCAGGAGCGCCCCCTTCTGACCATGGAGGGAAATGCACTGTAAGAGAGCTAGAAACCAGCTAAGCAGAGCTAGGCATGGGCCTTTTGGTCACAGACTAGCCGTTCCTGATCAGTTGGGACAAACTTCCTAAAGGTATTACAGATTTCCCCAAGACCAGAATTGCTTCTGTCATCTGAAAACCATTTCAAATGCTACCTACACACACATTTTCTTGCACGAGATCACGTCTTTTTACTGAGTTTTATGGTATAACTTTTTTTTTTTTTAAAGAACTTTTTGAGGCAGGGTCTCACGGAGCCCAAGCTGGCCTCAAACTTGCTAGGTAGCTGAGAATGAGCTGGTTCCACTTTCCTAGGGCTGGAACTGCAGGAATGTGACACTAAGCCAGTTTTTATGCATCGCTGGAGATGGGGTGCTCACACTTGCTCGGCGAACACCCCACTGATTGGGCTACATCTCCAGCCCTAGATTTATTTTCAAAAGAAATCTTATTTCCATCAAGTGAAATATCATCCCCTAATTAGAAAGCAATGGGAAACAATCATAACAAAATAAGCCATTTTGTTACCTCCTGATTTGAAATAGTTTGCCTCTGTGTCCCTGGTCTGTCCCCTCTCTGTTAAAAAGCAAGGGTCCCCTACCACCCAGTGGAGATGGTTAGAAAGTGTGGCACCAGAGCCATGTCAGGGCTGGATAAACAGATTCTGACCCTTGACTTCCTGGCCTTGAATGTAAGCACTCTACCACTGCACTGGACCCCAGCCCCGGGTCTGTTTCCTCGCTTGTGGATATCGCTGGCAACCTGCAGCCTCCTGGGCTACCGTGGGGTCATTGGCACTGATGTGGGCAAAGGGCTGGAGCCGTGCCTGGCACACCGCGAGTGCTGCAAAGATGTCAGCTGCGAAACAAAGAAGGCTGAAGATCCGAGCTCCATCTGGCCCCAGTGGCACACTTCGGTGACTCCAGCACCAGGGTGGCTGCGGCAAGAGAATCGGGAGTTCAAAGTCAGCCTGAGCTGCAGTGGGAGGCAGGCACGGGCTACATGCTTTGTCTTAAAATAAAGAAACAAAACACAATGACCCAAATGTCTTTGAATCAGTGTAAACACCATAGAGGATGGGGGAAAAATTCCTCTTCGTTGGTTAAAAATAAATCCCAGGGATGCTGTGGATGGGAATGGCTCACTCAGTGGTAGGTGACAGACATAACAGAGCCCTTGGTTGTATTTGGAGACAGCGACTCCAGTTCTACAGTGTCCTGTGTCACTCATGAGAATGCGGTGCTCAGGTTGGAAGAGCCAATGCCCTCTGCACACTGTCCTGAAATGACCAAAAATGGACACGGGATTTTCAGAGGAACACTTATGACAGGATAGGGTGCCCTTTGGGGAATGACTGAAGGTGTGGAGAGGAGTGGGCCGGACGCTAGGGAGCAGCAGAGAGGCAGTTCTGCTAAGGGCTGTGGCTGTGGCCTTTGAACTATCTGATCCTGGGCAAGTTACAAGCTCTTCAGATCTTATTTGCTTCACCTACAAGATAGGACTCAACAATAGCGCCTCTTTATAGAGAGCTTTGTGGGGTGACTGTGATAAGCCTCACACACCTGGCACGCAGGTGCCCAGTGTGCAGCTATGCTTGGGTTCAAAATGGATCCCTAGACTGCTTACCCAGCATGTGCAAATTCCTGGGTCTTATTCTGGCACTGAAGAAACAAAGACTTTCCTGGGAAATAAGAATTCTCTGGTTCCTATGATCCCAGGGAGCAAACCAGAATCAAAAGACGGGAGAAAAACTTGGGCCAATGTGACTGTCCTACCAGGGACAATGCTGATGGACCCAGATGCTAGCTTCTTGTCACTGGGGTGAGAGGTTCTCAGAGGCAAGTCCGGGAACCATGATGTCAGGGAACATGGGTTGTGGATCCCGGAAGCTGGTCAGAGCTGCTTCTCCAGTGGTCAAATATCTCAAATGAAATACGACTGAACTCAAAAACAGTGCAGACACGTGGGGTCCCCATGTGTAAAAGAATGAGGTTGATAAGCTGGACAGGGTGGTGCCAGCACTCAAAAGGTGGAGGCAGAAAAATCAGGGGTTCAAGGTCATTCTGGAACACGGGAAGTTCTCTAGTGGGGTTCAGAGAGCTGTGTAGGACATGTGGACTCCTCACAGTTCCAGGCCATGATATACTGAAAGTGACCTCAGTCTGCCTTTAGTTCCCACCATAGGACCCATGAAAGACCACAGGGTGAGGTGACGGGGGCGGGGGGGGGGCTTCTTCCCTCTGGGAGTCCTTTTCACTTTTCTTAATAGATATGTGTTCGTTCTACTCTCTCCTGCTCTGCATTTCTTATTCTTCGGAGACAATGAACCCAGAAGCCACTGGCTCAGGACGGCTTTGATGACTGTGATCATCCAGCACTCTAGATCCCTGGGCTAAGTTTACTAAGAGCCAAGAAAAGTTCCATTGCTCTCAAAGAACCCACATCAAAAGGACACTATCAACAGAGTGGAAAGGCAACCCACCGTAAATCATTGAGCCGCTGGTAAGAATACAATAGCCTGACATCAGAAAACAGACACCTTCACCCGAGGACTTGAACAGACACTTCAGAGAAATGATCCAATGACCAATGCAACCATGAAAAGACTAGCATCACTGGGCATTGGAGAAAAGCAAACAAAAGCCACCAATAGTAGCCGCGCGGTAGTGACACAAGCCTTTAATCCCAGCACTCAGGAGGCAGAGACAGGTGGAGCTCTGTGAGTTTGAGGCCAGCCTGGTCTACAGAGTGAGTTCCAGGACAGGCCCCAAAGTTACAGAGAAATCCTTTCTCCAAAAACAATAAAATAAAAACAAAAATGAGCCAAAAACTCCCACCAACAGTAAGAAAGTCAGGTGTACTGGTGCAAGCCTACAATCCCAGAACTCATAGGAAGAGGCAGGAGGATCTCAAGTTCACTACCAGCCTGGGTTACATACCTATACTCTGCCTCAAAACCCAACCCAAGCCAGGCATAGATGGCACACACCTTTAATCCCAGCAATCAGGAGGCAGAGGCCAGGGATCTCTATGAGTTTGAGGCCAGCTTAGTCTACATAGTGAGTTCCGGCCTACCTGGCTTGTGAGGTGTTAGAGACATGGAAATTCCTGTGCTCTACTGTTGAGAATATAAACTAGTGTAGCCTCTGTGGGAAGCAGTGTGGCGTTACTCAAACATCCCTTAGAGTTTGGTCATAATCACTCCGCCTCCATCACACTTCCTGCCCCACTCCTCTTCCCACTCATCCTTCCTGTCTTCTTAACTAGCCCCCCTTTCCGCTTTCATACCCTGTGTGTGCATGTGAGATCCCCAGAGGTCATTAGGGCTGTTTACAGAAGTGTGAGCACCTCACCAGGGTACACTGTCCTGAAGAAAATGCCTCTCTGTCCTCCATCAACCAGTTTGACTTCAAACATGTCCTTACAGGGAAGTGAGACCTCTGAAGCTCTTCCTCTTGTTTGTCTTTTGAGACGGGGTCTCTAGCTCTCTGAGTAGGCAAGGATAACCTCGGGCTCCTCATTTTCCTGCTTCCATCTCCTGAGTTTACAAGTAGATTCTATTGTTATTATTTATTTTGTGTGCATTGGTGTTTTGCCTACATGTGTGGTTGTGTGAGGTGTCGGGTCTTGGAATTACAGACAGTAGTTGACTGCTGTGTGGGTGCTGGGAATTGAACTTGGGTCCTCTGGAAGGGTGATCAGCACTCTTAATCAGTGATCCATCTCTCCAGCTCCTACACCTACAAGTAGTTTTTTGTTTGTTTGTTTGTTTGTTTGTTTGTTTTTTTGAGACAGGGCTTCTCTGTAGGTTTGAAGCCTGTCCTGGAACTAGCTCTTGTAGACCAGGCAGGCCTTGAACTTACAGAGATCTGCCTGCCTCTGCTTCCTGAGTGCTGAATGTGCCACACTGCCCGGCACAAGTGGATTCTTATGTGGTATGGGGGATCAAGTCTAGGGCTTCATGTATGCTAGCTGAACTAGACGTGTGTGTGTGTGTGTGTGTGTGTGTGTGTGTGTATTTTGTTTGTTTTTGTTTTTTGAAACAGGATTTCTCTGTGTAACATCCCAGGCTGTCCTGGAATTCAGGAACTCACTTTGTAGACCAGGCTGGCCTCGAACTCACAGAGATCCATCTGCCTCTGTCTCCCAAGTGCTGGGATTAGAGGTGTGCACCGCTACCACCTGGCTTCAGACTCGTATGTTATTGATTGATTTTGATTTTATATGGTCGCCTGTAGCCCAGGCTATCATCACACTGGCTATATGGATGAGGGTGACTTTGAGTTTTGTGTGATTAGGTTTCAAAGTCGCTCACTTGAGGAATTGTCTTATACCCTTAAGGGATGTGGGAAGATCCACTTTCTGGTAGCATCCTAGATAAAAAGGGCATGGCAGAAGAAAGAGCCTTTGCTAACTTGGCCCCTGGCTCTCTTAGCCTTCCTCTTGCTGAGTTAACCTTCCCTGTTGTTGAAGCTGAGCCCTCCACAAACGTTAGGATCAGCATTTCCGCATATCCACGTGACGAAGGAACCCTCTAGGGGTTGGCACTCAACTGGGACTGCTGAGGCTCCCAGCCTCAGGAACTGAGCAACTTCTGGATGCTGCACCTCTTTAGTGTGAGACAGCCACCGTGGAAGCACCCCAACTGCTGACACACCCCACTTCCAGGACAAGGCACCTCCCAGAGCCTCAGCCTCTCATGCGGTATTATTTCAGTGTCAACTGATCTAATTCAATTACACATTTATTTTCTCCTATCAGCTCTGCTCTGCTAGAGAACCCTGACTCATTAATGAATGCACTCCAGGTTCTCCTGCCACCAGCAAACAAGTACTTCCACGTCCAATCTCATTTACCCTCGTCAAGAATGTTTTAAATATGGTTACCCAGCCTAGGACAGTGTGCTGGTTGTTTTTCGTCCACTTGGCACAAACCTAGACATGTCTGGGAAGAAGGAATCTTAACTGAGAAAATGCCTCTGTAAGGTTGGCTTGTAGAAAAATTTATGGGTAGTGCTTTGATTAAGGATTGATGTGGGCAAGTCCAGCTCACTGTGGGTGGTACCAACCCTGAGCAGTTGCCTGAATGGTATAAGAAGAAGCAGTCTGAGCAGGCCATGAGGAGTAAGCCAGTAAGCAGCACCCCTCCATGACCTCTGCTTTGGTTCCTGCCTCCAGGTTCCTGCCTTTGGTTCCTGCCCTGACTTCCCTCGGTGATGGGGTGTGATCTGTGAATTATAAGATGAAATAAACCCTTTCCTCCCCGAGTCGCTTTGCTCACAGTGTTCTCTTACCGTAGTAGAAACCTAACTAAGACAGACAGCTCTGCATATTGAAAATGAAAGGAAAAAATTATGGCCCTGAAAACCCGTCAATAATGGATAACCTGAACTACGTCTAAGGTTGGACCAAGTGTTCATCCACGTGACAAAAGTGTAATGACATCAGCAAGGGGCGTGAAAGGGTCCCTAGGCGTCCAGATATCGGAAATCTAACCGCCAAATACCTATGCTAATGATATTTTGGAGGAAGGGCCTCTGAGAGTTAGTTAGCATTTGATGACATCATGAAGATAAGACACCATGAAAGTTTCCAGGAAGTGCCCACACCACACACTTCTCACTTCAGAGCTGTGGGCCACAGGAACAACAGCTCTCAAGATGGACACGGTAGCTCACATCCCAGCACTTGGGAGGTGATGCAAGTTCGAGCCCACCTGGGTTGTCTAGGGAGACTTGTCTCACACAGACAGACAGACAAAACAAAACATCAGTGATAGCAGCAAGTGGCAAGATAGCTCAGGGGGTAAAAGTGCTTGCTGCCAGGCCTGACCGCCTGAGTTCAGTCCCCGGTACTCATATGGTAGAAGGAGAGGATCAATACCCACAAAGTGTCCTCTGAGCTGCCCATGCACCTTGGCATGCATGTGTCTCTCTCTATGCACACAAAAATCAATCAGTCAATCAATGTGCTTTACTTAGGCTTTTACGTTTTTATTTTATGTGTTTTGTGTACACATGTGTGTATACCTCATGTGTGCTTGGCGTTCAGGGAGGTCAGAAGAAGCCCTAAGAACTGAGCCCCGATTCTCTGAAGTGCAGCAAGCGCTCTCAACTGCTGAGTCGTCTCTCTAGTCCCTGGAAACTTACTATTTCATGTGTATGTTTTGTCTACATATATGTCTATCCATCATGAGATGCCCACAAAGGTCAGGATACAGTCTCGGATCCATGGGACTAGATTATAACCAACATTAATAGATAATTAATGCCCAGTGAGGTAACCCAGCAGCTAAAACCACTACACATGCCTGAAACCCAGGAGCCAATGGTAGAGGAAGAAGATAATCAACTCCTGGAAGTTACTTCAAGACATCCATGTATGCATTGTGGCACATGCATGCCTACACACACACACACACACACACACACACACACACACCACTACTAATAATAAGTCAATAAAATAATAAAACAAGGACAACTAAACTCAAAGCACATATGACCACATGGAAGGATCTGGTAATAGTGAAAGGTGGATCTGTCCTTGTTCACAAAAAAACAAAAACAAAAACCCTTCTAGGTATTTTTCTATATTTGAGATGTTTTCTACTTAAGAAAAGAGAGAGACTTAGGGACCTAGGGGATGGTTCACCTAATGTGTTCCTGTGTATCAGCAACATACAGTTCAGTAATATATCTTCTTGATTGGGACAGGGTCGCACGTAGCCCAGGCTAGCCTCAGACTCATTCCACACCCAAGGATGGCCTTGAATTCCTGGTTCTCCTGTAGCAGTCTCCCAACAGCTGGTGTTAAAGGAGTGTGAAATCATTGTTAACTTAATTTTTAAAGCCCTACTGTTTAGAATGTCTAGAAAATTGGGCTGGGAGTGTAGCTCAGTTAGTGGAGCGTTTGCCTAGGCCATGGGTTCCATTCTCAGCATTCCATCCCCCAGGGATGGTGGTTAGGCAGGTGAGCAAAGGAAATAGCTTGACTTGGGCCCCCAAGTTTGGAGTTGTGCATACCCCTTCCTGCAATAACACACTTGGTGGTCTGGTTCCTTCTCCTGTACCCACTATGCACATGCGCTCTTCTGTAAGTAATGCATCTTGCAGCCTTTGAACACCCGTGGGCTCCCACTGCATAGGGCTACATGTACTCTTCACTCTGTATATGTGACATTCAGATTTAGACAGGTCTGTACAAGTGTGTTTCCAGCACACCCGAGTGTGAAGGATTCCCCACCCCTGATGACATTCAGATTTAGACAGGTCTGTACAAGTGTGTTTCCAGCACACCCGAGTGTGAAGGATTCCCCACCCCTGATGACATTCAGATTTAGACAGGTCTGTACAAGTGTGTTTCCAGCACACCCAGGTGTGAAGAATCCCCCACCCCTGGTAACACTCAGATTTAGGCAGTTTCTGTACAAGTGTTTTTCCAGCACACCTGAGTGTGAAGGACAGAAGGGCTGATCTGATCTAAAGTGGCTTTGGGTGCATGACAGAAAGGCAAAACACTGTCCTCTAGTAATATCTTACGGAGAATCCTCTACCATCTCATGTTTCTGCATAATTGGGTGGGCAGATGACTAGAAACAGGTGCATTATGAGAAGGGACATGCAAAGCAGAGAATGATTATATAGTCTAATTAATAGAGAACCACCCAAGCGTACCTCCTAGTAAGTGGCTCCTCCTTCTCTTGAACCCCATAAAGGAAGCCTGGGACAACAATCAGGGCTCTTGAGTGTTCTCACTTGTGTAGCCCCCTGTCAATCACGACAATGTCTCCCTGGATAACCTGCAGTATTGCTTTGCTTCTGCACATCTGTGTGGTCCTTGATTTTCAGTTCTTTGGATAAAAGACCAAGAGCCTGGCAAGAGCAGGCCCAGACCATGGCCTTTGCTAACAGTAGCATACACCTGTATTTAGCACAGGTGCTAACACTGGAAGGTGGGGGCAGACGGATCAGAGGTTAAAGGTTATCCTTTGCTACACAGTGAGTTCAAGGCCACCCTGGGTTATTTGGGACCCTGTCTCAAACAAAAACAAGCCATCAAAGAAATGAAACAAGCAAGAAAACTAAAGTGATATATCTAGAAACCAGGTTGCAGGTGTGTGGAAATACATCTAAGAGATGGCACTTCTAGGAAAAGCCAGCGGGAGAGAGAGCTGTGCTGGCTTGATAGGAGCTCAGTGGGAGGGAACAAACTCACTTGGGGTTCTACACACTGCTTGCCCAACACCTGGCTCTGTGTGAAGGGCTCTGAGTTCTCTGGTCCTGAAATCTGTGCTTCTACAATGGGACATTTTTCACACGCCTGACAACAGAGTCATTCCTGTGACATCTCATGGTAAAGGCCAGATGAGAGGTGACCTCAATGCTCATCATTCTAGACTGGGTTCTGACACTGACTTGTGGCCTGGCCCCGGCTAGCATGCCCTAACTATCTGGGAGTGCAATCTTAATAGGAAGGAAAGAAGGAAGGGAAGAAAGGAGAAAGATAGGAAAGGAGAGAGGAAGGGAGGGAGAACAGGAGGAGACAGCATTAATGTTATTCCTCATCCCTTAGTTAATTTTTTTTTATTTTTAAGTGTGTGTGTGTGTGTGTGTGTGTGTGTGTGTGTGTGTGTGTTTCTGTGAAGACCAGAGGCATCAGATCCCCCCTAGAGTTGGAATTGAAGACGACAGTGACACATCCAACATGGATTCTGGGAACTGAACTCAGGTCCTCTGGAAAAGCAAGAAGTGGTCTTAACCACTGAGCCATCTGCCCAGCCCGACCTTCCACCTTCTTAGAAAAAAATGGAAGCTGAGGTCAGGTGTACTGGACCCCAACCTGTGATCCCAGCTCTAGGGAGGTAGAGGCACAGAAGGACGAAGTACAAGGTTGTTCTTGTCTACATAGTATGTTCAGAAGCAGCCTGGGTTACACGAGACTCTGTCTTACATGAACACCCATATCCCAGAAGTTAGGAAGCTCAGACAGGAGGATTGCCATGAGTTAAAGGCCACCAAACCAGCCTGGGCTACAGAGTGAGACCTGTGTCAAATAGACAAATCCAAACACGGCCCTTCACTATACAGATGAGAAAATCAAACCTCGGACAAGGCAGACAGTAGGGTCCAGGCCCAGGACTGTTTCCTGGTTCCTCCTGTGCCCGCAGCTAAACCCCACAGTCCCAGTTCCTTGGGCTCTGTCTCCCTAGGCCTGCTCCCAGAGTCTCTCTATCTTCTGGGCCTTTCTCAGGACTGTTCAAAAAACTCTGGGGGAGGAGGGGTCCTCCCAGGTCCTCCCTGAAGTGTGGCTGCCTCTGCTGCCTGTCTTGGAGAATCCTGGGGCCTTGGCAGTGCTGTGGCCAGCCTTGGCCTATCCAACAACAGACATTTGTCAAACAGCGGCCGTCTGGGAAGAGGGAGGTATGTTTACCTAGGGCAGGGCCCAGGCAGGGGCTGTGGCTTCCTTCCCACACCACAAACCTAGCCATTTGCTCCATACGCGGACGATACTGTCCTCATCTGTTTGCACAGTCTGAAAATATCTGTGGAGCACCTACTGAGTGCTGTCCACGCTGTTGCAAACTTCACCAACATCTGGACACAAACACAAGGCCAGAAGGGTGGAGCAGGCCTGGAATTCTAGCTGAGAGTGGAGGATGTGAATTTTAAGACCTCCCTGGGCTCTACGAGACTGTCTTGGGGGTAAAGAAGAAGAGCTAGACTTGGTTGTGGAAGTCTAGAATCCTATGCTTGGAAAGTGGAAGGAAGTTGGCGGATCAGAGTTCAAAACCAGCTGCAGCCATCATAGCAAACTGAAGGCTAGCCTGGGCTACTTGAGATGCTGCTCCTAAAGAAATTAAGAATAAAAAATTTAAAGAGTGAAGAAAAGGAGGAAGGGAATTGGAACAGATGTCAGAAGGCTGTGGGGGGTTAGGGCAGCATTGGAGAGGCTTAGGGCATCACTGTGCCAACAGGTTCCTGCTGGGTACTCCAGGCAGTGGGTCTCAACCATCCCAATGCCGTCACTGTGTTGTGGTGACCCACCAACCAGAAGCATTATTTTGGTGCTGCCTTATAAACTGTGATTTTGATATCATTATTAATCATAACATCAATATCTGTGTTTTCAGATAGTCTCAGGCGACCCCTGTGAAAAGGTTCTTCCACCCCAAAGGGGTCAAGGCCCACAGGTTAAGAACCACTGCTCTGGAGCTTGGTGTTCTGTGGATAATAAATCCCGGCTCTTCGCTGTGGCCATAAAGACCATGCAAGATCTGAGCTTGTCTGAGGGTCTGCTTTCTTTGCCCCTGGTGCTAACCTCTTTCCCACTACACTGGCCTTCTTATCAACACTCAACCCTCACCCTTCCCAACCTTCGCCCCTAGCGCTAGACTCATCCCTTCCTCAGGCTCTTCGTGCGTGCTGCTTCTTCTGCCAAAGGACCTCCTTCCTCAGCTTTCCAGAGCTGATTTCTTCTTGTAATTTGGATTGGCTCTCATATGAGCTGTTTGTCCCTCTTCTTCACCACACTGCAGGTGCCCTCAGAGCAAGGGACTCCACCTCTCCTCCCTCGTGGAGAGCCACCACCTTTCGTGGTGATCTTTTTTATTTGTTTGGAGTTTTTGTCGTTGCTTTGAATTGGGGTTTCCCTGTCACCCAGGCTAACCACACATTCATCATCTTCCTGCCTCACCATCCCAGGAGTTGGGATTACAGATGTGGTACCACGTGCAGCTGCAATCTCATTGTCTTCAACTGAAGGAGCTCATGGCTGGGGCTGTTGTTATCCAGAGCTGTTGTCAACGGCCGCCAAGGCCTTCTGTGTGCTCCCTCCAGCAACACATATAAAACTGATACTCTCTACACAGAACACTTCTGCAGGTCACAGAAGAAGCTGGGGAACCCCAGCATTCCCTCTGTCAGCAGGGTTACCAGAATGGGGAGCAGAACTGGCACTGTTCACCCCCTTCTCTGAACCAGGAGTGATAAAGGGTGATAAAAAAAGAGAGGTGATGGGTTAAAAAAAAAATAGAGGCATTTTCCAAGAACTAAGAAATGGGGCGGGGGCGGGGTGTCCTCTGGAAAACTGTGCAAAGGAGGAATGTTCTCCGGGTTTGTTTGTTAAACCAGATAGCTCCATTCTCTTTCATACATATTGGGTGGGGTTCAAGTTCCATCATTCAGGGGCTGTGTGATTTGGGGTGGATTATTTAACCTCTCCGAACCTTGCTGTCTTGCCTGAGAAATAACATCATTGCAGCACCTCCCTCACTGGGTGGTGAGGAGAAGCAAAGGAGCTGAGTTTTACAAAGTGCTTTGAACAGTAGGGAGTTCTGCAGGAGGCGTGAGATAAGGAAGCAGTTAGAAATGATTGGGTGGGACAGGGATGCAGCCCCCTGACTCCAGAGTCGGCCCCAGCCTCCCGCTTCCGGTGTCCTCCCCACAGCTCTTCATTCCTATTGGCTGTACTTTCTCTTTGGTTTGTCGAGCAGGGTTTCTCTGTGTAGCTCGGGCTGTCCTGGGACTCGCTCTGTAGACCAGGTTGGCCACGAACTTACAGAGATCCGCCTGCCTCTGCCTCCCAAGTGCTGGGATTAAAGGTGTGCGCCACCACCGCCCAGCTGGCTGTACTTTCTTTACATGCAAACACTTACTTGCTATTTTTTTCTTTGAAAGTACACGTTAACTTTTTAAAAAAAGAATATGGCCCTTTTTTTGTTTGTTTGTTTTAGAGCTTTTCTAGTAACACCTCAATACGCCATTATAAATTTTCCTAATTCAACGTAAAACAAATTCAGAAAGGTTTGGAAGTGTTTGTCTATGTCCTGACATGGCCAGCCCTGTTCTCTGTGGGACATGATGAAAGTTGTGCTACTTGGAAGTGTGGTCATGAACCCTTGAACATTCTGTCCTGTGGCTTTAAACCTTTTGATCACCAGCCTTGATTCAGAGCATATTGTGCTATATATACTGTATATGTTGTGCATACTGCATATCTGTGCATGCTGCATATACTGTATGTGCTGTGCATGCTGCATATACTGTGCATACTGCATATGTTGTGCATACTGCATATACTGTATATGCTGTGCACACTGTATATACTGTGTATGCTGTGTATACCGTATATACGGTGGATATTGAATATACCGTATATGTTGTGCATACTGCATATGCTGTGCATACTGCATATACTGTGTATGCTGTGTATACTGCATAAACTGTATATGCTGTGCATACTGCATATGTTGTGCATACTGCATATACTGTGTATGCTGTGTATACTGTATATACTCTGTATGCTGTGTATACTGTATATACGGTGGATATTGAATATACTGTATATGTTGTGCATACTGCATATGCTGTGCATACTGCATATACTGTGTATGCTGTGTATACTGTATATACCATATATGTTGTGCATACTGATATACTGTGTATGCTTATTTATGGCGTATATTGAATATACTGTATATGTTGTGCATACTGCATATGCTGTGCATACTGCATATACTGTGTATGCTGTGTATACTGTATATACCATATATGTTGTGCATACTGATATACTGTGTATGCTTATTTATGGCGTATATTGAATATACTGTATATGTTGTGCATACTGCATATCTGTGCATGCTGCATATACTGTATACGCTGTGCATACTGTACATACTATGCACACTATATACTGTACATACTGTACATGCTGTATATAAATACTGTATACACTGTACTATACCACCTTCTGAGCTACTATGTGTATTACCGTACTACACCTGTAGTGTGGAGCCTGAACTATGGGACACGCAAGCCGGGAAAGGGGCTGGAGAGTTAAACACATATGCACACAGACAGAGACAAGGGGACATGGGTCATCCTTGATACAAGAATGCCCCCTTTATTGTGCTCAGGGGTAGCTTATTTAGGGCTTTGGCCACGCCCCAGCTCTTGGGATCTTTCAGCTTCAGACTCATCAGAAACGACTCCCCTGCCATCAGGGTCTCATGCTCAGGGCAGCTGCAGGCTGCTCAGAGCAGAGGAAAACAAGTTGTTTACAGGAAATTCAGGGTCTGGTGGTCCGCAGTCCCCAACACTGTATATACTACGCATGGTAAAAGCACAGGCCCCGGGTCCACCTGCCTGGGCTGGCACCATGTCACCCCTAAGTGCCTTTGGTCACTTTGGCTGAGTGACCTGAAGAATCTGTGCCTCCATTTCCTCATCTGTAAAATGAGCCACAACATTGCTTGCCTCATAGGGTCACTTGCAGAATTAGGAATAATGTATATAAAGCGACCTCATTGGTTTACTATACAGGTCTTTGTTTTCAAACAGAGTCTCAAATATTCTAGGCTGGCCTTGAACTCACTATGTCTCAGAGGCTGGCTTTGAACTCGACTCTGATCCTCTGGAGTGTTGGGGTTACATTCATGTATTGGGATTACATACCACTAGACCAGTATTGCTGTGGTCACAAGTACAAGCGCACATGCCCTTCCCGACAGTCGCCTCTTGAAACCTGTCCCCTCTCCCTCCTTCACTTCTGTTTGCTCCACTTACACTTCTTGTAACAGCTAAAAAGATGCTTAGTACACAGTAGGCCCACTCTTCCTTGTATGTGAAAGGCACACACCCTCTATAGCTACGGGAATACCCCCAATGGTTGAGATGCACATGTCCCTTTCTGTGGGGTACACGGATAGCCCCTTCCAGGGACAATACAGGCTGGGGATGTGACTCAGTGGTAGAGCACTTGTCTAGAGCCTTCAATTTAATCTTCACCACCACAAAATTAATAATTCATTTTAAAAATCCACTATAGGTGGACTGTATTCCACCCTTATCACGGCCATGAAAGAGATGTCAGCCACGCTTCTGCTTCTAGGCATCAGAGGGAGAGGACACACAGACGACTCAGGAACGCCCCCAGACACACGGCTAGACTTCCGTCTGAACCCAGGCAGGAACAGGAGCCACAGCAGCTACGCGGCACAGCCTCTAGGTGCTAATGTGAGGGCTGACCGTCCAGCTAGAGCCCTGATGTGACTTGAGGCTACAGTCTAACCTCTCTCTAAGCAGCACAGGAAACTTGTTTAGAAATGCCGAGTCTATTGCTGTGTACAGGGTGGGAATAAACAACCCGTCTTAAAGCTAGGCAGGGTAAACCAGGCAGTGGCAGCATAAGCCTTTAATCCCAGCACTCAGGAGGCAGAGACAGGTAGATCTCTGTGAGTTCAAGGCCAGCCTGGCCTACAAAGCAAGTTCTA
The DNA here is from genome assembly GCF_018167655.1 of Microtus oregoni. Classification (NCBI taxonomy): domain Eukaryota; kingdom Metazoa; phylum Chordata; class Mammalia; order Rodentia; family Cricetidae; genus Microtus; species Microtus oregoni. The sequence continues at coordinate 6,492,467 of NW_024543079.1, forward strand.
GGACAGTCAGCGCTGTTACACAGAGAAACTCTGTCTCGAAATAAAAAAATTAAATTAAATTAAATTAGAGAGAGAGAGAGAGACAAGAATATCTGAGGTTAGATGTTATTCTCAGTTACCTACCCAATACAAGGCTAGCCTGCATTACACACTATACTCTGTTTTGAAATGTATCTAACAAATAAACAAGCCTTAGACCAGAGGCTCCCTCCTATGAGCTTAGTACTCAGGAGCAGGAGGATTGCACGTGAGTTCAAGTCTCCAAACTTCTAGCTTTGGGATCTGAATCAACTAGCTGAGTGCTCTAGCAGGCGTACTGTTCTTCAGGGGAACTGAGTTTGGTTTCCAGCACCCCACGGTGGATGGCTCACAGTTGCCTGTAACTCCAGTTCTGCGGGATCTGACACCCTCTTCTTGCCTCTTGGGACACCTGCACACACATGGCATACACATGTACACACATACAAGTGAATCCTAAAAAAGCAAAAACTGGGTTTGGTGGCACATGGCTATAGTTCCAGGGCTTGAGAGACTAAAGCTGGGGCAGTGACAAGAGTTTGGGGTCAGCCTGGGCTATAATGTGAAACCTGTCTCAAAAACAAAGGAACAAAAGGCTCCCCACCTTGACACCTTGTTTGGAAGATCAAAGAGGTCAAAATATGTCCTGCATCATGTGTGTAACATAGAAGGGTCACCGAGGAGAACATTTCTCTCCTGGCTGGAGGCCCATTCTCATGCCTGGGACACATGGGCCAGAAAAAACAGAAGGCCCAACTTCTGCACTTTAGTATCCCAGGTGGCTTTTAGAGACTGGATAAGCCAGCCTCTGAAAACAGCCAGCAAAGGACCACGGCACTCTGCGTAAAGGACAGAGTTGATTGCTGCCAAGTGCTGATAAAGTCAGCCCTGTGCAGCCAGGCTCTGGACCTTTGCGTAGGATGTCACCCCAGCTGGCACTCGCTCCTTCTCCTCTCTCCTGGATGACTCCTGCTAAACCTTTCTGGTCCAGCTAAGATATCAGTCTGCTCTCCCAGAGACAAGAGGTCCCTCATCCTCTCCTCTAAGAGTCCTTGTGTTCCCATAGTTTGCTGCCCATGTCAGGTTGCTCTCTCCTTGGTCCCTGTTGGCTTGTTCACCATCCCAACAAACGGAGCCAAGCTCTGAAACCATATTTTGTCTCCCATGTGTTCCCAATGCCTAACACAGTGTCTGGTACCCCACTGCCCCGGTAGACAGTTGTTGAAGACATGAATGAACAAGAACATGGTGAAGTAAGGGGTTTAGTGGGCTTTAAGGCGCATTCTGGGGATGCATTCCCCTTTGCTACATGACAGGAAGGGAGACAATAGCTTCCAAATCCCAGCTGACTGGGATGTCAAACATCACATTTAAACCTCAATAAAAAATGACAGATGCTTGGAACTCACTCCAGGAGATCCTCATTCTCCAGATGTAGAGTTGGGGAGATGGCTCAGTGGATAAAGCCCTTGATGCTCAATTGTGAGGGTTGGGGTTTGGATCCCTAGAACCCATGTAAAGCCATATGCAGCAGTGTGCAACTGTAATTCCAGTATGCTCACGTTGGAAATGGGAGACAGAGACAGGAATCTCCCAAGAGGCCCTGGGTCAGCTAGTCTGGTGTGCAGTGGTGAATCCCAAAGAGACCAGGTCTCAAACAAGTTGGAAGGAGAGGACGGACCCCAAAGAGTCCTACAGTGCTCTGTGTTACACCAGGACCCCCCAACACACACACACACACACACACACACACACACACACACGAATGCACATGCGAGCATACACACACTCACACACACATGCACACACACATAGGGGGACACACAAGCATGCACTCATGCACACTTGCACAGATACACACATATTCACACAGACACACACACTCACACACACAAGTGCATGTATATACATGCACATACATGCACATACATATACATGCACACACAAGTGCATGAACTCATGCACATTTGCACAGATGCATACACTTGCACAGCACATGCATGCGTGCACACACACACACACACACACACACACACACACACTAAAAACAGAGAAGTTTCTCATGTCCAGCCAGGCTTGCGAACCTGAATCATAGAGGCTTCCATGTTGAGGCAGGGCGGAAAGATGTGTGGAGGGGTTGCGAGATTGGTGGGAAAAGACTACGCTTTGGGAAAGAAGGCTTAGAACATCCGTAGACACTGGACATGACCCCGTCGTTGGCTAGCATATGGGGTTCTTCTCAACTTACAGCCCATCATCCTCAAAGGAACAAAATGTGCTATAGTTTGTACCTTTTGTCCTTCATTAGCTCACGGAATCCTTACAAACAGTCCAAGTTTGTAATAAAGACATTGAAGCTGGACATGGTGGACATGGTGGCACACTCTGTTATCTTATCTCGGATCCAAGAGGCAGAAGCAGGAGGACAGCTGTATGCTTAAAGCCAGCCTGGTTTATAGAGTGAATTCTAGGCTAGCCTAGGCTACAAAGTAAAATCCTAACCTGTGTGTGGTGGTGCATAGCTTTGACCTCAGTACTCCAGAGGAGGAGGCAAGTGGATCTCAGTGAGTTGGAGACCAGCCTGGTCTACATATTGAGTCCAGGCCAACTAGGGCTATATCATGAGAACCTGCCAAGATCCCCCACTAGATCCTGGAAGTGTCAGTCAGAGGGATGAAGGAAGGAGCCTACCTTTGTACAGCTTTAAGTGAGAGAGTCACTTGCCCAGAGTGCCTCTAAGAATGGCCTCTGTCCCAAGGCTGCTGCAATTGGCCAAAAGGATGAGGCCTTTATCCCATGAAAAATTCAGGGCTCATTTGACACTTAGAAACAGGTCTATTACCCTAATGGAGACCTGTTGTTAGTGGCTAAATGACTCTTATCTCCTTTCCTGTCCTAAGCACTTGCAGGTGTTGCTATTCTGGCCACTTCAGCCCATCCACGCACCCACCCACCCACCCATCCATCCATCCATCCATCCACCCACCCATCCATGCATCCATCCACCCACCCATCCACCCACCCATCCATCCATCCACCCATCCATCCATCCATCCATCCATCCATCCATCCATCCATCTATCTTCCCACTGATTCATCCGTTCAGTTAGTCTCTCAGACTATACAGAGCCCTGCCCTATAGAAACCTGTTGTATAAAGCATGCAAATACAGGGGGAAGAAAAGAACCAGATAATTCAGACCTGGTCCTCGGAGAGGTCAGAGCTGTAACAGGAATGATATATTACTAAGGGGACCAAGTAATAATCAAGGGAAACAAAGATAGAAAATAAACAAAGCCAGGGGTCAGATTACTACACCATGTGCACAGCACTGCCTCTTATCCTCACAGATGCCCAGGACAGCTGGACAGTCAGTTAGGAGCTAGACCCTGGCACCTACAGCCAACACCAATCCTCCCTGTAGCCAACACTGCGCAGTGGTTATCCCCGATCCCATATAATGGATGCGGTGTATGTCCTGGGGGAACACATGTTGAGAATCTAGAGTCTTTCAGTGGCCACAGCTGATGGGGAGACACATTATTGGTCTCTGGTGAGAACAGTAGAGTTCAAGGATGGTGCCTAGCATCCTACAACTGCAGGAGAGCTCTCTACGACAGTTGTCCAGCCAACATCCTGGTAGTGCTGAGGTCCAGAAACCTGCTGTAACAGAGGAGCAGGGCTGGGATAAACCAGCCTTGACTTTCCCACATCTTCCCACCTTGACTTTGAGCTTTTTTGTTTGTTTGTTTGTTTTTGTTTTTTTCAAGATAGGGTTTCTCTGTAACTTTGGAGCCTGTCCTGGAACTTCCGACTTTGAATTTTTCTTAATCTCTTAATCTAGGAAAGTCTGCTGAAAGATTTCTAAGGAAACTTCCCCCCCCCCCCCCCCCCCCCCCCGCCCCCGAGACAGGGTTTCTCTGTAACTTTGGAACCTGTCCTGGAACTCGCTCTGAAGACTGTGGACCAGGCTGGCCTCAAACTCATAGAGATCTACCTGCTTCTGCCTCGCGAGTGCTGGGATTAAAGGTGTGTGCCACCATGCTCAGCCTTTTGTTTTTTGAAGCTTGATTTTTTTAATTGAAAAATATTAGTGAAAAAAAACCCCAGCAAAGTGGAGGGTGGGGAGAACCCCAAGTATACTGAGGGAAACTCTTCCAGTCTCCCCTGGTCTCAGGCATAGAAAGATCATCATGATACCCAATGCTGGGAGAGCCACTTTGGGTCTAGACTGGGACAGACACAAGATACAAAAGTCAACACAGGGAGATTGACAGAAAGGACAAGAAGTGCCCAGAGCTGGTTGACACTGAGGGTCACCATTCTGGATCTCTTTGTTCAAACCTTTCTGGTGGATTTATCCAACAAATGCTTCTCTGTGCCAGTCATCATGTGAGACTTTATAACAAAGCCAAACAAACCGCCGATGTCCCTGACCTCGTCAAGTTTATGGTCTAGTCATGGGACGGATGCTTCAATTCACATCAACTATCTGATCAGAGAGACTGTCTTACTAGTGTGAGGGAAAATCAAGTGTGCTGTGGACAGACTGGACATTCGGAAGTCCAAGTCCATCTGCTGTCGTCCCACCAAAGAGACTGTCCTGCTAAGGCTCAAACCAGGAAACAACCTGGGTCTAAGCACTCTTGTGTCCTGCACTGGTCTGCAAGGCCCAGCTCTTCAGTGCCTCTGCCGAGCTAACCTAAATATAAGGGTCGTCCCCTGGAGACAGTTATATTTTGTTCCTCTAAGTATTTTTTTTTTCTTTTACCAGAATGAGAACTCTTCTCAGAGCCTCCCAGCAGGTTTCCCTAGTTCACTTTATAGATGAGCACTCTAAAATTCAGGCGAGCTAACCGTGCAGCTTGAAGAAAAAGGAAGATCTGGGATGCTAACTTGGATTTATTATTTTTTATCATAAAATGGGGTTTTAGGCTACCCCCACCCCCACATACATGCTACTGCAAATGATTCACCATCCTGGGACAACGGTGGTTTTTTTTTTTTAATTGTTTGTTTTGTTGTGGGGTGGGTGATGTATACTGTGACTCTGGGCATTGGAGCCCCCTTTCCCTAAGAAATCACATCTGTGGCCTGGCCAAGAGGATTGACAACAGCTGATTATATCATATCTCAAATAAGATTTATTTTTAAAAATCTTGAATTTTAGTTTTTTTCCTCAGAGACAGCAATATTATTTATTTCACATAACTGTTGCAATCATTAAATGAAATAATAAAGAATATTGATCGATACATATTATATATATACAGACATATGCATACACTCAGTCAACTATTCATCCACACATACATACATTCAATCATCCATCTATCCAACCATTCACTTATCCATACATCCATAAACTTAACTATCTAACCATACAACCAAGTATCTGACCATATAACCATTCAACTACCCACTTGTCTAGTCATCAAACCATACATTCAGCCATTCAACCATCCATCTACCCATCTACCCAACCATCTGTCCATCAATCATCCATTTATCCAAGCATCCATTTATTTAACTACCTAACCACTGAACTGTCCATATAGCCATTCACCCAACTATGAATCTATCCAACTATCCACGCAACCATCCACTTACTTATCCATCAATTCAACTATCCATCCTTCCTTCCATCCAACTGTCCATATAGCCATTCACACATCAATTCAACCACACTTCCATCCATCCATCCATCCATCCATCCATCCATCCTCCATTTATCCATATATCCATTTATTTACCTATCTAACTATCCACATATAGCTATTCATGTAACCATCCATCATCCATTCATCCATCTATCATTTCTCCATCCATCCTTTTATCTATTTATCCATTTATCCAAACATACATCCATCCATCCATCCATCCATCCATCCATCCATCCATCCACCCATCTATTTATGCTGGCAACTCTATGTTGGATACCAGCACATGGTAAACACTGCAAAGAATCTAAAGAGAAAGGACAATGAAAATTTTCTGAAGTATGGACCTGGGAGACACAGAGATGCTGTTGAGTGGTGTTCTTACTACATTATCCTTTAGGAGGACTCTGTGGGCCTCTCCTTCACCTTTAGCCAATGCTAATGGGAAAGTTATAGTTTGCAAAGCCGAGTGTTGCCCTGTGTGGGATTCCCCTCTGTATGCTGTGAATACAATTGGTTAATAAAGAAACTGCTTTGAGCCTGTAGCAGAGCAGGGCATAAAGAGCTAGGTGGGAAAACTAAACTGAATGCTGGGAGAAAGGAGGCAGAGTCAGAGAGAAGCCATGGAGCCACTGCCTGAGACAGACACACTGCCGCCTGACACAGACACACAGAAACTTTGCTGGTAGGCCACGACCTCATGGTGATGCACAGATTAATGAAGATGGATTAAATTAAGATGTAAGAGTTAGCCAATAAGAAGCTAGAGCCAATCGGTGATTTAAATAATATGGTTTCTGTGTGATTATTTCTGGGCTGAGCAACCAGGAACCAACAAGTATCCTCCTACAACACTGCTCCCTTTCAGAATCAATTCCTCTGGCTATAGGTTCAACCAAATCTCACAACTATGAATTAAAGTAACTCTAGCTCTTCAACTATGCCCCTGTAATCTCCAATCCAGTGAAATTAGCTCCATTTACAAAAGAGGAAGCTGGTTCAGAGAGGGAAGTGACTCCTCCAAGGTCATACTGATTGTATGTGGGATGGGTCCCAAGCCATTGATTCTTAAGCTTCTGCTACTTCCATGGCCTCGCATTCTGCTTAGTAGTGAGTTAAAGCAAAGAATCCGAGACAAGCCAGAAGTGACAGTCCCTGACAAGTCACTGGTCTTCTAGCCTCTGCTAAGCATGACATCAAGAGCCTGATGGTACAGTTCAGTGGGTAAAGTACTTGCTGGCAAGGCTGATGACCTAAGTTTGATCCCTGGGACCCACATGATGGAAGGAGAAGACCAACTCCTAATGGATGTGCTGGCCTCCATTGGCACATTATGATGCAAGCATGTACACACACAAATAATAAGCAGGCAAATAAATGCATATTTTTTAAAAGAATGATGTTAAATAATATTTACTGAGTCTGTGTGATGTCATGAGCTTTACATCTTGCCTCCATGTGGCCCTATGGATCCATGGCTCTAACTTTGTCTCCATGTCAAAGAAAACAGTGGAGGCACAGGGACATTCAAGGACTCAGACAATCATCCTACGGCTAGCAACAGAGCCAAGATGCATAGCATTCCAGTGGCCAAGCTCTGTATATGTGTGCCCATGTAATTTAGCTCCGTAAAATACACCAACTTATTATTATTATTATTATTATTATTATTATTTAATCTAGAATGTGCCTCAAGAGGAAAACCTTCTCTTGGATCTCTCTCCCCAGAAACAAAACTGTCACCACTCCCTTTGTGTCCTCCCACGGAATTTTCTATGCAAATACAAACCCATGTGTACATATATAGGACCACATCCGTTTTGCTATCAGAAATATCCGCAGGTTTTTGCCGCAACCGAGACTTTCTGTCTGCACACACATCTGCATTCCTTTTCTTCAATAATGGGTCCGCATTCCATTATAAATTCACACCATCCCCATTTGCTGGTCACCCAAAGCCTCGGTAGTCGGTGGGTACCACATTTCCCCAGCTTCACATGCCCAATGCAAGATCACACTCAATTTTCTTGGGCTCTGCAGGATTATGATTTCGACCTTATCCCCAGGGAGGGTAGAGAAACCAACAATTGTCCCCTGGGGTTCATCTGCCAAGGTTCCACCCCAGGTGGCTGCACGGTCAGGCTCAGTACCACTTTCAAGGGGATTTCAACCACCACTGAAGTTTCTGTCTGGGGACCCCTGCGTTCTACAGAATTATGGAAAGTTTCCCTGGGTGTTGGCTCTCAGAAAAGCCTTCTTCAAAAAGCACCAAACCCTGGCTGCAGGCTCCTGCAGCCCCTCCCAGGTCTGCCCACATGGCCATGATCTTGTCAAGGGACCTTGTGAGCAAGGCCCAGCTTCTTCTGAGATTCTAGTTATTCTAAAAGAACCCCTGAAGGGTCTTGGAGCCCATCAGAAATGTAGGGTTGTCCCGTAGCCTCCATAGCCTGACCATGATCCTACCCTGTCCATTCATCTCCCAGCCCCAGAGGTTGGCTTTACTTACCATAAGGACTCGCCACTGGAGCCCCGAGGGGCGCGTTCACACTGACCATGACCAAGAGTACCCAGTTGGACACTGGGGGGCATGGAGGAGCTGGAGCCCGCACACCGCAGCAGAGGGGCTACCGGGAGCCGGTCCACCAGGAAGGCAGTGAGCACAGCCAGCTGCCACCGCCCGGTTATCTTATTGATTCTTCTAATCACCCAAGGTGGGTGGATACGTTAAAGAGTAACCAGTCACTTAGGGAACCTGTGGCTGGGGATTGTCGCTTTTGCCATGGCAACGGCAACCTGGCTAGACCTGAGGTCCACTCAGGCCCCAGTCCTGGACTCTGGGGTTAGGAGAACCTGAAGCCAGATGTTGGAAACGTCAGCCCTGCAACTTGGGAGAAGGGGTTGAGCGGGGCCTGGGGAGTTGAGTCCGTGATGGGTGGAGTTTTATGGCTCTGGACTATGGGAGTGACGAGTGCATGAAAACGAGGGGAAGTAGAGGGAGGGGTAGCGGGAGGAAGGAGGGTGGAGAATTACATTTATTGCACACCAGACTGGATGCTGGGAGTTGAACATAGGCATTGCTAGGATTAATTAAACCTTGAGATAAAGGAGTTTGAGGGGGCTAGAGAGATAACTCAGTGGTTCAGATCATTGGCTGATCTTCCTGAGGGTCTTGGGATGTATTCCCAGCATCCTCATGGCAGCTCACGGTTATCTGTAACTCCAGTTCCAGGAAACCCAATGCCCTCTTCTGGTCTCTACAGGCACCGGCACGCGTGTGGCATACAGACATATGTGCAGGTAAAACACCCATACACATAAATTAAACCTAAAAGTAAATAAATAAAGGACAGTGAGGCTTGCCTCAAGAAGTTGCTTGCCTGGAGTCTCACACTGGGTGCAGAGAAGATCTGGGGTCAAGGCTCTGGTTTGCCACCCATCTCACAGGTCACCTGAGTACCTACATGAGCCGTGTTCTGTGTTAAACAGTGATGTAAAAATGGGTCAAGCAGACATCACCTTCTCAATATGGAATTTGTGGAGTAACGGAAGAGATGAACCTTAATCACATCATAGTCAAAGGTAGGTGCTGTCTGGGATGGACCAGCTGGTGTACAGCCTTCTGCTGGCCTCCGGTCTCACTCCATAGGCAACCCGCTGTGGAAGTCTGCAGTCTGGTTTGAGACCTCTCGCACATGACAACCCACCACCTACCTGGTTCTTTGTTTTTGTTTTTCGCTAGCACCTCATTTCATTTGGCTCATTGTGGGAGCTCCCAGCCTGCCTTGGGATTCTCTGGTCTAGATCATCTCATGTTAAAACACTTTTCAAATGACAAATTTGAAACTCAGAGGAATGAGAGACCTCAGCTCCACCATTTTCTTGGTGATTCTTTGTGCTAAATTCTTCTGTTTCCTTATGGTAATTTCTTCATGATGGGTTGCCACACCTCCCAAACCAGCTAGCTGATTAACCCTTTCTCAGCCTCTTCTTCTAGGGCACTTCTCCAGCCATTTCCAAGAAACCACTACCTACTTGTCACTGACGGGCACTGCTCCTCTCCATTCTCAGCCTCCAGGGTTCTCTCCCTAAACTGGCACCTTCCTGCCTTCATTTTAGTTCTCATCCGGGTTAAATCTCTAAGATTACTGTTACTTTAGCCACTCTGCTTCCCTCCCAGTCCCTTCCCTGAGGAAGCTCGAAGCCAGGAAGGACTTGAGTATCTTGCTTTCTTCCTGTCTACACTGAACCAACCACTCATGCTGGAACAAAACAAAAACCCCTGAGAAGGTCGCAGACCTAGGATTTGCTGTGAGGACCAGGCTGGCCTTGAACTTACCGAACTCGGCCTGCTTCTGTCTCCAGGGATGGGATTTAATATTTAATATTCCTCTTCAGTACTCCCTGATGGAGCCCTAAAACTGCTTTTCATGGTTTGTCCCCTGCCTATTTCCCTAACATGGGCCATCACACACACATGCACGCGCACACACGCTCACGCGTGTGAGGTATTCTTTCAAGCCTTGTCAGTGCCAGGCACCCTCTCCTCTAGCTCACAGCCCTCGTGTTTCTGGGGCACAACCATCCCTTCATAAAAGGAGAGAGAGGCCAGAGAGATGGATCCGTGGTTAAGGGCACCCATGCCGCAGAGGACCCAGGTTTGGCTCCAGCACATGGCAGCTCACAGCTGTCTGATAACTCTAGTTCCTGGGGACCTGACACTCTCTTGTAGGCACCAGGCTCACAGTTATGCATATATCTATATACATGTGTGCAGTCAAAACACTCATATACATCAGATAAAAATAAATTAATTAAAATGAAAACTCCCGTTGTCATGGATAATGGGGGAATGTATTCACATCTGTAAATGGGATATATAGGAAATCTTGAAACTTCTCTGTAGCCAAGGGTAACCCTGAACTAATTCTCCCACCTACTTCTCCTGTGTGCTAGGATTACAGGATGGGGATTTATCTGATATGAGGGATGGATCCTTGGGCTTCCTGCTTTCCAGGGAAGCCCTCCCCTAGCTGAGCTATCTCCCCAGCACAAGGCTTTTATCTGGAATAATAAACTTGCAGCTGTATCCTTGGCCTTCTTTCACTCACTTCCAGCTTTTGGAAACCGTCACACTTTCTCTTCTGCCAAGCAGAGTAATAAAGCCCACACCTGTGCTGCTGCGGATTGCCCACCCCTTCCCTGCTTCAGGCAGAGCCCCGCTACCCTCAGCCACTCTCACTCAACCCCATTTTCTTCGCTTGATTTCTCACCCCTGGAAGTGAAAGGGGATTCACTAAGAGCCACGGCCTAGACCAAAGGGCTGTATTGGTCCTGGAAAGGGCTAAGAGTGACATGCACCAGTCAAGGCCTGGTGGAGACGATCAGGGAGAAGACTCAGTTGTTCCAGCAATCCACAGAGGCTCTGAGTGAAGGGGTGAATTTTCTGTTCAGTCTGAGCTCTTTCTTTGAATGGAGCCCTCTCTAGTTCACAGGGAGTGGGCCCCACAGCAAGAGGGCAAGGTCTGAAGGAGGAAATTTTACTATCTCTACAGACAAAAGGACTTTTGTGTTTTATGATCTCTGGGTGAGATGGGGTGGGGAGAGGGGAAATGGTTTATTGGAATGAAAATGACATTGCAAGGGAGAGAACCAGTCTGTAGAGGCTAAGAAGGAACAGCACACTGTGTAGTGATGGGCAGAGGGAGACAGAGCAGGGCAGAGGGAGACAGAGCATGGCAGATGGAGTGCAGTGATGGGCAGAGGGAGACAGCAGGGCAGACAGAGTGCTACAGAGAAAATTGTCAGAGGCAGAAATTGTTCCTTGGCCAACTTGGGGTTGTGTTGTTTCATTGGAGAGGTTCCAGGAAGGTCAAAAAAGTATGAATTCAAACTCAATTATGTATGAGACAAGGCTGGACCCTATGGTCATTCTAGAAAGTGTACCAAGGGTGGGGATATGATATGCACAAACGAACAAAAATCATTAGGACCTGAAATTTGCCCAACCTAGGAGGAAATCATCAGTCCCGGAAGGCTGGCAGAAAGGCTGGATTTAGATGGCTGGAGGCAAGACTTAGGTTAAAGCTGTTGCATTGGTGTCATTTTCGGTTGTTATCCTTGACTTGCTGTGTAGCTGAGGGTGGCCTTCAGCATCTAATCCTCTTGACTCCAGTTCCTGAATGCTGGGATCATTGGTGCACACCACCGTGCCAGGGTTGTGCAGTGCCAGGACCCGTGCTTGCTAGGCAAGCAAGTATCATTGAGCTACAGCCCGAGGTTGAGAATGTTTGACAAAAGCTTTTCGCTAGGTGGACAGTCTTGGGTTAGAAGCTTCAGAGTCACAGACGAAGCTTCCTATTTTGTTCCCAGTAGCCCTCGCTCCAGAGAATCAGGCAAATAATAAAGGCAGGACTTTCTGGGCATAGTGGTATAAATCTAATCCCAGCACTCTTAGAGGCAAAGGCAGGCAGATCTCTGAGTTCAAGGCCAGCCTGGTCTATAGAGTGAGTTTCAGAACAGCCAGGTCTACACAGAGAAACCCTGTCTTGAAAAACAAAAACAAAACAAAACCCAAAAGAAAAAAAAAAGCATTTTTCCCTAGATATTATAGAAACGAAAGACTTTACTAAGGAAGGGAGAGGAGATACCTTTGGCATGTACTAGACATTTAAGAAAAGGAGTTTATAAAGAACTGTAGGGTTGCCCAACCCCTGTTTCCCTCTCAACTTTGAGGAGGGAGCACGCCCAACCAGGGACACCAAAACTTTGGGTTAGTTTAGATCCATGGGAGCCTGTTGGATTTGAGTCCAGAGAAGCACATGTTGCTGTTGCAGTGGCCTTGGTAACTGGAGGGACAGGCAGAACATGGCTTCCCAGTCTTGTAGGGCGCCTCCCCAATCCAGTTGCCCCTACAAAAGAACAGGCCCAGGGGAAACAACATTAGGGAATGTTTAGGTGAAATAGCCTTCACAGATTTCCACATTTCCACCCTGGGGTCCACTGCACATGGGACCTTGAACATGGCACTTCTGTAAGCCCTGGTTTCTTTCTCTGTAAACCCAGCAGGTCTCTCCTCCATAGGGATGCAGACAACTGCACAAATACAACCTGTGCATATGAGCACAGCATCACTGTCCTTGGAAAATACTGACATCCTATAAGGGTTGGCTTTCTCGCCTTCTCCCAGTGTCCCTGGAGGGGGCAGATTTGGGTTCTGGTCCTGAGTTCTCATCCTGGTGACAGACTGAGCCACTTCATTTCTTGGAAACTGATATTATTCTCTGAATAAGATAAATGAGACAGTGTCCATGAAAATGATGTGAAATGACCCATGGAAAAAAACCCTTTGCTATATGTATATTGTGCAAATGGGAGCTTGATAATTAGCTGATGAGGATAATGAGGCATGAGTGGCCCCTCGTGGAGCCTCATTAAGGCCACGACCCTCCGCGTCCAAGGCTTAATCTAGGTACTCAGCTGTAGAGCTACCCTCTCAAAAGACCTCCACCTTTTACGGAAGAGAATAGGGAACTATTGCCTAATGGTATAGAGATTTCTCTGGGCTGACGGAAAAGGGAGAAGTTTAGAAGGGATGGATAAATAGTTGATAGAGAGCTTGCCTAGCATGTACAAAGCCCCAGGTTCAGTTCCCAGTATCACAGGTCCATAATTCCAGCACTTGGAGGTGAGGGGATTAGAACAGGATCAACATTTGCTAATTAATGAGGTAAAAGCCAACTGGGGCCACGTGAGACCTTGTCTCAAAAGAAACAACAGAGCCAGCAAGATGCCTCAGCAGGTCAAGGCAGTTGCCGCCAAGACCAGGGACCTGAGTTCAATCCCCAGGACCCACATGGTAGAAGGAGAGAATCAACTCCAAGAGGTTTTCCTCTGGTCTCCACACGTGCACTGAGGTGTGTGGATACCACCCCTACAAACAAATGACTGTAATAGAGATAAATAAAATGGCAATGCTTGCACAATATTATGGTAATAATTGTCACTGAATTCTTCACTTAAAAAAGATTCAATGGTATCTTTTATGTTATATTTTACTAAAACTTTAAGTATGATTTATTGTGTCTCTGTGACATGAAAACAGCTGTAGAGAAGAGATAAAGGAATTGTTTCAATTCTAAACTTTTCCCTTTTCCGTCACGTTTCAATAAAACTTTATTTAAAATGGGCCACAAGCTAGGTTTGGCCATGAGCCATAGTTCTCAGAGTCCTACCTTACAGAATCTCATCACTAGCTGTGCCCTAGCTAGGAGGCAGGTGGTACGCATCTGTAATCCTAGTACTTGGGAGGCTGAGGCTGGGGATTTATGAGTTTGAGGCCAGTTTGGGCTATGTGGCAAATTTCAGGCCAGCCTGGACCATATAAAGAGACCCTGTCTCAAACAAACAAACAAACAAACAAAAAACAAAACAAAATGACAACAACAAGCAGCAATGAAATAAAACAAATCTTAACAATTCCAGAGTGCCCTTAGCGGCAGGCTTGGTTAGTATACACCTCACTTGCCCCTCAACTGGCTGAGACCCTTCACAGCGTTCTCTCTTCCTCCTTGCTCTTGCCGCAGGCTGCCCCCGTATCTTATCTCTGGCCCTGCTGTCTGTTATCAGTTATCTACAACTCCTAAGGCTTTTTATTTTTCCAGTCTAAGCGAGCGAATACTCCTTATAGCCGGAAACGGAATCCACCCTCCATTCCCCCTCCCCACAAAAAAGTAATTGGGTTGGTTTTATGTGTTGCTTGTTTTGTTTTTGCTTCTGAGACTGGACGTTTTGTAGCCCAGGCTGGACCTCACTATGTAGCCTAGGTGACCCTTTACTACTGACCCTCCTGCCTCCTACTTCATTGTGTTGAGATTACACCAAGCGCCACCCGGCATGGCAAGTGCTTAGGAAAGCTCTTCAGAATGTCCATGGATATTAGGATTAGTGCCAGATATAATAAATTGTGTTTTTTAAAGATCCTCTTGGAAGCCAGGCATGGGGGGCCGGGAATTCACCTATAACCCCAACAATCAGAAGGTCAAGGCTGGGGACCCAGAAGTTCAATCATCTTCACTGGGAATCTGAAGACAGCCTGTGCTAGAAAAGAGCCTGTCTTAAAAAAGAAAGAAAGAAAGAAAGAAAGAACGAAAGAAAGGAAGGAAGAAAAAAATAGACTCTCTAGAATGAGGAGGGCTGGGGTAGGGAGGTCTGGATGATAAACTCAAAAGAAGTTGTTTGGTTTTTGTTTGTTTAAACTCTTGAGGGTAATTTCTGCTTTAAAAAAAAAAGATAATGGCTAAACTGGGTTGTTCTGTCCTAATCCCAGCTCTGGGGAAACTGAGGCAGAGTCTAATCCCCTGCAGACTTGAGGCCACTCTCGGCTAAGAAGTGAGTTCCAGGCCAGTCTAGGTAACAGAGTGAAACCTGTCTCAAACAAACAAACAAACAAACAACAACAACAACAACAAAAACCAGTTTTTTTTTTTTTCTCATTTTGAGCTGAAACTCTGTAATGCTCATAAGGCTGCGTTCTGATACTGGATAGGAACTTATCTTGCCATTTCCCTGTGTTTCCATTAGATTTGTATAAAGACGGCTCCTGGTCTCCTGCCTACCTATGTTCTGCGAGGTGAGTCTGGGAGAGCTGCGCATGCTCTGTTCGTCTTTGCTCTTCCATCCAATCCGCCCTCCCAAGAGCACGTGCTCTTAGCTGTCTGTTTCTTGGGTTGAGCTCAGAGGGCTAGCACTACACCTATTTGCTCAGCCATGCCTGGCGTTGGTGTGAAAGGCCGGCTTTATGGTGAAATATTAGCCACTTGGTGGGCAGCTGGGCCAGTTCAGCCCACAATCCCCACCCCCTCACCCACCTTTCGGCCCTTTCTCTGTCTGTCCCCTACGCCCATGTCTTGGGCACAGATGAAGGATTATTGGCTTAGGCTGTGTCTTAACAGGTAGCCTACTTGCCTAGCTTGTATAAGACCCAGTTCTGGTGCCACAAAACAAACAAACAGACAAAAGGCTTTGTCAATTGAGTCTCTTAAATTGCCCAAACCAGTAGAGCACTGAGCAGGAGGAACCCTGGTGCGGTACTCACTTAATGGCGTAGTTGCAGACCAGGTACACAGCCTGATGCCAGGTGCTGCCCCATACATGGATGCTGCTGCAGGTGTGAAGGGCGCAGCCCAGCCGGCTGGAGGATGCCCACACCATCTGTGGAAGCACAGAGACAGGTAGGCCGAGGTTAGAGGAGCCTGAGAACCCTGGGAAGCATGGTCACTAGACCCCACTCCTGTGGAGTACGGACTGGGTGAAGTCTTGGGGCCCGGAGCTGGAGGACAGGAGAAGAGACCATGTCTGCCTATCCTAAGGGGTTGGAGGATGGCTTAAAACATTTATTATGAGCTGGG
Source organism: Microtus oregoni (assembly GCF_018167655.1). Lineage (NCBI taxonomy): Eukaryota > Metazoa > Chordata > Mammalia > Rodentia > Cricetidae > Microtus > Microtus oregoni. The sequence goes on from NW_024543079.1 coordinate 6,508,551, forward strand.
CGGTGGTGGCACATGCCTTTAATCCCAGCACTCGGGAGGCAGAGACAGGTAGATCTCTGCGAGTTCGAGGCCAACCTGGTCTACAAGAGCTAGTTCCAGGACAGGCTCCAAAGCTACAGAGAAACCCTGTCTCAAAAAACCAAAACAACCAACCAACCAAACAAAAAAAAACCAAAACAAAAAAAAAGCCAACAACAACAACAAAACATTTATTCTGTAATAGAATGTTTTTCAAAAATAACGTTTAACTGAAACCAGCAGTAAGGAATGTGTTTCATATTGCTACATGGAGAAATAGGTGCAGGGGGTACAGAAGCCGGCTGAAAGAAAAAGGGGTTCAGCACAGTAGTAGAGCTCATGCCTCGTGGTTCTAAGCCCTTGGGTATACCCAGCATGCCAAAGAATGGTATAAAGCAATATTTATCCATATCGTGTGTGATACGTTACTGTTTTCTATACCCTTTCATTTATTTTTTCTTTTTAAGATTTTCCTTTTAGTGACAACCTTTGAAAGCCACTGTAGTGTTGGAGGTTAAACTTTGGAATCACACACGCTTGGATCAGCATCTCAACATCACCTACTGTGTGAGTTTTCCTGAGTCTCTGACCCTCTCTGTGCCTCTGCGCTTTGCTGGGAAGGTGGAGGTAATGATGTCCCATGATTTTGTTGTTGTTGTTGCTGCTGTTTTGAGACACTCACTATGTTTTGAACCTCACTATGTATCCCTGAGTGGCCTAGAGCTCGCTCTGTAGACCAGGCTGACCTTGAATTCACAGTGCCTTCCAAGTGCTGAGCCTAGATGCACGCACCACCACATCTGGCTAATTTTTTTTTTTTTTTTTGGTTTTTCGAGACAGGGTTTCTCTGTGGTTTTGGAGCCTGTCCTGGAACTAGCTCTTGTAGACCAGGCTGGTCTCGAACTCACAGAGATCCGCCTGCCTCTGCCTCCCGAGTGCTGTGGCTATTTTTTTTTAAAGATAGTTGGAAAGGGCTGGGGTATAGCTCGGTGGTAGAACAAAGCAGGGAGTTTGGAGAAACAGAAAATACTCAGAATATTCAAAACAATACAATGGCAGGGTATGACACCTGTAATCTCAGAAGGTGAAGCAGGAGGATGTCTCTGAGTTCAAAGTCTGTGAGAGCCTGTATTTCAATATAATTCATCTCAGTGCGTGGTCTACACAGCTTTCCAGGAATGTCTACATAAAGGAAAGCACACACTGGGAACGGTGGGCTGGCCTATAGTCCCAGCACACACTGGGAGTGGTGGGCTGGCATATAGTCCCAGTACACACTGGGAGTGGTGGGCTGGCCTATAGTCCCAACACTCAGGAAGCTGAGACAGGAAAATGCAGAGTGAGAGACCAGCTTGGGATACTCAATGGCCCTGTCTACAGAAAGAAGCAAAAGGAAGCCCATGGGCCTGTGTTTTCATTCTCATTCTGCCGCCCCCCCCCCCATTACTCTCTGAGGTGCCAGGGTCTGTTGAGTAGCAGCACTCCTGGCTGGCAGAGTTACCTGGGTATAGTGGGAGCAAACAGGACCCCTGCAGAGCTGAGGGCAGTGTGGGGCACAGTCCTTCGGAGCTGGGAATGAGTAATACCGCTTTTCCTCAGACCAAGACTTCACGAGATCTACCACAGAACGGTACCTGGGGAGGCCAAGAACATGGAAGACGGTGAAGGGAGGATGGAAAAGTCACCAACTTGTTGGTGAGTCCCCTCATTCTCTGGCACATCCCCCATCTGTAAGATGGTAGGATGTAGACAGGTCGTACTTACCTCAGGGGTTATGGTCTGAGGAGCGATTGAGGAGGGCGACGAAGCGCTCACCTGTGTTTGGCACATGGCGCTCAGTAGAGCTATGTGAAGAGCCAGGTTATGGTGACACTTCAGACACAGCTTGTATTTTTAGGGAAAGAGAGGCATACAGGACCATCAGGCTATCCCAGGAACCTCTCTGCAGACTGAAGTACCTGATGGGGTCTGAGGACTTTCTCCATACCTGCCTGAGGAGATCACGCCTCCCAAACAACTCTCTCTAGGACAGAGTTTAGAAGCAGTCTTGTGCTGGAACTTGAGGCTGTGCTGAATTAAATCACATGAAACTTCCTGCTGGTCCCCTCAAACTTACAAAAGTCGGATGTTCCTTCAGTTCTTGGACTTGCTCTGGGCTTTTTCCCGGATGACTTCCCTGAGGAGGCTCTCTGCTGCCCTTCACCATCCCTCTCATGGAGGCTCCCTTTCATGAGACAGCGTCTGTCTCTGTAGCTCAGGCTGGCCTTGAACTCACAGAGACTGGCCTGCCCTTGCCTCCAGAGTGCTGGGATTAAAAGTGTTGCCTCTACAGCTGGCTCTCCCTATCTCTCTTAGTCTCAGTTTTAACAAAAAAGATTAAATGTTGGAGCTGGAGAGGTGACACAGAGGTCAAGAGCACTGGTTGCTCTCCCAGAGATCCAAGTTCAGGGCACCAGAGTGCATGTGACAAACACATATACACATACATGTAAAATATTTTTTAAAAAGACTTATTTTAAATTGTGTGTGTGTCTGTGTACGTGTGTATTACCATCAGCTTTCCTTTTCTGGACTGCCCCTTGGTATTTTATCTTACTCTTCATTATTATGTTGAACAGGCAGGCGTGGGCCAAAGAGCAGACAGGGGTGGCCTGGGAGTAGTCACACTGGCAAAGTGTGACTGTGCCTCTGCTCTGCACACCCTTTCTCAGTGAGTTTCAGAACGGCTGGCCATCAGGCCCAGGAGAGTGCAGCAGTGGGAAGAAGTTCATTGGAGGAGAGCGTGTGTGAGCTTGAGAAATGACCGGGTCACTGAGATCAGTTCTGCAGGGCTCTGAGAGACCAGTCACAATCCCCAAGCTTGGCACTGGCTCCAACCAGTTGGTGACATGCAAAGGTGCAGAGGGGCCCAGAGGTGCCAGAAGCTCAATCGTCAGGACCAACCCTGATCTGTCTGAGGGCATGGCAAACCGATAGGATGGAGAGGGCCGTGTTTTCTTAATGTCCTCAATTGGTTGAATAAAACTGTGACATATGACCGTCTCTTAAATGTTTATGTGTGTGTCTGTGTGCACAGACATGTGTTCGTGTGAGGCATGTGTCTACATGTGGAGGCCAGAAGTCAACCCCAGGCATCATTTCTTAGATGCCATCTACCTTGTCTTTTGAGGTAGAGTCTCTCACTGGCCAAAAAAATTCTGCCTGGCCAGTGATCCCCAGGGATCTTCCTGCCTCTATTTCCCCAGGGCTAAGGTTACAGGCATGCGCTGTTGTGCTCGGCTCTTTGTGGGTTCTGGGGATTGAGCACAGGTCTCTTGTGCTTGCCAGACAAACACTTCACTACTGGAGCATCTCCTCAGGCCTTGTTACTGTCTTATGAAACTCACAAGTCTAGAAATAGCTAATCTAGGTCAAAGGAGACCCCAAGTTTTGGAACATAGGCCAAACTTCCTCAGAACTCAGGCGCCCATGTTCTGACTCAGAAGCTGGCCTGGTGACAAAAGCCAGGCTGGCAGTTCAGTTCCATTGCCATTCCTGGGCCCTATGTCCTCACCTCCTAACCCCTGTCCTCGTTCTTCTCCCCAAAGCCCTCACCACCTTATGAAGCACGTGAGTCTTCCGATCCATTCTTGCTCTCTGAAGTAGCATGAGCTCCAGTTTATCTGCCCAGTATTGCAGCTATGGATGAGTTAGTTTCTATATGTGCAGAGTTCATCTGCCTGGTTCATCCCAGTAACCACCACCGCGCGTAGCACGGGGTCAGAGTAAGTACTCAGCGTCCATGTGTCCAACGACTGAATGAAGAAAGGGCAGAGATTCACTCACCGGCCGGAATGGATCGAGAGGTTCTGGCCCACATATTTCATCAGCTGTGAGGGCCCATGGGCCCAGATGCACTGGGTGGCCCAGGCTTCAGCAGACCTGGCCAGCTGCTCATCCCAAACCTGATGAAAGAACGACCAGGAACTTGCTGCAGGGTAAAGAACCACCATGACCAAAGCGGGGTGCAAACAAGCCCACTTACCTGGCACCGTGCTTCCTCAGTCTCCCGAGATCAACACACCCACGTAGAGATCAGAAAACAGAGGTTCAAAGACTTTGACTCCGCGGTCAAGCACAAATCCATAGCTGAGCCAGAGTCTATGCTCAGGTCTCTGGCCCAGAGCCCTGTGCTCTTTCTTCCTCTCTAGACCTCAAAGATAAAGTCCTCAGCTCTGCTTGGAATCCTGGGGCATTTGTTTAATAGTTATCAGCACTTCCTATGTGTGACTGAGCCCAGAATGAAGAAGAATCATTGATTCTAAGTTTGCCGTATTCTCATTTAAAAATTGAATTCAAGACCTCTTTTAAAAGCTTGAAAACACGTAAAAAAAAATCTAAGATTAAAAATAATGAAAACAGGACATGGAAGTGCACACCTTTAATCCTGGCATTCAAGAGGCAAAAACAGATGGATATCTATATCTATATCTATCTATATATATGACATCAACAGAAGGCAAAGTGGGACATTCTACATCTCTCATCACGCCTGTACCCTTCCCCAACAGTCTCCAACCAGAAATACTCCCCGTAATCCAGACATATAGAGCACAAATGGCTGTGTAAGCTCGGTTCTATAGTCAATTCTTCATTTGACAAGACAGGTGACCCCGGTGATTCTTCTACATCAGTGCCTATTAAACCCCCTCCTTAACCTTCTTCGTAGTTATATAAATGTCCAGTGTGGAAATTCTTCACAGTTTATAGCTGGGGGGCAGGGTTATCTCTTTTAAAAGAAATCCTAGTTCCTAGGGTTGGAGAGATTATTCAGAGAACAAGAACACTTACTGGTGACCTGGGTTTGGTTCCCAGCACCCACATGGCAGCTCACAACTGCCTATAATTCCAGTTCTAGAGGATGACACCCTCTTCTGTTTAAGAGAAGCCTGGACTACATGAGACAGGGAAAAATTGGGAGACGTGGGAAGAGAGAAGAGCCTTACCCCACAATTCAGAGCCTGGCTAAAGTCTCCCACCAGCTGAGCTTTGAGGACTCAAACACAGCAAATAACATTCTCCACTGATGACAAAACCTTGTCTCAAAACCAAACTAAAGGCCGGAGAGAGATGGCTCAGTCGTTAAGAGCTCTTCCAGAGGACCGGGGTTCAATTCCCTGTATCCACATGAAGGTTCAGAATCATTTGTAACTTCACTTCCAGGGGATCCAAAGCCTCCTCTGACCTCCCTGGGTATGAGGCACACACATGGTACATGGGCATTCATGCAGGCCAAACACCCATACACATAAAAATAAATAAATAAAATTGTAACAAGCAACACCCTCAAACCCAGTTTCCTCCCAACTGTGACTCCCTGGAATTCTCTGTTAGTATTTGTTCACTCAGCAAATATTGAACAATAGTCTTTGGCACCAAGGCCTCAGTCTAGCAAGGAAATGACCTGTCAAACAAGCATGACTCACGGCAACCCCAGGGCATGTGGGAATGTGGGACAGACGTGACCCAGACCTTCTTGGTGCTTGGAAGAAAGGTTTCAGGAGTGAGGGCCGTTTAGTCTCACCCTGATCTGCAAGCACAAGCCACCGAGCAAAAGAGAAATGGGATGTAAGAAGCTCCCACCCCACCCCACCCTACCCCACCCTACCCCACCCTACCCCACCCCTTTGCTGCCTCCCGCTTTTTTTTTTTTTTTTTTTTTTGGTTTTTCGAGACAGGGTTTCTCTGTGGTTTTGGAGCCTGCCTCCGGCTTTTTAGGGAAAGCAGAGAGAGAGAGGGAGAGAAGGAACAAAGTAGAAGCAGTGCGACCCTCCCCAGCATCTCTGGAGGGAGTAGCTGGCTTGCTTCTCCCAGCATCCCTGGGGGAGTAGCTGGCTTGCCTCTCCCAGCATCCCTGGAGGGAGTAGCTGGCTTGCTTCTCCCAGCATCCCTAGAGGGAGTAGCTGGCTTGCTTCTCCCAGCATCCCTGGAGGGAGTAGCTGGCTTGCTTCTCCCAGCATCCCTGGATGGAGTGGCTGGCTTGCTTCTCCCAGCATCCCTGGAGGGAGTGGCTGGCTTGCTTCCTGTGCTCTATACCCTAGGCAGTAAGTAAACATCTGCTGAGGCTAGTGCCACCCATACCACTGGTGCTCAATTAATGTGTCATTTATTTGGGAACTAGAGGCCTTCTGCGTGGCAGTTTCAGCATTAATAAATGAGTGAAGGAGTCAGCAAACAGATAAATGACAGTCCGTCCACCCCACCCCCAGCTGCCTGCCATCCAGTTCTGGACTCTTCCCAATTGCCTCCTGATATGTGATATTGGCCTCTATATCTTGTTGGTGACTTTTAGTTTTTCTTGCCACCCTCACCCCCCATCCCAAACAAGTAGTCTTCTTGAGGGAGTAAGCCTGGTTCTCCATGGTATCCAGAAAAGGCTTAGCACTGTATCTGGCTTCACGAAGGAGTTAGTGCACAGAGAACGCTGAAAGGGAGCTGCCTTTCCACTTGTTAGGCAGGAGGAGGCCTATCTGCTGTCTCTTTTCCTAAAGATGCCTGTATGGGCTGACAGCTGTCTCTCCAGGCTTTGGGGACAATGGTCCTGGGGAGGAGTTGTGATAGGAGGATTTTCCTCCTCCACCCTGAGGGCTGACTGAGCTAAGGGACACTAGGACTGACAGAAGAAGACACCCCAACCTGCACTGAGATTTGGCTCCTGGCCTTCCTCAACCCAAGATACCCTGGTGCCTGCCTGTCCTCCACTGGGACTGGGAATGAATGGGGGGGGGGGTTAAGCCACCGCTCTGCTGAGAGACAATGGTCTGGAAAGCGCCAATGTCTCCCACCCCCTGCAGGTTCCCAGTGTGGAGGCAAAATTCTTGGGCTGCATATTGTGTTAATTGAAACTCCCAGTTTAGCAGCAGGCAGACCAGGCTTGCAATCCAGGCTGGGAGACCTTAGGCAAACCTGTCCTCTGACTCTCAATCCCTTCATTTTGGAAAACAGATAAAATACTGTCTTGAAAGAGGGTTTTGTGAAGGCCCTGGCAGGGCGCAAAGATGCCTTACAGATAGCATTCTTCTCTCTCCATTCCCACACACGCCTATTCACTGAGGATTTATGTCACGACCTTACTTTCTGCATCTGTCAAATGGATTGCTTATTGTCTCCGTTCGCTTGGGCTAGGCGGGCAGATGGTCCAGTACTTCCAAGTTAGCCAGCCACTGCAAGCCACAGTGAGCAGACTGGTGTTGGCTGAGAGGTGCACCGGGAAGGCTTTAGACTCACCATATACTCCATGTTGGCAGCAGGCGGGTGTACACTGGCCCGGATGTGGTTGTGATAATCCAGCAAGACGCTCATGTCCCTGGCAGAGATATGGCGTTTCCGGCGGTACCGGGGCACCCCATAGCCAGACAGGGGCCACACAGCTATGTTCTTGGTTCGGCCCAGGACCAGTGTGGTGTTGGGCATCCTTAAGGCCCCCACTGTGTGGCCTGTCCAGAGGAGAAGGCCTGCCAGGCCCACGATGCTGGCCAGAAGAGGCATAGCTGTCTGGGATCGTGTACCTGTCTGGTGCCGAGCAGAGCTGCTGCCTAGGAGAGGTGGATATGAGAATGCCAAACCCTGAGAGGTCTCCTCGGACACGCCAGTCCAGAGAATATTCTCTGGGAGCTTGGCAGAGATCCTCTGGCCCAGCTCTGGTCCAGATACTCAATACTTCCTCCTTCCTCCCCTGTGGACTCAGTTGGTTAGGTGATCAGAAGAAATGCCCAGACAGTGGCTAATCCAGACTGGACCCTGGAGTGGCAAAGTGTTACCACTTCAAAGTCAGGGCCCTGTCACATTTGCCCGGGAGTCAGACATCTCCTCTGGCCAAACACCCTTTACCAATCCCATAATGTTGGGCTCATCTGATGCCCACAGAAGCAGAACGGGCCCTTTTCTCAGTGCAGCAGCCTCAGGATGGAGGGGGTGACATGGGCAGGACAGATGGCAGAGGATGGCAGAGGCAGAAGGGACACTGGAGGTCAGAGAAAAAGACAAGAGAGACCAGAGAAGGGAAATAGAATGGGAGAGAAAAGAGGAGACAAGAGAGGGCAGGAGAGGAGGTCAGCGTAGACCCGGCTTCAAGTTCTCTAGGGCACATACCCAGAACAGGCAGCCTCAGGAGGTGGCTGAGAAGGCAGGGACTTCTGCAGATATCCTGGTAGCGCAGCACTTTTAACAGTCCCTGGGGAGCAACGGCATCTGACGTCCCATCTAGCAGCCCCCTTCTTGTCCAGCCAGCACATTCAGAGAGAGGCTCCGCCTGCCCTTTGCTGTCTGGAGTGTGCAGGGGCTGTGGCTAAGCTGCCAGCTGAGCAGGGGTATAGCAAAGGGGTAGGAGTCCTGGAAGGACATGCATCCAGAGAGATCCCAGACTCAATGGAGGCCTCTACTTGCCAAACCCCTGTAGAATAAGGCAGCAGGAGAGAGTTCCAACTTCTCCCTAGGAAGCCCTCCAGTCTCAGAATGGGCAGACATGATGGGATCCAGGTATGAACATGTTCCATGTGTCACACCTTGGGATGAGAGCTTTATTCACGCAAGCACAGCCAACATTCAGAGGCTGGTGCCACGACCCCTTCCTGTCCTGTTTCGTAGAGGAAGACTCTGAACCCCACAGAGGTGAATGAAAAAGAAGGCCACAGTCAAGAGAGCCTGGGTTAAAATCCAAGTCTGCTTGGTGCCCAGGGCCCTGATAGTTAGAGAAATTAATTGATGTTCTGCTCTGTACCCCCAACAAAATGCAGATGTGTGGGGTGAACCCTGGAGAAGGCTTGAGCTACTAAACAACGTGGTGTGTGTGTTCAGCAAGGGGGTTCAAACCCCTATAGTCCATTCACTGCAAAACATCCACGAGCTGATGGTTGAACTGTTTGACCCTCACTGGTACATGTGAGAGCAATGAAGGCACCTGTCTCATCAAACACTCGTGAGAGCAAATGAGTCAATGTTTGTGAAGTTACAACAGCAGCTGCCACACAATGTGTTTTCTGTGGGTGTGTGCACTCATGTTCACACACACCCATGTGCTCTTATTTGGCTGTTTACACTTAGATGCTATGTGCGCGCCAGTGCAGTTACATGTACATAGGCATGCGGGTTTCTGTGTCCTGTCATGTACATCCAGGTGCATGCATGAGCACACCTGAGTCTACATATACATGCATGGGTGTGATTGGAAGCCAGCTGGTCTCTGAGATGATGAAACTGAGGGTTTGGCATTCATGTCTCTCCTCTTTGGTTGCTTGTGTTTTGCACAAATAACAAACATTCCTTTAATTCTAGGGGAGTCACACTTACAGGAAATGTGTAAAAGAAACAAGGTTGAAAACCCCCAGGCTGGGGCTATAGAGTTGGCTCAGTGATTAAGAGCACTTGTTACAAAGGACCTGGGTTCAATTCCCAGCATCCACATGGAGGCTCGCCACCTCCTAGGGCACAAGGCACACATGTGGTACACAGACATACATGCAGGCAAAACACACATACACGTCAAGGCTGAGTCCCTGCTCAGCTAGCGGTGCAGGGCTGAAGACAGGCTGGGTCACTCGGGCCAGGTCTTCCTCCCCAGACACTTGAAACCCTAGCTCCAGGCTGCCACCCAGACTGCTCCTCCACAACCCAGACAACACGGCCGCCAAAACACACTCCTGCTGCAGCAATGTCCCTGGCCACAGCATCCTTCGCTTGGCCAAACGACAACTGGAAACTAAAGGAGGCTGTGGGAGGCTGAGATCCCTGACCTCAGCAGGGCCTTCCCACCATAGGGTAAGAAAAGCAGACACAAATAACACTAGTTCTTGGGGACTGGGGACTGTCAAGTTCAAACCCCTCTGGCTGCCTGACCTGGACCACTCCCATGTGAGGTGCCCAAACCTTGTTTCAGAGTTTAGCATCAATGGTCCCAGTTCACAGGGCATCTTTGAGGCAGAGACACACCTATTGTACAGATGGAAACACTCTCTGCTCCCCTGTGGACAAGACTGACCCCTTTCCATGAAGCAGATTTTCAGCAGATAAAATAGCCAGGGTAGGGCAGGTAATAATTAGGGGTGGCCCAAATTAGGAACTCTGGGTTAGTGTCTACTCCTGCTCAGTTCAGTTACTGCCTGTTTCTTGCATTTTCTGAGCATGGGCAAGGAAGGGACATTCTCCCAAAGAGTGAGATTGAGGCTGTGTAGATTGGTGTGTTGTGGGGCAGGCTAGATCCAGACAGCCTGGGTTGCTGACCAGATCCAAGGATCATTGGCTGAGAGGCCACCGGCAAGCTATTCAACCATTTTATGCTTTGGTGCCTTTGTCTCTAAAGTGGAGCCACCAGGCTGGAGAGAGGGCTTAATGGTGAAGGGTGTGCTCTACTCTTCTTGAGGCCCTAAATTTGGTTCTCAGCATGTATGTTACGTGACTTACAACTCTTGAAACACGTATGTGCACACACATGCACATGCACGCACGCATGTATACACCCACACACATACACACACACTGGGGGGAGGGAGTTAAAAATAATAAAAATATGGGGTTGAGGCCAGGCATGATGGCACACCCAGGAGGCAGATGCAGACTGTGAATTCAAGGCAAACTTGGTTTACCTAGTGAATTCCAGACCAGTTGGGGCTACGGTGACATTCTGTTGAAAACAAAACCAAACCCTCATTTATCACGGCACACCTAGAATGGTCAGAGGACAATCTGTAGTCCTCTCTCTTTCTACCATGTGGGTCCCGAGGTCAAGCTTAGATCGTCAGGCTTGGCTACAAGCACCTTTACCCACTGAGCCATCTTGCCCCTGTTGGTATCTCTTAAGGCAATCAATGAAATGCCTGTCATAGCACAAGCTGCGGGTATTTATAATAGCTAATAATAACATCAACAGGCAACATTTGTGGAGCATGTGGAAGATGATACATTCTAAATGCTTCATACATGTAGTCTTGTTAAGCCTTATTCCATGATCATGATGCCAGTACCTCTGTTCTCCAGCTGACAAGGTGGAAGCTCAAATAGGCTAAGCAGTTTGCCCAAGTTCAGATAGCCCCAGGGGAATCAGGATGCTAGGATAGGTCTCTCCCATTCCTGCACTGAACCAAGAGTGTGGACCAGGAGACTGCGGCTGGACAGAGGGGAGTGGGAAGCAGACAGACCCTTAGAGATCATCAGGGCCATTTGTCAGTTGAGAAAAGAGGTTCAGAGAGGTCAAACAACTTGTCCAAGGACAATACACAGCAGCTGGCAGGCTCAGGACTGCAGCCCAGATCTGTCACTCCAAATCCAAGCAGGAGGAGGGCAGTCATTAAGAACAGAAAAGCTATAGGATTTTTGTTTTGTCTTGTTTTTTTCTTTGTTTTGAAATAAGGTTCTGCTCTCTAGCCCAAACTGGCCTCGAAATTGTAGCAATCCTCCTACTTAAGCCTTTCCATGGTCTTTTTGTTTTAAAAAAAAAATTAATTTTATTTTTTTTAAAAAAAATTAAAATGTTTATGTGTATGAGTAGTTTGCCTGCATGTGTGCAAGTGCACCATGTGTGTGCCTGGTTTAATTAGGGTCATAATGCTATAGGGTTTTTACATGGATAAGATGATATGCTACATCCCAGGCACGGTGGTGCATTCTTGTAATCTTTAGTATTCTGGAGGCGAAGGCAGAGGGATCGAGAATTCAAGGTTAGTATCAATCACATAGTAAACTCTGGGGCCAGCCTTGACTTCATGAGACCCTGTTTTAAGAAACAACAACAAAAAAGAGACTAGAGATATACCTAAAACAACAAAATTACAAAGAAAAACACACCAAAAATACTGTCAATAGTAGAAAGGAGTCTAAAAGTACTGGGGTGGGACATTGAAGGGGTTTCTAGTGCTTGACTGGATTCGTGCTTACAGACTGGCTCACCCCACAATACACCTTAGGCTACAGGCTCCACAACTGGTTTAATTTTTTAATATTTATTTATTGCGTGTGTGTGTCCAGTCAGGAGACAACTTGTGAGGTTCTTCTTTTCACCATGTGGGTCCTAGGAGTTGAACTCAGGCTGTGAGGGGTAATGAATGGCAGGTGCTTGGTACACAGACACATCCTGCTAGCCCCACAGTTGACTTTTTTTTTAAAGATTTATTTATTATGCATACAATGTTCTGTTAACATATATACACCAGAAGAGGCACCAGATCTCATTACAGATGGTTGTGAGGCACCATGTGGGTGCTGGGAATTGAACTCAGGACCTCTGGAAGAGTAGCTAGTGCTCTTAACCGCTGAGCCATCTCTCCAGCCCCCCACCCCCAGTTGACTTTTATGTTTTATTTTGAGACAGCCTCAAGTAGTTTAGGCTGCCCATGAACTCAATATACAGCCAAGGATGACCTTGAACTTTTTTTTTTAATGTGCATTATGTTTTGCCTGCATGTATCTCTGTGTGAGGTGTCAGAAGCTCTGAAACTTGAGTTACAGACATGCGAGCTGCCATGCAGGTGCTGGGAATTGAACTCAGGACTTCTAGAAGAGCAGCCAGCGCACTTCACCACTGAGCCATCTCTCTAGCCCCAACTTTAAACTTTTGATCCTTCTGCTTCTAGTCATGGGTCATCATTCCCGGCATGGTCAGTGCTGAGGGTGGGACCCAGACATTTGTGCATGCTATGTAAACACTCTACCAACAAGCCAGTGAGCTGGATGCCCAGGTCATAGTTCACATTTTGGGTTTGTATTGTTTTATAATTCCAAAAGCTGAACATTAACAATCACAGTAGTTCCCCAGCGCCAGTGCCCACCTGTCACTGCCTTAGCTATGTACAGGAATTTTAATCTTCTTTTAACAGTTGAGAACATAGCTTCAAAGAGGGAGGCCACTGCCTGAAGCACATAGCGAGTACATCTGGACACCAAGATTTGACCTGTAGCCAGGCCTGTGTCCCCAGAAGAGCAGAATGGAGAGGCTGCGGGTAACTGTCCCTGACGTAGAGAGAGGGCTCACAATGGCTCAGAGTATCTGGTAGCTTTGCAAATAAATATACATAAAATACCTCTGGGCTCCAAGGCCTTGTACTTTGTTCTCTCTGCCCCTACCCAGCACTGGCTCTTCTGTGGGTCACTCAGAGGGAAGCAGGATGATGTAGCGGGTGAGGGCCAGCATTTCGGAGTCTAGAACTCCATATGACCCACACCAAGGCCTAGGCCCTCTCTGGAACTCTTTCTCGTCTGTAAAATGGGAACAAGAAATAGGTGCTTCCAAGCTGGGGCGTGGTGGCAAAAGTCTTATCACCCTAGCTACTCCGGATAGCAAGGCTGGAAGGTGGTATGTTCAAAGTTAACCTTGAACTTAGACGGAGCCTATCTCACAAGAGTGAAAAGAGGGGTCTGTAATATGGCTAAGTGGGTACAGGGGTTTGCCGCCAGCCTAATAACCTGAGTTTGAGCCCCATGGGGATCTACACGAAAGTAGGAGGGAACTAAGTTGTCTTTTGACCTACCTCCTCCCATAACACACTAAATAGGTAAATGTAATACATATATACTATATATTTAATGATATATGCTAGTATGTATAAATATTATCGATGAATATAGGGTGGAGATGTAGCTCGGCGGTAGAGCACTTGTCTAGTATGTGGAAGGCCCTACGTTCAGTGCTGGGAAAGAAAAAGGTTCTTTGATCCAGGGTGACTGATCAGCTGATTGGAGTGCTGGTGCAGAGAAGCAGGAGGGGGAACCACAAATCTATTTTAATTGACCAGATGCCTAAATCTGGATGATGTGATCTTTTATTTTGGAAAAATGTGGTGTGATGATTTGATATAATTATGTAAAATACAGTGATCAAATCACGGTAATTAGCATCTCCGTAGCCTTGATTATTAATTCTTGCCTTGAGAGCTGTCCTGCTGTATGCGTATGTGTGTATCTGTGTGTGGTGGGGGGTACAAGCGTATGCGTGGAGGCCAGAGGTTGACAGGGAGCGGGCTTCTTTCTTGATTACTCTCCACCCTTTTGTGTGTTTGTTTTTGAGACTGTGTTGTGTCTTTTATTTTATCCAAATGTCATTGGTTAATTGAATGGGGCTCCCACAACACTGTGTAACTTTGCTTGGCCTGAAACTCACCATTGTAGACAAGGCTGGCCTCGAACTCACAGAGATCACCCGCCTCTGTTTCTCCAGACTGAGGTTAAGGACGTAAGGTACCCTGCCTGGCTCCACTTTTTTTTTTTTTTTTTTGAGGTAGTATCTCTCACTGAACCTGTAGCTCATCATTCAACTAGATTGTCTAGCCAGGAAGCTTCCAAATTCTCCTGTCTCTGCCTCCTCAGTGATAGGATTATAGGCATGGCCAGCTTCCTCAGTGGGTACCTGGAGTCCCAGCTCAGGTTCTCATGCTTGCTGGAGATTGGACACAGAACTTCATGAATACTAGGCGAATGTTCTATCTACTACTGACCCATATCCTCAGTCCTTCCCTAGCTCTTGATACAGTGACTGTATGTAGTTTATGTCAGGATCTGGGTAACATTTGTGCTGGTGACTGTATGTAAAAATATACCTACTTGTATACAAGATTGGGTTAAAATAGTTACACCTCAGTACGATTTTAAGGATTCTGCAAGGTTTTTAAAAATCTGTTTAAAAGAATTCTTGCATTGACAAGATGGGTCAGTTGGTAAAGGCACTTGCTGACAAGCCTGTCCACCTGAGTTCTCTCCTCAAAACCCATGAAAGAGAAGTAACTCCTGAAGGTTGCCCTCTGTGTTAGGAATATTTCTTAAGAACGAGCCTCTCCGCCCACGCAAATAATTCCAATCAGACCAAATTAGACCGAATAAAAGATGCCCATGTTTACTGCAGTGCTCCGGGGTGGCCCAGGAAAACATGGCAAGGGAAAGAGGGAGAGAGAGAAAAGGGGAGACTACGCAAAACCCAGAGACCACGTGTTCCTTTTCTGGGGAGCAGCCTAAATAGCCTGTGGGAGTGATCCTGACCTTCCTGGGGAGGGGTCACTGTTTGGCCAACTTTCCTGGAGATGGAGTCCGGACCAAGGCAACTTCCAGGGTGGGGGCTTGGAATGGAGCTTCCTGATCCATTCTTGCTCCATTGGCACTCCAAGGATGGGCGCCAGGGGCTGAGGTGATGCTTTGAACCAAACATCCCAGACTCCTTGGATACAGGGGCTGAGGTCTCAGTTTCGATCATACATTCTGACCTCCACATGCTTGCCATGATATGTGCCCTTTCCTTCAGCAAATAAATTAATGTTAAAAAATTAATAAAGTATTCTGTGAATAACAATGCAATTTAAAATCATAAGGAGAAACATACACTAGAGCTGGAAAGATAATGGTTCAGTAGTTAGGAGTGTTTACTGCTCTTGCAGACAGACGACGGGAATTTGGTTGCAAGCACCCATGTCAGCAGCTCCCAGTCACCTGTAACTCCACCTCCAGGAGATTACACACATATACACGCACACGCACACGCACACGCACACACACACACAATCTTTTTAAAAGAGAGATAGTGGTGCAGACCTTTAATCCCAGCATTTAGGAATCCAAAGCAAGAGGATCTCTGTGAGTTCGATGCCAGCCTAGACTACATAGTTGCAAGCTACCTGTTAGCCAGGTGCAGAGTGTAACTGGGTTAACCCTGACGATGTGGGGATGGGGAGACATTCTTATCCTCCTAACACACAATTCATAACCACACACGAATACCTTCCCCGACGCGCTGCCAAGGGATTTTCAAAACCCTCCATTAATCTTGAGGAGCTGGGTCGGCTGGAAAGAGTGAGGACTCAGGCAGGGAGAACAGCCTCTTTGCCAGGTGCGCCTTGGGGAGCATTTGAGGGTACGGAGACTAACTGGGAATGGGAGAGCAGGGAGGCACCGGGAGGTCAGCAGAACTGTTCAGCAGGGGACCTCGGCGCTTTGCCAGTCTACAGGAAGCACAAGGCTGAGGATGGGAGATGACACCGGAGGAAGGAGTATGCGTAAGAGCAGCTCTGAGCCCTTCACCCTACACCACCGCCAAGGCCTGATCTCTCACAGTCCCTGGAACCCTCTGGAGAAGTGCCCGGAGATGTCCCTTATCAAGGACAGCTCTGTTGAGAGGCCAGCGGACATCAGCCTGGTGTTTTCAGAGGCCAAGGCAGAGAGCCGCTCGCCCTCCCGAGGTGGCGGAGAGAGGAGCGGGAGAGCAGAGATGGCGTGCTTGAGCTGCTAGTCACGGAGGGTGACTGGTATTGTCGCATAGAGCGAGCTGGCCGTCAAGCCCCGAGGGTACTCTGTGGTCCTGCTGCTGCGCCAAGGCCCTGTAGTCCCGGGTCAAAGCCATGCCCGTGGGGCTGGCGGCCGCAGGACTAAGAAAATCCTCCTCCTGGTCCAGGACAGCTGCACCCGCCAGGTGTGGCTGCGGAATTTGCTGTGTCGCCTGCCCGCGCAGCTGGAGCGGAAAAGCCCAGGCGTCAGAACCCCCTGTCTGAGCACCCAGCCTCGCATTCCTGCAAGGCCCGCAGCCACCGCCCAGCTGGACCCTAAGAATTTGACAGGGCGGGGTGGAAAGGGACCGTGGGACCCTCTGGGCCACTGTCCATCTGTTAAGTGGGGGTGGTTACACTGCCTTCTCTGTCTCACCAGTGGCTCTAAACGTCTCCCAAAGACCATCTTTATTTCAGAGGTGTCGTTTATTGTACCCCTAACTAGATGCTTGACCCCGAACAAAATAAGACTTCACATACTACGCAGGCAACGCAGTTGACAAGGTTTCTGGCTTTTCCAGCAAGGAAACAGATGGACAAGGAACTTGTCAGAGGTAGGGCAGGTAATGAACACGCAGCTAGTCTTGAATTCACATCTGTGTTTTTAACCAAAGCAATAGATGTTTATACCCTGTTAGCTTGTCACTTGGTAAGCTTGGCAAAGTGCTGTGGGTGCTGGATTATCCCAAAGCAGGGAGTGTTAGAGCCGCACCCTCTAGACCCAGGAGTCAGGTAAGGATCAGGAATGAAGCCCTTTGTCCAGTGGGGCATACATATCTCTTACTTTGAGTCCCAGCTCTGCCGGCTGTGTGACTTTGACTATGTGTCTTAGACTGTCTGTGCCTCAGCGTTTGCTTTTGTAGAAAGGAATATAACAGTACCTACCTGGGGGAGGGGCATCCTTGTGGGAAAGAGAGCAGTCGAGAGGATTTTAATTCAGAGCCCAGTGCCTGGCATACTCTACCTATTTCTTATTTTGCTATGGTTTCATTGGTTGCTTATGTATTTGCTTTAATGGAGCGTTGTGAAATATAACATATATTTGAGAGTCATGAGAGGTCAGTGTAGATTTAACGAGTATTTTTTTAAAACCCAGGTGAAGAAGCAGAGAATGTCTAACTGTTCAACCCCAATTCCCCCCTCTTTTTACTCTGCAGGCAACCATCATCCTGGCGTGAGGTTGTCCTTGCCTCTCTTTCTGGTTTCTCTTTCATCAGTGACAGCTACCTCTTCCAAAGCCTGGACCCTCCACTGCCCCAGATAAGATAGGCTGAGGTCTGTAAGAGGCATGTCCAGAGGAGGAAGCTGGGAGTTGGGGAGGAGCGGATCACAAAGTTGCTTGGGGGTAGTGAGGGTCCCAAGCAAGAGCCCTGCTCTTCTTTCCACAGCTACTGGTGGGTAAAGGCGGGTGCTCCCCATAGCACACCCCTGCTGTCCCTTCACCTAAGTCTGTATGTGTTGGAGGCACAGACAGCGGGTACGACCCTTTCCTGCTAGAAAGGCCTAAGATCTGGCCTCTGGTAGACACCAGCCTTACTCAGCTGCTCCAGGAGAGGCTGGTTTTTCCCTGGGGTCAGATAGAGCGGCAGCCAGAGGTGACAAATGAGCAAAACTTTGCAGAAAGAGTTCAGGAGGAAGGATTTGGTGCTGGGGTGAGCATCCAACTTGTTGGCCAGGAACTGAAGATGAGAGAGCCTCCTACTGGGAGAGTCTCTCTCCCAATCTGAATGAATTATTTCACAGGGACCAACCAACAAAAGGGCACGGCTGGTCACTCTTCTGGGAATAGCTGCTTCTCACCATTCCTTTGGCTGACCACTGGCCAAGCCATCAGACCTCGGTGTGGGGAGAATTCAGCTGTTCCAGGAGCTGTCCCTGACTCTTCCCTCTCCTCCAGGGCCTAAACTGACTTCTGCCAAACTCATCGTTTCATCTCAGCATCTTCCAGACTCTGGGGACCACAAGGCAGCTTTCACAGCCATTTGTAATGGTGGGAACTCCTCAAGGTCAAAGACATAATCCTTTCATATCTGTTATTTGTCATTATATATTTTCTATTCACAAAGAGTCTATTTAAAGCACATGAATAATTTCCTTTTGCTCACTGCTTTAGTAATGATTCTTTAAGAAATTTAACCTATGTATGTACGTATATGGGCATTTTGTCTGCATGTATGCCTGCATACCATGTGCATGCCTGGTGCCCATAGAGGCCACAAGAGGGTGTTGGATCCCCTAGCACTGGAGTTACAGGGGATAATGAGCTGCTGTGCAGGTGTGGGGAATACATCCTGTGTTCCCTGAAAGAGCAGCCGGTGCTCTAAACTGCTAAGCAAGTGTTTCTAGCCCTAGAAATGAGTCTTTACTCTGGATACAGCTTGGGGGAGTAGTTGAATTACCAACAGTAATAATTCACTAATTTATCCAGTCACACAAATGTTTGGCTGCTTTGTAAAGGCCACATTCCGCTCTAGACATTGTCCATCAGAGAAGGAAACAGCGCACATCCCATGCTCTCTGGAACTGGCATCTCAGTTGGGGTAAGACAGAAAATAAACACATGAATAAAGAAATTATAAATTATAGCTTGGGAGACAAATATGGCAGTACCAACCTATAATGCCAGTACTCAGGAGGCAGAGGCAGGGGGATCTGAATTTCAAAGTCATTCTCTTGTTGTAAAAGGCTGCTTGTTGGTTTCCTGGCTGCCCACACTCCCGAAATAATCACACAGAAACTATATTTTTAAAATCACTGTTTGGCCAATTACTTAATCATATTGCTAGCCAGCTCTTATATCTAGAATTAACCCATCTCTGTTATTTTATATTTTACTATGAGGTTTGTGGCTTACCGGCAAGGTTTCAGCATGTCTGTCTCTGGTGGTGGCTCCATGGCTTCTCTCCTGACTCCACCTTCTTTATCCCAGCATTCAGTTTTGTTTTTCCTGCCTAGCTAAGTTCTGTCCTATTAGGCCAAGTCATTTTCTTTATTAACCAATGGTATTCACAGCATAGAGAGGGGAATTTCACATCACCTCCCTTTTCTGGTTAAATAAAAAAAAAAGGGAAGGTTTTAACTTTAACAAAGTAAACTTACATATAACAAAACAGGTATCAAGCAAGAATTATAGTCACAATACTTATATCTATTTTATCTTTTATTATAACTAAGAAAAACTATAATTAGACTATCTAGTCTTCAACTCCGTCAAAGACTCCAGAAGGATATAATATTACCTAAGTAAACAGAAAGTGCATTGTAAGGAACTTCCAAAACTCTAGAACTGACAGAGACATCGCCCTGCTTGGACAGTCACCCAAAGTTCTTTGTACCATTGGAGCATCCAATCTTCAGCCCACAGGCCCATAGTATCCGGCAGACTTTTTCATGAAGCAGGACATTTCAAAGACAGTTCTGCCTATATTGGCAGTTTGTCAGTCACAATTTTCTGAGTCCTGCAGAATGTCTGGCAGACTCTTTCATGAAGCAGGAACCCTGAAGGGCCATCTCACCTTTTGACAAGTTCCGCAGTTATTTCTCTGTGGGTCCTGCATGTCTAGTTCATACAGCATGTATTCTTTATTGTAAATATGACTTGCTGTGGAATAATCCATTTGTACACTATGAAGACTTGTTACTCAGATTGATTTAATAAAAAGCTGATTGGCCAGCAGCCAGCAGGAAGTCTAGGCGGGACAGCCAGACTAAGGGTGCTGGGATGAAGGACAGAGTCAGAGGAGTGGCCAGTAGATGCAGAGAGAAGCAAGATGGGCATGCCGTACCAAGAAAAGGTACCAAGCCACATGGCAAAGCACAGATAAGAATAAGAAATATGGGTTAATTTAAATGTAAGAGTTAGCTAATAACAAACCTGAACTATCAGCCAAGTGTTTACAGTTAATATCAAGACTCTGAGTGGTTATTTGGGAGTGGGCAGTCAGGACGTGAAAACTCTGCTTGCAATTTTATTGATTTTGCAGGACATTTTTTTTCCACTGTCCACCTGTGATTTCAATTCAACTACACATTGGCCAATGAAGTCAAGTCCCAGTGAAGACAGTCGATGATGAAATAAAGCCCTGCTTTGGAGCACTTGCCAACTTCTTTAGTGTAACACTGGTGGCTGCTTTCAAGCTTTCTGTGTGATATCACGGAGCTGGGAAGAGAGCACAGAGGCATAGCAGGCAGGCACAACAGATGCAAGTAGTTCAAGAACACAGATAAGCTGGGTGTGATGACCTATGTCCATAATCCCCGCACCCAAGAAGGAGGCAGAGACAGGAAGGTGGCCACAGGTTCAAAACCAGCCCTTTCTACATAGTGAGTTCCAGGCCAGCCAGGGCCACATAAGGAGATTCTGACTCTAAATAGATAAACAAGAATAGAAATAATAATAAAACATAGGAAAATAATTAGAAAGTGATGGGTTTGAGTTTTTAATCTTGATTTTAAGCGTTAGATTCTATAATGCGGTAGCTAAGGAAGGACTCATGGCTGGGAATCCCTGTTGACACCCAGCTTCACAGGCTAAGAACTTAGCTATGGCACAGAACCAAGTGAGTGAGTCACCAACACCTCATGTGAACTCCACTAACTCCCAGTCCCCAGGATTTTCAGTCAACAAAATAGTCGCTTTATTATTACATTTGTTTATTTGTGTGTGTGTGTGTGTATGTGTGTGTGTGTGTGTGTGTAAACATTACAGGAGTTAGTTCTTGCCTTCCACAGTGTGGGTCCCAAGGACTAAACCCAGGTTGTTTGGCTTGGCAGCAAGTGCTGTTACATGCTCTCTTAGTTAGGGTTTCTATGCTGTGAAGAGACACCATGAGCACGGTAGCTCTTATAAAGGAAAACATTTAATTGGGTTGGTTTACAGTTCAGAGGTGTCCATTGTCACCATTGTGGGACATGACAGTATGCAGGCAGACATGGTGTTGGAGAGGTAGCTGAGAGTTCTACATCTTGTGCAGGCAACAGGAAGTGGTCTGAAACACTGGGCGTGGCTTGAGCATATATGAAACCTCAAATCCCGCCTCCACAGTGACACACTTCTTCTATCAAGGCCATCCCCACCACTCCATCAAAGCTATACCTACTCCAACAAGGTCATACCTACTCTAACAAAGCCACACCTCCTAAGAGTGCCACTCTCTTTGAGCTTATGGAGTCAATTACATTCAAACTACCACACATACTGAGCCATCTCTCCAGAATCACTGGGGTGGTTTGAATGAACATGGCCTCCAAAGGTGCATATATTTGAATGCTTGGCCCCCAGCTGATATAACTATTTGGGAAAGATTAGAAAGTGTGGCTTCGGTGGAGGAGGTATGATGTTTCAAAAGCCCACCCATTTCCAGTTACCTCTCTCTTGCTAGCTCTCTCCCTCCTTCTCCCCCAGAGGTTGTGTCTCAAGATGTGGGCTCTCAGGTACTACTCCAGTACCATGCCTGCTGCCATGTTCCTAGCCGTGATGGTCATGGACCCACCCACTGAAACTGTAAGCCCCTGCGATATTTGTGTAGTAACGACCCCCATACGCTCATACATTTGAATGCTTAGTCACAAAAGAATGTAACCTGTGATAGAATTGGAAGGATTAGGAGGTGTGGCCTTGTGGAAGGAAGTGTGTCACTAAGAGTAGGGTTTGAGGTTTCGAAAGCCCACGCCAGGCCCAGTGACTCTCTCTCTCTTTTTGCCTGTGGATCAGGATGTAGCTCTCAACTACTTCTCCAGCATAGTGCCTACCATGCCTGCTGCCAAGCTGGGCACCATGATGACAGTGGACTAAACTTCTGAACCCGAAAGCAAGCCCACAATTAAATGTTTTCTTTTATGAGTTGCCTTGATCATGGTGTCTCTTCGCAGCAATAGAAAAATGATTACCATAGCCCCAGATAAACTCTTTCTTCTATAAGCCGCCTTGGTCATGGTATTCTACCACAGCAATAGAAACGTAATAAATTTTAAATAAAAATACATTTATCAATTTAAATTTTAAGTTTAGTTCATTTGAGAGGCTGAGGCAAGAGGATTTTCGAAACGACAGAGTAAAACCCTGCCTCAAAAAACAAAGTAAGGCTGGGCATGGTGGCACATACATTTAATCCCAGCACTCGGGAGTCAAAGTCTGATGGTCTCTGAGTTGGAGGCCACCCTGGTCGGCATTGAGTTCCAGGACAGCCAAGGCTACACAGAGAAGCCCCGTCTGTACAAAACAAAACAAAAGTAAATAAAATTTAGTAATTATTTTGTGGAATTACTTTCCGGTAAAATTTATAAAAATAAAATCCCCAAACCCTATATCTGAACTCCTAAGTCCACAAACTAGCTCTTAAGAAGAGTGACCCTCTTATTGTCGTTTGCAGATCAGAAAAGCAAGTATCCCACGGAGATGTCTCTGCGAGGAACCAAATGATGCCTGACCCCTGATCTAATTCCTAGTGAGCTACAGCACAAACATGAGCAGAGCAGGTTGCGCAAGCCAAGTGAAACCTGCAGTACTGGCAGCATGTCGCCTGGAGGCGCTCAGGTTAAAGAAGGAAGAGCGGCCAAGGTAGTTACAGACCAGCGCTCCGCAAAGTCCACTCACGGCCACTAGAGGGAGTACGCGCTCCCCTGGGGGGCGGAGCTTGCGGGAAGCACGCATGCGCCCGGAGGCAGTCGGTGGCACCAGCCCGGGAGAAGGGCAAGACGGTGGCCGAGAGGGTTCCGGGAGGCGGACGGTGGCCGAGAAGGTCCGGCATGGAGCACCTGGAGCGCTGCGCGTGGTTTCTCCGCGGGACGCTGGTGAGGGCGGCGGTGCGACGCTACCTGCCCTGGGCGCTGGTGGCCGCCATGCTGGCGGGCTCGGCCCTCAAGGAGCTGTCCCCGCTGCCCGAGTGCTACCTCAGCAACAAGCGCAACGTCCTCAACGTGTGAGTGCACCAGGTTCCGGGCGCTGCTTGGGTGGGCGAGCTGTCGGGAGGGATGCCTGCCTTGACAGCCGCGTCCGCGCTCTGGTGGCGACGCGGGGACCCTGGGAAAGCGAGTAACACTCGCGCCTTATGTTTAAGGATTCCGATAGGAGGACCGAGTTGACGGGCGGGCCGGTGACAGGCTGGGTTGGAGGTGGCAGTGTGTCTGAGGTGCTCTGAAGCTGCTGCTCACCGTCCCCTCTCTCCCAGTTAGGCTCTGGCCCCTGTCCTGTTTGGAGAGATGTCACCTCCCTTCTGCCGGCTTGTCAGGCACCTCTCTCCTAACCCCTGTGACAGAAATCCCCACCGTTGTCTTAAAGACCACCTCTAGACCCACCCGCCACCCTGCAAAGTTTTTCCCTCCCGGCCGTGTCTTGGTAGAAGAGTGAAGCCTCCCGCGCCGGTGACCTTTCTCCTGGATCTCCTTGGACTTTTCGCAGTCGTTTAAAGTGCATGGCAGTTGCCCAGGAAAGCAACCCCGGCGGACTTCTTTGGGACGTCTCTCTAACTCCTCCCACTTCTTTCCTAGTCTTTTAAAACACCCATGTCGAACGTTTCTTGCACAAAACCCCGTTGCAGCAAGTACAGGGAGTCTGGAAGCTGAAATTGCGCCTTCGCTGTGAACTTAAGACCAGAGTTTCCAGCAAGCTGAGAGTCTGCCTAACTCTTCTTATCTGCTTAAAACTCTCTCTCTCTCTCTCTCTCTCTCTCTCTCTCTCTCTGTGTGTGTGTGTGTGTGTGTGTGTGTGTGTGTGTGTGTTTTGGCAGCTGGGTCGGGTTTCTGGCAGCCCTTAGCTTTGGCAAGGCTTTCCTTATCAATGCTGGTGATGGTTTTAGTGTCAGTCTCCTTGGTGGTGTCTGAGAAACCACTAGAACCTAGGGACGAGGCATTCTGTCCTTGGCCCCCCTTCATCTTTACCCACTGAGTGGCCGGGCTAAGAATAGAGTGATGGTGATAGCTGCCTGGGATCTCTTCATGGGTTTTCTGCAGCTCACTCCCAGGTCAGCCACCTTTCATGAGCACTGGGCAGGCAGACCTGGCAGCTCTTGTCTTATCTGGCCTGATGAACCAGGAGCCCAGCAGGCTGGCATGCTAGTCTGTTGCTTAGGGGTAGCCATGGATTTTAATGTTTTGTTTCAAGACATGGTGCTGATTGATGGGAGGGAACTGACAGACTCACTGAATCTGAACCTGGGAGAGGTTTTGAGAACTGCTTGGCGCTCTCCGCTTCACCAGCTGAGGCCTGAAGATACACAAATAGAGTCAGAGTCAGGATTGGAACCCTGGTCCTGTGGCTTGAAGGAAAGCGCTCTCTCTCTCTCTCTCTCTCTCTCTCTCCCCCTCTCTCAGACTTGCTAGCCTTATTACCACTAGTGTGGTAGAAAAGGGCTTTGGGGCTGGGCAAAGGGTAGCTCAGTCTGTGTTTGCTGGCGTGTGGCGCTGGCAAAGTATTCGGTTTTCTGAGCCCCCAGTATCTATCTGTAAAATGGGACAAATGAGGGCCGGGGGTACACCTTGGTGGAGAGAGTGCTGCCCTAGATTGTACCCCAGGTTTGATCCCCAGCACCATGTAAAACTGGGTGTGGTTGCATATACCAGCAATGGTGCTACAAGGGTGGTGGAAGCAGGAAGATCCATCCATGTTCAAGACCATCCTCAGCTATATAGGCAGTGTGATGCCAGCCTGGGCTATACTTAAAGACAAATGACCCCTTCCTCCTCAGCTGATTGTGAAGTTTTCTGTGGAAGTGAATTGTGTAAACATATCTGACTTTTGATAGAAGCTCAGGTCTTGCTTTCCTGAGCAGGTAGCACAAGTGGAAAATTGCAGGCCCTGGATTTGAACCCCAGTCCACTACTTACGAACACCTCTCTGTCATGACACATCTGTGTGGCTCAGTTATGGATGAACTAATTTCACTACTTAGGAAATAAAGCTTGGGTAAGCATGTTGTAGGAATTCAAACACAGTAGCTATTTGGGTGGACAACTTTGATTGATTTCATGTAACTGCCTTTGGGAGCTTAGATACCCAAAGCATGATGACGCCATTTCTTGTCTGCCATGTCTCCTCTTCACCTGCTCTTTCCTCTTCTGTCAGGTATTTTGTTAAAGTGGCCTGGGCCTGGACAGTCTGTCTCCTCCTGCCTTTCATTGCCCTCACCAACTACCACCTGACGGGCAAGGCCGGCCTGGTCCTGCGGCGGTTGAGCACGCTGCTCGTGGGCACGGCCATCTGGTATGTCTGCACAGCCCTCTTCTCCAACATTGAACACTACACAGGCAGCTGCTACCACTCCCCAGCCCTGGAGGGCATCAGACAGGAGCATCGGAGCAAGCAGCAGTGCCACCGGGAAGGGGGCTTTTGGCACGGCTTTGACATCTCAGGCCACTCCTTCCTACTGACCTTCTGTGCACTCATGATCGTGGAGGAGATGGCTGTTTTGGACGAGGTGAAGACGGATCGCAGCCACCGCCTCCACACTGCCATCACCACCCTGGTTGTCGCCCTGGGCTTTCTGACCTTCATCTGGGTATGGATGTTTTTGTGCACAGCTGTTTATTTCCACGACCTGATCCAGAAGGTGTTTGGCACCTTTTTTGGTTTGCTGGGCTGGTACGGGACATATGGGTACTGGTACCTGAAGTCCTTCTCTCCCGGGCTTCCTCCCCAGAGCTCTAGTTTGACTTTGAAGCGAGAAACTTACAAGAAGTAAAAGAGAAACAAGTGGGGACAGGAGGACAATGGCTGATAGATTTTCCACCTACTTTGTCCGGTGACTGGCTGAACTATTTATTGGTCCCACTTCAGAGGCCATGCTTACTAGGCACTTTTGTGGTGGGGTCGAGTCTGAGAAACGTTCGGGCCTCAGACTCTGCTGGTGATGCCATCCATGCTGGCCGCACCACCATTCCTGCCCGATACTTCTCATCTCTGGCAAGACGTGACCGTGATCTGTTTCCTGAGGGAGAGCTAAGGCTCAGCAGAGGGACGGCAGACAGCCTCATGATGTGGGTCAAGGGGAACCAGAGCTGCAGGACTCCCTCTGCTGTGGTCTCCCTGGCCCTGGTCCTTTTAACAGTATTTCCCCACAGCTGATCCTAAGATGAGCATTTATCTCTGGCAGGTTCTTTATTAAACACCCCGATGCCTAAAGCACACTCTCCGGCTATCGTAATCCACCTCCTCTTTGGAGTACTGACATTTGTACCTGGCTATGACCAGTTCCCAGCGGGGGCCACAGCCCTGCAGTGCCTGGATGATTTTTATGTAGTGAACATTGGTAAGATCTTCCCGTCTGCGCTGTCTATTGTTATACGTTGGTTTTTGGAGCAGAAACCGGGAACCGCATTTCCCCCTCTTCCCCCCTGCGTGAGGGCTTATGGTTTAATCGTCACCGTGGCATTTGTTCTTTGATGACAAAACTTCAGTACTGCACTTCGGCGTGTGAAAATTGTTTTGAGGGTTTTTGGTTGTTGTTTTGTTTTTTAGAACACTAACTTAACTTTTTATAAACAAAACTCTTGGCATAGTGTATTAAATCTCACCTGATAGGGTTGTTCCCTCTGTTAAGAATAAAACTGGAACCAGGGGGCATGGTGCTGCACGCCTTTAATCCCAGCACTAGGGAGGCAGAGGCAGGCGGATCTCTGTGAGTTTGAGGCCAGCCGGGTTCGTCTATATAGTGAGCTCCAGACCAGCCAGGGCTCTAGAGTTCGAGATCCTGTCTCAAAAATAAAATAAAATAAAAATAAAAAATAAAACAAATAACAAGAGTCAAACTGGAAAGCAGACATTTCATTATTTAATGGATTTTGAGCTGAGAGAGTAATTCTGTGAAGTCCTTGTTGGTACTGAGGCCTTCTTGCCCACCTACTGTTGGTCGAGATGGAATAAGGTTCAGGGTCATAGGATCATAGGACAAGTACCACAGGCAAGGAATTTTTACCTTTGGAGAAGATTATGATAATTCAGAAGTGAAATAAAAGGTCTCCCTCTGATGCAAGAAACCAGCCACCCATATTACATACCGCCACCATGCAAAGTTATCCATATTACATAGTGGCATGGCTTTGGCCCCGCCTCCTTTTCCTTGTCCCATCAACAGAACCACCCTAAAAGGAGGACATTCAATAGGAGTGACATTCTCTCTGCAGCACCTCCTGGTTTTCAGCCATATCATTATATGGCCTTCACTGAAACTGCTAGGGTTAGAAGTCTCATCATGCATGTCCCACGTGGCAAGCTTCCAGTCTCTGATAAGAGGACCCCTGTCCTCTCCCAGGTGATCTCTTAAGCCTGTCACACTGAGTCCTGGCCTTTTGGATGATCACCCTTGTAGCTGCTTTGACGCCTCATACCCAGCAGAGCTGGGTAACGGCACTGCCTGATAAGCTTTGGCCTGCCTGTCCTGACTCGAGCTCGGGCTGTTAGGTGCTTAGTTAAGTTAAGAGTAATTTCTTTCTTACTTTTAATTTAATTTTTTAAAATTTAATTTAATTTTGTTTTGTTTTGTTTGTTTTTTTGAGTCAGGGTCTCATTATGCAGCCCCAACTTTCCTGAAACTCACTACGTGGACCAGGCTGTTCTTCGACTCACAGAGATCTGCCTGCCTCTGCCTCCTTAGTGCTGAGATTAAAAATACACTAATATTAAAGCCACCATACCTGGCTACTAAGTAATTTTTTTAATATAAGGATATATTTGTAATATGTATTTCGTAACCTGTTGAGCTACAGATCAACTTGACCAATGATGATTTATGATGTAAGATGGTGTTACCGAAGGGGAAGGAAGGCGGGCAGTGAGGTGTCAGCGAGGGGCTGTGGTGAGTTGGTAAGGACTGAAAACGTGTTTCACCTCCTGGGAGTTTCCACCCATCCCCCGGGTGAGAATGGGCCTGGGGAAGATGGTAGAGCTGGTCTGGGCAAAGTCCCTCAGGCGTCATGTGACAACAGAAGGGAACAGCCATAGTGCACCCAGAAGTTCATTGTCACGTCAAGGCCCCAGACAGTTTTCTCACAGGGTCTGACCAGGTTTAACCTTAAACTGATATGTGTGGGAACTCTTAGGTGCACAGCGTTCTCTACATATTAATGGATTATATTACACGTGCATATTCGTGGTATTCCACCCTTTCCTCTCTCAATGCCAGGGCTGGGAACCCAGGGTTTTGTGCATGCTGGGCAAGCCCTCTACCCCTGAGCTACACCCCGAGTTCCTTGGAACCCTTGCCTTCCCTCCTGTGCAAGGAAGCTGGCATGGTTGAGTGTCTGGACTGGGGCAGCCGTGAGATGTAGGTTTGAGTCTTGGCATCACTCCCAACCCACCTGACCAGCGTGCGAGCCCTGTTACCCTTGCCCGTAAAGTGGAGGCGATTCTTTCAGCACGAAAGGAGGTGACCTGTAAGATGCTGAGGATGAGGGCTAATCAGGCTGTTACCTCCAAGCCTTTTTCTTGACATCGTTTAGAATGGTCTGGCTCCTCTAGAGAAAGCAGAGAAGCTAACATCTTTTAGGGAACACTCAGAGTTTGGGTGTGCTATTGAAAATCTCATATCGTCTTTCGAAGTGTCTGTTGTCCCAAGGTGTTGAACATGAGACTTTGGGGCATCTGACCAGAGTCATGCCATGCTGTGTTTGCTTCTCCGGGTGGAGGTTTGCTCACTTGCTTCCATTTGCATCTGTCATTGTCTGGGTACCAGATTGTGTTTAGGAATGGCTCATGCCACTGTTATGTACACACAAAGCCCATGTGTAAACAAGCAAATTAAAGTACACCAGAGATGATGGAATCCCACACTATTGAGTTTGGTGTGTTCCTTTCTATATTTGTTTTTAATTGACTTTTTTGACTTTAACATTTTTATTTATTTATTTATTTATATTTTTTATTTTTTGGTTTTCAAGACAACTTGGTTGTCCTGGAACTTGCTCTGTAGATCAGGCTAGCCTCAAACTCTCAGAGATTCACCCGCCTCTGCCTCCCAAGTGCTGGGATTAAAGATGTATACCACCACCGCCTGACTTAACTTTAACTTTTAAATTTAATTTATTTGTGTGTGTTGTATGCATGTATGTGTGCACTCGCTATGGCAAACATGTGAAGATCAGAGGACAACTTGCATGAGTTAATTCTTTCCTACCATGTATGACTTGCAGATCAAACTCAGGTAGTCAGGCTGGGCAGCAGGTGCCTTTCCCCAGGAGTCACCTTGTTGATTCTATTTTTAGGACTTTATTTATTATTATTATTGTGTGTATGATACATGCGTTTGTGCACATGAGCCATAAACTACACGTGGAGATCAGAGGAAAACTTTGTGGAATTGATTCTTTCCTTCCACATGGACCTTGGGTGTCAAACCTACTCCTTTAGATGTGGCAGCAGGTGCTTTTACCCATGAGCCACTTCACTGGCGCAGACCCAGGCCACCTTCTGATCCTTTCTTGAATTATGCTCACAGGAGTCATTTCACAGCTGGAGTGTCTCTAAGAAACACTTAGGTCAAAAGACTGATATCCTTTCACCTGCCTTACTCTCTTCTCTGTCATTGGATCCTGAGGTCTGGGCCAGCCAGGCCTGAGAGCTAGCCCCTTGGCAGAAGCAGAAAGGTAGGCCTCAGCCGGGCAGTGGTGGCACACGCCTTTAATCCCAGCACTCGGGAGGCAGAGGCAGGCAGATCTCTGTGAGTTCGAGGCCAGCCTGGTCTACAAGAGCTAGTTCCAGGACAGGAACCAAAAGCTACAGAGAAACCCTATCTCGAAAAATCCAAAAAAAAAAAAAAAAAAAAGGTAGGCCTCGTTGACAGAATGCTATAGAGCAGTGACTGTGTACTGGGGCAAGGTCACTTTGCAGCCCTGGGACCCTCCACACACAAAATAGCACTTTGTGCCTTTCTGCCCACTCGCTGGCAGCCTGGCCTACTTGGCACCTCTGCGTGGTGTGTGCTGAAAGCCTTTGGATCCGAGATTAGAATCTTCTCACGCTGTTTGGTCCTGCAGCAGCCAACTCAGGAGTTTTGAGTCAGAGCCATCCCCCTCCTAGCTAAAGTGGTATGCTGGGGTTACAAAGCCAAGTGTGGTACATGGCTGCATTTCAGGAAGGAGAGCCCCTGCCACCATCAAGTGTCCTGAGTGTAGGTGCAAGGTCAGGACCTGGGAACGTTGAACTGAGAACCTGCTGCCCTGGGGATCCAGAAGCACGTTCATAGAAGGTGTCGTTCCTTTTGGTCTGAAAGGATAAGGAATTCAAACTCTCCTGCAGGAAAGGAAAACCAAGACAGGAACGGCACATGCAAGGTCATGTAGATAATTCCATGACTTCTGCCCATTCGGAGAACCTAACTTTCCTCATCTCAAAAACCCTGGAGACTGAAGACAGACTTGGGCAGCTGTAGGCATGCCTTGCTCTGGGCTCTGTTAGAGTGCCTGGCTCGGGCAGGTTCCACCACTGCTTTTTCTGCTGTGATCTTGAACTAGTAACAGCATCTCTGGGCCTCGTTCCCTCATCCAGTGAGCAGTGGGTAGACTAGAGTACCTCGGCAACCCTGGGATCCGCCCCACTCTCTGTTTCTGTTTTGCTTGATAAAAAGTCCCTTCCGAACTCATTAGGACTTATTTTAGGAAACAATGTGAGAAGGAACGCCCACTTGGCTTGAGTGGCAGCTGGCTTGCCAGTGAGTGATAGGCAGCAAACTTTGGCCTGCAGCTGCTCACTGCCCACTGCCTTTGTCTCTGTATGGACCTCCAGATGAATTCTGACAGGAGCACCTGGGCCCCGATGGGCTCTCTTCCCAACTTCGGCACCTCTGGTGAGTTTTACTGTTGAGCAGCACCTCCTGTACAAACGATGACCGGGTAGTAGTCACGCTTCGTGCTCGCAGGCCTAACTGTCTCCAGGTAGGGGCTGTGCCCTGAAATGCTTGCAGGGAGACTCCCTGACAGCTGCCTGCAAAAATGTCAAGGACCCAGATGCCAGTTAGTCACGTAGTGATTGTAGTTCCTTACTAATAACTGAACACAGCCGTAGTGAGGAATGCATGACGTAGGTAGTGTCAGCTGTGAAGGCAGAAGATCTGGGCTGTGTGCCCTCGGTCAGGTCTGCCTCTGAGCCTGTTTCTGGGGTTCACTCAAGAGGCACAGACTAGAAGGAGAAGAGCCCTGGTGTACTGAGATCCCCCAGTCTCAGGGGACACAGCATTAAGACAGGGGCCTGGACTGGACTTCTGTTGACTGGGCAGACAAGGGAATGAGTGACCCCAATAGTGCATGGACCATCCGGTGCAGAGTGTTCCTCAGTGTGACACAACCAAGGAGAGGCCGGGTGGTGGTGGCGCACGCCTTTAATCCCAGCACTCGGGAGGCAGAGGCAGGCGGATCTCTGGGAGTTCGAGGCCACCCTGGTCTACAAGAGCTAGTTCCGGGACAGGCACCAAAGCTACAGAGAAACTGTGTCTCGAAAAACCAAAAAAAAAAAAAAAAAAAAAAACTAAGGAGAACAATGTATGGGTGGGGGAGATGTTTTGCTTTTTGAGACAGGCTTTGTATGCATGGCTGTCCTGGGACTTATGCAGATCTGTCTGCCTCTGTCTCTCCAGTGCTAGGGTTAAAGATGTGTGCCACCAAATCTTATCATCTTGGCTCATGGTTTGAGAGGTTTCAATTCATGGCTGGGCTGACTCTATTTCTTTAGGCTAGAGAGGAGGCAGAACATCCCAGGCGGGAGCATGAAGGAGAGGAAACAGCTTACCTCTGGCAGCCATGGTAACCCGACAGGGCAGTGGCCACCCACAGCGGACAATGCTCAGACACGCGTTTGTAATCCCAGCACTTGATAAGTGGGGTCAGAAAGAAGAGTTCAAGGTCGTCCTTAGATACGTAACAAGTGTGAGGTCAACCTGAGCCACACAAAACCCTGTTTCAAAACAAAAACAGCAAAGGCACATCCTCGGGACCCAGCTGGAGGGTCATCTAGGCCTCACCTTCCACAGTTCCACCACCTCCCGATGACCTGTTTAGATTTGGAGCCCGTCCACGGATTAAACCATTGATAGGTCAAAGGGCTCACAGTCTACCTGTCTCCATGCTTTCCTAATCTCACAGGCATCTCCTGATCGCTCAGGGTGACAGTCAGGGCTGACCATCCCACTGCCCTGATGTCACCACTTAGTCAGATACACCCTGCCTAGAGCATCTGCACACAATGGAGTGAGGAATTTAGCCCAGAGTACCTGAGTTCACATCTTAGCTCCACCCGGCATGCTGGCTGTGTGATGGTGAGCAAGTTCCTCGACCTCTCTGTGCCCTAGTTTTCATAGGGCTTTGGGGATGAATTAACACTGGAGAAGTCACAGCACTTGTGGGTCACTATATGAATGGCTTCTGGATGCATGTTGGG
Source organism: Microtus oregoni (assembly GCF_018167655.1). NCBI lineage: Eukaryota > Metazoa > Chordata > Mammalia > Rodentia > Cricetidae > Microtus > Microtus oregoni. Next base: position 6,541,200 of record NW_024543079.1, read on the forward strand.
TCCTAAGCTGTGCTGTTGTTGACACCTCTCCTTTGGAATGGTCTCAGTTCTGACGGACTTCCAGGTAGGTTAGCTGTGCAGTGTAGATAGGTTAGCTGTGCAGTGTAGATAGGTTAGCTGTGCAGTGTAGGTAGGTTAGCTGTGCAGTGTAGATAGGTTAGCTGTGCAGTGTAGGTAGGTTAGCTGTGCAGTGTAGGTAGGTTAGCTGTGCAGTGTAGGTAGGTTAGCTGTGCAGTGTAGGTAGGTTAGCTGTGCAGTGTAGGTAGGTTAGCTGTGCAGTGTAGGTAGGTTAGCTGTGCAGTGTAGGTAGGTTAGCTGTGCAGTGTAGGTAGGTTAGCTGTGCAGTGTAGATAGGTTAGCTGTGCAGTGTAGGTAGGTTAGCTGTGCAGTGTAGGTGTGCAGTGTAGATAGGTTAGCTGTGCAGTGTAGGTAGGTTAGCTGTGCAGTGTAGGTGTGCAGTGTAGATAGGTTAGCTGTGCAGTGTAGGTAGGTTAGCTGTGCAGTGTAGATAGGTTAGCTGTGCAGTGTAGGTAGGTTAGCTGTGCAGTGTAGATAGGTTAGCTGTGCAGTGTAGGTAGGTTAGCTGTGCAGTGTAGGTAGGTTAGCTGTGCAGTGTAGGTAGGTTAGCTGTGCAGTGTAGGTAGGTTAGCTGTGCAGTGTAGGTAGGTTAGCTGTGCAGTGTAGATAGGTTAGCTGTGCAGTGTAGGTAGGTTAGCTGTGCAGTGTAGGTGTGCAGTGTAGATAGGTTAGCTGTGCAGTGTAGGTAGGTTAGCTGTGCAGTGTAGGTAGGTTAGCTGTGCAGTGTAGGTAGGTTAGCTGTGCAGTGTAGGTAGGTTAGCTGTGCAGTGTAGGTAGGTTAGCTGTGCAGTGTAGATAGGTTAGCTGTGCAGTGTAGGTAGGTTAGCTGTGCAGTGTAGGTGTGCAGTGTAGGTAGGTTAGCTGTGCAGTGTAGGTAGGTTAGCTGTGCAGTGTAGGTAGGTTAGCTGTGCAGTGTAGGTAGGTTAGCTGTGCAGTGTAGATAGGTTAGCTGTGCAGTGTAGATAGGTTAGCTGTGCAGTGTAGATAGGTTAGCTGTGCAGTGTAGATGTGCAGAGTCATGTCCCCAGGGTCTAGCTCTAGTCTGCTTTTTGGGTAACCGAAAGCAGGGGAGCTGATTTCTGGGACAGCTAACAGAAAAGGACATTGATCTGTGGTGTCCATGTTGCTGACCGGGGTGAAGTAGGGCCATGCTGTTGACAGTGCTGAGGGCTGCCAGATGCTGGCTCCAGCTCGTTTGGGGCTCGGGGTACAGCTCCTCTCCAAGTGCTGCCCCTTGCTGCCCTCTGTCAGGTGTGGTCGCCCAGTGTACATACTCATGAGTGTCTGAGTGCCCAGGAGGGAAGAGGACGGGCCACCAGGGAACTGCCTGGATTAGACCTCTGTGTCCAGGGGGAAATTTTCCGGTCCTGCCCCGAGAGGTTGCAGTAGCTCAAATCTCCCTTCATGCCTTTTGAGCTTCCCTGACTTTTGCCTTAACTCTCAGGGCATACCTCAACTGCTGGGCACTCCGTGCATTGTCAGGTGCCTCTGCAAACCCCTCAGGTGCCCCTGTTCCCCCCTCAGATATCCCTGTGCCCCCCTCAGGTGCCCCTGTGCCCCCTTCAGGTGTCTCTGTGCCCCACTTAGGTGCCCCTGTGCCCGCCCTCAGGTACCCCTGTGCCCCCCTCAGGAACCCCTGTGCTTGATCTGTTCGGGTTCCAGACTGGAAGGACAGCACCTGCCTGGGCGCATGCTCACTTCAAAATGGTCACTACAGTACCCACACCTGAGCCCAACCACACAGCACACGTGAAGACCTTGCTCATGTCACACTGTTCCACCAACATGCCTGTCATGGGTGGGGCATGGATAAAGCCCACCTTCCATGGGCAGGAGCTGCAGTTCGTAGCAAAGGCTGCTTGTGCACTTCAAATTCAGTCTACTGCTTGCAATGCGGGTACTTGGGCTCTGAACCTCAGCTTCTCCATCCATGAGACAAAATTGTATGATTTTGTATAAAAGTGCTTGTGTGAAATTCTAGCATACAGATAATTCTCAGCAGATAGAGTGATAGAGTTCTCACTTGCATAGCAGCTTTGCCTGTCAGCACCCCAGATTTTCTTCATAATATTCCCAAAGACAGAAGGAGATAAGAGAGAGGACTCTTGGCTCCAACTCTCTCATAATGGGATCAGGATCCAATGAGCACTAATGTCCCAGGGCCTTGGCTTCTCATCTCTTCCTCAGGCTGCAGTCAAAGCCTTCCAGCCTAGGCGTTGGCTCTCCCGTTCTCAATGGTTCTTCCCATTCTGCTATTCCTTATGTCAGAGGCAGCTCCCTGTCTCTCCAAACCCGTTCCTGCAACTGGTGACCCAACCAGAGATGGTTTCCCAGCCTCCTTTGCAGCTGCATGAAGCCTTGTAATCAAATCCTTCCATGTTAAGGACTCACATGTGCTCCTGTATCTGTCCTTCCATATCCTAGTGTTGTTCTTAATTCTGTGGGTTAGAGGGTAAAGGCGTTACGCGAGGAAGAAGACACAGACACGCGGCGGTCCCACGTGGGTGCACTTTAATAGGAGAGGGGTAACAGGCAGGTAAGGGGTGTGCGGTCACGATGGGAAAGGCGGGAGAGAGAGAAGGGGGGAACTCGTGGCGGCCTTTGCTTTTTAACGGGGAATGCAAAGGCTTCTGGGAAATGTGTCCTGCTCTTGCGTGCGCTGGAGTCCAGCGGAACGCTGGGAGCTGTAGTCTTGCAAAGGAACAAAACCTAGCACACAAAAACCTGGGCTTGTTGTTGTTCCCATCTAGGGCAGTGGTTCTCAACCTGTAGGTCTCTATCCTTTCGGGGCCGAATGACCCTTTCACAGGGGTCACCCAAGACCATTTGAAAATACAGGTATTTATATTATGATCCATAACAGTAGGGAAATTACAGTTGTGAAGCTGCAATGAGAATAATTTTACAGTTGGGGGGGTCACCACAACGCAGGGAACTGTTTGAAAGGGTCGCAGGGTTGGGAAGAACCGTTGAGAACCACTGGTCTAGCGGATCTTGATCAGGCTTGTTTTCTCTGCCAGTTAAGGGATCAAAGGGCAGGAAAAATCTCAAGTGGGGGAGGGTAGCAGTGGGGAAATCTTGAGCACAGTGAACAGAATCAACAGTTGAAGAAAGGTGATTATCGGGGGTGCAGAAACACCCATGCCCCTCCCCCACACACAGAGAGAAAACAAAAGACCTTCTTCAAAACAGAGGGGGTATGAAGCCAAATATCCAGTTTCTTCTTCAGGGCTGTAGTTTTTTTAAGTCTCTGAAGGCTCTTCATCACCTAATTTGGGGTAAAGACAGGATGGGCCGATTGACCCACAAATGTCGTGTAACACGTCCTGATCTGGCCTTGAACCTGTTGAGCCGGTCCAGCAGCAGGGGCCTACTGGCAAGCCTTTGTCTTAAGACACCAGGCTTTTGTTTGAGGTTAGGAGGGTAAGGAAGAAGCCACCTTGGAAGTTCGCCACCTTTTTTGCCTAACCATGGCCCTCTGGCTATCGATCTGACTGCCAGGGAGTCTAACTCTAGTTTGTCATAGTGATTGGGTGTGAGGAGGTTGTGGGGTGACACTCAGGGCCATGCCACGCTAGGCCTCCAGCCCCTGTGATTGAGTTTGACCATACAGGTGAAGGCCAGCAGCATGGACAGAGCAAGGGGGTGGCATAGGGGCTTCACAATAGATTCCGCTCCTCTTGCTAGTGGAGGTCTTTTTCTCACCTGAGTCCCTGGCGTTGTGTCCTTCCTGTTAAAACACCTGAGAATTCACCTTCCTAACGCAGTATTCTCCATCTCCCTTACCCCACTTCTCCTAGCACCCGCATGGTGGCTCACAACAGTCTGTGACACCAGTTCCCAAGGATGCAATGCCCTCTTCTGGTCCTGCAGGCACCAGGCGTGCATGGTGCACAGACATCCATGCATATAAAACACCATACACAAAAGAAAGGAAAAAAAGCCAGGTGGTGGTGGCACACACCTTTAATCCTAGCGCTCTGGAGGCAGAGGCAGTCAGATCTCTGTGAGTTTGAGGCCAGCCTGATCTACGAGAGCTAATTCCAGGACAGGCTCCAAAGCTACAGAGAAACTCTGCCTCGAAAAACCAAAAAAGAAAAAAGAAAAAAAAAAAAGTCCCCAACAGACTTGCCACAGCCCACAGACTTGCCACTGCCTGACGTTCCTTCACTGAGACTCTTCCCCCATGATTCTAGGTTGTGCTAAGTTGATAATTAAAATTAACACCACACTCCTCCTACTCCTCCAATGAGTCAGCACTTCTATGCAAAGCCTTTGAGGGCCTATCATGGGCCACGCTGCTTCCCCTACCGCCCCAGAGTCCTGTGTGTGGTACTCCTCTGCAGTTTCCATGCTGGAGGCTCCCCTGGGCTGAGGACTAGATCTTATTTATAGAGCGTGGCCTAGAGCATGCTCTGGTCATGTTTGTGGCGATTCTTCTCCTCAAGCTCCTGCCAGAGACCCTGAGCCCACAGCCACACTGCTCTTCTGTCCTGCTCCTCTTTGGGCAGATAGAGGAGACTCACACAGAGTATCCTCCACGGGCTCCCCAAATGGTCATCTTTGCCTTCTCTCTGGAAGTGAAATGGTTGGACTATTCTTTCTAGAGCCCTTCCCCTCCCTCCTGCTAAGAACAGGAAAGAGCTGTGCCTAGGTCGGGATCCAGAAGACAGCACATACCCACTCGTGTGCACTGCCAGTGCTTACTGAGTGGCCATAGCACTGGCAGATTTGAGTGGGTCCCAAGGCAGAGTCAGGCTGCAGTTTAAGATGCTCTGCCAGCTGAACTTCACCTCACGACTCCGCAGAGCCAATGGAGTTTAAGTTGTCTGAGAGGTGGGCATGCACTACGTATAAGGTAAGAGGGCCAGACAAAGAAATCCACCCTGGTCCTGAAACCAGAGCCAATGAAAAAAACACACCCTGGCTCTGAGACCCAGGTGAAAGAAAGAAATGCTTTAGCCTTGAACCCGGAACCAAAGAAACACGCCCTGACTCTGAAACCAGTGCCAAAGAAACACACTTTGGTCATAGGATCAGAGACAGTGAAAGAAATATACCCTGGATCTGAAATTAGAGCAAAAAGGCTAAAAGGGACAGTGAAAGAAACATAGTTTGGCCCTGAAACCAGAGCCAAATCTGCCCCGATCAACTAAGCAGAAAACCAACCAATCCCTGTGCAGGGAAACAAACCAATCCCCGAGCAGAAAACTAACCAATCCCTGAATATGGGATTTAGCCAATCTGAGCTCAAGGAACTGAAATCTGACCAATTCCCACCCTGAAACTCTCCCTGGAAAAATTCTGCCCCTAGGAAGCCCTGTATAAGCTCTTGCCTGTTCAGTTTGCTGCCCTTTTCCCACCCTGCCAGAGGCAGCCACTCTCCTGGATTCTTCCCTCCCAATAAATCTCTTGAATGAGGTTTGGAATGGACTGGAGAAGAGAAGTAACAACTTTTCACCAGAGTGGAGCAGCAGGGCAGAGCACGGCTGTAACACTTTTGCTGGGGAAACCTTCCCCTAGCAGAGCCGTGTTGTTAAACTCCTGGGAACCAGAGGAGCCTAACTGTAACAGCTTCCCTGGGGAAGCTCTTTCCTGCTGGAGCAGAGCTGTTATGCTGGGGAAGCCTTTCCCTAGAACAGGGCTGGAAGCTGCTATGCTTGCTGTGACCTGTGGTAGTCCTTGGCTCCTGACTACCAGGATTCCTTTCATTCCGAACTGCAATGCTTACACTATGACAGCCACAGAAGTCCTGAGGAGGAAATGCCTGTGTCCCACTATCACCTGGCACAAGGTCGTATCCTCCTCTGCAGATGAGAATGATTCTTTTGAGAAGCAGCTTTGGGTAGGCCACTGCACACCTGTCCACGAGACACCAAGTAACTGTGCAACCCAAGCTCTTGTTCATGAGCCGGTGTCAGCTGCTCTCAGTCTATCCTTCCAGGCCTGCTCACCCAGCAACACTGCATCCAGAGACAGTGAGATAGCATCAAGAATGCCACCTTGGCCTCTGCTTCATCCTACCTCTGAGTTCTCACAGTGGATTCTTTCCTTGTGACCAGTTGACAGAGGAAGAAGGGAACTCTGGCTTGATACCAGGTGGAAGTGGATAGTTGTAGCTCCGAAGGAATTTCCTGGCAGGCACTGCAGGAGGCAGATGCTTCTAGAAGAGGAAATTCTAAGCAGTACCTCCCGAAGATGGTCCATTTTACCAAGATGGAGACAGAGGTCCAAAAATATGACCTCATACCCATGCACAGGATTAGTGGTTTGCCTGGATGCTCAGGAAAACGGTAAGAGCAAGACTGGGAGATTGGAAGCAAGTATACCCATGGGGGACGACATGTGGATGGTGCTTTAACAATGAGCACAGGATGGAGGGACAATCTGGTCCAGCAGAGGAGAACCCTGCCTGTGACTCTTGGCCATGATGCTCTGTTTTGGAGATGTCAGGCATTTTCTTTCCCTAGTCACCCTTGTGCTCAGTCAATTGCTCATCCACACACTGACCTACAGGTGGCAAATGGAATTAACATGGCCTTTCTCTCATCAAAACTGATTTAAAGTTTCTGCTAGGGCCCCATTCACCACAGAAACTCGCCATCCAGATGGCAGACCAACTAAATCGCGTGTCTCCATCATGGAGGGAACAGTGCTTTTAGGTGCTTATTCTCCAGGTGCGTTTGTCTTCCCTGACCCTTGCAGGCATGGGCTCATGAATGCCCTCTTTCCAGGCTGGCTTTTCACTAAAGATCTGAGGATACAGCAGAAGAAATGTGGGTGTGGTTAGACCCGCACCATCATGTGGTCTCTCAGTCGGAAGCTGGAGTTACAGGACGCTGAAGTGGACTGCTCAAGGCTGTGTTCCAGGGTAGCTACAGGATGAAGTCCCTGCAGTGGGACAGCGGGAAACCCCGAGTCCAGCAGTGCTGAGGCAGGGATGGGAGTCTTTACTCCCGTGATGGCTTGTATCCAGGTCACAAAACTGTAGCTTCCTGTGATCGTTCCTCTTCATTATCTGTTTGACTGGATTTAGAATCACCTAGGAGGTACACCTCTGGGCCTGTCTGTAATGGCGTTTCTAGAAGGAGGAACTGAGGAGAGAAGACCCACCCTGAGTGCGTGTGAGTGGAGCCATTCGTGGCTGAGGACCTGGACTGACTTAAAAAGAGAAGAAAGGAAGCCAGCGGAGCACCAGCATTTTCTCTCTCTGTCTCTGTCTCTCTCTCTCGATAAAGTATGAGTAGCTGCCTCATGTTTCTGCTGCCATGCATTTCTTCCATAACAGGTCTCAAACCATAAGCCAAAAATGAACCCTTCTTTAAGTTGATTTCTGGGTATTTTATTATAGCAATAAGGAAAAGCAGCTCACTTCACAGTCTGAAACTTTGGACTTTGATTATTTGAAAAAAAATTATTTTACATTTGTGAGCACTTTGTCTCAAGGAGCTCATACAAGGGCGTCTGACCCCTGGAACTGGAAGTACAGGTGGTGGTGAGTAGACATGTGGGTGCTGGGAACCCAACCCAGGTCCTCTGGAAAAGCAGCCACTTAACTGCTGAGCCATCTCTCCAGTCCCATGGACTTCAACAGTTTAGAGATTATGGTTCCAAGTAGAAGTACATCAATGGCGCCATTGAATTAAACATTCAGAGTGGCCATTTTGGGCTTATACCATTGGCACAATAGGCAAAAACATGGTCTACTTTCCTGGCTGGGTATATTGGTCCTGACTGGCTATAGGCACACTGGGTTGCTGCTCCACCATGGTGGCCCAGAAGATAATGTACGGAAAAGGGACTCCTTCCATATCCAACCATAAAAGATGAACAGAAAACACAGCCACCTAAGGACTGCTTTACACTGGGGTATAAAGTCATTTCCAAATAAGCCACCCCATTGGCTGAAGCACTGTTGGAAGCAGTGAACCTGTGGGCAGTGGGAGAGGGAGAAGTCATAAAGCCCAATGGTGGCCTATGGGTTGTTTCAGAAATTGACATGAGGATTTTCTCCCGTGTGAGTGCGTGAGTGTGTGTGTGTGTGCTGCAGGCTGACTTGGAGGCTGCCAACAGTGACATCTCATTTGTATACTGCACTATGTGAAGGACTGTGACTGCTGGAACTGTGGGAGGCGTGAGTGACATCCAGCCTCCTGCCTCCTCCAGAGACCTGACTGACGGAAGGGCTCCGAGAGTCTCATTTCAGAGAGAGGAGGAGCATGTCCTGTATCATCATGCCCTTTAGCCCACTGGGATCCATATGTTATTGTTCATGAGTAGAACTTTTATAGACTGAGAAGGGGCTTCATGGATGTCTAGCTAGACCAGTACGGTAGACAGGGCCAGACAGTTTCTGCATCTACAAAGTCCACCCTTGCCCTGGCTTGACCAGGGCTATTTATATGTATATGAATGTTTTGCATACTCAGTGCCCACAGCGGTCAGAAGAGGGTTCCAGTCCCTGCAGGTGGAATATGGATTAGTTGTGAGCCGCAATGTGGGTGCTGGGAATTGAACCTGGATCCTCTATAAGGACAAGTATTCTACGCTTTAGGTCATCGCTCCAGATTTTTTGAGACAAGGCCTCAGAAAGCCCTGGTTGGCCTCAGATTCAGTACCTGAGTGACAGTGACCTTGAACTTGATCCTCCTGTCTGCACATCCCAAGTGCTACTACACTATAGGTGTGCATTGCCCGGCCCAGTTTCTGCAGTGCTGAGAAATCAAAGCCAGGGCAGCCCCATGTGTGCTATGTAAGCACTCTGCCAATGGAGCCACATCCCCAGCCCTATATGTTTCTTGTAACCTTTCTGAAAACATGCAAATTCTTATACTTAGTATTATTATTATTATTATTATTTTGAAAAATCGATCAAACTATGCTCTCTCTGAAACAAATTATACTCTCAGACTGAGCATTTTAATGTTTCTCCAACTTGGAAATTAAGGTGGGAACATGTGCCCTGGCCAACCTCTAAGAGGACTGTAAACAGATGGATGTGAAAAGACTCTATAAACTGTGAAGTTCTGTGCCCGAATGGAGTAGACTTAAGACCATGTCAGCAGCCTTTGACCATATGTGAGGCTGCGCTCTGTTCTTCCTCAGTATCAAGCTGCTGGGACAACAGGCTATTGCCGCCTTCCCAAGCTAACTTGCTCTCCCCAAGAGCTGGATCCAAAACGTCGCACCTTCACCCCCATTCTGACTTTGGAAATGAGAGTTGGGTAGATAACACACTTTAGAAATGAAAAGCAACTGCTCCTCCTGGATGCTTTATTGGGGGCTCTAAGCATGAGTGGCAGTGACACCCAGACCCTTTCCCAACATGCAAAAGGCACAGGAAAGTGAGACCCGGGGAGGGGCAGTGTGGAGGAGAGACCCCACTGCATGCAGTATGGGGAGTCTCCGTAAAAAATGGAAAGGCGGAGGTGGTGAGGGATGCACCCCTGTTCGTGAGCTGAGACTGACCTTCGGAGGTGAAGTGTGCATCCCTGCTCGTGAGCTGAGACCAGCCTTCTGAGGGAAGGCCAACATGGCTTTTGCTCTCCTTGAAGGGGGAGGACTCAGCTCAAGGGAGGAGTGGCTGGCTGATGGCTGCTGCTTTCGGGAATTTCTACTTAAGTGCCAAACTGCACCAGGTGACCAATGAGGGAGTGGGTGAAGGGTGTGCCCATGGAGTTAGCTGGTCCCAGCCATAGATGGGTTTTGGGGTGCCACTGCTTGGCTTGAGCCAGTGCTGTCTCACTGAGTCCTTGTCCAGGAGAAGAACGAGACCCCTTTCGATCTTCAGAGGCCTCGCACGGGGACTCTGGCTCTCCAGTCCCAGACAGAGGTACTGGTTAGATGAGTTGAATCTCGGTGTTGGCTTTGTCCTATAGAAGAGGTCCCTGCCAAGAGGGAAGGGGAGGCTGGGGTCAGGCTCTCTGAGTCCCCAGCACCTCCCAGAACCTGGGCCCTGCCGGGTAGAACATCCTGGGACTCACCTCAGATCCTAACCAGTCCCCACAGAAATGTCTTGAGACCGTGAATCAGAAGCAAAGTCATTTGGGTTTCTTTTCTCTCGCTTTCTCTCTCTCTCCTCTGGTAGAGCCGCGGCCTCAAATCACGGCGTTGGCAATGTCTACTTCTAAACTATGAAATGTTGTCACACTGACAATACAATGACTAGAAAGAAGGGGCAGGACATTCTGTCCAGTGCTCATAGGACAGTGAATTACTGAGAGGGAGTTGGGAAGCACACAGCACAGAGACACCGCCAGTCACACACCAGGCCCCAGCCCAGCTCTAGATGTATTTTTTCTTGAGGTACCAGTAGGCAAAGTAGCCCATCCCACCCAAGGAGCCCATCAGGAAGGATGCCCCAAAGAAGGATGGCGGCTTCCGCTTAACCAGTCGGAATGCATTGGGGATAACAGCTGAGAGCAGTGTGGTGTGGATGTCGCCCAGGACTTTCCGGAAGGCGAAGCGTCTCTGGACCCTCTCAAAGAAAGACTGAAGGTTGGGCCGGCTGCCGTCTTCCCAGTATTTCTTGGACAGTCCCAGGAACTTGAGGCGGTGCAGGGTAGCTCCCAGGAGGACGTCCGCCAGGGTGAAAGCACAGCCACAGAGCCACAGCTCGCATTTCTGCCCTGGAAAGGGAGAGGACACCTGGCACTCAAGCTCTGGCTCTGATCTGCCTGCCAGTGTCACCCGAACCTCTTCAGCAGTAGCTGCCATAGCCTTACCTTGCTGCCCTCGCTCTTTGAGTCAACTGACTTGTGAATTGCAAAGATCTACCTCATTTTCCTTTCTTTTTCTTTTTTCCCTTTCTTTCTTCTTTCTTTCTTTCTTTCTTTCTTTCTTTCTTTCTTTCGTCCTTAGAATAGGTTTCATGTAGCCCAGGCTGGCCTCTAATTCACTATGTAGTGAAGATAACCTTGAACTTATCCTCCTGTCCTCACCCAAGTGTTAGGATTTATAGACTTATACCACCACACCAAGTTTGTGCAGTGCTGAGGGATGGGAATGGGGTAAGGGTGGGAGCAAAACCTAGAATTTTGTGCAAGCTAGGCAAGCTTTCCACCAACTAAATGCCATTCCCCAGCCCTTTCTTTTTCTTTTTCTCTTCCTTTATCTTTTATTTTTAATTTTGGAGACAGGATCTAAAGCCTCAACCTCCAGAGTGCTGGGATTACAGGCCGCAGTACCCCAAACTGTAGATTCACATACCTAGCTGTTGGCTGATAGCTCCACCTAGTGTCCCTTCACATTTCAAATTAAACATGTCCAACAGGGATTCTGGGTTGGTGCTCCCAAGCCCACCACACACGCCCCAGTGCCAGAGTGGCTCTCCATCCTTCTATTCGGTATCAGAGCCTTGGCGCCGCCACAAACACTCTCTCCCATTGCCCCCACAGTTGGTGCGCCAGTATGTCTTATTAGCTTGATTTTTAGAATACATCCAGACTCCAGTGTCTGCTTCCACCATCCCAGCCTGAGCAACCACTCTCCTACCCACATCCTCATAGTGTTTTAAATAGCTCCCCTTGCCTGGAGTCTACCCTCAGCACAGCAGCCAGAGGGATGCTGTTAAAATCTAAGTGGGAAGCTGGGTGGTGGTGGCACACGCCTTTAATCCCAGCACTTGGGAGGCAGAGGCAGGCGGATCTCTGTGAGTTCGAGACCAGCCTGGTCTACAAGAGCTAGTTCTAGGACAGGCTCCAAAACCACAGAGAAACCCTGTCTCGAAAAAAAAAAGCAAAAAAAAAAAAATCTAAGTGGGATCCTGTCAAAACTGATGCCTCGTGGTCAGAACAGAGCCCTGTGGTACTACCTGTGATGTCTGCCCCACCCCCTTCCTTCTAGGTCTCAGATTCTGCTTCCACCTTGACTCTTTACCCACCAAACTGGTCTCCTTGCAGATGCTCATGTAAAACCTGCTCTCATCTCAGGGCCTATGCCTTGGCTGTATCCTCTGCCTGGAACAAAAGTGATTGGCTCAACTATCTTCTCCATAGGCCTCTGCAGTCTTTTCAGGGGGCTTCATAGACTGTCAATTTAAAACTGAAGGGCTGGGGGCTGGAGAGATGGCCCAGTGGTTAAAAGCACTGGATGCTCTTGCAGAGGACCCAGGTTCAATTCCCAGCATCCACATGGCAGTTTACACCTGTCTGTAACTTCGGTTCTAGGTGATCTGATACCAGAACACAGACATTCATGCAGGCAAAACTCCAATGTACATTAAAAAAAAAAAAAAACTAAAGGGCTGGTTCGATTAATAGCATGCACTAGGCCCTGGGTTTGAGCCTCTACCCTGAATAAAATGGACATGGTAGAACGGGCCTGTAATCCCAGCATCTGAGTGATGGGAGCAGGAGCATCAGAAGTTCAAAGTCATTCTCTGCTGCAAAGTGAGTTCAGAATGAACCTGGGATACTGGTTAGTGGGGCAGAGTGGTGTGTGTGTGTGGGGGGGGACACCAGGCTAGGTGGGGGCAAAGCTGGGATGTCAGGATCAGAGACCTGCTCTGTAAAAGGGGGAGCCCTAAGACATCCCCTGCAGGGCCAGGTGAGACCGTGGGTGCTGACAGCAACTATACCATCCTTTCCACACACAGGAGCAACACATGCCACATACTGCCCACCCTGGGTACTCTGAATGTCTCTCACGTCACAGGGTCCCAATGATTCTGTCATTCTCTCCACTCTCTATATGGGAGACAGAGGTCCCAGTGCAGAGAGGAACTTTTCAAGGTCACTGCCCCAGCCCTATAACCTAGGTCGGCCTGACTCCCCAGATCCTGACCCTAACCACCTGGAAGGGCTCTGGGATCTCCCAGAGAAAGAGGCAGGAGGATGGCAGAGTGGGCAGGGGAAGCAGGCGGGCGGAGCCCTTTACCCTCATTCTCAAGTTTCCTCTTCTCCAGCTCCGCCTCAATCTGGTCAAGCACCATAGCCAGCTCCCCAAGGATCTTCTTCAGATAGCTCACGTCATCGTGTTCCAGGATCTTGGCCTAGAGGCAGAGCAGGCATCTGCTCAAGCGTGAGCTGGTCTCATGGGAGTCATGACACCTAGAGGTGGAGGATTGTCTACCCTGCCTTCAAATACCCACTCTAGTGTAAGTAGGAGGGAGGGACATAGGCAGGGTGCTCACCATAGCTGTCCCTGCCTGTGGGAGGGAAGGACATAGGCAGGGTGCTCACCATAGCTGTCCCTGCCTGTGGGAGGGAAGGACAGAGGCAGGGTGCTCACCATAGCTGTCCCTGTCTGTGGGAGGGAGGGACATAGGCAGGGCGCTCACCATAGCTGTCCCTGTCTGTGGGAGGGAGGGACATAGGCAGGGAACTCACCATAGCTGTCCCTGCCTGTGGGAGGGAGGGACATAGGCAGGGTGCTCACCGTAGCTGTCCCTGTCTGTGGGAGGGAAGGACATAGGCAGGGCACTCACCGTAGCTGTCCCTGTCTGTGGGAGGGAAGGACATAGGCAGGGCGTTCACCATAGCTGTCCCTGTCTGTGGGAGGGAAGGACATAGGCAGGGCGCTTACCATAGCTGTCCCTGTCTGTGGGAGGGACATAGGCAGAGCACTCACCATAGCTGTCCCTGTCTGTGGGAGGGAAGGACATAGGCAGGGCGCTCACCATAGCTGTCCCTGTCTGTGGGAGGGACATAGGCAGGGCTCTTACCATAAGCTTCTTCTGCTTGGAAAGGTAGGGCTCAGAGAGCTGTGGTTCCTCCTCATGGTCCAGTTTCATGAGGTCTGTGGTGGCATTGGCTAAATGTCCTGGAACAGAACAGAAAAGGTCCTGTCTCCCTTCCCACATGACCAGGAGAGGGTCACCTCCCCGGGGTACAAGGGGCCAGTAAACCTTGCTATAGAGGACACTGTAGCTTCGAGGAGGAAGGGGAGGAGGAAGGGGAGGAGAAAGAGGAGCACGAGCAGGAGGAGGAGAAGAAGAAGGAAGAAGAGGAGGAAGAGGAGGAGGTGATGCTGGAGATGTGTAAAACCTGAAACCCAGAGTTGCTCATCTTCCCGGAATTCCCTCCCCGAAATGAAGCCAACTCCGCCTGAAGGTGTCCTCAGAGCCCCTCTCCTCAAATCAGGTCCTGTAGGCTTTTCCTACACATTTACACCCCTCGTTCAGAGCTCTGCATTTACATGCTTCGTTCAGACCTCCACATTTACACGCCCCATTCAGACCTCCATCTCTCAGCGGACACCTGTAGTCTCTTGCTTGGGTGAGTTTCACAGGGTCTCCTATGTAGTCCTTGCTGACCTAGAACTTGCTGCAGAGACCAGGCTAGCCTCAAGCCTGTGGTGATCCTCCTGCCTCTGTCTTCTAAGCGCTGGACTAGAGGTTTGCATCACCCCAATCTTCTTGCTGTCATCCCATCTCTTCCCAAGGGCTTCTGTGCATACGTCCTGCCCCTGCCCCTGTCTACAGCTCATCCTGGGCCCCTCTGGGTAATGTCTCAGCTCTCAGCTTGCCCCAGGAACCCTGAGATCCAGCTCTCTCTCAGCTGCTCTGTCTCTCACTGAGCTGCCTCCACAACTCTGTCCCCGCAGGGTACATCTCACTCACTCAGATCAGTGCCTATGCATCAGGCCACTCCAAACCTCTTAGCCCACATCCCATTTTCTGGAACAACCACATCCTCTATTCTCTTTCTTTCCCTATAATTTATTTATTTTGAGATTATATATATATATGAGTGTTTCACCTGAATGTGTCTGTGCACATGTGTAATCCTCTAAGAGTCCTGAAGAGGGTGTTAGAGCCCCTGGAACTGGAGTTACCATTTCAGTTGCCATGTGGGTCCCTTGCAAAAGCAACCCGTGCTCTTACCTGCTGAGCCATCTCTCCAAACCCCATGCCCTCTAATTTTGAAAGTCTCTTTCCTGATCTAGCTGACCTATGAACCTATGACCTTCTATGAAGCGCCCCCTTGTCATTCAGGTCTGACCTCAGAGCCTTTGTTCCATCCTTCCCTCTGGCAGACTTCCACCAGAAGATGCAAACCTACCATCTGGGGTTGCCACAGCACAGCCTGCTCATCTGAGGCTTCCGCGAAAAGCGTCCCTCGCACAGTGCACAAGTCGAATTGTTTGCCAGGTGTGGTAATTTGATGTTGGTGTGCTTATCTACCTCAGGGCTTCTGAGCTCAGGCTGTAGCTAGATAAGACTCACCTCTATTCTCTGAAAGCCTAGCACAGGCCTGGCCCTGAGCAGGACTCACTGAGTGTTGAAGAAAGGAAACAGTGGTCAAGAGTGTGAGAAGCTGCAGCTGTCAGGTATCTGTGCTCTAGGGTCACCTACCTCCTATCATGGCCTGATGCAGTCCCAGTAAACACTGCCAGCTCTTCCAGCTCTAGGCTATATTAACGCTCCCCAATGCTTTCTGAATGTGAAGGTCAAGGCAGTCTCTCTCTCCGTGGCTGCCCTTGGGCCTGTCTTTAGACTACGGGGAAGACCTTGGAACACGTCCGCAGTCACTGCAGGCTGACTTTGCTCCTCTGCACTCTTTGAGGTTTCCCTTTCCCCCCTCCCTGTGGGATCCCAGTGCTTCCTCAAAGGGGTGAACACTGGGCCCACTCTGAACCCTGCTGCCTTCCAGGTTCCATGAGATGGCTCAGGACAAGATGGGGGCAGTGCCCACAGTTCACCAGGCCACTCACTTGAATGCTCGCCAGGGCCTCACATCTCCTCTCTCAGGACTCCATCTCTGGGAAGTGCAGAGCTGCTCATGCCAAGGCCCATAGCTGTTTCTCCGTGAAATGAGCCCCTCCTCCAAGCCTGCTCCTCAGAGTCACATGAGACCCTGCCCTGCCCCATGCGCCAGCCTGCCCTACCACCCTACCTTTGCCTCTCCACGTGCCGCCCCTGTCCTACTCCATACCCTGACATGATCTTCCCCCTCCTTTTCCCGCTCATTCTTGGATGTTGCCACAATTCCAGGTCCGAGGACCAACATCTTCTGTGACCCTGGGACCTCTGTGTTGTCTTGATCCTAATATTGGAACCACATTTAAAGTTTTTTTTAACTAATTGATTTGTGTACAGGTTATACAGACAGGTTATAAACTCTAGCAAGGGTAAAAGATGTGCAATCAATGTAAACCTCTATTCAGGTGTGGCGATGAACACGCCTGTAATCCAAGCTCTTGGAGGCAGGAGGATCAGAAGTTCAAGGTCATCCTCAGCTACATTGTGAGTTTGAGGTCATATTGGGCTACATGAGACTGTCTCAAAAACTCCCAAACAAAACCAACCCTCTATCTTCAGCCTCTTGGCTCTGCTCGCTGGAGACTAGCACTACTGTAGAAACATCCCTTGCACCAAGAACCCAGGGCATCCTTTGGTACTTGCTAGAGCAGATGGCACGCTACGTGTTTGGTCCTCTCCTCTTTTTTGCCACTCATTAGCATATTTTTAGAACATTCCATGTGCCTATTATTTTTCAGTATAACAACATCATGCTGAATTTACTCCACCTCCAATTCATAGACACCAAGGTTGTTTCCAATGATGGTTCTCACTACGCTGTGGTGAGAAATTTGTATACACTTCATGGTGTTCAAGTTGTTGCCTTGGGGTAATCTTCAAGGCATGAACCTTTTTGGCATTTGGTACCGAGTGCCCTCACCGCCCTCCAACGCTGGCTATCCAAGTTTCCTTAGCTTGCACTGTCATTACCTGACCTTGTCTTTGCTCCCAGAAACTGTCACCCTGAGGTGGCAGAAGCTGTGTTTATCCTTATCTGTTGGCATCCTCACCCAGGACCCCATTGAAATGGCTGACTGAATGCAGGGGCGGGGGTGGGGGCGGGTAACAGCATAGAGATAACTCCTGAGTCTTCCTCAAGGGCTGAGTTCACAACCTGATCCTTCCCCACCTTTGCACGATGGTGGGACAGAGGAGGATGGGAAGGGAAAGGAAGTGACCACTTACTGAGCATCTAGGATCTATTAGAAACGGTCATGGCTCCTCTGCCTTCAGGGCCACCAAACGCTCTAGCAGAGTCTAGATGCTAATCCCCATGAATAAACTATTGATGGGTTATCTGACTGGATCTAATTTCATTTGTTGATTATGGGTAGGCTGGCAGTTAGGAGAGTACATGGTGACCTTGGATCAGAAAACAGAGACCTACTGGGTGTCTTGCCATGCCTGGTCAGCCTTCTGTGGGAACCTTAACCCTAATGTCACTCAGGGTCCTTGGCTATCCATGTGGGGCCCTTGACCTCAGGTGTCCGCAGCTGGGACTTCCCAGGAGGTCTCCCAGGCCTGAGAGAAGAGCCACAGGTGGGCCATCTGTGCAGTTATCTAAATGAGGTGGCAGGTGGGGGTGGGGTGCACAGGGAGGAAAGACAAGAGGGAGAGAGGGAGGGAGGGGAAGAATGACTAGCGAGACACAGGGATGGAAGCATGAGGTGAGGAGGGGGACCTTCCTTAAGGAAAGAAGCAGAGGAAAGCGAATGGAGGGCCCTGTTGGGCAGCACTCACTGCGGATCTCGGCCGTGGCATACTTGGGGATCATGGAGTCCGTGGTGAGTTCCGGGTGCAGGATGCAGCCGTGGGTGTAGGCGTCCATGGGCAGTGCATCCAGTAGCTCCCGGTACTGCAGCACTCGGGCGTGTTGTGGGCTTCCCGCCTCGGGCATCAAAGCCACCACATGCTCTGTGGATACCACCAATGGCTGGAGCAAGGTCCATGCCAACCATAGGAACCCGGAGCCCCAAATGTCATGCTCGGAAATCCCCGACCTATCCTTCTGGGACTCAGCCACTGGCTGTGAGGAATCCTGATGACCCAGTTGCTACTCTGGGCTTCACTAGGCTGTCCCTCATGGGTCCAGCACTTCCCAGTGCCAGATAGTAGCCGAGTAGAGGAATGTGCCCAAATGCTGCCCGCTTTTCATGGCTTGAAAAGCTGGATGCTTAGAATTCAAACCTCCTCAACTTGGCAAATATTATTCACATTTAGCTTCTTTTTTGAAATGGACTCTCAGTATGTATCCCAGACAGTTCTCTAACTGGAGATTCTCATGCCTCCGTCTCCCACAGGGCATACACATGTGCCACCATGCCCAGAAATTTTTCATTCTGTTTTTTTTTTTAAATATTTATTTATTTATTATGTATACAATATTCTGTCTGTATGCCTGAAGGCCAGAAGAGGGCGCCAGACCTCTTTACAGATGGTTGTGAGCCACCATGTGGTTGCTGGGAATTGAACTCAGGACCTTTGGAAGAGCAGGCAATGCTCTTAACCACTGAGCCATCTCTCCAGCCCCCTCATTCTGTTTTTTAAAAAAGTTGTTTTGAGCATCCAAACTGCCTAGGCTCCCACAAAGCCAGTACGTGCAGTAGGATCAAAAACCCATTGCCATTGGAGGGAAATGGGAGGCGGTGGTGGGGAAGAGACAGAAATCTTTAATAAATAAAAAAATTTAAAAAAAAGTTGTTTTGAAATTGGATTTCATGGTACACACCTTTAATCCCAGCACCTGGGAGGCAAAGGCAGGGAGATCTCTATGAGTTTCAGGCCAGCCTGGTCTGCATAGTGAGTTCTAGGCCAGACAGAGCCACATAGTGAGACCCTATCTCAAAAAATAAAATGTTGTTTTGAGTTGAGATGGGTCTCATGTAGTCCAGTGTTGCCTCCAACTCAGCTATGTACCTGAGCCTGGCCTTGAACTTCTGGTCCTCCAGCCTTTAACTACACCTTCTAAGTGCTTGAATTACAGGCATGTGCTACCATGTCCTACATGCAAATTCTTGTTATTAAAAATAGTACAAGCCTGGGCTCCTGGCTCACTGTCCCAGCTGCCTGAACCCCTGCCACAGGCAGCAGGCACCTGAGCCTTAGAGGCCAAAGGGAGGGAGAGGTAACGGAAGTTCTGGGGTATCTTGTGTGTATCTTCAGGGTTCCAAGTTGCCTGAGAGCATGCCAGTGTGGTTTCTGGGAGTCTGGACCTGGCTATGCTTAGAAGGTTGCAGGGTATGGGATCCTGAGACATTTGATCCTGTCTATGGGAGCCTGAGGGAATCCTGAGGGCCAGGGCTGAACCTGAACCTGAAAGAGGTTCTGGGGAAGGAAGAGGGCAATATCCCAACTGTCCTGGGTTGTCTGGGCCATGCCCTTCCCAGGGATGCCAGGAAGAGGTGTGTGGCTCTGGGAGCATCTGAGTTCCGACAGTAGCCTGTGATTTCTTGGGGGGAACGCTGAGTCCTGCCCACGACTCAGTGGCTTGCTTAGGTTCAAAGATGGTGTCCGAGACCAAGGGACTGCTGTGGCACACCCCGTCCACTCCCGTGGGACACAGCATACCTCCTGTGAAGGTGCGCTCCACGTAGTCAATGATCTGGTCGTAGTCACTGATAATGTTGTCCCGGTGGATAATGACAGGCACCTCCTCACCCAGGTTGAGCCGCATGAACCAGGGCTCCTTATGCTCGCTCTGCGGCAGGCTGACGTCCCTTTCTTCGCAGGCCAGGCCCTTCTCGGCGATCACCAGCCGCACCTGCAGGCGCCAGGGTCAGAGCAGGGGGAAGGCGGGTGGACACAGGGGACACTCTGCCCGGGTGGGGGAGGCGTGCAGGAAAGGAGGTCAGAGGTCACATACAAGAGGGGACACTTGCTTGCAGCCCATTCTTGGGCACTTGGGTAGGGGGCTGTGGCTCAGGGTCAGGTACTTGGGGGCTGGAGAGAAATGAAGCCCTAGGCTGATACATAGGGCCGTGCTGCCTGTCGGCCATGGGGGCTATCATGTCGGGCTGGAGTTCCAGCTGTGCAGATGTGGGCAGACTGCCTAAGCCCCTAGGGCCAAATGAAAGTATTAATAGTTCCAAGTTTGTGTCTAGCACACAGATGGTGTTCAATTCATGTTTATTGTTGCCATGATGCAGACACTCAGGAGTAGATCTGGCCTGGAAATTCACAGAAATTCCAAGTGCCATTATAACCAAGAGCTAAATGTCTCAGTTGATCTGGGGAACAAAGCGAGGTAGAAGAAAATGTGCCCACGTCCACACCGTCAGATACCGTCCCATCTCCATTGCCTGGTGGCATATTGGCAACGATAACCAGAAAGGGCAGAACAAGGGGGCAGCTGAAGCCACAGGAGGGTCAGCATCGTGACCCACGTCACACAGTCACTTAATAGCCAGCTTATAAATTGGATGTAATGGCTCTGGACCAGGGCCCTCTTTCTGAAGATTTCCTCTGGGGAGTTGATGGGGCTAACCTATCTTGAATCCTCCCTTATGTCTCCAGGAGGCCAGTGTGGCTGGGTACACTCCTGGCCAAGCTGTGCCTGGGAACTGGAAGATGCCTGAAGCTCTTGTAGCCCAGGTGCCCTCACATGTGGGATGAGACTCAGAAGGAAGATGGTCTTGTCCAAGATCGTTGGAGAGGGGATGGTGGCAATCCACTCCTGCCCTCCCGTCTTTTGGTGCCAGTCCAGGGCCAGGAGGCCACCCCCAAGAGAGGCAGAGGCCATTCATCTCCACCCCACCAGAGACGATAAGTCCTGGGCCGAGCACCCCAGCCCCTCCGAGCCTCCAGGTATTAGAAGAGTGGCCTAGGAGCAGAATCACGGACTCGCTGTGTCTGTTTCTACCCAGAAGGAGGCTTTAAATGCCCCCTTACTCCTGGGAGTCTCCTGCTGTAGGGAGTCCTACTGTGTTCCCTCAGAGGGCTGTGGGAGGATGCTCTAGTACACTGTAGAGGATGTGTCTTAGATACTGGGATTAGACCAGGTATTCTGGCTAGTGTTTGTCTATTGGACAGAAACTCGAGTCATTTGGGAAGGGGAACTCTCAATTGAGAATCCGAGAAAATGCCTCCGTAAGAACCAGCTGTAGGCAAGTCTGTAGCACATTTTCTTGATTATGATTGGGGGGAGGGGGACCCACATCCCTGTGATACCCTGGCCAGGTGATCTGGATGGTATAAGAAAGCAGGTTGAGCAAGTCATGGGGAGCAAGCCAGTAAGCAGCTCCCCTCTACGGCCTCTGCTCCAGGCCTTGCCTCTAAGGTGCCTCCTTGCTTGCGTTCCTGCCCTGTCTTCTGTCAGTGAGGGACTGGTTGTTACCTGAGAGTTGTAAAGCTGAAATAAACCCTGTCCTCCCAGTTGCTTTTGGTCAATTCTGTTTTCATCACAGCAACAGAAAACGAGGACGCCAGGTTTGGGAGACAGATAGACTTGGGACTGAAGCCTCGCCCTGTTGGATGCTTGTGGGATTTGACCACTCTGATCTCTGTGTAGCCCTGGCTGTCCTGGAACTCACTCTGTAGACTGGGCTGGCCTTGAACTCATGGAGATCTGAATGCCTCTGCCTCCTTGGGATTAAAGGTGTGCACCACCACCACCACCCAGCTGGCCACTCATCTCTGATAGGGTATAGTTTGGTGAGGGTATAGTCTGTAAGGTGTGGACAGAATCCTAACACAGTTGATTCGTGGTCCTAATACGGACACACACATACACACACATGCATACGCACATACACACACCGCACACACAGACACACACCACACCCATACAGACACACACCACACACATGCACACGCACATACACACACCGCACACACACACACATACACACACACACATACACACACCACACACACACACACACCACACACACACACACACACACACACCCCACACACATGCACATACACAGCGTGTGCGCGCACACACACACTGCATCCCCACTTGGTACCCTGGCGCCCTTCATGGCCCACACTCACAGCTGTGTGAATACCCTTCCTTCCGTCTGGTGGCTGTGCAAAGAGAGAGGCGATTCGCCCTTGCACTTCCACCACTCACTCACCACCCCTTCATTTGCTCCATTGGCCCCAAGCTACGTCTATAAGGGGTGGCTGCCTTCTAGAACTGGGTTAGACATAGGGACCCAGTTCATCTTCCTGGCTCTGCTGGGTGGCCTCAGCTGTCACTGACCCTTTCTGGGCCCCCTTCCCCTCTTCTTCTTTTCCCCCCCTCCCACCACCTCCCTCTGGGGTAATGGGAGGGGTTTCAGGTTCTGCAGGAGGAACCATTGCAGAGTGAACAGCCTGGGGCAGCATCTGTTTGTTCAAGGAGTGTGGGTGTGCAAGTACGAGTGGGCAGCTGTGTGTGCATGTGTATAGTGTGCTGTGTGAGTGTACTGGGCCTGGTAGTGTGTGTGTGTGTGTGTGTGTGTATGTGTGTGTGTGTGTGTACGTGTATCTTCATGGGCAGGGTGTGTGCATGTGTATAGTGTGTTGTGTGAGTGGTGGGGAAGTGTGTGTACTGGGCCTGGTAGTGTGTGTGTCTGTGTGTGTGTGTACATGTGTGTCTTCATGGGCAGGGTGTGCATGTGTATAGTGTGCTGTGTGAGTGGTGGGGAAGTGTGTGTACTGGGCCTGGTAGTGTGTGTGTGTGTGTACATGTGTGTCTTCATGGGCAGTGTGTGCATGTGTATAGTGTGCTGTGTGAGTGGTGGGGAAGTATGTGTACTGGGCCTGGTAGTGTGTGTGTGTGTTCATGGGCAGGATGTATGTATGAGCCCATGTGTGTCTGGGGGGGATGCT
Source organism: Microtus oregoni (assembly GCF_018167655.1). Taxonomy (NCBI): domain Eukaryota; kingdom Metazoa; phylum Chordata; class Mammalia; order Rodentia; family Cricetidae; genus Microtus; species Microtus oregoni. Next base: position 6,563,836 of record NW_024543079.1, read on the forward strand.
GTATTGTGTAGAAGCCCCTAATCATTGAGGTGGAGCTGGGCAAGAGCAAATACCTGCTCTTCCTATGTATCCCAGTGACCTTCAGCTCTGCCAAGCTGGGGAAGGAGTCTCTGGTTAACCTGGGACTTTCCAGTGACTGGAAAGAAGCCCAAACCAGGCCTTTATCTTTGCCCTTGGCCTTCTGCCCTGTCAGGACACCTTTCCCCAGAAGCCACACTCTGGGCTGTGCCCTGAGGCTCCCTTGAGGGAGTCAGGTATGGGTTTCTGCCTTGGACTATCTTTAGTGACACGGTAGCCCTGCTCTGAGCTGCCTCGGGTCACTCTGGCAGACGGCCGAGGAGACTTTCACCTTTAGCGGAGCTGAAGGCCAGAGTCGTGTGCCATCCTGCAGGGGAGGGAACCCAGGCCCAAGGGAAGGGCACAAAGCCACCACAGCCATTTGTCACTCAGTTTCCTAGAGACCCAGGGGGTCACCACTCTGTATGACCATCTCTGGGGAAGCTATCTCCTTTGTGGGTACCTGGAAAGTTTCCTGGTGCTATTGGGGTGGCTCAGAGTGGGCGGTCATTGCGGTGGCTCACAGTCGGTGGTTGTGATGATCTGAGTTAGCTTTTCTACCCAGTAATACAGTTGCTGTGTGACTTTGTGAAAGCCACTCAGAGTCTCTGAGGCTTATTTATATTTCCAATGTCCCCTCCCTTTAATACTAGTTATGAACAGCTGCCAGCTTACCGAAGTAAATACTTAATTTATTTTGAGACAAGGTCTCTAGCCAGGCTGGCATCTACCTCCTTAGATAGCCAAGGATGACCTTGAACTTCTACCCTCAGTGCTGGGGTTATGGGTGTGTACCACTGTACTACATCAGACACCAATGGCTTCCAAACTCATCACTTTCCAACACTGTTCATTGAGCACTCACGAGGCAGGCCTTGCGCTGAGAGCTGGATTCCCTGCGGTGAACGTAACAGACCCCTGTTCTGCTATGATGCTCCTGCAGGACAGATGAAGGGAAGATGCTAAGACACCAGGGCAGCGCCACAGGTACAGCTTCCAACAGGACGGTGTGTCTGGCAGGCCTATGAGGATGGAGCATCTCAACGAAACTCCAACAGGGTAATGGGATGGTCCACACGAGGTCCTGGGAAAGGGAGTTCTGCAGGAAGAGCAGCCATCATAGAGGACGAAGCTGGGCCGTAGGGACATATCTGAATCAATGGGAAGCCAGTCTGCGTGGGTAAGGACCAGGAATCCAGTATAGGAGGGATTAGGTACTGGGGGCTTAATGAAGACTCCCAGACTCAGGCAGGGGGCATGTGCAAATAAATACGGGGAGTCCATGAAGACAGGAATGACATCTCTTTTCAGTGATGGAAAATACCTGGCTGCTGTCCTCTCTTCAAGGATGTGAGCATAAAGTCTGGTGTGGGCGTGGCTTCACAGTTGTGGTTACTCAAACTATGTATATAGTCACTGAGACTTGAACACGACCTGCCGCCAGATAGTGTTAGATCGTGGGCTAGTGCAGAAAGACACGTCATTCCATAGAACAGTGGTATTAAAATATTTCCAGAGCTGACCTTGAAAATGCCTGGTTCACTGTCTGCTCTAATAACCTCAGTGTGGCACATCATTCAGCTGAAAACCCTATGCTGAGAAGGGCCCGTGGGCTTTCTGTAACTTCCTCCTCCTGACTCTCCACCAGGTTAGGACCCTTGGGGCCATTGTGAGGATACTGGGTCTCTCCTGGAGGGAGTAGGGTGCTATTGTGGGTACTGGAGCAGGAGTGTGCTCTGAGCATGCAGCAGGAGGGTTGGTAGGGAGCGCCCAGGAGTTTGAAAGGCAAGGGGGTTAGTTGCCCCTTATAGTTCTTGCCTGGTGTCAGGACTGGTTCCTGCCAGACCTAAGACTTCTAACCTTGGGAGCTGAAGGCTGGGATACAGGCTTTTTTTTGAGACAAGGTTTCACTGTGTATCCCTGGCTGTCCTGGAACTCATGCTGTAGACCAGGCTGGCCTCGAGCTCAGAGATCTGCCTACTTCTGTCTCCCGAGTGCAGGAATTAAAGGCATGTGCCACCACCACTTGGCAATACAGGTTTGTTATGGGTGCAGGCAGGACAGTGGCAGGACCCATGAAGATGGAGAGGAGGAATCTTGAATCAGGTATGTTGTAGGGGGCCAGGATGGCTTGAGGTGCACTTTCATAGAAACAGTAAAATCATCACCAGGCCTCTCTCTTACTCCCTTCTGCTGTGCCAGGTGCGGTACTGAGAGCCTTTTGTGAACTAAACCACATGCTTGCTACAGATACTCAGGGATGTGGTACTAGTACCCATGAATAACCCAGCACTGTCAATATACAAACTTTACAAAAGGAAACAAGTCTAGAGACTATGAGTGACTTGGCAAAGCTTCTCAGTAGCAAGTAGTTTAGTTCTTAAAAAAGAAAATGGCAGTATAAGGACAGTGTGATTTGTGTACACGTGTGTGTGTGTGTGTGTGTGTGTGTGTGTGTGTGTGTGTATAGAAGGCAGAGGCTACTGAGGAGAGAAAAGCTGTTCTTTCTACATGGGAAAGGAGGGATCCTGGCAGGTTGTAGCTTCTATTTTTTTTTCTATTGAAGAAACTGAGGACCAGAGAGGACCAAAGGCATTTCCAGTTAGTGAAACTGTGGTCCTCTGACTCCCTGGTTTTTGCCCCTCTCAGCCTCCCTCCTGTTTTGCCAGGCAGAGGAAGCTGGAGAAGGAGCATCCTTAGGAGACATGCTCACATTCCCCATATGTAGTCACAGCTTCTCCCAAGCCCCTTGGCCTCCAACCATCACTCATGACGGTGCCTGAATATTCCCTGTCGGCGTGCAGCTGTGTAAGGCAGGCACTCCATGTGCAACCATGCATAACATCGTTCAGTCCTCACACCCTCATACAGAGGTGCTATTGTTGCCCACAGAAGACCAAACAAATTGAAACCCAGAGAGGTTATGACACCCACAGGGCCATGTGGCTGAGGGGTACAAGGACCTCGAATCTGGCATGGCAGTCAAGGATGACAAAGTCCTTGGCACATGCTATCTAGGTGATGCCCAGAAGTCCATGCACTGCCCCCCTCTTTTTTTTTCAAGATAGGGTTTCTCTGTAGCTTTGGTGCCTGTCCTGGAACTAGCTCTTGTAGCCCAGGCTGACCTCGAACTCGAGATCCTCCTGCCTCTTCCTCCTTCAGCAAATCCTATCGGCATGTGCCACCACAAGTGGCCTGCCCCCTTTCAATGACTTTTACTCCCAGTTTACCAAATGCATAACTGAGACAGCAGAGGCAAAGTAATGCATACTAATTATCCTGCTAGTCATGGGCAGTCCAGCTGCCTGGCCCAGGGTCTATGCTTTCGGCTCCTACATGGTCTTGCTGCCCTTGGCATTTGCTACAGTCCCCAGTGCCCACAGGGGTTGCAATCACTCTCTGAAGTAGGCCATTTCTGCAAGTAACAGCTCGGAACCCCCAAGAACAGCTTTCCCAGAGACACCTGTGGGGAAAGTCTGTTGCAAGCATGGCTTCAGGGTCAAAGGGATCCTCCTGCTGAGTTCCTACTGCACACCAGACCCTTAACACACACTTGTGTCCTGGAAATCCTCCAGGAAATCTACGGGAGCTAGAGAGTGGGTCCTGCTTGCGGGTGAGGGTGTTGGATCACAGTCAGGGGAAGTGACTTGCCCAGAGTCACTCAGTGGGTGAGCGGCTGAGAGATGAACCAGCATATGACTGTCAAGCCCATCCTCTTCCTGTGTGCTGCTTTCACGCTGCGATGCTTCTACCCTGGCAAAGGAGGGGGATGCCTAGGCTAGCTTGAAAGACACTTAGCCTAAAGGAATGCTGATGTGAGCAGTCCCTTCCCTAATTGCAGCCCACCTATGCCCCGTGCTCAGTCCCGAATAGTGAGGGAAGAGCAGGAGACCCTCTCAAGGAGCAGAAGAGGGATGCTTCTCCCAGCCCCACACTGTGTCCCAGTCATCAAGGCCTGCTTCCTGAAGGTCTGACTTGGGGAGGTTCTGAGATCTGGAGGTCAGTCTGACCTGTCTCCCAATCCCCAGTGCCGTCTACAACCCAGGACATGCTCAGCAAGCAAGTAGGTGCTTGGTAAGTACATGCAAAATGCATGGACAGGTCTCAGAATGACCTTGGCTAACTTTGACTTTTCTTTATCTAGTATTATTTTATTTTTCTTCAATGTCCAGAGCCTCATGCCTGCTAAGCACAAGCCCTGCCATGGAGCTGACCCCCATCTCATTTCCTCACACTTTTATTAATCCTCTCAGCCTTATTAGCAGAGCCTCCATCTCCCCAGACAGCAGCATCAACACTGTGCAGTCTTACTTCATCTTCACAGTAGCCCTCTGCAGAAGCGGCCACGCGCATCCCATTTTACAGATCAGAACACTGAGTATTTGGAGAGGCAAACAGGGGCATTCAAAGTCCATGGTGGGCCAGCGAAGAAGATCGCTTTCTCACTAGACTCTGCCTGGCCTCAGACTCTAAACTGAGTGACCAAGCAGTGATGAGTGGCCCAACCTTCTCAGCATCACCTCTGTGGGCCTCTAGACCAACCAAGTCATAGGGGCCAGAATCAAGCAGGCTGTGTCTTACCAGGATCATGAAGTGACTTCAAGGCTCAGTGGGGTGTGAGTAGAGCCAGCCCGGAATACTGTTGTGTCACCCCTTAAACAGCCCTACCAGCAACTTTACCGAGGGGCTAAAGTTCCTGGTGGCCATCATTACCGCTATCACTATCCCATTTTCCAGGTTATAAAACTGAGTCTGGGCCAAAACACAAATCCAAGTCTTGTTTCCAAAGCACTTATCTTCAGCAACCCCCCACCCCACCCCATGTGTAAAATAAACGTATGGAATGAGAGGAAAGGGAAGAGCTGGGTAGTCAGATTACAGCTCTACCTTGGCCCTAGCGGGACCCTGCTCTGGGCTCTGGCCATGGTGCTGAACCCACAGGCTACAGGCTGTACTGCTACTCAGGGTGAAGAACTGAGTCCCTGGGAGGCAGCTGGGACGCAGTGTCTGGTCTCACTCCCACAAAGCGGGAAACCCAATGATAGCACTAGGGTGTACTTTCTACTGCTCCGACCTCAGCAAGTCGGGAAAGGGTCGAAGGGACTGGAGTCAGTCTGTGCCTTTAAGAGCAAAACACAGGTCTGATGGGCAAGCCAGCTGCTCTGAGGAGATGGATTAACTCCTTCCTTCTCAGCTCAAGAGAAAAGGGTGACGGTCTAGGGACAGACTTTCCTAGCCTCAGACTGAAGAAGACCCCCGCCAGAACCGAGGGCCTGGGAGCTATGCGCTGGGGGCTCACGGAGTCTGGAACAGCGGGTGGGAGAGAAGGCTGGCCCAAAGTGAGGCTGCCTCGGTTCAGCCCCATCAGGCCGTCTGCCGGCAGGGCCGGTCTGTCCCCGGCCTTTGTCTCTGTTTAGGTGTCCCCAGGAGGGAACGAGGCCTAAGGAGATGCTCCCGGAATTGGGGCTGGGCTCTGCGGCCGGGCAGGACAGTCCCCCGTGCCACCTGCCCCTCGCGGCGGTCCCCTCCCAGCCTCCAGTCCGCACCCTGCGCCCCCTCTACCTTCTGCGAACTGAAGGACTGGGTCCAGTGGTACAGAACCAGGCTCTCCTTGGGCCAATGGGCGGGGCTGGACGCCTCGGGCGCGTCGGGGGCCTCCACCGGCTTGGCTGCATCGCTTTCCAGCGCCGAGATGGGCCACCAGCTGCAGTTGGTGGGGGTCAGGTTGTTGGGGGTCGCCATGACAGCCCGCGATCGGAGGAGGAAGAAGGCGGCTCGGCGGCGGCTCGCTGGCGCCCAGCATCACATGGCCTCACCGAGCCTGCCCCTCTCCCTCCTCCCCCTCCCCGCGATGTCATTACTCACTGGGTGCAGGGGGAGGGGCAAGGGGATCCCGGGGCTCTTTCCTCCTCCTTTCAGCTGTAGGTCCTCCCCGAGGGCCCCAGGGAGGGAAAGATGCGGGAAACAGGGGCGAGTGGGCCGTACCCCCAGAGTACTCAGCTGGCCAGTCATCTGCCAAAGACCCTACCATCATAACACATCTCAATCTTGCGAAAGCGCCTCTTAGTTTAGGTAAATGGCAATATAGAGGTCCATGTAACCCTTTTCACAAGTAGTGTTTGAAGATAGCTCTATTTGAAACTGCCGTTTTCTGACTTACCTCTCCTAAAGGGCTTCCGACAGCAGAAGGGATGAACTGCAATCTGTTAACCACATGGTTGCTTACTCTCTACCCAGACACCGCACTAAGGGTTTTACAGTTGTCCAACCTTTTGGCCTGTTTTACAGAGGAAGAAAGGAAGACTCCGAGAAGTGACCTTGCTCAAGGTGACTGAGCTGCTAACTGGTGGAGCAGAGATTCAAACTCGGGCTGGCTGTATGAAGGACAGGACCAACTGGTGATTTAGCAGCCCTGCAAGCAGCAACTCAATCCTGTTAAAGAATCATGTTTTTCAGCTGTGTGGACGTGATGAGAAGGGAGAGGTGCCATTAGTGTCATCCTAGATCACACCTTTACCCCAGAAGATGTAGCCAGGTAGGAGTCTACTTTGTGTTTCTTTTGTGAGCATCTTGAATGTTATTTGGGACTTTCTGTAAAGTTCCTTTAGTGCACCCATGCTTCTCTTGGAGAATCTTTTATCTTTTTTTAAAGATTTATTTATTTATTTTTATGTGCATGGGTGTTTTTGTGTGTATATATGTGTGTGTGTGTGTGTGTGTGTGTGTGTGTACTATATGCATGCCTGGTACCATATGTACTATATGACACCAGAAGGTGGTATCGGATCCCCTGGAACTGAAGTTACAGATGTGAGCTGCCATGTGGGTTTGAACACCAGTCCTCTGGAAGAATAGCCAATGCTCTTAAGTGCTGAGCCATCTCTTCAGTCCCAGAATGTTATGTCTTAGCTTACCTTTGAGAAGTGGACCCTAAGGCAGTAGGTGAAAATGCAGTTGTTGGCCCCTTAAGGAGGAGAAATTCCCAGACATATATCCTTGGGCAATGCCTGCAAATATCGCAGAATGAACTTACATAAACCAGTTTTACTGAGAACCACTGTCTCTTGAGTCCCATTGTCAGACCCTGCTCTTATGAGTTGATATAACTAGAAGAGTAGCCTCTTGGTTTGCTACTCTGGACTCCTGGGTACATCATCTCACAGTGTGGCTTCCATTTTTCCCTTTATGCTGTGATTGCCAGGAAGCTAGGAGCTGCTTCTTCTAAGTCTCATTGTCACACTAGCCTCCCTGTTCTGGAAATTCTTTGTCACGTTCTATGGTTTTTTTTTTTTCTTCTTCTTTCTCTTTGGAGTGTTTTGTTCACAGTTTGGTTTTGCAAAGAAAGATTACTAGTCAGAGTTCTCTAGAGGGACAGAACTGACAGAATGAATATATTTCTCAAAGGGGTTTTTGTTAGATTACTGTACATGGACAGGCTGAGTAGTCTGGTATGCTGGAGAGCCCAGGAACCCAGACGCTGCTTAGTCTGTGAGGCTGGGTGTTTTAGCAGTTCTGACTTGGTGATGAAGGCCTGAAGGATTCCTGGAGAACCTCTGGTCTTTATGTTAGAAGGCCAAAGAAGCTGGGTTCTGGTACCAGTGAAGGGCGGGACGGTGGCGGCAGCAGCAGAGTAGATGCACTCTCCAGTAGGGCACAAAGACTGACAGAGAAAAAGCAGCATTTCCTTTCCTTTAGATCCCTTTATTCTGGGCCATCGACAGAAGGTACGTACCTATGGTAAGGGAGGAAGTCTCTCTCCTTCAGTTAGTCAGGAAAGCAAAACAGCCAGCCACTGGCCCTTACCTCTACCTCAGTCTAAAATGGCAATCCTGCCTCCAGGAATCTCAGAATGAGACTGTGTGGGTGCAGCAAGCAAGCCGCAGGTGGATGGGTAGGGTGTTTTGCCTGCATGTATGTCTGTATGCCATTTATGTGACTGATGCCAGAAGAGGGTGTTCGATCTCCTGGGAACTAGCGTTACAGATGGTTGTGAATTGCCACGCTGGAAACTGAACCTGGGTCTTCGGCAAGAGCAGCAAGTATTCTTAACCACTGAGGCAGCTCTCCAGCTCCCTATTTGATTCTGAAACAGGGTCTTATTCTCTGTAGCCGGGAACTCTCAGTCGTCTTCCTGCCTCGGCTTCCTAAATGCTGGGATGACAGGTGTGAGCTAGCACAGCCAGCTTAGACTGCATATCTGGCATAGGCTGTTATATGTGTGCTCGTGTTTACATGTGAATGCCTTTCCTCCCTCCCTCTATCCCTCCCTCCCTCCCTCCTTCCCTTCCTTTGAGATTGAGGCTCACTCTGGCCTAATCTAGAACTTTTGGCAGTTATCTTGTCTTTGTCTCCCTACTGCTGGAGTTACAGGGAGAGTTACTGTGACCAGCTTTAAAACAAGGAATTTTCTTACATTAAACACAACTTTAATGCTAAAAAAAACCTTCTTAGTAGGCTCCTAATAATTAGCCCCTGTTCAGATTTCTTCAGTGTTGCTAGTTTAACAAGGATTAATCAAGGACAACCCAACAAATTTTATTCCTCCGTGTGTCTTTTACATCTAGGCTGATCTTTGTTCTCTTTTCCTCATGATATCAACTCATGGGGAAGATTGGCCCAATTGTCTTGTAGAATATCTACTCTGAAGTTGCCAGACTGACACACAGTGATGCCCTTCAGCTTCTTGGACTCTCTCTCTCTCTCTCTCTCTCTCTCTCTCTCTCCATCCTTTCTTTGAAGTGCTAGGGATGGAACCTGGGAGTCTCATGTATCCCAGGCAAATGTTCCAGGCCAGTCCCTGTATTTCTTTTTCTTTTAAGGTGGGACCTCACTATTTAGCCCATGTGGCCTGGAACTCACTATGTAGACCATGCTAACTTCAAACTCACAGGCATCTGCCTGATTCTGCCTCCTGGGATTAAATGCATTGGCCATCATGCCCTGCTAGCCCTGTATTTTAAAAAACTAGTTAGCCTAGTCAACTAGAATTTTAATTCTTATTTCTGGTTGGGGCTATGGGTTCCACGTTTTCTCAGATTACAGTCACAGTGTTTGTAATTATTCCACTATAAATGAGGCCAGGTTTAACAATCCTAGCACAGTGTGATAAGTGCCGTTACAAGGACAAAGAAGGGATTGAGCGACATCAGGGAAAAGCAAACCGAGGAAGTCCCCCATGCTTATCTATGGGGAGAATATTTAATTTATCAAATTTATGAATTTCTCAATAAATCTAGTTTGTTTTGGAGATAGGGTTTCACTGCATGTCCCTAACTGGCCTGGAGCTCACAATATAGACCAGGCTGACCTTGAACTGATAGATTCTGCATAGACGTGCCCAGAGGCTTGTCTCCCGAGAGATTCCAGATCCTATCAGGTTGACACACAGCCTCTGTTTATCCCGTGCTCTGTGAAGACTGATGTCCGATTGTGAGGTACCGCCATGGCCTGCCTGGGAATGGCATGTCGTATGTTTCCTTCCTACAATTCCATGAAATCTGAATCCCAAAACGCAACTCAGAAAAGATACAGAGAATGAGCTGAGTCCTCTAGGAAACGAATTTGGCAGGATGTAAGGAAAGTCTGTTGAAGGTGTCTGACATCTGAAGGGTTCATCCTGGAAATCATTGGTTAATTCCCAACTCAGCCTTATCTTAGACAAGATGGAACCAAACCGCAGGCCAGCCAGACTCCCAGGAGGACAGCCATACGACAGAGAGAGAGAGACAGACAGAGAGAGAGAGAGAGAGAGAGAGAGGGGGGGGGGGGGGGGCTCTGTTCTAAGGCGAAGGCACACACGCTCTTACTGGAAGGACGGTGTTAGGTCTTCCAACTAGAGCTGTCCCCACCCCTCCCGCAAACCTGTGGAAGCTGCAGAGCCGTTCCCAGTGTCACCAGCACAATTTGTCCTCAGAGGTCTGGGCCTTGTGGCCCCCATGCTGTGGACCATCTGTTCTTGGGTTCTCTGATAGGAGGTCTGAGCATGTGCTGGGCTTGAGGAAGCAATAGGGAGCCTGCAGGCTCTTCTGTCAGGGAAGGACTTCCCAGACTGGAGGACACCATAAGAGAGGGCGTCTTGCCCAAAGATCCCAAGGCTTGGTAGGTGGTTCTTATTCTGACAGACTTGCTTTGTAAGGTTCTGGGCCAGTCAGACTGAAAAAAAAAGAAAAAAACACAAAAACTCTGGGATGGAAGTTACAGCTGAGTGAGGAAAAAGTTTCAAGCTAACTGGAAGGGGTGGAGCCAGGAGATAGAGAGCTTCCTGCATGATCTTCACTGTGGCACGTCACATGAGACATCTGTGCTGGACGTGAACTTGAAGGAGTCCTCCACTGAGCCTGAAACATGGAGCCATCTCAAGGCAGGGTGGCTGGGTCACATGGCGAAAAGAAAGCCATGCCTGTGCTTCTTCCCGTGGCTGCTTAGACAAAGCCTTTATGAACTGAGATGTGCCTGTCTGGGCTGCCCTCTCCTTGTTCCGAAGTCCTAGGTCAGTGCCTGCTGTTGAGTCCCCAGCATCTGACATTAAACAGTGGCTATCCAATAGATAACTGTTGACTGAAATATAATTGGTTGAACATGAATGTTAATCCCTTAATAGTTTCTGATTTGTTATTCTTGCAAATAACAAGATACCTTGGCATCTTTCTGTGCCTTTTATAAATGATTTATTTATTCTTATTTTATGTGCATTGGTGTTTTTAGATTTCGTTTTTATGTCTGTGTGAGGGTGTCAGAACCCCTGGAACTGGAGTTATAGGCAATTGTGAGCTGCCATGTGGTTGCTGGGAATTGAACCCAGGTCCTTTGGAAGAACAGCCAATGCTCTTAACCTCTGAGCCATCTCTCCAGCTCCCTTAAAAAGCATTTTTGGCCAGGTGGTGGTGGTACACACCTTTAATCCCAGCACTCGGGAGGCAGAGGCAGGCGGATCTCTGTGAGGTCGAGACCAGCCTGGTCTACAAGAGCTAGTTCCAGGACAGGCTCCAAAACCACAGAGAAACCCTGTCTCGAAAAACCAAAAAAAAAAAAAAAAAAAAAAAAAAAAAGAATGAGTTCAAGACAGTCAGAGCTATTACTCAGAGAAACCCTGTCTCAGTAAAGCATTTTTGTTAAGTGTTCATATTTTCAGTATTTTTTTTCTCGTATTCTTCATCTGGCTTCTCTCTGAACTACAAAAGCAACCACAAAGGGGATTGTTAAATTAGGATCAGATAAATAATGATTGAACAAGCTTTTGTTTTAAGAAACAAGATTGCTAACTGCAAACAACCGTAGCTCAGATAATAGAGCACCTGCCTAGCATGCATGAAGCCCTGGGCTCCATCCTCAACACCTAATCTGAGTGTGATAGCAAACACTTGTATTTCCAGCACTCTGCAAGTGGAGACAGGAGGATCAGAAGTTCAACATTGTCCTTAGCTCCACAGTGAGTGTGAGACCGGCCTGGTATACGATGATACCCTGTTTTAAAAAGCGAAATAATAAGAAGAAACAAATTCACACATTATGCAGTTAGTCAAGTCCTGCTGTAAGGAAATTCCTGGGAAAAGAACTTAGGGGGATTTGTGTCTGCTCACTGTTTCAGAGGTCTCAGCCCATGAATAGTCTGCTCCATTGCTTTCGGGCCTGTGGTGAGGCAGAAACCATGGCAGAAGGAGGAGGAAGAAGAGAACTGCTTATTTTGTGGCAGCTGGGAAGCAGAGATGCAGAAGGGGGGCTGGAGACAAGGCCTATGTTTCAAGGACATGCATCTAGTGGCCTACTTCCCTGATCCAGGCCACGCTTCCTATATAACATAGCCATATCATGAATCTATCATGCGATTAATCCATTGATTAGGTTGGAGTCTTCAGAACCCAATCACTTTCCCAAAGCCTGTGCTGAAAACTAAATCTTCAACACAAGAAACTTTCATATTCAGACCCTGAGGGTGAGTGAAACAGCAGGTTCCCAGGCAGCCTTAGCTAGGAACTCCTAACATTTTGTCTGCTCGTGTTTTGAGACAGAGTACTTTTATGTAGGTGTGGCTGGCCTGAATCTCGTGATGTAGACCAGGCTGGCCTGGCACTCATAGAGATCGGCAAGTACTGAAATTAAAGATGTGGTGGCCTGGCTCATAAAATACATTTTTAAAAATGTGCTTGGAGAATAGTTAAAACAACAGGTTTCACTGGTGGTGGTGGTGGTGGTGGTGGTGCACGCCTTTAATCCCAGCACTCAGGAGAGGAGGCAGAGGCAGGTAGATCTTCGTGAGTTCAAGGCTAGCCTGGTCTACAGGGCAAGATCCAAGACAGCCAGAGCTACACGGAAAAAACCTGTCTCTAAAATCCAAAAACCAAACCAAAACCAAAACCAAACAAACAAAAACCCACAACAGATTTTGTTTAGAGAGTTTGGAAATTGGGTGGCAGAAGCCCTAAGCCCACAATTTTGGTGGGTCCATGGGCTCCCGGAATCCTCCTTACAGTGTAGGTTAAGAACCAACTATCACAACACCTATCTGGAAGGGACGTCCACCAAGATGCCAGTGGCAGGTGCTCTCCTAGAACTTGCTGCAGGATCTTTCTGGGATCAAGGGCTCTAGCACCAGAATGGAGGGAGCAGAGGTTCACCCCCTAGCACTGAAGCCAGGACAGCTCCTTCAAAGGCCTTTGTCCTGGGTCCAGTTTGCATTTTGAAGTAGAATAAGGTAGAAAATACCGATTATTAGATACTGATTTATTGGTTTGCTTAGCAGTGTACTTAAAGCACGGCTTGTGCTGCCTACTTGCCAAGCCTGCCTTTGCTTGCTAGCTGGAACAGAAAAATAGGAAGGAGTAGCTGAAACCAGGGGCCATTGCCCTCCACAACCCGCTGACTGCCACTATGCCTCTAAAAACTCTTGTCTGCCCCACCTTCTGGTTTTAGAACATAAAATCAGAATACAAACTAGACCTGGCATCAGAGCCTTCCAGGGGCTATCCTACCATTAGTGGCATCTCCTCTCCTCTCCCTCATTGGTGTCAGAGTGCTGATTCCAGAAAGATTCCTGTAACAGTCTCATTTTATGCCCTAAAACCACAAGGTGGGGCGAGCAACCACGCAAGATTTTTACAGGATTGCTCATGGCAACCAGTGGTTGTTTTTAAAGGCACATAGTAAAGTGGACAGGGGTAAACTTTTGTGGCCAGGTTGTTAGGGGCAATGGCCCATTGTTCCAGCTACTTCTCCAGGTCATTCTATTCCAGGTAGCAAGTGAAGCCATGCTTGGAGGTGAGCAGTTCAGTACACACAGTGTGTTTAGTAAGTAACCAAATAAACCAATATGTAATAACTGGTCTTTTCTACCTTCTTCCACTTCAGACTGCTTTCTGCTTAGTGGCATCTACTGTTCAGAATATCTACGACTAACAAATAAATAAAGCTAACAGAGAGGAACTGGAATTATTCCAAACCCTAAATCTCTAATAAATCTTAAGCATCTTGATCTCATTTGTAGGGATTTTGAGAAAAACGGGATTGAAAAAGTGGATGTTTCCAATGACTAGTAAGTGAAGAAGCCAAGGCCTAAGGAGGCCCAGCGATTTATCCCGTGTGGGGTGGGAAGTCGGGACCAGAGCTCATGCCCTTCCTCACTTTCCAGCCTCCCTTCTCTTCCCACCATGAGCCTCTCTCCACTCTCCCATCTCCGAGTCAGCAGGATGGAGTGTCTGGTGGCTTTGCAGCTTGGACAGTGTGTTCCACTGGCTTGGTGTTTGTATGGACTTGAGTGTGGAGGGAGTCAGTAGTCCAGACAGCATCCACATCCCTTTGATGTACTGGAAGTGAACACTGGGCTGTGACTTAAACACACAGAGCTCTTGTCTCCAGCATCAGGACCAGCTGCATCTGCACGCTGTAAACGGCTGCTGTTGGGTGGTTCCTCTCTGCACCCTTCACACAAGCTGCAGGCAAGTCTACTACACTTTTGCCGCCTGGGATATTTTCGTGGGACTATCTAGGTCAGACTACACAGTCCTCCAAGGATAACCTCTGGCCTGATTCCGGCTTGCTCTGAAGGGCGTGGAAGGAGTGACCTGGAGCTCTTGCCACATCGGGTGGGGGCGCAGTCGGGGATCCGTTCCATCTATGTGCTAACGTGACCTAGGAGGGCATGTGTGAGCTGTTCATGTTCCAGCTAAGCTGTGCCAGTGGTTCAGGCTCTACGTGTGATTTCTAGGTCGGGGGGCAGGGCAGGGGCACCACTGGCTCAGCTGTGAAGACCCTAAACATTCACCAAGTGAATGGATGCTGAGACATGAATGTGATGATTTCTTCTGGTGTCTGGATAGACTGGCCCTTGGTGGATATGCCAGTTTGGAGCCCTGGTCTGTGCCAAGGCTAACTGGTCCTGGGGGCAGCTCCTGGTTCTGGATGTGCGCTAGGAGAAGGTGCTTGGGGCAAACAATGGAGGGTATCTGAAGGTCAGAGCAAGGAAGAGTTGGCGTCTCCAGGCCCACACCAAGGAGTTCTCTGTCCACCCTGAAGACAAAGCAGTGACTTCCACTGGGGACCTCTTCTCTTTCAGATCACGGCCTTCCCTCTACACCAAGTATAGACATCTGTGCTACCAATTTCACTTCAAAATAAATTTAAAAGCATTTAAACTTAGTTGAGAAGCATCGCACCACTGGTAATGTTTCCGTGTTTACTGGCATTGGAAGGTAGTTAGCTAAATATACCTATAAAATGCCCAGCATTACAATTAGGTAGCTTGCGTAGAGACAGGTTGGCAAGTTAGAATGACAGAGGGAATATGTGAGGTGCAAAAATTTATAACATTTAAAGAACAAAACCCTACAAACAGGTGCATGCCTGTGTATGTATTGGCATTGAACAGACACAGAAATGTGTTTGGGCTTTGAGGTTTTCATTTATTAATTTGTTTGAGACAGAGTTTCACTGGCGCCCATGCTGGCCTTGAACTTGGGATCTTCTCACCTCAGTCTCCCAGCTGCTTAGATTACAGTATACGCTTTTTATAAATCCTAGAAGGATGTGTGCTAAGCCATAGTAGTGCTCTCTGCACAGTAGGAGGAGGGGCAGGGGAGCACAGGCAAGCTTTTCCTTTCTGTAGGCACCCCAGAACCACCCTGCCACCTCCCAAGAACACTGTAAAATCCCCAGTAGGAAAAGAAGGAGGAATAGACCAGAAAGCTCACTGAAGTCCAGCCTGCTGCCCCCATCCCAGCAGATCCATCCTGAGGGTTTCCTGGAGACTTTAAAGTTCCCAAGGCAGCAAGCATCATTCGAACCCCTATACCCAAAGCAATTCTCCCAAGTCAGCAGACAGGGTGTGGATTTCAGCTTACAAAGGTCTGAGCAGAGACTAACACAGTACAGTGGCTTGCTCGAGGTCTCATAGGAAGTGGTAACTGTGAAGAGATTGGAAGGAACCCAGCTCTTTCCGGTCCCCACTGCATCCTGCAAGCTTTTGGAAGCACAGACACCCCACCCCCCCCCACACACACCCAGTTGGAGGGCCGGACAACATCTTCCTCCGACATCCCTCTGATGCGATGTGCACCTCCTGTACTCTTTCCATTCTGAAGGAGGCATGCTTTAGAAAGAGCAGGAATTGCCCGTGGACACATGCACTCCCAGTTCCACGGGCAGCCTCACTTTGCCGGGCCTCATCTGAGCCCGAGATAAACATGTCTGACCCCTTGACGCTGTGTGTGTGTGCGTGTGTGTGAAGGGGCAGTATGACACAAACAGCATTTTACAGCTGGAGGAGGTGTTAGGCCTACAGATTGAATTGCCACTTCTCTTTCTGGGAAGTTAGACTAACACCATGAACATATCTGCAAAGGAGGCGATGCCGACAGAGATCTGCAGCTGCGCGGGACACACGGTGGGTCCCTGAATGGGAAAGGCTTCACGGAGTTCAGAAATGGGCCAGCCCAGCTGCTAGTTACCTTGGTTTAATTTTGGGAAGTCCTGTGTCTGGGAATTTTACCGTTTCTTCTAGATTTTCCCGTTTTTATAATATAAATTTTCAAAGTAGAACCCCAAGGGTTCCCTTTGTTTTCATTGAAATCTTGTATGTCCCTCCCTTGTCACCTCTGATTTTAAAGATTTATTTATTTGTTACATATGTGTGCATGTATTTGGTGCCCACAGAGGCCAGAAGAGGGTGTGGGATCCTCTGGAGCTGGAGTTGTGGGCCAATGGGACATGCCCTACATGGGTGCTGGGACCTGAACTCCAGTCTTCTGGAAGAACAGGAAGTGCTCTTAACTTTTGAGGCATTTCCCCAGTCCCTAGTCTCTAATTTTTATTTGGGTCTTTTCTTTTCATTAGTTTGGCTAAAGGTTTGTTGATCTTATTTATTTTTTCAAAGGCCCAACCCTATACTTAATTTATTATTCATATTACTCCGCTAGTCTTTATCAAAAATAATCAGGAGGAAGTCATGTCCAGTGTCAGACAGTGCCTGGACTTCAACTGTGTCTACTGGATTCAGCAACACAAGGTTATCCAGGAAGCAGGCAAGACATGCAGGAAGAAATGTAAGTAGGTAGGTAGAAAGGTAGATATATAGATAGTAGGCAAGATATGCAGGAAGAGATGGGCAGGCAGGCAGACAGACAGACAAACAGCAAGTGAGTGTAAGCAGAGATGCTGACTAAGGCTCTGAAGGGAAAAAGGACAGGAGCTTCAGAGTGAACCTGGATAGACGGAGGCTTTGTGAGTTTTTTCCCATTTGTTTTGGAGTTTAAGAGGTGAGAGAAATGCACTGTCTAAGAATATGAAGTCGGAGGGTGGATGCTTTGAACCTTTTTCGGTCTGGACTGCCACCGATTTTAGAACTACAGATACAGCTAATTAAGGCTAAAACAACAGTGGCAATTTCAACCCAAAAGCCAAGAAAAGACATGGTGTAGAAAGCCGTGTTTGCAGAGGTGTGGCCTGTGGGAGCCTGGGGGCTCCTAGAGCAGGGCTGGTGTCAGACAGGTGTGCAGACAGGCATAGGAAATGGACACAAACAAGGTCTCCACCCTCCCCTACTCTGAGGAGACAGACAAACCTCTCACATGAAACATTTTTCCTCACCACGTGGAATTAGATATGTAGAGAGCTAGACTTTTAGTTTTGATTTTACCAAGATAATAGGGCTGTTCATTTCAGAGTTCAACCAGCAATGCATGAATGGGCCTGCTACCTAATGCCCACCCACTCCTCCCTCTCCATCTGATAGGATGGATTCTGTATAGCTAATGGATTGAAAATGGTCTTCAACATGCTGTTAATAAACATTTATCTCACTGGGTGGTGGTGGCACATGCCTTTAATCCCAGCACTCCAGAGGAAGAGGCAGACAGATCCCTGAGTTTGAGGCCAGTCTAGTCTACAGTTAGCTCCAGAACAGGCAGGCTACATAAAGAAGCCCTGTCTTGGAAAACCAATAAATAAATGAAATAATAATAAAATACCATTATCTCTAAAAGACTGAAGCTTGGAGAACCTACAACCACCACTTTACTAAACCAGCACACTCCCTAACTACACTCTGGATATTGTCCGTATACCCTCAGATAAGTGTAATCCTCTCTTCTCCTCAAGACAACTTGTCTTTGCAACAGAGAGAGACCAATACTCAAAGCCACAACCCATCAAAATGCAGAGCTGTGGAACCCAGTCCCAATGGATACATCTACAGGCCAACTCCCGCATCTAAGGCTCGGGGAACATTGTGGGAGAGGGGGCAGAAAGATTCTCAGAACTGGAGGATCAGGGAGTTTGTAGTGAGATGGTTCCTCCTAGCAATATCAGAAGCCACACCATAGTCTCACCAACATGACCCAAACATTAGTTGAACAAAGACAACAACAGACATGCTAAAGTGGATGGGGGAAAGCTCATGAGGTCTCAACACCATACAAGGAATTATAGGATGCCAGGCATTGGTGGTGCATTCCTTTAACCCCAAAATTCAGGAGGCAGAGGCAGGAAGATCTCTGTGAGTGTGAGGACAGCCTGGTCTACAGAGCACGTTCCAGGACAGCGAGGACCACACAGAGAGAAACAAACAACTACAGGCAACTAGGGAATGCTGAAAGCGGAAGATTATCTTCCCTGGAGAAGGGCACACTAAGTGGTTATCCAGTTCCAAATGGTCAGGTCTGAAAACACACACAAGTACCAGGATACAGATGGAGCAGGTAGTGCTAGTGTATGTGGGGATGTGTACATACACATGTGCATGTAGCAACAACCAATGCATGAAGAGACTGTGAATTTGAAAGAAAGCAAGGAGGGATATACAGGAAAGTTAGGAGGAGAAGAGGGAAGGGAGAAATGATGTGATACTATTATAGTCTTAAAAAAAGAGGAATAAAAGGATTGGAGTTGAGTATCTTTTCCTCTGAGGTGAGCATCTTTTTATGTGCTTCAGAGCATATAACCTTTTGTTACAGATGCTTCTGTCTCTTATTTGTGTTCTCTGTTGCTGCAGCTCTCAACTGGGCTCTGTGGTTTGCTCAGAGGTCTCATGACCCAGTCAAAGTTAAAAACTATAGTAATAAAAGACATCTCACACCAACATAAGACCTTTGTAACCAAATTGCACCCATGGGCTTATTTTTATTACATTTGTGTGTGTGTGTGTGTGTGTGTGTGTGTGTGTGTGTAAATGTATGCCATGGTGCACACTGGAGGTCACAGGACAACTTCCAAGAGTCCATTTTCTCCTTCCTCCATGTTGGTTCCAGGATCAAAGTTAGGTTGTCAGGTTGATGGTAAGTACATTTACCTTCTTGCTGGCCTAAAGGTTTGTTGATGTTGTTACTTGTTTTGTACTTTTAGATTCTGAAACTATATTACGTTTAAATAATGCATCAGAAACTTCAAATATATATTTTCATATACTTTTATAGGTTGGACACATTCCTATAACTAGTATCAGATCAAGAAATGATGTTAGAGGAACGTCAGAAGTCCCTCTTAATAGTCTCCGGCCACAGCATCAACTCTTCCCAGAAACATTACTAGTTGGTCCCATTTTTCCACTTTAACCTGCCTGATGTCATCATAGAATTTAAACTGCAAAATTCAAATGACAGAGCAGCTAGTCACTCACCTAGGGTCTTCAAAAGCCCTAAAGAGAAGCTGAGAAGCTGTCACCCCACGCCCTCTGCTGGCCAGAAGTAACTACAAGAAACCGGTCTCGCTCCTAGTGTGGGCATCCAGCTCGGACTGTGGCCAATTTACCAGGAACCAAGAGGGGGTGAACTGAGTCATGTCGTGCATAAGGCATGACTATAGTGGTCCTCTCACTTCCTATTCTGTCCCCCAACATCCGAGGAAAGCAGCTACTTAAATAAGAGGGTACGGCTGCTTTTGGAGCCCACAAAGAGGGCAGAGAGAACAGCCAATCCCTACCTACCCAGCCCTTGCCTATTCCCCCAAACAAGGGCAGGTGGTGAAAAGGCTGAGGGGATCAGCAGTCATTAGTTGTGGTTCTAAAATGCCAGTAAGCAGCTGGAAGTCTTTGCTGAGATGAACAACTCTGTAAGATTGCTCGTTCATTTAATACGGTGGCAGGCCCGTGCAGGACATGGGGACACAGGATATGAGTCCTGCTCTGGTGAAGGGACAACAAAGTGCCACTGGAGCACCAATACAAGGGCATCTAAACGACACATGTCGAAGTAGATGGCTGGGCTGAGGGGAGAAAACGTAGCAGGTGTTTCTTGACATCCAGAAACTCGGATTGCCTACAGGCAAGCCTGGGGGACATTGTCTTGATTGATGATTGACTGGGGAGGGCCCAGGCCACTGTCAGTGCCATTCCTGGGCAAGTGGTCCTGGGGGGATATAAGCAAACTGTGCAAGCCAGAAGGAAGCATCCTCCAGGGTCTGTTTCTGCCTCCTGGTTTGGGTTCCTCCTTCCCTCTGAACAGGGACTAGCATGTGCAAGCCAGATAAACCCCTTCTTCCCCAAGTCGGTTTTGATCATGGTGCTTTTATTATAGGATTACCAAGACCCTGGGTAAAAGGCTAGATGGTCACTGAAAGAGGTGGGCCCCTGAGCACGAGTGGAGTGTCACAGTTCTGGAGCTGGGGAGGGGCCTAAAGTTGGCAGGCAACAGGCAGAGGCTTGAAGACTGTACGAAAGTCACACTCATTTAGGACAAGTCCTGAAGGTCAGTCCGAAAGTCTTTGTCATGATGTCCTGATCAAATCAGAAGGACTGACTCTTTGTATCTTTGTAACCAGAGGCTGCATTTTCATTTCCCAGACACCCAGCCTTGAGAAATCAGACAGAAACTTATATTAATTGCAAACTGTTTGGCCTATTATCTCAGGCTTATTTTATTAACTAGCATTTACAACCTAAATTAACCCATTTCTATTATTCTGTATTTTACCATGAGCTTGTGGCTTGTTCCCTCACATCTTGCTTCTCCAGTGGCTGCTGGCATCTTCCTGACTCTGCCTTCTTTTTCCTTTTATCTTTGCTTGGGTTTCCCGCCTGGCTCTATTCTGCCTGGGTATTGGCCAAATAAGCTTCTTTATTAACCAATGGTAATAAAACATATTCACAGCATACAGAAGGGCATCGCACATTGTATCTCAACTGGTGTTTTATACACCAGATATCCACTGATTAACATACAGAATATATCCTCCCATTAGCTGATTTTTGCTTTCACTTGGAGTTCCAATTCTTTTTTTTGAAAAATATTTATTTTATTATGTATACAATATTCTGTCTGCATGTATGCCTATAGTCCAGAAGAGGGCACCAATCTTCATTACAGATGGTTGTGAGCCACCATGTCATTGCTGGGAATTGAACTCAGGACCTTTGGAAGAGCAGGCAATGCTCTTAACCTCTGAGCCATCTCTCCAGCCCTGGAGTTCCAATTCTTTACTGCCCAAGCCAATATCGCATTTCTCAAGGCTGGTCGATCCTCCTGAATTCCCTCAGTGAACTGGGTCACCTTGTGTCCAGCACCCTGAAACACTAGTCTCTCCAAAACTCACTCCATCCTGTAGCCCTTATTTCTCTTAGACTCACCTGCTTTCTCAGGTGAGATAAACTACTAAATGGCACGCTGCCATCACTAAAATAGTTCATGACATTCTGGACAAAGTCCAGGCCTCAGCCACAACTGGTCTCAATCCTCCCCTTACCTTTGCCCGGGCAGGCCTGTCTTTTGAGCCCCAAGAATACCTCTCCAAAGCACTGCCATAGCAGGCTGGGTCCCTTTCTACTCTCCACAAATCACACTATGCTCTGCATCTGTGGCTCTCTGAGGACCCACGAACTTACTTCTCAAGGGCTTTTGCACAGCAGTGGGCAAGCGGCCGTTGCTCAGTGAGGTCTGTGTAAGGAGCAGCTGCGAAGAGACACCCTGCCAGGCTGTGCTCTCTGCCCTTCCAGTCTTCCCAAACTATGCACCCATTCCCCCCACCACCTACTCAGGCAACAGGAAACGTTTTCAGATAGTTGTGAAGAATAAAGACATTTAAATTGCTGCAGTGAACATTTAGCAGGTTTGGTTGGTAATTACCAAGTGCGAGGTTTGTCCGATGCAAGACTTTAGCTCCTGGGGACATCATCTTTTCAACTCTAAATTTTTTCTTTCCTGTTTCATTTTTGGCATCCACTGAACTCTGGGTGCCATGCATGCTGGACAGAGGCTTCACCCCTGAGCAATCTTCCTAGCCCAAGATAACATTTTAAAGACTCACCATTTATTGGCGGTGCATTAGGAAGGAAAAAAATTGTGGGGAAATATACATCTAAGACTTAATTAACAAGTAATGATAAAGACCGAGACCAAGTCTTTGTCCTCAGGGTCGCTTCTATGTGAGCAATAGTAAATTTCTATAGTGAAAGGACACTGAAATGTCATAGCTGTTAAGGAAAAAACATGAATGGGGGGAAAAGAATTTGGGAGTGAAGGAGACTGTTGGAGTAGCCATGGAAGCCCCTCTGGGGAAAGGGTTTGAGCAGAGACCTGAATAACAAAATGAACTGCGGGCAAACAATGTTCTAGGAGGGGAAACAGTAAATCTGGGAAGATTTGGGAGAGAAAAGCCTGGTGGGTTCAAGCCACACAACGCGAGGACAGCTGAAACAGGGTCCCAGATCTGGGCAGTCAATTTCCTCAAGCCCACAGTGCTGCTGTCAGGAGGGATGGTGTAGCCAGATTGTTCCTTACTTTCTATGTATCCCCAGGCAGGGCAAGGGGACACATTCCCAGAAAGTGTCCCACTTTATGAAGCTGTGCTCACACAAACAGATGTTTTTACTTTTTAATACTTATTATCATAGTAATTAAAATTAAGGTAAATGGGGGTCATCAGAATTGTGCTGAGTATCTCCTAACTCGCAAGGACTGTGTTCTGCTCTGTAGGAATTCCTCAGTGACCGAGAGATCACCTTTCCTGGGGAGCTGCAGAGATTTTACCAAACAATGCTCTGAAATGGTAAGCTTAAAAACACCTGTTTGGTCTTGATGCAAATCAGTTGGCAACGCCTGAGGGAGCAATTCAGTTTTCCTTTATTATTATTTCCAGATGTTGAAAGAAGCTGTGGATGAACAGATTTGTAAGACATACTGTAACACAATAAAAAAGGAATCTTGTTTATTCTTATGTGTTACTGATGTGCGTATGTGTGGACACACATGTGAAGGAAGGCTGTACCTTGATGGAGTTGGCTCTCACCTTTGCATGGATGATTCCCGGGACCAGGCTTGGGTCATCAGGCTCTGTGGCAAGCCCTTACCCACGGAGCTATTCTCCTAACCTGATTAGCACTGTGTAACACGGGGTAAGTTAAACTAATAAGGTAGGCTATCTTAGCTCCTTGAATCTGACTTCCCTAGCTGTAGGATGTGTAAAATCAGGAATATTAAAGTTGAGAAAATTCAGTAAAGAGTAGCTACGTTATTAACACTACTGAGTTACAAGGGGGGGGGGTTGTTTGTTTTTCATTGTGGACCAGTTAGTGCAGAGCGAGAGTTTAATAAGAGATTTATTCGGGCACCATCACATGCTTCATAACCCTACACAGATGTTCCCTAACTCATGAGGGGGGCACACCCTACTTAGCAGGTCACAAGAGGAACACATAAGCCCCAAACACACTTAATACTGAGCACCAGAGCATAGCAACACAGCATTACGTACACCAGTTTGCCCGGGGAGTTCCTGAGGCTGAATGGGAGCTGAGCCCCCTCTGCTGGCCAGCATCCAGAGTCATCACAGGGTATACTTTTAGCTTGGAAAAACACCAAAATTCAAAATCCGATGCAGTTCCCATCGGATGGTGAAAAAGGCTTTCACCATCATTATAAAGTTAAAATAACAAAAATTCCTAAATTGGGCATGCATTATGCCCGATTTCAGCAGTAGGGAGGCTGAGGCATAAGGATCTCAAGTTCCAGGACAGTCTTAGCAATAAAGCAGGTTAAAAAAACAAAACAAGCCGGGTGGTGGTGGTGGCACACGCCTTTAATCCCAGAGGCAGAGGCAGGCGGATCTCTGTGAGTTCGAGGCCAGCCTAGTCTACAAGAGCTAGTTCCAGGACAGACTCCAAAGCCACAGAGAAACCCTGTCTCGAAAAACAAAAGCAAAAAAACCAACCAACCAACCAAACAAACAAAAAAACCCAAAAAACCTAAAACATTTTAATTCGGGGCTAGCATCCACTGCCTGGGCCTCGTCCAATTAGTACCTTCTTGGCCCAAAGAGATTAACCGCGGCGAGGGTATCTAGGAAACTCGGCCGAGCGTCCCGGAATGCCTCGCTGGCACACACACTCCAGCACCCCGCCGAAGCCCTTGCCTTGCTGTGACTTCAATTGCATTAGAGGGAACCAGGGGACGCCATGCAAGCACAGCTAGCTCGCTAGCAGCTGCACAGCCAGCATCCTCCCCTTCACGTGACGGAGGAGAGGAAGCAGGCACGCCCGAAAGCCTGCCGGGAGCGAACCCCAGCCAGGGGGCGGAGGGAGCGAAAAGAATAACAGGAAATGACTTCAGACGCACGTGCTCCGGAGAGGGGTTGGAGCGGAGCCTCCGAGAGGCGGGGCCGCCGCCGTACGCCTGCGCAATTGCCGCGTACCGCGCTGCCGAGTCACTGGGGTGGGAGGGGCGTGAGCGATGGGCGGGGCGCAAGCCGACGTGGCGCAGGCGTAGTGCGACCCTGAAGGCGCGGGCCGCCCTATCTGCGGGGTTTGGATCCGGGTCAGTCAGGCGCGGCGGTCGCGGAGAGACGCGAAGAGCCTACGGGGCCGGATCCCCGGGAGCACCCCAGCTGCGAGGAGGTGAGCGGCCTGACGTGCCCGGGAGGGCCGGAGAGTCGCGTCCGCCAGGCCTCCCATCCTCGGAAGGCGGAGTGCCGCCCGCCCGTCCGGTCGCGGCGTCTTCCTGCGCCGACTGCCTGGCCTGGCCTGGCCGTCGTCCGCCGCGGCCTTCGCTTCCCGCCTTCCTGCGTTCCCGCGGTCCTCGGGCCGCGCCGGCCGCAGCTTCCCCTTTCGCCCTTCTTGGCGCCCTTTGCCCCTTCCCGCCTTTTCCTGCCCTGCGAGCCGCATTCCTCTCCGCTTGCCTCCCATCGCTCGGCTCGCGTCCTCCGCTCCGCGGCTCCACTCCAGCCTTCTCCTCGGGTCGGTGGTTGGCCGGGCGAGCAGGGCCAAAGCCTTGACAGTTCCCGGCTTGGGGGTTCGGACCTTTCCCCGCCGACCCTGTTTAACCGCGACAGATTCAAGTTTGGTAAAAAGGAACGAACTTGTTGCGTTGTCTGTAGTTCTGCGACTTGTGGCCTTGAGTGGGTGTGTGCCCAGGGAGTTGTGGTTGTGTTTTTGTCCTGGGGACAGATCGAGTCTGTCGGGGCCGTTCTCCTGGAGGGTTGCTGGACAGGAGCTCTATGCTGCCTAGAGGTCTGGGAAATTTTCTTCGCTTTAACTCTGTGGAGCTCTCATACTGGTTCTTTTCAGGCTCCTGAAAACGAGGAATTCGACTTGAAACTTAAGGAGGGCGTAGTCAAAGCTTCAAAGAGTAAGCAAGTTTGTGCATACGCTGTCTGCGGAAAGAGAAACTGTCAGGTGATCTGACTTAAGACCCAGCAGAGTAACTGCTTACAGGCCCTTTGCCAGTCTGAGCGGGATTCTTGGAGAAGTCAGTGCGGTGAAGGGGTAATAAATGTCTCTCACAGATGTAATGTGGATGAAGATGCAGGCCAGTCACACTGTTCTGTTGAGCTGAGACGCTGTGAGTGGAAAGCTAGGGACACAAGGGAGCATCGGAAGCTTTCTGTAATCGCAAGCCTGCCCTGCTCTTGCTCCCGAGGTTAAGGCTGGGGCTATTCATTCACCTTTGCTCTGGGCTAAAGGAACCGAGGAAAAGATGAGCAGTCACAACGCTGGAAATCTCTAAACAGTTTCAGCAGTATTTTATCCTCTTGAGTTTTTGGTCAGGAGCCAGATTTTTATTTTGGGCTGTTTTGGTTTTTAATGATATATCTGTTGGTGTCTCAACAAGAAAACTAAGTTTGTATTAACATCTAGGGTGGTCATCTGCCATGCTATTATGTTAGCACTGTGTAATTAGAAGTTTCGAGGCTTAGCTGGAAAGCTGCTTTAGCCAAGTGTAAGATCCTGGAGGGCAGGAGTGAGACATCATCCCTACAGAAATGGAGTTCCCAGGACCCCTGTATTCAGTTCAGCCTCTGTTGTGGCATCCCACGTAGTACTAGGCATTCTGGAAGTACTTGTGGAAGGAATGGATTTCTGCCTGTGGTGTTGTCACCAGTACATGTAATTTGATATGTACTTAAAGTATTGACTGATTGCCACAGAGGTACGTTTGAGAGAACCATAAACCATATTTTATTATTTTTTTATGTGCATAATGTGTATGAGTATTGCATATGAAGGGCAGAGGGCAATTTGGGGAGTTGAATACTTCTGTTATTCAACTTCTGGGAAGTAAACTCAGGTGGGCAGGCTTAGCAGCATGCATCCTTACTGTTTGAGCTATCTCAGCGGTCCCATCTTTCCACCTTTGACCCATCTCATCAGTCTTTATAAATCCAGCTTTAATGGAGTTGTGGCAGCAAAAAACAAAACAAAAAAACTTGGGCATGGTGGCACATGCCTTTAGATCCAGCACTTGGGAGGCAGAGGTAGGTAGGTGGGTCTCTGTGAGTGAGGGCTGCCGGTCTACAGTGAGTTCCGGGAAAGCCAGGGCTGTTACACAGAAAAACCCTGTCTCAAAAAAGTAAAACACAAAACAGAACCAAAAACTACTTTTAACTGGGCAGTGGTGGTGCACGCCTTTAATCCCAGCACTTAGGAGGTAGAGGCACTGGGATCTCTGAATTCAAGGTCAGCCCTGTCTACAGAGAGAGTTCCAGGGCAGCCAAAGCTACACAGAGAAACCTGTCTTGGAAGAAAAAAAAACCCAGAAACCTTGTTTATAGCCTGTGATAGACATTTTTAGATGTGTACAACTCCAGACATACCAGAACTCAGCTCTCTGCCTAGTATATAGACTATTGTGTGTTTAGGGGAGCCCAGCTACAGTGAAGAATAAGAGACCAGTGAAGCTTCCAGTCATGTGAATGTGTTTCCTCATGTTTATGACCTGGTTAAGGAAACAAAAATATGTGTGAAGAGAGTTTATGTTGACTTCTAATGTTGAAGTGAAAACTAAGTTCTTTGGAGGTTGAACATACACAGAAATGTCAAACATTGTGACATCTTGACCTTTGGAATATTAGAGATCTCACAATAACATATAACTCACTTCTGAGAAGTAGCCTGATCTAGACTCAGAATACCCAAGGATCCGTAGAGAGGCACTGCTCTCTCTGAGAGTGCCTGGGGTGGGGGTGGGGTGGGGGGGGATAGGGGGTACCAGATTAGAAATAAGGTAAAAATAAGGTAAGGTAGAAATAAGGTTTAAAAAATTTTCTTGTTTTTCAGTCTTTTTCTTCCCTCCCTCTCCTGTTTTGGATACTTGTGTGTTCATTTGTTCAAGATTTAGTACTTTGGTAATTTGAAGATTAGATTTGAGTATTTATCAAAAGACTTGTGTTTCTTGTTGCTTAAGTTGATCGTTTATCTCCTTTTGTTTAAATGGAAAATCAGAGGAGCAGAAATTGAGAATTTCAAGTAGTCAAACTAGTTTGTTAAGAAGCAAGCACAGGTCATACCTGCAGAACGGTGTTCTTTGTAGTTTTTTCTCCTACTTCTAACTAAAGAGAAGCTCTGCTTTCTTCTTTACCTGTTTTTGAGTACAGATTTCATTTCTTGTTTATTGACTGTGACACTCAAAGGGAACAGACTAAATAAAGTTGTCAGAGGAGTAGAGTCTAAAATAGGCAGTGTGGACTGAAGCAGGTCTCTCCTGCTCCAACAACAGCAGTGTCTTGTTTTCATGTATGTTGATATGTTGTTAAAATTGCTTTATACAAATGCTATGGTGTCATAAAGTCAGAATACTCAGTAGCATTTTAATTAATCAGAGTATCACAGTTTGATCTTTCTCCTGTCTCTGATGGTCCTGCTGTTGATAGGTTTCTAGACAAGTACAGTCTGGGAGCTTTTTCTCCCCTCATTTAGCAGCCTGAAACATAGTTTTTAGATTTTGTTTCTAAAACTTGGAATATGTTGGCATCAACTATTTGGGTGTTTTGAATTCTGTGGTAGTTCATATGTATTTTTATGTTATTTCATTTATTTTCTTAAGAAATAAATCCTATAGTCTGGTTATATAAACTGCAACTTAGAAATAAAAGATGTTTTCCTCCTAACAGTAATCGTATAAGGACATAGTACTTTTGATTCTACCAATTTTCACTTTTCTTATTTCCTTTTTAGTATTAGCGGGAACATCCATAGGAGTGCAGAAACTTTCACAATGAAATCTGAAGCCAAGGATGGAGAGGAGGAGAGTCTACAAACTGCCTTCAAGAAATTAAGAGTGGACGCATCAGGGTAATTGACTATGTAATGTGTGACTTGGGATTATTTATTTGCTGGATTTAAATAGTCCTTTTGGTTAAAATATTCCTCTTCTGACTTCTCTGTTTACCCTAGGGTAAGTAAATGGTAAGACTTTGACTTTGACATATTCTTTGTACGTACATGATTGAATTTGAAAAGCAGTAGTTGGGTTTTACTCCGAGGTCGCGTGTTTTGGTTGAGGCAGTCCCTCTTTCCTAGTTTACTCAAACCTTAAATCAAGTAGTACTCACTCCACCAGGGACTTCTCATATATCTCAAGGGAATCACAGTAATTTTTGTTTTGTTTGTTTTTTACTAAAAGTGAACTGTCCCAATAAAGGTCTATGAAGACTTGATTTCAGTCTCTAATTGCTGTGTCTCTCAGTGGACACCTGTTTTCAGTAGGGATCTGTCATCGAGATCAATAGTCTTAGAGTCTTTGACCAAACTAATGGGAACACCCGCAGACCAGCTGCTGTCTAAGTCTTACAACGCCTGTGTGCAGATCACATCTCTTCTTATGCTAGTTCTTCTTGGCCCCAAGCCCGATGAAATCTCAAATGCTAATGATTATGATCCTTTTATGAGTAGAAACTGAACACTGGAAGCTCAGAGTTGAGCCCGGTAGTAGTAATAATAGTCCTGATTGCCAGCATTTCACTCTTGCCCTCAGCACTGAGTGGGTGAGAACTTGGAGCACATTTAACTGCTGTTGTCTTAGTTTAGAGAGACTGCTCACAAAATTGGGTCCCTTTCTGCTGGTGGAAGTTACAGGTGGAGTTTGAACCCAGAGTGTCTGACTCCAGAACCTGCTCCTAGCCTTTTTTCATGTGGTCCATTGTAAATCACATGAAAATACTTTACAAAATAAAAATCAAGTAGATGCTAATAGCTGCCTACCTGTGACTAGCACTGTTTCTGGTCCACCCTAGAGTGTTTATGCTAATAGAGTTTCACAGTGAATGTTAAGATGTTCACATTTGCTTCCATGGTACTTCGGGAAACTATTACTTTCCCAATGCTTTTTTTCTCCAGCATGTTTTTTTGGCTTATCAATGTTTATATATACTTTTTTTGTTTTTGGTTTTTGAGACAAGGTCTTACTATGTATCCCAGATTGGCCTCCAAATAATAATCCTCCATTCTCAGTCTCTTGAGTGCTGGAATTATGCTCATGTGCTTCATACTCATTTTCTTGTTGTTTCCATTGTCTTTTTTGTTTTCGAGGTGGGTTCTCTATCCTGAGAATAGTACTGGGGGCCATGCTCATGATACGTGTGCTGTGTCACTGAGCTACATCCCCTCACCCTTGGCAAGCCTTTTTGAGAGAAGGAAATAAAGTGGGAAAACATAATTTTAGATTGTGGTTTTAGTATATTCTTTGTGATTTTGGGTGTGATTTATTTTTAATTAAAAAATTCTAGAAATATCCACTTAATGCATATAAATCCTCAAGTATATAAACCTTTATAAGTAACTCATTATATGCAGACTTTTTCCTATTTTAAGAAATTGAAATGTAAACTTGGTGTTGTGGCATATAACCTTAAACCCAGCATTCAGGAGGCAGATCAGTAAGTACACAGATCTGTGGGTACTTGGTCTACAAAGGGAGTTCCAGAACAGCTAGAACTACATAAAAGACACCCTATTTCAGGAATAAAAAAAGAAACTGGAATGTAAAATTAAGCTAAAAATAAAATTAAACTTTTGATGGCACTGAAAGTTACTTAGACTATTATAAAATGTTTTGCAAAATATCTATGAAGTTTATGGTCGTAAATTATGTATTTGGGGACTGGAGACAGGGCTCAGTGGTGAAAAGCATATACTGCTCTTGCAGAGGACCACAGCACCCATGCCATATCTGTAACTGTAGCTCCAAGGAGATCCTGTGCCTCTGGCCTCTGCACACAGCTATACTCAAAAGCACATACCTTGTTCCCAGGTACGTGCCCATTCACAGAGACAAATAATAGATAATAAAGTACAACTTTCTGAGAAATTATGTGTTTGAGGGAAAGAAGGAAGGGGAGTGGACAAAAATGTATACCGCAATAAAAACAATAAAAATTGTTTATTTGTAGCATATGATATGCTTTTATTAAGATTAGGGAAGGAAGGAACAAAATATTTGAGAAAACCAGGAGTGGAAGGGGTGAGTCATTAGCGTGACTGAGCAAAATGAGACGTGTAGAGTTTGCCGCCTGTGTTTCTGATGGTTTTGTGCTGTTGTCATACACCCTGCTGAAGACTGCTGAGAACTGACTCATTAGGCTTTGCCAGGAATTTAGTATGATCCTGTTCAACAGGTTTTGATTTGCAGTGATATCAGGACCAATGTCTTTGTATTTGTTATAAAACAATAAATCTTTTAATACGACTGTAAAATAATTATAGAAAAATTAATAAAAGGATAAGAAATGTCACAATTTACTTAAATCTCTAGGTCATTTATATATAATGCTGTATATTGTGTTTTGTTTGTTTGGTGTTGTCTTTTTGAGACACGGACAAAGTTTGGCTGTTCAGCCCAGGGTGCTTTCAAGCTTGTCATCTTCCTTGGACTCCTGATGCTGGAATTGCAGGCATAGTGTTTTAGACCACAGCATACATGGGTGTTCACCATAGTGTCTCTTATGATAACCCAAATGTGCTTTCATGCCATTAAAAGTATTTTTAGGGATGAGGTTGGGACAGGGTCTTGTTAGATAGCCTAGGCTGACCTTCACCTTTCTGTGTGTAGCCTAGGCTGGACTAGAACTTCCTGCAGTCCTCCTGCCTCTGCCTCTGCCTCTGCCTCTGCCTCTGCCTCTGCCTCTAGAATTATAGTAAGTACTGGCCTGGAGATGGCTCAGCAGTTAAGAGCACTGCCTGCTTCCCCAAATGTCCTGAGTTCAATTCCCAACAATCACATGTAATGAGATCTGGTGCCCTCTTGAGGAAGAGACCTGGTCAATTGTCCTTATCAACTTAGACCATGAAATCCAATATGGACAAGTTCAACAGAACCACCATATACGAGCTGCCCATGTAGGCTTCAGCATTGCCAGGGCATAAATTTCACTTTCCTTCACTACCATGCTTGACTGTGTGTGTGTGTGTGTGTGTGTGTGTGTGTGTGTGTGTGTGTGTGTGTGCGTGTGTGTGCGTGTGTGCGCGCACACACACACACATAGAAACAACAATGTGGAATGTTATTCCATCTGTTTTTGTTTTTAAAGATTTATTACGTATATAACATTCCTTCCGTGTGTGCCTGCAGGCTAGAAGAGGGCACCAGATCTCATAGATGGCTGTGAGCCACCATGTGGTTGCTGGGAATTGAACTCAGAACCTCTGGAAGAGCAGCCAGTGCTCTTAACCACTGAGCCATCTCTCCAGCCATGTTTTTGTTGTTTTCAGACAAAATAGCTCATTAGCCTGGAGCTTGCCAAGTAGCCTCGGCTGATTGGCCAGTGAGCCCCCAGATCTTGTCTCTTCTTACCCAGCCCTATGATTACAAGCACACACCTCTACACCTGGCTTTTTTTTATGTTGAATCTTGGGATCAAACTGAGGTTCTAGTTCTTCACTGGGAACCCATAGCACTTATACTTTTAAAACAAAGAAGATTTAACTCTGAGTAATATTTCAGATTTACTAGTTGCAAAAATAGAAAAATTTTTCTAAAAGTTGTAAAATACTTCAGAGTGGAATCATATGCTACTTGAATTGACTCTTAGAGATAGGTTCCTGATTTTAGTTCCTATGGCTGTGGCCTCTTAAGTAAAAGAGGTGGTCAGTGTCGCTAACATCCTCCCTGATCATATAAGACATGATCTGCCCCAGATAAACAGCCTAAAGTCTATTTATAGCCTAGTGCTGGCTATACTTAGAGTTCATTCTCTTGCTTATGATTTTGCAGCCATGGACTTTTAGGGATCTTTTCAATTTGGTTTTGGAGGAAATTTTACATTAAAAGCTGAACACTATTTTGAGAAGTGTAAACTAGAAAGAAAAATCACTGAAAGTCGTATTAGAGTTAGTGAGGGTAGAATGTTATCCTCATGGTAAACTTTGTTCTTGTCCTCAGGTCCGTCCTGTCTCTGTCTGTCGGAGAAGGCACAAGTGTCAGAGCATCAGTCAGAACAGCAACAGATGACACCAAACCTAAAACCACATGTGCATCTAAAGACAGTTGGCACGGGTAAGAGTGCTCTCCCCCAAATTACAGTTATTTATTTGGGGTGTGGTACCTGCCAGGAAGTGTATATAGAAATCAAAGGACAACTTGTAAGAGTTGGTTTTCTACCATGTATATTTCAGGGATCAAACTCAGGCTGTCAGGCTTGGTTTAAGCACTTTTATTCTAAGCTATCCCTTTGGCCTGGGTAATAGCTTTCCATGGAGAATATTTTTTTTTTTTTTTTTTTTGTTTTGGGGTTTAATTTGTTTTTTGTCTTTTTAAATTAAGTTTATGTTGTGTATGTTTGTTTGGGCTTGTTTGTATGTACATCTGCCCATGCAGGCCAGAGACAGTGTTGGAATCACTGGACCTGCAGTTACAAGGCAGGTAGGATCCGCTTGATGTGGTTCTTTGCTAGAGCAGCAAACGCTCATAACCACTGAGCCACCTCAGCCCCCACCCCTAGAGACTTTTTTACCCTAGTTACTTTTCTGTTGCTGTGAAGAGATGCTATGACCAAAGTAGCTCACAGCGAAGAGTTTATTTGGGGCTCATAGTTTCAGAAGACTGGAGTGCAGGCCTGTCGCTGCAGGGAGCATGGCAGGCAGGCAGGCAGGTAGGCATGCTGCTGGAGCAGTAGCTGAGAGCTCACATCTGGAGGAATCAGTCTTGAGGAAGAGACACACTGGGAATGGTGTGGGCTTTTGAAACCTCAGGGCCCACCCCTAGTGACACACCTCTGACAAGACCAAATCTAATTCTTCCTTAGTATTCAAATATGTGAGCTTATGGGACCATTATCATTCAAACTGCCACGTTGAGTAACTTATAATATGATTGGGTTTTCTTTCCCAGATGTCTCCAAAGAGAGTATACTGTGATCCAACCCAAGACCCAGTGATTCTTCTCAGACACTCCAACTGTTTGACTCAATTTGGCCATTAACTCCTTATGTAGCTCAGAATGACCTCAGATAGCTTCCCAGCTGCTGGGATTACAGGCCTGAGCCACCATGCCTGACTTCACAGTTTTTAATAATGAGTTTACGGAGATTTTTCTGTGTGTTCTGGTTTTCTGTGTCAACTGGTACATGCCAGGCAAACGCTTAGCACCTGAACTATATTCCCAGCCTTATTATTATATAATATAGTGATTTTTGTCCTAAGGTCTACTTTGTCTGGAATTTTAGTGTTGCTAGTCCTGTTTTCTTCCAGTGTGTAATTAGTGTTTGTTTTTTTTTTGGTTTCCCTATGTAACAGTCATAGCTGTCTTGGAACTAGCTCTTATAGACTAGGCTGGTCTTGAACTCACAGAGAACCACCTGCCTCTGCCTCCCAAGTGCTGGGATTAAAGGCATGCACCACCACTGCCTAGCCAATAATTGGTGTATTTGCACATCTGCCATTTTAATTTATTTGACAATTTTTTAAAAATATTTTATTTTTGAGACATGAACTCAAACTCTATAGCCCAGGCTAGTCTAAAATTCACTGTGTAGCCCAAGCTGACTTTGAATTCTTGGGCAGTTCTCCTTCCTTCGCCTGTTAGGGACCATGCCCAGTGTTGTTAGGCTTTTTCTGTTTTCCCTCTTTTACCTACTTCTCCTTCTTCCCTATCTTTTAAAAAACGATTTGAAAAAATATTGTTTTTTTACCTCTACTAATTTCAAAGGTACTCTTCTTTGC
Source organism: Microtus oregoni (assembly GCF_018167655.1). Taxonomy (NCBI): domain Eukaryota; kingdom Metazoa; phylum Chordata; class Mammalia; order Rodentia; family Cricetidae; genus Microtus; species Microtus oregoni. Next base: position 6,597,734 of record NW_024543079.1, read on the forward strand.
TTTTTAAGTAGTTGACTTTGAAATTTTACAATTAAGGTTTTGATAAAAAGGCTAGAGATATTACCAATCATTTTGGTACTGCATTGTTTGTCTTCCATGATGTGGTTATTCAGTATGTCAACCCTGCTCTACTTCTATCTCACAGGTTAGGTTTTGTTACCTCTAGTGTTAATTTGTCTGTATTTGCATTTTTACAGTTTCTTTTCTCACGGTTCCTGTACTCTAGACCCTGACACATACAACCTCATTTTCTTAGTAAAAGGCTGTTGGTAAATAAGGCTCTCGTGCTCTCTAGGTAGAGTCCATTTGAGTGATTCCCTTTGGGCTGTCTGATAGCTCAGTGTTGGGGTTGTTTGCCTGGACTATGAGAAGCTCTGATCATTCCCCAGCACTGCAAATAAATAGTTATGAATGATTACCTCCGGAATTATGGACATTGTGTCCTGTTGGTGAATACTTTACCCTTCTTCCAGATATGGCCACATTGAATAAATCTCATTTTTCTGCTTTTTACTGTTAATTTGTCTGTTTTAATTGGCTTCTTAAGGACAGAATCTGGCCTCTTGGGCACAGATTGTGATCCCAAGTTTGGTAACAAATTTACTGTGCTTTATCTGAGAATGCCTTTATTTCATCCTTGTTTGGAAAGATAGATTGGTTGTTCCTGAAGTTGTTTCTTCGTTGGCAGTTGTTTAGCACTTTCTGGGTTTGTTGTCTTCTGACTCCATTGCCTTCTGTGCTGCTGCTGAAAGGCTGTGTCTGCCTTCAGTGTTAAGTGTTTTTGCTTTAAGATCTTAGCCATGATCTTTTAAATCACCTCCTCTTCCATTGTCTGTTCTCTTTTTGGCACTGAGGTTGAACCTAGGGTACTCGACAGCTAGGTGGGCAATGTTTTCCAGCGCACTGCTCTCTGCATTCTTAAAACAGACTCCAGATTTAGTCCTCTTCTGTTTAGATAGACGGCCTTTGCGTGTCTCTAGTACCTTTTCTCTAGTGCCTTTAGGCCACGGGTTAGCAGACCTTGTGTAGAGTGACATGGTAAATAAGCACAACTGTAATCCCAGCCTTGATCCACAGTGAGACACTGCCTTTAAAAAACCAGGGGTGGAGGGCCAGGGAGGGAGGGATGGACAGACAGATCCAATAAAAAATTTAGAATTTGGAGGCTGAGAGGCTAAAGCTGAGGCTATTATGTAGGAGCTTATAGGAAGAAAAAGCTGCTCACCGTGCTGCTGTAGTCATCCTGGTTGACTCTTCTTAGGCAGCTGCTGTCTCAGTTTCCAGACGAAGTGGTCAGCCTGGTGAGTGGGGTTCTGCTGGAGTGGGTGGTAAAGAGCAGCTCCAGAGTCCACTTATCTGTTTGAAATACACACATCTAGTGTGCTCTTCTGTCTTTCGGATTTCGTATTGCTGTTGGATTTTTTTTTAAATATGTGTATATACATGCAAATGTGCAGATGTGGGCATGTACCACAGCACACATATGAAAGTCATAAGACAATTCTGGGGAGTTGGTTCTCTATGTCCATATGGATTTTAGGGATTAAAATCAGGCTGTTTGTTACAGGCTTGTGAAACAATCACTTCTACACACTGAGTCATCTCCCCTGTCCTGGTTGGATTCTTAAACTACCTCTGAATGCCCAGCAGGTCCCAGATGGAGATGGTAGCTTGGTGGGCCCCAGAAGGTGGGAGAAAGGGGTGAAGGGTCACCCTGGCCTCATCTCCATGGCTCACAGTTGTAGCCCACTGGAGAGCAGTGTCCACATGCTCTATAAAAACAAGTAGGGCAAAGTACATGCTGAGCATGCGTGAGGCTCTTGGCTTGACCCAAGTCCTACCCCTAACAGGAAGCAAGTAGAGGGACGAATTTAAATTGTCCTACAGGTTGCAGTTTGCTGACCCTTGTTATAAATAGATTTCTTTTCCTGTTCAGCAATTCTCAATAGTGGTGTTTCATTTATTCCAGATGCAGTTTTATTTTCCTTTCCCTTCCTATTTTTTTGATATAGGGTCTCAGTGTAGCTCAGGCTGGCCTTGAGCTCACAGTCCTTCCATCCACTTCCTAGGGCTGGGGTTACAGGTGTGTGCTTCCTGCCCAGTTGATCTCCCCCCCTCCATCTCTCAGTTCTCTCTCCCTCTCCCCACCCACCACCAAATTCCCCTTGAGACTACAGGGTCTCTTTATGTAGTCCTGGCTGTTTTCTAATTCACTATTTAGAACAATTGGCCTCCAACTCAGGTCTGTCTGCCTGCCTTCCAGAGTGCTGGGTTTAAATGCATGCACCACCACGCCCGGTTTGATTTTTATTTCTCAAAGTTCTGTATCAGGGCTATGATGATGACTTAGTGGGTTAAGGTGCTTCAGTACTGCTAAGCCTGAAGTTCTGAGTTTAATTTCTGAGATCCACATGGTGGAAGGAGAGAGCCAACTCCCAAAAGAGGTCCTTCATGTGTGTACCCTGGTATAAACATGCCACCTCCTCTCCCAAATAAATACAAGTTGTGTTGTTTCATTTAAACCTGGTTTTTAAGTCCTGCTGTTTGTTTTTTTTTTTCTTCTAATTTTGGTTGGCAGTTTTAACTCTCCTTTTACTCCAGCTTTTTATTTAAATGTTTTATAAGTAGCTATATAGCACATCTAATTCTTAGTTTCTGGAAATCTCAAGGACACCAAATCCTGAGTGGGAGAGAGAGAGAGAGAGAGAGAGAGAGAGAGAGAGTCTGTGTGTTTCTGTGTGTTTCTGTGTGTGTGCGTGTGCATGTTTCTGTGCTTGTGGGCACACTCAGTACATGTGAAGGACTGGTTAATATTGTTTGTCTTTTTCAGTTGGTCTCCCCTGTTTTGGTTTTTTTTTTTTTTTTTTTTTTTTTTTTTTTTGAGGTAAGATTTCTGAGTCTAGAGCTCCCCTACTTGGCTGGACCGGCTGGACAGGTCCCAGGGATCTTCCTGTCTTCCCAGCTCTAGAATCACAGGTGCATGCCACTGCGCCCAGCTTATTTACATGGGTGCTAGTGTGGCAAGTACTTTACTGCCTGAACCCGCTCTCCAGTTCTCTGTTACTTTTGTTTTTGTTGGCTGTTGCCATGAGAGAAGTGATTTGTGATGCGATGCCCTGTTTGATAGTACTGGCACAGTGGATCAGCTTAGTACTGGAGCCTATCCGTTTCTCCTACATCCACAAACCAAGAATGGAAGACAAGTGTCTGGTCTGGGTGGTAGTGTTATCTCACTTAATTCTATAGATTGCTAGTAAAGGATGCTGAGCTTTTTGAGACACAGAGATGTAAGGCAGTTTGAAGATGGAGGTCTGTTTCCAGCTGTCATGTGGCCTCTCTCAGGAGGGCTCTGTTTCTCCACATCTTGTTTGTCTTTCTCTTTTAGGTCTACAAGGAAGTCTTCACGAGGAGCAGTGAGAACCCAGCGTCGTCGACGCTCTAAGTCTCCTGTCCTTCATCCTCCCAAGTTCATACATTGCAGCACGACAGCATCTCCTCCCAGCAGCCAGCTCAAGCACAGAAGCCAGACTGAGCCACCTGACAGCAGCAGTGGGCTGGGAATTTCAAGCCCCAAAGAGTTCAACACAGGAGAGACCTCTACTTCTCTTGATGTTAATCACACGGGGGCAGGCATTGAGCCTCTGAGAAGTTCAGTTCCAAGGCTCACATCGGAGAGTAAAACAGAAGAGCCCTCTGATGCTACTACCCAAGTCTCCCCAGAAAGTCTTACGGCCAGCAATCTCTCTGACTTTCGATCTGTTTCCAAGCTAAGCCAGGGGAAGCCGTGTGTGTGTGTAGGCAAGGAGTGCCAGTGCAAGAGATGGCATGATATGGAAGTGTATTCCTTTTCAGGTCTGCAGAGTGTCCCTCCTTTGGCCCCAGAACGAAGATCACTTGAGGACTACTCCCCATCACTGCACACCAGAACTCTGTCTGGCTCCCCTCGATCCTGTTCCGAGCAAGCTCGTGTCTATGTGGATGATGTGACCATTGAGGACCTATCAGGCTACATGGAATATTACTTGTATATCCCTAAGAAAATGTCCCACATGGCAGAGATGATGTACACCTGATAACGAGAAGCTGATTCATATGCTTTAAACCAATGAAGGGTTGTCAGAGGCTTAGTTAACAGCAGACCTACCTGGTGGCCACTCTGTGAGAAGACATCTCTTTCTGCTCACTGTGCTTGCAATAAAAACTTCTCTTGGCATCTCAGTTAATCTTCATTCTGTCAGTTTACTGAGTTCTTATGTACCCGTTAAGGCAAGCAGGTCAAAGAAAATGTCTCCTAAAAATGTTCTGAGGGCTGAAGAAACCATAATGACTGGAGATTGACAGCAGTGGGTAGTGTGTAATTCTTGTAAGACAGCATATTTCAGACCTGCTTAAAATATGACAGTCAAACTCCAGTGTGCTATTGTAACTGAACTGAACACTCATGTTGTAGATGCCAGCCCACCAGTAGTAGAGCTTTTAAGACGCATTTAAACTGTCTTTGGTTTAACACGGGTTTGTGTCATTAAAGGTTTCTTATGTTATTGTTGAGTCAGAGATCTAAGGTTTAGATTCAGTTTGAATAAACCAGGTGGCCTACACCATATTGTTTGAGGGAGTCATTAACCTTACTATCACTAAATAAACCCCCGCTGGTGCTGTTATCCAGAGGTGTGGTGTGTTGTTTCTCAAGCATTTGAGGGATCCGTGACTGTCGTCTCCCTCTCTGGTGTCGATTATAATACGTCTTGGGCCTGTCATATGTTCTACCCTGAAACCCCTGGTGCTGTTATCCAGAAGTGTGGTGTGTTGTTTCTCAAGCATTTGAGGGATCCGTGACTGTCGTCTCTCTCTCTGGTGTCGATTATAATACGTCTTGGGCCTGTCATATGTTCTACCCTGAAACCCCTGAAGAGGATTTCATACCTCTCCTATAACGCTCTGGTGGGTGAGTCATTGGAAAATTCCCTCCAAAGTTTAGTGAAGGGGCTTGAACTCACTTTAACTGGGAAGGTGAATCATTACCTTCAGGTGATTTGGTTTCTTTTGTTATTCCTTCCCCAAGACAGGGTTTTTCAGTGTAGTTCTCTGTCCTGGTACTTTCACTTTAGACCAGGCTGGCTTTGAAGTCAGAGATCTACCTGCCTCTGTCTCCTGAGTGTTGGCCTCGTTTCACATTGTATATGTGCCTTGTAGCTTCTATTTTAACTCACATGCATACCTACCAATTGTGAAAATGTCTAGTCATGGGAAGATAACAGGAAGTTTGTTTCATTTGGATTGCAGGGTAAGCCTTTGCTCTTCACTGAAGTATCTCACTGACCCTCAAGTTGACTCAGAATAGTGGATCTGTACTTCACAGATGAGTCATTTGCACTTGGGAGAAGTAGGAAACGTACTAGAAAAGTCTAGAATCTAAGCTTTGGAAGACTGCTGTCAGCTTAGTAAGCATCTAGTAAGGAGAGGCTATCAGTAGAGTAAGATACAAAATGCCACGATGTCTCTGGTGTCAGAAAGTGTTTATCTTTTTAAGGCAGTTCTTCCAGGACAGGATAGTTTGTTTTGTACATCTCTGTAATATTGGAATTCAAGGAGTGCTGTGTGCATTCTTTCAGGAGGACCACAAATGAGGTGCACAAGTTAGCTCTAAGAGTGAAGGTCTCAGTGCCATGAAAATTATGGCCTTTCAGATTCCTCAAAAGGTCCAGGCTCCAGGGGCTCCTAGACTACAAGGAACCACGTACAGAGGGTATTTATTGATTGTAAAGATTCCATTCCAACAACTAGTGTTTTATTGTGGGGGAAGTATTTGTAGTTAGCAAGCTACTTAAAATTACTTCAGATGGATTCCTAAGCCTTTTAAATCATTTTGTTTTATAAAGGGTAGAGTCCTACTTAGTGACTTCTTGAAGGGGTCAGGTCAAAGTTTAGAAATTTCAGATTTGTGGGAATAAGCCATAAGTCACTTGTATTCCACTCAAAATCTTCCTCAGAACAGTTGCTGGGGTGTAGTCTCACACTTTTAATTACAGCTTGGGAGACAGAAGCAGGAAGAGTCATTTCAGGGCCAGCCTGGGCTACAAGCCAAGACCCTTTCTTAAACACAAACATGAATGCTGAGATTAAAAACTATCCTGCTCGGGGCTGGAGAGATGACTCAGTGGTTAAGAGCATTGCCTGCGCTTCCAAAGGTCCTGAGTTCAATTCCCGGCAACCACATGGTGGCTCTGGTGCCCTCTTCTGGCCTGCAGGCATACACACAGACAGAATATTGTATACATAATAAATAAATAAATTTAAAAAAATTATCCTGCTCACATCCAGTTGGGCAGGTTTCAGTCCAGTGTCCTTCGTGAGAGCCTTTGACCCTTGTGGATAGTGACTCACCCCATCCCTCTTGGTCTTTGCTGAGGGTCCATGTGGGTGTGGTTAATCCTGAGAATGGATTCTGCCATGACTGAGGCGAGTTCCATGTGCTTTTGGTACTCTGAGCACTCCGTGGGTATTTCTTGTTTATAGCATGAGCAGTGCACATTGTACCAGGGCTGGGAATACAGCAGGAGGCAGAACAATGTCCTTGTCAGTGGGGAAAGGTGAATACAGTGCTTATGGATTGGGACAGGGTTAGGAGATAGGAAGGGTTGAGGTAGGGAGTGGGATTTCTGTTGCATTTCAGACCCAGAAGTCTTTGGGATAAAGTAGCCTTGGACCTGAAGGGATCAAGATGAGCCATATGGTCAGCTGAGGAAGAGTACTCAACAGTCAGAACCACTAGAATCTGTAGGTTGCTCGAGAAGTGAGGTCAGAACTGGGGGGTCAATTTGTGGAACAGTCAGTGGGTAGTTTGAAAAGCTTTGGCTCCTGGTGCGTGAGGTAGCCATTTGGTGGGTATGTAAAGGAAAGAGACATGACGAGATAAGTTTGAAGACAGGGTCTCACACTCTGGGCCTGGTGGCCTAGGCTTACTCTCACTTTCAGCCTTCAAGTTTTGGGGTTACAGACTTGCAGCATGGGGACCCAAACGCTGGCTACTGAGTGGATGATTGGGAGGGAAGTTTGTAGCTTCTGGTGGCTGAACAGCTGAGTGCAGGAGAATGTTGTGGATTATTTTATACGTACAGTAGAGAGACCTAATTCAAGGGTGTGAGGAACGGAATTAGGAGTATTCTGGCAGCTTTTAAGAAGTTAAGAGCTGGCACAGATTCTGAGGGGGTACTGGGAATTTGGTTTTGTTCTTAGATGTGTAGAGCAGTTGAGCGGGTGCTTGCATAATTACAGAAAGCAGGAGGAGGGGCACAGCTGGAGAGCCAAATTTAGTAGCTACCAGGATACGGATTCTTTTAAATGATGCTAAAATAAGATTTCAGAAGAAATTAGGGGTAGTTTGTGTGGATGCTGTACTTTCTGCTCTTTTGGGGGGGGCTGAAACTGCTAGAAAGACCTAATTAAAATAAACAATTTACTTTAAAAAGAAAAAAAAAGGTTTTTTGCTGGGCAGTGCTGGCACACACCCTTAATCCTAGCACTGGGAAGGCAACGATTGGTGAATCTAAGTTTGAGGCCAGCCTGATTGTTCTAGGATAACCAGAGCTAAACAAAGAAACTCTGTCTTGAAAAACAAAACAAACAGAAAAGGTTTTTAAAGTCATGAGAACAGAACATCTAGGCAGTGAGTATATCAGAGGAGCAGGCAGGATGCCTCGGGGTGAAGTCCCTTGCTACCAAGGCTAAAGACCTGAGTTAAGTCCTTGGGACCCATAGGGTAGGAGAGAATCAACTCCTGAAAGTTACCCTCTGACCTCATGTGCACTGTGCCATATACACGTGCACACACACAAACACACACAGAAACAGATGTAACTTAAAAATTGACAAAAGTAGGCTCAGGGATTTAGCTAAGTGGTAAAGCACACGTGTGAGTGTACAGACATACATACAGTCAAGTAAGGGCAAGACACAGTAGTAGACAACTGTAGTCTGTGACTTAGGAGGCCGAGGCAGGAGGATAGTTTGAGCCCAGGATTTTGAGGGCCAGCCTGGGCAACACTGTGAAACTTTGTCTCAAAAAAGAAAAGTTCTGGGACTTCCAAGGAACAATGGTCAGGAATGAGGCGGGAGCCGGTTTGAGGCAGTGGGCTAACCAAAGAGGAGTGAGTACAGGCCAACTGAGAAAGCAGTTGTGACAAGTGAGGTCAGCTGCACACACGTAAAGAGAGGAGCATCTCTGCAGGCATGGGCCGGCCAGTGTGGGACACGAACATAACAAGTATTTAGATAGTAGAACAAAGATAAGCCTTGCTTTGCACAGGGGTCTGGGAGGAGCCAGACTGTGGGAAGGGGTGCTGACCCAGCTGGCCGCTCTGCAAAAAGGATCCAGGGAAGAAGGTGGGCCTTCCCAGGCTTTCCCAAGTTCTGAGGTCCCGCCTCTTCTCAGGTTCCCTCGCTAGGGACTCCCTTGGAGGCAGCCCAACTTGGAGAAGGAAGAAGAAGAAAGGTGTGACTGACTTCCTCTGACAACACAGAGCCAAGCAGTGGTGAAAATCTTGGGAAGACAGATTCCCCCTCCCCCCAAAGATGTATTTTATGTGTGAATATTTTGCCTACATGTATGTCTATATACTACATACATGCAGTGCCTAAAAGGTCAGATCCTCTGGAACTGGAGTTATACGGATGGTTGTGAGCTAGGTGGGGGCTAGGACTTGAAACCATGTCCTTTGCAAGAGCAATGATTGCTTTGAACTCCTGAGCCATCTCTCCCACTCCATACTGCTTTAAAACCAGTTGGGTTTAAAGAACTTTGTTTACCTAAGGAAAGTCTAATATAATACGAATATAATACTATAATAAACACATAGCCACAAGAGGGCGTGATTTCCTCAAAATTCACAGGATTAAAGTTTGTTTTTTGTTTTTTTTTTAATTGTTGCTGTTGTTGTGTGTGTGTGCGCGGGGTCATAGCTTGCCTGAAAGCTCAACCATGGCTGAGTGCCAAATAAGGCCACTGCCAAATTCTGCAATCTGAATTTTGTTTTTACAAAATCAAAGTGTTCCTTTACTAGTGATAATGGTCTATCAATAGCAAAGCCACTGAAGGAGTGGAGAGAGTGCTTCAAAGTCAAGATATTTAATATTTAGGCTGTAGGTGATTCTTCTGGAAGGGATCCACGCCAGGGAGCTACCGGGATGAGCAGGGTTAAATGTGTATGAATGGAACCCCTCCTGGAATACACCTAACCTTAGATCATCACTACAGTGACTGACAGACACAGGGGCACCCACACTTCTTTCCATTTGAATGCTCATTCCTCTTTCAGTGACTGCCGAGCTTGAAAACATTTGGGAAAGAAATGGGAAAATTGTTCGGAGTAGGGGATTGCCTGGGCGGGCTGAAGGGCCACCTGGACAGGGTGCCAGGCACCTGGCTGAGATGACAGTTTATGGGGACACTAAAGGGACTCTGTAAGGTCGGTGGCCATGCACATAATCATGGGAGCCAGCAGTTAGCAGGAACCGAGTCACAAGAGCTGGTTGTCAGTGGAGAGGAAGGCAGAGAACACTGCAGGGAATGTCTGCAGTGACGTCCAGTGGCCAAAACCATCATGGGACTTGGAAATACGTCAGATAGACGTGGTTGAAGTCAGGCAACAGTCTGATGCTCTCTTGGGCCTCAGGTGTTTTTTATGTCTGACCTTCCTTCGTTCCAGCCACACTACGAACACACACACACACACACACACACACATGCACGCACGCTCATGCATGCGCACACACACATCCAACTTCAAATTCTTTCTTGGTGGTGTTTACCCTTCCCAGACTCATTTCCTGCTCACCTGGACCCAGCTAGGGCTTGCCGTGTCTTCCTTGTCTTGTACATTTACTTCCTACCGGCGGTTGGCGGGAACCTGGCTGATGGAAACCCATCCAAGCCCTTTGCTCCTGCCTCAAGAGCCTCCTTATGAAGCCTAGCTCTTTAGGATGCTGGAACAAAAGCAAATTTGGGAAGGGGGATATTGCAAAAATAATGACCTTGGGTATTTCTAAGTGAATCTCATTCCACCACAGCCCACATCCTCCCTGCTCATGGAAGTGTGTGTGTTTTTCAGAGAGATGGAAAAGGGCTGGACTGATACACATACCCCCCTCGTGTGTGTGTGTGTGTGTGTGTGTGTGTGTGTGTGTGTGTGTGTAGGCTAAAGGTCAATTTTGGGTGTTATTCCTTAGAGCCACCCCCAATTTTTTAAAAGTGTCTCTCATTAGCCTGGAGCTAACCAATTAAGCCATATTGTCCAGCTAGTGAGCCCCAGGGACCTGCCAGTCTCCACCTCCCCAGTTCTGGGATTACAAGCTTGTGTCTCCTCTCCTCCCCCTTCCCCTCCCCTCCTCTCTCCTTCCCTCCCCTCCTCTCTCCTCCCCTTCCTCCCCTCCCCTCCTCTCTCCTCCCCTCTTGTCTCCTCTCCTCTCCTGTCCTTTCTTTTTTTTTCTCTTTTTAAAAAGTGGGTTCTGGGTATCTGACTCAAGCCCTCATGCTTGCCCGCAGGCACTTTACCAACTGAGCCATCTCCCCAGCCCCCTTCTACCAGGGTTCTTCCCAGGTACCTGGGCTGGGTGCGGGGTCGGGTAGAGGGTTTCAGACTGTGGCTAGACCCTCTCCTCTCTGAGTTCTATTCTGTCTTCAAAGGCATATGTGCAACCATTCCCCCATTCCTTTCTCTTTAGGTCACTGGATTCTTTAATGGGGTTGGCAGTGGCCATGAAGCCCCAGGTCCTGTCACAGCATGCTAAAAGTTGTAGGGCCCCATGCCTGTCACCCCCTGCTATCTGGCAGACATGAAGTGGTTTGGGATAGGATAGTCGTCTGCTGGTCTCAGGCTCTTCTTCCTGCCTGCGAATCCTGGGAACTCCCAAATGGGACGCAGCTCAGAACCACAAGAAGGCAAACCACCAAGTGGCGCGGCTGTCCCTTAGTTCTCAGATTTCCTGCTCAGCCCTCGGGCCACTGCCTGGGTCTACAGGCCCAGCGGATTGGAAGCCCCCCTCCCTCCGGCTCTGAAGGAGGCTGGGCCAGCCTGGGGGTTATTTTGGGAGCAACTTCTGAGATCCAATGGCCTTGTTAGGGCAACACTGACCTTTCTATCCTGGGAGGAAGGCAGGGCTGGAGAAGGGGCGGGGCAGCCGGGAGATCTGAGCCGCACGCCCACTAGGGTGGATGAGAAGGGGGCCAGCGGCTGCTTCAGGGTGGGCAGCGGGAATTCAGCCTTGGCTAGGCTGCTAACACGGGAATTGTCCCGCGTTGAAAAGACAGGACTCCGCTACTCCTTTCTCTGCTCTTCTTAAGGAGGGCACGCCGGATTCCATGGAAGCTGGACCTGGGACGCTCTGTGGGAACTTGAAGTCTCTTCTGTCCACTTCCTTTGCCAGTTGCAACCTTGCTGGGATGACTGAGGGGGCCTCCCAACCATGGCACTGACCAGCACCCCCACTGCTGACTTGGCCTTTGGTCTCTTTCAGCCTCTGTGGGCATCTTGCTTTTTCCCCCCTCCTGGAGCCCGTGGTGAGTTTCGGGGCTCAGCTTGAGGGTGCCTGGAGAACATCAGGTACCCCAACGGCCCAAGCTGGAGGACCGGGCCGGTGTCAGGAGTGAGGATGAGATGAGCGGGGGCCGCTTTGACTTTGACGATGGTGGAGCGTACTGTGGGGGCTGGGAGGGGGGAAAGGCACATGGGCACGGACTGTGCACTGGCCCTAAGGGCCAGGGTGAATACTCGGGTTCCTGGAATTTTGGCTTTGAAGTGGCGGGCGTCTACACCTGGCCCAGTGGGAATACCTTTGAGGGATACTGGAGCCAGGGCAAACGACATGGGCTTGGCATAGAGACCAAGGGGCGCTGGCTCTACAAGGGGGAGTGGACGCATGGCTTCAAGGGGCGCTACGGAATCCGGCAGAGCTCAAGCAGCGGTGCCAAGTACGAGGGCACTTGGAACAATGGCCTACAGGACGGCTATGGCACTGAGACCTACGCAGATGGAGGTGAGCCCAGTTGAGCCGGTAAAGCTTGAGTGGGGTCCGGAAGGGACGATGGGAAAGGATGGGGTAGTTGGCAAAGAAATAGATGGTCTAGGTGATATTTGCTGTGTGGCTTTGGGTAAGCTACTCTGCCTCTCTGTATTTTTGTTGCTGTTTTTGTTTTTTCAAGACAGTGTTTCTCTACATAGCTCTGGCTGCCCTGGAACTCACTTTGTAGATCAGGTTGGCTTCGAAGTCACAGAGAGCTGCCTGCCTCTGCCTCCTGAGTGCTGGGATTAAAACCCTGTGCCACTACAATTGGCTGTATCTATATTCTTCTTGATAAATATGGGACAATAAAAGGGGTTATTGAGAAGATTGGCAGAAATGATTAGTCCAAGGCTGTCAAATAAATATATACTCATCAGACACTTGACACTTTCTAGGTATGTAAACAGTTAGATTTTAGCTTGTGTTTTAGTGGCTCTGGGGACTGGCCTCAACTTGCTATGAAAATTATCTTCATAGGGTATGTCATAAGAGTATATATTCATTCATTTCTCTGTCAGCCCATCCATCCATCCATCCATCATTCCATCCACCAACCTACATATCCAACCACACACTATTAATTCACCCATTCATCTACCCAACTATCTGCCAACTCATCCATCCATCCACTCATCCATCCACCAATGCACACATCTAGCCATCTACCATCCATTCACCCATCGATTCATCCACACATCTAACCACCCACACTACCCATTCACCCATTCACCCATCAATTCAACCAGCAGCTATTCATCTGTCCATCCATCCATCCATCCATCCATCCATCCATCTATCCCACTCACCAATTTACCCATCAGCTAATCCATCTATTCAAAGTGCAGCTATTTACCTGCCCATCCATTCACCCACCCACCCTTCCATCCATCCATCCTTCCATCCATCCATCCACTCACCCACCCACCCATCCGTCCACCCACCCGTCCATTCATTCCATCCATCCATCCATCCATCCATTCACTATATTCTTTCACCCAACACATATTTCTAGACAAACGCTCTACATCCCCAGCCTCATTCAATGCATGTTTCAGTGGGACTTCCTATTTGTCAGTTGTTACACAAATGATTATGTACAAAGAGGACCAAGATACAGACTCTTCCTTCAAAGATATGCAGGCAGACAGGCAAGCATTACACACAAACATGTCAAAGAGTGGTGGTAGAAAATAGTGGCAAGGGGAAGACTTTTCAGGACACCATTCCTGAGCTAGATTTTGGTGGCAGATCTGTGATCTTGAGAGTAGAACTTGGGGATTGTGCCGTAGAGAGGGAACTTAAAGAGGCTCAGGGGGCATAATGGTTAAAAGAAATACAGAGGAGTTTTCCGAGGCAAAAGAGCACTGGGAAATGGCAGTGCAGATACTTTGCTTCACCTGCAGGGTGTGACTTGGACATGTCGCTCACCTGAGCCTTAGCTACGATGGTGCAATCATGACATTGGTATTCAGAATGTGGGCAGTGAACAGATAGCATCAGCTTCTACCCTCAGGCGAAGATGCAAGTTCAGGGCTCGGCAGACCCTCTGTAAGCAACAGAGACTTTTTTTTTTTTTTACACACTCCCCAGGAAAACCTGAAGCATGTTTCTGTGCTTTACTGGTACCATGTTGTAGTCTGGCTACTTGGAAGACTGAGGCAGGAGGGTCATTCATTGTCTAACAGCCTGGCAACATAGTGAGACTCTGACAAGAAAGGAAGGGAGGGAGAGAGAGGGGGAGAAAGCAAGGAAGAGAAGGAATCAGGGATGAGCGAATTATAGAGATCACTCAGCCTGTTTTGCATATAATGTGAAATGAGACTGTTTTACATCAATAATCATGTGAAGAATATCTAAAGAAAAATATTTTCTAACACACGAATAGTAGATGAAAGCCTCCATAAGGCACCTTCATCTTTGCCTATTATTGGCTCATAAAACAGTTACCTGTTAACTCTCAGAAAACAATTATTGACTTCTGAAATCTTTTTTTGTTGAGACAGAATTTTGCTTTGTAGCTCAGTCTGGCTTTGAACTTGTAACCCTCCTGCCTTAGCCCCCAGAGTGCTGGGATTATAGTTATGCACCCCCATGCCCTGCAGCTCCTCTGGTTGGGGTACTCCCATGACACTTTCCTGCTGTGTGGTATGACTCGAAGCTGTGGCTCTTTAGAAAACAATTATACTTGGCATGAGAAACCACTTGAGAGTATTGTAGTTACAATTTATTCCTCTTCTTCGAGACAGATATGGGAAAGGGGCCTTCTGAGTGTGGAGCAAGGAAGGAGGGCCGAGCAGTAGCGGAGCCCTGGGTGAGTTTGCTCAAGCTGAGACACGTTGAGAACACCTTGAGGGGCAGGGTAGGCCCATGCCTGGGTGAGGAACGGCCTTCAACTCTGTCCCTCCAGCTTCACAGAACAGTTCTGTAGAGCTGGATGGAATTGGATTAAACTGAGGACAAATTCTGATGACTTTGAGTCATTCACCAAGCTTCCAACTCAGTGCAGTTTAACTCAGCAGACATTGCTGTTGGGCATGGTACTAGATATCAGATGAATGGCAGAGCAAGTTTCAGTTTTCCCAGCCATGAAATGGACACAGTCCTTGCGTGTGTGTGTGTGTGTGTGTGTGTGTGTGTAGAGTGTCTGTCATCTGTGCACAAAGGTGCACAGCAGGTATGTGCCCAAATACCCCTTCCTATGGCTCTTCTTTCTTTCCAGCGGCTTGGAGATCTGGATGTGGTTCAAAGGGACACACATTGCTGGGGTGAGGTGAGCACAGGATATGGTGGGCTGACCTGCCAACATGTCTAAAGGAGAAAGTCTATTCATTCCTGCAGTCCACGGCACCAGCCACCTGCCATGTATCACACCTAGTGCTAGGGACGGGGACAGGGAGCAGACAAGATCCTCCAGAAGGCCCTGCTTAGTAGAGACAGGAGCGAACCAGGAAAACACCACACACACACACACACACACACACACACATACACACACACTTTCTCAGGTTTACCAATAGAGAAGGAAGAGGGAGGTTGATGAAGTTGCCTCAACTGCAGGTGGGGGAGGACTAGCAAGGAGAGCTTTTCAAGCAGAGTGGAGATGCCAAGGCTGAGGTGGGACCAGACTCAGCATGGCTGAAGAACAGGGAGGCTGAGGCAGGCGTGCAAGTTGAAATGGTGGACATAGGCTAGGTGGCCCGGGTTTGTGGGTCCTGGGTTTGAACTGAGGTGTGTCCTGGAGTTCTTGAAGCCGGATGGACTGAAGGCCAGCCACTCTGCTTTGTCCAGCCTTCTCCTTCCCAGGGAGATGGCTCCACATCCAGGCACCCGGGAAACCTTTTGGGTTCTCTCTCCCAAGCCACACGCAAGGCGTAACCCTCCAAATTTAGATGTGGCTGCTGCTTCGGAAAATGTCTTTAATCAACCTGTCATCAGTCCCCTGAGGGTTTGCTAAGGACTTGCCCCTTGCCCTCTCTTGGGTGGCACCAAGAGGAATGTGGACAAATAAGATGAGGAGCAGGTGGGGGCAAGACAAATGCCAGGTGTGACCCTGCCCCAGTGGATTATTTCCGGGCCTCAGTTTTCTCGTCCAGGAATGAGCCACTCCTAATCTCTCATATGATTTAAAACTATTATCATTGCATTTACTTGGGGGGGGGGTAGTTAGGCATATGTGACCACCACAGCATGTGTAGAGGTCAGAGGACAACTTGTGTGAGTTGGTTTTCTCTCTCCGTGGTGAAGGACCTGGAGACTGAATTCACATTGTCCGGTTCAGAGGCCTTTACCCGCTGAGCCAGCAAGGCTGCCCCCTCCTCTGTGTCCCGTGGGAAAAATGACAGAATCCAGTACATGTTAGCTGCTGTCGTTACTCCTAAGATTGTCAATTCATCCAATAAGCATATATTGTATTTTGCAAAGCAAGCACTACACATTACTGGGAAGTGTAGAAAGGACAGAGTGATCGAGCCAGGAATGTGACAGGAGCCGCTCTTCACAGGAGTCAGTGCTAGGCAGGGCCAGGCGAGGGACTAGAGCCCGAGGCTGAGACTTTAGCACTCAGAAGGACTTTCCGGAGCAAGTGGTGAGCTAAGTCCCGTCGCAGGTTCCCGAGCGGCCTGGACCACTCTTGGTTGAAAGGACAGAGGCCACAAATGCCAGGAGGCCCGAAGTCACTCTTCAGTCTCCACAGAGAGTTGAAGCTTGCATCTTGTCCGGGATATTGAGAAGCTGCCTTGCTGTGCAGTTAGCGGTGACTAAACCAATGCAGACATGAGCTTTCCAGACTGGGGGTGGCGGTGTGTTGGTTTGTTGGTAAATAGATTTATTTAGTAGGTCAGGACCTCCACTTTTCGGGTTGAAAGAATGGTAGGTTTAGAACAGAAATTATTGGAATCTTTCCTGGAGAACAAGAAGAAGCATCATTTCCTGGAAAAAAGTTTAGTTAAGGCTATATATGTATACATGCATGTGCATAAAAATAATGTACAGACACATAAATGTATCCCCGTGTGCTTTTAAAACATCTGTGTTTGTTTGTGTCGTGTGGTAAGAGTGTTTGTTACTGAGGGCCATGGTTTCAAAGGTAGAACGTCACTGTTCTAAAGCAAGTTGCCCAGCACCTTCTTTGAAGGCCCTGCCATTCCCACCTCCACCCAGCCGCCCTCTCTCCCCAGCCTTGCTTTGATGGAAGGTTAAGTTCTTCAGCTCTGGCATGGGAAGGGCTGGGGGTGGGGAAGGCCCCCAGACTGGAGCCTCTTGGTGCCCTCCCCCTGCTATAGCCCTCATTTCTTCCCTGGCCATATAAAGCAAAGCTAAAAATAGCTGCTGATTTAAAGCCCGTGCACATACCCCAGTCCTGGAGAAGTAACTCACTGCCTGACTGCCAGGCTGCTCCCACCAGGAGATCCACAGACTCTATGAAGGACCCTTTGGGACCCTGGATCTCCCTTTTCTTTTCCTCCTCTTCCTCCTTCTTCTCTTCCTCTTCTTTCTCTTCTTCCTCCTCCCCCTTCTCTTTCTCCTCCTTCTCCTCTTCTTCCTCCTCCTCCTCTTCTTCCTTCTTCTCTTCCTCCTCTTCTCCTCCCCCTTCTCTTTCTCCTACCTCTCCTCCTCTTCTTCCTCCTCTTCCCCCTTCTCTCCTTTCTCCATCCCTTCCCTGTCTTTGCTTTGGAGACAGAGTCTCACTTTGAAGTCCTCTGCCTCCCAAGTGCTGATTGCAGACGAAAGCCACCCACCGGGCTGGGAGCCTTGCTTTCTGAAACTCTTGACCCCCGGGGCCACTGCCTGGCCTCAGAGGTCCATAAACACCCTGCACAGGGAGTGTGTGCACACTCAAGTGGACAACCTGTTCTTTCCCTGGGAGAGGTTTTCTCAGATAACCATCAGATTCGGAAAGTAATCTCATGCACAGATAAACTCAGGGATCAAAGTGTGTAGCAGAACCAGGAACATGTCTGTAACGCCTGACTCAGGAGGAAGAGGCAGGAGGATCAGGATTTCAAGGTTATCCTTGGCTATATAGCTAGTTATAGGCCTGGGCTACATGAGGCCCTATCTCAAATAAGCAAACAAAGTATACAGTGGAAAGATGTGGCCCAAGGTTCATTGTTTTCCATAAAACCGACAATAATATTAGTGGGCAATTTTTCAGTGCTTGCCATGTGCCAGATACTGTCCTGGGCACTAGACATGGCTGTGTTACTTTATGGGAAGTATTGTTATTACTGCATTTTGCAGACAAGACTTCTGGTTAATGAGAAGTAGAGATGGGGCTTGATCATAGCAAGTAAGAATGAGACATTCAGGCCAGTGTGATGAAGTGGGTAAAGGTGCTTTTTTTCCAAATCTACTGGCCTGGCTTTGATCCTCTGAGCTTACATGGTGGGAGGAGAGAACTGACTCCTGCAAGCTGTTCTCTGTCCTCTGTGTGCATGCTGTGGTGTGCACATAAAATAAATAAATAAAACACAACGTATTTTAAAGAATGAAGTGTCATTAAAAACATTTTGTTTGTTCGTTCATTTGTTTGTTTGTTTGTTTGAGTCAGGTGTTGCATTGGCTGTCCTGGAACTTGTTCCGTAGACCAGGCTGGCCTCACACTCACAGAGATCCTCCTGACTCTGCCTTCCGAGTGCTGGGATTAAAGGCATGCGCCGCCACTGCTTGACATTAAAAAGCATTTTAATAGATGATAGACAGCGACACATAAGTAGGCAGGACCAGTGACACTGACTCACGGGCCCCGAGCAAACTCTGTATCTCGGTGACCACAGCAGCTCATAGAAGAAGCTTAAGGCAGAAACCCTCTCCTCTGGTATGCAGTTTCAGAGGAGTTCAGTCCATCGTGGCAGGGGAGGTGTGACCGAGTTCACACTGGTGGGAACATGTGGCTGACCAGGAAGCAGAGGGAAAGAGCTTCAGCGCTCTCTGGCTTTCTCCTTTCTTCTTTTATCCCCAAAGCTCCCAGCCTACGGGAAGCTGCCATCTACATTCAGGGTGGACATCCCCATTCAGTTAACTCTCTGGAAATGCTCTGACAACACACACCCAGAGATGAGCCTCAGTCTCGTGGGGGGATTCTAAACCTAGTCAAAACGTCAGTGAGGCTTAACCATCCTCAGCTCCTTCAAAATCTTTGGTCTATGCATGTGTGTACATGGATAGTGTGTGTGTGTGTGTGTGTGTGTGTGTGTGTGTGTGTGTACGTGTTTGTGTGTGCATGTGTATGTGCACTTATGGAGGTCATAGATGATAGTGGATATCTTCCTCTGTCACTGTCCATCTTGCTTTTTGAGACAGTCTGTATCTGAACTCAGAGCTCCCGCTTCTGCAAGACCAGCTAGGGTTGCAGGCATGTGCTTCCATGCCTGGCTTTTTGGGGCTGGAGATCCCGATTCAGAATCTTGTATCTTAGCAATTTAAGCACCTTCCTATCCTCTTCAGAATCATGTACAGATTTCCAAATGCTTGCAGCATTCCCTATGTACCTGCAAGGTCAAATGCTTGTGATGTTCCACCGTGACCATAGAATGACTGCAGGCTCCCCATATCACTGTGTAGCAAGCTCTATGCTAAGAGCCTTCCCTGCATCAGTTAGGGATTTAGGCATCTTGTTAGCCTGTGCCTTTGGAACTGCTAGGATTACAGCGTCACAGTCAGATTCGTGTTTGCACTGCAGTTCTCTACCTGCGCACATCGACAAAAATGGAGAAGGGAACCCCACACTCTATATCATTCCTCTTTCTCTGCGGCATGTGGCGGCTTTCTTATTTTACCTTGTTGGGTCATTTGGCGATGCTCTGGCTTATGTAAAGTTCTCAGATGGTTTGTCATGTGCTCTTATTGTTATTATTATTACCACACTCTGAAAAGATAAGGCTGCCGCATATGTCTTTGCCAACTGAATCCTGAGCCCAAGCTCCTGCACTCAGGACCCAGTTTGCTCTCGTTTATTTAGCTTCTTTTCTTGCTCGGGGTTAGTGACTTAAACTCATTTAGTCCAGTGGATTCTGAACATGCAGGCTCAACGCATCTGCTGGAGCAGAGGACTGAGCAGGACGAGATGTCACGTTTTCTGAGCCTGAAGCATGCGCTTTCGCGAGTTAAGCTTCCTTGTTTATCCATTTCTGCCCCAAAGGAATATTTCTGCCTTGTTATTGTCTATATTCCTGACAATGCCAACCTGCTTTTGCTATGGTAGCTTTACAACAAGGCTTTTTAAAAACTCTTTCTTTTAAGGTAGAGTCTCACCATGTAGCCCCAGCTGTCAGGGAAGTCTACATGGAGCCCGAGCTATTAGCGTCCCACATGCCGGATCGCAGGTGTGTGCCGCTGTACATAGCCTATGGCGAGCCTCCAAATTACAGGAAATCTTCCAACCTTCCTAGCCAGTATTCTGCTGTTGCAGGTCATTTATTCATTCATTGAAAAATCAGCCTTTGTTTCTTAAAACCAAAGGCAGCTGGGTTTCCACTGGCAATGTGTTAGATTTACCGGTCAGCTGGAGTCAACAGACTTTCTGGTAACATTGAGTTTCTAATCCATGGACATGGTATATATCCCCATATTTCAGTTTCACCCAGAAGTACTTTGAACCCTTCAGTGCCCACAGTTTGGGGAAATGTTATGCCTATACATTCATCTTATAAAGGCGTCATTGAGGCTTTTTTTTAAATTTACTGAGGGGGACACACACACATGTCACCATGTACGTGTGAGGTACAACTCAGAGTCAGTTCCCTCCTCCACCATGTGGGTCTCAAGGACTGAATGTAGCTTGTCAGACTTGAATGGAAGTTCCCTAAGCTGCTGAGTTCTTTTGCTGGCCCTGTATTTCTTCTCTTTCTTTTTTTTTGGGGGGGGGGTCACTGTAAATGGCACCTTAAATTTTAGTTTTTCCAATCATTCGGTGCTAGTTTATGGAAATATAATTATTTTCTTTTTAAAAAGATTTTATTTTGTTAATTATGTATAGGTACACACCTATACCACAATGCCAGTATGTGGGCATGGGCAAGAGCACAGGTTCCTGAAGACGCCAGAGGCACTGGAGCCTTTAAAACCGGAGTTACAGACGGTTGTGAGCTGCCAGACGTGGGTGTTGGGGACTGAACTCTGGGCCTCTGGAAGGACAACCTGTGCTGTTACCTGCTGAGCTAGTTCTCCAGCCCCTTTTCATGTTGACCTTGAATCTTCTTACCTCGGTCAACAAATCTCTCTTTTTGCTTTTCAGATTTACAAGCAGGGCCTTTAATTTGAAAATCTCTTGATTGCTATTGAAAACAAAGTGTAACGGTTCTAAGAGACTCTGGTGGAGACACAGTGCTTAGGCTCTCGGGAGCAGGGGGCTTAGTGAATCTACATGGCTGTTTGGACTCCAGCTAGGCCACTTGCTAACAGTGTGGAAATCAAGCAACCTCTCCGAGCTCCTGTTTCTCTTTTCCCACCACGAGTGTTAGCATTTCTCTGAACACATGGCTGAGCCAATGAAATGAGATGATAAATATCGGACCCTCAGCGTAACGCCCGGCTCACCGGAAATTGCCAGAACTTAGCCTTTCCTTCTTGTGGTTCCCTCCATATCCCCCAGAGTGAATTAATTTGCTTAGCTTCAATCATAGCTCTTCTTGCCTTCGGGACAATGTTTTTGAACACAAGAACCAGCCTTTGACGTTGGAAGTCTTAGATGGTGACTAAGGTGGTGACTGGCTCAGGGTGACTGCCCTGTGACCTGCCAGTGTAGACGGGGCCCTCACCAGGTGTGACTCCACTTCATATGTAGAATCAGCATAATTTAACCTCGTCTCAAGAGTCTCATGTCAGAGTTCACAGCCAGGGATCAGTGTGACAGTGGGCTAAGTTGCTGTCTGAGCAGCTTAGTATGAACTGGGTGTGATCTGGGTCCTCCGGGCAGGAGAGAGCCCCCTCTAAGAGATGAGAAAGCGGATGCAATCTTTCCTCTCAGTGCCTTGCTTCCGTGACTCATGTATCCGACTGGCCCGGCCTCAGCAGATGTGCCCTGTCCAAGGCAGGCCTTGGGGATTCGCTCGGCTTGCTGACTTCCAGGGGTTGCTAATTCTGTGCCCCCAGCAGCTGTTCCCCAGACCAGCTCTGCTCTGCCGCACCCTTGTAAGGAATGTCCAGTCTCATTTTCTGAGGACTCCTGCTGAGTGTGGGGTGAGGGGGGGCAGGGTGCTTCCTACCATCGGCCAGAGGGCTGTGTTTGTTCCTTCCTACCCCCCACTCCTCTAGCCAGGGTCATAGAGTAGGAAGGCAGTGAGGACTGTTCTCCCTCCCGTCTGTAACTTCTACTTCCTACATAAGGGACATTTGCTGAGGGCTGAGAGCCCAGGTGTGGGTGGGGGAACAATTTGCATTAGCGCCTCCTAGGCTCTCCCTGTCAGCAGTGCTGAGCGTCTAGGGCCTGAGGGAGCCTGACCCCATGCTAACTGACCACTGCGGGAGACACATGAGTGGAAGGAGGGACAGGTCTGAGGGGCATGCCGCCACAGGACACGCTGTTTGGAAGGCGCAGCGTTCCTGCTGTTGGTTTGCAGTTAAGGTGGAATCCTTCCCGACCCTTCTTCACCTACCAGCTACGTGTAACTTCCCTCAGCGGCCGGGCGGATGAACAGTGCAGCTCCTTGATAGGACATTTATAGAAGGACATGGTGTCCCTGTAATGTTCCTGTCAGGAAAGCAATGACGAAGGGGCATTTTGTGCAGGGTCATGTAGGCCATTGTAAGAATTCGGCTTTTGCTCTTAGAAAAATGCAGACAATGAAATTGACGGGCTGGTGAGTTCAGTGGCTGGGTTCCACTGTCAGCATCATAAGAATAAGAAAACAGACTTTTTTCCTTATTCCGTTTTCCATATTTATTTTGTGGGTGTGCATGCACTGTGGTGCATGTGTGGAGGTCTGAGGACAGATCGTCGGGGTCACTTCTCTCCTGCCGTGTGGGGCCCAGCGACTGGACTCAGGACATCAGTCTTGGCAGGAAGCAGCTTTACCCCGAGCTGTCTTGCGGCCTTCCAAAGCTGAAGAGTGACAGGATTTGATTTGGTTTCGTGGGATGTCTTTAGGTGAAGGCCACCTGGGGTCAGGGCAGTGTCGGGCCCATTTTAATGCGGTTGGAATTAATGGTACAGGTGAGAAGGACAGAGGCTTGGACCACACGGCCGAGGTGGTGACATGTGGCACTGTGTGTGCGTGTGGGGGGGGACGACAGGCAGGGTTTTTGAGGATACAGCGTCTAGGAGGAACAAGAGAGGCAGAGATGATGTTCCAGGGTTTGTGTGAACCACAGAGAAACAGCCATGAGTGAGGTGAGGGTCAGGGGCTGAGGTTCTGGCACATGGACGAGAGATGCCTGCCAGACATTCTCAGAGGTTGTCTCTGAACCCAGAGCCTCTCCTGTGGGCCCCCTCCCTCATGCAACCCAGCCTTCTCTAGTCTACAGTCCTCAGTGTTGCCGGCAACCCTCACTGTGTCGAGGTGACCCAGGCCTGGCCCAGGGGCTTCCACCCAGACCACGGGCCCTGTGCTGTCAGCACCCAGCCGGTGTTGCCCAGTTAATCCTCGGCTTCTTGTGCGAGCTGTGGGGTGTCATCTGGGGCAGCAGCACTGCTTGCGGGGGTGGCAGAGCTCTGGAGGCTAAGGAGACTTGGCATCTGTGACTGCAACCTGACCCTGCTGCTGGGAGCTGTCACAAAAGCTGCCAGCTCTTCTACTCCGGGCTCTCTGTTGGTGATCCCAGGAAACTAGAGACTGTGGGGCTTTGATGGATGTGGCATTTGGAAACCAAGGAAGGGACTGTGGTACCAGCTTCGCAGGTGAGGCAGAGGGCAAGGCCTCAGAATTGTTCTGGGGGAAACACCCACACTGACCAGACGCTCAGCTCAGCAAGGGACTATTGAATGAAATGCACGAGCCGTGGACACAGTATACAGAGGTCAACATCCACCGTGTACACTCAAAGGCATGATGCTAAGAGTGCCGAAGCCATCGGCAAGCATTCCCTGCGTGCTTACCCTAATCTGTCCATTCTAAGGGACACGAGCTGTGCCTGAGTGGTGAACTGTGAACCCTTTGCTCCTCCTCTCGTGGGCAAGCAAATGGTCAGGAAAGACCTGTGTTGCTAACAGCTATCTCTCTTGGGAAGCAGCAGATTCTGTCCATATTGCTCATTTGTTTGGGTATTTTGCAATGAGTATATGGGCTCCCTCTGTAACACACAGAAGGTGTGTCTGTGTAGACATGGTAGGATATAGGAGGCTGCTTGTTGGTTCCCAGGCACCCGGCTAGCTTAGACTCAAAATAGTCACACAGAGGGGGCTGGAGAGATGGCTCAGTGGTTAAGAGCATTGCCTGCTCTTCCAAAGGTCCTGAGTTCAATTCCCGGCAACCACATGGTGGCTCACAACCATCTGGAATGAGGTCTGATGCCCTCTTCTGGCCTGCAGACATACACACAGACAGAATATTGTATACATAATAAATAAATAAATAAATATTTTAAAAAAATAGTCACACAGAAACTGTATTAATTAAATCACTGCTTGGCCCATTAGCTCTAGCTTCTTATTGGCTAACTTTATATTAATTTTTTTACTTTTTTTTTACTTTTAAATTAATTTAACCAATTTCTATTAATCTGTGTTTCGCTACGTGGCTGTGGCTTACCGGGTAAAGTTCCCAATGTCTATCTCCGGCAGCTCCATGGCTTCTCCCGACTCCACCCTTCTTTCTCCCAGCATTTCGTCCAGTCCCCCCACCCCAGCTCTGTTCCCCTATAGCTCTGCTATAGGCCCAAAGCAGTTTCTTTATTCATTAATGGCAATCACAGCACACAGAGGAAAATTCCACATCAGAAAGACATCTCCAAGGTGCAAAAAGATGTTGGGGAATTTATTAGTTACTTTTCTCTCACGGTGGCAAAACACCTGATAGAAGCAACTTAAGGGAGGGTTTTTTTTGGGGGGGGGGACCTCACAGTTTGAGAGGGAATAGTCCATCGTGGTGGAGATGGCCCGGAAGCTGGAGTGGCTTGACTGGTGGCAGTGGGAGTTTGTCAGGTGCAGGTGACTTGTTCACATCTTGACAAATCAAGTAGTAGGGGATAAGAAGGAAGCAGGGGTTGCAGAAGCCATGCCTATCTCAAGCAACCGACATCCACTGGCTGAGTCCCCACACCTAAGACAGCGCTGCCAGCTGGGGGCTGGAAGGCTTGGGATGGGGCATGTGGTCAAGAGGGACACTGAGATAATCTGATAGGGGGAAAGGAAGGAGCTTATTAGAAAAGATATTAATGCTACGGACAGACAGGCAACAGCCTGGCAGGGACCTCTGAGCATCAGAGACAGAGAGCTCGGAAGGGAGGAAGTCCAGGCACACATGGCAGAAATGGGAGTCTCTTATCCCTTTGTGAGGATGGGGGGGGGGCGGTATCACAACAAGCCCAACACCCAGACTCTCTGACTCCCAGGCAGGAGGCAGGGAAGGGGATGAGGAACGGCTTGTGTGGCCACCAACACCCTCTTTGATGTGAGTAGCTCACTTCTCTGGTGAGAGCCACTGATATCAGGAAGTCTGTTCCCTAGGGACCAACAGACCCTGTCTCAGCAAGGTGCACGTCTGTATCCTCAAGAGGCAAGGGAAGGGTTACTTCAGGCGCTGTGGCTGAACCACACCCGGATTCAAACACTGCATCGTTACAGGGACCAGGTGTTCAAACCCGTGGATCTGTAGAAGCCTCTGAGACTTAAACCTAACACATTTCCCAGAATCTAGACTCAGGATCCCAAACGTCCCCTCCTTGTTTCCTCCTGTTCTGTGTCACCCAGCTTTCTAAAGCCAACAGGACAGGAGAGAGCTAAGCAGGAGATCTGGTTTTCTAGTCTCAGCTGAGCTACTGCCTGACTGGTGTGGCCTTGGGCACGTTGCTCATTGTTAGATCTTTTCTGAGATTACCCCTCTGCAAGGAGAACTTACTTACATGCTTGTTTGTTTTTGAGACAGGGTTTCTCTGTGTAGCCCTGGCTGTCCTGGAACTCATTCTGTAGACCATGCTGGCCTCTAACGTGGAGATCTCCTGCCTCTGCCTCCCAAGTGCTGGGATTAAAGGTGTGCACCACCATGCCCAGTGGCCACACTTATCCTTAAAGGCAGATTGATTCCATACAACACTAACTTACCGGTGACATACAGATGTGGCAAAGGACACAGTGAGGCCCTGTTATATCAGTATCATGACTAATGAACAATGCCAGCGGTGGACATGGGATGGGGCAGAGGTGGCCAGGTAGATTGCGTCCTTAGTCAAGATGACCGGCTCTCCAAGTTCTGCTCCAGTCAGGACTTTTAGAGACTCTTATGTCCACCAAGTTGTCTGTAGCTATGTGGGTGGCAATGTTTGTAGAAACCATGCACCCAAGATCACATATTAAATATGGGCACTGAGCCAGCTTTTACTGGCTTGGGAGAGCCCCTGGGCATGGTTTTAGGAAATTTTCAAAGTAACTGTTCAACCCTGGGTAGCTTGAGCACCCATGGAGGGAGTATTTACACCTTAGCAACTGACAAACGGCGCAAATCAAAGTGTGTTTGCTTTTCCTAAAGAGTTGGCTCACAAGCATATCAAACTCAGTGCCCTTGTCACCCAGAGTTAGGGTCACCAACCCTCTCGGCTTGCTTGGAACTGTCTTGGTGTTAGCAGGGCATGTCACCTCTGAGGGATCCTTCTGTCTCAGTCATTTTCTCTCTCAGTTACTGTCCTCGTGGCTATGAGAAAACACCCGGGAGACAACCTGAGGATGGAAGGTTTGCTTTGGCTCATGGTCTCAGAGGGTTCCACGATCATAGTGGACAAGGCATGGTGGAGTTCAGAGTGGCGGAGACTCCTAACTTCTCAGTGGGTCGTGAAGCAGAGAGTAGGAACTAGGGAGCCTGGTATAAGCTCCAAGCCCTGAACCTAGTGACATACAGCTGCCAGCTGGGCTTTACCCACATCCTAATGGCTCCCCGCTCCCCAACAGCATCACATTGGGGACCAAATGCCCCAAGCACAAGCCTTCAGGGGGACACTATAGATTCAAATTGTGTATTTTCTGTGGAGTAAGGGCAGTTCACATTTGTTGAGAGGTGGAATCAGACTCTCAGGAGCCCTGAGAAGGTCTATTACCGTTTTGATAAGAGACTCAGAATTTTGTCTAAGGCCACTTGCCCTTCAATCCGCTTGGCAATGTCTGCTGTGTGTTTTCTGTATGTAGTCACTGTGCTGGGCATGTATGAGGACATGCAGATGTGGCCTTGCCTGTAAGAACATGGGTTCTAAGTAGATCTGAGTTCGACAGTGGCTGTGTTCAAGAGTGAAAAGCAACCTAAAGGGAAAGTAGAGGACGTGGGGGTCTAGTGACTGGAGGTCCCCAGAAAATGTAGCATGTGCAGGCATCAGAATGAAGAAGAGGAGCTAACCAGACAAGGGACCCGTGCTGTGTCTGGCAGAGGGGACAGCGAGAGCAGAGACCTAGGGGTGGGAAAGGGGCACAAGCTTTCCTATGTGAAACCGCGGGGAGGCAGAAAACCCAAGCTGGCCTCCATCTCTTCCTGGGTTCTCTCTGTCCTTCCTGGCTCTGGCTCATCTTTACAGTTAATCCTTTCTGGGCCAGCATTTCTGAGCAAAGACTCTGACCTGCCAAAAAGCTGGCCTTTGCGGGATAGGGGTAGCTCAGTGCTAGAGCACGTGACTAGCAACACACGACCTGGGTTCCATCCCCAGCACAGGGGGCAAAAAGAGCTAGCGTTCAAGGGACACTTCCTGCCCACCAGCCCCTACAGAGTACTCCCTGGGTGCCATCCCTGCCAGGGGCCTCCTACATGCCTCCTCTAACTCTAACCTTCAGTCAACTGCCTTCCCCACTCTACAGCTCTCTAGACCACTGCTGTGTCTGCCATATAGTGTGTGTGTGTGTGTGTGTGTGTGTGTGTGTGTGCGTGTGTATGTGTGTGCGTGTGTGTGACCAGTTGAATCCCAGGCCGGAAGGCTATGGTCCATCCCTGATACTGGAGTCCACACTCTCATGGACAGAGACAATGTCTATTTCGGTCACTGCTGGATCTCTGGCACCTGGAATAATGAATACACGGCCCTGTACAAGTACTCAGGGGGGTCAGTGAGGCAAGTCTCATCACTTCTACTTCACAGAGGGACAGAAACGGGCTCTGCAGGCTTAAGTAACTAAGGTGGGTTTCAGAACCACTCAGGTCAGGGCTAAGGCTGGAATCCATACTATTCCTAACTAAATGAGAAGAGCAACTGCAGGAGAGGGTGATGAGCAGGCTCCGTCTGCCTGGGAGACACACACCACGGTTATGGCCGTGACCATATTTCCCAGGTTGCCCATCATTCCCAGGATTCGTACTGCTGAATCTAGAGCTTACAGTGCCTCTTTCTTCCTGGTTGGAGAAAAAAGTGGGATGTGGGTCCTGTTCCTAAGACAACCTAACAGCATGGTCAGGAAAACAGAGTTGTATATCAGCTGCTTGCCAATGGGCTCTTTGGACCTGGGAACTGTGCAAGATGCTGGGTGCATAGTGGGAATGAGCTTGACGCTGCTCCTTTCTGCCTAGAAGCTGGAGCCCTACAGGGGAGGAAAGGCTTACAGGGAACCAATCACCATGTTTATTTCCCAGCACTCGGGGAGAGCCTTGAGAAGGCGATGAGGGTGTCTTGGGTGACATTTGAGGAAGGGGTTCCAGAATTCTCCCTGGATGATTTCACATGTAAGCTCGAGTTTGAAATGTCAAAGATGGACATGGGAGAGGGAGGAGAAGAGCAAGCCAAGAAAGAACAAATGGCTGTAACCTCAGCAATTTGGAGGCTGAGGCAGGAGAATTGCCACAAGTTTGAAGTTGTATAGTGAGCTCCAATACAGCTTAGGCTATAGTGCAAGAGTCTGTCCCCCCCCCCCCCCAAAAAAAAACAGAAGAAGCCTGGAGAGTTGGCGGTTAAGTGCACTGGTTGCTTTTCCAGAGGACTAGTGTTTGATTCTTAGTCCCCATGCGGTGGCTCACAGTCCTCTGTAACTCCAGCCCTGGTGGGGGGTTTGATGCCCTCTTCTGGCCTCTGTGGGCACAGCATGCACATGGCGCACAGCATACATGTAGGCAATAAAACTCATATGCACAAAACATAAATACCCACCCCCAATATTGCTGGGCATGGTAGCACATGCCTTTAACCTCAGCATTTGGGAGGTGGGTCTCTGTGAGTTCAAAGCCACCCTGGTCTGTATAGTAAGACCTTATAGCAAACACCGACAGCAACAACAAAACCAAAAGAAAAATAAAAAGAAGTCCACACAAAGGTGTGAGGTAGGGAGAAAAGTGGCTAGAGAAAAGGGCAAACTGAGGTGGCTGTGCCAGGCTGCGTGGCTGCTGGGGACCTCGGTGGGCCCGCTAGAACAATGGGACGCCCGGCAAGAATCAACCAGGCAGCCAAGGAAGCACTCGGGCCCCCCGGAACTGTCAGCCACATAGCTGTCGGGAAGCTTCTGTCTGCAGGTGTGGGCCTCCTGTCCCCAAGGAGGACCGCCCTGTCTTAGACACACAGGGAGATGGCACTTCCATAACATTATCCTCCTTCCCAGGGCCCTGTCACTATCAATCTCCCCTGGGTGTTGGTAGCTCTTACTACATGTCTGTAAGTTTCCTAATATAGCCATACTGTTTCATTCCCAACTGGTGGCCAAGAGTGGCTCTCTGCCGCAGTCTCAGGTTTTCTTGGGCTTAAAGGGACCCTGTCAGCCCGTCTCAGGCCAAATTTTAGTTGCAGGTAGGTTGCCGGATTCAATTTCACAAACCTCTCCAACCTGGAGATTAGATATCCTCTCTGCCCCCATTTCCCAGCGTCTCTGCCCACTGAGCCCCCTCCTCTGTGGAGAAGCAGAAGGAATGTAGCTAGGTATGGAGCTTCGACTCCGGTGACATAGGAGCTACGTCATCTTCTGTGTCTTTCATCCTTGCCGAGCCTTAGCTTTGCTCCGGGCTTTTTTCACAGTTAAAGCGAAAAGAGGATAAAAGTTGTAGAAGAGACACATGCCATCCAGTTGTGCAAAATATTTGTATTAAGTGTCTGGTTCTAGTCCTCATTCTTCCAGGCACTGAGGACTCTGCAATAAACAAAATAGACGGGACTCCTCGCCCTTATGGAGCTTCCTGCCAGGGAGGGCAATGCACCAAAGAGAAAGAAGCTGGTCTGTTGTCTATATATGTTACGAGGAAGACGGAAGCAAACACAGGGACTGAAACCTCCTGTGGGAAGGCAGTCCATCAGTCCATCACTCCATCAGACAGGAGTGAGGGCTTGTAGACAGGAGCGAACCATGTGGGTACCCGAGGGAAGAACGTTCTGGGCAGTGGGAATAGCACACAGAGACGGTTCTGAGGAGGACCACTGCTGGTATGGACGAGGAACACCCAAGAAGCCCCTAAGCCTAGAGTGGAGGGTGGCGGTGAGAACAGAGACGTGGAGGGGATGAACTTAGGGAGGGTCGAGTGGGTCCCTGGAGTGAGAAGGGCCAGAATGGGGAGCTCTGCTCGCATGTTTGGACAGAACCCCTCTGATGCGCTTGCCAGTTGCTGGCAGAGGATGGCGAGCAGTGGCTCTAAGTGAGGATGCCGAGAGGGGCCGGACTCTAGGTCCACTTGCATATTTCCTGGTGGGGTTTTTCAAAAACACTCCTGGGTGTTGTTGTTTGTCTTCTGAATTTTCCTTGTTTTATTTATTTAAATGAAAACCATCAATGTTGGTAATGATATCTTTAGAAGGAGGGGCCTAGCAGGAGGTTTTTAGGTCACAGGGGCGTGTCCTGCCTTTCTTTCACATCTTGATGGTTGCAGCAGGTTTGAAAGGTTCTGGTTGGGGGATGTTCTTGTCCCCAGTCTGGTGGCCCTTTTGCTTTTAGGTCTATATTGTGATGTGCTCCTCGTGGGGGGGGAGAGAAAGGAAGGACACACCCCCATGACCTCTGACTAGGTCCCACCCCTTAAAGGCTCCTCCTCTGAATACAGCCACGCTGGAGACCAAGCCTTCACCACACAGATATGTGAAGGACTCTGAATCGCCACTTCAGGGCGGTGACATTGATGTCACAGTACCTCTGTGTGAGGCAGCTCAAGAGGTAGAGGCAGAGGACTGGTTTTTAGTGCTGCCATGGGAAAAACTAAGAAGGTGGTGTGTGTGTGTGTGTGTGTGTGTGGTGTGCGTGTGATGTGTGTGCGTGTGACATCTAGCAGACATCTGTCTCCAGGCTGACATTGGGGCCAGGGGCCAGGGATATTATTGGAGGTCAGCAGGACACACACGAGGGTGACAAAGCATTAGATGATGTCATCAGTGTGGAACCAGTGTGGGGTGGAGCCTCTAGGAACTCTTCAGACTGAAAGAGAGGAGTTCCTGTCTCATCCCGCCTTACATTCCTCTCTAGTGCTGGGATTGAAGGCGTGCATCACCACCGCCTGGCCTCTATGGCTGACTAGTGTGGCTGCTGGGATTAAATGTGTGTGCACCACTGTCTGGCCTATATGGCTGACTAATGTGGCTGTTTTACTCTTTGATCTTCAGGCAAGCTTTATTTATTAAAATACTACACTCAGGTGGCCCTGCACACTCAGAACTCCATGTACATTCATAATGTCACTTCCATGGGACTATTGGCACCTGGCTTCCTGTCTGCACCCTGTCACACCTGTGATCTCATGTAGTCAAAAGATGCATGCCTGCGCACAAGACTCTTTCACACACACCCACACACCCACACACACACACACACACACACACACACACTCTCTTTTCAACGTTCACTCTGCTCTGTAAACTTGCTGTTTTATCTGCCCATGGCCCTCACTAATCACACCACCTTGGACAGAAGGACAGCTGCGCATTCTTTTTCTGTATACCAGAGGGGTCTTGCCTCTTCACACCCCTTCCCCTCTTCCACCCCTGATTACCTGATCCCACTTTTCCTTGCAGTTCCAACCCGGACAGCACCCACAGACTTAAGTTATCTCCACTGTGCTTTTCCCACAAGCCCTCAGACAGGCTGTGTGACACTGCCTTGCACCAACTCTCCACATCAACCACAGTGCTACATAGAGCTACCATCCGTCCGTGTACTTCAAAATCTGGGCACGCATCCAAGTAGAATTCTCAGCTTGACCTGCTGGGATAACTACACTGGAACACACTGATACACACACCTCCTGCTCGGTTGCATACCTGTGACCTTAGCATGTTCCCACAGGGGGAGTGTTCATACCATTCCACAAATTCCTTCTGACAGGTTTGCTCCTGGACTGGCATCTTCCTTTTACGTCATCCAGTACTGTGACCTCGACTAATCAATCACACAGGCTCACATTTATTCTCTGACTCGCATCACCCACCAGTGTTGGTGGTCACACCTCCCATTTTGGCTTCCCACTGGAACGTGCTCTGACATACTTGTATTCTTAGGCACACAAGGGGCCAAGCACTCTGTCCTTCCGATGGCCCAGCCCTGTCATGGTGCCCTCCAGCCTTGCCCACATCTGGTCCTGCCTGTAGCCTTCTGAGGCCACTTTCCAGGCACACACAACAACATGCTTATCCCTCCTATAGCCAAACTGCCCCCTGGACCCCACCCTGCTTTGACCACGACCCAGGTCACATGCTAGGGTTCCTGTTTCTTACTGAGGCCACCTTCCATGTCGGCACAGCAGTGTGCATTTCTTGTTCTTTCAATGGTTTCTTCTCTCTCTGGACCCCATTCTGTCTTGTCCATAGGGGAGGGGGTGGTCACCGACCCTCTTCCGCCCACTGACACGGCTCTCTTCGCCTCGCAGGGACCTACCAAGGCCAGTTCACCAACGGCATGCGGCATGGCTACGGCGTGCGCCAAAGTGTACCCTATGGGATGGCGGTGGTGGTGCGCTCCCCGCTGCGCACATCGCTGTCTTCGCTGCGCAGCGAGCACAGCAATGGCACGGTGGCTCCGGACTCGCCGGCCGCGGACGGGCCAGTGCTGCCCTCGCCCCCGGTACCGCGCGGTGGCTTTGCGCTCAGCCTGCTAGCCACCGCCGAGGCTGCACGTCCCCCTGGGCTGTTCACACGTGGCGCTCTACTGGGTCGGCTGCGACGCTCAGAGTCGCGCACATCGCTGGGCAGCCAGCGCAGTCGCTTGAGCTTCCTTAAGAGCGAGCTGAGCTCAGGCGCCAGCGATGCCGCGTCCACCGGCAGCCTGGCAGAGGGCGCTGAGGGCCCCGACGACGCGGCCGCGCCCTTTGACGCCGACATCGACGCCACCACCACCGAGACCTACATGGGCGAATGGAAGAACGACAAGCGCTCAGGCTTTGGAGTGAGCGAGCGTTCCAGCGGCTTGCGCTATGAGGGCGAGTGGCTGGACAACCTGCGCCACGGCTATGGCCGTACCACGCTGCCCGACGGCCACCGCGAGGAGGGC
This sequence comes from Microtus oregoni, assembly GCF_018167655.1. Classification (NCBI taxonomy): domain Eukaryota; kingdom Metazoa; phylum Chordata; class Mammalia; order Rodentia; family Cricetidae; genus Microtus; species Microtus oregoni. The sequence goes on from NW_024543079.1 coordinate 6,630,795, forward strand.
AAGTATCGCCACAACGTGCTGGTCAAGGGCACCAAGCGCCGCGTGCTGCAGCTCAAGAGCAACAAGGTACGCCAGAAGGTGGAGCATGGCGTTGAGGGCGCACAGCGTGCAGCTGCCATCGCTCGCCAGAAGGCTGAGATCGCAGCTTCTAGGTAAGAACCTGGTGGGATCTGCAGCCTAGGGGGCCTGAGCCAAGTCTAGTCCCAAATTTCTGTACTGTGCGAGTCAGTTATCTGCACATCGTGCCTCAGCCATCCACTCCAGCGGCTGCCACCCACCAATCCCAGCCCTTGGCGTAACTTATTCTCACACAACCCGTCTAACGGCCATATCTCTCTGGTTAGCAGTCATCCATTCATCCACACCACATGCAATCACCCACCTATACCACCATACACTGGCTCACCCACTCATCCATCCATCCATCCATCCACCCACCCATCTTCACCAAACCCAGCAACCACCCACCCAGACATCCCTCCAATCCCTTCACAGCTTCTCAAACACTCAGAGCCTCCATCCATCCAACCACTTCCGGTCATGCAATCTCTTTAATATCTACCCGAGTAATTATCCATTTACACGCCCACGCTCACCTTCACCCACACAGTGAATTCTCCACCCCTTTTCACCCCTCTGGCTGCCTAATCGTCTACACAACCACTGATCCAACTACTCACATGTCTGTGCGCTTATCCATCCCCCATCCACCAATCATCTTTATTTACTTAACTACTTTGCCCATTGTAAAAAGCAGTAACGGGTCCGCCGCCTTCCAGTCATCCAGTCACCTCCACACCTAACCATACCTCCATCCAACCATTGGCCACACATCCAGTCTCTCAGCCCTGCTCACCTATCCAGCCTGCCTGCTATGCTTACCCTTTCCCTTGCTCACCCCACCCCCATCATCTACTTTCCATCCCCTGATGTCTTCTCGTTCTAAAGCAGATGGAATTCTAACATGGTCTTCCAGAATGTATTAAACAACATTGACCCCTCCCATGCCTTTAGCCACCTTCCGGAGTTTCTTGTGCCGGTTCAGATGAGCTAAACGAGGCTCAGAGCAGTAAGGAGCTTTGTCTAGCCACTCTCCCAGAAGGTTTGCGTTTCACCATGTGGTGTCACCGTTTCTTAGTTGTCCATCTTTGGTCGGTTGTGTTTTCTTCTCAAGGCTGAGAAGCCTCCTCTGTACAAACAGGGCTGGCTGTTCTGAGGGTTGACAAAGCCAGCACAGGCAAAGTGCTCCTGGTGAGTCCCCTGGAAGCAGACTCTCAGACGGAGATACAAATGCAGGAAGATGTTTATGGGAAGCACTCTTAGGATGAAGAAGAAGGGAAGAAGCCAGATGGGGCTGGAGGAGGGGTTGCGCAGCAATGAGGTCCCCACAAAGAGTTCCACTGACCACGTGGTTTGCTCTGCAGAGGGATGTCATCCCTACTGGGATGAGGCAGTTGGACCAACCCCTCTAGGTAGAATGTAGACTCTTCTCCAGAAAGAAGTGTGGCCTAGGGGCTAGGCAACTCCCTTCAGCCCCGGCTCAATCCCTGGAGAGGGCTGGTAGTCTGTGGTTCTCCAAGTGACAAGGGTGTGAGAAGGAAGGCCTTGGATCCTGAGGCGGAATCTGGAAGGTTCATTATAGTACCCACTGCAGTGCAAACACCCAGTTTAGGCGCAGTGATGCCAATAGTCCCTGACATTCAACAGATTTGTCTGACAGATGTGAAACTGAGCTCAAAGCCTACAAAGTGCATTCCTCACTTTCTGTGTCACGGTGATGCCATTGTTTGACAGAAGCAGAGAAGATATGGTTTTGTTTTACCCAGCTTTGAGGGTTCCAGTCTGCTGTGAAAGGGAAGGCAGAGTAACTCAATTCATGGTGGCCAGAGTGTGGGGTAGAGGCATCGGCTGTTCCTGCATGGACCCTGAAGCAGAGAGTGAGACAGGAAGTGGGCTAAGAATGCCCTGCACCTAGTGACCTTTTTACCAGCGACGCCTCACCTCCAATATTTTCCAAAATAGTACCACCAGCTGGAGAACAGCATTTAAAGAGCGTGGTGGTTGGAGAGGTGGCTCACAGTAGAGAGTGTTCACTGCTTGGCAGAGGACCTGGCTTTGGCTCCCAGCACTCACAACTGCCTTCAACTCTAGTTCCAGGGGATGTGACACCTTCTGACTCTGCAGGCTCATGTATGAATGTGGTGTCCATACATATTCAGGTGCCTATACATGCACACAAAATAACAAATAAATATCTTTAGAACATGAGCCTGTGGGGACATTGCCGTTTCCAACCATAACAGTGCCCAATACTACAAAGAAAGGAAGCAGAAATCTTAAGCCTGAGCCTTCTGATCTCAAAGCTTTAACTTGCACAGCCTTAGACTTCAAATGGTTGTGAGTGTAGCAGTTAGTACGGCAAAACAGGAAAGAAACTCAGAGCGGTTTTCTTGAGACTTCTTGCTTAAAGCCTCTAAGGTTAGAATGTTTCTTCCATCTGAACTCGTGGGGAAGTGTAATTGCTGTACTGTTGCAAATCTCTAATCAGTCTTAATAATAAAAACTCGGAGTGAAATATTAGGGGGTGAAAGCTGAAAGATCCTTCCTTCCTCCCTCCCTCCCTCCCTCCCTCCCTTCCTCCTTTCCTTTCTTCTTTCTTTCTTTCTTTCTTTCTTTCTCCATTCATTCGTTTGTTCCTTCCTTCCTTTTTTTTAAAAAAATATTTTTAACATAGTTTCTTTGTTGCTTCTTTGGGAAATTCCCATCATGCACCCAATCCCAATCATTTCTCAGTCCCTCCAATGGTTGTGCCAGGTGGGAACCAGGGCTATCTTGGATCACCTGTGGACAGAATACAAACAGGTTCAGAAGACCTTGAGATGATGCCCTGTCCCTTGTACCAGCTGTGTGATCTTTCCCACTCTGACTGTGGGATCCTCATGCCTCAAAGGGCAGAGATGAGTTAGGAGGAAAGGAGCTATTGATTGGCATGGAGCAGCGAGCAGTGGAAGGCATTGTCAGTTTTAAAGACAAAGCAGAGGATGCTGGGTAACGAGCACTTTCCCAAACTCTCCCTGTGGAGCAGAGATACTCCTGTCTGCTCTCTTACTTCCCCTGCCCTTGTCCTTGCAAGCACCCTTGCATCTGAATATGTGGCACTGTCACCAAGGATGTCCCCAGGCCCTGCAGCTGGCCTGTGCTTCTGAAATGAGAAACTGGTACCTAGCCTCTCCTATGTACAGCTCTGCTGGCTGTGTACAGGAAGCTCTGGGGAGAGCTGGAAGCTTAGAGAATAGGCAGCTGAGACCCTGAATGGGAGTGGCCCGGGCTCCAATTCAAGCCCAGCAGAATTTCCAATTAAGGGAGTCTTTGGGTTAGGAGCAAACACAGGATTGCAGTATCTTCCTTGAAGGCTTCCCACTCCCTGGGGCTTTGGTGATGCAGAAGGACAGAAAGCAGCCCCAGCAACCCATAGCCTCCTGGGTCTCAGGGGGGCTGGGCTTCAGTCCTCTGTAGCATCTAGCTCTGGACTCTGGACTTGGATATACCCATCAGCTCAGCATCCCTAACCAGGGCATCTCTCCCAGGCAAAGGAAGGAAACCTACATGTCTCGCCCCTGTAGGAAGGGCAATGGACAGACAAAGATTCTAGACCCTCCTTGCTCAGTGTGCTATACTCTTGTCATGGGCTGTGGGGCCCATGAGATGCATTTAGTCTCAACTGACAAGTGGAAAATGTACACCGGATTTTAGAGACTTACTGCAAAAAGAAGGCAAAGTAAGTTGTTAAAATTTTAAAAAATATAAATAATTAAAGACTAGGAATATGGTCCAGTTGATAAAGTATTTGCTGTGCAAACACGAAGAGCTGAGTTTGATCTCCAGCACACACATATGCACGCACACACACTCAGACATACATATACACACAGACACATGCACACACAAACACACACATACATATACATATACAGACACACACACACAAATACATACGCAGACACACACATACATATACATACACAGATACACACACAGACATATACACACAGATACACAAACACACACACTGACATATACCTACAGACACACACATACAGAGACACATAGACACACAATATACCACCCCCACAGATATACGTAAAGCACACACGTACACACACACAGACACACATGCACACATAAAACACACACAGACACACACACACATACTTCATATTAGCATGAATTTGTAATGCCAGCTCTGGGGAGGTGGAGAAAGACCAATCCCTGAGGCTCTTTGGCCAGCCACCCAGCTAATCAGCGAGCCCAAGGTCCCAGTAACAGGTCCTGTCTCAGAAGACATGGTGGGCAGCTCCTGAGGGACTAACCTGAGATTGACTCCTGGCATCCACATGCATGTGCACTTGTGTAGATGGTGCGCACATGTGTGCATACATAATACTGATTATATGTTGAAATGGTTGTATTTTAGATATCTTGTGTTAAGGGGAAATAGACTTTTGATATGAATTTTACCTGTTTCCTTTTACTTTTTAAAAGGTGGATCCTAGAAAAAAACCATAATTATGGATGTATGTATGTGGCTTTTTTACATCATATTTTTTTGCATTTATCATTTAAAATTTTATATACCAACCACAGTTTTACCCTCCCTCCTCTCCTTCCATTCTCCCCCCACCTCCATCCTACTGCCCCCCCCATCCACTCCTCCTCCATCTCCATTCAGATGGGGTAAGGCCTCCCATGGGCATCAACAAAGCATGACATATCAAGTTGAGGCAGGACCAAGCTCCTCTGCCCTGCATCAAGGCTGAGCAAGGCATCCTACCATAGGGAGTGGGCTCCAAAGAGCCAGCTCATGCATCAGGAACAGGTCCTGGTCCCACTGCTAGGGATCCAACAAGAGTCTTAGAACCCTTCAGCCCCTCAGAGATAATCTAACCAGTTCTCTGACCACCTGGGGAAACTGAGGCACAGAAAGTATGACATCATGCCCACAGCCACCAAGGGATCTAGGCCTTTTGTATTTTGTGGCCAAGAGCTCTTTCTGTACCTCCTTTTAAGGTCATGGATCTGGGCGGTGGAGGGAGGCTAGGAGGTGTCTTAGCTTCTCTGGTTGATACACCCTCCCACATCCCAATTCATGGCTTCTTCTGGGAGGAGCATAGGGAGGGCTGAGGGAGGACTCTGGCTGCCTGCTGCTGGTTCCTTTCAAGCACCCACTTCCCTCCTTTCTCATAGAAGGCTGATCTCTCTCCACCACACAGCTTTTACAAGGCTTACAGCGGAGTCTGTAGTGATATTTAATTTCTATTTTAATAAATAAAGCTTGCCTGAAGACAGACAAAACAGCCACACTAGTCAGCCATACAGGCCAGGCAGTGGTGGCACACACCTTTAATCCCAGCACTAGAAAGGACGATAAGGCAGGATGAGACAGGAACCTCACTCTCTTTCTGTCTGAAGATTTCATAGATGTAAGAGCTCTCTAGTGGCTTGGCTGCTTTGCTTTTCTGATCTTCAGGTTGAACCCCAATATTGGTCTCTGGGTTTTTATTAATCATGCTACAGGAGTCTGTTTGCTGAGCACTGCCCAGGGCTCCATCCACACCCCTGCACGATGAACTTCCCAACAGCTCAGGATTTTACTAGAGTGATATCCCTGAACTGGTTCTGTCCCTTGTCCCACTCCCTGCCTCCAGCACCTCCTCAAATTGCTTCTAAAGTCTCCTAGTGTCACCAGTGTGTGCCACACGCTCAACTCTTTATTTGTCTTTATTTTTCTCTAATTTCTAAAATTAGTGTACAGAGTTCTCACTTTAGCGCCCTTTGAAGCACTCAAGTTTTTTAAACATTTATGACGTCAGCTTATCTACTTTTTCTTTCCTTTTGCTACCTGAGAAAACATTGTCTAATCCAAAACTCTGGGTTTTTTTTTTTTTTTTTGAGACAGGGTCTCACTTTGTAGCTCTAGCTGTCCTGGAACTCACCATGTAGACCAAACTCACAGAGATCCGCCTGCCTCTGCCTCCCGAGTGCTGGGATTAAAGGCGTGCGCCACCATCGCCAGGCTCAACTGGATTTCTTATGCCACTGTTTAACTTGTTTCCTGTATATTCTTTCTCCTGATTTCTACCTTTCTGGCAACTTTTATCTAAAATAGATTCAGGAGCAACTTCTCTGGTTTGAACTCTTACTAAGAGGGTCTGTACACTTCATATTGTTTCCCATGAAACCACATAGTGAAATCTTAAGTTCTTTGCATGATAGATCAGAGAACTTAGTCCCAGAACAGGGGAGGGGCAGAGAGGAGAGGAATCATCCTGAAGGACATGGTGAGAGAAGAGAAACTGAAACAGAAAGGAGAAACAAAACACATCTTCAACCAAATGCCACAGTGCTCATAGCCACAGCGCTCACATCCGCGGTTCTCACATCCATGGTGCTCACATCCACGGTGCTCACATCCACAGTGCTCACAGCCACGGTGCTCACAGCCACGGTTCTCACAGCCACGGTGCTCATAGCCACAGCGCTCACATCCGCGGTTCTCACATCCACGGTGCTCACATCCACGGTGCTCACAGCCACGGTGCTCACATCCACGGTGCTCACATCCACGGTGCTCACATCCACGGTGCTCACATCCACGGTGCTCACATCCACGGTGCTCACAGCCACGGCGCTCACATCCACGGCGCTCACATCCACGGCGCTCACATCCACGGCGCTCACATCCACGGCGCTCACATCCACGGCGCTCACATCCACGGCGCTCACATCCACGGCGCTCACATCCACGGTGCTCACAGCCACGGTGCTCACATCCACGGTGCTCACATCCACGGTGCTCACATCCACGGTGCTCATAGCCACGGTGCTCACATCCACGGTGCTCACAGCCACAGTGCTCATATTCACATGGGAGAACTTCTGGAAATCTGTGGGTCTCCCTCATTTATTAAAGTGCTGGGTACCGCCACTGCTGGCTTACATGTGGGTACCGTAAATGCCCCTCGGGTTCTTATGTATACATGGCAGGCCCTTCACTGACGAGGCTGTCTCTCCACCCCTCTTCCCTCATCTTAAACATTGTTCTACAGCACACTCATTAACATTTAAGGAAGGGAAGAATAATAAAAAAAAATTAAAAATCCCTCCCACCCCAGCTGCCTTCAAAGGGACCACTGTCAAGAGTTCACTGGGGAAATTCTTCCGTTTCCCTCTCTGCTCTTGTTTGGTTCTGTTTTGCATTACTACAGTTGCCTTCATAATGTTCTGAGAGCTTTCCAGGAGCTATATGACATCCACCCCCATTAATTTGCTGGTACTATGATTTGTTTCTTCACAGTGCCTGAAAACATTTAATGTCTGCATGGCCACAAACAAGGCTGTGGTGAGCACTGCAAGACCCATCTCCTTGCTCACAGTGGCTGGTTAAGGGAATGGTCCATCCAGGAAACTTCCCAGAGACGGCCAAGCATCCTTAGGGCTCATCGGAACTGTATATGTCCCACTTACCCATGAGGGATGCTCTAAGGTGTAGCAACAAACATGCACAGTATTGGACCATGATACACTAACACTTTCCCTATGTAAGATCCTACAATAAAGGTTAATTTCTAAGTTAGGTGCAGCAGGAGATTTTCAGCAACTCTCAGAGGTGCAACAGAGCAGTTGTAATTTGAAACTCTAACAGGAGTTAGTTAAAACGTGTGCTCATGAATCTCTCATTTCAGGAATATCCATTTAGTTAGCATCTTTGGACCTGAGCTGTTGTGTTGCTCAGTTGGTACAGGGCTTGTCTGGCATGCATGAAGCCCCTGATTCAGTTCCCAGCACCACGTGAGCACAGGCCTGCAATTGCAGCACTTGGGAGGTCTGAGCAGAAAGTTCAAGGTCATCCTCAGCTGCAGAGTGTGTTGGAGGCCAGCCTTGGCTGCAGAAGACTCTGTCTTCAACAACAACACAAAATCCATGGTGGACCTTGGGTATAATGCTGCCTCACCCAAATCTCTACAAGGGGTTAGCTTCTGATAGCCACCTCAGTGGGCTCTCCTGGTGCTGTCCATGGCACTGTGGAGCTGGTGTCACACGCAAACACGCTCCTGGACCATCCCTCTTCAGTGGCCATATCCCTCCCATACATCTCACAAGTACTTGTTTCCTTTTTAAAATTGGTTTTATTGAGTTATACATTTTTGTCTGCTCCCCTCCCTTCCTCCTCTCTTCCCCTCTACCCTCCCCCCATGACCCCCACACTCCCAATTTACTCAGGAGATAGCGTCTTTTTCTCCTTCCGATGTAGATTCATATATGTCTCTCTTAGGGTCCTCCTTGTTGTCTAGGTTCTCTGGGGTTGTGAACTGTAGGTTGGCTATTCCTTGCTTTATTCTAAAAACCACTTAAGAGTAAGTACATATTATATTTGTCTTTCTGGGTCTGGGTTACCTCATTCAATATGTTTTTTCCTAGATCCATCCATTTGCCTGCAAATTTCAAGATGTCATTTTTTTTTGTTGTTGTTGTTGTTTTTTATCACTGTGTAGTACTCCATTGTATAAATGTACCACATTTTCTTTTTACATTCTTCGGTCAAGGGGCATCTAGGTTGTTTCAAGGTTCTGGTTATTATGAATAATGCTGCTATAAACATAGTTGAGCACATGTCCCTGTGGTACGATTGAGCATCCTTTGGATATATACCCAAAAGTGGTATTTCTGGGTCTTGAAGAAAGTTGTTTTCTAATTTTCTGAGAAATCTCCATAGTGACATCCAAAGGGGCTGTGCCAGTTTTCACTCCCACCAGCAATGAAGGAGTGTCTCCTTTACCCCATATTCTCTCCAGTATAAGCTATCATCGGTGTTTTTGATCTTGGCCATTCTGACAGGTGTAAGATGGAATTTCAGCATTGTTTAGATTTGCATTTCTCTGAGGCCTGAGGATGTTGAGCATTCTGTGTCTTTCAGTCATTTGACATCTCACAAATACTTTAAGAACAATTGTTGCAGGGGTAGGTTATGTGCCTAAAGGAAGAGTTTCTGGGGCCAAGCACTGTGTGTTTGCCCTCAGAATCCCCCGCCCCCTTGCCCCGATCATCTCCAAGGAGCTCTCACCAGATGGACTCCTCCCCCTGTCCTCAGTGCAAACACCATGCACTTTTAGCTTCTTTGCCAGTTATTTGAGGACATGACCACATGTCGTGCTCTCAGGACCACTTTCAGCACCCCCACAGACAGCTGCGTGGCGTCTTCCCCGGGACTTGTCTCTGACATTCCTGGTACTTCGAAGGTTCCATCAGTCTAGTGTCAGCCTCCCCAGAAATGGGCTGGAATGGCAGACAGGTTCCAGCTCAGAGCCCTTCCATTCCCTGAGTCCTTCCGTTGTGACTCACCAGATGGACAAACTCCCTCTGCCGCCCAGAGAGACTGAAGACGGTAGTGGGTGGAATGTCCCGAGTTGTCAGGGTGGGACTCCCGCGGGGTACATGAGGCAGCTGTGGCTTTGAGGCTGAGAGAATTAGGAGACCTTCCAAGCTTGGTGAGCAGAGAACCCAGGCAAACATACAGTTTGTCCTCAGAGAAATGAAGCCCGGTGTTCTGGGTTCACAATGGGGAAGCTGAGACCTGAGAAGGGGTGCAAACTCACCAGGGTGTATGGTGTGCTAGCCTGGGAAGGGGTACGGGCCTGACCTGGGTATGTGGTGTGCCAGGCTGGGAAGGGGTAGGGCCCGGCCAGGGTGTGTGGTGTGCTATGTCTAAGCAGATAGGGCCGAGGTGGTGAGCAGATGGGGGTGCCTTCATGAAGCTTCAGTTGGTTCTGGGCACATAAATGGTTCTAACAGACCAAGGACTGGGGCCTGTGTGGTGGAAAGGGAGACTTTGCCTCCCTACCCCTGTCCCTATGAACTGGGCTTCTAGACAGCCAATGGGCCTTTCTACCTTATTTTTTTAGCCTGACTAGAAAAGTCAGAGAATGGACAGGCAGGCAGTCTATACCTTCAGGAGAAAAGGGCCCTTCCCTATACATGTTCAGGTGTCCCCATTTCCGAGGAAGGCCATGTTTGGCCTGGCCCTGGCACCCTAGCTGAGCTCCAGGGACTTAGGGGTCAGCACTGGAAGGAGCCAGATGCCAGAACGCTGGAATTAGGAGTGTAGATGAAGGTGCTGTGGCTGTCACCAGAGAAAAACCCAAGAACTCAAGGTCACTGTCAGGGTCTGGAGGCTTGGTCTGCAGTCCTACATACTGATTACAGGGCCTCTCTGTAACCTTCCTTCCCTGCGTGTCCTCTATAAGCTGGAGGTCAGGAGAGAAGTGGCTTTGTGGGCTGGAGAGAGGACCTGGAAGGTGTTCAGTCACGTGACAAGTCCAGGACACCACCTATCTCAATATAAAGTGGGGGAGCCCACAGTCAGGCTCCACGCTGAGAGCCCTCATCTTTGCCATTCTCACGGAGAGATCTTCGCCACCCATCTCTCACGGCTGACAAAAGCAGTGGACACCCACCGGACAGCAGCCCCATCGAGGCCTCCAGTCCACTCACCCTGCAGAGGAGACAGCCTCTCAGCTTTTAGGCATCCGGGTTGCTCTGTGATTGTGGGCCAGTGTTGACTGCCTGGCCATGCTCAGTCTGGCGGAACCAGCGGCAGCGTAAGCCAGGAATACTGAGGAACTAGGTTCCTATCCTGCTCCTCACCTCACCCACGTCGTCTGTAGAATGGGGCAACCCCCGTCCTGCCTCTTGGGGCGATAGCAGGATGACAAGAGGTAGGGGTGCTGTGGGCATCTCTGCGTGGCCATGGAGTCCTGTGGGTGCTCAGGGAGTAGAGGCCAAGGCAGTTTTCATCACCCTCCTGCCTCCCTGACACCCAGGCGGTGGAGTTGATGAAACCAGCTGGCTCCGACTTTAGGCTTCCTTCTGCTCCACGTGTCGTTTTGTCTTTTGCCATGCTGGGTTTCCAAAGCTGGACTTCCACTTCCCTTTCTTAGTTCAGAGAAGTCATGCCCTGCCCCAGGAAAGAAGTTAAAAATAAAGCCGGGCCTCAAATCCTCCGAGCAAACACCCAGCTCTCTAAAAATAGCCTCTGCGGCAGGTCTCCGGGGCTGGGATGGAGGCTGGCATGGGACAAGACCGGCTCTCCCAGCCAGGCCTCAGCAGCACCGTGGCCTGCCAAACCCACTCTAGCCCATTCTTTCTGTTACCGCCACTGCCAGCCCCCTCTCCCTGTCCCCTTAAAGGCCCCCCTTGGCTCTTCACTCTTCTTGCTGTTGGATGCAGCCAGAGTGAGTCCCTACCAATACCAGCCTGTCCACTCTAGTGAGCCTGACATTCGCAGGGCCTTAACCTGTATACTATAGAAGGCAGGACCTGAGACAAGGGTTTAGTTCATGCAGTTTATTTGGGAGATAATTTAAGGAAGGGGACGAGAGGTAGTGGGAGAAGCGAGACAGGGAAGCTTGTGTGACCGAGTTACTGCTGCAGACTGCGGGTGCTAGACGTGGTTGAAACACGGGGACCACCAAGATCTTTTTCCTGACAGGTGGACCCTGACCTCTCATCTCTCATTTACTAAGTCTTCCATGGATTGGAAATTACCTCACTGGCCATTGGTGGTGGCGCACGCCTTTAATCCCGGTATTTGGGAGGCAGAGTTAGGCGGATCTCTGTGAGTTCAAGGCCAACTTGGTCTACAGAGCAAGAGATAGGTTCCAAGGCTGTACAGAGAAACCCTATCTCAACAAACCAAACAAAGAAGAAGAGGAAGAGGAACAGGAAGAAGAAGGGAAGGGAAGGGAAAGGAAGGGAAGGGAAGGGAAGGAAGGAAAAAAAGAAATAAATCTCCCACTTCTGGTTTGGATTTGGACTTGTATAGGAGGAGGGTTCAGGACTACCTACAGCATCTACTGCATTCAAGCAAGCTCTGGGTGGACAGTGGACAGCTGAGCTCTGGGGACTGTGACCTCCTTTAGACCTGTCCTCCACTGCCATGGGTCTAACTGGGACTAGTCAGAGGAGACACTCTATAGAGACCAGAGATGTCACTGTAGGAGAAAGCATAGACTCCTAGAATGTCCACAGCCTTCCTTTGTGGCCCTGGGTCACCCCAACAGTGCCAACTCACATTGAATTTCCATCACTCACGTCCAACCATAGCCCCTCCAAGGATGACTTCCTCTCCCGAGCTCCTGTCCTGTCTGAACTCGCTGTGTTATGCTCATCAGCACCTGGCTTAGTACCCGGCACATGCGCAAGCCTCAGAGAGCAGGCTGTCGACGAAGTTCTCAAGCATCGTGGGATGGAAAAGTCCCCCAGGGCTGAGACACTCCCTGTGCACCCTCTCAAGGCTTCAAACACATTCAGTGCATGTTTATGGAGAATCCGCTGTGTGCCAGGCTTGGGGAAGAAAGCCTGAAGGTCTGAGACTTCCTTCTTTGTTAGAGAAGTGTAGTGACCATGGAGGCCCTCACTGAGAGAGCAGTTAAATGGAGACATGGGTCGGAGTGAATCAGTCAGTGGACAGTCTAGGAAGAGCAGGCTGGGTGCAGAGAGAGGGTAGGGAAAGGTGATGTCATAGACGTGCGACAATGTCTGTGCCTGGAACTGAGTGGGCTCTTGGAAATGAGGCAGGCAGGGAGACCTGTGTAGCTGGAGCAAAAGGGAAGGAGGAGTAGAAGCAGAGGCCAGAGAGAGTGGGGGTGGAGTAGAAAGAGATGACAGCCTTTTCTGCTGACCACATGTAGTGTGTGTGTGTGTGTGTGTGTGTGTGTGTGTAGGTATGTATGAACAAGCAGATGCATGTTCATGTAGCTGCACACTTGTGTAGGTGTACAGGTATTGACTGCAGGCAGAAGCCAGCGGTCAGCCTTGGGTGCAGCTCCTCAGGCACTAGCCACCTTTTCTGAGGCAGGGTCATTCATTGGTCTGAAGCTTCCTGCGTAGGCCAGGCTGGCAGATCCATGAGCCCCAGGACCCACCTAGCTCTGCTGCCCATTGCTGCAATCACGGGCTTTTGCCACCACACCTGGCTTGTTAACGTAGTTTGTTGAGGGTTGAAGTCAGGGCCTCATGCTTGCCGGGCAAGCGCTTTACCAATTAAGCCATCTCCTTCGTCCTCACAAGTAGCTATTTTAATTAAATCGATTAAAAGCTCCACTCCCTAGCTGTAGTAGCCACATTTCAAGGACTTGCTAGCTGCCGCTTTGGACAGCATAGATATTAAACATTCTTACTGCTCCCAATTTTGTTGGGCAGTGCTTTTCTGTGGCCGTGCAGGTCACTGCAGGCCATCACCGTATGCCGTACAGAACTGGGCACACACTTCAGGGCCCTTTCCTCACCTCCAAAGGTGTGTGTGACTGAAGCGTGCAAGGCCATTAAGTGCAGCCCCAGCCAAAACCGGAATGCCTTTCCCACCACTCTTGCCAAGTGGCCATTCGCTCACTGCCTCTGCCTCGGCGGGCACGGAAGCTCAGCACTTTCGGAGATGGCTGAGACCAACTTTGGGCCCCTTGGCCCTGGGATCCTCTAGGCTAGCCTTTCTGCACTCCGTGAATTCTTCCTACAGATCCTGGTTCTGCTCCCTGAGACTTGGGTCAGCCAGGTGGGTTGTCAAGGCTGCTGCTGGTGCCTTCCCTGGGGCTTGTGGCCACTCTAGTACATCCTCGGTGACCCATTTCATTGTCTTACCCTCCTGCCGTCTTTAGAGAGTAGCTTTTAGCGTCACGCTTAAAACTGAGACAAGCACCCTTGTCATTGGAAAGAGAAGGAAGAGAAGGAAGAGCAAGGAAGAGAAGGACATAGCTTCTGTCCTTGGTAAAGACAGCACCGCCACCCACCTCTAAACCTTGGGATTGCCCCATCCCAAGGGTCTTTTTTTTTTTTTTAAGCTGGATGCAAAGACGTTTTTAGGCATACTTCTGAGTATGACAGGCTTCTGCTGGGGGGAAAAAAGGGAGCATGGGTGAGCCACTAACATCTGCCCCGACACCTCTGCAGAGACCTAGACATAACCTGTGGTCCTCTGTCTCCAGCCTTCTGCACCCATATGTCTTCTGTGCCTTCACAATGTCCCTGGTTTCAAGTTCCCATCCATTTCCCTCCTTCCTGAGTAGAGGCACAGCACTTATGCTCAGGTGTGCAGGCTTTGGGGTTGGCTAACCCTCGCTCCCTATGCAAACTCTTTCCCTGAGCCTTGGTTTCCCCAGCTGTGGAAGGTGGGAGAGATTGACCTGGTGCCTAGAGCCTGGGGTATTGTAAGGGCACACGAGATAGCTCTGTGAGTGCTTATGAAGTGCTAGCTGCCATGCTTGGCACAGAACAACGGCAGTTTTTATTATTATAACCCTTATCTTCCTCCTGCTGGTACTGACTGCAGAGCCGGAGTCCAGAACAGGGCGAGCTCTCCGTACAAATCCCAGAGTCTCACATTCCCAATAGTGACCCCAGTAGAACCTGTCTCTGGCTACCTTGAGGGGGATGTAGTGGGAGAGCACAGATAGGAGGGGCTGCATGGGGCCCTATGTCCAAAGCCACCCATGGGCAAACCACATCCCTCACGCTGTCTTGTTGCCTAACTGCTGAAGCTCCCTCCCCATCAGCCCAGGCTTCCTGCATTCCTGTCTGGGAAGGGGAATTAGCACAAGGTCATGGCAGCCCGGCATCTAAGCTATGACTTATAACCTCACAGGGCTTGCTGTGGCCCGACTTGAGTCTGGTCAGGGCTGAGTGGGGGGTACAGGACTCTGATCCCCAGGTTGAGGATGATGCCATGGAAAAGAATTTCTCAGAGGTGCCCTCCACCCTAGCTGAGTTCTCTTTTGAAGAGCTAGCTGGAGCAGGTAGATGTATGTATCTTATAGAAAGACACACTGAGTGGCCCTCAGGATCTCCCCCTTAAAAAAACAGAAACAAAAACCAGAGAGCCAGGTGGTGGTGGCATATGCGTTTAATCCCAGTACTTGGGAGGCAGAGGCAGGTGGATTTCTGTGAGTTTGAGGTCAGTTTGAAAAGCGAGTTCCAGGACAGTTGGGACTATAGAGAGAAACCCTGTCTCCAAAACAACAAGAACAAAAGACAAAAAACAAAAAACAAACAAATCAAAAACCAAACCAAAACAAAAAACAAAACCAAAAAACACCTACCCCCCCCCCCAAGAAATCCCAATAGAACTGGGGCTGTAGTTCAATGGTAGAACACTTCCCTAGTACACGTGAGGCCGTGCGTGTGTGTGACATTCATTTGGTTCTAAACTTAGTCTACCTCTTCTTGTCCTCACCGCTGCTTCTTATCACTGGCTGCTGCTGTTTGTGGATTCCTTTCTGCAAAGATTGAAGGAGGAGTGTGGAGACAGGTCATGCTCGCCAACCAGCTCTAAGAAAATGTGCATTTACAGACCTACTTCCTTCTTCGCTGTTTTTTATTACGTGTATGTATGTGTGTGTCCCACACGTATGTAGGGGCCAGAAGAGGAACTCAAGTCTGCAGATGGCTCCTGAGCCCCTGGGTAGAGTTGCAGACAGATGTTTATAGGCAGTTGTGAGCCTCCTGATGTGGGGGTTGGGAACCAATTCCCATCCTCTGGAAGATCTGAGCCATTTCTTCGACCCCATAATTTCTTCTTTCTCACACAAACGTTGCCCCTTATATGTATTGTTTTCAACTTTTTCTTCTTTGCTCCGCACATATTAGGGACATTTCCCTGGTTATTTCAAACTCCCATGTAATTCATTATTTCTTATTAAATGTGTTGAGTGTGGTTTGCTGAGTCAGGTCATGCGGTGCACACATCACTTCTCCTACAGGCCAGCAAACTTCTAGAACCCTCCTCTAAGCACAGTTGCTGGATGCAGGGTTCTCTGTAGGGGTGGTCCCAGTTTGTCATTCCGAGTCACGTTCGGGAGGGAGACTTCTGCCATTGGTTGCCGACAGACTTCGGGCAACTTTGTGACTCTCGGTGAGATTCTTTTTCTCGGCGTCTTTGTTTTGCTTGTCATATCCGTGGGGGAGAAATGACAACAAAACCCGTTCTCGATCCACTTCCTTGCTTAGCTTTTGCCAACTCCCAGGCGTGCACAGCCACTGTTTACCCTGACTTCCCTGGAACACGACTTCAGCCGAGACAGAATTGAGGGACCGTACCTGTGACTAGACGCGAAGTTAACATAAGGTTCCCAGAGGCTGGCTACCTAGGTACCCTCCCAAAGAATGTGTATCCACCTACCATCTGGGTGGGCCATCCCTTACTATCTAAACATATTTTGAATTTCTTAAACCTAGACTACTTGTGATGAAAAGAACTTTATAGAACTGTAAGTAAAAATCCAGTAGCCGGAAGGAAAAAAATAACACAGCAAGGTATGATGCTGCAAAGCCGTCCTTCGCTGATTTACTCAAAGCTCTGGCTTCAGGGGGTTGGCTGGCATGTTTCCCATTCTTTTGAAGTTAGAGGTGTAGCTCAGAGATAGAGTGTGGACTCTGGGGGCTTTTGGAAAGAAAACATGCTGGGGAGCACCCCAGAGTTAATGGGAAGGCTGTATCCCCAATAACAAGACAAAACAGACAGATATGAGTGGAGAGAGAGAGACAGAGACAGAGAGACAGAGAGAGAGAGAGAGAGAGAGAGAGAGAGAGAGAGAGAGAGAGACTAAGAGCACCAAATGAGACTTCTTACTGATATGATCAGAATGATTGAAATTGATTTTTTTTCCTTTTGGCTTTTGAGACACAATCTCACTTTGAAGACCAAAATGGCTTGGGACTCAATATATAGTCCAGACTGGCCTTGAACTTGTAATCATCTTGTTTGGGCACCTGCAGTGTTGAGATTAGTGAGTTGCCATGACAGGCTCCACTCACTTGTAAGACAAGCCTGATGGCAGATGCTATAATCCTGGCACCTGGCAGGTGGAAGCCGGAGAACCAGGAGTTCGAGGCCACTCTGCAGTGCCTAGTGAATTGAAGGCCAGCCTGGGCTACACAGAACTCTGTTTTAAAAAATAAACAATCAGAAAGAAAGAAATGGAGTTTTAACAATTCTGTTTAATGAATGGCCTTGAACTATCGATCATTCTTGGTTCCACCAGGACTGTCCTGTGGGGCTTGGGAAATGCTCAGTGGGTAAATGCTCTTGCTCCCCAAGCAGAAGGGCCTGGTTGAAATCCCCAGAACCTGTACTTGGCTATAGGAGCAACGTAACCGAGCACTGTGAGGAGAAGAGGAAATTGTAGGCCCACTTGGGCTCCATGATTGGCAGCCTAGCTCCAGGCTCAGTGGGAGACTCTATTTGATGGAAATAAGACGGAGAGTGACAGAGGAGGACACCAGTGTCTTCCCTTGAATTACCCATGCATGAACATATGCACTGACTTGGACATGTACACATATACTACCACACACACACACACACACACACACACGAAGAAACACTGGCCAGAAAGATTTATCCTGCCCCTCTTTTTCTCTCTAAGGTCTAGAGTGAGGAGTGGGGTGGGTATCAGTTTTTGTAACGGGCATGTCCTATAAGAGCTAGATTTATAAGGGCCTGTCCTCAGGGAACTCGACTTTTGGAGGCTTTGGGCAAGAGGAGCCCCGCATACAGCAGGCACTCACAGTGACCAGTTCTTAGCGGGTCTTCGGCATTCTTACGGAAGGACAGATATTCAGACACATGGTGTCCACCAGAATCTCATCTGAAGACAGGAGCTGTGCTCTTGTTCTGTTCCTGTGCAGTTCCCCTCACGGCCAAAGCCTGCTCAGAGCACCAGAGCAAGAGTCTCTAGAGTGGATGGGAAAGATGCAGGGCCATTCTAGCCTCGTTTTTTAATCCTCTTGCTTGGGCTTGATAAGGAACAAGCCCAAACGCCAAGCGGATCACCACAAGCTTACTTCTTGCTCATGTGAAGCCCTTCTTCCATTTGACAGTTCAGGGACCAGGATCCATCTACCTTGTATTTCTGCTACCTTCAGCACGTGGCTTCTTAGGTCTCATTCTCTGTTGCTGATAAAAAGAGAAAACACACTCCGGATAGCCGCGGAAGGATTTTATTGGCTAGGCTGGGAAGCGGCTAGATTATAGTATTCTCACACTCTATTGGCCAGAGATAGTCACGTAGCCTGTCAGGGATGCTCGGAGACAGTCTAGATGTGTGCCCAGGAAGAAGTGGAGATGCGTTGTTGAACTGCTCACCTTCCTCAGCCATTTGATAACCGTGGTGAGCTGCCACAGCTGGCATTTTTACGTGGGTGCTGGGGGGTGTAACTTGGGTCTTTGTACCTCTGAGGCAAGCCATTTACTGAGTGAGAAAAATCTGGTAGATTTTGCCTCACTGGGTTTGGGGCGGTCCAGCTTGCTGTTGTGGGGAGCAGAACCACAAGTCCAGCCAAATTCGGCGATTGGGTGGAGTAGGGATTGGCACCTGGCCCCGGACCTATGCCCTTAGCCATCTTCCCCCATGGGCCTAGCATGTCCCCTCCCAGCCCACCTCTCTACTCTTGTTCTATTTGTCCCCATATTCCCCTGAGTGCTCACTCCCTTCTGACTTGTTCCTATGAATATATCGCTAGCCTTACCTAAGGCCCCACGGCTTGCCCATGGCATCTCAGCCCTCCACATCCTTCCTCATTATTTAACTAGCCATGTTTGGTCACCAGGCATCGAACCCATTGCTTCTTTGTCTTTTCCCACTAGGACACCTCTTGTTTCTTCTTTCTACTACTCCAGGCCCAGGCTCATAACCTCTTGAAGGGCTCAGCAAATGTTTCTAAATCACTATCTCAAACCCCTTAATATTATTGGTTTTAAAGGACTTCACCGTGTGGGTCATTCTTCTCGGGAAATTTGAGAGTCAAACCTGTTACAACAAGCAAAACCTTTTTGGGGTGTAGTGTACACAAATGCAGTTGTAGACCTACTGTGTGCTGGGCACAGCATTCAGGGATGCAGGGGTTATAGCTGTGAGAGAGACAGGGTGATATCTGGCCTTAGTGGGCTTCCTGGTGTGGTATAGTCCCTAGGTCTGGGGCAGTCCTGGTTGGTTCCAGGTGTACACACTCATAGTTGCTTAGAATTATAAAGACTCTGGACCCTCAGATACCAAGACTTTGGGATTCCCCCGTTTCACAATGGGGAAACAAAGACACAGACAGTAAGGCAAGTCAGTTAGAGTCATAGACTAGGAAAAAGTAGGGGTGTGGGCTGGGGAGATGGCTCAGTCCCTGTAGCTGTGGACTAGGGAGATGGTTCTGTACCTATAGCCGTGGGCTGGGGAGATGTTTCAGTCACTATAGCCGTGGGCTGGGGAGATGTTTCAGTCACTATAGCCGTGGGCTGGGAGGTGGTTCCTTCACTATAGCCGTGGGCTGGGGAGATGGCTCCATCACTATAGCCGTAGCCTGGGGAGATGGCTCCATCACTATAGCCGTAGCCTGGGGAGATGGTTCCGTCGCTATAGCCGTGGACTGGGGAGACGGTTCATTTGGTAGAGTGCTTGCCACTCAAGAATGAGAACCTGAGTTCAACCCTTGGAACCCATAATAAAAAAACGAAACAAGGGGCTGGAGAGGTGGCTCAGGGGTTATGATAAGAGCACTCACTGCTCTTCCAGAGGACCTGAGCTCAACTATCAGAAAACACACAGTGGTTCATAACCATCTGTAACTCCAATTCTGGGGACTTGAGTGCCCATTTCTGACTCTGTGGGCACCAGGCACACCAGTGGCGCAGGTACATATGCATGCAGGTAACACATGTATAAAAACTGACTAAATCTAACAAAAGCAGACTAACAGCACAGGGGGATGGCAGTGTACTTGTAATACCAGTTTGGGAAAAGAGGTGACAGGCAGCCCTTCCTCCAAGGGGCGGGGGGCTCGCTGACAAACCAGCCTAGCATACTCTGGGGGGGTTCCAGGCCAATGAGAGAGCCTACCTCAAAAAAGTAGATGGCAACTGAGGAATGACACATGGGGTTGTCCTCTAGCCTCTCTGAGCATGCACAAGGATTCACTTGAATGCATGCACTCGTAACACACGTACACACACACACACACACACACACACGAAAAAGAAAGCCAATCAGCTAGTAAGTAAATGAGATTAAAAGAAAAGAAGAAAGAGTTAAAAAGGTAGGAAAGGGCTGTAACCCAGGCCAGGTGTCACCAGTTTTCCTGCTCAAACCCTCCCTCAGCAGAAACCTCTGGGATGGGTCCCCTGATCCCCCAACACTGTACCCATAGTGGCTGTAGGCTTTACCACATCCCAGGGACACACTCATCATTATAGCTGTTGAGCGGTTCTGTGGCTGAGAGGTAGTGATGGTGGATGTCTCTTCTGGAGCCTGGCACGGCCTGCTCAGGCAGTCACTGGAACAGTCTTTGGGACTAGGAACACGATTTCTGATTAGGGGTGGGAGGGACCCCTCAGGGCGCTTCTTCCTGCAGGGTCCCAGTGGAGGTGCTGGGGATATGGGCTGCCAGGCCCCAGGAGGAAATGGGAGCTGCTTGGAATTCCTCCCAGGGTCCTTATCAGTTTCTATTCACTCTGGGACGGGGCTAAGGGGCGTGCTGGTGCCTTTGGGGGCTGCGCAGGAGAAAGCTGGAATGCCACAGCTGAGCTCCACCTGGGGAGGGGCCGGAGTCGGAGGCGGGGAGGGGGCGGTGCAGACTGGGGAGGGCTCAGCTGTCACATTCCTCAGGGAGAAAGCTCCTGGGCGCCTTGTCCTTATTTAGGCAGGAGATCCTTGGGTCTGCAGGATGCCATGGTAGGACAGACGCCTCACCCTCACCAGGTGGGTGGGGCAGGCTGAACACAATCGGAGCTAAGTCAGCAAGCTCTGGGATAGAGGATCCCAGCAGACCCAGACACCTCAGGGTGTGACAAGTTCAACCCTTGAGGAGGCAAAGCACCTTGTCAGCAAAAAACAGCGACTACCATTTGTGGGAGGTCTTCGGTGGCAGCCCACAAGCCCCAGGGGGCGCTCATACTCTCTGCTGGATGGCTTGCTATGCATGCTAAGCAAGCACCCCGGACCCTCCCATCTTATTTTCGTGACAGCCACAATGGAATTCCAGCCCCTTTCCTGCTGGAGTGTGTGGGCTGGCTACCTAGCCTACCTACCTGTTAGCGAGCATTGCAAGCCAGAGAGGAGGGACAGTCTTCTATAAATTTATACAAATGATGCCCCTTGGACATCATCACTTTGGGCAGATCTTGTTTGTTAGAGTAACCACTAATCTAGCACACATTCAAAGGGAGGGAATTACACAAGGGTGTGACTTCCAGGAGCCCTCCGAGAAACCTGCCCGGTACCCCAGTTTTCATAAGAGGAATGCAGAGAGATTAAGTGACTTGTATAGGTCACACAGCTAGGAAGGGCGGGAGTCGGGAATTCAAATCCTCAGATCACATGGTCATAGACTTGTGGTCTTAACCTCGGTGGCTCAGTTAAGTCTTTGTGTTCACAGCCCTGTTCACAAACCAGTGCCAGTGTGAACACACCAGGAGGGCAGATTCCAAAACAAATACATCTATTGGTTCGTGAATGGTGGCTTTTGAATGCTGCTGCTTCGAGGGTTTCTCTTCCGGCCATTTATAAAATGTCATCTAAAGACTGGAAGTCTGGGCCAGGCATGGTGACTCACTGGAGGATCTTTGTGTGTTCAAGGTCAGCCTGGTCTACAGAACCAGGACGCCATAGAGAGACCCTGCCTCAAAAAACAAAACAAAATGAGTGCACTGGTTTTTTCGTTTTTCCATTTGGTGCTTGTGCTGGGAACTGAGGCTTGGTACCTGCTTGGTAAATGTCTTGCTGCTGTACCTTGGCTCGTGAGTGAATTGTTTGCGAAGGGAAATGTAGCATGATTAATAAACACCCAGAGACAGAAATTGGGGTTCAACCCAAAGGTCAGAAAAGCAAAACAGCCAGCCACTGACTCTTAACATCTACGTCGGTCCAAAATGGTGATCCTGCCTCCAGGAATCTCAGAATGTCTCCTCCCGTCTTATCATCCTCTCTAGTGCTGGGATCACGCACCACTGCTGCCCCGTTCCTATGGCACACTAGTGTGGCTACTGAGATTAAAGGTGTGGGACATCACTGCCTGGTCTGTTTTACTCTCTGAACTTCAGGCAAACTTTATTTATTAAAATACAAATGAAATATCACTACAGGGAGGTTCCCCGAGAGACTCCAAAGACCTCTGTCCTTTGCACAGCAAGCTCTGGTGGGCTTGCAGGCCCACGATCCCCTGCTGTGGCTTCTCTAGTTGCCAAAGTGTGGTTCACAGTCTACCAGGAACTACTAGCCCCACAGAGAGGTGAGGGACCCTGCTGGTGACCACCCATTCTGGGGTCCTTCAGACCAGCTGCAGGGATGTAGGGTCCACACAAAGCTCCCGAAGGGAGAGGTTGGCTTAAGGGCATTTTCAATCACTGGCTGTTCTGGATGGTGACTGGAGGTGAACTATTGGAAACCAAACAGTACACTTGAGGACTTCAGTGCTGGGAATTTGGGCTCAGTTCCGGTAAGCCCTGGCTCTCTCAAGCTGCAAGCTTTAGGGGAATGATCTGTGCCAGCACTTCTTCTTCTGCAGTGAACTGGGGTGTCTCAAAGATGATTGCAACCATAGCAGTCTTGGCTTCCTATTGCTGCTACAATCAATGACAGCCAACTTGAGACTGAAGATTCTTCCCTTCAGTTCTGGAGCTGGGCTAAAGCCGAGTGTTAGCAGAGCTGGCTACCACTGTGTGCTCAGTAGTAGGAGAGCCCACTTGTTGCCTTCCAGCTTCAAATGGTCATCACCGTGACACTTGGCTCATGGCCCTTTCTGCATCCTCAGGGCACTTCTCTGGTCCCCACACATCAATTCCTCCTCCTTTGTCAGTTCTTCCTAGTGTGGCTAATTGTACCTGGGATTACATGTAGGACCTACCTAACCCAACCCAGTCTCCATCTCACATTTGCCAGGCCTGTTTGTTAGATAAGGGGATGCTCACAGGTGTCTATGATTAGGAGTCTTTGGGACTACTTTTTCAGTCCCCCGAGTAAGACAAGTGGCTGGAATACAGTTAATTTTCCAGCGAGCCAACTCTTAGTCTCCGGCTGGAAGGATGGCCTCTCCGTCACCCTCCCACACGCTGGAGCAGGTTCTGTACAGGAGGTTCCTCTTGTAAGGAGACATCGAACATGATCTGGAGGCATCCTTCCCTCCATCCTGGGGGATTCAGGATGAGTTTCACAGTGGGGAGGTTCCGCCTATCTCCTGGGAGGGCAGGTATCACATAGACTTGGAGCCCACACCCCTATGTCACCTCTGATGCCCACTTTAAATATCCACATTTGAAGGCTGCAAACACTTACATGAGATCTGCTCTGGGCTGTGTCTTAGTTCCTCTTCCAGGCACTATGATAAAACATCCCGGCAAACGCAGCCTGAAGGAGAAGGGGTTTATTTTGGCTCTCAGTTTGAGGGTACGGTCCATCATGGGGGGGGGGTAAAGGCGACAGGAGCCTGAAGTGGCTAGCTATATTATACCCATAGTTAGGAAACAGAATATGAATGCTCAGCTCGGGTCCTCCTTTTTATGTGGGCTGGAAGCCAAGCCCAGGGAATGGTGCCGCCTCTAGTGGACAGGTTTTCCTGCCTCCATTAACCTGATCCAAATCATCAACCCTACAGGTGTGCTCAGAGATTTGTCTCCCACACGGCTCTACAGCTCATCAAGTTGATAACTGAGATAACCATAACAGTCCCCCCCCCCCATTCCAACTGGTTTCTGTATATTGCTGCACAACTCAGCAACACCATGCTATGACTCTGGGCTGTCTATATCACCATTTACAGCTGAAAAAAAAATCAGGGCACAGGAACTTTAAGCCACTCACTCTTATACTTATGCTCTTAACATCTCTAAACACTAATTTAAGTGGCAATTTTTTCCTTATAAAACTACTTGCTTCCCAATTTTCTTCTACAGGGAATTAGTGCTATTCTATGATATGTAATATTTGTAAAATACATCTTTAAAATATGGAATATAGAACTAAGAAGATAAGCTTATATATGTGTTTACATATTATAAAATAGAAATAATAAATTTCCAGCTATGGCCGTGTAACCGGTCCAGAGGTCTTTCTCCTCCCAGCAGCCTCCCGCTCATTCCACTCTCAAGACTTTTCACCTTGTCTTATCTCTCCCCACAGACTCTTCATCTTCCCAGAGCAGGGGCCATGTATGGCTCAGCTTTCACTTTAATAACCAATGGAGAAGTGACTGGCCTCCTTCTTCCTCAGCGGCAGGGTCTAGCTTAGGAGCGGCGTGAACCCTTAATCTCTTTGTCATTTTTTTTCTTATTAGAAACAATTCTCACATCCCTAACTAGGAAAATGAAAACTGTAAAATACGTAGAAGAAAATATAGGGGGAACTCTTTATGACCTTGGGTTAGGTAAAAAATCTTAGATATGACACCAGAAGTCCAAATAACAAGAGAAAAAGGTAATGGACCTCATTACAATGAGGCTTTTGTGCTTCAAAGAGTCCCGTTAAGAAAGTGAAAAGTTGGCTAGGTGACTCAGCAAGTAAAGGTGCTTTGGGTGCAAGCCCAGGGACCTGGATTCACCCCTTGAGACCTGTGTAAAGGTAGAAGCAGAAAAACCATTTTAGTTTATTTATTTTTTATTTTTTGAGACAGGGTCTCTCACTGAAGCTGGAACTCACCAGTTTGGCTAGAGTAATTAGCCAGCAGATCCCTGGATCCATCTGTCCCTGCCTTTCCAGTGCTGGGGTACAGACACACCACTGAGCATAATTTTTAGCTCAGGTGCTGGGGGTCCAAACGCAGGTCCTCAGGCTCACACAGCAGGCACTCTACCAAGCGAGCCCTCTCGGCAGCCACTTAGCCGACTACCTTAATGACTTGCTTCCTGCTAGGTGGGATGGTTGGGTCCCTAGAACATGACTGCACCCCGTCCCGTGAAGCTCGTGCCTGTCCAGTAGTCCACGGTACAAACCGGGTGCAAAGTGCTTCTCAGACAGCCAAGTGAACGCTGGTGATCTCAGAAGAAGAAACGTTTGCTTTGCCATTAGGACAGAGGGCTGCAGACTTTTCTGTAACAGACCAGAAGGGAAATTCTTCGGGCTCTGCTCATCATACCGTTTCTATGGCAACCACCTAACTCCAGACAGTACACAAACGAGTGAATGTGGCTGCACTCCACCGAAACTTTATACAGACACAGACACTTGGATCCCGGGCCTCTTTCCCGCGTTAGAAAATATTACCCCTTCATTATTTTTTTCCAACCACTTAATAAAATAACCATTTTTAGCCAGAGTGATACAAAAAACAGGCAGAGGCTATATTTAAGCAGAGACTGAATTTGGCCAAGCCCTGCACTAACTTTAAGAGGGGTTCAAGGCTTTCTATTAGTGGTTGTGTTTGAGGGGGCCCAGAATAGTGCCTGGCTCATGACAGACACTCCAAAAAGTTGAAGTAAGTGAGCAGACCAATGCGTGGACGTGGGCCTTGAGCATGGGGGCAGGGGAAGGGCCTTTCAGGCTGGGGAACAGACCAACCTAAGTCCTGGAGTCAGAGCACATCCATCCCCCTTTGGCTCCAAGAAGCCACTCATATGTGCTGTGGGCAACAGGGAAAAATCCTGTCTCTGATCAAGTAGCCTGGAGCCTAGGGATGGGAAAAAGAGGTGGTGTCTGGTGTGGGGGTGTAAGTGCTCCCCAAAGGGGCCGTGCTGAGTGATGTCCCTGCACCGTTCCAGAACTACCAACCTTATTTTTAACCCGGCTGCTGAAAGATAATCCAAAAGCTACCAAGAAGAGCTCGTCTCCCTGCCCCTCCCCTTGCCCCAGTTACTGCTCCCCGCCCTCCCCCCAGCGGGCACAGCACCACCCTAGGAGACCCCCCACTCAGAGGCCACATCTGGATGTAGGAGGTGGCCAGAGGGAAGGAAGTACGCACCTCTGTGCTTCCCATTACAGCCTGGGCTGGGGAGGGCCACTGGCGATTAAAGACAGTCATCCGAGGCTCCTACCCCACCCCACCAGCAGGCTGGGGACAGCTTAGGATGGACCTGTGGACACTTGCCTCTCAAACTGAAGTCAGCAGAAGAGGGACTGGACAGCTTGCAGGGTGTAGGTCCCTTCCATTCTGAATCAGTAGGTTTCCAGTGTAGTTTGAGAATTGGCGTTCTGACGAACCCCAGGAGGTGATGACGCTGGGGACTGTTCAGTGGCCAAGTGGCACTGACGAAAAGCTGTGGCCTCTGGGTGACAGCAGTGCCCCCATCCTTCACTCTAGGGTTGCCTGATGCACCCCGTGAAAGCTACCTTGAGCTGGGCGTGGTAAGCCCCATTCCCAAAGGTCACCTCTAGCGGAGAGCCCTGAAAGCGGCTGTGTAGCAGAGCTGGGCCACATTTAGAGCATGGTGGGAAGCTTCATGCAAGGCGAGGCCCTCGGGTATAGGGAGGAGCAGATGCTCTGGACATGCATGCAGGGCAAATACGGAGAAGGCAGGTGCAGGCAGGGTGGAGGCGTAAGGATAGGGAATGAGGGGTGGCTGGCTCGGGGACCCAGAGAGTCCGGACCAGTGGGTGCAGGGAGAATGATAAGGGATCAGCCAGCCAGGCTATGGGGTGGACAAAAGATTGGCTTCCTGCCGTCCCCGCAGCCCTCATGCCTGGAACAGCGTGGCCACCTCCATCCCCATGCCTGTGCTGGCTACCAGCTCCCCAAGTCGGCAGGAACACGAGGAGTTCTTCACTTCACATGACTAAAAAAGGATATCTTCTCAGCAGGAAGGTCGGCCTAGGATTTCTCTTTCCCCCACCTGAGGTTGCAGGTTCCCAGGGAAGTGGTTTTTTCTCACACATAGCCACACATGGGTCAGATTGAGCAGGGGGCTTACCTACCACGCTGCTCTGATGCCAAAATGTCTTCTGGCCCTAACCACCACCAACACCACCTGTCTCAACTGTCATCATGACGTAGGGAACATGTCCCACCTGCCGCTCATTTCAGTTCTCAGAAATTCTACAAGGGGAGGATTATCATCTCCACCCTTCCGTGGTACAAAGGGAAAGCCACATGCAGGCTCTGGAGTCCTGCTGGAGCTGAACTGGGGTAAGGGGAGGTGCAGGAACCAATTTCGTTTTTATTTAAGATATTCTTCCTTCTTTGTTCATCTGGCATTTTATGTTTGTACCAATTTTATTGTAAAATATTGCATTAAAATATGATTTAGGGAGGCTGGGTGTTTCAGTGGTTAAAACGCTTGCTACAGAATCATGAGACCCGGAGGTCCGGCCCCCAGAATCCACACGAATGCCAAGTGGGTGGGCGACACTCCTGTACTTCCTTCGTCAGAATATGAAGGCAGGACCTAGGACAAACTGATTAGCAAGACCCTGAGTTTGGTTGAGAGACCCCATCTCAGTGAGTAAGACGGAAGAGTGATTAGGATGATTACCTACATGGACCTCAGGATTCCATATGCATGACACACATGTGAACTCACACACATGTGCCTACACACATGCAAAGCATATATACACATGTGCTCAGGGCACACATGCAAATAAGCAAAAAAAATAAGATAAAATATTATTTCTCTTGTTTTCTGAGCTTTTTGGTCATCTGAGTGTCTCATCTCACCTGAACCCACTGAGCCAAAACTGGGGGGCAAAGCTTCTGATCCCCCAAAGTCTTGCCCTTCACCAGGAAAGTCCTGGAGCATGTGTGCACACAGGTACCTGTGTGTATGCACCGTGACCTGGGAAGCTCCTGATTGTGTGTGCACAGGTACCTGTGTGTATGCACCGTGACCTGGGAAGCTCCGGATTGTGTGTGCACTCGGGTGCCTGTGTGTATGCACCGTGACCTGGGAAGCTCCTGATTGTGTGTGCACACAGGTACCTGTGTGTATGCACCGTGACCTGGGAAGTTCCTGATTGTGTGTGCACACAGGTACCTGTGTGTATGTTCACAGACTGAGTCTTTCCTGAAGCAAAGAGGAAGACAGTATGGCCTGGTGGAGAAGGCAGGGTCTGGGAATCTGAGCTGTGTGATTGGAGATCAGACGTGTGGAAGGCGAGCCTGTGGGTACAGCATTGGTTCTAGTTCCCAAGTGCTGTCACTTCCTCACCAAGTTCTTTGGTTGGTTTCTTCTGTTTTGTCAAGTCTCCAGCCCCATACCTGACTGAATTCTGCTGCCCTGCCCCCCAGCAGCCAACCTCCACCTACACTCTACAAGAAGTTTTCTTGTACTGTATCCTTGGGTTCTATAAGACCCTCTGGGCACACCTCACAGCTGCGACCTGGACTCCTGCTGTCGCGCGGCAGGGCTGAGCTGCCTTACCCAGTCAGGATGGTCAGCTTCGGCACAGCTGGAACTCCAAAGCTGGCATCAGATGCACAGAATTCGGGGTCAGGGTCAAAAGTGCCAACTTCCACATTCCTTGGCAACATGCTAACTAACCTGTCTGTGCCTCAGTTTCCTCCCATGTAAAATGAGGAGACCGGGAGCACCAGCTTCCTAAGGCATTCTCATGACTCGTGAGCTATCCTGTGCAACTCCTTCCGGACAGCGCCCAGCCTGTTTGTGAACAGGGGCTGTTACTGAGGTGGGCATTGTTCTTCAGTTAGTCATGACGAACTGTGCCAACAGCTGATACAAATATCTCTCCAATGCCAAGCATGCGGCAGGACAAATGTTTCGCCTTTGTTCCTGTGGCATTCCAGTGTGGGACTTCAGGAAGAGTCTTCCTTCTACGCGCTGACTGACAGGCTCAGGTCCTCTGCTCTGTTTCTTCAAGTAAAATATTTTTATTAGTTAAAAAAAAGTCTCTATGTGTATGGGTGTCTGACCTGAATGTATGTGCACCACGTGCGTACATGACCCACAGAGCCCAGAAGAGGGCATCAGAAGAGGGACTGAATTTATAGATGGTTGTGAGCTGCCATGAGGGTGTGGGAATTGACCCTGGATCAGTTCCCAGCACCAGTGCTCTTAACCGCTGAGCCATCTCTCCAGTTCCTCTACTTCATTTCTTGCAGCTCACCAGAGGTTCTGTGGATGGAATTCAGGGGTCCACGTCCCAAGAAACACAGCCTGAGGTGGCTATTCCCAAGCTAGTGATGCCGAGAAGATGCTCTCAGGAGAGGGGGCAGTGAAAAGCAGATAGACAGGAAAGGAAGGGGCTGCGCAAGGACTGCTCTCAATTTCAGACGTGTTTGAGCTTAGCGCAGGGGCCTGGGGGTGGGAACTTGGTGGCCGCAGAGGGAGCGGGCTGGCATCATCCAGTCTGCAGGTGACTCTCTGGGGTTGGGGAAGTGGTACTTTCACTTTGAGCACAGTAGCTTTGTTGGTTGCAGTTTCCTGGGGTGGCAGGGAGTCATGGGCAGTTGGCAGTCACAGCAGCTAAGGCAGGTATATTTGCTCCACGAAGGGGCTGGGTCGGGTACCCAAAGTGCCCGTGCACATGTAAACTGAAGGTTGGTATTTCCTTCAGTTCTGGGAATAGGCAGTAAGCCATAGGAATGCTAACTGTACCTATGACTTTGTCTCTAATAGAAATCATTTAGCTCTGCTCATTTATACTTTTAAATTGTGGCGGTTAGTAGACCTGGTAGATATTTTTATTGTAGGTGCCATATTATGAGTTTTTTCTTTTATGTATTCTTTAAGAGTTGTTTTTTTAATCATGCATCTGTATCTGGATGTAAATGTGAATACTGGTGCTCAATAGTCCAAAGACGCTGTTGCATCCCCTGAAGCCAGAGTTACAAGCAGTCATGAGCCACCTGATGTAGGTTCTAGGAACCACACTTGGGTTGTCAGAATAGATAGACTTTTAGCTACTGAGCCATCACTCCGGCCCCACAGATTTGTTTTTTAAAATATTTTATTAAGTGTATCAATCCAGCTGCAGCTCTTCACAACCCCATACACTTTGTACATTTTAAAAACCTCATTGCTATTGTTATTATTATCGTATGTTTATGGTGTGTGTATGTTTGCATGGAGGTCACAGGACTACTCTGTGGAGTTGGTTTCTTCCTTCTACCTTCACATGGGTTCACAAGATTGAACTCTAGTCCGGGCTTGATTGGCACCTTACCCACTGAGCTATCTCTCCTGTCTCTTTTTTTCTGTAATTAAAACTTGGTTCAGGCCGATGGGATGGTGCACGGTTTTAATTCCAGCACTTGAGAGGCAGAGGCAGGTGAATCTCTGGAAATTCAAAACCCACCTAGTTTACACAGCGAGTTCAAGGCCACCCAGGGCTACTCGGTGAGAGACCCTGTCTCAATAACAAAACAAAACATTATCTGGAGGAGGAGTCTAGAGGCTTCATCAGTTGGCCAAAGGAGGGAGAGAGAGTCGGTAACATGAAAGAAGTTAAACACCCTGTTCTGGGGGTGATAGCCTCTTCTGTATTCAACCAGTCACAGGGAAAAGGGCTTTACTGATCAGACCTGGAAATAACGTACGACAGGTTTTCCCAGAATGCACTGGGAAGGGTGCAGCCTTCTAACTGTACCTAAGTGTAAGGGAGGCTGGGGGAATACAGTCTGTGTATACCTAGAGACTAGAGGACTGGCTTAGGAAAAGCCTCGTAGTCTGGGCCAGGAGACTGTAATACTCATATTCCAAGTGAGAACCTTTGCCCAGGGTGACTCTCTGTCTTAGACAGGATGGCCAGAGAGCTGGATTCTAAATCTCCCACCATATTGTCTCCTTAGGACAAGCCACGCCAAAGCCAAGGCTGAGGCCTCAGAACAGGCTGCCCTGGCTGCCAATCAGGAATCCAACATCGCCCGCACATTGGCCAAGGAGCTGGCCCCAGACTTCTACCAGCCAGGTAGGGCCAGCCAAGGGTGGAGTGGGCAGGAGAGTCCTTGGGTGGGCTCCTTTCCTCACTTGCTACAAGGTGGAGATGCCTAAGCAGAGGTACGAACAAGAGATGAGAGGATGCAGGGATTAATGGGTGACATGCATCTCTGTCCTGTGCAAGACTGGGACGGGATAGATGAGGCTCCTCCTGTGGATGGGACCCACCCCAGCTTGTCTCTTGTCTCTTCGCTTGGCAAGAGAAATGATGGGAGCTGGTGACGCTGAGATGAACAGGTCTCTGGTGCATTGGGGAGGGGGGGGTCAAAGGGCTCTCCGTACCTTTCAAAAGTTTGTGGGATGCGGTTAGAATTTTCTTTGGGCCACCAACCAGCTCCCAAATAAAGTCACAGAGATTTATTATTAACTATGAATGCTCAACCTCAGCTTAGGTCTGTCACCCAGCTCTGTTAACTTAATTTAACCTGTTTTTATTCATCTACGTCTTGGCTCTGGGCTTTTTACCTTTCTTTCGTTCTGTATTTCCTACTTTTCTGCTTTCTGCATGTCTTGCTGGCTGACCCCTGGAGCCTTCCTGTCATCTCTTTTCTTTCTTCTTTTTTCGAGACTAAATTCATCCTCTAATTTACTCTCCATGCTCAAAAGTCCTGCCTATACCTCTTCCCTTGCTATTGGCCATTCAGCTTTTTATTAGACCAATAAGGTGCCTTAGGCAGGCAAGTAAACACATCTTTACATAGTTAAACAAATGCTCTCCAACATAAAGAAACACAATACACCTTTACATAGTTAAACAAATGCAACACATCTTTACATAGTTAAACAAATATTCTGCAATAGTGGGGCATTGATCAGGCACTGCTTGTGTGTCAGATAACTTGCTCTGGGGACATGCAGCTAGGACCCAGAATCAGGAAGAGTCACACAGGCAGCTTTGCCTTTGTTAACACAGATTCTTATGTTTAAATCCTTGCCTGCTACTCACCAGCTCTGAGATGTTGTGCAAGGCGAATGGTAACCCTCAACCCCTGAGCTGTGACATGGGTACAAGAATAGTGCCCACTTTCTGGGCATGAGCTAAGTGCATGTAAAGACTGCTGTGAACTCGCAGTGACTGCAGCTCCTGTCTCCCGCATCTCACATGGAGAATGAGTTCTAACTGAATAGTCAGACCAGGCCTCTGGGCCCTGGCCAGGTCTGTGGGTCCGACTTGACACTGACTGGGCTCATTCTTGAGTTCCGGATTCAGTGGGTCTGGGTGGAGCTCGTGAGCGACACACCTAATGAGATCCAGAGCAGGCGATGGAGCATCTGAAATCACCTTTGAGAGCCACTGCACAGGTAGACCTACTGGATGCTCCGACAGATGGAGCTAGAAGAGAGGGTTGCTGGTTCAAAGTACGGAAATGGGATAGAGTGTCATTCAGGAAGTTAGACGGTGCAGCAGGCCGTGGGGGTGAGGCTGAGTGCAGAATCAGGGAGGGGACACAGTCTGCGCTTGACAGAGCTGCGGCGCTGGCTGCTGAGTGCGGAGATTGGAAACATCATTCTGGCTGCAGCTCGTCTGTCGGTGACTGCAGGGGGTGCGTCTTCTTTCTAGTCACAGTGTTCCCCCTGCTGGTCACAAGAAGCACTGCAGTAACCTGTGTTGGGTGACCATTGTTCAGCGGCTTTTGCAAAGTAAACTTTTCAAAGAATAGGAAAAGGGGTGATTAGCCCTATTTTTCAAACAAATGGATGGAAAAAGACCAGATAAACCCTTCATCTGGACCCTTTGCTGCGTGATGCTGGGCAAATGACTTAACGTCTCTGAATGTCTTTTTCCTCTGTGCAACAGAATTCACAATCTCACCTACTTCACAGGGTTACTAAAATTGACTGCTGCCACCACAGCCTGACCCCCAGTGCAATGAATGGCGGCCTAGTAAATGAATGCGGCTCACAGACGGCTGGCCCAGGACTGCCCAGCAGGCCTTGGGTTCGAAGCCTACCTCTTTCTGTTGTTCCTGGCAGGTCCAGAGTATCAGAAGCGTCGGTTGCTCCAGGAGATCCTGGAGAACTCTCAGAGCCTGCTGGAGCCCCCAGAGCGGGGTGCGGGCGCCGGCCTCCCGGAGCGGCCCCGGGAGAGCCCGCAGCTGCACGAGCGCGAGACCCCGCAGCCCGAGGGCGGACCTCCGTCTCCGGCCGGGACGCCCCCACAACCCAAGAGGCCCCGACCCGGGGCGTCCAAGGACGGCCTGCTGAGTCCGGGCGCCTGGAACGGCGAGCCCGGTGGAGAGGGCAGCCGGCCCGTAACGCCATCTGATGGCGCGGGCCGTCGCAGCCCTGCACGTCCAGCCTCGGAGCACATGGCCATTGAGGCGCTGCAGCCGCCGCCCGCGCCGTCGCGGGAACCGGAGGTGGCGATGTACCGTGGCTACCACAGCTATGCCGTGCGCACCGGGCCTCCCGAGCCCCCGCCCTTGGAGGACGAGCCCGAGCCTGAGCCGGAGGTCTCCGGATCCAACTCAGCGCCCCCGTCCCCGGCCTCTGCCACCGCCCCGGAGGAGCAGCCCCCAGCACCGCGAAGTCCGGTGCCCGTCACAACCGCCACTCTGGAGCCCAAGCCCATTGTCCCTAAAGCAGAACCCAGGGCCAAGGCGCGCAAGACAGAGGCCCGAGGGCTGAGCAAGGTCAAGAAGAAGGGTCGTAAGGAGGTGGCGCTGGCGGCAGAGGCCGAGGTGGAGGTAGAGGAGGTGAGGATGCTGCGTACAGAGGCCAGCCTCTGAGATCCCTGGGGGTCCAGGCGTGTGTGTGTGTGTGTGTGTGTGTGTGTGTGTGTGTGCGCGCGCGCGCGCGCGCGCGGGGAGAGAAATGACTTGGGGAACTGAAAGCAGGACAGGACAAGAGCCAGCTCCAGAGGTAGTGGGACACTAGGCAGAGGAGCAGCGGCCGGTGGGAGACTGAGCAATAGAGGGCATCTGCTGAGTCTATGGCATTCTGCCAGGGTACCAGTCATCTCTCGATTCAGGATGCAGCAGTGAGGGCTTCCTGGGGGTGGAGGAGGCTCCCCACAGGACTTGAGATCTGGGCCTCTGTTGCAGTCCAGGAACCCAGCACAGCAGCAGAGAGTAAAGCCAACCATCGGGAAAGCGAGTGGTAGGGGTTCCAGACAGCCCTCCATGTTTCTTGTCATATGTCCTTTCGAGGGTTAATTAGTTCCAAGAATTCTTCCAGCTGGACCAGGATGCAGGGACCAACTGAGGACAAATCAAGATGTTTTTAGGAAAATCCTTCCAGAAGTCCTGACTGACCCAGCCTTGTGACCTGGTTGGGGATGTGGGGGTGTCTAGAGGTCCTGGGGACGCAGACAGCCTCCCTTCATGCCTTCAGGTACCCAACACTGTCCTCATCTGTATGGTGATCCTGCTGAACATTGGTCTGGCTATCCTATTTGTTCACCTCCTGACTTGACTCTCATCTATCAGGTATGGCCAGAGGGTGGAGCCTGGAATTCAGGGGGGGGGGGTTGCTTGGTACATGGTACTGGGCATGAGCTTGTGGTTAGGTAACGCCCATCCTTAGTGTACAGGTGTGATAGGCCTTGCACCCCCCACAGTTGTGTGTGCTCACACGCACCCAGCTCTATCTCCACCCTCTCTCTCCACTTTGTCCCATGGCTGCCTTTCGTTTTCTGCCCCTCCATACACCCTTAGTTGGTTCTGTTTTCTCCTCAGGGTGGAGTTTAGGCTTTGGCTAAAGCATAGAGGTCCTCACAGGTGTGAGAACCTCCCTCCTGCTGGGAAAAACCTTACAGCCCAGGCCTGGAGCTTGGCCGCACTGTATTTTGCCGTGTTCCCCGGCTTTGATCCTGGCTTAGTGTGGACTGGAAGTTTCCAGGCAGCCCCAGGAGAGAGGAAGTTCTTGTTTTTGTCACTGTGTAATAGCCAGGGGCAGTGTTAGCCTTGTGGCCATAGCTCTAGGGTCTAATGCTGAGCTCTGGAAATTCTTTGTGTCATTGGACACCTGGGAGCCCTTTCTTCAGATCCTGATGACTTTGGGATCTAAAGAACAGGAGAAGTGACCCTGAAGATAGCAGGAAAGGGATGGGATCAGTGGGCCAGCAGGGGACAGGGAAGGGGGCCTGTCTCTGATTCCCTTGCAAAGCAGAAGCCTGGTCCCTGCCCAGCTTGTGGCTCAGCCTTGGGAGCCGTTTCCCTCTGCTGACTGGTGTTGTCTACTTCAGAGCCAGGAGCTCCACTGAGGATGCCAGGATCTGTCTTTCTGCAATGCCAAGCAGCTGTCCCAGGAGGATTGGACTGTGGACCTGAAGCCTTGCTCCGCCCACTCCATGGATGGTTAAAGTGGGCCTCCGTGAGCCCATCCTGGGTGCTGGGATGCCCGAGGAAGAGAATGTCTAGGTACCCTCCAGGGCAAAGGATGCGCTGAGAGAAGAAAGAGCCCGGGTGGTCCCTAGCCCCTTGTCCTGCTCCCACATCTATCCTCCGCCCTGCCTCGCCTTGCCCTGCCACCCTTCCCTGGGCTTTTGTGTGCTTTGAGAGATGTCACCTAAGCAAGATATTAATACAAATCTCTTCCTCCTACGCCACGACCAACCTAGTCCTCTGGTTGATGACTTGAGGCCACCCAGGAAGATGACAGGTGCAGAAGTCGCTTGGGTAGTGAAGGTGTGAAGGACCTGTGGTAGAGCAGACCTCCCCAGTCCATGCTGCTCCAGGGTTTACAGAGTCCTGGAGGGCAGTGTAGGAAATGGAGAAGCCCCGCTGAATATACCAGCATGCAATGCTCTGCATCGTCCCATCAGTCCAGTTGGCATCCCCTAGGACCAGCAGCAGGGGACACCTGAGCATCTGAGCCTTTGGCTGGGAGTCACCAAAGAGGTCTGCGGGTGGGGTGGGAAGAGGGCAAGGCATGTTGGTGATGGCCCCTGATGTTGAGTGTGAGTCTGAGTCTGGAGTTCATTTGGAGGTCACTGATGGGCCCCGGGTCATTGTGTAGGAGTCCTAGGCCTGAGAGCTGCAGCTACTGTGATGTACTATGAATTGGCTTATCCGCTCTGGGATCAGGGGAGCATGGTGTGGAAACCTGTGGAAGTCAAGGGCTACATCCCCGGTGCTTATTCTCTGACAGAGAGAAGCCGGAGACAGGCATTATCCAGGAAGACAGGAGTCAGTCTGGACTCCAGCTGGCACAGCCTGTGCGATAACGAATTGTGCTTGGCAGAAGGTTTACTTGCATGCACCTCACTTAAAGACGTTTGCACCACACTGCGTGTTTGGGCCCTTGGGCTGCCTGGGTACAGCCTGGCAGCTCAGGACCTGCGGTTCCCTATTTCCAAAAGGATGAGGGGAAATAGTTTCCAGGTCCTTCACGTTTAGGGAAGAGGAGGCAGTGGCATCCAAGCTGAGTTGGAGGAAGCTGCTGATACTCTCTGACTTCATTTCTTCAAACCCCTCGGACTTGGGCATAAAAACCATGCCTCCTCCTAGAGCAGCCTCGAATATGGATATTGGGGTTCAGCTTCCTTTTCTTCTCAGTCCCTGGGCATCTTCTCCTTGAGTGTCACGCTGGCTATTCCCAGCACTGCTGGGCTTGGTGACTTGGTTGGAATTGCTTTTCTACAGAGAGGAACCTGCAGATGCTCCTGTACTGGCCACTGTGGGCAGGACTTTCCCTCTGGTTGGGTTTTCCTGGACTCTAGGGAATGGGGTAGGTGGGTGAAGGTTACTCAGGCGATGACAGGCCCCAGGCCTTGACTCTGAGGTCATTGCTCTACTCTGGGTCTGGGTTCAGCCCTGGGGACAAGCTTGTGACTGTCGGAGCCACCAGAGTTGTTTTTAGGAGGTATGAGATGAGGGGTTAGGGTTCAGGATGCCAAGTCTGTTCCCAAAATAAATCTGCATCTTCTCACAGATCCAGCTGTGGTGTGGTGTCTGCTTGTGGGTCCAGGATGAGGGGTGGAGGCTGCTGGGTGAAGGACGCAGGAGAGGCTGGGAGGTGGCGGGTCCTACTGCATCACATCCTCTTTCTAAAGATGCTTCCATAAGGCACTGAAGGGTAACCGAGGGGCTTACAGTCTGGAAGAGGCCCAGGACCATGCATCTCTCATAGTCTTTTTTCCAAAGGCTGCTCTGGTTAGCTTCTGGCAGCAGCAAGAGCCTGCCCTTGGAGATGGAGGCTTTCTGGCCTGCAGTCTTGGCATGGACACTTTATTTCTGGAGCCTCCATTCATAGTGTTCCATCTGCAAAGTGGGGGTAACCCTGCCTAACTTCTGGGGTTACCATGAGCATCACATTAAGGACTGATAGGGTCCGAAGGGTTGGGCCAATGGGTAAAGTGCTGAGCAGGCCTGAGAACCTGAGTTTGGATCAACAGAATCTGCACAGAAGTGGAAGACAGCAACGCATGCCTGTAGCTCCTCTCTTGAGGCTTGCTGGGCAGCCAGCTTAGCTGAAATGGCACACCCCAGGTTGAATGAGAGACTCTGTCTAAAAAAATGTGGTGGAGGGGCAATTGAGGTAGACATGCCAATCCCAGGCATCCATGTATACCCACAAGTACCCACAAGGCAAGTGCACCACATATTCCGCCCCCCCCCCCCCCCGCTTAAAGCTGGAATCTCAGGTATCTTAGCAGAGTTTTGTAGCCAACAATGACGTGAAGCTTCTGATCCTTTAGCTTCGCTTCCTCTGTGCGGTGATTACAGGTGTGATCACCACACTAAGTTTTCCCAGTGCTGGGATTGGTCCGGGTTTTTTTTTTTTAATTTTTAATTTTTTTTTTTTTTTTTTGTGCATGTTAGGCAAGCATTCTACGAACTGAACGACATCCCTGTGTGAGACGCCAGGTTTTCATGGCTTCTCTCGTGGCCCATTGGAAGCTTGCAGGCCCAAGGGAAGAGTCAGTGCTTTGACTGAAAGCAGTCGCTACATTCTTTTTCATTAAAGACAGTTTTCTACAACTTTGGGAAACCATAGCAGTCGACACCCAATCCTTACTGGCTATAGATGAAGGGTAGGAAATTCAGACAGGGGGAGCCTCGGGATAGAGGGCTAACCACAATAAACCTCTCACTGCTGGCTCCAGGGCGTTAGCCATCGGAAAGGTCATATGAAGTCAGTGGTGTCCCGCGGACCCACCTCCAGGCACTGGTGTTCAGGACTGGGAATGGGTCTTTCTGTTGCCTTCCTTAGCAGTTACTAATGACCGTCCCTTCTGTCCCACTCTGCAGTCCGGCTTTCATAAGGACATTTGGGGCATCTCAGAATTTCTCTGCATACAGGCCCTGGGAGGTCTGCAGCGGAGCTGGGAAGATGTTGGGCATCAAACCATGTGGGCATCTTTCCACATCTCTCATCTGCCTCTGGCCAGTGCCTATGTGGCTCCTGAAGTCACTGCAGCCTCCAGAAACCCACAGACTAGTTGTGTAGTCTCTGGGAAGGAGGGCAGTTGGTGGCTTATTCTGCCTGGTGAGATGGGTTGTTGAAATCAGTTGGCCAGATTGTCTGCCTGCCCGGGAAGACAGTCTGGCAGCTTCTGCTGAAGTTAAACATGCACCTACCCTATGATCCAGGATTCTCACTCCCCCGTATTTACCCAAAATAAATGGAAACATATGTACAAGAAGACGTGAACAAGAATGTTCACAGTGGCTCTGGGTACCGCTGCCAAAAGCTAGAAACTCATGTGACTGTCAACAGGCAAAGCAGAAAACAAATGGCTCTGCCCGTCACTAAGGGATCTGCTACGGAACAGTGAAGAGCCATGACAGACGACAGGATTCCACTTCAAAACGACTGTGTTCGGTGAGAGAAGCAGACATGGAAACAGGATGGGTGGTGGTACAGAATCCTCCAACAGGCAAAGCCAGGCTGGAGTGACAGAGTTAGCATAGCGGGTGCCTGGAAGGGGTGGTGGCGGCCATAGAGCAGGTGGGGGTTGGCTGGCAAGAGGTGTGAGTGAGTTTCTGGGGGGATGTGAAGGCATCTGGTATAGAATGGTAATGACACATGCCTTGGCCCAGATCTACCAGTTTGTATCCCTAAAATTTAAACACGTTAGAGTAAATAATTTAGACCTGGTTTTTAAAAGATTTTCTTGAACAAGTTTGAAATAGAAATTAAGAATCTTCAAATTTTTGTGCCTATTTGAACTCTCTCTCTCTCTCTTTCTCTCTCTCTCTCTCTCTGTGTGTGTGTGTGTGTGTGTGTGTGTGTATGCTCATGTAGAATCTACATTGCAGACGAATGCTAGCATGTGTGTGCCTTGTGCTACGCACATGGGTGGAGGCCAGAAGACCACCTAGGATGATGGTCCTTAGCTTCTACTTCATTGAAGTCAGGGCTTGTTAGCTGCTGCAGAGCCAGGCTAGCCGGCTCACAGGCTGCTCAGGTTCTGTTTCTACTGCCTAGCTTGTCATAGAGCGCTGGGATAGCAGACGGTCCCACTTTGTTCACAGAGTGCTGGGATAGCAGACAGTCCTACTGTGTCCACAGAGTGCTGGGATTGCAGATGGTCCTACTGTGTCCATAGAGTGCTGGGATTGCAGATGGTCCTACTGTGTCCATAGAGTGCTGGGATTGTGGATGGCCCTACTGTGTCCACAGAGTGCTGGGGTAGTAGGTGGTCCTACTGTGTCCACAGAGCGCTGGGATTGCAGATGGTCCTACTGTGTCCATAGAGTGCTGGGATTGTGGATGGTCCTACTGTGTCCATAGAGTGCTGGGATTGTGGATGGCCCACTGTGTCCACAGAGTGCTGGGGTAGTAGGTGGTCCTACTGTGTCCACAGAGCGCTGGGATTGCAGATGATCCTACTGTGTCCATAGAGTGCTGGGATTGTGGATGGTCCTACTGTGTCCACAGAGTGCTGGGATTGTGGATGGCCCTACTGTGTCCACAGAGTGCTAAGATTGCTGACGGTCCTATTGTGTCCACAGTGTGCTGGGATTGCATACGGTCCTACTGTGTCCATAGATAGAGTGCTGGGATTGCAGACGGTCCTACCATGTCCAGTCTTTCATGGGTTCTGGGGATTTCAATACAGGTCTGCACACTTTCATGAAAGCACTTTGGGGAGCTATATTTAGCTCAGAAAATGCAGACATTAAAAACAAAGGTAAACTGGTCCAGCGCGAGCCGGTTAAGGCCAGTCCCACATCCACTAGGTCCCTTCATCAGGACTGGGTAGAGTGTCAGCTTGACGGCCTGGCTTTGCTCAGTCACCATCAGCCTAGGAATGGGTTCATGGGTTCACTCTCGGTTTATAAGAGAAGTGGAAAGATAGCTGCAGGCCCCTGACTTTGAGGTGGAAAGAGTGGCCTCTTAAGGAGCAGACGTCGAACTGGGGAGAAGAATCAGGTACCACAGTGGCTGATATTCACATAGGCGCCACTGCCTTCTAGTTCTGTGACCCTGGGCCAATCACTGACGCCTCTGGGCCTCAGTCCTTTCGTCTGTGAAGTTCAGGTAATCCACAAGTGCACAGATTAAAGGGAAGACAATGAGGTGGTTGGTATTCGTGGTGAGCCCAGGCTACAGGGCTCTGTCAGTGCAGGCCTGACATCATGCTCTTCTTCCCCATAGGGCAGCAGGAAAGAAGGGTCTGCTCTAGGAACAAGCAGAGGCCTTCTCCTCGGCCTTCCACACAGATTATGTTTCTGTTGGCTGGAAAAGGAGCCTGGAGAAAGTTGGGCATGGGAGCACACACTCATGATCTCCTGTGGCGCTGAGGCAGGGAGATTGCATGTCCAAGGTCAGCCTAGGTTACACGGGAAAACCTGTCTAAAAAACTAGGCTCTTAGAGTTCCATTCTTCTGTGCTGAACTATTGGCTACTTGTGGATCCTAGGAGGGAAGAAATCCTGTCTTCAAATGTGTCCACACTGGTGAGACACACATACCAGGCTCCATTGAACGGTTCTGAACCTGTGCTCATACAGACAGCTCTGGCTAAACTCAGTGGGCCATAAAACAAAACAAAAAGGTGTGTATGAGAAAGAGATTCGTGGGGAGGGAGAAGCATTGACAGAGGTGAGAAGGGGGTAATTGAGAGCAGGGGTAAGAGATACAGAACGCCACACACACACACACACACACACATACACACACACACACACACACACACACACACACACACACATCTACACAGGCATACACGCATGAACTGTCAAAGAAAAAATTTAGCTTAAAAAAAATCTAGGACCCACAAATGAGAGGAAATGTGATCTTTGTCTTTCTGAAGTAGGGTTGATCCACTTAGCGTTGTTTCCAGCTGCCTCCATTTTCCGGCCCATACCGTGACTCCACAGGTTGTTTCTGTAAGGTAGCGATTGTGACCAGTGCTACAGAGGACGTCAGTGTGCAAGTGGAAACAGCAGCCTAGATCTTCTGAGGAGAGTGGGAGGAGGGTAGGGCTGGGTCGGGGAGTCCTCTCCAGGGTCCCTGCAGTCTGCAGTCAGGCCTGGCTTCCAGCGCTTCATCTCCTGGGAGGGGTTGCCAGCCCCGGGCAGGCCTTCTATGTGGGTTCCTCCTCAGTCCCTTGAGAAGTGGACTGTCCAGGCAGCCACAGCAGGGGCAGGGGCACAGACAAGGTTGCCAGAGGCAAATGGAGGTAACTGAAGTATCGCCACCTTTCACCCCCAGTGACCCCGAACTCCTCCTTTCTGGGAGGAAAATCTATGGTAAGTTCAGTCTTTCTTGGTCTGATTTCTGGGATCTGGGATGACGTTTTAAAACCTGACCACGGGGGGGGGGGGGGGGGAATGGGTCCACCCCACAGTTATACTCTCGGTCGGAGGGGGCACACTTTCTGCTTAAGAGAGGAATCTGGGTGGCACTTCATATACCCCAAAGGCACATTTTACTCCTGTGAAATCTCCGGAGTCTGCAATGATCTACTCTTTTTTTTTTTGGTTAGGGACTCCAGGCCAGGGTCACCCTTCCTTATTGCCACCCAGTGGGGGGGGGGGGGGGGGAAGCAAAAACAAGAAAACAAATCCCCAAACCAAAGACCCCAAGCCAAACCAATCCACCATCCAACCAAACAATACCAGCTGGGTACTCTTCTGTCTCACCTGCTCACCAGATGGAAGGGTATTGGTGTGGGCCCAGAAGGTGCCAGAGCCTGGATAGATTTGTCTTGGCAGACTGTCTCATAAGGGTTACTGGGCGCCAAGTGGTATTATAATATTGTCATGGCCACTTCAGGGTGGCTGTAACTGTTGGGAGAGGACTGGGATATGGAGGCTTAGCATGAAGGGGAATGACCTAAACTCTGCTTAGGTCAGAACTGGATTCCAATACATTGTTTGACACAAGTGTGCAATTTAGCGTCAGGGTTATTTATGTAAGGTGCAGTTCTTACTTTTTACCACCAGGGGGCGCAGCTGCTTCACACATGAGCACAGACTCGCTCTAAAAGGCATTAATTTCAAAATAAAACCTGTCATAGTTATTACTTGCTTTATTCTATATGTCCCTCACATAAGTTCTGAGATTTTTAAAGCCAGTACTGTGTTTTGCAGATAAGAATCCAATGTTTGCTCTTCCAGAGGACACAGGTTCAATCCCCATCACCTACATGGCAACTCACAACCTTCTGTAACCCCAGTTCCACACCCTCTCCCTAGTCTCCAAGGTCACCAGGCACACACACGGTGTACAGATACATAACAGGCAATATGCCCAAACACATAAACAAATACTTAAAAAGGGGCTGGCTCAGAGGTTAAGAGCACTGCTCTCCCAGAAGACCCAGGTTCAATTCCCAGCACCCACAACTGTCTGTAACTCCAGTTCCAGGGGATCTGACACCCTCGCACAGACATATACGCAGAAAAAAGTCAATGCACATAAAATTAACTAAAAATGTTTTTAAAAAT
This sequence comes from Microtus oregoni, assembly GCF_018167655.1. Classification (NCBI taxonomy): domain Eukaryota; kingdom Metazoa; phylum Chordata; class Mammalia; order Rodentia; family Cricetidae; genus Microtus; species Microtus oregoni. Next base: position 6,673,544 of record NW_024543079.1, read on the forward strand.
CTAGGATTCAAAATCAGGTCTGTGTATGTGCCTTCAAACTCACCTGTAGCCACATCCTCCGGGACAGTCAGGTAGAAGGGGTGCTTACGGCTGCATGGGGGTGAAGAGCTTGGGAGTTGTCTTTTTGTGGGTGGCTAGCAGATGTTTTGAAGCACACTGGACGTAAACACTTCCTTTGGCAGAGCAGTGTTTCCGCTCAGCCATGCTCTTCTCTAAGCTCTCTCTGTTGCCTGCCCAGTCCAGCGACACCCGAGTTTATAATTCCACTCGTGTTCACATAGTTTATTGGCGCAGTGATACCGACATTTTGTGGGCCAGCATTATAACGTGAGGGTGGAGTTTGGAGACAAGAAGGAGAGATAACTATGGCTAACTGTCATGCTGGAGAGTGGGGAGGTGGCTTTGTGCAGTGTTCACACTGCTATGGAAAAGATCGAGTGTCCCCATACCCACATGCTGACGTCCTGGTGCCCAAGGCCTCAGAACGCGGAGCCTTAGAGATGAGCTTTAAAGAGCAGCTAACTTAGACGAGGCTGTGAGTGTGGGCCTGGACTCAGTCCGTCTGATGTTCTCGCGAGATGAGACTTGGACACACACACAGAAACTCCAGGGATGAAGTACGAGAACAGAGATGCAGAGGAGGGCCCGAAGGGTGGAGGTGCAGGGGGCCGGGAAGATAGAGGTGCAGGAGGCCTGGAGGATAATAGTGCCCGGGCTGGCTGTGTGACCACACCGTGAGAATGAACAGTACGGAGAGGCTGGGACGACGAAGGAGATGAGGGAAGGGAAGGCTTCTCATGCTGGTGAAGGTACATGGAGACCAGGATTCTTCTGTGCAGAGATAGTCTTTAGAAAGCTACGGGGAGATGAGCCCCACCACAACAGAGATGGGTCATAGGTGAAGCCAGAAAAGGGGACCCGCCAGTGGAGAAAGCACAGGACTTTGCTAATAACTAAGGGAGCTTTGGCAATACCTGTGACCCACACAAATGGAGACAGTCATGTTAAGGGAAGGGAGCCGATCTCAGGATGACGAATAGCAGATGATTTCTCTCATCTGCGGTTCCTGCGTTTCATACAGCCACATAAAATCATGAATGATACATGACGTGAAAGCAGAAGTGAAACTCTCTGGGGGATGGGTAGAGGGGACTGATGGGAAGGAGAGGGAAGGGAGGGGAGGAGGATTTTGCAGACAAAACACTCATACACACGAAAAGTTTTAAAACATCTAAAAAATGTAAAACAAAAGAACCCTAAACCAACAAAGTTCCCTGTTGTATATATATATATATATATATATATATATATATATATATATATTCACTATAACAAGCCAAAAATAATGGGAAAGGCAAAGAAAATGAAGGGGCTGGAGAAAGGGCTCGAGGTGGAGAGCATAGTGATCTTACAGTTCTTGCTGTGTGGGCATTAGAACTATGATTCCTACCTCCAGGCTGCTATGTTCACAAATCTGTACTCATACAACAAATACATAATTTAAAAAAGTTTTGGCTAGGCTGGAACTTGCTGTGTCGACCAAACTGGCCTTGAACTCACAGAGATCCTCCTGCCTCTGCCTCCAGAGTGCTGGGACTAAGGGTGTGTGCCACCACCCCTGGCCTCTGTTTACTTTTTGAAGGGCTCTTTGCTCACCCCCAGATGGACGGAAGGGCTGCTAGCCAGTCCTGTGTGTTTGGCGATTGCATTTGGCTCTTCTGCCCATCATCACAACTCAACGCCTCAGTATGTCTCTGGGAATCCCAGCTTAATGTGAATTTCTCTGGATTCTTTCCCCGAAGTCACTGGAATCCCACCAATACCAATGTCCACAGAACCGAAGTGAATGTGTAGAAGCCTGTGAGGGTGCATGTCTTACCTGTAGCCTTAGCCCAGGCCCAAATCCTACCTCAGCTCCAACTCTAATCCCAGTCCGAACCCAAACCTAACCAAATCCCATTGCCAAATCCTAATCTCTGGTTCAGGCATACCTCAGATGCCACCTCCCCACGAAATCACCAAGATCTCAGATGGACCAAACGTCTCTGCCCTTCCCTCATTCTCCTCTTGCCACCACGCACATGGTTGGCATTTTTAATTATCTGCATATGTGACTTAGTATATAAGGTTACAACTTTATAATTAGCTAACATGAATGTTTCTAAAGCCACTAGAGGCAAAAATCTGTGCCCCTCTCTGACTGGTGTCCCTGGGGCCCAGTGGGGAGAGACAAGGTGGCTCTCGGTTACATTCTTGATGCACAAGCAGATTGAGTTCAAGCGTTGTGGACATTGGAAATTCTTCTGCGTGTTGCCCACACTCTAACATGGATAACCTTCCGGGTCTCTTCCAAAGGAAGAGGTCCCTGGACCATCTCAGGGTCAGCCATGCCTTCTTCTAGGAAAGAAGGACAGCAGGAATAACTGTCTCCTGTTGGGGTCCCCTCCTAGCTGTGGGAAAGGGTGGACAGAGGGACTCAGGCAGGAGTCTGGGTTTAGGAAAGAACGGGAGGCCCCTGGAGTAGCGGACTCAGGCTGCTGCAGCAGTTCAAGGTTTTCTCAATGACAGGCTATGACTCTTAGGTCCAGACCACAGATTGGCCCTGGCCATGACGGGCACTGCAGCCGTGGGAGTCCCTGGCCCATACCACAGCTATCAGATCTAGAGCCCAGGCACAGCCCACAATGCTGGACCGGGTGCTCCGTGGGGTGTGGCTGTGGTTACTGTGGAATGAAGGGGACTCCACTTCCCATGGCTTGGGCTGGTGCTCACAGGCTGGGACTTGTGGGCACAGAAACAACTCTTGATGAATAGCATGCCTGTGGCCCGACTGTGGCCATGGACTCAGCTGGCACCCGGAGTCTGTTTCTGTAGGAACACGCGGGACCACAGACGTGGCTCTTAGAGTGGAGAGAGGCACTGGCTCCAAGCAGCTAAGGGAGGACAAGACTCTTGCGACCCTGCTCAAGTTGCCTCCATAGTGAGGCTTCTCCATTGCCAAGGCATTAGCTGTGGGCAACTCTGGGGGTTCTGTGTCCCCTGCACTTCCTTCTGGGACAAGGGTGTCACTATGGGTGGGAACAATAAAGGAGACCGGGAGGATGTCAACAGCACCCACTGTATTTGGTGCTACAAGCGGCATGTCTGTCCCTCACCTCTCTGGCTTCCACAGTCTTTGGGACCTTAGCCCTCAATATCATAGGATATGGAGGATGAGGAAGACCGTTAGGTCAAGAGATGAAGCCCTCATTATTGGGATTTGTGCCCTAATAGATCCAAAACAGTTGCCTGGACCTCTGCTGTGTGAGGGCACGAGGCACGTTTCTATGATTGGGAATTCGTCCCTCAGAAGCATCTCAGCCTCACCAAAGATATCTTTGGTGATGAGCCCACCTGTGTAGCCTGTTATGGCGGCTCAAATGGAAGAAGACAGTTGGCATCCTCTTCAACACCCAAAAAGGCCAGTCCAGCCATGCAAACTATTTGCAAATGACCCCCACCCGCCTGGCGCGACAAGGAAATGCGGGCACAGCTTGCTGGACTCCCATGGCCTCAGGCTCTGCTGATTTGGGACTGTCCTTGTTGGTCTAGTGGTGTCTTATAAAAGCAAGAGATGGATATTCAGCTGTGGAAGCCATCGCCACGGCTCCAGCGAGTTCCACAGGTTCAGGAAGGACAGTGCAGCTCCACTGAGGTTTGTGTTCCGCATTGCCAGGCTGTGCCCGATGCAACTGCGCGGTGACTGACTGTGCTGGGAGTTTTCTTCTGTTTCTCTCCCAGGAGGATTACAATATGCCCTTGAAAGGAAACTGCTCTCAGCAAGCCCACCCCTACATCTAAGCGTCCTCTGGATGAAGGGTGTGGCTCGCTGGGAGGATGGGAGGTTCTGAGATGATGTAAATGCGGGACCCCTCTGTGGAGAGCAGGACAGCTGCCCCTGCCTCAAAGAGTTGGGTCAAACACTGGGAAACCAAGCCAAGAGCGGTGTCACGGGGTGTGACAGCGGCCTCCCAACCCCTCCCTGCCAGGCCACTGTCCTTCCTCCCCGCAGAGTTCAACTTGTGACAATTATGACCTTCAAATGTCACCACTAACAGCTGCTGGGGAGCCTGGGTGAAGGAGTCTCTGGTCTAGGACGCTCTCTGAAGGAAGGTTTGAAGGAAACCCTCCCGTCCCTTGGCCTCACAATGTCTCAAGCTGGTGTATGTTTCTGAGGGGTGACACTGTGCCCAGAACCCCACTCCTCGCCGCCAGGAGCCCATGGCTCTGTCCCATTGATATTTTCCCCTCAGACATTATGTTCACATCTACACTGCACAGTCAGATCTATTTCACACAGACATCTTTTTAGAAGATGGTTTCTCTTTATGTAGTTCTGAGAATGGAAACTAGGTGTCTGGTCTGCTAGACGAACACAGAGACACATCCCAGCCCCGCAGTGAAATTGTATAAAATCCGACTGTGCATATGAAAACACCAGTGTTCTCCAGGATATGCTGGCATTTGGGGACACTCTTGCCACTGGGATTTTAGCCTTTCAGTGGCCGGAGAGCTAAGTCTCACCTGGGAAGTCCAAGGCTGACCCTCTCTTGTATCTTCACACTGTTGGGTATGATCACCTTCACCCCGACAACACAGATCTACTGAGCATTTACTCTGAGCCACAAAACTGAGAGAGTTTTGTATCTCCTTCTGCCCGTACCACAGCTGAGGTCAGGGGTGGCTTTTGCCTGGACATAGGCACTCAAGCTGCTTGCGGAGTGGCAGGCAGGACTCTGCTCTTAGTTTCCCCAGAAGAAACTCTGACCTGGTGAAGCCACCACCATGTGCCACTTCAGGAGTCCAGGCCTGGCTCAGATGCAGGACCAGTCTTGCAGCCACTGAATGAAAAGAACTTGGTCATGATGTATGATCTTCTTAATGTGTTCTTAACGTCTTCTTAAAAACTTATTGGTACATTATTTGTGTGTAGAGGTCAGAGGACAACTTCCAGGGATCAGTTCCTCCTGTCTACCAAGTGGGTCCCGGGGCTCAAACTCAGATTGCCACATTGGCAGCAGGTGCCTCTACCAGCTGAGCCATGTTGCCAGTCCTCAATGTGTTCTTGAATTCTATTTGTAAAAGCTTTATTGCAACTTTTTGTACCTATGTCATCAGGGACATTAGTGTAACATTCTCGTATCTGTTGTTTATTCATCTGGTTTGGGGAATAGGGTAACCAGGCCTGGGTGAAAAAGTGCTGGAAGACACAGGGTTGCTTGCCACTTTTCAGAAGTTTTATTACAAAGAGGTCTGAGCAAAGCACGGGGGCACCAGGACGGACATTGCAAGGGCCGGGAGACAGCTGCGAACAACACGAACCAAAGCCTAAACCAAACCCAACCCCCAAACCACACACACTTGGGAGAAACCACAACGTTGTTCTCAACTTTTCTTCATAAATAGATGGCCAAATCATTGCTGGCAATTTTAAATAGGTGGATATATGATCAAAAAAAAAAAAGAAATAAAAAGAAGAGGAAGAGGAGGAAAAAGAAGAACATGAAAAGGAGGAAGAAGAGGAAGAGAACGAAGAAAGAGGAGGAGGAGAGGAGGAGGAGGAGGAGGAGAAGGAGAAGGAGGAGGAGGAGGAGGAGGAGGAGAAGAAGAAGAAGAAGAAGAAGAAGAAGAAGAAGAAGAAGAAGAAGGCGGCCCTGGATGTGGCTTAAAAGCGCCCATTCTCTCTGTGTGCAGATAAGAATCAGTTTGACAGCTGTTTGTGCACATGTCTCCCTTAAGATAAAACTTAAAAAAAAAAACTGTGCTAAAGGTCTTATAAAATTTTTTTTTTTTTTACTTTAAAGGAAACTTTCTTTCTCCCCACAAAATAATCTTACAGATGTCTTCAGCACGGTTCTAAAACAGTGAACTACTTACACGGAACCCACAGAGCGTGGGTTTCAGCATCTTTTGTGTACACCGAGAGCACACCTGTAGCTGGCCCAGCATCTGGGGTGGGTGTCTGTTGCTAAGCAACCTCGAGGGGGGGCAGCCCGGTGAGCTTGGGCTGGGGCCAGAAGTCCAGACGCAGGGGACTGTGTGCAGGCCAAGGAGTGGGGTCCACAGCTACCCTGGAGCAAGCAGGTCAGCGGGAAGAAGGTTCCTGCAGGTTCTTTGGGCTGGTGGTGGGCGGTGGGCTGCCTCTGCAGAGTCTGGTGGGAGGTCGAGGGAGAGACTCAGCTCTGGGGCATAGGTGTATCACTGCTGGCCGGTCACCCTGCCTGCTGCCATGGCCTCTCTCCTGTGGTCAGCCCTTCCGGCTTGGAGCAGTGCCCTCCGGAGAGCCTCAGGGAGGGAGGGGAGGCGGGATTAGGTGAGGTAGAGCGATTTATCTCTGGGGAGCAGGCTGCAGGAGAGAGTAGGGGCCGTCAGCTACTGGAGCCCACCCTGGTGCCCCGGCCCTGTGTTCCTCACTCTCATCAGCTGTCTCTAAGGCTGAAGGAGGGGCTGCCCATCAAGCAGAACCAAGCACCTCTCCTGGCATCCTGCCAGGGGCCACCTAATTTTTTTTTTATCATTTGTTTCATGTCTACTGTGTTTGTTTGTATTTTGAGACAGGAGCTTCTGTATCCCAGGCTGGCCTTGAACTCAAGATGTAGCTGAGGGTGACCTAGAGCTTTTGATTCTCATGCTTCCATTCCAACCTCCACCCTGAGTTCTGGGATCCTAGGTATACATCACCACACCAGGTTTGGCGGTGCTAGGACCAAACCCCGAGCTTTCTGCATTCTAGGCAAACGTTCTGCCAACTGAGATATGTCTCAGCACCCCACCCCCCCATCTCTACATTTAATCATAACACCATCATCTGTACACTTCAAACAGAATGACAGGAAAGTAGACACCTTCCTCTCTGTAGAATACTGCACAGGGTGAGCCAGATATGTTGACCTGTGCCCATGGGAGGATGAGGCAGGAGGCTCACAAGTTCAAAACTAGCCTGGGTTACATCGAAAAACTTCACATTTAACAAGCAAGACTAGAACAGGCTGTTGAGGATCAAACATTGTCACCCAGGGGAGAAGTTCAGATACAACGTACTTACTCCTCCTTGGCCCTGACTTTTGGGAAGGGAAACTGGGTAGAAGGGAAGGGCTGGGGGAGAGTCTGTGCCTGCGTGGGCTATGAAGGGAACCCTGCCTACCGGAGTCTGCACACCTTCAAGGGCTCTCCCTAGAAGGTCAGGAGTGGGGGCAAGGGCGGGGTTGATAAAGAGCCAGGAGCACTAGCAAGCTGGGCAAAGCGAGGAGCCTATGTTGGAAGGCTGGTAGCCAGGAATGGGGACACACTGCCTGGTGATGGAGATGGCCACTGTCCGCTAAATATTCAGACCTCACCCTCCATTTGTGAAAACATGGAACCAAAGAAGAAAAGGCATGAACCAAGGCCAGCCCCAGTTTCCCTGTTGGCCCGGGCATCCAATCAGCTGCGCCCCCCTGGAGCTTTACTCTGATCTGTGTTGTTCCCTGTACTCTATACATCCACCACAGTGGGCCGAGGGTGCCCACTTCACATTCCCCCAGTGTCCCCCTGCCCTCCTGCCACCCCTGCCCCCTATCAGGAAGAGACTGTGAAGGGGACCCGAGGAGGACTGACCTGCAGGTGCCGAGGCCGCGTTCCCCGCTGGGGTAACTCCCATCCCAGTCCGCACTGCTAGAAGGGTTGGATGGGCCAGGTGAGCGGGAGCCAGAGCCACTGGGGAACTCAGAGATGTGTGGGAAGTCCTACAGGGGAAGAAGGGGTGGGCGGTGAGCATAGTAGAGACCAAGGGAAGCCTCTCCAGCAGTTGGCGTCATCTTTGTGTGTTTGAGGGTGTCTATGCTTCAGAGACACGTCCTGGGTCCATACAGAATGACCACTCTGCCTCTTTCTCTTTCTCCCTAGTAGAAGATCTTTGGGAAAATTCAGTGTGAGCTGACCAACCGTGTGGCCCAGAGATGGAGGTGTGTGTGGGACTCTGGCTTCCACCTCCAGCGTGACAGAGAAGAAAAGGAAAGAAAAAGTGAAAACGAAAATCTAACCCCCGTCTCAGCTGAGTTTGGAGGGGAGGTGGCTTTGTTTTTGGTTTTTTTCCCTTTTCTGGACTTCAGTTTCCCAATCTGTAAAATGGGGTTACTGTGCTGCATGCCTGTGCTGGAACCATTTGTGGAACCATCACTGGAAGCTTTGGAGATGGCAATGAGCTGGGACAATCTGGCAGAGGTCACAGTGGTCTAAGAGAGAAGGTTCTGGAGCAAAGCTTAGCTGGCAACTAGCCAACTGCCTAGAGTAGCCAGTATCTCTCTGGGCAGGTAGGTGTTCTAGACCCATTTCAGAGAACTGGAAACCGAGGCTCAGAGAAGTACAGTGTCGTGGCTGATTTTGCACAGCTGGTAAGTGTACCGGCCAGTATTTGAACCCCCACCACCCCCACCCCAGCTGCCTTCCCTCTTGGTGAGAGTCACAGGCGGCTGCTGCTTGGCCCTGCTTACCTGTGGCCCTGGAGGCGAGGGGCTCATTGCCAGCTGCACCTGGAGTGCCATGGAGGCAGGCAGGACAGGAGGCTGAGGGGCAGGGGACATGCTGAGAGGTGGGCTGAGGAGGGCGCCCTGCGCGTGGGGGGGCAGTGGCAGCTGCTGGTGCAATGAGGGGCTGAGAGGAAAGGAGGGTGGTGGTGGGGATGTGCTGAGGCCTGGCAGCAGGGCCTTGGAGCCCAGCGTCCTGGCCAGGCTGGCGGGAGAGGCTCCAGTGCGGAAGGCCTGCAGGTCCGAGGGCGTCAGGAAGGAAGCCAGGCTGGGCATGGCGTACATGGGCTGCTTGGGTGGGAGCATTTTGGCTGGTGGATTTGCCTGAGCAGTCTTGGCCTCGCCTTGGTCCGGAGGGCTCTGGAGGAAGATAGAAGCCAGGGATAAACCAGAGATAGGGCAGAACCTGGACTGTGGACTAGGTAGGTCTGCAGCTTGCAAGGCCTCTAGACAGCTCTGTGTTGTGCTACGGGGCCGGCTGTGAACTAATAAACCATAACTATGCAGGAATGTGTGGGTACACGGTTCTAATCAGGCAGTCAGCCCCACCTTTACCCTCATGTGGGCTCCCCTGGAAGTATGGTCCCGCTATCCTCACCCTGGCAGCAAGATCAATGCCAGCAATGAGCCATGCTCTGTTTATGCCCTCCCAGCCTCCCACCTTTGCCCATGCAATTCTCTCAACTCTGTAGGCGCCCTTTGCTTGACCCTTTTGAGCCCAACTCAGGTGTCATTTTCTTTGTGACAGCCTCCAGGACAATGCTCTGCCTCCTTTGGGGCCTTGGACCTACCCCTTCCCCCTGTGCTCCTGGTGTGGACAGAGAGGTAGAGAGCAGGGTCAGGAGTTAGGACAGCAACGCCGGGTTGGAACCTACAACAGCCACTCATATGGCCAATCCCAGGCTCACTGTGGAGCTCTCTGAGTGCTAGCCCCTCCTGCTGAAGGAAGCCAATGAAATGAGCCTCACATGAAGCCAGCCACACCGGAGGTGCTCCCAAGGTGTGATGCACGTGTGTCGCTCATCCTCTCTGAGCCCCAGCCTTTGCTCTATCCCTCCAGTGGTACACGCTCATCAGGACGTTGCCTAGGGATTTAGTTACCTTGGAGACGAGGCTAGCTCGGTAGGCCGCCAAGGCTTTCAGGTACTCCTTCTTGGCAGCTTCGGTCTTCCTCTTATATGCCTGAAAGATCCAAGACATTGGGCAACTCTGGAGAAAACGTCACAGAGGAGCCACAGTGCAGAGGCTGGGATGATAAGGGGGACTTCCAGGGCCAGGCATGGATGAAGATTGTGGGGACAGAGGCCAGGATACCCTCCAGTTCCTCAGCCGTGATGTTGGCACAAGTGACAATAGAAAGACAAGTCACCCAGAAGCCTCTCTTGGGCCCAGAACACCACCAACATCTTAACGCTGCACTATCTTTGTATTCTGACACGAACCCGGCTCTCAGGTAATGACTAGCAAAGCCGGGGTTCGCCTGGTGCCCTTGCAGCTCAGGTGGGTTAACAAAGACAAAGGGTTGGCTCCAGAGCTCCTCTTGCCCACGGTGGGAATTCTCTGACAATGTCCTCTGCCTTCCCTGGCTTCTTGTCTCCACTTCTTTCCAGCAGGTTTTAGAGCATCTTTTAAACTACCTGCCCTCAACTAGTCTGCAGAATCTCTACACTGCCAAATAGGACCACAACTCCCATCTGTGGTCCAGCTTGCTACTGCTCTGGGCTTCCCACAGAAGCATGTTCCCATGCACAACATCTCCATTCCCTGCGGTGCAAGGCAGAATCCAAAGGAGTCCCCACTAAACCCTCCACTTTCAAAAGAGCCAATGGATGGTGACTCCCAGGGGTGTTGTAAAGATGGATGTGGTGATGGAGGGGGGATCCCCACGGCGCTTAGCCTAGGCGTGCTCCAAGCACGGTAGTCAGTAGGTAGGGAAGCCAGGACTCAAAGAGGTTAGGCAGTCAATTTGAAGTGAGTAGCTGGTAACGCATTTCCAATGGCAGGAGCCGGCTCAGCTTCCTTCCGCCTGGAGGCCTTCAGAGAGCCCACATGGCCAGTGGAGCAGAAAGGACCGACTTAAGGGAACTGCTGGATGGAGATGTTCCCTGGTTTATGGATGGGGAAGCAGGGGCCCAGCAAAGGTGGTAGAACACAGCACTGGAGGTCAGCAGGGATGGAAGGAACCCGGCTTCCCAGCTTATAGATGAGCAAACAAAGCAGCAAAGCCCCTTGCAGGAGCCTCTAGCCCCAGAGGCCAAGCCTGGTATCACACTCTTGGTTCCAGGGCCCCAAGTCTCAGGGACAACTTAGAAGGGGACCAAGGCTCACCTGTTTCTGCTCTTCTCCCAGGCTGTCCCACATGGAGGCCACTATTTTGGACACATCACCGAAGGTGGCACTGGGATTCTGCCCCTTGATGGCGGCCTGAGTGTCTCTGAAGAAGAGAGCATAGGCTGACACTGGCTTCTGTGGCTCGTTGGGGTCCTTCTTCTTCTTCTTCTTTGGGTTCTTGGCCTTTTTGCCTGGGTCTGCTGAGGGTCTCTTCTCTCCCGAGATCTGCCAGGTGGGAGGAGTCGGTAAGCTGAAGAGGTCAAGGAGCTCCTAGCCAAAGTGACTCTAGCTAACCTTGGGCTGAGCTAGGCTTTCTCAGCAGCTTACCTCAGACCCATCTAGTCCTGTTCTCTCCCAAGCAGAGAAAGGGCTGCCCAGCCAGGGGTTCATACCCAGGCAAGGATTTAGGGTAACTCCCCAGGAATGTGTAGAAATAAAGGAAGGCAAAACAGGGGGGAGAAAAAGGCAGGTGAGGGAGAGGGGTGAGGAAGACAGAAGTCATCCCTACTTGGCTTCTGTTGTAGGCCAGCGTATCCTCGGAATGATGCCGGATCAAATTGAGAAGCATACAGACCCCTGGTCAGTTTAGGGCCTCCTGTTATGGACACTGTGGCTGGACCCCAGGCCTCTTCAGGGCCAGCATTGCCTGGAGGAGAGGGTCTCTAGTAGATTCAGCAGCTTACAGCCGCTACAGCCTGATGTCCCAAGGGCTCAGGTGCCAGCCCTCTGACCAGAGGTCAACATGCTGACTCTTGGTTTCCAACAAAGGACTAAACCTCCTTTCTAGTCTTTTCCAGAGGGTCATGGTGGAATGACCTGGCAGAGCCCCTTCTCCACTTGGGGAGATAACCTGGTAGCTACACCCTTCCATTTTACGCACCTTGAAATGGGCATCTGATTCCTCCTCCTGTGTGGAACTGGATGGAGAAGGGGTCGCTGACTTGCTCCCTGGGGGTGATGGGGAGCTATGGGCAATGCCACTCCGGATGCCCATCTGGGAGATGAGCTGGGACTGGCTCAGGGCACTCATGTGGCTGGCCAGCATTGCTGGGCGGCCCAGAAGAGGCCCTGGCCGGCCGGAGTCATAGGCAGCTACCTCCGAGTGGACCATCTCCTGGATCTGAGAGAAGACAGGATGATTGCGTTAGAAGGCTCTGCCTTGCCAAACGCTGCACTTGCCTCTCGGGCTCAGAGGAGGAACCTGTGGATGAGAGGAGGCAAGTGGCCATTTCCATACTGGCCTGTGCTTCCCACAGGGATCCCCTTAGGAGGATCTCAAGGTGGAGCACCATTCTCCCGGACCTCTGCATAGTGCAGAGCACCTGCGAAGCCCCGAGGGTCCCTTGGCTGTAAACGGATCATCTCTTGATACACACTCCATCCTGAACACGGCTCTGCCTTGTCTGCTGTGTGACAATGAGCAGCCGCAAGCGCAGATGCTGGAAGCCTACTTCTGAATCCCGGCCCAGGCCCTGGCCAGGTGACACTGGCCACGACTGACCTCACTGGGCCTCAGCTTCTTCATCTGTAAGATGTGTAATCAGACTGCTCCCCCAGGATCTAGAATACTGTGTACCCTTGACCCAAACAGACATGCGTGATTCATGGAGGCTTACGTGAACAATCTTAGAATTATTTTTTATTTTCTCTGCATTTGTTATTTATTCTGTCCGATTTCTAACATTAAGCACCCCCTTGTTCTCAGCTTTTCCTTCATTAAGCAAGCAAGTGGCTTCCTATTTTATGTGGGGTTTACAACTTCTCTTTAAAAGCATGAGATCTTGCTGGGCAGTGGTGGCGCAGGCCTTTAATCCCCCCCCCACATGGTAGGATCAATCCAACTGTCTCCATTTCATCCCTCCCCATAAACGTTCCTCCACAGCTGGCTAGCAAGATTAGCCATGTCTCTGGTGTCACTGAGCTCTGTGTGTGACAGAGAAGAGACAATGGGGGATAATTCCTGCCATCAAATTCAGATGATTGTGACCACTCGAACATGCATGCACACATGCACACACACACACACACACACACACACACGAAAATGAAGAAAGGAAAACCCCGAGAAGAGCAGAGGAGAAGTACGATGATTGCCTCTGGCTTCCACACACCTACTATGCATGGGCATCTTTACGCCCACTCTCCCTACAACTCAAAATTAATGCTAAAATGTCCTCGAATGTTTCTCATAGACGTTACCATGAACGTTTTTTTTTAAATTTTTTCATCATTTTATGTGCATGGCTATTTTGCCTGTATTCATGTGTGTGCACTTCTTGTGTGCCTGGTCCCCTCAGGGACCAGAAGAAGGTGTCAGATTCCCTGGGACTGGAGAATCCAGTGGAGAGTTGTGAGCTGCCATGTGAGTGCTGGGAACTGAACTTGGGTCCTCTGCAAGAGCAATAAGAGCTCCCAACTGCTGAGACATCTCTCTGGCCCCAAAGAATACTATGTAAGACTTTCGTTATTGATCTCTTTTATGTAAAGGTATTTCATTCTTCAATTTTTTTCTTTGACCCTAGAGTTTGGAAGCAGAATCCAGTGACTTCCAAGTGGATAATTTTGCTTCTTGCTGCTTTGTCTTGAATTTCTAGTCACAGAAGAGGTGAATGTTTTCACAGTGTGCCATTTGTACTTCTGAGAATTTGTTAAGGTTTCCTTTGGAAAACAAATATAATTAAATCATTACCTGTTCCAAAGTACTTCCAGGCAAATGGTGGTCTGTGGCAATATTGCAGGAGGGTACCATCTATTGAGGTGGGCTGTGACCATGATGAAGTAGGGAACCATCTACTGAGGTGGGCCATGGCCATGATGCAGTAGGGAACCATTTACTGAGGTGGGCCGTGGCCATGATGCAGTAGGGTAGCATCGGTTGTACTGTTTAGATTCTATTCTTAGTTTTGGGTCTCTAATCTTACATTAACTTGTCTAGCTCAGGGATTTTTAAACTTTTTCTACGTGTGACCCCTTTATCATCCAAGAAACTTTTATATGACCCTGCAAAAATAAAATAGGCATATAAATCAAACACTTACATGCTGAGAAACTGTGAAAGGATTTATTTAAAAACCAGTATTTGGTACACATTAAAGATGGAGGCAAATCTACATATTAGTGAGATTAATGTGTTTACTTATTACTTTTATATGAAGAATTAGATCTTGGCTGAACTCTGGAACTGCAAGATGGGGAACATGGTCAACTTTTCAGAATTGATCAATATTTTGATTTTTATAATCATTGAGGCTGAAACTGCTTTGCCCAAATACATAGCACAGAATGTCAAAGGTATATTTAGCACCATTTCAGACACAGTTGGCAATCCTGCCCTAACCCTAAGACAAAACCCACCAGACAACTTCTTATGAAACACGTCAGCAACTCGAATAGCAATTAAGAAAAAGAACATTCCATAAAAGTAGAATCCAAAGATGTAATAATTTAACGCTTAAATGCTGAGGAAGCTGGTGTGAAAAGATCAAATTTTTGTTTTCTACAACAAAACCATGATTTTAAAAATATTTTTTAAAAATTCATATACACACATACATACATACATACACATGCATGCATGCACACATATGTCCACAGAGGTCAGAGGACAACTCAGGTCCTTGGTTGTCAGGCTTGAAGGGAAGGGTCTTTTATCTACTGTTGTCATTTTGAGATTTTATATTTTTGTACAGGTGTGCTGCCTTCATGCATGTCTGTGAACCGTGCGTGTTCAGTGCCTGTGGAGGCCCGGAAGGGCATCAGAAGAAGCAGTTCTTCCATTAGAAATTCAGTTCAGCAGCTTCCCTGATCACATGTTACTGAACCCTAACCACATGTGTCACAGGCTATTTTTGATTCAGACGTTTCAAATTAAGCAATCTACGGCATGCTTTCTTTGTTTGGTCTAGAACCGCCAAGACCTAGATGAAGGGCTCAGACAGGAGCAACTTCACCAGGAGGAAACAAAGAAGGCGTCTGAAGACATTTTCCGTTCTTACAACCGCGGGTCTGCTCCTGACACCTGGTGATGGGGCAAAGGACACTATTAAACTCTCTACAGTATGTGGGATGGCTGCCCTCCACTCTCGCCCCCCAAACAAAGAGTTCTGTGTCCCCAAATGCGTGTATGCTGGGATTGAGCAGCTCTGCCGCCCCCCCCCCACCCCCGCCGCCCCCCAGGGAAATCTCTGCTGTGCTCTATTCATTTCTCTCAAGACTGAAGATTTTACTTTCTTCTCTCAGGTTGTTTGGAAGACCGCGTTAATAGAATGTATCCTTTGCTATCATTGTGGTCAGGGGACTTGAATCCTAGAATTTTGCGTTTTGAATATGCCAAGGCTTCTGTTATGCCTTAGGACAGGACCACGTCTTGCAAAATTTTCATGTGGAACTAAAACAACGTGGCTCTGGGGGTAGAGTGCCTGCCCTGCATGTGTGAGGCCCAGGGTTTGCTTCCTAGCACTGGGGGAAAGTAACTGATGTTCATTCTGTCACATAAAAAATTTCCCAATGTCTATTGAAGGACTGTTTTGACATCGGCCGTGAAACTGAGGAAACTGAGCTAGAGCCTATCGTCCCTCCTGTGTTCCCATCAGTTCTCCAGAGCATTTGGAGTGAAGGGGATTTCTTCAGGTGTGCTGATGTGAAGCCATCCAGATGTCCCAGAATGCTCTGTCTTCATGAAGGCTTCTCTTTATGCATAGAAGCATTTTTGCTCTGATGAAAATGAATGCTTCTGCCTCCCATCCTACTCTGTCAGCTGTTGTCATGGTTTCCTTCGTGTTTTCTTCTCATCCTGTACCATTTCAGATGTGCATCATGAAAACAGCATATGGGTGAGTGCTGGTCTGCAACCCAGTTCGCAATACATTGTGATCCATGTTAGCACGTTAATCGCAGAAACTTGAAAAATAGGCTTAGCAAGTGAACTTCCTTAAACGTGTAGAAGGTTTTATGACTGAGCCTCTAAACATCCCTCTCCCTTTCTACCACCAATACAAACACGCCCTTTCTTCTTTGTTTGTGTGTATGTGTGTTTCTTTTAGGCATGGTCTTACTATACAATCCAAGAGATTTTAAATTCTCTATCCTCACTTCTGGAGACATCACAAATCCCTGACTTCAAATTCTTCTACAGAGCCACAGTACTGAAGACAGTCTGGTATTAGCACAAAAACAGACAGGAGGAGCAATGAAATTGAATAGAAGATCCAGATACCAATCCACACACCTACTAATACCTGATTTTTGACAAAGAAGCAAAAAACATAAAATGGAAAAAAGAAAGCATATTCAACAAATGGTGCTGGCATAACTGGATATCAACATGTAGAAGAATGAAAATAGATCCATATCTATCGCCATGCATAAAACTCAAGTCCAAATGGATCAGAGACCTCAACATAAAACCAAGCACACTGAATCTCATAGAAGAGAGAGTGGGAAGTACACTTGAACGCATTGGCACAGGAGACCACTTCCTAAATATAATCTCAGTAGCACAGATACTGAAATAATAAATGGGACCCCCTGAAACTGAAAAGCTTCTGTAAAGCAAAGGACACGGTCAACAAGACAAAACAGCAGCCTACAGAATGGGAAAAGATCTTCACCAACCCCATATTGGACAGAGGACTGATCTCCAAAATATACAAAGAACTAAAAAATTAGTCATCAAAAGAACAAATAAATAAAAATGGGGTACAGACCTAAACAGAGAACTCTCAACAAAAAAAAAATCTAAAATGGTGGAAAGACACTTAAGGAAATGATTAACATCCTCAGCCATCAGAGAAATGCAAATCAAAACAACTCTGAGACTCCATCTTACACCTGTAAGAATGGCCAAGATCAAAAATACTGATGACAACTTACGCTGGAGAGGTTGTAGGGTAAAGAGAACACTTCTGCATTGCTGGTGGGAGTGCAAGCTGGTACAGCCCCTTTGGATGTCAGTGTGGAGATTTCTCAGGAATAAAGATCCAGTAATACCACTTTTGGGTATATATCCAAAGGATGCTCAATCGTGCCACAAGGACATGTGCTCAACTAGGTTCATAGCAGCATTGTTTGTCATAGCCAGAACCTGGAAACGACCTAAATGCCCCTTGACCGAAGAATGGATAAGAAAAAATGTGGTACATTTACACAATGGAGTACTACACAGCAGAAAAAAATGATATCTTGAAATTTGCAGGCAAATGGATGGATCAATGTCTGTAGGTGCCTAGCATCTGAGTCAACTCCCCAGCACCAATGTAAGCATTTTTAGACATAAATCTGTTATTAGGTCATCATGACACTATTCCTACCACAAGCTACAGAATTACCTTGACCTCAACACCTGTTAAATAATAACTTCCCATTCCTGTCTCACCCAAGTCCCTGGAAAACACAAATCTACTTCCTTTGTATGTGGTATGTGTGTGTGTAGGGTGTATGCACACATGTGTTTGGGCATGCTCGTGCCTCAAGGCTAGAGGAGGGTGTTGGGCATCCGGTCTATTGCTCTCCACACAGTCCCTTGAGATGGTATTTCTTACTGAACTGGAACTAGGCTGACGGACAGCAAGCCTCAGTAACTGGCCGGCTCTGCTATTCACAGCACTAAAGTCACAAGGACGCACTCTGGTCGTGGCTAAGGATGTGAACGCATGTACTGTGCTTGTGCAGCAAGTACTCTTATCCACTGAATCATTTCCCCAGCTACTATTATTTTACTTTCTTTTTCTAGGTACTTCATATAGTGGAATCATACCATATAAACTTTCTTTGGTGTCTGGCTTATTTCCCCTAGCATAATAACCTCAAGATTTATACACTTGTAGCATGAGTCAGATTTTTTTTGTCTTTTTAAAAGGGTTGGATAATATTCTGTTTTATGAACATGCCATATTTTGCTATTTATCTGTTAATGGGCCTTTGGAAGATTTTTTTTTAAAGATCCAAACTGTAATATCAACATTGGATGAGCATCAGGGAGATGGCAACTAATTCGTGTCCATAAAAGCACAAATATATTTTTTTCTGGTAGAGATATTGATCCTGCACTATAGAAAAGACGATTCTAATCATCATATCCAATTGCTCTATCACACCAATCAGTTTTCTAGTTCTTGGTACATTTATTCCAGCATCCCCGATTGCTTAAGCGTTTGTCTATTTTTCGGATTCTTCTCTGAACTGAGTGTTACTATCTTACTGGCTTCTTCATTCATACCCAGTTAAATACAGTTTTGATATGTTCACATGTTTTGTTTGTATGAAAGTCATAGTTTTATCCTTAGAAATTTATACAATAAAGGTAATACAGAAGGATTTTAAATTCTAGAGAAAGCTGGAACTATCGTGGAGGCACGCCATCTGAGGAAAGTGACCAGGGCTTATCCACATAATAGAGTGCTTCTCCAAGCCAGCGCGAATGGCTAGAGCCACATTCACCAGTGTGGGTGAATGAAAAAGAGAGGCAAGGAGCAGCTGAACGAGAAGGCACAAGGAGCGAGAGAGGGCTCGGAGGACATAGGCCGCCCCATGTCTTTAACTCCTTATGCAAAATGTGTTGCATGGCGATGCTGTGTTCAGAGTGGAGGCCATGAGGAAGAGCTGAACTGGCTCCTCAAGCACCCTTTATTCTGTCAAAAGCAGAGCTGGTGCAGAAGGGTGATCACAGAGGCTTGTCAAAGCAGAATCTCCAACTAGAGGGTGATGGGCTCTAGGAAGTCTGGGAGGGAGAAGTGGCTGGCATCCCCATGGCTTAATTGGCCATATTACATATCATGAAACATTTCACATAAGATGATGTCAAAGACTGGGCCCCTCGTCTTCAGGCTAGCTCCAGGCTCTACATTCCCCTTGATTGGCACCCCTTTTCCAGAAACACATTAGGCGGAGTACGAAGAAAATCCTTATTTCTCCCTAGCTCTACCAAAACAGCACATGGCACCATCATTTCTGCAGCTACCCAAGCCACAGACATGGGAAGTAGCTTCCACCTCCCCCTTCCCAAATACCCCTGGCCTAGCCCTGGACACACTCCCTGAGTGCTGTTGGCCCTTCTTCATGGTGAGTCCTAAACCTCACACCCTTCTCCTTTCGAGAACTGTCACCCTTCTAAGACATGAAAGCCAGGTCCGTCTACCCTTTACTCTCAATTTAAAATGCTCATTGCACCAGGCACAGCGGCTCACACCTCTAGTCTTCATGCTTGGGAAGCAGAAGCAGGCTGATCTCCGAGTTTAAGCCAGTCCAGTTGTCTAGAGAGTTCTAGGTCAGCCAGGGCTTCATAGCGAGACTTTGCCTCAAAACAAAGATGCAAACCAGTTTCCATTGGCCTCCTAGGGTGGATCTAAGTTGTCTAATAATCTGATAGTAAATAATGGCTTAGTGTATATACATGTGTTGTATGGGTATACATATCTGTGCGTGTGCACGTATGTGCTTCTTGGGGGTAGGTATAGAGGCTAGAGGGCAACTTTAGGGGTCACTTCTCAGATGCTGTCCAAGGCTTTCTTATTGGCTAATGAGGCTAGGGTGGCCAACCCCACCTGTCTTCATCTCCCCAGTGCTGGGACTCTAAGCATGAGTCCCACATCCCAGCTTCTTCTTCTTCTTCTTTTTTTTATATTGAGTCCTGGGGATGGAACCCAGGTCCTCATGCTTGCAAGATAAGCATTGTACCAACTAAGCCATCGCCCCAGCCCCAATAACAACTTTTTAAACTTTAAAGGTTCTTTGAAATTAAAAAAAATCCCTATGACCCATATTTATGGAGGCAATATTTTTAATTTTACTGGTACTCCATCGATCCCTTTGAGCAGAGCACTTTCTGCCTCGCCAGATGAGTGATGTCTACTGCTATTGATTCGATGGCTGCTTTTGTCTTTCTCTGACCCTTCTGCTCCATACACACTGACCTGTTAGGCTCTTTCATCCTCGGCCGTATGTTGAGCGTGGAGTTGGGAAGAAAACCCTGAGCTTCTGGCTTTTGTGTCAGTGGTCATTGCTGTGCTGGGCAGTGACGCCACTAGATTTTAAAATCCGAGCATCCCTCGGTTTGTCAGAACACATTCTCTCCTGATTCTGAATTTTCTGTCACTTGGACAGTTCATTAGGAAGAATCCTCCGACTCCCATTTCCCTGAGCGTGGGCCTCATAAGGCATCTTTAGATCTAGAGATTTCTACAGTCGTTCAGGGGGTTCCCTCCTAAATCCTCCAGTAAAAGCTCTGTGGAGCACTTGGTAAAAGAAAGAAAAAAAGCCAAACAGCACATCTGGATGCCTTCTGGGGAGATTTCCAGCTCACTACCAAACTTGCTCTCGCTGAGCTCACAGACGCTGGTCGGCCTTTCAGAGACTTCTTCTTTGTTGACGTGGACCCAGTGCTAAACCCCAGGGATGAGAGCCCTGAAGGTTTCACAGTCAGTCAGGGCACAGGCCTTTACATCGGGACAATATGCAGTTACAAACTAATAAGAAGTGCATGTGGCCACCAAGCATCCCCAAATTTCTAAGTTACTTCATGAACCCTGTCCTAACTCCCCAAAGTAAAAATGATGCCCCCAACTAAAGGCCTGCCACTTGAGGCTGTCTGATGCCAGGGGATATGTAGTGGTCAGACCTGAGCCCTGTCTCCTGCTGATGTTGTCAGCTCTCAGGTGCTGGGGACACTGGCACCTATCTCCTTACCTAGAGAAGCATTATTGGCTAAATGGGAACTGCCTACCAACCCCATGTCTGCCCAGCAGCAGACTCCCTGGGGTCCTGAGGGCTTCTCCCTAGACAGGAACTTTCTTCTGTCACCAACCTCTCGGAGCTGGCATTCTTCCCCCAAAGCAGCTCCCACCCCTCCTCTGCTGCCAACTCT
Organism: Microtus oregoni; assembly: GCF_018167655.1. Lineage (NCBI taxonomy): Eukaryota > Metazoa > Chordata > Mammalia > Rodentia > Cricetidae > Microtus > Microtus oregoni. Next base: position 6,694,277 of record NW_024543079.1, read on the forward strand.
CCAAGATCCTGCCCTGGGTCCATGGTGGCTCGATGTGCAGAGACCTTTATCAGGGTGAGGGCCTGGCTGGCACAGCCTTGCTCAGGAGGCGCCTTCGAATGGTATGAAGTGTTCTGCTCCCACATGCAAACACGCAGCCTGGCAGAAGCCACATCTGTACCCCCTCCTGCAGACCCAGGCAGAGGAGCAGGAGGGAGGTGGCAGCCTTGCAAACATAATTAGACTTAATAGATTCTCAGGGTTGTAGAATGCCAGGAGCTTTTCACACATGGCCAGCTGCAGTCTCTGTGGAGCGTGCTAGATGCCAAGAGCAGTCCCACTAGGGACAGTGAGAAATCGCACCTCCCCTCAGCGTCTGCCAGTCCTCAGAACTGAATCCCGTCCTCCTCCTCAGAGGAGATCAAGGCACTGAGCTATCCTGAACAGACTGGGGAATTGGAATATTTTTGTTTTTTCAATGTAAGCTGCAGACGTTCCCTTTCTGTTATATTCTGTCACGTAAAGCACCAAGTCCAAAAGTTCCTTAAATTCTGAATCTCATCAGAGACCAAAATGGGGCTAGAGGCCGCTGGACAGCATTTTATTTTATAATCTTTTGACAGTCTTGGGGAGCCTGTAGCAACAGACGTTAGCACCTTTGTCTACGGAGCGCAGTAACAATAGGTACTTGGCTATGTTTGCTGTCACATTAGTGAGCATGCAATATGTGTGTGGCCCCGTTGTGCACGTGTGAGCATATGTGCACCATCTAAGTGCAGGAACTGTGCCCAGAGCGCTGCATAGTGAGCTTGTAAATAACTCTTGGGTGCAAACACATCCCCAACTTTCCATGAAGCTACTGAAACTCGGGATGGAGTACCGTAATCTTGCGACTGCCTCAGAATCCCGCATCTAGGAAACGGGGAATTCAGAATTCCACCCAGCTGCAGCCTGGGGTCCTCTGTGCCCACAGAAACCCAAGCAGTTCTGACAGGGGAACAGGGTGACCATGAGCCTGCCCTTCGGGGACCAAAGAGAGGTAGTATTCTACATAGCGAATCATATGAGTATCCAACCCAGAATTTTCCCTCTTCCTCTCCCATGAACTTGCTCATAGTGTGAGTTTGAACAGGATCTGACCTGAACTAAGATGAGTTTCTGGAAACAGGGGCAAATAGCCAGGAGGGAGACATTCTTGATGATACACACAACAGGATGAAGCCTGGCCCAGGGTTGGCACTTCACAAACAAGACATCATAGTGCTTATTACCAGGACTGGCGTGCTTCTGTGAATGGCCAGATATTAAATATTTTAGGCTTCAGATGGGGTTTGTTGTAACTGCCTAACTCAGCTGCCATAGCAGAAAGGCAGCTACAGGCAACAAGCTAATGAATGGCTGGGGCTGTGTGCCAATAAAGCTTTATTCACAAGAAGACTCGAGGGCCTTTAACCCCTGGCTTTATACTGTCAACTTCCTTATTACTAGAATGCCATTTATAAAAATAACAGTGGTACCTCTGCCCACCTTCACCGGCAGTCCCCACTTGCCTGGCAGCAGTCAGCTCACCATACTGAATTCTCACTTGGTCCTAGAAGGAGGGTTCATCTTATCTTAGATTTTACAGATGTGGCTGTCACAGAAAGGAAGGACATTGTTCAATGTCACTTAGTGCTAAGGTTCACGTCTAGGTCTGGGTGACTCCCAGGCCTGTGTCTTTAGCTGTAAGCAGCAGTCCATCCTCCTGCCCCCACAGCAGAGCAAGTACCTGCTGTATAGTCTTCCCGTGCTAAACCTTGCCTTGGCCACCGCTGGGGTCTGGTTATGACCTCAACCTGCAGTCTCTCTCTGACATGACCACTGTGGCTCTTGTAGGGAATGCTCTGGCATATGGCCAAAGCTACTTCGGTACCTCGAGACTCTGCTGCTGGGCATGCCGACTTCTAACAGTTTACTTACATTCATCTCTAGGAACTGCCCCACCCCCTTGGCTACATCCCTTCCCAAGGGGTTCAAAGCCAAGTGGGGTTCAAAGCCAAGTGAGGTTCGAAGGTCCTGTCTCCTTGATGAGTTCATTTCTAGGAGGGCCTTACTGTCCGCAGTCCCTGATAGCCAGAACTTCTCAGCTTAACCGCATCTATGAGGACCCTTGAGCTGTGTAAAGGGACAGACCCATGGGGAACTGGCATTCTTAGATGTCGCTATAAAGGGGCGGGGAAGCCTTTTAGTCCACCATCCCTCGGAGCCAGTGCTATGGGATGTCACAACTAAACTCGCAAGCCGCCTTTCCCATGTGCATTCCACTCTGAAGTATCTGTAGACTTGGGGAAACAAATGTTTGAAAATCGCCCCCTTTAAAATGTCCAGATGCACGCATGTGCACACGCACGCACACACCCTTAGCAGCAGCAGAAAGCCAATAGCAAACCTTTCCCAGTGCCTGCCCCTCGCCCGCAAGCTCCGTTGGCAAGTATTTCTAATAAACTTTCATGCTTGGCGGGAGATCCTTTGCAGGCTGACAAATTCCTCCTGAAATGTAGACGTCTTGTTCAGAGTTATTACCCCCGTGCACAGGTGCCCAGCTGCTATTGCAAAACCAGCAAGCATTTAATTGAAACAAACGACTATAATAATAGTACATTATCCCCGCAGGCCAAGCGCCATCCTAGCTTTAATTATTGAGTTAAGAGTCTCACTAATTTATCCTTTAAAGCAACAGCCCACTCCTGGTTAGACTGATCATCTTGTTATGAATATGAAGGCCCAGCAGGGAGGATGTGAATCGAAAGCCATTTGTCCCCTTCGGGGCTGTTTTTGTCTTTGAAGAAAGGTTTGCAAACAGGCAGCTGAGCCGCTTGGCAGGCTCCACCAGGATGGGAGGTTTCTGTTGCTGTTGGAATGGGGCCCCGCCAGGTCCTTGAGTTCCTTCCTCTGGGAGGCAGGCTCTCCTTACAGAGTCAGCCCTAGCTCTCTACTTGGTTACAACCAAGAGTGTGGTCCTTCCTAAGCCACAGTCCCCCAACCACAGCCTTAAATCCCAGTGTCTGGTACCTCTCTGGTCTCGTCCCTCACTACTGTTCCTTGAATATTCAAGTGGGCTCTTGCTTCTGGACCATTTTAGAATTGGTGTATTTTTGCCGCTCTGGGGAATTTGGTTGACGTTTTTGATTGTTGTAACTGGAAGACAGAGCTAAAATAACAGGAAGACTTAGAATTCAGAACAGCTCACCTCCAAAGTCACTCACTTTGTGTGGGCTGCCCTGTTCAGGAACTGCTCTTCCCCATGGAGGGCAGCATTCACCCTGCAAACTCCTTCACTCCTGGGGGACTTGGTTCAAGCCTCACCTTCCCTGGGAACCTTTTTCTGATCAAGCAACATAGTGCTGCAACCTGTCCCCCCAACACACACTGGGGAGCAGGCAGAGAGTCCTAGCCCCTTAGGCTGCTGTTGTCTTTTCTCCAAAGCACCTGCCAACAGTGCGTGGCATGTTTATCAGTTTGTTGTTGTGTTCCCCCCCCCCCCATATAACCTGCCCAGGGCAGAGACCTTTGCTTTGCTCCCCGACTACTGGCCAGCACCTAGCAGGGTGTGAGGGCCAGTGAGGACCAAGCGTGTTTTCTAGAGTTACATGCCTGAGGATGGGTCCTGGTTTTCCCTGTCTGCTCATGCTTGTCATACCCGGAGTGCTTGTCCCAGCCCTATTGTGGCTGTAAATAGTTATTTTTAGCATTTGGCAGCTCTTTGGCAATGAGCTGTTGGATACATGACAGTCGTCATGTCTGTATGTATCATTTCCTCTGTACCAGGCACCGTGTGGAGCCGTCAGGGAGTTGCAGTGACAAGCACGGGTGACCCCTGCCTCATGGCGTTAACGCCACACCCCGCTCTGTCTACACCAAGAAGCGGTGAAGTCGAACATCAAAGCCAGGCTAGGGCATCAGCAGGGTCCTGCACGGAGTGGTGGACAGTGGGAGGAAGGGGCAGGAATGGGGAAGGAGGAGCTAGAGGACTAGGCAGGACAGGACTGGGGGGATCTGAATACCATGCCTGAGTCCTGAAACTGCGGGAGTGCTGTAGACCAGCGTGGCCGCTGAGAACCCATGACGACAGTGAGGTGAGCTGACCCTTCTGAGACTCAGCTATAGAAGGGGTGGGTTTGAGAGCCAGCAGGGGGAGAAGCAGGGTGGAGACACACAAAGGGTCCGTGAGTGGTGTCACGAAAGACACCAAAAGTGTGTCGCATGGAACGGCAGAAGGAAGAGTTTCTAGAAGAAGGGAGAGAGGTCAGTCTGTCTGTCAGGTGTGAGAAAGATGTCACGTATCAGTGGATTTGACAAATCAGAGGCCACCAGGGTCCCTAATCAGGGCAGCTTTACAGCCATGGGGAAACAGAAGCCAAAGTGACTGGGACTGAGGGTGTGACCAGAACCAGCATGCTCCAGGAGGCTGGCCTGGGGCTTCTGGAAGTTGTCAGGGGCTGCCTGGCTTTCCATTGAGGTGCTAAAGGGAAGTGGGAGGTGGCACTGTGACCTTGACTCTCTGGGTCCTGTTTTCATCTGCGCCCTCAGGCAGCTGTTTTAATGCCCCCAGGCCCAATGCTGCTGTGAGGTAGGAAAGGCAGATGGGGCAAGGGCACTGCATGCAGGCATATGAAGTCTACCACTCCCTGTAGGTAGCCTGTGTGCTGCAGAACCTGCCTCTGAACCTGGGTGATGCTAAGCCTTATGTCAGCTTCTCACTACTGAGAGCAGAGGGGCTGCCAGGGTTCGCTGGCTTGACCGTGTCTCCTCGCCTGTGGTGACAGTGTTGTCCTCAAGGGTCTGGGTCTTCTGGTCACACTACAGGGAGCCAGCACAGTTACCTGTCTTGCTTTGATGAATCTCTGTGACTTATCTTTTTGTGTCTTTGAAGAATCGGGAGGGACCTGTTGAAGAGTCGGTGACTAAACACCTCAGAACTTCTGTGATCACAGAAGATGCGTGTGTGGGGGGGGGGGGGGGCATGTGATGTTCAGAAGCATTTCAAGAGACACAGGAGCTGTGAGGACTGTTACTCTCTGGGCTTGCAGCAGGAATAAAGCTGGAGGAGTTGAAGGGGCAGATCACTAAGGAACAGAGCTCCATCTGTGAGCACAGGGACCTCCTGGCTCAGCTTCATAAGTGAGAGGTGGCTCTAGGGCCAGCCTTGATGGGCAGGATGAGCTGAGGAAGTGGAACCGGCTGGCCTTGGCCACGAGTGGTGGCAGTAGGGGTTGGCAATCAAAAGCAGCCTGTTTATGCTATGACTATTACGTGTTTCCACACCTGAGAGCTTTCACCTCTGCCTTCAGCCTGGGGCTGTCAGGATGGAGGACTTCTGGAAGGGTGCACCTGTGAACATGGCAGGGACCTTTGCTTTCCCACCTGGGCAATGGGCACCTCTTACTCCTTTATCTTGTCTGTCAGTCTATCCCACTAGAACGTGAGTTCCACAGGTCAGGGGGGTTGCTTGCTGTGTTCACTGCCTGGGGTTCGAGAGTAACTGGGACAGAGCAGGGACTCAGTGTAGGTCTGTAGAATGGGAGAACAAATGCCGGAGTACATCCTAATAAAACAGGGCGGGGGAACGCCACAGGTCTTGCTCAGGATTGTGCTGCCGCAAGCGCTGTGCCCAGAACTTGGCACCAGGAAGCAGAGGACAAATCCTCCACCTAGAGCTAAGCTCCCTCTTTCCCATACGCAGGTAAGTTTCTCGGGGAGGCTCCTCCAGCCCCATCCCATCTCATCCCATCTCCAGCACCTCCCTATGGAGTGGGCAGTGCCAGTGCAGGCCAGCCCCTCCTCCACAGACTCAGTTCATCTTTCTAACCAATTCTCATGTAAAAAAAAAAATTAAATACCAGGCATGGTGTTGCACATCTTTAATCTCAGCACTTGTGAGGCAGAGGCAGGAGGATCCCTGAGTTCAAGGTCAGTCTGGTGTAGAGTTACAGGACAGCTAAGGCTACACAGAGAAACCCCACCTCAAAAACTAAAAAAAAAAAAAAAAAAAAAAAAACCTTTTAAAGTGATTTTTACTAGTTTGTACATGTTGGATTTTTGTCAGTCTGTATGCATGTCATGTATGTCTGTGTGCTGTATGCATAGAGTCCCCGCAGAGGCCAGGTGAGGGTTCAGAACAGGGCATTGATTCTCTAGAGACTAATAGATGGCTGTGAGCCACCGTGTGGGTGCTGGAATTGGAACTCAAGTCCTCCGGAAGAGCAGCCAGTGCTCTTAACAGCTGAGCCAGACTTCCAGGCTCTGCTCAGATGCTCTGCTTCCAGGAAGCCTCAGCTCTATCGCCTCACCCAGGCTCCATGAGCTCTCTTGTGTACACTGTCATGCTTTGCGGGCAAGGTGTCACTACTGTCACCAAACCTCCATTCGAGTGGTCGCACGCATGCCCGGCTGTGGATGGGGAACGGTGGCTGCTTTACTTTGGGCTTAGCCCAGGCCTGGCAGACAAGAGGCACTCGGTAAAGGTGACAGGGTGAGTCTGGTAGGATGGGAGCTGGGAGCTCAGGGGCAGCTTCCCCCAGCTCCTAAGTGAAGGGGAACTTAGGAGGGACAGGGACATCACAGCTGGATTCTGTCCTTGACTTGTTTCTCCTGGCAGTCCCTCAGTGAGTGCGTGAGCCCATGTGCCTCCTCACCATTGCCCGTGTGGTTCCCTCTGCAAGGGATGCCCCATTCACCGGCACGTACCTAGCCATTGACCCACATCAGCTGGCAGTTTCCTCCGACTTCACATCCCTCAATTAAGGGCAGATGGGACCAGATCTGTCCTTAGGAAGGTTACACTGGCTGCTCCAAGGGCATGAATGGGGGCAAAAGATACTGGGCCAGAAACCCAGTTTAAAGAGTGGTCCCTGACCAAGATGTCTGAGCTGGGATGCCAGATACCGGAGCAGGGCAGGAATGAAGGAATGGGTTTGTCGGAGCTTGGTGGTGGGTTCAGGTGGGCTCTGCCCTACTTGGTGCTCCCTGGCAGAGGTGAGAGGCTTGGGTGAGAGGGAAGCCGAAAGGAAGAGCCAGAGTGAGCCATCCCTCCTACCTTCACACGGAACAGTTGACATTCTAAATTAGCACATGCACTAATTAAAACCGTCTTTCCAAAGAATTTATTACCGGGTGTCCTGAGCTAATTATAGATTCTCTGTGGCTGATCCCGAGCCGTCTGCTAATGCAGTGTTGAAATCTCTTCGGCCACCCTTGTTTAAATTATTCACCAGCCCCGGCAACAGTTGTGAACTGTAATTTAAACCGTCAGCTCATGAATATTCAATCAACACAACAAACACCGCCGTGTTTTACTGCCTTGCCGCTCAATATTTTGTATCCTCGCCTGTGTTTACGTGTTTTTATGAACTCTCGAGGAAGAAGGAGTGTGCACTGCCTGGTTAAGCTGCGCCTGGAGTGCCGGGTTGGGGGAAGCAGGAGGGACGGGAGTACAGAGAGCCGCTCTCAGAAGGGAGGTCCAGGGATGGGGCTTGGTGGCGGCTCCCCCAAAGGGGCTGGAGGGAGGCACAGGTTCACAGAGGTTAAGTCTGTCCTGAAGGCGCATAGTGGGTCCCTGGCAAAGGCAGGACTTAGTGTTCTGGGGGTGATTCCTGCTGCCTAGTTAACCACAAATTAATCAGCAAAGAGATCTGGGGAGACCTGGCCCTTGGGACAATGCCCAGAAGGCAGATGAGGCCAATATTGGCTCCAGACCTCCATGGTCAGTGGTTACATATTGCTGAGTCATGCAATGCCACTCAAGGCCAAAGGTTCCCCTTGGTCCTTCAATCTGAGGTCCCACTCGTCCATTGCACGTCCCTTCTCCCATCATACACTTCAGGGCCTCCCAAGCCATGAACACCTGGGATGGATGCTTCCCCAAGTGGCTCCTCATTTAGCCTCATGGATTTCCCAGGGGCAGGTGAAGGTTCTGATGGTTCTGAAGTTGTCTCTGATATGCTGGCCTGGGTTGGAGCCTGCTAGCCCTACAGTTCCTTCTCTTTCCCCTGCTTTCATTTGCTCTGCCACTGAGGGTAGAGGTCATGCCTTGGGGTCCAGGGAGGGCCCCTCATTCCTCTTAGGACTCAGAAATGGGACAAAACAAAAACATTCCAGTCATCATATTAATTAAAAGGGATATTAGTCCACAAATCCTGGTGACAGAGTGGGGAAGAGTGGCATCCTGGCACCTGGAGGAATGGCTGTTACACCCTGTTCTTGGGAAATCGGGGTAGTAGTGCAGGCCTGGTGGGGGCTCTTCCTCAAGGGTTCCCAAACCCTCAGCTTCCTTTCCTGTAAAATAGGAGACTCTCAGCCGGTTGTGTAAGCATGAGACAGGGCAGATGACACGGCATGAGGTGGATAGTGTGTGAAGAAATCCCCAGATACTTTGGCTTCCCTGCTCGTCCCACCGGCTCCCCTAACTAGTTACTTGGCAATGGTTACAAAGGTGCCTACCTTCTAGGCTGTTACCCATTCAGGTTTGTTACAGTTATGGCGTGCCTCCCCTGTACTGGGCACTGCGGCAATGAACAAGAGAGACCCGCTTCTTGCTCTGGGGGAACCTGCATTCCCATGAAGAAGACCAAAGTCACAGAAGATCGCCTGTAAGTATATTGTATTTTAGATAGTGTTAAATGCCATGGAAGAAAATAAGGCAGGAAAGATGAATGGATGGGGAGTAACAGATGGGGGTGGGAGGCAATTTTAGAAATGGGTGGCCGGACAAGGCCTTGTGTAGAAAGGGACATTTGGGATCCCTCTAAGATGTGTGGGAACAACAGGCATGCAGGCAGCAAAGGAGAGAGCTGCAGGCTAAGGGAACAGGTGGGCCAAGAGCCTGCAGTCAGCGCATGCATAGGAAGGAGGCCTTGGGGAAGATGGAGGTGGGCAGGGGAAGATGGAGGTGGGCAGGGGAAGATGGAGGTGGGCAGGGGAAGATGGAGGTGGGCAGGGGAAGATGGAGGTGGGCAGGGGAAGATGGAGGTGGGCAGGGGAAGATGGCGGTGGGCAGGGGAAGATGGAGGTGGGCAGGGGAAGATGGAGGTGGGCAGGGGAAGATGGAGGTGGGCAGGGGAAGATGGAGGTGGGCAGGGGAAGATGGAGGTGGGCAGGGGAAGATGGAGGTGGGCAGGGGAAGTGGAAGAGCAGGGCAACTGCCAGACCTTTGGCCATGGAGATTTTAGACACTCGGAGAAATATTCAGCGATTAAAAAAAAGTTATTGACACATGCAGGACATTCAGAACCACAGACCCAGAGGGGAGGATGATGTGTCCAAGGGTAGACAAGAGGGGAGGAGTCTGAGGTCTCTGCCTGGAGGCCTCCTGTCCCTAGAAGGTACCCCACAGACCATGACAGGAGAAGCAGACTGGACAGAAGAGTTTGTCCTGGGAGCTAATGAACTGAGTGTTTGAGCAAGGATGAGAAAGTAATTAATTGTGTCAAAGGTTGATGGCACAGGTGGGATGCAGAGCTTAGTGACGTGGAGCCATTAAAAGCCAGAACAGGGCAGTTTTCAGAGGAACTTGAATGAAAACCAATGGAGGCGTGACACAGAATTTGAGAAAAACCAGACAGCTATTGAAAGGAGCCACTGAAGTTCCAAGCTTCCCACTCCTTTACACACACACACACACACACACACACACACACACACACAGAGAGAGAGAGAGAGAGAGAGACAGAGACAGAGACAGAGACAGAGAGACAGAGATCTGAACTGGTAAGTTGAGCTGGCCACATAGTTCAAAGGTAGAGCACTTGCTTAGTGTGGGTAAGACGTAAAATGGTTAGCATTGCCCATAGCCTCTACCAACTCCAGTTATGGCAATAAAAAAAAATCAAATATCTCCAAGTTGGGCCTGGTGGTTCAGACCTAGAATTCCAGCTACTCAGGAAGATGAGGCAGGAGTTTTGCAAGTTCAAGGCCAGTGTGGGAAACTTGACCAGATCCTGTCTCAAAATAAAAAGTAGCAAGTGGAGTAGAGTTCAGCGGTGGAGCATTGCTTAGCTAGGACGAGGCTCTGCATGGATTGAACTGTCTGCAGGGCCAGGGAGATGGCTCAGTGGGCAAAGGCACTCATCACCAAGCTTGACAGTCCGAGTTCAACTCCCAGGTCCCACATGGCGGAAGGAGAACTGACTGCTGCAACCTGCCCTCTGACCTCCACATATGTGCTATGGAGTGTACACACGTGCGCACGCGTGCGCATACACACACACACACACACACACACACACACACACACACACCATACATACGAAGAGTTGTTGAAGTCAAGTTCTTGAGGGAACTTCAAACCGTGCAATGCTAAGGTCCTACCATAAGAGGGCACTGTGGTATCTTGAATCAGAATGGCCCCTATGCTCATCTATTTGAATGCTCCATCACCAGGGAGTGGAGCTGTTTGAGAAGGATTAGGAGGTGTGGACTTGCTGGAGGAAATCTGTCACTAGAAGTCAGTTTTGAGATTTCAAAAGCCCACACCAGGCCCAGTTTCTCTCTCTCTCTCTCTCTCTCTCTCTCTCCCTCCCCCTCCCCCTCCCCCTCCTTCTCCTCCTTCCCCCCTCTCTCCTCTGGGTCTACTACCTATGGATTAGGAGGTAAAGCTCTCAGCTATTTCTCCAGGGCCATGCCAGTCTGCTTACCACCATGATGATCATGGACAAACCCTCTGAAACTGTAAGTGAGCCCCCAGTTAAATGTTTTTCTGCCATAGAACAGAGACTAAGACAGGCACCACCCATAATCCCACACACGGAGGCATGACCATTACGAAGGCCACAGAAAACTGGTGGCTCACAGAACGGCTCTGACAGAACAGTCCAGAAATTACAGCAAAAGATGCCATTTTTGGGGTTCTCTATGAGTCTAAAACGTGAAAATGACTGAAAAGATACTTAGCAAATGGCAAGACTGAAAAATTATTTGTGGGTACTAGCATGGTTTTAATAGATTTCCTTCCTTCTTTAATATTTAAAACAATGGAAACATGGCATTTTAATAAAATCCACAAAGCTCTGTCTGGGGAAGAAAGAAGAAAAAGATGTAAGAACACTTCATTGTGCAATTTATAGGGCACAGCCAATGCCATACTTGGAAAAAATATGTACTGCCATAACCTTTATTATTAAACAATAAACAATAAAAGTAAATGAACAAAGGGACATGAGGTTCAAAAATGAAAAATTGCAGATGCTACAAAGGAAGGTAAGATTAATAAACATAAAGACAGAAATGAATAAATTAAGAGGAAGAAAAATAATAGAATTCAAGCATAACTCTGATGGCCAACTCCAATAAACAACTAAATAAATAAAACAAAAACTAGCAACAGGGAGATCTCTGGTAGAGAAGAAGTCGGAAACATAGCATCTTAGGAATGGGCCTGGGGCCTAACAGTAATGAGACCCGCAAACACCTTCAATCAGTGTTGACAACTGAGGAGCCCAGCTCAGACATATCTGTTTCCTGAAGCTGGCCTAACCCTGCCACAGGAGTAGGAGGAGGTCTGTGGAGATGGCTCATTGGTCAGGGACTTGCAAGTCCGAGGTGCTGCGTTGAGTCCCCAGCATTCACAGGAAAAGCCAGGCATGCCTTAATCCCAATGCCGGGGAGGCAGAGACAGGAGACATTCTAGCTGAGCCAGTGGGCTCTGGACTCAGTCAGAGACCCCGTCTCAGAAAAACTAAGGTAGAGGGCCAGGGAGATGGCTCAGCAGGTAAGGGCACTTCCCACTAAGTGTGATGACCTAGGTTCAATCCTCAAGACCTACGAGGTAGAAGAAGAGAACAAATTCCTCCAAGCTGTCCTCAAACAAGAACTGCAAAGCTCTGGGCTTCCAGTGAAGGGCTTGGCACTGGCTGCCAACACCACAGCCTGGGCGCAGCACCTCTGCTGGTAAGCCCCACCCTCCAACAAGAAGAGTTTCCTGGAAACACGTGTACCCGGAGTCTCCCAAGGAGCGCATGCGCCCTCCTGGAGCTGTTCTATTTAGATGAGCTGTGCCTGTCTAGCTGTCGTTTGTAAAGACTCCTCCAAGTTCTACACAGCCAAAACCACAGCTGAGAGAAAGAACGGATTTTTTATTATCCAGCCGGAGCAGGGGGGAAAAAACGACTCCCATAAATCTCAAGTTTTATGTGCTCCTGACACTCCGCGGAACCATCGATGGCTTCTCAGCTATGCCGATGGTACATTAAAACCTCATTTTCCCAAACATGGTACTGAATATGCCCTCGGAGGAGAGGGCCATTATACACAGCAATATCGGCGCTGCAGCTGACGAATGTCGCTGCGATTTCCCCGGAATTCTCTCAGTTCACACTCTGCTGCTGAGCTTGGCATCTTGCCTGGGAGACTGTTAAACACCTGGCCCCTGCGCGCTCCAAGGCCAGGGGGTCGCGGCTCCCGATTAGCAGCTTGGCAGGGGGTGGAGGGGTCGGTTCCAGAGGGCAGCTAAGCAACCATAAAACATCTCAAACTGTTTCCGAGTCATAGCAGGAGGGTGGCGCCTGGGACTGACAGAGAGATCGCTACAGGGTCAAGATTTTTCTCCGACTTTTGCAGCTGTCTTCTTGTCTGTCGCCAAGGCTCAGTCCTAAAGTCAGCACATCCAGGAAGCCCTCCCTGACACTGTGCCAGAAGAGGGTGGGGAGAAAGGCACGGAGCTTCACAAGGATAGCAGTGGGTAAAATATCTAGAAGTCTCTCCATCAGGGCTACATGTAAGTGACAGAGCATGCCCAAGAGAAGTAGGAGGCATACCACTGTAGGAGAAGGCGGGGCTGGGGAGCGGGCTGAGGACAAGACCCATAAAAGGTTGTGAGCCTCACTGCCCAACGCCATTTGAGCTCCCAACCTTGCCTAGCTTCTGGCCCGCTTCCACGATCTGTTTCTGTTTTCTGCCACAATCCTTGTGTCCCTGGTCCAAACTTTCTTGTTTATTTTGTTTGTTTTTGAGACAGGTCTCATTGTATAGCTCTGGCAGTCCTGGAACTTGCTACACAGACCAGGCTAGCTTTGAATTCACAGAGAACCATATGCCTCTACCTCCCTAGTGCAAGGGTTAAAGGTGTGGATCACCACACTTGGTTATATGTTGTTTTATTATGTGTATTATGTGTCTTGTAAGTATATGTCATGTGTGTGGGGGGTGATGGTGGAGGCAAGAAGAGGAAGTTGGATGCCCCTCTCCCCCAGATGGAATTACATGCAGTTGTGAGTCACCTGATGTGGGTGCTGGGAATCAAACTTGGATTATTTGGGAGAGAAGCAGATATTCTTAACAATGGAATCATCTCTCCAGTCCCCCAACACCCTGCCCATCTCTTCTTTATTGCAGAACACAGAAACCTGGAGATCTCAGCGTGTGTCCCCTAAACTCCCATCCATGCCTACGATAATAGACGCTGCTTGTCTCGGAGCACCAGGGAACTTCTAGCTTAGAGTACCCCACATGTCATGTGATTTTCAAGAGCCTGAAAGCCTCCTCTCAGAGTGAAACCCATAAAGCAGGTCTTAGTCTTGACTTGCTCACTGGTATAGAAGCAAGGCTGGGGGGAGTCAGCCTTCTTGAATTCAGACCTTGACCTCTCATCTTGATAGCTGTGTAGCCAAGTCATTTCTGTCTACACTTCGCCATATCAACAAAACAACACAAAACAAAAACAAAAGCAAACTCCCAAACATCAAAACAAAAATCCCAGCACTACCTCCCCAGAGTGGAAGAGTAAAGGAAATAAGAAGTACCAAAGGAGAAGTGTGCCAGGCTCTTAGTCAGTGGTAACGAAGTCAGCAGACCATGGTTAGAGAAAAATGGGCTCATTAACTTAGGGGAGGTTCACAAGAAGATTCATGGCCAAACCAAGTGTGCTCTGTGTGCCCCCAAATGCCAGGATACACAAGACCACATGTTCATGGGTAGTACCCAAGGCCAGCTACGGTGCTTCTGTTCTCGAGGATATTGGGTCCTTGCTAGCTCTTGCCTGGCATGGAGTTCGTGGGACTGAAGTGAGGCAGTCACGGGAGGGCCACGTGGATGTTAGCCAAAGTCAGGGATCGCCGTTCAAGTCCCACCCCCATACCGGGAGAACCCAGGCTGCCTCTGCACGTTTCACAGCTTGAGTACAACTCTGGCAATGGCGAGCCAGCCCATCCAGTTTTAAGGGTGCCAAGAGCACTGGGCTTGGAGTCCCAAACGTGGCCTCAGGTTCTGGCTCAGTATTTTTCTAGATAAGTGACTTTGGGCAATTAATTCTTCTTTCCATTTTGCCCAGTGCTAACCAGACATCCAGAAGCCTGTGTTGGAGAAGGTAAACACAGGCTTGGCTCAGGTTGTCCCATGTAGCCTAGAAACAGATAGTGGATCCTTCCATGAGGTCAGTCTGCTCCCACCTGTATGAGGATGCCTGATACACTCACAGTCTGTGCTGTCGTGTGGGCTCTGGTATGGAAAATTACTGGAGTGGAGAAATGATGCCCACACCCATGTTTGACCACCTAAGTGTGATATCTGGGATCCACACGGTAGGTGGTGAGAGCCAGCTCCTGGGAATCGTGCTCTGACAGCCACCAGAATGCCATGGCCTGTGTGCACGATCCCCTCTCTAAACACACTAAATAAATCGAATACAAATCTTACAAAAGACTGATCAAAATATCATTTTTCCTGACTTCTGAGCTTTGTGGCACTCCCTTGTACTGCATGACTGATACCTTTGCCTTTCTCAATCCTAGAGCACAGAGAAGCCTTCTGAGCAGAGGGAACTGTGCCTAATAATTCCCGGTTAGAAATGATCATCTCTCCCCCAAGGGACATTTGGTAATGTGTAGAAACAGAGTGAGTGCGTGGGGGAGGGGTGTGCGTGCGTGTGTGCACGTGCATCTGTCTGTCTGTCTGTGGGTGTGTGCATGTCTAAACAGATATATACACATTGATATACATACATGCATGAATGGAGGTTGGAGGGTATTCTCACAAGTCGCTCTTCAGATGCCACCCACCTCTGAATTTTGATACAGGGTCCCCCCAAACTTGAAGCTCAGTAAGCAGACTAGTCTGCCTGGCCAGTGAACCCCAGGAACCTACCTGTCTCTGTTGCCCCAGCATTAGGATTACACGTGCATAGCACACACCTGACTTTTGAAACTAGAGGTTCTTGGATCACACTCACGTTCTCACGCTTGCAAGGCAAGTGCTCTGCGGTTTCTCTGGCTGAGCTACCTCCCTGGTCCTGGAGAGATTGCCTGCTTTTGCCTTGAGGAGGAGGGAGGTACTGGACCCTGGGCATAGGGAGTGGCAGCCAGGGCAGCTGACAGTCATCACGCTATACACAGGAGAGCCCTCCGCAGTGGACTGTCCTGCCCAACATGTCAGTGGGCTCGAGGTTGAAAAATCCTACACTTAAGACACGTATGAGGACCTCATGGCGCACACTACTACCCTCACCCCTCCTAAGCCTTCCTTTCTACATCGGACAGAGGTTGGGGGAGCAATGGACCCAGACTTTACACAGCAGGTACTCAGTATATGACTGTGCCCCAACCTTGTCCCCATTCAGCACATCCCCAGACTTAGAAGAGACGGCATCCCTGGATTCCAAAGAAAACTTCGACACCGCGAAGAACACGCTTTTTTCTGCTCTGACCTTCCTTCTCAGAAAAAAAACTCCATGAATCTTATCTCTCAACAAATGTGATCCATTCGTGGAGAACCCGGCTGCGTGCTGGCTTATCGCTGCCCTGAGCCCTAACGGGGAGTGAATTTTTATGACCGAGTTGTAAACCTTCGCAGAAACCATTTTTAAACTAAAAAAAGAAATGCTGACAGCTTCTTAACTACTCTAGTTGTTAAATTAAGCATGAGGGATGGGATGGCGGAGGGCGCAAAAGAAAACAAAAGTGCTCAGGAAGAGTTAGTGGAGGTAAAGTGGTGTTCATTAAAAATAGAAACACACACTCACACACACTCACACACACTCACACACACACACACACACACTCACACACACACCAATCTTTTGTGTTCAACTTCACACTCGTACATCATAATGTACCAGTAAAAGGGCATTTCCCCTGAGATAATAAAAGAATTGAATTTTTCCTTATCGGTCATCTATTTTTCTAGCCCAAGCTATTACTCCCGCTCTAGGGTTGCTAGGCAACAAGAAATATTAATAGCAGCTTTTATTAGCTTAGCTTTTGCAGCGGAGAACCAGAATGAGAAAATGGGAGACATAAATGTGTTACATAAATCTTTCAACCTCTCAGAGCTGGTGTTAGTCTCTGTTTTCATAATGATTTATTGAAGTGATGGTTCATTTATGAGCAAAAGGAGTCCGGGATAAGAAGACAGAGCAGTCCCCTGCAGGAGTGTTTGAAAATAAATAATTATAGCAGGGGAGTAAAAGCTGTTTAAAGCCATTTTTTCCCTGAGTTTTATAAAATATAAAAAGACACATTTCTTTGGCTTACGGCTTCTGAAAAATGGGGGAAAGAGTTGCACCCAGACTCCAGTGCATACCAAGAATATTTGGGGCTTCTGAGTGTCCCCATTTCTGTCCTTCCAGAGTCCATTTTGGAAATTTGTCTTTCTCCCACTCCTGGGATGAAAACATGGCTTCCTCTGTTTTTCCTGTGATGGGTGCCCCCACCCCCGGCCTAGTCATGGAGCTAAGATGGGTTGTTTCTTGGGCCCTCGTTAAGTTCTTTTAACTAGAGGTAGAGCTGTCACTGATGTTGGTTTTAAATGCCAAGGCCCGAATGACATCATGACATCCTGCCATAATAGATATGCTCCCTCCCACAACCCCTGACTCCTCCCACCCCATCTCCAGCCATCAGAGCATCCCACTTGGTTTTCCAACTGCCCATCTTGTTGATTTGCGTTGGCGAACAGACCGGAAACTTGCCACGGCAAAGCTTACACCCAGCAGGTCAGGCTGACGGAACTTAGAGAAGACAGAGTCTAGTCCCACCTAGTCAATGAGCAGAATGCTTTACTAACTACAGTAGGTCACTGAGGTTGGACCTACTGTGTGCCACTTAGATTCCTCCAATCACAGACTTTCTTCCTACAGGGCAAGTGCCTGACCTCCATGGTACAAATGAAAAAAAATTGGGGCACAGGACGATGAACACCTTGCTCTTGGTCATAGAGTGCTGGAAAGAAGTACAGGATCTGGGTTCTTAACTGAGGCCAACCTGAGCACAGGGCCTATGACTGTGACTTTTGGAAGATGCTAAAAATCAAGAAAGCAAAGCAAAACAAACAAACAAAAAACACCCAGGGAAGCAAAACAATAAGTGTCCTACTTTTATTTCTATTGCTGTGTGATAAAAATATCCCAACAAAAGCGACTTGGGGTGGGGCCAGTAAGATGGCTCAGTGGCTATAGGAGCTGGCTGCCAAGCTTTATGACCTGAATTTGATCCCCAGTTCCACATGGTGGAAGGAAAGGGATTTGATTCCCTCAAGTTGTCCTCTGAAGGACAGGCAGACAGACAGACACACACACACACACACACCAAACAAGATAGATAGATAGATAGATAGATAGATAGATAGATAGATGGATGGATGATAGACAATTTGTTTTAGGTAAGGTTTATTCTACTGTGATAAAACACCATAATCAAAAGTAACTTGGTGAAGAAAGGGTTTGTTTCATCCTACAGCTTATAGTCTGTCACCTAGGAAAGTCAGGGGCAGGGACCCAAGGCAGAAACCCGGAGGCAGGAACTGAAGCAGAGGCCATGAAGGGGAGCTGCTTACTGGCTTGCTCCTTATGCCTCACTAGCCTGCTTTCTTTTTTTGTTTTTTTTGTTTTTTTTGTTTTTTTTTTTTTTTTTTTTTTTTTGGTTTTTCGAGACAGGGTTTCTCTGTAGCTTTGGAGCCTGTCCTGGAACTCCCTTTGTAGACCAGGCTGGTCTCGAACTCACAGAGATCCGCCTGTCTCTGCCTCCCGAGTGCTGGGATTAAAGGCGTGCGCCACCACCGCCCGGCTCCTGCTTTCTTATAATGTCCAGGACAACCAACCTGCTGAGGGATTGCACCCCCACAGTGGGCTGGGCCTTCCCATGTCAATCACCAAGAAAATGCCCCACTAGCTTCTCCATAGGCCAATCTGGGGTGCCTTTTTCTCAGTTGAGATTCCCTTTTCCCAAATGACCCAATCGTGTGCTAAGGTGGCAAAAAAACAAAAAACAAACAAACAAACAAAACTCACCAGGGAAATGTTTTTAAAAATGTTTTAGGGAAAAGGGGGTTTATGTGGTTATTCTGGACCACGGAATATCATTTGGGGGAAGTCAAAGCAGACACTCAAGCAGCTCCTCCCACCGCGGCCACAGCTAAACCAGGGAGAAGTGAATGCTTGCACAACAGGGGATGGTGCCGCCCACGGTGGGTTGGGTCTTCTTACATCAATTAACAATTAATACGATCCCCATAGCCATGCACAATCCAACCTGATCTAGACAGTTTTCCAGTCGAAACTCTCTTCCAGGTTGGGTAAAGTTGACAGTGAAAGCCACAGGTTACAGAAATGGCCACCATCCTGTTTCTTAAGCCCTTTCCTTCTGCATGGCTCTGCCATTTCTCCCTCGGCGAGGTGGGTTTAGCACTCTATTGCTTGCCTCTCTGGGTTAGTCATGTGACTGGCTTTGGCCTAAAACTGATAAGAAGTTTGAAAGTTTGCACCCTAGGGCTCACCCTTTCTCCAGGCTTCTGGTGATGAGAGACTCATAGCTAGGATACATCAACTGGTGCCAGGGGACACAAGCCAGGGGCTGAAGTAAGACTATCCTAGACACTGGGCTCAGAAAAATGGCTACCTGACCCCAGAAACCACACGAGGCAGTTCCGCTGACTCAGGAATCATAGGAGATAATTAAAATGAATTGCTTTATGCTGTTAAGGGTTGTAGCAATTTGCTACAGGACAGACCTAACTATACAAGCACAAAACAAAAACATTCACACATTAAGAATGATAAAAACAGTGGGTTGGCCTTGTGGGGGGGGGGTTGTCCACTCCCACATCACTAAGAAGTTTGGGGGACAGTGGCTTGAGTTGGAGGTCTGTTAAAGACCTGCAGAGGTAACACACAGGCTGGGCCCACCACTCCCAGGCTCTAGGCCCAACCCAAGGCTGTGTAGATTCTCTCATGGAAACCATCTCTAAGGCAAGCTGGCCAAGGGCACATAGACTGTGGGTCTGCCTCTAACAACTACCCCGAGCTACTTCACCTGGGTTGGAAGCCCCCAGGTCCGGCCCAGCTCTAGTGTGCTGGGAGAATAACTCTGATCTGTGAGCGCTTCGGAATAGGAAGTAAGGCACAAAGGGACTAAAACTGAGCAGTGGGGACGTTGATCTTAGTTTTTGTAGGTTCCCAACTAGTTGTCACAAGCAGTGGTGGCCCCGGGGAGTCTCCCCACCCCCAAATATTTGCTTGCTTAGTCTAGTGGAGCTGGCAAAGCAGCTATGCCATTTTTTCAAAGCTGGGATCCTAAACACAGTTCACTGGTAGGAAAACTGAGGTTGAAGGAGGAGTGGCTTGCCTAAAGTCCCAAGAAATCCAACAAGACACAAAGTAGGGTCTGGGAAGATGGTTTGGGGGAGAAGTGTTTGCTGCACAAGAATGGAGATCTGATTTTGGATCCCCAACACCTATATAAAAAAGCAGGGGATCTCTGTGCCTGTAATCCAGTGCTAGAAGGCAGAGCCTGGAGGATCCTGCGTGCTCTGACCAGACCATTAGCCAATCGTTGAGCTCCAGGGGCAGTGAGAGACCTTGTCTCAACATACAAGATGGAGAAGGGGTTGGAGAGATGGCTCAGCAGTTAAGAGCACTGGCTGCTCTTGCTGAGGACCTGGGATTGATCCTCAGCACCTACAGGGTGACTCACAACCATCTCCTACTCTAGTTCCAGGAGATCTAACATCCTCTTCTGGTCCCTAAGAGCAATGTACATAAGGGGCATGCAGACATACATGCAAACGAATATTCATACACCTATAAACAAATAATTTAAATATAAGGTAGAGAGTGATTAAGAAAGACACTAAGCATCCACCTTCAGCCTTCACACAACTAAGCACACAACCAGAGTCCTCAAAGATGGGAGGAGAATATTTGCATGACCTCTGTCCTGTTCCTGTGCTGAGGACTGGGATGAGACAACACCACTCTAGTGGACCAAAGGGCTCAGGATCCCAGATTCCTAACCACCACTGTGGCCATGGTGAGTGTGCTTCCACCTGCCCAAGTATTTCCCTCACCCTTGGGATATCTTTAGTTCCCCAAAGGCAGGGTTTTCCTTTGTGGTAGAGATGAAGCCCCACCCCTTCCTTCCTGGCTTACCCCTTCCCCTCAGTACTCAGAGACCCTGAACTGTTTCCCAGAGGATTCCAGAAGTGATCTCAGACTCCACGAACAGCTCCATAAATTCCACTCTGAGTTTCTGCGAGCATTTTAGAGGCTGATTTATAAATACAATATCTCTCTCAAAATGAAACAATCAACAGGATAAAATTATCGAGTTATGAAAATAGAGGTCAGATGGAGGTACAGTGCTTTAAATTAAACTGGCAAAATATATCTTTCATACTAAATTGACTCTTTTTGTCTTGGAAATGAATGTTTAATCAGTTAAGACATTGAAGTTGAGGGGGAAAGCCGTGAGCATATTTAATTTTGTAAAGGGGTCTGGTTCTAGCGACGTTCATAATCCCCCCTGGCGGCATCAGGAGAGGAGCCTCCACATGCCCGTGAGACTTAATAATCAAGCAGGGTACCAGAAGGCATTGGTGGCCTCTGGAGTCAACACTATGGGGGCCTTAGCATTGATGAAATGGCTTCCAAAGAGCAAAGTCTCACCTACTCATGTCGAGATGGCATCTCTGGGAACAACACCTGGCATCCAGGCATCCTCTGTGCTCCTTGAGCCTGGTTGTGCAATCCTTCACCCTCTGGTAGAAGTGAGAGATACTTGGAAGGACTTGGTAGGTGTGACTTCCGGAAGTTCGGCTTGAGAGTTGGTGGCGTTTTCACTCACAAAGACAGCATACAGGTCTGCCTCCTGCCCAACTGTCACTTCCCATGTGAGGGACAAGGTAGCTTACAGAATCATCTGCTATCCTGTGTTGCACTGCTTCTCCATCACTGGCCAAGCCACAGTCAGTATTGCTAACGATGCCTCGGGCAGACAAGGCCGCTGAGGTACTGGGGTCTTGGTACTCCACAGAAATTGTGTTTTATCATATTCCCACCCCCACGAAGGCCAGTGCTCCCAGATACAAAGCTATTGCCTCCCCCGTCCTGGTCAGATGTCTATTCCAGGCACACAGACCCAGCCCACTAGCTGAACATCTACAGAGTTGTCTGAGAAGCAGACTGCATCTGTTGGCTGTTCAGCACTCTAACAACATCCCTGGGTCAGCTCACAGGGCTAACCAAGGATTGCTGTGGCTTGGTTGAGGGAACACATGGCTTTGGGCCTCTGTTGAGGGTAGCACAGCATGATGGGAACATATGAGTGAAGGGCCACATTTGGAACCAGAGAGAAAAGAGACCAGAATACCACGACCCTTTGTCCCTAAGGGCCTTCCACTAGGTTCCTCCTCTTAAAGGCCCACAGCACCCCATAACACCATCATCCCAGGGTCTGAGTTTTTCATATTGGCTTCAGGGGACAAAACCACATCTGAACTTCATCACAGACTCTTGATCCTCTCTCTGTAAATGAGTCCCAGAGATCACAAAGCCTGTAGCCACGCCTGGCACCCAGAAGGGGTTCAAGAAGATCAGTTGGCAGGGCAGGTGGGAAAATGCCATACCCTACTAAAGATATTAAATCATGGCTAAGTGAGAGGGCACAGAGGGTAAAGGCGCTTGCTGCTAAGCCTGACAGCTGGAGTTTGATCCCTAGAACCCACATGGAGGAAGAAGAGTCCTCCAACCTTCACAGGTGTGCTGTGGCACATGCATGCACACACATGCCACACACTCAGAAGGAAAAGATACTAAGCCGTAGTCCTTAGAGCCTGCAAATGTCACAAGAGCAAGTGGCCTTTACAGACAAATTTCAAGCTCGGGACTACAACATTGGTCTAATTCTAGATTAGACCTACAGTCCATCATAAGTGTCCGTATGAGAAGGGCAGGGAGCTATCAGTAATGAAAAAGAAGCCAGAGACCAGGGAGAGACAGAACCACAAGCCAGGGAAGCCGCTAGAACAATGATTCTCAACCTGTGGGCCATGACCCCGGTCACATATCAGATATTTAAATTATAATTCATAACAGTAGCAAAATTACAGTTATGAAGTAGTAGTGAAATAATTTTATGGCTGGGGTCCCCATGCCATGAGGAGCTGTATCGAAGGGGCGTGGCATTGGGAACATTGAGAACCACTGCTCTGGAAACTAGAAGAGGTAAAGACAGACACCCCGGAATCTCCTGTGCAAGCACAGATTCCCAGAACCTTGATTTCAACGTGAGGTACTGGTTTTGGACCTCCGGGGCTGTGAGTAGTTAGATCTCTGGTGCGCTTGAGCAGCTGGTTTGTGGGAATTTGCTAGAGCAGCCATGGAAAACAGAAGCCTCCAGCGCTCTGCATCACTTGGTGGAGTGGCCCTCCCTGCCTCTCTCAGTGGAGAGGAGCGCAGCGTGAGAAAGCATTTACAAATCCCTCTGCATGCTGTTTGACACCCAGCAGGTGCTTCCATAATCCCTGCTTCACACTTACAGCTGCATGGCGCGCGCGTGCACACACACACACACACACACACACACACACACACACACACACTTCGTGCTTGCCATTCTCCCGAATTCAGAAGTCCTGTTTGCTGTCAAGGCCGCTTGCCTTCTTACCACCCCACTCCAGCGTTTCACTCTTATCCGGCTTTCCCCTTCGGTGGGGGCCTCTGCCCTGGGTAACAAGGTCAGGCTTAGCTCTCATTAAGTAAGGAGGGGGATATAAAATCGAACAAACCCCCGCAGTTCTAGACTAATGGAGAGCTGAGACCGTGAGTTTGAGACGCACACTAAACATGGGCCGGTTGTGAGGAAAGCTGCAAAGGACTGGTTCACACGGTGCTCGTGCAAGTGATGGTGTATGTCCAAGGGGAGTCAGGGGTGGTCTGTGATCCACGGACAGCAGACCTTGTGAGGATCTGAGCTGTTGTGGTCGGGAGGCTTGGGAAGGCCGCTGTGAGACTGGTCACAGTGCGTACGTGTGAAGGCCAGGGGACAACTACAGGGACTGCCCACTTGGTTGTCTGGACAGGGTCTCCCATGAGCCTGAAACTTTCCTCAAAGCCTGGTTGTCAGCTGATATAAGCAGAGGCAAGCAGGTCGTGAGTTCAAGGCCAGCGTATACTGCATAGTGAGACCTTGTCAATAATTAAGGAAAAACTCAATGGAAATGTGTGCTCTGCTCTCCAGGGGTCCTGATCTGTCCATCTCAACACAGCAGTAGCCCAGTTTCCTTTTCCAAGTGGGTGACTGGTTCAGACTCCACAGTCACGTGGCCTCTGCCTGGTCCGCCCCTGCCATTTTCTAACACATCCTCACTACTCTGGGTGCCTTTGCTGGGGATTCCCTACAACACAAGGCAGGGCAGAGCCAGGCCACATGCTATGAGCGCCATGGTACAGGGATGAGGAGCGTCATTGTCCCCACAGGTCCCTGCCCTGGGCTGCCACACTTAGTAAAGACTGGGAGGGGAGTAGCTGCTGGACTTTGGAGCTCTGGGATTCACATCAGGGACCCTTTCCTTGTCTCTGAATCGTAGCATCAGCCATCAAGACCTTGTCACCGTGTTTGAGATGATGTAGGTAGAGTCCTAGCCACTATTTGGCGAAGTGGACAAGCAGGAATGGTTGCTCTTGCTGTTAGTCACCGAGCTAAACTGGGCTGGAAAGGTACCACGGTTAGTAAAGTGCTTGCCTTGCAAACATGAGGACCCAAGCGTGGTGGCATGCGCTTGTGTTTCCTGCGCTGGGATTGCAATAAACACTACTTGCAAGACTGAAGCCTCTTCTAGTGTGTGTGGGGTGCAGGGAGAGGAAAACATTTTCACAAGGATTGTACAGTTTCCCACTCTGTGTTTGGGAATTGATGGCATGCATATATCTCAACAAATCTGCTAGAAATAAGATTAAGGTTATAATATCAACAACCAATAAAATCAGTCCCAAGTTGCCACGAACAGAGCTGTAGAAGAAACAGTTTCCTTCCATGCCAATCCCACACTCCACAAATTCTCTGAATTTAGCCAGAAAAACTCAATCCAGGCACAGGATCAGGGCTCCTCAGCTCAGCCCTGCTACTTGCTTCCCTCAAGCCCACCCTTGCTGGAGCCATGGGGCCCGTGTGGAAGATGGACTCACCGTGGGCAGCTGTCCAGACAGCAGGTGGCTATCCTGGGCCAGCATGTTGGACACCATGATGGCTGGGAGGTCCATAGCTTGGTACGAGTAGGCAGGGAGCAGCCCGTTGGGCGCAAGGCCGTGGCACAGTGAGTGGTAGCCGGCTTCGTGGTCCCCCAGGTGCAGGAGGGACGGCTCAGGGAGGTTGGGAGGCGTTATAGGAGGAATCTCATAGTCTTCATTGCTCTCGCTCTGGCTGCTGTAGGTCTGAAAACATCAGAGGGACGGAGGGGGGGGCGGGGTCAG
The DNA here is from genome assembly GCF_018167655.1 of Microtus oregoni. Lineage (NCBI taxonomy): Eukaryota > Metazoa > Chordata > Mammalia > Rodentia > Cricetidae > Microtus > Microtus oregoni. Next base: position 6,718,962 of record NW_024543079.1, read on the forward strand.
TGCCTCAAATTCTCAGAACACATTTGATAGCATCAGTAACAGCAGCAGTGGAAACAGTGCCTTTGACAAAGAGAGGACCACCATATGAGGCAGAAGGCCTAGTGACCTCCTGACTCAGGTCCTGCTCCACTCCTCAGTGAATCTTCCTCCCGCTGAGAGTCTGCAGACAAGAGCTTGGACTCCTGGAGAGTGGATTTTCCTGAATCTGCTCCTGATTTCCCAGCAGACCTGGCCCACGGTCACCTGAGAACCACCCTCCCCCGGCCACCCACTTTACAGAGAGGGACTTGGTCCAGAGGAGAACAGTCAAGCAGAGTACGCAGATGAGCTGGGGACTGGAGGCTTCAGGCAGTCAGAGTCTCTTAGGCATCCCCAGGCATCTTGTGGTCCTTATCTCGGTGAGTGACATTTGTCCTGTCGTGGTACAGACTAGCAGTTAGCAGCCCTCCTCTAGGTCAGCCCTCCTCTAGGTCTTACTGGGCCATTTTTCCCACCCCAATGAGCAGGCCTCAGAACAAGGCTAGTAGACCGTGAGCACTACATTTGGCTTTCTCCTTGCCATAACCGTCCCAGGTTTTACCATAGATCACGGTGAGCATGTACGTTGAGCCCTGGTTTTGTGGCACACATCCTGGGTGTGCTTCAGTAGGTGGAGGGGACCTCCATTTGTCATTGTGAGTGAATTTTTTAAAAATCATACATGGGTTATAAGACTTTTAATTACGTGTGTCTGTCTGTCTGTCAGTCTATCTGTCTGTCTGTCACACCATGGTGCATATGTGGAGGTCAGAAGACAACTTGTGGGCGTCCTTCCGCTATGTAGGCTTTGGATATCAAACTCAGGCCTGACTTGATGACAAGTGCCTCTTGTCATCTAGAATTTTTCACTTTAATCTCATCAAACTATTTCCCCCATAGTCTACTGAAAGTCTCGGGTGCCTTTCTCATTGTCATCTAGTTAATATCAGAGCAAACTTGCCTTGTTTCTTTTTATTCCACTTCCTCCCTCCATCCTTTCCTTTCCTTTTTTTTTTTATTGAGAAAGAATTTACTCTGTAGCCCATGCTGGCCTTGAACTCTCAGCCCTCTGAGTGCTAGGGGCCATAGGTATGTTGGACACCCTGCACCCCTAGGACAAATCCTGCTTGGCCCTGATCTGTCGCTCATATTTGCAGTGTTGGACTTGGTTGGTAAAGGCCTTCATATCAGGTCCATGTGTGAGATTAGCTTCAATCTCCCTGTCTGCGATGCCCATGCCTGGAGAGCCAGACTTCCCTCTCCATATTCTGGAGATGAGACCCAATAGAAGACAGCTATGTGAACTATAAGTCAGAGCTGAAGAAACTATCCATGACCCACCAGAAACAGAAAAAGAGAAGTTGCACACAGAGGATAGCAGGTGTCTCATGGGCTCTGTTTTAATGGTCCAGAGGAGTACCACAAGAGGCAATGGGTTGAGATCTTCCAGAAGTGACGAAAGACACCAGACGTATTTGTGAATAGGAGAAAAACTTCCTTAACATGTATGTGCAGAGAATGGAAGGCACAGTGGGGCTGGAGAGGTGGCTCAGTGGCAGAGTGCTCACTAGGCACTTGTGATGTTCTGGGCTCTGTCCAGAGGGAGGAAGGACATGGTTTGCCGTTCTGTATTGCTCTGTGAATCCAGCATGCAGACTGAGCAGCTAACTAGCTATCCCCCTCCCCGCCGAAGTCTAGCCCTTTTCTCATGGATTGATGGACAAAGCTGTGTGTATAGGGAGGTTTGGGTAGAGCTATGACAGAGCAGGCACACAGGGCTTGTTCCTTAGGTTCCAGAATGAACATCGCTTCTTGCTCACTGGCTCCCTCTACAGGGATATTATGGAGTTACCACACAGATAGGTAAACGGGTCTGGAAGAGGTGGCTACACCTAACTGCTGACTTCCCTTGGCTTTCTTCTCAGGTTGGAGTTTGCCTCAGTCAGCCCTGATCTCTCTTCTCTTTCTCCCTTACACTCCCTTCCGGATACCCCAACAACCCTCGTGTTCAAAGCCCTGTAGGGGTCACGTTCAGCCTCTGTTCTTGGTTGCTCACCCAAGCACCACAACGGGACATCTCCATACCCACATGTCGTTCCCTTCTTCTACCTTGCACTCACCCGTAGTCTCTGACCTCATCAGATGATGTCACCCTCCATGCACAAACCCGGTGCTCCCCTTCACTCACCTCTCAATTCCAATATAACTACTCCAAAATACGTTTAAACTCTACATAGTCCACTACCACCTCTCACCCCACCGGGGACAAAGATGACAGCCTCCTCCTGGTCTCCCACAGCTCTCTCCTGTCCCTACACTCCTTCTTGTAACCAGAATCTTCTCTAAAAAGAATCATCCCGTTCCTGCCCCCACGCCATGCAGCGGGGGCAGTGGAACTCAACGGATCGCAGCCAGCAGCCCGGGCTTTCTAGCCAGACTTGGAGGTCTCCAGCAACACTTCCGCACCAACCAGGAGCCCACTGGGTGAGACTGGGCACTATTATGATGTTTTTAAGTTGAGGGAGAGTGGTCCTATTATGGGCCACGATGGTCTAAGCTGGACAAGGAACCCCACACTCGGGCCTGGGGCAGTGAGCCCCAGGTTCCGAGAAGAAAACACTGGCCCTCCAAGCACCTTGCAGCCACAGGCAGATGGGCAATGCTATGGTGTGTTGGGACTAATGAGTCCTGGCTTTCAACTGCTTCCCTGCTAGAACCTTCTAATTGAAGTTACTAGAAGCTGTGCCTAGCTTAGAGGATCAGAGGATGGGATTTTCACCTGTTGGCCATTGACTTCAGTGTATTTAAGCCTCCATAGTGCTATTAAAGAGGGGCTTTTGGTACCAGTGTTGGAAGGTCTGTACGTCGGTCAGTCTGTCTCTGCGTGTGTATTCTCTACCTCCAGCCCCTTGCCCGAAGCTCACGAACTGGGTTCTAGCGCATAGAGCGCAGACGGGTGCACGGCAATGGTGAGCAAATGTATGGAGTGATAAGGGACAGAGAGAAACAGAATATTTATGTCCTGTGGATAGAGGCATAACTGGAAAGGTAAAAGAGATGAGGAGTGGGTGAGGTCCACAGGGATGTCTGGGCCTGGGCTGCTTCTGGGGGCATATCTGGGTTCCGTCTCTGATGCAGCTCCGGGCTCTGCTGATGTCTGTGGCTCCTGAAACCACCAAAGGCAGAGAGGATAAGACTGTGCAGAGCTGGCCTCGCCCCTCACTGGCCGCAACACTGGGGAGAACTGGTCCTGCCCCTCATTGACTGAAGCACTCAGAAAAAGGATCTCTGCTCTCCTGGGCTGCACAATGAGCCTGTTCACAGAGGCATGGTTAGCGGGCCCTGAGAGTGTGGGAATGGGAGAGCTGACCACGCCCCTCACCTGCCAGGTGGTGGTGGCAGAGGTGAGGGAAAGATTCCCTCCTAGGACCACACCTCCCCTGGGTATAGAGTCAGCCCTGTCCGTGGAGGTGTGGGCGAGCTAGCACCAAAGCCGTGACCATGGCAGAGGTGTCCCTGCCTCTCATCAGCTGCAGCACCTGGGACCCAGTTCCAGAACCAGGGTTAAGAGTTGGCCCACCCCAACATCTGCCTCATCTGTGACCTGCTGGAGCACAGGGGAGGAGCCAGAGGATATCTTCGACACAGGACCCAACAGGATGTCCAGGAAGAGTCCCAGTGAGGGCCCGGCATTGATGGTGCAGCAGAGACCAGGGGCCCTGAACCGTACCAATGATTCTTTTCAATAAATGCCTGCATATAAAGATACACGGATAAAGGGTTTACTGCGTGACTCACTGTGTCACACTGAAGCTTCTATGACAAGATTTTCCTTCCCTCTCTCCCTTCCTCTTTCTTTCTCCCACTTTTTCTCTTAAATTTTATTTTGTTTTATTTTGGGTTGGGGCAGGAGATGGGTGGGATTGGGCGGCAGGATGTAAAAGACAAAGAATGAATGAATGAATGAAGAGACAGAATCATCCCACTAGTCGCTTGTGCTGCGCATGCTCAGACAGCTGCCCTGGCTTTATCACTATTGCTAATGTTTCACTGCACAGACTCACGGGTTCAGTTCCAACATTTTCACAGAGGTGTACCATGTACCTAATAAATTTCTCTCCTTTCCCAGTTTATCCCCCTTCCACTTTCATGTTACATATATATGCCTATGTATATGTATTTAAATCTAAATTTCACATATGAGAGAAAGCAAGTGATATCTGCCTGAGTCTGGACACTGAACACGGGGAGCTCCAGTTCCTATCTTTTCCCTGCGAATAACATGGCTTCCTTCCTCACGTCTGAGTAAAACTCCGTCATGCCACCTTGTCCTTACCCTCTGTCTAGGCTGGCTCTCCCATCATTAGCAATGCTCCCTGGACGTGTGGCTATGCTGGCTTAGAGTCCTTCAGGTACACATCCAGGAACCCCATGGCCTTTGGGTCCAAGATCTTGGTCTCAAACATGATGCTGTAAGTCCTCCCATGGTCTGGTTGTTGCCAGCTCAGGACTGCTCTTCCTGGAATTGCAGGGCATTAAGGGACCTTTCCAAGGAGACAGAACAGATGCCAGCTGCTCACCGGCTCGGCATTCTCACTGGTGTGTTCTTTAATGTCTGTGCCACAGGTTCATGTCCCGTGAGTTAGCTTGTCTTCAGCTTCACCACCAAGATGGGCTGGGAGCAAGTGTCTGGATGGACTCAGCCATGGGTATTGCATCACTCCAGAATGCAAAGGCCAGGGTCACCTCCTCCTAGTGCCCCTCCCCCTACCATCTGCGCTCTATGCGCTAGAATCCAGTTCACGAGCTTCGGGCAAGGGGCTGGAGGTCAAAAGTCCCTCTTTAATAGCACCAGGGAGACTTAAATACCCTGCAGTCAATGGCCAACAGGTGAAAACCCCATCCTCTGATCCTCTAGGCAAAGCACAGCTTTTAGTAACTTCAATTAGAAGGCTCTAGACAGGGAAGAGCAGCTGAAGGCCAGGACTCAATTGGTCCCAACATCCTAGAGCCCTTCTCAACTGTCCCGCCCATCCTCTGCAAAGACACCTCCAAGCCCCACACATTGCAAGTCTCTCATGGCGCTCGGTACCTCCTATAGCTGTTTGTGGTTCATCTCTACCTTTGGCTTGTGTATCCCTTCTAATCCCTTCTACAAAGCCCCGGGCTCCATAAAGGCTGGAGCTAAGTCTGGTTTGTTCCCAGTACCGAGTACAGTGATTGACACCTAGAAAGAACTCAGTTACAATGCACTGAACGAGGTCACAAAAATGGATCACTCCAGGATCTAGGTTCAAGCCTCGCCCAGGTGTTTCTGTATTTGTCCCTCCCAGCAGACTGCTGTCCCTTGGCTACCTTTGTCTCAGGCTATCAATCACTACCTCCCTGCCTGTCCTCCAGCATCCAGAACAGGTGCTGACACAGGGCAGGATGCCAATAAATCCCAAATGACCACAAAAGTCCATTCTTTTAAATCCAAGCCAGAACTCCAAGGTTCTGGAACACACCCAATCAGCCAGAAGCCTTTGAGAAAATTAAGTATGTGTTGTATCAAAATATTGAAATAACACAATTATGGTAATTCCTCTAAAGAAGAAATTAGCACACTTAAAAATAAGCATGCAAACACACACTTGCCTCTTTGGGGTGTAGTCAGATCCCCGACACCTGAGCACAAGCCTGCCCGTCCTGGGGCTGATCTTCACTGAGTCCCTACTGTGTGCCTGTCTCAGCTTCTGGAATTTCCATGCATTCTCCCCTTAACCGTGTCTGCTCTGAAAAGGCGTGTGTATCACCTTTGTTCTTCAGACAGGGAAGGCAGAGCGCAGAGCCTGAGAAAAATGTCTTATAGCCAGAGTCTCTGACTTAGGCCTTATGAGTGTGATGTCAGCATCCCCCACACTGGGTTAGAAGACATATAGATGCTATTCCAGACCCTGCTGTGCAAGAGATCATGCCTACTCTGGTCCTCACACGGGGGTGGGGGTGGGGCTCATGAAAACCCAGAGGGCAGCTTCAAGGTGCCAAGGGTCCTAAGGGCTCTGGGACACACAGAAGGAAGGCATCAGATGTATTTTTCATATCCCAGGTCAAGGGAGAGAAGAGTGTGGGGCCATTTGAGTGACCTGAGGCTAGCTACTGGGCCAGAGGAGAGCTGATCACCCCTGGATCTCTGGGAAGAGGATCTTAATGCCTAGCATTGTATCTTACTTTATTATATGTTTTGTGTTATTATATAAGGATCTCACATAGCACTATCTTAAGCCAACCTTTCTGGAAAGATCCTCAAAGTTAGAGCCTCAGGATAAAACTCGAACCCAAGAGATTCTAGTCACAGTATCGAGCTGAAAACCACCACAGTGTCTGTCAGACTAAGTAGATGGCTGTCAGTCTGTCAATCTAACTAGACAGCTGTCCAGTCTGTCAGTCTAACATGATGACTGTCCAGTCTGTCAATGTAATTTGATGGCTGTCCAGTCTGTCAGTCTAACTTGATGGCTGTCTAGTCTGACAACCTAACTTGATGGCTGCCTAGTCTGTCAATCTAACTAGGTGGCTGTCCCGTCTGTCATTCTAACTTAGTGGCTGTCCAGCAAGGCTTGCTGAGATGGAAGTGTAGCTTTAGATTAAGACAGACCCAGACCCAGAGGAGCGATCCAGACTTTGTTAGAAGAGGTCCCTGACACCGAGGTGTCATTTAGATGGCAAGGAAACTGAGGCTTAAATATATTTGCTACAATGACTAAAATTTACTGAGACACCAGATAATGTTCAGCAGTCACAGATACATCACAACGAGGTACCATGCCAGCTATGTCTGGTTCTTAAAGATTTTCATCATCTCAAAATGAGACTCCATTCCTATTAGGCAATCTCTACCTGCTTCCCTTGGCTCCTCAACCATCGGTGTCCACCAATGTCACTCTGCCTCTAAGAATTTACCTAGTCTGGCTGTTTGTAAGTAAACTGAAGACTTCTTTTACTTTGCATTATGTTTTGGACGTTCATCTATATTCTACTTAGAATCAAGCTTACATAATGTTCATTTATCACAGAAGCGTTTTGAGATTTGTGACCTACATCAGAGCCTTATTTCTTTTCATGGTCATGAGCTATTCCAATATATGGATGTGCCGCAATTTGTTCATTCGTCCACTGATGGACATTAAATCTCCTTCTAACTTTGGCTGCTGTGAGTTGAGTAACCACTAATAAATGTATACAAACATTTGTTTATTTTTCAGGGTGTTTTTTCATACATACACAGGAATGGAATTGCTAGGTCATGTGGTAATCCTGTTTGACTTTTGAGAAACTATCGAGGACCTTTCCACGGTGGCTGCTTATCTTTATGGTTCTGCTGACAATATGCGACGGTTCCAATGTCTCCACATCTTCAGCACCAAGATTTTCAATATTTTTGTGATAATCATCTTCGTGATATGAAGTAACAACCTCTTGTGGCTTTGATTTGTATTTTTCTAAAGACCAATGACTGACTACCTTTGCATGTGTTTGTTGGCTGTCTGAACTTTAGAGAAATGTTTATTCCAGCCCTTTGTCCCTGTTTTAGTTGGGACAAAGCACCGAAATAGAGTCATTACAATTTAATTTTGATAATTTTTTTGTTGTCCACAGTTCATATTCAGGATCCATATTCAGGATATCGTATTCAGGAATCCACAGCCCCGATCCACAGTTGCATCACTGTGTATGCGGCAGGAGATAGAGTCCTACGTGGCTGTTTTGCATGTGACTGTTCACGTGTCTGTCATGACATCATTTGGTGAAGAGACAGTTCTTTCATTGTAAATGGTCCAGGCAACTCTGCCTGGACAAGAGGCCCATGGATACATGAGTTTAGCCTTGGACTATGAAGTTTATTACATTGATCTACATGTCCTTATCCAAAGACTGTGTTACTTGTGCTTAGAGAAATTAGCAACTGTGAGTCTTGTAAGTTCCTCTTTCAAGATTACTGGTGCTACCCAGAGCTCTTTGCAATACCACATGAATGTTAAGACTCATATATTTTTTTTTTCATTTCTGCAGTAAAAGTGTCCTGGCTCGCTTTAACTATCATCTTGTCACAGCCAACAGTCACTCTGGAAGAGGCGGTCTCAGATGCCCAGACTAGATTGGCCTGTGACCATGTCTGTGGTGGGGTTGTCTTGATGTTTGATGTGGGAAGAACCAGCCCACTGTGGGCGGTGCCACCCCTAGGCAGGTGTCCTGGGTTGCATGAGAAAGCAAGCTGAGCACAAGCCAGAGGGAGCAAGCCTGTAAGCAGCCTCCTCCACACGTTCTGCTCTTGCTCCTGCTTGAGTCCCCACCCTGGTTTCCTCAGCGATACATTGTAACCAGGAAGTATAAGCCAAATAAACCCTTTCCTCCCTAGGTGGCTTTTGGTCCTGGTGTTTATCACAGTGACAGAAAGCAAACTAGAGCAAAGGGTCAGTGGGAATCTGACAGGATCCTCAGTGAACAAGTTGGGCATCCATGCTATCTTCTAATGGCCACACACAGGGCAGCGGGGCCTTCGCTGGGCAGGTCTCTACTCCCTTACTCCCTTTCAGCTGTGTTCTATAGCTTCCCATTGTTGAATCTTTCACATCCTTGGCTACAATTCCCCCTTCTTATCTCCTTATCCTGGTGCTGTTGCCTGTGGAGAGTCTTCTTAGTTTCTTTTTGAGTTGTCTATTGTTGGTTTATGGAAACATAATTGCTATTCCCACGCTCCTTTTATACCCTGACCCTTCGCCAAGTTCATTTACTATCTTTTATAACTTTAAGGAAAGCAGAAAGTCCATACTACTGGAGAGAGAGAGAGAGAGAGAATAGAATATGAGTAAACTAGAGTCTGAAAAGATCAAAGTGCTAACTACGATGGTGTTCATAAGGAACTGTCTTAGAAATGGCAGCCGGACGATGAAGACCAGCCGCAAGGGATCCTCAGCCTCTCAACTGACTTCCTGAGAGATAAAAAGTCAATATTCTGATTTAAAACAAATGAGTCTAGCCGATAATGTTTATAACAGACACGCTCCAAATAAAATGTCAGGAACAGTTTAAATAAACAGATGCTAGCAGGCAAATGAAGAGTAATGTGGCAAAATTAATAGCAAATTAAGGACAAATTCAGAGCAAAACGTATTAAAGAGACTTCGAGGAATACTTCTGCGACAAACGATACAATCCATGAAGGAGTGGCAGACACAAACTTTCATGAACATTGATAAATTACAGGAGTAGAAAATGTTAAAAGCATAAAACTAACCTGGCACTGGTGCCGCTCATTTGAAATCCTAGTGCTCAGAAGGCTGAGGCAGAAGCACTGGGAATTCCAGGCTAGCCTGGGCTATGTAAGGGCCCATTTAAACAAGCAAATAACAGCAACAGAAACCCAGACTAAAGCCATAAACGGAGTGAGACATTTTGACACATCTCTTGAACAAGTCAACCAGAAGGATAATGAATAAGGGGGAATGGAAAGGTGGCCCAGTGGTTAGGAGCTCTTGTTGATCTTACAGAAGCCTCAGGTAAGGTTTCCAGCAACCATGTGGAGACTCACAACCATCTCTAACCATCAGTTCCTGGAGATCCAACCCCCTCTTATGACTGAAATTATAAAACTATTATCTTGATAGAATCTGATACATGAACAATTGGAAATTGATACCATTTACTTAATATCTTTTTAAAATTATGTATACAATATTCTTTCTGTGTGTATGCTTGCAGGCCAGAAGAGGGCACCAGACCTCATTACAGATGGTTGTGAGCCACCGTGTGGTTGCTGGGAATTGAACTCAGGACCTTTGGAAGAACAGGCAATGCTCTTAACCTCTGGGCCATCTCTCCAGCCCCTTTACTTAATATCTTTATGAGAAGATTAAAAAAGGGCAAAGCAAATGAATTCAGAACTCACTTGAAGAAGGTAAAAACAGAAAAACTAAATTAAGCAACAGTCAATAGGTGAAAGAAAAATGAAAGAGAAACATATCACAGATAAGAAATAAAAGATAGAGTTAGTTTCCCGAGAGAAACTAACAGAAAATTAGCAAGGAGCTGGAGATACGGCTCAGCGTATGAGGTGCTTGCTGCACAAGCATGAGGACCTGAGTTCGGATCCACAGAACCCGGGTAAAATGCTAGTCAGGGCTCTGTGCATCTGTAGCCCCTGCATTGGGGTCCATGAGACAGGATTGCTGAACAAACGCTGTGCACCCATTCATCTGCTGATGGACACCTAGACTGAACCAACATCTTGGCTGTTGCAAACTGGGTCTCGGTAATACAGATGTGCAGAGGTCTCTGTGGGGTGCTGACTTAGCCTCCTCCAGGTCTACATAGGCATTCTAGCTTCTTTTCTGTTTCTGTATAAAACACATCAAACTGGCATCTTAGGGGAGAAAAGGTGTTCATTTCAGCTTTCAAGTTACCGCTCATCATTGAGGGAAGACCAGATGAGATCTTAGGCAGGAACTCGAAACAGAAACTGTGGGGGCGTGGGGGGGTGGGGGGAATACTGCTTGCTGGATCACTCAGACTCCGGTTCAGCTTAGCTTTCTCAAATGACCCAGGACCGCCTGTTCAGGGAATGGCACCACCTACAGTGGGCTGGACCTTCCAACGTCAATTAACCCCACAGACCAATCTGAGCTGGGCCATCCTTTCATTGATACTTCCTTCTCAGGCAGCTCTAAGCTCTGTCAAGTTGATACAAACAACGGAACAACATTTAAGGCTGTTCTCTTTCTCTCTAAACGTGTCCCAGATTGGACATTAAGTTATGTGACCACCTGCCACCACTTTACCAAGAAAACCCTGCACTCCATAGGTGCATCTCAGCTGAATGCCTGTAAACACAATTCACCATTGTCCAGGTCTGTTTTCCCAGCAATGAAAACGTTATCTTACCCAAACTCCATCAACTAAAGTGGCTATCCCAACCCTTAACCATCTTATTATATCTGCAGAGGTTTAAGAATTCTGCAGGGAATGGAATGTGGGGTTTTTGTTTTTTGTCAAGCTTGTCTGTGTCCATAATGCCCAAGTCAAGTTAATCATCTTGAGAATAATAGCCTGCGTCACCCACCCCAGAGCTACTTAATAGAATCTTTCTGACTCATGTCTTGCAAGTATATCAAATATGAAATCGGGGAGATTATGCCTGCTGGCTGGTCTACCACCTTCCTGCACTCAAAATGCTTCTTGATAAATAAAGAAAGAAATAAAAAGCAAAGCCTGTAGTATACATTAAGCAAATGGGAGCAGGAAAGCAGTGCTATGCAAATCAACTGTGGACTCTGTGTGATGTGGGGGAGGGACATGACATTCATTAACCCTTTGTTCACTGGCAGAACCTCAATCAGATCTGGGCAAGGCCATCCGGAGGAGTATGTCCAACATCCTTAGCTACTGGCAGCCTCAGCTGCTTCACGGTTGTCCCTGACAAGCTTGGATTGCCACAGATGGATATGGAACATGAGCTTTGTTTAGCTGTCTATGGGAATGAGTGTGATAACACCATGAGTTCTGGCTCAAGAAATTACCAGTCTCAGAGGCTCAGGGAGCTTCCTGGATGATATTTACCTTTGGGGAACAATGGACTCTGGAAAGATGCGGGGCTGTAGTTGGGTTTGGGGCTTTCTTTGTTAGGAAAATGTACTCCCTGGAGAACTTCGAAGCTCAGGTAATCTGAGGACACTGGCATTGGAATGAGACATAACAGTATGAAGAGGAAGCCACCATTCTACACAGGAGGACTCTCACTTCCATGGCTAGGGACAGAAATGCTTTGTTCATTTGTTTGGTTAAATAATACTTTAAATTTGTGGACAGCTGGGGCTGGAGAGATGGCTCAGCGGTTAAGAGCATTGCCTGCTCTTCCAAAGGTCCTGAGTTCAGTTCCCAGCAACCACATGGTGGCTCACAACCATTTGTAATGAGGTCTGGTGTCCTCTTCTGGCCTTCAGGCATACACACAGACAGAACATTGTATACATAATAAATAAATAAATAAATTTGTGGGCAGCTATTTTGCTTGTATGCATGTATGTATGTGTGTATGTATGTGTGTATGTATGTATGTATGTGCATCACATGTGTTCAGTGCCTGTGGGTCAGAAGAGGGCATTGGATTCTCTGGAACTTGGATTACAGACAATATTGGGAGCTGGGAATTGAACCGGGCTCCTCTGGTAGAGCAGTCCGTGACCTTAACTGTGGAGCCATTTCTACAGCTCCTATCTGTTTGAATAACATTTTTTATAGCCACATATTCACCTGTTTTTTGGCATTTTTCCTCGGGTTTACTACAAGAGGGGCTCAGCAAACCTTTTCTGCAAAGGTCCAGCTAATAAATATTTGAAACAACTTTTCAACTTTGTTGTTGTAGCATGGGAACGGCAGTAGATGATACTGAAAGTCACGAGGGTGGCTGTGCTCCAATAAAGCTTTGTTTATAGAAGGCAGGTGGAGGGCTAGATCTGGCACACGGATCGCGGTTTACTGACCTGTGTCCTAATCGATCAGGAAAACCAATATATTCACAACTGAGTTCCTTCCTGCCCTCTTTCTGCATCAAGTGTGCTCCTCTCCTCTACTTGATGGCTCACACCAGAAGCCTGAGATGAGGCCTAGTCCCTCTCTCGCTCCTTCCCTCCTTCCCTTCCTCCCTCCTTCCCTCCCTCCCTCCCTCCCTCCTTCTCTTCCCACTCCACCTACTCCAGTGAGCTCTAAAATCCTGCTGGCTCTACATGTCACTGTATCCCAAGCCCCCCCACTATGATCCATCTTCCAGGTGACTCCCTGGGTCACCGTTTTCCCAGGACATCTGTAATCACCTCCCCGATGGCTTTCTGCCTTCTATGCTTGTTCCTTCCAGTATGTTCCCCATCTAGCAGCCCAGACAATAGATCCGCCTACGAACCCAATGGTGCTGCTTCCATCACCTGACATCCCTTTTGCATTTAGGACACAGGATGAAACCTTCTGGGCCAGCAAGACCCCAAGTGAACTGGTCCCCAATCTCCATCTCCTACAAAAACGTTTACCATCACAGACTAGCACGGATGGCAGCTAACACACCACGTACCTTCCCTTTCTGTCACCTTGCACAAGAATCAAGTCTGCGTGGCTGGCTCTTTGTCTTCTTGTTGGTAATGGCCCCAGAACCAGCGCCCATTAGGCCTTTCCTTGATAGCCACACATTCCAGCTCTTGCCTTCCCTGGCAGCGGTCTGCCTTATCCTCCACACTTTTTACTCTCTGTTGTTTTCTCCCCTGATCGCTGTGTATCTCCTATATGGAGCGAAGGATCCAGGAAGGCTGGAGCCATTTCTGTTTGTCTCATGTTGAGCCTTCAGGACCCAGAGCTATGTTGGGCACTCAGGAGAAATAATCTATGTTGAATGTACGCGAAGCTGGTCACCGAGACTGCCTGACCCCGCGTGTAAACTCACCTGACCCTCAGACCTTCCTTAACCATCAGTGAAGGCTCTTTCCCCAGTTAGAGGGTTCTGAGACCACCTGCTTCAGTCTTCCCACTGTGGAATAGGTCAGGATCTGCAATGGTCAAACTGATCAGTAACAAAGGTAGAGTGAGCTGTGGTGTGTGTGTATGTGTGTGTGTGTGTGTGTGTGTGAGTGTGTGTGCATGCACATGTATACATGTACACAGTCTTGCACATGCTATATGTAGATCAGAGGGCAACCTCAGGGGCCAGTCTTTGTTGCCCACATTTTTAAAGCAAAGTCTCCTGTTTGCCTCTATGTGCTCCAGGGGCTGTTGTCAGCTGCCTGAGGAAGGAGTGCTGACTGCTCTGCTCGAGGCTACATCTCAGCAGCTGCTCCACTGCCCCACCACACAGAAGACGCTTAGTCAGCAAGCTTTTGTTTTGTTTTGAGACACAGTCTCACTGTGTAGCCCTGGCTGGCCTGAACTCACTAAGTAGATCAGGCTGGCCTTGAACTCACAGAAATCTGCCTGCCTCTGCCTCGTGGGAGCCAGATAGGATTAAAGGTGTGAGCCACCCTGCCCAGCATCAGAGTGTCTTTGAACGGGGACTTATATGAATGAGGACCCGTGGCCCGCAGTCCCAGGCCCAGCTCTGTGTTCCCTCCCGAACAAGTTCTCAGAAGCCAGTCAAGCTCAGAAACAGCTTTGCCCTGAGAGTAACTGCAGGGGATTCTAATTTAGACCCTGAGTGGTGGGGGGTTTTTTCATGAAGTATGGAGTCCCAGTGGTGGTCCCAATGGGCCGTATGACCTTGGTCAAATCGTTGTCCCTTTCTGGGCCTCAAATGTTGCCTGTAAAAAGAGGGACCTGGCCTGGGGGTTTTCAACACAGGTGTCATTCCTGCCCCTGGGCCTGGTTTGCAGGTAGCAGACAGACCTGGGCAGAGCTGTGTTTGAGAGCATTTTAAACTGATGAGCATGCTTTCTGGTCCCTTCTGTGCTAAAATAGCTTCTGGGGAAATGTCTATTATGTCTCTCTGCAGCTCCTGCCCCCCCCCACCCCCTTTTCCATCCCTGCCTTTTGGAAACCACAGAAGTAGCTTTATCAAAAAAAAAAAAAAATGTGCAGAGCCAGCAGCGGAACAAAGCTGCAGGAGTTCTCAGAGCGCATGGCCCTTGCACAGGCCCGAGAGAGGCTGAGCAGGGCAGATGCGAACTCTGGGTTACCTTAGGAGTGCTCAGACACTACAAGGTTGGCTACCTTCTGATCAAGGTTCTACCACTGTCCCTAGCATTGTGGGTGCTTGGACCGGACAATATAACTTCCCCTGACACCAGCCACATGCCCCCCCCCCCCCACAGTGTGTACCTCTGGATGCGCTGGCTCCCCTGCACAGGCCACTAGCCCGCCCCCTCCCCATGCCTGCCCAGGTGATGCTTGCTCATTGACGGGGCTATCATGACACTCCTCTGCCTTGCTAGATTGGAACGAGCACAGCAGGCCTGCTCTGAGCAGAATGGATAAAGGCCTGTTCCTCCAGTAGTCGGGACCCCATGCTCCTGTAAACGACCTCATTATGGGGCTGTAGCTTGAAATCCACTCCCCTGAGATTTACTGAGTACCCATCCTAAGGCTTGTGCTGGGTCCTACAGAGTCACTAATGAAGAAGTGACTCAGCCCTCAGGTTTGCCCTCTCTCTCTCTCTCTCTCCCCCCCCCCCATCCTTCCTTCTTTCCTTTTTGCTTGTTTGTTTCTGTGTAGCCCTGATTGTCCTGGAACTCACTCTGTAGACCAGGCTGGTTTCAGATTCAGAGATCCGACTTCCTCTGCCTCCTGAGTGTTGGCATTAAAGGCGTGCATTACCACCGCCTGGCTCATCCCACTTTTCTACATCTTCATTAAAAATATAATGGCTACATTAACATTTATATAGTATGTACCATGTGTGCAGGGACCCTGCTCCATGAAATTTTCATGTATGAATGCTATCAACCATGAATGGGTGCTGTCATCTTAGCCACTGTATAAACCGAATGACCTTGAGATGAGAAACTTGTCCCAAATTCAAGACAGACTATGAAGCCAGGGATGCACCTGGCAGTCTTGGTCAGGGGAACTGGCTGTGGGGATGACTATCAAAGCGACTTTGAGATGTTTCTTCCTTCAGCAGCACCCCCTCACTAAGCCCACAGTCCCAACTGCTGTATTAAACTTCCCGAGAGACCTTGAGCCAGAGGCACCTAGCTAAGCCACTCCAAAATCCTCATCTGCAGAAAGATTTGTATTGGCTTTAAAAAGAAAAGAATTTGGCTGTGAATTTGCATTCTCTCTTTTGTTTATTTGTTTGTTTGCTTGGTTTTTTGTTGTTATTGTCTTTTTGTTTTTTGAGACAGGGTTTCTCTGCAGCTTTGGAGCCTATCCTGGAACTCACTCTGTAGACCAGGCTAGCATCAAGCTCACAGATCCATCTGCCTCTGCCTCCTGAGTGTTGGGGTTAAAGGTGTGCGCCACCACAGCCCGGTCTCTTTTAAATTCTTATTAATATATATAATATATATAATATATATATGCATGATATATATATAATAATTATATATCATGCATCTCTGGGTGTGCTTTGCATGCAACATGTATTCGCGTTCTTATGTGCATGGAAGCATGCTTGTGTGATGTCACGAATCATCCTCAATCCATCTTTCACCTTATTCAGTGGGGCAGGTTCTCTCAATCTGAAACCGGAGACTGCTCATTTGTTTCCCGGCCGCCCAGCCCCGGATAATCACACGGAAACTATATTAATACAACACTGTTTGGCCTATGACTCAGGAATAGTTCTAGATAGCTCTTACATCTTAAATTAACCCATTTCTACTAATTTATATTTTACCATGAGGTTCGTGGTTTGTTACCTCTTGCTTTCTGAACTGCTACATGGCGTCTTTCTCCTTGACTCCGCCTGCTCTCTCTATATCTCTGTTCGAATTTCTCACCTGAATTTACCCTACTTAGCAATTGACCGAAACAGCTTTATTCATTATCCAATAAAAGCAACACATATACAGAAGGACATCCCACATCATCAATCAAAACCAGAACTCAGCGATCTGTCTTAGAAGGCAGCTTGCTTTGGGGATTCCCAGTCTCTACCTTCTGGGGCTGGAGTTATAGGTGGGACACAATGCTCACCTAGCATTTATGTGGGTTCTGGGGACTTGACATCCAGTCTTCTTGCTTGCATGTCAAACACTGAGCCATCTCGCCAGACCTGTTTGTGAGAGCGTGTGGTACTGGAGGTTTGAACCTAGGACTTTATGCCTGACACTTGACAAGTGTTCAACCGTCCAGCCCTATCCCCAGCCCTCTTTCTTTCCTTTTGTCTCGAGACAAGATCTCACTTAATTGCCCACATTAGCCCTAGAGCTTGTATTCTTAATGACCATGTAGTTTTGCCTCTTTAGAAACAGAGAACTTGGGCTTTCTTGTGCACGCTCCTGTGTTTCCCTGCTGTCTTCACAGACAGCTCTTTCTCTTCCATCTTTAACTGCTCTATAGTGTGGGTCTGTCTCAACCCCACCTAGACACCCCTAAGCACAGGCTCTCTACCTGCCAAATAATTTAGGCAGACAGTGCTCCCCACACCAGGCTTTTGGTCTGCACTACCCACGCGACAGAGGCCTTGCAGTGGCAATGCACCCTGACTCCAAGGTGGGTGAAGTTGGAAACTCCAGGATGCTGCTGGTCCCACTACACTCTGGGCACCATGACTTGGGGTATCAATAGCATAGACTTTGCCGTAGACAGACAATGGCTCAAAGCCTAGCTCCATCACATCTTGGCTGGAGAGTCCTTAACCTCACAGAGGAAGAGACACTTTCTTGGACTCACAGAATAAATTGCAGCTGCTTAGAACCAAGATGGGTGTGGCTCTGGGTACCTGAAATCCTAGCACTTGGGAGATGGAAGCAGGTGAATCTGTCTCAGTTATACAGTGAGCTTGAGGGTTAGCTTGGGTTACATGAGACTTTGTTGAAGGAAAGAAGGGAGGGAGGGAGGGAGAGAGGGAGGGAGAGAAGGGAGGGAGAGAGGGAGGGAGGGAAGATGGGAAGAAGGGTGAATGGGTAGGTTAGAGACATATACAGAACTCTTGTTCTATCCCAATCCAGAGTCTTTTAACTATAGCCAAACTCACCCTCCTGTGTGCTGAGTCTAGACACTTGTTTGCACTCATTTCTACAAGTCAGCATGTCTCCAGATGTGTAAATCCCTTCACAAATCCACGTGTGAGTGTGTATGAAAGAAAAATTCATCAGCACCTGAACCAGTGGGCCTTGGGGGGTTGCTCTCTTTCTCTGTCTCTGTCTCTCTCAGAATTAACTCAGCTCTTCCTAGAGGCCATGTCCCCAGGAACTCACAGATTAGAAGGGAGATAGTCATTAAACAAACGAAGATAAGAATCTCAATAGTGTGTGTGTGTGTGTGTGTGTGTGTGTGTGTGTGTGTGTGTAGGAAGTACAAGTGAGTAAGCCCCACCTTCACTTCTGGGAAGAAACTGAGGTGCTGAGACCCTGATTAATTGCCCTATGGAGGGATGCTTGTGAGTGACTGTGTCTACATGCACGTGTGTGTGTATGTGCTCATATTTGCGTGTGAATGTGCCTGTATACAGTTGTGTGCATGTGTGTGTGCGTGAGCAGACCTGGCTTGGAGAAACTTCCCCAGGCATCTTCAAATATTCTATCAGCCAGATATTCCAGGTCTGTAGCATCAGATCATCACCAAACCCCATTACACACGTGTGTGCAAACTTAGAGACATCTGTGATCTGAACACGCCCTAAAACTCTGTTGATGCAGATGGAAGTACTGGCCCCAGGCTGCCCTGCCAAACACATCCCGGAAAGCGCCCGTGTCTGCTTTCCTGGGGCAAGCCATTGCTGGAGCCAGGTCAGACTAAAGGAAATTTCCCTCCCAGGAAGTTACACAAACTGTACAAGGTGAGTCCAGCCTGGCTTCTACTGGGAGCATACTGTCCAAGATATAAGTGACCAACCCTGGCCTTTCCCTTCCCAGTCATGGCCAGGCTCCACACGTAGGGACATCTCAGTCATGGCCAGGTTCTACACGTAAGGACATATCAGTCATGGCCAGACTCTACACATAGGGACACCTCAGTCATGGCCAGGTTCTACACGTATGGACACCTCAGTCATGGTCAGGTTCTACATGTAAGGACATATCAGTCATGGCCAGACTCTACACACAGGGACATCTCAGTCATGGCCAGGTTCTACACGTAGGGACACCTGAAGGAGACTTGTCTTGGAGGGCAGTTTCTCTCGGAAGCATCTCGTTTCTCTCCTCCTGATAAGGACCCTGAAGCACCATGGTGACATGGCATGGGGGTGGGTGCTACCAAAGGGAACCACACCGAAGTCTTTATTCCTGCTACAAACAGAGCTTTACCTCGTTTGTCTTAAATCTACACGTCCTTCTCTCCGGGATGACCATGACTGCAGAGGACGTCACTGACACCTGATGGTAGGAAGGTAGTTTGTGACACCACTCTGTGGACGTTCCAAATGAATCCCCCCAAAAAACATACTTCACAAGCAGATTCTGTGCATAATCACAGGGACACGTGACCGCATGTAGAAGACCAGATTAGATGACCACGGCTGTGGAAATGGCTCTGTGGGTAAAAGCTCCTGCCACACGAGCCTGACAACTTGAGTTTGGATCCCTAGTCCCCAGGCAAATGCACACGTGTCTGCCTGTCATCCCAGCAAGCACTCTTAGGAAGATAGGAAGCAGAGACGAGACTGCAGAAGCTTGAAGGCCAGTGAGCCTGGGTTACACAGAGGCAGAGACCGTCTGTCTCACACAAGGCAAAAGGACAGGAAGGACAACTGAAAGATGTCCCCTGGTCTCCACACATGCACCCTGACACTCACATATTCCCTCACACACACAAGCATAAACAAACACATTGACACATCGCACATACACGTGCGCGCGCACACACACACACACACACACACGCATGCGTGCGTGTGCAACAAAGGCAAACACCTTGAACAAGAAGGACCCGCGATAGAACAACACAGCAAGGTATTCTTCACCACCAGCCATCGCCAGCATACTCATGGAAGGGACCACGGCAGCATCCAAAAGACCAATGGTTGAGAGTGAAGCTCTCAGGAGAACCAACCCAAGAAGAATGTGTCACTCGCTCATCAAGAAAACGTACTTTGGCGTATTTACTAACATATGGTCTAGCAAAATCATGTAAGTGTCCTCCATCTAAAGGAGACGCCTGTCTGAAGACAAAGTCTTGGTTGGGTGTTTCCTTTCAGAGACACACAGGAGACCAACAGAAGAGTAAGCAAACCACCAGCAAAGAGCTCAACAAAACTTCGCAAAGTGTGTGTACATGTCCCACGAGCTCAAGGGGAGAAAGACTGAGACACCCCTGCCTCAGACCTTCAGATCCCCTCTGTTCTTACCTACTCTCCAAGGCAGGAGTTCTCAACCTGTGGGTCATGACCTCCCTGGCAAACTGCTATCTCGAAAAATATTTTACATTACTTCTCATAACAGTAGCAAAGTCACAGCTATGAAGTAGCAACAATAATAATTGTAAGGCTGGAGTCACCACAACGTGAGGAACTGTATTAAAGGCTGCAGCGTGAGGAAGGCGGAGAGCCACTGCACTAAGGGGAACCAGACTTCACCTTTCTATCACCCTGGACAAGTTCATGGGATCCGTGTCAGAGGCATCAGGCAGGACGATCTGTTTTGTGGTCTGGCTCCTTTCGCTCAACGTGTTGGTGAGTCATGCACATTACTGCAGATTGTCATAATCATTCAGTGCCACCGCTGCAGAACATGCCCCGGACAAGATTCATCCCATCTTCCATCCAGTTTACCCTTGATAGATGTTTGGATTGCTGCCAGCTTTGTGTTTTAATTTTTTTGTTTGTTTGTTTGCGCTGCTTGGGACTGAGCCTAGGCTCTCCTGCGTGCTAGCTGTGCTCTCTGTCAGTATTCAGTATTCCTCTGTCCCTTTTTAACGTTTGATTTCG
Source organism: Microtus oregoni (assembly GCF_018167655.1). Classification (NCBI taxonomy): domain Eukaryota; kingdom Metazoa; phylum Chordata; class Mammalia; order Rodentia; family Cricetidae; genus Microtus; species Microtus oregoni. The sequence goes on from NW_024543079.1 coordinate 6,739,522, forward strand.
AGAGGACAGGCCCTTCAGCTGCATTTCCTCGGAGGGCATCGAAGAGCCACTTCACGGTACAAAGCAACTTCTTCCTCGTCCCTTGTCTCTCCCACTTTCTGAGTGACAGCCACTCACAAAGACACCTTTGTCCTTCTCAGTCCAGCCCCATCTCATCTCTAAATTGCCAAGGCTGACCTTGAACTTTCAATCCTCCTGCCTCAACCACTTAAGGAGCTGGGGTTTCAAGTTTATGCCACTAAATCTAACCAACTTTATTTATTTATTTATTTATTGCTTTTATGTTTTTAAAAATGCTACTATGGACATTCTTGATGCATCCTTCAGTGAACTTCCAGATGCACTCACGGTGCTGATCTGCAGGCCACAGGGCTGTATGCTCAGCTCTTGGCACTGAGAAACGGTTTTCTAAAGCGGTTGTACCGATTGACACAGCACCGGAAGAGCACGCCAGGTCCTCCAGATTCTTGTTAATACTGTGCGTTCTGTATTTTGTCCATGTGGGGGACAGTATTTCTCAACTTTAAAAATGCCTTTCCCGGCTATCCCTCTATTGCCTCCTCTAGTAACCGCTCAGTGGGGGTGGCAGCAAGGACAGACTACTCAGTGATCGCTCATGACACAAATGTAACCACGAGTCACAGCCTACCTTCGTCTCAGCACAGTGGACAGCTGAGAGTAACACAGAGTCGAGTCTAAAAGCCCCTGAGCCTCTCCAGGCCTTCACGGTCTATTTTCTTATAGGACAAGCCCATCACAAGGTGCAAGGTAGACCCACCTCTCAGGCCTCCTGCTTCACCCTTCCCTGTTTAGCTGGCAACCCCATCCTTCCCAGCTTGGTCTAACCTCCTCTATAGAACCCATACCCCGTTTCCTTAGCTCTCTAAGTCCCCAATTCACCAGTCCTATGAACCACCTCCTCCTCTCCATCAATCTAGATGTCCCTAGGTGTTTGTAAGCAGAGCTCGGGCATGAAGCAAAAAGATGCATTTCTGCAGTCCGGGGCACTACCCTGGCTTGAGGGTCTCTGAGCTGAACTTCTCATCCCAAACACAAGCTTTAACCCTTTAGTCACTGTGCCCAGTCCTAGAGAAAACAGAACAAACCTCCTACCTCCTCCACTGCTTCTTGCTTCTAAATCACATCGCAGCTTTATCTGAGGAGTGGGCTCAGACCAGCACACACAAGCCAGTTACCCCACGTTGCTCTGTGGGTCTCTTAACTTCTCTAAGAGCTGGGTATTCACACTCCCATTTTACAGAGGTGGAAAGAGAGACTGAGAGAGGTTAAAGTCATAGGGGCAGAGCTGGGAACCACAGGCGCGCAAGGGATATATCAGGCTCCATCCTTCCTGAGGAATCTTCATGGGGAGATGCCAGGCCTCGATAAGGCACAACCTCACTCCTGGGCCGTTCTTCCCAGGAGAGACTGGGCTTAGAGTGTATGGGAGGCAGGATAACGGCTGCCAGGTGCCTTTGAGACTTGTGAGCCAGAGACCTAGGCAGAGTAGGCACTCACATGGCAGGGGGTGCTGGGCAGGGAGGGACTGCCTACCTCCAAGGGACGAGAACAGATTGGAGGCATCTTTTACTAGTTTGTGATTTTTCTAGGGACTTTCTTAGCACATTTGAAAGCAAGACAGCTTCTCTAGAATCCTTCTAATTTCAACGCCTACCCTTATCTGATTTTCACTGAATAAGCAAGCCATGAGATCCTGTGGGCTCATCTTTCTGAAGCTGCATCTGACTCCTGAGCTGGCCACATCTGGGGCAGATGCAGCCTCAGTTTTTCCTTCCACAGACAAAGGAACCTCACTAACCCTTTCCAATCACCACTGCTTGCCGTGTGCCAGATGCTGAAATATGTTTATCTGGGTGTCCATGCATCTTATCCACCCTTCCCCGCACCCCCCTGAGGGACTTCTAAAGATGCAGTTGTGTCCTGGGCAAGCTGGTTAATTTGTCCAAACCCATTCTTCATGTTAGCACCGCGACAAGCCCATGGCACCATAAAATGCCCTTATTGGAGCTTCAGTAGATTGACAGCCGTCTCAAAGCGACTGACCTCATCTTCAGGTCCCCTCCGAATTGGTGTGACTTAGTCAGGTAGAGAAGGACACTCACTAGCTTTGTGGGCAGACATTGTCCCTCCTGAGCATTCCTGGACAGGTACAGAAGAGAAAACTCCAAGTGCTGAGAGAACCTGGAAGGTTCCTCAAATGCGTCTATCGATGCTTACCCCCAGCTGTTGAAGACAGAGAGGGCTAAGGACCTGCCCCAGTGCACAGAGTGAGAGATGCCACCTGGAGGCCAGACTCAGGCTCACGGCCCTCCAGAAGCTAAGAGTCCAATGCTATTCTATGTGGTCCCTACGTGCGGTCATATTTCTCTTGTTCATGGGGTTAGCTCACACACAGCGATGAACATGTGGCTCAAACCAGGGACTCAGTAAAAGCTAGGCCCTACTGGGAATAGTAATTTCGAGATGGGCTGGGAGAAGGGGAGCGGCTCCATTTTTATGAACACCCTTAAAATTACATTTCCAACCCGCCGCCAGCCCCTCCCTAACCTCCCCTTCCCCCCCCCCCGAATCCTCGTTATTTGCATCACGTTTTGAAAGAGCCAATGTTTCCTGGGTTCAATTTCGCTCCTAATAGTCGGAAGGAAACAGACGGGGCTGTAAACCCTGGCTGCTGCACATGAGAAATCTCTTTATGACGGGGACCCACGGTGACTAGAACGCAAGTTTCTCCCCTCAACCTGTCCTCTAATGTCTTCTATCTGAACCCTTCACAGGCAGGGACCTGGAGCTTTAAAATAAATGTATTTTTAGCCATCGGGATGCAAACATAAGACCGGAGAGACGGAAGCACTCGCTCTCTCTCGGAGCCTTCCTTCAATGAATCCCAGAGACTCATGCATTTTTCTGAGCCCGTGCTTCAGAAGGATGTGTGCACATCAGCTCCCCGTGACACACACTCCATTTTCTCCCTGTTCATAGGGTGGGGCTTTGTTCCCTCCCTGCATTTTACTCTCCAGCTGGGAAATGACATTAAATTTCATCAGATCCGGAGCAAATCCATAGTCTTGAAGCCCCTTCCTTCCCGGCCCCTCATATTTATTCAGAATTCATGAATCATGTTCCAATAACATAGCCACAATTATTTTTAAAGTGTGATGTTTGTGGCTTCAACAGGAAATGGTTGCAAAAGGCCTTTTCTCTCCGATTGTTTGTAATCTCAGGCGTAATCGCTGTCGCTGCCTTCTCCGCACTGCAGCGGGCGAAACACAATTTTCATTTTAAATCTGAATTGCAAGTCTTCACCCCAGTTTTAATTAAAGCAATAAAAGCCATGTCATCTTTGCCCTTTGCAATGCACACAGACTTGGAAGCCAGAGTGACTAAGCGCAGAGCCTCGGATTTCAACCCTGGCGGGAGGGTCTCCTGTCTTGCCATGCATTTTCTGGGAAGTGATTTTGCTTCATGAGCCCTCAGCCACCTAGGCTAAGTAACAAGGGATGTGTGTGGCGTAAAGGAGACCTTTGACTCCAATGTCTAAACCCAGGGAAGTGCACAGCAAATATTAAATATTATCACCATCAATTTAAAAAAATTATTGTGTGTGTATGAATATTTTGCCTTTATGTATGTCTTTACACTACATGTGTGCTAGTTGCCCTTGTCATAAGAAGGCAAGGTCATCAATGCCCTGGAACTGGAGTTACAGATGGTTGTGAGTCACCCTGTGGGTGCTGGGACTTGAACCAGTGGCCCTCTGCAAGAGCAACAAGTACTTATAACTGCTGAGCCATTTCCCTAGTAGATTTGAGTGTGTGTGTGGGGGGGGGACAAATCCAACACCCTTTCCTGATTATTAGTGGGGAAACTGAGGCCCAGCAAGAGAACAATATAGGAAATGAATGAGGAGAACCTTGAGACCAGAGTTTTTTTTCCTTTTTCCCTCTGGGCATCCTACACTGCCCCCTACTGGAAGGAGGCTTCCAATACAAAGCCACAAGGAGTGGTGCATATACTCCCTGCAATAATGTGTAAAATGTTTTCCTACAAGAACTCTGAGGGAATGTGTCATCAGACCTTGGGATTTGTTGCTGGCCCGAAACGTCAAATGAGAACTTTAATGTTTCCCTTATGCATTTCCTTTCAGTAAAGTATTGGCTCAGATCTCCTTCCCTTCTCTCCATGACGATTTTGAATTGATTTCTCGTAAGTCTTTACTTCTTAAGGAAGTTCATCCTTCATCTAGGTTGTGAGCTGAAAGTACTCTTGTCCAGTTTCCCACCTGCATCTTCACTCTGGCGTTCTTGTATCACAAAAGTCATTCTATGCTAGTTTGCGGTCTAGATTTTCAAACATTTTCTTCTAAAGTGTCCCGTAGAAGTGTCCCCCTGCCCAAAACCATGAAGTACTTTAAAGGAGGTCTTGTTGGTTCATTTATGACTTATCTCAGACATTTAAATCTTCAATTGATTTAAAATTTGCCTTTAAATTTTTTGAGACAAATTTTGTGTAGCCCAGGCTGACATTGAATTTGTTGTGCGACTGAAGATGACCTTGAACCTGTGATCCTCTCGCCTCCAGGGTTCTGGGCTTCTGTGCCTGGCTTCAATTTTATCGCTCTAGACAGGAAAGGCACTGTGGATCCCACATCATTTTCCCCTAACCCTCCCTTCCTCCTTGACACACTGTGCCTGTGGCTTTAAGACTCTATGGAAGGACACAGAAAGGCTCCATCTTAAAAGGCAGGGATGGGGCCATCGTTCAGCAACCTGCTCTCCCCATTCATCTCACTTTTCATAAGTTTCATTGACCCCCCCCCCAGGGCTTTGATCCGTGGGCTGAGAATTTACAGTGTATGTGATGCCCCCAGACTCGGATGGCCATCTAACTACTTGGATGTCTCCATTGAAATGAGCCCCTCATATGTCAGATGGCCAAGACGGCTCCCATCAAGCCTGCCCTTCCCCAAGGTAGAAGACAGCACAGCCATGTAGCCTGTGACTAGTGGATGGAGCTGGAAGCAGTGACAGACCAGCTGCATGCCTTTCTTCCTTCTTTCTTTCTCTGCATCTGTCATCCTCAACATCTACGAGCTTGATTTCCAAGCTCACACCCCAGACCATCTACTTGTCCGCGTCTCCTCTACCACTCCTGCAGTCTAGGATCCTCTGCCTCCCTTGGGTCTCCTTGTGTCCATTCATGCTACTGAGAGATTTGGCAAACCTTGTATCATTCATCTCAATCCATTCACCTTCCTCCCTCCCCGCTTCTCTCTCTCTCTCTCTCTCTCTCTCTCTCACTCACACACACACACACACACAAACACACACACATACGTTCTTAGGAAAAACTCTTGAGAACTCTCCTGTAAATATTATTTACAGCCATAAAACTGGAAACTATCCCCAGCCAGGAAGGCGTCATGAGACTAACATTTGCGGTACCTGGAAGGGACAGACTTTTGCTGGGCAGGAATGTCTAGGGGCTTCCCATAGAGGAAGCAGTGTTTGTATTGACAGAGGTGACCAGATGCTCATCCCCTGTAACCAGAACATTATTTATGGGAATAAAACAATAGAAGTAAGTCGTCACTGGTTTCTCTGAACACTGGTGTTTTGCTCTTAGTTTAGATTTGCCCAAAGTGAGCCTGAGATGAGACTTCCTCTGACGAGGAGCGGGAATGTCGGGAACAAGAAAGGAGTGCGGGTGGCAGCATAGCCAGGATGCAGCCTCCGTGGGGGTTACAGTGGGGATCTGCAAAGAAAGTTAACCTTTGGAAGAATGAGTTTGGCTTTCTGACTGCCCCTCTTCCTCCTAGGACCTGGCTCCCATTTGTCAGAGGCCAGGTTTCTAGCTAAGTTAGCAGTCAAAACTCTTAGCAGTTTGACCTGGGTACCTTACACTGGCACAGTGCCAACAGCCCCTATGGCCCTGCCTCATTTACTTCTCCCAGGACTCCAGGAGGTGGGTGCCATCCTTCCTGTTAATAGAAACCTGACATCATTACATAAAGACATCTGGCCTGTACCAGGCACAGAGGAACAGGGATGTGAGTCCAGCTCTGTGGAGTTCAAGTCCTTCCCCGGTAGGTTCCCCTTCTTCCTGGAGCATGCAACGTAGACCTCTGGATCCCAGCAGCTCTGGGGCTGCTATCAGCCAGGAGAGAACTGATCTTTATCAGGCTGACTCCTACAGCTGCTGCTCAGAAGATCCTAGAAGCTAGTGTTTTCTCGACACGGCTTCCTGCTCAGATCCAGGACCTTTGAATCCTAAGGTGCTCAGGGAACCTTGCTGCCTGGGTGAACCTGGGAGGTAAATGCACAGACAAGAAATAAAATGTCTTTGGCCTTTGACACCTTCATTCTCTCTATGCACACATGGGTCCTACGGCAACTGGAACGGGACAATTCCTGCAAGTGATAAGAAAACACCCCATGATGGGGCATGTGTGTATGCGTGTGTATGTGTTCAAATACAGACTCCAGGGGAAACAGAGAATATCTGGCCACCTCTCGCCATTAAAAACCAGAGGTCAGTAGGATCCCACTGCTGAGCCTCAGTGTCCTAGAGAAGCCTGAGTTACTCCATCAGCAAAACCAGCATGAACTTCATAGTCTCCATTTCCTTCCTGGCCATTTGAAAAAAGCCTCCAGTATCTTCCAGTTCCTCTGTTCAAGAGCTAGCATCTACTTTCCACTGCTTGGATCTACACTTGCTCTGTGCCTAGCTTTGACCAGTGGATGGAGCCGGAAGCAATGATAGACCATGTCCATGCCTACGCCTCAAGAGGTCTGGCAGCTTCTGGGCTTGCTACTCCAGGAAACCTGTTCCCCACCTGCGAACAGCCTCAGGCTAGCCATCTGGGGCACGGTAGCTTTCTAGGATCAGAAGCCAACCTCCCCACCAACTAGCAAGAGGCTTTTCCAGATCTTACTGCTGCTGCCCAGCTATGCCCAGCCAAACTGCCAAACGACACAAGCCTGAAACGCTACACATGGAAGTCTTCGTCACTGTATTGTGAAGCGCTTGCTTTCTCAACAAAATGGTATCCTATGAGAAGTGAAGGCTGCCTCTGCAAGTTGATGCAATAAATTTGGCTTGTGTCACTGGCTGAGCTTAATCTTACAGATTTCTATTGCTGCTATCATTATTAGATGGAGTATTGCTAAACTAGGTGTATGCACTCGGTAGCTAAGCCTGGTCTCAAGTTCACTATCTTCCTGCCTCAGCCTCCCAAGTGCTGGGACTCCAGGTGTGCATCATCATACCCAGCTCCTAACGTCCTCTTTTAAGGTAGGCAGACCCTGTGGTGACAGCAAAAAGAGCTAGAAGAATTCTTAAGAAGCCCACCTGTCCTGCTTTCCTGTTAGGGAAGGTGGGATTAAAAAAAAAAACAGATTAAAAGGCCACCTTCACACATTACACCAATGTTCCTGGAGTACTTTCTGAGTGACAGCCACAATCTCCAGGAGTACATGGCAGTTTTGCCATGGAGGTCACAGTCTTGAATGGAAACAAACAAAAGCTAAGTCATCACACAGATACAGTAGAAGACCACAGACAGTAACAAAGGCAGAAATTAAAACCAACTGGTGTCGTGACCGAATATCCTGGTCCCAGTTTGGAACTGGAGGTCACAAACAGCTCTCTGAGAGGTGCTGGGTAGTTTTCGAAGTCAGAGCACAGCATGCTACGAAGTTCGCTGTGGACTTGGGGACTCAGAGGTCCAGAGTAAGTCCTGATCATCTGGGATGACCGTGTTTCCAAGCTGATTCTGGACAACCAGGTATAGCATTGCGACATACCCAGGACTTGGAATTATCGCCCACCATTCCTGCAGGCTGGCACATGCAATAGCAACATAAAGGCAGCTTTGCAGCGGCAACACAGTGCTCATGTGGGGCAGGCCAGAGAAGGGGTGGGGTGTGGCACCCCGGTATCGGCATCTCTGCAACTTGGACTATACTATATCCCTCATTAGCAGAGTTCTCCATGGGCAGCGGGCTCACATCTTCTTTACAACCCCCTGGGACCTGTCACAGAGTGAGGCACATTATGCCTGTGAATTGAGAGGCCTTTGTTTCCTCCAGTCAGAAAATATGAAGCATTCATGATGGCTGAGGGGCCAGCCAACTTCAGTTGCCAAGTCAGAGGTAGAAGCCAAGAGCAGGGCCAGGTTTGTCCTCCAGCTTCCCAAAGTTCCCAGTAGCTGGGAAACTCCTTAGCCCCATCTGGCATCTTTAGCTGTTGCTATCCTGCAGGCTCTCCTGCCTTAGGGTGCCATTCTCCCTATTGTCACAGACATCAGCAAGGACCCCCTCCCTGGTCACAGACTGTAATGAGGATGCTCACAGGTGAGAAATGTCAACTTTCGATTCTCTGTGGAGAATCTGATCCCATCTATGGCCCCAGAGGCCCGGATCACCAGAGAGGACCTTCCAGGAAGCCTCTTCCCTCTGCCCTTTGCGCCAAGTCCATCAGCCTCCTCAGTGGTCTCACACAACTGATTCTGTGTGATGGGCAGAATCTGTTCTCCTGTATGTAGACACACACTCCAGAGGCTATGTAGGCAAGAGACGGAAGCAGAGAACATGGGGCACCTCAAATCACTGTTGTGAAATCTGCCCCTCACACAGGAAATGTGGGCAAGACACTTGGAGTGTTAAGGTCTCGGCGATGCCCACTGTAAGCCAATAGTAATCAGGGACTTCATTCACAGCCGGCACCGCAGTACTGCTTTGACTGCCCCTCATAAGGACTCAACTGAGAGAATAGCTTTAGGCCGTGTCCTACAACTCTGGCAACTGCGGCCCTCCTACCTCGATGCCAGCCGCATCTTGGCTCCACCAGCCCAAGGCTCAGACCCCCTCGGGGAGGAGGGGCACTCACCTGGCTGGTTGGCAGGAGCTCTGGATTTCCGTCACTCATCCCCACGTAGGCACTGTCACCATCAAACTAGAACAAAGACAGAAGTGGCTCTCATTAAAATGCTTCTAGAGGGAAATAGGACTTGTGTCCCAAGGAGGTCAGGGGATGGTGCTGAGAGAAAGGGGATGTGAGGGCTGCAGAAGCAGGCACCAGCGCCCAGGATGCCAGCGGCCCCTGTTCTGTTCTGTGGCCCTTGGAACCCCAGGTCAGGACCATCAGTCTCACAGAGGACAAAGACAGGCCGTGCCTACTGCTGTTGGCACTTTGCCTTCTGAAACAGCAGGCTGCCTTGCCGGTCCCTGAGCTGCCCGCCCCTGCAAGTATACAAATGACAGAGGCTAAAGCTGGAATCCCACGTGCTGGGTAAGGGCCTTGAAATCCGTTGCCTTGGAGCCAGTGACAGCCTGCCCCAGAGATGCCCACATCTTTCTACCCTAAGGGACTTTGTCCCCACTTCTGTCTCCTTTTAGGCTTATGGCCACAGATGTGAGGACCGCAGTGGACCCTGGCAAGGGGACACAATGTGTTGGAGAACCTGATGCTTCTGCATTTGGGCAGAACTGCCCACCATGGGCAGAGGAAGAAGCACAGGCCCCATTGGCAGTTACTGATATGTCTCATTTTCTGATGGAAACCCATCTTGGAATGTGACCTGTATCAGAACATAACCACTTTTGCCAGTCCCCAGAATTCCTCAGTAAGAAGGCAGCATAGACAACTAGCGGAGCTTGTGGCCCAGCAAACTTTCTCTCTTTTGGGTTTCAACATGGCCGCATTAGTCATTGCACAAGGGTGTGCACTTCTCTGGGGAACTAATTTGTGTGAGCACAATTGTGCAGCCTCATGACGTAGAACTCTACACTCCCTCAGCCACGTGGATGTCTGCTCAAGCCCTTCCCTTAGAACTGTGTATATCAGCCTGTCCAGAGGCCAGACCCACCCCGTGGACTCAGAGAGATAGCCTCTCCTGCTACCACCTCCTGTCTAAAGACAGCCTGTGTCCTTCTAGCATGCTCTAACGTTTACTGTGTTCAAAACTCTATTCCCCTACCACACCCGATGTTCCCAGGGATCCAGGACTTCATGCTGGGCATGGAGGAGAAGCTTAACCACGGAGCTGAGACATTTTCTAAAACAATAGCAACTACACAGGATGCTGCGAGTTAGTGATACATCATAACAGGAAAACAGACTAGAAGACGTCCCCCAGCTCCTGTGTAACAGCCATCAATTATTAAACTCTGCTTAAAAGACAGTTAGCAGGAAGAAAAAGGCCTGTCTGACAAAACCCACTGCGGTGAATGAATGACTACCTGGCTCTGAGCGGCATGCTTTCTCTGGAAGATTTCAATGGTCCAAAGAGGACAGCATTCTTTCCTCCCTGAACACCAAGGAAACACAAAGAGCGGGCTAGTCGTTCGGCGGGGAAGAGACCACACAAGTGCCATTTGCTTGTTTCACCAGGTTTCTTCCCAATCATGCTGCAAGCTCCCTCTAAGCAGAGACCAAGGCTTTTCTAGATCCTTCCATGCCGTCAACATTAGCCCAGGGCCCTAGACACAGCAGACAGTTGACAAGTGTGTTGGGGAGACTTAGGAGAGGGAAGAGTTACCCAGAGTGAGCAGTGGAACACGGCCTTGGGCAGGAAGCCTTCCTGAAGTTTGACAAGGGGTTTGGGGGCAGATAAGGGGGGCGGGGCAGTGGACTCCTGTGAAGTCACCAGAGTCTCACAAATAGGCTCACCCATTCATTCATGCATCCGTCGATTCAAGCAATGTGGAGGAAAGAGCTGTCACAGGCTAGAGTAAATCTCGCTCTGGCTTAGAGGAAGGACTTTGTTGGTGGAGTCTTCCTGTAGAGCCTTGGTCTGCCTCAGTTTGGGGGAGTCTTGGGTACCTCACACAGTGTCCTGAAGTGAGCTGAGCAGCTGTGCACAAGGGCAATGGCAGAAGGAGAGCAGCTGTCTCCCTACCTCTGTCAAAGCCATGCCCGGCAGAGAACTTGGATTCAGGAAATGAGGTAAGGGTGATCCCCAAGGGCTCAGGAGCTCCCTTTTCCTTGGTCTCCTGGAACAAAGGCCTGATGTTTCTCCCTTGCTCCCCTCCTCATGGAGGACTCTTTTTGGTAAAAAGATGAGAAAACCAAGGAAAAAGTCACAGGCTACCCCTTTCCTCAGACAGAGCAAGGCCTCCTTCCTGCATGTGTATTCAGACCCGAAGGCAAACACATCTCCCCCACTTCCCAGGACAAGCTGAGGAAAGTAGAGAGTGTGGACACCCGTGTTCCTCAGACCCAGGCTCGTGTGGACCCACGTCATACCCAGCTCAGCCCCACACACAGGTCTCATATCCACAGGTCACACAACCGATGTGCTCAGAGCACAAGCACAGGGTACATTGTCAGCCTGTGGGAAACAGACACACACTCCCAGTGCACAGTCAGGAAAGAAGGGGCCGGCAGCAGAAACACACCGCACACCTGCAGCTGTTTGTGGAACTCACACCAGTGCGAAGGCGACATGTATTTCTTGTTCCGAGACACATTAAATGGCGGCACGGGGGCGAAAGTCTGTGTACATCACAGTTTCTCGGTCCCTCCAGCGAAAGTCATTTCTCACACGACACAACCCTCCGCATGCTTTAGAATGTGCAGAAGAAACACAACAGCCTAAGAATTACTCTGAAACGTCAGGACATCCTCTTACCATTGCCTGGAATAGATTAATTTTCCCCATTTCATATTCTAATTATAATTCCTTTCCCCACTGCCATCTTCAGTACTCATTACAGCTGGAAGATTGTTCTGCAAAAGCCAGGCCTTCATCTTCTCTCCCCAAGAGTTTTGTCATGGAAATGAGTTTTGGAATCTGAAAGAACCCACATTTTTTTGCAAATATTGAATGTGTGGGGATAACCCTTTCATGTCAGCCACCAGGGATAGGCTCACAGAGGCTTCTAAAGGGTCTGTCTCTCTCTACACTGTGTGGTCGCCTCAGGGATAGGAGCTCTTAGGCCTCTATTCCAACAGCCACCCCCAACAGAAGCTTGTCATGTTCGCCCAAAGGGTTGTTTTTAATCTTAAAAGATATCTAACAAATAAGCAGCCAAAGTGAAAAACGAGGAGCCCTGATCTGATAGAAACAGAGCCTAGCTCCATCTGTCCTACCTTAGGCAAGTTCTTTATAGAGAAGCCTTGGTTTCCCCATCCTTCTGACCCACAGTCTCTGATTCATGATAGATAAAAATATCTATCTCACAGATACGTGTTATGAGATGGAGACGTGTGGTAAGTGAGAAAGATGAAAGAAGGAAGAAAATAATGGACAGATTGATGCAGGTACAGATGAATGAGGGATGGATGAGGGATACGCAGCTGGACCAGTAGATGCAGGGCTGGTAAGTGATGGATGGATTGAGGCAGGGACTGATGGCGGATGGATGAATGGATGGATGGATTGGTGGCTAGATAGAAAAGGGATAAATGAATGACTGATGTATGCATGTTTATATGGATGGGAGGATGGAGTGTGTGTGAATGCATAGATAAAGGAAGAAACCAAAGAATGATGGGTAGATGGATGGATGGATTAATATATAGATAGATGGATAATAGGTGGATTGGTTGATTGATCAATTAAAAAAGGACCAATGAATGAATGATGGACAGGGGAATAGATAGGTGAATGATGGTTGACAGATGGATAGGTGGGTAGAGGAATTATGGGTAGAGAAGTGTAGGATGGAGGATACATGGATGACAGATGACAGATAATATAAATTCTCACTGTCTAATGGAAATATAGTACAAGGTAGAAATATGAGCCACATGAGTAATTTACATTTTTTCTAGTAGCCGCGATGTAAGAACAGGGGAAACTCATTTTCATAATGTATTCTATTTATCCTAGTATGTTTATAATGTGATTTCAACATTCAATTAACATTAACCTATTAATTGTTGATCAGATGGCTCATCAGTGAAGTGGGGGAATGAAAGGATTGCCTGTGGTGATGGATGGATGGCTAGATGGGGTTGGGATTTATGGATGGGATGGTTGAGTCAAGAGGGAGTGGTGAACCTCCACTCCGGCCCCAGGGGCCCTAGGTGGCTGGGAGATACCCAAGCACGCACCCCGACAAGCACCACTACAATGAACAAATACGCGATGGGGAGGTGGGAAAGATAGCGTTATACGGCGGAGAGATAGGAGAGAAAGAGAAGCAGAGTGGCTCCTGTGCCGTGGAGAGAGGTGAACCTGGAGACGTGTGAGAAACAGGCTGAGAGAGGAGCCTTCACAGCCCCCTGCACAGCCTCCTGAGGCCATGGTCACATCCAGGCCTGGGCTACTGCAAAGGGTCTGGGTCTGTGGTCCTACTGTAGCCAGGGTCTGTGTTGATGTCTGTAACCCGTGTTACCACCAAAGGCCATGCAGATGTCTGTGGTCTGGGCTGCCATCTGAGGATATGTTGATGTTCTGTCCTCAAGCTGAGCCGGCCCCACCCTCACTGGCTGCAGGAGAGTTGACCCCACCCCTCTCTCGCCTGAGCACTCTGGAAAGCTGATCCCACCCCTCTCTGACCTGCAGCATCAGCAATGACATGGGCACAGGAGAGCTGCCCCACTCTGTGGTGTGGGTGTGGGAGAGCTGGCCTCACCCCTCTGGGGTAGGAAGGTCCAGCAGAGCCCAGATCCAGGGCCTTGAGTTGGCCCACCCCAACATCTACCCCATCTGTGAGCCGCTAGAGAAAGAAGGGGCTGGTCCTACAGAAGCACGGCCTCAGGATCTCCATGACTCTGGGCAACCCCATTACATCCAAGAGGACTTTTGGTGAGGGTCGGGTATCAATGGTGTAACAGAAGCCAGAGGCCTTGAACCAGGCCAGTGACTCATTGCAATGAACATTCACAGGTAAAGCTGCTTGGTGGAAGGGTCCGCTGCACAACACCCTGCAGTTTCCAAAGCCACCTTGAGGAATAAATGTGTGATGGAGGCGAGGGAAAGACAGAGGAGCGCGTGGTACATGCACGGCGGGACTGGAGTCAATGGCTGAGACTCCTATGAGAGAAGGCGGAGAAAGATAGAGGAGCAGGTCACTGCCCGGAGGGGTTGCCAAGACTTCTTCAATTTCTTTCTGAGAAAATGGTTGGAATGGCAGAGAAGACAGACAAATGGGGGGTGGGGGTGGGAGTCTGGGAAGCATGGAGAGGTGAGTGGGTGCCTGGGAGAAGCAGGCTAAACTGCATGAGTGAATTAGCAGAGGGCTGGTGAGTCTGGTGTGTCCTCCCCACTCTGTACCTTCCCTGAACGGGAAGACTATGTGCTCACCGCTGCAGTACGCCACCACCCCTCGGTAACTCATCTTTAGCTAAGCCACCCCAAATTCCAATTGGCAGTTTCTCCCTGGCCGCTTTCCCATTTGGTTCATGACCACTTCCAAGAAGGCACCTCCACCACTGACATCATGGGCACGGACTGATTCTTTCCCACAGCAGTCTCTAATCATAACAGATGTTCACCTCTCTCCACGGCACAGGCCTAGCTCAAGGTCCCTGGGTGACTCTGAACTTCTACCTACACACACGTCCCCAGTCTGACCACCCACGAGAGCTTTCTTCTCTGCTCCTCCACTGACCTGGCATCGTTTGTCAGTCTCTTCGTTCCTCAGACAAGCCCTGCTTGGTCTCTATACAAGTCTTGAGCCTTGTAACACACTAGCCTAGATGCTGTTGTCCTAGACACTACTGGCCTGGATGCTGTGAGGGTCTCTGCTGTCTGACTCCTTGCTTTTACCTCACTGCAAGCCCACAACACTCTACTACACGTCTCTGCTCCCTGAATCCCAACTCTCTCTGAGTTCTGTTTCTTTGAAGGGGATCTGTCTACACACTCCACCCTAGAGTCTAGCATTAAAACTCCACACTTCTGAGTCCAGCCCGAAAGCCTCTGTCCCAGGAAGGTCAGCTTTGGGCTGTGAAAGCTTTGGTGACAGCAGGGATGTTGGAATCTGGGCGCTGCTGCCTCTGGGTGCCAGCTGGGCGGCCTTGGACTTCATCTTTCTTGCTCTCATTTCTCTTACCTATAAAACAGCGATGAGGGGTTGAGGAGGTCCGTGAGATTGTAAGGACTAGGGGTCAGATCCATAGAGCCAGGGTAAACGCCATACTGAGATGGCAAGGAGGCCCACCTGTAACTCCAGTGTTTCCAGAGAAAGCTGACTAGCGAGACGGCCCAAATCATTGAGCGCTGGGTTCAAGAGACCCTGACTCAAATAATAAAAATGGAGAACAATGGAGGAAGACTCCATATGCACACATACGTATGTGCCTGTACACCCGCAGGAACATATGTGCCCACACAAATTTGAGCATGTATGCACACATGCACACACTTTTTAAAAAAGCTATTATTCCTATCTCGTGACAATTATGATATCTTTTGTCAGACATCCGATAGCAATCGGATACCAATGGCAGTTGATGTCTGCTATACAGTAATGCAGTATTTTAAAATGTTAATTATGTCTAACAGTTGCTTAATGACTTATCTAACTTTGTAATTATAAGCTCACACATATCCCTTTATCGGTCCCAATCCTCTCATCTCACTGATGACCTTGTCTCCTGTGTCACTGAAAAGCTAGGCCATCAGGCACATCCCTGACTCCCCCAACCTGCCCGGCTTGCTTACATCCCACCCGTTCTGGTTTCCTTTCCTTCTACCCGGAGAAGCTCAGCGCTTCCCGTCCAGCTCACGGTCAGTCCCTTCTCTTTGACCCTGCACTCCTAGGACTGCCCTCCCCCCACTCTTGGTCCTGGTCTAAGATCTGATTTAAGTGCTTGCCTACCGTGTTCAAACAGTGCGCTAGATACCAGGTAGGTCCTGGTGATCAGACATGGCCCCGACCTAAGGCACCAGTCCAGTGGATAAGCGATGGCTCGTCACCTCCTGCCTTTCCCCCAGCTTTGCAGATGACAGACCAGCTGACTTCAGTCCAACTTTAAGCCACACCAGATGCCCACGACCCAGTTGACAGCCCATCTTGACCCGCCAGGGGCAGCTTTGGATTGACCAGTCTCTGAGAGCCAAACAGCCAATAACAGTCCTACTTCAGCAGCCTCAGGGACACAACTGGGTCACGGTGCCAGCCCACACACGTCCTCTTCTTGACTGTTTCGTCTAGGCTTCCATGCTTCCCCAAACCATGCAAATACCAGCCTCAGCTTGACTTGGAGCTCCAAAGTCAAGGCAGTGAGCATAACGTCTCATTGCACACCTAAGCAATGGTGTATTCTGAGTTGCCTGTAACAGGACTGGGTTAGCAGAGGAAGAAAAGCAGGAAGAAAGGCTTTTCAGTTCAAGTGCTGAGGTAGGGGTCATGCGTAGGAACTGACAAGACAAAGAGGAGGAACATGACATCCAGGTTGTTGTGAGCGTGTGCCAGTGACCACGTTCCCAGACCCAGAGCTACGCCTGGGTATCTCATTAGAATCCCCTAGAAATTTCAAGGTTGCCCCACTGTAAAGATGAACAAGGTGAGATTCAGGGTAGTTGCGAGCTTGCCTTGAGCCAGCAAAGACTTTTAAACCTGGCCTTGATCCTGCGTACCAAAGCAGCAGCTGTGAAGAAACGGCTGATCCCCCGCTCTGCACAGAGACACGGGTCAAAGATGAAGGATGCACAGCTCTCTCTGCTCAACCAGTCACGGGGCACCAGGCAATGTGCCTGCGGTGATCTGAAGAGAAATGATCAAAGCGGCTTTGCTGCTCCTGCCAGGCCTGATGCAGCCTGTGACAACGCTTGGTCGGTCTGCTCAGACGAGGTTGAGCGCAAGAGGAGACAGTGACAGAGCGTGGCCGCTGTGATCTGGGCTCTGCTGAGATCACACACGGGGAGAAAGGCCTTTGCAGATGGAGGAGAACTGGCCTAACTAAGGGAACCCTCAGACTTGAGCAAACCCAGGCCCACCACCACATGGAGAAGTGCAATCACAGCTCATCCAGACACAGCTGCCAGGCTGTCAGGGTTCAAACGCTGGGCAGGCCGCATTCTCCACCCGCATGTCATGTTTACTTTTAGCCCATGACTCAGTCTTGCCTTCCTTGTCTGAAAAATGGGTATGGCCACCACTGAGATGAAGCAAGTCAAATCGCGAGGAGTGCTTGGAACCTTTTCTTACAGGTCAGAGAAAGCTATCGGCCACCCCTAGCTAAACAGCTTGGTTGAATTCTGTAGAGGGGCCTCCATTCCAGTTCTGAGGTCTTAAGTACGTCTGCCTATAGCATACAACCTGACATAAAACATGTAAGAAAGTCGGGCTATCAGGTGATTTTTTTTTTTTACCTACATGATAACTTGTTTTGCTTCTTAAATACAACTGTTGATTTCCCTCCAATGACATCAGCCTCCAAACTGATGCCCCTGCTCTGTTGTGCACAATTCTGGGTGTTTGTTCTTAATGGTACCCACGTTGGAAATCCAACACTCCGACTGAGGCCCAGAGAGGTTAGGGGTTTCACTTATGATCACACAGCCTTGATACCCAGGCTGAGTCATATGTCTAGGCTGTGCAGAACCCCCAAAAGCTCACTTTCTTCGGTGGTATAGTCACTGGTAAGTTCCCACATTCCTGTAAGTGACCCTAATTAAACTAATCAGCTCACCAGAAGGGGGAAAAGGAATGGAAGTAGAGAAGAAAGAGGACGGGGGTTGCAAGTATGAAAAGAGGATATAAAAGAGTAACGGGGAGCGAACACTGTCAAATACGTACGTACGCTTGTGAAAATGTCATTTAGAACTCATTAGGTATCCCTAATTTATACTAATTTAAAAAAACTCAAAAACAAAAGTCACACTGGTTTCCCACCTCAATTTCATGCAAGCTGTGTGACCAAAGCAGGTGACCTCATCACCCTCTGCTTTGAGTTTTCTTGGTTTATGAGGGGAGGCAAAGTCTTGGCCATAGCCTGGGAACAAGGGTCTGGGGATGGCCTTGTAGGCAAGCCCACAGCCCCGGGCCACTGGGGGACCCTTTTTCCCACTGCCCACAGAAGTGGTAGCATTTGTTCTGCCAATAAAACCATCAAGAAAATAGTGTGATGGCAATGGTACCATGGCTGCCAGGTGCCGGGCTCCTCTGGAAGGTGGACCGCATCTCCACCTCACAGATGGGGACACCTAGCCCTCCCACCTGACTGCTCACCAGCCTCCTAGAAATGTGCTTTGTCAACACCGAAGCGTTTGAGTACCAAACACACACCGGATCTCAAAGGCACCAGGAGAGAAAGAATGTCCGATACTCTGTCAATATTGTCATATTGATTACAAATAGAAATGATCCTTTAGCTGATCTGGGTCAACCAGAAGGCACAAGAAGTTAATTTTGCCTATCTCTTTTTACTTCCTTTGCATGTGGCTACAAGGATATTCAAAATAATATTATGTGGTTTGTCTCACATTTGATGTGTTTCTGTTTTCCCAGCATTGGTGGTCGGAACCCAGGGTTTCCCACATACTGCCCAGATGCTTTGTCACTAAGTTACAACCCAGCTCCATTTGCACTTTTTTCTACTTGACCATGCCCATCCACTATCTGCCCCAGACCCAGAGCTCTGGCCAGTGGAGACTCAGTATCAGCAGTAACTGAATCCAGTTCTCTGTCAATATGGGGAAACAGAGGCTCATCGAGAGAGAGTTGCAGAAGATAAGAGGCTGACAGAGTCACTCATTCATTCAACAAACGTCTTACGTCTTACGATGCGCTCTGAGTTCTAGGATGCAGCAGAAAACAGAGCCAAGGACCATGCTGCAATCCAGGGCTCTGCCTTGCCGCCATTTTACAGGATGGGGTGAGTCTGGCCTGGCCAGGTCATCCTGGGGCCAGAGCAGGAGACCGAGCAGAGGCTCCTTTCTCCCACAGTTGGCTCGGTGACAGATCTCTTGGCCTGCAGGTGGGTGCTCCAGTTCTAACCCGGAGAAGCCCCCTCCGTCAATACCACTGGTGTGTCCGAGTGTAGCACCTTCTTCAGCTGCAGCTGCCCAATGGGCATAGCATGGTGGCCTGGTGCTGCCTCTCGTACCTCGCAGATCGAGTACATTACCGCAGATTTATGGCAAAAATTATCCTCTCTCTCAGCTCCATTTAAAGCCATTTGGAGCTCGCTCCCGTCCCCGATTATAAATCTAATTGCACATTCCGAACAGACAAGCGCTCATTAAGCTTTAATTATGCACATGTTGTTTTCAACAAACATTTTCATTTGGCCGCTGCGAGGGGGAATGGTGCCAAGGGGGCTGCAGGCTTGGCTGCGGCTGCAGGGGGCCAGGGTTGGGAAGTAGGTCAGGGTGTGGTCAGAGGCGGTTGCCCAAGGGGCAGGGCTGGGAACCCATCAGACTGGGCCTAGGACCTGGTGATCTTCCACCTGGCTCCTCCGTGGGAGTCCTAACATATGTGTGCTCAGCTGCTCCCAGCCGGATCTGTATGTCTCCCCGGTCTAGCCTAAGCTATGCCAGGGAGCCTCTCTGAGGATGGGGAGAAGGGAAGCTAGGAACCCCCAACCCTCACAGTGCAGTTGGTACCCTTGATCGTCATCCCTGCCCCTCCACTCCAGACCCCATATCACCGCTTTCAGCCAAACCACCCTCCACTGAGGAAGGCTCCAAGTTTTTGTTGTTTCTTGGTTTCTAGACAGGGTCTTGCGATGTAGCCCACGCTGGCCTTGAACTCACAGCAATCCTTCTGCCTCGACATTCCAGGTGCTGGGATTTTAGGCATTCACTGCCCACTAAATGTCCGTTAAGAGGCAACATCCCTGAAGTAGTCCTCAAAGCACTCGACCATCTCCCTGCCAGCCCAACCACCCAGCCTGGGCTCACACTACAAACCAACACGTCCATGGCTCTCTTCTGCCATAGGGCGGCTCAGGCTCCTGCCAGCACCAAGCTGGCTGCATCCTGGGATTATATCGCTGCAGCAACTCTCTTCCCATCTCTTTCTACACAGCTGGTCCCTAGGCAGCTTCTCTGCTATCCCATCCAGAAGCCACGCCTAAGCCAGACTGACTGCCCCACCTGCAACGTCCCACATGCTGGGGACCTTTATAAGGTAAGATATCCGGTGACTTCTTCCAAGGAAGAAAGCGACTCGGTAGCTCGCTGAGTGACTATAGACAAGTCTTCTACTCTCTCTCGTATCTTTATATGTGTCTGGAAAGACTAAACAAACCCTATGGGTCCCTCCGTGGGCCCTTAAGTGTGTGCGTGTTCCTCCTTCCATCTGGAGTGCTGAGGGATAGAGGAGACCTGTCCTGGCAGGACCGCCATCAGGCAGAGGTGCCTAAGCGGTACACACTCAGACCCTGGAGGTCAGGGCGACAAGGACCCCAAAGCCCCTCCAAGATGTTTATGTCACATAAAAGTGAATGAAGTAAGCATAGATTTTCACCTAGAAGCCAGAGTTCCCTCAGCATCTAGGTGGCTCCCTGGAAACAGACTCTGAGGATGAAAAGCTATAGGTGGAAGCTCTCTGGGGTGCGCAGCAGGGAAGCCAGGAAGGAGGAGCCACAGTGGGGCATATGCAGCCTGTCCCAAGAGGACTAGGAGCCAAGATGGTCCTAAGGAGATGTCCCAGATCAGAGAGCCAAAAGCTGTGTTCAGGAATAGGCCAGCCTTTGGCTCTAGGCTTCCTCCTTCACCCGAAACCATCGCCAGGGTGATGCCGGACTGGAAGGTACCAGGAGCACGTAAGATGAGTGTCTGAGTCCTACAGAACTGGATGGATCCTGTGCCCACGTTAAGTAACTTGCATAA
This sequence comes from Microtus oregoni, assembly GCF_018167655.1. Taxonomy (NCBI): domain Eukaryota; kingdom Metazoa; phylum Chordata; class Mammalia; order Rodentia; family Cricetidae; genus Microtus; species Microtus oregoni. The sequence goes on from NW_024543079.1 coordinate 6,760,274, forward strand.
CAATACCATAGAGCCTGCTGCATTGACGTGCCCACATTAACTCACTGGATCCTCTGAAACCCATAAGATAAGTTACCATAAGGATCCAGGCTTCCATTCTACAGGAAAGGGATGGAGAGCTCCAAGGGATGAGGTGGAGCAGCTTGCTCAAGACCACACAGCTAAGAAATAGGAGATACATGGTTTGAACTCAGAAAGACCATGCTCCCATGACCAGGGTAAGTCCCTTCTGAGCTCTTGCCCTGTCCTTCCCTGGAGACGGGCTGTGTTTAGCGGCTTAGAGCCCCAGGCTGCCAAGAACTGCCAATATTTGTGCCTGACAATGATCCATCTTGTGTGCGGTTGGGAACCAGTCCCAGAACAGATTTGTGCCAGAGACAATTAACTAAAAGCCGCAAGAGCCCTGTTGTAGGGTGGGACACTGTGGTGATGGAGGACGGGGGTGGGGGTGGGGGTGGGGCTGAGACAATGAGCGGCAGATGATCTGCAAGATATTTTCTGCCCAGTGCTGCAAAACAAGCCCCTCAATCATTCTACAAAGAGCTGGCATTGTTGGATGGGAAATATGTCAATGACAGTGCTCAGTGTTGGATCGCAGGGTGGTTTTAAAAAGAGAGAGAGTCCTTTGAAATTGTAATTCGACCTAGAAAGGCTTTTCTAGGTCACCTGAACCTGCCACTTGTGCATCTAACCCCAAAGTCAACAAAGACAAAATGCCAGGATCCCTTCCCGCTATCCAGCACCAACAGAGGAGCTCGTGTTTGTAAACACCGTCGGTAGATATTTAAAGCGCTGTGTTACAATCTGTCTTTGGACTGCCTGTGCGTGGAGAGGGTACCGGCTGCATCTCAGAAAGTCTGTAGACCTGGGTTCAAGTCCAGCCTCTGCACTTGACTGCTGTGTAGTTATGAGCAAGGATTTTGGCTCTCTGAACCTCAGATTCCTCCCCTGTAAAACAGGACTGGAAGCAGGTGTGGCTGCTTACTGCTGCAAATAGCTTTGGAAAGCCTGAGGCCAGAGAATCCTGAGTTCAAGGTCAGCCAACACTACTTAGTGAGGAAACAAAATGAGGCCACGAACCTGACAGTGAGCAGCAGTACACATGCCTTAGAGAGGCTAGCTTCCTCCTTTCATGTGGGCAACTTTCCAGGCCGAGGGCCACCCCTGGGTTCTTGACCACTGAACCCTTATGCTCCAGATCTTGGCTCTCTCCTGGAGCCTAAGGAAGCAGTGGGGGTGGGGGGCTGTCTTAACTGGCTTTTTCCCCTAAGAAAGCAGAGATGTAAACTACCGTCTACAGCACAGCCCATATCTACGAGTTACTCTAAACTTTCTTCTCAACTGTGCTGCCCAGTTCAGGAGAAATCATGAGGTGTCCAGGCCTTCAAACTTCTTCAACTTCAAATACTTCAAACTTCCCTAGGACAACCAGGGGCAAGGCTGGTGGATGGCCCCTCAGTTCTTGGCAATATCATATCAGGAGTTACCAACATCACAGTGTTGGATCCCCTGAGTCTGTGTGTGCCTCCAGAACGTTCTAGATACTGCCCCATTCCTATCAGAGCTCAAAGGCCTTTCCCAAGCCTTGACCTGAGCATTTGTGATATTGTAAGCCAGGTGTGGCTCTAAGGCAGCACCTGAAATACAGCCAGATCTCCAGGGAAGCCCAGGGCTCTCAGGACATCCTGGCCTTCAGAAGCAAGAAGCACTATGAAGGGGACTGGCCATACAAATGCAAGTGACAGACATCTGTCATATAGAGACAGAGTGATTCATAGGTAGACCGCTTGGGGGTGGAGTGAGAAAGCTGGTCTGTGTGTGTGTGTGTGTGTGTGTGTGTGTGTGTGTGCGCGCGCGCGCGCGTGCGCGCGCGCTAGGGGATGATGACTGTCTCCCAGTCACTGAGGTGGTTTCCAGTGCAGAATGGGAGAGATGGGACCAACAAGCACCAAAAAGAAAGATGAGGAAAGCTTGCATCACTGTTCACAGAGCAGGGGCAGGGAGCTCGCTTTGGTGAGAGGGTGAGACACTCTGCAGAGCAGCTGGCAAAGCAAGGTGGCAGTGACAGAAAATGAGAACATGCGTGGATCCAATGCCATTTTCTGACCTCTGCAGGCACCAGCACGCGTGTGATGCGCATATGTTCATATAGGTGTTATCTTATACACATAAAATAAATAAGTCTTTAAAAATTAAAAATTAAACACGTATGTGTGCGTACACATATGTGTGTGCATGCATGCGTGTTGGGGGTGGATGTTAATGGTGGTCTCTTCCTTAATAGCTTTCTACCTTAACTTTTGAGACAGGGACTTTCACTGAAGCCATGGCTGCGCGAGGTAGCCAGCAAGCCTCAGGGACCCATGTCTCAGGCTCCTCAGTGCTGGGCTACAGGTGTGTACCAACACATCTAATTTCTTTGTATACAAGGGTGCTAGTGATCTGAACTCAGGTCCTCGTGACTGCAGGGCAAGAACTTACGCACTGTGTCGACTGAACCATCTCCCCAGACCCAAAATAAGGACTTTACAGCAACAAAACAGAGGAGCAAACTGAGAAAGTTAGCCCAAGGAGGTGAGGAAACAGCATCCCTCTGTGCTAGGATCCATGAGACAGTCTTCACACAACAATCCCATTTGACCCTGTGACAGCCTTGGGGGGGGGACATGACATTCTACAGAGGAGAAAACTAGTGGAATATCATCCTTAGGCTGCGGGGTCACACAACAGGACTGTGGCAAAGCCAACACAAAACTCCGCCAAAAGTCACGCTCATAACAACTCCTTTATTTAGTCTCTCCTTTTGGAAGCAAAGAGATAAAGACCAATTATTTAATAAACACAAGACATCGGGCTTGTCCTGTTTGGGAACGTTAAGTAGATAACCACAGCAAGCCACCAACCTCAAGCACGGCAGAAGGGGTAAGAGTTAAGTACACAAAGCCACGTTGGAGGGGAACAATCAGAGGAGAGAACACTGTGTTTATCAGATCCGCAGAGGCGCGGCAACTTCCTCAGCCCTTGAAGCAACCACGGAGGAAGAGATTGACATGTTCAAATATACACGCATTAATATCTTCTGTGGAAGGAAACGCAATAAAACTGAAATGAAAAGGACATCAGACTAAGAAAATATCAGCACCGACGACGAGACAGTTAATATATACGATGTAGAAATGGCTCCGTCAACTTCGACAGAAAGCAAGATGCTGCTAGACAAAAAGACATAAGATTCAAACAGGAAAGTCGCCGAGAGGCAACATTCCAAGAAATGAATGCAAGGGGGAGTGTGTGCTTGTTTAAGTGGCAATGGAGAAATGCACATGGACCAAGCCAGCAATTGTGGAACTAGCATATTTTACATCACACACAAATGTCTTTAGGTGACAAGGGAAAGTACCCAAGACCCTTGCCTATATCTGAAGCCATTCCCTCCTCCCACTGCCCAACTGCTTCAAGGACACCCCAGTATCTATGAGGTACAGAGAAATCTTTGTCCTCCTGAAGCTTAGGATCCAATGGTGGAGTCAGAAGCAGGAGTTCAAATCAGAGTGAGTGGCAGGCTTGCTGGAGCCTTGACAGGGTCCATGCTGGAAGCAGAGCGGGCAAGGTGAGGGGGGTGAGGACATAAGATGAGAAGGGGGGGTTGGGGATGAGCCATCCCCAGGCCTGGGAGCTGGAAAGAGAGAAGGGCCCACTCAAGGACTGGGAGTGGCAGTGGCAGGAGGATGGAAGAGACATGGGGACAGAAAAGCAGAAGGAAAGGAGCAACTGGGCTAAAAGTAGGGAATGGACATAGTGGGCCAGAATTTGAGCCATGGTTGAAAGAGCAGCTGCAAATGGTCCTGGGGGAGAGCTGCGACTGCCCATGAATGAGCAGAAACAGCTGTGGTCCGAGGGTGGGGCCAGGAGAAGATTCTGTGTCTGGTGTGTACACAGAAGAAATCCTGGATACTACACCAGTAAGCAGGGGCTGGGGGGATGGCTCAATTGCTCCATAAAGTGCTTACAAACATAGGGACCTGCATCTGATCCCCAGGACCCACATAAAAAGCTGGGCATGGCAGCACATGCCTGTAATCCCAGTTCTGGGGTGATGAATATGGGCAGATCTCTGGAGCTCCCTGGCCAGCCTTGCCAAACTGGTGCCAGTTCTGTGAGAGACCCTGTCTCAAAAGCGAAGATGGGAAGCATTTGAAGAGGACACCTGAAGTCTGGACCACTGATTAACCACACATATATATGCACACACTCGTACACACGTGCACGCGCGCGCACACACACACACACACACACACACACACACACACACACACACACGCCACCACCACCACTACCACCATCACCACCAGCAACTGTAGCAGTAGCAAACGGAACAGCAGAACCATGCCTCTGAAGGAGAAGCACACACTGATGGCCAGAACAGGAAGTCTGCAGCCAGAACAAAAGCAGCACAGCCCCAGGATTTTGCAGAGCTGGTGCTGAGAGGCTCAGGGGTAAATGAAACAGGGCAAAGGCCCCACTCAGGGGACAGAAAGGGGGTGACTCATGCTGGTGGCAACCCCTAATTTCCTTTCCTTGGTCACAACTTCCTTTTTATTTCTTTTTCTGACAATTCAAAAGAAAAGGATTTTTCCTTTTAAATTCACAGCAGTAAGGTTTACATGTGTGGGCTCTTCCTGCCCTGGGGTTTAACCTCTGCCCTGAACCAGCAGAACCCAACTTAGCCCCAGGGGACAGAGAGGATGTGGGCTACTGGGAAACTGAGAACAAAGTGTGAGGTTCCAGGCACGGCGGGGCTGGAGGGAGCAAGACTCAGAGCTCCTTACCAGCCAGAACCCGTGCTATTCCAGAATTCAGAATCCTCTTGGTTGGCTTCCAGAAGAGCAAGACAGTGACACACGAAGCCAAACGCATTTGCATTCGCAAATCGGGAGGTGAGTATTTACACAAGCGGGCGGTATTACATGTACAGAGCCATGCTGCAGCCAGGCCAGGCTTGAGGGCCAAAGGAGCTGGCCGTATATTTACAAAACGAGGTTTGATCACAGAGGCCTATTGCTCCCTCTGCCCATCAGAGGCTTCCGATAAAGAAGTTTTTGAGTTGAACCAAGTACCATTATCTTTGCATCTGTCCCTTGCCGCTTCCAGCCCCTCCTTGCTAGGGGACCATCTGCCTGAATGTTCACTGTACAGCTGGGGACTGAAATTCAGAAAAACCTGCTCACAGTCTCTAAGTGACTGGCCTGGGCTCTGAACGTGATCTGGCTGCCAGCTTGCCCCATACCCTCCTGTGTTCAGCCCCAAGAGGCTGAAGTATCAGGCAGAGCAGGGGACACAGAACCCCGTGAGAACACAGAGGTGGGCATGCTCCGTCGGAGCTGATGGAGCTGCCCAGACAAACCACTGTAAAATGACTAGTGCAAAACCACACGGGCTGGTGGGGGCTCCGACGTGGAGTGCTTGCCTAGCGGTACATGGCCTGGGCTCTATCCCCAGCAAAACCACAAACGGACCAAAGCCAAACAAATAGTGACGACAACAACACACAAGTTATCTTCTCATAGCTCTGGAAGCCGGAAGTCCCAAGCTCATCCTTCAGGCTTCAAACCATGTCAGGGAAGGCAGCTCCAGAGGGTCCAGGGGGGCCGGGCGATGGTGGCGCACGCCTTTAATCCCAGCACTCGGGAGGCAGAGGCAGGCGGATCTCTGTGAGTTCGAGACCAGCCTGGTCTACAGAGCTAGTTCCAGGACAGGCTCCAAAGCCATAGAGAAACCCTGTCTCGAAAAACAAACAAAAAACAAAACAAAAACAGAGGGTCCAGGGGGAAATGCATTTCTTGCACCCCCAGCTTTTGGTGGCCACCTGCATCCCTTGGCCTGTGACTCCCTTCTTCACCTTCAAAGCACAAGGCCCACCGCTTGTCTCCTGGCGTCATCTCCTGCCTCAGACTCCCCTGCTCTGCATCTCTCTCAGGAGCTACCTAGAATGACTGGGCCACCAGGAAAGCCAGGACAATCTCCACAACTTATGGTCTTTATCTTTATTATATCTGCGAAGCCTGTTTTGTGCCATGAGGTGACAGGATTCAGAGATCAGGACACGGATGTATCAAGGGTATATACTTTCAGCCAACACTGGGTAAGTTCCCTCAGGCTGTGGGTTAACTGTGCCTCTACCCAGAGACAGCCAGGAAATCCCACCATGGTAGATTTGACCATAGTGCTTCGGTGTCTTTCATTCCTCTCTTTTCAACATTGGGATCCTAGGTCTAGGTTCCCCCTTATGATGGTGCTGGCTTAGACCAATGGACTAGGAGCAGAAACAAATGGTCTCTACTTATAGAAGTGAGGAACGGCAAACATAGGAACTCCAGGCTGGCTCTGCAGGAGTCATAGGACTCTAGAGGTAGACAAAACTGACCTTCACCCTGAGTGACTCCATGGGGCAGAGCCCGACACCTACTTCTCTGCTAACTGCCATGGAACATGTGGGAGGCACCAAAATATACCATACTACTCACTGAGATGAAGAAGGAGTGGGAGGGGTAAAAGAGAGCAATGGGGGTGAATATAATATTAAAAATAAATTATCCGCCGGGCGGTGGTGGCGCACGCCTTTAATCCCAGCACTCGGGAGGCAGAGGCAGGCGGATCTCTGTGAGTTCGAGGGCAGCCTGGTCTACAGAGAGAGTTCCAGGACAGGAACCAAAAGCTACGGAGAAACCCTGTCTCGAAAAATCAAATAAATAAATAAATAAATAAATAAATAAAATTATCCTTGTGATAAATGACTGAGTTTTGGGGGCTGCTTGTTACTGAGGCATAGCCCAGCCTAATACATTCTGAATGAACAGCCTCTTACTGACCTTCTACTACAAAGAAAAGACTTCACAGAACTGATACAAAATCCTGCAAATTAATCAAGATCAGAAGAATCATTACTCACTGAACATACAAGAAAACTGAAATGCAGAGGCAGAGGCGATGGCCACACAGCTGAGAAGTGAGAGAGCTGGGTCTAGCCAGAGGAGTGAGGTCCCAAAGCCAAACACATGAGCCAGGCACAGTGTCACTTCTGTGATCCCAGCACACAGAGAGCTGAGGCAGGAGAACGGAGAGTTTGAAGTCAACCTGGACTCCATAGCAAGATCCTCTCTCAAAAGCCAATGAACAAAGTCAAACTCCTAACGACACTAAAAATCAACTCTTGCAAGGTATAATATGGGATTCCAGAACCTGGTCTGGACCCAGACATCTATCACTTCAGGGTCAGCAGGGACTTGTGCTCAAAGCTAATAAAATCCTGATGCCAGAGTCCTAAAGCCCCTGAAAACATACCAAACCCAGCTTGGCCTCTTCTGGTGGCCCTGATGGTTCTTCATACCCACGTGTGTCCATGAACTGAAAGAATATTTATTGAGTATCTGGTTGGTGCCAGACCCTGCTATAGGTATCTAGGGAGTAGCAGTGGGGCTCACTGTACTGAGCTGAAGAAGCCATCAATATTCAGAAACAAGTGGCTCACACAGCACATTAGAAGGCTGAACACACATGGAAGGGAGGCAGTGAGCAGGTGAGGAGAACATGTAAGCCAGCCAAACTGGACTTTTAGGACAAAGTTCAGAAAGATGGACAGTGGGGGGAAGGGGAGCAGCCAAGATGGCGCAGCCTTGGAGCCTGGAGCATGGAGATGCTGCATCCAGGCCTTCATGTGGAGTGTGCAAATGTCACCGCGGTCAGCAAGGGGACATCAGGGTGGACAGAGCAGGCCGGGAAAGGGAGCAGAGGCCAGAAAGAGGATGGGAGGCAAAGCACGCCCACAGACAATATTGAGATCACCCTCCCCAGAGAGGAAGCCAACAGCTGTCCACAGGCTTATCTGATGCTGTGGTTGAGGGAGCAGCAAGGGCAGGCGCGAGGGCCGCTTCACGAGCACCTCTGAGCAACCTCATCCCCTGGAGGCAGCTGGCATCCGCTGGGCCTGTGGCTTCCTCTGTGGCTTCCGCATCACAGGGTGCCCTGGTGGCTGCTATTTTTGCCCCCGTTTAGAGCCCTGTGGCACATTCTTCTGTGTGGGGGCACCGAGGGCTAATGTGCCTAACCTCTCTTCAAGTTTTCTCTGCTTGGAGTGAATGGAAGAGACCATTTAAATGTTCCAAGTGTCCCAGGGGAATAATTACACCCGGCAAGGAAAAGGGATGTGTGATACATGCCATCTTGTTGGTTCTCATGCACGCTCAGAGAGGTTAGGCCACACAGCCACGTCAACCACAGACTGAGGATTCTGAAGGGGTCTGTCTATGGGGCCTGACTTACTACTGCAGGGCATTCTTCCCCACATCACATAGGCCTATGTGAGTTCGTCCCAAGGGGAAATGCCCAACAGGTAAGAAAATAAAGATGCATAGTCCACGGGTGAGATCCTTGGGGGGATTACAACATGCACAGAGACAATCAGGGGGGCCTTTGGCAAAGCCTTAATATCCTGACCAGCTCTGCAGATTAGTGGAGGTTGGGGGGTCTAACGGAAACCTAACGGAAACACAGGAGCCTGAAGATTTAAGAAGTAGGAGACAGGGCAGCCTGGCTGAGGAAGGAGCTTTAACAACCTTCAGACAAGATCCTAGAGGAAGCAGGAACCCCTGAGTGTGGAAGTGGATGATCCCCAGGCAGGCAGCGGAGGCTTCAAGATAAACACAGTGGTGTGGAGGAGCAGCCTGCTGTTTCCAAGAGTCCACAGCAGGGACGGACACATTAAAGCAGTTCACTGAGCTGGCTGCAGGGAGGGCAGATTCTAATGGGAAAGTTAAGGACAGGAGGCTCCTGAAGTCACCCAGGTGGCAGATGATGGAGCTTTGAAGGGACAGCCAGCATCACGGATGGATTAGCTACAACAAGGTGGAAGAGGGGTCAGATTGCATCCAGGTCTGTGCCTAAGTTTCCAGTGGGCAGTAAGGGTCACTAAGAGGGGTGGGATAAAGGGCATGGTAGGGGTGAATCAAGAGAGGGCTGCCCCCAGCCTCGGCTCCTCCAGGATGAGCCCTGCAGGGTGTCCGTGCTCAGCCCATGCTCACATCCTTCATGGGCCATGAATGGCCTTGGAGCCTCAATAGCTCTTCAGATGTAGGGAAGTGATATGGACTTCCTAGCTAGCAAAATACCCTTCCCCCCTCATAATTGCTGCTCTGGCGATGTCATTGGTGTGGTAGCCCCCCTCGAAAATGACCCCCAGAGTCCAAGAGAGGCAGGAATCCACCCACCTGTGACTATTTTTCAGGCCCCTGTCGGGTCACAGGGCAGCCACAGCTGGGTCTGAGCTGCCCCCTCCAATGGCGCCCACCTCAGTACCTGATCTCAACAATGATAGGCTGGTTCCTTTAGAAGGCAGCTGAGAAGGGCATAGAGGACCCTGTGGGCCTCAGACAGGAAGTTAATCTCCAGCAGGAAGCCCACTCTAACCGTGCCCTTCACACCAGTGACCACCAGCACAGGAGAACAGGAGCCGTTGGTGGGACCAGCTGGAATTATTTCTCTGAGGAGCTTGCCAGGGAAGGCACAATGGCCGGACTTCACGCTCCAGTCACCTTCCTTCTTCATAGGAGCCTTCAGTGGGAATCTATCACATGTCAGTCTGTGGTGGACACCGAGCCTCACCCAAAGCTCCCTGGGTTCCCTTCCCTAGGAAGGGGTGACATCTTTATTCATGAAGCACAGCACTAGGCTCTGCGTTTCTTGTCCCTTGTCCTCTTAACCTGTCGTTCTGTAGGACTGGAGAGGTAAAGTGACCTATCTGAGGCCACACAGCGATCCCATGGAAAGGAGACCTGCTCCAAGCCAGTTTCCGTTCCTGGCAAGAAGTTCTCGCCTTCTAAGCCACTCCCTGTACCCAGCCCAGACCCCTAGCACACAGGTGACAATCAGCAGCTGGTGACTGACTGTCCCTGGAAGACTTAAACACCAGTTTACCTACAAGTCTTCAGGGAACTGTAAGAAGTGTTCAGCTAAGGGTCAATTCTGGTTCCAGGAACAGCAAGTCCCATAGTGCCTTCCCTTCCCCATAGGGGAAGCCATGGGGGTGATCAGAGCCCCACCCAGAACACAGAGCCTCCCACTCTAGACACACGGGGAGGCTCTGTGGACACACATGCTTGTACCAGACCATGTGTCCCACCAAGTGTCCGACCTCCTCCCCAGCTGAGCTGTTCTGGGCCATCCATCCCTTCAACATGGATGGAGGTCCTTCTAGCTGCTAGCCTAAGTATGAGTGACGTATGTATGACTGTGTGTACACACACATATGTGCACACACCATCACAGAGAAGGTACCAGCGCCCACTTTGCAGGTATGAACACCGAGACTCAGGCAGCTTGAAGAGCCCATGCTATGTCACAGACTACTCAGGGTGAAGTTAGGATTTGAATGTGGTCACTAACCCAGGCCATATTGCTTGACAGGCACCCATAGCTATTCCTGCCCTGGTCCGCAGACTGCGAGACCTTCCCTGGACAATTTGTTGTGACTCTATGGGGACCAGGAAGGATGCTCTCAGGAGGCCTGAGGGATGCCGGTTCCTGGTCTCTCTATGCTCCCCTGATGTTCCACACGAGGAGACATGGGCCTGAGCTGTCAGCTTCCATTTCTGGGATGCACACGCATGAAACCAGATCCCCAACAATGGCTGTGGGAAATGAGAGTGCCAGAGGATCAGGCCTTCTGCTCTAGGTATAGCACTGTTAACAGCAATGAGTCGTGGCTCCCCCCTCCCCCCGCTCCCCCCTCCCAACTAGGTCTCCTCCCTAGGGACTGCTGGGAAATGCCACTGACAGGATCCTCTTTCACCTGCTACATTGTGCGTCTGCCCCTGGGGACGTGACTATGCTCCTTTCCTTGTCACTGCTTCTGTCTCCAAAAGGGTGGCCATGGAGAGCCCAGCTGGTGGTTTCTTGTATCCTTACTTGACAAGAGGAAAAGCGGCCTTTAGTAAATGAAGGGAGAATTTTGATTGCTTCTCCAGTCTCCCAAATCTGATTCCTGGTACCATCTATAGCTGCACCACACCCCTTTCTCAGAAGACCCCCTCCCACCCTCCAGCCCAGGGTCTTCTAGGTCCTTACATCTTATGGGCTGTCACCATCTCTGCTCTCACTGCTTCCTGTCTAAGTGAGCAAGACCCCGCCCCAATCTACTCCCACCCCCCACAAGCACCTACCTCCGGTGAGGCCTGCTATATGTGAGTTGAATGCAAGATGAATGAATACATCAATATATGTATGAATACATGAAGAAACACATGAAGGAATGAATGCTTCCTGAGTACCCTGGGCATCCAGACTGGTGGCTAATCCTATTCAGCAGAGCCAATGCACGCAGAATTTCTTATCAGAGAGGAAGAACCATCGCCAGGCCCTTGGACCCTGCATAGCATCCTCGCTGCAGAACGTGGCAGGCACCAGTTCCTGCCTGGCCCCCCCCAGGATCCAGCATCACCCATCGTGGCCCTACAGAGCCAGCCTGAGCACCTCCACCCCTGAAGCAGCGGACAGCGCTGCTTACCTTCAGCAGAGACGCACCTGCAATGCACCAGTGTCTTGAGAAGAGCCTGAGCCTCATTCCACAGAAGCCCAGGCAGTGAGAGAACGCGCCCGTGACAGCCTCTGTGAGATGCTGCTGCATAATCAGCAGAGAAAGAGAAAAAAAATGCCAGAAATAGACGCTTTATAAGCCCTCCTGACGACTCTTGGCCCTCTATTGGCTGGAGGCCCGGCACCCCCGCGCCTCCCCCCATCCCATTCCTACAAGGTGAAACGGAAAAACCTGTTATTTAACCTCTTTGATCCAAATCCATCTTCTATCCCAATTTGGGCCCACATGTTTGGAGCGCCACGCCAGGGCTCCGGGAGCAGAAGAGAAGGCAGCCCCGCTCTCTGTCACCCTGGTTTCAGAGGCATGCTGCTTGGGAGAAGTTGCTGCACCCGAAGGCCCTTGAGAAGGCAAATTGGCAGCACCTGTGAAGGTGCGGAATCTGCACACCTTTCATCCAGCAATTAGACTCCTGAGCACCCACGCTGTGGCAATACCTGCAGCCCTCATACAGGCACGCGGGAGAATGTTGCTCATTATGCGAACCGGAGGTGGGATGAGCGTCTGAAGCCCGAGCCGACTGAACACAAAAGACACATCCTTCTATGGACCAGGGTGGATGGGGCTCGTCTGCGGGTGCCAATTCGGAGGAACTGGTCAGAAGAGAAAGTGAAGGGCACGGTCCTGTTTTTACAAAAGATATGAACTCTCTGTGTGTGCATGTACATGTGTACATGTGTGTTCACATGTGCGTGGATATTTATGTGTGTGGCATGTGTGCACGCGTGCATTGGGGTGGAAGTATGTGCACTTGGAGTCATATTGTCAAGGGCACCAGGCTGTTAGCTGTGATTCCCCACAAATCAGGAGGAGGAGTCTCCACTGCTACTTCTGTTATTTTTTTTTTTTTATTGCACAGGCAGAAAACGTTACATACGTAACAAAATACAAACATGGAAATCTCCCTGTTAATCACTCTTGCTAAAGTTAGGCCAAGGGGTCAATGTTACCCATTACAAGGAAATGAGGCTTGAGTATGTATAGACTCCAAGCTTTATGGACTACCTAGTAATCTTATTAGCTTTCATGTAAACACAGCTAAATTAGGGTTCCATGAAGAATATGGACTCCAGAAGGAGGGAGCTGGGTTCAAATTCTGGCTCTTCTGGCTGGGACAGCTGACTTCCCTGGGCCTCAGTTTCTCAGTCTATAGAATGGGAAGAGTAATGTTTGCTGGATGCCATAAACTATGGTCTATGCTGTTACATGGATGGGATGTTTTGGGAACACACCAGAGCAACAGAAACACGGGTGCTGCCAAAGCTAATAGTGTTCCCAGGCCTGAGAAAGAAGAGCTCTGGGGAATCCCACCAGTCAACACTGGTAACAATGATTGGCTCAGGGACAAACAAGGGCCAGGGCATAGCAAATCCAGGTGATAAAAGGGCCAGTGCCCAGAGTGAGCAGGAGGGAGCTGTGGAATGGGGGTGGAAAGGGTCTAGTTATGTGATTCTGAGCCTTTCTCCTGCTGTTTCCTCTGCTGGTAACAGTCTTCCCCAGACTTTCCCACCCTTCCAAATCCTCTCCAAGAGCTTCCATCCTGAGGGAGCTCCTGTGGGACAATGCTTTTGTACACTGTAAAGATTTGTCACTCATATTGGTTTAATAAAACACTGATTGGCCAGTAGCCACGCAGGAAGTAGAGGTGGGGCAACCAGACTAAGAGAATTCTGGGATGAGGAAAGGCAGAGAGCCAGTCACCAGCAAGATGCAGAGGAAGCAAGATGAGACTGCCTTACTGAAAAAAGGTACCAAGCCACGTGGCTAAACATAGATAAAAATTATGGGTTAATTTAAGTTGTAAGAGCTAGTTAATAATAAGCCTGAGCTAACAGACCAAATAGTTTATAATTAATGTAAGTCTCTGTGTGTTTCTTTGGGACTGGGAGGGACAGAAACTCTCATCTCCAGGGAGCCCCTCTGATCTCTCCAGCATGGAGCTATATTCCCACAGCATGCCTCTTTAGTCACGCCTGTTTTGTTTCTGTATTTAATGTGTGTCTTCCCCCATGAGATTCTCATCTCCAAGATGCTTGGGACTGTCTTAGTCATCTCTAGATCCAGCTCCTAGATAAGGCCTGATACCTAGTAGGCATTCAAGACAGAGAGCACACAGCCATGGCTCTAAGGTCAAAGCCAAGCACTGGCCCTCATCTGAAGGAAAAGAAAGTGTGAAGTATGTTATAAAGACCAATAAAAATTTCAGAGGAGCACTGAAGATGTTAAAGCATATTAAGGCTTAAGGGCACCACAAGAAACTATCTGTCGTGGCTGGAGAGATGGCTCAGTAGTTAAGAGCACTGCCTGCTCTTCCAAAGGACCCAGGTTGGATTCCCAGCACCCCATGGTGGCTCCCAACCATCTGTAACTTAGTTCCAGGCAATCTTGTGCCCTTTTCTAGCCCCTATGGGCACTGCACACTCATGGTACAGACAATACATGCAGTCAAAATCCACGTCCACATAAAACAAAAATAAATAAGAAGCTATCCGTGAATATTTACATAAACTTAAGATGACAAAGAACTGTCTGGGCTCAAATTCATGTGGATAAGGGTAGTCATTGTATCACTATTTATAATAACATGGAAATCAGGTACTCCACAGGATGGGTTTTTTTGAAGCATGACTTTCCGTACAGTATAATGCTATGCAGTCAGGGAAAAATAAGCAGAATTTGTTGACGTGGAAAGGAGCACATGTATCTTACTGAACATCAGGAAATGTGTTCTTCAGCAATGGGGGACTCTGCTGAATCTGGCGTGTGACATCGTAGATAAAGGGCGAAAGTGAAAATCCTCTCGTCGTCATTCACCATTCACTCAGCCACTCAACACATCTGCTCTCTCTGCCCGCCCGCCCACCGCGCTGTGCCGGTCAGGGTTCCCAGGAGGAGGCAGGTAGTGAACAGGATAATGTCTCCACCCTCCAAGGCATCCTTGCTCACATGGGACACCCATAGGTATAAAATCTTGACTGCTCAAACTAAGGGATACAGGGCTCTGGAGACAGCTTAGTTGGTGACATGTTTGCTGAGAAAGCATGAATATGTGAATTCAATCCCTAGAAACCACCAATCCTAGCTGGGCACAGGCCTACATGCTAATAAGCCCACCCACCTCATTGGAGAGGCAAAGACAAGCAGATAATGGACTCATTGGCCAGCCAGATTAGTCTAAGCAGTGAGTTTCAGGCCAACGAGAGACCCTGTCTCAAAAAACCAAGTGGATAACACCTGGGGACAACGCTCAAGTCACCCCCTATGTATGCGTGCACACACATGCTTGCACACTCGGAGGGATTACAACAAGGAGCAGAATCAGGGTGCACAGGCACTCCTTCACTTACAAAAATACCCGGTAAGCTGAAAATATCCTAAATCGAAAACCTACTGCAGATGCCACGGCTCAGCCCAGGCCACCTTAAACAGGTGCAGGACACTTACGGGCACTGTGGCTGAGTGTCTCAGGGAACAGACCGGCTGTTGTCCTCACAGAGATCATTAGGATGGGTCCCCAGCCTCTGGGCACATTTTGGCTTTCACACCATCTTGCTTTGCTTTGCGTTGGTTTTGGTATTTGTTTGCTTTGAGACAGTCTCACTCTGCAGCCCAGGCTGACCTCAGACTCACAATTCTCCTTCCTGCCTTCACTTTCCAGGTGTTGGGGTTACAGACAGGGGCCACCAATCCGTGCTGCTTTTGCATGATTGCGAACAAGAGAAACCTCGGGTCTCACTGTTAGTCAGGGACAATCTGGTTAGAGAAAGTGGGTGCATTTGAAGAGGCTACAGCAGGTTAACCTGGGATAATCCCAGGAAGTTCTTACAGTCTTCTCCCAGTCCTGAAATCCTCCCCTGACACCCTGTCTCTGGGGGATGGTATCACTCTACGGGGCCAAGGCCAGGATGACTGGACTGGGTTTTTCTGCCCTTGCTGAGAGGCAGGATTCTGGGTATGGTCCCACACACATGCAAAGGTGACAGTGAGCTTCCCAGCCATGATTTCCACACCTCGAATGTGCCAGCAACAGGGCTGGACAGGGCTGGGATGGGTATCCCCCTACCCCAGCAGGTTAAATACCGGGGCTTCCTTGACAAGGTGAACCTCAGAATGTGGGTCAGTCCCACTCCAGGCCCACTGCTCTCTGCTTAGCATTGAACACATGGCCAAGGCACCCAGGGCGGGCTGGGGGAGCTGCAGCTGGCACGGATGGGGGAGGGGCCTTGCACCTGGAGGCCCCCAGCATTTTTTTTTTTTTTTTTGAGATACTTAGCTGCTGGGTGGCTATGGTTCAAAACAGAGACACAGCCTAGAGATGACTCAGCTTCCTGTGGAGGGGCTGTGGCCTGCTGGGAAGACATTTCCATTTCTGCCCTCTTCTCTAAAACCCAAGAGACAGCTCTTGATGTGTGCTCACGGGGAGAAGGAGGTCATTCCCAGAGTAAGGGGCAGGGACCACCACAGCCTGGCTCTGGGGCCAGCTCATCTGGGTTCAAACTTCGGACCCTAGACTTCCTTGTTCAGAAACCTCTCTGGGCCTTTGTTCACTAATGTGAAGACGGGAATAACAGCCCCTTCCTGGGGCTAGTGTGCAAAGGCGTACAGGTCTGTAGGTGTTACCTATGGGAAGAGTATGGTACAAAATAGGAGGTTCATAAACATCACCCCTAAGAATGACAGCCCCCATACAAGGCTCTCCCTGACACCTGCCCAGCACAGGTGAGGAAACTGAGGCTCAAAGCACATTTGAATTTCTGTCTTCCCTGTCACAAGGATCCAGCACACAGCCAGGTCACTCGACAGAGATTTCCCATGACCTACCAGGAATCAGTCGTGAGCACACATGGACCCTGCACTGTC
Organism: Microtus oregoni; assembly: GCF_018167655.1. Taxonomy (NCBI): domain Eukaryota; kingdom Metazoa; phylum Chordata; class Mammalia; order Rodentia; family Cricetidae; genus Microtus; species Microtus oregoni. Next base: position 6,776,778 of record NW_024543079.1, read on the forward strand.
TTCGTCTACAAAATAGGGACACAAGGAGACAATTCACAGAAACTTCAGGAAGGGCACTGGGGAGATGGCTCAGTCATTGAACTGTTTACTTTGCAAATATGAAGATCTGAGTTAGACCAGATTCCCCAGAACACACACACACACGAGAAAGATAGACAGAGACAGAAACAGAGACAAAGAGGAAAGAAATTCCATAGAGGGGTAAGGAACCTTCGGCCACGTTCAGCCATGTCTCATGGCTCTTTCCTCTGCTCAGGAATCCAGAGTGGAGCTCTCCGTGGATCACATCTCATGGAGAGACTCAGGAAAGCCCCTGAAGGTCTAAAGGAAACGCCAAGGCTGAGGGGGCAGAGGCAGGGGCGAGTCGAGCAGGAAACAATAGCATCCCTGGGCACCAACACTGGAGCTAATTGAAAAGGAAACCATCAGAGCAGGTGTGCCCACAGTAGCTCAGGTTGCCCAAACCTGTTCCCACCCCTGCTCCCTCTGCTGATGCTGCAGCCTTAATAGTAACGAACTAATTTTAAACCCTGTGATTACTAAGGTTGATTTCCATGGAACCTACTTTTCGCTGCACCAAGAACCTCGCAGAAGCGGTAATTGCCAAGTTCCATTTTAGCTCTGTCGCACCCAACTGTCGGTGCTAAGGCAGCTGCTACGTCGCCAGGTAAGCTGGTAATGAAGTCAGCTTCGGGCGTCTCATTTCACAATATTGTGATGTCTCTGTCAGCACCTGTAAGAGCTGAGAAGCTGTGAGCTTCCATTGAACGAATTACATATGGGGGAAGTGACTGAAACCGCTTTGCGCTTCTGGGGCTCTCTGTAGAGCCCAGGCCTGCAGGGATACTGGGATACTGTGGCTGCTGAGTCCCGGATGACTCTCCCCACAAAGCCTATACTCAGGTGCACCGCACACTGCAGGCATCCTGATCATCACCCTTCGTTGGCCCCCTCATCCTTGTCCTGTATCTGGTCCTCCTCACGCTGGCGGGCATCCTCAAAGGACCCTCTTGATTTACCACGCCAATCAGGTTCCTTGCAAAGGAAATAATGAAAAGGGGATCCAATACCCACTGTTCCCATTTAAAAGCATCAATGAATCCCACTGTCCTCAAGGCCAGAGCCCAGATGGAGCTCTAACCACACTCAGCCCCACTGCCCGGCAACTGTCCCAGGGCTCCAGCCCTTTGGAGACCTGGCTTTACTGCCCAGCTAAACAGATTCTCCAGGCTCATTTCTATTGGCTCCACTGATCCTTTACAAAGACAAAAAGCTCTGTGTATCTGAGCAAAATCCCATTAGTAGAGGGGCTGGGGACATAGTGCAGTCGGTAAAATGTTAAACATGTGCATGCGTGAAGACATGAGTTCACACCTAGGCACAAGGTGGTGCACACCTGTAATCTCAGCACTGGTGGTGCGGACACTGGCAGATCCGGAGCAGGGGAGGATCAAGTTATGGCTCAAACTGAGGACACATCCCTTCTCCTGAGAGCTCGCCTCATCAGGGGCCTCCCCCAGAACCCTTGGGGTAGGCGCTGATGCTAGGCATTTCAACCTTTCACACACACACACACACACACACACACACACACACACACACACACACCTCAATGCTCTGGTCGGTCCTCCGGCAACTTCTAGACCAGCAGTTCTCACCCGATGTGCGGAGACCCCTTTGGGGTCTCATATCAGATAACGTGCATATCAGATATTAACATTATGATTCCTAACAGCAGCAAAGATAGAATTATGAAGTAGCAAAAAGAAAGTAATTGTATGGTTGGGGATCACCACAACATGAGGAAGTGAACACATGAGGAACCGTGTCAAAGGGTTGAAGTGCTAGGAAGTTGAGAACCACGGCCCTAGACCTGAGCAGTGCACAATCTCTAGCCACCCACTCCACATACTGCACCAGAATCTGCATTTTAATATGCTCCCCGCCCTGGGGGGCTCACCATCCTCATCCCGCTGTGGGGAACCGTGATTGACGTAAGTATTAGCCAAGCCTGCTACTGTGCGGTGTACACGTCTCCTTTTACCTGTGTGGATGAAAATCCCGACACTGCCCAGGTGGAAGTGTCATGTTCTTCCCACACACCTTCCTCACTCCCCAGAATTCTGCTTCTTTTCAGCCCCAGGAGGAACCAGCACAGCTAGTCCCGGTGCCTTCTAAATGCTATGCATAATCCCATCCCCCACCCTCGAGGCACGGTCCAACCTTCTAGACAGGCCCACCAAAGCCCCGTGTGGGGACACTGTGCTGCGCAGCCAAGATGTTTGCATTAGTCAATTAAAGCCTTTGCTTCCTTCTTTCAGAGAGCAGGCCCACAGGAGTCTTTGCTCCAAGGAAGAAGTCCTCATCTCGGTTAGAGATGGAAATGGGGGGAGTTCCTTTCCCCTCGAAAGTAACCCCTCTTTGGAGACCCTGATCCAACCCACCAGGGGTTGATCCCCGTCCGAGGGGTACCCATGACCTTTACAAAACTAAAAGCAATACCAGACTCCTATGTGCCGAACAGACCCCAGGGCCAGCCTGGAGGTTGCAGTAATCCAGCTGCGTGTTTGGACAGGAGCCACCCCGCAAAGCTCTGTCAACTCTGCCTGTCGCCCGAGGAGGGAAGCCCTCACCTTTGCTAATCACCCTAATTCATTTTTTATTACCGATTTTCCCTGCCTCTGTTTGCCCTCTGATTGAGGATATTACCCCAGGCATTTAAAAAAACAACAGATCAGACCACAATGGCAAACACAGCTCTTTGCGGAAATCTGCACTGACGGGCGTATAATTCCACATCACAAAGGCCTGGGGTCTGCATGGTAGGCAGCCTGGGCAAGAGGTGTCTGCGCGATTGAAGGTTTGTCCAAAGATAATGAGCTGTGTGTAGAGGGCACAAGAAAATGGGCACCTCCTCCTGCTGCAGGCGAATGTAGTCAACCCTTTTGGAAATAGAATGCCAGGGGCTGGGGAGATGGCTGAGCAAGTCAGAAGACCCGAGTTTGAGTCCCCAGAACCCATGTGAAATTGGACACAGTAGAGTGTGTCTATAACCCCTGTGTTCCTAAAGTATGAGGTGGGGGACAGATAGGACAATTCCCAGGAAGCTTGTGGGCCAGCAGTAGCAAGCAACAAAAAGATCTGTATCAAAGTGGCAGGTGAGGAGCAACAATCTACATACCCACATGCATACACGCATACACATCATACACAGAGAAAAACATGCCAACAGAAATCAGGAGTCATAGATATACCATACACTATTCTATTTTTTTTTTTAAAGACGCAGTCTCACATAGTGCAGGCTGGCATCAAACTCACTGTTTAGCCAAGGATGACCATGAACTTCTGACCCTTCTGCCTCCTTCCACATCCCAAGTGCTGGAACTATAAGGATGTGCCGCCCTACCTGGTTCATAGGGCACTGGGGACGGAACCTAAGGCTTTGCGCATGCTACATGCTCTACTAACTGACACAGTTCCCCAGAGACCTCCATGAAGCAGTGAATCTAGAAGGGTAAGAAGGGAGGAATGGGGCCTACAGACGCAATGACAAGCTAAATGACACATTGTTTCCAGGAGAAAACAAAACAAAACAAGAATGGGGCATCTTGGGCTGGAGAGATGGCTCAGAGGTTAAGAGCATTGCCTGCTCTTCCAAAGGTCCTGAGTTCAATTCCCAGCGACCACATGGTGGCTCACAACCATCTGTAATGGGGTCTGGTGACCTCTTCTGGCCTGCAGGCATACACACAGAATATTGTATACATAATAAATAAATAAATAAATATTAAAAAAAAAAAAAGAATGGGGCATCTCTGACCGACTGGGCTGGGGCACTGAATACTAAAAAGGCAAAGGGCCAACAGGAGCAGAGTTCTGGAATCCGCAGTGGGCCAGAAACAGTGATTCTGGGTAGAAAATATCACATCCATGACTCCCAGCTTAGTAAAGAGAAGGGGAACCATCTTTTCAAGACAGACTACTCACAAGTTTGCTTGCTCAACAGTAACGTTCCCACACCAGAGAGAAGTCCCCTTATCTCCAAAGGCCAGGCTGACTGTGCCCTAGATCCTCCAGTCCAAGCAACAGGGAGGTGTGTATCCCTCCTGGAAAAGCCAAGGTCACCTTGGCAGGGATGTGGGTCTGATCTGATGGCCCTTGCCTTAGAGGTCAGACATGAATTCAAAGCCAGAGGCCAAGGATTTCCACCTTAGACCCATCAGACTGGCATTCCCACTTTCCTCCCTGGCTCAGCTAGCCATGGTGGGATGCCACCAAGAGATTAGTATTGTAGATACATGAGAGTCCCAGGCTTAGCTTCTCCTGGCAAGGAGGTAGGGGAGGCCCAGAGAGGGTAAGTAAGATTCTTGGAAACACAGCCTGGATGCATTATCGGGGCATTTCTAGAAAACATCCGCCTCTTTCCTCCTTTCTTCCTTTCACGGCTTATCACTGAGCACTTATTACGTAGCAAACAACACGGCAGGTGCTAGATGTTACTCTGCTCATGAGGCAAATCCCTGGTTCTCACAATCCACTCTCCAGAGGCGAAACAGTCAAGCAATTCCACAGACAGATGCCCCCAAAGGAATGTACTACATGGACGGAGAAGAGGGCAACCATGTCAGGAAGCAGAGTGCGACAAGAGGCTAAAGCTGAGCCTGAAGGGTGGGACTGTGCCAGTCTCCGTGTGAGGATGCAGGGTGGGACATTCCAGGCAAGGTCAGACGGCACAGTGGCATGAGAACGGCCACAGGGCAGGCAGCAGGGATAATAGGAAGGCGGTAGCAGAGCTGACTGTGTTTCCAGAAGGGAGCTTGGAGCCTGGGGCTCAACCCAAAGTAGCAGAGGTGAGTTTTGAAAAGCAGGAAGTGTCTAGACCCCCTGCGAGGATGCTGCACGGGGAGGTTCAAACAGAGCTCTAAGAGGACACAGTTTAGGGCTGTGCAGCTCTGAGCCATAACTCACTTCTGCACGCAGAGTAGATGGACCTGATTCTGTCACGGGAAGATCTCCGCAAAGGCTCCATAGCCCTCCCAGCATGCAACACTCAGTCACCGGACAGAAACTGTCTCTGAACTGCTTTGAGAGCTGAAGGTCTTGGGCTGTCATGCAGGAGGTGGTTGCCTTTCAGATAAACAGGACAGCAACACCAAACAGGGCACCAGAGAGAAAACTGTCCTGGGGACGCCTGGACCCGTAAGTGCTGACTTATTGTTAACACCAAAACAGACAGACCTCTGAGAGTTCAAGATCAGCCTGGTCTACATAGCCAATTCCAGGATAACCACCCTGGTCCTGGAAGACAGGACCCAGGGTCTTTTGTCACTGCATAGGGCTCCATCTGAAAGGACAGAAAAATGACCCTCGGAAGTGTGACAACATTGCTGATACTCTATTATTTGGTTCTTATCTTGTTTAAAATCAAAGCCCGGCACTTGGGCATGTGCAGTTTGAAAACGGAACTTGAGTTAATGCTGCCAGGTGCTTAAACATGAGATCATACCTTACTGGATTTCATAAAGAGGCAAACACTGCTGCTTCCGTTTTGGAGATGGGGAAACTGAGGCCTGGAAATAATGGATAGCTTTCCAAATGCTCCCCTCTCTATCCTCACCCCTGACCCATTCATCACCTCTGTGCCTCTACATCCACTGTTCCTTCTACCTGAGTGACTGCCACCCAGGCTCCAATCACCAGCAAGAGCAGACATGCATCCTTCTCACCGTCTGCCTCTGGCCTGGCTGATGATCTGTGGTTTCCTGAGTTATAATACCTAATGCCTACTATGCACATTTGAAATCACCCTTGTCACATATCTAATAAGACAGAAGCTCCTACAGGGTAGGGGCCATATATGACTCACCCATCTATACCTGGCACCTGCCACAAAGCCGTGGACATAGTGACCTGGATATGGATTTTGGATGGTGGGATGAATGGGTGAGGAAAAGGTAAGTACACTGACTCATATAAAGTGTTGCATCCAAGTAGGACTCCAGGTGAGTACGATAAAGCCTTGGACAATGTATGTGCATGTGTATATGTATATATGTATGTATGTGTGTGGTATGTGTTCATGTATATATCCATGTATGTTGGGTTTTCATGTATATGTTATTCGTGCATGTGGTATACTCCTATGTGTGTGTGTGTATGTCTCATAGAACTCAACCAGAAAATGTGCTATGCACATGCAGTATAAAGCATCCTGTGGACTTCAATTTATTCCTCCAAAGCAGACTGAGATTCAGCAGTTAAAGCACCTGCTATGTAAGCATAGGGACCTGAGTTTGATCCCCAGCACCCATGTGAAGAGCCAGGTTTGCCTGGAATCCCAGCACTGGGGAGGAGGAGAAGAGGGGGCATTCCCGAGACTTTTTGAACAGCTAGTCTAGACCCAGGTTCAGTGAAAGACTTCCTCACACCCACATGTGCCTGTAAACTGCATCCATATGCATACCTGTGCACACACGCGTGCTTTTGAGTGTGTGGATGCGTGTATGTGCACCACCTTTGAATAAATGAAACAGCAAATACAGTTTAAGATCAACCACCCCACATCTCTCTCTGCCAAGAAAATCCTATGCTGTGAATTGGCTGTGAACCCACTGGAAGCAGATGCTCCTTGGTCAGTGTGCTCACAGTGTGCTGACGTGCACCCAGAAAGGGAGACGCCATCTACAGAAGACAACTATCTGATAAAGTAGCCATACTGCGGGGTTTCCTGAGCACAGTGACAATTGTACTGCAGTGCCCCTTAGGGGGACCCTGGCAACTAAGGGGACATGTAGCCGCTGTGAAGGACAGGATTTGAGGGCAAGGTGGCTCCCAAAACACCTGCCACGATGTACTCATCCCGCTGTACTGCCTGGACTAACATCCAGAGGGAGGTGACAAAGGAGAAGATATTCTGATCCCACTATCTCTGGGACCCCTTCAGGACAGAATATCTCCTGTGGAAAAGAGCAAGCTGTGGCTCCCATTATAAGTGCTTCCAAGACACTAGTGCCAGATGCCCAGATGCCTCATCAGGGTTAGTCTTGGGAGTTAGGTCTGAGTGTGTGATTGAGGCTTCCTGGGGGCACTGCAGTGAAAAGCTTCTCGCATTCTCTCCTGAAAATGTAAACTCCTGGCTGGAGGCAATACTCGCTGCTGCTCTCCCGAGGGGCACGTGACCTGAGCAGCCCCAAGTAGCAAAGAATGAGCTAGAAAACAACCGCTCTGATCTCCCAGAGATCTCAACACCAACATGAGGTGAGAGTACAGTACTAAGAAAATGGGAATCAGGAGACTGAGAAATAGGTTCAAGGTCACAGAGCATCAGCCTCAGACCCAGAAGATGAACCCAGGAACTTCATCCGTCTCACGGTCACATGTGCTCCGCCACCTGGCTTTGCAAAGTTAACTGAGCTGTCAAGTGGGCACAGAGAACAGAGGAAGCATGGGGCTCCAGGAATCACCCATGGGGCTGTCATCAAAAGTTTGCAGGATGAACAAGCAAGCCCCGAAGCCCAGGGCCTACCTCCCTCTCTCGAGAAGCCAGGTCCATCCGAAACACTACACAGCACAACAACAAAATTTATGCATGAGATTGACCTGGGGTTAACTCTGGAGTCAGAATCATTTCTAACAGGTTTCTGAATCATTCTGAAAATGAGGCCCAGCTTCGAGATAAGCACGCTTTTAATTAGTTCTAATGTGAAAGCCACCTTTTGACAAATGAGGCCTGAAGTTGAGACCGAAGGCAAGGGGCCCGGCTGGAGCTGCCAGACCCCTAGAAGAGAAAGTTCTACAACGGGAAAAGCAAGAAGCAAACAGCACACAGGCCTCTGCACATGCACACACGGATACACGCACATAGTGTGGCTGCACGCACACTTGCACGCACAATACCTACACACACGAATACACACACACACGCCTCTCAGGAGGGAGCTTCATGTGGAGGCCACCCACAGAGAAAGACAAGGCCGGTTCCTCTGCCACCTGCAGTACTACAGCTATTTGAATCAGTTTCCCCGCCTACAAGTGGTAACGGGTCAGTAAATGATTTGTGCTTATTTATACCTTACTTTTCCCCACCAAAAAAAATACCACAAAATTTCAAACAAACTCACTAAGCAGGAACCAGGTACTTTAGGCAGCTGCTAAACATACTTTCACCTTCTCCCCTTGCTTATTATCCCAACAGAATGACAAAAATAAAAACCTACCTACCTTAATCTATCATAGATAAAGTAGAGGTAAATATATATGCCCTCATAACGCATATATGGTCACAATTCAGATACAGATCTGTATATTGGAGAATCCAATTGGTCCATTAGAGCCCAGAGGGCAGCAGGAAGACGACAGCTATCGGAAACACTGAGATGCCACTGGATATAAAGACGTTAACCTGGGAGCCCTAAGGAATGTGCACCCCAACCCACAGTCCCTGGTAAAATGCTCCTAATCCAACTCTGTAAAGTTCCAAGAGAGACAGCTGAGGATGGGAACTGGGCAAATGAAGAGATCCATGCATTAGTTCAAAGCCTTTGAACACTGGCTTGGCCCCAGCCTACAGCTAAAGACCAACCATACCTTATATTTTTGCTGTGAACTCAGATGAAAATAACATACGTGGTAGATGTCACCACAGATGAAAATAACATAAATGGTGGAAATCACTGCTGGCCCAGAACATCGCTTCCTTACCCCAGCACAGCCGGTACCTTGGCCCTCATCATACACCACGACAGAGCCTTTCCCGTGCATTATAATTCTCTCTGTAGCATCCCTGACCCCCACCGACTAGATGGCAGAAGAACCCCTTTCCCATGAGCTATGACAACCAGAAATATTCTAAAACTGTGCCCTGGTAGAGAAGCCCCAACCTGGGAACTCAAACACATAGCAGGGGCTGGCAGGATTGCGGGGCTAGGTTTTCAACCCAGTACTTCAGCCCCGAGTGTTCCTGTCGGTAAATGCCGTATCTGCACAGTTGGCAGTCACTGTATTTACACAGACCCAAACCTACAGGGTGATTTATCACCTCAGCTTGGGAGAAGCAATAAAAACATATGGTCGGTAATTATTAACTTAATGAGTCATGGTAAATGGTAATTTTATATCTTAGAGAGAAGATGTTGTGTAACACAGGGTGATAAATTTTGATCAATTACTTTGATGCTTAAAACTTGCTACGGTGCAATTGGGATTTCTGGTGCCTTCTGGAGCGAGCTGGAAGATCAGGGCTTTACGGTGCATGTTGCTGCTGGATTGCTGGCTTTCTCAGCGACATGGTGAACTTTTCTAGAGGGCCTACTGTGTGCTTGGTGCTGAGAATTCAGGATTGGACTGAATTTTCAATCCTGAATCCTGAATTCTCAGCCACTCAATGAGAAGGTTTGTATTTACCAGATGAAAGACCGTATGGATCTGTGATCTACTGAGTCAAACTGTAAACCAACAAGCACACAAAAAATCACCAGGGGCAGTGGCAGCACTTGACCCTTGGGAAGATGTCACATAGCTGCTCTCAAATGGGAGTGGGGTTGTGTGGAGACATGACAGTCATGGGAGGGTGTCCCATGCAGAGGGAAAACACCTTGGGAGATCTGTCCACCCGGTGGTGAGGCCTGCCTGCAATGGGGCAAGGAAGCCCACAGGCTACACTTCAGCCTGCTTGGTTTGGAGCGGGAGGGAGCAGGGGCTGGGGAGTGTAGAGGGACAGAGGCTCCGTTTTGCAAATTCAGACCAGTCTCCATGATAGTTTCTTGGTCTTCTGCTGAAGGGAAAGTTCAACGGCCTGTGTGTGGCTCCCCTCCTTTGCCGGGAGCGCTCAACTTCTTGAATGCTGGCCCAATGGCTGGAGGGCACCAGGCCACTGGAGTTAGGAAACCTAAAAGCCAACCAGGAAGCTAGCACTGCTGTCAAGAGGGTGGCGCCAATCCCGCTGTTCAGGGAACTGGACCACTCAGTCTTAGCCTAGAGCCTGGGGAGGGAAGCATCTTTCTGCTTTGAACACGGGGATGTCTTGTAGCACTTGGGTATGTAGCGTGGACCTGGACAGTCAGGTGGCCTCTTCAAATCTCCTGTAGGTTCTGAGGGGGTTCCCTTCACCTTGGGTTTACCTGGGCTTCATGAAAACATAATCAGACCTGGAGAGCTGCCCAGGGATGGTTTATGTCTGAGGGAAGATTGGGGACATAGTGGACACCCAGAAGGAGAGGGACACATGCTTGGACAGAGGAAGAAGTTGGTCAGAGATATGAATGACGACAACCACTCACCTCTGGAGCTATAGCTGTTCCTGCTGGAGAACAGTTCCTGGTAAAGCAGCGTGTGACCCCAGAGCTGACGCTGCAGCCCAGGGTGGGTGACACTAGTGTCTGTTTCAAGGTGAGACATCTTGGAGTTGAATACCTCCTATCACAGCCCTTGTATGCCCAAGGTCACCAGCCCAAGCCATGGATACACTAATCACCCCGCTTGTTTTCCCTGCCACCTAAAGAAGGGAATGGATGCTGGGAGGAAAGCCAGGCCCCACCCTTCATAGAGACAAGAGCGGACCCTCAATGGCCGAACTCTGGTGCTCTGTTTCGAGGGGATGAAAATGAAAGTGTGTCTAGCTGCCATGAGGACTGTGATCTCCAACCCTCAGACACGAGCTGCTGATTTGCCATTTGACAGAGAAGAGACTGGACCCCCGAATAACTTCTCTGTGTTCCTGACATTTGAGGCAGCATGTAATTCCAGGTCTGCTGCGTTCCACAGCCATCCCACACTGGACAGCAATCTTGGGACTCTAAGAAACCAAGGAAGCAAAAGAGATGACCCAAAGGAACGACAGGCAGCCACACGGCGGAGGATCTGGGGAACCTGTGCAGTGTGCCCCAGACCCAAGTGCTCCATCACGGCCGGCTGCTGCACTCACTAGGCACCATCCTCTGGGCTGCCTCATGGGACAGTTCTGAACCCCATCACTCAAAATCACTTGGACCCTGCTCTGCTCTAGACTGCAGGCTTCCCACAGTCTTCAGATTCTGGGGCAACCAGAGACTGAGTTCCTCTAGCATAGAGGCAACCGGGCAGCCCTACACTCAGTCGTTCCCTCATGCCCCGAGCAAATGTCTACTGAACCCTTATCTACCAGGCCCGCTCTGGGAACACAAGAGTCCTCCCTTACCACAAGGACATCTCAAGATCCGCTCAAAAGGCCCAATGGGAGTTGCTCACTGTAGTCAAGAGGCTGGGCTCCAGGACCCTCAGGTTCGAGGGGAGGGATGTTTTCATGGCAGCAAGCCATCCTCCTCTGCCAGCTCTGTGGTCCTGGTTTGAAATAGAATCGATCACTTGCTCCCACACCTGCTCCTTCCATTAGTGTCTTTGCCACAAGGTGAGGCAGTCAAGAGGCAGCATTCAGGAGGCCCAAGCTATGTTTTCTGGACTCTCAGCCTCCAACATATATATATGCTAAATTACCTTTTTTTTAATCTTTTACCTCCAAGTTTGTTTATTTTATTTTTTTTATTGTTGAGACAGTTCCCTTATGTAGCTGAGGCTAGTCTGAAATCCAAGATAACCTCTCTTTTATAAAGTTAGGCTGCCTCAGGTATTTTGTTATAGTAATGAAAAGCAGGCTTACACGGTCTTCAAAAAGCATCACCACTGCCCCCTGGTGGAGGATCACTCCATGCACCACAATTATAAAAGATACCCAACTGCTCATTTCATTATATCTCCATACCACTCTATTCTGAAAGAGTGATGGTCACTGATTCGATTCTCCTTTGTACACAGGGAAGCAGAAACCTGGGGAAAGCTCATGACATGTTCAAAGTCTCTCAGGAGACTGGAGTGAGCCCGGTAGGCCTGGCCTGCTGTTTCGGATATATAAAAGCACAATCCTGGGAGGACCCTCTACAAGATGGGACATAAAGAGTTTCCTGCAGAGATGCTGGCCTCCTGGCAGAGCCCCTTAATTCCAGCCAGGCCATGGCTCCTCCCACAGGACCATCCCTGCCCCCTGCAGAAGGAAACCGTGCCAATCTCGCCCCCACAGATGCTGTAAAGTCCTCAGATCCCCCAAGTACAGGCTAGGCAGTAAGAGCAACCTCCACTTCATGGATTTTGCCAAACGAAGCCTCCAGTCATTCAGTATCCATGCTTTCCCACTCCCCATCCTTACCCGATCCTGGGCCCAGAACTGTGTGGGTGGAAAGCAAAATAAGTCACCCACCACCACTTACTTACTGAACCATTATAAGAAGGCACTGTGCCAAGTGCTGGGCATGGTTCCTGTTTGCCAGGAACCTACACAAAACTGTACACAAACAACCAAGCCACCACTATGCAGACTGTGACCTGTAGCAGACTGTGACCTGTAGCGTGTGACCAGCTGCAGCCTCACATGGGGCCTCATAGATGTGCAAATTCCAAGGGTCCATCCCCCAGGACCAAATGAATGGAAATCCCTGGGAGTGTGGTCCAGGAATCTGCTGTTTCAAACTTACCAATCAGAGGTGGGAGTCTGTCTCTGCGGTTGGGCTCTCCAACTGCTCCTGCAGAGAGCCAGAATTCACTCTCCATCATCCACAGGCTCACGACTGCCTGCAACTATAGCTCCAGAAGATCCAATGCCCTCTTATGGCTCCCACAGGCATCTGTACACATGTGTACACACACACACACACACACACACACACACACAAACATACATACAGTCATAAATAAAAATAAATGAAGCTCTGAAAAAAATTACCAAGTAACTCTCATTATAAACATAAATTTTTAAAATTTCAAGAGCCTGCCAGCAACCTCCCACCTTAAGACCACAGAATGGGGGCTGGGGTGATGGCTCAGTGGGGAAAGAGCTTGCCGCGTAAGCACGACGAGTGGCATTTGGATCCCCGGAACCCAGTGAAATCCAGGCATGGAGGTACACATTTATAGTCCCACGCTGGTGGGGTGGAGGCAGGTAGACCCTAGAGGGCTCTAGCCAGAATGTTGAGTTCAGTGAGAAACTGATCTTAAAATGTATATAAAGGAAGACGTCTGTCCTGATTTGCTTTCTGTTGCTATGGTAAAACACCATGACCAAACCAACATGAGGAAGGGTTTATTTAGCTTACAGATTACAGTCCATCACTGAGGGAAGAAATCTGGAGTCAGAAACTGAGGCAGTAACCATGGAGGAATGCTGCTTACGGACTCTCTCCCTGCTGGCTTGCTCAGCTTGTTTCATATACAACCCAGACCCATCAGCTAGGGGATGGCACTGCCCACGGTGGGCTGGACCCTCCCAAGTCAATTGGCAATCAAGAAAGTGCCCAGCAGACACGCTCACAGGCAAGTCTTATAGAATCAATGCCTCAACTGAGAGTCCTTCTTCTCAGGTCTAAGTGTGTGTAGCATTGATAAAAACTAACTCTAACTATGACAACACCCAGTGTCAACCTCTGCCTCCACATGTGTGTGCATCAGGGCACACACATACACACAGTCACACAAATACACACACCCTTGCAAAGCCACACACCACCCTATGCCATGGCTCACTTTAACCCTCTTGCTTACTTCATACCCAGAGACCTATTAATCATATTACTATATATTTCATCCACAGACAGATAGATAAGCTTTGAGAGCAACAATTCGGGTTTGCTTTGTTCATTGCCATAGCATTGGTTACCTAGCAAAGTTCTAACACAAAGCAGTGATCAATAAATATTTGTTGATTAAATAACAGATGATCGAACATGCCACATCCCACTCAGTAGTCACTGGGAGAGACTGGAGGAAGAGAGCAAGTGGCTGGCCACATAGTGCTCCAGGACAGTGGCACCCAGGTTAGCCTTTAAGGGGTATCAAACAGGGATAAAGGATGCCCAGAGCAGAGAGGTTAAAACCTCTTACTGGAGTAGGTGGCAGGTGGTTGATATCACCATCAACTAATCAACAGCTGGTCTGTGCCAAGCACTATCCTAGCCCACACCTCTCACTCCTGCGTCCTGAGTCTCAGAAGTAGGCAACGTCCTCCAGAAGGTGGGGCTGGAGCTGCCACTGCTCTTCTAAAGGACCCAGGTGTTGGCGGAGACTGCTTGTTCGTTCCTGGCCTCCCAGACTGGAAATAATCACACAGAATCTATATTAATTGCAACATTGCTTGGCATATTAGCTTGGGCTTCTTATTAACTTACTCTTATATCTTAAATTAATCCATTTCTATTATTTTATATTTTATCACAAGGCTTGTGGTTTACCAGTAAGGTTCTGGTGGGCAGGCATCTTTCTCCTTCAGCAGCTACAAAGGGTGTCCCTTACTCTGCCTTCTTTCCTCCTCTACCTCTGCTTGGAATTCCTGTCTTGCTATGTTCTACGCTGCCATAGGTCCAAAGCAGCTTCTTTATTAACCAATGGTAATAAAACATATTCATAGCATACAGAGGGGAATCCCACACCACCCAGGTTTGATTTCCACGCCCCACATGGTGGCTCACAACCATCTGTAACACCAGTTCAGGGGATCTGAGGCCCTCTTCTGGCCTCCAGAGGCATTGCATTCCCATCATTCTGCATATACAGACAGATAGACAAAATAACCGTACCCATAAAACAAAAATAAACAAAGCTTAAAGAAAAAAATTGAAAGAGGATACCCAGGCCCAGCAATATTAAATAATTTGCTCTTTCCACAAAGACTTGCAGAAGAGCACTCGTGGCAGGCTTTATTTACAATTTCCCAGACTGGAAACAAACCCAAATGAAGTACCAAGAGTGCTGTATCTACATGAAGCAATGTCACTCAGCAACAAAGAGGAACAAACCACACACACACACACACACACACACACACACACACACACACCAAAAGAATCTGAAAGACAGACCGAGCTAAAAAAAAAAAAAAAAAAAAAAAAAGAGGCCATACTCAAAACGCCTATGTTGCATATGAAATTCTAGGGCTTAACTGGAGTTAATAGTCCTAAATTGATCTGAAACAAACTGTGGAGATAGAAATCAGGATAGAAACCGTCACTGGGACAGTGGATGGGTGCTGACAGGGAAGGGCACAACGGGGCTTTCTAGGGTAATGGAAATAATTCTCTACCTAGACTGGATTAGTGGGTCCATGGGTGTTTATATCTGCCAAAGCTCACTTACATTTTATTAAACTTAGTCATACTCAGTAACAACAAGGAACTAGAGACCCTAGAGGTGGCTTGGTAGGTAAAGGCACCTGTTGCTAAACCTAGCAGCCTAACTCTGACTTCTAGGACATACACAGTGGAAGGAGAGAGCCTCAAGTTGTCCTCGGACTTCCATGCATGCCCACATGCCCGCATAAATACATGTATTTTAAAATTGCTTTTAAAAAGCTGTACATCATTTTCTCTAGTTCACAAAACCACACATGGAGCTATGAAGCCAGGTTCACCCTGTTAGTGGCTAACTGGCATCAGTCTGCCTTAGCTGAGTTGGGAGCTACCAACCTGGTAAAGTGCCTTCCAAAATCTGAATGGAAGGGATAATTCAAATCTCAGTGGCTGGAAATCATAGGTCCCCAGCCCCCAAACCGCAACAGAGACTCACAAAGAGGCCAGACTACTGTCCTGCCGTGACTTGAGAAACAGAAATGTAGATTCAACCTCAACTGTGCCTTTTGCCTGCTCAGTTACCCATAGGTATACTGCTCCATGACTCTGTTTCCCCATCTATGAAGCAAAGAGGAGATCAATAGTTCCCTTCATGAGATCCCAGATCCTCCATGCCAGAGGCCAGGAGCCGCTGTGCTTACCAAGCATCGATACTACATTTTTAAATGTAACATACTTGCCTTTTATCCGGTAAGCAATTTTTCTAATGCATGCTAGTGTTACCGTGATTAATAAATTACACAAGTATTCTGAAGCTAAAATGAAGCCACGGCGGCTTTTTATCATTGTGTGTTTACTCAAACAAAAAACACCAAAAGAACAGCTAGTGCCCATGACTTCAATTTAAAGAGGCTAGGAATCTCTGTGTAGAGGATTGCTAAGGGGACAGTCACCAAGGGGATGGTCGCCAAGGGGACCGTCGCCAAGGGCCCTTCCAGGTCAACTGCCCCACGGTTGTCTGACATCATTTGGGCAAATGCTTGAGAGGCAAGCCTCTTGTCTTGGCTGCAGGAACAGAGCCCCCAGTGTGTGGGCTGTGTTCTGGCTCTGTAACCCATTTTACAGACACACCGCCCCAGTGGGCTAGTACCACACCTTAGGTCTCAGTTTACCCTCCAGCTCTGATAGTGAGCCTCTGTGAGGGAGCTTGACGCTTGGACATTTTCTTTTCCACAACCTTTCTACATCAGTTTCTGGAGTCTGAAAAAAAAATGGAGTTCCTAGTCACAGTGAACCCCATGAACCATCACGGAAGGCCACAGCCCGCTGGGGAGTCTGCCAACGGGACTCTGGCTCGAGCTGAGCCAGGTGCTCCATCACCCCACCGACATCTAAGCGCATGGTCACACCTTCCGTTCAAGCATTCTAGTGGCTTGTCCCACCCCGCTATGCTCAAAACTTCTCCAGTTATGGGTCAGGGTCCTACAGCACAGATAGAAACCCAAATCTCCACCCTCCACTTCTGCGCCCTCCCCAGCGAGTTGCGATCTCGGAGGTTCTTGGTGCTGAGTCAGAGGTTTCTAAAGCTTCCGAATAAAATACGCGGAGTAGGGGTGGGGTAGGATGGGGGGGGGGCTCGGCAGAGTCCTGTTTCCCAAAGGCGGCAGTGAGAGACAGTTTGTCCCCACTCTGATGGGGTTTGCAGATACATCACCTCCAAAAGACCTCTTTTAGCTAATCTATACCTTCTCCTCAGCCTGGGTACCCAGACTTGAAGGCACAAATGCCCAGTCTCTATCTCGGCCTCTAAACCAGAGGGTGAGCCCTGTCTTACCCATTTGATGTTTTAAACGTAACAAAGCCAGAGGCATAAGATGACCCAATGCCCCATCCCTTGGCTCCTTGTAAAACTCCACTTGCTGTTTTTAATCTATTTTCCCACCACCACAGTGGAGGCGGCTCCGGAACCCGCCTTCTCTCTAAGGCACCATCCCCCTCTCAGGCTTCCAACTTTGCGGATCAGCGCACAAAAGATAATCTGCTCTCCCCTCGGCGAGATGCGTGCCGCCCACCTCCGCCCCAGGACGCCCCCAGCCTGCGCGGCTCACGCCTCCCGGACCAGGGTAAACTGCAGAGGGCTCCTGGCGGCAACCGCTCCCTTAGGGCCTGAGGACGCACTTGCAGAGGCCCAGCCCCGGAGGCCCTGGATCGGCCGGACGCTCTGCTCCCGCAGTATCCCGGCTGCACCCCTGCAGCCAGGAGCTGGGCCGACAGCCTGTGGGGAAGGGGGATAGACCCCAGAGGGTCGCGGATCCAGCCACCCGACGCGCACTCACCACGCAGCACCGCAGAGCCCGCGCGTCTGCGCCCCGACCGCCCGGAGACCCACGCGCGCTGTTCAATCCGGGCTCCGAGTGACGAAAAGCCGCTCTCGTCTCCAGCCTGACCCGGACCGACGCACAGACCCGGGGACGCACCGACCGTCTGGCTTCCCAACTAAGTTTCAAAGTTCCCTTCCCTGCGAGGGAAGAAGATTCGGACAGCGTGGCTACCCCTGACCCTGCCCGATGGGCTAGAAGAGGAGCTGGGGTCCGACTCCTCAGGTCCCAGGATCCAGGCACAGCCTCCTGACGGCGCCGCGTTACGGGGACCTGCCTGAAGTTGGGGACAGAGATCCCGGAAAAATGGGAGGTGGGGGCGGCTAGAGGTGCTTCCTCACTGCAGCCCTAACCGAAGGGACGCTAGCTCCCCGATTCAGGGAAGGGACAGGCCTTGATTGGACGCCACCAACATAGAATCCCAGGCGCCAAGGGGGCAGTGACGGCCAATTAGTAAACGGCCCAATTAGTGCGCGGCAGCGACAAGTTAAAACCCCGACGCGCGAGTGTGGACGACCAAGGGGTGGGGGTGGGGAGTGAAGGGTGCTGGAGCCCGTGACTGTCTCTGGGTGTGCCCGGGTATGACTGCGAGGCCGTCAGGGCGATTCGTAGCTGAGGCTTCTTGTCCAGGGGATGGATCAGTGTGACCGTGTGCACTTGTTGGTCATTGTGAGTGTGAGCTGGGACTGTCGGAGCTACTTCTTTGTGTGGCTGTCCCCGGTTGTCACTGGATGTGACAGCGGGTAGGAACGTGGGCAGCAGCGTTGTGTGTGCGGATGGGTGAAGTGACTTGTGTATGTTAATGTAGCCGTGTACGTGGGCGAGAGGCTGAGTGTGGTTGACGATAAATGACTGGCACGGTGACTTATGTGGGACGGTGAAGGCTGTGTGTGGTGCCGCCTGGTTGGGTGACAGAGAGTCGCTGCGCATCGGCTTGTGAATGAATACGAAGTGTGGGTGAGTGTGTCACCGTGTCGTCGTGCGGGTGGCTGTCGGGCTGACTTCTGCCTGTGATCCACAACTCGGGGCTTGTGTGTGACCGCGAGGGTAGCGGTGTGAGCGGCACGTGCCCATCGACGGGGCTGTTGTGTGCGTGTCCCCCGTGTGAGCCCCAAAGTGGCCGCGTCCGCAGCCGCGAGGTGACTCCTGCCCCACGCTCGAGCCCGGGACGCTCGGCCCCTGCCTACCTTGCCGCCTACCTTGCCGCAGTGGTAGTAGTCCAGGTGCGCCAGGCCGGCCGTCTCGGCCCCGGGCCGCGCACCGACCGCGGGCGCCGAGGGATACAGGCGGACGTCCATGGCGGGCGCGGCGGCGGCGCGGCGGCTCCCGCGGGCAGTGCCTGGGCGGGCGGCGGTGGGAGCCCTCTGCGAGCCGGTGTGCAAGCGCGGGGGGCGGGCCGGGGGCGGCGCCCGGAGGGGAGCTACGCCCTCCAGCCACGCCCTCCCCCGCCCCGCCCGCAAGCGCTATTGTTCGGGCCTCGGGCGCCGCCGAGGGCAAGGGGGCCCTGGTCCTCGTCTGGGTTGAGCAGTCGCCCGGGTCCCCGCCCAGCCCTCCGCCCCTAGTGTTACTTGCCAGTCCAAGTGAGCCTTTCCTGTCCCTCCTTTTGTCGCCAAGAGCGAGAGGAAAGAGAAAAGCCCCTAGGCCACACCTGTTTAGAAATGGGACATTTCCCACCCTAAATAATGGGGGCAGTGTCAGTTGGCACCAGGCATGCCGGGCCGGGCCGTAGGAAGTGGTGGCAGCAACACCCATCTGGAGATGGGTGCTGTCTTAACTGTCGAACTGCGCCCCTTGACTCACACGAATCTTAGACTAGTCTCTTTGCCCCCCCCCCAACACACACACACACACACACACACACACACACACACACACACACACACACACCGCTCGAGTTGATCTGAGTTACTCAGAAAGAAGCTGGGAACCAAAGTGCATAAATGTTAATTTTATATATGGGGGAAATCGAGGCAGGGACTTGCAGCATCAGTAACGGAGAACATCCAGAATTGAAAGCACTTGGACAGAGACACTGGAAAGTCCCCGCCCCTTTTAGTGTAAGAACTGAAAGGCTCCAAAGCTTAGTACAGTGGGCCGTCATCCAACACCTTCTGGACTACAGAGAAGCGGTGTGGATCTGCCTCCCTTGCCCTCTGTCAACGCATCAAACTTCTTCGGACACTTGCTAGCTGCAAGAACTGTCAGGCTCCGTCTTCTCCTCCTTTACTTCATTAACCACCATCACCACCACCATCACTACCTGCTACCCACCCTCACCGCCCCATTCAGTTTCGGGATTCTGGATTCTGAAATACTTTCTAGGTCTGTCTGGGAAGGACCACTGGAGAAAATGGCTTGAGCCTCCTGCCCACATAGAAGACAGCTAGGAACTAACAGCTCTAACTGGCTGCTTGGACTTGGCTGGTCCTAGCCAGGAGCAAGAGCCTTTGTAACCCCGAAATCCTGGCATGGCGAGATCAGTGTGGGAACTGATCTTTCAGTGGAGGTTAGAGAACAACAGAGGGAAATTACAACCCAGAAAGGAAAGAGCTTCTAAATAAACTTCAGTCATTGTTTCTAGAAATACCAGGCTCAGTCTTATCAAAAAGGAATTTCCCACAGCACCTCCCCCCAACAGATCTGGACACCCAACTAGTCTGACAGTATTGACTGAAACACATGTACACGCGTGCGTGCACACACACGCACTCACACACTCCAGTTCTCCACATCACTTTATCATAAATCAAGTATTTCACATGCTCGTGGGCTGCTTCTGCGTTCTCTGTGTCATTCACTTTTCTCTCCTTGTGCCATTAGCACACTGGATTACTCCAGCTTTGTAATACATCTTAATTTTAATATTAAGAAGAAACCCACCCACTCTTTAAGTTCTTTAAGGCTTCCTTGGCTATTGACTTTTGTACTTTAATTTAAAAAAATCAGCTGGGGTTTTTATTGTTCTCACAATAGATCTTTATGTCGATTGGGATGAAGTGAGTATTTTCGATGTGAATTACTTTTATCCATGAGCATGGTATAACCACTTATTCCAGGTTTCTTTACAAGTTCTCTCAGCAACGTTTTGTATGTAAAAGCCTGGCACATTTTTATTAGATTTACAACAGGTTTTTGTTGTTGCTGTTTTATGCTATTATCAATTATTGATTTTGTTTGTTGCTAATACGATGGTAAAGGCTTTCTAACAACTCCATAAATCCTTGGACACTCCTCCCAGAGAGCAGAGTCTAATAAGCTCCCTCCTGAAAAAGTCCGATCTTACGGAATGGGTCTTAGCAAAGAGACTTCTAGGGCTGCTAGTTCATAAAAGCTGATACAGCCCCACCTGCTTGCCTTCTTCTTCGGGTGCTTCAGGGCCTGGAGCTGTAAGCCATCATGTAAGAGGTCTGGAACCACAAGAGGAGCCCCCAAAAGGACACAGCTGAGTCTTCCTCCAACCCAAAATGTTCAGTATTTGGGCAAAGAGACAGGTAGGACCTTCGTGAGTTCAAGACCAGCCTCATCTACATAGTGATTTCCAGGCCCACCAAAGCTACATAGGGTGACTCTGTTTCAATAAATAAATAGATAAATAAAATGTCCAATTGTCATGACAGGTAATAAAAGATTGTTGTTGTTTTAAACTGCAAAATTTTGAGGTTGTTTCTCAAGCATATAAGCCTGGAACATACTAGAAATAATGTTTTACATAATGTCCTTATACCCGACAGCATTGCAAACTCATTTGTTTATTCTAATCATTTGTTCATGGATTCTTTGGCTTTTAAAAACCATAGAGCTATTTCCTGTCCCATTTGTAAAAATGAAAGCTTGCTTGTACCTTTCAATCCTCGTACGTTTTGTTTCTTTTTTCTTACCTTGTCTCACTGGCCGGCATCAGCAATGCAACATTTGAGAGAAGCCACCAGCAGCCAACCTTTCTCCTTCCTGAGAACAGAAGGAATAGCAATACTCACCACAAACTGTGTGCTTGCTGGATTTGTGTGTTCTCATTTTTTTGCTTTGTGTTTGTTTTTGGGGTTTTGATTTTTTAAGAAAGGGTTTCTCTGTGTAACAGTCCTAGCTGTCCTGAAAGTTGTTTTGTAGAGCAAGCTGGCCTCAAACTCACAGAGATCCGCCTGCCTCTGCCTCATGAGTGCTAGGATTAAAGGCATTGCTACCATCACCACTGAGCTTGCTTTGTGTTTTATGGATACCTCTACTGCGTGTGTGTGTGCATGCGTGTGTGTGTGTGTGTGTGTGTGTGTGTGTGTATGTATGTGTGTGTGTGGAGGAGAGACAGAGACACAGAGAGACAGAGACACAGAGAGAGACAGAGAGACAGAGACACGCAGAGAGATAGAGACACACAGAGAGATAGAGACACACAGAGAGAGAAAGAGAGAGGGAGAGGGAGAGGGAAAGAGAATCCTTTGAGCTCAGAAGTGAGAAGTGCTCAGCAAACAATGTTAAACACCCCAGTGCTGATCAGAGAGTCAGTCTCTCCTGTCCCATTTCCCACTGCCCACTGCCACAGACTTGGCCTCACCAACTCTAGCCAAAACTGTCAACCAAGAACACCAGAGTTTGAAGGGTCATGTGAACAAAACTGCCACAGGGTTCTCTGGAATCTGCCAGCAGCAGCCACCATTATCAGCCCTTCCCTGAGAAGAAGGAGGACACCAACAGGACACTGGAAGTCTGGTGTGAAGGCCACCAGGAAAGACGTACAGATCCCAGAGCTTGGCTTTATCTTGTTCTGTTGCCTCATCAGGTAGGACGCTCTCCTGAAGGAACACCACAGCCATGTTTGTTGGCTTCAGGATAGGAATGGGTCTTGAGCCCTCCTCTCTTCCTGTGGGATACCTAGAGAGAATGGACAGGCTGACTCGGGCCAGCTTGGCTGTTCCTTGCCTACAACAGCTCCAGACTGGGGGAGTCTGCTGAGGAATCTTCCAGCTTTCTACTTCTTTGGGCATAAGTAGCTAACAGTCAACATGTGGATGTGCTTGGGTATGTTCTTATTATTATTCAGATATGGTCAAGACAATAGGAGATGATTGTTATTTTTTAAAAAAGGACAAACCTAATATAGTTTCTCATAGGAGGTGGCACACTGTGTTGGGGAGTACATGGGGTCTTCTTGGGGGTGGGGGGCAGAGTATCAGTTGGAGCAGAAGAAGAGAGTAGAACTTAGACGGTTATCATAGTTTCTACAGACGGGCTGGTCTGAATACTGTCCCTGCATCTGGGATTAGAGATCGCTCCTAGTTGGCTGGTACCTAGCCCCTGGGCAGTTTGAGCAGGTAAGTAATGACCCAGAGTACAGGTACCCAGTAAAAGAGAAAGTTAGAAGCAAAGACTCTGGATGTCTGTTTTCTTTTGAAAAATCTGCTCACAGGCAAATCACATTCTGTTGGGGTTAGGGACTGGCTAATCATAGAAAGGGACTGTCCCCGCAGGGTTTGCAAGGCCCCAGTTGTCAAAGTATCAGATTACAAAAAAGGGGGGGCGTGGCTAATACCCATGGGATCCCAAGGGGCAATGAGTCCAGCTCCACCCACAGCTCCTTCACCCATTCAAAGTGGCCAACAAGCAATAGTGGCGGAGGAGCTAGTCACTGGGCTGTGGAAGGCTCTGGGTATGCCATAGAACCATGCTCCTTCCAGGCGTGTGGTAGGATTGCACCTTTTTTCCCTTTTGAATTCGAGTATGACCACGTGACTCACTTTACCAAAGGGACGTGTGTCACCTCTGAGTGGGAGCTTTAAGAGACTGGTTACTTAGCTGAACTTGGTGGCACACGCCTTTAATCCTAGCACTCAGGGGACAGAGGCAGGTGGATCTCTGTCACTTTGAAGCCTGGTTAACACAATGAGTTCTAGAACGGCCAGAACTGCATAGTGAAAGCCTGTCTTAAAAAGACAGCATCCGGTGAGGGTTGACGGAGGATGTATTTAACCCTCTTCTTTTCCTTGGTCCATGAAAAGCAGTAGCAAAACTTAACTAATTTTTTTACGATCCAGTTTAACTTGCTTGCTGGGTAGAGACAGTGAGGTGCTAACTCAAGGCTTCAACTGTTCTGGGAACTGTTTTCACACAGAATCAACAGTGCCCACTTTGCCAAAATATAACAACACACGTACC
The DNA here is from genome assembly GCF_018167655.1 of Microtus oregoni. Lineage (NCBI taxonomy): Eukaryota > Metazoa > Chordata > Mammalia > Rodentia > Cricetidae > Microtus > Microtus oregoni. The sequence goes on from NW_024543079.1 coordinate 6,800,389, forward strand.
TTATGTGTTTCTCCGGCAGAGGGACAACGGTTCCCCCATTTTGGTGACTGTGATTAATCCAGGGGCTGATATAGCAGGTATCCAAGTATGGGACATAGGCTGACCTGGGCATCAGAAAATGGGGGTCCATAGAGAAAGGCTCACTTGTCCTATGGGAGGTCTTCTAAAAGCCAAGAGATAAGAATTGTTTGAGCCAAAGATTCTAGTGCCAGGAGTTTACTGGCACTAGATCCCAGGACACACAGGTGGAGGGATGAGGAGGAGAGCCAGGGGAAAGTAGCTGCCAAGAAAAGGTGCATTGTTGTGGGACTGAACTCCACTGGAGGATTCTGGAAGCCAGAGCAGTGCAAACACAGAGAGTTAGTTATCCCATTCGAGGGGCAAGGAACTGGGGGCTTTACTTAGCAAGCCCTAACAGCTGGGACTAAGCCGTGCTGAGACAGAATATTTTCCCCAGCATTTTGTCCTGGCATTCAAAAGTGAAGACCCTGAATCACAGATATCCTGTGGGTAAGCTAAGGCAGGACTCAACAGGCAGAGGTTGGGGGGGGGGGGGAAGCACGCTGGATTGCTGATGGTAGTGGGCATGGAGAAGGGGTTAGGATCAACGGGGTCTACCACAGGGCTCGGAACTCTGCTTTCCTTCCACGCTTCGCTCTGCCTGTGCACAAAACCAGCATCCCCTTGGGAACTTACTAGAAGTGGGTACTTATTGTCAGAAGGCAGCAGATGGGCATTCTAGAGCCCTGACCACTGTACTCCCCTATGTATGGGCCAGTAACACTTCAATCTGTTCATTATTTCTGACAAGTAGCCAAGCCAACCTGCAGCTCCTGCCAACTATGTCTACTGGGCAAAAGATCAAATGGATACGGCAGAGACTTCAGCACAAGGTCACCTGCTTGGCCCAGTACACCGAAGAACACAAGACAGAGACACTGGCGTTCTGGATTCAGATCCTGATCTTTTAGCTTGACTTCAGCCAAACCTCTGAACCTCCTTGGGCCTCAGCTTTCACTTCTGCAAAATCAGGTGTTAGTACCTGACTACGGGTTAGCATGTGGGAGAGAAATCAGCAGCGCTCAGTGTAAATGAGTCACACTGAAAGTAAATAATTAGAAAGGACCACGTATTATCTAGAGGGAAATACAAAGCAACATTAACAGCTAAGAATTTACGGCCTGCCTCTGTCAATCTTGTCAATCACCCCAGGAAGGAGGTGCTACTTCTATTACTTCTTTAAATGTGGAAGTAAAGCACAGAGTGTCCAACTTACCTGGTACACGGTGTACTAGGAAATACAACTGGTCGTGTGTCCACAAGGCTTCCTCATGGAGCCCTAGGGATACACGGCATCTATCTAATCTTACCCATTGCAGCTAGAGAGGGAAAGAAAAGTATTAATGTTTCAGATGGAATTGTATTTCTTTATTAAATGAACTCGAGACTTGAAATATTTGAAACACAAATATCTTTTAATTTTTCTATCTATATTAATATAGAAGAACATTATTGAAGTGTTGTGTGGTTATCTTGTATCCAGGAAACTTTCCAAGCTCAATTTATTCTAGTTCCTTTTTTTTCTGTCATTTTTCTTATTTTCTGTATGGAATATCATGGAAATCCCAGAAAGAAAGAAGAAAGATGGCATTGGCTCCTCTCTTCTTTTCTAATTATTTCATTCCTTTGTTTTTGTTTTCACCCCCTCCCAGTCTTATTAAGACACATACATATATGTTTGTATGTGTTTGTAATGTAAGGACATATCCATGTGTATATATGTATATATTTATATTATATCCATGTGTATATATGTATATATCTATATTATATCCATGTATATATATGTATATATTTATATTATAGCCGTCTTCCCTTTGTAGCACTTTTCACAGCGAAAACATTTCAGATCTAATCTTAGCAACTTTCAAGCAAACCACACATTGTTAATATTAATATCCTATATCTTTCCTTATTGCATTGTCCAGCACCTCTAGAGTCTGCGCTGACTGGACCTCGTAACGGCAGGTCAGGTCCCCTTGTCTGTTTGCTGCTTGGATGGACGCACATCTTACACCCCACCTCTCAGCCACTGAGGAGAGTACTAACTGGTAGTCTGGTGGTGCAGCAATGAAAACATATCCTGTGTCCACAGGCTGGAATTCTACACGATGTTCTTTTCAAATCCACTTCAATGGTGTCCGGTTACCCTTTGGATAAGGAACCCGAACAGGTCACCAAGGCCCCCAACGGTGTCTGCAACAAAACTTTCACTCAATTTTCTTGTTCAGAAAAGAGGACACAAGCAAGAAAATGCAATGTTCTGTTTTCGTCTTGGCTGATGTATTATGTGTTGCCTTATTCCTGCTTTTGTGTGCTCGGTGGCCCCTTTAAAACACCCGGAGAAGGAGGACCACTCTACATAAAGAAATTTGAATTTTTGAATGCCCGCTTCCCATCTGAAATGTCACTCACACATTAAGTCTGTGTCTCTGAGTTGCTGTGGCAACCTCAGCCACACTCTTTGCCCAGGGTGACAAAGGGGCCCTTTGTTAGCTGGGAGGCCAGGTCTGGGTGCAGGGACATCCTATTCAGCCCATTCTAACAAAGGAGCCCACGTCCCCCCTGTCTGAGCAGGCCGGCCACTGGCCCAGTGGTGGTGCCTGCGCTGTTGACAGCCTTCCGTGGGGAGATTTCCCCTATGATTGGCCTCTTTGAACCGAAGTTGGTTTTCTTTTTCTTTCTCCCTCCTCCCCCTTTGTGCTAACTTGCCCTACAACACCCCTACCACCTCCACCAGGGACCCCCCTCGTGCTTCTGCAAAGTAAAACACCCCGTGTGCGGCCTTCCTGGAAGAGACACGACGATTCCAATCTTAATCAAATCTCCTAAAGGTACTTATTAAAAATGGACGGTCTAGCAGCCGTGAGTAAGAAAATGGTCTCAGTTTTAACAAACAGACTGGCCCTACCATGGCAATAGGTCTTGGCTGTGGCTGTCTCTGAGTAGCCTCTGGACCCAACAGCAAAGGAGTTTTGCTAAATTTAGGCAGGTTTCCCAAAACAGGATCTGGGAGGTCATTTTATCTAGCCTTGGACCAATCCCCACTCCCACCCCCAACCCCAGGATTGAAACCCAGGGTGAGCAGGTATCTATAGCCCCATGAACACAAGGCTGGGAGACCTGCATCCTGACTTCTGGTCTTCATGTAACTTCAAGTTCACAGGTGAAGAGTAGCCCAGGTCTTAGCTACAACCTATAACCTCTGTTCAGCACCCAGAATCACGGGCTCTGTGCCTAAAGCCTACGGAAGGAGGCAGAAAGAACCCTGTGCCCTTTGCCCTTTGCCCCTTCATCATGCCCACCAGAATTGTTACAAGTTTCTGGCTCTGATCCAGTGATGTAGTGGAAGCTAAGACAGCCTTCTCTGACATAGTCAGAAATAATGTGGAACCCGTGCACTGCAGCTAAGGGCCAGTATAGTGCCTGGCACAACCGCGTGCTCACAACATATCTATGGACCCTTTGCATCGTGAGTCAAAGAGTCTCCAGGAATGGATTCGGTTTATCTTATCGAGCACTGACTGAAACGGTTCTCTTCATTTATTCTCTTTCCTTCAAAGGGTGCACTCAGTCCTAGTTCCCCAGGCACGTTTGTTCCTTAGTCCGGAGCTGGCTTATCTAGTCCCCGACATCAAAACTAGTTCTCCAGAGTGCACAGAGACTTCTGCACTCCTCCATGAAGGCGGGCAGTACAGCACGGCACAAGCTTGTTCCTGAGTATGCAGAGAGAGCTTGTGGGCATCAACCTAGACTTTTGGATTTCTTTCAATGACTTCTTGGAGGAGGGACCTTTATTCTCTAGGTTTGGGGCTGCGCCAAGTTGGCCAGGCTGGGTCAGGAATGCTTCCTTTATTGCTCAGAAACTCTGTAACCAAGTGTAGATTTGTTAACATCGTTTTTGAATGGTATCATCTCTGCTTGTTACATTTTCATTTGTCCAGAAACTAGGACCAGAAAAACTATGTCTCTATCTTTCTCCCTCCCTCTCTCTCCCTCTCATCCTTTCTCTCCCCCCACACTGGAATTTTTACAAAGTTGCAGGAGATTAAATAGCTGCATTTATAATAAGATTCCACTCTGTCCCCTTTGTGGGTTTTGTTATTGTTTTGCCGAATACCAAAAATAAAATTCCAAAACGGCAGTAGATTTCAACAGCTTTGAAATAGATGAGGCTGATGCAAAGGCAATTTCATTTTGGATGCCCCATGTTTGGGTCTTATATTAAATTAACAAAGGCATGGCCGTGATCAGGCTCCTATTACTAATGTCTGGCACAGTGCCTGGCCCACATGGGGCTCCATAAATCTAAAAAAAAACCCGCACCCTGGGTTCCTGTGACCTCCCTGAAAGGCAGCAGATTAGAGTTGGCAGAAAAGCCTGTTATTTGTGGTTTTTCTGTTCGAAATCCAAGCTTTTCTCCCATTGTGGTAAAACCCACGAACACATGTGGCTAGGACAGGATCCCCGGTGCCAAGAGCAAGTGGTGCGGCCCAGAATGAATTGCCAGAAAGTCACTGGTATTAATAAATGAATGAAACAGATAAGAAGTAATGTCTCAAGATGGGCTTTGTGTGTCACATGATATGTTGAACATAAAGATATGAGGGGCCCTTCCTTTTTCCAGCACGTTTTTCTTTTTTCCAATTTATTTATTTTTATTATTTTATTGCTTTGGTGTTTCGCCTGCATGTATATGTCAGTGTGAGTGTCAGATCTTAGAGCTACAGACAGTTGTGAGCTGCCTGATGTGGATGCTGGGATTTGAACCCAGGTCCTCTGAAAGAGCAGTCAGTGCTTCTTAACCACTGAGCCGTATCTCCAGGCCCAATCTACATGTGTATGCATGTCAATGTATGGAGACCCAAGGATAGCTTGCTGAAGCCAGTTCTCTCCTCTAATCCCTATGCTGGAAGTTGGAATCAGGCCATTAGGCTTGGTGGAAAGTACCTTTACCCATTGAGCTGTCTGGATGGCCCGAGGGACCCTTCCTTGGAGCAAAGAGAACTCACTGCACACTGGCGATTGGGAGTATCTGGAAGGAAGGTGTCCCTTCAGGCACCCCAGCTCTGCTTAGCTGTCCCTCCCACGCTGTGCTCTAGCTCCCTGTGACCCCCATCCCTATTTCCTCTAGTCCCTACACACCTGCGCTGTTCTCAGCCCCACCCCCTGATCGACCCCCAATTTTCTCCTCCAGTTCACTAGTCTTGGCCCTTTCTTCCAGATTAGAAGCCCAGCGTGGATAGAAGGGAAGGGCTCTAATGGCTTCTCCTGCTGGTATTCCAGCTTGTACCAGAATGGGACAGCAGCAGCCTAGGCCATCTGAATAGATGGGTATTGTGGTGTGTGTGTGTGTGTACAGCAGGGAGTGTGTGTTGGTGGTGTGTAGGTGTGTGTGGGAATATATGCGGGGAGGTTCCATGTTTAGTACTTAGGAAGCAAGACTGACCTAGTCAGGGAGGGTTAGAAGCAGGCTGACACCTGCAAGATGGCTGGCTGGAGAGAAGACAGAATCTAGGTGCTATTATTATTATTATTATTATTATTATTATACCACATTCATTTATTTTGTGTGCCAGGGGCTGTCATGGCATTCATGTGGAGGTCAGAGGACACCTTCTGTTTCTTTTACTTAGCCCTTAACTTTTATCCCTACCTCCAAATTCAAAATTAATATTAATCCACTTGTATATATTTGAAATTCTGTTTCCTTCCACAATACTATAGATCTTTTAACTTCATGGCTTCTTTTCCTATAGAAGTTTTCCCTTTTTATGCAATTCAGTCTGTCAATCTTTTCCTTTTGTTTTTCTGGAGATGGTTAAAATATTCTCCTTTGTTTCTTCTACACCGTATGGATTGCCTCTGTTCCCTTTTCATCTTTGGTCTATTTGAAGTTTATTTAGGTGGGGGGAGATTAAAAAAAAAAGCTTCCTTTTGTTTTTGTTTTTTTTTTTAAAAAAAAGCATCCAAATAACTAGTCAATTTAAATTCTGAATACAAATTAGTGAACAACTTGCTGCTTCTTTCCCAAATGTGAGTCCCATGTTCATCACTGCCTTGTCAGTACCAGGACAGTCCCTGTCTAACTCCACCCCCACCCTTCCATTTGCATACTCTTCCTAGGGTGTGGTGGCACAACCTTTAATCCCAGCATTCAAGAGGCAGAGGCAGGCGGATCTCTGTGAATTTGAGGCCAGCCTGGTCCACAAGAGCTAGTTCTAGGACAGGCTCCAAAGCCACAGAGAAACCCTGTCTCGAAAAACAAACAAACAAAAGTTGCATACTCTTCCTGTAACACACAACCTTCTAAGTAGGTCAGGCGAATGTCACTCAAGGTCATGTTTCAGGCAATTCTGTTCTGTTCTTTCATCCCCATCCTTCAGATCCACAATCAGTTTGTTAAGTTCCCACAGACCCACACGGAGTGCACACTGCGGGTGTGCTGTAGTTCAGTGGGAGGGCATCGTTTAGCAGAATCCCCAGCGTGGGAGAACTTGAACTCAAGACTAGGTGGACTCTGCACCCACACTACACTAAATCTTCCTATTTAAGGTGTGGCTGTTTGCCAAAGTCTCCTTCCTACTCTCTCTCTCTCTCTCTCTCTCTCTCTCTCTCTCTCTCTCTCTCTGTGTGTGTGTGTGTGTGTGTGTGTGTGTGTGTGTGTATGACAAGCTAGAGTTATTTGGGAAGAGAAACTCTCAACTGAGAAAATGCCTCCCTAAGACTGACCTGTCCACCATTTTCTTGATTAATGATTGATGTGGGAGGTAGGTGGGGCCATCTCTGGCCAGGTGATCCTGAGTTGTATCAGAAAGCAGGCTGAGCAAGCCAAGTGGAGCAAGCTAGGAAGCAGCACTCCTCCATGGTCTCTGCTTCAGTTCCTGCCTCTAACTGCCTGCCCTGACTTCCTTCAATGATGGACCCTGTCATGAAAGTATAAGCTGGAAAAAGCCCCTCCTCCCCAAGCTGGTTCTAGTCACACTTCTCTATTACAACAACAGATACCTCACGAGGACATTTTGTGTGGGGATCCTTTATTTCTTCATAAACACCATTCTGTGATCTTCTTTCTGGAACTATATCTTGACCCTCAGGACAGAAAGACCTTGTTTCCAAAAAAAAAAAAAAAAAAGTTGAAAAGCAAAGACTCCACGTTGATCTGTGACCATCTGAGACACAAAAGCAGAAGCAACATTTAGCAGGAATTTGGTAGACTTCAGAGAGTGGCCCCTCCTGCCCTTGGCAGAGTGACCCCAGGAGCCGTTCAGTCCTGGATTCAACACTCCCTTTCCCTCTTCTCTCAAATTGTGACCTTGGCTCAGCAAGGGTCTGGCACAGGCTTTAGAGAACCATGTAAGTTCTTGTCACAGCGTCCTGGGACTGCATCACTCATGGGGCAGGGGCAGGAAGCTCCTGTGACAGAGGAGCTCAGGAAAAAGCCCCTGCCCTCCCAGCCAACTCTATAAAGGAAGTAAGGCTTGTTCACTGCCTCTCAAACCTTGGTCCAGCCAGGATCCCCAGGGGTGACTGTGCCCTCCCCCTCCCCGTCCCACCCCTGCCCCATCAGTTATGCTTCATTAGGTCCTAACAGATTGAATGAAGGGAGCTGAAGTGCAAAATGCAGGCTGCCCCAAATAGCCAGTCGCTCCTGGAGTTCCCGCTTCCCTCTGGCTCCTCAGCCTCAAATCCTGAACCTCCCAGCCTCAGGGTCTTGGCAGGAGAGGGTTAAAAGCTGTGAGAAGTGGAGAGCCTTCTCTCAGGAGATTGGAATGTGGAGGGTCCAGGGCTGAGCAAGGCCATTGTTAGAGAACAAGTGAGCCCCAGGAACAGGCCTGAGACTCTAATTATGGGACACTCGTGTCTTCTCTGATTGCAAGAGGTCTTTGTGACCATTAACGGAAGAACCTAAGGAGCTCATCTGCTTGTTTTGGTTCTAACTCTCCCCCCGCCACACACACACACCTCCCGGGGGCTGCTCTGCTGGAGACTGTGAGGAGGAGAAATGGTTAATACCAAAAGGCAGTCCAGTCTTGTGTGGGTCACACTGGAGTTACACAGACGCTTGAAACATGTAAATCTGGGCTCTTCGATTAGATTCGGTGGGGGTGAGAACAGCAAATGTATGTTGAGCTGGTGAGTCACAGCCTGCCCTGTGGAAGTCCCAGCAGCAGCAATAAGGGACATTTCCCGACTCCTCACTCCGTTCCCAAGGTTCTCAAGGCCCTGCCCGTGGGGCCTGAACCTGGCAGGTTAATCAGCACCTCCTCCAACATCAACTTGACCCCAAAGCCCGTTCACCTGCAGCAGCCCATCCCTAGTCACAAAGTCTCAGGTCTGATGGGAAATGAGAAAGCTGGAAGAGAACTCTGGAGTGGAAAGGGTGAAATCTGAGCTCTGAAAGGACACCAAAAAGCAACAGTGAGGGTCGGGGGCTGATGTTTCTACCTCTCTGTAAACCTCTATCAATACCTACATCCATCTTAAAAAGAATATCAATATTCATTGCATGAAGCTGGACTGGGACCTCGTTATATATTCTAATTATAAGTTCCTTATCAGATGTATTTTCTCCTATTCTATACTTCCCACTTTAATTTTTAACTGTCGTGTGTGTGTGTGTGTGTGTGTGTGTGTGTGTGTGTGTGTATGGGTGGTGCATAAATGCACATGTGTACCCATGCACACACATGTGAGGCCAGAGGTCAGTGCTGATATCTTCGCTTGTTGTTTTTATCTTATTTTCTCTCACTGAACCTGGAAGTCACTGCCCAGAACTGCCCCTATTAGCTGGTTGGGTTGGCCAGGGAGACCCCTGGGTCTGCCCATCTTCCCCCTACACCCTCAGGACCGAGGAGACAAGCATGTACTGTGTCTTTACATGGTTGGTAGGGATCTGAACTCAGGTCTTGTGCTTGCCTGGAAATCGCTGTGTCAGCCAATCTGACTCTCTAGTTCCTATGCTCACCTGACATGAATATGTCAGTTTTAAATTATTTTTCTTACTTGTATTTATTGGGGGGAGTGGATGCCACAGAGCATATGTGGAGGTCAGAGGTCAACTTGCGGGTGACTGTTCTCTCCTTTTTCCATATGGGTTTCAGGAAATGAACTTGGGTCATGCCTGATGTCCTGTTGTGGAATATTCCTTAACTCTGTGTGAAGATATGTCAATGTGACTGGATACACACACACACACACACACACACACACACACACACACATATATATATATATATGTATAATCACACAACTAATAGCTAGGCAGGATTTCTGAGGCAGAGAGAATGCTGGGAAGAAGAATGGAGACAAGAAGACACCAACCAGATGTGGAAGGGGTTAGATACACAAAATGGGATAGAGGTAAAAGCCATGTGGTAGAATGTAAATGAATAGAAATGGGTTAATTTAAGTTAAAGGAGCTAGTTAGAAGCAAGCCTAAGCTATCATCTGAGCTTTCTTAATAATAAGTCTGAGTGTGGTTATTTGGGAGCTGGCTGGTGGGACAGAGAAAGTCCAGCCATAAAAGCCCCTTAATGATAGACTATAAACTAAGAGCAAAAGCCAACCACAGCCTTTTCTCATTTAGTTGCTTTTGGTCAAAGTGTTTTCTCACTGCAACAGAAGGAAAAGGGGCAGTTTATAAAAAACAAAGATTTCTCTCTTACAGCTCTGAAGCTGAGCATCTAGGAGCATGTTGTAGCATCTGGGGAAGGGTTCATGCTGTGTCCTCACAATAGTCCAGGTCCCTGCTCCTTTCCTAATTCTATCAGGGCTCCATCGTGGTCTCATACAACTCTAATTATTTCCCTTAAATGCCATTAGTGCGTAAACTTAGAGATTAAGTTTCCCACACAAGGGCTGGAGAGATGGCTCAGTGGTTAAGAGCATTGCATGCATGTTCTTCCAAAGGTCCTGAGTTCAATTCCCGGCAACCACATGGTGGCTCACAACCATCTGTAATGCGGTCTGGTGCCCTCTTTTGGCCTGCAGACATATATACAGACAGAATATTGTATACATAATAAATAAATAAATATTTTAAAAAAAGTTCCCCACACAAGACCTTTGGAAAAGGGGGACAGAACAAGAGAGAGAGAGAGAAGAGAAAGAAAGAGAGAGAGAGAGAGAGAGAGAGAGAGAGAGAGAGAGGTTAGTAGGTTAGTAGCTTGGTCCATGGTATGGGTAGTAGAGGAGGTTAGAAGTAGCCACGTTGGTAGAGAATTTTGAAGAGAGACTGCAGAATGTGGGATTATGGAGGTTAGAAGTTGTCAAAAGAGAGGGAATAGTCAGAAGAACACCTAGATGTCTGGACCTGAGCAGCAAAGTGGCTGACCAAGCCAGTTACAGGGGTAGGGAAGACTGCAAAAGGAATCTGTTCTGGGAATGAGAGAGTACCAGCCAGCACAGAGTACTCTGTGTCGGATATCTTAAGCTTGAGGTTCCCCGTTAAATATCAGTGGATGATGCTGAGTTACCAGATGAATATATAAACTGAAGATCTTGGGAAACATCAATACTGGAGGCGGAACACAGAGGGATATTGATGTACTTGGTCTTTAAAACTTCAAAACCAGGTTTCAGAGATGGCTTGATAGACAGAGGGCTTGCCCACGAAAACATGAGAATTGGGGTCCATGTGCCTAGAATTGTAAAACCTGGGCATCTGGGGCAGCTCCCTGCAATCCTAGCACTCAGAAGGCAGAAGCTGAAGATGCCCAGGGCAAGTTGACCAGCTAGATTGATTGAAATTGGCTTGCTCTGGGTCCAGAGAGAGACCCTGCCTCAATAAACCAAGTGGGGAGTGATCAAGATAAATGGCCGAGTCATCCTCAGATCCACATGCATACATGCATGCATGTGCACCCTCACACATGCCAAAGCACGCATGTACACAACACATCATGCACACAAGCAAAAATACTAGATAGATAGATAGATAGATAGATCGATCGATCGATCGATAGATGATAGATAGATAGATAGATAGATAGATAGATAGATAGACAACAGACAGACAGATAAAACATGAGCATTTACAGCCGGTGGCTGTCAGACTTAAGTGTGGTACCTGGAGGAGATGGAAACAGAGTAAAGGGACAACAATGGACAATAAAAGTTAACCATTGTGGAATTTACTCCAAACGTTACATATTTCCAGAATTTTCTGAAACAATATCCTTGAAATCTTTCATATTACGAAAATGCACTCTGAGTTTCTTTATTTCAAACAAAAGTCTCCTTTGACGCATAAACATCAGCCCAAAGTGGCCTCGATCGATTCTGGTTTGCGGTGATTAGAGATGTCAGCTGACAGAGCCAGTGAGTGAGGAAGGCGAAGACATTTGACACAGATTTAGTAATTATTGCTGAAGGTATCACTTCTCAATTGCAAGTGTCAGGAGCCTTTGTAAACAAGCCTGTTAAAGCTCTCTTTAAAATCAATACAGGAAATGGTTGTCTGAGGAAGCCAAGCACACTCGCCATCAGGACAAATTAAACAACCAAAAACACGGCCTGACATAATGGCTTATTGAGATTAAAATGTCTGAGAGTCACAATATAGATTCAAACATGAACGCATCTCAAGTTCCTCCAATGAAGACAAGTATGGATTAGGGGAGAACAGAGGGAATCGGGTGTCAGCGCGAAGGAGGATAATTTACACCAAAGAGCCCCAGCTACCTTCTTCATTGCAGTCTGGTATCTCTGGGAGCCATGAAGATTTGACTAAGCAAGAATGCAGTGAAGAGCTGTTTAAGAAATAGTTGTATCCTCCCTTCCATTCCAAGTCTTCACTTCCTGGTAGAAGGACACACAGGACACAATGGACAACAGGCACAGTTGACAGGACCTGAGAATGCTGGGTAAATTTTATGGGTCTTGAGATGTTCATATTTCTCTCCCATCCAGTTTGTATATAACTCATTGGTAGTCAGATCTTCTTTCTTCAGGCAGAAGGTTATAAAAGTCTTCAGAGGTTCTCTCATGTCTAGGAAAGATCTTGAGCTTTAGACATGGGATGAGGTGCATGAAGAAAAGACCAGTCCTTGCACCTATGGGGCGGGGTGCACAAAGAAAAGGCCTGTCCTTGCACCTATGGGGCGAGGTGAATGGAAAAAAAAAAAAACAACGCAGTCCTTGCACCTCCAGCAATCAGGGTGACTGCCCTCCCACTTGTGGGCAGGGCTTCTGAGAACCTTCTCTGATCCATGCAGCTGACTAAAGACAACCTGGGATTTGAGGAAAACCTCTCCCATGCAGTCTAGAACAAAACAAGGTGTGTATGGCAGGTAGGGTAGTGCCCCTTCCCAGATGTCTGTGCCCTAACCCTGAGATCCTATGACACGTGGCACTATCATGGGCTTGTGCCTACAAACACAAGTAAAATCATTCCTGAGTTGACTTTGAGAAGGATTGTGCAATATGACCCTAGGGATCCTGATCTACCCATCTCTTCCTTTGCTCTGCTTTGGAGAAGAGAAGTAGAGAGTTCTGTTGGCCTTGGAGACAGAGATAAAGAGTGATGAGATAAGCAATGTGGACAGTCTCTAAAATTTAGAAAAAGCAAGACATGAAATCTCTAAAATTTCCAGAAGAAATTGTCCTTCTAATTCAGCGATTACGGTTCATCAGTAACTGTACTCGTTGAACATCTAATCTATACAACTGTGGAACGATACATTTGTGCTGTGTTAATGTTTTACACGGCACTTAGGGCTGACCCAGGCATGTTCAGAGACAGATATGCTTGCAGAAGGCGCTTTCTTTTCTTTCTCTCTCTTTTTTAACGTGTTAGTTTCCTCAGAGGAATGAAGTATTGCGAACACGGAATAAGAACAGGATTCTATTTTAAGAAAAGCAATATTCTGAGATCTGAAAAGAAAGTACTCTTCAAGTTAAAAATATGATAGGAGGAATTTTTTAAAAGTTGGCAGCTGGCTTGGAAAATATAGAAGAGGAAATCTCCCAGAAAGTAGATTAAAAAGACAAGGATCTAGAATCCAGCAAGAGAAGATAAGTAGAAAAGCCATCCATTAGACGCCACCCAAATAAAAAGAGTTCCAGAGAGAACAGTCTACCAGCCATAAAACAATGCGAAACCTGCACCAAAGGACAAGGATCAACAAAGCAGAAGGCCACGGGTACCCATGGTAAACACAGGCCCAGGCTGTGGACACCGAGGACATTTGAGGACATTGGGAGCAATGATCTATTTAAAAATACTTTTGATTCTTTTAGACTACCTTATCAATACAATAATAAAGGAACGTAACAAAGATTCAACCACAAATGAATTATGACCCTCCCTCTGTATCCCTATTATTGCTTCATAGATATTTAGTGTGTGCTCTTAAATGCATATATGTTTTCGTGCTGATGTCATTTTCTGGTTGTCCCTTTTGTTACTATACTAATGTGTTTACTGAGTTCCACACTCAAGGCTACCTTGCCATATGTTGACATTGGCCAGCTTAGATCTCTTGATACTTGCCTGGAACCTAGTCTTTGATTTTTACAGCGTTCTCTGCCTTTTTGTGTCTCCCATTAAAATCATACATTGTCTCCTTCTTCTAGGAACTTAACTTGAAGCTCGGCGTGGTGGGTGGCACATGCCTGCCTGTACTGCCAACGTCCAGCAGGCTGAGGCAAGAAGACCATGGATTTGAAGATGGCCAAGACCACAAAGCAATTTACTGGGTAGTTAGTGAGAGGCCATCTCAAACTAAACACAAGGCAAAAAGTAAAATAAATAAACGTTTGTGTCTTTCACTAGTGACTTTAATCTATTCGTATGTGTTGTAATTGGTGTTATATTAGAATATGTCTCACATTTTATAGTTATAAGGGTTTAATCTCCAGAGCCTATGAAAAAATAAGAGAGAACTGACTTGGTAAAGTTGTCTTCTGACCTCTTCCCATACACTGTGGCAAGTGGGCTCACATAACAGCAACTATAATAAAACAGTTTTAAACCTCTCCATGCTCATTTATTTATCTTGATTTCTTGAACTTGACAATAGCCATATAGGTCTCTTCTCATACCTAAAGTTCCACTTGGCCCTTTCAGTGATTTCCCATTTTTCTTCATATGTTTAAAATTGTTTTTATTTCAATCATTATTTTTATGTCTGTCTTAAATTCTAGATCCATTTCTTAACAATGCGGCATCAGGTGAGGTCATCTCTCTATTGTCTTTCTGCATTAGTGACATTCTATTCTGGTATCTGGGCATTCTGACCTGGGAGTTCATGGTTCCACGAGCATCAGCTGTTCTGGTGAAGGGAAGCCCAGGGTCCAGATTTTGCAAATCCATTCAATAGATGTCAGTTAGGTAGAGGAAAGGGCATGGAGGTAGAGGAGCTGGCATTGTGATCTGCTCCCTCAGAAATACCTTGGTGCGACTCTTACTTCATGACAGTGTTTGGACAGCCCATTGACGGTGGAGAGCTGCACTGCTGTACCCAAGTTCCGTAGTCAATTGGGAGTCATAGAATGCACCACACCAAGACATTCTGGGAGAAGTGGTAAGGGCAGGACTTTCAAAGGCTTCCCACCAACCCAGGGGGTTTCTGCCTGATTCTGCTGCAATAGTGTGTAAAACTGCCATCGCTGAAATCAATCAGAATGCCTGGGAGGCCCGGGGATGGGTGCTGATCTACTCGGTTATGGATTTGGTGAGAAAAGAAAGAGATGAATTCACCAAGAGCAATTTGAAATAGGACAATGAGCTCTCCCTGGATTCATCAAAAATTACATTTGTCAGCACACACACACAACCTGTTGTGTATATTATAAATTATAATAGTAATTGCGGTGTGTGTGTGTGTGTGTGTGTGTGTGTGTGTGTGTGTGTGTGATTTTTTTTCTGCTGAAACATTTGAAAGTAAATTGCAGCCAGGTGTGGCAGCACACACCTCTAACTCCATCATTTGGAACAGTGGAGGCCAGCCTGAGCTACACAATGCATTTCCATCTAACCTGGACTACACTGTGAAACTGTCTCAAAGTAGAGTAAACAGACAGAAGAGTAAATTGCAAGCCTCTAGTATTTCAGCACAAACGTTCCAGAATGGAGGGCTTCCTCCCTTGTGCCATTGTTATCGCTGTAAATATTTTCTAGAACTTCTAACTGTGACATTTAGGGGGCAGCAGGGTTGTAAACCATCTCTCACCTTCCTGCACTGCCTTGAGTTTCCCTAGCCTTTATCCTCCAGTTTGCATGAGTGTTTACTCATAGGGAACACAGACAGATGCATAGACAGATAGGCGGATACACACTCCAGTCCACACTGTTCTCAGACTCCTCAGAGGGTCCCTGAAATCCCCAGGTCCCCCCATTTCCGCGGTTTCTCCAGAGTGGAGTCTGAGGACTAGAGCCATCAGCGCAGACTGCAGGACCTCCTCAGCAGTGGCTCACAGTGCCTGAGCGCAGCATGCTTCTTTTAAACGGTTGATCTGTTTAGTCGAGTCCAGCTTCTGATAAAGTGGTAGAGAAATCAGAATTTGGGGCAAAACACAACAACAGTACAAAAATACTGGAGATAACCCTAGCGGGAAACAAACCTGGTGCTGAATTTGTCTGTAAGTGTTCTTAAAGGTATACAAACTATTTCTGCTGTGGAGATGAACACCGACAAACAAACAAACATGGCTTAGTCTGTTTCAGTCTGGGTTAAAATAGCCCCTGAATTAGCATTTAAGGCATGTAAGTGTGCCTTTAAGCTTTCTTTGTAAAACCTTTCTTGAGACAGTGCATCTTTCCCAACACCTTTACTGTAATAGATATTATAAAATTGTAATTATTTTTCAGGGTGATACACAAGGGATAATGTCTGAGTGTTGTTTTAATTTGCATTCATTGGATCTTGCCAAGGTCAAGTATCTTTTTTTACATGATAATCTAGTCACTTATAATATTTATTATGCTTGCCCATGTTTTAAAAATAAATAATTTATTTTTATTTTGTGTTCATTGGTGTTTTGCCTGCATGGATGTCTGTATGAGGCTGTCAGAAACCCTGGAACTGGAGTTACAAATGGTGCAAGCTGCCTGGTGGGTGCTGGGATTTGAAACCAGGTCCTCTGGATGAGCAGCCAGTACTCTCAATCACTGAGCCATATTCTCTCCAGACCCAATGTTTGCCCATTTTTAAAAAGAGGATTGTATTAAAAATTTAAAGTCTCTTGCTCAATAGTTCTATCAGTTCTGTAGGTTTCTAGATCTTTCTTTCAGTCTTCTGAATACGTACACTTTCTGAGTTCTAGTAAATTCCAGGATGAAGGTTGCAAAGCTACAAGCCCCAGGGCAGAGTGTGAAGTGTGGGAATCACCAAGGGAGTCTCTTCACGTGTCCAAGTTTCATTCCTGTTGCTGTAAAACAGCCTGGGGGTGCTGAGGGCAACTTAAAGGAGAAAGAGCTGTTTTAGCTGCAATACCACACGACAGTCCAACACCATGTGCACGTCACAGGGGCAAGAGTTCGAGGTGTCTGGCCACGTCACACCTACAGTCAAGAGCAGAAAGAAGGCAAGCATGCTCACTTGCTTGAATTCTCACTTCAAGTTACTTTTGGTTGTGGTGTTTATAACAATGACAGTAGTAAGCAAAGGAGAAGAGAAACTGGAACCAGGAGTGGGGTCCCCACTGTGATGAGCCTGGCCATGTTGTTTTGGTGGGAAGACCATGAAAGTCTTTGGGATCTGGGGCTGAGAAAGCAGTTGGGTGCTCAGCACCATGTGGCAGGGTTAGAGTCCCTGCAGAGAGGCCAGGAGAGGCCATTAGTGAAGGTGAGGCCTCATTTCCAGTAGAGATCTCGAGTTATCTGGAGATGCCAGGACCCTGTTATGTCCACCAAGGGCAGCAGTGGGTGTGGAGTGAAACCAGCCTGAGCCTAGGGGACATACTGTGTGTGGATGGGAGATCCGGGGAAGTGGAAACGTCTATGCCTTTGGGAGCAAGAAGAGCATGTCCCAGACGTCAGACATGGAGTTTTTTACACTGCTGGATTGGGGGGTTTGCTTTAATATGATTGCTGCAAAGCCCTGGTTCTTCCCTTTTGGAGTAAGAAGTTCATAGCTTGTTTTTGCTCTGACATAAGCTCACAGTTGAGGGAGCTGGAGTTTTAAAGATATAAGAAGCTTTTGAATGCTGAAGTTTTTAAAGAGTGTGGGACTTTAAAAGTTGTACTCTATTTTATAGTATGATATTAACATAATCTCTTGGGGACAAACAAGAAAGGAAAGGCTAAGATTTAATGGCGATGTGTTTGGATGTCAAGTTGACAAGGGATGCATTTTCCTGCTTAGTTTTTGTTGTCAACTTGACACAGCTGAGAGTCACTTGTGTAGAAGAAATCTCAAGTGAAGAATTGCTGGGGTCAGATTGGTCTGTGGGGCTCATCCTGACTGCTGGTCGGTGGAAGAGAGTCCAGCTCACTGTGAGGAGGACCGTCTCTAGGCAGGTTTGTCTGGAATGTATAAGAAAGTTCAAAGAGCCGGGAGGTGGAAGCACACGCCTTTAATCCCAGCACTTGGGAGGCAAAGGCAGGTGGATATCTGTGGGTTCAAGGCCAGCCTGGTCTCCAAAGCGAGTTCCAGGACAGCCAGGGCTACACAGAGAAACCCTGTCTTGAAAAGCCAAGGAGAGAAAGAGAGAGAGAGAGAGAGAGAGAGAGAGAGAGAGAGAGAGAGAGAGAGAAGCCGCGCTGTGCTCCTTTGTGATTTCTGCTTTTCCTCCCTCCTCGATCCTCCACTCTGAAATGGAGTGTCACCTAGAAGGGTAATGTGAAAGAAACCCTTTTCTCCATGAGCTGCTTTTGATCATGGCTTGTATCACAGCAACAGAAAGCAAATTAGGACACTCTCTGAAAATGAGTCTCATCGTGCTCAGAGTCTCGTATGGGCCCTCGGTGCAAGAAAAGCAAGACACTGGACATGAGAACTATGGCAGGGGTGTCACAGAAGGCAAATATTCTGCCTAAAGGGCCATCCTCACGTGGGGGATCATCAGCAAAGGGACTGGTGGCCATCCCACCACCCAGTGCCCTTACACCACCACTGGGTCTTGTTCATATTCATAATAATGTGTATCACTAAATTGCACTAAAATACCTAATACCTTACATTAAATGAGACATGTTGTTTATGCATGTGATTCCTATTTTATATCAAGCCTAAAAGATGCTAAAAGGCAGATATTTCTAACAATGTGCACTGGGAATCTCCCGGAAGCTGTACGGGAAGGGATAGCGCAGAAAACTATTGACAATGAAACGATTTCTGCAAACGTAACCTTTCCCCAGAGTTCCACCGTGGAAGGCCCAGCCTGGCGTTCTGGCTGCCTTCGCACAGATCCCAGCATAGGGATAAAGCGTACGTTTACTAAGCAAAGTTCTTTGGACAAACTGAGAAAGGAAATAACTTACCCAGTGCCACCTAACGATAGAGCAAAACCCAGGCTTGAGCTACCGTCTGGGATCCGTTCCCAGATCTTGATTTCCTGAACACGAAAACTGGGAGGCAAAGGAAAGTATATAACTCGATTCTTTTCATTCCTTGCCAAGGGAGGTGAACCCAGAGAAGCTGGTCAACTTGCTGTTGGTCACATAGCTGAGCTAGAATCATTGCATTATTTCCTCTGCGTATCTGCCCCGCAGTGGGAAAGGAAAGGATGAAAACAGGCTGAAAACCCAAAGCAGGAGGAGGCGGCAGGGGAGGGAACTCTGTTTGTTCATAATTACATTTCTAATAGCACCTGCTCTGAATGCTGTTGAGGGTTTTTTTTTTTTGCAGTTCTTTAACAGTGAGATGAGAAAAAAAAATAATCATAAAATTTAAAGACTCTGGATAGTTGTTACAATTAAGTTCAATTAGCTATGCCCTTAGGTAGAGTAGATATGGCAAGAAGTGTCTTGTAGAATCCAATTTCCTTGACAAATACACTCTCCGGCATACAAGGAGGTTATTATTTCATTTGTGGAAAGGGAGTGTGGAGAAGTGGGAAGGATACAGAACTCAGCATCAACGTATCCTGTCCGCAGCATATCACCCTCCGCAGAAGAGTGACAACCACGAGCAAATGGGCACAATCACACCTGCTTCAGTGAGCTGTCAGAGAATTAAATGAGACGATGCCCAGGAAGGCGCGATTCACAAATGTACCCCAAATATTCATTACAACCACTTCTGAAGTATGAAATCAAATGAGCAAATTATTCTAAGAGGTTCTTCTTTTTTAAAAAATTACCTGGAATGGAGTTATAGGAGTGGATCTGCAGTTAGAGGCACAGAGCTCTTCCAGAGGACCCAGGTTCGAGTCCCAGGACTCACAGAGCAGCTCCAAACCATCTATAACTCCAGTTCTAGGGGAGCTGACTCCCTCTTTTGACCTCTATAGGGGGCAGGCACACATGTGGTACACAGATATGCAAGCCGATAAAACACTCATACACAGAAAATAAAAATAGGTCTACTAAAAGTTGGAATTATAAAACTCCAAAAAGGTTTCATTTTATCAAGTAGGTTTTGGGAGGCATTGCTGGAAGTTGAACTTGGGGCCTTGGACATGCTAAGCAGACACTAACATAGTAATAAATACTCTAATCAATTCAAAGACAAATGATAGCATATGACCAAGATTTAAAGCCTCTTTTGCACAAAGTGTGTCTTCATACAATAAGAAAATGGCTCAACTACTTAGAAAACAGCGACTGGAATAAGGGACTAGACCACTGGAACAAGAACTAACAGGAAGATACTCAAATTTGCCACCAACTATTAAAGATTTCAGTGGAGTGGAGTGTCTCATGTTTATAATCTCAGCACTTAGGATGCTGAGGCAGGAGGACTGCCACAAGTTCAATGACATCCTGGGCCACAGAGTAAGACTGTATCTCTAAAACAATAAACAAAAAAATTCATCTCACATTATTCTCATCTGAGGTTTATTTGCTGCAGCTTTAGTTCCCAGCAATCTACTGTCACCCAAAAATGCTAAACAGAATATTCAAAAAGTAAACTATTCATACTTGTAGGCCCGTGGGCCTAACAAAAAGGTTATGTAATTAATAATTTGAGCTTCTGGATCAGTATAAGAGATGCCAGCATGAACTAGAGTTCTGTAATATAAATGCGCGAATCAACACCGAGGTAATGTACGGACGACTATGTATAAGCACATGTCTGTGGGCACACAAAAGCCTGGATGCCCTAACCCCTCAGCTCCGACAAGCAGACTGGGTGCCCAGACCTCAGTTTTAAATATTATGAAAATAAACTAAGTTTCCTCAAAGGAATGGCTGATTCCAAGGCCAAAGCAGAAAACACAAGATGGGATAATGACCCTGGAAAATATCTGACGAATGACAAAGTCCTGTCAGCCACAGGGGCCACTGTGTTCTGGAAGGGTCAAATCCGGGACATGTGAGCATAAAACAGATAATAAGAATTGATTAGAAAGCAGGTACACATGAACCCCTGCTGACAAAAATACATATATGTGTATATACACACACACAAGCACGTGCGCGCACACATACACATACACCCAGGAAAAGCTTCGCTGTGAGTAGACTAGTAAACAACAGATAGAAGGAATGACAGAAACAAGGAGTCCAGCATTTGGCAACAATCTCAAAAATGGCCCATCGGCCGGAGGAGGCTTAACCAGGACAGAATGTCAGCATTGTCAATGGGAGCACCTGCCTGTCACAGATGTGTCAACAACCAAAGGGAAACAGAGAGTCTAAGGTGGGGAAGCCAGGCAGACACCTGCACACCACATCACCAGGGTTAACACCTCCAGGCGAGGCGGGCCACCATCCCGAGCCTCCTGAGATAAAGCCTGAAGGAGCTCACAGGACCCGTGGTCCTTGAGTCCAGGAAGCGCAGCCTGCATCTGGGTGAAAGGAAACATCGGAGAGACCTGGGCTGAGGACCATGCTTGAGAATGGGAGACTCATACCGTCAGGACAGCGGAAGACTGACAAGACAGGCAGAATGGAGAAAATGCCCGGATGTGGGAAAGTGCGAGTCACACCATGTGCGTCGCCGAGGACAGTTCTGTACTTGAAGGGAGAAGACGCGCAGTTGGGACAGCTGGACAGTGTCTGACCTGTGTGGTGCTCGTGTGGATGCTGATCTGCTTTGGTGATGGTGCAGTTCTGTAGAGAACGGGCTTGGCTTCAGGAAAAGCGCACAGCAGTTTGTAGAGCTGGTGGGGTTGGGTCTTACGTCTGCAGTTCGCCCTCGAAAGATTCAGATAAAGAATAATGGATGGGGCGGAGGGATGAATATATGAAGGTTAGCAACTGGAATTATGGGGTATATAGAAGTTCTTTTTGTTGTTCTGGAAACTCTTCTGTAAGATTAAAATTATTTTATGGTACATTATCTTTTAAAATATCACCCAAAATGCTGGAGAGATGACTCAGTTGAGAAAAACGCTTAATCTGCAAGCTTGAGACTCTGAGTTCAAATCCCCATTAAAAAAAATCCCTGTGTGACTGCATGAACCTACAACTCCCGCACTGGGGATCACCCAGTAGGGCAGAGAGCAGAGACAGCAGATCCCGAGTACACTAGCCCACCAGCCTACTGGAAAGGACAAGCTTCCAGTTCAGCGAGAAAGCTGCTTCATGGTAGAAAGGCAGAGAGGGGTAGAGAGAAACAGCTGATGTCTGGTTCCGGCCTCTGTATTTACATGGAGAGTGCACCTGCACATTCACCTGTGTACACATGGAGGGTGCACCTGCACGTTCACATGTGTACACATGGAGGGTGCACCTGCACGTTCACATGTGTACACATGGAGGGTGCACCTGCACGTTCACATGTGTACACATGGAGGGTGCACCTGCACGTTCACATGTGTACACATGGAGGGTGCACCTGCACGTTCACATGTGTACACATGGAGGGTGCACCTGCACGTTCACATGTGTATACATGGAGGGTGCACCTGCACGTTCACACGTGTACACATGGGAGGATGCACATGCACATTCACATGTATACACAAGGGAGGATGCACCTGCATCTTCAAATGTATACACGTGGGAGGATATACCCACACATTCACATGCATATATGTGGGAGAATATAAGCACATGTTTACAGACATACACATGGAAAGGTACACCTGCATGTTTACAGGCATATACTAGCCCCCCATAAAACATAACACATACACATAAATAAAATGATAAAATATCCCAAAAGAATACATGTTGTCAGAAATGTTGGTAGAAAGAATTGTAGAAGCTCCTTTGACAGATTTCAAATGGGTTTGATTTTTTGTTGACTTAAGTGTGTTTAAATCTGCCAAACAAATGAATAAAATAATCAGTGTTAGTGAAAGTACTGAGAATATCTTTTTCGCTGGGAAATTAAATTTGATATAAAGGACAATGTGACAATTGCCATTCAAAATACATCTTAGTCTGGGTTTAAAATATGTGTAAGACAAAGAAAATTTAAGCTGATTGCCCTAAAACAAAAATGAGATTGAAACCTTGGAAACAACCAAATGCCCACTGGAAAATCTTGTCACAATCCTGTGGCTCTGTTCTCAGCCACCTAGAAACAATGGTGTATTGTTCAGAGGGTTGCATGGGTGCCTATGATATATTTTTAAAAAACAAATTCACATATGCATTTAGTTGGTCAGCAATATTTGATCGCATATTAATTATTGTAAGGTACTAGGTGTATGAAGATTAATGTAGCCCAGCACCGCGCTTCCTGAAATGCAAATTTTAGTTGCAGAAGATGCAGACAGACACACAATATTTTTGCCATCTTACGTGCAAGGTGCAAGCTGTAGAATGATTTTTGAGACAGGGTCTCTCATGTCTCAAGCTGTCCTTGAACTCACTGCATAGTAACAATGACCTTGAACGCTGGATCCTCCTGGGATCCACAGGCACCACCACACTTGGTTTATGTAGTGCTGGGAACTGAACCCAGGACCTCATGCCTGCTAAGCATGTGGGTGGTCACGCAAGTCAGCACATGCTTGGGAACAGCAGAGTTAGCAGTCTGTGTCCTCTTTCCTTACTGACAGTTCTTTCTGGAAATTTTGCCGTTTTTACATTAAGCATATTGCTTTTAGATCCTAGAGGATAAAGTCATACAAATTCCTAGGACTTGCGGTGAAATAAATAACGACATGATGTCACCCGAACACAGGAAACAAGGAAAAGATAGGTCTTTAATACTGAGCTGTAGTTTCATCCTGGGAGAAATTGACCAAAATTATTATTAATTGCTGTTATGGGCCTCAGCGCTTCGCCTGCAATTTTAAAAAGCAAACAGACATCTCGTTCTCAAGATGATCCCTGATTGTTTATATTTAGTCTCCCCGAGAAAGGACGTTTAGTGACTCATCAGTGTGGTGCGGAAGAGAGGACAGTCCTCACAGTTTCCATTTTCTACGGCCAAAGCCTGGGTTAAGGATCAGCTACCAATGCCCCCATTCCAATCATAGAGGATACACAGGTTACCAGCACCTCTCTGTTCTCCAAAACCCCAGGGCCCACCCAGGTCCTGGCTCACCCCTAACTTCATCCATGGCAAGGGAGCTTCCAGGAGAGGCCGGTGAACTTGAAGGAAGAAAAGGAATACCACTGTCCCTTCATTAATGTCTAACTGCAAATCATACTCATTCCTGTGGATGTCAACAGTGGTCCCACTAGCAATGGCCTTGATTTCATCCCTGCAAGAAGCTAGATATTTCACAGTCCAGAACAGTCACTGCTGGTACTCAGATTGTGCACACTCATCCCTGCCTCAGAATCCTGAGATGAATCAGATCTGTTCCTAGCCTGTTGCCTAGTATATGCAAGAAGATCAATTACTCTATGTGTATTATATATTATTATATATTATAATAATAATAATAATATATATTATTATATGTCTATAATATCTATGTGCTTGTGTATATGTGTGTGTATAGGTGTGTATATGTGTAGGGGTGTGTGTGTGTGTGTAGGTGTGTGTATGTGCGTGTGTGTATGTGCATGTGTGTAGGTGTGTGTGTATGTGCGTGTGTGTAGGTGTGTGTGTGTGCATGTGCGTAGGTGTGTGTGTGTGTGCGTGTGTGTAGGTGTGTAGGTGTGTGTATGTGCATGTGTGTAGGTGTGTGTGTGTGCGTGTGTGTAGGTGTGTGTGTGCGTGTGTGTAGGTGTGTGTAGGTGTGTGTGTGTATGTGTGTAGGTGTGTATATGTGCGTGTGTGTAGGTGTGTGTATGTATGTGTGTAGGTGTGTGTGTGTGCGTGTGTGTAGGTGTGTGTATGTGCGTGTGTGTAGGTGTGTGTGTGCGTGTGTGTAGGTGTGTGTGTGCGTGTGTGTAGGTGTGTGTGTGCGTGTGTGTAGGTGTGTGTGTGTGCGTGTGTGTAGGTGTGTGTGTGCGTGTGTGTGCGTGTGTGTAGGTGTGTGTGTGCGTGTGTGTAGGTGTGTGTATGTGCGTGTGTGTAGGTGTGTGTGTATGTGTGTAGGTGTGTATATGTGCGTGTGTGTAGGTGTGTATATGTGCGTGTGTGTAGGTGTGTGTGTGTGCATGTGTGTAGGTGTGTGTGTGTGTAGGGGTGTGTGTGTGTAGGGGTGTGTGTGTTTGTAGGTGTGTGTGTATGTGCGTGTGTGTAAGTAATGAACTTTCTCATCTTCCTCAAATACTCTTCACTATCTTTTGGGACGGAGTCTCTCACTAAACCTGGAGCTCACTGGCTTGCTAGGCTGATCGCCAGTGTGCCCTGGGATCCTCCTGTCTCTGCCTTCCCAGCATTGGATTACAGGTGCTACAGGTACAAGCCACTTAGCCCAGATTTTTTTTTAACTTGTATTTGTTTCTTTTATGTATATGGGTGTTTGTTGACAGGTAAACCTGTACCAAACAAAGTGGAAGGAGAGAACCGACTCCCAAAAGTTATCCTGTGACCTCCACACACTTGCTGCCTACATTTCCACACTCACATACACACCTCACCAACACCATAGATTACAATAAAAAAAAAAGAAAAAGAATGCAACAGATTTTTTTTAGAGAAGACAGGAATCTTTGACCTTGAAGACTGCAAAAGATCAAAGACCCCAGGAGGTCTAAAAGCTCCTCACCCCAACATTTTACCATCTGACACCTTCTACATAAAATCTGATTGTCTGCTTTCTCCTGAGAACCAGGCAATGCTGCTACTGCTCCTGGGATTCAGCTCTGGTGTTGGTTTGGATCTGAGCCGGTCCCTGAATGCTCCTGTTTGGAATGCTTGTTCCCGGCTGGAGGCACTAGCTGGGGAGGCTGGGGAGGCTTTAGAAGACAGGGCTTTGGTTGATGGAAGGAGAACACTAGGGGTCACTCTCGGAGGGTGCTACTCAGCCCCTACTGTCTGTTTGTCTATCTCTCACTCTGTCTCTGTGTATGTGTATACGTGTGTGTACCTTTCTATATCTTACTGTGGATCTCTCTTCTCTTTTCTTTCTTTTCCCTCTTCCAAAGCCCCTCCTCTCCCTTTTCTTCTTCTTTCTCCTTTCTCCCTCCCCCAGCTCCTGCACACACTCCTGCTGCCATGAAGTGAGCTTCGCCACCACACTTTCTCTGTAACAGTGGATGGAACCCTCTGAAAACATGAGCCAAAATAGACATTTGTTTTCTTAAGTTATCTGTAGGGCTTGTTTTCATGTTAACACCATACATACTATTGCACCTTGCTGTGGGATGGTGCTCTTGTATGCTGTAAAGATTTGTCACTTGTATTAGTTTAATAAAACACTGATTGGCCAGTAGCCATACAGGAAGTATAGGCGAGGCTATAAGAGAATTCTGGAAGAGTTAGTTGCAAGCCAGATGCAGAGGAAGCAAAATGAGAATGCCTCACTGAAAAAGGTACCAAGCCTTGTGGCTAACTATATATAAGAGTTATGGGTTAATTTAGGTTGTAAGAACTAGTTAATGATAAGCCTGAACAATAGGCCAAACAGTTTATAATTAATATAAGCCTCTGTGTGTTTATTTGGGACTGAATGACTGCAGGACTGGGCAGGACAGAAACTTCTGTCCACAACACCTGGCATGAGTTGATCTTTAGCTGGGTCATCCTCTCTCTAGGGCCCAGGCCTTGCCTCTCATGATATGTCATTTCTAGGAATGGGCCATGTCTATATTTTGCTCCCTAGATCCCTTGTGGGCATTTGCTTTGGCAACCTCTGACCAATGTAAATTTCACAGATGCTATCATTGGTCTGATGGGCTGGGAGCCAGGGAGTCAGTTAGCAGCATCCCAGAGTCCTGAAGCTCACTGGCTAGGTTGCCTTCCTGTGAGTCCATAGCCTGCATACATTGCAACCCTCGGGAGACCTAAGAGATAATGGACCTCTAGATCTCTGTCCACCTCTGGGGAGTTTCAGGTGATCCTGGCACAACCCTGAGTTTTAGTTCCCCTATCTGTAAAATGTGATGTTACAGGCCTGGGTCAAGGTGAACAACTTATGGGGACACTGGTTAGTCTTACCCAAATGTCCCCTCCTGTCTAGAGATGCCGTGAGGCCAGGGGAACAGAATGGGAACAAAATCGGGTTGTGTGAGAAAGAATGTTGCCTCCTCTGTCACTCAGGTGTTCTGTTTTTGTGTATGTCTTCACCTCAGAATTTTTGGGTGCAGAACAGAACACCTCAGCTCCTCCTAAGTACCCCAACCCTCCTGCCTACTCCTGGACCACAGCTGTGTGTCTGTCTATGAGGAGGGAAAGGGGTTTGCCGCCATCAGACAGGTGACTGGGCAGCAACATGTATGACATTCTAAATGACCTTGCCCTCTAACCCCTCAATCTGACTCCTTACATGTGCAGATAAAAGCTGGGGGGGGGGGGGCTAGTGACAACCGTCTTTACAAAAGGGCTACAGTCTGCAAGGTGCACATGTTAGACAGAAGCCCTCTGATAGGTTCCTTGTCCTTGCTGAAACTCAGTGTCCTTATCTGTAACATGGGATGGTCACAGCATGGCCTCCACCATGCTGAGAAGATTGAATGAAGTCATATCTAATGCACCAACAACTATATAGCCAACATCTGGTCTCCTATCCAAGGGCCTGAAAGCAAAGCCAGAGATGGGGCTCCAGGAAGTTGGGGGACACTCAGGTTTGTCCCTATACCCCAGACTCTCAGAGTTGTACTGCTGGGCCTTCCACTCCATTTCTCAAAGGGTTCCATCCTCCAGCTCCTCCCTATTCTGGAACCCACCCGGGGAAGCAGGCTTTCAAGCATAGGTGAGCACGAGTTAATGGGCCTCTGACCCATTTTCCTAGCAGACACATTACCTCATCATTAGCCTTGAAGAGAAGATGGTGGCAGCTGATTAGCAGGAAGCTGTCCCAGCTGAGGCGGGGTGGGATCTGAGTCATCTGCCCACTGCCAGCAAACTCCGACCTCAGCAACTGACGCCAGAGTCAGGAAGAATGAATCCACCGACCCCATTACCATGTCCGCCTCTCCTGTACTCACTAGGGACACGGAATGTTACCCCCATCTCAGCCTGGCCTGGCTTCTGGATGGTTGCAGCCAGTGATGTGGGATGGAAGGGAAGGGACAGGTGGCCAGCACTCCTCACTGTGAGCCTGGTGATGCTCACGGACACTCTGAGAGCAGGTTAGAAGCCTTGCAGCCATCTCTGCCTGAGGGACTGAGCAGGACCTTAGATAGGAGACTAGCTGGGGCCACTCTGCAGATAGCAAGCACCCGCATATCTCACACACCTCAGTGAAGGGGGAAAGGTCAGCCATTGTCAACTGGGTGCATCCCCAGATCATTTCACTGAGTCTTAGTTCCCCATTGAATCCAGGTTCAGACCACACATTCCCCAGCTGTGCTGTCAAATATGATGACCGCTCACGTTTAAACACTTGAACTGTGGGTAGCATCCAGATAAAATACACAGGAAATTTCTAAGACACTACCAAAATACAAAGAGCCGAAAAGATCTCATTAATAAATTTCGACTTGGATTGCGTGCTGAAACGAGGCTATTTTAAATGTGTTGCAATAAATAGACCGCGGTGCTAAAATTCATTGCACATTTCCTTGTGTGTTTTTAATAGAGCTACCGAAATTGTGAAGTTCTGCATGTGGTTTAGCATCTGGTTTCAATAAATAGCGAGCTCTGTCCTAGAGACTGTCCGAGCCTGAGTTTCTGTGTGTCATCACAGATGACTAGCTAGAGGTTCTCTCCATTCTGCCCAGATAGGAATCGCTGGTAGGCAGTTCCTTAGTGTTGATGGCCCTGAGTTCCAGATGGGAACAAGCTGTGCTTCCAGACCCAGGCGCTTCCAGCTCTAAGCCTTGAGAACTAGAGACTGGTGGCTCCAGCGTTCACAGCAGGGCTTTCTGCCCAGGGTGCTCAGGTGGGGATTTATTCTTCTGGGCTGAGAGCGCCAACACCAGGCAACTCCACTTAGGGCTTCAGAGAGTTGGGGTTGGGAGTGTTGACGTCAGGAGCCACAGTGTTTTAGCCCACGTCGGCTTTTTAGACCCTCCTAGTGACTGGCAATCGTCATTCTGCCATTGTCCTGGCATCTCTTTGTCTGGGATTCTTCAGCTGTCTCCTAGTGTAGAACTAAGGGCTGCCATGCTGGTTTGAGAGAGAATGGCCCACATGGGTGTTTGCGAAGGATTAGAAGGTGTGGCCTTGTAGGAAGAGCTGTGTCACTGGGCTTTGAGGTTTCAAAAGACTCACACTATTCCTGGTTAGCTCTCTCTGCTTCAGGCTTGTAGATCAAGACGTGAGCTCTCAGCTCCAGCTTCAGCACCGTGCCTCCCTCCCTGCCTGCCTGCTTGTTGCCATCTTTCCCATGATGCTCTTGGTCTCCAACCCTCTGAAACTGCAAGCCTGGAATTCAATGCTTTCTTCTATGTGCTGTCTTGATCGTGGTGTTTTATCACAGTAATGGGAAAGTAACTAAGATAATTAGGTGCCTTTTGGAATAGTGCTCTGGTGGCTCGGGGGGACATTTAACCACCTGCTCTCCACAGCTGCCACCCGGCAGCTGTTCTTTATGTGACCAGCCAAGCCTGTCCTCCCTAGACACAGCCCACAGTAGGCAGAGGCTCTCTCTGTTAATACTCTGTGATAAAATACTCTGGTGAAGGAGACTTAAGGGAGACAGGGGTTTGTTCTGGCCCAGGGCTTGAGGTCACAGTCCAGCATGGCGAGGAAGGCACCCAGGGAGCTTTAGACACCTGACCTTATTGTGTCCACAGTCAGGAAGCAGAAAGAAGACTGCGTTCTCAGCTTGTTTGCTCCACTTTATATAGCCCAGGGCCCTCTGTCCAGGGAGTGGTCTCACCCACAATTAAGATTCCTACAGCAATTAATGTAATGAAGATAATCCCTCACAGGCCTTCCAAGTATGTAACCTTAATCCAAATAACCTTTATAGGTGTACCCAGAGGCCGTTCTAGAGAACCCCTCACAGGTGCGCCCAGAGGCCATGCTAAATAATCCCTCACAGGTGCACCCAGAGGCCATGCTAAATAAACCCTCCCAACTCCCCTCCCAACTCCTGCGGGCCGGCCTCTCAGCTTCTTCACCATTTTCTCTCCTCTCCTAGCTCTCCTCCACCTTTACCTCCGCACCATCAGCTGCTAAAGCTACTAGAGAATCCTTACAAACTGCTAATCCTATGTCTGCCCCACCTGCTTGAAAACTTTTATTACCAATTCCTGCTCGTGGTGTGAAAACAAAGCAGAGGTCCTGCCTGCCGAAGCTCCAGTCTGTCTCTCTAGTCTTCCTTCTTCTCAGATCCCCCCTCGATCACTCTGCTCAGGCCACAGTGGCTTTGTTCAGCCCCCCCAAATCCACAATCCTTCCTACCACAAGGCTTTTGCAGATGCTGTTCCTTCAACCTAGAATGCTTGTCCCTTCCACTGTTGACTAGCTGCTGCTGTCTTCCTTCAGAGTTTAACACAAAGCCATTTCCTCAGTCCCCGTAAC
This sequence comes from Microtus oregoni, assembly GCF_018167655.1. Taxonomy (NCBI): domain Eukaryota; kingdom Metazoa; phylum Chordata; class Mammalia; order Rodentia; family Cricetidae; genus Microtus; species Microtus oregoni. The sequence continues at coordinate 6,830,430 of NW_024543079.1, forward strand.
TAACCAAGGCAATAGTGATGGTGGTGGTGGTGATAAAATGGTGTGTGTGTGTGTGTGTGTGTGTGTGTGTGTGTGTGTGCCAGAGTGTTTGGTCCACTTCAAGCATTGTCTACCTTACTTTCAAAGGCAAAGTCTCTCAATGTCCTGGGAGTTGGCCAATTAGGCTAGGCTCATCGGCCAGCAAGACCCAGAGATGATCCTGTCTCTGCCTCCCTGACACTGCCATTACACCCAGCTTCTTACACGCATGCCAGGAATCTGAACTCAGACCCTCATGGTTTGCACAGTAAGCCCTTCACCCACCGAAGAATCTCCCCAGACCCAAACAACTTTCTGTCGTGACATTTTGAGTGTGACGAGACTTCAGTTCACCCTCACGGCAGATGTGTAAGGCTGACGAAGAAGAGGAAGAGAAGGAAGCACGGGAAGGGTGAGCAGTTTGCTCAGGGCCACACATCCGTTTGCATGTGAAGCCCTCACTCGGGGCCAGCTGTCCTCCGCATACAGCAGAAGCGCTTCTCTGGGGCATCGTCGCTGTCACCATGGCTGATGCTGGCTCACTAGAACCCAGCCCAGACCTTGTCACTGTTGTGATTCTGCTGTTGTTTGTAGGACATTGATGGTGACAGTTCAGCATGCTCACACTTGTTCTTGTTCCCTGGTTCATTTACATCTGCAGCGCAGAGGACAGCAAGGCTGAGGACAGGAACGCTGGGCGCTCGGACATGGGTGAGCGTGCTAATGAGCCCATCGGAAAGGATGACTCGCCGTGCCTGCCTTAAAAAGCATTCCAGAGTCCTCAGTCCCTCAAGCCTGACTTCAGGAGAAGCAATAGCAACCGGCATAACACAGACTGCCATTTTATATACCGGAAGGGCGAAGGGCAGCATTTCATGGGCCAGAGGGGCGAAGGGCCTCTTGCCTCACAGTGCATTCCTTAAACATATCCTTCCATTCTAAAACCAGTCAGTCGGCTCCCGTCTAAGGTTGACATGGAGCAAGCCCTCAAAATTGATCAATAAACCGAAGACTTTATTTTAGGCACAAAACACACAAAAGTCCCTGACGTCAAGCACCAGACGCAGGCTTCCTAGGCTCCAGTGACTAACACTAAGTGGCAAGCCGTATTTCCCTAAGCATTTCCCTCTCCAAATCGGAGGAGACGTGTCACACACTGATGTTTGTCAACAAAGTCTGTGATGTGTTAGATGATTAATTCAAAATAAATCAATTACACAGCTCCGTTTTATCTCTGTAATATGCAAACTTTGAAATGTAACCTTAAAGAGTCTGCGGATCTGATGACATATACCAGCTCGGTGCCGAGGTCCTGGAAACTTAGGAGATGGAATTTAGCTTGAGGAAGGGGGTAGTGGGGAATGGACTTCTGGAGTGAACTAGCTCTAGCTATTTCCTGTCTCCCTATCTAATTCCTGTCACCATGTGAGCTGATCTATCAAACCCTCATTCCCATGCTAGACAGAATATAGTGCAAATTCTAATTGATCTTAATAATAAAAACCCAGAGTCAGATATTAGGGGGTGAAAGCTGAAAGACAAGAGAAGCAGAGCAGCCAGACACTAGTTCTTACCTCTATGAAATCCTCAAACTAAATGCCATTTCTGTGAAATCTCAGACTGAATTCTGAGCTCCTGTCTCCTCCCATCTTCTATTCCTCTCTCTGCCCAGCCTCTGTCTCCACCTCCCTAGTGCTGAGATTAAAGGTGTGAGCCACCACCGCTTGGTTCTATTTCTCTTTTAGACTGATTCCATCTCACGTAGCCCAGGGTGGCCTTGAACTCACAGAGGTCTGTCTGCCTCTGTCTCCCGAGTGCAGGGATTAGAGGTGTGTGTCACCACTACCTGGCCTTTATGGTTAACTGGTGTGGCCAGCTCTGCCCTCTGATCTTCAGGTAAGTTTTATTTGTTAGATCACAAGCAAAACATCACTACAATAGAGCCCTATAAAACTGTGAGCCGAAAGAAATGTTTTCTTCCTTCTTAGTTTTATCCAGCATTTTGTCACAGACATAGTAAAGTACCCAACAGACTGGTGATGAATACACACTCACCTCATACCTTGGAGCTGATTCACCTCCAACCCTGTCTTTCTCTGCTGCCAACAGAACTCATTTCTTTTCCTCAGGCTACAATATCCTCCTTGCTCTAGCTGACTGGCCTCCCTTTGGCTCTGGTACCCAACTCTCTCTCCACACTCAATCATGAACAAAGGTCTTCAGTACCATGTGTACAGCAAGCCTTTCTCATAGTCAAACAGCCTAAATGTTACCCTGCAAAGAGGCCTTCCCTGGCCACCCTTGCCTAAAGACCTCCCCCCACCCCAAAAAAACGTGGATCACATCACAGAAGTGACAGGACTCACTGATGAACTTGTTTCTGATTATCTATGTCACTGCCAAAGTGACAGCGCCTCTGGCTCCACAATGCACCTAGTGGGTGCTCAGTGAATATTTGTTGAATTACTGAATGACAGGGTAGTTGAGAGGGTTGTCCTGGAGGCCGTGAGGGATGTGAAGAGTGCTTACTGATAAATAGCAATAAATAGGTTCACTGTCAGGGGTGGTGGCACACAGAATACAATGTGATCCTCAGCATGCTGAGGCAGGAGGATCACAGGTTCTAGAGATGTCTCAGTGGGTAATGGAAGTTGCCACCAAGTCTAATGACCTGCGTGTGAACCCTAGGACCCACATGGTAGAAGGGGAGCCGTGCAAGTTGTCCTCTGACCTCTATGACACACACACAGAAAGAGAGAGAGAGAGGAATATAATTCAAAAATTCAAAATAAAAATAACAGCAAAACAAAAAAAATATAAAGCAACTGGACATCTTGAAGAAACTTCTCTGGAGCTTGGCCTTAGCCATGCCTCAGATTCTGGGTCAGCAGATCCCCAGTCCCCTCCTGGCACACCCCAGCTAAACTGACTCCAACACATTGGCCAAGCCGATTAAGGACTGACCAAAGCACAAGCAAAATGTGTTTGTAAAGCAACCCGGAGCTCTAAGTGGCGGCTCGCACCATAACCCCAGCCCTTGTGAGGCGAAGCAGGATGATCGCGGGTTTCAGAGACCCTCTCTCATCAGATAAATATCAAGTAAGCCCACGACGAACCTCCATCCTCATCTCGGTGTGTGGGAATGCGAGGGACTCTATGTCATGGACCTGCCATAGTTGCTACAGTTCTGAAGGGACAGCTAGGGGTCTGAGCTACCAATGCGTCCCACGTGTCCAGGGAGACGATCCCATCCCTCACAAGGTCAAGTGGCAGACGTATGGCAATGGATGGAAAAGCGTGCACGTGGCAGGGGGTACATGGCTGTGCCAGCAACCGTGGGACCCGAGCTTGTTAGATCTCTTGCTGTTCCCACTGCCTCAGCAGCCCTGGAATGGGGCAGACTCCAAAATGCAGACCATCTCAGGATCCAGACCTAATTACCAAGTTTCCGCAGGTGTCTGGTTTACCTCTTGGGGACATCAAGAGTCTTAATTAATTATGATCTGAAAGGATTTGATGTTCCAGGAATAAAAAGGCATAAAAGAGCCCTTACTATTTTCAGGAACGTTAATTATTTAATAGACACTATTCATACAAAATTAGGGCTGTTAAATATAGGTTAGGATTGGGAGCACTGTGGGTATTTTAACCCTAAATCCTTTTCTCTGGCACATGTCTTCAGGGCTAGGCTGCTGGCCCAGCAGAAAACAAGACAGCATTCTAGACTGAGCTCTGTTGAGCCCTGGACAGGTTGCTCTTTGCCTGACCTCAGTTTTATCATCTGTTAGTCTCTGTTAGCTGGTTTTCATGTGCCTAAGATCTGACAAGACAATTCAGAAATGTCCCATCCTAGGTTCCATTTCCCAGGTCCTTCCTCAGGTGGCCTGGTATGGGAGCCAGAATCTACACATTAATAAAGTTTGTAAGCCTGTCTTGGAGGTCTTTGGACCTCAGTCCAAAGAAAGCTGGCTATGGCCCTGTGACATTTGTACACAAAGAGTCCCTTTTCATTGGCTGATTATGTGCTGAAATGGTACATTAAACTACACTCAAGTGAACTTCCCTCATCCCTTATGGTTCCTCTTCATCAACGTGTATACAGCTAATTCTGGTGTAAAACATAAGTGCTGCTCTCATGTTTGGGTCTTACTCATTTATAGCCCTATCCTCAGACCCTGGGGACTCTGCCCAGAGTCTACATATGAGCCATCTACCCATCATTTATCTCCATCTGTCACCTCTCTATCCATCCACCATGTATCTCCATCCTCCTGTCTGTCTGTCCATCTGTGATGGTTTATTTTGTTTTTCACCCTGACTCATTCATCCATCCACCAACCCATCTGCTCTTTCACCCGCCCATTCACACAGCCATCCACTCATCTAACATTATATCTATGTTCATCAATCCACGTTTCCTTCCTTCTATCTCTGCATCCATCTATCTAGTCTCTCATCTGCCCATTCATTCATTAATCTAATCTCTCATCCATCCATTCTATCCATCCATCCACTCATCCAAGACACACCATGTGCTATGAACCAGAGCTACAGACATAAAACATGCACATAGACATAGAGCTTGCCCTCTACCCTCCTGTGGCTATCGTCTTTTGAGGAATACAGACTTCGAAAAATAACTAAGTAATTCCAAGTCATGGAGACTAAAGCTCTGAAGGGCTTGAAGGGCTTCACTGGCTCTCTGAATCTGAAGCTGGTAGGTGGGATAGAATGGACCAAACCCTGGGTTAGTGATCAAGGGAGTCTTCCCTGAGGTGTGATGGTCATGGTGAAACCCCACAGTGGATGAGGGTGCATCACAATCTTCCAGTCAGAAGGAAGTGTGAGTGCAAGCCTGTAGCAAGCATCAGCCGCCAGCTCCAAATAACATCATAGAGAATTATTAATTATGAAAGCTTGGCCATTCGCTTAGGCTTGTCCCACTAGCTCTTATAACTTAAATTAAACCATATTTTTATTAACCTATGTTTCACCACGTGGCTTTTACCTCTTTCTCTCTCTCGTACTATGAATCTGACTCATTCCACATCTCAATGGCATCTCCTCTCATGCCTAGATTCATCTGAGCTTCCTCTCTCTGCCTGGAAGGCCTGCCTATCTCTCCTGCCTAGCTATTGGCCATCTTTTCAAGATAGGGTTTCTCTGTAGCTTTAGAGCCTGTCCTGGAACTAACTCTTGTAGACCAGGCTGGCCTCGAACTCACAGAGACCTCCGCCTCCTGAGTGCTGGGATTAAAGGTGAGCGCCACCACTGCCCAGCTCTTTATTTCCTAATCACAGATAGTACACGATCTTCATGCAGTGTACAAATATCGCACAACACAAGCCCCTAGGCATGCATTTTCTGTGAGCCTGTGCCGGCTCTCCAGTGGCATGGCCCAGTCTTTTAGGTTCCACCCTTTTGGTTACAAGGAACTTTCCACCCCCAGTAACTGCTCCCCATGCCTGAGGTTTTTTTGTAAGTCAAGACTATTTATCATTATGATCCCTATAATAGCCACAGAGTAGCCTCACCTGTGGTCTAAGCTGCTCTAGGCTAGTCCACAAGACACTTTGAACAGAAGACAATGTGCTCCTATGTAAGGCTCCTCTTTGATGAACTACCCAACTTCATTTAGCTATGACCCACAGGCCATTATAATCACTTTCTGTGGACCTGTCCCAATGACCCCACAGTGTCCTCTACTGTGAATTTTAGTGTATATGCATTTTACCACAATTAAATGGATCACAGCTCTGCCCCGGGGGTCTGGATTGCTTGACTTAACAGTTTCCACAGTCAGGAAATAGAGTTATCCACAGTCCAAGAGCTGTTTGTGCTTCGTATTCATAATCACGGGTGAGAAGATGGTTTTGTTAGACGTTTAGTGATTGATCTTAAACTTCTGGCTGTCAGTCCTGGCGTGTATTTGGAGTCCTGCTCAGAAGGACTTGTGACGAAAATGCAAGGGTGACTGCTTAGCAGAGGAATGAGCATGCAAGAATATTTCAGGCGTTTAATTGGCTCTTAAAAGAACAGCTCCAGCAAGCTAATTAAATATCAAGTTAGGGAACGTGTTAATTGATATTTAATAAGGGTATCAATTGATGTCTAACTAGTCAGTGTGTCTCTTAAAATGTGTCAATTAGATGCCTAAAGATGCTTTCAAGGGGGTTAGGGATTGAACATGTGGAGGTTGTCATCTGTTCGACTCCTTTAACTTTCCAATAACATCCATTTCTCAAGCGTTTCTCTGGATTCCAGAGCCCCCTGTTTTACATCTGTGAGTTCCCCCCCCCCCCACCTACCTTCAGCTGCTGTGACATAGAGACCCACAGAGGTAGGCAGACTCTCTGCCTAAAAACAGAGAGAACTGGTGATCCCTACCCATCAAGGGGTTTGCCTGCCCCTCACACTACAGCCCTTACCCAAAGAGACTCCGGTTCTACCTAGATTCTACTGGAAACCCACCCAGCCAGGGCCTTCCCTCCCATGTGATTGGCAGGAACAGGAGGGAGTTTAGTAAAGAAAGCCCCGTGAAAACTGAAACCAAGGAATGGCTTGGCCGACTAAGCCCCAGGTGTCACCCCGGGGTCACTGCTGCCCTGCTACCTGAGTTGAAACAGCTACTGTCTAAATTCAAAGCAATGGCATATCTAAAAACCACTCCCCACCACAGGGGGATGTGGGGGAGCTGGCAAGCAGGAGAGCAGAGGGGTTTCACTTGACTTTTAAGAACACTCGTAACAAGAGTAGCGATGGCCGAGGGCAGAGAAGAGGCAAGGAGGCTGCCAAGGGCAGAAGGCAGTTCCAGGCATGCACCAGTCGTGTGCAGGTTAAGACAATGGGTGTGAAGAGGTGAGCATTCGGGAAGATTCTAAGACCTCTCAGGAGAGAACTGGCAGATATCGGTGAGGAATCATCCAACATAGGGGTGAGGAAGAGGGAGTGTGAAGGAGAGTCCCCATGGCTGCCTTGACCACTGCGAGGGCAGATAGACCCCTGAGGCAGGAGAGTGAGTAGGGGAAGCAGGGAGAAGGTCTGGTGAGTCAATCTTCAGTCATTATAACCATGCACCGGGTAATTGTGACTCTCAGTTTGGGAAACTCCGGGCCATGGTCAGTTGGTCCCATTTCTCTGGTCTGCAGAAAAGCAAAACACCACCATCAGTGCAGCGGTGCAAAACCATCCACCCCACAGCGTATATGAGACACAGAGAAGGGGCCAGAGACCCATGATCCTCTTCGAGCTCATGCCTCCAGTGACTTAAAGACCTCCAATCAGGCCAGGCATATAAAGGTCCTTTCACGCCGACTAGCACTACACTGAGTATCAATGTTTTAATGCAGGAGGCTGTGGAGTCAGGAGGAAGAGCTTGCTTGATTATAAATGGGCTGTGGATACTTTGGGTCATTGAGGAGTGATGGCATGGTCCCTAGTGACGCGGCCGGGAGCAGAGGTATGAGCTGGCAAGTTCCCTGAGTTGCTACAGAACAGGTGGGAACTGAAGCAATGTTGAGGAGATAGTGTCACCTAGGATCAAACTTTGAGCGACTCCAACCACCACAGCCAAGAAGAGGAGGAGGCACAATGGCGGCGGGGGCGGGGGGGGGGAACATCATAAAGAAGCAGTCGAGAGACAGGAGAATCCTGTAGGGTCCCTGAGCCCAGGACAGGAAGCATCACAGTGGAGGTCCACCAGAAGCCACTGAGAGAGTTCCAGATGAACATCCTGACTAAGAAGGGCGCTACAGGCTGAAAGTAGGTGGCCAACCACCACCACACCAGCTTCCTTGTTCCTGTCACAGGATCTTCAAGAACTGGAGTGTCAGTTTTCTGTGGCCCCGCTCCACCGCCAGCAGCATGGCTTCTGAAATCGACAGACGTGAATTCAGCATCCAGCAAAGTTCACCCAGGGAAAGCGACAAGAGAAACAGGCTCAAGACAAGGAAAGTAACAAGGGGAAAGCCTGAGGTGATTTTGCAGAGCAGGAGGAGAAGAGAGAAGAAAGGAAAGATGGGAGGAGGGAGGACAGAGGATGGGAGGGAGGAGGGAAGAAAGGGGAGAGTAGGTGCCCTGGCCAGAGGCCTTCAGCAGGCATAGTGTGGATTCCATTTCAGCACAGGGATCCACTCCCCTGGGAGGCAGAAGTGCAGAGGGGACCACAAGGAGTTTGAGACAGTACCTGGCCAACAGGGCCTCTGAAGCTCTCTGAGCCCCTGCTTTCCTGATGATTATGAGGCCATAGCATCTGAGGGAGTCTCCCTGGGTGACCATTTCTAGCATAGCCTCTGGCCTGGGAGTCGGTGTGGGGTGCTAACTGTCCTCACGCATAGCTAAGCAGCCTGGTAGTGTCACCAGGGAGGGTCTGATAAGGCTCCTGTGGGTGCTCATGGGAAAAAGACAGAGGCAAGACATCAACACAGCACGCAATCCAGGACCAGACAAGTCAGGGTTCAAGTTCTGAGCACTAGCTGGATGTTCCTGACCGTGTTCCTCAGCATCTCTGAAGACACTAAAAAGTAGAGAGCAAGTTCGTCTGTGCCTCCTTCTGTGGAGGCAGAATTCAGAGGGGAAACAGAGGGGGCTTCTGCTTGCCAGACATCACACTGCAGCACTGAGTCCATGCTGAGAATCGGCAGCAAGTCTGGCTCCTCTCAATTCCGACTCGGAGGGAAAACCGTCAACTCCAGAGCCATTCTCCGAGATGCTTATTCAGTTACCAATAACAACCGTTGCTATGGAAACAGGCCGTCCAGCCAGCCAGCCTGGAATTATTCTCAGGCCAGAGCCAGATTAGTCATCTCCAAACCAAAAAGGCTGCCTGAACCCCAGCGTGCCCCCAATCACCCAGCTGAAGTTGAGGGGAAGGGCCCCATCTCATCTTTCCATCCTCTTCCTGTCATGAGGTCCCACTATTTGAAAGTTGATTGAAACAGGAGACAAAGCCTAGTGGATTGCACAGTTTCAAATTCTTCACAAAGTCAGAGGATAGCAGCCTGTGTCCGATGGGTTGAAATCACAGGATGGGAGAATACAGCATGATGATCTGGCTGCAACAGCCTGTGGATCCTAGGCTGCTTTGGGTGTGGGTGCTGGGGTCAGACTCCATGGAAAAAGCCGGACCCAAGGGGGCACTTCAGAGGGAGTCAGCCAGCTGGGAAGCCGGAGGGAGCTCCACAGGGATAGTGATGCTCACACTTGAGCAAGACCTCATTTTCTCTAAGGTCTTGAAGTGTGCTCTTAGGGAGAAGGGGGCCATGTTAGGAAAAAACCATCTGCAGACTGGGATGTGGATCAGTAGTAGAGCAGCTACCTAGCATTAGCCCAGTAGTAGAATACTTGCTTAGTGTGAGCTTGGTAGTGGAGTGCTAGGCCAGGCATGTGCCAGGGGTGTCCCTGAATAGAGGCCTAGTAAAGAGGACATTTCATGAAGCTGTGAAGTTGAAGTCTGAATTGCCTTGGAGACCCCAAGATGTTAGAGATGCCAGAGTCGTGGGATACCTGCTGAGGAAAGCTGGTAACAAGGGGTGGAAACAGACCAAGAGAAAGAAGTGTGTTGCAGTTAACAAAGCTGAACAGAGTTGGAGATCAGAAGAACATTTTTGACATCCAACATGGAGATGCAGAATTTGAAGTTTACCCAGCTCATTTTTGGTCTTGCTTTGGTCCAGTATCTTCTTGCTATGGTCCTTTCCCTATATTTTGGAATAGTAATGTATGTCCTGTGCCATTATATGTTGGGAGTATATGATCTGCTTTTTGAGGGTTTTTTTTTTTTTTTGGTGATTACAGTTAAGAGATTGTGTGAATCTCAGAAGAGACTTTGCATTTTAGACTTTAAAACATTGTTGAGACTATGATAGACTATGGGGACTTTTGAAGTTGAACTAAATGCATTTTGCATTATGATAAGGTTACAATCTTATGGGGGCTGGGAAGTCATATGTAGTAGTTTGAATGTAATTGGCCCCCATAATCTCACAGGGAGTGGCACTGTCAGTAGGTATAGCTTTGTTGGAGTGGGTATGGCCTTGTTGGAGGAAGTGTGTCACTGTGGGGGGTGGGCTTTGAGATTTATTATGCTCAGGATACCACCCAGTGTCTCAACTAACTTCCTTTTGCCTACAGATACTGTAGATAGAGACTGTACTTTTGTTTCCCGGACACCTAGACCAGAATAAACACACAGAAACCTACCAATTACAACACTGTTTGGCCAATGGATCAGGTATATTTCTAGCTAGCTCTTACATCCTAAATTAACCCTTTTCTATTAGTGTATTTATTGCCATGTGGCCATGGGTTTACCTCATTTCCTACATGTCTTGTTTCCTCAGCAACTGGCTAGCATCTGACCTGACTCCACCTTCTTTTTTTCTATATCTCTTCTCGGATTACCCACTTGGTTTTACTCTGTTAAACCATTGGCTGAAAGAGTTTTATTCATTAGCCAATAAAAGCAACACATATACAGAAGAACATCTTACATCAAGATGTAGCACTTTCAGCTTCCAGCACCACTTCTGCCTGCACACTGCCATGCTCCCCACCATGATGATAATGGACTGAACCTCTAACACTGTAAGTGAGCCACCCCAGTTAAAAAACTTGCCATGGTCATGGGGTCTCTTCACAGCAATAAAAACCCTACCTAAGACAGAAGTTGGTACCAGGGACTTGGGTATTGTTGTACTAATAGGCATTTGTTTGGAGTAATATGGACTTTGGTACTGTAGATTAGAAAAGTAGTTGATCATTTTAAGGGCTGCTTAATGGGCCATACTAGTAGGAGCATGGAAGACAGTGGAACTGACTGTGATTTGATGAACTGTGAGGTGCTCACTCAAGAGGTTTCAGAGGAGAAGAATATTAACATGTGATCTAAAGATCATTCTTGTGATATTTTGGTGAAGAATATGGCTGCCTTTTGCACTTGTTGAAAAAGTCTGCCTGAGGCTAAAATGGAGAATTTTGGATTAAGTCCATTGGCAGAGGAAATCTCAAAACAGCCTAGTATAGACTCTGCTGCGTGGTTACTAGTATTCATACTTATAAGGATTCATAATGAAAAGGAGTAAACTGAGTAGGGTAAATTACAAAATATAAATTTTGAGGGAAAAAAAGAGCACCGGGAAGTAAAATGGAACTAAATCCTGAGTTAAAGGAGATAAATGGATTAAGAAATGGAATAAAAGGAGTGGTGAGCTTGGGTTAAGATCCCACCTAGATAAGTTTACAACTTGTAAAAAAGAACTAAAGAAAATTTTACAGCAAGATACGGTGGTAAACCCTTTAATCCCAACACTTGGGAGGAAGAAAAAGGAGGTGATAAGGTGGGCAAAGACAGGAGCTCAGCCCTTTTCAGCTGAGAAGTTGGCTAGATAAGAGGTGGCTGAGCTTGTCCCTTTGTCTCTCTGACCTTTCAGCATTGACCCTGATATCTGACTCTGGGTTTTTATTATTAAGACCAATTAGAATTTGTGCTGCATTTGGTAGTAGAGTATTTGTATAGTGTGAGCTCGGTAGTAGAGTACTTGCCTAGGATGAGCTCGGTAGTAGAGTACTTGCCTAGAATGAGCTCAGTAGTAGAGTACTTGCCTAGAATGAACTCGGTAGCAGAGTACTTGCCTAGGATGAGCTCGTAGTAGAGTACTTGCCTAGGATGAACTCAGTAGTAGAGTACTTGCCTAGGATGAACTCGGTAGTAGAGTACTTGCCTAGGATGAACTCGGTAGTAGAGTACTTGCCTAGGATGAACTCGGTAGTAGAGTACTTGCCTAGTATGAACTCGGTAGTAGAGTACTTGCCTAGTATGAACTTGGTAGTAGAGTACTTGCCTAGGATGAACTCGGTAGTAGAGTACTTGCCTAGGATGAACTCGGTAGTAGAGTACTTGCCTAGGATGAGCTTGGTAGAGTACTTGTGTAGAATGAACTCAGTAGTAGAGTACTTGCCTAGGATGAGCTCGGTAGTAGAGTACTTGTGTAGAATGAGCTTAGTAGTAGAGTAATTGCTTAGCATGGGCAAGGCCGTAGATTTGATCCCAAGAATGATGGAAAACTTAGAATGGTAGGTCAAAAGGAAGCTGTTCTGGGGAGATGGCTCAGGTGGTAAAATGTTTGTCACATAAGCATGAAGGCCAGTTTTCCCAGTACCGCATAAAAAAATTCAGCATTGACAAGGAGATCCCTAGAGATCACTGGCTGGCCATTCTAGTCAAATTAGTGAGTTGCAGGGTCAGTGAGAGACCCTACCACAGAAACTAAAGTGAAGAGCAACTGAAGGAGAAACCTATGACCTTCACAGGCTCCTGCTATGGACTGGCTGTTGCTGGAGTCGTGACTTCTCTGTCACTGGAAACACACAAGAATGGTCAGGTGCCTGGAAGTAGCATTTCTGAGGGTTTCTTGACAGGAAGTCAGAACTAGGAGGGCTGGGAACTGGCTCTTTGATGGCCACCATCATGATCCTACAGCGGCTGGAGATGTCACGACCTGATCTCAGATCAACACGTACAGATCTCCAGCCACCTGGCCCTTTCTGCTGTCAATCTCCATGGTCAGGGCTGGGCCCAGATTGAGGAGTTCTCAGCTCTTGCACAGAGAAAGGATCCAAAGTTGGATGTGATACTGCATGCCTACAATCTCAGCATTCGGGGGATGAGGCATTCAAGGTCAACCTCGGATACATAGCAAATTTGAGGCCAGCCTGGGTTATCACACAAAAAAAATTTAAACAAAAAGTTACATTATATTTATATATAAACTTGTATAAATGATTTGATTTTCCATATTAAACATTTTAAATTAAAAGTAGTAATAAGTGACCATTGTCCCTCTTATCGCTGCTTGGGTGCTCAGATTTGATGGGCTTCGGCATCCTTGGGGCTCAATGGGGCAGATTCTTCCAGAGGAATCCAGCAGAGCCACACAGAACAGAGACACGTGGGGTGCTGTCCCCACCCGGAGCTCCTGAAGAGACCGCAGCTTCTCTGTGCTGAGGAAGACGGGTCCGCGCTCCGTATTAATCAGCTCCCATTAATTTTTCAAAGTAGACAACAGCCCACTTACTCTGCCTCCACAGTGCCTCATCCATAATTGATCCCAAGCTGCTCTTCCCCAAATAGGCTGGGCAGAGGCCAACAGCGCAGCTCAGAACGTGCTCTGCTCTTGAGCTCTACTCGCAGCCTGGACTCCATATATGAAGAACATATAGGGACCGTCAGCGCTTTCCCTTCATCCGAAACGTGAGGAGAGAGGACACGCTCCCTAAATCCTGTGCACACACACCAGCTTGAGGGGAACTAGAGATGGTGGGTGAGTTGCGGCCCTCTTTCTGGCCCAGTGAGTAAGAGTATTTCCACCAGGCCTGTCAACCCGAGTTCAGTCTACAAAAGCCGCATGGTGAAAGGAGCCTACCCACACCCGAGGATTGTCCTCTGACCTCCACACACTTGCTGTGGCATGCATGTGCTAACACACGCACACACACATACACAAACATACACACATATACACACACATACTCATACATACATATACACACACATATATACACACACATACTCATACACACACTCATACACACATATATACACACACAAATAGATAAATAAATATAAGAATTATTTTTTAAAAAGAGCATGCCTGTGTCTGGACCCATCCTGCTGCAGGATCAAAAGCCCATAAACCCGGGCTGGGGATATGGCTCAGTGAGTGCCAGCTGAGATGCACAAAGCCCTGGGTTCACTTCCAGGACCAGGCAAACCACAGGTGTGGTGGTGCACACCTGTACCTCCAGCACTTAGGAGATGGAGGCAAGAGAGCCAGAAGTTTAAAGACACCATTGGCTACATGGTAATTTTGAGACCAGTATGTCAAAAAACAAACAAACAAAAACCTCAGAGACCATACACCAGGTGTCTTATCACAGCAGAGAGGTTTGGGGGACTGTGGAGTGTCTGTTCACACACTTGCACCTCCACACTGTCTTTGCGAGGGCTTGCTCTGTTTTTTTGTTTGTTTATTTGTTTGTGGTTTGTCCCCCTCCCCGGCAGGCTCATATAACAAGCCCTTTGCCTCTCCTGATGATGCCTAGTCTCGCACTGCAAGGAGTCAACAAACCCAGGTTTGTGCAATTTCAGGCTAATTCATGGCGGCATTCACCTGAGAAAGATCAACAATGGTATAAAAATGGTAGCTGCCCCAAAGAGGAAGTGTTAAGTCAGACACAGCAGTTCATGCCTGTGATGTCAACAGTGAGGAAGTTAAGGCAGGGGAGTTGCTATCGGTTTGAGGTTAGCCTGGAGTACAGGGTGAGACCATGCCTGGAAAACTGGGAAGGAAAGCAAACAATGAGAGAGGGAGAAAGGAGTGAGGTGGGAGATGTGAGGAGGGGACGGGAGGGAGAAGGAGAGGAGAGGAGGGAGGAGGAGAAGGAAGGGAAGGGACAGGAAAGAGGTGGAAATGCTTAGAAACGTGTCTACATAGGAATGGCACCATAAAAAATCTTCAAAAAACATTTCCTAGCCGGGCGGTGGTGGCGCACGCCTTTAATCCCAGCACTCGGGAGGCAGAGGCAGGCGGATCTCTGTGAGTTCGAGACCAGCCTGGTCTACAAGAGCTAGTGCCAGGACAGGCTCCAAAGCCACAGAGAAACCCTGTCTCAAAAAAAAAACCAAAAAAAAAAAAAAAAAAAAAAAAACATTTCCTTCATGAAATCAAGAACAAACACTGGTAAGGTTATCAGAATCAAATGTTTCATGTTTGTGTCTGTAGGTATGTGTGCATGTGGAAGCCTGTGTGTGTACATGTTCATGTGTATATTCTTGTGTACAGTGCACATGTCTGTGCATTCACATGTAGATGTGAATGTGGAGTCCAGAGGTCAATAGTGAGCATCTTCCTCAATTGTTTCCTTGGTCTTTGTTTCTTTGTTTGTTTGTTTAAGATAGGGTTTCTCACTGAACCTGAAGTTTGCTGATTCAGCAAGGTTAGCTGGCCATGGAGCTCCAGGGACCACCTGTCTCTGTTCACCTCCCTGACACTGAGAACAGGCATTGCAGATGCATGCCATCATGTCTGGTTTTTTATGTGGATGCTGGGGAATTTGAACTCAGGCCCGCCTGCTTGCAACTGAGCCACATCCCCAGTCCTTATATTTTATCTTTTAAAAAGCTGTCACTGGGAGAGCTGGAGAAGGCTGGTGCTTTCAGGAAGCTCTACTCTTGGAGAACTATTATGACTTAACCTGTCTGCCTATCCCTGAACGTTACCACAAGACTAAAAGATTCCTTCATTTGTTTCTTTATGATTATGTTTGTGTGTGTGTGTGTGTGTGTGTGTGTGTGTGTGTGTGTGTACAACTGCAGAGAGTCTCAAAGAGGGCACTGGATCCCCTGGAGCTGGAGTTACAGATGGTTGTGAACCACCCAACATCAGTGCTGGGATGCTTATTATATATGTGGTGTGGGAAGTCTTTCTGTATATGTGTTGCTTTTATTGGTTAATAAAGAAGCTGCTTTTGGCCAATAGGTTAACAGAATATAGCCAGGCTGGAAGAGATATAGAGAGAGAGAGTAGGCAGAGTCAGGGAGAAGCCATATAACAGCCTCCAGAGACAGACGTGCCAGAACCTTGCCAATAAGCCACAATTACAAGGCAATACACAGATTACTAGAAATAGGTTAATTTAAGATATAAGAGTTAGCTATTGGTCAAACAGTATTGCAAATAATACAGTTTCTGTGTGATTATTTTGAGTTAGAAGGACTGGGAACGAATGAACAGCCTCCGCCAACATGTGTGTACATACGTATGCACATATGTATGTATGTATGTATTTACTGTGAGTGAGTGTGTATATGTGAGAAAGAGAGAGAGCTACCACAATGAACATTTGGAGGTCAAAGGACAACCATCAGGGGTTAGTTCTCTCCCTTCATCATATGGGTCCTGGGTATCAAATTCAGGTCACTGGGCTTGGTAACAAAAGCTTTTACCTTCAGAGCCATCTCACTGGCCTGAAAATCATCTTTTCTAACAGAAGAAGCTCGGGTCATTTGATATTCACCAACAAGAAAATGAAGCTACGTCCCTACCTTTCTATGTGTACAAAACTAATTTGAGATGGATGTGAACTGTGGATTAAAACCCTTAGAAGAGAGTTAGGCATAAGTCTGGGGGACTTTGAACTGGGCGACGGTTTCTTAAAAACAACATCAAAGCAGTTAGGAGCAGGTACTGATCTTCCAGAAGACCTAAATTCCACAGCAGGAGTTCACGGCCACCTGTAACTCCAGCTGTGGAGGAACTGAAGCCTTCCTCCTGCCTCTGTGGGCACATACAGTGCTGTACATTCACATGGAGACACACAGAAATACATTTTTAAAAATAAATCTTTAATGGGTCAGTGGTGACACACATCGTTAATCCCAGCACTCAGGAGACAGAGGCAGTCGAATCTCAGTGAGTTTGAAACCAGCCTGGTCTACAGAAGGACTTTCAGGACAGTCAAGGCTATACAGGGAAACCTTGTCTCTAAAACAAACAAACAAACAAACAAATCTTTTAAAAAAAAAAAAAAAGAAAGAGCATCAAATACACAAGCAATATTTTTTTAAAAAAAATAGACTTCATATATTGCTTTGTTTGGTCATTTTTTTTCCTTTATTGATCTTTTTCTTGTACATTCTGCTTTCTATTTTTGTATTATGGGGACACACTATGTGTTTCTTGGTTTTGTTGTTTTAAGAAAGAGAGAGAGAGAAAGAGTGTAGGGTTGGATGGGTGGGGAGGTGGGGAGGACCTGGGAGAGTTTAGGCAGAAAGAGAGAGAAAAAGTGTGGGCTTGGATGGGTGAGGAGGTGGGGAGGACCTGGGAGGGTTTAGGAGGAGAATGGATAAATGAGATCAGAATATATTGTAAGAAAAAAGTTTCCATTAAAATAAATTTAATAAATGAAAATTAGACTTCAGAAAGATTTAGAGCCTGTATTTTAAGGATTGTCATCTAAAAGAAACAGAACAATACAATCCTGCAGAATAGAAGAAGATATCTGTAAGTCATACATCTGATAGGGACATATATGCAGAATACCTGAATGCTTAATAACTAAAAAATAATAAGAACAGGAATTCAATTTTTAAATGAACACAAGATTTGAACGAGCATTTCTCCAATGGTCAAGAAGCACATTTTAAAAGATTCTAAGCATCATTAGTCACTAGGGAAACATAAACCAATACCTCACTGAGAAATGGCTTCGCCCACTGAGGTGGCTAAAAGCAAGGTGGAGAATAACAAGTGTTGCCAAGGATGTGGCAAGGGGAACACATACTGGTGGTCAGAATGTAGAATTGTGTAACTGCTTTGGAAGAAACTTCGGCAGTTGCTCAAAAAGCTAAGCATAGAACTCCTGGGTGACTAAGAAGTCTCATCTTGTATACACAGCCAAGAGAATTGAAATCAAACACGAAAATACCCAAAGCAACAAACTCATGAGAGTCAAAGAGCAGAGTTGGTAATGAGTGAAGAAGTATGTTACAGCTGCATGATAGACTATTACCAGCCACAGAAAAGAATGGGTTTGTACGATGTCTTGGTTGAACTCTGAAATCATTTTGGTACATGAAAGTAGCCAGGCAGAGCATCAAGGATGGAGTTTGGTGGTGGAGCTCTTGCATAGCATGCGCAAGGCTCCCATGCTAGGTTCCATCTCTAGCCCTACTGAAAAAAGGATAGATGATAGATAGATAGATAGATAGATAGATAGATAGATAGATAGACATAGGTGGATACATGGAAGGAATAAAGGATAAAGGAAGGAGTGAGAATGGGATGGAAGGAGGCAGAGGAGCAAATCAGAGAGTCAGAGACAAATCCACATATTTGATAACACCATTCACCTGAAAGGTTTAGAAAAGCCATACCCATAAGGACAGAGGCAGCCTAGTGGGGAGGGGAAGAAGGAGAGGAGGGAAGGTTGAGGGGGAGTGATGCTTGGACTGTGGTCGGAGAAGGTCTCCATAGAGGGACAACAGAATAGAGTCCTAAAGAACCAGGTGTGCCACACAAACCTTCCTGGCAGAGTAAGGAGTCAGAACAGAGACTGGAGTTGGGAAGAGTCTGGGCTGTAGAGGATGAGGCAGGCGAGCAGGCAGATCCACAGTGAGGTTTTAGAGGTTTCTCCTAAGAGAGAAGCAATATTTGTGAGGTCTTAATAGTGGATAGCCAGTTGGGGCTTGGCCACTTGCCAAAGCATGGTGAAGGGGCTGGGGGTGGTCACAATGAAATGGAAGAGCTCATGGAACCAGTGAGGAGGGACAGACTGGACACAGGAGCTAGACCAAGCCAAGGGGGCCCATTTGAAAGCTATCCAGGGGCCTGCACTGAGATTCGCTGATGCACAAACTGTTCGACTGCTAGCAAGAGCTTTTTCCTCTGCTCCTCTTAAAGGCTTTTATTCTCCCCTCATCCATTTGCAGAGAGAGCGAATGCAGGTATTTTTAGAAAGTCTTCAGGAGCGAGAGCTGCAGAGAGGAGGTGAAAGTTTCCCCCACCTCTTGGGCTCTCCAAACCAAAGCACAGAAAGTCTACAGAGAAAACAGTACATGAGTGTATCAGACGGCTCCATCCATAACAGCCCTGGCAGGGCTGTGCCTACCCAAATGTCCATGGGCAGTGGGGCATGTCTCAAAAGCTCTCTGCTGCTCAAAAGGTGAAACAACAGAAAAATCAGGTGAACAAGAGGGAATGCGTGTGAGTTTTTCCACAGGCAGTGCACCCACAATCAAGACCATTCACAGCAGCCGAAATGTGCACAGCAGCCAGAATGTGCACAGCAGTTTTCTGCGGCAGGCGGAGGAACAAGTGGGGAATCTAGAAAGTTTCTAGACCCTTTCTGGATAAAGCTGGACATCTCCGGTATCTGGAATGGAGTGATGGTGTGCAGGTGGTGAATGAAGTTTTTACAGTGTCACCCAACTGGGCTTGGTGGTGGGAGGGGAAGCAGGAGGGTGGCAAGATTGAGGGCAGTCCGGGCTACCTATCAAGAACATCTGGAAAAACAAAACTGAGGCTAAGGAGTGTTCCGACTGGTAAAGAACTTGCCTCGCAAGCATAAAGACTCAAGTTTGATATCCAGAATGCAGGCAAAAGGTTGAATATGGTCTCCTGCAATCCCAGCACTGGGGAGACAGAGAGATGGACCTCTAGGGCTCACTAGCTGGGAAATCCTGGCTGACTTATCTCAAAAAAACAAGATGAGCCAGAGACATGATGGTACACACCTTTAATCCCAGCACTTGGAGGCAGAAGCTCAGTGTGCTTTCTTTCTTTCTTTCTTTCTTTTTCTTTTTCTTTTTTTTATTTTCGAGACAGGATTTCTCTGTAGCTTTTGGTTCCTGTCCTGGAACTAGCTCTTGTAGACCAGGCTGGTCTCAAACTCACAGAGATCTGCCTGCCTCTGCCTCCCGAGTGCTGGGATTAAAGGCGTGCGCCACCACCGCCCGGCCTCAGTCTGCTTTCTTATATAAGCTTGACCACCTGCCCAGCGGTAGTGCCACCCATACTGTGCTGGACCCTCATATATTAACTGGCAGTCAAGAAAATGCCTCATGAGCCGGGCGGTGGTGGCGCACGCCTTTAATCCCAGCACTCAGGAGGCAGAGGCAGAGGCAGTGGTTCTCTGTGAGATCGAGGCCAGCCTGGTTTACAAGAGCTAGTTCCAAAAAAGACTCAAAAGTTACAGAGAAACCCTGTCTCAGAGAAAAAAAAAGGAGAAGAAGGAGGAGGAGAGGGAGGAGGAGGAGGAGGAGGAGGAGAAGAAAGGAAGGAAGGAAGGAAGGAAGGAAGGAAGAAAGAAAGAAAGAAAGAAAGAAAGAAAATTCCTCACTGATATGTCCATAGCCCAGTCTGATGAAGGCAACTCCTCATTTGAGATCACTTCTTCCCAGGAGACTCATTTCAAGTTGATAACAAAAACAAACCAGTGTACATGTGCACCAACATACATGTACATCTGCACACACATGAACACATACAAAAAAAGTGTTACTGGTCACCAGTGGAAGCCATGTGCACATCAAGTGCTCCTGATGTCCCCTCCCCACAGCCCCAGGCTAATCTCAGACAAAACACCAGTGAGCCCCCAGTGGAGGCCTAACAGCTGTCAAGATCATGACAGATAAGAGAGGACTGAGAACTGTCAGAGTGGACATGCCTCAGAAGTCGTGACAGTCAAACACACCCTGGAACCCTGGGACAGAAGGAGCCACTCATGGAGAAGGCAGTGAAACCCAAATATACTAGGAAACTTCGCTCTGAATCACGCCCTACGCTGGTGTCATACTTTTGACAACTGTGTTATGGTAACACAAGATGTTACATCAGGGGAAAGCAGCTAGAGAGAGCATGGGAACTTGGGACTACCTTCACAATGCTTTAAAAACCAGGAAATATTTATTGTTTTGAAAAAAAGTTGTGAAGCTGAATGCCGAGAGTCGTGCATTTTACCACGTGTAGGTGACAACAGCGATTGTGGAGGTGAGGGACAAGGCATCCAAGATGATCCTAAAGACTGGAAGTGGCAGTTACAAAGGGAGGCACTGGAACTCCAGGCTGCACTGCCTGTCATTTCCCCATGCTCGGTATTCAAGAACGACCCGCCAACTTTGCCCTTGTATCCCCTGTGGAAGGCTCAGGTGATTCTTCAAAGGATTCTGAACTCCCTTTAAAAATAAATGCTCCTGTTTCCTACTCCTCTCTTGAATGTTACTGCAAATTCAAATCTTTCCACAGTTCTCACTGGTCCCCTAGTCTCCGGCACCCTAGGAGTCAGACCTTAGCACAGAGGGGCAACAGCTCTGGTTAAGCAGTAGCAGGGCCATTGCTTCATGGTTCAGCAATTGGACACATGTACTGCAGAGCCACCTGCCTGGGTTCATGCCAGTTCTGCCACCCTCCTGTTGGATATACTAGCTAACTGTTTGGAGCCCCATTATCTGCATCTGGGAAATGGGAATTCTTACTTCTTCTTGGGCCACCAATTTATTATGTGCTCTGGAAGGCAAAGGACAGTCCTTGTCTCTGTCTCCACTCTCTGAATATTTATCCACTGTGCACCACAGACCTACCAACACTAGCCCTATAGTCTTGGCCTTTCACTGCACCAATAAATGCTTACCCAGTAACTTCTGCTAGCAGATACACCATGCTGCAAGGGGCCAGCAGGGTCCCACTCTTCCCTGTCCTCTAACACTTTCCCCAAGACCCTAGTCGTTCCTTTCTTTCCCCTTACCCTTCTATGACTACCCTCTGTACAGCCTTTAGCTTATCCCCAAATTCTACTATCTCTAGAGAGTCTTTTCTATCTCCTTGAGCCATGCAAGGATACCTAAAATCTCTTTTTGCTAACTTGTCTCCATGATTCAACACAAAATCAAACACCTGCAAGCACTCAATACCTGCTGAAAGGATGGCTTGGTGGATGGTGGGATGAATGGTTGGATGGATGGATGGATGGATGGATGGATGGATGTTTGGATGGATGGATGTTTGGATGGATGGATGGATGGATGGATGGATGGATGGATGGATGTTTGGATGGATGGATGGATGGATGGATGGATGGATGGATGGACGAATGTTTGGATAGATGGATCGATGGATGGATGGATTGGTTGGATGGATGATGGATAGTTTGTTGGATAGATGGACAGATGGGTGTGTGGGTGGATGATGGATGGCTGGTTGGCTAAGTGGGTGGATGAATGGGTATATGGATGGATGGATGGATGGATGATGGATGATGGATGATGGATGGATGGTTAGGTGGGTGTATTGATAGATGAATGGACGGGTATATGGATGGGTGAATGGATGGGGTGGATCAATAATGGATGGATGGATGGATGGATGGATGGATGGATGGATAAATATACATAATTCAGGCTACAGAGTGAGGAAAGGGTTCATGGAGAATGTGAAATGTCAGTGGGTCTTAGAGGATGTCTGGAAGTTAGCCAGGGAAAGAGCAGGGGGTGGAGAGGGAAACTAAGGAGCAACCAAGCTTGATGTTTCCTAAGACTCAAAGGGGAAGTCACCCAAAAGAGCATCCAGGTTGACTAGACATCATGAAGTATGTTCTGGTTCATTCAGCACAGGATCCCCAAATTACAAAGAGCAGCCAAGGTCAGGGAAACACTTCTGAGGTGACATTAAGAAGTCCTGGTGGAAGGCAGGATTTCAGCTTCACGCTTTTCATGGCACAGTGAGTAAGGAAGACAGAAGGTAGCATCCGGGTCAGGGTGAGGGTCAGCCAGAAAGGAGAAAGAGTCCAGGAACTCAGAAGGGAAACGGTGCCAAGGTTGAGTGACGAAAGGGGCAGAACCCAGGAGACTCAAGTGTGTGTGGCCTGTGTAAATATCTGTACAGCTCACACCTGCCACACACACACACACACACACACACACACACACACACACACACAGACATGCAGCCTTCCTTCTCCAGCCAGAACCTGCAGAGCACACACCCAGCATCTTGCAGAGAGTTCTCCGATCTTATAAAAAATAAAACTGCCTGCGGCCATGATAGCAAGGCGAAGCCCAGCCAAACTCCAATTTCTACTGTATTGGGTTCCCACAGACTAAGGCAAACAGTGGCTTCTAGAAGGAGCTTCAAGCTCCAGTGATTTTCCTTTTCTCAGAAGCAATTGCTACTTTCATAAATGCCGGGTGGGGGTGGGAGTAAGGGGAAGATAGTGAAGACAGACAGGGACTGAGCTATTGCTCATTATAGGCAAGTCCTGATATGGAGAGGTGAAGAAAAAAAAAACCCCAGACGGTGCTATCTTCAAATATCACAGTGTTGTGACTTCTAACGGCACCCGCCGCAGCTTGTTTCATTACATCTGCCAAAAGGGAGGGAAAAAAATTGAATTACTACGCTAATGTCTTCTCTTTTGGTGAAATCTGTGATTCAGGTACGTAGATATAAAATACATCATTAGTCGCTTTTAAACTTGTCTGTAATGATGAAAACACTTCTTGGGGCATCAAGGGGAGATGGAGCCTATCCCGGCAGTGGTGGCGGAGCCTTGCAAAAACCTTCATGTGACAATGCAGTTTCTTTTTCCCTCTGAGATGACAGTTAATTCGAGAGCAGGAAGGCTGTCAAAAATGCTTAGTTCTGCTCCACTTGAGTTAATTACCGGCCCTGGGGCAAGCTGCCCTCCACTCCTCTGCTAATGGGGCTGGGCTCCAGGTAAAAACTCCATTTGCAAGAATGTTTTCCTTGCTCCAGATCTAATTTATTGAATATCAAATATTTATGCCAATGCAATTAAAGTGACAACATTGCTCTCCCCTCGCCCCAGCCCCCAAGCTTCGGCAAGTGCAGGCTGGCTGATGGAATGCTTCAACCAATCCTGTATACTATGGCAGGGGGTGGGGGCAGGTGGAGGATTGGGGGGCGGGTATTTGAGTTTCTCAAACCCTCTTGGCCCTGCAAAATGACCTGAGCTCTTTCTATCTTCCTCTGGAAGCAGGTGATTGAGCTGAGGAGCTGAGGCAGGAGGACCATCTGGGTTTCACCTCAACCAACCCCTTCTGCCACCGGCTGCTTCCATGCAAGTGAGGCATAGCAGTCATTGCATCTGGCCCGGTCTGACAGTGGAGACAATGTGGGGTACACGTGGAAATGTGGCAAACACGGACAATACAGATAAGCTGGCTGACTTAAGTAGGGTTCTCTTGCTGTGATATAACACCATGACCAAAAGCAACTCAGGAAGAAAAGAGGATTTTGTTTGGTTGGTTTTGGTTTTTGCTTTTAGCTTATGCTTCCAGGTAACACTCCATCACAGAGAGAAGACAGGGCAGGACTCAAGGCAGGAACCTGGAGGCAGGAACTGAAGCAGAAGCCACGGAGGTGTGCTGCTTACTGCCTTGCTCCTCATGACTTTCTCAGCCTGATTTCCTATAGCACCTAAAACTACCAGCCAAGGATGATACCACCAAAAGGGAGCTGGGTTCTCCCACATTAACCACTAATTAAGAAAATGCCCGGCAGGCTTGCCTCCAGCAGGATCTTAGGGTAGCATTTTCTCAGTTGAGGATCCCTCCTCTCCGATGACTCTAGCTTGTGTCAAGTTGACAAAAACAAAACAAACAAGTACACAAAAACTAGTCGGCACGCCAAGGAAACGCTGCGGGAGGACTGTAGTTTGGGAGTCCCCATAGCTTGAAGACTAGCCAAGCTTCCTTCCACACAGGTGAACCTACCTGCTGAAGGTTCCAGGGCCAGGGCCAGTGAGGCAGCTCAGCAGGTAATTATATTTGTCACCAAATCCGATGGCTTGAGTTTGACTCCCAGAGCACATGATGGAAAGAGAGAACCAACACGAACAGGTTATCCTCTCATCTCCACACACACACACACATAATTCATTGATTCAAAAACAGCCTTTACAAGAAAGGAAGTTCTGGCTCCAACAAGGCGTATGACATTTTTTCCAAAACTCTAGGCCCTCAGCAAGGCCTCAGCCTGCCTAGACTGGGAAGCCTCAGAGCAGGACAAATTCCAGATTTATCACCCAAGGTCTCATACGTCACTGATGCATGATTTGACCTCTGCCCCAAACAGGTGACTAGTGACAATAGAACCTTTCCCCAGGATGCCTGACAACAGAGAAAGAAGGGAGGCCTTTTTCTTTCTTCCTTCCTTTCATTCCTTTTGTTTGTTTTTTGTTGTTGTTTGTTTTCTGTTGTTTGTGGTTTGTCTGTATAGCCCTAGCTATCCAGGAACTGGCTCTGGAGACCAGGCTGGCCTTGAACTCACAGAGATCCACCTGCCTCTGCCTCTCTGGGATTAAGGCCCCACCTCCTTCCCTGAAGAAAGGGAGCTCAGAAAGTTCAAGCTAAGCTTTGATGCAGCACCATCTACAGGGGATGGCACTGTGGCACTGTGTCCTCCAACTGGTGACCTCCCTAACTAAGCTTACCTTTCCCTTCCTAGAGTTAAACAAAGGCTTCTCATTGAGTCTGAATTATGATTCTAAGGAGACACAGGCCTTCTGAGATGACCACATCAGAACTGCTGGGTGGACTTTAGAAGTGTCTAAACACAGTGCAGACTAGGCTGGGCATGCATCATCTTTTGACTTCGGCTCTTCACACCTTGCGGCTTTCATCTCGTGCTGCTACCATCCTGTGACCTTGAGGTGACCATATTGGGCAGATAAAAGAATCAGAAATTTCGATCTAAATCCCAGCTTTGGCAAAGCCTGGAGGGATTCAGTACTTATTAGAGAGTTCCCTGACTTCCTGGGCCTCAGTTTCCCAATCTGCGGCATGAGTTGCTCCAAGTAAAGGTTCTCTCGAGCATCCTATGGGCTGAAGTTTCCATCAGAAGGGACAGCAGTAGAAATGACGAGTTGAGAATGGAAAGAAAAGTCTGGAAGATGACAGACAATCATTTGTAGGGTAGTTAAAAAACTAAATGTTGCCCGGCAGTGGGGGTACAGTTTTTTAATCCCAGCAGTTGGGAGTTAGAGTTAGAGGCCAGCCTGGTCTACAGAGCAAGTTCCAGGACAGCCAGGTCTACACAGAGACCCTGTTTCAAAGAGATAAATAAATAAATAAATAAATACTAATTGTCATCACTTTTGTCTGTCTGTCGGTGCATACCAGAGGTCAATGTTGAGTGTCTTCCTCTCTCCATCTTTTTTTTTTTTTTATTTTTCGAGACAGGGTTTCTCCGTAGCTTTTGGTTCCTGTCCTGGAACTAGAAGATGTTCTTCCACGGGATGACTCACTGATTGGTTAGACTAGCTGGCCAGCAAGTCCCCATCATCCTCCTGTCTCGGTCTTCTAGTGCTGTGATTACAGGTGTGCACTATCACCTATGATGTGGATCCGAACTCAGGTTCTCACCCTTGTCCAGCTACCTCTTCCCAGTCTTCCACCTTATGTTTTGATTCAGAGTCTTCCCTAACCTGGAGCTCACTGACTCAACAGGCCAGTGAGCCAGTGATCTTCCAGGCTCCACCCTCCCAGTGCTGGGGCAACTACCCACCACCACACCCGCTCCTCACACAGGCCGCCCCGCTTGTGCATCGTCGAGCACCAGCTGAGCCATCTCCCCAGACCCCTATTAATTTATTTTTATTAGCAGAGCAACTCAAATTAGATCCTAACAAGATTTGGTTTCCTCCTCATAATCTTGACTTGGGGAGAGAAAAAGGCAGCTAACTCGTGGTATTTAAATATTAAATACGTACATTATATTGAAAGCTTGATTCCATTCCAGGAAAATAATTTGCAGTATCCAAAGCCAAGAAAAAGGAGACTTAGCCATCCATGTAAACACTATCTGGTTAAGCAAGGAAAAGCACACGCTGCCTGCTTTGGCTCCCACCTTCTGCAGACACCCGGATGGATGCCTACTCCAATCTGCCTTCCCAACAGAACTTTGGTACTACTTAAGGAAGCAACACGCCCATTTGAAATGCTACATTTCCCAGCTGCTCTGCCAAGGGGGCAGGCCACAAACCAAGTCTGGCAAGTGATGGGTGCAGAGAAGCTGCTGGTGGCTACTGTCAGGGAAGTGTCACTAGACACAGTGAAGACTTGGCTGGCACAGGTCATCTTTTGTCTTTACTTTTCACACCTTATGACCTTCATCTCATTCTTCAACCATCCTGTGACCTTGAGGTGACCACAAGGGACAGGCCAAAAGAATCAGAGACGTCCATCTAAATCCCAGCTTTGGCAAACTCTGGGAACTTGGCCAGGTCGTTTAAACTCTCTGAGCCTCATTGTCTGCCTTCCATGTTCCGCTGTTAAAATTAGTTGAAGTGTTTGGGAGATGGTGCCCTTGGGAAAACACTTTCTGCATGGGCATGTGGATCTCACTTCAGTTCCTAGGACGCGTGTAAAAATGTTGAGTGTGAACAAGCACCCCAGTGGTCCCAGCTCTGAGGTGACAGAGACAAGGAGGCTTTCTGAGATATGTCGGCCAGATAGTCTAGCTCAACAGGTAAGCTCCAGGTTCAGTAAAAGACTTTGTCTCAAAAAAGTGGAGAATTGCTGGGTGGTGGTGTCACGTGCCTTCAATCCCAGCACTCAGAGACAGAGACAGGTGGGTCTCTGTGAGTTCAGGGCCAGTCAGATCTACAAATTGAGTTTTAGGACAAGGAGAGCTGTTAACACAGAGAAACTCTGTCTCAAAAAAAATGTAGAATGACTGAAAAAGACACTAAACATTGACCTCTGTGCCTTCAAGTATGCACACATGAGCATGTACACGTATACACACTAGTGTGAGCGCACACACACATATACAGACACGCACAAATTAATTGAAAGATTGTATCACCTAAAGGATAGAGTTTTATAAGTTACATAGCTCCCAAAACAAATTTAGGACACTGAGGTAGGAAGATTATGAGTTCAAACTAGCCTGGCCTACACAGTGAGACCTGACTCAAAAAAAAAAAAAAAACCCTAAACTGATAAGTAATAAATTTGCACCAGTGTGGTGACACACGCCGCTAGGATTTGCTGAAGGATGCCAGGTGGTGGAGGCTCACGCCTTTAATCCCAGCACTAGGGAGGCAGAAGTAAGCGGATCTCTGTGAGTTCAAGGCCAACCTGGCCTACGGAGAGTTCAAGGACAGCCAAGGCTACACAGAGAGACTCTGTTTTGAAAAGAAAAAAAAAAGAATAAATAAAGAAAATTTTAATTAGTTTACTCTCCTTTCTGATTTTATAAGTGTGCAGATTTAAATGATAAATGTCCCCCATAATCTTGGGCATTTGAGCATTTAGTCTCTAATTGGTGGTGCTGTTTGAGTTTAGGATGTCTGGCCTTGTTGGGGAAGGTAGGCTTTGAGAGTTGAAGAACCTGTGCCATTTCCAGTTTGTTCCCTCTGCCTTGTGCTTGCCATTCAAGGTGTGAGCCCCCAGCATTTGCTCCTACAGCCACGCCTGCCTGTTGCCATGCCTCCCTGTGGTGATGGTGATGGACTCTATCCTGCTGAAACCATCATTAGCCCAAATAACCCCTTCCTTCTGGAAGCTGCCTTAGTCACAGCTAAGTGATTAAGTCACATTGCTTTATCACAGCAATGCAGAAGTAACTAAGACAGTAAGTACCATGTTTTCCTTCTACAAACTCTCAAAAGTAGGCTTGTGTGTTTCTACTGAGAAGGCTTCAGCGGGGGCACATCTGTCCTGTTGTGTGATCACACAAGGTGGGATCTTTCGGTGTGCAGTCTCACCATATGCAAATTACAAGTTAGCTTTCGTTCTACAACCCTGACATCAAGTTTCTTCTAAGTACGCCGGAAACTTCAGATGTATGATCATTATTGTTAAACAAGCAAGCAAGCACACAAACAAACAAAACCTCTTTTCAAAGGCATGAGGGAAGGAGATGGCTCGGGGGCTAACAGCTCTTGTTGCATAAGGATGAAAGCCCAAGTTTAAATCCCAGCACTTACATAGAAAGTCAAGCAAGGCAGTGTGCCCCTGTAATCGCAGTACAGGAGACATGGCGATTTCTAGGGTTTGCAGATCATCCAACCTCACCAGAAAAAAAGAACCAACCTCAGGTTTGGCGAGATCCCCTGTCTTGGGAGAATGTGGCAGATGGTGATAGAGCAGGGTACTCGATGTCCTACACCAAACACACAGGTGCATACATGCATATACATGTACACATACAGGCATATCTCCCCCCACACGGAGGTAACACAAGTATGATTCTATTTTAT
Source organism: Microtus oregoni (assembly GCF_018167655.1). NCBI lineage: Eukaryota > Metazoa > Chordata > Mammalia > Rodentia > Cricetidae > Microtus > Microtus oregoni. The sequence goes on from NW_024543079.1 coordinate 6,859,227, forward strand.
TAGACATTTGCTGGGTCCACATTCTTCCTACATAATTTCCTTGCTGTTTCCTGATTGGTTTTCCACGTCCCCTCATTCTTCGACTCCTGTAATCTGCATGTTGTGATTTCTTGGTATGTTTTACTCATTTTTTATCGAGCTGTTTTCTGCCTTTTGTATATTTCACTGTTTCTAAGCATGTGTGTGGAAGCCCAAGGGTGATATCCGGGATTCTCCTCAATCCTTCTTCCACCCCTGAAGCAGGGGCTCTCAGCCAAACCTGGAGCTTGTCAACGTGGTTACTGTCGAAAGCCAGCTTGCTCCAAGGATGCCCTGTTCCAGCCTTCCGAAGCTGGAATCAACGCAAGCGGTCTACCACACCCACCTGGCATTTATGTGGGCTCTCAGGATTCAAACTCCAGACCTCCCACTTGTGTAGTAATTGCTTTAACTGATGAGCCATCTCCACAGCCCTATTGAACTTATTTTTAAAAAGAAGACACATTGAATAGAAGGAAGAAAAGATGGGGTTTCCCCCAATGACTCAAAGCAATGAAAGAGTTACATGGTGTAGCCCAATGGCTGTGGGAGCCTTGAAGGAATTCTAATTCAGACACAATAACTGCAACTGCACCTCTGTCTTCTTTTTCTGCTTTCTGCTGGGTCCATTCATTGTGCTCCGCTCTGTCGCGGGACCCTCTTCTGTAAGAACACACTATACCCTGAGCATATCATCCCTCTCCGACATAGTCCCTTTTGTCCCCTTGATGATTTCACTTCTGCTTTAAGGTCACAGACACACACATGACTTTATGTAGCTATGTAAAGCCTAGGAACCATATTTAAGAGAAAACGTACAGTATCTGTCTTTCTGAGACTGACTTAATTTGATTAGAATGGTCATTAGGAGTTTTTGATTAACATTTTGAAAATAACAAATACTTTTAAATAATTATTTTTTTAAATAAAAGATCAAAGTAGTGAGGCATGGCAGTACATACATCTAATCCCAGCATTTTGGAAATGTAGGCCAGAGGATCTCTAGTTCAAGGCCAGCCTCGGCGACATAACAAGACCCTATCTCAAAAACACCAGCTATGATAACAGTAATAAGTGTGCTTCAATATTTACATTAGCCAAGAAATGTAGCCAGCCTAGACGCCCATCAACAGATAAATGGATGAGGGGAAAAAAAGCATGGTACATACATATGTGATAGAATTTTATTTAGCCATAAAAAAATGAAACTGTGACATTTACTGGGAAACGGATGGGTCTGGAAATCACCGTCTTCAGTGAAGTACCCCAGGCTCAGAAAGGCAAATGTCACATGCTTCCTCCCGTATGTGGAATCTAGACTTTAATTTTTATGGATGTGTGTATTGGGGGGGGGGATAAGTCGTGAGAATAGAAAGGGGACCATGCGGCGGCGGGGGAGGGGGGGACGGCAGATCTTAAGGGAGGGGGTGGGAGAGGAGGGAAATAGAACCCATGTGACTTGAAAGCATAAGAGAGGGTAGAGGAGGAAAGAACAGGGCGACCCAGACAGTGTGGGATGGGGAGCAGGCAAGAGGGTCAACAAAGCAAAATATGTGTGAAAATGCATTGTTGAACCCATTCCCTTATATGCTAATTTTAAAAACTAAGAGTAAAAAGGAAATCGCAGTATGTAAAAGTTGGAAATATCCAGAGTAAAGAAGCTGAAAGATAACTAACTTGGCGAAAGCAAAAAGGAAGATCTTGGGAGCAGAGGCTGAATGGGAGCTAGGAGCACACAGAGTGTGCTGGGAGCAAGGGGCAGAAAGTGGGGGTTGGGAGACATCTCAGCCAATAAATGCACGGATATCTGAGTTCCATCCCCAGCATGCTCTTCAGAAGCTGGGTGTGGTGGCATGCACCGGTAATCCCAGAGCCAGGGCTGGGTGAAGGGATGAGGGTCCCTAGGGCTCCTTGGCTAGTTTAACTTGCTCTCAGGTCTCAGAAGAATCACCCTGCTTCAAAACAAAGGTAGGAAGCTCCAGAGGCATGAACGTGAGTTTGGCCTCTGGCCTCCACACCAATTCATGCATGAATACACACACATGAATACACACACACGCGCACAAATGCAGCAGAAGGATTCCTCAGCAGAGCTTCCAGAAGGAATGGCAGCCTGCTGACATTTTTATTTCTATCTTAAGTCAATAAAAGTAACATTAGGGCCTGCTGAAATGACTTGATGGAGAAAGTGTCAGAACCCTGACTTTGGATCCCCAGAACCCATGTAAAACTGGAGACAATAGAACAAATCTATAACCCCAGCACAGGACATAGCAGGATGGAAGACAGAGACTGGGGGGCACACAGAACCCAGCTAGCTTGCAGTTCACAGCGGCAAACAAAAGGTGAAAAGGCAAGGATCAATACCCAAGGTTGACCTCTGCCCTCAACATGTGCAATGATGAGCCATGCATATGCCCATGCTCATATATGTGAACATGCACATATACTCATGCACACACACAAACACACAAGCACACAGAAAGATAAAAAATAACCTTAAGTTCCACATTGGGGGAGCAAACAACGAACATCACCGATACTAATTATTGATTAGCAACCGTAAATGGTCAGTAAAAGGTAGAAGTAAGTAAATTCAGAGTTCATAAAATAACCTGCATCGTTCATTAATAGGAGCAAAAATGTATCACTGCCAAAAGGGAAAGCACCTGAGAGGACTCAGCATAGTTGTGTGATTATAATTTCAAAACCTCAACAGGATGGATTATTTTCTAGAAAGACACCACATACCAAAACTTGTCTTTTTTTTTAATTAAGATTTTTTTATAATACAATCTTTTCTCATTTTACACAGCTATCCCTGTTCCAACTCCTTCCCCTCCTCCCGCTTTCTCCACTTTCCCCCCATCCCACCTCCCCATCCATGCCTCTGTCTTAAGGACAAATGGTCTACCTCAATAGACAAGTCCCAGGGGAAAATGTAAAGGAGATTGCCAAAAGATGTCTTCGGTGATGGCTCCTGCCTCCTGTGATATCTTAGATGCCTTCCCCACGTCAAAACATTTCCATGTGGCAAAACCTTTCAGGGCATTAAAAGAGGTGAAAAATCTTATCCGCTCATCTCACAAAGCTCAACAGACTATTGACATGACATGCCAGATAAGTCTCAAAGCCTCGTGGAATGGAAGAAGCCAATCACAGGGAACAAACGGATGCCATTTACGTGATGCTCTTGAGCGACAAAATGAATCTATGTTGACAGAAATCAGAGACGTGGTTTCTTTTCCCAGGAATACATGCATGGTATGTGCATGCCTGTGCACAAGTGTTCAAATGTGTGGGTGTGTGAGTGTCTGCTGGTCTTGATAGCTAGCTTGATTGCCCCAGGATCGCCCTTCTACGTGTCCCAAGTGCAGGGACTGCACCATCACACCCACCCAGCTTTACATGGTTTCTGAGGATCCAAATGCTGGTCCTCATACTCACACAAGCACTTTGTCCACTGAGCCATCTCCTCCCCCCACAGAGAAATGGCTGAATGCAAGAGTCTCAAAGGGACTTCTTGGGGATGTAAAACTGCACCATGTCTTCCTGGGGATGTAAAACTGCACCATGTCTTGGTTTTAATGGTAGAGACCGTGGTGTGCATATTTGTCAAAATTCATCAAGTCGTATGCTTAAGGTTTGTGCATTTCCCTAAATGCAAATTATCTCAATAATGTCCTCATATGAAAGGAAAAAAACCTTGTCACTTTGAGTTAAACAAAGATGACTCATAAAAGTCAATCATCATTAATGTCTCACATGCACAAAATTCATTAAACAAAACACAGACAAATGTAACTTTGCAGTTAATTAGCAGAATGCATTTGAAACTGCAAGGCTGCTATTGTAGCGAAGTTTACTTTTGCAAGGAGGCGGCACAAGCCTATAATCACAGGCCCTGGCAGGGGAGGCAGGAGAGCCACTGAAAGTTTAAGGTCAGCCTGTTCTACCTGGTGACCACCAGGCCAAGTAGGGCTACATATCAACATGCTCATCTCCAAAATAAATAATATAAAGTTGTTACTATAATAATTAGAAAAAGAAAACCATATGATGAAGTTAATCTATAAAAATAATTTGAATAGACGGGCAGTGGTGGCACATGCCCTTAATTCCAGCACTCAGGAGGCAGAGGCAGGTAGATCTCCGTGAGTTCAAGGCCAGCCTAGTCTACAGAGTGAGTTCCAGGACAGCTAGAGCTATTACACAGAGAAACCCTGTCTCAAAAAACCAATAAAATAAATAAATAAAATAATGAATTAATTAAACACAAAGAGATCATACCTTAAAATAAAAATAACATTTATCGCCCAGCAGTGGTGGCACACACCTTTAATCCCAACACTTGGGAGGCAGAGGCAGGCAGATCTTTGTGAGTTCAAGGCCAGTCCAGTCTACAAGAGCTAGTTCCAGGACAGGATCCAAAGCTACAGTGAAACCCTGTCTCGAAAAAAAATAATAATAACATATATCTTAACCCAAAAGGCTAAACCATCCATCCTTAACAGAAATGCAGGAGGCCAAATCATCAATGTCAAGGACAAAACAAGGATATTCACTGTCCCTACTGCTGTATGCCATTGTTCTGAGATTTCTAAGCAAAGTGAAGATCAGAAATAAATTGGAATTGCAACTCTGAGGAAACAACAAAAGGATTGTTTTAAGTCCATGATAATATTGTTTTTCTAGAAGACTCATAAATGGCTATTGAAAACTTATATTTTGACTACTCAAAAATTGATCTGTAGCTGGAGGTATGGCTCAGAGGTTGACTACTAGTTGATCTTCCAGAGGACCTGGGTTCAATTCCCCACCCACAAGGTAGCTCACACTATCTGTTAATTACAGTCTCAGGAGGCCAGCACTCTATTCTGATCTCCATGGGTACCAGGCACGCATATGGTGTATAGACATACATGCAGGCAAAACACCCATACACATAAAACAAATAAATAATAATAAATAAATAAAATTTGAAAGCAAGAATCCTTTTCCAGGCATAGTGCACGCCTTTAGTTCCAGCACTCAGAAGGCGGAGGCAGGTGGTCGGAGTCTGAGGTCAGACTGGTCTACAAAGCAAGTTCCAAGACAGCTAGGATTGTTACACAGAAAAACCTTGTCTTAGAGGGGGAAAAAAGGAAAGAAATTGAGCCATAGAATCAAGTAAAAATGTTCCCTGAAGCTCTGTCACAATGAACAGGGAAACCCTCCAAATGTCTGATAGAGGTAGTAAGTAGAAGTGTGCGCACATTACATTTTTATTGTTGTTGTTGTTATTTATTCTTCTTTATTTGGTTTTATTTGTTCTGCAGTACTGGGATTGAGTCTAGGGTGTCACACATCCTAGGCAAGTACCCTACCACTGGGCTACAGTCCCAGCCCATGCAGGATGATACTTTCAATGTCACGTTTAAAAGCACAGGACTTGGGCCAGTGAGGTGATTCAGAGAGTAAAGTCACTCGTGGCCAAGTCTGACAGCCTGACTTCAATCCCCAAGAGAAAACTGACTACTGCAGGTTGTCCTCTGACCTCTACACGCACAGCTTGGCCCAAGTGCCCTCCACACTAAATAAACAAAGAAATAAATGTAATAAAAAGCATATGACTCAGAAAACATCAGGTTCAGAAGTGAGCAATGGGCCTGAACAGACATTTCTACAGAAAAGATAACTGGCTGCCTCATGCACACATGGAAAAGATATACAGAGTGATGCAGTAAGTTATAATGGGGTTGGTGCTGACAGATGTGAGCACTGAAGATGGAGAAAAACCAGAGCCCATGAGCACTGTGGGCGGGATGCAAACTATGAAAACAATACCACGGCTCCTCGGTATTAAACACAGAATCACCGTAGGACCTAGTGATGCTCCTCACCACCCATGTCAAGAAGTGAAAGATGTTACTAAAAGATGCTGAGGGCAGGGGAGATGGGAGGAAGGGGATATGATGTGTTTGTATGTGGTGTGTGCACATATGTACCACTGTATGCACAGAGGCCAGAGGATAGCATCAGGTTTCCTATTCTACACTCTCTGCCTTGTTCCTTTGAGGCAAGGTCTCTCACTGATCCCGGAGCTCTTGTTTTCAGCTAAGCTGGAAGCCAGCAAACTCCAGCCACACTCTGGTCTCTGCCTCACTTGGTGTTGGGGCTGCAGGTATGTGTGGGACCATGTTTAACCTTTACAGGTGTGTTGGGATCATAACTCTGGTCCTCATGCTTATGTAGCAAGTGCCTTTAACTGCTGGGCCATCTCTCCAGCTCTTCAAGAAGTTGTTCCTATATCCATATTCATAATAGGACTATTATTCATTGCCAAAAAGTAAAATAGCATAAATGCCCATCAGTGAAGGAAGGGTAAACCAAATATGGGTGGATATGTAATTGAGTTTGTATGTGTGTGAATGATGTGTGTGTCTGCTCATGTGTGGGAATATGGGTACATACATGCTATGCCTGGTGTGTGGAGGTCAGAGGGCAGCCCTAGGTATTGGTCCTTACCTTCAAGATTGTTTGGAATAGAATCTCTGGGTATACTGTGTACTCCAAGCTATCTGGCCAGTAAGACTCCAGGGACTCTCCTGTCCCCACCTCCCACCTTAGCATAAGAGCACTGGGGTCACAGTCACTCTCTCCTGTACCTTGCTTTACGTGGGTTCAGGGAATTCAAACTTGGAGCTTCACACTTGTGTGGCAAGCACTTTTATCCACCGGATCATTTCCTTGGCCTCTGCCATATTTTTTAAGACAACTGTGTCCCAGGAATAGGGTACATTCCCCATCTGCCATCCAGGTTCCCTGTGCCCTGAATAAATGTCCAAAAACCTCTTCATGGCCCCTTCCACTCAGTCTTCCACTGAAGAGACCACTTCTTAGACTTCTGTAACAAGTGAGTTTCACAAGTCTGTATAAGTGGAATGATGGGTCTCCTCTTCCTACAATTATTGACAGCGGGTTTTCATCACACCCAGTCTTGTAGCTGTTCAGTCCCAAAGAAACACAAAGGGGTCCATATTAGTAATCAATTGGTTGGCCTATTAGCTCAGGCCTCTTATTAACTCTTACTTCTTACATTAACCCATAAATCTTGTCTGTGTTAGCCATGTGGCTTGGTAGCTTTTATCAGTGAGGTATTCTCATCTTGTGTCCTCTGTGTCTGGGTGATGACTGCAGACTGACCCTTTCCTCTTCCCAGAATTCTCCTGTCCTGGTCACTCCACCTATACTTCCTGCCTGGCTACTGGCCAATCAACATTTTATTAAATCAGTACAAGTAACAAATCTTTACAGGGTTCAAGACCATTGTCCCACAGCATACAGTCCTTGGTCTAGTGTGCTTTAGGACATCACAGCTCTCCACAAAGTCAGCTCAGACTATCACACCTCTGTGAACTTGGGCTCTGGGTAAGCTAATGACACCACTTAATGGGAGGTTTGAATACAGGACAGTGAGCCAATCCCTGACACAGACAGACAGATTCACCCCGTTCTACGCCAATAAACACTCCATAGGGAGAGAACCACTCACCGTGAAGATTAGGATTCCTCATTTCAGTACTGCCTGTATTTGGGACTGACAGTTCTCTCAGGCAACTATTGACCTGGTCAGTGTAAGATGTTTAGTGACATCACAGGCCTCAGCTCCCCAGATACCAGTTGCTGGTCTCCAGATGTGACAGATAAAGTTATCTCCTTGCCAAGCATCCCCCAGGACAGAATTGCTTCCAGCTGGAAAGAACTGTGATGATAGATAGATGATAGATAGATGGATGGATAGATAGATGATAGATTATGGATAGATGGATAGATAGATAGATAGATAGATAGATAGATAGATAGATAGATGATAGATGGATAGATGATAGATAAATAGGCAGATAGACAGATAATAGACAAATGACAGCTAAGTAGATGTTAGACAGGTGATTGATCTATAGATAGATTATTGATACATATGCAGATTATAGATAAAAGATCAATGATACAGATAATAGATTATAGGTAGATAGATGCTAGATAATGATTTATTAATAGATAGATGATAATTGATTATAGATGATAGATGAATGTATAAGCATATAATCAATAGATAATGAACTGATGACAGATGATTGATTATTGATAAATAAGTAGATAGATTAAAAATAGATATATGAAGCTCGGCAGTGGTGGTACACACCTTTAAACCTAGCAGCAAAGGCAGAGGCTAGCAAATCTCTGTGAGTTCAAGGCCAGCCTGATCTAGAGAGCTAGTTCCAGGACAGCTAGGAACACAGAGAGACTCTGTCTTGGAAAAAAAAAAAAGAGAAGATGATATCTAGATCAATGGATGGACAGACAGACAGACAAACTGTTTGATTTTTCTCCTTAGGAGTAGAGTCTCGGAGACTCATGAAGAAGCATTTGCAATAGTGTGAGACTTTGCAGTTTGAAGAGAGTCCTCAGCACTCAGCAATAACCACACACACCTACACAAGGATGGGGAAAAGGCACTACAAACTATTGATTCTTTTCAAAGTCATATACAAGCTTAATGGAATCCCAATTAAAACTCAACTAACAACTTACTAAAACTTATAAAATTCTGAGTCTAAACAATGAATGGAGAAATAAACATAGTGAATAATAAATTTTTCACAAATATAAATAATACATTTCACCTACCAGATATGAAATGGGCTGTAAAATAATAATTACTAAAAACAATACAGAAGAACAGGCATCACTATGAGAGAGTAAAAGGCCTGCAGACACACCCCGGTGCATGTTAGAATTTAGTATCGATTAAAGTGGCATTTAAATTAATGGGAACTTTTGTGAGCTGCTCAATTAACAATGTTGGAACGATTCATTTGCAGTTTGGGGTAGAAAAAAATCCAAGGCCTCCCACCACATATCAAAATAAATCCCCAAAGAATCAAAGAGTTATTATTTTAATTAAGACATGGAAACTAGAATAAAATATAGAGTAATCTTTTTCTGCGATCAGGCAAAGAAAGGCGCCGCAAGCAAGAGGAGCAGGAAGCGCGGGAGATGCTCCCCAAGGGGAAAAGGAACACACTCCACATTTCTGTGCCAGCCCTCTGTAGAACAAGAACCACCGTGAGCAAAACCCTAATGTAAAAAGATTATTTGTCGTATAACAAAGATGTGATATCTAACATTTCTTCTCTATCAAAATGAAGACAACATTCCACTGCCGATGCCCCCTGGACAGAGGACAGGACATTCAGCCCGCAGGGAGAAGACAACAGAAGCTAACAGACATGAAGGAATGTGTCAACGACAGACAGATTCACAGCCGGCTGGCAGGCACGAGCCCTGGTGTTCTGCCACACGGGGAGACACACTGAGCTCGTTGGGTCATTTGATTCAACAGTGCTAGGGAAGAAGGCTTTGACTGTTCTCATCATAAAGGAAAATATATGCTTACGAGATCAGTGTGTAAGGTAGGAATATACCAGAAACACCGCTGTAACCCATCAATACATTTTGTTATTATTAGGTAGTAATAATAAAAACTGGGGGCCAGTAAGCTGACTCTGGCTAAAGACACTTGCAGGGGAACTTTTTGAACAAGAATTTTTTTTTTTGAGACAAAACCTCTCTGTATTGCTCTGGCTCTCCTTAAACTCTCTGTGTAACCAGGTTGGCCTCAGACTCACAGAGATCTTCCTGCCTCTGCTTCCCAAGGGCTGACACTAAAGGCTTGCACCATATGTCTGGCTCTGAGAAATAATTTTCAAAAGGCTTAAAAAGTTTCACCTGTAGCTAAGATGGAGTTAAAAGGCATCTACAGAGCACCCTAGAGCAGCTGCAGAATGCTCATCCTTCCCAGCAGCCCATGGAACGTTCTCTGAAATAGATCACATTTTAGGACATCAAGTAAGTCTTCATAAATATAAAAATCATTCCTTGTATCTTATCAGATCGTAATGTAATAAAACCAGAAGTCAATAACAAGGGGAAACTAAAAGAAAATACACAAATACAGAGAATGAATAGTACACCCCAGAATGTTTGGTGGAACATTGAAGAAATCAGAAAAATTTTAAATCCCCCAAATTGTATGAAAATTAACAGAGAACCTTTAGGATATAACAGAGGCAATTCTAAGGGGGACATCTATATCTATGAGGACCTACATCAAATAATCAACAAGACTGTTGGGGATGATAACACACACTAGAGTCACCAGATACAGAAAAACCTCCTCCCTGACGGCTGGTGCTCTTAACGCTTTGAGGGTACCATACAGACTGCTGGGAGAAATCGCCAACAATCCTACTCAGCTGTGAAGCTTGTGCTCAACAATACAAAATGGCCAGGCAAGATGAGCACACTGGTGTGATCGTGGCGAATCTGTCATAGAGGTGACCAGCCACCCTTGCTTAGATTAAACACCTGTTCTCTAGGAAGGAATTCATTGCCTGGCCCTGTAAACACGGCTAAAAGCCCCTATCTAAGGAAGTCACAAGCAGTAGTGGGGAAGCTACTGCTATTGTTGTGCTAAACAGGCATGCTATACCTATCAAAATGCTTTTAATCTATTATAGTGTGCTCATCGATTAGAGCTACTATCATCTTGTCAGAAAAACGGCTTTCTCCAGTGGTCAGTGGGGAATGCGAGAGATGACTGAGAAGAAATAACTGTTGAATGCCCAGTCACAAATGGTACATCTGTATTACATCCTCCAAGGCTCAGGAAACATCACAAAAAGGGGCAGAAACCAAGCAAGGGCCAGAGGAAAAGGGAGGAAGAGGTGTGGGATGCTGACTCTGGGCATGGCGTAGCTGTGGCACTCTTAAATTAAGAGAATTTGAAATGACCTGCAAAATGTTTTCAGAAGACTGGGTTCATCAATACCCTCTCATGAAAAGAAGAAGGATTCATGGTGTCCCATCACTCCCTGAGGGTTTATATGCCGTTACAGGTTGATGGAGATGGAAGGGACATTTTTCTCCAGTGGTGTAGACACTAGTAAAATGCCTATGGCTTGTAAACAAATTCTCACTCATACTTCTGTAAATAACCTTATGAAAACCACTGGGTCTCTCTCACTTGCTCACTTGCTCACTCATGCATGCACACAAACACACACACACACACACACACAAAGAGTTAGATGAGAATAGAAGGGGACTAATTGCAAAGCGGAAGAGGATTCGTAGGAGTTGGAGTGGCTGACAGGGAGTGGGTATGACAGAATACATTACGTCCCTGTAAGAGAATGCCATAATGAAATCCATTATTGTATATAATTAATATATGGTAGTAAAACATTTTAAAAATCTGCAAGAACTCACATAAGCAACCTAATAATGCAACTCATATTTTTAGAAGAAAAAAAAACACGAACAGCCAACCCTAAAACTAGTAGACAGAAATGAATGAAATGGAAACTAAAAGAACAAAGAGTTATTTTTTGAAAATATAAAGAAAACTGACAAATTCTAAATGAAATTAGCCAAATAAAAGAGAGAGGGAAATCAAACTAATCAAATTAGAAGCTGAAATGTTGGAGTACATCTGTTATATCGAGTAGTTGGAATGTAGAGGCAGGAGTATTAGGAGTCTTTACTGAATTAGAAGTCAGCTGACACCACATGATAATCTGTCTTAAAGAACCAAAATGCATGAATTAATAAATATCACTAAAAGTAAAAGAGAAGATATTACAATAGATCAACAGACTTCAGAAGACCATTATAGACTACTTTGAAAGCATATTCCAATGAGTTAGAAATCTGGAAGAAATGGATATATTTCTAGACATAACCCACCAAGATTAAACCAGAAAAGATGTAAAAAACTTAAGTAAATATATATGAAGTAAGAGAATTGAAACAGCAAAAATCAACCTGCCAACAACAGCAAAAATCCCAGGGCCAGATGGATTCACTGCTGAATTCTATCAGACATTTAGAGAATAATTAATAACAATGCTCCAAAAATTACTCTACAAAATAAAAAGGGAAGATAATAACAAGTCAGTCTATGAAGCCACTATTGCTATTACCAAAATCATATAAAGATACAGCAACAAAAAGACAATTACAGAACAATTTCACTGATGGACATAGATGCAAAAATCCATGATAAAATTCTTGCAGACTCCAGTCAACACATTGTTTTGAGGAGGGAGGGAGGGAAGAAGGCAGGAAGAAAGGAAGGCTAGAGAAATGGCCAGCAACTCAGAGCACTGACTGCTCTTCCAGAGGACCCTGGTTCAGTTTCCAGCACCCACATGGGGGTTCACAATTGCCTGCCACTCCAGTTCCAGGAAACACAATGCCCTCTTCTGGTCTTCCCCACAGGCATCAGATATATACGTGGTACAAAGACATACACACAAGAAAAACACCAATACACATAAAATTTAAAAAATCATCTGGGTGGTAGTACTTGCCTTTAATTCCAGCATTTGGGAGGCAGAGGCATGTGAATCTCTGAGTTCGAGACCTGTCTGGTTAAGAGAGTGAGTTCCAGGATGGCCAGGGCTACATACAGAGAAACCCTGTCTCAAAAAGATAAAAAAAAATAAATTAAAATTAAACATACACGATGATTAGATTAATTCAACATGTATAAATCAATAAGTATAATGCAATACATCAGTAGACTCAGACACAGAAATCATGTGATCATGTGATCATTTCAATAGATACAGAGGGGGCAGTTGACCAAATTCAACATTCTTTCAGACTAAAAGCCCTGAAGAAGCTAGAAACAGAAGGAATACATATCAACATAGTAAAGGCTGTATGTGACAAACCTATGGCCAACATCAGACTTAAAACAAAAATTATGAAGTATTTCCCCTGCAGTCAAGAACATGACAAGGGCCTCTCTACAATTATTCAAAATGGTACTAGAAGCCTTCAACAGAACAGTAAGCCAAGAGAAAGAAATAGAAAAGAAAGGCTCTTAGATCTGATAGATGCATTCAGCAAAGTAGAAAGACACAAAGACAACATAGGAAAATCAATAACTTTTCTATATATCAAAGTAAACATGTTGATAAAGAAATGAAGAAAACAAGCCAATTCACCACATAAAAAGGAAACAGAAATAAACCTACCTGAGGACCTGAAAGACTGATCCAGTGAAAAAGATACAATACTGAATAAAGAAATTGAAGACCTACTAGGTAGAGAGCCCTTCCATATTCATGGGTTAGCAGAATTAATGTGTTGAACGAGGTTTCTGACCCACCCAGTCCCAAAGCTGTTCAGTCCCAAAGAAACACACAGAGCTCTACATTAATTATGAACTGGTTGGTCTACTAGCTCAGGCTTCTTATTAATTAATCCTTACATCTTAAATTAGCCCATAATTCTTGTCTGTGTTAGCCGTATGGCTTGGTACCTTTGTCAGTGAGATGTTCTCACCTTGCTTCCTCTGTATCTGGATGGTGGACTGAAGATTGACTCTTCTCTTTTCCCAGAATTCTCCTGTTCTTGTCACCTTACCTCTACTTCCTGCTTGGTTGCCCCGCCTATACTTCCTGCCTGGCTACTGGCCAATCAGTGTTTTATTAAAATAATACAAGTGACAGGATAAAAGACCACTCTCCCACAGCACTTCACCCCCCCCCCTTTTTTTCTTAAACAAGAACTCTGAATCTAATATCCTTTGTTTAGGTTTTTGTCCAGATCATTATCCATAACATCTTGCAACTAATACTCTAAACAAAGATAAACATCCATAATCCATTTTTGGGGAATGTGGGCATAGTTTTCCAGGTTACTTCCTGATGATTGGGGGCACTGATAATCTTACAGGGACCTAAAGAAAATTTTGAATTATGTTCAACTCCTGACTGAAATACTCTGTGAGGCTTGATCACCTCAGGCAGCAGTCTTGTGGCTGTTCTGGATGTAGAACTGAGACATCTTGGCCATCCGCTCCTATTGGAGATTTCTCAGGGGGTCTTCCTTGATCAAACCTGATTTTCTTAACCCAGATTGAACCCACAGCCTCTCGTTTCCAGTGGAAATAAAAGCAAAACCTCTTCTCCAAAGCAACATACTTTTTGACTTAAATTTTAAAGTCAAAGCATTTTCAAACTACATATGTTCTATTAATCCAGCAGCATTTGTAACCAAGTGTCTTTTAGCAGCTGTTGCTCCTTAGCCATCAAATAATTCAAAGACAACAAAATAACATACAATATCCATACTCTCCATGTATTTTCCATCTTTATGTGGTCTTATTTTAAACTATATTTCTTTTATTTTTATTTTTGATTTTGGGTTTTTTGAGGCAGGATTTCTCTATGTGTTTTTAGCTGTCCTGGAACTCACTCTGTAGACCAGGATGTCCTTAAAGTCAAAGAGATCTACCTGCCTCTGCCTCCCAAGTGTTGGGATTAAAGGTGTGTGCTATCACACCCAACTACTCTCTTTCTCTTTTATTTTAAGGACTATCCTTTTTCTTTTCTCTCGGTGTGGGAGGTCCTTCTGTCTATGTGTTGCTTTTATTGGTTAATGGATAAAGAAACTGGCTTAGCCTGATAGGGCAGAACTTAGGTAGGCAGGGAAAACTAAACTGAATGCTGGGAGAAAGAAGGGCGGAGTCAGAGGGAAGCCATGGAGCCGCTGCCAGAGACAGACATGTTGAAACTTTGCTGGTACGCCATGACCTCGGGGTGATACACAGATTAATGGAGATGGGTTACATTAAGATGTAAAAGCTAGCCAATAAGAAGTTAGAGCTAATATGCCAAGCAGTGATTTAAATAATATAATTTCTGTGTGATTATTTCGGGGTTGAGCAGCCAGGAACCAACAAAACAACAAACGGTCTTATTACAGCATTTTCTCCCAAGCCTCCGTATATTTTTAAACACACTGTAAACTGTTTAGAGGTTTCTTTTGCCCGAATCTATCTTTACTGTATATCTCTCTTTTTCTGACCACGTGAGTCTTTAATTTTCTAAGTGATATAGCTAGGATTAAAGCTGTGGCTTTGATGGCTGGATCCACCCCATTCCTTAGCTTTCTGAGAGTCTAGCCTTAGGACAGAGGTACTGAATGAAGCCATGTTTACTACCACACTCTATGGCCTGCTGTTTATGGCCTGCTGTTACAATGGGCAAGCATCTCCCTGAAGGACCTGCCCCAGGAGATTGCAGTTAGCCAAGAGAACGTGTATTTCCTAAAGTCAGAGAACTGTTAGCTAACAACACATGGAAACATGATTAACACGCTCTCCTCTGGGGAGTTTTTTTTTTCCCCTGGCCCTCTACACATTATAAAGGAAAATCTATTAGAAGTGTGTTCTGGGTTGAATAGGGTCCTCAAAAAAGAGCTGTCACGGTGTTCACTATGGGAACTGAGAATACCATCTCTTCTGGAAACAGGGTCACTACGATGTGCTTACTCTGGCTGGGCTCAGAGTGGAGTTGTGTGGGCTCTCGATGCCACCTGAATATGCCCTTTGAAGAACAGACCACAGACAGGGTGGAACACTGTGTGACAACCCAGTCAGACTGGAGTGACTGAGACCGCTAAGGAACAGACGCAACGTTCCTCTCTGTAACTTGACTTTATACATCTGTCCTCTTCAGTCACCCAGCTGGTGGCTCTTTGAGACATCAGCCCTAGTGCACCAGCACGGGCAGAACCGCCTCACTTCCCGCTGTGCAGAGAAAATAAAGGGGCCCTGGCAGGGATGAAGACTCTCCCAGGGATCTCAGAAAGGCAGGAGGCAGAGCTGTGACAAAGAGATGTTACATTTGATGTAACATTCCAGCAGGAATGAAGGTGTTCCAGAGATGTAGTGTCCTTCCCTTTGGCTGCAAGATTATTGAGACAAACCCCAAGATGTTGGATTTCTTCCTGGGAATCTCCTTCTGGGAGGAGGAAAGGGCTGAAGCCTGGTACCAGCCAGACAAGGAGTTTTCCTCAGGAGAGATCTCATACAGTTATGACAGCTTGTCAAAACAACCACCCTATGGATGGGAGACAGGCAGGACTGTGCTTTGACCAGGACTACTCAGCCGGGCATACTTGTCTGCTATTTTAACCTGAACTTCATCTTAAGACCCCCAAAAATAGACTTGGGGATACCCGAATCTCTTTTTCTTTTCCCCAGATGGCCACATTGAATAAATTGATCTCTCTCTCCCTTCTTCCCTCTCTCTCCTCTTTCTCCCTCTCTCCTCTTTCTCTCTCTCTCACACCACTACTCATTTGTCTAATTGACCTACTGAGGAGACATGTGACCGAGTGTGATTCCTTAGGACTGCCCAGGCTCAGGCTCTGATCCTAGAAACTCGAGCAACACAGAAGACTGCGGGAGCGTGTTCACACCACAAGCCAACTCCTGCATGTGGTAGCTGTGCTCCCCCTGGTCCAGGGCTGCTCCGCTGCACCTGAGTAGCAGGCATATGCTGGAACACGCATGCTGCAGATGGGAGAAGGGGGGATGGGAACCAGGAAGAGCAAGTGTGATGAGGGATGAGGACACCAGACAACACGAAAGCAATGGGTACTGATCGGGCTCTGGGCTTGATTTCAGACACGCTGTCTCATTCATGTCCACAACAACCCCTCAGTGCGGACGTAATTAGTTTCATCTTCCAGATCAGAAGCAGAGCCTCTCCCAAGCCTACAGGACCGGCCTGCGGTGGTGACTCAGACCCAGGTCTCTGAAGCGCCTGAGCCTCCAGACTCATTGTGCTCATCCTGGTCGCCTGCCCCTTCCTGTGCCTCCACTGTCACCTGAATGCTATATTTACCTGCAGCCATGTGTCACCTCCCCGTTCAGTATCTGTGCTTTAACATGTCACGTAGGTCTGCATTTCAGCATGTCCCAAATTCAACTCACCACCTTCTCTCAAGGACCCAGGACCCAACATTCTTCTGTCTCAAGATAGCCATCCTGGAAACAGACCTTCCTTCCATCTCCCCTCAACCCCTGCCCCGCATCCTCTGGTTCTAAGGGCTGTCGTCTAGCGTCTAGGTGCCTGTGGTCTGTCGGCTGCTGAATCTGCTCTCCTCCTCTGCTGCCTGCAGCTGGACTTCTCTTCATGCCATGAGGGAGAGTTCCTGGGGCATGAGACTTACCACATTGTCTTCCCTGCTAAGGCCCTTCAAGAGTGACTGCAAATGCTTAACGCTGCAAACCTCTCTCTCCATCAGCCCGCTGCACCTTACAACAACCTGTAAGGTATCGTCACGCGCTCCTCATCTTCCAGAGAAAATCGGGCTGCCAGGACCCAGCAAGATGGCCCAGCAGGTAAGGACACTGTGCAAACTTGATGACATGAGTTTGATACTCATAACCCCATACAGATGAAAGGAGGGGCCCTCTGTGGTGTCCTCTGACTTCAATATGCATACCTGTGCATGCACACACATATCCCTACACACACACACATACTAATAATGATAAATTAATAAATTGTTTAAAGAAAAAAAAGAGGTACTGGAAAGCTAAGAACAAGAACTCTGAACCAGCATCTCGTGGGTCCCTTTTGTTCTATGGAAAATGCCTCAGTCCTATGCAGGCTCTCTGGGTCCCATCCCATCCCATCCCATCCCATCCTGCTCTCACCCACCCCACTCTTTACTCACAAGCTCAGCCCTTAAGTCCAGAATGAAGACTGAGGCTTTTTTTTTTTTAAGACAGGTTTTCATGTACCCCAGGCTAGCCTGGAGTTCACTGTGTAATTGAGAATGACCTTGAACTTCTGTTCCTCCTGCCTCTGCTTCCTGAGTGCTACCATCAAGCCGTTTATGAAGGTCTGTGGGGATGGCTCTGGGGGTAAGAAAGCTTGCTGCTCAGGCTCAAGGACCCAAGTTCGGATCCCACACATTCACATAAAAAAAAAAAAAAAAGCCAGGCATAGCCAGGCAGACCTAACTCCAGCACTGGAGATGTCAGTCTAGATGAGAACCAGTGAGTTCCAGGTCGGGTGAGAGGCCCTGTCTAAAGAAAACAAGATGGAGAGAGCAATAGAGGAAAGCACCAGCCTCTGCCTCTGGACCCTACCTACACACTATGTGCACACATACATATACCATACACATGGGCACACCACATGCACACAAAGTGCAGGAAACTATATACGCGACGGGAAATGGGACTACACACCCCACAAAAGAAGCCACAAGACCTTGAGTGCCCACTCTGCAGTATCTGTGGAGCAGTCTGGGAGGGGAATGACAGAAATCACACGCGCGTTGTTCCATTGTTCGCAGAGTCCCCAGCAGATCATTCTCCTGGCGTTCATCTGGCCTCGCCTTGATGCACCCCCTCCCCCGCCACACTCCTGGTGACCACAGGAATAGACAGGAACCCAGAGGAGCAGATAAGCAGATAGCACCAGCTTCCCATTGCTTTTTTCTTTGACTCTTTAAGGAGTCCACGCCCTCTGCTCTGACCCACCGACTGCCCACTGCTAAGGCTGAAGCGTAATGAAGAATACTGGGAGCGGGTGGTGTGGGCCAGAGATAGCGCGCCTACCTAGCATGCAGGCGGCTTTGGGTTCCATCGCCAGCAGAGCCACCCAAGGCTCCATCAGTGCCTGCACAGGCAGGTGAGGCGAGGGGCATGAGAGTTGCCTGCCTCCCCCACAGTGGGCCTTTAGAAGGGGGAGGCTGGCGAGTGGAGAGGGTTAAGGAGCCAAGCCAGCAGCCCACACGAACACTGTCCGTGCTACATTCCTGGCTGTTTCTATTCTGTGAATTTAAATGCATTCTGTCACACTGAGTTATGTCACCTGGAGGAAATACCCAACCCAGCAACGTTTTTAAAGATTATCTTTTAGATCACCTATCACTATCCATTTGAGGAACGATTGTTCAATCTGAAAAAATAAATTCAAAACTGTCCCCATCTAAGCAAGATGGAAAAATAACTTTCCCTATTCTTTCCTTCCCTTTCTTTTCATTTTTTTTAGAGAAAGCTTATTTCTGAAGGACAGATTTGAAAATTCATTTCACCTTGACATTCTGGCTGGATCTGAGCAAGTAAGCTGAAATATCTGCCCTTATCATTTGGACAGACAACTGAATGGACAGGCAGCTGTGTGACCTCGGGCAATTCATTTAACCTCTCTGAATCTTAATATCAATTGTTAACCTCTGATAACAATACTGACCATGGCCATCAAATGAGATGATGTCCAGGACAGTCCTTGAACATGAGACAGGGGCAAGGTGTCTGTTCCACTCAGCTTTCAATTCCGTAAGGGCAAGAGGCAGCTCTGGTCAGTTTTGTACATGACAGGAGTGGGCTGCATACCAGACCTAGAACACATGGAATGCTTAGTATTAATTAATGTATGTTAGGTGGGTGAATATATGCATAGATGCATAGATGGATAGATGGGTGGATGGATGGACAGATGGATAGATGGGTAAGTAGATGAGATGGATGGATGGATGGATGGATGGATGGATGGATGGACAGATGGATACATGGTAGGTGAGGTAAGTTGAAGGATGCACAGATGGATATATAGACGAGTAGATTAAGATGGATGGATGGATGGATGGATGGACGGATGGATGGACAATGGACATATGAATGGACAGACGGGTGAGTAGGTTAAGATGGATGGATGGATGGATGGATGGATGGATGGATGGACGGACGGACAATGGACATATGAATGGACAGATGGATGAGTAGGTTAAGATGGATGGATAGACAGATGGGTGGACAATGGACAGATGGTAGATAGATGGGTGAGGAGGTGAGGTGAATGGATGGTATCCTCATGTGCTTTCTGTTGCTGTGATAAACACCATAACCAAAAGCAACATGGGGGAAAAAGAGTTTATTTTGTGTTACAGGCTACAATCTATCACCATGGGAAACTAAGGCAGCGACCTGGAGCAGAATCTGAAGCAGGGGCCATGGCGGAGTGCTGATTACTAGTTTCCTCCATAGCTCTGCCTGGGCCCAATAGCATAGAGATAGTATTACCCATAGTGGGCTGGGCCCTCCTCTACCGGTCAGCCATCAAGAAAATGTCCCGCAAACACGCACACAGGGCAATCTGATGGAGGAGATTTTTCACTTACGATTTGAGAGTCCCTCTTTCCAGATGTATCAAGCTGACAATCAAGATTAGCCATCAGAGATGGGACTGGTGGATGGATGGGCATCTGGATATTCAGGTAGCTGGATGTCTGGATGTTCAGGCAGACGGTTGCATAATAAAAGATGGATGGAGGCAACCATGTACCAAAAAAAAAAATGGCCAAAAGCAAATAAATAAGTAGCCTTGATCTGTAGTGTCCTCCAGTTTCCAAAGAGTTAATATTTGCACTGAGGTTTAGTCTAAGCTTCTACCATAGTGTGGCTACATGTAGTTGGAGTACATTAGAAACCAACATCTGTACCAGGCAGGGGATGGGAGGAAGGTAGGAGAAAAAGAAGCCAGAGGAGGAAAGAAGAAAGCAGAGGGAAGGAGAGCCATGAATGATGGTCTACCACAGAGGGGCAATAAAGGTTCCAGAGGACACGAAGCCCACTGCGGGTATAGGGAGCTCCCAGCCTGCTGTGGACTAAACCCAGTCCAGATCCTGCCCACTGGAGTAGACTATCTCTTAAGGGCCAGGCTGGGAGGGGCTCCCTAGCCCTGGACAATGACCCTCCATCAGCTTGAAAAATAAGATCCTCTTCTTCAGTGCCCACTTGAAAGCACAGTGTCCTTGTCTGCTGATGCTTCTGATCCTAGACTGCTGGGCACAACCCAGGTGAACTGCACAGAACACCCTAGAACCCTCCCCAGCCACCCTATAACACAAACACTCGTCATGCCTGGCTAGGCAAAGGGCCAGTAGCACCCTTCCACAGGGAGTGATTTCCAGAGCTGTTGCACACTTGCCCCTGCAGGTCTGGAGCTCAGAAAGGAGAGGGGTGACGGGTCTGACCCTGGCTCTGTCCCAGGCAGCTTGCATACCTAGGAAACCTCTGGCCTACTCTGAACCGTATGTGCTTACCTATAAAAACAGGGTGATTCACCTGTGTAGGCAGCGGGCACAGGAGGTCTCCAGAAATCCATCAGCTCAAGGCACCCTGTTAGTTTCCAATGACTTCTCGAAGACCAAGTGCATCTGTTTTGGACGTTCTGTGAAAGTCTAATCATGTCTTGCATTAATTTAAATCTTACAGGAATGGCTTTATTTTCAAAGGACGTTTATTTTGAAAGCTGTTTCTGTTGCTGGTGTTGTTTGTTTTTGTTTTTAATGCAGCGACGCCAGCTCCTGGATCACCTCCATATCCAATATTACCAGTGTACATGCGTTTAAACCCACTCTTGTGAGGAAGAAAAACAAAAACAAGTCATCCACTTGGTTGACTGTTTCTCTGGGGCTCTAATCCCTTTAAGAAAATAAAACTCAAATTTAGAGTTTTCTCCCCAGAGAAAAGAGGAAAACACTCACCAGTTTCTGATATAATAGGAGAGGGCAGGGGGCGGGGTTGTGAGTCTAACAGCCAGGACCATACCTGTCACTAAGGTTCCAGGCAATTCTTCAAGAGCCACCTTCAGAGTTCTTAGTCAATACAGAAAATAGCCAGCAGCCACCCAGACACTCCCTGGACCGGAGCGTGAAGAATGCCCTGAACAAATAGGTCTCTTGATGAAATACAAGCAATTAAGCTAAAAGTCCTGTCAAAAGCAGTCTGTCACTCAGCAGCCTGACACTTAATTGAATTTCTTTTTCCATAGCACGGCTCCTTTTCCCTGAGAAACACGTTCACTCACCCCAAGATCAAATTTCTCTACCCCAGAAACCAATGATAGTCAATCAACTAATTGGCACGGGGAAAGTTCCCATTTTATTAAGTCCCCCAATAATGTTAAGAAGCAAATTTTATGATGCTTGTTGCCTGATACACATCATTCTGTGCTTAACCCCCTCTCTTCCTCAGGGTACGTGGGAGCCAGTGGTAGGAAATGGGAATCCATTCGACCTAGATTCAAGGCAAGTTCCAACTTGATCCCGAGTTTGCTGTGTCAGGTTGGGAGCGTCTTAATGCTCTCTGTTTTTTGTTTATTTGTTTGTTCCAGCTATAATGGAAGGGGAAGACTTCAAAGGCTGCTTCTAGCTTATGTTTTATGATCCAGAGGCCAGGGCAACAGCATAGTCCCTGTGTCTCCCAATCCAGCCAGCACATGCCTGATTTCCCGTGCTGAAGATGCGGCTGCAGGCTCACACCCCCACATTCCCTGGGCACATCCCATGCACACATTCTCAGGAGCGCTTCTTGTCGCTCACAGCTGCACACCCCCTCAATGCTCATTTGGCCCCACGTGTGCCTGTACACTCTGTACTGCACTCAGGTGCGTGTGCACACGGACACACCCTCATGCACGCACAAGAAATACACATGTACGCATGTGCACACTGTTACACATGCCTCTCATAGAAAGTCCTTTCACATATACATCCTCCTTACACACACATACACACACATACACACATGCGTGAGCATGTGACCAGAGAGAGAGCAGATGCTCTAAAGCTGTAGGCACACCTGTCCCCCTCACCCTGACATACAAAACCTTTGTGGCCCCTGGCTGCCTCCCATGGGGCTTCACACACATGTACACAATCCACATTTCACACTCCAGGACCCCTCTCCTCTGATGTCACATATGCTTGATCCCTGAAGGTTTCCCAGACTTTGGAAAAGGACTATCTGGGTGGCCTTGAGAGCCTCCAAAAACCTGTCCAGAAACCACCAGAACCTTCCAGAACTGTCTGTGTCCTAAAGGTCCTCTCGTGTGCCTAGGGTGCATCCCTATCCTGGGCTCCAGAGGAGGGAACGTAGAGAACCAAGGGGACACTGTCCCCAGGACACTTTTATTCCAGGCAGTCCCCTGCCCCACACAGGTCTGCTCAGTCCAGACTCTCTCGAAGGCAGTAAGAACATGTCAAGGGGTCTCTCTCTCTTAAGAGGTGTCATGTTGTGACATCATGGTCTGTGGATGAGTCCTCACAAAACTTGGTGAAGCCTTGGTATGAACAGGGAACAGGAAGGCAGAGCCTGCTCCTGCTGGCTGACAGATGTGGGCTTCTTGCTTAACCTCAGTAGCATCTACAAATGGGGCCAATGGCTTCCAGTGGCAAGGCACTGGCAAGACATGTAGAGTTGTCAAAGAGGTTAAAAGGGGCTCCTGACCCCAGCTCTCCATGCTATGCCTGCTTGGCAGAACCTTCAGGATCCCCAGAGGGCAGGAGACCTGAATGCTGGTGAGGAATCAGGGCTCCAGAGGGAATGGGGGCTGGGGACTGCCTCTCATGCTCTTGAGCAAAGGAGCTGGGAGTAAGCCTGGGAGTGGGTGAGGCCGAGGTTGGGGCCAGCAGGGAAGGAGAGGACCACTGAGTGGGACCAATGATGGACTCCCTCCCCCATCCCCCTAGGGCCCCTTTCAGAGGGGGGTGCAAGGATGGCTTTCTCTGCAGGGCTGCAAGCTAGGCCAGGGTGGTGGGGGCTGGAGTGGGCGCATCTGAACCCGAGCGAATCTCTCTGCAGCTGATACCTTCTGTTTAGCTCGTCCCCCTGTCTCTGTTTTCATGTTTTCCTCTCTCACGCTGGCTGTGTGGAGCACATCTCTCAGAAAAATACTTGCTTTTGAAAGCTGTTGCCATAACAACCACTTCATTACACGGCAGGCCCAGTATCTCAGAAATGCAGAATCTTTCCTTAAAAGCGTGCGCTGCACATCAAAGGGGAATGGGAGCTCATTATTTTTACATTATTTTGCAGGCAAATAGATATTTTCCAATACACATTTCTTTTCTAAGTTGATTTTCTTGTTCAGTGGAAATGCACATTTCTCTCTTAACGCTTTCCTGCCTGCAGGGCTCAGGGCCTAGAATCCCCACTTCTCAGAGCAGGAAGGAGAAAGCAATTCTTTGCTGGGCTCGCCATCCCTGGATCCTCCATGCTGCAGCTTGGGAAAAGTGGTTCGCTCTAATTCACAATTTGCTATGCCCAGAAAGTCTAGAAAAGATAGGCCTTGGCAGTTTCTCACCCATCAGCCTTCACCAGCCAGGCACTGTTCAAGACAAGATTTCAAAACCAGTGCAGCTAATGACTTACAGAGTCAGATCGAAGTCAATCCCATAAGCAAGCCCAAAGCATCCCCATGTGGGGATAGAGACAGGTCCAGGATTCTGAGAGGGTAGCCCGAGTCTCGCAGTTGCCTCAAAGAGATGCCCTACCTCATCTCTCACCCTGTGTTTGCCTGTGGGTTCCTTGTTTGGCTCTCTGCTGCCCTGACACGGCCTACGGCAGTGCTGGGCCCTGTAGGTGCCACAGCAGTGCCTGCTGAAGCATTCTGTAAGGAAGGGATTGTCACTGTCATTCAGTGTAGACCAGGAGGGACGTGAAGATTGATAATGACAGCAGATCTGGGGTCAGGGCTGCCTAGAACTGTAAAATTATAATGATTGACATCTTCAGCCTTTCATTAAGCATGATATGATTTGTAAAAACGCAGAAGGAGGTTGCAGAGATGGCACAGTGGTTAAGAGCACTGGATATTCTTGCAGAGGACCCAGGTTCTACTCCCAGCATCCCCATGGACAACTGTCTGTAGCTCTGGTTCCATGCCCTCTGCTGGCTTCTACCAGTACTGCATGCACATGGTGCATATATAAGCAGGTAAAAGACCCATTTGCATAAAATAAAAAATGGATGTCTTAAAAAAAATACATGAGGCTGGGGGCCCCCAAAAGTCTTCTGTCTCTGCTTTCCAAGTACTAGGATTACAGGTGTGCACTGCTGCACTGAATTTTTTTATGTGGTCAGATGTTCATGCTTGCAAGCACACACTGAGTTATCTCTTCTCCATAACAGCCAGTATTTTATGAGAAATTATATGTGACCTATAAACTCCTAGAACCCTACCAATACCCTAAAATGCAATCAAAGTGATTGGCCTGGGGCATTACAGACATTGAGTGGGAACTGAACCTAGAACCTGATGGCTCCAAAACTCCTGGCATTGTTGGGAACCTCCCTCTCTTAGATGATCACAGGCTCACCACAAAGTCAATTGCTAAACTAGGCCAGAGGGGGATAGAGAGCTCCGAGATGCAGCAGCAAATGCTCCCGGCGGGCTGGACTGGCCTCTTTACTGTCTTGTATTTGACCCATTCCCCACCTCGTCATGGCAGCCACGCCAGATCTTCCTTTAATTTTCATTCCCCCTTACACGAAAAACAAGAGAAAACGGCTACACGTGAGGGGTAGTCGGCTCATGTGCCTCAAAACAACGCCACCTCTGTGGCTTGCTTCCTGAGCGGCCTCCAGGTAGGTGTCTTACGTATAGAGTTCCCCTGTTCTGAATGCCCAGCTGCGGGCCTGAGAATTCCTGTTTGGAGGACTTTTCTAACCCATGTTGAGTCTGAGCCTGGCGAGAGAGCTGGGGTCTGACCAGTGTTGTAAGCCCAGCAGACAAAGCAGCCAGGGAAACACAAAAGGCCTTTGCAGCTTATCCTTCAGCAAAAAGGGCCACCAAAGTGTCTCACAAGGGGCTGGACTCTCGGCCCACAGTGGAGCTGGTGGCCTGAAGGCCAGCTTTGGTGTCGGTCTCCACCCTCCTGAGAAATCCTTCTTCACCTCTCAAGCCCCACAGTCTGTGATGTGCTGACCACACTCTGGGCCTTCTGCAGGTCCCGAAGACACTGGACAAGAGTGAGACAGAGCCCAGAGACCCAAGAGGCCCAGGCCTGGTAGCCCAGTCTCATGGAGTCCTCAGTCACCTCCGTCAGAACACCCACTGAGTGGACTAGACAGTCCTTGCTCGCCACATTCTTGCTTTGTTTTTTAAAGAAAGACAAAAACTTTGGGCACGGGTTACAGCTCAGAGGTAGAATTCCTATCCATCCAGTGCAAAGTCCTGAGTTCAATCTCCAATACTAAAGAAAACAAAACCAAAGGCTAAATCTTGTCGACTCTCCTCTGTTCGAGTTTTCAATCTATTAACCAACTTGTGTATTTTTAAGGGCTTTTCCCTGTAGGTTGGGATAGCCTGGAACTTACATATAACCAAGATTGGCGCTGAACGTTTGACCATCTCCTGGGTTCTGTGATTATAGGGGTGTACCACTGTGCCCTGTTTTCCTCACTCTCAGATGTTTACACTCAAGGTCTGTGGTCCAGCTTTTCTTCAGTTTTTAACACCTTCCTGGCTCCTTCACTAGAAATATACTTGGTATCTGTCCAGAAAATAACGACTGCCTCTTTCCCACTGAAGTTCCTATCATGGGGTGGGGTGAGTACCCCCATCTTCCCGGCTTTCACACCCTGACTTATGGCTTAGAACAGCCATCCTTCTGCTGTCTTCCGGTACCTTCCGAAGCAGCTCAATGCCTGTGCTGTAAAAGGCCACTTCATCCTGGGCCCACTGCTTACATTTGGTGACTACGTCCCTCTAATGGACGCACGTGTGTCTATTGTGAGCACTGACATAAAAGTCACCATGGAGACATGGCCACAATGGCTAATTAGACAAAAAGTGCATCTCTCCAGCCTTGACAGGCAGCATGGATGCAGTAAATGTGCATATGAGTCAATCATATGCCTTCCCATCCCTCGCTCTCTCTTGAAACATCCAGAGATGGTCCCGCGCAACATGACCTTTTAATGGAAGCAGACTTTTAACCCACTCGCCAGACCTTTCCTGATCCTCAACCACAGGCTTTGTTTGGATACTGGCACACGTCCACAAGGCAGCTGGGGGTGCGAGGGCCCTCTTGATGTAGTTCAGTCGGTAGAGTGCTTGCTAGCAGGCACTGGACTCTGGGCTGGACCTCCAGAGCCAGTACGTAATAAACAGAGCCATGTCACGTGCCTGTGGTCCCAGCATGGAGGCACGTGCAGGGGCATCAAGGAGCTCAAGGTCATCCTCAGCTACACACAGATTTTGAAGCCACCCTGATGGAAGTTGGGGGTAACCAGTTCCTGGGGTACTTGTCCACCACCACATTCCCATCTGCATGCTAGGCTGCCGACTCTGGCCCCTCCTGCTTCCTCTCATCTAAGGCTAAGGACCCAGGCAAGCTCCAGGCTCTGCGGTCCTTGTTCTATTCCTTCTATCACCCAGCCTGGCTCAGCCATCAGTCATCCCATGGGTGACAGACACCCAGCACCTATACTGATTGCTTTGGGGATGTAAAGCAGGGCTTTTCTTCTTGGGCACATGCCTGAGAAGGCTGGGGCAAGGGGTCCTGACTACCCACATTCTAGAGAGAAGCTTTCCTTCAATCAGGGAAACAGAACCCCGACGTAACACATTCACCAGATCCTGGAGGTGAGAAGGAGCTGCCATCCCTCTGAAGACTTGAAGGGTCTATGGTGATCAGTGCAGCTATCAATGCCAGGGAAACTGCAATCACTTAGACGGCAAGCTTCCAGGCACAGCTGTGAGGAATTACCTTGATTAGGTTAACTGAGGCAGGAAGAAGGTGTGTGTCATCCCTGGGTTCCAAGAGAAATCTAGCTAAGCACAAGCATGCGCGCTGGCTGCTTCCCGAATGAGAATACTTCAAACTCCTCGACTTCCCACCAGGATGAACTGTACCCTTGAACTGTGATCTCAGATTGAACGCTCTCTCCCTTGGATGGCTCTTGCCAGAATATTCTATCACAGCAATGGGAGACAGCAGCAGATGTGACCCAAACGCTCTCTCCCTTGGATGGCTCTTGCCAGAATATTCTATCACAGCAATGGGAGACAGCAGGAGATGTGACCCAGAAGTTTCTCCACCTTCTGGTCTTTTTCCCACCATGACCCTGAGCTGAAGGGAAAATGCCCAGAACACAGGTCAAAACCCTTAAACCACTATCCTCATACCCGTCTCAGACACTAAGAGTTCAAAAGATACACATGGAGTGAGGATCGAGGCCGGACACATGGCATAGCCAAAAAAGGCTGCTGAGACCCAGACAATATTACACACTGATGACAAATGATTGCCAGCAATGTGGTCACTCGGTTCCCAAACAAAACTAGGCACAGTGGTAAATGTCTATAATCCCAACACTCGGCGGTGTAAGCAGCAAGATCAGAAGTTCTAGATCATTCTCAGTTTCACGGTAAGCATGAGCCCAGCCTCAACAAAAGAGAACAGGCAGACAAGAACATGGCCTACAAATGTAGGAGTGGAATGGGCCCTACCGGAAATGGAGTTGTGTTTACAGAAATCACAGCTGTTGACACACAAAGGCAGGTGTCAACACAATGGAGGAAGCACAGGCATGGATGAGAGCGGAAGATGCTACTGTAGCAGAAACTCGGTGCACCACTGTAATGGCTGCTGTTAGCGCCAGCTTAACAAGAACCACCTAGGAGAAGGCCTAGCGAGCAACCTCTGCAGTCATTTTGACTGTGCTCATTTGGGAGGGAAGACCAGCCTACTGTGGGCAGCACCTTTCCCTGGCTCAGACCCTGGGCTATGGAAATGGGGGTAGGGAGCTGAGTGACCTGCATGCTTCCGGGTGTGGGCATGATGGTCGTGACGAACTTGAACTGTAGCCTTGAAATGTGAACCAGGGTTAATTGTCTCTTAATTGTCAGGGTGTTTTTATCGCAACAACAAGGAAGGAAGGAAGCTGAGGCAGGGGACTTGTGAGGCAAGCCTGGGCTACATAAGCAAACCTATCTCAAACATCCAAAATTAAAATGTGTTCTCTAGGCTGTTAAGATAGCTCAGCAGAGGTTGCAGAGATGGTCAGAGGTTAAGAGTACTGGCTACTCTTCCAAAGGACCTGGGTTCAGTTCCCAGTGCCCACATGGCAGCTCACAACTGTCTGTAACTCCAGTTTCAGAGAATCTGGCACCCTCACATAGACATAAATGCAGGCAATACACAAATGTACGTAAAATAGAAATAAACAAATCTTTAAAAATAGAATAGCTGGTCAGCAGATAAAGGTACTTACTGCTAAGCCTAATGACTTAGTTTGATCCCTGGAGCCCACATGATGGAAGGAGAAAACTGAGTCTCAAAAGTTGTCTTCTAAACTCTATACAAATACCACGACATGTGTCCACACACATCCACACAAAATGAAATTAATGTTTACAAAAAACATGATTCTCAAGGAAACTCAAATAGAAGCCATGTTGATACTCACATACCTACTAGAGTGGTTTTCCAAGACAAAACCTTGCTGTAGAGGCCAAGCTGCCCTTGAAGTGTGCGTTAGAGTGCACCCTGCCTCAGCCTCTTGAGCAGCTGAGACCCCAGCCCATGCCACGCCATGCTCCCGGGCAGGAGTTGGCAAGGGCATAGGGCTGCTGGAGCGCTCACCTGTGCACAGCTGGGGGTGCAGGCTGTTACAGCTGCTAGGAAAGTGGCGTGGCGGTTTCTTATAAACTTTGACCAGCTTGCAACCCCTACCGTGGATACCCATGCAGGAGGAAATAAAACTCATGCCCACACGAAACCTTGCATGCAAATGTTATAACAGTTTAATTCACACCTCAGACTGGGCAATAACCTTTACCTGGGGACTGTACAAGCTAACCACAGCGCATCTACACTGTGGGCCCCGCCACCAACAGGCATGAAACCAGGGCATGCCATGCGAATGCATCTCAAATGCAAACGTTAAACTTGCAAGGCCAGTCTTCTCTATGAAAGACATGGCTTTCCAAGAAAAAGCAAAACTCTGGGTACTGAAAACAGTTGAGTGGCAGTCAAAATCCAGGTATGGAAGGAGGGGCCTAAAGGACTCAGCCCGAGGTCTGGAAGAAAGTCCACACAACGCGGGGGCTGGAGGAGAGAGCCTTTCTGAGTTCTAAAAGTAGAAAATGATTGCCAACACTCACATGCAAAACTGGACACAGGGCTGGAGAGATGCCTCAGCAGCTAAGAGCACTGACTACTCTTCCAGAAGACCTGGGTTCAAGTCCCATGACCCATGTCAGGTGACTCACCATTATCCAGTTCCAAGAGATGTGATGCCCTCTTCTGGTCTCTGCAGGCACTGCACACACAGTGTGCACAGCCATGCCTGCAGACAAAACACCAATACACATTTTAAGAAAGAGGAGGAGGAGGGGGAGGAAGAAGGGAGGGAGGGAAGGAAAAACTGGACACAGCAGCATGTGACTGTGACCCTGCACTGGGAAGTAGAGATGAGAGTATACTTGATGCAAATCGGAAAGCTCCAGGTTCATCGAGAGACCCTGTCTTAAAGCATAAGGTGAACTGGATAGAGAGATGGCTCATGGGTAAAAGTGAATCATTTGCACAGAACCTGAGTTCAGCTCCTAGTGACCAGGCCTAGAGGCTCACAACCACCTGTAACCTCAGCTGCAGGAGGCTCCAACATCTTCTGCCTCCCCGGCCCCTGCATGCAATCATATACACACACACACACACACACACACACACACACACACACACACACTTAAAAATAATTTTTAAATAAATCTTCTTTAATTAGGTTTAAATAGCAATTGAGGAAGAATCCCAAGGTCAACCTCTGGCTCTCACATGCATGCATACACATACCCATGCACCCATGAACATACCCATGCACCCATGAACATACCCATGCACCCATGAACATACCCATGCACCCATAAACATACCCATGCACCCATGAACATACACACATGCACCCATGAACATACACATGCACCCATGAACATACACATGCACCCATGAACATACACACACAATGCACTCATGAATACACACACATGCGCCCATGAACACACACATGTACCCATGAACATAACACACATGCATTCATGAATGCACATATACCCATGCACCAGTGAACACACACACATACACACACCCATGCACCCTTGAGCACACACACACAAACACATGCCCATGAACACATATACACACCCACACACACACATACAGAGTAAAAGCCCCTTGGGGGCTTCCATCCTGAGCTGAGCTGAGACTATACTCTCCTGTGGTGAGAAGGTAGTGGAAAATGGTCAGGTTTGAAAAATAATCTGCAGATTTGAATTTGCACGTCTAGGGATCTTCACACTCCTACTTGGGAGCAAGAATCTTGTACTTACGTTGCGCCTTTCATGCTCAGTGAAATGATGCAGGAACGGTCTTAAGCACATCACCAATGGTGATGAACCGTGGGTCATGTTCAGTTTCAGCCTGTTCTCATCTCAGGGCTAAGCAGCAGCTGGGGAATGTAACCTCTGATGTGGTAACTGACCTCCTGCCATTTGGAGGAAAGGGTTCCATCCAGATGCTACTACCTAGCACCACAGATTCAGACGGCGGACAGGCAGCATCCTCTGGCAGCTCAGAATAGGCACCAGTGTGGGGTCCTCCTTCCAGCAATGTCTTCCAACACACCAGTATGCCTGGCTCTAGCCTGGCTCAGGTCTAAGGCCAGCACTCTGGCAATTAAGTGCTTCCAAGCTTACCACAGCGACACGCTGCACGTGGCCAGAGCCCTGCATCGAGGGTTTGCCACTCCTGTGAAGACAGGAAGTAGCCCACCATGGAGTCCTGCTGCAGGAGGAAGCGTGCTGAAAGTTAATGCAGCCAGGTGGGCAGTGAGACCTCTTGCCTTCCAGACAAGGCCGAGGAGCCAGGGGAGGGTGCCAGTCTCCCTTCTGCTGTGTGAAGAAGCCTCCGACAGGCCAGCAAAATGACTCAGCAAGTAAAGGCAACTGCTGCCCAGCCTAACGACCTAAGTCCAATCCCTGAGATCTGCATGGTAGAGGGAGTGGACAGACTCAAAAGCTGTCCTCTGGCCTCCCAGCATGTGCCATGACATACATGTGTTCACGGGTACATGCACATAAGTAACTATAATTTTCCAGCAAAAGGTCCCTACCACTTCGTGCTCGTTTCTACCTCGCTATTGTTGTGGACGTTAAACGGGAAGGTGGAGTCTGTCTGTAAGGCTGGGGAGGGAGCAGGCATAGCCAGGCTTGAGCAGAGGGGCCATCTCCACCCTGTTTACTATGTGGCCTTGGAAAACTGTCTGAGCCTCTCTGTTCCTCGGGCGGAAATGATTGTCAACTTCCGTCTCATGGGTACATGTGTGTGTGTTCATGGGAGGAAGAAATGTGGCCATGGTTGGCTAAGTGTCTGACATCTTGGGCCCTGACACTAACATCAGGAAGCAAAGCTGAGGGGGTCAGTGGCCTCCAGGATACCTTGTGCCTATAGGGAATCAGACCAGCTGCATCCCCCGGTTAGATCTTATGTGCTTGTACATTCCTATATGGAACCCCTGGGGGCTTGCATCCCCACACTGGACCGCAATGGCTTCACACATCACCAGAGCAGACCACTGGCCCACCCCTCTAGGGAAGGAAGCAGGTTTGTCTCAGTGGGGTGGTCTGGACTACAGGAATTAAATCACTAGATTTCAAAGAAAGGGATGGCATATAGCCTGAGGTGGTCCCTGAGAGAACGCTAATGGGACCGAAAGAAGACAACAGTCCAGAAAGCTGAAGGTGCCATCCAGAAGTCCCACGAATGTCATGAATGTCACTGAGCAACAAAATTGGAGAAGCCTTTGAAGGTTAGATAACCTGGGCCAGATGGATGTGGTTGCTATGGGACAAAGCCACACCTAGCAACAGCTCCCTGGCTCCAGGTCTGGTACTCCACCTCCCCAGCGCTGGTTCCCAGTCACATCCCTGTCCAGCCGGGCAGAGATCTCACAGCTCTGTTGTGTGCTGCCCCAGATGCTCCAGGGAGCTGATGCAGAGCTCTGTTTTTGTGTCACGCCCGTGGCCACAGCTGAGTTAAAGAGAATGTTCACAGTCATTATGCTCAGAAACCACACACGAGTTCTCTCTACCGGGGTTTCGGAATGAATCGGGGTTCCAACTCTCCTCCCCCCCCCCCCAATTGCATGCCTGTGCAAAGTAACCTTTTGAAGTGAGTCTAATAATTAGTCATCGTGGCCTAGTTAAAGAAAACAATATGTTCTCCAGTTGCACTGTGTTTCCAGCGAGAGACGGACACCAAACCGAGAATGCTGCCAGCTGGTCCTGCACCTGCCTTTTGCCTCCCCTGGTTTGGTCTTTAGCTACACTGCTTCCTAGATGCACCCCCAGCTCCGCAGCATCCCATTCCCGCTTCCAGTCTGTGGGCTGAGCACCACCATGCTTCAAGTCCGCATGGCTCCAAATCCTCTTTACAAGACAGACATTTTGCTTCCGTTTAATATTCTGAAGGATCCCAGCCCCTAGCCGCTACTCAGCTCCATCCAGCTGCTGCCCACTTTCTCCTGCCTCAGCCACACTGACTACTTGCACTTTCCTGCATAGAACAAGCTCACTCCTACCTCAGGGCCTTTGCAGATGAGACATCCATTTCTGAAATGCTCTGAGTGCCTAGCGGATCTCAGTCCGACCATAACTCTCGGTCACGTAGTTCCCTCTAGCAAGCAGCACCTTCAAGGCGGTTGCTGCAGATTCCAATTTCATATTAAATGTATCTTTGCTATTTTATGGTTCCTAGATACACAGAAATATGGGTTTGAGATGGGCAGGAAGGCTGTATCTTGTCCACCACAGCTAGAAAGGATGTGAAGGGGTTTGATGGGGCTGGGGAGCTGGCTCAGTCAATGAAGTGCTTAGCAGGCAAACACGATCACCCAGGGGTATAAGAAGACCACCAACCTCAGCCTCTGGCCTCCTCACTCACAGGCCTGCACCCACACAAAGACATATATACACACCTATACAACCTTACCCATCTGCCCCACACAAACACACATACACAGGTTCTATTGACCTGGGCCCTGAGGATTCAGCTCACCTCCCCTGGCCCCTGAAGTACTGTTTTCCAAACTGTCAAGACTTTGCTATCCAAACCCCCAAGCTGCCCACTCTGCCCACTTGGAGCTTCCAAGACACTGATTGAATGAATTTAGCCCCTGCCTCCTTACACTTACACACACACACACACACACACACACACACACACACACACACACCACACACTACCACTGTCAGATGTCCAAGGAATTTTGAAGGGAGATGTGCCCCAGACGCCAGTCAGAAGATCCTTAAGAATGGATGGAAATAGAAAACACTATCCTGAGTGAGGTAAGCCAGACCCAAAAAGAGGAACATGGGATGTACTCACTCATATTTGGTTTCTAGCCAAAAATAAAGGACATTGAGCCTATAATTCGTGATCCTAGAGAAGCTAAATAAGAAGGTGAACCCAAAGAAAAACATATAGGCATCCTCCTGAATATTAACTTTCATCAGGCGATGAAAGGAGACAGAGACAGAGACCCACATGGGAGCACCGGACTGAAATCTCAAGGTCCAAATCAGGAGCAGAAGGAGAGAGAGCACGAGCAAGGAACTCAGGACCGGGAGGGGTGCACCCACATACTGAGACATTGGGGATGATCTATCGGGAACTCACCAAGGCCAGCTGGCCTGGGTCTGGAAAAGCCTGGGATAAAACCGGACTCGCTGAACATAGAGAACAATGAGGACTACTGAGAACTCAAGAACAATGGCAATGGGTTTTTGATCCTACTGCACATACTGGCTTTGTGGGAGCCTAGGCAGTTTGGAGGCTCACCTTACTAGACCTGGATGGAGGTGGGTGGTCCTTGGACTTCCCACAGGGCAGGGAACCCTGATCACTCTTGGGGCTGATGAGGGAGTGGGACTTGACTGGGGGAGGGGGAGGGAAATGGGAGGCGGTGGTGGGGAGGAGGCAGAAATCTTTAATAAATAAATAAATAAATAAATAAAAAGATTTACCAATTTTTAAAAAAAAGAAGATCCTTAAGCATCTGTCCCACTGAACGAACCCCTCCCTATTGGACTGATCTCCCGCCCACAACAGAGGCCACCTGGCAACAGAGGCCAGGGAGGTGCTGCCCTCTCGTGGTGCGCCGCTGTGTAACAGCAGCGGGCTTCCCAGATTGACGCCAGCCACGAGCGCCGCCTACCGGCTAGTGACGTCCTCATGGTGGGGTGGGGTGGAGTGGGGTGGGGTGGGGGGTGTCCCTCAGACCTCCTTGTTTCAGTCTCTGATGCTGCAATGACCTTTTCTTCACGAACAGAGCATAATCAGTGTTTTCTAAACTTCAGATCTTTGAGTACCACCATCTTTTCGCCCCTCCTATTTGTGTGCCACCTTGATTAAATGTATTTATGAAAATAATGGACTGCAAAAAAGAACCTTGAGGGGCTGGGTATGCAGTTAAGCTGTACGGTGACTCTTGCCCAGCAATCGATGTCCTCAGTTTGAAACCAAGCACCACAGAAACAACAGCAAAAAATAGCAACTTGAGTTCCCACAGTACATGGGGAAAAAAAAAATTTCGTTTGGCATAATGGAAGAGAGACAAACGGGGGGGGGGGGGTAAACTGAAAAAAAAATGAGGACTATGAACATTTACAAACAAGCCCAGCA
Source organism: Microtus oregoni (assembly GCF_018167655.1). NCBI lineage: Eukaryota > Metazoa > Chordata > Mammalia > Rodentia > Cricetidae > Microtus > Microtus oregoni. Next base: position 6,894,639 of record NW_024543079.1, read on the forward strand.
AGATGGTTCATGGTTCCTGGCACAACGCCTAACAACCTGACTTCAATCTCCAGGACCCACATGGTGGAAAGAGAGAGCAGAGGCTTCATGTGTGCCCACACATTAAATAAATAATTTAAGACCACTCTAAAAATTAAAACATAGACATCCCCATGTTACAAACAAAACTAAGCACTGGCTTCCTGGGTTCAAAGTGACCAACACTGCTAAGGTTCTGGGAGTCTGAGAAGCCTTGTTTGCCAGGCTACATTGTCTGCAACGCAATAAAGGCAGAAATGTCAAACAAAAAGGAAAACAGAAAAACAATTACTTGGAAACTTGTTTCCTAATCACTCAAATCAAAAGGAAGAAAACGGCAATTATAGGCTATTCAGAGCATAAATGGGGGCTGAAACTCAGGTAGAGAAACTTGGGGGGTGTAACCAAACCGTTAGATCCCATCGCTCTGTGAGGTTTTGTCATTAAACAAGGAAGAAAGAAAGTAATGAAGACTCTAACCCAAGAGAGGAAACAAGCAATGGGGTAAACCTGGGGAGGAAAGCAAAACAAAGCTTAAATTCATGAGGCAGAACACGTAAGAATCGGGGTGGACCGGTCTCACATGTAGCTTCTTGTAAAGAGTTGTGAGGGCCCCAGGTTGTAAAGGAGCAGGTCAGAGAGGAGAGAGAGAGAGAGAGAGAGAGAGAGAGAGAAGTGAAGGGGGCGGGAAGGGGCAGAGAGAGAATGCAACACAGAGACAGCATGAGAAAAGTGAAAGTGACTTAGTGCCCGGAACAGGGTACGGTTTTGAGAATAGTGGGGGTGGAGAGGTAGCTCAGCAGTCAAGAGCACACGCTGGTCCCGTGTCCAGAGGCTCACAACTCTGGTGGTTCAACAACAAAGGACCCCAAGATCTCTGCTGCACCTCCAGGGGCATCCGTACTCACACATGCACAGAGACTGCTCAGACACATAATCAAAAATAAAACAGTTGTTAGTGCGGGAAATAAATCATCGTGGTTCACTGTGAGTGTGGGGTGCACTTAGCATTCATCAGAGGCTCAGGTGAGTGGGAGGCACTTGGCTCCTCCCTCCCCTGGCTGATAGCTACTGCCTGCTTGTCTCAGAACTGCAAGGGTTGGAATTATAGGATGTCTGCTATGTGACTGAGCTGGTGATTAGAAAAAAAAAAAAAGTACAGAATTTCCACCCGGGTGGGAGCTAGGCAACATCCACCCAGTTCCTCCTAAGGTTGCAATGACAAAGTTCAGTTCCCCAGGGGGAACAAATGAGTTTACTAATGTTACTTGCAGAGCCGGGTGGGGTGGGGTCGGGGTGGCCGGGTGTCATGGGTGGGAACATGGGCAACCTTTAAGCAGTCACACAGGACGACAACTTCATGGCTGTGTAAATGATGCTCCCTCCCCTCCTCCTTCCTAATGCACGGGTTTTCATTTCTGGAAAGCTGTTTCTGCACAGGCCACAGCCTTCCGCTCTCTGTGCCTATGTTATCAACTGTCCGTGGCGTCCCTTGGTATGCAGGGCAGAGAGCAGATCGACGCTCACTTGCATCATGGATCCTAGCTATGTGGACAGGCCTGAGAAGCACCATCCAAACAGGTGTACATACATCCTTCTCTCTGCTCAGGTTACCATGGTAAGCGACCTCTCAGGTCCCAGGCTCAGAGAAGATGCTGCGAGCAGGCTGCAGGCTGGAGGACCACTCAAGACATCTTTCAGAAGCACCAGCACTCTGATCTCCTTTTGTCACTAATGGACTTAACATCTGCCTGCTGTGCTAATGTGTGTTTGGCCATTAAACGCCCTAAGAGCCTACATCCTATGATGTGGTTTCCAGGGTGAATGAAGTGCTGCCGTTGCTGTCTCCACATGTGGCCTTTCAGGGGTCCAAGAACTGCACCCTGGGTCCCCTATCATGAAAAGGCACCTTCTGGGTTGTGTGGCACAAGATCCAAAGCAGTTGTTGATGTCCTGCAGTGCCGTGGCTCCTCTTGAACTGGGCTGCAGGCTTCACAAAAAGGGCGTCTGTCACAAGTGATAGGATGTCACAGTTTACCAAGACCCATTCTAAGCAGAACAAACCAGAACTTTCCGTGGGTGTTTCCTCACTCCCTGCACACGGGAACACTAGGACTCCACCCGAGGCATGGTCCTGCCCATGTAAGAAGCCCACACTCTGAGACAGGACCTGGGTTTTCTCCCTAGCAGGGGTGGGAGTATGCTCCATGTTGGGAGAAAAGGAAACGCATACTGAAGCAGGGAGACGAGGGAAGTCCTCGAGACTGTGCATGAAGCTCTGTTCCCCTTCCAGGCTTGGTACCTGCAAGTGTGGGATCTCCTAGACCTGGAGCTACCATACTTTGAACAGTGAAATGTCAATAAGAGTGGAATTTATCATTTCCTGGTGGCAGCTTTAAAAGCCAGGCCAAAGGCTAGGGAGATGGCTCAGTGGGCAAGAACACTTGTTGCTCAAGCATGCGGGCCTGAGTTTGAATCCCCAGCACTCATGCAGAAAGTCAAGTGTAACCATACACAAAAAGAGAAGAGAGGGTCTCTGGGGCAGGCTGGGTACCAGCCTAGCTCTCAGTTCGGTGAAAGATGTATTTTGAAGGAATATGGCGGAGCATTATAAGGCAAACCCCTAATGCCTCATTGAGCCTCTGCACCTGCTCACACAGTGTGTACATCACACATATAACACACACACATGTGCACGCGCACAGCTAGTGCATTGTTCACCACGTGCTCCTTCTCTTATTTATTTATTATGTATACAATATTCTGTCTGTATGTATGCTTGCTGGCCAGAAGAGGGCACCAGATCTCATTACAGATGTCTGTGAGCCACCATGTGGTTGCTGGGAATTGAACTCAGGACCTCTGGAAGAGCAGTCAGTGCTCTTAATCTCTGAGCTATCTCTCCAGCCCTGCTCCTTCTCTTTTTTAGATGGAAGCATGACCTGCTCCAGAGGGGCTCTATCAGCCTAAGGCCCTCTCGAGAGCATCAAGCAGATCCCCTTGAAGCCCTATCCCAGGCAGCTGCCTCACCACCACACAGCATCATGCTTTACAGACTACTTTTCACCGCTAAACTTACTACAGCCTGACCCTGCCCGTCCTGGTGGTGCCCACAAGGATAATGACGGATGCGGCACAGCTGCGAAAGCTACCTTCTCTGGATTCCTGTGTCTAAGCCTGGGTTTCCACTCCCACATCTTTCTACGAGGCCAGTAGAAGTCATGTTGCTGTGCCCTCCACCCATAAGTGGTAAAGACAGGCCACCATGCTCAACAGCATGTCAGCTCTAACAATGAAGCCAGAGCCAGTGATGTCAAGATCCTGTAGGAGCTAAACTCCAGGGCCAAGGCTAGGAAAGATATGGGTAAATGTCATTTAAAATGGCCTGTAAAGAAGGATACTACATTTAAATGCATCAGTTAGTTATTTCATGCTGTAACAAAGGTTTCCGGTAAATCAACTTAAGGAAAGAAGTTCATTTTGGCTCACAGTTTATGGGGATACAGTCTGTCAGGGTGAAGGATGCGGCTGGTCACCTTACATCTGCAGTCAGGAAGCAGGGAGAGGTGAGCACTACTGCACAGATTGAGTCTCCTTTTTATCCACTCTGTGAGGCTAGCCTGTGGGATAGTATAGCCCATACTCAGGTAGGCTCTTAGAAGATTCTAGATCCTGTCAAGTTGACAATATTATTAACCATCACAAAATCCAACACAAAGAAAACTACTAAATTTACTGAAAAAAAAATACTGACAAAGGTTAAAAAATTCAAGGTACCATGAATAGATCATATACACACATGCATACTTGCCTCCTGCCCAAGTCACAAAAGTTAGCAGCCAGGAAGATTTAAACCTGAGCAATTAGTCTGATTTCTAGTCCATTACTGATAAGGAAAGTGAGTTCTTTCCCAACCAGCAAGAACTGGGGTGGCAAGCTCCAGAATGGGTCAGCTGGTAAACGCCTGGACTCTTAAAACTACTCAAATAAAGTCACAGCAACCAGTAGACAGTATATAAAGAAGCAGGAATGGTGAAGTTTCGAGGTTTCATACTTTATTTACAAGAGCACATCTGGACTCAGGCCACAGGTCAGAGTTTGTTGAGGCCTGACCTGAAAATACAGATCCTAGAAGATAGCCATGTCCCACCCCCTTCTGGGGAAAAAGTAACAAGCAGAGATTTGGTCTAAAATAAGATCAAGCTCATAAAGTGAAGCTCCTGTAGTTATTAGTTAGAATTGTGGTATATGAACACATTAATATAGAGTAACTGTAATTTACTTCTCTACTTATCTATGATTTGGAATATGACCCCTCAAGAATATGGTCTTTCTACTGACACTCGGATCCTGTAAGAAGTTCAAGGCTTATGTGAAGGCATCAGATCTCCTGAAACTGGAATTACAGGCCATTGTGAACTGCCTGGTATGAGAGCTGGGAACCAAACTTGCATTCTCTGCAAGACTACTAAGTGCCCTTAATCAGTGCATGATGTCTCCAGTCTCAAGGCTCCTTTTTAGGTACAAACCTAAAATCAGAGAGGTGAGCAGAATGTCAGATGATCCAAACCCCTTACAGGGACTGGGAAGTAGCTTAGTGGTAGAGCACCTGCTTAGCATGCATGAGACCGTGGGCTCCAACCCAGCACTGCATAAGTCGGGCATGGTCATTCTCTCTCTCTCTCTCTCTCTCTCTCTCTCTCTCTCTCTCTCTTTTCTCTCTCTCTCTCTCTCTCTCTCTCTCTCTCACACACACACACACACACACACACAGTAACAACAACAATATTATTATCATCCTGGCACCTGGGAACAGAAGGCAGGAGAGCTAAAACTTAAAGACCATTCTTAGTTACACTGTGAGGTTGAGGCTAACCTGAGATACATGAGGCACTGACGTAAAAAAACAACAAACAAAAAAAAAACACTTATAAGTATTTAGACTTTGGTTCAGTCCCGTGTGAGGCAAGAGGAACAGTAGTAGGGACCCCCAGCATGGGGAATGTTTCCCACGTTGAGCCGGGGTAACAAGAGCTCCAGCTCCATCTACATAGAGATGCATCTGAATCCTTCTATTCCACCCAAGGAGACTTTTAAAGGTTCCCCAGGGTAGCAGCAGAGCTGCAGGACAAAGGAAGGCAAGGCCAAGAGCCATGTTTGCAGGCCAGCCCTTAGGCCCGTATCTGCGAGGTACGGAGGCATGCTCAGCTAAGGAGGCTGTGACTTGGGTGGAGGTGGTCCATGGCTCTGGATCTCTACGTGGCAAGTTTCTTCAAAGGAAGACACGTCTATCTTTAGAGCGACAGAATCTTCCCTACAAAGAATTTTCCAAAGACAATGAATGCTAAGCTACTACATAACTAGTTAGCTGCAAATGGTGGCACACATCTATCCTCCCAATGCTCAGGAGGCTGAGGCAGAATTGCCAGTTCAAGGCTAGCTTGAGCTACATAATAGGACCCTCTCTCCCCCGAACTTGCAAAAACAGGTCCACACGGGCTTCAAACATGGTTTTTAATCAACTCAGCTTTTCAAGCTTTAAAAAATAAAATGGCAAACCTCAACATATCTGCCTGCATAGAACAAGAAACTACTCAAGGCAGTGTTGCAGACTGAAAAACAACCAGAACCCTAGAAGCACAAACTCTAAACACCACAATTATGAACCAGTGGGGAGGGGCTAGGGAGATGGCTCAGTGGGTAAAGTGCTTGCTGCACAAGTGTGAGTCGTGAGTTTGGGACCCAGCACCCAGAGAAAAAGTTGGGGGTTGGCTCCTTTAATACCAGTGCTGGGGTGGAGGGGACAACTGTATATTAACTACTTTGGTGTTGCAGTGATAGAACACCATGACCAAGGCTGGAGAGATGGCTTAGCAGTGAAAAGCGCTGGCTGCTCTTCCAGAGGCCCTGAGTTCAATTCCCAGCAACCAACCACACGGTGACTGACAATCATCTATAACGGGATCTGATGCCCTCTTCTGGCATGCAGGCATATGTGCAGATGGAGCACTTATACACATTAAAAAAATACATAAATAAATTAAAAAAAAAAACAACACCATGGCCAGAAGCAAAGCCACCCCTTCTAAACCTACCCAAACAGTGCCACCAACTGGGAACTAAGTATTCAAACATCTGATCTTATAGGGTAACATTCTCATTTAAATAACCACATACCCTGTCTCAGTTAGGATTTCTATTACTGCAATGAAGCACCTTGACCAAAAAGCAAGTTGGGGAGGACAGGGTTTATTCACCTTACACTTCCATGGCACTATTCATCACTGAAGGAAGTCAGGGTAGGATCTTAGAGGAGGATCTTGGAGGCAGGAGCTGACACAGAAGCCACAGAGGGGAGCTGCTTACTGGCTTGCTTCCCATGACTTGCTCAATCTGCTTTCTTATAGAACCCAGAATCAGCAGCCCAGGGATGACACTACCCATAAGGGGCCGGGCCCTCCCCCATTGATCACTAAATGAGAAAATGCCTTCCAGCTGGATCTCATGGAGGCATTCCCTCAATTGAGGCTCCTTCCTCTCTGGTGACTCTAGCTTGTGACAAGTTGACATGACACCAGCCAGTACACACCCCACTGTCACCAATGGGAACCATTTGTTTAGATATCTGAGCCTATGATAGAGTGAGGGACATTCTCAGTGGTTAAGAACACTGCTCTTCCAGGGGACCCTGGTTCAATTCCTAGCACCAACATGATGGCTCATAACCACCTGTAACTCCAATCCTAGGTATCCAAAGCTCTTGTCTAGCCTCCATGAACATTGTACATAGACATACATGCAGGCAGTACACCCATACATATGTAATTTTTTTTAAAGGTTAAAAAAAATCTTTTTAAAAAACCTTTTAAAAAAAACCCAGAGAGTACCAGACTCAGTGAGAGACCCTGTCTCACTTAAAAAACATGGTGGTGACTGAAGAAGACACCCAATGTCATCCGGTAGCCTCTGCTCACACATGCACACACACAAACTTGTACATTCATGTACAGCACAGTCTCATAAAAGATATCCAATGTCAGCCAGGCGATACTGGCGCACACTTTTAATCCTGCACTCAGGAGGCAGAGACGGGTGGATCTCTGTGAGTTTGAGGCCAGCCTGGTCTACAAGAGCTAGCTTGTAGGTGGAGACTAACTGACCAGCCAATCGAGTCTAACTGGTGAGATCCAGTCCAGCGAAGGACCCTTTCTCAAAGGAGATGGGCAACGTTTCTGTAGATAATCTCTAAGATAGTTATCTGGCCTCCACATTCATGCACACACATACATGACTATACACACACACACACACACACACACACACACACAGAGGCATGAGTCTGGACTCTCAACTCCATGAGTAGAATGATAAAAACAACTGGTCTCAGCTCAAGTGAAAAAAGGGGGGAACAAACTATAGTCAGTGAAAACACTGTTCAAGAATAAGGGGAGGAGGTCGCTGGAAAGTTGGCTCAGTGGTTAAGAGCATTTGTTGCTCTTACGAGAAGACCCAGGTTCGACTCCCAGAACCCACATGGAGGATCATGACTGCCTGTTACTCCAAAGATCTAGGACTCTCTGAGAGCACCAAGTGTGTACTTACATAATGCAAGCAAAGCAAAACACTTATACACATAATCAAATAAATCTTTTCTTAAAAAATAAAGGTGGGACTAGAAAATTGGTTTAGCAACTAAGAGCACCCACAGCTCATTCAAAGAACCTGGGTTCATTTCTAGCACCCACATCAGGGGCTCACAACCTCCTGTAACACCTTCTTCCCACACACATGCAGCATATGCTCACATAGACACGCATAAACAAAATAAATCCTTTTTTTAAAAAAAAGATTTATTAAGCATACCATGTACTGCTGGCAAGGAAGGCACCAGGTCTCATTACATTACAGATGGTTGTGAGCCACCATGTGGTTGCTGGGAATTGAACTCGGGACCTCTTGGAAGAGCAGCCAGTGCTCTTACCCTCTGAGCCATCTCTCCAGCCCCCCAAAATAAATCCTTAAGGGAAGAAAAGGTGAAACAAGGGTGTTGTCAAGCCAACAGAGACAGTACAGTATGTTAACGGAAGTCAGGAAGTTGAACTTGAATCAGAAGGACAGTTCCCCAAGCGGTGTAAGATGCAAGGGGAGCCAGAATAGCAAAAAAGGCACAGATTTGAGAAGGAGAGGCACAGGGGGGTGGGGGGAGAAACCTCACAGATACCAAATGACAACAGCAGCAAAGGTCAAGGAGGTGGTTAAATCAGGATTACCCCTTCAGGAGTGCTTTCCCTTCCTTGGGTATGTCTTTGCTTCTCTGGCTCCTTTGAGAAGCACACAAACATGCAGGAATCCACGGAGGCCAGAAGAGGGCATCAGATCCCTTAGAACTGGCGTTAGAGATGATTGTGAGCCATCAAGGGCACCAGGCACACACGCAGTGCACTTACACACATGCAGGGAAAACACACATAAAATAAAAATCTACTTAAAAAAACTGGACATTTCCATTTGTAATTATTAAACAATTAGAAAGTGTACAAAGTGAGGAAGGGTGGAACTCTTTCCTCAACAATCTGTACTTAAAATAAGAGCCGGTGCCAAGTGTGTTGCACACCCCGGAGATTGTAGCACTTGGGAGGCTGAAGCAAGAGCATTTTAAGCCGGGCGGTGGTGGCGCACGCCTTTAATCCCAGCACTCGGGAGGCAGAGGCAGGCGGATCTCTGGGAGTTCGAGGCCAGCCTGGTCTACAAGAGCTAGTTCCAGGACAGGAACCAAAAGCTACGGAGAAACCCTGTCTCGAAAAATAAAAAAAAAAAAAAAAAGAGCATTTTAAATTAGAGACTGCCTACAGGAAGAAATGGCCTAGTAGAGATAGATTAAGGGGCGGGAGGAGAAGAAAAAAATGAACCAAAGAGAGCAGAAAATAAGGACTGAGGGTACAGTAGTCTGCTTGCCACAAACGCATGAGGCCCCGGGTTTGGTCCCCAGCACCATGTAAACTGGCAACAGCAGCACACGTCTATAATCCCAGCACACAAGGTAGAGGTCATCCTCATCTACATATCAAGATCCAGGCCAGCCTCAGCTACGGGAAACCTGGTCTCAAAAGAGGGGAGGAAGAGAGTGGGGGCTGGGAGAGACAAGGAAGGAAAGGAGGCAGGCAGGAGGACTGGCAAGAAGGCTCATTAGGTAAAAGTGCTTGTTGCTAAGCCTGATAACCTGAGTTCGAGCCCAGAACTCACATGGAGGAAGAAAACCAAATCCTTTCTGAAAGTAGTTCTCCCACCTCCACAATTATGTCACTACGTGCCACTGCATACAAATAAATACATGTAAAAAATATTTTTTGAAAGATAACACAAAGTTAGTTGATATAAACCAACGTGTATACTGGATTTAATTATACTAATGAAGTCAGAAGATGCAATTGTTTGTTCCTGCCATAAACAAATTTGAATAGCAACTTTCCTCGAGGCCACTCCAAGCAATGGAGTTTTTTCCTGATGTCATAAGCTACCCATTGTGACCACCCATTCTGTCCCTTGACAACACAGGGTAACAGCCCTTCGAGTTGAAGGGTTGTAGAGCCTGCTAACTTTACCTCCTTGGAAGCTACTGTTTGGGCTCTTGTATCTGCTTGAGTTACCTTCTCTTACAGCCGTTTGCTGGCTTTCTCTGCATAGCTGTTGCTGACAGAACTTGAAGAGTAAGAATTTTACTCCAGAGTCCCAAGAGCCAAAGCTTGGCGGAAGACGGTACAATCTTTTTTACAAAAAGGCTTTTCCTTGAGAGGTGTGCCACTGTGCAAGACAACCTGGCTTCAAGTCAAGTCCCCATGGAGCCAGAATCCATAGAAATTTGTCCTTATAACCCTCACCACCGAATCCCACTCAGCAGACTCCAGTACCACCTGGCATCATGCAGGAAGAAGAACCCCAAGAAAGCCAAAAAGATGGCCAGCTGTAAATACAATGCTTGCCACGTGGTCCCCATCAGAAAGTTGGCTGAACATGAAGCTACTTGTGTCAACCGAAGCTCCCTGGAGGAAGAGGACACACTGAGCCCTCTTCACGTTAGTCTCCCAGAGCCGCAGACCGAGGACACACTACCAGTCCGTTGGCTTTCCAACCCTGATATATGGAATGTTGATGGTGCCAACTCTCACCCAATGTTCGTGCTTAAGAGTTTTGTTCCCCAAAAACTTGTTTGTGAAAGTGACACACAAGAGTCACAGAGAGGAGACCAAACCCCAGAAGATCCTCAAGCCAGGACCAGGAGGGCAAACCTCTAGCAGGAAGAAGAGGGCTCTCAAATGCATGGATAGACGCGAATCTCAAGACGCGAATCTCAAAATAAAAAACCTGCAAAGTAACTGGCCCTGCTGCTGATCGTTCCGAAAGGGCTTAGGAAGTCTGCAGTAGAGGTGGGGTTTATAACAAAGGTGAGATGGATGTAAGCTGACCCAACTTCCACGGGAAACACTTTGACAGGAACTATGAAAATGATCATGACACACAGGCTTTGATCAAGTAATTCCACATCTAAGACTTCACCCTGAACAGCCAGCCATATGTAGAAAATGAGGTTGAGTACAGTTACTTAGCAACGTATTATTTATAGCAGCACTGACTTGCCCATAAAGAGGGTCTACCTGAGGGAATTAGGTTGTAGCTTTACTAACAAGAGAAGGGACCGTGATGAGCCATTTGTAAAAACTGTACAGATGTTGGAAATTGGACATTGCTTGTTCAGAAAGGTGTACAGTTAGGCTTGCTTCACCTTGCAGACTCTCTGGCAGCTACTTGTGTCTATAGGATGAAAAGAGCCAGAGATAACAGCTAAGTCAGTGACCCCATGTTCCAATAAAACTGTCTACACAAACAAGAGGCAGCCTGGATTTGGCCGATGGGATGTAGATTGCCAACCACTGAGTTTAGCTGATAGAAAACAAGCCTAGAAAAATCTACATTATAATATGCCATTTGTACAGGGCCAGAGAGGAAGCATGATATATGTGCTTGTACGGCATACACACAGGATAAAATAGCAGCGTGTCCAGAGGTTTAAATGCTCAGCACCTGATAAGACCTTCTTCCTAGACTCTAAACACTGGCTGCTTCGAGGGAGGACAACCAAGGAGTAAGGAAGGCATCTCCCCGTTTTTCGCCTCTGCACACCTGTGCATGTGTTACCTGACTTACATATATTTTTTTTTAAAAGCCAGCAGCCAGAAGCCATAATTAGGTTTTTGTAAGTTCTTCAGAAATCTTTATTTTTTTTAAGACATAGTCTTAGTGTGTAGCCAGCCTAGAACTAACCAAATAGTCTAGTTGACCTTGAACTGTGAAGTGAGCTGAGGCTTGAGTTCACAGGTGATCCACCACATCTAGTTTAGGAGGAAATCTAATTTTTTTTTTTTTGAGCACACACCACACCACCCTTGCCTCAACTGTTTCCATAACGTTGTGTGCCCCTGACCCCGGAGACAGCGTTTCTTGGTGTGTTGGATGAGATTACTTAAAGGGTAAAGACAATTTGCTGCACACTTAACCTGACCTGAGTTCAATCTCCAGAACCCACATAAAGGCAAAGAGAATCAACTCCACATGAACTCTGTCCATATGCATACTGTGAATAACACCCCCCCAAAAAACATACCCAATAACAAATTTAGATTTTTATTCTTGTGTGTATGTGAATGTTTGCCAGGTCTCAGCAGGTGCCCCTGGAGCTGGAGTTACAGGGACATATAAACTGATAGGGATACTGGGACCTGAACTTGGGTCCTCTGGAACAAGTGTTCACCAGCCCCAAATAATAAAATTTAACAAGAATTTAAGTGTACTGACAACAGCCAATGGGAAGACAGGGAAGCCTTGGAGGGAAACATCAGGAAAAACATCTGATGTGTGTTAAGAGCAAATTAGTCATAAAAGACCTTACTATCATAAGGTGATTCTAGTGTCTTAATCTTTTGTGTATGTTTGTTACTAGGGACCCAGGGCTTTGTGCCTACTAAGCACACACACTACCACTTGCTACACCTTTAGCCTACTTTTATATAAACTTGAAGCCTTCCATAAGGAAGTTTAAACGAATATGCCAAATGCAAAGTGACACCCTGGGTTGAATAGAGAGACAGGTGAAATCCTGAGGAAGCCTGGTGTTTGTGAATGGTTTTACACCAGCCATTCTTTGGGTTTTATGAACTGTACCACTATCTGGCCAGATGTGAATGTTGGCAAAGTGGAGTGCTGGAACTCATCACATGATCTCGGTAGGTCTTCTGTGCACTTAAAACGTCAAAGTAAAAACTTCAAAATGCAGAGTGAACCCGGAAGGGTGTGAGAAAGGCCTCCATAGGGTCCAGTTTGGGCTGAATCCGTTCTGTCACCAGATGGGAAGTTCCCATCAGCTGTTGTCAGCAGGGCAGTAGAGGATCTACAGTCCTGACTATAAAGGACTGAGTGGCTCAGCAAACTGAGATCAGGGAAGCTCTGCATCAATGCTAGCCGTCATGGCATTGTTCAGCCACCCATGCCAGTCTTCCAAGTCTCACCGACAGACACTCTCCCTCATTGCAGGCTGGCCCAAATTCAGATTCCAGCCATCTGCTGTTGCCTAGGCCTACTTCAGTCCTCACCCTGTCTCCAAAGAACTGGGAGACTGCACCTGCTATATGACAAACGGCCTCCAATTGGTATATGAATTGCTTGCTTCCTCAAAGTCTATAACCAGCTGGTTTGGGTAGTTTAGCACACTCCCTTGAGTCTCAGTGATAGCAGGAATCTTGTCTCCTTTAGATTTTCCCAGAGTCCCAAGTGACCCTTGCATCCCAGGGTGCCTCAGTCACCTTTACCTTGGGGCCATGTTATATAAATGCCATCATTTGGATCTTGTTGGCTGACCCCTGCCCAACTTTGAGACTGTTCCTACTTAATGTTCACATTTTGCTCCCAGCACTGAGCTCATCACATTAGGAAACACCAAGGGGGGGGGGGGGGGATTCCAATCGATGAAGGCCGAAAGGCCTCACCTCCAGCTGGCTCCCTGCAACAAGCAGAACTAGGTACTCCCATCCCCTGTGGGCTCTCCCTTTACATAATTTCCAAGAATAAGACCAGAGGTAGGATTTGCATGTGTGTGAGTTGTGTAGCTTGGTCTCTTTGTGGGGCTCCTAACAGTGGGATCAGGACCTGTCCTTGGTGCTTTATTTTTGAGCCCCTTCTCCCCATGCTGGGTTGCCTCACCCAACCTTGATGCATGGGGAAGAGCTCGGTTGGTCCTGCCTGAACTTGATGTGCTATGCTTTGTTGACTCCTATGGGAGGCCTGCCCCTTTCTGAATGGAGACAGGAGTGGATGTGGGAGGGGAAGAAGGAAAAGGGGGGAGGGAAAGGAAGGAGGGAGGGGAAACTGGAACAAAATAAAAATAATTTTTTCTCATTTAATAAAATTTTTTTTCTCATTACATTTTAGTAAAAAAAAAAAAAAGCCAGAGGTAGGAAAGGGCATTGGGTGGGGTCTCTTAGACCAGCTTATCAGCATAACCAAGGACTTCCAGGGGCCTGGGCTCCTCTCTAAGGTCTTTGGACCCAAGAACTTGCATTTTCAGCCAGCAGCAGACAGCCACAATACTCTTGATCTTGGTGGGAACCTCTGGAAACAAGGCAGTGCAGGCCTCTTCCCCAAGGAAGCTGACAGCCTTTTATGGCAGAGGAAAAGAGAGAAAGGCAGAGACACTCTGGTGGCTACTCTTCATTGTTGGCTTGGGTGTGTCTGAGGAAATTCCAGGGATTTAAAGGGAAAGACCCACCCTACATGCAGGTGGCAGCACCCACTGAAGAGCCCAGACTGACTGAGAAGCCTAGTAAGCACTAGCAACCTTCATCCTCTGCTTCACAGTAGCCTCGTTTCTGCCATCACACCTTCGCTAGCACTGACCAGGAGCCAATGTAGCTCCCCTCCCCCCACTCCAAGTCCCTTCTTGGTCCTAGTAGTGTGAAAAGCACAAACAAGCACAGGGGTGAAGCAGGTGCGGCTCAGACACATAGCACAGGGGTGAGGCAGACAGAACTTACCTGAGCATGGGGCTCAGGCACAGGCTGTAGGAGGCAGTATGGGAAGAGCAGAGCCGGCCCCGGCCCCGATCATTCCTTGCATAAGAGCAGGGAAGTGTCTGAACTCTGGAGCACTGGCTCAGGTGTGTCTTGAGATAGTATCTCTTGCCTTATCAGAAAGGATCTGCCTCTAGTTTTCTCTGCAAACTGGACTCGGTATAGGCCTCTCAGAGGTTCATCCAACCTCCAATCCAAAGACACTCATGCAAACTACTGAACTTCCTGATCTAAACATAAGGCTCAGCATCTCTCTCTTCAAGCTCACCAGCTATAGGCCATACTCCATCCACTGACCCTAACCAAGGGAGGCAACAGCCTGAGCAATTGTTCCCACAACCTCAGACATAGGGCTTCAGAGGTAGGCAGCCCTCTTTCTGCACACTGGCCACCAGAGTTGGATGGTTCTTCTAGTCCTTTCCACCTTCCAAGAGCCTCTCACCCATGCCCAACTTCAACCCCACCAAGAGCTCCTAGGAGATTTGCAGAGCTTTCCACAGGCCAAGTTCTGAGGACAGAGGTCCACATACCTACATGTCAGAAGAAAGCCACTAAGATACTTCGAGCAAGGCCCAGAAGGCAGAGTCAGGGCTGCACAGGGAGAAGGGTACTTTATTGTGGAGAGAATGGACCAAAAGGGGATGGAAAAAGGAACACTCCTAGCCACGTCCCCAATCCTAAGTAGGGGTCTGAGATGAAGCCGGTCCTGATGAGAGCCTGGGAGAAGCTAACAGGGTTCCTAGTGGCATTGGGGACAGAACAGATAGGCCCAGGAGTGGGATTTTGTTCTTTTAGCACCAGGAACTAATTTCCCAAAGATAGACCTGGGGACAGGATATAGTGTGTGTTACTTCTGCTGCCACCTGAGTGAGTAGTCTGAGGGGCTGGCAGCAGGCGACTTCCTGAAGCTGATCACCTGAATGTGATTTCAAAGCAAACCTCACCCCCCACCCTAGCCCCTGTAAACATGAGAACAGATCTGTGCCCTCCAAGCCCCTTCAGGACAGGATGAGGGTCCGAGATGTGTGGCTGGGCTTCAGGCGGCCCAGGAGCTGCCGGGCTTTCTCTTGCATGAAGAGCTGGTCTTTGGTGCCCCCACAGGCCACCATCTTCCAGGCGCTGGTCATCTGGTAGGTGAGAAAGTTAGCTCAATAACAAACTCTGGTAGTCCTGGGTAGTAAGGGTGGGGACATTTCTAGGGCCCTCCCTCTGGATGCTGGAAGCCAGTTTATGCTCCTTTCATTTTCTTTGGTGGTCCTGGGGAAGTCACGCCTCATCTGTGGGCTTAATAGTAAAGCAGGAGGCTGAGACAGGAAAAAGTGTGCAGCATCTGCTCGCCTCAGGAGAAGCCACAGCAGAACAGATGAGAACACTGGGATGAAATGACCCAGGTCAGCACTAAGCAAGTCAAATACAGATAATGACCCAGTGGCAGGTTAAGTCCAAGCCTCAGGAAGGAATTGGAGCTAGATGCATCTCTTCAGGTGAGGTCAGGAATGGCTTCCCATAGGAAGTAGCAGTTAATCAGGTAGAGTCACAGGAATGCAGTAGAACAGTCAGGCCCTGGGGCAAAAGGGTAGCAGGACCTGTTTACAGCAAGCACTCACAGGGGCAGGGGCTGGAATATGGCTCCGGGGCTTCTGGGTGGCCACCACTTTCTCAGGTTTGGCCTGCAGGAACCCCTGGTTGAGCAGGTTGTTATCCTCTTTGATACCTGGCAGGGTGAAGCTAGAGGAGCTGGATGGGACACTTGTTGGCTGAAATCAAAACCAAGTTAGTCACCACTTTGCCACAAGATCTTTGCCAGGGGAAAACAAAACAGAAAGAAACACAACCTGGTATCCCAGCATCCCCATCCTACTGAGATCTGGAGCAGGGTATCCACCTCTAAGCTTCTGTTCCCTTTCAGATAAGGAGTTCAAACACATTCCCTTAATATTTTTACTTAAAGGAGTATCTATGAACTGATCATTTCGGAGCCCAGCAATGCCAGCTCCTGTCACATGAGGTCCAACACAGTACTCCAGGCTTCCTGGTTCAGAAACACCCCTAAGCATCAAGTGGAATGTGCCATGGACCCATAAAGCACCCCTGCTCTGCTCACCGGCTTGCTTTCCTTATGTTCCACTTGGGGCGAGGGGCCCAGGAGTCAAGACTACAGGCTAATTATTCCCTACAGCAGAGTGGGTTCAACCCCCAGCACTGCTTAAAACCAAACAAAGTATGTGCCTCTGGAGGCAGCCAAAGGCCTGACTGAAGGGAGCGAGTCCCCACCAGGCAGGGCTCCCTGGAAAAAAGCTTTTCTAGGACAACAACCCTACCTATAACATCTGTTTAGCAATTCATCTCCTTCATTCATGCTCCCACCCATCACTGCCTCTCTACTGGTACTGGATGTCAGGCCCAAAGGAAAACTCCAATCCCCCAAACTCCAAATGGCTGTCCAAACATCAGAAATGAGCTCAACCTAGACCTAGATAGGAGGATTTCTGGCAGTTAGATAAAAGCCAACATTTCTCAGGAACCTGTGAAGCCAGTTCCCTTCCACGGGAACATATGGTTACTTGTGAGGCCTCTCATATATCAAAGCTTATCTGGTCTCCAGGCTCCCTCCCTATCACAAGTACCTGTTACTCATTTCAAAGCCCAGGCAAGCATCCTAGCCCTTCTCATCTCCTCCCTTACCCCAAAATCCCAGTTCCCTCCTGGCAGCCACTAGTTTTCCTTATAACCCTGTCATGCGTGCTGTTTCTCTGTTCTCTATCCCGTGCTATCCTCCTCTCTCTTGCAGATAGCCCTGGTCACGTCTAGTCTGCTGTGCAGTCTATTCTTTCTCTGTCTGGACTCTTCCAGTTGTTTCTGGCTGTTCTCTCTCTCATATCCAAAATAAAAAATCTTCCCCTTAACCATATAGCAGAACTGCCATACCATCAATTTATACACCAGGCCACATCTCATCAGCTCCAAGGGACCAGCAGTAGCACAACACCTGGGCTCTTAAAGGTAGTGACTTCTATGCCCAGAAGAGCAAGGCTGGCCTGTAGGCCAGATAGCAGTTGCTCAGGGTTAAAGTGCCTCAACCACCCAGCTGGGCTTGGGGCCCATGTGGTTGGCACTCAGTGGGCAGGGTGGTGCTGGGGGCCTAGAATGTTCTAGCAATATAACTTCTGCCAAGTCAAACCTAGGAAAGACACATCAGGACTCTCAGTGAAGCTCAGGTTGGGTGCCCAGACCTGCCATCTCCTGCCAATCTTCCCAACACTGGGCCCAACCGGAGAACCTGAAACCCACCCCATCTAGAGAGTCCTCTCCATGACCAGACAGCTCCAAAGGCAGAAGGTTCCCAAGGACCCGTGAAGCAGGTGGTTACTGTCACCCCCTTACCAAGGACAGAGTTTTGGGAAGTGTAGACATCAGCTTCCCATCTTCATCCACAATGTCAAGAGCCAGAGACTTTCGAACTTTCTTTATAGGGCTTCGCCGCAGCTGAGGGTTAGGTAAGAAGAGGATGGGTGGCGTGAGTAGTCAGGTTTCCCATGGTCAATGCCTCAGTGACCACAGTCATTGAATCAGGACTTGAGAGTGTGTGTAATCAAGGCATAGATAGCGAGCAGTTCTTGCTCTAGGGATATGGGAAGACCAGGAGACCTTGGCCACACTAGACTCTGACCCAGGTGGTCCTTACCCCACCAGACACTGTAGGTCCTTCCCAGCCTCACTGCCTAGCTCCATCATCTCCCCCTAGGGAGAGCAGTCTAGGGAAGAACACAAAAGCAAGGAGATCTGTGACAACATGAGTAGCCAGCCAGTGTAATGGGAAGGAAGCAGACCACGACTGGTATCTCATCAAGTGGCCCTGTGAATCCTACCTCACCCGACAGAAACCCCCACATGCTACCTTCATGGCTGAGGCACCCATTCTGACCCTCTTCCTAACTCACTCTACCATCTGAAAGAAACACTTGGAATCTGTCCCCCTCTATTTCCTCATCCCACATGAATTCACATGGCCCTGAGGGTGTGTGCTGCTTGCCTGTCTCCATAAGTCTCACTTGACCACTACTGCACTCGGCACCCCCTGGTCCAACCCACTTCAGAAGGGTGTATCAGTCAAAGTGCAGAAGGACCCAGGGAAGAGGCCAGGGTCCTCTGAAAGGTCCCCTGCCCTCGGGGCTGACTTTCTAGGCCAGCTGCCCAGGCAGTAAGAGCCCTCAAGTCACTCACCCCAGGCTTTCTTTTCTGCTTCTCAGGCCTCACATCATCCTCAATAATGAGCTCAATGCCAGCCTCAGAACGTAGCACTTCCTTCAAGTCCTCTTCCAGGTGTGGAGTCTGCGGCTGTGGACAGATGCAAGGGTGACCCACATGAGGCCCATTCAGGCTGTGCAGGTCTAAGAGAGGTGGACGATTCTAGGCAAGCAAAGGAAGCCTACACCAGGACACTGACCTCACATGAATTGCTCATAACCTAGTGGTCCTGCCTTAGACAGCTGGACGAAGACCTTGACCCTGATGACCTACATGTCTAGAAGAGCAGCTTTACAGCTCCACATAGCCCTGTGCAGCAATTTTCATGTCTACAGAGCAGAAGCTCAGGCTCATACGTATCAAGAACCTGACTCGGGCCGCAGCAGTTATTATAATCCAGATGCTTGAGCCCGGTCTTCTTTGAAGTCCCAGGTCCTCAAGGGTCGATGCAGAAGCACCACTAGAACCCTGGGATTTCAGACAGCACCTGTCTATAACCTCAGCACTGTGAGGGTGGCCAAGACAGGAGAAATCAGCCTGGACAAGTTCAAGAACAGTCCTGATAGTGTTAGTTTTCCATTAACTTGATACAAACTGGAGTCATCTGAGAGCAGGAGACCTGAGAAAAGGTTTCCAACCAGAATGGGCTGGAGGCAAACCTCTGAGGGTATATTCTTAATTGACGTGGGAGGGCCCCATTGTAGTCCTGGGGTGTATCAGAAAGTAATTGAGCAAGTCATGAGGAGCAAGCAAGTATAGAGCACTCCCCCTTCAGCAACTGCACCAGCTCCTGCCCTGACTTACCACTGTAGGCTGAAATAAGCCCTATCTCCCTGAGGTCACTTTTGGTCAACATTTTACCACAGCAATAGAAACCCAAGACACTGGGCTTCATAGACAAAAGCTATCTTAATAAGAAAGAACCTACATACACCAAAAGCCCAGGTTCCTTCTGTCCTTGTTCCGCACTAACTGGGACATTATGGGTCTTGTTTCCATTGCTCAGGTGCAGAAGCTCCAAGTAACTTCTCTACCCTCAGGTAGCAAAGACTTGGAGAGACAGTGAACACTCATAGTGACACTTCAAATGTCATACAAAGAGCCAGCATTGTCTACTCATCTACAGCCGCCAAGAACAAGCCTGAAGGGCGACCTAGTTCAACAGACACCCAGTAGGGACAGTATTAACTAGTACTCATGACTAGTACCAGTTTCTATAAGCCCCACTTGACCTAGAATCAATGAGATAAACTTCATCTTTGCTGAGGCTTTCCTTCTCTCCTCCCCATGTAGTGCAGACTGGCTCATAATAGCCTTGCCTCAGCATCCCGAGTGCTAAAGGCAGGGACCATCATACCTGGCTTCCACCCCCACCTTTTAAATAGGGTCTCATGTTGCTCAGGCTAGCCTCAAACTTTCTAGGTAGCTGAACTTTTGATCTGTCTGTCTCCTCCACCTGCCAAGAACAGGTATTACAGGTGTCACTATGTATGTCTTGGCCCTTTCCTTTACAGTAAGAAAATCTGTAGATATTTAGGTGGCATGTGTTTTAATGTCCACATCCCCTGTTCTACACACTGAAGGTACTCAGGAAATGCAAACAAGTAGGAACTGTACCTTGTGAGAAGACTACGGAGCCCTCAGAGAGAAAGGGGCTCATCAGCCCATGTCAGATGAATGCACCCCACACAGAGTCACAGCAACCATGGCACATACCAGGGGCTTCAGTGGTCCGTACTTCTCCAGGGCATTCTTGAACGGGGTTGGCGTGTGGGGAGTGTTGTCCATGGAGTACTTCTGATCTGGGGTTACAAACCTGCCAGGAGCCAGAGTAGGCTCAGTCAAAGGAAAAAGTGAACTCCCGCTTTCCCAGTCATGACCAGGATCCCCAGCTCCCCCCGGACACTCTTTCCTATCACATTGGTTCAACGGTGCCTGCCTGACTTCCTACACAAGTCTAGGTCAGGGACCTAGAAGAAGGAAAGAGGAGGGAGGAGACCATGACAATGATGGAGAGTGCTGCCCATCGAAATACAGCCTGGGGACTTCCCAGATACAAGGCAGACCTGCAGTCATATTTCAGACCTGGGAAGCAAGCCCACAACCCTATGTGTCCTCTCTATAGAAAGTATGTGGTACTAGGTACAAGACAGCCACAATCTCCACTGGTTCTCTCAGATCATCATGGTGAGGGCAGAAACGCGGAAAGAACACACGTACAGTTCTTCCATGTTCTCCATCTGCTCACAACTCGGGGGCCATGCTGCTCCTTACACAAAGGCATGCCTCCACCCTCGAGCTCCGGCAGTTCCCTTCTCAGTTCAGCTGTGTTTCCAAGGGGCCGTCCCTGATCTCTGGCTATAGTGGAACCAGTGTGCCACCCCTCAGGCCAGGGCAATTTTCCCTTCAGAGACCAGTGTATACTACCAATAAGGACCACACCTTGATGTGTGCTGTTTAGACAGTCCCTAATTTACAATTACAGCACAGCACACACCAACAGCATCGTGCTTCTCACTTTCTGTACAGTATAAATTAGCAAAGCAGTCTCTTGTACTAGGCTCTGCACTGGAGTTTCTCAACTGCAGGGTTAGCAATGGAATACATTTAAGGCAGGAGAGGCTAAACTATTTTCTGGAAGTTATCTACTAAATGGATTTTTTCTTTTCTTAAGTTTTTTGTGTGTGTGCGCGCGCATGCATGCGTGTCTGAGTTTAATTATGTACACCACTTGAGTGTAGAAGCATGAGGAACTCAGAGAAGAGCATTAGATCTCCTACAACTGGACTTACAAATGGCTGTGAGTCACCATGTATGTACTGGAAATTGAATCAGAACCCTTTGCAAGAGCAGCCAGTGCTCTTAACCAGTGACTCATCTCTAGTCCTGTAACACTCAAGGCATTTTCCACTTTTCTCCTCCCCCTGCTGCACGGTAAACACACACTTCATCACTGGCTCTATCACAGCCTCCATGTAGGGCATTTTTTTTTTTTTTTTGATTTTTCGAGACAGGGTTTCTCCGTAGCTTTTGGTTCCTGTCCTGGAACTAGCTCTTGTAGACCAGGCTGGCCTCGAACTCCCAGAGATCCGCCTGCCTCTACCTCCTGGGATTAAAGGCGTGCGCCACCACCGCCCGGCTTCATGTAGGGCATTTTAAACTAGTGTTGGGTCTATTCCACTGTAAGCTGAGAACACCAATATCCGTTGTTAGTAAACCATTCCTTCTACTAAGCCACAACCTCTATGACATGACAGAAAAAGTTCTGGGCACAGTGGTGACCGTACCTGTGATACCAGCTCCTGGGGAGGCAGAAGCAGGAAGACAGTAAATCAAGGTCAGTCTCAGCTACACACTGTGTCTGAGGCCAGTGTAAGACACACGAGGGCCTTTCTCAAACAACAGCACACCCCCAAACACAGGATGCATGAAATAAAGCTTTTGGCAACAAAACTCCAATTTGGAAATTTAAGTCTAGCATGTCTTGCAAAGAATCTTTGAAAGAGATAAGAATATCAAAAGAATTTGTGATAGTATCTGCATTTAAAGATAAAGCGTGTTTCCACCTCTGGTCAAAACGGAACAGCAAGAATCAGATACACCCTCTCACCAACAGAAGGCAGATAGATAAACAGTGAGGGGGACTTGTGACGTTGGGAAATTGGGGAAAGTAATCCCTGAGTCCATGGCTATTCCAGTTAGCTATCTATCTCTTAAGCCCAAAACAGGAAGAGGACACCCAGGCAGAGCCTAGCAGTCACATGAGCTGAGTACAGTGACGCACAGGCCTAAGAATGTCACTCATTATCATCAGCCTTTTTTATTGAGATGCAGTCTCATTACTAGCTTGGTAGGTCTGGAACTTGCTCTGTAGACCAGGCTGGCCTTGAACTCGGAGGTCCACTGGGAGGCCACCGGAGTGCTGGGATTAAAGGCGGCACCAGCGCCCCACCACCACCCAGCAAAAAGACCCACTCAGCTGTACCATAAAACAAAATGTAAAATACAGAAATACAAAATTTTACAGCAGTAAGTTCTACAACACAGGTCTCTAACCACAGAAGGAAAAGGCCAGGCCTGCCATAGTTCAGCATCCCTGTTAAAGGGCTCAGATGGAAACTCCAGGTTCTCATTTGAATGGAAGAATTACTTCTCACAAGACTATCATTACTACATTGAATGATTTCTAACCAATGGATTTTAATAAATTGCTTTTGAAAAGTCATCATTACCTTGTGCAAAATTCCTGAACCAGTTCCTTGAACAGACTGCAATGCCTCTGCCGCCAAACCAATGAATAAAGGAGCAAGAAAGCAACCCTCATCCACCTGGAATTCCATCATGCCACAAGAGGGAGTGGGCATACCATAAAAGCCCTCCCTCACAGCAGGCTGACGCTTCGCAGAGCTCTTGGCTCCTGAGGCATACATAGCCCAGGGGCACTTTTGGTTCAAACACCTCTGATCCATACTTGTTGCTTATCAAAGGAGGGAAAATATTAGATTTTTTTGTTTGTTTGTTTGGGGTGTGTGTGTGTGTGTGTGTGTGTGTGTGTGTGTGGCAACACTGTTTCTGAGATCCAGGACTATCAAGTTAAAAAAAATAAAGGGGAAAAAGAACAGGCTATTCAGACAAGGACCAACAGGTTGACAGCTAAGGTTGACAGCTACACCCCAGGATGAGAGCGCCTCCCTGTTGTCCAGGTGGACAGGTGGCAGTGCAGTACTCACGATGGATACTTCTGATGCAGGGGTGTCTTATCCCTGTGCAAGGGTGTGGTGACCACCACCTTCTGGCTGCACACTGGAGTGGACGTCAGTGAAGGGCTCTCTAGCTCCAGGGTATCCTGCTTGTTCCAGAAGTTCAGAAACTGTCAGGGAAGAGTTAGAACATGTGACAAGATGAAGCCTTTGACGGACAGGAATAGACCCTTAGACAGCACTCCCCATGTCTGTTCTGTGAGGTTGAGGTCTTGTCCTGACCTGTAGGACACCAGCAAAGACTTCAACAAGTATGACTCAGCCCTTCTGTCTTCCCTGTATTACCCAGTCAGGTCCTACAGCATTCTCAATGCAAGAAATTCCTCTATCCTTGAAAGTCCCTTTGGATCCATAGTTATCAACTTGATGGTGTTTACAATCACCATGGGAACAAACCTCTGGGCACGTCTGCAAGGGATTCTTGTAGACTAGGTTAAATGAAATGGGGACAACACACCCTACCGCGGGCAGTGCCAATCCACAGGCTGGGAACTTGGACTGAATAGCAAGGAAAAAGGGAGTCAAACGTCATCATTCTGCCTCCCTACAGGCTACAGTGTGACTGGTGGCCTTCGGCTCCTGCCGCCATGGCGTCCTTGCCACTGTAGCCAAGACAAAGCTGTCCTTTCCTCAGTTGCTTTCACCAAGTATTCTGATGAAATGCAGCAACAGGACAAGTGACTAAATCCTTACTAGCTTCATTCCCAGCAGCACTTCACTTTATCCCCTATCTGGATCTTTTATAACGCAGAGTGGAAGCTTCATGAGGGCAGGGCCAGGTCTGGTTTTGATCACCTAGCACTGAGTCCCTAGCACTAAGCACAGGGAGATAGTCAGTGAATACTGATTATCCAATGTGTACTGTGCCAGACCCCACTGGGGTACTAGGTGTTTTATCTATGCAATCAAGGCAGTCAGAGGGACCCACGCACCTGGGAAGGAGAGAACGGAAGGGTTTTGACAGGTGTGCTCTTCGGGGTAAGACTGTTACAAGAGTCCAGGAAAGACAGGCTGGCACTGTTTTCTGTGACAGGTGACAGGGCCACACGCCGTTTCTTCTGCCGCTTGAGCACTGAAGGTGGTGTGCCAATGCCTGAGCCTCCAACCTCAGTGCTCGGGGAAATGGGGATCAGCTCCCCCCGGCTGCTCCGGCTCAGGTCTGAAATAGTGTGGCCATCGAGCCGATACTCAGTCATGCTGGGCCCCGGTGTGGCAGTCTCGTGGGATGACAGTGCCTGTTCTTGCTGCTGTGATGTCTGGGGTTGCACTGGACTGCTGTTGACACTGCCCTCAGCAGACGGTTCTTCAGGAAGATCAAATTTACTCAAGTCACACCAAGCATCAGGGTCCTGCCAGAAAGGGAGGGTAGAAAGTCCTAATACAGTAGAACTTCATTCATTGCATGAAAATATACCAATGTCAAAATGGGATCCTTATCCCTGGGATCAGTCATTACCACTTACATTCTTTTCCTCAATGCTCTATGTATTATACTGAAGCTTGAACAGAATGCTTGCCAATCAACAGCTTTACAATCCCTTAGCAACCTGCTAGAAAGCATGACTTTTTTTTCTTATTAATTCATTGCATTTATTTATACGTGAGTGTCAAGAACAACTTGAAGGAGTTAGTCCTCTCTCTGCCACGTGGGTCCTCTGGATTGAACTCAGATGGTTGGGCTTGGCGGCAAGTGCCTCTATCTGCTGAGCCATCTCACTGGCTCCCTTTCTTGCTATCACATTAAAGAACCCATGCTAAGCTCAAAAGAGTATATGAGAATCACCAGTCCTCATCTTTACCCAAAGGCATCTAGAAACAGAAGGTTCCACTTTGATCCTGGAAGTATGGCCCTGAGATAGAGTCCACTTGCACGCTGTGGTTCTTGGGACTTGCTGGAGCCAGACGCAGCTCATTCCTGAGAGTAGAAACTAGCTTGCAGCTAGGTTGACCTCAGATCCTGATCTCTTAGGGATCAGAGGTCCAGGAAACTGATGGCATCTTGGAGCTAGGAAGCATATCCTGCAGGAATGCCTGGGGAGGATGCTGGATAGGATGGACAGTGGTTTTATAGATCCTTTCCCTGATCTTCACCACTCCCAGTAGAGAGTCTGAGGTCTGAGTCAGTCAGGACTTAACTCCTAGCTGATATAGCCTGAAGCTGGCTATCACATCAAAAGGGTGGCCCCAGCCACAAGCTCTCAGGCAATGTCACTGTTTAGCTATTTTTCTCAGAAATGACACATTCCCTCCTAGAGGAAAGTTACAAGAGCCACAAGGCCCCTCCCCACAGTTACAGAGCTGTAAGTAACTGCTGGTGAAGAGACTCTGCCCGAGGGCTGCATACTATCTGGGCGCCGCAGGGATACTGCCTGTGAGTCTGTCCCTCATGCTGGTCAGCTTACTAGTGATGCAGCCGTCTTGTGGAGTTACGGGATACCCCCATCCTCTAGGCATCACCTGCTAGAGCTGTGTGGGATCGGTCTGTCCTTGGTGCCATACCTGGGGTAAACAGGTATTTGCTTGTCTCCACACAAGGAGCACAACCTATGACACCTAGGGCAGTAATCATAGCGTGGCCTAGGGGTGAGCAGCCAAACCCACCAGCTGAGCAGTCGTAACTCCTGGCACTTCCAGGCCCCTCTCCAGTGAGACCAATTCGGCACCCTCTCTAAGAATACTTTTCATCCCATTCCATGCTGTAGGGCAAGAACTGCAATGACCTCACTAGTGTCCCCAGCCTGGTCAGGGCTGTGCAACCTCCATCAATCAATAAATGCAAGGAGAGTGGTGGAGGGAAAAAAGGTAAGTTCACAAGAGAAGTGTTGGGGCCAACATACCGACTCAATCAAGTCCAGGGCTTCTGAGAGGCTGGACCCCACAGCAGGGATGAGGAGGTTTGCCGCCTCCACCACCCATTTGTAGGGCAGGCTCGTTTCTGACGAGGGGGAGTCCTCTTGATATTCACGCTTGAGGGGCTCCAGGGGCTCTGGGGTGTGCACTTCGCCCAGATCAGCAGGCACAGGCTCATGTTCCTGTTTAGCACAAGCAGCAGCTGCTGCGGCCTCCTCCTCACTGCTCTCCTCTTCCTTCACAGCAGAGGGCGCCAGCGGCCAGCCAGCCATAAGACTTCCCTGTCAGATCCAAGGGCACACAGTACATTTTCGTTGAAACAGACAATGCTGTAAGTTTCTATCTAAAAACACATAACCCAAATCAAAGATAAAGGAAGCTCAGATGACCAGAAATTGCAAGACATTCCGATTGTACTGCGTATTTGAAAAATATTAGTATGACATAGGCTAATGAGGCTTACGGAAAAATAACTAATCCTGGACTAGTCACAGGAAAAGCGGAACATGGACTACACAGAAGAGAGGGGTCCTGAAACAATGCTGGGCATGGCAGCACTTGTCATTCCAGAACTTGAAAGGCCAAGGCGAAATGCCCACAAGTTACACAGTGAATTCTACAACAGCGTGGGCTACGGAGGTGGCTTGGCAGATAAAGGTGCCTGCAGCTGGGCAGACAACATGAGTTTGACCCATAAGAGCCACATGGTAGAGAAAACAGACGCTATCCTGACTTACACACACACACACACCATGGTACTTGCACACACGGACACACAGACACACAGTTTTTAAAGCAACAAAAATGTCTTTAAAGCAAGCAAAGAAAGCAATTCATTATGGACACACATTTGTCCAAAACCAGGTTTCCGGGGTCTGTGTAACAGCCCACATGGAGACTGCCTGACTCTGCTTCCTGAGTGCTGGGATTAAAAGTGTGGACCACCATGCCCGGCCACACATACTCACTTGTTTGTTAAAGTTATTTTTTAAAGCAAGCAAACAAAAACAAATCGTTACCACCACAAGGCTCAGAATCAATGTGGAAGTCCCTGGATTAGAAACAGACATACCTTAAAACACAAAAGAAGGAAGAAGAAAGAGAAAGAAACAGATATACCGAGCATAAGTGAATGCCCTTATTTTGGGAAATACAAGCTGAAACACAGAATATTCGGGGGATAAAAATGTAGTAACTCCCGGTTTTTCTTTCTTTTTCGAGGCAGGATTTCTATGCAGTCCCAATTGGCTTGTAAGTCTACAACTAGACCAACCAGTCTCAGTCTCCAGTGTGCTGAGACTACAGGTGTGGGCTAGCCCTAGATAAAGTATATCCTAATGGACACACTGAGTAATACAGTAGTTAATGCAAGTCTGGCAAATGGGAAAAATGAGCTAAGCCTTGGAGCTGCAGGTCTGTGGGAGGGTGCTTATCTGGCACGGGCAAGGCTCTTTGGGAATGGGACAGGAATGGAACCAATCCCAAGCACACATGGTAACTCCTAGTGCTAGCCCTGAAACGCTTCTGAATGTTTATCCCAACACTGTGACCAAAAAAAAAAAAAAGAAATTGAGGAAAATCCTTCCCAGGAATAATTCTCAAAACAGACCCTAGTAAATGAGCCCTGCTCACAATTCCCACAAATTCAAGGCTAGGCTAGGCTACATGAGATCTGCTCACAAAGCAAATGCTGGGCTGGCACTTGATCTGTGTTCGATCGTTGGGATCCATGGTAGGAGAGAATTGCAAGTTGTTCTTCACCTCTACCTGTGTAAGACTTTAAGACAATCCTAAAGCCATTTTTGATAATTCTGAATCCTCTCAGCCTCTGTGCCATAGTGCTTCCCCTCCTCCCCTGGGAACCAAGGACCTAACAGCTATACTCGCACGTACTCAGTTCCTGAACAATTACCCATATACGTATGTTTTGGTTCGGTCCCCTGGGAAACGGGGTCAAAATGACCTCTTACCTCATCTGATCTGGCAACAGCTCTCCAGTCAATTATTGGTAATAGCCCTTTCAAATAAGTCAATCAGAATAGTCAAAGAACAACCCCCCTTGCTTCTGTGGCCCCTTTAAAAGTAGACTGTACCCGCTATTCTAGGTCCCTCGGCTTCCCGAATGCTGGGGGACCCTGTCATGACAGAATTAATAAAATCCTCATGCTTTTGCATCGGCTATGGTATGTGAGATGGTCTCTGAGGGCGACTCCTTCTTGATGTTTGGACGCTAGAGTACAACACCTGCACAGTGGTATGCACATCCCGTCCCCAACACACACATGCACAAGATAAACAAATGTAATAAAAAACCGAAAATAAGGGGCTAAAGGGGTGGTTCAGGGGTTAAGGGCACTGACTGTTCTTCCAGAGGACCCAAGTTGTTTCCAGCATCCACATGACAGTTCACAACTGTCTGTAACTTTAGGATCCAACACCCTCACACAGACATACATACAGGCAAAACAACATCAGTGCACATAAAATATAAATTATTTTAAAAAATGAAAACAAAAGCAAACAAAAAAACGCATCTGGAGAGGAACGAATGAGACAAAGGTTGAGCTGATCTATGCTCACCCCATCCCAGCAAGGCCAGCACTTTGGACAACACTCCAGTGTCAAAGGAAGAAAGGTGTGCCAATAAACTGACTCCCAGCAGAGCAGGGTCTTTAGTGGCACCACGTCCCCTCATGCTCTGGCCTCCCTTGGTGAATATTCTTTCTTTCCCTCAGAAATCTCAAGTTGAAAGCATACTGCTTAGACATGCAAGAAACTGCCAGAAGCAGACTCCTTGGTGAGGGAACCTCCAGGGAGCTAGGACCAGAGACGCCCTTACACGTTCTTCCATCTTTCTCTGCAATTTCAATTCCATATCTTGTCCCTCTACAAAGCTGCATCTGACATCAGGGGATCAGATTCCCAGAAGTTGGAACCCCAAGAATTAGAGGCAAAAACGTGCTGCAACTCTCGAGCAGGATGGTGTAGAGCTGAAACAAGCAAGTTTCCGCTAAGCAGTAATATGACAAGACAGTCATATCCATCAGTAACCATCTCAGACCAAGACAGCACAAGACAAATGGGGGAGGGGGCTGCTCACACTGTCATTTTTGTCTCCAATCTTTTTGAGACAGGGCCTTGAATTTACAGAGATCCGCCTGCCTCTGCCTCTGGGATTAAAGGTGTGAGTCACAACTGCCTGGCCCTGCAATCTCAATTTTTAAAAAATAAATCAGGTTTTTTTTACTTTTTATAGTTAGGATCTAAGTAAAAAAAAAACCAAATTATTGGAGTGTGATGGCTGTTCTTAGTTGTCAACTTGACTACATCTGGAATTAACTAAACCCAAGCATCTGGATACAGCTGTGAAGGATTTTTCTTAATGAAATCATTTGAAGTGGGTAGAATAACTTTTAACCCTTTATCTGGACCACACCTTCTGCTGACGTGAAGGAGGAAACTTTTGCTCTTTGCCTACTTGCTCTCGCTCACTGGCAAGTTCATTCTGCTGTAAATGAAGAGATCCAGCATTGTGACCTGAAAACTACTGGATTCTTGGACCTTCTGTTGGTAGACAGCCATTGTTGGACTAGCTGGACTGGACCACAGCCTGTAAGTCATTCTAATAACCCTCTTTCTATACTTATAGATAGACAGACTCCTTCTAAGTTCTGTTCCTCTAGAGAACCCTACTACAGCTTTTGGTATCAGAAATGGTTCTAGAACAAGAGAAGTATGAGGATGAATTTTTTGTTCTTTGGTTTTTCAAGACAGGATTTATCTGTATAACAAACAGCACTAGCTGTCCTGGAACTAGCTCTGTAGACCAGGCTGGCCTTGAACTCACAGAAATCTTCCTGCCTCTGCCTTCCGAGTGCTGGGATTAAAGGTGTGTACCAACACAGCCTGGAAAGGATGAATTTTTAAAAGTATCTGAATAGGCTTTCCAATTTGCCAACATCTAATTGTCAGCTAAACCAGCAGTGACTTTCCCTAAAGAAGATGCCAGGCAAGACAATACTGATGATGTCCCTTGGGGCCCACCAATAGTTGCCTCTAGACCTATAGTCATACTAAGGCTAAGCAGGCTCCTAGAGAGAAGAGAGAAAGCGTAGTTCACAAGAAGGTATGCTATACTATTTAAGCGTGTAATGAGTTTGTTAAGTAGAGTTTTATTACAGTAGAAGTCTGGGGAGTATGTGGGAATGGATTTTAAGGGTATGGATAACAGTGAAAGGAATATAAAACTTGATCAGGCTGAGTTTATTGCTACAGGTCCATTGGATGAAGATTCTAAGTTTAATATGGGAACCTTCACAATTAAAGGGGGGGGGGGTGTTTGAATGGTTGGCTGAACATTTGTCAGAAGATGGCCTACTGAAAAGGAGTTGGAGGTACCTGACATCCCTAGCTTCGTGTTTACGGGGTTTTAAGGCTCAGGAAAATTGCAATACTTGAGTGTGTACAATGTGTAAAACCTAATCCTCCACCACGGGAAAAGCCAGAAGACATACCCTTCACTACTCCTATAGGATGCAAATGGTAAAGGGGCACCAGCATATTTGAAGAACTTTGTTGTCACCCTTTTTCTTGTGCCAGACCTTAAGGTTGGAGTTGCTGCTGCTCAGCTGGATGAATTAAAAGCAATGGGTTTAATTGGGTCCTGAGGAAGCAGGGTCAGGGGGCATCACTGAATCACCAAAGACCACCAAAGGTGGTCATAGTTATTGTAATAGGCAGCATAGACAAATAGTCTATGACCAGGCCAGGTGGTGGTGGTGCACATGCCTTTAATCCCAGCACTCAGGAGGCAGAGGCAGGCAGATCTCTGTGAGTTCAAGGCCAGCCTGGTCTGAGTTAGTTAGTTCCAGGGCAGGCTCCAAAGCTACAGAGAAACCCTGCTGGGGGGGGGGGGGTCATATGACATAAAATGCTGATTAGTCAGTAGCCAGACAGGAAATATAGGCGGGGCAACCAGGCAGGAAGTATAGGCAGAGCAACCAGAACAGGAGAATTCTGGGAAGAAAGAGTCAGTCTGCAGTCACCCAGATGCAGAAGAAACAAGATGAGAATGTGTCACTGATAAAAGGTGTAGTAGGAGCTTCGGGCTGTGTTCCGCCACCCAGTTCCCGCCACCGGCTAGCTTTACCCGAAATAACAACACACATACTGTATTCTTTTAAACACTTGCTTGACCCACTAGCTCTAGCCTCTTACAGGCTAGCTTTATACCCGAAATAATTACACGGAAACTGTATTCTTCTAAACACTGCTTGGCCCACTAGCTCTAGCCTCTTACAGGCTAATTCTCATATTTTGCCTAACCCATTTCTAATAATCTGCATAGCACCACTAGGTGCGCTTACCGGGAAGATTCTAGCCTACGTCCATCCTGGGTAGGAGCTTCATCGCGTCTCTGAGCTCACTTCCTCTTCCTCCCAGCATTCTGTTCTGTTTACTCCACCCACCTATGTTCTAACCAATAAAATGGGCCAAGGCAGTTTCTTTATTTTTTAACCAATGACCTTCCTCCATCAAAAAGATACCAAGCCATGTGGCTAACACTGATAAGAATTATGGGTAAGATATAAGATATAAGAGTTAATAAGAAGCTGAAGCCTAAGCTAATAGGCCAACCAGTTTATAATTAATGTAGACCTCTGTGTGTTTCTTAGGGACTGAATGGCTGCAGGACCGGGAAGGACAGAAATCTTTGTCAACAAGATGGAAAATAAATCCAAACAAAATTCAAGGGCTTTCTAACTCAATGAAATTCTAAGAAATCTAGTGGTGTGTGTGGTGGTGGTATACAGAAACCAGTGCCACCTTTTAAGGTAAAGGATAAGTTATTGCACCAGGCCCCTCATACCGCCAAAGAAAGAAATAAGATTAGTGGGGGCCTCTCTGGATTCTAGAGACAACATATTCCCCACCTGGGTCTCTGGCCCATATACCCAGAGACTCTGAAAGCTGCTAGTTTTGACTGGGGCAAGGAACAGGAAGAGATTCTTCAACAGGTCCAGGCTGCTGTGCAGACTGCTCTACCACTTGGATCACATGATCCAGCAGACCTGATGGCTACCTGAGGTGTCAGTGGCAGATAAGAATGCTGTCTGGAGTCTTTGTTAAGCCCCTATAAGTGAATCACATTAGAGACCTTAAGGATTTGGGAGCAAGGCTCCATCATTATCTGCAGATAATTATTGTCCCTTTGAGAGACAGCTCTTGGCCTGCTATTGGGCCTTAGTGGAAGCTGAACGTTTAATAATGGGCCAAGTTACCATGCAACCTGTGCTGCCCATCACAAGCTGGGTGTTACCAAGCCATAAAGTAGGACATACACAGCAACAATTTATTGTCAAATGAAAGTTTTGTGTGTGTGTGTGTGTGTGTGTGTATGTATGTATGTATGTATTATGTATATTTGGGCCCACATGGGTCTGAAAGGTACAAGTAAATTTACAAGCAGAAGTTTCCCAAATGCCTCCAGTTTCTATTCCTATTCCTATTCCTATTCTATTCTATTCTATTCTATTCTATTCTATTCCTGTTTACTGCATGCACCTAGAGGCTCATGGGGCTATACGATTGGTTGACTGATAAAGAGATGACTAGAGTCTGGTTTGATATGGGATTCCTTCTATATGCTGTAAATAAGTTTTATTGGCATTGGTTAATAGAGAAGCTGCTTTAGGCCAATGATTTAACAGAATATACCCAAGCTGGAAAGATATTTAGAGATAGTAGGCAGAGTCAGGATGATGCCATGTAGCAGCCACAGGACACAGTCGCTGGACACTGGACAGAACCTTACCGGTAGGCCACAACCATATTGTGACACATAGATTAATAGAAATGGGTTAATTTAAGATATAAGAGCTAGCTAGAAATATGCATAAGCTAATAGGCTAAGCAGTGTTGTAATAATACAGTTTCTGTGTGGTTATCTCAGGTCTAGGCGGCCGGGAAACAAATAAGCAGTTTCAACTAACACTGGTTTACTGATGGTTTAGCACATTATGCCAGTGACCACTCAGAAGTAGACAGCTGGCACCATTACAACCCCTTTCTGGCACAACCCTGAAAGTCACTGGCAAAGGGAAATCATCACAGTAGGCAGAACTTCAGGCAGTATACATGGTCATTTATTTTGTTTGGAAAGAGAAATGACAAGATGCGCGACTTAAGTTGATTCATTCATCTAGTGGATCGGCTGGATAGTCAGAGACTTGGAAAGAGCTGACTGGAAAATTGGTAAGACAGAAATCTAGGGAAGTATGTAGATAGGTACCTGCAAACGGTGAACTGCCAAGATACATGCATCTCATGTAAATGCTCATCAAAAGGGGACTTCAGCAGAGGAAGAGTTCAATAATCAAGTAAACAGAATGACTCACTCTTTGAACAATCAAGTCTCTTTCCCCAACCATCTCTGTCATTGCACACTGGGTCCATGAACAAAGAGGCCATGGTAGCAGAGATGGGGTTTGTGACAACACGGACTGCCACTTGCCAAGGCTGACCTGGTATAGGTGCTGCTGAGTGCCAGATCTGCCAAGAGCAGAGACCAATGCTGAGCTCCATTTCCTGGGGTGACCAGTCAGCAGCCTGGTAGCTCCACTTCCCTCCACGGAAAGAACAATGCTGTCCTCACTGTTCTAACTAAGCATTTGCCTTTCCTGCATGCTATGCTTCTAACAAAACCATCATCTGTGGACTTACAGAACTCCTTATCTACCCTCATGGTATTCCACACAGTATTGCTTCTGAACAAGGAACTCATGTCACAGCCAGAGAAGTGTGACAGTGTGTCCAATATCATGGAATCCGCTGATGTCACCTACCACATTCCCCACCATCCTGAAGCATCTGGCCTGACAGAAGCATGGAATGGCCTTTTGCAAACAGCACCAATTAGATGGCAGCAGCCTGGAGAGCTAGGGTTCTCCAGAAGGCTTTGAATCAGCAGGTGGAAACGGGAATAGTTCTACTCACTATCACCCTTAGTGACCCACTAGAAAATATAAGAGTTAGCCAATAAGAAGCTAGAGCTAATGGGCCAAGCAGTGATTTAATTAATACAGTTTCCGTGTGGTTATTTTGGGAATCTGGGTGACCAGGAAACAAAGAAGCAGCTTCCTACTATACCTGTCTCAAAGACAAGAAAGAAAGAAAGAAAAATAAAAAAAAGAAGGCACCATGAACAAGCTGTTCTCTTTCTTACCTCTTCCACATGGGCTCTAGACATGGGGCACGTGTATGCAAACACACCTTCTTTTGGATTTTCGAAACAGGTTTTCTCTATGTAGCCCTAACTGTCCTGGAACACCCTCTGTAGACCAGGCTGGCCTAGAATTCTCATAGATCTGCCTGCCTCTGCATCCCAAGTGCTAGGGTTAAAGGAATGCGTCACCACCACCTGGCTATAAAAAGGATTTTTTTTTCTTTTTGGTTTTTCAAGACAGGGTTTCTCTGTGTCACTTTGTTGCCTTCCCTGGAACTAGTTCTTGTAGACCAGGCTGTCCTCGAACTCACAGAGATCCTCTTGCCTCAGACTCCTGAGTGCTGGTATTAAAGGCGTGCACCACCACCGCCCAGCTTTATAACAAGGATTTTTAAAAATAGCAAGAACACTTTCAGTTTGCAGATAGGAAAGACCTTTAAGAAATAAGTTGTTGAAAGGGGTAGGAGGCTGAGAACTCCTCTCTAACCCACTTCTCAAAATGTTATCTGACCGCTTTCTTGTCCTAGCAAACTAGGACTAGATTGTCACAAGGAAAGCTCTAGAAACATGAAGGCTGCACTCAGACCCCGGAGCAGAAATGAGTGAGTGGCTCTGAGGAAGGTATTGAGGAGACAGGGTAAGAAAACCAGGGAATAAAGACAACAACCAGCCTGGAATGAAACCCAGAGCTTGAGCCACAGGAGGCCACTCACCTGGCTTTCCATGGGCTGGGCACTCTGGTGACGGTCCTTGTCCTCAAGTTCCAAAAGCAGGTAGACAGGTTTGCAGTCTCTGGACTCGTTTGGGAAGCCTCGTGTGTCTACTTTCCTCTTGATGGTGGAGTTCCAGTGATTCTTCACAGCATTGTCCGTCCTGTGGGGAAACCCAGGGGCCCCTGACATGTGGCTCTCGGAGGCGCTTGGAGGCTTCCCCTGTAAGACTTTAAGACAATCCTGAAGCCATTTTTGACAATTCTGAATCCTCTCAGCCTCTGTGCCATAGTGCTTCCCCTCCTCCCCTGGGAACCAAGGACCTGACAGCTACACTCGCACGTGCTCAGTTCCTGAACAATTACCCATATACGTATGTTTTGGTTCAGTCCCCTGGGAAACGGGGTCAAAATGACCTCTTACCTCATCTGATCTGGCAACAGCTCTCCAGTCAATTATTGGTAATAGCCCTTTCGAATAAGCCAATCAGAATAGTCAAAGAACAATCCCCCTTGCTTCTGTGGCCCCTTTAAAAGTAGACTGTACCCGCTATTCGAGGTCCCTCGGCTTCCCGAATGCTGAGGGACCCTGTCATGACAGAATTAATAAAATCCTCATGCTTTTGCATCGGCTGTGGTGTATGAGATGGTCTCTGGGGGTGACTCCTTCTTGGTGTTTGGTGAGTCCAACACCCCCACCCTGCTGCAGCGTATCCCCCATCTCTAAGTGAAGCTTCGGCCGAATGCGCTGTGAGCATTGTTTGGCTCACTGTTTGTAGCCCTCCAATGGCTTAGCAAACATCCACATATCTCCATGGAATAAGCAAAAAGGACTGAGTGCAAGCTGGACTGACCCAGAAAGCTTCTCTGAAGAAAGAGCAGCGAGAACTGATAGCACATGCGTAGGCCTCACAACAGAGCAGGGCAGCAATGCAGGCAAGGTTGTCAGAGTGGCTCAGGGCCAAGCAACCAAGGTGACTGCAGATGGAGGTGAGGCTACTGGCATGTTCAAGGCCAATGTTTCTTGCCCAACCAAGCAATAAGGCAGGCCCTCAAAAGTAACACAAGGGGCTGAAGTTATATTAACAGGCAGTTCAGACTCAAAAGACACTTTATCACCTGGTCTTCTCTTTATTCTTCTTTCCAGGATCACACTTCCATGACAATGGAAGGACTCAAAACAAAACACAGAAAACAAAAGCAAAGTCGGGACAAGAAAACAGGGAGGGAAGTAGCTGCAGATCAGATTTTGGAAGTTATTGGAAAGTGGAAAGAGGTCAGATGAGTAACAGACAGCCCAGGAATCTAGGAGTCCAAACCAAACTGACCTTACAGGAAGACTAACTAGAATCGGTTCACCCTCAAGGCTCCTCCCAGGGCTTCCCAGAACTCCAGGAGCCCCAAGATTGTAGCAACAGGATTGAATGAGGAGCACAGACAGGCACAGGTTAAGCAGAGCAGCTGTCTGACCCTGACCTCCAGGCAGGAAGAGATGTTTCCTCTTTAAAAAATAACCCAGTTTGTGTGTTGGGCAGAGCTCAGTGCAAGAGCATTTGACTGCAGACATAACCCAGCAACCGTGGCCACAATGGACAAAAACAGGACAGAAACTGAGGCCTCATGGAAATCTGCACCCCGGAGGTGAGATGCCCAACGCCAGGCATCCCAGACAACAGCTCCTTAAAGGAATAAGCTACCTCGAGGAATAAATAAGTCCAGAGAAAAGCATTAATTCTTGGAGCATCCCAAAGGGCCAACGAACAACAAACCCTGCAGGTAAGCAGCAGCAGTGTGCAGTGGGCTTCACAACAGTGGTTGCCAACTGCTTCCTAACAGCGAAGAGCCAACCACAGATCGGCAATCCTTCAAAGCAAACCTCCTGTATTAACCAATATGGATGGGCAAAACAAAGAGAAAAACACTAGGCCATGGTTGTCAACTGCCCTAATGCTCTGAGCCTTTAGCACAGTTCATGTTATAGTAATCCCAACCATGAAATTATTTTCATTACTACTTTTCATAGGCAAGCACACAGTGCAGGGAAGGAGGTTTGTTTGGTTTTTTTTTTAATCTTTTTTTTAAAATATTTATTTATTTATTATATATACAATATTCTGTCTGTGTGTATGTCTGCAGACCAGAAGAGGGCACCAGACCTCATTACAGATGGTTGTGAGCCACCATGTGGTTGCTGGGAATTGAACTCAGGACCTTTGGAAGAGCAGGCAATGCTCTTAACCACTGAGCCATCTCTCTAGCCCCTTTTTTAATCTTTTGATCTTTAAACACAGTATCAACGGTGAAATAAGTGGCTGCAAACATACATTAAGGATCTGGGCCAGAAAAGGGGTTAGAATTTAGGAAACAAAACTTTCTTTGTTCTTGTTTTTTTTTTGTTTTTGTTTTTGTTTTTTTCCAAATAGGGTTTCTCTGTGTAACAGTCCTGGCTGTCCTGGAACTCGCTCTGTAGGCCATGCCTGTTGAGGCTGGCCTCAAACTCACAGCGATACGCCTGCCTCTGCCTCTCGATTGCTGAGATGAAAGGTGTGCACCACCACCTCCTAGCCAGAAAACAAAACTTCTTAGTTAAAATAATTTCCAAAGGATTGGAGGGTAAAAGCCAAGAAACTTCTGAGAAAGTGAAATCAAAAAGAAAATAGAGAAAGATGAAAAGATCACGAGATGCTCCCAATACTCTGAACAAAAATGACTTTCAAACTCTACATATATTCAAATCATCTATTACATATGGGATAAAAGTGAGGACTGAGCTTTGGATGCTAATGAAGGATGTGTCCACTAAATTAAGGACATAAACAAAACAAAAGGGGTCTAACAGTATGAGGGACAAAAGACATTTAATCTAACAACAGAGAAACCCTGTCTCAGGGGAGGAAAAAAAAAATAAGAGGCATGACTCTCTTCTTGCTGTGGGTCAATGGTCAATATTTTAAATTGTATTTTATAATAAATAAAAATAAAAAAATTAAATTAAATTGTATTTTAAATAAATGCTGATTGGTCAGTAGCCACGCAGGAAATATAGGCAGGGTGACCAGGCAGGAAGTAGAGGCAGGGCAACAAGAGCAGGAGAATTCTGGGAAGAAAAAAAGACTCAGCCTGCAGTTGTCACCCAGACACAGAGCAAAGAAAGATGTGACTGTCTCACCAATAAAGGTACCAAGCCACATGGCTAACACAAACAAGAATTATGGACTAATATAAGTTATAAAAGTTAATAAGGAGCCCAAGCTACTAGGCTGACCATTTTATTTTTTTTTTTTTTTTTTTTTTTTTTGGTTTTTCGAAACAGGGTTTCTCTGTGGCTTTGGAGCCTGTCCTGGAACTAGCTCTGTAGACCAGGCTGGTCTCGAACTCACAGAGATCCGCCTACCTCTGCCTCCCGAGTGCTGGGATTAAAGGCGTGCGCCACCATCGCCCGGCTAGGCTGACCATTTTATAATGTAGACTTCTGTGTGGTTTTTTTGGGGACTGAATGACTGCAGGACTGGGTGGGACAGAAACCTCTGTCAACACTCTCCATCTCCTGGTGGCTGATGGGACTTCCACTACCTGTACCATGTTTGTCTTAAACTCTAATAATAAACTTGTCTTTGAGATTAAAAAAACAAAAACACCTGTGAAAGGAGGGCCACATAAAAAGAATAGCCAGAGAAGAAGGAAATATATTCATATACAGTATTAGTGCTTGAATTCTATATTCAAGGCAGTGGTATAAGCTCTGTTGTCCTAACTAAAAATTGGGGTCACGGGATATAACAGGTATCCGAGTTATCTTTTTTTCCCACCTAAGACAGGGTCTCTCTTTGTAGACCTGGCTGGCCTCGAACTCAAGAGATCGACCTGCCTCTGCCTCCAAACTGCTAGGATTAAAGGCATGCGCCATCATATCAGGCTGTCTACACCTAGTTTTAACTAACTACTTGTCAGCAGGGCGATGGTGGCGCAGGCCTTTGATCCCAGCACCTGGAAGGCAGAGGAAGGAGGATCTCTGTGAGATCAAGGCCAGTCTGGTCTACAGAGAGTTCCAGGATAGCTAGGGCTATATAAGGACCTTGTCTCAAAAAGGGGGGAGGGAGGGGAGGGGACCAAAGTCTGCCAAGTATAAGCCTGCAAGTGAGCTAAAGCAAGCCAGTAAGCAATGTTCCTCCCTGGTTCTGGCTTCAAGTTCTTACTCTACTTCCCTCAACTGTGACCTGAAATGTACGCATAATAAACCCTTTCCTCCCCAACTTGCTTTAGGTCAGTGTTTTATCTCAGCGACAGGAGAACCAGAACAGCTGGATAGAATGGGGCATCAGGGAGGTAAAGAGGGTCAGAGTCCCAGGAAGCTAAGTCTGTGGCTGAAAACCAAGATGAACAACATCACAGGGGCTGAGGAAACAGATGGTTCAGCAGCTAGCAGCATAAATCACTCACTCTTCCAAAGGATCCAGATTTGATTCCCAGCACCCACCGGGTAGCTCACAACTGCAACTCTAGTCCTAGGACATCCAACGCCCTCTTCTGGCCTCTTCAGGTACCAGCCAGACATGGTACAGACACACAAGCAGGCAAAACACTCACACACATAAAAAAATAATAATAATATAAAAGAACCCAGAGGTGTAATAGTCTTAAGAACAACGTATCATTCATTAATATGGAGACTGTCTAGGCAGGGTGGTGTATACCCACGTTCAGCACTCAGGAGGCCAAGGCCACAAGGTGAAGTCAGCATGTCCCTGTCTCCAAACACAAACAAGATGAGTCTGGTTTAGCAGAAAGTAGGAAATGGGGACAGAACCATACTCCTTGTAACAGGATATAACCTGAGGTGCTGCCTTTTTAGCCCTGCCCTGCTGATGCATGACTCTGGAGACAAGGCGGGTTGAATACTGAAGAACATGGACGGCTAACAGTACTCTGGGTCACTCTATCCAGGATGGGCCTCACTTCTTGGAGCAGAAGTCAGCTCACCTCCCTGGCAGCATCTTGGCGATCTCAGCCCAGCGGTTGCCCAGCACTTTATGGGCCTCGCAGATTATGCGATCTTCCTCCTCGGTCCAGCAGGACTTCTTCACCTCAGGGTTGAGGTGATTGTGCCAGCGCTCGCGGCACTGCTTCCCCAGCCGGCCCTTCAGGTGTTTGGCAATCAGCGTCCACTGTTTTGTGCCATACTTCTTGACCAGCTCAATGACCTTAAAGAAAACATCAGTGAAGGACCTGCCCCTCAATCACCTCCACTCAAGCATCGCCAGATCCAGGTGGGTCTCACTTCGCAGGGCTTGAGAGAGCTACAAGCCTGAGAGGTCAGCCCCGATCACACTGTAGTTATTGCATGCCCTCTTGGCACTTCTATGGACATCAGGAGGGTAGAACCCCAAGCCATGGCACCTACAGCTAGACTTTGGTCTTCAGTCACCTCTCTGAAAGGCTCTTTTGCTCAGAATACAAACCCTAACAGCCGG
The DNA here is from genome assembly GCF_018167655.1 of Microtus oregoni. Lineage (NCBI taxonomy): Eukaryota > Metazoa > Chordata > Mammalia > Rodentia > Cricetidae > Microtus > Microtus oregoni. The sequence continues at coordinate 6,935,036 of NW_024543079.1, forward strand.
GGGCTGGAGAGATGGCTCAGTGGTTAAGAGCATTGCCTGCTCTTCCAAAGGTCCTGAGTTCAATTCCCAGCAACCACATGGTGGCTCACAACCATCTGTAAAGAGGTCTGGCGCCCTCTTCTGGCCTTCAGGCATACAGACAGAATATTGTATACATAATAAATAAATAAATATTTAAAAAAAAATTAAAAAAAAAAAAAAAAAAACCCTAACAGCCACAGTCACCCAGCTAGGCCCTCTTCAATTCCCTTTTTTCCCCCCAAGACAGGGTTTCTCTGTGTGGCCCTGGCTGACCTGGATCTTGCTCTATAGACAAGGGTGACCTCAAACTCAGCATGCCTCTACCTCCTGAATGCTGGAATTAGAGGCCTGCACCACTACTGTCTGGTTCCCTCAATTCTTGAGACACACAGCCACAACCAGGGAAGAGTAGATACTTAAAGAAAAAGCAACTTTTGCATGGAAATATTCTATTTCATCTGTGTAACTAAAAATTACAGGGCTTCACTATGTAGACCAGGCTGGCTTTAAACGCTGATCCTTCAGTTTTCACCTTCCCAGGGCTGGGGTTACAGGCGTGTGCCACCATACCCAGTCTGCTGTGACTTAGGTGCAAAGGCAGCTTGCGGGCCAACATCAGGGAGATGTACCAGAACTACAGGAGAGCAGCCCAGGGTGAGCATAGTCCAGGGTGAGCATAGTCTGGAGAACGACAAATCCTTTCTGTGCCTTGGTTTACTCCCTTTAACATGGAAATCACCCACCTCACGGGACTACGGACTCTACAGAAATAAAGCATTGAAAAGCCAAATGTGGGGGCTGGAGAGATGGCTCAGCGGTTAAGAGCACTGATAGTTTTACCAGAGGTCCTGAGTTCAATTCCCAGCAACCACATGGTGGCTTACAACCATCTCTAATAAAATCTGTTGCAAATTTCTGGCCTGCAGGGATACATGCAGGCAGAACATTGTAAACATAATAAATAAATCTTTAAAAAAAAAGAAAAAAGCCAAATGTGGTAAACACCTGTAATCCCAGCTCATGAGCTGGGAGACAGAGACAAGAGCCTCAGGAGTTCAAGGCCAGCCTTGGTTACACAGCAAGTTAAAGACCAGTCCAGGCTATCCGAGACCCTGTCTCAAAAACAGGAAAAAAAAAAACCCTAGAAGGGGTTAGGAGTGGAGGTAAGCTCAGTGGTAGAGAGCTTGCGCAACAAGCAATAGGTTTCACCTGAAGCACCATAAAACAAGGTCTCCAAGTTTTGTGACTGTGTGATATAACCATTATCATAGCATCTGACATATTATCATAACATCACTGGCAGCTGCCAGCGGCTGAGCAAGCCCCTTCTGTGCACCACACATAACCTTTCCATGTTCTTTGTGACAGCTAAGGTTAAAAGCCGGGTCATTTGTGGGGTAAAGTGGCCAGTATAAGCCCAACACTCAAGAGGTTGTGAGTTCAAGGCCTGCTTAGGCTACACAGCAAAGATGAGACCACCCAGGGCTACAAAACTGGCCTGTATCAAAACACACACATGTGCGCACACATGCGTGTACGCACACAAACAAATCCCTGAAGACACTTAGAACTAAAGCGGAGTGGTACAGGGATGTTTAGACATCTCAGTGCCTGGCAATGGTGAAAGCTCACTGTGTATGCAGCCCTTTGCCAGCACTTACCTTCTGATCTTCCTCTTTGGTCCATGGTCCCTTAACAAGGTCTGGATTCAAAACCCTCAGCCAACGGTACTGGCATTGCTGGTCTGTGCGGTTCTGGGACAGGAAGAGAAATAATTATGGGACTGTAAGATTGAACTCTGGGAGTTCGAGACCAGTCTGGTCTACAGAGCTAGTTCCAGGACAGGCTCCAAAGCCACAGAGAAACCCTGTCTCAAAAAATCAAAAAAAAAAAAAAAAAAAAAAGATTGAACTCTGGTTGAGTCCTGAGCTCAGGGGCCAGGATACAAGCACACATGAGATAGCTATGTCTTGTGCCATGCACCCACCACACACCAGAGGCTGACCTACCAGAACAGCAGTGCATTAATTTTGATTCAAAGGATAAACTGAGGCCCTGTGGAAAGTAAGTTTCCAACCTCTGAACCTAGCATGTGTGTGGGATGTACTACCTCAAAGTCTATAAAAGCTTTGTGGGACTTATTGGCTCCTGCTGTCTTCTCACTTACTTACTTATTTAAGTTTTTCGGGACAGGGTTTCTCAGTAGCTATGGAGCCAGTCCTAGAATTTGCTCTGTAGACCAGGCTGGCTTCAAACTCACAGAGATCCGCCTGCCTCTGCCTCTAGAGTGCTGGGATTAAAGGCATGTACCATCACCATCTGGCTTATTATTATTTTTTTTTATTTTTTATTTTTTTTATTTTTTTTTTGTTTTTCGAGACAGGGTTTCTCTGTGGTTTTGGAGCCTGTCCTGGAACTAGCTCTTGTAGACCAGGCTGGTCTCGAACTCACAGAGATCCGCCTGCCTCTGCCTCCCGAGTGCTGGGATTAAAGGCGTGCGCCACCACCGCCCGGCTGGCTTATTATTTTTAATGATATAATTTTATTATTATGTGTATTGGTGTTTTGCCTATATGCATATCTGTGTGAAGGTGTTGGATCCCCTGGAACTGAGTTACAGACAGTTGTGAGCTGCCATGTGGGTGCTGGGAATCGAACCAGGGTCCTCTGGAAGAGTTATCTGTGCTCTTAACCAATGAGCCGTTTCTCTAGTCCCACATTTTTAAAGAGTTCAGACTACAAGGAAGAAAGAGACAAGGAGGGCACAGAGAAGCATGATGATCTAGCCTGAGACGCCTATGGAAGGCCAGCAGTCAAACGGCAGCCTTGTGCATGATCCTGTCTAGATGCCTGCAGTCCTGGGGAGGGCATATGGAGGAAGCGCTCTTCCCCAGAGGGCTCTGAATGTTCCGCTTAGTGGTACCAGTCACCTGCGTGGGAGCCTCAGCTTGAAGTCTGCTCAAAGGATGCCTTCCCTCAGTTTCAAGTTCACAGCCCAGAGCTAAGTACCCATTTGCTCCTGACTTGCAGGAAGAAATGCAAACATGCCTAGGACCGAGGACATGGTAAAGAGCTGCGTGGAATCTTCTCACTGGGTACCTTCTGGGTTTTTTGCTTTGGTTTGTTTGTTTCTCTCTGTAGCCTTGGCTGTCCTGGAACTAGCTCTGTAAACCTGGCTGACCTCAAACTCAGAGATCTGTCTGACTCTGCCCTGTGCCCCACCCCCACCCGCATGCTGGGATTAAAGGTGTGCCGCACCTCAGCCCAGCCTCCCAGGCTTTGGAGACTGCTTTCTAAGTACCTCTTGAAGCAGGCCACCCAGAGCCCTTGCCCTGGGGGAGGGCCAGTACTCACAGGGAAGTGGCTGGCCAGGAACTTCCAGTCTTGCTGTCCAAACTGCCTCACCAGGGCCCTCAGTTGCTCATCCTGCCAATGAAGACACAGAATTTAGTTCATGTGTGTGCAAAGTTTTATAGATGTCATGATACAGCCATATTCATGCATTCACTGAGGAACAGAGTGCCTACTAAATGCCAAGTATTAGTCCCAGTAGCAGAGAGCAACAAATCTGCCTGATGAGGAGAAAGGGGCAAACAAAGCCTCAGGCTAGTACAAGTATAGCCACTCTGCAAAAGGGCATGCTGGGAGTTAGGGTGATTGACTCTTCAGGCAGGCAGGCTTTTAAAAACAAAAGGAGATAGCCAAAAAAGAGAGCTAGACAGGAGGGGGGAGGGAAGAGGGATCCGACCAGAGAGGCTAACAGAGACAAGCCAGGAGAACTAATTCACTTGGGCACTTGGGCAGCAGATGATCAAGGTCCAATGTGCTAGTTACAAAGTTATCAGTGGGCTGCCTCAAAGTGGAAAATTTTCAGAAAACAGTCTATTTTAATCTCTGCACTTGAAACAGAGACAATAGGATCAGGAGTTCAAGGCCATCCTAAAGTATAGGCTAGCAAGCATCCCAGAGCATCCTGGAATACAAGAGACCTACCTCAAATCAAAAACAACAAAATCTGGGGGAGTGGGAGGGAAATGGGAGGCGGTGGCAGGGAGGAGGCAGAAATTTTTAATAAATAAATAAATAAAAATTTCAACCATAAAAAAAAAGAAACAAAACAAAATAAAACAAACAAACAAACAAAAAAAAACAAAATCCCACCAACAACAATGTACTTTCCCACTTAGGGCTGGCAATGCAGCTGAATTGCTACAGTGCTTGCCTACTGTGCACCCACTTCAGGAAAAGTGAAAATTCAACAGGCCTACCCAGCACACAATAAAAACCCTGTCTCAAAACCAAAACAAGTGCAAGGGAGACCGCTCAGTGGATAAAGGCACTCGCTAAGTCTGACTACCTTACTTCATGATTCCTAGGACTCAAATAGGAAAGAACCTATTTGGCCCCCAAAAGTTATCCCAATACACACACACACACACACACACACACACACACACACACACACACGCAATAGAACAAAGGAAAAGAAAACTTGTACCATATGCCAGTCCTGTCACACACAAAAATAACAATACGTAAAATTAATTAAAAGCGGCCTGAGAGATCACTGGCTGTTCATTTTCATAGGACCTGGGTTCAATTCTCAGCACCCACATTGCGGTTCACAACTATCTATAACTCCAGTTCCAGTAAACCTGGCACCTTCTTCCGGCCTCTGTTGGTACCAGGTACACAGTGGTGCACCTACACATATGCAAGCAAAATACCCATACATATAAAATAATAAAATTATTTTGTTTTAAATTTTTAAAAAAGTAATAGACTTTTTTTTTTTTTACAAGGACCGCAGATTTAACTTCCTAGCAGCCAAGGGTACATAGGGTCCAATGTCCCCACCAAAACTCAAAACTCATGTTTAAACTTAATCTCCACTCTACAGTATGATGAGGTAGTATCAGGATAATTAGGTGTTGAAATCATATAATCTCTGCTGTCAGAATGGTTATCAATACATGGACCAATGGGTTAGTATCTTAAGTAATCTGTTAAAAAAGCCAGTTTGGCACTTGCCTCTTACATAAGCCTCTTGCCGCGTGATGCTCTACACTGCCTGGGAATAGAGACACCCCCCCCACCCCCCGCCCCAGTAAAAATGGAATTTGGATATAACAGCAGAGAGCAGACTAAGATAAAGGGCAAGAAGCACCTGAGAGAGGAGGAGGTGCTGAGGTCTAAGGACTACGCCCCCCATCCTTAGATTGGAAAGTCTGAGAATGCTCAGAGGAGCAAAGAGAAGCCCATTAACTTTTCACTGTCCAAGAAGGAGGGGACACCGCCAACTTCCCTTAACCCTCTCCTCCCCAGTTCCCTGGAGTAGCTGCGGCTCACCTCCTCGTGGGTCCATTTGACCTTGCACTTGTTGTCCCTCTGCTCCAGGAGGTCTGAGTCCGTGTCCTGGTAGTGTAACTCATCCAGCTCCTCACTGCAAAAGCAAGCTAAAGGTCATGGACAGCATGTTTACATACCTTTACCTGGGGATGGTAGTGCAAGGCCAGGGTCAGGTCAACTATGGGAGGTTTGGGGTGGCAAGCTTTTCTTTTCTACTTTTACAGTAGTAGGTACAGGCTGGGTGTGGTGGCCCATGCTGGTAATCCCAGCACTTAGGTGGCAGAAAAGATCAAGAGTTCAACCCTAGTCTGGGTAAAATAAAACCTTGTCTCAAAAAGCCAAAAAAATATAGGCAGATGTTTGCCTTCTGTTTTTTATTTTAACTTGTTTCTTTTTTCAGAAACTCTCTATATAGTCCTGTCCTGGAACTTGCTGCATAGACCAGGCTAACCCAAACTCAGACCCTCCTACTGGGATTAATACCCCACCATGCCCAGACTCTGCCTTCTGTTTTCTTCTCAAACAGGTTTATGGGCTTTAACAATTACATTTATTTATCTGTATGCCTATGCATATACATCAGCACCTTTACCTGCTGAGCCATCTGCCCTACTCACTGCTCAGTTTATAGTTCTTTGTGATTTGCTGAGACAGTCTTGTTAAATGGCCCATGCTGGCCTCCAACTCAAGATAATCCTACCTTCATCTCTGGGATTGCAAATTTACCATGCCTGGATTTATTTTCCTTTTGTTGCTTTATTTTCGGGATAAAATTGTTCAACACCCACAAAGTCCTGGGTTCTAACATCCACCTTACCACAAATACAAAACAAAAACCCTTCACAAAGATTGTAGTATTTAGAGGGTGATGGTGGCGGACACCTTTCATCCCAGCACTTGGGAGGCAGAGGCAGGAGGATCTCTGTGAGTTCAAGGCCAGCCTGGTCTACAAACTACAGAACTCCAGGACAACCAGTTACACAGAGAAATGTTATCCAAAAAAAAAAAAAAATTATGGTATTTAGCTGGGCAATGGTTGAATGGTTGTATATGTCTATAACCAAGACTCTGGAGTCTGAGACAGTGAATTGCTGCAAAATGATATTCAAAACTAAATTCCCTCTTTTTTCTTTTCAACAGTAAACTTACACTGGTATTAGTTATTTCCTTTAGACTTATTTTATGTGTATGAGTATTTTGCCTGCACGTGTCTCTTGCACCACATCTATCTATGCCTGGTCCATGAAGAGCTAGAAGAGGGTGCCTGATTCTCTAGAACTGGAGGTCCAGATGATTGTGAGTCACCAGGTGGGTGCTGGGAACTGAACCTAGATTCTCTGCAAGTGCAACAAGTGCTCTTAACAACCGAGGCATCTCTCCAGTCCCTGGCATTGGATATTTTCAAGATAACATGTAACCATCAAGCATGGAAAATTTTAAATGTCCTAATTACTTAGGGGAAACGTCTGAAATAACTTTTTCCATTTTTTTTAAAATGTGGGATTAAAGGCTTATTCTGCCACACCCAACTTAACTTTATTCATTCTTGCCTTCAAATCAAAACAATCAATGGACAGAAAAACTCAGAATACAATTATTTGAAGTCTAAAAGGCTTTTAAAAAAAAATTGACATTTTTGTTATTGTTTTGTTTTTCAAGACAAGATTTCCCTGTATAGCTCTGGCTATCCTGAAAGTCATTCCTATAGATTCAGAGATTAGCCTGCCTCTGCCTCCCTGCTGAGATGAAAGGTTTGCTCCAGGATGGGGCCAGTTAACATGGAATTTTTTATTTAACTGTTACCCAAATCCTACTATCTAGCTTAATGCTTTGAAAAAGGAGACCACAGCCAGATGGTGGTGGCACACGCCTTTAATCCCAGCACTTGGGAGGCAGAGGCAGGTGGATCTGTGAGTTCGAGGCCAGCCTGATCTACAGAATGAGTACCAGGACAGGCTCCAAAGCTACAGAGAAACCCTGTCTCGAAAAACCAAAAAAAGAAAACAAGAAAAAGGAGAGCACATTATGAACCTCTAAGAATGCTAGTTGGGGACTGTAGAGCTGGCTCGTTGGTTAAGGGAACATATTGCTCTTTTTTTTTTTTTTTTTTTTTTTTTTTTGGTTTTTCGAGACAGGGTTTCTCTGTGGCTTTGGAGCCTGTCCTGGAACTAGCTCTGTAGACCAGGCTGGTCTCGAACTCACAGAGATCCGCCTGCCTCTGCCTCCCGAGTGCTGGGATTAAAGGCGTGCGCCACCACCGCCCGGCAACATATTGCTCTTGATGAAGACCCAAGCTCAGTGTCCAGCACCCTCCCAGCTCCAGGAGAATCCATGGGCACTGGCCTCTGTGGGGACCCACACCCAAGTGAGCATAACCACACATATGTATAATTAAGGAAGGAAGGAAAACAGCCAGTTATTCACAGAAAGTTATTAATCCTTCCCCAATTCCCCAGGACCTGCATTGGGTCACCTCTAGCAAATATACTGCTAGGTCAGTCATCTGTGTGTGTGTGGGGGGGGATTTGCAAACAAGACAAGCCACACTTTGCAGCTGCACACCCTTCCCTTTCTTCCCCTCTCAAAGGCAGCAGAGCTTCCCAGTCACTCCTACACGCCCCAAACACTTTGGAAAACCAGGCCCTGACCTCAGTTCCAACCTCTGGTCTTGACAGCACCCGCAAAGGTCAGCTCCACCTCCACAACCTGGTTTGGCACAGAAAGACCTTAAGAAATATTTGCCCAGGAAGTGAGTGGATTTGTGAATGAATGAGTACTTGCAAAGAGACCCTGCCTACCAAACAATTTTAAAATTCAGATAAAATGAAGTCTCCAAACCTAACAATATATGTCACTGGATCTGGAACGCAAACATGTTCTGTCATTTCTGACCCAATGCATGCACTACCGACCACTGTAAAGCAGGAGACAAAGTCTACTAAGTATTAATAATTGAGCTTGCTTCCCCAATACCCAGCACAAGGCCCAGAGTCTATGAGCTCAGTCAGTGTCCTAGAACAAAAGGTATCTGTGCAGAGAAGCTCTGATACTGTATAAGGGGGACACTAATAAACAGATGGGAGGTGATGGCATTCCCGAGATACTTTCTCACATTCCCAAGGTCTCCATTTAACAGATGTGAACACTGAGGCCAAATAGAGTTATTATGCTGTGTCAGGCTCGACACCTTTACACCCTCACCTCTCTAGTAATCACAGCTTGAAAAGCAGAGGCCAGTGTGTGGTTTAAAAAAAAAAAATCCCATTTTTTGTCCACATACCCTTTCTCTTGCCCTCGTAAGTCTGGGCTGTGCTCCAGGGAAAGGTGAGTCAGAGGCCAAGAGGGAAGTGGGGCACTGGGGTACAAGAGAGCTATAACATGTGGCAGAAAAGGGGCTGAGGCTGGTGAAGACGCAGGGACACTGAGCCCACGCTTCACAAAGGTCCCTCCAAATGAGCCCCGTGGACTCCCGGAGTTAATCCGTCCGCGCTCTTCCTGGGCACTGCAGTGCCTTAGAAACTGAGGCTGGGGAACCCACCCTAACCAGCGCTCACGGACCGAATACTTTCCAGCCATGAGGAACTCTGTGAAAGTAAGCAAGCTCGGGATCTGTTCGGTATCCTCACCCTAAGCCCAGTTCGGCCATCTGAGGGCGTGGGTGTTCTGAACTGGAGAAACCCAGGGGGAACCCTGCAGACCCCCCCATGATCTCACCCCTTGGAGAGTGACAGAGGCTGGAAAGCCCCGGAGTCGGGCCCCAGATACACAGGTGTACGGAGGTCCAGGCTTGACCCAGTCACTTACCCCTGGGGAACTAGAAAGAGGGAAACGCGGCTCCTGCCTTGGGCCCGGCGGCCGCTGGCAGAAGACTCGTCACACTTCGTCTGTCTCTACTGATCCCCAGCTGCCCCAAACTAGCGTGGGACAGGAAGAGGGCTTCTGAAACCAAACCGAACCGGCCGCCGAATCCCCCGGAGACAGACAATGAATCCCCGGCCTCACACCGGCAGAGGGCCCAGGGGCTTTGTGCTTTCCCGAAAGCAAACGAGAAAGGAACGCCAGCAAATTCGAGCCGCTCTGGGACGACAAGTGTCTCCCAGACTTCTGCCTCCCACTCGCGGCGACTAGGAGAGACATTCTCCCTCTCCAGTACTGAGCCTCCAGCTGACACCGCGCGCACCAGTCTTCCTTCCCCACCCTGCAATTAGGCGGGAGATGATGGACCTCACCCAGGGCCGGGACCTGGTCTCGGTGCGGGGAACCCGCGCTTTCCTGTTCCCGGGCCCAGAAGGCCCGGGAAGCCGGGCGAGGGGTCTCTAGAGCTCCTCAGCGTGGCGCACTCCCCTGCACCGGGTGGCGCCCTTGCACCAGTCGGCCGCGCGGAGTGCATTTCCCGCGGGGACCCCTACTTCAGGTTTGCAGACCCAAAGGGAGCGGCGAGAACCCCAACACTCACCAGCGCGTCCGCCGAGACATCCCACCCCAACCCCGACCCGGGCCGCGCCGCGCCCTCACGCCCGCCGGCCGAGCCCGGAGCGGGAGCCGGGCCGGGGTCAGGACTCGGGCTGATCCGGCCGCTCCCGGCCCCAGGCGGCGCTCTGAGGCGTCTGCGTGGCTGCAGGTCTTGTGGCGCGCTCTCAGGAACTGCAGCTGCCTCAGGAGTGCACAGAACCACTTTCCTATCTCCCGCCAAGAGCGTCGGCGCCGCCCGGACCTGGCGCGCGAGCGCGGAGGCGGAGCGTACGGAAGGGGCGGGGTGGACCAGTCGAGGGGCGGAGCCCGCGCGCCAGGGCCCTGGGAGGAGCCTATAGGAGGGGCTGAGACTAGGGAGAGAAGCCCTGGGACAGAGCCAGCAGGCCTAATTCAAGGCTTTCCCCACCAATCTTATCACAAAGAAACTCACTGGACATTTGCTCTTCATTGGGCCGATGCCACGGCTGGGGTTGTGAGGACCTCAAGACTGACAGACCTGGAGACTAAGTGAGACGCGAGGCCCTGCCTTGTTCGGATCTTAGGTAGACACCGAGCAGCATACAGAGCAAAGAACCGAATGAGGAGAGTCAGATGGGAGAAACTTCCCGCACAAAATGTCACTGCTCCAGTCCAAGCCTTTTTTCTGGGTTTGCCCCCTTTCCTTTGCAAGCCTTCTTGTTTCTTCAGCTGTCTCAGGGAGAACCAGCTACGATAAGAATGCCAACATTTCTCTCACCAAACTTCTTTGCTCGGGGTTAATTCTTTTACTCCATATTCAAGTTTGTAAAGGTCTTCCAGATCACGGCACCAGCCCCAGAGAGGGGAAATTTAGTCTACCAGGTTTTGCTTGGGCCATCATCTGGACTAGTAATTCCCACACCTCCCATCACTGGAGTCCCTTGCCCAATGCACTTGCTGATGCATGCAACTGAACTGTGAGCATCCTGGAATTCTACCAGCCTTTCCTACCAGGAGGTGTAGGAACACTCAGGTAAACGTCTGTTGACAAAAAAAAAAAAAAACCAAACCTCTATTGGCAAGGACTTTTGATTTTAGGTTGTCATTTACCAACTTAACACTAAGTGTCCCTTTACTGGGACTTCCTGGAAGTATAGGAGCCTGGGAGAGCCCCAGCCAAATACCTTTTATTTAGGATCACCGCAAGCCTCAGCTCCCTCTTCCAAAAACTACTGTCCACCTGAACACTGTCCAATTCTGCAAACTTCATTTACAACAGCAGAATGAGGGTTAAGAGCTACAAGTTTCTACCTTAATTCAAGGCTTTCCCCACCAATCTTATCACAAAGAAACTCACTGTGGGCATTTGCTCTTCATTGGTAGTGTGTTCACAGCCGGATTTCCAGGGTCGAGTCCAGCCTTCCACTCCCTCGCTGCATTATCTCAGACAAATTAGCAAACTCCTCTGTGCCTCATTTCCTCATCTACAAAGTTTATCAAGATCTTATTTTTTTTTACTATGTATTAGTCAACATTCCACACATAAATTTTAATTAATTTGATCTTCCTAATAATCCAGTAAGTTATATACTAGCATTACCCGTTAGCAGATGGAGCAACTGAGGCACAGACTGCCGAACTCTAATTCTAGAGTTTATAGAAAAGAAAGAGAAAAATAAAAATGACTTTCGCTCTAGTGTCTTTGGCTTGTTTACAGATTAAATGGATCAAAAATATATTAACAGGAAAAAACATTTGATTAGTTACATATCCATGGGAGTCCCCAAAAATTAGGATATCATATGAAGGCTCAGATAATGGAAGCCTTCTGGGTCCTAGAGCTTCTGGCAGGGTGGTAATGGCAAAGTTACTTGGGGCTAAGGAAAGGAATTGTATAACAAACAGAAGTGTTCTTGTCATGCAGATATAAGTCTCCCAGGTTTGTTTGTTTTTTTTTTTTTTTTAAGTAATTGGCAGCAGCTGGGTTCCTAGTACAGCACACCGCCTAATGTAGATGTCCTTTACAAAAGGTCTGCCTTGCAAAGTTACTCTCTGGTCTACAGTTTCTACAGAACAGCCAGCGCAAAAGGAAGTGGGAGATTATTTTCTCCTATAGTCTATTTTGGGGTGCTGTGGTATGAGCCTTTAAACCAGGCACTACAAAGATATCTACCCTGTTAGATAGTTATAGGATCAAATATATGAATATGTATAAGGCACATGGTAAGTATTATATTACTGCTAGGTTGTTTTTGTGGCTGAGATTAGATCCAGGGCTTCCCACATGCCTTTCTCTCAACACCTGTACCCCTTCTATTAGTGCTGATTATTATTCCGACTCCAGCAGCCTTCCCACTTGTCCTGTGAGGCCCAAGAAGCTCCTTCGCAGGTGGCACACACTCACGTAGATTATCAGTCTCCTTTTGGGCAAAAGCAGGACCTAGAAGCTTTCATAAGATAAGTGCCCAAGGCAAGAGGCAGGGAGCAGATGCACAGGCCACCTGGGACCTGGAATTAAAGCCAGGTAAACAGAACACCAGAACTAGAGCAGCTTGGAGGTCAGTGTAGTGAATCCAGCTGCAAAATCACTCTAGTGTCTCAAGGAATCTGGTGACCTCTGCAAGTGTGTCCTCTAGCTATCAGCGCGGCATCAACACACAACCTCTGTGCAGAGGACTCCCGGCGTCCAGGGCCTTCGCACCTGGGAGTGGTCTCAAGACAGATAATCAGATAATGTCCATTCTGAACAGCGCTGGGAGGTTTTTGGGTTTTGTTTTTTTTTAAAATATGACCTCCAGGGACGGAAAGTCTCTCGCCATTTAACCCATTTAACCATTCAAGTTATCTGCCCCACCCTGGACTCCAAACACAAAGCGGTGCTTGAGTCAGGAAGACAAAGACCAACTCTTCTTGTTACACACCCTGGGCCTAGCAACTGGTGAGGAATAATAATAGATCACCGCTTTTCTGTCTGGAGTCCTGGCTTCCATCTGCTGAGCAACTTTTGTTTGGGTTTTGCTTTGCTTTGTGCTGGGCTTCAATGTTTGGGTCTTCAGCCTGCCAGGCAACAACACTACCTGTAAATAAGCTACACACGACCCACATGTGAAAGATCAGAAAACTGACACCAAAGCCATCCGGTAGATTGACTGACGGCACAGGAGGTCCTGGGCTGGTGGAAGGAAGCTGTGGGCTCACCCAATCATCGGTTCACAAGAGGCTCCTCAGAGCTGGCTTTTTAGGGATCTGCAGGTGGACAATGCAGGGAATGGCAAAGAATACTCAGGGAAGAGAAAGATTAGAAAATCTATGCAAGCCATGGTGTCACAAGTCTTAGATCCCTGTACTTGGAAGGCCAAGGCAGATGCATCCAAGACCAGCCTGAACTGTGAGTTCCAGACCAGACTGAGAGACAAAGAGACGTTGTCCCCAAAACCAAGGAATAAAGAAAATTCTCCCTGCAAGTACTGGTGCATGCCTGAAAATTCCAGCATTCTGAAAGGTTAAGACAGAAGGATGGAGAATTCAAGACTAGCAAGGACTAGCTAGGGAGACCCTGAATCAAAAGAAAAAGGTAAAGGAGGGAGGGAAGAAAAGACCAAAAGGAGAGGTAGGTGGGGAACTTCCTTAGAGACTGGCAAGATTTCAAAGCCATTCTTGACTCCTTTCAAGTCACAATTCACAATCCCCCCCCCCCCCCCTTGGGAAACAGGGTTTCTCTGCCTAACAACTCTAGGTGTCCTGGAACTTACTTTATAGACCAGGCTGGCTTCAAACTCACAGAAGACCATGGCAATTCTTTTAGAGGAAAACATTTCATTTGGGCTGGCTTACAGTTTCAGAGGTTTATTCCAATATTGCATGGTGGGAACCAAGGCAAAATGCAGGAGACATGGTGCTGGAGAGGGAGCTGAGAGTTCTACATCTTGATCCACAGACAGCAGGAAGTGAACTGTATTCTACACTGGGCACAGCTTAAGCATATAAGACCTCTAAACCCACCTTCATAGTGACACACTTCCCCTAACAAGGCCGCACATACTCCAACATGACCACACCTCCTAACAGTACCACTCCCTCCCTATAGGTCAAGCATTCAAACACAGGAGTCTATGGGAGGCATACTTATTCAAACTACCATACGCACCCATGTAATCCTAGCACTGGGGGAGAGGGAGATGGCAGATAAATTGTAAATTTGAATCCAACCAGAGCTAAAGAATGACATTCTGTCTTAAAAAAAGAAAAAGAAAAAAAGAAAATAAAAAAAAAGAAAGAAATGAAGGAAGGAAGAAAGGAAGGACGGGCGGTGGGGTGGTGGTAGCACACACCTTTAGTCCCAGAGTTTGGAAGGCAGAGACAATCAGATCACTGTGAGTTCTAGACCAGCCTGGTCTATAGAGCTAGTTCCAGGACAGCCAGAGCTACACACTGTCTTGAAAAGCAAAAAAGTAAGAAAAGGGATGGGTGGTGGCCTGCTCATGTAACCCAAGCTGGCCTGGAACTTACTCTATAGCCAACCTTAAGCTTTTGTTTGCTTTTTGTTTGTTTGTCTTTGTCTTTTTTTGAGACAGGGCTTCTCTGTGTAACAGCCCTGGCTGTTCTGGAAACTCACCAGGCTGGCCCTGAACTCACAGAGATATGCATGCCAAGGTATGCGGCACCACTCTGGGCCAGTCTTAAACTTTTAATTCTGCTTTATCCTTTAATTGTTTCTTTCTTTTCTTTTTGTTTTTTTGAGTTAGGATTTCTGAATTTCTCTGTGTAACAGTCCTGACTGTCCTGGAACTTGCTTTGTAGACCAGGCTGGCCTCAAACTCACTGAGGTCAAAGCCACCACAGCCTGGATTGTTTCTTAAACACATAAACAGGCATGGTACAGGCCTATATTATCAGTTTAGGAGGAAGCTGGTGTGAGAGAATTAACTGAGCCAGAGAGTTCAAGACCAGCCTAGACAACATAAAATGGCCCTGTCTCAAAGGAGGAAAGAGAATGAAAGAAAGTGCCCAGCTGTAGTTCCAGCACTCAGAAGCTGGAGGCAAAGTTCCTACAAAGCCAATGGGATTGGGTGTGGGGGATGGGCTGGGGAGAAGCTTGGTAGAGGGCTTCTTGGACAGACATGAAGGCCCAGGTATGATCTGAAGCACCATGTAAACCAGGTCTGATTGCCCAGATCTGCAAACTCAGCACCAGAGGCAGGAACATCACTGGAAGTTTGAGCCTTGCTTGTTCTACATGGCAAATTCCAGATCACCCTGGGTTACATAGTGAAACCATCTCAAAAAACATCTCAAATCAAAGAAACAAACCCACCCAAGACAAAACTCCTCCCCCACTCCGTAAACAGAAAGAGCAGCCTTACAACTATACACCTATTATATGATCAAATCTTCATATGATAAGTGTACACACCCATACAAGGCTTTCTCCTGTATATTTACAACAGCCCCAAACTGAACAGGTAAATAAATTACAGATAGGAACTGCTTTCAAAATAATTACACTGAAAGAAGTCAAAGAGAAGACGGTTGATGCCATTTGTACAAAACTCCAGGAACTCCAATCCCATCTATTGTGATGATGGTGATGGTTGTCGGGGAGAGGAAAGACTCACAGCGGGACACAGGAAGTTCTGTCCTTGTGCAGGACTCTTCCACAATCAGTGGAAGAACTGTGGAGTACAAAGACCAGATGACTCCCTGAGCTAACAAGAGTGAGGCGCCGTGCTGCATCGCGTCACTAGAGGGCGCTTGGACCTCCCCAGCCTGACGGTGCGGGTCGGCGGAGCTAGCGGCCCCTAGCGGCCGAGCCTCAAGCTGAGCCCCTCTCCACTGGGAGTTCCAGGCCCTGCATAGCAAGTTTTAACATGCAGTAGATTTGTCATCCTTTGCATAAAAGCATTTATCTCATTGGTAATACTAGTCGCAGAGAGGGGAGCTGGATGGTTGAAGAGGTGGAGTTCTTTCCCTTACACCATTTAGTTCAGCGCTCAAAACTTACACTGTTAATTTTTTTTTTTAATTAAAAACTAAATCAGTGTTCAGTGCCCAGCTCACAACCATTGCTAATTCCAGTTTCAGGAGACTTGGTACCCTCTTCTGGATCCACTGGCACCAGAAATAGACATGGTGCACACACATACATGCAGGCAAAACATGCATAACATAAAACTTAAAAAAAAAAACTTGTTATTTTTTTCTCGAAGATACGGTTGTCTGTGTAGCCCTGACCCATCCTGGAACTAGCTACGTAGACCAGGCCAGCCTCGAACCCAGATATCTGCCTACCTCTGCATCCAGAGTGCTAAGATTAAAGGTGTGCGTCACAATGTCTGGCATAAAAACTAAATATTAGTTAAAAAAAAACAAGAAAACCTAAACTTCAAGCTAGTTATAAAGGCCCACGCCTGTAATGCTAACACTCATATGGAAGAGGTAGGATGATCGCCAAGAACTGGAAGGCAGTTGGGGCTACAGAGAGAAACCGTCTCAAAAATAAAACAAAATAAAAACAAGACAAGACAAAAAAAAAATGAGTAGCCAAACAAACATCACTCCCTAAATTTCTGTAAGGCGTATGAGAGTAAACTAGCCCTCTGATGCTTAGATGTGGTGTGTGTGTTTTGTTGTGGGGTAGAATTTCTCTATGTACCCAGTCTGGCCTGCACACTGCACTAGCTGATATTTAGAGGGGGCTTGTGGATTCTTTTGATTTGAGACAAGGATGTGCTCCGTATCCTAGGCTGGCCTGTAATTGAGTTGGATGTCAGGCTGCATTCAACAATCCTTCGTCTTCGCCTTGTAAGTGCTGAACTGTAGACAGGAGCCACACTTGCTCTAAGTTTAAAGCAATAGAGGGTGGGGTACATATCCGTGTGAAGAATGCTTGCTCCCTAGACTTCATACTATAATGCCATTATCACATCTGCCACTTACGAACACTCAGACTGTCCCCATATGTTTAACTTTTTTTTGTTATATTTATTGTGTGGGTTCTTGGTATCCATGAAGACCAGAAGAGGTCACCGGGAATTGGGATGATAGATGTCTGTGAGTTACCATGTGAGTGCAAGGAATGGAATCCTGGGAAGAGCAGTCAGTGCTCTTAACCACTCTCCGGCCCCACTTTTTCTTATTTGAGAAAAGGTCTCCACAGCTCAGGCCGGCAATTCTCTTGCCTCAGTCTCTCAAATGCCAGGATTACACATGTATGCTATCATGCGCGGCTCTCACATGTGCTTTGTAGATATTTTCCCAAACCAGGATTCAGTCAGTTCACACATCATTGGTCTGTTTTATAACTACTTTTGGGAGGTGCTGTGGGCTAAAAGTAAAGTCTTGAACATTATATGCCAGTGCTCTACCACTGAGCCACACCCCCAATTTTTTCCAGTTTAAAATTTCTTAAAATGTTTTCCTCTCCCCACCCTCCAGTTCTTTTTGAGACCGAGTCTCACATGACCCCCTTGCTGACCCAGAACTCACTATATGGACCAGGCTGGCCCTGGACTTCCACAATACCTCTTGTCTCTGCATCCTGACTGCTGTAATTATAGGCTTGGACCATGTCTAAAACTGATGTGGGATTCCCATCTGTATGCTATGAATATGTTTTATTATCATTGGTCATTAAAGAAGCTGTTTCAGTCAATGGCTTAATAGAGTAAAGCCAGGCAGGAAATCCAAACAGAGATATATAGAGAGAAAGTAGGCAGAGTAAAAGAGATGCCATGGACCTGCTGAATCAGGAGACAGATGTCTTGGAACCTCTCTTTACTGTAAGTAGGCCACAACTTCATGGTGATACACAGATTAATAGAAAAGGGTTAATTTAAGATGTAAGAGTTAGTTAATAAGAAGTCTTAGCTAACAGGTCAAACAATATTGCCATTAATATAGTTTCTGTGTTATTATTTGGATCTGGGCAGCTGGGAAACAAACGAGCTGTCTCTGCCTATACTGGTCATTTTTTTTTCTTTTGGTAAGCTATCCCAATAGCTTCAACGATCATATGCACAGTTCAGACCTTAGCTTCTGTTAAAATATTCTAGCCATCTGCTAGTTAAGTCTTTCTTCTTTTTCCTTTTTTTATCTTTCTTTTTGAGATAGGGTCTCATTGTGTATGGAACTCGCTCTGTAGACCAGACTGGCCTCAGACCCACAGAGATCCACCTGCCTCTGCCTGAGTGCTGGGATAAAAGGCGTAGGCTGCGTGTTCAGATTGTTTTGTATTCTTTCAAATCAGTTTACAGGGTCAACGTCAGCTTAATCAGTTATTTCCTGCTAGGCTTTGATCTGACTTTGAACCAGCCCGGAAGTCATACAGTATTGTAACAAGTTTGACCATTAGTTATATCTTCAATAAAAGACTCAAATCTTGAGCAGGAATGTGGAGGGAAAAAAAGATATTAATGACAGACCATTTCATGAATTATGAAAGTTCCATCATAGATTTAATTCAAGCAAATGAATCATCTCTTCCACCTGAGCACTACAGAGGACGCACAAACCTTCTAAAGCTCAAAGAAAACACAGTGTAGACACTTTGGTCAGGAAGGCGAATTCAGAACCCCAGAGTTGGCAGTCAGAAGGTGCTTTTAGAAGAGGCACGGTTCACAGTCCTGGAATGTCATCCCACTTGTATCAATAGCATGTGCAGGAGGAGACAGTAAACACAGAATTTTATTTTATTTCAGTTTAGGGTTTGAAATAAGAACCTCTTTGGTATTTTGAACATCAGTTTGACATTCCAGATCACCATTAGTTGGAACAAGTAGGAATTAGTTGACTTGATGGTTGATTCTAACCCAAGGATGAAGTTTTCACAACAACCATGCACCACTCAAGTACAGTTGAAGGTTCTGGTACAAACAGTACCCCAGACTCTGGCATCCATGTGTACTGGGCCAACTCTGCTCATTTTAATAAATGCTGGTGCACTGGATCCCTCTGGCCTAGCTCTGTTTTTTTCGACACCACATCACTTACCACCTCTAGCCCGCTAAGTGCTTGCTTATATACTCTGCTACTGTTTTCTGGGACCCTCCAGCTAGAAGAGAAGTTCCATTCTCGAAGGGATCATCATGTGCTGTTCATCTGTAGACACTTGGTAAGTACTTGCAGAACTAAGGAATATTGTAAACAGTCTATGCGGGTGACATCACCTGAAGGGCTGCCATGTCAGTGGGCCTCCTGGTTCAATTTCTTGAACTCCACCACCTGGAAGAAGATGTGCTCAAGAATATGTTTGGCGTCCTGCTGATCCTTTGGAAGTTTACTGGTTACTCCAAGAATGTCACCACACTTTCTGACATAGAATTCCAGGTCTTCATCAGTACCTAAACACAGTACAGTTGGATTAACCCTTCAGTTCCACTCTTTCCAGAGTGCAAACATCGTGTTTGAGGTGTTCCCTTCCTCTTGAGATTACTTAATTCTTCCTAGAATGATGTGATCATTGGACTTACATTCTGGCAACTCTCAGGTCTTGGATGTGCTGCTTTCATAAATAAGAACAAAAGTAGCTCATTTTGTTGTTCTTTAGTGAGACAGTGTCATGTTATAGGCCAGGCTGGCCTCAAACTTTTAACAGTCTTACTGCCTGCCTTCAGCTTCCTGAGTGCTGGAATTACAGGAGTGAGCCACTATGCCCAGCCTAAAATGACGAACCTAATCAGAGCAAAGTCCACCTGTTCTGGCTTTCCCACTCTCCAAATCAAGCACTGGTGCACACCAAAGCACAAAAGCAACCAAAGGAACTCAAGTTACCAGGCTCTAAATAGAGGCCACTGTAAAAAGGTCATATATGAAGGGTTTTTTTAAATTTATTTATTTATTATGTATACAATATTCTGTCTGTGTGTATGCCTGCAGGCCAGAAGAGGGCACCAGACCCCATTACAGATGGTTGTGAGCCACCATGTGGTTGCTGGGAATTGAACTCAGGACCTTTGGAAGATCAGGCAATGCTCTTAACCTCTGAGCCATCTCTCCAGCCCCCTCATATATGAAGTTTAAAGTAGCATTTATGCTAACCATGGTGTACACACCCAGAATCCCAGCATCTGGGAGATTGTGAAAGAAGATTACAAGTTTGAGACCAGCCTAGGTGACACAAGAACACTCTGTCACATAAAAGAAGTCAGGGATATAGTTCAGTGGTAGAGCACTGGGTTTCAATCTCTAGTGCTGGAAGACAAGGAATGTCATTTACCAAAAGAACATTATAGAAAAGTCCTGGGTTCAATCCATAGTAAAACAAAAATAAAACCCCACCATTTACTGTAGATTATTATAGAAAAGCAGGCCATGACACAAGGTGGATCACCCCTGCCCTCACAGCACTCGAGAGCTAAGGCAGGAGGAAACTGAGTTTGGGGCCAGCTGAAGTGACCCAGATGAGTTTCAGAGCCAGCTTACACTACTCTGCGTAGCCCAGTTTAAAAAACCCAGAAAGAAGTAGGGCCTCATGAGAAGTGGACATGGGGATGAGGAGTTTGGTCAGTCTCAGCTACACACTGAGTTCAAGGTCAGCCTGGCTATATGAGCCCATCTCAAACTTCATCCCACGCCCCAAAAATTAGGAAAACACAAAGAAAAATTTACCAGTAATTACAGCAGTCTTCTGTGAAGTCAGTCCCTAGCAGTACTGTATCTAAGATGTACAGCCATTACTGCTTTTTTCAAGACAGGGTTGTATACAGTAGCTTAGGCTGGCCTTGAACTCAGTGTTCCTCCAGTCTCAGCCTCCTGAGTGCTGGGATTGTGTGAGCCAAGCTCCATACCACAGATTAAATGTTCAACAAAAACCTTCCATTCCTTTGCTAGTTAACATGAAGGACAATCCCAATTTCAATGCTTTTTGTTTGTTTTTTTTGGAGACAGGGTTTCTCTGTAATAGTTCTGGCTGTCCTGGAACATTTATAGACTACGCTGGTCTCAAACTCAGAGATCTGCCTGTCTCTGCCTCCTGAATGCTGGGACTAAAGGCGTGTGCCACTACTTACAACTCATTGCAGTTTGAAAATAAACAACGCCATCTGGGTACGTTCATACGTCTTCTTAGTTGTATTCCAGGAGTGGGGTCACTGCTTCACAGTGAGTGCTTAACTTTATGTCTCTTGTACGGGTGCAGGTCTTGAAGCAGAGCTCATCAGAAGGTTCAATAGGCAGAAGGACACTACAACTTGAAGTCTACATAAGTCTTTTTGGTCTGACTTCTTTTTATGTTCTTGGTTTTATGGGGTGTTTTGTGTGTGTGTGTGTGTGTGTGTGTGTTGTTGGGCTTTTTTTTTTTTTTTTTTTTTTTTTTTTTTGAGACAGGGTTTCTCTGTACCTTTGGAGCCTGTCCTGGAACTTCCTCTGTAGACCAGGCTGGCCTTGAACTCACAGAGATCCGCCCGCCTCTGCCTCCTGAGTGCTGGGATTGAAGGTGTGCACTGCCACCACCCGGCTCTTGTTTTTTGTCTTAAAAATATTTAATTGCTTTATTATTATTTGTCTGTGTGTGTCGGAGCTTGTACATGACATACATGTCAAGGTTCCTTGTGAGTAGGTTACAGGATGTAAACTCAGGTAATTATGCAAGCACCTTTACCTGCTGAGCCATCCTGGCAGCTTGTGACTCTTTCTAATCTAAATGCTCCTATGACCAGTGACCCAGCTCTGTAAGGTAGAAGCCAGGGTTAGTATTCGTCTTCTCGTCACTCAGTCTAAGGACCAGAACTAAGGGCCTTTGGGGATCCAAAGTGAGACTTACGGTTTCTGCTTAGCATTGTGTTCTGATTCACTAGATTAACTGAACTCAGAGGACCACATTCACATGCAACAAAGACATGTTCAGCTTTGTCCATGTGCTCAGATTCGGTTCTCCAAGAACAATCTTTGAACATTCTCTTACAGCAAGTCACAGTGGTCCATGGTAAATAAAAGTCATAAGGGAAAAAGTCTTAACAGGCTAATACTCACATTTGTTGGTGATCTGAGCAAGACGCGCCTTTTCAGAGGAGAACGTTTCATCTAGGTCAAACAGCTCCAGGGGAGGGGGTGCTAACTCCCGGAAACTGGGTGGGAAGACCTAGAGGGAACGAAGGTTTTTAGCGAAGTCTCCCAGAGCTTAACAGCAACAAGAAGCGTAAACAATAAGAGGCTGACTGAGCCCTTCCCCTGGGAGGAACCATCCATTCCAACTCCATCACCTCTGGCTGCCCTCATCCATTAGGCCCATGTCAAGACTGAGTCCCTTGTAAACAACCAAGCAGAACCAGATTTAACTACACTGCTAAACTGACAAAGCCAATATAACAATGCCATGAATTCTGCACAAGCCCAGAGCTTAGGTTTGTGTGGAATATTTGAGGCCACAACTTGTTCCTATATAGTTACGCTTTTGTTTTGAGTCAGGATCTTGCTGTATAGCCCAGAGTGGCCACAAACTTGCTGTCTTCTTGCCATAGTCTCATAAGTCCTTAATCATAGGTGTACACCTTATACCCAGCTAGTTATTATGTGTTCTTTAGGAACAAAAGTCGTTGGGGAAGCAGATGTAGATCAGTGCAGACAGGGTAAACTTAACATTAATATGTTAGCATTTTAAGAAGTGCTCCTGCACAGTAAAGAATTACAGATTCACAATAGGACAGATTCAGACATAAAAGATCTCTAAATGGGTCACAGTGTTGGATAAATGTACGTAGGCTTGGAAGAAAGAGGAAAAAGAGTATAGAGAGTCATAAAATAAAGTTAATGCTTATTTTTTTAAAAGGGGGGGGTAAAGTCTTTAAAGAGACAGTACAGAAAGTCATAGATTAAAAGTAGTAAAGAAAAATAAGCCATGTAAAAATGGAAAATTCACAGAGTGTCTAGATTATGTATTTCATTGTGTTTTCTTTGAATTATTTGACTGTGAAGGAGTTAAGTATAGAGAAACATTTCATTGTATGCTAAGCTAAACCACCATGTATATTATAAAGGTGCCATGACTTTCAAATTTGGGCCTAAGGATATATTGCTTTAGAAAAGTTCTTCTCTTGTTTTCACAGAAGATGAGAACCTGTGGACTGCTTCTAGACCAATATGGTTTGATAAACCACAAACCCCTGAAAGATTGTCACGAACACCCTCAAAAAATTACTTCACCCAACTGCTGACTGAGATGAACCTAGCACACAGGATATAGCTTAGAAGACCTGATTAATAGTGCCCTCAACTAGCAGGAAGCAGTATGGAGAAATCTATGCCCATATTCCCAAATATTGTCTATAATTTTTTTTTACATTTAAAGGGGGATATGATACAGATATGAATAATTTGCATTGGTATGGATCTTGGTTTACTGATACAAATTTGAGGTCAATTTTTTATATGTATATGTATTTCAGATCTTGATTAAGATATTGTGTTTGTGTAGCTCATTTAAAAATATAATGTATAATTAAGAGATATAGGTTAATAGATAATCTATAATAGTCACACTTGTAATCATGTTAGATTTTCTAGATGTATAGAGATATATTTCAGTTAGATAGGTATTCTTCAAATCTTTCAGAGACCTTCAGAATATGGCATTTAAAATGTTTTAAGAACTTAGAACTTTTCATGACAGTGAGACACATCTGCTCCTGACAGCACAAATTACTTCAAGAAGAAGATGGGCATCGCAGATGCTCCTTAGCCATGTGAGCAAGAAACTGCTCTTGCCTGGACTGCTAGACTGGACATGAGGACCCACAAAGAAATGACTGCTGAACTTGCCTAAATATGAGATGGTCCTTTGGGGTTCTTGCTTCATGAAAGAGCCTGCAAGACACTCTGCAGGACACAGACGAAAGTGACTGGCAAACTGCCAATATAGACAGAACTGTCTTTGAAATTTTCTGCTTCATGGAAAAGTCTGCTGGATACTATGAGCCTGTAGGCTAATGAAGGATGCTTCAACGATACAGAAGAACTTTGGGTGACTGTCCAGGCAGCGAGATGTTTCTGTCAATTCTAGAGTTTTGGAAGTTGCTTATGATGTACTTCCCATTAACTTAGGTAATATTATAACCTTTTGGAGTCTTTGATGAAATTGAATAATTTATAATTATAGTTACAGTTTTCCTTAGTTATGATAAAAGAGAGATATAAATATTGTAACTGTAATTCTTGCTTAATAACTGTTTTGTTATATGTAATTTTACTATGTTAAAGCCTTCCTTTTTGTTTAAACAGAAAAGGGGAAATGGTGTGGGAGGTTCTTCTTTCTATGTGTTGCTCGTATTGGTTAATGAATAAAGAAACTGCCTTGGCCTGATAGGGAAGAACTTAGGTAGCCGGGGAAGACAGAACTGAATTCTGGGAGGAAGAAAGCAGAGTTAGGGAGATGCCATGGATCCACAGATGGAGTAAGAAATGCTGCCAAAACTTAGCCGGTAAGCCACTGCCATGTGGTAATACACAGATTAATAGAAATGGGTTAAACTAAGCTGTAAGAGTCAGCCAATAAGAAGTTAGAGCTAATGGGCCAAGCAGTGTTTTAATTAATATAGTTTCTGTGTGGTTATTTCAGGGCTAAGCTAGCCAGGTGGCTGGGACAAACAGGTGGCCCCTCCCTCCTACATGCTGTTGTTTCTTTTGTTTTTGGTTTTTGGTTTTTCAAGACAGGGTTTCTCTGTGTAACAGTCTTGGTGTCCTGGAACTCTCTTTGTAGACCAGGCTGGCCTTGAATTCACTGAGATCTGCCTGCCTCTGCCTCCCAAGTGCTGGGATTAAAGGTGTGAGAAACCACTGCCTGGCCTCAGTTATGTGGTTTTGTGTGTCAACTTGACACAAACTAGAGTCATCAAAATGAAGGAACCTCAGTTGAGTAAATGCCTCCATGAGATCCATCTGTAAGGCATTTTCTCAACTAGTGATCAACTGGGGAGAGCTCAGCCCATGGTGGGTGGTGCCATCCCTGGGCTGCTGGTCCTAGGTTCTATAAGAAGGTGGACTAAGCAAGCCACAAGAAGTAAGCCAGTAAGCAGCACCCCTATGTAGCTTTTGCATCGGTTCCTGCCCTGACTTCCTTCAGTGATGAACAGCAATATGAAAGTATAAGCTAAATAAACCCTTCCCTCCACAACTTGCTTTTTGGTCAAGGTGTTTTGCTGAAGCAATAGAAACCCTAAGACAATGAAGTACTCAGAAGTTGTTCAATGCCTTACATATGGCTGCTGTTCTGTAGCTACTGCTTCTCAACTGAAACATTCCCCCCAGAAGGAGAAAAAATAGAGTCCTACAGGGGTTAGGAAACTTACAAAGCTCAGGAAGCTCACAGTCTACCTGGAGGGTAAATGAGCAGTAAGTTATGTGGAGAGGCAGTGCTACAATCAGGGGGAACTGCCCACAAGCGGGCAGAAAACTCCAAAATGCAGTTTTCCTTAATATTCACCTATGCCAGGGTTGGGCTTTTTGGTGATGCAGCTGACTGAGAAGAAACCCTGTCCCTGCCCTCCTGTGAATAACTCCTAACCCATGTTCATGTAAGTAACTCACGCAAAAAAATCATTGGTTTACTAAAGCAGACTTGGGAGGAATCATGTTTGTGTTATATTATCAGTGCCCTCTTGGGTGAACATGTTTGTTCATGTCTTCCGAGTAAGTTATATAGTGGCCATTTGACCCCAGCCTGTTAAAACTAAACTAAGGATCTGAGTGCCCAATGCCTGCGAAGGCATCTCAAAGATTTTCTACCTCTTTACCCAGTGTGGTGGTTTGAATGAGAATGGCATCCACAAGCTCATGTATCTCAATGTTGGGTCTTTAGCTGGTGGAACTGTTTGGGAAGGATTAGGAGGTGTGGCCTTGTTGGAGGAAGTGTGTCACAGGGGGTTGGCTTTGAGGTTCCAAAAGCCCACACCAGGCCTAATCTTGTGCTCTCTTCATCTCCTACTTGTGCATCAGAAGTAAGCTCTCAGCTACTGCTCCTATGCCAAGCCTGCCTGTCTGCTGCCATGCTCCTCATCATGATGGTCATGGATTCACCTTCTGAAACTGTACACAATCCCCCAATTAAATGCTTTCTTTTATAAGTTGTCTTGGTCAGTGTCTCGTCACAGCAATACAAAAGTAATTAGGGCACTCAGCCAGTCTCATACATGCCTTCCAACTCCTGACCCCAAAATGGAAAAGTGTAATAACTAGGAAAGCCCATGCTCTGACTCCTTGGCACTTCCTCACATAGAAGTCCCTATAGAATGCTAACAGATGTGATGTCTCAACATGCTTAGAGGTAGAGCACTTAGAGTTTATGAAGGTGCCCACATCGAGGGTAAGCAGTAGAGTTCTACAGCAGGAGCCCCTAAACACACTTAACTCACCGCAGGCTGAAGGGCTGGCAGCGGCATCTCAAACTGAGGTTGGACAAGCTGGAGTGGTTCATGTTTCACATTTAGCTCCTCATGAGCCCTGAGTTAGTCAGACAAAAATGTGGGAATAAAGGTAAGGCATGTGGTAAAGCACAGCTAACTGCTCACATCGACACTATTCAGAAAACATACAGAGTGTGCTGTTCTAACAGCTGTGGGAAGAGTTCATGATAGGGCTTATGCCTAACATAAGTGAGGGCCTGGGTTCTAGCCTTATCTCTTCCAGAAAGAGAAGCAAAACAAAATATATCTGTTGCTCTGGGTTGGTGAGATTATCAGCAGCTAAAGAACTTGCCATCAAGCCTGATGACCTGAGTTTGATCCCCAGAACCCACATGGTAGAAAGAGAGAATTGACTCCTGTAAGTTACCCCTTGACTTCCACATATGGGTACATATGTGTACACACACACACACACACACACACACACACACACACACTGTGATGGCTAATCTTGGTTGTCAACCTGACACACCTGGGAAGGAGGAGCCTCAGTTGAAGAAATGCCTCCACTGAAGAGGCCTTTGGGGCATTTCCATGGTCGCTATTGATATAGGAGGGCCCAGTCCACTGTGAACACTACCATCCTCTGAGCCGACAGTCCCGAGTTTCATAAGAAAGCTTACTGAGCATGAGCCAGAGGGAGCAAGTCAGTAAACAGCATTCCTCTGTGGTTCCTGCTTTAAGTTCCTTGAGTTCCTGCCCTGACTTCTCTCAGTGATGAGCTATGACCAGGAAGTGGAAGATGAAATAAACCCTTTCTTCTCCAAGCTGCTTTTGGTCATGATGTTTATCACAGAAACAAAAACCAAATTACAGCATGTAAAATTGAATACAATGTAATGCAAAGGAAAAACAATTTTAAAATGTTGCTCTAACAGGATATCTTCTACGATACTTCTCTCGGGAATCACAAAGCATTATTTGAGAGGAAAACTTACTTTTAAATTTCAACAGTCCTCTTAATGAGATTTGGTTTTTACCTGGTGAGTACTGTGACTGTTTTCACGACCGAGATAAAGCATCCCAGTGTGGTACTATTTCATTTGTATTTTAATAAATAAACTTGCCTGAAGATCAGAGAGTAACACAGCCCCACTAGTCAGCCTTACACACCAAGCAGTGATAACACTTTAATCCCAGAAAGCCACAATAGTTTTCCAAAGAAACCAAGCAGTAGTGTTGCATGCCTTTAATCCCAGCACTAGAGAGCATTATAAAATGGGAAGAGACAGCTCTCAGACACACTCTCATTCTGAGACTGCTGGAGACAAGATTGCCATTTCAGACTCAGGCAGAGGTAAGAGCCAGTGGCTGGCTATTTTGCTTTTCTGACCTTGAGCCTGAACCCCAATTTCTGTCTCTATTTTTATTAAACATGCTACAGTCCAGCATAAGGACTGCTTCTGGTAAGCAAACACATCTTCACGATGTGAACTCCCATGTGTCCCACTTTTCTCAGCAAGTACTGACTCACTGTCTGTTATGTACCAGGTAGCTTTACCTGTCATAAGCATCACAGCAAGAAGAACCAAAGGAGGTTCTCCTGGGACCTACATGCTAGGGAAGGGACATACAGTACATGGAAAACCAGGTAATATGCCAGGTATCAGTAAGTAGTAAGAAGAAAAACAAATCCAGGACAGAGAGACAGGAAGGGGGCAGGAAGTGAGGATGGTCAGAGAAGCCCTGAGTAAGAGAGAGGGAAGAAGTCACACAGTTATCTTGAAAAGTATCTTTTTTTGTTTTTTTGTTTGGTTTTTTTGTTGTTGTTTTTGGTTTTTTGAGACTGGGTTTCTCTGTAGCTTTGGAGCCTGTCCTGGAACTAGTTCTTGTAGACCAAGCTGGCTTCAAATTCACAGAGATCCGCCTGCCTCTGCCTCCCAAGTGCTGCAATTAAAGGCGTGCATGACCACCGCCCGGCCCTTGAAAAGCTGAGTCAGGTATGTGTAACACATGCCTATCTCAGTGCCTAGGAGGTTGTGTATGTGGGGGGGAATCACAGGTTGAGGGCCAGCCTGGGCTACACTGAAAGTGTCACACCAACTTAAAGTACACAGTTTTTAGGAGGCAGCAGACTCAGCAGAAGGGGTTGGAACCCTTTTGTCACAGCACGGTGGGGAGAATGTTGAGGGCATCAGAGACTCGAGCGCCAAGCTCAAGTGGCTGCTCCGGCTTCTGCTTTGCCGTCACTGTCCCTAGCATTCATTTTGTCCTCCTGTGCTGTATGTAATTTTGCAAGCTAGTCCAACTCCTAGTTCAATTTAATTGTTCTCTTTATTCTACTCATTTAGGTTTTTTAGGACAGAGTTTGATTTGTTTTCAACATGCAATCCTCCTGCCTCAGTCTCACAAGTGTGGGTGGAGATTACAGGCCTGACACCACTGTGTCTGTCCTCAAATGTACATTTAATACACATCTGTGGCCTTTCAAAATTAAGTGAGTATACAGCCTCAGCAGGAGTGAGGTCTGTGGCTGGTGGGGGTGGGGGGGCAGGGGAGGGAATCCTTTCCTGGCAGTGATGATTACAGGTTCAAGACAAGGCAGACCCTGTCTCAGAAATACTACATGAACAGGTCAAGGAGAGAATTAAAGTGGACAAGGAGTTGCACTAGTTAGCAGAATTACAGACATACAAAAGGACAGAGTCCCATGGAGGAAAACAAGTAAATCCTGGTGTGTCTACCCACTACACACGTGTTTTCTGACCCTGTAGTGTGCAGGGTCACTGAACTCATTTTGTTTAAGTTTGTTCAGACTCAAAACACTTTAGACTATGTCACAATTACTGAAGCAAGAGAAAGCGGAGATACAGAGACAAAGTTGTCTTTTTAAGAGACAGGCGAGGTGTAGCCTGGGCTGAGTCTGGCCTCGCCATCCTCCTTCAGTCTCTCCACACCCCAGGCTGATGTACAGTGCACCCTACTCAGCAAACGTCTCTTTACTTAACCTGTGTCTGCTGAGCTGTGTGCTGTCAGAGATAAGAATGATGTTAGGAACTAAATCCACTGTGATAGGGCAGTCTGCAGCAAGCATAATCGTCTGAACAAAGCCCTGGAAATTTATGCATGTTATAAAAGTCCTGGCAGAGAAACAGTTGAGATTCAGGGTCAGGATCCTATCTGTGAGAAACTAGAAAGACCTCTAGCAGAGGTGCAGGCTTCAATCTGTTTTTCCAGAAATAGCCAAAACAACTTTTGGGAAAAAGTATCTGAGAGTCTTGCATGTTAGCTATACTCAGCACCCGTAGTACTGCAGCAGCCTGCCAAATGACTAGAGTCAGGAAGAGTAGAGACTCGCTGCAGAGAATTGACAGTGGAGCTAGGAAGAGCAGCTGAGGGGTAAAGGATATGGGAGGAAGAGTCCACGGACATGGACCTCATAGGCTGTGTTGGACAAGCCTGAGAGACTCAGTGCTTTCTTTGCTCTGTTTAAGTGCTTCTAAGGGGGACCAAACATACCTGTTTACTAAGGAGTTCTTAGAACCCAGGACTTGTGCTAAACCCAGAAAAGCTATTGGCAAAGTAGAAAAGTCAGGTTACCTGAAATGCCTTTTAGATCCTGGGACACAGGTGGACAGTGACTAGCAGCAGTTCCTCTACACCATTCATGCATCCCACACCAGTGTCCCTACAGACTTCATCACAGAGCTGAGAACACGTTTTCCTGTCACAGCTCCACGCTCATGTTTTCAAACCACAGTGGACTGCAGTGTGCAGCCCAGGCAGCCTCAGTACTAACTTGATGACCTTGGGGAGGCAGGTGGTGTCCAGCTGGTAAATGGACAGGTCAAAGAGGGTGGTAAAGTCACGTGGGTTCTCATCGCCCTCCTGGAGGCACACTCGGAGCTGCTCTGAGAGGGTGGCTGTGTCTGGTACCATCGTGTAGTCGGAAATCTGAAAATCAAATGAGAGTCCCTCTCAGCAAAAGTAAATGGAGTTTACTCTGTCAAGCATCCATCTCGGGTCACAATCTACAAAACTTCTATTTCCTTGCCAAGAGATCTCACTGCCGATCATCACTGACAACTTCCATCAGACACTTTAAGCAGAAAGAGGAAGAAAGCTACTGGACTGAACCCAAAGCTGGCTGAGTCCAACTCTGCAATTACACACGCAGTTGAACACAGCTGGAGCCATGCTGACTCAACTGCTCTCCTTTCACTACTGTGGCCTTTCACCCTGAACACCAGGCAATCAACTCTCTCTCAAATTTACTCACACCTCCATCTGAGGCAATATCCCTTTACCACTGCAACCATCCAAAACAATTTTCCTTAAGGTTATTTTAATGAACAACTTTCTTTACTATTCCAGTGAGAAATTGGAGGTGATAAAAAAAAGTCCATAAACTCCCACTAAAACACACCTCCCTCCCCCGCCCCAGCATCTGGGCCATGTCTGCTATCTCCTGTTAGATGCATGAACACATGTGACACCAATGCAGACAGGTCCTCCCCTTGCACCCTATACCCCAATCTTTCTCCCTCAGTCAAGGACATCTCAGCACTGTTCAGAGCAGTGATGATGTGCTCTATGCTGGTAAGAGGAAAAGACCAGGAGAGTCTAACTGTCCATCTCAAGACACTGTTTAATAAGGGGCAGCATGTTTATGCTTAAACAAAGGGAAAACACGGCTCGGCATTAAGAGCTTTTCAGAGGACCGGCATTTCATTCCCAGTACCCACTTCAGGAGACTCACAACAACTGCAGCTTCACGGGATCTCATGCTGGCCTCTTTGGGCATCTGCATATGTGGTACATATATGTATAGAGGCAGGCACACCCACACTCCAAGAAAATAAAGTAAATCTTAAAGAATAAAGAACAGATAGGAGGTTCTTCAATAAGAACAGGAGCCGGGTGGTGGTGGCACACACCTTTAATCCCATCGCTCGGGAGGCAGAGGCATCCTGGTCTACAGAGCGAGTTCCAGGACAGGCTCCAAAGCTACATAGAGAAACCCTGTCTTGAACTCCTTGAATGTGGGATTCCCCTCTGTATGCTATGAATACCATTGGTTAATAAAGAAACGGACTTGGCCTGATAGGGTAGAACAGAGCTAGATGGGGAAAACTAAACTGAACGCTGAGAGAAAGAAGAGCAGAGTAGGGAAAAGTCATGGAGCCAATGCCAGAGACAGATGTGCTGAAACTTTGCTGGTAGGCCATGACCTTGTGGTGATGCACAGATTAATGGAGATGGGTTAAATTAAGATGTAAGAGTTAGCAAATAAGAAGCTAGAGCTGATGGGCCAAACAGTGATTTAAATAATATAGTATCTGTGTGATTATTTCAGGAGTCTGGGCAGCTGGGAAATGAACAAGCGGCTTCCCTACAACACCCCTCCCCCTCCCCCTCCTCTCCCTCCCCGCAAAAAAAAAAAAAAACATGAAAAATATTTCACTGATAATTTTCCTCCCAGGGGTCACATGTAGCACAGACTGGCCTAGAACTCACTACTAACCTGAGGCTGACCTTGAAGTTCTGATCCTCTGGCTTCCACCTCCCCAAAGCTGGGACTACATGTATTTGCATCATGCCCAGTTCCAGTGGTAATTTTTAAGGTGGTGGATAATGTACACACAGTGTGTGTGGTATAAGATGAGGAAAAGGAAGCCCACACAGACTAGCTTACCTAAGCAGAAACTATCTCTGAAGAAGCTATGGGAGACTATGACTGCTGTCACTGGCTGGAAGACAGAAGAAAGACTACTCACTGTGTATGACCTTTAAACCCAGAACTATGTCAATCCATTACCTATTAGTCTATGCCTGGAATCCCATTACTTTAGAATCGCTTCAAACTGCACTAAGGCCCAAGGAACACGGAGGAAGAGAGAGTGGAAGACTGTAAGGGACTGTAAGAACCAGAGAACAAGAAAGTCTGCTGTGAGACTGTCTCCCAGTAATGACAGAGAAGCTACACTTTGTTGGTACCTCAACAAAGTAGCAGCCTAAGCAAGACCTGAACAATGACAAGACCAACAGACATGCTAATTTGGAAGGGGCAAATCTCACATTGTTCCATCCCTAGACAAAGAACTACGAGCAGCTAATGACTGCTATTGCTGAGAGTAGAAGGAGCTAGTCCCAGGGATGAGCCTCCTAATTGGTTATCCAATAGAAAACTGATTTAAACTTAAAAAATAAGATAAACAAGCAAAAAACCCTGACATATAACCAGACGTGGCAGCACAGCCTATAATCTCAGCACTCAGGAGGCTGAGACAGGAGGACTGCTGTAAGCTCAAGGCAAGCATGGACTACACAGGGATACTGACTCAAACAAAGAATAGCAACAGAAGTTGGTCATCTGAAGGGCTGGGGGATGGCTCAGACATTGAATGCTCAGTGTATGGTACTCCGGATTTGACCTCAACCACCAAACAAACAAACCAAATTGCTAGTCCTGTTTCACAAAATCTTTACCTTCAGCATAAGAGACTTGCCTGAACATTATAGAAATAATAAAATACATTCACTGTTTTTCTGTAGCCCTGTGATTAATTTAATCCCAGTACTTGATAGGCAGCAGAGGTAGGTGGCTACTGTGAGTTCAAGGATAGTCTGGTCTACAAATTGAGATGTTGGGTAGCCAAGACTACACAGTGAAACCCAGCCTAAACAAACATAAAAACAAAAATGAAACCAATGACTTTTCCCAATCCTCAAACTTTTTTTTAACTCAAGAAACAAACAGATGAATGTCCTTTGCAGGAATATGTGGCAGCTTTAGCTACTTTAGTCTCCAATGACGGTGGGCTAAGGGTGAGAGCAATGGCAAGGAGACTAACTGTGCCATGACACACCCAGCACACAACTCAAAGGACAGAAACAGGCCAGCTATCTGTTCTCACATCTCCAGCCAGAGGCCTTCCATGAAATCCTAGTTCAGACAGGCATAAACATAAAGAGTCTTCCCAGGATGACTAGCTGTCCTAACTTGTTGTCTTTTTAATTTTACTTTGTATTTTATTTATTTGAATATTTGGGGACACATGCACTAAGGCATGCCTGTGTCAGTGAAGGGCAATGTATAGGAGCTGGCTCGCTCTTTCCATCATGTGGGTCCCGGGGACTGAACTCAGGCTGTCAGGTTTGACAACAAGGGCCTTTTCCCACTGAGTCATCTCTCTAGCCCAGAGAGCTAATTTTAATCCTGATGTTTATATGGAAGCACTGACTTCAATTAATCCTATCATTAACTATCTATTGTGTCTATTGATACCTGACTTTCTATAATGTGCCCTTTCTTTACCCAAGCAGCATCGCTCTCTTTCCGACTGTCTCAAGGATAAGTTAAGAGACATCTATTCCTGTGGAAGAGGTTCTAAGAAGCTGGCCTCATTTTCCAGTTCAGTCTTCCAGTGATTCAATCTCCTACCTCTGGGTCCTCAGCATCAATCTGGTTTAGGTGGATGTCTCCTGTCGTGAGCCACTGGAATACAACATCCTGTATTTAAAATGATAAATACAGTTAGACACCTGGCCGTTTGGGAATGCTGAAGGTCAAGCTAAATTAATTAAGGTGGGGAAAAAAGACAACCAGTAATTTTAAAAAGGACTTTCAGTCTTTTGTTGGTAAAATATTTGGAAATTAACAGGTTTTCTTCAGTCTAATGCAAACCTTTATCATCATTTGCTTCAAAGTATTCTAACAAGTTGCAAGTCAAAACTTACTAAAAACTTGTTCACAATCCTAAGCAGCCTTTGTTTACTAGAATGACAGACTAAACTTTTAAAAGCATACCTTTTTAACTGTGGCTATTGTAATATGACAAAATCATAATTATACAAAAAAACCAAGCAGCTTTTCAAAGCAAACATTTAGGATTCTGAGCACAGTGAGAGGTACTGAATCAGGTAGACCCTGGTCCACCTCCCACTACATGGAAGACTAGAAGGGCTCACTCCACAAACACACATCTCCCTCTGGCAGGTGAGTGGCTGCAATTCCAGTGTTCAGATCTAGCAGGCACTAGGAAAATGCTTGCTTCCCCATTATCATCCTCACAAGACATGTGCTCTTCCCATTACGTAGACAGGACAAAGGCAAGCTTCTACTTCAATCCTCATCATCTTATACAGAAAAGTCTCGCTAACTCATGCTGCCAGCCCTGGCTACTCACTAGTCACAACCTTCACTCAGTCATCGTCCTTGCTCTGGTAACTCCACCAGCCTCCTAACTGGCTCTGGTTGCTCTCTTCCTTCCCACTGTCCACACAATCTAGAGAGGTCTGAGCACTGTTGAGGAATATTATTTTAAGGTGTGTTGCGTTTGTTTATGTTGCATTTGTTTAACTCTATAAAGCTGTTTGTCAGGTGGTAGTGGTGCACGCCTTTAATCCCAGCACTAGGGAGGCAGAGGCAGGTGGATCTCTGTGAGTTTGAGGCCAGCCTGGTCTACTGAGCTAGTTCCAGGACAGACTCCAAAGCTAAAGAAAAACCCTGTCTCTAAAAACAAAAACAAAAAACAAAACAAACAAACAAAAAGCTGTATTACTGTGCTTGTCTAAAATACCTGATGGTCTAATAAAGAACTGAATGGCCAAGAGCAAGGCAGGAGCAAGGATAGGTGGAGCTGGAAGGCAGAGGGAATAAATAGAAGGAGAAATGAGGACAAGGGGGAGCAAGCAACGAGAGAACAAGAAAAGGAGAATGTCTGGGGTCAGCCACCCAGGTACACAGCAAGCCACAGAGAAAGAAGTAAAGTAAGATATACAGAAGTAAGAAGGAAAAAGCCCAAAGGCAAAAGGTAATCAGGATATATTTAAGTTAGAAAAGCTGGCAAGAAACAAGCCAAGCTAAGGCCGGGCATTCATAACTAAGAATAAGCCTCTGTGTATAATTTATTTGGGAGTTGGGTGGTGGGTGCCTCAAAAAGCCAAAAGAGTGAAACATCACACAAGAGAACACCACCAAGGTTGTTCCCTGTGCTTTCGGTGTAAGCTCATGCTACTTGCTTTACAAGGGAGGCCTGCTCCTCACCACTTTTCCAGAGTCAGCCACCACTCCTAGTCAGCATGCTTCCCCAGTACTTTTCTAGATTCACCAATCTGTCTGTCACTCTCCTGATATACCATAAACTTCTGTAAAGCAAGGGCTACGCCCAACTCAACTTTGTGTTTTTAGTGCCTGATATCTACTAAGTTCAGTACAACTCATGTAGACAAGTGGCAAATGTACTTATCAGTATTTTCTATTGGGATGGAAGTCATACTTACATAGTGTGCATTAATTTGATGAAAGAAAAAAGCTTACCATAATCTTATTGTTTTCTTCTTTATCCAAATATTGGTCACTGAACATGTGACATGAGCCAAGCACTGCCAGCTTCCCACCTTGGTTCTGTTGGTGACAAAGCAGTGTCAGATGCTTAGGTCCGGAAACACACTGCATGTCTCATTTATCACATTAGCAACTGTCTGATACACCAATAAATGCCAATTCACACGAAGACTTAACATTTGAAAAGTATCAACTATGAAAACAATTACTCTTTACTGTTACTCATTTTTAGAGACATTTATTTTTCATTTGAGTGCTTTACCTACAAGAATACATGTGCACCATGTGCACATAACAGGCTGTGCACGTAACAAGCTGTGCAGGCCAGAGAAGGGTATCAGATGCCCTGGAATTAGAATTACATGTAGTTGTGAGCCTCCAAGTAGGAATCAAAGTGAGGTCTCTGAAAGAGCAGCAAGTGTTCTTAATTACTGAACCATCTCACCGACACCTACATTACTATTTTTCAACAAATAAAAACAAAGTATCTTTGCCTTTCTGATAAATATGAAAAAAATGATGATCAGTGTTTATTAGATTTCAATGAGTTCTTTTCTTTTCTTTTCTTTTTTTTTTTTTTTTTCGGTTTTTCAAGACAGGGTTTCTTTGTGTAGCTTTGGAGCCTGTCCTGGAACTACTCTTGTGACCAGGCTGGCCTCGAACTCACAGAGATCCACCTGCCTCTACCCCCTGAGTGCTGGGATTAAATGTGTGCACTACCACTGCCTGGCTAATGAGTGAGTTCTTACACTACACTGCTACTAAAATTGTCTTTATCTTTAGCCAAGGCGGAAGAGATAGCTTGGTGGGTAAAGTACTTGTTATGTGAGCACAGGGACTGAATGTTAATCCCCAGAACCCATATAAAACCAGTGGAGGTAGCACACATGTCCATACCATAACCATAGCACTCCTGTGTGGTTATGGGAGACAGAAAAAAACAAAATCCCTAGAATTTTGTGAGCCAGCTAGCCTGGCATATATAACAGAAACAAAACAAGAGACTTTGTCTCAAAGTCAAAGATGAAGACCAATTTCCAAGGTTGTCCTCTGACCTCCATTTGTGTGCCATGGAATACATGTGTTCATATTCATACACACAAATGAAGACACATGCATACCTCCCGACACACATGCACACCATACGAACATCTAAACACACACACATACACAAATTTTAAAGAAAACAAAACAAAACCCTGCAACCAACAATCCAAAACAGAGACTCTATACACAATTTGTAGTCATAATTACAGACAATTAGAAATAAATCCAATTGTTCAGTGGGAAAACAGACTAGCTTCTATATCTCATAAGAAGTAAACATTTTACAGGAAAAATATTACTATTTTGTTGTGTATGTGTGTGTGTGTTTTCTGTTCAAAACATGGCACCACTGTGTAGCCTTGGCTAGCCTGGAACTCACTATGCAGACCAGGCTGGCCTAGAACTCAATTCACAGAGCTCTTAACTGCCTCTGTCTCCCCGGTTCTGGGATTAAAGGCATATGTCCATCACAATGTAACTTTTTTATTTCAAAAATAAAATAATACCCCCCCACCCACATATCTAAGAAAGTCAATACCTTTGAGTGATAGAAAGCCAGAATGGGTCTGTTAAGTGGGAAGCAGACAGAGCCTGTGGATAGAACAGCTACCGCAGGTTTCATGACGCTCAACGTGGCACCAAATGGGTAGACAAAAGTGAGAGCCCTGTAAGCAAACAAACACATCCAGGTGATGACGGAATGTGCCACCAATCCTGAGTTCACACAGTAGGAAAGAATGACTACATGCTGCCCTGCAACCTCCACACATGTGCACAAACCACACACACACAGACACACTAAGTAAAAACGTAAGAAAACCAACCAAGTACAGTCTCTGGCAGGACATGGGGCACACATCTGTAATCTTAGCACTCAAAGTCCTGACACAAGGAGACTGGGAGGCCATCTCATACTACACAGCAGGTTTCAGGCCAGCCTGGAACACATAGCAGGACCTTGTCTCCAAAAAAAAGGTAGATTCTCTCTGGGGCAAACCGCATAGGTCTGAATCCAAGATCTGACAACAGATTAGTCATGTGAAATTGGGCAATGCATTCACCACTACTTAGATAAATTAAAATGTAGCTAATCTGATCCAGTCATTTAAAATAATAAACTACTTAGTTACATAAACCATTATAAAGTGCTTGGTTAGATATATTATTATGTGCACTTTAACCACTGAACCATCTCGGCAGCTCCCAACTGAGATTTTGCTACTGGTGGTTTTGGGGTTCTTTTGGTGAGAATTACTTTTATAACCAGAAAACTCTTCATTTTGAAAAAGGCAACTCTTGGAAGTGAGAGCTCCTTCCCTGCAGGGAGCTGCAGAAGCACACTCACTGGGCAGGGAGCTGCAGAAGCACACTCACTGGGCAGGGAGCTGCAGAAGCACACTCACTGGGCATTGTTTCCATTGCTCTCTTCATCAATGATTCCAGGCACAGCCTTTCCTGCTGCTCGGCTAATTTCCCTAAAAGCAAAACATCAAAATCTAATAAGCAAAGAAGTTGGGGAATTTCACACTGCCTTCATCAAACAGTAAATATCAACTAGACAAAAGGACTCTGTATTTTAGCAGTTTTTAAAAAGGAAATAAAAGCACACACCCACATACCCACATTCTTTTCTGATGTTTGCAAAAATTACCATTAAAAAATTAGGCTTGGTCCAGGCATGGTGGTGTAGGCATTTATCCCAAGCACTAGGGAGGTAGAGGCAGAGAGATCTCTGTGAGTCCAGACCAGCCTGGTCTACAGAGTGAGTTCTAGGCTACCTAAGGCTACAAAGGATGTCTCAAAAAACAAAGCAACAATAAACCGTGACTATTACAACAAAAAACTTAGGCTTGGGCTGGGGCTCAGCTGGAAGAGTGCTGGCCTAGCACACACCAGGCCCTGAGTTCAATTCCTAAGACCACATAACAGTCTGGTGGTACACTCATGTAATCTCAACACTTAGGAGGGAAGAACAGCATGATCAGGAGTTCAAAGCTAGCCTGGGCTATGTGAGACTGACTCCAAAAAATTAAAAAAAGGAATCAACTAGACAAATATTTAGTTCAGTTCTTTTTTGTGTTGTTTTAAGAAGAGAGGCTTAAAAAGAGGGAGGATGCAAAGTTGGGGTGGGAAGATGGTGTGAATCTGAGGAATTAAGGGGGGAATAGGGGGTAATATGATTGAAATACATTGTATGAACTTCTCAAAGAATGAACATATAGTAAGGAAGGAAGAAGGGAGTGAGGGAAGGAGGGAGTGAAGGAGGGCCCATGGAGCACTGGTTGGCATGGTTGGCACTCACTCTTTAGCCAAGACTGGCCTCAGAATTGAGCCAATCTTTTTGTGTTATACTCCCAGGTGTGAGGATTACAGGAGTGTTCAACCACACTGTCTCAGTCTCTCCATCTTCGGTCCTAAGGAAAGCGCCTATACCCTAGATCCACACTCTACACTGTATAACTAGGGTCAGCAGAGTACTTGCAGATGGCAAGCTCGAGTGTAGAATGAGCAATTTCCAACGTGGGAGAAAGCTCATGGGGCACCTGATACTGCCTTCTCATGTACCCATTTTCCAATTCTAAAAGCCCCTCATCTGTTTTAGGATCCAGAGCAATGAAAGCTGACAGTCTCAGTCTCCATGAGGTGAAATCAGGGTCAGTTCAGGCTGGGCATGGGTCTGAAGATGGCCCAAACAGCATATCTTGGAGCTATTACTCGGTTGGTTTTTTTTTTTTTTTTAGATTTATTACATATATAGTGTTCTGCCTATATGTATGCTTGCACACCAGAAGAAGGCACCAGATCTCATTATAGATGGTTGTAAGCCACCATGTGATTGATGGGAATTGAACTCAGGACCTCTGGAAGAACAGCCAGTGCTCTTAACCTCTGAGCCATCTCTCCAGCCCAGTTATTACTCTTGTGGGAATGGTGAGACCAAATCAAATCATGCTACCTCTAGACGCTGTGGCAAACAGTTATGAATTAGGGAACTTTAAAACTTGTTGGAAGGTAGCTCTGGAGGCACACAGTCATTCCAGCACTTGGGAGGGTGAGGCAGGAAGATCACAAGTTTGAGACCAGACTGGGCTACATATAGAGAACTGGTCAAAAAAAAAATTAAAAAATAAAGTAGGGGGAGAAGATGACGACCTGACAAACACACAAAGACAGTCAGCCACACAAACAAATAGGAATGCAAATCTGAGAGCAGAGGAACTGCGGTCTTAGCGCTGTGGCTCCTTCAGTCACTCCACACTCAAAGCCTACTCTACTGCTTTCCCGTGACCCAAAGCAATAAAGTTTCTTTACTGTTCAATCCTGCCTGGATGGGGTTTTCTTTTACTTGGAGTGGAGAGAGAATATCCTGACCAAAGGTAAATGTGAAGTTTCCAATGATGAAAGAATAGGTTTTTTTTGTTTTTTTTTTTAAATATTTATTTATTTATTTAATATGTATACAATATTCTGCCTGTGTGTATGCCTGCAGGTCAGAAGAGGGCACCAGACCTCATCACAGATGGTTGTGAGCCACCATGTGGTTGCTGGGAATTGAACTCAGGACCTTTGGAAGAGCAGGCAATGCTCTCAACCTCTGAGCCACCTCTCCTGATGAAAGAATAGTTTTGGAGAATAATAAATAAAACATAAAGGCCAAGAAAGGAGGGAGGTGTGGCAGTGAGCAGGTGTGAGACGAACGGAAGCCACATGAAGGGCATTCTGCTTTCAGCGCCCTTACCTGTTCAACACTCCGTCTGAGACCAGAGCTTCCTTGGGATGGAAATACTTGTAATAGACATTTCTAACCACAGCATCTTATGGGGCAAAAGAGGAAGGCACATTTTAGATTAGAAACAACCTTGACATAGAGACTCATCCAAATTTTAAAATAAAAAGAAACCTAGAACTCTGTTCAAATCCCTCCCACTTTAGTGTACTAGTTCAGTGTACCAGTGAACTCAGGATGGTGACAATGTCACCTTGGAAGTCTTCCCCCAGTGATCAGCAGGTCGAGAGGGCTATGATACAAACATTAAATAGGCAATCAGTACCTTTGTTTAAAATACTAACAACCATACCAATAACAGTTCAGTGAGTAAATGCACTTGCCACCAAGCCTAACAGCATGAGTTTGAACCTTGAAATCCACATGGCGGAAGGAGAGAACCAACTCCCCCACGTTGTCCTCTGACCCCCATATGTATACTGTGGCACACACAAATAAATAAAATGTAGTGAGATAATAATCACCATTATTAACCATGATTCCATATTCTTCTAGAAGAAAGTTGATATTGGTATCAAATCTGGATTCTCCCCCTTCTCCCAGCATCACAAGGATATCTCCACCACCGTCAAGGTACTTCTTCAGGACTTCAAACTATGTGAAGGGAAAAGCAGACTGTGAATATGGTCAAGACTTTTGTTTAAAATATCCATACCATGAATAAAACCTTAACTAAAAAGAAACATTTCAAATCTATAAACTATTTAAATGTTCTTAGAATAGTATATATTTTCTCACTGTTCAAGATCATCTCCTCTGTGGGTGGTGGTGCATGTTTTTAATCCCAGCAAAGGCAGAGGCAGGAGGATCTCTGTGAGTTAGAGGCCTGCCTGGTCTACACAGTGAATTCCTGGATGCCAGTAGAATGTAAAACAAAAGCACACAAAGACCCATCTCCAGGTTTACCTTTGAACATCAAAGCTCTAACATGCTCAAACAGGGACAGGGGACGTAGCTTAGGTGATAGAAGTGCTCCCCCAGCAGATACTAGATCCTGGATAAAACAGTGGTGCACACCTATAAGAGGACCCAACACTTAGGAGTAGCATCCACCTGCATTATAAA
Source organism: Microtus oregoni (assembly GCF_018167655.1). Taxonomy (NCBI): domain Eukaryota; kingdom Metazoa; phylum Chordata; class Mammalia; order Rodentia; family Cricetidae; genus Microtus; species Microtus oregoni. The sequence goes on from NW_024543079.1 coordinate 6,976,416, forward strand.
TGCCACCGTTTTTGTTATGGGTTTCAATGCACTGATAAGCTGGGCATGGTGGTGCACGCCTGTAATTCCAGCACTCAGAAAGTGGACGTAGGAGGATTACAGATTTGAGGCCAGCCTAGGCTACACAGGAGTTTTCCTATGTTCAAAGTAAATTTAAGGCAAAGACATGCTCCTGGCCCTTGCCTACCTTCCCTGTGGGTTAAGGACTCCATGGGTTACCACAGTTCATTGCCAGAAGGGGAAATGACTACTTCAGGCAACATAGTAGGTCTAGAAGGGAGACTCCAACCCACGAGTTCAGGTCCTTGCTTGCTCCTGGCCTCCTCTCTTGTTTTTTTTTTTTTTTTTTTTTTTTTTTTTTTTTTTTTTTTTTCGAGACAGGGTTTCTCTGTAGCTTTGGAGCCTGTCCTGGAACTAGCTCTTATAGACCAGGCTGGTCTCGAACTCACAGAGATCCGCCTGCCTCTGCCTCTCGAGTGCTGGGATTAAAGGCGTGCGCCACCACCGCCCGGCTCTCTTGTTTTCTATATGAATATTCTGTATAAATATTCCTTACCTCAGCTGCAGTAAATTTTTCCCTCGGTCCAGCTGTAATCCATAGTTTCACCCCAATTAACTTCTCAGATGTGATTTCATCTTTTAAGCTATAAATAAGATTTTAAGAGCAAGTTAGATCCATAATTTAAACCAATTTATAAATTATTTTAGCCTCTTAACTATATGGCACCATAAAGGCTGAGACAGGGGCATAGAACAGCCTCTCTCCCGAAGTGAGATCCTCTCTCCCTAGGTGAGATCCCCTCTCACGAGTGCCCTGGAGGCATCTGGCCTTAGTTAGATCTCCCAATAAGCAAAGGAGTTCAAATGAACTCACACTAAAGAATAAAGAAGTCGTCCAAATATTAATCAATTCTTCTATTAGTTTCTCTATATTTTAAGACAGGGTCTCATAGAGCCCAGGCTGGCCCCATACTTACTATGTAGTCAAATCTAACCTCAAACTCTTACTCCATATACTGCTACTTCCCCAGTGCTGAGATTACAGGCACATGCCACCAAGCCCGGCTCTAACCTTAACCTATACAACGATGTTTTTACTCATTGAAAAGAGAAAAAAAAAAACATTTAAGGACTGGAACTGGAACTTAGTACTTGCCGAGCTTATGCAAGGTTTTGGTTCAACCTTCATGACAAGGGGGAAAAGAACATTTAAAGAAGGCACATTTAAACAAAGAGACATTTTCATTTAACTCTCACTTTTCCTTCCCTAAACTGAGATTTTAAACCGACTTAAAATATGGAGAATAACTTCTCTGCCTTTTGGCTGAGATCAAGTATAAAAAATGGGGAAACTTCTGACATCTTTAAATACTATATATGCATAATTATGAATCTCTGATTTTATGGGGGCAACTTAATAACATTCAGTTTGATCTTCAAAATATTAACCGAGAAATCGTTAAATTGAGCCCCTCCCACTTAAACAACGAAAGTTAAGAAATTACTATTCAGTTCTACTGTAGGCCACCATTAGCACTTAGAAAGCAGTGCCCAAGATCATGGTCACCTCTGAATCTTCCAATTACTCCGAAGTCTTTTCTGCAAAGATTTGTAGCCAGTATTGGTGGTAAACACCTCCTTTTTGTATGCATTGAAAACAATGGTACTCCGCACCTCCTTCTCCATGGTTACCTGATAAAGCAAACCAGAGAAGCAGCATTTTAAAAGTGCCCTGTAACACTGGTGAAGGATACACAGCTGCACCTACATGTAAAACCCTAATGATTCTCAAAGGCTGAGAGGGAAATGCATAGTCATAGCTGAAAAACCGGTGGCCAAAGCCAATCCTGCCTGTGCCTGGCTTTCGCTTTCATGCTGGTCTCTGGCTTTCCTACCAGCCTACTTTCATGACCTTGCCACCACCCTCCCGTCGTACACCAAGGTCCTATTTCCAAAGTAATTCCTCACCGCTCACTACCGTCAAGTACAGCTCTCGAGATTTTAGGCAAACTTAATTTTATGAAGTAAGACCTTACCATAAATGCTCCTCCAAAACATACCATGTATCTGACACCCTTTCTTGTTAATACATACAGAGCAACTCTTTCAAATAACCACATAGTATTGTTTTAAGGATGTTGCACAAATATTTAACCAACCATAACTTTAGTGACATGTTATTCAATTTTGTTAGTAAAATACTAAAAACATTTCTAGATTCGTTTTTCAATTTTTATTTTTTGGAACAGGGTCTCACTATGTAGCCCTGGCTGTCCTAGCACTCATTATGTAGACTCACCTGCCTCTGCCTGAAAGTTCTTTAAAGGCCTGCATCCCATGCCTGGCTAGAGCCATTTTATTTATATATATATATATATATATATATATATATATATATATATATATGTGTGTGTGTGTGTGTGTATGTGTGTATGTACATGTGCCTACAGAGGCCAGAGACTTACAAACAGTTATATGTCACCTGATGTGCTGGGAAAACCAGTGTCATCTACAAGAGCAGTATATCCCAACTACTGAACCATCTCTCCATCTCTCTCAAAACATTCTGAATGTGAAGTTTTGTTTATTTTGCAGCATTAGATTACTATCTGTTGAATGGTTAAATAATGTGCAAACTGCCCTCCAAAACACTAATCGTTTGTACTTTCATTAACAAATTGTTTCCATTCAACACAATTTTCCAGTCTTTGTCAACTTTACCAACAAAATACAAAAGTATCCCTATTCATGGCTTTGCTTTTCAAGGGTTGTTACTGGGTTAAATGTGATTTGAAATTTAACTGTTGTTTGTTTTTCAAGACAGAGTTTCTCTGTGAAACAGTCATGGCTCTCTAGTAACTCTCTTTGTAGACCGGGTTGGCCTCAAACTCACAGAGATCCACCTGCCTCTGCCTCCCAAGTACTGGGATTAAAGGTCTGCACCACCACCACCCAGCTTTTTCTCTTTTTTTCTTTTCTTTTCTTTCTCTCTCTCTCTCTCTCTCTCTCTCTCTCTCTCTCTCTCTCTCTGGTTTTGTGTGTGTCCAAATATAAGAATGATCTGAAATTTTAAATGGAAAGATCCAAAAATAAAGTTTTAAATTGTGAACCATTCTGGGTAGTAGGATGAAATCTTAACACTATCCTACGCTACCTTCCCCTGACATGAGATATTTCTTGTAGAACCTATCAATGCTATATGCACTATCCAGCTATAGTCACTCAGTAATCTGTCAGTCAGATTGGTGGTTTTGGCATCACAGGGCTGTTATTCAATGAACCAAAACAATATCCCGGTACCATGTATGTCACAATGCCTATGTCATTCTCCTTCACGGCATCACACAGGCACTATCTAACGGATATCGTCACATTGGTATTATCTCAATCACAACGCTAAGTCTAGAATAAGCTATTTTGAGAGAAACCATATTTACCTATTTTTAAGATTTATTTATTTTTTACTATGTATACAGTGTTCTCTTCTGCCATGCATGGTTGCACACCAGAAGAGGACACCAGATCTCATTACAGATGGTTGTGAATCACCACGTCATTGCTAGGAATTAAATTCAGGACCTCTGAAAGAGCAACCAGTGCTCTTAACTTCTGAGCTACCTCTCCAGGTCAGTTTTACAGATTTTTATTTATGAACGAGTGCTTTGTCTGCATGTCAGAAGAAGGCATCAGATCCCATTACAGAGGGCAGTGAACCACCAGGTGGTTGTTGGGAACTGAACCCTGACCCTCTAGATAAACAGCCAGTGCTTTTAACCAGACCATCTCTCCAGCCCCAGTAATACTAGTTCCTATAAACAACACACACGCACCCACGGTTTGTTACTGTTTGTGGTTTCAGGCATCTCTGACAGTCTTAGAACAGCTCCTAAAGACAAGGGGAAACTGCTGCATTGGTCATTGCTCATTTTCTTGTCTGTGTCCTTTGATCATTTTTCCATTGGGTTTTATGTCACCAAACAAAACTTTCAAAATTTGATTTGCCTTTAGCCTTGGCTTCTGGTAACCTTCTGGCTTAATTTTACAGGTCACGTGTTTTATAGATCCAGAAGTATTAACATTTCTCCTTTTGGCTTCTGGACAGTATGAAGCATTTTTAAAAAAAACTCTTGCTGTGGTAAGATTTCTGGGTATGTCCAACAATGTTTTCTTCTTGAACTTTCATGATTATCCTTTTTTATTAAGATTTTATTAGCATATATTACTTCAACAATTTCATTCGTGCACTTAATGTATTTTTTTTAAATCATACTTCCCAATTTGTGATCTTGTCCCATCCCCACTAATTCCCTTCTCTTCCCTAAACTGTTCCTCCCTCACCTGTCATGTCTTCTTCTTTTCTCTTCCAATAAATGAGTTTAGTTAGGATTGCTTCTGGAGCTGTGAAACAACACTGTACCACTGAGGAAAATGTCTCTCCCCGCCCACAGAGCTTCAGGGAGGGACAAGGCCTCCTGAGCCCTCCCCTCTCCATGAGATAATGACAGGCCCCATTTGGGATAGGTCTTGTGCAGACAAATATGGCATAATTTTTTAACACTATAATCTGAGACCTCTATGGGCTGAAGAGATGACTCAGTAGTTAAAGGCACTGGCCACCAAGCCTGAAAAACCCATAGAATAACTCCTGCAAGTTGTCTTTTGACTTCCTCAAGTACTCGGTGTCATGTTCACCCACGCATATACAACAAATAAATATAAATTAAAAGTTAAAAACACTCTTGGTCCATTTGAAACTTATCTTGATGCTCAAAATGAGCATCATTATTTCTTCCTAATTACCAGAAGACTGCCCAATACCAATCCATGTTTTCAAAGCTGATAAGAGATTCCTTCAATACGTTTTTTTTCTTTTGAGACAGCATCTCATAGCCCAGGTTAGCCTCTAATGTACTAGGTAGGGGAGGATGACCTTGAACTGTCTCAGTTTCTTGGGTGCTGGGGTTACAGGCACACAGCCACCATGCCGCTACCTTTCCAATGGCATTTATTTTTCTGTGCTGAGATCAGACACCCAGGGCCTCATACAGGCATTCTGTGCTAACTAAGCTACATCCTAACTCCTTCAATGAAATAAAAAACATTTTGCCATGTTTCGCCACGTAACAGTGCTAGATTTTTATGTTCCATGGACAATTTTTTTTTTTTTTTTTTTTTTTTTTGGTTTTTCGAGACAGGGTTTCTCTGTGGCTTTGGAGCTCGTCCTGGAACTAGCTCTGTAGACCAGGCTGGTCTCGAACTCACAGAGATCCGCCTGCCTCTGCCTCCCGAGTGCTGGGATTAAAGGCGTGCGCCACCATCGCCCGGCTCCATGGACAATTTTAATGGCCACAACGAACCCATGCATCGCAGAACTGGAATTATATTTTCCTGGTTTTGGGATTTTTCTACCCCTCCCCCTTTTTTCTCTAGAGGGCAGATTTCCGGGAAAAGCAAATAACCTGCTTTGGGTATTGAATGGTTCTTAAAGGAAGAATATACTTCGAGTTTACAGTTTATTGTAGTTTAGCCTCGGGTGACAGCAGCAGATGTGGGGTCCTGATGTTTGGGTAGAGTAAGGGACAACCTTATTCTCTTATTTTCTCTTCAATAACAAAAAAACAGAGGTGGTAGCAAGAATAGCCGAGTCCAAGATCTGATGGCTCCTCATCCAGGATTTTTTCGTACTGTGCAGGACGACAACGAATCCGCGCAGTCTGAGGAGCTAGAGATTCCAGATCACTTCCAGGACCCTTTCTCCAGCCCATTTACGCGCCCTCAGTTTACCTCCGCCGACCTCGGGTTTCCCACAAGGCAGGCCTAGGGGTCTCCGGAGCAGCACGACGAAGCCGAAGCCGTCACCCACCCCCGAGGCACCCAGCGCCCAGCCGGCCCGTGCGACCCGCCCTCTCCTTACCTAAGGCCAGAGGCAGCCAGGTATCCAAGGCCGCGCGCCGAGAAGGCGTGGCTTTGGGCCCCGAGCGACTTCCGCCGCGGAGTGATGACGACAGAGCGACAGAATGGCAGTGCCACCGAGCCGCGAACGCTGGGGCTGATGGGCAGGGGACGGGGCTGATGCCGGCCTGGACAGTTCCCGCGGGTGGAGGGAGCAGCCAGGCTTGAGGACTCACGTTTTGATAAACCCCAGCTTATTTCCTTATAGCCGCCGTTAAAGACCGATGTAGGTCCCCAGGCTCCCTGAGGGCGGGGGCTGTGGGCAACCCACGCCCCGGCCAGGCTGCAGGACGCAGGCGCAGGGCGTCTTGGCAGGTGTTGGGAGAGGCCGAAACACCTGTCGGCCTGCGGCACCTGGGACGTTTGTGAGGCCAGGTGTCCTGAAATGCCAAATTACCAACTTTTAGAAATAGAAACTGCCGCAGGGAGTTGTGAGGGGTCGGAGATGTGGAGTTTGAGGAAGCATTTGGGACAGAGGGAAGGAAGTGCTTGTGCAAACGATTACCATGGAAATGAGAAAGGCCTGCACCCACAAACAGGACCCCTCCTTTTCAGGAGAGCGCTCTGTCTTCATCGAGAGGGCTGTGGGTTTGTGTACAAAGCGGCTGCAGCCTCAAGGCTTGAGCAGGCCAGTGATGGAACCCTTTCCCTCAATGTTTGAATGCCCTTGCTATGAGAGGTAGCTTGTGCCCAGGCTCCATTAAGTAGGGCTGGAGATATATGACATGCTAAAAGAAGTCACTGAACTGGGCTTCTGGGAAACGCTTTAATGGTGTCCTTTTGTAACCCACTCCTGTCCCATCCCTCTTTTCTCTTGCTTAGAACACAAAGGTGGCTATGGTATCAGCAACCATGTTGTGATCATGTAACCCCAATATTCAAAGCTATTTTACTTTGGATCTAAAGGTTTCCCTGTCCAGCTGATGGGGTTTTAGTATATGATTGGGTCACGGGGGCCCAGGTTTCATCGGTGATTTAGTCCATTCATAGATTCGTATGGCATGGAGAGGTGGTGGAAAGGTAACTAAAACGTGGGCCCCGCTTGGAGGATGTCGGTCACTTGGGACATAACTCCGAGGGTAAATCTTATTTCCAGCCCAGTCTTCTATTTCTTTCTGCTTCCTGGTAGGAAGAAAGTGAGCAGCTTTTCTGTGCCACTCCTTTCACCGAGGTGACTCAGCTTTGCCTAAAGGCCACAGCAATGGGACCAGCCAGCCGTGGACGGAAACCTCTGAAGTGGTGAGCCCGACGAGATCCTCTTTCCGTTACCTTTCTTGGATATTTTGTCACAGCAGCAGCAACAACAACAACAGCCACCAAATACAGGAGTCATTTCTCAAGAAGAGCAAATCAGAATGACAGACGGCTTGGTACTCGGTGACCTGTCCTGCTGGCCTGAGCGGGTACTCAGTGGCCTGTCCTGCACTCTTTTTCATGTGACAGAAAGCACTTCCCTCTTCCTTGAGTCATTGAACTCATTGTGTCTTGCTGGCAGCAGAAGGTAGCCCCTGCAGGTGCCAGCTGGTCTTGGCGGATTTGCAAGCGCTTGTCACTTATGAGTCCAAGATGTTATCATCCTGTGCATAGGAAAATCCAAGGAATGCGCTTGAGGCCCCAGAACTGCTGGCCATGGTGTCAGGGGTGCAGCCAATAGACTTGGACACAGCTTCCTGGGTGAACTCTGGGTCAAAGTGTTTCAAGTCAGCAGGTCCTTCCTGTAAGTAGAAGCCAAGGGTGAGAATGAGGCGTAGTGACACAGACCTTTAGTCCCAACACTTGGGAGGAGAGACAGGTGGTTTTCTGTGAGTTCGAGGCCAGCCTGGTCTACCTACATAAAGAGTTCCAGGACAGCCAGGGATACATAGATAGACCCTGTCTCAAACAAACAAAACAACAACAACAAAAAAGAAATGATAATAGATTCTCTACTTCCACTCCAGAGACAGACTATATACAACCATCTTTTTAATATGGGCCAGTCATGTGACTGGCCAATCAGATACTGCCAAATAACTAAGCGAAGGCTTGGAAAGGGTACCTCAGAGGAGTTGTCTTTCTGGGTACCCTGAGGCCACCACATAGACAAACGCAGACTGGCTTGATGGAGGCAAAGAGGATTCAGGGAACAAACACGTGAGGTAATTCCAGACCACCAGCAGCAGCTCCTTTATTACTAACCACAGACCTGAGGGCTCCGCAGGAAGAGTTGAGCTCATCCACTCTAAAAACCCATAGAATCCAGGTAGAAGACTGTTGTTCAGTGGAGCGATGGCTCAGTCGCTGAGAGTGCTTGCTGCTTTTGCAGAGGACCCAAGTGTGGTTCCCAGCAGCCTTCGGGAAGCTTACACAACCACCTGTAACTCCAGCTCCAGGGGATCTGATGCCCTCCTCTGCTCAGCTTGCACCTCTACCACACCCACCTGCACACACCTACCTACCTACACACACACACACAATTAAAAATAAATAAATAAATAAAATCTTTTAAAAGATTGTTATTTGAAACCCCCTACTTTAGAGGGCAAGAGTAAACCTAGGCTAGTGTTTCTGCAGCAGAAAAGATGCTGCCCCGGGTTCTCGGACATAAGCAGGTGAGCAAGCAGTGGGAGGGTCTGCAGGTGTGCTTAAAAGCAGGTCTTGGGCTGGGGAAACACACAAGCCACAGCTGCCAGCTTCTCAGGAGGGCCATAGGGTGCAGTAGTCCGGCCCAGAGCTCAGTGTCTGGACCAGAATGTGAACCTCAACCATGACCCTTGCCTAACTTTGTTAGTTGTGTTGCTCTTGACAGCTCAATAGTTTCCAGTGTTTACAAATAAAGAATGTGGTGCTTTGTATAACGTGGTGCTTTGTATAACGTGGTACTTTATATAACGTGGTACTTTGTATAACGTGGTGCTTTGTATAATGTGTGTACAGTTTTTATCAAGGCAGAGGCAATGGGGGAGAAGGACAAGACACACACACACACACACACTCACATACACACACACAGGAAACTGGTAATAGCCACGGTAGTTCACTCTTGCAAACCCAGTACTCAAAATGCAGATGGATCAGCATGGTTTGAGGCCAGCCAGAGACACGGGGACAGTGAGATAGTATCTAGGATAGCCCAGTACAGAGTCTCACAAAAAAAGGGAAAAGAAATCTAGTGTCACATTCAAGGGCAGGAACTCCACAAAGGAAAAATACAAATAGGGAATGATAAATCCTGGCGGTATTCAGAAGTGGAAGGAAGTCTACCAACAGTGGTTTCCCTTGCCTGGTGAGACTCCCAGCCATTTCCCTGTTGCTGCTTCCAACTCCATTTTACACACTTCCTGCAAGAAATGCACATGTTTTTGTCACCAGAAAAAGGCGGTGCAGGAGGATCTTGAGCTGAAGGCTAGCCTGAGCTACTACCTCTCAGAAATAAACACTGTATCAGTTCTGTGGTGGGGTTACAGTCAGTGCTGGAGATGATGGAGCAGCCCACAGCTCAGCCTTCTAAGGCTGAGCCAGCCATCAGGGGCCAGGGTGGCTAGAGCCAATTCTCATTCCTGCTGCTTTGGATGAGACTCTTGGCCCCTTCAGGTTCCCCAGTTGGCCTAGATCCTACCAGCCCTGGGAATCCAGAAACCAAAATCTGGAGAGATCCTTGTGCTCACTTACCACGTTTGGGTTGAAGGGTGGAGTTAGCCTCTTGTGGTACAAGTCATCCCAATTTATGGGACTGAAGAACACATGGTTCTTTATGTCGAGCTGCAGGGAGAAGACACTGGTCAGCAGTCCTCACCACAGCCACTCCCCAACTGGTACCCACAACTGGCCACCAACTAGACAGAACTCTGCAGCTCTGGCTGGTTTGCTCAGCCCAGAGAGCATTCTGTTGACAGACAGCTCACTTCTGCATTATCCGAATCCAGATTTCCCCCTACGGCCACAGGTGCCTTCCACAGCTGGGTCTCAGCACCCACACCCTACCAGGCTCGGGCATCATGTCTATGAACAAGACTGCAGAACTGGTTATGGGGGGGGGGTATGCAGGTGGAGATTGAAGATAGCCTCCCACCTCCACGCACATTAATCCATCCTGATTCTTTCAAAATACAAGCCAGAGCCGGGCGGTGGTGGCGTACGCCTTTAATCCCAGCACTCGGGAGGCAGAGGCAGGCGGATCTCTGTGAGTTCGAGACCAGCCTGGTCTACAGAGCTAGTTCCAGGACAGGCTCCAAAAACCACAGAGAAACCCTGTCTCGAAAAACAAAACAACAACAACAACAACAAAAAAAAAACAAAAAATACAAGCCAGAGAGATAGACTAAACCTGCTCACCAAAGACGACATAAGAAATAAAGCCCTAAACCGGGCGGTTGTGGCACACGTCTTTAATCCCAGCACTCGGGAGGCAGAGGCAGGCAGATCTCTGTGAGTTCAAGACCAGCCTGGTCTACAAGAACTAGTTCCTGGACAGGAACCAAAAAAGCTAAGGAGAAACCCTGTCTCAAAAAATAAAAAAATGAAAGAAAGAAAGAAAGAAAGAAAGAAAGAAAGAAAGAAAGAAAGCCCTAAGAAAAGCTGTAGGTTCCCAGGGACTCAGAAGTGAGGAACGAGTCCTGGGCATGGTTGCATGGTTTTCTGCTTTGTTTCTAAACCGCCTTTCCTCCCTCTGTCTGTTTCACGTTGAACAATTCTCCAACACCTTGTGTCAGTATTGCCTCTCAGAGTTTGATTTCTGTGGACACAAAACTTGTCTCAAGAGTCACAGGCACGCGTGCTCTAAGATGCAAACTCCTCTCTGGAAAGAAGGGATCTGTCTTCGCAGAAGCCCGGATCAGATCTTTAAGCCGGATAGGGAAACAGGCAAATAAGCCAAAGTGGTTACCACACATCACAATACCTGGCATGGCGATCTTTTCAGTGTATATAACGCTTGTTATATGACACACATGGATCAAAAAGCTGTGCTATCCACAGAATGGGGGTGGGCAGCCCTGGAGTCTATCCATTAGCTGCTGAGGCCATCTGGACTATAGCCACCATCTCCTCATTTAAGACAGGGTCTTACTATGTAACCCTGGCTGGCTTGGAACTCACTTTTCAGACAGGTTGGTTTAAAAACTCACAGAGAGCGGGGCGATGGCGGCGCATGCCTTTAATCCCAGCACTCAGGAGGCAGAGGCAGGCGGATCTCTGTCAGTTTGAGACCAGCCTGGTCTACAGAGCTAGTTCCAGGACAGGCTCCAAAGCCACAGAGAAACCCTGTCTCGAAAAACCAAAAATAAATAAATAAAATAAAAATAAAACTCACAGAGAGCTGCCTGCCTCTGCCCCATGTGGAGGTCAGAGAACAACTTTTGGGAGTCAGTTCTCTCCTTTCACCATGTGGATCCTGGGGATCAAACTCAGGTTGTCAGACTTGACAGCAGTCACCTTACACCCAAACTATCTTGCTGTCCCTGAAATGATCCCACACTGAGTAATAAATAAGATTTTGTTTGTTTGCTTTGTTTTTTGAGAGAGGATATCTCTCTGTAATACCTTTCACTGTCCTGGAAGCTGATCTCGTTTTGTAGAACACGCTGGCCTTGAATTCACAGAGATATACCTGCCTCTGCTTCTGCCTCCCAAACTTTGGGATTAAAGGTGTGTGCCACCATGCCAGGTTTAATATTATTTTTAAAACTGATGCGTTAATCTTTTTCTTTAAACATGTATGTGTCAGAACAGGAATGAAAAGAACAGACAGACTGTGAAGTCTATGACTTACTTATTCCCATTCTCATGTGTCTAGCCAGGGGTCTGGCAAAGTGAATTGCTCAGATATTTGTGAAAAGCAAGATACTTATGCAGTTTCTCTGCACAGAAGCAGGAAGAAGCTTATGAAACCTTCCTCTGCTCAGCAAAGACATTCTGCTTCTTGCCATTCTCCTCCTTGTGCAGGACTGGTACATATGCTGTGCCTACGGCTGGAACGCCTCCATTCAATTCTTTGCATGGCTCCCCATATTCGAAGTTCAGCTTGTTACGTCTTTAGAGGGGACCTGCCTGGCCATGCCAGTGTGAAATAGCACTGTCCCCATACACCCTCACTGTCTGTCTCTGCTCATCATTTATTTCCTTCCTGAAGCTTGTCACACTTTGTGATCCGTGTACAGAATCTCTGGTTTTTGTCAGTCTCCTTCCACCTTCAAGCTTAATCACGTCAGAGACCCAGGCTAGTCAACCCCCAGCACCTACCTCAGTGCTAGGCCAAAATAAGAATCCTGCAAATATTGGTTGCCTAAAAACTGTATTTAAAAAAAAAGGAGTCAGGGGTGGGAAAGATGGTTCAATTGGTAAAGTGCTTGGCAGATAGGCAAGAGGACCTGAGCCTGAATTCCTGGCACCTACGTAAAAGCTGAGAATGATGGCATATTCTATAAACTCAGAGCCAAGGAGGCAAAGACAGGCTAGCCAATCAGTTAGCACCAGGTTCCGTGAGAGACCCTGTCCCAAGAAATAAAGTGGACAACTGAAGACATTTGACATCAACTTCTGACCTCCAGACACACACATATAGACATATATCACATACAAAAAGAAGACACATACACATATACAGAGAGACAGACAGACAGACAGACAGACAGAGACAGAAATAGACACAGAGTTCAATTGGCAGAAAGGTCATTTCTAGGGAAATGCACCAGCAGCTCCTGGCTTTAGAGGACAGCAGAAGGCAGGTGCTTCTGAGCTGTCCCTGCAGGAGGGGACCTGTGCTCTTCTGCTTGGTCACTTACAAAGTCTTCCTTGGAGCCCAACCGCTGCTTCTTGTCCTTGTGGAGAAGGCCTTGCAGGAGGTCACAGGCGGCCACTGTCCGGCCTCCAGGGATCTGTAGTGGCTGGTGCAAAATATTCTCATACATCTGGGCCACATCTTTGTTGAAGAAGGGGGGCTAGGGAGACAGGGAGAGAAGCTGGGGGTTCAGGAAAGGGGTCTCATCAGGGAGGGTTAGAGCAAGCTGGATAGCCGGGAGTATGTGGTCAGGCTGCGTCCAGTACCATAGCTTGCGGGGCAGATGGGGAGAAAAAGGACCTCTAGGCTTCCAGCACGGGATAGAGGATTGCTGAGAGAGCCACAGGCTTTTCACACCCACAGGAGGCTCCCGGATGTCTTTTCTCTTCCCCTCTCCCCTTCAGCATTTCTTCCTGGCCTCACAGCCATCTTCTGCCAGAGGCTATGGGTTGGCAGACAAGAGAAGACAAGGCTAGGGACCACTGAACCACACAGCTAAGAAAAGAGCTGGACTCTAAATTACACTCACAATCTATCTCTCTTTGCTTCTCCTCCATTTCCTCTGCCCACTGGTCCTTCCGAACCCTCGGCGCTTACTCCTTTGACAACATGCCATGCTGGAGAATCCAGCCCAGAGGAAAGCCAACCTCAGGCAGGTCCACACAGGCTTCCACTGAAGCATACAGTCCAGGACAGCTCCCAATCTACCAATGGGACCCTTCAGCCTCAGTTTCTCTCTTAGTACAACAAAAGTAACTACGCTCTGCAATAGAGGGTGTGTTATACATATAAACTGTGAAAATTACCCTATTTAAAAGAGATATTCATTTCTCATATCCACTTTGGCCTCATCGTTCCTTCCCAGGGTAGATGGCTAGCTCTTTAATTCCCTGCGCAAAACTAGAGTAAGCCACATAAAATGGGGGCCACCCTCAGCTGTCTCAAGCCACATGTACCCTGTAGAGACATCTCTGTCCACTCACCAGGCCATGAAGCATCTCATAGAGGACCGCCCCTAAGCACCACCAGTCCACTGCTCGATCGTAAGGCTCTTGACGAAGCACTTCGGGGGCCAGGTACTGTTGGGGGAAGCATAGTTATTTGAGGATGCCAGGATTGTTTCTGTGTCTGTAAAGAAGGCACTCGGAGGGGGTTGCTACCACTGTCACTGTTTCACAGCTTCTCCTGTGGTCATTAGCATCCATTCACAGAGGCCAGTTTGGTGACAGGCCCTTTGCAGTGCACTGGGGACAGACAGGAGATCGGGCGAGACAGCCCTGTACAATCGTGCACATTGTACGTCACACAGGAGTATTAGTCAGGGGGTAAAGGGAGCTACAATCAGTCTATGATGTGCTCACCAAGCCAGCGTGGTAATTCAGAAGCACGGCATGCCTTCTTCTTTGCACATGGTCACCTATAGGCTCTCTGTGTCCTAGTGCTGGGAAAGCCCTGGTGACACCTCACAGCATAGTGGGGTGACAATGGGGGCAAAGCTAAAGGAATGGGTCTATGGAAGGGAAGAGAATCATACAGCCCTGAGCCCTCTTCAGTGTGTGGGCCCAGGCAGAGCACCTGATCTGCCAGAACTTAGACTTCCTTATCCTTAAAATGGAAACACAGTCGGAGTGGTAGCTGGAGAGACGGCTCGGTTGGTTAACGCTTGCTGTATAAGCATGAGGGCCTATGTCCAGATCCCCATCAGTCACACAAAAGCCAGGTGAGATGGCTTACATATGTAGCCCCAGTGATGTGGGGTGGTGGTGGGGAGATAAGCAGACCCCTGGATCAGTGGCCGGCCAGCCTACTCAAATCAATGAACTCCAGGTTCCTTTCGAGACACTGTGTCAAGATATAATGTGGAAAGTGTTTACGGAAGATACCTGACATCAACCTCTGGCCTCCATGGGCATGCATGTGCACATGAACCTGTCCACATTCACATGAACCTGTGTACATACTACACACACACACACACACACACTAAATAAAAATGGGGACATGGGAACAAACATAGGTCTGTGTGCCTGGCGCTCAGAGGTGGCAGTCATGGAAGAAGGGATGTCTCTGACATGAGTAACAATTCTGTAGCCCCTGCTCCCTAGTGCTAGTTACACCCACTGAAGGCACTGTTGTCAGGCTTTGGGGTCAGCTTTATCAAGTGGACAAACCCCGCACAAACGCAGACAATGGTCCCCTCTGGGAGAGGGTACCAGGCCATTGGGTCCCTGAGTACCAACTGGCGGATGCCGCCTGAGGGTCCAGGCACAGCTCGGCAGGCTGATGGAGACATAGGGCGGCGCTTAAGTCCTGATCCAGACTAACAGGGAGGTGCTGCTTGGCTCTGCATCCTCAGGCCTCTGCCCCCTTCAGGCCTAAGGCCCAACTCAAAACAGGTGGGAGTTCAAGGAAAGGTTTTAAATGCAAGGCAGGTCAGATAGACAAGTGAATCCCTGCGCAGACATGCAATGCTTGTTTATTTGTTTGTTTGTTTGTTTATTGTGATGCTGGGGTTAAACTCGGGGCCTCATGCGCACCAGGCAACCACGCTACCACTACCAGTCCTAATTATTTCTATTTTGAGGCACTTTCTTACAATCTTCACACCTCATCCTCTCAGTGAAGAAAAGTATGGGGATTACAGAAATCTACAAATTTTAACCTGCTAGACTCTCTGTTTGAAAGAGGGAGGCACATTTATGTTTAACGATTACAAGCCCTGACCTTAACTCTCAGGCCATGCTCTCCTGGTCAAGCACTTGGCCCTGTGGAGCAGTGCTGTCCCACACAGCGGCCTCTAGGCACATGTTGTCATTGAACAATTGCTTTTGCAGAGGATCGAGGTTTGGGGTCTAGCTGGGCATGTGAGCACATGCTTTTAATCCCAGCACTCAGGAGGTAGAGGCAGGTGGATCTCTGAGTTCAAGGCCAGTCTGGTCTACAAAGCAAGATCCAGGACAGCCAGGGCTGTTACACAGAGAAACCCTGTCTCAAAAAAACAAAAAAGAAAAGAAAAGTAAAGTAAAGAAAGATTTGGCTCTATTGAAATGTGGCCAATCACAGCTGATGTGTACTATAAATGTAAACTATATTCACATGCTAGATTATAATATTAATAGTTCATTATTTCAACATTTTTACATTTATTTTGTATATATTGTGTGTGCACATGCACATGTGTGTACACATGCTACAGCATGCATATGAAGGTCAGAGGACCTATTTGGAAAAATTAGTTCTGTCCTTCTACCATGTGAGTTCTAGGCATTGAACACACACAGGCCCTTAGACCTGGCGGCAAGTGTTCTTACCCACTAAGCAGTTTTGACAGTCCTATTTCACAATTTTATACTGATTATGTATTGAAATGTGAGGTTTGAGATATATTAAGTTAAACAAAATACATTGTTAAATTAGTTTCACCCATTTTTTTCCCTCCACACACACAACCCAAGACAGGATCTAACTATGTAGGCTTGGCTGGCCTGTAACTTGTTATCTCTGCCAGGCTAGTCTCGAACTCACAGAGATCTTCCTGCCTCTGCCTTCCAAATGCTGGGATTAAGGCATGTGTCACCATGCCTGGCATCACCTGTTTCTTTTTACTTCGTGCATGTATGCGTGTGTGCATGTATGTGTGCATGTGTGCATGCATGTGTGCATGCATGTGTGCATGCATGTGTGCATGTGTTACTGGGAACTAAACCCAGGGCCTTGACGAATGCTCTATCATTTATCTACAGCCCCCAGTCCTGTCCTTACTTTTCTTAAAGATTTATTATTTAATTTTATTTTATGGGTGTTTTGCCTACGCATATCACATGTGTGCAGTGCCCACAGAGACCAGAAGAGGGTGCCAGATCCTCTGGAACTGGAGTTACTGTGGATTGGCTCTGAGTTGCCATGTGGTTGCCAAGACCTGATTCCTGATCTTATGAAAGAGCAACAAATGCTCTTAACTGCTGAGACAGCTCTTCATCCCTGTCTACACACACACACACACACACACACACACACACACACACACACACGATTTATTTCAATTTTATGTGCATGGTGTTTTGCTTGTACCTCTTGCATGCAGTATCCATGGAGGCCAGAAGAGGGCATTGAATCCGTTGGAACTGGAGTTCTAGATAGTTGTGAGCTGAGGTGTGTAAATTGGGAACCAAACCCAGGTTCTCAGGAAGAGCAGCCTGTGCTCTCAAGCACTGATATCTCTCTCTCCAGCACATCTTTTTACTTTTTAATGTAGTTGCCTAGAACGCCTGAGGCTCTGAGTTCAACCTCCATCTATTTGTTTTTGGTCTCATGAAGTCCCAGCTGGCCTGGGTCCTACTGTATAATTGAGTCTGGCTTCAAACTCTGATCTTCCTGTCCCCATCCCCAAGTGCTTGGGATTACAGGCGTGCAACCCCACATTTAGTGGTAGCTTGCCCATGCCCGCTGGGCAGCTGTAGAATTCACTAGCGGTAGCTGGGTGCCCACCGTTCCAAATGCTGGTTCCTTGACACTTATGAGGAGAGGAGGGCTCAACTTAGGGCTGACTCAGGGAAGAGCTTGAGAGGATGGAGTGAGGCCTCGCTGCTGTAGTCTGGTGGCTTTATTTAGGGGCTGTGGCGTCAGCCACTTACGGCCTGTCTTCTCTATAGGTCCTCCACGTACCTCGGGAGTGCCACAGAAAGTGGATGTGGTCTCCTCGGGCTCCACACATTCCTTGCAGAGGCCAAAATCTGTCAGGACCACGTGTCCCTGTGGGAGAGAGACAACAGGAAGGGGTTAGTGGTCAAAGGTCAAATGCCACACCTTAGAGAAACGACTGTGCGGTATGGCGAGGAGACACAGGCTGCATGCCTTCTGTAGACTCAGGGTTCCTGGCCCGGATGCCAGGAGATCTCGGGGCACAGGCTGGGACCATGACATCATGCCTCGGGGCCGTGCTTACAACAGTGGCAACTCCAGGGTGTTCTTTCTGGGTAGCAATGCTCTAGATAGAGGGCTGAGGACTGAGAAATCAAGCCCACCAAAGTCAACTGGGCACGAGGATGGAGAAGATAGACAGGTAGAGGGCTATCAGACTTTAGGAACTGCTGCGGGCAATCCTCACTGCTGGGCCTGTACCGCTGTCCAAAGCTGTGCTGCCCTCTAGAGGGCAGTCCACAACCAGCAACTGAGCAAGAGGGGCTGTGAAGGCCCGAATCACCAACTCATCACCAGGCGTGGTAAGAGCCATCTGTCCTGAGGGCATCCGTCCTGTGAGATGTCCTGAGGCTCCTCTTGCAACCACGGTGCAGTGACACCTCTCCCTCTGCCCCACCCTGTTTTCATCCCCCTTAGAGTTGTAACACTCTCCATCTCGGGGTCAGTCTCCAGGGAATCAGGAAACATGGGAGGTCTACAGAGCCGCACCTACCCCCCCCCCCACCGCCACCACCACCACAGGCCTATATAACGATATCTGCCCTGACATCTGTACCTGTGTGTGGTCTCCTGTGCACATTTATATACACAGATACGTGCATGAGCACATATGTACACATGCACACAAGAATGTATGTTACCATATGCATACATGTATAACGCATAATTACCAATGTACACAGACCATGGCTGAAGAGCACAGATTTGAGCTGCATGCCGGCACACAAACACACACACACACATCACACCACACCACACACCTGGCAGTCCAAGAGAATGTTTTCTGGCTTCAAGTCTCTGCAGAAAATAAGAGAAAACAGCCATTTATTGAGTGAATTGGGGACTAGGGTCCTAGCAGGAGAAACTCCCGGAAGCTCCCACAGATGAATAAGTAAAGCTGGATATTTGACTCTTGAAAGGAGGACACGTCAATCCAAAATAAGAGCCCTCCTCAGTCAAAGGACCCAGTTCACCAGGGCCTCATGGCTCACACAGTCCCTGCCTGGTGGAGCCAAAGGTCCTGAGACAGAGCACGAGCCAAGAGCAGGCCTCACCTGTAAATGATGTTGAGGGAGTGTAGGTAGCCAATGGCGCTGGCCACCTCTGCAGCGTAGAACCGGGCCCGGGGCTCCAGGAACCTGCGTTCCCGCTGCAGGTGGAAGAAGAGCTAGGAGAGAGGACAGTGAGATGGCGGCTGGATTCCAGGTCCTAGATCACAAGACAGGGGCCTTCAAGACCCTCGACTCAGCGCAGACCAGTCACCCTAGGCTTAGCTGAGGTGTACTTGACAGGAGAGACTGCATGCTGACCCCACCCCTCAGGGCGCTTGTGCTTTCCCTGCCTTTGGTCAGCATAATTAAGCAGCCACTGTGTTCCAGGCTACAAGTCAGGCTCTTTTATAACTACTGTTTAATCCTCATTACCACCTTCAAGATCTCAGCTGTGACGCCAGTTTCATGTCTAAGGAGGAGGAGGAGCTAAATGATTTGTCTAAGGTCCCACATCTCAGAGTTGGCAGAGCTGGAATTTGAAACCAGGTAGTTCAAGACATACTTTGTGGGGGGGAGAGCTGGGGAGGGAGTAGGAAGGGGTATATTCTATGAACCCAGATTGACCTTGAACTTAATCCTCCTACCTCTGTACCCCAAGTGTTGGGATTATGGGTGTGAGGCACCACACCCAACAAAAATGTGCTTTTCCTCCAGCCCAAACATTAGGATGCCACACTGAGCTCAGCTCTAGATCTTTCTGTTTGGTCTGCTTTGTTGTTTGCAAAGTCATCATTTAGGGATGTGCAGGATAAAACCTCCCCTGTTGGACTCATGCTGAAAAATATTTGGTTATAGGCCAAATCTGGTGCAACTGAGGAGAGCCCCTATTAAATTTTACCCCTTTGTTCAGTAAGACAAGGCAAAGTCCAAGATGGTGCCTACTTTGTCCCTGTGATGCTTTGGGGTTAGCAGGTGGCTCAGGTCTCTACTTAGGACAGTGACATCAGGTGGTTAAAGTGCAAGGATAAAGACCCGAGTCCAGGTCCCCAGAGACCAATATAAATGCCAGAAGAGCATGGCTGCCCACCTGTAATTCCAGCCTCGGAAGGTAGAGACGGGATCATGAGAGCAAGCTGACTAGCAAGACTAGCTACACTGTCAAGCTCTGGGTTTGGTTGGGGGACTCTGATTTGATGAAAAAGACGGAAGGAAAGCTGAAGATAACTCTTGACATCATCAGCCTCTGGCCTCCGTGTGCAAACACACATGCACCTACACGTTTGCCCCTCACATAAAAATAGGCGTATATAATGCATATACATGGAAATAAAAAAGATGATAGTGATGGGCCTGGGCCTGTGGCCTGGGTGTGGGAAATGGAAGCACTGGGAACAGTGACCACACATTTCTCTTGGTAGAGACCTTTCCTGGGGTCTCTGAAAGTAAGTATGAGCCACCTTGCATAGGAAACACTCCTGCAATATCAGGAGTAAAAGGGACCTGGTGTAGACTGGGTTGTCTTGAGGAGCGCCTTACTGAGTCTACCAAGTGGCTCTGTTGTCGGGGTTCAGTGAGATCACTCTGGAGTGGGGTACGCAGTGGACACACGGGAGAACAGCTCCCCTCCTGAGGTCCACTCACCTCTCCTCCGTTGACATAGTCAAGCACGAAGTAGAGCTTCTCAGGGGTCTGGAAGGAGTAGCGCAGGCCCACGAGGAAGGGGTGGCGCACATTCTTCAGTAGCACATTGCGCTCTGCCATGATGTGGTTCTGCTGTGGAGACACGCAGATGGGTCCGCGTCACAGTCGAGGACAGCCCCTTTCATTCCAGCGTAGTCAGGTGACCTTGCGTATAGATGTGTCCTACCCACGGCTTTTTCCTTGGGCCCCAGCTCAAATACCCACATTGGCTCTCTATTGCCCCCAAGCCAGGCCTAGGCTCCTTGTCTGGTACCTGAGCCTCATCCCAGCCACTCATACTAGTGGAACCTCCGAAACCCCTGCCCCAGGGGACAGGCAAAGCATTCACTATGACAGGATGACTGAGTCCCAGGGAAACTCTCTAGGAAAAAAACATCACACAGTACCTATACTCATGTCTTTGGTTGTTGGTGGCTGTTTTACTCGATTTACTCTTTTGACTTTTGTGGGGAGCCCACCATCCAGGTCCCAACTGAAACACACGGAGGCTTATTATTTCTTATGAAGGCCCAGTCTTAGCTTGGCTTGTTTCTATCCAGCTTTTCTTAACTTAAATTATCCCCATCTATCTTTTGCCTCTGGACTTTTACCTTTCTCTATTTCTGTATACCTTTTCTTTCCTTCTTACTCCGTGTCTGACAGTGTTGCTGAGTAGTTGGCCCCTGAAGTCTCCCTTCTTCCTCTCTTATTCCTTGATCATTTTTTCTCTCTTTTTTCTCCTTCTATTTATTCTCTATGTCTGCCAGCCCTACCTATCCTTTCTCCTGCCTCACCATTGGCCATTTGGCTCTTTATTAGACCAATCAGTTGTTTTAGAGAGGCAAAGTAACACAGCTACACAGAGTTAAACGAAAGCAACATAAAAGGATGCTACACTTCTTTGCATCATTAAAACAAATATTTCACAGCATAAACAAATGCAACACACCTTAATATTCTACAACATTTGATCCTGCTATTTTATCCATCTGGACAGCCCCCACTCCCCATGCATGTGTGTGTGTGTGTGTGTGTGTGTGTGTGTGTGTGTGTGTGTACAAGAAGTTGATGATGGGTGTCTCCCTCCACCACGCTCTCTACCCTATTCTTTGAGGCAGGGTCTCTCACTGGATCTATAGCTTATTGACTGCGGTAGTCCAGCCAGCTAGCAAGCTGGAGAGATCCTTCCTCTCCATCTCTACAGCACTGAGATTAGAGATGCATGCTGCCATGCTTAGCTTTTTTATGTGAGTTCCACAGGATCAAACTTAGGTCCTCATGCTTACACAGAGAGCACTATGTCATTCTAGCCATCTCTCTAGCCCCAGACACCCCGCCTTCTTTTCAAACTATCAGAATGCTGTTTACTGTCAGGGTCAGTTCAAGACCTCCCCTCCTTGTTGGCATGGATCACTCTGTCTCCTGAGTAGTTTGGCTTGATATTTTATCCTCTCTGTCCTTCTAACAGTATTGAAGGGATTCAAGTTGCTGAGGCATCTAGAGATCCAAACTTGCTGTGTAATAATCCTTCTGTACACTGTGTGAATATACGCCACTATGATTGGTTTAATAAACAAGCTGAGTTACCAATAGCTGAACAGGATAAAGTTAGGTAGGAAAGCCAAACTGAGAATGATGGAATGAGGAAGGGCAGAGTCAGAAGAGGTGCCAGCCAGCCAGAGAATGAGTTGGAGACACAAAATGGGATAGAGGTAAAAGCCATGAGCCTCAGGACAGCACATAGATTAATAGAAACGTGTTAAGTTGTAAGAGCTAGTTAGTAACAAGCCTGAGCTAATGGCTGAGCGTTTATAATTTATATTAAGTCTCCAAATCAGTTATATGAGAAGTGGCTGCCTGTGGGTGGGACAGGAAAATGCCATCTACACAAGCTGGCCAGGCTGAAGGGGCCTTTTAAGAGGCTGCGCTATGAGCCCATGGTGTTGCTCCTAGAGGGAGCAGAGAGCTGGTCCATCTGTGAACCTGTTAACTGGAAGGTAGAGACCTTCTCATCCTCCAGAAAGCTCCTAGGGAGATGGCTTGGCCTGCCTTCCTCTAAAAAGGTTAGAATCCAGTGTTCTAGCTGGACTTTCTGAGCTGCCCCCACTGGACCTCTTGGGAAGCCATGCTAGGCTGGGGACGAAGAAGCAGGAGGGGAAGTGAGCCTTCCCGAGTTCTGGTACCTCTTTGCTCTTCAATATAGACTTCTTCTGTAGCACCTTCACTGCGTAGAAGGCTCCATCAGACTTGCGCTTGGCCAGTAGGACCTGAAGAAAAGTACAGATATAAGACATCAGGGATGATGGGTTCCCCTAGCAGCTCCAATCCATTCTGCATGTATGTTGAACACCAGACTTCTTTTTGCATATGCTAATGGAGACCACAGGCAGATGACTCCAGAAAGCTCTCCTTGCTTACCTTCCCATAGTTCCCTTTGCCAATGACTTTGAGGAAGTCAAAATCTGTGGGTCGGGCACTGTGGACCGGAGAAGAACAAGGATCAGCATTTGGAAGCTCTGGAAGCTCAGTCTCTGGTTCATTTCAGAGCAGAAAAGTGCAGGTGGCCTTGCAGGAGCCTCCTGGACCCCCTCCTGAAGAATATTATGTCTTACAGCCCAAAGGAGCTCAGAAGATGGAGCCTCACACACCTCCCCCTTCACTCACTCCCGGCTCACAGACCAGTTATTACCAGGAGGAACAATCAGGTACATGGTACAGAAGGCAGTCTCCTTCATCCCTGCCCACCCCCACTCCCAGCCAGGAGAAGGTGGAGAGCTGCTGACAGAGAAGATGTTTGGGGTCATTCCAGGTAGAGAGGGCTCGGCTTGGGCCAAAGCTGGGAAGTTAATGAGAGATGAAGCTGAGCAGGCACAGGCTTAGAAGGATTCTGTTCCAGCGGGCAAAGGCTTTGTGTACATCATGGACCCTGGATTTTATTTCTAGAGCAAAGAGAACCAGCCATGGGACAGCTGGGTAGGAATTTTGTCTTGGAAAACAGAACTCACTTGGGGTTAGCAGATGGTCCCAGGTTGATGTTCCCATTGGCCCTAGAGGGCTGAAGACATTTCAAGAAAGAGGCAATGAAGATCAGCAAGCTTCCTCCTCTTCCTTTGGCCTAGGCTCTGATTCTGCCAACATCACTAACTAGCTCACCTTCCCATCTCCCTCCTTTCCTTCATTGGTTTTCCTCTCTGTACCCACCCACTCCTCCGTAGCCAGCCCTCCTCCATCTAAGCACTCATGTCACACTAGCTTCTAAAGACCATCATGGCAATTAAGAAAAGAGAACTGACACCAGAGAGGCCTTACATGTGGCCAACGTGGGATTTGAACCTATATATTTTCCCAACCAGTGTCGTGTTTTGTTTTTCCTAACCAAATCTACTTTTGATAGCTCCCTGCCAGATCTCTCTTCAATGTTCTTTGCAAATGGCCAACTCTGTGAGTTCACAGTAACCTGGCAGATACAAATTCTGGTTGAAGGCCCACAGGACTGGCTGGGATCCCTACAGATTTCCTCAGCCTTAGGAGGAAGTGAATCTCTGGTGCAGGGGGCTGGGTGTTGTAAGACTGCGAACCACTCACCTGTGGGCTAGGAACTCCAGCTGGGCTGGAGGCCATTCTGTAGCTGTGATGAGGCAGGCTCTGGAGGTACTGGGAAGACCAAGAGCGACAGATCTTGGCCCCCAGGCTGGGCTGCCCTCTTTCCCACCTTCAACTTCTGAGACAGCCTTAGCGGCTCTCACCCTAAAGACCAGAAGTCCATGCGTGGATGAGACAAATGACAGACAAAAGGCCAGACCCAGTCTTTCTCACCAAACAGTTCAGGAGGGATGGAGAAGGACAGCTAGAGTGGTCCCTGCCTGGCAGCATCTTTGCAAAGGCCCGAGACACCCAGGATGGGAAGATTCTTGTGAATGATGGAAACTCCAGAACCCCAAGGTGGCCAGAGGAGGCAGGAGCCTCATAGGCTTAAAGCTAAACATTTCCTTTTACTTCTCAGGGAGGCGCGGAGACCTTGAAAAACGCTTTATGTATTTTTGTTACTCTAATTTTTCAAACAGGGCCTTGCTCTGTGGCCCATGCTGGTCTTGAGCTTGCTGCATATCCTAGGTTAGCCTGGAACTGCCTTAACCTCCCAAACAGTGAGAACACTGAAGTGTGTTCCCACACATGATTTAGAACAGGACTTTCTTGACTCTTACTGTTTGTGGGTAGCCTGGGCTCTCCAGACTCACAAATTGCCATGTTGGCAACTGTAAATTCTTGTGGAAAGTCCCAGGATAAGCTCTGTGTTGATTACAATCTTGCCTGGATACTCTCCTCAGGGTTCAGTGACAGTGACTACACTGGGACTTTGGATCAGAACCATGAAATCCCCCAAGGAGCCAGTGTCTGTGAGTTCAAATGATAGAAGGGGTGGGTAGCTGGTCTATGCAGCCAGCTCAGCACAATAGGAGAAGCCAACTGTCTAGGATTTGATTCAGGGGCTTGGAGCCTCATCGGCTCTGTACCTCTCACAGAGCGTGGTGCAAATTATTCATTTAAAGACCCTGGTTTTGATTGCTGTAGGACCTGGACTAAATAGCTTGGCATCTCTTAGATCATCTCTTTTCAGGAGGCACCACCCTGTGGCTGGGTGGGATACTGACACCCACTCACCTGTGGCCAGGAACTTCTACCAGGTCAGAGGCCACCCAGCAGAAAAAGTAGCATTAATGGGAGTTCCCAGCTAGACTAATCTAGAGGCCTCCCACTGCCAAACTCCTGCAGAGCAGGCTATAGAATTCTAGCGGAGGGAGGTGTATCCTGGCCTCTCCGATGCATGCCAGGCTATGTTCCTACAGTCAGCCTGAGACACCACCATCCCTCCCATGGGTCCTGTGCCTGGTTCTGGCTGCCCGGGTCCCACATACCTATGCAGGCTGGGCAGAGGCCTCCGGGAGATGCAGCAGTTGGAGCCGAGCACAGGCCGTGGACAAGAGAGACTCTCTCTGTTCTCCCAACAAGAGCCAAGTGTCAGTGCCTGGTGCCCCCAGCACAGAGCTCAGAACTTCCAGCAGTGGCAGCAGCAAGGGGGCTGGTGATGTCACACAGATCGAGCAGTGGCACGGGAGACCTCTGTTCCTTAGGGGATGCTGTTTTCCCTAGGAAATGAGGGATTATTCAGCAGGCCCAGAAGACCCTGGAGACCACTGGGAACTGTAAGAACGTGTGTGAGTGTACGGGTTAGGGTATGTGCTCTCCGTGAGTATTTCGTGTAGAGTTGTGCTTTGGCATGTCTCTGGTGTGCCAGTGTGGCTGCGGATTTCAGATATTTGTGTCGTGTGTGTGTGTGTGTGTGTGTGTGTGTGTATGTAAGAATGTGTACATGTGCCGGGCAGTGGTGGTGCACACTCGCGAGGTAGAGGCAGGTGGATCTCTGTGAGTTTTAAGGCCAGCCTGGTCTACAGAGTGAGTTCCAGGACAACCAGGGCTACTCAGAGACACCCTGTCTCCAAAAACCAAAAAGACAAAAACAAGAAAGGAAGAAAGAAAGAAAGAAAGAAAGAAAGATGTGTTGGTGTGACAGCATTGTATGTATGTGAGTCTGCATCTGTGCTGAGTTCATCATTGTTTTGCTGTATGATCAGTGGATGTAAAGTCCCAGACGTCAGTGTGCCACTGTATAGTATATGTCGGCATGTATTGTATATATACATGTATATATGTATATATATACATATATATATGTAATGTTTGGTGTGAGTCTGCATGTGTTTATGTGTCTGTCTTCAGACTGTGTCTAGTAATATGTGCATGTGACATATGCATGCATAGGTCCATAACTGTGTGTCTGTTTCCATACTGGTATGTGTTGGGTAACCTGTGTGTGTGAACATGTGTATACACATATAGAAGGCTCATCAGTTAGAATCCAGGGTTCTATGCAGACTCTATATAGACCACCTGGTCTGGAGGAGAGGTCCCTAGGACCTGAGCTATGGCCACAGAGAACAACCCAAAACTGTGTAGGTGCTCCAGAGGAGCAGGAGCTGGCTCTCATCCAGCTGGCCTTGGTCGTGGACTACGGAGCACTTGGCTACCTGGGTTTTCCCTATGGGCTCTTCAAGAGCTTACTCTTCTGACTCACTGTCCCTGAAGCAGGCCTGGCTGGACCACAGCTCTTCTGCTGTGTGAGAACTCATGCCTCAGGAGCTCCAGGCCCACAAAGGCCTGTCTGGCTGTGAGGTGTGCTGTTAGGTTATCACAGGGTCCGTTCCTCTATCAGAGGATCAGAAGGGGTTGGCAGGTGCTCTGAGCAAGGAAGGAATTCAGGGAGCAACAGAGCCCCTGTCTCCCTGGAGCTTTCTGTGCAGTCAGGCGTGCCTTTTTTTTTTTTTTTTGCTTTTGTTTTTTGTTATTTTGGTTTTTGAGACAAGGTTACTCTGTAGCTTTGCAGCCTGTCCTGGAACTAGTTCTAACTAGTTCTTGTAGACCAGGCTGGGTCAGGCATTCTTATAAACTAAAATTCAAGGGACCTGGAGGTGTTGACCTAGGAACACTGCAGTAAACAGCATCAAAGTTTCATTTTCCCACAAAATAGAAATGTTGAACCCATACACAAGTCTGCAGGGTGACATGTTGACAAAACACGTTCTTACCAAGAACATTTCTTTTCAATAACAAAAACCCATTGGGTCTTCAGAGGGAGCAGCAGCAGGACTTTAGAAGAACAAGATAAAGGGACTAACAACAGGCTAAGAGCCTCTGGCTGGCACTTAGGAACACTTCCGCCATGCTGGCTCAGATCCTCATCCTGCACCATGGCTAGACAACCCATTTCTCTCACTTTCTTCTTTCACGAAACTTCTCTAAGGACCTGTTCTCATCTCCACTCCTTTTTCTGTTCCACTCCTAAACTCACCTTAGATTTCATCCCAGCATCCTGAGGAATCAGTGGACAGTGGCCTCATATGTCAGGGTCAGTGGTGACTTCCAGGTTCTCACCTTAGTCAGCCCAGCCAAGGCTCTGGCATCCTCCCTGGCACCTTGAGAGGTCCTGGGGTTCCTTATTGGACTCTCTTCCCCTTCAACCCTGACTCAGTCCTTGGGTCTCTGTCTCCCCTCATTTCCCATGTCCACGAACCAGTTCAATGGCTTAGCTCCTTCTGCTTTCTCTGTCTAGAAAGCTCTTACCCCAGAAAACACGTCGCTAACTTTCAGTAACACGGCGAGGACCCAGCTTCAGTGGCACCTCCA
Organism: Microtus oregoni; assembly: GCF_018167655.1. Taxonomy (NCBI): domain Eukaryota; kingdom Metazoa; phylum Chordata; class Mammalia; order Rodentia; family Cricetidae; genus Microtus; species Microtus oregoni. The sequence goes on from NW_024543079.1 coordinate 7,003,959, forward strand.
GGAGAGGTCATGGGTTCTCTTGATCTATCTGGGGCTTAGGGCTTTCAGTGCTGAGCCTATGCAGTCCTGAGCAAATCCTGATGGCCGGTCCATCCCTCCACAGTAGCCGGCTTCTCCTCTGGAGACTGTGTCTCTGTTTCTTATGTCACTAGTCGAGTGCTCTAATTTTCCATCGCAAACTAGAACATCAGCTCACAAAAGCAGACTCTTTTTGCCCACTATTGGATCCTTTATATCTATAACCAGCCTGAAATAGCGAAGTGTTCATGACACATTTAATTAATGAAGTCATGGGGTTGAGTGATCAGGTGTAGTATACATACTAAATGAAAAATTATATAACCCAAACATCTGTCTATGTAAGCCTATATGGATCAAAATGGGGGCATAGGTCTGATGCTATGATCAAGGAGAAAGCAAGTTTCAGAATGGTGGGTGCACTGGGGTACTAATTTTACTAAAGTGGAGGAAAAGGACAATGGACATTTGCATGAATAGCAACAGCAAAATTGAAGAGGCCATGACCACTAGTTACTAGGTCATTTGTTTTTCTTTTTGAACTATGATATAAAATTTCTTACAGAGCCGGGCGGTGGTGGCGCACACCTTTAATCCCAGCACTTGGGAGGCAGAGGTAGGCGGATCTCTGTGAGTTCGAGACCAGCCTGGTCTACAAGAGCTAGTTCCAGGACAGGCTCCAAAACCACATAGAAACCCTGCCTCGAAAAACCAAAAAAAAAAAAAAAAAAAAAAAAAAAAAATTTCTTACAGTGCCACTGTTTTATTGCTAAAGTACCAAGCCTCAGCCGCTCTTCAACGTGTTCACTGCTCAGTCTCCTATCACCTTGCCTAAGAACCCCATCCCACCCCTGCAGTTCCTAAGAGTTCCTTTTCCCTTGCATTACTGTCTTGTGATAGATACAGCCTGGTCCAACTTGGCACCAGTGTCTTCTCCTGGTTATTTTATTTTTACTATTACATTTATTCTCTCTCTCTCTCTCTCTCTCTCTCTCTCTCTCTCTCTCTCGTGTGTGTAAAACTTGAAGGAGTTCTCTTCTCCTGCATGAGGGTCCCCATGATCAAACTCAGGTCATCAGACTTGATGGCAAGTGTCATTATCCAGTGGGCAATCCCACCATCCCTTCTCTCATCCACGAGCCACTAATATCATCCCATTCCTTGTTGCTGCCTGGACTTGCCCTTCTCTAGCCCTCTCTGGTGTGCTCGCTTTCATCTCCCTAGACCTGCATGGCACAAGGAACAATACACAGCTCTCTTCAGCGAGAACACGGCCACCGACGTGACAAGCTTGCCTCACCCTTTCAGGAGTCACCATCTGCTTTCCCTTAAAAACGTTGCCCAGTGTCCTCTTCTTGTATCTGCTTCTGTCATTGTGCCTGGATTCACTCCCCTGGACTGTGTCACTTACCTGCCTTCTTAGCTCAAGGGCTAGCTTGGTCTTTTCTTGCTCATATAAACCCCATAGGATAAATTTGCCAACATCCACACGTGTGTGTGTGTGTGTGTGTGTGTGTGTGTGTGTGAGAGAGAGAGAGAGAGAGAGAGAGACAGAGAGACAGAGAGACAGAGAGACAGAGAGACACAGAGAGAGAGAGAGAGAGAGAGAGAGAGAGAGAGAGAGAGACACAGAGAGAGAGAGAGAGAGAGAGTGTGAGAGCACATGTGTATTGGTGAAGATTGGATCCAGGACTGCCAGCCAAGTGCTCCACCCCTAAGCTAAACCCCCAAGCCCTGTTATCCCTTCTTAAATGAGGAGGAGACTGAGGCGTGGCAAAGAGAAACAACTTGAGTGAGCCATGTCAATAGATGATATAAACAGGATTTAAATCCAGGCAAGCTGACCCCAAAACCCACAGCCTGGAGCCTCCAGAAGAGATTAGACAGAAATGGAAAGAATGAAAGTGGGGATGAGCTGGCTCATCAAAAAGAAGTTGGCCGAGGAGGAGAAATTAAGGAGTCGCTTGGATGGGAAGGTAGGAGACAGGGGAAAGGCATTAGAGAGTTAAGAAAATTCAAGAGGAAAAGGAGGGAGGGGGATAAAGCTAGGGAAGGGAAGGGGAAGAAGGGCATGGAAAAGAGAGAAAGGTAGTTAGGAAGCAATCTAGCCTGGGCAGTCAGCTGGAATACAGAAAGCTGTGACAAGGCAGATACTCTGCACACAGGGGAGCCCCTCACCTCGAAACCCTGGGTCCCAGCGCAGGTCCTGAAGAACTGTGCTTTCTCCGTCTCCCCAATCCGGACTCATCCAGCAACCTTCCAAAGCAGGAGTGACCTGTCACCAGCTCGCCCGTCTCTCAAACCAGCACAAATTCAACCTCCCAGGCCAGCCAGATGGGAGTCGGCTTCAGGACTGTCCGGTTACTAATTAACTGCTGGACTGAATCACCATGGTTGCTGCACCGCTGGCTTCTGGACAGCTGTGCCCTGGGGACCCTCTGAACTGTTAAAAACCTACTGCCAACTTATGCTGTGTGACCTTGGGCTCCCAGAGTCTCGTGAGAATTCCTGAGCCTCGGTGAAGGCTCTTTCTCGTCCCTTCGGACACTGCCACCCTTTCATTCTCAAATCAGCCCCTTCATGGTCCAGCTCCAAGTTAGGCTTCTCTGTTTAGCCCTCCCACTCACCGTCATCTGAAGCGTTTTCCCCTTCTCCCAGAACTTGGAGAATGGACGATAAAAAGACCTATTTCACCCACCTCTCTCCCACCATTTCCTTGATGAGGGTGCCTGCCTCTGCATGCAGCCCTGCCTTGATGACTTCCAGAGATGGGCAGCTCATTCCTGCTGTGTCCTGCTGCATCGCTGGACACCGCCCCCCCCCCCCCACACACACACCTTGCGCTCTCTTGTATTGAGCTAGTGCCTATCATCCCTGTTCACCTACCCTGCCTCCTTTAAGAAGAATGACAGTCAGGTGGAGACTTGAAGCCTGCTCTGAATTGGGAAATCTGAGGATTAGGTACCAGGGCTCAGCTGGTCCTAGGTCCTGTGAACCGAGGCTTTGTTATGAGTCACCTGAAGGTGCCAGGCCAAGGGTTCTTACTCAGGCATGGGACACGGTCAAGACACTGGACAGAAGGGACAAAATCTTCCTTGTGACCTCTCTGCAGTAGGCACCTTAGAGTTTGAGATTCGTTGTGCTTAAAATGGTGTCCCATGTGTCCCAGGCTAGCCTGGAACTCCCTGTATAACTGGGACCAACTTTGAACTTGTGATTCCCCTGCTCCACCTCCCAAGTGCTGGGACTGCAGGCCCTTACCATTATGCCCAGAACTTCTGTGGTGCTAGGGATGGAACCCAGCACCCTGCACATGCCAGGTAAGCACCCTCCCTGAGCTACTTCCACAGCTCTTTATTGTTGACCCTTTGTTAAAATCGTCGACAATCCCATGGTCAAGCCCAGTGCCTTAAAAACTACCGCTCCCACCCTCTCCAGAGCTCCGCATGGCCTCAACTCACCACCTTTTCCAACACACACACTAGCACATGTCTGGCCCTGACCCAGAGAGGGGAGGCAGCTGGCCTGAGTGTACAGAACAAATCAGGACTGTGGCCAGGGTCCTGCTACTCGGCCAAGCTCCTCCCCACATTCCCAGGGATCCAGGCCAGCACATCAAAAGAAAAGAAAAGAAAAGAAAAGAAGAGAAGATAAAAGAAAGGAAGGTAAAGAAAAAATCCACCCACAATATACAATAGTATCAGTTTACAGACTGTATGAAAGAATTTCAGCATGCAGGAAACATTGAATAGAAAGCGAAAGCTTCCCCTCCACTCCCATCTCCACTCCTATTTGTGGAGGTGTGCTGTCAATCACACAGTGACGAACCCTCCTGACTTTGGACTGTGCCTGAGCGGACAGATCTCCAGACAAAACTGAATCACACTTTACACACTGCTCAACCACTCATCTCTCAGGAATTCATTTCTGTTTCTCATGGGTATCTTTCCGTGTCAACACAGGCTCGATTTTCTTCTAAAAACAACATTTTATGTGGTATGTGCCTGAGACTATATGCACTACATGCATGCAGGAACCCAAGGAGGCTGGAAGAGGGCGTCTGATCCCCTGGAACTAGTTAGAGGGGCTGTGAGCTCCCTGATGTGTGTGTCCAATGGGATCCAAACCTGGGTCTTCTCTCTAAACTACTGAGTCATCGCGCCTGCTCTTAAAATTAAGAGGTCAGAAGGCAACTTTTGGGGAGTTGGTTTTCTCCTTCTGCTTTTATACCCAGACACTCATTTCTGCCTTTTTTCCGAAATTAATCCACAATTGCTTCATATGTTAGTGTGATGGTTGTTTTTTGTCAACTGGATACAAACCTACACATATCTAAACAGGGGGAATTTTTTTTTGTTTTTGTTTTTAATATTTATTTATTTATTAAGTATACAGTATTCTTTCTGCGTGTATGCCTGCAGGCCAGAAGAGGGCACCAGATCTCATTACAGATGGTTGTGAGCCACCATGTGGTTGCTGGGAATTGAACTCAGGACCTTTGGAAGAGCAGGCAGTGCTCTTAACCTCTGAGCCATCTCTCAGCCCCTAAACAGGGGGAATTTTAATTGATAAAATGCCTCCATATGTTTGGCCTATAGGCAGCAAGTCTGTGGATATTTTCTTGATTAGTGGTTGACATAAGGGGGCCCAGACCATTGTGGGTGGTGCCACCCCTGGGCTGGTGGTCTTGGATGGTATAGGAAAGAAAACTGAGGGGGAGGAAGTATGGTAGGACCCAGTGGTGTCAAGGACACCACAAGAAAATCCACATAACCAACTAACCTGGGCTCACAGAGACTGAACAAACAACCAGGGAGCCTGTATAGGACTGACCTAGGCCCTCTGCATGTATATTACAGTTGTGTAGCTTAGTCTTTGTGTGGGACTCCTAGCAGCGAGAATGGGGGATGTCACTGACTGTGTTGCCAGCTTTGGGGACCCAATTCCTCCTGCCGGATTGCCTCATCTAACCTTGGTGGAGGAGGAGGTGCCTGGTCTCACTGCAGCTTGATACACCATGGCTGGTTGATAGGCTGGCCTGGATCTGAAAAGAAACAGTGGATAGGGTAAGGTGAGGGAGGGGAAATGGAGGGGGAGGGGACCCCCAATGGAAGAGGGGAGGGAGGGGAAGCTTTAGTTAGGACGTAAAAACAAGAAAGAAAAAAAGGTAAAACAAACTGAGCAGGCCAGAGAGCAGTACTCCTTCATGGCCTCTGCTTCAGTTCCCGCCCGACGTCCCTGAGTGATGGACTCTTCTCTGGAAGTGTAAGCTGAAGCAAGCCCTTCCTTCCCAAGCTGCTTTTGGTCACTATCTCAGTCAGTGTTCTATTGTGTGAAGAGACACCATGACCACGGCAACTCTTATGAAGGAAAACATTTAATTGAGGTGGTATACCCAAAGAGTCTGGAATGTGTGGGTGGAAAGTTCCATCCCAAGCCCCCTCCCCTGGAAGTTGCCTCAGTCCAGACTCCACCCCCAAGAAAGCCCACCAAAACGATGACCCCTCCTCAGAGATGCTCAAGACCACTCCCACAGGGTATTTAAACAGCAACCCAGAGAACAAATGCATGGTCTTCTGGTCTTCCTTCCCCATCTCCTCTCTGGGGCACTAGAAAGCCATCCGGGAGCATTGGTATCCATTAAACCTGGGCTTTTTCTAATTTGGTTTGATTTGGATTATTGCGTTGGTGGAGAGGTTTATTGGGACACAAACACTTTTCAGCAGGGAGCGTGATGGGGAACAGGCAGACATGGTGCAGGAGAAGGAACTGTAACTTGTTGGTACGCAGGCAACAGGAAGTAGATTGTCTCTTCCGGGTGTGGCCTGAGCATATACAAAGCCTCAAAGTCCACCTTCATAGTGACACACTTCCTTCAACAAGGTCACACCTGTTCCAATAAAGCCACACCTCCTAATAGTGCTACTCCCTTTGGGGGCCATTTTCATACCACCACAGTCATGATGTTTTGTTGTTTTGTTTTGCTTAATATTTTTTTTTTGATACAGAGTTTCTCTGTGTAACAACTCTGGCTATCTTGGAGCTCACTCTGTAGACCAGGCTGGCCTTGAATGTACAGAGATCTCCCTGCCTCTGCCTCCAGAGTGCTGGGATTAAAGGCGTGCACCACCACATCCAGCTAGTCACAATGTTTTTCACAGCAATAGAAATCTTAATTAAGGCAAATGGCTTGAAAAATTGCCTCTGTTTGTAGAATATACATATATGGTTATTATACGTAGAGAGAACATACATATATCACGTATTGCTTTATGATGGATATCTGATCTTAGATGTCTTATCAGGTGATCTCATATGAGGATCATACACAGTACTTCCATAAACTATGATAGACATAGAGTTACTAGACTTAATTATAGGATAATTATCCTAATTGTGGTAGATTATCGACTACATATTGAATATCTTTACTGAGAATTATATATTTTCATACACACTTCTAATAGAAACATTATATCCTCCTAATATGTCAGTTTGAGTTTATTTAGCTCTTTCCCGCCTTTCTGGACCTGCTCATTCTCATATTCTTTACAGATACTGTCTGCTGTCTCCGCGGCCTTTCCTTTCTCATCATTTTGGAAATTCTCTAGGAGTCTCTCATGTTTAATGGCCTGCTTAATGGATCTTATGAATTCCCCTCACAATATTTTATTATGAACTAGGGAGATGGCTCAGTGGGTAAAGTCATGACCAGAGAAGCCTGACAAGTTTGATCCCCCAAATCCAGTATGGCTGGACAAAGTAGCTCAAGCATCTGTCACCACACTGAACCCCTATTGGGACAGAGGAAGTGGACACTGGAGAATCACCAGAAGCCCCCAGGCCAGCCAGCTTAGCGAACAAATGATGAACAGGAGGTATCCTGTCTCAAACAGGGTGGAAGGTGAGGATCGACACCCAGGGTTGTCCTCTGACCTCCAAACATGCACAGAAAGGGGTGCATGCATACCCACGCTCACATATGCAAATTGTTTTATTGTGGTATATATGTATGTGTATACAGATATATCTATACACACATATGTATATGGTGGTATTTACCATTTTAACCATCTTTAATGTGCAGTTCAGTGGCATTAAGAGTTGCTGACTTTTAAAAGACATTCCCTCTGGGTTTTGCTTTGGGATAATTAGTGCAACAGTGGGAAGCTGACACATTTTGGGTTGCTCATTGCAGATGTATAAGCATGCAACTGATCTTGTGATTAATCTTCTATCTTGCATCTCTGATGAACTAGCTTAATAGTTCTGGCAGCTTAACTGGTTCTTATTGGGACTTCTCTAGAAATAAGATCATATTATCTTTTAACATAATTTTACTTCTTTTCAAACTTGGATTCTTTTCCTTTTCCTTTCTTTTCTTTTTTTTTTTTTTTTTTTTGGTTTTTCGAGACAGGGTTTCTCTGTGATTTTGGAGCCTGTCCTGGAACTAGCTCTGTAGACCAGGCTGGTCTTGAACTCACGGAGATCCGCCTGCCTCTGACTCCCGAGTACTGGGATTAAAGGCGTGTGCCACCACCGCCCGGCTTTCCTTTTCTTTTTTTCTTATCTCTGCTGAAACATCCAATAAAGGCAGAACAGCAGCAACAAAAGCAGCAGGAGTCTCTTCGTCTTCTTCTTGACCCTTGACACAAAGGTTCGGCTTTCCACCACGGAGCTCGGTACTCGTTGTGGACTTTGTGCAGATGCCCTTTGCCATATTGTGTAAGATTTCTTCTGTTTTTCTCATGTCGAAGCTTGTCAAAGGCCTTTTTGTGTCATTTGAGATTATCATGTTCCCTGTATGTTTTATAACGTACTGTCACCTAGGTTTTCTTTTTTTTTTTTCTTTTTGATTTTTTGAGATAGAGTTCTCTGTGTAGCTCTGGTTGTCCCGGAACTTGCTTTGTAGAACAGGCTAGTTTCAAATGCAGAGATCCATTTGCCTCTCAAATTCTGGGATTAAAGGTGTGCATCATCACACCTGGTAAACCTAGATTTTCTTAATTGAACCATATTTGATTTCTGGGATCTTCCTCTTTAAAATCTTATTTTATCTGTCCCTTTTTTTGTGGGGGGAGGGCAGCATTTAATATAGGGTATCACCAGGTAACTCTGGCAAGTCTGGAACTTTTTATGCAGACCAGGCTAGCTCCGAGCTCACAGAGATTGGTCTGATTTTAGGCATGTGCCACCTTGGCTGGCTACTTTTGGAGTCTCATGGGGTGCATCACCCATGGGCAGGTGCACAGGAGGTGGACGGCTGAAGAGCTGGATGCTCATGAATATTCATGCTTATAAATATTCTGCCTTTGTGACTGATTGACAGCCTCACTGGGTACACACGTCTCTTTTCTTTGACCATTTTTATTTTCCCCTTTTCTCTCTCCTTGCAGGTAATTGGTTCTGGGGCTTACTGCATGGTAGATTCGTTCTCTCTTTTCCTTTAAAATTGCTCCGCGTGTTGTCTCAGCAATTGCTACAGAGAAACCCAGTGCCATTATCATTCCTGTTCCCTGGTTTTGCTCCCACTGAAAGCTTTTCTTCCTATCTTCTTCTTATTCTCATTACTCTGATATTTTACAGTGTTGCAGTTTGGTACTATTCCTTTGCCCTGGCACTCGGTGTCACCGCTCAATTTGGAGACTAGCTTATCTCAATTCTGTTTTCTTTTAATTTTTTTATGTGTGTGAATGTTTTGCTTGCATGTATGTCTGTACCACATGCATATCTGGTACCCCAGGAGGGCAGAGAGGGCATCGGATCCTCTGGAAGTAGAGTTGCAGATACTTGTGTCCAGGAACATGGGTCCTCTGGGTCTTAGCCACTAAGCCATCTCTCCAGTCCTTAGTTTATTTTTTATTAATATAATTCAATATTTGACTAGTCTGCTGATTTTCAAATATGTTTTTCTATTTTCCTCTCATTGTCTTGTCTGTTTGGAGACAGGCTGGCCTTGTCTTTGTGCAATCCTCCTGCCTCTGCCTCCTGAAGCTTAAGATTGCAGGATTACAGGATGGCAGCCACCATGCCCCCTCCATGTCTTCTACTTTCCAGAAGGTGTCCTCACCTTTAACTTTTGAACCTTGTATTAAAATTTTATTTCTGCAATCACACTTTAAAGTTCCAAAGCCTTTCCTTGTGTGTCAGTGTCTCCTTTATTGCAGTCAGCTGGCCAAGGATTAGCTTGCAGGAAGAAGAGTCACCTTTTCCACTATGACAGGAAAGGAAGAGGACAGATGTGGGTGAAAGACACCGTGTAGATGAGGTGGCACGGAGGTGCAAGCTTTGTTTCCTGGGACATAGCTGGTGAGGCCACAGAGGAGAAGATGGCAGAGGAAATGGTATAGGGGGCTTGAGGAACAAGTGGAAAAAAGCTGGAGCCAAGCTCCTTAAGGCCCAGTTGCCAAAGGAGTTCAATTCACAGAAGCCTGAGGCCATCAGTCTACCTAGACACCAATCTGTCCCGTCTGCTGAATTCTTGCACCAGAGGAGAAAGCTGCGCTCTTGGGCAGCTCCATGGTTGGTATTTTCCTGGTGAAATGGTTTGGAAGGGCAGCGGGGGGCAAAGGCGTTAAAGGTTTTGATGAGACGGCCACAGTGAGAGCATGGCATCCCTACCATGTTCCCACCTGCTTGCACACTCTGGTAACTGTGGAGTTGAACCCTTCAGGCTGACATTTCTGCATGAGAGCTTCATGCTAATTTTAAAACTGAAGGATCCATTGACTTCTCTGGCCTGGACCATTTATATAAAATTATATAAAATGTCAAGTTATCAGATCCCAGGAGTTCTTATTGTTTGTGTTTTCAATTTAAACAATTATGTGTGTGGTTATGTGGATGTGGAAGGACAAACACATCTGGGGTGAGTGCATTGCCCGCATGTGGTCAGAGAGAAGAAACCCGTGTTAGCCGTGGGCCTCATCAAGTAGGCTAGTCTCACTGGCCTAAGCTTCCAGGAATTTGAACTTAGATCTTCAGCATGCTAGGCAGGCATTTTACTGACTGAGTCATCTCCCCAGTCCTGTTGTTTATACTGTTGTTTTTAAAGTGGAGATTTATTTATTCAGGAGATATTTATTGAACACACACTTCTATGTGCCCAGCAGTGATTGTATGAGTTTTCCTTGTATGTATATCTGTGCAACATGTGTGTGCCTGGTGCCTGAAGGGCCAGAAAAGGGCGTCAGATCCCCTAGAACTGGAGCTACAGTTGTGAGCAGCCATATGGGTGCTGGGAATTGAACCTGGGTCTTCTGTGAGAGGAAGTGCTCTTACCCACCGAGCAGTCTCTCCAGCCCCAGCTGGTTACACTTGTAAGACAAGCAGGTGCATTGCCATTAAACAGTTACCATCGTCTCTTTCTTTCTTCTTTGGTTTTTGTTTGTTTTCCAAGGCAGGGTTTCTCTTTCTCTGTGCAACAGCTCTGGCTGTTCTGGAATTCATTTTGTAGACCAGGCTGGCCCTGAACTCAGAGATCCATCTGCCTTTGCCATCTGAGTGATGGGATTAAAGGCTTGCAACACCACTGAATGTCTCTTTTTTCTTAACAATAACTCTCATGTATCTCAGGCTAGTCTCAAACTCACCAAGTAGAAAATGGCCTTCAGCTTCTCATCTTCCTGTCTCCATCTCCCCAGTGCTGGAATTGCAGGGGTACACCCACAGACCTGGTTCATGTGGTGTCAGGGAACAATCTTGAGCTTCCCGTGTGCTAGACAAGCGCTCTACTAAACAGTCCTATCTTCAGCTAACACCAAATCCCGCAGTTCCGTATCTGGGATCCTGAGCTCTTAGTGGAATCATCTGGGCTCATATTATGGCCCTCAGCAGCCCTGCCTCTCCAGCTCTGCTGCCTGTGATACAGATAACCTCTCTCTTAGCCTGGTGCTACTTTATACCTGCATCTGTCCCTAGTGGGCACGCCACAGCCCTGGCACCTCAGAAATCAAGGTGTCTTCACTGCAATTTGGGGTCCACCCTTATAGACTCATATAACGGCGATCAGGGCCTCCTTTCAAAAAAAATATCCGGCCCAACAGCATGGTGCCCAGCTCTCTGGAACCCCGGAACAAGCTTTCATGACCCCGTCACTTTCTCTTCTCTTATGCTTGCGAGACCAGTGCCATGTGGACAGGCTGCCAAGTTCCCGTCAGCTTGAGATACAGTCTGACCCACTTTGGCCACAGCCTCTGTTTACCTTGGTGGCTAAATATGAGGCATTTTCCGAGGTAAGTGTTCCTAAGCAGGGAATCCCTTCCACCGTGTTCTCAATTTGGCTTTCTCCTTTGAATGCATTTTTTTTTATTTTTATAAGCTGTATCTTTTAAATTTAAATTCAGATTTTTCTAGGAAAGTGGTTCTTAACCTTCCTAAGGCTGTGACCCTTTAATACAATTCCTAATACTGTGGTGACCTTCAACTATAAAATTATTTTCATTGCTACTTCATTACTATAATTTTGCTACCATTATGAATCATAATGTAAATATCTGTGTTTTCCAGTGGTCTTAGGCAACCCCTGAGAAACAGTCATTTGAATCCCTATAGGGGTTGCAGCCCACAGGTTGAGACACTAGGACCTCTACCTAGCAGCAGAGGGAAGGAATTGCTCTCCTCAGACATGGCAGCACTGATGTTCACCTGTGTATTCTAGGCATTTCACCACAAAAAGAGAAACAGACTCTGGCTGCAGACTGTTCAATGATGTGAATTTATTTATGTTGTTACAATACACAGACAAATCATAATGTATTTTCTTTATAATGTTTCCTCTCTCAAGAGTCACTTTAGTTTAAACCAGAGGATTTTCTTTGAGAATGCGCGCGTGCGCGCGCGCACACACACACACACACACCAAGAATAAACATGTAACTCCATAATTAGCACGTGTGAATAAGGGGAGAAACAGGCTTCATTTTCAAACCCTGGGGCCATTCTCTCTGCCTTAGAAATTAAACAGAAAGTTCATCCCTGTCCTAGGCCAGGGCTGGGCAGAGGCTGGAGAAGCCTGGTGGGGACAAAGTGTAAGTGGTTGGCGTTGCTAGAGACCAGGGCGCAGGGTGCCAGAATAGCCACCCACTCCCTCTCCTCCTGTGCTCCCAGGTCAAGGTGCAATGGTCTCATCTGGGGACACAGTGGGTGCTGGAATGCTCAGAGGCAGATGTCTTTTGACTTTTTTATGATTTGATTTCTTTCCACAGAGTCTGATATTAGTGCAGAATAGCTGAGGTCTCAGAGTTGGGAGGCCTGCGAGCCCTCTTCTCCAAGACCTTTGGTCCATCTGGCCTTTTCCCACAGGTAACTTTTACTGGCCGAGCTGCATGGCAAAGACTGTTGTCCCTCTCCCTGGGAGCTGTGTGGTCTTACAGCCCCAGTCAAGAACACAGAACATTTGCTGCCTTCGCAGAACAGTCAGCGAGTGACCGGGCAGACTAAAGACAAGAAGATGACAGGTTCCACAGCAACCCGGACAGTTGAGATAGCAGAGACTGACTCCGCTTTACTCCCAGCAAAGGGGCAATGATGTCACCCTCCCTCCCCTTGGCCCTTCTTGCCCAGTGTTCTCCCAGAAAGATTGTGCTCAGTTACCCTTGAGGGCTGAAAGGGAAAGGCAATCCACTTGGTTGAGGCCACCTGGGTGTTAAATGGCTCTCCCCCTAGAAGGCCTAGGGAGGGGAGGTCTCCAAAGGGCTAAACCAGGAAATCAATAGACCCTTTGTTTTCTCACTTCTGATGAAATAATAAAGCTCCATAGCTTTAAAATAGCCCTTAATATTCCCAACACCACACCTAACACCTATACCTGACAGAAACTGTTGAGTGACCAACATGTATGTGCACGCACACACACACACACACACACACACACACACACACACGACTTACAAGTGTACTGCACTGGGGGATGACCCTGCTCTTCTGCCTGCAGGCCCACCTCAGCACCAGATGAAGCTTGGCACTGGCTTCCACCTATGGGTAGGGTGACTCCTGCTGGGCTCTGATGCTCCCCATGTAGGCTGGGAGGCGAGTTTGGCAGTAACTGAGTGGAGACTGAAGGTCCAAGTCCCCGAGTCCCAGCAGGGACCCAGCTGGCAGTGAGAGGCAGTTAGAGAGTGGCAAGAAGGGCGTAAGCGACCAGAGAGTTCAGACTGAAGGGGGAACCTTTCCAGCTCTCCACTGTAAGTGGCCTTTGTTAGACTCAAGAGCAAAATGAGAAGGTTTAAGGGACAGAGCGAATGCGATGTCTCAGGGGTTGTGTGCTAGGCAGTGCGGCACTCTCTGGGCAGGAGGCTGGACTGGCAGGGGCCTCTCACTCTTGTGTAATGTCTTGGCTGAGATCCATAGACACACAGACAGGATGTTGCTGCCACCTTGCTGTCTAGAGATACCCTTCAGGCCAATGACTCCAATGTGTCTGGCATCCCAGCCTGTACTGCCTACCAGCCCAGACTGCATCTTCCCCACAGCCAGCAGACTGCACCTGCTGGTGTCTAGGCAGCGTCATGGAACCCGAGCCCCATTTGTTTTAACATGGGCTCCATCCGTCTGCTCATTCTGCTGGAACCAAGCCCTGGAAGTGGCCACTCCAAGGCTGAGTGGTCCTCAATGGAACATGACCAGGAAGGTGCCTTGGCTCTGGATCTCCACCTAGAGGCAAAGGGGAAAGACAGCCAGGGGCTCCCAATGGAAAGCTCCCATATTTCTGAGACTTACACATCTACAGGAGAAGAACCATGGGGTCTGGCTGGACCATGATAGGGGCTGCCCAGGAACCAGGCAGCAGAGGATGGGTACACAGCCAACAGTGGAAAGGGAGGAGGCACCTTTTGTGTAAAATAAGAATGCCAAAGTTATGGTCACTTCTTAGAAGGGGGAGAGGGCAAAGGAGAAAAAAATCACAGATTCAAAAAAAAGGCCACAGGTCTGAGTAGAGGATGCCTGCTGGACCCAGCTCCTCCTGACTCCTAAGACAATAACCAAGGAGACCGAAGATGCAGGCTGTCCTAGTGTCAGGATACCTGCGTTCCTCTCTACCAGTCAGGCCTCAGTTTAGTCACGCCGTCACTGGGGCAACCTGGAGACAAATGGGCTCCAGGACCGAGGGCCAAGCCTCCCTTGCCCAGGCTCGTCTGCTCCCAAACACCTTCTGGGAAGGGCCAGCCCTGGTCAGACCGTGAGGACAGGGGTGCAGGAAAGGAGCACCATCTGAGGAGAGAGCCAGGCAAGGGCGGGAGGAGGTCCCACCTGGCCAGTCACTTAAAGGTGTCATCAGTGTTTTTGAACATGAGAATGGCGTTATAGATCTTCAAGGCTGGGCCCAGCTTGACACTCATGATCTTCACAATGTCCGCCTGTGTCAGCAAAAGGAAGGCCTCGCCGTCAATCATCTGAGGGGGCGGGAGAGGGAGGAGGAAGTCGGAGGAGAAGGAAAGGGTGGTGGGGGGACAGGTGAGAGGAAGGGAGGGGCAGATATGTGAGGTGGGTATGGGAAGGGGAGAAGGGGCATGTGGCAGGTGGGAAAGGAAGAGGGGGTAAAGAGGAAGGACAAGGAAGGGAAAAAGAAGAAAGAAAGACAGCAATGGGGGTGGAGAAGGAAATCAGGACAGCTTGGTTCCCGCTGTACACATAGAGCTTCTCTTTCTCTTTCTGCTAACAGGTCTGTGTCAGCGTCTATACTGGAAAACCCTCCCTGGAGCCCTTACAAATAGTAGCTTCGAGAATTCAGCTGCTGCTATACAGTTGTGGGACATCGTACTTAATTCAAATGTGAAGCTCCTTGTTTGAAAGTTATTAAGAATTTCAAAATAGTGACAGCTAAGGACAGAGCCAAATCCATGTTCGTCTAAGTCCAGGGTACAGGGATGCTGCCCAGGAAGCCAGGCAGGCTCGTGGTCTAAGTAGTTTCATTCATTAATCCTCCTTCAAAAATGCTACCTGGGCTCCTTCTGTAACCGGGGTAACAGCCTCCATATCTACACATGTGATCTTGCATTTGTGAAATGCCCGCAGCCAAAACAAAACAAAGACAAGAGAAAGCCCATCGCAGCGCCATGGGAGCCCACCGGTCAGTCTCAGTGCCACTGAGGGTGAGCTGGGCAGATGCTGCATTCTGAGAGCTGCGGCATGGGGTGTACTGTTACCTCTGACCTTTTCCCGCCCCCAAATCAGAGAGACAGAGAACACCTGGATCTAACAAAGCCTTTGGATCTGATCTCTAGTTTAAATGTTTCCTATTACAATCATTTATTTTGTGTATATGTGGCTGTGGGTGTGAAAGTGGATGTGGACATGTCCCGATATGCATGTGGGGGTCAGAGGACAATTTTTGGGAGTCAGCTCTCTCTTTCCATCATGTGAATCCCGGGGATCAAACTCAGGTCTTTAGGCTTGGTGTGAAGAGCCTCCATCCGCTTAGCTAATCTGCTGGTCCTCACTTCTAGACTTTTAAAAATGTCATGAGAAAAAATAAAATGAGAAAAAGAAGAAAAAGGCTACCTTCCTAGAATGGAGGATATTTAAGGGTTATATAACACCGTAAACAATTTATGTGGGTTTTACTTAGCTCAAGAACTATTGTTTAAAATGTTCTGAGGTAACAGGAAATGCGGATATGGGCAGGGTGTGGATGACCTGAGGAGCAACCACTGATTGCTGGTGCAATAACAACACTGTATAAAGTCACGAGTCACAGTCCTTGGGTGAATCATGATGGTGCCTGTAATCTAACAACCTCATGCCAGGGCAGACAAAGCAAGTGTGTGGAAGGCTGATGAGTGCACATTCTAGTCAGGGAGAAAAGTCAGGTGTGAGGAGGGAGGGAGGGAGATGAAGAGAACAGAGGAAGGAGGTTGTATGGGACTCAGGAGGGGAAACCATGTAAATGTCCATGAACAGGAGTCCTGCAGCCTGTTCATTAGATGGAGAGAAACTGAGAGTGTACACAGCACTACACAACAGGTCTCCCAACACTACAGGGAATGAAGAGAGAGACCCACAGCGCCCCTGCTGTCTGATCCTACTGCATAATTTAAGAATAGGCAAGCCCAGTCTATAGTGCTATAATCCACAGTGCTATAAAAGGTTTGATGATCCACAGTGCTTATGTTTTGGGGTAGAGCCTGACTAGTGGGGGCTGAGGAAGAACTTTCTGGTGTGATGGGAATGGTCTGTCTTGATGGAGGTAGATTCAAGTACACACATTTATAAAACTTGTGGTGTTGGGTGTTCGCCTCAGTCAGTTCATCTAGGGATGGTAGGGTGGAGGGGAGGGCCTAGCTATTGAACAGTGGCAAAGAACAGCCTTAGCTTGCAAGAAGCTCTGGGCTCAGTCCTCAGCACCAAAACCGAAGCCAAACCAAACCAAACCAAACCAAACCAAACCAAACCCCAAACAAATGAAAGTGAAACCAACAAGCCACCCATGGAGCAGGCATTTGCTCCCTGTTGGTCAGAAGGTTCTAGAAACAGGAGTCCAGCTAGACACCCAGACAAGCACAAATAAGATCAGCAACACAGGGGGCAAGACCAGCATCCAGACGGGAAGAGGCAGACCGTGCTGGGTCTACAGACATCCATCTTTCTTACAGGGCACAGATTTAGGCAGCTGAACCCACACTGCTGGGGCAAGGGACTGCTTCTGTTGATTTGGAAGGAAGACTCAAACACACTCGAGGACTCCTTCTACTGTCAAATTCCACAGATTAAGAGAGTCATGAAGAAAGTTCTTTATTTAGGGGCAACTGTGCACACAAAATCAGACTACCAACTATTTCTAGAAGTCTCACCCGTATTGGGCTTTTGGTATAGTGGTGGGATTTCTATATGACTCTATAATGTTGTCTGACAGATGTACACACATGCCAGTGATATGATCATGTAGCTATCTATACTCACTCCTGGTCTCTAAAGTTCACAGTGACCTGCCAGGTAGCCTTCAGTGCACTTGCTCTCCCTCCATCTTAAAAACGGGAGGATGTGGGCTCAGAGACAAGCGGTTCAAACTGGGAGAGCTAGGATTCCGGCCCAGGCTGCCTTCAACCTGACATTCGTTTTCCCATAACCCACTGCTTCATATCTTCCCTAAACTCTTGGGCATTAACTTTCGTGTATTGGGATCTTTGCAACAAATATCTACACCTACGCCACCCAATATCTGCTTTGGGTTCAGTGGTATGCAGGGATGCAGCTCAGTGGTGGAGTATCTGCTTGGCCTGGCTGAAGCTGTGTTTGCCCCCCAGCATCCCAAATTGTGAAACACTTCAAACAGCCCCGGGGGAGACAGCATAAGAACAAATGGATTCCTTCTTCAGGACACATCTTTCTTCCCAAAGGGAATCTGAACACAGTGTCTCCAAGCCAGGCCACAGTCCCTGCATGATTTCTCAGACATGGGCGACTATGACTCGTCTTGCCTTGCAGAGCATCAGAGGTCCCTCTCGGGCTCGGGTAATGCTGGTGAGGGTAATGGATTTCCGCCATCTCAACGGCAGCAACTTTGTCTCTGTCCCTCTGCACTGGTACCTTACCTCATCTTTGAAGAGGCGTGCTTGGTCCTCAGAGCCCGTCAAGGTCAGAACAAAGCTGAAGACCTTGGAAATCAAAGGAGATATTCGTTAACCAGGGGAGGGTAATTCTACATGGTCTTGGGGCCCCTTGGACTATGCCAGCAGTTTCTTTCTTATTAGCCTTAGGAAGTCCTCATGTCTTTGTATGGTGGTACATGAGGGAAGGTCTCTTGTTGCTTAAAGTATGTCTGTCCTGCTAGAGTCCCAGCTTGACTGACAGGACCCACCTTCTCTATCCACCATAAGAGGCCTGATTTGGTCAGCCTTGCTGTGCCGCTAAAGGGGCTGTGCATAGGAAGAATGAGCCCAAGGTGGAGGCTGTGAGGAGTGGCATGAGGCTCCATCTGAGCCAGCCCTAGCCTGAGCCCCCTCCTAGGGTGTGGTTTAGCGGACAGGAAGAAGAGGGGGAGAGGCTAAGGAAAGACTCCATACCTCTTCAATGGTCCACTTGGAGACCGTGGAGGCTGAGATACCTGCCACTCCTGGCAAGAGCTTGCAGTGCTGCTCCCAGCACAGAGAGAATGAGCGATCAGGGTGGGTGGCCAAGGTGGACATGAAGAGGGACTGGTGCACCACACTGGGAGGAAGGGCTAGAAGGGAGAAGCAGAGAGCAGTGGGCTAGCACTAGGGAGAGCTCACACTTAGGACACAGGGGACACTGGCTGGCACAACGGACAGGGTGAGGACCCCTCCTGAAAGCCTGCAGAACCACGTGGGTGAGTTGGTATGCTGCTGGCCAAATGGGTTGCTTGCTTGCAGGCTTCGGCACCCACTGTGGAGTAACCCCAGACTCTGGGCCTTTGAGGGTTCTCTCTTGGAGCTGGTGGCATCAAACAACCCTTACATTCAAACGAGTTCATCCCTGACATCAGTACTGAGTTCTGTGTCCTTTCTGAAGCCCTTTTGGACTCTGAGCAGGGTCATTCTGGCCCCAGAGAATGAGTTCTTACCAGCTGTCCAGCCACAGGCTGCCATCGCTTGCTTCCTCATCCGCTCAGGAATCTGATGCCACTGTTTGACTTCCTCTTTAGCAGGTTGGGCACTCACCCCTTTGACTTTACTCAATTCAACTGCTGACAACCTGACTCCATCCTCTGCACTCTCCTGGAGGCCTACTCTGCCTCGGTCCACAGTTCTGGCTAATTGCTCTAATGTAGTGCTTGCTGATAATTCTGGATGCAGAATGCAGCACTTCTAGCGCCGTCTTCTCTATGGCAGCCTCTGCCCGGTACAGACTACCCTGCCCCACCTCATTCCCTAAGCCTTAGCCTCGTGGCTTCTTCAGCTCCTCGTAGTCCCACCCTGGGCCTCTGGGATCCTACCACAGACCCACTGTCATTCTCCTGCAGCCTCTGCATCTCAGTCCACACCTGTGCATTGCTCAGCGAAGCATCACTGATGCTTGTTCCCTGTGACTGCAACAGTTCCAGCTGTGACCCAGCAGCTGTGCCTTCCCTGCCTAATCATGTTTTAGGACCATAGGTAAAGATGGTACCCTGGGTCCTATCTTACTCCCCAGAGCAGAGCCTGACTCTAGTGAGCAGCCGCAGCATTGTATTTAATGCTAGAAGGTTCTTCCAAAGAGGTGACCCTTGTGGGACCTGGGCAATGAGCACAGCCAAGGGCCAGGTGGTGTTCCCTGATGGGACGGTCACGTGCGCATCTGGACCTTGCATCAAGGTCTACCATGGATGGTGTGAGGGGTCTCCTCTAGAAGGGGAGCTGCAGCCAGGGTCCCTTCCTGGTTAAAGGCCTGCCGGTACAACAGACAGCCCTCTGTGGAGATGAGAGACCTGGGCTCTGTCCCTGAGATGCCTTAGGGGCCAGAGTGAGGCCTGAGTCCCTCCCTTTTCCTTTGGCCATAGCTGTAACCACTGGAAAGACTGACTTCTGGGCTGGAGAGAGGGCTTAGCAGGTAAAGGTACGTAAGGTATAGGCTGTGCAAGCCTGAGAACTTGAACTAGATTCCCCAAGCCCATATAAAGGTAGAAAGAGAGAACAGACGTGACAAAGTTGTCCTCTGACCTCCACGTGCACACCAGGGCATCACTCACTCCCCCAATCCCTCCACATTCAGTCAGGAGGTGCCCTCTGGTGGTTAGAATGTAGTCCTGCACATGGGAGCTGACCAAAGTACCATGGCAGGCAAGAGAGAGGCCTATATAGCCTGACCCTGGCTGGGATAGCTTTCTAGGGAGGACCCAGACATCAGCCAAGATGCTTGGCATTCAGACCTGAGGCTACAAAAACTATCTTCTGTTTCCATCAGGAGGAAACAGTAAAGAGAGAAGCCAGGGTGGGGGGAGTCTTCCAGGCACAAGCTTGTAACTGGTGTACAGTTAGCTGTGCTGAACACACATGATTATTCTCAGCATCTGACTGAGGACGCCAGGCTCAGGGAATCTGGTGTGAGACACCAGGGATGCTCACACAAGACAGAGCAGCAAGGGTGCAAGCAGCCAGTGGTCTGAGTACCGGGAGAAAGGTCTGAGAGGATAGCAATCCAGACACCTGCAGCTCCACAACTGTGAGGTGAATACATGCCTGCTCTTCAGGCCACCCAGGGTGTGGTATTTTGTTACATAAATCCACGCAAATGAACCCAAGGGGAATGGGCACTGAGATGACATTAGGGCACAGGGCTTTAGACTAATGCCATGTGGCAGACATCAGGTCCAAGTTTGAATTCCAGCTCAGCCCCTCAGAAGGTGAATGACCCTGAGCAAATGATTTCAGCTCTGAGCCTCCCATTCCTCCCTAGTTAGACACAGTGGGAGGCTGGAGAGCTGGAGAAGGCAGCTACAAAGTGCTCATCACAGTGTCTGGCTCTGTGAACGGTAATAGTAGCCACCATAGTCAGTTCAGCCAGTGACTCCCTGTGCTCTCAAGTGAGGAAAGTGGCTTGTTCAAGGTCATACAACTGACAGCCATGGTCTCCTGAGGAAGCTTAGAATCACAGACGAACAGAGCAGGGCCATTGCTCCACCTTGTGGAAACCCAGCCCCCCACCCCCTTTTCCACAGACTCCTAGAAAGTCCGTAGGACCAGAAGCCTTGGCCACTCAAGGTCTCATCCTGTGCTCTTGCCCCTGAGCTATGCACCAAAACTCTTCAAAGCAGTGGCCTCCTTTCCAGCGGCTCTCATTCCGCTGCCCTGGTGTCTTGTTCCATCAATCACAGGCCCCCTGCTCAGCATCCTCTGTCAACTGGACTCACTCACCTTGAAAATCTTCTTGCAGACTCTTGCGATACTTTGGAGGACGTCCAATCCTGGAGAGAGAGGGACCGGGGCCCGCAGCAGAGGATCAGTGGCTGGCCCAAGAAGACACGAGGCCCCACACCCGTGAAGCCCAGGACCTGACTCCCTGGCCTCCGCACCGGCCATGATGGCGGGGCTTCTTCCTTGGGGACAAATTAGACAGGTTCTTCTTCCTGGCTGCCGTCTCCGAGTCGGACAGCTCCGCTTTCAGCCGACTCTGGTTCCTCTCGGCCAGCGGGCAGCCAGAGAGGCAGTGGTGAGCCGTGAACTTGCCTGTAATGTGGCCAGAGCCATCACAGCCAGGAGTGGGGCACTTCCTGGGGAGATGAAGGCTTTAGTTGGGTGGACCCACTTGTCTCTACTGAGCCCCCCCTAACCTTGGCCCTGGGTCCTGGGGAATGCTGATGGGTCTCGCTCCACAGCTGTAAAAGACTCTTCCCTGAACGATACCTGCTTCACTCTGGGCCTCGGGTGTTGCTTTACTTACCGCTGGTGAAAGCTGTATTTGGAGGGCTTTGTGTGGGGTGGGCTCCTGTGGCTGAGCGTGGGACAGCTCCCGGGTGAGGCAGCACTGGATTCTCTGGGCCCTACAGGGGCAAAAGAGAAGTCAGCATGGAGTCCTGGAGACAGGAGAAAGGGACAAAGAAGGGATAGTGTGCATGTGGTGTGGGGGGGAGGGGTCAGTACCCAGAACTAGTTCCTTGGAGACCAGGCTCTGAGCCAAGCTGTGCCCATTCCTGCCATCAGGTATCAGCTACCATTGGGGAAGGAAGGTTTGACTTTTTCATACTTTGCTGGGACCTGCAGGCATGCCTTGATTTAGTGAGGCAGGAAGAGCTGGGGGTAGGGGGCTGGGCATCCCAGGCTCGCTGCGGGCACTGGAGCCCCGCCTGGGAGGGCTGTCAGAGGTTGGTGGAAAGGGAAAGTTGGCAGCGTGTCCTGAGAGTACACACGGAGAGGAGGCTCCAGGGGATGTCCTGTCTTGGAGCACCAGCCTGCAGGGTGGATGTCCGGGTGGTCGGCGTCGATCCAGAAGTCATAGTTGTGACTCCAGCCATCAAAGTGGAGCTGGGAAAAAAAAGGCCCTTGGGGGTCAAGTGTTGTTCCTGGAGCCCGGCTCAGTCAGGAGGTGCTCTGGGCTCCGACGTGCTCCCTATGCCTAGGCCAAGATCTTGGAGATGAATACAGGGGGCATCTACACAGTAACTGTTCTCAGCCACGTGTTTTCATCTCCATTAAGTCCCTGTGTAGGACAAGGGTTATTAGACCCATTTTACAGATGATAAGATTAAGGCTTGTAGAGGAAAAGGAACCCTTCCAGGCCCACAACAGTGAATCACAGATAAGGAAAGAAAGGTCTGGGGTCTTCAGCTTCCTAGTTCATGCCATGCCCTGACCTCTAAGCATTCTAGAGAATTTCTGTCCCACTGACCTGTCCACTCCCCCAGGCCTAGGGTCCCAGAGCCACCTTTATCCGATGGTCCTCCACATCTTCCACGCTGGCTACCCGAATCAGTGCTGGGTTCCGGCGGTCCACAGCCTCCAGCTTCATGTTGACCAGGAAGCTGTGAGGGGGTCTCTGTGGGGAGATAGGTGCTTTGAGGCTAAGGCCCAGCTCTGAGGAGCTGAAGCTCCAGGAAGAGAGCCACAGGGAGGACTGTCTTGGCCGAGGCCGTCCACTGGCTGACTGACAGGACCATGTCTTCCTAAGCTCAGCTCTAGGGAAGGCGAGAGTCCACTTACCACTTTGAAGGCCCAAGTGGGCACAGCTGAGGTCCCAGTTTCTTCTAGATAATTCTCCCAGCAGAAGCTATCAGGGTCTGGATAGTCTGGAAAGGAGGTGAGAGCAATAGCTGAGCCAACCAGGTGGCTCAGGGAACTCTGTCCCCAGTTGGGATCAAGAACATGGAAGGAAGCCAGGGGTGGTGGCGCACGCCTTTAATTACAGCACACGGGAGGCAGAGGCAGCCGTATCTCAAGGAATCTGAGGCCAACATGGTCAAAAAAGCCAGTTCCAAGATAGCTAGGGCTACACAGGGAAACCCTGTCTCAAAAAAACAACAGCAACAAAACAAAACAAAACAAAAAACAGCAACAAAACAAACAAAAGAACATGGAAGGGGCAGAAACACTTGGAGAAGAAACTTCCGCCATGTGACCACGATCACAATTAGATGCTTGTCCTGGGGCAGATGGGTCCTGGTGAGAACTAAGCCCACGGGACCACAAGAGCTCAGGGTTGTTGGAATCCTAGCTCTCATCACTTATGGCCCCATTGCTCTTAGTCCTATCCAAACCTCTGCTACACTTGGGCCAACAGTGGTCCCAAGTGAAGGACATACGTCCTTTGTTTAGACCCCTGAATGCCTGAGGGAGCCATCTAACTTTCCTTTCCTAAACCCCAAATGTCAAAGCTCCAGGCCCAATCTGCTCCCTACCCTGTCCTAAAGGGCCTGCTAAGGAGGTGCAGGGACCAAGTCTCACATGCTAAGAGACAAGGAGGGAGCGAGGGCCCAGCCTGGGAAGGATGAGTGCTGGGCAGCAGCCTCACCTTGTGGAGGGGTGAGAGGCTTTCCATGCTTCTGGCACCAGCCCACTGGGTGGATGTAGGGACTGCTGGGATCACACCTGAAACCCAAGAGTATGTCATTGTCCTAGGAGAACGGGAGAGGGCTGAGCCTGCTGTCCCCACAGAATGGCACTGGGGACTTCCTCAGCCTCCTTCTTGGTGAGAGGGACATGGGTGATTAACACTGGGTCAGAAAATTGCCACATTGACTGAAAACTCTATCACACCATAAGAGCTAATAAAGATTTATGTTGTGTGTGCATGCACGTGTGTCCACGTTCACACACCTCTTAAGGTATTTTCTGATGAAGTAGGAAACATTGAGCTTTGTAACTCGTGACTCAGCTCAAATCCAGGACGGCTCGCTATCCCCCTCCCCCTCAAATCCAGAGCAATATCTGAATAACTGGGTAGGGCCACATGGTGTCTGAGGTCCTACAGGGGATGCCTCCTCCCCTGGTGCCTCTTCCCCAGCAGGTCCCAGTACCAGTAGTCATAAGTATCATCCCAGTTGTCAAAGTGCACCAGGAAGCGGCCGTCTACCACATCGGTCACACTGGCCACACAGACGAGGGATGGGTTCATGCGGTCCACAGCCTCCAGCTTCATGCCCACCTGGAAGCCCACTAGGGGAGAACTCTAGGAATAAGAAGAGGGCTGTCACAGCCGGGGCCAGGGTGGCCGGAACTAGCCCGGAGCTGCTAGCCAACGCAGGAGCAGGTTCTCTGCATGGATTGCCTGGGAGTGGGAAGTGGGCACCAGGGAGAAATAGGCAGGGAATGAGGGTTGCTCTGGCCCACACAGGGACTTCTGTTCTCCAAGTGTAATGACTTGTGGGAGAAGGTCAGGGACCGTCAGAAGGCTCTGTATTTACCCAAAAGTCCCAGCAGGCTGAGGACGTGTCTCCCCTACCCTACTGAGCCTAGCCAGGCTTGCCTGAGGCAGCTGGGGCAGTAGTTGGGTGGTGGGGGAGGGAGCGCTGCTGTGTTCCACCCTTGAAGGGAGCAGGGAGCAGGGAGCAGGGAGCGGCCAGGGAACTAGTATTGACTGTGTGCTTCAAAGCTTCAAAGACAGCACTTCCTCATCTCTAAGCGCCTGTCTAAGACAGTCATTCTCCTCCTAGAAGTGACGTCTGTGACTCAGAACACAAAGCAGTTAATGCCAGGGCCAGAGGTCAAACAGTTGACTTAAAAATCTGCATTTCTGGACTGGACAAAGGTGGCCCACGCCTTTAATCTCAGCACTCCAGGAGGCAGAGACTGGCAGA
Source organism: Microtus oregoni (assembly GCF_018167655.1). Lineage (NCBI taxonomy): Eukaryota > Metazoa > Chordata > Mammalia > Rodentia > Cricetidae > Microtus > Microtus oregoni. The sequence goes on from NW_024543079.1 coordinate 7,028,641, forward strand.
TCTTTGTAAATTCAAGGCCAGCCTGATCTATGGAGTGAGTTCCTGGATAGCCTGGACTAAACAGAGAAACTCTGTCTTGAAACAAAGAAAAAAAAAACCCAAAACGAAAAGGGGAGTTGTTCTCTGATACAGATACACACACACATACACACACACTACTACTACTACTACTACTACTACTACTACTACTACTAATAATAATAATAATAATAATAATAATAATTTTGCCAGGTGATAGTGGTGCATGCCTTTAATCCCAGCACTTGGGAGGCAGAGTCAGGCAGATCTCTGTGAGTTCGAGGCCAGACTGCTCTACAGAGTGAGTTCCAGGACAGGCTACAAAGCTACACAGAGAAACACTGTCTCAACCACCCCGCAAAAAAAGTACTGTAAAAAATCTGCATTTCCCATGACTAGGAGGTGGGCCCTCTTGACAACAAATAAAGTCTCTGGAGCTGGACTGGAATGGGAGAGTAACTGTCCCTGTCAACAGCATGATGGAGTCCCTGACCCTTCAATATGGTTATAGTGGCAAGGGACATGCTACTAAGATGCACGGCCAGCCCCCAGTATGGAAGTATTTTCAATGGGAGCTCCCTATCTCTCAGACCCTTTGCTTGGGGTTATGTGATACTTAACTAACTGCTCACACCGCTATCGGCCTCTGAGCAGATTAACACCAGGAGGTGGGCTGGTGGGGATGTGAGCAAAGGGGAAGGCTGCCAGAACAGACTTTGATCTCATTCCACTGAGCTGCAGAGCAGACCAGAGGAAAAACATCTGAGCCATGACGAGTTAGTGTCCAGGCTGCAGCAGTCGGCTAGGCCTCTGGGGCATGTATGGGGGAGGATTCTGCAGCTCAGAATGCTATGGTTTGCGCTTCCCCAAAGGGTCCTTTGCTAGCAGGGGACTGGAGACCCCTGGCTAGTCATGGAGAGATTGAATCCTTATTAAAAGAATAGAAAGCAGGCTGGAGAGATGGCTCGGTGATTAAGAGTGCTTGCTGCTCAATCACAAGGACTGGAGTTCAGATCCCAGCGCCCATGGTCTGCAAGTGTAACTTCCGCTCTAGGTTCTGATGCCCTCTTCTGGGCTCTGCAGCACTTAGGCATTGGCATATGCACTCACACCACACACACACACACACACACCTGTAAAATAAACCGTAAAAAGAAATAAAGCGTGAGCCAGGCAGAGGTGATGCACGCCTTTAATCCCTGCACTTGCAAGGCAGAGGCAGATGGATCTCTGAGTTCAAGGCCAGCCTAAACTATGGATTGAGTTCCAGAACAGTCAGGGCTAGGCAGAGAAACCCTATCTCAAAAAAAAAAAAAAGAAAGAAAAGAAAAGAAAGAAAAAGAAAAGAAAAATGGCGGGGGGCAAGCAAGCGTGTACTTATTGTGCTTAAATCCCTCTGGCTTCCTGTGATCTCCTCCACAGAGCCTTCAGCGGTGTGGGGCAATCTGCCATGAAGCCCCCTCAGAGGCTCAACAGAAAGGACTATCTAGTCATGGACTTTCTGCTTCTGAAGCTACAAGATAAAATAAGGCTCTATTCTTTCTGTACTGGTCAGGTTAAAAACTTTGTGATAGCAACAAAATGGATGAGGGCTGGTGAGATGGTTCAGGGGGCAGAGGCACCTGCCATCAAGACGCACTCTCTGAGTTTGAACCCCTGGGTCCACATGGTGGGAGTGGAAAACCCACTCCCAAGTTGTCCTTTGACCTCCTCCAGGTGTGCTATGGGGCATGTGCAACACACACACACACACACACACACACACACACACACACACTCACACTAAATGTAAGAAAACAGAATTTGAAAGAAAATGGATGAAGGCAAGATGGAAGGAGGAGACCGGAATGTGTAATGATCATCTCCCATTTTGGCTTTGACATTTCCCCAGACACGCCTCTTGAGCAGAAGAGAGAGAGAGCTGAGAGCAACCCCTGAGCTCCATGCTCCATTCTGCCAAGTCAGATTCCCCGCGCTGACTGCAGCAACTCTGGCCTGAGGGTGGTATTCACCTGTGCCCAGATCCCCTGTGCTGGCTACAGCGACTCTGGCCTGAGGGTGGTATTCACCTGTGCCCAGATCCCCTGTGCTGGCTACAGCGACTCTGGCCTGAGGGTGGTATTCACCTGTGCCCAGATCCCCTGTGCTGGCTACAGCGACTCTGGCCTGAGGGTGGTATTCACCTGTGCCCAGATCCCCTGTGCTGGCTACAGCGACTCTGGCCTGAGGGTGGTATTCACCTGTGCCCAGATCCCCTGTGCTGGCTACAGCGACTCTGGCCTGAGGGTGGTATTCACCTGTGCCCAGATCCCCTGTGCTGGCTGCAGCGACTCTGGCCTGAGGGTGGTATTCACCTGTGCCCAGATCCCCTGTGCTGGCTACAGCGACTCTGGCCTGAGGGTGGTATTCACCTGTGCCCAGATCCCCTGTGCTGGCTACAGCGACTCTGGCCTGAGGGTGGTATTCACCTGTGCCCAGATCCCCTGTGCTGGCTGCAGCGACTCTGGCCTGAGGGTGGTATTCACCTGTGCCCAGATCCCCTGTGCTGGCTACAGCGACTCTGGCCTGAGGGTGGTATTCACCTGTGCCCAGATCCCCTGTGCTGGCTACAGCGACTCTGGCCTGAGGGTGGTATTCACCTGTGCCCAGATCCCCTGTGCTGGCTACAGCGACTCTGGCCTGAGGGTGGTATTCACCTGTGCCCAGATCCCCTGTGCTGGCTACAGCGACTCTGGCCTGAGGGTGGTATTCACCTGTGCCCAGATCCCCTGTGCTGGCTACAGCGACTCTGGCCTGAGGGTGGTATTCACCTGTGCCCAGATCCCCTGTGCTGGCTACAGCGACTCTGGCCTGAGGGTGGTATTCACCTGTGCCCAGATCCCCTGTGCTGGCTACAGCGACTCTGGCCTGAGGGTGGTATTCACCTGTGCCCAGATCCCCTGTGCTGGCTACAGCGACTCTGGCCTGAGGGTGGTATTCACCTGTGCCCAGATCCCCTGTGCTGGCTACAGCGACTCTGGCCTGAGGGTGGTATTCACCTGTGCCCAGATCCCCTGTGCTGGCTACAGCGACTCTGGCCTGAGGGTAGTATTCACCTGTGCCCAGATCCCCTGTGCTGGCTACAGCGACTCTGGCCTGAGGGTGGTATTCACCTGTGCCCAGATACTCACCTGGCTCTGGCTTACGAACAGGTGCTTGGGGGCTGCCTGAGCTCTTGTACTGCGCAGGTACTGGCTCCAGCTGAATTCCTCTGCCTTGTAACCTGGGCCCCTCGGGGGAATGAAGAGAACGCTGTGCAGAGGCTGGGCCATGGTGAGGACCCCAGGAATGAAGTAGAAACAGGCAGGTCTGAAGTCCCCCAAACCCTCAGGGCCCCTCTGCTAAAGGAAGATGAGACCTGGTGAACACTCAAAGAGTTTAGAAGCCTCAGGGTGGAGTTGTATCACAATGGGACAGAGAAAGTGGCCAAAGTTTTGGGCTTAAAAAAAAAAAGTGGGATGCAGGGTGACCTGAAGGGAGTAAGGGAGTCTGGGGACTCACTGTCTTCCAGGGATAACCCAGAGAGGTCTTACCCTTGGGAGGCTGCAGCTTGTGGCCAGTCTTCTCAAACCAACCAGCAGGATGAATGTCAGGGGAGTTGGCATTGACCCAGAAGTCATGGCACTCAGAATACCCATCAAAGTGCAGGCGCAGGCGGTAGCCACACACCTGGTTGTGACAAGAGTCAGAGGCACGTCAGGGCCAGCAGATACCACCTTCCCACTATTCCGCCTTTCCTGGTCTAGCCTGCAGTCCTAAGGATCCAATGCTAGCAGGCGCCCTGGGTGCTGAGGGTATGGTGGGTCTGCTGCCCTTCTAAGCCCCAGACAGGAAGCAGAAAGTACTACAGGTCATCCCATGCCCTTGGACTCTTTCCTTTAGCCATATTCTCTCACCATACACTCTCAGTATACCCTGCTAGGCTCACACCATCTCATGCCCCAGGGACCATTTTGCTGCATCTGCTTGCAATTTCCTGCTCAAACACAGGTGGCGGCAGATAGGCCTTCCTACACTTTCCCTGCCCACTTAGGCCAAATGGAATATTCCTTGATCTGCAAGCCCATGGCCTGTACTGCTGTGCCCATCTCACACAGATTCCCTTCCTAGAGGACAGGGCCCTATTTGATTCAAGACAGCATCCCTGCCTTTTGGATCTTTCATATCTACCCCAACCCCAGCAAAGACAACGTATACTATTTAGTGATACCAGTGTCCCGCTGCTCCCCGTCTGCTTCCCAGTCTTTGCCTTTAGCCTTCCCTGTATTCCAATGGATCCTCTTGTTTGTCTGGGCTCCCTGAGGTAAAGCAGTGCCTCTCTCCGCTACCCACAACGGCTCCATCACTCTACACCGAGACACTGGGAGGGTGTTTCCAGCTCACCTCTGCCACGGTGAGGATGAAGTACATGGACGGGTGTTGAGGGTCAATGCCTTCCAGCTTCATGCCCAGTTTGAAGCCATTCTTGTTAGGGGCGACTGCCTGGGACTGTCAACGCACAGAATGGAGAGGACCCGGCTTCCATCCAGCCTTATCCTTGCCTCATGGGCTTGGGGTGAAGGAGCTCCCTTAGGCCCCATCTGCCTGCTGGTCTCAAAGGGGTGACTTATTGGGGATCTGTCCTGCAAGGGGTCCCCAGAGGGCGAGAGAGCTGCACGACTATTCTGAAGGGCTGGATCAGGGCTAGAGGTAAGGGTTCTCCCACCTACTTCATGGTGAGGTCAGTGTCAAACCGCAGAAAAGATACCAGAACCCACAAGTCAGCAGATGGGGGTGGGGGGGCTGGAGGGTACCTCTCTACTTCTTCCCACCCAGGAAGTCCCTTACAGGATACTCTTTTCAACTCTAGACATCTTCATCTTGCTAGTATGTCAAAGATTGTCCAGAAGAAAACACTAGAAGCCCTGCGATTGGTGGTGAGTCCCTGAATTGAGAAGATAAAATCTCCTTAGACTGAAATTGTCCAACTCACATCCTGGAAGAGGCTGACTGGGGCAGTGACAGCCTTCTGCTCCTCCAGGTAGGACTCCCAGGACCAGCCTTCCTTCTTCTCCTCCGACACTGCAAAGACAAAACAGGCAGGCTGGTTCCTCAGTTGCTGCCAAGGCATGGACAGTCTTCCTCAGTTTCCCCTGCCTGAGCTCTACAAGCAAACCTTTGTCTGTCCACACGGACATCTTGCCACACTCAGCTAGGCCAGTGTCAGGCACAGGGGGCTCAGACCTGAGGCGAGGTCACAGATTCTGTTTCTCCTCCACCCTCAAGCCACTGTCAGCAGTTGCCCTTTGGATTACACAGCAACTAAGATCACAAAGTATCAGCCACGCTGTCCTTGGATATGTGCAGGGTGAGGGTTAGTGATGCAGCCTGAGCCAGAGGACTTAGTCGCACTGCTACCTAAGCTCACAAAGGGAAGAGTAGGAGGGAGAGCAGGGAGGAAAAAGTGAAGGACAGAACACACAAAAGTAAGAAACCTTTCTAAAGAGTGTTTTCTTAACTACTTACAGGCATAGACATACAGATACGGGTGTGAGCCTGGTGTGCTCCAGCACACAGACCAATTCCAGTCTTCCCAGATATGTACATGCCGAGGGTGGGCACATGTGTATGTGAAGGGTACATGCATTCATGGACATGAGTGTGTGCAAACACACGCAGATATGAATGAAGTGCTTCCAGAGTCTACAGTTTGGGTCTTGTTCATAACCCTAAGAGGACCTGGGCGGGAAGGATGGGATATGTTCCTGCTGGTAAACTCCTGGCCTCCACGCACAGGACTCTTTTTTTTTTTAATTTTTATTTATTTATTATGTATACAATGTTCTGCCTGTATGACAGAAGAGGGCTCCAGATCTCATAATAGATGGTTGTGAGCCATCGTGTGTTTACTGGGAATTGAACTTGGGACCTCTGGAAGAACAGCCAGCGTTCTTAACCTCTAAGACATCTCTCCAGTCCTGCACAGGACTCTTTAAAAGATGTAACAACCAGTTACCACCAGTAGGCTGAGCAGCTCAGCTGAGGTGCCTTCCATTGAAGGCCACAGACAACCAGAGACCCAAGGACGCATAAGCATTGGCTTGCATTTTGGCAATGGATTCAGCTTTGTGATGTCATCTAGTGATGTGGGAAGGTTATTTGTCAATCTGTTGTTTCATTGGTTAATCAATAAAGAAAACTGCTTGGCCTGATAGGTCAGAAAATTAGGTAGGTGGAGTAGACAGAACAGAATGCTGGGAAGAAGGGAAGTGAGTGAGCTAGATGCCATGCCTCTCCTCTCCAGGGCAGATGCAATTGAGCCAGCCACTAGGTCAGACATGCTGAATCTTTCCTGGTAAGACACCACCTCGTGGTGTTACACAGATTATTAGAAATGGGTTAAACAAGATATGAGAGTTAGCCAAGAAGAGGCTAGATATAATGGGCCAAGCAGTGTTTAAGTGAATACAATTTGTGTGTTGTTATTTCGGGGTATAAGCTAGTCGGGTGGCTGGGAGCCAGGCAGCAGGAATGCAGCCTGCCGCTTCTTCTACAATCCACAATGTGAGGATTCTGAAACACGTGGGTCAGGAGAGGTTCTTATGAAACACCAAGACTAGAGTCAGGTTACTGAGTCTTCCTGCTCTTACTCAAGACAGATTAACCCAACTCTTCCTTGCTCTGGCTCACTCAGCCTTGGGTCATCCCAGCTTGTGGTGGTTTGTTGCTCAGGAAGATGGTTCATTCCTCAGTGGAACTCAAGTTTGTTCTACAGCTGCCTAAATTCCTTAGTCACTGTACCAAACCTTGAGCTCCTGATGACCTGACCCAGCTGAGCTAAGACAAATATTTTGTTCATCAACTGATCAACCAAGCTATCAAACTCCCTCTCTTGGAGATTGATGTCAATGCTAAATCTAGCACACATCTCTTCAGGGCATCCTTTGTCCTGAGGAAGACTCCTGCTACAGCCCTTCTGCTACAGCCAGCCCTCCCGGACTCTCCTAGCTCTCTACACAGCTTCATCTATTACTCTCTAAGCAGGAGCATGAAGAAACAAAATCAGTCCCAAAAGAAAGTCTGACAAGAAAGTCCAACTACAGCTGTCTACAGGAAAGAAGGAGCCCACTTCTGACTGGTCTACAAATATGAAGCATTTTTACATGATTTGTATGAAGGCATCACAGAGGCCAGCTGTAAAACGGATTCCTTCCGGCTTCCAGAGTGCTCCTTTGCTTGTTCCTGCTTCCTCAGATGCCCTTGGCAAGCTCAGCCTGGTCAAAGCCAACCTGGAAACGACTACAGCAAAGCTTGGGGCCCTTTTGGTGCTGTTTATCCCAGTCAGTGATACTTCCATCCATTTATCCATCCAGGAACCTGGTAGTGACCTGTGTGCTTCTCTGCTCCCCAGAATCCTCCAGTCCTGCTGATTCCAACTCCTGTGTCTCTCTTGAGTCTGTCTCCACCTTCTCATTTATTCCTTGCTCTAAATATCTCTGAAGTAAGGCGGTTTCTTTTTTCCCCCACGTTATCTTCTCATTTCAAACTAAAGAACAAAACCAGACACAAAACCGGAACCTGGGAACTAACCACCCCCTCCTGCTCATGCTTTACCACGAACCTAGGTGCCTCTGTGGCTGTGAGTTTGCACAGACTGAGTCTCTATTTCGGGTATCCCACGCCACAATTTTCTTCCACCCTCCTAACTTTTTTCTCACTCTCTAAGACCCAGATCCAGCTGCAGCATTAGTTAGGGTTTCACAGGGGACAGATGTTCAGCAAGTGTTTATTATATGACTAGAGAAAGGGCAGATGGCTGTACCAAGTCACAGAATGACTGACTGCACATAGCAGTTGTCCTGCGAAACAGCTTTGTACTTACACACTTCACACATAATACCTGTTATATGATATATAACATAATGTTATATTAAATATTATACATCATACTGTTATACGATAGCTACTTGTCTATATATTCATCTCTGCAACTGTGACCTCCTTAGGCAAGACTTGGTGTCTAGCTCACTCTGAATGCTGAGCTCCTAGCCAGTGCTTGATACAGAGTAGACAATATCTAGAGGATAGGGAGAGAAAATGCAGCAGACAGGATGCTAACACCATGGACCATCTAAGGCTACATAGTAAGATCCTGTCTAAAAGAGGGATGGGGCGGGGAGAGATGACTAGGTCCTGAGGGCACTGCCCATGAACATGCTGCTATTGAATTATTCTGAGAAACTAATGAAAGCCAAGGACCATCTTCTCCCCCCAAATGAAGGGTTTGTAGAGTTTTGCATGGATATTTAGATTAGGAACTTCCGTTAAGAAAGTGTTTCTAAGCTGAGCATGGTAGTATATGCATATAATTCCAGCTCTGTGGAGGCAGAGGCAAAGTTGGCCTGAGAGGCAAGGTGAGTTCCAGACCAGCCTGGGTTTACAGAATCAGAAGATGTCACAAACAAACATCAGAACGTCTCTAAGCTGGGTGAGGTGGCACATGCCTGTAACTCAAGATCTGCAAATCAGAGCCAGGAAAACAGTAAATCAGAGGCTAGCTAGAGCTAAAGACTAAGACCTTGTCCCCAAAAAAATAAAGACACCTCAGTAAACCAGATGGGATGGTAAATGCCTTATAATCTCAGTACTTGGCTAAGGCAGGAGAATCGTTCATTTGAGGCCAACCTAGGTTGTATAGTGTGATTCTGACTCCAAAAAAAAAAAAAAGGTCCAGGAGTGGTGGTATGCATCTTTAATCCCAGTACCAGGGAAGCAAAGGCAGATGGATCTCTGAATTGGAGGCCAGTCTGTTATGTGTAGCAAGTTTCAGGCCAGCCCAGAGCTACACAGTGAGCCCTGTTTCAAAACAAAACAGAAAATCATCCTTAAAAGCCAAAATAAATTTTGAAAGAAAATGGTCAGGGAGGAAGAGAGGAAGAGAAGGCAAGTGAGAAGGCAGACAGAGCCCCTGCAGTTGGCATGCTGGCACGTCTGTTCTGAACTGCACTCATTCTGAGGCCTGCCAAGCCCATATGTCACTATAGCAGTTCAGCATAGCATCAGTTTCTTACACCCAATTTAAAAGTGAACAAGGGTCTAAATTTCTCCAAATAAAATATATAAATGGACAATAAATTCATAAAAGAGACATCACGTATCACTTACTAGTCATTAGGAAAACACAAATCCAAACAATGGGAGTCATCCCACAGGATGGCTAAGATGGAAAAACAGAGTCACCAAGTGTTGAGGACAGGGATAAGCTAGAACCCTGCACATTCTGTAGGGGATGCAAGATTACAGTACAGTCACTTTGGAAAACAGCCTAGTAATATATCCAGATGACAAACGCAGAGCTATTATGTGAAAGAAAATTTCACTCCTAGGTATAAGCCCAATATAAACGAAGCATATGTCTACAAAAAGCTTGTACAATAATTCAGATAAGAGAATATAACAGCCCCAAATAGAAGTGATCTGCCCATCAACTGATGAATAATCACTGGTGTGGGAGGTCCTTTTGTCTATATGTTGCTTATATTGGTTAATGAATAAAGAAACTGCCTTGGCCTATAGCATGGGAGGAGGAAGGCAGAATCAGGGAGAAGCCATGGAGCCACCAGAGATAGACGCTAGAAACTTTAGCCGGTAAGCCACAGCCACATGGTGATACACAAATTAATAGAAATGGGTTAAATTCATATGTAAGAGTTAGCCAATAAGAAGCTAGAGCTAATGGGCCAAACAGTGATTTAATTAATACAGTTTCTGTGTGATTATTGTGGGGCTAAGCTAGCCAGGTGGCCGGAAACTAATGAGTGGCTTTCTCCAACAAATCACAGCACGGATGTTATTCAGGAAAAGGGAATACAGTCCCCATGGATATTAAAATATTGCTAGACCTTGATACCACTGTGCTAAGGAGAAAGAAGACAACCACAAAGTTCAACACGCATGATGCTATTTGAATAAAATGGTCCAAACAGGCAAATCTATATATGCAGAAGGCAAACTGCTGGTAATTTGGGGGATAAAGGTGGTTTGTGGGAATGACCACTGATGGGCACAATTCACCCACTGAGCAGGCATTCCATACCAGGATAAACATCCAAGACACAGTGATTAATAACCTCAGCCCCAGGCTGGCAGGATGCATGTAAAGGCACTCGCTGCCAAGTCTGATGACCAATCATTGATCCCCCAGGAACCATGTGGTGGAAGGAGAGACCTGAGTCCAGAAAATTGCCATCTGTCCGCCAACAGACTCTGAGGCACATGCGCCTCCCCCAAATAGATAAATGCAATAAAACTATAAATAAACAAATAAATTCAGACCCTGGGTTGATATAATTTAAGTGTTGGGGACGGAGGATATAAAATGGCTACATAGATGATTATCAGTATGGTAAGCTCTGCTTAAATCCAGTTGCAGCTGTCACCTGGGACTACAGAAATACTAACAACGGGCCTGAGGGCTGAAGCCAACTATGAAGGACTCTTCTTTAGAACCAGAAGAGCAAACAGGAAGGTCAGGCTAATGACCAGCGTGGGCTTGCCAAAACCACCAAAGGGAAGTAATACTACACAACTCCTCAGGTCTTCAGATACCGAGCCCAGACTTCAAAGGAGGGCCTCCTCGCAGCTGAATGATGCAAGATAAACAGCCCCAAGAATAAACATATAGCCATGCACAAACCACAAGTGGCCACTCGGTCACTTTCATACACACTAACCTGTGCTCACATGTACCATATGCAACCACAACCACGAGCCACACTTTCAGTCTCAAACCTCCGGAAGTATATAAATACTTCACATAAACAACCGCACACAGGCCGCCATACCCAGCTGGCCTCGGCTCCACTCTTCGCCCTCTGGGGTGCTGGTGGTAGGCTGACTCTCTGGATCTTTTCCTTCTTGCTTCTGTAGAAAGAAAGACTAATTCCAGCTTCCTGTCCTCATGGGTCAGGATGTAAGTTCAGCCTCTAGTCCCTGGCCCCTGCCTGGCTCTCTGGTCCAATGTTATGCCTGAAATTGGAAGAGTTTCCTGCAGGGTATATGCTGGAACTCTGCTCCTGAAGTCAATTTGTTGCTTGGGTTTGCACCACTGGGGGGCGGGGGGTATAGATTCGTATGAATACCCTTGTCACACAGCCTGACTACAATTCTCATTCCCAGATGGGGAAACTGAGTACATGAATATCTGCTCTGTGCTGATTTTACCTGCTCAAGAGACTCTTTCTGCATCTACAGCTTCAGTCCTGTGTTTCCCGACCTCTCATTTAGGTACTAGACTCTAAAGATTTCATTTTCCACTGCCACGCATCCACCTTAGGTGCCAATGCCCTTGTGTGTGTTGTAACCCTGACACCAGTTCATGATGGGAGCCACAGAAAATTAGAAGAGTGATCTGTAGGTCAGGAGTAGTCAGGAGGTGGAGGCAGAAAGATAGGGGTTCAAGGCCAGTCACATCTACAGGGTAAGTCCAAATTCAGCCTGGGCTATATACTAAGTCCCTCCCTCCCTCTCTCCCTCCTTCCCTCCCTCCCTCTCTTCCTCCCCATCTCCGTCCTTCCTCCCTCTCTCCCTCCTTTTTTTCCTCTCTCCCTCCTTTTTTCCCTCTCTCCCTCCTCCTTCCTCCCTCTCTCCTTCCTTCCTCCCTCTCTCCGTCCTTCTTCCCGCTCTCCCTCCTTCCCTCCCTTTAATTAGGTTTAATACCTGATTCAAAATGGAACCAGAAGATATGGGAGCAGGCACAACAGGATCTCCACCCCCTCCCCCATCACGGACTGGCAAGATTACAAGGCCGATGCTCCAGCTTCACATTTCTCTCCCCGCCCCTCTTTTTACCATGGCCTCTGTTTCTGACTCCTCTGATGGGCTCTGGTACTCCCTATGTTTCCTCTTCTTCATGGGCTTTAGGAGCTCGGAAGTGACAGCACAGCCCGAGTTCTCTACTATGACTGACCTACAAAAGGAACATTCTCATTAGAGGAAAAAACAAAACCAAAAAAGCAAAACAACAATAAATAATAATAATAATAATACAACCAAAACACTATAAATTCAGTAGAATTCACAGTATTCACATTCTCCTAAGCTTGAAGTCGGAAAGATACCTCAAGGGCTAAAAAACAGGGCAAGAAAGGCTGTAACTCCTCGTTCTTACCGCTTCTGGAAAGGCAGAGGGCAGTGGTCATCTGAAGAACCAAGGTCTGGAGCAGTGCTTTGTTGAGGCCCAAAAGTCTGGTACTCACTGGAGCTCGCGTCTTCTGGGGGTTCCTGAGAGGTGTCTTCTTGAGGGTCCTGGCGGACATCTGTGGAAACCGGCTGGGCCTTAGTCTTCTCACCCTGGACTGCCACCTGCAGGCTCCGCTCACATCCCTACAGCCCATCTTCTACTGGACAGCTTCCTTCAGCCTTCTCCACTTAGGACTGCCTCCCTTCACATTCCCATCCAAGAGTCTTCAGGGAGCTCAAGGGTCACCCAACCACACACTGCCCCCGGAAGCAGGATCCTACCAGGGTACTGGGTGCCCGTATCGCCTCCTGTAGAGCTACCTTCATGTCCGACCAGGCTTTCTCGCTGCCGTTCCGGGCTTGGCGGTCGCTGTACTCCCATCATGTTCAGTGGCGCATATTCGCTTATTCGGAACTGGGAATACAGAATAATTTGAGGACCGTGACTAACTACTACATCAGCTCTCCACCCACCTTGGGTCACCCACACTTTACGTTTGCTCTGCCAGCGAACACTTCTGGGGGTCTATAGACTCCGCCCACTCCGCCCCGACCACGCCCCCACATACGGTTCTGTTCCTGGAGATTACTCACTCTAAGCCACGCCCACCAGCCCCAGCTTTTTCCACCTCAAGCCCCGCCCCTTCAAGCCCACAGGCCCCGCCCCACAGCTGCCAATCCTCCTGGGCACTGACCCGTAGGCCACTCCCAGCTGAAGATGTGCAAACTCCTGTCCAATCCAGGAGCCTGACTGTGCTATTGGTCCCTGGCCCGGTGCTTAGCTGTGGCAGAAAGGTGGCAGTAACTGGTTCGCTGCTAGTCACTCGCTCCAGGGCACCCACATGGGCTGGCTCTCGGGGATAGGACACTGCTGAAGCCGGGCTGGGCAGACTAAGGGTAGTTGCATTGGCTGGAAACAGATACGCAGATAAGACAGAGCACAGATGAGTCTGGTTACCCTTTCTCCTCCCATGCATGTGTATACAGGTGAAAAGCAGGTATAGAAGAGTGAAAAGTGGCCAGATGAGGTAGCACACGCCTTTAATCCCTGCACTCAGGAGTCAGAGGCCAGCCTGATCTACAAAGCAAGTTCCAGGCCAGCCAGGGCTACACAGAGAAACCCTGTCTCAAATCAAACCAAAACAAAACACAGTAACAAAAAGAGTGAAAGTGTCATCCTTGCCCCTGTCCACATCCTCTTGAGCAAGTACGGGACCTCCAGACCACTGATCTTGACTTACTAGGAATAATAAAGGCAGTTGCAGGCAGGTGAGGACGGGGACCTGCGCTGTCTCTGGCCACCAGGTGCACACTGACCTCCCCTGTGGAAGATCCCTTCAGTGTCCTTAGCACCTCCATTTCCGTGTGTCCCTCCATCCAGATGAGTCTACAAATCAAACACAGTCACCAGGATGATGAGGATGGGGAGGGAAGGGAATTTTTGGAGGAGAAACCGGTCACCTTCAAGTCAGCAACTTGCTGAGAAAGGTCTCATCTCCAAGAGGAGTATAGTGGTCTTTTTGTTTGTTTGTTTTTGAGACAGGGATTCTCTGTGTAGCATCCAGAACTGAAGTGTTTTAGGGTACCAGCATCAGGCCTGACTCCTGCCTTTACCAGGTTATTGATAGAACTCTGTCCAGGCCCTGCATCCTCCCCTGCTCATTATTTGTGAAGATGAGCATAACGGCACAAGTGAGAGACCACGCATGCTGCGTGTACAGAAATGGCGTATAGGAAGCATGATTCAGGCCAAGGTTCTGTTTTTGTCAGTGGCACAGCCCAGGCTGAGTCCAAATCATTTCTTTCTTGATCCCCCACTTCCATTCCCCGTCTTTGAGAACTCAGAGTCTTCAGGACTACATGCTACTCTATCCAAACAGGGTCAGTCCTTGTGGAAGGTGACATCTTTCCTGATCTTGTTCTTTTGTGTGTCCCTGTGCACCACTCCCTCTAACACACAGACACAGCCATGTATGGTTAGCCATAGATTAATTATAGAGAGCCATAACGCCTAGGTTGCAGCCTCTGTTGAACAAATGCATGTACCTGAATAGCAAAAGAGTAGCATTTGAAAACCCAGTCAGTACAAGGTCCAGAAGCTGGGGCTTTAGCTTATTGCAAAGCACTGGACTAGTATGCATGAATCCTGAGTTCAAATCCAGCACAGGGGTTGGGGGACAGAGAAGAGAAAGGAAGGGGGTTAGGGGAGGAGAGGGGAGAAGAGAAAGGAAGGGAGGGAAGGGGAGGGGAGGGGAGAAGAGAAGAATGGCATTCCACAGCACGGTTACTACTCAGCTGCTCCTTAGCCATGGCTTCAGGCATAGATGGTAAGGAAGAATTTTGAGGCTGAGCCCACGACGGAGTTTTGAGTTAGACTCTCAGCTTCGCCACATTCACTTGGTACCCGTGACTCCAGATAAGCAGCCTTCCTACTCTGAGCCTCGGTTTTCTTTTCTTTTCTTTTTGTTGTTGTTGTTTTTTTTTTTTTTTTGTCATTTTTCAAGACAAGATTTCTCTGTATAAAAGCCCTGACTGTCCTGGAACTCACTCTGTAGACCAGGTTGGCTTCGAACTCACAGAGATCTGCCTGCCTCTGCCTTCCAAGTGTTGGGATTAAATGTGTGTTCCACCACTGCCTGGCAAGCCTTAGTTTTCTTAACAGTAAAGTAAAATGAAGGTGACAATGGCACCTACCTGAAGGGGCTTTAGTGAATGCTGGCTGTGAAGTATTGATACCAGCAGGCCTTCGACAGACAGCAATCCTCTCCCTTTAGACAGAAACTCCAGGGAGTTGGGCAGCTTCTAGCCAATACCATGGGCACTGGCTACTTGCAAAGTCAAGTTGCAATGGCTGCTGTCGTGTGCCCACCCTCCCTTTCTCTCTTGTTGTTCTTGTGTATTCATTTATCTCCAAGTGTTTCCTCCCTAAAATGGAATATATTACAGATGTCTATCATTAGAAGTATAAAAACATGGTATAAACTGGTAGATAGGGTCAGATATGTGACTTGATTAACTAAAGAAGCATTCAAGCCAAACAAGATGAGTTTTTAAAACTTGAGTTTATAAAGATCCAGTATCTCCCAAATTTCAATTCCAATTCATTTTGCTTTTTACAGCTTAAGTGTTTATATCACTTAGAAATATTAGCCTTATTTTATGTGTACAGTTGGTTTTGCTACACTGTGTGCATGTAGTACCTGCTGAGGCCAAAAGAGGGCTTCTGATCCTCCTGAAACTGGAGCTCCAGATGGTTGTCAGAGACCATGGGGTTGCTGGGAATTGAACCTGGGTCCTCTGCAAGAGCAACAGGTGCTTTTAACCCTGAGCCATTTCTTCTGCCTCTGTGTCACTTATAGTTATTTTAAACAGAATAAAACTCTTATTTAAAATACTGACGCTTATGAAGAGAGGCTGCTTATTCAAAGAAGTCTTAAAAAAAAAAAAAACAACAGTCCCCTCTGGCAGGTGTCTCAGAGAAGCAGCTGAAGATGGTCTTTCTGACAGGACTTTGCTGTCTGGTCTCAGCACGTCCCGGAGAGCCAGTGAAGTGCCAACACTGCTCTATGCTTTGGGGACAGTGGTGCTCCTGAGACACAGGGTTCTCATGAGCCTTCTACTTTAAGGGATGAGGCTGCAGCTGGAGACACATTTGAAAGTTGTTGCACACAGATGGTGTTTAAGACATAGAAGGGAATGCAGAGAAAAGAGGGAAGCCTTGGAGCACCAAAACAATGCAGGTTGGGAGGGCAGAGGAGATCCAGTGCCAGTGAGAAAAACTTGCAGCGAGCTGGGAGGGGAGTCAAAAGAAGCCCTTTCTGGAGACTAATGGAGACAACTGTCAGCTATCAGCCTCAGGGGAACTCACATTCAAATGTTTTCTCCCTAAGACAGCTATAGATGCTCAGTTGACTGAGGCCTATCAAAGCCCCATCCCTTTACCTTCATTTGAGGCATCTCTGCAGGGCCATCTCAAGTTTAGGGATTCCTGCTCCCCAGGCTGAAGCTCTGTTGAGACTGTATCAGTATTTCACCATCTCTGTTCCATCTTGCTGGCTTCACAGGGCTACGCCCATAAACCTACACTTAAATCTGTGTTTCCAGGAAATCCTACTTAAAACGAGAGTAGTTGCACATAGCAAGTGCTCAATAAACAATCTTTGAACGTATCCATTCTGTCTGTCAGGCTTTCCACACACACTCCACCCAGAGCCCTTTGATGTCTTGTATACAGCAGACACCCAATAAATGCCCTGGTGGTAGGTGTTGGAAAGAAGATAGTTCTGGAGGCACACAGAAAACTTGGAGGGGCTTCCCCTGGCTGGTCTCTGCCGAAGCTAATGTAGACGCTAGCGAGTGGAATGCGCTGTTGGAGTGTCCAAGCCCACCCACCACCCGCCTCCCTCGACTAACGCAGACAGTTGCAGGCGGGGCGGTCACTGATCCATTTGCTCTGCAGAAGGGTTACTTTTTTTAAACATCAAAATGGCGGAATTCTTTAGGTTCCCCCCCCCCCCCCCCCGCTTATAGCCAATTTTTTAAAAATCCAATTTTCTGTTAAAAAAATTTTGAAAATCAGTGACAGAGGAAAGTTTGCCAAATGGCCTATGGAAACCCGAACTCGCCCTCCACACCCTCTCATTAATGGAAACTCTTAATTGATTGCATCTCTTTGCAAGGCCAAGTCTCTGCCCTCCCCGCGGCTCTGGATGCCGACAGCAGTGCCGGTGGGCTCGCTCGCCCGGCATCCCGCAGCCCCCAAAGGGAGTGCCCAGCCCTGGTACTGCAGAGCCACCTCCCCAGCCCGCGGCCAGTGCGCCAGGAACTGAGAAAGTACCTGGGGCGGGGCCCTCAGGACACCTGCACTCGTCACGCCGGCCGGGACCGGGGTGTGACGTACCGGGAGCCCCCAGCCCGAGTCCACCGACCCGTGCTTACCTGCAAGGCTAGCGGGTGCAGCCCGCGCCAAGTGACCGAGGGCGCCCGGTGTGGCGCGCGCCTGCGCACACAGGGGGGCGGGTCCGTTCCCTGCAGAGCTTGGCGTGGAGCTGCTTAAGCCGCCTGGTCTGAACGGCCATGGACCCAGGTTGCAGCTTTTGCTTTTTGTCGGAGCTCTGGGGGTGCAGGCTTAATTGCCTCTTCCCCACAGGACCCGTTAGCTTCTCGGGAGAAGTGGGTGGAGATTCTTACAGTATTCTGGGACTCACGGAGCCAGGAGCGGCAGCCAGCCTGATGGACCTCCAGCTGAGTGATCTGTACCAGGCAAGGCGCACCCCTGTATACACCTGGGTCCCCCATTTGGAGAAGGGGATTTCAGGATTTTCGGAAAACTCTCCTAGGATGGGTGAAGAGCACGCACACCCAGATGAAGGTTGGCACCGCGCGGCGTCTGGCCTTGAGCTTGCCTGGCATGAAGGACCCTAGCTGTGCCAGCCTTTGGGTGACCTACTGCCACTGGCTGATGACGTGACCTGGGAACATCACTGTACTCCTGTGCTTCCGTTCAACATTGGAAGACTGTCAAGCCATGTTCTAGAGTTCTATAATGGCTCCTTCAGTGTTGATTCAAGTAGGTCACTGGCTCCTCTTGTGTCTTCCATTTCCTGAGCTCATCACTCTACCAGACCTCTGCTTTATTGGTTCTTATTCTGGTACCACGGCTGTAACGTCATAGAAACGAGTATTTCAAGACTTTAGGAGACCCTGCACTCTAGAATGAAGGAAATCCACCAGGTCTTAGTTTTCCCAGTTCCTAGCACAGTGGGTACTAATGAACAAATGTCTTTCAGTTGACTCTTCAGTGCCCCACTTCCTTCTTACACACAGGTTTTTAATTTTACCCCCTTATTTTGCCCAGAAGGAAAGAGGTCTATTTGGCTCTTAGGTGGTAGCCATCAGCCAAATCTTTAGATGAAAAATAGTTCTTACGGGGCTGGAGAGATGGCTCAGAGGTTAAGAGCATTGCCTGCTCTTCCAAAGGTCCTGAGTTCAATTCCCAGCAACCACATGGTGGCTCACAAACCATCTGTAACGGGGTCTGTTGCCCTCTTCTGGCCTGCAGACATACAGACAGAATATTGTATACATAATAAATAAATATTTAAAAAAAAAAGAAAAATAGTTCTTACTTAAACGGTAAACTCTCCCAATTGTTGTGGCAAACAGTTTAAATTTGAACTATTCTTTACATGTGTTGTCTGGTCTCAACAGTTCTGAACATTTTGTGTTCTTAGGCACAAGATTAGTCAGAAAAAGGATGGGGACTGCCATAATCATAGAAGCCTCTTTAAACACACCAACACACAACCATTGCTGATTTCTTTTATCCAGACTATGCTTATTTAAGATTCAAAAATGGTTAAGTATTAAAATGGTTAAACCTATTAGAACACATGCTTCCTCAATAACAAATTCAAGTTTTAGTGATTCAAACTGATGCATGAAATTTGAGCAGGTGGGATTCAAAAACAGCTCATATAGATTTCAGTTGCTATTTTCTACCTATTTACAGTCTCATTGGTCTTAATACCTGTTATTCATTCCAACACCCCAGGGATGGAGAGCCCCTTCCAAGCTGATGTGATATGGGCAGCTCTGCCCCTATGCTCAGTTTACCCTACTCGTCCCAGTTTGCTTAAAGAAGAGAGTGAGCAAGTCCAATGCTTCCTTCATATTCCACCCTCCTTCCCAAGATTGGGCCCAGATGGTGTTGGCATAGAGAAGCATGGAAAAAACTTGTTTGGAGGCAGCCCATTCTTCCTGTTTCACTAGGAGTTGAAGTCACTGTTGCAGTAGTCCAAGGATCTCAGAATAGCAGGGTTTTGCCCTTCACGTGAAAACATGTTTCCCCAAACACATCAGACTATGCAAATTGGGAATCCTTTTAACACAGGAATTTCCTGTCTAAAGACACCTAAAAAGGCTAAAATACCACAAGGGAGCGGGTGGTGGTGGTACAGCACTCAGGATGCAGAGGCAGGCAGATTTCTTGAGTTCAAGGCCAGCCTGGTCTACAGAGAGTTCCAGGATAGCCAGGGTTGTTAATCACTGAATTTGTAAGGGGGAATCAGGAGCAGCACACAGGGAAGCAACTCTGTCCTGGCATCTCTTGTCATGGAGGGGTAGGGCGAGGCCCGAGTGACTGGAGTCTTCGATTTTATCACTCACAGTGACAGCAGATGGGGCATTAAGTCTTTGTGGTATTGTGGACTTGGAACTGAAATTCCCTGTCTAAAGATCACTCATTTTCTGAATGAGTGGGGGCGCCTTTCAAACTGCCCCTTGCTTCCCTTGCTGGAGGAAACAGTCATTATTAACTGACTCCATTTTTTTTTCCCTTTGGCTTGTTCTAAATCATTTCTCCTCAGCTCACCTTGACTTCCAGAAAGCCCTGCAGACTGTTAATTTTTTTTGGGGGGGGGGGGTGGTACGAGACAGGTTTCTCCTGGAACTTTGTAGACCAGGCTGGCCTTGAACACAAAGAGATCTGCCTGCCTCTGGCTCCCAAGTGCTGGGATTAAAGAATGTGCCACCATCGCCCAGCCACAGGCTGGTAATCTTATGTCAGAACTTAGCTGCCCACTCAATGATTCCCCAGGTGACAGCAATAACCCCACAGAACTAGCCCTGGATGACCAAGGCTGCTTGCCTGTGTTTTTCTTACCCCTAGTTCTGTCTTTCTGGAGTAGCCCTCAAACTTCTGTTAGTATCTTGAAGGAGTCTAGGAGGCCGGTCCCATTCTTTCCAGATGGCCATACTAAATTCTTTACTGGGAACAGAACCTAAGAATCCATGCATACTAGACCAAACTCTACATTCCCAAACCTTCTTTTGGAAAAAAGGTCCTATTGAGACAGTTTCGCTAATGTAACCCTATGTCAGCCTCCCAAGTAGCTGGGATTACAGGTATGAGTAACCAGCTCAATTTAGCCACTATTCAGGCTCTTAAGGTGACAGCCAAATTTGGTCTTTGGCGACCAAGAATTAGGCAACTACCTCATTAGACTACAGGTTAGGAAAATACATAGGCCATTTGGGGAGGGCTCAGGAAGCATTTTTCATTTGGATGCTTAGTGGAGACACGCCATCTTAGGATCGAATCCCTGAACTCATACCACATGCACTAGGAATCATGCACACACTACTCTTTAGAAAGTATTGTGTGTATATGATGTGTGAGTGAAGGTATACATGTGCCATGTCCTCATGAACGGAGGTCAGAGTACAACTTTTGGGAGTCAGTTCTTTTCTTAAATCATGACATGCATGGATTGAGCTCCTAATGCCAAGCTTGCAAGCATGCATGGCAAAGCTTTTACTTGCTGAGCCATCTCCCTGGGCCTACCCTCTTGGCAGTCATATTGAAGCAAGAAAGGCAAAGCAAAAATTGGTTCTGGGTAAGTGATTTACTTGTACAATTAAATGTACTACTCCAAAGAGACAGAACACCAGTCATGGGAACCTGCCCATTTAACCACTAGCAGACCGTCCGTCTACACCTACTTGAGGTACCAGTACAGTTTGAAGAGTACAGGGCTCAAAGGCACATTCATGTAGTCCTGGTAACGGAGGCAAGATTTCTTGAGTGCCTGGGCAACATAACAAGGTACCATAGTGTTAACAGGTCACCCTCAGACTTTTTGTAAGGGTGCTGACTGCATGTTGTTTGTTCCTCATGTGTGCCTGGATACCCTGGGATTGGAGTTACCATGTGGTGCTGGGACTTGAACCTGGGTCCCCTGGAAGGACAGCCAGTGCTCTTAACCACTGACTCATCTCCCTAGCCCTAGACTGCTTTATCTATTGAAGCTGCTGGGGCTGGTTTGTTTTGGAAATTTTGCTTTCACCTGATTTCTTGGGAAGTCAGCCAAATAGCTTAATTTGGGTTGGTCACAGAACTTTTACAGGAGTAACTCCTCCACTTTGGTCTATTGTCATGCTTACACATCTAGAGGACAACAAGCAGCTCTTTTGACCGTGTTGTGTTCCAAGGTCTGAACAGGTTGTCAAGCTTGGTAGAAAGTGCTTTTACCTGTTGAGCCATCTCCAGTACTCCCATTTTAGTCTATTCTTTTAGGGCTCACAGCTGGAGCTCAATCCAAAACAATGACACCCCCCCCCCCCCCCCCCCCCCCCCCCGTAAGCTTTCACAGAGGAAGGGAAGCTCACAATTTGGCTTGTGAGCCCAGCCTCAGATTGCAGATGCTCATCATTTCTTTTGAATCCACAGGCTGTGGAAGCCTGGGGTCTGAGTAGTTCAGGATCTCTGAAAGAACAGAGGACCAGAAAAATAAAAAGCGATGGGACAGCCATGACTCAGTATATGGCCCTTCAGAAATGTAGGTTCCAGATACTCTGGATAGGTAGGTAATTCAGCTGAGCAGACTCAAGCAGACACAGGACAAGGTGAGATAGATGCTTAAGTCTATCCAGCCCTACAATCTCAAGCCCCATTGTTAAGATCACAGTGACACCAGTAAGATACACTGAGGGGAAGAACGAAGACGTTCCTTCTTCCTCCCTGTGTGCCCATCTTCTTTGCACAGACTAGTATAAGTATGGACATGAGACCCACATCTAGCTGCCTAAATAGTCCAAAGGAAGGAACAGCCCCTTACATAAAGGCCTAATTTAGGAACTCTAGGGTTTTAATACTCATTGAGAAGACTGGTTAGCCGATGCATCTCCAGCTCCCTGAGCTGGGCACTGCAATCACTTAAGCCTTAAAAAAGGGTCCCAACGACCATCTATGCTGTTTACTTGTTCGTCGTGCCTTTAAAAAGTTGAAGCATAGTAATCATCAAATGGTGTCTTAGGGTGGAAGAGAAGAAATGATGTGTATTGCTGAGGGAATCCTAGTCCTCATCAGAATACCACTGAGGTGGTCAGGTGATGGCTTAGGGGCTAAAAGCACTTGCTGCCAGTTCTGGTCATTTGAGGTCAATTTCCAGAACCCAAATGGTAAGAGGGAACTGCTGAGCTGGCACCCACATACATAATAATGTAAGAAAAAAAAATACCATGAGTCAGGAATATAGCTGTGGTAGAACACCTATCTGGAATGCATAAAGTCTCAGCAACTTTGCTCTCTAACACTACAGAATGCCACAAAACACCGGGTTCTCAAGTAGAGGTTTGCAATGTGGTCAACACAGACCCAAGAAGACCACAGATTGTTCAGTTACATAGCAGTTTCCTGAAAATCTGGGTGTGGTGCTATTTTCTTGATCTTTTTGCAGTGCCAGGTACTGAATGTGCTGCCAGCACCACAACCTTTAACACTCCTGGCCTGTGACTCAACCGTACTGAATTTATAGGCAGGTGCCACCACACTTAGCTCCAGGGCAGGATCTAGGGTAGCAGGGCCAAATGGAACTTGATGACCGGAGCATGTAGCGGTGATCTGTGATGGTAGTCATGTTTAGGACTGCAGGGTCTCAAACCCATAGCTAGAAAAGTGCTAACTCAAGCACAACCCAGGTCCTACCTTTGTATGAAGGTAACGTTCTGTTAGGGGAACTCAACAGAGTGCAGTCACAACTAAAACGAAACTAGTATAATAAATCTATACATATTTTTTTTTCTTCTTCTAGAAATAGGCACCATCTACTTTAGAAATCAAGTGCTCTGATGAACTGAGCAGAATTGGCTTCATAGGCAGAGGGTTGAAGGACCAGAGTAAGATGGGGGTCCTTCATTTCAAAGTGTTCCTTTTCTCATAAAGGCCAAAGCACAAGGGCTTCTTTATCAGGTCAGCTAGAATTGGCCTGAGTGAAGACCTCTCATTTCTTGAGAGGCCAAATAAACAACTCTTGTTTTCTGCATGACTTCAAACCTGAGCACGAGTGATTCCCCTCTGCTCTTCTGTTGGGCCTGGTGCAGGAAGTCTACACCAACACTCCCCTGACAATTTCATATGAGAGCTTATTAGGACATTTAAGGCTGGTTTCCACCCCGTATTTCTGGATGGATCAGTGTGTCCAGGGTGGGACCTGAGAAGCTGCATTTCAAACAAGTTCCCAGCTGTTGATTTAGGTAAACATCTGTGAAAAATAAAATCTATCCATTTGCAGCAAATGCAAGGCATTGGATATACTTTAATTAGAGCAAATCAAGACTGGGAAATACACAATGACCTAGCTACTTCAATCTTTATGGGGCAATGGAAAAATGTTTATAAACCCACCCTCCATTTGGGGGCAAACTTACCTATGCAACCCCGATTTCAAAAATCATCTTGTGTTGGATTACAGGCTTTGGCCACACTTGGCAGGGCTTAAAGAGATTTTAGATGCCCTCTAGAACTATGTACTATAGCATTACCATTATTAAATGCCTAAAGTTACCTTCAAAATTGGAAACGCACAGGTATATATACTGTTAAAGCCTAAGTGGGCGGTGGTTTATCCCACTATTCTTACTGGTGTTTTAAATTCACTGTAAAAGTTAACAGCAATGATCAAGTGTCATGGCACGTCTATAATCCCAGATCTCAGGCTGAGGCATCTTAAACTGCTGTGAGTTTGAGGTCACCTAGATCAGAGTGATCATCCCAAAACATTAATTAAACCTATTTTGTATACAAAAGCCTCCAAAACATCCTTCTGCAGTTTGTCACTTCCTAACCCAAAATGTTTGGGGATTTTGTTAACTGAGAGCTAATGTACTGGAATCAGAGCCCTGGAATATTCAGACTACTCCATGTCTGTCTATTACTCATGCTGTCAAGAAGCATCTCCAAAGTAGAGTGCAATACCTGCATGTCCTACTTCCTCCAAGGAATCAGGTGGACTTCGCTGCATCACCCTTTGTTTACATTTTATTTTGGAACTGAAACTCCTTTCTGGTCAAACTAGTGCCCATTACTTTATCAACTGCTACAATAGGAGCCTGGGAATCACTACTGAGAGTCAGGTTTAACCACAGGGCTATTTATTTAGGATCTGAAGATAACTGTACTAACCCACCCTTTTAGGAAAGGCTACACTTGTGGTTAGAAATTTAAAATTATCAAGAGTCTGAGGCGGTAGGATTGCTGAGTTGAAGGTCAGCCCCTAAATACAGTGTTAAGAAAAAAGAGACAAGTACATGTACAAATGTGATACTACATGCCACTGATACTGCCTTAACATTACAAGTCCAAAGTCTTGGTTAGTTTGAGCCCAATCTAAGAAATAAAAAGACACCTTAAATAGTGTCTACCTTAGTAACTAAACTTAAAAAATTTTATATTCCAAGTATTTTTTTTTCAGACAAGCTATCTTGCTTATTATACTGGCTGGCCTAAAATTCAGAGCAATCTTCCGGCTTTAGTCTCCCATGCTACCACCACAATCAGTCCCTATTATTTATGCGAGGGAAAGCTGCATCCTGAGCTATGCTTCAAGCCCTAGATCATTCTTAGAAAAACAAGGAACTCCACCATGTATATGAAATCAGATCGATCACAGGTGAGGCTTTTGAGAACAACATTAAGCAACAGAAAATGGAATGGTATTGAAAGCTAAACCTGTAAAGCCTAGAGTGCCCAGGATTAAGGACATAGGTTAAGGATTTGCAAAGTATTTAAAATTTCCTAATTTGAAAAACTGTGTTGAAAATATCAACCACAAGATAAAAATGGACAAGAGTAAATACAGGAAAATAAGACAAACTATCTACTGTCCCCAAACTCTGCCCTCGAGAGCTAAAATAAGAGCACATATCAACTACTAGCCAATGGTAACTAGAACTCAAAAAAACTACCGGCCAAGTACTTGGTGCCAAGGGACAACACAATAAACTCAGAACAAGTCTTTCCCTTGGTAAGCGTTTTATTGAGATAAAGCATAAAATAGGTTAACAAAGTAGAAAAAAAGAATATCCAAGATGAAAGCAATGTTAACACAGGAGGAGTGGGAACATAAAGGCTGAAGTAGGCAGGACTCAAACTGGCCATAAAGGCACTGTGGCAGATCAAGAAACGCTATCATGTCCAACAGGACTCAAGATGTTCCCCACTTCTCTTGTGCTCTTTTATCGGTTGGTGCTGTTGATACTCCACCCAGGGCATCACCAATGTGTGCAAGATGGGATTCTTAGAATCTGCGTATTAGTTGGCAGAACTGAATTCACTAGTCAGTAAGGAACTAAACATTTTAAGTCAAATTTGCTAAGGCAAACGCTTTAAATGCAGTCAGTGGTTTATTCAGTGTATATAACAACTAGGGTCTAGCCTAGGCCTAGATTTTTAATAAAATGGCCTTTGCCCCTAGAAAAATTATATGGATGTTGGCATTTACCTATATATTATATGCTTATTGGGGCAGCTAAAAATAGTCAAATGCCTCTATCATGTACTACATTAATAGAAGGCAAGCACAGTTGAAGATGCATGCGGTCAGAAAGCCTAATTTTACTGATAACCTTTCCTCCCTTTAAAAGACTGTGGCTCAGAAAGCTTTTATATATTTTTCCCTGAAAACAAAGAACTTTGGTCAAACCCAATTTTTAAAGAGCCATCACTTCTGTCTTTGAACAGGCAAAATGGTAAACTACGACCAGAAACAATTTTAACTTCTGAAATTTACACTGGAAAAATAAACATCTAAACAAAGCATCAAAGAAAAGATGACTAAAGCAGCAGCTTTATCTGACACTATTCCCTAAAGTTAGTCTTTTAGATTTTGTAACAGAAATTTCTTGAAAACATTCTCCTTTCCCTGTTTCCAAGTATTCCCAGCTACTGATACCGATGTAGGCCCTTGAATACCCAATGTCCCACTCAGCCTCATTGTATTGCATTTCTGATTATTCAGTCCCACACAGCAACCCTATAGCACTATAATCCAACCCTTGCTAGGTTATGTAGCAACAGCTGAGGAAGCCAATTCATCTACATCTTGACTCAAGACTGAGCAAGTATTTAGGATGAAATGACTTTAAAACATCTGAACAATGAAAGGGTTGTAAGGTAATTCACTTATTGATTGCAGTCTCAACAAACTGGGCTTTTGGATGCATGGAAACTGCAAGTCCAGTTATTCCTACAAGTTTGCACTGTTTATTTTAACTTGGTTTTGACACAGTGTTCATAATGCTTTATGTATAAAGCACAAAGCATTTCAGCTGATCCATGTCGCTGTTTTTGCAAACCAACCACAAAAGCCCCACTAACACAATGGGACTGATTGTTGGGAAGTTATAACCAGCAAATATCTTACCAAGTAGTCTGCTAAGCACCTATTACATATAAGCAACTTTCAGCAGAAAATGCAGCATTATGTGCTTTTCCCACTTTGAGGAAGATAACTAAATTCCTAATCAAAGAAAGGCTACTTCTGTTTTCAAAACATTAGAGACCACCAAACCACACACTAACACTAATCACACTGACCACTTCCAGACACAGGATAACAAGATCCCAAGTACTAGGACTTACTTCTTGAGGAGTTCATTTGTAATCCTTTAGTTTCTTTAAAAACCTCTTAACTGGACAACATCTTGTGACACTAACTACAAAGTCCCTTTTACTTTTAACTAAACCTATTAAAGGGGCATAAAGACTTTGGTAGATATAATTAACAGCACAAATTAAGGTTATCCAAACTGATTAATTTATTGCTGGTCTGAGACTTGCCTTGTTTTTACACTTCAGTGAAACTTACACTGTCTCCATCAATGGCAGGTATCAAAACTTACAGGGCCCTAAGTAGTGACCTATTCAATAAGGCAATCATCTTGGTAGCAAACTTTTATTTAAATCTTACATAACTCAAGCTTTATAAAAAGCCAACATAATTGAAAATTTGGGTTCTCCCTGTAAAGCCTGCAGTATCCAAAGCTTGAAACAGTTAATTTAAAAATAAGCAAACAAAACAACAGAACCCTGCAGCAGATTCTGCTGCAATATTTTTTTTTTAAAAAAAAATCTAAATGAGCTTAATCTTTACAAAAGTTATTTTAGGCTCAAAGGCTATAAAATCAAAATTATCTTAATTCTACAAAGAAGGGACAGGGCTTCATACTACCACTTTAAAACCTCATCTTTTTCTCATTAAATTTGGCCACAAATTAAATTCCTGTGTTCCCTTTTCAGGAAATCCTCTTGAAGAAGAGGCCAAGTACAAACTCGGAAGAGTAACTGCCTAAGCAAGTAGGAAAGTGTTAATAGTGTGCAAAGAACTTAGAGTTCAGGGTTAATCTCTGGAACTTGATCTGGACCTTGAACGAGATCTAGAACGGGACCTGGAAGCTCTTTTTGGTGGAGGGGACACAGAACGGGCCTTTGAAGGTGGAGCAGGCAGAGGTGAATGGGATCGAGACTGGCTCCGGGATCTGGATTTTGACTTTATATCTCCTTTTCCATTTTCTTTGGGGGACCGAGAACGTGACCTACTTCGGGACTTCCCATACTCATCCTTAGATCTGCTTCTTGAATGTGAGTGGGAACCCCGATCAGATTTAGGCTTAGATTTGCTCTTTGATCTGGATTTCCTGCCTTTTGAGCGGGATCGGGATCGACCTTTGCTCCGCGACCTAGATCTGTGTAAAAAAAAAGTCAGATTTTTCAGTATCTTGTCAGAAAACACATGTATGCCATCAACAGGTAAAATTAAGAGAGACCCAATATCACATTATTTACCGGGAGCGACTTTTTGAGATACTTCGAGATCTACTGCGGCTGCTCCTGCGACTCCTACTCCGTGACCTTCTTCTAGAGCGTGATCTACACACAAGAGACAGCGACATTTTTAATCTCTATAAGAACGTGTTTGTACTACTCAGCTATGGCTGAATATCTGTTTACCACAACCAAGAAACACCATAAATTTAATTAAGCAACAACTGAAAACTACAAGCCACCCCAGCCCCTCATGTTACCTGGATCTACTTCCAGAGTAAGAGCGCCTATGGCTTGTTCGTGGCTTATCTTCAATAAGCCTAATATTTCTGCCATTTATTTCTGTGCCATCCAGTTTATCCAAAGCACGCTTCATGTCAGAGTAGGATCTAAATTCAATTACACCCTCATTTGTGCGTTCTTTGTGAGCATCTGCATAAGTCACCTCTCCTGCTTGCCGCATGAAATCCTAAAACAGTAAGACTGATAAGCCCCAGAATCTAGAGCACGTCTATGTAGCACTAACTCTTAATGACGGCCCACTGTCACTTAAAGCCCAGGTACATACCTTTAAGTCTTGCCAACTGCAACGACTAGACAAATTTTCTACAATAAGCCTGAATTCTGTACGAACAGGTGGTCCATATTTGTCTCTGCCAGAAGTTCTCCGACTGCTGTATCCACCTCCACCACCTTTATCACATGGAGGGAGTAATTAGATGCATTGCAATGACAGGGACACATGTTTTTGAAAGTTAGTACAAACATAGCAACGTTTATTACTGGAGTAGGACTTTGCTATTATACTGCTAAACCCTCGATACATTTGTGATTTGCCACAAATTAAATTAAGGGCAAGTCAAATAGACTAAATCCAACTAACCCTCTCCTGCAATCTGTTAGAGAGTGACTGCTCCTTTATTCAATTTACCTCGCTAAGTTTTATTTTACAGAACATTGTAAAATATAAAACTTAACTGATTACATGCATTTCTACATTTACAAAAATGTTTACTAGTTACACTAAGTACTTACATCACAGTGTGAGGTTTTTGGTGGTGGTTTGGCCACAAAACACGCAAGGTAACAGTCACCTAGTTCAGATTAACCAGTTTTGTCTAACCCTTGGAATCCTCACCATCACCCTGCGTCTAATGGCAAAAGGCTGCTGTCGTCATGGCTTCCGGTAAGGTCAGCCAAAGGGTCATAGGGCAAGGGTCACACAATGTATGGAAAAGCCAAGGCCAATCAGGAAAGGCAGTCATCTTAGCCTCAGTGGACACAGCCTCAGCCCCATTGGTCACTTTTAAATTGAAACATCAAGGACTTGTTAAAAAGTTTGAATTCAACATGCAACAATTTCAACATTAAACATTTCACATAACCAAAACCCCCCAACCCCCACCCAGTAACATGCCCCAACTAGTTCCAATACAGCATAAAGCTTATTTAGATTTACTTTGTGGTGTTCTACCACATTACTTAGTTTAAAATGGCATTTTCTTTGGCCCTCGTCCAGTCTCCCCTCTCCTAAGACTTATGCTTCAAGCTCCTCCCCCTCCCCGCCCCCTGCCCCACCCCCGCCCCAGCTTTCCTTAAAACTTCCTCAATGCTAGCTAAAGCACTGACAGATAAGCAAGGCGTAATAATACAAATACAGGCAACCCTGCTTTCCACGTGCGGAGAGCCCGCGTCAGTGCCAACGAGGGCCAACTGAAGCCATCCCTTCCAAACTTAGCCAACCTGCCACCCGACCCAATCCCCGCGCTCCGGTGTCCCGTGGCTACCCGAGCATGCGTGGAGGGAGAGGGGCCTGGGAAGACCCAGGGCCAACGACCCCCGGCCTCCGCGCCTGCCCGGGTTGGGGAGGTCCCGCCCTGCCCCGCCCCCGTGACTGCACCCACCGCCCCCTCCCGGTACCCAGGACGCGGAGCGCGCTGGGGAAGGACTCACTGCGGCTTCCGTAGCTGTAGCCATCGCGGTCGCGGCGCGGGCCCCGGGCGTGCTCTACGATCACGCGCTCGCCGCACAGCTCCTTGCTGTTCAGCTCGTAAACGGCGTCGTCGGCGTCGCGGGAGTCCTCGAACTCCACGAAACCGTACCTGAGGAGGGGCGGAGCGCGGGCCGCGCACCGGCGGGCGTGTCGTTAGCCAGCGCCGCGCGCTCCCGCGACCTCCCCTGCGCGCGCTCGAGGCGCCGCCGCCATTTTGGAGGCCCTGCCACGCGGCGCAGTGGCCTCGGTCGACTCGGTCCTTGGGGGGGCTCCCACCGCCACGGGGCGCGGACCCCCAGATGCGACTCACCCATTTTTGAGGTCGATTTCGAGGAGGCGGCCGTAGCCGCTGAAAAAGCGTTGGATGTCCTTCTCGCGGACATTGTAGCTCAGGCGTCCTACGTAGACGCGCGGCATGGCCGTGGCGGGTGGGCTCCCGGAGGCTAGCTGAGGTGCGGCGGGCCGCGGGGCAGGGCTGCGGTGCGGGTGCGGGGACGGCGAAGGCCCGAACACGCGCCTCACACCGCAGCTGCGGCCGAGTCAGCCACACAATGGTGTGCGCGCGCGCGCGCAGGCCTACGCTATATGCGTCCGGGGGCGGGGCGCGGCGCGTGACGTCGGCGCGTAGCACGTTTTCTCCCGCTCCGCGGTCGGCTCCGGAGAGGTCGGCGCTGCTGGCGGCGCTTGCCTAGCTTAGAGCGATCCGATCTCGCCGCCGAAATGGTCCCCCGCGCTAGGCACCCGTCTCCGTCCACAGCCAGGACCAGGCCCTTTGACTGGTGCCTTTTAATAAGCTGTTCTCGTGCCCAAGCACTCGGAGGACGGCCCCGCTTCTCATTGGTTCCCAGGGATGTCAGTCTGGCCCGTTTTCGTCTCTGATTGGTCTACTAAAAAAAAAAAAGGTTGCGCTTTCCCTCCAGCGTTGGCCCGCGCTGGTTTCGGTGGGAACGTGCTCCTGCACCCGGTCAGTTCCACAGTTTCTCGGCCGGGAGGTCTTAGTGACCCGCGGGGACGTCCTTCACTCTGCTCCGAACGCTGACAGCTCTGAATTCCACGATCACCGCGGCTGCTCACAAAGGGAGCGTGGCAGGGCTCCACTCACCAACAGACGGTGTCCCAGGGTTGTCAGACCTGGTGGTTCCCCAAGAACACCGAGCACCTTTCCTACCCATACTATCCTTAACCTCGTTGGCTCGGAAGGCACGGTATTTATGTGGCAGGAATACGCACTTGGTACATATGTATGTATGAATACGCATAGAGGTGACATCTGTAACGCTGTAGAGCAAGATAAGACACCCCCTCCCCGCCCGAGTAAATTAACTATCGGGGAGCATGCCTTGGGGGTACTCAGGAATTTTCTTAAGTACAGCAAAGGAGTGACTAGAGGTTAGGAAGCTGAAAGCATGGCGTGGTGTGATGGAAGCGAGGAGAACAGGCTGTCACTGAGTTATTACCTGCTCTTTAGGAATTCGTTTTCTGCCTCGAAACAGGGTATCCCCAGTCTTTTCAGCTAAGGTGGGAAGGAGCGATTTCGTCCTCTCGGGGCCGACAGGCAACGTTGATTGTAGCGAATGGGGGAGATGAGTATCTAGTATCTAGAATGGAGAGGTCTTCCTTAAGTTAGAAATAGAAAAAATACGGGAAGACAGATTTAAAAAAGAAAATATTCGTGGAACGTGGTTAGAATGAATCCAACAAATACCATTTTTCTCTATCAGTTTGTCAGTTTATTAAGTATTTTGTGCATTGCTGTTTTGCCATGGGCGTCGGTTCCTATGGAACTGAAATCACAGACAGCCGTGAGCTGTCATGTGGGTGCTGGGAATTGAACCCTGGTCCTCTGGAAGAGCAGTCAGTGCTTTTAACCACTGAGCCATCTCTCCAGCCTTAGGTCAATTTCCCTTCTTCTTCTTCTTCTTCTTCTTCTTCTTCTTCTTCTCCTCCTCCTCCTCCTCCTCCTCCTTTTCCTCCTCCTCTTCCTCCTTCTTCATTTGGCTTTTTTTTTTTTTTTTTTTTTCGAGACAGGGTTTCTCTGTGGCTTTGGAGCCTGTCCTGGAACTAGCTCTGTAGACCAGGCTGGTCTCGAACTCACAGAGATCCGCCTGCCTCTGCCTCCCGAGTGCTGGGATTAAAGGCGTGCGCCACCATCACCCGGCTTCATTTGGCTTTTTGAGACAGGGTTTCTTTGTTTAATCTTGGCTGTCCTGGAACTTGCTCTGTAGACCAGGCTGACCTTGAACTCACAGAGAGCCTCCTGCCTCTGCCTCCCAAGTACTGGTACTAAAGGTGTGCACCACCACAGCCTGGCCAAATTGTCAATTTCTAAAAGTGTGTTAAAACTTATTCTTTGTGGACTGCTGAGATGACTGAAGCAGGTAAAGGTGCTTGTCCAAGCCTGAGGACTCGCTTGTGATTCTGTAGAAGGAAAAAACCAACTCTTTCAAGTTATCCTCTAACCGACACATGTGTGTCATGTTCTCAATAAATAACATAACACATTTAAATTCACTATTTGTAACAGCAAATATATATACACACATGCGTGTATATGTATACATATACATATACATATACATATATAGATACCTAAATTACACATGAGAAATCTTTGTCAGATCATCCTATTACCGTATTTTGTTCCCCTCTTCTGCCTTTGCTCCCTCCACATAGTACCCTTCCTACTTTCATCTCTCACACACATACACACACACACGTGCGTGTACACACACACACAAATCTGAATAAGAGAAAACATAGGATATTTTTCTTCCAAAGTATTTAGTTAGATCAGCAGCACCTTGGGGAGTCTTGTTGCTGACCTATCCTGGTACTTTGGAAGAACAGCTTAAAGGTGAAATGGCAAGTGTGCAACATGAGAATTTATTATTCCCCTTTAGTGGGGTGGGGGAGGGAAAAGGAGCAGAGCTAGGAGGATTGTTGTGCCTTTTAGATCAGCCTTGTTACAGTGGGACATTGTCCTAAAAACAACCAGGAAGGGAGGGGTCACTTGTAAAAGTGCTAGCCGTGGGAGCTTGAGAAACCGAGTTTGATCCTCTCCTGAGGAAGGACTCCTGAAGTGACCCATGGCCACCACACTTGATACACATGCTCACAAGTGCACTCATACATACATTTCGGCACGCACACACAGAGTTGGATGGAAACTCTACTGTGTTTCCTGTTTGTGAGGTTTTGGATGTCAGGGCCTCCACAGTGATGTGAGCCAGCTCCTACAGGTGTTGCTCCCAGCCCCCACGCTCACCCTTACTGATTCTGTTCCTGGGTGGAATCCCAGCCAGCACAGCCACCCAAGAGTATTTGTGTGGAACGCAGTGAATGTAACGGGCTGCTCTGGATGTCAGTCCAGAACTGGAAGGTGTCTGTGACAGAGTTAGGAAGAAATATTAGTCAGGTAGGCTTCTCGTCTGGCCGGGAGACAGGGGTTAGCATTGCTAAGCCACTCCAAACCCCCTTTTAAAGACATCTGAGCCAGGTGTGGTACATGCCTATAATGTCAGCGGGCTCAGTGTACTTAGCAAGGTGCCAGGATGTGGTTCAGTTGTGAGGAGGGCACATTACTCTTGCACCTGAGATCGTTTCATGAAAGGCGAGTGACTCACAACTGCCCATAACTCTAGCTTCAGGCAGATCCATTGCCTCTGGTCTCTGTGGGCCTCTGTACACACAAGCACACACACACACACACACACACACACACACATTTTTAGATAACAATATTAAAAATCATCTGTGCTCTTGTTTCAAGAAGCTATTGGTGATGGTATTGATTGTAGCGAGCTGCGTGGAGTCACACCTGATGGAGATGTATAATCAACTCCTGAGATGGCTAAGGCCTGACCTATGCTATGATCACGCAATGATTATCAGCTGCCTGCATATGCGTGAACCTATGGGCAGTGCCCACCTGGCAATCCGGGATTGGCAGCCCATGCCTACTTAAGGGCTGGGAGAGGTTTGCCCGGAGAGAGAGAGGAGAGAGAGAGGGGAAGAGAGAAAGTGAATAAAGTCCTGGAATAAACTGCAGTGAGAAGAGCTCCGGGTGTTGCGTGTCATCCTTGCTGGACAAGGTGGCCGCGACAATTGATGACTGCTACACATCAGCCAGGGGTTGCACTGCCACCCTGGGCAACTTTGCCAAGGCCATCTTTGATGCCATCTCTAAGATCTGCAGCTACCTGACCCCCAACCGCTGGAAAGAGACTGTCACCAAGTCTCCTTATCGGGAATTAACTGGCCATCTTATGATTTTTTTTTTTTTTCGAGACAGGGTTTCTCTGTGGCTTTGGAGCCTGTCCTGGAACTAGCTCTGTAGACCAGGCTGGTCTCGAACTCACAGAGATCCGCCTGTCTCTGCCTCTCGAGTGCTGGGATTAAAGGCGTGCGCCACCATCGCCCGGCCATCTTATGAAAACCTGTGCCAGAGTCTCAGTTCAGAGGACACAGGCTCCAGCTGTGACTACCACTTACGGGTTTTATACAAGAAAAATTAATTGAAGTCTGTTGTAGAATATTATTTTAGGGTGCGTTGCATTTGTTTATGCTCTGGAACGTTTGCTTAGCGATGTTGCTTTTGTTTATGCTGCATTTGTTTAACTGTGAAGATGCCTGTCTAAAACACCTGATGGTCTAATAGAGATTTGAACGGCCAATAGCGAGGCAGGAGGCAGGATAGGCTGGGCTGGCAGGCAGAGAGGATAAATAGAAGGAGAAAAGGAGAGAAGGAAAAACAAGAGAACAAGGAGAGGATGATGCTTGGGGCCAGCCACCCAGCCAGCCATGGAGGAAGAGTGAAAATAATATTATAGAAATAAGAAAAAGAAAAGCCCGGAGGCGAAAGGTAGATGGGGTAATTTAAGAAAAGCTGGCGAGAAACAAGCCAAGCTAAGGCCGGGCATTTATAAGAAAGAATAAGATGCCAGGCAATGGTGGCATGTGCTTTAATCCCAGCACTCAGGAGGCAGAGGCAGAGGCAGAGGGATTTCTGTGAGTTCGAGGCCAGCCTGGTCTACAGAGCAAGTTCCAGGACAGGCTTCAAAGCTACAGAGAAATCCTGTTTTGACACACACACCACCAACAACAACAAAAGAAAAAAAACCTCACTAAGACTCTGTGAGATTTATTTGGAAGCTGGGTGGCCGGCCTCCCCTCAAAGCCAAAAAAACTAAAGAGTAAAAAGAGTCAAAACCAACAACAGTAACAGAATTTTGTTTTTAAAAACAATCTTTAAATATGCCCTAGCACTCAGGAGGCAGAGGTAGGGGCGTCTCTGTGAGTTTAAGGGCAACCTGATCTATATAGTGAGTTCGTGTTATCCAGGGCTACATACTGAGATCCTGTCTTCAATAAAATAAAAAAACTCATCTGTGCAAGATCCATTTAGAGCTGGGTTCCTCAGACTCCACACTGCTGGTCTTTAGGCAGATTTTTTTTTTTCTTTTATCATGGGCGTCCTTTGTGCTGTGGGGCATTCAGCAGGCTCCCTGAGCTCCGCCCATGCAGTGCCCTTAGCTTCCTCCCATCTCCAGTGTGATGAAAAGATAAAAAGTCTCACACTTCAAACAGTGACAGGCGTGGCTGAGGGACAGAACTGCTTCTGACTGGGAGGACTGGCCCTGTGTCCCTTGCGTTTGTGTGGCTAAGGTGGACCTGCCTCCCTGTGCTTGTGCAGTTAAAGGTTAACCGGAATTCTCAATAAGATGTCACTAGACATTGGGGTTGCCATGCCTAAGAGCGGGCGTGTGCTGAACTAGTTAAAGGTTTGTTATCTGGGTATGCTGAGGGCATTTAATGGTTCCAGTGTGAACATACACTTTTTGTCATATAAATCTGGACCTGCAGCACCCAAGCTCATACCACAAAATGCTTGTAGCACAAACAAGCTGTTAGTGCCACGCGGGACAGCATGGGAGACCTGATAAGTCTGCGAGTTGTTGTAAGGTGGATGAAAACTCCCACCAAGCAGACTCGCCTTCTCAGGGTGAGTGTAAATTTTGTATACAATTTGTGTGCTGCTGGGGACCAAACCCAGGGCTTTGTGCAGTCTAGGCAAGGGCTCTTCCACCAAGCTCTACCCCCAGGCATCAGCTTCTAAGCACACTTCTTAAGGCTGCTGTTACAATGCTGAAACCCGCAATTCAGTGGCTGAAAACATTATGAATTGGTTACCTTCCATTATGGAGATCAGAAGTCTGCACTGGTTTCCTGGTAAGACCTTGTCTTCTGGAGGCTCGGGGCACTAATCTATCCCTTTTGCCTTCTCCAGTGTCTAAAGGTTATTTACATTCTCTGGCTTGTGGCTCCTTCTGCCACCTTCAAAGCTATTAACTTGCCGGTCGGTGGTGGCACACGCTTTTAATTCCAGCATTCGGGAGGCAGAGGCAGGCGGATCTCTGTGAGTTCGAGGCCAGCCTGGTCTACAGGAGCTAGTTCCAGGACAGGAACCAAAGAGCTACGGAGAAACCCTGTCTCGAAAAAAAAAAAAAAAAAAAGCTATTAACTTGATAGAATGTATTACACTTGTCTCTTGGGCCCCAACCCCAGTTTCCCACATGTCCCCCTCTGAGCCAATTTTCTTCCTGCCTCTATGTGGACCCTAATAATGACATTGGGCTCATCTGTATAAATCAAGACAAACTCACCACTTGAAGTTGCATAAGTTAAAGGCCTCTGCAAAGTTCCCTTTGCTATGTAGGGTGACTTTCCCAAGTTCTAGGGATCAGGATGTGGAAATCTTTAAGGGAGGGAACATTTTGCTTTACAAGAGAACTCTGAAATTGAGTCAAATTCAGGAAAAAACAACTAGGGAATTGTGGCTGAGGAGGTGGAAAGACAACTAGGGGATTGTGGCTATGAAGGTAGAAAACACACTATCAAGACTGAGTGTTGCCGGGCGTTGGTGGCGCACACCTTTAATCCCAGCACTCGGGAGGCAGAGGCAGGCGAATCTCTGTGAGTTCGAGGACAGCCTGGTCTACAAAGGGAGTTCCAGGACAGGCTCCACAGCTACAGAGAAACCCTGTCTCGAAAAACAAAAAACAAAACAAAACAAAAAAGACTGAGTGTCACAGATGGTAGAAATGGAAAGGATCTCAAGGAACTAGTGGTCACTAAGTTCATAAACCTTTGACTCAGTAACCTCACACCTAGAAACCTGTATCATCTGGACTACAGCGATGCTCTGGAAAACTCTCTGTTTAAGAGAACTATTCTCAACACTGAGGATTCAACTATGCACATGTCTCTGCAAATTAGAGGTAGAGGGCCACAACTGGCCCTCTACCTGTTTTATAAATAAAGTTTTATTGGCATATGGACACATATATTCACTTACATAGTGGGGTGCCATTCTGGGCTTGTTCAGAACCCTGGACATGGAAATCTGTGGGAGAGTTTCACATGTCCAAGGATTCATTGGGATATGCAGGTGGGAGGAGATTTTCCAACTTCTGTTTGTGGTCACCTGTGAGTGCTACTTGAATCCAAGGAGGAAGGGATAAGGATCTGCAGGAATGCCCTTTCTCCTCCTTTACACCGAAACACATCTGAACAGAAAATTCAGGTTTGGCGAGCAAGTCATGGAGCAGCCAGACATCATTTCTGAGAGTTTAAAGTATTTACAGTCGCTTTGGGAAAAAGTGCACCAAAATTCTTCTGCTTCCTAAATCTGGAAGTGGCCACTCCATGGCTGAGCCATCTCACCCCCTACAGAAATGAGTTCCCAAGCTTGCCAGGGAAAGTACTGGAAATCCAGAACAGCATTATGGGCAAACCCCTTGTGATGGCTGTTCTTGGTCGTCAAATTGAGTACAACCGGAATGAACCATGCTTCAGAAATGGAGGGCACAGTTGTGATCCAGATCTTGAGGCAAGAAGCCAACACATTTTTAATCCAGATCTGGAGGCTGGAAGGCACGCCTTTAATCCTGGCCACACCTCTGTTGGAAGCCTGTGTAAGAAGGAAGGGTTTGTTCTTCACCTGCTAGCTAACCCTGGCTAATAACACTCCCTCATCAGCACATCCATTCCGTCCCCGGGAGCCCAGCAGACCGGTCGGCTGAGACACCCAGCCTCATGGGGCTGAGCAGCTACTAGATCCGTGAACTTTCCACTCGTAACTAGCCATTGTTGGACCGCAGCTTGTAAGTCATCCTAATACATCCCCATAGAAATATTCATTCTGGGTAAGTCCCCACATACATACATAAGCCTGAACTGTGGAGTAGTCACACTGTGCGCCCCCACACAACAGTGAGACTGAGCCACAACGATGCAGATCTTACAGGCAAGGCAGGGCGGAAACAGCGCCATCCCCCTCTGCTATTCCACTGTGCACACCCTGCGAGACTGGCTGAGGGTGCTGCTGGTGGGGGTGTGGCTAGAACAGGCTTCTGGGGTCCTGGTCCTGGCTGAAATGAGCTAGGTGTCGATTGCACACGTAAGTTCTGCTTGTGGACATCTGTGACGTGGTTACTTATGCTTTGGGTATTTTGCATGAGTGTAGGTGTGTTTTAATGGAAAACTTAAAGAATATAATCTCAAGAAAAGTTGCAGTCTGGGTGCGGTGTGTCACGCTTAGGATCATAGATCTTGAGATGCTGAGTCAGGGTCCCCAGGAGTTTGAGAGCAGCCTGGACTCACGGTGAGTTTCAGGCAGCTTGGACACGGAGTAAGACGATTTCAAGAAAACAATCAAACAAACAAAAAAACCAAACAAACCACAAAACCAACCAACCAAAAATAACAAAAAGTACTATTACTTGTAATGGAGCCATTTGAGTTGTTCTGGGGACTAGATCTTATTAGGGGCTTTGTTATAGTGTCTGACCACTAACGTCAATTTATTGGAACCAATCATTTGTTTTTGTATTCCAGTTAAAAACGAAGACTGGAAGCCAGGCGGTGGTGGCGCACGCCTTTAATCCCAGCACTCGGGAGGCAGAGGCAGGCGGATCTCTGTGAGTTCGAGACCAGCCTGGTCTACAAGAGCTAGTTCCAGGACAGGCTCCAAAACCACAGAGAAACCCTGTCTCGAAAAACCAAAAAAAAAAAAAAAAAAAAAAAACGAAGACTGGCTCTGAAAATGTGCCTTTATTGCCACCAAGTGGCTGCAGGCGTGATTGCAATGGCAGAGGTATTAGTGGGTTTCAGTGAAACTCACAGACAATTGAAGTTCTGAAATTGGAATCTAGTTGTCCGATTTCCTGTTCCTCCGAGGACTTCCTACCATTGCTTGAAAGGTCATTTTTGGGTATTTTTTATTGCCTGTATCTCCTCCTCCTTCTTTTTGTATTTCGAGACAGGGTTTCTCTGTGTAGCTCTGGCTGTCCTGTAACTCACTCTGTATACCAACCAGTAAGCCGCCAGACAGACATGGAAGAAACAGGAAAAGTAGAACACATAGAAAGAAAAGGTAAAAAAAAACCTCAAGACAAAATGTGGATGAAAAGAAACAGTTAATTAAGCTAAAGAAAAAAAGTTACTCAGAAACAAGCATAAGCTAAGGCCAGGCATTCATTACTAACAGCAAGGCTCGGTGTCATGATTTGGGAGCTGGTTGGTGGCCCAAAAGAAAAACCCTGATACAGATAGTAACAAATGGCATTGGAAGAGGATAGCTCTGGAGTTCAAGTCCACTTACTGTGATTGTTTAACCCATGGGCTTTAAACCTTAGCTTTTCTCCACAGAAGGCCATTCATTTCTTACCTCTTCCATTCTGCACAAGTAGCTTTTTCTGGCCTCTCTGGGGCACTGGGAAGAGGTAAAAGAGGGCACCAGGAGAAGAAGTGTATAAAGAAGGCAAGGGGAGAGCCAAGCTCCCTGTTCTAAATTCAGGGTCAGGCTGGCAGTAACTACAATCAGCCACTGCTCCAAGGGCTCCGAGTTGGCCGTAAAGAACGAATGACCAGAAAAGGTGTCCCCCAATTATTTTTACATTCAAGATGCAGAGATTACAGACACTCAGTAGAGCCCATCTCAGATCCAGGCTGGCTCCCAGTGCGGGCTGGCAATCACTCAGAAGACATCCATCTCTGGAGAGCGCTGGGAGTCAGGGTCTCACCTGTTAGGGGATGCTCAGACCCCATGTGTGTGCATGCCTCCATGTTTCTCACAGAAAGCTGGCTGAACTGGTTGCTCTTTGGTGGACAGTCAGAGAGAGCAGACCCTTGGTCTCTGTCTGACTCCTTCAGGGGCTTCCCTGGCTTCGGCATCATTCCGGGCTGCAGAGCAAATGTAGTGAGAGCATCAGTGGCAGCAGTGAGGTTACGGGACGGCTGTCACCAATGCAGATGGGTCAGCTAAGAAGGCTTTGACTTTTTCACCAGCTTGAAAGATGTACTCAGGCTTCACAGAGCCCTCTGGTGTCCGCTGATAGCATGAGACACCGAGTGCATAGCCGGGCTTGTGACACTGAGTGAGTAGCCAGGCTTGTGACACTGGGAGGGTAGCCAGGTGGTCAAGCACTGTCAGTCAGCATCATGGGCAGCCTCCAGGAAGTGAGCATCCAGTTTCCTCTGTGATGGCAAGCATTTTCCTGTTGTAGACGTTGCCATCGGCAAAGATCTACCTTGCTGGATGATCAGCTCGGAGGAGAAGGGATACTCACCAGCTCGGCTTCCCTGGTTCCCACTGTATCTTTATCAGCAGCGTATCTCTCAGAATTTCAATGTTGCCTATGGGGATGTTAGCGGCGAGACCTAGAAGCTGGAGGAAGGAGGTCTTCTGGGGCCCCACACTAATGTTTGGGGCTGGCGCAATGACTACACATGGGGACAATGACACCAGTGTGGACAACAGTTGGCACAGTATTGGTCAGCAGCATGCCCCTGATTTCAGTGAGGCCCTCCTTGGTGGACAAGAAGTTCACCTGCTCCCAGATACAAGGCAATAGTTTCTCCAGAGCTGAATTGTTCTCCAGATGCCCCGTGCAGGCATTACACACCATGCTGTGCTGGCTAATCTCCACTGCCAACCTGACAGGATCCAGAATCACCCACAAGCTAATCCTCTGGCCACATCACTTGTTAGTTATCTAAATTAAGGTGAGCATCTGAGAATGTCTGTGAGGATTATCTTGATCACGTTGATTGATGTGGGAAAACATGCCCACTGTGGGTGGAGCCATTCCCTCTGCTTGGGTTCTGCAATGTGTAAAAAGGAGAACTGGAGCCTCTGAGCACACCCATCTATTCGTTCCCCTCTGCCTTTTAGCTAAGGTGCAACGTGTCCAGCTCCCTCGAGCTCCTGCTGCTGTGCCTTCCCCATCATGCTGGCCTGGAAGCTGCTGCTGGGAGGTAAACCCTTTCTCCCTGGAGTTGCTTCTCCCTGTTGTGTTATTTTATCACAGCAGCAGAACCATAACTAGCCCAATGATGTTCTTGTTCCATGAGCTCCATAGCTTTCCCTGTAGGGACATTCAGATCTGCTGCACCTGTCAGTAGCCCACACTGTCTGTCCCAGCAGCAAAGCATTTTGGGTAATCATCCACAAGCCCGATGATCTTAAGGAAGTAGTTGTATGTCCAGCCTCCACTTCTGCCCCCGTGATTGATAAATCCTGCTTGGAAATCATGATGACGTGTTAGGGATTGCCAAGCAGGGGTTATAGATGACATTAGGTTAATTAGGATGCCCGGCAAGAAGCAGAGTATTCTTTTTCTGCCCGCATAGAAAAGAGGGTCAGGAAAGTAAAGGTCAGATGTATGTTTTGGTTTGGATTGTTCTAGAAGTAGGTCCCTAGACAAGAATTCAAGTGTATTCAAAGATCTGAGAGGTATCCCAAGAAACCCCTAGTAAGGTGGGAAAGGGGCCCAGCATGCTGGTGTATTATCAACCCACTTAAACTGTGGGCAACTGAAATCTCACCTGGGGATTTTGGGAAATGATTCTCAAAATTTTATCTCAAAATCATTCCACCTGAGGGACAAGGAATGTGAGGTGTGCTGTGACCCGAGGGTCGTTGCCTGAGGACTATTTCAGGTGTGTTCATCACCTTGCCTTTCTAGCCTATATCATTTGGTGATCAAGAAGATCCCCACACAGAAAATACATTTTGGCAGCTGGTGTGCCCAGGGAACAGCAAGGCCTGGGAGATGAGCCAGTAGATTCTGTCCTACCATGGTTTGAAGGTCGACCCTTGTCTAGGCACCGAGCACCTGCGATCTCCTTTTATTTACATGTGTATCCAAGATTGAATCTTGGTTGCTCCTCTCTCCCTAGACCTATTCTTCAGCGACGAGGTTAGGTAAGTTAATTCAATATTTTTCTGTAGGGCAAAATTTAAGGGGCATCCAAACAAATCCATGAGCCCCACCAACAACCTAGCAATCAAACAGTTTTT
Organism: Microtus oregoni; assembly: GCF_018167655.1. Lineage (NCBI taxonomy): Eukaryota > Metazoa > Chordata > Mammalia > Rodentia > Cricetidae > Microtus > Microtus oregoni. The sequence continues at coordinate 7,070,872 of NW_024543079.1, forward strand.
AGTGCAATATGAAAAAAAGAAGAGAAATGATACAAAAAAATCCATGATGAACAAACTATTAGAACTTTTAATCAACAGGATCAGTAACCTTGCTGAGCTGAACCACATTGGAGCCTGAGGCAAAAGGAAAAATCACTGCTACTGATTGTGTTCCCGATGGATTGTTTTGTACTCGGTCGAATGTTTAAAAAGTTATTACATTAAAACATAGTCTTGATCACTAACCTTTCCCCTGCACCCTCATGTCTTTTTCTGATTTCTACTACTGTAATGGAATCCCACAGACAAGGTAAATCACAGAGAATGGAAGATTATTTAGCTGATCGGTCTGGAGGTTGAGTTCACGGGCACAGTACGCACTTCTGGCAAGGGCCTTCCTTCATGCCAGTGACTGTCTGCAGAGTCATAGGTGGCACCGGGTGTCATAAGGTGAAGGAGCTCATTGGAGACAGCTAAACTGGAGCGTCTGATGGATTCTTGTGGCCATTAGCCCATTTGTCTCTGGTACCCGTGGTTTCTCTTAGGCAGTCTTAAGTATCCCTTCGCCTCTCTCCACAAGCTCAGATGTGTCCACTCACACGAGGGCTCCCAGGAGACATCAGTGGCTACTTGTGGGACTCCCTTTCCTCCATGTGTCCAAGTCCTCCCACACCCGTGCATATTCTTGTATCAACACAGAAGTGTTCAATCCCACTGTGTTGGTGGAAAGACAATTTTTTAAAAATATTAAACTCTGCACTGTAGCCATTTCTCTGCATGGCGTCTTGTGGCACCCCATGGCACAATCTTAGAGCTTCAGCCATGTAAAATGCCCTCTGATCTTTATCCCTTCTGTAGTGCTACTTCTATTTCCTTACCTTTCCACGTTGGCACCAGGCCTGACAAGGGTGTTCACAAGGGATTAAGGCAAATGCCTTTTTCCTGGCCACGTTTTCTCACTATGTCTTCCCTTTGCTCTACCATCTTATTGTGGGTTTGATAAATTCCTGATCTCACTAAATTCTATCTATGGCTGCTTACAAGAAACTCTAGGCTCACACCTCCATGCTCTGCCCTTGATATGAAAGGGGAGGGCTCTGTAATCAAGGATGTCATTCTGTGTCCCCAGTAAGGCCAGGTTTTAAAGCCACTATCTCCAGACAGATTCCAGCTAAGCTGTGGCCTTTCGATTTTAGGGGTGCGTCTACACTTCTCCTAAAGTAATATCTTTAACATGGAGAGGAGAGCAGAGGAGCTAGTTCTTCCTGTGCAAGCTTGAGGAGCTGAGTGCAATTCCCAGCACCTATAGTAAAAGCTTTTCAAGGGATGTGTGGCTTTGATTCCAGGGCTGGGGAGGTGGAGATGGGAGAATCCCTGGGGCTCACCGGTCAGCCAGTCTAGCCAAATCAGTGAACTCCGGATTCAGTGAGGAACCCTGTCTCAAGAAGTAGGGTGGGGAGTTAACGCAGAAGATATCCGACATTGACTTCTGGCCTCTGCACCTACTGTGTGCACTCGTGGACATGCACACTAATACACACAATCCGACATTGACTTCTGGCCTCTGCACCTACTGTGTGCACTCGTGGACATGCACACTAATACACACAATAGAGCGAGGGTTGGTTGGAAAATAGGGGATCCGTCTGATAGATTCAGAAACATCTCGGGGTTGGGGTGACAGATGGCTCAGCAGTTAAGAGTGTGCTGGGCCTGTGCAGAGGATTCGAGTGCAGTGTGCTGGGTTAGGCATTCACAACCTTCTGTAACTCCAGCTCCAGGGGACTCTGTCACCCCTGGCCTTCTGGGACACCTGCACTCAATATTCACATACCACCACACCTTAGACACAAAACTCAAAAAATGTTTAAAAAGTCCAAAACATTACCTCTCTAGACAGCCAGAGGGGTCCCCAAATTTCTAGCCCAAAACATTACCTTTCTAGACAGCCGGTGGGGTCCCCAAATTTCTTCTTCTTCTCCTTCTCTTTCTCCTTCTTCTCCTTCTCCTCCTTCTTAGCCTCCTCTTCCTTCCTCCTCTTCCTCCTCCTTCTTCCTTCTTCTCCTTCTTCCTCCTCTTCCTCTTCCTTCTTCTCCTTCCTTTTCTTCCTCCTCCTCTTCTCCTCCTTCCTCCTCCTCCTTCTTCCTTCTCCTCTTTCTTCTTTCTCCTCTTCCTCTTCCTTCTTTCTTCTCCTTTTTCTTCTTCCTCCTCTTCCTTGTTCTCCTTGTCCTTCTCCTCTTCTTCTCCTCCTTCAGTTTTGTGAGACAGGGTTTCTCGTGTAACAGCCCTGGCTATCCTGGAACTTATTCTGTAGACCAATCTGACCTTGAACTCACAGAAATCTGCCTTCCTCTGGCTGCCCCCCTCCCCCCCCCAAGTGCTGGGATCAAAGGAGTGCACCACCATGCCCTACCGTTTTTTTTTTAAATTGAATCATTTGAAATGGGAGGACCCACATGAAATTCAGATCCTTTGGGATGGGAAGACCCACTTTAAATCTGAGTGTCACCCTCTGTGACAGTCTATATAAAGACTTGGAAGAAGGAAGCTCTTGCTCTTTGCCTTTGCTCTCACTCTTACTGGCTATAGAGCCTTCTTCAGATTCCAGCATATACTGAAGACCAGCTGAGACAGCCATCCACATGGACTGAACAACTGCTGGACTTTTGGACTTTCTATCAGAGACAGCCACTGTCTAATAGTCAGGCCACTGCCTGTAGAGCACTCTGATCAATCCCACATATAAATGTGTTCATTCCATCAATGCTGTTTCTCTAGAGAGCCCTGACTAATATACCTGAGTAGGGTTGCTGCTCAATCCATGCAGCAAAGTTCATCTGGGTTCCTGGAACCTTGGAATCTTGGCTCCACAAGGGGTTTTGGGAGATGGGTAGGGGGCAGGGAGAATCCAGAAGTTCACCTACATATCTGCAGCCACTCTTCTTTCCCCCATTCACTCATATGTCCATTGTGTGTGCACATGAGCATATGTGTGCATGTCCACATATGTGAGCATGAGAACACGTGTGTGCATTCTTCTCCTCTTCCTCCTCCCTCTCTTCTCTTTTGGTGAGTGGTTCTCCATCTGTGGAGGGTCAGGAGTAGGACCTTGTGATAACTGGTGCCGATTGTCAATATGACAAGGTCTAGAATTGTAGTGGAATTTTGTTTGTAATCTAACAAATGAAGCTTGCCTGAAGATCAGAGTGCAGATCATAGAGGCTGGGTGGTGGAGCACACACTTTTAATTCCAGCACTGGGGAAGCAGAGGCAGATGGATCTCTGTTAGTTCAAGGCCAGCCAGCACTACACAAGATCGATTTAGTCTAAAAGAGAATTAAAGCCAGGCAGTGGTGGCTCACACCTTTAATCCCAGTACTTGGGAGTCACACACCTTTAATCTCAGCACTAGAAAGGCAGAGAAAGGAAGGGATGTGGCTGGGCAGAGAGAGGAATCATAAAGCAAGAGGAGACAGGAGCTCAGATGCAGTTTAAGGGTTCAGTCTGAGCCTGCAGTCTGAGGATTTGTAGAGACAGGACTGCCCTTTTGGTCTGAGCATTGGTAGAAGAAAGAACTTTCTAGTGGCTGGCTGCTCTGCTTCTCTGGTCTTTTAGCATTAACCCCTATAACTGACTCTGCGTTTTTATTATTAACAATTAGAATTTGTGCTACATAGACTCACTTAGAAAACAAACCTCCAGACATGCCCGTGAGTTACCCGGATTAGGGTCTCTTGTGGCCACGTCTGTGAGGGATTGTCCAGATTAGGTTGAGGTGGGAAGATCCACCATAGCTGTGGACAGCACCGATCTACGGGCCGGAGTCCTGGACTGAAGTACAAGGAGGAAGCCCGCTGAGCAGCAGCATGCATTATTCTGCGTTCTGATTGCGGTGTGGTCTCTGCAGCCGTGACCTCTCTCCCATGACAGACTGTTCCCTTGTTTACTCAAGTCGGTTTTGTCCCAGCCCTGAGGAAAGGGACGAATACAGACCCGGTCCCCTCCCAGCCCTGGAAGGCTGCGAACAGGTGAAGAGTCAACCCTGCTGTTACACTTGTTACGCTTTCTCGTCTGTAGTGGAAATAGCAGCAACACGGGGTTTTCGCTCTCGTGCTTTGGGTGTTTGGGGCTGGATAATTCTGCATTGGGTAGTGTGAATGTCCTGTGTGCTCTAGGGTGCTTAACAACATCTACCCACTAGATGCCAGTAGCAAACCCAGCTATAACAACCATAAGGTCTTTAGACTTCACTAAATGTTTCCAGGTGGCAAAACCACATCTTCCCTCGCCCTTCCATGGAAACAGTGCCAATAATATCTGCCTTATACCATTGTTGGTGATGTGAGACAGGCCATGTGAAATGCTTGTGATATGCTTATGTGAAATGCAGCTGGGATAGAGGAAGGATTTGCGATGCATGGGTAAAATGTATTACTGTTATTAGGATTATCACGCTGAAGGCTGCCGGGATTGGGTGGTGGGGGTTCCCACGGAGACGCAGGAGAGTCCAGGAGAAGCCACGGTGGTGCCACCGATGTGCAGCAGTTATCTTGTTCACAATTCTAGATGGCACTGATGGTTCCATTTTCAGGAAATACGCAAACTGGTTGTTAAACGTAGCTGTCCTTGAACTTGGCAATAGCAATGCAGGAGTAGTCACACTCTGAGAGCTGGCGAAGGCTGCAGAGCAGAGCTGTATCTTTAGAAGCTGCCTGGCTAGTGCGGTGCTTTTTCTTTTTCCTTTTCTTTTGTGAGACAGAGTCTCATGTGGCTCAGACTGGTCATGAGCTCCTGATCCTCCTGCCTCAGCCTCCTGAGTCCTGGGATTACAGGTGTGCACCACCGTGCCTGACTGATGTGCATGGAATGAGAAACCGCAGTAGTCGGTCTCTTGACTGTTGGCGTTTGGAAAGAATGATAAATACGATAGGAACTGTAAATTGTTAGGTGCTGCTTGCGTTTGTTGAGAGCTGATGCTGAGGACAAAGATGGGTCCCCTCGTCTCGGACTCAAGCACATTCACCTCAAGTGTCCTCAGAGAGTTCTTTTCCTGTGGCAGGCTGGCCCTCTGACCTTGTGACAGGGAGGAAGGAGAACAGCAAACAGCTCTGGGTAGTAAAAGCATTGCACCCCTGAGAACAGCTGGAAGACAGACCATTTACAACAGAGGTTACTATTGTTTATCCCATGATATAAAAGTGTCTAGAGTGGGGGAAGAGAAGCTGGAAGCTCATCTGTGGGAGAAACACACTGCCTGGCAATGTCCCCACTGGGGACTCCAGCATGGCTGCTTCTGCAGGGCTCCCGAGTAGTGTCTGCTGGATGCTGACTGTTTTGATGTCTGCTGTCTTTTGGCTGCTTGCTCTTTGTTCTTTTACTTTGGCTTTATACATGATTAATAAACTCGCTTGCTCAAATCCCCAAGTATGGCTATCATAGGTCCTCTCCAGAGAGAACAAACTGAGGTATGGTATCAAAACCTGTGACTTATACTGGGAGACACATCACGGGATTGGTTCATTTCCCACATTCAGATTTGATGGAAATGCTGAATTTTAAAGAAGCAGAAAACATTTTTAAAAATTTATGGATCTCCCCCTCTGCCCAATTCTATTGACAGACCTCAGATAAGACGGCCTCTTCTGAGGATCAGCAAGATGGTTCGGTTGGTAAAGATTCAATTCTTGGGATCTCCATGATGGAAAGTGAGAACCAAGTTCTCTGACTCCACACATACCCTGTGGTACACATGTGCTCATATGCCCCCTCCAATAACAAACAAACAAAAAAGTGTAAGCTTAAGGGAAAAAGAAGCCAGGTGATGGTGGTGGCGCACGCCTTTAATCCCAGCACTTGGGAGGCAGAGGCAGGCAGATCTCTGTGAGTTCGAGGTAAGCCTGGTCTACAAGAGCTAGTTCCAGGACAGCTAGGGGTTGTTACACTGAAAAACCCTGTCTTAAAAACCCCCCTCCCCCCAAAAAAAGAAAGAAAGAAAAAGTAAAAGAAGTAGAAGAAGGAGAGGAGGAGGAGGAAGAAAACTGCTCTGAGCTGGTCCTGGTGATGAAGGCCTGTAATTCCAAGAACTTGGCAAGTCACGAGTTAGGAGGACAGTAAATTTAAAGACTGCTTGGGTTACAGAGCGAGTTCAAGTCCAGCCAGGGCTACAGAGTAAAACTTGATTTTACAAAAAAGAGAGAGAGAGAGAAGGAAAAGAAAAAAAGGAAAGTAAAAAGAGGCTGGGTGCTCTAGTTCAGTGGCAGAGAGCTTGCTGAGCTCGGCCCAGGGCTGGTGGACACATTTGATGTGGTAAAGACAGCCACTGCTTGGGTAGCAGTTGTGAGTGAGTTAAAGGGACAAGCAGCAGTTTTCTCACCCGTTGTGGCGGGAAGAAAACAAAGGGTGTATTGATTTATGGAGGTGCTGGGGGTCATTGCCAGGGCCTTGTGCACTCCAGAACTGCACTCTACCGTAGAACTGCCCCTCTCCTGCAATCCCAAAGGATGTTGTTTAAAGAGCTGTGAGGCCTGCTTGGCACCCCACTTTTGCGCGTGCTTCGGGGTGAAGGTATTTTACTTACAGCGTCTCTCAGTGACTGCAGAGATCATCTTTGAAGGTTGGTGACAGATCAGGTACCAGGTGGCACCCGGTTCATCTTCGCTTTCAGTTCGCCTGGGTGGAAATATTTGTAATGCATACACGGGGCAGAACAAATAGAGTTATGACTCATTTTCCACAAATTCTGTCAAGCATTCCATATGCTCCCATGCCTGATTTTCCACCCTGTTTTCAACTGACAAAGTCTGTTTTTCTTTCCCTCCCTCTGAGACAGTAGGCCATGGGTGCCAGTGGGCACGGGACATTGTGTCCTCCTCCCCTTTCCTTCCCCACGGCACAGCAAGCGAGGAACCACATTCTATCTCCTCCTTAGCCTGGAAGCGCCATTATTCCCTGGCACAGGACATTTTTCCAGCTCATTAGAATCAGGAGCTAAGATAAAGGAGGGCAGAGCCATTAGGTAGCAATTTATATGTAAATGCACAAGTTGCCAAAGAAAGATTTGGCTCTGTTCTTTAGCAAACAGTCAAACTGGGACCTCTGGAAGGCTCGAGTCAGTGTCTTCAGCTCATACAGGGGCTCTGGAAATCGCGGGACCCCTCAGCCAACTTCAGGGTGTTATCTCCTTGACTTCACTCAAAAGGAGACCGCATCCGCCATCCAGTTATTGCTGTTAAAATATCCCGTGAGAAGGACTTAAGGCGGGCAGGAAGGATGAATTTGGCCTCACAGTTCCAATGTGCAGGAGTAGGGGAGGGACGGGTGGGAGATGGAGGTAGCCATTGGGGGCACGATGGCAGGAGTTTGAGGCAACTGGTGTCTGTGTATCCTCAGTCAGGCGACAGAGAGATGGATGCTGCTGGTCCCCACACTTTCTTGTTCAGTCCAGGACCCCTGCCCTAGAATGCTCCTGTTTGTGGTTAAGGTGAGTCTTTTTACCTTAATTAAACCTAATCTAGGCTATCTCTCACAGGCATACCCTGGGCTAACCTCTTCTAGATGATCTTTCAGAGGCATGCCCTGGGCTAACCTCATCTAGATGATCCCTCACAGGCATGCCCTGGGCTAACCTCATCTAGATGATCCCTCACAGGCATGCCCTGGGCTAACCTCATCTAGATAGTCCCTCGTAGATGTGCAGGAGGCTTGTGTCCTAGGTCATTCTAGGCCTGTCAGGTTGACAGTATTAGCCATCACTAATGATGCTAATGAGTCTGATGCCCGAGGGAGCACAACGTAAGGCCCATAGGTGACCCCATGCCTGTCCTTGATCATTTTGTAGGACTTCTCAAGAGGATGGAGCCCTTAGCACAAGCCACAGCCTCATTTTCCTTTCTTCTTCCTGAAATTTCCAGCCGGTTCAGGGTGACAGAAGACAGGTTCCTTTGGTTTAAACTTCAGTGAGCCTTGTCCTTGACCAGGCCATTGTATTAGCTACTGTTCAGTTGTTTTCATAAAACACCATGACTGAAGGTCACTTAAGGAAGAGAGAGTATATTTTGGCTTATGGCTCCCGAGGGATGATAGCAGAAGCAGGAAGCTAAGAGACCTATCCCACCCCATGTGTGTGCACATGTGCATGTGTGCATTTGTGTGTGTGCGCTTGTGTGTGCTTGTGTGTGCGTCTGTGTGTTTTTCAAGGATCAGTGCATGCTGTACGGCATGTGTGTGGAAGGTCATCTTTTTCTGGGATTTGCTCTCTCCTTTCGCCTTCATGTCGGCCCTGGGGGTTGAACTCATATTGTTAGGCCTGTGTAGCAAGCACCTTTAGCAGCTGAGCCATGCCACCAGCCCCTCAATTCAACTTTTCAGTGTGGTGAGGAGGGGGAGGGGATTGAGGATCACTTCTTTTTTTCCATATCAAGCCTCTAGTTGTTCTAGAACGGTTTGTTGGAAACAGCCCCTTCTTTATTGAATGCTTTGTTAAAATTCCAGTCTCCCTATGAGGCAGCAGGTGCTGTCATCGAGGGTCCTCTGTTCTAGTCTCTCCCTTGAGCCTTCTGTCCTTACTCCACTGCTGTAATGCCCCAGTTTCTGCGGCACCCCGAGAATTTGTCAGATTGGGGTAGCCCACAACTGTGTCCTTTCCCAGGATTGTTTTGTATATTTGCATTTCTTTATACATTTTAGAACCGATTTGACAAATCATACAGAATGGTTGGACTAAGTATGGCTGGAAGGCTTTAAACCTGCTGGTGGTTGACGTCAAGAACATTGAATATTCCTGTCAGTGAGCTCTGTACATTTCTCTATTTATTTAGAAAATCTTTAATTCTCTGCATTATCTTGTGGGTTTTAATGTAGTCTTTATTTTCAATAGAGGGGATGTCATTTGTTTTATTTATTTCTAAGTATCTCATGGCTTTTGACAATACAGTAAATGAAATTGCTTTTCTTATTTCACTTTCCAATTTTTCCACCATTAGAATGTGAAATATGATTGATTTTGGTATATTGTTATTGTAGTTGTAAGTTTTCTTTTTTTACTTACGAGTTTTCAAAGATGTTTTATGGGCGCCTTAAGATTTTCTGTATAAACAACCATTTCATCTCTGCAGAAAGACCATTTGACTTCTTCTAATCCACATGCCATTTACTTCCCTTGCATCGCTGGCTAAGATCTCAAGGCAACATCGGACAGAACCGGGGAAAATGGATAGCCTTGCTTCATTTTAAATCTTTGCAGGAAATTTGGTATTAACTTCTAGGTATAATGTTAAGTGTTGTCTTTTGGTGATGTCATTAATCAAAGCAAGCGTGTTCTCTTTTCATTTTGACTTGATACAAGTTTTTCTTTTTTGAAATAGGGCCTTATCATTATATTCAGGCTGGCTTCAGATTCCTGGGCTCTAGCAACCCTCCTGCTGCAGCCTTCTCATTAGCTGGGAAATGCTTGCTGTAAAATAAGCCGTGAGAAACAGTCACAGGCACCACAAACATGAGGCCAAACAAGAGTCCTTTATTTAAGGTGGTGACTAAGAATAGGCTCCTGCCATAAAGAACTCTCAGTACTGACTCTCGGGTACAGTTTTTACAAGCGCAGTACCCTCGATGACATCACTGCCAGGTGTCCATCGGGGGAACCTTGGAACATGTGTTCTGGTTCTACATTTGGCAGTTGTTTTGGTTATACATCTGTGGTATGGTGAGGGTCATGGAAAGTCCCGAATGAGTTAATTAAGATGAGACTGTTCAGGGCGCTTAGGGCCTGAAAAGCTTCCAAGCAGACAAAAAGTGGTGTGAGGACAAGATCAGGACAAGATGGCGTTACTTTGGCCACTTCATCTGGACGTCTTTTTTTTTTCTTCCAGCTTTGGTTTATGAATGAATAACTATTGATTTCCTTCCTAAATTATTTCCTTCTTCTTAAAAAAAAAGATTTTAAGATATGTAAAATCACGAGTCTGTGTTGAAACGTGAGTGCCTGTGGAGCCAGAAGAGGGCATCAGACCCCTGGAGCTGGAGTGACGGGTGAGCAACCTGACATGGGTGCTGAGAATGGAACTTGGGTCTCTGCAAAAGCAGGACCGACTCTTAGACAGTGAGCCATCTCTCCAACCCCTGGTTTTCCTGCTTCTCTGCCAGTGAGTGTATGATTTTAAGGATATCTGCTAATGTAGGGTTTCTTTGCCCCTCTGGTGCTAGGGATTGAAGTTATGTCCTTGCATGAGGTAGGTGGACACTGTCACTGAGCTGTACCCAGACCTTCAATCTGTTTGTATGGCTAATGACATCACCTTGACTTTTTTATAAGTTAAATCCACCTCAGATCCCATGATATATTCAATTTGGTCATGATGCATTTTGACTTTACGGATTGTTTTTTCAAGATAGGGTTTCTCTGTGTAGCTCTGGCTGTCCTAAAATTCGCTTTGTAGACCAGGCTGGCCTTGAACTCACAGAGACCTGCCTGTCTCTACCTCCCAAGTGCTGGGTTTAAAGGCACGTGCCCCTGCCGCCCAGCTATATTAATAATTTCTATTTTACAAATTCTGTAGGGTTATTTTTCTCACTGATTTTTATAAACAATATTGGTTTAGAGATTTGTTTTTAAACCTTTACTGTTGGGCTTGTCATTAGGACCACATTACATCTAGTGAGATGGGTTGGGACATGTTCTTTGCATTTGTGAGCTTGTGTTGAAACTCACTGTCAAAAACCACATAGAGGCTGGAGAGATGGCTCAGTGGTTAAGAGCATTGCCTGCTCTTCCAAAGGTCCTGAGTTCAATTCCCAGCAACTGCATGGTGGCTCACAACCATCTGTAAAGAGGTCTGGCGCCCTCTTCTGGCCTTCAGGCATACACACAGACAGAATATTGTATATACATAATAAATAAATATTAAAAAAAAAGTTCCTTAGCCGGGCTGTGGTGGCGCACGCCTTTAATCCCAGCACTAGGGAGGCAGAGGCAGGCGGATCTCTGTGAGTTCGAGACCAGCCTGGTCTACAGAGCTAGTTCCAGGACAGGCTCCAAAGTCACAAAGAAACCCTGTCTCGAAAAACCAAAAAAAAAAAAAAACCAAACAAACAAACAAAAAAAAAAACCCCAAAAAACAAAAAAAAAAACCCCACATAGAGTTCTCCTTGGGAGAGGTTTGCTGTGCGTGTGTAAAGTTATTTACATTATTGTCATTGCTCTTTTAAGAGCGCTGATGTTTGTAAGGCTGTGTAGATAGCACCTTGCCATTGCTTTAGTAAAACACCTGAGAGAAGCTGCTTTTGTAGAAGAGAGGTTTCCTTAGCTTACAGTTTGGGTGATCAAAGGGCATAGTGCAGGCTCAGAGAGGGTTGCCCTTGGCTGCATGCTGTCGTGGCAGATGATGAAGGTAGGAACATCTGCAGATCTGATTTCTATCCAGCAATCAGAGAGACCTGGGTATAGCTGGGCTTGTGCTTTTTAAAAAATCTATGTCTCACCTCTTTATCTGTCTATCCATCTCCCTCCCTCCCTCCCTCCCTTCCTTTTTCTGCCCTTACTCCTGCTTCCCCTTCTCTTTTCCCAGTTCCTCTCCCACCCCTCCCCCATCTACTTTTCTTCCCTTTCTCTTTAGAAAAGGGCAGATTTCTCATGGATATAAGCCAGACATGATCTATCAAGACACAGCAAGACCAGACACTTCCTCTCCTATTAAGACTGGAAGAGGCAACTGAGTAGGAGGAAAGGGACCTAAAAGCAGGCAACTGAGTCAGAGACAGGCCCCTGCTTCCACTGTTACGAGTCCCACAAGAAGACCAAGCTACACAACTGTACCATATGTGCAGAAGGCCTAGGTCAGTCCCACGCAGGCTCTCTGGTTGTATGCCTTACTTCTTAGAGGTTTCTCAGCCTCCCAGCAGTGCCTACATACCAGAATTTCAATCACATGAATCTTGGAGAAGGAGGACACACAGAAACTCATTCCACTCAACACAGGCTCTCCTCTCTGTCTTTCCTGATGTTAGTAATCTGTGTTCTTTTCTCCTTTTGGTCAGTTGAGATAAGGGTTGTTTATTACAGTAGTGGGAATTGAACCTAGGGTCTCTTCCTAGCTGTAAACGCTCTACCCCTAAGCAACAACCTCAGCCTTCTGTTTTGAGCTGGTGTGTGTGGGGTTTCACTATGATTCACAGGCTAGTTTTACACTTACCCTCTATTGCCCAGCCAGGCCTTGAACTTGAAATCCTCGTGCCTCAGCCTCCAAAGTAGCTGGGAAAGTTTGTACCACTGGGGCTAGCTACTGGTTTTACTCATCTAAGAACCCAACTTTGCCTATGTTAACATTTCTGTATGCCGCATGTTCTGTTTTGTTTCAGCTCTTGGATTTTAAATTTGCTTTACTCTTTTATAGTGGGGCATTAGGTAGTTCATTTTATGCCTATTTTACTTCCTAGTATGAATACTTGAAACTGAAGTTGTCTCTAAACACTGCTTTAGCTGTGTCCCATAGACTCTTGATACATTGTGTTTTTACTGTTCATACAAACAGTCTTAAATTCTTCCTTGAGATTTATCTTCATTGATCCAATAATTCTTTATGCTTGTCTTTTAATATCCATGCCCAGATGTTTTATGGATATGATCATTACCTGAAAACAAACGACTCAAAAGCTTGTTTTGGCTCATGGTTTCAGAAGGGCCAGTTCAGGTTCTGTTTGCTGTTGTCTCTGAGCCACTGAGAGCGATGCAATACTGTGGAGCACTGAGCATCATGACCACCAGGAAGAGGGGAGAGAGATACAGGAGTGACTGGGAAGATTCAGCCAGAAGGACACACACCCAGTGACCTACATCCTCCTGCTAAAGCCCAGCTTCCAAAGCCTCCAGTACCTTTCAAATTATTACCACCCACTGGGGAAGCTGGTTCAATGCTAGAGCCCAAGGGGAACAGTTCATTAAACACTATTCAACTATTCCTCTCCTGTGAATATTCACTATTGATTTTCAATTTAGTTCCATAATAATCTGAACATATTTGAATTATTTCAATTGAACTTCTCAAGACTTCTTTTATGGCACTGAATACAGTCCTCCTTGATGAATATGTCATGAACTTTTGAAGCAGATACGCCTTTTGCTGTTTAGTACTCTGTAAGTTTATATTAGATTAAAGTGGTTTATGGCATCGTCTAATCTTCTACATCTTTAATGTTTAAAAACTATTTAATCTCTCTATCTCGTGTGTGTGTGTGTGTGTGTGTGTGTGTGTGGTGTGTTTGTGTGTGAAGGAGTGTAGGGGTGCATGCTTGGCACATGTGGAGGTCAGAGAACAACTTCATGGAGTTGGTTTGCTCTCTTGCTTTTATATGGGTTGTGAGTGGTAAGTGCCTTTACTTGCTGAGCCATCTCCCCTCCTCCCCGCTTCTTTGAGCCTCAGTAGTCAAAGCTGGACTCAAACTGCTTATAGGCAAGGATGGCCTCGAACTCCTGAGTCGTCTGCTGTAACCTCCCCAATGCTGGGTGGCAGGTACGGGTCTACCAAAAAGCCTTGATAAGGTTGGTGGCTTCTGATGTTCCATTATTTACTGTGTTTCTAAGGAACCTCCTTTTGTTTTGTTTAGTTTTGTTTGTCTTTTATGTGTGTAAATGGGTGTTTGCCTACAGGTATGTCTGGGGACCACAAGCATGCAGTGCTCACAGAGGCCCTCAGATCCCCTGAGCCTGGAGTGTCAGATGGTTGTGAACCCAGGTCCTCTGGACCTTTTAAATGCTGAGCTATCTCTCCAGCCCCCCTTTCCTCCTCAAATGCTTTTTAACTTTTATTTTTATTTATTTATTTATTTTTTGGTTTTTCGAGACAGGGTTTCTCTGTGGCTTTGGAGCCTGTCCTGGAACTCGCTCTGTAGACCAGGCTGGTCTCGAACTCACAGAGATCCGCCTGCCTCTGCCTCCCGAGTGCTGGGATTAAAGGCGTGCGCCACCACCGCCCGGCTTTAACTTTTATTTTTACGTGAATGAGTGTTCTGCCTGCATGTGTGTTTGTATAACATATGTGTGTTGGATTCCCCAGGAACTGGAGTTATAGATAGTTGTGAGCTGCCGTGTGGGTGCTGGGAACGGAACCCAGGTCCTCTGGAAGAGCAGCCAGTGCTCTAAACCCCTGAGCCATCTCTCCTGCCCTTATGTTTCTTTTCCAAAATCAGACTCTCTGGTGGTTTCTGAGGTGTACCAGCACAAGTTCAGGTTGGGAAGATGGTATCAAAGACCACAAGGTGGAAGGTCACAGGGGACTGAAGACAGGCTCTGTCGCAATAAGGTTCCTGATCTTAACTGTGAGCTTTTCACAAAGCGAACAGGTCTACATCTGAGAAAGGAATAAAGTTAAATTTTAAAGTAGTTTTTGAAGTTAAAATGTGTCCATTTGGTTATTTTCAGTAGTTTTTATTTGTTAAAATTTCTTATTTGTTCATCTGAGACGTTTAAAATTTCTTCTTCTTCTTCTTCTTCTTCTTCTTCTTCTTCTTCTTCTTTCTCCTCCTCCTCCTCTTCCTTCTTCTCCTCCTCCTCCTCTTCTTCTTCTCCTTCGTTATGTGTGAGCCCATGTATACGCCCACAGAGGGCAACTTTCAGGAGCTGATTGTCTCCATCCATGTCGTTTTTGAGCAGGGCGTCTTGTGTCTGCCATGCTGTGTCCTCTAGACTAGCCAGCCTGCAAGTGTCCTGGTGATTGCCTTGCCACAGGAGTGCTGGGACTGCAGATTCCAGCCACTGCATTCCTCTTCTCAAGAGGGTTCCAGGGCTTGAACTCAGGCTGTGGGGTTTATGCAGCAAGCCCCTTTCCTCACTTAGCCAGCCTCATGTTTGCTTTCTGATCCCTGTGCATAGAGGTGATGTTTACCTCAAAATGACTTCCCTCGGGCTAGAACTCTGAGCCAGAGATGCTGAGATGTGTTGGAAGGGACAAAAGCTTTACTGTGGAATAACACCTGCTCCAAGGAGTGTGACAGAGCAGGGCTGGGCAGGAGGAGCCACCATGTAATGACACATTCCAAAGGCTCCTGTTAGACTGCTGGTGGAGCTGAGAGCAGCAGTTGTTCCTCAGGAAAGGAGAGCCTCAGCTTGCAGAATTGCCTCAGCTCCCATGTCGTTTTTGTTCAGAGACTTGAAGCCACCCAGAGAAAATGGGGCTGAAAATAGCTGCAGGGTCCCTTTCTCCTTAGCTGGCACTGGGCTTTGAGACGTGTGAACTTAGCTAGGTTGAGCTACACTTCACAGATTGCCTTACCTATAGGTTTCTTGTTGGAGTGAGCTGCAAGGGAGGTTCTTGTGGGACCTTTGGAGGGCAGAGGTGAAGCGGAAACCATTTGTCGTTCACCTGCAGGCTCACCTTTGAGGTCGTGCGGATCCACGGTGTCTCTCCTCCATCTACCGCGCGAATGACTTTTAGCTTGGCAGCCCCTTTCTTCTCCACAGACTGAACAAACTATTCAAATCTTCCCTTAGTTGGGGGCTGTTCTCCTGTCACGTGTTTGATGAGAGCGTCTGTCTTCTGACTTGACTTTTTATCCACCAGGAACATCTGTTTCTTGTGGTAGAATCCTGAATCTTTCCTCTCCGTCTTCCATCTTTTCCCTCATGGCTTTTATCTCATTCTCTTTCTTCTCTGACTTTAAGGTATTTATACTTGATCTTCCAGGTTTCCGATTCAAGTTTAACACCACCATTGTCTTGTCTTTAATTTATCTCTCCCCCCCCCCAAAGCATAAAAGTTTCTTTTATTTCTTTAAGGTTTTGAGACAGGGTTTCTCTGTATAGTCCTGGCTGTCCTAAAACTCACTCTGTAGATCAGGTTGCCTCGAACTCAGAGAGATCTGCCTGCCTCTGCCTCCCTACTGCTGGGATTAAAGGCATGCACCATCACTTCCATCTGGCTAAAGTTCTTGTTTTAAGCTTCAAAAGTCCTTTTTATGATGGATATTAGAAATTCTTAAAAGCCAACTATTTTTTTTTTCTGTTTTTTATTCTTTTATTTTTAAATTTAGGCGTTGATCGGCCCCTTCAAGCTCTAATTGCACCCTCCTGTGGCGTCCCTCTGCTGATATGGCAGTGTTTGCATCCTGCTCCCCAGGTTTAGATCGATACCTAACGTCTTCGGTGTGGACCGCTAGTCACTGCAGAGGGACTCCATTCATAAGGCTGTCAAACATGAGGAGCCGGAGGCCCAGCTCTCAAATAGGCCTTCTTTTTTTTTTTTTCCACTAAAATGAAAAAATTTTTTTATTTTATTTTATTTTTTTTATATTTATTTTTTTTAATTTTTTATTGAGAAAAGGAGGAAAAAAAAACAAGTTTCCACCTCCTCCCAGCCTCCCATTTCCCTCCCCCTCCTCCCACCCTTCTCCCCCTCCTCCCAACCTTCTCCCCCTCCCCCCACTCCTTTCCTCCTCCCTCTCCAGTCCAAAGAGCAGTCAGGGTTTTCTGCCCTGTGGTAAGTCCTAGGTCCTCCCCCTCTGTCCATGTCTAGGAAGGTGAACATCCAAACTGGCTAGGCTCCCACAAAGCCAGCACATTAAGTAGGATCAAAACCCCATGCCATTGTCCTTTGCGTCTCATCAGCCCTCGTTGTTCGCCATGTTCAGAGAGTCCGGTTTTATCCCATGCTTTTTCAGTCACAGTCCAGCTGGCCTTGGTGAGCTCCCAATAGATCAGCTCCACTGTCTCAGTGGGTGGGTGCACCCCTCGTGGTCCCGACTTCTTTGCTCATGTTCTCCCTCCTTCTACTCCTCATTGGGACCTTGGGGGTGCAACCATTGTGGAAGTCAGTGTTTCGGTTTCTCAGGAAATTCGGGATCAACCTACCCCTGGACCCAGCAATACCACTCTTGGGAATATACCAAGAGATGCCCTATCATATGACAAAAGCATTTGTTCAACTATGTTCATAGCAGTATTTAGGGGTGTTCTGGGGACAGAGAAGGGCGGTAGCCTTGAGGTATGGGGAAAGGTGATTGGGGGGCAGGGCCGAGTACAGTACAGGTACTCTGCGCATGCTTGAGCAAACTTCAAAGGACACGTGCTCAGAAGGCGGCACCGTTATGTGGGGGCTGAGTGTGGAGTTTGGTGCATTCTGTCCTTCATCATCAGACACCTGAGCAGGTAAAGGGTTGGTGAGTTCATCTAGTTTGAGCTCCGGTAGGCTGTCTCCAAATTCCTGACAACCATCTTCCTTCCCGAGGCATAGGACTCTGCTGTTTGTTTAGCTGAACAACAAGGTCGTGTTTCTCCCCACAACACCCTACGCCCCCCCCCCCCGCCCCCCTTAAAGTTTAAAGTTTAATCAGTGGTCAGAGGAAGGAACTCAAGGCGCATGAGGCTGCAGGTTGCTCAGGCTTTTTTTTTGCTTCAGGAATAGTCAAGAAGCAGCCTTAGAGCCCGGCAGACAAAGGATTCCTTCCCTTGCACCTCCACATCTCCTTCCTCCGTTCCTCTTCCTCCCCCTTTCTCTCCCCCTCTCTCCACGTGATGATTTAGGTGTGAAGTTCAGGTTGTCCTAGAACTGGCAACTCTTTTCTCAGCCTCCTAAGTGCTGCGTTTATGTGTGCCATCACACTTGACTCCAGATTGGCTTCTCTCTGTTGGTCTGTCTTTAAGCTTGTCTACTGTTTATATGATTGCTTGTTTACTTATTTATTTTCAATGAAGTGCTTCTTAAACTTACCCAGTACACTAAAAAGGTCAGTTTTAAAGGTTGTTTTTGTTGCTTTTTTTTTTTTGGTTTTGTTTTTTGAGACACCTTTGTGTGTGTGTGTGTGTGTGTGTGTGTGTGTGTAGCCTTGGCTGTTCTGAAACTCACTCTGTAGACCAGGCTGGCCTTGATCTCACAGAGATCCACCTGCCCCTGCCTCCCAAGTGCTGGGATTAAATGCATGTGCCACAACTGCCTGACTTTTAAAGTTTTTTTAATAAGTTAAAATTGTTCGTTCAAAATAAATAAATAAAACGTTAGAAATAAAAAAAAATTGTCCGTTAATTTATTTTCTGTAGTTTTTGAATTAGTTGAAATATCTTATTTGTTCATTAAGTTGATATTTTCTTTTTAGTAATTTATAATAATAGTAATAATAATAGCTGTGTTTATTTTTTTTCCTTTGTCTCTGTGTGTGTGTGGTTTGGTCATGAATGTGCCGCACAGCCTGTCTGGAGCTCAAAAGACAACTTTTTGGACTTGGTTCTTTCCTTCCACCTTTTTTTCTTTCTTGAGGTAGTCTTGTGATTTCTACCATACCGTTTTTTACATAATAGCCTGGAGCCAAGGCTTCTGAGGGACTGTCAGTGCTTCTTGCCAAGGTGCCTACAGGAGGCCTGTCTGCCTCCACCTCTCCACAATCCCAGACTTGCTATTGGGCCTTGCTGGTGTCGGCAGCCTGTCAACTTTCTAAGGGCCAGGCAGGCCCTGAAGTCTCCCGCAGGGCCTGTGGAGCAAGACAGCCCAGTTTTTGCTGAAATGGACACTTTGTGACTGTTACTTGGAGTTGCTCACTGGTTAATTGTCTAAGAAGCTCAAGCCCCAAAGCAGTGCTTTCTGCTGGAACCGGGTCTCGAAGGCAACAGCCTGGAACTGGACAGATGAGGAAGGGAAAAGAGGAATGCAGTCCGCCCGCTGTGCTCAGCATCTTTTCATCAGTTAGTTACTTGAATATTAAAAATTTCCTGCAGAATGAGCATGAGTCAAAGATTTAACTAACCCACGAGTGAGCAAAACCTCCTCCCTCTACTCCTCCTTCATCCCTCTCTTGATTCCGTTCTCTCCCTCTCTTTCTTTTCATATGCTGCCATAGAACTTGACATATAACCCATGTTGGCCTTGAACCGGTGATCTCTTGCTTCAGCCTAAGTGCTGGGTTTATAAGTGTGCCAGCAAACCTATGGTTACCCACCTTGGATCATCTCTATTGGCCTGTCTTTAAGCTTGTCCACTGTTTCTTTTTCTTTTCATTTAAGTTCTTGTTAAACTTACCCAGTGCACTCAAAAGGTCACTTTGAAGCTTTTTAATAAGTGCTGGGATCACAGGTATGCATCACCACACCCCGTCTGCCAAGTGTGGGGGATTGAACCGGGCTCCATGCATGCTGGGCAGGCATGCTGCCGATCGAGCTGACCAGGGCTTCGTGCAAGCTGGGCAGGCATGCGGCCGGCCGATCGAGCTGCATCCTTAGCCCCTCATTTTCTTTTTAATTTAGGAAAACATGCCAAAATCAGCTTCACAACCGTCTCAGCCTTCATTTTATAGAGCACAACATTTCCCTGAAGCTACTAGCAGAATCACTGCTGCCAGCCACCAACTCTGTAGGAGGAATGAATCCATAATCACCTCTCTCTGGGAATGAGGTCGATTTCAATGACTATCTAATAAAGGGCTAAATTCAGCATTAAAAAGATCCTAGGATCACGAGGAGTCCTAGAGGAAAATGGCAAAGGAAATTTGATCTGATGGAGACAGATCTTTTATTTATTTTAAAAGGGTGCTTTCTTTGTTCTTTTTCTTTTTCTTTTTTTTTTACAGTCCCAAACACAAAACTCCATTTGAAAAACTGTAGGTGGATTTACCAACAAGTCTCTATTTGAGGCATTGAGTCTGGCACTGACTGCACAGCTGGCGAAGACTCGGGATCACCGCACAGTCTGCGTTGCTCCAATTTAGCGAAAGGTCTGAATCGGTTTGAAAGGATGCTTATGTAACTCCGACACGCTTAATTACCTTCAACACAAAGTCAGCCGAGAAATTCATTTCCCTCCAGAGACTGGGGGATCACGTGACAAACTGATAGCAGCGTTTGTTATCAGCAGATCAGGTTAGCCTTGTTAATAATCACCACCTCCTAATGTCAGTCCTGTTTGTTGAGGGGGGGAGGTGCATTTCTCTGCCGTTGTCTGGTCCCCACTGGTGTTTGTACATTGGATGAAACAGCCTCACTCTCTGAACTCTTAGACGGAGAGATGCACGTGGAGACTGAGGTGCGGGGGAGTCTTGGCCAAGGTTTCAGGGCTGAGCCCAGCTCTCCGTGACTCCTGCAGGTGAGCTCCAGGTCAGTGTTTCAAAAGTGGACATTGTTCCTGAGGATATGATGCCGTCCTCACATACATATGCATACGAGTCTTTTTATGACTAGTTCTCTGTTCCATGCGTGACCGTGTGCTTGTCATCCAATCATTCCAGCACTAGTCAGAAGGGCTGGCGTGGTGTTCAGTCTAGAGTATTTGCCTAGCATTCATGAGGTGTTGGGCTCTACCCCAAAAGCAGAAGAAAACATGTATATATATATATATATATATATATATATATATATATATATATATTTGAAGAAACTGTTACTATACTACTGTCTGATGCATTTGAGATTTGTTCCCTGTAACAACACCAAGAATTGACTGGCCTCTGTCATAGTTAGTGATTGGCAACTTGACACAAACCTAGACATACACGGGACAAGGGAATCTCAGCTGAGGAACTGCCTCCATCAGGTTGGTCTGTGGGGCATTTTCCCAATTGTTGATTGAGGTAGAGGGGCTCACTCCATTGGGGGCTGTGCCATGCCTATGAAGGTCGGCCTGGGCTGTGTAAGAAAGGTAGCAGAATAAGCCGGAGAAATCAGGCTTACAGTAAGAAGTGCTCCATCCCCTATGTCCCCTGTTTCAGGTCCTGCTTTAGCTTCCCTAGATGCTACAGCCTGTAAGTCAAATAAATCCATCATAGCAACAGAAAGGCAAACCCGGAAAGCCTCTTAGGATATGTATCAGCTTCCAAGGACTGCTTGTACGCTCTTCTAGCTAATCCCATCACAGTCTTATGATGTACAGTTGTTTCCAGTTTCTACAGGACAGGGAAACTGTGGGCCAGAAATATAAATTCCTAACAGATATTCCCACAGTTCCTCCATTCCCAGTATCCTTAGTACACTAGTTCTGGTGCTTCCATAGCTAAAATAAAGGTTGAGTAAGTTTTTATGAGATGCGTGTGTGTGTGTGTGTGTGTGTGTGTGTGTGTGTGTGTGTGTGTGAGAGAGAGAGAGAGAGAGAGAGAGAGAGAGAGAGAGAGAGAGAGAGAGAGAATGTATGCCCCATGTGTGCTGGAGGCCAGAAGAAGGTGTTGGGTCCCCTGGACCTGGAATTACAGACAGTTGTTGTGGCAGCTCGGCTCTGAGGTGTGAGCCTGTTTCCACCTTGTCTGAAGGTCAGAGAGTTCGAGCTTGCTCAATTGTGAGCTACTACTTGACCCGGCGCTGGGAATGGAACTGGAATCCTCCGGAAGAGCAGTAAGCACCAGCTGCTGAGCCACTCTCCAACTCCTGCATAGATTTGTTTTTGGTTAAGTAGTCAGGCCCGAATAACTTGTATTTGTGTCCTAAAAGATAAGCAGTCATTTGAAAGATCAACTCACTTAAGTTGAAAGAAAAAAATATTTATATTCCATGTCGGATAACTGGAGCCCCGTAGTAATGGGTTGTGTGTCCTGTGGGCCCTCACAGCTCTTCAGAGCTTAGTGTTCACACTGCTATCATGGCTTATCTTGGCTGTCAAGCTGACTACATCTGTAAGCCCCAGCTGCTGTGTGCTCCTGTAAAGGGTTGTCTTAATCAGATTATTTGAAGCAGGAAACCCCATCCTAAGTTTGGTCCACACTTTCTGGTGGCAGACTATATAAAAAGACACAGAAGAAAGAAACTTTGAGTTTGGCCTGCTTGCCCTCACTTTCAATGGCAAGTTCACCTATCCAGTTGTTGTGGCTGACATTAAATCCAAATTCTTCAGGGTTCCAATGCAGACTGAAAACCAGTAGCTCTCCAGTAATCTTCCTGGACTTCAGCCCCAGGATGGGAGAGATATTTGGCTGTGTGGATTGACCACCACCAGATTCTTGGCCTTTCTGTCATGAGACAGTCATTGTGGGACTACCCACAATTTATTATCCAGTCTAATAAATCACACACACACACACACACACACACACACACACACACACACGCATGCACACGTACACACACAATTAGCTCTGTTCCTTTAGAGAATTTTACTAATACTCTAACTTTGTTTCTTATTTCTGTAATCACTGAAAAGCCACCTGTGCAAAGATATGAAATCATTAAAAGCAACATTGCACCAATGAGGCTATAACTCTGATCTCCCTGAACTATGGCTTGTAGACACTTGACACATATTTCTCTGCTTCTCTAGAATATTTAAGGTGACCATGGTGCCTTTATCCTGAGACTGTGCCTCAGAGCCCTGGGCCAGTTTAACTGGACCAAAGTTTCTTAGATAAGCTACATGAATAGTCATAAGTCTGTTTGGACTGGTACAATAAGCTATCTTAGACCAAGAAGCTTAAGCAAAGGCATAGGGGTTAGGGAGATGGCTCAGGCAGTAGAGCTCCTGCCTGGTAAACAGAGGCAGAGCTTTTCTTTTGTGACCACCTGGTCCCAAATAATCACACAAAAGCTTATATTAGTTACAGAATGTTCGGCCTATAGCTCAGACTTATTACTAACTAGCTCTTGCAACTTAAATCAACCAATTTCTATTAATCTACATTTTGCCACATGACTTCATGTCTTTACCTGCTCTTTAGCCCATCTTATTCCTCTGGTGACTGACTTGCATCTTCCTCTGACTCTGCCCTTCTTCTCCATGTATCTCTGCTTGGCTTTCCTACCTGGCCTTTTTCTGTCTTGCTATAGGCCAAAGTAGCTTCTTTAGTAAGCAGTGAGAGAAACACATATTCACAGCATACAGAAGGGTTTTCCCACAGCACTGCCTTGCAAGTAAGACCTGAGTTTGACCTCCAGGATCCTGTGTGGGTGGAGGGAATCTTGGCATGGTTTCATGTACTTGTAACTCCACCACTGAGGAGATGGAGACAAGGGAATCTCTGGTGCCTGTTGACCAGCCAGCCCAGCTGAGCTGTTGCTCTGAAATTTGACACCTGAAGCTGTTCTTCATAAACTCTGGTCTCTACACACATGCGCACACAGGCAAGCACACCCGTGTATACATACACTCACATGTACATAAAGACCCAAAAGAATGGATTATAAATTATTTATTTATTTATTTATTTATTTATTTATTTATTTATTTATAGTGTAGAAGGCCTGACCTTTGTACCAGCAAGGCTGCATTCTGGTAAGGGCTCTCTTCCTGGTTAGCACAAAGCCGCCTTCTGGCATGAGTTTCTTAGGTGGAGACTGATATCTAAGGACTGAATGATTTCTTTCCCCCTTCTCTTCTCATAAGGTCATTGATCCCACCCAGTAAGATGCCTCATGACACTGTCTAGTCACACTGCTTCCTCAGGGCTATCTCTAAGTACCATCATATTGATGATGAGGGCGTCAGTGTGGGAATGAGGGGGACAAACATGGTAACAGGTGTCTCAGTACACTACTTGGGAACTGTGGGTCTTTAGGGAAAGACTAGTGGGAAGGAAGGGTACTGGAGCCTGCGCAGTCTAGATTCTGAGCTGCTGTGTGTCCATCTCAGCCAAGGGCTGGCTCTGTCAGAAACAGGTTCATTCATCCAGCAGATATCTGAGAACTGACATACGGCATCAGCCACGGCAGGGCTGAAGAGGGAAGGAACAGAGAGGAAGTGGCTCTGGGGGTTGTTTGGCAACTCTCGCATTACCTGGGGAAATCACTGTAAATCAGATGTAAGTGAAGGAAGTGCCGAGTACAGCCTGGTGCGGAGAGGGGTTTCTGATGAGTGAGGGCAGGGCTCACGTTGTTGCTGCGATCCTCCCAGTGCCTGGGGTTACAGACATCTCTCCACTGCCATGACTGGTTTCTGTGGTTCTCTGATCCCCATGTGTGCTGAGCTATCACTTTACCAGCTGAACTGTATCTCCAGTCAACTTTTGGAAAGTTGGTTTGGGGAAAGAAGGAAGTCACTCCTTCTAGAATTATTTTTAAGCTGGAGAAGAAATAAAGTGGGTTTCAATAGGCATCTTGCTAGCCCTGAAGGCTGCTGTAGACACAGTGGGTGGGTTGGGCTAGTCTGGGGTGACACATCTGGAGCAGGGACCTGCTGAACCTCCTGGTATTGCAGAAATATCAAGAAGAGACCTGTTTCTGAGGGGACCAAGCTACTTGGGTCTTGAGCAGTTGCACAAGGTTGGCTTTAGGAAAAGGCCACTTCTGTCCTTGACTGACTCACCCCTAGCTGGTCACCGACTTGGTTCCGGTGTGTCATGTCTACCACTTTTCTGGAGACATTGCTCTTGTTTTAGGCTTACATTTTCTGGAAACTGATTCTTTGAGTTTATGGTAAATGTGCTTGCTTTGAGATTTCAAGTTGACTTCCTGCCAAGATGAAGGTTAAGGAGAAAGGGTAGGTCGGGGGAGAGAGACATCTGACTCCCTCCTCCACACTGCCAGAGGGACTCTCTACATTGCACATCTTGCCTTTGATGCAGGCAATTTTGGGGTGACTTTGAGTTTGAAGGAAGCCTTTCTTCTCACCTCCGGTGGACTTTAATTAGGGATCTAGGATGTCATGTGCACATACTCTTCGTCACCCCAAACTTCCACTGAGCCAGCGAATTTTTGGAGTTTTTTGTTTGCTTTTAAAGACAGGGTTTCTTTGTGTAGCCCTGGCTGTCCTGGAACTTTCTCTGTAGACCAGGTTGGCCTCAAACTCACAGAAATCTACCTGCCTCTGCCTCCCAAGTTCTGGGGTTAAGCCACCACACCCTGCTGGCTTTTGGTGTCTTGGATTCATGAACTATGGAGGTTGAGCCTCAGAGAAAAAAGTTTGCTATATAGCGTCATAGATAAGAGTGAATGAGAAAGAGAGAGTGAAATGGAGAGAGAGAGAGAGAGAGAGAGGAGGAAGAGAGAAGAGATAGAGAGAGGAGATAGAGAGAGGAGAGGAGAGGAAGAGAGGAAGAGAGAGAGAAGAGAGGAAAAGAGAGGGAGGGAGGGAGGGAGAGAGAGAGAGAGAGAGAGAGAGAGAGCAGAGCTTCTACATGGAAGAAGTGGGTACTGAGGATGGGGTAGCATAAAGGTGCTAGTCTGGGCTTTTGGAAAGGCTATGCCAGACACTGGGGTTGGGGTGGGGAATGAGCTGTTCAGTCCAGTTGGCCCCACCAGGTGTTCAGCTGCCCCCTTTCAGTTTCCACCATGTTCTGATGTATGGCTTCCAGTCAAGGATATGGAAGAGGTAACTGGGAACCAGAACTCTCTCTTTGTGTTCCTGCCTCCAGCAAGGACAGTTTCACAATCTCAGCTCTGGGGTCCTTCTCCCACCTGGCCACTTTCTATCTCCTGCTCTCACTGCTTTTCTGCCTTCTGTCGCCTACTGTTCACTGCTTACAGAACACCCAGATTCCACACTGCCTACTGTTTACAGGAGAATGCCCAGATTCCACACTGCCTGCTGTTTACGGGGAAAATGCCCTGATTCTACACTGCCTACTGTTTACAGAAGAATGCCCAGATTCCACACTGCCTACTGTTTACAGGAGAATGCCCAGATTCCACACTGCCTACTGTTTACAGAAGAATGCCCAGATTCCACACTGCCTACTGTTTACAGGAGAATGCCCAGATTCCACACTGCCTACTGTTTACAGGAGAATGCCCAGATTCCACACTGCCTACTGTTTACAGAAGAATGCCCAGATTCCACACTGCCTACTGTTTACGGGGAAAATGCCCTGATTCTACACTGCCTACTGTTTATAGAAGAATGCCCAGATTCCACACTGCCTACTGTTTACGGGGAAAATGTCCAGATTCCACACCGCCTACTGTTTACAGGAGAATTCCCAGATTCCACACTGCCTATGGTTTACAGAAGAATGCCCAGATTCTAACCGCCTACTGTTTACAGAAGAATGCCCAGATTCCACACTGCCTGCTATCTGTGAAGTCCACTGCGGCAAGCCTTCTGACCCGCTCACTGACTTCATCTCTGCAGAGGCTCCCAGGGTTCCAGTTCTTGAGTGACACCTACAACTCTAAGAGCAGGCCTTCCAGGGGCCTACCTGCCTGTGCCTATACTATTCTCTCTGTCTGGCTCTCCCTCCCTTGTATACCTCTCAATCCTGGTCTCCCTGATTCGCTCTGTCCTCTGATTCACTGTGGAGGGCTTTATGCAATCATTTATTTAGACTGAAAAAAAAAATGTGCAGTTTGGCACTTCCTCAGGGCTTCAGTGGGGGTGATCTTTTGGGCCTAGTTTGGGTCTGCTCACCGGTCTGCAGGTTCTTGTGTGTCCGAGGGCCACCTGGAGTTGGCTGGTGTTTGATGGCCTCACTATCTGAATTGATGGGATGTGTTTCCTGAGTGGTTTCCCTTTCTCCAGCAAGCCACTTGGGAAATCCCACCCCCACCTACCCCGCTGGCCAATACCAAGCACTGCTTTCCCAACTTTTGCGAGATGCTATTGGCTGAGACAAATCACCTGACTCAGCCCAGAATCTGGTGGGACGGGGAGGAAAGTGCTCAAGGGTGCCAGCGCTAGAGCTGAATCACAGAGGAGGGAAAGTTGATGGTCCTTGTACAGCTGTTCAAGGTGGGACAGCACAAGACGACCTACTTGTGTGTCTTTACGTCTCACTAGCTTGTGGTCTTCTTGAGGTCTTGGTTTGAGATACCGCAGTTTCCCGAGAGCCACGGCCAGAGCACATGCGCAGTATTTATTTAACTTGGGCCTCAGAGTTTATCAGGTTAACTTGGGCTTTGAGCACCAGGTAATGGCCAGAGCACCCAAGATGTAGTTGGTCTGGCGAGAAGCGGAGAAGGGAGGGCCAGAGGCGATTGTTTCCTTTTTTTTTTTTTGGCACAGCATTCCAGGGTTTCCATTCGTCCCAGAGACTCTGATCTGATTCAGGCAGCCTGGTCTCCACCTTTAAATGCTGGAAACTGCATAAATCAGCACATTTCCCCCAGAGCAGAGTCTATATCCAGCACACCAGGCTGCTCGCCATAATTAGGCCTCCAGCAACGATTGTCTCTGCGCCTTGGGTTTTGTTGCCACCTCCCAGGGAAAGGGGAGAGGTGTGATGTGTGTAATGACATCTGTGAAACCCTAAATAGGAGAGGTCCTGGGCACGGAGTGCAAGGGCCTCCTGAGGCTGGGGTCTTCTTTCCTTCCTGGCCCCAACATGCATGGCCTACCATCTCACATCTCTTCTCCTCCTCCTCACTTCCTTCATCCCCTTCCCTATAACCTCTTTCTGGCCCTATGAGCCTATTGGGGATAGCCCTCCTTAGGCAAGAAAGATACCACTGAAGATTAGCAAGCCTGTATACAGGCTCAGGGTCATTTAGTTAGGGAGTTCCTGGGTCCTTGCCTGGGTGTATGTTGCTGTATATAGGCACGTACTCTGGCCCCTTCAGCTTCTTGGCTGTATGGGAAGAGGCGTGGCCATGGCAAAGCCAGAAAGGGCCTCTAAATCTTTAGCATAAGGGATTTTCCCAAATATGAGCAATACGGAAAAGCAGAGGTTTCTGGGAGTCTGGCTCTGTCATTCTGCCCACAAGACTGGACAGACTCTCCGGGGTCCCAGGAGTCATCTGAGTGGATTCGGGTGTGTTTGGAAACCTGGCAACCGCAGCCATCAGTTCTCACACGCACACATCCTTCTGCTGAAAGCGTTCTGTCTGTGTCTGTTTGGCTCTTGTTGCAGATCTGTGGGTCACAGGAGAGGGTGTTGCAGCTCCCATTGACCAGGAGAGGAAGCCGAGACTCAGAGGAGGTACTGCCATACCCCACATATCCCACTGTCGCTGACTGAGCAGGACTTGAATCCCATGGTGAGCTCTCTGCATTGTGTTCCTCATGCCTTCCTTTGGCGATTTTAGCCTGGTTTGCATGTGCATGTGTATGCACACGTGTGTGTGTGTGTGTATAGTGTAACAGAGTGGATGTGTGTCTGCTCATTTGTGCCTGAGCATGTAGAGGCCAGAGGTTGATGTTGGGTATCTTCCTCGACCATTCTCCTTACTTTTTGAGACAAAGTTTCTAACTGAACCTGGAGCTTACTGATTGGTTAGACTGGTTGGCTACCAAGCACTTAGGGACCTTCCTATCTCTGCCTCCTGATGTGGATTCCCCTCTGTATGCTGTGAATACCATTAATAAAGAAACTGTCTTGGGCTTGTGCAGGGAATAGAGGTAGGTGGGGAAAACTAAACTGAATGCTGGGAGAAAGAAGGCGGAGTTTAGAGATAAGCCATGGAGCCAGAGCCAGACACTTTGCCAGTAAGCCACTGCTACATGGTGATACACAGATTAATGGAGATGGGTTAAATTAAGATGTAAGAAGCTAGAGCTAATGGGCCAAGCAGTGATTTAATTAATACAGTTATTTTTGGGAGTCTGGGCAACTGGGAAACAAGCAAGTGGCCTCCCTACAACAGCCTCCCATGTTGTGATTACAGGCATGTGCCACCACACTTGGTTTTTTAATGTGGGTGCTGGAATCTGAACTCAGGTCCTCATGCTTGCCTCCTTTTTATGTGTACGTGCTACTAGGGACCAGTCCTAGAGCCTTATGCATGCTGGTTAAGCGTCCCACCACTGACCTACACCCCCAGACCTAAGAGTAGATCCGAGTGCTATCCATCTGTCCCTCATGCTTACTGTTGATCGAACACTCTCCTACTGATGGACATTTGGGTTGTTCCCAGGTTCTGTGGCTGTCGTGGACAATGTGGCTATGAGCATCTTTGTGCTGACAGTGCTGTGATCCATATTGCAGACAGTGCTGTGATCCATATTGCAGACTGAACCCTGGCTGTTGTTGAGCTGTTACTAAGCCTTGCTGAACCTCAGTTTTTCCTTTCATAGAACAGGACAGTAAAATCGCTTGCATGAGCTGTTGAATAACATGAACAGGTGTGGAAGGTGGTGGTGGTAGTGATGGTGACACTTTTGTATCCTGTTGGGCGTTCTGGTTTACACGCAGGACTTCAGTGAGCTTGTTGGTCTGAGGCTGCCTGTCTGTGTCTCATACATCCTGATCCCCAAACTAGTTTTAGCCATTTTAGGTGTAGGTGAGTTCGTCTGTGCCTTCTAGTCTGTCTATACCCTCCCTCCAATTGACTGTGGAGAAAAATAACTCGGATTATCCTGATGACTCCCAGATATATCTCTAGCTGTCATCTTTACACTGAGTTCCGAACTTGAATTTGTCTTTTTACTGTGTTTTCAACCTGTGTGTGGTAGGACTTCATTAACTCCAGCACTCGGGAGATGGAGGCAGGAGGACCTTGAGTTGGAGGCTCGCCTGGGCTCTATAACAAGGCCCTGACTCAGAACCTCCATCTCTCTCCAAATTGCACATCTACCTACACTTCTTTATTTATTCTGTCATCATCAATGTCATCATCGTCATCATCACCATCATCATCATTATACTTTATTTTTCTTTTGTACCACAGGGATATAATTCACAAAGTCTATATGGTGGAACACATCAGGACAAATGACCAGGTTCTTTTGACAAATGAGTTGTAAGAACATTACATGCCTCATACACAGGGGTCCCAAAGTTTAGAGAGCATAGAAGATAAGGTGTCAGTTCAAGGCAGCCAGAGGGGGCTCTTTGGGGAAGGTCACGTGACCTTGGGGGATGTCTCAAAGAAAACTATGAGGAGAACAAGTTGGAAGAGGAGACACTAGGAGACTGAGGAAGCGTGCTTTCGGAGTGCAATCATTTTTCGGGTACTCATGCAGAGGACAGGAAGGGCAAGGACTCTAGACTAACCAGTAGAAATCGTGTTTTCTGGCCGATACCCCAGCTGGCACTTTGTGGGAGCATTTTATCTATCAGGCGCCCACACAGATGGAGCAGCGAGTCACCATGGCATTTGAAGCGCCACACTAGAACGTCTGAAAAGAAAGCCACGTCCCTCCCAGAGCGAAATTGCCAATAACCCGTGTTGCTGAGAACACAGCTAGTTTCATGGGCCCCAGATGAAAGACTGAATCCCGGGTGTTGCTTCCAAGAGCTGGGTGTAATGGTAATAAGATGCCAAGATTTTAAAGGCCCCCTTCATGGGCAGAATGCCTCTCTATTCACAAATAGAAACTTGCTGAGAATTTAATTAAGATCAGTGTACATAAAACTCACTGTTCCCAAGTAAACAAATATTAAGCAAGATACTTCACTCTCGTGTCATGGGCTCCTCCGGGAAGGGAAGTAAAGGGCCAGGAGGGATGGGTGTGATGATTTGTGTGTGTGTGTGTGTGTGTGTGTGTAAAAGATACACACAGAGCAGAAAATAGATTCCAGTGTGGGGAGGGAGAGGAGGAGAAAGGCAGGTGCGCACAGCGCCGAGGGATGAGGGGAGCAGAGGCAGATCGAAAGACACCCCCTCTTTCTGGCTCCATGTTATTCTGGTTCTGATGCCTAGCACTTCATTGAGACGGATGTCTCTTTTCACATCTGGCTGTCCCCTGGCTTCACGCAGGCCCCACTGAGAACTCACAGTGGACGTGGTACCTGTTGTCCCCCAGTGCTTATGGAGTGCCTTCTTGTGGGCACCTGCCGGTTTCTGCCCCAGGAGTCCTCTCAGCCCTGGAGATGCTGGTCGGAACGTAGCCTCGGGAGCTGGTGACAGTGGGCAGAAGGTGGAGCCTAAGTTCCCTTGGATCTTCGGGGATGATTGCTCTTGCCCTCATCTCTCGATGCTGGGATTACAGGTGTACCCCACCATGGCTGGTGTGTGTGGTGCCTGGGACCAAACTCCAGCTTTCATGCATGCTAGCCAAGCACTCTACTGGCTGAGCTGGGGGATGATTCTCCAACCTTCTTTTGTTTAATTTTAAAAGTAATTAATGAACAAAAAAAGCTTTGGTGCATGTATGTGCTATACTCTCCATTTCCTTGCCCCCCTTCTCCGAGTTTCTTCTCTCCAGACAGTTTCACTTCTGCTTTGTGTCCCCCCCCCCAAGTGTTTGCTGGGATCTGAACTCGGGTCTTCTGGAAGGGCAGTAAGTGCTTTTAACTGCTGGGCCAGATCTCCAGTCTGTTACATACATGATTAAAAGAGAACACACCAACTTTTTACCTTTATTTAAAGGGTGTGTATATGCTTCAACTTTTAGGCGTCGTTTTTCTCCGTGTGGACTTTGCAAATTGAACCCAGGTCGTCAGGCTTGGTGGCGAGCATGCTTCCGGCTTTACTACCCTGCTGATCCGTGTACATGATTTTGTGTATCTATAGAAAATGTAGGAACCACAAACGAGAGATAACGTACGATATTTGTCTTTCTGGGATTGGCTCAATTCACCTAACGTGATTATCTCCAGCTGTATCCATTTTCCTGTAAAGCACGTCTTGGTTTATTATGTGGAGAAACTGTTCCGTTGTCTACGCATCCGCAGTAGCTTCCTTTTCCATTCCTTTGTTGCTAGACATCCATGTGGGTTCTAGAGTTTGAACTTGAATTTCCGATGACGCTTCAGTTCACTGGCTATTCATTCACTGGTCACCGAACCTTCGTGGCCCTGACACTGGAGCCTGGCCACACAGAAACAAGATCCTGGAAGCCGTTGCCTGCCAGAAAGCCGGGAGAGACATAGGGTGGGATACTTCCTGTCTAGATAGACTCACCTCTCTGGTCAGTGGGACAGGAGGGAGTGATGAGTTAATTCTGTCTCACTGGGTGGTGGAGGGGCAGTCAGGAGGTTTGTGTGGAGGAGACACTGTGTGTGGAGCCTGGGGCATGAAAGCCAGAGCAAGGCTGTGCAGCATTGGCACACTGAGGCTGCAGACGGTACACACAGGCTGAAGAACCTCTGGCTTTTGAGAGCTGGGCTTTGCCATTGGTGGTACATCCCTGTCTCTGGATAGAGCAAAATTCCCGCTGATGTCTGTCACCTCTTCATTGTGTGCTTCTGAGAAGGTGAACAGGCCCCAGCTCTACCTTTGCTCACTTATCAGAGTTCAGCTGGTGAGAGGTGAGTGTAGTAATAAGAGCGGCAGGGCTGCGTTCCCAGCACCCCGGCTGCCTGCTCGGCTAGCTTATGCCCCGAAATAACAACACACAAACTGTATTCGTTTAAACACTGCTTGGCCCTTTAGCCCTAGCCCTTACTGGCTAATTCTGTTATCCCGATCAACCCATCTCTAATAATCTGTGAGAACGGGTCTTACCAGGAAGATTTTAGCCTAGTCCATCCTGGGTCGGAGCTTCATGGCGTGTGTCTGCCTGGGAGCGGGCATGGCGTCTCTCTCTGAGGCGTCTGCTCCCGAGAGGAGAGCTGTCGAGTCTGAGCTCACTTCCTCTTCCTCCCAGCATTCTGTCCTGTTTACTCCTCCCACCTATGTTTTAACCTATGAGGGCAAGCAGTTTCTTTATTGCTTAACCAATGAAATCAGCAGATTGATATATGACACTCCCACATCAGGTGAGAGTAAGGCAGGGCAGCTGGGAGCAGTTCCGGGGACACCGTGAGTCCTCAGCCCGAGTGACTTGTTTTAATGCTTTGCACTGTGAAGGGAGGGAGTTCACATCTGCAGACTTCAGAGCCCTTCACAAGGACATCTTTGTGACATGATAGTGCTCTGGGCAGTGTCTAGGCAAGCTGCTGGTCTCACTGGCCCGAGAGTTACATCAGCTTGTTATCACCTCCATTCCCCTGCTTCCTGGGACCTAAAAACTTTCATCTTTGACATTGGAGCACAGTGGGGGTGTTGTACAATTGCACTCTACCACCCCCTATGCCTGTGGGGAGTCTCGCGGTTGGGATGGATCCGATCTGGTGAGTGTGGGGACAGGACCAGGTGGCAATGCTCCAGACTTCTCACTTGCCTTGAGGCCCACGTCTCACCCTTTTCGGATGCATCTGCAGCGATGTTCTCAGATAAACTGGAGACCTCCCAACTGCCCACCCCACCCATCCTAGTGTTGCTCTGCAAACGGGACCGGCAGATGGCCAGCGAGCCCTGCTCTGCAGAGAGCTGGAAATGGCTCTGTTTTCTTTAGACTTAGGAAATAGAAGGGGCCAGAAGGAAAAGTGAAGGCGGCCTTATATTTGTGTAGATGAGGGAACCTGAGGCTTGGAGAGAGGTGGAATGGTGGTTTGTTCAAGGCGGGCCTTTTTCTTCTTGGGTCAACGAAAACCCTTGCCTCATCTGTCAGCTGGATACTCCTAATCTGCCTTTAAGAAGCTTTAACACTATCATTAATAATTTCTCCATCCATCCATCCATCCGTCCATCTGTCCATCCCTCGCACATCTATTTATTCTTCCATCCACCCATCCATCTATCCATCTGTCCGTGCATCTATAAATCCATCCATCCATGCCTCTGTCTATTCAGTCTCTAGCAAAAACCCCACGATATTGTCTCTACACCAGACACTTTTTGTTGTTGGGAATTTGGAAGTGATATATAGATTATGAATTTGAACCCCTGTTGAGGCAGGGAGGGCCTGGAGTCACATGGCTTATCTAATATTTTTTTTTCTCTGTTTTCTCCCAAATGATTGCATTACTTTGTTAATTTAATGCCAGCCTTCAGTAAATCACAACCCCTTTGCCGGGCGGGATTTTCTTTCTTCCTCCCCGTATGGATTTTGTTGTCTGTCCTAGGTTTCACTGATGGGTATAACGGAGCACCCAAGTATTCACTTCTGAGATCTAGGGGGCCTGGGGTGGCTCTTGTTCCTCCAGGAAGATTAGAACACTTTTCAGAGGTCATAGACCATGGAGAGGACAGGAGGACCTTCTCAGAGCAAGCCTTTCCAAATTCAGGGTGAAAGGTTCCAGTGCTACATTTTCCTTTAGCTCTTGAATAGTGTAGAAAATATTACCTGTACCCCTGCATAGCCTCAGAAGTGAAAAGAACTCAACTCCTCTCGTCTCCTCTCTTCTCCTCTCCTCTCCTGTTTTCCTCTCCTCCCTCCCTCCCTCCCCCTTCTTCTCTCCCCTCCCCTCCCTTTCCTCTCCTCTTCCCTCTCTCCTTTCCTTCCATTCTCCTCTACTCTCAATGTGTGGTATGTATTTGTTTGTACGCACATGTATGCACAACTGCCCTTGCCTGTGCACTTGTGTGGGGGCCCGAGATCAAGGTCAGGTGTCCTCTGTTGTCTCCACCTTATTTTTGGAGACAAGGTCTCTCAGGGAAGCTGGAGCTCTGTTTCAGGCTAGACTGACTAGCTGGTAAGCCCTTGATCTTGCCTGTCTCTGTGTCCTGCTCTTCCACAGTGCTGGGGTTACAGAGGGAGGCTAGTGTGTCTGGTGTTTATGGAAATGCTGGGGATCTGAACTCAGGTCTCATGCCTGCACAGCAAGCACTCTGCATCTCTTCAGCCTAAAAAGGTCTGTTTTAGCCAGGTGATGGTGGTGGCACATGCCTTTAATCCCAGCTTTGGGGAGGCAGAGGTTGGTGGATCTCTATGAATTTGAAGGTAGCCTAGTCTACAGAGCGAGTTCCAGGACAGCCAGGCAGGGCTACATAGAGAAAAAAAAAGTCTTAAAAAAAATTGAGCTAAGTCTCTTTTGTTATGAGAGAAGCATGGTAGAGACCAGGAGTTCCAGAGTTTACAGGCTCGCTCACTCCCCCTCCCTGCCCGAGTTTCTCTGTATAACAAACAGCCCTGGCTGTCCTGGAACTTGCTTTGTAGACCAGACTGGCCTCAGACTCAGAGACTCACCTGCCTCTGTCTCCAGATGGCTGGAATTAAAGGCGTGCACCACCACGCCTGGTTTAGGCTCACAATTTCAGCTGCCACAGGGAGGGAGTCACTTTCCACTTTGTTCCACACTGAAACTCCTAAGAAGGGAACGGTGGGTTCAATTTAGATAGAACACCCTTCTAAGCCAATCAGCTGTGTCCAGGGAAGGGGATCCTGGCACCCAAAACAGTGGCTTCTGTAGAACCCCGCAAACAGGAAAGTTCCCAGGATGTGGTATCTGCGTGTGTACATCCTGTTTATTCAGGGTATTAACCTGGGTGTGGTCCGGCAATACCAGTGTCTGACTGACCATTGGGCTCACAACATCTCGGAGGGATGATGAGTTTTCCAAGCTTTGGCCCCATTCTTCAGCCTTTGAAGGGCCTGCAGAACCTCATAAGGCAACCAGGCCTGGCCGATCTTGCCTCTGTGGTGCGCATGGTCTGGGAGAGACAGGCTGAAGCTGAATTGTGGTTTTCCTCATTCCTGCTGCCCTGTGTTCAGTTAACAGAAAGCTCATTTCTGGATCGTACTGAGCCCTGCTCCAGTTCTGGCTCTGACACTGCTAAATCATTACTAATCATTATTGATCTTTATGAGCCTCAATCTCCTTATTTAGAAATAGAGACAAGAGAAAATCACTTTGCAGAGGCTGGAGACAATCTGTCCCAGGGGCTTTCAGACTGTTTATCTGTATCACATCAGGACTAGAACCCACCCTATGACTTCTAGTGGTGTGGCCTGATCGTTTGCATTTTGAACCTGTGTCTAGTGACACTGGTACTATTGCTCTGGGCACCACAGGTTGAGAAGCACTGGTCTATATTTATGATGAGTCTCAGCCAAGCGGCATTCTGAGGTACCCTATTACCACCTCCCTCCCCTTGGCAGATTTTTGGCAATATCTGGAGGTTGTTTTGTTTGTCATGACGTGTGTATGTATGTGTGTGTGTGTTTGTGTGTGTGTGTGTGTGACCATATATGCCCTGATAAGTGGTGGGCAGAGGTCAGGGATGCTAAGCATACTACAGCACACAGGGTAGCCACAGTCTAGACCTGCAACCTAGGATATCAGGAGTGGTGAAGCAGAAAATTCTGGTCTGCAAGGCTCTTATCCTAGCTGTCCTTTGCAGATGCGAAACCCTGGTCACATTGTCTCCCTTCCCCGAGTCGCACTAACACAGGATTAGTTCTAAGAACCTTTGCCACTCTAATATTTGGTCAAACACAATTTATTAGGGCTGGGGAGATGGCTCAGTTGGTAAAACTGCTTGTTGTGCAAACCTGATGACCTGGGTTCGGGTCCCTAGTATCCATGTAAAATCTGGGCGTGGACAGCACTAGGGAGGTGGAAACAGGAGGATCCCTGGAGCTCATTGGCCAGACAGTCTAGTTGAACTAATGAGCTTCAGGTTTGTGAGAGACCCTGCCACAGTCAGTAAGGTGGAGAGTGATTGAGGAAGGCATCCAGAGTCTGTCTCTGTTCTCTGCATGCACACTGCACATATGTGTACACCCCATACAGACAAGTGCATCCCCATGCACACAAACATACCACACATACACACAGACAAAAACCATTATTAACCACTACCTATAGGCAAGATATGGTAGCATTTCCAAGCAAGGCATTTTCTTATATGGGATTCTACTCTTGGCAAGCAGTCTGAAAATGTGGCTGGGTTTTCCATTGTAATGGGTAATGACTGCTTTTACAATCTATGTAAACTGGACTATGTTTTCTTCTTTGTCTCTGGTGGAATTCAGAAAAATGTTGCCATGCCTTTTTATTTTCGTTTGTGTGTCATAAACACATGCACTAATGAGGGCTTCTGGGCACGAGCCTGCTAATTGGTGATGGTAACCACGGGCCTGTGTTCAACCCACCAAAATCAAATTTTCACACTTGGCTAATTGAAGCCAACCTTTTGTTTGGGAATTAATAAAATATGTATTGCAATTAGCTGTGGTCAATAACTAACAGTGTTGCTAATTGACAATAGCAGACAGAGGTAGAAGGGGCAGAAGAACCTACAGTGAGGGACAGCAAGTTTTTCGGGGTCAATGTTTGGCTGTTGGCCTTGGTTTCTAAGCAGCTTCTAGAGGGAATAAGGCCTCCCAGCTAGAGCGACAGCCCTTTCCTGCTGGCCTAGGATTCTCCACGGGTTTCCCTTGTTTTATACCCCAGGAATAAGGATGTTCCTTAGTCCTGGGAAAACAGGGATAATTGATCACCCTAGTGGAGACAGAAAATTTATCAGTAAGAGATTTTTCAGAGTAAGAGATTTTTCAGGCAAGATGGAGAGAAAAACTACTTCCGGTCTAGTGTTTCTGAAACTGTTTTATTCATGGTTAGATGAATGGGGACGTGTCTGGGAGACTTAGCAGCAGAGCCGGGGTGGTGTTAGAGGGGACACAGCAGCAGAAAGCTTATGTAAAAGCTCCTAGGAAGGACAAGGGAGGAAGGACAAGGAAGTCACCATATAAAGAAGCTGGGTAACGCTGAAGCAGAGACGACGGGGCGTGGGTCGAGTGGTGTGAGGAAAGGCTGCAGCTTGAGACTTTATTTTTAAAATGAAGTCAGTGGGAGAAACGCCGAAGGGCAAAAATGTAGGCATGATAAGATCAGAAAGTTCTTTGTCGCACAGAGATCACTCTGGCTGTTGGCATAATTATGACGAATGGGCTTCCTGGGAGCAGGGAGCGCAGAGCAAAGCAGAGAAACTGCCACTGTGGGGAACTTAAGCAATCCCCATCTGCCTTCACAGTTCTAGATGTCAGGTCAGACTACTGTCGGGACAGTCCTTTCCTCGAGCTGGGAGGGAGCATCTGTGCCATGCATGGGCCCAGGGTCTGGCGATGCCCACAGTTCATAGTGTTTGCTTGATTGCAGGTGTGGCATCTCCCCTCTGCCTTCGTGTTTACATGTGCACAGGTGTGTGCCTCTTCTCATCTTACAAGGACATCGGCCATATTGGATTAAAGGGTAATTTCTATATGACTTCACATTGACTAATTTTATGTTTAATAACTGATTTTTCCAATGAGGTCACTTTCTAAAGGCATGAACTTCCGGACTTCACATCTTTTGGGGGCAAAGGGTGGGACCTCACATCTTTTTTTTTTTTTGGGTGGGGCACAATTCAACCCATCACAGTTGACTGGAGACATTAGTTCCTCAGAACATGAACTTGATCATGTCTTCCAACATGACAGCTGGCTTCACAGAGTCAGCAAGAAAAACATGAGAGAGAACCAGCACGTTCATCTCTTTTTGTAATGTAATCTCAAAGGGACACAACCTTACTTTTTCTGGATTTGATTTTTTAGAATCGAGCCACAGGTGTAGGCCACTCCCAAGGGCGGAGATTACCCATGGCCCCCAACACTGGAGCTGGAATCACAGGGGGATGTCTTGAAAGCCCACTGTCGGACACGGATAGGTTTGGGCTACTAAATCTCCTTTCTACTGGCTGAGAGTTGCTCCCAGGGGTTTTCTTGGTTTTAGTGTAAGAAGTCTCACTACTTCTGGAAACCATTTCAGTACCAGGCAAATTGGCTCGCCCTAGTACAGAGTTTGCTACCTTGGCACTGTTGAATCAAGAAGCAATGGCGTGGCAGCACCCGGAAGGCATGAAATTGTGGACTTGGCCCTCCAACACTCGCAGCTTAGAGCATCATCAGGGAGACCAGACAAAATGTCAGCTGTGGAGGATAAGTGGCTCTAGCTTACCGAGAGCTCAGTTAGTGCCACCAGTTTGAAGTGACTCTCCATAAAGCTGAAGCAATAGGCTTCAGGAGGCCTAGCGTTAAGAAGACCAAATGTACAACAACATTTGGGGGAGGGGGGGGCGGGGGGAAGATCAGGCCATTAGGTGGTCACTTATCAAGATCTGGAAGGGGTATGCATCGATTTGAAATGATAAAGCAGCATCAAAGCAAACCAAGTCTTTCTCACTCTGAAGATGCCAAGAGACAGTTCCTGCTACAGGCAGGGGAAGGGACAATAGATACCAGAGTTTTGATTTACATATAAGCTTCTCTGTTTATTAAGGAAAGATGTTCTCATGGTGAAGATCTGAGACCCACCAGGAGCGACTGTGTTGCTATGGTTGCTTGTTTTCTACCTGAGGGAGAGTGGCTTACTCTCTGCAGTCAGTTGCTTTAGAGGCCCCAGGGAACACGGGGGACAGAAGTCCTTTTAGTGTTCTGTTTCTCTTGTTTGTTTGTTCTCCCTGCTGTCTTTCACTGCTTTGGGCAATGGATCTCAACGCTGAACGTGCATTAGAATCACCTAACAGGCTTATTGAAGCATACAAAGCTTGTGCCCAGCTCTAGAGTGTCTGAAAAATTTCCAAGGTGATATTGCTCAACCTCACTTTGAAGAATACTGGATGGGGGCCATGAAACACCTGCAAGATATCAAAGAAACATAATGTTCATCTATCTTACCAAATCACATCGACAGCATTCTTGTAGTGCCCATCTCTCCTTGAAGCAGGAGATTTCAGTTAGTCATGGTGGAGAAGGCATGGAGAATTAGTTCATGGGATTGGAGGCATGTAGAGGAAGGAGGCTCTTTACATCACATCACACCACAAAGCAGAGAAACAGCCCCAGAAGCTTTCCCAGCTCCCTAAATACCACCGGCTGGGGACAGTGTTTAAATAAACCAGTGGAGGATTCAAACCACAACAGTGTAAATGAGAGAGAGGGGGGGCAGGGAAGAAGGGAAAGAGGAGGGAGAGGAAAAGGGAAGGGAGAGAGAAAGGGGGAGAGAGAGGGAGAGAGAGAGACAGAGACAGAGACAGAGACAGAGAGAGACAGAGAGAGAGAGCATGCATAACTGTGTTGACTTGTTTTATGTCAACTTGACATAGGCTAGAGTCATCAGAGGGAGCCTGGGCTACACAAGACCAATGCAGAAACAAATCAAGGTGGTGGTGGCTCACATCTTTAATCCCAGTCCCAGGGAGTCACACGCCTTTAATCCCAGCACTAGAGGGAATATAAAATGGGAGGAGAAAGATGCTTAGCCTGCTTAGTCTGTGGTTGATCAACCTTGGTAGAGGTAAGACTTCTCTAGTGGCTGACTGCTTTACTTTTCTGGTTTTGAGGTTGAACTCCAATTTCTGTTTCTGAGTTTTTATTATTCATGCTACAGACTTTGCTGTCTCCCCAGCCTTGAAAACCTGAATTTTGGTATTGAAAAGAATTATACAATGGAATACTTCAGATGGTACGGATGCAGTTCTGCCTCCCTCAGATTCTAGAAGCCAGGCTCCACAGTCTTCCTCCACGATCCCTAATTGTTTTTTGTAAACCGAGTCAGGTTTTAAATGGGAACAAATGGCAGACAAAGGAAAAGCTGAGCTGGGACTCCTTCATTTGTGAGCTTGGTCTCAGCACCTCAGTCAGCTGCCATCCACCTCACGGAGGATACTTCACCGCAGTGAGCCCCAGTTCCTTCATCAATAGAACTTACAATAATCTCTCTGCTTCAAGAGTTCTGTAAATGCAGAGTGACGTCCTGTCTAAGGAACAAGCAGAGGCTGACGACAGCAGATTTTGCTTCCTTGCAGGATGACAAGGACCACAGCGCTGCATAACCATGTGTCTGTGGCAGGGTCTCTTGTCCTTGGCACTACACTGACATTTGGGCATCAAGAATTTTGCAGTGGGCAGAGGGCTTTGTAGATGACTAGTGTCAAACCTGGTCTCTAGCTACTGAATGCCAGCATACCTGCCCAGTGTGACAGTCCAACAGCTATCTGTCCAGACATTGCCTAGCTTCTGGGGGACAGTGCTGTCGTCAGTTGTAATTCTTGGTGAGGTGGGAGACTGTAAAGTATGCTCTCAGGAAAGAGGTAAGTTATCTGAGTGCTGTGATTTGATAATTGTTATTACTTTTCATTAACTTCTTTTGCATTTCTGAATGCGAAATCTGCACAGTATACACATGAAGGTGCTGAATTAAACATGGATGCTCAGCATCATGCATTGTTTGTATTGATTTTGTGGCTGAGCAGAGGTGCTCTGTTTGCCTCTGTCACCCCTGGACCACAGGGAGAGACTTATTCAAACCCCTTTTGTGCGTGGCTGCCTTTGGCACCTGTGAGTTTCCCATAAATGAACCCCCTCTTTCTCCTTCAGCCCCCTCCTCCAGGAAGGAGGCATTAGTGTGAAGGCTCTCTCCCAGGGCAACCAGAGTGGGGTGGTCTTTCTATAAAGTTGGCATCAACTTCATAACTTTATTTCAAAAGCTCAGACAGGCGATATTGACAAAAGTCAACCGAAGTATCAGCCATTAGCCAGGAATCCACCTGAGTTGCTGTGCTGCTAGCAAAAGAAGTCTCAAAGACCCCCAAAGTGTGGTGTCATCATGTTTACAGCGAGCTTTGAAACGGATAAGAAATGCTCTCTTGAGTCTGATTTCTCCATTATCCCGTTGCGTTCGGGGTTTCAAAAGGGACCCAAATTCTATTTTTCCTGAAGAAAGGGAGCACAGATTCACAGATTTCATTACCAACTTAAAACAAATTGAGCAAAAACCTGGGGAGTCCTCCACCCCTCCCCATCCAGAAAGGCCTCCTTTAAAAACCAGCACACATCTGCACACTTAAGTACCTTCTGCCGAGGTCTAAGGAAGTCAGTCTATGGAATTTGTGTGAGTTCATTGAGTCTGCTTCACTTTCAGAAACTGAATAAGGAATGAAGATATAGCCTTTAGTTTGTTTTAAAGACTGAAAAAGCCTGATGCATCTGCCAGGAAAGTTTGCACGGGGCATTGAGAGCTCATCAGAGGCAGATGTAGAGTATAGCATTGGCTTGGAACTGGGCCAGGCATTGGGGCAGCTTTTGGATTTTCTCTTCAAATAAGTTAAAAAAAAAAAAACACCAAAAACCTCTAGCTTTTCATTTAGCTGTTTGAAAATCATCCCCTGCTCTCTCTTTCTCAGCAGAGAAATGCTTGTTTGCATTAGAAAGGGCACTTTCAAGCATGTAGCCACGAGGCACATTCAGATTTCTTTCCATTCATTTCCCTTCAATTAATAAAATACGAATTTTAGGGGCTGGAGATGGCTCCGCAGTTAAGAACACTGGCTGCTCTTTCTGAGGACCCAGGTAGAATTCCCAGCATCCACATGGCTGCTTAAAACAGTCAGTAACTCCAGTTCCAGGGGATCCCACGCTCGCATACAGGCAAAACACCAATGCACATGAAATAAAAACAAAAGATTTCTGTTAAAAAAAATAAGAATTTCAGGTCCCAGTCAGCTCAGCCGTGTGTTGGGAGTTGACAGTTCTGTCAGGCTCCTGGCTTTTCCACCATACTGCAGTATTAGAGCTAATGGGTTTGGGAAGCAAGGACTAAGAAAAAGGAGACACAGTCAGGTGATGACCTAGTCTCTGACCCTCAGAACTGTAGCTGCTGACACATGGTATATTTCCTTCAGATTTTACGACTTTTCAAAAAAAAAAAATTCTTTGACTGGGATGCCAATCTTTGTGAACTGTTTTTTCCTCCTAGTGAGTGTGTGTGTGTGTGTGTGTGTGTGTGTGTGAGAGAGAGAGAGAGAGAGAGAGAGAGAGAGAGAGACAGAGAGAGAGACAGAGAGAGAGACAGAGAGAGAGAGAGAGAGAGAGAGAGAGAGAGAGAATACATATATGCTCTTACAGGTACATTGTTGGGTGTCTTTCTCTATTGTCCTCCTGTTGTAACAAAAGCGGCGGGGCTGCGACCTGGCACCCGGCCACCTGCCAGGCTAGCTTTATTGGAAATAATTACACGGAAACTGTATTTCTATCTAGCCTCTTCTAGGCTAGCTCTCGCACCTGGACTAGCCTATTTCTAATAATCTGCTGTAGCCCATGAGCTGGCTTACCAGGAATGATCTTAACCTGCGTCTGCCTGGAGTGGGAGAATCATGGTGACTCCCTGACTCAGCTTCTTTCTCCCAACCTTCTGTTCTGTTTACTACACCCACCTATGTTTTAACCTATGAGGGCCAAGCAGTTTCTTTATTGCTTAACCAATGAAATCAACAGATTGATATATGGCACTCCCACATCCTCCTCCTCCTTGTTTTTTGAGTCAGGGTCACTTACTGAACCTGGACACACTGATTGGCTAGATTGGCTGCCCAGTGAGCCCCTGGGGTCTTCCTGTCTGTACCCCTCCTCCAAGCACTTGCGGGTAAGCACCACCATGCTTGGCTTTTTCCTTGGTCACAGGGGATTTGCTTGCCTAGGAAACAATGTACCCATTCTGCCCAGCCCTCACTTAATATTTTATCAAGAGACTTTTCTCATCTTAAAATACATTTTTTGAAAGTAGGACTTGTAAATTATTTTTTGTTTGTTTGTTTGGGAACTTGCTTTTAGGAAACTGAAGCGAAGTGGGCAACAAGTTCTCTGGAACCTTACTACTCAGTGGCAAAGGACTTTGACCATTTGGTGGGCATTTTTTTGAGTGTAAATACACAGATGGGCTTATAAACAGACAGTGAATTTTATTAGGGATATTTCCATGTCAGTGGATATGGAGATACATTATCCCTTTTACTGGCTGCCATTAGTGCATGACAGATGCTATGTTTGATATCTCTTGCTTCATTTGATCAGTACCTTCCTCCTTTCTTCATTTCCTTCTCTCCTTCTCTTCCTCCCATCCTTCTTTTCTTCTTTCCTTTCTCTCTCCCCCCTCTCCCACAACCACCTCCCTCCCTCCATCCCTTCCTCCCCTGTCCCCTCTCTCTCCCCCTCCCTACTTTCTTCCCCTTCTCTTTCCTCTCTCCCTTCTTCCCTTCCTCTTTTCTTTTCTCCCTCCCTTCCTCTTTCCTCCTTCCTCCCTCTCTCCTTTCCTTCCTTCCTCTGCCCCATCCCCCTTTAGTTCAAGTGTGTGTAGGTGCATATATCTTGGTGCATGTGAAGGCCAGAGGACAATTTCAGGTCATTCTTTTGGCACTGCCTACCTTGTTTTTGGAGACAGGGTCTTTCACTGGCCTAGAGGATCCAGCTATCCTAGGTCTCTCACTTGCCAAGTGCACTAGGGCAGATGGCTGGGCCAGGAGGGGGATGAAGCTCAGGGGAGTGACTGACTGTCACTGGGCCCAGAGTTAGGGCCCCAATGGATGCCAACATGGCTCTAGGCCACTGGTTTTCTCTCAGGGGCAGTGGTGTCCTCTGGACATTTTTGTTATAACTGAGGGGTATGTGCTGCTGATTGAATTGAGTGGGTAGAGGCCAGGGAACATCCCACAGTGGACAAGATGGTCTCCAGCACAACAAATGGTGTTTGACTGTCTCGTTCACAGGTGGAAAGTGCTATGGCTGAGAATCCCTGTTCTAGAAGACTCTGGGACTTATTGAGACTGCGGGGAACTGAACTCTGGGTAGGGAAAGTTCTTTAGGTGGAGCATTGGTGACAAGGAGGGGAGAGAAGAGAGGAAGGGACAGTTATTCCTGAGGCCAGGAGCTTCAGTGAGGAGCAGAGAGGTTCTCCACTGTGAAGCTCTATTTTGACATGTGTCTCTGATGGCTGAGCCTGAACTGTCTTTAGCTGATGGTGCTTGTTTGGGGGTGCGTGGAACCCTTTGGAGGCGCGGCATAGC
The DNA here is from genome assembly GCF_018167655.1 of Microtus oregoni. Lineage (NCBI taxonomy): Eukaryota > Metazoa > Chordata > Mammalia > Rodentia > Cricetidae > Microtus > Microtus oregoni. The sequence goes on from NW_024543079.1 coordinate 7,115,132, forward strand.
CAGCAGCTGTGTGTACCCTCTCATTTGAAGGTTATACCTGCTTCTAGGTCCACCCATGCTCCCTTGGTCTACCACCGTGTGAACAGCCACTGCCTTAGTCTCCCACTGCCATGCATGGAGCCCTCCTGCTTTGCCTTCTCAGTATGAAGGACAGCAACCCTTGAAACTGTGAACCATGACACACATTTCTTAGCTGTTTCTGTCACTCATTTTGTCACAGAAACATAAAATGAATACAGTGACTAACATGTTCAACTTTACTTGGCCGTTTTCCATGCTAGGACCCCCAAAACAAGGATGATTGGTCACTCTAGCCAAACTCTATGCTTGAACACCATTCTAGTCTCTTTCCTCTACAAAGTTCACAACCTGTAACAGAGGGATCCCAATGCTTTGGTCCCACCAGCCACTTTTTTGTAGACATATAGGTTAGGCTTGGTTCCTCATTTTTTGACCTAGATACTCCCAGATCCTATCAATATTCATGTTCCTGCTTATAATATAATGATGAGGCAAAGAGACAAAATAACATGAGCAGTGGAGAGACTTGCTTCTCAAAGTGTGGTCCATGGGCCAAAACCACCAACAGCATCTGATAACTTGAAAGAAAAGTAACATTCAGTACTCAGTAACCTCTGCCCACTTTCTCTCCCCAAGACCTCCTGAAGAGCCTGCAGATTCCCCCTATGGTGGGAGTTGAACTCAGGGCCCTTGTTTTTTCTAGCACACACCCTTCCACTGAGCTCTGCATAGTTACAGGGTTTCTCTGTGATTCATGAACCCGTTTGGTTTTTTCTTTTGTGATTATAGGGCATTGTATACTCACTCCTTCCTGTATTCTGGATGAGCCCCCACCTCACGCCAGCCAGAGTGGCCTATGGAGGGATCCTCACCCTATCTCACTGAGGTGCTGATGAATTATTGAACCAGGTGAGAGCACCCTTGCACCTCCCTGAAGTGTGTGGAGAAGCATTCAGTGCATTAAGCCCTCTCTCTTTTTGTTCAAACCCAAGGTCATCTCTAGTCAGGATGGAGGGAGCTAGGTTTTAGCCTGCACTGGACACTCATGCCCTGCTTGGGCAATGAATTATTGAAATCCAAGAAACGCCATTTGGTCAGTCATGCTGGCTCAAGGGGTTCCCAGAGGGCAGCACCTCAGAATAGCCTCTCTATTTCTTTCATCCAGAAGTTAAAAATAAAATAAAAATACAAAAACAACGAGTTGACATGGCTACTACCTGGATGACTGTATATTTTTATTTATATATTTAATGCATGAGAGAAAACACAGATATTGATAAATCCTCCAAATTGAGTCTTCGCCCTTTTTCAGAGTCAGTGCTATCTTGATTTCCACGAATAGCAGTGCCTTTTGAAATAATTCTTTGGGAAACCTTTGTATTTTCACATACATATATATATATATATGTATGATGAAGGGAGAACACACAATATTGCTTTATAAGAACATTTCTCAACATTTGCCCAGATTTATTCCTGGTCCCTTTACACACTGCTTGTTTTGCTTTTGACCTCTCTTCTTGTTGATGTATGTAGCTCTAATCCCTTCATTCAATTGGCTGCCAGGTATTCTGTCATGCGGAGAGGCCATGTTTAGTTTCTCATTTACATCCTGTTGCATATTTATATTGTTTCCAATTTTTCACCGTAGTGAACAATTCTGCAGGCATCATTCTCGCCCTGGGTCTCACCAGGCCCATGCGGGAGAGTTTCTGAGCAGACATGTCTCCTAGAGTGGAATCATTAGCTTCTATATTATGCACACTTTCAATTTTCCTGGGTATGTCCATTGCTCTTCCAAAGGAGCTGTAGAAATTTCCATTTCCACCAGGAGCCTAGAAAAGTACAATTTTCTCACATCCTCTCCAGCGCTTGATATTGTCAGGATTTTTTATTGTTGCTTGCTCCTCAGGAGAAAAATAGTTTGCTTCTGTGGTTTGAATTTATTGCTGGTTTCTTTTGGTTGGAAGAGATGTCATCGGGGTAAGATGAGGGCTTAGCTGAGGTTGGTAGGCTGGTCCTTGTCGAGCTGAAAGGGAGACTGGGCAAGTCTGTTGCCCTCTCTGGTCTTCTATTGATGTGGGAGTGATTTCTTTCTTATCTGTTGCTTTCATTGGTTAATTAATAAAGAAACTGCCTTGGCCCATTTGATAGGCCAACCCTTACGTGGGTGGAGTAAACAGAACAGAATGCTGGGAGAAAGAAGCTGAGTCAGGAGTCGCCATGATTCTCCCACTCCAGACAGTCGCAGGTTAAGATCTTCCCTGGTAAGCCACCTCGTGGGCTACACAGATTATTAGAAATGGGTTAGATCAATATGTAAGAGCTAGCCAATAAGAGACTGAAACTAATGGGCCAGGCAGTGTTTAAAAGAATACAGTTTCCGTGTAATTATTTCGGGGCATAAGCTAGCCAGGCGGCCGTGAGCCGAGGCGGCAGGAATGCAGCCCGCAGCTCCATCAACATTCTATGGTATCTTAGGTCTAGACGGTCTTTGGGAGGAAGGTACCCTGAAGGAGGCAGGGTGCTTCTGACTTGTGGGTTTGGCATTTTTAATAACAAGATCTGTACAGGAAGGTCACTCCAGTTAGGGCCCTCTAGGGTTACCATTTAGCAAATTATTCTGGAATTAATGAAGAACATCCATGTTGTAGAATGTGATTCTATTAACAAAACAGTTGTCACCTTCATCAGATCAGCTGTGCCTGGTTGCAAGAGACCATCACCATTGGGCCTGTTGCCTGCTGACCCTTGTGTCAGAGGAGAGGGTTGAGAGAGTCATCAGATCCTCACCTGAGATTCAAGTTGCTGTTCCCAGCCATTTGTATGCAATTCTGTCCTATTTGCCCATGACTTTGGAGTCTTGGGAGATGCTAGAATATATATGCTGGGGAAGACTAGGGGAAGGAGGTTCCATTTCTGTGGCTATGGGGAGGCTATCATCCATGTCAGGTGAAGATATTTTAATGTAGCAGCTTTGGGCTTCCCTATGCTCTCCTAGGTAGCCTCTCATTCATGTTCTATAGGTAATAATAATAATAAACTCACGGGTTCCTTAGGATGAACTTTAGTGAAATCACACTTGGGTTTGTCACTGGGACCTTTTAATGACAGGGAAGATATTGTTATGTTTATTTCGCCCCAGAAAGGGATTCTCACAACACTCCAACATTGGAATCAGAAGTGGGTTTTAGTCCTGGTTCTAACGTTTCCCTGGAGCGTGGTTGTGGATGGATGAGCTGGTAGAATTCCAGTACAAATCCAATTCAAGGGCAAGGAAGCCTATGGGGAGCCATGTTAATAAGGCCTTTTCCCCAACTGGGGCACACTGTAGAGTAGTGGGAGGAAGCTCTGGGTTTTAAGTGCAGATCCGACAAAGTGTGTTTCCTGAGGCCAACTCTGTTCTTGCTTTTGGCTAGAATGTTTTTTGTTTGTGAAGTAGAAAGACATTGCTTCAGTTGAGATAGAGGTATCTTAGTGTGGGCAGGGACTTGACTTACATACCTGGAAACCTTATGAATAGGATTGAAGGGCTATGGGAGTTGCACGATTCATCCTACAACACACCCCATAATTTAAATGAAATTAAAAAATTTCCTAGGTATTCTGCTCCAGGTAGAAGCTGAGATGTCACTCAATGGATGATCTAACTTAACAAGTAATGAGAATCTTGCCATTGGAGGTATTAAAGCAGAGACTCCACAGACTATGGGAGGAGATGCTGGGCACATGCACAGTCTTGAAGTCTCTGCTTGCATGTCTCCAAGGACGTTGCTGGAAGCAGCTGTGGCTATCTGGTGTTAAGAAAAGACAGACAACCACCAAGTCTTCCATAGCTCCATCCCTGAGGCTGGGAATGTCTTTCAAGAACTATCCCCAGTAAAGCACTGTGAAGTTATAGTTCTCAAAACATGATCTCTAGACATGAGCATCACTGGGAACATGCCAGAAATGCAAACTCCCAGGTTCTTCTTTGATGGAGGAAGGTCATTGGCTAATAAAGGAACTGCCCTGGCCCATTTTATTGGTTAGAGGATAGGTGGGAGGAGTAAACAGAACAGAACGCTGGGAGGAAGAGGAAGTGAGCTCAGAGACTCCACAGCTCTCTCGGGAGCAGAGGCCTCAGAGAGAGACGCCATGCCCCGCTCCCGGGATGAAGCTCCGACCCAGGATGGACTAGGCTAGAATCTCCCTGGTAAGCGCACCTTGGGGTGCTACACACAGATGATTATAAATGGGCTAAATTAATATGTGAGAATTAGCCTAGAAGAGAATGGGCCAGGCAGTGTTTAAATGAATACAGTTTGTGTGTTGTTATTTCGGGGCATAAGCTAGCTGAGCAGGCAGCCGGGGTGCTGGGGACGCAGCCCCGCCGCTCTTATTACTTCACTTCTTGGATAACACTGTGATGGCTCAGTTTTGGCTTGTTTGAGTTGAGAAACACCAAGAAAGATTTGGAAAGTGCACCTCTGGGTGTTTCTGTGAGAGCATTCCCAGAGCACCAGATCAAAAGGGCTCTGACCCAGCGAATGATTTTATGCATCCACGGATTCAAACATTGACCAGACTGGTGGCTGGATAGGTGGCTCAGTGGATAAGAGCACTGGCTGATCATCCAGAGGATCAAGGTTCAATTCCCGGTACTTACATTAGGGCCCACAGCTGTCTTTAACTCCAGTTCCAGGGGGTCCAACACCCTCTTCTCGTCTCTCTGGGCACCAGGCATGCTCATGGTGCACAGACACAAATGCAGACAATACACCCATCACCTACAGAGATAGACTGCTAAGAGATGATAGACCTGTGGTAGGCAGAGCCTAGTTAGAGGGAATGAGCCACGGGGAGCATGTCCACGGGAACTGCATCTTGCCCTGGCCGCTTCCTGTTAGTGTCTTGCTCTGCTTCCTGTACCATCATGCCTTCCCCGTCATGGTAATTTAAAGCCTCCGAGCCTATGAGCAAAACATGTGTTTTCTTGCTTTCTAACTGGTTTTATCAGGTATGTTTGTCAGAATGACAAGGAACTAACTAACATGTCCACTGAATTAGAAGTCAGGATTCAGCAATCTGTGTCTTTATAAGTCCTTCAAAGATCTGATTACTCATGACACTTGGGAACTGGCTCAGAAGGCTGGCCTGAGATCCAGAAGCCATGTGTGTGTTTTGAATAGGTATGGCCACCATAGACTCATTGTTTGAGTGCTTGGCCCCAAGGGAATGGCACTATTAGGAGGTGGCCTTGTTGGAGGTCTCAAATATGCTCAAGCCACACTCAGTGTGGCAGTCTCTTGCTGCTGCCTGTGGATCAAGACATATGACTCTCAGCTCCTCCTCCAGCACCATGTCTACCTGCATGTTGCCACCGTGCTTCTCGCCATGACAGTAATGGACTAAACCTCTGAAACTGTAAACCAGCCCCAATCAATGTTTTCCTTTATAGGAGTTGCCATGGTTATGGTGTCTCTTTACAGCAGTAGAAACCCTGAAACCATGGCTATGAGCTCGACTTCTCTGGTGGTAGAGAGAAGTTGGAAACTGGATTTGAAGTGAAACTGGATTGGAGGGAGGGAAGAGGTGGCTCTAGGAAGAGTGTTAAGCACAGAAAATAAAAGGGAAAGAAGCCTGGTAGATGTTAGAGAATTGCATTTTTGTTTACAGAAAGGGTTTTGTCTATTTAAGTCAGGCATGGAGGTTAGATCCCAGCTCCTGCTTGAAAGGAATATGGTTAAGTGAAAGGGACAGGGATGAGATGGGCTGGGAGGCAGATGGACAACTGTGTACTCTCTAAACAAGGACAGGGGCAACATGGGGAGAAGGAGTCACGGTGAGCGGCCCATGGGAAGAAGGGGTCACGGCAAGTGGCCCATGGGGGAGAAGGGGTCATGGCGAGTGACCCATGGGGAGAAGGGGTCACGGCGAGTGTCCCGTGGGGAGAAGGGGTCACCATGAGTGACCCATGGGGAGAAGGGGTCACGGCGAGTGGCCCATGGGGAGAAGGGTTGTCGTGAGCGGTACAGCACTTCTTTGCCTCTAGTCTCATCTCTGAAAGATCTTCCTTGCCACAGCTGTGGTCCCAGGTGGAGCAGGAGCAGAGGGAGAGTCTGGCCACGGACTGCCTTTTTACCATCACTCACGTCCACATGGACTTTCAAGAAACAGCAAGTGCCCTGTCCTCAGAGGCATGCAGGCAGCAGCAGCAAGGTGATCTCAGCGTTGGGTGGAAGGGTGGCCTTTGTGATCTTATGGATGGGGTCCCATCCAAGATTATGTAACTGCTCTGAGGGTCAGTCATCTAGCTTGGGTTCTATAGCACTGGTCCTCCTTGCCACATCTCCTTTGCACCCAGTTCTAGCTAAATAATGTCCGTCTGGACATTCTCAATGGTTGGGCAGAGACGAGTGGCTTTAGGCGTCGTGTGTCAGGTGAGTGGAAGACAAGGGCAACGTGAAAGCAGGAGCACAAACCACTGTGTCTTGGCAAAGAGCACTTGTGTTCTCTCCACTCTCTGCCTCTCCTGGGAACGTGCCTAGTTTCCCCCCAGAACATCTTGTTCTTAGCCCGAGGGTCCCCATGAGCATCTCTGCAGGCAGGGGTATGGCCACTCACTGTCACTTTCTATTCTCTGTCAGTGGGTCTTATGGAGCCTGGCTCTGGGGCAGGGTCTGGGAACTGCTGGGCTTACAGGGGATTATGATTGCCAGGGCCATTTCTCTGAGATACCACCATTACCTCAGCATGATTGTGAGCTGAGATGTTTCTTTGGAAGCTGGCCACTTGGCATGGGGAAAAACCGCCACACCATTTGGCTGTTTTCGCCGGCTCCATTTGGTAACATAATGCTAGGTGGTTGTTAAATTTGGCTGTGGGATATTTTATACAGGTTGTTAATAGCCACATAACAACCCACCTTCCTTTATCTCCCTCATGTTGCCGGTCTATTGTTGTGACCAAACACATTTACGCCTTCACCACTGTTACCGCTAACCCTACTGATATTTGTGTCTCACTCACAGATTATCAATACAACCGCCTCCTAACATCCACTCGTTCCTGGGTCCCTAAGGACACTAGGATTCTCGGATGTTGAAGTCCCTTATGTCAAATGGCCCAGTATCTGCATATCAGCTATTCAACCCTTCTGTGTCTACCATATAATGTCTAGATTACTTAGAAAACCAGTGCAATGGAAATGCCCTGTAAAAGTCATTTTATGTTGTTTGGGGGCTAACACAGAGAAAAAGATGCACACGTAGTACATGTGCACCCTCTTTTGGCTTCTTTGGGCACATAGAGTGTTTAATACATGCACCAAGACATACATAAACACAAAAATCAAAAACAGATCTTAAAAAATCATTTTCAGTGTGCTGGGGCTGTATCTCAGTCGGCAGAGTGCTTGCCTAGCATGCACAAAGCCCTGGGTTTGCTCCCGAGTCCTGCCTAACCCAGGCATGGTGTCGTGTGCTTGTGATCCAACACTGGGAGATGGAAGGTCAGAACTTCATGGTCGTCCTTAACTGTAGAGTGATTTCAAGGCCAACCTGCGCTAATGTGAGATCCTGTCTCAAAAAAAAATGATCTTCAATTCAAGGTTGGTTGATTTCTTGGACCTGGAGCCTTGGATACAAAAGGTCCTGTGTATTGGCATGTATACCACCTAGCCCTGAAGGCATCATTTATAAAATGGGAGTAATAACAGTGACCACCTGCTGCTTATTGCAGGCACTACCACATGTAGTGAGAATTAAATGAGCAAGTATACATAAAAAAGAGTTTAGGACGTTGACTCGTGCCACACTCACTCTGTATGAAGTATTCCCACTGTCTCAGGTAGGAACAATTTCCCTATGGGAAACAATGGAAAAGCATCCTGCCCCTTGGTGGTGTTCTGAGGATCACCTGGGTATGGACCCGGGTCCCCAAGGGGAGGATTATCATTAGAGAATTTATATATCTATTTACATATATACATATTTATATATTTATAAAGAATATATAAATATATATCCACATATATTTACATATATATTTACTTTATAGATTCATAAAATCACATGTGTACTGGTGACATCAGAGTAGAAGTGTGACAACCTGGGGAGCAAAGGGGACCCATGGTAGGGGTGAGAAGAGGGAGTGTAGGGAGGTCTCAGGGGAATATGTTAGAAGTGCATTCTATACTTACATGAGGCATTATGTAATCCTGCATAATAAAAAAATGCTCACTTAAAACAGCAGCAAAAGGCAGCAATAAAGCTGTTGAGTTAGCCCTCTCTTTATTATCGCTCTAGCTGGCCGTGCTAAGCCATGTCAGTGGTAAAGCACTCCGCTCTGGTGTTTAGTTGATCTCTGATGTAGATTGCTGGGCTTTGTTGATTTTAATAATATATATGCCAGCTACATATTTCATTCATTTGTTCTTTATATATATATATATATATATATATATATATATATATATATTTAAAAACTATCTTTTTTATTTTACATACCAATTCCAATTCCCACTCCCTCCTTTCCACCCATTCCCTCTATCTTCCTCCTCAACCCCCATCCGCTCTTCAGAGAGGGTAAGGCACATTGCTTTGGGGAAGGGCCAAGGCCCTCCCTATTATATGTAGGCTGAGCAAGGTATCTCTTCAAAGAGAATGGGTTTCAAAAAGCCAGTATAAGCAGTAGGGATAAATATTGGTGCCATTGCCAGTGGCCCCACAGTCTGCCCCAGCCATACAACTGTCACCCACATTCAGAGGGTCTAGTTTGGTCCTATGCTGGTTCCTTCTCTGTCCGACAAGAGTTGGTGAGCTCCCATTAGCTCAGGTAAACTGTTTTAGTGACTGTCCCCATCATGGTCTTGATCTCTTTGCTCATATTCTCACTCCTCCCACTCTTTGACTGGATTTTGGGAGCTCAGCCCAGTGCTCTGATGTGGGTCTCTGCCTCTGTTTCCATCACTTTCTGGATGAAGGTTCTAAGGTGACATTTAAGATATTCATCAATCTGACTACAGGGCAAGGCCATTTCTGGCACCCTCTCCTCTATGATGCTTAGAGTCTTAGCTGGGGTCATCCTTTGGGTTCCTGGGAACTTCTCTGTTAGGTTTCTTGTTAGCTCCATAATGGCTTCTTCAATCAAAATTTCTCTTTCCTTGCTCTCATCTCTGTCCTTCCTCCATCTCGACTATCCTGTTCCCTCAAGTTCTTCTCTTTTCCCTTCTCCCCTCCTCTTCCCCTTTTGCCCTCTGTTCTCCCCCCTCCCCTATGCTCCAAATTTTGTCAGGTGATCTATTTCCCCTTTCCAGCTGGTTCTATATTTGTTTTTCTTAGGGTTCGTCTCTTTACTTAGCTTCTCTAGGGTTATAGACTATAGGCTCTTACACATTGCAATTTACATGGTCATTAATCTGTCTACACTCATACCTCTAGATGCAAGGACTCAGCTACTTGTGGTCATTGGGAATCCTTTGCTTTGGGTTCAGCGCTGGGCTCACAGCCCTGTAGCACTACTTATTCCTGTGCTGAACCACTCCATCTAAGATCAGTAGCGATAGCGCTATAGCGCAGCCGTTCAGTCGTGAAGAAATGGAATGGGAGCTACTTGAACTCGGTCCCTCTGTATGGCCACTTGCAATGCTTCTTTGCTCTTGAGATGTCTACTTTCTTATGGTTCTATGAATTGCAATGGGATTGTACATAAGGCCTTGTGCATGCCAGACGTGTGGTCTACCAATGAGCCACACTCCCGGAGCGGGATGCGCACAATTCAAACAGTGAGGTGAAACGTGGGCTGTGAGCTGAGCTAGTTCTCTTCGGTTCATGTAAATTTTAGTCTCTTTGCTAAACATTTTACTGAATCTCAGAATAATACATGTACCATTGAAATTCTTCCTTTACAACTGTTGATTGCCTTAAGACTGAAGGATGAGTGAGGAAGGCAATGATTATTACTAATTACCCTCAGATGACGGCTGGAAATCAATTTAAGTGTGGCGGAGGAGTGTGGAGCCACCTTTTCTTCTGGAGCTGTCCCAACTCTGGACAGGGATGCTCCCTTTGTGCACGCATTCCTTTAATGTGGAGGGTGGCCAGAGAGGGAGGGCCAGCACCTCCTGGTGTGCGTTTCCAAATGGTCTCTTTATGCCGATGATAACACGATCGCCTTACTTATTCTTACATTCAAGTCCACTCCCATTTTGTTTCCTTCCGAGAAGATGTTTTATTACTCACACAATCCAGAGCCTCTTCAGTACATGGAGTGAAATCCATGCCCTTCTTACGAGAGGCTCTCTGGCTTTAGTGCCTGCTGGTGGAAAGGTCCCTTCAAGTGCACACTTGATTCAGAGGGTTTCTTGATGTTTTACTGTGTGTGGGAAGGACACAACACCTGTGTTCAGCTTCTGCTAGTGCCTCTCATGAAGGCCCCGAGGACAGTGACATGCATTAACGAAGTACCCTTCCTCTGTGATTGAGGGGTTAGGGTTGAAGTCACCATGAGAGGCAATTGCTCTGACCCAAGTGCCACCTTGAACACTGAGGAGCAGCCAATGGCCTTTACAGGACAGCATGCACCAGGTAGCCCCTAGCAGCTGGCACCCATAGGTATCCCAGCTAAGTTTCATTTTTGTTTTCTGGTTGCCAGGTCTAGGACCTCTTGGCACTATAGTGGAGACGTCAATGTCCTTTATACTACAGGAGTTTAGTTTTACGGCTCTGACAATAATCGCAAACCTACCTATCCCATTCCCCCATAGCCTTCTGATTTGGTTGTAAATACCATGTGAAATTCTAGTTGCTAAGCTCTGAAGGCTCTCCACCCTCGTCTGCGTGCTCGCCCCATCTAGCCTTTCGTTGGCAGGTCCCCCTGACTTCTCGAGGTTGGTAGCCCTTGGTCACTGGACCTCTCCTGTTTTCAGTCTCAGCTTTGTCTGGTGGGGAAGAGAATGCCACGTGGCCCATGTTTCTCTCCAGCATGCTGATGTTCTTAAAGGGCACAGACTTGTGGAGACCCAAACAGGGACAATGTCTTTGCTTCTGCTGTTCCCTAGGCAACTTTCCTTTCTCAGCCAATGAGTTCTGAGGCTTGGTGGCTCGAAGTGGGTAGGGAGAAATGTAGAGAAAGCAAGCAAGGAACTTGAAGGAGGAGCAATAAACTACAGTTTCAGCTTATTGAAATGATTCATCTACAACCGCTTTTAGATTATCCAAAGTACTTGTAACTGGACGTTTCAGAGGTCAGAACTTCCTGGATTTGGGACTATTTGCATAGAATTTACCTCCAATATTAAAACCCCAAATCCTAAATGCTCCAAAATTTGGACCCATGTTGGTACTCAGAAAAGTGACTTTGGATTTTCAGACTAAGGACGGGTATTATTTTCTATTTTGATTCTGTGACAACAACACCCAGCAGAAGAGAGAGTTTATGACTGGAGAGGAAAAGGCCCATTGTGGAGGGAAAGACAAGATGGCGCCTGCAGTCTGGAAGCAGAGATGGATGCCAGTGCTCAGCCTGCTTTCCCTCAGCCCAGGATCCCAGTCCCTTGGATGGTGCCTCCCACACTTCCAGTGGCTCTCTCCTCCCATGTCTTACCTCTCTGGAAACACCTCCAGAGATGTAGCCAGAATGTATCTTCTAGGCCACTTTGACAATGGAGATTAATCACCACAGATGCTTAAATAGCAAAATCTCAAAGCGCTGTCCTGTGGTGTAGAAAAGAAACTTGAATCCAAGGGAGTTCTGGTAAACAGCTGTCCTCCTATGCCTTGCAGCCATTGGCTAAAGGGTTTTAAAGTCTTATACGTACTAGCTTCTTGTTGCTACACTAACAAGTTGCCTAAAATAAATCTAATGGCTCCACATGACCAGCATAGGTATCTTTCTGCCCGAGGTAAATCTCTGGCTGCAGGACTAGGCATGGCCTATGATAGCACAGGTTGGAAATACTGGGGTGTTGATGGTCCTGAAAGAAACCCTATACCAAGAAGGGACTGGGACTGGTGGAGTCATTGGTATCTCATGACTACGCTGCTCCCGCCTTCTTCTGGCACTTGGTAGCACGTGGCCGCCCTTCTCTGGACGTGGCTCTTTGATATCTCATAACCTTTTCCTGTTCTCCCTGTGCATCTTTTATAAGGACACTTGATGATAGATTTGTATAATCCAGGGTGAGTTCATTTCAAGATATTTATGTTGACAGAGGTCATTTTTAAAAATATGGACAAATCTATAGATTCTACAGGCTAGGGCATGGGCATATCTTTTTAGGGGCCACTGCTCAGCCCAGTAGAGGAAATAGATACATGGCACTCTGCTCCTCAGGGTCATTCGGATGCAGTGCAGTCCACATAGTCTTTCAAATAGGTCTGAGTTGAGCCCCGCTGGCTGATGGTGGCCAGTCCTCTTATTAAAGCAGCCTCCATGGACTTTGTTGTCTTATCCTGCCCCCCCCCCCCCCCACATCGTGCTTCTTGAGATCTTCACACAGATAGATTATCTGCACTCAAATCCTCCTCTCCAGATCTGCTTTGGAGGAGTCCAGATCAGGACACACCTTCTTGCTCCTAAGGCCCTTGCAGGCAGCTGGAAGTCACAGCTCAGCAGGTTTCCAGATGCAGTTTGCCTTGGTCACCCCCTTGTACTGCATATCTGGCTAGAATTTCTCTCAGACTCCCTGGGTAGTCCAGTGATCTCTATGGCCTATCCCCCTCCTCTGTCACATTGCCCTTGTGATTCCACAACCTCATCTCTATCTCCTTAAGGCCCCAGGCGACACGCAGCCTCAGCAGAGGGGAAGTGATTGCAAAGGCACCTGCTGCCTTAGATAGTGCAGAAAGTATCAGTGTCAGCATGTGGCTTAATTGAATTAAAGGGAAAGAGTCCTGTGCCTATCTCCACCATTGTAACTCATTGCCCTTGACGGGGTGCAGAGACAGCCCACTGTAGAAATAAGAGTTTAGGCCAAGAGGCTGCTGGGGTACAGGTCTGGCTTTAAAGGAGCCCTTGCTCCAGTGAGGGCAGAATTGGGGGACATAAGTGGTCCTGGGTTAGGCATAAAGGAAGGAGGGAAGTTGGGAGTGAGGAGGCAAGGCTTTGGCCTTGGACTGGAGACTATGACCCAGGATCCTGAAAGGTCTTATGTAACATGAGGGCCTGCTTGTTGGGGTTTCTGTCCTGCCCAGTTCCCGCAGTCATTCTGCCCCAAAGAAAATCACACAGAGATCTATATTAATGATAAACTGATTGGCCCATTAGCTCAGGCTTTGTATTAGCTTTTATAACTTATATTAACCCATTATTCTTATCTATGTTAGCCACATGGCTTGGTACCTTTATTGGCAGGGCAGGTCACATCTTCCTTCTTCAGTGGCTGGGCAGGACTGGGGAGGAATGGGCTTCCTCCTTCCCATAATTCTCCTGTTCTCATTGATCCTCCTCTACTTCCTGTCTGGTTGTCTCGCCTATACTTCCTGCCTGGTTACTGGCCAATCAGTGTTTATTTAAAACATAATTGACAGAATACAAAATTTTCCCACACCAGTCTTATGCTTGGCAACAGTCCTGTGCTTGGCAACAACAGGTAGAGCTGTAAAGAATGGTCAGAGGTGATGAAAGTATTCTCCCTCTCTCTGTAGGCTCTCTGCCTTCTCTGACTGTCTGTGCACATGCTGGGATGAAGTTAGAATTATAGGGACCTGTGGGCAGGGTCACTGGGGTCCTGCAGCTTTGTTTATGCACTAATTTCATACTTCTTGTAGGAAGAGGTGCGCTTAGGTCAGTGTGGCACTCCTGTTGGCACACTGTTTTTGGAACTTTTAGGCATGTAGAACTTCATTGGTTGAATGTGCAAGCTCCAAACCTTCAGTCTTGGGTGCTCTGGTTCTCTACTGTGGATGAAGGCGGAGGCCTAGTTCATGGCAGAAGGGATGCTTCCTGTCTCATAACCATTCTATGATGAACAATCACCCAGAAATCCTGCAGAGATGCTGGACCCAGGCACTCTAGATATCCAAATGTGATAGCATGAATAGAGTCTCAAAGTGACCTTGAGATACCTAGGACCATAAGTTGCTAAGGGATGACTCCAGGGTGGGTAGAGACAACAGGTATGTTGAGGACAGATGCACCTCCAGAGCTGGTAAGGACCCAGGAGACAACCAAGCACCAGACTTTGTTGGGTTTGGGAAAGTAACTCATAAAGGCTAATCCTGTGTATCTGGATTGCCTAAGCCCCTTGTGTTATTTAGTAAGGCAGAGTTGTCCACTGGGAGCGGAGGTCCTTTCTTGGTACTTTCTTTATATGAATGAACCTAGTCATATGGGGCTTTGCATCGATCCTTCCTGGGTGGTCTTTCATTTACTTCTCTAATAAGACTTTTCCTTGGTCACACTCTGGAAGGCTTGTATGTCACAGAGACATCTTCTGTCTATCTGGAGAGGCAAGAGGGAGCCAATTAAACATAGTCTTGGCTACTAGTCTTAGGAAATTAGGAGTTGTAGACTTTATTTAGAGAGCCTTTGGAATTCATGGAGGATTATTGAGCAGAAGCAGCAGACAGTTAGAGCCAAGCCTTGAAGGACATTTATGGGAAGTTTGGGCCATAGGATGAGGTCATGCGTTTGCTCGTTGGAACTTGTAAGTCATCACTCAGTGTGAGGGAGCATTAATCATGGATGACTACATCTTGAAGAGATGGCTCCGTGGTTCTTGTGAAAGACGTTCCAGGTTAGTAAAACTAGCATGAGACCAGAGGAAGACTGAGAGCACAAAGGGAGTTGTTTCCCTAAAATAAAAGTTAGGATAGACAGTCTTTAAAGCAAACAACTCTTTAGAAAAATGGAGATTTAAACCCAGAGTCGCTAAGGAATCTGTCTAAAGTGTAGTCAAAGCAAGGTGAATTCAGGGTCAGTGTCTCCCCACCCAGTCCCATGGTATTTTTCCCTCTTAAGGTCTTGGGCAAAGACCCAGCAAATGGTAGGTGTGTTTAGTGAGGGTAACTCCAAAATCTATATCTTTATCTAGTTCAAATCTGTTTACCGCTCCAGACTATGAGGGCAGGGACCATCCCTTTCTTGTTCATCACTGTAAAACCTGCAGTTTTGCTTACTTCTATCAGAAATTCAGGAAGTGCCACAAGAAGGATGAGAGGGTGGATGGATGGATGGATGAAGGGAGGGAGGAGGGAGGGAAATACAGAAGCATCAATGATGATTTTCTGCTTTTCACTGTGGGAGACAGCAGCTGATAGACCAGCGGTGGCTGATTCTGAGCAGTGATAATGCTCGTCTGAGGGGAGAGGCTGCTTGGTGCTGTTCTTAGGGAGTGGAGGTCCAGGGTTTGATGGTTGTGATGGAGACGGTTCAGTGAGTGTTATTGAAGCCTAGGGACATGACTAACGTGGGCATGTTACATCTCTCACCTGACTTCTGCTTGATCTCTGAGAAGCCACAGCAGTCCTGGGGGAGATGATAACATAGGCTCTTTTTGAGTTTATTTAGAAGACAGAGATGTGCGGAGGTGAGGGCCTCCTTCTGGGCTACCCACGGGCAGATGGATGCCGGTGCATGTAATTACTCTCAGGGTCAAAGCCGTGCAATCAGCTCTTTTGTCAGCAGCCTTCATTGAATAGTTTTATCGAGCGCCTGCCGGTGATTTGTTCCAGCTCTAGAGTAATTGTCCAATCAACCGAGAGCTCCCTTGGGGGAAGGTGGTTTGCAGGAAGCATCCTGAATGTTTGTGATTAAGACAGGACAGCCTTCTTAATTAACTCAACAAACATTCATTAAGAACCTACTGTGTGCCAGATACAGAGGAGATGGGTGGAAGTTCTCATTCAGAAGACCCTCAGGTCGCTTGATCTCTGCTTGATCTCTGTCACACAACTGCCTGACTTCTGTTAATCTAGGGCCTCCGGGAGGGGAGGCTCGCTCTTGGGGACAAAGCTGAGGAGATAGTCCGTTGGTGTGAGGGGAAACTTGGGGATCGACAAGTGTTCATTCACCAGGGAAAAATTAAATTGTTCCTCATGATGGTTCAGACAGAGGACTTGGGATTAGATGTATCAGGGAAATAGCAACAGCAAAAGAAATAGAGATGGGGGCATAATAGATCATACAGGGCCTTGTGGGGTTAAGCAAGGAGGTCCCAGAAAAAAGATAGTCAAAGTTTTAAGTCGAAGATGGATAGGATCAGGGGCAATTATCCTCAACTTCAAGGAACAATTGTGCTTCTGGTGTAGAGAAGAGTGTGGGAAGCCAAAGCAGATATGGTACTATGAGGGCAGAGGCTATTGTAAGGGTCCAAGCCAAAGATAGGATGGCCTTGTTTGACTCTGAAGTCAGAGGGATAAATAGAAATGGCTGGTCCCAGGGGAGGTTAATTAAGAGGAGGATTTTGTGGGTGGCTGGCACCTGTGAGGACCAGGAGAAGGAAAGGGAAAGGCCAGGGTGGTACCCAGGTTTGGAAATGAGTAGATGAGGCAGATGATGGAACTATTTCCAGTATAGGGGCAGGTGTGGGAGCAGAGAAATTGTTCACCATGCCACTGAGGGCATGGGGCTGGAACTCGGGGATGTGGGGGGGGGCAATGGTGAGCGAATGGGAAGGATTGTCATCTCCAGGCTGCACCTGAGTACAATGGAGCCTGAGTTTCAGGCACAGCACTGAGAACCTGGCATTTGTTTGACGTCATTTGTTTCTGCCAAATACTGAGAGCACTCAAATGAAGAGGCACTTGGGAGACAGGAACAATATACAGAAGTCAGAAGAGCAAGGCAAGGGATTTTGGACTTTGAGGATCTGGAAATGGCGAGAAGGAGAATGTGTGAGCAGACTAGAGGTAGATATAACTAGAGGCAGTTAGTAGGCTCTGTTTGTAGATTCTCAGTGCCATCTTGTCTCTGCTGCCAAGGCTGTTATCCTCTCCCTGGTCAAGAAGAGGAGAACCAGGGAAGGCAGAGATCTCATCCTACGTATTTTCTCAATTGATTTTAGTTCAAAATAACCCATATGCTAAAGTGACATCTCTTGACCATAGCCTGAACCTCTCTAGGGCTGTGTGAACTGGGAATTGAATCAGGAATAGGAATGAGCCGGAAATGTGTATCGCTGAACCAGCAACCTCAATGGCTGAATCATGCCGGTGGGAGTGGAGGACGCAAAACACTTACCTCAGAATGATCCCATGCAGGGGTCAAGGGCCTAGATATTTATACAATTCCACTAGTCACCGGAGGAGGAGGACTTCTCGCTGGAGAACCTGGCCTGTCTGCCATGTATCAGCAAGACAGCTTTCCATGGTTCCTGCAACAGCAGCCCCTAGATGCAGGAATAAGATATCGACAGATGGCAGTCTCGGAGCCTGGCATGACGTCTCAGGCGTATAATCAGAATGCCAATAACATAGACCAAAGCGTCTAGTTTGTATAGATATGTGGATTTCCATCCCAGCCTACTCAGAAGCTGGCCTTCTCCCTTGTCTTCTGTCATGCTGGCTGAGTTAATGATGACTTTCAAATGAGTCACACTCAGGATTGGGGAAAAGTATGCTCATGGCCCAGGCAGTAGGGTACAGCTAACCAATCCACCAGCCGTCACCTCTCACCTACTTGAGATTTGTTTGTTTGTTAGATATAAATAAGCACACATTGCACACACAAACACACATGCATACATACATTAGGGTCATACTATGTATGTAGCTTACACTGGTCTAGAACTCACTATTTAGCTCAGATTGGCCTTGAACTCATGATCTTCCTGCCTCAACCTCCCAAATGCTATGGTCACACACGTGCTCTAAGCGTTCTTGGCTAGCAATAGATATTTATCAGGCACCTATTATGTACCTGGCCTCAGGCCAGGTACTTAACACATATGAGCACGTTCAGGCTTTGTCACAAATGCTGAGATAGATACGGCTGGACCAGTTCAATAGATGGAGAGGGACTGAGTGATTTGCTCTTGCTGAAACAGCTCATAGTGGGCGGAGCTGAGTTTCGACTCCCTTTCTCTCCTTCACCTTTTGCTGCCTTTTGGTAGGTGGAAGTTACAAGACCGTTCTGAGCTCAAGTGTTTGGTGAACATTTACATTCAATATTTATCGAAGTTCCCAGTCTCATACAGTACTTACTGCCAGGACTTAATAAGTTCTAAATAATAATGATTTTCCCCCTGGATGAGTATAGATGCTTCTGTCAGCTGAGGCTGATTTCCTCCTAATTTGCAGGGAATTTATGCCACACAATGATGAGCTAAATATTTATGCAGGGAGGATGTATGTACAAATCACATTTCCATAAGAAACACAAGGCAAATGAGAATTTCCCACAAAAGGCTTATTGATGGGAAAAGACGATTCAGAGAATTAAACATTAGCCAGGATTAACCAGTATTATCCAAGAGTTAACCATCTTTAGGCAATCCGGCTTTTATGCCATAGACTCTTTATAGAGCACTGTCAAGGATGGAGGAGGAGCTAGTTTTTGATCCTCTGGGTTTAGGGAACATGTCTGGGGAAGAGACTAGCTCCTTTTCCAGGTGACCACTCCATCTCATTGGATGACTATGGGCGATCCACCACCTTTTTTAGTCTCAGTATCCCAAAGCATTTAGGATTTAGATGGTCTGTAAGGCCCTGCCCACTCTGTGTCTTATTTGTTTGTTTGTTTTTCGAGACGGGGTTTTTCTGTGTAGTTTTAGAGCCTGTTCTGGAACTCACTTTGTAGACCAAGCTGACCTTGAACTCACAGAGATCCACTTGCCTTTGTCTCCTCCTGAGTGCTGGGATTAAAGGCAGGTGCCACCACCGCCCAGTTCACTCTGTCTTTTAACTCTCTGTTCTACAGCTGGCCAAGTCCCTTTCTGCATGCGTGAGAATGTGGCAAATGCGCATGAGGAGGAAGACATCAGCTTCCTGCTGCATTGGTTTCCTCTTGATTACTATTCGTCAGGGTCTCCCACTGAACCTGGAGCGAGGCTGGTGGCCAGCAAGCTTTGGGGATCCTATTGTCTCTTCCTCTCCCCTAAAATAAGTTCAAGATGATTTTAAATATATATTTCTTTTTATTAGCATGCAAATAATTAGCTTCATTATAGCATTTTCTTGAACAAAGCTATATCTATTGTTTTTGTTTTTTTTCTCCCCACTCTTCTCTCCCTGGCACCACCTCACCCCAGTCTGTTCCTTCCTCTTTTATGTCAGATAGGACTCTTTGTCCTCGCTCCCTTCTCTACACCCTTGCTAGCCTCCTACCTGCTTTCTTAGCCTTTTCCCACTCTCTCACCCTTATTTACATGCAAGCAAATATTAAAAGTTAGGGTCCACAGATGAGGGCGAACATGCAGTTTTTGTTACCTCAGTTAATATAATGCTTTTCAGATCCATCATTTTTCCTGTAAGTTTCATAATTCCATTTTTCTTGCTGGCTTCATAAAAATTTGATTGTGTATGTGTGTCACATTTTCTTCTCTAAAATTTTAGTTAAAATATAACGATGTCATTTCTCCCCTTACTTTCCTCCCTCCAACACTTTCCATGTTCTTCCACCTTAATCCCTCTATAGGTCATGACTTCTTTTTATTTGATCATTATTGTAGTGTGTGTGTGTGTGTGTGTGTGTGTGTGTGTGTGTGTGTATACTCAACACTTAGGCTACTATTTGAATGTATAACACATATATATGAATACACACACACACACATATATATACATATACACATATATAACCTGCTGAGTCTCTTTAGTGTTGCTTGCATATATGTGATGTCAGGACTGACCTTTAGGTATGGTTAACCAATCAATCAAGAGACTCATCCTTGGGTGTGACACAGTTTTATTGTTCATTCCTCTGTTGATGGACATCTAGGCTGGTTCTGGGCTAGTTCCATTCCCTTGCTATAGTAAATAGTATAACAGTAAGCATGGTGAACATGTTTCTCCATCGTAGAATATAGAGTCTTTTAGTTATATGCCAGCAATGGTGTAGCTCGGTCATGGGATAGTTCTGTCTTTAGGTTTCTGAAGAACCTCCACACTGATGTCCATAGTGGTGGTATGAGTTTGCACTCCTAACTGCGGTGGATAAGTGTTCCTCTTTCCCCACATCATTGCCAACATTTGCTGTCTTTGTTCTCCTGATCATAGCCATTCTGACTAGACTGAAGTAGACTCTCAATGTGGTTTTAGTCTGTGTTTTCTTTATGGCTAAAGATGTCAAACATTAAAAGTTATGTTAGCCACTTGTGTTTCTTTTTTGAGAACCATCTGTCTACCCACTTACTGATGGGTAGTTTTATATCTTTGGTGTTTAATGTTTGCAGATTTTTACACATTGTAGATATCAATCCCCTGTATGAGTCAAACTGCTTCTTCCATTCTATAGACTGCTACACCACAAATATTTTATTTGTTTACTTATTCTCCTCTCATATATTACATCCTGACTGCAGTTTCTTCTCCCTCCTCTCCATCCAGTCCCTTCCCCTCAGCTCTGCTCTCCCTCAGATCCACTTCTCCTCCATTTCCCTTCCAGAAAGATCAGTCCTTTCAGGGATATCAATCGAACATGGCACAACAAGTCACAATAAATCTAGACACAAACCCTCATATCAAGGCAAGACAAGGCAACCCACTAGGAGAAAAAGGGCCCTAAGAGCAAGTGAAAGAGTCAGAGATACCCCTGCTCCCACTGTTAGGAGTCCCATAAGAATTCCAAGTTACACAACCATAACACATATACAGAGGACCTAGCTGAGACCCATACAAGCTCCCTGATTGTCACTTCAGTTTCTCTGTGAGCCACTATGAACCCTGACTACTTGATACTGTGGGTTGTGTTCTCATGGTGTCTTTGACCCCTTTGGTTCCTGCAATCCTTCCTTCTCCTCTTCCACAGGATTCCCTGAGCTCTGCCTAATGTTTGGCTGTGGGTCTCTGCATCCAACACAAATATTTTTAAAAGTAAGCATTTTTATTTTTATCTCCTCCAAGGGTGCCAAGGAGCAAAGAGCATGGGACTTGATGTTGCAGGGGCCCCAGTTTGAATTCTGCCTTGCCAGTGTACCAGCTGTGCCTGGGTGACTGTTTCCTCACGTGCACACACTTTCCTATCATCTTTACAGAGCAGGGCCATCACGAGATTTGTGAGAAATGCTACTGCTTTTTGGTCCCAATCCGAGTTGGCTATTCTAAGTTTCTCTCCAAGGGCCATGGAAGATGGCCACTCTCACTATCTAAATATGGCTGCTCTCACTATCTTCCTGTTTAGGGAGAAACTTTGGGTGTGCTTTTGGCCTCCTTTCCACTCTGGCTTTCTTGAGTCTCTTAGTCTTATCCTGTCCAAGTCCAGGCCCTGTCTGACTTCTGCTTGTGTTTATGGTCCATGACTGGAGATGTAGGGCCAAGCCCAGCAATTCTACTTTCTATTTGTGTGACCTTCAGTCAATCACATGACTTCTCTGAGACTCTGTTGTTTCTTTTCTGTAAAACAGAGATGATGTTGTACTTCATCCAAGACTTGAATATTATTGTTTTTCATTTTCAGACAGGATCATATTGTAGCCCAGGCTATCTTGGAACTCTCTGTAGCCCAGGCTGGCTTTATATAGTCATCCTCCCATCTTAGAATACCAAGTGCTTATAGACATATTCCACTGTGCCTGGGCTGATAGTTGGTTAAATCCATGTTGAGCCTAAAAGTGCTCTGAACTATGTTCTGCTCCAGGGAATGACCTCAGGACTTCTAAATGAATATTTTTTAGTAATCAATAACTCTTATGACAATGAGCTCATTCTAGTCCAATTTCTGTTACTGTTACTAAATGCTTGATTCTGGATAATTTACAAAGAATGGGCTTATTACTTGTGGTTCTGGATATTGAGAACTCCACATCTGATGGGGGCCTTGTTGGTGCGGACGTTCTGCGGAGTCCCGAGGCAGCCCAGGGCATCATCACATAGCGAGAGGGGCTGTTTCCATTTCTTTTCTGTCACCGTGATAAAATACCCTGACAAAAGGCAGGTCAAGGAAGAAAGGAAGGGCGTATTCTGCTTATGATTCCAGAGGGGACATAGTTCATCATGGCAGGGAGGGCAGGGCAGCAGGTGTGGGAGGCAGGCCTGGCAGCCAGGAAACAGAGAGATCACATTTCACCTTCTCACAGAAAACACTGCACACCACACACACACACACACACACACACACACACACACGGGAGGGGAGAGGGAGGGAGAAAACAAAGTCGGGTGAGGCCACACAGTCTCTAAGCCTGCTCCCAGCGACATAGTTTTTCCAACAAAGCTCCACCACTTAAAGTTGTCATAACCACCCCAAACATCACCAATAGCTAGGTGCCAACTGTTCAAACCCATCAACCTACGAGGGGACGTTTCTCATTCAAACATGACAGCATGGCAGCAGGCTCTGAGGCAGCCACTCAGGAAGGAGAAAGAGATGAGTGTTTGTCACCCAGTTTGCTTTCTCCTTGTTTTCAGCCCAGGACTTCGGTCCTGGACTGATGCTGCCTGGTTTAGTGTCGATCTTCCCTCCTCAATTAACCCGACCTACAGTCTCCCTCACAGACATGCCCAGAGACTTGCCCTCTAGGCGAGTTTTAGAGCTTGCCAAGTTGACAGTTGTTATTAACCAGCACAGGGCACATATAAGCAATGGAGCCAAAAGGACTTTTATATCAGACCAGTTCTTGAGATAACCCGTTAACCTGGGAGTCCAAAAATGGCTCAGTCCATTTATGAGGCTGAGCTGTCGTGAGCTAATCACCTCTTGCAGGTCCCCCCTGAGTCCATCTCATACCTCAAGGAGGATGAAATTTCGGCTGAAGTTTACTGGGGACTTGGCAGAGTTCCTCCAACGTTGTTGTGGAGGGATATTTGAATACTCGCTTCTCTCAAACAACAGTTTTGTTGGGATATAATTCACACACAATAAAACTCATGATGTGAGCATGTTCAATTCAGTGGTCTCTAGCATATGCACCACGTTGACAGC
Organism: Microtus oregoni; assembly: GCF_018167655.1. Taxonomy (NCBI): domain Eukaryota; kingdom Metazoa; phylum Chordata; class Mammalia; order Rodentia; family Cricetidae; genus Microtus; species Microtus oregoni. The sequence continues at coordinate 7,138,154 of NW_024543079.1, forward strand.
TACTGCAACCACTGTCCAGTTTTATTTTTATCAGCCCACCCCAAAGAAATTGATTAGCAGTCACTTCTCCTACATCCCTGGCAATCACCAATTTGCTTTCTGTTTCTCTAAATTTGCCTATTTTGACCAATTTATATGAGTAAACTTGATAGTAGGTGGCCTTATGTGAATAGTTTCTTTTGCTTTGTTAAAGACTCAAGGTTTTCAAGCATCATGAATGTTATAGCGTCTATTAGAATCTCATTCCTTCTACAGGTAAGGGCACTGTATGACTGGTTGCTCCATATTTTGTTAATCAGTTCATCAGTTGCACCGATGGACATTTGGGTTGTCTTTATATTTGGGGGCTATTATGGACAATGACCATCCATGTGCAAGTTTTATGTGGACATATGTTTTCAGTTCTCTTGGGTTGAGACCTAGGGACAGAATTTCTGGGTCATATGATGACTGTATTTTACCTCTGGAGAGACTGGGAAGCTGTTTTCTAAAGTGGCTGCACCATTTTACATTCCAGCTCCAAAGTCTCTCTCCCCTTTTGTCTTGGCCGATTGTAGATGCTGACAATTTGTGTGAGCTTAAACCCAACTTAGTACAAAGCCTCAAAGGAATGCTCGGTTTGAATGATAAGACTGGATTTAGTTTTTTCAGGAGAGGACTTGTAAAGTTTATACTGTATGTCCAAATTATTCTGCTATAAAATCCAGAATGTCAGGTAGTCTTAGATTCGAGTTCTTCAGAACTGTGATCCAACAGAAGAACAGTTTAGGTACCTGTCTTACCTAGAATTCCCTTAGAAGAGGACCCACCCACCCAGTTAGGAATTTGAGCATAAGTCATTTCCTTGGGTCCTGATGCCAGGAAACATTGATGAGGAGACAGTGAGGCAGAGAAGAGAAGGTCACCAATAAAGGGTGTGTTATCAAAAGCTTACTATCATGGGTACCCAGATCTTGGTCATTGGGGATGGGTGGCCCAGTGTAGAACATGACTTGGAGTTGCTTCAACTTAGAGACAAGGCAGCTGGGCCAATCAATATCACCAGTTCTACTGATGGAGGGATGCTTCTTGGAGACATGAGCTCCTAGGACTTCTGGATTTCCCCGTATACCAGGGAATCTTGAACTCATAACTACAGGTAGGGAGTGGCATGATAGTGTCTGTCATAAGAACCTTCAGTATATGGAAGTGAGAGCTGAGCATCTATTGTAGGATCCACCCAAAGAGAAGATCATGCATAATCCACCTGTGACCATCACTGCTTATATAAAAATGTTTTGACCAGAATGTGCTATAAGGCTGGTCCATGTGTCTGTGTTGATGTAAAGCAATGAAAATCAGGACAAATTCATTTTTTTCTTCAACCCGTCCTTGAGGAAGACAAGCACAAAGCTTCCCAGGCACGGGAAATAGCATCTATATATGCTGTTTCTTTTCTTCCAAAGGATTGAAATTTGAGGCATTTCTTTATAAAAGGAAGGAATGGGGCAATTGAAAGGCACTTGCCGAAGTAATCAAGAGTTGAGAGGCAGGATTAGAAATAGGAATCAGAATCTGCCTGAAGACAGCTTAGAGCCATAATCAAGGGTTAGGAACTATGCCAGTTCCCCACAGACCCAACTGCTGAGCTCTTTAGAGCCCTGAGCACATGTTTATCTTCAGGCCCACGGAGGAACAGCAGGTTCCAAACACTGCTGGAGACCAGTCACCCTGGGTACCACATAAAAGCATCCCTCTGGAATCTAGTCCCAGCAGCTTTGTAATAATGAAGGCAAACTGTTTTATCTAAGACCCCAGATGACTGTGGATTCTACTTGAGGCCTTCTGAGAGGAGACAGTGCCATGGTCGATAAGCTCTGGCTCTTTCTGGAGAGAAATGGGACAATGATGATCTACTAGGCTTTCTCCCTGGCTTTCCCATGTAGCCCATTAGGTTTCTCTGGCTCATCCTTCATAGTTAGGCCCAACTTTTGTTTGTTATGATTCTGGTTGTGTGTCTGTGGGGGCTCAAGTTTTGTCCCTGGAAACCACAGAACTCTCAGTACTGTCCTCTCTCAAACAAACAAGGGGACAATTGATCACCAATGGAGTATGGTCAGTTGAAAGGGATGCAAGGGGAATTACTTCAATTTAGATTTTTCTGAAACTAGGAAAGATTCTTCAAGTGTCTTACCCTTCATCCAATTTTTCTTGTCTGTGTATGGGTTGTGTTTGTGTTCTTCCTCTTGCCCCGGATTCATGTGTTGACGTCCTTAGAATGGGACCTTATTTGTACATAGGGTCCTGGCAGAAGTTAAAATAGTTCAAGTGAGACATTTGGGGGCAGTCTCTCATCCAACAAACAGGGGCTGTGTGCAGAGGGGAAAGCTGGAGGCAGGTGCACACACATGGAGGGTGCCGTGCAGAAAGCATCATGCAGAGGACGCTACTGGAGGTGACGGTGATCTTCCACAAGCCACAGGGAGAGACCTAGAAAGAGCCTTTTCTCACATTCCTCAGAAGAAACCAGCCCTCTCCATCACCCTGATTGCCACCTTCCTGCTTCCATGGCTGTGAGTCAGTCAAGTTCTGTAATTATAGGTAGCCAGTCTATGGTACCTTGTACAGCAGCTTGGCTAATGACTCCAGCTAACTTTCTTCATAGTAGGCCCACCTCTTGAAAAAACTCTTGAGTTTTTCCTCAGTCTTTTCCGGCTGCTGGAGGAGGGGAGCTGGGGTGCTGGGGAGCTGACTCAGTGTTAAAGCAGTTGCTTGGCAAGCATGAAGACCAGAGGGGGTAGGGTGGGGGGGGAAGGTGGAGGGGATGGGAGGAAGGGAGGGAGTGGGAACTGGGATTGGTATGTAAAATGAGAAAAGATAGTTTAAAAAAAAAAGAAAAAAGGAGAACGAGTATACACACCTCACCCCTCTCTCAGAGCCTTCTTTTGGGAAATCTTCACAGACAGAGCCCCATCCTCAGATCGATGCTGTCTGCTGACGGATGCTGCCCAGGAAGCCCCGCAGACTGCTTTGGCATCCCAGAATATTTGTGTGCTTCCCTCGATGTCTCCAGCATTCCTATCCCCCCTCCCTGTCTCTGCCACGGGGCGTAAACTGGTAACTCTTCAACCACAGCACAAATAAGATAAAACTTACTCCGTCAAAGTGCTCACTGTGGCGCAGCAGAATGGTGGTGGGGAAATTTGTTTGGATCCCTTCAGGCTTTGCTGGTGCTCGTTATGGTTTGAGTTATTGAGGGTCTCCCAAGTGTATGTTTTTGAACACTTGATTTCCAGCTGTTGGCGCTGTTTTGGGAAGTTGGGAGCTCTTTGGGACCTGTGACTTAGGCACTGTACTAGCCCACTGAAGTTTATAGTCCAGCCCTGCTTCCGGTCCCATTCTCTCTGCTTCTTGATCTATTAAGATGTAAGCAATTGGTGCCACGAGATCCAGCTTCAGCCACCACGCTGTCCCTGCCATTTAGATCTTCACTTACCTACTCTCAGGCTGGGATCACAGTTCTGTGCTATCACATCTGGCTACAAGACATCTCCTGCTGGTTCTGTTTCTCTGGGTTATTTAACCTCCTCTCCCTCAATACATTTGGGATAATAGTCCATAGCAATCATCAGTATTTATTATCAGTATTTATTGAGAGCTAACTATATTCCTGACTCTGTTTTACACACTGCATTCACATTAGCTCATTAGCTCCTCTCTATAGTCCCAGGTGGATGCTATGAGGACATATTTTACAGGAGAAGAAACTGAGACGCAGACATGTGATATCCACACTGTGGGGACAGCATGGTGGTTGAAGCTGTAGCTATGGTAACACTTGTTCACACCTTGACAGATCAGGGAGGAGAGAACCAACTCCTGCAAGTCTTCCCCAACGCCATACACACACATACACATAGCTATAAATAAATAAACACAACAAAAGAATGCACGTATGCATGCATATGTGCATGTATGTGTGTGTGTGTGTGTGTGTGTGTGAGAGAGAGAGAGAGAGAGAGAGACAGAGAGACAGAGAGAGACAGAGAGCACATTCAGATGTGACGTAGCTTCCTAAGTAGATGTTCCTTCCTCAATGCTCATCTCTTCCAACAGTGTCCAGAAGTCCATCAGGGCTCTCAAGACCAGCTTCTTTCTTTCTTTCTTTCTTTCTTTCTTTCTTTCTTTACTTACTTATTTATTTATTTATTTATTTATTTATTTTTAAAGATTTATTTATTTATTATGTATACAGTGTTCTGTCTGCGTGTATGCCACCAGACCAGAAGCGGGCACCAGATCTCATTATAGATGGTTGTGAGCGACCATGTGGTTGCTGGGAAATGAACTCAGGACCTCTGGAAGAGCAGGCAGTGCTCTTAACCTCTGAGCCATCTCTCCAGCCCCCAAGACCAGCTTCTTTATTCCCCTCTTTCCCACCGAAGCCTAAACATGCAGCAGCACTTACAGGAGGACTGAGGAAGAGAAAATGATAATTGACCATACCCCAAAATATGAAGAATTATGCTTTCTGTTTCATGACCAAATACCTGCTCTAGCTGCTGTCATCCACAGGGTGTTCTTTGCTCCCTGATGCCAGTGCTGTTCAAATGCCTACCTGGTTTGTGACGTCTGGGAACCTTGTCCCTATAAAGGGAGCCAGACCCTGGCTGGGCTCTATCGCTGCCTCGACTTTCCCCCTCTTTCTAGCCTCATTTGGATCTCTGAGCCAGCAGCTGGGTTTCCTGTTGTGCTGTGTATCTGATGTGTTGTGTGTGGTTTTGCTCTTGGTTTTCTGAAGATGGACACTCACTTTAGTCTCAGTTTCCTTTCCCTTTTCCTTTGGGGAATGAAATCAGTCTATGTTTGTTCACAAGAAAGTGAAGCATGGAGGAAAAAGTCATGGGCATGAATACACTTTCCTGCTTGTGCTGGGATCCCAGTGATCTGTTCCCATTTTTTCCAAGCACTTGGCCACTCAAAACATTTTTTTTTAAAGGTGTGTGTGTCAAAACATACAGAATAAAGAAAGAATATTAAGAGCTGCAAAGGAAAAGGGTCAAGTTACTTATAAGGGTAAACCTATCAGACTTACACCTGACTTCTCTATGGAAACCATGAAAGCCAGAAGGTCCTGGATAGATGTACTTCAGAAACTAGGAGACAATGGATGCAAGCCCAGACTACTATACCCAGCCAAGCTTTCATTCACTATAAATGGAGAAAACAAAATTTTCCAGGATAAAAACAAATTTAAACAATATGTAGCCACAAATCCAGCCTTACAGAAAGTAATAGAAGGAAAATCACAAACCAAGGAGTCCAACAATGACCACAATAACTCAGACATCTAGAGACCCTTCACCAACACAAAACAAAGAAGGGAAACACACAAACTCTACTACTAAAAAAGTGACTGGAGTTAACAACCACTGGTCATTAATATCACTTAATATCAATGGACTCAACTCACCTATAAAAAGGCACAGGCTAAAAGATTGGATACGAAAACAGGATCCAACATTCTGCTGTTTACAAGAAACATACCTCAACCACAAAGACAGGCACCTACTCAGAGTAAAGGGCTGGGAAAAGGCTTATCAAGCAAATGGACCCAAGAAACAAGCAGGTGTGGCCATACTAACAAACTGGACTTCAAACTTAAATCAATCAGAAAAGATAGAGAGGGACATTTTATACTCAAAACAGGAACAATCCATCAGGATGAAGTCTCAATCCTGAATATCTATACCCCTAATATAAAAGCACCCACGAACATAAAAGAAACATTACTAAAACTCAAGGCTGCCATCAAACGGCACACACTAATAGTAGGAGACTTCAACACTCCTCTCTCACCAATGGACAGGTCAATCAGACAGAAACCTAACAGAGAAATAAGAGAATTAATGGAGGTAATGAATCAAATGGACTTAACAGACATCTATAGAACATTCCACCCAAATAGGAAAGAATATACCTTCTTCTCTGCAGCTCATGGAACCTTCTCGAAAATTGACCACATACTAGGTAACAAAGCAAACTTCCACAGTTACAAAAAAAATATTCGTAACCTCCTGCATCTTATCAGACCACCATGGATTAAAGTTAGAATTCAACAACAATGCTACCCCCAGAAAGCCTACAAACTCATGGAAACTGAACAGTCAACTTCTGAACCACACCTGGATCAAGGAAGAAATAAAGAAAGAAATCAAAGTCTTCCTTGAATTCAATGAAAATAAAGAAACAACCTACTCAAACTTATGGGACACTATGAAAGCAGGCCTGAGAGGAAAGTTCATAGCACTAAGTGCCCACTTAAAGAAAACAGAGAAAGCACACATTGGAGACTTAACAGCCCACCTGAAAGCTCTAGAAAAAACAGAAGCAGACTCACCTAGGAGGAGTAGAAGACTGGAAATAATCAAACTGAGGGCGGAAATCAACAAAATAGAAACACAGAAAACAATCCAAAGAATCAATGAAACAAAAAGCTGGTTCCTGGAGAAAATCAACAAGATTGATAAACCCCTATCCAAACTAATCAAACGGCAGAGAGAGAATTTGCAAATTAATAAGATCAGAAATGTAAAGGGGGACATAACCACAGACACAGAGGAAATTCAAAGAATCATTAGATCTTACTACAAAAGCCTGTATGCCACAAAACTGGAAAATGCAAAAGAAATGGACACATTTTTAGATAAATACCATATACCAAAGTTAAACCAGGATCAGGTGAACAATCTAAATAGACCTGTTAGTCGCGAAGAATTAGAAGCGGTCATCAAAAACCTCCCTACCAAAAAAAGCCCAGGACCAGATGGTTTCAATGCGGAATTCTACCAGAACTTCCAAGAAGAGCTAATACCTATACTCCTTAATGTATTTCACAATATAGAAACAGAAGAGTCATTGCCAAATTCCTTTTATGAAGCTACAGTCACTCTGATACCAAAACCACACAAAGACTCAACCAAGAAAGAGAATTACAGGCCAATCTCACTCATGAACATCGACGCAAAAATCCTCAACAAAATACTGGCAAACCGTATCCAAGAACACATTAGAAAAATTATCCATTATGATCAAGTAGGCTTCATCCCAGAGATGCAGGGCTGGTTCAACATATGCAAATCTATCAATGTAATCCATCATATAAATAAATTGAAAGAAAAAAACCATATGATCATTTCATTAGATGCTGAAAAAGCTTTTGACAAAATTCAACATCCCTTTATGATAAAAGTCTTGGAGAGATTAGGGATACAAGGGTCATACCTAAATATAATAAAAGCTATTTACAGCAAACCGACAGCTAACATCAAACTAAACGGAGAGAAACTCAAAGCCATCCCACTAAAATCAGGAACACGGCAAGGCTGTCCACTCTCTCCATACCTCTTCAATATAGTGCTTGAAGTTCTAGCAATAGCAATAAGACAACATAAGGGGATCAAGGGAATTCGAATTGGGAAGGAAGAGGTTAAACTTTCATTATTTGCAGATGATATGATAGTGTGCATAAGCGACCCCAAAAACTCCACCAAAGAACTCCTAAAGCTGATAAACACCTTTAGTATTGTGGCAGGATACAAGATTAACTCCAAAAAATCAGTCGCCCTCCTATACACAAAGGATATGGAAGCAGAGAGGGAAATCAGAGAAGCATCACCTTTCACGATAGCCACAAATAGCATAAAATATCTTGGGGTAACTCTAACCAAGGAAGTGAAAGATCTATTTGACAAGAACTTTAAGGAATTGAAGAAAGAAATTGAAGAGGATACCAGAAAGTGGAAGGATCTCCCTTGCTCTTGGATTGGGGGGATCAACATAGTAAAAATGGCAATTCTACCAAAGGCAATTTATAGATTCAATGCAATCCCCATCAAGGTCCCATCAAAATTCTTCACCGATCTTGAGAAGACAATAATCAACTTTATATGGAAAAACAAAAAACCCAGGATAGCCAAAACAGTCTTATATAATAAAGGAACTTCTGGAGGCATTACCATCCCTGACTTCAAACTCTACTACAGAGCTACAGTATTGAAAACAGCTTGGTATTGGTATAAAAACAGAGAAGTCGACCAATGGAATCGTATAGAAGACCCAGACTTTAACCCACAAACCTATGAACACCTCATTTTCGATAAAGGAGCTAAAAGTATACAACGGAAGAAAGAAAGCATCTTCAACAAATGGTGCTGGCACAACTGGATGTCAACCTATAGAAGAATGAAAATTGACCCATATCTATCACCATGCACAAAACTCAAGTCCAAATGGATCAAAGACCTCAATATCAGTCCGAACACACTGAACCTTGTAGAAGAGAAATTGGGAGGTACCCTACAACACAAGGGCACAGGCGATCGATTCCTATGTATAACCCCAGCAGCACAGACATTAAGGGCAACATTGAATAAATGGGACCTACTGAAACTGAGAAGCTTCTGTAAAGCAAAGGACACTGTCACTAAGACAAAAAGGCAACCCACTGACTGGGAGAAGATCTTCACCAACCCCGCAACAGACAAAGGTCTGATCTCCAAAATATATAAAGAACTCAAGAAACTAGACTTTAAAATGCTAATTAACCCAATTAAAAAAATGGGGCACTGATCTGAACAGAGAATTCTCAACAGAAGAAGTTCAAATGGCCAAAAGACACTTAAGGTCATGCTCAACCTCCTTAGCGATCAGGGAAATGCAAATCAAAACAACTTTGAGATATCATCTTACACCTGTCAGATTGGCTAAAATCAAAAACACCAATGATAGCCTCTGCTGGAGAGGTTGTGGAGGAAGGGGTATGGATAGGGGCGCAGGGAAGCACATATCATCCCACCCTCATCCATTGCTGGTGGGAATGCAAACTTGTGCAACCACTTTGGAAAGCAGTGTTTTGGTTTCTCAGAAAATTCGGGATCAACCTACCCCTGGACCCAGCAATACTACTCTTGGGAATATACCCAAGAGATGCCCTTTCATATGACAAGGGCATTTGTTCAACTATGTTCATAGCAGCATTATTTGTAATAGCCAGAACCTGGAAACAACCTAGATGTCCTTCAATGGAAGAATGGATGAAGAAAGTGTGGAATATATACACATTAGAGTACTACTCAGCAGTAAAAAACAATGACTTATCAAAATTTGCATGCAAATGGATGGAAATAGAAAATAGTATCCTGAGTGAGGTAACCCAGACCCAAAATGATGAACAAGGGATATACTCACTCATAATTCGGTTCTAGCCATAAATAAAGGTCAGTGAGTATATAATTTGTTATCCTAAAGAAGCTAGATAAGAAGGTGAACCCAAAGAAAAACATATAGCTATCCTCCTGGGTATGGGAAGTAGACAAGATTGCCAGGCAAAAATCGGGATCTTAAGGGTGGGGTGGGAGGGGGTAAGGGGAGATGGGGATAGAAAAGTGAGAAGGGTAGGATGGGGAGAACTTGGGGCAATGGGATGATTGGGATAAAGGAAGGTTGGATAGGGGCGCAGGGAAGCACATATCTTAATTAAGGGAGCCATCTTAGGGTTGGCAAGAGACTTGGACCTAGAGGGGCTTCCAGGTGCCCAAGGCGAGGTCCCCAGTTAGTTCCTGGGGCAGCTGAGGATAGGGAACCTGAAATGATCCTATCCTATAGCCATACTGATGAATATTTTGCATATCACCATAGAACCTTCATCTGGCGATGGATGGAGATAGAGACAGAGACCCACACTGGAGCACCGGACTGAGCTCTCAAAGTCCCAATGAGGAACAGAAGGAGGGAGAACATGAGCAAAGAAGTCAGGACCACGAGGGGTGCACCCACCCACGGAGACAGTGGGGCTGATCTATTGGAGCTCACCAAGGCCAGCTGGACTGTGTCTGAAAAAGCGTGGGATAACATCGGACTCCCTGAACATGTCGGACAATGAGGGCTGCTGAGAAGCCAAGGACAATGGCCACTGGGTTTTGATCCTACTTCATGTTCTGGCTTTGTGGGAGCCTAGCCAGTTTGGATGTTCTCCTTCCTAGACCAGGATGGAGGGGGGAGGACTTTGGACTTTCCACAGGGCAGGGAACCTTGACTGCTCTTCAGACTGGAGAGGGAGGGGGAGAGGAGTGGGGGGAGGGGGAGAGGAGTGGGCGGAGGGGGGGAGGAGTGGGAGGCTGGGAGGAGGCAGAAATTTTTTTTTCTCAATAAAAAAAAGGGTGTGTGTGTGTGTGTGTGTGTGTGCGCGCGCGCGTGCGCATGCACACACACACACACACACACACACACACACACACACCTTTTTAGCACCACAAAGGGAGGCGCCTCAGCCTCAGAGTTTAGCTGCTTTAAATCTTCACTTTATGAATGGGGAAAATGAAGCTCACCTGGGAATATTGTATAGGACTCTCCTGGACAACAGTGCCACCATCTTTATAAATTCAGCCATGACTGTTTGCAAAAGATCATTACAACTTGTTGGCTATTGATAGTCCCTCATAGAAGGAGGGGTGGGGAGGGTCATGGTTTTGCCACCCAAATAGCCAGCTGACTCTCCCAACTGGTTGTAATCAGTTCTGCTCTGATTGCGTGTAGCCTCAGGGATGAGTTAGAAGTATATATAATGGGAAGAACAGGGATGGGTCCTGTGTGTGTAGCCATGGGGAGGAAAACCAATAGGAGTACTTTAAGGTTATCCATTGCTCTGTAAGCAATTCTAGGAGAATCACTGGTTCCCCAGAGTGAACTTTGCTGGAAACCTGCCTCAGTTTGTGTTTGGAACCTTTGCAGGAGGGATAGGCAGTGTTTGCTTCTTCGGCAGGGAAGAAATTTTAGCAAGGGGGAGAAAGGCAAGAAATGAGGGAGGAAGCTCATTATAGTGTGTGATGAGGAGAGATGAGGTAGGTGGGGAGAGGGGGCCAGAACATGATGGTACTTGAGTGCCCAGCTTAGAGCTTGGTCTCTTCATGGAGGTGGTGAAGGCTGCTGGAAGGTCCTGGCAGGGAGCATTGGAAAGATGATGGTTCTGTGGGTGAGGGGCTGTGGGATATGACTAGGTTGGGGACTAGGGTGTCAGGAAGTAAGAAAGGGTGAGGGAGATAAAGGCATTTGGTGGTGGGTGGAAGGGATTAGAGGAACTTTTGGATGGGTGAGGGGAAAGGAGGAAAAGTTGGGGAGATGAATACCCTGGCAGGTCATTGCAGAGGAAAATGGAGGTGTGGAAATTTAGCTAGGGATGGGTACCCTGCTGCGGCACCATCTTAGATGTAGGGACTGGTGATGTGGGAGTGTCATATATCAATCTGTTGATTTCATTGGTTAAGCAATAAAGAAACTGCTTGGCTGGCCCTCATAGCTTAGAACATAGGTGGGTGGAGTAAACAGAACAGAATGCTGGGAGGAAGAGCAAGTGAGCTCAGAGACTTGACAGCTCTCCTCTTGGGGGCAGATGCCTGAGAGACACCTGAGAGACACCATGTCCCGCTCCCGGGCAGACACACACGATGAAGTTCCGACCCAGGATGGACGTAGGCTAGAATCTTCCCAGTAAGCACACCTAGCTGTGCTACATAGAATATTAGAAATGGGCTGGTCCAGGTACGAGAGTTAGCCTAGAAGAGGCTAGATAGAAATGGGCCAAGCAGTGTTTAAATGAATACAGTTTGTGTGTTGTTATTTCGGGCATAAGCTAGCAGGCGGCCGGGGTGCTGGGGATGCAGCCCCGCCGCTCAAATTACTACAGGCTGGGACCAGGTGAGCAAGGATGGGAGGGCTGAGGTGTTGACTGGGACAGTAAGGTGATCCAGCCTGCATGTTTGGACCCCAGCATAAAGACTTGGCTTGTGATGCCCTGGTCACAGTCAAGTGTTCTAGTAAAATAGCACACCCCACCCTCAAGCTCTGAGGCATCAGCCACTGAAAAGGAAGTCAGATGACTGAGCCCCGGACCCTAGACTGTCCAAGCTCCTCTCTGCTTCTGTAACCTCATGACTCTTAGAAGAACCTGACATTGAGGGTGCAAACTTACTGTTAAATGCTGGGCGACATGACAAGGAAAAGAACCTTATTGACCAACATGGACAACTGGCCACTGCATGCTGGAAGCGTCCACTCAGTGGTCTGCATTATTTCCACGGCTCCATTCCTTCTGTGATAACGAGTGCCGCACTGGCTCTATTTATGTCAGAGCCTTTCAAGTTCTTTCTAGTAATTAGTTCTTTGGCCATCAAGTTGGTCCTCGGCAGGACTACATTAACATGCTTATTTATATCTCATTGGGCACATACATCCTCTTGTTAGTAAGGCCTATGGTCCCCCAAAGTATCAGTGTGGAAACTTGAATTGACCCATCCTTTTCTCAGCCTGTCTTTGTGAAGGTCAGCCCTGAAGTAGGCTGCCTCTCTGTTACTATCCCTCTACCCGCCCCTCCCTGCCAGCTCATGATTCTTTTATCACTTCGATTTTAGAGAATCAGGACCACAGAGTTGAAGTGTTGGGATTGTTCTGTGGGAGGAGATAAGGTAGTGAAGAAGGCCTTCCAGGCTGAGGGGTTCGGCATGTCCTGATCCCTGTGGGGGATGGAGGCCAACGGCTTTCAGACCAAGGATCTAAAAATAGAGATTATGCGGGTGGGTCTCACTTGAGTGAAATAATTCTATGGCAACTGTTGGAGGTTGGTGGCAGGAGGAGAGGCGAGGAGGCAACAGGTCTGAGTGTAAGTAGCATCCACACCCTCAATTATAAATCTCCTCTGACCAGGGCCATCATTTCAGAGCCCAATGCAAAATTAAAAAGTTGGAGCATGTAGTTAAAAAATTAGCTAGAATGGAGTAATACTTGATTGTGTACTATAGTAAAGGACTTACGTATACTGCATTGTGGGTAAATCTCAAAAGCATTAGGTTGGCTATGGGGATGGCTCAGCAGGTAAAGGCACTGGCTTCCTAACCTGGCAAGCTGAGTTCAAACCTTAAATCCCATGATTGAAGGAGAGAACCGATCCCTGAAAAAGTTGTCACTTAACCTCCACATGTGCATCATGGCGGCACAAACATCCCCTTCCCTCCAGACATAGCAACCAATAAATGTAAAAAGCATCGCTCCCCCCAGTTATGCTAAGAGAAGGAAGGCAATTGCAAAAGGTCACATATTCTATGACCCGCTCATTAAAATTTCCAGAATATAGAAGTGCATGGAGACAGAAGGCAGGTTATTGATTTCAGAGTGCAGGGTAGGAACATGGAGAATGGTAGTTTGACGGGCACGAAGTTTTCTTTTAGGGTGATAAATGTTTCAGAAATCAACAAAAATGAGGGCTAGGGAGATGGCTCAGTAACTAAGAGCATTTATTGCTCTTGTAGAAGACTTGAATTCGATTCCCAGAACCCATATTGGGTGGCTCACAGTCCCCTGTAACTCCAGTTCCAGGGGGATCTGATGCTTCCCATCTCTAAGGGCACCTGCATTTGTGTGCACGGACCCCCACACAGACACAAACACATGCACACATACACGTAATTTAAAACAAACAACCTTTTAAGGCAAATGGAAAAAGAGACCAAGAAAAACAAATTGTGATTGAAAATGCCACAATGACCTAGTGCTGTAATTAAAAAGCTTAAACACAGCAAAGTAAAACACCAGAGAGAGCTGGATAATGGAGCTGGATGACATGTGTACCAAATGCCATTCAGCTCTTCATTTTAAGATGCTCAGCCTTACCTGGCAGGGAGGACACCGCAACAACGACAGTGGTTTTTCCACCCTCTGTTGTACTCTGAGTGCACTGACCCCTGACATTTCCCCAAATTTTCGAAACTTGACCTGTGTTATCTGTGGTAGTGGGGGGACTACATTCATGATAATCTCTTATATATACTGTTTTATTTTATTTATAATATATATATATATATATATATAAAATTTAAGTGGTCAGATTTATTTAGTAAATTTAGTTTTAGTAAAAAATACATTTAATATATTAAATATTGTTAATTATTTCAAGATGGCAGCACAAGAGGGTGCTAAGTCTAGTAGGGCCTTTCTCAGTGTAGAGCCCCATGTGGCTACTCAGGAATTTGGTCCCAGAGCCATCACGGCTCTGAGAAACTCAGACTAGAGCAACAAAAGGCAGAGGGATGAGGTCCCTACAAGTTGAAGCACATTTCTGGTGAATGCTGGTGGGTTGGTCCCTGATTTCTGAAGCCCCAGGAGTCCTGAGGCTTCAGAGACTTTCAATCCCAAGCAGACAGGGCCCTGCTTCCCATCAGCCACCAGATGAAGAGGGGTCTTATCCAAGGTCATGAGCATCTTAGCTTGATTCACTAGACCACCTACCCCATTCGTACTTCCTCTTCAGCCCTCTTTCAGGTCCTGCCACCTTGCTGTCATTTTGTGACTGGGCCTTTGCCTCCAGCCTTCTTTCCAGCGACAGCTCCGGTTTATAAAAACATGTTTATCCAGCCCTGGTCTGTGCTAATGATCTGCCCCTGTTCACAGATGCAGAGACAAGCTGGATCACGGAGGGTCTTGTTATCTCTTGTTTTAAAGCTCCAAAGAAGACTGTGATGCCACCAAAGTTTGAGTCAGTACAAAAGGCTTCTGCCCTCCGGGACCACCTAGCAGTCTTCCGGTTGCACAAGCCTGAAGCAGCGCTAATGGTGACACCACAAAGGCTTGCTTGAAGGGGACCACTTGGCCTCCAGCATACAGTCTGTCGCCAGATGTATCAGAAAGGTCACCCTACCCAGGTTGCTCCAGCTGTTCCCACTGTCAGGATACACCTGACAAATGCCAGGTCAAATCCTTCCAGTGCCCTGGGCAGTGTGGGAGCTTTGAGCAGATAGCCCCAAGTCCCAAGGCCTGCCTCCTGGGTCACCAATGGGCACTGTCCCCTTGGAGGCTCCTGCCTGGCTCGTCAGGGTATGTTGCTTTTGGAGTTGCCTTTCTCAGGGCTTCTGGGACCAACTGTGCTTGCCACATGGGCAGGCCACCTAGTGGGATCCTGTAGATCCAGATGGCAGAACTCCCATTTGACCCCAATCTACTGTGTTATTGGGGAGTGTTCTGGGGCTAACCTTGGAATTGTCTTCATTTCTCAAGGAGAAGAGAGTGGGAGGGGGAGAGAGACAGAGACAGACAGAGAGAGACAAAGAGAGACAGATGAGAGAGAGAGAGAGGGAGAGGGAGAATAAGGCAGAAATGGACAGCTACGAATACCTGGTTCTTTGTACCAGACAAGACACCAGCAGTTTGTTACCACCATTAATTCTTTGATACATACTTCCTGTTTTCACTAACACACATTCATTGTTGGTGTTGGGTTGCACAAGGACACTTTCATTCAAGTATGTAATACACTTTGGGCATGACACCCATTCACCCTGCTCATTTCTGAGCACCCTCATGTTAACCCTCGCTTCCTCTGGACAGTTTTGCTTCCACTTCCGCGTCACCATTAGTTCTATGTTAGCTGCACGAGCAAGGTCATCTCTCCTGTTTGCAGATGATTGAGACGAGAGGGACTCATCCGTTGGCCTAAGTCTGCAATTCCAACTCTGATGACTGGGAAGTGACTGGTTCTGACTTTTGTTTCTGCTTGCGACCATTGCCATAACAAGCACCTACAAACTACATAGCTTGAAAACTAAACCCCTACACTTACTTATCCTGCAGTTCTAGAAGTTAGAAGCCTGAGGGGGGCCTCAGTGGTTAAGATCCCAGGGCTGGCAAGACATACTCCTTACGGCTTTGAGGGCAGAATCTATTGCCTAGCCTCCGTGGCTTGTAGGGGTTGCCTGCGTGCCTTGGCTTTTGACCAAAACATCCCTATGCCTTCATCTCTCTGGTTCTCTGGCCACAACCATGAAAGGATCTCTGTTAATGAGGACTCACATGACTAGGCTGGACCATCCAGACAAACCAGGATGACCTTCTTCCATCCCAGAGTCCTTGACACGAGTCATGTGGTAAAAGTCCTTGTTGCCACATAGATACATAGGCAGTCACACATGCTGGATATTAGGACATGGGTCTCTCTCTCGCTTGCACATTTGTGTGTGTGTGTGTGTGTGTGTGTGTGTGTGTATGTGGCTTATGGGCTACGGGCACCTTTAGAAGTACCTTCATTCTGTTCTTCATCCTGTGATAGTTACTATTATCAACTTGATAGCATCTAGAAACATCTATGAGACAGACCTCCAGGCATGTCAGTGAGCGATTTTCTAGATTACGTTTAGGTTGGAAGACTGACCCAGAATGTGGGTGGCACCATTCTATGTGTTGGAGTCCCGGACTGCATCAAAAGGTCACAGTGAACCGGAAGTTCATCTCTCTTCACCTCCTGACTGCAGATGTAATGTGAGAAGCTGCCACAGGCTCCTGCCACTATGCCCTCCCCACCTTCATGGACTATGCCCTCCCCACCATCATGGACTATGCCCTCCCCACCATCATGGACTATGCCCTCACTCTGTGAGCCAAAATAAACCTTCCCATCTCCTTAGGTTGTCACACCAGTGGGAAAAGTAACTATTGTAAGGCCCTTCAAGAACAACACATTTCTGATGCAGGAGGTGAAGAGCCACGTTCCTCTAAAGCTTGTGTCTTGACATGGTTTGGAAGAGTGTTCACATATCTCAGATGAGCTGTGTTTTCAGGTGGTGTATGTGCACATGTGTGTGTGTTTGCTTAGTTTATACTAGTGACTCAGACGTTTTGGATGAGTACAACAAATTCCAGAACTACACTTCATTAACCACCATCCTTACATTTCATCTAGTTCGGGTTGCATTAACACGGGATTGCGGGACCAGAGGGCAGGCTTGAAGCTAAATCATCCAGTTCAAACTTCCGATTAGTCCATCAGAGCATTTGAGATGTAGATGCAAATGTCTCCCCCTAATGGACTTCTGGCCCGACAGAGTGTGTGTCTCTGATTGCTGCTGTTTACATTAAGGATTTCCAGTCCTTAGGACATTTGCAGACTTGGCTACTCTCTCTAGCTGGCTTGCTCCAGGGATCTCCCATCTCTGCTTCAGTGGGGCTAGGATTACAGGTGGCCCACTATTCCTGCCTGGTGTTTAAGTGAGAGACAGAGAGCTGAAGTCCGGTCCTCACATGTGTGTGGCAATCTCTTTGCCCACTGAGCCATCTCTCACAGCCCCTCCCTCCTTCTGTAGGCATCTCACACGAAGTTTTTTTTTCTGATTTATTTATTTATTATTTATTTGCTTTTGTTTTTGACACAGGGTCCTTCTACAAAGCCTAAGCTAGCCTGGAACTTACTATGCAGCCCAGCCTGGCTTTCAACTTCACTTTAAGAGGAGAGAGGGCCTGCTTTTCGTCCTGGTTGCTCAGCTAGCTTGGGAATTTTAAAAAATTAAATTAGTAAAAATTAAAATAATTTCAACATTTCCCTCTTCCCTATCTTCCCACTATCCCCTCTCATGTCTCTCCCTTTCAGCTCCTTCCATGCCCCCACTCCCTTTCAAATTGATATCCTCTTTTTGATTATTATTGCTACATGTATATGCATAAATATATACATACAGTCTGCTGAGTATGTTTAGTGTGACTTGTGTGTATGTGATTTTAGGGATGATCATTTTGTATAGGATAACCAATCAGGAGCTTCATCCCTGGAAGGGGCTAATTCTCCCTCTCTTAGCAGTTACTTGTAACCAGTCTTTCTCTATCCCGACTGCCAGCTCCCGAATAACCCCACGGAGATTTTTTTTATTAATTAGCTTAGGCTTGTTCCTAACTAGTTCTTATAATTTAAAGTAACCCATATATATTAACTTACATTCTTTATGGGCTTGGTAACCTTTACTCTGTACTTTCTCTGCATCTGGCTGAGGACTCCACCCTTCTTCTTCCCAGAGCTCTCTGTCCCAAGAAGTCCCACCTAACCTCTTCTGCCTCTTCTGCCTAGCTAATGGCTATTGAGTTCTTTATTAAACCAATCAAAGTGACAATACCGAAATAGTCCACAACAGTTACTAGATATCTGTAATTCTTTGTCTAAAGTGGGATCCCATGAGATTTCCACCTCCCATATTGGGAGGCCTATTGATATTAACATTGTTCAGGTCTTGTTTAGACACCCATGTTGATGAGACTTCATGGGCGTAGCTTCACTGTCACATGTTGGACAATGCAATATCTCACAGCAAACCTTCTTGTCCTCCAGCTCTTGCAGTCTTTCTGCTCCTTCTTCCAAGATGGTCCCCACACGAAGTTGTATTATAGACGTATCCATTGTAGTTGGGCTCCCCACGATCTTTGTTATCATCTTCATTATGACTTGTGGTTTTTCCTTTTGCAGTAAAAAGAAGCTTCTCAGATGAGAGGTGAGAACTATACTTATGGAGATGGGACTTAAAAAAACCGACTAAAATAAGGCCCGCATGAGTGGTTCTAGTGCAATGTGACTGGTGTCCTTATGAGAAGTGAGCTCAGAACACAGGTGTGCATGTACACAAAGGAAGACTGTGTACGGGTGCGGTGGGAAGGTGACCATCCACAAGCCCAGGAGACAGCTCTCATAAGAAAACCACCAGCTAACTCTTGGACCTTGTTCTTCCAGGCCCAGAAGCACAACAAGAAGAAACTTTGAAGCCACTGAGTCTTGGTTGCCCTAATAACCCAATACTGGGTCTGTCTCAGTGATGGCCTCTCCTTCCTAGAGGGACTTATTCTATGTGACTACTGCATTTAGTGACTAAGGACACAGGGGGTGCCTACAAAGCAGAAAACCAACTAGAATCAAGTTCCCAGCAGGCTGCCCATGGGACAGCTTATGTCAGACGTTTGACAACACCCTTGCTCTTCCGGAAAGGTGGGTCCTGATTTTCATGTCTCTTTGGTTGATTCCCTTAACTCCATCTGGGCTCTGGGGTTTCTGTCCCTTCAACCTTCTTCTAGGTTGTGTGTGTGTGTGTGTGTGTGTGTGTGTGTGTGGTGTGACACATGTAGACAAATTAGAATTGGCTTGGCTCTTGAGTATGTCTAGCTGCTGGGATCCAGTGGAAGGTGATGGTTTCTGAGCCATCCCTGGTTCCTGGCTGACTCAGGTTAGGGCCTGATCCCCAAATACAGTTGGAAGGATATCCATGGTGGACTTTGGTGGCTTCAAGTCTCTTGCTCCTGAGGTATGGCTTAGGGTCTCATGTGCCTTTTTGGGGCCCACTTCTGTGAAATTCAGGGGCTGAAGTTCATGTTAGCTGGATGCCTGAGCAATCTTAGCAGAAGAAAGATCAAAGTTCACTCCTTTCTGAGGGTTTAGCTCAGATGGTGTTTCCAGACAGCAATTGATTATACACATTGGGAAAGGCCAGTGTAGAAAGCCGACACGGCCACTGATTGGCTGGCCAAGGTAACTGGGAACAAAGAAGATGGGAGGGAGGGAGGCAAGTGTCTAGGAGGAAGGGTCCCAGGGTGGACCCTTATCACTGACAGCTGGCTTCCTTCTCGGCTCAGTGCTAGAGGCCCAAATCAGTTGTCTTGGCTACAGGGCACATTTTCTTATAAGAGCAGAGGACAGATGCCTTAATGTGTATCACTGTGAAGTTTGGGGGACATGACGGGAAGCAAGGGGTTCACACAGCCAGAGTGAAAGCTTGATCTATATGAGGCAGGTGATTTACAGGAGGAGAGAGGAGCAGGCATGTTCCCATGGCTTTTCCATCTCTGGCTGAATCGCACCCCTGAGCCCTCTGTGTCAGCTGTTGGTTCTAATGAATAACACTGGTGAGAATACTGTAATAATGTTAGCTCTGAGCTCCTCCGGTGCAAGACCCCAAATTAAAGCCCAGTATTGTGTCATCTTGTGAAATAGCAAGGACCTCAAAGATCCTTACTTAAATTCTCCTCTCCACTCTGCTCCTGCTGAGAGGGTTCACCAAATAGCCAGCCAGCCTTCCTTATCCAGGGGACTCTGGGCAATTCCTGCTTATCCCCAGTGGCTCAGTCCTCTATTAATTCATGGACTCATTCAAACAAGCCCATTTATACCTGACCCTCTTGAGGCTGGTGTTCATTCTTTCTAAGTACAAGGCCCATATGGCCCTGTGTGGTATACTGTCTCTTCCTGACCCAAGCTGTCCTTGTCATAAACTGCTAAGGTTGAGCATCTCCTTCACACTTGGGTAGGTGGGAATCTTCTTCATCAATCTTCTGCACAGGAGGCAAGATGGTCTCGCCAGCCATACTCTAACATCTAAGGTTCTCTTGAGAGTAAGCTGCCCCTCTCAATCTAATTTAGCTGACATTTTGGAGTTCCTCATATTAAGTTCTTGCTTGGTCAACTTGGAAGGCCCACTTGGGGGTCTTTTGTGTATGCTTCATGCTCTGACTTCTAAGTATATTCATGCTCTGACCTCTGAGTGTACTGCTCCCTCCTTCCTTTGACTCAGGGCACCAGGTCCAATCCCTTAGGAGTCCTCTTAGCAACTTGCTTATCCTTTTCTCTTAGCCTTAAGGACACAGACATTTCCCACAGAAATCTCTTTCTGATCACTGTCATGACTTCCTTTCTAAAAGAAGGAATGTATGAATAAGCAAGAGAGAGTCTTAGAGAGTGTGAGCCTCTGTATAATTAAGGAATTCAATTTGATGTTTACTAGTTATCTGTATCATTTAGAATAATAGATGTAGCTGTTACTACAACAAGGTTTATAGAACAAACAACTTCCTTGTCTCTCGTATTACAGTCTAAAGTAATGTTTTAAGTTAGAAGTAGCTCTGTCCAACATTATTTTTCAAGAGTTCAGGTGTGTGTGTGTGTGTGTGTGTGTGTGTGTGTGTGTGTGGCCAGAAGCTGATGTTGGGTATCTTCTTCAATTACTCTCCATTTTACCTTTTGAGGTAGGGTCTCTTCCTGAACTTGTCAATTTGACCAGGTTGACCAGTGTGCTCCCTGTCTCTTCTTCCCAGCATTGGAGTGCCAGGTGGATGTTGCTATGCCTGGTCTTTTATGTGGGTTCTGGGGATTGAACTCAGGTCCTCATGCTTGCATGGCAAGAACTTTACTGACTGAGCCTTCCTTCTATCACTGAGGCTCATCTTTGTCTGATTTCTGTTTGATTATTGTTATCTAATTGGTGGAAGAAGAAAAATGTAAAATCAACAAGATTATGAATTTCTCTGTGAACATTGAGAGAACGATGCTCATATCATGTCTGCATGCTTCATCGCTAGAGTCTGGGGCATCCACAGCCTCAAGGGAGGTGAGAGACACAGTCTTTGGCAGGAAGGGCACTTAGAATTACAAACATATCTTAGTTGCTTTTCTATTGTTGTGGTAAAAGAGCCATGGCCAAGGCAACTTATTTTAAGAAAGCATTTCATTTGGAACCTATGGTTCCAGAGGGTTAGAGTCCACAAGGGTGGAGCAAAGACATGGCGGCAGTGACAACTCAGATCTTATAGCTTGATCCCCAATTGCCAGTCAGAAAGAGAGAGGCACACTGAGAATGATGGGAGTTTTTGAAACTTTAAAGACCACCCTTGCTGGATACACCTCCTTCAACAAGAACACACCCCTTAATCCTTCCCAAACAGTTCCACCAACTGGGGGCCAAGTATCCAGATTTATGAGCCTAAGGTTGCTGTTTTCTATGTACATGAGTACTTCATCCAGCTCAATATACTTTTTAAAATTAAAGTAAAATGAAGCAGGTGGTATTCATTTTAATATTTTATCTTTACTGAATATATATGTAAAAATCATTTCAATACACAAAATCACTAATGAGACATTTTATACTTATTTTTATATCGCCTTTTAAATCCAGTGAGTTAATTTGTATTTCCTCTAAATCTCTCCCACCATCTGCATTTCAAATCCTTAGCTATCAAATGTGACTTGAGGCTGTGAATTGATCAACACAGTTCTGTATCGTCTCTCAGAAGGTTACCAGGGGCACCAAACTACATTTTCTGGTGGTCTGCATGTATTCATGAACACATGCGTATTGGCTTTCTCTCTGTATGTTAGCGCCCCACATTGCAATGGAACAAGTTCCTACAAGCACTTCCAAAATCCATGTCTGCTTTTGGGGCCCCCTTCCTAAGAACACGAGATCAAATGTTCTCCAGAAGGCAATGCCAGGGTGAAAGTCCTAGGAGAATTGTTGGGGCAGCACTGGAGCTGGGGGTCCGTCCACTCATTCATTCATTTTCTTTAAGTCTTAAGTGAGCACTGTTCTACAAGGAATGGTCTATTACTGCCATCATAGAACTGCAGCTTTCTGGGGCAGCTCTACAAGGTTCTGTGAATCAGACTAAGATTTTGGTCACGTGTTGCGCAGCATCCTTTCCAGCCCATTGACACCACCTCCCATGATTCATCTGTGCCTCAGAGAAGCAGCTCACGTTGTTAATTGCCCATATCCCATGGCATGCCACTCCCCAAAGCTGCAAATCAAGGTTTTTGTGACATCTCTTCCCTAGCAGTGACTTGTGATTAGGTTGTTGTTCCTAAAAAAGGTCCATCCCTCATCATCTTTGCAATTTCCCCTTGATTTTCTTGTTTGGTAAATTGCAGTTCCTTGGGTAAAGACTGGTTTGGGAGTCTCTTCACTTTCCCTGTCGTTACTCAGCCAGAAAACACACCTAAGACTCAGGCTGTGGGAAGCTACTTCAGAGACCATGTAGGTCCAGTGCTTTCAGAGATGGGAAAACTGAGAACTAGGAAGGGGGAAATTGCTTGCCCCAAATCACATAGTTTTCATTTTATCTTTTTGGCTTCATTCCAAACTCTAGTCTTTGGCTCTTAGAGCTGGACCAGCTAGGCAAATGTTGTGCTATATGACTTATAACTGGCTTTGAGGTACCATGGAAAGGAAGTGTTTCTTCCCATGATATTAGAAAATGTTTGGATCCTGAATAGCCCACAGGTAGTTGGAGCACGCCAACAAATGTGAGGATGACTCTGAATTCTAGCTCTATGGACAGCTGTGTAACTCTGAGGGGGGTACCCAGCTTCTCTGAGTATGAGTTTCTGTTTTGGGGGGCATTTTTGAGTCAAGGTCTTATTATGTAGCCCTGGCTATCCTGGAACTCACTTTGTAGACCAGGCTAGCCTCAAACTCATTGAAATCCACCTGCCTCTGCCTCTTGAGAACTGAAGGCCTGCACCACCATGCCTGACACCAGTTTCCATCTTAACAGTGGTAGTAACAACTGTGCCACCTTGGTTTCCTGCTCATCTGGCTGATACCTTCTCATTCTTCAGATGTCTGCTCCCCAGTGACCTCTTTTGAGAAGTCTTTTTGGTTCCCTGATGAGTCCAGAATACTTACTGTATCACCACATATCTCTGTGGAGTATTGGCCTCAGTGGCCAGTACAGAGTGATAGATGTCATCATGCCATTTTCATGCTTATGTGTCATGCTCATCTCCCTCCCCCACTGCCCTCCCTCATGTCCCCCTCTGGCTGGATCCCTTGATAGCCTTCCCTATTGCTTTCATACACTTGTGTTTTATTGCCCTCCTCAAAATCTTGTCCTCCCTCCCCATGATCCTCTTTCTAGTCTCAAGATCTATACACTTGTATAAATACATGCACATACACACATAATTTTAAACCTAAATCCAGCATATTTGAGAAAGTACACAGTATTTATTTGTCTGAACCTGTGTTATTTTGTTTAACATAATGATGAGCCAGTTGCGTCCACTTTCCTGTATGTTACGATTTCAGTTTTCGTAGGCTACATAAATGCCTGTGTCTATATGCAAATCATGTTCTCTATCCATTCAGCTGTGGATGAACATGTAGGTTGGCTCCAGTTCCTGGCTATTGTGGATAGTGGAGCAATAAACATAGGCATGCAAGCATCTCTGTGATGTGTGAGTCCTTTGGGCATCAACCCAAGAGAGGCGTAGTTGAAGCACATGCTGCGTCTGTCTCCAGGTTTTTAAGGAACCTCCATACTGGCTTTCACCCTCACTAGCAGCAAAGCGGGGTTCATCTTTCCCCACAACCTCACCGTCATCGCTTCCCACCGTTTTCTTGCTGTTAGTCATTCTGACTGCAGTGAGATGGATTCTCAAGGCACTTTTAATTTGCATGTCCCTGATGACAAAGGATGCTGAGTGCTTTTCAAGTGTTTATTGACCATTTGGATTTCTTCTTTTGAGAACTATCTATTTTGTTCATCAGCCCATCTATCGATCGGATCATTTGTTTCTTAGTGTTTAATTGTGGCTGCGGTTCTCTATACATTTTATGGATTAATCTCTTGTGTGGCTGGCAGAGATGTTTTATCTTACTATACAGGCTGTCTTTTTACTCTGGTGATCATTTTTTGCCATGTAGAAGATTTTTTAATTTCATGTAACCTCGTTGACAGATTTTTGGGGTAATTTCTGATACTATTAGAGGCTTAATTTTTTTAATTTTAATTTTTTTATTTTTAGAAAAGTGCTTGTCTTTGCATATATCTTATAGGATTTTACCTATGTTTTTCTGTAGCCTGTGGCAGTTTCAAATTTTCCAGATTACATTAAATTTTTGATCCCATTTTGGATTGATCTTTTGTGTGTGTGTGTGTGTAGAGTGAGAAGTATGGATCTAGTCTCATTCTTTGTTAAAGAGACCATCTTTTCTTGAATGTTTGTTTTTGACAACCTTTTCAAGATTTGTCTGTAACTGTGTGGATTTATTTTTGGATTCCTTATCCTACTCCATTGGTTTGCACTTCTTGAGACAGTTCTATGCTGTTTACATTACTGTAGCTCTGCAGTGTAATTTAAATTAGATATTGTGATGTTTCCAGCATTGCTTTAGTTGTTTGGGGGTCTTTATTCTATAATGTGAATTTTAGGATTTTTTTCTGGTTCTGAAAAGAATGCCATTAGAAGTTTCAATAGGGATTATGTTGAATCTGTAGGTTGCTATCAGAAATATAATCATTTCCTTGGTTAGATTTATACAACATTTTTAAGAAGTTATTGTGAGTAGAATTTTCTCTTTGATTTCAGCCTAGGTGGGCTCATTATTGGTATATAGAAAAGCTACTCATTTTTGTAGGCTGATTTTGTATCCTGCTACTTTGCTGAAAGTGTTTATAAAGGCTAAAAGTTTTCTGCTGTGCTCTTTAAAGTCTTAAGTATAGGATTGTGTTGTCCACAAATAGTGATAATTTGACTTATTCTTTTCCTGTTTGTAACCTTTTATTTTTTTTCTTGTCTAGCTAAGACTCAGCACTGTGTTGAATAAGAGCTGAGAGAATTGTTGCTTTTGTCTTATTCCAGATTTTAGTGGAAATGGTTCTGACCTCCTCCACTTATTATAATGATGGCTTTAGGTTTGCTGTATAGTGTCTTTATCATATTGAGGTATGTTACTTCTCCTTTTATTTTTATTTCCCCAAAGCTTTTATTATGAAGGGATACTGAACTTTCTCAAGGCCTTTTTTACATTGACTGAGATGGTCACGTGGAGCCTGTCCTTAAGTCTACTTATGTGCTTGATTGTGGTTATTGACTTGTGTATGTTGAATAACCTTTTATTTCCAGAATGAGACTAACTTGCTCATGATATACAATCTTCTCAATGAACTTGGTTTTCAAGAATTTCATGGTAAATTTTTGTGTCTCTCTTCATCTGAAAGATAGGGCCGTAGTTTTCTTTTTTGCAGCTGTGTTCTTATCCACTTGTGTAAAGATGGCATTGCTCAGTGGATTTGGGAGTGTTCTTTCCTTTTTATTTCGTAGGAGAGTTTGTGAGGACTTCTTTGAAGCTTTGATAGTCTTGACAATGAATCCAGCTGGTCCTGGTCCTTGTTGGAAGGCCTTTTATTACAGCTTCTATCTTGCTGTTATGGATCTGTTTAAGTCGTTGATAGCCTCTTAATTTAATTTTTTGTGAGTATATACGTGTGATGTGTACCTGCATATATGTATGTGTAGGTACATGTGTGCGCAAGTGCTCATGTGAATGGAGGTGTGGGTTTGATGCTCATGTTTTCCTTAATTGTTTGCTGATTCTTGTGAATTCTTTGGTTGTTTTTCTGGTTGGTTGGATCATTGTTGGGTTTTTCTTTTTCCCCTATTAATGTAATGAATAGCCAGTTTACTGTGTTGGAGATGATAGAGTCCTCCCCAACTCTCCTTTATTTATCAGTTACTCTCGTGACACTAATTCCTTTATGTGCTCTCATGATCAGCTCTCTCTTCCTCTGTGGATAGCTTTCTTTTAGGAACCTTTATAGTACCGCCTTGCTGGTTATGAACTGTCTTAGTTTGTGCTTGTCTTGGAATGTTTCTATTTCTCTGTCCATGATAAAACATGGCGTGGCCGGACATAGCAATCTTGGTTAGCACTTACTTACTTTCAGGAGCTGACATATATTCTTCCATGTTTTCTCGGATTTGAAGGGTGATGATGAAAGATCAGATGCCGTTCGCAGGTTTCTGCTCTTGTAGGTGAGCTTTCCTCATGCAACTTTTAACATTGTTTCTTTGCTTTGTCCCTTTGACATCTTGACTATAATCAATCATGGAGATGTTTTTCTCTGGCCGTATTCTTCTGAGGTCAAATAGTTCTTTTTTGAAGGAAGAAAGTAGGTTTGTTGAATACAATGTAGGGGTTAACATATTGAATGTTAGACAGTGAAAACCAGTACCACCCATAACCTCAAATAGCAATTTTTTAATCAGACACTCTGATAGTACAACCCTAAGCTATAATAATATATAGTAATATATATTTGAAGAATAACATTAGGAGAATATGAAAAGTCTTTGCTTTCCATTATGTTTCAATAGTAAAAGAAGCGTTATACACACATTAAAAATGTTGTAAATCTTAATCGACAGGAGTCTCGAAACTGAGCTGAGGTGTTTCAATCCATGTTGAATGACACTGTGAACTTGGCCTGTGCATGGTGCTAGGTGCCCATGTATATTCAGAAACAAGGCAGCAGTGGAATCATTCAAAGCAACATGGGAGCACTGCTAGAAATCCCTCAGGTTTGGGTGCCCTTCAGTTTGAATTAAGGTTTAGCGATTACACGTTCAGGAATCTTTTATTGTCACCCCATCTTTACGTCCCTCCATACTCAGCCGTGAAACTCTCTAGGGGAATGACCTATAGTTTAAGAGGCCAGGTTTCCTCATGCCAGGCCAGTTGTCACTCAGCCTGTGAGGAGATACATCCTGTGTTCCCAGTCCTGACTGGAGCTAAGTCAGCCTGCCCCTGACTTGGACTAGTCCTGGACATCCATTCCACTGCCTTTCCTTTTCCACTCGCGATTGCTCTTAGCTGGTCTTTTGTTCCATGGAACCCGGTGACCATGTGAAGTGGATGTCAGAGGGTTGGCATTTATGTGTGTGTGTGTGTGTGTGTAGGTCAGAGGAAAACTTGAGGTATCAGTATTCACATGCTACCATATGGGCTCCAAGATTGAACTCAGCCTTGGCAGCAGGGGCTTTATCCTCTTAAGCCTCTGGCAAATCCCAGTGCGCAGTTTCTTTAGGTGAAACATTACATGGAGGCTGGCCCACGCCTGCATTTGGGCTGCATGATAATTGGTTTTTGAGAAGAGTCCTGGAGTGTTCAGAGCAGTGTTGGGTCTGTTTGCAACCCTTAGGTCACCCAGTGTTCTCTGTGCATGGTGAGCATGCGTGGAATAATACCAGCAGTACCAATAACTGCTCACAAGTGCCACATACGTGCCCCATGCCTGGCAGATTTGTAAGAGCCCGGCATGTGCTGTCTCATGAGGTTCTGTTCATGGTTGTGAGGTATTCTCATCTCTGTCTCAGAGAGGGAAGGGTTGAAACACAAGGAGACTCCGACTTTCAAAGTCGACTTTCCTGGAACCAGTGAAATCTGTATTCGAATCCACGCCCTCTGAGCCTTGATAACTATCCTTGGGATCAAAGCAATTTGCTTTATAAAGGGGAAGGGTGGCTTTAGAAAGATATTTAAGACTTTCTTGTATTTTTCTCCTTCTCCCTTCCCTCCTCTCTTTTGTGAGAGATTTGCCGTAGTATTATGTGAATTTATTGGATTTATAATATGGGTTACAGAGGCAACAGTTTCAGTTAGAGAAAATTAGCTTCTTTTTCCAAATGTCATGTATCTCATTTTCTTTCAGCAGCGCTGGCCTTCTCCAGCTCCTCTTGGCTCCTACGTCATTCAGAAGTGGGCCCCACAATTAGAATGTGAGAAACCCTCACACACCAATTTGGGTTTTGATATTTGTTCCAAGGGACACTTAAAATAAACCCTGAAGTTGATTATGGAAGGAGAGAAATGGATGGGAGCGAGAGGGGATTGAACAAGAAGCAAAAGTGAGGCAGTTGGACGTTGTCAATGACCCACTAACAAGTCATCTATGCAGACATAAGTCCTCATCTATCCCTGTCCACCTATCTGATCCCCACCCATGTCTGCTATGTCCTTCCTCTCCCCTCTCTTCTTACTCTCTTTCTTCTTTGATTCACTTATTCATTGATTGATTAATCAATTCATCCATTTTTGATTTTTTTTAATTTTTAAAATTCAAGGTCAGGCAAGTTGGAGAGAGAGAGAGAGAGAGAGAGAGAGAGAGAGAGAGAGAGAGAAAGATCATGCTCTTTAAGCTGGTCGGGGGGGCAGGCACTTAACAGATGAGCAACCACATGATGGAGTGGGAGGCTTTAGACAAAGAGTCAAGAAGCCCAAGTATTAGAAACAAACACATATTAGGTACTGATCAGACTCTGAAAGAAAGTGACAGAGAAAAAGAAAATGAAGAGCTGTCCCTTTCTGACTCAGGCAGACTCAGCAGAAGCTCATGATGGCCCATAGGAATCACACTGGGGATAGGAGATCAAGAGGGGGGGGATTTTATGAAGGAAAAGTACAGTATTTCATTAAAGGAATGATCCCCTCACAGCTTAAGGTGGGCTTCTTATGGGTGGTTGCTTGTCCAGACAAATGAGTCACCCAATTCGAATATTAGGCTTTTTTTTTTTCTCCATCCATGCCAGAGATTCTACTTTTTGGCAAGAGGAGTTTTTTATTACCTGGCCTTTATTGCTATTATAACCTTACCCTCTCTGAAGAGGTAGCCCTCACTACTCTTAATGGAATTGGAACAATGACTGATCTAAGATCTTCTATCTGAGGCGTGGACTCTTTTAGTAAACATCTGTTGGGCATATCTCCATTCGACACCGTGTTGAGTGCTGAGGATACAAATCCGTAGATTACCGTTCTTGACCATGAGGGTCCCCTCATCTAGTAGAGAAGGTGGAAATGAAGGGTGTCCCCTCATGGGAGGGGACACAAGAGCCAGGAAGAAAGGCGACCCAAAGGAAGGGATGACGGCAGGTGTGGAATGTGGTCTAGCACAGGCCTTTGTTTCCCAGCCCCTCAGTGGAGTGATGTTTATACCATTTCTCAAGGACCAGTCTGGGATGGCTGGCTTATTAAACACATTTTATATGCCTAGAATTGCTGTAGAGCATTTATAATCATTTATATACAGCATTAGTAACAGCCCCAAAGGAATTAGTTTTATAGATGTTAAATCCCTCATCACACAAATAATAGGAAGCAAAACAGGATCAGAGAAAGCAGAGAGAAAGAGAGAAGGGGGGGGCAGATCAGATTCTGGGTTCCTGGCCTAGAACAGTTAGGAACACAGGAGTTCAGTTAGACAGGGGTGAGCATACATGTTCACAAGTGACTCAGTCAGCTTCTATTGCATAACGAAGCACTGCTAAAATTTCAGTTACACAGCTAAGGTTTACTGTGGGATAACCTCATCTGAGCTTTGAATCATGGCTGTGGTAGAGCCAGGTTCCCTGATGTGGATTTTTTTTTTTAAAAAAAGGTCTGCTTCCTATGCATTCATTCTGGGTCCCAGGCCCTGGCTTTGAGCTAAAGACTCAGCAGAGTCTGAGCCCTGAACACATACCGCTGTTATCCAGATATGTCTCTTTGGTAGATTGCCAGAGCATAAGCCAAACGCACAAACACATGGCAAGCCTCTTACCATATTTGTCTGTTAGCATATTGTTGCAGCTAAGCACAAACTTATGCAGCTAAGCACAAACCAAGAGGTGGGCGAGCACTCACTCCATCACAAGACCATATTATATCACATGACCTGGCCCAACAACAACAGAAAGCATGCCCCTGCCAAAGAGAGAGGTGACAAAGAGCAAGCACTCTCTTGCTTTATTTTTGAGGTTTTTGTTTATTTTTATTTCATGTGTGTGGCTGTTTTGCCAGCATATATCTCTGTTCCCACGGTGGTCGGAAGAAGACATCAGACCACCTGGGACTAGTTACAGACAGTTGTGAGCTGCCATGTGGGTGCTGGGGATTGAAGCAGGGTCCGCTGAAAAGAGCAGCCAGTGCTCTTAAGCACTGAACCCTATCTCTAGCCCCGAGAGTAAATATTTTCCAACCGTCATCTAAAGTAGACACAGGAGTGGCAGCCATACAAGGCTGTGAGGGAAGTGGGGCAGTGGAGATAACAGGTATCTGGCTACAAGTCCAAGAGTTGGATAGTGTCAGGAAAGATTAAGTTACTAGATGTCTAAGTTCAGGAGTTAGCCTTGTTCCTTCCATAAAGAGCTTGGGTCTAGGGCAGAGGACACAGCTAGTCAGCAAGGTATTGTCTTACAAGCACAAACACCTCCAGAAACCATGTAAAAAAATCTGAATATGGTGGTACCCACTTATAATGCCAGTCCTGGAGAAGAAGAGACTAATAGATCCCTGGGAGCTCACTGGCCAGCCAGCCTAGCCTACTTGGTGTATTCTAGACCAATGAGAGATCCTCACTCAAAAAGCAAAAAAGATGAGATGGGCAGTGGAGGCTCACACCTTTAATCCCAGCACTTGGGAGGCAGAGGCAGGAGGATCTCAGTGAATTTGAGGCCAGACTGGTATAAAAAGAGAGTTTCAGGACAGCCAGAGCTGTTATGCAGAGCCCTGTCTCGAAAAGACCAAAAAAAAAATGGACAAAATATGAAGAACAATACCTAAGATTGTTCTCTGTCCCCAATATGTATGTCCATACCTGTTCACCCACAGACATACATCTGCACATATACATGCACACATATGCACTCACTCACACTTACCAGTACTCACTGACGAAGAACTGGTGTTCAGGCAGAGAAAGAGACTGTAATCCTGAGACAGACTGAGGTGGGAAAGAGTTAACCTTTACTCTGCTGTGTGTGTCCAGGGCTCAGACCCTGGTAGGAGTCCAACTCAAAGCTAGAGCCTGGGGTACGCACCAAACTAGAGCTGCCTGCCATTGCTAATGCTCTAGGCTGAGCTTGGCCTAGAAGTTGGAACAAGGATGAGCACATAAAACGGCAGGGCTGTGGCCAGAAGCAGGCTGAATGGATGTGCTGTGTGATGGATAGGCTATGTGAATGGGGAGGTGTGTTACCAGAGATGCAGCTAGATCCAGGAGTGATGACATCACTGGATGATTTTGGTGTAGGGGGTGGGTGGGCTAGAATTCTGGTCTCAGGAATGTGTAGTCTCTCTGGTCCTCCCTGAAGAGCCAGGCAGGATCTGAAGCTGGGAAGAGATGTCACTGGAGTGTGGTCCATGGGGAGCAGCATCAGCACCATCCAGTTCCTTATTGGTCTAATCTTGACCTACTGAGTTAGAACCGATGTTGGAATGTGATGTCCATAGAACTTCTGTGTGCATTTCTCTCTTTCAGACTGACTGCTCAAAAGTTATGGGGGTATAGCTCTCCAGACTGCCAAACTTGCCCAAGAGCCCAACTATGAGATGGCAGAGTCTAACTAGAAAGTTAGAGGAAAAGTCTCCCCCACCCCATTTCTGACACAAGTTGTGAATTTTGGGGATTTCTCTAAGGCAGTATCAGTTTCAATACTTCTCTGGGAGATCTTACAGAATCCACTGGAGGCTATTTTACTCATGGATACAGCATCTTACAGAGAAGGAGATCATTCAAATCATACAAAGGAAGAGCTGCAGAGGTAGAACCTAGGAAATTTCCCATGCAGAGCCTGCATCCTCAGGGCACACATGCTATGTTCCCAGTACTGAGGTGCTGTCTATGGAGTAATCCCAATAGGAAACTCACCTGGGCTTTGGTGTTAGAATTCCCTCCTGGGGCAGCGTTATGGTTGATTTTCCACAAGATTGAATCCCATCCCTATCCTGTCACCATAAACCATCAGAGGTAGCCAGAGGAGCCACAGTGAACAACAGACAGGAAATGTCAATTCTGAGAGGTCATCTTCCTGGTTCCAGGAATAAACACTAGACCTCTCTTTGGAAATAATGAAATTGGTTCTCAGATATCAGTAGTTTGAGCATTGGGTTTAGGGATGGGTGGATTCCTGTAATGCTTCATCATCTTCTGACACCCCTTGGCCTTAGTAAGTTCAGAACAGAATGGCTCAGGACTAGACTCTTTGGGTGTTATGTTTTCCCCACCCTTCACCCGCATTTCCCCCTTCAAAACAGGATTCATCAGTTTTTCTTGCATGTAGACCCCCCCAATCATAAGCTTTGTATGACTCACATACTTCCACTGAGTAGAAAAATTTTAAATATATAACAAATAATGTTCAGTGAATATATGCCCACTGTAAAGTCCTTACAAAACCCAGTGCTAGAACAACAAATATATGCCAATAAAAATATGAGGGGTTCAAGACAAAATAATTATGTTGAAACACAGCTATCCAAATGTTGAGAAATATTTTGTAATGTTGTAGTAAATGTATGTATTTACTGACATTTTAAATCTCAAGCTAGCGGAGGGTTTAATAATTACTGTGATTTCAAAGCAGTATTGAGCATAAATATTTAACAATATTTGATACATGCAGCAATCATTAGGTGACTGAAAATATCAATGGATTTTATTAGCAAAAATTCTGCAGCCTATGGCTGCTATTGTGGTTGGTTGCCTAAATTCATAATGAAAAAAGTGCTACATTTCAGTCAGAAGTTCATGGGAACACAGATGTAATGTTTTGCTCAAGTACAAATAGTTCACTTGTTTGTTGATAGACCTATAAAACCCAGGTTCAGAAAGCTTGCTTCAAAGTCTTGTGTGAGATGTACTTAGTTTTAATTGTGCATCGAATGACAATTCAATTTGTTTCAAGAAAAATTTGAGAACTTTGAAAGAGTCCTTGAGAAAATTGGAGGCACCCTGGAGTTGAACAAAGCTTGGCTGGGATTTGGTGTGCTGCTGTCTGGGTGGATTTATGGGCAAATGTCAGTTGGGGAATATTGACGACTGATAATCCCCTCATCTGAAAAGTCTACATAATGTGGCATGGCTTCGAGGTGGGCTTGCTTTTGCCACTTATCAGTAATGGGATTGAAATTTATTCAACCCTAAAGCACTGGCCCGGTGCCAAGGTGAGGATGGAAGAAAAATAAATGAAAATTAAGAAAAGCTAAAAGAAAACCAACTGTGCACAGCCTTTGGGAAATCCATTTGTGGCCACTGAGTCGGCATCCATCTGGAGTACACCAACGTTTTCACACCATCCAAGACAGAAAAGAAATGGAGGAGTCCCAAGAGCAAGACTAATGTTTGAATAAAAGGCATTTTCTGAATGACCCACAGAGATTTTTTATTATGCTCATGACTTTTTGGAATACTTTCCATTGGCATGGCAAACCTTCCTCTCACAGAAGGCTTTTCCTGTTGGCTCCCTTAGAGTGGCCGTGAGGGTGGCTGCTGACTGTTGGGTGCATGCCAATGTTTCAGAGCTGTGTGTTCCCTGGGAAAAAAGGTGTCAGGACTTGCTCATATTTCTGTCATTCGTAGGTGACAGACTGGCTCTTGGTGTGGGTCTCCTCTAGGGGTCAGAATCAGTGAGATGAAAGCCTAGGAGTGGGTTGAGGATTATGCATGGTCTTACCCATTGTCTATTATCTTCCGATAGAGTTTTAGGTATTCAGGTCAGCCTTGGAGGTGTACGTAGCCTAGGATGACCTTGAATCCTGATTCTCCTACTTTTACCTCTCTAGTACTAGGATTGCTGCACTCTTCCTGGTTTATGCTATTCTGAGGATCAAATCCAGGGCTTTGAGTGTTCGGCAAGAGTTCTCCAAACTGAGCCACGTTTCCTGTCCCCAGAAGCAAGCCACTTCCCTGTTCTCCCCAGACACTTCAGTGGTCAGAAATTTGATGGCGCAAAAGGAAGGAGGTTGTGCGCTTGGGGCTGAGGCTCATCCCCTGTTTCAAGCCTATATGTTTGTAGTCAAACTAACATGAACTACCAGGACCTTCTGGAGAACTCAAGTAATGGAAGATAAGGTTCTGGGGCATCACACAGATGCACACACCCTTGTGTAGAACTGGGGCCACTGCCCAGAGCCGTGGGAAGAGATCTTATTGGCACCTGTAGTTGTTTCTTTTTCTCTTTGGGGGGCCTGCCACCCAGCTCCCAAATAATCACACTGCTTGGCCTCTTTGCCTATCCTTTCTCCTGTCTTGCTATTGGCTGTTCAGTTCTATATTAGACTAATCAGGTGTTTTAGGCAGACAAAATAACCCAGCTTTACAGAGTTAAACAAATGCAACATAAAAGAATGTAACACATCTTTGCATCATTAAACAAATGTTCTACAGAATAAACAAATGAAGCACATCTTCAATTAATATTCAGCAACAGGCGCCAGAAGGAATATATTTCCCTTGTGATCCAATCATGTCTTTCAAATACCACGTCCAAGATGGGATCAGGGAATCTCCACTCTGAGCTACTATTTCTCAGGGAATAGTAAAGCCAGGGTCTTAGATGAGGTGTTCCTTCTCAACCCTTTGCATCTATCCCATTCTCCCTATTCTGTCTCCTCATTGTCTTTGCACTTGGTGTTCTCTGCGTGTCCACTGCCATCATCCTGTCCCAGCTACCTCCATTTTTCTCCAGAGCAGAAGTCTGGCTAATAGACCAAACAGTGTTGTGATTAATATAGTTTCTGTGTGATTATCCAGGTGTAGGCAGCTGGAAAACAAACAAACAAAAAAGCAGTCTATGGTTATGTAATGGTGCCCAATGTGGGCCCATTAGCAAGGTGGAAATCCAAGCAGAGATAGAGATAAGAAGGCAGAGGCTGGGAGATGCTATGTAGCTGCCAAAGGAAAAAGATGTCAGAACCTTACTGTAGGTCACAGCCTTGTGGGGATACATAGATGAATAGAAATCGGTTAATTTAAGATGTAAGAGTTAGTTGTAAGAAGCCTGAACTAATAAGCCAAATAGTTTTGTAATTAATATAGTTTCTATATGATTATTTGGGTCTGGAAAGCAGGAAAATAAGAAAGCAGTCTCTTATTGCACAGAGCCAAGGTCTTGACCTGTAGAATGGGCTCATGAGAGGCTCTACATCTCAGTATGCTCTTTCCACCAACTGTTTTAGGAATCTCTTGTCACCAAAGGAGAGAAATGCAATTGTTTAGTATCCATTACTTATTAATCTATGTTTTAGTTCTCTGACCCTCTCTCTCTCTCTCTCTCTCTCTCTCTCTCTCTCTCTCTCACACACACACACACACACACACTACTATATATATATATATATATATATATATATATATATATATACTGATCATTTTCAATCTTTATCCATTCTTCTCAAGTCTCATTTTTGCATACCTTCTTCCAACTCAGGGACCCACTGAACCTACTGTGAGTTGGACTTCAGCCAAAACTCTATTAGTCACATGACCTCCACAAATACCTCCTTTAATTGGAGGGCCACAATGTTTCTTGGGATCTCCTGGAGTCAGCATCAATTTAGAACCAGTATCCAGTAAACACTGGAAAGTCTGATTGTTTCCTTTCCCCCAGTGTACAGTTACCCTTATAAAAGCTCATAAGTCCTGCTGGGGAAGGACTGGAGACAGGCTAACAGTAAAATTTCTAGGTATTTTATCAAGGTTCTTCCTTAGGAAGCATGGCTGTCCATTGAAGGTGTTCTAGGTCTGCAGAATGGCTCAATTCTGGAAATGGATTCATGGGCTGAGATTCCCTTTTGCCAGGATCCAATGTGGCCATTCTTTCCCTTGTTTGAGAATTTTTCGGTATACTGATCAAACAGAAATATAGTAGGCTTCTTATCTAGTCCATGCCTGGAAACACCACGATTGATTAGCTAGAATCGAAGGTCCAGATGAGTCACGCCACCGTAAGATTCATTTGCCTGTGCTGACCATTACAGGTTAAGCCATTTTGAACATTGCCCTGTCTATGGTGCCCATTACAATTATTACAACCACCTTGTCTTTGGTGATTCAGTGCTGCCACCTGGCCCCGGCTACCTCAGGCCCAATTAAACCCATTGCTATTAATTCACCCAGCTGAGCAGCAGCGACTCCAACTCTAAGGTCCAGCACAGGGAAAACGGGTGACAGCAAAGCTCTTCCAATTAGGTCTTACACAGCATCCCTGCTCTAGCATTGTATTTTCCCAGAGCCTTCAAATCTCTTCATTAACACTAAGCCAAAGGATAGCAGGCATCTTCAACTACTTTTCAGTTGGCTATCTTTTGACAAATGCTCCAACCAACCATTCAAACAAACTTTCACATTTTTTTTAGCTGTGCAAGCTTCCATATTAAATCTAGACTCTCCACTCAGAGGGCCCATACTAATAAACTCTGATCCAGTGCCGGGTTCCTTCACCGTTAACCCAGAGCCTTGAAATTTATTCCCATACAGATTCTCCAGATTTCTGCTTCAACAAATTAGCAAACTCATTAAGCTCTTTATCCTCATGGACTTCACTTTCCACCTCCCCATTAGGAGCCTGCTTTGCTCTAAGTCTGGCTATAGGGCTAGAGGGAACTAGTGGTGTACCCTGAGGCACACCAGTATTGTCTTTCCTGACATTGCCTTCAGAGAAAATCATTGCTAGTTTAGTAGACAAACGAAAGGTTAATTTCCTCAGTTAAAGATGGAAAAGACAATATTTCAGGAGCTGGGGGTCTAAGTACATCTGCTGAGGGTGAAGAGACTAATTCCTCAGTTAAGTCATCTGGAGCTTATCAGCCTCCACAGGTTCTTCCGTCCCCCACACCCCCATCCCAGGTTATAGGTTCTCATTCTTTACCAATTAGTGGCCCCATTTTAACCTCCAACACCCTTTGAGGCTGGACCTTGAATTTTTGCTGGAGAATCTTAGAATGAGGACTTTGGTTTGATTTTCTGCAACCTGTCTCTGGTTGCTGGAAAAAAGATTCTCTTCCAGGGCACACTTAGACATCTTTAAACTATTTGTGCACATCTGGATAAACTTTCCTCTGTCGATTTATCCAGAGAGGTTAGGAGCAACCAACCAGCCTAATCATTTTCCTTATTTTTTCTACAAACTGTCAAAAGATTTTTATACAGAGCCACCAAATCCACTGCTGCTCACAACTGGAGAATCAGGATAATCAAATAATTTATCTCCTTAAGTTTGTAAAATAGTTCACACCATGGCTCTCAGTATTCTCCCAGAAGAGGCTTCAGTAACCAAAGCAGCTTTGGTAACTGTAGGTGTTGACAAATTGGTTAGCCTCCTCTGGATACTTAAAAAAATTCATCCTTGTATTTCTGCTGTTCTAGAACTTTCATCGACCATTTTATTTTATTTTTGAAATAATGATGAAAAACTTTAAACAGAAAGAAGAGCTTGGAAAGTAAGGAAACCAAGAACTTGCCATTAATATTCACTCATTTTTTCATTACTATAATGAAATACTTAGAGTAAGGTAACACAAGGAAAAGATGTGTATTTTGTTCATAGTTTTGGATGTTGAGCATCAACCAGCATGGAACAGTCTCTGGTAACGGTTCCTCCTGGTGAGGTCACTTCATGGTATGTGGCTATGTCAAGACCATGTGTGGGAGGAGATATCATGTTGCAGAACTGGATTCAAGAGAGTGATTTGGCCAGTGGATTTGCTCTTAATGCATTTTCAAGGGAGCCTGTGTATCTCCATGAGAGCTTCCTTAATGTCTGATAGGAGTCCGAGCAGATCTGAAAAGTCTACTCAAAACCCAAAACTGAAAGTTAACTGTAAGCAGCAGGGGGGAGGGCCAGGAAACGGGAGAGGGGGGGAGAGCCAAGGCCGAACTAAGCCACCCGCGGGGAGGGGGGGGGGATGCAGAGCAGTCACGTGCACAGAGTGGCATTGTGTACTGATCACGCTGTTACAGAGGCGCTTGTACCACTGTCGGGCAGGGGCAGGGCGGGGCGCACAGACTCTGTGAGGGGCCAATTTAACTATCGCCAAACCGCCGGGGCTAAGTTGCCCATCAGGAGTCCCGTTTGCCGACTTTCTAGCAAGCGCCAGGAAAAATCGAGTCGCTGCAGATGTTCAGTGACTCAGAATCTCAGTTGCTTCTGCCCCCGTAGTTGGGCAGAGCGAACCGGTAAGGAGCTGTGCTGAGAGGGTACAATCTGTGCGGAGGGAGAGGCCTCTGGAGGGAGTGGTCGCCACCCAGGAGGCTCTGATTGGGGCGGGTATCTGCAAAGCCCCACGTTGGGCGCCAATCTGTAATCGGTGTAATAACCAGGCTAGCTTAATATGAAACAGCAAATTTTAATAAAGGGATATCTTACAACACCAGCCATCCAGAGATGAGCAGGAAATACAAAAAAAGAGACCTGCGGGGCTCACTCTCACCAGATTTATATGTAAACATTAGCCCCAGGTGAACACGCCCCCTAATGGGCTGGGCTTATCCCTACATTCTCCTCTCTCTCTCTCTCTCTCTCTCTCTCTCTCCCTCCCTCCCTTCCTCCCCCCCCCCTCCTCCTCCTCCTCCTCCTCCTCCTCCTCCTCCTCCTTCTTCTTCTTCTTCTTCTTCTTCTTCTTTCTCTCTCTCTCTCTCTCTCTCTCTCTCTCTCTCTCTCTCTCTCTCTCTCCTTGTTATATAGATCAGGTAAGCCTGGAATTCATGTTCCTCTTGACCAGCCTCCTAAATGTATGGATCCATGTGTACACCACCACAGCTGGCTCAGTACTTTGCTTATTTTATTTTTGTGACAAATGTTGCCCCCCTAAGTTTTAACTGCGGCCTGCTGAGTCCTGAGCTGTGTGGGCCTTGCAGCTGCTGAGGTACTGCTTTCATGCCCTTCTCCTGGAGCACATGGATGAATATTTGTATGACTTCAATTTCTACTAGAAACAACCAGTTTTTCTTGCAGTGTGCTCTGGCTATCCTAGAACCGGGTGCCAGAGGATTCTTTCTAGTCCAATTGTGGCACCAACGTACAGTACCCTCTTGGGCTTCCCTCTCCCTGGCCTTGGTTTCTCCATCTTTGAGATGAAGAATGAAGTCAGAAAATCTCTACAGTTTCTCCATTCTCAGCCAGAGAAAAGTTTGTAGGAAGAAGTTCCATGCTCTCAGGGGATCCAGCAACTCTTCAGAGGTAGACTTGCCAGGAGCTGGGAGGACAGTTGGTAGCAGAAGGTCACTGATGCTTCACCAAGGTCAGAAGCTTTCATTTGTCCTTTACCTGAACCAGAGAGATCAATGATTTCCCCAAGTTCCCAGAGCTAAAAAGTGTCAGAAGCAGAACTTGAACGTTTATCTGAGGGATTCATGAGTCTAAGATTTTCTTAAATACAGATGTACCTGCTTTGTCGCAGGAAGTTTTTCCCCACCATCCCTAACTAGGTTGCTCCCTTGGTGTTGTCCCCTGGAGTGTTAATGGGCCAACTACTGCTGGCAAGAGACCCTTGTTCTGGGCACACTGCCCCAGAGGTAGAGAGTTGAGTCCCCAAACTGCGAAGTGGGATGATCAGAAGCCAGCGGGCTGACCCAGAGCCTGAGGACTGCTCAAAGGCTTCGCTCTGAAGGCATTTGTTCTGCAACCCCAGCTAATGAACCAGCGAGGAAACGGCATCAATAAGAAGCAAATTAAACACCAGCTCCAGTTAATTCGCAGGCACAGCTGCTTGCCTTCCTGCTTTCAATTTCAGATTCGCATTATGAATTGCCTCCCTGGAGAAATGAACCCCTCCCTCCTGGGAAGAAGAACCGCGCGTGCCAAGCAACCAACTTCAATCGAGGCCCGGCAACTTATCTCTAGGTCCTCGCTCTGTGGTGAGAGACTCTCTGAGCCTGGCCAGTTTCACTCAAAGTTAGTAATTAAGGTGTAATTGAAATGAAATTAATTGCAATAAATTTGTCATGAGCACAGCCATTGATCAAGGGCGTTCAGATGTGGTCCGGGCATGAGACATTGATTGCCACGCTTTTTTGATAAATGTAATTGCAGTGGTATCTTTTGTTACTTTAGAAATGATCTCTTGCCTGAAATGGGTTTCCATAGGGAGGGACTGGCCTTGAAGCCGTCTGACGTCCTGAAAATTGGAGATAAAAAGAGACTACTCCTCGCCCGTTAGGTTGGGTACACACTCCGTTGCTCATGTCTCACACAGCATTTGTTTCACCTTGGCCCTCTAGCCCATATGGACATTTCTGAAAATTAGGAGGAGACATACCTTCCTTTGGGAAGACACAGTTGGTCCTAAGGTATACAGCTTGGCCAGTGACACCTGGGCTTGGTTTCCGCTCTCATTGTTCAACTCTACTGGGTACTTTTGTGTAGCAAATGGCTTTTCACAACCATACATAGCAGACTTCAGAATAAGATGACAGAAAAGCATGCTGAGACCTGTCATCTTAAAACCTTATCTTAGGAGCACAGCCCCCACCCTTCTCTTACCAGGGATTTTGATTGGCTGGATGCATGCAGAAACCGCCCCCAGGAATCACAGGCCTCTAGCAGTGGTGATGAGGGAAGGAGGGAAGGACCAGGTTGGCTGCCAGTGAAGTGGGGTGTAATCTGATCACAGGACTCTCGGGCAGATGGGTGGGTAGGTGGGGAGGTCCATGATTCTAATCACACTGTGGGAGAAGGCACGGGCATCTCAGGTCCGTGGGGGCGATGCTCACAGGTACACATCACAGTGGGCATGTCTCCCAGAGGCGCTGGTACGCAGCAGGGCTGAGGGGCCCTAGAGTCCCATACTGAGTCTCAAGGTGTAGGCGTTGAGACCAGATCAGGGTTGACAGGAAGGATGCAGGATGTTAGGTCCAACTGGACAACAGGAGGCCGAGGGTCCTTTCTGATGCTCAGTGACAAATGCTGCAGCTTTCTGCAACTGAAGAAGAGTTAGTTCTTCCTGACCCAGGGCCCTCCTTCCCGTGTGCTCTGCTCTTCAGGCTGAAGCTTTGGCTCGTTCATCCAACTGTTTCATTTCTCTTTTGCTCACCCAGTAAATGTTCAGTGCGGACTGTCTGTGTGCAGGTGCTGTGCAGGTGGGGAGGAATGAAGCGGGACAGAGGTGACACAGTGCAAGCCCAGAGCTCTGAGTACAGGACTGGCACATTTGACTCACTTCTTGGGACTCCTGCCCCACCCCTACCTTGCCTGCCTGGGCCCTGGAGGCCCCATCGTTGATTGCGGCTGATGGCACTACTGCTGTCTTCTGTCTTCAGATAGGATTGGCCAAAGCAGGACCTTGGCAGGATACGAGGAGGGAGGGCAATGCAGTTGGCATTTGTTCCATGTCTCATGGGTTCCCCTGAAAGAGAATAGCCCTGTACCAACATTGGTAAAGGCTTCCTGCCCTTCAGTCTGAGATTTGTCAATGACATCCATTGTTGGAGTATTGCCCTCTCCTGCACACTGCAGCAGTCTGTTCCCACCTGTGAACGTGGCCATCTTTAGTTGTGTGTCGTTTTTCTTCTTGAGACAGTCTGGAGGTTAGGCTGGCCTTGAACTCTCTGTGCACCCAAAGATGATTTCGAATTTCTGATCCTCCTGCCAGAACCTGCCAAGTTCAGTGATTATAGGCATGTGCCTCATCGTTTAGTTTGTGTTTTGGAAGACGGATTTAAGACCACGTTCCCACGCAGACATCAGGAACCCTGAGCACAGGAAGCATAAACTTGAGTCTGCCACCCTTAGAGCACTTGGCTATCCTGACATAGTGGCCTGGCTTCTCTTTAAGATCCTTAGCGCCACAGTCAGGCTATGCTGTATCCCCTCTGGGGGACCAGCTGCCTGGGCAGAGATGCTCAGGGATGGTGAGAAGGGATGGCGAGAGTTTTGGTGGTGTGAGTGTGTATGTGCACACACATGCAGGAATGTTTCTTTGCAGCTAGAGGTGAGGTCTGAAGAGTGGGCTAAGGGCTAAGCAATGTATTAGGTCTTTTATAACACTATGACCAAAATACCTGAGAACAGCTTAAAGGAGGAGGGGGGGGACTAACTATGTCTTACAGGTTTAGAGCGGTCAGTCCTTTATGGCATGGGGTGTGTGG
The DNA here is from genome assembly GCF_018167655.1 of Microtus oregoni. Classification (NCBI taxonomy): domain Eukaryota; kingdom Metazoa; phylum Chordata; class Mammalia; order Rodentia; family Cricetidae; genus Microtus; species Microtus oregoni. The sequence continues at coordinate 7,180,436 of NW_024543079.1, forward strand.
AAGAGAGAGCAGTTCATATCATGGCATCCAGGAAGTAGACAGGGCTATACAAGCCGGCCGAGGGCCTAGTATGTTCTTCAAAGGCATGTCCTCAGTGACCTACATCCTCCAGCTGAGCCACACCTCCTGTTTCTAGAACTTTCCAAAATAGTATCAGCAGCTTGCGGAGGAACATTTCACATCCGTACCATAACAAGCAGGAAAGTGGGAGCAAAGAGGAGTTTCCCCACACAGATAAAGCTGACGTAAAGGCTTGAGGCGGGATGGGAGACTGAGATGTGTCTAAGGCTCTGAAGGAGGCTGGAGTCTGGTGTCTCGCTTGGCCAAGCTCAGGGACAGCTCTGATCCCTGCAGCAGATGGGGTCTTTTTTAGAGTTCATGCATCTTTGGCATTTAAGATTGAATCTCCTCTCTGGGTACTGAAACCTTGTGTCCTGCCCTGAAGGTCACTGAACCTTCTAGCAACGGAGCTCCTTTTCCTGAAGTCCACATGCCATCTTCTGACATGCTTCCTGGATGGGGAAATGGGTTCCCTGTTTCCTTAAGGGGCCACTGTATGTGGGGGACATCCTAAAGTCACACAAGGTGTGACGCCTACTTCTGAGCTGCTGCAGAGCATAGTGACCTTCAAGGGGGATGGGAGTTGTGGAACTCGATTCAGCCAGTGTTTGCTTCATTATAAAATGTTTTCACCAAAGTCTTGGTTGTTTTTTTTTCTCTCTCAAACATTATATTCCAACTGCAATTTCTTCTACCGTCTTCCTTCCCAGCTTCCCCTCATCAACCCACTCCTCCTCCTTTCCCTTCAGAAAAAGGCGGGACTCCCAGGGATATCAACCAAACACGGTATATCAAGTGTTCTTGATGAAAGCCATGCTCAGAAGTGGGACTTTGGGGAAAATTATTGGATCAGAAGGGCTCTGCCTTCATCAGTGGATTCATCCATTGAAGGATTCAGAATCTGAATTGACTATTGAAAGTAGGGAGAATTGTGAGGGTTGGGGCCTGGTTGTAGGAAGCATCACTTGGGAGTGTGTCCTGGAGAGTTAGATGTTGTTCCCAGTGCCCTCCTTTCACTCACACTCTGGTTCCTGGTTGTCACAAGGTGAGCAACTTTGTTCTGGCAGACCCTCCCACTGCCCTGATAGTCTGTGTTATCACAGGCACATAGCAACGGATCCAGGGGACTCTACTTTCCTCATAGTTGCTGCAGTGAACACCTGAAGAAAGCCACTTAATGGCATGTTCTAGTTTCGCTTCTGTTGCTGTGATAAGATACTCTGACAAAAAGCAACCCTGGGGAGGAAGGGTTTATTTGGCTTACAGTACCAGGTGGTAGTCCATCCTGTGGTGTGTGTATCAAGGCAGGAACAGCAAACAACTAGTCACATCACCCATAGTTAAAAGCAGAGAGAACTACATGCACACATCCTTTCTTGCTTGCTATTAGCCAACTTTCTTCTATCTTATACTGTTAAAGACCCTGCTTAGGTAATGGTGCCACTCACAATGGACTAGGTTTTCCTAGTCAACTAACAACCAGGACAGTCCTCCACAGACGTGCCCACAGTCCAACCTGTCTAGGTAATTCCTCATTAAGGCCTTCTTTCCTTGTGATTCTAGGTTGTATCAAATTGGCTAGTAATTAGCCAATTTGTAAAAGTAACTAGCCTAGAAATATAGCGTGGATAATATAAATCCATAGACAGATATAGGGTTCAAGCTGAAGATCAGAAAAGCAAAGCAGCCAGCCACTAGAGAGACCTTTTATCTCTACTAAATCTTCAGACCAAAAGAGTGAAATACTGTCTCCATGAATCCTCAGACTTCCCCTGTGAGTTCCTATCTCTTCCCCTTTATATTCTTGTCTCTGCCCAGCCATATTGATTTTGTCTCTACTTCCCTAGTGCTGGGATTAAAGTTGTGTAACTCCTAAACATGGGATTAAAGGTATGAGTTACCACTACCAGGATCTGTTTCTGGATTGATCTTGTGTAGCCCAGGGTAGCCTTGAACTCACAGAGATCTGTGTGCCTCTATCTCCCCAGTCCTGGTATTAAAGGTGTGTGCCACTACTCCCTGGCCTGTAGTAGCTCATCTTTGCATTCTGATATTCAGGCAAGCTTTATTTATTAAAATACAAGTAAAATATCACTATATTTCTCCCTTTCTTAAACTAAAAAAGAAGACTATAACTAATTTAAGCAAAACTATATACAATAAAATCAATGGCTATATACAATATATACAGGCAATAAATGTGCTTTCTAGCCCATTTGCACTTGGCAAATTTAGAGAAAATATTCATTCTCTATACTATATTGGTGAGTCCTAATTTATTTTCTATCATAACTTGCTTTCTGTGTTTTATAAACAAAGGAAACTCTTAAGTATCAGTTATTCAACTCCCTCAGAGACACAAGAAGGAAATATTAGCTGAGTAAGCAGGATGTGCAGTCAACCAACTTCCAAAAAAATGTGAGTAATGAGAGAAACATCTGGCTGCCTGAACAGTCACCCAAAGTTCCCGTGCAACATTGGGGTACCTATATTTGGCCTATAGGCCTAGCATATCCAACAGATTTTCTGTGAAACAGGATATTCTGAGCACTGTCCATCCTTGTCTTGACAATGTTTGGCAGTGACTTTTTTGTGTGTGTCCAGCTTGTCCAATTAGGACAGTATATTGTCAGCAGTTGAGGCAAGGGCACTTTCTTGTCCAGTGACTTACTTTTGCCACAAAGAAAATAAACTCCATGTGGAGTTTCTTCAGTGTCCATTATCTTCTCTCAAGTAGATTGATGCTGCCAGGAGCAAACATGTCATAAAGAAAGCCCATGTTATTAAAACATCTTAAATACCATATTCTGTAGATCTCTAAAGTGTTTGAAGATAACTTGTCTATCTAAAATATATCTTTGTTTGACCTTGAAAACATATCTAGTGTAACTACAAGTTTGATTGTAATAGGTGTGATTAACTACTAACCTGCATTTCCTTATTACCCTAAACAGTTGGTAATAATAACTTTCAAGAACTAGAAATTTTCATTACATTGTTAAATAAGCTGCATAGGTACAACACCTTGAACAAGAATGGAAATGTATGTACAGTATGTTCTAACAAAATTAATGTCAAATTTGTATCAATATATAAAATTTGTATACAATATGCAAAAGTCCAACCAATGTAAAATACTTAAAACTAGCAGTTACTTTTAAAAAGTGGATTCAATAATCTACCTTTTAACTTATATTTATATCCTCCTTTTTTCTTTTCAAAGTAGATTCAATAATCTACCCTTTTATACTATCAAATCTATATCCCCTTTTTTCTTTTCAAAACAAGAACCTTGAATCTAATATCCTTTGTTTTTCTGACCATTGCCTATAACAACTTGTAACCAATTCCTCCTAAACAATGACAAATATCCATAACCCAATGAAAGAACCACCCACCTCACCTCTTGGGAATGTGGGTGTCGTGTTCTTAAATGTACTTCCTGCTGTCTGGGAGCAAAGGCATCTTTAGGGGATCCTGAAAAGACAAATTTGAGAGAACTGTCCTGGGAGAGGTAGCTGCATCATTTGTTGTCCAGTCTCCGCATGATGGGAAAGTGCAGGGCTTGTCTCAAGTCCTGGCTAGAGTAGTCTGTTAGGCTCAGCTAGCCACCTTGAAATTGTTCTGAGCAATTTGTAGTCCAAAGTCAATCTTTAGGTGGTGTTTTTCAACTTAGTAGTGTTATCATACATAGTCCTGGAGGAGTCATCATTGTGGGCCCCATCCTCCTTATGGAGATTCAAAGGTCACTGTTAAGTATGCTCATAGTTCACTGCAGAAGACTCCAAGAGACCCAAACCTAAAATCATGTACAGGAGGGTAAATGAATCCTTTCTTTTCTATAATTAGTTAGTACTCTTTATGACCATTAATATCATGGCAAAAAGTTTAAAAAATATATATGTATATATTAATCTTCTAAAATTTATACCTTAAGAAAAGCTGTTAAAGAATCAATAGAAAACCAAAGGATTATGAGATTAGTGGCGATAAAGTAGTCCTTAAATACTTGTTTTTCTTCTGTCCTGTATCAGGTGACTCTTCTGACATGAGACAAAGGTTTGGGATTCCACTTTAATAAGCATGCTTGGGTTTAGAGGAGGAGAGAGCCACATTCCAACTCCAAAGCCAGTTTTAATCTTTAACCGAACTGGGACTACATACAAGAAGGCCATTCACATTATATGTCTGTAGAGAATAGCATAAACAAACATTTGGGAAGATTTCTGAAATTTTATGCTGTTGGAAATGTGTTATACCAATGGGCCAATTTACTCTTTTCTTGGGACTTTTTTTTTTCTGGATGATTTGTCCTTTTTCTTCAAATGTCTCATTTGTCCAGTGGTCTTCAGATTCCTTAGCTGGATACTTTTATCCTGAAAAGACAGAAACAAAACCCTTCCCAACCCTAATTTTGGGGGAGATTCTCCTTTGGCAAGTTATATCTGATCAAATGAAAAGTGTTTGTTAGTTTTATAGGTTAGTTAAAAAGGTTTTTGTCGTTGTTGTTTTTTAATGTTGATGTTTGCTTGGGTCATGCCTTGGGAATGCTGACTCAGTAAATCTGGGGAATGGGAGGATTTTAATGAGCCTCCCTAGCAAGCCCTTCCTTCCTTCCTGAATTACTGGGCTAGGAGAGTTTATGCCTTGATGATCTACTTCTGATACACCTCTCCAGGCTCTTCATCTGCCACCATTCATTTTCTCACACTTAGGTCTGAGAATTGTTGGTCTTCTGCTTCCGGTATGCACTGAGGTCTCCACACCACCCCCACTCCTCTGCCTGGAAAAATCTCAGGTCATCTTGCAAAGTCAGCTGAACATTGCTCAATACCCCCAGGAAAGTACTTCCTTTCTGGTCCTTTCTGGCTTCGGAAGTCAACTGCCAAGTTGGACCCCACCAGGGGAGAGAACAGTACAATGCCAGCTCTGGAAGGTCCACACAAAAAGCTGTTTCTTCATCCTCATCAGCAGATTTAGAACAAAGTTGGAAGCTCACACATGCTGTGGTTGCCATGGTCGCTGCAAAGGCATTCTAAATGTAGATGGTTATATAATCCAGCGGGGTGACTCTGCTTGGGAAAAGAAAGTTTTATTCCTCCCTTTTCAAGGAGCCTGACCCTGGGTGTGGTGGCTCTGCATGGGGTCATGCAGCCTGCAGCTTGATGCATGTGGCCTGCAGGAATAGGAAAACGTGATTTCTAGGTGTCCAAACTATCACCCAAGATGGAGGTCTTATCTGCAGAAAGGAAGGCTAAGATCCACAGAGAAATGCAAGGACATAGTCTCTGTCTTGAGGACCCAGGAAAGCCTGCTATACTCCTGCATGGTTCTAGCCCTAGCCGGATGTTGGAATTCATGGTCTAGGGAAGCCATAAAATGAAAAGAAATATCATAATTCTTGAAATTGTGCCAACCTGAATTTTACCTTTGTTTCTATGTCTTACTAACTACCGGGTCTTTGATATGATGTATATCTTCTCAAAACTTGTGTTTCTTTACTGAAAATGGAAATAACAAGAATGTGAAGATTAGTGTTGCGCATCTAAGGAACTGAGGGCACTTGGGCATGGTGGGTGCTCAGTAAACACAGTCCTTGTTACCTTCCTGGTCTGAAAAGGCAGCGTATGCATGTGGGCATCTGTGTGTGCACACACGTGGGAGTGCATGCATTTGTATGCAAGTGCATGTGGATACCAAAGGCCAACCTGTGCTACGTTCCTGAGGCTCTGTCCATCTTGTGTTTAGAAACAGGAACTCTGACTGGCTTGGAACTTTCTGATCTGGCTAGGCTGGCTAACCAATAGCTCCAAGGCATCCACCTACCTTCCTCAGCACTGTGGTTTCAAGTGCATGCTGCCATGCTTGGATTTCCATGTGGGTTCTGGGAATTGAACTCGTGTTCTTACGCTTGTTCAGTAAGCACTTTACTGATGGTTTTCTCCCCAGTCTGAGAAATATTTGGATGCTGGTAACTGAGCCTAAGTCCTTTGCAAGATTAAAAAGTGCTGTTAACTGCTGAGCCATCTCTCTAGGTATTCTTTTATTTCATAACCAAAGAAAATGAAGAGGAGGAGTAGTTGTATCAAGACCATGTGTGCATGAACACAGAATGGTGGCTCTAAAAGCTACATGACTAGCTGCTCTGTCTATATATATGGAAGGAAGAGGTTAATAAAAACTGGTGTGGAGAAAGCCTTGCAATCTAGGGAATATGGGAATATGTTCAATCAACCTACCTTGCTACAACAAACATAAGACTTGTGAAAGAAAAATTATATTTGTCAAGTTTTCATCATGGACACAGCAATGCTACTTTCATAAATGTATTCCAAGAGATAATCTGAAACATGTCTGTGGTTTATATGTAAGAATATTAATTTGTAGTGGTGCATATGAAGAAAAATATCAGAGCGACACAAATGGCCAACAAGACTACACAAATGGACAATATATAATTGGTCAAATTGGAGTAAGGTTTAATATTGAGTGCTTGTATGATGGGAAAAAACATTCAAAGTATATTGTAGAGAAAAATCTAAAGGTATGTATCAGGATATCGCTTCACTGTTATTCAGATGTCCAAGCAGATTGGGGATTCTTTCTTTTGCATGCCACAGTCTGAAGACAGGTCAAAGCTTGCAGAGGCTCTGCTCCATGAAGTCACTCAGAGGCCCAGCCTCCTTCTGCCTTGTTGCTCTACATTGTCTTCTACCAGCAGACTTTGATCTTGCGGAAGACCACCTTGTCTTTGTGTACCAGCCTCTTGTCTCCAGTCTCCTTCTAGCTTGTTCTATGTAGAGCAGAGGCCAAGACAGACTATACTCATCCTCAAGTCTTGAGCTCAACCATGTGACTGCATTTTACTGCAAGGAAGGCTGGGAAGTGTAATTATAAAAAAAATAGGCAGCGGTAAAATATGTTGGTAGATTCTGTTGCTAAAAGGAGAATAAAGAAACAGATATTGGATAGCAATAGCAGCCTTTGATTTTTCTACAGGAAAACTTTGTACAACATATTTAGTGCAAAAAAGCTGGGAACAAATCAGAACCGACTTTACACGTCTGTGTGTATCCATATGTTCCATGTTTCCCTTTCCCTACATAAACAGTAGTTATATTTGAGAGTTGGGATTGTGAATGATTAAAATTGTCTTCTTTGTGCTTTTATTGTCTTTTTCCAATTTTCTACAAATTAACATTTTCTTTGTAGACAGAAAATCCCACTATATAAAAATAAGTAGGAAAAAAAAAGTCAGGTGTGTTGGTGCCTGTAGGCACTTTTTCCTCAGAAGTCCCCCGGGCCCCTTTGTTGGTAGATCTTTTAGCGCTCATACCAAAGGATGGCTCTGTCCATTCTGCCTCTCAGATGTCAACTGTCTCCTGGAGGGGCCTGAGACCAAGACCATCCTAATGTGATTCAGACAGTCTTCCACAGAAATAAAAGCCAGCCTGAAATATGGCCTTCTCCTCTGGGGTGACAGTTGAGAGAAGTTCTGGGGTTCTCTTAGGAAGAAGAGTTCCTTCGTTAAGCTGGAGAGAAATAAAGAGGGCTACTCAACAAAGTCTGGGACAGAAGAGAAGAGCTGGGTCCAGGAAACAGGAAGTCGCTGCGAAAAGGCCAGATTCCAGCCCTTCTACTTCCTGGAGCCTGAGACAGAGGAGTGTAGGCAAGCCTGCTTCTCCCTGTGACCAGCATCTTCCTGACGTGCCTGGACTGGACAAGTCTGATTTTTCTTCAAAGCTTGGGTGTTTGGTTGTCAGTCTGACCATGGGTCTAATGAGGGTGTCTCAGGAGCGAGGCAGGACAGGAGTGGCTCAGAGACAGCCCGTAGGTGTCGACTGTGCACCGGTCAGTACTTCCTGCTTGTCTCCCATGAGCTGGATGGATGTCCTCATGCACCAGGTGAGTGTCCTGAGTGTGCCAGGTGTCACCCATGTTCCGGGAAAATGCCTCCTTTGTATCAGGTGTGATTGTCTCTGGCAGGGTGTCGTTTGGACCAATGCCGGCTTGAGATTCAAATCTTTATAACGGTGTGAGTTCTGACCACACTTCCCTGCCCCGGGCTTCTGCTTCACTTTCCTGCAAGGTGGGGCAGTGTGACTTCTACCCTTGAGGCTGAGGAGGCACTGCAGTGCCTCATGTGGTGCCTGGTCTAGTCTCAGGCCTAGCTCTTTTCTCTGGCTGCATAGCAAGGCACCACAGCTCAGGGCTTAAACAATGGGTATTTATTGTTGCGTGGTTACGAATGCTTGAACGCTGGGGTCAGAGTATTTGCTGGGCTGGATCTGTGGGCTGTTAAGCAGCATCTGTTCTAGGCTTTTAGCCACAGTCCCTGCTGAGGGTCTTGGAGTCCACTTCCCTCTGGGGAATGTGTGTCCACATTTCATTCCTTTCTATTTTATAACATTGTAAAATGACATCTACTTATTTGTGTGTAGGTGTGTGGGCATGCTCACGTCTCAGTGCCCGTGTGGAGGGCAGAGGACAGCCTGTGGAGTCAGGAATCAAACTCAGGTCGTCAGGCTTCACAGCAAGCACTTCCACCCACCGAGACAGCTCACTGACCCTCAGATTTTTCCCTTCTCCTAAAGCAGCCAGTATTACTGGGGTAGGACCCACCCTGATGACTTCATTTTAACATGATTATCCCCACAAAGACCCTGTCTCCAAATGAGAGGACTTCAATATCCAAACTTCAAGGGGGTCCCAGCCCACAATGACACAGCTGCCTACAGAAAAATATTAGAAACGTAGGTCCTCATTAGCACTAGGGATTCTTGTGAGCTCTGGCATGTCCTGCTGCTCCAGATCAGCCTGGGTTGCCATGGTGCTAGCTTCCTGGAAAGGGGACAGTATAGTCTTACTTGCCTGAGTCACCATGCTGACGTTCGTGTCTGGCTCCCAGGGCTCTATCCCAGACAGTTCAGCATGGCTGCCGTCTCTTGATTGGTGGCCATCTTCTACTCTTCCAGAGACACACTATTCAACCTCCCGCTCCTGTGGAGAGCTGGAAAACTCACTTATTACATCTATTTGTTCAGCAACCACTTCTGTTGAGCTCTTCGTGTGCTAGGCATGATCTCAAGTGCCTTAGAGATGGGTAATCATTTACTGCTCCTGATGGCCCCATGGGGCAGGGACTGTTATCACCTCCTTAATGGGGGAAACTGAGGCACAGGGAAAGAAGTCGAATAATTTCTCTGAGCTTTCACAACTAGCTAGTAGGGCAGGTGGGATTTGCCCCAGAGAGTCTCGTTCAGAACAAGCACACACAGAAGTCTTAGGAAGAACATAAACTCTTGAGTCAGAGAATGTGAGTTTGAGATCTGACTAAAATCAGAGCTAGACATTTTTGTTATTGCTTGTCCTATGTGCAGTTTTTTCCCCGAAGAATGAGAGATTCATCCTCCAGGTCTCTTGGTCATGTTCTGCTACAGCATGGAAGGTCTTAGTTGGTGGTCCAGGGTGCCTATGTGATCCAATGGTGTTCTCTTTTGCTTGCTGGGACCCATCATGCATTTGGGTCAATCGAAGTTCTCTTTTAGGAGTTTGTCTATGAGGATGCAGTGAGGACTCGGGACTGCAGGTTTTTGGTTCTGGGTTTTTTTGGGGGAGGAACATGGAATCCAGGATTAGAAGGAAAAGAGTCAAGGGTGGGGTGAAGAAAGGTGGCTTTCAGAAAGTGGGAGAATGGAACCAAGGATACAGGGATACACAGGGACATGGGAATACACAGGGATACAGGGGGATACACAAGGATATATGGGTATACATGGGGATACAGGGATACACGGGGATACACAAGGATACAGGGGGATACAGAGATGCATAGGGATACAGAGGGATACAGGGATACACAGGGATACAGGGGGATTCAGGGATACTCAGGAATACAGGAGGGTACAGGAATACATGGGTATACATGGGGATACAGGGATACACAGGGATACACGAGAATACGAGGGATACACAGGAATACAGAGGGATACATGGGGATACAGGGAAACAAGAATACACAGGGATATGAAGATACTTCACACTAGAGTTGAGGCTGATTCTAGGAGATTACCCTAACTCCACATAGTTGGTGCCCCAACTCTCTAACTGCTGTGAATGTTGGTTGCCAATGTCTTAGGTATTGTTATTTTCTTTCTTTTCTTTTTTTTTTGGGGGAGTCTCAGCAAGACTGAGACTGAGACAAGTTTATTGTAAGCACTGAGACTTTTTATACCCCTATCAGAAACAAAATACAATGGTTATTATCAGAATCAAAACAATAGTAGTTGCCAGGATTCAATGATGTTTACAAGTTATACAAGGGTGCACAAAGTTAATGTTTAAGAGCAATGGGTCCTGTGAAACTTCGCTGGCTTCTAAGGAACACAGAGGATCACAGGGTGACCAGAATGATTCACTGCTAAAGGGAATGATTTCTCAGGAACTGAAAGGCACTCAGTGCCCTAGAAACCATGGACTTTAACATAAAAACCTTTAGACATGCCTTTCAAGACAGCTAGACCAGGCCAACTCCATGACTCCCCATAAGCATTGGTATTCGTTATTTGTGCTTTTGGTATGGAGTCTTCCTGTGCTGCACTGAAGTGTACTTTCCGTGGGATAAATACCCTGGCTCCTGTAGTCGACTTTGCCTTCCCACTTCATGGCATGTGTCAAATGTGTTCCTTTGGGTGTCCTTCTAAGGAAAGTGGTATAGTATTGTTATTTTCCAGATAATTCTTGGCCAGGCTATCTAGTTCCTACATCCCCAGCATCTGGACGCCAGTGGTTGACCAACACTGGGTCTAGAAGGGCAAGCTCCTCACCTCTAGAGGGGCCAACTGTGCAGGGTCATTTGCACTTGAAATCTCCGTGGGTAAAATGAAGCTGATCTTCAATGAAGATGACATCCTGACTCGGTTCTTCTTCCCCTTCTTTGCCCTGATCCCCCCTTTCTTTTCTCTGGAGAGATTTCTCCTATATCCCTCTTGCAAGTTAGAGTCCCAAGAAAGAGAGATGCATGCCTAAATCCAACTGCTGCTCACTTTCAGGACCCATAAGGTTTAGGCTTGGACTTCCCATCTTAGAATTGTGGGTGGTGAAACTTTCTTCACTTGAGGAGCATGGGGATTCAGGTGAGTCAGGGGTCTGTTTCTTAGAGCTCCACAAGCCCCACTAGCTTAGCCTTCCTAAGGTCACCCAACCGTCCTTCATCTTCAGACTCTATCTGATAACTGTGCCCCTTGCTTTCCAGATCTTAGTGCTCGCTCCTGTGGCACCAGAAGAGACGTGCTGCAGCTCCCCAGCCTTGTGTTTGGATGAGAGCAAGCACACTATTAGTAAGCTCAGTGTTCACTATTTCTCTCCCTGTGTCTCTTCTTCCCTTGTTCAGACCAATGCAGACGAACAAAATAGAAAGAGGAAATCTGTCAGAGTGCCAGGAACCTTTCAAAGCCCCATGGGTGTGTGGGAGTTCAAAGACGGGAATCTAGACTCCCACAGTTCAAGTTTGTTTCTCTCGTCTGTTGCTTCTGATGTGATATGCACATACCCATCTCTTAGGGATCTTTGTGACATTGGCAATCTGCTAGTACTCAAGGTAGGGTCTGTATAGAACCTGAGTGCTACCTTGGTAACAAAGCTCCAGGTAACACTGATGGTCCAAGCCACAGCAAAACTCTAAGAAACAAAGCTCTGGTTTCTTTGTGGCTTCTAGAGTGAGCCCTTTCCTCCCCAGACAGACCACATCACTGGTAAGTTCCGGACTCTTCCAGTTTGGATAAACTGAGATACACTTCTTGCCTATGGGGCTCCGTCCTCTCAGAGGTTGAGATGACTGGGAATGCCATCAAACTATTGAGGGCGGGGCATAAGTGGAGCTACCTGGAACCGATGTGCAGAGGCTCGGCAGGGGCACTTGCCTCTGGATAGGATGTCAGGAAGGTCTCTTTGGAGGAGGCTGGCTGTTGGTCTATCATCTTTCCTGGACAACTCCTGGTGCTTACCCACATTGATCCTCCAAGCCAGGACCTCAGGCCTCAATGCCAGCCAGCACTGTAAGTGTTTGGCAACTGACCTCCTGTTGGCTGGACTCTGGTTCAGGTGCATTGCCGTCTAGATGAGACCATCCGCACCTGAGCCCACCATGTCCCTCTACTGTGGCCTTAGGCCTCATAGTTTTCTACGTTGTTTTGATGTCCTGTGACTGCAACGAGAGGCTCAAGTGGTTTCAGAGAGGAACACAAGGTTGGTGTTATTTCCACAACATTTAATAAATTTCCTCTTTTCATTATAATCCTGGCGGAGTCCCTGCAAACATTCCCCTTTCCAGACTGAGATTGGTTTCCTTCGTTCATTGCTGCCAGCAGCTGGGCTAGCTTCCTCCCATCTGTTCATTTGCCTCTTTGCCATTCTCTTTCCCTTGGGGTTGGGAGAGTGAAGGCATTACCTCAGAAAGGCCATAGATGCCTGAGAAGGGAGACGGTGGCCTCCTGGTCTGTTGGATTACCTGGGAGTTTTCACTTATGCCTAGAAGTTGCTAGGTAGATGGTAGGCCTTTCCTTAATCCTCTTATTGAGGTGCATGGAGGATGCAGATGTGCCAGGCCTTGCAGTGGGAAAAGGGATGAAGCAGCAACTGGTCCCAGCTCTTACCCACCAACCTTACTGGTTAGACTGCACTTTTCTTATCAACTGAAGCACCTAACATCTCTCCACCCCCATCCTGGTTTTCACCTTCCATAGGGACCTAGTCTTGCTGACATTAGGGCAGTGATCTCAATTTCAGGTTCAAGGGAGCTTGAAGAATTTGCCTCCTACTGAGAAGCAAAATAGAAATAGATTGTTTTACTCAATGTCCCCATTTTGGTCCAGTTTTCAATAGAACTCCTTAGGCTGATGAATGTGTGGCAATGGTTCTGATGAATCCAGTTTGGAAGAGTCTTAGACACTCCACTCGCCCCAGCCTTCTGTGACCTGCCGGCTACATGGCTATTATTGTTGGCCAAGGAATGATGCTATTTTGTCAGACTGAGTTAAAGCCATTTCCACACAAGCGTGTTTACTTTGAGGCCCTTCTCCCCCATACCCTGCTCTTCCCTCTTCCCTGGTCCTTCCCCCATTTCTCCCCTTTCCTCCTAGACAGGTCTGCTTCTGCTCTAATATCATACGTTCATACATGGCTTCACTTGTGTATAGAAAATTTAGATCTATAAACGAGATGCTTGTTTTTCTGAGACTGACTTAATCTGCTGTTATGACTAGCTTCAGGTACATCCATTTTCCTGAAAATGACCTAACTTTGTTCTCCTTTATGGCCGAAAACCAATTCTGTTGCATATGTACACCATATTGTCTTGATCTGATTAGCTGCTGTGGGACACTTAGCTTGAGTCTGTGACTTCCCTACGGATAACAGTGCGGTAATAAGCGTAGTTGCGCAAGTATCTACGTTTGTGTGGTGACTGTGGTTGGGTTTGGAGGGCACATAGAGGTCACTCCTGTCTCTGCAGAGGCACCTGGAGGAGGATGCTGCTGTGTTGTTACCAGAACCATATGGAAGTCCAAGATCCGTGCTCACACTGACTGTAAAGGGCAAGGAAGCTACTTTTTGCAGTGGTATTGGTGGGTGAGAAACAGATACATGGAAGACTTCTATGATTACCCCCCCCCCACATGAAAAAAAAAACAGGCTAGACAGAAAACCATTGAAGAGAACTCTTAAAAACTGTGGTAGGGATGCTGAAGTGTAGCTCTCCACAATTAATGACTTCTGGCTGGGAAGTGTAACTTGTTTTTTTTTGGGGGGGTAGGGTGAGGTCACAAAGGTGGGGGTGGTCTTGGAAGGACTGGGAAGTGACTGTGGTCAGGGAGCATGATGTGAAATTCCCAAATAATCAGTAAACATACAAAAAATGAAAAGAAAGGTTTATTGCTCCAATATGGGATGCGTGTTTGATGTGGAGACAGGGACAAGCTTCTCCCGAGGGTCTGGTCCCTAAGACGGAAGAGGAGTGCTCCCAAGGGATGGCAGTGAGTTTTACCTGGGGCTGCATGCTTCAGTATAAAATCCCACGGGCAACAGGAGGGGCCCTTGCTTGCAAACAGCAGTTCCTGAGGGGCATGACTGTGCTCAGAGCCCGGAACTCTCTGTTTCTCCAGATTCATAGATGCTGTTATCCAGCGAATACCTGATTAGGGAATGCAGCTGCCAAATGAATACATTTGCCGCTCATCAAACAGCCCCATAAAATTGGCAATGATTGAGCTTATTAGAAACCCCCTTTCAGTCTGCATAAAAAAAAAAAACCCATCCATGCCCCAGCCCGTCTCAGTACCGGAGCTAATGAAATGGGTAGCCAATAGACAAAGAGATCTACTCAAGAACAAATTAGCTGCCTCAGAAATCTGCAGCATAAAAATTGCAGCCTGGAAAATAAATAGGCCGGGGACTGGGCAAATTGACCTTGTGGTTAAGTGCTGGTGTGTTGGGACAGTTGATATGGTTTCTTGACAGAAGCAGACAGCGTGGGATCCTGGCTAGGACCTTCTAAGTTCTAAGGGATGAAAACAAGCCAGCAACATTTATTGACTCAATTCCACATGCCTGGCACATAGTATGTATGGACACCTACTGGTTACATCTTCCTAGGACATCGGGATTCTATAATTTTGGTCTTACTTACCTGTGACCAAGTCAAAAGATCAGAATAGGAGGCAACCCAGTGAGATTCCATTTCCTTAGTGCCTCTGAACATAACTTCAGGAAAACACATTTCCTTAAAAAATGACCCCTTTTTAAAGGGTGCCAGATGCTTCTGGATTCCTTTAAGAGAAGTCCTAGCACCAACCCCTCATCAGACAGAGGACTGATCTCCAAAATATATAAAGGACTCAAGAAACTAGACATCAAATTACCAAATAATCCAATTAAAAATGGGGTATAGATAGACCTAAAGACAGAATTCTCAATAGAAGAATTTCAAATGGCTGAAAGACACTTAAGGAAATGTCCAGCATCTTTAGCCATCAGGGAAATGCAAATGGAAATGACTGAGATACAATCTTATACCTGCCAGAATGGCTAAGATCAAAAACACCAATGATAGCTTATGCTGGAGAGGATGCAGAGTAAGGGGAACACTCATCCATTGCCGGTGGCAGTGCAGGTTGTACAGTCACTTTGGAAATCAGTATGGTGGTTTCTCAGAAAATTGGCAATCAACCTACCTCAAGGCCCAGAAATACTGCTCTTGGGCATATACCCAAAGGATGCTCAACCATATTATAAGGATATTTGCTCAACTATGTTCATAACAGTATGACTCATAATAGCCAGAAGCTGGAAACGACTTAGATGCCCCTAAACCGAAGAATGAATAAAGAAAATGTGGTACACATTGGAGCACTAGTCAGTGGCAAAAAACAAGGACATCCTGAAATTTGCATGCAAAACTAGAAAAAAACCATCCTGAGTGAGGTAACTCCGACTCAGAAAGACAAACATGGTGTGTACTCACATATAAGTGGATATTAGACATAAAGCAAAAGATAACAAGCTTATAGTCCGTGACTTCAGAGAAACGAGGTAACAAGGAGAATCCTAAGAGAAACATGCATGAATCCCCCTAGGAAGGGGAAATAGACAAGATTTCCTGAGAAAATTGGGAATGTGGGGGTGGGGAGAGAAGGGAGGGTGGAACGTGGGGGAAGAGAGAAGAAGGGGAGGGAGGAGGGGAATTTGAGTGAATGGGATGGTTGAGACGGGGGAAGGACAGTGAGGGAGAGCAAGGAAAGAGATATCTTGATGAGGGAGCCATTATGGAGCTAGCAAGAAACCTGGCACTACAGAAATTTCCAGGAATCCACAAGGATGACCTCAGCTAAGATCCTAAGCAATCATGGAGAGGGTGCCTGAACTGGTCTTGCCCTGTAGTCAGATTGATGACTATCTTAAATGTCATCATAGAACCTTCATCCAGCAACTGATGGAAGATGCAGATACCCACAGCCGAGCACTGGACTGAGCTCCCAAAGTCCAGTTGAAGAGAGGGAGGAGTGATAATATGAACAAAGTGGTCAAGACCTTGATGGGGCACCCACTGAAACAGCTGATCTGAGCAAATGGGAGTTCACTGACTCCAGTCTGACAGTGAGGGAGCCAGCACAGGACCAAACTAGGCTCTCTGGATGTGGGTTACAGTTGTATGGCTGGGGCAGACTGAGGGGGGCACTGGCAGTGATACCAGGATTTACCCCTACTGCTTGTACTGGCTTTTTGGAACCCATTCTCTTTGGAGGGATACCTTTCTCAGCCTAGATATAGTGGGGAGGGCCTTGGTCCTGCCTCAAAGCAATGTGCTAGACTTTGTTGACTCCCCAGAGGAAGCCTTACCCCCTCTGAGGAGTGGATGGGGCGGGGGAGAAAGGTGGAGGAAGTGAGAGGAGGAGAGGAAGCAAGAACTGGTGTTGGTATGTAAAATAAGAAAGATAGTTTTTTAAATGAATGAATGAATGAATGAATGAGTGAGTGAATGAATAAGTAGACAACTCTTAGCTCATGATCTCCAAATTGTTTCTGTCTAATATTCTCAGGCTGACATTCCGCTGCTTGTGTTACCTCTGTTCTTCTCTGATCCCATTTGAGGCCAGAAGGAAACAGCCACTGTTATGGAATATTAGTTGGGGATGTGTTACTTTTGTTTCTGCTGTGGAGTAGTTTTTCAATGATGCAAAGATGTGTTGCATTCTTTTATGTTGTATTTGTCTGACTCTGTGAAGCTGTGTTACGTTACCTGCCTGAAACACCTGATTGTTCTAATAAAGAACTGAACAGCTGATAGGTAGGTAGGAGAAGGAAATAGGCAGGGCTGGTGGGAAGAGAGAATAAATAGAGAAGAGAGAAGGAAGAGCAAGAAAAGGAGAGGAGGATGCTAGGGTCCAGCCATCCAGCATCACAGCAAACTCGTAATTAGAAGTAAGGAAATATATACAGAAATAGAAAAGGGTAAAAGCCCAAGAGGCATAAGGTAGCTTAAGAAAGCTGACTAGAAATAAGCAAAGCTAAGACCAGGCATTCATAAGTAAGAATCAGTCTCCTTGGGTATTTTTTTGGGAGCTGAGTGGTGAGCCCCCAAAGAGTAAAAGAGAAAAAGAAAAAAATAATTACAAGCCACTTCCAAACTAAATGGTCATTCCTGGCTATGTGGTGGTTTCTTGAAGATTTAAGGTAAACTCTTGCTTCTTAATTTCTCCTCATTCCACCTTATAGATGCAGGAATATGAGACCCCACCCCCAACACACGAAGGCTGAATATAGATATAGGGCCAAAGGCTTTGGATCACACCGACTGGGTCAGGTCACCTGACTTTCCTGAGTCCTCGTTGGCCCTTTGGAAGTAGAGGTGGTATTGTCTCCTTTGAAGGCCTGTCAGGAGAAGTTGTAGAATCACCAGATCCTCGTCTAGAATAAGATGCTCACAGACCTTCTTTCTCCTACAACGCAGCCACGCACAGGGCTTCATGGAGAGGAAGGTCATTGTGCCTGTAGTCTGGCTTTTCTGAAAAGGGGCTAAGTAGTCTGATGTAACTTACAAAAGACCACAAAGAGACAGCACACGGCAGCCCTGAGCGCTGAAGCGTTCACTCCTGTGCTTTCTCGAGCAGCATTTTCATTAGCCTGATTATTATGATTATTTCTCAAGGAAAGCTAATGAATTGTTTGGGCTTATCTCCTGACCCATTTTAGGCTAATGGACAGTACATTTTCATTTGAACTGAATGGACTCCAAAGGGCTGCGAGGGCTGTGCACCCTACTTGTTTGCTGGTGCGTGTCTTAGGTTGGGCTCCAGCAGAAACAGACTCTCAGACAAGGATTTTAAGTAATTATTGGATATGATCTGAGAGATGGCAGCACTAGGGGTGGGGTGAAGTGGGGTGGGAAGTGGGTCAGGGACTGCACAAGATACCTTAGTCAATAGCTGACTGTTATTACTGGCAATGGGGGGAACTTATAGTCGGTAGTATAGAACCCAGGCCGTGGTCACTCCACCAAGGACTGAGGAAGCTGGGTGTTTATTCTCTGACTCTGGTTGTTTATGGATTAAATGTTTTTCCTACAGATATCATCATCATCATCTGTTGAAAATAAGAGACAGATACACATCCAGGTGTTATGCCTCATTGCCAGGCATATGTGGCTACCTGGTCACACAGACTAAGGGACAGCCTGGAGTTCTACAGAGAGCCATGGGCTTCCCAGACCCCCAGAGGTCTCTCTACGTGGCCTTGGATGCTATAGTTTAACAACATATAAATAACCACGTAATTCATATAATTCTGGAGTCTGGAGAGGTGGGTTCCAGTAGTAGCCACTTTGGGAAACTCATTTCTTCCCATGTCTGTAGGGCAAGCTTATCAAAGCCTGATCTCTTGTGTGATTAGAGTGTGGCTAGTGCCTTTCCAGAACTCTCCCTGTTCTCCTAACAGCCATGTGCTCTGCTTAGAGTAACACTCCTAGGCTCTGCTCCTACTGCTACTGCAGGCCCTCTGGGTTTCCATCTGGTGGCCTTTGTCACAACCATCTGGTAAGCTTCAGGGGCTTGGAAGTTTTCTTTGCAGTACACTCAGCTGTGGTTTGGGCTCAGCCTCTCTGTTACTGTCTCTGGACAGGATTGCTAGACTGGGTTCATGGTCCAGTAAGACAAATAGGAAATCGTTTTCTGTTTTTGAGGTATTGACATCTCAGGGAAAGCAGACACTCTTTCATAGCAGCAAGTGGTGGCATTCCTTTATTTACCAAGTCCCACAAGTTTTTCTCCTGGACATGTAATAACAATATGTTTTCAAGACTCTCTTGCAGCTAAGTGAGATCACATGACTCAGTTCTGACTAATGGAATATAGGCAGAAGTGAAATCGGTAAGTTCTTAGAATAGCCCATAAATCTTTCTTATATTTTTCTCAAAACTTCATCTCATTTATTATCAGCTGCCTAAATGAAGAGAACTCCAGGTATGTAGAGCCACAATATAGAAAGAGCCTGGGTCCTTGAATGACTATATAGAACAGAAATCCCACTTCTCCAACTGACTTGTATTACATTGTGATGTGAGAAATAAAGTCTTCTGTACCATGACTCTGGGATTTGGGGCTTGCTTATTGTTGTTCTGCTTTGGTTGACACAGTGCCCTGTAGGGAAGTGTTTTATGAACTGCCTTGGGAACTTCCTTAGAAGAAGGCTTCCTGCTAGGGGGAAGGTTCTGTTTAAACTCAGAGTTCACTGATGAAGACCAGAGGTTCTTTACCCGGGCAAGAGGAATGTGGATTTGGGGAGCCAGGCAGAGATGCATCTACATATATCACAATAATCACAGCTACATTGATTTTGTATTGTGTCTTGAGAGCAGAAAGAGCTCAGGGCTTCTGGGTAACTACCGAATTGTACTTGAGAGCTGTGCATTGCAACACTCCGCAGTGTGATACATCTCAAAGGTGCAGGTTGATATTCCAGGGATTGCTGAGGTCCCTGAATGGTGTTTTTCTTTCTGAGAGCCACTCTCCTTGCTTACTATTGGGACAGTTGATAGTAGGAGTGAGCTGTGTGTGTCTGGCAAAGACCAGAGGTGGAAGTTCTGACAGTGACTTCCCTCCTTCTCCTAGGGACTTGGGATGGAGAGTTTTTTTCCCCACAAGGTGCATTGGTGTGTGTCTTCTGAAGAAAGGAAAAGAAGACAGTTAAATCTCATGTTGCTCGGGGTGGATGTTTCCAAAGAGTCAGACATGCTGCTAGGTGTCTATATTAACATGTTAGAGAAACACCTAGGAGAATTTTGAGAAGTGGCTCTGGTTTCCCTAAGGTTTCTATTCTAAGGTTCAGAAGTCAACTCTGGATGACTCAGGGAACAGAGGTGTAGGAGTTCTTTGAGTCTCTGGGGTGAAGAAGATGCAGAACAAAGGCAACTCTGGGGGCAAAGGAGAAAGAACGGGGGATAGGATGTTATAGTTGCTCTGTTTGAACTTTAATGTTCAGGAAAGGAAGCTAGTTACACAGAGTATGAGCTGCTCCAAGGTTTCTAGAGGGACAGACATACAGGTTCCTAAAGGCCAGGGATGAGAGACATCCTCAAGGAGGTTGTTATACTCTACATACCGACTCCACCCTACATGACTATGCTGGTCACTGTGGCAACTGACCATTAACCTCCAGCTTTAGTGCCCCTCTGAGTGATGGCTCCAAGTCTGGGAGATGCAGAGGTGTTGTGCCCAGATAGGATAACACTCAGCTGGCTCAAACCTCCTAGCTGCTGAGGTCAGCTTCTGAGGTGGGAGCTGATGGAACCCTATTGCTTCTTCATTCTCTAGAGCTTTTTTATTTTTTAGTGTGACCACCTCTCAGATGTGTCTGTGTTTCATGTCTCCTAACGTTAAGTAGTTTCAAGGAAACATTTGTACCCAGGTATAAAAGAGTGTCTTGAGCAGTGCTGAGAATCTCTGTTCTTGCTTAGTGTTTGAGTAGCTGATATTATGTTAATGGTGGGACTGGGTAGTAGGAGCATGCTAGGAGGACATAGGTGACCAGATAGCTCCAAAGAATTAAAGGTAGCCATCTTGAAGAGCACTATCTATCAAGCTACCTGAGCTAAAAATAATGATTCGCTTTCTGAATGCATTGCAACTAAATTCCCATGATCTTGACGTTTGAGCAGGTTCTTTAAGCCTTCCCTGTCGGGACTTATGAGCCTGACATCTCTTTGTAAACAAACTCATTTTTTTTTCCTATGGGTTTGAGTGTACTCCTTAGAGCAGAGGAAAATCACATCAGAACAAAAGTCTCCATGGGGGGGGCAGTATATATGGGCTGTTGGCGACATTTTACTCCATCTTTAAATGTCCATTCGTGTAAAACTCAATGGTTTATTTATCACACAAGGCATTCATAGACCTTCAATGCACGAGTCCCTGGAAGGAGGGATGGATACAAGGACGCATCTATCTGCTCTGCGCTCAAAGGAGTGCAGCGAAGGATAAGGCTATTTGATCACATGTGTGAGGTGTTGTGCAGTGTGCAAGAACTTTTTGTGAATGTTGGATGGCCACTGACATTTAATCCAGTACCTTTTTGTTGAATGTCATGGTCATGAGTGGATTACAAAATTGAAGCTCAGAGAGATTAAATAACTGTTCCAAGTTCACGCACAAAATCAATAGACTATGCTTGAACTTGGATCTGCTGTCTAAACTTCTTGTCCTTGAAGGCAGGAAGACAGGCACATGTGCAGGTGACAGGAGGGACCGTGGGAATTTTAGAGAAGAAGAAGGAATGTGCCAACTGTGAATTAATGGAGGGGTCTTGATCATGACAGCGGTGTTGAGGAAGAGGAAGAACAATCCTCACTTCCCTGCGTCCTTTCTCAAGTTCTTCCCCGACTCTGTTACAGCAATAATTTCTCCACAATAGAAATCTGCTTCTGGTCACTTTCAAGCTTAAAACCTTTCATTGGCTTCCCATTGTGTGGGCTCTGAAGACTGATGTCCCTGTGGTGTGAATTCATTTCTCAATGGCAACATGGGGAGGAGGATGGTTGACTCCTCCAGGACTGGGCTATTGCTGGCAGATGTGATGGAGAGGTAGACGGGGTGGAGATGAGTCCTGATAAGATAGAGGATCCAGTTCAGGAAAGGGGCAAGGAAAAGATGGGCAGGGAGGAAGGGGAGAGGCTGATGGCCTGAGCTCCCAATGAAATCGAGGAGTGGCTAGCAGGGGATGCTTGGGCGTGCAGGACAGATTGAGAAGTGTTAGGGGAGAGTACGATGTGGGCTCTGCCTTTGGAGGAGGCAGCTCCAGATAATGCTAAAGTGCGGCAGGTGGCTCTCCCAGGGAGTCACTGGGAGGATCATCTGCCTCTCTTCCCAAATATGCCTGTGGTCCACCCTTCAACTGGTGAATGTCTCACCTTGCAAAGATCTGACAGGAGCAAGAGGGAAGAAGAAAGTTGGTTTTGAACATGCTTCTTTGTCAAATATAAAAACACATGACCCACAGAGAAGAGAGTGATTGAAAAGTCCTAATACAGAATCAGGTAAGGGGCTGGGAGAAGGAAAAGGCCATCATGGCTGGTGTGTGGTGTAACATCATGAAAGTTAACTGTGGAAGTCAGAACTGGGCACATTCTTGCTCTTGGGTATTTTCTTTATATGGAGATTAATAGCCTTTGCCTATTTATATTATAACGTATATATTGAGATTATTTTTTATTAAGTAAGATCTTAAATTATCACTGGGGTGGCAGTGAAGAAGGTAAGTTGTTGACTGCAAAGCACAAGAACTTGCATTGGGAGTCTCAGAGCCCATGTAAAGCTGGGTATGGTAGCATCCTTCCATCCATCCATCTATCCACCTATCCGTTCATCCATCCACCCATCTATCTGTTCATCCGTCCATCCATCCATTCTTCCATCCATCCTTCCGTCCATCCGTCCGTCCGTCCGTCCATACATTCATCTGTAATCTCAATATTCCTATGGTGAGATGGGAGGCAAGACTAGGGAAGTCCAGATGCTCATGTGACAGCTAGTAAGAAGTGGACAAGAGACCACGCTTTTATCATGCCAAAAGCAATCTGAAGATTCAATGCACTTTCCATCAAAATTCCAACATGATTCTTTATAGACCGTGAAAGAATAGTACTCAACTTCATATGGAAAAACAAAAAAACTCAGGATAGTGTATCGGCATAAATAAATGCAATGCAGATATTAAAGAATATTTACCACTTTAATGATAAACTTACAGAACCCAAGTTCCCGCGTGGCACAGGAGGTAGGAAGGAAAAAGCAGAGCCGCCTCCTGAGTGCCCATTAATCTGTAGGCATTCGCCTGAGGCAAACCCTGCCCCCTAAAGGGGCTGTCTTAACCCTACATCTCCCCCTTTTGTCTAAATAAGACAGAACTAAACCAAATATAACTATAAACAATAATAACAAATGATAAATATAACAAACAATATTGAGAACAAAAGTTTTGCTAGGCATTCTATCTCAAGGAGTCTAAATAATGTAGAGAGTAACTACTATTAAATAATCTTCAACTCCATCAAAGATCTGAGAAGGGAATAAATATTACTTAACAAATGAGAGATATCCAAAATGTGCAACAAATGACAGAGACAACTGACTACCTGGGCAATCACCCAAAGTCTTGTTTGCAATGTTGAGTCAACCAACTTTGGCTAAGGCCTAACATAACTGACATACCATTATCAAATGCAAGGAGCTGTCTTAGAATTATCCTACCCTGTCTTGGCAAGATAAGACAATCCTGTTTCATATCTTAGTCAGTAGTTGAGGTATGGGCTTTTCTTAACCCAAAGGCCAGTTCTGCCAAGAAGACAAGCTCCCAGTGGAGTGTCTTTGGTGCTCAACGTTCTCTCGGGAGTAGAGTCGTGTTGCCAGGAGTAATTGTGTCTCGTTGACACAGAATTCTAGGTTAGATTAAAGGCCATTTTCTACAGCTCTTCAAAGAGGCTGAAGATTATACTATCTATACTAAAAATAATCTCTATGTATCTAAAAGACCTGATTAACCTAAAAATAAATATGACAAACATATAATTCTCAATACCTATCTAATTTGAAAACTAAGAGAATAAACAACTGTGCAATATATGAAGACAATGATCTTCACCTGTAAACAATGTCATTACATATCAAAATGTAAACAATGTT
This sequence comes from Microtus oregoni, assembly GCF_018167655.1. Classification (NCBI taxonomy): domain Eukaryota; kingdom Metazoa; phylum Chordata; class Mammalia; order Rodentia; family Cricetidae; genus Microtus; species Microtus oregoni. Next base: position 7,204,219 of record NW_024543079.1, read on the forward strand.
ATTACATAAATAGTACCAGAGGTAGAAATGTACATTGTGATATGATAGATGTATCCATACAATATAAGCATACTCTTATACAAAAATAGAGGTAGGAACACTCACATTCAATATTCAATATATCAATATACAAGAAACAGTACCAATATAATTTTCTAAAAACAGTAAGTCACAAATACCAATCATCCCATCAAACCAGTTAATCCCCCCTTTTTTTGTATATACCCATAATTCCATATAATATCTCCCCATCCCCTCAACCCTAAACCAACCACTAAAAGATGTCCCTAACCCTGTGGGCAAACTCTGTTGGGAGAGGGGACGTCGTCCTCTTAGATTGCTTCTAGCTGACATGGGGGCGACGTTCTTCTTAGGGGTCCCTGTGAAAGCAAATGATGGTAAAATTCCCAAATTAACCTTTGACCTAAGAAAATTATAACTAGTCTCTGAGCATTTTGAGAAGGTCTGGCCAGAGTGTTGTCAAAAATGTGCATCATTCGAAATTGTCTCCTGTAGTTGGTACCAAAAAAACAGGTCTAATATTAGCGCTTAAAAAAAATTCATGACGTCATAAAAACCAGATTGAGTTGATGTTGTGGGGCCCCATCTTCATCCTGGAAACTTCAAAGATTAATGTAGGAAAATACATTGCTTGTTATGGGAAATTTAAACATTAACAATAAGGACATATACTGACATATAAAGAAAGACATAGATATGAGGAAAGGCAAAGAAAGTTTATCAAATATAAAATTATTCTTATTATGTTCCATTTCATGGCTCCTGACCTGAGACAGAAACTTTGAAATATCTCTTATCAACAGGCTTGGAATTGAAGAGAGACTGAGCCATAGTCCAACTCCAAAACCAGCTCTACATATTTATAAAGAAGTGTTCAATAAAACATATAAATAGATATAAAAAAAATCAATACTTACAGTATATATAGAATTTTATTGTTGATACTCAGTGGGTCGTAACTATTTTTCATCCATCAGTAATTAAATATTCAGGGTTCCTTAAATTCTTCGAAGATGAGTATTTTCCTGTGGAGATAAGAAAAGAACCCTGCCCCCAACCTATCTGTAATCCTTACCATCAGAATGCCTGTCATCCTTGTGAATGAATTGTTATTTATCTTTTCCAAGTGAATTTTCTTCTTCAAACCGAACCTTTATGAATTTTGACGGTATCCATAATTTTTCCTCACCTGTGGAGATAAGAGCAAAACCCCTTCCCCAACGCAGCATATCTCCTGGCTTCCATTGTGAGGTCAGCATATCCTTGAAATAAACTGGTTGATTTAGTTCAGCAAACTTTTCCATTATTCAATGTCTTTCTGCAGCCATTGTTCCCTTCTCATTAGTGCTGAGAAAATTTAAGGTTAACAAAGCATTATGTAACCTATTTCTGGGGGTGTTTTCCACCCCTTTCTGTTTGTTCAACATATCCTTTATAGTTCGATTTGATCTTTCTAGGACTGCTTGACCTGTAGGATTGTATGGTATACCTGTAACATGCTTGATATTGTAATAATCAAAAAACCGTTTCATTTTCCTAGAGACATAAGCAGGACCATTATCTGTCTTTATTTGTGTAGGTATACCCATGATAGCCATGACTTCTAATAAATGAGTGATTATTGAATCAGCTTTTTCTGAACTTAAAGCAGTTGTCCATTGAAAGCCTGAATAAGTGTCAATGGTGTGATGAACATACTTCAATTCGCCAAATTCTGCAAAGTGGAACACATTCATCTGCCAGATTTCATTCCTATGGGTGCCCTTTGGATTAGCCCCTGCTGGCAGTGGCATTTGGTTATAGAAAGAGCAGGTAGGGCATTTCTTCACAATCTCCTTAGCTTGTTGCCATGTAATAGAAAACTCTTTCTTCAAACCTTTGCTATTAACATGATGTTTTTTATGAAATTCAGAGGCTTGTAGCACATTACCAATCAATAATTGATCAATTTCTGCATTACCTTGTGCTAGAGGACCTGGCAGACCCGTATGGGATCGGATGTGTGTTATGTACATAGGGCAAAGCCTGTTCCTGATCAAATCTTGAACCTGGATAAACAATGAAATTAGTTCTGTATCATCAGGTATAAATTCAGCAGTTTCAATATGTAAAATAACTCTTTCTGCGTATTGTGAATCAGTAACTATATTAATAGGTTCTTTAAAATCTCTTAGTACCGTAAGAATGACATATAATTCTGCCTTCTGGACAGAATCATAAGGACTTTGTTCCACCTTTCCCAAGTCTTTTGATTTGTAACCTGCCTTCCCTGATTTATTGGCATCAGTATAGAATGTACGGGCTCCAGTTATTGGAGCATCACGGACGATTCGAGGAAGGATCCAAGAAGTTCTCTTTATGAAGTTAAGCCTCTTGCTTTTTGGATAGTTGTTATTAATGTCTCCCAAAAAATTAGCACAAGCTCTTTGCCATGGTTCATTATCTTACCATAATTTTTTTAGTTCATCAGCAGTGAAAGGCACTATAATTTCTGCTGGGTCTATGTCTGCTAGTTGATGAAGTCTCAGCTTGCCTTTTATAATTAACTCAGAGACTTTTTCCACATAAGTTTTCAGTTTCTTACTTGGTTTATGTGGTAAAAAGATCCATTCCAAGATAATATCATCTCTCTACATTAAAATTCCTGTAGGAGAAATTTTTGACGGTAATATAACGAGAATACAATCGAGCTCTGGATTCACTCTGTCCACATGTGCCTGTTGTAATTTCTCCTCAATCATTGTCAGTTCCTTTTCTGCTTCAGCTGTTAATTCTCTGGGACTGTTTAAATCTTTATCACCATCCAAGGTTTTGTTCAAATGAATTATTAGATCAGGTGTTATTCTGATAGCTGGTCATAGACTGGAAATGTCTCCTAACAGTCTTTGAAAGTCATTAAGAGTCTGTAGGCGATCTCTCCAAATTTGTGTCTTTTGTGTCTTAATTTTTTGCAAACCTATTCTATAACCTAAATAATTAACAGAATCTCCCTTCTGAATCTTTTTAGGAGCAATTTGCAATCCCCATCTAGGTAACAGTATCTGTATTTCTTCAAACAGTCTGTTCAAGGTATCTATGTTTGAATCAGATAACAATATGTCATCCATGTAATGGTATACTATAGATTTGGGAAATTTCTTGCATATTATTTGCAATGGTTGGCTCACAAAATATTGGCACAGGGAGGGGCTATTTAACATACCCTGGGGGAGGACGGCCCAATGGTACCTCTTCGAAGGTTGAGAATTGTTATAAGTAGGCATTGTGAAGACAAATTTTTCTCTATCTTCTTTTTGCAAAGGTATAGTGAAAAAACAATCCTTTAAATCAATAACTATGAGAGGCCATCCTTTTGGTAATAAAGAGGGCAAAGGAATTCCAGATTGCAGAGGGCCCGTAGGTTGAATAACCTTGTTGATGGCCCTGAGATCTGTCACCATTCTCCATTTACCTGATTTTTTCTTAACCACAAATACAGGAGAATTCCAAGGGCTGGTAGATTCCTCTATATGTCCAGCATCTAATTGTTCTTGTATCAGCTGTTCTAAAGCCTGTAACTTTTCCTCAGCTAAAGGCCATTGCTTTGTCCATATTGGTTTCTCAGTCAACCATTTTAGAGGCAAGGCTGTTGGTATCTCTGAAGGGACATCAATTGCTTGTTCTTGCACAGCCCTAATGGCCGGTTTTCTCCGTTTGTAATAACTTTTAATATTATTTTCAGAAATATAGGCTCTAGAAGTAGCAGGAATGTTAATTTGGGTATTCCATTGTTGTAATAGGTCACGACCCCATAAATTCATTGCAATATTGGCTACATATGGCTTTAATTTTCCTATTTGTCCCTCAGGCCCTATACATTCAACCCATCTCATGCTCTGCCTTACTCGAGATAGGGTTCCAATTCCCAGGAGCTAAACATTTACATTCTGAAGAGGCCAATATGGATGCCAAGATTTTGGGGTAATGATACTTACATCAGCACCTGTGTCTAGCAGGCCATTAATAAAAATGCCATTTATACACACTCTCAGCTTAGGTCTTTGATCATTTATAGAAGTTTGCCAAAACACACATTATTCATCTTTCTAATTACTATTGCTTGTAACAGTAGGCATGTGGCTTCCTAATTGTCCTGACGAGGCATGTTCTCTGCAGAAACTGGAAATGACTGAACCATGTTTGCCATGGGGGCCTGTGAGGCCCCCCTCTCATGTTTCCCTTCTGTATCAGATTGCCTTGTCTATCTCTTGTAGACCTGCATTCATTCGTCCAATGCCTGCCTTTTCCACATCTTCTACATAAACCTGAAGGCTGAGTCCTTCTATTTCTGTTATTTCTAGAAGATGCATTATTATTATTTCTGAAAATCCGTTGTTTACAATTCCTTTTCATATGACCCAGTTTGCCACAATTAAAATATTTGGTATTCTGGTGTCTCCTTTTACCATTGGAAATTGCTTCTTCTACCCATGTTTCAGTGCCATAGTCAAATGTGTCAACATTGAGTGTATGCAAGACCCATTCTTCCAAGGACGCTGATCTGAACTTTAAAGGCCCCAAGATCTTTTTGCATTCCACATTTGCATTTTCGTAAGCCAAAGACTCAATTATTATATGTCTTGCTTCTGGGTCAGATATCCCTATTTGTACAGCCTTAGTTAATCTTTGTAAAATGTCACTAAAGGGTTCTCTCTGACCTGTTTAACTGTGACAAATGATTCCATTCTCTGTCCTGGGTCTTGTACTCTGTCCCAAGCCCTTAAGGCTGCTGTAGTACACATGGAGAGTATGTTTTCTTCCAAATTAGCTTGTTCCTGAGGGTTGGAAAAGAGCACTTCATCTAGAATTTTATCTAGGGAAATGTCAATTCCCTTCGCCTTTTCCTGCTGTTCTAAAAGTCTAGCCTCTTGCCTGAATAAGCATTTCCATTTTAATTGCAGTCCACTCTCAAGTACCGCAGAGCTCAGCTGGAGCCAGTCCAAGGGGGTTTCTCTGCTTGTTGTGGCCCAAGATTTTAGCATCTCCTTAACAAAAGAGGCGTGCATCCCAAAAGTAATGACGGCCTGTTTAATTTCTTTGAGATCATTCATACGGACAGGCTTCCATGTATCTTCCTTGATGACCCTAGGGTTTCTGGAACCAATCACCTTTTCTGATGTTATTACTGGAAAGGCATGTAGAGCTGTAGGTAGAGCTTTGTGGAAATTGTCCCTGAGGGATTTATCCACAGATGTAGTTAAAATTTGCCTTTCTACCCTTTGCTCTTCTTCATCAGAATTTAGAAATTCCTCAATCTTTTTAATTCCATTCTCCATTGGTTTTTGTAATGTCTGAATCTCCTGTCCAGAATTATGTTCCAAAGCCTTCATTGAGGATTGTAAAGTATGAAATTTGTCCATTAGAGATAACTTGTCATCTTTGGACATAATTTTTATGGCATAAACCGTGCCTTTTCGTATTGATAATCTTTCCGCCAATCTGTCATAAGCTTTAGACAAAATTCGATTGTCACATTCAGCAGTTTTGATTCTCTCAGTTAATGTTTCAGTTCCTACAGAAAGGGACTGCTGGAACTTACGATATAATTAGGTGTTCCTTCTTCCATAGTAATGAATTTCTCCTTAACATCAGCCTGTACCTTTTCTAGATTTTGCTCAGTTAACCAAGTCATGTTAAACAAAGATCTGTTTTCTTCCTGGAGAACTTTAAACTGATTCTTGAGAAGATTGTTGTCATTCTCAATAGTTTTTAAACATTCAACCTCTGCCTTAAGAGATTTGATCATTTTCCTATTATCAAACCAAATAGTGTTAAGGAAAATTAAGAATCCCAGAAATTTCCATAGATGTGGGGTGATAGACAGCTCTTGTAAAATCTCCCAAATGGTGCACTCAAAAAAGCTGTTGAAATCTGAAATTGTCATGTTCTCAGACATTTTATTTATAAAAGAAAAAATTCTTTTACCTGTAATGACCGGTTCCTGCCAGTGGTGGTGAAAGAGTCCGATTGAGTCCACGTGGCCTAAGTCTGAAATAAATGACTCAAAAACAAAATTGAAACAGACACCAGACTGATAAGTAGCAATTGGGCCAGAAAGGGAACAGAGAGAAAAGCCTCCAAAGTGAACAAATCAAAGGGATGCCGCCGGGGCTCGCAGGGCCTCTGTCACGTGACCCGAGCACTGGCGGAGGTGGGAGGGGAACAGAGACTGATCACGCTGTTACAGAGGCGCTGCCGATTTCAAAATGCCGGGGAGTGCTAGCTCTCCTGTCCCGCTTGATTCTCTAGCAAGCAGCAGGAAAAATCAAGTCACTCAGAATTTCAGCTGCTTCCGCACGCCCAGGGAGACCATCGCCGGGAGCAGTGGCCCCAAGAGACTCCGATTTGGGCCGGGTCTCAGCAAAGCCCCACGGGGAGGGTGCCAAATGTATCGGCTAAATAAATGCAATGCAGATATTAAAGAATATTTACCACTTTAATGATAAACTTACAGAACCGAAGTTCCTGCATGGCACAGGAGGTAGGAAGGAAAAAGCTGAGCCGCCTCCCGCGCGCCCATTTATCTATAGGCATTCGCCCGAGGCAAACCCCGCCCCCTAAAGGGGCTGTCTTAACCCTACAGGATAGCTAAAACAATTCTGTATATTAAAAGAACTTCCAGAGTCTCACCATCCCTGATTTCAAGATCTACTAAAGAGTTATAGTAATAAAAAACACACAGTATTTTTGGCATAGAAAACAGACAGGTTGATCAATGAAATCAAGGGCCACAACCCAGAGGCAGGACAGCCCAGGGACCTAGAATAAAACTAAACATGACTGGCATAAAAGAAAAAAACAATGAAATGATTCCTCATGATATTCTTCTGTGCTTATGGATTATTGCCTAGCCCAGTGGTCATCAGAGAGGCTTCACCTAGCAACTGATGGAAACAGCTGCAGAGATCTCGGGGGAAATCCTGAGGAAGAGGGGAGGAAGGATTGTAGGAGTCAGAAGGGTTAAGGACACCACAAGAAAACCCACAGAATCAACTAATCTGGGTTCATAAGGGTTCACAGAGACTAAACATACAACCAGGGAGCCTGCATGGGACTGACCTAGGCTCTCTGCACATATGTTACAGTTGTGTAGCTTGGTTTTCTTATGAGACTCCTCACAGTGGAAGCAGGGGCCGTGTCTGACTCTGGTGCTTGCTTTTGGGACCCTTTCCTCCGACTGGGTTGCTTCATGCATCCTTAATATGAGAGGTGTCTAGTCTCACTGTGGCTTGATATGCCATGTTTGGTTGATATCCATGGGAGGCCTGCCCTTTTCTGAGGAGAAAGGGAGGAGGAGTGGGAAAGGGGAGGTCAGGAAAGGGACTGAGCAGAGAGAAAAGAGGAAAAACTTCAGTCAGGATGTAAAAACAAAAAACAAAGCAAAACGGAACAAAACCCTCCAATTATCTGTAACTCCAGCTTCAGAGGATCCCGCCCCCCTTCCCCCCATGTTTTAAACAAGGTGAAAGATGAGAACCAACTACCAAGGTTGGCCTCCGATCTCCACATGTATGCCGTGGCATGTGTGTATTGGTGCACACCCACCATACACTATACACATGGACACACACACACAGATTTTTTTTTTAAAAAAGCGTAAATGGATATAAGTCACAAAATTATGTGTACAATTTTCCTTATAACTGAATTTCTTGACCTGTTACGGAGCTGTGTGTTGGGGGATCCCTTTGATGAGAGTCAACGGATTGGGCTTAATCCCATCCTAATGTGGTCACCGCTTCTCTCTGAGTCTGTCTCCCCATCTGTAAGGTCAGGGAGAGGAGAACACCGGCAGAATCAGCTGATCTGGGCCCTAAATCAAAACTTCTGGTGTCCCGATGGAGGATGAGTTCCTCTCTGCTGCCCCAGGTTCTCTGGGAGCCTCCCTTCCTCCCTCTCCTCTGCTGCTCCTCTCTGCTGTTCCGGGTTCTCTGGGAGCCTCCCTTGTTCCCTCTCCTCCCCTTGATTTCACAATGGACAGTCATGCCTGGGGCAGGGCAGCAAGAGGGAGGTACTTGGGCCCCTCTGAAACTGTCCATTGATGTCAAAGTGCGTTTTTGAGTGTATAGTAGTGCTGGGAGTTTAAATTGCTGCCCCAATGAGAGTTTTCATTCTGGGGCTGTGCCTGATGGTTTTAGATCTTATGGGTGGATATCTCAGGAAAAGCTCAGCAGACAGAACAGTAAAGTTATGAGCATGACATTTGTGTTGACTCTGTAGGACAGAACCAACGGGCAGAGAAGAGCCTGCTGAGCTCATTTCCTTGAGTGTATCACCTTCTCTGAGCCCCAGTTTTCTCACCAGTAAAAGGAAACACTACTTAAACTGTATTAAACAGATGTCAGGTGCCAAGAGTCTGGCACACAGTAGGTGTTCAACAAAATTCATGTTTGTCTTCCATCCCTTCCTTGGGAATAGGCAGACAGCTCCCCTTCCTCAACCAGCAAGCCCCACTGTGCCCATAACTTTGGGTTTGTTTGTAGTAATTAGACGTCAGCAGCCAATGATATCCACACCTACAGAGTTATCGGTTCCTCAAGCTGTGGCAGTTGATGGGCTTGGGTGGTAGATGACAGCTTGTTTATTCAGCGAGGCTATGTGATATTCTGCCGAGTACACATACAGAAAAGCCCATCTGTCTTGTCTTTTGTCTTCACCCCCACAAGAGCAGAAGGGAGGCTTTCCTCCCATCTTCCTGGCTGCTTCTCCTTCAGCATCCCTTGTTGGACCCCCGTCAGCCTTTGCCTGACAATGCCTGGGCTACCCCAGTCTTCCCACTGTGATGCCCTCAGAAATCTTCAGGCTGTCTGGACCACTCTCAAACTTCTAATCCTAACCTAGATTTCTCCCTAGAGTCTCACAATAGACATTACCATTTAGATGTCCCCCAGACACCACCTACACAGCATGCCACAGACAGAAATTACCTTCCTTCCCGTGCTCATTGCTTCTTTCCTGGTTCCAGCCATTGGTAAGTCTGGGCACTCATTCCCTGAACCCCAAACCCTACTGTCCACTCTAGGTGTCTTACTTTCTTTCATTCACATCCTTCCAAAGTTCTTGACCTTGTTCTCTTTAAGCTTTCTATCCTAGGTCGACAAGATGGCTCAGGGAATAAAGCACTTAGCACCAAGTCTGATGACCAGCGTCCAATTTTTTGAGCCCACATGATGTAAACAGAAAATCATCTCCTGAAAGTTGTACCCTCAATAGCACACCCCATCTTTCCCTCCAAATAAATAAAGATAAAACAAAACAGAAAAAAAGTAAAACCTCATAACCAACCTTCCACCTAGCTCCAGGCATGACCTCTCTGTAGATGGTCTCGTCTGTACTTCCCACCATCAATCTCCTCCTCCATCTGCAGGAGAGCAGACAAAGGGATGCTTCTAGAACACACCCAGAATGGTAGGTCTGAACAAGGTGGAGGAAGGAATTTATGTGATCCAGACAAATGAGCCCAGGGTTGTTGTCTTTTCCCTCCGTCTTTTAACTTTATTTTCTTCCTAGAAGATAGGAAGGCTACTCATGTTCATGGATGCGTAGAATTAATGCTATGGAAATTGCTATATTACTGAAATAAATCTACATATTTAGGGTGACCCCTATAAAAATTCAAATAACATTATTCACAGGATTAGAAAAAAACCCTAAAATTTATATAGAAAGACAGAACTCCCTAAAGCTATTCCTACTAGATAAAGCAGGACTGGAAGTATCACAATGTCAGACTTCAAATTATATTACAAAGCCACAGTAACAAAAACTATATGATCCTGGCACAAAAGGAGATATTTAGGTCAATGGCACAAAACCCCTAAAAGAGAACACACACAATCAAACACCTATTTTTTTTAGATCAAACATTTATTGATAATCATGCTGAATTTTTAAAAAGATTCTTTGGCATAAATATCTAATTTTTACCATTAATTAAAGACTAAAGCAAAATTTTACACTACTGGGATAGATGTAATTTTTTGGTGGGAAGCTTTTATTACTCTGTCATTTTTCTCAATATATTACTTTTATTGTTTAATTGGGAGTTTCACACAGTGCACCTTGATTACATTCACCTCCAGCCTTCCCAGGTTCTCTCCCACCTTTGTGATCTCCTCCATAGGAAAAGAAAAGAAAAGAAAAAAAACCCAACCAAATCCAATTTATGTTGCCCATAAACTCACTGGAGCATGGTCAGACTTCCAGTGGCCAGCCCCTTAAAGAAAACTGAGGCCTTCCCCACTTCCACCCCTGTCAGAAGCCACCACCTGTGACGTGCTACACTTCAGGAATCCTGTTACAATTTTAAAGAGTTCTCTTCAATGAATTCCTGCCTGGGAGGAAGTGTAGGAGTGGGAGAGAAGTTGTCACGGAAGCCTTCTATGTCTCTCATTCTCAACCGTGTAAACACCTAAAGTTTTGACAAGGCTGCTAAAAACATACACTGGAAAAAAGATAGCCTCTTTAGCAAATGGTGCTGAGAAAATTGGATTTCTACATGCAGAAGAATGCAATTAGGTCTATATTCCTGCACAAAAATCATCTCAAAATGGGTCAAAGACCTTGATATAAGAGCTGAAACCTTGAAACTGCCAAAGAAAACATAGGCAAACCACTTCAAGATACAGACATAAGGGCTGGTGAGATGGCTCAGTGATTAGGAGCCTATACTGCTCCTGTGGAGGACCCAAGTTTGATTTTCAGAACCCAAGTATAACTCTGACTTCAAGGGATCCTATCTGGTACCTCTAGACTCTGTGGGCACCTTCACTCATGGGTATACACTCATGCATATGCACACACATGCATGCATACACTAGCACACATGGGCACATACATTGTACACAGGCACATATACAGGCACACACTTGCACATACAGTCACAGATACATGCATATACACATGCATACCCACACAAACTTAAAACGAATCTTTTAAAAGATGATATAGACATGGCAAAGATTTTCTGGACAGGACTCTGAACAGGAAATAATCCCAATAATTGACAAATTGGATTACATGGAATTAAAAGGCTTCTGCACATGTTTCATAATTTGATTTTTCTTTGCAGTGAATAATTTAACATTGTGAAAATACACCATACTTTTATTATCTGTTCATCTGTTGATAAACAACTAAGATGTTTCTCTCTCTTGGCTATTGTGGATAAAACATCAACCAACATGGATAAGCCAGTATCTCTGTAGTAGGACATGGAGTTCTTTAGGAACATGCTCAGGAGTAGTACAGCTGGATCATATGATAGGTTTGTTTCAAGCTTTTTGAGGAACTTCCATACTGATTTCCTAGTAGTTGCACAAGTTTTCACTCCTACCAACAGTGAATAAATGTTACTCTTTCCTTACACTCATACACCCATACTACTTTATCCATTCTTTGATTGAGGGGCATCTAGTTAGTTTCCATGTTCTGGCTATTACAAATAATGCTGCTATGAATATTGTTGAACAAATGTCTTTGTAGTATGATTGAGCATCTTTTGGGTATAAACCCAAAAGTGGTATTGCTTGATCCTGAGGTAGGTTGATTCCCAATTTTCTGAGAAACCTCTATACTGATTACCAAAGTGGTGTACAAGTTTACATTCACACCAGCAATGGATAAGTGTTCCCCTTACTCCACATCCTCTCCAGCATAAGCTATCATTGGTATTTTTGATCTTAGCCATTCTGACAGGTGTAAGATGGTATCTCAGAGTTGTTTTGATTTGCATTTCCCTGAAGGCTAAGGATGTTGAATGTTTCCTTAAGTGTCTTTCTGCTATTTGAGATTCAGGATATTGAGTCTATAGTTTATGATCCTAGAGAAGCTAAGTAACAAGGTGGACCCTAAGAAAAACATACATAGATCCACCTGGAAAATTGAAATAGACAAGATTACTTGACAGAATTGGGAACATAAGGGTGAGGGGAGAAGGGAGAGTAGAAGAGGAAGAAAAGGGGAGAAGGGGAGGTATGAGGAGAACTTGAGGGAATGGAATAGTAGAGATGGAGGAAGGACAGAGATGAGAGCAAGGAAAGAGCTATCTTGATTGAGGTAGCCACTATGGGGCTAGCAAGTAACCTGACTCTAGAAAAATTCTCAGGTATCCACAAGGATGACCCTAGCTAAGACTCTAAGCAATCATGGAGAGGGTGCCCAAACTGGCCTTGCCCTGTAGTCAGACTTATGAATATCTTAAATATCACTATAGAACCTTCATCCAGCAACTGATGGAAATAGAGGCAGATACCTGCATTGGAGCACTGGGCTTAGTTCCTAAAGTCCAGTTGAAGGAGGAGTGAGAATATGAGCAAAGATGTCAAGACCACGATGGTTATACCCATTGAAACAGTCTACCTCAGCTAATGGGAGGTCACCAACACCAGCCGGATTGGGAAGGAATCAGCATAGGTCCAAATTAGACCCTCTGCTTGTGGGTGACAGTTGTATGGTTGGGGCAGATTGTGGGTTCACTGGCAGTGGCACCAGGATTTATCCCTACAGCTTGTATTGGCCTTTTGGGAACCTATTCTCTTTGGATGGATACCTTGCTCAACCTAGATATAGTAGGGAGGGCCTTGGACCTTCCCCAAAGCAATGTGTCTTACCCTCTCTGAGGAGTGGATGGGGGTGGAGTGGTGGGATAGTGAGGTAATGGGAGGAGGAGAGGGAGTGGGAACTTAGATTGGTATGTATACTGAAAAAGAGATAGTTTATTTTCTTTTTTAAAAAATAAAAATAATAATAAAAAAGAAAATGCTGTCTTTTCTCCAATGTGTATTGTTGGTCTATCTGCCAAAACTTACGTAGCTGTAGGGGTATAGGATTCTATCTAGGTCCTCAATTCTATCCCATTGTCCTTTTTATGCCAGTACTATGCTGTTTTCATTACCAGAGCTCTGTGGTATAACTTGAAATCAGGAATGGTGATTCCTCTGGGAGTGCTTTCTTGTTCATGATCGTCTTTTGTGTTTCAATACAAATGTTGAGATCAATTTTTCAATTTTTGTGAAAAATTGGATTGGAATTTTGATGACTGAATTTGCATCTGCAGCTTCCTTTGCTTTTGATAGGATAGGCATGCCCACAATATTAACCCCACCAACCCATGAGTACGGAAGGTTTTTCCATCTTTTGGAATCTTCTTTAATTTAGTTTTTCAGTATATTAAAAATTTTTATTGTATGAGGCTTTCAAATACTTGACTAGATTTATTTCAGGAGTTTTGGGGAGGCTGTTATGAATCGGATTGTTTCCCTGGTTCTTTCTCAGCATATTTATCATTGGTGTATAAGAAGGCTAACTATGTAGGCAGGTTGATGGGGCTTGAAATAAGCATTCTGAGGGAGGTAACAGACCTGGAAAAGCTAATGCTTCATGTTTTTTTCCTATGTGTATGCTGGTTCTGGATCTTAAATATGCATATTTAAACTGGAGTATCCACCGAAGACAGAAAACTAGTGAGGAACTGTAGAGGGGGATTTCAAGGAAAGTAGAGCAGAGTAGAACACAGGAGACATGAAGGGGAAAAGGGGATAATAAGCTAGGAAAAAGGTAAATAGGGTGGGTCATGGAGGGCAGGGTTAGCAGGGGTCACGACACTAAAGGCCTTTGGACATTCCTTATGGAAATCTATGACTATAGAACTTCCTAACACACACATACAGATACAGACACATGCTCACGCGTGCGCGCGCGCGCGCGCACACACACACACACACACACACACACACACACACACGGAGTTTAAAGGGAGTTGCCTTACAAGGAGGGAACAATGCCTTCCTAAGACACCATAGATAATCAAATAACAATTCAGGGCCAGTGTTGATTACCTCCTTTTGAATTGTTAGTCAGTGGAGTCTCACAGACCCTTTCCAAGTCTTCAAGTCAATTGCCATTGATTTTGGTTACCCTCCAGAACTTGATGGTAAGACACCGTTATTGAAATCACCACACACCTAAGTTATAGAACATGGGGAAATCAAGCTGGAAGCATTATTCTTCATAGTGCTGGAAAGTTCCATTTATAGGACTGGAGGAGAAAAGCCATCAACAGTCTTACTGAGCGGTGAACCCTGTGAGTTACAATAATGACTGACCCAGTAAAACTTATTGGTACAACAGGAGCAGGGAGCTTATGGCCACGACCAACCACTTTCTGATTGGATTTATTTAGTCCACTCCCCACAAAGAGACCTTTGCTTGGTACTTGGTCAAGAATCTGCTGCTGGCTAGGTCATAGGCCCTAGGTAAGAATCTAGTACTATTATTATACTAAAAGAACATAGCAATAAACTGCCCAATAGCTTCTTAACTTTATGCCCATAGATTAGTGCATCCCTCAGTCCTCATCAGGGACACTTCTTGTTGTAGCAGACGGTGATGAACACAGAGACCCAGAGCCGGTCACTGTGTGGAGAATAAGAGACTGTGGAGTGCTCAGCTCTAAATGGGACATCGTTATCATACCTCCCCCCCAAGGACTAGGGACCATCATGAAAAGGGAAAGAGAAAAATCGTAAGAGCAAGAGAGAGAGAGAGAGAGAGAGAGCAGGAAGTTGGGAGGACAGAGGAGAGAAACTGATAGGGGAACTGGAGGTGAGGGAGTGTAGGGTAGATTTGACCCAAATACATTACATACATGTGCAAATATTAAACTATTGGAAAAGGAAACAAGCATCAAAGTGAAGAAAATGCCCAAAAAAAGGTTAAAAATAAAAACTAGCCAACTACACATCACACAGGAGATGTACGAGCAGCAGGATATAAAGACCACACGATTAAAGAAACCCCTGAACTAACCAGTCAATAAATGCACTGATGAACTGGATAGGCCATTCTCAAAAGAAATACAAATGAGCAATAACTACTTTAAAAATGTTCTGCACCCTTAGCCACTAAGGAAATGAAAATCAGATTCGCCTTGAAATTCTATCTCATCCCAGTCAGAATGGTATCCATCAAGGAAACAAACAAGAAAAAAATGCTGGTTAGGATATGAGGAGATAGGAGTTCCCACTCACTGGTCGTGGAAAAGTAAATGTGTGAAGCTGTGCAAACCGGTATGGAAATTCTATCAAAAATAAGGGCTGGAGAGATGGACCAGTGGTTTAAAATCAAAACAAAACTCTGAAAATAGGGGTTGGGGATTTAGTTCAGTGGTAGAACTCTTGCGTAGCGAGTGCAGGGCTGCTGGTGGTGCAGGCCTTCCTTTCCAGCACTCAGGAGGCGGATCTCTGAGTTCCAGGTCAGCCTGGTCTACAGAGTGAGTTCCAGGACAGCCAGGGCTATACAGAGAAGTCTGAAGCATGATTACTAAAAGCTCAGAGACAGAAATTAGGGTTCAATCTGAAGGTCAGAAAAGCCAAACAGCCAGCTACTGGCTTTTACTCCACCTCAGTCCAAAATGGCGATCCTGCCTCTGGGAATCTCAGAATGAGACTGACTGAGAGCTGTCTTCTCATTTTATAATCTCTAGTTCTGGGATTATGGGTGTGCACCACTACCACCTGGTTTCTGTGTCAACCCAGTGTGGCTACTGGGATAAAAGGTGTGTGTCTGCCTTTCCGCGCTGCCCCGGGACGGGTCCATACGGCGTTGTTCTTGGTTCCCGACGTAACTTAAAGGGGAAACTTACACAATGTCCGGAGCCCTTGATGTCCTGCAGATGAAGGAGGAGGATGTCCTCAAATTCCTCGCTGCAGGCACCCACTTAGGTGGCACCAACCTCGACTTCCAGATGGAGCAGTACATCTACAAAAGGAAAAGCGATGGCATCTACATCATCAATCTGAAGAGGACCTGGGAGAAGCTGCTACTTGCAGCTCGGGCTATTGTTGCCATCGAGAACCCCGCTGATGTCAGCGTCATCTCCTCCAGGAACACTGGGCAGCGAGCTGTGCTGAAGTTTGCTGCCGCCACTGGAGCCACTCCGATTGCTGGCCGTTTCACCCCAGGGACCTTCACTAACCAGATCCAGGCAGCCTTCAGGGAGCCACGGCTTCTAGTGGTGACCGATCCCAGGGCTGACCACCAGCCCCTCACAGAGGCGTCTTACGTGAACCTGCCCACCATTGCCCTGTGTAACACAGACTCACCTCTGCGCTATGTGGACATCGCCATCCCGTGCAACAACAAGGGAGCTCACTCAGTGGGCCTGATGTGGTGGATGCTGGCCCGTGAAGTACTCCGCATGCGTGGCACTATCTCCCGTGAGCACCCATGGGAGGTTATGCCTGATCTTTACTTCTACAGAGACCCAGAGGAGATTGAGAAGGAAGAACAGGCTGCTGCTGAGAAGGCCGTGACCAAGGAGGAGTTTCAGGGCGAATGGACTGCACCAGCTCCTGAGTTCACTGCTGCTCAGCCAGAGGTGGCTGACTGGTCTGAGGGGGGTGCAGGTGCCCTCGGTGCCCATCCAGCAGTTCCCTACTGAAGACTGGAGTGCCCAGCCAACCACTGAGGATTGGTCAGCAGCTCCCACAGCGCAGGCCACCGAGTGGGTTGGAGCCACCACTGAGTGGTCCTGAGCTCTGCAGTTACCTGAGCAAAGGGAAAAAAGGTGGAAGGAAAATAAAGTTCCTACAAGCTGTCAAAAAAAAAAAAAGGTGTGTGTCTTTGCTGCCTGGTCTGTAGGACTGGCTGGCCAGTGTGGCTGTTTCCTTTTCCAATTCTCAGGCAAGACATTATAATACAAATGAAATGGTACTATAGAGACCTTGTTTTGAAAAACCAAACCAAACAAACAAACATACCCCGAAATAGAACTACCCTGTGACCCAGCTATGCCTCTTGGGAATATCCCCAAAGGACTGTTGAATATCAGTGTTTATGACTGATAGATTCTTAATAACTACTTCATGTAACCAGCTTAGACACCCATCAGCAGATGAATGGGTAATAAAGATGTGGTATATACCATGATGAGTATTACATAATTTAAAAGAAAAATGAAACCATAACACTTGTAGCAAAATGGGTGCTACTGGAAACCATTACATTAAACTAGGTCAGAGTCAGAAAGACAAACTTTGTCTCATATGTGAAACCTAAAGGTAAATCTTCTCATATTTTTTGGTAAATACATAAATAAATATAAACTATGTGGATGTTTCTATGTGTGTTCTTAAGTCATGAATCTACAAAGAGGGAAGGAAGAACTCTTCTGGGAGGTGAGAAATTTTAAGGATAATGCAGCATATACAAAAGGGAAGCAGAAAAGACTAACTGGGGGAGGAAGGCAACCAGCCAGAGCAGGGCTGGCTAACTTTCTAACCTAGAAACCAACAACTCTAAAAAAGCTTAAACAATTTTGCATTCAAATAACTGTATTTTCATTTTTAAATTTATGCATATGTATGATATGTGATATGTATGTTTGTCTGTCGTGTGTGTGTGTGTGTGTGTGTGTGTGAGAGAGAGAGAGAGAGAGAGAGAGAGAGAGAGAGAGAGAGAGAGAGAGGAGGTATGTGCATGTTTGATGTGTGCATGGTGTGTGTATGCATGTAGGGTTTGCCTGGCCATGCAAACCACAATTTTGGAAGTCAGAGATTAGTGTCAGGTGTTTACTTCATGTTTCTTTTACAGTAGGGTTCATCACTGATCCTAGAGGTCACTTACTGGCTAGCATGGCTGGTGAGTGAACCCCTGGGAGCCCTCTCTTTGCCAGCGCTGGGATACAGGTGCACTTTGCTCTGCTCAGCTTTTTTTTTTTTGAGGGGGAATTTCACATAATTCTCCCTAATCACACTCATTTCCCAGTCCTCCCAGGTCCACTTTCCCACCCTTGTTACTTTCCTCTCTTAAAAAGAAGAAAAAGAAGGAGGAGGAGGAGAAGAGAAGGAGGAGGAGGAGGAGAAGAGAAGGAGGAGTTCAATTTGTGTTGTCTGTATACTCACTGGAGCATGGTCAAATGCCCAGTGGCCAGCCCCTTAAAGAAAACTGAGTTCTCCCTCACCCTTTTATGCGGATATTTTTTGAGATTATAGTATAATTGTATCACCTCCTATTCTCCTCCATCCCTCCAAATCTTCCCATTTTCTCATTTCTCTTTCAAATTCATGGCCTCTTTTTTTAATTGCCATTCCTACATGCATAATTATAACCTGCTCAGTCCATATAAAGTTATTTCTACATATATGTTTTCAGGGATGACCATTTGGTACTGGATAACAAATTGGTGTGCTCTTCCTCGGGGGAAAACTCTTTCTCCAACTCTAAGAAGCTACACTCATGATGTATTCTTATTTTTAATAGATATGTAGTACTTATACATATTTATGGGGTACAGTGTGATAATTTCCTACATGTAGACACATTATGGTGATAAAATAGAGTCATCAGCATTCCCTTCTCCTTAAACATTAGACATGTCACCGCATGGAGAACCCAGACTCTCTCCTCGTTCTCTATGAAACACATAATAAATGATGGTGAGCTGCACGGTAGATCCCCAGAGCTCATCTTTCCCATCTAGCTGTAGTTTCGGGGGAGAAACGACAAACTGATGAGAACAACGCAAAACTCAACCTCCCTGGTCTCCAGCTCTGGCACCATCACCTGTTAGTAATGGAACTTGTAACAATATTTAAAATCTCTCTAGAGCCTGATTTCTTTATTTCTGCAAAGGGAATGACAAATCCTACTTCAAAAAAGCTGTCATGGAGTTTAGGAGCCATGTGGATCCTTTTGGCTGGGTAAATGCTAGCCTCTCACCGTGCATCACTTTTGAACAAAGCATTATAGTTTTCAGAAGTTTTTTTTAGTAGCTCCTTTTTCCCTCCCTCCCTCCCCCCCTCCCTCCCTCCCTCCTTCCCTATTTACTTTGTCTGTTATAAACTCGAAACAGTACTCGGTGCTGTGGCAATAAGTCAGGCTTCATTCTCTCTCTCCTTGAGTTTACATTTTTGGTTGGGAGGACATGGAACAAACACATAATACGGTATAGTTAGCATTAGGCAGCATAAAAAGTCAAGCAAGATAAGATGGAAGTGTTGGGGATTGGGAAGTTCCTGGTCCAAGCTTAGAGAATAGTGGGACTGAGAGCTGGTAACAAGGGGTAATTAAAACAGTTCACAGGCTGTGGTAAGGGCTGTGAAGGAAGCAGACACAGTTGTGTCAGATGGGCTGTGAGAATTGAATATTAAAAGTGTATGGAAAGTGCTCTGATGATGGTAAATGTGGATGGCTGATGAGCCATTCTTTCCTGGAATAGCTTTTTTTCCTGTGTGTTTTTCTTCCCTGACTTGGACCTGTCCCAGTAGCGCCTATACATACCCAAGTCAGTTCATCTTCAGATACCCAGTTCTGCTCCCAGCTCCATACCTTTTCCCTTTATGATCCCACTGTAGTTCCTCAGCAAATGCTGTCCTAAGAAGTTGTCCCTGCTTCTACCTCATCAACTATTCCGATGGATTCACTTTGATTTCTGTCCCTGGAGAAGTTCTAGCAATTGCTTTCACTAAGTCCCTAGGAATGTCCGTGGTCACCAAGTCTGCTGAATTCTTACCTCCTCAGTTTCTGGGCTATAGCCAACATCATGATCATTCTAGTTTCCTGTGTACCACCAGGTAGCATGTATGTTCCCCCCCCCCATATCAGTTCCTTCCTTGCTGACTCCTCCTCTGTTGGTTGTCCTAGGAGGCATGGCTTGTTTTGGCGCATGGTTTCAGAGGTTTCAGGCCATGGCCACTTGGCTCTGTTGCTTCTGGACAACTGCAGGCTAAGTCAGAGCATTATGGTGGGGGCATGTGGCAGAGAAAAATGCTTAGCCTCACGGTGGCAGAAGGTAGCAAATTAGAGCTAGGAAGGGGCCTGGGACATGGAATCCCTTAAACTAGGCCCCACCTCCCACCACGTGTCAATAAGCCCACCAAATTCAAATCTGTCAATGAGTGAACCCATGGATGAAGTAAAGTATTCATGATTCATTCACCACTCAATTGTTGGATCTGTGAGCTGTGGACCAAGCCTTTGTAACTTGGGGGAAAACTTCATATCTAAACAACAAACAGCATTGACTCTATTTGTCTCTTAAACATTATTCTAAGGTAATGGCGAGTTCTCCCTCATCTATGCCGGCAGCCCAGTTTGTGCACTAAGTCTTGATTGTATAGCCAGCTGTTTTTGCTCATTCCCACTTGGATTCCCATAGCCGCCTGAGTTGAATATATACAGATAGGAATTTGCCTTCTCCCACCACAAACCCTGCTCTTCTCATCTTTCCATCCTGGGGAATTGCTTCCACTGACCTTCTCAAGCCAGAGCTTCAGAATTTAACTGCTTCTCCCTTGACTTTAGATAGGACCCACGGATCGCTCTCAGATCTGTCTGTCCCCTTGCCGTTTGCTCTGTCCAGCTTTATAGCCCAGGCCTCCATACCTGGACAATTACATAGCCTAGTCAGAGTTCCGGTGCCTCCACCCAGCCCCCTTCAGTGAGCCTGCATACAGCAATCAGTCAGTTTACAATGTGGACCTGGTGGTTTTCATTCTCTTCCTATGAACCCTGAGGCTCTTCGTTGCCCACAGGTTAAAAACTGTTCTTTTGCATTCATTGTGTCTGCAGGCTTAGACATGGCCTCTCTCTTGACCTCATCTCTCGCTCTGTCTTCTCGCACACTCTCTCCAGCCACATAAAACTTTATCCAGGCCTCTGAGGTGGCTTCGTTTTCACCTTCCCTGGATCCTTTTCAGCCCTCATCCTCTAACCCTCTTCTCAGCTGGCTGAACAGAGAGGGCATGGGACACGAGCCATTCCACCCCCTCCGTTTCTAGGTGAGAACTTTGAAGTCCAGAGAGGAAGAGGGACTAGCCAGCGGCTATATAGAAAGCCCTGTGCTGAGCAGATCAATCTCATTTCCTCCTCACCTTTAGCCGCGGTGAAAAGGAAACCTGGCATCAGCTAAGACCTTCCCCCGAAGATTCTGGTTCCTTTTACTGCTGACATTAGAAACACAGGCGAGAAGGGAAGGGTGGGAAGCAATGTACAGCCCCTTTTTCTTCACCCTGGATTTTTGAAGCGTAAGTCCTTATGGTGTCTCAAACCACCTTCCCTACCTCTTGGTTCTGCTTCAGCTTTCCCCCACCCTAGCTCCAGTACAGACCCTCCCCTGCAGATGCTGCTGTTTGCTTCCTCTAATGTGAAATGGTTGAAGTCTCTCAGTGACTGTCCGCACATGCTGTCTGGGAATAACTATGCTAGCAAATGAGTCTTCAGGTGCATAAACGGAGTGTTAAACCCCAATACCCTGAGCTAAGGCAGGGCTAATGTCAGGTCAGAACCTGTGAATGAATGAATGAATGGCTGTCGCCTAAGCTGACCAGGCCATGAACTAGACCCACTTCCTGACCGTAGACTAAGCCCTCATCCTGGCCATGGAGCATATTCTGAGGATAGATCCATGTCCAGCTATGATCTTGCTTCCAGAGTTGGCTTTAATTCCAGTTATATACTGAAACTTGACCTTATCCAAGAATGAGCCTTGACTCCGGCCATAGGATAAACCCTTTTCTTAATTACAGAGTAATCTCTGTCCTTCCTTTCACTCTGTATCCTGATCCTGTTCAAGACTGATCTCTAATGGTAGTCCCGTAGTGAGCTCTGTTTCTATTTCCAGAATAAACTTTGACCTTGGCTCCAGTTGGTGCCCTGGCCATGGCTTAAATCCTCCTTGGTCCCCAGCTTAGCTCCGCGGCTGTGTACTCGTGGTAAGGGCAGAGTTCACAGGCTCAGAGTGGCTTTTCCTGAACAGAAAGTGCCCCTTGGGCTACTTCCCTAGATTTGGGGGTTCATGAGCCTCAGAAGAGACAGGCACAAATGGTTGCTACAGATCTATGCTTGGCAGAGCTCCCCAATCGGTTCAACTCCCAAATCGTGAAGAGCTATTCCTGCGGATACCTGTCAAGAAGAAATGGAGAACATTTCAGAGAGGAGGACTTAACAACCCTGCAAGGATTTGGGGCCTGATGAAACACTCATCAGAGAATGATTTAATCTTTTCCCTCATAAAATCTTCACAACAAGGAGATCAACTTCAGAATCCAAATTCACCCTGACATCAAAATGTGAGCCCGAGACAGTCCCAGATCTTGAAGACTGTCTGGAGCTAATTGCTGTGGCCTCTGGAGAGTTAGAAGAGGACAAGGGAGGGCGGGTGTGACCGAGGGCATCTGGGGATATGCCAGGGCATCTCTCCAGGCTCCACAGGGAGCTGGCTGTCAGTCACATTGGTGAATGAAACAGGATAAAGTGAAGAAGTGATGGGAAGAGGTTGTTCAGTGGCAACTGGTCTGTTTCCTCCAGGGTGGGTATTCCTCCCTCTCCAAGATGGGGAATGGCAAGCAGACCAGGTGGAGACTACCACTGGGAGACTCAGGTGTGCACACCACCCTTGGGTCTAGCTCTCCTGCTCCCTGGGATTAGAAGTGGGTGCTCTATTATTGAGTTCCTCTTTCTCCCTGCCACAGCTTGCTGATGCCTGGGGGTCTCTCACATCTCAAAGCCTGGTCCACCAGAGCATCACCAGGAGCTGAATCTTGCCCACATCCTCGGATGCAGATTTTGTGTTCTGCTCTACAAACATATAGATGACATTGCAAGGAAAAGAGTAGACTTTGAACAAATAGAGCCCAGTTATTTATTTCAAAAGAAGACGTATTTCATAATAATTAGATGGTAAAAAACTGGAAATGATGAGAAGCAAATGGAATCAAGCCCTGGTTGATGCATAATATAATCATTTATTCCAAATTTAGGTCAATAAAGTACTGTGGAGCCAGGAAACATAAGATAAAGTAATGGGATCTGCTTTTTTTTTTTTCTGTTAGAAGACAACTTTCTTAAGTAAGACACAGAACCTTAAAGAAAAAGATGAACAGATTTTATTACAGGAAAATTTAAATGTAAACAACTCACATGCAGTGAAACAGAGCCAGCATTAGCAGTAATGAAGACAGAGAATATTTGTAGCACATACAGCAAAGGGTTAAACTGCCAGGCACACCAAGAGTTTCTGCAGATCTACCAGAAAAGAAAACAGAGCACAGAAAAGTAGGTGAAGAGGAAAGTCAAGTGGTTTTTAGGAGGGGAGATATTGGATGTAATGGTGGCTGTGAGGGTCTTGTTCTGATCTGTCTTCAGAAGCACCTCCTACCTGGCGAAGAGATGATTGGCAGCATGAAGCCAGCGCATCTTTGGATGGCGGTGAAGGTCATACTAGGCTCTATTCTCCATAGGCTGTGCCCAAGTAGATCAAGAGTTATGAGGTCCTGAAGGCAGATTGTCTTAGGAAGTCCCTACTGGTCTGGTAGACTCTTTCCCAGTATTGCACTGTGGTTTTGAGACAGGAGAGAAAGACAAGGAAAATTGCAGGGATATGGGAGGAATAGGAGCTCCACACCCCAGGATCTGGTTTTAGCCTCTCACAGAGAAGCAAAAATCCCAGCACAATTAACAAACAACATGTGTTATGAAGGTTATCAACATATAGCTAATGTTCATTTTGTATATAGATGTGTTATATAGAGTAGCCATGAATCAGGTTCTAGGCATGAATTTATATGGTTTGGGGTAGTGTTGGAAGGAGGCCCGCTTGTTGGTTCCCGGCCGCCTGGCTAGCTTAGATCCAAAATAATCACAAGGAAACTGTATTAACTAAAATACTGGGTTGGCCCATTAGCTCTAGCTTCTTATTGGCTAACTATTACATATAAATTTAACCCATTTATATTAATCTATGTATCGCCATGAGGCAGTGGCTTACCAGGAAAAATTTCAGGCCTCTATCTCTGGCAGCTCCATGGCATCTTTCTGACTCTGCCCTCCTCCTCCCATGCTATAAACCAAGCCAGTTCTTTATACATTAACCAATAAAAGCAGAACATAGACAGAAGGACCTCCCACACCAGGGTAGGGGTCTATTCTTTTTCCTGCACCTTCTGGGGATACCCAAAAGACTATTAACTAAAGTATAGATACTTTTTGTATCCCTGATGTGCTAACTAATTTTATGTCAACTTGACATAGGCTAGAGTCAACTGAGAGGAGGGAGCCCCAGTTGAGAAAATATCTCCAAAAGTCTGCACTGTGGGCAAGTCTGTAGAGCATTTTCTTAGTTGATGGTTGATGTGGGAGGGCCTAGCCCATGGTGGATGACGCCACCCTGGGCTGGTAGTCCTGGGTTCTATAGGAAAGTCATGCGCAAGCCATGGGGAGCAATCAAGTAAGTAGCTCTCTTCCATGGCTTCTCCATCAGCTCCTGCCTCGAGGTTCCTGCTCTGTTTTAGTTTCTGTCCTGACTATCTTTAGTGAGGGACTATGGATGTGGAAGCTTAAATCAAGTAAACCCTTTCTTCTCCATTTGCTTTTGATCATGGTGTTTCATTATAGTAATAGTGATCCTATAGGCGGATGCTATTCATTTGTTTCCTGGCTGCCCAGACCTAAAATAATCACTCAGAAACTATATTAATTAAATCACTGCTTGACTAATCACTTTAGTGTATTGCTAGCTAACTCTTATATCTTAAATTAACCCATTTCTATCAATCTGTGTATTGCCACGAGGTCATGGCTTACTGGGCAAAGTTCTGGCTTCTGTCTCCTCTGGCAGCTACATGGCGTCTCACTGACTCCACCTACTTTCTCCCAGAATTCACTTTAGTTTTTCTGCTTAACTCTATTCTGCCCTATCACAGACCAAAGTAGCTTCTTTTTTCATTAACTAATAAAAGCAACACATATGCAGAAGGATTTCCCACACCACTTTCCCTTTTCTCTTCAAATAAAAAGGAAGGTTTTAACGCAACATAGCAAGATTACATATGTGATGTACAGACTAGCAATTATAATTCTGTCAGGTGCCCCTTGTGAACCCCCCTGTCATCACATTTAAGTTTCTCAGCAAACCGCCAAAGGCAATGGCTTCAGAAGCAGCAGTATCCTGTGTGTGACTATTGTAAAGGCAGGGCAGTGTGTCTCTTTTCTAAGAAGACTCACGCTCACATTGTGGGTGTGTCTCACCCCCCTTTTTGAGCTCTCTTTTTCTCTCCTCACTCTCATACTTAATGTCGGTATTAAAATAGCTCCACTGAAACCCTGACTTGGCTTCAGTTTGAAATTCTTTTCTGAAGCCAATCCATGATTCCTGGTTTTGTGGAGCACCGACCACTGGAAAGATTGAGAGAACTCCTCGAGCTGCTGAGGGGAACAGCATGGAGCTGTGTCTCTGACTCTGTCACTATTGACAGTCTGAGGATCCTACCCATTGTCTCCTTGCACAAATACAAGAAATGCATCTTTGTCTCCAGTTCTCCCAGTCTCCTGGCCCCTCTCAGTTGAGCCAATGGCACCTTCCCCAGAAGAGCTCTGAGTTGTTGAATCCTACCTTGGCGATCTCCTTCTCAGAGGGTCTAAACTGACTACCACGAGATCCTCAAACGAAAAGCTATCCAGCTTCACTCCCAATGAAGGAGATATGATTTGAAGTGTGATACTGCTTCCCACATTTCCAATTGACAAACATTCTCAAAAGGTCACTAATAGCTTATGCAGCGAGGAAATACAAAATGAATCTCAGATTGTGCTGATGCCAAGAACATAAAGTATACATATTCATTAACTCAGTGTCTCACATCCAGGAATCTGTTCTAGAGGATATATGCATATATATGTATAGAAATATGTTCATTGTGACATTATTTGTATTAGTAAGAAACTTGAAAGCAGCTTGAATATTCATTAGTAAATTACAGCTGCCACAGATATAGAACACCCACACAATATATTTTGCAGATGTTTTAAACTATAAGGTCGACCTATATGACATGAAAAGATGTTTGTGATGTCAAATGAAAAAAATAAAGGCAGAACAATATGTTGGGTAAAACAATAAGTGCCCTGAATATATTTGTATGCACACAGATTGGCGGATGAGCATAAACACCCAGGAAGGTAGACACTAAGCTGCTAAAATTGTTTTTCTTCAGGAGGGAGAATGAGACAGGACTGACTATTCAAGGGAGCCCTCCCTTTGTTTCTTTCCTTATTGTTGAGATGTTTCACTGTGAGCACAGATTATTGTTTTTAATTAAAATCAGCAATAGGTAGAAATAAGGGGAAAAACAGAGTGTCACCATGAAAATGAGCATTGACCGCTTAAGGAGGCAGTGCCCACCCTCCATCAGTTTGATCACAATGTTTGGACTCCCCGGGGGATTACTTCAGTGGAAGAAAATTGCTCTCATTCTTGTCTTTAAATTTTAAATTATCCTTTAAGATTATTTTTGCTAAAGTGTTGGTGGCAAGCTCACCTTTGGTTCCTGCATTATTAACTACATCTGACTCCAACGTTTTGTTGGTGGAGACAGAGTCTAAATAGACACAGCTTAGGCTGACCTTGAACTCACAACAATTTTCTTGCTTCAGCCTCCCTCATGCTCTGAATGTCTTTTTTAAGTGTTTTAGAAAAAATCGCCTCACCTCTACTGTCTAGCTGAAGGCCACCAATGTTGTCATTGAAGCTACTGTGGGACACCTCAAGTCCTCGGTCTCAGTTTTACCATATGTATTGGAAGAGGTTGGGTTAAATGGCTTCTGCATCTGTCTAAAGTTTCAGGATTCAGAGACCAGTGTCAGAGTGTCATTTTAGCACATCTGGGCAGCTGAGATAGAAGAGAAACCCACCATGTCCTCACCCTCCTCTTGAACCAGTTCTTGCAGCTTCTGCTCATACTCTCAGGCTCCAGTGGGAGGCATCGGATTGGTGAACATTCTCTCGGGTGTTTGTTCTTCTTCTGTGTGCCTAGACTCTGCCCACAAGTTGGGATCTGTTTAGTGATGCTTTCATCATTCCCTCTGATGAACGAGTTTAGAAAATTATTTCATTTTCTCTGTAGATCATATGCTGTAGAAGCCAAAACAGTCACGTTGTTCTGCTTCCAATATACTGGGGAAGGAGGAAGAGACACTGAATCAGTGCAACTTCATGTTCCTAAACCCGAGATTAACTGAAACTACCAGGGTCCCCCAAACAATAAGCTCATGAATATTCCCCTTAAATCTAGCCTCCTCAACAACGAGCTTTA
This sequence comes from Microtus oregoni, assembly GCF_018167655.1. NCBI lineage: Eukaryota > Metazoa > Chordata > Mammalia > Rodentia > Cricetidae > Microtus > Microtus oregoni. The sequence goes on from NW_024543079.1 coordinate 7,231,368, forward strand.
TCTCCAGTTGTTGCTATGGTGGTCCCTGGAGATTGATGGTCGATGGAAATAGGTGGTCCATGGAGACAGGTGGTCCATGGACAATGATGGTCCATGGAGATTGGTGGTTCATGGAGATTGGTGGTCCATGGAGATAGGTGGTCCATGGAGATGAATGTTCCATGGAGATAGGTGGTCCATGGAGATAAGTGGTCCATGGAGATGAATGTTCCATGGAGATAGGTGGTCCATGGAGATAGGTGGTCCATGGAGATGAGATGGATGTTCCATGGAGATAGGTGGTCCATGGAGATAGGTGGTCCATGGAGATTGATGTTCCATGGAGATAGGTGGTCCATGGAGATAGGTGGTCCATGGAGATTGATGGTCCATGGAGATAGGTGGTCCATGGAGATAGGTGGTCCATGGAGATTGATGGTCCATGGAGATAGGTGGTCCATGGAGATAAGTGGTCCATGGAGATAGGTGGTCCATGGAGATAGGTGGTCCATGGAGATAGGTGATCCATGGAGATTGATGGTCCATGGAGATAAGTGGTCCATGGAGATAGGTGGTCCATGGAGATAGGTGGTCCATGGAGATAGGTGATCCATGGAGATTGATGGTCCATGGAGATAAGTGGTCCATGGAGATAAGTGGTCCATGGAGATAGGTGGTCCATGGAGATAGGTGGTCCATGGAGATTGATGGTCCATGGAGATTGATGGTCCATGGAGATAGGTGGCAACCCTTGTGGATATGATAACCATGTAGAAAGCTGCTGTTTTCATGCCACTGGATGACGAATATAACTTCAGGTATCAATGATTCTGCAATTGTTTTCCTTTCAGTGAAGGTTGAGATCTTTTGAGCCAGTTTTTCCAAAGCCCCATTCCCTTGCACCCTCCCCAAGTTCATTTTTTCCATTCTAAATACTCCTGTCTCTGGGTTTTCCTTTGACAGATGGGATGGCTTAATGCATTAATTTGTGCTGTGTTTCTATAGGTTCCTGAAGTGTCTGTTTTTAGTTTTATTTTTATTTCCTTAGCAAAAGATGCTTGTACTATTGTGTTTAGAAATAGAAGTTGTTGGATGTGGAGGCACATACAATTCCCAGCACTATTCAAATGGATCTCTGTGAGATGGAGGCCAGTTTGGCTTACAAAGGGAGTTCCAGGCTCTTTAGGACTACATAGTGAGACCATGTCTCAAAACAAGCAACAATAATAACGACAAAATCCCAACCTAAGTCAAAACCAAACCAACCAACCAAATAAACAAAAGGGAAAAAATATATGTTGTTTAGAGAGAGCTGTTTTTCCTTAAAGCTTAGGTCACTTCTGTGAAGGTTTTGGAGACTACGTGGAGAAGGAGACAGACCTTTCACATGGGGAGAGGGAAATGCCATTCTGGAAACCATGAATGACATGCTATTGGGGTTATATGAAAAAGAAGAAATTTTTGGGATAACAGCACATCCGAAAGGATGCCTATGGGGGAGTTGTTAGGCCCAGGTATTGGGGCTCACACTCTGGAAGGTAGTGTCCTGATCACTTGGACAACAGCTTTATCAAAGGCAATGGATATGGACCTATAACTACTGTTCAACCCCAAAGCTGGTCACTATGTTGGTTAGTTTTAATGACAGTTTACTGTCAACTTGACACAATTTGTGTCAACCAGGAAGAAAGCCTCAGCTGAGGAACTGTCTACCTTGTCTTGGCCTGTGGGCACGTCTGTGGGGGATTGTTAGGATTCTTAATTGGTGTGAGAAGACTCGGCCCCCCCGGGGGGGGCGGGGATTCCATTTCCCAGGATTGGGATCCTGAGAACTATAAGAGAGGAGAAAGCAAGCAAATGAGGAGGACCCATGAGCTTATTTATTCTCTCTGTTCTTGGCTGTGGATGCGACACTTGAGGTTCCTGCCAATGGAACTGTAACCTCCAATAAAAGACACATAAATGCTTCCTCCTTTGCGTTGCTTTTTGTCAGGATACTATCACTGCAACAGAAATGAAACCAGGACATAAATATTAATATGGAAGAGTCTTGGGACTTTCACAAGGTCCTGGGGAACAAACAGGGATGGTCAGAAAGCTGGCATCTGTGATCCAGAAATAAAATGATTGTGGCAATTCTTGCTTTTCTGAGCACCTGGCACAAAAATGGCACCAACTACTATTTTCCCCAATATTAGCAGTGAGAATCTTCTATTGTGGCCAGAATCTGTCCACTGACCCTGCTTATCTTGCTACACCCTTGCTATTTTCTGCGGTTCTTTGTCATGCTCTCCTCTATCCCATTCTTGTCTTCTCAACCTCCTGATTCTCCCATGGCATCTTTATGGTTGAAATGAATCAAGTTGCCCAGAACTGTGACCCCACCACCCAACAATAGTGCTGAGTTCTGTGTCTGATAGGTGTTGGGTGTATGTTTGCAGAATGCAGAAGAGTGGATGGATAATAAATACCATGGTGGCCACTTCGGTGGTGACAAAGATGAACCTGGACATGCAAATTTGGGTGTGTTTGTTCAAAAGCACGGTAGTGGCCGAGTTTAATCACAGGAGACTGGCCAGGAAGCAGCCTTGCATCTGTGAAATGAACCATTTTCTGTCAGCCCACACACAGGAGCTGGTGGGGTTTGATCAATTAACCCCACACCCTTGTCCTCCATCTGCGCCTGGATCTGGATGCAGCTTGGCAGTGGCGAATGCACGAGGTAATATCTATCCCGTGTTTGTGATATGTGTGCGCAGTAATTGATGCATTGCTGGGATCTGGGTGAGAGCAGGAGAGAGGAAGAGGAAAGGGAGGGAGGAGGACAGAGATATCTGAAATCAATCGTGGAGCTGTTCATTCCTGGTGTACTCCCAGTGGCCGGCCCTTGCTGTCCTCTCGCTAGGGACACAATCAGGCTACTTGCCAAGGGCTGCAGGGGAGACTTGTCTCTTCTTGAGCTTTCACTCCTGGCAAAGAAATGAGTTCTGATTGTGCCCGAGGCCACCCAGATACCTGTTGACTGGCAAACACAACAGGTTTAAACTGTTTTTAAAGGCAATGTCTGGCAGTGTGAGCATGCTGGGCTCCGTCTGACTTATATTTTAAACATGTTCAAAGTAAGTGAGACTTTTGGGTACCCTAGTGTGCCCTGGAGGGCATGTTATTGGCAGCTGGTTGGGCTAAGTGTGGCCTCTGGATGCATGCTGCCTGGGGGACCCACTTGCTAACTGTGAAATCTTTGGTTTGGTTTCTTGGAGATTCAGTTTCTTCATTGGTAAGGTGGGGATGGCAGTACATACCTGCAGACACCTTTGGAGGGCTAACTGACAGTACAAGAGGTGTGTTGGGTTTTGTGCTGGATTTTTGTGTTACAGCATGTCTTCCTTGGAACAGGATGTATTTGGAAATGTACAATCTTCAATCATATCTGTCTCCTTAAGACTTTGCGAGGTATGTGGCTGTATTGTTACCCTTAAACTGCTAACACTTAGCGTTCTGATTCTGAGAAGGTATACAGTAAGTGAGTGTATTAAGATGGAAAAAGGAAATCAAGGTGGCATAAGCCATGGCCCCAAAGAGGGCTGGGGTGGCAAGAATGAGGTCGTAGTCTTCAGGCACAGCTCACAGCTAGACTTAACACAGAGCTAGGAGACGATACAGAGTAAGGTACCAGGGGCCAGCGATATATATTGTAGAAAGGTGGGTGATCACGGCATCTCTTGAGACTCTGACACACCCTGAGTGGGATCTTGTGGGTAGCAGCCCCAGGTTAACTCAGTTTAAGAGTCCTCTGACTTGGACAGAGGGCTCATATGGCCAGACACCCTTGTGGGTAACAGGACAGGTATGTGGCAGGCCAGGCTCCCATCAGCCACAGGTCAATGATCTAAGTGACCATCAAGATGACCATGAGGGCTTCTGTGAGCTGATATTGCTTTTGAAGCCATAGAAATATGCATGTAGATTCCATTGTACCCTTTGAGCCTGGGGGAAATCGTGGGACTGCTTCGGATCTCAGCTTCTTCTTCTGCAAAGGGTTCTCTGCACACGATGTTGTGTGGTTCAACTGCAGAGACCCATGCAGAAGACTCTGTGCACTGCAGTGCATAGTCCACCTCTAAAAACACCAGTTCTCTGCCCTCCAGAGGGAATCACTGGGGAACCATTGAGGAAGCTGTAACATCCTTTCTTGTTCTACTCAGTAGAACCAAAGTGCTCTGCAGATGCCTTTATTAGGCAGGAATGAGTGATTGACCCTCAAACTCGCTGTGGGAATTCAGGGATAAGCTATTGAATAGTGGAGTGTGAAGGTTCCTGCAGCCTCCTTGACTTTAGAGGAACACCAGCACCAGCTTCTGCCAGTCCCTGTAATTACCCCGCAGTGAATCAAGCTGGGGCTTGTTTGGTGCCTGAGATCATTGTGGGCTCGGCTGCCCCTCATTCTCTATGCCCACATTTGAGTTGTTCTTTTTTTTTTGTTTGTTTGTTTTGTTTTTTCAAGACAGGGTTTCTCTGTGGTTTTGGAGCCTGTCCTGGAACTAGCTCTTGTAGACCAGGCTGGTCTCGAACCTACAGAGATCCGCCTGCCTCTGCCTCCCAAGTGCTGGGATTAAAGGCGTGTGCCACCACCGCCCGACTGTCTATGCCCACATTTGAAAGGAGCAGCTAATTATGATTTACGGTGCAGTCTGGTCGAGGATGACCTGCTTGCTTGGGGTAGAATGGTAGAGGAGGCCCCATTCTCTGCCAGACAGCAGCAAGGAGAATCAAAGATGGCTTTGGGCTCTGGTGACTGAGGAACCCAGCAACTTGATTATTAAAAAGAAATAAAGTCTGGAAACATACGCTAACGACACATGCTGACAACCTGTGATTCCCATGGCACCAGCAGGATGCATCTTTCTCTGGAGCTTTGTAAAGAAATGATTTCCAGCAGCAGGAGGAGGCTGTGTGCACAGAGTCTGTGGGCCGGGGGTTCTTTTCACTGTGCAGCCAGAGAAGGGAGTCCAGGCAGGTGTGGGTGGGCTTCTGTATGTGCAGAGGTTGGTCGTCCTCCCAAAACTAGTGGACTGTTTAGGTATGTATATATTTTGAAGGGGATAAGAGTTCATCTCATTTTTATTTTGAATCGGTACATAAAGAAACATTTCTCTTTCTTTCTTTCTTTTTAATTCTTTGACAATTTTATATAATATAATGTATTTAGATCACATCTGTTCTCTCCTGAAAGACTTCCTGGAGACTTTCAAACAACACCGTCCACTCAATTTCATGCTCTCCCCCTTCTCCCTCTGTCTCCCCCTCTCCTTCTTTTGCTTCCTCCTCTTCCCCCTCCCCGTCATCAGTTTTTATAACCCACTGAGTCTGGTTAGTGCTGCCCATGTGTACACGGGTGTAGTGTGTAATCAGCTAGAATGTGAGTAGCCTATCATGGGCCATACTGCTGGAAAAAAAAAACCCAGCCATTTTTCTTCCAGCCATCATCAACTGCCCATAGCTCCTCAGTCAAGTGTGTCCCCTCTGTGAGCCTTTTCCTTCTCCATGCTGAGTATTGCTCGGCTTGCTTTGTGCTAGGGTCCTTGACATGGTTGGCTCATGCCAACAACATCCACCCACCCAGGACTTCTAGTCTACACAGAGGCTGAGTGACTCATCTGACAAAGTTTTGTTTTCCATGTGCAGCTCTGGCTGTCCTGGAACTCGCTCTATAGTACAGGCTGGTCTCAAACTCAGGGCTCCACCTTCCTCCACCTCCTGAGTGCTGCGATGAAAGGCATGCGCCATCATGCCCGGCTACATTTCAACCTTTTAAGTGGAAAGTCCAGGGCCTGAATCCAGCCAGACGATTACAGGACCAGACCAAACCACATCACTGCCCAGTGTCTCAGTATCCCTTTTTAGGTGTTTAACTCATGAGCCAGCATCTGGATGGGTTTACATATGTTATCTAGAGTCTTTACTGAAATCTTTCTCTTCTTTTAGCTCCTTTTTGATTAATTTGATAGCCTGAGTTTGGAGTTTTATGAATATTTTCTTATTCTACATTAATAGAATTGGTAATAGTAGTAACTCAAATAACAGCAGATGCATATTGAGTTAGTCAGTATCAACTCTAGCCCTAATGTCTTATCAATAGTAAGTACTTAAATTTCATATCAACCCTATGATGGTCTTCCTCAAGTCCCATGAATCCTCTTATTATATAGGTGAGGAATCTGAGGCATAGAGAGGTTAAAGCCATTTGTCATCTTTCTGGAAGTCTCCTTGAAAGACTCGGCTGCAAACAGCAGAGAATCTAACAATAGCTTGAAGTGGTTTTTTTTTTCTTTTTTTTTTTTTTTTCTCCAAGTCTCCTGTAACAAGAAGCCTGGAGGTCAGGAGTCCGGGCTTAGAGAGGCAGATCAAAGATGCCACTGAGGACTCGGGGCTGTGTTCCCATTCTTCTCTTCTCCCTCCCCTGGAGCTTGTTACCTGTGGGTGCAAGGTGGCCGCCTCACTTCTCATTTCATCTTTGCTTTTTCAGACAGGAAGAAGGGAGAGATCTGAAAGCCTAGGCATTTCCAGAGATGCTCAGTAGATTTCCACTGCCTTCTGTTGGACTGGGATGACGTCATGGTTCACCTCGCATGGCAAGAGTGACAGGGAGGAAGCTTCCCTGCGATGCTTTTTATTGGCGGAAGGTGAGAAAGTATGGGGCACAGGTATTTACGGATCCCTGCTGTTCTATGAACTCTATCCTCAGAGATTTTGCGTTTTTACCACATTGATGCTACGAAGCATCCAGACTAGTGACTTCATGGAACATCTCATGTATTTCCCTCAGTGCTGCTTCAGTGGTCTTTATTGGGATATAATTTACATGCTATAAAAATTTCCAGTTAGAGATGTAAATTTTGAGGTTGGGGGGATTGCTTAGTAAACTTCTTGCTTTACAGGCTTGGGTACCTGAGTTTGATTCCCAAGTATAAAACCAGATGCCTTGGTCCACACTTAACCGCTGCACTAGAGAGTTGAAAGGCAGGCACGGGCACCTGGAAGTTCACTGGACAACTAGCCTAGCCGTTTGTTAAAGTTCCAGGGAAATGAGAGACCCTATCTCAAACAGAAAGTGGTTGGCAGCTGATGAGGAACACCTGAGGTTGTTCTCTGGCCATTCCCACACGCAAGCACACATACTTTCGCACACACTTAGGACACGTTTTAGACACACGCCTCTAAAGACTTGAAAGTATAGTATTGAACAGGGATCTGCATACCAATGGTCAGGAAAGCAACATTCACAAGAGCCCAAAGGGAAACAACTGAAATGTCCATTGGTGGCTGGATGGATAAAAGAATATTCTAGATAGCCTACAGTGGTATAGTAGTCCTCTTGTGCAGGAAGTGAGATGCTAATACCTGCTGCAGTGTAGGTGAGCCTCACAGACCTTTCTTGTGCTGATTGAAATAAGCCAGGTAAAAGGGATGAATGCTGTGTGTCTCTTGTTATACTATGTACTAGTATAGTCAAATTTGGAGAGACAGAAACTACAGTTGTGGTTGCCAAAGGCAGGGAGGGAGGTGGCACTGGAGTTATTTAAGGGGTACCTCAGCTTGAAAATGTGATGGGTGATTTTATGTGCCAGTGAGCCATGGGGTACCCGGCTATTTGGTCAAGCACTTGTAGGCATGCTGGTGAGGGTGAGATCTTCACCGGTTCAGTGGACTGAGCAGAGCATATTGTCCTCCCTAAATGGGTGTCATGTAATCAATCAAAGGCCTTAATAGAATAAAAGGTCAACTCTTCCTCAAATAACAAGAAACTCCCCTGGCAGGGACTTTGTGGGAAACTCATCCCCTGCTTTTGGATGTTGGCCTTTATTTGGTCTTCAGCCTGCTGGCCTTTGGATTACAACTGGATCATCTGTCATCTTGGGCTTCTAGCTTGTCCATTGCAGATGTTAGAACCTAAACTTCCTAGTCACATGAGTCAATTCCTTACAATAAATCACTGTCTTATTGTATGTGTACACACACATACACACACACACACACAATTTGCCTGTTTCTTTGTAGAATTATGATTAACACAGGGAAGATCAGAACATTCTGGAGGTGGAAAAGGTGATGACTGCACCATGTGAATCTCTTAATGACACTGAAATATATGTTTGCCACTGACTAAATTATAATTTTATGTTATGCACATTTGGCCACATTGGTTTACCAGGATAGTCAAAACAATCCTGTATGACAAAAGAACTTCTGGAGGCATCACAATCCCTGACTTCAAACTCTATCAAATCAAAACAACTTTGAGATTCCATCTTACACCTGTCAGAATGGCCAAGATCAAAAACACTGATGACAGCTTATGTTGGAGAGGATGTGGGGTAATGGGAATGCTCCTCCATTGCTGGTGGGAGTGCAAGCTGGTACAGCCCCTTTGGAAATTAGTATGGCTATTTCTAAGAAAATTAAGAAACAATCTACCTCAAGACCCAGCAATACCACTTTTGGGTATATACCCAAAGAATGCTCATTCATACCACAAGGAAATGTGCTCATCTATGTTCGTAGCAGCATTATCTGTTATAGCCAGAACTTGGAAATAACCTAGATGTCCCTCTACTGAAGAATGGATAAAAAAAATGTGGTATATTTACACAAGGGAATGCTACACAGTGGAAAAAATTATGACATTGTGAAATTTCTAGGCAAATGGATGGATCTAGAAAAAAACCATATTGAGTGAGATAACCCAGACCCAGAAAGACAAATATAATATGTATTCACTCATAAGTACCTTTTAGACATAAAGCAAAGAAAAACCAGCCTACAGGCCACAACCCCAGAGAAACTTGGCAACAAAGAGGACCCCTAAGAGAGACATGCATGGTTCTATGTAGGAAGGTGAAAAAGACAAAATCTCCTGAGTAAATTGGGAGTGTGGGGGTCATGGGAGAGTAGAAGGGGAGAGGGGAGGAAGGCAGGGGAGTGGAGAAAAATGCATAGCTTAATAAAATAATTAAAAATCATGGTTTAGTTGTTTCAGTGTTGGGAAATCATCCTTGTTAGAATATCAGTCCCAAGAGCCCCACACCTGTTGGCAGTAGCTCCACACTTTCATCTCCTCCTTCAACCCCAAGAAGACACAAAAGACCGCACAATGTGCCAATGCATCTTAGGAACTATGCAGAATTAGCAGGTGCTCCTACTGATTTTAAAGAGGATGCTCATGAAGATACAGATTTTTATCTGAAGTGAGGTGAGTTGATGGAGGAGATGGGAGTACAAGGAGCAGTCTTCATCCCCCTCACCTTAAATTCCCACATAACCAGTAGCATTCGCCTTTGGTGAAACAGGAGGAAGTCAAGTGTGGGAGCAAAATCAGCGATTGAACCATGATGGCCTTCTTCACCGTATTTAAGCCAGTGATGAGTCATGGCTCAGGGATGAGAGAAAGAACTGAGACTGACGAACCAGATGAAGGAAGAGAAGACTCAGGGAAACCCGTCCAGGGCTGTTTGCTGAGGTTGATGGGAAATATGGAACCATTGACAAAACGGAAATCCCTGTATTTCATTCTGGCTGGCACTTTTTAGCTGTCGTACCTTGGGCATATTAGCTCTCTGAGTGTCTGCTCGCACCTTGGTAGAAATGCATGTAACTAGAAAATTGTAGGGTTAGTGAAAGAATTAAATGAGCTAGCTTTGAAACACATCTTGTTATTTCCTTCTATGTGACTGCAGAGGGTGGAGCTGTAACTGCTCACTTTCAGGGATTATATTGAATCTGCTGACATCTAAGCCTCTGTTAGGCGTGGGGACAGTCACATGAGGGAAGCCATCCATTTGAGGCAGTAAATATCCATAAAGTGACTAAGGAGCTCACTGAGAACAGAGCAGTTAACTTTGGAGTCTCAGGGAATTCTCATGCTGGGGTGCATTCAAGCCAGGTCTTCAGTTTGGGTAAGATTTCTCCTCAGTAAGCAAACGGCCCAGCAGCGGAGTTAGAGTAGGGTGGGAACCGCTGTGACAGGCAGGTAAATGGGATGGACAGTGTTAAACAAGCATGGAGCCAAGTCCCCACACCCCCTTCCTCATCTCTCACATCTCCACATTCTGCCTTAGCGTTGCTCATTTCCCAGAGCTGTGTAGACAAACTTGACCAGGTTCCTTTATGGTCCCTCAGATGTGCTGAACCTGTGTGAGCCCCCAGTTCCCTAGGAACCATGCCAGGAATCCTGGGCTTTCCTTTGTCTCAATTACCCCATTGTAGCACTGGACAAGCCGACACCACTTAAACTTCTCTGACACATGATTTGTGCGGATGCCCAGGACGCAGGCATGACCCCTGGGTTGAGCTTCTGCCCAGGCTCTTCCATCTAGCGCTACTCACCATCCTTGAGAATAAATCCACTGCTTACAATGGAGGGAATTTTCCATCTCTTTCTTCGTCCATGATTTTGTCTCTTCCATCTGTCTGTTCAGTCCTCCTAGAATTCAAAATGGGGCTTATCGACCTCGGCAGTTCATTCTCCATCCTCCTGCCTTGTCTCCCTATTTTCGTCTTTTCCTCTGAGTCAGAAGAAGTTGCTCACACTGATCTTCCAAATGACTGCTTTGGGTTTTGGCAGCATCTAATCCATTGTCTGACCTCTGCTAATTTGGATATTTTGATTATTCTATTTGCTTTTCCTGCTCATAATATCTCTAGATTACATAGTTCCACGGCAGGGGTGATGTTTGTTTTACTGAGTCTTGTTTTACTTTGGAATGATTTTAGATTTCTAGAAAAGGTGCAACGATGCTCCTGAGGGTTTCCCCTAGCATTCGCACCCTGCAGTGTGGTTTGGATCTTACAGCGTCTATTTGAGAATGAGACCCCAAAGACCCTTCATATGTTTCTCCAGGGAAAAGTTTGCAGGGATTTTGTAGAGCTGGCTGGGCATTGTTTTACCACCAAATATTCACTGACAGTAGGTGATTTTTAAAATTTGATTTATTCTCGTATGAGTGGGATGTGTGGGTAAGGGCGCTGCAGCATGCACATGGGAGTTCAAGGACAACTTTGTGGAGTCAGCTCTCTCCTTCCACTTTTACATGGGCTCTGGGGATCGAACCCAGGTCTTCAGTCTTGTGTGCGAGTGTAGTACCTGCTGATCCACCTCACTGCTTCCAGGAGGCAATTTTTAAATTCTCTGTTCCTGTTCTTTGAGAGATTTTTGGGTGTCCAAGATTGATATGGGTTTTTTCAGATATTATACTTCAGCTTTAATGTTCCTTCAAAATAGGGAAGTGGCATCTAGGTGCATGTGAGGAAGAGAGAGAGAGAGAGAGAGAGAGAGAGAGAGAGAGAGAGAGAGAATATACATATGTATATCACGGGGTGGAGGCATTTAAACGAGCTTCTCCTTGGTTGATGGATCCTTTGACACATTCCGAGTAGTTTGATATGAGCATAGACCACAACCCTCTTCCCTAAAAGGCCCCCTATTCATTCTGCGACCCTCGATAGCAATGATGACACTATTCAGTTTTCAAGTCCCCCTTCAGAAGATTCAGTCATACCTCACTTTGTCTTTCCTCAGAAGTGATCCTGACATAGCTGGGGAACCAATTCCATCTTCCCCAAGAGGGAGAAGTGGAGCCCATAGAAGGTGCATAATCTAGAAAGTTCCTGCATAGATGATGGAGCTCACCACAACTGGGCAGCTCTGGCCTAGCACGTGCCTCAGAGATCTCCCACCTGGGAGGACAGAGAGCTGCCATATTTACACCCTGTTTACAGCCTTGAGACTTCTGGTTTGCCTGTGGATAGAGTTGCCTGTGGTGGTAACTGATGGAATGCTTTGTCAAGCCAAGTGCTAGAGGTTAAACGTGAGACTGGCTTGCATGAGAATAGGTGGGTCCCAAGATGACCCCATGAGCTTCCTGTATCTACTCTGCTTCCTCTACAGCTGTCAGTAAGTAGTTGATACTCATCCCTCTGACAGGCATCTCCTTTTCCCTGTCTATACTGCTGCTGACCCCGGAGTATTTTTCCTTTGGTAGGGCTTGGGGAATGTGTTCTAACAGAGATCTGTTTTTCATACTCTTTGCTTTGGTTTGCTTGTTTTGAGGTTTCACTATATAGCCCTGGTTGGCCTAGAACTCACTATACGGACTAGGCTGGCTTTGAACTCAGAGATCTGTCTGCCTCAGTCTTCTGAGTGCTGGGATGAGAGGCCTGTACCACCATGCCTGGCATGCACATTTATGAGGGTTTTCTTTCCTCCCTCTTTTTTTGAGTTGTGGATGGGCTAATAGTCCCCTCAATCTAATACCACATACATTATGCCTAAGAAGTGCTCAGTGGTCTTGGCTGCTGAGAGCAGCTGTCCTTGCTTTCTAGCCTGGAGATAAACTCTTTCAATTAAATCTTTACATTTCTTGGTTCATTTCTATTGGAAGATTGGGGGAAAGGACTTTAAAGGTAGACTCAAATTGGCATTTCAAAATGAAAGTATGACTTATTACCCAAAAGGTATTCAACATATTATCTCAGGGGCATTTGAACTTATGTGTATTTAATTTAATAACTGTTACAAAAACTAGCAGGAAGAAGCAGCTGCGTTATTCACTTGGTTCAAAGACCATTTATGTTTCCCCAACATTAGCTTCCTGCACTTAAGCTGACAAGCCCTAGATAAATGCAATAATTCCTTCCCATTTCACCATGATCAGCTCTTTACTTCTAACAGCGACGATTGTGTTTCTCATTAACTTGTCCACTGCCGATCCTTGGAGTGTTTGAAACTCTGAAAAAAAAAAGTGTAAGAAACTGTCATAGCTACTGTAAAAGAATAATGGAGTAAAGAAATGAGCTATTGTAGTTTTCTCCTGGAGATGCGGATGCTGCTTGGGATTTGAGCTGAAATTCTTCCCATCTTTCTTCCTGGCTCATGGTGTGTGATTTTGCGTAAGTTGTTTGTAGTTGATGCTGCTTGGGCATGAGATGGCTGGGGTAGGGACAGCCAGCGGGAAGGCTAAGAGAAGACCGGGGCTGTGGGGATCTTGTAAAAAGGGAGACCAGGGTTAAAAACAAGAGTTATGCAACATTTCCCATGACTTTGGCATCCTATGTGGACCTGAGGTTAGAGTAAGTTATCCAAGGACAGTGTAGTTTCTCACCAGAAGGGAGCATTTTACCCCTTAAATGTTTTAGGCAAACCCTGGTTATGTTTCTCTTCTCTTCTGGGCACCCAGACTTGCATGCATCAGGCATGGCCACATAATATGTTCTAGCTAATGAAATTTAAAGAGAGTGATGGCTGCCACTTCTTGGTCAAGTCCATAACACTCTCAGTCATTGTCCCCTGCACTCATTCTACTAATGCTAAACTGAAGATTGTGGAGAGTTTGGGGTTGATTGTGAAGATGGCTTCTGTACACCATAGAAAAGGAGCCTAGATCCCTGAGCCATGCATGGAGGAGAGCCATCTGTGAATGGAAACATCTCTTTATGCAAAGAGAAACACACTGATGCTGGTTCAAAATGTTACAGATAAATACTTCATAGCAGCAGACACTATCTTTACTAACATCTCAGGTCTTGAGGCCAAGTCAAGAGGACCTCGGCATTCTATAGTCTTCTTGGAGGCTGCTTCGTGACCGCTCCTGATGGTGGCTAAGGCACAGACATCCCACCCTAAGGTAGTAGTATAGGGATGAAACCTTGCCCGGCCGTGAGCTGGGATATTTCAGTGAAAGGAAAAGTGCTTGGTGGGACAAGGAAATGAAGGAACCCGAATAGTATCCACAGCTAGAGGAATCAGATGGAGATGGCTAAGTGGGTTGGGAAAGCTCTGTATGACTGCTAGATCGTTAAAGCAGAGGGATTCCCTAATAGTGAGGAAGGGAACTCCCATCTCCAGTAGGCCAAGGGCAGAGAAGTCCGCAGCATCGAGTCAAAGTGAAGGAAGAGATGATGCAAACAGCTTGGACGTTTCCAGCCCAGTGGTTCTCAGACTTCTTGATGCTTCGATCCCTTAATACATTCCTCATGTTGCGGTGATCCCAACCATAAAATTATTTTTGTTGCTACTACATAACTGTAATTTTGCTATTGTTCTGAACCATAATGTAACTGTGTTTTTCGATAGTCTTAGGTGAACCCTGTGAAAAGGTCATTCCACCCTGAAGGGGTTGTGACCCACAGATTGAAAACTATTCATACATGTGTGCATCCATACCCACCATTTATGTTCATTATAAACACACTTATTGCTGAGGACCTAAGTGCAGAACTTAGCGATGGACACTGGAGGGGATAAACTGAACAGGAGGACTCAGGCCCATCTTCAATGACCTCACAGCCTCAGAGGGAGACCTTTGTATGGCCAGTGCAGCATGATGGGGTAACCCAGGAATTCCTATAAGTCTGGATCATGAAAAGGCCACACTGCCTATCTTCCTGAGAAGAGGGGAGCTGAGCCTGGCCTTGAAGGGTATGTGGGAAGGTTTATCGGTGGGAATTAGGAGGTCAGTAGAGCTTTTCTCAAAGCAAATAGCACCTTAAAGGCGAGAGATTCTTGGAGTACCTCTCGCCTCAGGCCTCTGATGTACAATTGGAATCCAGCCCTTAGAGATTAGTGGAGTCTGGGGTCTAGCTGGAAGGACCAAGCTTGAGACTCTGTCTTTGTCATCAACTCCCCGTGTGACTCCTGTTCTTTGATGCTCAGTTTCTTCAGCAGAGAAATGGGAGCAATTTTTATGTTTCACATTGGCCTGAAGACTAAATGACGTACTGTAGAGGTCCTCCCTAGGAGTGTGAGTTTCCTATATGCTGTGGTGTGAGGACACGCTGGCAAGGTTCCAACAGTTGGGTTCTAGGAGCCTCTGGAGAGCATTTTCCTAGATCTGCAAGCCTGGGCTTGAGGATGGCAAGTTGAATGGAGAAGATGCTGTCATTGAGGGTCCCAACCCTCACTCATATCTGTACTATCATGGAAAGATAGTACAGAGACAACCAGAAAACCTCTCGATGCCAAGTAGTGGGTGTTTGTAGTTTTCATGCCTCAGGCTCCAACCAGGAGGATGCTCTCTATGTGGGTACCAATCAGAACTAGGGGAGAGTGCCACCACTCTTGGCTTGTGACTGGTCTACCACTAGGCTGATCCCTGAAGAGGGAATTGGTGACCCTGCTTGGCAGAAAAGAGTCCTCTGAGGATATTCTGAAGTTATGGCTTTAAGATAGGCTGGAGCACCTGAGGGGAGGGAGAGACGGATGGGAAGGTCAGTGAGAAAGGGCTGAGCTTGTTTTTGTGACTGTTGCTAGTCACTTTCTTGTTTAATGGAATACCTGACCAAAGCCATTTAAGGTAGGAAGGATTGCTTTAGGCTTACGGTTCCAAGGCAATGGCCATCATGGTTCAGCAAATATGGTGGCAGGAGCAGGAGGCAGCTGGTCAGTTTGTATCCATTGTCAGGAAGCAGAGGGAGAGACATGCTCTCTTTGTCTTTTCCTTCTCAACCAGTTCAGGACTCTCCACCCATGTGGGATGGTGCTGCCCACAAGGATGGCCTTCCTACCTAGTTAACCCTCACAAGCATGCTCAGATGCTTGTCTCCTGGGCAACTCCAGATCCTGACAACTTGACAACACTGACCATCACAGTGATCAATTTGACTATAAAGTATGCATACGATAATAATGATGATGATGAATCACTGTGTGAATGGAGGTCTGAGGATAGCCTGCAGGGGTTGGTTCTCTATTTCTACCGTGTGGGTTTCAGGATCTAGTTCAAGTTGTCAGGCTTGGTGTCAAGCACCTTCACCTATTGAGCCCTATTATTTATTTAATTATTTACTTTTATAGACATTTGGTTATCTAAAATTTCCACTTTAATGTGTGCAATTGGTGGCATTCCACACACTCACACTGTTTTATCATTGTCTAGTTCCAAGATATTTTCATCTTTACATTCAGAAACCCCATGAGCCATGACACCCCGCCCCCCCCTCAAGCCCTCTTTCTCCCAGGCCTCTGGCCACCACTCATGTACTTTCTGTTCTTCTATGCCTGTCTGTTCTGGACACAAGATAAATGGGGTTGAGCAGGGTGTGGCCTTCCAGGTCCCCTCGACATGATGCTGGGGGATCCCTCTATACCCAGCAATGCATGTATGCTTCATTGCTTTCTAATCTCACGTTCGCAGTGGAAGCTATACCTGCCCTACAGGTCGGCGTTCATGCTGCCGTTTTGTGCTTTCCACGGGTTAACACGAAAGGCCTGGCTTGTTTGTTGTTGGGATTTTTGTCCTGCCCAGTACCCAACAACTCTTTAGCCCCAAAGAAAATCACACATAGGTCTCCATAAATTATAAGCTGATTGGCCCGTTAGCTCTAGCCTCTCACTGGCTAACTCTCACATTTTGATTAACCCATTTTTCTGATCTATGTTAGCCATGTGGCTCAATACCTTTTTTTCAGTGGGGCAGATCACATCCTGCTGCTTCGGTGGTCTGGGCAAGAGTGGGGGGAATCAACTTCTTCCTTCCCAGAATTCTCCTGTTCTCATTACATCATTTCTACTTCCTGTCTGGTTTTCCCACCTATATTTCCTGCCTGGCCAATCAGCGTTTATTTATAACATGATTGACAGAATACAGACAATTTTCCCGCATCAGGTTTCTTCTTAGAGTTGCCGTTTCAGGGTAGTCTCCCAGTGGAGGAAGCTGAGCTTGAGAGTGGTGAGGCTCTGTTTCCTTTGGATAGTGTGTGACATTCCGGGATGACACTAACCCTGAGTGCTGCCAGGGGGCAGCATGAGCCCATGGAGCCTGCCTTTTGCCTCCAGAGGAGCCTTGTTTAGGAAACTGTTGGGCTCTAGAACATTCCTTCCCACCCCGTCATGCATGTTTCAGATGTTGCGCTCTGGCTCAACAAATTGTCTGTGCTTAATTTCGGAGAAATCATTGTCGAGAATTGCTGAAGCAGTTTAATTCTAAAGCACATATTTATATGGGGCTTCGAAACTCACAGCCCTGCACATGATTGCCGATGGAAGGGAGAGGAAGTTTAATCAGGATGGAGATGAGGTTTGAGCCCAGAGGATGCTGAGATGCGTGTGGCAGAGACAGAGCAGAAAGGCCAGCACTTGGTGGACCTGGCTTGGGGTGGCTCTGATGGGACAGGGGTTGAAGGCCAGGCCCCGCCCCCAACTTAACTGATGGACAAGCTGGCTTTAAAGGTTCTATACTCACAAAATCTGTGACTAGTGGGAGGTCCTGTTCTTAGGACAGTGGCCATTGTTGACAGTCCTCTGCCCCTGAGAGAAAGCAGCCTGTTTCCAGTGAGTGTACCATCTCTTCTTTTCCATCCGGTTAACTGCCATTGAAGGAGCAGGTGGTGTCGCACTGGCAGGAGGCAGGCGGAATCCCCACCCCAGAAGAAAGAAGCTGGGAAGACTCTTGCTGAAGGGAGCCACTCCTCTCCTTCCCTTTCCCCACGGCTCAGAATCCGAGGCTGTGTACGAGCCATCTTCCCAAGGAAATGTTGATATACCTGTCCTGCAGTGCAGCCCTTTGGGGGCAACCCACACAGTCCCAGATTCAGCAAGAAAAGTCATATGGGGAAGAGAAGGAAGCCTGGGGCTTAGAGGCCCCTAGCTAGGCTTGCTGGGTGGCCTTGGCAAGTCCCTGCCCATCTCTGTGTCCCAGGGTTTTCGTCTGTAGAGTGAGTGGTGTGTCACACGAACTTAGGTGCAGAAACAGACGTGACATACAGCTTTTACATGGTAGAGACCTCTCTGGAGCTCTCACATCCGTGATGTGGCTTATCTCTCAAAACAGACTTCCAGGGAGGCATTGGGACCATTTTACTGTTGGGAGGCTGGGGAGCGCTGATGTGGCAGGAACTTTGCACCTGCTCCGTGGTCATGAGGCAGTTTGGCTCTGACCCCTGGGTCACGTACCTGATGCTCTAAAGTCTGCACCCTGTAGAGGCCTTTGTGCCTTGTTTACATAGCCCACATTAGATTAGACACTGGGCCTTCAGGTCACACCACACAACTACTTTAATGTCACATGAACAATTATTTAAATTAGCTGTGGTAGCCATATCTTTCCTTTTTGACTTTTCTTGTTAAATTTGGCCCACCACCCCAGTCTTGCAGGATCAGCTGACCGTGGGGGAACAGAATGAGGCAAATTCAGGTTCGAAGGACTTTTGGTCACCGTGAAAGGCTCATCCTGAGGAGACAGCCAGTATCAGTAGACATTGGTTAACACAGAAACTCAGAACTGGTCAAAGTACAGAAAATAAGTATCTCTGGAATGGTCAGCTACAAATGGGGTATCTCTATTAAACATCTTCCCTGCAAGAGTCAGGGACCATTGTGGAAAGGGGACAAAAAGACTGTAAGAACAGGTTGAAGAGGACCAGATCTCTGGACATGACAGGGCTTGTGACTCTTATGAACTCATAGTAGCTATGTTTGCCTGTACTGCACAAGACCAGTCAACTGACATCCAGCATGGAGGACAGAGGGTCTCAGGAGCCACCACTCGTAGTTGATGAGCTGTTGACAGCTGATGGCTGCTGTAGGACAATGGTCTGTACCCTGTCAATTGTATTTTAATAAAATGCTGATTGGCCAGTAGCAGGCAGGAAGTAGAGGTAAGGCAACCAGGCAGGAAGTAGAGGTGGGCAAACCAGATAAACAGGAGAATTCTGGGAAAAGGAAAGAGTCAGTCTGCAGTTGTCATCCAGACACAGAGGAGCAAGATGTGACTGCCTTGCCAAAAAAGGTACCAAGCCATGTGGCTAACACAGATAAGTATTATGGGCTAATATATGTTATAAGATCTCCTGAGTAAATTGGGAGCATGGGGACCGTGGGAAAGAGTTAAAGGGGAGAGGAGAGACAGGGAGAGGAACAAAGAAAAATGTATAGTTTAATAAAATAAAATGAAATGAAATAAAAAAGAGTTAATAAGGAGCCTGAGCTAATAAGCCAGTCAGTTTATAATTAATGTAGATCTCTGTGTGTTTTTTGGGGGCTGAATGGCTGTGAGAGCCATGTGGCTAACAGAGACAAGAATTATGGGCCAATATAAGTTATAAGAGTTAATAAGAAGCCTGAGATAATAGGCTAATCAATTTATAATTAATGTAGGCCTCTGTGTGTTTATTTGGGACTAAACAGATGTGGGACCTGGTGGGACAGAAAACTTGGTCATTAGATGGCTTAGAGGGGAGGGAGTATCACTTCTCCTTAAGGGAGTGGTCTGTGGTAGGTCAACGTGGCTCCAGTGGATGAGATAGAGGGTAAAGTGCTTGTCACACAAGGGCAAACCTGAGTTCAGATTCCCAGAACCCGCTAAAAGCTGGGGGTGACAGTGAGCATCTGTAATGCCATTGCTCCTTCTTGAGAGATAGAGACAGAAAAATCCTCGGAAGCTCACGTGTGACAGTGAACAACAAGAGACTGTCTCAAATAAGATGGAAGGTGACGATCACCACCCAAGGTTGGCCCTTGAAATCCACATATGATTCATGGGCATTATGTACACTCTCACACAGGAACACACACACACACACACCATATTCATGAGTGTACACAAAAAGAATTGAAAGACAAAGAAGAAAAAAACCCAGGTATCCGAAGACCCTTTAAGGACACATATGCTTCTAGTGACCAAAATTTTACTCCACAAAACCCATAGCATCTCCTGGGAAGGTCATACTGGGATATCCAACATCCATTACCCCGTGTCAAACAAAGCCCACAGCCTGTGTTAGAAACCTATTCGGGTACTGGGAAGCTGACTGGGTTGGTAAAGTACAGATTTTGGGCCCTAGAGTCCAGATAAAATTTGGGCAGTATGGTGGCCCACTGGAAATTCTCTGGAGGCAGAGCCAGGTGATCTCTGGGTCAGGATGACTAACCAGACTAGCCAGACTCTGCTAGCTCTAGGTTCATAGAGAGACCCTGCTTCAGTAAGAGAGAAGAGCAGTTGAGGAAGACTCCCAGCATCGACTTTGGGCCTGCATTTGCACCCACATGTTCACACATGTGAACACTCACATATACATCAAAAACGCAAAACCAAAACCATCATGTCACTTATAACAACCAATCATAGTCAGATGAGGACTAAAACTATGGGGGTGACTGGGGTCTCGGGTGTGGAGTGTCTATAATTCATTCATTCTGGGCATCTCAAGGCACTGGCCAAAGGAGTGAAGAGCCATTACTATTGCTCTGTTCAGCAACCTTCAGCTTTATTTATTAAACCTGATTTCTGTATAATCTTTCTTTTTTTTTATGGCGACATAGCAAAGCACTGTAATTTTCTAATACCATATAGTGCCAGCATCTTGGGGGATTTCAGGACAGATCCTAATAGCCAGTGAGCTCTGCATTATAACAGTCAGAGGCAAGACTCCTTGAAAGGCATGCGGCTCTCTAAGCCAACAACTCGAAGCTGCTTCCTCTAAACATCTTACGACATATACAAGTGTTATTTGTACTCAGCAGACTGAAGAGAGACTAAGCAGTTGGTCCTTTTTATTGCCGCTGAAATCTGGCCCGACCTGGCAACCTTTTTTAGAATCTCACTCTGAATAAAGTGTGGGGATGTGTGACAGTTTCTGTTCGCAGCACGGTGGCGCTGGGTGTGGGGATATGCGTGCCTGCTGGAGCCAGACACATGGCTCCCCAAGGAGCGAGCCCGCAGCCCGCAGGTTCACCTCACGTTGCAGTGAGGATGAAGATGAGGTTAAGAAAAAGCAATGCCACATAAAGCTTGTTTTTCACCACACACAGGTACTCAAGGTCAAACGCAATGGCTGGAAACTCAAGGCCAAGGAACTTCGATGGAAGAGAAAGATGTGGGCAGAAAGTTCACGGTTCTTGTTGTGGGTACATCTTGGTCAAGGAATCTCTCAGACTGGACATCCAAAGCAGAGCTTGCCACTGGGACTCATGGGAGCCTTATACTGAGAGTGTGATCTCAGGAGGAGCTTCGGGGGCTTGGCTCTGTGGGTCAGAAGTACCATGAAGGGCACAGAGGCTGCGCGGCGGCCAGACGCGGAGAGGCAGCGCGGCGGCCAGACGCGGGCAGGCAGTGCGGCGGCAGCCAGACGCGGGCAGGCAGCGCGGCCAGACGCGGGCTGCGCGGCGGCCACGGCTGCACAACACCGCATTCAGGAAGAGGCTTTGGGGGACCGGCGCTGCGGCAGACCCAAGCTGCGGGGACAGGCTTGCAATAAGGAGAGCAGATCGCCCTACTACAATTAAATCAAAGAGGTAGCCTTTGTTTGGCCGGGTCACTGGCACATGGGGAGCCTGGTCCTGTCTGAAGACCCTTCGGAGGGGTGAGAGGGTTCTTGGCCTGCAGCAGGGACCAGGAAACAGAGCTAGGGCATTTTGTAAGCGGAGCCCTTGGCCAGCAGGGAAACCTGATCCGTTTTTTTTTTAAAAGACCCATTAGATAGGATCAATAGGAGGGGATGGGCAGGCGCCAAGGCAAGAATTCACCCAATAATCTGAAAAACAACATGAAAACGCCAGAACCCAATGATCTTACAACAGAAGTATATGAACAACCTAACACAGAAGAAGTGGAAAAAATTGAATTTATGAAGGCAATAGAGTCCCTTAAACAACATGTAAAAATTGCCCTTATAGAAATGGGTAAGAAGTATAACAAAAAGTTTGAAGAAATGAGTAAATACGTGCATGATACCCTGGGAAACCAAGAAAAAATGATCAAACAGGTAATGGAAACAGTTCAAGAATTGAAAACTGAAATGAAGGCAAGGAAGAAAATACAAACTGAGGATCAGCTGGATATGGAAAATCTAGGTCAACGAGCAGAGTCTACAGAAACAAGCATAATCAATAGAATACAAGAGCTAGAAGAAAGAATCTCAGATGCTGAGGACACCATAGAGAAAATAAACGAACAGATCAAAGAAAACAGCAAAGCCAACAAATTCTCAACACAAAACATTCAGGAAATATGGGACACAATAAAAAAACCAAATCTAAGAATAATAGGAATAGAAGAAGAAGAGTCACAGCTCAAAGGCCCAGAAAATATTTTCAACAAAATTATGGAAGAAAACTTTCCCAACTTAAAGAAAGATATTCATTTAAATATTCAAGAAGCATACAGAACACCAAACAGACTGGATCAAAGAAAAACATCTCCTCGCCATATAATAATCAAAACACAAAATATACAGGTTAAAGAAAGAATATTAAGAGCTGCAAAGGAAAAAGGGCAAGTAACTTATAAAGGTAAACCGATCAGAATTACACCTGACTTCTCTATGGAAACTATGAAAGCCAGAAGGTCCTGGATAGAAGTACTGCAGAAGCTAAGAGACCATGGATGCAAACCCAAACTACTATACCCAGCCAAGCTATCGTTCATTATCAATGGAGAAAACAAGACATTCCAGGATAAAAACAAATTTAAACAATACATAGTCACAAATCCAGCCCTGCAGAAAGTATTAGAAGGAAAATCGCAACCCAAGGAACCCAACACTGACAACACTGCCTACAATAACCCAGACATCTAGTGACCCTTCACCAGCACATCTCAAAGAAGGGAGATACACAATCTCTACTACCAAAAGCAATAAGAATAACCGGAGTAAACAACCACTGGTCATTAATATCACTTAATATTAATGGGCTCAATTCACCTATAAAAAAGGCACAGGCTAAAAGATTGGATATGAAAACAGGATCCAACATTCTGCTCTTTGCAAAAAACACATCTCAACCACAAAGATAGGCACCTACTCAGAGTAAAGGGCTGGGAAAAGGTGTTTCAAGCAAATGGTCCTAAGAAAAAAGCAGGTGTGGCCATATTAATTTCTAACAAAACTGACTTCAAACTAAAATCAATCAGAAGAGACTGAGATGGTCACTTTATACTCATAACAGGAACAATTCATCAGGATGACGTCTCAATCCTGAATATCTACGCCCCCAATATAAAAGCACCTACTTATGTAAAAGAAATATTACTAGAACTCAAGGCAGACATCAAACCACACACACTAGTAGTAGGAGACTTCAACACACCTCTCTCTCCAAGGGACAGGTCAATCAGACAGAAACCTAATAGAGAATTAAGAGAATTATTGGAGGTAATGAAGCAAATGGACTTAACAGACATCTATAGAACATTCCACCCAAATAGGAAAGAATATACCTTCTTCTCTGCAGCTCATGGAACCTTCTCAAAAATTGACCACATACTCGGAAACAAAGGAAACCTCCACAGATACAAAAAAATATCAGTGTCCACCTGTGTCTTATCAGATCACCACGGATTAAAGTTAGAAGGCAACAACCACGCTACCCCCAAAAAACCGACAAACTCATGGAAACTGAACAGTCAACTACTGAACCACACCTGGGTCAAGGAAGAAATCAAGAAAGAAATTAAAGTCTTCCTTGAATTTAATGAAAATAAAGGGATAACATACTCAAACCTATGGGACACAATGAAAGCAGTGCTAAGAGGAAAGTTCATAGCACTAAGTGCCCACTTAAAGAAAATGGAGAATGCATACATTGGGGACTTAACAACACACCTGAAAGCTCTAGAAAAAAAAAGAAGCAGACGTGCCCAGGAGAAGTAGAAGACTGGAAATAATAAAACTGAGGGCTGAATTCAACAAAATAGAAACACAGAAAACAGTCCAAAGAATCAATGAAAGAAAAAGCTGGTTCTTGGAGAAAATCAACAAGATCGACAAACCCCTATCCAAACTAATTAAACGACAGAGAGAGAACATGCAAATAAATAAGATCAGAAATGAAAAGGGGGACATAACCACAGATACAGAGGAAATTCAGAGAATCATTAGATCTTACTACAAAAGCCTGTATGCCACAAAACTGGAAAATACAAAAGAAATGGACATTTTTTAAAATAAGTACCATATACCAAAGCTAAACCAAGACCAGGTGAATGATCTAAATAGACCGGTTACTCGTGAAGAATTAGAAATGGTTATCAAAAATCTCCCTTCGAAAAAAAGCCCAGGACCAGATGGTTTCAATGCAGAATTCTACCAGAACTTCCAAGAAGAACTAATACCTATACTCCTTAATGTATTTCACAATATAGAAACAGAAGAGTCATTGCCAAATTCCTTTTATGAAGCTACAGTTACCCTGATACCAAAACCACACAAAGACCCAACCAAGAAAGAGAATTACAGACCTATCTCACTCATGAACATCGACGCAAAAATTCTCAACAAAATACTGGCAAACCGAATCCAAGAACACATAAGAAAAATTATCCATTATGATCAAGTAGGCTTCATCCCAGAGATGCAGGGCTGGTTCAACATACGCAAATCTATCAATGTAATCCACCATATAAATAAACTGAAAGAAAAAAACCATATGATCATTTCATTAGATGCTGAAAAAGCATTCGACAAAATTCAACACCCCTTTATGATAAAGGTCTTGGAGAGAATAGGGATACAAGGGTCCTACCTAAATATAATAAAAGCTATTTACAGCAAGCCAACAGCTAACATTAAATTAAATGGAGAAAAACTCAAAGCCATCCCACTAAGATCAGGAACACGACAAGAATGTCCACTCTCTCCATACCTCTTCAATATAGTGCTTGAAGTTCTAGCAATAGCAATAAGACAACATAAGGAGATCAAGGGGATTTGTATTGGAAAGGAAGAAGTTAAGCTTTCGTTATTTGCAGATGATATGATAGTATACATAAGCGACCCCAAAAATTCTACCAAAGAACTCCTACAGATGATAAACAGGTTTAGTAATGTGGCAGGATACAAGATCAACTCCAAAAAATCAGTTGCCTTCCTATACACTAAGGATAAGGAAGCAGAGAGGGAAATCAGAGAAGCATCACCTTTCACGATAGCCACAAATAGCATAAAATATCTTGGGGTGACTCTGACCAAGGAAGTGAAAGATCTATTTGACAAGAACTATAAGTCTTTGAAGAAAGAAATTGAAGAAGACACCAGAAAATGGAAGGACCTCCCTTGCTCTTTGATTGGGAGGATCAACATAGTAAAAATGGCAATTCTACCAAAAGCAATCTATAGATTCAAAGCAATCCCCATCAAAATCCCATCAAAATTCTTCACAGATCTTGAGAAGACAATAATCAACTTTATATGGAAAAACAAAAAACCCAGGATAGCCAAAACAATCTTATACAATAAAGGATTGTCTGGAGGCATTACCATCCCTGACTTCAAACTCTATTACAGAGCTACAGTATTGAAAACAGCTTGGTATTGGCATAAAAACAGAGAAGTCGACCAATGGAATCGAATAGAAGCCCCTGACTTTAACCCACAAACCTATGAACACCTGATTTTCGATAAAGGAGCTAATAGTATATAATGGAAAAAAGAGAGCTTCTTCAACAAATTGTGCTGGCAAAACTGGATGTCAATCTGTAGAAGAATGAAAATAGGTCCATATCTATCACCATGCACAAAACTCAAGTCCAAATGGATTAAAGACCTCAATATCAGTCTGAACACACTGAACCTGATAGAAGAGAAAGTGGGAAATACTCTACAGCACATGGGCACAGGAGACCACTTCCTACGTATAACCCCAGCAGCACAGACACTAAGGGCATCATTGAATAAATGGGACCTCCTGAGGCTGAGAAGCTTCTGTAAAGCAAAGGACACTGTCACTAAGACAAAAAGCCAACCCACTTACTGGGAAAAGATTTTCACCAACCCCGCAACTGACAAAGGTCTGATCTCCAAAATATATAAAGAAATCAAGAAACTAGACCGTAAAAGGCTAATCAACCCAATTATAAAATGGGACATTTAGCTGAACAGAGAATTCTCAACAGAAGAACTTCAAATGGCCAAAAGACACTTAAGGTCATGCTCAACTTCCTTAGCGATCAGGGAAATGCAAATCAAGACAACTTTAAGATACCATCTTATACCTGTCAGAATGGCTAAAATAAAAAACACCAATGATAGCCTTTGCTGGAGAGGTTGTGGAGAAAGGGGTACACTCACCCATTGCTGGTGGGAATGCAAACTTGTGCAACCACTCTGGAAAGCAGTGTTTCGGTTTCTCAGGAAATTCAGGATCAACCTACCCCTGGATCTAGCAATACCACTCTTGGGAATATACCCAAGAGAGGCCCTATCATACAACAAAAGTATATGCTCAGCTATGTTCATGGCAGCATTGTTTGTAATTGCCAGAACCTGGAAACAACCTAGATGCCCTTCAACGGAAGAATGGATGAAGAAAGTATGGAATATATACATATTAGAGTATTACTCAGCAGTAAAAAACAAGGACTTCTTGAATTTTGCATAAAAATGGATGGAAATAGAAAACACTATCCTGAGTGAGGTAAGCCAGACCCAAAAAGAGGAACATGGGATGTACTCACTCATATTTGGTTTCTAGCCATAAATAAAGGACATTGAGCTTATAATTCATGTTCCTAGAGAAGCTAAATAAGAAGGTGAATCCAAAGACAAACACATAGGCATCCTCATGAATATTAACCTTCATCAGGCGATGAAAGGAGACAGAGACAGAGACCCACATGGGAGCACCGGACAGAAATCTCAAGGTCCAAGTCAGGAGCAGAAGGAGATGGAGCACGAGCAAGGAACTCAGGACCACGAGGGGTGCACCCACACACTGAGACAATGGGGATGTTCTATCGGGAACTCACCAAGGCCAGGTGGCCTAGGTCTGAAAAAGCATGGGTTAAATCCGGACTAGCTGAACATAGCAGACATTGAGAACTACTGAGAACTCAAGAACAATCGCAGTTGGTTTTTGATCCTACTGCACTTACTGGCTTTGGGGGAGCCTAGGCAGTTTGGATGCTCACCTTACAAGACCTGGATAGAGGTGGGCGGTCCTTGGGCTTCCCACAGGTCAGGGAACCCTGATTGCTCTTCGAGCAGATGAGGGAGGGGGACTTGATCGGGGGAGGGGGAGGGAAATGGGAAGCGGTTGCGGGGAGGAGGCAGAAATCCTTAATAAATAAATAAATTAAAAAAAAAGAAATTTAAAACTATATATATATAAAAAAGAAGTACCATGAAGGAAGCCTAAAAGGAAAGGCATTGCAGCTAGAGTGTGGCTTTAGTCTGCTTTTGTGGGCTGCTTTGGAATGTCACTAATCTGCCATGACGAAAAAGCCTGGACATTCACACCCCACATTAGTCAGGCTTGGCCATGGGCTGCCTTGCAAATAGAGTTGTAGCCTCTTGGGAATCACTGGACCTAAGTGTTTCTCTGTCCAAGGCAAATCTCTGGTGAAAGTGTCTGAAGCCAACAATCCCAGGAGACACTGTGGGTGAGTGTGTGGCCTAGTAGCTGGGACCAGGGTAGAGCACTGACATTATCTCTATCTGGTAATTCAAGAGGCGACTCGGCACTGCCTCGTGCCTCACTCCTGAGCTCCCCTCCATTCTACTCTCAGAGCGGAGCAAGATGGCTACTGAAAATTTAAATCTAAGCTTTCCGTTCAGCTTATGGAAGGAAAGAGGCATGGCCACAAATGAAGTTTGCTGAATCAGGTCCTACACATTATGACTACCTCTTTGGTGCAGACAATGGTGGGATGGACCCTCATTAAGCTTCATAATGTTCTTCCCAAAGGGGATCCTCATGTTTCTGAAAAAGAAAGGGATACTGAGCAGTAGAAACAGCACCGAGCTTCTGCTGGGCTCTGAACTACTATTTTAAGCAAGCAAGGTATTCTGGATGCTGGATACATCCATTTAGCATGCATGGTGGGTCACAGGGCGGTAAAATGTGCTCTGCTGTTGGGAGAAGGAGGTTGAGAGAGAGCAGGTGGAGAAGCGTGAGAGGTGGGCGAGGACTCTGGGATTGACACTGTCATTGTGAATAGCATTTGCCTGGTTTGAGGGTCTTCCAATTTGTCAGCGTGGTCGTCTGCCTTAGAGAGTCTTTCCCTCAAGGGACTGAACTCAAGGCATCCATAAGGCCAGAGAGTATGATCCTAAACCCACACAGTGCTGACACACCAGCTCCTGTTCCAGGGACCAGTTGTGGTAGTTGGGTTGCTGAGTACGTAGTTTGAATGAGAATGGTTGCCACAGGCTCATATATTTGACTACTTGGTCCCCAGTTGTGGGAGATGTTTGGAAAAGATGAGGAGGTGTGGTGTTGCTGGCAGGTATGTCACTGAGGATGGACTTTGAGGGTTTCAAGGCTACATGCCATATCCTGTGATCTCTGCCTCCTGCTTGCCATGTGAGAAGTGAGTTCCCAGCTGTCCCTGCCGCCATCCCGTCACTCAGCCAGCATGGACTCTAACCCTCTAGAACCATAAGCTCAATTAAACCCTTTCTTTCATGTGTTGCCTTGGTCATGATGCTTTATCACGGCAATAGAAATGAAACTGATATACTGGGAATGACCACACGACTCAAGGTGCTGATGTAATACTGCTGCCACAGTTAAGTTACAGTCTCTCTTGATGTTGGCCAAGCCTGGGAAGCAGATGGCTTGGGATTAAGGTCAGTCTTGTATTGAGGGGACTTATTCATCTATGAGAGGAAACTGAAGCAAGAACCCAAATGTGAGGATGTGGTAGGATACAACAGGGAGCCACCAAAGATTACAGCCCTCCTCAGAGAAGAAGTAGAATTCCAACATCTGCCCCTAGAGGAAGCTAATGGGAAAGTAAGGAAACCATATTGGTTTGCGTTATGCATGCTGCTATAACAAATAATCCTCATAATTTTAATAACCCAGCATAGATTTTTTTTTCTCTCCATGTAGTACCAGGTTCCTCCTAGCTTGTGGCTCTATGACTTCTCTCTGGTCTACATGCAGGTAGAAGAAAGAGAATGTGGAGAAAGTACATTGCTTCTTCGTTGCCTTGAACAAGTGAGGTACCTATAGGTCTGCTCGCATTTTATTGGTGAGAACTGGTCACATGATCTCTCGTATTGGCAAGAGTAGCTAGAAAATGTAGTCTCTGTTTTGGCTGAGCTGCTCAGAGAAAGGGGAGTCTTGGTGAAAAGCTGGGGCTGAGGGATTTCTCAGACTTCCCAGGGAGGCCTCGGTGAGTGTTGCTGAGGAGTGAATCCTGTCTTTCTTTGCCTGGGGATACTCAGCAGTCTTCCTGATATAGCTCAGCCTCTGGCTTGGTCTGAATGGTCTTGAGATTATTTCCAGCTGAACAGTCTGCGGGATTGGACGGGAGAGATAAGGACATGGAGTACGGTAAAGTACACAGGAAAAACAAACAAACGCTTGAAACGACAATTTCCTGCCAGTGGGCTATGGGTTCCGGGAAAGGCTCCTGAATACACAGGGTTTGAGATAAATCTGGCTTTCCTCTGGCAGCCTCTGTGTGTGTGTGGCTGTGTTTGATCAGCTCAGTTTCTGTTTGAAATCAAGAACCTTTTCCCACCCATTTATTCCTGGCATCCCTGGATATCTGCAGTGAATCTCTATGTGAGGCTGAATCCCTAGCCTGAGGACATTCTCAAAGTAGCTCCTGTGAGCATCTAAATATAGAGGCCTCCCTACCAGGGCAGAGCATGGGCTGAGAGCGAGGGAAGGAGCTCCCTTGCTGATTCTTGACGCAGCATCCTTCATCCAAGGTTGGGAGGTAGGGTTCGTGTTTTGGCTTCTCCACTTCTCTGTGTGACCCTGACAGGCCATGAAACCTTCAGCATTGTTGTATCATCTATAAAATGGGTATAGCTGCTCTTACCATGGAGTGGTCTATAAAGTGCTATTCCAGCATTTATAGTTATGGGTAAGGTCATGGGGGGTTTGATGTACAGGCTCCAGAGCAAGATTGCCTGCATTTGTATTCTTGCTACTTTCTGACATCTGACTTGGCTACCCCACACAGCTCTCTCACCTCCGAACCTTGCTTGGGGAATGAAATAGTAATGGTACTTCACTGGGAAAAATGTTCCCAGTTCAAGCCAGTCAATGAATCCACGAAGTTTAGGCAACCCGAAGGCTGGAGCTCTGCCTGCTGATGGCTGCTCTGGGCATGCCACTGTCCCATCAGCTTTGTCGACCTGCAGTGTCCTTTCATTTCTATGAGGTGACTCCTCCCCACCCTCGGGGACTCAGAAATGATGTTCACTCTTTTGTGAATCCTGCACCGAGACAAGGGGTGGGAGTAGAATGGGAGATAGGCATGGCGGTGGAAGCTGGGGAGTAGAGGTAGGGGCAGGGAGGTTGCCCTAGGAAGTATTGCTCATATGGAACACACAGGTGTTTCCTCTTGTGCTTTTGTTTCTTTGTGAACTCCTTGGTGTCACTGTGAGGGTTCTCCTCCAGGCTTCGAAGTTCCCCAAAGTCACCCCTTCTCTGAAGATGCTTCAGCAAATGGTTCATCTATCTTACTGGTTGGGAGGTCAGTGTGGGCAGGGAAGATTAGGTTGGGTTAGGTCTAATGCTCAAGAAGTAGGTCCCTATATCTTCTACAAGGTGAGGAGATACACACTTGGAGGATACTGAACCAGAGCCATACAGATGGTAAGAGGCTGGGCCAGGATCCAAGTTCGGATCTGGACTCCTCTTATCACCTCTCTTAGGGTTTTTATTTCTGTGAAGAGACAACATGACCATGGTAACTCATATAAAGAAAACATTTAATTGGGGTGGTTCACTTACAGTTTCAGAGGTTCAGTCCATTATCATCATGACGGGAAGCATGGTGGCCTGTAGGCAGACAAATAGCTGAGAGTTCTACATCTTGCAGGCAACAGGAAGTCGACTGAGACATTAGGCAGTATCCTGAGCATAGGAAACCTCAAAACCCACCCCCACAATGATGCACTTCCTCCAACAAGGCCACACCCACTTCAACGAAGTCACACCTCCTAATAGTGCCATTCCCTATGAGATTTTGGGAGTCAGTTTATATTCAAACTACCACACAACCCCAGGAGTCCAAACCACAACACTTAGTAAGTAAGCTTGAGACTGTTCTGAGGAACATTCTAGCACTTGAGGTAGAAACTAAAATTGCTTTTCTGAAATTGCTTGTTCCCTTCCACAGTCACATATGTGACAAGTGAGGTTGTGTAGGGGGAGAGAGGCAGGAGAGGAAAAGGAAAAGGGAGGGAGGTGGGGGATAAAGAGTCGCAGAGATCAAAAAAGGAGGAGACAGAAATGGGCGCTCCAGGACAGGCTATGCTCACTTCCGACACCCGCCTACCTCTCCCTGCTTATTTTTTAAGCACACAGAATAAAATGCAAATAAAAACAGTAGTTACTTCAGTTGGCCCATTCTTTCCCATGTTCTCTCTCACACACACTGCTATTTAGGGGGGCCATTTCCACACTGCCACCGTTGTTGGCATCGGATGGCAGGAGGGGGCCGAGGCATAGAAGTGAGCACTTTGTGAGTTGAATGTAGGTAGTATTTTCAAGGAAACCTTTTATTATGAAAAAAAAGTACACAGTCTATAAAACGACAATTTAATCAACCCTCATAAATGTACTATGAAGTTTCTCAGTTACTAAGTTACTAAGTAGTGCCTAGAACAGTTCACATAAGGGGTGGGAGACAGCTCAGTGGTGGAGTGCTTGCCTAGCATGCTTGAAGCCCTGGGTTCAGTCTGTGGTACTACATGATGTGGACACATGCATATACATGTTACTCGTTTAGTTATTATAGTAGTTATTACAGCGGCTTCATCTCATGACCACTGTTATGATCCCATTCATCAGACAAAAACTGAGACTCGGGGAAATGAAGCCACTCGCTTTCAGTGTCCCAGGGATGCTGACCTGTAGTGTACATGCTATTAATGGCAAGATGTGAAGACCATCTCCTTCATCTGGGCACAGCATGTCATTTGCATCCCAAGCGGAACTTTGGGTCATTTCAGGACGCTGGGTAATATGAGAGATATTTGCGCCTTTGCTAAAAAATAATCTAGGCATCAGTGTTCAAAAAATTATCCACAGATGGACTGTTTGAGCATTTCCTGAGATAAATGCAAACTTTGCAGCCATAGCCTGGATCTTCTGAGTCACAATGTCTGAGGGTTGTGTGTGTGTGAGTGCACGCGCATATGCATGCCCACGCCTACCAGCATGCCCTCACGCACCTGTGTGTTTGTGCACGTATGGGCTAGAGGTAAAACTTGGGCATCATTCTTCCTCAGGAGCCGTGCCTTATTTTTTGAAACAGACTCTCTCACTGGGACCTATAACTTGTTAACTTGGCTTGGCCAGTCAGCGGGTGATCCCCAAGGAGTCTGTCTCCGCCTCCCAGGAGTTGGACTGGTAATCATTTGCCGGTAGCCACGCCTCGTTGGACATGGAACTCAGATCCCCCACTCTTGCTTAGTCATCAGTTCACTGACTGAGCCATCTCTTTCCAGTCACAGTTTGTATTTTGACCAGCCTTCCAGATGATTCTGGCTCGCAGCACTGGTCTGAAAGGCTCCAGAACTCTTCCTTAGGGCCTCTCTCGGGGCCGTCCTTCATGCTTGTTAGACACTCCAGGCCTGTGTCCTGGGACCGCACTCATCCTCTGATGCACCGTCTCTCTGGCTCAGCAGTAGCTATGGTGTGCCCAGTAAATTGTCCCTCTGCCTGTGCTCCTAGTAGATTCTGCCTGTGCATCTTGCGGGCTTCCTGGGGCTGTAATTATTGACAGTCTTATAAACCAGGTACCCAGGCAGGTCCTCCACGTGAGCATCCCAGGCCACTGTGATTTACACCTGTGGGGGTGAGAGGCAGTGTCTGTCTGACGTGCACACCCCACGAGTTCTACTTTTGCACCATAAAGATGGATAAATCTGCCACCTATAAAGCCTTATTTATTGCGTTGAGTTCATTATATATGCATGAAAAACCAACTAATTTAACTCCTTGGCAGGAACTTCCCACTGGAGGCTAGGTCCTGGATTGGAATTCAGGTGTAAGTGGGGGCAGCAGAGGTGAGTCTGACGGGAATGGACCACAGCCAGGTTGGGAGGGTCCGTGTGTAAGCCACCAAGGCCAGACGCCCTCAGTTTCTCACCTATAAAATTGCTTCCTACCTATGATTGTACTGTAATGAAGCCATTGCATGCTTCGTCCAGAGCAAAATGACTGGCCACCGAGGAAGGAGCACTTTCAGTTGTGTAGCATGAGGAAGGAAAAAAAATGCTGCCATAGATGCTAGACTCTGTATCTTTTTATCACTTGGGGTTTTTATTTTATGCTTATTGGAAGAGCCTTTTAAATTTGCGGGGATGTAGATTCAATCATGGATCACACATTTGCATACGTTCCAAGGAACACAGAAGCGAAACAAGTTGCTGGAAAGATTTTTAAACTTCCTGGTTCAGAGTTCAAGTTCCCTGACTCGGTTTTGACTCAGCCATCAGTGTCTGTGCTTTCCTCCACGGATTTGTGGCTTATGCCACCACCACCAATAGCAGTGCTAGGGTCCTTGCAAGCACTCTTAATTCTCACTTCTAGCTCCCCCTCCCCCTCAGCTTCCCATTCTGCAAATCTCAATGCCGAGATGTTTCCAGTTTACCAGGTATTAGCAGACAAGGACATGGCTTCTCTTCCCAACCAGTCTGTCCTTGCAATGTGGGTGTTGCCTGTGCGTGGTCAGAGTCCTCAGAAAGCCTGAGGGTACACAGTGAAGATACCAGACCATGGTGCCTGTCTGACTTCCCTGGCAGACATTTCAGAGAAGTAAAAAATGGAGATAGAAGGTCTGTCTAGAATTAATCAAATGTGATATAGGAGTCTGAGATGTAAAACTGGAAAGAAATTTATTATCTGTTTATTATTTACTTGTTTATTGCTGATTTGTTATTTACGTTTTTTAAATTAGTGTGCAGAGTTGTGGGTTTCATTTAGTACCTTATTTTTGGTGATCCCCCTCTTCCCTCCCCATCCTCCTGGCCCTTCTCTGGCTCGTTCTCTTCCAAACCCCAGTGACCTATTTTTCATTTTGATGTTGTATCTTTTCTACCATTTCTCATCTGTCCCTTAAGATCTCTCTTCCCCTCCTGTGGTCCTCTTTCTAGATCTCTCTTTCTTTCTCTCTCTCCCCTCCTCTCTCCACACACACACACACACACACACACACACACACGCACGCACACACACACACACATACACACACACTCAGTATGTATATAGGAGAGAGAACAAGAGAGAACATGTGGTATTTATATTTGGTGTCTGTGTTACCTCACTTATATAGTAATTTCCAGATTCATCAGCTTTCCTGAAAAACGTAATGTCTTTATTTTTCTTCACGGCCACATACCATTCTGTCTTGTATGTGTCACCCTTTGCTCACTCATCTGGTGATGGGCCTGTGGGCTGGTTCCATTTCCTGGTTATTGTGAAGAGCGCAGCCATAAATACAGAGGTGCAGGTACCTGTGTGGGAGGACCGAGCCTGCGTACTGGAATATGGCGGTGTTATTTTTAAGGTTCTCTTTTAGAAACATCCACACTGATTTCCGGGGTGCCTGTACCAGTTTCCATTCCCACCCACAGAGAAAGGGGGTTCATCTTTCCCCACATCCCCTCTGTCATTTGTTGTCTTGATGATAGTCAGAGTGGAAACAGGAGGTTTTGGGGAAGTCTGCTGTACAAAGCACCGCAGGTTGGGGAAAGGGGAGTGTTTCTGGAGGAGGCTTTTCTTTTGGCTTGCAAACAGGAACTTTCTGGCTATGTTCTCCTGTGGCTTACCCCGAGGTATGTCTGTGTCTCTATATCCTTTCTTCTGAGCACACTAATTGTCCTGGGTTAAGGCCCAACCTAATAACCTCATCTTAATTAGTTAGCCTCTTTAAGGGTCTCACCTTCAAATAGTAAAGTCCTGCGGGTCAGGGCTTCAATGTAGAAATCTGGGGGGGGGGGAATGCAGGACCATGACATAGGTGCCTTGTGAAGGGAGTTCATTTCCACCAACAGCTGCCTCGATAGATATATGACGGGCTTAGATGTCCCAGCTGGTGGTGAAGAGGTGAATCTGAACTCCAGGGAAGAAAGGTCTTACTATAGTCATCCTGCAAATTACTTGTGTTAGCCCATGCTTTATACAATCAGAGGGGTGTCAGCAATGCTTGCGCTCTTGCCTGAGCTTCAGGGTTGGAGCAGGAGACTGAGAAGACCTTGCTCTTGCCCATTCTCCCATCTCCATGTTCGAGTCATGCCCAGATCTCCTCCAGGTCGCTTATAAACCATTATCCGAAATGATGGCTGAACAGGAAGAGTCGAACACACCCGTGTTACACTGATAACGCTAATTTCTAAGCTCTGCTGTATCAGTGCCACAAACCAGGCTGGCTTCAAACATGATGTTGCGGTAGTATGGGGGGGGGGGACTCAGTGTGTAAACCGCTGGCTGTGCAAGTGTGAGGACCTGAGTTCCATCCCTAGAACCCACATAAAGCTGGATCATTGTAGCACACCCATCACCCCTGTGTAGAGACAAGACTGGGAGAACTTGGGGGCTAGCCTAGTCTGGAGTGTGCCCTGGGGAGCACCATAAGACATGTCTCAAGGAAGGAAGAAGGCGAGGACCAATACCCAAGCTTGTACTTTGGCCTCTGCATATGCACTGTGGCACAAGTATACCTATGTACACACGCACATACATATATGCATGCACATGCAGCATACACATATATGCACATACACGCACACAAGCACATACATATACACACATGCACACACACATGCAGTATGCACACATGCAGCACACACATTCACATACATGTGCGCACACATGCAGGATATACACACCCTCACCCACACACATGCAGCATGTTCATACACATGCATACACACACATACACACAGAGATAATTTTAAATGCTGCATCATTCTCCCACAGTTCTGAAGGCAAAAGCAATGAAACAATCTGTTTAGAGGACCACTCCATCTTAAAGGCTCTAGAGGACTATGCTGGTGGCTTTCTGTCAGTTTGACACAAACCAGAGTCATATGGGGAGAGGGACTCTTAATCGAGAAAATGCCCCCATCAGAAAGTTCTCCAGGAAAGTCTGTGGGGGAAAGTTCTTGATTAATGAGTGATGTTGGAGAGCCAAGCCAACTGTGGACAGGTGATCCTGGGAGATATGAGAAACCAGGCTGAGCAAGCTAAGAGGAAAAAGTCAGTAAGCAGCACCCTCCCATGGCCTCTGCTTCAGTTCCTGCCTCCAGGGTCCCGCCTTGAGTTCCTGCCCTGACTGCCCGTCATGATAAGATGTAAAATAGAGTAAACTCTTGTCTCCCTAAGTTGATTTTGGTCATGGTGTTTATCACAGAAGTAGAAAGAAAATTAGGTGAAGGAGGGTACTTCCTTTGGGCTGGCCTGCAGTTCTTGGTGTTTTCTGAATTCTAGAGCTGTTAATACAGTCCCCACCTCTGTTGTCCCATAAAGGTCTTTGTCATGTGTATCAATGTCTTTCTTTCTCATAAGTTCATCAGTCAATCAGTCATTTCAAAATAAGATCCCATCTTAATCCAGTGTGACATCACCTAACTCATTACATCTTCGAAGACTTCCCAGAAGAACTCACCAATGAGAGGGACGTGGGTTCAGGACTTTAGCATCAGGGCCACATTTCCAACAGTAACAGGAAGCATAGTTGTTGGGGAGCATCTGGGGAAGAGCTCCTAGGTACAGAGGTGAGGATGCGCAGG
This sequence comes from Microtus oregoni, assembly GCF_018167655.1. Taxonomy (NCBI): domain Eukaryota; kingdom Metazoa; phylum Chordata; class Mammalia; order Rodentia; family Cricetidae; genus Microtus; species Microtus oregoni. The sequence continues at coordinate 7,268,037 of NW_024543079.1, forward strand.
TCAGAACTGTGTGTGTACGCGGAGCGGGGTGGGGTGGATGTGTGTGCTGAGTTAACTGTATGTGTGTGTGTTGCGGGGAGGGGGCAGGTGCAGCCTGCTCTCTGAAGGGACGGCTTGGTCTGAACTGCTGTCCCCGCTTGTGTGCCTCTCCTCCACACCGCTTGCTCCCTCCTACTACTCTGAGAAGAGTCTTTGCTAGGAAGCAGGCCCAGGCTGGTCCAGGATAGTCGGTAAACACCAGTATGTTTCTCTCCTTACTGATGAGACAGAATTCTTTGAAGACAGCAGGGGGCTCCGTTTCGAATCTGTGACATTGGCGTTTTGAGTCTTTTATAATCCTTTGCAGGGGCGGGGGGGGGGGGGGCTTCCAAAAATACTTTATCCTTAAGCAGTTTTCATTATGGATGTGAGTTGCTCAAACCTTAACTAATTCATGCTTGCTTAGATCCCAGCGGATTTTTTTCCTTTCTCTTTCTCTCCCGGCATCCTCTGATGTCAGGCCAAACAGAAATTGCATGGAAGATTCCAGACCCACACTTCTCCTGGCATTATCAGAACAGTCCTGGGAGTGTATTAACAGCCTGGAGTCAAGGTACAGATGGTTATTTATATGTGTCAGTGATGGCTAAAGCACACCCTCTGGTAATTAGTCACAATTACCAGGTACTTCTGCAAATGAGCAGGCTCTGTTCTCCAGCCATTGAGGCAGCAATTCCTTATCCGAAACTCATATACCCGAGACCCTGGGTACCCAGCCCTCCCTCCCAGCTCCAGAGCAAAACTAATTAGAGATTATAATCCTGACCTTCAGGCTCAGGAAGGAGCCTGAAGGGTACTTGAGTCATCCATAAAATATACTGCGTACGAAAGAGTTTCCGTTGACAAGAGTAATAGAGTTGAGTGCTAGTGAACCCTACACACCTGTTAACTCTTGGCTAACTGGAGGTGAGAGGCTGCATTCTGAGAGGGAGCCTGGCAGTCTGCCAGCTGCTCAGAAGACAGCCCATCTTTTTCTGATGCTCAGTAGCAGTCTGTTTTATGAGCTAAAACCTTATGTGCAGATCATCTAAGAGTTACTGGAAACACGTTGGCTGGTCTGGGGCCTTGAGGATGCCCACCTGTGTGACCCAGCTCATGCCAACGCTCTTACCTTCCCTAACTTCCGATCTGTTAGCTATGCTGACTCTACACTTATAAAAACAGACCCCAAATCGGGTTGCTTTTGACTATTCCACAGCTCCTCCTACTTCTGGTCTATCTCGGTGATATCTATGGCATCTTTGCTAGAACCCACCAAACATTCCTTCCAAGGGACCTTTGCATAGGCTGTTCTTCCCATGTGGAGGCTCTTTTGCCTACATGGTTTCTTGGTTAATTTTTCTTTCCTTTTCTTCCTTTTTCCCCCCACTTTGGGATCAAGCATCACCCCACTTTGGGATCAAGCATCACCCATGTATCACCTTGGTGACATAGCCAAAATACTTCCCACAGTTCTTTCACTATTACCTTATTCAACTTTGATGATGAGCAGAGTATGGAGTCTGTGCTGTGAGAATCTTCCCTGCTTGTAAATATTTGTTTGACTCCTTGTTAGCTGGAAAAGGGCTGACAGCTCTCATGGAGGGAAAGCTACTGCTTCAGATCTGACCTGAGAACTCTTTTGGTGTTATCTCAATCCACTTTCCCACAGTATAGGTGTGGAGAGCTGGGAGTTCTGGGGCAATGATATCCACAGGTCCACTCTCTCTTATGTGTCTCCTCTCCATCTGCTTTTCCTCCATGAAATGAAGATCCATGGTGGGAGTTGCAGGACAAAACTCCCAATCTTTTAAAACAGTGGCGCTTAGCTCATGGTAGGCAATGAGCAAATGACCACTAAACAAATAAATTAATTAAAATGGAAAGCTAGTGAGACGGTTAGATGTCTGATTACCAAAACAATCTTAGGGGTGAGGATTCTGAGAATTTTCCAACCAGAAGTACAGTACCTATACAAAGTAAATGGCAAGTTTTCACAGAGGCACGTGGATGCTCACAAATAAATGGAGAGGCATATCATGTTTTTAGATGGAGAGATTTAATATTTTAAAGAAAACAATTTTCCCTAAGTTAGTTCATAAATTGAATGCAATTTCAACTGAATGCCCTTAGGAATTTATCGTGTAAATTGACAAAAATTATTCAAAAACTCATCTGGAAAGATAAATAGGAGAAACCCACCAAGGACTTTCTGCAAGAATAATAATGAGAAGAAAACTTCAATGTCCAGACTCTGATATGTATTATAAAGCTGTAATGGTTAAGACAATGTTATTACCAGGACGGGAATATACAAAAACATCAATGAAATAGAAGAGTAAATTTAGAAGAAGGAAAAAAGGCATATTAGAATTTACCATAAGAATTGGATTATAATCTCTGGAGTAAAATAAATATTCACAGACCTATACTGTTATAAATAAATAATTGTGTTGATTGGGAGGGAAGGGACAGCATCCCCTTGCAGAGGAATGCCCGTCATGAGTGTGGAGGAATGTGGGAACAGAACCTATCATCAGGCAAATGCCCCCATGCTAATGATATTTATAGTTTTCTACAAATATAGACCAAGGTTAACAATGGGGAGTGAGTTGGGTAGCTGGGTATTTTGCATGGTACCCTCAAATTTCCCAACAAGATGTTCACTGATTGCTAACAGAGGATAAGAGAATAATGAAGAAACTTGACAGCCAATACCCTCACCTAGTGATCAAGGTTAATGGCACGTGAATGAGGTACACACACACACACACACACACGCACACACACACAGAGGGAGAGAGGGAGAGGGAGAGATAGAGGGAGAGAGAGAGAGAGAGAGAGAGAGAGAGAGAGAGAGAGCATCAGGAAGGTAGGAAACCACTTTTATGATTTTCATGCCCCAAATGCAAAACCTTGGCACAGAGAAAACATTAGGCAAAAACAAACCGAGGCATGTTCTACCGAATAGTTGGTCAGTATCCTTCCTAGTGTCACTCCTAGTGTCACAGCCAGGGCAGGTAGGAAGGGTTGAGCAATTTCAGATGGAGGTCCACTGAGGAGATATGACAAGCCAATTCATGCAAGACCTTGGATGGGATCCTAGACCAGAGAAAGGAAATCACTGAGAAAGCTGGCAAAAATCAAATAAGGCACATAGATTAGTGCACAGCATTGTAGCAATATCAATTTTATGTTTTCAAATCATTATTCAGTGAAGGGAAGTGAAAGGTATATGGGCTTTCTTTACCTCAACCTCTCTCTATCTGCTGGTTTTCTAGAAGTCAAACATTTCAAATTAAAAGCAGAACAATAATTTAAGAATATAATAAATATAAGAATAAGGTGGGGAGGCAGGATAGGAAGATGGCTCAGGCAGTAAATTGCTTGCTTTGCAGGCATGAGGATCTGAGTTTGATCCTCTAGAATCCATTTCTTTAAGAGCTAGACAGTATAGTGTGTACTTATAATTCCATTGCTGGGGAAGAGAAATTGGTTGGGATCTAAGAGTTGGCTGGTCCTCTTTGGCAAATACCAGACCAGGGGAGACCCTATCTTAAACAAGCAAGATGATCACACTTGAGAAATGAAACCTGAAACTACCCCCTGGCTCTCACAAATGTGCTTACACATGCATACACACCTGTGTGTATGCACAAGTACATGTGCATACACACACACACACACACACACACACATATATGTATGAAGACTGTGATTAAGGAAATGCTGGGCAATTCAGTTAAAGACAGTAAGATAGTAGCTAACCACTTGGAGAAATATGAGATTTTGTTATATTTTTAAAGGCATAATTTGTACCACATAGCAAAATTAATTTCCTGGGATTAAATCTCTCTAAGCAACAGTGACAGAGGGTTATGTACACTCTTCACAACCAAACACGAGAAATCAAGGTTGAAAGACACAATGTTTGAAAATGAATCTTTTATTAGTCTCAATAATTAAAAGTCAATATCTATGCTACCATTTTTAACCAATGTTTGTATTGAAAGTTTAATGCATTTGTATTTCTGTTAATTATATTTTCATAAAAATGAGTCATGGTCCACACTTCTCTCCCTGTTCTTACTTAGGGATATCCTTGACAGCTTGCAGGAGGGTGGTCAGAGAGGTCTAGGCTCAAATTCTGTCATCATTGTAATTAGCTTGCATCTCTTTAGACATAATTAATTATGAAGGTTTGAATGAGATACCCTCCATTGTCTAGGACATTTGAGTACTTAGTACCCAGTTAGAGGTTCTGTTTGGGCAATCTAGGAGGGATGGCATTGCTGGAGGAGATATATCACTCAGGGAGGACTTCAAGGTTTCAAAGCTAGAGGCCATTCCCAGTTCACTCTCTCTGCTTCCTCCTTGTGGTTTAAGATGTGAGCTCTCAGCTTGCTGCTCAAGTGGCTACCTGCTTCCCTGTGTCCCCACTGTGATGGTAATGGACTCTTACCCTCCCCCTCCAACTGCAAACTCAAATGAACCCTGCTGTCCTAGCTAGGGTTTCTATTCCTGCTAGGAGAAGCCATGACCATGGCAGTTCTTATAAGGAAAACGTTTAACTGGACACGGAGCAGGGGTTGTGGGGCTCACTTACAGTTTGAGGTTCTGTCCATTATCATTATGTTGGAAACATTGCTACACGCAGGCAGACATGATTCTGGAGAAGGAGCTGAAAGTCCTACATTTTAGAGGCAACCGGAAATGGTCTGAAGGTCACATTGAGCAAACCTTGAGCAAAAGAGACCCCAAATCCTACCCCCATAGTGACACACTTCCTTCAACAAGGCCACACTTATTCCAACAACGTCACACCTAATAGTGCCACTCCTTATGAGCTCATGGGGGCCAATCACATCCAAACCACCACACCTGCTTCCTGGAAGTTGCCATGGTTATGGTGTTTTACCGAAGCAACAGAAAAGTAACTAATGCATTAATTAACTGGATGAGAATTTCTTGGGTGGCCGCCCATCTGCAGTACTAGGATTCCATTGTGCTATAATATTATTATTTTTTAATTTATTTATTTATTAAAGATTTCTGTCTCTTCCCCGCCACTGCCTCCCATTTCCCTCCCCCTTCCCCAATTAAGTCCCCCCCCCCCTCAGCCCGAAAAGCAATGAGAACTCAAGAACAATGGCAATGGGTTTCTGATCCTTCTGCATGCACTGGCTTTGTGGGAGCCTAGGCAGTTTGGATGCTCAACTTACTAAACCTGGATGGAGGTGGGGGTTCCTTGGACTTCCCACAGGACAGGGAACCCTGATTGTGCTATTATATTATTAACTCAGCGAGTCCAGTTATAAGCTGGAGACTACAAGGTCTGCCTCTTAAAACTACCGGCAGACAACACAATGGCACAGTGGAAACTGTGAGATAGCATGGTGCATTGTGGGTACTCATTGAATGTGGTGTTTTCTACTGCCATAAGTTAGGTATGAATTCCCTTGTGAGTCACCACACAAAATAACTTGAATAATAATAAAAAACCTTTTATGTGTATAATGTAGTTCTTGGACCAGATCAGGTTGAAATTCTACCATTTTATTTTATTCTCTCTCTCTCTCTTTCTCTCTCTCTCTCTCTCTCTCTCTCTCTCTCTCTCTCTCTGTGTGTGTGTGTGTGTGTGTGTGTGTGTATACATGTATATATGGAGGTCAAAGTACAGCTCAGGTATTGTTCTTCCTTAAGCACATATACCTTGAATGGTTTTTTTTTTTTTTGAGCTATGGTCAACTAGTCTTGGACTTGCCAATTAGGTCATACTGCCTATCTAGCCTGTCTAGCCTGTTCTAGGGATCTGCATGTCTCTACTTCCCCAGTATTGGCATTACAAACAAACCCCAATGCCTCCTCAGTACTGGGATTACAAGAACACCGTGGGCAAGACTTTGTCACTTGGGTTCGGGGGTCCTCCTGCTTGTGTGGCAGCTCTTTGCTCCTGAGCTATCTGCATAGCCCTCTTATGCTTTCCAATACTAACTGTGTGACTTTGAGGCAGTTACTTAAGCAATCTGTGTTTTATTTTCCTGCTTCAAAGTGGGGACAATTACAGGGGCTGCCTCGTACGGTGCTCTGAAGATTAACTGAGTTTAGATTTGAAATGCACGGGAGATGCAGCCTGGCACAATTCAGTTCCATATAAAGGGTTGTGAAATAGAATACAAATCGTACTGGCTTTTCAAAATAGATTATGAGAACAAAAAAAGCACTTTTACTTTCTGCTCTGAGACTGGGAAGCGGTGCTCTCATTTTCAGCTCTGCAAAGGCCTGGTCAACCCCTGGGAGTCAGCCCATGCCTCTGGCCCTGGGCCTAGAGATCAAAAGTCAGATCCATAAGAAATACACAGCGGAGCCAGGGCTGGAGGGGGTGATGGGGCAGTGGTGCAGGAAGAAAAGGAAGGCTCCCCAGTTGCTTTAGAATTGCAGCAAATGCAAGGATCATGATTTCGGATGGATTTGCCAATGAATTATTAACCTTAACCCTTTGACATTAGAGCTACAGAATAAATCATGTCGGGTTAAATAACACAGACTTGCTGATAAGTATGAAGGGAGCAGAAGGGTACCTCTCTGTGGTAGAAAACAATTCCCTGTAGTTCACAAAGTGTTTCACAAGGATGCTAACAGATTGCTTTCCTGTGGAGAGCAGAGATTGGCCAGCAGCGGGAAAGTTCGTGGGAAGCTTTAGGGGACAATGGGACACATACGATCCAGACCCAAGGTTGATATTCAGCCAGCGTTCCCTGTGCAGCAAGCCTCCTGGAGTCTGTTCTGATTGCTCCTATCCAGGCCGTATTTGCTGTTTAATATTTTTAAAATAAAACTTCTGTTTGGGTCCATGGTGACTTTGTTATAATGAGATTATTTCCATGTAGTGGGAGATAATTAGTTGAAGCCTAAGACACAGCAAAGGTAAAGTCTATTTGCCTTGTCAGGTCCCCTCCCAACAGTATTGGTTGCCAAGTAACCACTCAGTATTTGAACTTTGACCCACGTTAGTAGCCATAACTTGACCTTTCTTTGTTATTTGCATAGTTCATTCAGGCATTGATGGATGTTTAGTTCAGATCAGTGGGCAGTTAAGATGACCATGGGTACCTGATGCTGCCTGAAGCAATGGGGACAGCATAATATAGCTTTGCCATTCTGAAAATTATGAATTTAAAGAAATCAAACCCCATACTCCCAAATAGGATTTCACAGTTTAGAAAGTGGGGAGTGTAATCAAGGCAATGTGGAAAATGGGGGTTAGTTCCCTTCATGCTATGGAAGAAGGATGGGGGATAAGCCGAAAGAACCGGAGCTTCAGAGGTGAAAAGGGCAGCATCAGCAAGAAATCAACCTGTGGAGATGCTTCCCTGATGGATACAGGGACCCTGCCGGCATGCTAGAGAGCCAAGGAGCTGTCAGCCCATCTTTCACAAGACCCGTGGCATGGGAGAGTTTGGGGAATGAAGGGATCTCAAGGTTGGGGTGGCTTAGGAACCCCAACAAGGGACAATACAGCACCAATTCTCCTCCCCCCAGCCCTGATGCAAGAAGAAGCAATGGCTGGAATTCGGAGAAGGTTCATTTGACCTGTGAACATCTCATTCACAGAATCAGCGTACGGTGGGGACTGATGTGGAGCTATCTCAGTCCGTTCTCTCTCTCCATGTCTGATTCTAAGGTGTGTCCTACACCTGTTCCAGGGGCACTTGGTGGGTAGCTCGATATGTACCCTCCACTGGCAGCCTATCATGGAACAGGAAGGGAGTCTCAAACCCCCAGAGGGGAGATGAGCTTGGGGAGGGTACCAGTCAGGAGTTTTGGCCAATTTACAGTTCTCTGTGGAGGAGAGAACTGAGGTGTAATGATTCTGTTACCTCAATCAGACACTCCAGCAATTGCATCTCTTTCCCTTGGGCTTTCTCCAAAGCCTCACTCCCCAGGAAGGCAAAGTGCTGGAGAATCAGTGTTAATCCTTCTTCGACTTATCTCCCAGTGGTGTCTGACATACCCGTGTGATACCCTCCTTTACGTGGGGACATACTGAACCATTTTTGATAAATAAAATATGCATGGAAAAATGGGACTTTACTTGCAAGATTCGGTTGTAAGAAGACTGTGGCTCTCATCTTGGCCATGTTCTCTTTTGCCCCTAAGCCTGTCATTTGGAGAGATGTGGCTGTCAACGGCTCCATGGAGGGACATGGATGTGAGATGGCCTCTGACCGACAGCCAGGGAGGTACTGAATCCAGTGACAGCCACTCAAGCGAGCTTGGAAGCAACCTCCTCCCAGCTGTGACACTGCAGCCAGAGATGACAGTTTGACTGCTACCTTGAAGCCATGGGCACCTGGCTATGCTCTGCCCAGACTTCTGATCCACAGGAACTGTGAGTTAAACTGCATGTGTTATCTTTAAGCGGCTGAGTTTTGGGGGCAACAGATAGTTCGCCTTCCTTTTGTCTTCTTCCCCACGTTCACGCTGGCATCTTTATTTGCCAAATCAGCCATTTGCACTTGATTCTCTGAATCCTTTGTTTCTTTGGGAGGCTCACAGAGGCCCAAAGAGGGGAAGGAATGTCTGGGGCAGTATCAGAGACAGGTCTTGGACATGTTAGGTCTGTCCTCTGAGGAGTGTGTGAAAGGACCATGACACGGAGCAGCAGAGTGACTTCTGGGCTTGGCATCAGAAGACTTGGCTCAAGCATAGCCCGGCTGCTTTTCCTGGGATCGAGATTCAGGGAGGAAGTTTTCTCACCGGGGAATTTAACAAACAGCTCAGACCTAGGGAAGGTTAACTGAGTTTCATCATGATGACTTTGGAACAGGTGACTTCTTTCAAACGTGAGTGGCTATCATGGGGGCCAAGTGGCTATAGGTGCCCCAAACTGCTGCTCACGGTGTGACGGAACCCTTGGGTTGCCATGTTGCCACCTTGCTGCGAATCTCTAGAGCCCAAAGCCTCCCCCACCCCCGTGTGTTCTTTGCTCTGAATAATGGCTGCAGCATAGGCCAGTATGCATTCCAACAGAAGCATTGTGTCCCAAGACCCTTTCAAAATAATCCTATTTGAGATGTTTACACACAAACTGGGGAAAGAATGAGGGAATTATGCTCAGAGCAGGAAGTGCTCATAAATAAAGAGGCACAACTTTTATCGCCCCTTTCCAAGACTGCTCCATGGGCTCTGACAGTGACTGGCAGGCCTGGGCAAGGTGGGAATAGCTAGATGGGCTTTTCTTTTTTTTTGGGGGGGTGGGGTGGGGTGGGGCATCTGTCACTCAAGTTTGCCAAGGAAAGCATGATGCATGCTGCTGCCAATTCGGAGCCTGCAGAGTTCTAGGAACTTCTCTGCAGCAGGGCTTATCTTCCGTGTCAATGGGGTCTGGCTACCTCCAGCAGATGGAGTATCCACTTGAGGAAAATCACTCTTTCTTTGTAATCAAGGCTTATACCATGTTTCAGTGAATGCTTCAGAATCACTTGTAATCACTGTTGAGAGCCTGCGGGGACAGGCTTTGCGTGCAGTGTAGTGCACCCACTCACCCACGCCCACCCCGTGTCCCCCCACCACACAGCCACACACTTCATAGGCTGCCATTGACTGTGGCCTAGTTGCATCTGTCTCCACACAAGTTCAAGGCTCTCCCACCCTCGCCTTCCCCATTATTGCATTAGGGAGGCCCCGTTGTGAGAGGCAAGGGGTGCATATATATCCATGAACCCGGACTGTGCTCCATACACAATGTTGAAAGCTCCACCTTTATGGCATTGCCACATACTCACAAGAGTCCCAAGAAGGAAGAGCCACCATTATTCCCATTTGACAGATGAGAAAGCTTCTGAAGCTCCGAGAGGCAGATACGTACTGGAGAAGGTATCCAAACCATTATTGGTTGATGCTATGATTGTGCCTCCCAGTGACTCATTTGTCATTACAAATACTCTTGGAGGAGCACATTGCCATGTTCCATTCCCTGACTCTCACCACATCCCTCAACGTCCCAGTAACACATATGCAGCCCACTAAGGAAGGCAATCGTTACTGAACACATTCCCACTGTTTACTCACCTGCGTGGGAGGCAGGCACTCCTTCCACTCTGACCTCGCGTAGTTTGCCTTGGTCAGTGAAATGGTTCCTGGGTACAACTCGAACTGAAAGTGCTTGCAGTGTAGCTTGCGTCTCTGTTGCCACTGGTCACCATAAGAGGAACCTACACTAGCAGCTTCTGGTGTAAGGGAGAGGAGAGACCTTTACAGTGGACCCGGCTCCAAGCCTGGTGGACCCAAATGATGTGGCCTCAGTGGATACTGTAGTCGAGTGGACAAGAAGACATCCCTTCCAGTTGTTGTTTACCCTCATACTTGTGTATGTTTGTTATGCAGCAACAGCTGATGGATATGAGCGTAATTTCAAAACACACCAAAATAAAAAATCTTAGTTAAGCCTCCAAGGAGTGTCCTGTCCACCCAAACATTCATTATACCGCTAGCCTGTGCCAGCAGTTGTAAGTATTGTCTGCGTCAACTTATTGCTGTCATAACAAAGTCCCACACATGTAGCAACTCAGAATGGCACACACACACATAGCATTTCATAGTTCTCTGGAGCTGATGTCTGCAGACAGCATGGCTCTGCTAATCTCCACAGAGAACTCCTTAAGGCTGAGATCAAGGTGTCACCAGGACTGCTACCCCTCGGAAGCTCGGGGGCGGGGGAGGATGGTGAGTCAACTTCTAAGTTCCTGCAGCTTGTCTTCAGAATCCAGCTCTTGCAAGGGAACCCTGAGGTTTCTGTCCTCCTAGGCTGTCAGCCAAGGGCTGGTCTTTGGCATTCCCCGAGGACCCCTCTGGTAACAGTGGGTGGGGTCCCATGCGTGCTTTAATCCTTCCAGCTTCCCTTCTGCTGCAGTTCTCTGGGGTTACTTAGCACGATTGATATGGACAGATCTCTTTTTTTTTTTTATTTTTTTTTGACAGATCTCTTAATGACAGCATTCTATAAGAGGTCAGTCTGTTTTACTATGTCAACCAAGGCCTTGGTTAGAGAAAGTTCTAGTGAAGGAAAACAACAGAGAAATGCAGAAATGAAGAAAAAGGGTCTGGAGTGAGGAGGGTTAACTTTGCTGGCCATCACTGAGATTCTGTCAGGATTAAGCTTGACTTCTTCACGAATTCCACTAATAGAGAAACAGAGGTCCCAACCTGGCTTCAAGGTGCCTAATGCCATGCTTGGTTATGTTTTCTGTGATTGCTGTGGTCACAGAACTGTATTTGAAGACCTACTATGCTTAAGTCAGCTCTTTGCTCACTAGTTCTGTGGTTCTAAGAAAGACTGAGTCTCAGTTTCTTTACCTGAAATGGAAGATTTATTCAGTTTCAGGAGGTCCCATTTATTTATTGTTGTTCTCAGTGTCTGTGAGCTTCTATAGAGCAAAGGACATGGTTAACAAGACAAAATGGCAGTCTACAAAATGGGAAAAGTTCTTCAACAACCCCACATCGGACAGAAGACTGATCTCCAAAATACACAGAGAACTCAAGAAACTGGTCATCAAAAGAACAAATAATCCAATAAAAAATGGGGTATATACCTAAACAGAGAACTCTCAATAGGCAAATCTAAAATGACTGAAAGAAATGCTCAATATTATTAGATATCAGAGAAATGCAAATCAAAACAATCTGAGATTCCAACTTACACCTGTTAGAATGGCCAAGATCAAAAACACTGATGACAGCTTATGCTAGAGAGGACATGGGGTAAGGGACACTCCTACATTGCTGGTGAATTGAAAACTGGTACAGCCACGTTGGAAATCAGTATGGCTTAGGAAACAACCTCCTCAAGACCCAGCAATACCACTTTTAGGTATATACACAAAGAAAACTCTATCATACCACAAAGACATGTGCTCAACTATATTCATAGCAGCATTATTTGTAATAGCCAGAACCTGGAAACAACCTAAATAACTCTCTACTGAAGAATGAATAATGAAAATGTGGTACATTTACACAATGGAGTACTACACAATGAAAAAATATTAATGGCATCTTGAAATTTGCAGACAAATGGATGGATCTAGAAAACATCATATTAAGTGAGATAATCCAGACCCAGAAAGACAAATATAATATATATTCATTCATAAGTGGCTTTTAGACATAAAGCAAAGAAAACCAGCCTACAATTCACAATCCCAGAGAATCTAGACAACAAAGAGGATTGTAAGAGAGACATACATGGATCTAATCTATATGGGGAGTAGACAAAGACAAGATTTCCTGAGTAAATTGGGAGCATGAGGACCATGAAAGAAAGTAGAAGGGAAGTGGGGAGGCATGGAGAGGAGCAGAGAAAAATATATAACTCAATAAAAGCAATAAAAAAAGAAAAGGAGGATTTTTTGAGACAGGACTTCTTTGTGTCTCCCTTGCTGTCCTAGAACTAGCTCTAGTAGACCAGGCTGACCTTGAACTCACAGAGATCCACCTGCCTCTGCCTTCTGAGTGGAGATAAGATTCTCTTCCTGCCCACTTCCTAGACTCCTTGGCTATAGCAAACATGATATGCAGTAGAAATGTGTGACCAATGTCTATGCCATGTGGACAACATTTTTCTCTCATGTGGAGACTGCAAGGTTGAATGTGTCTATCGAAGAGATAGAATGGCGTTCTTAGGGCAAAGGTGACTTTCTTTACCCTGATGGAGGGGAGCTAGGATTACCACTCTCTGCTGTCTAAAACATGACATACAAGGGTCATATTTGTAACCTGGAGTAGGCTTTCTCCTCAGCCTCATTAGTCAGCCTTTATAAAAGCTAGGCAGAGCTGGCATCTGTCTGTCAGGACAGAACCGCCAACCCCTGTCTTGTTTACCTCCATTTCAGGGCCATGGAGCCCTAGACCTTACCGGAAGACATTGGTGTGTGGGCTGAGAGGTATATGGGAAATACACAGGGGTTAGAATTCAAGGGAGTCCAATGCACAGATCTATAGAATAAATTGATGGACTCTCGAGGAGGAAGAAAAGGAACGAGGTAGAAGATGGCTCACCAAAGTTGTAGCTATGCAGGAGAAGCAAGTCTGCAGGTGATGTGTACCAGGAGGTCAGGGGTCAAAAATGCTCAATTATATTTGATATTTTGGATAGAAGAGTAGAGTTTGGGTGCTCTTGTACCACATAAGAAAAGGGTAACCACATGAAGTGATGGCTATGCTGTTATCTTTCTCTTTCAGCCAGCCATTTCATTCTCTGTACCCCCAAACATACCATCAGACACCTTAAATTGAGACAATGGCATGGATAAAGTAGACTGGAACACCATGGCTTCCATGTGGCTGTGCCCTGCTTGGTGGGGGCAAAAAGAGCCTTGGAGAGGAGCCCATGTAAGATGCTGCCTTAGCTCATGGGCTCTGGGCTCAGCTGTCTAGATCCCATGCTGCCTCCCCAGCTCGGTGACCTTGGTTGTATTTGTCTTGGTTTACTCAACCATAAAATCGACATAGTCATGGTCACTAACCCACGGAGCTGATGGAACAGTCATGGGAGGGGCTGCTGTGGATTTGCCTAAGCCCCTTTGAGATCCTTTGTCCATCTGTCATTTGCAGCTTTTCCAGGATGTTTGCGAATGTTATGTCCCTTTCCCCAGAGCAGCTCTAATTCTCTCTGCCCAAGCATTCTTCTGATCACAGGAGGATGCTGAGCCCCTGCATGGGGCATTTACAAGGGCCAGGTCACTCATGTTCTAGAAATGACTCCCAGTCAATAGAATTGGGAGTCGGCAGGTAAACCCTACTCTGTGGGATAATTCTCAGTGTGAACATAGAGCTTCAAAGGGTTCCCTGTTTCCCCAGGGGTGACTATTCATTCTGGTACCTTTGTTCTCTTTGCTGTCTCATCTTGTGTGCTTCCTAGAATCACACCTCACGTGAACTCCCCGCTGTCACACCTTTGTTCCGAGATCTGGCTTGTAGAAGCCCAACTGAGATGGGGCTTAGCACCAAGCATATGGTAAATGCTCAACAAACAGTATTTATGACCATGTTTTTGTAGCATCCCTGCTTCTTCATTCTGGTGACAGTCATGCACCATGCAATGTCTTTTCCTTGGCCTTTGCTGGCTTTGGAGAGTATAAGGCAAGGGAAACTTGGCCAAGGGGGTCTCCCTTCCCTAGCTCTGGTGTCTAAATCTGCCTCCCAGTAATCCCTGAAATCTCAGGAGCCCAGAGAGCAATTGTAAGAGACTGGCCTTCCTGCTGAATATGGATCAGGCTTGAGAATAAGAGAATCTTCTACTGCATGTCCCTGCAAAGGTGGCAGAGCCTCAGTTCCTTGCTCTGTACAACCTCTGAAATCACAACAGGACTGCCGAGGTGACTAAATGAGGGGCTGCCCGTGAAATGCTTAGTGTGGCCCGTGGGCCTGAAGGAGGAGGCACTAGACTGACCTCCTTCCCACATGCACAAAGACCCAACGCTTGTCAGAATGTTCCGGCAGGTACTCCACCTGCCGTGGGCTGTTGAGGCATGTGGAGCGAAGAGGGTCTCAGCTGGACCTTTGCTTTCACAGCAAGCTTCCTTGAGAAGTACCTGGCAGTGGTAGAAACCACTGATCAATTATTTATCAGACCAACAATGAGCTCATAGCACTGGCCAAAGATGAAACAACACACATCTGGCTCTCAGGGAGCTCATGGCCAGAGGGCGCTGCACGGCAGAATATTGGATGAATGAAGGATGCTTACAGCATTGTGGGGGGAGGGTGATCTGGGGAGCTTCAGGTTAGAAGGTCCTGCCTTCTCTTTCTGATAGTTCAATGGCATGTGTTTATTTGTGTGTGTGTGTGTGTGTGTATGTGTATGTGTGTGTATATGTGTATGCGTATGCGTGTGTATGTGTGTATGTGTGTGTGTGTAGGCTGGCATCAATTCTCTTCCTTTCTCACTCTCTACCTTGTATATTCAGGCAGGGCCTCTCACTGAACCTAGAGCTCACTGACACAACTAGGCTAGCGAGCTGATTAGCCCTGGGGATCCTCTGTCTCCAGAGTTCTGAAATTATAGATGGGTGGTCATACCTGCCCAGTATTCATGGGTGCCAGGGATTTGAACTCTGATCCTCATGCTTTTGAGACAAGCAGTTTTTCTCTACCAAGCCATCTCCAAGTCTCCAGAAATCATCTTAATTATTAATATTCATGGATATTTACTCTGAGGTGGGCACTGCTTAGATGAATTAACTCGATAGTTCCCACGCTGATATGGACCCGGTGAGCAAGGGCCATCATTATTACCCCACTTTTACAGGCAGGAAACTGAGTCTGGAAACACTGTGCAGCTTGCCCAGTGCTGTGGAACAGTCTTTTTGTACACTCTGAATATGTATTACTCTCATTGGTTCATATAGCTGACTGACCAATAGCTATGCAGGAAAAGGTTAGGTGGGACCTTGGAAAAAGGAGAGCACTGGGGTAGAATAGGGCGGAGTCACAAGAGAGATGTGGAGAGAAGCAAGATGAACACGCGTGTTGAGAAAAGGTACAGCTGCTAGTAGAACATAGATAAGAAGTATGGGTTAAGTTGAAAGAGCTAATTAGTAACAAGCCTAAGCTATTGACCGAACATTTACAATTAATAATACGTCTCTGTGTGGTTATTGGGAAGTCAGTGATCCCAACAAAAGACTCTGCCTACAGTTAAGAGTCATAGTAGGAAGGATTATTGGGATTTGAAATGAGATAGTTTAGGGCTTAGTACCTGATTTCAATTAGCTCCTATTCTTCCTCCGCACTCAAGTTCCACAAGGTTCCTGGTCATATCTGGACTTTCAGGGTGACCCCAAGGGGAATTTTTGAATAACTGGAGATAATGATATTCAGAGTGATTTAGCCCTGTGACTCCATACTGAGCCATGTTGAGTGGAGAGCTATGGGCTTGGGTGGGTGGCAGGGGGACTTTAGTGTATGTATACTCTTGGATGACTGGATGGCGGAGGTACTGTGGCTTCCACATGGAAGGAGTCTATCCTGTTTGCATAGGGTGTCATTGGTAATCTACGCTTCTTTGCTATAGTCAGTTTGGAACTTTTTCTGAGTTGTGCATGATAGGCACTGTTTTGGGTTTCCCCAATATCAATTCCCAATGTCCTCTCTACTTACCCAGCTTCTGCGAGCATCAGCTGCTAGTAGCGTTAACTGTCTCTCCTCTTAGGTTGCTGTACTGAGCAGATAAAAGCATTTAATCTGCCTGGAAACCCCCCTCTTCTCCTGAGAACTGTCTGACTGATGGAAGCGCCTCATAATTAATGACTGACAGGGAGAGGAACAGAGGGTCGGCTCTTGCCACAGGAGGAGGACAGCTCTGTGGTTCACACTCCAGTGTCCCCCCCAGAACAGGCTGGGACGACATGGCAGCACCTGAGAACATACCCCTTCCCCACTCCTGTCCCGTCTCCAGTCTTACATAGCCCACTGTGGTTTGAAACTTGCTATGTATAGCTAAGGATGGTCTTGAACTTTTGACACTCTTGCCTCTACCTCCTGAGAGAGTGCTGGAATTACAGGTGTGTGTCCCCATGTGTGGCTTTGTGTGATGCCGATGATGGAATACAGGGCTTTATGCATGCTAGGCAAGGATTGTACCAATTTAGCTACATCCCTGCCCTTTTTCTCTACCTTCTCCTTTCTTGGTTTCTTTCCTCGAGAATTTACATACTTCTGAATCAATGTCTCAGGCTCAGGTGTCGAAGGTCCCAAGAGTCCCTTGGGAATATGGTAAAATTCTAGGCTTTTTTTCCCCAAGAGGAATGAGATGCAACATTACAGCTGGCTTAGGAAACAGATTTTGGAATTCACCTTGAGGTTCCCCAAACCTTGCCTGTCTAACACTCTCAGAGTTTGTAGCCAGAGACTGGCAAGCCTTGGAATGGGATGGGAGTTAATAAGAAGTTAGCACTGCAAATGGTGAGGGCCTTGCCCATTTAATTTCCACTGTGATTTGAGTCTGTGTGGACATACAAACCGGCCCAGTGAGAGGAAGCTGTCAACTGAACACCATGATAGAAAGAGCAGCTGACAAGACAGAAGGAAATGTTGAGTGTGATCAAGTCATTTTCCTGTTTAAAATCCTTCAAAGATTTCTCATTCATTTCCCAAAGAAGATCCTAAGTCCTCGGTGATGTCCCCCCCCCCATAGGCCTTCTCTTTTGTCAGTTTTGTTATAAACCAGCCTCATTTGATATCCTTTCTGTAGCCTCCTTGGTGGTGGTGCTTAGCATATCTGAGAAGATGGCTTCCTACCTCAGGGCCTTTGCACACGCCACTTCTGTTCCCCGGACTGCCCTTTCTCACCTTCTTGCTCCTCTGTCACTCAACTGCATCCTCAGGGAAGTGTTCCTCACTGTTTAGCCCAGAAGGGTGCACCTTACTCCACATCACATATATCTTGCACTTCTTCCAGCTGGTGACTTAGTGCTGCGTATCAAATGGCCCAACTTGGCTGTATAAAACAAGCATTTATCACCTCACAGTCCCAGCAGGCGTCTGGAAGTGGCTTGGAAGCTCTCCAGGGCCATGTGCACAGTTGTGGAAGGGCCTTGGCTCCTCCTCCAGTGTGTTGCCCCTTTCTTCCTACCCTATCAAGTAGCCGTTTTTGAACTTTTTATTTATTCTTTGTGTCTTTTATGTCATGCATCTCGATCCCATTCATTTCCCGTGCCTGAATATCTGCCCTCTGCCCTTGCAGATCTTGTCACGGAAGCTGTAGTGTTACCCAGTGAGTCACGCGGTAAACCCTTTTTCCATATATCTTTACTTGCAAGTGTTCATTGCAAAGAGTTGCCCGTCTGGTTTGAGGCCTCTGGTTTCCGCTACACCATTGATGCTGGGCCCTCACTGGAACTCCTCATGGTTATCCTGTTGTTGCCCTGTGTTGTGGAGATCCTGCAGCTTTGGGTCTGCAGCACCAGTCCTTCTATGTGCTCCAGAAGATCATGGATGGGTTGACATTGGGATGGGCCAACACATAACCCTGCTTCTGGGACTGGGTAGTTGCAGGATTGGTCAGCCCACCAGCTCGCCCCTTTCTTTGCCACCAGAGTGGGCTGGATGGATATTGGGGTGGTTCTGGGACTGGGTAGTTGCAGAATTGGCCAGCCCACCAGCTCTTCCCTGTCTTTGCCGCTAGAGTGGGCTTTCCAGCCCTGGCTAACTCACCCCTTGCAGCAATGAGCAAGGGGCAGGGCCCAGTTCTCCTGCTTTCATGTCCCCAGGGTTGGATCTCCCACACCCACACCTTCAGGGCCAGCTCTCCAGTGTTGCCCAGGTGGGGCAGAGGGGCCACTCTCCTGAGTGCTGCAGTAGAGAAGTGGCAGGGCCAGCTCTTCTGCTTTTATCACCTCAAGGCCAGCTCTCCCACCTGCTTGATGGACTGGCAGGGCATCTCTCTCCTACGCATGCTGTCACATGACTTGTGAGTAAGGGGGACAGCTCTTCCATGCTCACAATAATGGGGCTGACTCTCCCACACCTCTGCCATTGGGACTGGCTCCATTGTGCTGCCCAGGTGAGGTGCAGGGCCTACTCTCAGCTGGTGGCAGGCAGGAGCATCTCTTCTGCCCTTCTGACTTCAGAACCACCTCTCCCACCTGCCTCAAGTGTTGCTGGGTGTGTGTGTGGGAATAGTGGAAGACCAAGGAGCCCTTTAATAAGATCTTCCACAAAGCAAGTGTTAAAGAGGCAGAGGAAGAAGATAAGGGGTGGGGGGCAGAAGAGAGGGACCCACAGGCAGACAGACTCAATATGGGAGATGTGGGTTTTTTTTTTTTCCCATAGCCTAATCTCTATTTCTTGGAAGTGGGTCGGTCAGCCCACACTCACAGGAAGCGAAACTAGCTTTTCTTGAAGGGAAGAGCATCACAATGTTGAATCTGTCTCTTTAAAACCCTAGCATTGCTTTTCTCTGCCGCGTCTTGACCTTTCCCTCATGCGATGATGGATTCCTACCAGCTTCCACTGTCGTCTTCAAACAGGAAGAGTCCTTTTTCTTTTCCCTTTTCTCACATCACATCCCAGCACCCAACATAGAGTTAGCACTGCATAAATACCTGTTTAATGAGCAAATGATCTTCATTTTCCTTGTCAGCATAGTTCAAGGAAAAAAAAAATCATTGGCAAGGAAGTCGTGATCAATTTTTAGAATGTCGTTGCATTTTGGCGTGTGAAGATTTTTCAAGCTGGCCTTTCAGTTTGAGCTGGAAGGTGAGGTGCGGTGTAAAGAGCTCTTGAGTTTTTCCCCCCTTCATTCATTAAGCAATCATTTATTGAGCACTTATTATCAACTGGAAAGAGTGCCAGGTTCCAAGGATGCAGTGCTTTGTGGGATGCACGGTGGCTTTTGTAAATTAAGACATCCACACATTAGCTTCCAAGGCAGCCCCGTGCCTTTTGAATACTCTTCAAACACCAACAACAATAGGCAGCTGCATTAGAAACAGACCCCTTGATACTGAGTTTGCGGAAGCTGTTTTATCAGCCCAGCAGGTTGCCCTTGCGGACTGTCGTATTTACATTTCTTTCCCCAGCACAGTGCCAACATCACCCCCCACCCCCGCGCCCCTGGTTTTTATACTTTTGGTCACTGTTTGCCAGTGTGTAAAAGGTTTTGTCAAAGGAGCTAGATGAAGATGGGAGAAAGAATGGTACTGGGAAAGAATGGTACTATCTGTGACTCATGGAGATCTTAGAGTGGTTGGTGCTGGGAGACAGGCTGCAAAGGCCGCTGGGGCAGACGTGGAGAGTAAGGGTAATATGGAGGAATGGAATTGGGAGAGAGTGAAACAGAGAAAATGAGCTGTGGCTCAAATGAGTGCTGTATGGGAAGAGCCCTGTCTGAGGCTCAGGAGGCATTAGCCCTGGTCCCCATGCTGCTGCTGCTGCTGCTGCTGGTGGTGGTGGTGGTGGTGGTGTGTGTGTGACACAGGCTCCTTTCCTGAGCCCCATATTCTTTGTAAAATAAATGCATCTGATCACTCTCGTGGTTCTGCAATGGTCCAGGATTTTTTTTTAAAGTGTATCTCTATAGTGAGTTCTCAGACCAAACCCCCAGATGTGAAAAACAGATAAGATTTGAGCCTCTGTGTTTGCTAGCTCGCAAAAAAAAAAAAAAAAAAAAAATTCGAGCTAATTCCACCAAAAGCTGGAGTTGATCTTGCCACCCCAGCGGAAAGCTTAACACAGTCCCTAAAGCTGCCATCAACCAATGACAAGTAGAGATGGAGACATTTACACAGCATTGCCCCCAACGTCAGGCACTTCAGGTGACGTGTCCCAGAGCTGTGAGACCCATGGGCTGAACAAGTTCTGTAGAAGATTCAGGCTTTGGTTGCCTACAGTGCTGATAACACGCCTTTAAAACAATGTATTTCTTTCGGAGATAGATTGATGCTTGGGAACTGAGAGCCCTTCCTTCCCTTCCAGAGGACAGAATTCGAGTCCCAGGACCCATGCAGGGGGCTTACAACCTCCTGCAACTCCAGCTGTCTTAGTTAAGGTTTCTATTGCTGTGATGAAACACCATGACCAAAGCAACTTGTGGGGAGGAAAGGGTTTGTTTTGGTTACACTTTCACATCACTGTTCATCATCTAAGGAAGTTAGGACAGGTACTCAAAAAAGGCAGGAACCTGGAGGCAGGAGCTGATGCAGACCGAGGCCATGGGAAGGTGCTGCTTACTGGCTTACTCCTAACGGCTTGCTCAGCCCGCTTTCTTGTAGAGCCCAGGACCACACCTACAATGAGCTTGGGCCCATTGTAGAATGGGTCATACAGGCTTGCCTATAGCCCTATCTTATGGAGGTGCTCTCTCAAGAGAGGGTCCTTTCTCTCTGATGACTCTAGTTTTTGTCAGGTTGACATAAAGACCTTTCACCCCCACCTTAGATGAAGGAAGAGCCTTGCCATTGTTTTTGTCCCCTCTCTGGCACTATCGCATACAACCTCCTTGGAAAACAGACCGCGTCTTAGTCCGTGTCTGGATCTCCAGAGTTCCTTAAATGTCCTGGCTCACGTGTGTGTGGACTTCCTGGAGAAACAGAGCCTGGAGTGGGCACGTGTCTGGAAGTGAGAGCACACCCAGAAAAAAACAAAACAAAACAAAACAGACAGAGGTGAGGATGGCTGCAGAACCTGAGGGAGCCAAGCTGGGTGTGACTTCAGGACAAAGTCCCACAGGGGGAACGTGAGTGCAACTCTATCGGATGCCCTGCACCAGGAAAGCGGCATCTTTATATCCTGTGTGTACTGTCCACTGGTGCTGGCAAAACTGCTCTAGGGACATTCAGATACTGGGACTTTTACATCTCTGTGTGAGCAGAGTCATTCCAAAGCCCAAAGCCAGCTTGCAGAGACTGGCTAAGATGGAGGCTGCAGGAGGCCAAGGCCAGGGGGCGTGTTCCACCTTCAGAAGGCAGCAGTGAGCACCACCTTTGGTGGCTCGCTGAGCGGCTCAGGATGAGTTCCAACATCATCCACTAGAGGGCTCACTACACACCCGACAACCTGCACAGAAACCCTGTGGAGGTGGATCCCAGATAAGGTGGCTTTGCCTTGGCTGCTCAACTAGGCTAATCTCAAAGCTCCCCATCCTGGGTCCATAACTGTCCTGCCACGAGTCTTCCAGTGCTCTGGGTGTCAGGCTCCAACACGCTCTCTGTCTCCAGGCCCTTTGCGCTTAGCAACAGTCCCTGTAAATTCTGCATTAACAGTCACTCCAAATCTCTTGAAAGTAGTTTTGCAGTCGTGTGTCCTCTCTTCCGTGCTGCTGTGTGCTGAGCCTGGTGTGGTCATATTCATATTCTTATTCATATTTGTTGAATGAATGAATGAATGGATGGATGGATGGATGAACAATGACTCAAATTGATAAAAGGTTTCTATTCTCTGTAGCCTAGCAGGCATTTTTAATGTATTTATCCTACCCCTATTATTAGTCCTTATAAGTACACATTTGACCTCAAAGAGAGCAAGCTATAGTCCCCATCCTACACATAGTTTCACATCCATGGCTTCAACTGTGGATGGAAACACATCAGAAAACATAGGGCCTCTACACGAACACCCGCAGACTCTTTTCTTGCTATTATTTGCTAAACAATACAGTGTGAAGATTTTGACATGGATTTTACTTTGTAGAAGATTTTATAAGTAACCTAGATATCATTTGAACCATGAGGTTCTGTGCAAGCTCCATGCCATTTGACATGCAGGACTTGAGCACTTCTGGGGGCATTATTTTTTTTATTACTTTATAAATAACACCATTCAAAATTTCCACTTCCTCCCCTCCTCTCATTTCTCTCCTGCTCCGCCACTCACCCTCCCTCCAGTGCTAAGAGAGGGCAGGGTACCCTGCCCTGTGGGAAGTCCAAGGGCCTCCCGCCTCAATCCAGGCTTAGGAAGATATGCATCCAAATGGAATAGGATCCCCAAAAGCCAGTGCATGAAGTTGTGGGGGCATTATTTGGGGGAATCCTGGAAACATGGAGGATAACTACTCATCCCCTTGACCACTGTCTCTCTCTCTCAAAAGAAAAAAAGGAAAACAACAAAAAATAGGATCTCACTGTGTTGCTCACACCGGCCTGGGTCTCACTATGTAATCCAGGCTAGCCTGGCCTTGAACTCACAGATCCACCTGCCTCTGACTGAGTGCTGGGATTAAAGGTGTGAGTCACCACATACGGCTCCTGTTATCCACCTTCACCACCGCTACCTACTTCTCAGATTTTGGGGCGCGCACACGTGTGTGTGTGTGTGTGTGTGTGTGTGTGGTGTGTGTGTGCGCGCGTGTGTGTAGACATGCACACTGCACATATGTAGAGATCAGAAGACAACCTTTGGATATCAGTTCTCACTTGTTTGAGAGAGTCACTTTGCCTCTACCTGAGCCAGCCTAGCTGGCCTGTGAGCTTTAGGAGAGTCTCCAGCCTCTGTCTCCCACATCCTACTGGAGTGCTAGGATTGCAGGTGTGTACACTCTGGGTGCTGAGCTCAGGACATCAGGCTCATGTGACAGGCTTGAGTGAGCCATCTCATCAGCCCAGCTCATGTCTTCGTCACCTTTTCCTGTACCCCAAATGTCTAGGTTGTGTTTTATTTAGTGCTTGAGCCCTCACTGTCCCCAATGCTCTCATCTGATAAATTCTGCCCATTTGAAAAGATTTAGCTCCCTAGGTGAGTTTCTGACTTCTTTAAATTTATGCCCTTTAATTTTTTTTTCTCCACTAGGGTGCTAGGGAAAATTTGAGTTGATTGCTCTGAGACCACCAATAGAGTCTGACCTCGGTTCTGAGGGTGGAGTCCATTTTTAGCTGCCTAGAGTGGATCACAGAGCTTCCTGGCCAACTCAGAGGGAGACAGAAGGACACAAGGAGGAGAAAAAGGAGGAGCTGAGAGGTTGTGGTGGCTCTGGAGTCGATAGCAGGTGTTCATGTCTCCGACACTCCGTGTATCTCTCAGGTTTATTTCCTAATATTTAATCCCAAGTTTTATTTTTTAATAAAATAATAAAAGAAATAGCAACACCAGGGAACTACCAAGTTCTTATTTATTTGCTATTCCCATCTTTAAAAGGTAGCATATTCCTCCATGTCGAGAATATGATGGTTAGCATCTCCTGACCCCTCAATATTTCAATTGTTATTTCTTCTGAACCATGATTCCCTGCCTCCTTGGACTAAGTTAGCTCTGAGGCTTGCTTGGCTAATGAGATGTGAGGGACTTGTGTTACTTGCAGATGTAAATCTGTAGGGGGCAGTATAGAACTCTTCGGGCCCCCTTTCCTGGCAGCCAGGGTCCCTGATTGAGGACCCGTTGAAGCAACAGTATTTTTACAACAGGCAAACGACATGAACAGGACATACACTTTGGTTATCCATAACCTCAGTGTTTCGGGGTCGTTGTACAGCACAGATCAATCAAATCAACCTCTTCTGGAGAACACGGTATGCAAATCACAACTCACTTCTGGGCCCCGCAGAATCCAGGTTTGATGAATCAGAACCCCAGGCTCCAGTGATGCATGAAGTGCCCCAAGAAGCCCTCTGTCATACACTTACCAGCATCCAGTCCCTGGGATGCTGGAAAGAGGAAGACGGGTGTGTCCTGGATAAAGTCATCCCATGAGCGATGAGGTATTGGATCCAGCTGCGTTTTTAATCACAGATGGTCAAGGGTGTAGATCCAGTTTGGGAGCCCAAAGACCTTCCTCTGGGTACAATTTTTCTTCCTTCTCTTATTCCTTTCTTTCTTCCCCTCCATCTTTCTCCCTTCATTCCTTTTTCTTCCCTCCATACTAGCTTTTTCAAAACCTTGCTGTACCTGTTTGTCAACACAAAAGGCAGGAAGAAAGCAGAAGTATGATTTTGATTTGTTTTAGGTATGAATAAAGTGCAGAAAACCTTGCCATAGTTAAAAAACTGGGTTTAGGAAACATTATAATCTTTAGGGCAACATCACTTACTTTCCTTGGCTTCCATAATAACAGCTCAAATTTCACTCCAAATGCAAAATGGGTAAGATTTTATGATGACAAAATAGACCTGATGCTAAACTTTTGCATCTTACTCTTCCCATTTTGGGGGGTTATTTTCTGCTATCAGGATCCAAGATCTTTGAAATAGCTTTAAGGAAAAAAAGTGCCTTCTTTTTCTCTTTTCCTTTTCATTGGTGCCAATAGTCGATGAATCTCACAGACAGTTTCCTACAATAGACTTTTTCTTTCTGTGCAGAGGAAAGAAAGCCCAGGGAAACTCAGTCTTCACCAGTCTGTGGTTCTGAAATTACTCAGACAGACACAAAACAAAATAGAAAATTCAGGGAGATCATTGGGAAAGAAAAATGGTGGACAGCCAAAGAAGCAGGTAAGTGTTCACCCTGATTCTGCGATACTGGGTTAAGACGCTTGGATCAGAAGAGTCCCGGGGAAATGTGAAAGAGAAGACCGACAAAGTGTTTATCATACAGAACAGAGAGAAAAGAAAACGCAGGGCAGATATCCCGAGTGCTAGCCGAGCTCCTCGCGTGGCCCCTCTCACCATAACAAACTCATTGACAAGGACTGTCATTGACTGCGCTTTATCTTCTGTGTGCTACTCAGAGGGCACATGCCAAGTGCATCCTATGTAAACGGGGGGTTTACTTCCTGACCCTGGAGATCAATTCTCTGTCAAAGAGAGCTGGCTGATGGATCACCCTGTGGCTGCCCCTGCATCGAAAATCACATCAAATGCCTGTTCAAGCACACTTCGAAATTATGCACTGGAATCTCTAAGATGGGGCTGGAGATGAATCTGGGAGAATGCGTGCTCATCCACCTGGTCCTGCATCTGTCTCCCGGGGAACTGCTGCTGGGGCTCTCTGAGGCTGGCGTGGTTCTAGTGGTGGTGATTTCACCATTCAGACTTAGGAGCTTGAGTTTGATGCCAAAGTTTGCCTCTGTGGTCTTGGGCAAATTATTCAACTTTTCTCTTGTTCCATTTCTTTCTGGCCTAAAATTAGGTGTTAATCAATACCTTACTCCCTCATAGGGAAGTGTCTGGCTCTGGATTCCCTTGGGGGAAAGACCCTGAATCACGAGTTTGAAGACAAATGGCCTCCTGGGAGATGAAGCTAGAACTTACAGGGAAGCAGAAAGAGAATGGTCATTAAATGGAGCTCTAGCTAGTCAGCTAATGCCTTGAGTGACTGGAACTTATTCCTGCTGAGGACATTGGGGAACTCTGTGTTGCCTCCCAGAGTGGGTTGTTTGTATACCAGACCTCACCCATCCTTCATTGACGACTGCTTTCTTCATTAGAGATAAATGTGTGAGTATATGCCCGTGTGTGTGCAACAGAGCAAGGGAAAGGTGTTTCAGTGCCTGGAACTCACGGAGTGCCATCAAAGCAGACTCTGGAAGGTAGAGAAAACCCATAGGCAAAGCGAAGCAGGGCCTGGGAGGTGGACGTCAGGTAGTGAAGGGTCGCACAGAGGACATCTCCAGGCAGTAAGATGAATTGAACTTCTCATCCTACCACTGTCTTAGTTAGCATGTGTATTGTTATGAAGAGACATCATGATGCTCTTATGAAGGAAGAACATTTAATTGGGGTGGCTTGTTTACAGCTCAGAGGTTCAGTCCATGATGATCGTGACATGACATAGCAGTGTGCAGACAGACATGGTGCTGGAGAAGTAGATGAGTGTCCTACATCTTGACTTGAAGGCAACAGGAAGTGGTCTGTCTCACTGGGCGTGGCTTGAGCATAGATGGGGCCTCAAAGGTCACCTCCACAGTGACACTCTTCCTCCAAGAGGACCACACCTACTCCAACAAGGCCATATCTCCTAAAAGTGCCACTCCCCTTGGGGGCCATTTTCTTTCAAACCATCACAACCACACTCAGCAAAATCACTGCCACAAAATGAGTCTCTCTAAAAAGCATGCCCGGCATTGTGGTGAGATTGCTGTGCTTTGCGACGCCTTATGCCAGGCTGGGTCTTCTTGGTGTTTCAAACTCTTCTCTCTGAGACAGTGGAAGCTTTTGAAGACCTTGGTACCATCATGGTCACTAGAGGCCCAAGTGGTTTCTTAGAAGATAATTCTATAAATATGGATCAGGTGTACTGATAGTTTCCATCAGAAGGAATGTGGCTAATATGACACATGACCTGCTTATCATTAGGACAAGCTGTCACTGAATGGGCACTTCATTCAGTGCGGGCAGTCAGGCGAGTCTTGCTGTGCTGTGTAATAGACAGGCCCTGGGTCTTTGTGGATGGGCGAGCATCCACTCCATTCTTACCGCCTCTCTTCACTGAGTCTGGACTTTGCACTCCCTGAAGACAGGCTGGGGAGGGTGAGACGGAGAGTCACAGCTGCACCCTTGGCACCTGGCATGAGACCCAGCGCAGAGGGGATGGTGCCAAGCAAAGCCTATCAACTTCATGCTTCCAGGTTTCTCTTAACTTGAAACACTGCCTTCTTCCTTATAAGTTCCTCCTGCCTTCAGGCTTTTCTTGTTCTCTCAAGTCTACAATAATCTTTTTTTTTTAAATATATAACTTCCTGAACTCTTCAAGTTCCTCCATGGCGGGCCACAGTCTGCCCTGTATTGCACTTAATTATACTCATGTCAGATTTAGACACTCAACTCTCAAACCCCTTGCGTAGCTCCAAAACACACAAGATATTCTCCTCCACTGTGGGAAGCAAAATGCAACTGAAGGACTGTGGGTCTTGGGGAGGAAGAAGGGGGCAGGATGAGATTCGTTCCAGCATGAGAAAGTCACTCCCTTACCTAGGGTTTTCAATAAAAGTGCAACAAATTAGAGAGGCTTGTTTTTGTCACCCAGAGTAGACATTCATAGAGGAATACACTCATTACCAGATAAATCGTGTCACCTTGCCAGTCATCCCCATGCTAATCCACCCCACATGCTGCCAACTCTTTGTATTCAGCTGTGACCAATGCTCTTCCAAGTTCAGATACTTCCTCTGGGTTTTCACTGCCCCAAGGGGGGAAAATCAATGAAGTTTATACTTTAAGAAAGTCCTGGGGCTGGAGAGGTGGCTTGGGGGTTAAGAGCACATGTTCCTTCAACAGACCTAAGCTTTAGTTCCCAGGTTTGGCAGCTCACAAACCCTTGGAGCTTCAGCCTTAGGGCACTAGCACACACACACCCACACCCAGCACTACAGAACTATAGCATATCATCTCCTGACAGAGTTCCAGAGCCACGTGGTATACCTCTAACCATTCTGATCATTTAGTAGTGACAAGGGAAAGTCCATGGGTCTAGGACGTAAGGTCAGCGGTGCATCAGGCCTGGACTCTAGGTCTCCAAGGTCCATCCTCGGCAAGCACAGCAGGGCACAGTCCTAACTACAAAGTCACAGGGTAGCTTCCTGTTCGAAGTTGGCTGAATTCTCTCTTCTCCCTGCCATGGTAACCATTTTCATTCGGTTTATTCCCCTTTGGCCTCTGATCCGCGGACTAGATAATTAATCAGGCTTTTGAATAATTAAAACTGTTAAAAATGCTTTTGTACCTACTAAAATTGCTCCAGTAATTACTGTCTTATCGAGAAACTGATTCCATGGAACAGAACACTTTCTCAGTGATAGAAAATGCTTCCACTCGAGGTTTCCCAGATTCAGAAGTTGAGGAGGGAGCAATTGCTATGTAGCCAGGTCCTTGGAAGTTGAATAGCACCAAATCTCCATAGAAGCTTCTCTCCTCCCACTGGGTGGATATATTGTCTTTTATTCCTGGCTTCCAGAGCCATCTGTAAATGTGATCATTAATTAAAATATTGAATTGACTTGTTGGAACCAGACTGTGCCCTAGGGTCTTTGAGGGGCCATCTTTCCAACTGGACATTTGGTTTTTTTAAATATTTTTGTAAGACACGTTCTGCTATGTTGTCTAGACAGACCTCCCATCTCACAGTCATTCCGTCTTAGCCTTCCAAGTCCCGGGATCACAGATATATCTCCAAGAAGCAGAGGCAATGGCAGAGTTTGCCACCCAAGTGCCACCGGGTTCTTCTAGCGCCAGGCACCTTAGCTTTGACTTCAGACTGGATTCATATGGCTTCACAGAACCCTGATAAGCAGTTCCAGAAAGCAAAATACATCAGAAGGACCATGGGGATAGGGGGATGTGAGGTTCTAATTCCAGCATGACAAAGTCACACTCAGATTTCCTACTTTCTAACTTTGCTGCCTTCTTCTTCTTCTTCTTCTTCTTCTTCTTCTTCTTCTTCTTCTTTTCTTTCTCCTCCTCCTTCTCCCCCCTCCTCCTCCTCATCTCTCCTTTCTACTCCTCCTCCTTTTGTGTATGTATTTTAACACACAGTTGCAGAGCTTGGAAAATTAGGGAGCTACCTGTGTAGCTTAAAGTAGGTAGGTGTGTGTATTTACAGACCTTCACCAGGATTTTATTCCATCCTCTGTCAGGTATAAAGGAGTCAAATTCTGTGGTGGGACTTGATCATGTAAATTGGTAGCTTTTGTAAAAGACAATTCTAACCATTTTCAGGGAAACAAGGTCCCTTTTATTTCCAAATACACTTTATATAGTTAGAACAGCCAACACATTGACTAGTTAGTGATCTCAGCTATGGCTCACCAGTTGCTGTGGGCTTTCCTAAGTTTTCTCCTTTGAGGCAGGGTCTCACTGTGTAGTCCTGGCTGACCTAAAACTCCCTCTGTAGACCAAGTTATCTTTGAACTTACAAAGATCTTCCTGTCTCTGCCTCCCAAGCATTGGGATTAAAGGCGTGTACCACTACAACACCCAGATGTCTGTTTGTATTAACCACAGAGTTGTCATGACTACTGTATTCTCTTCAAGTTGTCTCTTCCATCTGCATGCTCAGTTTTTTCTACTTTTTAAATGTGTCTGGGATCTCATTGCCTCTATGCCACCATCATTAACTTATCTCTCAATGAAAAACAAGGCATGACAAATAAAGAAACTGACTCTTGGGCTTGAGTACTGTTAGACAGCAGTGCACACTGGTACAGTGTGAAAGTGTAGTTCACCTCTACTCTAAACAGTAAAGGCCCAGGACAGAGCAAGGGCAGAAAAGCAGAGTTCTTGGAGCTGCGAGTGTAGAAGCCAGGCAACTGAAAAAGTTCAGTAATACTATGTGTGGTGATTTGAATAAGAATGGTCCTCATAGCCTCATATATTTGAATGTTTAGTCATCAGGGAGTGGCACTATTTGAGAAGGATTAGAAGGATTAGGAGGTGTGGCCTTGCTCAAGAAAGGTGTCACTAGGGTGGCACTTTCAAAGGCCCGTGCCAGACCCAATCTCTCTCTCTTAGCCAGCGGGTCAGGATGTAGCTCTTAGCTACTTCTGTAGTGCCATGCTCCTGCCATGATGATAATGGACTAAACCTCTGACATTGTAAGCAAGCCCTGATTAAGCACTTTCTTTTATAAGAGTTGCCTCGGTCATGGTGTCTCTTCACAGCAATAAAAAAGTGACTAAGACACAGGAAACAGAGGCAGAAGTATTGTTAGTTTCAGGGCAGCCTGGCTACATAGCAAGACCTGCCAAAGTTAATAAAGAAACAAAAATTCTCATTGGTGACTTAGTTAGGTTTCTATTGCTGTGATAAAGCACCATGATCAAAAGCAACTCAGGGAGAGAAGGTTTATTTCAGCTTATAACATCATAGTCCACCAGCAGAGGAAGTCAGGGCAGGAATCTGGAGGCAGGAACTGAAGCAGAAGCCACGGAGGAGTGCTGCTCATGGTCTTCACCCCTAGATCTTGCTTGCTAAGACTGGTTTTGTTTTATGTAATCCAGGACCACCTGCAGATGGGTGGCACCACCCTCAGTGATCTAGGCTCTCCCACTTCAATCATTAGTGAAGAAAATGCTCCAACCTACAGTCTGCTCTGCTGGGAGCATTTTCTCAGCCGAGCTTCCCTCTTCTCAGATGACTCCAGCTTGTGTCAAGTTGATAAAAACTACCCAGTCTGCAGGGAATCCATCAGAAGTAAATCTAGTTGACTGTGGTAGGGGCCAAAGTAGCTGCAGCTGGAATGGAGTGATCAGACAGGCCCAGGAGTCTACTAGAGGATGAAGCCCAGAGTTAGAAGCATAGATTTAAAGCAGGAACTCAGGCAGTAGAGCGCTGCCTCTCAAACTGTGGCTTTCAACTCTTGGTAAACCTCTAGTTCCAAAATATTTATATTACAATTCATAGCAGCAGCAAAATTACAGTTATGAATTAGTGAAAAAATAATTTTATAGAATTATTATATATATAATATATAGTATATAATTACATAATAATTCTATTAGTATAAGAACACGAGGAACAGCATTAAAGGGTCACAGCATTAGTAAGGTTGAGGACCACTACATTAGAGTGTGAGGCAGGGTCCAATTTCTAGACCTACAAAACTAGCCAAGAGCATGGTCAGAAGGGCCCCAAAACAGTGTTCATATATTCAGAGCCCTCATGGGGTCAGCAATCAGCCTGATCTGTCAGCTGACACAGTAACCTCCAACCAAGATCCCTTGCATCCTTTGTGACCAAGGACAGGGCTGACCACAGTGTCTGGGGAAAGAAGAATGATGCCCCTGTGACCCAATGGGAGCAGGTTGTTTTGTGGGAAGATGTTTGTGGGATGGTGTGAAGGACATAATTTCATGGCAGTTAAGAACATTTGCTCTGGAGTAGGGTACCATATGGCTTTGGGCACGTTAGGTTGATGCTCTGTGTTTTGGTTTTTACATCTGCATCTGAGGACAAGAGTGCCTATCACATAGATCTGCAAACAGAATACACTTCATATGGAGCACAACATATGACAAATGACCAATGAATGGCAGTTTTTAACTACAGCTATCATTATCAAGCTGGGCAAAAATATTGTTGGGAGGAAGATGGGGATAGTGACTTCGCCGTTGATAACTCCAAGAATAAAAAAACAGTGTATAATTCTTTCCTGTGGCTTCCACTAATATATGGCTGTTTGACAAGATTGTTTAGGGCTGCTTTGATTGGCAGATGCCCTGCTATCTGGCTAAACAGATTCACTTTTTAAGTTCCCTTCTTACAGAACCAGTGAGGATAATCCAAGTTATGCTGCAGTAGTAAAGGAGTCCCAGACTGCCGTGGCTTAAAGAACAAAGGTTTATTTATTGGCTCATGCCACATGGCTACTTGGGGTTGGCAGGAAGCTCTATACCATGTCTTTCTCATTCTGGGGCTGAGGCTGATGGGATAGCCCATCTGAACCATGGCAAAACTAAAGATAGGAATGACCTATCACTGCCTGCAGAGATTCTATCTAGAAGGGTTTGGTGGCCAAAGGAAGTTTGTGGGTCATAGTTCATGGCACGGGTATAAGCAATTGTCCCTGGAAGAACTGAAAATACTCAAAGCACAGGAATAATGTTTACCACACTCTCTTAATTTTCCATAGTTTTTCTCAGGGAAAATAGACTCACTCTGTTTGGAGGATACTCATGGTCTTTGTTCTCTACAATTTCCCCGATTCGCAGAACAGATTTAGCCTCTATGACCACTGGGATGAGCATATGATTCAAGTTCGGCAAATCCTGGCGGTTCATCATTCAGTAGCCATTGTTCGAGGGATGGCCATGTGGCCAACTGGGATTCTTCCTAGTAATGGCGAAGGGGGAAAGTACTGGTTCCCTGATGATGGGGTTGGGAGGATGGAAGTGTACTCTCAGCCATGCACTCCATCCTTGGTAGTTAAGCCAAGCTGGAAGACACAACTAATGCATAGAGCAAGGGAAGCAACAGTGGAACCTGGCTAAGACCTGCTGGTCTCCACGGCTGTACCACTGTCCTTGACATCCTATTTGGTCCCAGGCCTTTGTGTCTTCAGTCCCACACCTTACCTTTTGTCCTGCATGCTCCATGTGCAGAGGGAC
Source organism: Microtus oregoni (assembly GCF_018167655.1). Lineage (NCBI taxonomy): Eukaryota > Metazoa > Chordata > Mammalia > Rodentia > Cricetidae > Microtus > Microtus oregoni. Next base: position 7,300,525 of record NW_024543079.1, read on the forward strand.
TAGCCCCTGCTGCTGACTTTCCCCAGACTGCCCTGTAAGCTGGCTTCCAGTGCTTTGACCAACGGAGAGCCTCGTTGATTTCAGCTTCTCCTGGGCACACCTGGTGAGGTGCCAGCTTCCATGCAACAATACCTTCTGGGCTCCCAGACTTTCATTCCTAACGTCTTTTCCCCTTGCCAGGCTTGAGCCCTGCTTCGTCCTGGTATAGTCAGACTACTGCACACTGAGCTGGGGGTGGGGGCGGCGGAGCAAAGCAGGACCAAGCACAGCTGGGGGTGGTGGGGCTGAAGGAGAATCCTGAGAAGTGGCCAGTAAGATGGGAGACCTTGCTGGAGGACAGCTGGTTTATTAGGAGGGGGTAGGGGAGAGTTACACCCCAGGGAGAATGGCTGGTTGGATCCATGGGGTGGTATGCTCTTGGTTGGGGCAAGAATATGGAAGGTGCCTTTTTGCATACTCAGAAGCAGCAGGGGCTGGGGAAAGGAACCTTCAAAGGTCACACAGAAAAGAAAGGAAGTCCAGCCCAGGACATTTCAGCGATCAGATTAGCAGCAACCAGTCCGCCAGTCCTTGCAGCCTTGGAGATGCATGAGTTTATGATTGCATGCTATATGCAGTGGGGCACGTCCCTGGCAGGAGAAGCCTACCTGCTGGAGCCTGGTGACACCCAGAAAGGCAGGGGAGCAATGGAACTCCTGCTGCTCTCAGGATGAAAAAGTCCAGGGTTTTAGGCATGCTTTAACCCCTTCTTAGCTGCAGGCCAGCCCCACAACACTGGCATGTCTGGGTTACCTGCCAGTCTCCTGCCAGCTTCTCACCCCCGTTGCCATCCTTGTAACTACTTTCCTGCGTTGCATGGCCTCTGTTGTGAGCACCTGAAGCATGTCTGTTTTCCATGGCTAGGCCTTCACTCATCAACTGTTGTTTGGTGAGGGAAGTCAACCCATTTCCTCTTTGGCTTAGGTCTCTGTTGCTCATAACGCAGCCCATCTGGACAGACGCAATGGTCGGTGGGAAGCTAGAAACTAACTAGATACCAGTTCCTGTTTCCCCTACTCTGTTTTCACTGGGGTCCTTGAGGACTGCCGCCCTGTAGTCGGAACAAGAAGACAGGGTGTTTTCTTGCTCTCCATCAGACTTCTTCTCTTTTAAAAATATTTATTTTGTGTGTGTGTGTGTGTGTGATGAGTTTATGCATGCCCAGGAGGCTCAGAAAAGAGTATTAAATTCCCTGGAGCTGGAGTTACAGAGGGTTTTAAGCTACTTGATGTGGTGCTGGGCAAACTTGGGACCTCCGGAAGAGCAACAAGAGCTCTTAATCACCCACCCAGCCATCTCTCCAGTTCTGGTTCCTTTCTTGAAATGGAAATTGACTCAGGCAAGGATTCCCACAGTTGTGTCAAGTCTGGAAAGAAGGTGGGGAATGAGGAAGGCAAGTGTACACATAGTCTTGACATGGCTTCAGTGCTGAACATGCTTTTCCCAGCCAGGATTATCAGGAAGGAAGCAAGCCACGGGAAGTGAGCTACAGGCATCTCTAGTCACTGTGATCCAAGTCAAGCTCTTGCTGCTAATTGCTACACATTTTGCTAAAGGTAGTAAATAGAAATCATTCCCGTGTCCTTAGGGACCTGGGCGCCATTCAGTATTCATGGCAAATATATCACCGAGCTTCATAAGAGAATCATTTTAAAACAAAGCTTGGTCAGCTGTTTAATAATTTACTGATAGTGACAGCAGGGAGAATATCTAATAACCAGTGAGATTGGCTTTCAAATAGAAAATAAATTCATGTGAGAGGAGTTAGAGGAGGAAAGAGACGGGGATGGGGCGGGGCACATTATTAGCGGTGAGGGAATATTTAACGTTTGTCAATTACTGATTGTTTCTGGAATCCCATCTGGATACAGAAGCCCAACTATGAAGAGATTGCACAATTTCACGTGTTTCATTTTAAGACATTCACGGGACATTGACGTTCTTCTCCCAGGAAACAAGAATTAGATAGACTGATCAGTCTCAAATCCAGGCTCCAGAAGGAAAGACTTTGACTCCACCAGGTTCTGGGGAGGCACTGACCCTTGTCAACCTGAGGACGTGTTTTGGTACTGGGTGCTTTTTGTGATCACGATCGTGTCTCAATTGTCTGAGGGGTAGGTGAGTATTGCTAAAATTCTTTTCCCATGGGAGAGTTGAATGTCTCAACAACAACCCAAGGCTTGACCCCACCAAATTCACCCACTGGGAGCGAGGAGTTTATTGAACTTTTGTATGGAGCATAGGTAAGGGGTTACACACGGGAATGTGGGTGATTCCAGAGCAGATGAATTAGGAAATTTAAACCTAGGATAGATGATGGATCCCCCATGGTTGCACAGATAGAGTCCCCTTCCCCTAGTCCCCAGCCTATGTACTTCAAGGCCATGTGTAGTTAAGGCTAAACTGCATTACAATGTCTGGGAGGGGATGGAAGCTGAGAATCCAGTAATCCCCCACTCTCCCCCGCTTCAGCGATAGAAGGTCAGCAGTCAGCCCAGCTGTGATGATCAGACACTGCGGTTCTAGGAAGACGGTGGTGGTTTGGGAGGATACTGCTGTGCATCTCTGAGGGCTGAGGCATCCAGAAAGCAAGGGCCGAGGAAAAATAGAATCAGTTCAAGTCATGACTTCACATTCTCCTGCTCTCGGGAAAAGAGGGCCCAGAACTTACTACAGGGGTTCTGGCTGCTGGCTGAACCGGATCCTATCTGTTTTTGCATATTGCTCAGGTTCCGTAGAAAACGTCTGTAAAATAAAAGGGGGTTTGAGATTGAAGGGCTCTGAAATCCCTGCTGATTCAAATGCTCTTGGCCCATGATTGGGAGATGCAATCACAGTGACTTAAACGGTCCAGGACCTGAAGAAAGGAAAATAACACTTAAAACCAGCAGCAGTCCCTAGTCACTGGGTGTCCTGTGCCTCAGTTTCCCCACCGGTACATGGGAAGAGCAGGTGAAGGATGGGGCTGATGATGACCACATGGCTCAGAGAAAGCACACGCAAACTCCTGACTATCAATAGCCCTGGAGTGGGAACAAAACCAACACTGAAGAGCCCCTGAGATGATCCATGTTTAGGCCCCCAGCGTCAGAGAGTGATGGCAATGTTTTCAGTAAAGGAATATTGCACACCCCTGCACGGTCCTTCAGTCCCCTCCTCAGAACACAGGGCACTCTGTCCTCCAGCCAATCACCAAACATGTCATTCTGGAGACAGGCTCGCAGATAAGGTAGCCCGTCTCTGTTCCCAGGTAGCAGGTGTTTGTGAGTCTCTATATGCAAGTTGGCAACCTCCATTCTTCACGGCAATTTCAACCGGTTGCCTCCGGTTATTAGGAGGTTTTAGCTTGTACACATAATGATCTGTCAACATTTTATGTGGCAGGAGACTGACTGAATAAATGTGGGGAGCCCAACCTGTGATACCAGTGAGCCATCCCCACGAGCTTGAGACTTCTCCACTTTTCCCCCAGCTGGGTCATGTGGACAGGTGATGGCTTCACTGCCAGCATTCTGGGTGAAATGTATTTCTACATGATACAATAAAATAGTTCATAAGGAGGAAAAACCTGTTTCCTGGAACTTAAGAATTATATTTATTCTACTGGGTTAGCTGTGGAGTCACTGACTGGTTAAAACCGTTTTTGAAAAGACAACCTACAGGGTTTGGCTAGAGAACAGGGAGGCTGTGTAGAAATCACACAGTCTTTGTGAGTATGTTATACAGGGAAGAGGAGACAGAGGGTGCAGACCCTGGGTAGCTGACGAGGTTGTTTTGGTCACATACTACAGAGGTTCAGAGGCATTTTGACATGCGACTTAATCAATGTCTAGGAATGCTGGGAGAAAAACACGCTCCCCGCTCCTCTCAGCCTTCTGGGCTCGGTCATCATAGAGGCTGTCTATACACATACATATACACATGTCTATACACATACATCATAGAGGCTGTCTATACACATACATCATATACACATGTCTATATACACATACATCATAGAGGCTGTCTATACACAGAGGTGGACAATGACTTAGGTTGTGCAGTCGTCTCTTCCCACTTTTATATGGATTCTTTGGATCAAATTCAGACATCTAGGCTTGCAAGGCAAGTGTCTTTACCCACCGAGCCTTTGTACCAGCCCCGACACCTGGCTTTGTTTTCCTAAATGTGGATTCTGAGTATGTAACTCAGGTTCTTGGACTTGCGACACCGAGGGAGCCATCTTTCCATCCCCGGAAGGTCTCATTTCTTGATGAGGGTACCAGTCTGTGAAGATGATATTCAGAGAGGTCATTGTTCAGTTTCTCTAACTGCTGACCCAGAGAAGGATAGCTGAGACAGGAGAGAAAAAGGAAGAAAGAAAAAAGGAGGGGGAGGGAAAGGGAAGAGGAAGAGTGAGGGGGTGAGGGAAAAGACTCAGCCTCAGGGCAGACAGGCTAGTAGGGGCTCTGACCCCTTCTTTCATCGTGTCTGCTCTCCCTGAGGTGCTTCTGAGAGTCTGACCACAGTAAAGTCCTCGCTGTGTCTGTCATCCTGAACAGAGCCATCCTCTCAATGTTCTTTAATGAGAGTTCCCTGGGCTCAGCCTTGATACACAGGGCAAACATCCAGGCTTTTGATCAAAAGTCCTGGCACTGTGTTTGTGAGCATGAGGTGACTGAGAACTCTTGGGTTATTATCAAGAATGTTTGGTTCCTAGGACTTGGGACAGCTGGAAAGTTCCGCTCTGGAACTCACCCTTTATACCTGAGAGCCAGACTATGTGCCCTTTCGGATGAGTTTGCCTCCTTGCAGATCTTCATAAATGAGCATGGTTATTGGGGGTGGGGGGATAATTCATGCTGAATGTATTTGCTGTTGGCAGATAAACTTGGCTATGGTCATAAGCATCAGTTACTGAGTGTTAGCTGGGCCTGGTTTGGAGACCTGAAGGTGTAAGAGACACTGTCCTGGCGCTCTCAGATACCGCCACATTTGTAGAGATAGGAGACTACTGCATAGGAAGTGGAGGGAGATTCAAACAGCTTAGCCCATGGACCATGGTGCCCAAAGCTGATCCTTGAAGGTACCGGATGCCTGGTTAAAGATTTTGACTATGGCATCCCAGAGCGAGTGGGCTGCACAGGCAAAAGCCCGGAGGGCCTTTAGTTAGTATGTCTGTCTCCCTCCCTCCCTCCCTCCCTCCCTCCCTCCCTCCCTCCCTCTCTGTCTCTCAAGACAGGGTTTCTCTATAGCTTTGGAGCCTGTCCTGGAACTAGCTCTTGTAAACCAGGCTGGTCTCAAAGTCACAGAGATCCGCCTGTCTCTGCCTTCCAAGTGCTGGGATTAAAGGCATGCGCCACCACTGCCCAGCATGTCCTGGTCTCTTTGAACACATAGTCTTTCAGGTCTCCAAGCATTTGCCTAGGCTATTCCAGTTCCCTGGATGCCCTTCCTTCTCTATTTGATGAAGACTTCCTTGGCTGGGGGTAGTAGGGAGAGGTGGGTACAGGAAGGCTGCCCAGCCACTGGAGGGTCCTGTTGGTTGTAGTTAGGGTTGTGGGCTTCATGCCATGGGCAGCAGGGCAGTAGTGTGGGTTCTAAGCTGGTGAGTGAACACTTGTGGAGCATCTTCTAAACAACCACCATGGCTTCTGTTCGGAGAAGGGTTGGGCAGGATAACGATAGAGGCAACAAGGAGCTAAAGGTGGAGTTTAGTGGACAGAGAGGAGTAACACATTCAGGATTCATTGTGATGAGTTCCATCCTTATCTGGAACCTTCTGGAATCCAGATTTCTAGTTAGGGGCTTGTAGAAGGGCTGAGAATCCCAAGAAACTTTAAGGCTCTAAAAAGATACATGCCAAGTGGTGATGGTGAAGCCTTTAATCCCAGCATTCGGGAGGCAGAAGCAGGTGGATTTCTGAGTTCAAAGATAGCATGGCTTACAGCGTGAATTTCAGAATAGCCAGGGCCACACAGAGAAGCCCTGTCTCAACAAACAAACAAACAAACAATAGACAATAAGTGGTGCATATCGAACTCCAGGGCACCAGGCTTCTATGTGAGCAGTGATTCCAGGGCACCAGACTACAACTGTGTGAGCACTGGCTTTTTCTCCCTAACTGTATCAGGAAAGACACTTGGCTAGAAACAAGACCCAGACGTGAGTACTGCCCTGTCCCCAGTGTGCTGTGTGGCCTCTCAGCATGAGCTGAGGATGGGGTCACCTGTGGACGGGGACATCCCCCACTGTCCAGCAGTGTCCAGGTGAACGTGAGTGAGTGGCGAGCGTCCAGGGCATATCTCTCAGTTTCCTTTTTAATTAAGAGAAGCAGCTGCTTCACAGACTCCCCTTGGGCAGGACGAAGAGATGCAGTCCGAGCTATAAATTCAGGATGCCCGGGTCTACTTGCCAATGGTCTGGACCCAGGTACCGGTGTTTTGGCTCGAAGAGCAAGCATCTGGCTCTCCATGCTAAGCTGCCATCCAGGTGTCTGGGAGTCAAGGCTGGGACTCAGACTTGGAGAAGGAAGACAGGGCGGGCAAGGATCCCTCCATTAGGCCAGGCCTTATTCTAGGTGTGTTTACGTTCATGCCTTACTTAATTCTCACAGCAGCTTAGTGAGGTGAGGATAATCACTCCGATTTCACAGATGGGGAAGCAGATTTGGAGAGGGAAAGTGGCGGGTTTGTGGTGGCTCGGGTAATGAATGGAGGAGTGGGGAGATGCTGAGACCTCCCGGGAGGGGGTAGCACGCAAATGCGGCAGCTGAGAAGAGGAGCCAGGTAAGGCAGACCTGGGGGTGGCAGCCAGATGAAGGGTCTGTGGGATCCAGGAGTGCTTACCTGGAGCCCACCCAGCATCCCAAGGAAGTGCATCCAGACTGAGTGTTCTCAGGGGTTAGAGCCAGCTTGGGAGAGAGAGAGATCATACTGCAGCATGTTTAGTCAGGCCTAGAGGAGAGCTTTCTACCCACAGGGGTCTCCAGCTAAAAATGGGTTTGCTCATGAAGGCCTTCTCTTAGATAGCAAGACAACTGACTGATCCACCCCTTTACAGAACCAAATGGCTGGGTCAGGAGGTCACGCTTGAAGCATGCTTGTGAGTTCTAAGCTGCAGTTGGCTTGTTTATATTTGGTCTTAACAGACAGCGTTAATGCATATTAATATCAAAACACAACTCCAGCCAGAACTCCTGGCTCTGAGTGTGTACTGCGTGCACGGCGACTCTGCTAATAGAAAGGTTAACTTGTATTTCTGAATTATTGATGATTGCTTGTTACTAATTTTTTTCCCTCAGAAAGGAGGAAATTATTAATGAAGAGATCATTGCCAATGTGTCTGACATCTATTAATGGTTTCATCTTGCAACCAGATTAAAAGAGACAGCTGGTCCATGAATTTATGCGTGGAGGCAGCTCCAAAGCGCTGACAGCTCCTCGGGAGGGTGGGACCCGCAGGCGGTGGGGCCTAGGCATCCACATGGGTATCTCTTAGTTGGCACAGGTCTGTGTTAGGGCTGTCAGAGGTTCACTCCAGGAAGAGCAAAAAGCGTATGGCCTCTCTGCCGACATTGTTCTCAAGCCTTCTATTACCCATGGGAGTCCATGAGCAGCCTAGCTTACTGGCACTTCCTTCAGGAGTGTGTTAGAACAGAGATTCCCAATTTGAGCATGTATCAGAATCCCCTGGCAGGTTGTCCAATGCAAGGATTCTCAGGCTCCACTCCCAGTATTTCCATGGGGTTAGGATAGGGCTTGAACACTTGTAATAAAAGTGTTCCCAGGAGAGAGGGGAGAGGGAGGGAGGGAGGGAGGGAGGGAGGGAGAGAGGGGAAGAGAGAGATGTTCCCCATTTGCAAGTGAGTTTTAGATCAATGGTGTCAGACTCTCCTGTGAGACTTTTATCTAAAGAGAGGCATAATGTTTTTCTCATACAGTAATGGCATGGCTGCCTATGCCAAGTAGGAGCAGGTAAATGCAATATGTCAACAAATAAATGAGTCTGTATACCAATAAAACTTTATTAATAAAAACAAGCAGTAGGCCAGATATGAGTCATGGCCTGTGGTTTGCTCACCTCTGCTCTATAGCAGTGCTAACAGACATTTATGTAAAAAAAAAAAGTATCTATAGGTAGTGTGTAAGGAACTACGTATGGCTATCACACACACACACACACACGCACGCACAAAACTTTACAACATGGACAATGGCTCAAATTTTGGAGAGGTGTGGCAACCTCTGCCACAGAGCTATAGAGTTTTCTATAGCTGTAGCATTTGGAGCTACTAACATTTGTAGCCTCTGAGCACCTGAAATTAAAGAGGTTCAGACTGAAATTATGATTTCTAACGTAAGTCACCCGTGGCTACTTGTGTCCAAGAAAGAGGAGTGCAGCTATCCATGGTGTGTGTGGAGACAGCTAGCATCTTTTTACACAAAACTTTTTTCTCCTTGTCTCAGTTTTCTGAGTAAAATTGGGATAAGACAGGAGCCACATCACTGGCCTTTCCTGGTCACTGGTGGGCTGGACGGCACTAGGGCCGGCTGAGTCTGGAGATGAACCCATTTCCGTGTGTTACTGTCTTTTTCGGGTTCTCCTTATCCAGGAGGGCAGAAGTCACACCTGTATTCAGACTGCTGCGCAGCCCCATGGGACCCAGCACACAGGGCAGGTGCCCCTCAGGTGCACCAGGTTTTCCACTTTTTGGAAACTGACCTGAAGAAGGGACCTGAAGGGACAACATCTGGACACTGCTGACCCCTGCTAAGGTTGGAAGGCAAGTCACTGTGCAGATAGGGACACCAAGGCTCCTAAAGGCCTTGCCAAGCATCCTGTGGGGCTATGGAATAATGGCCCAGAGGCCAAGAGGCCAAGGTTGAGCACTGGGAGGTGATGCTCGGTGGACTGTCCCCTCCCTCTGCCATTATAAGACACCCTCAAGGCCCCACCCTTCCTTCAGCACTGGTACAGAGTCAGCCTTGAGCTAGGGGCCAAGATGAAGGCATACTGTGGCTGGGCAGGTTTATGGAGTCAATTGGCTGCTCATGCAGGAGGCTAGGAGCCGACCCTGGAGCTCTCTGAACCCTGGCCCTCTGAGAAATTGGTTCTAAGAAAATACTTAAAGCACCATTGCCTGGGGGCCACCTCCTGCCACCCCTTCCTTCAAGCTCCTGTGCCCACAGCTCTGTGTGAGGCATCCAGATGCATTTTGGGAACTGTCTTCCTGGGCAGATGAGTGGAGAGATGGCCTCTCCCAGGTGGTGCACACAGGGGGCCTTGACAACAGATTTGCTGACCACATTTCTCAAGGAGAAACTTACATCTGCGGGTGAATGTACGAGGGAAGTGAGGCAGGATGGATCTTCCAGGCAGAGGGCATGGTTGGCCCAGTGTTGCAGTGAGGCCAGACGCCAAAGCTCACCAGTCAGTAGGTGGAGCACAGGGCCTGAGAACCACAGCAAGAGGACTCTGGTTTGTGACCCTGCACCTGGGCAAGCAAGATTTGGTGCTCGACCCAGGTCATGTTCCATTAGTCTGTCACCAAGAAATAGTATTATTTTCCTTGGGGGCCATGTGACCACCATTCAGACTTTGGAACCTTGGCTATAGTGATATAACTTCCTGCAGGATAGACACTGGCAGGAGAGGGAGGGTGTGTGCCTGGAAGAGGTCCTGAGAACTGCTATTTTCTACTTAGAATGTCCACGAGAGAAATGAGTTGGCAGGATCCCAAGGGAGCTGGGACAAGTTATAGGCATGACACCAAACTCTCTAGCGGCTTAGAGACCGCCTCCATCTCTTCTGGGTCAGTCTTTGTCATCAGCCAGGACTGAATCACAGATGTGGGATGGAGTCCGGTTTCTTTCCAGAGGCTGCATTGTAATTCATCCACCTAAGGCTAGGCCTCAGCAGAGGTTGGATGGATCAAACAGTTGGTGGTTTAGCTCTGGGCAGAAGGGATCTTCCATTCCCATTGTTCCCAGGGGCCAAGCATCCTGTGGCACCAGAGACTAGCAAAGGCTGTGTTTCCCAGTCAAGTGCACCATCAATATTAGCAAAAATTTTAGGGACCTCCAAGGTGGCCTGCAAAAGGTCTAATTCCTAGGCTCCTCCGCACAGACAGACCACATACCCCTTTCCCTGGAGTGAGGGGCTGAGAAGCAGGATTTGGAGTGAGGGAAGTGGGTTCTCGCCCCTGGGAGAGTGCTTTGACCAGGCAAGTGAGGGGGGAGCTGGTCATTGGATGGGTTAGTATCTTCAGGGAAGTGATGGCTGGGGGAGGTGGGGGTAGGTAGTTCTGAGCCAGTTGGAAGCCAAGTGTGGGCCAGGAGACATAAATGAGCTCATGTTCAATAAAATTGTCTTCCTAAGCAGACCTGGGTACCAGTGAGGCTCTGTGTACGTTCACTACCAAAGTCACTCCATTCCAGAGCCCCTGGAAGTTGAATGTAGCCAGGAAGGGACCACCCCAAAAGTGGGGTACGGGGAACTCTGGGTTGGAGTCCATCTAGCAGCTCCCTCTTGTGATTTGGGATGCAAGGGAGTGGAGGGGAAGGGAGGCTTTGGACAGGTAAAAGTCCTTACAAAGTGGGAGTCCCTTCAGCACCTCTGGGTGTCCTCCTGGCTTTTAGATACAAGGCTCTCATCCTCACCCTGGTGGCAGTCTCTTCCATGGGATCCCTGAGCCCAGGCCTGAAGGCTGTGACAGGCACTGCCCTATGATCTATGACTTTAGGTTTTCAGCCCCAACCAGGTCTTTGTTCAGACAAGGACAAAAAAGGGAAAAGCTCTATGGTTCTATTTCTTAAGAAAGGAAGAATAGGGGAGGCAGCTAGAGAAGGGGGTGAGGTCCCCACACCTGTGTGGGGGTGGCACGGGGTTAGGGACAAGAGAAAGAGATGTTGTGGTTACCGTGGGGGTGTGTTGGATTGCTAGATGAGGGAAGAGGAAAGAGAGGGAGGGAAAGGGAGAAAGGGAAAGAGAAGGAGAGAGAATATGAATATAAGGGAGAATCTCAGGGTGTGCCAGAGACCCTTCAACAGCGGTACCCAGCTTTGGCAAGAAGCACCCCCTCCCAAAATTCACAGCCCCGCTGCATCCAGAGTTGATCAGCTGTTCCCTTCCCCTCCATCTCTCACTGTACCCCCCCTCACCTGTTCCCCCACCCCTACTTCAAAGGCTGTTCCAGGTTTCTCTCCTCCCCCATAGCCTCGTACCTGCGCCCCCGCAGGGTAGCCTGTAGACGATGCTCGGCTGGGCGGCGTGGCGTGGGGCAAAGCGGCGAGTACCCCGCGGATCCTGTGGGTGCAAGAGCGATGTGTGTATGCGCGTGACTGCGCGAACGGCCCTGAGCCGGCCAGCCCGGGAGAGGGTGCGTGGGGGAGTCCGCGAGTGGCTGCCGCGGGCGTGTGCCAGGCGCGGGCGTGCGCGCGAGGGTGTGTGTGCGCGGCCGAGGCGGAGCGCCCGGGCGGGCGACGGCGACGGCGGCGGCGTTAGGACTCGGGGGACACCGCCCCCCGGCCCGCGCGTCCCGCCCCCGCCCAGCCTCGCGCCTCAGTTCGCGCCGCGCCTGGGCTCGGAGCGCAGCAGCGCTGGCTCCTGCTGACAGAGCTGAGCCAGCCCGGGGAGCCCAGCGGCGCGCACTGCCAGCAGCCTCGTTGGCGATGCGGGGCCACCCCGTGCCCGCTCGAGTCCCGGACCCGGCGCCCGCGGGAAGGGGCTGAGCTGCTCGCCGTCCGGATGGGGAGCCTCGGCGCGCTTGCCCTCTGCCTGCTCCGGCTCCTGCTCCTGGGGCTGCAGCGGTCGCCGCTGCCCGGCGCCCGAGCGCAGAGCGCCGCAGGTGAGTGCGACCGCCCGACTCCCCTCGGGCCCCGCGCCCTTCCCTGCAGCTTCTGAGGAGAAAGTTGGGTACGACGGGCAGGAGAGGCTGGGACCGAGTGGCCCGAGTCTGGTCCCAGCCTCTGGACGCAGTTGCTTCGTCCAGGCGTGCCAGGTCCTGCGCCAGTTCCCCCCTGGTCCCCTTGTCGCCTTACTTTCCTGCCTCTCTCCCCCACCCCCGGGCGGGAGTAACTTTCCGCGGTTGTTGCGAATATTTCCACTTGCTGCCTCCCACTTGTCGGAACCTGTCACTCGAGTGTTTTGGGGCGGCGGGATGAGGCGCCGCTTTTCTCCCGGCGGGGAGCACTGTCACCCCGGCAGCTTCTCGGGCTGCTCGCGCTCTTGGAGTGGGGAACACAGTTCCCTAGCAGGCCCAGGCTGCCAGGGCGGTGGCTTTTTCTTTCTCCTCGGAGACACTAAAGAGCATCCAGTCTTGTTCGAAACGCGCTGCTCCCCTTCGCCTGTCCTTAGCCCCTGGAGGTTCCCATGGGAGTCTTTCTGTGAGTGACCCGCACAGCAAAGCCCCATTCACCTCGTGGCGTTATCCAGAGTAATGGGTTACCTTACTAAGGTCCTTTAAGTCCAGTGGCTTTGATCAGTGAGCTAATGGGCTTCTGAAAACTTCGGGACACTGTGTTTTGGTTTGCCCACAGGCAGTCAGCTAGTTCCCTAGAGTGTTTCCGGTGTCTTCCTAGTGGTGAGTTAAGCTGAGAAGACCAGTACCTAGGGTCTATCTAATCACTAAAACCCCATTGGTAGGTCTTCCACACCGGAGTCCCCCAAAGAGGGAAGGAGAGGTGGGGAGGCGATGTAGGCATACCTCCGAGTTCAAAATCACCTCAAAGTTTCTTAGCACCTTTGGTTTCCGAAAGGACCACACAAAGCTGATATTGCAGGGTCGGGGGCAGGTTGAGGTAAGTCCTCGGGACTTAGGAAAGGGCTCCTTTTGGATTGCTAAGCAACAGCTGTGCTCACATAAGAAATCAGGGGAGGAAGAAAGAGAAAGGAAAGACAGAGAACCTGCTGGAAGTGAAGGCCTTTAAACTGGCTACATTTGAAATAAGACCTTCCGGAGCGATGCTTTGTTGGAAATGTCTTAGGCTTTCTTCCCCGGCTGGATGCTAAAATGGAAACTGGACACAGGATGCTTGGGAAAGGACGGATTGTTTCCGTGCCAGGGAAGTTGGTTGAGGAAGACTCTCTTTTTAAGGCCTGTGATGCTGAGAGGCTAGGACAACAAGAGAGAGAAAAGAGGCAGCCGCAGCACCATTCTGAAGATGCTACGCAGCTCTTTTCCTTAGCTTTGGGGTCTGCCTTAGGTGTGCTGTGTTAGGGAGGTGGCAGAAGGATGCTCTGGGCAGTCCTGAGGACCCGGGTATGATTTTATGATTCTGATTAAAGTATTCTCCAAGGCTTGGCTGGCCAGCGCACGAGTACTCACGTTCCCGCAGCAGGAACCGAATCGAAAACATTCCACCACGAGTCTCAGACCTTTTTTGGGTTAGCAGCTGTAACCCAGAACCGGCTCCAGACAGGAGTCCAGGGCTGAATGCGTGTCCGTTCCTCATGCTCCCGCAAGGTGGCGCTCGCCCACAGCTGTTAAATGCAAATCGAGCCGCTTTCATCTCAGGGACAGAACTTCGGTTCAATTTTTAAATGAGTAATGTGTTTATTCAGCAGCCTTTTGTTAAAACATTTAGGGAAGTGTGAGGAGGAAGCACCTTTCCTTTGTTTGCTGTTAGGAACACACGGGGAAGAAAAGCAATCGTGGAGTACAGTTTGGGAAGAAATTGACTGTGAAGGCGCCATATGTTTTCCTTGGTTCTACCTGGGCCCATAGCTTTTGCAAAGCTACAATAGCATATATTTAGCAAGCGGTTGCGCTGTTCCCGGGCTCCTTAAAGGAGTGGGATTAGCTTGTCTTGGTGACTTGGTGCGTTCTAAGCCCCGCTCATTTATGGAAATGGGGATCTTTTTTCTAGACAAGTCTCATCCCCTCTCTACGGTAATGCTAACTAGATCGTTTTAAACTAGATTCTTCCCGTGTTTTCCTTATGAACATCTGTAAATCTCCATGCGTTGTTTTGCAACTGTTAACCCGTTAGAACGGACTTATCTTCTTATTTTATTCCTTGTTGTAGTATTGTTGGAATCCAAATTCGCTATGATTATAACTTTGGTCTCTTTTGAAGCATCTTATTTTAAACTTTCGGCAAGTCTGAGTAAATAATGCATTTTAAAACCCAGTAGTATGTTCTCCATATTCCTTTGATCTGAAGATCCCCGGTCTCGGAAGCAATTTCCATTTGTAAGCTTACATCTAGGACACAGAGGGATGATGGGTTTTGCTGTGACTGTTGGTTATAGTGTCCAAAAGCCGGAGTCCGAAGCTGTCATCAAAGGCAATTTACTCCTTCCTCACGCTGATATGCTTCATGAGCCACCAATATTTTATTTTATTTATTTTTTGGTGAGGGATGATAGTAAAAGAAAAAGTATTATAATAATAGTCAGTAAACAGCAAACCCGATTTGGCATGAGGGAAGTAGATGATTAAGTAAACAGATAAGGGGATAATTAGTCTATTTATTATCAGTATTGCGAGTTAAACCCAGATCTTAAAGGGGACTGGCTCATGGTGACAGTTGTAAGCAATGTAGTCATTTAACTCGATAATTGCTGCCAGACACCTCTGGGGAACCGTTTTTCAGTACAGTTGAATTTTACTTTCTGTTCTGGATTGCTTGATTTGTTTCCTAATAAAAGAACAATTAATGTGAAAACCTGGCTTTGATTCTGTTCCGCCAACAACAGCAAACACGAAATAAATGCAGACCACCGTACAGCCTTCCCTTCCATTTCACTTCCTTCTTGTTTGTTCTGAGCAGTTTCCACAGGCTTCACACTGCCAGCCGAGACGGTGTCGCCTGTAGTAGTGTAGCTGCCACCTTTCAGAGCAACGATCAGAGGACATTACAGCATCGTTCTTTCAAGCACGGGATACTCCCATGACTCTCTGACTGCGTGTTGCTGTGGAAACAAGAGCATTGCTATGTCGGCAGTGGTCCTTGATAAATATTTATCGATGATGATGAAGAGATGGCAGGGTCCTGAAGCAGCCAGGATGGGGAAGGGGGGTTGTGTTTGGGAGGCGATGGGACCTGAGGGAAAGAGTGAGGGTTGGCGCCTGACATCCTTGGTTGGAATCCCACTTCTGCCTTTTGAGCTAGCAGTGCCAGATTGGACAGGTTGTTTATCTTTTCCAACCTCCAGCTTCTTATCTGCAAAGTACGGGTAATTAGAGCTGCCTCGCTGGATCTTGTGAGGACCAAGTGTGGAGAGGCATGAAGAGCGAGGGAAGAGTGGGTTCTCCGTCCAGAATGGGATCTGAGTCCATTACTCTCCCTTGGCATTGGTGTGGGTTTCTGTGTGTGCCCAAGTTGGGCTGGGATGCTTCTGCCAAGCTAAATGAAGCTCGGCGTGGAGGTGGCTGGATTTTCGTGATGCTTTTTAGTTTTCCTTCCTTTATTCATTTTTTAAAAAAGGGGGTGGGCTCCCGTATTCCCTGCTACTGTTTTCAGAAAGAGATTTCAAATGGAAATTTCCAGCAGAGGACACTAGCCACTTTGGTTGTCCCAAGTTTGTGAAAGAAACGTTCAGTTTTAAGCACATTGTGGCCTTTAATTGGCGTCAGTTTAAAAATCCAGCTGGTTGTTAGGCTAACGTATATGACTGTGTCACTGTTCCCATCACCACCTTGGCACACACATTCCTCCTTTGTGGTCAGGCTCTGCCTTGCCTCTGTTCTTATCTTCTGTCAGCCTTGGAAATCAAGTGCCTCGTGCTCGGTGGGCCAGTGGGGGAAAGACAGTTTGTGAAACTGATAAATACACAGAGGCTCAGAAAGCATATAGTAGGCTGTGGCATTGCAAGGAGCAAATAATAATAATAATAAAACCTATGGAAACAAGCCCTGTCCAACAGGTGTTATGAGATTTGCAAACTCATAACAGAGTCAGGTTTAGAAGCCAGCACTGTGTGAATATGAGAAAGCAGTTAGGGCATCTTATGACATCTGTAAGAGGGAGTGTGGGAGGGGAGGGCTTTGAAAGGATTAATAACAATAAGATGTGGTTGAGAGGGACAGCGGTAAACTCTGATCTGTTGCATTGAGTTCAGGTGAGTCAGGGGAACTAGGTAGGGGTCATAGAACTTGCATGAGCTTGCTGAGTGCTTTTATTTACCTGGGGGGTGGGAGAGAGAGAGAGGGAGAGGGAGAGAGAGAGAGAGAGAGAGAGAGAGAGAGAGAGAGAGAGAATAGGGTAGAATTTATTTATTGCTTATGGATTGTAGTAGGAGCTGCAGGCCTCTTCCCACAGCCCGGCTCCCAGCCACCGGCTAGCTTATACCCCCAAATAACAACACACAAACTGTATTCATTTAAACACTGCCTGGCCCATTTCTATTAATGTGTGTAGCACCGAGGTGCGCTTACCAGGAAGATTCTAGCCTACGTCCATGCTGGGTCAGAGCTTCATCGCATCTGCCCCAGAGAGCAGTGGCCTGGCATCTGAGCTCACTTCCTCTTCCTCCCAGCATTCTGTTCTGTTTACTCCACCCCCCTCTGTTCTAACCCATCAGGGCCAAGCAGTTTTTTATTAGCCAGTGCCCTTCCTCCATCAAGAGTTTCATGTCATAAAGAAAATACAGAAGGTCAAGTGGGATTCTGGACACAGATCCCCCTGCAGGGGACCTGTCTCAAATCTATTGGTATAAATAGAGCATAGAGATGGAAGGGAGCAATGTGTGTAATAAATCATGACCGCTAGGGGCTGTTTTGCGCCCAGTTTTCAGTGTGGTGTCACTTGGCTTTCCCTATGAGCATACACAAGGAGGGCTGCTCAGGAGTCCCATTGGATCCATCTCCGGTGAGCTCATGGGCCTGCAGGGTTGTGGACTGGATGTTTCCCACACCAGAGTGCTGAATGCAGTGTGTCTCACTTGCTCATCCAGCCACTGCATGTGAGTGGAGTGTGCGCACAGGCC
This sequence comes from Microtus oregoni, assembly GCF_018167655.1. Taxonomy (NCBI): domain Eukaryota; kingdom Metazoa; phylum Chordata; class Mammalia; order Rodentia; family Cricetidae; genus Microtus; species Microtus oregoni. Next base: position 7,317,475 of record NW_024543079.1, read on the forward strand.
TTTGTACTTTTTGATTATTCGCCTTCAATTGTTTTATTGGGTGCTGGAGGGAATGAAAAGCAGTAAAAGCATTTTGGTGATGAGTTTGGCATTTTCTTTAAAACATTAAATCTGCACCTGCCATAGGATGGAGCTCCCACACTTTTAGGATGTCCAGAGAAAAATGGGACCGTGCATGCTCACCGGAAGTATTATTCATAGTCACCCCACATGGAAAATAACCCATGTGACTGGTGAATCTGTGGAATTGGGTATTGCTACTAATAAAAGGGAACCAATTTCAGATAGATGCTAGGACATATATCAGAAATTGTACGCCAAGTTAAAGTGTCTAGATGTCTTTCATATTGTATGAGAGGCTCAGAAAAGGCAAGCCCATGGAGACAGAGAACATTGGTTGCCCAGGTTGGGCGCGGGGAAGGCTTTCCAGCAAGTCGATGTGAGAGAAGTTTTTGGAAAGGTGGAAATACGTGACCACTGGGAGGTGGCCATGGTTGTTCAACTCTAGGAACTGGTGGAAGATGTTAGTATACTATACTTACAGTGGGCAGAATGTTGTAGAATAAAATCGTTAAGCCAGGAGCTTTCCATTTTGTCCGAATGTGTAGTGTGACCTTGAGGAGCCATTTCTCTGCTTTCACATCTGTAAAATGGGAATGACACTGGGCGCCCAAGGGGATGATGGCCTTGGTGTGACTTACCTCTCTTCAGTTCCCAAAACACACTGCTGCAGGGGCTATTTGCAAGGCCTGTCCCTTTTATTCTCTCTAATCTGTGAATCAAATCTCTGAACTAGTTGTCTCCCTACTCATTGCTTTGGCAACAGTTAAAATAGTTAAAGCAATCAAGTTTTGGCAAAGAACTCGAATGATTAGATGGCTCCATGCATTGTTGGGTAAGTGAAGGTTGAAGCAGCCTCTTTGAACACTGCTTGGCAATGCCAACCGACAATGAGGATGCTGGTCCTTTGTAGGTGTTGTGGTGTGGTAGTGGGATATGGGTAGCCAATGGGGGATAATCGTTCAGTCACTTCCTTCCGTACTGAACGAAGGATATGGCCGTTTAGCAGAAGTGTATGTGCTCACCAAATAAGGACAGGTGTAGTGCTTTTTGGCCCCTGGGTTTCCAGCCAAGATAAACAGCTACAGAGCGAAGAAAGCAAGCTCCATATTGATTTTCTGCCTATCTTTTTTAGGGGCTTCCATCAACTCTGGAAGAATGCTCTCTCTCTCTCTCTGGAAGAATGCTCTCTCTCTCTCTCTCTCTCTCTCTGGAAGAATGCTCTCTCTCTCTCTCTCTCTCTCTCTCTCTCTCTCTCTCTCTCTCTCTCTCTGTGTGTGTGTGTTCTAGGGATCAAACCCAGGGCCTTGCATATGCTAGGCAAGTGATCCCTCACTGAATTACAATCCCCAACTCCTGGTTTTGGATATAGGGTCTGGCTCTATAGCCCAAGCGGTAGACCTTCCTCTTCTCCATCCACCCCGCTTGATTCGTATGCTGCTCTGAAATCAGTCTTGGCCTTTTTGCCATTCTGAACTCACCTCCGGCAGGACAGGGAGCTCATCCCCAGCTCTTGCTTCATACAGTCCTTCAAGCCTGTTTCCCAGAACAGCCCAGATTCTGTCTCCCTCGTCTTTGGTTCCCTTGGGCCTGAAAATGGTCATGAGAACAGAACCTGTTTTTGGGAGTCATTGGTCTTGCATGGCAGGTGGTGGTGGATTCATCTCAGGAGTGCCGTTCATTTTTCTCTCCATTACTGAGCAAAGATGAGTAAGTGAATTCACAAACAAACCCATGTTAGCAAACAGAAGAAAAATTAAAAAGTACCTGATGTTGGATGGTCTTGACTTCCTCAACTGACAATAATGATGGCTTTTTCTGCTTACATGACCACAGTTTGGGTAGGGAATATTTTCCAGACTGCATCTTTTCTCACGATCTGCAGACATCTTTGACAGTCCTTCTTTTTCTGTGACAGTAGGCTGGGTCTCAGGTTCACTTTTCGGTAGTCTGACTCTGGGTGTTGTTTAAAGAGTCCTGAAGACATCAAAACATGGGATGCACATTTGCGATTTTTGTTTGAACTCTAGCCTAGAACAAGATAAAACAGACAGACATCTGGTAAAGTCAGGCATCGAGAAGAAAGACATCTAAACAACATATACCCACAATCAGTTATCTCTTGGATTTTATAAAGTTGGTTTAAATGTGAGAAATTATTAGTCTAATTAAAATGTTTGTCACATTGTCACACTCTGTGCTTAAATTAGTATAGCCTAGAAATGGATGCCTCAGCTTCTTTTTTCCTTAGGCATCTAGGAACCGGTCCCCCATGCTGGAGTCCGGTGCTGGGGACCTCTGCCAGTGTTCCCTGGGTGCCAAAACTTTCAGGAAAGAAGGAAAACTCTGAAGTCTCACCTAAGAGGGAACTGTGTTATTTGCTGCTGCTAACCAGGCCGGGTTTGTTGTCTACCATTTCTTTATGCAACAAGAATCTGTGTGCATGGCTGCGTCCTCTGGTCTGAGCCTCTCAGTGGATTCAGTGGAGGTGTCAGTGAGGGCTTCCGGGATTGAACTTCCGTGGAAGAGGCTCTGCTTCCTGGGTTTCCCAGAAGGTTGCTGTGGGATTGAGCCACTGCCTGGCAAGCTCAGTTTCTGGTGAGCTGGAGGCCGCGCTCCAGCCCTTCCCATGTGGCCCTCTCTTGGCATGGGACAGCTCACAGTTCAGCAGCTGGCTTGGGCGGATTGATTGAGAGGCTAGGGCAGGAGAGCGCCTCAGCAAGGTGGAAGCTATAGTCTTTTGTAACCTAATTTTGAAAGTGACATCCCATTACTTTTACTGCCTTCCTTTGAAAGAGGCAAGAGACTGGGTCCAGCCTACACTCAAGGAGAGGAAATTGCACAAAGGAGTTGGATTAGTCAGGTCCCTCCAAAGACAGAGAACCAATAGAATGTACTATATATAATATACGGTATATATATTATATATATGATAGGCTCTCTCTATTCACATTTATCCTATATATGTTTACTTACATATATTTATTGTTTTATAATGATATATTATCAACTATATAGTCACATTTAATTAAATTATCTAAAAATTAATTGTGACATTATTATACTATACTAAAATTGTATTACTATCAGTAACTACTATTTCACATAATATAGTTACAATTATTATTAATATAAATCATACTATAATATATCCTATATATATGTATACAGATATTATATTTGGAGATTTAGCATAGGAATTGGCTCACGCTGTTATGGAGACTGGCAGGTGTCACTTGTTATCTTCAAGCTGGAGCACAGGAAATGACCCTGGAGAAGGCGTGTTCTCAGATGCCTTGAGTTATGTGTCTCAGGAGTTGCTTGGCTAGCCTTCCCTTTGTGATGCTGGAATTTTAGAGCAATTTCTTGTTGCTTTCCTGTTTCCTTCAGTCCTTCTAAATCTGGCTGTAGAAGGTAGAGATGCTCCTCCTCCTATGGTTCTATGATATCTAGGTTAAGGATGTGGCATGCGGTTACACGAAGCCTGTACAACTGTCCCTGCCACACCTCCGTCAAGGGTGCGGCCCTGCTCTGCCGTATCAGTGTTGAGGTCACAGCCATTTCTGTGTCCAATCCTTTCCCCATTTTGTTGAACTCTGACTGCCTTAGCTGTTATTAACTTATTCCGTCTACCTTTCTTCTGTTTGATGCGCGTTTATCATCTCTTTAATTTTACCTCTTGTGACAGGGAGTGTGTGAGTGGCCGTGTGGGGAAGACACCAGGCCAAGATTAGACTTGTCTCACACCAGAGTGGGGTGGGGGTGGGAAGGGTCACCAGTTATCTTCCCGAAGCTTTGAGCCCTCGAGAAGCTAGGCATGTTGCCAGCTGTCGCCCCACATCTCAGCTGGCTCTTCTTCAGGAAGGTTATCGTTCTCTAAACAAAATCGTGTGGAACAAAGCAGGGGCCAGCTCTCGGGAGCTTTCATTGCGTTGTCTTGAGGCTGCTTTAATTAGGTTTACTGGGGAACTATGGAACCTACTAGAGGTGAGGGAATGGAGAGCTTTTAACTTTTGAGATACGCAGCTTAGCAGTGCAAAAACCCTTAACTTTATCTAAGTGTGGAACTACTCTTTGCTTCAAACACAAGTCATATATACATATATGTATATGCACATATAAACACATATAACACACATGTGTATACACATGTATATGTATATGTGCATATACATGCATATTCACACTTGTATATGTATACATATGTGTGTATGTGTGTGTGTGTGTGTGTGTGCGCGCATCTGATAGACTTCCCAATGTGAGTTTTACATTTTCTACTCAGAAGGTATCTATTCTAAGTAGCAAAGTAGCATTTCTGGACTTGACCTCCTCGACACCATTTCTGATGGTAGAATGCCACTAATTTGAACAAACTCCGCAGCTTCAAGGTCACCACTGCCTATAAAAACTGTACATGTATTTTAAAATGTTCATTAGTTGAAAACTGTAACCTGAGTCATTTTTAAGGAGAACTAGATGAATTCAAGTTTCTTGTCTTTATTGTCTTTACCTTCCTGTGTATAAAAAACACTTGGCATATATTTCAATCCCCTTGCGTGTAGTCTCCATATTGCTATTGCGGATGCGTTTCTCAGTTCTGTTTCTGTTTCCTCTCACCTGGAAAACCTTGACAGCTGTCATTTATCCCAGAAGAAATGCTGGTCATCTACTCCTTCTGGGGCTCTAGGGTCCTGGTTACCGCCTGGTTCCATGGTTACCTTTGCAGATGTTTATCCATCTTTATGACCCATGGGTTTTTGGCTTCAGCCTCAGACATCTCTTTGAGGGCTTTAGCTTTCTTGGAGATCCTTTCTCTCACTCCTTGCTTTATCTCACATAGGAGAGTCTAGGAACTTTGCCTTGGGCTCATTGCCTTAGGCTCAGACTTTTTATTTTTTAAGTCATGCTAGGCCCAGTGGTTAGATTAGGAGAGCAGATAAACTTCATGAGACTCAGCTTCTCCTGTGGCATTTCTCATGGTTTAGACAGGTTATCTCATTGATTCCTGCTTTGGCACAGTGATTCTTGGTGGGCATCTGGGTATTAGGGTGTGCCCTTTGTTGTTGTCAACCTATTTCAGATGTCAGTGGCATGATTGTAGAGCCGTTTCACCAAGTCTGTGTACTTGTTGCAAAAATTTCTACCACTTCTTTATTAAGTTCCAAAGCATATTTTCTTAAAAGTAAGGTGCCCACTGAGGCTGGGAGAGGTGAAGTCTACCCTTGGTCTGGCTGTTTCTGGTGTGCATAGCTCTGCATGACATCAACACTGGGTCAGTCCTTTTTATACGGTAGCTGTAGCCAGTGTTTAGCTATGCCATTGCTCTCTCTCTCTCTCTCTCTCTCTCTCTCTCTCTTTCTCTTTCTTTTTTCTTTACTTTTAATTGTTTTTGAGACAGGGTTTCTCTGTGTAGCCCAGACTGCCTTAAAACTAGCTCTGTAGACCAGGCTGGCTTCAAACACCCAGAGATCAGCCTGCCTCTGCCTCCCCCTGAGTCCTGAGATTAAAGGCGTGTGCTACCACCGCCCAGATGCCATTGCCTTTTTACAGCGGCATCATGGGTGGTTTCATGGCAATATTTTGAGCATTTACTTAAGCAATATTATAGACAATAGGCTCTTCTTGTTTATGGACCAAACTCACCATCTACAAGGCCGCATCCTCCCCTATGGGCAGAAAACAGAGCTGATCTTATGGGTGAAACAATAAGATAAGTAGTAATTATTGAAGTGTGTTAAAATAATTTAAGTCCTAGAAGCAGATAGATGGCTTTATCTCTTAGAAGAGACAGGGAAGAAATGGAAGTAGGATACTGGCTAAGGGCATTTTGGATTTCTGTAATATTATTTCTTTCTGAAAAGGGAAATGTATTCAAAATAGATTTGTTAAAAACAAGTTGATAATTTTTGATAGGGAAGAAGATAGGTGTTATTACACTTTTCTTTATAGTAGTTCAGGACTGAAATTAGCCTCGTAAGAGGTAATACTGGGAAGTGGCTGGCTGGAGAGATGGTTCGGTGGGCAAGTGGATTTGCTGCTCTTGCAGGGGACCCCATTTTGGTTCCCCCAAACCCTCTCCAGGCAGCTCACAACCTTCTGTAACTCCAGTTCCAGGGTATCTGATGCCCTCTTCTGGCCTGCACAGGCACTGCATGCACGCGTGCATGCTAACACCCAGTCATATACACTGATTCAGGGATAAAAATGAATCTTAAATGACGCCTGTGGAGTTTAAGATCTGTTAGTAACGACAGTTGATAAGGGTTTAGAATACATTTACTGTTTTCTCCCTTCATCTTTTCAAAAATCAATCTGGATTTTGTTTCCTATGTAGAAAGCCTCATTTTAGGGTTGTAATGATGATTTCCCAGGAGGCAGGGGAGTGTGTTCCAGTATTGCCGCATCAGCTCAGGAGAGAGGTAGAGTCTGTTGTAGGTACATGGAAACAGTTGAGTGTGAGTTCATGGTGGTCTGTGGGGAGCTTATGAGGTGCAACAGCTGTCCTCTCTCTATACCCACTTCTCTCTCAGGACCTTTGTGGAGCAGATGTCATCACTGTTTAGACATAGCAGATGGGACAGTGCTGGCTCTGGGATCATATGGGTCCTAATAAGGCTTTTTGACTCAGTCTCCTTGGTGTTTGAGGATGCTGTAAAGCTGGGCAGCTTTTGCATCTGTTAATTACCTGGTGACTTCTATGTTTGTTTCTTTTTGTTCTCCCTCTCTCTTGTGTGTGTGTGTGTAAGTGCATGTATGCATGTATATGTGTGTATGTGGACACACATATGTGGAGGGTAGTGTGTGTATGTATTTTGACACACACATGTGGAGGTTAGTGCATGCATGCGTGTGTGTGTGTAAGTACATGTGTGTATGTATATGTGTGTATGTAGACACACACATGTGGAGAGTAGTGTGTGTATATTCTTGGACACACACATGTGGAGGCTAGTGCATACATGTGTGTGTGTGTAAGTGAATGTGTGTATGTATATGCATGTATGTAGACACACACATCTGGAGGGTAGTGTGTGTATATTCTCGGACACACACATGTGGAGGCTATTGTATGCATGCATGCATGCGTGCGTGCGTGCGTGCATGCGTGTGTGTGTGTGTGTGTGTGTGTGTGTGTGTGTAGGCTACAGGTCAATGTTGAATTTCTTCCCAAGTTGCTCTCCACCTTATTTATTGACTAGTATCTCTCCTTCAACCTATACTGTAGAGATCTGGCTAGACTGACTGAACAGGAAGCTCCAGGGATCTGCCCATCTCTACCCCAACCCCCTCAATGTTGGGGCTACAGATACACACCATTGCACCTGGATTTATTCTCTTAAGGTAGGTGCTAAGGATCCAAACTCCAGTCTTCATGCTTGTGTAGCAAGTACCTTATCAATTGAACCATCACTCTGGCACCCTTCTAGGTTTTTATGACTTATTTTGGAGAAAGGATTCCATTTTGTACCTTAGACAAACCTAGAACTCATTATGCAGTCCCCTATTGGTCTTGCACTTGTAATCCTCCCGCCTCTGCCTCCCAGTTGTTGAAATTAAAAATGTGAGCTACTATGTCTGGCTTAACTTCCATGTTTAAATTTTCTTTAAAATTTTATTTTCTCTCTGTGTGAATATTTCTGCTTGCATGCATGTCTGTGCACCCCTTTTGTGCTGTGCTGTGAAGATGAAAAGAAACTGTTGACTCCCCTGAAACTAGAGCCACAAATGGTTGGGAGCCTCCATGTGGGTGCTGGGACCCAGCCCGGGTCCTCTGGACGTTCAGCATTTCTCTTAACTGCAGAGGCATCACCCGAACCCCTTGAATTCCATGAACTTGGAAAAAACTTTGTCATGAAAATAAAATCACTTAAAGTCTTTGATGGAAGTATATTTCAAAAACTATCTTTTTTTTCTATCGAACTATTTAGTTCTTTGATACCATCCATTTTTCCCTGAAAGAGAACGAGTTATGGAATCTTTAGGACCAGGACATGGAACAGAATGTTTCCAGAATTGCTCATTTGTAGCTGCAGCTTCGTCAGAACAGGCGACATTAGCATGTGACAGGAGGGGCGCAGAGTCTCTTGGAAGGACGGTTTCCAACCACTCAAAGTATGCAGAAGAGAAGAGCAGTTGGCTGCTGTCGGAATGGAAAGTTGAAAACACAAGATGCCAGACGGCTTGGTGGAATGATGGATGAAAGAGGGATAATAATAGGGACCCGACTCAAAAGTTATGAAAAACACAGGTGCACTGGGGTGTGTCTCAGAGCGGGAAGGATTCAAAGCGAACCTCCCGGGAATAAATGCATGAGGGGACATGACTGCCAAATAGGAAGCGACGACACTCTGCATCCTTCAGGTGCTTCAGATGAGCCAGGCAGTTGTCAAGGGCTGTAGTAATTGTCACTCACCCTGTCTCCTTAACAGTCTTAGGATGTGGGCACATTTATGATCCAAATTGAAGAGCATAGTCATTGATACTAAGCCTGGATGGAAAGCCTGCCTTTGGAAATTTCCACGGAAATATTTTTGGGGAGAATTTTAGGATGCCATTTACATTTTATAATCCCACCAGGAAGACGTGGTATTCCCATATATTACATAATAAATTTGATTTTGTGAAGATTCAAGGATTTGGCTGTGAATCCGTTCATGCAAGAGTTTAGGTTCCTAACCTAGAGTGGTACTGTACTGAATGCTAGACTATTCTTATGGCAACAAGAAGTATGGGAGAGAGGATGCTGTTTGTGCAAGAAGCCTTGCAGCTCAGGGCAGCTGTGCCCCCAAACCTCAGGTTGTGCCCTTTGCTTCTCTGTGGCTCCAGAAAAATCACACAGTCTAGAAAAAAATGTGTTTTTCTTGAACAGGAGATTGCTCTTACAATTCACTGAGAGCGAAGCTGATGCTCACACCATCAGGTGGGGTTGCTTTTGAGTTCATGGATGTGTCTACTGTTGAATGTTGTGGCTTCTTTTTTCTGTTAAAGTCTCTAATTCTGAGAAGAGCGGTCCCACAGAATTTTATCTGTGACTTTCTAAAGATGCCTAATCTCTTCTCTACCTTGTTGACTCTTGCACAGTGAGACTAGCAATAAAGGACAGGATCCTTTCTCAGTTTCAGCCCTGTGACCACAGGTTAAAGCATCATCCCTAATATGCCTTTTGGTTCCAGGACGAGTCTTCCTTGTGGAATTGGGTCAGATGCAGATGGCGCTTCTGTTCTAAGAAGAAACACACAGGTGTGTAAGGAGCAGGCTCAGCTCAGAGCTCTGACTTTGGACTCCACGGTTGTCTCAATCATACACTATGACCTTGAACACTTTGAGCCGTCAGAATGCCTCCCTCTGGTCATCTGTGAAATGAGGCTAATGGTGATGAGCTGTCAGTGGTGGTGGTGACAGATCCCTGAGGCGACACAGGCAGAGAGCTCAGGGGAGGGCCAGGCTCATGGAAAGCATGCAGACATTTCTGTCCATTCTTGGTGGTTTTATGGATTCTGGGAGCTCAGCAGAGCCCTGTTCCCGCAAGAAAGCACAAGAAGAACTAGGTTGGCCAGTTGTTTTCATTTGTCTTAGTTACTGTTCATTTCCTGTGACAAAACACCTTGACCAGCGACTTATACTAAAGCATTTCCATCTGGGGCTCGCAGTTTTGATGGCGAATCCATGGCCATTGTGGAAGAGAGAGGCCAGCAGGCAAGCAGGCAGGAGGCTGTAGCAGTAGCCAAGAGCTTGTATCTTAGCCACAAGTTGAAGGTGGAGAGAGTTACCCAGGAATGGCATGGTCTTTTGAAACCTCAAAGCCCACCCTCAGTGACACACCTCCTTCAAGGCCACACCTCCTCTTCCTTGCCAAACAGTCCCACTGAGGACCAAGCTTTTAAATATATGAGCCTATGGGAGCCATGCTTGTTCAAACCACTGCACCATTTGTCTAGGATAGAGGTATTTCCCCAGGTATGAGACCTTAATTGTCTTTAAAAATCAGCAATCTTGAGTATACATGGTGAGCCAGCTACTCTAAGGCCTGTTTGAAAGCCCCATACTCTGTTTAGAGTGACCACCCGGGCACATGCTATGTAATATCTGAAAATTGCATTTGAAAGTCATATTTCTGTGAGTAAAAATGATTATCAGGCATTTGACTTGCACTTAGAATAGCTTTCTGTTCATTTCTGAAAAACTTGCTACTGAAGGAAAACAAATTTTAATATCAGTGTCTGAAGAGACTGTCAAAGAGGTGATTCATAGGGGTAAGGTTGAGGTTATGGGATGCTACAAGGGATGCTGAGGTACCTGGGGGCCTCGGAGCACTGGGGCACCATCATCAGCTTTAACCTGTAATGGGCCAGCAAGGAGCTGGCCTCCTGGAGCCCTGAGGTTCAGGAGGCTGCATGAGTGACTGGTTCCTTGGCCCTCTGGTCGCAGTACGGAGGTCTGATATGGTTCCTGTGTTCTTAGAAGGGGTGGGAGAGCTGCTAGGAGCTTGTCTGGCAAGAGGAGCCGGCTGGGTTCTTTGTCCTGTCCCTCTCCAGTCTCACTGTGCCTTTCTTGGCATGGTCGTGTTTCTCAACGGAAGTCTTCCTCCATGTGTGGTCCCTAGAGAGCAGTGTCACCTTTGCACGGGGACTGTCCAGAGATTCGGACTTTTGGGATGCACCACAGAATTATTGAATTAAAGTCTGTAGGCTAGAGTTCAGCAACTTGTGTTTCAATGACTTCCCCTCTTCAAAGTGACTTTGATGATACGGAAGTGTGAAAGCCGCTGGCCTAGAAAGCAAAGATAGGTACGTCATCCACCATGGGGACCCTGTGGCCATTCAGGTGCCGCTTGGTATGTAAGTGTGTTGTACTCCCAAGTCAGTTGATTCAGGGAGCTTTGCTGTCTTTAGTCATAACACTTTGGAAATAATTGGCTTATGTATCTTGGTGTTGGTTTTTGTAATTATTTCTACTAGAATTCACGCACCAAGAGGGTTGAGCTTTTGTCTTATTCACTGCTGATTTCTTGTTCTGTCCACAATTCCTATACATAGTGTGAGCTTACTGTGGTGAATAAGTCACGATTTCAGACTCGAATTGAAGACCATGTGTTCTGTCTTTTATAGTAATAGTCGATTTAACTTACAGCCACCAATAAAACATCCTCAGCAGTGTTTCCATTTTTTTGAAAAAAAAAAGAAATAATTGATTTATAGAAAGAATGCCTCAAGTATCCCAGCATGTACCAGAAAACAGGGCACAATGTGTCTGTGTCACCCAGTGACACTTAGTCTCCAGGGAATCCCCCTGAGCCTTCACCACTCTATGGAAGCGTACCCGGTATTCCCGAGGTTATGCAGACTACTCTCCCAGACGACTGTTCACTGGCCACACCTGGGCTTCAGCCTAGCTTACATCCACTTGCAGGCCAGTGTCCTTTTCATTTCAACGTTGTGCAAGATTCAAAAGAGTCTTCTGGATTGTAAAGATCGAGTGCATCGTAAAGGAATAGTTTGACCTTAAATATATTTTATCTGAGGTCACCCAGCATGTTGGAAAGGAAATGACAGTGGAGCCAGAGAGAGCAGAACTAAGTCCGTATGATCTCCGGCAAGTTACTCTGCCTTTCTGAGCCTTGGTTTACCTTGTGTCTGTCAGTGATTCTATCAACTGGCAGGGGACTTGTGAGGTCTTGGATGAAGCATTGAATAGTTGGCATGGGGTAGTAGCTATGGTGGTTATATTGTCTTATAGAGAACTGGTAATTAATGTATAAGTTATATGATAAATCTCAATGTCATGCACAGATCTGAGTTCACTCTTCTTTGTTAGGAAAACTTGTTAGACCCCCACAATCCCTGGAGACATTTTAATCCCCATCTGGACTGGAATTCTTATCATCCTCCTTTCTCTTTGCGTGCCCTGGGGAAAAATAATTTATCCTTTTTTTCTGAGCTCCCCATTTCTTCATCAGAAAATGAGGATAATTGTGCTTATCTCATTGGTTGATTGTGAGCATAATGTAAAGATAGTGTAAAAATTATGGTCATGCTCAGTGTGAATTTCCTCTGGTGTACACACATGGCCGTGTCTCACTGCTGTCTGTTGACGCACAGATATGTGCCTGAATTGGTAGCTACCAGGCTTGATCCTATCTGGGAATGTTAAGATAACCAGTTACCCCTCCAAAACTCCTTTCTCATTTTCTCGAGTCCTGCTGTTTCAGAGGCTTGCCTTCTATTGCACCACGCAGAACCTAGGAAGTAACCAAAGTGATGCTGAGCACACAAGGACACCTCTTGTCTTTTCTGCCCTAGACACTCTTCCAGTGGCTAAAGTTTTATAAAAACTTTTAACACATTTTTATCTGAACCCCTGAGCTCAGAGGGTTTAAAAGGAGGGGCGACGTGCTGTTTCAGGGAAGCGGGTTTTCTGGGGAGGTAAACAGAAGGAGCAACAGTCTGACTGTCAGAGAGGAGGAAGGAAAACCAAAAGACACAGTAGTGAAATTACAATAAACTTTATGGTCTGAGCTGCTGGCTCTGAAGGTAGGGATGCCCCCGAGACCACACCTTATTGCTTTGTGGAGATCCTGGCAGTCATGACCTTGGTGCCGGGGGGGGGGGGGGGGGGGGAGGGGGGGGAGGGAGCGATAGGTGTGAGCTTTTAATACACTAACTCATGTTTCCTAAGCTTGACTTATAAGAGGTGACTGGATTATTTTTACAGACTCCCATAATTCTCTTTTGTAATGCTTCACTTTAAGGCACTTCATCCCATGCAGACCCTTGCTCTTCTCAATGGCTGGCAAGTCTTTGGTGACAGGACCAACCCAAGGCCCTGTGGGAGTTGAGGGTTGGGCTCTCAACCTGCTGTTCAGACCCTGTTCCTGGGGTGCCCACTGTGGCCCCCTTATGTCATGGGACAGGGCAGCAAAGCATGCAGATTCTTTTTCGTGGCTTTCCTAGTCAGGTTGTCTGGTGTTTGGCATAATGTCTTCGAACTCGAGACCTTGGATCCAAGTGTTTGGAGGCATAAGTGATTTAAGGGATAAACTGCAGCTCTCTGTATAGTTCTGTTGTCATAGAGTCAAGTTTTCATGGGAGTAGCTTGAATGGAGGCATAGCAGCTGAGCGAGGAGCAAGAGGAGACGGTGCACAAAGGATTGTAAGTCAGAGGGAGAGAGCAGGGAATCTGGATGGCATCCAGCACACGACCATGCTCACTGGGCTTGGCTGTATCCATTTCCTTGGACAACAAAGCTCCCTCTCTCCTTCTTCTGACTTTTAAAAATTTAACTTGAACTAACGCATCGAGGAGCAAGTTTGCAGCCTAGGGTCTTAGTTCAAAAGAATCTTTATTCCCCATGGGAAACGCATATAAGCAATCCCTGATGTTTGGACAGCCGACAATGAGGTGGTGACTGTGAGAGGACGCGTTCTGTCTCTTGATTGTCACCGCGATTCAAATGGTCTGGGGAAGTCGTGGTGTGGAACTTCTTAACTGCAGCCTGGTTGTGGTGCAAACCAGGCCAGGTTCTGCCATGACCTCTGCCTCCCAACTTAGAGATGTCTAAAGCAGTTTGATGTCTCTCTTTGTCATTTGCATCAAAGGGAGAGACTTAGCAGGCGATGTGTTTAACAAGAAAGGGCTACAGATTAGGTTAATGTAGAGGTTTTTTTCTTTTCTTTTCTTTTTTTTTTTTTATAAAATCAGCCTCCAATATATTTCAAATGTGCAAAAATTTTGTTGAGAATTTTATACATGCATACAGTGTGTTTTGATCAAATCCATTCCCCATTCCCTCTCTGATTTCTCTCATCTCCCAAACTATCTTTCCCTCCCAACTTCATATTCTCTCTGCCTCTCTGTCTCCCTGTCTGTCCCTGTCTTTGTTTATCTCTCTGTCCCTGTCTCCCTCCCTTTCTCTAATCCAGCAAATACACTCAATGCTACCTGTATGGTGTGGGTGGTAGGGATGTAGGACCATCTGCTGGAGCATGGGCATCCTTCAAGTAGCTGTATCCCCTCCTCTCCCAGCAGCCATCGGTCTCTACTAGCTTCTCAGCTAGGGGAGGGAGATCATGAGCTTCTGCCTATGCTGGGAGTTCGACTGGCTTGATCTTGGGCAGGTCTTGTGTGTGCTGTAGGTTGATATGTACAACAGCCCCATCATACACAGCAAATAATCTCTCTCTCTCTTTTGCAAGGTCTCATGTAGACCTTCAACTTCCTATATAACTGAGAATGACCTTGAACTTCTGGAACATCTGCCTGCATTCCTGACTGCTGAGATTATAGATTTGAGCTGCCACACTGTTTTCTGTGGTGCTAGGGGTTGAGGGCTTTATGAATGCCAGACAAGGCCTCTTGTCAGCTGAACTGCCTCCCCAGCCTTCTAAATGTGTGCACTCTTAAGGCGGTGAAGTAAGAGGTGTGTAAACAGTTGACATCATGACTTCTAGATCGGATGATTTGAGAAATCGAAATTGAAATGATAGTTTCAGCTCTGTATTCATTAGCTTTCCCTGCATAGCGAAGTCTACCGAATCAGTCACTTAATACTCATTTATCATCTCCCGGTCCTGGGAACCAGTGATCTGAGAATAACTTACCGGCATCTTTTGCCTTGTTCAAGGTGTCAGCCTGTGCTATGAGCACATCTGATGCACTGGTGAAGGATCTGGTTTTGTGTTCAGGGTGTTGATGGCTACACCAATTTCTTTGGCAGGCTCCAGGCTTGAGACCCTTAACTCCTTGGGGTTGTTAGCTAGAAGACGCCTTCAGTTTCTTGCCACAGGGATCTCGCCAACCTAGTGCCTGAATTTAAACTCCCACCCAGAAGGAACAGAAAATGCATCCCTCTGACCATGTCCACATGTTAGAGGCTAGCTCTTAGTACATCCCACGCAGAAGGGAAGGGTAATATACATATTCTGAGTGATGTGGGGTAATTAATCATTGGGATCTTCCTGGAGCCTTCGCTCTGTAGACTCACATTTCCAGATGTCCCTTAGCATACTTTAGACTCTGGCTACCAAAGGTTTTGGGTCTTTAGGTACAAGAAAAGTTGAAGTTTAACAGAAAGACTGAAGGAGGGGAGCAGAGTATCCTGATATACTTTCTGAAGTTACTTAGGTATCGTATGAAGGCCTTGAAATATGTGACTTTCTCTGAGTATCGCTCTACAGAGAAAGGACTCGAGATTCGGAAACAAGCTTGAATCTCCGCCAGTCTCACAAGGGTTCAAAACGGTTGGATTCTAAAGATGTCTACAGGTACTGAGAGTGAAGGTTTTGTTGGGTTCACTGACACGGTGGCACCTTCCGGTCTGCTGGGGAGGGGGTTAAGCGGGACCTGACCAACAGTCTAGGCTGAATATCAAGATATCAAGGTGTAGCATAAGCAGGTACAAAGGTCAGCTTAGGTTCCAGGGTGGATGTTGGAATTTAGGGGACTAGAGACAAAGTAGGGAAGGGTTAGCTAAGAGCTGAGTCTACTTTCTCTCATCTGGGGCAGGATTGGCGAGAGCTTTGCTTTTTGCCATTATTCATTCACGTCTCCCCCACAGCACTGAATTTGGACTTTGCAAAACCAATTGAAGCCATTGTACTCAGCCGCCTGCCAACTACAAGGCCAGTTTTTTTCCTCTCCTACCACCTTTGTCTGCACAGCTGTGATTGGAATTCTTTCAGTTTTCTTTTAGACGATAGAAATGAGGGGGAAATGGAAATATGAAAATGCAGGTACGCGTGGTGATCGTGCGGGGCAAAGATGGAGGCTGCCCAATGCCCGGAAAGTGTTGACTGCGTAGCTGGAATTGGTTACTGCTCAGACGCTTCAGTTGTGAGGGGAGCGAAATGAAAGGACACACAAGAAATGCTGGAAACGTATCTTCCAACTTCATTCTCCCAAGGCCAAGTTTAGCGATGGTGGGAAGTGCGAAATCTTAAAATCAGGGCTGGAGAAGCAACACGGGGGAAACATGAAAACCTTCAGCGAGTCAAAGGCAGAGAAATCAGCAGAGCCGTAGAGCTTGTGACAGGGGGTGGCTTGCTCCAGACTCCTTAATCAAGGGGGCACTGTCCTGCTCCCTGTTGACACATTTGAAGGAAGCTGATGACAGCGTCAGAACTGCCACGCCACTGCCAAAGGATTTTTGAAAGCATAAATCAGACCGGATTCCTCCTCTATTCAAGTCGTTCTGCTCTGCACTCCCATACAAAGGTCTCGGCCCAACTACGGCCTTCTGCCTGTTCGATCTAGTTCCTGGTAATGTCCCCCCACCCCACTTCTGCCATTCGCTCATTTGATTGGGTTTCACCCAGGGAATAGCAGACTGCATCCCAGGGGCCCCGTCTGGCTTGTTGTCTGCTTCTGTATTACACGGGAATGAAGAATAGTGTTTCTATCTTCAGGGGTTATGGAGATTATATGAACTTTGAATATCAATGTCTGTAAAAAAAAACACGCAGGGGAGCATTACAGCTCACCGCCATTTGCTTCTGCAGCATCTGTGGCTGCTTTCATGTTGGATGGTGTAACTGAGATCCACAGTGAAAACCAAGAGGCCTGCAAAGGTTAAAAGTGACCGTAGCCTGTCCTAAAAAGGGTGGAGAGGCCTTGCTCTTACACCAGTGGGCCTCTTTCTCTCTCAGGATAGCCTGTGACTACCTCAGGGCTTTCACTCTGTGCTCTGTCTGGTCTTCATTTTAGATATAGTATTACTTTTATTTGTATGTATGTATGTATGTGTGTGTGTGTGTGTGTGTGTGTGTGTGTGTGGTCTGTCTGTCTGTCTGTCTGTGTGATTATATGCCATGTGTGCAGGTACTGACAGAGGCCAGAAGAGGGTGTCAGGTCCACTGGAACCAATTATAGAAGGGTGTGAGCTGCTTATCTTGGGCACTGGGAACCAAACGCAGCTCCTCCGTGGAGCAGGACCAGTAGACCCATCTCCGCAGAGCCTTCTCTTCAGGCTTCCCTTCTCAGCCTTCGTCATCTCTGTCTAGATATTTCTCCTTTGTTTGCCGTTCCCATTTTCATGTGATGTTCTTTGGTTAGTAGCATCTCTTCCCTCAATGCCTTTCTTTCCTTACTGGCTTGCTTATCCCACTTGAAAATAAGATAGACAAATAAAATTCATTTTTTTGATCGCTGTCTGGGAAGTGCCTGACTGTCACTATGCCGAGATGACAGATTTAAGTTGCTGCTTTAAGGGTTTTGCCTTAGTAGTGGTGGTGTTGGGTGGGGCAGGCATACTGCATTTGCCTCTAGTCAGGGATGTTTCTAGCAGCCCGGACACTTGGCTGTGCTTAAGGAAGTATTGCTGCCTGGACTGAGCTGGTATCCAATGGCCATCATAGAAAGCTAAGCCCTTTGGTGTGATAGGAACCATACAGACTAACCTCCAGTGGTGGGAGGGGAGGAGGGTAGAACATGGCAGTACCCGTCTAGAATCCCAAGACTTATATCCTCGCTGCTTCTGGAGTGAGGAACCGTGGAGACTGCCCATGCCCATCTGCCCATGCAGAGAGGCAAGGTCGTACTTTCCAGGGATGGCTGAGGTTGCTTTGGGGCATTGCTTGATGTGCACTTCAGTGACCCAGGCTGGGAGAGCTCAAAACACCATTCACTTCTGCAGATGCCCAGGGCTGCTCTAAGTCTTCTGCTCATGTATAGTGGTTAGGAAGAGAACAGGTGATCTGGAGTCAGGTGTTGGCTCTGTCACCTATAGATTTCTGGCTCGTGCCTTGATTTTCTTATATGTCCAAAGGGTCTAATGACAAGAGCCACCCCATAAAACTGATATGGGATTAAGAGAGTCGATACCTATATGGATCATATAACATGTGTCCAATGTCAGCCGTTGCCATTATCACCATTAGCTAAGTCATTGCCCTCTCATGCCCACAAATGATGTCTTAGGAAAGTTTCAACTCGTGACACCAAGTGTCCTTTATGCAGCAAAACTGAAAGTCTCGGTGTGTGTTTCTGTTTTGTCTGGTTGTATCAACCCCGCCCCCACCCCATGTATAGTGTGGTTATTTAATTACATCTCCCAGCTTGCTGCATTCTAGTCTCCCAAGTAGGAGTCACCATATTAGCATGGTAATGTGGCCCTAATAACCTACCACGTCTGTGTAAATAAGAAACATCTGTGCAATATTTATGACCCATAAAGCATAGTTACACTTTAAAATGTTGTTCTAATCCCAAGTAGGTCATTGTGATGGAGCCGTGATCTGAGGACCCTCCTGGGGCCTCCTGCTCAGCTTGCTGGGGTCTGTGCCAGCCGCCCAGATGGGAGTGGGCAGTGCCACATGGCAGTTGGCAAGGGGCAGGCTCCTGAGGGGATTTTGTGTCCATCAGAGCAAAAAATGAGTTGCCTTTTTGCAGGAAAAATGGGGTAAAGGTGCTTTTTATCAAGAGCAGCCAGTTTTTGGTTGCACGCAGGGTTGAGGATCTCTGGGCATAGTGTAGGGAGTGTGGAGGCTTGGCATAGTGTCCTGACACCATGAACATTTGGTTTGTGCTGCCTGTGGTGCAGTTTTGCAAAAGCATCCAGAAGACTCGGGATCAATCTCAGTAATCGTGCACGGAGCCACAGTGGGTGATTTCTGAAATACCTGTCATTCTCTTTGGTCTTAATTCTCTCTCTGACTTCCCTGCTAATCTTCTCAGTGGCCCGTGTGCTTTTAGAAGCTAACTTACAGTTCTCTTGTGTGTTGTCTTTGTGTTTATGTAGCACGTGTGTTCTCCTGTGTGAGTGTGTAATTGCATTTGTGTGTGTGCATGCATGCATGCAAGTGTGGCCAGAGATAGATGTCAGGAGTCTTCCTCAGTTTCCCTCCATGTTAATTTCTGAGGCAGGGTTTCTCATGGATCCAGGAGCTCACCATTTGGCTAGGCTGGCTGGTCCAAGAGCTGTAGCGACCTGTCTCTGCTGTCCCAACACTGATGTACATGGACTGCCATGTCTGACTAGTATGTAGGTTTGGAGGATTCAAATTCAGGGTCCTTGTGCTTGTATGGCAGGCAATTTCCTAATGAAGGCATCTCTCTCGGCCCAGAATTGCTGTGTGTGTTCTGGGCTCAAGCTTGGGTCTTTGTGCTCTCATGGCCAGCACTTTATCAACTGAGTCATCTCCCCCATCTCTAACTTGGAAATTATCTAATGAATCCATTGCTCTTCCTCTTTCATGTCACCTGATGTGTCCTTAAAGTCTGCAAACTCATTTGCAAGTTTAGCTAGGGAGAATGCAACTAGAAAGACAGATTTGTCAAGCTTTGTGTTCTGTGAACAGAGTGTCTCAGGACTCAGCAAAAATTTCCCATAAAGGGTCAGATTAGTAGCCACAGGAAAAAAGTGTAAACAAAGGGACTTGGTTGTAATTCAATACAATTTTGTAAAGTGCAAAGCTGGCCAGAGGCTGATGGTTTTCGGATCTGTCCGTTGGTGGTAGTATACACAACAGTAAACCGGTTCTGGTGTGATGGTACATGCCTGTAATCCCAGCCTTTGGGGGCATGAGGCTGGGTGACTGAGAGTGTGAGACAAACTTGGGCTTTACAGTGAGGTCTTGTCCTGGAAGATGGAGGTGTATGAGGAGGAAGAGATAGAGAAGGAACAGAGGGAAGGGAGGAGGAAGAAAGGAGGAAGAAGAGCAATTGAGTCAACTGTCCTTCTCGGTGGATTGTCTACAGCGACCTTCTCATAAACCTCATGCTAAGGCTGGGGAGCAGAAGAGCACAGCTGTTTTAAAAGTAAAAAAAAAAAAGATTCTATTTAATTGTTTAGTTGTGCCTGTGTAATGTGTGTGCCAAACCTGTGTGTGGAAGTTAGAGGACAGTTGTGTGAGTCATTCCTCTCCTTCTCCCAGATGGGTTCTGGGGAACCAAACTCTGGTCCTCGGCCTTGGTGGTAATCGCCTTTACCCACTGAGCCATCTCGCTGGCCCCGGATCAGGGTCTTAAAGATCTGTAAAGCCCTGTCCAGGTGCTACCTCTCCTTATAACCTGAAGTAACCACTGTTGCGGGGTCTGAACATGGTGTATTTTGGATTGCATTATACCTGTAGAAGGGAACATTAGGCCCTCCCCTAAAACCTTGTTCTCATGAGCTGGCCTTGATGGGTGGCTAGTGTGGGCTTACCCGTATGTTGGATTTATGTTACAGTCAGGTTGTTGATGTCCTTTGAGCTTCAGTTCATTTACAGCAAAGTGGGACTAGCAGGCTTGTGCTGGTCTACTCAGAGTAATCAATAGGATTCTGTGTGTGAGATGCTCAACTCTGTCCTAGACATAACCTGTCTGATTTCCTATTTTTCTTATGCCTCTGTGTGTGACAGAGTGTTGCTTCTGCGTCCACGATTCACGTTACACATAGCAGCTATAATCATCAGGCCTCACCATGTGTTGGTAACGGAGTCTGGCCAGCCTCAGCGTGGTCACCTTCTTTCAGATCCATGCTGGCTACCTCTGTGAGGACTCAGTTGCTGTACGGCTTTCCCAGGACACCAAACAAATGGCCCTTGTGGGGGATTCCTGGCATGGGGGACCTCCCAGCTCGTTGGTATTCTGGGGGCTTCTTGCTTACACATAGGCACTTGTCTCTGGGCTGGGGCAGCACTGCTGGGCTGGCTGGCAGGTTGCACCGGGCAAGCCTGCTTCCTGCAGGGGATCGGGGATGGGATTTTTTGTGCAGGGGAGGGAAGTCGGGGGATAGCTCCTCTATAGATCTGCTGCTAGTGGTCCAGCAATAAGCACAGCATAGCTGAGTGGAATCAGATTAGGACTGAAGCCATCTTGACCAAGGAGGCTTTGACCTGGGTGCAATAAACCACAGCCGCAGAGTTAAACATGCCTCGGGGCCGTGAATTGTCTCCCTTACACTCAAAGTACCTCCACTTCTCTACCCAGAAAGGAATATTCTGAGGGCCATTATCAGACGTTGCTGAGTGTATTACAGGGAAGAGGCGCTCTGTAGCTGGAGTACAATGCCATAAACCAGAATGTGCGCTGTCAAAGGGCAGGCGAGCCGCCATTATTTCCCTTCATGTCAGGAGGGAGACTGGAGTTGGGGGGAGATGAGAGGGAGAAAGGGAACTGCCATTCTTCATGGCCAGGATCCTGCCTGAGGCTCTGGCAAACATTTCTCTGCAAAATCATCAAGGTAACTGGCTCTGAGGGGGAGACAGTCCTGCCGTTTTACAGGCGGAAACCTTGAGGTTGAGAGAGGAGGGATGTATAGGGGCCCATGTTGTCTACAGAGCTTCCTTAGTGATAGTGTTGTAGGAGATATGGGATGCCTGCCTACATCCTTGGGGGCCTCCCCTTGCAGTGTGACCAGTAGAATGGCAGATTGATTGCCCACCGGGTCTCTTCCAAACCAGAAAGAACACACCCCTCCCCGACCTCTGCAAGCATCTCTCAACAGTGGTCCTAGACAGTGATCTAGGGGTGGGAGGACTGTTACCCCAGGTCTCTCATGGCTCAGGTGCGTGTCTGACATGGATGGTATTATGGTTCATCTTCCTCACTTGGTTCTCAGTTCCCTTGTCTGTGAGGTGGGTGTTGCCAGACCCCAATGCTCATAGAAAATAGAACCTTTACCGGTTGTAAGACAGGGGTAAGTGGATGACCGCCGACAGGCCCTTTCCCTGGATAGAGGCCTGTGAAGCACTCCCCAGCCTCAGCCACGTTCACTGTTGCCTGGGTGTGGTACAGACATGCAATGGTCTCAGATGAAGAGGTTTTGAAGAGCTTCCTCAGAGGGGTGGTGGCCACAGAGGTTGCTTCTGCAGAGAGGGGCCTGGTGAGTGACTCGGCTCCAATGTGTGGTGAGGTCTTGTGCTGAGGGTTCAGCCTGATAATCCCTAAGGAGCAAGCAGTTGGTGTGAGTTTTGAAGTCGAGTTATAAGGACCGCCCCTGCTGTAGGAGAGCAGGAATGGATGCTCTCTCCTTCCTCCTCAGCTCTGAGCATGCAGAGGCGGGACCATCTCCGGAAGTAGCTCCGCAAGTTACGGGGCTCTGAGGGGCCGACTTCACCCTGGAGCCTGTGAACCTCGCGTGCTTCACTTAATCCATTTATCCCCTCGTCTCCTCTGTGCTGAGCGTGCTCCCAGCCTCCCTAGCAATTCAGTCCCATTGAAATCACCGTGACTGATCACTATAATCTTTTTATTCAACCCCTTAAACAAATGAAGCCAAGTACCCGCATAGAGGCCGCGTGGCACATGACTCTTAGCAAGGCGTTCATGAGGGCTGTATTGTCTGAAAGTACTTCCCATTATTTGAGGAAGGATGAATCTCTCTCCTTGTTAAAGCTCCTCTCCTTGTTTGATTCCCCTCCCCACTCATTAATGTTTTGTCTGTGACGAGCACCAGTCGAAATGAAACCGGAACGAGAGGTGGACAGAGAACTGTGGCTTGCCTCAATTTTAAGGCTCCCCTGGGCCTAGAAGTGACACAGATGTGGGATTGGTCATCTCTGTTGAGGGTGGGCTGAGTTAGGGGATCTTGATCTTAAAGCAGAACCAAGATTTCATCATCATGAAAGACGAGAAAATCAGAACCAGAAGGAATTGCACAAAGATGCAGCTCTGGGCCTTAGTCCGGCAGCTTCAAGGACCCATCTGTGAGCAGGCTGGGATAGAGGGTGTAGAATGGATGTGATCAGAAATGATCACATGGAGAGCCAGGCATGGCCAGCTCACTCTGGAAGGCCCTGCTACTGAGTGCCACCAAAGAGTCCCGAGGGCCAGAGGAAGTCACGGGAATGCTCTGAGTAGGTGAGTGACATCATTTAACTTGCTTTTAAAAGTAATTGCTGTTGTGACTGGTGAAAGGTGGGTTTGAAAGGTCAAGTCCATCATCAACAACGTAAGTGAGGGGAAGAGTGTGGAATGGTTCAGATCAGGGAAGAGTAGTTCTGGCGCTGGAGACATGACTCGGTGGATATAGTGCCCACCATTCACACATGGAGATCTGAGTTTCAATCCCCAAATCCATAAAGTCCGGGCACAGCTATGTCCACTAATCATCTCGGCAGTGGGTGAGTGGGTGGTGACAGAAATGAGCCTAGCCCTGGAGCTTGCTGCCAGACCGTCTAGCCAAATTTGTGGGTTCCGGTTTCAATAACAGACTCTTTCTTGAGCCCTTGAGAAAGACATCTGATGTTGCAGTGCACAAATAAGGCTCGTTTATGCAGCTTGGATCATGGTATTGTACCCATTCGGTCCATACGTGTGAGGAGAAATTGGCTCAGCACACATAAGGCTCCCTTATGCAGTGTGGATCATGGTATTGTATCCATTTGGTCTGTACGTGTGTGGAGGGATCAGCTTAGCATGATGTTGACCCACACAGAAGAACAAGGAGACAGTCTGAATTATTGGCTCTGGGAGCGCATTTCTTCAGCCCTTCGCGTGGGGGTATGCACCGAGAAAACTTTTTGGTGTCTTAAGTCACTCCAGTTGCATTTCCCACCACACACCGCTGAAAACATCTTCCTAGGGTGTCTGGCCAGAAGGTATTTCCAATGGCGTCAACCAAGGAGGAGCAGGAGACATGAAAGGGCAATGGTAAAATAATGGAATCCTGGAGCCGTGGTTTGGGAAGAGGCCCTGGAGAGTGATCCATGACTCTGGCAGGTAAGGCCCCCACAGGTAGAATCGCCAAGGTCAGCTTCAAGTCTCTACTGTGTCTTTTCAGTATATGTTCATGTCTTGTCTGTGTTTACTTTCAGTCGTAAAAGCAAGAAGATGACCTTTACACAGACATACTCATTGTCATGTCAACTTATTTATTTGAAGAATGTCAAGTAAACATAAAAACATAGTCATCCACCATTCTATCCTTAATTTATCTAAGCTGTATTTATTTGATCATGGCCAGTCTACCTTTCCTCGCCTTGCAGATTATAAGGATGTTTTTATCTCCTTAGCCAACTGGGTTTTCCATTTTATCATATGCACAGCTAATTATTATTATTTATTCTGTGTGTGTGTGTGTGTGTGTGTGTATGAGCTGTGTGTGTGTGTATGTGTGTGTGTGTGTGTGTGTGTGTGTGTGTGTGTGAGGTGGGTTTGTATGTACGTGTGGGTGCAAACAGCTGTGCCTGCTTTTGGAGGCCAGCAAAGGGATTGGGTGTCCCCTGTCACTCTCTACCTTGTTCCTTTGAGGCAGGGTATCTTGTGGGAACTGAATGTTGTGTTTTTCAGCTAGGCTAACAAGCTCCAGCTTCTGTGTGCTTCCTTCATTGCTGGAGTTACAGGCGTGTGTGAGACCATGTTTGGTTTTTACATGGGTTTTGGGATCCGAACTCTGCTTCCTGCCTGCACAGCAGCGCTCTTGACAGATGAGCCTTCTTTCTCTCTAGCTTCTATGGCTAAGTATTGGCTCTCATGTGTATATTCTTTTTTTGTTGTCATGTGTGCATTTGTTTTTGCATTTTCTATGGGCATATAAACTTATGCACGTTCTATGAGTGTACACACACACACTCACACACACACACTCACATGCATGAGCATACTTGCTCTTTCTTACTTGGTCGACACAGTTGAAATTATGCATTGCAAACGAGTCTCCAGTGTCCTCTCCACGTGGCAGTGTGAAGCTCCACAGAGAGGGACATTCTGAGCGATGCTTCAGTGAGCCTCAGCATCATCTCTCTACTCGGCTCACGTTTGCCACGAGGCAAAGGCCCCTTGTGCTTAGGAGAGCGAAGGGATCTGATTTTGCACAACTCCGAGCCTTTCTCTAAATTTTCCTGGCTAGTGCGTAGCAGCATGAGAGAGAAATAGTGAGTAGATAAAACCTGATTGAGGGGCAAAAAATAAGAAACAGGGAAGTGAAAAAAAATCAGGGAAATGTTTAAGTAATACGATCTCTATTTCAGGTGTTGGAATTGAGAGCCAAGTGCAGAATGTTAAATGGGACGTTTTCAGAGCCTGGGAGAGGGGTGATATATAGTGTGTAATTAAGAGGCTGAGGAGAGTGCCATTTTTTATGTCCCCCACTTGTCACTTGTGCAGATTTGATTTCAAATATGATTTCTGAGGTTACAAGGGTAATTAATCGTATGGACTCTTCCAGGAGATATCAGTCACCCATGTCACCCTCTGAATTGATAGCTCCCGAGAAGGAACAGGTGAAGGGAAATGCAGCGTGCTGTGACTGTACTCATTTAACATGGGTTGATTGTATACCTACTATGTGCTGAGGACTTTGCTGCCCATGCTGAGAATGTAATGGGATGGTAGGCATTGCAGGTGCCTCCACGTAGTCTATAAGGGGACAGAGTAGATGGAGGCATAGGCTAAGCTGCACTAAGATAGACCTTAGGATTTATTTATATTTATTTATTTATATATGTATTTTTTCACTCCCCCACCTCGATTCTGCCTCCCCCCCAACCCACTGCTTCTCTGTTTTCTGATCATTAATTGGCAGTCAATACCTATGTTGGCCTCCCATGGGTAGCAACAAAACATGGCATTTCCAGTTGCAGTAAAGACTAAGCACCTGCTAATATTAAGACTGGGCAAGGAAATTCAGCCTGAGGAATGAGTTCCAAAGAGCCAGTCAAAGTGTTAGGGACAGCCCCTGCTCCCAGTGTTAGGAGTCCCACAAGTAGATCAGGTTACACAACTGCCACATATATGTAGAGGGCCTAGGTTGGTCCCATGCAAGCTCCCTAGTTGTTGGTTCAGACTCTGTGAGTTCCTATGAGCTCAGGTTAGTTGGTTCTGTGGGTTTTTTTTGTGATGTCCTTGACCCCTCTGGCTCATACAATCTTTCCTCCCTCTCTTCAGCAGGATTCCCCAAGCTCTGCCCAATGTTTGGCTGTGGGTCTGCATCTGTTTGCTTTAGTTATTGGATGAAAGCTCGCTGATCACGGAGTGGTCACCAACCTGCTCACAGGAGATGGCCAGTTCGGGCTACCTATCCACTATTGCTAGGAGCCTTAGCTGGGGTCATCCTTGTAGATTCGTGGGAGTTTCCCTGACTCCAGGTGTCTATCTGACGCTGAGATGCCCTCTTCCCCGCTGAACTTCGGCTTTAAATCAGGACAGAGCGCCTAACTCACCTTCCTCACTTGTGTGGAACTCACCTATATGTCTTAATTTTCTCAGATAGTTATATATATTTTTAGCTATGAATTCAAGTTCACCTGCAGGAATAAAAAGACAAACGCAAAACTTCCTTCAGTGACCTCACAGCATAGAGTTAGGCACCTTTGTACTCCAGTGCATTTTTTCCCCATCTCTCTTGGGCACCTCGAGATGTTGTTAGGCATGTATCTGTTTCGTCTGAATATGTTGTTAAGCCTGAATAGGATACAGGCTTTTCCTGAACGCTTTTGGCATTTGATGAGGTGGCTGCATCCACGATGAACAGTGACGCCAGGGTGAAAAGTGTGGAAGAAGTTCAAATCCTTGGTAGGGTTTCTCACCCAACCAGATGATGGATGCCATCAGGCAGACAACCTGCGGGGATCTCTTCTCTTTGCTGATGTGTTGCGATTATAATTCCTGTATGCCCTAGTCTTCAGTTCTTGGTGTTTAACGTTTGGAAGTCTCTGTTCGTTGATGTAACTCAAAGAGGAAGGCTGTGTGCTGTGGTTGTTCACACCTGGATCCAGAGTTCCTTAAGTCAATTCTCACTTCTTAGATGTGTGCAGGAAACTTCCCGATACTCAGTTTTCTCATCAGGAGAAAGTCTTTCTTTTTTTTGTCTCCTTGCCCTTACTTCCCCTCCTCTCCTGCCCTTTCCCTGTCCCTTCATGTGCTTTTCTTTTTCTTGAAATACTTTATGATCTTGCCATATCGGGGCAATTCTGTCCCATGCCTTGGTGGCCACGTCCTCGGTGGCCATGCCCTCTTCGCCCCCATTGAGATCTTATATGTGATTTTGAATATTTAGGTGGGGAATCTTTAGAATACTCAGACCAATGATAGCCATAGCTGCCCTCTTCTCTAGGGAGGAGGAACATTCCATTTAGCTACTGCTGTAGTATTCTGCACCCCTCCACCCCCAGTGCCTTCTCTTGTTGGGGCTGAGAAAGGCTCAGCCACTGGAAGACTCTGTGAGGTCAGAACACCAAGTGCAGTTGTGCTTTCTGGAGGGCCAGTTGGGGCCCTAGAACACAGACATCACTGGCCTCTTTGCTTCTGTCTAGAGATCCAACTCAGGTCTTCTGGATTCCAGTGGTTCCTTAGCTGATACGGATAATGGACACTCGGGAGGGCAGCCTGCAGGATCTGGCTAACTGGAAGATGCTACTCCTTGACTCCAGGCAGTTGTGGCCATGAACAAATTTGGATTTGGTCTTGCCAGAACTTTCTGTGTTCAAGAGAACATATGAGTTCAGCAGTCTGGTTAGAAATTATTTGAAATGCTGGTTAAGTTTTAAAATTATTATTTTGCATAGATACAGAGAAACCTAAGTGTAGGTCACTTGTTTGTCAGGGATTGTCTGCAAATTCTCCTTAGAGTCTAGGAGTCAGCATTCCTCCCCATATCCGAGAGATGTTCACATAGCACCCCCAGGCCCTTCGCCATTCTTTTGCTGCTTAAACGAGTCCAGTTGTTATCATGAGAGACTAAGAGAGCACAACATTACAGGTGTCATGTGTCAGCTCAGGTGAACTGTGATCTTGTAGAAAAAAAAAAACAGCAATAATAAATGTGGGTCAAGATGTATTCGCCACAATGGAGGCTCCCACTGCTTGCTGTGTGTGCTCACTGATCCTATACTAGTGCCTTTTGTGGGGGCTAGCTCATTTTATCCTCAAGACCAAGTTATGAGCGAGGCAGTATATTACCTCCTCTTTATGAAAGCCTCGTGAGGTTCTCTAGTAGCTCAAGGACATGCAGCTGACAGGGACAGAGCCAGACTTTGTCATCTGAGAATTGCACTCCACACAAGGTGGCTCTTCACAAGTCCACGGAGGGGTTATTTCCTCCAACACTAGGCCTTCACACATGCCTCCTTGGACCGGGTCTTGATCATAGTAGGTTCCCTACAATTAGCATTCTTGGTAATCATATTGTTTGGTTGGCTTTTCGCCAGTGGGTCGATTTAGCCCAGTGAGAGCAGTTTTCCCAAGCAGATAATGAGACTTCTTAAACCCAAATTTTCATGGCAGAGTTTATTTTGGTGAAATAGAAAAAGGAATGCAAATATTTACTAATTTTTCCTTTATTAAACCATAATACACAAGGGCATATTTTTAGAGACGATAAATCATTTCCTTCACAAAGGGATCTTGTGGAGAAAGAAATGCTGCACATTTAAAAATTATATACTATTCTATAATTGCACAAATCAAACACGTGTATTATTTGTAATTACACTGGTAATATATGTAATTACATGAGAAAACAATTACAGCAAACTGCATTCCAAGAGAACATGAATCAAGATTTTCCCTATCTTCCCCTGGTTATTCTACTGCTTTAATTTGCCTCACAGAAGTAAGAATAATGCACAATATTTTTTAAAAACACCCCTGATCTACCTCAGGCACTTTAAAGACGTCTCAAGCAGACAGTGCTGTTATCTTGCAATCTTGGAGGTGAGAGCAAAACCTATCTATTTCTTCACTTCCACTGATTTATTTTTCTTGCCTGCAAAAGAAAATGTAGCAAACAGTACCTTTTGTAGGGACGCTGAGGCTCTACTGGCACTGTCATTGCACCTGCAGAGTGGGTCTGCTGTGGATAACTTTACAACAGCAGCAGCAGCAGCAGCAGCAGCAGCAGCAGCAGCAGCAGCAGCAGCAGCAGCACCATCAGCACCTACAACAACAAAAGCAAGCTGCCATACTCTTTATGGCTTCTTCAAAGATAATCAACCTGGTTTGGGGGATAATGATCATGACCCATTGGGTAGTAACACATGTTCTTTTTCTTCTTTTTAAAAGAATTGTTACATTTATTTATTGTAGGTGTGTGTGTGTGTGTGTGTGTGTGTGTGTGCATGTATATGTGTGTGTGGTGGGGTATATAGATGCCATGATGTATATATGGAGATCATATCTTGAGCATGACTTGAGAAAGTTTTTTTCTCTCCTTCCATCATGTGAGCTCTAGGGATGAAGCTCAAATTGTCAGGCTTGGTTGCGAATGCTATTACCTACTGAACCACCTTGCTATTCTTCTTTTTGTTGTTGTTTTAATCAAGACATGATCTCACTATCTCAGAATAGCCTTGAACTCATGATCCTTCTGCCTCAGCCTTGATATGGGTGTTTATCACCAGCCAAGGGATACGTGTTCTCTTAAAGGACTAAGGGATAAACGGAGGGGAGTAGTAAATGTCACAACAACAGATGGGACAGCAGAGGCTTTTGCGGGAAGGCAATGTTGGCCCTATAGACACCACTAAAGAAGGTAGGGCCCGGTTACCATGGATGGTTGCCACTCACCGTGGTGCTGTCTAGAGACCCAATCCATCTGAGAGTCACTGTGTTCCAAGGGTGCTTTGGCTGACATAGACTTGGTGTGACCAACTGGAAGACAGCACTACTTGGCTCCATCCATCTGATGCCATAAAGGATCGTGGGCCTGATGTTACCACTGCTTCTCACCTTCAGGAGGCTGTGTAAATCTACCCTTTAATATGGACTCTCGTGATTTTGAGATACGGGGAATATAAGCCATTGACCTCAGCAGAAGATTATCATTGAGTCCTTCATTTATCAGCCACGTGCGCAGTACCTGCTGTTTGCATCTGTGCTGGCCCCAGGGTGATGGAGATGATAAAATAGAGTGGTCAGGAGAGTCATGAATAAAAGGGCTAAAGAGCACATGGCAAGAAACGGGGGAATCCAGTTAAACTTGGAGGGTGAGCATGGATTTAGAAGATGCAGGTAGAAATGATCCCGGAGGGATAGCTCTTGCCAGGAATGGGGTGGTGGGTGGATGAGGACACAATCCAGCCAGATGCCATGTGCCCGGACAGCGAGGTGTGGATGAATGAGGTATCTTGTGGGGCTTGGGTATCCAGCAGAGCTGGGGGTGGGGGTTGTGTGAATACTGTTGAACATGGAGGCAGACCCTCCCCTGCCAGCTTGGGGTGTGAAAAATATCAGTGATCTGCATTTTTAGATGGTGTTTGGGAATTGATCTGCAAGACATCTTTTCTTTTGCGTGTCTTGTGTGTGTGTGGTGAGCATGTGTGTATGAATGTTAGCATATTGTTCAGATGTGTGAGTTGGTGTCCATGCATATATACAGAGGCCTGAGGCAGACACAGGAAGTCTTCTTGAACACTCTCCACCGTATTCATTGAGGCAGTGTTTGTCAGCTGAATCCAGAGTTTGCTGTTCTGATTAGCCTCTCCTGTCTCTGCCTTCTGAGTGCTAGAATTACTGGGCAGCTGCCATATAGGCTTTGTTGTATGTTGCATCTGGGAACTTGCTCTCAGGTTCTCAATTTTGCTTGATAAGTGCTTTATCAACTGAGCCATTGCCACGGGCCCTGGATGAAAGAATCTGTATGTGTAAATGCTTCTCATGGACATGGAATTGCTCATGGTGTCTACCATGCCAGAACGTATCTAGCTGGTCAAAGTGCATATGCGTTAATGTCCAGAGATGAGAATGCTAGTCCCGTGCTCTCACTGTGCCTCACAGCAGATGCAAGGAGCCTCTCCTGAAGGCCTCTTGGAGATCACTCCACAAGCTGAGGAAGGTAATGGAGCTGTCTTGGTGGCTCTCTCTGGTAGACATCTGGCAACCTTGGGCTTCTGCAAGCCCATGATGGAGACAGAGGCTCTATGAATACACAAAGAAACATGCTGTAGAGCTACCTTGCTCTGCCCCCACTTCCATCAGCTTCCTGTTTTCATCAGATTCTCCCACCTAGACTTTAAGTGTTAGGAAACACAAGACTGAAGAGTATGTTGGTCAGAGTATAAATAGCACTTGTGTTCAGCAGACATTTATAGAGTAGCAGGCTCTGGGCACAAGTTTCCATCTCTGCCATGAAGAAGCCCTTGGCCTCTGTGTGTGGTGGGGGAGGAAAATGGAGAAAGAATGAGGAGAGAGTATGAGGGATTTTTGACTGGGAGATATCTAGAAACATGATGAAGATAGTGCAGATGACGGTGATCAGGAGACAATGCAATCAGTTTAGTCTGGGGTCCATCACCAGGAAAGGCTTCTTCCTGTTGGCCAGATGGTTCCCTTTGAGTCTTGGAGGAGGAAAGAGATGTGGAGAGTGACTGAGGGCAGAATCTGTGCTGTGTATCAGTTTTCCCCAACATTAAAACCCTTTTCATCTTGGAGAAAAACTTCTAAAGACAAGTTTACAGGGAGATGAAACAACAGAGTGTTCTAGTGTGAGGTCAAATACTGCAGGGAATCTGGTCAATGCAGGAAGTAAACAGCTGGGAAGAGCTTCCGGAACTCCTGGAAAATGATCAGATCCACTGAGCGCTCCCTCTCCAGAGTGGATAGTGAAGAGCGAAAGGCACTCGTAGATAAGCCCCTCAGCCTGAGCTGCCATCCATGCTAGGGTGGGTCATTTCTGCTCCTGTTAGTAACCTCTCATCCATATTCCTACAAGTAACTCTTTGGTTCACCAAGGCAGACTCTGTTGGTATCTTAGGTCTGTTGCTGGGTCTTTATCTGGAGTGGGGGAAGTAAACATATGTATTGTATCTCCCCAGGAAAAGTTTGTTACAAATGGTGTTAGATTGGGGGTTCCAGAATGAGTAAAGTCGACCATGATAAAAATGACTTTCAGTTATTGGTGCACTGGGTAAAAGGTGAGGGGTAGTAACCCCAGGAGTCATAGGGCTTTGTCTGGGCCACTCTGGGAAGGTCTAGGGTTCTGGTTGTAACTGTTCTCCTTTTAGAGGGCTAGGGTGGCAGGGACTACTGGCTTATTGATCATCAAAACCATCTCTGAAGTTCTTTTGGAGCCTGTGTGAAGCAGTCCCAGTAGGTTTCTGCGAACCCTATGCAACTTAGGAGCCTGTTGCTGAAAGAGTGAAACATCTCAAATGCAAACACAGACGGAAGATCTTGAAAGGGAGTCATGCACATGAGTAGCTCGGGAGTGTCAGCTTCATTAGCAACACTCAAAATCTTCCCTGGATGGTCTGCCCCTCCCTAGTGTGTGTGTGTGTGTGTGTGTGTGTGTGTGTGTGTCTGCATTTATGCTTGTGAACGACCAACATTGATCCCAGGAATAAATTTCAATCCATTGCTCTTCCACTTTATCTGCTGAAGACTCACCTGTAAGACTAGTCTTCTCGTCAGCCTACTGGTGGGATACCCTGTCTCCTTGGTTGAAGACCGGAATTACAGGTGGGCCATGATGCCCATCTGACATTTGTGTGGGTTCTGGGAATCTGAACTCTGGTCTTCATGCTTGTGTGGCAAGGGCTTTAACCTCTTCTCCATCAGATCTTTTTCACTGAAATCAGAATTAATTTGTATCTCTTCAAATAAACAGTGGAGGTCATGGGTGATTTTTAATTTTTTGAAAGTGTTCTGACCAGTACTGATAAATCTTTATTTTACCATGACATCAACACATGTTTGGGGTGGGGGAGGGGAGATTGGTAATCACACCCTCTTTCCATAATGTCTCTTGGAAATGTCTGCTGTGCTCTAGACAGAGGACCATCATCCGTGTTTCAACATGACATGTCTGGACATCTATTTTTTTCACTATAGAAGGTCTGGCCATGGTTGATATTCTGGACATAACTCTCAGAATTTTCCTGCCTTGCTAAATTTCAGTTTGTATGTCTTTCATCAAATATTTGGCTTAGCTGGGTCTGCTTGGCATATTGTGTTAGCTCAAAGTGAGTTATTGTCTCTGTGTCATCCATCCAATACAGAGAGGTAATATTTAGTGTGTCAGAGGGGATTATGTTGTAATCTCAAGAAAAATATAGGAAGTTGAGTAGAGAAAATTTCAAAGGAGAAGAACCGAGTAGTTATTAAAATAGACTTTTCTAATATATGTTCATTCACTGGAAGTTACATCCCCAACTTCATTTCTCATCAACGCGTCTCAAAGAGCTAATTTCCAGTAGTTTCTATCCCTTCTCACAGCTGAATATTTGGGGTATTTTAAAGTGATATCATCAAATAGATTGAAAACCAAGTCCTATAAATGATCTTTAATCAACAGGCTCTGTTCCTTCATGGAACAGAAAGCAGGGAACAAAGGACGATGATTTTAATTCAAGGAAAGAACGATATTTATTTTAAGTATTTCTGCAGAATGACAGAAGTAATTTATTCAGTTATAATTAGGCACATTGTAAAATGGACGATTATGGAGACAGTGATTCTTGCTGGCTCTGGGGAGTCGGAGGCGGCTCTTCACCCTGGCACTGGGCTCTGCAGCATGCCAGGAATTATCTGTGAGCCAGGGGAGAGCCAGAGGCAAGCACACACCAGGAATGTGCACATCCCCACATGGACCCTGAAAATGACCAGGACTGTGTACCTTCACACATGGACCCTGCAAGTGGCCCCCCCCTCTTTTTGCTTCCATAAGGAACTCTTGATGCAAGTGTTTGCATTGGAAGTTGCTCAGGTCTGAGATGGAGATGACTTGGCTTAACAGTAAAGAATGGAGATAACCTTAAGGTACTCAGTCAAGAGGAAATTATATATGCATCTGGACTGAACTTTGGTAGCTTAAGTGGTCCATGTCCTTTGTGGGTGTGCTCACAGATATTTAGGGAACCGATTATTTGAAAAAGCTTGTTTTTTTTTCCCCAGCAAGCATTTATTGAGGACTTCTTATGGGTCAGAATGAGGAAGAAACTGATGAGCACCGTAAGCGTCTTTCCTTGATGATCAGGGACTTCGCAAGGAGCCAGATAAGTGGAGAGATAATTACAAAGCAGCAAGAGAAACAGTGAGAGGGAGAGTCCTGCATCCTTTTGAAGCCAGGAGTAGGGGTGAGGGGACAGTCAGCTTGGCACATTGGAGGAAGGAACAAACCATTTAGTTATAGCTAGACCATTAAGTTGGAGGGTGGGATGCCATGTCAGTGGTGAAGCCGAGAGGTGATGGTCACTCTACAGAGAGACAGGGATCATAGGACAGCCTGTAGCTCCTTCTCTAGGCCAGCAGGAGCCATGGGGTAGTTTTAATCACTGATGTGCTATGAACAACTTTGATTTTTGACAGCATCACTTTCACTTCTGTGCTTGGGGAATAGATGCTGGAGGGAAGGATGCTGGACAGATTATACCTTTGAGAAACTCTTGTGTTGAAAAGCTGATTACCAGTTGATGGTGCTAATTTGAGATGTGCTGAAAATTTAGGAGGTGGGTGTGGCTGCAGGAAATAAGTCACTGGGAGTGGGTTCTTGGGATGGGGGCATGGTCTGTTTTATACCTGGTCACATCCCATCTCTGCTTCCTATCTGCTATGGATTGCTCTATCTGCTCCTGTGTCACAGTGTTCTAACCCTTCAACAGGCCCAAATCGGCAAATCTAATTCACCAGGTCTAACCATCTGAACTATGAGCCTGGATCAATCTGCCCTTCAAGTTGTTATTACCAAGTATTCTGGGCACAGTGATGCTGAAACTCGGTAGTAAGGATCTCACAGGCATCATGGCCACCCTGCTCATTCTTGGGACTGTAGGTCCTTTTCTATCTGCCTCTTGATATACGGACAAATGACCCTTTTTATTCTCCCCTTGTATCAGATGGCTGGATAGTGTTGGAGGAAATAATGCCCAGGCTTGAGCTCCCTGGCCACAGTACTTGGAGAGGACCTTGCTTTATTTGGGCCTGAGACTAACTCAGGCATTTTTCCCTGCTGTCTAGCTACTGTTCTTGTTTCCCCTGCTCTCTGTCTACTGTTTTCGTATCCCCTGTAGTTCACTAACTTTCTCTGTGATTGTCAGAGAGCTCGCTCCTCTCATACATTGGTCATCAGATAGCAGCTGACTTCTCTTTTCCATCACTGACGTCAGAGGACAGATATCCCACCTGCTCTGTAATGGCAGTGGGCTGTTCACTTCTGTGGTCTTCAAGGGGTTCTTGTTCAACATACCCCTGCCATTTTGGTGTGTGTTTAGCTTCAAGCCTGCAAGTCCTCTGCGGAGAATGATTGACATAGCTGGTCCAATGCTGCTGTCCTTACCAAAGCCTGCTGGTAGAACTGTGCCTTAACTCGGGTATGGAAACTTGGTTATCGGAGTTTCTAACATTCCCAGAAGGAATCTGATTGGATCGTGGGACAGGCAATGTCAGTGATGACCACTTGCTTTAATTTGAGAGTCTGGATTGCTAGTACATACTTTTTAGGATGTTTATGTGACCAGCTTCCAGTGAAAATCTTGCACACGAGTTTCTAATGAGCTTCGTTGGCAGGTAGCCCATTGCATTTGCATGTGGTCATAGCTCCATGTCAGCAGACAGTGCTAGCCCTGTGGGAATCCCTAAAGACTCTGGGCATGTGTACCCATTCCTTCCTCCCCATTCTTGATTCCATATGTCTCTTCCCTTTACAGATTTGACTCTGTCTTTTTCTGGATTGCATTTTTGCATGAGGATCTGGTCTGCACTGAGCCGGGTAAATGCACACAGCCAATCACAGAACACAGGGCTGTTCTGGGCCCCAAGACATTTCCCTACTAGCATTGATATATGCCTCCCTATTCTTAGCCTCAAAGGAAGGCCCTGAGCTGCCATTGTTCCTCACAGCCAGATTTCTCAGAGATTGTCTCAGCTGTCTTTCCTTTCTCCACCTCCCTATGCCAAGTCCAGCTCCTACCTCTGTTCATCTGTGCATCTTGTTGGACATAGCTCCTACTTCCTTGTCACCGCATCAGTCACCCCCACCTATCCCCACCTTGGACCATTGATGCCATCTATTGTGTAGTCTCCTTTCTCTCCCAGACAACTTCTTCACCTGGTATCGGAACACAGAGAACTTAAGCAGTGCCCTTTGTGGTTTGTGTGCACGTGTGTGCACATGTGTGTGTGTGTGTGGGGGGGTGGAAGGCTCCATGGCAAACCTTTGTAAGTAGCAAGCACCTAGTCCTGCTCTGGGAGGCTCGCCTGAACCTCTGGGTCCGAGCAAAGCCTTCCTGCCAA
Organism: Microtus oregoni; assembly: GCF_018167655.1. NCBI lineage: Eukaryota > Metazoa > Chordata > Mammalia > Rodentia > Cricetidae > Microtus > Microtus oregoni. The sequence goes on from NW_024543079.1 coordinate 7,353,616, forward strand.
GGAAGCTGGACTAAGCTACTCCCCTGACTACCTCACCCACACCTCGCACATTTTTCGAGTAGGTTCTCCCAGATCTGCATCTCCCTCCGAGACTCTTCTTCTAAGACCTAGATCACACCAGTTTTTTGCCATCGGGACCCAGGCTAGCATGTCTTGGATTGCCAGTCCATAATCTCTGCCACGGCCTCTGCAGCCTTGCGTTGTAAGTGTTGCTCTTTCCACCTGCGTACAAACTCCGCCACATCTGTTCCCTGCTCGCATGTTGGGCCTGGCATTTGGCAGGGCTTGGTAAGTTTTTGTTGAATGAATAAGTGAATGCCTGAATGTGTAAGTGTTAGATTTTATTCAAGTGCCGAGTTAGCAGCCCTGTGAGCCCTTTAGGCAGATAAAGAGCCAGAGCTGAGGTTTGGAGGCAGTGATCTGTTGAATTTCTATTAGGTCAATTTGCTGAAGACTCACGAAAGTGGAAAGGAAGGAGAAAGAGAGAGCAGGCAGAAATGGGCACCCCCTGCCCTTGTGCCAAGCTTCAGAAGAGCAACTGGGCAGATTGTTGTAAACCAGTCAGAGTGGGAAGGAGGGAGGCTCCCGAATCTGCCACGCCCATCACGACCTCTCCTGATGGCGCAAAGAGGAGGGCAGGGTCTCCTGAAGATGCTCCCGATGGAAAACCACGTAGGCTTTGAATTCTTGGACAAGTATTCTTCCTGATGGGTGCCCTCTGGGAGGCCACATTAGCAGCTGTGGTCAGAGCTGAAAGCCCCGGGGCCAGACCATACACCCGGCACACCCCCAGATTGCTTCAGCATCCCATCCGGTGGCACTGAGAACATAACAGGCACTCAACACAAGTCACCAAGGACATGATCATGGCACTTACGCTAATTAACAGAGGTGGGTCGACTGGCGTAGTTTCTGCAGTATGGATGCCGCTCAGCACACTGTAGCTACCGTTCTTGTGATTTACCTTGACTGTAAAATGTGGTCCAGGGGGAGGGCTGTCGCCTGTTACAGACAGCAGGCTGGGCAATTCTCTCAGCTTAGATGGGGGCCACATAGATACATGCTCATCTTTTCCCAGACAGGCCGATTTTCCTAGCACAGACACAGGAGGGGAGTCATTTTCCTCTGAGGAGAGGGGGCCATTCAATGTGGCGGGGGACAAGCCTCAGCCAACTGTAACGAGGGCTTGGAAGACACACGGTGGCTGGCCAGAGGGCAACCCAGTGCTCTGTGTCCCCATTCACTGTTTCCCTATTTGCTGCCTCACGGCCTTTGCCTTCCTTTCAGCCTCCTGTGCACATCTGTCATTTTTATTTGGGCATTTGAGTCCTCTTAGAACTTTGGGCCCGGTTCACTACTTCAAGGTCTCCTCATGCAGTGTCAGGCGCTTGAACGTGCCTGGGGCACAGGCACACAGTCATTCCCTTCAAATCTTCTTAGCGAGTTTTGCATTGCTCCTGACAGTCCCACAGGCATGTGAAGGGGTGCAGAGCGCAGATTTAAAGCTGCTTGTTTGAAGAGTGCAGGGCTGAGTCTTGTGTGTTCCAAATGGATGCCATTTTGTGCCCTTGTGACCTTGAGGAAAGCCCTTCCAACACCTTACCTCCAGAGCAAGGGTACCTGAACACCACCCAGTAGGCCACGGCACTGGAAGCTTCTCTCTTTGTTGTCTGATTTATGTGACTCCTATCTCAGGTCATTGTCCTGGGTACGTGAAAGCCGTTTTATAAAATATTCGTGCAACTCAATGAATTTATAAATTGTCGATGTGGCAAGTTATACAAATGGCCATTTATTCTTCCCTGTCCCCTCCTCTGTGTCCCACAGTGCAGCATCCCAGATCCTTCCAGCAACAGATGGAGTCTCTTTGTCTACTTTTGAATCTGTGCTTGGATTTCTGTGACTTGTTTTGGCCAAAGAGACAGTGCCAAATGGAACACAAAATACTTGGGCATGGGCTTTACTCTCTTCTCGTTGGGTTTTAGGAGTCTCTGCTGCTATTTATGTGTGGAATTATGGATTAGCTAGTTGCCAACCACACACATGCGGTACAGTGAGGTGTCCACTTTTCAACACCCAATAACCAGACACTCTAGAGCCACTCAGTTGAGCAGTGGTTGATCACTGATACATGGTTGAGTCTGGCAGAGATCAACAGGAGATCTGCTCATCTGAGCCCCACTCCAGAGCTGACCTACAGAGTCATAAGTAAACACTTAGTAGTTGTATGATGCCTCTAAATGTTGGGAGGCAGTTTGTTACACAGTGAAGCTAACTGATACAATGGAGCTAAAATCTAGTGAATATTTTTTAATTAGCCAAAGAGATTTAAAAAGTATATTACAAATAAATTTGCTACAGAATTTCTTTAAAAAGCACTTTTAATTTTTATTTATTTATTGTTTTGTAAGACTTTGGACTTTATTGCCAAGTTGGTCTAGAATTCACTCGGTAGCCCAGGCTGGCCTGGAACTCCTTTTTAAAATTTTTTAAATATATTTTTCATTGATTCTTTGGAAATTTCGCATCATGCACCCCAATCCTATTTATATCCCAGTTCTTCCATATCTACTTTCCACCCCTGTAACCTTCCTGCAAAAATAAAATAATAATAATAAAAAAAAAACCCAAACCATCTTGCTGACTCTCTGGGCAACGACCTGTGCCTCTGTCAACCTCAGCCTTCTCTCTCAGCTGTTGCAGCTATGGTGTCTCCAGGTCCACCATGCGTGTACCACTCCCCACCACCATGCGTGTACCACTCCCCACCACCACCTGCCTTTCTCTTATCTCTGTCATATAGTCGTTTGTAGTGGCACCGGGAGCCACACTATGTCATGTAGACTACCTTTTTGCCCAAACAGCTTTCCTTGCAAATATTCATCACAATGAGTCATTGCTCTGGTTCAAGGGCTCTGGTTTCTGCTACCCACCAATACTGGATCCTCACCGAGACTCTTCTAGGATACCTGCTGTTGCCGTGAGTCAAGCAGATCCTGCTGCTATGGTTGGTTCCACAGGACCTGCCTCTTTGCATGCTCCAGGAGGTCATAGATGGGGTAGATGTTGGGATGGGGCCAACTCAAAGCCTGGGTCTGGGCCTGGGTGGTAGATGAGTTGGTCAACCCCCATCCTCCCGTAGGGCCAGCTTAGCATAGCCCACAGACATCCACATTGCTTTGGGTGTCAGTCCATATCATGGACATCTGCATAGTCTTTTGTGGTAACATGAGCCACAGACATCAACACAGACAGTAGGACCATGAACATGGCCTTTGGCAACAGCAATGGCCCAGACCTTGCCACGGCCTCACACGGCAGCCTGTTTCTCACCCCCGTTGCCACTTGGGTTCCACCTCTCTCCACTGTACACAAACCTCGTCATTGCTCTTTTTCTCCCACGTCTCCATTGTATACCTGCTTTTGTCCACCTGCCCCCAACACAAGGCAGTGGGCGGGCCTCTCTAGACTAAAACTCTCGATTTTCCTACATTTGCTGCCCCCAAGTTCTGGGCTAAATATACATACCACCACTTGCAGCTTCAAGTTAACCTTTTATTAGGAATTGGGAACTGTCATCCAGTTTTTTTTTTTTTTTTATCCTGGCATTTTCCTGAACACATGGCTTCTTGAATGTGGATCCCCAATTTTCCCTGGAGTCTCTGGTCTGAGTGTGAACCTGAATATGTGCACTCACCAGACAAGGGATTAGCCATATCCAAGAATTTATGATCCAAGAAGTGAAAAATTTAACTGCAGCGTTACCCTGAGCACAGCTTTGCTGGTTGGGAGTAATTGACTGAAAACTATAAACTGCTCGGATTCAGCATTGTAAAAGATAATTTCACACACGGTGACTCCACGAGGGTATCAAGGCTCAAGAAAGTAAACTGGATTAAGAAACTCTTGTGAATAGGAAATCCTGAATGTAGGGCTAATAAGCGCACGTGTGGCTGACACTGGGGAATGGCAGACTTGGAACAAGAACGTGGGACAAAGTGGGCTGAGCTCCAGGCCAGCTGTAATAAGTACAGCCAGTGTGTGTGTGATACAGTGTGTGTGTGTGTGTGTGTGTGTGTGTGTGTGTGTGTGTGTGATATGCACGCAAGTGTGGGTGCACTTGCAGGGCATGTACATAATGAGATGTTTGTTGCATCTTTTCTCATCCTTGCACAGACTGGAATACAGTGGAAAGGCATGCACGGCAGTGCTGTGAAAGGTCGTTATCTATGGAACAATATCTAAGATCTATTAATTAAAGAAGTCTGGGCACAGAACCTCCTCCAGTGAATTATCAGTTGGTTAGAGAAAGGACAGACACTGTATGTGTGTAAACTTATATGTACGAACACTGACAAAAGCAAAGCAGGCAGTGGCCAGAGTTATTGCAAAGGTGGGGGCTGGGGAGCCTGTTGTCAGGGCTAGGAGAATGCTCATTCCGTACTCCTGTGTGTTTTGATCTCTGCTTCCAGAGTGTCTTTATTAAAAGGTCTCAGGAGGTATTGGCAGGCTTCTTGGTCATACTGAGATCCTCTAAGCTCAGCCCCATCCTCCCATAGTGACTTCTAGTTGACCTGTTGCCAGTGTTCTAGTTTAAGACTCTTGGCCAAAGAACCCAAAATTCCTACATGGCAGAGGTTTGAGACCTTCACCCAGGGACACTTTGGTGGCTTCTTGGTCACATATGACGGTTTTCTATTTGAGACCACATTGGGTATTTGCACTTGGGAGACAAGGGGGAAACAATGGCCTCCCTCCCTTCCTCATGGAAAGTTGAGTGTCTGTCTTGGGTGGATACCCCAACGCCGCTGACCTGGTGGCATTGAGGGGGAGTTCATTGGCCAATTAGAATTGTCCAGTCCTTAGAAAGGTGTGAACATATAGTGGGCTGTTCCCAAGTGGGAAGGCTCTTCAGCTTTAGGGGCATCCACACCAAGAGTGGGCTGGAGGATGCTGAGCAGGGGACTGGGGTCTCAGCAGGTGCTTTCTGAGTTACTTCTCCGCACAGAGACCCCCACCCCCTCCCTAGGCCTTTAATTCTCAGGGAGACGCAAACAAACCTAGAGTCTGAGCAATGTGAAGAAGCAGGCAGTGGTCAGGGGAGCTGGGAAAGCCTCATGGTTCCATGAGAAAAAACAGATAAAGTAAGGCTTGAAAGACATTGAGTGGAGAGGAAGAGAGGCGGGGAAAAGGGTGAGAGAGGCCTGTGGGAGCCGGGGCTACCAACTAGTTCACAGGATCCAGATGAGTCCGTTCATGGCCTGCTTGGCAAAAGTGAGGCTTTGTGTTTGTACTAGTTCGGGTGATTGTTAGATTATGGGATTTATGTTGGTGGAAATTGTCATTTCATCAGGATATGTAGGGTGGCTTTGTCACCACTCCACACCAGAAGTCATTCTCAAGGTGAAGGAGAAACATGACTGAATAACAAACTCAAAGCTGTATTTTTTTGTAATATATTTTTTTTTTCATTTATTTTATATACCAAAGTTTTCCCTCCCTCTTCTCCCGTTCCCTCCCCTCCCCTTGCTGCAGCATCTACTCCTCCTCCATTCAGAAAGGGGCAAAAACCTGTGTTTTTACAAATGATCAAGTTTGTGTCCAGAGAGAGTGAGTGGGTAGCTTTCCCTAGGTCATGCAGGAAAGAGCTAAGGGAACAAGGAAGGAATGGATCTTCAGGCCCCTACTACCCACCTCTGCTCCTGGTGGTTTGTGTGATCATCTGGGAGTCTCTTATTGGTGAAACTGTACAATATGACATCAGTGTTGATGTCAAGCTGCGGATAGGAGGCAGTGTGGAACTGTGGCTGGGTACTGATGAAGGCGCAGCAAGCTTGTGTCAGGTAAGAGATGCTCTGTTGGTCACTGGTCCAGGTAGAGCAGGAGAAGGTACCGGTGTCCCAGAGGCAGGTGAGGGGCTCTGTAACTCTCGTCAGATGGTGGAGGGCTCTTCCAGGCTAATGGGTTGTCACTGCAGATGGCGACAGTGGCTTGTTTATGGGAGAACATTAATGGGTCCAGTACTAATAACTCAGGTGTCCTTGGGCTAAAGATGCATGTTGGGGATGCCTGGTGTCAGAGGGTTTTCTGGACCCTGGACCGCTGCATTGTGGAGAGACCCACACCACACTTTATAGGGTCTAACTCTAGCACACCATGAGCCAGGCCTGTTCTCAGACCTCTAGCTCCATGATTGACCTCAATAAATCCTGAGACCCATTGGTACCTTGAGTTTACTGACAAAGACTCAACGACTCTGTGAAGTTAAAGGACTCCATGTCACCTCGGTGCTGAGGGACCTTTTGTTTGTGTGGTCTTTTGTAACCTGTCTCACCTGTGTGTGGGCTTCAGGGATTCTCTTTTGTAGCAGCCTGAGGTTGACACTCCAGGTCTACTTCCGGAGGCTGTAACAGTGTGCATGTGTGTGCGTGTGTGGCACACGTGTGTGGTGGCTGAGACAACCATTGGTGTTTGCCAGTGTGAAACTGCAAAGCAGCATGGGACAGATGGGACAGCATGGCTCACCTAAGCAGCTGTGCCCTAGCCTTGGTGCAAGTCATTAGGAGGGAGCCAGAATTCCCTCTTTTATGGTTCACCTTACAATATGTAACTTAAAGTTTAGCTTCTTTTCCATCGTCACTCCTCCCAAGAACTGTTATAATAGGTGAGCCATACTGAAGAGCAATTAATTTCTATTTGGCTCTGAGGAGAAAACAACACCCCAGCTACCTAGAATATTTTGGGCAGGCACCTAGCTAATAGCCGAGTTTCCCAGTTGGCTGTAGATATTAGCACCCAAATTCATATTCCTTAAAACTTTATCTAGATTAAACATTTCCCCAGCAGAGAAACTGCTGAATAAATTCTTTACTTAGAAGGTTTTCTGCAATTTATTCCATGTGACTTTGTCTTTTGAAACAAAAGAAGAGAGTAAATGAAATTCAGATGCCTCAAGGTCACAATCAGGACCCCCTCCCCCACCACTGATGCAGACACTCACACATACACGTGCACACACACTGTCGTAGCATTTCCTTAGGGGCTGTCTGATATCTTTGCCCTTGTTCTCCGTGGCCTGTGATTATTGTGCCTTTTGAGATCCTGTATTTACTTTGAATAGTCTCGCTGTTTCCTTCCTAGCCAGCAGCCTTCCTCTCTGTGGCAATCCCTCTCTATCAGTTTTTTTAATTTTATTTGCTTGTTTACATTAAGAGTTTTATATTCATGAAAATGATCTGAGAACTGCAACCTAGAAGAAGAAACCATACGGAGACCCTTAATGTGAATATTTAGATTGATATCTTCTCTGAGTATCTCTCTGAGATTTTTTTCTATCAAAATGGGGGTCATGGTGTATACATCGTATGGTCTGTTCATTTTTCCACACAATATCATGAGCATCTGTTAAAATGTGCTTGTGCATAGTTCCTTATGTGTGCGCACATGTTTCTATAAAACCTTTTTTTTTTCAGGAGTGTTAGAACATGTATTAAAGCACAGAGAAATGAATAATGTCAGCCATGTCCTTAATAGTCAGCATCAACATTTACCAATATCATGCCATCCAGCTGCCTGCTGGTCCCCCATTGTGCTTTCTGTAGCATTTTAAAAACTAAAATCCCAGATGTATCATCATTTTGCTTACAAATATTTCAGTATCTATTTCTCCCACAGTGGTTTTCAACTGGGGGCAATCTCCATTGTACACCCCACCCCAAGGGACATTGGCAACATCTGGGGATATTCTGGTTCTTACAGCTGGGAGATGAAGGTGGCAGTGGGTGTTACTGGCATCCAGCAGTACAGAGCAGAGATGCTGATGCATCTTGAAATGCACAAGCTGTCCACTTTTAGCAAAAAATTATCTGGCCCCATGTGTCATCAACTTGCATGTTAAGAAACCCAGAGTGTAACAGGGTCAGGACCACAAAGGCATAAACATAGTTCTGTTATCCCAGGAAACAAAACAGGCATTTCTTTCACTGAGTTTTAGTTAACATCTCAATTATTTACTTATGTTTATTTTCCTGTTTTCCTCTTAATTGGCATAATTTTCCATAGTTACACAGTGTGATAATTTAATCCATGTATACAATACACAAAGATCAAATCATGGTAATTAACATTTCATCTCATTATTTCCTTGTGTTTGGAGCCTTCTTTCTTCTAGTTCTTTATAAAATCAGAATAAGTTGCTATAACCTATAACTGCCCTATTGTCCTGTAGGAACCTAGAACATAGTTCTCATGACTAATTCTATCATGTGGGCTGCCATCTAGCCTCCTACTCATCTTCCCCTTCCCCTCTAGCCCCTGGTAATTCTTCTTTTTGAATAACTACTCAAAAAAAAAAAAGCCAGATTGAGTCAAATAAGACATTCTTTTCATTTCTTTTCATCTGTCAAGACATCCACCCCCTTTTTTCTCAATAGTGTTTATTTGTTGAAGATGCTTGGGCCATTTGTTGTGTAGAGTTTGCCACATTGGATTTGGCTGAAAACATCCTCCTGTCCCTCTGTTCCTCTCCTTCCTGTGAATTGAAAGGTCAGACCAAGCAGGTGTACAGTAAATTCAGGTGTTGGCAGTTTGATTTACTTGTTATAAATACCCTAGTGACCTAATGTCTGGTGCACTGTTTGTCTGGTACAAGGGGACCAGCTCACCATCATCTAAGAATTTGTAAGAAATGCGAATTCTTGTGCTCCAAACCGTGGAGTGTGGTGGCTAGAGCTAATAGTGTTGCTTCTTCTAGTTATTTCAGGAGCTGTTGCAAAACAGTGAGTTTCCATTTCTTTCATTGATTCTGTATATTTTTTTTTGGTTGTAACTCTTGTGTGAAGCATTTTCCTTCCATCTTAAGTCCTGGCTGACTCTGAATTATAATCTTTGTGGGGGAGACAGGATAAATGCTTGATTTATCCCCCCTATTATTTTTCCGTTTTTATTGAGGCATAATTTACACATGATAAAATGCACAAATCTTAGCTTACAGCTCAATGAATTTTACATATGTCTACACCCATGCATCTACCATCCAGAACAGGGTATGAAACATTTCCAGACTCACCCCTCCCACATCCCTGGTTGATACCCATTTCCATGCTCCCTCCACAGAAGTGTTTAAGCTCTGTTTACGCTGTCTCTTTCTCCACCACTTATTTCTAATGTAACCAAAATAGTCATTTATTTTAGTCATGGTTTTTGAACTTGATTTCATATGAAGAATTGCATTATCTATTCTAGGAGGATAAAATTCTTTCTCACATGTGTACATCCATATCTTTTAACATATATATCTTAAAGCTGTCCTCCAAGTTGTCTAAAGGATTAGCTAGTTAGAATAGCATCATTCATTGTTTCCTATACTCCTTTCTGGTTTGAGATGACTCTTTCAATTAGTATCAGACTTCTGCATACACTTGCATCTATGCCTGAGTAGTTCTCTTGTTACATTCCTTTCCCCCATACTACAATAATATAATGTTTTATTATTTGGCAGGACAGGTCACCCCAAATCCTTAAAGTAATTGTATTTTCACACTTGGCCCCTCTCTGTTCTTGCTGAATTCATTCTTCCAGGTGACTTTTGGAGCCTTGTTGTTCTGGCTCATCAATTGGGATTTTTGTTAGGGATTACCTCAACAGTGTTGCAAAATTGAATATCACAGAGCATCCAAGAACAACATATTCAGTGCACCCAGGGATTCCATTTTTGTCTTCTAGCAAACTCTATAGTAATAAGAATGGTTTTTAAGATTTATTCTGAAGTATTTTTCAATTGTATTCTTCCGCAAGTATGGGTATCACTTTTCTGTATATAGTTACTCATGGAGTAAAGATTACTATGAGTAAAAATTACTATACTAATTATTACTTCAACTTTTACTAAAATGTCTTATTTTTAATGTTCACTTTTTAATTTATTATTTTTGAGACTTTTGAATATCTATAAATGCCATTTTATGATATCTTTCCCAACCATAATTTACCTACACATATACATACATTATTCAAACGTCTATGAATTTAAGATTGTGGTGTAAGGGAACTTACCTTGATATATATGTGGTTCTAAAAGGAATGGGGACCACTGACTTAGACTTACAACTCAGCGGTCCATGGGAAGAAGAGACAAATCAACTTCACAGCCTCAAGGAGGCCTGGCTTGCACTGTGGGCGGAGAGCTGACAGCTGTGAGCTGCTGTTCAGCTGCCTTCAGATGTGTTGGAGGCCACTGGATGGCACAGCTTGTACCTTCAGATAAGTCTGGTGTAGCCCTCCCTCTTTTCTGTTTAGATGCCTCTCTTAGCTGGGCTTTGTTTTATCCAGGGGAAGTACTGTTCTGTCTTCTGTCTTGTGTGACCCCCCTATTTTTGGGGTCCCCTTAATGGCTATGCTAGGTCAGACAGACACCAAGATTGTCAAGAGCAGCAAACTTCCTGATTTCTTAGGAGGCGCGAACCTCTCAGGACCCAGCATGTGTAATCTGAGATGGACAGACAGCAACCGATACAGGAAAAGACAGAGTGTAGGTTAGTCAACAATTGACCGATCTTTAATCTTTTCTTATTCAATCTTCTTTGACTTTTTTTGAGCCTATTTAAATTTCCTTGTGACTGCCCATAAACAAGTTCAATTGTAGGCCCCGGGGAGGGCCTTGGGCTGTCTTATTCTGCCTCTGACATGTTGACCTGATAGAGAGATTAGTAAGAGAGGATTTTCTTGTCCCTTCCAAGTGTCTTATCTGACTAGCGTGTCTCTCTAGTGGTCATGCTTGAAAATACGGTGTGACTCCAGCCATGATCATCCCTATCAGCTTGGTAAGAACCTGAAACCCAGCTTCTTCCAAGCAACTGTCAGCATCAAAGAGCTCAGGGTATCTAGATCTGCAACCATGGGAAGGTGGAGGAGTGTCATGGGGACTGTGGAGATAAGCCATGGGGACAATGGAGGCATGCCATGGTGATGGTGGAGGCATGCCATGGGGAAGGTAGAGGCATGCCATGGGAAAGGTGGAGGTGTACCATGGGGAAGGTGGAGGTGTGCCACAGGGACAATGGAGGCATGCCATGGGGAAGGCGGAGGTGTGCCACAGGGACAATGGAGGCATGCCATGGGGAAGGCGGAGGTGTGCCAAGACCAGTCAGGCACTAGCTATCAGAAACAGAGCTAGGCTCCAGGCACTGTTACCACAGGCTGTGCCCTCCCTGTATGAACTTCTCTTTGGAATCCCTTATGGGAAAGGGCATCCTCACGATCCTCAGTCTGTCTCTTCTTACACTCTTTGGGTCAAGGGTGGCCAAAGAAGCCACTTCCACTTCAAGTTGTGTCTTAGAACAGTGGTCCAGCCTCTTTTGCCGATGATCACAGCCACAGTCACCGGGATAGCTCCTTTGCGGCTGTGATAAATACCATGACCAAAGGCAACATGGAGAGGAAAGGGTTTCTCTGGCTTACATTTCCTTGTCACAATCCATCACTGAGGGAAGGCAGGGCAGGAATCAAGCCTAGATGTGGGAACTGCGGAGGAAAGCAGAAAGCTGCGATCGGCTTGTTTCGCATGGCTTCCTTAGCCTGCTTTCTTATACAACCCAGGCACCTTCCCAGAGGTGGCCCCACCTGCAGTAGGCTGGGTTACTTATTAATCAGGAAAATGCCTCCACAGATTTGCTCACAAGCCAGTCTGATGGAGAGGCATTTTCTCAGTTGAGATTCTCTCTGCCCAGAGAGTCTATCTTGTGTCAAAAAATGAACCTGCACAGATGCCAAACTTTCCATCAGCAAGGAAAGATGTAACAAGGATGAGAGCTCTGAAACTATCATTAACTAACTTATAATATTTGTAATATTTATAAACTCTAATAGATTTCTATAAATTTAAAATAACTGAATTATTAAGCAATTTATGTTATTTAAATGCTGAAACAAACTTTTGTACCACAATGCCACTCGCTCTGGTCATCTACAACCCTTGTTCAGCATCTCAATAGGCTAAGGAGCATCTGGTAGCTGAAACAGAAGTAGCAAGAGGGGTGTGTGGCTCTACCTCTCCATGATGCTCCCTGGTAACAAGAAGTGTGCATTGCACCCTTCCTTGGAGCCTGGCTTTCAGAATCACCAGTAATCATAGCTGCTCTCCATGGTTCTGCATAGCCAATTCCTTCTAGATTATTCTTTCTGTTCCTTCTTTTCCATTGGTGTAGAGAATGGAGAAATACCTACAGAGCAAAAATCAGCTATGGTTGTGAGACAGTTCTCTGCCCTTCACATTACTCCTCATCCCTAGGTGGGGAAATTGCATTCAGAAGAGGTTAATCAGTAGTCAGAGCTAAGGTGTGTCTCTGCTCTACTGTACCTGGTACATTAACAGGAGCCAGTGGGAGCCTAAAGACCCGTCTTTCCTCAGAAGCTCCTTGGTCACTATCCTGGCGAGTTTTATGTCAACTTGACACAAGTTAGAGTCATCAGAGAGGAAGGAGGTTTGATTGAGAAAATGCCTCCATGAGATCGGGCTGTAGACAAGTCCGTAGGGCATTTACTTAATTAGTGATGGGGTGGGAGGGTGAGAGCCCACCCCTGGGCTGTGGTCCTGGGTCCTACGAGGAAGCAGGCTGAGCAAACCATGGGAAGCAAGCCAATAACAGGCTCAGCATCAGCTGCTGCCTCCAGGTTCCTGCCTTGCTTGAGTTCCTGCCCTCTTTGCTTTTTAATGAGGAACTGTTAGATGGACTGTGAAATAAACCCTTTCCTTCCCAAGTTGCTTTTGCTCATGGTGCTTCCATACCCTGACTAGGACAGTCTCTTCGCTGGTTAGTCTGTTGTCAACTTGACACAACTAAAGTCATCTGGGAGGAAGGAACCTTGACTGGAGAAATGCCTCCAGCAGCCTGGCCCGTGGGCAACAATATGGAACTATTCTTGACTAATGATTGATGTGGGAGGGTCCAGCCCATTGTGGGCGGTGTCACCCTCTGGGCAGCCTTGAATGTGTGAGCAGGCCCTGGAGAGTAAGCCAGTAAGCAGCAGCTTCTTGACTTCCGCTTCAGTTCCTTCCCTGGTTCCCTCTAGTGGTGAATGGGGACAGGAAACTGTAAGCCAAGAAAACCTTTCCTCTCCATTCTCCATGCTGCTTTCGGTCATGGCGCTGATCACAGCAATAGAAAGCAAACCTGGACAGCATCTTTCCTAGAACATGACTTCCTGAAGAAGAACACTTAAAAGAAATCCCGCACTAGCTCAGAATTGAGAAGAATAGAGGATTGTTTATTTAGGGGTAGACTCACAAATCAATATCCTCCGCTGGAATGGAGAACAGCAACCAAATCCCGCAGCCTGATAAAAGAGAGGCCCAACGCGTGCTTTACATGGGCATAAATAGTATAAGAGGCCACGCCCAAGTGGTTGGGTAACTTAAAGGCTACTGGGTGTAGGAATTCCTACAGCGACTTCTATAAAAATGACAGCATTCAGGTGAGCTCTTTTTCTTTTGCATGTGAACTCTTCCATTAAAGGTTCTGAGAAAGGATGCAGAGATCCAGGGTGCATGCTCATTTGCAATAGAACCAGGCTCCCTGTCTCTGCCCATTCTCTTTCTCAGAGCTGTGACCCTAGTACCCAGGAGAACAGCTTCAGGCAGGAAAGATTCACTTTGACTAAAGATTTCACAAGGTTCTGTTAATCCCACCAAATGAAAGTAAAGACCGTTACCCACATTCTCTGACCAAATGAACCAAACTTTATTTTCTGTCAGACAGGATTATCTCCTTTAAGTGGGGTTTGAGAAAACAGCGTTGAACATAGGAAAAAGTGGGGCTTATATAACCCCCAAAATTGTATGGTTTCCAAGAAACAAAAAACTATGTGGAGTTTCCAATGGTTTTTTGTTACATTGGAACTGGGCAGAATATCTCAAAATTATTTGGCGGAACATTTTACCTTGTCAGGGCATAGGTTGGGTTATAGGGTGTGGAACATGTCAAATTCCAGATAATGGGTCAAGACCTGGTCAAATCCAAGTTTTACAGAAAACAGGAATGAACTTATGTTGGCCTTGTGACAGATATATTTTAATCTTAAAAGAGGGTGAGGCTGGTTCTTAGGTTCAATCTGGGTCCCTTGGGCCAGTGCACAGCTTGTGGAAGGGTGTGGCAGAGGAGTTTCTATACTTCATGGAGAACAAGACACACAGAGGGGACACATAAAGGGCCCGGGCAAGATATAGTCTCCAGAGTCATGCTTGCAGCAAACTTCTTCCTCCAGCTATGGCCCCCATCCCGCCTTTCACCACTTCCATCAAGGGCTACTCTGCTCCTTAGGTCAGAGCCCTCATGATGTAGCACCTCAGAAGACTCCCCTTTACAGACATCTCTGGAGGTGTGCTTGTTAGTTCCCTAGGCACTTCTGAATCTAATCAAGTTGGCAACGAAATCACCTGTCACGTGCTCTTTCCGACCAGGTCAGACTCTATCAGATTCTCCACGGCCTTCTTTTCAGCTTCACGAAGCACACAATGAGGAGGTTCACAGTTTCTTGGTTATTTAATTCCATTTTTGACGAACCTCCCAAATGCCTTTCACTTTTTAAATCAATTACTGCAGTCGGAATGCCTCCTAACCCATTTCATTAAACTACCATCTTTCCATGGCCTCCCCTTTCAACAACATAATTTGCCTTGAATAATTAATATAGAAGAATTCAAAATGTATTCATTGAGCTCACTTAAAGGCTCTTTTAATCAACTAAGGACATGTGACTTTGGGACAGAGGTCCTCCCCCAGAGCTTCAGAATTCCAATGGAACTTACTTGGTTTGAATACAGCCATATTTAGAACGCATCTTTGGAGAGTGACCCAGGCCTGGCAAGACAAGAATGGCTTTCAAGTGAACAAGGATTTGCACAATTGCTTGAAGGTTCTTTTACATGAAAATAATGCCAAAATTTATGACATTGAAGTTAAAATGGAAATTTTTCACAAGGTAAGTCTGGGTCTGAACGTGACAATGGAGATGGAGACACTGGTGTCCAGCTGGGCTGGTCCTTTAATCCTAGGCTTGTCTTCTCAATTGGAGGGTCCTTAACATTCTGGGGGTTGGTGGGGGGAGAGCTTACTAACAAGACTTGGCCTGCAGCCAGTGAGACATAAGGTCCAAGTTGGCTCATTTATTCATTTGCCCACTTAGTGTGGGTGACAGACACAGCATGGCCTTTGGCACTAGAAAGGTCTGAGTTCAAATCCCAAATATAATTTGGTCTTCTTCTCCGCCGTGTGTGTGTGTGTGTGTGTGTGTGTGTGTGTGTGTGTGTGTGTGTGTGCAGATGCAGAGGCCAGAAATTTACTTTGAGACAGAGTTTCTTACTGGGACCCAACATCTACTGACTAGGCTGGCTGGCCGGCCAGGGAGCCTCAGGGATTTGTTTATTTCTCTCTTCCTGGTGCTAAGATTTCAAGTTTATTTCACCGTGCTCAGCTTTTTCATAGATAGTGAGGATTGAGCTTGGGTCCTCAAACATTCATGGCAAACATTTTATCAACCTCTATTTCTCTAGCTCTATGCCCTTATTTCTTTATTTATAAAATTAGGATAATCATTTGCTCATACATCCATTTCCTCTCATGACAGGACAGGGTCTTGGTAGCTATTTGGGGGATAGTGACTACATAGATAATTGTCTGCCGTTCACCTATGGTAGGGCTTCTGTTGGAGTTGGAGCAGGGTGCTTGCTTCATTTCCAGGTGATTTATCTTGGGAATTATGTTTTGTGCGAGCTCTCATTAAGTCTAGTCTGAAAACAGAGTGACTGATGAGCAAACCGGGGTCCAGATGTGTGGCCAGGGAGAGCCTGCCCGGGATTAATCTCTGGTCTCTGTTATTTCTCAAAAGAGACAAAGCCAGTATGGAGATGTTGCCAGACTGTTGTGTGTGCAGAATCTAATTTATAGTTGACCAGGGTCTCTGGAGAACCACACATGTTTATATCATTACCAAACAGTAATTGATTACAGAGCTCCGTTGTGAAATTTACAATTATTGAATTACTCCATGTTCGCTCATAAATTTCAAATCTTTATTTCTAAAAGTCAATTGATATTCAGCCCAATAAATATTTAATTTAGATGTGATAATGGTGTTGGAGCAAAATTAAATTCTCATTTAGAAAACAGGAATGACCTGGAGAGGGCCGGGGAGAGGAGGTGGCGTGGCAGGACTGGGTGGGAGATGACTGTCCTTGTGTCCCTTCTCTGGCACTGGAAAGGAAGTCTCAGCTGGTGCTTTCTCTAACTCCATTTTCTCTTTGAAACTTCTTTTTGTGGGAAAAAAGAGTTCTTTCCATTTTTTTTTGTATTTCATTATCTGAATTACTCAGTATCTGTGGCTCTTATAAGCCATATGGAAAATTACCACACAGTATTTTCTCCTTGCTTTATAGACGGGGAGACTGAGGCTCAGAGAACTGAAGTGATTCAAAATAGGTGATGCCACAGGAAAGGAAGGCTAGCCCCCACCTATTGGTCAGTTAGTAGGCTAGCCCCCACCTATTGGTCAGTTAGTAGGCTAGCCCTCACCTATTGGTTAGTTAGTAGGCTAGCCCTCACCTATTGGTCAGTTAGTAGGCTAGCCCTCACCTATTGGTCAGTTAGTAGGCTAGCCCTCACCTATTGGTCAGTTAGTAGGCTATCCCTCACCTATTGGTCAGTTAGTAGGCTAGCCCCCACCTATTGGTCAGTTAGTAGGCTAGCCCCCACCTATTGGTCAGTTAGTAGGCTAGCCCTCACCTATTGGTCAGTTAGTAGGCTAGCCCTCACCTATTGGTCAGTTAGTAGGCTAGCCCTCACCTATTGGTCAGTTAGTAGGCTATCCCTCACCTATTGGTCAGTTAGTAGGCTAGCCCCCACCTATTGGTCAGTTAGTAGGCTAGCCCCCACCTATTGGTCAGTTAGTAGGCTAGCCCTCACCTATTGGTCAGTTAGTAGGCTAGCCCTCACCTATTGGTCAGTTAGTAGGCTAGCCCTCACCTATTGGTCAGTTAGTAGGCTAGCCCTCACCTATTGGTCAGTTAGTAGGCTAGCTGCCACCTATTGGTCAGTTAGTAGGCTAGCCCTCACCCATTGGTCGGTTAGTAGGATCTCAGGACCTCTTCATATTCACATGTTAGGTGGGGTTGTGGCTCTCTCCAGATAGGAAGCCTCAACATAATAGTGTATTAAGCAAGGAAGACATGACTACTGCTTTTTATACAAGTTGTCAAAACAAAGGGAGTCCACCTGGCCCATGGGAGGACAAAATTGAAAGAGTCCCAGCCTCCTTTGAGGTTTCTTGTCTACTGTTTTAGAGTTTGTGACTCTAAACTCTGTGGCCTAAGGTGGCTGCTTGAGTTCCAGCCATTGCATGTGGCGAGGGAGGGTGAGAGGAGCCACAGAGAAGACCACATCGCTTCCCCTTTAAGTCTTAGTTATTGTTTGTGTTTGCACACATGCGTAGTCCACAGTACAGGCGCTGATGTCAGAGGACCACCTTTGGGAACTGGTTCTCTTTATCGTGTATGTTCTGGGGATTGAACTCAGGGCAGCAGTCTTAATGGCAAGCACCTTTATCAGCTGTGCCATGTCGCCACCCCTTCCCTCTCTTTTAGGAAGATTTCCTTTATGCACCTCTCTATGTATTTTATTGGTCAGAGCTTAATTGTGTGCGTATATCAAAGTGTAAGGTCCATCGGAAAGCTGTCTTCTTTGGGTAATAGTGTCTGGTTAAAAACTGGGCTTTTTCTCTGTCAATAAGGGAAAACCAGATTCAAGAGGACAGTCAAGAGTTTTTGCCGCAACATGTATTCCAAAGGACAGGGTGCAAGGGCTGACATAGGCAAAGTCCTTGGTATGTTTGCTTGAATGCAGTCAGCCCAGGGTGGTCTCCAGGGTACACTAGACACTGGATGTCTTCATTGCCAGGGCCAGTGTGCATCTCGGGAAATTCATTGCTCTTGCCTTATGTGGATTTACCTGCATCTTGATTAAAAGGAGGCTAGGGAGGGAGAAAGTCAGATGTTTCCTGAACATCGTGGGTATCGCTGCCTAGAAGAGGTCGTTCTGTGACTACTCCATAGGCTCTGACCAGTGCAGAGGTAGCGTGGGGGCCCGCCCGTGCTAGCCTTGCAGCTGTCTAAGACACACAGTGCTCTATGCCAGTGTGGAGGGCCAAGAGGAAATAGGAGTCACTCACCAGTTGTTTGCCTGTTTGGTGCTGGCCAGGCGCAGGGCCAGGCAGTTCCTTTGCGTGCAGAGACGAACAAGGCATGTTGTTCTCTTTCGGACAGTGGCACTTGGGGGGTAACCCTTGGACTAGCACCAGAGGTATTGTCACCCTGGAACTTGTGAGAATGTAAATTCTCTGCTCTTCTGTGTCTTAGATCAGGAACTGTCTTTCAATAAAATCCCCCAGGAGGATTCTGAAGCCTGCAGAAATGTCTGTGACTCTTACAATGATGAGAAATATCACAAGGTTTGGAGCCCCCCCCCGCCCCAATCTGGATCTGAATTCTGATTCTCTTAGTAGCTTTGCAGGGTTGGTCAGGTGCTTCAGCTTATCTGACACCTCAGCGTCCTCACACTCTGAGAGTGACACCAGCTGACAGGATGCTTAGCACGTGCTCAGTGAATGTCTGCTCCATTATCTTTCTAAGCCTCACTGGGGACGACATCACCGTCAGGGACGATCAAGGGAATTCACGTTCTCCTATCAGGATTGTGGTGGTTCGGATGAGAACACTCTCCATAGGCTCACACGTTTGCCTGCTTGGTCATCAGGAAGGGGCACCACTTGAGAGCAAGTATAAGGTGTGACCCTGGAGTAGGTATGACCTTGTTGGAGGAATTGTGTCACTGGGAGTGGGCTTTGGGGTTTTAAAAGCCCAGGTCAGTCTCAGTGTCTCTCTCTTCTTGCTGCCTGAGGATCTGAATGTAAAACTCTCAACTAAGTCTCCGTTACGATGTCTGCATGCCACCATGCTTTCTACTATGATAAAAATGTACTAAACTTCTGAAACTATAAGCAAACCCCAATTAAATGCTTTCTTTTATGAGTTACCATGGTCATGGTGTCTCTTCACAACCATAGATCACAACTAAGACAAGTATGCAACAGAAATCCAAAGACATTTTTTAAGTCTCTGTCTGTGTCTTTCTCTCTGTGTGTGTTAATGCATGCACATGCTACAGTGTGCATGCGGAGGTCAGAGGACCTTGGATGCTGGTCCTGGCCTCCACTTCTTTAAAATAGGCTCTGTGTTGCTGTGTACAGCATGCTCGTTGGCCTGTGGGCATCTGGGACTTCTGTCTCTACTGTCCATCTCAATAGAAACTTGGGATGACAGATGTGCTTTCAGTAATGCAGTCTGAATTTGGGGGATTCTCACTCCTGTCCCCATGCTAGTGCAGCAAGTGCTGTACCCCACAAGCCATCTCCCCAGCCCCCGAAGAGAAATTTACATTTTTCCCAAAGCATCTATCTTTTTTTGTGTTTTTTACTTCTTCCTGTTAGTCCTTCCTGTCTTGCTCTAGATAATCAAGAATTGCCTTTAAAATGTAAAGTGTGATGCTAAGAGTCTTAAAAAAGCATTTGCCAGAGAGGACATTCAGATGGATACTGTGCATATGCAAATTATCTGCATCTCATTAGTCACCAGGAAGTGAAAATTAAAGCCACAGCGAAATTGCCCTGCATTCTCCAGATTCATTAAATGATAAGGACAGGAGGCCGAATGTTGGTGGAGACATCAGGCAGCTGAGAATTCATAAGCAGTGACTGGAAACATAAACTTAGCAAGCCTAATAAGCTAAATCCATGCATCTTTTATGAAGAACCACCTCATGCCTTGATGTATAGGTAAACGAAAGTGGCCAGGCATGGTTTCTCATAGACACCTGAGCGATGATCGCAGCATTATTTGTAAGACTGAAGCCCAGAAGCTGGTCAGAAACTCCCTGTAGAATGGCTAATTTGTGATTTATGCAAGCAAAAGATACTATCCAGCCAAGATAATGAATGACTTCATACAACAGAATGGGCTTTGCTTAGTCAACTTGTACGGGAGAATCCAGACACGGGGGATAAAATGGTATATGGTCCTGCAAGCACGTATTTAAACCCAAGCTAAACAATCTGTTCTGTATAAGTCAGGACACTCATTATCTTGGGGGTGGGTGTTCAGTGAATATCCCTACAGTCATACTGCTTGAAAGATTATGGCGTGAGTTGGGACCTTTTGCAGGTCCCATGGCACGTGAGGAACGCAGGTGGGAAACAGAATACACCATGTAGAGAGAGCTTGGGGAGTGGGAGGTTTTATTTAGGAAGAGGATATTGGGAGGGTAGTGAGGAGGAAGTGAGAGATACAGAGATAGATAGATAGATGGAGAGACAGAGAGAGGGAGAGACAGAGAGAGGAGAGATAAGGGGAGAGAAGTGGAGCGGGGAGAGACAGGGAACTGCCTTTTCAGAAGAACAGTGGTAGGGGGGTCTAGGCCAAGCTGGAAGGCAGAGATTGGGAGTGGGCGGAGCTTTTTCTTAAAGGACAGGCTACTATCTGGATTCATCCTGCCAGGTGACAGGAAGGTCAGCATAATCCTAAAACTGATTATATATATATATATATATATATATATATGTGTGTGTGTGTGTGTGTGTGTGTGTGTGTGTGTGTAGATGATCATAGTGTTTATGAAAAGTAGTAAGCAGTTTATATTTTGTACTTTTGTGCATGTGTGTTGAAACACATTGATAGAACATTTCAGCACAAAAGCTTGCTTGAAATATCCATGTAATAACATCTAAAATGTTTATAGAAAAGTGAAAAGTGTGATTGAGGGAAGCCAGAGGATTGGCAGGAATGAGGAGAATGTCAATCACTTATGCGTATCTTTGACTCCCACTGCCAAGTAAGACAAGGATCACAATATACAGAGCAACACACACACACGTGTCCACACACACATACATACACACACAGCACACACAGAGTGTCTTCATTACAGAGGTAACACAGAGAGACACACACGTACACACACACATACATACACACAGCAACAGAGTGTCTTCATTACAGAGGTAACATACACACAGAGACACACACATACACACGTATACACACATACATACATACACACACATACTTATACATGCACAACACACAGAGTGTCTTCTTTTCATTACAGAGGTAAAACACACAGAGATACACACATACACACACACACATATACACACACACATATACACATACTCAGAGTGTCTTTTTTTCCTTTTCAGAATTAATACATACACACACAGACACACACACACACACACACACACACACACACACACACACACACACGAGTGTCTTTTTTCCATTACCGAAGTAAAACAGCATTTTCAGGGCAACCATTCCCTATCATCCAGTCCTGGACGTGATAGGGAGGGAATATCCTTGTGTCATTGCTGAAAGCAAAGAGAGGGAAACCCTTTGGAGATGTGATTTGTGATTTCATTATTTTCTCATTAGATCACGATGGGTCTCTGATGCATCTTGAAAACGTAGTTACTTATCTTAGTTGAAGGATGAGGGAGTTAAAATAGGGTGAGTTTTCTTGACTTGTGCTGGACCACGGGTTCCCAGTTCTCAACATGGCCTTGCTGGGGATGCAAGCCTGGTTCGCCTGGTGCCTGGTGCTTTAACATTGCTGGTTAGTACCATACTCATTGCTTCTTTGTCAGGCGCTGTGAAGCTGCAAATGGTACTGCCATATTGTGCGTAATAGTGGAGGCAAGGCTTGTTCCCCCCTCCTAGCTGATAGTAGTGGAAGGGACAGACAATAGAACCAGAGGTTCCTTCTCACTCAGCAGGACCTATAACACAGACATCCTCGTTCTTGAGGGGCTGGCCAGAACATCCAGAGAGCATGGCTTCAGTTCTCTAAAGGGCCGTGGGGTAGCCTGCAGTCAAGGAAGATAATCGGAAGGTGGAATGGTTGCTTTTAAAATGTTCTCTTGTGAGTAATTTATGCCCAAGCAGAAAAGATATATAGTAGAATACTGGGGGAGAGAGAGATTAGAAAATAATTAAGGATAAAAAATTTATTAAAAGATTGCTTTTAAATGAATTAGTCAGACTGAAAAAGCCAAATATGGATATTGAGTGAAGTTTGGAAAACATCCAAATTGCTTGTTATCCCCAGGTCATAGGAACTTCAGTAATCGTAAAGAATTACAGTTTCTTCCATAGTTTTTTATACATTTAATAGACCTGGTGAAGCAGAGCCCAGCTATCAATACCATGTTGCCCTCAGGGTTTTGAAAAGCAGCATTAGAGTGATTATTTTCTACTATCGTTAAAATTTATATGAGCATTATTTTATTTACTTTTGCACGTTCTCATGTGTATGGTATACATTCAGGCATGTATACATGTTCTTATGTGGGGGCATGTATGTGGGCACACATACACACATGTGCACAGGTGTGTAGAGTCCGGAAGTTGACATTCAGTATCTTCCATGGTCACAATTCTCTCTATTTATTGAGGCAGGGTCTCTCTCACTGTACCCAGAGCTTTGGGCTTGGCTGGTCTAGGTGGCCAGCTTGCTTTGGAGATCCCTTGTCTCTGCTTCCTAAGGGCTGGGATTAGAGGTGGGTGCCATGTCTGCCCAGCAGTGTTGGAATTAGGCATGGGTGCCATGTCTGCCTGGTAGTGCTGGGATTACATATGGGTGTCATGCCTGCCCACCTTTCACATGGGTTCCAAGGTCCAGAACTCCTGTTTCTGTCCTACATGGTAAACATTCTAACCCACTGATCATCTTCCTAGCCCCTGAACATTAGTTCCGATAGTTGTATCTGAGTTTGTTCAACCTTACCTTTAATATTGGATGTTTAACTTCAGATATTTCATGGACTTTAATGAACATCATGCCTGAAAATTTGAAGTCATCACTAACGATTTCCTTAGACCCACACTGGCATTTTCTGACATTTCATGAATGAAAACTGGCATTTTTATAACCATTGCCGCTTAACATCCATTATGAAGCTTGAAAGCACCTGGGTCAGAGTCCACACAGCCTTGCTTGGGATCTGAGTTCTACTATGTACAAGCTATATGGTCCTGGAGGAATGACCGTGCTCAGAAAGCCTCAGTATCCCTGTCTGTAAAATGGGAACCCAATTTTCTAGCCCATTGACCTACAAAGAGGATTAATCAAGAAATTAGCTGGTGAGGAAGTATCATTTAAACCCACCTTTGCCAAAGAATGACCCAATTTTAAGACATTTTCTTGGACTTCTTGGAGGTGTGGCAGGTGCTTCAGACACATTCTCTGTAAAGTAACCCCTGCAGCCCGTCAGGTTTTGTTCTAAAGGACAAACAGCACAGGGCAAGAGCATTCCACTCTCGCTGCAGGCCAACCTGAGTTTTTAATACTTTTCCAGAGCTTATTCTAGAGTTTTAGATAAATGCATATTCATCCTTTTAGATGAAGGATCAACAAAATATGACCCATGGGCCAAATCCACTTTGCCTCCTGCTGTTGTGAGTAAAATTTTATTGGAGCACAGCCTTGTGCCTTTCTTGTGACAGCAGCAAGCTAAAAAATTCTTATTTTATGGCCCTTTCAAGAAAAAAAAGTTTGCTGACTCCTGCTTCAGATCAACCATAAAATATTTATTTCTGAGCTCTTGAGAGATAAATGCATTGTATTTCTGAAACCATTTGTTTTCCTGTGATAGAAGATAGAGCCAAGCTATGCATGGCTGAGCTGGCTCTGTTGCATGTGGACACTGCTCATTGTCACAAAAGAAGGAAGAAGGCACGACTCTCACATTCTGATCAACGTATTGCTCTTCCGGATCTTCTTGGATAAAATCTGTAGGTTAAGTGGGAGTGAAATCTCTATGATATTTTCATGTTAGAACCAGGCCTGGCAACATTCTGGTTGAAGTTTCAGTGAGACTGTTTTAGGAACATTTTTCATAAACGTGCAAGGCTAGCTTTATGTTCTAAGAGCAAATAAACCTATTTTCCCATAGTTGGTTTTGGGTCAGAATGCCTTGGACTTGGCTATTACTTTGTCCTTTCATGGTATGGGTAGGGATGTGGGTGGGGCTGACTCTTGTCTCTTGTCTCTACCCCTGCCCATATATGGATCATATTTCTTTAGTTTATGTCTTACTGATGCTAATGCTTCAAAATTATGTTTTGAAGATTTATTTAGTTTTAATTCATGTGCATGTGTCAACAGTGCAGGGTGGGGTGGAGGTATGCGCATTTGAGTGCAGGTGCTCATGGAGGCCAGAAGAGGGCACCAGATCCTTTAGAATTGGAGATACAGGTGGCTGTGTGCTTCCTTGTCCATGGGTACTGGGAACCGAAGTTATGTTCTCTGTGAAAGCAGTATGCAGTCTTTATCACTGAGCCTTCTGTCTAGCCCCTCCCCCAAAATTATGTTTTGGAAAGAAAATTACGTTTGGGGCATGACTCAAAGGACTGTGTTTTCTGCCTTGGTTTGAGGGTGTCAGGTAATAGCAGGTGATGGCCTTTGGCTATGGATAGTCATGAGTTTACGTCCATCCCTTGCTATTTCCTGCTGGGCTAATAAGCAGGACATCCAGGCACAGCACTGTGCGTTATAACCAAGTCAAGCAGGCACTAACTGTCAATAGTGAAACAGATTTCAAAAGTGTGTAAAAGTGGCCACTTGCTTGGATGGGAAGCCCTCCATGGAAGAAGGTGTTTCACAAGTAGATGGTACTCACCAATTCCTGTCTCTAGCTACATGACTGTGCATTTCTTTCCAGAAGAGATGGATCAAATCTCTCCACCTAGTGAGCTGGCATTGTCCCCATGACTTGCTTAGGTTATGCATGTGGAGGTGTCTGTGTCCAACCTAAGAAGAATCATGTGTTTCTGCTGGGGCCTTGTGCTTTGGTTATTTCTTGAAATGATCAGACTCCCCTGGGTCACTGTTCCAAGGAGGAGTAGAGTCAAGTGAAACAGATTCGAAATCTAAGCAGAGCCCAGATGGACCCCACTTAGATCTGTAGCATCCAGACACCTGAGTGCAGATTTATGATGTGTTTTGGTCAGCAAGTTTGGGACCAGTGCTCTGTGTAACAAGTTATATGATACAATGTTTATCAACCCACGTGGATTTCACAATTGGTGGATTTTCTATTTCTTTTTATTTATTTTATGTGTATGAGTATTTTGCCTGAATGTGTATTTGTGTACCATGTGTGTGCCTGGTGCCTGTAGAGTTTCAAAGAGGGCATCTGATCCATCAGGAGCTAGAGTTACAGATGGTTGTGAGTGACCATGGAGGTGCTGGGAACTGGACCCTTGTCCCATGGAAGAGCAGCTTGTGCTCTTAACCACAGAGCCATTATCTCTAGCCCAGCTGATATATTTTGTTCATTGTATCACTGGCATGAACAAAAATATTTCTCCTACCACTAAGAGCATGCAAGCTTTTGGTGAAAAAATTAAAAGATAATAATAGTTCCATGGGAAGTCAGCAGCAATGGCAGTAAGCCAGGCGAATGTAGGAAGAGAGAGGGATGTCCTCCCAAGGTGGAAATCTATCAGGTAAGATTTCCAGGAGGTGACGGTGGTGTCTTTACTGCAAGTGGGATAGGAAAGGTAGGTGAGAATATTGATAGGTTTCTTTTTGTGCAGGTAAGTCTGGTACACAGATGTTGGGCTCCGGTGTAGTCTTATACTTTGTTATTAATTTTGTGACATTGATATTGCTCCAATGAGCGTTGTCTAAGGAAATACCTTGAGTGGCTTGCTTTCCTGATCTCTTTTCATTTCCCATCTGTGTGTTTTAGTTTCTAATCCCCTCTAACTCACAGTGGCCTCCATTCCACCAGGGGGAGTCTGAGAGCTGATGGCATCATAGATGTTGAGACTCAGATTGTGCAGGGTCTGCCCTTTGGTTGATGTGCTGTGATTGTGTGGGGCCAGCTGCCAGATGTTCCCAATCAGAAAAGTGACTCTGTCTGGGCCAGCTCAGTAGTTTGTATCTGTGGCATTAATGAGGCCAAAGTTGTGAGTTCTGTCCCCTGCAAGGACCAATTCCATTCCTGGTTTAAAACTCATTACCCAAAGGCATACTTTGCAGCCAGGACCTAGAGCTGGTATTAAATGGGAAATGGAGACTGAAGTGGCCTCAGAACTGCTTTGAGGACAAACTGTTGGCGGCCACAACTGCTGAGCATGCTGTGCCGTATTGCGGCTTGTTCAGATGATGGTCTTAAGCTCCTCTCTTGACGAAGAGAAAAGCAAAGCTCAGTGATTGGCTCGCTCAGCTGCTTATGGTAAAGCCATCGTGGGGTCTTTCTGGACCCATGTACTAACTGGTTGTCAATCATTTCAGCCTGCTCTGCTCATTTTTGGATTACATAGGAGATAGAATTATGAATTTTTTTTTGTTAAGGAGCCCTTCTTATGAGAGCCCATTCTGTGCTGTATAGGGACACTTAATAGCATCTATGTTTCCTTTCTATACACTGAACTTTTGTGGTGCAATCCATTCCCCAGGTGAGAGGGCCCAGAATGCCTCCAGGCATTGACAAGAGTCCACCAGAGGATAAGCTTGCCCACTGGCTGAGAACTATGCTTAGTGGTGTTATTGGTGGCAAACAGAGGAGCCTTGTACAGAGTGGGAACTGCCAGGTCACATCCCATGTGGACATTGCTTTTAGGTGCCTTGGGTTTTCTCACCTTGCCTGACTAGTATACAAGGAAGACCTTGGTCTCCAGTTCTACCGTGTTTGGTCTTTCTGCTTTGCTTGGTAGCTTCTGTATCCTTGGTACCTTCTCAGTTTCTGGTTGACCTTGGAAGGCAGAGATACAGTAATTGGGCTCTCCCCCACCCCCAGACATCTTCCTCAGGGGGCATTGGCTACATGGGGTAGCAACTCAGGACAGGGGTGTGGGGAGAAGCTCTCCAGAGAGAAAAAAAATCACCCTTGTGGATGTAGCAGCATCCACAACACACATGTTGACAGGTTGTTCTGCTCAAAACCCACTCAGCAGAGTGCCCGGTGTGTGTGAAATGCTTAATAAATGCTGGCTGTTATTACCATTATTATTAATATTATTTATAACCATGACTCATTCTTTTTTTTGTAAAATAAATAAATAAATAGATTTGGGAATAACACTCCCCCAGGCTTCCATAACATTAGTATTCAACTTATTTAAATTTAATTTTTTTGAGGTCCTGTGTTTAATTTTAAAAAAAACAATGAATTATTAGTAACTTAATGTCTAATGACACTTAATAAATAATAACACTGGCAAGGCCTCAAAATGGGTGCCATTTAATGTAATGTTCTATGTATGTTTTTTTTTTCAAGAAGGGGACAGGAAAAACAATGCCTATACACCGTGATCAAATGTTCTCTATAACTCGAACTTCTTGCTTTGTGATTAGTGGGCTAATCACATTGTTGTGTCCCCGAGTCTATGTATCTTATAAGTGGAAATATGCAGCTAATATTAATTTCCCTCATCAGTACCGAGTGTGGATTATGTGTTGCTCTGTACTAAGAGTTTTAGAGATATTAATTCATTAATCTTTGTAGTAACCATGTAAGGCGGTAACTATTTCATATCTAGAGGAGGAAACTGAGGCATAGAAAGTGTATAGGCTTTGACTGAGGCTCACAGCAAGGGAATAAACAGCAAGATTCAAGACCAGGTGGTTGACTACATGGTTTTATAAACCACTGTGCACATTGCCTATTTCGGTGACAGGTAGAGCCTGGTCTAGGAAATGGCTGCTCATCCCTCCTTAGGCGCTAGGGGATGGCAATGATGCTAATAAAATAACGTTATCTCACACTCGATCTTGGGGGGAAGACCAGACTGTCCGTAATCTAATTTGTGATATTACAGAGGAAGAATCAAAATGCTTCTGTACATTTTCATCTTCTGTGAGCCTTTTGCATGTGTGGGTGTGTTCACCAAGTCCATGGTTTGGAGCACACAGCTCTTGGCATTAATACATACATATAAGCATGTGGCATCTTTAAAATACATCCCATAAAAGGTAAAAATGTAAAATATGGTGGGATAGTTTCATATTTTACTGTAGTATGTCTAGCAAAACCTCCATGTACAATACAGGGTTTATCTCTGGCCTGGGATTTGCCAATTAAGACTAGATCAGATGACCCGTGAGCTCCAGGGATCTGCCTGTCTCTGTCTCACCCGCTCTGGGATTACACCACCCTGCAAAGCTTTTTCATGTTGGTTCTGGGAACCAGCCTCAGGTCGTAGAGCTTGCATAGTAAACATTTTACCTGCTAAGTCTTTCTCCAGACTAGTGTGTGTTGTTTCTTAAATAAGAGGTTTTGGAATGCTCATTGTTAGATCAGTCCCAAAAGGGACATTCTACTGGGGACCGTGGAAACTTCTCTCTTTCTCAACTCGGATCCAGCAATAATTCCATGTCTTCTACCTTCTATCTATCTGGGTCATAGCTGAGTTTTCCTTCAGTGGGGAATAATGTGAGGACACGGTTCCTCTTTCTCCACCTCCTGCACCTCACCATTTGAGGCTCTGTCAGAGACAGAAAGAAGCCTTGTCCAGGCTGTGTCACTGACCTTGATACTATTTTGGGCTTTTTTTGATGGTGACAGTTCTAAACTCTGTCAGACAGAGATGATAGATGAGCCAAGTACCTCAGAAAACTGTTATCAAATTAAAAACCAGGCAAGATCCAATGTGAGCTCTGTCTATAAATAGCTTATGAAAAGTAAAAAGATGTTTCTGTTAGCAAATTTAAAATAATCGTTCGAATCCTTCAACAGATTGCTGCTAATTAGATTGAGAATTAAACAGCTTTGTATGAGCGCAGAGTTAATTAATAGCTCATTACTTTTTTAATAAGCCAAATTCATTTGGAAACAGAAGAGAGACAGCAAAGTTCATCATGGATGAGACGCTAGATTGGGATTATTTCTCCTTCCCTTGATGAGAGAAGGAGTTTAATTAAAGCAGGGGACACATTTATATCACGAACGAGTTGCGTGTAAGCTCCAGCATCAGGCCTGGAGAAACTGGCGACGCTGCTCGCTTTGAAAGCCTCCTCAGGACCTACAGGGTTAATGGAAGTTCTGCTCATGTCTGCTCAGCTTTTGGTTTGTTCAATTCACGGATCAAACCCAAACTTTCTGAGGTTGCGAAGATTCATTCAAACTAGTAGAGATTTATTGTGGTCCACTCTGATTTTATTTCCATCCCTTTTCAGTTCCGGTATCCTAGGGTCTCACTTTGAAGGCGAGGCTCCATTCTCCTGACTTCCTTTCTTCTCCCATCTTGTCTTTCTACATAGTCTTGATTCTCATTATTTCTTTATCTGGTCTCCTGACTCTTCGGCCCCCTTTATACTACATAACCTGGAGCAGAATGGAAAGAAGGAAATGAGTGCCTTTAGGATTTCGAGGCCAAGCGCATTCTCAGTACCCCCCAGGGAAAGTTCCAGTCTGTTCTCTCCGAGCACCAAGGCACCCTGTGTCTACACCACAGTCTGTCTCTTCGGTCATCCTTTGCACACTTTGGAGGGAGGCTGTATGAATCTGTCTTCCGACGTGGGTGTGTTCGTTGGGTATGGTTTCCATGGGTTTCCACTCTTTTGTCTCCTGCTCAACCCAAGGAAGCCATTCCTTGCATTTGAGAGACCTGAGAGATGTCGCCTAACTATACGCCACATGGTGCGCCATTCCTTGCCCAACACATCCCAGCAGTGGGCCTGGGTTTTGGCTGAGTCTTTTGGGTCCTTTTGCTTGCATATTGGGGACTTCTTGCTGGCAATGGTTGGCAAGTGGGAAGAGAGCACTTTTGTCTAGGGACGTGTTCAATGTCTGTCTAGTGATACGATGAAGTCTCTCTTCTAACTGAACCATGGTGCACAGTATGTCTTTCACTGCTGATATGTTTTGATTGAAGCTGTGGTTGACTGCCAAGCATGAGCGTCTTATAACAAGCTCATTTCAAGGGCTGTATAGACGTGATAGAGAAGAGCTGCGGGGCTTGGTGCAGTCTTCGCCCGTGTTATTTAGGCATTCCAGACTAATTAGAGAAACTGGTTTCTCAAAAGGTAAACAAGTCCCATGGGGATCAAGGGTGTAACGGCGTAAACGAGTGCAGACAGATTGTAAAAAAATATATATAGCTTTAATGGAGAAATAGACTTACAGAACCACCGTTCCCACGGAGACCAGGAAAGCAGAAGTGAGCCCGGTGAGCACGCTCGCCAGATTTATAGGTAAACATTAGCCCGAGGCGAACACGCCCCCTAAGGGGCGGGACTTATCCCTACACAAGGGTACAGATTTCTTTGGAGAGTTGCTGGTTTCTTTCCTTTCCAGATGTGGATGTTGGCTCTCCAGCCCTCTGCCCTTCACTAGATTATTAGTTTACTTTCTCAAAAAGCTCCATTCCTTACATAAGAACCCAGATATCTAGGAAAAGAATGAAAATAAGGGGCTGTACAAGTTCTCTAATAGGTCCCTCTTGCACACTCTTTCTGCCAACTTAGTCCTAACTTGGGGGCTGAGTTTTAAATTTATCAACCAATTTTATTCACTTTCCTGATTTCCCTTCAGGAGCATCCCGATGTTCACGTGCCAAAACTGGAATGTTTTAGCACTCTGTGTCACAACCTTCCTTTCGTTCAAACCCCCTTGCCGCTTCTCTCTTGCCCTGCTGGTGTCCCTGGAAACTTCTTGAATATTCCAAGTTTGTTTTGAGCCCCCAAGACCTTTTCCTATGCTGGGTCCTCTGTCTGGAGTGTTGTTTCTCTAAATCCCATCACTGCAGGTCGTGTCTTAATTGTTGACTGATGCCGTGAGTTCTCCTATGCTTGTCTATCCTAAACTTGTCCTTTCCCTTCTGGTCTCTTATGGGTAACAGTTCCTCTTTTCCCCCTATATTAACCTGTAATTGTTTTGTCATGAGGGGGTCGCTTCTTGTTTTGCCTTCTCCACTTGAAAATGTACACAAGGAAGGATCTGACCTGTCCAGCTCCACATCTTCAGCCCCGGGTGCAGTAGAAGGAAAGTGAGACTCAGTGAAAAAGTGAACACAGAACACACGAAGTGTGACTTTCACACTCAGGAGGACTAAAGGCCGGGGCTAAACTCAACCCTACCACTGACGGCTCAGGATCAAGGTGAAGCTGTGTGGTCTGATCCTGGGGGACACCTGCGGTTCCTGAACCTGAGGTGCTCTCTCGACCCTACATCTAGTGTGTTTGGAACAGTACCCATTTTGTCCGAGTCATTTACGAGAACACTAGGGTCTGCATCCACGCAGATGCTGAGACGGATCCAACTGCAGTCTCTTAGTCTGCGGTGTTCTTCCCTTAAGATGGACTCTGGCCTCTTTTCGGTTTTGTCTGGATAGGACTGTTGCATAACTGCGGGCGCTGTACTTGATCCTTTCTCTTGGCTTTACTGAGTACTGGGGAGAAGAAAAACAGCTGAGAAAGGGAAAGAGGGGTGAGTGGGGTGACTGGGGAAGGCTGTGGCCTTTCAGGCAGTAGCTGGCCAGGTGTGAACATGTGTGTATCTTTTCCCTGATCTTAATTGCTTTCTCTAGATTGCTGCTGGAGGCGATGCATTTGGCCAATGCCTCCCCTTTTACTTTAAACTAGGCACTTGGAGAGGTTGCAGTTTTTAAGAGGCATTTTTAGATTTCAGACCCTGAACACTCTTTTTTGATTGTCCCATGGCATGGTTCAGAGCAGTAGCTTTAACACCCTGAAATAGTGTGGCTGGGGAGAAGTTTACTTCGATTCCCCCACTGCATGCTTCCGACACCTTCCCCACCTGGGTCTCTGCAGTGTTGGGGAGAGTGGGGGCTTTGACGCTGAATGGGTCTTGTAAACAGAGAAGGACAGCTTGGATTTAGAAGCCCCCAAGGGGACAGACTCCTCTCCCACTTTCAAACTCCACCTCAGTCCCGATTCTTAAGGCTGTGGGTTTATTTTGCCACCCTTCTATTTTCTCCTGTCGTGTAATGAATGACCCAAGATGGAGCGGGTCTGGAACATGGGCTGTTGCCTCTTATGGTGCTATGCATTGACTTGGCTGAGTGGCACAACTCCTTCTTAAGGTCTGGTAAGAGACAGTGCCAGGACATCTTAGCCGAGAGACGGCTCAAGGCCCGACCGGCTGGAAGTTCAAGGTGGCATCTCTTCAGGATCAGCAGTCCATGTTAGAGATGGGAGCTTGGTGCTTAGTAGCGGCAGTCATCCAGACTGATGGGAGAACACCGAGGCCACACTTGCTAGGCTAGGAATATGACAGCATCCTGCATCACAACTCTGAGATTACAAGTCTGAGGCTAGCCAGGGCTACACAATGATACCACGCCACAAACAAATTCATGCATGATCACAAATCACACTGCAGAAAAACACGGGGAGGGCAGCCGCTGTTGCAGCCATTTTTGGACAGTGTGCTCTTTCTTTGTTCCGTGTCTTCTCCCTGAAGTTGTTCTCAGTGATTCTCTGTAGTAAGGAATTGGCCGCCATGAATTCATTTTAATGTGTTAAAAAGTTAGAGTTAAATATATCAGATCGAGATGCCATTCCTTTAGACTGTGCATACACACACTCATACCCATATACATCCACTCACTCTCAGACACACACACACACTCACTCATACTCACAAACATACGTACACACACACACACACACACACACACACACACACACATATATATATATATATGTATATATATATATATATTGTTTTCGAGACAGGGTTTCCCTGTGGCTTTGGAGCCTGTCCTGGAACTAGCTCTGTAGACCAGGCTGGTCTTGAACTCACAGAGATCCGCCTGCCTCTGCCTCCCAAGTGCTGGAATTAAAGGCGTGCGCCACCATCGCCCGGCCCTCACAAACATATACACACTCTTTGACACATGCCCACACACTCACTCACTCTCTATTTCTCTCTCTCTCGCACACACACACACACACACACACACACACACACACACACACTCACATGCTCAGGCTAACACACGTGCACAAACACACACACATTCACACAGCCATGCTGAGGTTTTCAGGTATCTTTCAACTCCCATAGCCACTGTCCAGGTGTTGAGTTCTTGAGGCTCCTCCTTCCCTTCCTGTATTTGGGAAGCCCTCATATGTAAACCTGGTTTAATTTTGGCTGCTGTAATTGTGATTGCTGGATTGATCCTTTAGGCCGAGAACAAAGTATCTGTTAATGCGACTAGCTCCATCTGCCTGTTGAGACGTTAACCAGAGCGCCTAATGTCTGCCCGTTAAATGTCTGCCCGTTTTCAGGATGCCATTTGTTCCAGCATTTCCTCAGCCCCGTGGAAGATGGCGTCTTGTGTTTTTGTTTTATTCTGTTAACCGGAGCACATGGACTTTTGGGTTGTATTGTTGCTTTCGTTTTCAGGGGAGACTAGTCAAGAGAGTTGGTAAATGTGTGTTTTTCTTCTGTCCCTTGCTGTCTTTTTCTTTCAGCAAACTTTTCTGAAGGTGATGAATAGCCGGCAAGATGAAATGCCCACCCGCTGCAGACTGGCTGTCTCCTGAACACCCCTAGCTGCATATCAATCTGAGGCTCTTTTCTCCCTTCCTCGCCTCTGCTTGGAAGACTCAGATCCTTTGTTTGCCGTCTTCATTTCTCTTGAAAATTCTCTGAAGAAATCTGTATCCTATTGTCGATGCCCACCTACATTTAAGTTGAAACAGAACTGTTTAAAGTGTTACATCTATTTATTATTTAGTTGAAATTTCAGTGTTCCCCTTACGTTATTCTCCACATTGGCAGAATTCTGCATAGGAAAGCATTAACCCATTGGTTTTGAAATTTTGCACATTGGACTCAGAAAGCATGAGACGCAGAGGATTTTGGGAAGCTCAGTCTGAACTTTGCTTTTGGCAAAGAGGTTCATAGAGGGAAGGTGGTTTGTTCAGAAAACCAGTTTAATGGCTGTCTGAGGCCGGAGCAAAAACTTGGCTCTCTGGTTGTACCGGTCATCTTGTTGATGTTTGTCTCTGGTCTGGTCTGGCTTCTTTTCTGGCTGTCCAGCTCTTCTCCCTACATCCTTGTGAAGGGAAGAGCTCCGGGCCACGGCACCAAAGAGTGAATGAGTCCAAGGCCTCCATGAGCCAAGAGTGAAACCCTGGGATTTTGCTCCAACTGAAATCCTGTGGGAGCAAAGGCTATGTATGTGCTTTATTATTTGATACTTATCTTTACCGCCTCCTCTCCCCCCTTGCATCTCAGGTGTCCTTCCTTGGAAGCCGTCCATCTTGTTAGTATGAGATAGCATCTCGCATTGGCCTGGAACTTGCTGCTTTGGCTGCCACAGGGATCTGCCTATCTTTGCTCCCCAAGGCTGGAATTGTGCTTGTGTACCACTGTGTCTGGCTTACTTGTGTGGGTTCTAGGGATGGAACTCAGTTCCTTGTGCTCACATGACCGGCACATTACTCACTGAGCCATCTCGCTGCTCAGCCCCTTTGCCTTTCTTTAAAGGAAGGTGGCATGAAGAACTTGTTTTTGCCGGAATCGCAGGAATGGCAAAGGAGAGAATGAACTCCTGATGGAGACTGAGGGATGGAGTCGGCGTGACTGTTGATCTTCTGGAGGGCATCATGAAGCAAATGGAAGAAAAGCTGAAGGCATTGAGTCTCATCTGTAGAAACCAGCGGGCCAACTCAGTGTGTCCCAGGATTACCAGGGTGTGTGTGAGTGCTGAGATGGTGGCCCTCATGCCCAGGGCATGAGTGATCAGTACACTTGATGCAGATAGGCAATCTTCATTTCCAGCATGCTTCTACCACAATCTGAGTCTGAATCCCCCTTTCCTGCAGTCTGGCTCACACCGGCCACTCTGCTGGATGTGTGGGAGGCCGGCTGCACCACCTTTTACCGTGCCTCATTTTTCTTCTTGCTAAGAGAGCCTAGGGAAGTAGCACCCTCGTCGGGTATTTTGACCGCAGACTGGTCAGGCACTTGCAGACAATATTCCACATGAGATGCGGTTGCAGGATGAGTTGAGATAGGATGTAATTAAGTCCTCGGTAGCCACTGCACTCTTTATTGGGCATCTGCTGGGGCGCTTATCTGCTTAGTACTCACAGAAGCCCTGCAAGGTAGACGTTGTTATGTTACCCACGTTTGGCAAGAGAGGGAAATGAATTCTAAGGCGACTGCTTGGTGAATTATGGAGCTGGGATTAGACACTGTGTGTCTGTCTGTCTGCCTGTGTGCTATGCTATGCTTTTCAGTGACATCATGCAGCTGTTTTAGAAGTCCAGAGAATCGAAATATCCTCAGTGTCAGTGGCATGATCAGTAACAAGTTTCGCGGACTGAGCACCTATCCTTTGCTGGAGGCTGGGGGATCCAGTCTGCATTTCACCTATATTAATGTCCAGAGAAGAAGATAGACATTGTTTCTGTTTGTCGGGGGTTATGGAACTCAAGGAAGGGGGTTCACTTAGCTGTTTGATGTCATGCTCAGTAGTGACAAGGCTGGGCTTTGAACCGGAGTGTGCAATTCAAAGCCTGGGCTCCTGGTGGCTGTTATGTTGGCTGGCTGGGTCACACATCTCCCGATACTGTTACCTGGAATCTCGGATGGCATTCTTATGACTGGTGGCACCAGAGGTTTGGGAAACAATGACAGTTTGTAGGGAACAGAGATGGATTCAATATGAACGTGATGCACTGAAACAAATCCTCAGCCATGTGACTGTAGGTAGCGTTTGGGCTCATCTCAGAGGCTCTAAGACAATTCTGAAAAATGTGTCTCTTACTGTTGCATGGCAACAACACCTATTTAAACATTAATTAGTTAATTAGTATGTGTTGGTGTGAATATTCATACATGAGTGTGCCAAAGCACGTGTGTGGAGGTGAGAGGATAATTTGTAAGAATCAGGTCCCTTCTTCTATCACATGTATTCTGGGTATCAAACTCAGGTTATCAGGACTGCAGCAAGCCCCTCTACCCCCCTGAGCCATCTCTCTGGATCCAGGGGTGGATATTTTTGAAACAAAGATTTGCTTCATCCAGGAGCCTTCTTGACAGTTGTTGTTCCTACAGGCTTGGCTTTTCCTCTACCTACGGCCGCTGTCTGGTTCCTCTGGTGTGTGGAAGGAAATAGGGTGGGGTGGCAGTGGGTTACAGAGGAGGAGGACCTTGGTGCCAGACCTTGCCCTTTGCAGAGCTCATGGATCATGTGACCGCTGTGGAACACCTGCTGGGAAGGTGTAGGACCTGCAGGGGTTTGCAGGACATGAGCATTTGCGGGATTGGTGGTTGACAGTGGCAACTGGTCCAAGGGGCTGATGATCCTTTCTGGTATTTGCTTTAACTCCATCCTGATTGTTTCTTCCTGATGGCTTCCCTCCCAGTGGTTCTATTGTTTTTTGGCTTCATTCTGCTTCTCTATCATTTTCTTGTTTTTCTTTGTGTTTTAGCACTTACTCCCCTCAACCCCGAGCACACCAGGAAACAAGGAATTAGGTAGACATAGTTTACTCTAGGGGTTCCCAGGTGAGGAAAGGCCCATGGGGAGTGGGTTAATGAGTGGACTTCTAATAGGAACAGCGTCCTGCTGGGAAACTTGAGACAGACTGCCAAACATAGCCCATAATTGCCCATCCAGGGACTTGGAAGCTGGGATAACCACCCCCCCCCAAAAAAAATTATTTCTAGTCTGTTCTGTGCTCATAACCACAAGATGCTATGATACCAAGCAATGAGGGTCAGGAGCTTTCTGCAGCACTGGCCTCTGAGGAGCTGCTAGAGAGCAGGGCGGGCCCTGACTGCTGGCAGTGGTGTTAGGTCCCCTCTCCCGCGACACGTCTGTCTGAGTGTTGACACTACGTAATGCTTACTATGAGTAAGTATTTTGTTGGATTTATGAAAAACACACCATGTTTCCTAATCCCAATGTGAAAATTAGGTCAGCTGAATATTTTATTTTCTCAAATTAATTATACACATTTTAAAAATTGTCTGGAGTCTCGTGTGTGTGTGTGTGTGTGTGTGTGTGTGTGTGTGCTCGCGCGTACCCGTCCTCCAATGAAATACAGATCTCCTTCCAAATTTGAGAACAGCAGATGCATACTCTTTTAAAAATTTTATTTTTATTTTCTGTGTATGACTGTTTTTGCCTTCCATGTATGTATATGTACCACATACATGTAGAGCCTGCAAAGGCCAGGAAAGATGTCAGATTGTCTGGAATTGGAGTCACAGATGTCTGTGAGCTGCCATGTGGGTGATGGGAATTGAGTCTCTGGAAAGGCAGCCAGTGATCTTAGCCATGAATCACCTCTCTGGCCCCTGTAGAGGTCTAATCTTAAACACTCGGCCTATAATTTGATTCATCTTAATTTCTGGAGGTTTGCCTATGGCCACCACAGTACCCGGTGGTCAAGAGTAACTTCACCTTTCATTAGACTGTATTTATTCCTTATTGGATGTAGCCTTCCTGTCTTGACCCTCAGCGGTAGGAATGGCCCTACACAAGACCCTCATGAGATCCAGGGTCTGTCTGGTAACAGTCCCTTCCATCCCAGGTTAAATAAGCAGGAAAAGCGAGATGAATTGGTCTCTTTAGGGATTCAGCATGTCCTGAGTCTTTCTTGGTGGGGGGGAGTGGTCTGTGGGTGCAGCGGAGGATGGTCTGTGGGTGCAGCTTCCTGGTGGCACAGCTGACCTGGAGTCACCTTCACTCCCATGAGGCTCATTGCTTCACTAAGCTCTACTTAGATTTTTCTTTTCTTCTTCCTCTTCTTCTTCCTCTTCCTCTTCCTCTTCTTCTTCCTCTTCCTCTTCCTCTTCCTCTTCCTCCTCCTCCTCCTCCTCCTCCTCCTCCTCCTCCTCCTCCTCCTTCTCCTCCTTTTTCTTCATACCCTCCCTATTTGGGGTGCGCAACCATGTCATTACATCTTATCAGAAGTCTTACAACATGACAGCAGCCATATTGAATAATCAGACAAGGAGTTCTGACTTTCTTCCTATGTCATTCTCTGCATTTGTGTGGATTACATAGGCCAGGAACTCAAGTGTTAGCCTACCTTGAAATATTTTACAGAAATAACCCAATAATAATGATGCTTTCTTGGGAACTTGCCACCTGCTGTGGGCTGAACAGTTCATCACAATGTCAGTAGAGCCATACATTAGAATTCCCATTTTACAGTTCAGGGAGACTGAGGCAGACAAGACTGCAGTTTTGCCTGGGGTCCGTTGCAGTGAGAGATGGGGCTATAATCTGCAGCCTCCTCCGCAGCCTTTAGGCCATGATCTCAACTCTAGTGCACTGCCTCGTCCCCAGCATTTAAATTGAACACCGTTAGGCAGTGCTGGCATTTGATTTTATCGGGATGTGATTTCTGTACATTTCTGGGAATTGATTCCCAGGAATTCTTAGGAGGTCTGTTTCACCCAGCGTTGGTGAGAAGCTGAGGGTCAGAGAGTCTGAACTCGTTTATCTTTATGGAAAGCTGACTGAACTGTTTGCTTCGTCTGGGAATTCTCGTATTCTGTCTTTTAGCACCTTGACTAAAGCAAACTTCATCCTAATACATGCCTAAATGTGTGCATGAACACACACACACCACACATACACTACCATAGTCACACGCCTGTGTCACTTTCATGTTTAGCTCCACACTTTGTGCCTTTGTGGCTGTCTGGTCAGGCACTATTAGTGTTTTTCTGTCACCTGTCCTTGTCTGATTAGTCCATCACTTCACTTGCTCCATCAAGGCATGCCTGGGGATAACAGCCCTTCTGCCCCTGGTTTTAGCACAGACTCTGAAGTGAAAGAGGTATTTTGTGGCTGGGATGTTCGGAGGAGACTGAGCCTGTGCATGGATGCCCCTCCGGGCATGGGAGACTTCAGGTTCTATTTCAAGGCTCACATTTTGGAGGCCACTTAAATTCAGCTCCATAGTGATTGCTCTTTTAATTTGCAGATAGATCTGGGGGTTGTCTGTGTTTACTGTGGCTTCTCCATTGACCCAGTGCAGTGAGTTGGCTTTCTCACTGCCTTGGTGAATCTGAAGGCAGTGTACTTGCACAGAAGAGCCCCTCTCTACGTGACAAGCACAGGTCTTCCTTCTGAGGTCAAGGCAGCTAATCTGGCTAGCACAGGCTCCCTGGGAGATCTGTGAGAGGAGCTTCCGAGGCAAACACAACCCTGACTCATGACCTTGATGTACCCCAGCAGAAAAGAAGCCCTAAGACAGGAAGTAGAGCCCTGGGAGGAAGAAGGGAGGACTGAGGATGGCATCTTCCGAGCCAACTGTTGCTGTGTGTGTGAGGGGGTGATGCAGGTGCGTGGGGAGCTGTTGAGATGCGATGGTGTCCAAAAGGCTGGCTGGAATGGATGTGAGTCATCGGGAAGATTTTTGGCAAGAAGCAGAGACCCATGTGTGCTGGAGTCAGCTGAGAGCTGGGCATTGCCATTATCAATCTGATAGTGGCCTTAGGATACTTTCTGAGCTACCTGTGGATGTCCTGGGCAGAGGGTACCGTCTGGGGGGGAAGTAACACACCTACCAGACTTCCTGCAGGACTTGAGCCTGGAGCAAGGAAGTAGGCCTTGTGAGCACCAGAGTAGAGTGGGTTGACATGTCTGGGGAGCTCAACCCACCTCCCAGCTTGCTGCGTGTCCTTCAGAAAGCTCCAGCCCACGCTTCTTTCACTCCAGCACACAGGACTTCATTGCTCGTTTACTTCCTACTCGGGGCGTTTTGTCATTCAAAGCAGATTGTGGTTCTGAAATGATTTTGAGAGTGACGAGACTCCACACAAGAGGGGAAATCATTGTTCCTTTGCTCTGGATCCTAGTCCCCCACGCATGAAGTAAAGACTTGTCATTATCATGGAGAAATGTCCGTATGTGCAGGTGACCAAGGAAGGGCAAGCAAGCTGCCACACTGCCCTCTTGCAAGACGGATTTGGCGTGAACGGTTTGAGGTGATGCGGACACCTTCTGCATGGCCTTGTAAACCCTATCTGTGTAGATGCTACCTGTGTCTGCTTGTGACAGCCTGTGAAGTTCACTACAGGGCTGGGTATTCCAGGGTGGCAGATCGAGTGGCAGGAGGAGCATAATCAGCTCCCACTGCGGTCAGGCCACCGGGTAGGCAAAGATCCTGGCATGAGACCATTTTGGTTTCTGTGCATCAGAGATGTAGTTCCTGGTGGTATAACGTACTGTTCACCCAGCAGTCTGGGGTACAGACTTAAAACATGGCCTCTGTAGACAGTCTCTGGGCTCAGCAGCCATTCTAGGAGTTTGTGTTTGTGCTTGAACATGTAGCTTGAGTTGTTTTGTGCGGGGTCAAATTCTAGCATTATTCAGTCTATCCTTTGACCCTGGGAGGGAAATCACCATCTGGCTTGGGGGATATGTAACGTCTTCTGTGAGTTCTTTGAAGGTTCTCCCCCGCCCCCATTTGGGAAAGGGAGCTCTCAAAATAACCAAATAATCTTTTAAAAAGTGGGCTGACGAAAAAAAAAAAAGTGGGCTGACGTCCAAGGGAGAGCTATCTACCATATAGTGTTCTAAAAGCACTTGGCATCTGGCATCCACAAAATGACCCTCCAGCTATAGTTGCCTGCTTTGTATGTGTGGAGAAACTGAGTCAGAGGTGGCTGGCACAGCCAAGGGCTAGCCCCTGTCAGCACTGTGGGCCAGCTTGCTCAGTGGCCCGTGCTTTTAGCCGCGTTGCTGTACTCTTCTCTCAAGAGATTGTGCACATAGGGTTTTAACTGCAGACGAAAGATCTGACTTTGATAACCATGCGTCTATGGTGAAGTCACACATTTCAGTATGTCCTTGGGTCTCTTGCGACTTCTGGGGATCACTCAGAGAGGTGGGCTAGTCCTGGGCTCGCTGGAGTTATGAAGAGAATAAGCTTCCTCACCTGGAGCCAGCAGGGGCGTGGCCTGTGGTATCTGTGGGAGCCTGGGTTCGTTTTGCACAGCTGGGTACCGTGCTGCATTTGGGTGTCTGTGCATATTGGTACTGACTGGTTTTCTTGGAAGAAGAGGCATTTGCAGCTGTCAGAACTACAAGAGGACGTTTAGGGTCACAGGGAGGCCCTGGATTTCACTGTAGGATCCACACCCTCTCACCATCACACTTAGATGTCTCCTTCACAGTGAATGTGGGGAAGGATCTTCATGTTCCTTTAGGCACCCAGGAGAGTACCACGTTTCCTGTCAGGAAGGACCTGGCTCCTCAGGTATGGCTCCCTGTCCGTCATTGGCTGTGTGACCCTGGGCAGTTACTTCACCTCTCTGTGTCCCCACTTCCACTGTCAATCAGAAGCTATAAGGCCATCTTATCACAGAGCTGCCACAGGAATTGAAGGAGTGAACAGTGTCTGGCAGAGAGCAAGTGCCCCATGTTAGTCCTAATTAACAATCTGCCCATTACTTTCCTGCACCATCATCGCTGCCTTAATTGTTACCACGGTTACCGCTTTGGTGACGCTGATAGAGCAGGTACATATGGTGACTCCACTTCATTGAACACTTATTTTTTTTTTTTGAGTGAATCGCACAGCCTGTAAGTGACAGAGCTGAGATCTGTGGGATCTGATGAGCCTCTGCGGCATCCCCTTGCTGCTGTCCAAGGTACCACCTCCGGGCTCCTAGTCTAAGCCTCATCCAACAAGTGGTTGTTCAGGCCCTTGTGCCTTTAAATCACACCTTAGGAAGGGAGGCAGTAACTACCGGGCAGCTCCAATGACCGGCTTCTCCTGGTGTTTCCAGTGCTTCTCTGCAAGCAGATTTGTGGCTGCAGAGGCCTCCGGGTGCTCAGAGCTTTGACTTTTTAGTTTAATCTCCCACAGATTGGAGGGCCTTCTTTCTAGTGGTTTCCTGCCTGGGTGCTAGGCCTGGGGGAGCTGGACCAACTCAAACCAGTGGATTTGTGCTGTCTGGAAGGGGAGCCTAGGGCCTCTAGCCTCCCATCTGCCTTCCTCCAGAAGGATTCTGATGAGCTGGCCTGGCCCTCAGAGCCCTGGATAGCAGCCTTCTTCAGCCGGCCACTGAGGCTGAGGGGGATTGCCTGGTTTTCCTGGCACATTCGGAAGGCTCTGTTAATATTCCGGGCAGGCCTGCAGAACCTCTGCCTTTGTGTGTGGGAAAAGCTGTAAGCAGGAGAGAGGAAGTCCCTATGTCTCTTTGCAGGAAGCTCCTGAGAGGAGGGGCCGGCTCCTCCCAAAGCTGATTCTGGGATTTCCAGGATAGCCACTAAGCCTCCCTCTCTCCTAAGTTGTCTAACAGCAGGGGTCTCCTAAGGAAGGACTTTGCAGACCTGGGGGTCCGGGAGCACCAAGCAGAGAAAGCAGAAATGGGGAAGGCTCTGTCAGCAAAACGCTTGCTATGCGAGCGTGAAGACCTGAGGTTGATACCCTGAGGCCATGTGGGAAAAGCAAACAAAACAAAAGTGGATATAGTGTCTCAAAAAGTTGGATGAAGAGCGAATGAAGACGATATCCAGTGTTGACCTTGGTGTCCCACACTATGCAATAGACATGCATGAACTTTCACCCCATCACACCCACCCACTTCCACACACCCACACTAAAGAAGAAAAGACACATGACTTCCTTGTAGCAGGGGGAGCTAAGGATGGGGACCATCTATAGAACCTGTGGATTTGGAGCATAAGGGAGGGAGAAAAGGAAGGGAGGGGAGATAGTAGCCAGGAGAAATTTAGGGTAGGGACTGGAAGCCGCAGGGCAGGATGAGATGACCCCTGTGCACCATCCTGTCTTTAGCA
The DNA here is from genome assembly GCF_018167655.1 of Microtus oregoni. Taxonomy (NCBI): domain Eukaryota; kingdom Metazoa; phylum Chordata; class Mammalia; order Rodentia; family Cricetidae; genus Microtus; species Microtus oregoni. The sequence continues at coordinate 7,396,472 of NW_024543079.1, forward strand.
TATCCAGCAGCAGCCCCGCTGCAGGAGGCTGCAGGAGGCTGCAGGAGGCTGCAGGAGGCTGGTGTGGCTCACAAAGGCAGGGACTGAATTCTGCTCCCAATCTGGCCACCGGTGCTGGTGAGTCAGTTAAGCTCCATGCTCGCGTGTTCTCAGCGGTGATACAGAGAAACAATCATAGTGATTTACCTCTCAGCGCTGGTGGGAGAAATTGCTAATGGCAGGCGGCAGGGTAATAGCACATGGTATCATTGGTCTGGAAACTGCTTGATCGCAGATCCAGACACACGTGGACTGGGGAACCAGAGCCTGCCCTGAGTGGGCCCAGTTATCAGTGTGAAGTGGACCTGTCCTCCCAAAGCACAGGAACAGGTGGGAGCATCTCCAAGGTTCCCGGGGAGGGGGTGTCTGTGGGGTTCATAGAACTCTATCTCCATAATACGGGAGTTGAGGGCTTATGGAGTCCTATAATCACAGGCTCTGCTCTTTCAGGAGGCCAGGCTTTGTTGTGTGCCTTGCTTCTCTTGCCTGTCCTGCCTTGAATGGCGGCTCTGATTAGCCCTCAACACTGGCTCGAGCCTCTCCCCTTATCATGTCCTATCATCTCCACCCTGAATGCATACTTCTTGCCTTCTTCACAGCGGGCACCTTTGTCTGTCTGTAGTCAGTCAGGGGACAGTTATTTATTATGGACTCAGTACACATAATCTGGGTGCTGCAGATATGGCTTTGACCTAGACAGAGAAGCCACCTGCAGCATCTATGCTAATGGGCAAGCCGGACAGTTATTCCTGAACAGGAGAACATACTCAAGGAATAATCCAGTGTACAGGAAAGAGACACCGTTTCCACGATAGCATCTTGGGAGAGCTTTCTAGGGAAGAGTCATTTAGGCTGGGTCTTGAATCCTGAAGAATGAGAAGAGATCTTGGCAAAAGCCCGAGTATGGCATTCTGGGGAGCAGGACCAGCAAGTACCAGACCCAGAAGTGGGAGGGTGGCTCGGTATAAAGACTATTGTGATCGTCATGTACCGAGTCAGGGGACAGTGGCACAGTACTGATTTCCTGGACCTCACAGGCCTCATAAGGAGTTTTGTTTTCATTCTGTAAGTGTGTTGGGAAACAAAGAAGTGACATGAATTGATTAAACTCCCCAAGGCTCATTTGGAATGCTTTTTGAAACATGGAAAGATGAAAGGGATTAGAGGAGTTTCCCCTGCATGGGCGTGCTCTGCTGAGCTGTAGTGTTTGAGTGTGCACGAGTGTGAGGCTTCCTGCTGAGTTCTAGAAATACGATTTTCTAAAATTCCTTTTGTTTTATGTGGATGACCCTCACAGAAGGTGAACACGTTCTAAAGAGATTTGAGACTCGGACTATACGCTGCCCAGGGTGTGCGAACAAATCACTGAAGATTTTCAAGATGTCCAGGGGGCAAAGTCAACTTCCGGATACTTAGGGCCCATTGGTGCTGATAGAAGAAGTACTTTCATATCTTATGCGATGGAACAGGTCCAAGAATTTGGATTTCATAAGCACAAAATCCAAACAGATGTGACACCATCTCTCCTCTTGACACAGTCCCTTGCTCCACTTGACTTTGTAAAGCATTTGTTTGTTGCATTTGTCTCTGTGGGTGGCGTGCATGTCTATGTGTATGTGTGGAGGTCCTTAATTGATGTCTAGATTCTTCCTCTGTGATCATGCTCTACCTTATCCATTGAGGCGCGGCTTCTCACTTGAACCCAGGGTTCATTCCTACAGCTGGACTAGTTAGCAAGCTTTCCCTGGGACCCCATCTCTGCCTCTTGTGCACTGGCTCCTACACCTACCTGGCATTTACCTGGGTGCTGAGAATGCATGCAGGTCCATCCGTTTACACATTAAACTCTTAAACAAGCCACTCAATCATCTTCCTCACTCTCAATGTTTAATTTGTGGATGAAACATACATGCTCATTATGCATTCAAAATATAAGAATGAACCTCTTTTTCAATCCTGTCCACCAACAATGAATGCTATTGGCACTTGATGTGTTGAAGTCTCTTTTTTTTCTCCATGTGTGTTGTGTTGTAATGTGAGTTTGAAATTTTGAAAACTGGTCCCCACCCACAATACCATCAATGAGTGTGAAATATTCACTGTAGCAATCAATCTGGGATTGGTGAAGTTGCAGTACCAGAAAGTTCCCAGAACTCAGTGACTTTAAATAACACAGTCTCTTTCTCATCACTCTCCTGTGAATTGTTGTGTCCTGGTGCCAGAGTAAGGGAGCCTCTCTACTTGACAACCCTTGGAAGCAACACTTATTACCTGCATGTCTCCCCACATGTCCATGTCTTGCTGTGCTTTTTGGGGAACCTGAGCAAGATGATTGAAGTATCTCTACAGTTAGAACTACATCCTGTTCCTTATAGGAGAAGGTTGGACATGAGATCACTTTCACTACACTTCATTGACCAGAGGGTGTCACATGGTACCAATCAAACATAGTGGGGCCAGAGTGTCTGATTTCATCCTATGCTTGGAAAGCTAAGAGCCAAAAATGTTTGATGGGCAGAGTTAATGGTGCATACTATTCTTGTTCCTCCTTTATGTAGAAGTATTATGCAGTATTACGAAATACTATGTACACATAGAAAATGCACTTCTCAGTAGTAAGCTACATTCTTATTTTCTGTCCTAAGAGTTGGTTGCTGCTGTTTCTGAGACTCTCCTGCATCTCAACTGTCTCTAGTGATGTTCTGATGTGTACTCAATTCTCGAAATGACTTTAGCTTCTTTCCTATGGCCCCCTTTCCAGTGCTTTGCTGTCTCTAAGATCACTTTCCAAGGGGGAATTGTCTCCCCACATGTCCTTGTCTTGCTGTGCTTTTTGGGGAACCTGAGCAAGATGATTGAAGTATCTCTACAGTTAGAACTACATCAGAAGTGCCTGCTACCAGCCAGGTGTGTGTGCTCCTGACTGTCCCATGAACTGCTGGGGTCAAGGCGTGCAGTTTGGATGAGGTTAGAATCTTACCTTCCATGCAGCTAGGTGGAAGAATCAGATGCCTCCTTCACCATGTCCAGTGTCTTCTACCAGCCATTCGGTCCCTTTCTTTAAAGTGCTCTGATAACTGAGTCCAGTGTCCCACCCAGCATTTTCCTGGGCTTTAACTTTCTGCTTTCTAGGATCCCGAAGTGTTTTCTTTTCTCATGTTCTTTTCATTTTGCTTTTAGCATATTCCCAATCAACCACCTGTCTTAAAAGAATAGGTTTTTCAACACTTTTAGTTCCTTTTTTTCTTTTTTGTAAAAATGGGTCTCTTTATGTAGCCAAGGCTAGCCTTGAACTTGTAGCCTTCTTGTAGCTCCAGAGTTCTGGAATTACAGGTGTGTGCCTCCATGCCCCATACACCTCTAGTTCTTGAGGTCGCAAAACTGTTTTCATCCTTGTACTTGTAGGTGTCATATGTATGCATATAACTCCAAATATCTAGAGTCAAAACAGTTTTTCCTTGACATTTCAAAATATGTCTGGTTGTCTTCTGGTATTCAGTCTTACTAATTAGTGCGACACTTAATGTTCTTGTTCCTTTGTGGTTTCATTTTTGTCCACACATTGTGTCTTTGAATGTGCACACACATGTGGTAAATACTCCTGGAGTCCTGGAGATTTTAGAATAGTTTTCTCTCTCTCATATGTGTGTGTGTGTGTGTATGTGCATGAGTGCACATATATGTGTATATATGGAGGCCGGATCATGGTGAAAGGTATCTTCCTCTATCCTACTTCTCCACATTCTCTAGGGACAGTGTTTCTCACTGCATTTGGGTCTTGCTGTTTCTGTAGACTGGCTGGCCAGTGGCCCCTTGGAATTTACCTGTCTCTACCCCACAACAATGGTATTATAGGTGCAGGTATCTGTGCCCAGATGTTGTGTGGGTGATGGAGATTCAAATTCAGGTTCTCGTACTTGCACACAGGTGCTCTTTCCCATCTAACCATTGCCCAGTGCTAGGATGTTTCTTTATGGTATTTTTTTATTTACCTAGTTTGGTATTTAACCTAGTTTATTTGATCTTCTTTCTTAGGTTCTGTGAAACTTACTTTTCATGTTTTGATGATTATCTTCTTTTTATTGCCCGATTACCCATCAACTCCCAGTTGGTGGGTGTCTACTTCATGGACTGGTCCTCCATATGTCTCTTTTGCTTTATCTTTTATTCACAAACTTTTTTTTGGCTCTATTCTGAGAGCTTTTCTTAATGTTTTCTTCTGGCTTTTATTTTTTTCCTTTTGTCTTAATTTCCATAAACCCATTTCTTTTGGTCTTTGCTTTAAAAATCCCCCCGCCCCCCGCCAGATCCTCTACATGTATTTTTAGAGTTACAAAAAACCAACATCTTCCCAAGTCTTCTTTCTTTTATTTAGTCCTCTGGTTTGTGCACACACAGTGAGTGTGGAGATCAGAGGATAACTTTTGGGAGTTGGGTCTCTTCCACCTTACATGGGATCTGATGATGAAATTCAGATGTTGGACTTTCATGGCAAATGCTTTCACATTTGAAGGCACTGTACAGACCTGTATTCTAGTGCTTTGATAGTTGTGTGTTAGAGTGTGTTTGATAGTTGTTGTGAAATTACATGTAGTAGGAGGCCGCTTGTTGGTTCCTGGCCATTTAGCCCCGAAATAATCACACAAAACCCATATTATTTAAATTACTGCTTGGCCTATTAGCTTTATCTTCTTTTTGGCTAACTCTTACATCTTAATTTAACCCATCTCTATTAATCTGTGCATCACCACAAGGTCATGGCTTACCAGCAAAGTTTCAGCACATCTGTTTTTGGCGGTGCTCCATGGATTCTCCCTGAGTCCGCTTCATTTCTCCCAACATTTAGTTTTCCCCACCTATCTCTGTTCCCCTATAACTCTGCTATAGGTCAAAAGCAATGATTTATTAACCAATGATATTTACAACACACATAGGGGAATCCCACATCAACTCCCCTTTTCTGTTTAAATGAAAAGGAAGGGTTTAGCTTTAACATAGTAAAATTACATATAACAAAACAGGTATCAAGTAAGAATTACAGTTATAATATTTATATCTACTTTATCTTTTATCATAACTAAGGAAAACTATATTACTAGTATCTATTCTTCAACTCCATCAAAGACTCCAGAAGGATATAATATTATCTAAGTAGACAGGAAGTTCATTGTAAACAACTTCCAAACCTCTAAAATTGACAGAGACATCTCACTGCCTGGACAGTCACCCAAAGTTCTTCTGTATCATTGGAGCATCCATCTTCATCCTATAGGCCCATAGTATCCAGCAGACTTTTCCATGAAGCAGGAAATTTCAAAGACAGTTCTGTCTATATTAGCAGTTTGTCAGTCACTTTCTTCTGTATCCTGCAGAATGTTTGGCAGACTCTTTCATTAAGCAGAAACCCTGAAGGGCCATCTCACCTTTAGGCAAGTTCAGCAGTCATTTCCCTGAGTGTCCTGCATGTCCAGTTCATAGCATCAAGCATTCCAGGCAAAAGCAGTTTCTTGCCCAAAGGGCTAATCACCTCCATACGGAGCCTTTTCAATGCCCATCTTCCCCTTGAAGTAATTGGTGCTGCCAGGAGCAGATGTGTCTCACTGTCATGAAAAGTCTTAAGTTTTTAAAACATTTAAAATGCCATATTCTGTAGTCTTTGAAAGGTTTGAAGAATGCCTATTCATCTGAAATACATTACTGTACATCTAGAAAATCTAACTAACTAATCTAATCTAACTAACTTGACTAATGTTATAGAAGAAGTGGGCTGCTTCCCGCCACCCAGCTAGCTTTGCTCCCCGAAATAACCACACAGAAATTATATTAATTAAATTACTGCCTGGCCCATTATATCTAGCCTCTTCTTGGCAAACTCTCACATCTTGATCTAACCCATTTCTACCAATCTATATAACACCACGAGGTCGTGGCTTACTGGGAAAGATTCTAACCAGTGTTGGTCTCAGGCAGGAGAACCATGACCACTCTGCCCTTCTTCCCAGAATTCTGTTCTGTCTTCCCCGCCTACCTGAGATCTGCCCTATCAACTAGGTCAAGGCAGTTTCTTTAATAACCAATGAAAGCAACACAAATACAGAAGGACCTCCTACACCAGACTATTACAGATGATTATCTATAAGCCTATATTTTTAAATTATACATTACATTTTTAAATGTGCTGCACAAACACAATACCTTAATCAAGAACAGAATTTTATATACACAGTATAACAAAATTGACCTTAAATTTGTATTAATAAAGCAAGCTCTATACCAATGCAAAATATCCATTTCTATAGCAATGACAAATATTAGTGATTTCATTTACTTAGAAAATCATTGTGAATAACCCATCATAAGTGTAAGGGAGGTCATTGATGTGTTTTCTTAGCTTTTCTTTTCATGTCTCATTCATTACTGTTAATGCATCCAAATAAAGGTGGTTCTGCTCACGTACATTTTGATTTTTATGGTTATATTGTTATACCTTTTATATCTATTATAATTTTGTGATGGACTTTTGCCAGATACTACCAGCATCACAGATGTAATATATTGTAGTAATAAATTTATCCACAGACCATTAAGATTTCCAGAAGCCTGTTCTTGTTCTGAATGCATTGTCCTTTTTGATGTCCTAGAAGATGGTAAGGAGGAGTGTTTGGAAGGTCTTGTCTGTTTCTGGGTTCTCCCTTACCCCAGAGTCAGTTTTATGGGTTTGTCTCACTTCTTCCTCTTCTACTGTTTTTCTCCCATAAGGGTTGGATGAGTTTGCTTGATTCATTTTCGGAAGGTAGAGCAGGTTCAGAGTTGTGAATAGTCGAGTGGTTTTGTGGGTCCATGGGTAGGTCAGTTGATTGACAAGTTACACTGGGACACTCCTGGAAGTTGTACTGTGTTAAGCTGGGAAGGGACGTTTTGAGGGAGGGGTAAGCTTCACTCATAAGTTTAGGAATCTCCTCGAAAAATTTTCTAGTGTCCTTTGGAGTTTACATATCTCATGTCATCCTGGGAAGTGGAGCTTTTGGTCTTGGAGAAGAGGCAAGGATAATAATAGCCGGGGGGGGGGCATCATTTAGTCATGGTGGCCTCTGTAAGAGACTTGACCTGAATGACCCTTCCTCCTGCCTCCATTATGGGAAAGCCTCTCGCTTTTCCTTCTGACTCTTTCATCCATTCTCCATATGCCCTTGTTCTGTGACCAGCACTGCCCACTTGTTGTGTTTTCCAAGCTCACAGTGGTATTATGGCACTGTCTTGTTGTATTTATTTACAGTAATATCAAAGGACTGGGGGAGAGAGAGGTGGGGTGGTGACCGCGTGTCCTCAACTGGACCTAGTAAATCACTCACCGGAATCATGATGTAAAATCTGTAGATTTATGTTGGGAATGCCTGGTTGTTAGATGCTTATTCCTTTCTTCTCTTCCTCCTCTCCACTTTTCTCCTCCCCTCCCTCCTTTCTTCCTTCTCCTTTTGAACCCTTGATTATTACTTTGAGTCTCTTGCTAGAAGTGGGATAAAGTTAAGTGTAATCATGAGCAGAACAATTTATGCCCTCCCCACACCATTGACTGGCTTGTGGTTTGGAGTCAATTGCTTCGGATCTCTGAGCAACTCATTGTTAGTTGGTTGTGATAATATTCTTTCCTCAGAGGATTGGGTGCATAGATTGGAATCAATAAAAAGAATGCATATCCCCATGATAGTTGACCCTTAAATATGCGTTCTGTCTGTAATAACTGATGTTATTATTATTACCATTATTTAAGTATCACATCAGGGAGTGATTATTACCTTTATTGTATTCATGAGAAAGATCAGATTTAGAGAATTTGTCATTTTCTCATTTCTTTCCTTATACTTCCCAGCCACTAACAACAAGCCAAGAGATGGGGCTTATCTGCAGATGTGCAGAGGAGGTGTTTGTAGCCAGGTACAGTGTAGTGGTCTGGATGTAAAGATTGCCAGGTAACCTTGAAACTTAGATGGTACCAAACCATACACAGACACACAGACACACACAGACAGACACACACACACACATATTATAGCATGTGTGTGTATGTGCACACATGTGTATGTGTGTGTATATATTACATACCTCAAGTTTAAATCATTTGGATGCCACCATCAGTGATACCAATACTGAAGTTGGATAATTTCAATACTGTAGGATACATGAATCATCTTAGAAGTATGATTTATTTAATCCTGAAGCTTCCCATTTAATATTTTTTTCTGACTATGAACAATAGAGACTATAGAAAGCAGAACTGTGGACTTTTGTGATGTGGGTTCCAGACTTTATTATTCAGAGGTAAAAAATTAACAAAGAAAGATGCTTTGCACATCTTCCAGCCCAACTGATAGCCCCACCAACATCAGCTTAAGTGTGGAGAGCAGGGAGATGGTTCTATTGGACTATAGGGTGTGCCCGAGTCATGGGTTAGGCAGAACAAGTGCCTGATTTGAACACGCTGCTCATTAAACACTGTTGGAATGATCCTTCTGGGGAGACTTTCAGAGTAGAATGTCCAAAGTTAAAGAGCCAAAGTGGGAATTACCTCAGCACTCAGGGCTGAGACTGTATTTCTGACACCTCTAACCTGGTGTAGAACAGTCACACAGAGGAACTAAGTAAATACTCACAGCGTTGGCAGGTGCTGGGTGCAGAGGTCTCTCATGTTGGAGAGGAAGGATTTGGATGAGGGGCTCTCTAGGGCACGTGGTGAGATAAACTCTCTGCTGCCATGATTCAGACCAAGTTCTTCTGTCTGGAGAAGCAAAAAGACCACACACAACTCTGAGCAAGAGTGTGAATGAAGCTCTTTCCCCATAGAGTGTGTATGTTCCCACTTGTTCAGTCAGGAAGCAGCTGCCCCTGTCAGAGCGCTTTTGGAAGCCTCTGTCCTTTTAACTTCATCTAGACCCAAACTGCACCACACGGCACAAAGCCATCTTCACTGTCTGTTTTGGGGAACTTTGCTTAGGGACTTAGTACTCAGATGAAAATGGTGTTTTCCATGTTGACCCACGGTCACCATGCAGCTCAGTTTAGTTAAGCTGGTTTGGCATCCTTACCAAGAACCCTTTCCTGTGCCGTTCCCACGGACAACATGCTTATGGGTTAGAGTTTTGTTCATTGCAAAGATCACTCAGCTCTCCAAAGATGAAGACTTGTTCCATCTTTAATATAGGAAGGTATAGGACCCAACAAAAGAATTTCACAAATGTGAACAATGACAAAGTGCCTGATGTAAGGCTACCAGGACCCACCAGGATGCTGAAGATCTGCATTCATTAGGAGATGAAGTTAATGAAGCAACATGGATGACTAAGAGATTAAATGAAAGAGACTGTCTCTAAGCATCATTATGTCTGATTCCATGACATTATGCAGGAAGCAAAAACCATAGGGCTAGAAATTCCTAGGGACTAGAGGGAAGACGTAGAGTCCGTAAAGGAGTATGAGGAGATCTGGGGAAAGGCCTAGAAGTATTTTGTATCCTGAAGCTGGTGGGTCTCACTTGACTACACACCTTGGTCAAATGCCTAGAACTGGATGCCAGTGAAGAGTGAGAATTTGTCTGTATTCATTAAATCTGAAATACAGCAAAAATAAAACCAGTGACATTCATGACTGGCATATCTTCTGTGCCCAGTGCTGATGGCATTTACCTCCACTTACTACTGGGAGAGCTGTTCTTTATGCTTAGAACAGTAGGATTAGTGAGCGCTAAGCCTGTGGGGTTTTATTGAATTACTTTGTATAGATGTGACAACCCAGAGTCGTAGCCCTTATTCACAAATTCAAAGTGTTTCCAGGCATTTCTGAATCCTCAAAGGAAGATTATGTTCAGAATGGTTTTAAGGTTGAATGTGCTTTATTAATTTGGGGGTCTTTTGGAAATTAGTAATTCACGCTTGGTGGCATGGATAACTCGTTATTGCTGCAAATTATTCATCAGGCCATAAAAACATAGTCCCCTCTAGTCAAAGATCTTGCACTGGCTCCTGATGTTTAAGCCATTCCTGAAATGATTCAGCAAGGTACAGTCTTTAGCGTGAGATGGTGGCTATGATGCACAGTTAAGTACCTCTTTGGTAAACGTGATGAGGCTGAAACAGTCTTGGTGTTTACAAGCGCAACAGACATTACAGTACAGGGTACAGGTTGGGCTGTGTTAGGTTCTTGTTTTAGGTGAGTTGGGTCAGGAAACATGACTGGTTGCGTTTGGCCTTGTGTTTGGCCACGGTATCCATTGCAACCCAGTCATTGTGTGGAGTCAAGAGGGAGAAGGATGTTTATTGGTGACATTGAAGAACAGCAAGGGGGAGCATTTGAAGGGATCCTGGGGCCAGATAGAGAACACTCTTCCCTTGGTCTTGTCCCTCCACTTTTGCTCAAGGACTTTGTGTAATTTCTGATATGTAGGCTCTTCATTCAACTGATACCCAAACTCCAGTGCAGCCTTTCCTCCTGGAGGCATCTTTCCCCTCTCACATAGACAAAACTCTTCCTGGAACTGCTACAGCCTCTGCTGAGTATCTTTCACCTAAGATCCTCAACCACTTGTACCTCGTTTACACTGTTTATTCTTAGCTTATAAACTCAAGAGGCACAGCAAGGTACCTTATGCATCTCTGATGCTCAGGCTCTTGCGGGTGAATACGGCTCACTGAGAGATTCCCAGTGTATATATATGAGCAGTGATTATAATTACATATGGTGAGGCATCCTTTGTCATTTACAGCCAAACAGAACTTATTGAATCCCATGCACCATGTGAGGCTTGGTGTGAGAGCCAGGAGCAGAATGGAGAACGCCTGGACCAGCACAGGAGGCATGCAAAGGGTGGAGGGTCTTGAACTGCCTGGGTGGATGGTGGCAATGGCTGTCCTTCCAGGCTCCTTCCTTCTTTGAAAGAGCTCTGGAAGCTGTGGGCTTCTTCTCTGGAGCCTAATTAATAACAACAGCTACCCTACGAGTCAAAATGGAGGCTGAAGGGAAGCTACACAATTGTCACTAGGAGGAAAAAATAAGGTGGATAAAAATAAGCTTTGTATTAGCTGCAAAATATCTTATGTTATTTTGTTAAGTTATCAAAGTTAATTTTATATTAGTTATAAAAGTAAAGACCAGTTGTTTTTCTAGAAGGAAGATACAGAAATGGAGGAAGAAGAGATTCACATAATCATGTTATTCAGGGGCAGCCATACTTCTCATTTTGATTTTCTTGTAATAATTTTGCTGCTTCCCCTTTTAAGACCACAGAATGTGTGCATATGTTTTATGCATTTACTAATTTGTCTAGTTTTTAATTATAGAATTAATAAATGTGTTCATTAGGTTTAATATAGCAATGAGAGTGAAGGACATCACAAGCATTAACCAGAATATAGAGACACTGGGATTGTATGCACAAGCCTGGTGGGTATGTGCAACGCACGCCCACTTTAAAAGAATAGTCTGGCAGTTTCTTGGAAAGTTAAATATCAGAGTGTCAGAATACTAGGCCATGCTGCTCCCAGGCAACTTTCCAATACCACGTGGCAGCTGCATCCATTGCAAGACAGTAGCTCTCATCTGCTGAGACGGGATGCAGCAGAGTGCCCGGTGCTGACCCATGCAACAATGTGGGAGCCCCATGACTAACCACGGGCTAAGAATCCCAAAATTCCTGTATATGAAACATTCAGAAATGTCCAGACAAACACAGAAAGTAAATAAGCCTTGTACTGGAGGTGGGGAGAGAAGCTGACTGCAAATTGGGTATAAGGACAATGCCTTTGGGGAGTGAAGGAAGCCTTACAAAACCAAACGGTGGTAATGGTGTCAGCTGGGCACTCTTAAGCACAGCAGTCTCTGGCTTGGTCCTTTAAAATAGATGAGTCTCATAATGTATCAGTCATAATTCAATAAAGTTCCCAAACATAAGTGTTCATATAAATATTATTCCTTATTTTTGTTTTTTATTGAATTTTTTTAAGTAATAAGAGATAGTTTATTCTGGAGTCATTTTGAGTGACCATGGCCTTGAAACACAGATTTAGGTTATCCCAGATTCCGTGTTCCAGCATGGAAGCAGTTTCATGAAGTTTTATCGCATTACAGAACCCAGAAAGGAATAAATGAAGGCAAGTTTAAAATGCATTGGTGGGTATATCTATATACAGCAAAAGATGGGGAAGGGGAAAAGCTTGTCTATATCCCAAGATGCTATCTGACGACATTCTTCGCTTTCGGGTTGTTGGAAGCTAGTGGTCTGCTAAGTTAATAGATTCTAAAAGGTTTTTATCTACTAGTCATAGGATGTTAGTTTTGACACAGAGATGGGCAAGGAGTGCATGATCTGGCGGGTTAGAACTAACCTGAGATGAGGTAATTGCCCCCTGAACTTGTAACCTGTCTATCTTTCCTCAGTATTGCAATGCTGAGCAGTCTCTGTAGACTTGCTTATTTAAAAATTTTAAAGACTATCTCTTGCTTATTTGTTGACAGTTCCGTACATGTCTCCAGTGTCTCTTGTTCATATTCCCAAACTGCTTCCACTCATCCCCATATGTCCTATACCTCTTCATGACCTCTCTGTTTCTTGTTGTAACCCACTGAATCCCATTTGTGTCGCCTGCTGAAATGTTGACTGATCTTATGACTTGATCTTGTGCATGTCCCCAGAGATGTAGTGAGTTCATGAGCGCAGCGCCAATACCATGCCCAGAAGACAGCACTTCCCAGCGCCACTCCCTCTCTCCTGTTCTTGCACGCTTTCTGTGCCTTCTTCTGTGGTGTTACCGGAGCCTTGGGGGAGTTGATGCCCATGTCCCATTTAGGCTGGAGTACCCAGCAATGACTTATCCTCAGTGCTTTGGCCAGTTGTGGGTCTCTGCATTAACTATTTTCCAGGATAAAAAGAAGCTTCTGTGGCCAAGTTATGGCACCACAGTTGATGGTACCATAGTGAATGACTCCACAGTTGATGGCGCCACAGTTGATCGCACCACAGATGATGATGCCATAGTTGATGGCACCATAGTTGATGACACCATAATTGATGATGCCATAGTTGATGATGCCATAGTTGATGACGACATAGTTGATGGCGCCATAATTGATGGCGCCACAGTTGATGATGCCATTGTTGATGATGCCACAGCTTATGGCGCCAAAGTTGATGACGTCATAGTTGATGACGCCATAGTTGATGGCACCATAGTTGAGACACCATAGTTGATGGCGCCACAGTTGATGGCACCACAGTTGGAGGACACCATAATTGATAGCACCACTGATCCATGTGAATAAATGTGAACATTTAGAAGGCAGCTGAATGATCTGTCAATTTAGCAAAATAACAGTAGTGGGTTCTCCCCCCCCCCCCCAGGGCCTGTATGAGTACCAGTTTACAGTACCAGGCATGGACTTCCTCCTGTGGAGAAACATTGTTCTTAGCCAAAAAAGGAAGGTACCAGAGAATAACAACAACAAAACCTGGTAACAGATGAGGAGGAGAACTCTTGTTCTAATCAGGGTGTTAAACAAGGCATGGTGTGCTGGTCATTTCCCTGCTCACGGTCTTGGAGATATCAGAGTGTGTCGTAACTGGAATTTAATTTTTGGTCAGTGTCAATGTGTGAGCTTAAGTATATGCACAAAATCATAGGACAGGGAAAGTGTCTGTGTATTGTTTCTTAGTATTGGGGTCACATCGCTATGGCTAATCTTTCACTACTAAAGGAAAAGCTAGTGATAGTATGGACCTTATCTAAGTTAGGGGAAATCATGAAAATCATAATACATCATGTGAATCTTTTAAAAATGCAACATGAAAAAAAACTAAAAAAATAATTCCTCTATTCAGTAAGAGAAGGAAAGCAAAAAGAAAAATGCTTGATAAGTAGGGAATGTAAAATAAGAAGAAATCAAATCTATGATATCAGTGATTACAGGATGAGTGGGTTAATCTCACTGATTAAGACACAGGTTCTTTTGGATTGGCTTACAAAAAGATCCAGCCAATCTTCTTGTTGATTTTATGAGAGGCATATAAATGCAAGAATAGAACAAGGTAGAAAATAAAGGGCTAAAAGTGGCATTCTAGGAAAATAACTACAATAATATAAGCCTAGCAATTTCAATATCAGATGGAGGTGAAACTGAGCCAAAGAAGAATAGAGATGATTTATTCTGGAAATGCCACGATTGCATGATATTCCAAGAAGATATAATAGTCCTTGGAATATACAACCAAATAAAGTGCAAACCACATAGAGGCATAATTGTAAGAATTATAGTAATAAATAAACAATCTACCATTTTAGATAGAAATTTCAATATATCCTTCTTGGAAACCTATCAAGCAGACATAGTCAAACAAAAGAAATTGGATGAGCTGGCAAGATAATTCAGTGGATAAGGGTGCTCACTTCCAAATCTATTGACTTGAGCTTGATCAGCGACTCACATGGTAGAAAGAGATAGCCAACTTGCCTCTGATTTCTGCATGTTCACTGTGGCTTGTATCCCACCCCCCCACACAAAATAAACAACTAGATATTAAAGAAGCATTCAGGAATGTGGTCAACAGTTTTATACACAACTACTTATACTTGAGAACACATATAGAACTTTTTAAAAAGAGGAGCTATTTGTGAGACTAAAGAGTCAGTCTTTGATATCTATACATAGACCCTATTCAGACTATATTCTTTAACTCAGTGCAATGAGATCCATTACCCAGGAAATGTGAGGGTCTCCTGTAATCCTAGCACTTAAGAGGCAGAGGCAGGAGAATCAGACGTTCAAGGTCATTGAGCTGGTTTGTTTTCTGTCAACTTGACATAAGCTAGGGTCACCTGGGAAGAGGAACCTCAACTGAGAAAATGCTTCCATCAGACTGACCTGTAGGCATGTCTGTTGTAGAATTTTCTTGATTAATGATTGATGTGGGAGGGCCCAGCCTACAATGGGCAGATAGTTCTGGGAGGTATGGGAAAGGAGACTGAACAAGCCGAGAGGAGAAAGTTAGTAAGTAGTGCTCTCCTATGGCCTCTTCTTCAGTTCCTGCCTTCAGTCTCCTGCTTTGAGTTCCTGCCCTAATTTCCGTTCTTGGTAGACTGTAATCTATAGAGGAAATAAACCATTTTCTCCCTATGAAAATAGATTGTAGAAGCATTCCCTTCTTAGATTGTCAAGTAATATCTATATCTAGTAATATATATATTTATTACATGACTCTGTGTATGTATGCTTTGAAGTTATGCAATAAAGCAAATATATAGAAAGTTACATGGATCTGCAAAGAAAGGACAAACTGTCTTATTTGCATATGATATAATTTAAGTGAAAAAACTATCAGACTAATTTTTAGCACCAGCAAGTTCAACAAGTATGTCAGATAATATAAACATGAAAACCAGTAGTTTCCCCCTGCCTCACAATAATAAATTAAGAAAATGTATTAGTTGTTGCTCACAGTATCAGCCATTATGATGTCTATAGGATTTGACTTAACCAAAAATTACATACAATTTACCTAAAGAAATGCCAAAGGGCATGAAAGAAGACCTATATAAGTGGAGAGTTATACCATGTTTATGGATAGGATAAAAGTCCATAGTGTAATGATACTGTTCATTCAAAATTAATGTACAAATTTATTATACGTATAATGATGTCATAAAAGTTTCCCAATGATATTGGTCAAGAAGATTATAACAACTGTACACAAGAAAGATACCCATTAACAGCTAGTTAGGTAAAAAAAAATGCAGATAAAAACTGGAGATTTGTTCTACCTCTCCCAGCATGAGTGTGACGTCATGAGACTTGGAGGAAGGCAGGCTGAACAACTGAATACTACTTAGCCTGATTGGCTCGGGATTAGTGCAGGGGATGATGGTATAGAGAGATGGAGGGAGCAGAGACAGAGGTATGACACAGAGATAACAGAGATAGAGAGCCTGAGAGACATGGAGAGGAAGGGACAAGCAGAGAGGGAAGGGAGAAAGAAAGAGAGATGGAGAGAAAGGATAGAGGTTATCAGAGGGGGACCAGGCAGGGGGAGAGGCAGGAGACTGCGAGAGACTGCAGAAGGCGGCTTAAGCAAGAAAGGACTCTTAATTCCTAAGGGCAGTCTGTGTTCAAATGTACAGAAGTGACACAGAGTGAAAAATTGTTCTGGAACAGAACTGCAGAGCACTCCGCGGTGATAGAAATATGATGTGGGGGAAGTGGAGTGGCGTGTGTATTTATGTGTCTGGTGCTAGCAGCAGGATGGTGAGAGAGCAGCCAGCCAGAAGAGCAGCTTTCCTTAGATCCCTTGCAAGCCGAGTTTATCTCCTGGTGCCTGGCTCTGCCTTTCCCTGCCACTCAAACTTTATTGGGAAATGGATTCTCTTGCCAGAAGAGTGTGATTAATACTGCAACTGGCTGTGGGCTTAACAACAGATTGATGGTTATATTTTTACAGGAGCTGCCTGCTCGTGGTTTACACTGCCCTGATATGCAGTGTTTATCATTCCTAAGTGGAAAAGGGTTTGTTTGAGTTAGATTTTGTTCCATTCCACATGGCGTTTGTTGTCTGCCAGCCCTCCCTGCCACCTTGCATTTGTTATTTGATTTAAGACAGCGAGTGTTCGTGAAAACAGGAACCCTGTTCCAAATTTGTGTATTTTGCAATGCCTGCAGGCAGTACAGCAAACATCACTGGATGCAGTTTGCTGAGTGCTAGAGTTAAGAGAGAAAAGGTGCAGCAACCGATCAAGGTGTCTACGCCTGGCCCCAAGGGGTCACCAACATCTTGCCCAATTGCTTGTCTTTATAGACCCAGAGACTCATTTACTCCAGACCCCTGAGGGGGTAAGTGTCAGGGGATTGGCTCCCTGACCATGTTCCTAAGGCAATGTTGCCAAAACCAGATACTGGGGCTTCTTATCCTAGCAACAAATATAATGGCTGGGAAGATGGAAATTATGGTTTATTCCCTCAATTGTTCAACAAAGATTTATTGACATTTTACTGTGTGCCAGACACTATGCAGAACAGTAGATACAATCCCTGCTATTAGGAGGCTTCCAGCCAAGTTAGAAACAGAGACATTAAGTAATTATGCATACAGGCAAACGGAATATTATAGTGACCTTGAGAGCCTGGAAGAAGAGCATGCTGGGAGCATGCTGTGGGGGAGGTTGTTCCTGAAGGGGTGATACCTTATGTGAGGTAGGAAGGTGGAGTGGGCATCCACTGGACCGAGTGGTGGGGGATGTGATGGGGAGGTGGTGGTTATAGCAGAGAGTTCCACTGCTTTGGATGCTGTTGCTTCCGAAGGCTGTGTAGTTCCAAAGCCCAAAGGAGATGAGAATAGTCAGTGGCGAGCATAAACTCAACAAATAGGCTGCTGGGTGTCCTTTGGTACCCTGTAGGTCCAGGGGTGATTTGAAGCAGTAGCTGGACCAGTATGTTTTAGATTCTATGTAGGGGATGGCCTGGGTTCCTCATCTGCTGGACTTCGGGTTTCCTCATGTCCTCAGGACCTTCTCAAGATGAAGTCGTAGACCCCGTAAAGGGCTCTCTTACGGTTTTCGTAGCTGAAGTGGATGTCATGAATAGTGAGTGCCTGGCCTGCTCTTGCCATGAAATTTTCATCCACACCTACATACTCTGGGCCTCCTTGGCTCCTCATTTTGACAATAACTGTATGTGAGGGGTTTGATTTGCCCATTTCCGCCTGGATTCAGTTTTACACATTGTCACTTGAACAGTGAAGCCTGCCTTCTGTTTGGCCCATAGGCTGCATAAGACCTGCCCCACTGCTGCTGCAAGGACTATATTCATGTGTACACATGAAGCCCTTAGTGTGGCCTTAGGCGACAGGTGTTTTGTTGTGATGAACTTTGGGGTTGCCTTGATCTTACACTTCTTCATCACCAGGGTGTGTTTGTTCATCGAGTCTTGCTGTGTTCCACTATGTATTGAGTAGAGTCACAGTCTAGAGATGATCAGGAGACAGGGTACTCCAGCCGTCAGAATCATGCTCAGTGTTCTCAATCTCCTCCTTCGGTTGGGTAGGTCCATCCTGTGCCTCCCATGTGGTCCAGCCTGTGCTTTTCATGTGGAGGTGGGCACAAGACCATCTGTGGGTCAGGACTGCACTCTAGAGGTCAGTCCCATTGGGGGGCTGTCTGGAAGTCCAGCTGAGGTGTAAAGAGGGCCCGAGTAAAGGCCAAGGAGGAGAGGAGGCTGGAAACAAGGGAAAGCATCACATTCTAGAGCAGTGGTTTTCAATCTGTTGATCTTAAGCCTTTTGGGGTTCAAACAACCCTCTCACAGGGGTCACTTAAGACTGTTGGAAAACACAACCGTTTATAGTACAGTTCACAGCAGTAGCAAGATTACAGTTAGGAAACAACAACAAAAATAATTTTATGGTTGGGGTCACCACAACATGAGGAACTGTACTAAGGGGTCTCAGCATTAGGAAGCTAGAGAACCACTGCCCTAGAGCCCTGTGGCTGGATGCTGTCTTGCTCATGGGAGGTGATGGAATTAATGGTCTGGCAGCCTTAATTTTGGGTGACCCATTGAATGATGGTACCAGAATGCAGTAAAGGTAGGGAGATGCTTGGTAGTGGGAGCTGGTGCTTTAAATGTTTGTCTCTTCATTGCTTCTGACCTCTAGACACCCTTGGAATTCTGTCCTTAAGAATGTGTCATTTTAGGTCTGTCTTGACAATTTTTTCCTTTGAAGAATTGATAATACTCTTATGAGAATTTTTTTTCATGAGCAATCAAGGGCTACATACTCATAATAAGAGGTTAGCTGCAGACCCATAAAAATAAAAGTCACACTTTTTAGAGTTATCCTTTTCTAAGAGATCTTGGCTTACATTTAAAATGAAGATAAAGAGATCAAATTCTATTAAACATATAAATATCTCACTCATCAATGCTATCAAATGTGAATATTTTATTTTTGTCTCACAGAATCTGAATCATAGAATTTAATGCTAGACTCTGGGAATCTTAATGCTGGACTTTCAGAATCATTAAGTAGGAAGAAAAAGAGGGGATGCTATACATAGGTTTAAAAAGGCAGTGTGAGTCTACCCAGTGTGTGTGTGTGGGGGGGGGGGGAAGGTTTTGCTTATATGTGGTCATTCTTAGCTTGTCAATGAAATTTAAAAAAATTGTTATCATTGCCTGATGACAGATGAAGACATAGTTTTTAAACAGGAGATTGAAGATTCCTGGTAAAAGGCTAGGGAGATGGCTTAGTGGGTGAGGTACTTCCTATGTATGTATGAGAACCTGGGATCCCTCCACCCTGTGTGAAACTGGAAGTCACAGTGTGTCTATAACCAGCATTTCTCTGGAGGCGGAGGAAGGAGAGTCCCCAGAAGCGTGTGTCCCAGCTAGCCTGTCCTACTCAGTGGCAAACAAGAGACCCAGTCTCAAGATGGAAGAAGAGGACCAAGATGTGAGGTTGCCCTCCAACTTCTGCATGTGTACATGGCATGCATACCCACATTCACACACATGAATGCATATGTATACATCACACACACAGATCATACATACATACACACACAAAAATAAAAAAGATCCATGATAGATATGTGTATTTTGAAAAGGTTAGATTATACTAAACCTCTGATTCGAGGCTCTTTAACTCTGTGGAGCAGTTTATGGAGTTCTGGGCAAGGAAAAAGAGGTTTCAACCCCTTGAGACCTGGGAACTGGCATTTCTTGTTTTGGAAGGGAACACAAAGGTCCTATTGACATTTTTATGTAAAAGCTTGCGGAATTGTGATTGTGCCCACACCTGTTCTGCTAGTGGTTTAGCCTCTGCATATTAATTTTTCCCACACTCTACGACGTGCTTTCCATTTCAGATTTTGCTGATTATTAGTTCTTCCCTTGGTCTACACAGATTTAACTATGACGTGACTATGGATTCAGTCAAGAGAGTGGCCCATGCCGGGGGTATCTGTTCTCTGCTTACTTCTAAATGAGGGACTTCATGCTAACTAAGAACGATGCCCAATTGGGCAGCACAATTTGCCTTGGGAGGTTGCTAGGGCACCTCATGCAGGAATCGCAGCTCCGTTCTGGAGATGCAGCAACCTGTGGGACAGAAGCTGACAAATGCTTGTCGGGGCATAGCCTGCTTGCATAATGTATGGCAGTAGGAACCGTGACCCATGCTGCTTGGGCAGTATACGCTGCCTGCAGCCTTCTGCTGAGCTCCAGACGTCTGGGTCTGTATCTGTGCTGGAGAGATCCCTATGAGCTGCTGGATAAACGGAATAAGCTAGAAAAGGCCACAGGCACTGGAAACGGTGCAACCCCACAGTACCTTCTAAAATATGTGTGTTTCAGCGTAGGGACATTTGTACTTTGGCGAGAAATCCCAAGAGGGCGCTAGTTCTTACAGCTTTCTTTTAATTAGACAGTAGTCCTGATGCTGATGCATCTCCACTGCTTGGTGTAAAAAAAAAAAAAAAAAAAAAAAAAAAAAAAAAAAAAAATAACAGGACAATGGCCTGGAGAAAAACAAAACAGTGCTCATTAAAGACTGGGTGTTTACTTTCTGCATCCATGCCTGACTCTCCCCAGAGGCCCTTGTGCTGGGGATGAGCCCATGAAAAAGCTCTGGGAAGGGGCAGAGTCGGATGTGAGCTTTCAAAGTTGGAGTCAGCACATCAGCTCCTTCTTTCTGGAGGCTTTGGCTGTGCAGACAGAACCTGTGAGCGAGGGTCCATTTTCCCTAAACTGTAGCGATTTCACAAGGAGACAAGCTGCTCTTCCATTTCCTAGTGGCTTCGCCAGCCTGGTACTTGACTTAGGAGTCATACTTGGCCACTGCTTATCCAGACTCTGGGCACTGTAAGTCCCAGTGAGAAATGGCTCAGTTGGTAGAAGACCTGCCCTGTGCACAGAAAGCTCTGGGTTTGAGCCTCAGCACCATACAAACTGAGAGCAGTGACTCATGCTAGTAATCACAGCACTTTGGAGGAGAAGGCAGAAGGATCAGAAGTTCAAGATCATCTTCAACTATAGTGAATTCAAGGCCACCCTGGATATATAATATCCTGTCTCAAATAACCAATAGACAGAAATAAAATCTTATTCAGCATCTTTACTTTGAAAATGGAGCATCTAAATTTTAGAAAGTTTTGAAAAAGACTTCAGTAAGGTCCCGTGGGAGTGGAGAGAGTGAGCCGACTTTAGGATGGGATCAGGGCTCCGTGATGGAACAGTGTGTCTTACTTCTGTAGATCCATGTGTGGAACAAACGCTGTGGAGCTCTGCCAAGAACTGCATGAATACTAGCTGTTCTTGTAATGCTGCCTTCCTGCAGAGTACCGTGAAATGACGGACATAGAGGGGTTTGGAAACCCAACACAGGCTGCCAACTGGTAGACCAGCTTCGTTTTCCTGCCTTTGAAGATTCATCTTGTTTGAGAGCCAAACCTTAGGAAAACCACTTCTATCACAGAAGAACATATGGTCATTAGCAAAGGTTACACAATTTTGTTTCATTTAGCATTTATTTAGCAGTGTAATATCGAGTAATAAATGTGCTGGCAGGTTTTATTAAAAGGCAAGCTTAAGTCAATTATAGCTCTCTCTCTCTCTCACAAAGTTGCTCAACATGTCCTTGTTATCTGCATTCTTGAAGAACACTACACATTTTTGCCATTAATTCCTGCTCCTTTGTAAAATTATAAAGCTACAGAAACATTGTATGCTTCTATACCCACATTGCATACATTTAAAAGAACAAGCTATTCCCCCATTTTCCTGACCACTTTTCCAATGCAGAAGGATCTAGAAGGCACCCTTAGCAAGATGTCACAATAATGGACAGACGTGTGGTAGCAGTTTTGAAAACGTGGGAAAACATCACACTAACATGAGAGAGATGTATATCAAACATGGTCTACCTTACACCACTGGGTTTTCACTATGAACGAGATTGAAATAAAAGCCAGTGTCTCTAGTAGGTGCTTTCTTTTTCTTTTATTTTGCTTCTCCTTCTCTGTGTCCACAATGTAATATGCCAACTAATAACTTGGAGCATCCGTTGGCAGTCAAAGGCTCCCTGGAAGGCTTTTTTGACCACACAGATGGTTTCTGAAATTCCTCTTGACTTTTTCTGATCCGCTTCTGCTTGATCTGATGGTGAGGGACCACACCTGGGCCTTTTTTTTTTTTTTTTTTTTTTTTTTTTTTGTGCTTAGTGGAAACTTGAAAGGACTTGGGCTTAAGAAATTACAAATTCCAGAATGAAGCACTAATGAAGTTCCTGGACACAAATCACTTCACACACTCCACTTAGAGGATTTGTTTAATTGACTGAGGAAATAGTTTGAAGGGGAAAGGAGCATTGCTTTTCATTAGCGTTCAAATGAAGTGCAAATTATAGAACTCGGGCTCCATATTTCCTAAAGATAGAAACTCTGGAGAGAGGAAGAAAAATCAGTAACGGAACTTAGTTTAAGATCAGAAACAAATGCAGTCTGGGCAGGAAAGTTTGGGCAATTTTCTACATGGGTAATTTGAGAGCAGCCAGCTAATAGTGGGTTGGAAATGACTTCCCCCCCCTCCCCGTGCCTCAGGTTTGCATTCCAGTTTTATTTTGTATTTGTTTTATTTCACATTCAGCTTGATTCTTTAATAAAAAAGAGACTTCCCTAGGCTGAGAAGACAAGGCAAGTATGCAAACCAAGTGTCGGGCCTGCAAACTTACTTTGAAGAATTGGGTATTAAATGGCTAAAGATGGCACCTACAATTATAGGGACTGGCATAAAATTACAAGCTTTATTAATCTGCAGGCTTCCAGGCTGCGGGTGGTTATCGGGTAGATCAGTAACCAATTT
This sequence comes from Microtus oregoni, assembly GCF_018167655.1. Lineage (NCBI taxonomy): Eukaryota > Metazoa > Chordata > Mammalia > Rodentia > Cricetidae > Microtus > Microtus oregoni. Next base: position 7,419,398 of record NW_024543079.1, read on the forward strand.
CTGCTGCATATTTCATCCTTGCACAATTATAGCTGCTGCATAACCATAACATCGACCATGTCATTATATTAATTTGTTGTAAGGACTGTTTCTTAGGCTCTTCATGGTGTGAATTTTACTTCTGAATCTATTTAGCAGACAGGCCTGGTTCCCTTTAGTCCAGTTCAAGGCTCAGTGACTGTCAGCTCCGTACACAGAGAGGAAGAGGGCCAGAGTCAGTCCCAGCGGGCTCATCGTCTTAACAGCTGGGCTGTGTGCCTAGACTGGTCCACACAGGCCAGGCAAGAATGCTGATACGGTTATAAAGCAGATGTTGCGGTTAGGTGTGTGGGTTTGTCCTCACCCGTGCCATTAGCACTTGGGAAGCAGAGGCAGGTGGTTCTCTGTAAGTTCAAATCCAACACGGTGTACAACACAAGATTCAGGCTAGCCAGGGCTATACAGACTCTACCTCAAAAACATGATACAACACAAAACAACAACAATAACCGAATAAAACAATCAAGCAAATGTCATCGGGATAGTGGTGATGATTTATGGGTGGGGTAGTGCCCCTTATGGCTGAGGCTGGGAAAGACACGAGTCTCCGGAGGCATTGTGGGAAAAGCACGGAATCCCTTTAAAGGCACTGCATTTTTTTCTTCCTTTTATGACAAATTACCCTTCTTGGGTCCAGGTCTGTGGGAGCAGAACCTGAGGTGGAGGTGCAGATGAAAAAGCCTCCACTGTGCGTGCACTGTGAGGTTTTCTCCCCAAACTCCATCAGACAGGAGGAGTGTCTGGAGGGCTGGTTCAAGCACACATTACTGCCCACCCATCAGAATTTGTGGTCCAAAAAATCTTGGGTTTGAGATTTATGCACCTGGAAAACTCCCGGGTGAAATGTATGATTTTGGGCCATCCTTGAGAACCGCACTCTCACGGTCCTGTCTAGCCAGTGGCCGTGGACTGCCATGGACTGCCGTGGATGCTGTGCATGTGGCTTTAATGCAAAACTATGAGCCTTCTTACAACATTGAGATTTTGGGGGAGTGGGTGGGATGGGGAGAGGAAGGACGTTTCTGCCACTCAATAGCATGATTTTTGAGTGTCAGCATTATAGATAATGATGTCATGGTACAACGTTACCTGTAAGGAGAGAGCTGGAAAAAGATGCAGGGTTCGGCAGGGTAGACACAAAACAAGGATCCAGCTTTGGCTCTGTTCAGCTGCAGTCCGACCCCATGGGGGTCCTGTACCATGAACCACACTGAGCTTGGTTCTGCTCTGAGTCATCTTTCAACATCCCCACATCTATACCAGTGCTCTGTGGTAGGAGTGCATGGCTTGGCTGGGTAGAGGTGTTTTGGGTGAAGAGGAATGTGTGAACTGTCAGTGGCTGGGGAAAGTCAAGATATTTTGGACTGTAAAGAAGCATTACTGTGTCCCTTAGGTTTGGAGTGTTGGGAGCAGAGTCTGACACAGAAATAGCACTCACCAAGAGATGACTGTGGACACGCCTTTAGCTCGTTGTCTTTGGGGACTATAGGTAATTCTAAAGCTTTTCCATCAGAACATATTCTGGGGCAGGGGGATTGCAAGGTAGCTTGAAGAGCTTGCCTTGCAGGAGTCCACCATGAATCTGGTTCTCCAGACCATTTTCTTCCTGGCAAAATCGGGTGTTTTTCCAGTTGATATTGTATAAATCACAGGAAGGCTGTCCAAAGCCTCCTAAACTGGAGTAACCATTATGCAAGCTGTCATACATGACTAACCCATTATTATGGCCTCCCAGAAGCTAAGGGACTCCCACCTCATTTCTGGGGGAGCCCATTTCACACCTGACTAACTCTTATTTAAAAAAGTCAGCCCGATACTCATTACAAACTTGCCTTTGCTAAAAGACATTGCGCTGCCTCCCATGAAGCACTACCCTCCTCCCCAGCAGACTCCCTTCCTTGTCATGCCCGAAATAATTCTCCCTCCTCCATGGTGCTTACCTCTTTAGTTAATATTATAAAGGATAGATCAAGGGTGAATAAATATAATATGGTTATATTATTTATTACAGCCTTTTTGAATTCCCACTTACGGTAATAATGGCAGGTAAAATTCATTCTGTTTCTAAGGAATCAATTTGCTATTATCCTCCAAATGTCATCATTCTCAGCTTAATGTGGGGGATTTGTTACTACAGATAGACATGGTTATTGCTCTGTCCAGTAAGTAGCTGAGGATGCCAGAGGGCTCTGGGTGATGGTGGCATCATGGCTTGACTACGAAATGCACCGACTAGGTTGATATTTGCTGCAAGCCTGGTAGGCATGGATGTACCAGGGTTAGAAATGTGTGTCGTGACTGTCCATTGAGTATTCTCAGTATGGCAGGGAGCTGTGGTTGTGTTCAAGCATGTGTGTTTGGGCGGTGGCTGTGCCCGTGTTGACTTTTCAGACTCGGAACTTAGTGTCAGGGAAGAGCAGCACTCACATCGTTAGAGTCCTACATTTCTGTAGTGCTGGTTGGCATCAGTCTTTTATCCATGCATGTGGCTCCATTGTGGGTGGCCTCACTTATCCTGCAGCCTCAGATCTTCAGAAGAAAGGGAAGAGAAAGAGGAGTTTGCTGCCCTGTAATCTCAGAGACCTTACACCCTTCTCCCCCCTCTTTCTCCTAGCCCTCACTCACCTCCACCAACTCCTTCTTCTCTAGCTCTTCCTCCCTCCTCCTCATTCACCACTTCCCTTTCTTCTTCTTTCTCATCTATCCCATTTCCTCCTCTCTCACCTCCTTCACTTCCTCTGTATCTTTGTAACTCTTATTTGTTACCAACTGTATCCCTTTTCCTACCCCTTCTGTATCTTCTGCCTCCTCCTCTTCCTCCTCCTCTGCTTCTTCTCCTCCTCTCTTTTCTTCTCTCACTCCCTATTTACATCTTTGTAGATTTGGTGTCCTCCTTCTCTTTCTCCTCTCCTCCTCCTTCTCCTCCTTCTCTTCTTCTTCCTCCTCCTCCCCCTCCTCCTCCTCCTCCTGCTCCTCCTCCTCCTGCTCCTCCTCCTCCTGCTCCTCCTCCTCCTCCTCCTCTTGCTGCTGCTGTTCTCTCACCTCCTCTTCTCCTTCTCCCACTTCATGTCTTTTCAGCTTCTTATGTCACCCACCCCCCTTGGGTGGCTCTTCTCTCCTGGCTTCTCACTCCCCTACCCATACGTTTGGTATTATTTCTATCTTCTCTTTGTCTCCATGCCCTGCAATGATGGAGTTTCTCTAATATTTTCCCCAATTTTTTCCCTCCAGCTGAGACAGCATCATCTTCCTTAAGACAGCTGCTGTGCCTCTGTCTCTCCATTCCTGTGTGACAGTGACTTATATTTCCTTGAGGCGTCCGATAGGCATACAAACTCAGCATGTCCTACCTAGCCTTGGCTGCCTTCCCTCCTATGTCTCTAATTACTGTTCACGGTATTATCTTTTTTCTTGGTACCAGGGGTCATGGAGGACCTCCTGTTGATAGAGAAGACTGCAAGCAAATCTTGGAGCATGCCATTTTCTCTTCTTAAGTTCATGGAGATGACTACTTTAAAAAGAAAAGATTATAGTTTTTGAGCTTAAAATTTTTTATTGCGATGACATTCACATAAAATAACCATTTCAAACAATCAATGTAGTGACATCTTGTACATTCACAATGTGTGTAGCTGACAACTCTATCCACTTCTAAAATATTTTCATTGCACCACAAGGGAGCCATGTGTTTATTAAGCAGTCACTCCTTACCCTGTCTATCCAGGATGGGTCTACCTATTGTGGATATTTCACATAGATAGACTAATATGCCTGTGACCTTTTGTGTCTGGCTTCTTTCACTTAGCATAATGTTTTCCAGGTCCATCTGTGGCACAGAATGTATCAATGCTCCGTTTATTTTTATGGCTGAATAATATTCCATTGCACGTGTATATCACAATGTGTCTATTCTTCCATTGATGGACACTTGGACTGTCTCTGCTTTTTCAGCGATTGTGAGTAATTCTGCTGTGATTGTATGTGTACATACAATTGTTTGAAGGGAGTCTGGCTCTTTACTGCTATGGAACAGAGCTCAGCAAATGTTCCTGTATAGAGTTAGAGAGTAAATATTTCAGGCTTTGTGGGTCGTTGAGTACCTGCCAGAATTACCTGTACAGAGTTGTATCACTGTATCCCAGGAAAGCCATAGAAAGTGTGTGAACAATTAGCATGCCGTTTACGATGTTCTAACAAAGCAACAGAGAGGGCAGTTGACCTGAGCTCATTCTTCAGCCCTGCTGATGGCTGCTGAAGATTGACATTGCTGTCCTTGCTCACCTTGATCCCTGCGTCGCTGCCTGATCTTGTACGGCCTGAGATGTCACCATTCTGCCTTTATCACAATTCAGATGGAACAGAGTGGATGTGGCTGTAGGTTTGGAAAGGCACAAAGTCGTCAGCGTAAGAAGGGAAGAGAGAAGTGCGGTCTGGTTGGAATACAGAAGGTACCCAGATGTGCCCCGGAGAGGCAACTCTGGCCTCTGCTCCAATGGCTGGGAAGCAGGTAGGTGAAGTCCAGTAATTGCTTCATGCATTCTTGTTTTTCCGGGGTTTCTCAGAGTGTAAACCAAAACTTTGGGGCATTCCTACCAAGGATGTACAGTGGACTCTTTCATATACTTCGGGTTCATCTCACTTTAAGGGACATGAAGAGGCAAGTTCATTGTCTAGAACGTACTTTCTCAGAGAGCTGTAAGTTTTACAAAACTCCAGGAGAAGTGTTCTTGTAGGAGACAGAAAGGCCTCTAGAGATGAATAAAAAGAGTTTATGGATGAAAACCGAGTGAGTCCTTCCTGCATGAGCAGGAAGCCATCTGGGTTACAGACAGTAGTGGGGATTTGAGACTCTTCGTCCTTGTCCGTTACAGAGGCACCTGCCACATGGACGGTTTTTGTCTGAGGGAAGAGACAGCTTTAGAAGCTGTTTTCCTCAAGGCCCAAACTTCTGTAGATACAGAGGATGCACAGTGGAGATACAGAAGTCCAGTCTGACGAGTAGGGAGAGTAGGGAGAAGCAGCCAAACCCTGGCTTTCCTGCCTGCTAGATGTGGGACTTGCAAATTCCTTCCCCTCTCTGGACGCCTCTGATTGGCCATCTGTAAGATGAATAGTCTCCTGCTGTGAGCTCTGGGTGTCTGTAGCCTCCTCCTGGTCTACCCCATCCTTCCATGTGTGTCTCTTCTTTTAGATGTCTTACTTTTGACAAGTGCAGCCCCACCCTGCACAACCCTGTGGTAAATGGACATCTTTCTAATTCAGTGTACACAGGGAATGTTTCTCCTATGTAGACTACTGGGAGACTTTATTTTTACACCAACGGATCTTTGGATCCTGTTCTTACAGGCAAGCCAACTGCTCTATATGGGGGCTGGACTGTTTATTTGTAAAAGGAGATTCCTTGTTCATTTCCCTGCTTCCCTGCCCTGAATGATCTCACGGAGCCTATATTAATTTCAACACTGTTTGGCCTGTTAGCTCAGGCTTCTTATTAACTAACTCTTACATCTTAAATTAACCAATTTCTATTAATCATTGTATCACCATGAGGCTGTGGCCTACCAGTAAGGTTCTGGTATCTGTCTCATTCAGCAGCTACATAGCGTCTCCCGGACTCTGCCTTCTTTCTCCCAGCATTCAGTTTAGTTTTCCCTGCCTAGCTTTATTCTGCCCTGCCATAGTCAAAGCAGCCTCAATGGTAATAAAACATTCACAGCCTACAGAGGAGAATCCCCACATCATCTGCATATATGGTCACCCAAGTTAATTTCATGCTTCTTTTATAATCTTTTATTTATTTATTATTATTATTAGTGTGTGTGTGCCTCTATTTAGGTGTCTGGGTACATACATGTGCTTGCCACACTGTGCACATGGGTGTTAGGGGATAAATTTTGGGAGTTGGTTTTTTTTCTTTTCATCAAATTCTGGTCATCAGGATTGTGTGGCAAGAACTTTGATCCACTAATTCCTTCTAAGTCAACCTTAAGAGTATTTTCCTAGACTATCTTGTTAGATGTAGATCATAGATGTAGATCGTGCTGAATTCTCACCAGTGATATGTGGGTGAAGTGAAATACATACACACTGTTAGACTTGGACCATAAATTCTGACACACATCATTTTCATTTTGTTCATTTGCCTGTGGATGTGTCTGAAACCGCAGGTTTTGGGAGAACAGGAGCTGTGGCTATGTGGCAAATTACTATATTCATGCTAAGAAAATGTCCATTGTCCTTTGTTTTTTTTTTGTTTTTGTTTTTTTTAATTTCCAAGACAGGGTTTCTTTGTAGTTTTGAATCTTGTCCTGGAACTATCTCTGTAGACCAGGCTGGCCTCGAACTCACAGAGATCTGCCTGCCTCTGCCTCCCGAGTCCTGGGATTAAAGACGTGCACCACCACTGCCCAAATGAAAACATTCATTGTCTTAAGCCATTAGAACATTGAGAGTGTTTGAATGAGCAGGCATACTGACTAGTTCACCTGCTGTATACTTAGGATGGAGATGCAGGAGGCAAGTAGGAAAGAGGGAGATGGGCCTTCCCTTTGGAGCTATTTCCAACCGGTGGCATGGCTCTTCAGAAGTATAGTTTGGAGGAGAGGCAGTATTGCTTGTGGGTGGAAGGACCATCTTCAGTCACAGGGACAAGCTCACACCTGGGATAGAGGAAGGGGGAGATGTGAAAGCCAGAGCTCGGAGACTGCTGTGAGCTGGCTGCCAGAATCATGAGTGAGTGTGGAAACAGCTGTTTTCTTAGCCAAAGTCTAGGTTTTTCCTGCTTGTTGTAACCTGACACTTGCCATTAGCTTTGTCTTTGGGAGAATGTGGCAAAACCACACTCAGAACCTTCCTATAGGTAGGGTAAACGAAGCATTACCAGAGAAGGCCTGGGACATGTAGGCTTCTTGTTTGATACTAGCCAGCTCCTGACAGTTCTCAGTTTCCAGAAAATTTCCTTGAACTTGATGTGTGCTGGGAGCAGGGGCTGAGGGCACTCTAGAGAGTCCGGAGCTTGACACAAGAGGTCTCAGACTGCTTGTGATAGGATTTGTTTAATTATTATTTTTTTGAGTAAATAACTAGATTGAATTGTTTTTTATTTTTTTCTTATTCATTTTGAACTCATTCTATGGAGCTTTTCAGGGGATGGCTATACAGAGGAGAGTATGTGTGTGATTGAGACATGTTAGTGTGTGTGTGTGTGTGTGAGAGAGAGAGAGAGAGAGAGAGGAAGAGAGAGAGAGAAAGAGAGAGAGAGAGAGTGTTAGCCAAAGACAACCTTGGCTGTCATTCTTTAGGAGTCATCGATGTTGTCTTCTGAGACAGGGTCTCTCAACGGCTTGAGTTCTACCAGTCAGGTGAGGCAGGCTTCGCAGTGAGCCCCAGGGATCTGTCTCCTCAGTGTTGGGAATGCAAGCATGCCCTGTTACACCTGGCTACCTCCTCATCCACAACATTAACTCCGTAACAAGATTCTGAAATATTTTTTTTCTTAATATAGTGGAGATTGGTTTCCTTCATCATCTCCAGTGGGGGGTAGGACTGTGCTAAAGCTTTTTCATCTTGTGGTCCTGCTGTTCTTTTGTCCTATGAAATTCATTTGGTGAGTGGGAAGAGAGGGAATGGAGGAGCCAGTGGTTTACATGAGCTGTGCTTGATTGCTGTGATGACATCTTATATCTCTGGGATTCTGGGAAACATGGCCCAGTGTGTGTCCAGAAGAAGGAGAAATGGAAATAGGAAATGAAGCATAGGTAGCAGTCCACTATGGAGATAGCTCGTCTCTAAAGAAATGATGGTTGGGTCCCAAGAAAAGCCGCTGTTCATGACTAAATATCAAAAGAAGGCAAATGATTCGATGGAATTGTTGTGCTATTAGTGGGGTTTATTTCCAGAGTAATGCGGCTGGGACTTTGAGCTCCCTAGCTTTAATCCCCGAGACTTCTGAACTTGAGATGAGCCCACCGCTTTTATCTGGATTCAGGCTCATGCAGAGTGCCTGGGAACTTTCCGCACTCCCTGTGAGGTGGAGGGGCTGTGTTTTCTCAGCCGAGCTCCCCAGGTAATCATCTCTGTTTCTCTTCTCAGGAGCCTCCTATATGTCTGTAGAAGGCTGTCGATTCCCTAGCTCTCATTATGGAATAATAGCCCTGGGAGAGAGAGTTTATGACATTGAATTGATCTGTCCTAAGGCTGAGAACACATTGAGATGAAACCAGGGTGGCATTCAGCAGGGGGAGTTGGCACTCTGTTTGACTAAAGGTGGGGCAAGGTTGTTCCCCTGATGGAGGATAGTTAGAGGCAATTACTGACGGGGGACTGATGGGGCTCTCTGACTTCTTGCTCTTTGCTGCTTGGACCTTTTCATCCCTTTCATATCCGAGGTGCCCTCCGCGTTCAATCTTCTGTAACCTCACACGGAATCTCAATTCTAGCGAGGATCTAGAAACTAGAATTCACCTTTGCTCCTCTGAGGAGAAATTATTTGTGAGTCTACATAGAAACGCAAGGTTTTCTGGAAAGCAGTTTTCTGAATATGGAAGGTAGGGGCCAACAAGCAAGGAACTCGCTGACTTTGATCTTTCAAATCATCCACACTAGTTTGCTACACCTTTGAAATCTGCCCTGCTGACCGATGTCTCATCCCTAGAGAAAGACACTCTTAGGAAAACCTAGCACAAAAGGATTAGTGAGCCCACAGTTCTTTTTCCCCACTCTTAATGACCTTATTAGAGAAATTGCACCCTGGGTAACAATATAGTAAAAACTCCCTGTGGAGTTACTTAGACTGAAAATCAGATTCCTTGGGAAGAAAATGGTAACTCAGCAATGTTCAGGTTTGAATTAAACCTGAGACTGCATGACCCATATTCTTATGTAAACATGAATCCTTTAATCTATCTGCATTTGATAGTCGTTTTGGATAATCTCTTCTAGTGTAAGATTAAAATGTTTGCAGATCCCAGGATAGCATGCCTGGGTTTTCAGAGAGCTTGTGACGAGGCACCTTTGGTGGTTCCCAGTCTCCCCAGCAAACTGAGGTAGAGAATTGGTGCTGTTATTCCGATTATTATTAATTAGTAGCAATAATGAAACTTCTGTTTATTGTTGCCTGCTTCTTTCCCTGGTGTGTAGTGTATGTTATCTCTAGGCATGAGAAGAGCCCTAAACCAGGGCTCAGTTGTGTCCATGGGCCTGCCTGAGGTCACCCGGTCAGGAAGAGACACAGTGAGATTCCAAGCTAGGACTGTTGACTCAAGGATTTTTCTTTGATTTTGCATGGAATATATCAACCTTAGTCACATTTAGGAAATGGTATTTTGTAAGTATATAGTGTGGAGTTCTGGCTGCAGTGCATACCCATGTACCCATGCCTCTGATCAAAGTGTAAAATGTATTTCCATCACCTATGCCCTCATGTCCCTTGGCAGTCCTTCCTCCCTAGACAATCAATGACCTGATTTTTCACACTGTAGAATAGATTTACCTTTTTATTTTTATTTTTTTTTTTTTTTTTTTTTTATTTTAATTTATTTATTTATTAAGAATTTCTGCCTCGTCCCCACAACCGCTTCCCATTTCCCTCCCCCTCCCCCGATCAAGTCCCCCCCCCCTCATCTGCTCGAAGAGCAATCAGGGTTCCCTGACCTGTGGGAAGCCCAAGGACTGCCCACCTCTATCCAGGTCTCCTAAGGTGAGCATTCAAACTGCCTAGGCTCCCACAAAGCCAGTACGTGCAGTAGGATCAAAAACCCACTGCAATTGTTCTTGAGTTCTCAGTATTCCTCATTGTCCGCTATGTTCAGCTAGTCTGGATTTATCCCATGCTTTTTCAGACCTAGGCCAGCTGGCCTTGGTGAGATCCCAATAGAACATCCCCATTGTCTTAGTGTGTGGGTGCACCCCTCGTGGTCCTGAGTTCCTTGCTCATGCTCAACTATGTTCATGGCAGCATTGTTTGTAATAGCCAGAACCTGGAAACAACCTAGATGCCCTTCAACGGAAGAATGGATGAAGAAAGTATGGAATATATACATATTAGAGTATTACTCAGCAGTAAAAAACAAGGACTTCTTGAATTTTGCATACAAATGGATGGAAATAGAAAACACTATCCTGAGTGAGGTAAGCCAGACCCAAAAAGAGGAACATGGGATGTACTCACTCATATTTGGTTTCTAGCCATAAATAAAGGACATTGAGCCTATAATTCATGTTCCTAGAGAAGCTAAATAAGGTGAATCCAAAGACAAACACATAGGCATCCTCAGGAATATTAACCTTCATCAGGCGATGAAAGGAGACAGAGACAGAGACCCACACGGGAGCACCGGACAGAAATCTCAAGGTCCAAATCAGGAGCAGTAGATTTACCTTTTTAAAAAGTATTTCTTGGAAATAGAATTATGTAGTAATTTATATTTAATGTTTTGAATTTATTCTTTGATAATTTCATACATGAATACAGTATAGTTAGCTCATATCTACCCACTTGTTCCCTCAACTTCCTCCTCCATGGTTCCATTCTTTTCCCAACTTCATGTCATAGGTGAAGGTGTCAACATCCTGCTCCGCCTCCTCTTCTTCCTACTACCTCTCTATGCAACTCCCACTGAGTTCACTTACTGTGCCCACATAAGCATGGGTATTGGTCCCCATCCACAGAGGCTTGTTTAGCCAACCATGGGTATATCATTGATGATAGCTCACTCTTCCTTCCCCCATGGCCATTAATTCTCAGTGGCTCCTCAGCTAGGGGCGGGACCTCACAAAATTCTTTCCTCTCCATGGTGGAATGTTGACTGGTTCAATCTGTAGCTCATGCTCCTATGTTCTCTGGTCACCCCAGGTGGACTCTGGCAAACCCCAGTGTGGCTCAGTCTCTGAGATTATAACAGTATTCATTCAAATTTGCGTTTGGGGCTACACAGGCTTTGCCCATTTTTCTTAGTCTTGGTGTGTCATGTTTTACATTGTGTTATGCTGGGTTGAAAAATGCAGCCCCTTCTTACAAGATATAAAGAACCAGTGATCAGTTTGATGATTGGAGTGTAGTGAGATATGAACAAATTCTCTGCGCTTATTTCTGGTTTATGTCTCATTGATGATTGTGGTTTTTTCATGAAGTATTTATTACTTAGTGCCTGATTTTTTTCACATCTTGGAGCAATTAGGGGACATTTCAGAGGCCTGGGTCTGTTGAGTGAGGCCAGGCAGAAACTGGTATCTATTTGCTCTATACCGTTCTCTTGGTTGGGCAGATGTTTTCTTTCTCATCAGTGCTCCCTCCCTCCTTCCTACAATCCTTGGCATCTTCCTTCCCTCTTCTCCCTCCCTGCTCTCTCATCTCCACACTTTCCCCTTTTTCTTTTGTTCCTTCATCTTTCTTGTCTTCTTCTGCTATCCCTTCTTGTCCTTCTCCCCCCCCCCCCGTCTCTTTCTCTCTCAGTCTCTCTTCTATACCCATTTCTCTTGAAATTTGTCTAACATTTTTAACTACTTAAAGATAAAGCAAATACCAGGTGGTTCCATCACCTAGATCCACATGGAGCTATGGAAAGCTGTATGGTCTCTTGACATCCTGGTGACTTTGCACCCTTGCAGCCTGTCTCTGCTTTGTAAAAGGACAGGGCACAGATGTCCCCATGTGGGTTTGCTCTACCCACAAAGCATGAGTAATGACCTCGTTTTGTCTCATTAATTTGTATCTTCAACACATATTTTCTGGATATTTCTCTCTCCTAGGCATTGGACGAGGCATTGCACAGGTAGGAGAGAACCAACCACCCTAAATGTGGTCCCCAAAGGCTACTTCCTTAAATTTGGAAATGCGGACAGACTCACATCTAATTAGCCAAGAGATGTTCTTAGTAGTTCCTATACTCTCCCTAGGTGTCACACAGAGGTCGTCCCCTGGGTAGATAAGATAGCAGGCATGTTTGCTGTCTTGGTGCTACATGGTCTAGCACTTTGCTAGTATGATTACAAAAAGGCAGTGTTTTGTTCTGAAGTAGTTTTGAAGTGCAAAGGAGGTTGCAGAAGTCTTGGAGAGAGTTCTTTGAATCCTTTGGTTGGCTTCCCCTAAAGGCAGTATCTTGCATAATCAGAATTCACTGTCAAAATTAGGAAATTGGAGGGTAAATCTGAGATCGATCTTATTGTAGCTCCTCCCTCCCTTCCCCTCTCCTTCTCTCCTTTTCCCTTTCATTTCCTTTCCTCTTTCCTCCCTTCCCCCTCTCCTCTTATTCTTTCTCTCTCCTTCACTTCTCTCCTTTCTTTCCTTCCTCTCCTTCTTCTTTCCCTTCTACCCTCTCTCTCCCTCTCCTTGCATCGAAAATTCTGTGAAGTTTAATCATGTGTATATGTTTAGACAATTTCCCCCACAGTCAAGAAGAGGCAGCACTGACCCACCCCTTCAGGAAATTCTCTTGTGTTACTGTTTAACAACCACACAGGTCTCTGTCTCTAACCCCTGGGCAAAGACTGATCTGTTCTCCACAACTGCGATCATTCCATTTCAAGAAAATGATGTAAATGGAACCAGACAGTCTGCAAGCCTGGGCGATGGACCTTGCTCCCTCTGTGCAATGCCCTGGTGGCTCATCAAAGTTCTCCCACATACCAATAGTTCATCTCGCTTTCACTTTTAAGATAAAAGGACTCCAGGATAGGACACTCGAGCAAGAAATTCTTTTGTGAAAATATTCATTTTGTTTTCAAAGTTAACCTTTACAAAAACATCTTCCCTCCCCAGGGACCTGCAGCAATTAATCTGAGTTTGATATGCAAGTTTGCAAATTGGTAGATGATTGTTATTTTTATTTGATTTGTAAATGTTTTCCTAGTGTTAAAGGACTGCCTCTTCCCAAACTGGGCTCCCACTTTTGCTTGGGGCTCAATACATAGGAGAGTCTTCCCTCCACTGTATAGTTGTTGCTTGCGTTATTTAGGTTGGTGCCAGGAGCTGTAATGAATGGTGCTCTCAAACAGGGGCTTTCCATAAGACAATTCTGTGCTTTGTTTTAGCCACAGAGTATGTGACCATGTCTTTTCTTTGGAAGGCGTTGCTTTATAAGAATATTTAGAGATCGAGGTCCAAGTCTTTCATGATCTTGAATTCTTCTTCTCCACGCAGTATCACACAGGGAAGGGGGAGCACCTGCTTTGCAGTTCACAATGGGCGGTATGTTTAGAAGGCCGTCACCTCCCATTTCTATTCCAGTTTGATTGACTAGCACCCTTAAGGTAGGTGGGATGAGAATGGAAATACATACTTGGAAGGTAACCATCTTTCTCTAGTTGAGCTCCTCATACAATGGAAGGAGGAAATTACAATTTCTTGGTGGTTGGCTTTGTTGGCCTCCATTCTCATTAAAGTCCTCATTTCAACTTAGCGGTTTTGATGGCATTTGTAATGGGTGCCACCCATGGCTTCACATTCTTGACTTGGACCTTTCTGTGGCAGATTGATAAATCATCACCCCTCCAAATGGTCTCAGCTTCTTCTCTTCCCTATGTGAGTGGACAAATTAGATTTCTTCTTTTAGCATTGCGCTAAGTTTACTGACCTTGGACAAACGGGAAAGTCTTTCTGGGATCTTGGCTGAAGGTGGCTTCCATAAATCTGGGCTAGCCTGTTAATCTAACTCCGTGTTTACTGTTGCCTGTTCATTTTTAACCTGGAAACTAATGAAAACGCAAGCAGCCCTGAGACCACACAGCACAACTGCTGTCAGAAACGGGAGGGTTTGACAGTTTAGCCCTGAGAGCGCTAAATCCAGCTCCTGATAAATAATTTACCCTGAGATCTGGGAAGCTGGCCTTACTGTCTTGCCTAACTTGCTTCTTGAGGAATGTAGACCATTCTGGTCATGCTAGAGAGGAAAGAAAGAGAAAATTTATCTTCCTTGCTCCCTGGCTGCCCATCCTTCATGTCTCCACCACCATTTCAAGAAAGCCGTGTGTGGATTTCTGTTTGCTCCTGCAATGAATACCTCGTTTCCAGTTTGCTTGCCTTTTGCCCGGTCCATAATCACTTGTAGCTCTGCCTGTCAGAGCCCCAGGAACGACTTCATATGGGCTCACCATGTGCTGATTGATGTCGCGTTTACATCTAGGGTGAAAGGGGAGGAGGAGATGGAACTCAAATGTCTTCTTTCTGCTTCCCCTGCCCCTTAATTGACAGGACCTGGCGGAGGCCACGCCAAGCTTGTGAGTTTTCGAGTCAGGTTTCATTTTGGGTGGTACGAATCATTTCTTTCCTGTTTCTGCAGTTGCTTTTCTGTATGCCTGGGGGACGGAATAGCTCAGCTATGCATTTAGTTCTCCGTTGTTGGGGTTTTTCAGGGGTCGGTGCAACTCTGATGCTCATTAAGATTACTGAGCCTCATCATTTTTAATGTTAGGCCCAAGGTAATAGTTAATGAGGCTGGAAAGTATATTAATAAAATCGCTTGTAGTAATTAGCAAGAAATTATAATGGTAGGGTGATGGGGCGATTTTGAAATCAGTTAGGAGTGATCAAGACCAATCTCGAATGTCACTACGTATTATTTTTTGCTTTCAATCATCATGAACTACACCTTTGCATTTTTATCTCTGAAAATAAAGCCTTTGATTGAGCGCATACATATTGTGATGACTTCATTCTCTTTTGTTCCCTTCCAAGGAGCATAGAGACTTGGAAGTAGATGGGCCTTTTGAATAATTTGCAAACCATCATGCCGCCCCCCACCCCCACCCCCAGAGGTGGGTGAGTTGGCCATTATTTCTCCTTTGTGGCTTCCTATCTGAGAAGGGAGGCCATCTGAGGCCACAGAGTCATAGGCTTCTGGTGAGAGGAGATCAGAGGAGGGAAGGATATCTATGGGACTCACCACCTTGGGGGCGGGGGTGGGGGGGTGATAGCAAATGCATGTAAGTCCATAGATTTGGGAGAGCAGAGATGAGGGTTTTAACACCTCTGGAACGTCCCCAGTTTAATGTGTTTGTCACTCTTTCCCGCCAGCCTCTGTTTTGTGTCACAAGTAGGTGTGGATGTAAAACTTCTAAATTGACCAGGACTAAAGCCAGAACCTCCCCTCTTCCTGGCTAGACCTTCAGCTGACTGGAGTGTCTTGGAATTTTCCTTGCCACTGCTCCTGTTATTATCTTGGTGTGCTTATCATTCTTTAATTAAACCTATTCATTATTAATGTGTGTGTGTGTGTGTGTGTGTGTGTGTGTGTCAGCACAGGTGTGCCCTAGTGCACATGGGGAGGTCTGAGGAACACCGCTGGGGATTCGGTTCTCTCCTCCCACACTGAGTTCTGAGGACTGAACTCAGGTCATCGGGCTTGGCCTGCAGCAACCACTTTCACCCACGGAACCCTCTCACTGGCCCACTTATTTTTCATTAATTTTTGTGTCTGCTTAGATTGGAGGAGCATCTGAAAAAAGTCTAAAGATCATAGAAGCTCTCCATACTCAGACACCATTCTTGTTGCTTCATGAAATAGTGACGGACTTATTGAAATATATATGTTACACTTCACTCCTATTTCCTGTGTTCCCCTTCCATCATGTTTTTTGAGAACTTATGATATGCAAGGCAGCGTGTGTGCAAATTCCCGAGGATAGAGCAGTGAGCAGATGTCACTCCTGTCTTCCAGAAGTGCTCTGGCTAAACTGCTTGATGTGCAAATCTCCCCGCTAACATCTGCTGTCAACTAGAGACAGTCTAAAATGTAAGGGAGTCTCAGCAGCGGGTTATCTCCTTTGGATTGGACAGCGGGCATGTCTTAGGGGCATTTTCTTGATTGCTAACTGATGTAGGAGGGAGTAGCCCACTGTGGGCAGTAACATCCTTACACATGCAGACCTGGGCTCTATAAGGAAGCTAGCGGAGCAATTCAGAGAGCAAGCCAATAAACACCATCTCTCTGTGATTTCTGCTTTAGTGTCTGCCTCCAGATTCCTCTCTTGGGTTCCCTCCCTGACTTCCCTCTGTTATAGACCATTACATAGAGGTGTAATATGAAATGAACCCTTTCCTCCCTGGGTTGCTTTGGGTCGTGGTGTTTATGACAGCAACAGAAAAGCAGGCCAGGCTAGAGGAGCACGGAGATCGGAAGGTTTGGATTATCTGTAAGATGGAGTGGTATTTCTGGACATGAAAGGCTAAGGTGGATGGTCTAGGCAGGGACACAACATAGAGGCATTAGCAGAAGGGTACAGAAGCGTGCAAGCCTGAAGAACTTGGCAAGCTGTGTGATGCTGCTGCATTGCTTTGCGTCTCTTGAGGGAATGGTGGATTATCTGGGTGTGATAACAAGGCATTGTGTTTATCTTGACATCTGTCTAGGGTTTTAGTCACCTTGGCTAAATTTGTCTCTAGGAAAACTTCTATAGCATCTGCTGCATGGGGTGCTTTTCAGGGAGCTCAGTGGCAAGAGCCGGGGAAGGAGAAGGATGTGGCCCTTCTCCCATAATGAGCACCAGCCCCCAGGCTGTGACCTTGGATGGAATGAAGGTGAGTATGGGCTGTTTGTCCTTGTTGAAAGTGGCCTCTAAGATTGAGGAGGGACCTATTCATCTCACACTTAAACGTGTTTATTCCAAGTGTTCTTCAAAACTTCTGTCCTGGGTCAGGCTGCCTCTGTGGCCCTGTAACAGAGAGAGAGGAGAATGGCAAGCAGCTAGCAGTGTTAAAAACATTGCACCCTTGAGTACAGCCAGAGGGAACGTCTCTTCTCAGGGAGGCCACTGTTGTTAATTACACTGTATAAAAATGCCTGTGGTAAGGAGAAGGGTAGAAAACCCATCCTTGGAGAAACTGCTGTGCTCTGCCAGAAAATGGCTTCCAGTGCAACTGTTTTAGATTTTCCCAGTCATTTCTGTTGGATGTGCAAGGGTCCTCTTTGAGAATGATATCTATCTGCTTTGGGATATTTGTCCTGTTTCTTTTTCTGGCGCCATGCTTAATAAACTTACTCATTTGCAACCAAAATTCAGCTTTGCTAGATCCTTCTCCAGATGGAATCGGGTGGTAGAGAAGAGGCAGAAGGCATCTTACAAGAGAAATCCGCTCAAAGAACCGAGATAGAAATGGAACTGTGGAACATGTGGGCTTAGTGACGAGTGTATAAGGCTTCCAAAGTTCATCTACTTTGTAGCATGTGTTTGTACCAGTTCATTCCGCTTCACTCCTGAATTGCGAATCGTGGTGCACAATTAAGGTGTGTGTTCAGATGGGGTATCCCTTGTCGGACTAGAAGGATTTGTGTTTTGGAGTTTTTCAGACTTGGGAATAGACTTAATGGGTTAATCATCTCTAAGCTGAAAACCTGAAACCTGGAATGGTCTTGGCTCTTTCATACTCGGGCTGATCAATTGCTGCCACATTGTGCTTACTTTATCATCTGTTGATGGACACATGGGGATTTCCATATTTGGCTTTTGTGAATAGCGCTGCTATGGTGGCATCATGTTCAAGTTTTTGTTTGAACACCTGTGCTCAATTCTCTGGGATTGTCGATCAAGGACTCCATTTGCTGGGTCATCTGGTATTTTTGTGTTGAACTTAATGAAGCGCAACTAGAACTGACAAACTATAGAAACAGAAGTATATCAGTGATTGCTCAGGTTTGGGGGAAATTGAGGACTTTGAAGGGTGATAACCAGAGGGTATGGGATCTCCCTTTGTAAGGAAAATATGCTAATAGTGACTGTGGTGAAGGCTGTCCACATCTGTGAATATACTAAAAACTATTGAAATAGAACCTCTAATTAATGAAATCTACATTTGTTTTTGAGACAGAGTCTCATTGTGTTGTGAAGGCTACAAACACATGATCGTCCTGCCTTCGTCTCTGAATAGCTGGTATTATAGGTGTCTGCCACTGTACCCCACTATATTTTACTCTTTAAATTGGTAAATGGTATGGTTTATAAGTTACATATTGATAAATCAAGTTTTTATAAAAAGAAAGCAAATGGCCTTCTTTATTTGAAGTTACTTTTATGGCCTTAGTGAACTTGTAGATACAAATGTAAACATTACTGTTACAGCTCAGAATTATGTATTTTTGTTTAGTGTTTATTGAAAAAGTAATGATAAGAGCTCAGAGCAAGGTCAGTTTTATCTTCGAGCTGTGTTCCCAGATCCTTGCAAGGTCCATGGACCTTACTGACTGTCCTCACATCTGTGGTAAATGAGCGAGCTGCCCTCGGAGTCCAGGGAACTGGTTTATCATGTAGAGCCCATGATAAAGCTTTGTTTTGCAGAACAGCCAGGGTGCTGAGGCTCAGATTTACTGGTGTTCTTATGTTCATTTAGGCTGCAATTTGAGTCATTATTCTTGCTGGGGAGGCTGTGTTTCCGGCGAAGCTCACTGTCATGAGGTCAATGCTGTGACCTCTTCTATGGAAGGGAGGCTGGGCTGCCCATGAGTGGGTTGTCTTCAGGACATATTGAAGATCACATGATAGGGGTCCAAGACTCTTCAGGCCAGCTTTTATTATTATTTTTTTCATCAGAATATTAGTCCAACTATCAAACATAGTTCCAGGAAATTTTTGTTCATTTTATTGATTCTCTAAAGTATAAAATCAAGATTACCTTGAAATGTTGATGTTAAGAAAAAGTTTGCAGAACTACATTTTTTAGTTGAAACATTCTTGAGAATTGTTTTTTTACTCTGTTTCTGTCATACAGTACCAACTTGTAAAAGATGCTATTAATATCTATCTATCTATCTATCTATCTATCTATCTATCTATCTATCTATCTATCATCTACCTATCATCTATCTATATCTGCCAATACATCTATATACTTACTCATTTAAGTTTTCTCTGCAATGTGATCAGGACTTAATAAAGTAGCCCACTGGGAGCTGAGTGTACTCTTTGTTTGCTTATGTTTAACTTTGAAGATTAGTCTCTTTAAAAAGTTTGGAGCTCATTGGCTTATCTTTTTCACTGGATCAGCTTCTGCAGCCTAAATCTTGAGTATCTCCCCCAATTCCATGCATTAAGAGACTAGTTTCAAGCTCAAGGTACTGCTGGGATCTTTAGGAGGTGGGGCCAAGGAATGGAAGCGTGCCTTGGAAGAGAATGTTGGGACTCTGACCCTTTTCTCTTTCTCTCTCTTTGAGTCATGATTGCCCTAGGAACAGCTTGTATCACTCTGTGTTCTTTCCTTGATGCCCTACCTCATCACAGGTCCCCAAAAGAGGCCCAGACTGGACCTTTGAGTCAATATCCCTGAAGTATGAACTAAAATAAACCTTCCTTCCTTTAAGTCGAGTGCTTTGGATGTTTGTTACAGGGATGGAAAGCAGACTACCACAGTAGCTTTGCTTCTCAACGGTAATGTAGGAGATCTGTCTGAAGTAAGCCATGTACAATGGTTAGATAAAGCTGCTGGCTCAACAATAACTCAGTAAGGGTTAGCAATCACTCTTGTCTGCAGCCTCTGGCTCACGGAGCTTCTTTTACTGATCTAAGATTACACACAGAAAGTGAAAACCAGGCTTTCTAGCTCTCGTTTAGTTGGGTTAACAGGCTCCATGCTACTTCCTAAGGCATCTTTAGACACCAAGGAAGGATCCTGTTGCCCCCCAAAAGACTTAAGCTTACTTTTCAGAGAGATTTCTCCAGGAAATACTTGAAAAGAAATACAAAGGTTGTGAGACTTGAGAGCGTCATGGCAATGGCATCATTTGGGGCTGGAGCTCAGACCCAGTCTGCCCATGTCAGTGTGTCTGGTCCTGGTAGTGGCGGTGGGAACTGAGTTGTACCTGAAGATCTCATGCCTTGTATCTTGGGCATCTGAATACCCAGTAATGATAAGGTGCCAAATGTTATGCCATGGTTTACAGTACCAGTGTCAACTTTCATCTCCTTGAGGAATACACTGGAGAGAGATTTTTAGGTATCTAAACTAAGCGATGGGCTTGTGTTTTGAACTGTCAAGGTCAATCTGCCCACCCATGTGCTAAGTTTTTCCTGCACTTTCACAAATCCTGTGGACCAGGTATTAGATATAGATACGGAGCCTGCTTTCTCTGATGAATAGTAATTTTTCGACAGAAGACTGACAGGATCTTTTCAGTATTAGGAATTTTCTGTTATACTTGCTATAGCCAGCTGCCTTGCTCCCATCAGCCTGGTGGATACAGAGAGGGGAATGGCTTTCTTTCCCCATGTTTCTGAGGTGAGAGCAGAGTGGCCGCCTCGGACTGGATTCTCAGTTTGTTGCATTGTCTTGTTCAGGCATCAGTTGTCAGTGTTGACAGCTTAGTCTGACACTCCTGTGCTGTAGGGGTCAGGCCGACTGGGTGACGGGCCAAGCGCAGGTTGGGTGTGCTATCTTGATGGAGAGTGACTGGGCAGTGGTACTCCGGGACCTTAGAAGGGTCATTTGACCACCTGGGGTTGGTCAGAGCCTCTGTTTTTGCTGTGGCTCCACAAACTTTGTCTCTTTCTTAGCACTTTCATCTCTCAGTTGTGGGCAGATAGAAGACACCGAAGTTCATCATCACAGAAAGGTAAAAATAAAATCCCAGGCAACTTTGGGAAAGTAGTGACCAATATTCTCAGATTCCTCTGTGAGAGCCACCAGCCCCGGTCCTTCCTGTCTGTCTACGTCTCTCAGGTATCTGCTGTCTCCTAATGGACCCTTCTTGGGGTCAAACTTTTATTTTTTCTCAGAATTCTGACACTGAACAACAAACCACTCTCTAGATGGTTCTCTATATCCGGGCTCAGAATCCCCAAATTCAAGCAGTGAACATGCATTCGCTTCAGGGCTGTGTTTAAGACTCTACACCTTCGGTCTGACATCCACACCCTTTTCTGCCTCTCTTGGCTTGTTATTAGTGTGCCGAATGGGTCTCCACAATGGATTAACCCCCGCTAGCTTCTCCTGACAGGGAACCACCTGCCCATCCAACACTGCTGTCAGCGTCTTCTGCGTATTTGTTTCCTAGGCACGGACTGATCGTACATGCTACCCTCACCCCACATTCCTTTTTCTGTCTTGAACCTCCTTTCTGCCTTCTTCCACTCTGTCCTCCTAACTCATTCCCAGGAGATGCTTCCATCTTCTTTGAGTACATCCTCCTACATGAGATAGCCCTCTGCTTCTAGGCTGATCCTGCGACTCCCTTCCATCCTCCTACGCCCTCTTTCTTATTGCTTTTGTTAATGATTCATGCCCCTGGTTGTGTGTTTTACTCATGATCCATATTAGATTCTTGTGGGAAAGGCTTGGCTTGGTGCGTATTCACACCCTGAAGACAAGGAAGCAGTGTGTCATGGTGGTGATGAGTTAGTTGTGATTTCAAACTCCACGTTGATCTGTGTGACTGAAAGGAATTTGTTCAGCTTTTCTCAGGCTGAATTCCACATCAGGAACAACACATCATGTATTTATTACCTGGACTTACTGTGTGGGTGGACTTAAATAACTTTTGTAGACCAACCAGTAGCTAGCAGAGTGGGATGCATATATGTAACCTGTTGTCATGGGCATTGCCATCTTCCTCATTCATCAGTGGGTTCTAGAGTTCGCTAGAAACTCAAGTTTTTGATTAACTAGAATAACAAACCAGATGTGTAATATAAATCATTTTATTGAATTCCCATTTTCTCTGAAATGGAGTTAATAAAACATTAATTTTCTTATGTCTTTTCCCCCGGCCCTCAAAAGTGAATGTCTCTCAGACCTTAGAAAACACTTTGCTTGCTTAAGCGACCCAGGAACATTTGGAAGAAAGCCACTTTACCCAATAAACTAATAGCTAAAGTCAGGATTCACCTCCCTGCTGTTTGACTGACACCCCATTTCCCCCTCTTAAAAGAGCTAAATGGCCTATATTTCTTTTTTAAATTAAAGTAAATGAAAATGAATTTCCCCACTCCCTTGGAGACGACTGGAGACACACTGGGATGTCAAATAAAAAAAAAAGCTGGGGATTGCTGAGCTCCAACTCAACACTGTGGGTTCCCAGGAAAGAGGAAACATGAGAAGCATCCAGCGTGGAAGAGGAAGGTGGCGGGAGACTCAGGGAAGACGAGTCTGCAGTATAGAGATGGAGGAGATGGGAAGGGAGGGCTATCTGGAAAAACAACCATAGAATGAATGATCTTTAACTTCAGCAAAAGGAAGCCAAGGTCCCCCAGATGGGTTGAATAATTAATTGCCCAGGTTACTCCTGGCCACCCTAGGCATGCTTTCTCACTATGTAAAAATACTGAAACCAGAGGGGAATTGATTGTTTTGAGCTTGGAGATGTCTCGGTTCTCCGACTTTGCTAACAAGATTTGAGCCCATTATTCCTGTCTGACTGTGAGCCTCCTCCATAGCAGAACCTCGACTTTCTGAGGGACTGCGACTGAGTTCGTTTGAGTTTAACAAGTGTTTATTGAAACCCAGGATGTGACTGGGGTTAAGACTGGAACCATGCTGTATGCTAGACACGGATGCTAGTTTCTTAGCCCAAAGGGATTCGTGGAGAAGTGAGGAGAAAGGCTGGAGAATTGCTTGTTGATGTGTCTGTACCTATCCTCCACCTCAGCACAGAAGCCAAGTCATCTTAGACCAGGGAGGACGCTTCTCAGCAGCCGTTTGGAGCTTTGGCTGGGACCAATACAGCAGTACCACTAGGGTGGGCTCCCAAGTGCTTCTGTCTGCTTCTCGTCAGCTCTGGTCTTCTTACTAACCGCAGTAACTATCCCAAATCCTACAACAGAACGAGGAGTCACCCTCTTGGCTCTCTGCTGTGCATGGCTTTCTCTTGCACCTGGAATAAAGTTAACACTATCTAAATTCATCAACATTGCTTTGCGTGGTCCTGGCCCCTGCCTGCCCCCCCTTTCCCTCCTTCTAATTAGAATTCACCCCCCCACCACCACTCTGTAGTTTTCTAAGAGGGTCCATTGCTTCATACAGAATCTGAACTTTCTCCTCCCCCTTTTTCCTTCTGTCTTTGTCATAGATAATTGCTATCCTATTATTATTTGTTTTCTCTCTTGTTCTTGTTTGTTCAACTATGCAGTGAGTTCACATGGGAGGGCTCATGTTTTTCTAGTCTCTGTTTTGGGCACAGCTCACAGAAGTTGCTCAATAAACACCCAAGGTGAGTTACTAAGGTACCTTATCTGCCCTTTACAGCTGGATCAGTGCCAATCGCTCCCAGAAAATAGACGCAGTTGCACGAAATGTCCCCTAGATGCTCTTAATTGCGTGGAGGGCGCTTTCTATCGGGTGATGCTATTTTAAGTTATGGTGGAATATTTAGGAGTTGGGGCCTGGCTGGAGGAAGTAGATCACTGGGATGTGAGACTTTGAAGGACATTTTGGGACTTGCGTTTCTTGCTCTGTCTACTTACTTCCTTTGACCACACAGCCATAATGAGGCAGAAAATGTCACTCTCCCATTCTACCTTTCCATCGACTGACAGCAATGGGGCAAGCCAGTCACAGAGTAACCCCCCTGAAACCAGGAGCCACAATAAAATTTGCCTCTCCTGGAGTAATTTTTTTTTTTTTCTGGCGTCTGTCAGAGTGACAAGAGCCTGGCTAACACAGCCTATTAGGGAAGGGGGTGAGGGGTGGGGTCTAGACCATGTCTACTGGTCCATTGTTTCAGGATTGCCCAATTGGAAAAGGAAGTGAGCTTTATGGCTTCTCCCTCCAGGATCTCAAAATTCATTGAGTGTAAGAGCTCAAAGACATAGCATCCAGTTGATTGACAGCTCTTTGGCCCCAGCCTGGCCCAGAAATGTTTTCTTGAAGAGACAGTCCTGCCTGCATGCCTGTCTCCAGGTGATGTTTTCAGGCTTAATTAGAGGCTGTTACCCCTTCTTAAGTAGTCACACACCAGGCACGCCAAGTAACCTTAGCATCGAGTGCAGGGGTAGGAGACCAGAATAACAATTTGATTTCAAGTACTTAAGAGCCAAAGGCCTCTGCATCACAATTGCTCGCTTCCTTACTTTAACAACTTAAATGAATTCTATATGAATTTTTAAATTTGTTCAAAAGCGTTTCATGGAGTCTCCACACTGCTCACTATGCTGGCTTGGACACTGGGGGAGCTACTGTGGAGAAAGGCACCCTGCTACCAAGCGCGATTGTGAGCATGCCATTGGGAGCCTTTCGCTGGCCTTCCCGTGTTTAATGCTCGCAGCAGCTCCTGGAAGTTGGAGATAGAGACAGAGCGCTGCCAGGGAGCTGCCTTCACCGCAAAGACAGTAATCTAGGCCTACCACCAGGGTTTGATGTGGTTCCTCTTCACAGGAAGTTTTCATACATTGGTTGTAGCAGGAGGTGCAACCAATAAATGAGCGGCTGTACAGTCCCCTCTGTGCTCGGCCCATCTTTCTTTCTAAAGCCATAGCTATCCCAGGCTGGTCTTCATGACAGGCCATGTTCTCTGCAGCCTGCAGGGCTACTCAGACTTTGAAGCCTGTATAATAGATCTCTAATGAGATTGCTCCTTGAGTTTTAGAGCAGAAGGGTACCTCTGGTTTAAATTACCCTAACCAACTGACTAGGGATTTGTCCCACCCTGCAATATGTCAGTCAAAGAGATGAGTAACGGTGAAAAGCAGAGAAAGGAAATTCAATCAGTGTAGTACACTGGAAACAGGACTGAATTAAGTAGTCTGGTGACTCCAGGCCCATCTTGAGTATTAACAAGTGAAGGCTTGGTCATTCCTGGTTTTGAAAGGTAGTTCCAGGGGCTTTTCCTCGCTTAAGGGGACATGCTGATCTCTTGTCCTCATTTGAGGGGTGGTTCTCTGCTTCCGGCCTCCCCTATTCCCTTTCTTGATCTCACTGTGTAGTCCAGACTGATCCCCAATTCTTTATAAGCAAGGCTGCGCCTGAACTGCCTCCAGTCCTAAGGACTAAAGCCCGTGGGGGACTGTCCAGATTCACACTGTAACTCCATGTGAAGAGATGCAGTCCTAGGCACATGAACATGGTAGGTACTGGAGGATGATGTGCGATTCGCCTTAGAGCAGCCACACATTTGCTTTAAAGCAATTAAAAACCCACTTAAAAAGTAGAGTCAATACTGTAACCTCCACAATGGTTACTTGTTAAGACTGAGTAGGGTAGTTTGAACAAGCTTCTTACCCATGTCTGATGCTCAGTTATATACAATGGAATATCAGCTAAGCTTTAGTTTTAGGACTTGCTGTTAGTGTTTGATGCTTTGTTTCATAGATGAGACAAAGTATTTAGCATGGTATGATGGGATGCAGCACACTATAATGGGAGGAATGTGGAGTTTGTGGTAGCAGATCCAGTGGCTGAGGCTCCTCCCATCCCAGAGCAGCAGGGAGCAGATAGCATCAGAGGTCAGAAGCAGGGATGGTCTTGTAGCTTTGGAGGCTTGCTCCTTCAAGGCTCACTACTTCCAGCTTGGCCCTACCTCCTTAGATGGTTTACAACTCCCCAGTCAGTACCACAAGTTGGAGACCAAAGTATCCAGACAATGAGCCTGTGGAGAACATCGCACATATAAACCCCAGCACTGTTTTTTCTCTTTCTTTCTCTCCCCCATTCTTCATGTCCCTCACGTGTTTCTTTAGACACGGAAGCCTTCATTCTTTTCTGCCTTTGGTACTGAAATGAATGAGCCTATCATATTGGCACAGTGCATCCCATCAAGAAGAGAAGTGCCCATTGCTGGCCTCAGACTCCTGCCAGGCATGGTGGATTGCAGTTGGCGTTGATGACTGGTGACTGAGCTGGCTGTTGCAAGAGGAGGTCACTTATCATTATGATTATGGACTTGGAGGTCAAGGGACCACTAGGTTTTTCTCATTCAGAATTCCATGGCTGTCGTTATTCCATCCATTTTTTTCTGATGGTCACAGGGAGGAGCCACAAGGGCCACTGCCCAGGAGACCTGGGCACAGGACAGCCAGCACCAAAATTCATCATCGCATAGCGATGGCAATGTGGTTGGAGTAAAGGCAGGGTAGGAGAATAAGGAACAGAACCATGACTGAGAAGATCTGTAAAACTCAAAGTCGAATCTGGAGGGAGGAAGGGAGTAGTTCAGAATACTCAAGAAATATAGGAGGGTGGGTAGATGTGGGGACGGGTGGAGGGGAGAGGGCAGCTAAGTGGCAGGTGAGTGTGGGGCTGGGAGAGCCTTGCCCACTCCCTCAGCCTGAGGCAGCTCTCCTTGTGAGGTCTTTCTTGTGCATGGCTGAGAAGACAGACAGATTTAAGGGCAACTGCAGGCTATCAAACCTCTGCTTGAGAGGGAGTCTGGGGCGGCCATAGGGAACGCTTCCTGAGGCAGAGATTTGTGGGGCTAGAGCGATAGTGCCGTCAGGGCATTCTTCTGTCCCTCCTGCATCCAGGATCTGTGGTTCCCGGGAGCCCGTTTTTCATTTCCAGGGCAGAGCTGACTGTTGGCTCGGAGCAGGACAAGTTTGGCTTTGGGAGATGATGTATGGTATCCAAGTGTGCTGTGTGGTTAGTAAATTATCCCCGGATCACTGGACGATGCCATGTTTTAAATACAGCCCGTGAGCTTTATGTGGCTTCTACAGTTCTGACTTTGCAGAGGGAGTCAGGCCCGAATTAGCAGGGAATGGGCCTACTATGTGCCAGGGCATGACACTCCAGGTCTCAAGGAATGTCTGTACTTAATGAGAGGTAGGGGACAAGCCTTTCTTGGACACCTACTGTGTGCCAGGCCTTTAACACATTCTATTTCATTTAATCATTACCACAGTTCCATGGGAAATTTTTTAATGAAAGTAGGGAGGCTGAGGCCCAGGAAGGTGAAGGAACTTGATGCAGGACAGGCACTGGCACGTGACAGCCTGGAATTTGATATGGGCCTGATTGACCATACAAATTTCTCTCTGTATTGCGTGACAAAGTTTAGACCAAACAATCATTTTTCTGCAAAGATCTAGATAGTAAACCTTTTAGACTTGGTGGGATATAAGGTTTTTGTCCCATGTATTTAGCTTTGCTATGTTGGCACCAAAGTAGCCATTGATATGACATAAACAAGTGAGTTTCGTTAATGTCCAATAAAACTTTATGAACTAAAACATTCAGTGGGCCAGACAGGGCCTGCAAGCTAGAGTTTGCCAAGCTTTTTTTTTTTTTTTTTGGAGAGTATGGGCTGACCTAGGTGGTAGGTTGGCCCAGATCACTGAGGATAGCTGGATTTTTTTCTCCCACTACCGACCTCTCAGATGGGGTAGGAGTGCACAGTGACCCAAAGGCTCAGAGAGAGTGGCCTGTACCTGGTAGCCCTCCAGGCTGTCAGAACTCTTCCAGGTGTTTGTCATAAGAGATGATGTGCTGCTGCTGCCTGGGAGGGCACGGGCTTGTCTCTGTGGTCCACACGTGAGACACATGATGTAAGTAAAATTAAATGGAGGAGGATGGGAGGATCATCATCTCTGTTCCTCAGTTCTGAAAGTAATCATAACATTTAAGAATATTATTTTGTGTGTGTGTGTGTGTGTGTGTGTGCGTGTATGCATATGAACGAATGTGTAGTATGTGGACGGGCATGCTCATTTGTAGTTCAAAGGTTGATCATGCATCACCTTGCCCAGATTTTTATGTAGCTGTTGATGAACTGAACTCAGATCCTTATTTGTGCATGGCAAGCCCGTTACCAACTGAGCTACCTCCTCAGTCCCTATTCTTTCTACTTCCGATAATACATTCCCCCGAATTTTAGAGTCTCTCTGTTCATCCCGTGATACCTCTTCTAGCTTACTGATGGAGCTATTACAG
The DNA here is from genome assembly GCF_018167655.1 of Microtus oregoni. Lineage (NCBI taxonomy): Eukaryota > Metazoa > Chordata > Mammalia > Rodentia > Cricetidae > Microtus > Microtus oregoni. The sequence goes on from NW_024543079.1 coordinate 7,447,215, forward strand.
GCTTTCACACCAGAAAGGATTCACCCTCTATTACTATAAAAATTCAAGTTTCACAATAATTTTTGCACATATGTTCTTCCAGAAAAATATTTAGCACAATTCAACCAAGTACTGTGCTCCTTCAGAATCCTGATCTGACTTCTATTGGCTCTGCCTTGGACCCATAGATTACTTAGAGGCCACAGGCATTTTTAGAATGTTGAATCATCTAAGTACTAAATAAGTTTGGTTTTGTTTGGAGGCAGGTTGCGTGTAGTCCAGGCTGACTTTGAACTTGCTACTTTACCTTCTGAGCACATGGCCTCTCCAGTGCTACCACACCTGGTTTATGCAGTACTGAGGCTGGAACCCAGGGCTCCCTGCCTTGCTAAGCACACCCTTCACCAGCTTAGCTAGATCCCTCTCCTAGCTCAAGAGGATGTGCTTTGCCATTTGCTCACATTTCTGGCGGTGCGCTCCAGCCAAGTTTGAGTGTCTCTCCTTAGATTCTGCATATTTCCTGTTTATTTTGCATTCATTTTTGTGTGTTTCGTATGTGAGTTAGCAGTTTCCATTATGTTTTCTAGCCTGCTTGTGCTGATTTAAAGCTATGTGTTTTAATGGGCCGTGGAAATGATTCCGAGGGTAAAGTTCTTTCTGTTCACACATGAGGATGAGTTCTGGCTCTAGCATCCATGTAAAATGTGTGACATGGTAGTAGGCAGTACCTGTGATCCCAGCACTGGGGAGCTGGAGACAGAGGATCCCTGGGACTTGCTGGCCAGCCATCCTAGCCAAATTAATGAGCTCCAGGTTCAGTGAAAGACCCTGTTTCAAGTAATAAGGAAGATAATTGATTGAAGAGGACACTTTATGTTGGCCTCTAGATTCAAATGCACACACGCATAGTGAACACATACCTGTGTACACACACACACACAGAGGAAAAACTTTAGACGCATTTTAAGCATCTATTTTATATTTGGATCCAGCACTAAAATTCTTTTACCACTCATGCGCTCGGCTATTAAGGTAAATGATAGCATCCTCTGCAAACGACAACCTGCTTTTTCTTTTAAAAAAGTTAAAGCTCTTTCCTTTTTATGATTTTGCTTCTTTGAGAAATTCCAGGATTAGGTTAAATAATAGTGATAATAGCAGATAATTTTTCTGATTCAATTACAGTGCTTCTCTGGAATTACATTAATTATTATGGCTATTTTTTCCAAAATACACATTGTATACCATGTAATGAACTGGCGTTCCAATTACTTTTATTGTTATTTATTTTTTTTATAACAGGAATAAATGTTGAGATCATCATGTAGTTTTACCCCCACTGACATATTTTTACTGATGTGTAAGTAATTGTAATTAACTTAAATTGGCTTTTTATTCCTTTAATATGGTAGTAGATTTGATTTGCTAGTATTGGGCACAGTTCCGCAGTCCTTTATATGAACCATGTTTATGATTTGGGCTCCATTTGAACCTCGGGAAGGTGCTGTGATGAATGCATCGTGTGTATTTTGTAATAACCCTGCTGGAGTTTGGGAACACCCCCTTCATTAAATATGCTAGTATTTGTGCAGCCAGATACAAAAATGCACGACGGGATCAGGGAATAGATGCTATGAAGTGCTCTAAGTGGAGCTGGCCACAAATGCTTAGGTTAGGTGTTCTGGTTTCTGGTGGTGGGCTCCTTCACAGAGGCCCTTAAGACAAAGGGTCACGTGATGCTGACTCATTCAAAAATGCTCCCAGGAGACACAGACCCAGGAATAGAAGAAGGCGAGAGGGGACAAGTAGAAGAAAAGTCTCAGGGAGTGACTCTGGCCTAGCTGTGCAAACATTGCGCATAATTCTTCATGGCTGTCCTCTCTGGACAAGAGAACTGGGATATTTGTAGTCCTGCCCCCTTAGCAGTAGGTATGTCCAGCAGTAGCTGAGGGTTGGGTGGGAAAGAGGGGTGCATTGATAGCACAGGCCACTCCCACCATGTGAGCTATGAAAAGATCAGAGCCAGAACCCTTGTGCTTTCAGAGTCTTGATAAGGAGATTGAAAGTCTCCAAATGAAGAAATATTGTTGCTTTGGTCTGTTCCCTGCTATCTGGTAGCTGACTTTTGGCAGTATCTTGAAATACCCAGAGACACTTTCTCCCTTGTTGTCTTGGCAGGGGAGTAGTAATTCAGAGAACCTCAGAATTAACTTTACACTTTATTTTTTAAAAACAAAAACAAACACAAACCAACAAAATTCGTGCTTTTCATTGAGGCATGGTACGAGTCTCACACATTCTTTCATGAAATTTGAGTGAAGTGTAAGAGATGGAGAAACTTATTTTTTTCTCCTTTTTTTAATGGCTAAGGGGAACTACTGTTTGGTCTGTGGCTGCATGACTACTTCCTGGCTCCTCACAGGAGCTCAAACAATGTTTGCTGAATGAAAGAATGGACGAGTGTAGCTCCTCAATTCTCCAATTTCTAATTTTATAAATTTGTTTTTTTTCCTTCCCCGAAAGAAGGTTAGTTATTCCCGTGGTTTTATTTTTAAAGAATTATCTAACAGGTGCTGGTGGTGGGCACGTCTTTAATCCCAGCACTGGAGAAACAGAGGCAGGTAGATCTCTGTGAGTTCAATGCCAGCCTGATCTATAGAGCAAGTTCTAGGACAGCCAAGGCTACACATGGAAACCCTGTCTTGAAAAAAACATTCAAACAAAACCCCATCTATCACACTTTTCTACCTCTGATTTAAAATTTCTAATTCATTGAATACTTCTTGAAATTCATTAATTTTGTTGATTTTCTCCTGCTTTTCATATATTTTCTAGCATGTTTTCTAAAGACTTAGTTTCAGTCTTTGCGTGTGTGTGTGTGTGTGTGTGTGTGTATGTGTGTGTGTGTCTTTGTGGCTCTGTGCACATGAGTGCAGGTGCCCATGGAGGCCAGAAGAGGGCAGCAGATGCCTAGGAGCTGGAGTTCCAGTTTTTTTCCAGCAGTCTCTCAAGTCCTTTGTGTGAGTTAAAACTGACACGGTTAGAACAAGATGATTAGTAAGTACTTTTCTTTTCTTTTCTTTTTTTGACTTGAGAAAAACTCAGTGTATCCCTAAAGTCTGAAGGGGTAGTTATGTAGTCCCATGTTTCCTAATTATCCTGTAATTAGACTTTCTTCCTCTTCTCTGGCCCAGTGCATTGTTCTCTAGTTCTTGAGTGCCTGAGTTTTAAAACACTGGCCTTTCTTAAGTAATGCAATGATACATTGTGATCATAGAACTATGACCTGTATGATCTAATTTGGGGAATTTATTTTTGTTTAGTTCTTACAAATTCTAAAAAAAAACAAAAATTTATTATTTTTTCTTCATCTCTTCTCTGGCTTTTATGCCATACCTCATACAATTTGATGAGAAATTTGCAAAGTTGGTCATCTCACCAGTATCCAATAGTGTATTTAATTATTTTTGGGGTCAGGTCATTTTCTTTTTCCTTTGTTAGAGTGAGTGTGACCCCATAAAAACAACATGACCTGCTTAGGCAACTTTGTAATACAGATTCAAACATTAAATATAGTGTGTTGTCTTTTCTCTATTGACTAGAAAGGAGTCATCTCATAGAGAAATGCTCTTTCTAGCCACCATCATCTATTTCCTTAGGTTTGAACCCCTCACTGGACAGAGACTGTCTCTGGTACTCAGACAGTAGCTGTTAATGTTGTGGAGTGCCAGGTTAGAGGTAGATCTATTGCCCATTTACCAGTACGTTAGAGGAGGCTACTTGTTCATTCCGGCTGCCCAGAACTGAAATAATCACACAGAAACCGTATTAATTAAATTACTGCTTGACCCATTAGTTCTAGCTTCTTATTGGCTAACTCTTAGATATTAATTTAACCCATTTCTATTAATCTGTATATCACCATGTGGCTGTGGCTTCCTGGCTAAAGTTTCAGCGCATCTGTCTCTGGCGCTCCATGGCTTCTCTCTTACTCCGCCCTCTTTCTCCCAGCCTATAGCCTAGCTTTTTTTCGCCTAGTTCTGTTCTGCCCTTTATTCATTACCCAATAAAAGCAACACATAGACAAGAAGGACCTCCCACACCACCAGGACAAACCCCTTCCCAACTTTATCTTCCATACAAGAACATAGATGTTAACTCTGCCTTGCGGTGATAGCCGGAAATGGATTTCAATCCAGGTGTGTATCTGCACTTTCCTCCTAACTGGCCTGTATCCTGCAGTCACTGTAGAAAGAGACTTGACAGGGAGAGTAATTAACCTTGTATGCTGCTTTGCATTTGATCCCTGGACATCAACAGCTGGGGACACCTGAAGTCCACACCGGCCCTCAGCTGTTCTCTTTGATCATTTGGTGTTTGAGCACCACTTCCCTCTTATTCCCACTGAGGATCTGAGAGCCTACGTCACTGAGAAGCAGAAGGGAGGGTGGATTGAATAGATCCACTTTCCTCTAGAACAGAGGCCAGAGAAGCACATCCCAGTAGACAAACAGCCCTATAGTTTGTCTAGATACCAACTGTCTTTTGTAAATAAAGTTTTATTGAACACTGCTACATTCACGTGTTTGCTTTATGTCTGTAGTTTGTGCTAGAGAGGCCACACCGAGCAGTTGTTGGGGAGGCCATAGGGCCCACACATTCCACAGTATTTATTCTCTGATCCTCTGTGGAAACAGCTTGTTGACTCCTGATGTAGGAAGTTCAGGCCTAAGCAGAAATAACACGGACCCCACTATTCTGGCATAGCTTGGAGATCCACGTGTTCTTAGTAAAATAAGCCCATTTCCTGGGTAGTTTTGGGGCTGGATGTGTTCTCTCTGACCCTTGGTTCTGCTCACAGGTTTGTCTGTGAACGGATTGCTGTGATCTGCACTCTTGGGCTCTCATACACTGTGCCTAGTGAATCTTGAGGGGTAGTTTGGTGTTAGAGGCACTGAGGGCAAGGCAGACAGGAAGAAACCAAGAGCACAGGTATGGAGGAAGGATCATGAATAAATACAGATGAGCTGTGGCTCTGCAGAGCTGAGGTGGAGAAACTGGCTTGGGCCAGCCTGAGGGGCAGAACATCCGTGCTTCTTGGTCGCTCACATCCCACTAAGTGCTTACACACAGAAAAAACATCTTCATCCCCAGTTTTGGGATCTCAGCTTTAGGGGGTCTGTCTCTTTTGGGTCCCTGAACCCTGAAGCAGGTTTTAAAGTCTTTATTTAATCTGAGATGTTTTAGTAACTAGGGAAGCTATAGCATCTAAGCTTTATGTAATCCTGGAAACTCCTCTGCCTTTAGAGGACAGTCAGGGAAGGGATGAGAGAGACTCTGCCCTTTTCTTGGCAGCCACACCAGGCTTTCCTGTGCTCCCTTACCTGCTCAGGCCTCCCCAGGACATATTGAGGAATGGGAACCCTGAGGTGGGTAGGTCTCAGCTCTTAGTCTGGCCATCCCCGTCTCCTCAGTGTGTGTCTCATGGGGGCCACTTTCCTCTCCACTTCCCCAGGTGCTATATGGTGTGAGCTACATGCTAGGTCTGTATTCTCGAACTGAGATGCTGCTGTTATGTGGCCGTTTCCTGGGGGAGCATTTCACTGTCACCGGAATTGGTTAGAAACACAGGTTTCTTTTTAAATGGAGATGCAGTCAGGATGTGGGCTCCAGGACAGAGGTCATTCCTCGTTCAGATCTTCTTCATTTAGCTGTATGGCTAGAGCAGTTGAATCACCTGACTGAGCTTTGGTCCCCCCTTCTGTAAAAGGGGGCAGATGTACTCTTCCCAACACTATGGTCATGGATATGAAGAAGCACAGGGAGAGGCAGGAGAGGGGGGTCAAATGCGATGGCTCCTTGGTCAACTGTTCTAGATTTTAACCCTGGCTGCATCACTTGCTGTATGACTCTGAGATTGGCAAAGGCTGTGCTCAGTGGTTTTCTGCAGCGTTGGGTGCCCTCGCCCCCTTGTGCTAGCCTCTAACTTCATTTTCTTTTCTTATGTGTACTTCATCTGTTGGAGCCCTTGTAAGTTTGGGGATAAAATTGCCTTATTAATCATTCCTTTGTAAATACCACTGTGAAACAAGGGGATATTGCATTCACTCATCTTTTCATTATTATGGTAATAACTTTCAATTTATAACTAATTAACGTTGCTCCTTTCTAACCTGGTCTTCATTACAGGCAGCCAGTGAGGGCTCCAGAAGTTGACGCGCAGCAAGTGGGAGTCCGCAGCGGCCTCCAGGGGCAGTCTCTCTGACGCTTTTATTTTTAGGTTATGGGTGGAGAGAGGCTTGTTTCCATCTGCCTGTGTCTGGGGCTCAGGTGTGGCTGTCCATCTCCCAGCACGAGACTGGCTGGTGTGACTGAGTCTGGGGAGTGGCGGCAGCCTGCAGGAAGCAATCAGAGAACACAGCTTGAGACACAGGAGGTGCTCAGGGCCATCCTAGAAACAAATACTCAAAGGGCTGTAGCTATTGTCATCAAAATGTCTTTAGCAGGATCTGGATTTGTTCTCTGAGTCCCCAGGAAGAGACCCAGGAGAAATGGGAGTAGTGAGAAGGAGGCAGAGTTGGATGCAAGGTAAGATGTGTATGTGCCCGTTACTATGACAGTCACAGCTCTTAGGGTGCAGCAGTCCTCCTTGGGAGGTCTTATCCCATCTTCATTTCGAGATATATTCAAATTCATTCCAGTTTAAACTCATGTGGCTTGGCATGACTTATAGATGGCAAGTCCTTTAGTAGAACTTCTAGATCCCTTGACATTCTGTATTGCCAACCGCATCTTTCGATCGTGGAGTAGGTGACTAGAAAGGGCATTAGACATTCAGCACAGCTACCTTGCTTCATCGGGGAGTGTTACTATAGCATCATTCTACTGCAAGCTGATGTAGGCCGTTACTATAGCATCATTCTACTGCAAGCTGATGTAGGCCAGCAAACTGAGCAGTATCCACAAATGCAGGGAGGGCTGGCAGGAGATGCCTTAATGACATGCTGATCCTCTTTGATCTCTGGAGCAATGCAGAGAGCACCAGCCCCCTCTTGCTGCCCAAGGGGCTGAGATGAGAGACTCCAGTTTCCCAGTGGACTTCACTAGAATGAGGGTCATTAGCTTTCCTCTGTTTTTGAAGCGAGCATAAACACATACAAAAATGGTTCCCATTCTCCCTTCTGGATTAATTAGACATATTTAGTCCTCTTGGATTAATTAGGTTCATTTGTTACTTTTTTTCCCCCCAGTAAAATGTTTTGCGACTGTGGGTGAAGGGCACAGGGAAAGTCTGCATTGTTGAAGCTCCTTCCCAGGATCCCAAAGTAGCCCATCAGGTCCTGTCCAATAGAGTTTTCCACAGTGATTGAGAGAGTCCACATTGGGTCTGTTCAACAGGTGGTCACGATAGTCTGCTGAGCTCATGTGATCACTGAGTGCTTCAAACGTGGCCAGTGCAGTGGAGGGGCTGAGATTTGGTTCTAGTTCATTTTGCAATGAAGGGATTCAGAACGAAAGAAGAGAATTCTAGTTCAGCCAAACTCCCCGGAGTGAAAACAGAGCGACAGTGGGAATGAAGCACCTGAGAGGGCTTGGCACACAGTCACCAGAGGGGTCTTTTGTTTCGACTGCCCTACAGTGTGGCCCCAGTCGTGGGATGTTCAGGCCTTTTGAAGCTACCCAGCAATGCGTGAGGGAGGCTATTCACTATTCATTCTGCCGCTCTGACAGAATGCCTGAAAGAAGGAACTGAAGAAAGATTTATTGTCTCATAGTTTGGGGGGATTTCATCCTATTGAGAAGAGGAATCAAAGCAAGAGCGGCTCTTGTCCATGTCATGGGAGTATGAGGTGGCTGCTCACACATGGCGTCTTGTATGGAAGCTGGGAAAATGAGCCCAGAATCCAGGATCTTCCAAAGCCTACCTCCACTTTCACCAGCCAGGCTCCACCTTCTGAAAGCCCCCAACCCCGACAAACACCATCACTTAGGAACCAAGGGCTACACATAGGAATGTATGAGGGGCATTTGACAATCAGACCATACCAGACCTGCAGAAGTCAAGTGTCATTCTGCTCCTCTGACATGTGGACAGATAATGGACCCTCGCCAAGTGTCCATTTTTTCATCTATAACAGTAGGACCTACTCCAAAGGATTGTGTGAGTGGATTAGTTACCATCTGGGCTGCTGTAACAAAACACCTTCGATCCGGCCCTTAGAAACAATAGACTTTGCAGGTTCGAAAGCCGAGAAGTCCAAAATGAAGGCGCCCAAGATTCAGTGTCTGGTAAGGGCTGCTCTCTGTTTTAAAGGCAGGGCTCCTTTGCTGTGGCCCTCTGTGGCGGGAGGGCAAGGGAGTTAACTCGAGATTTTTGGGAGCAGAGCCCTAGTGCCTCAGGCCTAATACAGTTCTACTGGTTCTTGGCTCTGACATTCAGCCTTTCTTTATTTCTTTACTTTTTGAGGACACTGAAGTTTATTCTGTATCAAGGACGATCAAATAACTGTGAGCTATTTAGCACACTGTCTAGCTTACAGTAAATATTCATCGAGGGCTGTATACTGTTGTTCACTGGGCAAGTGGATGCTAAGTGGCTACTGTCACCCCCTCCTCAGATCCACGTGCCCAGTTTAGGATCTGGACACACATTCCCTGGCTCTGAGAGAGTCTTGTGCCCCTGGCTGAGCTGAATCCTGTCTCAGCACTGACTCCATTTTAAAGTTACAATCTACCACCTCAGAGAAGCTCGGCACAAAGGAAGGTCCTAAGAATGACATGCATGGAGGGCCCAAGGAAGGGGATATAGTTGAGAACTTCTGGGTAAACTGGGAGGGGGACAGAAGAGGATGAAAGGGGAGAGGTGCTTTAGCCAGATATAATAGGTTCTATCTCAATAGTAAATGATCTCCAATAAAAGTCCCCAAGTCCCAGTAAGTCACTGCAGAACATTATGTTCCAACCACGCATCCCATGTACCACAGGTCGGCTGTGGCTTTTTTTAAAAAAGATTTATTTATTTATTATGTATACAACATTCCTTCCATGTATGCTTGCATGCCAGAAGAGGACACCAGATCTCATTATAGATGGCTGTGAACCACTATGTGGCATCTGGGAGCTCAGGACCTCTGGAAGAGCGGTCAGTGCTCTTAACCTCTGAGCCATCTCTTCAGCCCCGGCTGTGGCTTTATTCTGTGTGGCTGTCAATCAACTCCTCAGACCTTGACATGGGATATGGACAATCTGTGGCACTCTCACATGAGCGGAATCCACAGCTCTCTCCGGGAAATGACACAGTGGTCCCAAACAAGTCCAATAGGCACTGCTAAGCTCAGTGTCAGGCCGTGCTCTTTCCACGAGGAAGGGTGTCAGAACCTACGAAGCCAGAGCTTCTACCTCTTCAGTGAACCGCCCTAAAACCTGTGGTCAAAGCTGATGTCAACAGGTTAGAGAGGCGTAAACCCTACAGTTAAATCTCTCTGAGTAGGGATAAACAAAACCGTGGACTTAAAGGCCATGAGTGAATGGCCCCTGTCCTCATTGCCCGGGGAAGTTTGGAGGCAGTTTTCAGGAAACATGACCTTCTAAGGAGAGGCATACCCAGCCACCTGGTTTCTGGACACTGCCGCCCTTTGCTGCAATGCCCACTCTGTGCTTCTATTGCTGGTGATGCAAACCAAAGCCCTTCCAACCATGACAGCCCCATGGTGGCCTGAACGCACGACTTCACTGTATCTCATGAGCAGTCGGTGGACCATGGAGACAGTTGATGGACGGCTACTGCTTGTAATTTCCGGGGCTTGCAACTTGTTTGGAGCTGCCAGGGCCAGACAGCATGACTACTCTACCATTCTGGCTTTGAAAAATGCCTTTTGAAAGGCTTGTTCTAGTCAGTCACTAGCTGGAATAAATCGTGGGAGGAACAGAGAATCGCCGTGGCAAGACAGGTCTTGTGATTTGGAGATGCGATGCAGAGCTCCAGCGGCTGCGTGGCTGCTGAGGAGATACTGACAGGCGCCTGTCTTCCTGATCCTTCCCTGCCCTAACTTGAAGGTGGAAGGCTTCCTTTTTTTTTGTAGGGGTGGAGGAAGAAGGAAAAGGGTGATTCGTATGTAAAATGTGAGAAGCCCAATCCCATGTCAATTTAACACAAGTTAAAGTCATCTGAGAGGAGGGAACAGTTAGGAAAATGCCGCCCTATGATGGAGCTGTGGGCAAGCCTCTGGGGCGTTTTCTCACATTGATTGGTGTGGGAGGGTCTAGCCCATTGTGGGTGGTGTCACCCCTGGACTTGTGGTCCTGGGTTCTATGAGAAAGCCGATTGAGCAAGCCATGGTGAAAAAGCCAGTAAGCAATACCCCTCCTTGGCACGCTGTATCAGCTGCTGCTTCCAGGTCTCTGCCCTGTTTGAGTTTCTCTCCTGACTTCCTTTGATGATGAACAGTGGTGTAGAAGTGTCAACCGGATAAACCCTCTCCTCCCTAAGTTGCTTTTTTTGTCATGGTGTTCATCCCAGCAATAATAACTCTAACTAGGGTACCATGATATCCTGACCCTTTGTCATCCCAACCTCTTGACTTCTAGAACTATATCATCTCTAGCTCCTCTGGTTCCCCCTCTGCCTCTTGGTCTGTCTCACTCGTCCTTAGATTTGTCTCTCATGTCACCCCCTTCCTGCTCCCACACTGAGCACTTGCTGTTCCTCAGAGACTGGGATCATATCTGCATCCCTCTGTCATTAGTCTATAGGATCTGTCCTGGACTGGCGGCTATAGGATGCTCAGGACAAAGGAAGGAGCTTGTGGTGTCTCTCTTGGTGCTGTAACTCAGCTCATTGATACTGCACCCTTCCAGAAGCTTTGTGAGCCTGAAATAGCGGGGCCCTAGAGACAAAGTCTAAAATGTTAGTGTCTTACTCAAATGGGGTCAGTGGTGTAGCATTCACTTCTTTCTTGCAAGATTGCAGTAAACTGGGCAAAGACAGTGCAAGACAGTGGGGGCTTCTAGAGCTAAGTTGAATGGAAGGGGGCCTTTTCCCTATGACATTTCAGGGAAGTTGGAGGCAGGGGAGTGACCATGTTTGTCACCAGGGAAGTGTTACTGTGAACCAACTTGAAAAGGCACAGTGGGAGCAAAGGAAAACTCTCAGAAGGTATGCCTATGTATTGCAGATAGGAGGGCCTGCTGTCAACCACAGGTTGGGGACAGTGGCTCATAATTCAGAACAGAGTCGGGCTTAATGTAGTTGTCTACCAAAGTACATCACATGGCCCTCTACAAAGGAACAAGGTCTCAGATTCCCAGCGTGCACAGGGCAGGCTAATGTCATTGGCCAGAGCGGGCAGGCACTGGTGAGAAGAGGCAGGAAAGAGAACACTGTCTTTATGAGACTGCTCTCTATCAAAGCATGTGTGTTGACTTTTTTTTAAAATTACAAAATAGCTTTTCATTAGGTCAGAAAGGGCATTTTCTGAAAATGCAGGCGGGAGGAGACAGTTGAAGGAAAGACTTTGTGGTTCCCATCCCCCTTCCTTGGTTTCTGTGTTTTCAGTTCTTATGCAGGTAAATCCTCTCTCTCCCTCCCTCTTCCCCTTGCACACAATCCCATGAACATCAGCATTCTTAGAAAGGACCATTGTACCTACATAGTTATTTTCTTCCGAAGAGCTGGCTGTGTCACCTGAGTCCTCAGCTGACCGGACAGTGTCCACCTCCACTGAGGATCATCTTCCAAACTCAGTCCTCTGGTTCAAACACCTGTCTACTCTGGAAACTTCCTCACCCCTGGGCCTGCGGCAGCCATTATCCCCAATACCAAACCACCTGGGCTTCCTTTCAAAGGCAAAGACAGACTCAGTCCTTTTGAACCACTACAATAATTCTTTGCTTGCCTGCTTCCCTCCCTCCCTCCCTCCCTCCCTCCCTCCCTCCCTCCCTCCCTCATTGCTTCAAAAGAGACAAGGTCTCAAGTATCCCAGGCTGGTCTGACCTTGCTATGTAGCTGAGGATGACCTTTAACTCCTAATCCTTCTGCCTTCGTGTCCCGGTTGCAGAGATTATGCGTCCACACCACCATGCTCTAAGGTTGACAAACACCTTTTACACAGCCCCAACTCATTCTCTGTATAGAATTGTCTGTTGCCATGGCTTAGGAATGGTTGGTGAGTACCAGCTGTAGCAGAGTGAGACTATCTCCAGTTTATCTATCTCTCTTAGCTGTGCTATGATGAATAACCCTATGCCTCTGCCTTTGAATTTTTGCAGAACGTATTCCTAAAAAGAGACTGAATGTGTCAGAGAGACTGCATTTAGAAAAGCAATAAATATTAGCACATTGCTCTGTGGAGGGATAAAGCTGCTTCCAGTCTAATTTTCAACTACTTGTGCTCTTGAAAACAATGGGTATTCAGCCTTGCAAGCCCACATCTTAGAAAAATTGTGTCTTAGTTTTTTTAATGTAAAATTATGAGTTTTATTCTTACATTTTTTGTTTATTTGTCTTGAATAGGAACTTTTCTGTAATTTCCTTTAAGTCCTTGGTCTACATTTTCTCTTGGCTTGTTTTAGTTTTTGTTGATTGATAGGTACTCTTTATATTTTAAGGATACTCATTTATGTTTTGTCATACAGATTTTACATTTTAATCATTTGCCTTTTAATATTATTGGTGGTATTTTTTTGGTAATACAAGGAACTCAGTTTTGTTTGGTGAAATCAACTTTTCCCTGCATGAGTTTCATGCCATACTCAGAATGGTCCCCATCTTTCAAACTATGAGACCTTTTCCTGTACACTCTCTTAAAAATATTATTTTTTCTTTTTCACATTTAATTGCTCAATCTGGTTGTAGCTGATTCTGAGGGTGGTGTAACTTGTGGGCCTTCCTTCCTTGTTCCCGAGTCATTCAGCCACCATGAATGTTTACTTCTGAAGGTGGTTGGAATGGGAATCACTGACCTGTCTTTATTTCTTACTCCCAGGCTATGTGAGATTATTTTGCTCTTCAAATGGATAAGGAAGGAAAAGAACCCTGGCATGTTCTTTAGCCCTATTGGTCTCTTAGATGCTCCATGGTCAGATCAGGGGATAAGCCATTGACAAACCACTCAACCCTCCTGTTCCTTCATTAGCAAAAAGAAATCATGGTGTCCTGTCCCTGATGTGGAATGTAGCATTAAATTAAACAGAGACAATGGCTCCGATGTATCAGGAGGTGCTAGGTAAGTCTAGTCAGCTTCAGCCCTGTGAGCCTTGTCCCAAAGAAATACAGTGAGGAGTCTGGCCCTGTCCTGGGGGACCAGGGTCCTTTTCAGCCTCAGTCGGCTTCATTGTGCCATAGGACCTTTTCCATCGTGATCTGCCCAGCTTCGGGGATCGCTGTCTTCCATCATTGGCTCATGACTCCAGCATCAGCCAGCTGCCTATGGACATAGGAGTTTGTTATCAGAGCCACCAGGACAGGTGACAGATAAGTGGAGATGACAAAGAGTGACAAAGAGAAGAAACAGGAGTGGGGACAGGGGAGAGCCCAAAGCAAGCCTGAGATGGGTACAGAGATAAGTGGAGAGAAATAGGGGGAGAGAGGACTAAGGTGGGGGATGGAAGAGACAGGAAGGAGAATTCACTGAGAGGGAGATCAGAACTACGTCAGGTCATGTCCAGAACACAGCATTTCACAGCTCTCCTCCCCACCCCAACTCTTACACCCCTTCTCCTCCTCTTCCTCAGTGCTGCTGAGCCGAGGAGGGTTGACAAAGAGGACCCATTTGGTAGTCACTCACTCTCCACACTTTGACCAGTCCTGAATTTCTGCACTGACTGCTGCCCACTGTGAAAGGAAGCTCCTCTGGCCAAGGGGGAGAGCAGCACCTGTCTATGGTGTGGTTGTACATATTCAGACAGTGGAGTGGCATGTCTGCTTAGCAAAGCAGCAGTAGTTCCCTGTGGCCTGTTACCCCCATACCCTGGACTTTTGACCACTCTCACAGTACCAGGCATGAATTCCCACCTGTGGTATCAGCCTCAGGTCCAACTTCCATGCTACTGTTGCAATGAACACACACCGCCTGGCAGGTGAGTATGGCAGCTTTCAGTGCCCAGACCTGGCTAAGGTTGTTGATAGCTTTTCTCCCCCAGAAGCCTGCATGTCACCTTCTGATTGTGTAAGCTAGCCAGCGAGGAAGAAGTTTTCAGGGCGCTTCCAGATTGATCTATGTCTGACAAGCAAAATGTGTTGTTTCTTCAGCAATAGGGTTTTACCAACCTACCAACCAGTCACAGTGGGGAATGTTGTTTCTGAGTGCCTTTAGTGTCTCCTGGCCCATAACTTGTACAAAAGTATCCATGTGTAGCATTGAGAATTTTTATTTAATAATTCGTGTCTTCTGGGGGAAGCATTTTCCATTCATGCAGGTTACCTGCTTTCAAACACTTTTTTAAAATTATATTTTTAATTAGAGTACAAAGTAGTTCCAATGCAAGTAGTACAAAGTAACTTTCTATGAGGCTTAAAATTTTCATTTAGTCTTTATTTTTAGGACTTAATTTTAGTCTTATTTATCTGTACCTGTGTTTGTGTATATGCGTGTGAGTGCAGGTGCTCAAGGAGGTCAGTAGGGGGTGCTGATCTCCTGGAGTGAAAGTTACTGGCAGTTGTGGGACATAGGGGCTGGAAAATTATCTTAAGTTCTTGGCAACAGCAGCAAGGACTCTTGCAAAGCCATTTCTCCAGCCCTTCCATAAGGGTCTCCCTGTAATGCATCTTAATTTCAGTTAGCCACCCCTAATCTGAGATAGGATGCTTCTAGCATGTGAATAACTGGAACCATTTGGCGAGATCCTCCCAGAGGGGACATGTCTCAGTACTTGGGTCAGATGATTCTTTGTGTGTGTGTGTGTGTGTGTGTGTGTGTGTGTGTGTGTGTGCACACATGTGTGTATGTAGGGGGTGTATGCGCATGTGTATGCAGATGTGATCACTTGTTGCACATATGTGTGCAGATCAGAGATTGTCACTGGGCCTCTTCCTCTGTTGATCTCCACTTTATCTTCTGAGACAGGGTCTCTCATTGAACCTGGAACTTGCCATTTTAGCTGGAGTGGCTGGCCAGCAAGTCCCTACAATCTGGCCATCTCTTTTCATAGTGTTGGGATAACAGATGCTTGCCTCCACACACAACTCTCTTACATTGGTTCTG
This sequence comes from Microtus oregoni, assembly GCF_018167655.1. Lineage (NCBI taxonomy): Eukaryota > Metazoa > Chordata > Mammalia > Rodentia > Cricetidae > Microtus > Microtus oregoni. The sequence goes on from NW_024543079.1 coordinate 7,462,394, forward strand.
GGGATCTGAACCCAAGTGCTCATCCTTGAGCAGCAGGCACATCACCTCTTGAGCCATCTCCCCAGCCCTCTTCTGTGAACCTTTCTGGCTTTCATCTCTTCTTAGGTGTTGCCTCCTAATCTTATACTGTGTCCCAACAGGAATTTGAGCAGGTGTAACATGTGGGTTGCACACCTAGGGAGGGCTGGTGCAATGGTTGTCTCTTGTATAGGTGAGAAAGTCTGGCGCTGGGAAGGGATACCCCTGGCACTTATGTGTGGTGGCGCCTGGAGTCCAGCCCAGGAACTCTGGTTCTATAGTTCACACTCAGTTCTTCCTTGAGGCTGGAGGTTATCCAGCCCTTTGCCCGTGTCATAGAGGTAAACCAGCACGCTCACTGAGTACCTCCATTTATGTCTAAGTGTTGCCATTCAAATCCTTCTGATGTGGGTAATTTTCTTACTGTAGATGTGGACCACAGGGAAGTAGATCTTGGTTATTCATTGAACAGAACACTGCTGGCCCCTCCTTATTTTATTTATTTTATTGCCACTCTAAGGACAAAAAGAAAGAATGGACATAGTACATCTGAGCACCTATGTTGTGCCAACTGTATGGACAGCCGTGAAAAGCAAGTCACAGTAGGTTGATGACCGTGCAGAACTGGGGTGTGACCTTGCGTCTGTCTGACTTTCTATTTTTCTGCTCCTCTGTCTGCTAAGAAGTAAGCACTCTAGGCTTTAGTGGACAAATTGACAAACATGTCCCATAGGGTATCAAGTCCCTTCGTGAGTGTCAGGGCAGGCCAGTCAGAGGGAAGGTCTGCAGGATCTAGAAGAGGATTCTGTGGTGACAATGGAGATTGTAAAGGACTCGGCGAAGCATGCGTACCGTAAAAGCCTGAGATTAAAATAGAGAGAGAGGGTCTTTTCCTTTAAAATATTGTATGCCCTCAACTTTATAGGAAAATGCTTTAAAATGCTTATCTAGTACCCCTAACGCCACATCCCTTACACTATTTGACATGCAAAGTGTCATATTCAAAAGCAAATTAGTCTGAAATGAATCCTCTTTTACCCTTTTTATTTTCAAAATCCAGATTTAGAATTTAGGTTCATTAATATGCATAAACACTACTCGATTAAGCCTGTTTTAATTTCTCTGTGTGCTTTGTAAACAGGGATTACAAAGATGTTTGAATTTTCCTAGCAGATTTTGGAGTAGTGTATACGTCTGAGCCATTATCACATAATAAATAAATAACCCCCTGGATCCGGGAGCTGGTGATGTCATCCCAGGATGTTGATTTTCTTCTCCTCATCTGGTCCTATAAATCTATGGCTTTGGTCTCGGAAAGCACTTCTCTGAACGAGGCTGAATAATAGCGCCCCCCGCCTGGGTCCCCACGCGGTGAGCATGTTCCAGCATTAGTGCCGGGGGATTGAAGCTTCCACTTGGCTTTGGGAAAACGGACTTGGAAAAACACCACATTTATTAAATCTCACACTAAACGCTGACAGTTGTAGGCATTAGTTCTTCGTGGTGTCTGCCAAGTGAGCTGGAAGAGTAGGCTTATCTTGTTATATGCAGCTCGAAGAGTGACAGCCTCGCAGGGGACGGTTCCAGCCATCAGGGTGAACGGCCAAGACGCATGTCAGAGAAGTGCCATGGGGAAGCAGGCTTCTCAAGGGGAGCTCAGTTTCCAAACATGGAGGCAAGATGTACTTTTCCCATGATGCACCACGGCACTGTGTTTTAATTGTTATCTGTGCACGGGGACACTTAAGGGAACAAAGTATGTCTGGTAAGGAGAGGAACAATATATGGAGTGTTTTACATCATTGCATGTTAAACAAAGAGCTGGCTGGCTTCCGTTTTTCCATTCTTCGATCCTCCTAACAATCCCTTGAGATGGTTGCTATTATTTTTGCGATTGGTTGTGCTTATGTCATAGATAAGTGTACCGGCGTAAATAAATGCAAGGCTGATGTTAAAGAATATATACAGATTTAATGTTTAAATAAACTTACAGAACCGAGGTTCCCGCGCAGCCATTTTCACAGGAGGCAGGAAAAGGGCGGAGCCACCCCGATTTATTCATATGCATTTGCCCCAGGCAAACCCGCCCCCTAAAGGGGCTGGCTTAACCCTACAGATAAGAACAAGAAATGTCAAGAACTTCCCAACAACTGCAAGGCCACAGAGAGCTCCAGCCTAGCTTTGTCTGCCCCAAGCCTTTTCTCCTCACCGCATCTCTTGCTCATCTCTGTTGTGTTCCCAGGGATAGGAAAGTACAGGTGCCCAGCAATGTTTTCTGAGTGAGTGACTGAAGGAATCCTAGGAATCAGCTGGCTGCTCCCCTTCCTTACGGCACTTGTGCCCTGCGTAGCCATGAGTCCGTGTGACTTGGAGATGCATGGCGCCTGTGCCCTGCGTAGCCATGAGTCCGTGTGTCTTGGAGATGCATGGCGCCTGTGCCCTGCGTAGCCATGAGTCCGGTGACTTGGAGATGCATGGCGCCTGTGCCCTGCGTAGCCATGAGTCTGTGTGTCTTGGAAATGTATGGCGCCTGTGCCCTGCGTAGCCATGAGTCCGTGTGACTTGGAGACGCTCTATGGGCTCTACCAGGAGTCTCTCTTCCTAGATGCCACCCCCTGGTGTGTACTCCTTCCTGCTTTCTCCCTTATTTCTGCTGTTTTCTCCGCTGTTTATTTGCTTTTCTTCCTGGAAAGCAGGCACAAAGTTTGAGCTCTCCCACTGTGTTAGCCGGCTCTTGGGTCTAGCATGGCTTCTGGGCACAGAGAAGGTGGCAAGGTTTGTTTTCTTGTACTGGCTCATTTGCAGGTTGCTTATGGGGAGTCAGATGCGCCCATGGAAGCAGAAATCATGTCAGTGAGCTCTCCACTTTGAGGTAACAATCTCATCCCCCACACATCGGTCATGCAAGTGTTCCCTCTAGGTTACAGCACATCTTCCTGACCATGTCCCCCCTCAGTGTGGGAGATACTATCTCTAAATGGGGAGAAGTGGGACTTTGGGGGGGGGGTCAAATAGGAGTATATTCTTTTATGAACAACATGGAAACCCAGAGCTGTGTGGACCTGTATACAAAACACCTGTAGTATCAAAAGCCAAGGGAGGGATTCAGGAAATTATTAAGATGCTTTTTTAGGATGGCAATAGTGGAAGAAAGAAAAGACACACTCACTGTCAGACTCACTGTCTGACGCTGAGCCTGCTATGAGGGCTGCTGGGATGATGAACTCTGAGAGAAGTGGGGCAGGGGAGGGGCGGAAAGCCAAGCAAAACTCAGCTAGAGACAGTGACCTTCAGCTGGACTCCAGGGATGTCTGGGGTAGGAATCCAGTAACAGATGCCACTTCCTAGAAGTGAGAAACTTTTGGCCCTCCAAAGCATTGAACCATTAACCCCTGGCTATCTCCATGGAAAACGGTTTGTGTGAGCTAACCTTCCATGTGGCTGCTGCTTTGGACTGGCTGAGGACAATTCTCTGGTTCTGGTGGTCACTCTGAGTTCCAGCATTCAGAACTGGAGTTGAGCACAGAAGCCCAGTACAGGGGTCAGGATAGGCATCTCGAGAGTCCTCTCTAGCATTACAGCTACCTCTATGGCTTTGGAGAAGTCTGTTGAATTGTTGTTCCTCCTCCTCCTCCTCTTTGATTGTATAGAAAATAATGACACTTTACCCCTTAAAATCATTCATGTATTTTGTTTTATGTGTTGCGGGTGTTTTGCCTGCATGTATGTCTATGCACATGTGTGCAGTGCCTGTAGAAGCCAGAAGAGGGTATCATGTCCCTTGTAACTGGAGTTACAGGTGGTTGTGAGCCACCACGTGGGAGCTAAGATTCAAATCTAGGTTATCTACAAGGGCATCTTGTGATCTTAAATGGTGAACCATCTCTCCAGCCCCTACTTCATTTTTAAGTGTACAATAAAGGGACAAAAGGGACAATCACATTGTTGTAAGTCCATCTCTGACATCCATTTTCTAACTCTTTTCCTCTTCTGAAAACTAAATCTCTCCACCCACCCTACGACAATTCTAATTCCAAGTCCCCTCTGTACCAACCACTATTCTATTATTTTTCTATGAATTTGATGTTCAAGACACATTAACAAAATGGAGCCATCTGCTCTTTGTCTTTTTGTGACTGCTTCCTTCGGTTCTTAATGCTCCCAGGATGCATCCTGCTGTATCTTACATGAGAATTCCCTTCTCTGTGTGTACAGAATATGTTCCGTTTTACTTACTGAACCAGCAGTGGGCATTTGGATTGCTTTCAGCTTGGGCTACTGTGAAAAATGCTATCCGTAGTCATCTCTTGTTTTATGCTGAGGTGCAGCAGAGCCCAGGGTTTTACTATGGAAGATGCTGAGCCAACTGAACATCCTTACTTGAGGCAATAACCGCAGCTTCCTTTGGTATCTTTGACGGTGGAGCTCAGCGGCTTCTGCAGAGGTAGGAGGTGCTTAGCATGCTATCAAGAATGACTGCCGGTTGGGGGATTACTATCTTTGGGAAGTATTTTTAGAAATTGAGATGAATTTCAAAATTTCATTTAGAATATTTAAAGAGAGGAAATTTATGATCTGTGAGGTTTCAGAGGCTTCATCTACCCTTCTTCAGCAGACTCTGGCAATTCGTCACTTGGGGCATTTTCTAGGTGGCTGTGCTCACCTCTCTGGCCTGTGTCACTTTCTGTAGCCTGTCTGATGCTTATGTAACGAGGGGGACTGTCGTTAGACTCATCAACTGACTCTGAATAAATGAATTGGTAAGTCAATGAATCCATGGGGAGACAGAGGCCGCTCTGCCTTGGGTTTGAGCCAACAGCATGTGGCCTACTGATTTGCTTTCGGAATAAGCAAAGGGCATTTCCCTGAGGAATAGGGAGGAAGGGGACCATGCTTCCATAGTTTCTCAGGCCTCTCAAGTTTTCAGGGCAGCAGTCTGTTTCTTGTCTCTCTGCCTTGATACACAAGGACAATGGAAAAGCAATTCTTTCTTGTTGCCTCTCTCAGGGGACATGTGAAGCTGCTTGGCATGGAATATTCCGAGCTCTTTAATCTCTTAGGAAGAAAGGAGTTTTATGAGGATAATAATAGACTGTCCTTGGTACATTAGAACCTGCACAGTACCCACAGCTAGTGGGGGAATTGATTTTGAGGATTTTTTTTTTGTAAATTGTTCATTTCTGTTTACCTAGCAAGTGTTGAGTTTCTGCAGCTCTGTGTTTCTGGCTGGGGTGAGGTATTTATAAGCGAAGTTCGGTGATAGTGACATGACTGTGTTGATAGTGATGATGGTGATGGTGATTGATAGTAATGTTGTCAGCAAAATGCATTATTATTACTCAGTTAGAGAGTCCATGCTCAATGCTGTCTTCCATCCCTCACGACACCATAAGGCTGGTGCTATCATTGAGTCAACTGTAAAGATGGGGAAACTGAGACCCAGAGGAGACACATGATTGGATCTAGGTCATTCAGTTGGTAAAAAGCAGAGTTTTCCACAAACGTTTTCCATGTGGCACACGAGAAAACCATTCTCCCTAATAAAAGTGTAAGTTGATATCTAGTCAACTGTCAAGGAAAGGGGCGGGTTTCCAGTGGTTTGCTCTCAAGAAAGAGCTGTAGTGAAGGGAAGCATTCGGTTGACCTAGAAGGGTTGGAGGATTGTGGGGGATGGGCAGACGTTGAGCTGTGATGTGCGGTATCAGTTCAGGATTCACATGTAACTGGGTGTCATGAAGGGTCAGTAGGAGTGACAGAGGATGACAAGTGCAGGAAGGGAGGGTGGGACCAAATAACGGAGCATATAGGTGCTATTTTTCTGCCGCAGCCAATGGTCAAAGGACATGCTTGGAAAATGGTGAGTATAATTAGGAGATAGGACTGTAGACAGTAAGACAATGACTTTTCTTGGAGGGGGAGACCCAATCCCTCCCTCCACTTCTTCTTTATCACAGGCACAAATGAGAAACCCAGAAGTCATCACCAATTGCTGATAATGGATGATGGCTGTGAATTCCTGGCTTTTGAAATGTGCAGTCCCCAGAACCCTGGGTCTGATTAAATATGGTTGAAGACTTTATCAGAGGAATGAGAGAGTGTCATGACTCCCTGTCGGCAGACAGAGGGTTTGATTGGGCACTTGGGTCTGAGTGGACAGACAGAGAGATGAGCAAAGAACATTCTAGGTAGTGTGCACAAGGAAATCATGGCATAGTTGCTTCCTTCGTGAGGGTCTCTGGGGAAGGTGTGTTCTGTGCCTCCATCTTTGCCTCTGCTGCTTGCTGGCGATCTTTCTTGGTACTTGGCTCATAAACATCACTCTAATTTCTAACTCTACTGAGCATCTCTGGTTTCTTGTGGCTCTCTGGATTTGTTTCCCTGTGTGTAAGGGCCACCTCATTTTAGTCTGACCATATTGTCTCTTAAATAACAATACCTGTAAAAACCTTTCCAAATAATATGACATTCTAAGGTTCTAGGTGGTGCAAAATTTTCCTTCCGGGGCAGTCTCTCATCTAGTCCACAATATGTAAGCAAGAGCCAGAGTAAGTCATGTGGGTACAAGGTCATCTGGGTGATTTGCTCAGCAGGCAGAACCTGGGAAGATAAATGTGAGAAAGGGGCTCTTGCTGGAAAGCCTGCTGGGGACACAACCACCTGGGTTCTGAATGAAGTAGACATGATTATGAGCTTTACACTCTAAGGGATTTGGAGTCTTTGGCCTCCTAGAGTGACTGATAAAGGAACCTGGGATATTGGAGGAGAGGCACTGGTGACAGCCTGGGCCAGTTGGAAGGAGTTCATGACTGAGGTGGGGCAGTTGTACTAGAAAAGGAAAGGAAGCATGGGACAGTTTTAAAATTTTTGTTTATTTTTACTTCATGTGTATACATGAGTGTTTGGTCTACATGCATGTATGTGTACCATGTGCATGGCTGATGCCCGCAGAGGACATCAGAAGCGTTGGATCCCCTGGAAGTGGAGTTATAGACAGCTGTTGCCCTGTGGGTGCTAAGAACCAAACTTGAGCCCCTATATGAGCATCGAGTGCTTTTAATTGCAGAGCTATATCTCTCCAGCCCAGATGGATACATTCTAAAAAAACCCTACAGACCCAGTGAGATATAGAATGTGGTAAAAAGGGAGAGTGAACTTTTGAACTTGAGTGAATCTAATGCTAAAAAAGAAGAGAAGCGTTTATGGAGAACACATTTTGCCTTGGGTGTGATGAGTTTGGGCTGCTGGGAAGGCAGATTGCGGACATCTATCAGCCTGCTATAAACGTGGTTCCGCCGCTCGCTGGATCCTTCCTGTTTGCTCCAGTAAATCTGAAGGAAAGGATACTGAAGTACGAGGGGCCCCTACTCTTTGAGGGGGTCAGATTCTTAAGAGTTTGTGTAAATGTAGCCATAGTCATAGATTTCTTATGACTGGCATGTGTCAAGACCATACCAGAAGCAAAGGTGGTAGGAGGATCTTTCTGGGACACAAACCCGAGAATGTTTCAGAATACACTGTCCTATGGTGTGCGCTCAGGGAGTGAGTAGTCTTCACTGTCATTACAATAGAGTACTGCTCATTAGTTTTCTGACAAGTTCGCTCAAGGCCTAGAACAGGTCTTAGAAGACTACTTTTACCTCAACTTTTCCGATCCTTCTACAGTACAAAGAACACACACACACACATACACGCGCGCACACACACACACACACACACACACACACAGACACACACACAAAATGTCCCCCTCATTTAATGTGAAGAACATACCCAGTGTTTTTTCTCATTTTATAATTTGTACTGAACACTTTCTTTTCCTGGAACGTCAAAGGTGGATTTTTCTTCAAGACTGTTGGCTCCCCAGTAATGATATGGAGACTTATTAAATATGAAAGCTTGACCAATAGATTAGGCATGTTTCTAACTAGCTCTTTTAATTTCAATTAATCCATTTTTATTCATTTACTTTTTGCCTCATGGTTTTATTACCTCATCTCCGTGTTTCCTGTCCTGATTGCTCTGCATCTCCTGGCATCTCCCCCTTCTTCTTCCCAGTGTCTTTTGTGTCTAGAAATCCTGCCTAGCTATTGGCCGTTCAGTTTTTTTTATGAAACCGATCAGAGTGACATCTTCACAGTGTGTAAAAAGATTATTTTGCAACAAAACTTCTTCTTTGCTTCCATTTCCCCATCTCAGCTCAACATTTAATGATCTGTAACTCTCTAGGTAAAGTGTGTTCACTGACAAGTTTTTCCTCAAAGCCTGTAGTCTCCCTAAAAACAGGTGCATCCCTATATCCCTACCTTCTCCTAGAGAACTGACCATGTAATATGTATGAAGGAGCCATTCAATATACAGTACTACACAGAGTAGAGAAAGAAAGAAATGAATGGGTAGGTGGTGTATGTGTGTGTGTATGCCATATTCCCAAATATTGTTTACAAATGTTCTTTTACATTTAAAGTGGGGAATATGATATAGATATGAGTAATTTGCATTGGTATGGATTTGGCTTTATTGATACAAATTTAAGGTCAATTTTGTTATATGTATATGTATTTCTGATATTATTAAAGTATTGTGATTGTGCAGTTAATTAAAAAATGCAATGTATAATTAGGAAATATAGGTTGTTAATGGATAATCATTGATAATATCAAGCTTATAGTCATGTTAGTTAGATTTTCTAGATGTGCATAGATATATTTCAGATAGGCATTCTTCATATCTTTCAAAGACTACAAAATATGGCATTTAAGATGTTTTAATAACTTAGGGCTTTTCAAGACAATGAGACATGTCTGCTCCTGGTGGCACCAATCTACTTCAAGAGGAAGATGGGCATGGAAGAGGTTCCTTATGGAGTTTGATAGCCATTTGGACAAAAAACTGCTCTTGCCTGGACTGTGTAACTGGACCCAAAGAACCCGAAGAGAGAGGACTGCTAAACTTGCCTAAATGTGAGATGATCCTTTGGGGTTCCTGATTCATAAAAGAGTTTGTAAGACATTCTGAAGGATACAGAAGAAAGTGATTGAACTGTCTTTAAATTTTCCTGCTTCATGGAAATGTCTGCTTAATACTATGGGCCTGTAGGCTAAAGATGGATGCCCCAATGGTACAAAAAAACTTTGGTGATTGTACAGGTAGTGAGATGTCTCTGTCAATTCTAGAGTTTTGGAAATTGCTTACTTCTTGTTTACTTAGGTAATATTATATACTTCTGGAGTCTTTGATGGAGTTGAAGAATGAATAGTTATTATTATAGTTTTCCTTAGTTATGATACAAGATAAAGTAGATATAAATATTGTAACTGTAATTCTTGTTTGATATCTCTTTTGTTATATGTAATTTTACTATGTTAAAATAAAAGCCTTTCTTTTTTGTTTAAACAGAAAAGGGGAAATGGTGTAGGAGGTCCTTCTGTATTTGTGTTGCTTTCATTGGTTAATAAAGAAAACTGCCTTGGCCTTTTGATAGGGCAGAACTTAGATAGGCAGGGGAAAGAGAACTGAATGCTGGGAGAAAGAAGGCAGGCAGAGAGAGCCTCCATGGAGCCAGCTGCCAGGTCAGACATGTTGAATCTCTCCCGGTAAGCCATGACCTTGTGGTAACATACAGATTATTAGAAATGGGTTGAATCAAGATGTGAGAGTTAGCCAATAAGAGGCTAGAGCTTATGGGCCAGGCAGTAATTTAATTAATACAATTTCTGTGTGATTATTTCCAGGGGTTAAGCTAGCCAGGCAGAATGGAACAAAAGGGCCCTGTGTTCCCTACAACATGTGTGTATGGGAAGCCAGCTGCAGAACCATACTTCCAGTCGGGGAAGTATAGCAGTACTTGCCTAGCTTTCATCACAGGGCGCCCGAAATAAACCAATTTAGGATCCTGCTAGAGTTTACCCCAGGGAACCAATGAGTTTATTGGTCTTACTTCCAGAGCATGGCTGACCCTAAAGTAGCTGCACTCAAAGATCTGTGGCCAGCATGGTGACAGCTCCCCAGTGGATGCATAGATGGAGACTCATCTGTTAACTTTCCCCAGTTGAGGGGGTGGGGAGATCTCTGCAGGTGTCAAGGCAGGCAGTGATCTGTGTAGAGGTGAGAATGAAAACTCAGTTCAGACTGCATTTGATGCTCATTTTTATTATCATTTATCTTAAAGAATTCAGGACTATCAGCCAAGCAGCAAGGGTCTTGTGAACCATTTCATTCTACTGAAGCATGAGAAAGACCTGTATGTTTCCAGAAGAAAGCTCTGGACTTGTAAAGTCAAATGGAGAGCCTTGGACTGTCACCATAGAAGGGTCACCAGGAAGTGGAGCAGCTTTGTGATGACCTCATTCAGAGCATGAGTAAAGAGGGACAGCGCTGTGGTCAAGAGAGATATTACAGTTGGTTCGTACTGACTTCTTGCCCTTGAGAGAATGGGTCATAGGCTATTTGTGCTATTATAATAAAATCCCCATAGATTTGGTGGCTTATTCACAACAGAAATGTGTGTTCTTTCTTCTGGAATTGGGGAAGTTGGAGATCAAGGTCCAGCAGGCTCTTTATATAGAGAGGGTCAGCTTCCTATTGTGGTATGGAGGAGGCCACTTGTTTGTTTCCCAGCTGCCCAGACTCCTGAGATAACTACACAGAAACTGTATTAATTAAATCACTGCTTGGCCAATTACTTAAGCATATTGCTAGCTAGCTCTTACATCTAGAATTAACCCATCTTCATTATTTTATATTTTACCATGAGATTCAAAGCCTGCCAATAGGGTTTCACTATGTCTGTCTCTGGTGGAGGCCCCATGGCTTCTCCCTGACTCTGCCTCCTTTCTCCCAGCATTCTGTTTAGTTTTCCCCATCTAGCTAAATTCTGCCGTGATTTAGGTCCAAAGCAGTTTCTTTATTAATCACTGGTTATCACAGCATTCAGAGGAGAATCCCACATCATCCTATTTCTGTCTTCACTCCTTTTAAGCAATTAATAGGAGGAGTCAAGGTTCTCTCTGAGAACCATTTATAGTGGCACTAAGAAATTTATGAGTGTTCTATCTACCCTCATGACTTTATTTTGTCATGCAGGTCACACCTAATACCATTGCCCTGGATATTAGAATTTCAGCACGTGGAATTTGGGGCACACTATCTATCTTAGTCAGGATTGTTTAAGGGAACAGAATTGATGAAATTAATATATACACATTTATCTATATATATCAAAAGAATTTATGAAGTCAACTTACATTACAATAGTAATAGCAGTTGTTTCTCATTTGAAAGCCTGAGACCCCTGAAATTTCTGGGTCCTTGAGGTTGGGTACCTCAGTTGTCTGAGGAGTCCCACAAGGCTGTCTCATATTGTAGAGGTCAGGAACCTGACAGTTGTTCAGTCCATGAGGCTAAATGCTTTAGCTGTCCCAGTCTGGCTCCAATGTCATGAAAGGTTCCTGGAAAGTTCTGGTCCTTAGTCAATTAAAGAAGCATAGAAATTATGGTTCTGACATCAGGGGAGAAATCAGTATCTGTGGCATCAGGGAGAATCAACTTAACATCAAAAGGGAGACTGACGGGCGGGCAGGATGATCCCAGGCAGACGCATGCGATGAAGCTCCAACCCAGGATGGACATAGGCTAGAATCTTCCCGGTAAGCGCACCTAGGGGCGCAATACAGATGATTAGAAATGGGCTAAATTAATATGTGAGAATTAGCCTAGAAGAGGCTAGATAGAAATGGGCCAAGCAGTGATTAAATGAATACAGTTTGTGTGTTGTTATTTTGGGCATAAGCTAGCCAGGCAGCCGGGGTGCTGGGGACACAGCCCCGCCACCCCTATTTACTACACAAGTTGACATTAAAACCAGGCATCCCACTGTCTCTTAAACTTTATGAATATTCCTTACATTCGTGGAAAAGCCATTGGTACAGCATTGTGTCTTAGAGACCATTACTGTCTGGTGTTTATTGAGCTAAGACAGGACTTTTACTTATCTCACTTCACAGCTGTGGCAGATTCTAGTCCTTCATTCATTTTATAGTTGTTATATTACTTTTCCTGGTTAGACTTAAAAAAAAATCTATTTATTACACATAGGCATCAGTGACAGAACAGGAAAGAGATGCTACTCAAATCTGTCTTGGGAATCTATTGACTTTACAAGAGAAGAGGTGACTCAAAGGCACCTCTTACAACCAAAAGGCTCACCCAAGCATTGGTGGCAACTCACAAAACTAAGTACTTGGGCCTGTGGGCCCACCAAAGGGCTCACGCAGGCATGGGTGGCAACTCACAAAACTGTGTACCTGGGGCTGTGGGCTAGTTGGTCTCCTCTTCCCCAGAAATCATTTGCTGTGCATAAAGCTTGGGAAAGGACCTTGTGAATCTTGACACTTGCATGTGATTCCTAATCCTTTTAGGATCCAGGAGATTCCTTGTCTTATGAGCCACCCTCCAGGAAAGAACACTGATGTTGCCACTCCAGGAAAGAAAAGGGAAACTCTCACTTGGCCAAGGCCACAGAGCCCAGTAGCTGTAGGTGATGCCTGAAGCTTTCATGCCGAACACATCTTTGAGCTAAGGCAGCTGACCTTTTCAATCCAGGTCACAATATGACTCCTCCTGTATTTGAGAGAGGAAGTTTGAGATAGGAGACTGGAAGGCTGATGGGTGATGACCATGTTAACAGACACTCTGCTGGAACTCAAGGTAGAAAATCTCCGGTTTGTGGCTTTGGGTTTCAAGTGGCCCCTGAAGTCTGCTGAATCCTGTCTAGACATTTCCTGACACGCTTTGAATCAGGCAATTCCGTGGTATTCAGTTGGATAAGCAAATGTCTTAACGAGAAATATTAGTGTTTCTGGATCCTTATCTCAATCATAACATTTGGTACAGTGGCTTTAATTTACATATCAAAGTTACTGAAAGGAAAATGATAAATAACTCATGAAGGCAGAAATGGCTAAAGATAGTTGAATAATAAGATCTGATGCCGAATGTATTTACATCCAGAAGCTCGTATTTCTTTCCTGAGAACCATGGAAGCAAATATGTGTTTGTTTCTAGTGTAAAAATCAGAACCAACAAGATTCTGTTCTTCTGAGATCTTACCGTTCCCTTGAAATCCTTTATCTTGTCAAAGGAAAGAGCGAAGTGATGTGATTAACAGGAAGCTCTCACAGCTACTCTGCTGGATGCTTTATTTTTTAATTAAACGATGACAATGATGTTACAGAACCTGTCTGACCTTTTGATTGACGTGGCCATCTCTGGCGCTCTCATCTGTGCTCTCTCTCTCTCTCTCAGCTCCTCTTGCCCCTAGTCTTGATTTCAGATTTCTTCGATCGCTTTGGTGAGATTTTACCTAGAGCTTCCTTTACACTGTTTGGTTGGTGGCCTTGCATTAGAACGAGATACTATCTTGGTGACCCCTTGAAAGCTTCCTATTTCCTGTGGTCTAGAGATTTTGTGTAGAATTCAAATGGCATCTCCACCCCTTGCCTCGCAGCCCTTTTCAGGAGATAAAGGTTAAATCAGCTTATCATCCCCACCTCCTTTATGTGCCAAGGTGCTAGACGTCTCAGCAAGTGTATGTCTTTTTTTGGGGGACCCACAGGCTACTGTGGCTCAGTGACCTATAGAAATAAAAGTAACTTCAGTTCCTTCTGAGAGAAGTGCAAACATATGATTCCACTCATCAGATTTTGCATTCAAGAAAAGAAACAAAGGTGATTTGATAAAATGCATCTCAAAGCATTTCATAGTATGACCCACAGCAGCACAAGGCAGCTCTGGGAAGAACGGGACTGATGGCGCTGTCACCTTCTAGGGGAGGTTGAACGAGAAACACCGAAGCAAAGAGGTAGAGACAGGGCTGAATGGCATGCAGGGGTCTCTGTAGGCCTTGAGGTGAAACAGCCCCTATTGATGATTCTACCTTAGATTTTGGGAATCAGGATGAATTATTATTTGCTATTACTATGCACGATGATCTGATCTCATTTTGACTAAAGCAATCTTCCTTGATTAGGTTCAGCCTCTGCTTTATTCCCAGATGTATCGGAAAATAAAAGTTTTCTTTCTCTTGAGACATAAAAGGTTAGGCTCATGGGGAAGGGTAGTCTGATTTTTCTTTAATTTTAAGAAATGACATTTATTCTGTATTTCTGTTTTATAACTATCTTTTTGGTCAGTGTCAAAAATATAGGAAAATGTAGGAAATATATAGACGAAAACAAAACCATGACTCATATTTTAGAGTATTTCTATTTTGCATATGGAATTAAAATGCCATTTTTAATAAATTGGTATCTAACTATGCATTAAGCTTCCTACTCCTCATTTTAAAATTGACCATATTATCATATATATTTATTTGACCATTCCATTCTCGCTATTAACTTGTTTAAATGTCTCCCTCTGATTGTGCATAAAGGTCACTCGTCGCTTTTGCTATTAGAAGAATGTTAAAATAAAAAGTTTAGGAAATGAATCTTTGCATTTTTCCGTGATTATTTTTGTAGGCTAGAGTCCCACAGATAGAGAAAAAAATGACTAAGAATATTTCTTTAATTATGTTTAAAGGTTCCTGTTCAACCAGTTCATACTTTTACCTATTTGCATTTAAAACAATTGAACAGCATTTGGATGCTCTTGGCACAGCTGGAACAGAGTTAGAGGGCAACGCGCACATAGCATACGGCACACGGGCTTGCTCTCCGAGCAAACACTGTGGAGAAGGATACAGAGAGTGGATATGTAAGCAAATGATTACTATAAAAATGACAGCCTCCCTTTCGTTGCTGAATTGTTTGCTGCATATAGATTGGGGGTAGATCACTGCTTTCAACTGTCTACCCACCAGGGATGCCACCAAGCTCCCACGGGCACGTCCCAGACTGTGTTGACACATCTGGTGCTGGTTAAACTAAAGGGGTCAGTGAACAAAAGTCATGAGCCTCGGAAAAGGGCTCATAGAAACTGGGGCAGTGGTAATAGGGATGGGAGGGAGATAAGGGAGGGTGTGTGAGAGAGTAATCAATACATTATATCTAACAAGACTAATCAATTAAAACTGGGAAGAATTATGGCCAGTGCTTCCCCTCCTTGCAATGAATCATACAGAAGACAAGCAAGAGATCATAGAATCTAAGAGGGCCAGTTAGCAGAGCTGCCCTGACAGACAGATTGTGAAGTTGAAGTTTTAATGACTAAAAACTTGCTCTGTACAGAATGAGGGAAAAAAAAATTCCAAATAGAGAAGAATGCCAAGAAGTGTGCAGAGGAACTGGGGGAGGGACAGAGGTTGGAATGTCATAGGAATTAAGAGTGTGTACAGGGAAGAAAAGGAAAGAAGGGATAAGAAGGGGTGAGAGAGTGAACAGGAACTGATCACCGCCATGCAGGATGTTGTGGGTGGTGTGTGTATGCGCGCATGCATCTGTGTGTGCATGTGTGCATGCATCTGTGTGTGCATGTGTGCATCCATCTGTGTGTGCATGCATGTTATGCACACGTACATGAGTGAGTATGTGTATGCGTGTGTGCTCATTGTACATGTATGTGGAGGCCTTGGGTGTGGTTTCTCAGGAGTCATCTACTTGCTTTTGAGACAGGATCTCTCAATTGGCTTGAAGCTCACTGGATTAGGCTAGTCTGGCTGGCCATGGTGCCCCAGGGAATCTATTTATCTCTCATTCTCCAGCACTGGGATTATAGGTTCATGCTGTTATATCTAGATTTTTGAGTAAATTCTGGGGATTGGACTCAGGTCCTGTTGCCTGCATGGGAAATGCTTTCCTGACAGTCGTAGGCCCAGCTTAGGGAGCTGGCCTTTTTTTATTTTATTTTTTTGAGGTTAGAATAATAAGAAGCCAATGGGGAGTCAGGGTTTAAATCTCATGCTTAAGGAGAGCACAGTGGTGCTGTGATAAGGAGATGGATTATCAGGAGACTCACAAGGAGCTAAGTACCTCTAAACCACCGCCCATGCCCTTGGTTTCCTAAAGACAGACCATCATCAGCTGCCAGAAGTACTTAGGCAATATTCATGCGAGTTTGAGAGATATTTACATCCCTAAATATGTAGATTATATATATATATATTTGTGTATGTATATATATTTGTGTATACACACACACACACACATATATATGACCAAATTCTCATGCAAGCTTTTTCATTTGTCATTATTTAAAGTATATTAGGTGTGTATTGCCTCAAAAAGTTCTAGCCTTAGATCTGAAGGAATCTGAACTAAATAGACCAGAATAACATTTTATTTTATTGAGATGATAAAAAATGCATACATAATATGCAAATGAGCATTAAGAGATGAAGACAGCATGCTGCTGTGACATGTTTATGCTAAACTTACCCTGACAGACCTTGACATAGCCTTCACTATTGTAAATAATGCAGTAAGGAAGACCTTGCCCTCTAGGTCTCATGGATCTATTCTGATAGAATGGGTGCCTTTCTAAGAACTGTTTACCACAGCAGACTCAGGGTAGCTGTGTACCTGCGGAAACTCTTCTGGCCGATGTGTGCAGGCAGCCCAGCATCTTCACTAACTCAGAGCTGTATTTGCCTCAGAAATCTTTGTCTGTTGAGCATATGTTCATTGGCATCTTTTTTGGTTACTGGGTGTTACATAATCTTTATTTGTTAAGTCACTTTTTCCCTGCTGCTGCTGCAGTAGCAGAATCTAGAACAATGCCTGGAGATTGGAGATCATTTTCCATTTGCTTCTTATTAAAAAAAAAAAAACCAAACAAACAAACCCTGTTTTATTAACCCTTTCTTTCAAGAATTGGCTAGTACCGTGGGTTGCTAGAGTCATTGCCTTTTCTGGGCATGTTTTCGTAGTTCATTATTTTTTATAATAACCCTTTGTTTGAAACTTCAAGTCTATTTTTTTTGGCAGTTTTTTGTTACATTTTGCTCATGATTAAAAGTTTCTTTCCCAGTACAGATTCTTTAAAAAAAACTGCTTTAAAGTATCTCAGTCATCTTTATGATTTCTGGCTTGGAATTGTATTCATAAAAGTCTTCCTCCGCTAAATAAATTTACCCATAGTTTTCTTTTCTCTTAATAAATTTAGCAATAAACTATTGTCACATACTCAGAATAAGCTCTGCTCCCTTTCTGTTCACAATTTATTTAACAATGTAAGATTCCTTTCTGTTGGAAGCTTCAGTTTGAAATTGTGTGTATGTGCACGTGTGTGCATGTGAGCAGGTGCCGTGAGCCATGACACAGGTGGGGAGTGTCAGAAGGACAATCTCAGAATTTGGTTCTTGCCTTCCACCTTGTTGAAGACAGGGTCTCCTGTTACTCAGCACTGCTCACGACAAGCTAGATGGCCTTTGAGCTGCTGGGATTCTCCTGGTTTCTTCCTTTCTGCTCCCCTTGGGAGCCAGTCCTGTTACTAGAGATGTGTGCTAACAGTTTTGTGTGTGTTCTAGGAATCTAGACTCAGGTCTTCGTCATTGGCCATCTTCCCAGACCTCACTTTTGAATCTATGGAGATAAAATACTCTACTATATTATCTTAAAAATATTTTGTAGTTTTCAACTTTTCTCTGATCTAACACCATTTGGTTATGAATGCCCTGGGAGTTTCTAAACATGAAGCTGATGACTGAGTAGGGTCAGGTTAGGGCTGGAAAGTTAAGTCTTTTGTATGTGTTGGGGGGGGGGGAGTGGAGAGGAGGGAGTTCCGGAGTCCACCCAGGATCTTGTCCGTGTTGGCAAGTGCTCTAATTTCAAACTGCAGCTCCAGTCCTGAGTGGTAGTTCTTCCCATGAGCCATTAGCTAGTGCTCTCTGTTGCTGGAGGGTATAGACCACCCCTTTTGCGGGCCACGCTCATGTTTACATAGTTTTATTCAAGTTCTCAAATTATTGGCAGAGGAAGTATTTTCTAATAATTGTATACTTGCATTTTTTTTCTGTATCTCATTTCACTGTTTGCTTGTGTCTTTGATTTTTCTCTTTGATTAGATTAATTCATGGCTTATCTACTTTATTGTCTTTTCTCAAAGAACCAGCCTTTAGATTTATTTATTAATTCTGATATTTCTGTGCGTTTTAATGAGTTGATCTCTTCTTTGATCTTTATTTTGCCCTTTGTTCTGCCTCACTATACTCTATTTTCTTCTACGTTTGCATATTAATTTCTTGACTCTTATTATGGTTCTCACTCAGTGACTAAAATATTTAAGGCTCTAAAATTTAGGTTGAGCATATGTTGGCCAATCTCCATGTATTTTGATATGTGTTAGTCTCACTATTGCTATTCTCTAAAATTCTGTAATTGCTATTTTGGCTTTATTTTTTTTTTGACCCAAGAACTATTTCCAAGCTGCTGGAATAATTATTTTGTTCTACTTTTGAAATTAATTTCTGGTTTCTTGTAGTATGAGAGGAGGCTATAATCTATATTATTAATTTCCTTTTTTGGAAATTGAATGGGACTTTCTTGTTTGTTGCCTATTGGCTGATTATATAACTATTTAGTGGGCATTTGAAAAGGAACCCAGTTATTTATTTGCAGTTTGTAAAGCATGGATAAAGCTTTCACATTGATTTTAATAACATTAATCACGCTCTCTAATTCTTATTATACTAATGAGCAGTCTGCTATTATTTTTCCTCCCATTATCTTGAATTTAAAACAGATTCAGTTTTGCCCTTTCTTCTCTTCGTTTTCTTCTGGTAGATTATCATGATGTAGCCCAGGCTTGCCCCCAACTTTCCATTCTCCTACCTCCACCTCCCAAGTGCTGGAACTATAGAAAAACAGTACCACATTTGCCTTGCAACAGTTTCTTCTTTACAATATTTGATGCTATGTAATTAGACTATAGATATTTTGATATTTATGTATTTATTCTGGATTGTGCCCTATGTCAATTTGAAGGTGACCTTCTTAAAAATACAAGTTAATATTATTGTATTTCCCAAATCCCATTTACTAACCTATAGAGTTGTTTCTGCCTTCATTTTACTTGGTATTTTTCTTTCTGTATTTACCTCTCTTCCATCTTTGTGTGTTCCCGTGGTATGTGTGTGCATGTTTGTATGTGGAAAGAGGTGTGCACACACAGAAATGAGCATGTTCATGGAAGCCAGAGATTGACATGGGTTGCCCTCCTCAGTCCCTCTCTACCTTTTGAGAAAGAGCCTCTCATGGAACCTGGAGCTCACCAGTTTAGCTAATTTGGTTGACCAGCAAGTCCCAGGGATCCTCTGGTCTCCAGCTCCCAGCCCTTGGATTACAGTTACACAGCTGCATTTGTTTGTGTTGAAATGGTTTGGAGGGGTTTAAATGTAGGTCCTCGTGCTGCAGTGAACACTTCACTGACAGAGCCATCTCCTCAGCATATTTTTGCATCGTGGAGTTGGAGTTTTGATCATCTTCATTATCCTGCAGTTCATTGGGAAAATTTTTTCCTGTTGAGTTCATACTATCTATGTGTGATTAATCTCCATTTGGCTGGATTCAGGAACATTTGGATTAGGATTATCAGTGGGGGTGTTAGCAGGGAGGTGTAACTGAGCTGGGGGATCCACTGTGAGTTTGAAGGGTATTATCAATGGCCCAGGCTCCTGTGTGCGATAACAAGGAGAAAAGGAGACTTTGGTTTAGCTTCCTCTGTCATCTTCCACTTTATTATCTTTTGAGCCAGGGTCTCTCATTCAACCTGAACTCCTGCTTCCAGTCAGGCTGGTTGGTCAGTAAAGCCCTAAGATCCTCCAGTCCCCCTGCAGCAGCGGAGTTACAGAAAATATAAAAACCCACACCTGCATTTTTATGTAGGTTCTGGCATCCGGATTCAGGTCTTCATGTTTGCTTCTACAACAAGCCCTTTCCTACTGAGCCATTTCTCCAACCTAGGCATTTTTTTTTTCTTATAGGGTGTAAGTTCCCTCAACAGTCAGACTTTCTTGAAGGCCATGGATATTTTCCCTTTCAGTTTCACTGATTTTAGTGTCTATCTTGCTTTCTTAATTCCTTTTGAGGGGGACAGGCTACACACAGAAAATACCAGACTTTTTTACTTTATAGCCTCTAACATTAGCAAGGATTTTTCTAATCCAGCTATTATCGACTCATTTATTCCTCAAGAATTTCAGGTTTGCTTTGCTCCTTCATAGTTGGATTCACTCCTGTATTTTGCAAGGACTTGTTTCTTTCCCTTATTTTCTTAGTTCTGTCATTTTACTTCTTACATACTTTGGATTTGATTTAATGTTTTCAGAGTTTTTTTTTTAGGTTTTTTGAGAGTTCAGATCATTGTTGTCACAATTTTCTTTTCTATTTTTTTTGAGTTTGTCTTCATGAAATATATGATCTCAGAAATGCAAACCTATAATCCATTTTTAAAAATCTGTGTTTTTTGTTTTTCTTTTCTTTTTTTTGTTCCAGAAATGTTATGTGAGCCTCATCTATACTTTTTTTTTGACTTTTTAACTTATTGTGAAATGGGACTTCATATTTCAGATCTGTTACTTGTTATAAGATCCTGTGGTTGGTTTTTCTTTGATATGCAACTTTCTTTCTTGGTGCCATCAAATCTCCTATAAAACTAGAGATGTGGGCCAGCTTTGATGTTTCCCTTCAGGTTTGAGTTTTCCTGTTCCTTTGAGAGGCAGGAGAAGAAGGAAGAGCTGGGTCTTTGGTTTACTGTCACTGAGGAGTTGTGTGTTAGTAGGATCTACAATATTTTCCAATTCTTTCCCCGATCATTTCATTCTGTCTTAAAGCCAGATGGGAATATGCACCATGGCTCACGATGTGATGAGTTATCCAAATTGTCCCCCATTCCATACTGTTTCAAAATCTACCATATTGGTAAGTAATCCCTTTTTTGTTTTTACAAAATAAGACCAAAACCACTAGAATATATATGGCTTCTTTTGGGGATGCCAGAAGGCTTTTTACTTTTTCTTCCCCATTCCGATTTGCTGTTTTTTGTTTTGTTTTGTTTTGTTTTAAGGAATAACAAAAGTAAAAGATTCTTATTGTGTAAATCTCTGAAAGTGATTTTAAAAATACCTAAAGCAGGAAAAAAAAAGTGTTGTCATCTCACCGTGCGGAAGTAGCTGCTCGCCTTGTGACACTGTTGTGCTTGTCTGTGTATGTGTGTGAGTTAATATAATGTGGATAATAAGCTTGTGGTTTGGAAACTTTATTTTCCTTTGCTTAGAAATATACTCTAGCAATTTTCCTTAGTGTCTAAATATTCTTTCTCATCAGCAGCTTTAATAACTGCATGGCACCTTCCTCCTCCTCACGCTTTCCTCTTAGTTACCTGTAAAGAAATACTGTGTACAATGACTGAGCAAAAGACAAAGCTAGGGGGCATACAAGATGCACTATACATTCCAAATAAACGAAGCCTCGGCTGGGGAAGCAGTGGGTGGTCTTAGCATATCTCTGCACATCTATACACACCTCCAGAGAGGTCAGCACGCGTGCCCGCCCTTGAGGTCAGCAGACAGTATATAGCAGGTGTAGAGAACATCTCTCATTCCCAGTGTGTGATGGGATGGGGCATGTGATTGCCACATTGGTCTTCTTTATCTCAACTATAAAGCAGGAGGTGTCACATCTTCCCCTACACGGCTTTCAGAGCAACTTGGTTCCTAAAATGCTACTGCAATTGCTTACTGCATGGCTAATTCCATGCTCCACATAGGGTTAATGGGGGTGGTGAGAATCCATTTGATTCCACTGAAGTTTGCAGCACCTACTCTGAGCAGAAGCCAGGCTGGGCAAACCACTACTGGGGCATCACCCTCTCTACTGAAGAGTCTTGTTAGGCAAATTCCTTTTTTTTTTTTTTTGTTTTAATCAATGATCTTCTGGGTGACAGTGCAAGCCTCCTCTCATCACTGATATGATTAATTCATTCATCATGTTAGACTGATTTAATTATTTATTATGTCGTTTTGTTTATTTAATTTGCATATCAATGGCCAGGGTACAGCATAGCTCGACTTCCTGCAGAAGCATATTAAGAAAAGTTTCTAGGCCAATACAGGTTCCAGGGGCAAAAGAAAAAGGAAAAAAAAAAAAACAGAAACAAAACCAAAATGCCTACACCCCCCCCCCACACACACACAAAAGCTTCTCTGTATTTGAATGAATACTTAGGTGTTGGAATGCAACAGCTAAAAATCTTTTCTGACCCCACGGCCATCCAACTCATTCTTGATTCTTCCAGGGAGACAGTGAGCTGTGAATTATTCATTCTTCATTCTCATCTACCTTCATGTCAATGTTGGCTGATTTTGCCTTTCCATAGAGAAGGAAGCTCTTCCCTTGAGACACATCTGTCTCAAATTCTTGGTCCTTGACTTCAAGGAACAACAACAGTAGTAGTTGCTCCCGGATTCCTTGTCTCTGGATTCCCTATTTCCATATAGACTCTAATAAGATGGGGGCCCCATAGAGATATTGTTCATGTTTCCATCTCCAGATCCCCAGCTTGGAGTAGTAGGAGGAAGGTAATATATTTTCCCATCTACTTGGCCGTCAGCATCTCATGAAGTAGACTAAAGGCCTATGACCGAGCCAGGTCATGATGTTTAGTGTGAATTTGTCAAATCACTGAAAGCTAATTCCTGTCTCCCAGGCGCTTTTATTGTCATTTTGTAATCTCCCTTTGTGTTCCTGCTCTGGTCACCATTGCTGTGTAACAGGCCACCTAGATGCTTGATGGCTCAAGACATTAACGACCAATGTTGCTCATTGGGATGCCTTTGGGCAGCCTCGGTAGAGGTTTGTCTGTTCCCTGTAGCATCAGCTAGGGACTGAGGAATGCCTTGCTTCCCTGTCTACCAAGTGAGTGCTGGAACTTAGCTGGGCCGAGGACTGAGGGCCCTCAGTTTCTTTCTTCTTGGGTTGATCAAACTTCTTCATAGCATGGAGTCACAGGAATGTGCTGCCTGGCTTTGTCACCTTGCTTTGAAATTCACCTGAAATCACTTCACCACATCCATTCTGTATGCTGTATGTTGTTGTTCACAGTCCCAGCCAGGTTCAAGGAGAGGTGGGGGATGAGCCTGCATGTAGTGATGGGGCAGTGCCAAAGCCAGAGAGCAGAGGAGTACGCGGGTAGAAGATGCTGTTGCTGCCGCCATTGGAAAATGCTCTCTGCTCCAACTTGTCAGAGCTTGAATGCCTCCCCCTTCTATTACAGATGATAAAATGGAGGCCTAGGAAGGCAAGAGTATCATTGCCATGGTCATAAGCTAATGGGAGCGACTGAGCTGAGCATGACTCCTGGGAATCTGGCTGTGGACCTCCGTATCCAGTTCCTCTAGTCCAGGGACTGCCGGCATGGCCTCAGGGCCTAGGTGTTGGAGAGCTGAACTCAGGTCCTCATGCTTGCACAGAAAACATTCCTAACTCCCCAGCAGACCCCGAAGAATCTTGCTTTCAGATTTCGTTTTCACTCTAAAGTTTCTACTTGTGAGCTAGGAAGATGGCTCACTTAGTAAAGTGCTTGACCTGTAAACACGATGACCTGAGCTGAGATCCCCAACACCCACACAGAAATCTAGATGTAGGGGACCGGAGAGATGGCTCGGGGGTTAAGATCACTTGTTAATTCTCCAGAGGCCCTGGGTTCTAGTTCCAGCACCCACACCATGGTTTATAATCATCTGTAACTTCAGTACCAGGGAGGGGAGTCTGTGCTCTCCTCTGATCTCCAAGAGCACCAGGTATAGTGGTGGTATACAGACATACCGGCAGGCAGAGAGAACACCCACACATATTTAAAAATGAAGTGGCTTCCACTTGGCATCTGGTACTGGGGTGCTGGAACTCACTGGCTGTCTAGTCTAGCTGATTCAGTTTTAGTGAGAGATCCTGCTCCAAAACAAGGTAGCTGGCCCTGAGGAATGAAGCTAAGGTTTCCCTCTTGCCTCCACTGACACGTGTGTGTGTGTGTGTATCTGCACACATGCATGTGCTCCCACAAATAATGTATATACACCACATGCATAGCAACACACATACGGTTTTTTTCTTTTTTCTTTAAAAAAAAACTTGTTTTAAAATTAAATTTGCAGGGGCTGGATAGATGGGTTAATGGTTAGAGCTGATCTTGCTGAGGATCCAAGTTCAATTCCCAGCACCGGTATCAGGCAGCTCACAACACCCTATGCCTCCAGTTGCAGGCAATCTGAGCAGCCTCTGACCTCCCTAGACATCTGCACTAGCATGTACATACCCACATACAGACACGTGCACATATCCTTCCTACACACACGTCATTTAAAAATAAATCATTAAAATTAAGTTTATCAATCACACACATGTCTAGATTAGCCCTGCGTTTTATGAAAGCATTAAGAGTTTTCCCTAAAGAAAAACTTATCCCTTCTATAGGACAAATTATGCTATTGATCCAGGTCATCTGGCCCAAATGGTGGCCAAAATTTGCAGCATCTCTTCCTCTACCATATAATCTGAAGTCCGAGAGAATGGTTATGACTTCCCCAGCAGTCTCAGGCAGGGGATTAAGAGACCTGGGTTTCATCTGGTTCTATAGACTGGCAGTACCCTAAGATACTGCATGGACATTCATACTGGGTTTCCAAGAGGGGGATGTGTGGCTACTCCCGGAGGTTAGGAGCATAGCCATGTGGCCTCCCTCAAGTGGGGCATTTCTTTAAAGTTTCATGCTTTCACTTAAAAATTCATGTGGATTTTTAATTCTGCTTATAAATATATTAATGTTGGTTTAGCACCATGTTGTTACTCAGAGTAGCCTTAGCTACATCTTAATAACAGATAAAGCCCTACCCTCGGTGGCTCACTGGATTGGGGAATGTGCGTGGCTGTGCTGTCCCTTCCAGGTCTGAGGCATCTTGGATGATGCAAAATTGTATTATCTCGAATTCTAATATACCTTAGTGTTATGTTTCTTAATTTGGTGCTCACTTCAAAGGCAGGAAATCAACATCTTAATAGCTTAATATACACGCACATATGCATATGTGTGTTGCTTGATTAATCCTTTTTATCCACTAAGTAGAAGATACTTCTGGCATTCTAATAGCGACACACACATTTGTAATGAAGAAATATGCGGATAACTTTTTGAGTGTGTGTGCATGTGCGTGCATGGTATGTGTGGCCTCCATGTGTGTGCGTGCATATCGTCTGAGGTGGATATCGGAAATCATCTTTGGTCATCCTAACAACTCATTCCGTGAGACAGCATCTCCCAGTCAATCTCAGTGCCTGCTGGCATCTCAGTCAAACTCAGTGCTCGCGACGCCGTTCGTCTTCCCCAGCTTGCTCTTGCTTTAGCTGCTGACCCATCTTTCCAACAGCCATGTGCTTGTCTCTTGAAGAATACTTAAGAATTCTTCACCGTGACACAAAACACATAAGGCAAAGCTCCTTATTTTAACCATGTTAAGTGGCTTTAAATATATTTACAATATTGTGCAGCCATCACCACTGTCAGTTTCCAGAACCTTCTCATCATTCTCAGAGAAACCGTGGCCGCGAAACAATACTTCTTCATTTCCTACCTGCCAGCCCTGTCGACTACCATTCTGCGTCTGTCTCTGTGACCCTGCCTACTTTAGCCACTCTGTAAGCCGCGCCAGACATAATGTTCCCTAAGAGCACAGCCTTGCTCACTTGTGTTTTGTCTGACTGCTTTTGCGCCATGCTGCAGAGGTGAGCAGCTGTGATCGACGCTGAATATGCCGGGGGCCTGAAAATATTTGCTATTAGTGCTCTCCAGAACAAAGTTTGCAGACTCCGGAATGCGATGGAGGTGGCTGACCTCTATGATTATTTCATTAATGTGGGAGAGGAGCCTCATTTCCAGACTGTCAGGGGTAGACTTTCGCAGCATAAATGTAACCAAGACCTTTTAACTCCACCTGCTGAAATTCCTAGCGTTTTCTGCCTCCCTCGGTTTTGTAGCTAAAAGGATGGAAACCATTTGGGGACTGTAGTTAACGTATATTTCAAAATAGCAGGAAGAGAATTTTAAATGTTTCCCCTAAAAGAAATGAGAAATACTCGAGGTGATAGATATGCTTGTTAATGTGAATTGATCATTCCTCCACCTCTGCATGCGCTGAAATTGCATATACAAGAGCAAATATTTATTATTTAAGGACAAAACAAAAACCTTGGGGCCAGCAAGATGGCACAGAGGGTGAAGATGTTCTGCCACCAAGCCTGATGATGGCTGAGTTTGGATCCCTGGAATCTAAATGCTAGAAAGAGAGCTGATTTCTGCAAGTTGCCCTCTGAATTCCACATACTCACCAAGGCACACAAGTGTATGCACACACACACACTAATAAATAAATGTATTCTTTTAAACTTTGAAAAGGGGGCAAGAATATAAGACATTCTTTCCTGGCTCATTCATTTTCTTTTCTTCCATAACAGAAACACTTGGACTGGGAAGGAACAAGCATAGGACCAAACTAGCCCCTCTGAATGTGGGTGACAGTTGCATGGCTGGGGCAGACTGAGGGGCCACTGGCAGTGGCACCAGGATTTATCCCTACTGCATGTACCAGCTTTTTGGGATCCTATTCTCTTTGGATAGATACCCTAGATATAGTAGGGAGGACCTTGGACCTTCCCCCAAAGCAAAGTGCCTTACCCTCTCTGAGGATTGGATAGGGGTGGGGTGGGAGGTATGTGGTGGGAATGGGAGGAGGGGAGGGAGTGGGAAATTGGATTGGCATGTATAATAAAAAAAGATAGTTTGTTTTCTTTTTAAAAAATAAAAAATATGGTAATTTATTAATCCTTAGAGAACTTCATACAGTATATTGCTATCATATTCGTTCACCACCCCCCCAACTCCTCCAGGACCAAGCCCCTGCTTCCTGTTTTTTTTTTTTTTTTTAAGGAAGAGCCAGTCTCGTCCCAGTCCTCCACCTCTTACAGTCTTTGTGTCCCCTCTTCTGTAATGTTCTCTGAGCTTTAAGTGGGCAGTTTCACTGTAAATGCATTAATTGGGGGAAGGCACCTCATCTTCCCTTGATCTCTGTGTTTTGTCCAGGTGTAATGGTCTCCGTTTGTTGCAAAATTGACGTTTCTTCAGTAAGGGGTGAGAGCTCCACTTACCTGTGGATGTGAGGGCAGGTCTTGAGAATGCAGGTGGAGGTCACACTGGTTTAGGAAAGTGGTAGTTAAGTAGTGGCTTCTCTGCTAAGGCCCGTTAACCACCAGTGCTGGGTGGTGCAAGGTGTGAATTCCCTTCTATTGAGTACACCTTAATTCCAACTAGGTGAGTGCAGGTTACCTGCAGGATGTAAGTGCCATTATTGTATCTTTCAGGATCTCTTGCTATGTTGGTCACTGTCGTTCTTCGTTATAGGATGACATCCTTATAGCTGGATAGAACTATTGATAACATCCTTATAACTGGATAGAACTATTGATGACATCCTTATAGCTGGATAGAACTATTGATTGCTTCTCTCTTTTGTCAGCTTCCATGACCCTTTCCAAAACTGTGAGAACTGGCCCTCAGTGAGGAGGTCAAATCCAGGTCGATTCCTCCAAATCTTACGTTCTAAGTGTGTAGTGTCTTCAACCATAGGGTCTTACCTTTTATTTTTGGAAAGCACCAAGGGTAACAGCAAGAGTCTGTATTGTCTGGGGAGGAGTTTCTTTAACTCCCTTGACCAACAACTGGAAAGGTGGTTTCCCATGTCTGTGACTGGAAGTTTCATTAGATAGTCTATAGAGTTTTGGGGGGAATATTGTCTCCCTAATTTCTATATATCTTTAATTCAAATATATGTATATATTCATAGACTTATGTATATTTTATATAATTTTAAGTAGGAATAAATCATATAATTTCTTATGGGTTTTAAAAACTGCCTTAGTGCTTGCTACTTATTTTCCCTCGATGGTGCCATTACTTCTCCCTCCCCAGGTACGTCTGCCCACCTCTTTTCACATTTCCCTCTTATTAGTAACTCTGTCCTACTATTCCTGCCAGACCCCTCTGGTCGATACTGTCCATTCCTCATAGTTTTTCCTGATTATGAAATGATACTGGGTGAACCAGCTAACTTTGCAAATTCCTTTTCCATTAGTTTGAGTGATGGATTTGTTTTCCCTGCTCAGATTTTTGACCTCTTTTTTTTTTGTTTTATGATCTTCTCTCTTCCATGAAGAAAAATAAGACTTACAGTTCTAAAGCCACCACTGCATCTGTCTTCAAACTCATTTCTTATTTTACTGTTTATTTAAAAATACAAGCCAGGTTATCCTGATCTCTGACTTTCCAAGCCCCATCACTTTTGCTGTCCCGTTGAACGTACCAAGTGATGAGAGATGGTGTCGTGAGTGATGTAGAACTACGTGCTATCTCTCACTTACCAAACAAATGTTTGCATAAATGCCTGCATTATAATGGTACTGGACGAAACCCCAACAACAAAATTATCCATGGCAGAGTTTGGCGAACATATCACATATCACTAAAGATCCAGATAATCAACACACAGGTGTAACAGGTTTGTGTGTGTGTGTGTGTGTGTGTGTGTGTATGATGTTATATATGAGTATGATGCATACACATGAATGTGTAGGTACATGTTCCCATGTGTGTGCATGTGGAGGCCAGAGCAGGATATTGGATGTCTTCTTCCTTTGCTCTTCAAGTTCCTACCTTGAGACAGGGTCTCTTGCTGAAATAGAAACTCTCTTCTTTAGCTAGGCTGGCTATCCATTGAGTTATTGGGATCTGACTGCCTCTTTCCTCCTATTCTTGGGTCAGAGGCACACACAGCCAAGCCTGACTTTTTACATGGGTTCTGGTGATCTAAACTAACATACCCAGACTCGTGGGATAAACGCTCTTACCATTACCATCTACCTAGCTCTATTTATTTGTTTTAGTGACAAGGTCTCATTCTGTAGTCAAGGCTGGACTTAAATTTTGGGCAATCTTTCTGCTTCAGCTTTCTAGTCCTAGGATGATAGGCATGAACCATCACACGCTTTACTTCCAATATATTTTTTATTACAATAAAACTTTATTAGCAAAATATAACAGACCACACCCTATTATAAATGATATCATTCTCTCTCCTAACCTTGGGTGTGTTTATAAGTGTTTATTATTTTTAAATCTCTCTTTGCAAAGCTGATGGCTTCGTGAGGTTATGTTAGATACCCTTGCATGGCTGTCACCGTGCTTAGGCATGTTCTTTTGGCTCCTTCCATACCAGTAAGAATCAGCCAAAGCACCAAGCCCAACCTGATCTGTATTGCTCCTTCTGTCTCTCCACTTCTGGTCAATTACTGCCCACTCCACACACTTCAACAGCTCCTTAGTTCTCTGTGTTATTGTAGGAAGAACTGGGGAGAACATGCTTGTGGTGTGACCTTCTGAAAGTTGAGATTTCTCTATGTTCCTCTTGTCCTCTTTCAAATTCTCAGTGATTTCAAGTCTGTTTCAAGATTCTTGTTTTAGTTACCAGTTTCCCCCATTTGAAGTCATCTGGGAGGGTAAATGAAAAGTAAGGGGAAAAAATTCACAAAATACAGAAGGTGTTCTTATTCCTCTGGCAGGAAGGTAGAGAAAATGTCTGGGAAATACAACCAACTATTTGTGAATGGACACCTTGGTAAGAACTGGAGTCAATGGGAGAGAGCAAATGGAGTTTTGTGTAACTAGACAATGTCTTTTTTTCTAGAATGGCACAGTCTACATTTCCGTAGTTCTAGCTAGGAGGGCCTCTACAGTTCCTCTGAGAGAACCGCCTCCTAACTCCCCTGCTGTGTCTCAGAAAGAGTGTGACCACATGTGCCAAGGTCCTTAGTACTCTGGCAAGGTGCTGAGCTGAAACCCCAGGTCTCCCCAAACCACAGCAGTATCAGGATTCCTCACCTCCCCCAGTCTGTGAGCATATCATAGTCTCTGTGTTTTGTGAAGAATTATGTGCCTGTGTGGAATCTACTTGTAAATTATTTATCAAGTATAATATTAAAAGTTCTTTAAACAGCACCACAGAGTTGAAAGTTCAAATCTTCCTCTCTGCTCAAGTACAACCCTCAGTACATAGGCCTCTATTTCCTACTTTGTGAAATGGCCATAATAGTATCCATCCTATGGTATCTTCTTGTTCATTCAGTAATTCATTTAAGCAATGGTTCTTTGGTATTCCTGTATGTCATACACTATATGATGCTATTGCGAGACCTAATGAATGATAGATGCCAAACGGATGTGTCAAGGATTAGGGATAAAATATTGAATGTATCTTAGGTATACTGCTATATAATAATACAGGAGGTGTGTTGCTACCCAGCAATCCTGGTGTCAAGGATGTTAGATTTTCCATGTCACAGTCAAGGACTGTTTTCCTCATTCTTATCATATCCTATTAGTTGGTTGGCTTTTTTTTTTTTGCCCCAGGTATCAAGATTTGGTGTTCATCCTCTGTTACAAGTGCTTGTCCCAGTCACACATTTGACCAGGTTTCCTGTTTGCTGTAGTCCTGTCTCCTCCAATTTATTTTCTGGGAAAACAACTTACAGACAGTTGATTGCTCTTATGATCTTGCATGAGTGTGTGCTTCTCTGCTACATAGCATATAATTTCATTGACGACCATAAATCAAAAGTGAAGTTTTTTCAGAGTTTGCGGCCTGATGCCTTATTTTCCCTAAATGTGGGAGTGAGGCTTGTGTAGATAAGACACCCAGTCATTCTTAAATTCATTAATACATACAAAACATGGTATGCTCATGTTCTGGGGACAGAGAGACAACTGAGTCAGATCATTTGCCAGGGATAGCACCAACTTGGTTCTAGAAATTCCACCTCCTGACTTTGAGGACTTCCTCCCACGTGGCTCCAGGCTGGTGTGAGTAGACAGTGGAATTGGGTAGAAATCGTGACTTGTCATTTCCAATAGTAGGTCATAATATATTAGAGCTTCTACCTGGAAGTTTTCTCTGTATGGGATCCCTCACTCTGGGGGAAGTCAGTAGTCTCAGAATGAGCAGTCTTCCAGAGAGACCCATGTGACATTTAGACAGTAGCTATGGGTGTGAGTACTCAATAGCCTGTGACCTGTAGGTGTTACAGACCTAGCAAGTGTCATGTGATATTTAGGCAGTAGCTATGGGTGTGAGTTCTCACTGGCTTGTGACCTGTAGGTGCTACAGACCTAGCAAGTGTCATGAAAGGGCAGAAAGGTCATAGCAAGGGATGACAGTACCTATAGCAAGTGACATTTGCAGTGACGCTGAATGGTCATGAAGTAATGGTAATGGCCAAGAAGATGGTAGAAAATAGGTAGGCATGTGTGTGGTTGCTCCAACTGGGTGTTGTTGAGTAGCTTGAGAAGATGGAGAGAGAACAGGTACAGGATTACAACCCGTGGGACAAGGGGTTCCACTGGGGAGACTGTCAAGTTGAGCAGGGGCTGGATAACACAGGCAGTGCAGGCTATAGAAGCTACATGTTGGAACACTTCCTGTGGCCATGGTCATCCTATATCTATATGGTCCAGTAGGGTGGCCCAGCAACAGGTGGCTACTGATGACTAGAAATGTGGCTAGTATAAATGGGGAATTGTGTTATAATTTTATTCAATGTCAGTGGCTTTTAAATTTCCCTGTGAGGTTGGTGGTTGCTATATGGGGGAGTATAGACAGAGGAAGCTCTGGGAGTGGTCAGTGGAAAGCTGGGTTGCAGGCCTGCCTTACCAGGCTGGGTGACATTGGATCTTTCAGGAATTGGGGAGAACTTATTGATGGCCTGGAGGATGGGTAGAAGATGGCAGAGAGATTCTGCAAGGAGAGTTCAAGAGAGAGATGACAGGCATCCTACCAGTAGCCTGGATTCTGTGGCCTCTTGTGCCTTCCAGGGACCCTAGGACTGGAGAACTGGAGCTGTGGAAGCTGAGTGGACCCATTCCTGCCCAGACATGTCTGAATGAAGTAGCGTAACTCCCATCATACCAGTTCCTTGATGGCAAAAGGCTACCTCAGTTTACTGCCCTTACAGAAGAGTTTGTCTGCAGCCCCTGGCACTCACAGAAGTCCCTCTCACTGTGTGTCTGGTTCTCTGCATAGGAAGGCTGCTGACTTCCTATGCTTTGACTTCTTTACCTGTAGAATGGAATCTAAATACTGTCTACCTTATACACCTTTTATGAGCCTCGAGGGAGCTAAATTCATGTGAACTACTTGAGAGTGAATGGCACATGGGACGATTAAAGGCTTCTTGGAGCTAGAGAGATGGCTCAGTCAGTGAAGTGTTTGCTGTGCAGAAATGTGGATCCCAGTTTCCATGTAAAAAGCTGCTATCACAGTGTGTGTCCGTAATGGGGACAGGAGAGTGAAGATAGGTGGATCCCCATAGCTCATCTGCCAGCCAGCCTATCCAGTCAGTGAGCTCTAGGTGGATCCCCATAGCTCACCAGCCAGCCGGCCTATCCAGTCAGTGAGCTCTAGGTTCTGCCACAGACCCTGTGTTTAAATCAAATAGAACACAACTTTACCTTGGTGCTTGGATTAGAGGTATTCATTACTACACTCGGTGTTTTTATGATTTAAAATTTCCCTTTTTAATTTAGAAACACACAATACTGATGTTAACAAAAGAGGCATATTGCCACATGCCTTTAATCCCAGAACTCAGGAGGCAGAGGCAGGAGCTCTCTGTGAGTTCCAGGTCAACCAAGTCTACAAGGAGAGAACACATCTCAAAAACAACAATAAAAAATGGGAAGGGAGGAAAAAGAGGAGAAAGACAGGAGATACCTGCACACGCGCATGCGCGCGTGCGCACACACACACACACACACACACATGAATGCACATTCACATAGTCTCATGCACACACAAACATGCTTGGACACACACATACATCAAATAAACATAGGCACACAGAGAAGAATTGAGAGCAGCTTGCTGTCAATCATTTTATCATCATCACAGATTGTCATCTTTGAGTTAGGAATCTCTAGTTCCATATATTGACTTTGTCTCACCTCATCTGATGTCCAGGGCTTCTCTGAGCCTCATTTAGAAACTCACAAGGTGTATGTGTGTTGGGGTGTGCTAGGGTTTAACAAAGCAACAGGATGTTGCAGAGGGGAACAAAGACCAGGGATGAACAAAGTGGAGGAAGATGCTAGAACACTCTCTAGCCCATTTCCTCAAATGCCAGTTGTTCTGAAACAGGAAGGTAGAGGGCCAGGAAGATGATTAACTTTGGTGACAGCAGGTGAGTCTAAGTGAGACACAGCTGACGAGGGAACACCCGGGGCCTGTATCCCACCCAGTGGCGCTCGTAGGGGAGCCTCTCTCTGAGAAGATCATCTGGCTAGAGTGTCCCCTTTCTTCCTGTGGCCTCTGGAAGGCAGAGCACGTGTGCAATGACATGTTAATTGGCAAAGGTTTGGAATATCTCATTATCGCCGAGTACCGGTTAATATCACGTTAATATCCGATCTCTCCTCCTGCTGCTTGGTTCACGAAATGAGTGGCTGGGAGAGATGAATGAAATGCGCCCCCTGTGTGGCCTTACTCTGCGCTCACACCCGTCTGACTTAGCTCTGCTCTCACCTTTTGAGGCTCCCGTGGCTCACAGGGGTAAATATACTGTGTCCTGGTTCTCACCTCTTCATTCACTTGATTCCGGCTGCTGGGCTGTGCCTTGAGCCAGGAGACACACACACCTCTGCCATCTGCAGGACCACTCCTCCACATCCCCAAGTCTCACCATGTACCGTTTCTGTTGGGCCAACCCTGACCCCTGTCTGTAAAACACTGACATCATCCTTCCCTGCTTTTGCTCTGTCTTTGTTATACTTCCCTGCAGTGCCAACTAACTATGTAATTTAACTTTTTATAATATTTTGGAGTTTTGATGTTTGCCACCACAAATTAGCAGCCTCCCCCGAAAAGTGCAACTTCAGTTCTGTGCGGTCCACACTGTGTCCTCATTTCTTGGCATACTGCCTGGCATAGACTGTGTGACCAGCAGACATAGAATGAATGAGTCTCCGGGCTCCCAGGCTGCCGTTCAAGGCTGTGACCCCCGAATCTCACTTTATTCCACTCTCTTAAGAGTCCCTCCTGTTCCCACATGAGTTCTCTATACTTGTCCTTCATTCACATCGGGATATCCTTACTTTCCTGATCGGTTGTTGTCTCAGTCAGCTCTCTTTTGCCAGAAGGAAGCAGCTGAAGGCTCCCTACTGGGTGCATCCGACCTTTGACACTGTCGTATGACATTATCATTTACCCAGTCCATTGATGGCTAGACTTGTAATCAAGTTACAGAAAAAATACCTCATAATGTTTTAAGTTAGCTGAAGGTTTGTGTTGGGCTGTAGTCATAGCGAGTGTTGCTCCCATGCACACACAACCACAGATGGACCATAGCTTCACAGGGGAGACACCTGTGAGCCACCTTGTCATCCTCGGTCATAGCTGCTCATTGACTTTATGCTATATTCATTCGTTCTTATCGAGCGCTCTTGGGACTTGAGTCTTTCTTTACTCTTGGTGCTTCTGTCACTTATTTTTCTTGTGGCTCTGAGGAAATACCCAATGAGAGCAACTTCATGAAGGAAGGGTTTATTCAGACTCACGATATAGGGCAAGGGAAGCGTGAGGCAGCACAGTGCATCCACAGTCAGGGGATGGAGGGACTTGAATGCTTGTGCTCTGCTCCCTTGTTCCTTTCTATGGGATCCTGAACCCTAGCCCATTTAATCATGTGACTTTAATAAACTTAATCTGGATATTGCTGAGACTTGTCTCCTAGGTCATGGTAGATCTATCAAGCTGATAGCCAGTGTTAACCATTATAGTGGTCGTGCGTGGGCTTGCCTTGCCTTTGGTTTAGGACATTGGACATTGGTATCAGGCATACCTAGATTTTTCTTTCACTGCCTTGAATACTTGATTAAGTGAAAGAACTTCTCTGAGCCCATTTATTGTCCCCTGAAATTAGGAATAAGGATACCTACCTGAGAAGTCATTGTATAAAGGACAGAATACGGCATGCATGGGGGTACACAGTAGGTGCTCAAGGAAAGTGCCGGGGGCCGTGGAGTGAGAGTGGAGTCATGGATAGGTGTGGGATCAGTTATGCTAATTAGAGATATGTTATTTCCATGTGCTGGATTTGGAACGGGAGATTGTTTTTGTTCTACGTTAGAATAATGAGAAGACTCTTATCTTTATTGAAATTCTTCTGCCGAAAGAGGCGAGCTGTATCTGTGTCAAAGATAATGCTGGCTTTTTATAAGCCTCTGTGTGGTAGACAATAGCGGGGCCTTTTAACGCATGTGCTTAGGATTTTTCTGTCTGTCTCTCTATAAGATCTGTCAATTCCAGTCTTGTCTTGGCTTTCGGGTGACTTTTGTGACATTTGGGAAGTCATTTATTTGTGAATTATGGCGACATATGTGTCTGCATATACATGCACACCTGTATATACTCATGCATACATGAACATACCCAGTATACCTAGGGAGATAGGTGATTATGCGCAGATAGATAAATGCATATTAGTAAATACATATGGATACAGTGTAGTCGATGCACATATCCATTTCCATGCATGCAGACATGGTACTCTCCTGTGGGTAAAGTCTATAGGTGTGGTAGATCTTCAGAGCAAAGTGGAGTTTTGGTTGGTTGGGGCACAAGAGGGAAAACTGAAGCCCATGGCACTACCGTGTAGCTGCTGCTGTGCCATGAGAAATGCTACCAATGCTAAACATGGCATATAGAAAATTAGGCTGCTTGAAGCAAAACAGGAAATGGATCATATACCAGATCTCAGGTGGGAGGGTGGGGGCTGCTGGCATTGGCTCCAAAAGGCTTGGAACCACTCTGCTATTCTAGAGAGCTATAGGTAGGGGCTCTGCTCACTTACCCCAGATGATTTACTTTCCCTGGTAGTGTGACGTGAGTATTCACAGCCCTCAGGAAGGGACCTGAATTACCACACAGCTCCTGTGTTGGTGTTCTTAGAGACTCCATGTCCCTGTGACAGTGGACTTGGCATGGAAAGGGAGCAGGTTACTTGCTGTTAACTGAACCACCACTGTAGCTATGACTTTGGGAAGATGCTCAGCCCCCAGGACTAGTCCGGTGATGTGCATAGAGCATCCAGAAGTATAACTCTGACTCACAGAGAGGCACCCAGGCAACACAGGATCTTCCTTCTTTGCCCAGCTACACGGTCATTTCCAGACCTCAGAGTAGCAAGACCCTAGTGGACAACAAGGAAGCACAAATGAGACATGATGGGATGTGCTTAGCGACCATTGGGATCCACCAGTTTAACAGTTCCCAGAAGACACAGGACAGGAGAGTTTAAAATGAACAAGAACAGAGGAAACAAAGGCTGAGGTGCCACAGTACGGAGAGGAGACAAAAGAGCCAACCTGGAATCCCTCCATAAGCAAGGTCAAGCTGCGTACTGAACCTCACTGACTGTGCGATCTTAGACAGGTCAGCTTATCTCTTTGGGGTGTGAGGAAGGTACTGATTATATCTACTTTATATGTCATGAGATGTTAGGGCCTCTCCATGGGAGGGACAGTGATGACAACCTAGAGCATGTTCCCAGGGGGCTGGGATGAGAGAGGGTCGGAAGGAGCAGTTGCTGCAGTTAGGAAAACTCAGGGGAGCGGACGTAGGTGTGATCCATCTTGCGGCTTCCTCTCATACCACTTTCCCCATTGAGCTCTTTCTACGTGGGCCACATCTCCCTTCCCAGAGGCCTTTGCTGCCTCAGAGCTTATGCTCACTTCTCTTGGGCTGAGATATTTTCAGTGTTTTGCAAGACAGGCTCCTTCACACTCTTGGGTCTAGTTTCAAATTTCATCTTCCTTCTTGAGACCTTCCCTGTCCATCCTGGCCAAGTGCACATTCATGGTCCCTAGGTCAACCACCCTCTGCCATGCTCTGTTCTAACCTCATGATGTAATTACTTTTCACGTTGTTTACCCCACTGTTTTCTACACACACCACATGGAGCTCTCTAAGGATAATAGAGGGCCTTAATCACTGCTGCCCCCATCCCATTCATCCCGCGCTGATTGCAGAGAGATGCCGAGTGATTATGGATGTCTGAGTGTGAACGATCCAAGTGTGACATCTCTGAGTCCATATAAGGAAGTAATTCCATACTCTGAAGACTGAGTACCCTTCCCCAGACGGGTGTGAACTAAAACAGTAGCCCCACATATTGGGATGCGGTAGACAGCTGGTATGCTTCTCTTCAGAAGAAGTTAGGACCTCAATGGTACTTTCTGGCACATAGCTTCTTCCTGTGCATCTAACTTTGGCCTATTGAGCTAGAGGTGGCTGGAAGAAGAACCAGCAGCAATGAGATGTCCTGTCTCACAGCCGTGGTGACTCAGTTGCTAATATTCAGCTCTCTTGGCTGACCAAAAGCCATCCTAAGGAATGGGGAAAGGAGAAAAATGGACACGGATTTCAGATCTGATGCTGTCAGATAGCTTTTTCTTGTCATAACCTATTCCACAACTTAGTGACTTAAAAATAACTGGCTTTTCACTTCCTTTGTGTCTGGTCCTGCTGTGGCTGTCTTGTTTGGAAACTGTTGGGCTCTCTTGTGTCTAAGATGGCTCTCTCATATCTGTGGTATTTGGTAAGCTGTCACCTCTTAAGCTTTGGTCCTTCTCTAAGTGGAATCCCAGACACCAGTTGACTGGCGTAGGTTCTTACTTATGATGCTTTCAAGTTTCTGAATGTCTGTGCTCATGCTCTTTGTGTGTGCGCATACACACATAAGGGTGCACATACGCATGTGTGAATGCACCTGTGAAAACAACAGTGCAGCCTTGGTTGTCCTACGTCAGGCACTTTCCACTATGCCTTTAAGATGGGGTCTCTTGTTACACTCAAGCTTGCTAGGTGGGCCAGGATGGCTGGCCAGTGATCCCTAGGCATCTGCCTGATGCTGTCTTCTTAGCACTGAGGTCACACTAGCATGTCAGCATGCCTAAATATTTTTATGTTGGTTCTGGGCATCAAACTGAGGTCCTCATAATATTTTACCAACTGAACGCCCCCCCCCCCCCATGGACTTTTTAAAGCCTCTGTTCAGGGCAGGTTTGTTGATGTCTTACTCACAAAGCTAATAGTGTAAAAAGTGGAAGCACAGAGGTGTGGTTCCAAGGAATTAGTTAGACATTGCCAACCATCTGTCCTTTGTGCAGGTAACTCCATGCATGGACTATGTCAGTCCTTCAAAGATTTCATTCTTAAAGTAAGGGCCTTTATTGCTTATTATTTATAGATGGCGCCTCAAGGGTCACAGATATTGAAGGAGGTGTGTTCACACAGTTGGGACTGACTGTGGAGAAACTGCATTGAGATAAATTTAAACAAGGGAAGTGTGACAGGAGAGAGACCAAGTCCAACTCTGCTGAAGCAAAGAGCCAGGCTGGGAGATTTTCAAGGAGGGGAATACTTAAGTTTCCTGTGTTCACTAACTGGCCTTTTCAAAGGAAAAGTAAATGTTCTTGTAACTTAAGGATAGCAGAGAATCTTAAAACTTGAGTCAGTGCACTCTGAGATAGGCTCCTTCCCACCTCTTGCTGTATAGCCTGGGTTCCTACCTTAGCTTCCTGAGTTCTGCGTGCTGGGAATAGAGGTATGTGTCATCATGCTTGGCTCTCCTGTTCTCCCCCTCCCCCCTCTCTCTTTCCAAAGTTTTATCCATCCTAGGCTGCCCTCAAACTCACTCACCTCCCCTTCTTATCTGAGGATGACCTTGCTGTAACCTGCTGGCTTTCACTTCCCTAGTATTGCACAGGTAGGCAACACCCACCAGATTTATGCATTGTGAGCTGGGGTCAAATGCAGGATTTCCCACATGCTAAGTAAGCACTCTACTAGCTCATCTGGATGATGCTTATATTTCAGTGAGATCTTTCCTAGTGAAAGACGTCTCTCTGACTATCTATTCATTGGAGTCCTCTAAAAACATAGAGCTGATAGAATAAAAGATCTATTTCTTTTTTTATATCTATATACATACGCATACATGCACATGTGTGTGTGTGTGTGTGTGTGTGTGTGTGTGTGTGTGCATGTGAGACGGGGAGAGAGAGAGAGAGAGAGAGAGAGAGAGAGAGAGAGAGAAAGAGTTACCTACAGACTGTGGTCTGGCTAGTCTGACAGCGACTGTTGCCCAGTGGAAAGGCAAAGATCTGGTAGCTGTTTAGTCTATGAGATTGTATGTCTCAGTGTCTCTTCCGTCTGTCTTGGAATCCCTAAGAAGATGGTTCAAAAACTGGTGAAGGAGTGCCTCAGTAACAGGATCAATGAACTCACCAGCCCAAGAGAGAGCAAACAGGCAGAAAACAAAGCTTCCTTCTTCCATGTTCTTTTATGTGGGCTGTCACCAGATAGTACAGCCCCAATCTAGGATGGGCCTTCCCACCTCAAATGATCAAATAGAGAAGATCTTTCACTGGTGTGCAGCTGCTCGGGTTTTAGCTGATTCTAGACATGGTCAAATTGACACCCAAGATCAGTCATCATGGGCCGTAACACCAGTAAGAGAGGAGGCGGCTGTCAAACATTTTAAATGGGCAGAGGAAGTATGTTTTCTAAACTAAATTTTTCTGAGAATATGGAGAGCACAACAACCAGAAGAAGTTTGTTGTTGGGGAAATATTATTTTAAGGTGTGTTACTTTTGTTTATGTTGCATTTGTTTAACTCCGTGAAGCTGTATTACTGTGCCTGTCTAACACATTGGAGCACTGAACTGAAACCCCAAGGTCCAAATCAGGAGCAGAACGAGAGAGAGCATGAGCAAGGAACTCAGGACCACGAGGGGTGCACCCACACACTGAGACAATGGGGATGTTCTATTGGAAACTCACCAAGGCCAGCTGGACTGGGTCTGAAAAAGCCTGGGATAAAACCAGACTCGCTGAACACAGCAGACAATGAGGACTGCTGAGAAGTCAAGAACAATGGCACTGGGTTTTGATCCTACTGCATGTACTGGCTTTTTGGAAGCCTAGGCTATTTGGATGTTCACCTTACTAGACCTGGAAGGAAGTGGGAGGTCCTTGGACTCCCCACAGGGCAGGGAACCCTGACTGCTCTTGGGCTGATGAGAGAGGGAGAGTTGATTGGGGGAGGGGGAGGGAAATGGGAGGCGGTGGCAGGGAGGAGACAGAAATCTTAAATAAATAATAATAATAATAATAATAATAATAAAACACCTAATGGACTAATAAAGCACTGAATGGCCAATAGCAAGGCAGGAGAGAGGAATAGGCAGGCTGGCAGGCAAAGAGAACAAATATGAGGAGAATGCTGGGAGAAAAAAGAATCTGGGGAAGAGGAAGGAGCTGAACTTCAGGGACCAGCCACCCAGCTACCCAGATACACAGCCAGACATGGAGTGGGAAGGAAAGAAAAGGTGTATGGAAATAAAGAAAGATAAAAGCCCTGAGGCCAAAGACAGATGGGATAATTTAAGTTTAGAAAAGCTGTCAAGAAACAAACCAATCTAAGGCCTGGAATTCATAACTAAGAATAAGGCTCCGTGTGTGATTTATTTGGGAGCTGAGTGGTGCCCCCCACCTCCACAAAAGACTAAGGAGCAGTTTGTTTGAAAGTTCATTAAGTTGAGTGGAACAATGAAGCCATCTTGATCAGAACAGCAATTGAAACCCAGGACTTAACTGATGCCAATTCCTCTGTGAGCCAGCATCAGTGCACACCTTATCTGTGAGCAACATTATCTGTGAGCAACACCAGTGCACACTTCCTCTGTGAGCTAACACCAGTGCACACTTCCTCTGTGAGCCAGCACCAGTGCACACTTCCTCTGTGAGCCAGCACCAGTGCACACTTCCTCTGTGAGCTAACACCAGTGCACACTTCC
The DNA here is from genome assembly GCF_018167655.1 of Microtus oregoni. Taxonomy (NCBI): domain Eukaryota; kingdom Metazoa; phylum Chordata; class Mammalia; order Rodentia; family Cricetidae; genus Microtus; species Microtus oregoni. The sequence goes on from NW_024543079.1 coordinate 7,503,351, forward strand.
TCTGTGAGCTAACACCAGTGCACACTTCCTCTGTGAGCTAACACCAGTGCACACTTCCTCTGTGAGATAACACTAGTGCACACTTCCTCTGTGAGCCAGCACCAGTGCACACTTCCTCTGTGAGCTAACACCAGTGCACACTTCCTCTGTGAGCTAACACCAGTGCACACTTCCTCTGTGAGCTAACACCAGTGCACACTTCCTCTATGATTTCTAGTGGCTTTGTGCAAATCTGGCTGCATTTGGCAGAGACAAAGCTGCCACTCACCATTTAACAGTAGCTTCTAGAAATTCAGTCTTACTTGAATAACAGAGTGTATTTAACACATCCCCGGGTCCTATAAAACTGCAGATCAGCACATAGTAAAAGCAGATCTTAAAATACACTGTGGGATTTTCATTGTGCAATGTCAGAACTAGGAGGGCCCAAGAGTGCAAGTTTGTCTATTCCCTTGGCTGCTCAAGTGGGAACTGGTCTTGTCCAAGGCCACTGAGACTGTCTTGGATCTGTGGCTGTCTCTAGCACTCCCAATCCTGTTTCCAGTGCAGAGTTCCTCCACCCCTCTCTCAGGCTTTGGGGCAGTGGCTTCTCCTGTTTTTCTTTCCTTTCTTTTTAAAGGCCCACTGGCAGCTACTGCTCTAAGGCAGAAGATGTATTCATTTAAATGACTTCGTTTGGAAATAGAAGCTTGAATAATGATGTTACCATTTATAATTGCTCTGATTAACCACACCACCGTTTTGCAGTTTAGAATAAAAAAAGCCTCATTTCCTTTGTGATGTGAATTTTAATTGCTTTCTCTCAGGAAGACCCCTTCAGGCAGACTTGCATGCTTCTCAGTTTCCCCCAACTTCAGAAAGACCCCTCAGGCCAGACCTGCATGCTCTTGACTTCTCTGCAGAGATTTGGACTGGACACGGGAAACTGTTCAGGGAATTCCTGGATGATTGGAGATTCTGGGAAAGATGCTACTGATGTCTAGAGTCACTCACCTTTCAACTTCCCTGGGGGATCAGAGCACAAGGGTTGCCACAAAGCTCAGACTAGAGGCCTGGGATAAGGGGATTTGAGACTTTTCTTACGGTGTTTAAGGTTTCCTGTAGATGTCATCCTTAAGATTTCAAACAGGGCAAGATCATCCATAATTCATCTGCCAGTGAACCTGTCTGTGTCTTCTCAAGTGAATTTCCTTTTTCTTTACTTTTTAATCTTTAAGGCATTTCAGTTATTGTTTGACATTTTACCCATACAAAATCAGAATCAGCCCAATACAGTGGGAAAGACAAGAATTTGAGAAAATATAGGTGGCTATTTATCTGATCTTGGGTGGAAGCAAGGGATTTCTGTCTATAAAAATCAGAAAGTAAATTACAAGGTTATAGGTGATGGATTTAGCAGCACAGAAGTCAGAAAATATTGTTAAGTAAAAAATGCAGTCACACAAAAGTTAAAAGGAGAGTGACCCCAGGAAAATGTTTATACCGTAGAAGAATCACAGTAGTCAGCCAGTTTTAATATCTAAAGAGCAGTAATGAATAGCCAAAGACGAGAGTCCGAACAGAGAAGTAGAGGTGTGCGAACAGACAACGTATGTGAGAGAGACTGCCAGTCAGTGAGAATCTGGGGCATAAAAATCAACAGCCCAGCTTTACAACTGAAATGTAAATTGGAAAAGACAAAAAGAGCCTGCAAAGTGCCTGCTTTACAAGCACAAAGACCTGAGTTCAATCCCCACAACCCATGGTCAGAACAGCTGATCATCGTAGCTTGCATTTATGACCCCATATGAGGGAAGCAGAATGAGGTCCCCAGGGGCTCTCTGGCTAGCCACTGTAGCCAAATGGGGGAGCTCCAGGCCAAGCCAACAAGATAGTTTGTCTTAATAAAAAGATGGCACCTGAGTTTGTCTTCTAGCCTTTCTGTGCTTGTGTACCCACAGATGTATGTGAACCAACACACATACGAACCTATACACAGATACATACACACAGGACACACACACACACACACACACACACACACAATCTCTTTCTCCATTTACAGTGCTAACTAACAGTGATACGGTTGGGACTGAAGTGATGTGATTGTCAGAGTGTAAATTCCTGCAGAGCTTTCGGAGCACAGTTCTATCGCCATGCGTTCTCAACCACAGGGCACGTTGGAGGGTGTGGTGCGGGGCTGTTTTGTCACTGTGGGAACACTGCAGTGCTCAGACATGTAGTCAGTGATTTCTGTGGGGACTCTTTATGCAACCAGGAGATGTAGTTGAGAGGACTGGTGTGTCTACTGAGAGAGTGTGCCCTGCTATTTTCTAAAGTGGAAGGAATAGTCTTCAAAGTGATGAGAAAAAAACACACTATATTAAATCCATCTAGTCCACCGCCAGTTTTCTATGATCATTATCAATATTATGTATTGTGTATAACTGTGTATGCCCTACTGTCCGGTGACCGACACCGCAGACCACACACCACCCCACATACATGAAAATAGCACACTGTGTCACACTGTGACAGATGCCCACGTTGCACCTGTGGCAGGATCTTTCCAGTTGCATTATATGCTTTTGGAACTGCCATGCCTTACTATGTAGTATGTTGTTAACTAGGATGTCACATGACCATCTGGCTGTAGAAATTAACATGTGCATACACAGTGATCCTGTAATTCCATCTCCGGAAACTGATTACTTTTAGAAAATCATTAGTGATACTTATGAGAGGTGGTATAAAAATTGCTTTCGGATATCATTTAAGATGGAAAGAAATGAGAAAAACAAATTTAAAAAGTCTAGACATAAAGAATGCTTAAAGTCATTATGATGGTTTCATTTCATCAAATTATCTGGAGATGTAAGAAGAAAGGATCAGGTCAAAGTAATATTGAATGCAACCTTTTTTTTTTAAAAAAAAAGCCACACTATGTTTGGTTGAAAAATTAACCAGTCGCTGTAGCTCAGGTCTGCAGTTCCACCAGTTTGAGAAACTGGTGAAAGAAGGTCATGAGCTCACGTCCCGCTTGGACAGCTTAGACCTGTCTCAGTTTATAAAAGAAAATGTGGCTGAGAATGTAGCTCATTGATCGGACACCTGCCTAGTGTATGCATTTCCCTAGGCTCGCCACCATCTCTCTCTCTCTCTCTCTCTCTCTCTCTCTCTCTCTCTCTCTCTCACACACACACACACCCACACACACTCATACACAAATGCTTAATGAGTTGTGCCTTAGTTGTAATGTTCCTGTTTTTAAAGGGAAACATAAACACATGTAAGTAAATAGAAGAAAATAAAGCTAAGACTTATGACTTTCTCCCCCCTGTGGAAAATTTCTGTTCTGAAGGAATTTGCAAACTATTTTTTATATTTCTGTAGTAAATCCTTTTATAATGAATGCTAAAATAAAACAAATATAAATGAAAGGAGAACGAGCAAGTTTAGACTAGGTCTATCTGCGTCTAAATAATCTGAGATTGCATATACTAGCTCATTGCGCTGTTGTCATATTTGATTCTATTTTTGAAATGCTTGTACTAAAGGTTCTTGCAAGATTGGTCTAAGGGTGAATTCAGAGTACAGGGAAAGAGAGGAGTGTGGAGCTGAAAAGACTCGCTAAATATTGCGAGCGCCGTCTGTTCCAGCCTTAGTCTGTGTAAAATGATGGATTTGGATCTGTTGATCTTAACTGCTCTTCAAAATTTTGTCTTTGTTCTGATTATGTTCTATGCAATCATATCCTCTTGTTTGACTTTCCCCAAATGAAGGCCAACAGGCCTGCTCCCAAGGCGAAATCACTTAATATGGTAAGATTTTTTTTTTTTTGAATAGGTATATTTTTAAGCTGGGTACAGATCTTTCCTTTCTGTCCCTTCTTTCTTACCATTTTGACAGAGTTTTCTAAAATTTCATCAATTTCCCAGAGGTGGTAAAGTGACAATGAAACAGCTCTCTGTGTGCCATGTTAATGAACATGCAAACCCATCTATCCTGGGTTAGGAAAGTTTGGAAGGATGGACTGGCAGAATGGCTCAGCGAGTCAGTACACTTTCTGCCAAGCCTGACAGCCTGGTTTCGATACCGGGGATCCACATAGTAGAATGAGAGAGCAGGTTCCACAGATTTATTCTTTACCCACCACTGTAATGGGTGGTATGTACATTCTTACACATGCATGCATGCCTGCATACTGCATACATACACACAATTAAATGAATGTATTGCGTTTCCAACAAAATTTGGAAGGCTGTATTAAGTCTTTAAGCATCTTCATGTATTAAGTCTTTAAGCATCTTCATGCCAGTAATCTCATTGAGAAAATAGTATTCTAAGAGGCAAATTAGATGTGTATCATAGTTTCTCAACAGTGAGTTCCAGTGCTGTCCTTTCTAGAGTTTGAGGGGATAATACAGAAACCAGTAGACTGGGAGCCTCTTGGGAAGAGATGCATGCTGGACTGTCCAGAAGATGATGGTGTGCTGGGATCCATGTTCCTGATACAGTTCTTTGTCTTTGTTGTCTAGATGAACTTTGTTTATATCCATTAGCTTGGATTTGCATCTGAGTATTGAGAGGGAGCTGACATATGAACTTGACTAGTGTGCCCTCCTTCTCTGTGCATTCATTGTCTTGTCTGTGAAATGAGCCTGCTAATGTTTCACTTACAAGGGTTTGCATGGGCAAGAGTACACATAGACCACATGGGCAAGAGTACACGTTTAGACCACATGCCTGTGTCCGCTCCTATGCCCACCTTTTGTCTTCAGTGATTTGGAATTGTAGTTTCAGATGCTTTGGCCTTATTTATTGATTCTTCTGGGCTCTCTAGGAAATAGCCAGGCTGCCAGACTCCTCATTCCCCAGCAACCTCCATATACAGTGCTGACTGAACCCTTTATTAGCCTTGGAATCAGACTTGGGACCAGGGTTGGTGTCATTTTTTCAGTTCCTTCTCAGGTGTCATAATGCCAAAAGGGTAGTTTAATAAGATAGGCTCCTTATCATTATTGTCATTTTACTTATTTTATATTTTGTGCATGCATGTGTGTGTGTGAGTGTAGCCTGTATGTGTGGCGTATGTTCATATGTGTGTGTGTAGGACTGTGAGCAGATACCCAGAGGAGGGTGCTGAGTATCTTGCTATATCCCTCTTTTTCTTATTTCCTTGATGAGACAGAGTCTCCCACTGATTGTCGAGTTTGAGACAGGGTCTCCCACTGATGGTGGATCTGTGATGGCAGCCATCAAGCCCTAGCAATACTTCTGTCTCCATCTCTCATAGTCCTGGAATCACAGGTCTGTGTGCAGCCCTGCCCAGCTTTGTGTGTGGATGCTAGGGTCTGGACTTGTCTTCATGTTAGCTCAGCAAGCCTGCTTGTGCCTACCCACTGAATCATTCTCCTATCCCCAGGATGGAATATTTTTATGGAAAATGTTCTCACAAAATGAACTGACAAGTTTTAGATATCACATGAAAAATTAAGAGTAGGAGAGTAGAAAGACTAAGGAAAAAGTAACAGCATGTTTTATGATTACCTAAGCATATCAATTATTTTTCGTGTGCTTTTTAAGGTTGTTTGGTTTAATGCAATTGATTTCATGAATAGCCATATGCTTAGATTTTTTTCATTAACCATATAGTATAATATTCACTCTTTCATGTTTTTAAAACTCTTTGTAAAACACCTTTGCACATACGCATCATATTCCATTTAGTAGACAGATGATTCACATTTAGATATCTTGATTGTTTTCAAACCAATAAAAACCAATATTGCCTTTTCACATTTGATAGTTTTGTTTCTTACTCTTGGTGTCAATATTTTACAAATTGTTCCTTGTTTTTTTTTAAATTCATTATTTCTTTCAGAATTTACTAATGCTCTCCAAATGACAATTAATGAATTTGACAGAGTCCGAGTTTTGTTGCTGAAAGTGTGTGTGTGTCTGCATGCATAAGTGTCCTTTATGGTCAGAGAGCAAAGAACTGGGGAAAGCAAACAGGCAATGAATACAAGCGAGAGCGAGAAAACTTTGCCAGTTATGCTAAGCGCGGCAGGATTGTTTTGGTTCAACATCTGTAGTGACTTGTGGTTAAATCAGTAAAAGATTCTAGCTATCTTTTAAATGTTCTATTGTCTATGATTTTTAGTGGATTCTAGCTATCTTTTAAATGTTCTATTGTCTGTAATTCTCATTGAGAATCTGGGTCTCACAGTGGCCCTGATGAGAAACCATGGTACAAAAGAAAGCAAACTGACTTGTTGCGAATACTTACAGCAGATTGGAAATAACCTTTGCAAATGATACGGGGAGCGTGTGTGTATGAGTGTGGTATATGTGTACATGTGCTGTATGCACATGTGTGTGAGCAGAGGCCAAAGCAAGACACCGAGTGTCTTGCTATGTGTATAATAGCTTTTGTTTACATTTTTGTTAAGAATTTGGATCATTAAAAAATAAAATGAAGATGTGTTCCTTCCAGGGGATAAAGAAACAGATTTTTCTTCTTCCCTGCCTCGAGTCTTATTGAAACTTGTACCAATTTTCTGGAGTCGGTCACCCAGCACTTACAATTGCTTTCAGCAGAAAGGATCTTATTTCAGGAGCCTGTGAAGAGGAAAAGGAAGTGTGTTCTCAGGACTGAGAGTCCATGTGGAATGACAGAAGATGCCCAGGATTTTGGCTTGTGCCTGTGGCATGGAAAAGTCTGAGGGGGCCGCGTTTATGTTGGAGTGCAGTGCAGCCATGTATTGTCAGAGAGGAGCTGGTCTGCAAGGGGAGGAGAATATGGTATAAATGACAGACTTGCCCCAAATTCTCACCTTGCTGGAATGAACAAACGTACCCAAGATTTGGGGATAATATGACTATCTGTTGTTGGTGAGAAGATGGCCATGGTATTTGTTGGCGGGCAATGTTAACCAGAGAGGCCACCTGCCTCTGCGTAGCTCCTACAGCTGGCTTCATTGTATGTGTGTTTGATGCTGAGTTTCGTTTACTGTTGCAGTAGTAAAATACCCTGGCAATAACAAAGTAAGGCAGAAAGGGCTTCCTTGGCTCACAGTTTCCGGCTATGGTCCATCACTGGTGGAGTAGTCAAGGCGGCAGGAACTTGAAGCAGCTAGTCACATTACGAAGAATGAGTTTGCTGTGCCAATAGCACTTACTGTTTGAGGGAGAGGGTGGTAATGCACCAGAGATAAACACAAACAAGCCTAGGGTAGAAAATGATGGGGACTATTGAGAGAGAATGATGAAGAGGTAGATGAAGACAGTGATAAAGAGGCTGTGATGGTCCCTCTGAGGAGGTGACATTTGAGCTGACATTTGAGGCCCAAATGTCAAGAGTGAGGCTGCCACATGAAGTCTTGGACAGAATCTCTTGTTCTTGTGGTCTCTCTGTCTCCTCCCTGCGACATAACCTCTTTAGCCATTCCCACATCAAAACGGCACCATGAACATCCAGCCCAAGCTGAAACTGGGCCCTAGGTGTTTTTTCATGATTTCTCATTTCCCTTTTGTTTTCGTCCCACTCCCACCTCTCCTCCTGAACCATACTCCCAGCCAGAAGCATTCTCCCTCGAGAAGACTGCCCTTCACTCGGCTGCACACCCTCCTGATGAATCGTCCTGTCTCCACTCTTGTCCTTCATCTCCCACATCCCATAATTATTTGTCGCCCAGCAGTTGAGTTGGGCTGATCAATATGGTAACTGCCAGCCACACGTGACTGCCTAAAAGGAAATTAATTAGACAATCCAATTAAGCCTTCAGTTTTCTCAGTCACATCTGCCGTGTTTCAAGTGGTCAACAGCCGTGTGGCCAGAGACATGACATATTCTTGACAGCCTGTCCATATGGCGTGACATCAACGCAGGAAATTCATCTGGAAATCTAGAGTGTTGAAACGCCAGGTCACATCCCTCTCTGTCCAAGAGCTCAGATGTTTTCACAAGCTCCCTTGGACTAAAATCCCCACACTCACTCCAGGGGAGCGCCACAGACTGCTACTCAACAGTTCATACCACATCTTCTTCTTCCCTTCCTGGGTCATATAGTCAGACCCCATATTCTGTTTCCAGACCACCAGGAGAATGTGTCTTCCTTGGGGCTTTTCATGAGCATTTTCACCTTGAGTTCCCTTCCTATGGAATGCTCGTCTTCTTTGCTCTAACACATCAGAGCCTTGGTGTTGGGTATTGATTGATGATATTTGCCGTTTCTTTCCCCTGGCTCCTTGTGCCCTTAGCATCCTTCCTAACTGAGCCAGTAGCTTTGGTGGGTTGGTCATGCCAGGCAGGAGGAACAGCAAGTTTAAAGACTGGGATATGTTTGATGTGTTTGTGGAAAAGGCAAGAAACAAACAACAGAAGCCCAGACTGGAGTGTTTAAAGTGTGCTTCATGAAGGAGAAGTTGTAAAAATAAAGCATATATTAAAAGGGGGTCAGGGCACACAGATCACATGAGCCCTGGAAAACCACCAAGAGAAAATTGTATTGTATTCCAGGTTCAGTTGGGAGCCATGGGAGGTTTTTTAAATAGAGGAGAAATATCTGATTTCTGATTTGCTCTCTCTTCTATCTTTAGTTCTTTGCCTCTATGGGTAACTCTGTTTTAACTTTTTTTTTTTTTTTTTTTTTTACCTTAGGTGGAGGACTTGGGGATAGTTTTAGTTTTGAGATTTTCTTTCCCAAGGGACAGTACTCTCTCAGAGGGAACAATTAAGACTCCCAGCACACTTTGATTCTCTGACATGCCTTCTGAGGGGCATTGTTGCTGAGTTTGAAGGGTAAAATCCTTAGCTTCCTCCAGATGGGGACAGAGGCACAAACAAAAACCAATTAGCAAAACTTCAAAGTGTGGATTGCAGCCATTTGTTAGGGTTTTGAAATGCAAATAAAAAATCCTTGCCTAACTCCTCCCTGGGAAGGGGGAATATCTCTGGGACTCATGCTTGGTCTTAGAGTTTCTCTGTCTAAGACCATGTGGCCTCCACCTGGAGACATATATGACCACAGTTCATGTCTGTTGCTTGTTCTTCTCTCACTTCCTAAAAACCAAACTGGGGAAAAGATATCCACTTTTCCCCAAATGTTCCCTTAGTTCTAAGATGCTGTTCAGGAAACAGAGGTACCTGTAGATAAGCTGTTGCTTTCTGGAAACAGCTACAGCTTAAACATTATATTAAAAATACACATCCATGTCAAGAAAGGTCCCCATTTTAGAGACGTTAAAACAAGAAGCAAAACTCATCTCTCTGCCTACGTATATATCTTTATCTGTGTAGCTATCATCTGTCACTTATAATCTATCTATCTGTGCTGCTCTGAGTGACCCCAGTAGGTTTATGTTTAAATACTTGGTTCCTCATACTTGGTGGAACTGGTTGGAAGGATTAGGAGGCGTAGCCCTGTTGGAGAAGGTGTGTCACGGGGGCCAGGCTTTGAGGTTTCAAAGATTTGGAGCATTCCTGGTGTGCTCTCTATCTCTTCCTTGCTGTTCACGATGTGAGCCCTCAGTCGTTCCCACCACCATCACCATCTCATTCCAACATTCTGAAACTGTAAGCTTGGTTGAACACTTTCTTCTTTTAGCTGTCTTGGTCATGGTGCTTTGTCACAGAGAGAGCAAAGATGCTATTTGCTGTCTGTTTAATTATGTGGCGTGTTGTGTGAGTGTGGTGTCTGAGAACACATATGTGTGCTGGTGCATGAACTTGAACTTGTTGAGGTCAGAGGGTCACATTTGGTATTTTCCTTTATTACTCTCTGCTGTGTTTCTTAGACAGGATCTCAGTAGATTGATTGGCTAGACTGGCTGGCCAGTAAGCTGCGGGGATTCTTTTGTCTTTGAAATCTAGTCTTAATTTATACTTATGTGCCACTGTGTTTGGCTGATAGTCCAAACTCAGGCCCTTGTGCTTGCATAGCAAGTTCTTTAGTCACTCCAAGCCCTGGTATATATGTATGTATGTATGTATGTATGTATGTATGTATGTATGTATGTATTATGATCTATCTATCTATCTATCTATCTATCTATCTATCTATCTATCTATCCATCTATTATCTATTATCTATCTGTCTGTCTGTCTATCTATTATCTGTTTATCTTCTTTCTTGTGTTCATCACTTTCCATTTGTATCATTTTTCTCTCATCTGTTGATGAAGTATCATGGTTTGAATAAATGTGTCTACAGGACCATCTGACAGACTTGATTTCATAGCCATGGCACTGTGGGAGGTGGTAGAATCTCTAAGATGTGGGGCTCTAGCTCAAGTCTGGGTCCTGGCCATTCATGGGAAGCAAGTCCTTGACTGTGTCTGATGCTGTTGATGCATTCCAGATGCAGCTCTTTTTATTGCATTCATCTGTTTACTAAAGCATTTTAATTATTGTCCTACGAGCTGATCTTGCTTCTCAGCCATCTAAGATGACATATGTGTACGTATTGCTCAAGAATCAACAGGATTGAGTTTCTGGGCCTGAAGGATGGAGTAGAGGTCACTTAGAAGGGACACATGGAAGAAAGCTTAGGGGGTAACTATACCAGCAGCTTTGTAGCAGACTCTTTTCTGCTACTTTGGAGCTGTGCAGCACCAGGTGAATTCTTTCACCTCTGAGTCTGCCCCCTCATCCATAAAACAGGTTGAACAAGTTTTCAATCTCTTAGCCATAGTTCTTGAGGCCAAATGTATTTCTGAATTCAGATTTACTTAATTCTTTAAGAATGGCAATATACCTATCGCACACAGCAAATAACGTTCCAGCAGAAGCTGGGTGACATTCTGAAATCAAGTAGGCTGGTGTTTTAAAGCAAAAAGCAGGAATATGCTGTGTATTGCAGTACATACTTGTGATTCTAGCATTCAGGAGGTGTTCAGGAGAATAGTGAAGTTGAGATTAGCATACATGGAAAGACCCTATCTCTGGAAAAACAAAACAAAACAACCCCCCAAAACAAAAGCCCAAAGAAAATAAAGAATTTAAATAAATAAATATTTTTAAATAGAGCATAGGTATAAATAGTCTTTGCATCAACTATATTCTCATCAAATTTTTGAAAGAGATTTTTGATTTCTAAGCTTTTGAAAATTTAGAATTCTTAGAATGGGGCTAGGTGTCTGCAACTGAATCCTGGGATGGCTTATGGCTCATACAAAGGTAAATTGTTTACTGACCATGTTCTAGAGCTCACGATGGGGTGCTCACATCTATCTCAATACAGTTTGTGAATGTATTTTCAAACCATGCCAGCTGAGCAGAGCTGATTGTAACTTTCCCAAAGCTTGTTAGTCCTGGCTGGACTCATGTGCTTACAGCCAAGGACTCTTTGAATTCTGAGGTTCTCATCCACAGCCCCATGGACTCGACTGCTCTCAGCACCCAGCTACCATCTCTGCACGCACAATGTTTTGACTACCGTTTGGTAGACAAGGAAGGAACTACATCAGAAGGCTGCCTTGCCATCCCACCCTTAGGTGGGATCATCCTTTCTGATGATCTTTTCTTTTTTTATGACTGTAAAATAAGGAGAAAATTGAGAACAATAGCAACAACCAAAAGAGCATTTTCCTTTAGGCGAGCATTTGTGTGACACTCCATTAACGATAAGTGACATCTTCTTCCATCTCGCAGGAATCAACACAATATTCATGCTAACCAGTCATCTACCGCGCCACAAGCGGTTGATGTCTTGTCACTTTCCATCCTATCAGTCATTTTCGGGCAAGTGGTGTGTGTCTGTGAGCCCCACTTGGGCACAGTCAGATGTTTTTAGCACCTCAGTCATTTCCCTATAGTCACTCACAGCAGAGGCCGGGCAGGGCCCATGGACACAGAACCCGAGCACAGGGCTCAAGGCTTTTGATGGATGCAAAGGGTGGATGCAAAGGGTGGGGATTGAAGCACTGGGAAGGTCTTCTCTGGGGACTGGCCTCTACCACTTCCCTGCCTGGGAGATCTCAGCAGTGTTCATATGCCCTCTGAGCCTTGACTTTTATGCAGAGATGACAGTGACCTGTGTCACTAGGCTGCTCTGGAGAATAAAGGACTGGTCGAAGTGAGAGTGGTGTTATCAGCTAGAGAGAGTTCCAGAAAATGCAGATTTGCCTTGGTTAGTTCCCTTCTATCACCTTTAGAGTTACCACACTGGGGTTCACTTGTGTGGCTCAAGCTGCATTCTGGCAGCTTCTCTGCTGGTCTGATCCTCCTGAGAATTTGTTGGTGTGTGAGTTCATTTGGAATCGTGTTTGTGTTCACTCCCATATTCATGTCTCCATCTGTCTGTTCATCCATCCTTCCGTCTGTCCATCTGTCTCTCCACTGGATCCCAGTGTGATAGCTGTGAGGTCAGACTTGGGAATACAAAGCAAAAGCAGACCAGAATGGGCTTTGTCCCAGAGGAGGTCCTGGAGAGAGGGACCACAGGTGGGTGTAGTCAGGTGTGTGGGTCAGGAGTGGGCTGCAGACAGTGGGGGCCTGAGAGGACAGAGCACAGTTCTTTAGAGGTGGCAATAGCAGTAGATGGAATAGCTAGAATTCCTTAAGAACATCATGGTACTCAGAAAGCAAGCCGAAAAGGGGAGGGCGCAGAGAGCAGAAGGAACAGCGTCTGAAAGCTTCGATGTTCAAAGGGTGAACACATGGTCATCCCTAGCTAGGGCAGAGGGCTTGAAGGGGACATTTATCTTGGCAGATAGAAGGTACAAGGAGTAGGTCGGGGTGAGGTGTTCAGCACAGCCTGAGAATTGGGTTCCGTCTTGATGTCTGTGATTGACTTGTTGTCTATTGATGGAAGAGTTCAGGCAGGAGCTTGTGAGTCTTGGTTTGAGTTTTTAAAGATTTCTCTGATATCTGGTAGGAACTGGACTTGGAGGACACAAGACTGAAGGCAGGACAACCCTCGAGGTATTTGAATGACAACCTAGGGAGGAAGCTCTACCAGGAACAGGGAATACAACTGCCACAAAAGTATTCAGGGGCCTAGGGATGAGTTCTCCGGATTGGCCTTAACAAGTCACTACAGATATAGTGGTTTAAAACTGTAAATCTATCCTCTCACAGCTCTGGAGGTTGGGATCTGAAATTGGGGTGTTAGCATGTTCCCTGAAGGCGCTGGGGGACATCTGTTCCTTGTCCTCCTAGGTTTTGGTGACTGTCAGCATACTTTGTAGCTGTTACTGCCCTGTGGGCCTTGAACTTCTCATTTCCTTGTTGTGTCCCAGGCCCTCTCTTGTGTTTCTGATTGCATCCATACCCCTCACTCAGGGTTACAAACCAAGACAAGCTAACCTTAAGATCTTGAAGTTATTTTTCATGTAAAGCTAGATTGGCAGATTCAAGTAATCAGGATGCAATATAACTTTCAGGGGCCATCCATGGATCTACCACAGGGATAGGTGGCTCCTCCTCTCTTTGCTTCTAAGGAGTCATAGAAGGAAAGGTTAGGGCCTTTCACAAATGCCCCTGCAGCCCTGTGCAAACACTGCCTGCTGTAGTGTGCTGTGACCTCTCCACAGGTCCTCTCCACTGTCTCCTGAGTAGAAAACACCAAACTAAATGCTTCTCTTGGAAGGGGGCATTGCAAAGACATAGAAAATGGAAGCAAAATCAAGGGAAGTCTTTAAGCAGGGTCAGAAGACAGTTTCTTGTGGAGAATCTAATTTTCTATGGCAGTACCACAGACACACTGCAATCATATCTTAAGCAAAATGCAGTCTGCAAAGACAGTTCTCCTGCAGTTTGACCAACTTGCCCCTGCCTGATGATCAGCTGAGCTGAGCTGCAGACTTCCTCTGCTTCTGTCTTTCTCCTGGGTTACATGCAGTTGCTCTTCATTATACTGGTGGAGAATCTGTCACCAAGGAAGAAGTACCACTTTTATATGGCTCCCATCACTCTGTGTTAACTCCTGAGTGAAGATGCTCCCCAAACCATTGTCTTGTTCCCTTGGCCGGAGTTCAGGGACCACCTAGTCAAAGTGGGTGGGATTTCTGCTATGGACACAGGAAGGAGATACACAAAACCCATGCTTTTGGGAGAAGCCGTGTGTGTGGCTACATGAATGCTAATGATAAGATAATACAAGGGTCTGAGGGAGCAGAAAAGACAAACATTCCCAGTAAAGTCCACATAGAAATAGCCAATGAGTATGTGACATGTTAACCAGCTTCCCTAGATGTGAGCCATAATCAATGGAATCTGCTATTCTCATGCTAGGCTAGACAAGGTAAGATAAACACAGTGCACACCTGTCTTATTTTCTTTCCCTGTTGCTGTGATTGAATACTCGGGCAAAAGGTAACAAGGGAGAAAGGGCTTGTTTTAACCCACAGTTCCAAGTATAGTCCATTATGGAGGCGAAGTCAAGGAGGTGGGAAGGAGGCTGAAGTAGCCGGTCACGACACAGCCACAGTCAGGAAGCAGGGAAGGATGAATGCTAGCTAGCGTTTACCTCCCTTCCCCTTTTCCATTTGATACAGCCCGACATCCCCTGACTAGGAGGTGGTTCTTCTCACAGGTCTCCCTGCCCAATTAAGATGTTCCTCCACAGGTACACATAGAGGCCCACCTCCCATGTGGTTCTAGATTCTGTCAAGTTGTCAATTAACACAACTATTACAGCTACCCAGCATTGGTGGTGGGAATGAGACTTGTCTCTGATTGAGGATTCAATTTTCTATTAAAAAGTCTTTTCTCTCCCCATCTCCCCTTACCCCCCCCCCTTAAGATCCCGATTTTTGCCTGGCAATCTTGTCTACTTCCCCTACCCAAGAGGATAGCTATATGTTTTTCTTTGAGTTCACCTTCTTATTTAGCTTCTTTAGGATATCCAATTATAGACTCGCTGACCTTTATTTAAGGCTAGAAACCAATTATGAGTGAGTACATCCCATGTTCTGAGAAGCCAAGGACAATGGCACTGGGTTTTGATCCTACTTCATGTTCTGGCTGTGTGGGAGCCTAGCCAGTTTGGATGTTCACCCTCCTAGACCAGGATGGGGGGGGGGAGGACTTTGGACTTTCCACAGGGCAAGGAACCCTGACTGCTCTTCAGACTTGAGAGGGAGGAGGAGAGGAGTGGGGGGACGGGGAGAGGAGTGGGGGGGGGAGGAGTGGGAGGCTGGGAGGAGGCGGAAATTGTTTTTTTTTCTCAATAAAACAAAAAGAAAGTTAAAAAAAAAAGTCTTAAAACATTTCCCAAGGCAAATTTGTATATTCCTAGGTCCCTCCTTTCTGTGGTCCCATTGAACTTATCCTTCTCCCTCATTCTGTTGGATGGTTCCATTATGATGGTTGACACATGGAATTGGAATTTTTTTTGGTAGAGTCTTACTATGTAGCCCAGGCTGGCCTAGAACTCACTATGTAGACCAGGCTGGCCTTGAACTTGTGGTGAACCTCTTACCTCTGCCTTCAAAATTCTGCGATTGTAAACATGTGCCACTACCTTCATTTTATTCATTTATTTATTGATTGATTATAGTGTGCTAGATCCTGTGTACTTACCTCCTATACTGAGTTTTTAAGTTTTTAGAATGTCTATAAGGCAGTTCTTAGGAGAGAAAGGTGACAAGAGCCAGGGGGCTGCAGAGGACACCTGCGAAACAGCATTGTCTGGACATGACAGGGCCATTGCACACTTAAGCTCCAAGCAGCTGTAATTGCACATGCATGATCTGCACAAGCTCAAACTAGCCTAGATCCTAGCACCGACTGTGGCTGTGGTGGGAGCGATGGGGGAGAGTCAGTTTTCTTCAGGAACGCACACCCTGTTTGGCTTATCCAGGCTCCAGAAGTGTGAACAGCCGGTGCTAAGTGGACTCAGTGTGTTTGTAGAAAGAACATGTGAAGTGGGACAGAGGAGTGTTGGAGGGATAGTGGAGGATCTGGAGGGGAAGGAAGCCAGTGAACTCGGTAAAGCTGCATTATAAACATGTATGCAATTCTCAAACAGGAAAAAGGAATGCACCTCTAAAAAACCCATGAGGTTTATATACAACTATAGTTTCATTTATATTCTATTTTAGTTTAATTTTTATTATAATTTTTGTTCACCTGATTTGTGGGACAAGCAATTGAATCAAGGGTCACACATGCTAGGCAAGGGCTGCCACTGAGCTGTATCTCCTGCTTGCTTTGAGACAGGATCTTCAGAGCTAACCCAGACTGGCCTTGAACTCATGATTCTGTCTTGCCTCCTGGGGTTGAGACTGCGGACTTATACCAGCATGTCCTGCTTCAATTTTCTCTTAAAACAAAAGTAATAAGAACTTAAAACTCATGGCTTCCTAATTCTTGTATGACATTTTATTATTTTTTAAATATTTATTTATTAATTACGTATACAATGTTCTGTCTGTGTGTATGCCTGCAGGCCAGAAGAGGACACCAGACCCCATTACAGATGGTTGTGAGCCACCATGTGGTTGCTGGGAATTGAACTCAGGACCTTTGGAAGAGCAGGCAATGCTCTTAACCTCTGAGCCATCTCTCCAGCCCCTGACATTTTATTATTAACTGTGCTCTTGAAGTTGTTTCCATCTATAGCATAACTGTGTGGTACAAACACGATCTAGATGGTCCTTGATTTGCGATGGTTTGACTTTGGTTTTTAGGGGGCTATAAAAGTGATATACATCCAGTAAAGGCTGTACTTCCAGTTTTGAATTTTGATGTTTTCCTGTGCTATTAGCATTCTACCCCATGATACTCTCTGAGGATGCTGACCTGTAGCTCACCTGCAGTCAACAAAGGTCTTAGTCCACTGTGCTATGATAAGAATGAGCACCTGGCATGCCACATGGACTATGTAGATGAGCAAGGTGCCTCTGTGGATTCGAGGTATTCAATGCATTGCTGACTTACCCTTGTATGTATGGATTGGAGTCAAGAGGGCATCTGCAGGGACTTCCGCGTACTTTGACTTTGAAACAAAGAATTGGAGCAGGGGCTCACGGATAGTAGAAGAAATAGAGACCATTCTTTAAGAGAATGCTTCCAAAGGTGGATGTTGGCCAGAGAGTTGGGGAAAGTTGGAAGCCCAAAGGTCTTGAGCTATCAGAGTCCTGATCCTCAGTGAATCATTTGCATAGAGCTTATGTCTTCCTTATTCGAAAATCCAGGTCTTTTTTCTTACATGTAGTTCTGGTGGGAAGGTTCCCCAGACTTTCCGTCAACAGGCTTCTTCTGTATAGCAATGTCGAGTTTCTCTCTACCCTGCTCTGCTGCGCCTTACATTTTCAACTTAAGAACTAACCCCGCTGTAAGAGGGAGAGCCGCTGGTTAATGGAATCCCGAGGCACACCTCTTCTTTGTTCTAACTTCAGAAGTACGGTGCTGCCCATCTGAAACAGGTCATGGTAGGGCTACTTAAATCACCAGCTGCGTCAAGTTCTGTTCCCTGGAGGGGCTCTAGTCAAGCGCCCATGGGAGCTCCTCTGTCTGAAGAGATGTGTCCATTTGTATTCTTGCTGTGTGTGCATTTAGGGTGTGGATTTGTGTGTACAGTTGGAATTTCAGACCTGCAGTTTGCACATCTGTGGATTCAGCTAACTGCAGATGTAAGATATTCTCAACAAACACTGCACAGCTGACTGAACAAGTCCAGACTCCTTCTTCCTGCCATTGTCCCCTAAACAATACAGTCTAGCAATGGTTTGCATATCATTTGCATTGTATGAGACAATTTTCTGGAGTTGATTTAATGCAAGAGGATGTATGAATGACTTAATTCCTAAATATCCTTATATTTCTGAAATAAAATGTACTTGGTCATGTCCTTTATTGTCTGTGGTAGGACTTGGTTTCTTAGCTTTACAAATGTTTGCATTTATGTGCATAATGCTGGTTTGTAGTTTTCTAAATTTTTACACTTTTGTAGTTTTTTGATAAAATGATTATGATAGAAATATATTTTTTGAGATTTACTTTTACTTATCTGTGTGACTGTGTGCATGAGTGCAGGTGCCCATGGAGGCAGAAGAGGGCATCGGATCCCTTGAGCTGGAGCTCCAGGCAGTTGTGAGTCATCCAGGGTGGCTGTTGGGAACATTCCCAGGTCCTCTGGAAGAGTGCTATGTGCTCTAACCACTGAGTTATCTCTCCAGTCCAATAGAAATCTTTGTAAATAAATAACATTGGGGTTGCATTTTCCCTCCTAATTTAACAGAGAATGAATGTTTACCATTTGTCCTTGACATGAGACAATATAAGTTGTACACTGTCTAAATTTTTCTTCTAAGTTTATGTGTATGTGATCTTATTGCTATTTAAATAAACACTCAAGAGCTGAATATGTTGGTACTCAGAGCGGATACTGAGTTTAAAATGGCAAAGTCATTAAAAACTTGCCTCAAAAATGAAACAAAAATAAAAAAAAATAAATTCAAATCAAAGCACAGAAGAAGAAATTCTATCCAAGGACAAGAGTTTGGTGTGAATCAGTTGTTAGCATTGTTAGCATGTTTCCCTTGTCAGGAAGCAGGGAGGGGTGGCACATCCCAGCACTGTGGTTGTGTTTGGCGGATGCAAGTGCTAACAGTTTGCTTGCCTATCTCACATCAGTGCTGTTTGCTGCACCCAAGCTCCTGCTAGTTGAGATGTCTTTGTGAATCACACCTTCGATCCACGTGGAATGGCTTTCTCTACACTGCTTTCTGCCCTGCCTTTGGATTCCACTTCGAAATGGATACTGGCACACCTGCATTTTAAATCTGCTCATACTTTCAAACTTAACCCTTTTGTAACCTAATTGCAAGACATTGAGTCTCATGGTAAATATTTAGATACACTCGAATCTTTGTTCAATGTGTGTGTCTGCGTCCACCACTAGGGAAGTGATTTGAGTGACTTACACAGAACAATGAACCTGTTCTGACTGATGCCCACCATATTGATTTACTTTTTTCTGTGTTGACAGGGGTTTCTGTCCTGCCCATTCCCGCAGCCATTCAGTCCCAAAGAAACACACAGAGGTCTACAGTATTTATAAACTGGTTGGCCTATTAGCTCAGGTTTCTTATTAACTTTCACATCTTAAATTAACCAATAATCCTTGTCTGTGTTAGCCACATGTCTTGGTACATTTTATCAGTGAGGCCTTCTCATCTTGCTTCCTCTGTGTCTGGGTGACCACTGCAGACTAAGCCTTTGCTCTTCCCAGAATACCCCTGTTCTGGTTGCTCCACCTATGCTTCCTGCCTGGCTACTGGGCAATCAGCATTTTAGTAAACCAACACTTGTGACAAACCTTATAGGGTACAAGACCATTGTCTCACAGCATTTCTGCATTGTGATTTTTGTTGTGAATTTGTCTTCTTCCTCATATTTCTTTTTGATATATAGGCTGGCCACTGTAGGAGGAAGGCCACTAGTTAGTTCCCAGCTGCTCAGCAGCTCAGACCTGAAATAACCACACAGAAACTATATTAATTAAATCACTGCTTGGCCAATTAGTTCTAGCTTCTTATTGGCTAACTCTTATATTAATTTAACCCATTTCTATTAATCTGTATAATGCCATGTGGCTGTGGCTTACTGGGTAAAGTTCCCAGCATCTCACTCTAGTGGTAGCTCCATGGCTTCTTTCTACTCCACCCTTTTTCCCCCCAGCATACAGCCTAACTTTCCCCGCTTAGTTCTCTTCTTCCCTGCCATAGGCTCAAAGAAGTTCTTTCTTTATTAACCAATAAAAGCAACACACAGACAGAAGGACCTCCCACACCATTTCCCCTTTTTTGTTTAAACAAAAATGAAGGCTTTAACTTTAACATAGTAAAATTACATATAACAAAATAGGCATCAACTATGAATTACAGGTACAATATTTATATCTATCTTTTATCATAACTAAGGAAAACTATATCTATTCTTCAACTCCATCAAAGACTCCAGAAGGATATAATATTACCCAAGTAAACAATAAGTTCATTATAAGCAACTTCCAAAACTCTAGAATTGACAGAGACTTCTCACTGACTGGAAAGTCATCCAAAGTTTTTCTATACCATTGGAGCATGCATCTTCAGCCTACAGGCCCATAGTATTCAGCAGACTTTTCTATGAAACAGGAAATTTCAAAGACAATTCAGCCCATATTGGCAGTTTGTCAGTCACTTCTTCTGTGTCCTGTAGAATGTCTGGCAGACTCTTCATGTAGCAGGAACCCCGAAGGATCATATCACCTTTAGGCAAGTTCAGCAGTCATTTCTCTGTGGGTTTTGCATGATAGTCTTTTGGCGGGCAACATCTAGACTGACCATGGCTGTCACTTTCTTAATGATTGTGAAACTAATGAAAGGAATAATTCCCAGCAGTAACCATTTGCCCAGAGCTGAAAAGATTTACCACCGGGGCTTTAGAGACACTCTTTCTAACCAGGCATAGTGTTGCACACTTGTAATCTTAGAACCCAGGAGGCAGAGACAGAGGATTGTGAGTTCAAGGCTAGACTGGGCTACTAGGGAAGACCTGAACAAAAACCAAAGAAACAAACAACAAAATAAAACAAAATCTCCAAACTAAATGTTCTGCTGCTTCCTTGTTTTCTAACCATTCGTATTGGAAATCTGCTCTTCATTTTGTTCTTGGGTCTATTCAGTGGCCTTGGGACATTTAAATTAAAGCTTTCCCTGAAAGGTATTTCTAACCGTTATCCAAACCCCAAGTATATTGCTTGGTTTTTGCTTGTGTGGTATGGTGAGGTAATCTTTTTTTCCCTAGTTTTTGATGGTGAAGTTGGGATTTTTATACACATTTCTGATTTAATCATTATTAATTAAATTTATATGCTCAGATGTCATTGTAAAAGAACCACTGGTTGCATTTGTAGTCTGTTTACAGCCAGTGTCTGTTAATCAATTTTAAAGAAAACTCCACACTTAGCTTGTTTTAGCTCCCGCCTGCCCGATTCTTAAAGCCGTAACTACACTTTATGTTTTGAAAATGACTCCACTTGGTAAGGGCATTTCTACTAGTGCTTGACAGAGAGAGAGATGCAGAGTTGCATTTTCATTTGTAAATATTTCTCAGCATCCTCAAAACATGAACAAAAATGCTTTAAACCTTGGAGATAATTAATCACTAACCCTTGCAGCCTGATAATGTTGAGGAGTCTGAGGCGAGTCATTTACCCAGATAAATATCTTGTTTTCTTCTTTGAAGCTGAGAAAAAAAATGTGCTTATTAAAAAAAAAAACTCCCAATTTTTCAAAGGATTTCTCATTATCTGTGTGCCAACTCTCTCTTGTCATCCTCGTTTCTGATTGTTAGTCTGGTCGTTCTCTCATGACCAAGGCTTCCTCTCCCACTTGTTCCTGTAGTAATATGTTTACATAATTAGCCAACATGTCTGTGCATTTCCCTTTTGCACATGTCCATGTTCATCGCTCCACTCCTCGAAATAGCCTTCCATCTAAGAATATAAAAACAGATAAAGAATATGTGGTCCACCTGCAGAATGGAGTTAGGTTTAGCCACAAAGGACACAATTATGTCATTTGCAGGAACATGACTAGAACTGGAGATCATAGTGAAATAAGTCATGCTTAGAGAGACAAATCCCCTATTTTCTTTCATTTGTACACCCCGATTTGATTTAGTTTTATGAAACTATGTATGTATGACATTATTATTTCCATTCCAAGACTATTTAGGGAAAGGAATGGAAATAATGGGAGGGAACAGAGGGGGTGGGGAGATGATGGTCAAAGTAAGTACATGATATTCTTGTCCTTATGAAGTCTATTGCTATGTTACATGAACACCTCAAGATGTGGGATGTCCTTCTGTATATGTATTGCTTTTATTGGTTGACAAATAAAGCTTTTTTGGCCAATGGCTGAGCAGAGTAAAGCCAGACAGGAAATCTGAATAGCGAGAGAGAGAGAGAGAGAGAGAGAGAGAGAGAGAGAGAAAGAGAGAGAGGAGTCAGAAAGACATGGGCTGAAGGAGTTCCCACAACACAAGATCATTTGTCGTCACCACTGCCGATCACCCCCTTTGTCATGTGGGGTGACACATTCCCAGGTCTAGGGATATAGATTTGAACATGTCCATCAGTCCTTATTCAGCTGATTACAGGGCCTAACCTGGGACATGCAGGGTACTCGCATCTATACTCCATGCATAAGAGCTGGTAGATTGGATCCCTTCCTCTTCCTCACCTCTGTCCCAGAGTCACTCACTTCCTAGTGTTTGCTCGTTCTCCCCACAAAGCATCTGTTTTATGGATGGGTGTTATTGACTATTTCTTCTGTTCTAGGACACTCGTTCCTATTGCTGAATGTAACTATGCGCTTCCTTCAGAGAGACATCTTACCCTCATATCCACCTGGCATCTAATTGCATACAGTAATTAAAATAATTCACACCCTGAGCAATGGTACCATACCACGTGATTCAGCTTTGAAGGGTAGATAAAATCTGATTTTATCTTCTGAGTGAATCCACATCCCTGCAGTGATCTCCATCACCACCTCCTTTCTTTTATTTCTGGGATATTTTGTTCTGCATATCATTGTGCCCATAGTCTGTGGCTCTGCTCCAGACAGATTTTTCAATATATTAAACTTCTCTTCTTGATCACTGAATACCAAACAGTTTTCTCTAATTGCCTATCTATCTTTGAGTCTTTTCTCAGCTTTTAAAACCAGATTGTATCTGTTTACCTGTTCTTTAAAAGAAACCCTCCCCCCTATTCATGAAAACCAAGATTCCTTGAATTTCTAAAGAACACAAAGCAGGTTGTCTGAAATGTAATGGTATTTTATGGAGGGAATCATTAATTTTAGAAAAGTATATTTCTCTTCATTCTTTGTTTTTGGTTCTTTTTAATTTAGAAATATATCATTTTAGGCCCTGTATTGGATAAGCTTTTCATTTTTTTTATGACTTGTAAGTGGATATGGTTCTGTCTGTCTTTGTGTGTTCTCTTACAACAAATAAATGGATTATTTGGAGTCCTCTTTATTCTCTGCTCTGGTGTTGCTTGTGACATCACGTGGCACAGGTACAGGTGTAGTGCATTCCAGGGAATGAGTGTGTGCACACATGTGAATACATGTCACTGTGATATAATACTGGTGGCAGAAATAGTGACAGACACATTTTGGTGGCTACATATACATGAAGGAACTTTTTCTACTAATGGGACTAGATAAGTTATTTTTCTTATCTTTGTTGGTAATGTTTGAATGTCTATTCCCTCTAAAACTTTAGTCCCTCAAACTAAGAGGTATGGTCATAGTGCAATCCACGGGTGATACCCGAATGAATTAGTGCTGTTATGAGAGGAGTGGCTTGAGGGAACAGGTTTGGTCCTTCCACCATGTGATGACACAAGAAGAAGATCCTTCACTGGAAGCTGAATTTCTCAGCATCTTGTTCTCCTACTTGCAAGACTCAGAACTTAGAGTGCTGTATTTCTATTACTTCTAAGCTATTCAGGATGCCTTGTTCGAGCATTTGGTAGCATATCAACCTCATAAATTATCCTGTCTGTAGTACAGATTGGAAATGTAACTGAGTGTTTGTAGTTGTCATTTATGTTCAAATACAGGGACCTGGAGAGTGCTCAGGAGGTGGAGATCGCACCATCTTAGCATCGTTGGCTATGTGCATTGGTCTTTGCAGGCAAACCCTGGTCTGTGTAAGGCCGTGCATCCCCTTCTGTTTTCACTGTGTCAGATAGACTTTGAAGGACAGATTTATTTTGGGTCCTGGTCTCAGAGGGTTCAGCCAATGGTTTCTTGGGCTGAACATCATCCTGATATAAGCATGTGACAATGGAGAGCTAGTGATGTCACGGCATAGAAGGAAACAAAGTGAGGCACGAAGCGACCTAACCTCGGTGACACCTTCCTCTAGCCAGGTCTTGCCTCTCAAAGTTTCTATGGTGTTTCCAAATAGCATCCCCAGCTGTTGGCCATATATTCAAAACAGGCCTGTAAGGGACACATTGGATTTAAAACGGGCAGGAAGGGAGATCCGCGCAAAGGGGTGGCTCTCTCTTTGGAGGACATTTATCAATTTCCAGGCCCTGGAGGATAGAGCTTGCCCTAGTGGCCTGGAACTGGGGCTGGGAGGTGCTAATATATCCTCACGCTCTGGCAATGCTCTGTTCTGTGTATGTTGTTCCTCAGTGTAATCATTAATAAAAGTCCTTCCCCATCTTAAGAGTGACCCTGTGTGGATGATTCATTGTTGTATTCCTTAGTGAAGGGGTGGGCGGAGGTGCCAGCAGCTAGGTGCAGGCAAGACAAATGTTCTGCATGGTGTTCTGTGATGTTAAGAGGCTACTCTGCTCTCGTCTGCAGGCAAGCTAGTTAAGGTTGGACCAGACATGTTTTATGTGATGGTCTCCCCTCCTCTCCTCCTCGCTCCTCCCTCAATCTCTTCATTCACCCTGATGCTCTCAGGATTCTCATCTGGGGATGAAGCCTACCCTGGAAAAGGATGCTATGTAATTTGTATGTGAGACACAGAGCCTGTCTGCTGCTCTTATTCTTGATCTCCTTCTGGGCCCCTTGCTTGACTGAGTGCAATGAATGAGGTGTCATTTAAGAGACTGTGATATAGAGATCACAAGTATTAGGCCAAAAGTACAAACTATTAATTGATTAAAAAGTAATTAATGAAAACCTAATTAAAGATGACGTTCTGAGCATGGCACTCCTGGAATCCTGGGACAGTCTCAATTGCCAACTTTCCTCTGAGATCTCCATGTATAATTGAGAGGTATTAGGCTCTAATGGATGAGATTAATATGAAATTTAATTAATGAAAAAGGAAATTAAATCTGAGTTTTGTTTAAAAAGATTTCCAGAGACGGATACATTGCCCCAGAACAGTAGGTGTTGGAAGGTTCATTAATGAAAATCTTTACAAGTGACAGGATGTCACCTGCTGAGATGACAACCCCCTTTTTCATTGCCGCCGTCATCCTGCGTCATTTGTCTCCATTACTCTGTGTGTGTGATGTCAGCTCTGGAGGTTGTATGAAATAAGGGGAGGTGGCAGAAGTTTGCCCTCATTCCCAAACAGAGAAAGAACATTCTGGAATCCTTCTCGTGTAACTTCTTAGATAGGAAGGAGTAAATAAAGATCTGCCTTCTCGGTCGCTCAAAAAATTGAGTGCCAAGTCAACATAGAGCATTATATTAAAAACAAATTTGTTTTTCCTATGGTTGTATAAGAAATTAACTTCATTTTCTATGCAGGGGCCTGCACCTAGAAGGGTTGATGAGCATGTGGAGTACAAAGTTCCTGATGATGTCGGCTCTCTGGGTGATCCCAGGGACCACAGCTTGACCTCTCACAGGGTTTGTTATTCTGTTTCATTGATCTGTGGTTAATCACTTCTGGGTTTGATTTTTTTTTCCCCCCGTGAAATGAGTTGGAGAGTTTAGGCATGTATGCTTAGGACAGCTTATCATACCAATTCTAGATGTTTCTGAAATTCACTGCTGGGAGGAGACCTTGTTAGAAATGTGCATATTAGCACTGGGCTGTAGCCTAGAAGGTGTGTTTGCATGGGTGGTTTAAGTATAGGTACCTGCAATGTTAAGTGGACATGAAGTCAAATGCCTCTGGCCACAGAATGAAGGAGCAGTCCATCAGACCCGTGGAGGTGGGTATCCTGGCCTTAGATTGTTTGTCATCCTGGACCCCACCTGTTCCTTTTCCCCTTGGTCTTTGCTCAATGTATAATACTTAGCAATACACATCTTTTTTGGCCCCTTCTTTGGGGAGAAGACCAATGTTTGGCACAGTCTCGATTGCATCTGTCATAGTAGGCGCTATCGTCTGGTGTGAAAGTGTGAGCTGATAGTGTTTGGAAATGTGCCATCTTTGGTCTGTCTTCCCCCTTCCTTAGGTTGCTTTTCTTCCCACACTCTCCCTGCCCCTCACAGTAAAGCCAGCAGGAATGTTCGATCTTGGACTCTTGGTCTTGCTTCCCAGGCTATCCCTGTAACTGTGGCCTGGGAATTATAGGCAGCTTATTTTAGGAAGCCCTGGCTGCATCACTTGGTAAGTGGGATGATAACGATAGTTCTTGCATTGTTGGAAGATTATTAATAGATGAGAACTGCTATTAGAAAGAAGTATTAACATCACCAAAATAACCACTATTATGTGTTTGGCCCATGACAACTTGGGCAGTTTGGCAGGTCTTGAGTATAGAGTTAGGTCTACAAGCAAACACTGTTCTAAAACTGTGCTTTCATAACTTGCTTCAAAGCCACATGTGACAGCCAAGAACCCAGTGTTAGAGATAGGTGTGGGAAACCCTCCCACTGCAGGCTTTTGAGGAAGAGCCTCTCAGGGTTCACCTTGTTTAGTTCTTTCTAAGTTTACGGACCTGAACCACCAAGCCATTCCTGTCCTCTTCCTTGTCGGGCTGTGGTCAGGATTAACGGTGTTAACACAGCAAAGCATGTGAAACAGTGTGTGCTACACAGTAAATTCTCAGTGTTAATGATCGTCATTAATATGACTGATAGGACAGCATGTGCTGTGCATCACCAAGGGGGGAGGGAATAGAGTTTTCAGTGGCTCTTACACTCATATTATCCACAATTGCCTCTCTCCTCTTCTCCATCTTTCTCATCCACCCTCCCCTCTTCCCCTGCTTTCCTTCTTTTCCTCTCATCGTTCCTTTGTCATCTTCCTTTTCTTCCAGCCTACCCTACCTTGCTATTTTTTCTAATATTGTAGTCCCAAGGATTTCTTTTTTAAAAAGAGATAGATTTATTTATTACGTATACAGTGGTCTGCCTGCATGCAAGAAGACAGCACCAGATCTCATTATAAAATGGTTGTGAGTCATCATGTGGTTGCTGGGAATTGAACTTGGAACCTCTGCAAGAGGAGCCAGTGCTTTTAACCTCTGAGCCACCTTTTCAGCTCCCCACGGACTTTGTGAACATAGCTTCTCTAGATGGAAGTGTCCCATTGTCACTTAGAGCATGGGACCTTGATGCAGTGAGCTAGGCTCAGAGAGGTAATCGCCTGTCTATTGTATGTGCTAGCTTGCCTTAAAGGAGGGAAGATATTCTGTCCCCACCCCTTGTTCTTACACCCAGGTACCCGTAGATGGTCCAGGACTTAAACACACATCTGTCTGTGCATCTTCACATGCTTTGTGCTGCTGTCATTGTGGATAGCATATGCCACTTACCATTCTGAAATTTGTAGGGTGCCAGGGCTGTCCAGTAGGCACATTTGCATGTTACATAATAGTTTAATCCCAGATGGCACTGAAGGCCACAGGATGTCACATCCACATACTACTTCTTTCTCAATCAGGGTCAGGAGAGTCAGTTAGGATTGCTTACCCAGGCTTTCTACCAGTTTTCCCTTTGATATCTACTCATGAAGCGATGCTCTTCTCATGATTATACTGCTTAATAATTCTCTCTAGGGAAGAAGGTTCTGATCAGATACTTGAATATGTGGTCAGTTTGCAAGGTATGCAGGGAAATCAGTACCTTGGAATATAGGTCACTCAGCAATCTCTTAAGAGTTCAGTCCATCTTGTTTAGTCCCCCTGAGACTCACAAACTTTGGCACGGTGGATTCAAGAATGTGCAGTAATGAGTGCCTCTGCCTAGGTGAGGCTACCACAGTCAAGTGGTCTTATAGAGAGAGAGTTTCAGAGAGGACCCTGAACCGCTATGGCATTTCTCAGATCCACCTGTTTCCAAGGGTGTGGTACTTCCTTCCAAGGAGGTTACGATCAGTCAGGGGTGGGTAGGTGATATTTTCCCCCTCTTTTCCTTCTCCTCTGCAACCCTAATAGCACCCATTGCTTATTGTGGCCCATACATCAAGGCTGGAACCAGGGTGTTGGTATCTTCTCCTGGAATGGAGGTTTGGTGTTAAAAGTATTTTCTTAGTCAGGTCATGTGTCTGGCTTTTTATCTGCACCATTTCATGTATTTTCTAGGGCAACTATGGGAGGTAAGTGCAGTTATCCTTGATTTGCTGCTGGGGAAACAGAGGCTGAGCTAGGATTTAGACTCTGGGATAAGTGACTCAACCAGGCATTGATGCCTGATGGTATTTTTCAGTCTTTTCTTTGTCTTCCTCTTTTCCTTGCTGCTATCTTAGACCTGCACCATGGGTAAATGGTGCAACCACCTTACACCCACTCTGGTTTTTGAAGTATGTTCATAGTCCAAGGTACTGCAATCTTAGCTCCTTGAGGATTGGAACTTCATCTCTCATAGCTACTGGATATCCTCATTGTCCAACAGCATGCCTGACACATGGTATGCATATAGAATACCAGGAATGATAAATGGGTAGGCAACTCATTTTAGAACATTATTATGGTGGGGAAATTGCCTATCATCTACTCATCTACTATTCTTTATGCTCCTTTCCATTTATCTATCTACCCACCTATTCACCTATACATTCATTTATCTACTAATCATCCTTACCTCCCCATCTGCCCATGTATCATAATTATACATGAATGTGTCCATCCATATAGTGATCACATACCCATATATCTACCCATTTATTTATCCATAAGCTATTCATCAACTGACCATTCATCCATCTATTCATGAATTCATCTACCTCCATCCACATAGTCATCACTAGTTCACACAAACGTAATTCATAACTATCCGTCCGTCCGTCCGTCCATCCATCCATCCATCTATTCATCTTTGTGTCTGTCCAACCATTCCATCTATCCATCCATCCATCCATCCATGCCTTACTTGGTCACACATACATAGCCTATTCTGTCCGTCCACCCATTCATCTTTTGTTCTCTTATCCATCCAAACATCTACTTTTTTAGAGCAGGAAAAAAGCAAATCACATCTGGTTCCCATAGGTCATATTCAAGTAAGAACTATGAAATTGATCTAAGATGAAGGAAATACAGCATTATATCTTATTTTCAGAGTGAATCAAGATAAAAGCAGACACTTCATGAGTTAATAAGTGTCTTAAAATTTGAAACTTCATCTAAAATATTAAAATGCAACCTGTGCTTTTTCCTCATTTTTTTTTCTGTAGATGATCAGAAACAGCCTGAGTAATTCAGATACAACACCTTGCCTGTTAGAAAGCTACGTACACTTTAGGGTGCAAACCAGAGGTTGCAGACACATTAATATTGAAGAGCTTGGGGACTGCCTAAAGCTACGGTGTAGCGTGTTGTACAAGAACTGGATTACTAAGTAGAAATTTTTAGAGTGTTCAGCTGGGGGATATTGGGTCTTTCCTTGTGTCTGTCATAGCAGGACCACCCTGGGATACAGGAGATCCCAGCTCTGCCTCTGAGGTTGGGATTTGGTGGTACTCATGAGAGGATACAGGGGATTCCATACTGCTCCTGTAGACTCCTGCCTGTGGTCATAGCTAACAAAGTAGCTGGGCTATAAGGGAGGCGATTACCAGTGTACAAGCTTCATAAATATGAGATGAGACGGCTGGGGTGGAAATGAAAGTTGAGATGCTCAAAAATAAAGCGTGAAAGAGCCCTGGCCCCATCTAAGAACAGGATTGATCTCTGTACGCTGGCAGAATGTACAATTTCCCTTCACTTACTACAGAGTCTCTGTTTCTATAGAAACCGCCAATTTTATAGACAGATTGGCTCTGTGAGAAGGCACTGTGGGTTCAGTTTGAAGCCAAGTGCCATCAGGGCAAGGCACTCCCTACCCCGAGGAGGGGGCTTTTTTCTGTGCTTGCTAACTAGCTCTCCTGGGGATGGTTAATGACGACGAGGCTTGGAACCTGTCAGGATTATTACAATAACACTTGAAGGGCTGTTTTCCTTCTGTGGAGCCCCGAAACCACTAGCAGGTCTGCACTTTATGGAGTACTCTCATGGAGGTCAGAATCAGATCCATTTGTTCATCAGACATATGCTGATATCTTAGCACCGAACACTATGCAGAGCCCTGGAGGCTGGACTCCAGGAGTGGAGGAAGACGGAAAGATGCATAGCTCCATTTTATTCGTCTCTGTCTATGGTCACTTGGGAGACAAGGTTCTGGTGTTTAGTGGAGCTCATGAATAATTTGGCAAAGATAGGCAATAACCACGTGCGTCAGTCACCTTCAGTGCATAACAAATGACCCCATACTGAGTAGCATAGCAGACCGTGGTGACATATACCTGTAACTCCGGGATACAGGATGCTGAGGCAAGAGCATCAGGCTAGCACAGACTATTACTGAGATCATATATCAAAACAAAAAGCAAAAGAAAACATGTACCTAATGACACAGGGCAACAGTGCTTCTAGGTGTTCAGAAGTATGGACCATGAATTGGACAGACACGGTGGGAAGATGCTTCCCTGCTCTTAGTTTGGGGTTTCAACTGGGGTGAGCCTGAGGCAGAAATGATTGGCATAGTTTAATGAGTTCTCATAGTTAAAACCTCGGTTTTCCCTGTGACATATTGGAGCGAATGTGTTTAAGAACGGTTCTTTTTTTTTAAAGATATTTTTGTATTTTAATTTTATTATTTAAAAAAATTTAAATTTAAATATGTTCTGATCTCCCCTCCCTCCCTACCCTACTTTAAAGTTCTTTTTTTTTAATTGATTTCATTGAGCCCCACATTTTTCTCTGCTCCCCTCCCTATCTCTCCCCTCCCCTTCAACCTTCCCCCATAGTCCCCATGCTCCAAATTTACTCAGGAGATCTTGTCTTTTTCTACTTTCCATGTAGATTAGATCCATGTATGTCTCTCTTAGGGTCCTCATTATTGTCTAGGTTCTCTGGGATTGTGATTTGTAGCCTGGTTTTCTTTGCTTTATGTTTAAAAACTACTTATGAATGAGTACATGCGATAATTGTCTCTCTGGGTCTGGGTTACCTCACTCAATATATTGTTTCCTAGCTCCATCCCTTTGCCTGAAAATATCAAGATGTCATTATTTTTCTCTGCTGTGTGGTACTCTATTGTGTAAATGTACCACATCCATTCTTACATCCAATGTACCTTATCCATTCTTTAGTTGAGAGGCATTTAGGTGGTTTCCAGGTTCTGGCTACGAAAACCAATACTGCTATGAACATAGTTGAGCACACCTCCTTGTGGCACAATTGAGCATCCTTTGGCTATATACCCAAAAGTGGTATTTCTGGATCTTGAGGAAGGTTATTTTATAATTTTCTGAGAAATTGCCATACAGATATCCAAAGGAGATGTACCAGTTTGCACTCCTACCAGCAAGGCAGTAGTGTTCCCTTTACCCCACATCTTGTCCAGCATAAGTTGTCATCAGTGTTTTTGATCTTGGCCATTTTTACAGGTGTAAGATGGACTCTCTCAAACAGTTGCTTTGATTTGCATTTCTCTGATGACTAAGGATGTTGAGCATTTCCTTAACTGTCTTTCAGGCATTTTAGATTCCTCTGTTGAAAGTTCTCTGTTTAGGTCTGTACTCCATTTTTTTATTTGATTATTTGTTCTTTTGATGACCAATTTCTTGAGGTTTTTGTTTATTTTGGAGATCAGACCTCTGTCTGATATGGGGTTGGTGAAGATCTTTTCCCACTCTGTAGCTGTTGTTTTGTCTTGTTGACCCTGTCCTTTGCTTTACAGAAGCTTTTCTGTTTCAGGAGGTCTCATTTATTAGTTGTTTCTCTCAGTGTCTGTGTCACTGGGGTTATATTTAGGAAGTGGTTTCCTGTGCCAATGTGTTCAAGTGTACTTCGCAGTTTCTTTTCTATGAGGTTCAGTGTGGCTGGCTTTATGTTGAGGTATTTGATTCATCTAGACTCGAATTTTGTGCATGGTAATAGATATGGATCTATTTTAATTCTTCTACATGTTGATATCCAGTTATGCCAGCATCATTTGTTAAATATGCTTTCTTTTTTTCCATTTGATATTTTTTTGCTTCTTTGTCAAAAATCAGGTGTTTGAAGGTGTATGGATTGATACCTGGGTCTTCTATTCAGTTCCATTGGTCCTCCTGTCTGTTTTTATGACAACACCGGGCTGTTTTCAGTACTGTAGCTCTGTAATAGAGTTTGAAGACAAGGATTGTAATGCCTCTAGAATTTCTTTTGTTGTACAGGATTGTTTTGGCTATACTGTGTTTTTTTTTTTTCTTTTTCTTTTCCATATGAAGTTGACTACTGTTTTTTCAAGGTCTGTGAAGAATTTTTGCTGGGATCTTGATGGGCATTGCATTGAATCTATATATTGCTCTTGGTAAGATTGCCATTTTTACTATGTTAATTCTACCTACCCAAGAGCATGGGAGACCATTCCACTTTCTGGTGTCTTCTTTGATTTCTTTCTTCAAGGATTTAAAGTTATTGTCATACAAGTTTTCCACTTGTTTGGTTAGAGTTACTCCGAGATATTTTATGCTATTGTGGCTAGTGTGAAGAGTTTTGTTTCTCTGATTTCTTTCTCAGCCTATTTATCATCTGTGTACAGGACGGCTACTGATTTTTTTGAGTTAATATTGTATCCTGCAACATTATTGAAAGTGTTTATGAGTTGTAGAAGTTTCTTGGTAGAATTTTTGGAGTTGCTTATGTAAACTATTATATCATCAGCAAATAGTGAGAATTTTACTTCTTCTTTTCCAATTTGTATCCCCTTGATCTTCTTTTGGTGTCTTATTGCTCTAGCTAGGACCTCAAAAACTATATTGAATAGATATGAAGAGAGTGGACAACCTTGTCTTGTTCCTGATTTTAGTGAGATCGCTGAGAGTTTCTCTCCATTTATTTTGATGATGGCTTGCTATATATTGCCTTTATTATGTTTAGATGTGTTCCTTGTATCCCTGCTGTCTCCAAGACCTTTATAATGAAGGAATGTTATATTTTGTCAAAAGCTTTTTCAGCATCTAATGAGATGATCATGTGGTGTTTTTTTTTTTCAGTTTGTTTCTATGGTGGATTACCTTGACAGATTTTTGTATGTTGAACCATCCCTGCATCTTTGGTATGAAGCCGACTTGATCATGGTGGATGATGGTTCTGATGTGTTTTTGGATTTGATTTGCCAGTATTTTATTTAGTATTTTTGCATCAATGTTCATGAGTGAGATTGGTCTGTAATTCTCTTTCTTAGTAATGTATTTCTGTGGTTTGGGTATCAGGGTAATTGTAGCCTCATAAAAAGAGTTTAGCAATGTTCCTTCTGTTTCTATTATGTGAAACAATTGGAGGAGTATTGGTATTAGTTCTTCTTTGAAAATCTTGTAGAATTCTGAGCTGAAACCATCTGGTCCTGGGCTTTTTTTGGTTGGGAGACGTTTGATGACTGTTTCTATTTCAAGGAGGGTTCTTCTATTCATATGGCTGCACTCGGTTGGGAGGTCTGGGGACCAGATGACATTAGATTGTCTCTACACTTCTCTTCCACTGCCCAAGCTTCCTCACATCATGGCTTCCTCTGAGAAACATAACTTCTTTCCTGGCATTGGAAACTCGGAGGCTTGTGAGCTGGATTCGGAATTATTGACTATCATGGCTGATGTATTTTATAGGAGAGAACAAATCACCAATGAAGGCTGGAGTGGATGTAGGGAGAGAAGAGGGACGTGTGCTCTCTCTCAGCTATGGAATGGTGCACATGGCCTCGAGGGAAGAAATTGATGGCGTGTGTCTTTTGAGAGTTTCCCCACTGAAGCATGTAGACCCTTCTTTTCTCTATCAGGGTGTGGTTGGAGTGGAGGAAATTAACACCATTATAGGATTATCATTATGGATCGGATCTACAATCTGGGGTGAGAAACACGAGTGTGGCCTTGCTGTGGAGAGTAGTTCCTCTCATCAGGCGAGATTTGGGTTTAGAGATACAGTTCCAGTGATGCGGGAGTGTCATATATCAATCTGTTGATTTCATTGGTTAAGTAATAAACAAACTGCTTGGGCTCATAGCTTAGAACATAGGTGGGTGGAGTAAACAGAACAGAATGCTGGGAGGAAGAGGAAGTGAGGTAAGACGCCTCAGACAGAGAGGCCATGCTCCGCTCTCCCAGGGAGACACAATTCAGCTCCGACCCAGGATGGACGTAGGCTAGAATCTTCCTTGGTAAGCCACCTCGTGTGCTACACTAGAAATGGGCTAGTCCAGGTGTGAGAGTTAGCCGAGAAGAGGCTAGATAGAAATGGGCCAAGCAGTGTTTAAATGAATACAATTTGTGTGTTGTCATTTCGGTGCATAAGCTAGCAGGCGGCCGGGGGACTGGGGATGCAGCCCCGTAGCTCCCAATTACTACAAAATGGCACCCAGTCGTGTGGGTAACTGAATCCACAGAAAGCCTGAAAAAGCTTGGGAAAGAGTAAAGCATGTTTTCTTGATAGCAGCTATTTCTCGGGTCTGCTGTGCTTGCTAGAAGCAAGCAAGCGCTCTCATCTGGGAGAGGCTTCCTGACTCAGCTTCAGCTGTAAAACCCTGCAGCTCATTAAGAGGTCCTGCCACGAAACACTTAAAAAGTGTTGATGAAAAGCTGAACACATGCTTTTTGGTTTTCAGCCATAGCAGGAAAAAAGCTGCACCATTTAAAAATGCCGGCTTTCTGGGCCATCCTGCCAGGACAAACCCTGACTGTTTGAGGCAGGAGGGTCGGCTACAGAGAGAGGACTTGAGTGTTGTCTGTTGTAGCTCGCTGGCTGGCAGGGACCTTGAAACGCCATAGAGTTGTGGCTATAAACACGGCTACAGCCAGTACCTCAGCCATGAGGCTGGA
The DNA here is from genome assembly GCF_018167655.1 of Microtus oregoni. Taxonomy (NCBI): domain Eukaryota; kingdom Metazoa; phylum Chordata; class Mammalia; order Rodentia; family Cricetidae; genus Microtus; species Microtus oregoni. The sequence continues at coordinate 7,538,050 of NW_024543079.1, forward strand.
AAGCTAAGGAATGGGCTACATCTAGCCGGCAAAGCCACGGCTTTAGTCCTACTGATATTGCTTGGTACATTAAAGATCATGTGGTCAGAAAAACAGAGATACAGTAAAGAGAGTGTCAAAGACAAAGAAAAATTTTAAATGATTTACAGTGTTAAAATATATACAGACTAAAAGTTAAAATTCTTCAAGTAAAAAACAAAAATAAGGAAGAAAGAGAGTAGTTGGGTGTGGTAGTACACACCTTTAATCCCAACACTTGGGAGGCAGAGGGAGATTGACCTCTGTGACTTCAAGGTGTGGTAGCACAGGCCTTTAATCCCAGTGCCTAGAAGGCAGAGACAAACAGATCTTTGTGAGTTCAAGGTGTAGTAGTGTACACCTTTAATCCAATGCCTGGAAGGCAGAGACAGGCGGATCTCTGAGAGTTCAAAGTCAGCCTGGTCTACAAAGTTATTCTAGGTCAAAGATACAGAGAACCTGTCTCAAAAAGCAAAAAGTTAAAAGTAAAAATAAACGAAATAGAGGTTAAAACAAAGCTGTAAAAAGATGGAAAATAGACAGAGAATTTTGATACTGTATGTTATTATGCTCTCTTTGAATTGTTTGAATGCTGAGGAAGGAGCAACAGATGCCAAAATATATTAATTTATAATTGCTGCTGAACTAATCCAACATAGATATTTTGAAAATGCCTTGAATTTGAAATTTGGATCTAAAGACATGATGCTTTGGAAAGGAGTTTCTTATTTTGTTTTCACAGAGGATGAGACCCTGTTCATTTCTTCTATTCCGATATGGTATGATGGACCACGTCCTCCTGAAGGGTTGCTGTGAACATCTTCAGAAAATTGCTTCGCTCAACTGCCAACTGAAATGAAACTAGCACACAGGTTATACCATGAAAGACCTAATTAACGACGCCCCCATTCAGCAGGAAGCAGTTTGGAGAGAAAAAACTGCGCCCATGTTCCCAAATATGATTTATAAACATTCTTTTACATTTAAAGGGGGATATGATAGAGATATGAATAATTTACATTGATATGGATTTTGTTTTAGTGATTTAAATTTAAGGTCAATTTTGTTATACGTATATGTGTTTCTGATCTTTTAAGGTACTGTGATTGTGTAGTTCATTTAAAAATGTAATGTAAATTAGAAATATAGATTGTTAATAGATAATCATAATAGTCAAGTTTGTAGTCATGTTAGTTAAGATTTTCTAGATGTACATAGATATATTTTAGATAGGCATTCTTCATATTTTTCAAAGATTATAGAATATGGCATTTTAAATGTTTTAATAATTTAGGGCTTTTCATGACAATGAGACACGTCTGCTTCTGGCAGCACCAATCTACTTCAAGAAAAAGATGGGCATTGAAGAGGCACCTTATGGAGTTTTGATAGCCATTTGGGCAAGAAACTGCTCTTGCCTGGACTATTGCATAAACTGGACACAGAGAACCCGCAGAGAAAGGACTACTGAACTTGCCTAAAGGTGAGATGATCTTTCGGGGTTCCTGATTCATGAAAGTGTCTGCAAGACATTCTTCAGGACACAACAGATAGTGACTGAACTGACTTTGAAATGTCCTGCTTCATGGAAATGTCTCTGGATACCATGGGCCTGTAGGCCGAAGATGGATGCCCCAACGGTACAGAGGAACTTTGGGTGACTGTACAGGCAGCGAGATGTCTCTGTCATTTCTAGAGTTTGTAAGTTGCTTACTTCTTATTTGCTTAGGTAATATTGTATTCTTCTGGAGTCTTTGATGGAGTTAAGAATAGTTCTAGTTTTCCATTGTTATGATAAAAGATAACATAGATATAAATATTGTAACTGTAATTTTTACTTGATAACTGCTTTGTTATATGTAATTTTGCTATGTTAAGGTTAAAGCCTTCCTTTTTTGTTTAAACAGAAAAAGGGGAAGTGATGTAGGAGTGTCATATATCAATCTGTTGATTTCATTGGTTAAGTAATAAACAAACTGCTTGGGCTCATAGCTTAGAACATAGGTGGGTGGAGTAAACAGAACAGAATGCTGGGAGGAAGAGGAAGTGAGGTAAGACGCCTCAGACAGAGAGGCCATGCTCCGCTCTCCCGGGGAGACACGATTCAGCTCCAACCCAGGATGGACGTAGGCTAGAATCTTCCCGGTAAGCGCACCTTGGGGTGCAACACAGATGATTAGAAATGGGCTAAATTAATATGTGAGAATTAGCCTAGAAGAGGCTAGATAGAAATGGGCCAAGCAGTGTTTAAATGAATACAGTTTGTGTGTTTTTATTTCGGAGCATAAGCTAGCCATGTGGGCAGCTGGGGTGCTGGGGACGCAGCCCCGCCGCTTCTTATTACTACAGTTCCAGTAACATGTCCATGTGTTAAATAAAAATGGCCACAAATACGTGGCTATGTGGTATAATAGTTTTTTGTTAACTCAGGCCTAGTGACACAGCAGTCAATACCTTTTCTGGGTTGGCCAGTTATGTAAGACACACTCAAAACTATGAACACAATATTGGTCATTTAACAGTAAAAGCATTGGGACCTTCAGGCATAATGAAATCCCAGGGCCCTAAGGACATGCTGATCTTTGGATCTGTCTCCTCTCCACTCATTTTTCACTTTTGTGAGATAGCTGAACCACGCCCCCAGGTATACATTCCCCACAGGGAAGCAGGATGAACAAATACCCTTTTCTTTGAACTCAGTGGGAAAAGGAGGGCGTCTTATCACCAGCCAGCCAAATCCTGGACCAGACTTGCTATGTCTTATAATGGATCACTTGAAAATCCCTGAAGCAGTCATCTTGGCCGAGGGCATTGGGTGGGAACCACGACTGGCCAGTCTTTGGTTACTACTGTTGTCCAGGAGGATGGAAGGTTGTGATAAGCTAACTTTGGGTTACAATCTACACTCCACACAGGCTGGAATAAGTTCTTCTGAAGATGCCCCAGGTGTTCTTAGAAACAGCTAATGCACAAAAGGCTGTAGGGAAGAACAGACAGACTGCCCTCTCGGGGTGTGGCTAAGGCAAAACGGATCAAAGAGATGAGCTAGGAACAGAGTGTTGTTGGATTAGAAAAGAAAGGGGCCTGGGCAGACTCCAGAGAGCTGCTGCTGGGGGTGCTGCAGAAATCGACATGCTAGGTATGTGCTGGTTTAACACTGGGTATGACTGTGATTGCTTCAGATTGAGAAGGCTACTGGAAAATAAGGACTGGGAGGTTGGGTTTGATCGGCACACATACTGTACACATGAATATGTACAACTCTTGTGAGGATAAAAATGAATAAAAGATGTTGAACATTTCTGTTAGTCATCAGAGAAATACAAATCAAAACAACTCTGAGATTCCATCTTACACCTGTAAGAATGGCCAAGATCAAAAACACTGATGACAACTTATTCTGGAGAGGTTGTGAGGTAAAGGGTACACTTCTGCAATGCTGGTGGGAGTGCAAGCTGATACAACCCCTTTGGATGTCAGTGTGGCAATTTCTCAGAAAATTAGTAAACAACCTTCCTCAAGACTCAGCAATACCACTTTTGGGTATATACCCAAAGGGTGCTTAATCATGCCACATGCTCAACTATGTTCATAGCAGCATTGTTTGTCATAGCCAGAACCTAGAAACAACCTAAATGCCCCTCGACTGAAGAATGGATAAGTAAAACATGGTACATTTACACAGCAGAAACTGACATCTTGAATTTTGCAGGCAAATAGATGGAGCTAGAAAACATCATATTGGGTGAGGTAACCCAGACCTACAAAGACAATTATCACATGTACTCACGCGTAAGTGGTTTGTTAAACATAAACCAAAGAAAACCAGCCCACAAATCACAATCCCAGAGAACCTAGACAACAATGAGGACCCTAAGAGAGACATACATAGATCTAATCAACATGGGAAGTAGAAAAAGACAAGATCTCCTGAGTAAATTTGGAGCATTGGGACCTTGGGCGAGGGTTGAAGGGGAGAGGAGAGGTAGGGAGGGGAGCAGAGAAAAATGTAGAAGAGCTCAATAAAAATCAATAAAAAAGATAGGGAAAAATGAAGAAAAGATATTGAAATGGAGGTCTCAGGGAGAAAATCCAGCAGCTGAAGGGAAGATGTACTTCAAGAGAAGACTCATCAGGCATGGTGACGTCACATGGTGACAACTCGATCTCAGCTCTCACTTGGGAGGTGGGGGCAGAAGGACCAGGAGTTTGAGGCCATCTCCAGCTAGATAGCAAGTTAGATACATACCAGCCTGGATGCATCAGATTGTCTCGAAAAGGGAAGAACTCCAGGGGAGGCGCCAGCTGGAAATGTCCTTCAGAAGTGAAATGAGGTTCACTTGGGTCACCTTTGATCCGCAAGTGCTCAGAACACCTATGATGGGCCATGTGACAGAGATACGTGTGAACCATACAGAGACGATTTCCCTGAGTTCGTGGGTCTTAATCCCAGACAAGGAGGAAGGTGGTAATTAGAGTCAGTGACAAGTGATTTTAGTGAGAAGATTTCTGGGGAGTCGGGGTGTGTTTTTGTGTTCTGGGTGAGGAGGGTGTGGATGGTGACATGGTGGGAAAGGTAGTTATTGCCCTGGCTGGAACCCCCACTGTCTAAGATGGGGAAGGAACCAGGGGTGGAGTCAGAGGGAGCTGATTTTATTCTTTTCAGTATTAGAAATAAGATCGGAGCTCACTCTTTCTGTGCACCTGTTATTCTGTGCCCTCGTCTCTTGTGATGTTCTGTCTGGTCTGGTCCCCAGGAAGAGGCCTGGCTACTTTTCTCTGCTGGAAAGAGGCACAAGCTGGTGCTCGCAGGGACAGAAGGTGCATTAGAACTTTGGTGTCTCAGCTTCCAGGGCCAGGGGAATCTGGGTAGCATGAAAACACAGCCAGATGCAAGAAGGCTGCATTTTAACAAGCTGAGGTCGCCCAGCTAAAGACAACAAATAGCCCTACCTTCCTGTGGGTTTGCATGCTCTGTGAGCAATGTCCCTTCTTCCCTGGTGTGCCAGCTATTGTGAAATGCTGGTAGTGCAGGGTGGGGGCTGGGCTAATGTAGATAATTGGCCCCCCGGGCAACTAAGAGTTGATTGTAATTAACCTAATTTCAGAAGTGAGGCTCAAGATCCCATACCTGCAGCTTCCAAGCAATTCCAGCTAGAATTTCTCACCTGCTCCTCTCCCTCACCTGGGTCTATCAGAGGTTTGACACTGGGATTCAGAGAAGTTTACTCCCCGGGTGACATTTGGCAGAGTCTGGAGACGTTTTTGACTGTCCTGATATGGGAGAGGCATGGGTGGCATCTGGTAGCTGGAGATTGGGATGCCATTGAGTCTACAAAGCACAGGGCAAAGTCCAGGGCATGCGGTGTTGACATGTCATGTCTGGGAGGTGGCTCATTCAGTAGATGCTTGCTCCATAAGCGTGAGGACCCTAGAATCCATTTGAAAATGGCAAGTGTTGGGCTGGAAAGATGACTCATTTGTTAAGAGTGCTCATCCAGAGGACACGAGCTTGGTTCCCAGCCATCCATTTTGAGTGGCTCACAAACACTTGTAATTCCGGACTCTAGGAATCCGATGACACCCCCTTCCTGGACTCTGTTCGCAGTGCACTCACTCACAGGCACATACAGATACATAGACAGACACACACATATAAAATAGTCTTAAAAAAGGAGGCCAGGTGTGAGTGTGTGTTTATAATTCCAGTGCTGGGGAGGTAGAGACAGGAGGGTCCCTGGGTCTTGCTGGCCACCTAGTCGAGCTAAATCACTGACTTCCAGGTTCACTAAAAGCCACAGTCCCAAATGTAAGGTGGAAGCTGATAGAGGAAAACATCTAATGCCTGTCTCTGGCATCCTATTACATGTGCACACAAGTGGGGGGCCCCACATCAGCAGTGTGAAGAGAGCTGAGACACCCTTTGAACACATTCTGCTCTTTGGGGAGAGGAGGGTCCTATGATTTTGGGCAAAGATGATGGGGAGATCCGAGGCTACATGTGTACTGTCTCTGAACTCACAGAAAATGAACAGGATACTCCTTCTGGAAGGTGATAGGCATTCAGCCAGGCATTTGACATAGAATCCTTGGTGGTATTTATAGTCACATCTCAGGGCTCTAGACTAGAGCACTGATAACATTCTGACCCCCAGTATGCCTGCACCACCCTTGGCTGATGCCTCGGCAAGGGCAGACCACAATCTGTTCTACCTCAGTCTGAAATATGGCACCATTTAAACTCTTGGAGGTGTTTGGCTTTGGGGGTTTCTAAGCTTGTTTTCTTTAGTGAAAATGCTTCACATTTACTTGAAGGCAGATTCGTCCCAGGAGAGAGAGCAGACCCTCAGCAAATTCTTCTTCTTGGAGGGGTACATCCTAGGAGATGCCCAATAGTGCTGGGAGAAGGAAGACTCCTACTGGCTGCCACTGACAGCGCAGGGCAGCCAGGCCACTGACTCAGTGTAGCTAGACACAGACGGGGGAAGAAAATGAGCCCATTTCTATTAACACTTCCCTAGTGTCCCAAGGAGGGAGCATGTGGACACTGATAAATCCTGGATCTGAGATTCGTTCTCCACCAGCCTTGATGGGCAGGAACAAGCAGCTGGAATTCATTACCCATATGACCTTGAACGCTGTTTGACCTCTGTATTGGTGTTTCCTCAGCTCCAACAAGCTGATGATAATGCCTATCCTATGGGAAGTTCTGAGACTTGGACCAGATTAAATATATGCATTAATATTTTATACAGCTTATCAGACACTGTTTGCTATTGTATAAATAAGTGTATATAATATATATATACCTTACATAAATAAAAACTATTTTGATATTTAACATGTAACTATTTAAAGTACACTTATATATAATATAAAAATTTCATAGATCATATGTCATTCCATATATATATATCTATAAATATACACATACAATTCCTGTTACAATGTCCAGTAACAAAAGCCACTAGTGAATATTCATTTCATGGGTAAAATTGTGGAATGGAGTCATTTGTTCATTCAGTTATTCATCCATGCATTCATTTAGTGACTTAGTCAGTCAGTGAATGAGTTTAGTAAGTTTCTGTTAGGTGCCAGGCACGGGCAACAGTATTCTCTTTTGCCATGAGGCTTATGGGCTGGTGCACACCAAAGATACATGCAATTGTGAAAAATGAGCAAGTGCTTAAGATAAAAGTCGCCAAGTATGGGACATCTATGTGGGGGTTGGGCCAGGCTTCTCTAAGGAGAGAAGTAAACTGAGACCCAATGGAAGAAAAGGTACAAGCCGCACTGGTAAAGTCTCGGGAAGCTTTACTAGAGGAGAGGAGAGCCTATATAAAGGCCGAGGTGTGCTCGTGAACATGGCCTCTCTGGGAACTGAATACCAGCGAGGAGTGGAGGAGGGACTGTGCTCTTCCTTGGATGTTGGTCAGTCATTCTCAGATGTTTTTTATTACCTTCTAATCTCAAGGACGGCAATGCAAGGCAGTGGAGTTGGGTATGGGGTTTTTTCTTACTGGAAAGGCACTCTTGCTGTGAGAGAGAATGGCTGGAAGGCTTCCACTAGTGGACAAGAAAGGTCATGTTCCATGGCTGCATTCTTTGCAATGGTAGCATCAATAGTTGCTTTGCTTGTCTGCTTTGGAGGACAGAGGTCCTAGCAGAAGCTCTTTGGGCCTCTCCAGCTCCTTCCTTGTTCTCCCTCACTGGTGTCCAGTCTTCACACTTACTGTGGGGATGGTGGGACTGTGAGCATGGGTGATGTTCCTGGAGGGGAGAATCTGCAGACATTAGTAAACAGCTTCCTCATCCTCCGCGTGGCCTGCCTTTGTCTCCATGATGGACTGAACCTTCTCACTCAGAGTCAAAACAAACCCTTCCATTTCATAGTTGATTTTACCAGACATTTTGTCAAAGCAGGGAGAAAAGTAACTTATACCCCCTTGGTGCTGAGTACTATGCTCAGTGGCAAGAGTATGATAGGGCGAATAGAGCCTTTGGTCTTCTACTCCAAGTCATAGAACTTCAAAGCTTCCAAGTCCATTAGGAGGGTGTAGAGATTTCCAGCCTGTAATTTTGGATGGGGAAGGATTCCCTAGATAAAAGTTAAGCTGAGTCCTATCGCAGCTAAACACAGCATTTTTGAGGATGATTGCTGGTTGGCACACCTACTTCTCTTGATGCTGTGGTTGTGTTGAACAGATAGATGGCTTGTCTTCCTCACCCTCTGCTTGTACATTGCATTCCTTTCCATCCAGTTTGGTCCTCACACACCCATCCCCATTAGCAAAGTGTCTTTGGGACAAGACCTCTTTGGGTCAGGATGTGGTCAGCTGGTTTCTCAGGATATTGCTTCAAGGTGGCCTATTTCATTTCGTCTCTGGCCCTAGTGATATATGCCCTAGTGACTCTGCAACCCAAATATTCCCTTTTGAACTTTGTTTTTCTCTCTGTTTTTTTTTTTTTTTTTGTGTGTGTGTGTGTTGGGCTGTGTTTTTCTGATTTTGATGAGGAACGATTTCTTGGTTCTAAAGTTCTTAGGAAGTGCCTTTGATCTGACCTCTCCCAGAATATGCCTGGGGCTCAGAAGGTGATGCTAGTTAAACACGTGATGCCCATTATCACTGATGTAGGTTTTACAACCGTTACACATAGTGAATGCTATATAGAATAATCAACTTTAGCATAATTTTCCGTTTTGCTGTTTCTCTGCCAGTTCTTCTGTAACCTCAAGGACTCCATGGCTGACCAGGTGCTATAAGAGCAACCTGTGAAGTTCAAGTGTCATTGTTTTCCTCTGATGTACCACAGAGGCATCGTTCAAGGGTGTTTAGGAAGCATGATCCCAGAGAGTGCAAACGTGAAGCCCAGATGTGAGCTAGGAAGTCATAGAGGATAACTGGGTGAGGAGTCATGGGAATGGACGGGAGAGATAGATAGTTATGAATGGTTTGTTGAGTTAGAAAGTTGGCTAATGCTCATGGGATGCATGGACTGAACAGAGAGAGAGAGGAAGTTAGTAGCTGAGTTTCTGCGTGCCAGTAAAGATTTATACAAATGAGGCAAAGGGAATGGAGGGAGATTGGAACTGGATTGACATTTGTACCTGGTATGGGGTAGGCCCTAGACAGACGCTTCCATGTGATGACATCTGCCAATCTTAACAACGACTTTGAAGTCTTCGTTTTGCCACCTCTTTTAGTGAAGAAGGAGCAGAGGGTCTGAGAGATTGTGCTGCTCTCGATGGAGTGGGCTATGAAGCTCTTTGCTGCGCTTTTATTTTGGCAACATTGTATCTCGCTTAGGAACACTGGTGGAATGTGGCAAAGCCAAAGTGGAATCTGCCACCAGAATGTTGTCACTGTTTAGTGATGAAGTGAGCCAGGCTTCATAAAATATAAAAGTTTTCATTATCTGACCATGTGTGTAGCTGTCTAAACTCCTCTCTGGGGGAGGCACATTGTATTCTAGTTCTCTTGTGAGTTTGAGTGGGTTCTGTTCTTTCTCACACAGCATAGGTCACACTTATCTCTACAACTTCCATATGCATAACACCCCATGGATGCTCTACTTACGGACATTTTCCTGCCTCTCCTCCACTTTCTTCTTTGCTTTCCAAGCCCATCCCATTTTTATGGACCCATTTCACCTTTTCATAGTGCTTTTTTGCTCATCCCAGCCCATCGCCTTTTATCTCTCTTCTTTGCCTTGGTTATAACTATGTGAATACATTCATTTGCCCAGTGAGCTTGGGATCTCTTTGAGGACATTAAACGCTGCTCTCTGACCATTTTATGGTCTTTACTGTGTCTGGAATGATGCTTCAGGCCCGGGACTGGTATGATGAAGCACATAAAACAGGAGTTTTAGAGCGCAAGAAAATTAGATGCTGATCTTGATTTCACCATTGTGTAAGTCGGTGGTCTTGGGTAACTTCGGTGACTTTCGACATCTGCATTTCAAGTCATGGGACAAGAGCAAAATAAGGATTATCTTTTGAAGGTTATATTTTAAAGACTAAATCAGATAATCACTTGATGAAGGCCTGGAACCATGGCTGATGACCGGTAATGCTGGTGTATTTCCCTCCATGTCCTTGAGAGAGTGACAGGGTTGTGGCATTGAGAGGAGACAATTTGCTTTATCTAGCTTTCTCCACTTGTCCAACAAGTGCTCTGTGGAAGGCCAGGCAGCTTGCGTACTTCCAACGGGTGAAGGTGGGTGAAATGGTCTGACCCGCCTCGCTTGCCACTCAGCGTTTTATCAACATCCTTTTCCCGCAAATCCCCATTTCTACATAAAATCAGATTATTTATTAATGATGTCATTTATCCAAGTATTTATTTACTACTTCCCTCTTTTTTAAAAAATTGAAGCCCGTTGAAAGCCAAAGGCTTGTGTGATTCACTGCCATGGCCCAGCTCCTAGCTCGGGAACTTGCTGCTGGGTAGGGATCAAGTAAATGTTGGATGAGTGAATGAAGAACGAGTCAGTGGATTTCAATTTGGCTAAACAAATATTGCCTTAGCCCTGACTAGGGGCCGGGTTTTGAGCAAGACACTGAATATAGGGATTTATAAGACAAGCACTGATCTCAAGAAGAAAGGGAGAAGAGTAAGAGGGGAAAGACGAACAGAAATGGACTCAGGCTTGGTAGGTGACTCAGTGGGTAAAGTGCTTGCCCAAGAAGTGTGAGGACCCAAGGTTGGTTCCTAGAACTCATGCAGATGAGCTTGGTGTCCCAGCTAATTCCAGTGCCCAGGGACAGAGACAGATATTCCCCTCGGCAAGCCGGTAGCTAGACGAGCAGAACTGGCGAGCTCTGGGCTCAAGTGAGATGCTCCTTCAATATGTAATGTGGAACGTTATCAAGAAAGACATTCAGGGGCTGGAGAGATGGCTCAGAGGTTAAGAGCACTGACTGCTCTTCCGGAGGTCCTGAGTTCAATTCCCAGCAACCACATGGTGGCTCACAACCATCTGTAATGAGATCTGGTGCCCTCTTCTGGCCTGCAGGCATACATGGAGGCTGAACATTGTGTACATAATAAATAAATAAATCTTTAAAAAAAAGACAGTCAGTGTCAATGTCTGGCTTCCATGTGTCCAGGTATATGCATATCTACATATACCCATGAGCCTCCTCACATGCAAACATGCCTACACATATGTACATATACTATACATGCATGCACATGCCAGAAATGGGACCCTTTATTTTTTTCTAGTTTCTGAGTCAGAGTTGGTAGCCACGTGGGGGCAGTGGAAGGGGTAGATGAGCAACCTGTGGGAGGAAAGCTCCATGAGTCTGAGTCCGCTTCTGTTTTGGAATTGACTTCTCCCCTGCATCACTCCAGATTAGCCTGGAAGGCCACTTTGCCTGGCAGGAGAAATTGACATCCCATTGAAATTGATGAAATATTTAAGCATTTCTCCATCAGCTGAACATTGGCATTTGGGGAAAACTCATTTAATAAGAGGCCTGTCTGACCAATGCAAATGTGTCCCCGTGTCTCCTTTTTCTATGGATTATACAGAAGCCAGGGACTCCAGTGAAGGGGGCAAGAGAGGGTGGCCAAAGCCTCTCTGGAGATCAAGTGCTAAGTGGCTTCTTTATTGCTCACCTCTCAAGGCAGCTCCTGTTTCAGCTGCTGGCAGTAAGAGCAGGTTAGACCCGTGAAGTTCTTACCAATGCTGCTTGTGAGCTTCAGACCTTTAGTTTTTAATGGGTTGCCTTTCTTTCCTTTCCTCTCCATTTTCCCCCTACACTCCTAATGCAATAGGAAGACCAAAAATTTATAATTTAAGACACAGCAACTATTGAGAGAGAGAGGACAAAGGGGCTATTGAACCACTATAGGCATCCAGAAAACCCCAAAGCAGGCATAAGCCCCTTGCCTCCTTTCACTGCACAATGGAGCCCTCTCTAGTGAGCTGTGGGGGAGGGAAGCCAGGCTGAAACCCCTAGCGCAACTCCTGTGGAATGAGAAGTAGGCTGCAGGAGGAAAGGAAGGGCTCTTACTGGCAGATGAAATGTGGGGAGTTGGGACTTACTGTCCTGGCCGAACTCTTTCTTCTCTAACCTTCTCTGATTCTTCTCTCCTCTCAGATGCTGCAAGCCATTGAAAGTCTAGCCTGAGAGCATGGTGATTGGGCCTTTAACAAAGTCAGGAGATACTTTTAGTAGATTTTGGCAGAGTGCGCTATGATAAAGAGCCACCTTCTGCCCCTAGCACTGACATGACTCTTAATGGCCAAGTCATTTGTCTTGGAAAACACACAAAGGGGGATTGGTAAAATACACCTCTGGATATTTCTGGGATGGTGATTCTAGATCGTGGATTGGATCCATGGTTTTAACATGGGATGGATCTAAATGTGCTTGGACTAGTAGGAACTAGAGCAGCTGGAGAAAGTTTGCCTCGTTGGAGGAAGCAGTCCCTGAGCTGGTTCTCTTTGAAGGATTTGTCGTGGCCTTGGCCCCTTCCTGTCACATTCTCTGCTTCCAGTCAACCATGATATGGGTTACTTTGTTCTCCCAATTACTTCCTGCCATGGTGTTCAACCTTACCTCAAGCCCAGAAGTGTGAAGCCAAGTGACCACGGACTGGCAGCCCTGACAGCTCAGCCAAAAGAAACCAAGGATTTGATACAGCTACAAGACCAAATAACAACTAAAAGCTTCAAACAAAAAAACAAAGAAAAAAGAAAAGAAAACAAAGCAACACACACACACACACACACACACACACACACACTCCACGGGCTAGTCTAGAGAGTAGGAGAAGTGTGTGCTTTAGTAGAAATCTCTGGTTGTCTAGTTGTAGACTGGGGGACATCACTCTTGGGTTTCTGATTTTGTTTGAGTTTATGTAATCTATTTAACACCTCTCTGAATTATGGAGAACGGTTATGCATGATGGATCTGTCCTGTCCGCTAGAGGTTCAGCTGACCCATCCATTCTTCCCTCCTAAAATGGTCACCACCATTTTCTCCTCCACTGCCATGTTTCTGGTACAGCTGTGTCTGCTCATGAAGTCATCTTTTGGACCACTGAAACATCTTCCTCATCCTCATTGATTAATAATATAATAAAACTCAGTGTGTTTTAGGTCTTCTGAGTCAAGATCCAACTCTAATTTGGAAATTATATTTTGACACTAATTACTTCAAGGTGTTTTTGAAGTGGCAACTTCTGCCAGACTCCCTATCTTCGTGTGCAGGGTAGAGTAATCAACAGAGTGAAATAATCAATACTTCAGCGAGGGCTTTGTAGTTCCCTGTTCTGTCTGGTGTTAGTAGCGAGATAATATTTAGCAAATAATCGTTAGCCATGGCAGATGGTGAGTGAAGTATTGTTTGTGTGAACACTTTTTACCAAGGGCGAATCAAAAAGCGAGAGTCAGATTTTCTGTATTCTGTAATTACTCCTAGCATAGGATGGAGATTCAGGAGCAATTCTCAACTCTCTGAGGCCTAGCAGAGAGATGGAGCCAGTGGATGGCAGCTACAGTATCACTTTGGTTGCTGGGAGGTCTTTCTAAAATCAGCCATAGAACGGCAGCTTCATGGGATAGTAAAGTTCCTATCATTCAACACATGCAGGCAGAGGCTCTGCTGCTCATGGTAACTGTTGTATTAGAGTTCCAGACTTAACTCCTGTTGTTGAGAATCTTTTCATCTTTTTCTTTCTTTTTCCAGGTTTTTTTGAGACAGGGTTTCTCTGTGTAACAGTCCTAGCTGTCATGGAACTAGCTCTGTATACCAGGATGGCCTCAAACTCACAGAGATCCACCTGCTTCTGCCTCCCAAGTGCAGGGATTAAAGGTGTGCACCACCACCCAGCTGTTAATGAGAATCTTAATGCAGAGAAGTAGGCACGCAGGGAGACAATGGCCACAACCCACTTCCAAGAAGCTTAAGTGCCACAGTTTTCCATTTGCTGGAGATCCCAGAAGCCCCACCCCAGATGTATACATACAGACACCTGAACACAGTCTGACACAAGGCAGAGTGTATTGTGGGCTGATTTTAAGAACACTGTCTGACACAAGGCAGATGTGTATTGTGGGCTGATTTTAAGTACCTTGTCTTGTAATGTCTTTCTTACTTGCATGATAGGATACTGACTTACACAGTCGCATGCTCCATGGGACAGGAAAAACTGGTGACCCTGCAACATGACTAGGCTGTTGCTTAAGCGTATGACTTGAAAGGAGTCACACATGGGGAGTTGTAGTGAAACAACAGAAGTGTGCCATGCAGGTTGTGTCTGGAAGGTTGCCCTGATATGGAGCCCAGAACCAAGATCCCACACCGTGGCCTCGTGGTTTTCCGAGCTCTGAGTCACCACACTCTAATCTCACTATTCTCTCTCAACCTTTATATCCACAGTGCTAGCTACTATGTCTTCAACCTTGAGACCTTCCCTGGTTTCTTTCCGTTGCTCACATTCCATATCCAGCCTGCAAAATATATTAGAATGTTCATCTGCATCTCTTTTCCATTGTCCTTGTGGATGACGTCATCACGTCTTCAGCTAGAATAGAGAGAAACTCAGCCTCCAGGCTGAGCCCACTCTTTCTACCCTTGTACCCCATGAAAGTATGTCCACCCAATACTCAGAAGAGGCATGGTAAGCCATAAAATAGTTGTGCCACTTCTCCATCCCAGGTCCTTTGGCAGCGCTCTGTCTCATTCACTTTAAAAGTCAAAGAAGTGTTCTAAATCTCTGTGTTAGCTACTGTGTTAGTTACTTCCTGAAGAAACTAACCAGGTGTTAGGGCTCTCTCGCAGGCCGTGGCTCTTGCCTTCTTGGTGGTCACTGTGATGAAGCAAGTTAGCATGCTGCGAGAGACTCTGGAGATATCTGTGAGTGACGTGGGGCCTCTGAACAATCGCTCATTAAGAACCAAGGCTGAGTTCTACCAGGCCACATGGACCAGCACCTGCTCACTCCCATGTGAGGGAACAGGCCTTTCCCTGGGGAACCTTTGCCTACGGCTGCAGCAGTGGCGTAGATCTCAGCTGTGGCCTTCTGAGACACTGAAACAGAGGACCTGACTAGCTCTGCCTACATTCTGACAGTAGAAACTCTGAGATGATAAATGTTCATTGTTTTAAATGCTAATACACTTTGGGGATGGTTTGTTACACAGCAGCAGGTAGCTAATATACTTCTGGTTTCTTCTCTACCTAATGAAAACTGGTTTCTTTTACCAGAAGACTTAAATTCCTCTCCAAATTCGGTTTTCTCTAATCTGCACATACTTTTGTTCAATCTGCACCCCATCTTACCCCAGCCTCCTGCCTCCCTTCTTTTCCTCCCTCTCTTTTTCTCCCACCTGTGGGATTCCAGACACAGGTGTTTGACACAACTTCAGGCTCAGCAAACTGCCTGAGGCCCCATTAGCGATGCCATGATAAGGCATGTAAATTCTCAGTACCTTCTGACACTGCTCAAGGCCACACCATCATCGAGACCTGTGTGATTATCCCAAGGCATGGTGCTGCCCGGAAGGCCAGCTGGTATTTATAGGAAACTGAGAGTTAGGCACTGGGGGGAAATGTGTTCCAGACTGTTGCACTTACTTTGAGATAGAATCATATTCTCTGAAAAATGGCACAGGATGTTGAGCTGATAGGAAATTCACCACAATTGTATGGCTCACTGGGCTTGCATTGTGGCTGAGAAAAAATCATCTTGTTGGGTTGGGGAGATGACAGTCACATCTCCTCTGCAGGCTGGTGATAGATGTTTGAGGACAGACTGGAGACGAGGCTGCATTCTTCTCCGAACTTTAAATCTCCGAGTTGCATTTTAAAGTAAATCAACAGCAAAGAAGGGCACGCTGACAGCAACATCACCAAGGCTCCAGCCCAGCGGCCGCCTGAGCGAGTAGACGAAACAAAGCATGGGGATAAGTGTGCAGAAATTCAGAGAGGCATCTTGTCTGTCATTTGTAATGGCTAAAAACTTTGAGGAAAATATATACTCATATGGACGGGTTTGGAGGAGGTAAGTTTAATCAATCAATCAACCAATCAGTCGACTGGCAAATAATCACCATTCCTAAGTTGTGCCTGGCATTGTGCTCCGGGCTAAGAAAACACAGTCAAATAAGATCTTAGCTTTCTTATTAAGTTGCTCATGGAAAAACCAGTTTAAGGCAAACATAAATATATATAAAATCGCAATATTATGATATGGTAAGGGGTCAGGTGGGGGGAGGCTCAATGGGGAACAGTTGGTCCCATCTGTAGGAGACGAGAGAGAACAGTGTAGATATTTTTCTGAGAAGATACAAGCTAAAGATTTAGAGGTGCAGAGGACATTCTGGGGGCGAACAGTTGGCTCATACAAAGGCCCAGTGGTATGAGAACTTGTCACAAGGATAAGGAATTATCGAGGTTGATGTGTGCCAGACAAGATTATATGAGGCCAGGGATATTATATAAAGCTGGTCCAAGATGCCTTGAGGGTCAGTCAGGCTTAAGCTTAAGGGAACTGGTCAGGTTTGATGTATGCAAAGTTCACCCTTATGTTCAAAGTGGAGGAGAGGCTGCAAGAAGTGATATTGAGGACAGACACACCCACCGGGGCGAAGAACAGGGCAACTGTCCCCACACCATCTGAACCAGGCTCGCTGTGGGCCTTACCCTTTTCCCCAGCTGGGTTTTTATCACAGTGCCGCTTTGCAGGCAGTAGGAAGCATCCCTTGCGGGAGGGAGCATGTAGCTTTAGGCAATCTATTTAGAACTAACCTAGGTGTCCAGGGCGGGTACATGATATCCCTTCTCTAAACTACAGTGAGGCCTCAGCAGAGCATGAATCAGCAGTTGGTGAGCAGCTGCCCTGATTGACAAAGTTGCGGGATGCTCAATTATGAATGGGGGACTTCTAGGGACACTGTGGCACCTTACAATGTCCTGGCTGCATGATACGAGGGTCTCCCAGCTAGGGTTGGAAGGAGGAGGTCGTTGTGTAAGGTTGTCCTCTGAGTACAGCAGAAACCAGCCTCAGCAGAGCACATGAGATTAAATTACCCAAGATCTGGCCTGCTTACTGTTGACAGTCCCTCTCATTGAAGTGGTGTGAGGGGGCCACCGGAGCATCACCCAATCTCAGCCACTCCCCATCCTGTACCCCCTAGCCTGTTATGTGTCCTTCTGCCCTATAGTGTGTGGAAGGTTGACTGAAGCGGGGACTTTAGGTGAAGCAGTTGAGGGGAAGTCTTCATCAATGTTTGGGGGAGACTTTCCAGTGTGGCTCTTTGGAGTCATTTGTACTCCCGTGGTAAACCCCTTACCCTGCTCTGTAAGCAAGCTCAATCAACTCATTGATTCCATAAACTGGACTCTGGTGGAAACCAACTTTGGTTTGTTATTGGTGCTTTATGGGAGTAGACATTGTTGTGTCACTAGAGAGAGAGAGAGAGAGAGAGAGAGAGAGAGGGGCTCTGTCTATTTCTTCTTATCAGTCACCCCTCTTGCAGAGCCTCTCAACCAGCATTTACTTAATCCTTCCTTCCTTCCTTCCTTCCTTCCTTCCTTCCTTCCTTCTTTCTGTCTTTTTCTTTTTCTTTTTTTTTTGGGGGGGGGGGCAGGGTTTCTCTGCCTTGGCTGTCCCAGAACTTACTTTGTAGGCCAGGCTGACTTTAAACTCACTGAGATCCACCTGCCTATGCTTCCCAAGTGCTGGGATAAAAGGTGTGTACTACCATATTTCTTCTCTTTCTTTCTCTCTCTTTCTTTCTTTTGTGGGTTCTGGGAACTGAACTCTCTAGAAGAGCAGTCAGTGCTGTTAACCACTAAGGCATCTCTCCAGCTCAACCAGAATTTGTAAAACATTCTAGCCCAGCATTTGAGCTCCTTCTTCTGGACTCAGGCTCTTATCCCTCTTTGTCTGAGACACATGCATGTCACTTTTTGAAGACTGGGACCCTTCTTGACAGCCTCCATAGCAGCCAGACTCTGAGTGGGCATGTGCTTTAGGAGAGGTATTGGCTGTCTTATTGCAACAGCTGCCCTTCCAAGGTCCCTAAAAGTATTTTTCCCCTCTCAAATGGTAAACTTTGTAAAGACTTGTGCCCACACCAGGCCTACATGCAACATCCGTGGAGGAAGGAGCCTGCCCTAGCCCTAGTTTCCAGTCAGTATGTGGAACTGGCAGGATGCAATCAGGGAAAATGTAGGCAGGACTTTTCCTGTCATTTCAAGGCATCGCAGTCTGATGCCAGCAGCTCGCTTGCCCCCGCCCCTTTCCCTGCTACTAAACAGATGCGTCTCTATTTGGGCATGCTAGGTTTCCAGTTAGATGGAGAACATGTCATTCCTTTAGCAAACATTTGTGGGGGTACCTGTGCTGTGTCCTCTTGTCAGATTGCCAGCAGTGCCCCTCCCCCTTCCCCCTTTCTGGCTCCAGAGGCTGCCTTTAGGAGAGGACTCATCCTCATTCTAAGCAGAATGCACAGTGGCCTCTTCCATCATTTGCCCCACCCCCACCCCCAGATCTCTGTCCTCACCTGAGCCCATGAGGTAGTCACCCAGCTTTCGGGAAGTGATGACGCTCACCTTGGGTGCCTGCTGTTCTTACTCAGCTTGGAGCTACCACAGCAAGATCTGTAGTTAGAAGGCTGAAACAACACACTTGTTTTTTCCCCACCTGCATGCCACCGTTCTGGCTGATGCAGTTTCTGGTATGGGTTCTTTCTCTGTTCGGCAGTCAGCTGCCTTTCTGCTGGGACCCCATGCAGCCTTTCCTAACAGTGGGCATGTAGAAAGAGCTCTCCTCCAGTCTCCTTCTCCATTTGCTTCTCTTCCTCTTCCTCTTCCTCCTTCTCTTCTCCTTCTGGACTTCTTCCCTCTCTCTTTCTGTTGTTCTCTTGGACTATGTCTCTTATTCCTACTCTTCCTCTTCTGAAATCTTTTGCCCTCCTTCTATCTTCTCCCCTTCTTTCTTTTCCTCTTTCTCCTTCCACCATCCCTCCTGTTAAGATCCTGCCCTTATTCCTCATTTAACTTTCATTACCTCCTAAAAGCCAAACTCCAAATGTGACCCCATTGAGAATTACATCCTCAACTTAAATATTTGGAGATGGTGGTGGGAAGATACAAGCTGGCTCAAAACCTTGCCTGTCTCCATGTCTGACTCCTGATTCCTGACCCCGGCCTGAGACTTGGTACCACTAAGGATGTGGGTGGTGGTGGCCAAACAGGAGGGGCTCAGGTGAAATAGCTTGTCTCATCCAAAGACCTTGAAGATGGGTGTTTCCTGTTAAGCTTCTACGCGTTATATACCAGGAACAACAGCTATCCTGAGCTGACTCATTCATGTGGCAGGTGTATCGTGTTGCTTTCTACAAGGTAAATTGTACTGCTGTTGTGCAAGCTTTGTCTCCTAGGAGAGAGGAGAAGGCACAGGGGATGTACATGAGGACACATGGCAGACAGAGAGGAGTCTTGATTGGCACCGTTGCATGGTGGGTGCTCCAAGGGGAGTGTGGTGGAATGCATGATAAACAAGTGTTCACGGCCTGTGGCTGCTCTTTTAGACAAGATTTCCTTATTTATCTGTAAGCTGACTGTTGTCATGTGTCAATCTCTGTCTCTTTTGATAAGACTTCATGGAGTGGGAAAAGAATTTAGCCAGGCTTTTTAAGAACGCACATCTGTACTGGCAGTAATGTGCCCCTCCCTCCTACCCCCGGCTGATGATGCTGGTATCAGAGAGGGGACCAGCAGGCTTGTGAGGTGCTTTTCATTGAACTAATATTGTCTGTTGGTATCAGATATATTGAGAACTCTAAAAAATAGGGCCTATCTTCCTCACTGTCACCAAACTCCCAGACTTGCTGTCCCCTGCCCTGCTTTGTCAGAAGCCAGTGTAGGGAAATGACACTTACACTTATCCAGAAGTCTTCCTGCTGCAAAGGGCTCCAAGCATGCTTGAAAGTAGCAGCTTGGAGGAAGAGTTCGCAGTCTGGGGACCACTTTTTTCAGCCTGCTCAGGCACTAAGCTGAGGATACAGAACGTAACTGTCATGAGTCAGACCATTCCAACACTCACAATCACCAGTGGAGGAGAAATTTCAAGTATTTACTAAATGATTTGCTAACACATTGTCATGGAAACTGCTAACTCTTGAGGGGTCTGCTCTTGAGTGGCTGCTCTGACATATGCTTGCAAGAGCTGAGGACACTTGTATTCCAACAAGCGTCAAATCAAATATTATTTTTCAGATTTTATTTAAGAGGAAAATCTGCCCATCATTTTGGCTCTGAGGGCTGTTAGAATAAGAAAAAATTTTCTGACATTGGCTCTGAGTCTTGCCAGGTCCGAATGCTGCCTATCTCTAACTAATTTCTCTGTGCTCCCATGTTAGTTGTCTTTCCCTGACTGTAATAAAATACCTGAGATAACCAACTTGCAAAGAGAAAAGGGTCAATTTGGGTCCCAGATCTGAAGGCTGCATATCATAACTGAGAGGCTGTTTGTGATGGTATAACCATGGTGATAATGGCTGATGGAACAAAAATGGTTTTGTTCACTATGGTGTTTTGAATAAGATTGGCCCCCATAGACTCATATAGTTGCATACTTAGTCTGTAGTTGGTGAACTGTTTGGGAAGGATTAGAAGGATTAGGAGGTGTGGCCTTGTTGGAGTAGATGTGGCCTTATTGGAGGAGGGATTGCATTGTTGGAGGAGGTGTGACATTATTGGAGGAGGTGTATCATTACGGGTGGGCTTTGAGGTTTCAGAAGCCCTTGTCCAGCCCCCCCCCCCCCCCGCCTGCATGCCTGTCTGGATCATTATGCAAACTCTCAGCTCCTTCTCTGCATGCCACCATGCTCCCTGGCATGATGATGGTGGACTAAGCCTCTGAAACTGTAAGCAAGCACTCAATTAAAAGCTTTCTTTTGTAAGAGTCGCCTTGGTCATCGTGTCTCTTCACAGCAATAGAACAGTGTGACTATGACAACAAGAAAACAGAAATAGAGCTAAGAAGGGGTCAGGATCTCACATTCCCCATTCAAGGGTACAATCTCATTGACCTAAGGATCCCCCTTGACTTAAGGACTGCTCCTATTGACCAAAGGACCTCTCCTCTGTCCCACCATCTAAAATTCTGCCATCTTCTGATAGTACCAGACTGGGAGACAGTCAACATCTAGAGCAGGTGTATCCAGCCTATGTATCCAGTGCATGAGTCTCAGGATGCTATGAGCGCAGCTCCACACATTTGTAGACAGCAGTGTCATGCTGAAATGCATGCACCTCAGAATACTGAGTGCAGCTCCACCACATCTGTAGATAACATGTCATGCTGAAATGCAGGAGTTACTTACCGTAGGTGTGTGGTATGGTGCCTCAGTACTTTTAAATACTGTTTTTATTTAAGAAGTAGGAAGGTTCCCTATTTAATACATATATCTGGTAAGGAAATATTTGAGCAATGGAAAATGCACACAGGAAAAAAGTAACAGCTATGTGTAAGAGCATTGGTGATGAATATGCTTGCTTTGGGTTCCATCCTTTCCTCGTTCATATTTATGTATCTGTGTGTTTTAAACACAATTGGAATAATTATTTGTGTGAAAGATTATTTCATATCCTGCTTTATTACTTAATGTTTGATTATAAACGTGTCCAGACACTTCAGATTATTTAGAAGTCTAAATTATTGATAACGGCGTGCGCTTCAGCTGCACGTGTATATCACAACTATTTAGCCAGTTTCCTGTTGTGGTTGAACACTTTTGAATTCCTTTGCCTGCTTATGAATGATGCCACACCACATATCATAAAATATCTCCTTAGAAGAGAGTTTCTCTGCCAAGTGCTCAGGATGTTTAACTGATACACGCGTGCCCAGACTTCATTCTGGGGATCCTGCAGTGACTTCCATATCTACCAGCAGAAGCTGAATCGCAGCCATCTTGCCCAAAGGATGGATGAAGCTCAAAAGAGAACAGCTATTCCATTGGTGATGTACAATAGCACCACTCTGGGAGAGAGGTAAAGTTTATCTACCTGTAGTGGAATATATTTTTTTAAAAAATGTAGTGGCATAATTTTTTTTAAAAAAATTATACCACTTCATCTACCCCTTCTCTAATGTTTCACCAAAGTTGACTCTGAGAAACCAATGAGTTTATTAGGCTTGTATCCATAGCAATAGTGAGGGGTTTGGGGCAGGAGGATGAATGAATAGCAACCACATTGGAAGGTCTGCATCCAATATGGATAGTGATCAAGCTGTGTAGCTGGAGCCCCCCCCCATAGTCATGGCCAGAGAACCCCAGGCTTTGTACAGTTAGGACAGAACTGCATACAGCTGGTTTGGAGAGGTGGCCGGATACTCAGGTCCTATGACCCTCCTTACCACCTCTTTCTCTGAGGGAATGTTAACAGTCACCTGACCCAGCTACAATCAGTAGGCCCAGGAGAATTCCTAAAGATGGTAGATGGTGGCTCAGAGAATCATCCTGTACAACTATTTTGTCATTTTAGTATTTGCTGCTTGTGGGACAGCCATGAGTGAAGTCAGCTGCGGGAATGGTGCTAGGTGTAAGAAGAGCCAGAAGGTATGCCTGGCAAGGCCAGTCCTTGTAGGAGAGGGTGTGTATTGGTTGCTGTTCCCATGGTTGTGACAGAATTCCTGTCAAAGTAACTTAAGAAAGGAAGGTGTGATGGTAAGTGTTAATTACCCCCTTGTAGAATCTAAAATCCCTAAGGTGAGGGGGTATCATTTAGTCTCTGGCCATGTCTGTGAGGGATTCTGTTAATTTACTGGGGATGAAGGACCTGATGGAGGAAGGTCATTGGCTAATAAAGGAACTGCCCTGGCCCATTTTATTGGTTAGAGGATAGGTGGGAGGAGTAAACAGAACAGAACGCTGGGAGGAAGAGGAAGTGAGCTCAGAGACGCGACAGCTCTCCTCTCAGGAGCAGACGCCTGAGAGAGACGCCATGCCCCGCTCCCAGCATGAAGCTCCGACCCAGGATGGACATAGGCTAGAATCTCCCCGGTAAGCGCACCTTGGGGTGCTACACACAGATGATTAGAAATGGACTAAATTAATATGTGAGAATTAGCCTAGAAGAGAATGGGCCAAGCAGTGATTAAATGAATACAGTTTCCGTGTAATTATTTTGGGCATAAGCTAGCCGGGCAGGTGGCCGGGGTGCTGGGAATGCAGCCCCGCCACCCTTATTACTTCAAGGACCCACTGTAGAAGTAGGTGGCACCATCCCCTGTGCTTGAGAGGTGATTCTATAAAATGGAGAAAACTAGCTGAACAAGAGACTCTGCTTTCTGATTGTGGATGAGATGCCCCCAGAACCTGCTGCCTTGCTCTTTCCACTGTGATGAACTAGACCTTGAACTAGGAGCCATAGCCAGCCTTTCTCTGCTTCGGTTGTTCTTGTCAGAGTGTTCTGTTACAGTAACAGAGACAAGAAGTTCAGGCTTGTTGATTTTGTCTCTCAGTTTGGTTCCCCAGTCCATGATGGCCGGGAAGTCACAGAGGCAGGAATCGGAGACAGTCTGCCACGGTATATACTGGCACTCGGCTGATTTTCCTTTTGTATTTAGTCCAGGACTCCAGCCCAAGGAATGTTGTTACCCCATTAAGGTGGACCTTCCCAGCAATCCTAACCTAATCTAGATTACTTCCTAATAGGCATTGTTAGAGGCTTGGTTCCCAAGTGATTCTAGAACTTGTCATACTGGCAATCAATATCAACCATCGTAGGATGTTTCGTTCTTCTGTTTTGAAATGGAGGCCAGGCTTCTGTGCGCGGAGACACCATCTGTCCTGGAATAGCTGCAGATATGGAAGATGTACGGTGAAGATAAGCCCGCCAGAATGAAGGCTCCAACATGTGGAAGGCAGGAGTTACTGCCACATGCTGTCTCTCGGCGGGCTGAAGGCCATTGCTCCAACACCTGCTTCTTTTCCTGGATGACCCTTCCTTAGTCCTCTAGATGGTCACACTGCGTCCCCTGCTTTACACACCCAAAACGGCACAGCGGGGTCCACGCGCAGCTCCTGCTGTCAGCTCCCCATGTTGTCACTCTCACAGGCTGTGCCAGCTGCGCACGATGTATGGCATGAGGACAGATGTGCCCCAGGAAATCTGCCCTGAGCTTGCTGTATCCTGACCTGTGCAGCCCACCCTGTAGCTCACAGCTGCAGGTGCGGGGTTCCCCAGACAGCTTCAGTCATCCGCGTCCTGTCTGGGCTCTGTCCTCTCATCCCCTCCCTCTGTCCTACACTGGGCATCTCCAAGGGCCGCCTTGCTGGGAGCAGCTGTTGATTCAGATTTTCATCAGGACTTTTATAATTAAAATTCGAAGCTCTTCAGACATTTGCGTTCCATTACATTGAAGGAGCAGCTGTTAAAATTTGAGGTAGGGAACCAGAGGCTCTTGCAGTGCGCTTGGGGTTAGATTAATTAAGTATGTAGATGTATTTTCCCTTCTCACAGTCTGGGTATAGGACTGGGAAAGCAATCCCCAACCTCCCTGCTTTGCCCTAGTTCCTATATGCCAGGCGCTGCGTTATTTTGTATTACATAGTAGTCTCAGAAACTAACTGTATGCATGGGTCAGATCCTGAGTCTGCTCGTCATTGTCCAGGTGACCTTGGGAAAGTTACCTAATCTCTTTGCAAAATGAAGAGAAATGACACACAGAGGCCTGAGTTCAGTCCATGCCAGTCTTGCCTTTTGTCCTTCCCCTTAACCAGGATTGTGGCTTCAAGCCTGGGAGTCACTAAACCCCTCATTAGATCTGTGGCAAGTGGGACATCCCAAAAGAATGAGGTTTCTTATTTGTTGGACCCTCAGCTTTTCCCATCTTTTCTTATCATAGAGATCTGAAGATATGTCTATAGCAGCCTTAATACCTTATCTGTTTACTATCACCCTATTGTGGCTTCTAGGAAGTAAATCATATATACACAGACACACGTAGGTACATACAGAGGCAGAAACTCAGGCACACACACAGAGAGACAGACAGATAGACAGGCCTCCCCACACAGACATAGACACACACACACAAAGACACACATAAACACATAGAAAAAGACATACACAGATTTAAATAGACATAGATCCACACAAACAAAAACAGACACACAACACACACAGACACATACATACATATGACAGACAGACAGACAAACATAGACACACATATGGAGAACGAGACATACACTCTCAGACACACAAACACAGATACACACATAGACACACACACAGAACCACATATAGAGACACACACAGACACACAGTCATACACAAGTCTGAAGTCACAGATACACATAGAGATACCCCGACACACAGGCATGTACATAGACACAGATATACCCATACAGACACACACACAGGCAGGCAGGCAGACACATGGAGACACAGACACATACAGAGGTACATATAGAGATATACACAGACACACAAACACACACACAGAGATACACACACAGAGTCACAAACACACATACAGACCCGGAGACACAGACACAGAGATCCCCCTAGACACACAGAGACATATACACAGATACACAGACATGCAGATACAGACACACGGACATACTAACAACACAGATAACACAGAGACACACATGGAGACATAGATGCATATACATAGGCACACAGAAACACACAGGCATGAACTCATACACACACAGATGTATACATACATGGAGAAACACACAGAGACACACACACACGGAGATGCGCAGATACACACACAGATACAGACCCATGCACAAACAGACATATGCACACATGGAGAAACACACAGATACACACACACACACACACACACACACACACACACACACACACACCAGCAGAAGAACGTCCCTTCCAAGCTCTCTGATCTGGAGCTGCAGTGTAAACAGCTCCCCTCAATGTGTGCTCCTTCTATGTGAACAGTAGCGGTGTTTGTGGCACCTGCCATTCCTAGCTGTGAGCACACCAAGCTGGGCTGCCACCCTGCTGGGGCTTGACATCCATTATTTAACTTCATCCCCACAACAATCCTACTGGGAAGTATGATTTTTCTGTCTGCTGCAGATGAAGAAGTAAGATCTGTAAAGGTTCAGAAACAGATCCAGGGACTATGGAGCACAAGCATGAGGCTGGGATTGTTATTTGTTTGTGGGGTACTGACACACCCCGTGAGTTTACTCCTGGGAAAGTCATCCATTAGAATGCATAACACTCTGGTTCAAGATTCTCTGGAAAAAGTTCCCAGCAGGAGATTTCTGTCCCCCTGTGAAATATGTCCCCCTTCATCCTTTGTTAGATGCTGTAAGTCCCTTGAAGCATCAGATGCAGTGAAATGAATTGCAATAAGAGTGGCTGAGAAAAAAATGTTCTTAGCTATCCGGACCTGCTGGTTTCTGGAGAGGAGCCAAGAAAGGGGTCTAGACTGACATGACTCCACTACTAGATCTGTGAACTGGAGAGGGTCAATGCCAAGGATCTAGGTTCATGTAGGAATAAAGAGGAGAGGGGTAGGGATGGACTTGAGGAGGGTGCTGGAGGGTGAAGGGTGGGAAGGGTATCCATGGACATTGCATGGGAGAAAATCATTCTCCATCCTTCTAGCGCTCTGTATGCTAGTCCTCTGCATGCAAAGGGATGCTCTCAATGTCAGGGTATTAGTAACGTGATGCCCTTCCAACATGGATGATCATTTTTGCCCTAGGGGAAGCAGGTTTCATGATGAAAGCCCTAGGCAAGCAGTGCTATCAGGCAAGCAGTGCTATCAGGCAAGCAGTGCTATCAGGCAAGCAGTGCTATTCATACTATCAAGCCAGTATTCATGTTTCCCTGTCCCCCTCCCCTTGAATTTGTCTTTAGTTTTGTGGTCCGGTTTTGGTGAGTGAGTCTTTCATCCATATATAATAGTAATATGGAGATGCCCTTTAAGTAACAATTAAAAGTGAATATAGATAGATAGGTAGATAGATAGATAGGTAGATAGATAGATAGATAGATAGATAGATAGATAGATAGATAGAGCCATCTCCCCAACATCCTGGGGAGATGGCTCAGTCAGTAAGGTACCATGAGGGCCTGTAGTTCAACCCCTGGAAGTAATGTAAAAACATGGGCATGGTCTCAAATATTTATAATCCTTGTGTAGGGAAGGTTGAGATAGTTGGATTTCTGGAGCCTGCTATCCACAAACTCAAGATGAACTTATGAGCCCTAGTCCCCATGAAAGACCCTGTTGGAATCAAACAATGGCAGTATAGCTCCCGAGGAATACATAAGGTTTACCTTTGATCTTCACATGCATGTACACATGCATCAAACTTGCATACACATAGCGCATGTGCGTGCATACACACATACTTGTATCTCCTAAGTATTGGTGCAAGTGGCACTAGCATTTCACAGAGGCCCAGGAGAGTTTTGCTTGGAAGTCAATACTTCTGAAAAACTAGGATTTTCTGGCTTTAACAATTTCATTGTCATTGGGATTAAGTTTCCATTTTGAAAGATGTCTCTCTCTTCTTCAAAAACTGCCATGTGTCTAGTAATTCTTATATTATGGTCATAAAACACCTGTGCTTGATGTCTGGGAGGCCTTTACGGGTGTGCATGCTTAGGGCCCATCCCTGTAGTAGAGGCTCAGAGTCCCCAGAGCTCAGCCCAGGAACCTGCATCTAATAAGTCCTAAGGGGGTTTATATAACTAATAAACATGGAGGACCCCAGTCGAAGTCTTGTGAACACAGACTTGTCAATCAAAGCCCTCTTCTGTCCACATTTCTGCTCAGTGCCACAAGCTCACCTAAACATTTTGAACCACTTTCTCTTTGCTGTGTAGTGAGGTTAATGCAGCTGTTTTAGGGGACTCCTATAAGGCTCAGCCATTTTCCAGCTGTGATGTTCTCTGTGCAATCGAGCCAGTGTGTGTAACCTCGGCTTTCTTCGCCTTGGAAATGTCAAAGTGATTTCACTTGTACTTAAGCCCTCGTGGTAAAGAGATTGAATGCTTGTATGGGTTTAGGGTATGTGGGCCCTATTTTATCTATTTTGCTTCTACGTTTGTACTTTTGGAATCAAGTTGTTTTTGTTCCCAGGGGTCTCAGGTGCAGCCTTGGATGCTGGCAAACATTGCGTAGCTTGTTCATCAGACCGTGGCTGCTGCTCTGCTTCTGTTACCAGAATGGAAGGCTGTTTTATACACGGGTGCCATGGCCTTCCATTGCTGACTGTGTGCAGCATAAAGCCCAGAGATCTCCCAGGACTTTGCAGCACAGACTGTAATTGGAAGAAAAAAAAAGAAGACGAGGAAGAGGAGTAATATTAAAAGTCAGATGTAAAAGTGGTCAGGGAAATTCTTATGTAAATCCATAGTATTTATTCAGAGTACCCAGTTTAGCTTGAAACAAATGGGGTACTGATGACATCAGACACTCTCAAACAAGGGCACCCTGGACATGCCCACAGTACATGCGGGTTCCCTGGAATTAACGCCAAAGGCTCCGGTTAGTTTGAATTTTATTGAGTGACCTTGTTCAGTCATCTGGCTTCTCTAGGCTCTAGTTTTTCTCAAAGGCAAAATAGCGATGATAATGAACCTGCCTCTTGGGGCTATTATCCGGATGACTGGGAAGATCCATGTGAGAAGTGTGTTGTCACCTAGGTGGTGGTGTGCGGGTGTTGTGTACCCATCTGTCACCTGGCAAGATATGTGCAGGCATTTCCCACTGTCTGGAAGTCTTCAATCAGTTTTAATCCCCGAGGTCTTGCACATTTAGAAGCTTTTTCTGTCGTTTGATTTAGAGATTGCAAATCCATGGGCCTTGAGCCCAGCTCATGGCACAGAACGTGTACTGTTCTGAATATACTGTTTTCTTAAGACATAGCTCTGGGATGCTTTCTGAAAGGGCCTGTATTTTTCATTTTCTTGAGAATCCTGTTTATCTGTATCTCCTAGACTGTGACTTGGTTCATTTTTTATTGTCTGTGAACAGAGATGCTTGGTGGTGACCTTCAATATTCTTGATTTCAATTTAGCATCTCCAGGTGCCGTGGATGGACATGCTATACGTATGACTGGCCCTCCCAGTCATACTTTAGATACATATGTGACACAGTAGCCATGGTTACAGGGCAGAAAAGAAAATGGGAGGGTCTCCCTGACTCCATTATGGAGTCTTTTCTGTCTATGAAAATGGAATATTTGTCTCGTCACAAAATAGGTAGACATTGGACACTATAGGGGTGGAGAAAAACATAGCTTAGGATGGAGGTACTACTTGGAGAAGGCTTCCTTGAGGAAAACTTGATGTCTCAACTTCACTTCCAACGGTTAGGATCCCATAGGGTCAGGGTGGTTTAGACTGCACCTGTCTACAACGATAAAGGTTTGAAGGCATTTAATGCTGCAGTGTGTTTGGTGACCTTGGTGAAGATGCGCAGGTCCGTTGATCCTGGCAGCAAGGGAGTCATCTGGACCATCACAGTCAGACTTCTGGAGGCAGCCATATTCTCCCCCAGAGTGCGTTACTGCCTAGAATTAAATGAAACACCTACCAGTGATATGGGTGAGTTATGAAACCCACCAGGGAGGCTGAGATGCTAAGGGAGGGACGGGCTGGGAATAAGGTTGACACTGTCAACTTTAGATACGAAGGCAAGAAAACTGAGGCATAGTCATAGGGATGTGGTATGTAGGTAGGTAGGTATGTAGGTAGGTAGACAGGCAGACCAACGTGAGTTTAGTGAAGAAGACTAGAATAAAATTATATAGTTATGGTCATTGTGTGGGTATTATTCTATGGGCTTGGATGCAGTAGTCAAGATGGGGAGGGGGAGTACTGAGTCCTGAGCACTCTACTGAAGGGCTCAGGAAGAGCAGAAGAGCCCAGCAGTGGGATTCAGCAGAGTAAGCTGTAGTCTAGCAGAGCAGCACAGAAACACCGTGTCCAAACCCCAGAGGTGGGGGCGGGGCACCAGCTCCAGCAACACTGCTCCTGGAGTCAATGTGAGGGGGACTGAGATCTGCCCTTCAGGATTCAGCCAACCGAGGACAGCAGAGGTGACCTTGAGAAGAACAGTTCACTCTCCTGCTGTGTGTGAGAGCCTGGGTAGCAGGTACAATGGACATCAAGGGGACAGGTACAGTGGAAACCAAGGGGACAGAAACTCCGAGTTTGTTTTATCTCGTTCTCAGAAGAGCAAAGAGATGATGATGTGCGTGACTTTGACACACCTATGTCCACTTCTGTTCTGAAAGAAAGTAAGGTAGCAAAACCTTATTTTAGCAGTCTTGGAACATGAAGATTAAAAAACAGAACCCCAGCCACACCTGCTCTGTACGGTCAGTGGTTCAATGCTTGCGTTTTCATAGCCCCATCCTCCCCTCTACTCCCTTACTATGCGTTCAAGTTTGTCTTTTTGGTTTTCCTTTTTCGTCGTTGTTTTCAAACCTACTAGAACGTCTAACTCCAGCTCATTTGGTATCTTGCTTTTTTTGCTTAGCACTCCATCACGAGCGTTTTCCCATGCTGTCTCTTTGCCACGGTAACCTGAGGAGTTAGAATTCACGCGAGCTCATTAGGACCTGTTCCCAGCCTCCATATTTCCTGTGGAATCTGAAGCTAATGAAGGGGCTGAAGAAAATGTCTGTAAATATTTTGTTGTTTTGCAAACACAGGCACTCTTAAATCCAGTTTAATGATCGCTCAGTTTAATTAAACTCTCTCGGTCTTATTTGTTACCCCGCTCTCTGCACTGATTAGAGCCTGGCCTGAAAGGAGAAATTCAAACGTGTGTTGCTGTTGCTTTGCTCTTTCTCTCTCCTCACCAATGTGAAGGGAGAAATTCAAAAGCAAGAATGGGAATCTGTGTTGTGTATTCTTCTGGCTGAACTGCACAGAAGCCTTTTGTTTAGATGAGGGGTTGCAGATCTTTTATGTGTGCGTGCCTCGTGCCCTTTGGAAAACACATTAAGATGTTTCTTGTTTAGAACATTTATGTGCACAACAGAGTGAAATTCTGTCATGCTGTGTGATCATGTCACCCATGACTTTTGCATGAGCAGTTGTTCCTTTACCCTAAAAATCTCTTTTCTCTTCTTTTCTTCTCTGTCATTTTCCCACTTACTTCCCTCCCTGATGACCCTCTGCCCCAGGCAGCAAATTTCTCCACTTTTTGATACTATAGTTTTGTCATTGCTACCATTTTATATAAAAGGAGCCGTAGGGTGTGTGGTCCTTTGTGCCTGACTTTGTCATTTAGGCTATTCTTTTCTTGATTTGACCATCCTGTGCATGATCTAGGCTCACGCTGGGGACTCTCGCATATTAAGAAGTGACAATGCACTTACTGTTCCTTCCTCTCTCTGACTCACCTCATTTTTCGTGTTCAAACTCATATTACTGTGGCTGTGATCACCTAAGAGCACCTTTGAGTGTGCAGCTGACCATTTAGCTCTTTCTCAATGCCGTGGTTCCAGGCTGGCCTTGGGTCACCTAAGCTCTTACACAGTGGACTGGAGTCCTAGGGAGAGAATGGCCTCTGAGAGCCACACACTGGGAATTGCTTATTGTTAAAAACAACCCTTGGGTAATCCTTTAAGGCTTCTGTGATAAAGCATGTTGGTGAGTGCTTCTAAGGCACAGTGCCTTTTATAAGATCTGTTGAGCTGGGGCTGGGGAGATAGCTGAGTCTGTAAAGCGCTTGCTGTGCAAGCCTCCAGGCCTGAGTTAAATCTGCAGGTCACATGTAAAAAGTCCTGGGCATAGTAGCATTCTCTTGCAATTCCATTTCTGGGGAGGGTAGAAACAGGCAGATCCCTGGGGCTTGCTGACCAGCCAGTGTAGCCTATGAGTTCTAGGCCAATGAGAGACCTGGTATCAAATAACATAGTAAGTAGCTCCCGAGGAATGACACCCACAGTTGTCCTCTAGCCTTTACAGGCACGTACACATATGTGTACACACACAACACACACACACACACACACACACACACACACATCTATCTATTGAGCTAGACGACATGAATAGAATGTGTAGAACAAAAATCAACGCCCACCTCAGTAGACCCCGATAGTGCTTTCTGCATTGAATGGATGGGTAGATGGGAGGGTCTAAGGTTTGCTTGCCTAGCTACAGGGATTTCCCCCATTCTGTTTTAGTATTAAGTCTCTGACTTTCATTCAAATGATCTGTTTTTGAGCGGTAGGGATTTAACGAGCTAATATTTTCAAAATAAAGCCTACAGTTGGCACCTAATATATTCAGCAAGATGTTTCATGGACTGGCAGCTTGTGAGTGCCAGATCAGAAGCACATGCAGCTCATTTTTGTTTGTTTGTTTTTTAAACTTAAGGGTTTAGGGCACTTGGCCTTAACATTTCCCAACTGCCATTTCTGGTGGGGCCCCCATATTAGCATCATCTCACATCTCAGAGGTTCGGTCTCTTCTTTGCTTTATCAGCAGTTTATAGCTCGACATTCCAGCCCAGATGGTGGGGTCCAAGTACCCTGGATCCCAGGAAGGGAGAAAATCCCGGGGAAAGAAAAGCACAGTGCACATAGGTTTCACATGCTTTCCCTACTGCTGTTAGTTGTGCTGTTTGACAAGAGCCTTTGTATTCCCAGCTGTTGACCACTGCAGGGACCATCCCTTGGGGTTTCCCTGATTGAGAACCAGCCCTGAAAAGTTGGACAGGTACCCCCTGTAGTCTGTAAGGAGAGCACAGCTCCAGGAGTGTTTGGGGTTGAGTTTCAAGGCACAGATGATAAACTTTTAGTGTTGTCCTGTTTCCTGGTGGCAGGCCTCAGCCTGAGACAGCCTGGATGTCGTTCCCTGGGCAAGGTCCGTTTTATGTTTAGAGAGTTATGTGGCTAATGCAGCATGCTCCAAGGGCGTCTCCTGGAGTCCCGAGCGGGAAGGATGCTATAGAGAACAGTGGGCTGGTTTAGTCATTTAAGGCACCTGGATTCAGCCTCTTTCCTTAGAGACCTAACTGATTTGCATGTCAGAATACATGCCTTCCACCACGTGTTCTTTACCCTCATAGTGTCGTTCATGCTTTGTGAACTGTATGTCAGTCCCAAGTGGTGGTTGGGACTGTGTCTCCCTTCATCTTGAACTGCAGACACCGTCAAAGGACAAATTATAACTGTGAACAGCCACAAGAAAAAAAAATTTAGAAGGGAGACGCTGTGGCCATTTGAATGTAGTTGGCCCCCATAAGCTCATAGAGAGGGTACAGTTAGGAGGTGTGGCCTTGTTGGAGGAGGTGTGTCACCCTGGAGGTGGGCCTTGAGGTCATCTATGCTCAAGCTACATCCAGCATGGCACACAGACTCCTTCCCCTGCCTGCTAATCAAGATGTAGAACTCTCAGCTACCACTCTAGACCATGTGTCTCTGCGTGCTGCCTTGCTTCCCACCATGATAACGGACTAAAGAGCCTCTGAAATTGTGAGTTGCCAGCTCAGTTAAATGTTTTCCTTTATAAGAGTTGCTGTAGTCATGGTGTCTCTTCACAGCAATCGAAACCCTAACTAAGACAGACGCTATTACAACAGAAAGGAGAGTTGCAGTGCTGTTTGGTTAGGGTATGTTGGTTTGTATCTGAACTATCCCCCTGATGATGGTGTGTTGATGTTTGGTTAGGGTGTGTTGGTTTGTATCTGAACTATCCCCCTGATGATGGTGTGTTGAGGTTTGGTTAGGGTGTGTTGGTTTGTATCTGAACTATCCCCCTGATGATGGTGTGTTGATGTTTGGTTAGGGTGTGTTGGTTTGTATCTGAACTATCCCCCTGATGATGGTGTGTTGATGTTTGGTTAGGGTGTGTTGGTTTGTATCTGAACTATCCCCCTGATGATGGTGTGTTGATGTTTGGTTAGGGTGTGTTGGTTTGTATCTGAACTATCCCCCTGATGATGGTGTGTTGATGTTTGGTTAGGGTGTGTTGGTTTGTATCTGAACTATCCCCCTGATGATGGTGTGTTGATGTTTGGTTAGGGTGTGTTGGTTTGTATCTGAAATATCCCCCTGATGATGGTGTGTTGATGTTTGGTTAGGGTGTGTTGGTTTGTATCTGAACTATCCCCCTGATGATGGTGTGTTGATGTTTGGTTAGGGTGTGTTGGTTTGTATCTGAACTATCCCCCTGATGATGGTGTGTTGATGTTTGGTTAGGGTGTGTTGGTTTGTATCTGAACTATCCCCCTGATGATGGTGTGTTGAGGTTTGGTTAGGGTGTGTTGGTTTGTATCTGAACTATCCCCCTGATGATGGTGTGTTGAGGTTTGGTTAGGGTGTGTTGGTTTGTATCTGAACTATCCCCCTTATGATGGTGTGTTGATGGTTGTTCTCTAGCTGGTCATGCTGGTATTTTTATTTTTTTCTTTTCTTTTTATTGATTTTATTGAGCTATACATTTTTTCTCTGATCCCCTCCCTGCCTCTCCCATCCTCCTCAGCCCTCTCCTATGGTCCCCATGCTCCCAATTTACTCAGGGATTGTTTGTGACTTACGCCTTAACCTGAGCTAGAAGGAAAACTGTATCTGTAAGGCAGAGAGAGCAAGTGAGAGATCCCTGGTACTCGGACTCAGGCGGGCAAAGACATTGTAGGAACAACAAGCTACTCTGAGACCTGTGACCACTCGGGAGTGTAGCTGGGGGAATGAGAGCAGCTGCACCAGTCAAAGGACCGATTTCTGGGGCCTCTCCTTTACACCTTGTCTAAAAATGATGGAGGGTGAAGGAGGAGAGTTCACCGCTTCTGTCTCTCACCACTAGGTTCCAACTTAGCTGGCATTCCTATCCCCGGCTTTGTGGCTTCTGGAGGCCCTTTCTGTAACGGTGATATAATAACAGTGATATAGGGCTTATTTCTCAAGGTCCTCAGCCCCATGGAGTTCCCGTCCATTCTGGACTGATTGGAGGGCAGAAAACAATGTGGTTTCCCTGGCTGTATTTAACGGTTCTCAGATCTTCTTTCAGTAATGTCCTTTGAAACAGCGGCCATTCATCTGTCTCCAGCAGTAAGACTATGGAAACATTGTGAGATACACCATTACAGCAGCTGCCTCTGCTACTCCGTGCTCCACAGATCAGGGTATGTGGGCGAGTCTGATCCACTCTGCCCACGGATGCATGTTACCTCCCTGGGCAGCCTGCCCCAGTACCGGGCAAAGGCGGAAAACCAACACAAACCTTTTGTGTGTTTTAGAATGTAGCTTGCTGGGGACTTTCAAGGCAAGCCAACTACTGTCAGGGCAGGGACTCCAAAGTCCTTCCTCGTAGCCCTGCCAGGTTTGAGAGCTCTTTCTCAGAGACTGAATGATCTTTCTGCGGGGGCCTCGAAACTGAACCGTAAGCTTAGATTTTGTAATGGAAGCTTGGTGTTCTAAACACATTGTGTAGTGCAGCTGGGCTCCCAGAGGGGCCCTAACATGGCAAAGGCAGTAATTCTGGGAGCCATTTTCTCTTTCCTCTGACCAGGAGACATTAACAAAGATATTAGCACAACCATTTTCCTTTAGTGGCCAAAGTTTGGGTTGCCTCTGTTTCCTTAATTGTATCTTTCTTTCCCACCCCCTCTTTATCTCTGAGTTTATTAAGTCATTGGGTTGCATATTTGTGAAGTAGGCCATTTAGGGAGGGCTGAGGGTTCAGATAATTGGAGGAGGGAAAGGTGCCCTAGAGCCATGTTTTCAAGGCTTCCTACGTACTCAAATTAGGTGCTGTGTGTTTGATTATTTTTTTTTAACTTTATGTTAAAGTTGCAGATGTATACCGAGGAGGTAAACGGCTTCAGTGAGGACCACCTTGTGGTTGATCTTTCGCTCGTGCCCAATCCACTCACTCTTATGTGCCATTAGGATGCTTTTCCCCATTTCTGAGCAGATCGACTCCTGCTGCTATTTGGTTATAAAACCCTTCCTTCACCTTCAGCTGCTGCTCCCTCCTGATGTTTGGTGCCTTCCTGTCATTCTCACATCAGCAGAGAATCAGATGCGAGGGGTCAGGTGTTGTATAATCTGTTGACTCTCTCTTTGAGTGACCAGAAAGCATTTGTTCTTTGTTTTTGTTATCAATAGTTCTGTCATTTTTATTGCAAAGTGCGTTTCCATTGTATAGAAGCAAATGCATTTGGTTTTTTTTTTTTTAACTCATGTTCTAAGGATCCAATGAGTGTGGAGATGGGAAATTTGGTTTTGATGTGTAACACAGACAAATGCACTTAATGGGCCTCGGCTTCTAAGAAAAGGGGCGCTAGCATAGTTAACTTGTCATCCATGTTTCCTTGAAACGAGGTGCCATGACCAGAATATAATATAGAATAAAATCAAACTGAGATGAGCAGGTTATGGGCTAGAGAAGTGACTGTCCTTCTGTCTTATACTTAAAGTACTTCTAGGAGACAGTGTGGAAGAAGAGATAGCCTAGGACAGGCCCACACTCCACTTCCCAAGAAGACAAAAACAATTGGGTCGTGAAATTTGTCAGGAATGTTTAGGACACCTACCCAAATGAAGATGGATGTAGCTATTGAAAACAAAACAAAAGAAAATAAGAAGAGTCACATGTCTATGCTGGTAAGTGGTATGGTAAAGGAACAATATACAGCTGTATGATAGAATTTATAAAACAGACTTCAACAATCATATGAATAACCCAATAACCTCAAGAAGGGACTTGACAAAATCAGTTTGTGTGTGTGTGATTTTTTTCTTTTTTCTCTTTCTTTCTTTTTTCTTTTCTTTTTTTTTGGGGGGGAGGGGGGGTTTGAGACAGAATTTCTCTGTAGCTTTGGAGCCTGTCCTGGGGGATTAAAGGCATGTGCCACCACCACCTGGCTTCAAAATCCTATTCTTATGGTGCCTTACAAGCCAGCAAGTAGACCAGGACCTCTAGGAATTGTGAGATGGAGACTTGTCGTTCTCAGTGAACAATATTCTAATCTACACCTGGTTTTACAGTTTTCCATAAAGGCAATAGGAACATTGTGATTAAAGTCACTGTTAGAGCTGTCTGAAAGCCTGGTAACTCACTTGAAGAGATGTAACACATACTGTTATATGTTAAATTGTATCGAGTGAGGTCGCTGGGATACACTCCAGTCAAGGACAGCATGGAAAGGAGAAGGGTAGCTGCAGAGAGGGAAAAGGCGTTATGTGTAAACTGGAAGGAATGGCGTGTGAAGATGGAGTTGGGGGTGGGTGGGAGTAGCCCATCTCTGAGACAGTCCTAAGAGCAGCAGCCAGTCTCTGGGAACTGACTGCCCCGAGGAGGAGCCAGCCCCACCCACCCGTTCATTTCCAACTTCTGACCTCAGAACTGCCAGGCAAGGCCTTTTGTTCAAGCCACTTGGTGTGTGGTGCTTTGTTTTAGCGGCCATGGGCACAGGTATGGCTCCTAGCCCTTCACTGGCACTCACTGTGTGTTAGGCCCTGCTTGGAAACCTAAGGCAGAGGCTTTTACCAAGTTTTCCAAAGGCCGTTCAGCTAATCAGAGGTGGAGCAGGGATTTAATTAGTGGCAATCTGCTTTCTGAGCTACATTATTAGATCTATCATATTCAGACCCATGAGAATTACACAGGATCTCCCAAAAGTGCTTTTGAAAGTAAAATGCAGGAGCCCAAGAGATGCTGCAACAGTTAAAGGCTACTTGCTGCTCCTGCGGAGGACATGGTTTGGCTCCCAGCACCCAGGTCAGGTGCACTATAACTGCCTGTAACTCCAGCTCCAGGGGATTGGTTGCCCTCTTTGGCCTCCTTGGGATCCTGGGTGTATGATGTGCACACATATGCACTCAGACATACACATACATGTACAACCATAAATCATTTTTTAAAAAAGCAAAATGTAGTTAGATTCATATGCTCATCATCCACTGTTGTTATTCCTGGATGAATTAAATATTTAAATGTACTTATAACTTAACAAGAGAACCGCAGATGACATAAGGGAATATTAATTTCTTCTGTGGTATCAAACCTATGTAGATATTCTATGAAGAAAAATGTAGCACCTTGGGATAGGATTTCTAGATTTTGCTTCATATTCTACATTACACGCACATCAAAAATTATTCAGAGGATAAAAAAAAACCAGAGGATCACTTATAACTGAGAATGTATTAAATAGATTAATATCTTGACTGTATAATAACACAAATTAGAATAAACAGCCCAATCATAAGTAACCAAAGGGCATAAGTAGATAATTTATGAATGAAGAAATAGTAATGGTTGATTGAACTTATGAAAAACGTTCAAGCGAATATTCAAATAAAAACTGAAACAAAGGGCTTCTGTAGTTCACCAATTAAATTGACAAAGATTAAAAATAATGATTATATTCAATGCTGGTGAGAGTGCAAGGGATTTGGATAATATTCTATATTATAAGTTTTGTTAATTGTAATAACTGTTCTGGAAGGTGATTTGAATATGTATATATGTATATAATTATGATACAGATCCTTCATCCCTAAAAATCCAATGTTCAGAAAGTTATCCTAAGGAAAGAAGTATAAATAGGCCTTAAGGTTTAGTTCCTTGTTTTATGAATATTAAAATATGAAAACAACAAAAAATGATAAAAGATTTGACTTATCAAAGGCATATAAGATATTATGTCAAGCATTAATATTTGCCTTTTGAATAGTAAAATGGTGAAATATTTCCAATATAACAATGCAGTATAAAAGCCGGTTGGGTAGAAACCTCTTTATACATCATGCTTCTAATATTTTTTAAGAAAATAAGTGCATGTATCTCTAAGTAGAAAAAGAAAAACTCAGCAACCATAATCAAATGTGACCACGGTAACTTCTGGAGAGATGAGTTTGAAGGATATTGTGTTCTTCATTTTTTCCTCAAATTACCTGCAATTAAAAACTGTCATTTTTTGCATTTAAATAAAACCAACAAACATGGCTTATATAGTCATATGCATATGTAGGGATAAAATACAAATTAATGTTTGTAGGATGTTCCTAGGCAGCATATATACAACTTTCTGGTGTCAGTTACAGCCCCCAAATGCGGTGTTTTCCGATGTATGGCATTAATAAATATTTTGATACTTGTGACTACCCTCAGCATCTCACCCTCACACCCTGGATCTTGCCAAATATCTGTGGCAATAGGATAACCAGAATTGGTAGGTGCTCCTTACTCTCTATCAATAGTTAGGGCTTCCTAAAACGTGAACTATTAGGTTATTTATACATTTTACAAATGTAAGTCCTCAGTCATAATAATAATGATTGTATATTTAGCTTTTAAAGGACATCGGACTTTCTGCTTCTGGATGCTTATGGTCTCCTTTATAGGTGTGTGTATGTGTGTGTGTGTGTGTGTGTGTGTGTGTGTGTGTATACACACACACATATCTGCTACATACCAAGACAAGACTCACAAATGATATGGTATGATCATGTTAGCTTTGGGAGGGAGATACTTTGATTTAAGAGTGGGCTCTTGTGAAGCGTTTAAGGAAAACTTGCTTTGTCATCACATCTGCCTCAGTCCCATCTTTATTTTGTGTAACTGTCTTTTACAATACCCCTTTGGGTATCATTGAATAAAAGAGCCGTCTTGAGGCTCACTGCAATGTACAGACCCAGTATACACTCCTCACTCATCTGTCTGGTTGATTCCAGAAAATTGCAGCTTCCATGGGGAGTCACCGGAACCAGTTCCTTTTACGTTCACCCCTCATCAATACCATTTCTTCTGTTTAAGTTTTCCAGTAATAACTAGACTGTGAGACTTGCTAGTCTGTGAAAGTTCTCTCACTTCTCAGAGGACTAGGACGTGAAGAAGGGTCACATGAAGACTTCTACTGATTCAACCACATGGTTTCAAGCTGTTCCCAGTATGGTTCTGGCATACAGTTGGCAACAAGGGTCATAGCTCGTCTGTGTGTGTGTGTGTGTGTGTGTGTGTGTGTGCGCATGCGCGTATGTGTTTGTGTGTACACATGTCCAGCATGCCCAGGGATCGCCTCTCTTCTCCTCCGTGGGGATTAGAGGCTTGTGATGATGAGCTTGGTTTTTATGTGAGTTCTTGGGATCCGAACTCTGGTCTTTATGCTTGCTCTTTACCTAGTGATCTTTTTTCCTGGTCCCTAATTCTATTTCTTACGGCGAGCCTCGAGGAGGTTCCAGGTTTTAGCTTCTGTGAGAAATCTTTGTTAAAGCTTCCAGTGACGATCAGGGTAATTCTAGTGTGTCTAAATCAAAACAGCTTCAGACTCCCAACTGGGTGGCAGGCTTCCCAGATGATCCTCAGGGCCTGCGGGCTGGAGTGTGTCAGATGGTATGGCCTGGGGCTTCTTATGAAAACATAATCTAAATATCATCAGCCAAAGCACCTGTTGGATCGAAGAGGCTAAGGCTGACAGCTTTGTAGCATCCACTTACAGGGTTCAAATGTGCAATGGTGGCATGGAGAGAGAAAAGCAGCAGAGAGCCGTGGGAGAACAGGCAAGACTGAAATAAGCAAGTCTGAAAGGGCTTAGCGTGTCTAAGAAAACTGGGCAAATGTCCAAATTGCAGTATTTTGGCAGATCTGCGGACAATAGCAATTTTTTTTTTTTTTTTTAAATATATTTATTGATTTTTATGTATACAATATTCTGTTTGTGTGTATGCCTGCAGGCCAGAAAAGGGCACCAGACCTCATTACAGATGGTTGTGAGCCACCATGTGGTTGCTGGGAATTGAACTCAGGACCTTTGGAAGAGCAGTCAATGCTCTCAACCACTGAGCCATCTCTCCAGCCCAGCAATTTTTTTTTAACGCTGTTGTTGCATGTGTTTATCCCAGAGGTGAAATCCAGAATGTTTATATGAAAGCAAGCGTGTGTAAGGAAATGGAACACACCTTGACTCTGAGACCCAGCTCCTCTCCTACCTGCACCCTAGAGTGAAGTCAGGAACGTGAGACAGGCTGTGTCCAGGTGTAGTAGAGGTTGGTAAATGCTGGGCAGTTCATGGACGCCTCCATCAGAATGTGGCTTGAGGACCGGCGAGATGGTTCGGAGGATCAAGGTGCTTTCTTCACAATTCTGGAAACTTAAGTTCAATCCCTGGCACATGCAGATGTGAAGGAGAGATGATATAGTTCCCCCAAGGGTTCCCTTCCTGTGGTAAAACACCACAGACTCACTGTGAAACTCCAAAACCCAGAGAGGGGCCTGGCGGTTTGTTCAGAGAGTCGTATACTTTATAAAATGATCCAAAGTGAGATCATTCTAGAGACACTTGGTTAAGCCTGCCGTATGATTTCCCCTCCAGTTTGCTTTTCATCATACTTTTCTTTTGAATGTGAAAGGCGGGAGGCAAGGCCTTTGGAGTAGTCAGAGTTCTTTAAGGATGTATACAAGCAGAAGTTAAAATTTAGTCTGCGTTAATAGAACAAGAACAGTGTGTGTGTGTGTGTGTGTGTGTGTGTGTGTGTGTGTGTGCGCACACACACGAGAGAGGAGATTTTCATAACTAATTACCATGCACATACCTGGTGCCATCAATTCATAGCTTATTTATTATAATTTAACACCCAAGAGCACCTACAATAACCTGGAATATTATAGTACATAGATGAAAGAAATATCATAGATGAGAATTTTCAAGAGTCCTAACTGTGATGTGAACTTGAAGGAGCGTTTAAACGAGCTATTCATCATAGAGAAATAGGCCTGGGAAGATGGCTCAGTGGTTAAAGTACTTGCCTTAGAAGTATAAGGGCTGAAGTTTAGATCACTACAACCAGGTGGGCATGGTTGCTTGTCTGTAATTCTAGGCAGAGACTGGGCATCCATAGAGCAGCTTGGCCGTCAAGACTAGACATAGCT
Organism: Microtus oregoni; assembly: GCF_018167655.1. Lineage (NCBI taxonomy): Eukaryota > Metazoa > Chordata > Mammalia > Rodentia > Cricetidae > Microtus > Microtus oregoni. The sequence continues at coordinate 7,579,947 of NW_024543079.1, forward strand.
ATGAGCTCTGGGTTTGACTGAGAATGCCTCCGTGGATAAGGTTGAGGAGCAATTGAAGATGATTTCTGACATCAACTCCAGGTCTCCACATGTATATTCACCATCCCACAGAGGTGCCTATCCACATGCAAAAACATGCACGCATGCACATGGATAGCACACACAGTCATGGAGAGTGACAAAGGAAAATACTAAGTGAAGAAGAGATATTAATCAAGCTGCAAGAGGGTGTATTTTTGGCGTCTGTCTCTAAAAGCTTGATACCGTGAAGCTGCTGTTGCTGAGAAATGATCCCAGGAACAGCGTCTAGAAAGTCAGAGAGAAGATAGTCCCTAATGCCGATAGTTTTCAGGGTAATGCAATGCTTGTAGTGGTTCTTGGTTATTAGAATTTTATTTTTTCTTGTAACTCCTTTTCTCATTTTAAATAAATAGGGTCTATTCCAATTTTACATTCTTTTCCTGGAAGATTGTACCTTTGCCAATGTGTTTATCCTTCAAGCGTCACAAAGCTCAAAATGCTTCTGGAAGGGCCACAGAATTCTCTTCTTCTAATTAGACCTTCACTCTGGGAAAGGATGAATGACCCATCCCGGGTCCTGGGTCATGAGCTGGGCAGCACACACAAGCAGGGATTCTTCGGGGTTCTTCTCACCCATTGGATGAACTCTGTGTCCTCAGCAGGGCATGTCGCCATGTGGGTTTGCTGTTCTAAAGCGGACTCCAGTTATATCTGTAATGGCTAGGACCCTGGATGACCAGGGAAGGTTCTCTGATTAGCCTTCTTCAGAAATTTCCTTCTCCAGGAAGTATTCACAGACTTGGTGGCTTACAGAAGACGCGTCCCTTGTAGTGGTCTTAGAGTTGAGTCCACCTTTCAGTGTGACTCGTACAGGGCTCATGGCTACTTGTTTGGGGTGTTGCTGCTGGCACTTATCTTCAAAGCCATTTTGCTATTGTGTTCTATTTTCATTCTGCTCTTAGCTCTTGCCCTTCCAGGGTGAAGGTTCTACTAGACACTTTCAGAGAACTGACATGCAGCAGTGAGGTAGGAGAGCTGTTGGTGCAGGAAGCAAAGGCTGCTGAAGTGAGATACCCTGCCCCCCATTTAGGACACTCTGGGTTCAGTGTTTTGCATTTTATTTACTTTTTCTGAAAGTCCTTAAGAATCTACAAATGTATCACCTAATCCTGTCGTCGTCTCATTTTACCTCAGTTTCTCTCTGTGGCTTTTTATTCGTGTGTGTGTGTGTGTGTGTGTGTGTGTGTGTGTGTGTGTGTAAGAGAGAGAGAGAGAGAGAGAGAGAGAGAGAGAGAGAGAGAGAGAGAATATTTATGTGAGTATGTAGGAATTTGTGTGTATATTCATGTAAGAGGCCACTTCAGGCATTATTCTTCAGTTAACTGTTCATTTTATTTTTTTGAGACAAGACCCCTGGGTCTCTCGGTGGCCTGGAACTCTCCACTTCAGCTAGGCAGGCTGGCCAGCAACGCCCAGGGATCCACCTGTTTCCATTCCCCCAGTTGTAGGATTACAAGAACACACCTTCACACAGGTTTTTCACAGAGGCTCTGGTGCTTGAACTCATGTCCTCGGGCTTGTGCAGCGAGCATTTACTGACCAAGCCATCCCCCCAGCCCTTCAATGATGATGCATTGTGCTTTCTAGCTCATGCCAGAGCTCTTTTCAATACACATTAGCAATGCTTTCTTTTTCTATTTTTCTTGAATTCATTTTCCTAATCTCTGATTCTTATGTTCCTTCCAAATTTTTTATTTCATGACTATAGGTAGGAGATATCATGGGGAGGGAGAGATGGAACCTAAACCAAGTCTTCTGTTGATGTGGTTTCTAATCATTAGATGTGGTACATTTTTGAACTTGGGCATTACAGTATGGAAAAACCACACAGGCAGCCTAGTTAATTCTAGGCAGAGATTTAACAGTTTTTCTGTACATTCTAACAAGGGTCTAAAAGTTTGCCATTTGTATCTCAAAATTCATTTCAATTTCTGTAATCGTGTTATCCTTTTTCCTCATCTCCTTCCCTGTCCCACCACTATGCTAGTTCCTTTGCACTCCCTCTGAAAGTTTTCCCCTTTTCCAGGAGTTTCATGGTCATTGGGGAAAGGTTCTATGAGAGACAGCCAGGCGCTTCCAGCCAGATCCATCTTCAACAGAGTGCACTGGGCCAAGGTCACGCAGCCGGCTGGCAGCAAAGCCAAGTCTTCAATGCAAGGTTTTTTTCTCCCAGGCAAATCCTCAATCTTCAGGACCACCTGCCTCCTTGTCCTGTCAGGGCCTGAGTTATTATGTGATTTAGCAAGTGGCAGCTTGGTAAAAGTTCATTTCTGTTTCAGAGAGTTTTTGCCTGAGGTGAAGTCATGTCGGCAGGGGCTAAACTTCTGCTTTGGGCCTGCATGGATTTAAAAAAAGAGTGTGCATTGAGCTGGGAATTGCTAAGTGCTTGTTCTAGAGATGAGAAACGTGTTTGTGTGTCCTGGACATGAACTTCAGGAGTCCGAGAGGCCAGGATGATGGGGTTTTGAGGTACCGATTCTGCTTTATGCTGAGTACCTTAGCAAGCAATCTTCCTGCCTTTTGAAGTGTTCATCAAAGGCCACTTCTTTAATTCCTACAATGGTGCTCCCTTTCCATTGCGATATGCCCCTGCCTAGGTGAGTTTTACTTCTGCTGGGAACCAAAATATCAGTATTTGAGAATGGACAGGCTGGCTGGCTGAATCGAGGACAAGCTAATACAGATGTTCCAACAGTTAACCTTACCATCCCTGAGACCAAGATCTGTGGGTGGACCCAGTACTAGCATTTGAGTGATTTAAGCTTCAAATTATTTGAGGCCACTTTATGCTTTGTCCTTAAAAGCCCTTTATTCGACTTTTAATGTCCATCTAAGAGGTCATGGTAGATGAAGCCATCTGGTTACCACAGTCTGGCTAGCCAAAGCTAAACTGTCTGAAGGGGCTTCCACGAGCAGTTATATTTAGCATAATACTCAGACCTCAGTAAATATGCTATCTGCATAGTTGCCGGTTTGGTGATTTATGGAACTCTGGGTGCTATTACCAGGCTTAATGAATGGATGGGACCTTGGTCTTTACTTTAGGCAATTAAATGTTAATATACTTATAAAATTAAAGCATGTGAACTTGTATCCATCAGCTGGACCTTGCTATCTCTTAGGTTTTTGTATGCATGACATTGTGAAATAGACAGATGATAGCATCTAGAAAACGGCCAGAATCAGCCAACAGAGGGGATGTGCACTGGATTCTGAAGTTGTAATGGTTTCAGCTCATTCACCTCTCTATGATTAATTATTAAATCGTGGCATGTCTGTTATGATCTGGTAAGACCATGAGAATCCATGATGCTGGGTGGTGGTGACACGCACATTTAATCCTAGCACTCAGGAGACAAAGGCAAGCGGAACTCTGTGAGTTCAAGACCAGTTTGGCCTGCGAAGCCAGGTCCAGTATAGCCAGGGCTGTCACACACAGAAACCCTGCCAAAACCAAATCAAACCAAAACAAAACAGCAACAACAAAAAGAACAACAAGGAGAAATTTCTGGCTTGATTCTGGGGCCATAAAAATACGATATTTAATAAGTCCACTTTCTGTAGACACCTTCCATTCATTCCCTCGCTCAGTGTTGTGTTTCCCTCAGACTGTAGATGAGTCCTGAGTATTCCGTGATGAATAAGTGGACATAGTCTTCCTATCTCAGATGGTGACCTCCCAGGGGCAGACAGTAAATGAGTGTATGAGCATCTGGAGACTGCAGCCAGGGTGCAGAGGCAGCAGCCTCCTCAGGCGCAGACAAGAGGGGAGGGGCTATTTTTGTCTGAATATTTGAAACGTCTTCTCAGGGAATTTGAATTCTCACGGGGAATCATCTGGAGTGAACCTTGTGAAGCTCCAGTGTGTGAATGATCTGAGCAAGAAGTGCAAAGATCCTAAGCACACTGGGATCTTGGCTTTGGCTTCTGAGGACTTCTGATGCTGAGTACTCCTGCCAGAAACTTTCCTCACCTTACCCCAAAGGACGGAAAGTTTTCTCCCCAAGATGGGGCATGACCTATGGTCCCCTCTGTCTTTTACTGTTCCCTCTAAATAAAAGTGAAAGAGTCGTCGCTATTGTGTGGGAAAAGATCAAAGTTGTTCTTCTGGCAGCCGAGGGGGTGAAGGTCTGGCCAGGGTTCACGACTTCCGTGTTCCGTCCCAGCTCTGGACCCCTTCTCTTTGTAACCTTTGCCCTTTTGTCTGTTTACCCACCTGTAAAATTAAGAGCCAGACCAGCTGATCCTTTGTTCTTTGTGTTTGACAGGGCAGTGGAATCCTTGTGTCTGCTCCCATGCTGTTTGGGGGCAGAATGAATTGCTCTTAGTTGTGGCTTCTTTTCCGGCTGATAGGATTCTCTCCCTTACCCTTGACTTGACCCTTCCTCGTCTGTTGTGACTGAAGGTGACTCTTTTTTTTCCTCAAGATTCATCCTCTCATTGGTAGGTTGAGGCTGAGAGAGAGCTTGCCATACACTCTCCATCGTAGTCTTCTCGCTGTCAGAGAACATCACAATGCCTATGTACAAACTGAACGCAGGAAGCTCGGGCATGAGAGAAGGTGGAGTTCTGCTGCCGTGTGACGTGGTGAGTCAGACAGAGGCCAGGCAGTCTGTAGAAGTCAAGGGGTCCTAGGAGAGGGCTTGCTTACTGCCTCTGGAACAAGTGAAGAAACCTGGGCCATGGAGACCGTCTTTCCCAAGGTCACACAGGAGTAAGTGCTGAGGGTGCTGGGGTTGCTGTGCAGTTCCTTGTCACTATGGAAACTGCCCATCCATCCAGGACACACATGACAAACTTAGATATGGCTTCTTTAATGCTTTGTATTGAAAGATTTTGCAAGTCAAATGCATGTAAAACATTTAACCTTTCCATTTTGGATTTATACATGAAGATTAAATATTAATGTTTCAAGTACTTACTTGGTACCTACTGTGTGCCAGATGCTATTTTTGGTCTTTATAGACTTCAAGTTCATCCAGTCCTCTTAACAGTGGTAGGGGGTGGAAACAATTAGTATTTTAGGCTTACAGATGGCAGAAGGGAGGTTCATTGAGTTTTCATTGGCCAAGGTCATACAGTTAGTAAAACAGAATCGTTTAATGGCTGACTCTAGGGTCTACAGCTTTCACCATCCCTTGGGCTGTATCTTCCTGGACCAAGATAAGCTTCCTCCAATGAAGGTAAGTATGTCTGTGAATCACAAATTTCAGTGTTCAACTTCACAGGATGAAACCATAGCCCAGCAAAGATGCGAGCAGACTGATTCCAGTTCGAGGACATCCCCGCCTCTATTGCCCTATGGTTTTCCCGTGGTGCTCTGCCTTGCCTTGATTTCTAAACACACTGCTGATCTCAAAGACACTCAGTGGCAAGGCCATTATTCTTTCTGGAAATGTCCTGACTGGCTCCCATCTTTGTTGCCTTCATTCTTCGTGGGCCATAGTGAAGCCCAGATCCTGGTGAGAAGAACCTGCTGACCAGATCACACACTATTTCCTGTCCTTTTTGGGGACTGTCCAAGCCGTCAGAGAGGCATCATCTCATGTATCACACTCCTACCATTTAAAGAGCTCTGAAACATCCTTTTCCTATTAGGACTATTGTTTCTATCTGTTGAGTCCATGAGTATTTGACATTGGATGACTTTATAAAACATTCTACTAATTGGATTTGTTAAAGCAAATAAATCAAACACTAATTGGAACGTGCCCTGCCATTATTTTTGCTTACTGAATTAGATATAATGGTGTGAAGGCCTTCTTATCATATTTGTGCACTTATTTAAACACCCCCCTGGCACACACTTTTGCAAATTCAATTAGATATTCAAAAAAGAAATTCAATTTATGCAAGACTGGTTTACATTCATTCCGGGGGCAAGACTGCACTCCCCACGACATGCTGCTCACGATTAATAAGCCCTACTTAGATCCTGCCCAGCCTTCAGAGCATCTGTCTGCACGAGGGGAGAATCTCAATGACTCGGGGGCTGGAGCTCTTTAGAATGCTTGTGTCCATAGAACAAGGCTTGCTTCCTGGGCCTGCAAACTACTGTGCTTGCTCGCGCCCCAGCTGCTGGCTGACAGCACAGCTATTGCCCTCTCGATTTCTTCATTTTACAGCGCGGTATTCTGTATTGTAGTTTTGTGCTGGCCTCACAGTGTTGGTAGCCGAACCTTCCTTGGAGTCTGCCTTGGTTGACAGACACAACGGGATTAAATTCAGCTCTGCCCTCCATCTGATACTACATGCGTCTTCTGCTCTAGCTTCAGTTTTCTCGTCTGGGTATAGTGGCGATGTCAGTGTCTCACTCAGGAGGTGTTTTTCTGAGTCAGGGGTTCACTCAGGTGGTCCCTTTTCCCAGAGCCAGGTGTGTGATATCAGAAAACAGTGGGTATGTCTCTCCATCTCCCAGGGAGAGGAAGAATCAGTCTCTATCTAAGAAATGGGGATTGAGTGTCAGAAACCACATTGCATCAGACACTTGAGTGATGACGGGTGGTAGGTACTGTACTGACACTCAGTGATCGTGTTAGCGTTGAGAATGTCCATGTCACTGAATTAGGATTGTTGTCCGCACCTCAAGCCTGAATCTTCCCTGGCTTTTCAATATACCACGAGTAATGGGTTTTGCATTTTTAAATGGTTAGGATGATAAAGGAATGTTATCTTGTGATAAACAGTTTATATGCAGTTTTAGATCCAGGGAGTGCTGGGCATGGTGGTTCACACCTTGGGAAACAGGGGTACGGGGGACGACTATGCATTTGAGGTTAGCCTGAATTATCTAACAAGAACCTGTCTCCAGTAGAACAAGGTCATTATTTTATTTTATTTATTTAGAAACACAGCTCTTCTCATTCTGTACACATTATGCCACCATAACTACAGTGCCTTGCTGAGCATTAGCAACGGAGCTCAGGGCCACTGTGATAAGCAGAACCATGAGGTAGCCCCAAAGATGCCTGACCTGCACAGGAATCTACATCCTGTAGTGTCCCCATCCCCTACACGGCAGAGTACATACAGTGTGCTTGTTCCATGCCTCGGTTATGTTAGTGGCGAAGGTGAGAAAGTGTCAGATGTAGCTAAGGTCCCAAATCACTTGACCACAGTTAGTTCTAAGTGATACTCTTAAATGGACAGGCTACATCAGATAAGTTATGCAGAAGAACGAGATCCTGCTTTAAGAAAGAGGTTGCCACAGAAGGCTTATGCAGGGGCCACGTGGTCAGGAATTCTGGGTAGCATCTGTGGGCTGAGAATGGCTGCTGGTGTAGTTATCAAGAAAAACAGGACTACAATCCTGCAACCTAAGGAACTGGATTCCACCAAAAGCCATGCGAATTCTAAAGAGAATTCCAAGGTTCAAAATGAATACAGCTCTGAGGGCACCTCGTTTCTGTCCTGGGAGGAAACAGTCTTGCTGATATTGGGGCTTGGGCCTTATAGACACTGCGGATACCAAGTAGGCGTTTTCAGCTGCTGTGTTTGTGGCAAATTATTGGGAAGCCATAGGAAATGAATGTGTTGCTGTGGACTGTGGTTTGTCTTCCCCAGAGTCTTCTGTTGAGATCCATATGCTTCATTCCTGCTTCTAACACGGCTAGCTTTGAATACAGAGTCTGTGCCAAAGTTAGATGGGGTCACTGGGGTGGGTGGGATCAGCACTCTTTAGGCAGGAAAGAGATCCTAGAAGTCCAGTTGTCTTTCTGCAAGCATTCCAAGGGAAGGCCATGTGGGGATCTTTGAGAAGGTGGTCATCCACGGCCAGGAAGGAAGTGATCCCCAGAACCCCCCTAGCCTGACCTTTGTGTGGAACTTTCATCTCCAGAACTGGGAAGAAACAAATGTCTGTTTTGTATGACTCTTCCTGGCATTTTGTTATGGCAACATGAGTGGATGAATACAAACCACAAAGCTGGCAATATTTACTCCTTGTTCCTTTATGGAGAAAGTTTGACACCCCTTCCAGTTAAGAAGTAATAAAAACTGCATAAATGGCTCATTAGTTAAGAGCATGTTCTGCTCTTGCAAAGGACTTGGTGGTTTACCTCTACTGTAAGTCCAGCTCCTGGAGATTCATTGTCTGTCTCTGGCCTCTGCAGGCATCAGGCACATGTACAAACATACATGCAGCCATTCACTCTTATATATAAAATAAAAACAAATAAGTAAGAATTATTTAAGTCACATCTCTCTTTCTGATTCCCTGTACCCATATATTCTCACTATCTCTGGAGTGTGTACAGCTCCTTCAGTGTTTAGTATGAGCTGTCTACACATCTGTGAGTAATACATGGATGGAGCTGGTACCATCTTCCAGCAAGGAACCTTCCTGCTTGATTCTCAGCCTCCCTCCATCTCTGACCCTGCTCTCTGCATCATGGTCTCTATGGCAAGCTGAAGGTACAGAGCCTACTCCTGTGCCTTGATTTCTAGACTTGAGGATTAGCACATTGTAGGCTTGCAGCAGCGAGTTATTTGGGAGCAGAGGACATGAAGACTGGCTCAAGACCATCAACCAGTTCTGTTTACAAAGGCATGTTAATTGCTATGGCTACCTAATCTAATGGGTAAGTGTGTGTGTGGACTGAGCTAGTCTGGGTTCAAAGTCAAGCTTTGCCACTTGAGATTATTGTGATCTTGGAGAACATTTTTGGAGCATTCTATATGTTAGTTTCTTCATGCATGTCATGGTCATCAGTGATCATGTCTAGCTCATGCGTTGGCTGTGATAATTAATTGGCTGTTATAGATAACCAGCACATGCTTGGCACAGAGTTCTGTCTGTATTATCATCCCTCAGATTGGCATCTGCTCTATAGTACTCTTCTTTGTCTCTGTGTCCTTATGTTACCATTCCTTGACCCTAGAGCATTGCCGGTTGGAGTTGAGTCCTTAGCAGGCTCTCCCCACACCTGTTGCTGCAATTCTAATTTCTCTTATCCCAATTCATACGAATTAATATAAATCTAATTTATCATATCCTGTTTGTCCTGTCCTCAACTTCTCTCTTCCAAGGTGGCCTCATGGTTTCTCTTTAGTTCACTATTTGACTTCCCTTTCCACTCAATTTCAAGTCTCAACCTTTGCAAAATTGGGCTAAATACTCTTAAAAGTCCCAGCCTGAACACTGAGCCCTCAGTCCCTCCCCTCATGAAAGGTTCACTGAGTTCACTGTGACCCCCCCAAGAGAAAGGCATAGATGGACTACATTCCCTGTGAGGGCGGCAATCTGGCAGTTTGCCACGAATAAGGTTCATTTTAATGTATTCAACTACTCATTGAATAAAGTCAAGCCCACGCTGTGGCTCCACTTTGGTGGAGACTCCCGTGGCCTACGTATGTTCTCTTGGATCTTTGGAACCTGTGACTGGAAAGATATCACCCTGCAACCTCAGATGTCTCACATCCTGTGACACCAGAGGTGTCCTCTGAGCGCCACAAGCGTGACACTGTGTGTTCCTAGTACGTTCTGTTTTAGTTACACAGACCAGGGTAGGAAGCGTTCCTTTGCCTCCCCCAGGCCAGGTCGCCTCAGTTTCTGGTTGTGTTTGTCAACACTGTGAGTTACTCCACCAGCAGTACTGATCACGCGGAACGAAACTGAAGGCAAATCTCTACTTTTTTATAGAAATAATTTTCCTCTCTCATGTTTGCCCTAGTTTCCTATCTTCACCTCGCTTCATGGCTGGATATTAAAGGCACTGCTTTCTATTCTCAAAGAAGCAGGATGCGGCTCAGAGTCTGAATATGGAGTATTCTGGAGTATTTCTAAAAGAGGCTGTGCCAGAGCATTGGAGAGTTTCAGTTCCACGATACCAGGGCGAACATCCCACTTCCTCTTCTTCATGTGTTTGAGCTGCTTCTAGGGGGTCCGTGAGGCTGCATCTGTAAGATGGGGTAGACACAGCAGCAGGGTGAAAATAGTGTAGGTAATGGCTGATCGTAGACGGCTGTTCATAAAAAGAAGTGTCGCTGTTGTTGTTGCTTACTGACGTCATGCTTTTTCTCCAGCTGGGTAAGTCCCTTGGGAGTTCTGCCATGAGGTTCCATGTAGAAAGGCCGAGAGCAATGCTTCTTTCCCACAGCAAGAACTGACAGATGACCGTCTCTGGGCAGAATGTAGCCTGCCTCCATTATTATATATGAAGTTTTAAGGGAATGTAGTCACACGGGCTTGTTTCCATATTGGCCATGGTTGCTTTTGTATTGCGAGGGCAGGGCTTAGCAGTTGTGACAGAGACTGTGTAGACACAAAGCTAAAGATATTTACTATTTGACCCTTTGTAGAAAAGTTTGCTTCCCATAGGTCAGGGAACCCTGATTGCTCTTCGAGCAGATGAGGGAGGGGGACTTGATCGGGGGGAGGGGGAGGGAAATGGGAAGCGGTTGTGGGGACGAGGCAGAAATCCTTAATAAATAAATAAATTAAAAAAAAAGAAAAGTTTGCTGAAGCCTGTCTTTGAGAAGAGTTGTGGTTTTTTCTGTTTCTGTATGCAAACAGATTTACATAGACATCAGCACAGTTCACATGCAGTGCCTGGCACCCAGCAGAAGGTAACAAATTTTCCATCCCTCTTCTGAACTTAATTCTGCTCTGGAACACATAGGATCATATCTGAGAAATGCAGAGGCAGGAACATTTATATTTTTATTGAATTCTATTCCTCTCACATTTCCAAAAGAAGAGCTCATGTTTAAAAAAAATTCTGATTGGCACTATAAACCTTATTTTTGCTTTAATGTCTCCTAAAGTGTGTAGCCCACACTATTTTTACTCCCTTACAGATGCTGATATGCTGCTATACATTACCAAATCCAAATGGATTTTCAAAATCCAATTTCCTTGTTCCAGTCTTCCGTTTCTCTGTTGACTTTTTATGTCTGACTTGCATCAGAGCATCCGGGGCTTTTGCCACGTTTTGACCTCGACCTGTCCAGTGAAATAGCTCGTGTGCTCAAGAGGAGAGTCCTTGGGTGGTGGCTGCCCTTCCCTGTCCTCCTGTGACTCTGTGAATCTCCATCAGGCTCGATGGTGGCTTCTGGAGGCAGCCTGAGCTAGTTCTTGGAGCGGAGGTGGAGACGAAGGTGCTATTTCCTCCCGAAATGATTGTGCTAAGGTTGGCATGGGTTACCTGGCACTGCGTGCTCCTTGTGTCTGAATGAGGTCAGTGTCCAAATGACTTTTCTTCAGGGATTCTTTCCAATCGTATATCTTCCTTAAGTGGCGTGCCACAAATACCTTACAGAGATTGCTAGGCCTTTCGTGTTATGGTCTCTAGGGAAGACAAGTAGATGTCATTTTTGAATGATCAGCATTACCTACAAAAGTCTTGAGGTCTTGGGCATTGAATCAGCATTTCTTGCAGTGGGTTTGGGAGAGTTTTGATTTCTTTTCTTCTCTTCTCCTTTCCTGCTGATTCCTAGTGTCCATGGCACCATTACTTACTGCCATTTCTGCATCTCTGTGGCCTCTGTGGGATACTAGCTACTTCTGATATTCTAGAATACTTAGATCTTAGGATGAGAAGGTTCCTTGTGGCCATCTTGTTTCTATATACCAGAAACTACATGGGAATGGATGGGAATGGTTCGGAAATTGTCTCTAGAGGCATGTCACCTGCTGTCAGTGCCCAGTCTCAAGCTCATGATTGCCCTCATTCTTTATCTGTTGTTTAGGAGGAAGGAAATGCAGGAATGATTGTGTTGGAAATCATCCTGAAGTGTATTTTTTCTCCTACTAGTTTGAAACATGGTCTACCTCGAGCCACGTGAGCAGGGAGGAGGTATCTATTGGTTGGCACTGGGTCCCAGTTGTTTGTTTATCCTGGTGGTATGTTTGGGTGATGCTATCAATTTATATTGAGAAGAATAATGAGAAGCATTTTCATGAGACTCACCATGTACTCCTTGTGTGGATGTAGTCTCAGATCGGGGTGGCGTTTCATTATGGGATATGAGGGTCACCACGGATATTTCTGTAGAGGCTTTTGTCTGATCTGTGTTCACGGATTTGTTGTCATTTTCCTTGGACAGTTTGGCTTTTATTATGAGAACACAGTGTCCAGTACCTGGGAAGCTTTTGCTGTTGACAGAGGGAGAGTCAGGAGCTCAGAGTCGGGCGCATAGCCTCATTTAGGCAGATGGACATGTGGGAAATTAAAGTATGGTTTCACAACTCCCTCCTTCGACCCTGCTTTGCTCTTTCTTTCCCTGTCCTCAATGTCACCGGACTCTACATCCTCCTTCTGAATACACTGGGCTGATGCAGTGGGATGGTGAACAGTTAGCATCTCCTAAAGACGCTCTGCTGTCTAGGTTTCACACAGAGCATAGATGGGAACTTAAAATCCACAGGTCATATTCTGTTCTTTGCTCAAAATCTGGGTGCTGTGGAAAAGTCCTGACTGTGTGCCTGGCTGAAATGCAGATTGTGTGTGTGCGTGTGTGTGTGTGTGTGTGTGTGTGTGTGTGTGTGTGTGATGTTGTGTGACACAGGGGCCTTTATCTAGAACTGTTCTGTGGTGAGACATTAAAGACATGCATAAGCCATGACAAACTCTGGTATAAAGCAGGGTCTGAATATCCGGAGAAAACAGTGGCTTGTGACAGAGTATGGTGCTGCCTTTGCTTGCTCTAGTAAGCTCCCCTTGTATGAACATTCCACTGTCGTTCCTTCTGTCTTTGAATGCTACCGTCTGCAGCCTCGGCCACCAAAGGCCTTTGCAGCATCAGAGAAGCTGGGAAGGACAGCGTGTCAGGGGTGCTTTCTGTGTGTAGCCCCTGTCTCCGAGAGGTTGTCATGGTGGAGGGTCATGGTAGTGAAAGTCCGCTTCCAATTAATGCTGAGAAATCTTGGACCACTCCAACTTGGCGATTCTCTCACCCACTCCCAACCGTGGCCTCTGGAGTACACACTTACATTTGCAAATCTTCTTCAACTTGCTTAATTATTGCTTGTCTGCCTTACTACTCTTCAGACATCTCTCTGGAAACCCCTGTGTAGCCAGTGCTAGCACTTTATCTATTCTTTAGCAAGGGACTTTGATGAATCAGCAAAGAACTACAGTAAAGCAAATATTTTTCCACCAGGACATCAGTCACGGTCCCACCCAGAAATTCCCGACTGGCTTTACTGCAGATTTCAGTTTTTTGTTGTGTTTCTTGGAACTCTTTACCTTTTTGTTCCTCTCTAGATGTTTGTTTTTGTATGACTCCTATTTATTTAATGCAAAGCACTTCTCAACTCCTGCCCCTCCAGAATGGGACCAGTCCTCTATTGCTGAGCCCAGCATTCACCGGGATACTGTCATAACCTGCTCAAGTGACTATAACAGAATATCTTAATCTGGGTGCTTTATGAACAAAATAAAAACTTGTTCACAGTTCTGGAGGTTTAGAAGTCTGCAACAGGACAGCAGCTGATGCAGGGTCTGACGACAGCCCGTTCTCCTCCTTGCCCCCTTTTCATCTTGTTTACATTTCATTCGTTTTGTTTATCACACAAAATCATAGGTTTGATTATGACATTTTCACATGTACTTTCTTTTCATTGGCCCCCCTCCCCTCCCCTCTCCATCTCCCTCTTCCTCTCCTGTCGTCCTTTCATGTTGCTCTCATGTCATATGAATTCTATTGTCCTCTTCTTGGCCTTCCTCCTGCAAAGCTCACTCGGCAGAAGGACTGAGTGGGCTCCCTAGGGCCTCTTTCGTCAGGACAGGAAGCTCCTACCTGAGCACCAAACCCTCATAACCCAGTAGCCTCCTCAAAAGCCCCCCTCTTAATCCCACTTCCTAGGAGGTGAGTTCCAGCATAGGAACTGGAAAAGGACACAGGCTGGAGGCCTGCAGTGAATGGGGCTCAGCTTAAGATGGGGACATATGGGAGTTTGGAGAGGGGCAGGGTGCTGAATGCCAGGGAGACAACACAGGGAAGAGATGGACTAGAATAGGAATGGGTGTGGACCACCAGCCAGGAGGCCATGGCAGATGCAGGCCAGCAGGTTCCAGCTCCTTCTGTGGACCAGCCTGTGCTCCTTTTGTGATCTCCGTCCTCCGGCCTTCTGCCTGTGAAGATGCTCCTCTCCCGCCAGGCCCTGTTAACTCTCTCCGTTAGAATAGTGGGCTCCTGTGTCTCTGGTCACAGCAGCTCTCCTAGTTGGAGCCTCCATTCTAATCCTTTATCTCATTCAATGTCACCTTGAGTGGAATTACGACCCAAATATATGCTGTTTATCCTTGCCAATATGAAACAGACACAGCATAATGTCAAATGAAGGATGGCTTGAACTTTAGGGGAAAACCTAGAAACCCTCACTGTTGACTTTCTCGTCTTCCAAATGCATGGTAGTCTAATTCTTTACCAGTTTGTTCTTCCAACTCCATGAAACATGGGTTTTCAGTCTACTTTTACAGGGAAGAAGGTGGGGGGCGGGTGCAGAGTATATTCTGTGTTTACTCTTCATAGTCAATCCACTTAATAACATATCATAAGGTGGGTGTTCCCTTCCGCTGGTGGGGAAACTGAGACTCCCCACCTCCCGCCCCTGGTGTGAATCAGGTGGCTCAAGCTCACAGTTTTGCAATCCTGAATGGATCCTGCTGGATTCTGAAGCTCCTGTTTGTTCTGCAGCATCCAGCATCCCTTATCTGGAGCTGGAAGCCGTTACAGAGGCATGCCCTGGCATTCCTTGTCCCTACTCAGAATGAGACATTCCTGTTTATATTCTCAGGAAGTCAGACTGAAATCAATGTAACTAGCCTTATTAACTTTTTAAAATGGGGGACGGGTCACCAATGCCAGAAACTTTTCTGGGATCGCCAAGGCAAATATAAAAATCTAGTTTGCCTGTTGCCTGCTTTTGGTTCTTTCTTTTTTCTTTCTCTTTCTCTTTCTTCCTCCCTCCCTCCCTCCCTCCTTTCTTTCTTTCTTTCTTTCTTTCTTTTTTCCTTCTCTTTTCTTCTCCTTTTCTTCTTTCTCTCTCTTTCTTTCCTTCTCTTTTCTTTCTCCTCTTCTTTCTTCTCTTTCTTTCTTCTCCTATTTTGGTTTGGTTATTTTTCCTCTAACACCCCTCTAAAGTTTAAAACCCAAAGCTGTAAATGAAGAATTGGTGGGGGAGGGGTAACTTGCCAAGCTTCATGCATGGGGCTGTATTTACCCATCTCTCTTTCGTCTGCAGGTGGCTGTTCCTTTGATGAGCACTACAGCAACTGTGGGTATAGCGTGGCTCTGGGCACCAATGGGTTTACCTGGGAGCAGATTAACACATGGGAGAAGCCAATGCTGGACCCAGCTGTGCCCACAGGTATGTGACCCATCATGTTTGGGGCTGAGATGGAGGTGGCTGGCATTTGCAATGGCTCATGGGGAAGGACATTTTTATGGATTGAGGTGAGGGAATAGTAAGTTAATATGTAAATAGTGAATTGCCTGTCTTTAGAGGTGTTCAGGCAAGGCTAAGTGAGTTCTTTAGAATGGAGTGATAGTTATAGGCCATCAGGATCCAGAGACCTGTGGGATTATTTTTACTCAGAGATTTTTAAGCTCTGTCTATGCATAGGGTATCACTGAGTTTTGCTGTGGTGTCTGATGGTAATGACATTTTAGAAAAAGATGAGATTGCTCCTTTTCTCTATAAGCATGCGTTGTACACATCAGGACGTTCCCACTGTTAAATTATTATAGCTTTGGTGACTGTCCTAACATCCAAAATACCAGGCTTATTTAACCAATGTAAAGTCTTGAAGGATGCCTGCATGAGGCAGGCCTGTGAGAGAGGTGAACCTGCTGGGTTTTAGGGGGTGTGTTTGGAGGAGGGATACACATACTCAAATAGAACCCTGTCAGAGTTGGTGAATCGGGCAGGGCATAGCAGCAAGGTTGCTTGGTGATGTGAGCCAGGAGGTCCTACATCCCTGTGAAGGTGAAGGTTATCCTTTTGAACAGTAGAAAAGACAATTGGCTATAGGACATGAGAGGACGTTGTCTGTGGAGACCTCCTGGCCAGTGGCTCCATGTAGCACACACATTGACTTATATTGCACCAGCCCCTCAGCCCTTCCTAAGTCTCACCCCTGTTTCTGCTAGTTCAACCTGTCCTTAAACGCTAGAGTTCTTTGGACTTTTTCTGTACTCTCCTCATGGATGGCTTCTCCAACACCGTTGCTTCAGGTTTTATCTGAGCACAGATCTGTGACTCCCACTGCTATGCTCTCTTGGTCAACTCTGGGGAGAGGGTTTCTGGGATATCAGTAAGTGGAGACAGAGGAGATACTCAGAAGAATCTAGGGGCAGAAATGTCCTCTCTGACTTTGAGCTTGACTCCAAAGCAGGAGACCTCTGGCTGGATTTGCATGGTTCCTACTAAGGCTGCGTCATGTCTGTTTCTCAGGAGGGCCTTGAGTTCAAGGCTATCCCAAAAGGAAAGAAACAAGCCTGAAGTTACTAAATTGTAAATTTCAGATTAGATGGGGTCTTATTTTGTCTGAGCAGAGGTATCAGTTGTCACATATTCCAATGACTAAGGCAGCATGGGAAAACTGTATCTGTTGCCTCCTTGTGGTTTTTAGTAATGCTGACTTCATTTCTGTAGTATCCCCGTCATTTGTCCCATTAGGATCCCAAAAGCTAAAACACTTGTGCTTAATAAATAAATTAACTAATTCCAATGCTGGAATAGAACTCACTATGTAGATCAGACTGCTGTTGAATTCACAGAATTCAGTCTGCCTCTGCCTCTTGAGTGCTGGCATTAACAGTGTGTTTCACCATCCCTACATGTTCTTGGCCATCTTTGAGACTGATCAAATCTGGATCTTATAGTGCATGCATGTGTGTGCATGCATGTATGCATGTGTGTATGAGTGATGGGTGTGCATGCATCCATGTGTGTATGCATCAGTGTGTAAATGTATATATACATGAGTGTTAAGTGCATATATGTGTGCATTTGTATGCATCCATGTGTGTGTCAGTGTGTGTGTATATTCATGCACGTATCTGTATATCTTTAGCCCACTCAAAATCATGTAGTGTGTCATGATCCAACATTTTTAAAATTAGCCTTCCTTCTTTCCTCCCTTCCTTCCTTCCTTCTTTTCTTCTTGAGATAACATAGAACTTAAGATCTTCCTCCTAAGTGATGGGATTGCAAGTGTCTACCAACATGCCTAGCTAAAAGTGAACTTTTAATTCACTCTTTCCCCTTCCATGTCTATGCACTCTCTGGAATGATTCAGAAGCCAGTGGCTCTATTTGTTCCCCCCCCCCCCCCCCCGTGTGATAGTCTCTTCATCCGAATGTCTCTCCAGTTCTGACTCCATCACAGGTCTGTCTGGTTTCATTGCCTAGACTCTCATCCTTCTGGTGCAGATCACCTCTGTTTCTCTTTTGGGAACCTGGGGAGCTTTGTTCTGGTTCTTTGAGTCATTCTTTTGAGTTCAATCCGTACAGAAGCCAAAGAGCTTCTGGTGGGATACAGAGCTGTCCATTCCCTTGCCCCTTCATCCCTCTGAAGTTTCTCTATTAAAGATTTTTGAGGTCTCCTGATGCTCTGAGATGACAAAGTCCTGCTGTCCCCTTAAGACCCTGACAGCTAATCCTGCCTCCACTTCCGCCCTGACCAGTTCTGCTTCCCCTGTGTTGCTTCACATGGGCTCCCATCAGTTGCTGACAAACTCTGACTCCCCTGCCTCAGGAACTCGCACATGACACTCCCAGGAAGCCCTTCCCTCTAGTCTGCCCTGACGTTGTGACTTCTTCCCATTCAGTCTGTGGTGGCTCTTGGCAAAGATTCCCACATTGTGACTAACGTCCCTCAGATGAGAAATCCACGTAACTGGGGACCACAGTAGCCTTGTTCACAGCTGCATCGTCAGCAGCTGTGGAATGTGGTATGACAGATGGAGCATTCACGTCACAGTGTGCTGGAAGGGGGCACGGATGGGGTCACGTACTGAAGCAGTTAGTAACAAAGACATGAACTACAGTTTAGAGACCTTTGACACTCTTCTTCCTGATCATGTGCTTATCCCAATTGCGTTTTCTTCCTATTATCCTTCCCATTTTACAGAGAAGAAAACCAAGGTTCTAGGCAGCAACCTGGCAAGATGGATGCCTCCTCCTCCCCTCCCACTTCCCCTCCCTGAGGCATGATGATTACTTCTAATCTTAATTTTCTCAGCCCCTTATTACAGCCAGAGTGTCATTTCGTAAATATTGGATCATGCTAATACAATCTTCTGAGCATTCCTAATAGAGGCATTTGATAGTGATCGCTGAAATGAGTCTGTCAGGGGCTCTGTGTGCTGCTCAGGCTGAGAGGCGTGGAAGCAAATTTGGATGAGGGGAGAAACTGTTCTTACAGGCAGTGGCCAGAATCTTACTCGTGTTCTGTGGTCCAGTACTTTCCATCTCTTCGGAAACCTAGCTTGAGTTTATTCAGATGGCCCTTGCTGTTTATTGATCCCCTCTGGGCAACAGGCTCTGTGTCATAGTTGGCCTGAATAGATAGGATCATGTCTTTTTGGAGCTTAATCTCTTTAGTGGCTTGGCCTTTAAGTAGACTGTGATCCACACACTGTGAGACCTACCCAGTCCTGGGCCATCTAATGCCGTCTTTTTGCAAACGCTGTCCCTTACCTCTCAGTGCTCTAGATACCCTGGCTGGCCTGGTGATCGGACATGTCACATTCTTTCCTGGCATAGGAACTTCACACATGCTCGCTGGAATGCCTTTCTTTATCATTTATAATCTTCTTCAAGTCTCGGCTCATGCAGCTTCCCATAGACACCTCTCCTCACTGCACAACTGAAGGAGGTTTCCTCAGGTGTCTGATTGTCGCCTCCAGTTCCTTGCTTTCAAGGCCCTTGTTATAGACCCAATGTTAGTTTCGCAACAGCTGCGGAAAAACACCTAAGAGAACCAACTTAAAGGAAGAAACATTTATTAGGGCTCAGGCCAAGGTGAAGTGGATCTATGGCTTTGGACCTGAGGCAGGTATAGCAGAACGCAATGGCAGTGAGGATGTGAGACAGAGGATGCCTCCCCGCATGGAGTCCAGGAAGCAAGGAGACAGAGAGAAGAAGTCACATGTTCAGTGATGTTTGTCCCTCAGTCTGGCTCAGCTTTCTCAGTTCCTCCTATTTTCTGCTAGTGCATTCAATGATTAATCTATCAATAAACAAATCCCTTGGGGGGAGCCCTTGTCATTCAATCAATTCTCTAAATTCCCACTTCTGAATGTTGCAGTGGAGACCAAGTCTTCACACTTGGGTCTTCTAGAGATATTTCAGATTCAAACCACAGCACACATTAGCTTCTTCCAGTCTTGTGCCAGAGCGGAGTGATGCTGGCACCGGGATGCTCCTGAGTGATGCTGGCACCTGGATGCTCCTGTCCCAGTTCTCTCACTTCTCACTGGAAGATCCGCGTGAGAGCTCCCTGGAGATGGCTGGGTGAGCTCCCTGGAGATGGAGTGGGTGAGCCTAGGTGGGCCTCAGGTAATGTTAGCTGCCCCTAGACTCTTTCCTTGTTCTGGAACCTTCTGGAAATGTAAGAGTAGGACCACCTGAGATCCCATGCCTCCCTCAAGCCCACTGATACTCAATGCTACTTCCCAAGGGGGAGACGTTTAGCAGCTGATCTGGCATGAGTCACACAGGCAAGAGAAGCTTCTCACTTCCCAGAATGCACTGCCTGTAGTTCAGCCCCCCGAATCCAGTACTGTCCCCCTGTCACACTCTTCCCCACCTTCTCCATGGAGAAGTCTTTGGGCCAGCATTCCAGGCTTCAGATCTGCTTTCCGTGCATCATGTCTGTGGCTCCATCACAGAGGACTAGAGTAAGGCTTGCAACACCCACAAACCCTCTCTGGGGCTCTGTCTTATCTAAGTGTAGCTGCCACAGATCCTTACGCTTGGCATGAACTAAAGGTTTCCACACAGTGGTCCAGACATTTATCCAGAGGGAGGGGCCTAACAATGCATGTGTTGTAGGTGCCGTGTGCGTGCGCGCGCGTGTGTGTGTGTGTGTGTGTGTGTGTGTGTGTGTGTATGGGGGGGCTGACATGAGCACACTTGCATCTGTTGGTACATTGGTATGGTGTGCCTCTGAAGGTCAGTCTTGGGCATCTTCCTCAGTTGCTCTCTACCTTGCTTCATTTTTACAGAGGATCTTTCTCCTTTACCTGGCCAGCAAGCCTCAGGCATCTCCTTTTGTCTACCTTCCCAGGGCCAAAATTCTACACGAATGCGAACACACTGAGCTTCTTTATATGCTTCTAGAGCTCCATCTCAGGACCTCATGCTGGCACGGCCAGTTGTTTACCCACAGAGCTACATCTCCAGGCCCACAGTGTGTGACTCTCAGGTCACATGTCTGTGTGTACAAGAAATTCTTCATTTCTCCACTTTACATCACCTTAGCTTTGACTCTGATCCCACAGGGAGCTGAGATCTTAAATTTTACTCGTTTATTCTGTGACTATCTTGAGGCTTATGCTGGTCATTATGATTTCATTAGGAAGTCTTCTGCGACCTCCCCTAAATCCCTTTGTTATGGATTGAATAGGTATGGCTCCCATAGACTCATGTGTTTGAATGTTTGGTGTCAGGAAGTGGCAGTATTAGGAGGTGTGGTCTTGTTGGAGTAGTTGTGGTCTTGGAGTAGTTGTGGGCTTGATGGAGTAGTTGTGGTCTTGTTGTAGGAAGTGTGTCGCTGTGAGGGCAGGCTTTGAGGTCTCATATGGTCAAACTACAGTCAATGTGGCACACAGTCTCCTTCTGCCTGTGGATCAAGATGTAGAACTCTCAGCTCCTTCTCCAGCGCCATGTCTGCATGCATGCTAGCATGCTTCTCTCCACGATGATAATGGACTAAGCCTTTGAAACTGTAAGCCAGCCCCGATTACGTATTTTCCTTTATAAGAGTTGCTGTAGTCATGGTGTCTCTTTACAGCCATAGAAGCAAATCCCGACTAAGACACCCTTCCCTATTCTGCTTCTTTCTGAGGCTGGGAGCCTTTTGCTGGGACTAGCTGGCCCTGGTTCCCACTCATCATCCTGTCTTTGGCCTTTCCCGCAAGTGCTTCTGCAAAGCAGGGTGGTCCAGCAAGTCCTTCTCTGAATCCTTCCAGGATGGGAAACCTCCTCTGTCCCCTGTTTGCCTCCCCTTAAATGCAGCCTTCTGTCCCAGCATTTCTATAGTCCATGGCAAACTCTCCACAGTAACTCTAAACTTTTGAGAACCAGAGGAAAGAAAGCAACCTTGACTTTAAGTAGCTTCTCTCTGGACCACACACATGCAGGGAGAACAGAGAAATACCAAGTTTAGTAGTTGTCTGTAATGTTGGAAAGGACAGGAGTTAGAGATAATCCAGGAAGAACATGGGACACCCTGCAACCAGCCCACTCTACCCATCAGTCTCTCCCATGGGAGTAGATACAGCTTTCACCATGGCTCCGGGCTCCCTTTCATGCCCTTAACCTCTTAGGCCACCTGTCTCCGCCTTTCTGCTAATATTTATGGAGGACTGCCATCAGCTATGGACTGAACTGTGCCTCTTCAGAGGGCATGTAGAAGTTCTAAATGCTGGTACTTGTGCACTTGACCTTGTTTGGAAATCATTTGGAGTCCTTATTTCCATGGCTTCCTTAAGATGAAGACATACTGATTTTATGGGGTGTCAGTCTAATATGGCAAAGAGGAGGTCTAGGTAGGGTTTCTGTTGTTGTGAGAAAACAGCATGACTGAAATCAGCTTGCAGAGGAGAGGGTTTACTTTATCTTACAATGCTTGGGTTGCTGTTCTTCACTGAGGGAAGTCAGAGGAACTCAGGGCCAGAACTTAGAGGCAGGAACTGAAGCAGAAGCCCTGGTAACCCTACTCAGCAACTTGCTTCTCGTGGCTTGCTTGTCTGCCTTATTTATCCATCCAGTGCCACCTGCCGTGGGTGGCAACTCCTATAATGGGTTAGCCTTCCCACATCAATCAATAACTGAGAAAATGTTCCAGAGGTTTGCCTATTGGCTAATCCCACAGAGGCATTTTCTCAGTTGTGGTTTCCTCCTTTCAGATATGTCCCAGTTTGTGTCAAGTTGACAAAACCCAGCCAGCTCATGGGGCAGAGACACACAGATACCCAGGGGAAAAGGTCACATGAAGATCAAGGCAGATATTGGTGTAATGCATCTACAAACCAAGGAAGGCCAATGGTGGCCAGCAAAAGGCAGGGCCTAGCTAATGTAGAAAAGGCTGCCTTCCTGGAGCCTTTAGTGGGAACATGGTTCAGCGTGATTCTGAACTTTTGGCCTCCAGACCTGGGATAGAATAGGTTTCTCTTGTCTTCAGTTACCAGTTTGTGGTAGGTAAGAAAGTTGAAGCCCAGTCCCACATCAGTGCCCCTGCCCAGCCCTCCTTCCCAGGGCACTTTTTCCACACAGGAATTTATCCAAGGGCATTGGAAAGGCTAGAAGCTGGTATTTACTTTGTGCCTACTGTAACCAAGAATTGGATTAGGCATTTTCCCATACACTATTTGATCTTCTTTTCAACACCCCCCAGCAGTTCCATGATACTGTTGCCTTTTCATCTTGGAGTGTACTGGGTCCCAGAGAACTAAGTAACTGGTCCAAGATCACGTAATCTCCACAGCAGGGGAGGCAGGCTTGGAATCCTGGCCAGTGAAATATAAATTGTGTGCATGTTTCTGTCATCAACTGAGTATCTTTTAAAATGATTTCTATTTGCAGTGTGATTTATGATGGCAAAACCAATGCATATTCATGCAGGGGAATATACACAATAGGCACAGCTACAGAGAACAAAGTAGAAGTCATGCATGCATACAAATACACATAAATATGTTCCTTCGCATGCTTTTTGAAAAGCGTTTTCCCATATCATTAAATATTTCTCAAATCATGTTTTCTAAAAGCTTCAGGGTTTTCCATCCCAACGACTGATCCACAGTTTATTTAACAACCCAGGCTCATTGCATATTTAAGTTCCTTGTATTTACATCTGAACCACATTGCAGGCACTCTTTGTGTGCATACACCGGCGTAATCTTCTCCAGTAGGACTTTCCAAACTTGCCTTCAGTGGGATATGTTTCTGTGTTCCCTCATGTACCCCCAAACCAGAATGGTTACTCATTATTTTTAAGATATGGGGGAAGAACACGACCCCCATGTCAAACCTGGTTGGGAAAATACTTTGAAAATTCTAAAGCAGCAGAGGAGTTGGGGGCTCATGGCAGTCTGCTCAGAGTGACGGAGTAGCTCATGGTTTGATTGCTAGAAGGATGGAGACTCTCTGCGGTGTTTTAGAAGGAATTATTTATGCCAAGATGGGCGTCACCTATACAGAGCATCATGGGATTGCCAGCGTTGATTAGATGGATGGCAGGTTTGTTCATGATCTGTTTGCTAAGCTAGATTTTGTTAGTTTGCAGACAAGGTCAACATCTTACTTGCATCTGTCACTGCAATGCTGGGATTTAACATGTAACTGTCAAATTAATTACGTGTGTGTAATTGTGCATGTATATATGTGTGTGCATGTAAGCATGAATGCATGTGTGTGTGGTTGTGTATGTATGTGTGTGCTTATATAAACATGTGTGAATGCTTGTATGTATGTATGTGCCTGCCTATGTGAGTGTGTGTGTGTGTGTGTGTGTGTGTGTGTGCATTTATGAACTTG
Source organism: Microtus oregoni (assembly GCF_018167655.1). Classification (NCBI taxonomy): domain Eukaryota; kingdom Metazoa; phylum Chordata; class Mammalia; order Rodentia; family Cricetidae; genus Microtus; species Microtus oregoni. The sequence continues at coordinate 7,603,740 of NW_024543079.1, forward strand.
CCTGTATGTGCATGTGTATTTGTGGAGGCCAGGGACACGCGGTGTCTTTTGGGATCGATCACTGCTCTCTGCTTTAATTGCTGAGGCAGAGCTCTTGCTGAATCCAGAGCTCACCAGTTTTGCTAGACTAGTCATCCAGCACACCTGGGAATTGCCCTTCTTCATCTCCCATTTGTGACTCTCAGGACTGTAGGTTACTGCTGTACCTGTTATATGGATGTTGAGGATCCAGCCTCCAGTCCTCATGGAAATGCAGCAAGTACCTCATCCACTGAGTCACCTCTCCCCTGCAGTATTACTTATTGTGTGTGTGTATGTGTGTGTGTTTGCTATGGTAGTGGTGTTGAGGAACAGTTTCCAGAGTTGAATCTCTCCTTCTACTATGGGTTCTCACTGAGCCCTACCACTGGCCTGGGTGTTTTCATGATATAACTCTGGCATCCACCCTAAAGGCCAGCTTCTTCTACCTTTTCATCCCCTTCCTTCCTTCCTTCCTTCCTTCCTTCCTTCCTTCCTTCCTTCTTTCCTCCTTCCATCCTTTCTCCCTCCCTCCCTCCCTCCCCTCCCTCCCTCCCCTCCCCTCCCTCCCTTCCTCCCTCCCTCTCTCCCTTCTTCATCTATCTATCTATCTATCTATCTATCTATCTATCTATCTATCTTCTCTGTGTCTGGTTTTGGAAGACCATCTTGCTAGGTAATTTTAGCAATCTCCCATTGAAATGAACCTTGGAAAATTATAGAGCTAAGACACTCAAGTACCAACTAACAGTCTGAGATGGCTGCACAGGTAACCTGGATGCGGCCATCTGGACTCTCCTGCCATGGATTTTCATTTAGGAGTTCTTGAACAACATCCAGAGCTTGAGAGTTGGGTGTCATGGGAGAGTGGTAGTGCTTGACCACAGTGCTGGAACTAAAAAATGTTGCTTTCTGGCCAGCCAGAACTGCTTTATAGTCTGCTTTTCAAAAAATTAGTCTTTTTTAAATGACATTTAACAGCATTCTTTGAGAACATTCCTAGTTTTGAGAAAGATAGTCGCAGTTGACTTTTCTTGTTAGCCGCAAGCCCTAGGTGTCATACCGTCATGTCTTTGCTGTACTTGCTGAACCATTTGGCTAGAGAATCCACCATGTCCAGCTTCTCCTATCAGAGCCCACCTCTCCTAGAAGGCTTGCCTGGACTCTTCTAATCACTTTTTTCTCCATTGTGCTTCTCTTGTTGAGTTTACCACTGGATGTTGTATCTGGTGCTGCACTAGGGCTGAGAGCCTCTTCAAGACATGGATGATGTTCATGTTTCCAGTGTTGAGCACATGGTGATGCACAGATGGACTCGGTGGGTAGTGGGATATTAGTGGAGTTGAGGGGAAGTGATTTCAGAAGCACTTTCAGCTCTGATGTTTTCATATGCTCAGAAGCCCTGTGGCCTTCACAGTTTGAGTGTGTTACTGTTTGCTGGATGAGGTTGTACCGAGGAGCATCAAATGGTTCATCCTTGAAGGTCATTTGGGGCTTGTTTTCCATTGTTCCTTGAATTCGTAGACCAGGTAAAAGAATTTTGGGGATACTCCCTTCCATCATACAGAAGTGGGACAAACACTCTGAATGGTGGGGAGTGGAATTTGGGAGGGACACTCTGGGGAAAGCTTTGTACATCCCAATCTCATTTATTGTTCCTTTCAAAGTATTAATGCTAAAATGGCCCAGATACATGGTCTTTCTCCTAGTATCACTAATAATATCCTTTATCATAACATCATTCCTAATATCACTCACTACTGATTGGTTCAAAACTCCATCTTCCTAGATTCCCATTCAGCTTTTCTTCCATTTGTCTTCCCTCATTAATGATAAAATATTGCATATTAATTCTTTTAACAATGTCTGGTTTGTACATATGTGTTAATTCTTTCTCGTTCTTGTCTCAGCTGATCTAAATATCACTATTTACAGATCGGCATGTGTTGAAAGAGAAAAGGAAATGAGAGAAGGAAGGAGAATAAGAGAAAAATAAGAGAAAAAAGGAAAGAGGGTACTAAATGACAGAAGATGACAAGAAGACAGAGAGAGCATAGATCTACAGTAATTAGAAATATACAGATACATATATATTATAAAGATTACTATAATTGTCCTGATCATAGGGGAGTGGTATTTATATAATAGTTATCTTGCAGCAGGGTGCTATTCTAAGCAGATTAAAGACATTCACCAATGTAATCCCTAAAATATTCTTCTTAAGTACATATTATTATCTACATCTTAAAAATGAGGAGAGTCAGGCACAGAAAGCTTAAATGGCTCGTCTAGAGTCACCACTGACATGTGCTTGAGCAAGGATGCATCCTCAGGAAGTCTGGGTGGGTTCATCCTCAGGAAGTCTAGGGATACAGATTCCAACTCCTTCTGCAGTCTCCTGACCGATCTGTCATCCATCTCTTCTTCCACTACTGTATGCACGTTCAATTGGCCCTCTAAGACGACCTGCTGTCCTATTGGGTAGATGAGACATTATTTATGTGCTAGGGTACTAGTTAAATCAACCCAGTACCAAAGAAATGGCAGCAGAGAACAATGTGTAAAGGTGCCCGGCTTCCAACGCACTCAGACAGAAGACAGCCCTTGTCTCAGACGGCTCTCAGAAAATTGCTTACGAAGCATCTCATCTTATGAGATGGTCTCCTGTGTACCTGAGACTCCACAATTAATTGGGAAAACTGCATTAGCCTGTGATGACCCCAATCAGTGCTAGTTTGGGATGTTTATAAGGATCACAGAATTGGTAGAAAAAATGGGCAGGAAATTGAATGCAGGTTTAGTAATTATAGCAGCGGATATGACTGTGTAATAAGGACGGCGAGCTGTTGTTACAAACAACTGTCCTAAGGATTGCTTCGGGCAGCAAGAAAGCATCCTGCAGTGTTCAGAATGCACATCTGCTAGATAAACAGGGTAACACATCTGTGTTAGCGCACAGGTGGGTGGCTATTTTAATATGTGGGTTTCTAGTGACATCATACCTGGATTCCAGATGTGTCACATGCTCAGCAATATATGGAAGAGTTTTGATCTTCAGTCCCCCACCCCTCCATCCCATCCAGGTCCAAGGTCTGGTCCTCAGCATGGGGTTAATGGGAGTTGGTGGAACTTTCAGTGGGAAATGCTAGGAAGTGGTCTTAGGGTGTTGGAGGCTGTCCCTGAAGGGATAGTGGGACCTCAGTCTTTATCTTCTCTCCTTCTTTCTGTTTTCTCCTCCTTCTCTTCCTCTTCCATCTCTTCTTCTATGTCTTCCTCTTCCTTTTCACCCCCATCTCTTCTTCCTTTCCTCTTAACTTCCTGGAACAGAAGGTTTTGCCTCTTCATGTGCTCCCTGCCAGATGTACTGCCTCACTATAGGCCCAAAGCAACAGGAACAATTTAATACATAGGCTGGAACCTCCAAAATTCTTACCCTCAATACACTTGTCCTCTGTATAAGCTCATTCATCTCAGGTATTGGTTAAAGCAGCAGAGAGGTAACCGAGACAGTAGAATTAGAATTAAGAGTTATATGCATGTGTCATTCAGATGTTTCAGTGGTGGACTCTGATGTCCAGCACACATATGGACAGTTTTAATAAAGAATTTAAAAATCAGGACTAAGCAGGTGGCTCAGCAGTTAAGATCACTGGCTGCTCTTCTAGAGGTTATGGGTTCCATTCCCAACACCCACATGGCAACCTACACCCATCTGTAACTCCAGTTCTAGAGCACCCTCTTTTGGCATCTCTGGGCACCAGGTCCATTGTGCACAGACAGACAGACAGAATACCCATTTACCTGAAATAGTACATTTTTAGAAGAGAATATTATAAATGTTGAGACTGCAACAACCAAATTCTTCCCCTAAATATATATATACACTATTTGATGATCAATAGTCTAAGTTGTTTTGTGTGTTATTATTTAATATCTCAACAACAGTGATAGCTGAATATTATTTTTCTTATTATAGAAATGAGGGAATGTTATCTAATACCCCGAAATATTTGAAATAGAAGAGCTGGGATTTGAGTCTCTGCATTATGACTCCAATAAGTAACTTTATGAAATGTGATTTTGTTAGGGTTGTTTTGAGATCAGTTATCACATGGAACTGAGGTTGGCCTTTTGTTCAGAATCCTGCCTTGGTCTTCTGAGTGTTGGGATGGGCACAATTGAGTGAGGTGGGCACAACTAGTTTCAATTATGTCTTTAATATTTATAATTAAATACTAAGTATAAAAATAGGGATGTGTCAGGTGGTGGTGGCGCACGCCTTTAATCCTAGCATGCGGGAGGCAGAGGCAGGCGGATCTCTGTGACTTTGAGGCCAGCTTGGTTTAAAAGAGCTAGGACAGGCTAGAAAAACCAGAGAGAAAGAAAGAGAGGGGGAAGGCAACTAATTTATACTCCTAAAAATTTACATATTAATTTAAACTTTTATAGGCTTCTCACTGAAATGGGAAGAATGGTTTACTGAAAATGTTCTTTTTTCACATTAAGATAAACGTGTGTGTGTGTGTGTGTGTGTGTGTGTGTGTGTGTGGTCTGTGTATTTCTTAGTGGGTGTGTGCATATGTACATGTGAGTTTGTATGTGAATGGAGGCCAGAGGTTGATACAGGGTTTCTTTTTTTAAGTTGCTTTCCACCTTTGTGGGTTTTTTTTTTTTGAGACATTGTCCTTCATTGAACCCACATCTCAACAATTCAGCTATGTTAGCTGGTCTGTGGGCTCTAGGGATTCGATTCTCCTGTCTCTAGTAACAGCCCTGTGGTTACAGACACATGGTGCCATATCCAGATTTTTATCTGGGTGCTAGGGATTAGAACCCAGGTCCTTATGCTTACACACAGCAAATACTTTATTCCTAGAATGGTTAAGTCTGATTTAATGATTAGGGTGGATTCTGCCAGTTTGTGGAGTTGACTATTGTCTGTCAAGGTGGAAATGTGGGCATGATAAGCTTAACTTCTGCTTAGTGTCAGCATCATGGGAGCAGCCATGTCCCAGAAACACCCTGAGCAGCATGAGGGAGAGATGGGCTTCCCTGGGCTCTTCAGCCTCCTGCTGCTTTGACTGGAGTATTCTCAGGACAGCCTGTTGACAGCCATGGCTGAGCATCCTTCCAGTCCTGGGACTTCTGCCCTGTGTTAGGTGTTGTTCTTATCGACTGTTTACGTGACAGGACTGCCATTCTAGGGTCCGGGATCCCTTTGAGTGAACCTTACTTTCTGAGTGTGTGCACCATCTCTCCTATCAAGGAGCTAGCTTTCTTAAAGCTTTGGAAGTGATAGTGATTTGAATTATCATTGTAATTACTGAGAGATTTGGTAAGAAAAAATTGCTTAGTAGAAATAGAGTAGTCTCTTTGAATTTAGTGAACATAAGACGGCTGAGGCATCTCTATAAAACATAGTCTAATAATCTGGAAAATTCAATAGTCAATTGCCATCTCATTTGGGTCTATCCTAGACCTGAACATAGAATGTGGGAGCCATAGCTACATGGGCGACCAAGTCTTGAAATATGGCTAGTCTTAATACATCTAAAATGTACACCTGCTTCAAAGGTTTCATCATCAAAAGAGGACTTAAAACATTCTATGTGGTGATTTTCATGCCAATTATGTGTTCCATATGAGTTTAGATATTTAGAGTTTGGTAAAATTATTAAAATTGATCATACACATTTTTAACCTTTTAGATATGGCAACTAGAGTGTTTAAAATTCCATAGGTGGTTCTCATAATATTTCTCTTGGCCAGTCCTGTCATGAATTGTTGGAATTTATTGTGCCAACTGTCCTTTTGCCCACGGGGATGTTTCTCTTTCCTGATGATAACAGCTGGTGTGTATTGGGCACTTATTATATACCAGGCTGTTTAAATGTTTCCACTGGGTGGATCATAGAAACCCAGTGTTGCTTAGTTACTCTTGTGATTCCCCCTCTCACAGATGCAGAAATTGAGGTACAGAGCGATTAAACATCTTGCCCTTAATCACAGAAGGAGCAAAGGACAGGCAGGATTGGAACCAAAGCCTGTTCCTTGGCTCCTACTGATCCCTTTCAAGGCTCTCGCTTTCTGCAGGACGCCCTAAGATTTCTGTTCCTCCTTTGCTGTGCCTACTCACTCTCCAGTTCTCAGTTTTCCTACCAAGAAGTGGACTGGCCATCACTCAGAACCTTTTAGTTGTTTTCTTCCTGCATGTGTGTATGTGTGCATGCATGCATGTGCACGCACATGCAGGCATGTCCATGCACATATATGTCTGGGCTGCAGATCTTTCACTTAGCCTTGACATTCTTTGAACGAGACAAGGAGATGTCTGTGGATCTGTTATGCTCTACAACTCTCTAGAGCCAGTGAACAGCTTTATCTGTTCCTCCTCCCCCTGCTTCTGTGTAATTAGCTCTGTGTTTTGTCCTAGCTCTCCCGTTAACCTGCTCTGTAACTTTCGGACGTGCATTGCTCTTATCTGTGCCTTATTTACCATTACGAATCAAAACGGAAGCCATGTTCTTCTGGCCTGGCATTCTTTGATTTGTCTTGAGGGATGAAGGAAATGTAAGTGCAGGAATTCAGTGATTCCTGTGTAAAATAAAACATTGTGAGAAATCTTGCGGCCCTCACCCATCCATTCCGCTGTCATTCATCGTCCAGGTAGGACAGGTGCCTCTGCTTCACTGACAGGAGAATTTGTTTTCATGAGTGCATGGAGACCCAGCACTTTTGAGACAATCTGTCCCTGAGAACTGATGCTTGCACATTAATATAAATCCCCCAAGTAAGCATAAGGTACTTAGTAGGTTCCCAGGTACCACCAAGTTACAGGTCTCTACTGTGTGCCTCAGGAAGGACAGAGGACCGCTTCAGAATTCATTTTTTCAGGACAGTACCCATTGACATTGATTCATTTAATCAGAATGATACAAAGTCCCCCCCCCCCCTTTTTTAGTGTTGGTGAGGTGTATCTGTAACTCAAGTACTTGAAGGCAGAGGTAGAAGGACTGAGAATTTGAGACCAGTTTGGTCTACATTGTGAGTTCAAGCCCAGCCTGAGGAGCATAGAAAGGGCTCATGTAATAAAAAATTAACCCATTTTTTTTTTTAAATATCTTCTGTCACAGAGTGTTGACACCACTCAGTGCTACCGTTCTGTTGAGGAAGCGACCATGCTTTAAACCACCCTCAAGTCTTTGAAAAATTGCTTCCTTTCCTAAGTATTGTGTTTTGCATTAAGAAATCAAGTTACAAAGGAGGTGGGGGTTCCTTGGACTTCCCACAGGGCAGGGAACCCTGATTGCTCTTCAGGCTGAGGAGGGAGGGGGACTTGATTGGGGGAGGGGGAGGGAAATGGGAGGCGGTGGCAGGGAAGAGACAGAAATCTTTAATAAATAAATAAATAAATAAAACATGAAAAAATAAAAAAAAAGAAATCAAGTTACACTCTCAGAATTCAAAAAATTATTTGTCACCAGTGAAACAACTTATAAAAGCTTGGGACATGCCAGAGTGTTCTGTGCCCTTTAAGAGTCTTGGGGGTTTCTAAGATTAAAGGAAGACTTTGGACACCAAGAATAATCGAGAGCCAAAACTGGAGCAAGGAAACCTGTTAAACACATCAGTTTGGAATTGGTAAGAAAATCAAAGCTGCCATAGGTATTTTTATTAGGAATGGGTTTTGTAGAAGGTATCAGGTAGTTAATATACCTTTGAAACCATCATGTATGTGGTTAGTGGTCATCCACAGGAAGTTCAGACTCTGCAATGGGGAAGGACAATTTCTTCAACGAATGGTATGGGATAAACAGACATCTAAATGTAGAAGAAGAACATTGAAACTTTATCTTATGCCATACACACACAATATTAGCTAAAAAGTCATTAGATACTCAGCTATAAAACTTTGGGTTGTGAGACTTCAGGAATATATGGGAGGAAGCTTCATGACTTGGCCAGTGGCTTTTCTGATATGACATCAGAAGCATAGGGTTGTTAGCAAAAATAGTCACATGGACCTACATCAAACTGGAAAGTTCGTGTGTGTGTGTGTGTGTGTGTGCGCGCGCGCGCGCGCGCGCGCGCGGGAGAGAGAACAACATTGGAAAAGAAACTCACAGAATGGAAGAAAATGTTTTCAAACCACAGCTCATAAGGGGTTAATGCTGGAAACTATGGCCACTCCTCCCAACTCAACAACACAACAAGGCATTGAGTAAAAGATGGACAAAGACTTTGGACAGACAGTTCTTTAAGAAGAACATACAATTAGCAACAGACATATGAAAACATTTTCAGTATCACTAACAATTAGATCAATTTAAATCCAAACAACAAAGCATTACCTTGCATTTATTTGGAAGGCTTCACAAAATGAAAATCCAAACAACTGAAGGTAGCCAAAGGTTAATGGCCTGGATTTGGAGTTGTGACCACTGGGCTGTAGGTGGGAGTGTAAAATGGAACAGCAGCTGGACAAACAAGAAAATCAAACGGAGCCACACTTGATGTGGCAACCCCCTTTCTAGCTGTGTGTCTTCACGAACTGTAAGCAGGACCTAGAAGAGATAGGTATGTATGCATCCATGTTTCTTTCAGTATCATTCATCATAGCCAAGAGGCAGGAACATCTCAAACAGCCATCAGCAGCTGAGTGGATGAGAAAGGATGGCTTCTTTTCTTTTTGCCACTCAAAGAGACATTTTATTGAATCACTTTATTATTTGATAGTTTCATACGTGTATATAGTGCATTCTATTAATCTGATCACCCCCTCCACCCTCTCTTATCTCCCTCATCACCCCTAATTCTTCCCCCTCTTCTATACAGGTCCCTTTCCTTCACTCATGACTTTTTGTTTTGTTTTGAGACCCTCTGATTTTTAACCAGAACAGTCCATGAGCAGATGCTATATATATGCAAGGGGATATTATTCAGCCTTCAGAAGGATGGGGATTCTGACTCCATGGATGAACTGTGAAACCGTTGTGCTAAAGAAAATACAACTCATAAAATGACAACCCCGGTGATTCCAGTTACAGGAGCACATTACTGTGGCCAAATACCTGACACACAACTGGAGGAAGAAATATTTGGTCAGGTTCCTCTGTCAGCTTCAGAAGTACTAGCTCCTTATAGACCAAGGTTTTGGTGGCTTCTGTGTGCTTGATTGGCTGAACCTGGAGGTAACACTTCCTTATGAAGCTCTTTGCTAGATGAATACTCCAGGGTTACTTTCTTCTTAAAGGAAACATTTTTTAATAAGTTTATAGTTTTACATTCTGGAAGCTGTGATGAGCGGGGTCCATCAACTCCTGCATTGCAGTCAAAGCCCCCATTCTTATTATCAGGGTGCAGATTGCTTGCTTCTTCTTAAGTGGCACAAATTTCTTTTATATCCACGGCCTCTCTGCCTACAGTGTTAACTAGTCCCGTACTTGTTTTCTGGCTAAAGGGTATACTTCTTCACAACTTTAAGGCCCACTGTTTCATCTCAGTTCTCTCCGAAAACCTGACTAAAAACACAGAGAAATAACTGTGCCTCACAATGCTATGCTAAATAGAATTTTCCTCTGACTAATCCATTAGGTCGTTACGTTTGAGTTCAATCTTATTCAAATTTCAAGACGTAGGCAAATTACATTTTTTTTGTTGTGTGTGTCAGATTTTAACATGGATAGACTCTAGTCCATTTCCTGATGGTGTGCTCACTCCTTTCTGAAACCTCGTGAGCAGTGTCCTTTTTATCTGTTTGCTTCTGGTCTCGTGCACTCACAGCAGAATCTCTTCTTACATTCCACTTAAGCAGCCTAGAGCTTTGTAAGTCCTCATCTCCAACTTTTCCAAATTCTACAGCAGTTCTAAAGACTCGAAAACCAAAACCATATGATCATGTTTGGTTGCTCATTTCTCTGGTACAAATTATCTGTGTTAGTTATTTTCTTTTGTCACTGGGACGAAATTTTAACCAAAATAACTTGAGGGAGGCAGAGTCTATTTTGATTGACAGTTTCCTAGGGTTCAATTCATCATGACAGGGAAGATATGGCAGAGCAACTACCTGATGGTGGTGGGAACATGTGGCGAAAGCTGTTCACATCCAGGAAGCAGATAGCAAGACAGGAAGTGGGGACTGCATGTAACCTGCAATGATGCCTTCCAGTGACCTACTTCTGCCAGCGAGGAGGCCTCACCTTCATAAATGTCCTGCAGCTTTCCCAAGTAGCACCACTCCTTGGGGAATAAGCATTTAAGACACTAGCCTGTGTGAGACATTTCAGATGTAAAAACACACAATGAGACTTCGATAATAGAGAAAATAATAAAAACTGAAAATAGGTTTCTGATTGTTACCACTGGGAGGAGAAGGGAAAGGGGATGCTGTTAAATGGTGTGTTCATGCTGCAAAAGCAGAAGTCTGCGAGGGGCTAGGCTGTAAACAGTGGAAGTTTATTTCTCATAGGCTTAGGGGCTAAGGACTCCAAGGCCAAGGTCCTAGCAGGAGAATCACATTCTGCCTCTAAGGTAGTATCACAAATACTGTGTCCTCACACGACAAAGGATAAATAGTCCTACTTAGGTCTTTGCAGCCCTGTTAAGGTTTCTCACACCATGCATGAGGACCTGGGTCTCATGACTTAGTCACTTCTTCACCTCTTGATGGCCACACATTAGTATTTAACTTTCTTCGTACTGATTTTGATGGATGTGTGCATGCAAATATGTAGCAAGTGGAGATAGGATTTTAGGTTTGCAAAATGAAAAATTCATTTTTTGAAGACAGGATTTCTTTCTCTGTAGCTTTAGAGCCTGTCCTGGAACTAGCCCTTGTAGATCAGGCTGGCCTCGAACTCACAAAGATCTGCCTGCCTCTGCCTCACGAGTGCTGGGATTAAAAGCATGCGCCGCCACTGCCCCGGCTGCAAAATGAAACATTCTATAGATACGTTGTATAACAGTTGAATACAGTTAGCACTATAGAATTATTTATTTAGAAATGGCCTGGGTCCTAACTCTCTTGTGCTCCTGAGATTCAGGGCCGCCTGGAACCAGATGTTTAGTCTCTCTGGACCCTGCACAATGAGGAAAAATTAAGTAGATAAAAATACAGTGCTCTTATATTGTTGTTGTCCCACCAGGTCTATGAAGTCATTCTGCTATGGTACGATGTGTTTGGCAGTCGAGGACTTTATGGTGTTTTCACTAAACAGAATGAGGGGAGTCTCACTTGCTTGCGAAGGTGTGGATATGGGGTTAGAGACTCATTTGAAACACAGCCCAGCTTTTGTAAAAGAATTCTCATTGTTCTTTTCTGTGGGGGGTGTGGTAGTGATAATTAAAAGATAGACTGCACTTAACACCAGTATTTAGCTACTTCAAACAAAATATCAACTTTACAAGCCTGATTGTTTAAAAAACTTTACACACTATTTTAGACTTTATAATGTAGGGAATAATAACAGAAGGATTATTTGCCTGGGCTGAACATATATATGATCGAGGGGTGCTGGTCCTGCAGAGGGGAAACAAACAGTTAGAAATAGCCTCCTGTCAGCTAAGTGAGAATATCCGGCCAGGTGTCCGAAGGGATTCCCTTGAACACAGATCAACACATGGCCTTTTGGACTCTCCAGCAACGCCTTATCTCCTGGTGCCTGCCCCAGAGAGAGCTGGAAATGTCAAGTTGCATGCTGGCAATTGTCTGCACCTGAGATCTGAGGCTTTGCATGATTTGTTTAGCTCACCTAGACACATCAGGGCACCACCAGCTATTCCCAAGCCCCAGGTCATGACTGGGGTGGGGAATCAGCTACAGTGTAGAGCTTACTTCCCTTTAAAGGTACTAGAAGGCAGAGATGAAGGACTTCCTACCCATGGACCCCTGGCATGCCTGCTACTGTAATCATACTTAGAAAATGAATTTAGGAGACCAGTAGCTTGGCCAGGCATGGAGCTCATGCCTTCAATCCCAGAGTTCCAGACGCTGACATAGGAAGATCACAAATTCAGGATTGGCTTGGTCTATATAGTCAGATCTTGTCCCAACAAGCAGGCCCAAGACCAAATAACTCAGTTGTCTTTTAGACCTGGACTTGGATCAGCTCCCACCCATGGTGGGCATACGTACCCCAGGTGACTTCTGAAAGCTGGACTTCTGTGGTGGACTTGAGCAAATAGGTCACCTGAATGGGCCCAGCTGCCCTGGACAGCAGGGTAGGCTGAGTACTTAAATCATGCCAGCTCTCCCAGCCATCCATGTCTTACCCAAATTACGTCATAGAGGCTTTTCTGTCACATATATTCAGGTTTTTTGAGCCACAGTCCTGGGGTTCATGAGCCCATTTATCATGAACAGCAGAGTAAAGCACCAGCTTTTTGTACCTTGTGCTGTAAGACTGGAAACATCTGTCTGCCTCACACCGCTGCTGTGTGAGGAGACGGTGGTGAGCAGGTTTGAAGAACTCTGCCATTCTGGGCATTGCTTGTTGCTGCTGTTACAGTGACCTTCAAGAACAGCTGGTTCCCAACTTCCTGTGTCAAAGAGCTGTAGTGCTTCCTGAAAAGACCACCCCGGCTCACCCACCCAGCCCCTCGGAGGGCAGATTAAAGTTGTTGTGGCTGCAAACCCAGCCGATACGGGCTGTAATATCACTTGTTTTGCAGTCTTGACGAGAAAAATAAATGCAATTACACTCATGAATGTTGAAAAATGAAGCAAAGCCATGTGAATCGGCACATTCGAGGTGCTTTTCCAAATGAAAAGCTGCCTACAATGAATGCTAATGGGCTTCCTCCCTCCTGCTCCCTGGCATATGGTGCGACGTGATCTCTCTGAATTAAGAGAGCAGCTGTGCCAAGCTCCTGGCCATGGCAGCAATGGCTTTGAACAGCCCCATGATAGCAGCCTCAACAAGCAGACTCCAACTTCCTCCCTTGCCTGAGGTCCCAGGATGGGCCCAGTTTTCTAAAGAAGGTATTGAAATGATTTTGGTGCTGTGTCTCTGCCTTCAAGATCCTTGAATCCATTCTGTAGTTGACTCTGTATGGCGGGTGCTTATGGTACAGCTACTGCCTACTGTATGCCCCACGTGATGTTGGGAGTGAGAGAGATAAGTCCCAGGCATCCTTTCCCTGCTGGTCACACAAGACCTTGTCACCCACGCCTGAGGAACAGCATCTAGCTTTGTGTTGTCATTATAGTGTCCACGAGCCATATGAGGCCCCTGAGCACTTAAGGTGTGGCCAGTCGAAATGAGATGTGCTTGAAGTCTAAAGTACACACCGGAACACAGAGATTTAGAGCAAAAGCAATGGCCAAATACTCGGGAAGGCCTATTAGCCATACGCCAGCAACACACAGTTTCTGTGAGGGACTGGGGCACCGGAGGATGTTCTCTTTGCATGGACTTCTGGATTCTGATGAGCCAAGTAAAGTATGATAAAAATTGACTTTACTTTTTAAAAAACAAACTTTTAAAATCACAGCTGCTAACGTTTTCAAAGAATTGGTATGGCTCATCCTCACTTCCGTTGAGCTGTGTGTATCTAACTCTGCTCTTTGGCGTCCCACACCTTTCGACACACTCCCCGCAGGGGCTGCCCTATGAAGACCTTCAGTCACACTTGCTGCTTGATGTCCCGGGGACTGGTACTGATGGGAGGCTTTTCCCCAGCTGTCTTTCAACTTAACCGTCACCTTCTGTGAGAAGTATTCTCGTATTCTCTGACCATCCTTTAAGCATAGGTAGCCTCTGGTTGTCACACACAGTTTCTGGTCCCCTCCATCACGTTTAGATGTTTTATGTATTTATTCGCTTGAGTGTCTGTTTTTGCTAAGAGAACAGAAGGAAGGGCAGAGAATGTTTCTGGTTTATTTCATGTTGTTTTCAGGTGTGTGTGTGTGTGTGTGTGTGTTGTGTGTTGTCTATTGTGTGTGTGTATATATACACATTTATTCATGAGTCTATACCAAGTAGGTGGAGGCCAGAGCTCAACATTGGGTATCAGTTCTCAGGTGCAACCCACCTTCATGTATTGAGACCAAGTTTTCCACTGAAACCTGGGAGCTCGCCGATCAGGTGAGGCTTGATGTTCAGTGCACTGCAGAGTTCTACGAGTCTTTGTTCCCAAATCCTCAGACTACAAGTAAGTGCTGCTGTGCCTGACTCTTTTGCTTAGGTATTGAATGTCGGTCCTTAGGGTTTCCTAGTACCTACTTTATCAGCCAAGCTATCTCTCTAGCTCATTGTTTTCAATCCTGAGCTCCATTTTACTGTAGCAGCTGACACATAGTAGGACCTCAAACTGTCTTCCTAGATGAATGCACGAATAGTTTATTACTTCATTCATATTGCAAAGGAGAAAATATTTTGGGTTATGTTTGCATTGTTGATGTTTGGAAAGGAGTCAACAATAGGCCCTAATTTATCAATCAAAGAAAGTCTGAGTGAAAAGTGTGTGATTGGTGAATGATGTAAATGGAGGGTAATGGATTTGGTAGAATCGGGGTTATGGGCATTGACAAGGAAGCTAAGCACAAGTGGCTGACCACAGTGCAGAGTGTAAGAGGCAAGGCCAGGGAAGGGCATCAGGGGACTGCTTGGACTATGGAGAGCACAGACGTACTGTTGTCTTCTCTCAGTGCTTGCCTTTCAGCCACAATGAGCCAGGATAGCTGGTGCAGGATGCTCGGAGATGAAGGCCACAGAGGTTGCCCTCCTAAGTCCAGAGCAGGGAAGAGATTTTATCTGGACTGACAAGCTGGGACACTGATGGGGAGGGAGCTGGTGGGAGAACAGAGGGTGATTATCACCCCGAAAAGACCTAAAAAGCTATTTTCTTTAATGCGATGGAACATGCCTGTTCCAAACCAACAACCCATATCCTAAAAGTGGGATGCTTATGAGCATTAAAATTATTTAACATTCATGAAGGGATTTCTGGCCATTGAGTGGAAAGTGTAATTATGGGAGACATAAAGTTGTTATTTGCAGAGGATATTATTATTCACCAAAAAACTCAAGAGAAATAAGTGAAAAACTGTTACAACCCCAATAAAAGAGTCCAACAGGGCAGCTAGTCAGGGAATAATCATACAAAAATCAACAATTTCCTCAACCTTGGTAATAACTAGTTATAAAAATAATATTAAATGCCTAATCTTGTGAAGGCATCAAAAGAATATAAAACTTGAGTAAACTCAAGAACTTTAGAAGGAAGCTGAAGAGCAAAACGGGAAAAACAAGCAAAGAGATGGATATGTCTCATTCCTTGACAAAGACTTCCTACTTTAGATCCTGTGTGCTTAGTATTACAGTGTATTATACTTAAAGTGTATTACAGTGGCAATTTATGAGCAGGGTTGCAAATAGATTGTTTAGTTTATCTAGAAAAAAAATGAGTACAGATGCCCAGCCAGATGTTGGGAGACAACAGTGGAGGAAGTTTCCTACTTCCAGAAGTTCAACAAAACAGAATATGTCCTGTAAAGAAACATGTATATGCTTGTATGACTGTGTGTGTATGAGCATGTACCTGTATATTATCAATAAGCTTGACACTTCCAGTAAGTGTGATAAGTCAGGATGAAGACTCATCTAAAGCGAGGTGTCTGGGGTAAGTTTGGATTGATTTTTTAATATTTGCCATCAAATGGTATTTAAGATGAATGAAATAAGTACTACTTAAATGTAAAAGAATTAACTCTCTATAAAAATTATTTGATGCACAAGTGAATGTTTAAATAATTTTAATCTTATGACAGTTTTCTGTGGAAAAAAGTGCAATAACAACAAATATTTATCCCTAAAAATTAAACAAAATGAAAGATCTACAATAAAATGAGTCCTGATACATATACATATATAACTAGTTATACAAAACAAATGATTGATACCATGAATATGGAAAGAGCTTTTACAAATCAATGAAAGAAAGACAAATGATCCATTAGACAAAGTCTGTGTTGGTGAGATTTCTGAGAAATACTGTCAGTGTAAGACACATTGGTACAATATTTAGAGAAGACAATTTAACATCTGTCAGAAACATGAACTATGTATATCTCTGGCCCCAGAATTTATTCTTGAAATGGTATTGCAAGGAAATAATCAGAGATAAGCATAAAGTGACAAGCTCTGGGTGTGTGACCTTGACTTCCCAGAATTCTGCTCTAGCTTTTGCACTACAGAAAGCATCGGCTTGCTTCCCAGGATGGCCTTGAGGCTTCTTTGGGATGGTTTGCTGTAAACTCCTGGGAGAATGGCACTGCGTATTCTTAGTTCATTTCGTTCTCCCGTATCTTCTCTCTTTCCTTATATACCTGGAGTGTCTTGGGCACCATTTACATTTCAGCTCCAGGAGGATCAGAGGTAAGAGCCTGAAACCCATGTTCAAGTTCAGTGGAGTGTCTTTAAGGATGGATTTTAGTTTGGCATGGCATACATTTAGTAAGTGCCAACAGCATACAGGCTAGGGCTTGGGTGGGTATTGGGTGAAAAGGTCTCTGCTTGACTACCTGTGAGTGAAGCTCCAGTTAGTCCTTGACTTTGACCCTTGTCTTGTCCAGTCTAGTTTTCAAAAGAACTCTTCTAGGACTAGGTTAATTTACCGGACCATCTATCCCCCTTGGTGTCTGTTGAGCCTGTTTGGATTCTGCCTTAGTTTGCTTTCCTGTTAATGTATTTAAAAATACCCTGGTAAATGCAGCTTAAAGGATAAAGGGTATTTTTTTTTTACTCCAGGTAATCATCCGTCATAGCAGTGAAGTCACAGTGGCAGGAGATTAGGGGATTGGTCATATTCATAATTCATAATCAGGTACGAGGTACATGTGTATGAATGCTATGCTCAGCTCGATTTCTCCTTCTCCACACAGCCCAGGATTCAAAGGCAGCAAATGTTCTGCCTTTGAACCAATGGTGGGCGGGTTTCCCCACCTAACATAAACAAAACAATCCTCCACAGACATGCACACAGGCCATGATTCTCGGTTGTATCAAGGTGTCAGTTAAAAGTAACAGGCTGTTAGAAAAATACAATAACTAGGTAGCTTTTAGGCACAGCAATTTCATTCTTTCCTTTGTAGTCTGACATTTTACGAAGGCTAAATCCAAGATGACCTCTCTAGTAGGCTTTGTGTAATGAGGGCTCTCTTCTTATAGACAGAGCTTTGGACCTTGTCTTCATCTGGGTTACTGCTGCTATGATGAACACCATGGTCAAAAGCAAACTGGGCCATAAAGGGCTTATTTGGCTTAATGTTTTCACATCCGTAGTCCATCACTGAAGGAAGCCAGGACAGGAACTGAAACAGGGCAGGAACCTGGAGTCAGGAGCCAATGCAGAGGCCGTGGAGGGGTTCTGTTTACTGACTTGCTCTTCATAGCTTTCTCAGTTTGCATTCTTATAGAACTAAGGACTACCAGCCCAGGGATGGCACTACCCACTATGTGCTGGCCCTCCCACATCTATCACTACTTAGTAAAATGCCCTACGAGCTTGCCTACAGCCCAGTCTTATGGGGGTATTCTATCAATAGGGGGTCCCTCCTCTCAGATCATTCTAGCCTGGGTCACAGTTGATATAACAGTAGCCAGCACAGAGCTGTGTCTTCATGTGGTGGAAGGGGCCAAGTGGCCCTCTGGGGTCTCCTCTATAAGGGAGTTAGTCTCACGAGGGTTCTGTAATCAAGACATAACCACCACGCAGTGGTCTCATCCTCTAATGTTGTCGCCCTGGGGGCTAGGATTTCAACAGAGGAATTTTGGGAGGATGTAAATAATCAGAGGATCTATCTGATCACTGTGACTGACATTTAGCCATAACCTTGCTACGTTAGTTCATTAAGTGTCTTCCTACTACTCCTGGTATTTCTCTGTTATTTAAATCTGCTTTTTACCCTAGTTCTGTCCCCTATTACAACAGTCTTTAATAAAATCTTTGCTAACATTTTACCATGGCATGTATCTATACTATATATATTTTTACCTATGACATGGCCTACTCTACAGGAGTTTTAGATCTAATAGATAAACTGGTAGGCAGCCCTGGAATCAGCTCTTTAGAAGAACACATTCATTCATTGACTCAACAGATATATAATGAAGATGTATAATATGTTATAATATATCAGGTGACTCTGGGAATGCAATTGTGAGAAAACAAGATACCTCCTATACACCCACACAAAGTTCAATAGGGAGCAGAGGAGGGGCTTCCTCATCTCTGGTGTTAGGCAGAAAATAGGGATCCCAAGTCAAGAAGAAGAAACACTCCCTGCAGGAAGGAGGTGACATCTCAGTTACATTCCCAGTGAGTTAAACTGTCACTTATGGACTGCAAGGCTCTATGGTTTCTGAGCCCTTGTAAGCACATTTGTGAGTAAGTGAGCTGCCGGACGGCTCAGGAGCCAGCCTGTGGGGAAATAGACAGCTGAGGTTTCCAGAGGCAGCCCAGCTGAGAGGAGACACGGGAAGGGAGATTATCCTAATAGGATTTCACAAAGACCACTTAACAGTTGCTGAGCTTGGGGGGAAAGTAGTTATGAGCTAAGGGTGGAGAAATAGCCAAGAATCTGGCAACTCGGCGAAAGCTTGGAGAGAAAAGCTGACAGCCAACAGACGGAACAAGATGATGCTTGCAGAAAGGTAAAAAGAATAGATGGGGAGGAGGAACTTTGAGAGATGCGGATGGAAATGGAAGCGCATTAATATAAGTTGAGGACACGCATTAAGATAATTCCAGTGCTAAGTCGGAGCAGAGCCAAGACTTTTCATTACAGCTCTTCACACTGTCAGCGAACTCACAGAAACAGACGTGGGTGGTGGAGGGTCAGGACTGATGTGGAATGAAAGGTATGGACCCAAAACACACCCAGAAATAGGGATGCGACCTCTAATGCCATCTCGGCAAGAGAGGGAAATGGAGACTCCAGGAAATGAAACTTCTCATCAAGGCCACACAACAAAATAAGGAAGGTCTAGAATGAGGAGAGTAGAGTCTGTTGTGTTGCTGGTGGGTTTGCAAAAACGGTAAAGCCCCTGTGGAAAACAGTTGACAGCCCTCAAAGCAAGTGAAAGATGGAGTTTTTAAATGAGCCTGTAGTCTACCTGTGGGCCTGCACCCCACAGGATAGAAACAAGCAGAGAGAATTGACTAAGTGGGACTTGTGCGTGCTGGTGAGTGGTCGTCCTTCTACAGCAGCTGGTGCTGGCCCTCCCATGCTCTCCAGCCTGTCTCTCCTCCCTCTTCCTCCATATGCACCTGTTGATGAGTACACGGCTTTGGTTTCCACGCCACTTCCCGTGAAGATGAGATGACAGCCTTTGCAGGCCTGAGAGTGTGCCGAGCTTCCACACATCTTGCCAACACATAGTCAGGGTTTCAGGTCAGAGTTCCAGGGAAGGAGTAAACTTTGCCTACCTGTGGACCTGAAGCAAAGGTGTTTCCCATGTGTAAACCACTATCTCTTGCTCTTGTTACTTAACTGCTTGTTCCAGGGAGTTTATGCTCTCTTTAATTTTCCCGGTTTTACAAAGTAGTGGTCTGTCTCTCTTTCCCAGAGAACCTCTTCTTGCATAAGAATTGCAAAAAGACATTTGCTTGCCACACCTGCTTTGGAGGCATACAATGTTCATTGAATTAATATGATGAACTTTAGTTTTTTCCCTTCACTTGGTTGTTGTGTCAAGGAGCAGGGCAGTCACACTATAATGCTATTTGACCCAAATTAGTTATTTTTGAATTCTCTCTTTTCTTTTTCTAAGATATAATTTTACTTTTATTCATATATATATACATATATATATATATGCGTGTATGTGTATGTGCTTGTGTATATGTGTTTGTGTGTGTGTATATCACATGTGGTGCCTGATGTGGCCAGAGTTGCATGTAGTTGTGAGCTGCCTGATGTGGGGGCTGGGAACTTAACTTGGCTCCTCTGGAAGGCAAGAAGTACTCTTAATCAATGAGTCATTTTTTTCAGCCCCTATGCTAAATTCTCTTCTGCTAAGTTTCTTAGTTTATTTGAACAGTGTCTGCCTTCCCTCTTAGGAGAAAGGAAGCCTCTGGGGACTTGCAAATGGGACTATCAGATGTAGTTAGACATAGAGACTAGGGACAATGGGAACTTTGTCTCTATGTCTAACTATATCTAATAGCTGTCAGTAAGATCATTTCTACTGACGTCACAGTGGGCAAGCCTTCAGGGGATCAGAGCTATTGCCTATAGCTTCTTTTTGTTCCCCAGAATCGATAGAATCACCCCTTTTAAGAAGAGGCCCTTCTGTTTCAGAGGTTTTAGTTTTTGTTTTCTTAAACCTTTTTGTTGTCTTTCCCTGTCTCATGTTTCCTGTGACTTATTATCACTGCTCCACGATAAAAAGGTCTAGGGCGGAGTTTAGGGGAAGATGTTCAGCTATAGCGGGGTAACATTCTCTGCGTGGCTCATGTCTTCCCTCGGGGTTGACAACCCTTTTTCTGTTGCTTCTTTTAAATCAGGAACTTCTGTATTTAGCCTCAACAGTGCCATCCCATTTGAAAGAAAAGAAAAGATGTGAATTCTTCTCCTTTTCGTTGAACCCAGATGACCTTGAAAATCTTCAACATGAAGTCATGGTGCTTATTGTGTTTCAGGACCAATCGGGTTTTCCTGGTCCTTTGAACTTCTTGTTTATGTCATCCAGCTCTGGGGATGGAAGTTCTGTGAATGGCATGCCAGCCACCATAGTTTCTGGAAGACTTGGCACCCTTTCCACTCTACCTTGCTGTGTAATTATAAATACACTCTTGCACAGCCAGTGTGACATGCTCTTATTTGCAAAGGGTTTTCAATGACCATATTCACCGAAATGGCCAATTTATATGTCAAACGCATTATTGGATAAGTGCTTTTGTAAGAATAGAAGGATGGCAAACAAAAGACCCAGGTCCAGGCTGCCAAAAGATATTGCAGGCCTCTCCCGCTCCCCCAACCCCTGTATTACCCCATGTTCATAGAGGGGCTCAGTGCTGAGTGGATTTTAACTGGGCAATGGCTTTCAGAGGACTGTTTTCTTGTTTTCCCTTCAAGATCTTAATTTTATTGATGGTATTGCTGCTGCTCTTGGACCTAGCATCACGGATCTAATTTAATTTAATTTGCCTCCTTGCAAAGAAGGCGATCCCTTGCCCAGCTGCAGCTCTGAGCAGAGAGGGAGCAAGCAGGCTTGGAGATAAAGGCTGAACCTTATCAGACCTCTTCAAGGTTTATGGTAATGAGCAAAGCTTAGAGAATTTGGGAACTTTCCCCCTGTGATTGCTGAACTACCATGCTGCTTCCTAGGCAGTCAGGCATATTGTGCCTCCCCGTCTGCTGGGCTGCAAGGAAGGGGGGAACTGGGATTACGTGGGCTGTGGATTCTGCTGCTACCAGGTGCCGTGCAGAGATGAGGATAAGACACATGGCAGGTGGTTTTTCCCATTCATTCTGTCACTTAGGGAAGCTTCTTGGGGTGAATTAGGATGGGCAACAGGTATGGTTAGGTAATCCCGCACTAAACTCAGCTTCTGTGACTTCAGTAGTTTATTTCTCTGGAAGAATTCTTTAGACTTTCTTTAAACTTAAGTCATGTGTGAAGAGGACCAGTGCCCCCGCCCCCCTTCTTATCTGCATTCTCAACACCTTCCAGATTGTAGGATCCAACATTTCTCAAATTTAAATTTTATAGGTGTGTGATTTGCACATATGTGTGCGAGTGCGTGTGGGAGCCAGAGATGGGCCTCAGTTCCTTCCTTTTTCTATATTTGGAAGCATGGTCTCTCACCATTTTTAGACTGCGTTGTGTGGCCAGTGAGCTCCAGGGGTCCTTTTGTCTCAGTGTCCCCAGTGCTTGGATGACAACTATGTTCCATCACTCGGAGATTTTTATGTGATTTTTAGAGATGAGACTCAAGTCTCCATGTTTTACCACTTGACACCTGCCCATTTGTCTCTGTGGCCCCCTGGTTCATGGCTTAGATTAAAGGACTTAGGGGAGAGCTGCCTGATCCAAGGCACATTTCTGTTGTGGAATTGGTCTTGGTACACAAGAGTAAAAGATATCCCTGATCCAACTCGTTTTGCTCTCTTTCTGAACTATCACTAGGCTGCCTCTAGGAGTTCTGCCATCCGGCCTCTGGATTCCAGCCTCCCACCTCCTGATGCTTTGGCTTGATCTTTGCTGTGAAAGTTTCGTTACTTCATTTGATTTCTTAAATATCCCGGCAACCCAGGTCGAGCCTGTATTTGGCATATTCTCTCGGTTACTCAGATTGGCGGATGGCAACTCCATTAGGAGGTCCAGATTTCTCTTTGAGTTTCTGTAGTTACATCTACTTGTGGTCTATTCTCTTTTCCACCCGAGGCCGGTGAGTTAGAGTTCCCTCCTACACAGTATCATGAACTGAAGACAAGTGCTCAGGTCAGATGAGTGGGTTTGTGAGGTGGGACAGCCTCATGTGGATAAGATCCCCGTGTGAAAGACACATTTCCAGATTGTAGAAAAATATCCTCCTAAGGATGAAAAAAACTGGATTAGAAAAATCAAAGGACAGAGGCCTTATGAAAAAATATAATCAATATTCTTAAGAAATTAATATTCTAAAAAAGCGTATCAATGAAAAATCCATTGGCATTAGGGAGAGGTTTCAGGAGCCAGATACAAAATAAATTCCAAAAAAGTTAGCTTTTTTCATGTGTGCAGTTTTTGAGATGTCACATACAGAAGAAAGGAAATCCCAATAATAATATAGATCAGAGTATTTTAAGGGCTCAGGATGAAGATAATAGGAATATGTAGGGCTTGAATGAAAAAAACTTAAAACATGAGCACACAAAAAGACTTGAATGCTTGGGAAAACAGCACATTTCTGAATGGAAGCATTAGTCATGTTAGCTTTCCCTCAAATGTCTTACCTATTTGTGTTTTTATAAGCTGTCAGAAATCATTCTAGGTTTGTGTGGAAAAAGAATACGTCCCTAAGAATAGTAACAACTAATTACTTAAAACAAAATGGGTGATTTGCACATTAAAAAGTTATAAAGACTCCTAAAATGATAGAACTCTATAAACACATTGTTTTCTGGCTACTGAAATATAATTGGAGCCAAACAGAAAAGAGTGTAAGAATAATGTGAGTATGCATAAGTATTTATTATGTATGATTATGGATTTTGCATTAGTGGAGAAAGAATTGATTATTAATACAATTAGAAAAAATGGTGACTTAGTGGGGAAAGGAGATCATTATATGTTAGAAAGGATAAAACAAAATGTAGTTAGATTTTACATGGTATTTGTATGAGAAGATTTGGAAACTGTAATGATGTTTGATTTCATATGTTAAATGAATTTTAAAAGTATCATTAAAATAAAAAACCCAAATTCTCTATTCTCTTTCCATTTAAGTGCCTCAAGAGACCACAAATAGTCATTGCTATCAGTCTCTCTTCTTTCATGATGCCACACCTGGTCACTGCAGCCATCTGCCCCTGTTCCCACCTTCCCATCAGAACTAATGTAGCCAAGGTCACAGTGACCTCCATAGCCAAATATGGTGACACTTGTCTTGCTTGGCGAATCCTGTCTAGTGCAGTTCATGACCCTCTTCTTGAAGCTGACTTATCACTTGGCTCCTGGATCATCACACTCTCTTCGAAGCCCTCAGACTATTTTGATTTTTCTCAGTCTTCTTGGCTGGTTTCAGGCCCTTGTAGAGTGGATAGACCACACTTGCTTTTATGCAGCTGGGCAGATTCTATTGAGATCTATCTTAGGTGGTTTTCTTGAAGTCTACTATTGTCTGAATGTAGGTTCCATTTTATTTTTTATTTCCAACTCAGGCTTTCCTCAAACTACGCTTGGAAATACCAGTTGCCAACATGTTATGTTCACTTGCATGTCTTACTTGTTTCTTCATTATAGCAAATACACCATCAAGCTCGTAATGCCCCCGTAGTCCCACTCAGCCTTTCCCATGGTGTCACCATCACGTTTTTGTCACTGTGACCAAAATACTTGACAGAAACAGCTTGAGAGAGGAGAGATTTATTTTGGCTTATGTTATTAGAAAGTCATAATCTGCTATGACAGGGAAGACATGGCAGTGTGGCTCAGTCCCTGTAGGTGAGAGAAAGGAGTAGCCTCTTTTCACATGGTGGCATATGGGAAGTAAGGATCAGGCCAGAAGCAAGAGTGGTTATAAGTTTCTAAAGCCCAGCCCCAAGCCCCACCTCCTAAAGGGTCCACAGCCGTTAAAACAGTACTACACACCTGAGTCCAGGAATCAAAACAAGACCCACTGGGGGACATTCCAGGTTTAAATGGCAACACATGGTCTTCACAGAGTGGGGGGAATATCAATCTCATGATCAGATAAAATGAACATGTATTATATAATATCTATTTTTTCATTACAAGTTGGCAAACCACCGCCTGAATTCCAGGTCTGGCAGCTTGATTGTTATACTGTATGGAAACAGGGCTGCATCTCTTCCTTAACCGTTGTGGCTGCTTTTGCAGTGCCAAGTAGGTGCAGCAGCCCCCAGGATGATTTCAAAGCCGTGGACAGTGCTGTCTGCTTCCTTGCTAATATCTTATGACCCAGGCTTTGTCACCTCAACATCTGGAATTGGAGCTGAAGTGATGGCTAAGAAACAGAAATTATCTTGTTCTCCGAAACCATGGTGACTGTAGATATTTTTCTCCCAACTTGGATACTTTTAAGGACGCGAAGGATACGTCTCCTAGACCAACAGGGAGATATAGCTATGGATGCTGTAAT
This sequence comes from Microtus oregoni, assembly GCF_018167655.1. Taxonomy (NCBI): domain Eukaryota; kingdom Metazoa; phylum Chordata; class Mammalia; order Rodentia; family Cricetidae; genus Microtus; species Microtus oregoni. The sequence goes on from NW_024543079.1 coordinate 7,628,568, forward strand.
GGATCGTTGAGAATTAGATTAGGAAGAGAGAAGTGCATCGAGCAAGGTTAGAATTAATAGAATTAAGTAAAAATAATAGAAATCAATACGAGTAAAGCAGCAGTGTTCATCAGTAGCTGGGGGCATTCCGACTCATTGTGTCTTTAGATACGTTCCGTGGAAAACAGGAAGTCCGGCAGTCATCCTCTCGTCGGCGGTGGGCAGAATGCCATTTATTATGCAAGATAATAGCAGGGATAGAAACTCAAGTGCTCCTTGAATTGTACAAGGGACAGAGACATGAGACAAGAACAAAATGTTCCACTCTAATGAGTGGAAAAGAACATCAGAGGACGGGTAGCGTGGACATTTGAAATAGCACAGAGTGGTGGACAGGAGGGAACAGCTGTGATTAAGTGAAGATCTAAGGAAGTGGCAAGGAGACCGAGCTTGCACGTCTGACTTAGCAATGAGCCGGCTACCAAGGGCTCTAATGAGGACCAAAGAGGATGACACTTGTGTGGAATGAGACCTCGGTAATCGGGTCTGTGAGTTTCTTGGGACATGAGAGGACAGCGAGTGAAAAGGCAGATGGGCTACAGGGCTGCACTTCTAGGCAACCACTTTCTATTTTTTTTAAGTTTTTTTCCGTTTATTTATTTATTAAAGATTTCTGTCTCTTCCCCGCTACCACCTCCCATTTCCCTCCCCCTCCCCCAATCAAGTCCCCCTCCCTCATCAGCCCAAAGAGCGATCAGGGTTCCCTGACCTGTGGGAAGTCCAAGGACCACCCACCTCCATCCAGGTCTAGTAAGGTGAGCATCCAAACTGCCTAGGCTCCCACAAAGCCAGTACATGCAGTAGGATCAAAAACCCATTGCTATGCAGCCACTTTCTTTCTTTCTTTCTTTTTTTTTTTTTTTGGTTTTTTTGAGACAGGGTTTCTCTGTGGTTTTGGAGCCTGTCCTGGAACTAGCTCTTGTAGACCAGGCTGGTCTCGAACTCACAGAGATCTGCCTGCCTCTGCCTCCCAAGTGCTGGGATTAAAGGCGTGCGCCACCACCGCCCAGCAGGCAGCCACTTTCAAAGCACTGCATGGTTAGGAAGAATCTCAAGTAAACTCCTGGAGAAACTTTTCTTACAAGCTCCTGGGTCTTGGAGCATCTTCCGGGTTTCTTGGAGAGTAAGAATCAGGCCATGGGCTGTGGGTAAAATTGATAAGTCAGTCATGAAAGAGTAGATAAAGGTGGATGCCTTTGAGGAGAAAACCTCAAGACGGTGGGTATGTAGCAACGGAATAACATGAATCTGTCATCCTGCTGCTGGGAGATGCCAAAAGTTGGTTCCCAGGAAGACAGCACATGGATGGCATACATATACATGGTTAATGGACACTAGTAATTAGTGGAATCCCAGTTAGCCCTCACTGAATGAACCATAGTTTATCTCCTGTTTTTAAAATTTTTCCTTTTCAGAGTGGGGATATAGCTCAGTTGGGAGGCTGCATGCCTAACATTCAAAGTCACTGAGTTCAAACTTTAGGGCTGCACAAATCAAGTGTGGTGACACACGCCTATAATTCTAGCTCTGGTAAGAGAAATACAGTAAGGTCCGAAGTTGACGGTTATCCTCAGCTATGCGGTGAACTTAAGGTCAATTTGGAATATACAAAAGCCTGTTTAAAATCTACCTTGGAGAAGGAGCCTTTCCTGGTTTGGAAAACCTATGGACATATGAAGAGAGTTCCAGGGTGGTGCCTGAAAATATATCTTGTCTGTTCCGTTCTCCTCAGAGGTGGGCATGCTCAGCTCGCCATAATATTGCATCAATTGGGTTGATTTACAGTCATGTGTTGCATAATGATGTTGCGGCCAATGACGGGCCACCTACATGACAATGGTCTCATAAGATTATACTGCCTAGTGATGGAAGCATCTTGGTTCATATAGGTGTGCTCTGTGATGTTTGCACAAGGGTTATATCAAAAACAATATATGTCTCAGAACATGTATTGTCCCATGTTGTCACTTCAGGGAATTGTTTTATGAAAAAAAAGAGTTACATTTTCTATGAAGTTCTGTATTCAGCCCTAGAACAAGCAAGAACATTTCAAAAGGGTGTTAGCTGGTTATTATTGGGAATGTAAGATTTACTCTTTGGGAACTGTGTTTCTCTTTCTTAGCCAATGCCATAGATGCTAGGCAAGGCAAGACCCATTTTGGCTGCTAGAAGGACTTTATTTTCCATTCTGAGGACAGAAACGCCCAGAGCCTCTTACTGTCCTGAGTCTTTGCCTCTAAAATATATGAGCATTCTCTGGGTAAGTCAGGTGGGTGAATGCCTAGACTAAGGCGTCTGTCTTCAGAACTCCAGTTAGCTTCCTGGTGACCTGAGTCAGATCTGTGTATCCAAGGTGATCGCTAGAGCAAACTTGTCAGGCAGCATGTCTGCTTAAACCCTGCATGTTTTATAGTCTATGCTGTTGCCGTCCATGTGACCCTCTGAATGTCCTCTGTCCTACTCTGCATGTCCACTGTCCTTGGATGGCGACTTTATGATTCAACCTTGCCCTTGTACACCTGGAAACTAGAGAGAAACAGCAAAGTATGTTGTTGGTACTTATTCTATGAACCAGTCCCTTACCTTGCCTTAGGCCAGCCATGTCCCTTGACTGAGGGTCACAGATCCTGTCAAAGGAGTCTTCTCATCACTGTCCTCTCTAAACTAGGGTCTGGTAAGAATAGTTTCAAAGTGGTCCTGTGGGTTAGAGATAATTCTCTAATAAAAAGTCCTGCTGAGAAAAACAGGGGTCAGGATCTAACTTGCTTGCTCAAGGCTATCTAATAAGTATATCATGGAACTGAGGTTTGATTCATTAAGGCTTCAGGGTTAAGCTGTGCCACCACTCCAACTGACCTTGGAGATAGACGTCTCTAGTCCCAGATATACATTGTCCTGACTCATGGGAGATCTATGGTCTTGTAAATAAGCTGTTTACCAGATCTGTTTGATTCCCCTCCCTTGAACATACCCAGTGTGACTCTGACTACTTAGGCATGATCTAATTTGATCTTCATTAAAAAATGGGAGATTACTTTATCATTGTCTTTGTTACTGAAGCGAGAGAAGTCAAACATGGAGCAGGGCAGATTTTTTTTTTTAGAGCCACATTGTTGGCTAGGAGTGGAGATAAAGCTTGTACTTACCTCTGTTTCTAACCACTGTGCTAGGGCCCCTGATTCCATAGCCTCTCTTTTTTTTTTTTTAAACATACTTGAGGTTAGATGCAGACACATGTAAGTAGAAAGGGGGAAAATTCAGGCATTGTAATCTTCTTGCAACCCATCCCCAGACCCATATGTGTCCTTAACAGGCTCTCCAGAGCTCATCACCTCATATGCAGCCAGAGGGGCCCCCAGGCTCCCAATGAGCACACAGAGACCTCTGAAGAGTTAAGTCTCCAAATGCTTTAACTTTTACAAACCCTTTGGATACATAGAACCTCTATCCCCTATTATGTCTGAATCTCAACAAATACCTGTAGTTGATTTGTAGGGTAAGTTTCATATTAAATCAAGGTAATATATCTGTGTCCCCACCAGACTGGATGGAGCCATTGCTGTGATAGCTTGATTGCGAAAAGGAAGGAGCCCTACAACCTTACACTTGGAGAACAGCTCGTTCCTCCCGAAGTGGCTTTTTGTGCTGTGGAAGCATTTGCCCCAGCCCTCACATCTGCATCTGTAATGCATTTTGTTGAGCTCTGCTCAGAGGGGGCGGTCACCACAAGGTGTTTCATTAGGTCTTAATAAGCCTTGTATGTGCAGCCTGGCCCGCTTCTCCCCCGTGGAGCTGCTTTCTGCATGAGGCAGGGAAGGGTGGATGGTTCAGACGTAATTTGCATTGGCAGCAGGAATATTATTTTTGCATTATAAAGCACGGTGGGTGACCTTATCAAAGCGGGAGGAAGTGAGCAGGCAGCAACGGAACAGGCAGGCATCCGCAGTTACAGGTGACACATAGAGGCTGGCTAATGGCAGGAGCGGTGGCGAGAAGATGTTAAGTCCCTCAGCTACCTTGCACTAGCCCAGAGGTTGCAGTATGCTCAGCCCTCTCTCTAGAACCTCGGGGATTCAATCCTTGAACCCCAAAGGTGAGGCTGCTTCTTTACTGACTTGAGCTGGCATATCCCCAGAATCTCAGGAAATCAGAGACAGCCCAAAGTTCTGAATGAGGACAGGGAAGAATCGGCCCTCTGCTGGACCAGGGATCAGAATGAACCTCAAGCAACACATGGTATCTTTGCTGTGGAACCCTTCTGTCTAGGCATGAGGTCTCGCACAAATTGGTGAATTAATGAATGGATGGATGGATGACTTTATGAATGTCTGAGTATAAAAAAAAATCTGGAGACATTGGATGTACTAGGGACCATGCATTTGGGCAAGAGGGAGATGTTGGCACATAGATTATAAAGGCTGTGTGGGTCCGTTGCTGTGGGAAGCTACCATGGGAACCCTTGTCTGAATGGTTTCAGCCAGGGCTCTTCTCCCACCCCAGGAAACTATTGCACTGGTCTTCAGTCTGACACTTTGTAGGTTTCCAAGGAAGAAGAAACCATTGGCATTTTAGAAATCACTGGCTCTGGGGACATTCTCTACCTCTGGAAGTCATCTAGGCCAGGCAGATGACCCTTGTAGAAAAGCCCTCTTTATGCAAGTGGCAATGTAGACACTCTGGAGGCGGCAGCAGCTTTGGCACCAGGCTCATCCCTTCAGACGAGCTCTTCAGGGCTCTCACTTTCCTCTTCATGCCTTTTGAATTTTACAGACTCCTACCAGGGACCTGTCCTATTTTATTTTAATCACAGAAAAGTGGGAAAAAATTGAAAATACTGTTATTTCTATTACTGTTTCTGCCATTTCCCCTACTATTTGTGCCATTATAGCAACTGCCGAGAAAGAAGTAAAGTGATGAATTAATGCGCATATCACATGGCCAAGTGCTGGCACTCAAAGCATCACAGCCAGGTATTGGCACTCAGAGCATTAGGCCATCCCATCCTATAATCAACACCATTCACGCTGCCGCCGTGGCCCCAGAGTGCATATTTGGCAACACTGTTTTATTCTGAAGATTCATCTTCCTCCTCCTCATCTCCTCTGGTTGGGCCAAATACGGGTTATTGATCTCACTCTTCTCTTAGCTGTGTTTCTGAGGTTTTTGTGTATGACACATACTTTGCTTCTGATCTGTTGATTTTCTTTCTGGGGAAAGAGGAAAGAGTGCAGAGCCTCCTTACTCGTGTGCACACATGTGAAAATGCATCCCACCCCACATATGTATTTACCAATATAGTTGCATAAACACACACACACACACACTATGCAACATTAAGCACAGAGATGATTTCAACCCAATTCCAAAGTAGCCCTGCCCTGTTTGCTCCTGGGAGCTGAAGCTGTTGCCAGGGGAATGCTTTCTTTCCTATATACTTTAGCGAGCCCTGAGACCTGTCTCACCCCATCCCTTCCCAATTGATACCATTAACCTGTCACAGCCTCGATTTTCTCAACTTTGGACTCAGGCTGCCAGGGGTGGTCACCTTTGCATAGGTTTGGGGTAAAAGTGACAACTTGGATGCTACCATCTGCTGTGTTTACCTGCATTACCTCAGCTTCGGGAGATGCTATTTTTAAAAGGAGTCATTCTTGAGATTTCTTTTGTCAGGCTTCTGCCTGGTGGTTGCTGTCCAGAAGAGGCCATGACCAGGGTGGTCAGACCATAGGGTCCGAGGAATGAAGTCCCCGAGGGTGCTGCAGAACCATGCTTATCCTGAGACGGTGTCAGCCGCAAAGGCTTCATGTCAACTGAGATGCACACTGCATAATTGTTTATTTACCTCCTGCCTGGGATTGCCTATCATAAGATATCCATAGCTGCAGTTTATTTTCCGAATCTCTTTAGGGAACCAACGTTTATTGCTCTCGGGAAGAATAATGGTATTCTCAAGACTGGAAGTTTCTTTGGCTGGAAACTACGAGGCAGGTGGAGTCTTTGAAACCCAGGCATACAATAGCTTGTCTAGCATCACACAGGCCTAATTAGATAGGCTTTCCTGACCCCAGCTTACACAATTCAGCTGCTCAGCTCCCTTACAGGGACTCATATGGGCTCCTTTTGTTTTCACACATCTTCCACATGTGGGGATTGCTCTCGGTACAGCCTCCTTTAAAACCACTTTATACATGAGCAAGGAAGGAGACCCGTGAATCCTGCCTGCCCACCTTTCACTGTGCCAGACAGCTTTGGAGAATGTGTGACTTGGGTGGTTCTGAGGATGTTTCTAACAATGGTCTTTATGGGACAATGATTTTTTTTGCCAAATCTTATTAATTGTAGAATTAAAAGTCATAGCATAATGATTAGGGTGGACATTGTCCCTTATTGAGGCCTTGGTTTGGGAACTGAAAAAGAATAAAGAGACTGGATCATTCTGAGAGCCAATGACCACTTGTAACCCAGAAGATGGAATCATTCAGGCCAAAGTGTAATGTTTATGGAGACTGTTGGATTTTGGTGTAGGGAGAATGGAATGTTTTCCCCTATACCCACTCATAAGAATTTAGCTGTTCAGAACTAGCCATTCAGCAGGATGTAGACCATTTCTTGTGCTTTGCCATGAATTCATGAAGTAGATTCAGGCATACCTCCGCTTATGTGAAATGAGAAACCCCAAAGCAATGAGCAGGGGAAATTGTCTTTTCTCAAGTTCAACACTAAATTCATTTAGCTGTGGAATCTGACTCAAAGTGAAGTGAAGCTATGTATATTTCTTACTTACCTCTCATTGTTGAGAGTTTTTGTATGGAAATATGTATTTATTTGAGCTTAAAATGTTGTCTCAGAAGCCGTAAGATATTATAGGTGTCTTTGTTATCTGTCTACAAACTAGAACTGATTTGAATTCTGAATTGTCACTTGCCACTTGTCCCAAGGGCTTTCTACTAGAAATGAGGGTGTGAACTATAATCTGTGTTCTATAGTATCATGGATAGTTCAGTCATGTGCCCGAAAACACAGAGATCATGAATGGCCCAGCTAAACACGTGGAGATTTCAAAGGATTTTGATTTGTTAGTGAAGAGGTTTCTGGTGAGTGAGCTGTGATGTTATGTGTTAAGGGGCAGGTGTCAAGCCTGAAGTAAGATGAGATGTCTGATTTGTGCTTCGGGTCCCAACCTGGAGGAGGAACGACTTGCAGTGATGTGATGTGAACATCAAGAGTCACCTACGACTGCTCTCTCCCCTCAGCCCCCAGTCCTGACAGTGTCCCTGTAAACAGACTGGATGTTCCCTGTTCTTACTTTTGCCGATGGGATGTCGTTATCACCATCACCATTATCTTTCTCCTAGATGTCGCTTCTAGCTGCCCTGTTTTTCCCTTTGGCCTCTCCAGTTCCTGTCTGCACATAGCAAGTGGAAAAGCCTTGGTGCCAAACTCTATTGATGCTGTTGTCATTTGAATAAATGTCCCCCATAGGCTTCTGAGATTCCACTTCAGATATTGTCTCTGGACCATAACTCTAGATGAGCAAATAATTAGATGACCTTAGTGGTAAGAAAACAAATGCCTACCAAAGCAATCCTGCTAAATGCAGGTGATGGTGTTGGGATCTAGACTCTTAAATAATCCAGTATAAGCCTACGAGTATCAGAGTAAGATACTTTAAGGGCTAGGGATTCTGAGAGTCAACAAGATTCTGGGTATGCTGAGATGGGGCCCTAAGGGTCCATTGCATGTGGGATGCCTCAAGCCATCACAAAAAGGGAATAGGAAGGGAATCTTGGCTGTATCTCCACCACCTGTAGAACTTGGGGCGATCATTTCCTTGTAGTGGGGGTCTTGGTCTCTCATTATGACATTGGCAAGGGACAAAGAGAGAGGGCTGCTTCCTACCTACCCCAAGAAGTGCCCGTACCAAGGGGAAATGAAGAGCTCTGTAATTCATTCTGGCCTCAGCCTTCCTGGCTTTGAATCCCAAGTTTCATGATCTTTATTGACTGACATTGGATAGGTTTTCTGGGCTTTCTGAGCTGTGATTTCTTTATGTTTTAACACGCAGATGATAATAGTTAATTCTTAATTTCTGAGGATTAAATGAAATCGTGAACGTTAAAAGCTTGGCATGATGCCAGAGATGCAGCAAGTGTCCAATAAACATTAGCTGTTGTCATCTAATTATTTGCTAATCGTTCTAATTATAAAGGAGGTTTTATCATCCTGGTTTCATGGGTGAGAAATCTGCCAAAAGGTGTTGAAAATAGTGTCAGGAAGTAAGTGCCTGACCGGGGAATCAAACCTGGGTTCAGTTTCCCCCAAAGCTCCACTCTTCACTTTGTGTTTTACTCTATTTTAAACCCACAGCCCTGAAAACCAGCTGTTGACTGTGCCCAGGTATCACCATGGGCCTTGAACTCCTTTAATGATAGTCTTTCTTTTCTTTGCCTGTTCTGCCTGGCTGTGCATTGCCAGTTGTGTAAGAAGAAGTCACGAGGCTCAGCTTCTAACATGGGAGAGCTTTGTGTGAGTAGAAGCTAATGCATGGTACTTTTGGCGTAACAAAAATGTGGTTCTTTTTGTTTACTAGCTGAAGTGCACAGGCTAGACAGAAGCCCTGATGTCTCAGCAGTCATTCACACTATTTGGGGAGCCTCTATTTGAAGGAAGATATACAACTACCTGTAATTTGCCACTGTGGAACTAGGCCTGATTACAACAGGGGGTCACAGAGGGGGCTTCTGGCCTCTGGGCACAAGGAACTCATTCTTAATAAGGCATAGCTTTTCTTTATGGTTTTCTTTGCGTTAGATCTATTGTCAGAGAGATTTCTTGTGTGTGTGCTTGGGGACACTTGTGTGTGTATGTACACATGTGAGCATGCATGTGGAGGTCACAGGGCAACCTCAGCTTCCATTCTTCAAAATGCCATCAAGGTTGTATGCTTGTTTGTTTTTGTTTTGAGGCAGGGTCTCTCATTGACCTAGAACTTGCCAATTTGGGGAGACTCACTGGCCAGCAAGCCCCTAAGGACTTGCCCATGTGTCTCTAACTCACCAGCTCCAGGATTACAGAAGCATGTTACAACACCCAGCTCCCCACCCACTTTCTACCTTCTTACTCATCCCCACCCCATCTTTCTTTCCTCATGGTTTCTGTGGATTGAACTTACTCTCTCATACTTACAAGGCAAGCTGCTTGCTGACTGAGCCACTCCATAGCCCAACCGTATCTTTGAGATGGTACAGAAGAGACATCACAGAAGGAAAGCAAACTACTAAGTTCAGGCAGCCAGGGGGCAGAGGGAAGGGGCTGGGGAAGGGGGTAGAATTAAGCCCTGGTGCCCAGAGGACAAATCCCAGTGACAGACTTCTTCCACCCGAATCTCACCTCTGAAAGATCGCGGTGCCTCCTATGGTACAACCCAGTTATGAGCCCATCATAGACTAGTCTGTTGGTTGCTTAAGAGTCCTGGTGACCCAATCCCTCCCCCAGATCTCACCAACTGTCAAACAACCTTTAACACAAAAACTTCTAGGAAACGTTTTATATCCATAACGTGCCTGGTTAAGAAGAGAAACATTTTTCTACTCTAAATCACATATTATGTATTATTGTTACGTTTTTCTGTATTTCTCAAACCCCATCCCTACTCCCTCCCTGGATTCCATTGTCTCTCCCTTCCTCCTTTCCTTTCTTCTTCCTTCCCTATTCATGACTATTTTCTGCTGAGTTTCTTTAACTTTTCTTCTAAGACATCTCTTGTATTTTCTTTATATTTTTACATTTTGGACATGGGAGAGTCCTCCTTTGATTCTCTAGATACCCCTTGGTCTCCAGGAATACATGGCTTCTCTTTGCAGCTTTAAGTTTATTCCTGCCTCTCCCTTTCATGGTAAAGAATTGCTGGGTTGTTGGTGTCTCTGGCTGTCTATTCCTATTTAAAGAGGAGGCTTAACCTATAGAAGGAGTGGACTGGGAAAGGAACTCATTCGGTGACAGGATGCATTGCATGGAGAAGAAGCAGATCTCACTGAGACCTTCATGGGGTTTTTACTTGACATCTATTCTCCTGCATTGCCTTAGTTTCCCAAGAGCTACACCGCTATTCTGCTAAGGAAACGTGGAGTATATAGAAGGCTGGCTCTTGGTGCAGTCAGAGCAAGAGACACTTGACACAGTGTGTTGTTTCTAGAGGGTTATCACTCCTGTATTTTCCCAGCTCCTTACCTTTCCACAACAGGTCACCACGTCATCTGTGAGATCCCTTCTATTAGATCTGTTTTTTGCGTCTAAACCATTCATCTCACCTAGGAAGGGAAAGGGTGGTTTTATGAAGGCTTGATGGATATAGGAGGGAATTTAGGGGTCTTAACATTTTTTAACAGGCGTTCAGATAGTTCCCTTTTGGCTCCTTGTGCCACTCCCACCTCCAGGCAGAAGAATCTCCAGGCAGAGGAATCCGGTGTTGGCAATTTTTAGATCTTTCTAGTGTTCTGTTGAGCTGTTGCCTTTTACTCCTCAGCCCGGTGTTGAACCTCACTGCCCTGCCCAGTTACTGTTTTCCACCATTCAGAAATGTTGGCATTCATCTGTTTTGACTGTTTGCTTTTCTGCTCCCATGCACGTGTGAACTGTGTCTGCAAATCCTACGCCATCATTTTAATGAGAACCGAGGAGAAAATAAGCTTAATGTGTGTGATTAATTGGAAGTTGATCTCTCCTCAACCCTTTCTTCATCAACCTTTTTCTAGCTGTTTCTATGCATATTCTTTTACATTTGTGTACCTCACTTCCTTTGGATATATATATATATATATATATATATATATATATATATCCATAAATGAGAGAAACTATAACTGTGATGGTTAAGTTTTCTTCTCCTTTGGATTTCTTCCAGTATTTTCCCATCATTTAGTATTTTTAGTGACTGCACATTTTCATCATTATGTTATAATACATTGCCACACTATAAATTATTGAATCATGTCTTTGCCCCCAGGGAATCCGCAGCAATTCCTGTCTTATAGTATTATAAATAATTTTGTTTTGAGATGTCTCATGCAAATCTTTGTTGGTATTTTTAAATGTCTTCCAAGTTGGGAATGTCCATTTTCTAGTGTGTGTTTTGACAGAATCTGATTTACACTGTGATCCATGATGTGGGATATGATATATGTCAAATTTCCTCTCAATAAATACTTCTGAAAAAAATACTTCTGTTAGGGTGCAATCCAAGCACCTAGAGACTACTCACTGAGCTTATACTAAGATGTGAAATTACCCCTGCTATAGCATCTTTACTAATTTGATAAGACATGTACACTGTTTGTGTATGTATACATGCCCATGTACATGCGTGTGAATGAGTGTATGTGTGTGTCTGCCTGTGCATACCTGTGTGGGGGATGTCGTGGGCAGTGTACATTGTCATAGTGGGTGTGTGGAGGTGTGGGGAGGTCACCTTCTACCATGTTTGTGACAGGTGTTCACTCTACATGTACCACTGTTTTCTTGCCTCTGTCTTGACTCTAGGATACTGGGATGTGGTACCTGACTTAGCTTTATATAGTTCTGAGCCTCTGAACTCTGGTCCTCACAAATGAGTGACAGTTACTTGAGCTTTATCTATAGCTCAAATATGACTGTATTTTATGATTTTCCTCTAAAGTTTCTTTTCCTGAGTACTTCATATCTTTTTATCATATTTATAAGTTATTTCTAGAAGAAAATCATGCTCCACCTGCTAATTATTTTGAAGTCCATTTTCTCATTTTTATTTGCTTTCAGACTTTTTGAATAATTTTAACTTTAATGCTGTCCATAATAGAAGTACTTTGTATTTTCTTTTGCTTTTAGGCTTCAAAATTTATTTCTCTATCTATTAAAGATATAAATATCCTCCTAGATTATTTTCTAGATTAAATTATGTTTAAAATCCCTATTTATGTTCAACTTTCTTTGTGTGTTAGTTGCTTAACTGTAAATGTTTGGGCCTTTGAATGAAGAGGAATTTTCATCCACTGTTTTTTAGATGATTACATAACAATTACTCTTGTCCAGCTTTCTTCTGGTATGTCAGAGTGGGTCTTTCTCAGAAAACTCTCTCTCCTAGGCTATTCTTGGTGCCCTTACTCTCTTTGTTCTTATGGTAGTGCAACATACTTTTACTCACCATGACTTTATGAGGAATTTGAGGCACAAAAGCACATGCCTTTCTCCTTACATGTCATTGGGGCAGAAGTAGAGCTCTCTGCTCCTTCTTTAGGGAAGTCTTTAGAATTATCTGCTCACGATCCAGAACAATTCTTGAGCTTTGGTCACATAGTAAATATTATATAGACTGTGGTTGTGTGTGTGAGAATTTCCCTCTGAGTTGGTGGTGTCTTCAGATTTAGGATCTGATTCAGGATGAATATGTATCTTTACTTTTCTATGGGTCCTTTCATGTCCCTTAGTTTTAGGGGTCTCTTTGTTGGGTTCTCACAATCTTTTTTTTAAAGTTGATTTCTGAGTATTTGCTGCTATCATGATTTAATTTATTTCTTGTTAGAGTTTGCAAGTGACTATTGCTGCTATATAAGAGAGCTGCTATGATTGCCTGCTTATTTTTAAAGCTCTTGTATTACTGGGTTCCTTCATCAACCCTTGAGGCCTTTGGGTAGATGATTGGGTTTTCTCAGCATTCAGAAACCAATGGGCCAAGCACAAAATGTAATTTTATCTCTTGCATTTTTTATCACATAAATATTTCCTCCTCGTCTCTTTCTTGTCTCCCTCCCTTTTTAATTCCATTGCATAGAATTGCAAATCAATGTGAATGATATTGGTGTAACCTGGTTGCTTTCTAGAATTTAATGGAAATGAATGACTTCAGTGACTGACTCCCACACATGACATTGTTGTTCGGTTTCATGTAGATACTGTGGTATTCCGAGGTTAGTGTTTTCTAGTTCTAGAATGCTGGCTTCTTTAAAGCCAAGAATATGGAAATATTTTTCCCCAGAGCCTCTTTTGCAGTAATAGGTTGGACATTGTTTCTCCTATTGTGTTCCTGCTAAAATTATCCAACATAGACATCCATATCAGCTTTGCAAATGGTCTTCATTTTCCTGGAATAGTTGTCTTTGACTATACATATATTTCATTTTCATAAGTGTGGTTAATTTACTTTAATTCAGGGAGCATTGTTTGTACACACACACACACGTCAGGTTGTTCAATAGTTGCATATTTAATTTCATTTACAAAGCTAACAAGCTTGTTAAGGAAACACCCGAAACCGAGTGTAGCTATGAAATAGCATGAAAAGCCTCGCGCTGAAAAGCCACCATATGCTGCTCACTTTCCTGCTTCAATCCCACTCTCGCGGGCCGTCCGTTTCTATTTCTGTTTGTTCTGAGGGCTGTCTCTGCATGTGCAAATAATTCCTTAAAGTGCTTCTCTTGACTTCTTAACTTCAGGCATCGGCTGACTTTCTGCAAAGAGAAAAGGGGATTTGCTCTTCTCAATCACTCTCTACCTCCCAGGAGATTGAGGTCTCGTGTTTTCTGCCTCCTCCTGGTAATCCTTTTACGTTCAGATATGATTAAACTGGTCCAGGAAACAGTGTGTTGTGCTCCCTTCCTTCTTTTCTGCTGTTCACTTAGCCTTCACTCTTCTGTGGTCAAGGTTTGTGATTCTAGACTTTTCTCTGCAATTCTTGTCATTCGTGACTAATTGATGTCATGATTCCAAAATGTGGAGTATTCATAAGTACGTCTTATACCATTAGTACTCTGTAGATCCTGTCCAGTGTGCCCAGTCCTGCCTTCTGCTAGATTCAGGTATATTTTTCTGTACTTTTTAAAGGAGAATGCTTTTTACTTCAGGCTCAATGGATGCTCTTTTTTATCACAGCCTACTATTTTCTCTTATAATACTGTCTGAACTATCCACCATTCATCTTTGATACTCACCTCACCCATGTCTTTATTCCATGGAATGAAAGTTGCCTCCAGGTGTTAGCATCATTCCAGAGCTACCTGTCTTACTAAAATTAACCTAATCATTGCATGACATTCTGCATGGATGTCATATGATAGGTCTTTTTTACAGTTAGCTTCGTTGAGACCAACAAGGAAGATGTTTTTGTTTTGGATTTTTTGTTTATATGTATTTGCTATCACCCTAACACCAGAAAGATTTTTGCTTCCAGACACTTGTCTACAGGCTTACAAAAACCTAGTATTGGTCTTTTTTTCTGCATTCCAAGCTGGCTTTGAACTTATAATCTTTCTGCCTCTATGTCCCTAAGGACTGGGATTTAGGCTTTTGTTCCTGTGCCTGGCTATAAAAGTCTAGTACTAGTAAAATGATAGAAGCCCAATAAACAAATATTTCAGTTCCAAAACTATCAAGTAACTGCCTAACACAGCTTGTGTGATAAGAGGAAGTTTTCATGATTATGTGACTCCAAATATCTGGGTCAGATTTGATACTTTGGGGGTATATAACTTTTTTATATTATTTAAAATTTAACATACAGAATAGTGGGTTTCATTGACACTATTTTTTTTTGAACCAAGGTCTCTTGTAACCCAGGCTGTCCTCAAACTTGCTGTGTTGTCAACGATGATACTGAACTCCTTGTCCTTCTGCATCTACATCCCCCGTGCTGGGATGACAGCTACTACTCTCAGCTTCCATCATGACATTTGATGCTTATATATTTAGGTGGATGAACTTATGCTCCTGTGTCTCCCCATCACAGCACATGCCAGTTCCTCCTACTCACTCTTTCTATTCTTCTTTCTCCCAACTCTTTCCCCATTTGCTTTCATGTCACAGGTAGATTGATCGATTGATTGACAGTTTTCTTGTGTATGTAAGAAAGCATGTGTGCCTTCCTCTTCTCCCATTGCCCTTGATTTTTTCCCCTTTCCTTTGTCCCCTTCCTTTCTCTCATAATCACTAGACTCATATTTTCATATCTCTCTCTTTCTGTCTCTTTCTGTCTCTGTCTCTCTCTCTCTCTTTCTCTCACAGATCAGAAGACATCTTGTAGGAGCTTGTTCTGTCCTTCCATAATATGAGTTCTGGGGACCAAGTTTATTCTGTCAGGCTTAGCAACAAGTGCCTTTACCTAGTATACCACTTTCTCAGGCCTTCTTCTACCTTAGCCTTTTGAGACAGGGTCTCTTCATCAAACCCAGAACTAACCTGCAATGCCAGCCTTCTCTGGTGAGTCTCTGTCTGGTGATCCAAACTAACTGCAGTCCTCTTTCCTGCTAACCAAGTTTTTGAGACATTGTTATAGTCCTAAAACCCCATTTTTTCTAATTGATCTGTTGATGGACATGCTGGTCTTACATCTTGGCCATTATAAATATTGTATCAATAAACATGGATGTGCAAGTATCTGTGTGCCATGCTTACTTAGATTTCTTCAGGTTTATAGTTTAAAAAAGTATAGTGCATAGATAGCTGTAGCAGACGATAATCCTGTTGACAGGTTTTGCTATACCAGTGTAGACTCCCACCTCTTTGTATGAGGATTCTTCTATCTTCACTTTCTCCCCAGTATCTGTTATCATTTGTTCTCATGGTGATAGCTATTCTGACTGAGGTACAATGGAATTTCAATGCAGTTTTAATTTGCATTTCTCTGATGGATAAGCATATTAAATATCTCTTCCTATGTTTATTGACTTATTGTCTTCAGTCTTTTGAGAGCTGTCTTTCTTTTTATTGAGCTCTACATTTTTCTCTGCTCCTCTCCCTACCTCTCCCCTCCCCTTCTTTAGTTCACTTGGCTGTTTATTAATAGGAGGGCATATAAAGATTTTGTGTGTGTATGTTTTGGTGCTTAATATTTTTAGTTGAGTTTCTTTAGAGAGTCTAGATGTTAATTCTCTGTCAGATGTAGGGTTGGCAAAGATTTTCTCCTGCGCTGTAAGGTGTTTCTTCACTCCCCTTATTGCTTCCTTTGCTATACAGAAGCCTTTTAGTTTCTTGCAATCCAATTTGTCAGTTCTTAGAATTATTTCCTGAGTCGGTGGAGTCATTTGCATAAAGTCCTTGCCTCTGCCTACAGCTTGCCATACTTTCCCTGTGATTTCTTCCCCCTGTGTTTCCGAGTTTCAGAAATTTGGCCTTAAATTAGATCAATCCATTTTGAATTGGTCCTTTTCAAGATGTGATATGCACGTATTCTTCTACATATGGATATCCAGTCTGTCTTATATCGTTTGTTAAAAAGGTTGTCTCTTCTCGTGTGTGTGTGTGTGTGTGTGTTGCATTGATCCACACATCTTTTTTTTCCTGTGCCATGTTTTTTTCTGTCACTGTGGTGCTGTAGTACAATTTGAGATCAGGTATTCCGATAGTTCCAGCACTGCTCTTTCTACTCAGGATTGCTTTGGCTACTCAGGGCTTTTGTGTCTTCATATACATTAGAAAATGGCTTTTGCTAGAGCTGTAAAAAACTGTCAAAGTTTTCATGGGGTTTGCATTGAATTTGTAAGATTGCTTTTGTGAATATAGTGGTATTCACAATATTAATTCTGCTGATCCATGAGCACGAGGGCATCCTTCCATATTCCAGTGCCTTCACTTTTAACATTTTTCAATGTAGGCATCTTCCACCTATTTAATTATTTTTATAACTCAATATATTTTAATACTATTGTGAATGAACTTTCTCCCAGTTTAACCTAAATTTTTTACCTATGTTGCGTCTTTTTGATGTTGGTTTTGGATCTGGCTACATTGCCTATGTTTATCAGATATAAGCATTTTCTAATAGAGATGTTAAGTTCATTAAAGTATGAGGGTATAAACAGGGATACTTTGGCTTCATTTCCTATTTGCTTTCTTTTGATTTCATTATCTAGCTTTAGTTCTCTGGTTAAGGCAGGAAACACTCCTTGAAAAAGACTAGTCTGTGTGGACAACCTTGTCTCATTTCTGATTTTAGCAGTCTTTCCCAACTTAGTGTAGTACTGATTGCAAATGTGTTATTTGTAGTCATTGCATTGGGCGTGTTTCCTCTTCCCACCTTGCCTCACAGACTTTTGTCATGCATGGATGCTGAACTTTGTAAGAATTGTTTTCTCTGTATATGGAGGGAAACATATGCTTTCCGTCTCTCAGTCTAATTATATGCTGAGCTTCACTTATTGATTGCATTTATAGAGTCATCATTGGGTACCTGCAGTGAGACCGACTTGATCTTGGTGTATAATCATAATATGCTTATGAATTAGTATTCTATATATTTTATTGAGAATTTTGTATCTGTATTCATCACGGAAATTGCTCCATAGTTTTCTTTTTTCATGTCCTTGCCTGGTCTTTGTATCAGAGGAATACTGGCTTCATAGAATGAGTCTGCTAGTGCTTTATCTCTTTTATCTTATGGACTAAAACAATTTGAGGAGCATTGGTGCTGGCTCCTTTAGAAGTTGGTAAGAATTTAACTGCCAGTCCTGGACTCTTTTTTGATGGGAAACTGTTACTAATTTAATCCCATTTCTTACTAAGAATCTATTCCAGTTATATGTATCCTCTTGAATTAATTTTAATAGGTTTTATGTATCTAGGAATCTATTAATTTCTTTCACATTTTCCAGTGCCTTTAAACTGTAAGTTTTCAAAGCATACCATGATGATACTTGAATTTCATTAGTGTATTTTGCACAATCTTCATTTTAACCCTTAATTTTATTTATTTTTCATGATCCTGTCTTTTTTTTTTGTTAGTTTGGATAAGGTTCTGTCAATATTACTTAATTTTTCAAAGAGCCAAATCTTTGCTTCATTTTCTTTGTGTTTTCCTTTTAGCTTTCGTTTTTCCTCTGATCTTTATTACTTTTATCTACCCACTGCTTTGGGCTTCCACTTGTTTTTGTTTTTCTAAGGCCTTGAGGTCCCTAATTAAGTTATTTGTTCGAACTCTCCATGATTGCTTTATATAGGCCCTCATAGCTATTAAAGTTCCTCTTATAACTCCCTTTGCTGCATCCCAGAAGCTCTGGTCAGTGATTTTCATTTTCACTTGATTCTAGGGATTTTAAATTTCTTCTCCAATTTCCTCACTGGCATATAGTCAAGAGTATATTGCTCAATTGCTCACTGTTTTATGGTTTCTCTTGCTATTGATTTGTGGTTTTATTTCCCTCTGATTTGATAAGATACAAGAAATTATTTTGATTTCTTTCTTATTATGAGGCATTGCTTTATTCCTTAAAATGTGACATATTTTAGAGAAAGTTCCATGGGCCTCTGAGAAGAATTACAATTTAGCAGCTGCTGGGTTGAATGTTCTGTAGATGTCTACTAAATCCATTTGATCTGTGCTACCATTTAACGTTGATGTTTCTTTCTTGGTTTTTAGGCTGGTTGACCTACCTGCTAATGGGAGTATGATCCTGAGGTTACCCTCTACTAGTGTGATTAAGTTCTATTTGTTTTTGTATGGCCATTATTTTTTTGTTTATCAAATTGGGAGCCCAATAATTAGCAATTATATATTTGCAATTGTTACATATCCTGGGTACATCGTTCTTAATGTGTAGTGTTGTTTTTCAATCACTTTTCAGTAATTTTGGTGTGAAACATACCTTATTAGATAATAGAACAGCTACATAGGCTTAGATATATATATATTTCTTGGAGATAACAGTTATTTGGATCTGGTTGTTTAATACAGTCAGCTAGTCTCCATCTTTTACTTGGAGAGCTAAAACCATCTTTGTTTAGGGCTTATTATTATTATAGTTTTCATTAGTCTTGCTTTCTTTGTTGTTTTTTTTCTGGCTAGATACTGTTTGTTCTTCTTTCTTCTCTATTCATACTACATTTTTTCTTTACTATGCAGAGCATGGTGATTTCTGTCCTAATTTTTATTTATTCATCCATTCTTGTGAATTGTGCTTTCTCACACTGTTACAATAGAGTCTTTCCTGTCTTCTGTGTTTAAGGTCTCTTTAAATATCTTCTGCCTTGATCTCGATGGATTTATATTTCTGTACTTCCCACTGGCCTTGAAATGTCTTTATTTCTCCACAGATGTAAAAGATATCTTCATTGTGGATATAGTCTTGGTTGAGGAGTTATTTACCTCCAAGGCTTGAAATATATCATTTTATACTTTCTTGACTTTCAGGTTTCTGTCGTAGGTCTCATGTAATTCTGATACGTTTCCTTTTGTGAGTAAGTATTTTTCCCTACAGTGTTTATTTGTTTATATTTTTGACATCTTGACTACAGCGTGTCATGGAGAGGTCTTTGTGGTCATGTCTATTTGGAGATTTTGTTTCTTGTACTTGGATGTTCATTTTTCCCCTTATAGCCACATTTTTCCCTGTTGAAGTTTCCTGAGTGTATTTTCTACATATTTAGTTTTCAAATTTGTTCCTTCTATTGTAGCACAAATTCTAATTGGTCATGATAATAAAAATTCAGAGTCATCTGTCAGGGGGTGAAAGACAAAGGATCAGAGAAGCAGAGCAGCCAGCTACTAGAGAGTTCTTACCTCTGCTAATGCTCAGACCAAAGGGACAATCCTGTCCTCAGACTGCATCCTCAGACTGGCTACTCAGACTGCTGCATCAGACTCACTGCATTGAGCTCCTGTCTCCTCCTGCCTTATAGTCCTCTCACTGCCCAACCACATCCCTTCCTGTCACTACCTCCTTAGGGCTAGGATTAAATGCATGTGACTCCTAAATACTGGGATTAAAGGTGTGAGCCACCACCACTTGATTCTGTTTCTTTTTTAGACTGAATCAGTTTTGTGTAGCCCAGGGTGCCCTTGAACTAACAGAGATTCATCTGTCTCTGTCTCCTGAGTGCTGGGAGTAAAGGTGTGTGCCACCACTGCCTGACCTCTATGGCTAACTGATGCGGCTAGCTCTGTACTCTGATCTTCAAGAAAGCTATTTTTTTTTGTCAGATCATAAACAAAATATCACCACACCACATTCTAGTCCTTGCATTCTTGAGTTTGGACTCTTTGTCACATCTCAGAGTTGTCGGATTCTGTGCCCATGCACATTTATTATTCTTTTCATTATTGATGTTTGTTATAGCTTCTTTTTTCTTGCTGTGGTAAACACCATGACCAAAGCACTCAGGGAGGTAAAGGTGGTAGATTAGAGTCTGTCATTTAGGAAAGCCAAGACAACTCAATCAAGAACCTGGAGGCAGGAACTACTGTAAAATCATGGAGCAATGTCCTTGTTGACTTCTCTCGTGGCTTGCTCAGATGCTGTTGACGGAGGCTGCTTGTTTTTCCCTGGTCACCCAGACCCAAAATAATCACACAGAAACTATATTAATTGCAATACTGTTTGCCCAATAGCTTAAGCATATTTCTAGCTAACTCTTACATCTTGAATTAACCTGTTTCTATTAATCTGTGCATTGCTACATGGTTGTGGCCTACCTGTAAAGTTCTGTCCAGTGTGTGTCTCCTGCAGTGGCTACATGGCATCTCTCTGACTCTGCCTACTCTCTCTATATATATCTTTTCCATCCTGGCTATATTCTGTTAAGCTATTGGCCCAAAGAAGCTTATTTATTAAGCAATGACAATAAAACATATTAACAGCATGCAGAGGGGAGTCCACATCAAGCTACCATTCTTAAATGGCAACACCCCCCAACCCAGGCACTGTAGTATACACAGTGGTCTCTCATTAGCAATGATGAAGGCACCCCCCCCCCCCACAGACATGTCCGCAGTCCAGAGTTAGAGAAGAACATTCTCAGTGTACATCCTCTCTTCCCAGATACATGTAGGTTTGTGTCAAGTTGATAATAATTAATCAGAATAAAGCTGAGCAATGCAGTGTAGACTTTATTGCATGTGCCCTGGGTGAGATGATGAACAGACATGCTTCAGAGCAAGGAGATGAAAGTTAGCACAAGCACTACTATTTTTAAATGATCTGTCTTATCTATTAGTACATTTAAGTTTCTATTCCTTGTGTGTGTGTCTGTGTGTGTGTGTGTGTGTGTGTGTGTGTGTGTAAGTGAGTGTAGTGTATGCTGTGTGTGCATGGGGGACAGAAGAAAGCACTAGATCCTTGGAGCTGGAGTTCCTGCCCTGGCTGCTGGGACCTAATTCTAGTTCTCTGCAAGCGCCACGAGTGCTCCCAACCTCTAAGTCACCTTGCCAGCCCTACTACACCATTTTTTGAGAGCCTTTCTCTTTTCTGACTTAGCATTTGGTCTAACGCACTGTTTTATTCCCTTGTTGTCTTTTTTCCTCCGCTCATGTATGAAAGACAATCTTCACTCTAAGATCTACTTAGGCAGCACCAGCAAACGGTGAGAGGAATGAGAGCTCTTCTTAACACACAGGGTTCATTTCTGAGAAGACTTCTTGTGAATAGCCTGCTTTTCATGAATTATGACCATAGGGTTCTTGTATGCCTCACTTCCTGGTGAAGCACAGCCTGTGCCTTCTTACATATCAGGAAGAGGAAGGGATGACATGGTTCTTAGGGTTTTAGGAAATCCTAGCGCTCCATAATCCCGTGAATCAGAAAATGACATTTGTTATTGTACAGTAGCAGACATTTCATTCACAGTGAAAATGATTGCAAACTCACTATTCATATAATATTTGAAAGCTTGCAAAGCAATTTACATAGATTAAGTATTCGGCAGTAGTTTTAGCACTGCTGAAAAACTTTGAGTTTAGTACTGTATTTATGGTTATCATCCCGGCTTCCATATGAAAACACACTTCAGAAATGCATTAATAGAATCTTCATTACAGATTTGTCCTCCAATACCATGGGGAACTCTCAATATGAAAAAATATAAGCAAATAAATTTCTCCATAAGATCTAAACAGGGGAAGGAAAACAAACATGGTGTTTAAATAGCAGTAAATACAGAAAGACACTGAGATCATGTAGTGGGGTGAAGAGGGAGGTGAACATTGCTTGCTGCCCACCCCCATATTACTGTCAACCCTAAAATTTCTTCCTACAGCCCAAACATCTCGAGGAAGCCACATAGACTCAGTAGGTATCTTTTTCCTCATCCAATTAAAAACTATGAAAAATGGCATGGGATGAATGCAGAAGTATAAATAAAAATATGAAGTTAGGGTATAAAGACAGACAGTTAAGGTTTTTTAGTGCAGCCAAATATACAGGGATATCTACTAGACTGGGTAAAATAGATGAAAATGGAGACTCTATCCTCATAGGAAGAACAAATATGTACAGCTGGGTGCAGCGAATCCTAGTACTGACGGTTTCACAGAATCTAGAAAGAAGGAATGGGTACCTGGTGTTCTAAAAAACTAAATGTCACATGGCTGAGCTGTCCTTTCTCCAATTCCACCAGCTCTCAGAAATCAGGCAGAACAAAGAATACACATTCTTCAGACAGTTTCGAAGGAAAAAAAACAAACTGTTCCCTGATCTGGTGGGAAGAGAGTCAGGTATCCCCCATGCTATATATATCTTAGTAAATCAAAAGTTTGGATGGAATTACATAAGCAGAGCCTTGTAGACAAAAGGAAAGAATGTCCTGGTAACATAAAAGCACACTACAATCAAAAACAGCAGAGGGGAGGAATTTAAGGGAGAGAGAAAAAAGATAGAAGCAGGCAAGCCCGGTACTGTGCCAGGGCAATGATTCCAGTGTAGAAAGAATTATATATTAAGAAGTAAATGATCCACAGTCATTTTACTCTACAAAACAACTTTGAATGAACAAGTTGATAAAACACAAGTCCAAGGACAAGGTAGCAAAAGAGCATATGATTAGTGGGGACAAAGAGGAAACAGACTGTGCATTATGGCAGGATTCAAGAGGCCACAAGTAAATTCATGACAGTGAACACAGAAACAAAATTAAAGCAAAACAGAAACACCGCTTCTGGGGAAAATGGGAGTGACGTCTCAACAGGTATAAGGATGCAGGTGGAAAAAGAGACAGGGAAGGGGGAGGGAGAAGTAAGTAAAGACGGGTGGAGAGAAGGTAAGGCTTAGTCCGTCCATACATATATGTGCCACCTGCATCATACAGATGCCATGTTGCCATCCATGCACATACACACAGCGAACAGAGTGGTGAGCTTCCAGTCAGCGAGAGATCCTGTCTCCAGGCAACAAGGTTGGGAGTGATAAAGAAAAGTATCTAATGTCCTGCTCTGGCCTCTACATAATCACACATGGATGGACACTCCTGTACACTCACATGCATACACCACACACATACATATCACACACACACACACACACACATGCACACACACAAGAAAAATATAGAGAATATGAAAAAGTCAAAAAAACAGAAAATAGATTTATTACCAGACTTGAAAAGGAAGGATGTAAATTTGATGGCTACAGAATTTCTCTTTGTGGCCCTGAAGACATTCTGGTCATAGATAATCATGAAAGTTGCGCAGTTTCATAAGGGTGGTGGCACAGAATCCTTCATTTGAACATGGTTATGATGGTAAATTTTATGTTATATGTTTTTGAAAAATAATAAGAAACTACACAGGAGCAGAAATTTGTACAGAATGCTGGATAGACAGCAAGACACAGCCTCTTAAGTTGCTAAACCTTGGGACAAAGAGTTGACCTGTTTTCTAGATGGAGTATTTTATATAGAATGGGGTTGAGTAGGAAGAAAGTCATCTGGCTTCAGACTTCTCTATGGCACCATTTGGTCTTCGAAGATAAATGGTGTCTCAAAGATCTGAAAGAAAGAAAGCACAGTTCAAGAAGATCACAGCATATAAGGCTGAGCAGTAATTGTCTTCATGGATAAATGTATCTGAGTACTATAACATTCTGAGCATCTTGGAAAAGTAATTAATCACAAATCCAACTAATTAAGAGTGAGTAAAAAGAAAAGATTCATGAATGCAGAGCTCAGGGTGCAAGACTTGATGGTCCAGACTCAATCTGTCTAAACAGAGAACTAACGGTGATCAACTGGTACTATTACAGTTACAGATCAGGGCATGGAGGTTATAAACCCAGCCATTGTGGCAGCTGCAGTCACCAACACCCAGCATCCAGAGACTTGGAGGAAACTTGAAGGAACGGGGAGACTATCACTGCCACCCTTCAGTTATTGGCTGAAAGTGGTCCACCAGAAACACATCCTCCACCCACACCCTTCACATCACAGAACCACTAACCAGTGTCTAAAATTAGGGCAGATAGTTAAGGAAGCATTCCTCCAAATTCTCAGTGCTTTTTTTCCCACTGTATTCTCAACATTGAGTGACTCTTTTCTTGGTGAAGGCACAGCCAAAGGTCTGGGCTTCCTTCATTCCCATTTCAATTTCCCTTTCTTGTGTCCAAACACATATAATCTCTATACATTTTAAAGTAGCATCTATTAGTGTATCCTCACAGTTGATATTTCTTCTCATTCTTCTGCCGTCCGTCATGCAGCTCTCCATCTTTGCATTTCTGTGTATATCAGAAGGGATTTAAAATGATGTTTGCCATATGGTAATGATAGCTATTTCTGGACGGTGAGACTGGGATCTCTTTTTTTTTTGTAATTTGAATTTTTGTACTTCTTTGCATTCTTTTGAGTTCTTCCAAAATGAATATGTATCATTTTCACAATAACAATAAAGTGATCTTTCTTTAAAAATAAAAAGTCAAAGCAAATATGTCAAGATGTTCACAGTGGTTTGATCCTACTTGGTAGAACTGTGGGTGTTTATGATTTTCTTCTTTGTAGTTTTTCTATTTTCTGACAGTTTTAATTTATTAAAATGTGCAAAGAATTAAGAGAAAAAAGTGAAGTGCAACAGGCTCATCCTATGTTTTTCTGTCAGAGAGTTGAAGTTGTGATTCAAACATAAATTCAGGCAAGGGAGGAATTGAGATGGGTTGGGTGGGACCCTTGCCTGAGCAGGAAGCAGCATGGAGACCCATGGTGGTAGGAAGTCATCCTGTTGGAGCTCCGGTTCCTTCATAGGGGAGGCCATTGCTTCAGTGGTGGGGGAGTTACTTTCGGTATAGCTAAGACTTGAACTTTGACTGACATCCTGAAAGGCTGTGAGAGTCTCGCGCCATGGTGGTTGCATATTGACAGAGGATGGTCTGCAGACAACAGATGCTGTTTCACACCACCATGGGAGACACACCTCTGGACATGTCTGTGAGAGCATTTCCTGAAAGCTGTAGCCAAGGAGAGAAGTTCTACCCTTTGAAAGGGGTGGCTCCATCCTGTGCCTGAAATGCCAGACTAAATAAAATGGGGAAGGGGAGTGAGGTAAGCCAGCTGAACACTGCCATTGATTTCTCTATAATTTGAGACTGTGAACATAGTCAGGACCAGACTCCCAGCCTCTCGATGCCATGCCTTCCATGGCATTATGAATCGTATCCCCTCAAACTGTGAGCTGAAATAAATACCTCTGTGCGCCTAGTTGCTTTTCTGTTGAGTATTTAGCCACAGCAGTGAGGAGTATAACTAATACAACAGCTCATCTGTTTATGTATCTGTTGTTTATTGTGTCTGTCACATTTTGCCACTGCAACTGAGTAGCTGTGACAAGGACTTTATGTCCTTCAAAGCCTAAAATGCTGACCCTTATACCCTTTGCATAAGACATGTGTCAGCTTCTTCTGTGAACTGTTTAACATGTTAATTCAGCTAATCCTTACACGGTGCCCATTTTACTGTCACCACTTTAAGTACTGAGAAACAGAGAGAGTGCCTAAATCATTTGTCAAGGGAAGGGCTTGTGGATGTGGTTGAGGAAGGACTTGACGGCCCATATCTGGCTCCAGAGCCTGTATCTTAACCACCTTGTGCTTCTCACAGTCAACCAATAAGATAAGAGGATCTCCTGTGTACGAGGAATTAGGGCGTGAGACACATGTGTCTACCTGCTTTCCGGGAAAGCATTTACAGAGAAAATCTGACAGACGCAGTGCGAGCTTGCTCTCTTTGTCCTTTACAAAGCACAGGACTCACTGATCTCTGTTGTTAAGGAAAAGCTGAGGGAACTGCGGAAATGGCTGAGTCTCTAAAGTGCTTCCCACATGGGCATGGAAACTTGCGCTCAGTTCCCCAAACCCATAGGCAAAAGCTGGGTGTGGAGACACACACCTATGATCCCAGTGCTGGGAGACAGAGATAGCTCCCTAGAGCTCAGTGTCCACCTAGCCTCGCCTAATTGGCAAATCCATGACCAGTGAGCATCCTGTCAGAAACATGATGGATGGCACCTGTAGAAGAACAAAATCTGAGGTCATCCTATGGTCTCTGCATCTAGGTATGCACACGTTCTCTGTCTCTGCCTCTCTCTCTCTCTCTTTCTCCCTCTCCTCTCTCCCATCTTAAAAAGAATGGAATAAAATTAAGAAATTTATTCATAACCATATGATTTATTTTATAAAAAAGCGATGCAGAATCACAAATGCACGGACTTGGATAATGCACCATTCACGGATCCTGCCTGGGGAAATAATCACTGAGGGGTACTTCAGAGCATTGAAAGATGAGCTAAAAATCAAGAACTGAAAATGGGCAAATCATAGGATAAAAAGGCTGCTAAGTCTCCCTGGGGGTCGTCTACAGAAGCCCTGTTCAACCTGCTCCAAAGCTCCCGAGGAGAATTGTCATCGTGGCAAAGTGACTCTGATTAAGTGTCTTGGCTGTTTTTGCTCACAGCTGTCTTCCCAGGGCCTACAACAGTGTCTGGTGTATCATTCGAGGAGCACACTATACATTTGTCACACACAAAAAATAACCTGCGGTGTCACCAATGAACAGGCAGCCCTATAGGAAGGAGAGGATGCCTGTTCCTCCTCAGGGGCACATGGGCATAGCTTCAGTGCAAACCAGACCTCCATAAACTGTTACCCCTCATTAAGCTTCCTCTTCAGGACAAGTTTACTAACTGCAATCACAAGCCCAATTAAATGCCAGGAGTCTGTAGAAAACACCTACCTGTGCCAGGAAACAAGACTATAAGGAGGCACCTTGAGAGTTTGTGTGTGGTTGTCTATCAACAGTAGGTGCTTCCTTTTCTTACCTCACCTAACAACGTTTCTGTTTTTTTTTTTTTGATGTATCACTTCATAATTAAATCAATATCCCACACCCCCTCTAAATCTGATGTTATATCATCTTTACAAAAATCATGAGGACTGTCAGATATCTTTATGGGCCTGAAGGTTTGCATTTATAACCAGCTTTTGGTGATACTGATGTAGCTGCCCAGGAACCAAAGTTGGGGACCCACTGGCAAAGAGACATGCTCTTTAGGGGTCTGTTGAGATGGATGTCCATGGCTTCATGGTGTCTCCTAGGACCTTTGTCTGTATGAACAGTGAGAATGGTGGGGCCTGCTTACTCTGCATAGGATCAGCTATCTTATGGTTGGCACTCCATAGGAGGGTTCATAGATGCTCCCAGTGGCCATGAAATCATAGTTAAGATATCAAATGTTTATCATACATTCAGTTTTTCCAATGAGGAAGTGAGGTGGGTGCTACTATTACCTTCATCCCCTCCATTTTACAGATAAAGAAACTGAAGCCCAGGGAGTTTAAGGAAGTTGCCAATGGAGGCACAGCTTGGAGATGGCAGGGTTGGGATTGGATCTGATACTCTAAATTGAGTCCCTGTTCCTATCTTTCATTATTTCAATGACTCTGTAGAAGAGGCAATAAATGGCCCTAGTGATGTTGGCCAAGTTGCTTTGCTCTCATTCTTTCAGAAAAGGAAATAGCTTTCCCCATCTTATGTGAAAAAAGAAATACCTTTTAGATTAAAAAAAAATAAGCTGTCTGGATTAATTGGATAACAGCTGTCAAACTTTTGTAGCTCCTTAGAGGATGGTGAAAGAGGAGGAATAATTATTGTGCTATTTTCCATGCAGACCCTAGTACATTTGGGGGAGTCGATGAATGTCTAATGATATTCTTGGCAATTAGCACTGATGGACGAGAGATTGCTCAGGCCAGAGGAGAGGACTTTCTAGAGCCTGGCCGCAGAGAAAGCTTTTACAGTGGATAACCAGTGGCCAGAGGCCTCATGCCCTGTAAGAAGTATGCAGGGCATGGCTCAGGGAAAAGGGAGTGTCTTCAAGCAGGTGAGTTTCCTGTGGCCCCAGGAGGAGACAGGGGCCAGGACAGCATGTTGATTTTCCTAAGTTCATAGGCTCCTGGCTTACCAAGCCTGGGCAATTACAGCCCAGTTTCTTCAGTGTTTTACTAAGTGGGGCCAAAGTTCAACTGCATTAGCCTCACTTAGAGGCTTATCAGGAATGCAAATTCCTGCCCTCTACCCTAAACTGATTGCAGGTGGAACCCAGCAAACTTTAAAAGGATTTCCAGGTGCTCTGGTTATATTCTACAATCCCGGACTTACTGTTTTCAACTACACAGCTCGTCTTAGAATCAGACACACAACAAAGATCAAATGTTGGCACTGTGGCTACGTGGCTCTGGGCAACTTACTGCACCTCTGTGACTGTCGAGTTTCTTCCCTATAAGCCAAGAGGATGAAGGGAAAAGATTACTGGTGCACTCCGCAAGACTGAGACTCTTTTACTTTCTGGCTTTGAAACAGAAAATTTTATCTGCATGGAACATTCTGTTTCCCTCTCACCTGCCTGACATCTCCTTTATCCCCTCAGTCCTTCACATATATATATATATTTTTTTTTTGGCTCAAGCTGATTGCTGCTTTCTTTCTTCCTTATGTCCTCTCCCTCCAGTCGAGTCTAGGTTAGATATTCATTCCACCATACACGTACCTTACTTATCGTAAGACCTCCCATGGTCTTGAGATTGCTTTTAATTTTGCTTTGGTTTCTAGAAGGTAAGATATTAAGTAAGTGCTGTTTCCTGTCCTTCTGGAGTGTCAGACACAAAGCAACTGGAGGAGGAACATTTAAAGTTTCTGAATTTTACTAGAATACTCATTCTGGTGGGTTTCGTGAGGAAACTGGCATAAGGGTTGGATTGCCAGGTAGGGGAAACTGAGGCACGTAAGTACTAGAAGTCCTCTTCAAGTTATGGACACAAGATGGGAGAGTAAGCTTTGATGTTTGAGGACTGAGGGACACGTGCTGTGAAATTGGGGAATATATAAACCTTAGCAGAAGTCCATTGGCTGGAAGGCCCGTTGACAGAGGCACGCACTCACCTTCAGCCTTCATGGCAGGGACTGCTGGATATTGAGCCAGCAATTGTGATAAGAAGACCTGCCTTGGGCTTGGGATCTAGGTTAGTTGCTGACTGAGCTTGACTCCCTGAACTGGAGATAACTGGATCCCTGAGGCTGCTGCCAGCCAGTCTGCCCCATGTGGTGAGCTCCAGGCCAGTGAAGGAGACCCTGTCTCACAAAACGTAGATGACATCTGAAAAACTATGCTCAAGAAACATGCACATACACACACACACACACACACACACACACACACACACACACAAACGGCGCGCACACCCCGCCCCCATACACCTGAACACACAAAGAGTTCCTCCTATCACTAGGACAGGATTTCTGAACGCTCAGAGAAGCTCTTAGCCTTTGTTTATTTATCAGATACAGGCTATGGACCTCTGGGAAATAGATGGATGCCTTCCCAGGGGGAAAACAAACAGGGAACATAGCAAATGTCCCCGTCTGCTGACCTTGCCAATCACGGGAAACCTGGCCAGGTTGCTTTCAGACCAGTTATTGTAGGGAACATAAAAGCATCCACTGAGTGGGGAAGAAGGTGGCGACACTGCCTGTCTCTCCCAGGCCTGGCATTTTAAAACTTGGGAACTAATAGCAATGGCCCAGTTTAGTGACGGGAAAGTAAGGCAGCATTATTTTAGCAGGCTTACTCATCTCTTTGTTTTGTTCTCTCTCCTACTCTCTTTCCCCCTCTCTCTCTCTCCTCCCCCTCTTTCTCCTTCTTCCTTTCTATTTGTTCCTCTCCCACTGCAAATATAATAATTCAGTGTTTTCGACAGTGCATGGCACAGTCGAACATTCTGTGAGTGTAATTGGAGCATAAATGTAACTAATCAAAATATTATCATGCCAAAGGATGTGTGAAGTGTTGGGAGATTTAAATCTATATCTATTTTAGTTCCATGTCACTTCAGTTTTGAGTGGTAGACACAAAGGACTTAGCCCAGGGAATGTCAAAAACAGTTTGGGGTCTGACACCGTCTCAGCCACCGTGCTTGCTTTTCTCTTTGTGCAGTAACAGCTTGCCAGGTGACTACATTGTCACTTATTCTTCCTACTCTTTGCCTCCTTGTCTTACCTGTGCCAGCTCCCCAGACTAAGGTCAGATTACTGCAGGGAGTGAGTTTGTGTCCACTCCTTGCCACCGAATCTAACATGCCCATGAGTGGCCTGAACTAGGAGCTATAATAACAGTGACTGCTGCTTAGGTTTGAATCTCAGCTTTGGTGTTAACTGTGTGGCCTTGAGAAAGTTTCACTGCTCAGTGTCTGTTTTCATTTTTTTTGTTGTTGTTGTTTAAGAATGATGATTATAGTAAGTACTTCATATGGCTGATTTTAGATGAACTGCATGGATGCAAAAAGATTGGGTAGTATGTGTTTGGTATAGTTGCTGAAGAGAGAAAGGAATTATTGAAGAAACACACACACACTCACACACACACACACACACACAGAGAGAGAGAGAGAGAGAGAGAGAGAGAGAGAGAGAGAGAATAGGTTAATGGAGATTGCCCTTTTCTTCCTCACAGGGAACCCAGAAGAACAGCCTAGTTAGCCATATTTCCTGGCTCATCAGTGACTCCTGCTTTAGTTTTTGTGAAGGTGTGTGTGTGAGTGTGTGTGTGTGTGTGTGTATTGGAAGGAGGAAGTTGTAAGTTTCTTAAGAGGCTTTATATATGTGCTTCATGCTTTGCTCTGACCAGTGACAGCTCTTTCTCTTATTCTCCCAACCCTGGATCTGTGTTCTACCCTTCGCGTGCCTTATTCTTCCTGACTCAGACCTCTTCATAGCTCCTTGTCATCCCTCCCAGCCCTCTTCCTCTCCTCATCTACTTTTCCTTTGCCCTCTTTTCTTTAGTTTGTTCCCTTCTTCCTTAACCCTGTCTCAGAAGGAGAGTGGTAAGGGTATCCTAGCCTTTTGGAATTTGGCAAAAAGCCCAAGTGCCTATGAATTCTGAGCCCGAGTATGCTTGAGTCAGGGCACAGAGCATGGGGAGTGGGGAACCCCTCCTGTCACACACGAAATCCAATCACCTAGATGCACTCCATTTTTAAACATTATCCACACCTACATGGATTATCAGATAACAGTTTCTTAGGAAATTGCCTTAACGAATTTGCATATGAAATGTATGAATCCCAGCTCGCTGGTCTGAATGGATGATTACAGAAATACTTATGACTTGTTCGCACAAACTGACTGACAAAATATTCACAATGTGCAGTTCCTTTGAAATTCCAGGATCTATTTTCCTTATTTTAAATGCATATTATGCATTCATTAAGCTGTAATTAACACCATCCCCCATTTTCTGGTATATTAAAAAAGAAGCCACTTTCTCCCCCCCCCCACCCTTTTTTGACACGTGGTAATTAGATTGCTTTCCCAGATAACATGGGTAATAGTGTACGATATGTTTGGGACTGTGGCTATTGGTTTACTGTTTTGTTTTTGATCAACTTAATGGCGAGAAGTTTTCATGGCAATGCTAGTTACGTTAAGTGGTTCTCTTGTCCATGTGTCTTCAAGCTTGACAGAATATTGTGCTTTTTACTGTTTTGTTCCTCATCACCCCCCCCCATTGTTTTGTGACCAGGCAGCTTAATCTCATCACTTTGAACTTTTAAATCAGCCTCATCCAAAACAGCTACAGTAGACTCGTGTGTTGCTGTGTGTAGGGACCATGGCACAGGAGTAACTGCGCTCTGGGCATGTGTGACCGCCACACAGGGTGAGTGAGATTTGCAGAGTCTGATGGCCTTGGTAGCGTGGGCATGAGGGATATTTGGGTGTTGTTCTAATTTCTTTTCTGGCACTATGATTAAAGTACTATTGCCTGAAGTGAATTTGGAGAGGAAGATATTTATTTAGCCTATACTTCCTGTCACAGCACATCATCAAGGGAAGCCAGAACAGGAAGTCAAATAGGAATTTGTTTTATTTTTAATTTATTTATTTATTAAAGATTTCTGCCTCCTCCCCACCACTGCCTCCCATTTCCCTCCCCCTCCCCCGACCAAATCCCCCTCCCTCACCAGCTCGAATAGCAATCAGGGTTCCCTGACCTGAGGGAAGTCCAAGGACCACCCACCTCCATCCAGGTCTAGTAAGGTGAGCATCCAAACTGCCTAGGCTCCCCCAAAGCCAGTACGTGCAGTAGGATCAAAAACCCATTGCCATTGTTCTTGAGTTCTCAGTAGTCCTCATTGTCTACTATGTTCAGCAAGTCCGGTTTTATCCCAGGCTTTTTCAGACCCAGGCCAGCTGGCCTTGGTGGGTTCCCGATAGAACATCCCCATTGTCTCAGTGTGTGGGTGCACCCCTCGCGGTCCTGAGTTCTAGGAATTTGAAGCAGAAATCCTGAAGGAATGCTGCTTGCTGGCTGGCCTGTTAGGCTGTGGTTGGGGAGAAAGGTGGGTGATCTGAGAAGTTAAGGAGCAGGTTCCCCAAGACCTTGATGCCTGATCAGCTGTAGAGGGTAGGGGTGGGGCAATGTATTTTATTCTGTTTCTCAATAGGCTAGTTACTGTTTTCTTTTTCTTCTTTTTAAAGGTTTATATGTTTGTGTGCATCATGTGTGTGTGCACATGGGAAAGCCAGAGGTCAACATTACATACCTTCTTCTATTATCCTGCACTTTATTTTTTGAGGCAGAGTCTCTCACTGAGCCTCGAGACTGACTGGCCTGCAAGCTTTAATGTCTCTACCTTCCCAGCACTGGGATTACAGGCAGGCACACAGGAGCTGGGGATCCAGACTCCAGTCTTCATGATTGCACAGCAAGCCTTGTCCATAGCCTCTGATTCCCTGCTAATTTCTCTCCAGTGTGGTAAGCCCTCCCTGCTCTATGGATCTGGGACAGTGGGAAAGCTAGGAAAGAAGCTAAGATTGAGGCCCTCAGAAGCCACAGCCCTGCCGAAGCGTGGTTTTAGCATTTCAGGCAATCCTTGTGAATACAGTGCAAAATGGCTTTTATGGCTGTGTTGAAAGAGGAGGAGACAGAAGCTGAGAGAGTTCAAGAGACCTGCTTGACATGGTCCAGGGAAAAGAGGTGTTGATGAGATTTCTGTCCAACCTCATGATTTTATAAAGTCACATAGTGTGAAGCAAGTGGCTTGTCCAAGGTCACATGACACAGCAAAGCCTGTGACTCTGAGTTGCTGACTTCCTTCCAGCATACAGCTCCAGGTATGTTTCCCCAGATGGCTCTGCTAATGGTTTTTAAACCAATTCCTGGTGTGTAGGGCATTCTCAGTGTAACTCTGTGGGTTAGTGTCACCGGCGACTTGCTATCTGCTGTCAAAGCCACCTTCACCAAGTCAAGGAGTGTTCATGCTTCAGTATTCACTGAAATGAATGTCAAACTTCCATGACACTTTGCATGTCCCATTGTACAGATGAGGCCGCTGAGGGCTGAGGACTTTCTCAGAGACGCATTTCTAACAAACAAAAGACCCGGAAGGAAAGCTAGTTGTCTGGTGAAGATCCAGCACCCTTTCCGCGCTGCTCCAGCTGCTTGGCTTTCAGCAGCTCTTGGGCATCTGCCTCTATCCTTTTTCCCTTCACAGGTCCTGGCGCTTGAAGCTGGCAGCCCACCTGTCTTCAGGGACCCCTCGTGTTCTTGTTCTCAGAGCTGCAGGCCCTCGGTTGCCAGTCGCCCAAGCACACTCATGTAATCTTAATGAACAACGTGCAAAGCCATTAAAAACTCAATTAGGACTTTCTTTTTACGGCCGATGTGAGGAAATGCAATCCTGAGGTGCTCATGTGTAAACACAATAGCCGCCATCTGCTTCTGAGAAGCGCGGTGCCTCCAAAAAGGGTATCTGTGTGGCAGACACATCAGTAACAGGGCGCTTATCAAGGCATTATTATGCACGGAGAGGGAAAACACAAAATTTATGGCCGGCCAGAGAGTACTTCCTGGTTTAATTCCACGATTTTCAGTGTTGTGTATAATAACTATGAGGAAACTAATGCTGTTTTATGTTCCTTATCACACTGGTACTTTCCGTTTTTTAGAGCAAAGGAAAAGACTGTATTTACAGTCTTCCTCTTTCTTGTTTTTTTTTTTTTTGACTGATCTTGGCATAATGACTGCCTCATTTTTGATCTCTAGGAAACCGACAGCCTTGGGATGATATTAATTATGCCAACCTGTTGATCAAAGAGGGCCCCACTGCGCCGCTGCAGAACACTTGAATAATCTTAGAAATGGCAGGCCTGGTCTCAAAGGACTCAGAGATATGGCTTCTTGCTTTTCCGGAGGGTGTGGCAAGACCTGTCATGGAGAGGGCCACCAGGACATTATCCCATGTCCCGGAAGACACTACTCCTGCTTCTCTGGCTGTTGTGGCTTCTGCCTCTGTGCCTTTGCACCTTTCCTTCTAATTCAAACCACCCAGGGTTGCTTCTCTTATGGGCATCCTGACTTGCAGCATCTTGTAACTTCTCTTTATGCTTTCAGTTCCTTTAATAAAGGGGCTGGAGAGAGATAATGGGTGGTTTTCCTGAGGAGCCCAAATCATGACGCTGCTGTGGAAAGATAAACCTCAAAATTTCTTTGGCTTCGTAACCCAATTATAGTGTATTCCTTCTAAAGAACCCCTTTGTGTCCAAAATGAGGCTCCTGACAGGTGGTTGACCTACAGTGTAGTTGTGGCTACTCTGGCTCTTTCACTGGGGCTCTACCATCTCCTGGATTCTCGAAATCCTGAGAATTCAGTGTGGTTAGGATTAGAGAAGGGACCAGTCATCCCCATACTTTCATGTATGTGTGCACCATCACTGGGGCTCTTGATAGAAATGTAGGTGCAGGCTGCAGAGGCATGCAGGGGTCTGAGATTCTCATTGCTTCCAAACTCTTGGAATGCTGAGGCTGTGAATGAAGGACCATCTGTTAGGAAGAGAAGATAATGAAGGATGGATGTGAGCATGGGAGGGAGCCAGTTGTTAAGGATTAAGCATGGACCAGGTGCACACCATACCCGGACTTCTTTGGAACAGAGTTCTGTAGCCCCATTGAACAGTATTTCTGTGTCCAGAGTTGTGTTAGGCTGTACTAAGTAGGATAAATGCCACGTTCTCTGCAGGCTTGCTCAGCTACTGAAGCTAGGAAGAAGAGAAATGTGGACATGAGCTTCTGGAAGGAACTTTCCCTAGTTTTCTCTGCTGTGGAGTGTAAGAAAAGGCAGGTACATGAAGTAATAAGGGCGGCGGGGCTGCATCCCCAGCACCCCGGCCGCCTGCTCAGCTAGCTTATGCCCCGAAATAATTACACGGACACTGTATTCCTCCAAACACTGCCTGGCCCATTCTCTTCTAGGCTAATTCTCACATATTAATTTAGCCCATTTCTAATCATCTGTGTATGGCACCCCAAGGTGCGCTTACCGGGGAGATTCTAGCCTAGTCCATCCTGGGTCGGAGCTTCATCCCGGGAGCGGGGCATGGCGTCTCTCTCTGAGGCGTCTGCTCCCGAGAGAGCTGTGGAGTCTCTGACCTCACTTCCTCTTCCTCCCAGCATTTTGTTCTGTTTACTCCTCCCACCTATCCTCTAACCAATAAAATGGGCCAGGGCAGTGCCTTTATTAGCCAATGACCTTCCTCCATCATTTCCCCTTTTTCGGTTTAAACAAAAAAAAAGCTTTAACTTTAACATAGCAAAATTACATATAACAAAACAGTTATCAAGTAAAAGTTACAATAATCTTTATCATAACTAAGGAAAACTATAACTATAACTAACTATTCTTAACTCCATCAAAGACTCCAGAAAGATACAATACTACCTAAGCAAACAAGAAAAAAAGCAACTTTTAAAACTCTAGAAATGACAGAGACATCTCGCTGCCTGGACAGTCACCCAAAGTTCCTCTGTACCGTTGGGGCATCCATCTTCAGCCTTTAGGCCCATGGTATCCAGCAGACATTTCCATAAAGCAGGAAAATTCAAAGTCAATTCAGTCACTATCTGTTGTGTCCTGCAGAATGTCTCGCAGACTCTTTCATGAATCAGGAACCCCGAAAGATCATCTCACCTTAGGCAAGTTCAGTAGTCCTCTCTCTGCGGGTTCTCTGTGTCCAGTTTATGCAATAGTCCAGGCAAGAGCAGTTTCTTGCCCAAATGGCTATCAAACTCCATAAGGTGCCTCTTCGATGCCCATCTTCCTCTTGAAGTAGATTGGTGCTGCCAGGAGCAGAGTGTCTCATTGTCATGAAAATTCCTAAGTTATTAAAACAGTAAACGTCCTATTCTGTAATCTTTGAAAGACATGAAGAATGTCTATCTAAAATATATCTCTATATATCTAGAAAATCTAACTAACATGACTACAAGCTTTACTATTATCGATGATTATCCATTAACAACCTATATATATTACATTTTTAAATGAACTACACAATCACAACACCTTAATCAATATCAGAAATACATATACATATAACAAAATTTACCTTAAATCTCTATCAATAAAGCAAAATCTATACTAATGCAAATTATTCATACCTATATC
Organism: Microtus oregoni; assembly: GCF_018167655.1. Lineage (NCBI taxonomy): Eukaryota > Metazoa > Chordata > Mammalia > Rodentia > Cricetidae > Microtus > Microtus oregoni. The sequence continues at coordinate 7,665,311 of NW_024543079.1, forward strand.
ATATCCCCCTTTAAATGGAAAAGGACATTTATAAACCATATTTGGGAACATGGGCGCAGTTTTTTCTCTCCAAACTGCTTCCTGCTGAATGGGGGCGTCGTTAATTAGGTCTTTCATGGTACAACCTGTGTGCTAGTTTCATCTCAGTTGGCAGTTGAGCGAAGCAATTTTTTGAAGGCGTTCACACCAACCCTTCAGGAGGGCGTGGTCCATCATACCAAATCGGAATAAATGCAATCCACAAGGTCTGATCCTCTGTGAAAACAAAAGAAGAATCTCTTTTCCAAAGTATCATATCCTTAGATCCAAATTTTGAAATCATACCCTCATGATATCCGTTCTGGTTCCACTTGGCAGCCCATATAATGAAATGTCTCTCTGTACTTAGCTCCTTCACAGTCAAAAATTTTAAAGAAAACACAATGTACATAATCCAGACTCTCTGTGAATTTTCCATTTTATGTGGCTTATTTTTCTTTATTTCTTTTAATCTCTTAACTATCTGTACTCTGTCTCTTTAAAGACTTTACTTTTACTTTTTTAAACCATTAACTTTATTCTCTATATTCTTTTTCTTCTCTCTCCCAAGCCTACGTACATTCATCCACAGTGTGACTCATTTAGTGGTCTGAATCTGTCCTATTGTGAATCTGCAATTTTTTACTATCCAGGGGCACTTTTGATTTGCGCCTTTAAATCACTAGGCGCTTTAGAATCTAAGCTGTGACATTCCTAGGTTAACTTTTTGCATCTTGAGCGTATATCTTTGACCTGGAATATCTCTGTAGACCAGGCTGTCTTTGAACTCTCAGAGATCCGCCTGTCTCTGCCTCTCAGGCAGTGGGATTAAAGGTGTTTGCTACTACACCTTGAACTCACAGAGATCTGTTTGTCTCTGCCTTCTAGGCACTGGGATTAAAGGCGTGTGCTACCACACACAACAACTCTCTTCCTTTTTTTTTTTTAACTTTAAGAACTTTAAATTTTAGTCTGCATATATTTTTAACACACTTCAAACCATTTAGAAATTTTCTTTGTCTTTGAATCTCTCTTTACTGTATATCTCTCTTTTTCTGACCACACTAGCCTTTAAATTACTGAGCAATATGGGTAGGATTAAAGGCGTGGCTTTGCCAGCTAGATCCAGTCCATTCCTTAGCTTTCCAGCCTCATGGCTGAGGTACTGGCTGTAGCCACGTTTACTGCGACAACTCTATGGCATTTCAAGGTCCCTGCCAGCAAGTGAGCTACAACAGACAACACTCAAGTCCTCTCTCGGTAGCTGGCCCTCCTGCCTCAAACAGTCAGAGTTTGCCCTGGCAGGATGGCCCAGAAAGCTGGCATTTTTAAACAACACAGGTTTTTTCCTGCTGCTGCTGAAAACCGAAAAGCATGCGTTCAGCTTTTCATCAACACCATTTAAGTGTTTCGTGGCAGGACCTCTTAATGAGCTGCAGGCTTTGCAGCTAAAGCTGGGTCAGGAAGCCTCTCTTAGATGAGGCGCTTGCTTGCCTCTAGCAAGCAGAGTAGAACCGAGAAATTGCGGCTACCAAGAAACCAGGCACAATGCTTTCATTTTGTTCTAGAATTACTTCCCAAGCTGTCTCAGGCTTTATGTGGAAGCAGTTGTCCACGTGGGCGCCATATGAAGTAATAAGGGCGGCGGGGCTGCATCCCCAGCACCCCGGCCGCCTGCTCAGCTAGCTGGTACATGTGCAGTGGTGTAGATTGGCAGGGGGACAGGAGCTGAGTGTATCCAGACGCCATCATGCGACCTGGAATGGAAAGAGTTCAGCATATTTCACCTCTCGGGCTGCCTCTCCTCCTGGGAGTTGCATGGTTGCTCACTGGCAAAGAGATCCCACCACTCTTTGTGGCACTTGTGGGCCATCAGCCCTCTGTCAAGGAGACCCGTGAGGAACCTGCATGCAGACTAGCAAGGGCAGGTATGGATGTTGACTCAGTCTTACCTCTGAGCCTCAGGCCCCCCTTTAGTGGTTTATTCCTGGCTAGCTCATTGGGGGTCTTTGATAACCAGATATCAGCTGTAATAGGGACACATCTTTCTAATTTGCCTCCGTTCTTGCCAGGTCATGAAGGAGGGTTCTTTACATTACTGGCCACTCTTGTTCCTCTTCTGCTGGATAGTAACCCAGGAGCTGGGGAAGTTTTCTGATTGGTAGGTTATTGAAAATCTGACCGCAGTTTTCTCTGTCCTTGTTATTTGGCTTCCTTGTTGAGTTTTTTGTTTGTTTATTTTAATATGAGCTTATTCTATTGCCCTCAGTCATCTCCCTGAAGAATAGCTCCCCGCCCCCCCAGGAATCTGGATTGAGTTAGGGATGATTTCAGGGCATCTGGTTATTTTTTTTTTTTTATGCTTCAATGTGAGGAGCGGTTGAAGCCTAATTTATCTTCAAGACTGATATTTTCTTTAATCCAGCTTTGTGGATCATTGTATGGAGGCTTTAAATATAATCTCCCTTCTGTGTCCACTTGTATATTTGTTCAGAACCCAAGAGACAAGGTGCAAATGGTCTGTACTGCCTAAAACCCCAACAAGATATGGATGGCGCAGCCTTATTACCTTGCAGCTCCTTAGTTTTTCTGGTATCAGGGTGAGCGAGGGGAGTTATGGCTACCGAAGCAGCTCATTTCGCCTGGGGATAAGGGGTCTTAAGATTTCATTCAGAATGAAGATTTTAGTGGTCACAATAAGGTTTCAAAGCAATTCTGGATTTCAGAATAGAAAACATTTATCCCAGCATTAGTGGAGTTTATCTACTGTGTTTTATGGTGCGTTTTATTCCGGAGAATCATAAGACTTTTAAGTTGCAGAGTTCAGCCTTCCTCCTCAGTTGGGAAATGCTCTTTGATATTCCAGTTGGTGCAGCCTTTGAGGAGCCACCTGCAGTGACTCACTTTGTCCCTGGGCGGTTGATTCCATTTTGCACAAATTTCACTCGTTATAAAAATCTGTTGCATAACGAGCTGAGATGTGCCTCTTCATTGTGATGGATCTGCATCTTGTTCTCGGGAAGCTTTATCAATTAGCCACCGTCACAGCAATGTTGTAGGAACACTCAGGAGGAAAGCGGTGGCAAACAGCAGTGGGCATTGATTCTTATCCTCACAGATCCATTCATCGACTGCAGGTTGACTGATGTGGGCTAGATATGTTGACCACATGGCTGTGCTCCTTGCTTTCAAGTGGTGGGGCTTGGCTCTTTACTTGTAGACTTCCTGTGTATGTTAATTCTTAATCTTGACATCAGCTTCTTATCACCAAAATAGTAGTGACAGAAGACAAGCCTGTCTAGAATGGCACCTTTTAACACCTGTGTGGCTTGTATTAACAAGTCACATAATGGAGCCCGGTGTCAAGAGATAGCCTCTGGTTGCGCAGAGGGAACTGTAAAGTCAGTGCCAAAGGACATGGATCCAGAGAGGGATATGGAACAGGAGACAATTTCAGTTTGTCATGGCAGCTGGAAAGAGGCTCGCTCAGGTCTATGGCACAGCCTTGATATTCTTAGAGGCAGTTATAGTTATTAGGAGTTATATGTTCTACCAATAGATACCTACTGTTAGTATGAGTCTACAAGTGCTACTCACTTCGCATTCCTCCTTGAGCATCTTAGAATTGGTTCTCATACTTTCAGGAGGGCTATATTTCTTCCACAGATATGCTCTATTTGTATATAGTCTCCTTTAGTATGGAGTCTCCCATGCTGAGTGTAGATGGAGTCTGTCCATATACAGGACCCTCCCATATTACAGAGTTTCTGCCTCAGCTGAGACAAACCCTGTCTTAGGTGAGGTTATTTCCCATCCCATGTTACCTGTAGGGACTGTGGTTGACTCCCTTCTGAGGCTTTTAATCCCTTGCCTCCTTTAAGGTTCTGCACTTAGAGATAAGCAATCTACCAGGTAGAAATGCTCCCTGCATAGGACCATCGATCTCCTGATCTCCTCATTCTTCCAGTGCCACCATGAGGAGGGATTTTAGCCCCAGTTATGGAAATCTTTCTCAGAACTTTGAGAAGGGATGTGGCTTTCTCAGAGTCACCCTAACCTGTCCCTGAAGTGGGACTTTATTTCCAGCCTCCCTATTAGGTACCATGTATGGATGTGACATGTTTTCAGAGGGCATTTTCTCTCTTTGTCTCTGTCTGCTGCCCACTGTGGGTCTCTAGGCTCCTTCATGATGGTGAACAGCTCCGGAAGGGCTTCCGGCCAGAAAGCGCACCTTCTTCTGCCGACCCTGAAGGAGAATGACACCCACTGCATTGATTTCCACTACTACTTCTCCAGCCGAGATCGCTCCAGCCCCGGAGCCTTGAATGTCTACGTGAAGGTGAACGGTGGTCCCCAAGGGAACCCTGTCTGGAACGTGTCTGGGGTTGTCACCGAGGGCTGGGTGAAGGCAGAGCTTGCCATCAGCACCTTCTGGCCTCATTTCTACCAGGTATGTCACTTAACCTTGCTCTCTTTCTAGTAGCTAATGGTTACGTATCTTTATACCTCTTGCCTTTCCTAGAGTGGGTAGATCTAGAAAGGACCTGATTTATTTACTCATTCAGCTCCTGCTGAAGACACTTTTCCAGAGATGCAGAGAAGACCCAGCATAGCCCCTGCCTCCCTGGAGGTCATCAGGAGGGGACCGATGTGTCGATAAGCAGTGGCAGCATAGCAGGGTTCATGTGGAGACATGCAGACCCTGGAGCCTCTTGTAAACTAACCACTGGATTCCACACATGATAAGGTTGAGGTCCAGAGAGGTAAGCCGACTAGTCAGGTGCAGGTTATTTGGTTGAAGGGACAATAGGGTAGTGTCTACGATGAGAAGACAGTTGGGCCCGATTTGGAAGGTTGAATTCAGATAGATTGGAAAGAGAGGGGAAGACATCTGAAATACCTGGGAAAGAGAATGATGCAGGACACAGAGCATGAGAGAGTGAGAGATTTTGAGGAATCTGGAAACTACATTTTCTTTCTTTCTTTCTTTTTGGTTTCCTTACTATTGTTTGTTTTTGGTGGTTGTCCTCCCACCCACCCCCATTTTGGGACAGGGTCTCACACTATAGTCCAGCATAACTTGGATCTCACAATATATCTCTGGCTGGCTTTGAACTTATATCAATCCTCTTGCTTTAGATTCCCAAGTGCTGGAATTCAAATGTACTTAATCATGCCCAGCATAAACTAAGACCTTTAAGGATGTCTTGCAGAAGAGACATACAGGGATGTCTCTTACAGAACATGTAGGTCATGGGGTTTTGAAGGCCAGGCTAACAAGCCCATATTAGAGCAGTGCTTCACAAACCTCCATTTGGGAAGGAAGGACCACGTTTTCCTAATTCATTGCCGACCAATACTTCTATAAGACACATTAAACTATGTCGTTGTGATGCCAGATTGTTACGTCTGCTTGGAACCCCATTCTTACTTGCCCTACTTATCTCACTGTGGATGAAGACAAATGGTACAGACCCACACGACTCCCCAGAGTGTTTGCAGGGGTACAGCTCCAGACAGGTGTTAGTCGAAATTGTTGAGAAATTTTCCTTAAAAAAACATCATTAGTTAAAATGTCCATATCATGGAATTGACGTGTGTTTACGTGTGCAATCTAGCGCCTTTTCTAAGTAAAAGCTACTGTGTTCTGTATTCACCACAATCATCCATTTTTAGAACATTTCCTTCATCTCCCGAACTCCCTTGTATACCCTCTCTGTCCCCATTCCCAATGATGAAAGTTCTCAAGTAAGGAAGGGCCACCAATCTGCGTTTTGGAGATGATTTCTGGTGTCTGAAGCAGAAGATAGACCCAGGGGTGGCAGATGAGTGGCCAGGGCTTCCTAGATGGCCCTGAGTTTCACACCCAGTTTGCAGTTCTTTCAGCCAGTCGGTGTTCAGAAACTGAGTTCTCTCCTGAGCTGGCTTGTTTACGTGAATGAGGCAGTTTCAGCCCTATTTCTTCTTTGCTTTGGCAACTAAAAATCAGCATTTAATACTCAATTACCTTCAATACTTAGCCTAGATTTTTTGCCACATCTATTTCCCATTTTATCTCCAGTGGCTTGTGATTTGTTTTTAGAGTGACTGCATTGTCCTCTGTTAGGCCTTTCCTGTAATTCCTCTAGGACTGGAGGGGAGAGAATGATGATGGTCACGATGGTGATGCTGAGGGGATGGTGATAATGATGATGATAATGGTGATGATGGTGATGGTGCCTACCATTTAGTGAGTGCTATGTTACAGGCGCAGCACAAAATAGCCTTTTAGAAATTCAGAGGTGAGTCAGGCAGAGCCTGGCTGTCTGGTAATGAGTGTGGACTGTACTCATTTTGTATCAGGTAAAGCACCTACTCCCTCTGTGAGAGCAGTAATGTCTTATCAAGAAAAGTGGCTAAAAAGAGAATATAATGGTTTTAACATGTGTATCATTAACACTGGGACTTTTTTTTTTTATTGTAGATGTCTTGAGAAAGGTGCCTTTGGCCTCCTTAGTTCTTTGTCTTTTCTCCCCTTGCAAAGAGGTTTTTAAGTAGTACCAAGTCCACAAACCCTGCTCTGGCTTCATGGTGTCAGCTATGTTTCAGAGTTCACAGTATTTGCAATTCACAAGGTTATAACATTTGCATTCACTGTGTGCTTTGTAAGTCACACCCAGCATAGGCTCTCTTCCTTGTGCACCAGAGTCAAGTGCACAGATACCCAGACTGTACATTTTACGCATTTTCACAAGGTATGGCATAAATTAAGGCTGTGTATTTTATCTGACCAGTGCAGCTTAGCTTTTATCACTAACTTACATTATAAAATACCCATGTGACATAGGTTGTTTCAGTGCATGCTGGGTATCTAAGTCGCCCTTGGGATGTCACCCCCCAGTTTTGTACTGGCACAGTTTCATGGATGAGGGGAATTCTTTTTGCTATTTTAGGAAGAACTTGTACTAGTTGTTTTGTGAGATGCTCCTTGGTGAAGGTGAAATGGTCCAGGATTTGGAAAACTCTGTGGTATCTTTATTTAGGAAATAGAGCCAGTCAAGTAGGATTCTAGGGAGCCAGAAAAAAATCTGTAAATTAGTATTTAATCTACTGTCTGCTATGGAAGTTTGACCTTTACCTGACTTTAGCATGTAAACATCATAGCATAGAGGTAATATCCTAAGAGTGGTATCCCAGCTTCCTGATTTATCTGAGATAGCCAAGGTTTAGTCCCCTTATCTTGGTGAATTCTTATGCATCATGGAGACCATTTGGGATTGCTAAATTACACAGTCTATAGAGATTTAGAGCATGTTCGTTGGCACAAGTGGTTTTGGCTTATCCCTTTTGTGCACCAGATAGAATATGTTTTAGTTTGGTGGGCCGTAAGTGTCTGTTATCACTACCTAACTCTGTTGTTGCACCATGAAAGCAGACATTCACAATATGTAAATGAATAAATGTAGCTGATCCAATAAAGTTTTACATGTAACAATGGCTGATGGCTGAGTTTTGATTCCCGGGCCTTAGTCTGCCACACTCTGATGTGAATGAGGCTGAGATGCACTATGAAGTTCAGCAGCACATAGAAAAGCATAGACAAATCTCCAGCCACAACTGAAATTTCTGGTCTGTAGTGTTCCCAGTGTACCACTGAGTGTGAACATCTGCTATCTCCACAAACTCACAAACACTCCCACTGAGGCCTTAGGCTTCAATCAGACAACCTTTTTTAGAGCCTACTGTGAGTAGGAGCAGGAGAGGGTCACGGCTTGAAGTACACTAAACAGGACAGTTGACCCAGAAAAGGGTCCATCGCCCTGCTCTTTGATGGAAATTGGGGAAGAAAGGATATTTGATGAGCTCCCATCTCCCTGGCCCTGTGGTAGGCCTATTTCTGTATCCGTGTATTTGTACAGAAGCTCCCTGTTTTGACTGGCAGCAGCTCTAGCCTTCTAGCATAGGAGACATTATTAGTAAATCAGATTTCCCATAATTCTGACTGAGTTCTCTAGCTCCATGCTCTGCATCTTCTGTTTTGAGGAAGCATTATATCTATTCTGGAAACCTGCTGTTCTCTAACTATGTGATGCTGGTTGTGCCCCGTCATCTATCACATAGGGTTCCAATTGTCTCACATGTAAGATAGAAAGAGGAACAGGTGGGTACCAGAAGTGGTCTCTCTGTAATGTAAAGTAGATCATATATGGAGAGGCATGTCAGGTTTGAAGTGATTGGAAGGAGGAAGGAACAGAAATAGAGGGAAAAGAAGGGAAGGGAGGAAGCCATCCCTGAAGAGCAACACTGCTTTGGTGGGCTTGTCTTCTGTGGCCTCTGGGCTTTTTCTTAAGTAGGTAGCCTTGCCCAGAGACTTCCAAACAGCTTTCATCACCCTCACATTCCCTTGGCTCTGAGGTGTGAGGACAAATCACTCATGTGTTGAGAGCAGTGCTGGAAAAAGCACGTTACCCCTGTGTACACTCAGCCATTTCTGGGCACTCATGTGACCACTAGCACAGTTAAGCACACACAGACACCTAAATTCCTGTGTCTGCCCAGATTCAAATGCTCAAATACACACGGTCGGGGTAGACTAAGAAGAAAGGGGACCCTCAAGAGACTCAAAGATGTGAGCAAAGACTTCAGGCTCCAGTCCTGCAGATAGATCCTGTGGATGGAGTCAAATTCAGATTTCACCATTGCTGGGTTTTGGACCTTATGGGTTTGTGTATTCATTTATTAAAGTCATATTTCACAGCCCTAAAATTGACTTTAGCTCTGTAATAAACAAAAATGTCATCTTTCATGTTATTGGACTTTTGATGGCTGGGCCTTCAGCAGGGCCCCAGGTGAGAAAAATCCCTTTGCTGGCCACACATTCCACCCCACCCCTGTCTCCCTGCCCTGGAATGCTGGTTTAATGACTGAATTTTTGTGCTTCTGGTCTATGCAACTTTCCAGGTAATATCAATTCGTTTTCATATTTTAGTGGCTCTGAACTTTTCTGCCCTAATATTTAGAGAAAAAATAACACTGTTACTAATTTTTCAGCCAGCTGCCTGCTCTTCTCTCTGTTTCCTGCCTTAGTAAAATGGCCATTTATTCAGCCCTGAGCAGTGTCAATAGACCCTTGAAATGAAGGACTCACCTGACTGGTGGAATTCTCCTCAGAGCTCAGTCCCTTTCTCAAGATCTACCTGGCTCCTGGCACTGTAGGTTTAGCATCGACAGTGACAATTCAGGAGGTTTTGTCACACCTGTGCACCCTCCCTCTCACCCTTTGACTCCCACCCTATCTCCTGGCCCACACTCTAGCTCTTGACTCCCACCCTATCTCCTGGACCACACTCTAGCTCTTGACTCCCACCCTATCTCCTGGCCCACACTCTAGCTCTTGACTCCCACCCTATCTCCTGGCCCACACTCTAGCTCTTGACTCCCACCCTATCTCCTGGCCCACACTCTAGCTCTTGACTCCCACCCTATCTCCTGGCCCACACTCTAGCTCTTGACTCCCACCCTATCTCCTGGACCACACTCTAGCTCTTGACTCTCACCCTATCTCCTGAACCACACTCTAGCTCTTGACTCCCACCCTATCTCCTGGCCCACACTCTAGCTCTTGACTCCCACCCTATCTCCTGGACCACACTCTAGCTCTTGACTCCCACCCTATCTCCTGGCCCACACTCTAGCTCTTGACTCCCACCCTATCTCCTGGCCCACACTCTAGCTCTTGACTCCCACCCTATCTCCTGGACCACACTCTAGCTCTTGACTCCCACCCTATCTCCTGGCCCACACTCTAGCTCTTGACTCCCACCCTATCTCCTGGACCACACTCTAGCTCTTGACTCCCACCCTATCTCCTGGCCCACACTCTAGCTCTTGACTCCCACCCTATCTCCTGGCCCACACTCTAGCTCTTGACTCCCACCTATCTCCTGGCCCACACTCTAGCTCTTGACTCCCACCCTATCTCCTGGCCCACACTCTAGCTCTTGACTCCCACCTATCTCCTGGACCACACTCTAGCTCTTGACTCCCACCCTATCTCCTGGCCCACACTCTAGCTCTTGACTCCCACCTATCTCCTGGCCCACACTCTAGCTCTTGACTCCCACCTATCTCCTGGACCACACTCTAGCTCTTGACTCCCACCTATCTCCTGGACCACACTCTAGCTCTTGACTCCCACCCTATCTCCTGGCCCACACTCTAGCTCTTGACTCCCACCTATCTCCTGGACCACACTCTAGCTCTTGACTCCCACCTATCTCCTGGACCACACTCTTAACTCTTTCTATTATGCCAGGAATGTTCCTCTGAGGGAGTGGGAAAGAATGCCCCTTGATTGTACTTTAAGCCATCTTCCTATAGAGCACTCTTCCTAAGAGGGACCCTGAGGAGCCAATATTTTCCTCCTATCCTTCAAGACATGTTTGCACCCCTTGGAAACTTTTGCTGTGTTTTCTGCAGAAGGATTGCAGAAGATCAGAGAGAAATCTTTGGTCTCTTAATCCATGACCTGATATGTTCACATCCTTCCCCGAACATATGCATTACGATTTATTTTAGTTTAGTGTAATCCTCTCTAAGTCTCTCCTTGGAGTTGCTTCCAGGCTTGGACTCTGCACAGAGGCAGGTTTGAACTGGCCTGCATACGCCTCCTCTCCATATCTGCATCAGCTGCTCTCCAGCAGGGCTTTAGGCTCTAGACAATTGTAGTTGACAGCAGAGTCCTTGCAGCTTGAGATACTGGGACCAGGCCTTCCACTATGGTCTTTCATCCAGGGTCCCTGCTTCTCTGAGTGTCCTCTGCCCTTCTGGGCATGTGGCCTACTGCAGTATTCCACCCAGCTGCACTGCCTCCCTCCCTACTCCTTGGAGACATCCACCTCTGGAGTATTCTCAGATCTCCACTCCTGTCTCCCTCCATCACTTCTCTCGTTTTCATGACCAAAGTTGGCTATCATTTTTCTGTTCACAGCTGCTAGATGGACCTTTCCTTTTACAGGAGATTGACATTCTCCTTTGTGGTACCTGTCCTTAGAAAATGGCCCTGGCTAAGACCTAGCCAGTGATTGACACCTCCCATCCCAATGCAGAGCTGTGGCGCAGTCACTGCCACTCAGCCCAGCAGGGGTCTTCTGGAACACCTCTGAACATCTTCCATGACACTTAAGAGATTTGCACTTACTCCTATTTTATCCTTTGTGATTTTCCTACTGAAATTACTTGCCATATTTTTGGGGGAGGGTCATGGAGGAAGACTAATCATTTCTTTTCTTGGCTACCAATAATTCTTTGTAACTCCCCAAATAACAAGGATATGCTTCTTTTAACAGGCATAAATATAGCATGTCTTGTTCTCAGGTTGTCATTTGACTTTTGAGTTTTTTCAGACTCTTGTTAACATAAGAAACATACTCTGACAGCCTAGTTATTAACATGCATTGTATAATTTAAGAACTTGATTTTTAGGGTTGTTATTATTTTCTAGTTTTGGGAAATTTGCTTTCAAAAACATATAAAACCAAACCTATACAAATTTTATTCATTGGGAGACTTATTAGTGTTACACTATAATTTAGCTTATGATCACATTATAAATCCATGAGCATTTGAACAGAAATTTTGATTTCTCAAAATATTTAGTAATACATTTAGGAAAAAAATATATAGTTGCCGTATTGGTTTTTCTATTGATTGATCTATTTGATTGACCAAGAAATAGATCAAAATCTTTAGATCCCATCATTATTTTCCTTTCAAGTCTCTTGTCTTTAGGGACTTTGAATACAATTTTTAATGGCCAATTTAGTCTACTTAATGGTTATATTTTTTCAGTTTGGCTAAAAATCTACTTTGAAACAATCCCATTATTTTTTGTAACAACTGTTTTCTGTTCGCTTGTATTTTCCTTATTGTGTCTTTGTTCCACATGTTATTTGTAAGGTTACTGAGTTATTCTGCCTTAGGTGTTTATCTTATGCATACAATTAGACTTTGATTATTTAGACAGTCTGGGTGTTTTCCTCTATTTTAACCCATTTATATTTATTGTCAAAACAGAAACATTTTTTCTTGGGTTTGTCATTTTTTATTTCGCAGTGTGAATGCTTTTCTGCTATTTCTTTTGAAATATACTTTATATTCTTTATTTTCTTTTTGTCTGTGGACTTTACTTTGTTTTTTCCATTGAATCACTTAAACTCTCTCTCGCACACATACACACACACACACACACACACACACACACACACATCCTCACAAAGAGATACACAAGTTGACACCTATTTCTTTATAGAACAATTGCTATAGTTTTCCCCTTCTGTAGGATAAAGAAAATACCATTTTTATCTCTGCATGTTTTTCTTTTTTCAGATCATGCACAATCCCATGTGTTAATTCTCTCTGAAGGACTGTACACTTTTTGGAAAACACTTTTCTAGGGTGGCCATTATGCAGAAGCCACTATGTTGTTGTATGTCTGTCACTGCCATCATCATTTCATAGACCTCTCAGATTTCCCTGATGATCTTAGCACCAAGGAAACTACCTCTTCACAGCTATTGCCACCTTATCTTCCTGCTCTCTTAGTATAATCATTAGAGCTCTGGGGCCCACTGAGATCTCTAACCTTTGAATCCACTGGCCTGAACAACATGGTTCCCTGTGGAAATTTCCTATTGATCTCAGCACCTACTTTATTGTCCAACCACAGGCTTGAGCTGAGTCTAATGATGGGACAGGGGATTCATCTTGGAGGTCATCACTGTGGTAGATATGAGAAACAATTATAGGCTGAATTAAATACTGGCACTGATACCTGACTGGCTTCAACAAACAAATGGTTGTGATGGAAAAACAGGGGCATATTTGAGAAAATCTACTAAGGTAGAGTCAAAAAGAAACTGAAGATAAGGGATGAAGTTGAAGGAGAAGCCCATATAGGTGTCCAGGACACTAGCTATGATGAGTGGGGAGATAATAGCATTATATTTTAGGAGGGATGACCCATTGGGTGTAAGGTAGAACACTGAGGGAAAATAGGCTCAGAACTGTTACCTATAGATTGCGTATGAGGAAACTTCATGATATGTATAATAATTCAGGACCATGAGATGGTTAGATGATGCTGATTGATACTCTGAGGAAAGACATAGGACACAGAGCTGGGCTTGGTGTCACCAATGAATTGGCAGTGACTGAATCCACTAATCCTAGCTGGAGCCCTAGGCACCTATATGGGCTTCTACTTCAACCTCATCCCTTATCTTCAGTTTCTCTTTGATTCTACCATAGTAGAATTTCTCAAATATGCCTCTGTTTTTCCATATCTTTTATTAGATGGATCATAGGAAGCAGACAGATGATGAGTAGAGGCAACACAATCTCCAAAGGGATGGAGAAAAAGGAATGCCTATAAACTTATGGCAGGATGGTCTCGTAGATATGAGAAAAATCAAACACGAAATATCCTCTGAGCCTAAGCAGAGATGGAAATAGAGAAGCTGTGGATACTGGCAATTTCTGAAGTGTGTTTAAGAAGTAATAATAATTATAGTAGAATTTATTGAGAATGCCACGTGTGCACCATTGTCAATAGGATGTTAATTCTCTCCACCTGAAAAGTTGCCTAACGGGGTCAATATTGTACAGACACTGGGGCTCAGAACACAGAACTCTTTCTTCTTTTTTATGTAATATTTAATTTATGTATACAGATTTTTTGTCTACATATTCCAGAAGAGGGCATCAGGTCCCATTAGACTACAGTTATAGAAGATTGTTAGCCACAATATGGTTACTGGGAATTGAACTCAGGGTCTCTGGAAGAACTACCCATGCTCTTAACTGCTGAGTCATTCCTCCAGCCCCACCATCTTCCTTCTGAAAATAGAAGAGAGATTTGGAGAATTTTTATCAGAGTTAGAATACTAGCGTCTGTCATAAAAACAGTCTTGAGAGAGATATTTGTGACTGATTGGGATTTATTTTTTTCGAGGCAGGGTTTCTCTGTATAGCTTTTGTGCCTGTGCCGGAAGTTGCACTGTAGCCCAGACTGGCCTCAAACTCACAGAGATCCGCCTGCCTCTGCCTCCCAAGTGCTGGGATTAAAGGTGTACGCCGCCACCACCTGGCTACTGATTGGGATTTTTATACTTAACATTTTGTGGAGGAAGTAAGGAAGTGATATGAATGGCTTTATTAAACTACTAAGGATTGTGGTTGAAATACAGTTGACCACAGAGAAGAGCTTCCTACAAAGAGGTTGTTTTTTAGTAATAGGAAAAGCTGATACTATTTATATATGCTAAGATCAGAGGGGAAAAAGGGAGAACCTAGAAATGCAGAGTAGCAAAGGAAAGTCAAGAAGAGCCAAGATTCTGGAAACTTCAGCAGGAATCAGTGAGGTTCAAAGGTATTGACTTACTTGCAGAGATTGTGATTGGTGTGGAAGAAGGGTAGGTTTGGGTTAAAAAGGGAGAAGTTGTCCCCTCCCTTATCTTGAAGCTTTAGTGCCTTCTTGTATTGGGTGAGTGGAAGATAGAAGAAGAACACAGGGTAGGGCTTGTGGCTGGAGAGGGATGGTCCACAATTGACTTGACAGGGTTCAAAAGGAGATGCAACGGAACTAGTTTTATAGGGAGAATCACATTGGTGATTAGCCACCGTGGAGGAAGGAGCCTGGGCTTAGGGAGAAGGTCAGAAGGTCTAGGTGAATATGCAGACTCCAGGGAAGTACAGATGCGGATACTGTGTGGGTCTAATGAACAGAGGAAAAAATCATGAGCTAGGAGAGGATTGTGGGTTAGAATCTAACAGAGGATTGCAAGGTGTCACGTCCAAGTTCGGGAATATAGCTGATGTAGATGGGGGAGTGTGAATTAGTACTGTAAAAGGTCCTTCCCATGGGATTCACAGGAGAACTCATTCCTCCTCAGTGAAGAGGGTGGGAAGACAAGGGAAGCCGAACTATAACATCCTTGTGGAAGTAAAAAGTTTTGGTAGGGCTCTGAGTAGAGAAGAGAAAAGTTCTTGCTTCCTTCCACTCCTGGATAGATTGCTACTAGTCTCTAAGAGGTGTGATGAAGACATCCGGGAAGCCTTAGGAAATGGCTTAGCCAGCAAAGTGCTTGTTATGTAAACACAAGGACTCGAGTTTGAACTCTATCACCCCTGTACAAAGGAGGCAGGCTTTTAGTGACACAGTCTTATAGTCCCAGGGCTGGACAGGCGCAGACAGTCTAGCTTAACTGGAGAATTCTACGCCAAGTGAGAGACCCTATCTCATAAACCAAGATGGGTGGCACCTAAAAGAATGACAACAGAGCACACATGCAAACACACACACACACACACACACACACACACACACACTCACACACACACACACACACACACACTCACACACACACTCACACACACACACTCACACACACTCACACACACACACTCACACACACACTCACACACACACACTCACACACACTCACACACACACTCACACACACACTCACACACACACACTCACACACACACTCACACACACACTCACACACACACACTCACACACACACACTAACACACACACACTCACACACACTCACACACACACACTCTCACAAACACACACACACTCACACACACACACTCACACACACACTCACACACACACACACTCACACACACACACTCACACACACACTCACACACACACTCACACACACATTCACACACACTCACACACACTCACACACACACACTCACACACACATTCACACACACACACACACACACACACACACACTCACACACAGAGAGAGACACTTAGGAAATTCAAGGTGACTATAGAGTCCCATCAGGATCAACTCTCCTTGGCTTACACTGTTTTCCAAGACAGTAAGGAAATTGGGTTATTTGTAATAGTTCCTTCTGTAATTCATTTGGAGCCGCAATGAGGGAGGTACTGATGGGGACCCAGGATCTTATGTTATCCCTGAAATCCATTGAAAATGTTCTACATGGCTGACTTCTATTGCTGGTCACCAGAGTGTAGATTTTTTGTCTTGTTTGGAAACCCAATTCAACTGGCAGGATGTCACACTATTTCTAATTGGTCTTAATAATAAAACCCAGAGTCAGGTATCGGGGTAAATGCTGAAAGATCAGAGACGTAAGCTAGAGAGACATTTTATCTCTACCAAATCCTCAGACAGAGGGGAACAAGATCCTGTCTCTGTGAACCCTCAGACTGAATGCTTGAGCTCTGGTATGCTCTCCTTCTGTGAGGCATTGGTGACTGGTTCTGAGGGAAAACGGACACAGAAAGGGACTGGGGGCTGTGTGGCTTCTTCAGGTGGATATGGACAACTGCTTCTGTGAAACTGATGTCAGCCCTGTGTATTGCAGGTGATATTTGAATCCGTCTCTTTGAAGGGTCATCCTGGTTACATCGCTGTGGACGAGGTCCGGGTCCTTGCTCATCCATGCAGTAAGTCTCTCCATTTCTCCTAACACATCCTTTCTCCGTGCCAGACTGGGTAGTCGCAAGGATGCAGTGCCCCTATTCATTCAGCTCACAGCCATCTCCCTTGCTCTCTTTTAATCTTTCAGAACTGCTTACACACCCAATGCAATCAGTCCTGAAGAAATCCATAATTTTGCTGGCCGGTTCAAGAGGCAGCACCTCCAGGAATTTGCAGAGACTGGCAAAAACAATTTGTCTGAATCTCTCTCCATTAGTAAGAGAGTCTAAAGTCCTGATTGTTTATTAGTGGGATTCAGACCACTGAAGTGGAAGAATTAGAGGCCTTTGGATAGAATCTTCTGCAATTGTCTTAAAAAAAAAAAAAACGAGCAACATTAAACATGAAACAAATTAGCATACTCTTCACCCACAAAGAAAAGGACCCCAGAGCTATTAATTCTTTACAAATAACTTTAAATACACTTATCAGCACTGTGTAGGTGTAGGGCAAGATTACCATGGTTCGTACTCATGGGACAGTGTCAAGTCCTCAGTGGCATGCCTCTCCTCCTTGAAGTTTCCCTCTTTGTCACATTCAAAGACACTTGAATGTGCCTCAGTAGGAACCACACAGCTCCTGTGCAGCCAAGTCCTGGGTGCATGCAATTGTGCTGATATAATACCTCATAGGTTGGAAGACTGTAGTCTGGGGATACCTAAGGGATTATGGAAGCCACTGCCAGAGGTGGCTGGGATGCCAGGTCCTCAATTTGGAAGAACTGTGTTTTATATTCCTATCAGTTTCTTGGCAGATTTTTAGTTCTAGGTGACCCCTAGGGGTTCCTCAACTCTCCCATGTGACCATAAGACATTGAGTTAAATAGATTTTAGTAGGATGAAATACCCATGGCAGACTGACATTTAAAAAGATCTTAGTTTTTGTCTTTGACGATCTCATTCATGTAATATAATGTATCTTGATTATATATCTTGATTATATTTATGTATTAGTTCCCCCCAGGATCCCACATTACATCTCCCTTTCAGCTTCAAATGCTTGCCCCCCCCACCTCGTGCACGCGCATGCGCTTATTAATTAATTAATCAATTATTTAAAAACCCACAGATCCTAATTAAAGCTTTCCGTATATATGTGGTTGTTGAGTTCTTCCTTGGGGTATGGGGAACTGCCAGTGATCACACGCCTAGAGAAAAGAGAAACTTCCTGTTCCCATGACACATTACAGCCATCAGCTGCCAATAGTTCCTCATTCAGGAGTGGAGGTTCTAGGGAGCCCTTACTCTATTCTTGCTAGAATTTTTAGCTGAATAGATTTTATGCAGGCCATATGTATGAAACCACGGAGAATATGAATTTGCTTGTACAACAGCCATGCCATGCCCAAAGGACAGCAGCTCACGCCCACCCCTTATCTTCTCGCTCTTCCATTCCTTCAGGCTCCTCTTCTGTTGTGTTTCCTGATTCTGGGAGGCAGACTGCCATAGACATTCCATATATAGCTGAGTTGTTCCTTTTTGAAGGTTTTGTAGAATTCTGCAGTGAACTCATCCAGTGCTGGCCTTATTTTCAGTTGGGAGACTTGTAATTACTATTTCAATCTTGTTGCTGGTTAGGGACCTGTTTAACATTTTTCATGTCATATTGATTTAATTTTGGTATGTTGTCTGCATCTAGATTTTTCCATTTCCTTTAGATTTTTTTTTTAATTTAGTATAGTGGGGGCTTTAAAAACATGTTAGTATTATTTTCTGGATTTCATTGGTATCTGTTCTAGTGTTTCCCAAATCATTTCTAATTTTACTAATTTGTGTCATATTTTGTGTTTGTTTTAGTAAACTTGTCTACAAACTTGCCAGTCTTATTGATCATTTCCAAGAACCATCTCATTGTTCTATTGATTATTTATAGTAGTTTTTCTACTCCATTAATTTCAGTCCTGATTTTGATTATCTCTTTCCAACTACTATTTGGGCATCATTAAGTTATTTATTTGAGAATTCTCAATATTTTTTTTGATTCAGGCACTTACTATTATTAATAGTAGTCTTAGAACAAGCAAACTAGCTTTGTAAAGAAAAGAGGTTTATTAGCTCACAGTTTTTGGAAGTTCAAGGGCATAACACTGGCATAGGCTTGGGCCTGGTGATAGCGTTCCAGCTTGTAGAGTCTGAGGGCCGAGCAGAACATCATATGGAAACACAGAGGGAGGACACACATGGATGTCAAAGCTCTGTCTACGTTTTCTAACACCAGGATTGAATTCTTCATGCTCCACTGTGAAGAACTTGTCCACACCTTACCTAATTCTGAAACAGCCCATTCTAAATGTCACTGTCAGATACTACCCTCTTGGTGTCACTTGACTTTGGGGACTCAACTTTGGTGTGAGTTGGGAAGCCAAATCATTCATGCCAAACAGTTAGGCTATGGGTAATGGAGCAGCTTACCACCACCTCAAGAGGCATCCTGAATACTTCTCTATGTACCTTTTAATAGCCACACACGACAACACACACACACACACACACACACACACACACACACACACACCTGGGCATGAGTCTCACATCAGCCCCACTGTGTTCCTGTCATTGAAATGGATCTTTCTGCTTCTGTTGCCATCCGTTTGTCAGATCTTCTATTATCATTTCCTTCCCACTGCTGGGGAGAAGACCACCATGGTCTGACTCGTTAGCTTAAAGCACCTTCTCTGGAAAAATTTATGGCCAGTTTCAAGTTCTAGACAATATTTGGGGGAACTGGGTCTGATGTCTATGTAAGAGATGCTCTCTCTCAGCGATAAACCAGCCACTCAGAAACACAAGGTAGACTTGGTTCCCTGTTGTTCTTGCTCTCATCTAGGTTATGTCTCAAGTCGTTCAGAGTGTCTTAGGTGGCTCTGTCCACTGACTCATGCTTGTGAAATATCTCTGCGGAAGTCACAATCATGTGAAGAGGATCCAAAATCACCAGCAATGCAGGGTTTCAATGGAAGACATACATATGGATTCCCCTTGCCTGTCCTGACTGTCTCCCTCCCTTGATCCTCATGAGTCTCATCAATGTCAGATACCCACTAGGGAATGATCTGTATTCTAAGACTGGACAGTGGTGTCAGGAGCACCTGTTCTTCTCACATCAATTTAACTACACACTCAACCCTATGCATTCTTCAGTGTTGCACAGTCTCCCCCATAAACCTTTTATCTTCCTTACATCCTGCACGTGTCTATTGCCAGAGCACACCCACCATTGCTGCCAAAGCTCATTGTTTTTATGCCTGGACTTGGTCTTTCTTGGTGACCCTTGGTTTTCTCCAGCAGAATACAGCATGCTGGTCTGACCTGGGATCCTAGTGCTCCATGCTCCTGTTGAAAAACTCCCTTTCACCATAATATCTTGATGCTCATCTCTTGACCAACCTCTCTGTCTTATCTCCAAGTCCTGTCCATCACCAGCAGGCACTCCCTTCTCTTCATTGTATTGCTGGAGGAGAGAACCCCTGGAGCACATTTGGATGGCTTTCTACCGACAAAACCATAAGGATCATTGGGAACCTTCCCTATTTTCACTAGGATGTCTGGGAATTTAAGATTCTCCTAATAACCCCATCCTCCTCCTGCTGAGAAGTGTGGATCGCACGGTTATAGAATTGCTGAGAGTCGGTTACCCAGCAAATGGACCATGGGCTATAACTCTAGAAGACATGACCTTGGCTTTATTTCCGCATGGCATATTGTGGTAGTGTTCAAGCCCAGCGCTCAGGAGGCTTAAGCACATCTTTGCCAGAAAATACAATGAGAGACCCATGAAAGAGTAGCTGGAGCTGGAGAAAGTCACGCTAAGGAGATGTGCAAACACTGCCAGGGTGGGTAGTCCCCTGAGGTACACCCACGCTCAGTCACTGATAGCCCAGGATTTTACACTTTCTTCATTTCAGCAAGTAACTTATTGATTGTGAGCAGTGTATTTTCTTGAGCTTTTCTGGGCATAACAGATAGTTAAGTAAGAAAGGGTTGGCACCTGTGCTTGTGTTTAACAAGCAGGGGGCGAGAAGGAAAAAGAAATTGAGTATCTAATACTAGATCAGCAATGGATGATTTGGGTTACGGGAAAGTATTGTGAATAGGATAAATATGGGAAGTGGGACCTGCAGGACTCCTTAAGTAGTGTGGTCATGGGATGTGGCTTCAAAGATGAGACCAGAGCTGGGACTCTAATCATGGAAAGGAGTTTGCTTTCTGAAAATCTGGGAAGGGGGCTTCTAAGGTGTTGGAACATGAAGAGCAGAATCCCTGCACTGGGTAACAGCCCCATGCTGACAATGTGTCCTGGTAGGTGGGGCACAGCAAACTATGTCCTAGGTGAACCTTGGGCAGGTGACCTGGGACCTCACCATTCAGGGCCTAAGGCGTCATTGTGGGTGGATATTAGCCATAAGTGTGGGGAGGCAATGCCAGAGGGCTTATTTGGGGATGGAATTCTTTCAGTTAAATCATGAAAGGTGCTATCCGGTGAATGGGTTTAAGTCCCATAGGGGGGATGGGGGAACTATAAGGAAGAGCATTCTGGAGCTAGGCTAGACACAGTGGTGAACTGAGGCAGGGCAGTGACAGTCAGCTGCTCCTCACACAGGAAGTGATTACTGAGCTTGTCCTCCTCGTCAGGCACAGTTCTGGGATCATGGAGCTACAGGAGACAAACTCATTGTCTGCCCTGGTAGGCCTCCAGTAAAGTGAGTGAGACAGAAGCAAAATCACCAATGCCACAATTATATTTCATGTAACAGATGGTTTATTGCTTAGCAAAGATTGTGGTCCAGACATGCCAGAGACGAGGTGGCTTAAGCGATCACACCACATTTTCTAAGAGCCCTTGTGGATAGGAATTCAAGGTTAAGGTGTTGAAAAATTAACTTCGGAGACATCATCTTAGGCTAGCAAATTTTTCCGCAGTGAAACCTCTCGTGGTCTTTTCTCTCTGTGTAAAAGTCCTTGGTGTCTTTTTGTGTGTCTGGATCTCCTCTTCCTGAAACTACACTAGTTGGATTAGATCAGGGGCTACCCAGCAGCCTCATTTTGGCTTAATTAGTTCTAATGAAGCAGTATTACTAGATACAGACACATTCTGTGTTTCAGTTTCCAGGAGACAGTGGCGCTATGGAGAAACACAGACCTTGGTAAAGCAGTGGCCAGGCAGGTACTGCATTCGGGGACTGGAAGGAACTAATCTTATTAGACAGATGTCCCATAGATGGTGGCTTCCACATCTCTGAGTATTCCTTCCACGTCTGAGGTAGTACCCACAGGCCTTGGAGCTGCTCATGGGATTCCGCGTCTTCTCACCTCTGCGCCTCCTGGGTAGCTGGCTGCACTGCAGTGTTTTCCCCAAATCCTCAGCCTCAGAATTAATTTTACTCAGAAGTTTGCAAGATTTTAACTATACTGAAAAAAAAAATATTTCCTTATGTCTTCAATTTTTTATGAGTCTCTGCTTCTGTCCTTCAAAACATTTTTCTATTGACATAGGACCATAGTTTATCAATAAAGGATTCAATTAATTATTCTAAAAGTTGTGGACAGAGGAATCAGGACTGATTTGCAATCTTATCCTCTTTCCCATTGAAGCTGGCTTTAACTGTTTTCCTCAAAGCTTTCAAAACAGTGACCAAAAGTCAGGCATAATCCTCCAAAGAAATTATTTTCTTTTACCATGGAGAGCGTCTCACCCATATTTTAGAGCCCATTTAACTTGCTGTTGTTGTGATTCAGAATTATTTTGTGGCTATCATCCTCTGCTAGATCTTGGTGCCAGCCCTTAGCAGGGCCACCGCAGTTAAAGCTTCGATAAATGTCAGCACACTGTTCCACTCAGTTTCAAACTTTCTAACTCCCAAGTTGACTTTTAGATTTCTTTTTTTTCGAACCTATTTTCCCCCCTATCATGGGGCCATGTCTCTCAGCCCACAGAGCAACTGCAACACGCTTCTAATGTATGTAGGAGCCTTCACTTCAATTGTGTGGCCTCCTGCTGAGCATTGTCAGGTTTAAAGAGCGAGATAAAGGGCACAATAATACGTCTTCAGATGCTGCACTGACATCTGCAGGAGTTTAAATGTCACCGGCATCAAGGCATTTTGCCCCAAATGCACAGTCGGTTTTCTCTTAACCCTGTTCAGCTGGATCCCATTTTAAGGGGAACTCAGTCTCAGTGAGTAGTCAGGGGGGTGCACAAGCCTAGCAGATGGCTTCTTGGAGGACCCAGGGATACCTGTGTTTGACTGAAGGTTGGCAAGTTGACGTTGGCACAATCATTTCATCCCCCAAAGTGCGGAGGCAGAGGGAAGGTAATGATGGAAAGGAGACTGGAGTTGGGAGTGAAGGGAGGGTCAGAGAAGCCAGGAGCCCCAAGAAGACCAAATGCAAGGAAGATCCCACCCAAAAGATACTGATCATGAGTCAGGGGTGATCCAGGGCTTATCCAGAGGAGAGATGAGAGGGAGACCTATGGGGAGACTGCAGAATGAGAAGATAATTGAGGAAAGTCCCTGTAGTTTAGTGGTTCCCACAGTGTATGGAGGGGGCAGACTCACTGCTGGATTTAGGGGCTCAGATAGGGTACCACTGGCCGTCGAGAATTGTTCCAAGTGACTGAACAGAAGAGCAAGTTATGAGAGGCCACAAATTGGTGGGACCAGAGTACTGATGAGTTTGGTTAAGACTGAACGGTGTTTTCATCAAACGTACTCAAGATTGTACGGGAAAGGACTGCACATAAAATGCAGACTGTTTATTCTTCTGGAGAAATCAGATGATTGACAGCTCTGAACAAAATACTCCCACCTCCACTCTCCTCCCTGCAGCCCTTTCAATGTGGTATGAGGTCCTTTAAGTTCCCCTCCGTATCCACCATTCCATAGCAATTTGCCAACATCGGAACTGGCACTAAATACCAGTCCTCACTCTGCTTGCAACATTTTTTTCTTTATTTTGTGGAAATGTCTCTCCAAAATGGAGGATGAAAAATGGAGCAAGAAGGCGGTGTTTTTTTTTTTGTTAGTTTTGATTTACAGTGGAGCCGCTTTCTTCATTTGCGGAGCAGTTTGGTTGCTGGGAGGGTTTGGGTTTGATGTCCTTGCTGTAAATCAGAAACATCCGTGTTTCCTGAGAACGTGAACACCCGTGGACATTCCACATCTGCATTCTGAATTGGGAAGGGAGGGAGGATGAAATAATGAAAGACAAGAATGGAACTCTGTGGCTGAGAAGGGAGAAGGGGGAGGAGTCAGAAACCTGCAAAAGAGAACTGGCTCTAAGTGTCTGTCTCCTGGAACTTAACCACTTGCCCCATGACCCAAAGGAGAAGAGGAGGGCGACCTTTGTAAAACTCAACAGGATGACTAGATTTTGGAGCCAGGACACTCCCTGCCTATATAGCCTAGACACTCCCTTCCCTTTTGAAACTGGAGTAGAAACAGGCCTACAAGGTTTGTTCCATTTGTAATTATTCAGCCATAGAGAAGGCTGCACTTCCGAGTTCTAAAGACAGGCACGTGTGATTAGACCCTCGGGATTCTGTTTGTGCACCAAGTGACCCACGGGCGCGCATGCGTGGTTACATCCACATAGGACTCAGCTAAACCCTTGCGAGCATGTGTGAGTCACCCGTCACCCACCTCATCAGTGTGACGTAGTCACGCCAACCCCCTGTGCGCATGTGTGGGGCAGCCTTTAAAAGCTGTACCTCAATCTCCAGGCCTGTGCACACTCAAACTCCTAAGCGGATTTGTTGGCGTTCCGTGTCTCCTTCTCACTCGAGCCCAGGTAATTTCACCATTCCTAGCTGAAGCCCCGAGAGTTCCAAACCCGCCCCCCAGAATTATTCAGGAGAGCCAGAGGAGAACAATTGGAAGCAACCAGAGCAGCATGACACTTGTCACATTGGTAGATGGAGACGACCTGCAGAAGCGGTCTCATCTGGGTCTTACACCCATGACAGTTTAGCCACAGGGCTCTGACAGTAGCATGTGGGGGTATCTGAACTCTTGTCAGCTGGTTTAAAGACCAGAGCAGATGGTACATACTTTCTCATGGCCAGTGTCCTCAATCACACTAAAGTCCCTGGGTTTGGGGAGACTCTTACAGGTAGTGGCACATTTTGGTAGACAAGACAGGTCAAAACATCCACAGGGGAAAGGAGCATGGACAGGATCCCTTGTAAAATATTTGGGAGCAAAACGACAAGCCAGGAAAGTCATTACAGCCCACCCTGAAGGTCCTTTCTCTGCACTCTGAGGCCTGTTCAATGACACCGTCTTCCATTTCAAGGTCAAGAAGGCAAGAGAGGGACTAGTTCAAAATGGAGTTTGGGGCTCAGATGGGGCTGAATTCTTTGTTTCTCTCTGTGAAGCTCTGTCACTTTGGTAACTGTTCTAGTTTCATCTCTGTTGTACGATAAAATACCTGATTAAAAAAAAAAACAACTTAGGAGAAAAAAATTTATTTGGCTTAAAATACTAGGTTACACTCTATCATAGTCGGGAACACAAAGCAAGAGGAGCTTGAAGCAGATACATTCACAGTCAAGAATAGAAGGAAATGCATGTACGCGTTCTTGCTTGCTTACTTATTTATTCTCAGCTCAATTTCTCCAGTGACAAAATTTAGGGTCCCCCGCCTAGGAAATGGCACCCTACCCATGCTGCGCTCTATCTTCCAATATCAAGTAACTAATTCCCCTACCAGAAAGGGGAACACTTATTTTCCGCTGATGGGAATGCAAACTGGAACAACCACTATGAAAAGCATTGTGGAGGAAAATCCAAACTCAGAAGATGGAAATAGATCTACCACAGGATCCAGCTACACCACTCTTGAGAATATACCCAAAGGACTCTTATGTCAGCATAGAGGATAGAGGGAGTTGCTCCTTCATGCTCATTGCTGCCCTATTTAAAATAACTAGTAAATGGAAAGGGCCTTACATATCCATCAACTGACAAATGGATACTGTACATGTGGCAATTTTGCACAATGGAATATTAAACCTTTGAGAAAAATGAACTTGTGAAACATTAAGCTGTTAAAAATGAAATTAGGAAATTCTTGGATAAAAGGATGAGGCTGGAAACAATGATTCTGAGTGAGATAACCCAATTCCAGAAAAACAAACATCACATATTTTCTCTCCTTTGTAAATACTACCTTTGAGTTAGATTATGTGTGTGTTTTGTCTGGAATACCAACAGAGATTAGGAAATTAATAAGGAGCCATGGGAGGAGGGGAGCTTTCATGGGAGGAGAGATAGACCGCAGTACTGTGGAGGATTAAAAAGGAGTAATGGAGCCAGAAGGGCTAAATTTGGGTGGTGCATGGGAGGACAGTGTAGTATAATTTTTGTTTGGGTCACCAGCTCATAAATAATGATGCAGAGACTTATTAATTATGAAAGCTCAGCTTTATCTAAGGCTTGTCCCACTAGCTCTTATAACTTAGCCCATTTTTTTTTTTCAAATTAATCTACGTCCTACCATGTGGCTTTTATCTCTATCCTCCTATTCTGTGTGTCCAACTCGTTCAGCGTCTGGCGTGCTTTTCTGCCTCTCTTCTTCCCAGAGTCCTCTCTGTGCCTGGAAATCCCACCCATATCTCCTGCCTAGCTATTGGTCATTAATTCTTTATTAAATCAATCAGAAGGTGCCTTGGTAAAGACACATCTTTTTTGTTTGTTTGTTTGTTTGTTTTTTGTTTTTCGAGACAAGGTTTCTCTATGGTTTTGGAGCCTGTCCTGGAACTAGCTCTTGTAGACCAGGCTGGTCTCGAACTCACAGAGATCCGCCTGCCTCTGCCTCCCGAGTGCTGGGATTAAAGGCGTGCGCCACCACTGCCCGGCTCTAAAGACACATCTTTAAAGTGTACAAAAAAATTATTCTACAACAGGACAATATAGAGGAGAGAATATGGGGAGGGAAACTTAACAGTGAAGGCCTTTTGAGAAAGTCCTGTGGAAACCTACTACTATAGGAGCTTTCTAAAATATGTACTGAAGCATAAAATAAAAGAATTTTAAGAGTTGCCCTGCAAGAGGAGGATAATGCCCCAGCTAGAGACCACATGTTAGTAAATAAAATTCCCAGTAACAGAAAAGGGCTACCTCTTTTTGAGTTGTTGGCCAACAGGGTCCCATAGACCCCACTAAGCATTATAGGCTGTTGTCAATATTGTTGTTTACCTTCCAGAACTTAGTGATAGGATTATATTTTTTAAGATTCTACGTACTTCAAAATGAAGATGGTATTGACCTAGAAGCTTTTACAGTGCTGGAAAGTGCTATGTGGACACAGGAGGAAAAATTAATTAAAACAAAACAAAGAAACACAGAAAAAAATTAAAAATAGTTACCAGTTTTGCACAGCTTCAGACCCTGAATGCTATAACAGCAAGTGACATGAGAAGATATGCCTGTTGGTGCAATTGTCATGAGAGCACCCAATCACCTTCTTATGGTACCGTTTCATGGAACCCATGCCTGGCATCATTAATAGGGACAAAAACTTGTGACTAGATAGGTCATGGGATCTAGAGGATGACCTCATTGCACTATTCTGCTAAATGAACATATAGTATTAAAATAACTACTGCTGACTTATTGCTATAGACCAATGCATCTCAACCACCATCAGAGAAGCTTCTCCTTGCAGCAGACAGCAATGACCACAAAGACTCAACTGGCCAATGTACAGAAAATAAGAGATGCTGGGGTGCCCCGCCCTAAATGGAACATACATACCATCACACCCTTCCCACAAGGCTCAGGCATTATTGTGGAAGAGGGGATGAAAAGAGTATAAGAGCCAGAGACCATGGAGAACATCAAAGAAATGGTGTTTCCTAGACACAGCAGGACCGTTTCACTTACGAATTCTTACTAATAGCGGGAGCAGGCCCAAGATCTGTGTGAGCTCAGTCAAATAAAATGCCAGGATAAAGACAGGGGGTGGTATGAAATCCTATCACTAGCTTAGGAACTGTTAGCATTTAGTAGATGTGGGAAGAGAGCGGGTCAATTTTATTTAATGCTGTGACCATGTAGGTGGACTACATTCTAGGGAAGACTTTATTCCATAAAGATGGGCAAATTTAACTGCACTTATTATAGAGAGGGTAGAGGTGGCAGATGCAGGGCAGAGTGAAGAGCATGGAGGAGTTGGTGATGAATGATGAATATGATTAAAGTATGTTGTAGGAAATTAACATAAAATTAACAAAAATATTACTTTAGAAAATGATAATCCCCAAAGACATGGCTAGAGATGAACCCAAAGTAGGGAGTTCTTCCTCTTTGAGGTCCTCTTTCCAGGTGATTCTGAGTTATGTCAAGTTGACAATTAAAGTTAGCTGTCACAACAATCTTGAGCTTCCTGATGCTAATTCCTACTCTTTACCATCTGCTTCACAGGGATACCATGAAATTAGAATAGATAAAACATGCAAAGTGTTTTGCTGGCTGTTTTGATGTCAACTTGAGACAAGATACAGTCATTTTAAAAAGAAGGAATCTCAGTTGAGAAAATGCTCCCACCAGATCGGCCTCTGGAATAACCTGTGGGGCATGGTAGCAGAGTTTTCCTGATTCATTATTGATGTAGAAAGGCCTAGCCCATTACTGGTGGTGCCACTCCTAGGGAGGTGGTTCTGGATGGTATAAGAAAACAGGCTGAGCAAGCCACAGAGAGCAATCCAGTAGGCAGTCTTCCTCCATGCTCACTGCTGTAGTTCTACCACCATGTGTCTATCCCGAGTTCCTCCTGGCTTTCCCGGATGATGAACTACAAACTGTGAGATTAATTAAGCCCTCCCCTCCCCAAGCTGTTTGTAGTATTTTACCAAGGCAACAGAAACCTCAACTAAGACTTCTACTTAGCACTAAGTGTTTAGTAAGTGTTATTCTTCCTATTTTTCTTGATGTCTTTGGTATCATACGGCCCCTCCATTTAACCCTACCTGGGAAAAGGAGTCTGAGTCCAGCTTATCACTGATTTTATTGATGCTCGTAGAGAATCTTCAATGGATTTAATGACAAAGCTCATTCCTCTTGTCATTAGTGATCAGCTAATGGAAACCAGATATTGCTGTTTTGTTGGGAAATTGTATAGAGGAACACTTGGCCCCACAAACAAGGAAAGAGATGAACACAAGCTATCTAACATGAAACCCAGGCTGATCCCAGGGCTCATGATCCACATGCTGGTTTTGTTTGAAAATCGTGTTGTGCTCTATCCCCAGAATTTGTGTTCTATATCCTACCCATGCTTAAGAGATGCCACAGCGTAAAGCTGAGAATGTAAACTGTGCACCTTTATGAATATGGGTGGGTTTCTGGAATTCATTGGAGCAGTTGTGCTATATTGAGTAAATTCTGGATGCTGAGCATGGTACCTATCCCATGGAAGTATTCAGTAAACGAAAGCTCTTATACTTTCTTTCTAATTTCTTCCTACTATATTCTTTGTCCTTATCCATTGCCATCATTAGCATCTGCACCAGAAGCAAGGGAGGAGCTTTGGGTTCTATGATTCTGCCTTTAACCTACTGTCACTCCCAGGGACAACATTCACTTAGGACCATTTTAGAGATGTGTGGACCAAGTTGTCATAGTAACTTTGAGGGTCTCATAGGATAGGATTCACATCTTGGCACCCTGTTTTCTGGCTGCCCAACTGTGCCAAACCATGCAATGCTCAGAGTCTTAGTTTTGTGATCTTTGAACTGAAGATGCTCTCCTGTCTACTCCATAGATCATGAGGCTTAAATGAGACAATATATGGAATTCACAGTATAGGCCTCACTCTGCAGTGGTCCATCAACTCTTTTCTGAGCCTAGCATCTT
Organism: Microtus oregoni; assembly: GCF_018167655.1. Taxonomy (NCBI): domain Eukaryota; kingdom Metazoa; phylum Chordata; class Mammalia; order Rodentia; family Cricetidae; genus Microtus; species Microtus oregoni. The sequence continues at coordinate 7,694,696 of NW_024543079.1, forward strand.
CTCAGGCACATGCCTATCTGATGGAGGAAGGTCATTGGTTAAATAAAAAGAAACTGCTTGGCCCTCATTGGTTAGAAGATAGGTGGGAGGAGTAAACAGAACAGAACGTTGGGAGGAAGAGGAAGTGAGCTCAGACCCCACAGCTCTCCTCTTGGGAGCAGATGCCTCAGAGAGACGCCATGCTCCCAGCTCCCAGGCAGACGCACGCAATGAAGCTCCGACCCAGGATGGACATAGGCTAGAATCTTCCCCGTAAGCGCACCTAGGGGCGCTACACAGATGATTAGAAATGGGCTAAATTAATATGTGAGAATTAGCCTAGAAGAGGCTAGATAGAAATGGGCCAAGCAGTGTTTAAAAGAATACAGTTTGTGTGTTGTTATTTTGGGGTATAAGCTAGCCGTGCAGGCGGCCAGGGTGCTGGGGACACAGCCCCGCCGCTCCCGTATTACTACACCTATCCTGGACTGCTGTCCCTGATGGAAAAGTGGTGTGGGAAGCTGCATCCTGTCCTCATGTGTTCTTTGGTTTTCTCTCTTAGGAAAAGCACCTCATTTCCTGCGACTCCAGAACGTTGAGGTGAACGTTGGGCAGAACGCCACATTTCAGTGCATTGCTGGTGGGAAGTGGTCTCAGCATGACAAGCTTTGGCTTCAGGTAAGAGTGAGAGAGAATCTTGTTCACATGTTCCCTGCACTGGAAGAACATATATTCTTCAAAGAGGGGTGGGGTGAGGGAGGGTTATCATTTTAAAAGATTCCTGCTCCTTGGCTATTGCTCTCCACCTGTGCTTTTGTGAAAACTTATCTACGGTTCCACTATATTGACATTTTATAGATGGAGAAGCTGATGACAATGTCAAAATTCCAGGTCTAGAATTTGTGAATATGACCTCCCTGCAACTACCACAAAGTACTCTCTGATAAAGTTTGTTATTAAAGCTACACTTAGAAAGGCTAAGATGAACTGAATATTTTAGGATCTGGGTTTGTGACGTCCTTAACAAAAAGGTACTTGGATATCTTCATGAAACAGTTACTCTTTTCTTAGAAAGGGCTCCTGGGATGATCAGATTGTTCTCTGGCTAAATGAGCCCATCACTGAGTAGAGTCCATCAGGATAGTGCTTTAATCGTGGATCCACTTGTCTTTCCTTTCTGCTCATCAATCCTACTTTCCTAGCTAGATGAGAGACCATCTCGGGGTAGAGTACGAAGCCAGAGGATGGGACCAAGAATGAGAGCACTCATGGTGATGTCACTGTCATGCTCCTGTCACTGTGGACACAAGTACAAAGGTCCGAGGGAGCACAGAAGGTAGAGCAGAGCTAAGCCTCTCCCTGCAGTTCCATGAGGCCATCTTTATCCTCTCTCTCTCTCTCTCTCTCTCTCTCTCTCTCTCTCTCTCCACACACACACACACACACACACACACACACACACACACACACACACTTCTTTTTTGCAATGTCTTGCTATATAACCCAGGCTGGCCCAAAACTTTTTATCTTTCTTACTCAGCCCTTCAAGTGAGCCACCATTCCCAACTTACATTTAATATAAATTTTTTTCAAAGAACTTTACTAAAGATAGTCGAGATGTAATGTTTAAGGCATAAAACTTGACAAATTTAATGTATTTGTGTGTGAATCATTTCATAATCGAGTTAATGAATGTTGGTGTCACCTTCCAAGGTGTCCTTGTCTCTGTTTTTAATCTCTCCCTGCCCCAGTGCGGAATAAAGAACCAACGGTGTCTTCTCAAACTGTGTATTACTTTACGTGTTCTACAATTTTGTATCCACATCAGGTTTGGGGGAATGGGTCAGTGGATGAGGCCGTGCTGTGTGTGAGGACTGGAGTTCAGGTTCCCAGAATGCATGAACATTCTTGTGTGGTAGCATGGTATCTAATCCCAGTGTGCCTGTGGTGAGACAGGAGCATCCCTGAAGGCTTATGAGCCAGCTAGCCTGGTGAATGCACATGGACACAAGAGGCGGACCTGTTAAGAGCAAGGCTCCCAGCAGGTATATAAAGTTGCAGTGAGGCTAGGCAACCACTCTCTTATTAAGGCTGCAGTAATGCAGTAGGACAAAAGGGTATCAAAAGCAGCCAACAGTCAGAGACTGCCCCTGCTCCCACTGTTATTTGCTAAGAAGAATCTGCTACAAACATTAATATGCTATGTGTGTGTGTGTTATGTATGTATATATGTATATGGATGTGTTATTCTTTCATTGCTCTTTGGTAAATGTCTAGTAGTGAAATGACCAGGTCTTCTGTAGATGTGAGTTTACTTTCCAAAGAACCAGGAGCTATTTCCAAACATGGAGTTGCCCAGCAGTCTAGGCAAGGGCCCTTGTCTCCCATCCTCACCAACAGCTGCTGTAGTTGGTCTTTTCAATTCAAGTAGTTGTTTGTTTGTACCTCAGTGTGTCGGAAAGTTTGTCTCCCCAGTGACCAAGGATATTCAACGATTCTTCGTGTGCTCATCGGCCCAGGCAGATTCTATACATTTTAATGGCAGTTTATACTGTTGCCTCTCTTCTTACATTTGAACCTTTTTTGTTTCCTACAGTTGAAAACTCCCTGGGCAACGAAGCCCATCTTAGGCACTGACAATTTCCCCTTGACGCGTCTGTCCTCCTTCTGTGTCACTCCATATGAAGTAGCCCTATTGCTTTTTCCATCATAATTAGAGTTAACGCACATTTTGCTCCGGAGAAGCACTGTCATTTCAATGGCATTGATTCCACTGGGTCATGAGAATGAGGGAAGGGCAATCGCGGTATCTTCAGAAACTTTATTTGGGTATTCCAATTATTGTAAGGTCAGTATTGCTGCAGTTCTGACTTGTGTGTACGAAGCCTCGGGTCTGTAAACAGAAGATATTAACGCAGAGCACAGCAGAAGTGGCGAAGAAAACAGACAGAAACACACATCGTGGAGCTCTTACACATCTTATTCATGTCAGCGTTTTTCAGGTGGCTTCCAATAGGAGACAGAGCCAGACAAGATCGTGCAAACTAAAAGCAAGGCACCACGAGGCAGGAAGAACACAAGAGAGCTACTTCTCAGGCTATGACTGTATTTGCGCATCCCCGCTGCTGGCTCTCGGGTCGCGAGTGGGACGCCCGAGCACCACAGGCACCAGTGGGATAAAGAAAGCTTGTCAGACATACAGTTTACAATGTCTGCGAGATAAACACAAACCAATTGCTCAGGAAAATTCTAACTGTTGTTCACACAGAGGCCAGACAGAAATAGCTCCCGGGGGCCCTCATAAAGCTGAGCCTGTGTGATGTAATGAACAGCGTCCCTCACCACAGTCCTATTGAGGGTACACAAGTGGCTTCTGTGGGTCTGCTTCCCATCATAATAACACTCTGTGTGGAAGCAGGCTTAGGAGGGGGAGGGGAACGGGGGGCACAGCTCGAGCAGGGGTCCTCAGCTTTCTGCTAATCTATCTCTACCCGGGGAGGCTTTAAACTTAACGCAGTGAATGGATAGATACAATAACTACCCCTGCAAGGAAGGCTCCTTGGGTATTGGCTCCCTCCTCTATATTTTAGGGAATATTAGGAAGGAGGGCTTAAATACTAGGCTTCTTGCCAAAGGCCCGTGTTGACTAGTGAAGTTCCAGGCATGTGTGCAACATTATGATTGGAAGCTATTGAACAGGGCAGGCACAGGGAAACAGAAACAACGGGACACACACATGTACACACAAGTATATGCAGTATACAGACAGGTCCTTTGTTTCTGGAAGATAATTAGGCTCAAAACTAAAATCATCAGTGCTAGGTTTTTCTAAAATTAGCTTCATTTATGGCAGTTTTCTAAGGAAATGACCAGAAATGGGGACAAAGATGTACCTGTTACTGTAGTCAATTGAACAGAAAACTAGAAAGAACTGGAATATTCTGCAAGTGGTTAATTAAGTAAATGCTGGGATGAAGTAATTAAGTACCAGATGGTGGACAAATACTTAATGATATTCTCATAGTATGTAATTAAGTGAAAAATGCAAGCTATAAAGCAGTTAATATATTTAATATTTTAAAGAAAAAACATGTGCATACCTAAATATGTATGGTTATATACTCACTTATATAAAGTACATACATCCCTATATATCATGCATATGTATATATATATGCTTATAATACTATAAAGCATACATCAATGTTACTAATTGTGGTAGTAGATCATATAAACTATTTCGTTGAAATATAAATTTCATTGAAATTGAAATAGAAATAATATTTCATTGAAATAGTAAAAGTGAATGCAGAAAATTACAAAAACAAAAATAAATACCTTTAAGAGGGGAGGAAATGGTCACTTTCCCTTAGATATAGGTATTCTGGGGATAGTAGCAAGTGTCTCCTAGGGTTGAGTGGCCAGTTTCAGTGTGAAGGCTAGCTTCCTGGTGAGGACACAGACCAGATTCTCTCAGGCATACTGTTTATCCAGATGGGTGTGTAGAATATTCTGCATGTGTCTTCTTTTCTTATCACAATGCATGGCGGATGGGACTCTACCCTCATCCAACTCCGCAGGGACGTCAGAGCAGGACCACCTGTCAGGACGACCATGGAGCTGGCCTTTGAGGCCTCTCTACAGAGAGTATGCTCCCCTGGGAGTCTGTACAACCAATAACAGTTGCCACCTCAGAAATGAGGCCTTGTGTCCAGATGGTCTGCATGGATCTCAGCAGGGTCTGTGTATGGGTTGAGGCAATCATAGGCACCGGAGAGGGTCTGACAGGGAAAGGGTCTCATTCTGGGAACCCATCACTTTATGTCAGCTGCACCAGGCTGTGAGATAAGAGGCAGTCTGTCAGTCCGCATAGTCTCTTGTCAGTCTGCATAGCAGCAATTCTCCCTGTTAACTTCTTACCTTGATCCCTGGGGAAGCACTGGTAACCAACATGCAGAGAGTGCTGAGTGAGGAATCTCCTCCCCCAAACAGCTCTGAACTTGATGATGTCCTTCTGTGTCGGGCTTCTACATGGTGGTCATAGAAATGACGCTACAAGGATGGGATAGCCAAGAGAGATGTCCTGAGGGCCTACACACAAAACACTTGGAAAACCCATGAAAGATAATGCTCACCGTGATCTTTCAACAACAGCAACAAAAAGCTGACATTAACAGTCCCGATGAGGGGAAGCATGGGCAAGAGGGGCGTAAATGAGGAATTCAGTGTCAAACTGGGATTGAGCAGGAGAGCCAGGATAAGGATGTGTGTTGCATCCTAAAGTCTTGGGTTACTTTCATGTTGCTTGGCCACACCAAATCTAAACATTCTTTGCAGGTGGATCCCTATTAAAAAAATGTAACTTCAAGCTGGGAAAATGGCTCAGTGGGGAAAGTGCTTGCCATGTTAGCTTGAGGACCTGAGTTCAATCTCCAGCACCCATGCACATCTGCAAGCTCCATGCTTGGGAGGCAGAGACAAGACAATCCCTGGGTTTGCTGTCCAGTCACCTTAGCTGATTCAGACAGCTGAAGGCTCAGCAGGAATCTTGTCTCAGTAAGGTGGGGAGTGATTGAGGAAGATATCCAATGTCAGTCTCTGTCCTCCCACCACACACACACACATGTGCGCACACACACATGCACACACCTATATGTGTGAACACAGATGCACATGCACACACGCACATGCGCACATATGCACACACATTCCTTTATTTAGCATACATTTATGCCTCTACTTTTCCCTCTACTGTACTAGAGACTTAAATGTATTTGAATTCCCCAAATCTGTAAGAAAATCAGTGAAATAAAAATATACTTGAAATGTCACTCAAACTGACTTCTCTGGATGCATGTTGGCTTTATTGCCCCCTCCTTAGCCATGTTTCATAAATACAAGGTTGATATTTGCAATGTGGTTTTCTTCAGCATCCATCTCTTTCTAAAAGCCACCCTTGTAAATATCAGCAGTGTGTTCCTTGTTAAAACCCAGGGATGCTTATCAGTCCTGATACAGATGTTCCGTGGCTTAAGGATGGAGTGGCATCCCGATCAACCCGTACTGAATGTGAGTGGCATTTAAAGTACATTTAGTGCATTCAAGCTAAGGGTCAACGTAGCTCAGCAATGCAGTGTATTGTGGAGTTCCAGTTGCTTTCCCATCTCATTGCTGACTGAGTGGAAGCTGGGGGCTCCTGCCTGCTGTCCGTCATCTTCACAAGTAGTGTAGCCCAAATGAAAATTCAAAAATGAAAGTGCAAGTCCTGCTTAATATGTACCATGTTCATACTGCTCTGGAGTTGGGGGTGTTCTCCGTCAAACCCCCATCAGTGGGGTCACTGTCTGTACTTGACTATTCTTCCACTGAGTACTCCTTCCGTGAACATCTGCCTGCCCTCCGGGGTCCCTGAGGTCATGAGCCAATCACTGTTACAGGATTGTTTTGTTTTTAGCTGATTTGCAGGTTAACAGGATGCTTCTGGAAGACGTGGGACTCCTGGTTCAGAGATGAGGGGTGGGTGTAAAATGATGTCCCAACATGGGAGATCTGTGTCATAGCCATGTTAAGAAAAGTACATTAATATTTATTAGTAGACATTATTGAGATATAAGCTATGATCATTAATCACTTTTTTTAGTTAAGGTCTTGACACCTCATACTTTATCTTCTCTGATATTCTTCACCCAAAGGTCACTCCAGATCAACAAATAGCTCCAGGATATGCATGACGCTCCTGGTAGAGCGTTTCCCTAGTGTGTGCCGTGGCCCTGGGTTCCATATCCAGCTCTGTGAAAAGTAAATGGAAAACAGCTTCATCTGTGCCTAACGCCCGCGTCCTTTCTCCTGTCATAGGCAACTCTGAGGACCCTGGCTACTCTGACCTGGAGCCTTCTCCTTAGATATGTTTCTCTCTTATGCCGCTTCTTTGTGCCTTTTCTCATCCTTGGCCTATGCTTTCAGGATTTATTCCAGTTCAGCTGGCTTCCTCCTTGGCTAGAAGCTGGGGGCAGAGTGCTCAGAACTAATCTTTGCCCTGCCTCCCTCCTGGAGCTCACCTTCTGTGGGTGAAGACAGACCATTGAGCAACATAGCTAACTATTCCATCACAAAGTGGAAAGGCTGCTTGGGGAAGATGGGGGAAGCAGGGAGGGGTGCGTGTTCAGTATGGGTAGCAGCTTGGGAGGAAGTGGCCTTCCTATGAAGCTTGGAGGGGTGGACCACTCTCAAACAAAGGAGGTTGTCTCTGGGAGTTGGCAAATCTGCAGGCCCTTCCCCACCTGCTTGTCATGTCTGCTTTGCTGCAAGTCTGTGGCTCTCTGTGGGGCCTACACCAGTCCTCTTCTGGGTCCACAGGAGCTCTGGACTCAGGCATCAGACCCAAATGAGCCGCTGGCCATGAATGCAGTGGACCCTTGGAAGGCTTTCAGAACAGCTAATCAAAAATGATTTATGTCTACTTCTATTTCTTTTAACTTTTAATAAAGAATAATCAAAAGCTATTCTTTAGAGACTGCCAAAAAGGTACAAATGTGCTCTTAAGAGAATTGATGGGCACGATTCTAGTAAGTTTCCAAATGTCATACCATTGCAGGGAGGACTGGGGGTGAAAAGAATATTCATTACCAATGGATTGTGGGAATGTCACCTAAATATTTGCTGGCTGTGAGACTCCTGGAGCAATCAGACCATTTCAGCTGGAAATGTTGGCCCTGATTATTTATTTATTTACTTACGTTTTTGAATCCCGAAGCTCAAACTAGCTTGTGAGACTGCAAGACCCTGTATTAGAATATCTTCTCTTCAGCGAGTGTGCAGTTTGTTATGTAGAACCAGCCACAGTTTTCTTGTATTAAAGACAGCCTTGTCCTCATTTCTGCCAATTATAAATCAATTGCAAGCCTGGCGCCTCTCTCTGAAATTATGACAGCCCTTTTCCCCCCCTCATGCTGTGTCTTATCTCTTTGTGAAGGGGATAATGTCATGGCACAAGAGGTGAGTGGAGAAGGAACAGCAAAGCAGTGAGGCCATAATAGATGCCTTGATAGATAATTAGGAAGTGGTAACATAATTAGGAATAGAATATGCTCTGTGCATTAGGCATAGCTCTTCTCTAGGTGGTTCCCAAGACAGAGATCCTCCCGGAGGTGGAATGGCGTGTATGTTGAGGGGATAACGAAGTGTAAATATTACTAGATCATTTTCTGCAATGGATAAGCTGGCTTACCCACATAAAACAATGCAAGCTTAAAGGAAGTAGAATACAAGTTTATTTTATAGAGAGGTGAGATAGAAATATATAGATTGATAGATAGATAGATTGAGAGATTGCTTTTGAGTTCATGGGAAACTGTTATTACCCTGAGAGGGGTATTGGTAAGCATGAGATTGAACTGAAGGTTGTTTAGGCTATAAGACCCCTTTGTTCTGGTTAGAGCATGTGTCCCATTCCTGGATTTATTGGAATGTATGTTCCTCTCTAACCAGATGCAGCTCCATTGACCTTGGTAAGCAGACAGAACCTCTGGTAAGCTTCTGTGGGCAGGACTCAGTCATCATGATGTCAGGAATGTGGCTCTGTACATACACCCTGGGATGGGTGTAGCCTTCTGCAATTAGGTACCTTTGGTGCAGTGAAAAATTTTCAGCCTCAGGAAATTGTCCTAGCAATAAAGCAGCTAATAATTTGTGTATTCTGGTGTTATTTGTCTACTTGCTTTCCCCTGAAGGACAGAGAATGAGATTAGCCTTCAAGTTGTTGAACCCAGATCAAGGTGAGTGGCACTGGCATCATCTGAGAAGCTGTTAGAAATGAGAATATCTGCCTTCACCCCAAACAGCTGGAATCACTGTGTATGTGATTCGGATGAACACTAAAAACTGAGAGCCATGGATCTATACTGATGAAGATGGCTTCAGAAAGCCTTGTTCACCTACTGATCTGTCAGCTGCTATAACTTGATACTATGGGACGTGTGTGTGTGTGTGTGTGTGTGTGTGTGTGTGTGTTTGTGTAATGTCTGTTTATGACTTACAGACTTATAGGCTTCAACTATTTCTGGAGAATCAGGCCTGGGCTTTCCATAGAGCAGTCATTGATTTTCAAACACAGAAGCATCTGGAACCTTCCAAGGTCCACCTTCTGTTATAGAGCCACTGAGGGTCTGTGCCTGTCACACAGTGGACAGCCAATGGGTGCTGGTGGTGAATGGCCTGTTCCTGAAACAGACCATCTAGGCATAGTTCCTCCCTCAGCAAAGTTACAAAAAACCGTGCTCTACTGGGGCTCACGGGCCAGCTTCAGTGCACTTGGGAACTTGCTAAAGATGAAGAATCCCAGGCCTGCTCACTGAATCACACATTATAAAGAAATATTTTATTGCTCGATATATATATATTATATATATAATATATACATAATTTTATATTGAAGATCAAAGCAAATTTGAGTACTAATGAAATTGATATGCTTACTAATTTTTGCATAAAGAATTAAATCTTGGCTAAATATTTGATACTGTAGGATGGAGAGTTTCTTCAACACTTTTAAGAGTTGATCAATATTTTAATTTTATAATTGCCAATGATAAGAATTATGCTGCATATAAATACATAGTGTGTGTGTGTAAAATCAGTTTTAACAAGGTCTCTACTTTAAGCCATATTTCTTGACTTCTCCTCCAGCTTTGCTCCAAGGTGGTTTCAAATGTATTAGAGACAGGGACTTACTATATAGCCCAAGTTAGCCCCAAACACTCCACCTTCTTGTTTCTGCCTCCCAAGTTTTGAATTCAGAAATGTTCACCATCACACTTGCTTAAGTAGAACTATTAATTATTATGAGCCATAGCATACTTTAGCAAGCATCAGTCTGTTAAGATACAAATAGCCTGATTGATTAGAATCAGTCAGTTCCCAGTTGATGAAGTCTAAGGCAGGGCCAGAGAGCCCACATTTCTAGTTCGCAAGGGATGCTAATGTAATCCAGTTTGAGCACCAGCCTTGAGAAGCACTGTTGTAGGCTATTCTAAGAGCAGGCCTTTTTTCCACGCCCACCCCACTCTTCCGCTGTGAAGTAGGCTATTTCAATGCCCTATTTCATGTTATATGTTTTTGCCTTTTTGTTGTTTTGCTAGAATCTTTACCCAGCCTGTGAATTCCTCTGGGCAGAAATTATACCTTCCACGCCCCACAGTCTCTCATTTTCTGTTTTGTAAAATAATGAGTACATTTCCAGAGTGATTAATAATAGAATAGGGAAAGAGGAGAGAACCTGAAGTCCAAGCTCCAGTAAACAGCATCTACAGGAGGAGGAGATCAGCTGCAGCTCTCCTAAAAATTTACTCTGCTAACCAGTTCCCCAGGGCTACTGAGGTGGCCGGGCCAATGACCACCCTTGGAGGACTTCCCCAGGGATGTGAAGAGGAACGAATCCCTCATGTGCTGGCCAGTGAGCACACTACTGAGTGAAGTCTAAGCACTCCAAAATGCCAGCTAGGGCCAGATGTGGTAGCATGACTGTATTCCAGGGATGCCAGGGTAGGAAGTCGAGACCAGTTTGGGCTATCCGGTAATTTAAGAGGCTAGCCTGAGCAATAGAGAAGATGGTTTTAAGATCTTAAAATACAATCATATTAGCTTGACTTTTATTCAATGCTCACATTAATCTTAATTTAAACAAAGTATTTATTCAGTTCTGTTCATTTATGTAGTTCTCTCTTTCTTTGTGTGTGTGTATGTGTGTGGTGTATGTGTGTGTGTTGTGTTGTATTATGAAACAATGTTTTATTGTAGAAAACTTGAGCTTTCTGCTGAGCAAGTATTCTATCATGGTCACTTCCCACTAAAAACAACAATACAACCTATGAAAGCAAATTATTTAGAAACCAAGTACTCATAGGTTTCAAAGTGATGCTTGCTGGAATTCAGGGGCACCATGTGTGATTTACATTAGGAGAAGGTGGAGATAGGAAAGTGTCAGGCAGCATGGATGCTTTTATTGTCCTTACCAGAGTCTCTGTAGAAGTCAAGAGTTCTTGTTCCCTGAGCCGGTGCATGTAAACTGATTAAGGCTCTAGCTTCCTATTTCTAGGAGCCAACTTCAGCCAATGGTAAGTTTCCTCATGTTGCTATGACTATACCTGGCCACACTCGTAGTTCAAGTGTTGGCTCCTGGTTTCTAGGCAAAGACTTCTCTTTTCACTAGTGACACCCTTTTAACCATAAAAAAGTTTACCCTTATATATATAGGTATATCCTTATAAATAGGATGTATAAGACAGGCATGTAAATCAAACACATTGGCAATAAATTATAAAGAAATATTTTATTGCTTGATATATATATATATAATTTTATATTGAAGATCAAAGCAAATTTGAGTACTAATGAAATGGATATGCTTACTAATTTTTGCATAAAGAATTAAATCTTGGCTAAATATTTGATACTGTAGGATGGAGAGTTTCTTCAACACTTTTAAGAGTTGATCAATATTTAATTTTATAATTGCCAATGATAAGAATTCTGCTCTTTATAAATACATACTACAAAATGCAGAGTATGTTTAGGGCAATTTTAGAAATTGTTGTATTTAATAATTAAAAAAATAAAACTCAAGTCAGATACTCAAACAAAAGTTCTAACAATCTTTAACATGAACAGTCAAATATGGCATTGTAGGACAATTAATAAAAACCCCGAGTCAGATATTGGGGTTCAACCTGAAGGTCAGAAAAATAAAACAGCCAGCCACTGACTCTTATCTCTACTTCAGTTGGAAATGATGATTCTGCCTCCAGGAATCCTCAGAATGCAACTGTGTCTGAGAGCTGTCCCTCCCATTTTATAATCCTCTCTAGGGCTGGGATTAAAGGTGTGCATCACTACCGCCCGGGGTTCAATGGCAAAGTAGCAAGGCTACTAGGATTAAAGGTGTGTGCCACCACTGCCTGGGCTGTAAGGCAGTTTTACTCTCTGATATTCAGGCAAGCTTTATTTATTCAAATGCAAATGAGATATCACTACATGGCATGGTATGCACAGTGTTCATGCCACAACCTAGGGTCTCAGTGAAGGATTATCTGAGATGCTGGCCCATCAGCATGTCTGTTGGGGATTGTGTGGATTGCTTAGCAAGGACACTATTGAAAAGTTAGGGGTACCATTCCTTGATTTTATACTTGGGCTGCAGAAGAATAGACAAAGCTAGTTCAGTAATAAACGTGTATGCATTCGCTTCTCCCTGCTTGACTGTGGATGTGACCGGCCGATTTAAGCTTCTTCCCTAGGACTCCCTGATAGGCTGGATTTAATACAGAATTATGAGCCAGATGACAACCCCTTTTCTTCTCTAAATGGCTTTATGTCAAGGTATTTCATTATAGCAAAAAAAAAAAAAAGAAAGTATGATGTTCCCCTTGTCAATTAAACTCATGGATCTAGATTTCAAATCCTTTCCTTGTTTAACCAAGTTCCCTCTTGTTTTTTTCCTTTGCATTTCCTGTTATGCCTTTATCTGGGACTGGAACAGTAGCTATGGCATGTGCTTCTTACACACTCCCTGTGCTTGAATCCCTTCATATGGTCATAGCATTCAGACACCCAGGTCTCTTCCTGTCTGAGCATGCATGTCCTGCTCTTGGAGTACTCTAGATTTCTTCCTCTGGAATCTTCCATTCCTGCTTGTCCACCATGACCTCCAGCCCTCACCTGCTCTTCCCTGCCTGTTTGGAGCCAGTCACACTCACAGGCTGTTCCCATCAGGCAGCGCTCCTCTTTCTGAATTTAACCTCCATTTCTCCTTGCCCACAGTCCGTCCCTGCACTCTCTCTGCCTTGACTCGGGGGCCCTCCTGCTTGTCCCTGCCCTGCTGTTACCTGCTCCAAATATGACAAGGATGATTATCAAAAGGGCCTGCTTTCCAGAGATTTCATAAGACAACCTGCAATTTCCTATCCTTCAGTGGGAGAAAGGTTCTCAGTTCAGGAGCTGAACAGAAAAAAAAAAAAAAAAAATGTGAACGGTTCAGGGGAATGCACTTAATCCTCTTCAGTTCTGCCAGAATCTGACATCATTAGGAAGATAAGTAAATAATACTGGAGGCAACATCAAGATAAGATGTAAATGCGCACAGTGCAGCGTGAGCACTTAACCAGCCCTTTCTCTTAGTATTAGTTTCTTATTGCGGTTGAAATAAATTCTACAAACCTAACGGCTCAGAACAAATTTATTTCTCTGCCATTGTTGAGATGAGCAGTCAGAAAGGAGCTCCAGCGAGTCCTGCATATGGCGCTCAGGTGTTGGCGGGCTGTGTTCCCTGTCCGTGTGTCCAGCCAGTATATAGACTGCACGTGGCCACGGATAGCAATGAGTGCAGCCCACTGCAAAATCGTAAATGTAAAAGCTGTTAAGTTTCTGCAGTTGTTTTTGTGTTTGGTTGTACGTCCTTTTGTTAATTTCAAAAGAATATTTATTTTAATTTTATGTGTATGAGTCTTTTGCCCTCATGTCTGTGTACCATGTGCATGCAGTGCCCAAGGTGGCCAGAAGAGGGCACTGGATGCCTTGTAACTGGAGTCACAGATGATTAAGATCTGCTGTATGAATGCTGGAAATTGAAGCCAGGTCCCCTGGAAGAGCAGGCGGTGCTGAGTCATCAATCTAGCTTGATTGTAGTTTTTTGTTTTTTTTGTTTTTTTTTTTTCCATTGTGAACTTTGGAGATGATGATGATGTTTTACAATGACAAAAGTTTGGTCTGCTTGTAAGTGTCTGGGGAGAATGCCTTCCCTCTAATAAATGATACAGTGACCTCCAATTTCCTGTTATAAACAATACCCGTGAGTCAGTTAGCTCCTGAATCCCTCCTTCAGATTCCAGTGGGCAGCAGCCTCCCTCTAACCTGTCCTTCTGACCATACCTCCTTCTCTGACGCTCATGCTCCTCCTCCCCCTCTTTAGCTTGAAAGCCTTTGTGGTACATTGATCCCAGGTGTGTGTGTATTATATATACACACGTGCACACATATGTATATGCACATATATGTTTATATACGTATATGTTTGCATTTTCACAGGTTCTGGGTATTAGGCTGTGCGAATCTTTGGGAGGGGAGCTATTATTGCACTGACAGAATTTTTCTTTGCTGTTTTCATGGTTAATTTGCCAACTCTTGTAACACCAGAATGTGCCTTAATGGTAAGTGTTTTGTGTGCCTTCTCATTTATCGCCCACAGTGGCTCCACAGGTGAGAAGTTTTTGATGAATCTATTGTGTATGGAAAGAAAGAGAGGGGAGGGGAGAGGGAAAGAAAGGAAAGCTTTATAAATAAATTGGGTCAGACAATATCTAACTAATCCTCTATCACTGACTCATGCATGTATTAAAGTGTTCTTGCGTTGCCTTGCTAAGAAAGGGTGAAGATGGAACACTTTGGGTGACCATGTATCTTCTGAAATCCCCTCCCCTATACACTCTGTACCTTTTCCAAATCAGGGTTTGATTCTTCTATTTTCCAGAATCTTTTCAACATTCTCATCACACTATTGTGAAGTGGGGTGTTCTTTAGTATCTGGTAGCTTTTAGTACCCGGGCCTAAGCTGTATTATTTCTTGCAAGGATTCCCCAAGGCATGCACAGGTGTTTGGGGGCTATAGTCCCAATGACTTCTGCTCCCTTATGTGACTTTATTTTGGTCATGCTGGGTTATTTCTAGCATGGGAGGAAGGTGTGGCTACCTTTCTTGTTGTCCTGATTTGGGGAAATGCCGTTTTCTTTAGTATTTGGGAATGCAGAGGTGATTCAGTTTGAGGTTGAAAGTCCTAAGAATGTTAAAACATTGTAGTGAAGGAAATTGTCCTCTTTGACTCCCGCGACTAATTTGAAGCAGGTCTCTCCTCTGGTGGGAGCATTGGTGACTGCTTCCTGTCTCTTGGTCTGCCGTATCCTCATGGGCTCATCAGCTGCCCTGCCCATTCCTGTATCCCTATCTTAACATGTCCCTCATGAGAGGTAGATTGGAAACTGACATGAAAAAAATGGGTTTTGCACATGGATAGATTATGTACTTCATGGGAGAAGCAAAAGAGATCTTATCTGGAAAGACATGGGGCCTGGGAATCATAAATAGCCAGGTTTCTCTAAATCCAACCAGACAATTAAAACCCTCGGTTTCACTTGAGAGATAAAAATTACATTAAAGCAGGCAATGGGGATGAAGTCTTAGGGAAAAATGTTTGAGCTGATGCGGGGAAGCCTGGATGAGGGATGTGTTTGCTCTACATATTTATTTAACCTCTCTGACATTTGATTCTTCTGAGAAGAGCAGCAATAACACACACCTCAACAAGGCTGTGAAGATTAAAATGGAGGATTACACAAAAGCACCCAGCTCGGGATCAGCTGCATACTAGGTGCTTAGTAAATATCCACTCAAAATGCATCCTCATGCATGCCTTCCCAGCTACTACAGCTCGCTACTGTGAAAGAATCTATTTAACCCAAAACATCACACCTAAAATTCAGGTTGCTGAAGACAAACACTTATGTGTATTTGCCCTGATCCTACAAATCTTGGTAGAGTTGGCATAGGAAAATGAATGGGATTTTTGTCTCTTGGGGACTCATGGTCTCAAGTGGGGAACAGTCATGGACCAGGATGTGGGAAAGGTTTGCACAGTACAGAGAGGCACAGCTGCCTTTCAGATGGTGGCGTGATTGATGAGGGAACTTCCTAGAGGCAGTGGCAGGCTAAACATTGATTAGTGGGAAAGGGACTGTTCCCAGGGATGTAGAACATTCCAGGCAGAGGAAAGAGGGCATGGCAAAGAGGAGAGGTGGAAATTATCTACAGTGACAGTCTAGGGCCAATGGGAGTCAAAGCCATTAAGACATTGATCAGCAGCTGAGGATCTGAGAGCAAGGCAGATTACTAATACTCTGTGTGGGCTGAATTGTTTGTTAATCTGCCGAAGGCTGTCTTTGGGGAAATACTGCGGTTACTGCTTATGAGACTGAAGGAAAATAAGAAGCAGGAAGGTTAAGGGAATAAAGCCAACTCCAAAAGTGTGCTGAGCCAGGAGCTGAGGCAATTAGGAGAAGCTTTGGTCCCAGTTCCTCACAAGCAGACATCCTTCTCCTTGAATCAGTTTTTCTTGCCCTCCCTCTCTTCCTTTCTTCCTATTTTTTGAGACAGGGTTCATTATGTAGACTTGCCTCAAACTTGGAAGCCATCTGCCTCAGCTTCTAGAATGCTGAACTAACAGACCTGTGGTAGTACATTCAGTGGGTGGGGTTTGAGTCAGAACCATAGCTCAGACTAGATGGAAGCAGTTTGTCATTCTATTTCAAGGAAGTCCTAGGCCCCTGGAGCATTCAAGGGTCATGGAGTCTATGTTGAAGGTTTCTAGGAAGCCCTGGTGCTATGATTTCTTCTTCCTTTTCTTCCTGTGTCTTCAGCAATGGAATGGCAGAGACACGGCCCTCATGGTCACTCGTGTGGTCAACCACAGGCGCTTCTCGGCCACTGTCAGTGTGGCAGACACCTCTCAACGCAGCATCTCCAAGTATCGCTGTGTAATCCGCTCAGATGGTGGGTCCGGTGTGTCCAACTATGCAGAGCTGATCGTGAAAGGTGAGTGCCACCTTGCCACAACTTTGCCAACTGGCTGGATGCAGGATCTTAACTCCATTTTTATACAGCTAGCCCCTTCTCTCGCCTGTTGCTTCCTTGTCCTCCCAACAGCACAAGACAGGTTTACAGTCACTGTTCTCCAGAACGTTCTCCCATATGAGATAGCTACATGTGGGATATCTACCACAGACGCAACCTGCAAGCTTGACTTGAATTTGTATTTCAAATCAAGATGATCACATGTCCTTTGTGGTTTAGGGATGTCCTACTGAAATGTTCTCTTAGAATTGTTTGTGAGGGTTTTATAGCTGCAAGTTTCCTATAATGACAGTATTTCAGGAAGACTGTTGAAAGAGGGAGCCTACCTCCCAAATGGTCTTGAGTCAACGCTCATCTGTTTTCTTGTGTTTGTTCACCTTGAGGTATGTCCATGATTTCCCTTACAATATGCACATGGGCCCTGCCTTGATTACTTTCCTGTTGCTAGGACAAAACACCATGACTGAGGCAGCTTATAAAATAAAACATCTAATGTGAGGCTCATGGTTCCAGAGGGCTTGAGTCCATGATTATCATGGTAGGAAACACAGAAGCAGACAAATAGGCATAGATCACCATCAGGAGCAGAAGCCAAGCAC
Source organism: Microtus oregoni (assembly GCF_018167655.1). Taxonomy (NCBI): domain Eukaryota; kingdom Metazoa; phylum Chordata; class Mammalia; order Rodentia; family Cricetidae; genus Microtus; species Microtus oregoni. The sequence goes on from NW_024543079.1 coordinate 7,711,945, forward strand.
ACACATCTTGATCTACAAGCAGGAGACAAAGCGAGGACTAACTGGGAATCGCCCTGGCTTTTAAAACTTCAAAGTCCACCCCCACTGACACACCCCTTTCAACAAGGCCTTACCTATTAAGCCTTCCTAAAAAGTTCTATCGACTGGGGACCAAGTATTCAAATGTCTGCGCTTCTGGGGGCCATTCTCATTCAAATCCCGCATTCCCTTTCCTGCCTCTTTGGAGGACTTTGGCAAACCCTAGGCCTACTAAAGCTCTTCTTTGAGTTGTCCTACCTATCAGGCCCATGCCGTTTGTGCTGCTTTGAATGAGCCCAGTCCTCACAGGCTCCCACATCTGAACACTTGGCTTCAGGGTCCTGGCACTGTTTGAGAAGGCCATGGAACCTTTAGGAGGCAGAGCCTGGCTGGAGGACGTACCTCACTGGGGACGGCTTTGAGCGGTCAGAGCCTGGGCCTCACCCGGCTTCTGCTTCGCTCTCTGCTTTGTGTTTGTGACTGAAGATGTCCTCTCTCGTCTTCCTGTTCTGGCCGCCTGCTGTTGCCTCTCCCTCCATATGGACTCCCCTCTATCACCACAAGCCAGAATAAACTCTGCCTCTGGTCATGGTGTTACACATCAGCAGAAAAGAAACGAATGCCCGTTCAGTCCAGTGCATTTCCCTCTTTAAAAATCTCCATATTCACAGTCATTTAAGTATTTCCAGGTGTTTCTGTTTATATCATTTCTTCCTTTGAGTGTGCAAAAATTAACAACTCAGTACAGTTTTTCCAAAACAACAACTAATAATAATAATTTTAGGTTTTTTTTATTATTATACAGAACCAGATTCTTTCCTTAGATAAATCTCTGGAAGTTGAATTGGTAGACCAAAGCATATGAATATCTTTATGAATTTTCTTCTCTCTATTGTAATATTGCTTTTGCAAAGAATGGTTTGGCGGTTTACACAGGCAGCAATAGTGTATGAATGTATTAATTTTATCACTGCTATGTTCACTGATTAAAATTTCAATATAGCAATATTTAGTGAATGAAATAATGAACCTGTTTGGATTGTGCCAGCTGTAGAATAATACCTGCTGTGTTTGAAGGGAGAAAATAGCGCCTGATTCTCAGAAGGCTCTGGCTGTTTGCGGTTGCTGCTCTCACTGCTGCTATGCTTTTACTTGAGCATGGATTGGTGTAAAAACTTTAACTTCTCATTGCTGGCTCTGTGGGACTGGTGGCTTCAATGGGACCAGATTGGAGAGCACTGCCAGGACTCTGTGTTCTGAGCTATCCTGACTCTGTAGATAGTCATGGAGGATGATGTATTAACACTCACATCACCCTTGTTTCCTCTCCTACTGTGATGGGCAAGAAGGACTGCCAGTTTGACAGGGTCTAGATTCACCTATGAGACAAGCCTCTTGCTGTGCCTATCAGGATTACCCAGATTTGATTGGCCTTGGGACGTACCTGTGTTGGATTACTTATATTGAATCAACCTGGGAAGAATATCTTAGCTATGGACAGCATTGTTACATGAGCTGAGGTCACAAACTGAATAATAAGAAAATGAGCCCAGAAGGAGCATCACCACCCTCTGCTTCCCAAATGTGGATGGAATGTAACCAGCTGCCTTGAGCCGCTGCTGTCTACCACAGCGGACTTCATTCTGGAACCGTGAGCCAAATTAAACCTTATCTTCAATTGCTTCTCCCAGGATATCCTAGCCCAGCTCAGCAATAGGGAAAGGATATAGTGCACCGGCATGGCTCTTACCACACTTCCCTTTGCTTGTGCTTCATTTAGGCCCCCTTTTCAGACGTGAGCTCTGGCAGTGTGAGGGTCTCTTTCAAGGCTTACACCTAGCACGGGTTCTGTGTGCACTGAACGACAGAAGTTGCTAGTGTTTGACTGCTTTCATCGGCATGGTCCATCATTTCCTGAGTCTCACTTTAAGATTTCTGTGCACTCTGAGTGCATATTGGCTTCCGCAGGCACTTACTCCATCACCAGAATGTCATGCACCTTCAAGCCAAAGATCAACAAATGAGGTGGTCATGAACAAAATAATATTTAAAAAGGCACCTTTAAGTTCATTCACATGAAGTGCCATTAAAGTATAAAAGAAACCATCACTTTGATTGCATTAGGTTCAGATCTTAACTTTTCTGGTCCCATAAGATTGATTCGTGTGACACAGTGGCCTTTGCAGGCCTTTCTAATACTCAGTGACTGTGTAATTTCCTGAGCTGTCTCCTGGAACACTCACTGTGCTTTTTCATAGTTGATTTCCCACTCTGCTTTGGGAGTCCCACAATAGAATGCCCCATTCTCTTATGCTTTCTACCGTCTTATTGGTGAAATTTTTTTTTGACTTCTCTTTGCTGACTCTGTGTGACTGGTGGCTTCAATGGGACCAGAATGGAGATTACTGCTTGGACTCTCTATTCTGAGCTATCCTGACTGCAGCTGGATAGTCACATGGAGGGTGATGTATTAACACGCCACCTTGTCTCCTTTCGTAGACAACAGCAACTGCCAAGCCTTTGGCTGTCTATCAGGAGGTACCCAGATTTGTTTGGCCTTGGGACATAACTGTGAGGCACCCTGCACATACCTGACTAATGCAGAGTGGTGGTGGTGGTGGCGAGGTGATGGGAAGGTCCCTGGCAGTCAGTGCTGTACCTTGAAGTTTGTACTCATAGAAAAACAGGGTGGGAAAATGCTTGCTTTGTTCTTTCCCTCTGTCTTCTACTCAGAGTCAGAATGAAGAGGTGGAGAAGTGTTGATCTATGAGCTACCGAGGCAGGGGGATTGCTGAAGCGATGCTCTCTTGGCTTGGAGAGGTGGCCACTGGGACAGTGCTTTGTCCTTTGTTGGCTGTACCAACTGGGGCCTAGTGAAGGCAAAGCATGGAGTGTGAATTCTGTTCCCGGGTGCATTAGTCAAATGTGTGATTGTGACCCCTCCATAACCCCTTCCCCAGCAGCCCATGCTCTCCTCTGAGAGGTGACTGGGAGCTTCTGTGGCTCCTCTGCAGCGGGCAATGATGCATTAGTACTTTCTGTAATCCGGCCCTGTTTTATGACACCTTGATGAAATTTATCCACTTTTTTTGGCAGAGGATTTCACTTTTTAAGTGCCCCTTCCTCTCCATTTTAATATTGAGTGGGTGATAAGCCATTTGCTTGGTCCCCTCACATATGCTGTCTCATTTGATCTTAACTGCAGCTATTCACATTGGTTTTATTTCAACTTCTTTTATAGCTGAGAGAGCCAGCATAGCAGGGTTGACGAGATGAGGGTCATCCTAAGGGGAGAGTTAGGCTTGGATCTGAGTCTGAGGTGGATTGCTATAGCTATGTTGCGGGGAGGGGGCTGGGGATTAGGGCTTTGTTGGCTCCTGGTATCACAAAGTTATAATCAGTGCCAAAGGGATGTAGATAACAGGCAAGCAGGTAGAGACGCTCCCCCAATACATGTAAGGCAGTGAGAGGCAGGGTTACTCAGAGGTACCCAAAGGAAACCTGTCAGCTTCCAGTCTGTGACCAGTGGCCACTTGAAGGCAGGGGACGAGAGCATTTGAGGGCAAGGTCTTATGAAGAATGATTCTCCCCACTAAAGGCCCTTAGCCTTGGCTGAGCCAGCGGCTTGCATGCTTCCGTTCTGAAATACTTGTATTTAAAATGAAAAGAAGAATAGCAGCCATCCTTTTGGTGAGGAAAGGAGAAATATCTAAAAAACAAAAGTAACTGACTTCCTAAGGGCCATCTGCTGTTGAAACAGTGGCCCCCACTGCCATTCCTCCCTCTGAGTGACAATGGCTTTTGCTCATCACACAGTTTGCATGGACCAAGGAGTCAGACATGAACATTCAGCTGACTTTGGGGCACTGGGTAATGCAAAGGATCCTTGTGTGTGTTTTCCTTGCCACACACACAGTAATGCCTGAATCAAGATGCCTCGCTTGGAATCCGGGACCTATCTTGATTCATCTCTGTGACTTTGAACAGGGCCTAAAACTCTCAGGGCCTCAGCAGATTCATCTGGGAGTTGAGTTATAGGGTTTTGTCCCTGGGAGGGTGTCGTGAGGGTGAAACGGGATGACCAGTGCAGGAGTGTTCAGAGCTGTGACTGACCCACGTGCTCTGAGGGTTAGCCAATGAATGGCACATCAGGTGTGACTCAGTGACCAGAGCCTCACCCAGTACCTCTGTGGCCTTGGAGAAATCATTTAAGGCCTGTGCTTAATCCCCATGTAGTAATGCTTGAGCAGAAGGAAGGAGAGATGCATGAAAATAATATCAGCATTATGTGGGATAGGTCAGAGGTCTCTGGGTCTCCTCTGGTGTCTGCCTTTGAGGAGTTACAGCATCTCAGTAGAAGGTCCTACTTTCATCAGCACCACTGGCTACATGGGCCATCTTTTTTTTTTTTTTTTTTTTTTTGGTTTTTCGAGACAGGATTTCTCTGTAGCTTTGGAGCCTGTCCTGGAACTAGCTCTGTAGACCAGGCTGGTCTCGAACTCACAGAGATCCACCTGCCTCTGCCTCCCGAGTGATGGGATTAAAGGCGTGTGCCACCACCGCCCGGCTTCATGGGCCATCTTTTAACTTTGTGTTCTTCATTCAAACTGTGACCTATCTGTGACTGAGAGCGCATAGCCTCCCCACCGAGTACCTGAGATGTCAGAGCTGGAGGGAGGCCTGTGCCATGGCTTCTGTAGTGAGTGTACACACTGAAGTGAGCAGAGCAAGCCTGGGATGAGTCCCTGTCTCTCTGCACACTGACGTGCCCTCATGTTCCTTGGCTCACCAGCATCCTAGCACAGTGTAAATCAGGGTTTTAGAAGATGCAGCCTAATCTTAGCTGTAGGTGGTATCAGCATTCTTTGGGCGACTCAGACCGCAATGGAAGCAAATTGGAATTACTTAATTCTGAAGAAGCTGTTTATTGAGTTGTGATAATGTACTGGCTATATGTTAGATTACCCTGTAATTGAGGTTTCACTCAGTTGACAGCCCGTCCCCTGCCTGCCTACCTGTTCCAGGCCAGTGCTCATAAACGTTCTTATTCTCTCCACTTATTTCTGATCTTTTTGGGCTCTTCCATTTCAGGCTGTTTTGCTTGGCGAAAGGACATGAATTTACTCAATTCAAGTTGCTCAGCTTCATTCTAATATTCATAAATTAATAATTTTAGAATTTGTTGTCAGCCAGGCAGTGGTGGCACACTCAGCAGGCAGAGGTGGCCAGATATCTGGGGTGTTGAGGCCAGCCTGGTCTACAAAGTGAGCTGGAAGACAGCCAGAGCTGTTACTCCCCCTGCCCCACATACCCCCCCCCACACACACACTTGTCCATACCCCACCAAGTACTCAGGACTTGTTAACATGGAGGTAGTGGTTCTGGAAAATGTAATGGCTGTGTGCATCATCAGGTGAGTCCATCTGGAACGTGGTGGTTAAGAGGATGGAGTGTAGAATAAAACACACCTGAATTTCAGTCTTGGTCTTGATCTCTGCTACTTGAGACTTCAGATAAAGCACACACTCACTACTGGTCCTATTTTCCTTATCTATACAATGGGATAAATAGATTTATATGATGGGTTCTCTCTTAATGAGGGTCCTATTACTGTGAAGAGATACTGTGGCCATGGCAACTCATATAAAATAAAGCATTTAATTGGAGCTTGCTTACAGTTTCAGAGGTTTAGTTTATTATCATGGTGATGAGTGAGTTGTCTTTGCAGGCAGACATGATACTGGCGAAGTAGCTGAGAGTTCTACGCCTTTTCTGCCAGCATTGAGAAAGAAAGAGACTCTGGGCTCAGTTTGGGTTTTTGAAACCTAAAAGCCAACCTCCAGCATACACTTTCTTCAACCAAGTCACACCTCCTAATCATTTTGAACAGTTCCACTCCCTCATAACAGGCATTCAGATCTGTGAGTCTGTGGGTTTTATTCTTACTCAAACTGCAGGTTCCTTGGACAGAGACAATATGTATTGACAATATGGAATATGTATACACCCTAGCACAACATAAGTACCCACAAAATTATGCCTATTATCACCAACAATTTTATTTTTGCCATTTTTATTAGGGGTTGTGGCCCAAAGATTCTGTCCATTACACCTTGTTCTGTCTTAAGGGAGGCTTTTCCACATACTGGACACTTAATTTTAGGTTCGATTTAGGTCTCACTCTTCTGAAAGAGACTGAGGTCATCATACCCATCTTATACGTTGATAATAGTTGCAGAAATGCTTTACTTACAACGTTTGGTATTGTCTTATTTCTTTTTTTCTTCTTTAAATATTGTATGTCATGCTTAAAAGCTTCTTTCTTTTCTTTTTTTTTAATTGAGAAAAGGAGAAAAAAAAACAAACAAGTTTCCACCTCCTCCCAGCCTCCCATTTCCCTCCCCCTCCTCCCACCCTACGCCCCCTCCTCCCACCCTTCTCCCTCTCCCCCCTCTCCCCTCCCCCTCCCTCTCCAGACCAAAGAGCAGTCAGGGTTTTCTGCCCTGTGGTAAGACCTAGGACCTCCCCCCTCCGTCCTTATCTAGGAAGGTGAACATCCAAACTGGCTAGGCTCCCACAAAGCCATCACATTACGTAGGATCAAACCCCCGTGCCATTGTCCTTTGCGTCTCATCAGCCCTCATTGTTCGCCATGTTCAGAGAGTCCAGTTTTATCCCATGCTTTTTCAGTCACAGTCCAGCTGGTCTTGGTGAGCTCCCAATAGATCAGCTCCACTGTCTCAGTGGGTGGGTGCACCCCTCGTGGTCCCGACTTCTTTGCTCATGTTCTCCCTCCTTCTGCTCCTCATTGGGACCTTGGGAGCTCAGTCCAGTGCTCCAGTGTGGGTCTCTGTCTCTATCTCCATCCATAACCTTTGCTGGAGAGGCTGTGGAGGAAGGGGTACCCTCATCCATTGCTGGTGGGAATGCAATCTTGTGCAACCACTATGGAAGTCAGTGTTTCGGTTTCTCAGGAAATTCGGGATCAACCTACCCCTGGACCCAGCAATACCACTCTTGGGAATATACCCAAGAGATGCCCTGTCATATGACAAAAGCATTTGTTCAACTATGTTCATAGCAGTATTATTTGTAATAGCCAGAACCTGGAAACAACCTAGATGCCCTTCAATGGAAGAATGGATGAAGAAAGTATGGAATATATACACATTAGAGTACTATGCTGCGGTAAAAAACAATGACTTCTCGAATTTTGCATGCAAATGGATGGAAATAGAAAACACTATCCTGAGTGAGGTATCCCAGACCCAAAAAGATGAACATGGGATGTACTCACTCATAATTGGTTTCTAGCCATAAATAAGGGTCACAGAGTCTACAATAGGTGAATCTAAAGAAGCTAAGTAAGAAGGGGAACCCAAGGAAAAACATATAGTTATCCTCCTGGCTAAGGGAAGTAGACAAAATTGCCGGGGAGAAAATTGGGATCTTGGGGGTGGGGTGGGATGGGGGTAAGGGGAGATGGGGAGAGAAAAGTTAGAAGGGAAGGAGGTCGGGCCTTGGAAAAACAGGAGGATTGGGATAAAGGAAGTTTGGACAGGGGAGCACGGAACCACAATTCTTAGTTAAGGGAGCCACTTTAGGGTTGGCAAGAGACCTGAACCTAGAGGGGCTCCCAGGTGCCCAATCCGAGGTCCCCAGTTAGTTCCTTGGGCAGTTGAGGATAGGGAACCTGAAATGACCCTATCCTAGAGCAATACTGACGAATAAAAGCTTCTTTTTTAAAGATTTATTTATTATGTACACATTGTTCACCTGCATTCCAGAAGAGGGCGCCAAATCTCATTACAGATGGTTGTGAGCCACCATGTGCTTGCTGGGAATTGAACTCAGGTCCTCTAGGAAAAGCAGCCAGTGTTCTTAACCTCTGAGCCATCTCTCCAGCCCCTAAAAGCTTCATGAAGTTGTATAAAGTTGGGCCACATTGATTGTCCTGTGTCCTGGGCTGGTGATAGAGAGCTATATGTTCTGATTTCTCTACAACTGACTGCTCTCCTATCTTGGTCTCTTTTCCTTATTCACTATCCTGAGTCTGTGTCTTGGTCCCTGATCTATTGCTATGAAGAGACACCATGACTACTCACAATTGTTACAAAGGAAAGCATTTAATTGGGCTTTGCTTACAGTTTCAGAGGCTTAGTCCATTATCTTGGTGGGAAGCATGGTGGCCAATAGCATTGGAGTAGTAGTTGAGCTCTACACCTGGATCTGCAGGCAGCAAGAACAGAGAGACTGGTCCTGGTGTAGCCCGCTCCCAGTGACACACTTTCTCTAACAAGGCCACACCTAATCTTTCTCAAATAGAGCCACTCCCCGGTGACTAAGTATTCAAGCATATAAGCTTATGGGAATAATCCTTATTGAAACCACCTTGAGTTTAGAGCTATAGCTTGAAATCTAGAATGACAAGATCTGCTGAATGCTTCTCTTGTTTGTGTTATTAGTGAATATTCATTGAGTTCAAGCAGGTGTGGTCTGGCTAGAGGATACATACAGACTTACAGGGCATACCATAGAGTTGGTATTGGGCACCGGCTACATGAGCTTAGGCATCTTAACAATAACCTCTGAAGTAGACTGTTAGTAACCCCCCTTTACAAATGAAGGAACAGAGATGGAGATTTCTCACACTCACACTGATTTCAAGTGACAAACGTAAGCCACCTATCTCTGCCTTCTATTTCACACTTCCTGAACAGTCCAGAATGGTGGGTCCCACGGTCGAGCATGGAGTGGGCAATGCAGTCTTGAAAGGGTGGCAAGGTTGCTACGAGTCATTCCACAAGTGATGGGTCCCGTGGCCTTGGCAAGTGTGTAGATAGGGCTAGCCTGGCTCAGTTTTGAAACATGATGAGCAAGGATCAAAGAAATAGATATGCTATGGTATCGGCTATGGTATACCTTTGTGGGTATGTGTATGCGTGCGCGCACGCACACATGAATCACACACAGCCTTCAGCAGTTTAGATCATACTCAGAATACAATTCACACATTTGCCGTGGCCTCTAAGTCTGTCTTCTCTGTCTCTTTGAATCCTGACCCTCCCCCTGCACACATTAGCCTTCTCATCTCTTCTCTAACTACACTGATCCTTGTCCTCTTTGAAAGATACCAAGCTAGTTCTGACCCCAGGACCTTTGTACTTGCTTGTCTCTTTGCTGGGCATATTTTTTTTTCTGGTAATTAGATCACTCACTCGCTTTGTTCCCTCTGGCCTCTGCCCTAACAGCAGCCTCTCAGAGAGGTCTCCTCTGAACGCCTCATCTGTCGGAACACTTACCGGATTTTCAGCCCTGCCTTCTGTAGCTTCAACCCTCCGTCTATGCTCCGATTTTTTTCCTAGATCTTGTTATCAGATAGTGTCACTTTTATCTTTGTACATGTGAGAGTCATGCCAAAACAAAATCCCTGAGATAATGAACACGTGAAAAGAAGAAAAACAAACTTCATTTGGCTCACAGTCTATTACTTGGGAATTTTGGTGGGGATTGTGAAAGGCAATGGTGGGGGCATAGTATGGAAGAGCTAACTGCTCACTTCATGGCCAGGAAGACCAAGGTCCTTTGAAGTAGTAGTTCCCTTGAAGGGAATATGGCTTACTTTAGTTAATTTTGTATGACCATGACTAAAGGTCCAACAACACAAGTGAAGGAAGGAAGGAAAGGAGAGAGGAAAGAAGGAAGGGAGGGAGGGAGGGAGGGAGGAAGGGAGGAAGGGAGGGAAGGAAGGAAAAAAGGAAGGAAGGAAGGAAAGAAGGAAGGAAGGAAGGAGGGAAGACTGATTATTTACCTTGGCTCACACTTTCAGAAGGCTCAGTCCCTGATATCTTGACCCATGTGCCTGAGCAAAATACCATGGTAATGGCTTCAGCCATACCGCTTTATGTGGCTCAGGGAATTCTTCATGATAGACAAGAAGCAGAAAGAAGAGGCTACAGGAAGTGGCCAGAGAAAGACAGAGTCCCAGGGTTATGCTTCCATTTACCTACTTCCTCCAAAGGCCCTGCCTTCTATTTTCCACCACTACTGGATGGATGGTGCAGTCGTACTATGAATCCACCAAAGGTTTAATCCACTTAGCAGGTCAGGGATCTCTGATCTAATTGTCTTTGGAAAATGAGGTCCCATTATAGACACACCCAGAAGAGGGCTTTCCTTACCTCCTTGGCGCTTGTTTTCAGATAAACTTGACTGTAGTAACCACTGTAGACCTCTTGGTAGGCTTTCTTGTCTAACTGTCTCACCACCTCTCAACGGAGCCATCCTAGGGGCCACATTGGCTTTGGGAATGTATTTACCATCCAAACTGTAGGTGTTAGCTGTTCATATTTTCTGCTAGAGCACAGGTGCCTGAAATGAGAAGCTTTGCATGTCCAGTTTCTTTCTGGCGACACCCACACATCTGCCCATGGATACTTCCAGGTCACCCTTTACAAGGATGGAGCCTGTTACCATCCCTTCCTTATTTGATTATTATTTTTCTTATCTTATTTTTGAACTGCACATTGCACGGAGCATACCTCAAAGCACTTGTCACGGGTGGGGGTGGGTGCTTGTTGCCTTCACTCATCAGAGGCATTTCCCTCCTTTTGGAGGCGCACCTCATTTGAACTCGTTTCTCTTCTACCCCTGATAAAGTTGTATCTATCTCCCTTGCAGCTGCCTGTTTCTTTCCCCTCCCCTTCAAGCATGCATTTTCCTCATGCGTTTCTTCTTCCAGTGGAGCCTGCAGGCTTTGTAACGTCCTGTGTTGTCGTTCTTATGGCCTTGATCTGTGCTGGCTGTGATTTGGAGCCCGAGTCTACCTTCTCCAGTCATACTAATTATGCAGCCCGTCATGTGGCCATGAGATCCTCATTTCCTTAAGAAAAAGCTTCTGGGCTCTCATTAGTCCCTTTTAATGGAAGACTCTTAGATTGTGACAAACCCTACCTGTTTACCCAGGAGTGCTTCAAATGTTAGTGTGTGCATCCAACTTAGGCCAAAAAGTTGAACAGACATTAACCCAATTCCTCCCTGCTCCCATCACTTCCTGCCAGTCCTCAGGGAAGCTCAGTAGTACCATCTTTTTTTGCAGACTTTGTTCCCTCTAGGATAGCCTTCTCATGCTTCCATCCTGGCGTACATTATCCTTTACTGTAGCTGTGAGTCCCAAGAACACATAGATAAGGAGCCTGGGTCTTGGTTCCAGATTGTGATTCAACTCTCTGTTGACTCTATGAATTGGGAATGGAATTCTGTGACTCCCCAAGCGTGAAAATGGAATGATGAATGCTAGCTGCCTTAGATTGGGAGGATGGTCACATATACAGAGCCAAGACAAGCATGGTTCTGTGTGTGTGTTCATGTGCCTGTGTGTGTGTGTGCGTGTGTGTGCGTGTGTGTGTGATGTGATGCTTGTCTTTGTTGGTTTCATCATCCATGCATTTGCCAACTGCCCCACCTCAGCCTCTCACTTTCTCGCTCTTGATAGCGTCTCCATTAGCTTTTCATGGGAAGGGAGAAACGACAGATGGAAAAAGGGTGGAAAACTTAACTTGAACATATGTGTGTGGGGGAAGCTAGCAGGGAGATATCTATGTATATTGTACTTTATACAGGCACAGCGACCAGCTTATTTTAAAGAAGTGAAAATGTGGATAAATAAAACCTGACAAGTATTGGTTCCCTTGAATTATTTTGACTACTTCATCAGCTGCATGCTGATGTGTTGAATTAACAGTTTTAACGCATTTGGAAATTAAATCAAATGGCAATTGCATTAAATCCTCATTCACTTGGAACATTACCTTCCCGTGTTCAAGTGGAAGAGCGATGGGGGCCAGGCTATAGTTAGCTGGCATTTGTGGACCATCTACTGCACACCAGCCACTTTGCTGGGTGTCTGCACATAAGATCATACTTCACTGTAGTCTCGGGTTGCATGGGAACATACTGACTCTCTGCTAGTCTCATGAGTCGTACCATCTAGGCCTGCCCTGTTCCTTGAGTAAAAGAGATTAATTTTTTCTGCTGTGCCCATAGCTAACCTTCTGTGATGTCTTCTTTTCTTCCAGACTTAGGTGGAATAGTATTCCTAAGGAGCTAAACTTGGGGCTCCACTATTCTCAGTTAAGCCAAAGGCCCCAGCTATGTGAGGGTACTGGGTCATTGTCTCCATACCCTCACTGCAGCCCAATTCACTTCTGAAACTTGCAGCCTCTCCTTTGACCACGCCTCCTTAACTGAGGTTGATGCCTTCTAGCCACAGTGAACATATGGTGATATCACAACCAGATTTGATTTCCTACCTGTGGAGGGGAACCCTACTGTCGGAATTCATAAATGCTGTCAAACATCTGCCTTATTGTACACAGTATAGCTCTGCAGGAAAGAATGGTCCAGCCCCATAGGACCAGGAGACATAGGGAAATCCCTGGCAGACTATATCTATGGGGAGATTTCTTTATCCCTGATGTCCTGGTGCTGAGTGTCAGTCCTGTGACCTCTGGCCAGGTGGGCAATGCAGTGTGTGATTCAGCTTGCCCCTGTCCAAATCTTTCTATTTTCTCTGTCTTGAGACCTTTGCCTTCACTCCCATGGAGACCCAGTAAGGAAAATAGATGAACTCCTCAGTGCTGAGATCTATGGAAAATTCCTAGTAACTCGTCCTGCCTCTGGAAGAGAATAAGATAAATGCCTCCCCTTTCTCTAAGAATGGAAACAATCTCTATGACCAAGGACTACATTTCCCAGAATGCCTAACTCTCATTAGAACCTTATATATAATTGGCTGCAGTCAAAGCAGAAGACATTCTAAGGTCTGCATGTTCTCTCAGGCTCAAACAGTTTACAAGTATAATCACTAGAGTCCACATTCCCTCGTCAGACTTTGACTGGATCATGATAAGTCCAAGCTCCCAGGAGATGATAGAGTCAAAATATTCAAGAAGCCTTGGTCCATGAATCACCTGGTAAAGAACTGTCTTCTAAGTAGGGCTGTTATTGAACAAGTAAAGACGTGTGTGTGTGTGTGTTCAGCTATAATGTGTTAGAGCTTATTTGTTACAGTAGCTAACAGTATCCTAATGACTAAAAGTTGGATCAAGAAAAGCCTTTAACGATACCCTCAGGCCTATCCCCTTCAACCAAAGCTTTATAGGCTTCTCAGAAACAGATGAAAAGATGCATCTTCCCCTGTCCACAGACATTGGGCTCCAAAGTTCAAGCAATATATAACTCAAGCCGGGCGGTGGTGGCGCACGCCTTTAATCCCAGCACTCAGGAGGCAGAGGCAGGCAGATCTCTGTGAGTTCGAGGCCAGCCTGGTCTAGAAGAGCTAGTTCCAGGACAGGAACCAAAAAAGCTATGGAGAAACCCTGTCTCGAAAAATCAATATATATATATATATATATATATATATATATATATATATATCTCAAAAGCTGAACAAAAATACCTTTCTTTGGGTGGGATAGAGAGTTGAATTTTTCAACCACTGTTTGTTGATAAGGACCCTGCAAATTCAAAGACATAAGGACAAATACTATACCATTGTATGAGTGTCAGGGGCTGGAGATAGGCTTGGCTATCACCCATGGAGCTCAGGTCGAGGTTGACCTGATGTGATATGTTGTTAATTCATTCAGAAGGATGAGTCTTGCATGAAAATTCCAAGAACCAGTGGTATCCTAGTGGTACCCTCTTGGGAGCAGGTCCTGGTACATTAGATAAGGTATGTAACTGGTTCGACTGGTCATAGAAGCTGTCCTTGTGGTCACACTCATCCAACATTCCTGTTCTTTAGTCCAAGGTGAATAGCTCGTGAACAGAGCTCAGTGACTCTGTGGGGTATTGTGTAATAGTGTGGAGGGGAACCAGGGTTAGTGCTTGGCACTTCTCACCACAGACCCCTTATTGATGATCCCCATGCACAAACTGTCAACATATGCACATGTCGGCCAGACAACACTGGGACAGTCAGTAGGAGGCAGGCAGATGCCACACAGCAGCGGCTCAGCAACAGAGGTGACCCTGGTTGCTCATTCAGTCATCAGAAAAGTTCATCGTACTAGTGTGACCTTATCCTAAAAGCCCACACCCACCTTCTGCCCAAGATATGCTCATTCTCATCCAGGGAGCCAAGAACCCATAGGGGAGGCTTCTGTGAGAAGAGTAGCCGTTTCCCATCTTGCTGTCAGTTGGACTTAGATGATCAAATCTTAGTCCTCAGTTTCCCCCTTTGTTAAAGATGAGGGTTGGATTAGAATGGTACACTTCACTCATTCTCCTTCTTGAACAGCAGAATGCCTTCCTGAAACAGGATGAGAAAGACATGACACACGTGTGTGGAAGTGCGGACTGGAATAGTATGAAATTTGTGCTTCTCTGCCACCTGGCCAGGTGGATTTCCTTGCTCCTTTAAAGTCTTCTTTTTTTTTAATTGTCCAATTCTCGTGCTTCTCCTCTTATTTCATGCCTTTCTGAGCGTGGTAGGAAAAGAAGCTAGAATACAGCCCCCTCTCCTGTACACTGAGATGTGCTTGTGCCCAGCCTTTCATTATTAATCAGAGTTGCATGCCTGTTGCTTCTATGTATATCTGGGGGCAGATGTGCCTCGCTTTCCACCCAATAACTGGAGTGTGTTTCTTTCTGATGGAATGCAGCCTGATGGCAGGGAGCAGGCAGATGCTGGCAGAGCCGCTGATTGTCTGTTCTCGGTGCAGCAGAGCCTCCCGCTCCAGCTAAGCGGCAGCATCCTGAACTCTAGCCTTTGCGCTTCTGGTCTTGCGCACACGTGAGCAAGGAGCTGCTGGGCCTGGGAGACAGGACTGCAAATTCCTGTGTCTTGCAAACACGTGAACATATTCTTCCTACTGGGTGTGGGGAGGCTGCTCTTTTGGAGCCAGCTGGGCTGTTTCAGTCTGTGCTCTGTCTCTAACATCTTACTGTTTGGTTAATCTCCGTAAGTGCCGGAGCCTCAGTTTCTCTACCTGTCTAAAGGGAAGAATGATGTTATCTCAACTTCCCTGAAGCAGTGTGGGAGCCTTGCAGTGTGGGATCCACTTTTTATCAGTTAGGGAAGTTCAAAGACTCCTATGACAGCATCCTCCATTCCGTGTGTCTTTAATTGTTTTCCTTTTGCACAAGCAAGCAGGCCTTCCCAGATCTCTGTATTTAGGTAAGACCAGAGCAACATAAGGCAATGTGCCATATTTCCCTCTTAAACCAAGGATAGCAAAGTCCTTCATGCATGGCCTGCCTCTCCTGACCTCTTCTATAGACAAGCAGTAGAGACAGAAGTTAGGTCACCGTATGGAGTTGAACATCACAATACTACATAATACAACTCTAGTGAGCGTGACAGTGTGAATGAGCAACGATGGCCAACCATGGCTCATCTGATTCCCAAGGATGGGACAGTCAGGACTGCCCCAGGAAGGGCTCTTCCGGTCTCCTGTACAGTAGACAGATATCTGTGGCCTCTGGCAAGAGCCACTGTCCCTGCTTAGCCTGCTGTGGGAGTCTAACAATGAGTGTGGACTTAGAGAGGGGCGCTAGCTGGAGCTTCTGTCGTTCGCTGTAAGTAACTTTTCTGTCACACTGTGCCTGACAGGAGTAGTTACAGGTGTGAGAGAGGTTTGTTTTACCTCATTGTTTATAGTCTATCACGATGGAGGAAGGTATGGTGGCTCATGTGGCTCAGTCCATGCACTTGTGCTTGCATCTCCCTCACATCCTTGGCAGCGGATATGAAGCAGAAACAAAGAACTCAGATTGGAAGCAGGGTCACACTAAAAACGAGGCCTGTCGCCTGTGTCCCTTGCATCCTGGCAGCCACTTCCTCCCAGCGAGGCCTCATCTTCTGAAGGTTCCACAACTGGACGATACAGCTGTGCCAGGTGGGGAGCAGTGCTCAAAAAGAAGCGTGTATGGGCATCTCACACTCAACCCCACCCTAAGTTGGTGTAGAGGCTGGCTGCCCAGATGGCTGTTCTTTTTCTGTGGCTTAACTGCCTCAGGTGTTTTTTCAGTCACTCCCAAGACATTCTTCTGTGACTCTCTTGTGGACCAACTGCCCTTCACCAATTTTTCTTCTATTCAATGAATACAGTCCATTAGATGGCCAGCCATGCTTGCAGGCCTGGAGATAAGGGGCATTTGTCTAACTATCCTCACATGTTACTGCTGAATCCTGGTCTCTGCTGACATTGTTCCTTTTCTTTTGCAATTATACAGAGATGATATAAAATACAGGTCCTCCCTTTCATAACCTGAGCCTCATCCAGCAGTTGGCTGTGCCTTGCCTGTCTGTGGGCTCTGCCTTCACTGTTCCAGCCCGAGCCCCCACTCTTCCCACTCTCCTTATCCTGACATGACTGAGCATTTCAAACTGACTCTATTTCCTTTATGTCATTGATGTTTTCCCCACTGTCCCTGGAAATCATGGAGTATGCCTTTTAGTTAGACTAATGGCAGCTTTTGTACATGGCGGCCTGTGGCTGGAGTTCTTATCCCAAAGTTATTCTGTAACCAGGGAGTCCACCAAACATTATTCTAGTTGTTAAGGGTGGGAAAGAACTAGCTTTCTTTTATGTTTTAGTTTACTTTTGGAAGCTTCCTTTCTTTGGTTTCTATTCTTGATGGTATCAATTAGCTCTCATGCCATATACTTCCTCTCTATTCTGCACTATTAAATTTACACACACACATCTGGGCAGTGGTGGCACATGCCTTTAATCCCAGCACTCAGGAGGCAGAGGCAGGCGGATCTCTGTGAGTTCAAAGCCAGCCTGGTCTACAAGAGCTAGTTCCAGGACAGGCTCCAAAGCTACAGAGAAACTCTGCCTCGAAAAAAAAAATCCCCTCCCCTGCCCACACATGCACAAACATACATACACACAAACACACACTTTCATATTGTATCAAACATTTAAGGCTTTAAGGCAATTGGAGAAGATGCAGCAGAGAAATGTCAGTGCATGAAGTGTTCTTCAGAGAATCCATGCTTGGCCAGGTGCCTCAGTCTCTGGCCAATGGCTGAGTTTGCTTTCCACCACTGTTGTAAGGGGAGGAAAGGATCCATTTCTCTTACCCTTTCATGCTATAGTCTGTCGTGGAAGGAAATTAGTTCAGGAACTCCAGGCAGGAATCTAGAGGCAGGAACTGAGGTAGTAGTCATGGAGGAACACTGCTTACTGGCTTGATCCTCATGACTTGCTCGACCTGCTTTTTTAAAGCATCCAGGACCCCCTGCCCAGGGGTGACCTCTCCCACATCAATCACTAATTAAGAAAATATACCACAGGTCCATTTGGTAGGGGCATTTTCTCAGTTGAGGTTCTCTCTGACCAAACGATTCTAGCTTGTGTCAAGTTGACATAAACCTATCGAGCATGGTTACCGCAGCAGCAAGATCTCAGTGGCCATGTAGGCTGTGCTGCTGCTGCTCCCTCCCTCTCCCTTCCTCAGAGGCTCTCGGGCAGAGCAGTCTGGCAGCAGACAGTTGCCTTGGGCCCTGTTTGCACAGCTCATTTCTGCCAGTGCCACTTGCCAGTTCCTCCCTCTGGCTTTGGATTAATTCCCTCTGGCAGATGCATGGCTCTCCTCTGCCTTTCCTTTGCATCTCAGAATCAGGACCCGATCTCATTGCCAGGATGCACCCATCCAACCCTCAATCCGTCATACCTCCCAAGTTTGCCCAGCTCTGCCCACACTCTCGTTCCTATCCGGCTAAAGCAACACATTGTTGACATAGTTGGAGATGTCTGCATCTTCAGTGTGAGGGATGGCATCCCAAGTCTAACGGGATAGAGCCCCAGAGATTATGGCATAGGCCTCTAGGCTACCCAGGCAATGGAGCTGCCTCATTCCAGTTTCATCCCAAGGCTCCAATGCTGGACCTGGGACTCCTTCTTTTGCCTTCATTTGTATCTCTGTTCTTTGTTGTTGTGTCCTTCCTACATGATCACACAGCAAGACAGTGGTGGGTTGGGGGCATCAGTTTGGTGTCTATACTTCCTGCTTCTTGACCTCAAAGCTAATAAAGCATGCATCTGTCCATGTTAGAATCTCAGTCTTAGCAGAAGTTTCTGCCCGTCTTGCTTGGGATGTGCATCTCAGATTAGCACAGCCGTTCTGCCCTATGGTCTTTAGAGCCCAGAGTTTTGTCGCCAATTCTGTGCTCAGAGTTAGAGGATCCAGGTTGTCCGAGAAGATGGAAATTGGATATAGGAGCCCTTCCTCCACATAAAGAATCCCAGTCAGACAGAGAGGAGATAGCTGTAGGAGGTTGAAGGGTTATGGGGGACTTCCCCTGAGAAGAGAAACCATGGAAAGAATGAGAACAGATGAATAGTTGGGGGTTTACAAATTGTATCCTCTGGACTCAGACTTAAATACTGTTGGAAATGATCTGTGTTGAATTTCTGCTGGATAAATTGCACAAATTTCACTCTTGTGGTAGGCCATTTTAGAATGGAATGTACTTAAATATTTAATTGCATGAATTTATTTATTTTGTAGGTGTGTGTGTGTGTCTACAGGGCTAGTGGAAAGTGCCCTTTCTTTGAATCATCTCACTGCCCCAATACTACTGTTTATAACTAAGTGTTCTAAGATGAAACCTGGCACTCTTTAACAGTGGCCCCCACATAAGGGGGCCCATCCAAAGATTGGACCTTATGTCTCTTTAGCTGTAGTTTTCAGGAACCTTACCTAGGGGCCCCTTTAACAGCCGACTGACTTGAGTTCTCCCCATTGCCATGGCTAGATGGTGGCATTGCTTTTCACGGGACCTAGGACCTTGGGCTGCTTCTTGCATTTTTGAAGCTGTCTGATCCACCATTGCAATCCAAAGGAATCTCTGTACACTGCACATTGTATTGCTAATGTATCAAGTTCCTTAAGTTATGGGTTCCATAGGACAGTCATTGGGTCTGTGCTTCCTCATTATCTGTCCCTTGTGCTGGGCAAACTGAGGATACTCAGTGGATGTATGCTGTATAAATGCAAGGTATGGGGACTAGAGATATGGCTCAGTCACTGAGATGCTTGCCACACAAGCATGTGGACCTGCATTCAAGGCTTATTACCCATGAATAAGCTGTGCACTATAATTTGTTCCTATAAACCGAGCACTGGGAAGTTAAAAGTGGAAGAGTCCTAGGGGTGTGGTAACCAGCCGAATCAGCGATCTTTAGCACCAGGGAGAGCCTCTGTCTCAAAAAATAAAGTGAAGAGAGATTGAAGGAGATACCTGATATCAAGTTCTGTCATCTGCATGGGTATGCACACAGACATTTCTGCATGTATACACATACACAAGCAATGGCAAGATGGTTGTGTATCACTGCCTTTATTTGGGGCAAGGTAGGCTAAGCTCCCCGTAGTTCTTCTCTTCTAGACCTGAGCATTTCCCACCTGACTGAAAGCCAGCCACAGCAATTCTGGTCAGCCTCTGGGGCTTTGCCCTAGAAAACCCTTCCTTGCCATAGTTCAGCACAGGCACTTTGTGCCCAGAGAGGACTTCCTCTTGGCAGCCATTCCCACCATCGCAAAGTATATATGCACCCACATCTCAGGCCATCTGCCAGGAACCCTTCCTTGCTAAGCTCTAATTTCTGATAAGCCAAGGCCATGGCCAGTTTATACATTCTTTTGCAAGACTGCTGTTAAAAAGAGTTACTCTTCGGGTGGATCTCTCTTGCAATGAAACTTGATACAGATGCTCTGAATAACTCACAGTTTTGATATCCACTTCATAGTGGAGAAGCCACCTGGATAAGGACACACAGTTGAGTAGGGGGACTTGGTGTAATGAGTGGCTTAAGTCCCCTAGAGGTTAATGAATACCAACAGCCACTTGGATGGGGCTAGTCCTCACTGGGGCTAGCCCTCACAGAAGCCCAGGGACATCTAGGGCTGTCCTGGCTTCCAGGCCTGCCCTTGGGGACTGCAGCACTGCAAGCTGCAGCTACTACAGTCACCGAATCTCAGGAGATTTCTGTTCTAATTGCTCTTTTCAAGTGGTGTGCTTATAGTTCTCTGTGGGGGACTTAGTGTTCGTAACAACTGCTAATGACAGGGCTACTGAAAAAGACTGTCTATTTTTGGAATGAGCCTTCAGTCTAAAAGAAACAAAAATAAACATTAAATATATGTATATATGTATGTATGTGTGCACACAGAGAGATATATATTAGAATAAGTATGTTAAAAGAAATGAATCCTACCTCAAAATATTCTCCCTCCTGGTGAAAATGGAGTTGGGATTTATCCGGGATTGAAGGTCAAGATGTTTGGGGTTAAGTCCTTACTCAGCTATAGACTGGTATTGCCAAGGGATGGCACTGCCTCTACTTCCTGCTCATCTTGAAGACAGCTTGGGTGAGACCTAGCATGGCTTAAGCCTTTCCCTTCCTATAAGCTGATTGGCTCTGTGAGCTCTGGAGTCAGTTCTGTCCAATCCTGTCTGCTGTGTTTTCCTGGGGACAGGTCCTAGGAGTGTCCCTGAAGATGGCGCCTCAGTGCTCATCTCCTCCCAGGCCACAGGAAATCCTTGGCAAATGCTGTTACTAATGGTGGCAATCATCGTTATGTCAATAATACCTGACCGTTGTTGAGACATTAGTGTCTGGCTAGTCCTTGCTGGGCACTTGGGGAACACTTGTGTTTTGATTCTATAAAAGTTTGCTCATTTGATCCCACTCCAGAGGCAGAAATGTGTCCTATTCGAAACTGACAAAATCCAAACCACTGGGAGCTTGTTTTCATGGCTTCACTGTGGCAGAAGGTTCCCAGAAGCACTTTCAGCTGCTGTCATATGTTTCTGCTCCCTGCCTCACCTGCTGCTCATCCTTCAGAGAACCAAGCATCAGCTGCCCCTTTTGTTCCTGGAAGTGGCAGATGGAAAAGCTTTTAAACCAGTCTGGATCCAGCCTTGGTCATCCTGGCTAAGCCGTAACTGAGCCGTAGATCTGAAAGCCAGAAATGAGAACCTGTGTCTGGCATTAAGATTTGTGATTGCAAAAGATGACGAATAGAGTACTTTAAAAGGACAAAATTGTACATGGGGGGATGAAGCAGTGGGCAAAGCAGTTGGAAGTGTGAGGACCTGAGTTCAAACTTCCCGAACCTATGTAAAGCTGGATACAATGACATGCACATCTGTAAATGCTGTGCTATGAGGCGATACGGGGTGGAGACAGCAGAATCTCTGAAATCTCTAGGGCCAGGTAGACTGGCATGGACAGCAGTCACGATGACCCCGTCTCAAAACAAGGTGGAAGGTCAGAACCACATGCAAGGTTGTCCTCTGACTTACACATGCCACAGCATACGTACACACAAAACACACACTTTTCTCAGATTAAAACGTCATAGATAGCTCTCGTGATAATATTATCACCACCTCATTATGCCCATAAGCTTGTGTTAAATCTTTTCCTGCTAGTATCTTGCCAATTTTGACCTTCTGACCTTGTCAGCCTGGGGAACCTGATAGCCCTAGTGTCCTATAAGGTTGTGGTCCCTAGGCTCTGTGAGAGCCAGCACGTTATTGGGGTAGGAATGACAAGTGATGCCATTGGAGATGTTCTGGAGTCATAAAGAGTCTCCGTTTCCTGTGTTCCCACTGGTTCATGGACTGGCTAAATTCAATGTTCTACATTCCTGAACTTTATAAGGAAGACCTGGCTTTTGGAAGACCCCATCTGCAGAATTGCTGGTGACTGCCTTCCACAGCATTTACTGACCCAGAAGTCCATGAGGACCAAAGACCTGGAGTCCTGTAGCTCAACTGTTGTGATGGCTTCTTGGGACCTTGGGACCTGCTGGGGTATATCTAGAGCCAGGGTTTTCTTGGGTCCTGCTGGCCACATTCAGGGTAACTAAAAAGCAGCCTAACACCAAAGGACTCATTTAAATAATCTCACCCAAGACTTAGCATTCTTTCTTCTATAGATTAAATCTGTTCTTTGACAATTAACTTATAGTGCATTCTGCAAGCTCTTTCCTCCTACTGTATTTTATCTCCTCACCCTTCTGTTATCCCTCCCTCCTTCCCACAGTTCCACTTTCTAATCTCATGCATTTTTGGTTTTGTTCTGTGACCCATTAGTTCTGTCTAGGGCCGTCTTTATGGCCATGGGTTTGGAGCTATCCTTTGGATCCTGATGGGCTTATCATTTGGTACCCAACTAAAGGCAATAACTATCCCTTTCCCAGAACTCTTAAGTTACCAATAGTTCACTAAGGAAAGTTAGGACCTGATGAATGGCTCCTTGGTCCATAATTGGATGTTGATTGGCCCAGTCTTATGCAGGTGCAGTGCAGGCATCTGGAACTGCTGTGAGGTTGTATTTGCAATAGCTAGATCATTCCCTTAATGTCGTGTTTTGCAGCCCTTCTCTCTGTCTTCCAGCTCTCCATTCTTCCCATTCCCTCTTCTGTCCTATTCTCGGCCTTAGAAAGGGTGGTACAAATGGCCTTTTTGGTGCTAAGCATTCAACTATCATTTGTTTTAAGCATCTTAAGCAGCCATAATGGTCTAACTATTCATGTTTCTACCCACAGACAAACACTGCTCTCATCACTAATAAGAGCTGCCCCTCCCTGAGTGAATGGTAGTAAACACAGACATTCTTGTGGCCCCGCGACTGCAACAGGTACTGATTCAAGATGTAGTTGCTATCCAGGACTCCTGGGGTCTCCTCTAGACCCAGGAGAAGGATCAATCCATGTAAACTCTGCTACTTCTGAGGCCATTTCCTGCCCATGTTACCTCAGCATCCTCCTGAGGCCTGGATTCCAGTGCCTGTTCCACCCTCTGCAGCCCAGCTTCTCCCTAGGTCTAGATTCCGCTGTGTTAACTGCTCAGAGGGCTTGATGGGAAGTCAGCTCAGTGAGGAAAGCACTTGCATGAAAGCATGCAGGACCAAGCTCCATCCATACCCAGGTAAAAAGACCTAGGTGTGGTGTTTAGAACCCCTGGGGCTTGCTGGCCAGACAGTCTAGCCTAATTAAATCCCTATTTCTAAATAAATAAATAATTAAAAAACCCATCAAAACAACAACAAAAAGCCACAAAAGAATGTCAGATAGGCAGTACTTTCTAAGAAATCACACCCAGTGTTCTACTCAGGCATCCACATGCACACACATACGTGAGTCTACAGAAACACCTGTGCACTTGCACGCGCACTACCAGACACAGAGCCCAGAGGACCATTGTGCAGGAATATAACAGAGATATGTGTGTGTTGATAAGCCCAAAAGAAGATTTTTTTCCAGAAGTATGCAGCCTTCATCAGCAGCAAGGGCAGCTGATGGAGCCACAGAAAGCATACTGTATTGATTTCAAACAAGCAACCAAAGTGAGAGTTCAAAACGCCTTCTGGAAGGCAGGCAGCCCTTGCCTCTGGTGAAGTGCTAATGAGCTCCCCAGCCAGCTCCAGCTGACCTGTATCTTCTCAGAGAAAGACCCAGGGCCCAGCATCAAGAGGGGCACCAGCAAGAGGGCTATAGAGGCCATGAATGCAGAGAGGCTTCCTGGGCTCCTATCACCTCCACGCTCCAAAGTCTTTTGTTTCTCTTCTTTTTATCTTCACAAGAGAAAGCAAAGAGCCAGCATGCAGTGGGAATTCCTCCCTGTATTCTGTTCTGATCTGTTTGCTTGTATAAATGAGCTCATCTTTCAGAAGACAGTGAACCTGCTCCCTTGAAGGGGCAGAGAAGGGAGGATTTGCTTATTCTTCTCCTGTGGTCCTTGTCTCCTCCAGCATCCTGAGCCAAGTCATCTTTTTCATGTGACTACCAAGAGGCAAGGGTCTCATGGAAGGCAGGGACTGAAACCTTGTATCTGGGGTGGTGGGCGGTGTGGTGCTTTATAAGACAGGCGCAAGCCTGGGTATTAAATGGGCACTTTCACTCCTGCCTGACGTTGTGTCCAGAAACCTTTTTCAGAGAGATAACCTTTCGTGGCTCTCTGCCTGCGCACAGGTGCTTAGAGCTCTCCTGTTGCGCTTGTCTGCAGCAGAGCTGCCAGGAGATAGAGACGGCTGGTTGGGCGTGGGCTTTTCCCCTGGTAATCGTAATGTGCACACCTACCTTTCTTTATTCGCCTTGCATTTTGAAATTGATTTATATTTCCGACTTTTGCAAGATATGCTTTGCTGGCACCTGGTTAAAGTCTTATACCTTGAGGCAGATATTTCTGCCAAGAGACCCTAGGCATCAGACTCTAAACCATAAGAATCCCGAGTTCTACTCCCAAGTCTGAGGCACAAGAAACTTATCAAACAGGTAAACATTTAGCAGAGTGACCGTTCATCTTTAGAGGCTTTACCCGTTCCCTGTGCTCTGTGCCCCTTCACCTTCCTCTAACGGTCATGCCTAAAACTCCCTTTAGTTGCAACCTTCCTCTGTAGATCCCTTTAGTCTTCATGAACAGGGGAGGCCATCCCCTTTCCTGAGCTCTTCTGCAATACTTATTAAATAAAATTAAATACTTAATAGTTAAATTAAGTATTATGTCTTACTTGTGTGCTCAAGTATTTATTGAATGCCTACTATATACTCAGGCACTATTTAGTTATCCAGAGATACAGAAGTTGGTTACCACATGCATGGTAACCCAACATTGTCCAGTAGAACTTTCTTCTGTGATGGGAATGTTCTAGGTCTACAGTATCAGAGTTGTTAGGTTGATGGTCATATATGGCTAGTGTGTGCTTAAAACGTGCTTATGAGTAAGGAATTTTATTTTAAAGTTTATTATTTTTAGTTACATTTTTTGGGGGGTTTAAATAACCATGTATTTCTGTATCTAGCATATTGGAAAGTATCATTCTATAGGAGTCAATGAACTTTAAAAGAGCTAAATGACCAGTATAGTATTACAAACTGTGTTGAGGGCTTTGTGGGAATTAAACAGAGTGATCCATGGGTAGATTGACATCGAACATGAGAATCTTCTTTGAGAAAGTGTCATTAGATCAAAGATGTCAGCTGTTGGAAGAACAGGAAGACAGTCCTTCTAGAGAAGGGGTTGAGTGAATAGGAGCCCTCCAGGTTGGCATGGGCATGGATAGTGAAGAAGTTGAAGGTAGACAGAATGGCTGGTACAAGTGGATACATGATGGAACTAGAGGCTAGAGGGAGTCAGAGGACCACATGACTTATGTCCTTAGAATAGGGACAGACAGAAACTTGCTGGGAATTCTCACACCAGGCAGAGGTCTGTTTTCTGCCTTGCAGCTCTACACTTCTACAACACATGGCGCAAGTAGGAGGGTTTCCAGCGTTTCTACACAATCTTGGGTCCGGCCTGAGTCTCATATGTGTCCCACTTCCACCCTTGTCTCAGGCCTAACTTGTTTAAACCTGTCTAATTTATGAGGCTTCTGCACATGCCAGGGTAGGGGATCTGTCCATGTTTGTCTCTGTGAAAAAGAAATACTACCGTCTCTGCTAGAGCTTCCTTTTCGGATTGTGCCGGCTTGGTAGTTAAGATTCTAGGAGCATTTAGCGCAGGGAAGAATTGCTGTAATGACAAGTGGATCCTTCTGTAACCTTCACTTAATTGAATGAAGTGGCAGACCCAGCAAAGACACAAATAAAATTTGGGCAATTAGAATGTGTTGGACCACTGGTGCCAGACCAGTGTGGAAATCCTACAGCTGGTTTGTGAGTCTGGTTCTAGCCAGGGAGGCTGTGCTTGCAGGCCAGGTGGAGATGCTTGTGCTGTCTTTCCATCCTTCCTATCATCTCCCAAATGATACTTTCTCTTCAGAATATTCTTTAAAGGAAAAGATGGAAAGCACTGAGACAGAGGTCCCCCTAGAAGCAGGATCTGAGATCCAAGCTCCGCCACTTCCTAGAGGCAGCATGCTGCCTAGATCAGGTTTCCTCTCTGTCACTCCTAGGGAAACAAACATGGGTTGGTGCCTCATTTTATATCCCTCTTATCTATAGAATTGGCATAAGCCTACCCACATAACAGAAACTTTGGTTAAATTATTGCATGGCAGGTGCCCAGCCTAATACTTGGCATTTTTTAAGTGTTAGAGTCTTTGTTGTTATTATCAAAAGTCATGGCCAAGAGTGGTCTTGGCAAAATGTTGGCATTCCATTAAGTATATAGCACAGGTTCAAGTTTTTGTAGGTGTCTGTGTGTATGTTGTATATGTATTATACATATTTGTATCTATATGTGCAGATAGATATGCATGGGGCATGTGTATGCATATATATACATGGTGACCAGAGGTCAACAATGGGCAGCTGTCCGAGTTGCTTGCTATCCATATATTTTTTCAGAAAGGTTTTCTCACTGAACCTGGAATTAGTGAATTTGTCCAGACTAGCTAAATCCAAGTTCCCAGGACTTGCAGGCCTTTGTTCCCTGGAGTTATGTGTGTCACTGCTCCCAGCTTGCTTTTTCACATGGGTTCTGGGGATCCAAACTCAGGTTCTTTTGCTTACATAGTAGCCCATGTCCTCAGCCCTTAGCACGGACTCTCGATCTGGGAGGAGGCAGCCATAGTGAATATCATTGTATTAGTTGTTCTTGCTGACATAAAATACGATGACAACAAGCAGCTTTCTTTGCCTTGTGGTTCCATCCTAACTGGAGGTAGGGCCACCTGAGAAAGAAGCTGAGAGCTCACATCTTGCACCTCAAATATGAAGCAGAAAGACAGAATTGGAAGTGGAGTAAGGTTCTTAATCTCAAACTTCATCCCCAGTGACACACATCCCCAGGAAAGTTGCCACTGATGCTTGGGTGACAGGTATTCAAACGTCTGGAACTATAGAGGACACTTCTAATTCAAACCAACCCAGTCATATTATCTAAAATTTAACTAGAGGACCTGACATCTTGTCTAAACTCAAACCTTGAGTGAATGTCTAAGGACCACATTCGGAAGTAGTTTCTTACCTCTTAGCCAAGGACCAAGCAGCATCCCATCCCCATGTGGTTCATTCCCTTCATCTGCCCCTCCCATCCTCCCATCCAGATCTCTCCCCTTACCAACTACAAACCCCAGTTTTGCGTGGGAGTGGGGGCTGCTAGGATTTTGTCTCCTCCATCCCCTTAACTTTGGCTGATGGGAGGTGTCTTTCTGTCCTTGTGTGCAAAGAGAGCTGATGTGGAATCCCACACATTCCAGTCCTGATCTTTCCCCATTGTTGGACACACAGCAGGACTCCACAGGCAAATGGAAAAGAAAAGGCTTGATCACTGTTTATTTTCCTTAATTTTCATTGTGCCTCTTTTATTTTTACCCTTGATTATAAGCAACACAAAAGTTCCTTTCTGTTTGTCTTTTCCTACCCTTTTGCAGCTGTTGGTTTGAATAGCATCTACCAGACTGACCCCCTCCCTTAGACTCAAAAAGGAGAAAAATTAGCTAAAAGGGAAACAAGAGAAGCATTTTTAGTTCAGAGCAGGGGCCTTACTTTGCCAAACCTCCATCCTTCTGCGCGACAACTCACTGCTTCTAGGGACAAAAAAGACTTGCCATCCTGATTGTTTTTTTAATTCTTCTTTAAATTTGAAGACAAATTTAATTTTTCCATAATCCAGTCTTTGCTATGGAGAAGCCAATGGACTGGTAGGTGGGTAAGACTTTGCTCATTCTCAGATCCTTTATTTACTCCCTCAGTCTTGCATATCTATTCATCTGTCAAAGATGCTTGGATACCTGCTAATTGCCTGTGTTTTGCTAGTGGCTAAGGCTGCAATTTGCCCAAATGAGTGACTGTCTAAGGACACTCATTGCCTTGCTAGGGAGACTTCTTTGTGAGTCAAAGATTACAAGGAAGGATAGATAGCAAGGCAGTAAGAAAATGGTCATGGTCAGTCAGTGTACAGACACACTGCCACTGGCCCTCACTCAGCTTCCCATTTTATAAAGTACTGGCCATGTGACCTTTGTTAAGGAATTCTTTCTCTACCTGCTTCCTCGTCTATTATAATTTAGGGATGGTGAGCATGACCTCAGCAGAGCCTGAAGACTGAATGAGGTGTGTCCAGGGTGCTTGGTGGGATGCCTTGTGTAGGAAGACCGTGGACAAATGCTGTTACTTTCGTTGTTGAGTAAGGGAACCAAAGATGGTGGGATTCCAGTGATGGTGGTTCAGTGTTTGACTCCGTCACCAACTCAGCTGCTCTGTAGCCATTTGCCTAAGTTCTCATCCTTACAAAGTAGCTTGCCGTTGTGTGCTCTGCTGAGACAGTGCTGCTCTTACTAGACTGAGGTGTCACAACCTGCGGTCCAAGGGAACAGGTTTGGCTACTTGTCATCAATAAGTCAATTAATAATAAATATCAGAGAGAGGCAAGGTGAGAGAGAGAGAGAGAGAGAGAGAGAGAGAGAGAGAGAGAGAGACTGATTCATTGTGGCTATATTGGGAAGAAGGACTTAGAAATCCATTGGCTTTCTCCTCTGGGTCCTGGCATGAGGTATAGCTAGAGGTTTTCATTGGGACTACTGGCCAGCTCCCAAATAAGCACACAGAGACTTAATAGTAATTATAAATGTTTGGCATATAGCTTAGGCGTGTTTTTAGCTAGCTCTTATACCTTATATTAACCCATTTCTATTAATCTGTGTGCTTCCTTAGGCTTGTTCACTTCACATATGTGCTCCCCATCCTGCATCCTCACTCTGCATCTCATGGCATCCTCTCAGACTCCTGTGACTCCTTCATCCCAGCATTCTCCTATCTGGTTCTCATGCCTAACCTTATCCTACCCAGCTGTAGGCCAGTCAGCTTCTTTATTAAACCCATCACAGTGACATATATTCACCCAGTGTAAAGGAATATTTCATGTGACGGTATGGTTTAAATAGACGACAATAGAGAAATATATATATATATAAGCAGCCAAGAAAGATGTGGCCCCATGCTTCCTGATCTCACCTTTAAGAGCAACTGACAAGTTATAAGTCTCTAGCCAAAAAACAAGTTCTTCTTTTGGCTCCTCTAAGGGATTCAGATTTTTTTTCCAGCAGGATATTCCTAGGGAAATTCTAACATCTTGGGACTCCATTCTTTCAGCCATTTGATAGGCAAAGAGAGAGGCATAAATGTCTCTTTGGAATATATTCACTCCCTCCAGGCAGGCTGGTTATATTACCCAAGGAATAGCAGTGCTGCCAGTGCCTAGAACTTGTTAGACATAGAAATTCTCTGGTCTACATATTTTTCATGAATCAGATTCAGAGGCAGGGTCTTGGAACCTGCTGTAAAAACCTTTCAGATTATTTGAATACATGCTAAAATTTGAGATGCACATTGTTAGAGGTAAATGATGACAGGGGTCCAGCACGGAATCTATCCAAATATCAATGCTTGATAAAGGTATTTACAGTTGTTATCCCAGCTAGAGCAAAAATAACCAGCAGTGAATATCTCTGCCAGGATGTGGCAGCTTTTTTGGAAGGTTCAATTTGAGCTTTCTCCAGGAAGATGATTGTGGGTTTTGAAGAAAGAAGAGAACTGAATGGCGACGCTGTGTGAGTAGAGGCATAGTGATGTCTGAGGATTATAAGGAGTGGCACTTTTCAAGTGCAGAATTCCAGAAGAGAGAGATGCCTGGAGATACAGCCATGGGCATACAGCCTGGAGGACTGGGGTCATGAGATCTGACTTCATTGTACCCATGATATGTTAACCTTATATCAGAGACAATCGAAGGCTATTAAACATAAATTTCAAGATCAAGTTTGTGGTAAGGATTCCCACTCAGGTTGAAGTATGGTATTAAAATGTTCAGTGGGCAAGTCCAAATGAGACCCTAAACT
This sequence comes from Microtus oregoni, assembly GCF_018167655.1. Classification (NCBI taxonomy): domain Eukaryota; kingdom Metazoa; phylum Chordata; class Mammalia; order Rodentia; family Cricetidae; genus Microtus; species Microtus oregoni. Next base: position 7,741,776 of record NW_024543079.1, read on the forward strand.
TGCCAGACTAAAATTTTTACTAAAATTGAGCACTCATTGGCAGACCAGTTGTTCTTTTCTGACATATTCTTCCATTTGCTTTTCTTTTAACATTTACTGATACTTTAAGTGCTCTAGACATCCAGCAGTATACACATGAGACCATGTGTATACCCTCCCTTGGTCTCCAGTCTTCTGAGAAAAGTGACGATTGTGACATTTAGATGGTATGTTAAGGAAAGGATGTAACCAATAGTAAGCACCTGGCATGTTTTAAATGTTGTCACTAATGTAACCTCTGCCATTTTTTAACTGTTGACATGGTACTCAGAGTATCCCAAATATCATTTTAGTCAGCAGGAAATGTCAGAGATGCTTTGTCATACCAGGAATTTATCAGAGAAGATATGATATCAGATTTAGAAAAACGTCCCTTCCTTGATTAGAACATGCAGGTTATATATAGGACAAATCTGTTCTTCCAGAGATGCAGGGGTAGGTTTAGACAATCAGATGACTGTGGCAAAACAGACTGAATCAGGAACCAAACAGAAATTAGCACAAAGATGTAGCTGGAATGAATGCATTTTCATTGCTGTCTAATATTCCCTTCCTAGTTTAATCTCAGTGGTGATATATTTAGGTAATTAGATTGTATGTGGCTTTTTGAAGAGAGTAACTTTCTTGCTTTACCTGTTATTGTCTCTTCAAGGGTAGAGTACACAGTAGGTGGCCTTGATGGAGGAAGGTGATTGGTTAAATAAAAAGAAACTGCTTGGCCCTCATTGGTTAGAAGATAGGTGGGAGGAGTAAACAGAACAGAACACTGGGAGGAAGAGGAAGTGAGCTCAGACTCCACAGCCCTCCTCTCGGGAGCAGACGCCTCAGAGAGACGCCATGCTCCCAGCTCCCAGGCAGACGCACGCGATGAAGCTCCGACCCAGGATGGACATAGGCTAGACTCTTCCCAGTAAGCGCACCTAGGGACACTACACAGATGATTAGAAATGGGCTAAATTAATATGTGAGAATTAGCCTAGAAGAGGCTAGATAGAAATGGGCCAAGCAGTGATTAAATGAATACAGTTTGTGTGTTGTTATTTCGGGCATAAGCTAGCCAGGCAGCCGGGGTGCTGGGGACGCAGCCCCGCTGCCCTTATTACTACATGGCCTATAAATATTTTGTTTAATGAATCGATGAATACCTTGAAGGTCACAGATTGCTATACATAATTTCATTACCACTTTCTAGGACCTGCCTCAGAAATACCAAGTAATCTTCCTAAGACTAAAAAATGTTATCAGGGCTAGGATTTTAATTCCAGTCTCCTATGTCTAAATCCAGTGGTATATTCAGCCCAGCCCAGCCCAGTTCAGCTAATCAAGCCACCCATGGAAACTGCTTGGGTAGCTTCTTGGTGTGATGAATCTTGCCTCTCCAATCCAGATGTCTGCACTGAGCACATTCTACAGGGAGACACAGCAAATGCATCTAAACAGAGGCAAGTGGCATCTGACTGGGACCACACTGCACTTAGATGTGCATAGCTTGGCTTCAGTCAGTTGAAATGAAAGGAAGAATGCCCCCAGCTAAAGAGCTAAGGAGACATTACTATAGCTCTTGGGTATCTATGAACTGAAGGAACACTTGTTTGTCAGGCCCCCCAAAGAAAACACGGACACAGCTGTGGAGCATGGTGGCCCTCACGGCTGCATCCTGTTCATCTGCCCTTGAGCAGCGTGCCATGGGGTGGGGTGTAGCCAGTTCTTTCCAGCCCAGGTGGCTTCTGTGTTCTACAGTTGCCACGGTCCACAGTGAAGACTGCCTGAGTGGTGGCATTATTGCCTCTAGGGACTGCAGACCATGGATGACCTGCCTGACACCAGAGCTGACAGGGTCAAGTTCAAGTCCAGTTTTCTGTGCTGTTTTTGCTTTCATGTTAGTCAAAGGAAGACAGTAAGAAAGTGATTCCTTCTTCATAAGATAATGTGGGGACTAAACAGTCAGCATGGCGGTGAGAATATCGCATTAGGGCTGTCTCAAACAGGGTGGGGGGAGACAACCGACAACCAAATTGGCTTCTGACATCCACACACATGCTGTGCGTGTGTGTGCCTTCATTCACACATATATACATATGTACTTGCATGCACATACACACAAAAAAAAACAGGATATGCCCTAATATATACTTCTTACATATTTATTCTACACTGACCTACCTACCCACTCTGTATGTGATCACTAATTTAAGGCTCACAGCAGTTCTGTAATAGAAGTATTTTTATGACCATTTGTTAGATGGGAAGATGGCCAAGCTTTCTTTCTGCTGAACTTGAGATTTGCACTTTCTAAAGTCATTCATTTAGTGGGTGTCAAAGGTGGGACTCGAACTCAGGCCATCTGAATCTAAATAGCTTGCTTTGTTTCTGCTACTGCTTACTCCTTTATATGGTTGCTTTGCCAAGCTGTTAAAATTTACTGTAGTTCAGTGGAATATCTGGCATATGATGACTTATCTCTGAGTACTTATCCTATTGATTTTTGCTGTCTAATATGGTCCTCAATGACCATGTGCTGCTCTTTAAATTCAACTTTCAATAGATTAAATGTCATTAAAAATAAAAGAAAGCAGCACTTGTGTAGAAAAACATAGCTGCACAGCTATTGCTGGTTTCATAGTATTCTCTTGGGTAGTGCTATTAGGGTCAGTGGCACATGCCAAGTTTGGTTATGGGGTAGATAGGCAAAACCCAGATCCCCCAAAACTTACAGAAGACATTAGAAAAGCATTGCAGCCTCAGCCAAACTAAGGGAAAACAGAATTGATCAACATTCTCTTTGTGGAAGAAGTTCTTAGAATGAACGTAGAAAGGAAATCAGAAACTCAGGGCGACCAGAGGCAACATCAGAAGGCAAGGGTAGAGGCTGTTTCCAGGAGTCAGAGGGGCCAGTGTGAACATCCAGTGGAATTAGCCCTGGACTAAGCAAGAACTTTTCTGGCAGTGTGCTGCATGGGTGAAGCTGCCTTGAAGTAGGGGTGAGGCACTAGAGACAAAGGGTACACAGATACTTGTTTGAGGCCAGCACTGTTGGTCTCACTTTAGAGCTCGTTTGAAATGTCAAATTATCTTTCTGCAGTCCAGTGAAGTGGTGCTAGAATTTTACGAAATACACCAAGAGATTTAGAGGCCCAGCAACATCTGAAATACTGCCTCAGTGAGTGGTAGATGAGGAAGATCAAGGGAACCCCTGGTCTGGGAGGAGCTTTAGGAATGCTAGGCTTGGTGGTAGGGGTGTAGAAGAGATAGGGAGACCAAGACAGGAAGTGAGGAGGTCCTCCAGGGTTCTCTGCAGAGGCTGGACACAATGCTTGGTACTGTAAGATTAAGAGCAGGCCCTCTGGCAACACAGTGGCATTGGTGCCCTCCAAAGGCTCCTCAGTAGGACAAGAAGACAGGCACAAAATTGTGAGTCTTGTGGGTTTTGGAAGCAATCTCTGAATGGTCAGTCATTGGTAGGTGTGCTAGGTGGGTCTGCCGGGCAGCTGAAGATTAAATGGAGTTCAATGACTGAGTGCAATGGGTTGACTGGATGGATGGATGGATGGATGGATGGATGGATGGATGGAGTTGTCTGTGAATCTAGGAGAGAGAGGTGAGGAGTATGCCTGTGTATGTATTCAACTGTGAGGGAGAGGAGGAAGGAGGGAAGAGGGGAGGGGAAAGGAGAGGTTGGAGAAAGAGTAGGAGGGAAGGGGAGAGAGGAGAGGGAGAGAGATAAGAGAAGAGGAGAGGAAAAGAGAAGAGGAAAGGAGAGGAGAAGAGAGAAGGAGGGAAGGAAGGGCAGAGGAGAAGAGAAGAGGAAAGGAGAAGAGAGGAGAAGAGAGGAAAGATGAGGAGGGGAGAGGGAAAATATTTATGGATACACAGAGTTCAATTGTCTTCTTTCGATGCAAGTTCTTCATGATAGGAATGACATAGGAATCTCATTGCTCTGACAACAGTCCCAAGATCATGCAGAGCCAGCAGATTGTGTAGAACAATCACCCTTACATCCCCAACTCTTCCAACTGACCCCGTTTTCCCACCCTGCTTTCAGGTTTTTATCCCTCTCTTGAATTGATATGTACCTGTTTGTTCAGACATAATCACACAGGAAAGCACGACTTCTCCTCTTAGTCTTTCAGCCTACGAGTCAATAATCTGGAAATGACCCAGGTACCCCCTGCCTGTCTCTCTAAGCTTGCACTGACTCACACCGTTGAGGTCCATTGTTACATCTGCATCCTCCCTAGTCTAGCAATTGCCCTCCATTTGATTCTCTCCTCTCCACCTCAGTGCTAGCTCCCTAAACACACTGTTCCTGAAAACTCCCCATTCTTCTTATTTCCAGGGCTCCGTGCTTCCTTTAAGATCTGTTGTAGCCTCTGGGCTCTAGCTTCAGCCTTCATCATCTCATTTTTAAGACCCTCGTTGCTATTTCTCTCTTTGTCCAGGTCAAAGCAGATGCTTTTATACTTGTAGATGCTGCATCTCTCTGTTGCTCGAACCCTGCTCTCTCCTTGGAGGAGTGCTGCTTGCTTAGATGCAATAAATAGTTCTGTCCCACAGATCTCTCATCTGACGCTTGTCACCATTTGTCAGTTTTACATTTTCTTAGGTGTCTTCTCACGTAGACAGGCTGTGAGCTCAGAGCATCAAGGATAGCATGAAGACTCAGCACGGGTGAACAGTGTCGGTTCCAGGCAGCCTCTCTATCTACCCAAGTTCATCAGTTACCCAAGACTAACTCCAGTAAGCGACGATTATAAACCTGTTAGGTAAACTCAGCCATTATCAAAGGGTTCCCTGCATCAGCATTACCTGAGAACTTAGTTGGGAACTCCAAGGCATGAGGTCAACCAGACTGAGAAAACCTGCAGTGACTTTGAAGCCTGTGGTCATACCAGCCCTCCAAAGTGATCCCTTTTTCACATATAAGTTGGAGGCATGCTTACTTTAGGCAATTGCCATCGCATAAATAAATCACCAGACATCTGCTGGTGACAATGGGGGAGAGTTTTCCATTTAACGCACTTTTTCTGTGTATGAAGCCTTAGGGACCAGTCTTTCCATCTTCTGCTGTCTTCTCTGCTACATCACATGTGTAGGGGACACTTTGTTTTCTGTTGTTTGGCACCCAACGTGCTAATGAACTCCACGTAAAACCTGAGAGGGCTTAAAAAGGAGAGAGAGAGAATTTAAGACAGCTCTTTGCTGTTTGTGGGTTGCGTGCTGCAAAGAAATTTTCCTGACTCAGCAGCAGGAAAAAACTGGCTGTTTTAAAATGCCGGTTTTCTGGGCTGTGCCGCCATTGCGATCTCTGTCTGGATCCTGCGGGAGACAGAGCTTTTAAATGGAGCATTTGGAGTAATGTGCTACGGCTTGGTTGATGGCAATGTGGACTGCTGTGTGCCTGGAACTGTGTGTGGCTCAGGGGCACCAAATGGCTCTGAGGCAGGAGCTGCTTGGCTCCGCCATGATGAACTGTGCTGGTCTCAGGCAGGAACTACCGTAATTACCATAAAAACAGCGCAGTTAAGGTTTAGACTGCAGGACACAGGTGGTACCGTATTACCTGTACATGGTGCAACTTAAGTTTTTAAGAACTGCTTAACATTTTAAGAAATGCTCCTGGATAGTAAAAATATTACAGATTCACAATAAAACAGAATCAGACATAACAGACCTCAATGAGTCACACTGTTGGATGAATGTACGTAGGCTTGAGAGAGAGAAGAAAAAGAATATAGAGAATAAAGTTAATGGTTTTAAAAAAAAGGGTAAAGTCTTTAAAGAGACAGAGTACAGATAGTTGTAGATTAAAAGAAATAAAGAAAAATAAGCCATGTAAAAATGGAAAATTCACAAAGAGCCTGGATTATGTACATTGTGTTTTCTTTAAAATTTTTGACTGTGAAGGAGCTAAGTACAGAGAGACATTTCATTACATGGGCTGCCAAGCTAAACCAGAATGGATATAAGGGTATTACGATTTCAAAATTTGTGTGTAAGAATATGATGCTTTGGAGAGGGTCTTCTTTTGTTTTCACAGAGGACCAGACCCTGTGGATTTCTTCTATTCCAATTTGGTATGATAGACCACACCCTCCTGAAAGGTTACTGTAACACCCTCAAAAAATTACTTCACTCAACTGCCAACTGAGATGACCCTGGCACACAGGTTATACCATGAAAGACCTAATTAACGACGCCCCCATTCAGCAGGAAGCAGTTTGGAGTGAAAAAACTGTGCCCATGTTCCCAAAATATTGTTTATAAATATTCTTTTACATTTAAAGGGGGAAATGATATAGGTATGAATAATTTGCATTGGTATGGATTTTACAGTCAATTTTGTTATATGTATATGTGTTTCTGATCTTGAATAAGGTGTTGTGATTGTGTAGTTCATTTTTAAAATGTAATGTATAATAGGAAATAGAGGTTGCTAATGGATAATCATCGATGATAGTAAAGTTTGTAGTCATGTTACTTAGATTTTCTAGATAAATAGAGATATATTTCAGATAGGCATTCTTCATATCTCTCAAAGGCTGCAGAATATGGCATTTAAAATATTTTAATAACTTAGGACTTTTCATGACAATGAGACACTCTGCTCCTGGCAGCACCAATCTACTTCAAGAAGAAGATGGGCATCGAAGAGGATCGTTATGGAGTTTGATAGCCATCTGGGCAAGAAACTGCTCTTGCCTGGACTGTTGCATAAAATGGACACAGAGAACCCTCAGAGAGAGGACTGCTGAACTTGCCTAAAGGTGAGATGGTCTTTCGGGGTTCCTGACTCATGAAAGAGTCTGCGAGACATTCGGCAGGACACAGCAGATAGTGACTGAACTGTCTTTGGAATTTCCTGCTTCATGGAAATGTCTGCTGGATACTTTGGGCCTGAAGGCTGAAGATGGATGCCCCAACGGTAGAAAAGAACTTTGGGTGACTGTCCAGGCAGCGAGATGTCTCTGTCATTTCTAGAGTTTTCTTATTTCTTGTTTACTTAGGTAGTATTATATCCTTCTGGAGTCTTTGATGGAGTTGAAGAATGAATAGATAGTTATAGTTGTCCTTAGTTATGATAAAAGATAAAATAGATATAAATATTGTAACTGTAATTCTTGCTTGATAACTGTTTTGCTATATGTAATTTTGCTATGTTAAAGTTAAAGCCTTCCTTTTTTTGTTTAAACAGAAAAAGGGGAAGTGATGTGGGAGTGTCATATATCAATCTGTTGATTTCATTGGTTAAGCAATAAAGAAACTGCTTGGTCCTCATAGGTTAAAACATAGGTGGGAGGAGTAAACAGAACAGAAGGCTGGGAGAAAGAAGCTGAGTCAGGAGTCGCCATGATTCTCCCATTCCAGGCAGATGCAGGTTAAGATCATTCCTGGTAAGCCAGCTCGCGGGCTACATAGATTATAAGAAATGGGCTAGTCCAGGTGCGAGAGTTAGCCGAGAAAAGTCTAGATATAATGGGCCAAGCGGTATTTAAAAGAAAACAGTTTCCATGTAATTATTTCGGGTATAAAGCTAGCCGGATGGCGGGAAGCAGCCCCACCTCTCCTTATTACAACAAACGCACTTTTACTGTGTATGAAGACTTAGGGACCAGTCTTCCCATCTTCTACTGTCTTCTCTGCTACATCATATGCGTAGGGGACACTTTGTTTCTGTTGTTTGCTTTCATAGGCAAAGCCTGGAGATAGTGTGTTTACACTCACTTTTTAGTGACTGGAAAATTCAGCTGCAGTGGCCATACCTGTCTGTGAAGGGAACCTGGGAATGTCAGCCCCAGAGAAGACACAGGCTTATGAACAATGTAACAGTCTCTACCCAGAGAGATGGTCTTTATTGCCCTTCAAACTCTGACTGAGCCTTTCCTAACAGCAGACCAGGACTTCATCTGTGTTATGGTGACAGGGGAGAGTCTTCAGTCACTAAGTTAAAGGGATTTAGACAGGGTGGTTGAGAGATACTAGTGCAATGTACAAGAAGGATCCAGAGAGCTCGCTGGAGGGGCTCCTCACTCATTGAAGTGTTTGTGAGGTACTGGAGGATGGGTGAGGACAGTCTGCTCTTTGTGGTTGGCATTTCTGTGACAAATGCTATATTTATGGTATTTTAAACACTATATGAGAAAGAGTAATGGGCGAGAAAAGCCGAGTTCAGGAAGGTTAAGTGGCTTGTCCTGGTCATACAGCTAGTTAGCAGCTTGTCCTGCATATACTTAGTTAGCAGCTTATCCTGGTCATACAGCTAGTTAGCAGCTTATCTGGGTCATATAGCTAGTTATCAGGTTATCCTGGTCATATAGCTAGTTAGCAGCTTGTCCTGCATACAGTTAGTTGGTAGCTTGTCTTCATCATACAGCTGGTTAGAAGCTTATCCTGGTCATACAGCTAATTCTGCATACAGTTAGTTAGTAGCTTCTCCTAGTCATACAGCTAGTTAGCAGTTTGTCCTAGCCATACAGCTAGTTAGCAGCTTGTCCTCATCATACAGCTAGTTAGCAACTTGTCCTGGTCATACAGTTAGTTGACAGCTTGTCCTCATCATACAGCTAGTTAACAACTTGTCCTCATCATACAGCTAGTTAACAACTTGTCCTCATCATACAGCTAGTTAACAACTTGTCCTCATCATTCAGCTAGTTTACAGCTTGTTCTGGTCATACAGCTAGTTAGTAGCTTGTCCTCATCACACAACTAGTTAGCTACACAGAGGTATGTACTGGGTCTAGAGCTTGGGACCCCAAAGACTTGTATTTTTGATTAATAACTGAGTATGCTATTAGGATAAATTCTAGCAACCCCCCCCCCAACAACATGAGGAACATTCCACAGGTGCCAGAAGGAAGTCTTGAGGTAGCTTTATCCGGGTTTCCATCAGGAGCTTTGGGCTTTCTACTTCAGACTTCTATCCCCTCCTTCACAGTCTCTCCTTTCAGAAGGAATCCTGGGCATGACGGCCTCAGAGGCATGGAGGCTCAACCTCCCAGCAGGCCCTTCCTTTCCCAGCATATCCGTCTGTTTCAGTTGCTATAACAAATACCTGGTGCTGAGGAAGTTTGAACTGAAAGGGAAAAGCTCATTTAGTTCAGTTCTAAAGACTTGAGATTTGGACACATGCTTCTGAACGGCTCTCGTGGTGGCTCTCAGCATGGTGGGGGCATAGCAAAGAGTAAGTCCGGAAGTCAGAGATTGCAGAGGGGCTAGTTCTGTTTGTTCTTTATGTAATAATCCATTCTTAAAAGAACCAGTTCGTTTCCTGAGACCAGCACAATCCCATTCCTAGGACAACATCATCAATGATGTGAGAAACTTTTTTCCTATCAAAGGTAGTTACTCTGACAAGGGCCCATGTATCCTGAGCCTCCTGTGCTGATTAGCCAAGCATGCCCAACTGTGATGCTGTGATGTCCATTTCCTACCAGTGGGATGGAACATTGTTACCACCTACAGCATGGATAAAGGACAGAGGTCATTTGCTTGCACCCGGTTTGGGTGCTGGTATATCTTTTTTCTTTCTTTCTTCTTTTTTTTTCTTTTTTTTGGATTTTCAAGACAGGGTTTCTCCATAGCTTTTGGTTCCTGTCCTGGAACTAGCTCTTGTAGACCAGGCTGGCCTCGAACTCACAGAGATCCGCCTGCCTCTGCCTCTCGAGTGCTGGGATTAAAGGCATGTGCCACTACCGCCCGGCCTTTTTTTTATTTTATTTTTATAAAAAGAAATCACCTAGCTGAACTATTTTCCCTTTTGTTTTTTTTGTCCCTTTGTGTAACCCCAAAACTATTTTTTTCCAACCATTATTTAACCATTTCCCTACAAGTCTCAATGCCCCTTCATCAAGGCCTGTGCTTCTGACAGATGACCTTTACTGAGGGGCACACCCAAACTAAATAGAAAACCATAGCACCTGGGGCACACTCTCAACTCCCTTCAGAGAACTGGATTCTGCACCATTTACATTAGGCCCAGTGCAGGTGCTCTTCTTCATATTTGAAGTGTGAGCTCAAGCCAGCACACACGCTCATCCAGCTCTGGCTGTGCCAGGTTCCTTGCTTAAAAGGGAAGCATGGAGGCTTCTCAACACCACCTTACCAACGCATAGCTGTACTAGTACCAGGCATGTCTGAGTGCCCTCTGGGTGCCAGGGAATCCCAATCAACCCTGAGCTGAGAGAAATCCTCCATTTTGGTAAAAATTGGATAAAATGTATTTTAAAGTAAAGCTTGATACTGCAAAGATGTCCCTTTTTTGTAAAGAAGTTTTCTTCTAAATTGAAAAAAAAAATAAATGAAATATTTTCTTGGTTGTTTTTGTTTTTTAAAAAATCAGAGTCTTAAATATTTCAGCCATCTGTTCTCTATTATTTCTGCAACTCTGTGTTGAATATGTAGGGGGTAGGGTGGAAGAGATTTAAATGGCCATTGAAATTGTTTTAAGTAATTAAAACTGATAAAAATTGTAAGTTTTTACCTAATCCCTGGATGATTTGATTGGAGTCAGCCAGATGTAAAAATGCCTGAGACAAATTAGTCTGTGCCTATATGACATGCAATTTTGACAAAATATCTTTAAAACAGCTGCTAAGTATGCAATCTGGGAATTTGACAGTGCAGAAGGACAATTCTGTGTACTCAGGAAAGCTTGGCAAAAATCCATTCTAACTTTGGTCATTAGAATGAATTGTGTTCATTGAAGATGAAACCATGTGTGGATAATGAGAAGGCAAGTAAGACTCCTGACTTTTCCCTGTGCAGCCAGTATGCTGTGGGTGCATATGTCAGGGTAATACCGGAGTTCTGGTCAACCTTTCCTTTTCGAATCCATATGGCATTTTCCTCATTGAGCTCTCTATAATTCCAGCAACAGCCGGTGTATCTGTGACACCCATATTACCTTCCACAATTCTTCATGAAATGTGAATCTATTTTCCCACTACTGGCTCTGATACTTACTGTCATATGACCTTGAGTTTGTCACTTAGCTTTTCAGGCTGAATGCGCGCGCGCACACACACGAGAGAGAGAGAGAGAGAGAGAGAGAGAGAGAGAGAGAGAGAGATACACACAGACATACACACAGATAGTGAGTTTTATCTTTGATTATAGCCCATTATGCACATAAGCTCACAGTTTGATACAGAGAGATCATTTTCTCTGTTCCTTGTCACTGTCTTAGAGAAGTGTTTCCTTTTCAAGGGTTGAAACTTATTTCTTCAATGTACCTGATAGATATTTGGTATCTTTCTCAAATATAAAGGAGTAAATAGTTGGCAGATAAAGGAATGAAGTTTGCAATTTCTTCAATATCTCTTGTACCAGCACTGGTTGTCTGAAACATAAGGATTCTGTTCTAGGGCTTCTCAGCTCACAGTGATGTCTGTGGTAGGATGGCATCTTTCCAATGCAACAGCCACCACTTCATCAGAGTGTCTATTTCCGCATCCCTTCTTACTTGTGTATATCAGTATATCATGTGACTTCATCGTCCTGAGATCTTGAGGTCTTCACTTTCTGCTTTCTCCCAGGGTTAGTTAGCGATTTCATTACTATTCCTAGCCTGGAACTCATCCCTGTATCCCCCATCCTGAGAAAGAAGACTTTGCTACAGTTATCAATGTGAGGATTGTGAAGGCTGTAGTCCACGACTACCTGCTGTTTGCTAAGCAATTAAATGTATTGTTATGTTAAGTTCTCATAAGACACTTCAACACAGGTGCTAAATATTCCCATTGAAGAAACTGAGGCTCAGAGATGAGAAATAACTTGCATTTCTCAGAGATTCAGAGATTCAGATCTATTTCTGTGCCTTCAAGGAGGAAACAAAGTTCATAGATCACTCTTGTATCCCTTTAGAGCTGTGATCTCATGACTGATGTCTTTTGGTCTCTTCCCAGTTTCTAGAGTTGAAATTTGTCTGCCCTGTGCATAGTTTCTCCTCTCAAATGTCAGATCCCCAGAGTACCGGCCACCTACCAGCAGTTGATGATGCTTTTTCCTTCATGTTCTTTCTATGACAGATTCTATCCAGTCTCATTATTTTAATTATGACTAGAGATGCTGATGACTTTCATAGCCATCTCTCTTGCTCAGACAATTCTCCCAAATTCCCAATTAATTACATGCCAGAGACATTCTTGCAGATGACCACAGGCACCTCCAGCTGAACCTGTTCTTCTTATAGTTTTTGATTTCTATTAATGATTTCCCTATTTATTTCACCTCTAATACCAGAAAGAAATCTGAGATTAATTTTAAGTTCCAGCTCACCTCATCTCCACATCCAATCATTTCATTTGGACCTGGCAATATATCTCTTTTTTCTTGACTGACTCTGTCACTGTCTTTACCACAATCCTTACATTGACTCTTGCCAGCCCTCAGCTGGATTCTTGCAGTGGCTTTTAGAGGGAATAGGGTAAACATTGATTTTAAAGTAACATGTAAGTACATAAAAAAGCATAAATCATGAGTGGATACACAGACATGGAGAACACTCAACCAAGATGTGATATATTATTAGTGCCCAGTAACCTTTCTTGCCTGCCTTCTGCATTATTAATTCTCATTCTCAATGGTTTTAGGGTTTTTTAGAGTTCCTTTTTCTGTTTTTGAATCTTATATAATTAGAACCATAGAGTGTGTGTTTCTGGACTTTTTTTCATTAAAAATAGTATTTGTGAGTCCAACTCATTGTGTGTCTTATGCTGAGTATTCCTTATTTAAATATGTGTACTCTCTTTTTAAGACCTGTCTTGCTTCCTATTTTAGTTGCAATGACGCCTGCTGTTCTGATCACTCTGTATGTGTTTTTATGCATAGCATTTAGACATTTCTTTGGATAACCTGGAGTGGAGCTATTCTTTGACTTAAACAGGTATTAGCAGATAGAATGGTGATACTCTCCGTGTGCTATGAATATGTTTTATTGCTATTTGGTTAATAAAGAAGGGGCTTTGGCCAGTGGCTTAACAGAATTTAGCCAGGCTGAAAAAGATATATATATATATAGAGAGAAAGTAGGCGGAGTCAGGGAGACACCATGTAGCCACCGCAGGAGACAGATGCTGGACGGAACCTTATTGGTAGGTCACAAGCACATGATAATACATAGATTAATAGAAATGGGCTAGTTTAAGATGTAAGAGCTAGCTAGAAATATGGTTAAGCTATTGGCCAAACAATATTGTGATTAATACAGTTTCTGTGTGATTTTTTCCGGTCTGGGTGGCTGGGAAATGAATGAGCAGTCTCTGCCAATAGACTGGGTTATTGTTGACAGTCTTGTAAAGCTAACTCTTCTAATATTAGGTCTATAGGGATAATTCTTTGTGGTTTTAACTTACATTATTCTGAAAATTACTGAGTTGAATGACTTAACACAGACATACTTGGGGGTTATCTATCAATCTCTTATCTATGGTATATATGAGACCATGTTTTAAAAATCACCACTTTAATGACATCTATCTATATGTTTGCATTTATTTGTTTTTGTCACATTTGAGAAAGAATTGTATCCCTTAAGATTAACAATTTTGTTGTATTTTAGAAGATACATTACTCTACGTTCTACAATAAGACCATGTAATCTGTCTGAAGTTGATTTCTCTGAATGAGGTGTTAAATGGAGATGATGGCTCATTTTCTCCAAATAGATATCATCTGATAGTGTATGATTACAAAAGTATTGTGCTTCCACAAGTCGTTGTAATTGGACTTTTTCAATATGTTATGTGACTGTAAATGTGTGGGCTCATAGCTAGATTCCCCATCCCTTTCTGTTGATAGCTTTGTTTATTAATGTTTTGATAACTCATTTGACTTGGTTATTATAAATTTATCTTACATTTTGAAATTAATGTGAAGTCTAGACTCTCTACATTCTAAGTCAAATAGCAGCTAATTATGATCTCACATATCTCTGAGTTTGCTAGACACTGGCAGATAGTGGCTGAGTTTGGCATCCTATCTCTGTTCAAGCTGTAAACCAGCCCATCTCAGATCTTTGTTCTGAAAAGAACAGCTGCTATAGTTTAAGGTTCTTATAGGAAAGACAGACGTGTAACAAGTTGCATCCTGCTGCATATAGACTTAAGGTGTTGAGTGTTGAGAGCAGGATTAGAGTCAAGGTAAACACGAGTGAAAGGTATCATGCTTCTGTCCTGACCTCCACACTCTCTTTATGAGTTTTGTTTTAACTGTTTTGAGTCTTTTGTACCTGTCTATGCATATTGGCTAGTGTGTCAACCTATTTAAAAAGAAAAAAAATACTTTTGGGATTTTGGCCAAAATTTTCATTTTCTATACAAGAATTTTGAGATAACTTGTCATTTGCTGAAATTTAATTTTACAATCCATTAATGTGACATAACTCTTCATCCATTAAGGCTTTATTTTAAACTAATTAATTAATTTAGTGTAGAGATTGGATCTTTCTATTGTGTCAAGCCACTTTGGAAATCAGTATGGTGATTTCTCAGAAAATTTGGAAACAATCTACCTAAAGACCCAGCAATACCACTTTTGGGAATATACTCAAAGGATGCTCAGTTATATCCCAAAGACATGTGCTTAACTATGTTCCGAGCAGGATTATTTGTAACAGCCAGAACCTGGAAATAACGTAAATTCCTTCAACCAAAGAATGGATAAAGAGAATGTGGTACATTTATACAATGGAGTACTACACAGAAAAAAATTATGACATCTTGAAATTTGAGGCAAATGGATAGATCAAAAAAAGTCATATTGAGTGAGGTAACCCAGACCCAGAAAGACATATAATATGTACTCACTCATAAGTGGCTTTCAGACATAAAGCAAAGAAAAACCAGCCTACAATTTGTAACTCCAGAGAACCTAGACAACAAAGAGGACATTAAGAGAGACATACATGGATCTAATCTACATGGGAAGTAGAAAAAGACAAGATCTCCTGAGTAAATTGATAGCATGGGGACCATGGGAGAGGGTAGAAGGGGGTGGAGAAGAAGGAAGAGGAATGGAGAAAATATATAGCTCAATAAAAACAATAAAAAAGCAAAAAAATACTATATTTGCTTGTAGTGGTGTGTGTGTGTGTGTGTGTGTGTGTGTGTACATGCCATGGTGTACATATCAAAGTCAGAGAACGACTCATGGGATTCAGTTCTCTCATTCTACCATGTGGGTTCTGGGCATTGAACTTAGGTTGTCAAGTTTGGTAACAAGCACCTTTACCTACTGAACCATCTTGTTGATTCAAGAAACTGGGCTGTTCTTGAGTCCTAAGTCTCAAGTGATCCTCCTGCCTCAGCTTCTCACATATTTGAAACCATTGACAGATGTTGATATACCTAGCTTACCAGTAGTGCTCCTCCCTCGCTCCCTCCCTTCCTCCCTCCCTCCCTTCCTCTCTCCCTTCTTTCCTCACTCCCCTCTCCCTTTCTTTATTGTTTTATTTTTTGTGCTATGGATAGAAACCAGGCCATGGTGCACACCAGGCCATTGATCTACTAGCACTGTGTCTGAACCCTATTATTTATTTATATACTACCTGTGTTTTTTTCAGCTTATTTTTATGACACGTATAAATACTAGACAACTGTACTGTTAGACCACATGGTATTGCCTGGCAACTTGAGTCTCATTAACTCTTTATTTTTTAATCTTGCTTTCACCCAATTGGTAGTCAGATTTGGTCATTTCTACTAAATTTTTAATCTTGTGATGAAGTGCTATTAATCCCAGAGCAAACTTTTTTGTTTTGGGTTTGGCACATTTTCATGATGAAATTGTATCATCCATCCATCTATCCATCCATCCATTTTACTTTCTCTACTTCTCCTATGACTCCCTGTTTGTCCTTTTATCATTTTGAATTTCTTCTCACTCTTTAATTATATCTATAATAGTTATTTTAATGTTCTTGTTGGCATATTGTAACTTCTCAATCATCTTTGGGGACTCTTCATGTCTCAGTGTTTTTGTTTACTATTCTTTTACTTCCTGTTTCTTCACAAGGAACCCAGACAGTATGCTCTAGGCAGTCTGAATTATGTCAATTTTCTTTAAAGGGTATTGAATTGTATCCTGGCAGGCAGTTAAATTGCTTGGCATGTCCTCCTGAACCTGTCAAGGCTGTTTGCTTCTTGTTTGGATGCATCTATTTCAGTTTTGTCAGTCATTCGCACGCGTGGTCCTTTCTTTCAGGCGTGGAGCCCATGCCTGTGACTTGTTCTTTATGAGCCTCAGTTGGGGTCTCCAATGAATGGATGGGCATGCTTGCAATGCTCCCCAGTACTATGTAACTTCTGTTCTTTATGTTTAGTTCTCAAATCTCTGTGACTTAGTCTTTGTTAGAACTGATAGTAGAGTTTTTCTTTGCATGCGTACAGGCCAGTCACTGTCTAAAGACTGGCAAAGAAATTCCTCATGCGTTCTCTGGTACTTGGTCTCATAAGTTCCAGCCTCTAAAGCATCATCTCTCAGATTCCAGCAGGCCTCCTCAGTGCAGTAAGACTGCCATGCTGTGCTTGGACATTGCCTGCCTGTGTTGGATCTAGAGAATTTTCCCAGGCAGGAAGTCACGATAAACCCTGACGCACCTGTATTTTTCTTCAACTAGTGACCAAAATCTCATGTTGACAAATTAAAACTCAGATTATTTGTAGCTTATTAATTGTTTTGTCAGGAGATCAAGTCTAGTGCCAGTCAGCCAGTTGTGACCATATGCAATAAGTCCTTGTCATAGCATAAAGAAGATTAAAGTCATCATTTCACCTTCTGAATGCTACACTGTGAGCTATATCAAGGTGAGATTATGTCCTGTTTATAGTTGTACCTCCATTTTCCAGTAGAACACCTGCCACAGAATTGATACATAAATAATGTGTGTTGACGTGACCCATATCATTATCCCATCTAGAAGTTGACTGATTCATTTAGGATGGGTCTTATGGTCAGTAGAGCAAGAGAGTATGTGTCTGGTACCTGGGCTGGAGTGAATCTTGTTTTTTTTTTTTCCCTATTCTGTGAGCTGCTTAGAATTCTAAAAATATAACACCACGAGAGATAGAGCTGGTGATATCACATATTCCATAGCTACTTTTGATCTAGTGGAGACATTGAGGCCTTGAGAAGGCAATATGGTGTTCAACAGATGCATGCAAACCAGAGCTCTGCTTAGATCCTGTTCCTGCTTACTCCTTTGTAAAGATCATTTTTATTATTTCTACATTCATCAAAATGCTTTAAAATTAAAAATAATCTAAGAGTATCATATAAGACATAAACATACTGGAGAATAGAGGATGATGGGAAGGCAAATTGCATAAATTTGTGTAATATGCCTTGAGAAGGGAGAAGAAAGAACAGCCATCCCTCAGATGCCTGTACTAGGTGCCAAGAAGAGGATGCTGCAGTTTTCAGAACCCTTGGAACACACTTTTGAATCTTACTCTAATTCTTGCTGTAAGGAATTTAAAAATAAATATACTGTTATTCTCTTTTGTTTTTAGATAATATATTTTATTAATATTTTGTTATTATTATTAACACTATTATATCGTTCAAAATCAAATGCCATGTTAAAAAGTATACACCAGAGATCCCTCTGCCCATGCTTTATCCAAGTAACACATTTGTCTTCCTGAAGATTCCTAGTGGTCTCATTTTTTTGTTATCTTTCCTGAGGGATTTTATATATACATTAATCAGATTCTCATTCTTTGGCTCATGAATAAAACTGCTTGTTACTCAAACCTGATGCCCTGAGTTGTATCCTCAGAACCTATATTGGAAGGAGAGAATTGATTCCTGAAAATTGTCCTTTGGCTCTAAGATATATTTGTGGCACACACACACACACGCCACAATACAATTAAAAACCCCTCCATTATATTGCTTGTTTGCACAAATTAAGAATATTCCAAAACTCTTTATATCTCATTTTCCCATTTAATGTGTCCGGTAATCTTTCTGCCATATTAAGTTTCCTTTTCTCTCTAAAATTTAGAAAATCCCAGTGCATGGATAGACTTTCATTTGTTTACCTGGGTTTTGTGGGTAGCCATTGGGTTGTTTCTACACATTTTTTTTAATCAAAAAGAATATTACCATGTCCAAATCTCATTTTATTGTGCAAACATATCTTTAGCATAATTTCCTAGGTTTAGGTTTCCAGGACATTTATCTTTGATAGATATTGTGAAAGTATTCTCCATAGGACTTGCTCCAATGACTATGCCTATCAACAATGTGTGCAAGTTGGTATAAAGTTTGGTCATTGAATCTTTAAGATGGACTTTACTTTAGATCCCACTTTCCATTACCATATGCCATAGATAGGAATGAATAGATCAGAGGTCCAATATTCTTGTGTCCTATTGCTGATGTGGGCTTAAATCCAGGCATCTTAACTGAATGGTACAGATCCCAGGGTACCCTGAGTGTGAAGAGGGCCTGATTGAGCCTGTCATCTCACCCTGTGTCTTAGTTAAGATTTCTGTCATTGTGAAGTGACATCATGACCATGACAACTCTTACAAAGGAAAACATTTAACTGGGGCTGGCTCACAGTTCAGAGGTTTAGTCCATTATCATCATAGTGGGAAACATGGTGGTGTTCAGACAGACATGGTCCTGGAGAAGTAGGTGAAGCTTCTACATGCAAATCAGCAGACAGCAGGAAGGGAGAGTGGCACTGGGCCTGGCTTGAGCATCTGAGACCTCAAAGCCCACATCCAGTGATATACTTCCTTCAACAAAGCCACACCTACTCCAATATGGCCACATCTCCTACTAGTGCTATGGGCCTGTGGGGGCCATTTTTATTCAAACTACCACCCCCTGCATCCTTAACTCATTAGAGCAATATAATGAGCCTGACCCTGAGTATGCAGAGTTCTCAGACGGGGCCTCTTTTCAGCTGCTGTGTCATGTTTTCTTTTCTTCAAATAATGGAGAATCTGCACCTGGCAAGTCAGAGTAGGACACTAAACCTATTTTCAGCTTGGGCCAAATCTCAGCCTGATCTCCAGGACTCAAGAAGAAATCATAATGACACCTGGGCTATGGGAACCTCTTCATAGGGCGGAGATGACATTCAGGCTCTCTCCTAATGATGCATCTCTTTCTATCCAAGTGCCCTTATAGTTGGTGTCTCCCATCTTTCCCCAACTTATTAGTGCAGGTGACAAGTGGCCTATTGTGCACCTTGTTGTGAAGTGGGACTCTTGTCACACCTCTGCTTCTACTACTACTAACATCACATTATCCAGGCATCAAGTAGGGGACTTGGGAAGGGGTGCACAAAGGACGATAAGCACCAGGGACTCTAGGCCACCAGAACTGCATGCTCACCCCTGTCCCTACCAGCTTTGTAGATTTCAGCTAATGAGGTTATCTCAGTCTCATCCCCCTCTTTAGGAAGGAGAAGTGTCACATGGACTCTGATGTAGCAAGATACAGTAGATAACAGTAACAAAGACTTAAAGTCAGAGATGAGGAAGTTTTGATCGCTGCCCACATGCCTTGGTCATTGGCCTATATAAGTCCCTCTATCAGAGCCTAAAACCATGGAACAGCCACAGCCTGGAACCCTGCAGTGACCCTGACAAGGAGGACAAGAGAGTTTCAGTGTTATAACATGAAAATGAGTTGCTGCTACCTCTTGTTATTTCTTTGGGGGTGCTACAACCAGCATCTATGAGTAGGTCAAGATGGCAATACAGAGTGGACAGAA
Source organism: Microtus oregoni (assembly GCF_018167655.1). Lineage (NCBI taxonomy): Eukaryota > Metazoa > Chordata > Mammalia > Rodentia > Cricetidae > Microtus > Microtus oregoni. Next base: position 7,761,547 of record NW_024543079.1, read on the forward strand.
ACTGTGTGCTGTGCCATGTGGTGCCATGTTGCAGGGAGCTTCCACTAACAGGTCAGGTCACTATCAGCCTGATTAATACATTGCCCAGGTGGACTCAGGCATGAGGGATTCTGACTTGCTTTGGCTATTAAAGTTATTAAAATATGAGTATGAAGACTTCTTGTCTTAGTGAATGGAAATGTAAAGAGCCACATAGACCATAAACAGCTCTTATCTTCATGACTCTAAAGTGATATAAGAAGACTAAAGACAGATCTGTGAGCATGTGTAAGTATATGTTGTGTGTGTGTGTGTACATGTGAGGGAGGTTCAGAGGCCTATGCCAGGTATCTTCTATCATTCCTCTATCCCATCTTTTCTTTTCTGATAAAGGTCTCTCATGGAATATGGTGCTCACTAATTCTGCTAGACTGGCTGCCCTGTGGATTCCCAGGTTCCTCTCATCTCAGCTTCTTCTGTGCTGGGATTACATATGTGTACTGACTCCTTCATGGGTGATGGGGATGGGATCTCAGGTCCTCACACATCTGCGTGTACACTTCACCAACTAGGGCATCTTTCTAGCTCTTAGACAGCTTTAAACTAACAATCCTGTCACCCAGCCACATGTGAAATTTTTCTGTTATTCATCTGTATAGGAATTTGGTGTATACTCCTTTAGAAGAGAGTATCATTTTATTTTATATATTTTAAGGTAATGTTACACCCACGAGCATTTTGTGTATTTCTTTATGGTCTTGGACATATTTATAATTTAATAGCCGCATAGAATTTTCCACAGCGGATGTGCATTCCCGTGTTCGTTTTCTCATGCTCTGTAAGAAATGACTTCAAACTTGGCAGCTGAGAGTCACACGTCCATTATCTCAGAGGTCCTTGGGCCAGAAGCTGGGGTACAATGTGGCTGGATGCTGGGTCCCAAGTATCACCAGGCCAAAACTGAGGTGCTCAGTGGGCCGAATTCTCATCTTGAAACTTCAGAGAACCATCTGCCACCACATGCACCCCTATGTCTGGCTGAATTCTGGTCGTGGCTTATGTGAGACAGAAGAGCCATTCCTTTGCTGGCTGTCCACGGGGAGCTACCCTTGGCTCAGAGATGTTGTGTTACGAGCAGCAGGGCTGCGTCCCTGGCACGCGGCCGCCCGCATGGCTAGCTTTACCCGAAATAATTATACAGAAACTGTATTCTTTTAAACACTGCCTGACCCATTAGTTTCAGTTTCTTATTGGCTAGCTCTTACATATTGATCTAACCCATTTCTATTAATCTGTGTAGCCCACGAGCTGGCTTACCAGGAATGATCTTAACCTGCGTCTGTCTGGAGTGGGAGAATCATGGCGACTCACTGACTCAGCTTCTTTCTCCCAGCATTCCGTTCTGTTTACTCCGCCTACCTAAGGGTTGGCCTATCAAATGGGTCTAGGCAATTTCTTTATTAATAAGAAATCACTCCCACATCATTTCCCCTTTTTCTGTTTAAACAAAAAAGGCTTTAACTTTAACATAGTAAAATTACATATAGCAAAACAGTTATCAATCAAGAATTACAGTTACAATATTTATCTATCTTATCTTTTATCATAACTAAGGAAAACTATAACTATCTATTCATTCTTCAACTCCATCAAAGACTCCAGAAGGATACAATACTACCTAAGTAAACAAGAAATAAGAAAACTCTAGAAATGACAGAGACATCTTGCTGCCTGGACAGTCACCCAAAGTTCTTTTGTATGGTTGGGGCATCCATCTTCAGCCTTCAGGCCCATAGTATCCAGCAGACATTTCCATGAAGCAGGAAATTTCAAAGACAGTTCAGTCACTATCTGCTGTGTCCTGCAGAATGTCTCGCAGACTCTTTCATGAGTCATGAACCCCAAAAGACCGTCTCACCTTTAGGCAAGTTCAGCAGTCCTCTCTCTGCGGGTTCTCTGTGTCCATTTTATACAACAGTCCAGGCAAGAGCAGTTTCTTGCCCAAATGGCTATCCAACTCCATAAGGATCCTCTTCGATGCCCATCTTCCTCTCGAAGTAGATTGGTGCCACCAGGAGCAGATATGTCTCATTGTCATGAAAAGTCCTAAGTTATTAAAACATTAAATGCCATATTCTGCAGTCTTTGAAAGATATGAAGAATGTCTATCTAACTGAAATGTATCTCTATATATCTAGAAAATCTAACTAACATGACTACAAGCTTGACTATTACTGATGATTATCCATTAACCTATATTTCTTAATTATACATTATATTTTTAAATGAACTACACAATCACAATACCTTAATCAAGATCAGAAATACATATACATATAACAAAATTGACTATAAAATCCACACCAATGCAAATTACTCATACCTATATCATTTCCCCCTTTAAATGTAAAAGAACATTTACAAACAATATTTTGGGAACATGGGCGCAGTTTTTTCTCTCCAAACTGCTTCCTGCTGAATGGGGGCGCTGTTAATCAGATCATTTAGGGTGTAACCTGTGTGCCAGGTTTATCTCAGTTGCCAGTTGAGTGAAGTAATTTTTTGAGGGTGTTCACAGGAACTTTTCGGGAGGTCGTGGTCTATCATACCATATCGGGATAGATGCAATCCATAGGGCCTGGTCCTCTGTGAAAACAAAAGAAGACCCTTTCCAAAGCATCATATCCTTAGACCCAAATTCTGAAGTCATACCCTCATGATATCCGTTCTGGTTACACTTGGCAGCCCATAGAATGAAATGTCTCTCTGTACTTAGCTCCTTCACAGTCAAAAATTTTAAAGAAAACACAATGTACATAATCCAGACTCTCTGTGAATTTTCCATTTTTACGTGGCTTATTTTTCTTTATTTCTTTTAATCTCTTAACTATCTGTACTCTGTCTCTTTAAAGACTTTTTTTTTTTAAACCATTAATTTTATTTTCTATATTCTTTTTCTTCTCTTTCTCTCAAGCCTACGTACATTCATCCAACAGTGTGGTCTTTTATGTCTGAATCTGTTTTATTGTGAATCTGTAACATTTTTTTTTTACTATCCAGGAGCATTTTTTAAAATGTTAAGCACTTTTTAAAAACTTAAGTTGCACCATGTATGGGTAATACGGTACCGCCTGTGTCCTGCCCAGTTGAAACCTTAAATGCGCTGTTTTTATGGTAATTACGGTAGTTCCTGCCTGAGACCAGCACAGTTTAGCATGGCAGAACTGAGCCAAGCCGCTCCTGCCTTAGAGCCATTTGGTGCCCCTGAGCCACACACAGTTCTAGGCACACAGCAGTCCACATTGCCATCAAGCAAGCCGTAGAGCTTTATTCCAAATATTCCATTTAAAAGCTTTGTCTCCCACAGGAGCCAGACAGAGATCGCAATGGCGGCACAGCCCAGAAAGCCGGCATTTTAAAACAGCCAGTTTTTTTCCTGCTGTTGAGTCAGGACAATTTCTTTGCGGCACGCAACCCACAAACAGCAAAAAGCTGTCTTAAATTCTCTCTCTCTCCTTTTTAAGCCCTCTCAGGTTTTATGTGGAGTTCATTAGCATGTTGGGCGCCACTCTGTTGAAATACAGAGCGGCGGGCTGTGTCCCGCCACCCGGCTAGCTTTACCCAAAATAATTATACAGAAACTGTATTCTTTTAAACACTGCCTGACCCATTAGTTTCAGTTTCTTATTGGCTAGCTCTTACATATTGATCTAACCCATTTCTATTAATCTGTGTAGCCCACGAGCTGGCTTACCAGGAATGATCTTAACCTGCTTCTGTCTGGAGTGGGAGAATCATGGCGACTCACTGACTCAGCTTCTTTCTCCCAGCATTCCGTTCTGTTTACTCCGCCTACCTAAGGGTTGGCCTATCAAATGGGTCTAGGCAATTTCTTTATTAATAAGAAATCACTCCCACATCACAGAGATGCCACCCTGTTCTTTGTCACTTGTTGCCTTTCATCCTCAGAGTCGGTGTTAGAGCCTCTAATTTGACTCAAAGCCTCCAGACTTCAAATCTCCTCCAGCCAGAAGAGCGCAGACTCTTTGAAGGGTCTGATGGTCAGTTTAACTCAGCACGATCTCTTTCTCCGAGCTAAGTTGCCCAGTGACATAGCCAGGGCAGAGGAGTGCTGCCCAGAATAAGCTTGCACGTAGCTTCTGTCTTTTATTAAACTATATTCCTGGGGTGGCCACAACACAGTATCATCAAAGCCAGTGTCATACCACACAACAGTCACCCTTTCATAGGGAGCAAGAAGCCTGACCGTAGTCCAGATATTGGGGTATATACTCCCTATAAAATATGGGTATGGTAGGAAACCCTCCTCTTTCTTTTCCTTGCTTCTGGCGGTTTATGGAGCATCAGTGGAATGCCTAACTGAATTCATGGAATAATGTACTCCTTAACCTGTACGTGTTGTCCTGTGTCTGCCTTTCTTGCATTCCTTAGTTAAGACTCATATCATATATATATATATATATATATAATAACTCGCCATGTTATATTAGGGCCCATCCTGCTGCAATATGACTGCTTACCTTAGCTAAATGTATTGCAACAATCCCTTCCCTTGAACAGTAGCCTGAGGTACTGGGCATTAGGGCATTAAAATATTCTGAGCAGAAATAATAATTCAAGTTGTAATAAGAGTTGTTTTTTTCTTAAACTGGATTCTTGGACTGCTTCACAATTCTGTGTGGTAGATGATATTTTTAATCATCACACTGACTAATAGTTTTATTCATCATTTTCTAATAACGAGGTCTTTGAAATGAGACCTCTGAACAGAAAGATTATTCATCACGAAAGAAGAAACTCAATAACTTGAAAGACTGGTGCTGAGGTGGCTGCATGCTCATGTTCTAATTCTTAGAGAATTTTATACAATGTCATTTGACTGTATCTACTCCCCTTCCTTACCTCTTCCCAGATTTAACCACTTCTCACCCTCCCTACTCAGATTCTTATTCTCCGTCCCTCCCTCAATCCCTCCCTCCCTCCCTCCTATAAGTCTAGTTAGGGATGTTCAAATACTCTTGGGGGTGTAAGGTACCCTGGAGCATAGTTGACCTACCAGGGGCCAAACCCTTAAAGAAAGCTCTCTCTCTCTCTCTCTCTCTCTCTCTCTCTCTCTCTCTCTCTCTCCCCCACCCTTCCTCTTTTAGCGGTTATCAATTAGTCAGCAGCCCCTCATCTAGGGTGGAACTTCATGTCCACCTCGCCTGACCCTCTCAGTGCTGGATTTCATCCGCCTATACTCCCGCAGGTCACATGTGAGCATCCGTCCCTCTCAGTGTGTTTACACATGCCGTTTCCTCTTGTGTCTAGACAACACTGTTCCGCAGGTCACATGTGTGCATCCCATCCCTCTCAGTGTGTTTACACATGCCGTTTCCCCTTGTGTCTAGACAACACTGTCCCGCAGGTCACATGTGAGGATCCGTCCCTCTCAGTGTGTTTACACATGCCGTTTCCCCTTGTGTCTAGACAACACTGTTCCGCAGGTCACATGTGTGCATCCCATCCCTCTCAGTGTGTTTACACATGCCGTTTCCCCTTGTGTCTAGACAACACTGTTCCGCAGGTCACATGTGTGCATCCCATCCCTCTCAGTGTGTTTACACATGCCGTTTCCCCTTGTGTCTAGACAACACTGTCCTGCAGGTCACATGTGTGCATCTGTCCCTCTCAGTGTGTTTACACATGCCGTTTCCCCTTGTGTCTAGACAACACTGTTCTGTAGGTCACATGTGAGCATCCATCCCTCTCAGTGTGTTTACACATGCCGTTTCCCCTTGTGTCTAGACAACACTGTTCTGCAGGTCACATGTGTGCATCCCATCCCTCTCAGTGTGTTTACACATGCCGTTTCCCCTTGTGTCTAGACAACACTGTTCTGCAGGTCACATGTGTGCATCTGTCCCTCTCAGTGTGTTTACACATGCTGTTTCCCCTTGTGTCTAGACAACACTGTTCTGCAGGTCACATGTGAGCATCCGTCCCTCTCAGTGTGTTTACACATGCAGTTTCCCCTTGTGTCTACACAACACTGTTCCGCAGGTCACATGTGTGCATCCCATCTCTCTCAGTGTGTTTACACATGCCGTTTCCCCTTGTGTCTAGACAACACTGTTCCGCAGGTCACATGCGTGCATTCAACCCTCCTCAGTGTGTTCATTCATGCAGTTTCCCCCTTGGGTCTAGACAGCATTGTTTTCCTGTATTCATCCACAGCCTCTGACTCTTAGTTCACTGCTCTTCCAAGATGGTCCCTGAGCCTTGGAGGGGAGGACTATCATACAGTCATTTCATTTAGAGCTGAACACACACTATAAGCTCTCATTCTCTGCCTCATGATCATTTATGGACCTTTGTGTTATTTGTCTACAAGGGGAACTTGTGTGATGATGAGAGACGCACTAATCTACTGGTGTGGTGATATGTCATCAGGGGTCCTTTTAATACTGTGTCCCTCTGGCAGAACAGTAGCACTAATTTTCCCCTAGGGCCAGTGACCTAGCCAGCCATATAGTCTGGGCCCTTATAGCAGTGACCAGGTATGGGTTCTATCCCATGGAACAGGCCTTAAATCCAATCACAATGTGTTTGGTTACACATGGAACACTCATGCACTCTAGTACCAGTAGGCATATCTTGTCATCCCATTCATTGTGTTGGCTGGCAGTGTTTGCAGCTGAGTATGGCATTTCTCTTCTGGTTGTGCTCACAGCACCTTCTAGCACTATGAACGTTATCTAATATGAATGAATTTTCCATGTAAGTACCAGCTTGATGATTCCATATTCTATGGTTCAAATATTTGCTATCTTCAGTAATAGAGTCTTGTGGTTAAGTTCTTGAGGGTAACCGAGATTAATGACAGTAATCTCTAAAGTTTGGGGGTCTATTGGACCTTACTGGCTAAAAACACCAAAGAGGTAACACATTCCTGACTCTGGAGTTTTTGTTTCCAGCATTTGATATTCAGTAGGGGTATTGTTTCTTATTACATGGTAGACCCATTAAGGCGCTCTCTCTCTCTCTCTCTCTCTCTCTCTCTCTCTCTCTCTGTGTGTGTGTGTGTGTGTGTGTGTATGTGTGTGTGTGATATTTTAGGCAGCTTCTACAGTAGTACGGTTTCCATATGGCTTTCAGAAGGCACTTAGTGTTAGTCATCTCTTCCCACATTCCCTCCTGTGAACAGAAAGAATCTTCCCAATAGAAGAACAATTCAGCTTCTCAAAATTGCTGGTGCTGAGGTGGCTAATTGCTCGTGGTTTCACGTTTTCCCTTTACTCTTACGTTGTATGTTGTATCTTCTGTATACACATTTTTGAGACATTAACAACACTTCATAGATAAAGCAACTGAGATACAGAAAGAAACTTGTCTAGTGTATGTGTTCATTGAAACTCAGCAGGAAAAACAGTCTTCAGATATTTCACATAGAAATCATTTCATGTAGAGAATTGTTTGTTTATTGGGATGAGGCAGCTCAAGTACCAAGAACTACTCTCAGCTGCGGCGAGAGTCCTTGGGTGGGCGACTGAAGATGGCAACTGTGTTACTGGTTCAGGGTGTTGGGCCAATCACAAGCCCACTGAGAGGCATGGTGTTTCTAGGGTGACTCACTGTAATCAGTCACCAGAAGGACAGGGAGAAGTGCCTCCTTTCTCTGACTTCAACTTTCCTACCCAGTACTTGGAAGGAGTGGGAAGAGATGGTCTCGGAGCTTCCTCCTCCAAGAGCAGAGGTTGGATGATTCACTGTTTGAGAAATTCATGGAGCCTTGGTTACAGTGGGAGGAACAGAAACAGGAGCCTCAACTGGCCCACAGGAATTCTTTGCTTTGTGCCCACTGCGTATTGCTTTGCCAACCACCGCAAGACCACTTTCAGGTTGAGAGTGGAGGTGTGGGTACATAAGTACCTGGATTTTATCTCTTAGATTCTGTTCTTTTTCATTCCTGGTAACAATTTTTCTTCAAACCGCTCTTTTCCTCCTTTATTCTTGTTTTATTTTGAGTGATCTATTTCCTCTGTTTTTATTCCATGGACCTGCAGAAAGGTCTGTAGCAATGCTAAACTCGACCTTATTCCTTAAAAATTTTAAATATGTAATCTGTGTGTTTACACATGTATGTGCATAACAAACAAGTATTTAGAGGTCAGGGGGCAACCTGCAGAAGTTGGCCCTTTCCGCCACCCTGTGGATCCCAGGGATTTAACTTAAACTATCAGACTTGGCAGGTGTCCTTATCTAATAAGCCATCTCACTGGTCCCCTGACCTTTGTACTTAATGGATGAACAAAATATTCCTTACTGCCACCGAGCAGCACTGGGTCCGTTCTCTGGCATTCTCTAAATGATAGGAGTGGAAGAGTGGGCTTGTCTCTGGATTTTGATCATTGGAGTTCTTCTTGGCCTTGCTTCTGGATACAGATAAGCAGAGCATCTTTAACTAGAGGAGTTAAAGGTGAGTCAGCCCCACGCATGTGGACTGGCTATGGGGTTGGGCTTCCCATCATGACTTTATAAAGAAATGTGACCAGAATTGTGAATGGAAGTTGACAGGGAATGTCTTCCTCAGGATTTCCATGAAAGCGTCAGTTGTGGTGAGATTCAGAATCCAGCATTGTAACCTAGCTATTCATCTACCCCTATGTTTTAAGTATTCTTCAACCTGGCCTCTGTTGTCCATGGTGGTTGGTAGAGAGGGTGTTGCCTTCTTTATCCTACCAATTATAGGGCACGCGGTAGCCATCTGGGGTCAATGGAAGCCCTTTATTTACACTCTGAGTAAATACACTCAGGTAGTCCACATTCTTCCTCTGTTAGTTAAAAAGGAAGGAATCCACAGAGTTTCAGTGTGCCAGGAGAGTGTTCCTAAAGTAGAGAAGAGATACCACACTCAGCGCTCCACAGACAAATGAGCATGCACACCAGCCTCTTAAAGTTTCTGCAGCCAGGATGGCTGCCTTCTCCTAACCTTGGGCTCTCTGACTGTGCTTCACTGTTCTGGCTGATTCCCTGGGAGGGGGTGCTCCTGAAAATTCCCAGGCTGAGATGAGGCACATGCTATATTGGCTCAAAGGCTTGAAAAATCTCAAAGTGGCACCAAGAGTAGCTGTCAGGGCAAGCACTTAATAAGGGCATGCCTAGTAGAGAACAAACAGCCCTTCATTCGGAGTTCTGCAAGGCGCAATGGAGGTGGAAGCATCTTCAGGTCGGTGGATGGGTGTGGCTGTCAAATGGGCATGTGATTGGCAGGCATACCTAGGTGAGTTAGCACATGGGAGAAGAAAAAGTGGGCACCAAAGAGATAAGGATTAGGGTTAGCTTCAGTGTTCCAAGCTGGCCCACGTTCACATCTTTCTTTGCCATGCAAAAGCTATGTGGCTTTGGATGTATGATTTTCGATGCCAATATCTGTAAACTGAGGAGAGAAGGAATTGTAGCTGTGATGCCTTGGGGACTGAAATACTTGTAAATGTGTCACTGTCTGAGCCCTGTCATGTGCTACTACAGGTAAGGGCTATGAAATAGGATAGAGTTGATGATCTTGTGCTTTCTCTCTGAGTCCCTCCAGCTTTTCCTAGCATGTGACCTTTGATGATTTCAGGGCATCCAGTCTTTGCAGGACTCCCCCCCCCCCCAAATCTCACTGAGCCATGCTCACTTCTTTTTAGTTTTTGTAGGAGAGTCTTATGTATCCCTGGCTGGTTTCAAACATGCTCTGTAGCTGAGAATGACTTTTAGCTTCTTATTCTCCTGCTTAAATATCCAGAGCCTGGGATAACAGGTGTGTGCCACCACGCCCTCTTTTTATGTAGTGCTGGCGATTAAACCCAGGAGCATTCAGAACAAGCAGTCTCTGCCATGTTTCTGGTTGTACAACTTCAAACCCCAAATTCACCAGCACCAGCTCTGGGAGAAGTCATAACTGTCCATCTAAAGCCCATGGTTCCTTCTTCTTTCTGTAAGATCTCCTCCCATTGTGTGTTCTGAGCTCTGGAAGGTGTGTCAGTTCTAAAGAACCCACAAAGGAAAAGGCCTCTGAATCTGAAATCTGGACTGGAAAGGGGCCCTCCAATTCTGCAGCATCGTGACTTTCTCTGAGTAACATCATTGAACATCCCACGGTAAAACCCATCAATACTGACTAATCCCACATTGTGTGGGTCACCAACCCCTACTGTTCCGTCATGAACCTCGTCTGCCTCCCTCCAATCCTGGTTTGGATAATGTACCTTGCGGCTGCAGGAGTTTTTCCAGAATGAGCAGGGAATGACTCACGTTATTGCCCCAAAGCCCTGTGGAAATGTATTACCACTCGCTTCCTCCCCCGTGTGATAAATCTGATTATAACTTGCAGACGGCCACTCGTGGCTGTGCAGCGGCTTAAAATGTACGGAAAGATTCATTCGGCTAAACTGAACTTGTCAGGTGGAGAGCCTGAGGGAATTCTTGCTGCAGACACAAGTTGTGTTCTGTCTGCTGTAGCCTTGTGGCAGCTTTCAAATTGCTGTTAGGAAATAAATCCATTCATCAGTATGGACCACCCCCGGCTCTGCCAGACTACGGGCTCCGTGGAGGCTGAATGTTCCTCATAGTGGCTCACCTGTCTTACAGGGTCTGTTGTGATATGCCCTTGATAATGGATTCTTTTTTATTTCATTTTAATATTCCAGCCTTACAAAACAAAACAGACTCACCCAATATTATAGATAGAAACAGCCCCCCAAATACTACCTTGTCTGGTCCCTGGATAAGGATTCTGATAGTCCGGTCGGGACAGTGTCATCACCTGGATCACAGAGTTAGGTCATCAGGAAACCTGGCTCAAGGACTGAGGAGGTGGCTCAGGCATGAGTGTCTGCGTTCAATGTTATTCCCAGCTCCCATATGAAAAATCTTGGTGTGGTGGTGTGTGCCATTAATCCCTGAGCTGGAGAGGTGGAAACAGGAGGATCCCTCAGGCTCGCTGGTCAGGTAGTCTAGCCAAATCAGAGAGCTCCAGGTTCAGTGAGAGGCCATACTTCAAAACATAAGGTTGAGGGCAACTTGGGAAAACATCTAATCTGTTTCCATACAGCACTGGCTGCCAACACTCGTTTGCGCTTTTCTTGGCTGCTCCTGTTAAAGAAGGCTGGGAGGGGTCCATTTGGGCTTCTCTCTCCTGTTTTACAGTCTCTTTTGAGTAATAAGGTCGGCTTGTTTAATAAGTTCAACTTCAAAGTAGGTCAGGGACTTTATTTCTGTGCATGGTCCATTAGCATTCTTAAGTGAGAACATTTTTTTTTAAACTGAGAAACATCCTCTGTAAAGTTGAGATACTCCACGCCTTCTATCTCCCGAGCTGCTGTGTCCGATTCTTGCACATGTCACACACCCTGGATGAAGGGGGAAGGGTCTCTCAGTCTTGGAGCTTTTCAGAGGGTCCTGAGGGGACTGGAGGAGACCCTAGAAGCTGCAGCACATGAAGCTGAGGCAATAAAAGAAATTGTCATGGGTCACATTAAATGGGAGGTGTGTTTTGTTTCATCATAGAGAATTCTGTGAAAACTACAAATTCTAGGGTAGAAAGGATCAATCTCTGTGTAAATAAAATTCTCAAGCCCTTTGTGATTGACTTGACTTCCAGGATCTGTCACCCAGTGGTCTCACAGATAGGGAACAAACCAGGGTCTTGGGTTTGGCTGCTGATGCCAGAGAGGAAGGGAGGGAGGGAGGGATGGAGAGACGGAGGGAGAGAAAGATAGAGAGACCTTTATGTAGGTCTACTACTAAGGATATCAATTTTGTATTTTTAGCATGGCCTCAATTGTTGTGTAGGCTCGCTCCTTTATCAATTGTCTTTATTTTTTAACCCTAAAAGGGCATTAGAAACACAGTAAAAGAAATAAAATGGTTCTCATTTTAAACCTGTATGTGAGACACTGCACTTGACTCTGTGAGGGCATAGGCATGATTGGTCATTGTCCCCATGCCACAGTGACTCTATTGTTAGGGAGAGAGATGCAGACAAGAATGACGGCATCCCACAGAATGGAACAGCGCTGGAGTGGGCTACAAAAGCCTCTGAAAGAATGTTCCACATTTCATATGTCCTGTGCCCCTTGATTCGGGTTTTCCCCTTGTTAGTCTCTCATTGTTTAATACCTTTGCTTGTAAAAAAGACAAAGAACTTGCCCCCTGATCTTTGAGATGGAACCTTATAGTTCAAATATATCTTCAACTGTTAAAATAGTGGGCAAACAAAGGTTCATTGGTGGGTACCCAGTTGACTGTTACATGCCATTTTAGAAGTTGTCAGACAAGCTGGTGGGTCCAAGGATTGTAATGGGGACTTGTAAGGTGATATGTGTGACCATCTGTGTTTTGAACCTGACTCAGGATGAGTAAGCAAAGCAGCACAGTACACCAGGATCGTAGTGGCTGAGTATAGAGTAAGGGATGCTACCCTGGCCTCAGAGCGCTGACTCCTGCACTTCAGGCTGTTCGCAAAGAAAGCACAGTGAGGTTGGATTTCTTCTCATCTCTCACTCTCCTCCATGCCTGCTACACCACAGTGATTGTTTAATCCCTGCAGACCTCTCTGAAAGCAGCTGAGATCCTCCTCAGTATGCGGTGATTAGGAATAGCAGCATCCCCCATAGACTAGGACATTTGTACACTCGGTCTCTAGATGGTGGCTGTTTGGGGAGGTGGAGGGGGTACGGTCCTGCTGGAGGAAGCAGCGTCAGGGATAGGCTTCAGGTGTGCATAGCCTGGGACTGGAGAGATGATGGCTCAGTTGTTAGGAGCATTTCCTGCTCTGGCAAAGGATTTGGGTTCCATTCCGTGCACTCACAGGCCCATGTGGTGACACACCACTGCCTGTAACTCCAGTTGCAGGGGCTTGAACACCTTCTTCCAGCTTCCTTGGGCATGGCACATACATACTGCATTTACATATGGCAAACATGCATACACATAATATAAAAATTTAATAAAATCCCTTTAAAAAAGGGAGTCTATAGACTCACCAGAGTTTGCTCATTCTCCCTGCTTTGTGCTTGGCGTTCGAGTTATGGCCTCTCATCTTCTTGATCCAGTCCCCCTGCTTGCCTGCCGCAAAGCCTCCTTAGCTCTCTAGAGTCGTAAACCCACATGAATGTCTCCTTCTATGAGCTGCCTTAGCCAAGGCCCTTTACAACAGCAGCCGGAAATGCCTAACCCATATACCAAGGAAGAACTGGGCAGAAAGGAGACCGTTCCTCTATCCGTTCATTCTTGTGTCCCTTTACTGCTGGTTCTGATACCGGCATTAGATACATAGAGGTAAGTTTAACATTGCTGACTAGAACAAGGTAGCTGGGGACTCACTCATGGAATCAGTGTTCAGGAAGGATTTGGATTACAAAAGGAAAATGGAAGCCTGGTGATGCTTGTGTTTGTCTGCATCTTGAAAATGCTTGGGGAGGTTGAAACCATTGTTAATCCCTGGGTCTCATTTCGGAGATGCTTAGTGGTTCACTAAAGGTTAGGCCCGAGTGTCAGGAGCTTCGACCTTTCTCCATGATTCTAATATGTAGCCGAGTTTGGGGGTTAACTGGCGAGGTCACAGAAGCTGTCCTGTAAGTATCATCTCTTTCTATAAGGATCTTTAATAAAGACAGCATTTATCCATATATAGGGGAGCCACTTGGAGGAACCTTGGTGTTTGCTACTTAAAGGTGAGTGGAATTGAGTGACCTCAAAGAGCTCTTGACAGGACCAAGCCTCATGGTTTCAGTGATGACTACCATTTCTGGGAAAAGCCCCATGGATGCTTCTTATATGTCAAGGAGATGGGCTACTTAACTTTTGAATTGACCTTGAGGCCAAACTATTTTCACATCACCTTTCTGGGAAAGGGTCACCACTGATACAGGCTAGCTGTCTGGGAACCTCACTGAGATTCCCAGCTGGGAGCATTTCCTTCCTGTAGGAGAATAAAAGGTAGAATGGGAAATTCATGAGGCAATTTGCAGAGACCATAAAGTCCTCCAGGCTGTGGTGTGCTCTGTAGGAACGATGCCATTAGAGGCCTAGTCTAAAAACTGCTAATGCTTTGGGGAAATTGCCACCATGTGCCAGTGTACTTTGGCATATGTGACTTAATAAGATTGTGCTACTGGTTAAGATCTAGATGAGTATTTTGGCAAGACCAAACACACACACACACACACACACACACACACACACACACACACCTTTGGTATGTGTATGTGTTTTGTCCTTTATGAACAATGATGGCCGTTTTTCTGAGCCTGTCAATGCACCTCATTGATGAAGCAAAGGAATCTATTTGAAGCAGGGCAAACTTCCAGATTCACGTTTGCTATTATTGCATGTATGACCACAAAAGTAAATTTTAAACATTTTCCTCCACATAAGAAATAAAGAGGTAGATTTTAGACCTAACTTTTGTAAACAACTGACTCCCTAGCTGTTGGAAACTTTGAATAATGAATACAGAAGCCTACCCTGTACCATATGTGTGTACGTGCATGCATGCCTGCATGTGTGTGTAATAAACACATATACTTATATTAAATTTCATTTTACGTTCCCATCTCTGTGACATATTGTCTTACTGGAGAAAAACCTTTTTTTGGCTCATGGTTTTAGTACATTGTGGAAGGGAGGGTTTAGTAGAACTCCCTGCTCCAGCCCAGCCAGAAAGCACACCCAGGGACAGTGCCCAGTAAGTATTAGGAATTATCCTTTGCCCCATCTTTTCTTCAATCTGTGATTTTTAGACTATGGGGCTTGCCACCTACACTGAGTTGAGTCATCTCCCTTGGTAGATCATCTCTGTAAATACCTCCACAAGTGCACCAAGAATGTGTTTTATGAATCTCCTAGGTAGCTCTCAGTCAGATTTAAGTGGACAATTGAGATTTACCATCACAAGTTCCATGTTTTACAAGCATCTACCTGTATTTTGTTTACATGTTTTTCGCCAGTTATCTTCCTTTCAAGTAATTTAGAAACTGTTGCCTCGTATTAATGAATACACAGAAAAATATACCAAACATCTGGATGTTATTGCCCACAAGTGTTTTCTTCTGTGGAATAAAGCACTGAGCTTATCAAGTGTTCAAATACCCCTTTAAATGCATTAAAACACATCTTTAAAGGGTATCCTTCAGTATCAGTAGACTTCCTCTTTTTATTTTGATCCCAAACAGATTCAACTGTGTTTTCTCCAGTCTTTGCCTGTTTGTGAGTCTCATCTTCAAAGGAGATTTTGAAACTTATCTTAAAAGAAATGTCAGGCTGTGTGCGTGCGCACATGTGTGTGTGTGTAGTTGTGTTTTTTACCTTTTTCTACTTGGTATTTATGTCCATCTAAGACTTTCTTTTGTAGTTACAAAAACAGTCTAGATACATACATCTAAATTATTATAGAATATATCTATGGAATATATATATATAATGTATTGGTCACCTATAGCTTGAAACAACAGAAACATATTCCGTGTGCCTGGGTTGGGATGCTGGTGAAGCTGGGTCAGTTCTGTACTGGGCCCTCTCAGAAGGCTAAGCTCAAGAGTCATCTTGGGCTATAATCATCTCCAAACTTGATGGGTAGAGAGTTTAACTATCTCACTCAGAAAGACATCACTTGTGTTGGCTAAAGATGCAGTTTCTGTGCCATGTGTTCCTGAAGGAGAGCAGAGAGGAGAAGGGTAGAAACAGAAAATTGAGAGAGAGTTAGAAGATTAGGGTGAACATAGGGAGAAGAAAGGAAGGGGTGGGAAGAGAGGAAGAAAGAGAGAGGGCGAAGGAGAAGGGGGAGAAAGAAGAGAGTAACAAAAAAAAAGAGGCAGGCGAAGAAGGAAGAGAGGTGAAAATGAGAGGATGGGATGGGAGGGAGGGAGGACAAGGTAGAAAAGATGGTGACATTTTTGTGACCTGACCTCAGACTTAAGTTCATGGTCTTCTCACTGTACTTGTGTTCCAAACCAGTTGTTACGTTCAGTTCCGTGTCGATGGTACAGAATTATACTAGGATGTGGTCATGAAGAACCAACATATGTTGGGGCCTGTTGTAGAACTGACCACAACAATTCAAAAGTGATGGTGTTATCTAATGCATGCATTGTTCAGGACTTTCTTGTACAAGAGATAAGGAATTTTAGCTCTCTGCACCTGTGTCTTAACGCTGAATCACACGTTAGACAAGCTTTTAAGCATGTCTCACACTCTTCAGACTGACAGCTC
The DNA here is from genome assembly GCF_018167655.1 of Microtus oregoni. Classification (NCBI taxonomy): domain Eukaryota; kingdom Metazoa; phylum Chordata; class Mammalia; order Rodentia; family Cricetidae; genus Microtus; species Microtus oregoni. The sequence continues at coordinate 7,777,783 of NW_024543079.1, forward strand.
TCCTGCACCAATCCCTCGTCAAACGCAGGGTTGCGCTCTCATTTCTTCCCAGTCAAGTTCAATAATGGGAGGCTGAAGGACAGTATTGTATTGGATGTGTGCCTTCCAGGTTGTATGTTCTTTGGAGTTTTACTGTCTCATATCTTATTTAGTAGTCTTTGAATTCCCCAATTTTAAACAACTATCCATCATCTTGATTGAAGCCTAATTTAAAAAAAAATATTGTACTTGTAAAAAATAAATGACGGGAGGCACTGTAGGTTTTGAAATAATTCAGGATCCCCACCACACACCAGTATTTCTGTGTTATTGGGGAACTCTCTGGGGTACAAAATAGAACCAAGCCTAGGAGTGTCAAATGAATCCTTGAGCATATTACTTTTTTTGGCCAAGAATATGAACTATTTGTATGAATTTGTGTGGAACTAAAAATTAATAGGGACTTGACATCAAAAGCATGCCTTATAAAAAAAGAAATTGATAAATTGAACCTTACCAAAATTAAAGCTTTTTTACTCCATGAAGGCTCATTCAAGGAGGCTAAAAGACAAGCTACAGAGTAAGAAGGCATACTTTTCCAGCCCCATATATGACAGATGAGTACTGTTTAAAATATATAAAGTACCATTAAAATAACAGCAAATCAAGACAATAAGAAAATGGAAAAATACATCAGCAGACATTTCAATGAAGAGGTTTTTTTTTTTTAAATGTAAACTAAACTCATAAAGTATTCAGTTGCTGACTGCTGGGGATTGAAATAGAAACACAATGAAACATCAGTACATAGTTACCAGAAACATCTAGAAATCTAAAAGTATGATGCAAAAGAAGGAAGCGGCTGTTGGGCGCAAAGGCACAGCAGGAGGGGAATGGTAGAGGATAATGGAGTAAAGATGATCGGGATCCATGTGTACACATAGAAAACAATCAAAGAACAAGAGATGGTAACACCACCAGTGTTGGCAAATGGCTGGCTCCTTCCTCATTGCAGTGGGCATGGGCAATGTTCTAGCTGCTCTGGAAGGCAGTTTGACTGTTTCAAACTATGTGTGAACCAGAAAACTGACCTTCTAAGTATTTATTCCAGAGAAGTAAAAAGTAAAGGTTTTAGAAAACACTGTAGATCACCTCAAATGTTGTGGGGTCATGCGAGTGCACTGCTTGCACCAAGCCTAGAAGATTGCATTTCTCGGCCTGTCTTCCAATCTCCCCGCTTCTACATTCTTTCTTCTATCTTCTGTAAAGACTTCTTGTTTATTTGTTTTGGTTTTTCAAGACAGGGTTTGTCTGTAGCTTTGCAGCCTATCCTGGAATTCCCTCTGTAGACCAGGCTGGGCTCTAACTCACAGAGATCTGCCTGTCTTTGCTTCTGAGTCCTGGGATTGTGCTGGGATTAAAGACATGTGCCATTACTGACTGGCTTGCAAAGACTTCTTGAACCTTGGAGAAAAAGGGTGGAATAACAGTTCTTTTCAGGGCTGAGCACTCAACCTCCATTTATTCCCAGCACCTTAATAGTCAAGTCACGTGTTTCTACATTCATCACTACCATTGTAAAGTAAAACTTCTTTGTTTGGGATCTTGCCAGTTTATCTACTCAACAGAAGTAAAATGTGCCCCCCCCCAGGTCTAAGGGGGCATCAATCATGGGTTTTTAATGGCTATATTTCAAGATTTAATTTGTTTTATTTTATTGCTATGAGTCTGTAAGTGCACCATGTGTCTATAGTGCCTACAGAGGCTACAAGAGAGTATTAGAGCTGCTTGAACTGTAATATTACAGTGTGTTATGAGCCTTCATGTACTTGCTGGTAGCCAAACTCTGGTCCTCTACACGAGCAGCAGCAAGTATTCACAACCACTGAACCATTTCTCCAGTTCCAACATGAGTTTTTAACTGAACTTAGAGTACCAGTTGTAAACTTCTTTTCGTGAAGTGGCCTCAAATATAGACAAAGAGTGCTTGGTTACACCAATAACTATGCCTCTATTGTACTTGTGGTCACACTTTGCCTAGAAAGTTAGTATTTGTCTTTGGTTTCTTTGCTATGATAAAACGCTGACCAGAACTTAGGGAAGAAAGGGTTCATTACATCTTAGAGATCACAGTCCATCATCAAAAATAATTAGGACAGAAATTCAAGTGGGAAATTGGAGGCAACAACTGAAGCAGAGGTCATAGAGCAACCTGCTTACTACTGGGTTGTTTCTTCTGTATTGCTCAGCCTGCTTTTTTTTTTATTGATTTTATTGAGCTAGACAGTTTTCTCTGCTCCCCTCTCTACTTCTCCCCTCCCCTTCAACCCTTTCCCATGGTCCCCATGCTCCAAATTTACTCAGGAGATTTTGTATTTTACTACTTCCCATGTAGATTAGATCTATGTATGTCTTTCTTAGAGTCTTCACTGTTGTTCAAGTTCTCTAGGATTGTGATTTGTAGGCTGGTTTTCTTTGCTTTATGTCTAAAAACCACTTATAAGTGAGTACATGTGATAATTGTCTTTCTGTGTCTGGGTTACCTCACTCAATATGATGTTTTCTAGCTCCATCCATTTGCCTGCAAATTTCAAGATGTCATTATTTTTTTCTGCTGTGTAGTACTCCATTATGTAAATGTACCATAGTTTCCCTATCCATTCTTCAGTCGAGAGGGGCATTTAGGTTGTTTCCAGGTTCTGGCTATGACAAACAAAGCTGCTATGAACATAGTTGAGCACATGTCCTTGTGGCACAGTTGAGCATCCTTTAGGTATATACCCAAAAGTGATATCACTGGATCTTGGGGAAGGTTGTTTCCTAATTTTCTGATAAATTACCATACAGATATCCAAAGGGGTTGTATCTTGCACTCCCACCAGCAATGCAGGAGTGTTCCCTCTACCCCACAACCTCTCCAGCATAAGTTGTCATCAGTGTTTTTGATCTTGGCCATTCTTACTTATGTAACATGGAATCTCAGAGTTGTTTTGATTTGCATTTTCCTGGTGACTAAGAATGTTGAGCATTTCCTTAAGTGTCTTTCAGCCATTTTAGATTCCTCTGTTGAAAGTTTTCTGTTTAGGTCTGTATTCCATTTTTTTTAATTGGATTATTTGTTTTTTTGATGGCCAATTTTTTGAGTTCTTTGTTTATTTTGGAGATCAGACCTCTGTCTGATGTGGGGTTAGTGAAGATCTTTTCCCATTCTGTATAAGCCTGCTTTTTTATGCAACTCAACCACCTGCCCAGAGGAGTCACTGCCTACAGTGGACTGAACCTTCCCATATAAATCATTAACCAATCAATACAATCCCAACAGACTTGTCTATGGGTCAATCTAATGGAGGCAATTCCTCCATTGAGGTTCTCTCTTCTCAGGTGACTCTAATTGTGTCAAATTGACAAAAACCAGCCAGCACAGAATAGTCATTCAGAGGATCACAGCTAGGTAAGACTGTCATTGCTTTATAGCCTATTTTTCTGCTTACAGTCCGTAGCAGACTTTCTCAATTATCAGAGCTTGGTAGTAAGCCTTGATATTTAACCTAAAATATAAACTTTCCAGATTTTCCTTTTTCAATATTATTTGGAGTATTTTAGGCCTTTTCTATTTTTATATAAATTTGAGAACTCATTTGTCAAAATTTCCTTAAAGCCAGTATGAAACAAAATATTCTCATGTGTCCAATTCAAGGTGATCTAGAACTGTACAATATTAACTCTTCTATTTCACAGACATAGACTATTTCCTTCCTTATTCAAAGTTTTAAAACATTTTTAGTAATGATTTATAGCTTTAAGTGTAGAGGGATATAAGAATATATTCACAAACATAGATGCATATATATGTACATGCATATATATCTTTGTTGAAACTGTTTTATTTTTGAAGTATAATACATTGAAATAAATGATAGTAATATATTAACATCTCAATTTTTCTGCAAATATACATTCATATAACAAGGTAAATATGGTCATAAATATTTTCAGTACTCTACATACTACTTCTGGGTTTTTTGGTTTGTTTGTTTTTTGTTTTTCAGGACAGGGTTTCTCTGTAGCTTTGGAGCCTGTCCTGGAACTAGCTCTTGTAGACCAGGCTGTTCTCGAACTCACAGGGATCTGCCTGCCTCTGCCTCCCAAGTGCTGGGACTAAAGGCATGTGCCACCACCGTCCAGCTCATGCTATTACTGAATCAATTACTTCCACCCAAAGGGAACATTATTACTGTGTCTACTTTTCAGTAAATGACATCTTTTATGTTTCTTTCTATAATAGTTTATATTCCATGAATATTAATACATGGAACTTGGATAAAATATCCTTGCTAATTTTCATCATCTTTTGAGATTTTGGGAGTAGAATTTTCTATATATACAATCCTGTGTTCTATGAATAATGAAACTATCTTATTTCCTTTCCAATTTTATGTCTTTTTCTTGCTTCATTGCATTGACTAGAATACCCAGTAGAACCAGGGAAGTTAAGAGAAAGCCTTCAATATCATACTGTCAATTATGATTTTAGACTTATATTTTGTACATCCTTTATCACATTAAGAAAATTCTCCCCTATGACTATTTGCTAAGAACTTCATTATGCATGAGTGGATGATGACTTTTATCAAATATTTTGTTGGCATCTTTTGAAATGATTGAATGCATTTTTTAGAAAATTTCATGCATGTCCACAAGGTATAGCCTAGCTTCTTCCATACCACACAACATATCCTCAGGTTCATGTTTTTATTTTTGTTTTCTTTAACAACTAAGTCAGATTAGTGTTTCTTATAAGTATCCACTGGGGCATAGGCAGACTAACTGGCTACGCTAGCCCAAAGTAAAGTGATTATTCCTTCCTCAACAGCCATTGACTGCAATGAACTCCTCAGCGAGGTGTGAGGCATCTAATACCACTTCCTTATTCTTGGTGTCTAAATTTTTAACTTTTGATCCCATAGAGGTCTTGTGTTAGTAACCAAAGCTGCTGAGAGTTGATTTGTATAATAGCATGTCATATCTAGAGGCCTCTCCATCCTCTCTTTTGTGTCTTTTCTAGCCATTTCTTCTGAGATTATGTGGTTTTCATCTGATAGATTTCCTGGTCTTAAGCCAGTCTTGTATTCCTGGAATAAAACCAACTCGATCATGATTTGTTCCTCATTATATAAATTCATTGCTTTTCTTCATTTTCTTATTGTGTAGGCTATTGTCTCCATACTTTGAGAGATGGGCCTTGGAGTTACTTTTTATATGATATCATTGTAAGATTTTGATATTTATCCGTGGATTCCCAAATGGATTTGGAAGTATATTTTCTTTTCATATTTCTAGAAAGTATTTTCATGAAAGTAAAATTTCATTGAAATCTTTTATGTGTGTAAAAATTTGAAAATAACTTCTCTGTGCCATCATGTAGAATTTCTTCTATAAAATTGCTCCATCTAAAACTTGATTGTTTTATAAAACTCGGTGGAAGCCAATACATATCTCTTCAAGTTCTTTGCACCCATCTTCAAGAAACAGTTGAACTCTATATTAAAAATATCTAGAATTTTGCTTGAAGGGCCACGAATACTGAGTTTGCATGGAGCTAGAGGAGACTGTGGAAGATATTAGCACGAAATAAAGTCATTTTTTCTGCCCTTAGAGCCCATAGCCTCCTGTTTAAGACAGAATCCTGGGGAATAAAGCCTCAGTCTATGGGACCTTGCAAAGTTTTGCAGAATTCTTTTCTTTCAAACCCTTTGTCGTGTGAGCGGTTGCTTAGCTTAGCTGGCTCCTCTCTCCTTGCTGAATATGGCAGAGCACAGAGATAGCCCTACAGGAATGAGAGGGGATTTGTGAGAAGCTAACTTTTCAGTTCCTTTACATAAAGGGGACAATCATCTTTTAAACTCTCCACACAAACTGAACAGGCTATGTGGATAAGCTTCTTAATCCATCTGGACACCCCTTCCTGACACTTCAGAGGAATCTATACTTTTAGGTACTTCTAGCCATTTCAGCAGTTTAAAGACTAATTATGCATCTCTTCCTTGTGCATAGGGATAGACCAAGGAGAGAAATTTGCAAAATAGCAATATCTCTAAGCCCCATCCCCCTTCTGTGCAAGCCTTTCTCTCGGTGTCTGGTAGCATAGCAACTGTTGAAGCCTCATGGTCTGTAGTTGCTCTAGACTGCATTTCCTTCCCGTGTTCTCTGCATCTCCATTCGTTGTGTTTTCTCAGATGTATTCTAGTGTGACAGTACCAGTTTTTCTCCTGGTGCTTGTTGGCCACAAGTTGCTGATGCTTGTGTGAGAGAAGTAGTTTCTTCATTCATGGATCTGAATTTGATTCTTTCACTTCAGTCCAAGATGCTTTAAGGATCCAGATGGTCAGATTGTAGATCACAGGATACTTAAGAGTCTGGGCTAGATAACCGTTGTTGGAAAGGGCTTTGGAATGGAGAGAGGGAACATTGCAGGAAACAAGGCCATCAGTTTTGTCAGGTATTTGATCTTCACCAAGACCAAGTCAGATAAGATCCATTGCCCCAGTTGAAGATGGGAAGATGAAGAACTCAAGCCTCAAGGGAATGATGTAACTTCCCCAAAGTGACACAGCTAAACAATAGTAAGCCAACCTCTCTTTGACCCAAATGCTCATTGACTGTTTTAATCCCCCACACTGTCCTTTGAATTGCAAAGATATTGCACATAGGGCATTGGATATAGCTTGGAAGAACTATCACAGAGCATTGGAATACTGGGAAAGGAAAGTGGCTAGATACCAGCTAACATTAACCACACATGCACTATAGAGGCCAAGGAAATCTGTGTAGGAACCCAAGACTCTTGAAGCTTCGCCTTGTATTGGTTCCATTTCCTTTGCTTCTTGTATGCATTCAGTGGTCATGTCTTGTTTTCCTCTAGTTTCCCTAACCTGTAACTTATTCCTCTCACCCAGCCTGTCCAACCCCATCATATTCCTCAGCCCTCTCCAGCATCTCTCCTGTCCATATCTGACAGCAGATGCTGACTTCCTTACTAGATTCCCAAGTCTAATTTCCTTCCTCAGACCTGTTCCCCACCCAACATTCAGAAGGAATTGACATCTGTGTCATAGTAGTGCTTACAAAGTCTTGGTATGATGAGTACTTTGTCTGGTACCAATTGACTTCTCTGCTCCTCTTTATGCTGCCTCCCCATGTCACCTGGATTTCTACAGGACCTACAGCTCAAGAGTAGCCTAGACTTGGCTAAGAGGAATCTACCCCATCCTCATCCCTGCTTTAAGACTTTAGTCTCAGCTTTCAAAAATTTGCATCATGGTTTGATGTCACCAAGAAACCCTCTATGAGCTCCTCCATCTGATTTTGATATCTTTTCTAGTATTAATATCCTGTACATACTATAAGAAGTGGCCATGAACTTTGTACCCTAAACCACATAGGTTTCTTATCTGATGGTACCAAAGGTCAGATGTCTACAACAACTAACTATACTGGGCTCATTTGACTCATGGGAATACTTATTCCATGGCCTTTCCCAGTTTCTAGGACTATCTAATCAGGTATCTTTATCCATCTTCTAAGACACAGAAAAATATCTTTCTTTCATCTTCCTTGTTCACTGAAAATTACTATAGGTTATTGATGTGGGATTCCCCTCTAATTGCTGTGAATACCATTGGTTAATTAAGAAACTGTCTTGGGCCTACACAGGAAATAGAGGTAGGTGGGGAGAAATAAATGGAATCCTGGGAGAAGGAAGGCAGAGTCAGAGAGGAGTCATGGAGCCACTGCTGGAGACAGACATGCTGAAACTTTGCTGGTAGGCCACTACCTCGTGGTGATGCACAGATTAATGGAGATGGGTTAAATTAAGATGTAAGAGTTAGCCAATGAGAAGCTAGAGCTAATGGGCCAAGCAGTGATTTAAATAATATAGTATCTGTGTGATTATTTCGGGGCTAAGTGGTCTGGAACCAACAAGTGGCTCTCTCCTCCAACAGGTTATTATGCTGAGCCCACCTGCATAACCCAGGGCACTAGACCCAATGGCTGTGTCTCCATCACATCTGCAGAGTCCCTTTGGTTCTAAAAGTTTGAGAACAGAACTTGGACATTGTTTTCAGGCTGTTTTTCCTGATTTATCACATTCCTGTCTTAGCCAGTATAACTTTGGACCTACCATGTCAGTTGTGCAATTCCAATTTCATCCCACTACATTTAAATTTGTATCTCTCTCTAGTCTCAGGTTCCTCATCTATTGTCCTGGGAACAAAGAGACTCAGTCTTCAGTAGTTGTTTGTTGAACTAGAGTTTTTCTGGTCAGCTCTTATCTTTGTCTTGGGCTGTGGTCTGCCAGAGGGTTAGAACAACAAGCAGTTAAAATCACAAATTCTAGACCTACATTATAGGAGAGAAACAAGTCCTGTTAAGTTACCCATTAGCTTCTGCAAGTGAACCATAGTGTGTACATATACACAAATACACACACACGAAATAAATGGATAGATAGATAGATGATAAAATGTAATAATGTAATAATAACACAAATTCTAGAGCAGGACAATCTGGGTATCCTGACTACCATGTACTAAATTACTTATCTTTTGTGTCTTGGTTTCTTGATGTGGAAAATGAAGATGATTATAAAATCCAGCTTGGCTATGTAGGGTTAACCAACCCTCAGCCCATACAAAGTATTTCAGCAGAGAGCTTTCATTGGTGGAGGAATTCTACATAAATGATGGAGGGCTGACAGAGCAAATGTGAGAGGCTGTAGCAGCCACAAATAACAGGAAGCACCTGCTGCATCTAGGTCTTAGCCAGCCAATGGGAACAAGTCTTGCTATGGGGACTAGAAGTCTGGAAAAGGAACCCTGGAGGGCCAGTTGCTGAGACCTCCGAAGGTTGGGTTCCCATCAATAGTTCATCAGCACTAAGGGCATGACCTGGATTCTAATGTTGTTTCCAGTGAGAGGCTATGCTATGGTTAACCGCACTGAAGACCAGAAAACGTGAAAGCTCAGAATTTAGCTGCCTCTTGCTGCACTGGCAATGAGACCAGAAGGGAACATCTCAGTCCTTTGTTTAGCTCTCTCTAGAGCACTGGTTCCCAACCTTCCCAATGCTGCCCCCCCCTTTACTACAGCTCCTCATGTTGTGCTGACCCCAAACCATAAAATTATTTTGTTGCTCCTTCAGAACTGTAATTTTGCTGTGGTTATAAATCATAATGTGAATGTCTGATATGAAGGCTATCTGATATGTGACTTCTGTGGGGGTCACACCCCAAAGGTTGAGAAACGCTGCTCTAGAGTCTCCTATTACTGGGCACCTGAAGTATAACTTGAGGGTTCTATCCCAGACTCCCAGAGGTGGTCATTACAAAGTGAGCTTAAAGCCAGAAGAGCAGAGATAAGTGGCTGGCACATTCCTTTAATTTTCTCATCTTTAAAGTGCACCTAGAATAATATTTACATTATAGTATGGTACAGAGAGTGAATGGGTTCATATAAGTAGGCCCAGTACTAAAAGCTTATGCATGACACAAAGAGATTAGTTGCTCTTGCCCTGTAGTATACGATGCCTCTAATGGTCACATGGGTATATCTGGAACTCAGAGATCCAAACTCTCTAAGATGTGAGTTCCTCTTACTCATTTCTCTAGAGCAATGCTGCTGGGCAAAAGTGGGACAGAAGGACGAAAGACTGCCTGCGAGATGACCTTTGCTGCTCTGAGACAAGGCGCCTCTGCAGAGCAGCCTCTGATTGCAAAGCTTGACAATCCTAGGTCTCTCAGGTCCTCCTCTAAGGGAGACAGACCCTTGATTCATGCTTCCTGAAGACTACTGATTAGCAAGTAAGTTTTAAAAAGGCTCTTCTTGCATAATTATTCTGCTCTTAATTTTGGGAAATGGCCCAGCCAAGAGTAATCTTGAAAATTATGAGGCACTGAGGGACAAAGAGGAGCCAGGGGCAGACAGAGTATTGCAGATCATAAAAATCTCATCTGGTGCTAAGCTGTTGCTGAATTATGCAATTTCGAAATGACTTCATAGGTTTTGCTATGATGTGTTAAGTAGACTGAGGCTGGGCTCCTAAATGTTTTTACTTGTGGAAATGTTTATTAGAAAACACACCGACGTTGCTGTTGTTGATTCTCTATCCAGATGTGTGCAGGAAAATGTGTTGGGATCTTTCTGTGCTCCAGAGTTAGAGAACTGGGGACGCTGTACTGCCTAGGACACCAATAGCTGGGTAGAAGTGTGGTGACAGACACATAACATATACCTATGTGCTGGAAGTGTCCTGTTTGTTTTAAATACAGTGGTTAATTTTATCCTATTGGCAATTCCTGTAAGGAAAGGGATATTATTAACCTGTTTTATAAATTACGAATTTTAATGTTTAACTCTTTGTGGTTTTATCATTGTTCTTTGGGGTTTTTGTTTTTTATTTTTTTTTATTTATTTATTTATTTATTTATTTATTTATTTATTTCGAGACAGGGTTTCTCTGTGGTTTTGGAGCCTGTCCTGGAACTAGCTCTTGTAGACCAGGCTGGTCTCGAACTCACAGAGATCCGCCTGCCTCTGCCTCCCAAGTGCTGGGATTAAAGGCCTGCGCCACCACCGCCCGGCTTTATTTTTATTTTTTTTTTGACTAGATCTCACTTTGCCCAGACTGGCCTCAAACTTGCCAACTAGCCAATGATGACCTTGAACCTCTGATCTTCCACCTTTCGTGTTCCTGGTTGTAGGCATGTGCCACCACCCTTCTTTCATGTGGTACTGGGATTGGACGCGGGTATTTGTGTTTGCTATACCAATACTCTACCCTCTGAGCTGTACCCTTAGCCCAAATGGGGAATTTGAGATATAGATATTAAATAACATGTCAAGGCTTTCATAATAATTTAAATTGGACTTTTCCCCAAACAGACTCTGAAACACATTTGCAAGTAGTTTGCCTAAGAGTTAAAGGGCATACTAGTGGGGATGGGGAGATGAGGCTGAGAAGGAAGGGGTTCCCTCGAGGATGATTCAGGATTTTGTAACCCTGCCTCGTATCTGATGATCAGTGCCACTAGGGGTCACCTGAGAGATAGGAAATTACCATACTGTCTTATCAAGAGGCAGCAAATTAGGGTATTTACTTAGGGACTCTCATCCTTCCTTGGGGTGAGGGTTTTCCCTGAGTGTAGTATCTAGTCTTGGCAGAGCCAGTCTGCCTTGCCATGGTTTCCTTACAGCTCGGTGACAGCAGCATTAGCAGAGAGCGAGCCCAGGTGCTGGAGGGAGGACGTTTCTAGAGCGTGGAGGTGCTAACCACTAAGGAGTTGGGCTGGGGGCTTCCAGTGACTACTGCATATGGCTAAAAGCAGCGGAATTGGGAGTCAAAGATATTCAGTTCAGATTCCAGCTTAAGCAACCAAAATAAGAGATACTAAAACTCAACCTTATAGTTTGGTTTATACAATGCCCCACTCTAAGACTCATATGTAGATCACATGTCCCCAAACTGGTGACACTAATTGGAGACATAATCCTTGCTGCCTTTCGGTGGGACACTTAGCGGTCAGAAGTGGGCTGTGCAAACGAAACAAAGCCTTTCTCCCCCATGTTTCTCTTGATCATGGTGTTTTATCACAGCAATAGAAACCCCTAACTATGGACATTATATAGACATTAATCTAGTACGAACTAAGTTTCCATATGAAGAAGGAAATTTGGGTACAAATTCCAGCCACATAAGAACACATATGAAGACAGGGTAGAGGGTGATGAAGTGCATGCACAAACCACAGAAGCCCAAGGACTGTTGACTTAACCCAAGAGGCTTAGCGAGGTAAGCAACGAGCCTTCCTAGAGCCACTTAAGGGAAAGTGTTCCTACTGACAATTCAACATCAGACGTCTCACTTTTAGAACTGCAGGATGATAAACGACTCTTGCTTTCAGCTGTCTACATTGGGGCATATTGTTTCAGAAGTCCTAGGAGAGTAATATTCCCTGTCTCAGGATAAGTGCTGTTAGCAGTGGGAGCTGCACTGCTGGGGAGGGAGGAGAGGTAGTAATTAATGCCTCTGTATCCAGGGAGATTGACTAATTAATGCCATGTACTTCTGTGCCTTTGCCTACCCCTGGTATAGTTCATGTCCAGAGCTCCTGTGAGATTAGGCTGAATCTAGTCTTGCAATCGAAATCACATCCTCATTTAGAGCCATTGCTTCCCCTCTCCTGCCTCCTGAGAATTCATCTCTAATTTCTTGCCTCTGCAGAAGCCTTGTCTCTGGCTCTGCCTCTTGTATCCCATGCTAAGAAACCAGAAAGCAGAGAGAACAAAGTAGAAGGATGGGAGTCTCCAGGAGGGCACTCCACAGGAGAGCTCAGTTTTCAATGACAAGAAAAAGTGAGTTAGCTGGAGAAGGGGAAGAGGAGTCTAGCAGAGAAAGGAGCACAAGCCGAGATGCCCCCTGCTATTTCTGTATCAACAGTGTATAAAAGTTAAGATGGTGAAGGTAGCATAATGAACCTAGTGGGCTGGAGAGAATGATCCCCCTAGAGGCCAGGTGTATGCTGTCTCAGTATAAAGACTCTAGAGAGGGTGGAGAGATGGCTCAGAGGTTAAGAGCGTGCACTGCCCTTGCACAGAACCCAATTTCAGTTATCCGTACTCACATCAGGTAGCTTACAACTATCTACTCCAGGGGGATTGATTGCTTTTGAACTCCATGGACACCTGCACTCACATGCACATGGGAACACACATAGGCCCGTGCACATGTTTCATGTGCATGCACGCGCACACACACACACACAATTAATTAAAATAAATCATTTTAAAACTTTACCATTTGTATGGTCAATAGAAAATATGCTTCTTATCCCTGGACCTCTTCAAGCTGCCTGTCAGGCACATATTGGGGCCCTCAGTTTCCAGAAGGTGAAACGTGGAGACTTCCTACATACCTTCTGCATCCACAGCTCCATAACTGTTGGCTCCTGTTAACATGACATGGGCTAGTTCTGGATCTGCCTTCTCTTCCTCACCACCTTCTGTACCTTGGGCAGGATTGTTTTCTCTCTTCACACAGTGAGGATACTGATAAACTTGTCTGTGGTTTTCCTTGGACTGAATCCCAGCTCCTTCTGGTAATCAGGATCAGCTAATCTTCTTAAGCTGTAGGTTTTGTTGGCTGGTTTGTTTGTTTCACTTACAAAGTAGGAATGGTGATACCAGCTGCCTGAAAGAATTGTGTGCCCCCAGCATGGTGCTGGATGCATGGAAAGTCCTTGGTGAACACACCCACTGGGTCTTCTTCACTGCTTACCTGGAAGAGCATTTGTATAGTGCACAGAAAGCGGCGGTTCAGTACTCGGGAAAGAGCGTAGACTTTGAGAAGACACAGGACTCAGTTCTGGTTAATACCCGTGTGATGTGAGGAGGCGACATTTTAGGAAACACAGAGCCTTGGATCCATATGAGAATATTTTTGTTTCATTGCATGGATCACTGTAGGGAGAAATTTTACCTTTTAGTTTTTGGGTTTTTTTTTTTAATTTTAAGACCATTTGAAATTCAAGTCTTATCACTGTGGAGACCTTTGGATGGTATCAGGAGTAGCCATATCTCCCACTGCTACTGTGATGTTGATGGGAAACCAGCAAGACAAACGATGCACCTGTGCTTCTTGATCTCTGGTACCTAGATGTCTGGGCAGACGCCAGGGGAGGAATCACAGAAAAGGACATGCTGCATGAGAAACCATGAGATAAGAGAAAACTGGGCTTATTTAAATTTGCATCTTTACAAGAACTAGCCAATGCATGTTTATTAGAAAACATCTCTCTGAGAGACAGGGGTGGGCATGGTGTGGGAAAGTCCCTACTTCCTTAAAGTTGTATAAAAGAGACATTGAGCATCAGCATCTTGTATAGTATCTAGTATCTATACAAAAGATACATATCTATTGTATAGTGTTAGTTTCTAGGCATTTAGGGTGTTTTTTTGTTGTTGTTGTTTTGTTTTCTTGAGACATTGTCTCACTTCTGTTGCCAAATGTGACTTAGAACTCAACCATGCAGCCTAGTTTAGCCTCAGCTTGCAGCAATTCCTGGGCCAGTGGCATCTCAGTACTGCTGGGATTGAAAGCTTATACTCTTGACCGGCTGGCTAGCTGGTGTTTTAATAGACTTAAGTGGGTGGAACTTTGTTTTCTTCTTTGAATTAGTTAAAGTAGAATTTTAAACCCACAGATATCAGTCTGAGAGAGACTTTTCTAGAGGCATTTGTGGTATCTCATGAAAGGGTTAACCATTTATCACAGAATGGCTTGTTACTAGCATTACCTAGACATGCCTGAAAGGAGCCCCCCTCCCACAGTGTGGGCTCCCTTCAGTCTAGTTTGTCTTAAAGCAGCTTTCTTTCTGTTTAAACATAATTCTTTAAGAATTTTATACAGTGTAATTTTTAAAATATAATTACAAAGGTTACATGGAAGCTTGGGGTAGGGGCTGCAACCTGTGACCTTGTTGGTTCCTGGAGGCTGTGCCACCACCAGAGCCACTAAGCAGTGTATTTTGATCCTCCGTCCTAGCTCCTCCAAGGCCCACCTTCACCTTCCCACCCCACTATTTCATGTTGTCTTCTCCTCTCCCTTTTACAAAATAACCCACCAACTCCAGTGGATCCTACCCATGTGCTCATGGGTCTGGGGTCATCCACTGGAATAGGGTTGACCTACAGGAACCACACCCATAAAGAAAACTCACTCTGTCGTCCCCAGAAGCCTCAACTGTCCCTAGCTCCTCAGTTAGGGTTGTGGACTAGTGAAGGCTCTGTTGCTGTTAGTTCATGAGCCCTACAGTTCTGCCTTGTGCAGTAGACACTGTCTGCCTCTGTTCCTCCCTTACCCCTGCCTCTCTTCTGTGATGGTCCCGGAGCCTTATGGAGGGAATGTGGGGCTGGTCTTCTTTTCTTGACTCTCATCTCAGAGAGAAAGGTCTTGTAGCAGCTAGCGCTCCTGTGGGGACTGGTTTTTGGCATTTTCAAACTCCACATCCTAGAAACTATGGTACCGATCATGCCAAGGTGCGCTGCGGCTAACTGTCAAGTCCCTTTTCTCTGAGGAACACAAGTGGGTGGTGTTTTTCCTATATATATGAGTTCTGTTCTGTTGGATGTGCAAAAAGAATGTCTTCTCTGGCTGTGAAGTTCTTGGCACATTTCGGAGGAGTACTCCTCTTCTCTCTGTGGTAATGTTATCCTTACATTAGTGCTTGGGAGTGAAGCCTCTTAGGCAGGTTCTTCAGTCCCAGTCTTGGTTCTTTGAATGACTAATTATTTGACATTCATCTTGATATCTCTTCTTTTTAGAAAAATTTTAAAAAGTTGGTCTTCACAGCTGTTACCCATAGGATATCTGTGATCATAAAACCAATTAGCATTTTAACATCCTAAGTGCACTGACAGGTGTCCACAGATGTCCAGTCTGTGAGCTCACTCTGCTGTCACTTGGGTTATAATTATTATTAGTATTATCGTTTCCTTCCTCCCCATATCCCAGGGTTTCAAATGGAAAGGATGCAGTGTGAGGGCTGGCGTGTTCTTTAAAAGAAAAAGTCTTTCTATTTGTTTTGGTGGATAGCTGTATGTTTTCTAGATATTGGGGATTTTTCTCTAGTCATATATCTCAAAGATATTCCTAGGTGAGCCTAAACTCGAGCCTGCTGATTGGCTTGGTCTGGATCTCCCTGTGTTCTTCACATTTCACAGTCTGAAAACTCGAGACTTTGTTTGAGAGTTTTCTTCATCTGTGTTTTGAGAACTGTTCTGTCCTAGGGTTTTAGTTTTCCTCCATTCCTCTGCAAACCCTTCTGCTCCTTATACATCCATAGCTGCTTCTCTCCTCCTGATTGAACATTCCTCCTGATGCCTGCATCTCTTTGCCCCTACACAAATCTTTTCTTTTAAGAGGATTTATTAAATTCTTCTCTGCCACTTAAATAAGTTCTCAGATATACAAATCTTTCTTTTTAAAAATGTGTAGATAGGTTTTCACTGTTATTCATTCACACCAGTCTGGAACCCACCATCCTCCTGCCTCAGCCTTATATATCGGTACTGATATATAAGTGTGCTTCGCCACATCCAGCTAAGACATCAAATGCTTATTCAACTTTGACCCTGTGATAATCTGATTGGTTCAAGAGTTGCTTAGGAGACTAGTAAAGCACAAGTCTTGGTGCACCTGTGAGGGTGTTTCCCCATAGCCAGGGAGGTTTCACTACACAGGGGGACCTGCTCTGAATGTGAGAGACACTGGCCGTATTGGCTGGGGACTCATGTGGAAAAACAGAAGAAGAAGAAAGCCAGTAATATTTTTCTCTGCCTCCCTTTTATTCCTCCCCCCTTCCTCCATCCCTCCGTCTTCCCACTGCGTTCTGGGTTGTTATTGTGATATAAGCACCTCTGCTCCCCATACCCTCGCCACCATGATGGAGAGAAACATCCATAATTCTAATATAAATTAAATCTCCCACTTAGGTTGTATGCTTAAAGTTCTGTCTTGCTGTCAGAAGTTCAAGATGAGGGACGAAGGATAATTCCAGGAGCACCCATTAGTATATTGTTTGTTGTGGTTCATCTGACTGCACTCAGGGTCCACACAACCACAACACAAGAAGTTTTACAGCAGATTTGAAAAACAGAGCGGTACATGACTTAGTTAAGAGTAAAAAGAAAACAGCCCAACTGACATGAATGGCATTTGTAAAAGCGTGGGAGTGATGGTAGTATATCCTTTGTGCTTGTCTCCCTGTGCACATACGTTTACATGTTGTTAGACCTCTCGAGACCACATGACCAGTAAATAAAAATAAATGCAAGCTCTGATAGAGTAAAGAAGGAAGTAGCATGTGCCGGAGGCCACACTATCCCTACCTGAACTGTATTAAGGTTCCCTGAACACCTTAATGACCTCCAGTTTTCCTCAGAACATTTGATTTTTGTCTGAAGCAGACAATACATACACACACCAATCTGTCTTCAGCTATTTGAAGCATTTTTGCTCTCCGTAGGAATTTCTGGGAGTCAAACTGTTACAAGTGCTCACAGCAGGGAAAAGAAAGACAGAATTGGTCTGAAGATTGCTGCCTGAGGATGAGGCTGAATTACATTAAGGGGTCACTCCACCATCTATACATCGAAGGAGAGCTTTGGCATCTCGAGGGCAGCTGTAGCCCAGGGTTTGAGGGGAGCTCACAACATCTTTTTCATCAGTAGGCTTTGAAATCCAGCCAGAGGGGGCCAATGCCATTTTCTAAGTCAGGCTATGGCTCTCCAACAGCTGACTTTTCTCCCTCTTGATTTGGTTCCAAACTTTGTGGGCTGGGAGGCCATCAGGTGTCAATCACTGGTCTTTGCATAGTGGATGCTGGAGGTCAGAGAGGAGTTGCTTGTGTTATATGTGGGGAAGCTCCTGGTTGGGAGCTAACAGTATCTGAGCAATAGGGGATGTACTGGAGAGTCAAGATCGGGGGAAAAAAAAGGAAACAATTTCTTGGAGAGAAAAGGCACAGGATTGAAGGTTCACCTTCTTTTAAACATTTATTTTTATTAGTAATTGTGTGTGTATGTTTGTGTGTGTGTGTGTGTGTGTGTGTGTGTGTGTGTGTGTGCCTATGTGTGATTCTGTGCACATGAGCACAGGTGTCTTCAGAAGTCAGAGTTGCCAGATCCCATGGAGCTGAGGTTACAGGTGACTGTGAGCCACCTGATGGGGGTGCTGGATATTAGATTCAGGTTCTCTGAAAGAGTATCTGCTCTCAAATGCCTTCTTTCTTCTTATAAACTTTGTAGGATTCATTCTAAATAAATTTAGAAATGTGTATCTCTGTGAACAGTCTTTCTCGTTGACTGACCAGAGATCAGTAATGCTCTGGTTTGGTTTTTATGATTTATAAATGTGTGTGTGTGCATGTGTGTGTGTGTGTGTGTGTGTGTGTACATATGTGTGTGTGTGTACGTGTGTGTGTGCATGCGTTCATGCATGTGGAAGTCAGAGGACAACTTGAAGTGTCTGTTCCCCCCTCCACCTTGTTGAGACAGGGTCTCTTTTGCTGTTGTGTTGTTTAGCTGCATACTCTGGCTCAGCTGGTCCGAGAGCTTTCACATGGTTCTCCTGTGTCTGTCTCCCATGCCGCTATAGGAGTTCAGGGATTACAGCGCTGAGACATGGTGTTTTGCTTTTTAGCATGAATTCTGTAGATTGAACCCAAGTCACCAGGCCTGTGCTCAAGAACTTTGACTGGCTGAATCATCTCATCAGCCTAGTTTCTCATTCAACTTCAAGACCCCATTTCCACACACAAAGATGTCTGTATTTTAAGGTCTGTTTTGATGAGTGTCACTGTGCTGGTTAGTGTTCTGTCAACTCGACACAAGCTGGGGTCTTCTCAGAAGGGGGAATCTCAATTGAGAAAATGCCTCCGTAAGATTGATCATGTCTCTGAGGCATTTCCTTGATTAATGATTGATGTGGGAGGGCCCAGCCCACTGTAGGTGGTGCCAATCACTGTTCAGGTGGTCCTGGGATCTACGAGAGGAACAAGTTGAGTGAGCCACGGGGAACAAGCCAGGAAGCAGCTTCCCTCCATGGCTTCTGCCTTGAGATTTTGCTTTGATGCCCTCAATGCTGGTCTGTAGCTTTCAAGGTGAAATAAATCCCATTCTCCCTGAGTTTCTTTCAGTCATGGTTTTTAAACCAGGAACAGAAGGAAAACTAGGAAATTCTATAACCATATTCAAGGTATAGAAAATTTACAAACTCCACACGTTTTCTTCATGACCCCTTCCAGGTAGCCAGCCCACTAGAGAAAATAATGTTCTTGTTTCTATTATTTAACTGAATAAACCTGTAGAACATACCAGCATCTCAGGAATGTTTGTATTCCCGAGTGAATGAATAAATCTTCACAATATATGGTTTTAATTGCTGATCCGACCGGCCTTGGATGATTTATGCCCACACAATACAGACTTAGGGGACCCCTGTAAATGTCTGAACCCAATAGTACTCTCCCCTCAGCTTCCCCTGGAAGATCTTTACTGGTCAATAAGCCCCTTCACGGGCTGTCCCCTGCAATATGACCCGCGTCCCGGTTTGTCATTGCTGTTTTTCTCAGCTATGATATCCTTTAATTCCATGGCACGGTGTCAGTACTTACCTTCACCACTGGATTCAAGGAACAAACTGCCTCAACTTCCAGTGAGATGCACGGGTTTATAAAAGATGAGATTTCTCTCTCCAAGAACTTCTGCCTGCCAAGTTGTTCATCTCAAGACCCCAGTGATGTTGCTGATGCAAAAAAAAGATGGATTTAAAAACATTTTTTCTTTTCTAAAGACAGGGTCTCATGTGTCCCAAACTAGTCTAGAACTCATTATGTCTCCAAAGAGAACCTTACACTTCTGACCCTCTTGCTTCTACATCTCTAGTCCTGGAAATAAACAGTTGTAGAAGGTTCCTATATGGACTATGTGCTTTAGATATGAATGTGTTGGGTGCACCATTTTCATGGGTCTGAGGCATTTATGCACCAGCACTCTATGAAAACCTTTGTGTGCTTATTTTCCCCCAAAGGTAGGAAGCCTGGGAAACTGGAAATGCTGAATTGTAATCCCTTTTATGTTTATGTTCCCACCCTCTGTCCCTGCAGCAAAGGGTAGTCTAGAGTCTCAAAGAAGTGTAATATAAGGGCATGTAGGTTCAGTAGATTCTCTGATATTTTCTCTCTTGTCAATGCACAGACTTATACATGGGCTTCAGAGGTTTTATTATTTACTTATGTTGTTGTTGTAGCAACATACCTGACAGAAAAACTGAACGGAGGAAAGGTGCATGGGGGTTTTAGTTTAGGGCTACAGTCCATCAGAACAGGAAAGACGTGGTGAAGGGGCAGGAGGCAGCTGGCCACATTACATCTGTCCCCAGGAAGCAGAGGCAGAGAAATTCTGGTGCTTAACTGTACTCTCCCCTCTGTCCTTTTTACTAAGCCCCAGGACTTCATCCCATGGTACAATGATACTCATGTTCAGGGTAGGTCTTCCTCAGCGAAACCTCACTGGAAGCCTCACGGCACATGCACCCTGAAGTATGTCTCATCCCCTGTATGATTTTAGACCTAGTTATGTATCCAGGGAAGATTAACTACAACAGAAGAATTCACATGAATTTCTGAAAAGAGGCACAGAACTCTGGCAATGCACTTTTGTACATTTCCCAGAAGAACACCTAGAGTTTCTTATCAGAATTTTAGGGTCTCTGTGTGACTCAAAGTCACACACTCCTGGTATACACATTCTTTAATGACACTTGCGGTTAATGCTATACACGTCTAAAGTATAAAGTGAGAAAGGAAGGGATAGGAATCTGGCCCTGAGTTCCAGTGCTTAACTTACCCCATTTATATAGTGCCCTCTGGGACTCACTATTCATCTAGATATCTTGAGGTCTTAGGATGGCCATCATCTAAGCTGGACTGAATGTCCAAGTGTATCTTTTGCATGGTCTTATTGGAGAGTTCATCTCAGATACAGAAGAGAATCCATGGTAAGAATTAATACAAATGTTTCTATTAATTTAAAAATGATATAGTGTTTGTTAATAAGACAGTCCTGTCCTCATCCCCTCTTCCTTCTCTTTTTAAGGCTGTTCTGCATGGAAAGAGAAAAACCAAAATATAAAAACTATAAGCAATAATCTTGTGCCTTCATGATTCTTAAAACAGGAAACACTATGATGAGCTTACATGGTCTATTTTGAGAAGACAGACAGACAGTGAAAGAGAGAGAGAGAGAGAGAGAGAGAGAGAGAGAGAGAGAGAGAAAGAGAGAGAGAGAGAGAGAGAGAGAGAGCCACAACACCTAGACTACACATGAACTTGTGAACCTGCAAGCCGTTTGAGATGGGTACATTTATACACTCGAGAAGATGTTTGTTATTGCACTTGTAGCTACCATTAGAAATACATGAAAAGAGAGTAAATGTTTGGAAAGATTAATACTGTATTTTCTTTCTGGTGGTCAGAAATTGAAAACTGCTAATGCCTGAAATAGGAGAGCAGTAAACCATGGGCAAAAGTCGATGGAAGAGCTGAGTGCAGCCACCGCTCAGCTCCCACAGCACTGGAGTGGGCTGTTCTTGGTCCCGTCCAGAGCCGTTCTGTGAATAATTATATTAAGGAATTAGGCAGAGTCATCATGGAGCTACAAAATACCACCCTTGAGGCCTCACTGGAGACTGATGGGAGCTCCCGAGAGATGATAATGGCCGTCAGAGGCTCCATATATTTAAAATGCACAAAGGACGAGTCCAGAAATTATCTGCCTGCCAACTTAACTTCTCTACCTGGAACAAATTATCCCAAAATCAATTTGCAAACACCTTGGAGATAACAAGGTCCTGAGTAATAACCTCCATGGCTTTGTAAAGAAAGCACCTAGCTTGACTAATCTGCTTAATTCCCTTCTCCGACCAAATGGCGAGCTGTAATAGAGGCAATCTGAAGTTGTCCCTCAAGATGTGTGCTTCGAGTCACACTGAGAGGATATTGTCCACCCCTGGTTTATAGCAAATTATTCTTTTGGAGAATCCTTAATGCTGGGCCATTAATTAAAAGAAAAACACAGAATAAATCTTTATCCCAAAGTATCCACCTGAGTACCAAACTAACATCACCCACGCTTTGCTCATCTGAGCAGTCCAGAGACTTCCTCCAATAAGAAGCTCTTTAATAAATCTGCATTTGGCTTCTAACCTCCATCACCTCTATATTCGACTTTAGGATTCAAGGAATTGTTCATTCTCCTGGACAGAGAACCCATTCTTGCCTTTTGGTCATTAAACAATACCAGACTCAGACAAGGAGGCCTGAGATCATTTACATAGCGATGTCTGTGGCAGAACCATTTACCATGACTAAGCCTAGAACAGCCCATATACTCAACCGCAGGAACACACTTAGGATCATAGTTTTATAGTCTAGTCAGAACCTAGAAAAGACAGTAACTCCCTCTTCCTTGTAGCATGTAACTGGATCTTCTAGGGTGCTTAAAGTGAGGGAAACAAAACCATCTACCACTAGCTTGTGTGTCGTTGAGACTACAGGAAAATGTGAGACATGAATAAGAACTGCATTACAATGTGCAGAACTGGCTGGTAAGAGAGACATGCTTTCTTTTCCTTACTTTTTGTGGTGGTTGTTGTTCCCACGTCTGTGTTTTTCACAAATAAAAATAATGAACACACCATACTTCTTTAAAAACAAAACAAACAAAATGTGAGTGAGGGATGCTGGAGAGATTTCAGTGGTTAAGATGGCTTGGCAGTTAATAGCACTGATTGCTCTTCCAAAGGACCAAGGTTCAATTCCCAGCACCCACATAGCAGTTCACAACAGTCTGTAACTCCAGTTCCCAGGGATCTGATATCCTCATGCTGACATACATACAGGCAAAACCTCAATGTACATTACATAAATAAATAAACATTTTTAGAAAAGAGTACTTCCCACTGTTGTGGAAGAGTGACATTCAGTTCCCAGCACCCACATCAGGCAGCTCATAACTACCTGTAACTCCAAGCCTAAGAGGGTGAATGTTCTCTTCTGGATTCTGCAGGTACCTGCACTCACATGTAAATACCCACAAACTTATGCACAACCAAAAATAAATCAATTCTTTGGATTATGGGTTGCATCTCAGAATCCACATCCCAGACAAAATGTGACTCTCCCTCCCCAGTAGATATCATAACTCCTCAGGTAGTGGTGGTACTTCAGAGCCCCTCTGTATTTGTGCTGGGAAGATGGCTGATCCTGTGTAAGTCCTGTGAAAATAATATGCACGTATGATTATTAATAAAATACTTACATTTTTAAAGATTCATTTTTATTTTATGCACATGAATATTTAACCCGTGTGTGTGTGTGTGTGTGTGTGTGTGTGTGTGGTGTGTGTGTGTACCGTTCGTGCGTTTGTGTACCTGGTGTTCATGAATGTTAGAAGATCCTCTGCTGTAACTGGAGTTAGACATGGTTATGAGCTAAAATTAAGCTAACAAGCCATTGTCCTATAGTATATAGTCTACACATTGATCCTGTCATGGCACTGACATATTCTTTTTATGTATTTAGGTCAAGGTGAGTTTATGCAACCATTTTTAAGCAGGTGTGTGCTGGGACTTGAATGCAGGTCTTCTTCAAGAGCAAACAAATGATCTTATCCACTGAGGTATCTCTCCAGCTTCAAATAAAATATTTTTCAGAAAGTAAAATAAAGCCTGAAAGACATCTCAGAACAAACAGATGGCCACGTGGTAAGACATGGCGATGCATACCTATAATTCCTGTAATTGGAAGGCCAAGGCAAGGGAACCTGGCATTTGAGACCATTCTGGATACAGAGTGAGTCTGAGGTCAGCCTGACCTACATATGGAGACCCTGCAGGGGGTTGTTAATTGCTCTGTGGATTTGGTTATGTCTATTTGGTTAAATATATATTGCCTAAGGAAGGTGTCACATAGATAAGTTAGCAGAGAACTTGTTATGACCTTTCCTTTGGCCCTTGATTCCTGCTGTGCTCCTGTTAGCCAAAGACACTCTGCTGGCAGAAACCTGTCAGGGTGAGGGCGAAGCTGGATTCTTGTTGCATCACCATCTCCTATCCGTGTTCACCCCACCATCTGCAGAGGGTTTCTGCTAACAGTGTGTGTGATCTGAGGTGGAACTGGCCTGAAAGCCTCCTCCTGGAGGACTAGGTCTCACAATATCCAAAGGTTCTGTGCAGGCTGCCACGGGAGAAAAGCAGTCAGTTTTACCCAGCTACCTACTAACCATGGCAATGACCAGTCTGGCAAGATATCATCAGTGGTACAATAGCGTCAATGATATCTTGGGATTAGTGTTCAACTGTCTAATTGGATTTAAGGATCCTTAATGGGAGGGAATTTATGGTTGGTTGCTGTAAACCTATTCAACACCCCATAATGGTTGATATCATGGGCTCTAGAGGAGGATCTACTGTAGGCACTTTTTAGATCAGTGTAGTGCTTAACTGTATTCCAAATACGTATCTTTCTTCCCATGGATAAGTTTTGCTCTTAGACCCTATCAAAGACAATTCCTGTTGCAGTATATGGAGCTAATTGGGGAAACCCACTGTCTTAGTCAGAATTATGATTGCTGTGACAAACATCATGACCAAAGCAACTTGGAGAAGAAAGGGTTTATTTGGCTTATGATTCCACATCACTGCTTACCACTGGAGGAAGTCAGGACAGGAACTCAGACTGGGCAGGAACCTGGAAGCAGGAGCTGATTCAGAGGCCTTGGAGGAGTACTGCTTACTAGCTGGCTCTTGTGGCTTGCTCAGTCTGCTTCCTTATAGAACCCAGGATCACAAGCCCAGGATTGGCAATGCCCATAATTGACTACCTCCCCACATCAAACAGCTTGTGTCAAGTTGACATACAACTAACCAGCACACCCAGAATTGGTGAAGTGCAGACAACAGACCGTGGGGTGTCCAGCCCCAAATGTTACATCTGTCTGTAACATGATCCCTGCAGTGAAAGCTCAGAGTAGATCGTGGAAAAGGAGAAAGATGGTGAAGGGCCACAGGATGCGGGCATCCGAAATGAGATAGTGCCTTCTATATATGAGAGTTGCACCCATGAAACTCCAATTACATGGTTCCCTCAACAGTACCCACATAATGTCCAACACCAGATGGTTTGCCAGCATGGATGGGAAAATCTCACAAGGCTCCACCCCTAGATGAAGAACTATAGGCAGCTAAAGGCTGCTGAGAGGGAGAATCAGCCACTGACAGGTTATGCAGTCCCAACCAGTCATTCCTAAACATACATTCATACAAGTTACTCTAAATGATAACACACGAGAGAGGGAGAGAGAGAAGGAGGGAGGGAGGGGGGCAGAGAATGAGAAGAGAGAATATATGCCCTTGTGGAGGTCAGGGACAACTTTTGGGGGTCATTTTTCCTTCTACCATGTGGGTCCTTTGAATCCATCTCAAGGTATGGTTGGCACAAGCCCCTTTACCTGCCGTTTCGACAGTCCTCTCTATGGTTTTGTTGAGAGTTTGGCCACTTTTCTTTACATTCTTGGATTCTACTTCGTAAACTTAGACTGAAATTCCTTGGCTTGCTTGCTTTTTTACAGAGCCTCCCACGCCTATCGCTCCCCCAGAACTGCTGGCGGTGGGGGCCACCTACCTGTGGATTAAGCCAAATGCCAACTCCATTATTGGGGACGGTCCCATCATTCTGAAGGAAGTGGAATACCGCACTACCACGGGCACCTGGGCCGAGACCCACATCGTGGATTCTCCCAACTACAAGCTCTGGCATCTGGACCCTGATGTGGAGTATGAGATCCGGGTGCTGCTCACACGGCCAGGCGAGGGAGGCACAGGACCACCAGGACCTCCTCTTACTACCAGGACCAAGTGTGCAGGTAAGGACGTCCCTCCAGATGTTGTGCTGTTCTGATTGGCCCTCCTCTTGCCTCTTGGACACAGATTCCTCTGGTGTAGATGTGCTGCCTTTGATGGAAAGACCATTAAAGGCTTGTTCAGACTTGAGAGAAACTCTCAGCTCTGGATGTGCTTCTAGAACCTTCTATCTTTGGTCGTGTCACGGATATGCTCATGATGTTGACAGTATTTCTGATGGGGCATTGGCTCTATCATTGTGAGGAATCCTAGTGCGGTTTGCATGTCTCTAACGGGTTTAGGTTCTGCCCTCAAAGTCCCCATGTCAACTACATTCCTGCAGGCTTCTGGTTCCAGTTGTATATCTAGTAGGTGTAGTTTGCTTGGTCTGTGACCCCTGGATCTGGTCATTGTCCTGGTGCTTCCTGGTTCTAGCTTTGTCTCTGAGGAGATCCTCTTGCCAGTTACATCACTATAGCTTCCTGGTTCTGTGAGTGTCTCAGAATTGACTCTGAAACTGCCTTGGTTCCTCAGAATTTCCCAACTCCATATCCTCTGGGAGCTCCTGGCTTCTGACTAAAGAGTGTGACTTGGGACAGTCCTCTTGGGGACCTCTGGGTTCTAAGTTAACTGTGGGTTTCTGGCTCCAGCTGTTTCCCTGGTGGTCCCTGCCTAAGTGCCGCTGGAGTGGATGTGATTGGAAAGGTTCTCTGCATACAAGATTATCCCCAAGGTCTCTTGGCTTTGTCTGTTGGCTGAGCTTGGATCTCTGAATGGAACCCATGAAATTAAAAGAGACTGGTGTTCATTTTTCTAAAAATCACCATCTGTCCTTATCACCCTCAAGTACCACTCCATGGAAGTACTTTTGTTCCATGCATATGCGAAGGGAGAGTGGCTCAGTATTTTCTAGCTTTATCCGGGCTCCCCACATGGCCAGGGGTACACTCAGGATTTGCACTCAGGTTTTCTGACTCCAGAGCCTTTGGCGACACCATGATGAATAGAAAGGTGAGCGTTCCTGGTATAACATACTGAGCTCAGAGCTACTGTACTGTTGTGGTCCCGGGCCTAGTGACGCGTCTAGCATGGGCTTCTGAGGGAAAATGAAGCAACATTGTCTCTGAGTGAAGAATTCATAGGTACACCAACACGGGACACAGCGGAGGATGTTGTATCAGGCCTGTTAGAATTTGACAGTCATGCCACTAAAATTGTTTCTCCTCACTGTATTATGCTATAAAGAACACAGAGATTAGGAGGAAAGGCAAGGGCTATCCCTACTTCCTTAGTAACCCATGACAATGAGAGCACCATCTGATGTGCATGGGAGCTAATTTTAGACATCAGGTGGAGCAAAAAGTACAAGATGCTATACTGCAGCTCGCAGACACCTCCCGGAAAGCTCAGTATTTTCTTTACAAGTAGAGGTAGGGGTTTGCAGCCTGTGAGTTACTGGGAGGCAGGAAGAAGCCATCTGAATTAGACGGAAAGGAAACACCAGGTGGAAATGGGCGTGTCTGACCACAGTGGTGAACTGAGGGGAACTGTGTGTGTGTGTTTCTGTGTGACTTCAAGTTTTTACTCTACTTATGTCTTCTA
This sequence comes from Microtus oregoni, assembly GCF_018167655.1. Taxonomy (NCBI): domain Eukaryota; kingdom Metazoa; phylum Chordata; class Mammalia; order Rodentia; family Cricetidae; genus Microtus; species Microtus oregoni. The sequence goes on from NW_024543079.1 coordinate 7,804,879, forward strand.
TGAACACAGTCACATATAAGTACATTTGCTCTGTGCTTGCATTGCTCCCTCCTAGATCAATGGTTTTGAACAAGCTTGAATTTTCAGTTGTTCATGAGCCAGTTTGAGTGTTCAAGCAGAGCCGACAGCAGCCCCTCTTTTGCGTCTCAGGGGTGCTCCTGATGTGTAGAAGTCAAGGAGTACTAATATTGCTATGGCCCAGACTTACTGCTTTGAAAAATTATTGAACCACTGTGATGAACAGAGAGTCCATTTTCCCAGTGATTTTTCTAAACAGATCTTTGGTAAAATTCCTCATTGAAACCTGATTATGAAGCTAACTGCTTTCAAAGGACAGAAGGATATGTTATTAAGCCAGGCAATTCCTTACCTCAGCTCTGCCATGCAATAGTCATTCATAAAAATAATTGATTTGAACCTGTTGATAAGGCTTCTCTTTCTCCGAAAGGTAAATGTAAGGGCTTTGATCTTTGGAAATGGCATTCAAAGCACTTTCAAAGCCCCTGTGGACTTATTTGCTCGTGATCATATAATGCACTTAGAAATTCAATCGCGAGATGATCATCTCAATAAAAATTTATAACCTATCGCAAACAGTTGCCACGGCTGCCTAATGGATTTTACATGTGACAGACACAATGGTCTGACTATTGTTGTAAAAATTTGGAGTTGAAATGTTGTTTGTGGTATTGTATTTCCAGAAATGGTGGTGTTTAAGTAAGTTAGACTTAAATCTCAAATAGCCTACATTCTCAAACTATGTCATAAAGAAAGTCATCTTCTTTTCCATTGCCACTGATGGTAGACTGTTCTTTGCTTTATAATTAATTTTTAAGAGAATTTCGGGCTGATATCCATTTGTAGATGCTCTTTATTACCTTCGCTATTCCGAGTTTTCTCCCCTTCCCCTACTCTATTATTAATCACTCTGGAAATGTACTCATTATTTTGCAAAACAGAATGTGGAAAGTATAATTTTTGCCCAGAGGAATTTGCAGGCTGGGTAAAGATTCAAGAAAAATAGAAAAGGGTGGTAAAGTATAAACATGCAGTTTGGGTGTTGAAATAGCATGCTTTGTGAAGGAAGACAGGACAGCAAGCGGTGTCCTTTGGAGCAGCGTTTCTCAGTGTGGGATTCCTGGACCAGGGACTCCAGTATGGCTAGAGACTGGGCACTTTGGTTTACTATGACTCTTATGTTGAAACCTGGGTCTCCATGTGATGGTGTAGGAGATGGAGCCTTTGGAACAACTATGTCATGAGTAGATTTTCACCATTATAAGAGAGTATCCAGAGTTCTCTCTTGCTTACTCACCAAGTGAGGGCATAGTGAGAAGATGCGTCTATGGCCAGCAATCCAGTCTTTATTAGGACTGTGAAAAGCCAATTTCCATTATTTATAAATAACCCAATCTATGGTATTATGTCACAGAAACCCAAAAGAATTAAGTGAGAAGATGTGTCTATGGTCAGCAATCCAGTCTTTATTAGGACTGTGAAAAGCCAATTTCCATTATTTATAAATAACCCAATCTATGGTATTATGTCACAGAAACCCAAAAGAATTAAGTGAGAAGATGTGTCTATGGTCAGCAATCCAGTCTTTATTAGGACTGTGAAAAGCCAATTTCCATTATTTATAAATAACCCAATCTATGGTATTATGTCACAGAAACCCAAAAGAATTAAGTTTCATGTAAGCTCAGACCTAGCCTCTCCTCACCCAATGAATCAGGAAGTACAAGAGTAAGAGTGTGCAATCAGAAGTCCTGACTCATATGGCTGCAAATGAAAACATTGCATCTCTGGCACATTGGTGTGCCCACTGCAAGTAGACCCATGGAGTGTGTGACTTGAACTCTGAGAGGCAGACTGCCACTCACATGACTGGATCAAGGCTACACAACATGCAAGTCCTGAGAACAAAGTCTCCTTGCCACTGCTTTGAAGGAGTTCGGGGTGGGGTGGGTTCCTCTGCTCACGAGCGTCCTCTCAAGTATGGGGTTGTGTAGTAACTATGGAGACCAGCTAAAAATGAATGGCTGCATTTGTCCTTTCAAACACTTACTCATTCTCTTCTATGAGCCAATCTCTGTTCTAGGCAGTGGGGGAAGAGGCTGGCTTTGAAAGGACAGGACAGACAGGGGCAGAAGCTTGACAGTAGTTATGTTATAAGCCCACCTAAGCTCCAAAAAGATATCAGGACGACCAAGTCAGTGAAGGATGGTGGGGGGGGTATATTCTTGTTCTACTGGGTATGACCAGATAGATCCTTGATGTAGCAGAAACCAAGAAGCTGAGGCTGACCCTTTAAGGGGGAGACATTAAGAGTTTGGCTATAGTATGTGCAGGACCAATAGGCAGGAGTTCAGAGCACATGCTTTGCTAGTTATACCATAGACAGATTCACAGCAATCTACATATGTGGGGAAGGAAGAAGAGGGTCTAAGGGGACATCTAGGGTTTGTGGTATAGGTAACTGAGGTATGAGAGGGAGAATCTTTTTCTGAGATGGTAAGTGCTGAAGATGTTAAGGGAGAGAATATGATTTGTTTAGGGGAAGATGACTAGCAGGCAATGGGAATGTATTAGTCTAGAGCTTAAGGAATTTGAGCTTTTTCCATGAGAACATCCCTAACTTCACCTGGATGAAGGGTTGGGAACCTCCTTAGCACTGATAAAATCAGTTTAATTCTCTCTGTCCTCCTGCTCTCCTCTCAGAATGCTTCGTTCATTTTTAATTCGTCATTTTGTTTCTTTCCCTCATTTTAATCATTCATCATCCTTCCTAAGATAAAGGCCTAGGGGCGAAGACAATGATGTATATCAAAGGGTTTTGAAAATCTCAAAATGCTCTTCAGACTCCTGTAATGAAACGAATCACAAGCTGTTGGTGCTTCTGTTACGGCCATTATTATTGTGAGCCATTAACACACAGAGAAGAAGGCTAGCCTGGCCGGTTGTCAGGACGAGCACAGCTCTAGCCATGTTCTCTAGGTCTTCACCATCTCGTGAGGATTCCCACTTCAGAGCATGATGCTCATGGTGTCATCTGCATTCTGGGCCGCTTTCTTATGGAGAATATAGAGTGTTTTCTTCTAGCACAGTGGGTCTCAACCTGTGAGTTGCAACTCCTTCGGGGGCTGCATATCAGATATTTACATTATGACTCATAACAGTAGCAGAATTAGGCAGTAACAAAATAATGTTATGGTTGGGGGTTACTAAACACATGGAACTGTATTAAACGGTTGCAGCCCTGGGAAGGCTGAGAAACACTGCTCTAGAAAATCCCAGACAGCAGACATCCTTGTAGCTGTACAGTGGGCAGCTCACTTTGAACCTTGCCTCTAAAGGGCGGGCCACACTGTCCACACAGACCGCTTCCCTGTTGAAGCACATGAACTCTTACTGTTTTCTTTACCCAGTGTTGACTTAATTGTTGTAGAACTCAGGTTGGGGTCACACACAGGAAAAATCCTTTAGGTTCCAAGTACAGACAGTTAGGCATTGTGGGACACATCTCTAGTCCCTAGCACACTGGTGGCTGTGGCAGTCATGAGTTAAAGGCCAGCCTGTGCTACTTAACAATACCTTACATCAAAAGAAGGCTACTGCATTCATTATTTGGAGTTTGTAAAGAACCCTGAAGGCAATGACACTGAAGAAATTTACCACTGGGGAAAGCAAGAGGCATCATATTAACCCAGCCTAGCTCTGCAGCTCTTCTGTAGGTGTCAGTTCCAATGGCTTCAACCCCATCCTTTTGGTTTCTGAAAAGAATCACCTAAACACCACACAAAAAGACTCTGTCACACTGTCCCCCCAGATCTGCTTCCAAATGACACCCACATATCGGCCTTGGTTTTGCTTTCTACAAGCATTTCCCATCACCTCAAATCAAGATGTTAGCAATCTAAAGTTGTGCCTCCTCTCCCCTGGAAACCCCATTCTTCCATTCCCCCCCGGGCAGCTCTCTTCACATCCCTGTTATAGGTTCACCAATCCATACAGGAAGCTGAGTGATTGCCGGTTCCTGTAAATCAAAGACCCGCTGCCTGAGAGCCCACTTCATCGTGGTCAAGCAAAGTTCCAATCCCCCAAGTGGAAACCCACTTTGCCTGGTCAGAGATGGCTGCTCTGTTGCTGATTTCAAGGGCTCTTTTTCTATTCCCTTCACCTGAGGGCTGATTGCACGTTATATTTTATTTACATATTTATGGGTTTCTACTTGAAATGATATGTGTCTAGTTCTCTCTTTTCTCCAGAGGGATAAAAAGGAGGAATTCAAATTGCTGAGCTCAATGAAGTGAGAGTAGTCATTAGAATTTAGTGAAAAAGATATGGGCCTTCGAGCCAAAGAGAATCTAGTTTTTATTTCAAGTGGGACATTTGCTAGCTGGATGACCAGGGATATATATTACTTCTCTTCTCTGTGCCTCCGTTTCTTTTCTTCTATTTAAGGGCGATTCTATCACATCATTTGCCCCGGAGCTTCAGTAAGGTGTGTGCCTAGCAGATAACTCAGAACCCCAAAAGCCTTTATGAACATAATTAATTTAGAATGGAATGTCAGGCCTGGGAAGGGGGTATTAAAACATGGACTAATTTTATACCTTGGGCATTATGGACCCTATCATAAGAACATTTCTCTAGTGCTGTGGTTAGCACAGAACTCTGATAATCTGCAGGAAGGATGGGATCTTTGTGACCGTGCAAGTGGCCTGGGACATTGCTGAGTAGCTGTGATGGTACCTGATGGTGAGGATGGGTATGGAGGATGAGGATTATTCTTTCTCTGGTTCTGTCCAGAGTTTCAGGTAAGAGTCAGTGGCTGACTGTTTTGCTCTTCTGATTTTCGGTTGAACCCCAATTTCTGTCTCTGAGTTTTTATTAATTGTGCTTCAAGAACAAGACCTTGCAAATTCAGGGAAAAAAAAAACTGTGAGGGAGGAGGATGGGAGGAGAGTTCTGAACACCAACAGACAGCACCTTCAGGGCTCTCTTTTTTATATGTAAAAAATTTTTTGATACAATCTTTTCTCATTTTACATAACTATCCCCATTCCCACCCCCTCCCCTCCTCCTGCCTCACTCTTTTCCTCAGCCCAATCCACATCCATTTTTCAGAAAGGGTAGGTATCTTTTCTTAAAGAGAACAGTAGGGCCAGAATAGAAGGGTCTTTCATCCTAGAGAGCAATTCTGCCTCAGAACAGAGTGTGAACAAGAGAAAGACAAAAGAAATACTTAAGGGTCTACAAAAATAGGACAGGATCATCTCCCTAGCCCCGTGGGGCCTTTTCTTCACTGCTGTAAGCATTGCTGAACCATCTGTAATGTGATGGTGTATATTTGGGAGGGAGCAGATGTAACACAATTTTGGCTCAGGGCTTTGAACTGCCTCCTGAGTGCATGTTATTATGAATACAACCTCATCCTCACTGTTGCCCTGTACTACAGTCTAGGTAAAATGATGCATAAATCTTAAGGGAACATGGCAAGACTAGCTGATAAATTATCAAATCCCCATCCCATCCAGAATGCAGTAATGCAATCAATAGATTCTAAAGACCAGTGGCAAAAACTTCAGACATGCCACACCGTGCTTGAAGTTACATTGCTGCTGATAAGCTCAGGACTGGAGGCAACTGCAGAAAATGGATTGTGACCACTGTTTCCTCAGAAAGAGGGGTGTAAACAGAGACTGTTCTTCAGTTTTCAGGCCATCCATACCTGAATAATCACACAGAAAATATATTAATTACAAAATAGTTTGGCCAATAGCTTAGGCAAATTCCTAGCTAGCTCTTACATCTTAAATTAATCAATTTCCATTAATTTGTGTATCACTACAAGGCTGTGGCCTACCAGTAAGGTTCTGGCATCCTTGTCCCTCAGCAGCTACATAGCATCTCCCTGACTCTGCCTACTCTCTCTCTAGGTCTCTGTTCAGATTTCCCACCTGGTTTTTTTCTGCCCTGAAATAGGCTAAAGCAGCTTCTTTATTAACCAATAGTAATAAAAAATATTCACAGAATACAGAAGGGAGTCCCATGTCATCTCCCCTTCTCTGTCTAAATAAAAAGGAAGGTTTTAACTTTTTTTTTTAACAGAACTTGCCTCAAGTTTATTTGTAAAAACAGCATAAGGTCCCGAACATCTGCAAATACTGTGTAGGTGTTCACGCCAGTCCATCTGTCTTCACATTGGCAGACTGCGACCTTTTTTATGGGGCCTTCACAGGGGCCTGGGCACCTTTGGGAGCCTGAGCTGCAGCTGAGGCCTCTTCCTTGGCTTGAACCTTGGGCTTTGTTTTTTGGAGCCTACGACCCCTGGCCATGTAGCTTCTAATCGGCTTCCCAAGCTTGGGGTGAGCAATTAAAGTCAGACGGGTGAGTTTGTGGGTGGGGCCCTTTGGCACCTTGGGCTTCACCACCTGGGGCTTCACCAGGGCCTTGATGGCCTCCGTACGTGCGCTCATGGCCTTTGCATTATTTGCCTGCATCTTCTTCAGGCCTTTCTTGTTGTGCTTCTTGGCAAAGCGCATGTTCCTCAGGAACATGGGGTCAACCCCCTTGAGAGATTTGTATTTTTGTGACCGGGGTTTCTTGATGCCGTTTCTGTGCCATTTCCGGGACTGGTTGTGTGTGGTGTGGTTCTTGGACTTGGCCATGGCTGGATGGTAATCGGCGGCTCCCGAAGCGCCTGCAACTGGAAGAGAAAGAGAGGAAGGTTTTAACTTTAACATACTAAAATTACATATAACAAAACAGGTATCAAATAAGAATTACAGTTACAATATTTTTGTGAGTTTGAAGTATTATATCTAATTATCTTTTATCATAGCTAAGGAAAATTATAACTGTAACTATCTGTCTTCAAATCCATCACAGACTCCAGAAGGATATAATATTACCTAAGTAAACAGGAAATGTATTGTAAGCAACTTTCCAAACTCTAGAATTGACAGAGACATCTCATTGCCTGGAACCCAAAGTTCTTTTGTAATGTTGGGTCATTCATCTTCAGCCTACAGGCCCACAATATGCAGCAGACTTTTCCATGAAGCAGGAAATTTGAAAGACTGTTTTGCCTATTGGAAGTTTGTCAGTCACTTTCTTCTGTGTTCTGCAGAATGTCTGATAGACCTTTTCATGAATCAGGAATCCTGAAAGACTGTCCTACCTTCATTTGACAAGTTCAGCAGTAACTATGGGCACAGCATAACATCAAGCAGTCCAGGCAAGAACAGGTTTTTGCCCAAATGGCTAACCTTGTCACATTGAAGGCAAATTCCATAACAAGTTTCTCTAATGTCCATCAACCTATCTGAAGTAATTGGTGCTGCCAGAAGCAGACAAGTCTCACTGTTGAAAAAAAGTCCAAGTTCTGCTGGGTGGTGGTAGCACACGCCTTTAATCCCAGCACTTGGGAGGCAGAGACTGGCTGATCTCTGTGAGTTCAAGGCCAGCCTGGTCTACAAGAGCTAGTTCCAGGATAGGTTCCCAAAGTTACAGAGAAACCCTGTCTAAAAACCAGAAGAAAAGAAGAAAAGTTTGAAGAATAGCAATCCATCTGAAATATATTTCTGTACATCTAGAAAACCTAACTAACATGACTACAAGTTTGACTATTATAGATAACTATCTATTAATCTGTATTTTTAAATACATGTTACATTTTTAAATGAGCTGCACAAACACAATACCTTAAACAAGAGTAGAAATATACATATAACAAATTGACCTTAAATTAATATCAATAAACCAAAGTCCATACCAATGTAAAGTTTTCATTTCTATATATCTTCCTTAAATGAAAACAAACATTTACAAACAACCGTTTTGGGAATTTGGGCATAGTTTCCCTAAACTTCTTCCTGCTGTTTGTTGTATTTTTAGGGCTCATGGAGATCTTTTGCGGGGGAAAGTTTCTTGTTCCATCAAACCACATTAGCCTGGAAGGAATCCACAAGTTCCCATCCTCTGTGGAAGCAAAATCAGAACTTCTTTTCCAAAATAACATATCCTTAGACTCAAATTTTGAAGTCAGGATACCTCTGAAATATGTGTGTTGGTTTAGTTTAGCAGTTTCCAGAATCAAATGTCTCTCTGCAGTCAAGAAATTCAGATAAAACATAGTAATAAACATAAACCAGAATCTCTGTGTATTTTCCATCTTTATGTGGCTTTTCCATTACTTTTTAATATTTATTATCTTTACTCCTTTATCTATGACTGCCTGTATTCTTTTATACTAATTTTACTGTCTCTTTAAGGATTTTGTTTTATTTTTTTAAAACTGTTTTTTATCACTGTCTATACTCTTTTTCTTCTCTCTCCCAAGTCTATGTACATGTTTTTAAACACATTGTGACCCATTCAGAGGTTTATTTCTGTCTGAATCTATTTTTATTGCATATCTGTAATATTTTTTTGATCACTGTTGTAAACTGTTAGGCTGGCATGGCTAGGACCGGAGCAACCACTGTGACTGTTGGTTTCACCCTGCTCGGCTTTTCAACATGACAAAATTCCATTTACCGCCAGTTCTGGGAGCCATCTTTACCACACCAACTCTTGGAAGCAGTTGGCCCATGCTGCTACCAAGTAACTTGCAGCATGTTGACTTCAAAACCCGTGCAAGTGCTTTCTAACAGAATCTCCCATATGAGCCAGAATCATTAGTACCACCTGTACAAACCAGGAAGCCATCTCTTAAAGGAGCCATGCCTCTGCTTGTGGCCAGAAAACAGAGCCTGTATGAAAAAATGTGGCTTCCGAGAAGCACCAATTGACTCCCATTTTTGTGAGTCTAGAAGCCCCCTCCCCCCCAAAGCTTTTTTAGATCTTATGTGGATTCATGCCAAATGGTGGCAGGTTACCTCTTCCTTCTCTGTTTTCTCTAGTGTTTCTATACTGCCTTCTTCCCTAGGTGTATAGAACCGTGGAGATCAAGCTCAAAAAGGGAGGAGGGAGCCTGCTCTTGTTTTCATCAATTCTGGAGCTTCCATAAGAACCACAGAGTGTCTTCTCAAGGGCCTAAGTGTTTGATATCCCCTGCTTATAAACGTCTCTTTTCTTTTATCGTACAAGCATCAACAAGTGGCTGCCTTAGAGCCTTCCTCCCTTGGTTTATGGAAGAGAAGGTATAAGGCAAAATCTTTTCTCTTAAAACCCATATTTTACAGTCTCAGCGAGTTTCTTCCCCCAACCCCTACCCTATATTGTATGGAATGAGTGTGGTGTTGGGATGATCCAGCTGGGCCCCTCTTTGCAACCTCTGGAAAGGATGGTTGGTGGAACCTCGAGCATCTATGTGGACTGTCCCCTTGTTTAACTGCCTATTTACTGGTCATGAGGCATAAGTTCCAAACCAACCACAGAAACATTATTCCACACCATTCCCTTACTTAGATATCCCTGGTGCACTATGTTTTCCAGGGACGTGGGGCTTCCTAGAAGCTGAAGCACAAGAATAAGATCGTCAGTGTTGCCCCAATCTCTCTCAATCTTGAAGGTTCAGATTTGAACAAAAAGTGAACCACAGAAAACCACTAATGGTAATGAGAGCTAATACCATTTAGTTATCAGATCATGCAATAAAAATAGCCTCGGAATACATTAAAATTAGGGTCACTCACTCCTAAAGCTGTAAAAGCTTAAGATGATAAATACAGCAAATGGATGTTTATTCCAAGGTAAACAGTGGCTGTCAATACAAATATCCACTGTCTGCAACTTGGATAGCCTGAAGCTGGCATTAGATATCTCGTAATTATTGTCACAGCCTTCAGGGTGGGCATTATTTTCTCCAGTGACTATGAGGCAAATAACATGACCAAGGCCACACTCTTACCCAAGTGACCCAGCCAGGGATGGAGCCTTTGATGTGTAGCTATGTCTTAGCTTCTTTCTGTTGCTATGACAAAAGGCCAGTTAAATGGCTCAGACTCTCACTGTCAGCCCTCACCACCTGAATCCCTTTCTTGGGGCTCATATGGTGGAAGGAGAGAAAGGCAACTCCCACAAGTTGCCCTCTGACTTGTGGACCCATGAGCACACACACACAAGAAATTAATAAATGAAATCAAAAGCCCTTTTTAAAAAGCAACTTAAGGAAAGAAGGGTTTCTCTGGCTTCCAGGTCGAGGACACTGTCCATCATGGTGGGGGGGTCAAGGTGACAGGAGGGTGAGCAACTGCTCACATCACTTTCCTAGTTAGGGACAGAGAGCAGTGAGTGCTTGCTGCTGCCCAATCCCCTTTCATTTGCTCCAGTCAAGGATGGGAATGGTCCAGCCTATGATTAATGCGGTCTTCACACATCCAGATTCCCATCTCCTGTCAAACTGACAACTGAAACTAAGGCTCAGGGCTACAAAACCCACTGTCTGATATGAGCCCAGGATTCAGTGTGATTAGCAAAGCATCCATACACCATGGCCAAGTGGGGCTTCTCCCAGAATAGGGGGAGAGAAATTTTTGAATATCTGAAAAATACTAGTGGAATGTTTCCTTCTAGTGGTCAGAGAATAAAACCATATGAACCTCTCGGGAGAGGCTGGGAAGTAATTTGAAAGAAATTCACCCTTCATTACTGATCAGAATCCTTAGTGAGCCAGCAGTGGGAAGGTGCTTTCTTATTTCGGGCAGAAAATGTTCTTATAGTCTCAAAGCCCAAGAGACTAAAGCAAACTTTAAAAAAGGGGGGGTGGAGGAGAGAAAATGATAGTAGAAATACAAACTCATTTCAGTCTTGCTGTTGGACACCAAGTAAATAAATAAAAATCAATAGTTACATGCTAGTAATAACTGTTACAAAAATATAATGAAAGATATCATAGTCCCAAACACAATTAAAATGTAAATGCTTAGGAGTAAAGTAGGAAAGACTCCGAATCTCTGTGAAAATGCACACACCTACAGAGTTTCATTGAGGATGATAAAACAAGACCGGAATAAATGGAGCCATATATCATGCTGCTGGATTAGCAAGTTTAGTACTGTGAAGATATCATTGTTCCCAAATTAATTTATAGACTTGATATAATTGTGCTCAAACTCCTAATGTGATTCGTTTTGAAACTTAACAAAGTGATTTAGAAACTGATCTGAAAAAATAGCTGGGAATGAGGGGGTAATGCAGACCACTTAGAAAAATGGCAGGAGGAGGGGATTTCTCTGTGAGATATCAACATTTATATTCACTATTATAATTAAAGCTCTGAAGGATGTAATCCATGGGAAAACATAATTTAGAGAATTGTCTGAATGTGTAAGTTCTTAATAAATTGTATGTGATTAATAAGTAGTATATATTATAAATAATTGAGAAAATGAATGTTAATATATACCATGGTATACAAAATAAATTAAAGATAGATTAGGCACTTAAAGTATAGATAAAAATAATAAGTAGGAGAAAGTGAAGAAAATTTTCTTAGGCAGGAATCTCAGTTCCTTAAAAGTGAGCAGATCCTTCGTCAAGGTTGTATTTGGAACACTCACAACTCAGAAAGAGAAAAAGGAGAAGGGAAGCTTATGGTGGGTACTGACAGTAATTAAAAATCCAATGGTTTAACTGGTTGCGGGAAAAGCTGCAACAGAACAAGAACAAAGGGTACATACTGTTATGGAAAGAGTGCTGCAGTCACTAAAATCTAACTGTGTTGATAGAAGAAAAGCTGCATTGCATAAACAGGTAAATGCAGTAAAAATGTGAAGGGTGGGGATTGGAGATGGCTTCCTAGGTAGTGTGCCTGCTGTGCAAGCATGAGGTCCTGAGCTTAGATTCCCAGCACCCATGCAAAGGCCTGGCGTGCTGGTGCACATCTGCAATACCAGTATTGGCTAGGGTAGAGACAGATTCCAAGAGCTTAGCCAGCCAGCTGAGTGGAATCATTTACCATCTGATCCAGTGAGTCACTGTCTCAAAAAGTAAGGTGATGAGCAATTGAAGGAGAAACCCTGTGTCAACCCCTGGCCTACACACATACACACAAGTCCACACCCTCCCGCAGGAATACCTCTGTGCACCACACACATGCACACACAGAGAGATGAATGCTGAAATGCACAATAAAGTGTTCAGTGTTACAAACAAATAAATGTGTCCTACCTGCTATGTTACAACAGTCTGTGTTTTATTTGATTGTGGCCAGCAATGTGAAACGTCAGTCAGTTCCAAAGGTGGGCTGACTGACACTGTGATTTTCTAACCAAACACTCAGAGCTCTCGGAAGGAGCCCTGTGTGGAGTCTATCGCTGCACTCTTTATGAGGGCAAGTACTTGCAAATCACTTAAACAGAGCAACAATAGGAAAATAAATAATGTTTGCTATTCACATAGTACAATTTTCTGCTACCTTATACAAACCACATTCTCTATGACATCAAATGACATGGGTCAGGGTTCAAGCTGTAAAATGAAAAATCAAAACTGCTCTTCTGGGAGACCCTGGTTCAATTCCTGGCCCTGATATGGTCTCTCACAGCTGTCTGTAACTCAGTCCCAGGGGATCCAGTCCCTGGAACCCCCTTCTGGACTCCGCCAGCACCAGATAAGCTTGTGGTACACAGACACACATGTCTGTGCAGGCAAAACACCCATGCACATGAAAATAAGCAATATATAATTTTAAAGATTTGAATATGCAGCCACTGCCAAGGACCATGTTTGGGTCTGGGTCCTACCGTGGCCGGGGTCTGTGCCAGAGTCAAAGTCCTATATTTTCATCAAAGTTTGCACAGAAGCCAGGGATTGGGGCTAAAACCTGAGGCCTTGGTGGTTTCTGGGGACTATGCTGCATGCCACCAGAGCCATCCCAATCTGAGTGGCCAGTGTGTCCACCCAGACCCAGGATATTGTCTGGGCCCAAGCTGCTGCCAAGGGTCAAGTTTGGGTTCCTTGGTCCAGCTGAATCAGAGATTTGTGTCTGTAGCCTTTGTCACCTCAGGAGACCATAGGAACCTTGTGTAAAGAAATCAGAGGGCCATGCTGAGTGGGCCCCACCCTCCGCTGGCTCTGGGACACCTTACCCTGCAGCAAAAGAACTGGTCCCCTGCTCTCAGGAGAGATGGCCCCACCCCTCACCACAGACAAGGGAGAACTGATCCTGATAGCAGGGGCATGGGGGAGCTGGCTCCACCCCTTTGCCTGAAGCAGGTGGCCCCAGTGGTCTTACTCAGTTCAGCTACTAACCAGGCCCACATCCATCCCTTGGGGTGGCCCACGATAACATCTGCCCCATCTAGGACCTGCTGGAGCTTGTAAAGGGACTGGTCATATGGAACAATGCCAACAGGATCTCCATGACTACCAGAGGATCCAGTGATGATGGCATACCGGAAACCAGAGATCTTGAACCATATTCGTGAATCATTGCAACAAACATTTGCTAGTAAAGACACTTGGACAAAAGGGTATACTATGTGACACACCGTTCCCAGTGCCACCAGGGCAAATGAAGAGGTGTTGGAGAGGTGGGAAAGATGAAGAAAAGATCAGGGGTTTTGTTGGTTGGTTTGTTTTGATTTCTTTTGCTTTTCTTTTTTTTTTTTTACTTGATTTGTTTTTTTTTTTTTTTTGGTTTGATTTTTTTAAAATTTTTCTTTGAGGGGCACTTCAGGGTTGTGGGGAAGATATGCAGGGACTGGGAGGTGAACAGAATTAGGGTGCATGATGTGAAATTCCCAAGAATCAATAAGGAAATTATGTAAAAACAAATACACAAACAAAAAACCTGACTATGTAAGTACTCCCCCAATTTGGAGTAATTTATCTGCGAAGAATTATGAGGTGTAGATAAGAATCCTATTCTGTATCCTGCCAGAGACACACAGAGCACTGGGACTCCCATCACACCAGCCCAGGATTCTGAATGCTCTGTCTCAAATACAGTTCCTTGAATAAGAAAAACAAAAAGCTGCACCTACACTAAGATTTTATCACATTGATTGACTGATTAGAACACCTTTGATTATAATGAGTTGGAATATTGCAGATCTAAATCCAAATTATTTTGGACTACCTTTATTCTTCTTAAAAGCCATTCATTACCTACCTCAGTGACTGTCATCTTCTTTTCATGTGTACTAAAATCATACATTTATTATATATTCTTTCTAAAATATATATTTTTTTACTTTTTTTTCTTTATTTTTTAACTATTTATATATATATATATATATATTTTATTGAGAAAAGGAAAAAAAGTATCCGCCTCCTCCCAGCCTCCCATTTCCCTCCCCCTCCTCCCACCCTTCTCCCCCTCTCCCAAACTCCTCTCCCCCTCCCTCTCCAGTCCATAGAGCAGTCAGGGTTCCCTGCCCTGTGGAAAGTCCAAGGTCCGTCCCCCTCCATCCATGTCTAGGAAGGTGCATTTGTTCAACTATGTTCATAGCAGTAATATTTGTAATAGCCAGAACTTGAAATCAACCTAGATGCCCTTCAATGGAAGAATGGATGAAGAAAGTGTGGAATATATACACAGTAGAGTACTACGCTGCAGTAAAAAACAATGACTTCTCGAATTTTGCATGCAAATGGATGGAAATAGAAAACACTATCCTGAGTGAGGTATCCCAGACCCAAAAAGAAGAACATGGGATGTACTCACTCATAATTGGTTTCTAGCCATAAATAAGGGTCATGGAGACTACAATTGGTGAACCTAAAGAAACTAAATAAGAAGGTGAACCCAAGGAAAAACATATAGTTATCTTCTTGGCTATGGGAAGTAGACAAAATTGCCGGGGAGAAAATGGGGATCTTGGGGGTGGGGTGGGATGGGGGTAAGGGGAGATAGGGAGAGAAAAGTTAGAAGGGAAGGAGGGGGGGAACTTGGGGAAACAGGAGGATTGGGATAAAGGAAGTTTGGACAGGGGAGCACGGAACCACAATTCTTAGTTAAGGGAGCCACTTTAGGGTTGGCAAGAGACTTGACCCTAGAGTGGCTCCCAGGAGTCCATGGTGATGTCCCCAGTTAGTTCTTTGGGCAGCTGAGGATAGGCAACCTGAAATGACCCTATCCTATAGCAATACTGACGAAAATCTTGCATATCACCATAGTACCTTCATCTGGTGATGGATGGAGATAGAGAAAGAGACCCACACTGGAGCACTGGTCTGAGCTCCCAAGGTCCCAATGAGGAGCAGAAGGAGGGAGAAGATGAGCAAGGAAGTTGGGACCACGAGGGGTGCACCCACCCACTGAGACAGTGGGGCTGATCTAGTGGGAGCTCACCAAGGCCAGCTGTACTGTGACTGGAAAAGCATGGGATAAAACCGGACTCTCTGAACATGGCAAACAATGAGGGCTGATGAGAAGCCAAGGACAATGGCATGGGGTTTTGACCCTACTTCATGTTCTGGCTTTGTGGGAGCCTAGCCAGTTTGGTTGTTCACCTTCCTAGTGACTGTCATCTTGTGACTCACGAAACTTCCCGGGATATATTAGCAGGTCACTGGCTTCCACCAACCATAATCAATGCCATCAGCTGGCATCTCAGACCTGTCTAAGAGAGGTCCCTCAGTTATAGCCTGGCTGCATGGTGTCCAACGGTTGTATATAGAAAATGTCTTGAGTATTTTAATCTGTTGTCTTCTGTTAAGTATAAAAGCTTCCATCAGCTGTTATGATGTTAGGACCTGATATTTAGAACAACTTTGTGAATCTGTGTTCTGGGTCATCCTCATTCATGTTTGGCACCAGAATAAGTGATCCCTTCTTTCCTTTGAGATGAGTTCTGTGTTCCTACATGGATGTTTCTCCCCGACTCTTAGCAGGACTAATGTAAACTAGATCATTTATCAATTGTCTAAAGCTCTAGAATACATTTTAGTGTTTGGTGGGATAAGCAAGACTTTGCTTAGCAAATGACTTCAATTTCTTCCTGAGCCTGGAAAGTCATCAGAGATATTACATCTTTATCTCCCCTCTCCCCTCTTCCACCTTGCACATGAGGATAGCGATGTCTCTTTCAAGTGTTGGTTATTGAACATAGGGTTTGCATGTAGTAGGCAAGCATTCTACCACTGAACTATATCCCCAGCCCCCTTTATGTATTAATCTGGTCTCTCTAAAGGAACAGATCTGATAGAATGACTATATATGCATTAAAAGGATGTTTATTAGAGCAACTTACAGGCTGAAATCCAGGAAGTCTGCCAATGGCATTCTCCTGATAGAAAGGTCAAGAATCACCTAATTGTTCTGTCCACAGCACTCGATTCCTCAGCATCCCCAGTCTGGTGCTGGAGTCCCTGGGAAGTCCAAGAGAGACCCTGGTCATTGGTCTTTTTGGAATCCCGAAGTGGTAGGTTCTAAGTCCAGTGAAGGAAAGTCTCAGCAACAGGGCAGATGAACTTATCAACAACAATGAGGGCAAGCAGACAAAAGGAAAATGCTTCTTTTGTCCATGCCCTGTTATGAGAGCTGTCACAGGAGGTGTGGCCCAGGTTTAGGGTGGGTTTTCTGACCTAAGATGACCCAGATTTAGGATGGGCCTCCTATGTCAAATGACCCACTCCAGAAAAGCTCCTCACAGGTGTGCCCAGGTGCCTAGGTTTTAGTTGATTCTAGAAGTAATTAGTCAAGCTGACAACCAAGACTAACCATCACACCTTCTGTTTTGAGATGACATCTCACTACAAATTAATTCTATAGCCCATACTGATTTTGAACTTGGCATCCTCCTACCTCAGCCTCCCAAGCATTGAAGATTTCAGGCTCAAACCACCTTGTCAGACTTCAGTCAGGTCATGCACTATGCAAAGCAGTTGTATTGCTCCAGGATCTATTTCCAAAGACCCTGCATACTGTTTGCATTGAGCTGAACATTAAGTGGGTTGGGGTGGGATGGCTAAATTTGAGATGAAAGGTTTAAGTGGAAGAAACATCTATGGTAATTTGAATATAACTGGCCCCCATAAGCTCATCAGAAGTGTCACTATTAGGTGCAGCTTTGTTGGAGGAAGTGTGCCATTGTGGAGGCAGGCTTTGAGGTCTCATACATGCTCAAGCCATGCCCAGTGGTTCAGTTCACATTCTGTTGCCTATGGATCAAAGATAGAGAACTCTCAGCTCCTTCTCCAGCACCATGTCTGCCTGCATGCCATGCTCCACCTTGATGATAATGGACTGAACCTCTGAACTGTAAGTCATCAATTAAAATGTTTTCCTGTATTAGAATTGCCATGGTCGTGGTATCTCTTCACAGCAGTAGAAACCCTAACCAAGACAATATCCTTAAATATGCTTTCAGTATATCTATTTACGTATCTACATATACACATGCACATGCACACGCATGCACACACACACACATACACACACACAGAGATTTTGAAATTATAGATCACTATAAATGTTTTCTCTTTGTTTTACTAAACTGCATAAAACTTATCCAATTAAGAGTGCCTCCCCCTTAGAGTCAAGTGTGGATATAAAAGAATTGTTACGCACTGTAAAACACGATATAAATGTGAGAGGTTATTTTTAATTGCACTTAGCAAATCATTGGTATTTTGGGAAGCTACAGGCATACTTCTACATTGCTAAAGCCCTGGACTATAAATGGAGCAAGGGATGGTCCACAGAGAGCTTTGTTTCCAGGTTTTTCTGACTTTGGATACAGGTTCATTTATTTGGATGCAGGATGGC
This sequence comes from Microtus oregoni, assembly GCF_018167655.1. Lineage (NCBI taxonomy): Eukaryota > Metazoa > Chordata > Mammalia > Rodentia > Cricetidae > Microtus > Microtus oregoni. The sequence continues at coordinate 7,822,544 of NW_024543079.1, forward strand.
CTAGCACAATTTGCATAACTGCTCTGAACTATTTCTCCACCTATTAACCAGGGATAATATTGCTACAGTGGATGGAGTAGGGGGGTATTGATATTGGTGAGGGCTAAGAATATGCTTGTTAACTTACCTTCCTGGACATACCTGTAGCCCTCCAAGACATGAGGTAGATGCATCATTACCATCACTGCTAAGGCCAGAGATCTTAAGTGATTTCCTCTGAGCCACATAGACTAGGCAGCTGCTGTGCTTGTAGTGCCTTGAGTCTGACTGGAGAGGATCCTGCTCTTAGTTCACCTGACCCTATTACTCTGCCTCTGGGGATCGATGCTTAGATTTAATAGGAACTTAGTACATGGGGGCTTCCAGTGCTTTAAAACCCTAGAGACAGTCACTATTATCCACACACTACTCACCAGTCGTCTCCGAGACCTTCACTGCTGTGAGACAAAGGGAAGATGACTGTTGCATTCACAAGGGAACCTATAGTCCTAGGCAGGGGGATGCCTTGTAATCATAGAACATTCTGGAATGGTAAGTCCCCATCATACATAGAAGGACAGGAGGGCCATTCAAAGTACAAGTCTGCTTGGTAGGGAGAGGACCTACTGTGACTGGGGGGAAGGACCTACTGTAACTGGGGGGAGGACCTACTGTGACTGAGGGAGAAGGACCTACTGTAACTGGGGGGAGGACCTACTGTGACTGGGGGGAGGACCTACTGTGACTGGGGGGAGGACCTACTATGACTGAGGGAGAAGGACCTACTGTGACCGAGGGGGAGGACCTACTGTAACTGGGGGGAGGACCTACTGTGACTGGGGGGGAAGGACCTACTGTGACTGAGGGGGAAGGACCTACTGTAACCGAGGGGGAGGACCTACTGTGACTGAGGGGGAAGGACCTACTGTGACTGAGGGGAAGGACCTACTGTGACTGGGGGGAGGACCTACTGTGACTGAGGGGGAGGACCTACTGTAACTGGGGGGAGGACCTACTGTGACTGGGGGGGAGGACCTACTGTGACTGGGGGGAGGACCTACTGTGACTGAGGGGGAGGACCTACTGTAACCGAGGGGGAGGACCTACTGTGACTGGGGGGAGGACCTACTGTGACTGAGGGGGAGGACCTACTGTAACTGGGGGGAGGACCTACTGTGACTGGGGGGAGGACCTACTGTGACTGAGGGGGAGGACCTACTGTGACTGGGGGGAGGACCTACTGTGACTGGGGGGAGGACCTACTGTGACTGAGGGGGAGGACCTACTGTGACTGGGGGGAGGACCTACTGTGACTGAGGGGGAAGGACCTACTGTAACCGAGGGGGAGGACCTACTGTGACTGAGGGGGAAGGACCTACTGTGACTGAGGGGGAGGACCTACTGTGACTGAGGGGAAGGACCTACTGTGACTGAGGGGGAGGACCTACTGTGACTGGAGGGAGGACATACTGTGACTGGGGGGAGAACATACTGTGACTGGGGGGAGGACCTACTGTGACTGGGGAGAGGATCTACTGTGACTGGGGGGAGAACCTACTGTGACCAGTGGGGGAAGAGGACCTACTGTGACTGGTTGCAGGGAGGACCTACTATGACTGGTTGCAGGGAGGACCTACTGTGATTGGGGGGAGAGAACCTAGAGTGACTCTGGGGGAGGACCTACTGTAGCTGGGGGGGAGGATCTAGTGTGTGACTTGAGGGTTGAGAAGTTACTGTAATGGAGGGAGAATCTACTGTGACTGAGGATGGGTAGAAGACCACTTTGACTGGGAGTAGGAGGCTGGAGAACCATGATTGTTATGGCTTAACCGGTGTGTCCTTCTGGGGCTCAGGAAGGTGAGTGTGCCAGGAGCTAGGCTGAGAGAGCAAGTGAAGGGGGTAGTTGGTCTAAGGACTAGGGGGCTGGATACCCATCCTTTGTTGTCACTCAGATGCCCCTCATTGAACACATCTGGAATTATCATCATCATCATCGTCATCGTCGTCGTCGTCGTCGTCGTTGTCGTCAGCATCATCATCATCTTCATCATCATCATCATCAGCAGCAGCAGCAGCAGCAGCGGGTAAGTCTTCCAGCCATTTGGGTTCAGGGCTGAGAGCAGATGCAACCACTCTGGGGGCCTTCTTTCCTTTCTCTCTGCCTTGCAATAACAAATTATCAAATTTTTAAAATCTGAAAACAGCGTTTTAGGAAACTAAAATATATCCCATGTTCTAATTAGATGAGTTTGTCTTCATGTCACTGACACAAACCTTACAATATCATGGCCTGTATGCCATGTGTGATCCCTGCTTGTCACTCAACATCAGAAAGTGACTATTTTATAGGTTTTTAAGGAATTTGTATCCTGTTTGAATGGCTCTAGAGTGACCCAGGAGTCTAATTACCCTAATTTGCTAAACAATTCCTGTATCTCTGCATTAGGCATCTCCAGAATCTTGCCTTCCTGCCATCCTATAGCCTTCTTCTTGAATGGTTTTCCTTAAACAAAGTTTCAAGGAAGATATTAAAAGACAGAGACAGCCTTATAGCTTTTGCTGGACTTCACAGATTGCTTCCAATGGTATGAGCAACTCAGTGTGAGCTTGCCAGGACTGTGTACTGTCATTTTATTTAATTTTGCACATTTTGTAGGCAGAGAGGTAAGATCCCAAGTCTGCTTCAACTCACCTTTTCCACCCCCCAGAGGCTAAGACCCGGTTCACTGTTCTGCTAGACACACATCCTAAGGAGTTGTTCTGCAGCTCTCTTTCGCTATTTTGAGACAAAGTCTCACAAAATTGCCCAGGCTAGCTCTCAGCTCACTCCTAAGCCTAGGTTGTCCTTGAACTTGAGACCCTTCTCCCTTTAATCCCTCTTATCTCCACTGACTTTGGCTTGCTTGCCTGGGCCAAATACTCCCATCTTTTTCCATTTCCTCAGAAGTTCAGGGTAGGAGAGACTCATAACTTAGTGGCAAAGCACATACTTTGTAAGAGCAAAATCCTGATTTTGGTCTCCAGCATCAGGAAACTCCGAAAGGAATAGCAAAGTTCCACCACAAGCCCTTTCTAGCCTGCGGTCTTTGCATGAGTTGTCCCTTCCTCCATGGAGCGTTCCCTCCACCCCCCTAACTCACTCATCACTACCCTACATGTGCCACCTTCACACTGCGTCCTAAGTTAGCTTCTTCTTCACTTTCCTTGTAAAGCATTTATACCCCTGCCCATCTGCTCATTTGTGCGTCTGTCTGATTACCATGTGCTGTTTCCGTTTGATGTTATATCTCCAAGGGCAGCTCCCTGCTCTGTTATGACTGGAATTGTATGTAGACAGCTAAAAAAAAATGAGTGTCAATGCATGAAGGTTGTGAAGAGGTATGTGCACATTAGAAACAAGTTTGTAACATTAGAAAATACAGTCAGAAATGAAAATGGCCCCATGTAATACCATCCATTGAAGACAGAGGTTGTCAAGGTGGCATTTTGAATGGTTCTTACTTTGTGCTGAGCTCATTAATGAATGTGGGTTCATGGTGGTCTCTGGTATATGGTGAGGTTTCTACTTTGTTTCTCACATATTTGACATGATATCCCAACACTGATGAGAAGGGATGGTCAGACAGTCCCATGAGGAGGAACAGGTGGGATGGAACACCGGGATGGAAGAAGGAGCCCTTATTGCAAATCCTTTGGCTTTGGAGATACAGAACCGCTACAGTGGGAACTGACTTTGGGCGGAGAGCACAGCCCTGTCCATGTGATCGGCATCTCTGTGTGTACAGAGTGTTGACCTTTCTAACTTTCCATTGCCCTCTCTGAACGGAGTCTCATGGTCTTCAGAGTAAGCTGAGATTAACTCAGTGATGGTTCCTGCTCTATGCAGGGGTGGTCCTGAGGCTGTGAGGGAATGAAGCGATAGTCTAGGAAACAGCCTCTTTGGGCTCCACGTTCCCCCTCTCTGCCCTCCACCCACTGCAGAGGTTTCTGTAGTCTCTGAGTCATGGATTAACTAGATATTTCATGGGGAGGGGGAGGAGAGAACCATGGGACAGAGGAGGCAGAGATTCTGATTAATTGAAAAGTTTTTTTTTTTTTCATTTGAGGGTTAAGTAGCAAATCCATTTAAACTTGACCCAGACTGTTTTATATGGGATAGTATATGAACTAAATACAATAAAATTGAGCCCTGGGGAATATTCTTGAGAAGAAAGAAGTCAATAATGTGACCCTCAGTTGCTTTTTACAGCTGATATGGGTGTTTGGTTACTCCCACACCCACTAAAAGAATTTGATCAAGGCCTCCTTGGCATTCTTAGACATCCAAAGACATTAGACACCCCATGGGTATTAAATGGCCAATATTCTGTCTTGAGCACAGTAGATGTTGTGCGTGCTAAGGACAGACTTCTGTCCCTGGCTGTGAATCTGGCAGCTTTAGGAATAGTTGTGCATGATTACCAAGGGGTTCTGTATTGCGTTGAGTTGAGGGTTCTAAAGGAGTGAGCAATGGGATCCTTGTAATATGCGAGACAGAGCACCCTAAGAATACAGCACTTGATTCTGACCATGTATTGTCAAGGACATTAGGTAAGAGATTTTATGTGGGATGGTAATGGGCCCTGTGGGGCTGAGCTGTGAAATCTGTATTGGCAGCCTGGGGTGCTGATGATGACATTTCCTTGCCGTCTAGAGGTCCTCCAGTGCTCAGAGCTGTTCAGACATCTGCTGCAGAGAGCAGAAAGGCAAAGGAAGGTGTTTACATCCTCCTGGCATGGCGGAGTTGAGGAAAGAATTACGTCTTCATTTTTATCTTGGAAGATGTGGGGGGAAAAAACACTGAAGTAGAATTCAAAAATAGCTCATAAATTTCACCATTTGTACATAACCATTCCAAATTCCAGCACAGCTTTGCTTTTGTCTGCTATTGCTTTGTTTCTCAAATGCAAACACATTCATCTCCTTACACAAATTTGAGCCAATACGTACATAGTCTATGAACAGTTGATTTTTTTATTGAGCGGTATGTGGTATGATGGTTGATTTTCATTGTCATTTTGACCAGATTTAGAATCACTGTAGAAACACTCCTCTGGGTATATCTATCAGGGTGTTTTCAGAAACATTCATCTGAGGAGGGAAGGCCCATCTTGAATGTGACAGCACCATCTCATGGGTTGAGATGTCGGACTGCATTTAGAAGGAGAAAATGAGCTGAGCATCTATGTTCATTTCGTTCTGCTTTTTGACAGATGACACAGTGTGACGGGCTGCCTCATGCTCCTGCTGGCATGCCTTCTCTGCTGTGATGGACATGACCCCTCAAATTGAGACAAGACAAATCCTTCAACCCTTAAATTGCTTCTTATCAGCATTTGGTCATAGCAATGAGAAAAGTAATTAATATATAATGTGAATATATTTCGTACACCTAAGTATATTTGCAGTCTGATAAGTTAAAATATACATTTAATAACACTATGTACCAAACATCGGGATTGGGATTAAGGAATAAAATAATCAGAGGCTTGTTTTTATTTTTATTAATCCTGAAGACCAATGGAGGAAACACATTTTATGTTTAGTTCAGACATGGGATATTATCCATTCTTATTCTTTCTGGATTCCATGTTTGCAAATTCATTATCCCACAAAATTTATATAAACAACAACGTCAATACCACAGTTCACTCTCTGCCCCTACATCCTGTCATAAATGTACTCATAAGTGCACACCAAGCCATAAAATATCTGAGTTTTTTGGTATACACATTATCAATGGAGGCCCAGTGAGGTGGCAAGTCTGCCTTCTTAGTTTTGCTCAATACTGTAAAAGATGGACATCCTCATGGTGGGTGCTCATATGTAATGTTTTCTCTATTTCAGAGCTTTTTGTTGGGAACTCTGTTGTTTAAAATGTAATAGCGCTAAAGTGCCAACCGGTATCCCTAAGCACAAGAAGGCTAGGCTGTGCCTTCCAGAGACGTAGGTATGCTGAAGGAGCTCTGTTCAGGCATGAGTTACTGTGCCGTTGGCTGTGTGTTCAATGTTAATGAATCAGCCATGTCTGTTAAACAAGGTGTCCCCAAGCAGAAACACACACATGAAACAGGGACATGCATTCATCAGTTGAAACTAATATTGTGACGAGAGGAACATAACCATGCATTTCCTCCAGGAGCCCATGGTACAGTATTCTGTAATTCAGGGCAACTTTATTGAAAATTGCCTTGAGCAACACGAGTCAGCCATATGCCTGCCTATGCTCTTCAGTGAAGGAGGACACTCAGGAATGGAGACATATGTTTAAGTTTTTTTGTCTTCACGTATTTAAAACTATTAAGTAAGCATAATTTCAAGACAAGATAACATCATTGCTGTCATAGAGCTGCAAAGATGAGCATGATTTTATTTAATTCATGAATGGGGAAACTGACGTGGAGTTACATTCAGTGCAGAGGATAACTCGAAGATCAGACTATCTACATATTAGGAATATTGAAATGAATATGCAAATAAGACAAAACTGACCCGTTTCTTTGAGGGAAAGCTGTCCCTCTTCCAGAAAAAACCATTTACATGTCTATAGACAAGAATTTTGCTGGATTGCTATCTGTTAGCTACAGTGCCCAGAGTCTTCGCAGCATCAGATAGCAAGGGAGCAGGATTACAGACAAAGCGTGTGTCCCAAGGAAGCACACACCTTTTCCTCCCACAATCTTCTAATAAATTTAATCAACCTACTCAGAGTGGGGAAGACAAAGATGCTGACTCCGATGAATATCAGCAGGGAGTGTGGAGGCAGAGCCTGAAATGTAGTCGTCTAGAGGAGTAGGGGACAGCCAGGGAGCTACAAGGCCTTAGGGTCAACAGCATGGACAGTTGCCTGCCATCTGAGGAACCCCACTAAGATCTGCTCGAAACGCCCCTTTGGGACTGGCAACATGGCAGCCAGCAGCGACTTGGCATGGACAGTTCTTATAAGGACATGGCAGGTACGAGAGGTATGAATAGGTGAAACAGAGACAAGAGAGAAGAAATAGTATTTTACGTCTTGACGTGCCATCATGGATGTATAACTGATTACATCCCACCTTTGATTCTTTAACATTTAGGTCTTTTAAAATATTTTAAAATTACAGTTGCTATCTTGATAGATCTTTATGCCCAATAAATTTATCTGGAATAATTCTTAGAATTAGGCTGAGTCACTGAGCCTTTCAATACTTTGTTCTCTTTTATTAAAAAATTGGATCAATTTACAACCAGCGCTCAACTGTGGACAATGAGGCTTTGTTTGTTGGGACATGTGCGTCTGAAGCTATTGTGAGCCTGCGTTCTCTCTTTATTCCTTTGTGTTTGCCTGGGACAAAAACTCTGCAAACAAGAAATTTGGTGTTGAGAGCTGATAACTGATGGCTCTTATTTCTTATCTGTGATTAAAAGTCCCAACCTCTAATTTGGTTATTTGGTACAGAATCAATTCTTTGCCTTGTTGGCATCCATCCATGTTAAATATCGGCAGACTGTTATCTTCCCTTTTGACTTGGGTTAGGTACGCTCTGATTTAGCACTGGACATTTTCCTTCCTTCATCATCTCTGTTTTCCTCACAGCCTTCCATTTTGCAACAGCTTTTTTTTCTCTTAGGCCATGACCACCCTTCCATACCCCAAAACAGCACTATCATCCTTGGAGGAATAGAGGGACTTCCTACCTTTATGTCCCTGAGGACTGGATTCCCACTGTGCTTTCAAAAAAAAATTATAGCTATTTTGCTATTCATTCTGTTTTCACTTTTTATTTTATACTTATTACCAACTGTCTTACCAGGTTTGTGGAACCTGGAAAGTTTCTAAGGCAGATAATTATCATTTTCTTTTATTTTCCAGTTGACTATGTTGGATTTTCCAAATTAATTTCCTTTTGCTGATTTATTTTGTTCTAGCCTAATGAATTTTCTCAGGGTGGGAGGAGAATTTACATATCCAATAGGTTCAGATATAAAGTGTTGCTACTGGACCTTTTCCATTGTCTGGCTGAGGCAAGCCTCAGTATGACTAAATGGCAGAATTATTAATTCATGGTTATATATGATGGAAATCTAATCCAGGTACTTACATATGTCAGGTAAACACTCTACTGCTGAACTGTGTCTCCAGCCTGAGAAAATTAATTTAACTGCATATCACAAAAGCTCAAGAAGATATGTCTCTCTCTCTTCGTCTCCATTTCATCAGCACTGTCATAGTGACTGGTGTAGTGGCTGGGGGGAATCAGTGTGACCTAGATTATATGTTCTCTACTTACCAGCGGTATTGCCATAGATGAATTTGCTGAACTTCATTGGACCTCTTCTGTTTGTTTGGAGTGACAGTCTGGCTCCTTTGAGGCTGCCTACACATAAGCAACTTTGTGCAGAGCGGCTCAGACACTCAGAACATGACCTGTGACCTAAGAAGATGATGAGTCTTGAGAGCTGGTTTTGATTAGCTTTTCTGGATCTCATAGCACCTCTAATGCCACAGCCTCAGGCTCAGCCCATACCCATCTCCATAGAAAGCCTTTGGCATGGAAACCTTTGAGCAGCTCCTAGTGAGCCTACTCCAAGAGGGAACAGCCTGACTTATCTGATGCAGGAGTTTCTCAATGGTTGTCAGGGACACTTCCTCAGATGCCCCCCAAGTCCCCTCTTTGTGTGCTTGTCTGTCTTGGAAGGGGCTTGTTTTCAGTGTCCTTCACCTCGCTGTGCAAGGAAGGGCCTTTTCACCCCTCTCCTGCACTTCTTCATCATCTTTCCTTACCTATTGTCAGTCAGGAATCTGTCTCTCCCTCTTCCAAGTTCCATCACCCTCCCTAGGACCGTCAACTGAATCATGCCAGCATATATCTGTCTCTGGATCTTCCCTACTTTATGTTTTTTCTACCCCTTCCTCTCTTTTGCTTTTATTGACATTCAAGGGCCTTCAGGAGATCTTTCAACTTTAACTGTCCTGTCCAACCCCCTTTCTCATTCAGCTTCATGACTAAGAGATCTCACTGCTCACAAGAATGTTTTAGAGCCTGGAAAGACAGTATTTAGACTCAAACATATGTTGGAAAAACAGTATGATTAAAAGTAACAAGCGTTTAATTCTCTCCATATTATGTCTACATGACATATATAAAATCAAGTTTGCTGTTTAAAAATTTCATTTCAACTGTTAGTTAGCTTTCCTCCTAGACAAAGAATTCTCAAAGTACAAAGTGATTAGAAAAATCCAGAGGCAGTGATAAGTTATTAAGTTGTAGAGAACCAAATGATATTAAAAGCAAATTTATTTTATCAGTATTACAGAATTATTTTATGACAAAATTAAAATTAGTGTTGGAGAAAGAATGTAAGTGTGTTTTAATACGGTTTGATAGAGAGTTTCAAAACTACACTGGCCTTTGAAAATCAGGCACAGACTTGGAACTGCTTCTGTCTTTGCTCTCTGCCTCCCTTTGCACCAGCTACTTCCTGATATGTCTTTGCTCCTGTAGACAACAGTACCATTCATCTTTTTCTTTTGTTATCATTTAAGTCTGTGATAATTGATGGTGTCTTCAATTTACCACCATCCCTTTGAGGTTTAGTTGATGAGTTTACCTATTAGCAATCTAGTAAGAACTTTACAAATAATGTGAATTCTTCTTCTTATTAACTGGATAGGACTGGTTTGTCCAAAGTGGTTGTCATTAAAAAGGGAATGATGGGGTGCTCAGAGGTAGGCTTGAGTATGTCCCGTCTCGGGTTACCCCACCATAGGCACTCAGTGAGAACCAAAACATGACCTATTTAGGAAATCTTCACTAAGTCATGTGACATGACACAGAGATAGGGAAGAAGACAAAGATGGGGAAGTAACCCTTGGCAAGTGGCCAGGCCCTTTACTTTCAACTCAGAGGATGTCATAGCCATCAACTTCCCCTGTGGCCTCCATAGAAGATCAAAGGGACTATTATGGAATAGTCTTTCTGTATACTGTGAAGATATGTCTTTGCCAAGGCTTCTTCTGATTGCTTTAATAAAAGAGTTGACTGGCTGGTTGCTAGGCAGGAGGTATAGGTGGGACAGCCAGACACAGAGGATGCTGGGAAGAAGAAGAAGAAGAGGGAGAGTTTAAGGATTCACAAACTAGACACAGAGGAAGCAGGACATGTAGAAAATGAGGTTTCAGGCCATGAGCCATGTGGTAGAACTTAGATATGAAATACAGGGTAATTTAAGTTGTAAGAGCTAGTTAGTAACCAGTTGAAGCTATCAGCTGAGTCTATGTGTGGCTATTTGGGAGCTGGCCAGCGGTCTTAACAAAATCTCCACTTACAGACTATGGTAGACAGGATCGGTTCTAACACAGCGAATAGGGTTTCTAAGTACGATGAGAATAATGATCGGTGGGAAGGCACAAGTTTCAAGAACGAGCTAGGATATGATCTCCCAGTGACAGGGAACTTGCTGAGAACCACAACAGTCTGGGGAAAACTCAAGGAAAGGGATTATAATTATTTATTTGTATGTGGAGGAGGCACACGTGCCATGGCATATGTGAAAATGGAGGACAAGTAGTAGAGGTTGGTTCTCTGTTTCCAGTGTGTGGGTCCCAGGGATTAGATTCAGGTTTTCAGTCTTGGCAGTAAGTTACTTTAACTACTGAACCATCTTGTTGATCCAGAATCATCTCTCTCTTTTTAATTTTTTTTTATATGAAGAAAAAGGTCAGAGAAGAAAATCTTTTGCTATGGGCTATAGAGTAGATGAGTAGCCATGCAGAGGACCTGAGCCCTGGCCTAAAGCTCCTGCCTCCTTTCTCTGCAATGCCACCTCATTTGAATACTATCTGTGATGTTCCAAAAACTTGAGACTTCTCCTTGGGGATGAGAAACCTCCCTGGGCTTGTAGTCCTGGCACATGAATCTCAGATCTGCCCTTCCCTCTGTCTCATAATGAATATTTCTGCAGATCTGAGAGCCTGTGCCTTCTCATCTGCAAAATGGAAATACAGATGATTACTTGATAAATTTAAAACAGGGTGAGATGGATAATTGGACAGTGTTTTAAACAACTGTCCTAAAGTTAGAAAGCAATACAATATGCCCATGCCTATTTTGTTTTCTTTGATCCTGAGATTGAACCAAGGACCTCCCACAAGTTAGGCAAGTGCTATACCGCTGAGCTATATCCCCAACCCCCCACATAGTTTCTTATATTTCATTTTGGCAAGTGAGGAAGTTTATGCATGCTCATTAATTCTATTTGGTCCAATTAAATCTGTGTTCATTGTCTTGTTTACTCACATAACTTCCAAAGATCCTCTCTACAAATACATTTGCCCTGTTCTCTCAAAAATAACATGCATCAAAACTGGTTTTCTTAGCCGGGCGGTGGTGGCGCACGCCTTTAATCCCAGCACTCGGGAGGCAGAGGCAGGCGGATCTCTGTGAGTTCGAGACCAGCCTGGTCTACAAGAGCTAGTTCCAGGACAGGCTCCAAAACCACAGAGAAACCCTGTCTCGAAAAACCAAAAAAAAAAAACAAAAAAACAAAAAAAACTGGTTTTCTTCTCCAAATGCCTTTTGGTAGTGGAACCACTTGTGATCATACACTGTCTGAATTTAAACACCATCTTGTTGCACATGTGAAAGGATCCCCCTGGAAAGTGGGTAAAGTGACCTTTCTTTAGTGTGACTGGGGGAGGGGGAAAGGGCAGTCTTTCTTGAAGAGCATTCTTGGAGAAGCAAGTTTACGTATTTCCCCAAGAGCTGGAACATCACTGGGATTCCTTAATTTGTGTTATTTTCTCACTGTGCCCACACGAGGCTCAATCGCTTTTGCTTTCTGCTCTTGTCATTCTTTGCCACAGTGGCAGAGATGAATATCTTCTGCTCTATGGTTATTTTCCCGAGACGCTAAAAATATTGGGAGGAAATTGGTTTTTCTCTTCTGCCTTATCTTTGCATATGTATTGTGGGGGATCTCAGAGCAGCTCAGGGGGTGACCTCTGCTTTATTGTCACGGTAGAACCATGACACAAGCACAAGCCACACAGAAAGAAAGCCCAGACTCTCTGCATACTGAATCTTTCCTCAGCTGTGGCCTCTGTGGCTACATCTGCCTGAAAGTATCAAGGGGGTGTTGAGAATGAACCCACTGGCCAATTTCAATTTATTCCTGCCCTCTGGTTTGACATCGTCCCCTCCTCTGTAGCTAGCTGATTGATTTTCATGACTGATGGAGGTGACAGATATATTTTTGAAAATGATGTAATCCCTGATGAGACAAGAGATGGAGGGCGTATGTGTGCATGTGTGTGTGTGTGTGTGTGTGTGTGTGTGTGAGAGAGAGAGAGAGAGAGAGAGAGAGAGAGAGAGAGAGAGAGTTAGTATGTGCATGCGTGTGTGTGTGTGCGTGTGTGTATTGATAATATCAGTGTTGGGTAGTGCTCTCTGCAAATTCCTCAGTGGTTGGTCCAGGTATTACATTATTAGATGATAGGATGGGGGACTGAGTCCTGGTTGGGATACCTGGGCCTTGGTTTTGCTATTTTCTTGAGGAAGTTTAGTAACTCCTCTGAGATTCTTTTTTTCCATTTTTAAAATCCTTTATTGTTTGAGATTCTCACACATGTATAGAATGTAATATGGTCATATACACTCTTCTTTTCTGCCCCCAGTTTTTCCTATATTCCTCAACGCCTCTCCTTCCTAAATTCATACCTTCTTTTTGATAGCCTATTAAGTCCAACTAGTGCTACCTATATATCACAAGTGTGGGCCATTTGCTGAGCCATGGGAAACCTTCCAGTAGCCATCTCTATGATTCTCCCCGGCAGCCATCAACTATCACTAGCTCCTCAGTAAGGAGTAGAACCTGAAGATCATTTGCCCCATCTATGTGAGGATTTTAGCTAGCTTGGTCTTTTGTAGATCTTGTTCACACAGTCAGAGATGCCATGAGTTCATGAGATAGCTATTGACATACCCAGAAGACAGCATGTCACAGTCCTGCCCACTCCCTCAAGCTCTCCTACTCTTTATACTTCCTCTCCCAAGATCTTCTTTGAGTCTTGGTAGTAGATGGCTTGCTGATAAAGATGTCCAGTTTAGGGCTGAGCTTCTTTTCCATTAAAAATTAAGACATCAAAGAGACATCTAATTACCTAACTAATATCTTCCCTCACCTTTCTTTCTTTCTTTCTTTCTTGCTTTCTTGCTTTCTTGCTTTCTTGCTTTCTTGCTTTCTTCTTTCTTGCTTTTTCTTAATTGAAAAGGGGCCTCATATAGTCCAGGATGACCTTGAACTCCTGATTCTCCATAGTGACAGAATTGTGGGCTTGTGCTACCTTATGCATTTTCATGTACTGTTAGGGATCAATTCCAGGGCCTCATGCACACTAGACAAGCAATCTGCCAACTTAGTAACACCCTCCAGCCTCCAATTTGTAACTTCTAATTGAGGTTGGATTTTTATCTAGCAACAGTGTTACCATCTAAAGACTATATTTTCCAGGATCCCATGCAGTTGAGTATGGGTATGTGACTAAGGTTTTTATTTTTTATTTTATTTTATTTTATTTTTTTATCAATGAGCTATAAGTAGAGTGGGAACATTCTTCCTAAGGAGGCAACAGTTACTTGTGACCACTTACTGCTGTTATACCAATCCTTCTGCCTTAGAGATATAGACCTAAGGTGAATGAGTCTTGCCTACATCCTGAAGCAGATGTAAGTCACTCAATGTTTTGTACTGGATACCCTTGAGTGTTAAGTGAATACAAAGAGATTCTCATACTAAATCAGCTGGGTTGCCTCCAACTTCAGAGGAAAGCAAGGGAGGGCTGTATCTCCCTTCCACTCAACAAGCACTTTTTGCAGTAGGTAAAGCCCTCAGCTCTTTAAGGATCTTAAGCTAATTCCACAGAAGAAGGGACTTACTAAGGTTTTCTAGGAACAACGTTCTTTTCTCTCTGATAGAAGTGGACTTTGATCAAGTTAAGCCTGTGTGTCAGTGAATTCAGTCTGGAGGACACAGTGAGAAGACAGCATGAGTGATAATGGTTAGATCACCCCAGTTGTGGGTGAATAAATAGGGGATTGAGTGTTCTGAATGGGCAGTGAGGCCGAAGGCTCACTGTGAGGCCCTGACAATGACCCATTCGGTGTGCTGTGCTGTGTTCTATTTACATAGACTTCTGTGGACTTCTCCTTTGACCTTGGGCTTCTGAGGAAATTCAGCTTAGATTCTAGACTCTCTCATACCCAGAACAACTCTTCATGTAGGTTTAATCACAGAGCAGACTTCTTTTAGAGCAGTGGTTCTTAACCTGTGGGTTGCAACCCCTTTGGGGAGCAAACCACCCTTTCACAGGGGTCACCTTTGACCATCTGCATATCAGATATTTACATTGCGATTCATAACAATAGTAAAATTGCAGTTATGTGATAGCACTGAAAATAATTTTATGTTTGGGTGGTCAAAACAACATAAGGAATTATATTAAGGGGTCACATTAGTAAGGTTGAGAATTACTGCTCTAGAGGTTGCTAAAGAGACCCGTTAGGAGGCATAAGGCTGCTGAAGCTGACTGCAGTCCTATCTTACAGGTTTATTTATTTATTCTCTGGGGGGGGGGTATCCTGGAAATTCAGGAAAGTGATATAGGATAAAGACAAGTGACACCAGCCTCCCGTTCTCTGTGAATGAAATGCCTTCACAAGGAACCTGGAGTCTGAAATGATGACAGAATTGAACCATTCATTCTTGAAAGCATCTGACTTCAATATGGCTGCTAGCAATGTGGCAAATTAAACAAGATGCCTCCAGGCCCTGGGGCCACGGAAGAGTACTGTGAAACCCACAGAGCACCCCAGGGGGAGCCGTGTCCTCTGAATGACAGAGAGAGAAAAGACACTGATGGACCACACCCAAGCCTCTTTCCTCCATTTGTTAAGGGATGTAGTGCTACCAGATCCTTTCCTACGAGGCTTATCTCCTACCTTTGTTATTAATGATTTCTTTTCATCCAAACCACTTAGGTGTGATTTTCAGCATCTATGGGATGAAAGCAGAATCTAGATTGCCCAGCTTTTCTCTCCGTTTTGAAATCTGGGAGGAACTGGTCACTAGAGCCTGGCTTTAATGAGCATCAGCTGATTTCACAGACTCTGTCCTTGTTAGCGGGCTCAGGAAGAAACAGTCACAGTCCCTTCCTCCTGGCTCCCTTCTGTCTTCCAGGGGCTAGAGGGTGGCACGTTAAAGGGCTGTGTTGGCAGAGGCAAGGTCATGGGGTGAGTGCCAAGTCCTAGGTGTAGAGCCCCCTGGAGATCTGCCTTATTTTATGCCTGAGACTCAGGGGAACTTGCAAATTGAAGGAATTCATCTATTAACTGTCACAGCTGGGCTTCTGGGCAAGGCTGAATGACTGAGAAATCGAGCCTGAAGCCCGCCAGAGGGATGGGTCAAGGGGGGCATCTGGCTGTTGGCTGGACCAGAGTGCCGAGTGTGAAGGGCCATTTGTTTATCTCCCTCATTTGTTCACTGAACGTCTTTTCTATGACAGATGCTGAGAGGGAGACTTGAGACGAAGGGGTGAAGGGCATTTCTTCTATCTCAAATAGTTCACCATCTCATCACAAGAGAGACATGTATGAGCTGTTATACTATGCAGGCATGTACGTAACCATGCTGGGTGGGAAGCCCCACTGAGGCAGAGACTGAGGTAGACAGATAAGTAGGTGTGGTCTACTAGAAGACCTTGTAAAGGAATACTGAATCAGGGTGAGGTTCTGTAGCAGGAAAAATAAAACCCAGAGACAGATAATGGGGCTTGACCTGAAGATCAGAAAAGCAAAGCAGCCAGCTAGTAACTCTTACCTCTACCTCCACGAATTCTAAAACTCCACACTCCACATTCCACACTCCACTGAATTCCTGTGTCTTCCCCCCCTTATATTCCTCTCTGCCCCCAGCCACATCACTGCTGTCTCCACCTCCCTAGTGCTGATAGGAGAGGCATATGATCCCAAGTGCAGGAATCACCTGTGTGTGAGCTCTGTTTCTCCTTTTAGACAGATTCAATCTTGTGTAGTCCAGAGTGGCCTTTAGTAGCAGAGATCCATCTGCCTCTGTCTCTTGAGTCCTGGGATTCAAAGTGTGTGCCACCACTTCCTGGCCTGTATGGCTGAGTCCCGGGATTCAAGGTGTGTGCCACCACTCCCTGGCCAGTATGGCTGAGTCCTGGGATTAAAGGTGTGTGCCACCACTCCCTGGCCTGTATGGCTGACTGGTATGACTGCTTTGCCCTCTGATCTTCATCAAGCTTTATTTATTAAAACAAAAACAATACAGCACTGTAGGAGTCACTTCCCTTCACTTGTTCTTCAGGCTACAGTTTCTAGTAACTGTTCAAAAAACAACTACAAGATCTTAGTTTAGCCCATGGGCCATAAAAGCAATGGATAGGGCTTTCTCCTTCACCTCCCTCCAGTAAGGGGCTAGCCTCGTGTAGCCCATGTCAATCTGCCATTGTGTACCACTGGGGAAGAGTGGTACTTAATGGGCAAGGGAATCTCATTAATTCAGGGGTATTTCTTGGAGGGAGCCAAGGTCCCAGTGGGGTGCTGAGATTTCTTGATCCACTTGCCTTCACGGGGTAAATGGAACCCAGTAGTGTCCACTACAGTCGTTAGCAGGTTTTGCAGTGTGCTCATCCTGGGCCAGGCAGTATTGGGCGAACTTCCCCAACCAGTTATTAAAATTTCAGGTTAGCTCTAACTTCAGCTCATTTACGTCAAATTCAATGGCCTTCAACACTTTGATTCTGTTGGCTTAGTTATCAGTTAGCAAAATATATACTTATTCAAGCTCCCTTCTCTTCTTCACACATCCTACCTGAAACATATGCATGATGGCCCCGAAGGACAGACATGGTCTTTTTCCTGCCAGATAATTTTGATTTGCTTCCAAAGACCCCCATGACCTCACCTTCCTCTGTCGTAGCTGCTGCTGGTTAGTCTCTCCCCTGTGGTGTTTTTCAGTCCCTGTTCTTCCTTCTTGTCGGGAAATCCATGTCTTGATGATTGGTCTCAAGTTTGTGCAAAGCAAAGGCATGTGTTGATTTTACTGATGGTGGTTTCCTTGGGAGAGGACCCTGAGAAACACAGAGGGAAACTGGCAGAGACCAGGAAGGACTGAATGGCGTGTTAACAGACAGCTCGCCTCAGTGTTTGTTTCTGTGGACAGTCATCTAGATCCACACTTTAGAAAGCAGGGATATGTCCCTCCTCCCCTAGTCTCCAACAGGATGAAGTTTGTTGCTCTAAGACAGCTCCTTTGCACTCCCTTAAGACCCAAGGTCAAACATATTCTATTCCTTCAGTGGGATTCTCTTCCCCAGAGTCATGACCAGTATAGCAGGCTGCCTGTGATCTCCAGGCTCAGGGTATGCTGCCAACAGCTGTTACTCAGCCTTCATCAACTTTTATTAGCCCTTCAAATCCAGAATTCTTTTTGCTCCAGAGGATTTGTTGCTGGTTTCTATATTGCGATAGATATAGCTGGACAGACAGCAGGATCAAGAAGTTATAGCAAGGTCCTAGGTGGTTTCCTCCATGATCCTTAGCTCTGACTCTGGATGAACTTAGGGAGGCTCTGCCCTTCTCCAGGTCAGTTTCTTCCTCCATGTCATGGAGATGATGGCAAGCTTTCGGCCAGACTGCAAAGGAAGAAATGAATATGGACATGCTTAGGACTCGGTGAAGCGCGGGTGGATGGAAGTTATCGATTACACAGTAAGTGCTGGGATTAAAGCAGTGTAAATGGATTGATGATAATTATCCCAGGGCTTTACTCTAATGTGTAGGAAACCACGGCTCTCACCCATCACTCCTTAAAGAGGTTTTCTGGCTGCTCTTAGAGACAGGCCCTTTGGGGTACGCTAAAGGCTGCTTTGCTGAGTCTCTGTTCAAGGGATCATGACTGAAGGGGAGGTTGGGACCTTGGCTCTCCCAGGAAGATAGCTCTGTTTCCAGCCCATTGCCTGGCTGCTGGCCTAGAACTTGTCGCCAACACATTTGTATAGGTGAGAGCCTGACCTGCTGGCGTTGAAGCACTGAGACTAGAGAGGAATGCGAACTTAGAGCCACGGGGCACTAGTACATTAGTGCCTGGTTTGTGAGGCTGTCCTGCAAAACACATGGGAGACTGAGAGCCAGCTACAGGCATTTCATCTCAGGCAGCCATTGCTGGTGTCTGTCCGGGGCTTGGCCTGTCATCACGTGTATATTGAGAGTGTGGTCCAGTGGAGTTGAGGGCTGTGTTAGAAAGGCTGATTCTGGAAGAGCTCCAGAAGAAACTGTCACAAGGGCTAAATGATAGAGACCAGCAGATCTGGGGGAAAGAGAGTTGTTACACATGTTCAATCAATTGAAGCCTCAGTGTGCGTTTGTGGAGAAGAGGTGAGAGGACAGAGCCAGGGTCTCAGCTGATTTCCAGCAGGCCTCCTGGGTAGTTCAGATGGCTGGTACTTCCGGAACTCTTCATCAAGACCAGCACTAGACATCACAAGGCTTTTCAGTCTGTAGATCTTATATCTACATAGGCTTTCCCCCCCCTGAGGATGCACGCAGAATGCCTTGGCCATAAGCAATCACCGTAAACTCAGAGTGGAAGGCTCCAAACAGGTTGGTTTGAGGAGCAGCTTCTCGGGACAAACTAAGCAGTGTATAGTGGGGTCTCTGAGGCTGACATTCCCAGGGTCAAGCCTTGCCTTTCTCACTTAATGATCATGGGAAAGTATTCAAGCTATTTGTGTCTGATTTTTCCACCTCTAAAATGAAGGTAGAATAGCATAATCTCATGGGGCATGGAATAACAAATAAATGATAGAATCCCTGTGAAATTTTGTCACAATGCTGACTTGCTAGATGGTATCAGCCTGTGCAAAGGAAATAGCACCTGTGAGTTTCTGGACGTGACTTTATCAGTCAGTTATTGCCATAATACGGTCATGTGACAAAACCTGTATAGCCTTGATGACACAGAACAGATATTGACCTTTGTATGGGTCCATGGTTCGTCTGGACAGTTCTATTGACTTGAATCAGGCCGGCCTATGTGCATCTTGGATCAGCAGACAGGTCATTTGGAGATAGATGACCCAGGTAGCCTCAGTTGCGATGGCTCTACTTTTCTCCACATGATCTGCCGTTCTCTGGCAAGATACTTTGGGCTTGATCTCATATCAGGATCAGGGACCCAAGAAGGGAAGGAAACCGTACAGTTCTCTTTTCAGCCTTCACTTGTCTGAAGTTTCTGTTTTACCATTGACCAAAACAAGTCATGTGATCATGCCCAATGTCAAAGTTGGAGGATGTCACTTGATTATAGAGCAAACAGCACAGATACAGATAAACAACTAAACATGGCTATAAATACATTCAGCAGCACTCTGGTCCTTTTAATAAACTTCCCAGGGGACAGCTAGTCTTGGCAATACTAATTTAAATAATTCTTCTTTCCAGCTAGCTAATTGGGCCATTCCTCATTGGGAACTACTAATATTAAAGGGCATAGCACTATTACCATTCACTGGGCTTTTTGTTGATGCCAATTATTGAATATTTCTAGCCTGGGAGGCTGCGGAGAGTATCAGTGAGATAATTTGCATAAATTCTTTTGTTTAACTCAGAGCAAATAGGTTGTATTAACTCAGTAAATGTAACCATTGATATTTTTGTAGTTGTTCTACTGACTGATTGATTGATCTAGTTTATTGGTACAGTGTATTGAACCTAGAACCTTCTCCATGTAAGACCAGTGATCTATCATTGGACGATTCCCCTGGTCCTTAGCTTTTATTTTGAGACAGTGTCTTGCTGAATTACCCAAACTGGATTAGAACCCATTCTATAATCTAGCCAAGAGGGAACTTGTGAGCTTCCTGCCTCAGCTTCTCAAGTAGCTGCGATAACAGGCCGGTGTCACCACAGCCATCTTGAATTGTATGTATCAGCGTAAATAAATGCAATGCAGATATTAAAGAATATTTACCACTTTAATTATAAACTTACAGAACTGAAGTTCCTGCATAGCACAGGAGGTAGGAAGGAAAGGGCGGAGCCGCCTCCCTGCGTGCCCATTTATTGGTATGTATTCGCCCGAGGCAAACCCCGCCCCCTAAAGGGACTGTCTTAACCCTACAAT
Source organism: Microtus oregoni (assembly GCF_018167655.1). Lineage (NCBI taxonomy): Eukaryota > Metazoa > Chordata > Mammalia > Rodentia > Cricetidae > Microtus > Microtus oregoni. The sequence goes on from NW_024543079.1 coordinate 7,842,746, forward strand.
TGTAGTTTATTATTTCATTTGTTTTGTTCATCCAGGGGATTACTAAATGTTAATCTCCATGTTGGCATTTTCATCCCAATTTAGCAAACGAAGCATGAAACCTAGGAACATTAATAACCCTCACAATGTCACACAACTAGTAAGGGTGAGACCTTTTACAATTAAATTTGGGAATTCTCTTATTTTTTTAATGTGATATGAAAGAGAGAACACAGACAAGGATAGAAAATGCTAACTGAGCCGGGCTATGGTGGCACACGCCTTTAATCCCAGCACTCGGGAGGCAGAGGCAGGCGGATCTCTGTGAGTTCGAGACCAGCCTGGTCTACAGAGCTAGTTCCAGGACAGGCTCCAAAGCCACAGAGAAACCCTGTCTCGAAAAAACTAACTAAAAAAAAAAAGAAAATGCTAACTGAGCCACACCCAAGATGATCTAACTTAAGGTCCTGGGACCTTATTTCTGCTTTGTGGAGCCTCAGAGAGTGCAGATCCTCTTCTGAGAGGCAGCTGTGCAGACACCCTGACCACTTGGCCCTCTCTTGTCTCCCGGACTAACCTCCCAGGCTTGCTGGGTAGCAGTGCTACTAGTGCAATCGGTATGCCCACATACCAGGGCTTCTGTACTTAGTAGGTGCTTGGGTCTTCAGGGCCAAGTTCAGCTCCTCAGCCCTCCCAGCTCTCCACTAGCATGAGAGGCAGTTGTTCCATTGGAAACCAGAGTCAGTCTATGGCTCCAGAATTTACACAGGTGGACCTGGCATGTGGCTCATGGCGAGAAACACGAATCCTTGTCTCGATACTGACTCTTACCTTGACATGGAAGACACAGATGTCTCATGGACACAGTTTCTACTTCTCAGTTTCCACGAGGAGTACTGCCTTCAGCCTTCCCTGTATCTTGTTGTTGGACAGAGATGGAAAGGTTTTTGCCCCAGGTCAGGCACCATTAGATTTAGGAAGCCTTGTATTGTCTTTGCAACAAGGACTCTCAGTGATGAATGCTGACGTGACTTCTTTGTGAGATTTATTTGAAGAACTCCTACTTAGTGCATGTATATACATACACATGAGTGTAAATGCCAACTGAGGCCGGAAGATGATGTCATGTCTCCTGGAGCTGGATTTGTAGGCATTTGTGAGCTACCTGATGTGGGTTCTGGGGACCTAACCCCAGTCCCCCAAAAGATCAGTAAGCATTCTAAATCACCGAATCATCTCTCCAGCCCTCAAATGATTTCTTGACAAAGGTTAGGTAGAAAGAGAGAGACAAGGTGGATAAAGAAAGCCTCTATTAGAAGAGACTTATATCCATCAAAATAGCATACACTTTCAGCTTATGTGTACACATCTACGGCTTCATTGTGTTCTGAGAGCACAGCTCTCAGTCCATGTGGGGATGGTAGAAAGGACGCTGCTGGCAGCAGATTGGCACAGTCATTTCAGAAAGAACTGGAAATGTGTACCAAAAGCCTCAAAACGGTTCAGAGTAATCTAATATAGGAGAAAATTACCATAAGGAATCAATCTAAACCAAGGATAGAACTACATGGAGGGCAAGGTATGGGAGCAAAAATTGGAAACAGACCTAAGTGCCTGAGAATGAGATAATGGCTCAGTAAATCATAGCTAGTCCACTTAGTGGAATATTATGTAGCTATTAAAATGGAAATAATAGATGCTATTGAGCAACATGGGGAATGCTTATGATAGAATGGCAAATAAACTAACCCAGAGACACCACTGAACATTCACAGTGATTAAAATCATGCAAAAATGTTCCTGTGTTTTCATAAATGGTATGGCTCCGGCAACAAAATGTATTCTGAATTTCTAGGTGGAGACAGAGAGGGGAGAGAGACTTCCAACTAGCAAGCAAAACAGGCTTGCTCAGAGCAAGCTGATGGTAACCTCAATGGCAAATGAAGTCTCCTATTAATTTTAAATTTCTTTTTAAAGATGTATTTATATGATTGCTCTATCTGCATGCATGCCTTTATGCCAGAAGAGGGAATCAGATCCCATTACAGATAGTTGTGAGCCACCATGTGGGTGCTTTGAATTGAACTCAGGTCCTCTGGCAGAAGAAGAGTAAGTGCTCTTAATAGGTGAACCATCTCTGCAGTCCTGAATTCTAAATTTCTTTAGCAAGTTTTATTTTTCAATGAGTGTTGCAGAATCTATATTGCTTAAATTCACATATGTTTATATTTTTAATAGTTCCTTCAAAGTTGTATATTTGAAAGTATATTGGGATTTAGGAAACACAATGTCCAACAAGCTCATTAGATGGACTGTCTGGACTTGGCGAGAGTGCTGGGCTGGAGAGCTGTGGACAGAAACCAGCTTGAACGGGTGGAGGCTGAGAGGGCGCGGTATGTTTAGATAACTGTTTTAGGGGGGTCAACTGTAAATGGAGGTGTTCTACAGGTTCATAGCTGCTGAAGGACATCCGGTTAATATTCCTACCTTTAGCTGTATTGTTTGAAATGCCAGGATTGCTATATAAAGCCCAAATCCTTATAGGCATCACCAGATGAAATTCCCGGAATATATGGAGCAAGATTTCTAAGAAGGTGTAAAGCAGTTAATGTCTGGATAGTGATGTAGTTTTCTTTTATATGATATAAAAGTAAAATCTTTTGACCAGATACAAACTAGTTAGTCTTCAGATTTAGGATTGGCAAGATGAGAATGGGGATATTGAGAATCAAGGAAACTGGAAAGCTGAGAAAAACCAAAGGGCTCTGTGTGGTTAGGAAAGGATCTTGGGGAAAGTCCTCTGGTTTGTTGTTGTGTTTTCTTACTAGAATTCCATACTTTGTGCTAATTGACCATGTCCTTTTCATCCCCCCCCCCCCCCCGCAAAATGCAGAAGCAAATACAGAGAGTGTAGAGAGTGTGTTAGAGCTGAGGTCTGAGGGAGAGCTGGTTGGGGCTAGCACAGGGCAGCATGCAAAGGCAGCTGGCAGCCAAGGCACAGGAATTCTAGTGCTCCGAAGAAAGCAGAAGTCCTGCGGTCCTCAGCGCAGGAAGTCCAGTGTCTAAAACTATATAAAAATGAGCACCACTGCCCCCGTCCTATTATTCTTGGCTTGTTTTTAAAGAGTGCAAATGCCAGCCTCGGGTGGCTACAGAGCAACTCTGAGACGATAAAATTATATTGTGACAAAGATGGGTTCCTTGTAGAAGAGGTCAAGTGTGAATTTGGGCATTTTTTCTGAACTGGCTGAAATTTAAAGGTTAACTTGTCCTCCTACTGGGGACATTAATAACTAAAAGCGGCAAATGGGAAGATAATTTAAATTTTTCACATTTGAGTTTTATAAAATCTACCTGAAGCCTTATAATTAACATGCAATGACAATCTTTGTAACAAGAGATTTTCCCCTCAGCTTTTCTTTAAATGTGCAGTGCTTAAATGGGCTCTGCTATTATAATTTCTCCATTGATTTATGGGCTTATTTTAGACATCATCATAAGTATCTAGGAAATCATTTTATAAACAAAATGTAAAACTCAGATCCAACCTACTTATTATAAATATTTTAAATTAAAATGATAATGTGCCTAAAATCCAGATAAAGATCCTTAGACAAAGGATATGGGTACTAACATAAAAATGCTTTTTACTGGTTACAGTTCTGTCACTGTGGCCTTCAATTTGTATTTCATTCCCTTGTTTCTATACCTGGACATGCACAATTGGACCTGCAGTATCTTAAAAATATGTTCTGCATATTCTAGATATGTTTAGTTGGGAATGAGAGGGAAGGACATTCAGTTACTTGTGTGTAGGCTCATCATTCTTACCAATTTAGCTTTGGACTCGTGTGTGATGGCGTTTCCACAGAGGTTTAAAGAGGATGGAAGACTCACTCTGTATGTGGCCTGTACCATCCCTTAGACTGGGGTTCTGAACTGCATCAAATGAAAAACCAAGCAAGCAAGCTGAGTACCAGTATTTTGTCTCTCTTTGCTTCCTGTGTGTGGATGCAATGTGACCCGCCATGCCTTCTCTGCCTTCCTTGCGATGACTTCTGTTTCCTGAGTGTGGATGTGTTGTGCTGTTGTTTCCTTTTTTAATTGTTGCTGCTTTTTAAGCTATGGCTAGCCTAGTTAACCACCATAACTCTGTAGCTATAAGAAGCAGGAGGAAATTCTGTTCCCTTAGGCACCAACTCTTTCAAAGTTACAAAAGAAACTTATCTAAATCTCTGTCCCTCCAAAGAACTCAAGATTCAAAGGTTGAGGTAGAGTCCTGCTCCCCATAGAGGCTAAATAGCAAGCAGCTCACCTAGCTCACCTCCTCACATCTCCCGAGGCGTTCTCCAGCTTCTCCTCACCCCTCCTTCTCCACCTGGCCTCCGTACAACTAACTTCCTTCACCATTTAGGAGGCAGAGGCAGGTGGGTGTCTGTGAGTTTAAGGCTTTACTATAGCAAGTTTGAGAACAGCCAAGGCTATACAGTGACACTCTATCTCAAACAAAAAAATAAAAAATAAAGAAAGAAAAAAGTAAGAAAGAAAAGAATGAAAGAGAAAGAAGAAAAAGAAAGAAAAGAAGAAAAAAGAGTAAAGGCTTGGCCAGATGTGGTGGGACAAATCTTTACCCCACACTCAGGAGATGGGGGCAGATGGAGCTGTGTGAATTTTCAGCCATCATGGTCTGTATAGTAAGAGTCTGTATCACAAACAAAACTAAACAACAGTAACAAAACAAAAAAACAGAAAGCCCACATGAAATCTGTTTCTGATGCAAGGGTGATGGAGCACACACCTTCTCACAAGTCCTGCCACTAATGTCCATCTTAAAACATTAGCAGTGCACTCTCACAGTCACTTGTGAGTGTGTCTGCTTCTCTCTTGGGTATTTTTGTATCTGATACACCCACCATGATAATTTTCTTAAAGTTCTCTCTGTTTGCTTGCTAGGAGTGTAGCAAAGAGAAGCATCCACATACAGCATAAAGGTTTTATAACCTGTGTGTGACCGGTATGACTTGTTCAGTGATACTTAATTTAAGCTATTAAATATTCTCAATTCTCCTCCCACATGAGATTTTTGATTGCCCTTGCAATTATAAAGAAATACCAGGGTTTGGGTCCCGTCTATATGATCATAGTTTGTAGGCCACCTTTGGATGTCTGAATGATCTGAGCATGTGTAAAAACAACCAAGTACAAGGTTAATGTAGCCTCGTATTACTGAAATCATCACTCAGTTTTACTAATTTCATAAGTAGCAATCTTAAGGGACCTTCTCAGCGTTAAGTCAAGGACATTCTTTAAAAGACAGTGACAGAGACCTCACTGGTAGCCAACAGTTACTTCTAATGAGTTATGTATAGAACTGCATTGTACGCAAGTTCTTAAAAAGCCGGCATGGACATTCAGTGTACAGAAATCAGGATGGGGATGATTTGCTAAGAGTAGGCAGTAGCATTCAGTGGGTGTGTGAGCTTCATGTGGGTCTCATTCTGGCCGCTAGCCTAGACCTCACCACTCTCGTTATCTGTACAATGGAATCTTACCTAGTTTCACACAAAACTGAAAGACCCGAGGCTTCCAGAAAGAGATGATATGAACTCTATATGCACTTCTGGAATCCTAGCACATCCCAAACTAAGAATTATGGCTGTGTTTGTTCAACTCTAGTCATCCAGGCACATTCCCAAGCATATCTGTTATTCCTATTACAAGCAATTCCAGCAACAGAAGAAATAACAATTTTTCAGGGATTATAAGTTCATATAATTGCACATCAGAGGAAAATATGGATATTAAAGCCTCATAAGTGTTGAGATGCAGCACATTTTTGCCTATTATTTTTTCAATTTCTTGCTCATGAATTTCAGCTTAAAGTACATCCATTTCCTCCCCACCATTTTGCCCTCTGTTTCATAGATTTCAGAAATAAAATTTACCATGACATGGAACTTAAGTATTTCTTGCTACTAAAATTCTCTACACTATAAACTGTTTATCTAAAAATTTATTTACATAGCTGTCGTTGCTTCTCTAGAGACGTGCACCTGTCGGTTTTTAGTGCAGGCTTGTAAGCCTGTCTTTCTAAAGTTTGCCATTCTAGGTGCAGGACTTTGAGTGGCTCTTGTCTTAGAGCTCTGTCATCTTAGAAGCACATGGTATTTCCAATGTCTTTTGTGACAGAGGAAGAGAGAAATAGGTAGGACACACTGGCTCCTGGTTATCTGAACCCAGAAAGAAGTCCCATTTATGCTTATGGCACTTTGGCATCCGCTGCCAGACAGACTGGGTTTCCCATTTCAGTTTTGTTTATGTCTCATGTCAGGGCTGAGTTGGGGATCATCGGGTAACCTACCAAACTGTGCTCTGATGGAGGAAGGTCATTGGTTAATTATAATAAAGAAACTGCTTGGCTGGCCCTCATAGGTTAAAACATAGGTGAGAGGAGTAAACAGAACAGAATGCTGGGAGGAAGAGGAAGTGAGCTCAGACTCCACAGCTCTCCTCTCGGGGCAGACACCTCAGAGAGACGCCATGCCCCGCTCCCGGGCAGATGCACACGCGATGAAGCTCCGACCCAGGATGGACATAGGCTAGAATCTTCCTGGTAAGACCGGTGCTCACAGATTATTAGAGATGGGTTGATCCGGATATCAGAATTAGCCAGTAAGGGCTAGAGCTAAAGGGCCAAGCAGTGTTTAAATGAATACAGTTTGTGTGTTGTTATTTCGGGGCATAAGCTAGCCAGGCGGCCGGGGTGCTGCGAACACAGCCCTGCCGCTCTTATTACTACAGTGCTCATTCCCCATACCCCCAATTATAACAAAATGTCATAGTAGAGATTAAGCAGAATTTGCCATTTCCCAGCTGTGAAATACAGTTTTAAAAACATGTGGCTGTTCTCCAAATGAAATTGTGTATCCTCCCAAAGACTGTTCGCTATTTTTAGACTGGAAGATGCCTAGCTGCATTTGATCTAACTCTAGGACATGAAATACATCGAGAGTTGCAGAATCGGGGTTTGTCTGCTTCTCTCTGGTGTCAATCTAATAGAGCAAGTGCATGGTTTTTTTTTTTTCCTAGCGACTCAATTTCAGATGGCTCAGGCAGCCTTCAAAACAGGAGACTTTTCAAAGACCTAGGATGCTCAAGGTCAGCCATAGCTGGTGGCCAACATTAATTCTGGTTTCTATCCTGAGTTGTGAAAGGCTGGTTTTGTCCTTCACCTGAATTGCAAATGGAGTTAGAGACCACAGTCATTCTTGGGATCCATTCTCCCACTAGGGGGTTCAGCAGGATATTTCCTGACTTGTGTTTACCGAACAGATTGCCTATTACTAGACTTGCTTTTTGATGCTGTGCTGTGGAACTGAATCTGCCTTCAAGACAGAATCTGTGACTCCAGCTGCTAGGATGCCTGTCAGCAGATGGCTTTCAACACCAAGTCCTATACTCGGGTCTCATCCAGCCATCCTTGCTTTGATGATTGCAGAAAGGACCGGAAGGACGCGGGGCGGAGGTTATGCTAGTGGTCACAGCTTAAACAGTAAAAGAACACAGATTGAGATCAGCACAGGAAGAACCAAGCATGGGAGTTCAGTCATGTGTGCCCCCAGCAATAACATGTGATGATGATACATACGCTGTCAGGATGTTGCCAAGCAACCTTGAGGTCCATGATTTCTATTGGAGGTGAGAGCTATAGGCTTAATATGACCATGTGACTTACCTCAACTTCTTGGTCCCCAGCTAGCAGACCTTGAGGGCTTCTTGGAGGCTGTATCCCCAAACTGGTCAGTATTTTCTTTGCCATACAGCATTTTACCACTTGAAGTACACCGAGTTGAACCTTTTGACATAAGGATCCTCTGCAAGAGACTTGTCAGTCTCTGAGCACTGCCTCACCCAGAGTCGCATTGCTTCTTAGGGCAGCCAGGGTCATCACCCACTGGAGCAGGCAGGATGAGTGCCTCACACCCTGACCTAGCCACACGACACTCAGATGGGCCATTCTAGCTCTGTCCTTGAGCCTTCATCACAGCTGCGCTTGGCTCACTCCTGCTAACCCCGCCTTCTCTCCATAGATGTTAACACCAAGGAAACCATGTGATAAACACCTTCCTTGTTAATTTCCAGCCTACATCTCAGGGAATCTGCCATATGACGAAATGTGAAATTGAAGTATTTTCACTTGTTGGTCATTTTGTTTCTTCTGAGTGATTTTATTTTGGTTCTATTTTCCATGATCATCATCAAATTATAGAGAGCTTGAAAGTTAATTTGAAAAAGTAAAGTTGTTTTTTTTTAATAAACGGTCTCAATGTACCCACCACCAGGTGGTAGACAATTCCATTTTTTCACTTATTTCCCCAACATTAGGGTTTATCTTCTTGGTGTTAAACTTTCTGTCCAAAAGAGATAAATTTTTCTTCCTGTTACCTCAGGTTATGAATATTAACTCCTCCCTGACACCATCAAAGATCTTGTAAAAGTGGCCACCAGGATGACGGCTTGGTTACCGGCACAATTGTTTTGGTTGAAGATTTTTCTGTCTGGCATTATTTCCTGAGTGAGCCTCCTCATGTCTCCATCATGACTAAGATCAGACAACTACAAGGAGGAGATCATGCCGGTAGTTCCCTTTCCAGGGGACAGAGACACCAGCCACGTAGAGAGTATTTGTGATGTCAAACTCTGTGCATGGTGCTCCCCATATTTCTAAAGTCACCGATCCTAATTCATAGCCAACATTCTTAGTGGTAACTAAGTGTATCCTGTGGTCAAGGCCATTGTGAATTATATCAAATTCACACACTGATGCTTGTAGTCTCTAAGCTTTCTTGTTTCTGGATACATGCCCAGTAAATACATCAACACTTTATTTTGTGTTCACACATCTCTATAAAGATTTGTGGATATATATAGCATAGGGTTTTAAAATAAAGTATATCAAATAAATAAAGGGTTGAAAACAAAGGAATTTTAATATTGTATTTACTTTATGAATTAAGCCATACTAGAATTGAAAAGTAGTAATGGATTATTGTGGTCTCCATTCCTGGCTAGGATCTGATATCTTGTATAATTCTGACTTCCTATTATGATGGTAAGGAGGTATGTGGCTCTTTTTCCTCTCTCACCCCTAAGCATAATTTTATATTAGTTTCTTAAAGCTGTTGTCACAGATTGCCACAAGTGTAATATCTTAAAATATAAATAGATCTATTATATGATAGTTACACGTTATCTTCTAACTTTCTCAGGTCAGAGGTTAGAAATAGGTTTCATTGAATTGACTTCCAGATGCTCTTGGGGGCAAATCCACTTCCTTTCCTGTTCTAGCATCTAGAACTTACCTGAGTTTCTGCCAATGCAGTGGGAGAGAACCCACACATCTTCCTCTGACTCTAACTTCTTCCCATTGCAAAGGTCATTGTGATGACATTGGGCCACCCAGGTGACCATGGGGAAGGACACTTTTTAAGATTTTTTTTATCATATCAGTAGAATACCTCATTTTTTAATTTTAATTTTATTTTTTTAATTTCATTTTACATTCCAACCACACTCCTTCCTCTTACCCTTCCTCTAGACCGCCCCCCATGCCTCTTCACCAGTTCACCCCCCCCCCCAATCTTCCCATAGGGTAAGGCTTCCCATGGTGAGTCAACAAAGCCTGGCATATTAAGCTAAGGCAGGAGCAAGCCTCTCCCCGCTGAGCCTGGCATCCCACTATAGAGAATGTGCTCCAAAAGGCTAGTGGGAAAGATCCCACTGCCAGGGGCCCCTCAGATAGACCAAGCTACACAACTGTCTCCCACATGCAAAGGGTCTATTTCAGTCCCATGGAGGTTCCACAGCTGTGGGTCTAAATTTCCCTCAAGCTTGGTTCAGTTGTCTCTGTAAATTTCCCCATCATAATCTTGACTCCCCTTGCTCATATATTCCCTCTTCCCTCTCTTCAGCTGGACTCCCAGAGCTCGACCTGGTGCTTGATTGTGGATCTCTGCATCTGGTTCCATCAGTTTTTGGATGAGGGTTTTATGATGACAGTTTGGGTATTCACCAGTCCGAGTACAGGGGAAGACCAGTTTGGGCTCTCTCTCTGCTATTGCTAAGAATTTTAGCTGGGGTCATCCGTCTGGCTTTTTGGGAATTTCCCTAGCACCAGGTTTCTCCCCAATTCATTAATGGTTCCCTCTATTAAGATATATCTTTCATTGCTCTCCCACTCTGTTCCTCCCTCAACTTGACCATCCTGTTCCCTCGTGTTCTCATCCTCCATTCCCTTCCCTTTCCTGCCTCCTCACCCCCTGCTCCCAGTATCCCCAGGAGATCTTATCTAGTTACCCTTCCTAGGGTGATCCATGCATCCCTCTTAGGGTCTGCTTTGTTACCTAGCTTCTGTGGAGCCGAGGATTGTAGTCTGGTTATTTTTTGCTATATATTTGTATCCACTTATGAGTTAGCAATCCTGTGTTTGTCTTTCTGAGTCTGGGTTACCTCACACAGGATGGCCTTTTTCTAGTTCCATCCATTTGCCAGCCAATTTCATGATGTCATTGTTTTTTACCACTGAATATTACTACATTGTGTAAATGTATCACATTTTATTTATCCATTCTGTGGTTGAGGGGCATCTAGGTTGTTTCAAGTTTCTAGCTATTATGGATAATGATGCTATGAACATTGTTGAGCAAGTGGCCTTGTGGCATGATTGTATATCCTTTGGGTATATTACCAAGAGTGTTACCACTAGATCTTGAGGTAGACTGATTCCTAATCTTGTGAGAAACTGCTATACGGATTTCCACAGTAGCTGTACAAGTTTGCACTCCCACCAGCAGTGGAGGAGTGTTCTTCTTACTCCATCCTCTCCAGCATAAGCTGTCCTCAATATTTTTGATTTTAGCCATTCTGACAGGTATAAGGTGGAATCTCAGAGTCATTTTGATTTACCATGATGTTGTCACACGTTCTGGTGGTTAGTATGCTCATGTCTTTAGAAGCTGCTGATGTGGAATAGAGGTCTCCCAGTGGCCTGTCACTGTGGGACGCTTTAAACTATGGATCCCATTGCCAAGTACATCTGGTTTCCCCCCCAATAGTATACATGCTTCTCAGGGGCTGTTTTGAGTCATTCCTAATTCCTCTGTTCTTTGCTCCTTGTCCTACGATCAGGCCTGTTCTCCTGTCACTTCAGGTTAGTTTTCCTTTCTAGTCTCATAATCCTCTTTAGTCAACCTTTAGTTGCTGCTGGTTTCATCGGCTGCTTCCTTTGTTCAGGATTGTGTCTTCCATCAGAATACCAAGTGAAATGTGATCTCTTTAAGCTCTAGAGGACCACCTCGAATAGTTCCCTCACACCAGCGCTGACGGAGACTGCTTTTTCCTTTCCCAACTGCTGAGACTTGAAATAATCACACAGAAACTATATTAATTTCAAGACTATTTGACCAGTGGCTCGAGTGTATTTCTAACTAGCTCTGATATCTTAAATTAACCCATTTCTATTTATTTGTGTGTCATATTCATGCTGGGGCTTACTGGGAGACAGGCATGTCTCCTTTTGGTAGCTACAGGCATCTCCCTGACTTCAGCTACTTTCTCTCTATATCTCTGTTCAGATTTCCCACCTGGCTTTGCTCTGCTGAGCTATTGGCCAAAGCAGCTTTATTCATTAACCAATGGTAATAAAACATGTTTACAGCATATAAAGGGAAATCACACATCACACCAGGAATCTGAAGCACTAATCTAATTAATCTTTATCAATAAAAACTAGTCAGATATTGGGGTAAAAACCTGGAAGATCAGAGAACTGGGAGCAGCCACCCAGTTTCTACCTGTCTCCTTTTTGCATTCACAGGGGCTGAGATCCTGTCTACACCCCACCTTAAGACTTCTTGTCTCCACATTCCGAGTGCTGGGATCAAAGGCATGTGCCACCATTGCCTGGCTTCTATGGTTCACTAGTGGCTAACTCTGCCTTCTGATTTCCAGGCAAGCCTTTGTCAGAACACAAACAAAATATCACGTAACGGGTACCATTAGAAAATACTTTACCATAGGCAATTTTGTAAGGTATCCTGATGATGATAGGGTTGGAAGAGAGATCCCAAAGTGTGGAAATTCTCACTGTGATTCACTCATGTTTGCCCTCCCATGTTCCTCTGACTCACTGGGTACACAATAGCTATGCCTGCCTCCTGAGTCTTGCACCAGATCTTTTATGGTATTTCTCATGGTTCAATTTCTTTAACTTCTCCTCTTCTTCGCACACTGTAAAGCACAGGCGACTGATCTGTACATTCCTTGACAACTATAGTTCCATTTTCTCTATTTAGAAACAAACGTAATTGCTTAAACTGGAGAAGACAGAACTACTTTTGCAGAAAAGTCAAAACATGTATCAATACTCATCTCTACAATTATTTCTCAAGGAAAAAAGTCCTCCCTGGCTTTTCTTAATAATGAGGAAGAGTCTCAACAGAAGGTGGCTACTTATGCAGTAATATGGCCCAGTTCTTCATCTCACACCTGAGCCTCACTTGACCAACTTGCCCCAGGAGTCAGGGAATTATGAAGACCAAACTCAAATTCTTCTGCAGCACAGGAGAACACTGAGGAATATGTTTTGTGAGGTGAATGTACCTAGACTTGTGTCATTGACTGTGCTACTTCCTAAAAATTATTACTGAACAAAATCACGTGCCAAATTGAATCTGTGAAGGACCATCATGTAAATATTTTTAAGTTTTGTGACTCACATGGCCTCTATTATAAAGACTTCATTGAAATCTTAGCAAAACTTTATGCCCTAGTATATGTTAACTTTGGTCACTGGGGTGTAATTGTAAGATGTGTAATATCTTGAAACTTTACATAATTCTAACTAGTATTTTACTTTCAAGATATTTATTAGAATCGAACGGAGATGCTGTGTGTGATTCTTAGTATAATACCTAAAACAAACATATGCTCTGTATGCTATTTGAGAGAAGGATATATAGATGTAAGAATGAGATAACTGAGATAGAGAGACAGAAAGAAAAATAAAGTGAGAATAATCATATTAAATAATATATTGCATACCAAATTTCTAATTTCTAGAAGGGAATTCTCCCAAGCTAAAGAGATACCAGAGTAAACAGAGTGAGTTGGGCAACTGATTGAATCTTTGTCACAGGTAGCGGAGCAGCAGGGTTACACTTGCCCCAATGCTTCCTCAAAACTGGCCTCCGTGAAGTGATGGAGATTGATTTACATCTCAGAACAGAGGCCTTGGAGTTACCTGTGTCTTGACCCTGTCCCACTATGATAAAATACATCCAAAGCCTTTTAAGAATTTGAACAAGAAGAAAAGTGAAATTGCATGAAAAATTGAAGCTTACTCTCCCCAAATCTCACCGCTGTGCCTGGTCATCCAGTGTATAGCTTGAATAGTGTGTTCATCATTTAGGATGAAATAGGTGAAAAAATATGCAGGGTTTTTGACTATTTCCTGTAAGAAATGAGATGGCTCTGTGTGGGGATGCTTCACAATCATATGGAAGTGTCATTTAAGAATAGGTATGTGTCATACCAGCCAATGAAGCCTCATCAAAGCTCATTTCTGTAGGCAGACAGGTGTGGTTCTATTCAAGGTTTCTTTTCACCCTTGTTGCTAGACTGAGGTTTGGAGGGGTGACAGGTAGTCATAGTCAAGCTAGAACCACCGTGTTGGATATGCATCTAATGCCGCAGGCTATTTCAGAGAATCAAGTCTTTGCCCTTGTGCACAAAAATAGCCATTCTACCTGTTTTAATTACTTGTCTCACCATTATGACGAAGTACCTATCTGAAACCTCTTGAAAGACAAAATGTCTGATTTGGCTTCTTGTTTCACAGGGTTTAAACCCACGTGCTTGACCAGGACATCCTAGTGTGGGAGTAATGTAGAAAAGGAGGCTTCTCACTTCTCAGCACACAGGATGCAGAGGAAGGGAAGACATAATTTTCAAGTTTATGTCCCTGGCACCAGCTTCCTCCAGTGAGGCTGCATCTTCTAACATTCCCAGAATCTTTCAAAAATAGTGCCGCCACTCAGTACCAGACATTTGACCAGAAGCCTGCAAGGGCCATTTTCTGTTCTAACCGTAGCCCTGCCCTTGACTTTCTGTGGCTGCTCCCAGGAATCTCATTCTCTCCATAATCCCCTGAGTTTGTGGTGGACCCTCTGGTTCAGAGGGTTTGGGGAATGAGAAGGTCCAGGCTGTGGTTGAGAAACGCAGAATGATTGACCTCAGAGCTGGAGAGTGTCAAGGATAATGGGGACAGAATGTCTTTAATGTGCTCAGTTAAGAATCTTTTCTAGGGCTCTGGATCAGTAAAGTAAGCTAGACTTCACAGTTAGGACTTTGAGTTGCTCAATCCAAGTCCTATAGCATAAACCCTGTTCTCTTCTGTCTTAATACCCTTTGATGGCCCTCCTATCCTGGCATTATCTATGGAATTGCTTTGTCAGTGTTCAGTGTATGTATACTTATGGGTGTTTGTGTAGTATATGTGTGTGTGAGTCTGTGTGTGGGTGTGCTGGCTAGTTTCATCTCAACCTAACATAAATAAGCCAGTGTCATCTGAGAGAAGGGAATAGCAATGGAGAAAATGTCCTCTTAAGTTTCCAGGAAGCTTCCAATGGGATCAGACCCTTTACTATGACTTCTGTAGGAAACCCATGGCCAGCAAGTATATGTCCTTATAAACCACTCTAGGCTAGTCCTAGTTTTTCAGTCTTTATTACATCTGTCTTGTTTCTCATACTGTCTCTGTAGACTGCCTCCAACCTTTTCGGTGGCTCACTGAATACCAAATGGGTAATGTTCTTTCAGGAATGGTTATTAAAAAACTGACTCGGAACTGCCATATTTCATAGCATCCAGCCCCCAAATCTCAGTTTCCTATTATGGTCTGCTTTCCTCTCTTGCCTGCTGTTTTTCATAACACTCAGAGGTGAATTGGACCAAAGTAATGACAACTCCAAATACCAGTCTTGTTTCAACTTACTCCATCCTGTAATAGTGTGTGCATTGGCTCAGTTCTCTCAACGTGCTGCTTGGGACCTGTCTTTTAGCTGATATGCCTTTAAAAAAATACTTAGTTTTTTTTTTCCTTTTTTTTTTTTGAGCAGTCTGAGCACCACAGTAAATGCAATGGTCTACTTGCAATATTAATAACCAATGTGGTTTTAACCTTATGTTCCTAATAAAGGAATGCTCTGCCGTTTAAGGCTCTGGAATGAATAATAGCTGAGTGTTTCTATTGTCCTCTTAAAATGGAGCTCACTATATGTTGAATCACAACAGCACGACTTTTTATAGGTTGTGAATAGCATAAAGGCCCATCATGTCGTTGCAGACTGTGCCAAGTGAATGGATAATGGTGAACCAATTATTATAAATAATGCCTTGTTTCCCTCTGGCCCCTGCACAGATTTCAAAGAATGGGACTCCATTAAGGCTGGGAGATTAAATTAAGTGAGACATTGTTAGCACTGGTACCCAGCACCGTGCTTGGCACATGTCATAACTTCACGCTGACTGAACCATGATCTCAGCAGTGTCTCCATTCTGCAAAGGTCATTTTGGTTTTGTTGTTACGCATACTTTGTTTGCCATGATGAGTCTAACTCTGGGTTCTGGGTAAAGTCTGGCAGGGTGCGAGCCCAGGAAGTTTTACATTGCTCCTAGAATGCTCCTGGATGGAGCCCGTTGCGATGGAATTAGAGAAAGGGAAGAGATTGGAACATTAGAGCAGAGACAATGGGGCTAAATTTAGTCTGAGTGGAAATGTGAGCTTGGCTTTAGGCTCTGGGCAGATCAGAGGATCCTACTGAAATGTATGTAAGGAGCTAGGGTTCTGGAAACGTGTGAGTTGTCATGACGGAGGTCCTGCTGGGTATTGAACTAATGTGCTCCTCAGGCTCTGATGGTCGCAGTCTCTTTGTGAAACAAGGTCTCCCAAGACACACACTGATGCAAGAGCACCAAGTCCTGTTACTACCTCGTTCCATTCCATAGAGTTTCACTAACTCTTTCTTGTGGGCCTTATTGAGATAAAGGTGGTGGATTAAGAGTGCTCCGATTTCCAAGTGTTTGATTGGTTTTACTAATAATTATATGATGTATTTTCCTGTGTATGAAATTGTTCTCTTTCCAGGCTTACATATTTTAAAGCTAATAACTTTTGTTTTTATTTTTTTTTCTGTTTTGACCTTTCTTGTTCTGAGTTGCTTGCTATTTAATATCCAGCTATTCACAAATGCAATTCTATCCAACAATGGGGCCAAAGACCAGGGTGAGTGGACAGCAGGAAGCAAATCTTAATAAAAATGTACCTCTTATAGTTACAAGTCTAGATAGAAGAAGTAATATTCACTTTAAATCCAGCACTGCACAATTCAATGGCATACCCATGACAAGGTGCTACTTGACATGAATTAGATTAGAATATTCTTCTATCTCAGAAAATATATTCTTCTTCCATCAGTGCCCTGGGATATGGAGGGTATCTATTGAAAATCGTGGGTATCAAAGACTCAAGAAAATTTTATTTGTGAATATTTACAAAAGAAATAGCCAGTCCTTCAGTTAATAACCTCACTCCACTTCTGCTTTTCTTTACCCTTTCAAATGGATTTCTGGCGCTCCTGAATTTGTCTCAGTTCATCATCAGTTGCCTGTATCTATCTGTGTCTGTGGGTCATTTGAGAGGAATGTAATAGTTGGGCGAAATTGCCAAGCAAGAGAGAACGAGGTAGGTAAAGACTTCTGGCTCACCAGAGTCTAGGTAGTGATGTAACTCACAGTGAACGTGAGAGTGGGAAGGGAGAGGAAAGAGCTAAGCACAATAACTAGGAATACAGACCTTAGGCATATGGCTCATGTTGGAGCGAGAGAGGCCATTCAAGCAAACCAAAGCAAAACTGGAGATGTATTTAAGGGTGCCATCAGTGGAATTCCATGCTTGCTGTTAATCCTTTAAAGGGAGGGACTGAAAGAAATCACCAGTTCTATAGCCACAGTGCCCATGGCAGTCATTTTACAGAAGACAGGGAAGGGCAGAGTTCATATGGAGTGGGTTAACGACAAGAAAGTGGGGTTATCCTTATTTCACTCTTCTACCTGATTCAACTATGAAGGTGAGTGGAGGGTTTGGAGAGTCATGGAGACACAAGATCTAGGTTTTCAGGGCAGGAAAGATGTGGAATTGTGAAAATACCCATGGGAAGAAGCCTATACAGAGGGAGTGATGAAAGACAGAAGTAGAAAGAGTAATAGATATAGGTGAAGATTTTTAATGAGACTGCGGGTAGGGGTCCAGAACCCAGGGAAATAACAACCCTCTGTTTAATGGCAGCAGAGAAGGAAATGGATGCAGTAGAGGGTCAGGCTTCCTGGAGGGGGCAGTCACAACATCCTCTGGGGCCTGTCAAGAAGGATACAAGGTCATTTCTTGAGGTAGGTAGGTGTAGAGGAGAATGATAAAGGTCTGAAAAGGCAGCCCTGGAGGACAGGAAGGAGGGTGTACCCTGAAGGATGGGAAAGGACTAATTCTTTAACCTTGGTGCCCTTTGCTGGCCCTCAGTTGCTTAGTTGGCATAGAGTCAAAGGAAGTGGCTTTCTTGGTTCACATAAGACATGACAAATTGAGTTAACCCCTTCAGTTGTAAAGTCCTAATTCCTGGATCACAGAAGTGAACTTATATAGAAATAGGCTCATTGTAGATATAATTAAATTAAAATGAATACACTAGGTTGAACTGTAATCCAGTGCTACTAGTGCCTTTATGGAAAAGGGAAATTTAGACATACAGACATATGTACTGTGAGAAGCTGGAGGAAGATGAACACAGAAGATAGCAGGGTGATGCTGCT
Organism: Microtus oregoni; assembly: GCF_018167655.1. Classification (NCBI taxonomy): domain Eukaryota; kingdom Metazoa; phylum Chordata; class Mammalia; order Rodentia; family Cricetidae; genus Microtus; species Microtus oregoni. The sequence continues at coordinate 7,860,647 of NW_024543079.1, forward strand.
GTAAGCCAAGAGATGATGAGATGGTCTCCAAACCATGAGAGGCAAAGAAAGAGAGTTGGGGATTCTGTCTTACAGCCATTAGAAGGAATCAAATCTGCTGTTACTTTGACATTGGACCTCTGGCCTCACAAACTGTGAGCTTTATAACAGTTGCTGGAGTTTAATCCTCTAAGCTTGCGGCTCCTTATTGAGGAAGCTCTGGAATTCTGATAGAAAGGAATTGTTTTTGTTCCCCCTTTTCCTGTCCAAAGAGAGAACCTACAGAAACATTTCAAGGATACAGTACTCTGGAGGAGAGAGCCTCAGGAATACAAGGTGGGTAAAGAAAGACAGACAAAAAAGCGCAGAGGGAAGAGAAAGGAAGAGGTGCGGTATGGAAGTGGTTTTTGCTCCCTCAGTGGTAACTGTAATTAGACCGGAAGATCACAGCTTCTTAGAAGGCCTCCACTCTACCCACCCAGGATTTTCCAGTAAAGGTTAATCCTAGCCTCTGGGTCCTTGCTACAGTGATCACGGTGTTACACCCCAGATTAGAGCTTCAGCTGAGATCAGAGCCAAGGTATTTGCGAATCACTGGTTCATGGAGGCCCTGGCTTTCATTTACATATGATAACCACAGACCTTCGATATCCTCAGAGGGACTTTCAAATGATCTGAGCCCTGGGCCTCTTCAAAGGACTGCATAACTAGTATGGATTTAATGGGCTATTCACCCCATGATTCAGCATTTCCTTGGTTCCAGCACTCAGAGAGTTCGCTCATTAGCTTCAAGAGGCAGCTTTTTAATGGAATAAAATAAGAGGAAAAGCGGGTTGTGGTTTCAAAAGTTACTGTGATTAAAATCGTATGGACAGCTGCTGTTCGGAGGAGTGTTACCCAGTGTGGATGAAAACGTGCTTTCTGTCAGGGAGCCACTGGGCTGTGAAGCCTGTTTGCTGTACAGAAGATCTCTCTGCTTCTCTAAAGTCTTCAAAGTGGTGTGTGCATAGACAGCATGGATAGGAAATCTATTTCTTAAAAAAATTCTAATTTAGAGAATAACTTTTTTTCTTCATTGAAGAAAATTTGAAAAATACATTTAAGCAAATATCTTTTTTAAAAAGCAGATAATCTCTCGAGTTTTAACATTTAGGGTGTATATCCATCTGGTGTCTTCTTCCCTATGCATACATATATAAGCATACATATATAAGCATACATTTTCTAAATTGGAGTCCTACTGTAAATACAGTTTTCAAACTTGCTGTAGTTGGCATATCCTGACTACAGTCCTATGCTCTGGTGCTATGCTTGCAGTGGTTCACCATGTGGGTTATCATAATTTCTTTAATTCATCTCATTTTGTTGGAAATTTAGATTGGTTTTCAGGCTTGCGCTATTAAAGTTGATTCAACGTACATTTTTCAATATGTAATTTTTTAAAAAAGCCCGAGGCTTCTGGGTTTGCGTTCTGATCTGTTGAAGGTCAGTCAGGTAGTGGCATCTAGGTGCAGAGGGCTGTCATGCTCCTGCCTCTCTAACTGCCTTCTCTGTGCACTAAATGCAAGGTCCTTGGAGGAGGTCATTGTCTGATCTTTACTTGAGCAACCTTGGGAGAGAGTTCATACCAACAGAATAGCCTTTGAAAATGGCTGTGCGGGAAATGGACCTAAGTGCTGAGTGCAATTAGAAGGAGGTGCAATTTGGTGGGGGGTGGGGAGGTGCTCAGGCACTGGACGGTTTCCTCCCCAATGAGCTGGGGCTGTGTGACTCACAGGAGAAGGGGGTGCACTCGGATGTTTCTGCTCCCCCTTCTCCATCCTCTCAAGATGGAAAATTCCTAAGCTGTTCTCGGTGACAGTTGTGCAAAATGAAAAGCTCTGTGAATGTGCGGAGAATAGATTATCCTGACTGCTGTTAAGCGTTTGACAAATTGGGAGTTTTGTCATACATCAAAGAACAATAGAGGGAGAATAAGGAACGATGTGCATCATATAAATACAACATACCTGATGCTTCCCAGCGTCATTTATCTTCCTGGGTGGTGGGGCTCAGGAGAACACTGGGAGACAAGTGGGAAGAGGGAGCCCAGTGGTCCCAGGAGCCTTTGGAAACCAACCCGTGATCAAGATCAAGGTGTGCCTCAGGATACGCCAAGCCATTTAGGGGCTTTGTCCTTGTGATTTCTTAAACGAGGGAGAAATCTTGTGAGTCGGATAGAGAATGGAGTCTGTGAAGCTACTTGTGGGCCAAGCAAGAGTCTTATGTACTCCAGCATTTAGAGGAAATGGAGACTGATCTGCGTGCAGTCTGATAGAACTATGACCAGATGTGGATACAATGGGAATGTGGGTGGATGGCTGAGAGGCAGGTCTGTTTCTGTTTTCCCCCTGCCCCTCCTGGCCATAGCTTCTACTACCCTGATCAGAAGGAATGCAAAACTCCAGGACGGTGCGGTTCAGTCTCAGGACTCAGAAGAAGAGCTTGCATCGAATGTACAGTGGGTTCCATTCCAGGTGGCAGCCATGGTCTTTATGTACACCACAACGAGAAATCTGCAGAGATGGTTAGAGGCAGGAAGCAGGTGTGAAGACTGGGCAGCTTGCAGGAGAGGTTGGGAAGGATTTGAGAGCAGATCTTCACATCCCTTTAGCAAAGGGGCAGCCTTCAGCATCTGGGAGAATCGACCTCTTCAAGCCTCAGTTTTGTGGATGGACCGTTGGTGCTTGTTAAAAGATGAACCAATAGCGCATGTCTTATGGGGATCATGGAAAGGCTCTAAATGGAATTGCAATGATGGGCACGCAGCTCTGTGAAGGTACTAAAAAGCACCGAATCACACAGTTCCAACGACTGAATTCTATGACATGTGGGTTATGTCTCAGTAAAGGTGCTATTCCTTTTAACCCAAGAAAAGGAGGCAAAAAGTGCCTGGCACACAGCGTGGGGAATTTATTTATATAGACTTGAGTTTCTTCCCATCCCACAGATGCCTGTGGAAAAGGTTGACAAGCCCTCCGTTCTCAGCATTCCAAGTTCAAGTCTTTATATTCTGCTCCTTCAAATGCTGTCTTCTTTCCAAAAAGCAGACACCCAGCCTTCATTTAAGCCCAACGTGCTTACCACCATGACATTCATAGTTGGATAATTGCGTTCCAGAAACTTTGGGGGTGTGAGCTAACAGCCCAGTTTCCATCAATCCAATTTCTTCCCTGTGTCTTCAGAGATCATTCTTATATATCCGAGTGTCTATGTTGAGTCTGCATACCATATTGCAAAAGAATTTGCTAGAAGGAAAACAAAAGTGGTGGAAAAGAAGTCCTTTCTGCTGCGGAACGCAGATTTTTCTTGTAGTAATTGAAGCCTGCTTCCCACTGCCTGTCTGAATTCTGGCATCTGCTGAGGCTTGGATGCCTGGAGTCAAATGGAATAAGTGCCTCTTTGGAGAACAGCTCCTGGAGGCCACAGCGTATTTGTCACATGTCAGTGACATCTGCATATGGCTGTGAAGTGTATATTTAAAAATGTGCTCACACTTGACTGCACCCGTGTCCTGCTCCAAATGTGTTTATCGAATTGCCCATCACAGGCCCATCCTGAGGGTTTGGGGGATTAGGGGCTGGCTGACCCATTCACCTTTGTCTGCCAGCCTGAAGCCTCCTAAAGCATTGAATGTCCCCTGGTCACCCTCGTGACTTCCTCCTCCTCCTCCCCAGGAGGATTCAGTTTCTCGTCTGGTTACCCGGCTGTGGAGATGGATTTGTTACCTTGGTAGAAGGAAACAGAAAGCCACAGCTACTACAGTAGCCCTCAGAAGGGTAACAAGGGGGTGAGCCTGGAGTTTGGAGCCAGCCGACTTGTTTGTTGAGCACTGGTTGAGTCACTTAGCAGTCATGTGACACTAGGTATATCAAGTAGATTCTCTTGGCCTCAAACATAAAAACAAGGCCTTAGATTACTCAAAGACCCCAAATTTATGATTTAAAATATTGAAAATGATGGATTTCATAGTCCCCTTAGTGAACTTATCTCAGTGATTTAAAGACCTCCAGTGGGCTCCACGTTTTAAAAATCCCAACAACTTTCAATAGTCCCCTTTAATACATGTGTGTCTGAAGAACACACAAGATCCAAACTGTAGCCCCAACTCTATAGTAAACTCTGAGATCCTTCCCAATAGCAGGTTGAAAACATTGACCCCAATTTCTCCCATTGTGAAAGGTCTTAGCCCCATTCCACTGAGGTGAGCAGCTTGTGGCTGTTCCTTCCTGTGGAGAAAGGTCAGAGTGCTGCTTGCAGAAGGTTTTCTCCTAAACCTCTTTTTCACATAGAGGCACTCTGTTTCTGGATTACTTTCTTGGCAGTGAAAAGAATGGCATTACATGACAAGACACCTCTCTGAGCTCCAGGTGACAGTCCCAACCCAGATGACCTTCAGCCACAGCAACACAAGCACAAGACATAGGAGGGAATAAGACTTATTGGAAATATATTCCTTCCTCTAGTCCCAACTTCCCCAGCCTTGATCTAATATCCAGGTTACCCTAGTGATCCTTCCCAGTTGACATCGCAGATACTGCAGAGTAGAAAAACCATCCATGCTGGATCTTCCTGTCGCCCTGATCAAATGAGCCTTTAACTGTCGCTTTAGAATTAGGAAGCACTGAATGTCTGTATCTACTCACCCCTGTCCCCAAGTTCCATGCTGAAGCCCTTTACCCCAATGTCATGCTATTTAGAGGTTGAGCCTTTAGGGAGAAATAGAATTAGAAGTGGTCAAGAGAGTAGGACCTCTGTGATGGGATTAGTACCTTTCTAAAAACATAGAAAGACACCAGAGCCAGATTCCCCCCACTGTCTCTTTCCTCCTACACACACCAAGGCAGTGTCATGAGAGTGCAGAGCAAGAAAGCAGTGGTCTGCGAGCCAAGAAGATCAGCCTTCCTGTGCCGCTGTCGTGATCTTGAACTTTCAGCCTCTAAAATGATTACAAAATAATTGTGTACTATTTAAAGCATTCAGATACAGTGTTTCATTAGAACAGTCACGTGTGCATCTGCGGAGCACCAGAGGTGTAGACCTACCCAGACTTAGTCCTGTTGTTTGTAGCTTGGGCCCCTGTTCATCACCAAGGGAGTCTGCAGGGTATGAACTAGCCATAGCAAACAACCTTCCAAGAGAAAAGTGTGGTTCAAACTGGCACTTCTTGGTAGATTGGAGTTGGCTTCTCTCTCTTTCGAGTGGTCACTGTGATATACCTTATCTGGGCCAAGTTAACAGACAGCTGGCTTGTGGGGTTGGTGGAAGGGGATAAATGTGCTCCTGCACTTCCTTGTGTGTGAGTGTAGGCACAGCGTAGAGGGAGTTCAGGATTGAAGGCACACAGTTCCTCTGGAAAGACTCGCCCAGTGCCCTTCTGCCTTCCTTCTGTGCCATGTGAACATCTCTGAATTGTTTATCCCCAGTCAGTCTCCTTCCTCCCACCCTGCACCAAATCAGAGCTATTATCCAAGGACAATGGGGTCCCATGGTCTTTTTCATTCTGCAGCAGAGAGGCAAAGCTGACAACATGGATATTTATATCACTCCGGCTCTCCAGAGGCCTCACAGTCACTGATGAATTTACCCTCCCTAACAACGGCTCCTCTATGAGGGAGGCATCGCAGTGTGTTCATCAAACAAGGGCACTGAGGCAGTGGCTGCGGCTTCTCCTGATGCATGAGATGGCCAGCTGTGGCCGTTATGGGGTCAGAAGAGGCATGTTGTGCCAGATACAGAGAATGGGACAAGGAACTCAGATCTGGGTGGGAGTGAACCCTGTGGTTATTTCTTGGAAGGATGGAATTGTATTTGAAGTCTCTGCTTCTTATTGATAAAACTGGGAAAGTAAGGAGTCTAATCAATGTGTAGGACTTTTTGTGAAGATTCAGTGACAAGCATTGTGGAATGTTGTTTAAAGATGTGTTTATGCTGTGAGATATTTGTTTAATGATGCAAAGACATGTTGCATTCTTTTATGCTGTGGTTGTTTAATTCTGTGAAGCAGTGTTACTTTGCCTACCTAAAACACCTGATTGGTCTAATAAAGCCCTGAATAGCCAATGGCAAGGCAGGGGACAGGATCAGTGGGGCTGTCAGGCAGAGAGAATAAAGAGGAAGAAAAATCTGGGAGGAGCAAGATCTAGGAGGAAGAGAAGGAGGACTCCAGCATCCAAACACCCAGCTGTACAGCAAGCCATGGAGTAAGAAGGAAAGGAAGGTTTATAGACTAGAGAAAGGTAAAAGCCCACAGGCAAAAGGTAGACAGGATAATTAGTTAAGAAAAGCTGGCTAGAAAGAAGCCAAACTAAGACCGAGTACTCATACATAATAATAAACCTCCATCTGTTTATCTGGGAGCTGGGTGATAGGACCTCCAAAGACCAAAGAGTAAAAAGTAAATAAAGAGCTACACACATAGGGGCATTTCCTGAACTGTGACACATGCATAGGCATGCTATTAATGTGGGTGCCAGAAAGATCTGCCTTATATTGAGGGTGAAGGGGCAGAGGGCAGAGAGAGAACCCTCAGACATTCCTGGAAGACGCTGAACTAAGAGTAAACACCTATAAACCTCTCAGACCCCAGACTGTTGGTTCCCTTTCTCTGAACCCTGAGCTCCACGGAGCCGATGTTTTCCCAAATGTTACTTAGCACCCGGTGCTCTTGCCCTCACTCTGGCTTTCATGGTCCAGGCCCGCTCAGGTTCATTCTTTTGTTCATCTGTCCTTTCATTCCCTTAACTCTATTTTTGTGTGCTTGGGGGAATACTTTATTCTATGAAGAATAAGAATTATTGATTGGTGAGTAAAAAAATAAAAATCAAGATTTCAAGGTGCTGACCTGCAGAGGTTTTGAATCTTGGACTTTTTCCAATATATGAATGCATTTGTGTCAACTTGTGATGGTCAGTCTTTATTGTTAACTTGACTGGAGACATTCCTCTGGATGTATCTGTAAGGTAGAAAGATTGATACTGGATGTAACTGCCACTGTCACATGGGTTGGGATCATGGAATAAATAAAAAGAGGAAAAAGAACTCCATCCCTCATTTCTTTTGACTTTCTGACTTCATGCACAACGTGACCAGCTGCTTCATGTTTCTGCTGCCACAACTAGAGTCACTGGACATGCCATGTCTTCCTTGCCATGATGGGTTGCACCCTCAGTCTGGGGATCACTTAGAGTGACTTTCATTTGGTATTTTGTCATAGCAAGAGAGAAGTACCTAAACGTTTACCCATGCTTGGTGGCACAGCCATAATCTCCCTTTCTATCATCAAATCTTTACCTAAGAAGTTCCTTATATCCTCCTTGTACCTATTACCCACAGCTATTTTCATTGTTCTAAAGTATGCAAACATAAAATATGCCTTCTTAACTATTATTCTATGCACATTTTAATCACAATAAGTGCTTTCATAATGGGGTGCAGTCACCAGCAACATCCATCTCCACAACTCTCTTCATAGTGCAGAACTGAGACTGTACACACTCAATAAAAATTTGGCAACCACTGTTTTTCCTGACTATGATTTTCACTATTCTAGGTACCTCATGTCAATGGAATCATGGAGTCTTTTTCTCTCTGTAACTAGCTTGTTTCACTTAGCATATAGGTTAATCTGTGTTACTGTGTATTTCAGAATTCCTCCCTATGTGTATGTCACATCTTTCTTCCCATCCATCTCTCTGATGACACCTGAGTTGCTTCCACAGGTTAGTTATTGTAGACAATACTTTTGTGAATGTATTTCTGTTCAGGGATTACTTTTTACGGCAAAAGGATGACTCTGGCTGATGGATATTTGTGGCAACTGATCACAGCACTGCTCCGTGGAAGGCACTCCTAAATCAGAGAAGGCAGAAACAACTAAGTTGTAATAGTTAAGCAACCATGAATATAAGATTCATCATGCTTGGGAAAAGAGGAGAGAGTCAAGGGGATGGGACACCAGCTTGGAGTTCTCAATCTCAAGCGAGTTATTTAGCTGTTTTGAGCCTTCTTTTTGGTACTTAGGAAAGTAGCATTGTGCTTTTGTCTCATCTGTTCATTGCATATCTGTTGCATGTGCAGTTGAATGGGAGAATGCAGTGAGCGTATTTTATCAAACAAAAGGCATTAAGTGAATGACAGTTGTCATTCCCCGAAGGGCCTGGCATGTAAACATGCCCAACAAATGTTGTTGGAATTAATAACCATTTGCTTAAATCTGCATGTAGCAGCCTTTGTTTGGAATTCTTATTCTCTTGTCCCTAGATTGGACTTTCTGTTGACTCTCCTTTGCAGGGATGGCCCAATTGTACTAGCTCTGTTAAGTACAAGCAGGTATACACATCTCCGTGTGCTACTGTTTGACCCAAGAGAACAATGGCATTGATGTTTGGATGAACTAGGCCTCTCAGGAGAGTAAAGGCAAAATAGTGGGTGTCACAGAGAGTTTGGGAACATTGGTGTCCAGAGAAGACTCCAGGGGACATATAGTATGCCACTAAGTAGGCATGTCTCAATTTTCAATGTATGTAAGAATGACTGGAGATACTGTGAAATATGGACTATGCTTCTGTGGGACTAGAGTGGAGCCTGATGTATTCTTCATGTCTGTTAACCTCTTTTGGTGGTATGATTGCATACAATCCACCAAACATATAACATACATCAAGAGCGCATCCTGTCTGCAAGGCTGAGTAGAGAGCTGGGGCACAGAAAGATTCCTGGTCCATACAGCACACCAGTGATATTCTGTGCACCTGTCTAAGGGGAAATAGGCTTCCTTCCCTGCACCCACACGATTCTCCATAATGCTGCCCTAGCAACTGTGTCTTGGACCAGAAGACTAGTCTTAACGTTCTTCTTTCTGTTGGTCTCTGAACGGCTGGGGCATTTAAGTCAGTTGTTCACAGACATTTACACAAGCGTACTTTGCTCCAAGGTCTGAAGCATATGTGGATAAGACAGTGATAAATGTGTAAAAATTGAAGCTGGAGGTCAGTGGCTGGAGCTGGGGTGTTAGCTCAGCTGTGAGGACTCATCTAGCCTTTGACCTATAGAGGCTGAGATGTGAGTAAATTGACACCCATGGGACCCTGCAGGAGCTGAAGATGCACAGCATCTCTCATTTAGGAGTTGATGAGCAGAACCTGGCCTTGCAGGTCAGAGGTGTAAGGTCTTACCTGGAGTTTTGAATTCCTGTCTGCTCCCAAGCATGGTCAAAGCTCTCCCTACTGCAGGCTGGGTCCTGAAGGTCACTCCTGGTGTGAGACACAAGTGACCAGGTAGATTCTGTTCAGGCCTAGCTCTGACCAATGGGCGCATCCTTACTAGCTACAAAGCAGATGTATTAGAATTCTTTATAGCCAGACTTTCTTTGGACTGCCAGCTCCCAACCAAATGACAAAGAGACTTTTTATTAATTATGAAAGCTTGACCTTAGCTCAGTCTTGTTCCCAACTAGCTCTTAAAACTTAAATTGGCCCATTTCTATTCATCTGCATTCTGCCTTGTGACTCATCTGTCCTCCTTACTGTATATCTGACTTCCTCCACACCTTACTGGCAATTCTAGACTTTCTGATTATTTCCCCAAGTTCCTCTCTCCCCTGAAATCCAATATATCCTTTCCTGCCTTGCTATTGGCCACACAGTTCTTTATTAAACCAATTGAAAAGCACGTTAGTAGGGACACATCTTCACAGTGTACAAAAAGATTGTTCCACAATGTATCTTTTTAAAAAATTTTTAAATTTCTTTTAATGTCACTGCCCACTGTATCTATAATTGGATTCTTAAAGGACTCCTTGAGCCTTTATCCATTCTTATATCACTTGGTTCCCACCTTAATCTCTAAGTGCCATTACCATGCCTACACTTCTGTGACACACACAGAGAAAGATGATTAGACAGACAGACAGACAGACAGACAGATAGATAACCCCTCTCTGATTACCTCTCTTCACCTTGACTCCCTCCTTGCTGGCTACTATCCACTGTTGACAACAGTTGCCTCTCTCTTGCAGCAATGCTCTGAACTAGGCTTTATCCCAGAGACTGAATGAATGAGTTGCCTTCTGAGCACCCAGCAAACTTCACGGTGGGGAGGAGGCTACTCTCATGTTCTGTCATCCATGCCAAGACAGCCACGATAGTTAGGAGAACAACACAATGCAATGTGTTCTGGTAGAGAAGGAAGAGCTGGTCTGTGAAGGCTAGGTCAGTAGAATGTCCTAGGAGAGAAGGACAGTTGGGCCATCCCTCCTGCCCTCTCTTTTCACCTTCCCACCTCTTTCCTTCTAGCAGGCTCATTTTGAGCAGCTGTTGCACTTTGAAGGGATCATCAGGGACAATGGTCTTAGTGGCTTTTATTGAGTGTTCTTGTGGCTCGAAGAAAGAAACAGTATCCTTTACCCAGCACTTTTCCCTAACTGGGTCATGAGGGGCTTCCTGATCAGAGTGGACCCTATAGACAGGAAGGAGGAGAAAGCACACAGGGACAAGGTGGCCTTTGCTGTGTGACATGAGGTAGCAGAAAGGGGCACAGGCAGAAAAAAAAAAGTCAGTGTTTGTTTTCTTACCTAGTGTATCTTAATTTGATTTTTCTGTAGTGACCTTGGTGTTTAAATGCCTTTGTTCCTGTGGGGCTGCCATAAAGCTTCAGTGTTCATGGGCTTTGCAGGAATAGAGAGCAGTTGACTTGCCTGGCTGTTGGGAACCTGGAAGTGTTTATCAAGCCCGATAAGTTGAATTAACTGGGTGTCAAGCACCCCACTTGGCTTCCTAGGGCTTTTATGCACTACCTGAGAAGGAGAAGCCCTCTTCAATGCTCTATTGTTTTACATCCTCCTCCTCCATCAGCACAGACACTCACATTGATGCAGGGCAGCAAAACTTGTTGATGGGCTCATTCCTTTAGATTCCAGAGAGAGGAAGGAAGGGTAGGGAGTCTTTCCTGCCTTCTCTCTCTCCCAGGAATGCCCAGGTGAGTTGACCCTATATGATCAGGACAAATAAGACAGCAGGATGCACTGCCCTGGGACATTATAATCTCTGTTTGATGAGCTAAAAGTCAGAATCACCCAGTTTTTATGAGCTTTAAAGCAGTCCACGAAACCAGAATTCTCGTCTCAGGAACAACCGTATGGCTCTCCCATCTCAGGCCCAGCGTCTGCAAGGCACTGGCCATTTCTGTTATCTGGGCTGTACAAGCTAGTTCTGCTGCTTGTTTTGCAGGCTGCTTTCTTTGCTTGGAATGTGCCTCAACCCCCACCTTCCACCCCTCCCACCCCTCCCGCCCCCACCCTCCTCACTAACCCAGATAGTCTTGTGGCTGATGGAGCTCTGGGCTTGGCCAGTTCCCTCCCTTCCCCTGCCCCACATCTAATATCCTACCTTACTTATATATCTTGTGTGTTTTCTTCTGCACTGATCTCTCTCTGAATTTGTGTACAGCATTTATCTATTTCCCTTTTTAAACATTTAATGCTTTTGTTTGTTTATTGAGACGGGGTTTGATTATGTAGCCCAAGCTGGCATTAAACTCTTTTTTAATAATCATATTACAGTTCATTTTCATTTAAGATTAAAAAGACAGAAAAGCATTTTATGTACTGACTGAACGATATTATCTTAGATCAGACAATGTTGGCTGAGCCTATTCTTAGCTATTTCACTTGCCATATTAAAAATTTCTCTGTGCCTTGGTCACCACAATGGAGGTCTTACTAACTAGTATCCGTATTTTGTCATTAGCATTGAGTACAAGAATATATGTAATACTTTTGGCCAGTGTCTTACTCCTGGTAAGCCCTGAATAGTAGACAGCCTATATTATTACTATTTTGCTAATTCTTATTCACAGGTGGCTCTTCTGAGAGTCCTTTAGGGGCAATTTGATAATACGCAGGTGCTATCTGAAATCCTCTTTCTCTCCTTCTCAAATCAGCAGAAGCCTTAAGGGGGAGTTTGTTGCAAATGACTTGGAGGATAGCAGAATATGCAGCCATTGTATACAAAGGAGCATAAACTTTAAAGACAGAGAAGGAACTGGCATGTGTGAGTGGTACATTCAGAACCATAGGAGAAACCACCCAGTAGACTATGGTTCACACACAGACACATACGCGCGTGCATGTGCACCCACCCCCCCCCCCACACACATACATACACACACACACACACACACACACACACACACACACACTATGAGGTGCTTGGCTAAATGGGAATGAATGACTGGGATGGGGAAGACATCAAACAGCAGAGCCTGTAACAAGGAGGCCTGGGCCTGTTATTCTAGCATCAAGGAATCTGTGTTTTATTATTTGTGTAAATGACTTCAATTCATTTGTTGGTTCTTATTGTTACTTCTTATTTCCAACCAGCGTGTCTGGTATTCTCCATATCTGCATGCTGCTGGGCACAGACCTCAGCCCAATAGCCAGAATCTATAGCTAGAGAAAGAACATTCCAGAAAGGTTCTTGGAAATCACGTCACCCAAACATGTTTATTTAATGATGAGAAAACTACAACCAAGGAAGGAACCTTTATTTATTCAGTAATTCGGTAATGATTTATTGAGCCAGTTTGCTGTGCAAGGCCCCAAGCTAGGGGAGAAAATCAAAAGGAGCCATCCTCTCTTTCAGAGTGAAGCATCCACAATTAACTCTTAGAAAAGACTACTTAATAGATGCAATATGCAAAGAGCTGGGGCCTGAGAATTATAAGCTTTGAGTTCCAATCTAAATTCCATCACCCTTAAAAAAAAGAAAATCTAACCCAGAGGAATTTACTGAGCCTTGGCTCTTTCATGTGTAAAATGTGGAAGATGGTGTCTGGACTGTGAATCTCACAAGGAATTTATGAGCGCACAGATAATCCTGACACATGCTGATGCTTGATGGCCTATAAAGCAATTTGTAGACGATGCTTTTGTTGCTGGTAGGATGATAATTTGCAAACAGGGAATTGCGGCGGCAGGAATAATATAATGCGAAAATGAAAGGGATGGCTGTAGAGGTGGAAGGAGGATTGTGGCTTGGGGAGGGAGGAGACTCCTGAGAGCAAAGGCTGAGCCCCAAACCTTTATTCTGAGAAGTATGTGTTTTCCCTACTATTTGGAATAAACGGAAAGGGGATTTTCTCCATGAGGAGTGGTTCAATCGGGTGGCAGCCAGGACACTTTAGCATCCAAGTTTGTCCTTTGGGGAGCATGAGGAAGGATGGGAGTGAAGCTCGGTAGAACTGGGGTGGGAACCACTAAGGGAACTGGCAAAAGGCTCCTTTAAGGTGGAGAGTTTGGTATAAAAATAGTGTGTTTATTTTCTACTACTAAAACAAGATAGTTTGAGGCTGGATAACTTTATAAAAAAAAGGCTTATCTAGTTCATATTTCTGGAGTTCCAAGGGCATGGTACCAGCCTCGGTTCAGCTCTGCTGAGGGCATGCAGTTGATGATGTTAGAAAATGGGAGCAGAGATGGAGAGGATACCACAAGACAAGAAGCTAAGGAAGAAGGAGAGTGGTCAGAAGATGCTCCTGTAAGAGCCTTTGGAAGAGCATTATTCAGTCATTCGGGGTCCTGAAAACATACCCCTGTGACCTTCAGGTTTCCCACTTATCCCCACCACTTTCCAACATCCCTTCCCTGTTGACCAAGCTTCCAAAACATGAATCCCTGCGAAACAGACTACTTCCAGCCTGTAGAAGACATTGATGTGGCAAATTCGAAGGACAAGATATGGCTTAAAGTGGACCTGAAGTTAATGTAGGCACGGTTTAGATGAACCATTTTACCAGGCAGACCTGAGCTAAGCCAGGAGAGAGAAAGAGAGAGAGAGAGAGAGAGAGAGAGAGAGAGAGAGAGAGAGAGAGAGAGAGAAAGTGTTGAGAGGACAGCTTGGTGACACAAGATAAAGATTATTTGCTTGCAATTGTGATTTATATTCAGAGACAGCCTCCATCCCATTGTAGCTGCCCCTGGAAGCCACATGTGGCCTTGTGAAATGTGTGGTTAATTCTGCAGGAGAGCCTATCAGGGTGGGGATGCTGAGAGCAGTCATCATCTGGAGTGCATATGAAAAATGGGTGCACGGTAGATGGGACCCATTCAAATGAGCATCTTTCTGGGGAGTAGAACAGCAGCACCCTGGGGCTCCTTGGCATTTGTGGTACCCAGCACTGTACTCCAATTCTCCATCACAGGATCTCTCTTCCCACTTCAGAGAGTTAATGGGATCTTAAGGCAGGGGGCATTCATTCCCTGAGGAGGGATAGATGGAATTTTCTCAGAAGACATGCATCTATTAAACTCCTGTGGTTTGTAGAAACAGCCCCGTGGATGGTGACAGCTTGGAGAACGACAGAAGCAATGCTTGTGGCACTTCCCAAGTGTTGCTATTCATGGACCTCCATTCCAGCATGTCCAAACCTGACATTTTAACTTCTTCCTTAAAAACAGATGCCCCCTCTTCAGACAAAATCACCATGTTGCTGCCCCCGCCATAGTCTGTTCATTGTCCTCAATGCTCTGCTCTAACCCCCACCTGCCACCTCTGCTTCTCCTGCAGCTGCATCATTGCTGCATCAGGTCTAGGTCTTCCACGTCCAAGTGAACAAGACAAGCTGAGCTCACATCACCTCAATTGTACTCACTTCTCTGCCCTACTCTGAGTGGTGAGATCGCTTACATTGCTTTCCCAGCATTTGCTTTGTTTCTTCACTGGGCCACCTTGAAGTCTTCTTTAGGTGGCCTCTCTGTGGTAGGCACTGGGGGTTCTAGGCAGAGCAAGAGCGGCTTCTGATCAAGGTACCCACCACTTAGTGAGGAGGCAGCCATAGGAAGAGTTTATGTTCAGTGTGACTTAGATGGTGAAGGCCAGCTATGACTGGGGATGCAACCTTTTGATGACTGCTCCTTTAGGTCATTTCCTCCACCTAACAAAAATGCCAGAGATTGAGTTGGAAACCGCGTTCACATCATATTAAAAAGAAGCTAAATAGTTTTTTTATCAGTTCCAACCTCCATCTACCTACTAGTAACATTTTGTGTTTTTACTAATAGCTTTTCTTCATATACTTATACTTAAAGAAATATGATACTTGATTATTTTATTTTACAGACTACATTTGTTTTTCTACTGAGGCTCTAACATTTATAAAACATCTTCTTTGTTCCTTGTTGTAGAGAAAACGCACAGCTACTTCTAAATGTTTTATACAGTAAGAACTACAAGCAAACAGATCTCATGTGTTGCTTGAGGATCACATGTGCTAGGACTTTGACACATGTCCTTTCCGAGTTCTGAGTCTACACACACATGTAAATGTACACATGGGTGCTGACATCAATCTTCTGCTTTCTTCATCATCGCGCATTGGCTTTTTTATTTCCCTTGAATTGCTTTCCTTTATCTATATGACATCACATATAGAATATTATAAATCATTGAAACTCATTTTGTAGATCCTTAAGGTACCTCTATATATTCACGATGAGGAACTGACTCTCTCTCTCTCTCTCTGTATGTATGTGCATGTGTATGTGTGTGCGTGTGTGTGTGTGAGAGAGAGAGAGAGAGAGAGAGTCTGCAATCTAGCTCATTGTTTTCCCTGCTGTTGATCCCGAGAAGATGACTTGCTCTGGCAAAGATTGTAAACAGCTACAGTAATGGTCTGCATGTGTCATCAGTAGAATTAAAATATAATTGCCAGTGACCCCGTCAATTTTAGCTACCCTGTCCCTTGTCACAGGTGGGGGCTGAGATTTGATTTTAACTAATAGACTATAGCAAAGACTGTCACTCCCAAGGCTATGTTTTAATATGTGGCAAAATAGGGTTTTGCAGATGTTACTAGGAGCCAAACATGTGACCTTAAAGGAGAGATTAGTTTCAACGAGTCTTTTTTTTTTTTTTTTTTTTTTTTTTGGTTTTTTCGAGACAAGGTTTCTCTGTGGTTTTGGAGCCTGTCCTGGAACTAGCTCTGTAGACCAGGCTGGTCTCGAACTCACAGAGATCCACCTGCCTCTGCCCGCCCGGCCCTCAACGAGTCTTAGTCGTCAGGAAAGCCCGTTATAATAGAGTCTGGAAGCCAGGGTCCTTCTTTTTCGCTAATCTTGAAGAAGTTACCCACCAAATCTGCAGCTACAAGCAGATGAAACCTGCCAGTCCTACATGAGCTTGAAAGACGATAGAGCTGCAGATGAGGTCCAAGTCCTAGCAGACATTACCATACTGTTTGTGAGGTGCTAATCCTAGAACTCTCCTACCTCCTCTCTGGGTTCCTAGCCCATGGAAACTTTGAGACAGTATATGTTGTTTTAATCTTTTGAAATTTTGATGATTTGCCGCAGATGAAGAGAGCACTGATATGAGAACTGCCTCTGATAAATCATGCATGATTTAAACTTCTTTTAAGCCCGTCCAATGTCCACATAAATTTTTGTCAATACTAGATATTGTTAAGCTTTAAATTTTAGAGAATCTAAGAAGGCAAAATAATACTTTGGCATCTGTAATTTAGAGCTAAGATTGTTGTTTTCTGTGTCTTAATTTAAAAGTTGTTCACTATATGTGCATAGCTATTTTGCTTACATACATGTCTGTGTACTATGTGCATGCCCATGGAAGCCAGAAGAAGATGTTGGATTCTCTAGGACTGGAGTTACAGTTGTTAAACACCATGTGGGTGCTGGGAGCCAAACACAGGAGGTCCTCCAGAAGAGCAACCAGGGTTCTTAATTGCTGAGCCATCCCCCACCTCTACTGTGATGTGTGAGTCCATTTTGTGTGCTATAATTACCATTAATGAATAAAGAAACTACTTTGGACATATAGCAGGGCAGAACTTGCCTAGGCAGGGAAAATTAAGCTGAATGCTGGGAGAAAGAAGGGCGGAGTCAGAGAGAAGCCATATAGCCCCACCAGAGATAGACACCGGAACTTTAATCGGTATGCCACAGCCATGTAACAATACACAAATTAATAAAAATGGGTTAAATTCATATGTAAGAGTTAGCCAATAAGAAGCTAGAGTTAATGGGCTAAGCAGTGATTTAAATAATCCAATTTTATGTGATTATTTCAGGTTTAAGCTAACCAGGCAGCTGGGAATCAACAAGCAGCCTCCAACTACATTTGACGGCCAATTGGGACTCGAACCCATGACCCTGGTATTAACAGTCCCATGCTCTACCAATGGGAACCAACAAGTGACCTCTCTCCAACAAATTGGTGCCCACATGGCTAACTAAAATCCACTTAATGATTATTTTGGGTCTAAGCTAGGCAGGCAGCCAGGAACCAACAAGCAACCTCTCTCCAACACTACTATATTTTAATCAAAAATTAATTTGGCTAATGACAAAATCATATCCTCTTTCTAGCTTTGTCTTTTTCATATTGATTTAAGTATGTTTGCTTCTTCTGCTGGACATGGTAGTCTTTATTATGGTTGTTGTTTTTGTTTTTACTAATATCATTTATATTAATTAGTGACCATAGACATGTATTCTCTTCCTCTGTGAGCTTTTAAAGTGTCATTCTGTCCATCTGTATGGACATTTGTTTGATGGATAGCAAGGAGAGCCAAGATAATATAACCACATGTACACAGATAAGCTAATGATGAGGGGGACCTGCAGTTCATTAAGGAGATGGAGATGGCAAGGTGGGGATTTGCTCAGAGGGCCTTCAGAAATACCATGGGCATGCTTTGATATTCTTCAGGCAAGGTTCCTTACTATTTGTAGCATGTTGGTGAAGAAATGAAATAATAGAGTATTTTATGGCTTAGACTGGTGGGTAGCAAGTTCACCAGGGACCCTCTCTCTCATGGATGTGGACAACCAGTGGCTGTGGGCCTTTAAACTCCCCCAGAGAAGGAAGCACAGCCATACCCTTATTTCCAGTGGGTGGATGAATAAACTGTTCCTGGAGATACTCTTCCGTTCTCTAGTAGACAGACTATTTGCTTTTATGGTAGTCCCTCTGCAGACAGAGCCATGACTTTGAGGATGAGCAGATTAGCAAGGGTGTTTGACATACAAGCATCCCCTTTGACATGCTGGCATAGTGCAGTCTAGTCTGTGGGCGGGGGTAGGTGTGGGTTGGAAGAAGAAGCATTCTTTCTTGCAATAGAAAAATCTTAGTGGGATGTTAAATGTTTAATGTTACATTAAAATATCTGGCAAGGGGAAAGAAAGCAATTTGTTCTGTTCCAAGATGCCAGATAGTTCCTCAAACCATCTAAAAGGAAGCCATGCTGCCCACAGTGTGTAATTGCATAAATGAAGATGATCTACTGGGCAGGAGATGTCTTCTCACAGGACATTTGGAAATACTTGGACACTTGTTCAGTTATCTAGCATCTGGTATGGGTAGAGGCCATGAATACTCCTAAGTGTTCTAAAATGCATGAGGTGGGCCCCAATAACAGAACTATGTGGCATCAAATGTTCACCCCAAGGAGACAGAGAACCCCTGGTCTGGTAGGAATGAGAGCATGGTAGGGGCTGGAGAGATGCTTCAATGTAAGAGCACTCGCTGTCTTTCCAGGAGACCTGAATTTGGTTCCAGCGTTCACACCAGGCAGTCACCTCACAACTACCTGTAGTGCCAGGGGATCTATTGCCTTCATCTGGCCTCTGTGGGCACTGCACTCTTGTATGTATACACACACACACACACACACACACACACACACACACTAATATTTTTTTAAAAAATAGTGTTGTGTCTGAATCTATGGTATGTATAGATTAGAGACATATGAAAGTATCTCTGAGCACTGTGCCATGTCCTTTCGATATGGCCTCTGTAAATGGAGACTGCCCTTTCATTTCCCAGCCATCCAGACCCAAATAATCACACAAAAATTATATTAATTATAGCACTGTTTGGCCAACAACTTGGGCGTGTTCCTAGCTGGTTTTTATATCTTAAATTAACCCATTTATATTATTCTATGTATCACCACAAGGCTGTGGCTTATTGGTAAGGTTCTGGAATCTTTCTCCTTTGGTAACTATGTGGCATCTGCCTGAGTCTGCCGTCTTTCTCCCTGCATTCAGTTTAGTTTTCATGCCTACCTATATTCTGCCTTGCCGTAGGCCAAAGCAGCCTCTTTATTAGCCAACAGTAATAAAACATATTCATAGCATAGAGAGGGGAATCCCACATTAGGCTTCCCAGAATTTCTTCTTCTTCTGGTATTTTTTCTGAGTACCATTTTGCCTTCTTAATGATGGGAACCCTAGAGAGGTTCAACACTATGGGGTATGAATCTCTCAGTTCACCTGTAGGGTTCTGGCCACAAATAACACTGATTGTCCTATAGCTGAAAGGACCTTTCAAAAAAAACACATCTATCTTTGAAGTAGGAGGATATTTCCTCAAACCACAAATTAAACAACTCTAAATACTGGTTGCTGTTTGCCAAGGTTCCCATATCTGATCCAACACGACAAACACAAACACTGACTTCATCTTTGATTCTGATGATGTTATTTGCCAGTCCAGATAAAAACTGTGTCTGGCAGGAGAGGTCAGCTGTGGAAGGAGACAAGAGGCTGTATATTTAAAATTATGAGAGCGGATAAATATTTGATGTATAGTAACTAAAACTGGACATTGCTTATGTATGGGTCAGAACAGACTATGTGGATTCTCAGTGCCTGGTATGGGGAAGGTAACACTGTAATAAATTAACATTAAATTTGTCTATGCATCTCTAGCTTAATGTGATTTTTAGAGGTAATGGAGATATATGTACACTGTATAAAGATGCTCAGAGGTTCTTCTGCCTTTTGGTTTGTTTCCAGATTGATTCCACTGAGCAAGGTTTTCTTTTCTTCTCTTTCTAATGTTTGTTGATGGTGGCAGTATTCTTTTTCTGTCCCAGGAGAGATACAGAAAAACAAACATTACAAAAAAATAAGTATTGGCCTTAAATTGTCACTCATAAAGAATCCTGATGCCTATGTTCTGTTTCCATGAACCAATTTTGCAGAAAGAGATTTTTTTTGTGTCTTGCGTCTGTTTCTCAGAAATAGTCTCCGTGGGACAGGATCTGGATTGACAGCAGCAAATGGGATTTGCATGGAGACAGCATCTCCAACCAACAATTCCACAGAGGGTTCTCAGCCTCATCATTCTTAATCCCCCTTGGCAGGAACTCCCACCCCTTTTTCCTGCATCTTGCCTCCCTCCCTTAGTGTCTGTCTCCTGCCTTGGCTGTTTTTACTGTGGCCATGCTGGCTCCTTTGCAGGTGCCCAGCCACCTGTCCCATTCTGCCCCTGTGCTCTCTCTTAGGGAACTTTCATTGACTCCCAAGGTCTTAACCACTGACTCTACAGACAGTTCTGAAATTCCTACCTCTAGCTTCCATCAGTCATAGACTCACCGGCCACCGAGATGAAAACATACAGTTAATCTCTTCCCAATAGTCTACTTCCAACAAAGAGAAAATCTCTGCTTATGCAGGGGAAGACACACAAAGTGGTATTTTGATGTGTCTTGCCCTTTTAGATTTGGGAATAATGTTAGGGTAGCTTAAAATGAATCTATTCCCTGTATTAGGACCCTTTCTACAAACGAGAGTTGACATCTCTGTAACCCTCCTTATTTTTATTGTCACTACTACCCTACTGCCA
Source organism: Microtus oregoni (assembly GCF_018167655.1). Taxonomy (NCBI): domain Eukaryota; kingdom Metazoa; phylum Chordata; class Mammalia; order Rodentia; family Cricetidae; genus Microtus; species Microtus oregoni. The sequence goes on from NW_024543079.1 coordinate 7,881,313, forward strand.
GCCCAGGCAACAGCTTCTATTTCCTATGAATTCTAAGGTTGTCACATATGTGGAATCATGAAATCCTCAAAGCCCACTGAACCTGGTTTTAATAGATAGATCACTAATTCCTCCATCTCTGCCGGATGTCACTCACCAGTTTCCATGACATCACTCACTAATCTCTATGACGACACAGCTTTGTTCTATACCTGATCAATTATGAAGATGGCAAAACAGGATGAGGGGCTGGAGAGAGGCCTGGAAGACTGGAACAGGAACAGCTGCTCTGGAGGGGTGGATCCTCCTCCCTAGACTTTTAGAATTTGAAGCCCAGAGGTTGTTAGAGACCACCTGACCACTATAAATAGAAGTAGCATCTAGTAGTGAGCGAGTAGGGAACTTTGGGGACACTCTACTCTTTGGAGGAATTTGATATTCTGCGGTCCTTTTTATGCCTGAGCTGAACACTGCTGTAAATGTTCACAATGAACTTCAGTTCGGTTTCTCTTCTAGCTGCATGCATCCACTGCCATGTATGACAGCCTAATTGTTCAGTGGCTGCTTCTCACACATGGGAGATTTTCCCAGCTACTTTTATACCAAGGGAAATGGAGGGAAAAATGATGTTGAAGATGTGGAGGTTGTTTTCGTTCACAAAGATAATGAAATTTACTAAAGGTGCTCTAATGTGAGCTAAGAGGAGAGACTGTCTTTTGGTCCTTAGCTTAGCATGGCAGGAGCTGATAGCATAGGCAGGTGGAGATGGGTTAGAGATCAAGTGGATTGGCAGGCATCCTAAATGGGAGCTCTGTGTGGTCCTTACCAAGAGCGAATGAGTTCCATAGAACCGGGCAGCACTCTCAGGGCGGATTGCCCCCATGGCATCAAAGCATGAGACACCGAAGACCCTTTTACCAACCTTGTCCTAAAACTCTTGATTATGTTAATGTCTTCATCTTCTCTGGGTTAAAGGAGAGCTGAGGAACCAAAGCCTAATGGAAAAGGCCCTGTCTGTCAGCCTGGAACTCTGGGTGCAGGGCCTCAGAGAGAGCATCCTTAATAGTGCCTCAGTGTGCTTCCGTAGGTTCTAGTGGACCCCCAGGGTGACTTAGCGTGCTCCAGTGCACCCCAGTGTGCTCTTGGCTCTGTCTCTCTGTTATTTCCATGAGATATTGGTTGCACTTTTTGTTCCCTCCTGCACAGAAGTCGGGGAATTGCCTGCTTTTCTGGGCAGGAGTTCTTCAGAAATCCTTCCACAGTATGGCATAAGTGTCAGGATGGAGTCTTTAGTGAGGCGACCATCTCTGTTAAGACTGTGGAAGCTGCAGAGTCCCTGAGTTCAAGGCTTGTATTTGTCTTGTACCTGTGCTTGGCTTACAACCTACATTGTCTATTATCTTCATTCCAATTAACTCTTTCATTGTCATTGTCTCTGCTCCCAGAGAGAAAACTGTGGCTTAGCAAGATGTAGGTTCTAACCTGCAAAGACCTGAGTCTAGGGTGAGGGATTAGGAGTAAAACCCATTAGAAACATGCCACACTCTCCCTGTCCAATTATTGGGCTGCTTTAGCTTGCTTCAGTGGCTTTGCGTGGCATCCTCAGTTACTCACAGTAACAAATGATCATGAACATGGTGATTTTTCTTTAAGGGCTGGGGTGAGAAGTTGCAGACAAAACAGCTGACACCTGTGGGCACCTGAACTCTATTTGCTAAACTCTCAGCTCACAGAACAGCCCTTTGCCCAGTAGCAGTTGACTCTAAACTTCATCCCATCTTCTGTAATCCGCTGCATCCAGTATACCTTACTGAACATCAGCTGGGTGTGGTAGAGCACACCTGCAATCTTACCTCTCAGGAAGGGAGTTTCGAGACAGGAGGATCACGAGGCTATGGCTAGCCTGAGGTACTTGTGGGATTCTGTCTCAGAACAAGTCCGCAAGTGTGGGTTTGCAATGCTCCGGGGAATTACAGTGTCTTAGGACTGGGAAAGAGAAGCCACAGTTTCCAGATTGCCATTTTATGAACCTGTCTCCATGACACAGTTCTTTATTTATAGCTTAACGAACATGCTCCCTTGATCTCCATGTCTTCTTTCTGTTTTGACATTACACGACATTTTTAGGCGGTAATATTTATTGAACCTTTTTTTTTAGTGTTTCTGGATTTTGAGTAAAAACCTGTAAAGCCGTTAGACATTCCTACGGCTTTGAAGAATTTTATTTTCTCTCTCTTTTCTTGTCTCCTAGGATTTCAATAAATATTTTTATATTTAAAATTTGACCTGTTTGGGGTTTGTTTTCGTATGTGACATAGAAAATGATGCATTTCTAAGAAGTTACTCTTTGGGATGCCCCTTTAATAACTATGCTAAATGTCCCTGGACACTGAGTTCTGGCTCTGAACTTTCAGATGTTCTAATGGGAATGGCCAATTCCTGTTAATATGTTGGTTAATTGTTAAGGTTTCTTGTGTCCTCTACTCCCTATTCATTTCCAGAGAAGCTGCCACACCTACCTTGTCACTTGACCATATGAGGCAGGCTTGTGATTGTCTATCTGTCTTCATCCTACAGAGCTGTGATCTCCTCAAGGGTAGGGACCAAACCTCCTCGGCTTTTCTGCCGTTCAGGAGTTAGCTCACGCCTGGCAGGTAGCAGGTGTCCTCTGCCATTATCAGTTGCATCACAAGCCACCTGAAACCTAATGGCCGCGCTATTTCATTTTGATGATAACTGTTTCCGTGAGTTGTGATTGAGTTCATCTAGATGGCCTCACTGTTGGAGCTCTCCACGTGGTTGCATCAGGAGCTGGTGCTGGAATCGCGGATGAGAATTCCTCACATCCAAGCCAGGTGGGGGATGCTGGCTGTCACTGGGACCTCAGCTGGGCCTTCTGGCTGAAGCCCCTGTCATGTGGCCTGCATTTCTATAACATGGTGACTACCTCCAAAAGCTGGAGAATTTGGCAGAAGCTGTGTCATTCTTTGTGACAAAGCCTCAGAACTGTCGCATAAAAGCACAGCTGCCATGTTCCATGGTCTGAGAACGTCACAGAGGTCTGCTTAAGTTCAAGACAAGGAAACATCAATTCAGTGTCTTGATGGAGAGTGATAAGATCACAGAGGAGAAAGTGGCAGAGGCATGTCCATTATCAGAAAATATAACCCAATAATCTAGGCAGGGGATTGTGAGTTCATTTTGTCTTCATATCCCATCTCATCCCATCCCTTCATAAATCATATCATATCATATCATATCATATCATATCACGACTGCCCATTCTACTGTTGTATCAGTTCAGTTCACTATAGCTGTTTATCAAATAGATGCAAACGTGCAATTCAGATCACTGGTGTGGTTACTTTGTGAGCCTAGACTTGACCTAGGATCTCTGATGAGATAAGACCAGGTGCTGTCAGGAATGCTGCTTATTTAGTTGTTTTGGTTTTGTTTGTTTGTTTTGTTTTTAGTTTTTCCAGATAGGGTTTCTCTGTATAGTTCTGGCTGTTCTGGAACTTACTCTGTCAACCAGGTTGACCTCAAACTCAGAGATCCGCCTGCCTCTGCCTTCTGAGTGCTGGGATTAAAGGTGTGCACCACCACTGACCAGCAGGAATGTTTTCTTCTACATCTCCCCAGGCTGGAGGTGAAGTCAAAATGCTGCATTCCTGGGGAGGTTTTTCCATCAGCACCACAGTCCCAGGAGCCACGGGGGGTGGCAGCACTGTGGCTCAGCTCCGTGCTTCTTGCCTATAAACTTTCCTCTTCCATTCAAAGTACCAGCTTACTGAAGTTGGTTTTCCGTCTACTTTCTGAAGCAAGTGCTTTGCAGAAGATGGATGCAAGGGAAGTGACACATTAAGTATTTCTGCTGAAATGTGGGGCTTCTGCTCAAATGGAAGGTGTCTTGTTTATGACTGGCTCACAAATTGAAGAATGGAACTCGCTTTTTGCACAATTGAGTTTATTGTTTTTGCTCTCAGAGGTGGCTCTTGCTAGTGGAGAAAGCTGAAAGTGCTTGAGGAAGCTGTCTGATTTGATTCTGCCAGATAAAGTAAGCAGGGCAGTGTGTGTGAACCACAAGAGATTGAATGAGAGAGTTCTCCCATGCCTACGAGGACCTCACTCATTGTTGACCAGTCTCATGGGCAGGAAGGCGCTAATAAGTGAGAATCATGTAAGAAGGTGCTGATAGTGAGCATCATGTAGGATTGCTACCGCTTGGGTCTTCAGGTCAGACTTTAACTACCTAGTGGGTGTATGCCTTATGAGATAACGCATTCTTATGAAAGTCTTTGTTGCGATAGCCTTTGCTGTGTATGGTTGAAGACAGACAGACCCTAAACCCAGATGCTGTAGACTCAAACACTACTCTTCTTTCATACCAGCACATGTTACCCTACTCCTTAGGGCCACAGTGGTCCCATCTCAATACTGAGCCACCTTTTAGAAGTTGAAGAACATTTAAATATAGTTAAACAGTGGCTGGCATACAGTGACTGCTCAATCTGTGTTGGCTACTCTGTCCATTGTTTCTGATACTTAATTGCCACTGTAAATTATGATCTACTCCATATCTCCCTAGATCTACCTGTACAACTTCACATTATTCATCTAATTTAAAATTTTCAGTAGCAATATTTTTTAAAGGAAACATTTTAGCAATATAGTTTAGCAATGTATTTTGCTTAACTAATTTATACAACATTTTTTTTTTATTTAACCAACATAAAAGAGTTGCTGATAATCTGGGTCAGGTGGACCAGGCCTACAATCCCAGCTACTTGGGAGACTTGGGGAAGGAACACGTGTTTAAGGATGACCTGGGATATGTAGTAAGGCCATGTCTCAAAGTTTCAAAGCAGTAAAAGAGGGATGGATCTATACAGCTCAGTTAAGTGTATGCTTAGCCTGCCTGAGGCCATGAATTCAGCTCCTAATCCCCCACATAATCATCAAGGACGTATTTTGCAATCTACTTCAGGTCGTGCTTTTGTTCTATGAGACCTGGTGCACTGCTTACAGCATCTCGCTTTTGCTTTAACTGCATTTCATCTGCTCCATAGTGTCCTGTGTTTGGTCACTGTCACCCTGAGGAGCATAGCTCCAGTGGCTTGTTATTGCATGAATTTAGTCACAGCAGACATGGTGCCTACTGGGGTAGTAGTAGTGGAGGGGTTTTACTCCTTACTAGGTTCTGTGAGATGGCTTCTTTATATTGCCATATAATGTAATTCTTTTTTATGAAGCAAAGTTGAATTTTATTAAGAGAAGGTTTTAACACAGATTTAAGCACAAGCATTAAGGGCAGAAGTGGTGCTTAGGGAGAGGACAGTGTATACCCAAGGCATGGGTCTGGCTTCTTAAGAGAGAGTCATATTGAGTATATTAGCAATATCCATATATATGGTAATTCTTGTGGCCATCTTGCCAGCAAGTATTTTATACCCACTTTATCGCTTCAATAATAAAAGTTGAAGAATTGCCCAGCTTGGAAGGGCAGAATTTGAACGCAGATCTACAAGAGTGAGGCAGCTTTCTTCTGGTGAAGTAGATGATCACTTTCACTGGCAGAGTGATACAAGTCTGTCTAGTGCTGAGGTGAGGCTCACAAACATCATTCACTTTGTATGCCAAGCCTCCCATGTGACCGTGTTTGAAGACAGCTAGGTCAGGACCAAGAGAAGGACTGATCCTGAGTCTAGGGTAAGTATACAGGATAAATCTCAATTACAGCTGTGTCTGTGACCTGTGTCATGACTTAGTGAAAAGTTGGGATCACGCTGTTCATTGGCCAGACTCAGGGCTCCTTCTTTCCAAGGGTAAGAACTGACTGTGGGTCTAGTCTGTGGCCAAGTCAAATGTCAAGCTAAGACTGAGTTCAAGGTTTTGCTTCAATTCAAAGTCAGAACTTACTAATGTCCCAAAGCTAGAGCAGTACACACATCTGGCTCGTAGAGGACTCATTGTTTGCTCATAGTCCTGAGCACACACGAGGCCGTACCTTTGTAATATCGTGATTTTATCCTTTCCCCATCTTGGTGACTCTATGGTGTGCCATACAAATGTCTGTTGTGTACATAGCTGGAGTGTCTTCTAGAGTGCCCACAGGAATGCAGCTTCTCTGGAGATGATAGGGAGTCATAATGGCCAGACACCTCTGCTACCTCACCCTGCATGGGAGCAGGCTCTATGAAGTTAGTTCAGCAGTCATGCAGCATGTGACTGACCAAGGAAAGGCGAACCGAATATTGTTCAAAGAGTCGGTCGGGGCATTTAGGAACCATGGCATAGCATGTCTCTCTCCCTGAATCCTCTCCTGAGCCCACGCCTCCTGACATTGCCAGATCAGGCTCAGAAGGTTATGTCTGTTAGGCATAACCATGTACCAGACAGGGAGCCTCAGGGGACCTGTGTCTGAGGTAAGGGAAGCAATAACCCTACTCTTCCGGACAGACTCAATTGCAGGGATGAACAAGGGGGCATTCTCAAATAAATCATTCATAGAGAAGCACGGTAGAAATGGAGTGAGCAGTATTTTCTCCTTTGTGTAAGAAAATGCAGAAATAACAATACAAGGAGGATGTTGAGTGGTACAGGGAGATGCTCGCAGAGGCAGCTTCCGTTTGCTGAGGTTTCAGGCAGGCAGAGGGCTCTCCACAGTGAGCACGGATGGCTTTCTAGGGTGAGCCGAGGAATATGACCAGCATCAGGTGCGAGGTAACTTCAGCTGTTCCTGAAATTCCGGGTGACATGCCTCCTCTTTCCTGTGCCCTACTGCGTGTCCAGGGATCAGCTTCTCTTTTAGGCATAGTGGGGAGTGTAAAAGGAAGGCTTAACAGGAGCTGTTTGAAATGCCCTAACCTCCTAAATGTGGTTTCCAGTGTTTTCTTCAACTTTACAATCGGGTTGGAAGGATTCTTCATACACCCGGCTCTTGTTAGTTTGAGCCCAAATCAAAATCAGACAGTAAGAATCCAGAATGATGAAGCTAAATATCCCCACATAATAGAAAAGATCATGTTTCTCTGTGACAGATAGGCTGTCCTGATTCTAATATGAAGTGTCCCCACAGGCTCATGTGTGTGAGCACTGGTCCCCAGTTGTGGGCCCTTTTTAGGAGTTTGTGGATCCTTTGGAAAGTAGGACCAGGCTGGCAGACATAAGACATACAAAACAGAAGGCACCCCTGTTCCTAGTTAGAGCCCACCCCTGTACCTGGTCACATCGCTGCTGCCTACTACCCTCGTGGTTTTGCTGTCATGTCCTCCCTGCATGGTAGACTGTGTATCCCTTTAAACCATGAGCCCAAATAATCCTCCCTTTCCTTAGCTAATAATGTCAGCTATTTTGTAACCAGGAGGAAAGCAATTAATACAGATCGGTTCTGAGGATGTGTCACTAAGCAGTGTCATTGCTGTGTGAATGTCACCGTGAATTTATGTACATCAAGATATGTAGTCTACTGTAGGTCTAGGCAATGTGGCATATGCTATTATATGTGCATCCTATTGATAAATGAATTGTAATTACGCAGCATGCACTGAATTTCCTTTGGCATAAAAGAGCGTGTGTTTTGTTGTGACTGCCAGGATTCTGAAGCAGGTTCCAAAGAGTGTTTGTGCATTTATAATGCAATTTGGGAGCATCGATGTGTGTACTTGACAATAATATTGAACACGCACTTAATTTGGACTTGTAAGCAATCACTAGTAATCCTTTTATGTTTCTATATGAAATTGTTTTTCTTTATATGCACCATGAAAAGTATCACACAATTTAGCATGAATGACAGTGAAATTGAACAGAATGTTGATGCCAGCAAGGACTGTATATTTGTGTGCTTGTGTGTGATAAATGTCATGTCATGTTCATATATGTATAAGTATATGTTCATGCATATGCATAAAAGTATCTTGCCATATTAAAATTATAATTTAAATTTCTGATAAAAGAGATAAATTACTCAATAAACTACATTGGAGCTTTTGGCAACTTTGGTGAAAAATAATTATATTCTCACACTCAACTCTAAAATGTGTCCCAATTACTACTATTATCAAATAACCAAAATTAAAACTGGCTTAGTGATGTATTCCTATGATCTCAGAACTCAGGAGACTGAGGCAGGAGAATTGCTTGAAGTCAGCTGGGACTATACAGCAAAACCTTGACTAACACTTTAAAAAATAATAATAGTGATAAAATAAAATATACTGAAATTGAAAACATAAAGCGAATTGGATGATGTATAGGCAAATATATATGAGATCTTATATAGGAAACAATTTACCTCCTGACTCCATGCCTTAGTTTCTTGATATTATAAGATTTTCTATCTTGTAGGAAGACTGTGGGGATTAAGCAATGTATGTGAATTCTTCAGAAAAGCAATTGCCTGAAGAAGTTATATGTAACTATTAACCACTCTTTAAAATATGTATCAAGTATAAGAACTCAACTAAAATGATAATGGGACTACATAAAATGTTAGAATTTCTGAATACCAAGAAATAGGATACACAAAATAGAGTGGAAATCACACATTAAAAATTCATCCTGGCTGACAGACAATGGGAAAGAGTAGGCATGTGTAGAGTTATTTCAAACCAGCAAGGGAAAAGGGACACACAGACAGTGGCTTTCTGAGGATAAGAGAAAAAATCCACACTCATCTGTTCTTTCTATGGATTGTGGGCACACTCCTGCTGTGTACCGAACTCTGTGTGGGACAATGGGTGCAGCAATGAGCAGAGCTAAATCGTGATGATCAGAGAACCTACATCTTAGTGGGCAGCGCACATACAAGCCAGAAATCTGAAGAGCCAAAGAAATTTCAATTCTGAGAACGAGGAACCATGTTTATTAATGTTCCCACATCGCAAATATTTTTGAGTGATTTTATCACATATTCTGGATGATCCAGGGAAATTAACACCCTCACACATTTGTAATAGGAGCAAGAACCACTGAAGCTTGACTGTTGGGAATTTTGAGCAAGGCGCTAACAGATCTTGAGATGTGTGATTCCTACATTGTGACAATTTGACGTATAGGAAGATACCTTCAAGTAGTCAAAATGCATAGAAAGATTCCTATACAAGAGCAAGAGAGAAAACAAAAACAAATTTTGTTTGAAAAGTGCCATAATGAAAGCTGCTTCTCATATGCTAACAAACATGTAAGCACAAAAATATAATATGAGTTGATGGGTTCATTTATTTCCTACTATTTATTGTTCGTTCTGCCCCTAAAGCATCGCCGTAGGCCCAAAGGATACAGCAGTGAGAAATGAAGCCGTGTATCTGTTCTTGGGAAGTTTGCATCAGAGGAAGAAGACATCGTCTAAACTGACAGCAAACTCACAAACAAGTGCACACATGCACACACTTTATATACATATGCAGTGTGTATACAGCCAGGATTATGAAAATGCTATGGAGAAATCCAAGGCATATAAAGAATGGAAGGATGTATTTCTCCTGTTACAAAGGGCTGAGGTAGAGGCATAGAACCTATGTATTGGTTAAGGTGTCAGAGGTGATATATCTGTTTTTTTTGTTGTTGTTGTTGTTGTTGGGTTTTTTTGTTTGCTTGTTTTTTGAGACAGGTTTCTCTGTAGTTTTGAATCTTGTCCTAGAACTAGCTCTTTTTTTTTTTTTTTTTTTTTTTTTAGAACTAGCTCTTGTAGACCAGGCATCTTGAACTCACAGAGATCTGTCTGCCTCTGCCTTCTAAGTGCTGGGATTAAAGGTGTGTGCCACCACTGCCCGACTGTGATATCTCTGACTGATGATTATGCATAGGCCATGTGAAGCCAGGCCCATGCCACGCTGACCTTTTATGGAAGCATCCTCAAGAGAGAATGAGAAGGCAAATCATCTAAGAGGTTATTGAGAATCATTTTGAAGATTGTGAGGGTATTAGGAATTCTGGTCAATACTGAATAATAACAATATATATGATTTTGGGGGTCGGGAATGTAGACAGAGCCCTGCTGAGAGGCTCTACGTCATTGACTAGTGGTAGTTTGAATGAAAATGGCCTCAGAAGGCTCATAGGGAGTGGCACTGTTTGGAGGTGTGACCTTGTTTGAGCAGGTGTGGCTTTTTTGGAGGAAGTGTGTCCCTGGGGGTGGGCTTTGGGATTTCTGAAGCCCAGGCTAGACCCAGTGTAGCTGGGTAGACCCTGCTGCCCACCTATCTGGATGTAGAACTCTTCACCGCCTCTACAGAACCATGTCTGCCTGTGTGCTGCCTGGCTCACAACCATGACAGTAACCAGCTAAACCTCTGAACTGTAAGCTACCCCCAGTAAATGCTTTGGTTTGAAAAAGTTGTCTCTTTACCACAATAGAACCATAACTGAGACATTGATCAACTGGCCACTTGGTGGAAGGTCGGGCTGCTTTTTAGGGTCTAAAATGAATCTCGTGTAGAGCTGGCTAGGGAGCTGGGTTCCGGTGGCTAGTCACCTGAATGCCTACATATGTCTGGTATGATGCTCTCTAGAAGAGGCCAAGTGCAGAAGGGGCTTGCAGACTCACTTGGAAGTCAAATTTAATCTACCACAGTAAAGGAGAGGGGAAAGGAGCCAAGGGACCAATGCAATTTTAGTAACTTAAGATTATGGTTTTATAGACATAATCAAAATATTCAGCAGAGAAAATTACTGACTATGCTGTACAAATTTATATTTTCCCAGGGGAATATTTGTTAACTAATAACGTTTTTATTAGGGAGTGATGTATGAGGGAAGATAGTACAGTGTGCGTGTGTAGCCATATACATATATACTTTTGAAAGCTTGTGGCGGTAGAAGGTAATGTTCAGCTATTGCTTGGGTGCCATGTGTCGCTAGCCCCAGTTAATAATGATTGTAGAGCTTCCTGTTCTTTGTCATGGCCATTGGATGGAATTCTCCTGAACAAGGGGTTCTGCAAGCGACCCTTTGCATTCTTGACTCTGACATAAACGAGGCTGACCTCGAAGCAGATGTTTGAACAGGTGATCCTGACCAGGCTAGTTGCTACAGTAAGTTTTCCAGTTGGGTTTTTTGATCTTACTGAATACTCTCCCCAAGGGTCTGTTTAGAGACTGTTAGCCTCTAAGGATGTGTTCCCATGGTCAAGATCTGGTTCAAGGTCATCTCTATTGATCCATGAGCCAATGGAGTTGCAATGTTGCCGTGTCACTCATTTATTCCTATGCTCAGCCAGCAGCTTTGTACATGTCAGGACGAGCAAGGGCTCCTCAAGTGTCGGACAGTGCCCTACACGCTGGGGTTGTGGAGATAAGTGGGGACGATTATTCTTTTTCTGTGAGCAGCTTGCAGAAGGAACAAAATCAGCCACCGGTGTGGCCTGGACAAGGCTTTGTGTGATAACTCTATACATCATTTTGGATGGATAAAATGAGCAAATGAATAAAATAGCCATTGGGGACCAAGTGTGTAACTTGAGTCTGGATTCTGACAAAGAAGTGAGAGATGAAGTTTCCGTAGACTTCCCTCTGTAGGGCCCAGACCTTTGTGCAAGTCTGGAGGAGGTAGGAGGAAACTTCCTTCCTGTCCTCTTCTGCAATGTCTCTGGCCATACCAAACAAACTGCTATTGGGCAACCATAGATAGCAGGTCACCCATACCTTGAGGTCTGGGAAAATTTTAAAAAGACAACTTTTCTTCTCCCCCAATTTATTCAGAAAAGAACAGCTCCTGACTGACTTTCTGATAGCCCCCCCACCCCAGGCCCCTTGACCTTTGGTTTTGTACATCCTATAATCATAGGTGGCAGCCAAGGAGTTGTGGGTCCCTGCAGGTCATATGTGACCCACTATGATCCTGTGTCTGTCTATCTCTGGACAATGATATTCAGCCTGTAATTTCATAGCTAGCCTGAGATAGCTAATTGTCACAGCCATGGGTTTGAAGAACACCCCATCTTCCCAGGGAGACCCTACACCAGATCCTGCCTCTAGGACCAGTCATCAGTAAAACAGGGCTACAGACTGAACCAAGACAGTCACTCCCCTTCCCTTCTCCCCACAAAGCAGGGCCTATTCAGATACTCCTCTGCAGATCTGGGAAGTAGGCCTGGACTGATATTGCACATTCTTGATATTATCACAGAGCTTAGCAAGGAGCCTCAAACCCCCTACTCACTGGGCTGTGTCAAAGCCAGGATCCCAGCCCCTTGGTTGTTCCCAGAACCAATTTGTTTTTCTGTACTATTGTGTATTCATTTCAGTTCTTCCTTTAGAGCAGAATTTAAGTTGTTTATTGATTTGGGCTGTAAATTGCTCTGCAGTGCTCCAGGCGGAAGAGCAGACAACTACAAATTCCAATGCACCTATAGCAGCCGCCTCTACCTCCAACCGCCGAGCTCTTTCCATCTGCAGGGCCATCTCTTTAAAAAAATACCAATACAAGTTCCCACTGCCTCCCGTCCTCCTTTTCCATCCACACACCTCCCACCTCACCCCCATCTAATCCTCAGAGAGGGTAAAGCACATTGCCTTGTGGAAGGTCCAAGGTTCTCCCTACTATATCTAGGCTGAGCAAGTTATGCGTCCAAAAAGAATAGGATCCCCAAAAGCCAGTACAAGCAGTAGGGATAAATCCTGGTGCCACTGCCAGTGGCCTCTCAGTCTGCCCCAGCCATGCAACTGTCAACCTCATTCAGAGGGACTAGTTTGGTCCTATGCTTGTGTTACTTCTCAGTCCAGCTGGAGTTGATGAGCTCTCACTAGCTCAGGTAGACTGTTTTAGTGGGTGAACCCATCATGGTCTTGATATCCTTGCTCATATTCTCATTCCTTCCACTCTTCAACTGGACTTTGGGAGCTCAGTCCAGTTGTCTGATGTGGGTCTCTGCATCTGTCTCCATCAGTTGCTGGGTGAAGGCTCTATGGTGATATTTAAGATAATCATCAATCTGTCTACAAGGCAAGTCAAGATTGGGACCCTCTCCTCTATTGCCCAGGTTCCTAGGTGGGGTCATCCTTTTGGATTCTCTAGAGTTGGGTTTCTGCTAACCCTATAATGGCTCCCTCAAGTTCTCCTATACCCTCCCCCTCTACTATCCCCTCTCCCCCTACCCCATGCTCTCAACCCTGCCAGTCAGTCCCGTCCGTTTCCAGTTTCCAGGTGGGTCTACATATATTTTTCTTTGGGCTCACCTTATTACTTAGTGAAGCCCCATTTTCAAATCTGTTTTTCTTCTTCCTCCTCTATGTGGACTCTTTTGTTAAGGTTGTATCTTCAGTCCCTCCTTTTGAAGAACTGGGGAAAGGGTGATGGACTTTCCGTGTTGATGTGACATCATACCTTAGCAAAGCTACTCAAGGAGGAAATGGTTTCTTCTGGCTCCTGGCTTGAGGGTGTACTCTCCACTGTGGCACGAAGGCATGCCAGCAGGAGTGCAAAGCAGGAGGCAGAAAGAGGAATGATGGTGCTCAACTCATTTTCTCCTTTTCATTTAGTTCTGGACCCTCATATATTAGCTAGGGTTTCTAGTGCTGTGATGAGACACTATGACCATGGCAACTCTTATAAAGGAAAAGCTTTTAATTGGGGTGGCTTACATTTGCAGAGGTTTAGTCTATTATTATCATAATATGACCTGGTGGCATGCAGGCAGATATGGTGCTGGAGCTGAGAGTCTTACATCTTGATAGGCAGGCAACAGAAAGTGATCTGAGACAGTGGGCAGTATCTTGAGTATAAAGAGACCTCAAAGCCCGCCTCCAGAGTGACACATACTTCCTTCAATCTTCCTCCAATGAGAACATGATTACCCCAACAAGGTCACACCTTCTAATAGTGATACTCTTTTTGTGAGGCCATTTTCTTTCAAACCACCATAAGTTGGGATACAGCAGTTACCATATAGGAGTCTAGATTGAATTTATCTTCTCTGTCTATTAAAGAAGTAAAGGACAGGAAAAATCTCAGATATAACAGAAAACAGCAGGAAAATCTTTACTAGGTGAAGTCCTATATAATTTTAAATAGAGTGGCTATGATAGCCAGGTAGAAGAGGTGACTTTTTAACAGACTTGAAGGAGGCAAGAGATTCTTTAGCCAAATGGATCTCTAAGGATGGGGGAGAAGAGAATTTTTTCTATCAGAGGGACAGCCCATGAAACTGTGTGTACCTGCTTTGTTGAAGGAACAGCAAGGGCCCAAGCTGGGGCAAAGTAGGCATAGAGAAAAGTGGAAGGAAATGAAGTCTGGGCAGAGGGAAACAGAAGACTGGAGCTTGTAGGATCATTTAAAGAATTGCAATTTTGGCCATGCATACAGTGAGAAATGGTTATTGGGTTTTCAAACAGACAAGATTATTTCTTGCGTGTAAAAGGGCATGAAAGAATAATAAAAAAAACTTTGTAAAATACACAACTGAGAGAAGATGGAGTTGAAATAGTTGGTCCTTGGACATCTTAAAGGTCCAGTCAGCTGTTTTGTAGATGGCTTGGTAGAGGTTGAGAGAGACAGAGCTCGTTTAATTGTAGCCCACAGGAATGCTCGGCTCCCTGCCACTTGAGATGGGGAAGAGGGTGGACAGAACAGGTGCATGGGGAGGGTCAGAAGTATATTTTGATGTGTTTTCAGATATGATAAGTTTCAGCTGCACATTAGATGGCTTTTAGACAACCCAAGAGAGTAGTTAGACTTGCATTCACATTGGGTTATTATCATACTATGATTCCCTGAGCCTCAGATTCTGTTCTCTGTGGTGAACCTCTTGACCGGCGAGAAAGAACAACTACCACACCAGGATTCCACTCAGATCACGCTTTACTGGAGTGCCTTTGATTGATGGGGAGCAGGAAACGAAGGGGGCAGGAAACGAGGGGCAGGAAGGGAAGGGCAGGGAGAGCATGAAGCGAAGGGGCAAAGGGCACTTAGGCAGCTGCTTAAATAGGGAATTGGCACATGGGTCGCCCTGTGATTGGCTGCCACCAACAGCTGACACCAGACCGCATCGGGATAGGCACAAGGATCCTCATCCACCGTGCATGCGGGAAGCGGGGGACACGCAGCTCTCAAAGGCATAGCCAAATATGGAGTTGTTTATTACCAACAAGACAGGATGTCGGCGCCATCTTGTAATGGCGATCCTGTCCGGCTCACTACAGTTCTCTCTCTCTTTCTGTCTCTATTTCTCCCTCTGTCTGTACCCATGTGTGTACATGTGTCTACATTCATGTAGAAGCCAGAGATTGACATCAGATGACTCCCTTACTTGCTCCCCACTTAGATTTCTGAGGTCAAATCACCCATTCAACCTGGGGCTCACTGATTTGCTTAGGTTGGCTCTGTCCCTTTCTATCCACACTGGGTCTACAGACAGCTACACACTACCACATCCATCTGGCTTCTGTGTGGGTACAAGGGATCCAAGCTCAGGTTGTTATGCCTCCACATCAGGTTGATGTTGACCGAGTCATCTCCCCAATCCTAATACTGTACTTCTCATGTGTACATCATTTTCAGGCCTGGATAGATAGAATATCAGTGTGTCCTGAAAGTACCAGTGAGCCTTCCCAGTGAGATTCTGCCTTGTGTATTTCCAGACACACCCAGGATTGGGTCTAAGATGACTCTCAGAGTCTCTTGGTTGACATGAAGTTATTTACTCCTCCCACTCTGAGCCTCAGTTTCCTCATCTCAAGCTGAGAGAACTGACATGACTAACCCCATGAATAACCTCTTGTGTGTATTTTGGTGATGGAGGAGGGTCATCTTTCTATTTGTTGTTTCATTGGTTAAGTAATAAAGAAATTGCTTGGCCTCTGATAGGACAGAAAATTAGGTAGGCTGAGTAGACAGAACAGAATGCTGGGAGAAAGAAGCTGAGTCAGGGAGTCGCCATGATTCTTCCACTCCAGACAGATGCAGGTTAAGATCTTCCCTGGTAAGCCACCTCGTGGGCTACACAGATTATTAGAAATGGGTTAGATCAATATGTAAGAGCTAGCCAATAAGAGGCTGGAACTAATGGGCCAGGCAGTGTTTAAAAGAATACAGTTTCCGTGTAATTATTTCAGGTAAAGCTAGCCGGGTGGCACACTACAACATTTTGGTGTTAAGGCTGTGTGAGGTGGGGCAGAGGGCCTCTGCCTTACAGCTTAATGGTGTTCTGTTTCATCCTGGAAATTTGCATCTGTGTGTGCACATTTGTACACATGCATGCATAGACACAGCCCATCCAAGTTCTGAAGGATTGCTTGACACATGCATAGACACAGCCCATCCTACTTCTGAGGGATTGCTTGTTTGGATGGATCCCCACTTCCTGGCCACACCAGAGACTTTCTCGGGTCAGCACCTTTTGAACTTGAGTCATTTATTTCTGTTTTCATACTCTTGATCTTCCTCTTCAGCCCATCATCTGGACTCCCCTCACCCTTCCTGGTTGCCACGACAGCCAGAGAGATGGTCCAGGCACCCAGTATTCCCACAGATCTAGTAATAACAGGGATGCCCTTTGTCCCTAGTCTATGAATCTGAAGATACCTGGTTCAGAGAAGAGATCACAGTTCGCTCATTCATTCTGTTCTCATAGCTGAGTACTTAGGTCTCTGACAAGCTTCTTCTTGGAAGCCTGCCCCAGTACTTGGGTAGTCCCGATGTTACCTCCTCCCATGTACCCATCCCTTGGGCTGTTCTCTCACCTTTATCTACATCACCAAGGTTAACACCTACATAAGTTTCAGAGGGGATGACTCAATAAAGCTGGTTGCTTTCCTTGCAAAACCATACTTCCGTCATTCAATTTTGTACAGAACCAGATTTTTGCTTTCTGTTCTGCTATTACACTACTTGGTGTTAACGTGACCTACCCAGCTTTGATTATTAACTGTCTCTCTATTGGTAGGCGTTCTTGGTGCTGTCCCCCCTCCATCAGTCTATTAAGCCCACTCATTGCTAAAATAGTTTGACCTTGTAGTCTACTTTACTGTCAGTTTTATTCCCTCATTTCACTCTGCCACATCATACTTGTTCACCCATGTATCATAGAATTTACCACTCTATATCCAAATGGCCTGCCTTTCTCACCCTACACTGGGGCAGGTATTGGACATCAACTGTCTCGGAGAATACATCAGCCACTTCGGTAGCAGAAATCCTGTGGGAACTAGGTGACTATCTGTAGAATAAAATAATCAGTTAAGCATTTAATAAATTGTACTAAAAAATGACTGTGAATTCACCTGCTCAGAAGGACATGCAAAGGTGTTCATTCCTTTTTTGCTTCTCTCTAAATAAACCACACTGAGTTCTAGAAGGTGGGTTGTGTCTTGAACCACATGACTCTTGACCTTAGGAAAACTCCAGAGAACTTAAGGGTCTCAAAGTACCCGACTCAGTGCATGCCACACCACACAGAGGTACCCAAGCCTTAGTACCATTCAGATCCTGGAAAAGAATAACCAAACACATGTCCTTGAAATCACTGTTGTGATTTACTTGATCAACTCATTGATACATCTAGCCATTAGATGTCATTAAGCTTTGGCTAAAAGTAGGCTGTGGTACACAGCATGGATGTGCTGCTCAACATGACTCTGAACTTCCAAAGGCTCACAACTTAGCTGTTTGGTAGCCATGTCCTGAATAGGTACCCAGCATCCACGGAGGATATTAAGAAAGGCTGCCAGAGGAAGTGATGCCTAAACTGAGGTGGATCAGAATGAGGGGAAGGAGAGCAATAATAAATAGGCTCATACCGAATTTTTTTGGGGTCATGGCTTTGTGAGAAAGATCACACCTTAGAGCGCTTACACTGACTGTATGGCAGCATATGGAGAAGAGGGCTGAAGGCTTGGGTCCCTTGTGGGAAGTGTGAGCCAATAGGTTAACCAGGCAATAATGTAGATCTTTCTGAGCAGAAAGGTGATCCTGAGCAGATAGGATCCAATCAGATCTACAGGGTAGGAAGCTACCCGTGTGCACTGTTGGAAGTTGCCAGGACACAGACAAAATCAGAGTGACCAGGAAAGTAGCCCAAAAAAGTGATAGGATGGCTAGATAGAAGTGATCAGGTCCAGAATAAGTTTTTAGAAACTAAAATCATCTTAGCAGCTTGTTAGACCGGGGAGTTGGCAAGAAGAGCTTGCCTAGTCTTGGTTTCTCTGGGACATTCATACCATAGCAACAAATTTGGAAGCACTTTGGAAGGAACTCTGACTTGCAAAGACCAAAATGTCTATTATGTGATCATTTGGGAAAGAAAGCATCACTAACCCCTAAATTGTATGCAGGGCATGGGAAACTAAAAGGAGTGGCTTGAAGCATCCTCCATGTTTCTGTATGCTGGTGACTTGTACTTACATGGAGACCTAGAAGGTAGAAAGGGGCTTCCTTGACCTTTCAAACATCCTTTGTCTCCCTTCTTTAGTCTCTTAAATGAACTATAACCCCAATCTGGATCTTCCTTGAATTCCTTCCCTGGAATCCTGGGCCCTGTCCTCCCTTCCTTGGAATCCTGGGCCCTGTCTTCTCCTCACTGGAATTCTGGGCTCTGTCCTCCCCTCACTGGAATCCTGGGCCCTGTCCTCCCTTCCCTGGAATCCTGGGCCCTGTCTTCCCCTCACTGGAATCTTGGGCCCTGTCCTCCCTTCCCTGGGATCCTGGGTCCTTTCCTCCCTTCCCTGGAATCCAGAACCCTGTCTTCCCTACATGCAAATTTAACTCTGCTACAAATTGATGATTCTTCTACAACTTTGATTTTGACTTCACCTGCCCTTGGAATTGCATGATCATGCTGCTCCCATGTCGCCTGGCCAAAGCGGTGATCAGGGATGCACACATACCAGCCTGGGTCTCTCTGTGTACATGTAACCCAACTCTGGTCCAGAGCTGGACCTGGTTCTATTTCAACTCTGGCCCAGGCTGCTTCTCTTCAGTGTTTTCCCCTAAAGATCATACCCAGCTCTTCCACTGACACTCAGATGCCCATCTGACTACTAAATGTGCCCCAGTGAACCATCTGCCACCGAGGAGGGTGCTGCTCCTCCACTGTCTTCCTCTGACTCCCTGCACTGCAGCTGAAGTAAACCACAGGGATGCAGTCTGTGACTGTCTCTCTCAGAGGCCAGGCTGTCTCTTCCCAGGCAGGTCACCTTTGGTGGGTGTGTAAATCCACTTTTCTGCTTGTCAAAGTGACATTTTCATGATGCACAAAGTTATTAAGTGGCATCTTTGGGTGCCTACTTTTTAAGCAAAGTAGAGTAGGCTGGGAAATGTCAATAGTGGTAATGTACAGTTATGTCCCCAATACCCTTTTGATTGAACACATGATGGAAACAGTGCAAACCGCAGAGCCCTTTGCAGGGAATTGCCAGTTAAAGAATTTGTTCAGACTCTTGGCTTTTTAACTGCAAACTCTGAGTGTCTTAAATAAAATACCAGCTGCCACGGGCCTCCGACGGACTAGGAAATGTCAGAGCTCAGCCTGCAATGCTCTGGCAGGCTCTGTAGCCTCCAGCCTACATGTGCAGGCTCCAGTCAATCCTCAGTCAGAGAGATGGAAGAAGTCTGCCTCGTACTCTGAGGGTGTTGCGATGGTGATGCTGCTGTGTCCCCTTCTGTGGAAGAGAACCAGCTGGGAAGATGCTGTAGACAGAAGTTTACTGAGGAGGGGGACACTGGAGGGCCAGACTGCTGAACTCATGCTTGCATCGTGGTACAGTTCTCCTTTGTATGTCGTTCATTCCGTTCCTTCAAACCCAGTCTCAGGCTCTATTTCTCCCAGGGTCTGACACTTGCTTGGCAGTTCTTACCGCGATGCTGTAGCCTGCCGTCTCTTTATTGCTGGGATCCCCACGGAGTCCTGCCTTGTACCCGAATTTCTAGAAAATTCCTTCCTATTGGGAATGTTTTTTTTTTCTAGGTCATTATGCCAAGAGGGTTGGGGAAGGGTACATTCGTCAATCATAGTAGGGCACCTTCTAGTGGCTTGGGTGCTTGTCTTTCCCATGACAGGCTGGTCCTTATATAACTAGGCTCATTTAGCTGACCTCCCTAGCCCCATGTCCTTGACGGTTATTCCTTTCCTGGATGACAATTGTTTCACATATCTCCTGTGTGTGGGGTGATGGAAAGGCCATGTGTGGGTGGTGCATGTGTGTGCATATGGAAGTGGTTGGTATATCATTTTGTTTTTAGACATAGCCTCTCAGTGGGACTTAGAGTTCTCTGATTAGGCTAGATTGACTGCCCTTATCGGGATTATATTCAAGTGTATGTTCAGGGAAAGGGAGGAGAGAGGGGAGGGACATATGGAGTGGTATGGAGATATGTATATTTTTCTATAGAACAATTTAATCTTTGCGCTGTTGGTCAAAATGGACATTAATTTGGAGTTAGTGATGGGAAGATTTAGGATGGGGTGAGGCTCCTGAGTGGCCTAGACTTTCCCAAACATTTTCTTTATTCTGTTTCTTCTATAAGGAGTTGATGACTGCTATTTGTGGAAAACCAGAGATGTTTGTATATGATAGCTATTAATCCTTGATGAAAAGTTAAGGAACGAATTGAACAGTTAATTAATGAAACACATAGTGAGGTCTATTAGAGAAGATGGGGCTATGGGAATATATGAACAGGACCTGTCCTGGGTACTTACCAGTAAAAGGCACCCTTTGTTGAGGCTCCAGTAGAGAACCCTTCATTGTCTGTATCCCTTGGATGTGGGCTGAGATCTTAAAGGCCAGCCATGTAACTTCTTCCCCCTCTGATCTCTCCTCTCCCCCACATTTTCCTGTCTTTCCCACTTCTTCTGTCACCGACTTCTCACCTTGACCTCTTTTCTTTTCCCTCTTCTGCCTTCTCTAGACTCTGTCTCTCGCTCCCTTCCTCCCCCACTTTTCACTTATAAAATCTCTGATTACATTGGAGTTATCTAAATCATCCAGATGAATCTCCCCATCTGGAGACCATTAACTTAATAATTTAATTAACGTAACATCAACGTAATCTGTAGCACCTCTTTTGCAAAATAAGGCAGACCAGTCCTTAGTCATAGGGTCTACAAATTCGGACAGGGTACAGACTCTTTTTTTCTTTTTTGAGGGGACAATATTCTGCTCACCATAATATTTATCACAGCAATGCTTGTGTTAATAAAAGGGTCAAAACAACCCCAATATCCCAGAAGAGAAAATGGTTAAATTATTTTACCTGACACCATTAAGGCACTTATGAAGAATTGATCACAGCATAGATGATTCTGGAGTGGACAGTTCTGGAGCATTGTAAGTTGCAAAATATGTGAAAAGGATTATTATGAACAATTAGGAGCAAATACGTCCAAAATGGAATAATAGTTCACATTTATCATAGTGTGTAGTTGAATCATTTCTATTTAATTTCTAATCGTCTGCACTTCCCCAGTTTTTCTGTAATAACCACACTGTTTTTAAAAAAATAATGTTAGTATTGACAAAAAATATCTGGAGTGGGCAGAGCCAGGAAAGAATGGGGTTCTAAAAGCTCTTTGCATCCAAGTCTGTGATCTGATGGTGTGTTGGGGTCACTGTGGTAGGCCGTCTTTCCTCACTCTGAGAGTTGGTGGGTTTGTGGGTGTGATAGATGAAAGGCGTCTTCTACCCTGCCTTCCTCCAGGAGATGTTGATGTTTCTCTGCTGCAGTGATCAAACTGCTACTCAAAAGGAACAGTGCATCTCACCATGTGGTCTGCAGATCAGCAGTGGGAGCTCCCTGGTGGAGGCTCTAAACTAACAGTGGTCTCCTGTTCCCAACAGGGATGAGTGAATAAGTGAACACTACATACAAAGACCACCTTTAGAAATGGGCGGTGTCGTATAGAAGTGAATTCTATAGGTGTTCAGGTTTACATATAGTGAAAGCTATTAGCGACCCTACAAAGTCATTAGGTTTGCAAGGGGAATGAATGAAAGTGCTCCCTTCCTCTCCCCCTCTCGTGTGTTTCTGTGTGTGTGTGTATGTGTGTGTGTGTGTGTGTTCAGGTGTGCATGCGTATAACTAGAATTAGTCCATCATTGCAGCTTTCTGAGGACTTTAACTCATTATGTTGAAAGTTTCGGTTGCTTTGCCTACACTCAGCACCTTAAACATGAATGTACATACTTGAAATACAATTAATCATACTATCTGATGGAAATAACTCTCCCAACTCTCTCAGATAGAGAATCCTCAGATATTGTGTTGTTTTGGACTAGATGCCCCCCATAAGTTCTGGGTATCAGAATAGCTGTTTGCCGGCTGGTGGGTTTTTGGGAAGGACTAGGAGATGTGACTTTGCTAGAAGGAATCACTGAGGATAGGCTTTGAGGTTTCAAAAGACACATGCTATTTCTTTTTGTGTGTGTGATTTTTTTAAAAAAGAAGCAAACTATCCTTTTTATTATTCATACCAATCCAAGTTCCCACTCCCTCCTCTTCTCCCATTCCCTCCACTTACCCCTCCTACCCCCCATCTACTCTTCAGAGAGGGTAAGGCACATTGCTTTGGGGGAAGGTTCAAGGCCCTCCCTACTATATCTAGCCAGCAACTGATGGAAACAGAGGCAGAGACCCACATCAGAGCACTGAACTGAGCTCTTAAAGTCCAGTTGAAGAGTAGGAGGAGTGAGAATATGATAAAAGAGGTCAAGATCATGATGGGCACACTCGCTGAAACAGTCTACCTGAGCTAATGGGAGTTCACCAACACCAGCCAGACTGGGAAGGAGCAAGCATAGGACCAAACTAGTCCCTCTGTGCTTGATAGTTACATGGCTAGGGCAGATTGAGAGGCCACTGGCGGTGGCACCAGGATTTATCCCTAATGCTTGTAATGGCTTTTTGTGGACCTATTCTCTTTGGATGGATACCTTGCTCAGACTCATGCTATTTCTAATTTAGCTGACTCTCTGCTTCCTGTTTGAGTCAAGATCTGGACTCTCAGCTGCTATTCCAGCACTATGGTTGACTGTCTCCTGCCATGTTGTCTCCCGTGATGGTTATGGGCTCCTAATATGTATAACCACAAGCCCTAGCCCCCAATTTTTTTCAACAAGTTGTCTTGATTATATATGATTCTATCATTATAATAGAAAAGTGTCTAATATAGATACATGGGTCTCTTGTTTAAAATGGCACAGTACATGCTTATATCCTTGCAAACCCTCATTTATATTTTAAATAATCTCAGATTAATTATAACAGTTTAATGCAATGTAAATATCATGCTAACAGTCTTAATTCTGTATTATTTGGTAACAATACCAAGGAAAAAAGTTTGTACATTTTCAATAAAGATACAGCCTGACCCCACACCATGGCCCATGGTCCAGGACTGGCTGGATCTTTAGATGTTATATCCAAAGATACAAAATCTGCAGATGTTGAGAGCCTATTTTGGTAGGGGCCTAAAAGGTTTAGAAACAAATGAGACAGTGATATTTTTACATAGTAGAAGACATGAATGGAATGAAAAACTGTGAATTTCCTTGGAAAATCTTTGGCATTTCCTGGAAACATCAAAATGTCGGAGTACATGGCTTATTAATTACGAGCCTCTCACCTTAGTAATTGAGCAATAAAGGCCCATCAGGTAGTGCATTTGTGGGCTATTAGAGCAACGTTTGGGGGAGCTGGAAACTAACAGCTGAAGATTAAGTGGTTCTCACCCCCTGAGACACGCGTTAATCACCTGGAGCTGCCCTGCTTGGTGGGTCTGCTTACTTCTTTAGAAAGGCACTTACCCATCCAAGTGAGCAATCCCAGTTCCTGCAGAGTGGAACTGCAGAAGGAAGCCCGGGGACTCAGCAAGGGCAAACGATGTTTCCGTGAGTGATATTCTGACTCCGTGTAGCATCTGCCTGTGGGTCACCCTTGTGCTCCTGTCAAGGAGGAACAGATGGGAAAGATGCCCCAGACCCCTATGACACACAGCGGATGTCCTGCCAGGTGTTAAGGACTTTATGTCCTTGGGACAATGTAGTGCAGTAGAAGCGTGCTGACTTTATAAATAGGCAAGTTGGGTCTAAATAGTAGCTTCATTTCTTACCTGGAGACTTTGAGCAACTTAATCTTACTAGATGTAGGCATATTAATTTGCATGTGTCAGCTGTTCCCGTGTTAGAAACCAGGCAGAACACCAGTGCATTCAGCGGTGAGAGTTGACTTAGCTCATGTGTGCTGTCTTAGTCCATTTGTTTTCCTTCTGATTAAATACCTGAGAGAATCCATATAAAGCAAGAAAGATTTATTTTGTCTCCGGCCTTCAGAGTTTTGGTCCGGCATACTCTGTTGCTATGGGTCTATGCCAAGATGGAACTTCACTGCAGCAAGAACTATGGTGATGTAAAGCAACTCACATGGTGACCAGGATGTGGGGAGAGGGGTACAGAAAGGGGCCAGGGACTATGTATAACCTTCAAAGGCATGCCTAGTGACTTCCTTCACCTAGATTCTACTTCCTCGAATGTCTACTGTCTCTTAAATAGTGCCACTAACCTTGTTACAGCGTCTTGGTAGAGTCAAAGCATACACATGTGCAGCCGGTTGGTCAATCCCAGCTGAACGTGTTTACTCTTTGGATATTGAGGGTCAGCTAGTCCAGGGTTGGCTCTGTTTTGGATGTGGTTCCAATGTCTCCATCCCTCCTTGGAGGAGCAGGGAGTGACCCTAGAGCTTAATCTCCTCATGATAAAGGCAGCAGCGTGGAGGGTAAGTGAGACACACAGTGAGGTTCTTGAGCTGAAGTCAAGATGTAGCAGTGGGCTACACCTAATTACTCTGCTAGGTGCCGGATGTGGGGCTCTGAACAAAGCACCTTTGCGCAATCCAGAACCTTGTAAGTGTGTCAGACATTAAGCAGATGAGTGTGCAAGTTCTCAGAAATTAATATCCATTAATATCCATTGTCTTTAATACTACAAAAAGGAGGTGGGACGTGTTAACAGGATGTATACAGCAAAACCATCTGCCATAGTTGAAACAAGAAAAGCTTTCTCAGCCCAGTGATGGCTCACTCCCAGCACTCAGGAGGGAGGGGCAGGTGGATCTCTGAGTTTGGGGCCAGCCTGGTCTACAGAGTGAGTTCCAGGATAACCAGGGCTACACAGAGAAACCCTATCTCAAAAAAAGAAATTTAAAAAAAATAAAGAAGACAAGAACATTTTATGAGCTATTCTAAAGTCTACTTTAAAATATACATTTTTTAAGAAATTATTTTTAAGTGTGTATGTATCTGTATAAGGGCAATTTGCACATGAGTGCAGGTCCCATAGAGGCCAGGGATGTAGGATGACCATGGAGCTGGAGCTGAAGGCAACGGTAAGCTGCCTGATGTGGGTGCTGGGAATTGCACCCAGGTTCTCTGGAACACAAGTCAGTCTTCTTAACCACCGAGGTATCCCTCCAGCCCCTACTCTAAGTCTTAAGCAGAATGCCTGACCTGAGTGCTGGAGACATTAGGACAGCATAGTATCTTGTGTAAAGATTCCCAGCCAAGGTGAGGGTCGCACACATGTTCTGCTCACTAAGCCTTTCAGGCTGGTTTTGGGTCTGTTGTGCATACACAATCCTGCAGTGTAGGGTGGGTCTGTGGTTTCCAGTTTCAAACATCTCCCCAAGTTTACGGTGAATCAACCACACAATGTTCACAGACAGCGGATGCACATGGGCCTCAGCTGGGATTTAAAGTGTCTCACCTTCTCAACTATCAAATCCAATGAATGGATATGCTCAGGGGAGATGGGCCTTCAGGAGAACGAGGAGGAAATAACTCAAGTTAGAGGCTAGGAGAGAGCTCTGGATAGCGATTACTAGACAACGCTAAGTGCGTTTAAGGAGAGACCCTGAAGCCATGAGCACATATGCCAATCACTCAGCATTGGGGACTAGGGTGTGAGAGAACTTGGTGCCAAAGAGCCCTTTGCTTCTTGCAGTCTAGAGCATGGCATGCCTCTGGCCAGAGCTCTGAGAGGACACACTATCATTTTGTACCAAAAGCCCAATGATCCATAAGGAAAAGAAGCAGAGGGCCTCTGTTCTCACAGCAAACTATTTTGGCCCACTCACTCTTGCTCTACATGACCGAGGCTCAGTTTCTCATCTCTACAGCCAGAAGAGTGAAAACGCTCCCCCTTCAGTTGCTGGAAGGGTTCAAGGAGCCGTGTTGTGCTAAATGCTTAGCACAGTACTGGCATGCGATGAAAAACTGAAATATGGTTTGTTTTCAGAGGATTCTAGGAACTTGAAGCATCTGGGTTTAGCAGTGTTGACAGCTATGTATAGGCCTGGGGCTTGGCACCTCTGACCCCTAGTTCCAGCTCCAACAACTGGACTTGAGTTTACTGCAGTTTGTTGAGTTCTGGCATTCAGCTTTTATTTGAGAGCCAACCCGGAGGGGCATAGAAGAAATTGGATTTATTCTTTATGACAGTTCTTAGTGGAGCCTGGCAATCAATCACATGTCAGGATGCTGTTTTGAAAAGAAGCAGGTTATAGGTGGACTTCGGAGACCCACTCCACTTAGGAGTGAGCGGTGGGGAACACATCACTTATTCCTTCTGCTCAGTTTTTTCACATGTGAAGTGGAGAATAAGAATTCAAACCTTGAAAGGGAGAATGTCCAGGCATTTAAAAAAATAACAGAAGAGAAAGCCCCCCAGAACCTGCTTGTGTGGCCCCCACTAGTTACCAGTAAATGAAGGGTCCCTCATGTGTAATGCCTTTGCCTGTTGGGTGGAAGGCATTGAAAGGACTGTTTAAGCCATTTTGCTGCATCAATACTAATTAAGACAATCACAATCACAAGCCCGAACGCCATGCATCAATGCAGACATTGTAGGCCACCAGAAAAATATATCACAGCGGCAAAGCAGGCTGGTGTTCAATAAATACTTTGCGACTGATTAATCATCCCCTGCATCTGTGCAGTACTTCAGAGTTAATGAAGCAGTTTCCCTCTGGTTGGTATAGTAACTGTGCACAACATGAAGAGGAGCTTGGCATTAGCTCATTGGACAGATATTTCGGAGCTAGGAAGAAGGCGGGACATCTCTTGGATGATGTCAGTCTGGTTGGAGAAGTGAGGAGGTCAGTTCATCGCTTCTCTTGGGTAGGTGGAAGAAGGCACGGTGCAGGAGAGAGGTCACCCCCAGCAACTACAGAAAGTTACCTAGAGGAGATAGTGCAGCTGAGTCCCAATGTGTAGCTAGGAGGGTGTTTAATATTAATTTATTTATCTGTGTGTGTGTGTGAGCGTGTGCACGTGTGCGCACACGCACAAGATGAGGGAGGGTTCATACATGGTTATAGGAGACTAATCTGCGAGGTCGCTTTTCTCCTTCCATCTTACTTGGGTTCCAGAGATGGGACTCAAGTCTCCAGGACTGCAGGGCAAGTGCCTTCACCTAATGAAATGTCTAGTTGACATTCAGGAGTTTGGTTTAGGTACATGGTTTGTGCATAAATAGTTATAGACAGGTCTGCTCAAACTCACAATCCCTTGGCCTCAACCTCCCAAGTGCTGGGAATACATAGGCACTTTATTTTCATAGGTGGAGAGGAACACATGTTGGAGCAGGTTAGGCTGCGGTAATAATCAAGCCCAAACATACAAAAGCTCAACATAGCCGAAGCTTATTTATTATTATTTCAATCGGCTCTTAATTTTGAAATAATTTTAAACTCATAAAAATGTTGCAAAGTTAACACCTACATTACCCAGTTTTATCTAATGCTAACATTTTACATAACCATAGTATATTTGTGGGGTACGATTGGCTAAACTCCAGATTTTACTGGGATTTTAGCTTTTAAAAAAAGTTTACATGGATATATTTTCCTTATCCCGTGATTAATGTTAAGATAGCACTGCATTTAGTGAAAGTTCTCTTTTGCACACTCTAGATAAATCCAATGCACAGTCTTGTAAGTGTCCACCGAGTCTTCTAATAAGGAGGGACAGGGGCTCTAACATCCTCTCTACGTGGCTCCTGCGTATCTTGTCATCTTCACCCCAGCCGTTAGTTTTGCTCCCCTCTTATTACTGAACACCACCGGAGTTAGTTGTGCACTTTTTATGCAGTTGTGCTCTGAACATAAACCTTCTGTAAAAACAAAAACTCCATCAAAGAGAAGCATTCCCTTAAAACTGCATACAGCCAGCATGGGGGTGGGAGATAATTCCCACTTTAGCGGCATGCTGACAAAGGAGAACAAACTAGAGGAGAATTGGTTGTCAGTGCCACAGGGAAATGTGGGGGAATTAAGAGGGAATTGCATCCATAAAACCAACAGGAAGGGTGCGTGTGAATATGCCCATTTTGTAGGCAGAAAAGATAAGGCTGAAGACAGGAAGACACAGCTGTTAGGCTTGGCTGCAGGGACCAACTCCGGGGTTGTTTAGGCCACAAGCCACCTGTGCTCTTTTCTTGGCCCCAGAAAGAGCCACAGGTGATGAATAGGTGATCTGTAGGATGGACAAGGCACAGGGCTATTCTATCTCATTCATTTCTTTAGGGGTGACATTTATCAACACTGTGCCAAAGTGTTTTGTTGTTAGGGGGAAGAAATGTTTGCTTTGGCCCGCAGTTTAGAGATTTCAGGTTGTCTTGGTGGGAGAAGCATTGTGGCTAGAGTACCTGCCTGAGCTCCTCGCAGAAAGGAGACCAGGGAGCAGAGAGCTCAGGCCAATCCAGAAGAGGGCATCACCTTCATGGACCCACCTATAATGACGTATTTCCACCAACTGTGACCTACATCTCAAAGGTTCCACACATTCCCCAGAAAATACAAACAGTTAGGGACCACAGTCTCAGACATACAGCCTGTGGCGACATTCTAGACTCCAGCCACTATAAAGCCTGTTTTGATTGTTCAGTTGAACTGAAATCCCTTTATTCTCAAGGAAAAAGGCAAACGATGAGGGGAATAAGAGAGGGAATCTCGGGGCTCCAGTTGATCTGATTTTCTTACCAGGCCCGTGCCCAGAGGCTCTGTCACAGCTGGGTAAGATGGGGACCATGTCTGCCTGTCATCTCCAGCGTGACGCTGGTGTCTGTTTATTTCTGGCTGGATGGAATATAATTGCTCCCGAGGCTGACAGTGACAAATGATGGCATTGGGGAGTGTGTTCCTCTGAGCGATGGGATGGGCTTGTGTTTCTCAGCCGACAGAAACAGGCCTTGTCAGCAAGCAACAGGGGGTTTGCTTTTCAGCTTGAGTCCTCATGGGCATGACAGTTTTTGGGTGTGAGTTCTAAGTTTTCTCAGCAGCTGGAATCTGTCCCTTTTGGGATACGAGGGACAATCTATGCCAGGGCTTTCTTGTGTCGGGTACAATAGCCTCTGCCTACAGCTTTGTTTCTAAGTCTCATTTGTCTGTGGTCAACCATTATCTGAAAATACTAATTAGAAAAAAACTCCCAGAGATGAACCATTCTAAGTTTTAATGTGCAGTATTCTAAAGAGTGTGATGAAGTCACTCCCCTGTCTGTGAATGAAGCATCCCTTTATCCAGCATGTCCAGCCTGTATAGGCTATCCTCCCTTAACCACCTAGAAACAGTCTGGGATAACAGATCACCTGCATCGTGTTCAGTGTCTTAGTGCCTGTGTCCGCACAGCTACTGTTTGATTTCATGATGTCGCCAGAGCTCAGTGCAGTGCTACTAGAAAATTATCACAGTATATGGTTACAATTATTTTATTTGCTTTTATTCCCGTTAATGTCTTGTATAGCCTCTAAGTTGTAAATTAAACTTTAAGGTATACAGAAAACTAAAACACGCACACGCACACACACACACACACACACATATATATATATATATATATATATATATATATATATATATATATTCAGATATGTTTTGGGAAGCTTGGAGCATCTTCTCACTGGATGGGGTGACAGCACAGCTTTGACAAGGACACAAAGCGCCCACCATACCAGCTTCAACACGACCTACATTGGAGGAGCAATGTTCTTCTTATGCGTAGCTGTTAAAGCAAAAATAAATTTATTGGGTTTACCCTCCTTTATTTAAAAAAAAGCAAAAAAGGTCCTTTTGGAAAAGCTTAGATAGTGCAAAATGATAACTAGACAAAGCCAAGTGGATTTTATATATCTGGAGGTTTTGCTGGTTCCTTCTATAAAAGCAATTGGACAAACAGCCAAGTGTGTCTCTGAGCCCTCTTAAGAGTTAAGGATGGTCATAGTACAGGCTTTGAGGTAGGGATGCGTGGTCAGACAGCCTCTACTTTGAACCCGAGCCTTTCAAACACCCTGTCTGACTGTTTCTTCCCTCTGATGGATCTGTGCAGCAAGTGCCTTCAAGAGATGGAGACATCAGACATCTGAGTCTCTTGACAGAAAGAGCCTGGGTTTTTCAGTGACCAAGTAAACCTTCCTGATTACTCATGAGCAAAATTAACAACATATTTCTTCTACTTGATATCAGAGGTTACAAATATTAACTAGATCTGAAGAGAGCATTTTGTATACCTTTAATATGGGTATATGTAGTCATGCCTACACACACACACACACACACACACACACACACACACGCACATACATGCACTCATCTGATGGAGTTGTATCATAAAACTATTGACTAGCACCTGTTTTAGTCTATGAAAAGACTTGTGGACTTCCTATTGTAGAGTTATATTTAATCACTTTAGGGCCTGCATATTATTTCATTTTATGTATTTTCCACAATTTAACAAATCACCTCGTTATGGGGATTTAAGACGTTTCCCATTTTTAAAAAAAATCTAAGTACTTTTTTTGATCCACAGGCTGATACAAAACTCCTTGCAGTCACTAATCCATTTCCTTAGGGTATCTTCCTCAAAGCTGAGTCATTTGACCACATGTTAATGGCATCTACTCATCAAAGGAAGGTCTGTAGGGGGAAAAGTATTGGTTTAGAGCTCAGGAGTGTATGAAAGATTTATTTTTTGAAAACCATCAACTCACTGCTTGCTAATCTGATAAGTGAAAAATCATGTTGTTTTCGTACATTGCTGTTTGCTGATTGATAATTTTGAGCAACTTTATATTTATATTTATCGGACCTAAATATTGACAATTGCCTCTTCTTTGCCCATGTTTTTCTCTATTGGAGGTTTTTCATGTTTTTTTTTGTTATTCTCTAAAATCCCTTTGCCTGTTAAGGACAATATTTGTTAGTATATTTTATTCAGCTTTAACCTGCCTATAGTCTTCATGTTCTTTCTGTAGGGAAGCTTCCAAGCTTTATTTCAGTCTTTCTTCCATACTTTTAGTACTACTGTCCCTCAGGGAACCAGACCAGAAAATGGTTTCATTCTTCAGATTTTCTTCCAACATTTTTTGTTGTTTTATCCTTCTTTGTTCCTTTATGTCTTTAGCCCATTTACAACGTATTTCTTTGTAAGGGAGATGTAATCGTCTGGATTAGCCCATCTACAACGTGTTTCCTTGTAAGGGAGATGTAATCGTCTGGCTTTAGTTCACACTAGGGGCCAGGAAGGGAGGAACAGCAAAGTGTACTCAATGAAATAAATGAGTTCAGCCTGCAGCCCTGGAGGAGGGCATCTAATTATGAAGCTAAGTGGGGTGGTCATGGCCAGGTGATAATCATAGTCTGGGAGAAGTAGGACATTAAAACCAGCAGGTGGGGCTTAGATATAGGATGTGCTTTTGTATTTAAATCCTTGGACCTGGACCTAGGTACAGAATTAAGAGAAATGAATCCTTCTATCTACAAATGTTGCAACCTAAAAATTCCAGCTATCACTGTTGTCGTTTTGGCCCCAAATGTAGAACAACCAAATGGCAGTTCAAAGGAGAATAGGTGAATAGTGATAGTGAACACAATGGAATACTACTTAGCAATAGAAAGAGATCAACTCTTGATATACTCGGTAATATAGAGTAACCTCATACACTATGTGAATCTGCAGGACATTTTAGGATTAGGCAAACCTATTTGAGTTTAATATATAAGATCAAAATATCAAGGTCAAAATATCAAGTCCCTTTGGGGATGTGATGTTACCTGAAATGATGGATGAGATTATTCAGGAGAGATGTAAATTAATGCTTCTCAATATACTCTAGCAGACTTGTGCATGGCTCTCCTGATACATACCTGCTTGTACATTCTTGCAAGCCTCTTTCTTTGGCTATTCCCATCACACACAGGAGACAGTGGTAGAAACCTCAGGACAGTATCACTGATATATTCCTCGATGACATATGCATCCAGGCACAAGACCTCCCTAATGCAGCTCCTTGCTGCTGTCCAGGGTCCTAGCTGAGCTCCCAGCCCTTGGCCTCTGCCTTTTGCAAGGACTTTGGGAGACAGTGAGTGCTGGCTTATATAGGAGGAGGTTGTACCTTCCCATGGAACTTCTCAGGAAACTGCACACACGTTTGCTAACTTGAGAGCAGTTCATCGCTAAGGTTTTATTTCTGAGGGAGAAAAAGCAATTGTTAGAGTCCTTAAACTAAGGCAAAAGTGGACCTCATTTAGAGGTGATTGCTGCGTCCCAGAGACCGGCAGCATTTGCTGTCAGCCACAGGTTAACCACAGGGCACTGGTGCCAATTCCAAAGCCTCCCAGACCTTTCGTTCCCCAGGAGGAAATTGCCAACAGATGTGAAGAGTCATTAGAAAGAGGCTGGGGGTGGAGAATGGGCCAAATGGCAGGCCTGCACTCTGTTCCTACTGAGAAGAAGCCAGGGAGGAGATTTCACTAGAGCCCCAGGACCCCAGTCAAACAGAAGCATGTCTTCAGCTTGTGGCAACATTGTGTTAAGAGCCTGCTGGGAAGGTTGTGCTTCACATCAGAGCTACGGAGTCTGCTCTGTGAAAGCTCACAGTTAGTGGAAGGTGGCAGAATATTCTTAGTTCCTCTTGGGACATTCGAGACTGATCGTATGTAAAAAATAAAAAGGCTACCTGCAAATGGTGTGCCATCCATGTGTTATCAACAGAAGCTAAATGAAGACCTTGACTACACGTGTATAGTGTGTAGGTAATGATCCAGGGCACTCAGGCAATGTCTGGAGACACTTTGATCACAATTGGCAGTGATGTCACTAGTATACACGAAGCACAGGACAGGGATGCTCTAAAATAACCTTCAAATGGGACTGAGGAGTCTGCTTAGCTTACAAAGTGCTTGCTGTGCAGCCCATATAAAAAGGTAGGAATCACGGTGTGTTCTTGTAACCCATCTCTGGGGCTCACTGAACTGAATCAGTGAGTTCCGGGACAATGAGAGACCCTGCCTCCAAATAAAATCAAAGCAGAACATGGTAGAAAGCTCCTGAATTGATGCTTTAGGTTCACCTCTAGTGCCCCCCACCACATATGCACACACACACAACACACACACATACACACACACACAGAGACACGTGCATATACTCATGTATACATGCACACCTGTGAATAACCCCCCACGAGGGATTATACAGCCCTGAATGTTCATAGAACTGAAACACTGTATTTTCTCTAACTCTCGACCCCTCCATCCTCTACTCTTATGCCAGTGCCTCCTCGTGACTGAACCCAGCTAGAATCTAGAGCCTGGGAGACCAGTGGGGAAAGCCTGTTGATGTCAGCTTCCCGCAACCCGCCCTGGGGTTGGTTGATGCCCTTACAAGGTGAGAGGACCAAATTGAACCCCCAGCTCCCAGTGAGCTTTGTTTCTGCTCAGACAGCAGGGCAGGTGCTTGGTGGCCCCAGGCTGTTCACTTTGTCATCTTTGCTCCTGCTGCCGCTGCTCTTTTAGTGTTGGCTGTCAGAATGAGGGCAGGTCATGAAGGTGGGAGCTGCAGGGAGAGAAAAGGAGCTGGGGTAGGATGCCCGGAGAGAGCTCTGCCTGAGATGCTGCTGAAATGTGGGTTTCCACGCAGTTCACGAACTTCTTATCCCCTCCCTGGTTTGGATGAGAAAGTACGAACTAAGTAGCTACAATAATTTTTTTTTCTAGCACAATGAATTTAAAAATGGAATTGCTGTGCAAAGCAGCGAGTGATTGTTCAGTAAACAGGCTAAGTACAATTACATCTTGGCTGTCTGAGCTCTGACATTTCTTTGGGAACAGAATAGCTTCAGGATGGATGTTTGGAGACCAGATTATTCTCACTTTTTGGAACACAAGATCTTCCAGTTAGGAATCAAAGGTCATCAGAGTAGTCGCTCTGGTCTGAGATTACAGATCGCATACCCTCCCTCCTTCAATAACAGCAGACTTTAAAAATACATGGAAACAAATTAATTTACTGAAAACAAAAGTGCAGGGCCTCTGCCTGTGCCCGCCACAGTCTTTGTGTCTAGCTAGCATCATCAGCTGCAGAGCGGTGGATGCTCAGTGTGCACTTCAGTCGATCAATGGTTGAAGCAGCGAGTGTGTGAGCATGCCCAGCAGACATTTAAAGACAGATCTCAGGATCAAAGCAGCTTTTCATCAGGAGCTGTGCATCTCAGACTTCCCCTGTCTACTACACAGAACTGCTGTCTGTGTGTGCAGGATGCGGGCTTCATCCAGTTGACTAAAATGTCTGGAAGAGACATTTAAGATGTTCAAGCATGAGAGAGACACACACCTTTCTCAGTGCTACCTTTAGATGTGTCTCAGACCTTAAAGAAATAGTTGTCTCTTTTTGAATGAAGGTATAACATCTGTGGGTTTTTTCCCTGGCCATTATCTCCTGCTCATTCTATTGCATAGTTAAGGACAAATTGATGAGGAGATGATGTTTATTGAGCAGCTTAACCCTCCCTCCCGCCCGCCCCTCCCCCTTTAAATCTGCCTAGAAACTAGTATGGGGATAGTATCATACTGGAAACAGATTCTGGGAGGAAAATTCTTTGTTCTAAGCAGTGATCTTTTTGAGTTGTGAGGACTCTGGTGTTACTTTGTGTTACTGGACTTCAGTTTCTTCATCTGTGAAATTGTAGAAGCAACTTACCCTGTTGTAATGAGGCTGATGTAGCCAATATATGAAGCTTATACCAGGGAAATAAGGGTATGGCCCGATCAGTAAAGTGCTTGCCTCTTAAGCAAGAGAGCCTGAGTTTGGATCCCAGGCATCTGTGTAAAAACCCAGATATAGCAGTACATAGTAATACTAGAGCTGGGAATGCAAAAGCAGATGTATTTCTGATGATTGCTGGCCAGCCAGTCTAGCAAGCCCAACTAGAGATTTCCAGATTCAGAGAGATCATCTCAAAAACTAAGATGGAGTGTCATCCAGGGAGATACCTCTGGCCTCCACAGGCACTCACAATCACATGCACCAGCACCCATCTGCACAGAGAGTCCTGGTCTGGACCCCCAGCCTCCACTTACTGGGTGTTGCTGAACTCACAACTTAGCTCTCTCTTCAGCGGTGGGCACTGTCTACAATCAATATCCTGCGGAGTCTCGTGGGCCTTGGGAAGATTTGAGTGAGTTGTGAAGAAGGAGGAGGAAAATGAAGAACCTGCTGTGCGCTTAGGCACATCTGCCTTCAGTCCCAAGAGAGGACGCAGGGCCTCAGGAACCTGAGTTAACTTGGAGGAAGCTTATTGAGGAGAATGGGGAAAGGCTTCCGCATGAGAACACACTGGGTCTTTTGTCATGCGGGCTAAATGGATCCCTACCTGAGAGGATTTTGTGAGCCAACCCAGAGGAAAAAATCTTCAATACAGTCTTTACCGCTTACTACTTTGGCAACTTGAGAATTGTTTTACTTCTCAGAGCCTCTGGTTTTATCTTCTTATCTCCTTCGTCCTCGTCTTTGATAAAATGTCACCTTCTTAGAGAGTCTTTTTATATTAACCGGCTTTATTGTAGCAACAGAAAGATAACAGTGTGGCTTCACAACAGATATTTTTTTTTATTGCTTTCCTCCCCTATTAGGCATGGGCTTCCTGCAGCCAGTTACTCCAGACTTGAGAGTCTAGAGCAATTATCTGTTATTAAAGAAGTCACGTGGCACAATGGGGTGCTCCACCTTCACAGTGAAGGGAAAATGGGAGAGACTGAGCTGAAGACAGTGCATTCTTTTAAGATGTAGTATATGCCATGACTCCTTCCATTCTGTTGGACAAGCCAAGTCTTCTGATGAACCTCATTCCATGGGAATATTAGGCAGCAGAGTCTTGGCGGTGTCAAGGAGACGGGACGGAAGGAGTGGAAGTTGAAGGAGAATGTAGCCGACCTGCTATGACTCATTGGTGGTGTTAATGAGCTGCAGGTGACCTGTGACATCAGCGTCATCTACCTGAGTGTCAGCTTAAGTTTTCTTCATTGTGCTCACAATCATAACCCTATGTAACTTGCTTGCATAGATTTCCAATTGTTTGTCTGTGCCTTGCCTCCAAGTGTAGACATACCTCCTTCTATGGAATATCTTCAAAGTCTGGGACAGTAGCTTCCCGACTTTGAATTGATTAACGGAGCAATCTTTTATGAGAGGTAAGAATGGGCAATGGACCAAGCATTTCTCTGAGCATCAGGCCCTCCACTTCTGACCGAGAGCGTATGTCCCCATTAGATTCTTCTTCAGTTCCTGTGCATTGCAGCAAAGCCTTGAGTTTCTCTGGAGATTCCATTGGAGCTCTCACTTGTCAATCATTTCCCACGGTCTTGTCTGCTGACAACAACTTACCTTTCTCTGCAGATTAAAATTTAGGACAGGGTACCAGGGTAGGCAGCTTCTGCTACAGACATAATACTTTCCAGAAATTTCTGTAAAATTCAAATACTCAAATGTGGCAATGATTGACTTAGGTCTTTTAATATATATATATATATATATATATATATATATATATATGAGTGTAGTAAGTTTTAAGAAACATAAAAAATAGAAGCAACCCTAAATAAAAGAAAGTTCCTTTAAAATCTTCTCTTACGTTTTGAAATGCTGCTTCCAGCATTCAATCTATCTTTAATTTTATTATTGTCATTGACAATTGAGCACAAATTTGGCTAGCTGAAGTTTGACGAGCAGCCAATGGAGTCTAAAAATTTACCATTTTCAGCGAAGTTTAATGAGTCTCATCATTGCCTTGGCTTTACGGTCCTTTGCTTCTCATTATGAATGCGTGTTCCCGTAATTTCATTTTGACACTCTGCTTTTGCGCACTGACAATGAACAGCACATGAGAAACTCCGAGTAGTCACCTCAGCGTATTCGCTGAGCACCTGCCATTACTGGAGGTGGCTGAGTCCCTGTGGGGACTCAGAGGACAGCTTCCCTGCCCTCTCAAAATTGTACAGACTCCCTGGAGAGTTCTCTCCCTCAATAACTTTGTGGAGAGGGATGGGACAGTATTGAGTGAGCTTAGGAGAGAGTGGCATTGCCTTTTGATGGCTGTTTTCCTGCCTTTGTTTCTAAACTCTAGTGATGCACGAAGCTTAAGTTTTTAGAGAAAGGCTGTTTCAAGGCGGCTCCTGGGTGTTAGAGGGTGAGCAGTTTCAGGATGAACAAGCTGAAATGAATGACTGAGTGTATGTAATTATGATTTCTTTCCCTCCTGGAACTGTTTGGGTTTTTTGTTTGTTTGTTTTTGGTTTAAATATACCACAAGTATTTAGGAGCTTTGGTTGTTCTATTCTTTTTTGAGGTGGAGTCTTGATTCATAGCAGAGGCTAGCCTCAATTTCACACAGTTCCCCCCAGGTGGGCCGGTGAAGTGTTGGGGTTACAGGCCTGTTCCGCCGTGCCAGGCTTTAGACATTTTTTTCTTCGCTTCTGTGAAGTGGCTCTGTGGTCTTTATGATGAGGAATGCCTCCATCCACTCCTCTTGTGCTTTCTGTGGCTCTGGATGACATCATTTGTTTTGCTGCTCAGCCAGAAGCTGTACCTTCCTCCTGGATTCTGCCCTTTATTCAGACCAGGTCCAAACGGTGGCTCAGACCCATCGATTCCATCTGAGAGGTGCATGCTGTCTCCTTGACTTTCCTTCATCCCTCTGTGGCTGTCTGGTAGAAGTCAGTTCCCTTCTGGAACACGGCAGATGGAGCCGGTGTTTGTGTTTCAGGTCCCGGCTGCCGCCAGGTGGGTCTATAGCCTCGTGCTCATCTGTCACTGACCGTTTCACCCGTCGCCGGTTGGAGCTCTGTGGGTTAGAAGGGGAGAGTGAACTAATGAGGGGAGAGAAGATGAAGGGTGAGTCGAAAGATCTGAGGTGGGGGAGAAAGAAAGGGAGGAATGAACAGCGGGCAAGAAGGAAAAGAAAGTTTTGAGTAGGTAATGCCAACACTGGACAGTGGGGTGAAGCCCTGAGGAGGTGATGCCACCAGACAGTGTGGGGGGGGAGCCCTGAGGAGACAATGCTACCAGACAGTGGGGTGAAGCCCTGAGGAGACAATGCCACTGGAAAGTGGGGGTGAAAAAGGGACACAGCAAGTAAAAGTTTGTGACAAAGGAAGAAAAGTTTTGTTGTGGGGGAGAAGAAAGGCTTAGGTGAGAGAGAAACAAATGGTAGTGAAAGTAAACAGTTGAGTAAGCAGAAAGTGAAAAGTGAGAGGTTGGAGAGAAAGTGGTAGAACATAGGGAACAGAGCG
Organism: Microtus oregoni; assembly: GCF_018167655.1. Taxonomy (NCBI): domain Eukaryota; kingdom Metazoa; phylum Chordata; class Mammalia; order Rodentia; family Cricetidae; genus Microtus; species Microtus oregoni. Next base: position 7,919,839 of record NW_024543079.1, read on the forward strand.
ACTGTGGGTGAAGATTCCTGTGGGTGAAGATTCCTGTGTGCGGGAGACAGGAAAGGGACGTTCAGTGGTAGAGAGAGGAACAGGAAGCTGGCTGGTGGAGAGGAATAGCTGGTAGGAGGAGAGGACGTACATTTGAAAGCTTGAGATATTTTGTAGTTACAAAAACTAAGGGAGGACAAGAGCAGGAATTGTGCTCACATCCTGGAGCACCCTCTGACCTTCCCCAGCTTCCAGTGAGCTGCAATGGCTCCTTTTCAGCTTAGTCTCCCTCATGTCTGTGGCCTTTCTGCAATAGGAGACCTGACCCACAGCATCCGGATCAGGACTTTATGTCGGTGTGTCAGAGTATATACCTCTACTCCCTCCCCTTCCCGTGATGGACTGAACTGAGGACATTGGTTAGAGATGCTCTATCCCCCACCCTGTGATGGGCTGAAGTGAGGACCTTAGTACATTGGTTAGAAATGTCCATAAAACTCGGCCCAGCTCCAAGGATCTTTACCCTCTATTGGGACCCCAGTGCCCAGAGAAGAATACAATTGTGGTGGAGGGTTTATCTTGGAAAGATAAACGGCTTAACTTGGATAGAACTAGGGTGGCTCCACAATGACCTTGTCCGACTTCCCGCTTGCCTGTCCCGAACGGAAGACAGACCCATTTCTAATAAGTTCCTGTGAAGACAGAAATGTTTCAATTCTAGGGGAGAACTCAGTGATGGGGTGCTTGCCTTCCATCCAGGAGGTCATGGACTGCATTCCACAGAACTCCAAACAAAACAAAAACCTGATGGATGAGGCCTGGACACAAGCAAAGCAGACTCTGAGGTAGAAGTAGACTTGTGGAGGTTTTCTCTGCATTCTGTCTTCCCCATTTCTCCCCACTGCTATGGACTGACTCCCAGCTAGAGGCAGGTGTAGGGACAGAACAAATGGACATGCCAAAGCAAATGTGTGATATTTAAACATGTCATAGGAACAGACCATGTCAAACTAGGTTCACTGACGAATACCAAAATGGAGTGTGTTGCATCAATCTAATGTGTTACCGTTTCGTGGAGAAGAATTGTATTTCGTGTTTCAGGCCATGTCAGACTTGAGATTCAAAGTCTAGGATGAATGGGGCTGGAGTAATTGCTCAGCCCTTACTGCTTTTGCAGAAGACCTGCGTTCAGTTCCCAGCACCCACAGGGAGGTGAAACCATCTATAACTCCAGCTCCAGAGAATCTGATGCCCTCTTCTGACTTCCATGAATACCAAGCACACGTGTGGTACACATATACAGACAGCAGCAGACAAAACACCCAAATGCACAAAGTAAAAATAAATAAATCTTTAAGAAATCAAATATGTATGAATAAAAATCCATATAAACATTTTTATGATCTTCATCACAGTACCCTTGTGTAAGTAGAATGGTGCATGTGGAGTGTGTGCGTGTGTGTGTGTGTGTGTGTGTGTGTGCATGAGCATGTGTGAGTTTGTGTGTCTGTTTGTGAAGGATAAGTGTGTAGGTTTGTTTGTATTTGTGTATGTGGAGAAGTATGAGTGTGTGTGTTTGTATTTATGTATGTAGTATGCATGTGGAGAAGTATGTATGTGTTGCATTTGAGTGTATAAAAATGTGTTTGGTGTGTGTGTGTGTTTTTATTCACTTTTGGATGTGTCACTCCAAATTCATTTCTTGGTCACTGGAGCCCCAATGATATGTTAGGGTTCTTTAAGCAAGAACCAACGCCCAAAGCCATGCAGTGGTTCATCTCTACACAATGCCCCCCCCCTCCACACTTTATCTCTTGGCCATAAATTGTCTGTGTCACTACACTTGTTGGGACATACTACTTTACAAGGTTCACCTAAGTGCTATTCCAGAATTGTCCTAAGGCCTCATTTGGTGTAGGAGGGTCTTCTTTCTATGTGTTGTTTTCATTGGTTGAATAAAGAAGCTGTCTTGGCCTTTTAATAGGTCAGCCCTTAGGTGAGTGGAGTAGACAGAACAGAATTCTGGGAAAAAGAGTAGAGTCAGGCAGACGCCATGATTCTCCTGCCTGAGACGAATGGATGCTGGTTAGACTCATGTGGGTAAGCCACAGTCAAGTGGTGATACACATTAATAGAAATGGGTTAATCAAGATGTGAGAATTAGCCAGTAAGAAGCTAGAGCTAATGGGCCAATGGGCCAATCAGCAATTTAATTAATACAGATCTCCATGTGATTATTTCAGGCATAAGCTAGTTGGGGGGGTCAGAACGACAAGCAGCCCTCTAGCCCAGTTGTAAGCCAGTCGGGCGGTGGGACACAGCCCACTGCTCCTCCTTACAACACTCATTTACTTCTTGCACTGCAGGTTTGTGAGTACTTATGGTATGTCACCTGGATGCTGCACACAGGGTAAACAGAAATGACTGACAAATGCCCCTGCTTTTATAGTGAATACTTACTGGCAAAGAACCCTGAAATGTTCCCAGGGTATTCTCATGTAATATTTTATTTTCCCTAAAAGCCCATGGAGAGTCCTGCATTCTGCAGTTCCAGGCTTAACTCCTGTTCATTCATACAGAGATGAATGGGAAGAGTTTTTTTTTATTTTTTTTTTATTTTGCATGCATATTTCTTTTTTTTATTGAGAAAAGAAGAAAAAAACATAAACAAAAAACAAGTTTCCACCTGCTCCCAGCCTCCCATTTCCCCCCCCCCTCCCACCCCTCTCCCCCCCCCACCCTTCTCCCCCTCCTCCCATCCTTCTCCCCCTCCCCCCTCTCCTCTCCCCCTCCCTCTCCAGTCCACAGAGCAGTCCGGGTTCCCTGCCCTGTGGTAAGTCCTAGGTCCTCCCCCCTCCGTCCATATCTAGGAAGGTGAACATCCAAACTGGCTAGGCTCCCACAAAGCCAGCACATTAAGTAGGATCAAAACCCCTGGTGATGGATAGAGATAGAGACAGAGACCCACACAGGAGCACTGGACTGAGCTCCCAAGGTCCCAATGAGGAGCAGAAGGAGGGAGAACATGAGCAAAGAAGTCGGGACCACGAGGTGTGCACCCACCCACTGAGACAGTGGAGCTGATCTACTGGGAGCTCACCAAGGCCAGCTGGACTGTGACCGAAAAAGCATGGGATAAAACCGGACTCTCTGAACATGGCGAACAATGAGGGCTGATGAGACGCCAAGGACAAAGGCACGGGGTTTTGATCCTACTTAATGTGCTGGGAAGAGTTTTCATACTGTCAATGGGCCCCCGGTTCCCTGGGAACCACCTCAGACACTTACTCTTGCCAACACAAAAGCTATTACTGCCTCCTTTACACCAAGGTCTCCCTTACCCTAACACTGGACATGGACTCTCAGCGTGAATCAACTGTCATACCAGCATTTCAAACCCATCTGTAAGTTTTCAAATGAGAATATAAATTCCTTGTGATTTATAAAATTAAGACATTTTTGAGCAGCTATAGAAAAACATTTTTTAGAATCAAAAATAATAATCTCACCACAAAGATGTAATCCTACTAATGATCTACTTCATCATGTGGGCCACATCCAAATGTAACATTTTAATAATTTTTCCCACTTTTCACAACTGTTAAGTGTGTCATGAGGAGAAACATCTGTGTCTTACATCATTAATTTATTACTTGGGGTAAAGTCCAAGAAACTGAATTGCTAATGCAAAGTCTATGGAGACATGCCATCATTGAATTTTCTACTTTTTTTAGCCTTGGTCAGTAATGGACAAAAAGAGCCCTTTGTCCATAGATATTCTTTTCCTAATTAATAATCATGATGCTCATGTCATTTATCATTTACTGTCTTTTCTAAATGTCAGTGGCCTATTTATATTGTCTGTACATTTTTAGAGACTGTCTTGGTTGTCTTGAATTTCACAGGTTTGTCGGTGAGATGACTATATAAACATAAACAGAGACTTGTTGTGTTGTTTGTTACAAATACCAACCTTGATTTTCATTTTCCTTTTAATTTTGTTTTAGATATACTTAAGAATTTGCTATAGTACAGATAACTAAATATTTTCACCACAAAAGTAATTCTATATACAAGACAGAAATCTCAGAAAGGCAGAAATATACAGTGTTGTGTTTTCATATTCTGTATTTATATAATATATAAATACAGTATTGTTTATATTTCTATAGGTTTTCTATCTCTCTAAGCACTTTATTAGGATGCATAGTATTCTGCTGCAATAGTATTTATTTTTAATAGATGGTAATCTTCATAGGTCTTAATTTTATAACCGCATGCCCCTAATTACAAAGCATCATATTAACCACTGGCAATGCAGCTGTGAAGGAACCCAGACCATACCTTAGGGTCCATTATTGGAGCTCACATTTCTGTATAGTAGAGTTTTACAAAGGAAATACACTGGCTATGGAATGCAAATGATATCAGAGATTGCATTGGTAGCATAGGAATCTGTCTGAAAGAGATATTTAAATAAAGCCTCTCCCCAAACCAGATCTACTCATGTATATATACAATGCCTGTTTATGTACACTCACTTATACACACACACACACACACACACACACACACACACACACACACGGGGGGGGGGAGAGAGAGGAGAGTAAGTACATTTAGGCACCATATATCAATCAAAAAGAGAGAGGGAGAAACATTTGGGTACCATGGCCTCAATCAAATTAACTACCATAGGAGGTTTTGGATATTTTTCTGAATTCTGAAGAACATTGCTGGAGGTCCAGGAATTATGCACATATTTTAACAAATGGAATTATTAATTTTAATTGTATGTGTAGAGGACAAATATCATGTTCAGATGTTTACCCTGGTTTCACATGGGAATCACCTTGGTGCCTAGGACCTCAGAGACCATTAACTTTGTTTTTTTTGAGAGAGGGTCTCTCCCTTGGACCTGCTACCTCCCCAGCAATGACATTCCAAGTATATACCATCACACACAGCTTCTGGTCTGTGTGCTGGGAATAAAATCCAAGTCCTCATTTTTGTGTAACAAACATTTTACTATCAAGCCTGTGGGAATTACTGAAGAGGCCAATTTGGAATAAGTGTCTAAGAAACCCTGTAAGAGAGCAGGGTTTACCTTGGTTTCACATGGGAATCACCTGGATGCCGAGGACCACACCCAGAAGTTTTAACTCACTCAGTTTACCACCCCTGCGTTATCGGACTTTTGATCTCTAGAAAGCTGAAAAGAACCCAGCTTAAGAACCACCGATAAGTTTGTAGAGACCCAGGAGATGGTTCTCCTGTAGGGCATCTTTGGAGAACTTCATGAAATAGATGGCAAGGACCCTGTTTCCGGATGGTGTAAAAGATACATATGTTTAAGTGTTCACAGGTGATACTCATTATACTGGCCTAAGGTCTATACTTTAAGAACTGCTATAGAGATAGAATAGGAGGGGGCCAGGACCATTCCACAACTTGTATATCTCCTTTGTCATTCTCAACTATGTCAAAACAGTGGTACAATCAGAAGATTAAAATCAGCAAGGAAAAGGCACTAACAATGACTATCTAGAGAAGCAGAATGGGTCTTGGGAGAAGAGACTCTACTAATTTGAATGGTGCAGGGACATCTGGGTAGCTCAAGACCAAGAGCTGGCCTTGGGAGACTCATGAGCAAATGTAGGTTAGTGTTGGTTGAGATAAAGTTAGCTGTGACAAGGAAAGAGAAAGTCATTTCAGGAAATCTTTGGGGAAGAGATTTGACTTGAGCTAAGATATCACTGAATTTTTGTGTTATTTTCAATTTTCCATTAATGTACCATTTTAGAGAGAATTGTTACAGATGCATCAGTGTGGATTCATATGACTCTTTATCTTCAGATAAAGTCTTTGAGTTAGAATTGCTGAATGAAAAATTATTCACAGCTTGAACTTCAGATAGAAAACATAGATACGGAATATAAAGAATCAGACTGAGCTCTGAAACCAATTGGATCACAATTCATGGGAATTATGACCACTCTGCCCCATCACCAGCCCCTACAGTTTTCATTTTAATCCACGAAAATGTGATATGTCTAAAGCGTCATTGTTTAATTTCAATTCTTTGATACTAAATGTAGGACAGTTTTGAGTGCCTTTTGCTTTTCTGTGTCTTTTCGTTTGCAAATTTCAACTTTGCCACACCTTTCACCCAGGAGACAGCCATCTGTCTGACTGAATTAGGAAGACTATTTATGTATTAATGGCACTGCTCTTGGTTACCTCCACCCATGCAAACTATTTCCCCATTTAGTTACGTTTCGATGGTCTGTGATTATGGGGAAATGGTGTATTTCATGTTTTGAATTTATCTACTTTTTAAAAAAAATGACCTAGAAATTAGGTGATAATCATGCAGAGCAAGGCTGAGTCATATATTGATATTAATCATAAATCATCAAGAGTATCCCCTTATGCACAGAGGGTAATGAATGGCTGAAACCAGAATATTCAGGAAGAGAATGTTTTTAAACTAGAGAAGGACATTAGAGATGGGGCCTTAAGGAAACTCATCAAGCACAATGGTGAGAGGCACAAAACATTTAACCTGATGGCCAGACAAGTCAGATTGATGTTCAAAACCACCAAGGCAAGTGAGCAGTTCCAGAAGACAAAAGCAAAGCTAATCCATACCCTTATCACTCAACAAGTGAGGGAGTACGACTTCTGAACAAGATGGAATAGAAGTCCGAAATGTGACCAGCTAGAAATTGCCAAGACACAATTTACAGAGATTCAAACTTCCTACCACAGATGCAGTCAGGAATACCCAAAGCCAGCTTTCTACACTAGATAAGAATTGACTAACATTGTACACAAGGGAAAATGCACTTAGTCAAACAAACAAACAAAAAAATGCCTCTCTGTTTAGCCATCCATTTCAAATTTTTATAGAAAATTGTGTAGGCAGCATCAATTATGCTTGGGCAAATTTAGACTAATTAATGGGTTGACTAAGATAATTATTGAAATTTGTCTATGGATGAAAGGAGGAAAGATGAGCCATTTAAATTGCTTTTTGTGTGTGCCTGATGACTATTTCTAAAAGAATGGGCCTGCTGAGAAGCGTATGAAATGGGAGTGGCCCGATTCTTCTCAGGGTATGATGATAGAGTAACAAGGCAGCTGTTTTAATCAACACGTCAGGATTAACGCCTTAAAAAGTCCAATATGCATAAATCCATTGAAGGTGCAACTTATATAAAGGAATGTGTAATTTATGGGAGGTCAGCAATCTAAAAACATTCTTTCAGATGGTTTGTGTGTGAATATCTTTTGCCTTTAAAAGTCAACCGCTTTGAAGAAGACATTAGACATGTAGACATGAGGCTTCTGAAGCTCATCAGGGTTAAGCAGGTAACCAGGTTTAATAAACTAGTACAAGGGGAATGTGTCCTGTTCTGTTGCTCATGTTCTGTATGTTCTATCTCTTCCAGGAAGCTTCCTTGGGAGGTAATTTATTTGTTGTAGTGACAAAGTCATTGCTCAAGCCAGACTTGTATTTACCGAGAAATGTCTTCCAAAGCAAGTGTTTGACATACAGGACATCCTTCTCATTTCCTCCTAGCTACGCTAAAACATTGAAAAATCTTTCCTGAATTTACTTTTTCATTCTAGGGAACTGAGGTGGGCCATTTATTTAAAAAACAAGAACAACAAAAAACTTCTGTGGAAGCTGAAACGTAGCTCCACTGTGCAGCACTTTCAAAATGGTATGAGCAGCAAGAGACAGCATGGCTCCAGACTTGGAAGATTCAAATTTGGATTAGAAAGATGTCTAGTTAGCTGTTGTTGAAAAGGCCAGCAATCTATTGGGTTCCATAGACAGAGGTCACCTTAGTCAAAAAGAATGATTTGGTTGAGGTTCTCTGGAGGAACTGAAACCGTAGAATAAATATAGCTTAAACGTATTGGATTGACTTATGGAGTGCTGACGAATTTGAGCTTTGACAGCAGCAAATGATAGCACTGGAGCAGTGGCACAGGTGGAGCTACAGCATAGTAGATGCACTTTCCAACAAGAAGCAAAGCAAGAAAGAAAAAGCTTGTGTGTAGGCGGCCATATTGGTGATAATTTATGGGTGTAGCTCCTGATATTTCTAGGAGACAATGTGAGAAACAAGGATGGCACCAATAGACGTGGTAGCATGGATGGAGGGAAGCCCATGAGGCCTCGTCTCTACACAGAGAACTACAGGAAGCTAAGTAAGGGATGCTGAGAGTGGGAGAAACAGACTACAGACTTCCCCAGGGAAACACCCACCAATTGGTTATCCAATAGCAAATGGTCAGCCCTCAAAACATACATACATCCAAGTAACAGTACACAGTCTAAGCAGGTTTTGATTACATATGTAGGAATTTATGTAATTAACACACGTGTGTCACAACAATTAAAGACAAAGAGGCAATGAATTTGAAAGAAGATTGTTGTTTTTAACAAAATCTCAATCATTTGATTTTTACCAATAAAGACTCTGGAGTCAGATGCTGGGGTGAAAACCTGCTAGCTGAAAGAGACAGGGAAGACACCCAACTGACCTTCCTTCTCTGCTGACACCACAGAAGCCTCCTCTTCCACATCTCAAACAAGACCTTCAGACTGACTATTCCTCCGTTCTACTTCCTGTGCAGCTCTCTATCCGTCTCTATCTCCCAACTACCTCTCACTCTCTATGGGTTTTTCTTAATAATCTTATGTTCTTTCTCTGTCAACTGGTTGCTTGCTCTGCCTCTTGACCTATGGTTGACTTGATTTAGCACTGTTTACAATATTCAGGGAGAAAGCTCTTGGATAAACAGTGTGTGCTAGAGCTGAGCCACACCATGTCTTGAACAGGTTTTTCCAGTAAGTAATGCAATCTCAGGAGTCACAATGTGATCAGATATCCTGCAACAGAAGATGGGGTGGGAAAGGACACTGAATGGGATGTTCTCAGCACTAGGTAGTTATTCAATAAATGATATCATGATTGTTTAACTACATACCAGTCACGGTTCTCCAAAAGATGCAAACTCTTAAACTATTCACAGCTCATGTCTATTTTTAATACGAAGCAGAGTCTGGTCTTTGTTCAATTAAAAAATGTCTGTTCAGGAAACAATGGAGACAGGTCCTCGAGACAGAAGTGGATCAAGTCTCTGCCCCTGAGACTCTCCTGACCATGTTGTTTAAATGCTCTCTAGATGTCTGAACCCTAGAAGCACAAGCCTCAGGATGCAGCTTGTACAGCATGTAGATTTCAGCCTTGCCTTCTTGTTCTGAAGTGGTACAGCCTGTTCTAAATGGACATGTCCATTCTGGGCAGATTAATAAGCAGATGCCTCTCCACACAGCACTTCCAGACTACTTCCGTATTTATCCATGAAGACAAGGTGAAGGTGGTTTTCCTTCTGACATCTAGTGCAGGTAGTTAGATGAATGCTCGTCTGTTTACATCATCTGATCACATACATCCAGATATTCTAAAAAGAACCTGTTCTTAAAATAGGCTACACTTAGCTCCTCCCCATGATGGATGCTCAGACTGCAAGTAAGCACACTACCTTTTGTGGTACCTGTCTACATATATCCACTCATGGAGGTCTGGTAGAATGACAGTGGACTGGAAGTCAGGGTTTAGACTTCTGGATTATGGATTACAATTGTCTCAACCCAATTAAGTACCCAGAATTATTTTCCAAAATGACTGCCCCAGCCTGGGCCTCTGCAGTTGCAGCTGGATCCTCCTGGATCCTCACAGCTGCTTTGATAGAGGGCTTTCCCACTTGTTTGCTTCTTTGCCATTCTCTTTAGTTTTAATTCAGTTGTTTCAGTTCCTATCTCTGTGATTACTAATGAGTTTGAACATCAATCCCAAGCTTATTATTTCTTCTTCTTTATTAATCGTCTGTTCACATAACTTATGCATGATTTTTTTTTCTTGAGAAAGGGACCTGACACATCTATTAAATTTTCATGATTTGCATTCGTATTCCTGATATCATTTGGTTGATGATTTGATGCTTTCAAATGTTACATGTGTCTGTTCTGGCCTGCCTTTGGTTTTACTAAATGTAAGTCTGTATTTATAAAAATAAAATCCCTCGGTTCTTTGCTTTATACTGTCAGTCCTTCAAGTTTTTGACAACTTCTCTACCCTTAAGTCACAAAGATAATCTTCCATATTTTCTTCTATTACATTTATAGCCTGTTTTGTATATTTTAATACCTGATGCCATTGTTATACACTTCTATTATTGTGTTTTGCACTACTTGAGGAGCCAGCATTCCCAAAATATAACTAATTTGATTGTCAAGTACCATTGATCTCTAATTTGCTTTTTATATCATACCATACATTTTTGTATTTCGGTAACCAATTGTAGGCCTCATTGTTGAGTTCTGTTCTACTCATGCCTTCTTCGTCTATCCCAATACTGATCTGGGGATATCCAATCTCATTCCTTTGTGACTTATTAATTTCTATTCTTTCTTATAAATTTTAAACTTATGTAATTACTAGACTACAATTGGGACTTTTGGAAAATTTGCATTGATCTCATAGATGAATTTAGTTTGAAAAGATGATGTATTTGTTGCATTATTGCATTTGTTCCAATAACATGTGTACATCCACTCGGTTTTATATGTTCACTATTATATTTTTATGAATCTGTATATATATATATATATATATATGCACAAACATATGTTAGGGATAGAAGGGAGAAAGAGATGTGTGTGTGTGTGTGTGTATGTGTGTGTATGTATGTGTGTATGATCATGTACACAAGTGTGGGTGCAGAGAATGAAGTCAGAGGACATCTCCAGGTGTAAGTTCTTGCCTTCTGTCTTGTTTGAGACAGAGTTTCTTTGTTTAACCCCATGCAGACAATGCTAGCTGGTCCACAAGCTTGCAATAAGAATGCTGGAATTACAGATGCACATTACCAGGTCTAGCTTGGTTCTGGGATCCAAACTCAGGTTTCATGCTTGCCCAGCAAGTACTTTCCCCACTGAGCCATTTCCCTAGGCTTTTTTGGTTGTCTTCACGTACTTCTTACAAATTCTTAATTAATTCTTAGGCATGTTAGTTTTATTGTCATAGTAGAGTATATGATATATAATTTTTACTGTTGTTTTACTTAGTTACTGATGGTGTGGAAAAGTGCCATTGATTTTTCAGAGTTAACTTTGTATACAGCTACATACTAAAGCTTTTATTGATTGTAATAGCTTGTGACTGTGTTGCATTTTTTTCTCTTTTTGGTATATGTGATTGCATTTTATCTGCCATTATTGACCATATTATTTCTTAAAATGTCTACCTAGTGTTTGGTGACACTGTGGAGATATGAACAAACATTTACTCAAACCAGATAGGAAATCAACAAAAAACCCAAAGTTATAATGCCACCAAGGTCTTACTTGGTGAAACAATGAGTTTATTGGGGTTACTTACAGAAGAACAAATAAGGCATTGCTTATTGGAACATAAACAAAGCAGCCTGTCACTGAAAGCCTAACACAGGTAATGACTTGTGAAAACTGAAATCCTAGAACTTGCTGAACAACTTGCAGGCAGCTCAGTGGGTCCAGAGTCTCTTCTCTTCAGCAGTCTTCGCCATTCATCTTGGGGGAGAGAAAGACTTTTTGAGCCTGGTAAGTTTCAAGGACTCTCTGAGACTTGTGAGTTGCTTCCCTCTTCAGTCATAATGGGCTTTCTTTTAGAACTCCCAAGCCTTAACAGATTCCATTTAGAACTTGGTAAGTCATAAGGAGCTTCCTTCCAGAAAAGACTGATTCAATTCAGAGGAAATTACTACTTAACTCATCCAATCTGCTCTTATTTCTTTGATAATCAAAACCAATGTTGGATGTGTCTTGCTTCCAATCTTAAAATACACATTTTATGACTCTCTAAAAAAATATTTACTCTTTATTGAAGGGTTTATGTATATATATATATATTTTAAATAATTAAGAACATCTTATTTTAGTATGTCTTTAGATAGTTAATATTATTTTTAGTTATGTGGTGTTACTTTCTAATCAAATGTGAAGGTTGAGAGCCAGGGGAGATCACTAAGTCAGGAAACAGTAAGGTGCTTGTCACACAAGGGTAAAGATCTGAGTTTGAGCCTCAGCTTCCATGAAAAAGCTGATCATGATATTGTGTGCTGTATTAAGAAGAAAGGAAGGGAAGGAGGGAGAAGGGAGGGAGGGAGGGAGGAAGGATGGAAGGAAGGAAGGAAGGAAAACAGAACAGCTTCACATGGGGTACATGTCTTTATTACCAGCACTCAGAAGGTAGAGGCAGGCAGATATCTGAGTTTGAGACAGAGTGAGTTCCAGGACATTGAAGGCTACACAGAGAAACCCTGTCTCAAAAATTTAAACCAAAACCAAAACCAAAACCAAGGTATATAGCGTCTGGAGACCAGCACCCACAGTAACTTCTGGTCTTCACATACACAATCATACACATAAACCCTTCCCCTCCTCAAAGTAAAAGTTAAAATTTATCAATATTTTCTGTCATTTAACTTATTACGACTTTCTTTTAAGACTACACCAATTTATCTATTAATTGAAATCACAGTGCATTTCAGTATGTGACAAGAATATATAAGCTTCTGATTGTAAAATGTAAAGTCTTTCAAATGTGTTTTAATTCTTTCATACTAAAATGAATCTTATACATATATGAACATTTAAGTTATGCACATAAATTAAGGGCAGGGATAACTTATGTAAATAGGTTCACAGTAAGTTTTAAAAATGATTTCAGTATTTCCTAAAGACCATATTAGCAAAATAGTTTCTAATTTTGTAGACATTTTTCTTACTCTACAGATCTTTAGTTCTCAGTCTTAGTCAATTGAAAGTTATAGTTAATACATAGTTTTTTATATAAGTAATACATTTCTGAGATCCAAAACAAAAGGGACATAGGAATATATGAGAAAGAATAAACTTCCCTCCAGTCCACATCCATGCACTACTCAGTTCCCTTCCTTGACATTAATCAAACTGTGAGAACTGATGAGCACATAAGCATTCATAGGTAAGCAAACTTTGTGCACAAACACCTAACAGATGTCAGTGAATCTACTACTTAAGACTCTGCTTTGTTTACTTGTCAATGTAACCATCCAGGTGCATTAAGAGCTTTTTTATGGCTGCTTTGTATTTTTATGCCATCAAATCATATAGCACTGTGAAAGATCCATTTCTTTGTGTGTAGCTTGGTTGGTTTAACAGTGTACTGCTAATAGACATGTAAGTCGTTTGCAGCCATTTGTTCTTATAAACATCATTTCATGCATGTGTGAGTACATTTGCAGGAAAGATTCTTGGATGTAGAATTATTGGTCCCAAGGCATTTACAGATGTAATTTTCATAGATTTGCCAAATTATCTTCTCTTCGTGGATTGTGTCACAAGTCTGTTCTTTGACAAATATGCAAGGATGTTTGTTTTCCCTATATTCTTACCTACAAAGAACATGTCTTAAAGCTATAGCAATTTATACATGAAAAACATATTAGTGAAATATTAGTTTATATTTCTAGAACTATAAATTAGTTTGAATTTCTTCTTAAATACTTCTGAGTCATTCACATTTTCCTCCTGGGATGAACCTCCTGTACTCATTTTTTTTTCTGTTGGATGGGTTTTTCTTCCTGATTTATTATAGAAAAATTTCAAGTATTAAATGAGAGTTAACTTAAGTCTGGGGATATAGCTTAATGGCAGGGCATTTGCTTAATAGCCCCAAGGCCCCGGATTTGATCTTCACTAGTAGAAAAAATTGAAAGCCTGCTCAGCATAATCTTCTTTTTCACAGTTGCCTGATATTGTTGATTATTTTACCCATGAAATGTAGAACCTCCTGGTTTAGTGTATCAGGATCACGTGAAATTTAAATAATCTGGGGAATATTGACATCACATTATGTAATTTTACTTCATAGTTTGAAATCTTTATTCTAAATGATCAAATTGCCTTTATTATAGTGAAGAACAAGTAGAGACCCTGGCTCCCCTCTCACGGAGTAACAATCACCTTTACCTGAATTGAAACCTAGCCTCACATTTGCGTATTAGAAACCCCTCTTGTTATTTGGGTTTGTTCTCTTTACAGCTGTCTATTAGCTTCTTTATTATTTATATTTATTGAACTCTACATTTTTCTCTGCTTCCCTCCCTGCCTCTCCCCTCCCCACTTCAACCCTCCCTCAAGGCCCCATGCTCCCAATTTACTCAGGAGATCTTGTCTTTTTCTACTTCCCAGGTAGATCTATGTGAGTCTCTCTTAGGGTCCTCATTGTTGTCTAAGTTCTCTGGGATTGTGTTTTGTAGGCTGGTTTTCTTTGCTTTATGTTTAAAAACCACTCATTGTGTGTACATATGTACATGTGATAATTGTCTTTCTGTGTCTGGGTTACCTCACTCAAAATAATGTTTTCTAGCTCCATCCATTTTCTGCAAAATTCAAGATGCTGTTATTTTTTTTTCTGCTGTGTAGTACTCCATTGTGTAAATGTACCATATTTTCCTTATCCATTCTTCAGTCAAAAGACACTTCAGGAAATGTTCAATATCCTTATTCATCAGAGAAATGCAAATCAAAACAACTCTAAGATTCCATCTTACACCTGTAAGAATGGCCAAGATCAAAAACACTGATGACAACTTATGCTGGAGAGGTTGTGGGGAAAAGGGAACACTTCTGCATTGCTGGTGGGAGTGCAAGCTGGTACAGCCCCTTTGGATGTCAGTGTGGCAATTTCTTAGAAAATCTGGAAACAACCTTTCTCAAGACTCAGTAATACCACTTTGGGGTATATATCCAAAGAATGCTCAATCGTGCCACAAGGACATGTGCTCAATTATCTTCATAGCAGCTTTGTTTGTCATAGCCAGAACCTGGAAACAACCTAAATGCCCCTCGACCAAAGTATTAGCTTCTTACAAAGGAAGATGGCTTAGCTTTTCCTGTTCTCACCCAGCATTCCATGGACATTATCCCCACCCACCATCCTCTTCCCTACAATTGAGTGATATCCTAATTTTGGTTAGATCAACAGTCAGTGTTTTCAATATTTTGACTATGTAAATGCCATTCAAAACTGAACCATGCAGTAAATTACGATTATTTTCCCTTTCTGCACAACTATTATGTTTTCCCTGAAGCTAATATTTGCCATGTTTATGGTTTGTTTGCTTCATTTTTATGTTTTTATTACTAATTCAGCGCCAGATCTTTGCCAATTATCTAAAACCCTCCTCCAGTAATTCAGATGCTTCGGTTCCTTCCTTCTTCATTTTCTTCCACCCACTGAAAGACCCCCCCCCCTCGCCTTTCGCTGCCACAGATGCTGGCTTGTTCTGCTCTTCCTTCTTTAGCTCAGGGATGCTCTGCATCTTTGTGTCAGTGTCCGTTGCCAACTGCTCTTCTCTTCTGGTTCTCCAAACTTTTCTCAGAGGATCCTATCATCCCAAGAGGTCAGTATGTGGCATCCTTTCGAGGCAACCCTTTCATGCAACAGATGATTCAAATGGAAATAATTGTTCTCTACTCTCATAAAGGTCCTGTCCCCTCACACTTCAGCAGGCATCTTTGTTTTTGAGAAGCATAAAGGTATTCCTAGCCATGGCCTACTCCCCACTCTCCTCGGACTGCTTCCAATGCCTCCCAACTCTTGAAGTTAGCAATTATGCGCATCTAAGTGTATATATTTCTGTGCTTGTACTTATTGAGCTGGTGCTAAGCTACTAATTCTAGTGGTACTCATACTTCATGCTCAGGAAAATTCTTGAATGCTTCTTTTAGCATCTTTAATTGTGTATGTTAATTATACAAAATAGTTGGTTTTCACGCACATGTACAGAGTACTTTGATCATATTTTTCTCTATTACCTATACTTACCTTCCATTACCCCCTTTTCTCTCTGAACATTTTCTCTCTACTTTAATGCCTTTGTGTGCACATCTGTATGCAGGTGTGCTAACCCAGGTAGGTGTGTGTAGGGGTCAGAGATTGATGATGGCTTGTCTTCCACAACACTTCTCCATCTTTTTTTTTTTAACAATGTATCTCTCATTGAACCTGAAGCTCAGTGTTTTTCCGAGGCTGCCTAGTGGCCTCTGGGATCCTCTTGTCTCTGTCCCCCAGAACTGTAAAGACACATCCATCCAGCATTTTATAGGGGTGCAAGGGATTTGAACTTCAATTCTCATAAACAGTTTAACATGTCAACTGACAGAGCCCCTGCCTTCGTCTGCTCTGTGTAAGATTCTACCTAGGAGAGAACTATGAGGCTTTTCTTTCTGATATCTCTCACTTAACATGACGATCTGCAGTCCAACGACAACCCTGCAGGCCATGTGATTCTTTATGGTGATTATGACTCCGCTGTGTAGGCATTCATCCATTGCTAGGCGCCTAGGTTGATCTATAACGTGGGTATTATAAGTTAGTGCTAGATTGAACCTGAGTGTTCAGGTTACCTCTGTGTTTCTAAGTTAGACTCCTTCTTTTCTTAATTATTCTCCCCTGTTATGTCTTCTCCTTTCTTTCTCTGAAGCTATGGCTTTTTGATGTTGGGATAGCTGGGTTATTTCTCTAATACCCATGTTTTTACTTTTCAAATATCTTCAATGTTTTGCTTTGCTGAGAGATCTCCTCAACTTCCTCTTTCTTTTCTTTTTGACTTTTAACAATACCATCATTGTTTTTCATTCCCAAGAACTCACTATTGTTCTCTGAAGGTTCCTTTTTTTGCACAGGTTTGCAATGTTGTCTTATGTCTCTGGGGATGTTTGTAATAGTCTTCTCTGTTTCTAGTTGTCCTAACATTGAATACTCCATTCCCTTCAAGTTGCTTTGTTATGCTTGCTTGTTTTGATCTCTCTCTCTCTTGTAGTTGATACTTCTTTAGATATCTGTGTCTGGTGAGAAATTATGAGACCTGGATTGAGACAAGCCTGGCAGAGGGGAGGGGGTACCACAGCGACTGAGGAAGTGGGGGTATTTAAGGTGGTCATTAGCTGAAAAAGCTAGAGATGAAGTGATGACTATTTTTTCAGTTGTTTAATTATTAGAGATTGGTAACAAGCTAAGAGAGATGGAGTCTGGAAAAGTGCATATTGAAGGCTGGAGAGACAGTTCAGGGGTTAAGAGTGTGTTTTTCTCTTGGAGAGGACCTGTGTTTGGTTCCCAGCATCCACACTGGGCTGCTCACAGCCACCTATATGCCAGCTCCAGGTACTTCAATGCCTGTGGCTCTGTGGGCACTCACTCATGGCAAATAACCCCCTCTACATACACACTTAAGTAATCAAATACACATTATTGAAAATGTTTAGCATAGAAAATCCTGTGTATGTTGTCTGGGGCATGTGGATTATTCTACCTTGTAAAATTGGGCAAAAGTAAGTAATTCTGTGCATTATTTTTACTTAATTTGGTAACAGGAGCAGTAAGCATGTTCTCTAGGCCCACCCCTTCCAGCCTAGACCATAGTGCTATGTGTCAAGTTCTATGCCTCATCTGGAGACACATTCAGCTGTATCTTACTGAATGCCAAGATAATTTGAAAATGCAATCCTGAGAATGGTCCCATTGACAGTGCAGGGGACTGAATGGTAGGTAGGCAATGGTTAGTGAGCACTGGTAAATAGAAATCTGCCTGTCTTCTCTGCACTGAGCATTTTTAGAGCACTGATAAAGCATAAAGGGGAATTAGTAAGACTTGCATCCATAGATGACATTGGAACCTTTGATTGGCTTGTGAATAGAAGTTTATCAAAATACCTCATGTTCCTATCCCCACCTTCTCTTAACTATTTCCCCTTCCTGGGGCCCTTCATGTGAGTTCCTCATAGGGTCCTCATTTTACCTTGCTTCTCTGGAGTCGTGGATTGTAGCCTGGTTATCCTTTGCTTTATGTCTAATATCCACTTATGAGTGAGTACATACTGTGTTTGTCTTTCTGGGTCTGGGTTACCTCCCTCAGGATGTTTTTTCTAGTTTCATCCATTTGCCTGTCTTATCCTGGGTACAAGAACTGGCTTTTTGGATCCCATTCCCTATGGTGGGATATCTTCTCAGCCTTGATACTGGGGGAGGGGCTTGTTCCTGCCTCAGGTTGGTATGTTGACTCCGCAAAGGAGGCCTTACCCTCTTCTGAGAAGTGGATGAGGGTAAGATGGGGGTAGATAGGGGTAGGAGAATGGGAGAGAAGGGGAACTGGGTTTGGTATGTAAAATGAAAAAAATATTTAAGTTAAAAAAGAAATTAATCAAAATACATTAAAAATCCTAGTGAAGCAGAAAATGCTCTGTTGGGGAGGGTTGGTGCAAAAATAGCTATAGGAGAGGACCTCATGGTAGGTGAGGCTAGGATGTGGTTCTATGTGTTTGGAGATAAAACACTGAGAGGCCACAGTGAAGTAGCTATGATAAAGCCGCATGTCCTTCTACTTGTGTTTAATAATATAATACACATGGTTCACGAGAGTTATAGGTAAGAACATCGAATTCCCTTTGGCACCAATTGTACTTTCCACTCTGCACAGAGCAATATTGTTCCAAATGATGACATAAGTTCATCCTCATGTGACTCGATGTATAATATTTCTGAGTGGCTAATTAATTCTGTAATCACACAAGTGGCAATTAGCAAGATGCTTCTCTGATTAGGAGCCTGTGGTCAAGAGGTTCTTGCATACTTGCATTTACTGAAAAGGAAGTCCCTTCTTCGTGGAACCTGTTAATTTCTACCAGCAGGGGATCTGAGATTTAGACAAAAGATTTCAACTCCTCCCCTTCTCTATACCTGTCACTCATTCTTGTATAGGGAGTATTCCTGCACCTGTCACTCATTCTCGTATAAGGAGTATTCCTGCACCTGTCACTCACTCTCGTATAGGGAGTATTCCTGCACCTGTCACTCATTCTTGTACAGGGAGTATTCCTGCACCTGTCACTCATTCTTGTACAGGGAGTATTCCTGCATCTGTCACTCATTCTCATACAGGGCATATTCCAAAGGTGGCCTCAGATGTGGGTTTTTACCTACCACCTTGATCTTTACTGTTTGCTACTGTGTACACGAGGATCTCTGGCCCTTTGAATTCTGGGGATTCTGCTGTTTCCACTTCTCCCTCATCTCACTGTAGGAGCACTGGGTTTATAGATATATACTACCATATCTGACCTTAGGTGGGTCCAATGGATTCAAACCCAAGTCCTCATGTGAAGCACGATTAATAAAAACTTAGAGAGAGAGATTGGGTTTCAATCTAAAGATCTGGAAACAAAAGAGCCAGTCACTGGTGCTTACCTTGACCTTAGTCCAAAATGGCGATCCTGCCTCCAGAAATCTCAGAATGAGACTGTCTGAGAGCTGTATCCTCCTGTTTTATAATCCTCTCTAGGGCTGGGATTAAAGGTATGCACTTCTGGGATTAAAGTTATGCATCGTGTGGTTTCTATGGCAACTAGTCATTGTGGCTACTAGGATTAAAGGTGCCTGTCATTGCTGGCTGGTCTGTAAGACTGACCCATGTGGCTGTTCTACTTTCCCAACCCCCAGGCAAGCTTTAGTTATTAAAATACAAGTGAAATGTCACTTCCCTCACGCTTAGGTGGCAAGTGCTTTGCCCACTGAGCCTTCTCCATGGTTCCTCAGTGTCATTATTGACACTCAATCTTGTGAGGATTATTTCACTCCTGTCATTCTGATTTGGAAAAATGAAACCTCATCTGCCCAATTAGTAAGAGTTACAATAGATACTTTCTGTACATCCTCACTTAGTCTGCGAACCATTATTATCACTTTAGAGGTATATACTCAGAGGCCCCGATTGTTCATAGCACGTACGTAGCCTTGGATAATGGCAAGGTGTTTACATCTGGAAATGAAAGTATTCCCTGACAGCTTTTCTGAGGCTGACCAGGGAAGTGTTAGAAACAGGGAGAATAAAAATTATTCATAATAACACTGATGGTAGATAGCCTTAAGCTCAAACATAGAGTTTCCAAATTGCCATCCATCTGCCAATGGATATTGTTTAGAAATACTACATTTGACTTTATATCATTGCTACTAGGATTAGAGAGATAACTATAGAATATATACAACTGTTGAGAACTGTTAGCTGCTCCTTGTTTCTAAGAAGAAAATGTGCCTGGCTTATGGGATGGTTTCTCTTACGAAACGGTCAGCTCCATGCACTATTGTCCTTTGGCATACCCAGTGGGGGCATTTTTTCTTCTTGCTTTACAACAGAGGGTCCCTATTCACAGGTAACACTAGCTTATGCTAAGTTGACCAAAAACTAATCAGCTCATATGGGAATGCCAAGGGAATGAATTCGACCTTCTCATACGGGCTACTATCACTGCCAGGACCATTCTTAGGTACAGACCACCTAGTCTCATCAGCTACCATCTTAATCTGATAACTGACTAGAGACAGGAGCCCCCTTAAAATTATAGTAGTTTCTATTCCAACTACATTTTTGCTGAATCCTTGCAAATAGTACCATGACTTTGGGAAAGTTCATTAGACTCCCTTTCCCTCTGTTTCTTATTTTCATAAATGGAATTAGCTGTGGACCTGCATCCCATGGGTACTGGATTTACTGGAAGGGAAAAAATACACAAGACATTTAGCACAGAACCAGCTTTGTCCCAAATGCTCCATAAATATTAATCTCTGCCCATCTATTTCTAGTCTCAGTTTCCTTATGCTTCTGGTGTGATAGGCCCATTTTATAGAAAAAGCAATTGAGACAGAGTGATCACATGACACTCACAGGATGAACACAGTCATAGCGTTTGACTCTGAAGTCACCATTGATAACTGATGATCAAAATTAGAGAGACTTTTTTAGGATAGATCCCTGGTCAGTCCATGTTCTCTCCCTCTTTCTTCTCCCCCTTCACCTCCTCCTTCCTTCCTCCTTCAGTCCCTCTCTTCTAGTATCTATTTGCCAAAGCTTCAAAAGAATCCTCCTGGCTCGACATTGGTGTATCAAAGCTTATTAGCACAGCCAGTGCCAAGGTCTAAGGCAGAGAGTTCCTACAGAGCCTTCTCTCCTTTCCTGGCTGTCCTCATCGCTGGCCTAGGGAGAGCTGTTGGTAGCATCTGCCTGCCCATCTTGTTCCTCCCAAGGGAGTTCTGGCCCACCCTTTCCTCACTGTCTCCCTGATCATGTGACCTGTCTTTCCTTGGCATCATATATGACTCCAAACTCATGGACAGAGAAAACAGTGGCACAGGAATGTTCAGAAAGAACATTGAGTAAGAGAACGTGGCTTTTCCCAGCTTCCAACTTTGCTCAGGTGGGGGGAGGTACCTTTGTACACCTTTTTCTTTTACATTCCTAAGTACAATAATTATCACCCCAGTGACAGAGGAAAGTGAACTTGAAGAGGACCATTTGGTGGTGGTGTGAAAACTGCAAAACAAGGACAGAAAGGAGTGGACAGAATGGACACGTGACATTCAACACTCACACTGACTCCTGCAGGACAGTAATAACCATCCCATTTTAGACATAGGAACCCAAAGCAGACTATCGTCAGAGCGCATTCTTACAGTAAACCTGTTCACCTACTAAAACCACCCAGAGCCAAGCACACCACTCACCTGTGCCACGCTGCTTCCTCTCCTTTCCAATTTGGTAGCCAACTAACAGGCATGTGGGAGCCCTAGAAGTTCCTCTTAAGCTTTCAGAAAGATGAGCAGGATTCCCGAAGGAGCACTTGAGAGTCTGCTCGGGAAAGCACCCCGGCTGAGAGCTGGCAGCACCCTGAAGTGTGATTACTTGAGTCTACAAAGGAACACTGACTCAGTGGAACAGCCCATTTGAAAATTCCTCTGCTTGATTTTTCTGGAATCAAATTAGGCCGGTGAATAGGCCAGTGGCGTTTTCATCAATTTCTCAGCCTTCCCTTGGAACCGAGCCTGATTTCGTTGGCCTCCCGCAATGCTGCCTGCTGTTTACTGAGCAAACTGGCTCCCAGAACCAAGCCCTGCTTCGGTAATGTGGCACGACCACGCGGCAGAGGGAAGATTACAGGTATTTCAGGTCATTTAGGATCATTTAGAACTGAGCTGTTTTCTGGGCAGGCAATTAATCCAGTTGCATTAAAAGAAGCTGCTGGGTTCTTGCACCTCTCCTGAGTTAAGAGGGGAATTTGGAGGCCCTATTAGCTGATTTGCCAACTGGCTTTGGGGCTCAGTGGTGTCTTCCTTAAGGAAAGGACCACTCCACTGTCAACCACAGATAGATCTGCTATGGGAAGAAGGTAAACTGATGAAACAGATGGCAAGGCTACTCAATGGGATGTAAAGGTCTCATTGTAGATCTGAGAGAGAGGACAGCCAGAGGCACCTGGAAGAGTTGAGAGCAGACAGAGAAAGAAGTAGACTGAACATGGTCGGCAAACTGGACCTGAGCAGGAGAGAATAGCAGGAGAAAGAAAATAGAGACTAAATAGCGAGATTAACAGGAGCATAGAGATAGCGTGGTGAGAATACCAAGGGCCTAGAATAGTGAGAATAGCCAGGTTAAGAAGGGTGAGTAGTGGGGGGGGCAAGAAAAAGCCAGGAGACTGGAGTGGGGGCTTTGAGATTATAACAAGTACTTGTGAGTAGGGACTGAGGAAATCTAGAGGCCGGAACGGACCTTGATTATGCTTATAGGTGCCGCAGGTATATGGAGAGCCTTATGTCCCTGTTGTTGGAGGTAAGGTGTCACAAACTGGCTTCACAAGTTCCTTAGGCACACTGGCTTTGATCTAACCCCCAGAAATCCTGCTCTAGTCCAGGCTGAGCACGTTTCTGCATATTTGAGCTGCCTTTGTGTTGAAAGGTTTGAGCGTTTATCTGGAGTCCACCACTTTCTAAGAATAAGAACCTGGCAGGATCTTGAAATAGAAGTTTGAAGGAACGCTGTCGGTCAGGGAATTGGGTGATTTCATGAGCATCACTATGCCAGAACGTATGTAAACAGGCTATGAACATGCTGTGTCTTTCCAAAACATAAGCATATATCAAATAAGAATAGCAAGGTACTGTGATTTCAAAGGCAGGAGTTAGCCCCAAAGTCCTACTTTCCTTTGTAACTCAGTCAACAGGAACCCGGGTCCTAGTATACAAAACTTAACTATTAATATTAACTTCCATTTTACATTTGCAAAATAATCCAAAATATGTGGGAACTGAAGAGAATGGGCACGGAACGCATCATGCAGTAAATCTATCATCTGTCTATCTTTATGTCTGCTATAGAATAGATATAAAAGATTAAAGAGGCTATATCAGAGTCTTAAGAGGTTTCCAGAAGTGGGCTGGCAGTCACGTCTGTGTTGGCAAGATAAAGAACCCGAATCATCTGTAAGATAGGAGCTGCTACCTTTATGTCAGGCCCCTGTAGAGTCAGAGTTGAGGATTGAGGGTGGATAGAGCCAGGACGTAGAAGAGCAGCACATGCCCAGAGATGGACAACGCAGGTGGGCTGAGGGACAGCAGGAGACTGGGGAGAGAGTTATTGAGTAAGATTGTTAACACCTGCCATGTGCCAACAGGCAAAGAGCTCCAGACTGTCCCAGGGACTTCACCAGGTGTCAGATGGGAGCATTATGGGAGCTATTGCCATCACAGTCATGGGTGGGTATCTACTTCTTTATGGGGTTCAAGGAAGGAAGTTGTACTCTCTCTTCTCTCTAGTGTGTCTGATAATTTCTTGGGCCTGGTTCCTCTGGCATGATTTGAATATGCTCATTGGCCCTGCACTCTTGATTCACCCTGGTAAGTTTATAGAGTGACCCCCTTTTTACTGCCAGGAGTAAGTTATCTCCCAGCCTGTGCTGCACAGGTGGTTCTGGAGATGTCGTAGTTACAGGTCAATCCAGGCACACGGGCACCATTCATCCTCAAAATGAATTTATGGTCGGCCTGTGAAACAGTCTCTCACATCAAGGCTCAGTCTGGGAAAAAATTAAAAACAAACAAAACACTCTTCTACACAGTATGGAATAACTAACTTAGGACCCGTCATAATGAGATCCAAACAGATAGGATCAAAAATAAACACAATGCCTTGGGGCATTCTCTTTCAATTACTATGGGTCAGAACACAGTGTATGGGGGTCCCTGGAGGGCATCTGGAATTGTGCCATCCTTGAAGTCCTGCTATAGGCTGAGCATGTGCACCTCCATTTACATCAGCCTCACAAGCAATCACATAAGTAGGAACTACAGGGATGGTGGTTAAGACTTGAAGAAATGAATGAGTTTATACGTAACCCCAAGAATCGATGGCATCTAGCTCGGCAGCTACACTATCCACATCCTCCAAAGGCTTACTTTAGGGGACTTTATTTTTCACGCTCAGGCAATACAAAGCCAGGTGATCATACTGTTTAGCAGCATCACTTTCTCCCGACCTTGTCTTTTCCCAAACCAAGATAGATGCATTGCTTGTCCATGCTGCAGTGAGAGCCTGTGTGTCCCATCATGTTCCTGTGAGGAGAAGCATCCCTTCCTACTCATTTTAATGGATACAGTGCTATCCAGTGGATAGCACATGCTTGGCCAAGTTCCTTTCCTTTCTGTCTCTCTTTCCTTTGAAGCGGCATTGGAGAGCTGTTTCCATGAAGGCTGAGGTAGAGCTGGAAATCTGTGGAAAGTATAAGCATGTACTCAGCATAAATATGGCCTCCTTAGGAGAAGCATACAAATCTCTGCCCACTCCTGATACTGGGAGTCCTTGCTTCTGTACATGGCCCTCCTCTCAGCACTTACCCATAGCCGAGAATCCACTGAGGAAAGCTTGCGTGCCTGCTTGGGTATGTTCTCAAATGAGAGTCCCGTGGCAGAAGCCACAGGGCTGGCAGCCGGGAGGCAGAAGTTTATATTTGCTGAAGAAGTGCTAATGAAAACTCCATTAACGTCCTTCCCAGCGAAGCCAGGCATATCTGCCATGCCCAAGTAAATGTGATCATCGATAAGAAGACTAATAATCAGTTTATAGACTTGCCTTTCTTTCCCAATTCTGGTGGTGCTATTCTGCCCATTCACAGCCCCCTCAGCACGTGGACCACCCTCTGTCCACAACACAAGTACATTTTCAGTTTTATTTGACTTTGTTCTATGACTATAAAAGGAAATACACATACTTAAAATTCTATCATTCCATATCATCATATAAAAATAGAAAACTACCCCCCATGGAGAAGATTTTAGGTAGCAGGTCATTGTGTGTTGACATCTCTTTTCCTTCAGAATTTAACTTACTGACTTTTTTAATTCCAAAAAAGATTCTTTCTAGATAAGGGAGGGTCAAATCTCCCTGCCACCATTAGGTGGCAACTGAAGCATGCCTGTCACTAGTCTTGGGGATGGACTCCTTAGCTCCTCTGTTTGGCATTCCTTATGTTCGTATTGGGTTTAATCCGTGGGTTTCTGTGCTCAGAACTGCGTTAAAATGAAAATGTTAGGGCTCATTGGCATGCAGTTTATAGCAGTCCTTGTTTCAAAAAGCAACACATTCCAGGTTCCACCCTGGCTCCCGCAGATCAGAAGCCGGGTCTCCAAGCACAGTGTCTACTAACACAGATTCCAGAACCTTGTTCTTACTTCTCTTTGCAATGCCTTAGTCTGAGAGTTTCAAGTGACAAGGTAGGATTGCATAAGTCCATGGATCAGAAAGACATTGGACTGACAGGAAAAGTACTTGCATTTTCATGAACAAGAACTCAAGAAAACACTGAAGAGTTTCGATTTCCCTTTACCATCCTTGACCTGGTAAACTCTACATTCCTAGCTGGATCCCAGAAACTACCTCCTCTTCAAAGCCCTTGGGTAAATCCCCAGGCTAAGCTTCCATCCTGAAGAGATTACATAGCAATGATCTGTGCCTGTTGCCTCCGTTTGGGGTCCTCAGGATGCTTAGGGGGCATCGTACACAGTACGTGGCATGCAGCAGGCAAACTGAGTGACGAATGTAAATGACTTAGAATAGACTCCTAGCAATACATGACTTGCCCCTGTATTTTTCAAGGAGAAGATCATGGAAGGTAGGGTTGTCCTCTAAAGAATGCCCCTTCCATTGCTTCATCTACCTCACTGGATTTGTGGTCGGTGCTTTGCCAGCCTGTGGACAAACCCTTTCTGGTCATAAATGAGATGAAATCATTGTAGCTGTGTATTGCAGAGCTCTATGAAGGTCCCATAAGATTATAGTTCCTTGTAATATGGTGGCCATCTCCACTTGTAAAAACATATTTTGTGATGTCAACACAGCGGCAGAGTCATCCAATGGTCTGTTCCCCAGAATGTGTTCTTATCTTGTGGCTTTGCTGACTAGAAGCAAGCAGCAGCCACAGCCTTGGGAGCACATCACATTTCGACTTGGACAACGCAACAGGTTTCACGGATGAAGAATCTTTTTAGGAAATTGTTTTGTAACCTGGGGAGAATGCTCAGTTGGTGAAAAACTGCCTCAGTTTCCTTTCGAAGTCAAAAACAGAACAAAACTATCAAAAAAATGTGGATTGTATCATCACCTGCCCTCCAGGACACACCTCTTGCTTAGGAGTAGCTGGACCACACAAAACAGACTCTGTGTGTGTGTGTGTGTGTGTGTGTGTGTGTGTGTGTGTGTGTGTGTAGGCATGCACATACTTTTGTTTTTTTTGAGAGAGAAAGAACATGGTGTTAGGCAGATAGGGAACATGAAAGGATCTGGGAGGAGGTGTGAGAGGGGAAAGATTATGATCCAAATATTTTATATAAAATCTTTTAAGATATATTTTTAAAAGGATGTTACACAAATGGTTTTTATTTCTGTTTGACCAAAGTAAGACAAGGATGGGGCAGAAGCATTGATAATAGAAAAAGTTCATTTAGAATTAAAAGAAGAAAGAGGTCAGCTCTGCTTTTCATAGATAGTTATAGACTTTTCTAAGTTTTTTTTTTTCTGTAAGAGCATGACAGGGATCATAAAAGGATTCTAAAAGACAGTTATAATATGACAAACTGATGACTGACAGAGCCATAAATGGGCACTTGCCAAGTTTAAGGAGACAAAAAATAATCAGGGCACGAAGGCTGACAAGAAAGCCAAAAACATGAACCTCAGCTGCCCAGTATAAATGAGAGCGAGAGAGAGAGCGAGAAAGAGAGAGAGAGACAGAGAGAGAGAGAGAGAGAGAGAGAGAGAATGAATGAATGCCAGAAAGTTGGGCACACTCTGGAATGCTCAAAGTATGGACAGGAAAGCCATACTGCATGGCTATCTTTGTGCTTATGTTTTAGGTATTTAAACTCTAGGCCTATGAGAAAGCAAAAGGGGGAGGGATGCTTTTAAGGCTTTCCCAGTTTACACGCAGGTGAATTGTAATAGAAATGGTCTATAGTATTGGTCATTCGAGAATAAAACTTGGAGTGAACTATGACATGCAAATGATCTGACTGAGACTCAAAATCAGGCCAAGGAATTGTGAGGGATGTGAAAAACGTAATGGCTTTGGATAGCTAACTTTCAGAGCTGTTGTATTTGGCACAAAAACATCTAACCATTCATTTATACATTTACATCAATATGTATGTGCAGAACACTCACTACATGCCAGCCTCTGTAAGTTGTCGAACTTAAATCAAGGCAATATCCTCAGATGCTATGAACATATGAGCTATCTTGAAGTTTTCAAGTGCTGTCCAAATAAGAGAAATCCGTATTGAGTTCTAAAGGGTGGGTAAGAAAGACAAATAACAGAAAAATTAAAAAGAAAAAATTGTGAGTCTGGAGAGATGGCTAAGTAGTTAAGAGCACTCGCTGCTCTTGAAGAGGACCCAGGTTCAGGTACCCTTATATACATGGCAGCTCCCAGCTCCAGGTGATCTCTCTCCTGGCTGCCAGAAGCACCGGGCATGCAAATAGAACACAGACATGCATGCAGGCAAACACTCATATGTATACACAAAAATAAATGAATCTTTTAAAAAGCAAAAATAAGGTAAAAAGATATTCTTAGCAAAAGAAATTAAATATACAAAGATCCCAGAGCTGGCAGACACATGATATATTCCAGTAATAATGAGCACAGCAGTTGGAGGGTAGTTTGCAATCAGAGGTCCAGCAGGAGCCAGCTCATGGGCCTTGTAGACCATGTGCAAGATTTTGCCCCTCGCCTATGAATGATGGAAAACATTGGAAGATTTTAGGCAAGAGATCCACAGAGGTTTGCATTTTAAAATATTCTATGTTCTATCAGCTAAAACTTGGAATTCATTTTTTCCCATAGAAATAACTTAATAAATGGTAGCTCTGGGAAGCCAGAATAATGTTATTAGCACAATGTATCCAGCTAAACAGCCTACTGAAAAGCTTGGCTTTGTTGCCAACCACCATTTATAACTTAGTTTCTATAAGAAAATGCATTCCAAATTCCAGACAACCTAATTACAAATGACATTTTGGGGGACAGCCTACAATCTACTTAGACTTGTGAAAAGACTCCAACATTTTTTCATATCAAAAGTTGTTAAGTAAGGTGAGTAACAGACTTCTAATTTTGAGATGCCAGAGGAACAAGCCATTTGCCCACTTCTGCTCCCCGAAATTACCCCTCTGTAAAAAGAAAGGAAAAAGACCAGAAGAAAAGAAAATGCAAGCGCTAAGGTAAAAGCAAAAAGAATGCATTGTGCTGAACGATAGCTATGAGGAAGGGCTGCAGTGTGAACACTAAGGGTATGATTGGGAGCTGAAAGGAGACATCTATGGCCCTAGACCCTAACAAAGTCAGCAGGACTGATTACAAGATTGGTATTTTACCCTAAGAAGCCAAGACCTTTGAGGTTAGTTTCAGAGGCCACATAGGGATAGATCAACACTTTCATACAATTTTCCATAACAGAAAATTAAGGGACTGACTGAATAAAGAGCTAAGATCCAGCCTATAACTGGCTTAAAGGTAGAAGCGATGGGGTTTTATGGCATTGACCTATGCGGGGTAAAATAACTAATGTGTACACCCTGTACTTTGTACCAAGGGAATTTGCTATGAAGTGGAAGAATTATTACAGCTTAGAATGCATCCCAGCTACACTTCTGATAAAACCATATGCAGTTAATGCAAAAAGAACTCTACTCAATCATTGGTAATAGTAATTATAATTAAAGAAACCCATACAGGTCCTACACAAGGACAGTATCATAAAACGGAGGAGGAAATGGATGGGAGACAAAAGCTGCCTCAGAAATATTGCTGCCGATAAAATGAATGCTGGGTCCAATTTATCCCTATTAATTTAAAATGAAAGCTAAGCAATTGCCTCTTTCCACAGGAAAAATACAACATGATGACGATCCAGCAGGCAATAAAACAGGTTTGACTTATTCAGAGTTGGGAAAGAGTAAGAAATCAGAGCATCCTGTCAGTGACTGAGTTGTACTGGAAGCTTCAGAAAGGGGATCTGGGGATACCTCACATTCAGAAACCTCCAGTAACAGTGAAGAAAGGAAACATAAGCTAAAGCACTGAAAATAATCTCAGAAAATAGATAGATGTGGAAGAAAAAGGAAATTTAGAATGTTCATAATTATGTTCCCCAAAGAAGAAAACTAATCTGAACAAAGCAATATCATATTGAAAGAAGCACAGCTACATGTGAAAGGTGCACTAATAATCTCAGAAGTGCAGTCCCCATTAATAAATTTAATTAAATTATTAGAGAACAAACCTCAGTTAACAGTAGTAAATGGATTCAACATTCTGTGCCCAGCCTTTTTTGCTATAACTTCTTCATTAAAAAAAAAGACACAATTATAATTGCATAAGTAGAAATGTGGAAATTGTCCTGTTTATTTCCACTCTGACCAACACTGAAAGTCATGTATTCTTAAAACAAAACAGCAAAAAACACTGAAACATTTACCCTGTCTCATAAATGGTAGGAAATGGCAAGTGTGCTTTAAAATGAATGATTATGCCTGGGTAATAAAGGAAATATTCATAGTATAAAATAAACATGAACTGAGAATTGAGTCTTAAGTGAACAAAAACCAGAACTTGAGTTTTGGTTTCAGTGGATGCAAGATGAAAGTCCCACCCTTAATAAATCATGAACTACCAAATAGGCAAAAAATTATGTATTTTTTAAAATGAAAGATGGGATGGTGGATCAGACAAATGCCTGATGCAAACAAAGCACATTTCAAGAATTGCTTGTGATAGCTAAGAAATTATAAATTTAGTGGACATGAAAAGGAAAGAAATGAGGGACGTGCAAGAAGACTACTGATAACTTGTGAGGTGAAATTTAAAACTCATTTAAAAATACTTTGTTTTTAATTTTAGTGACATGTATATGTGTCTCTGTGTGTGGTTTGTGCACTTGAGTGCGGATACCTGTGCAGTCCCAAAGAGGGCATCAGATCCCCTGGATCTGGAGCTAAAAGTGTTTGTGAGCTGTCTGACATGGATGCTGGGGACCACACTCAACTCTTCTGCAAGAATGGTGCACTCTCTAACCACTGAGCAATCTCTCCATTTTCATGAGGTAGAATTGATTAAGCTACTGAATTTACTCAGGGAGACAAAAAATTGAAAGTCTAAAAAAGAGAAGGATAGAACAATATTGAAAGAGATATAGCTAAGAATTTTCTAGAACTGGTAGAAGAAAGTATTTCTTAATTCTAGAAGCCCAGTTAATCCCAAGTAGTATGAATTAAAAATACTGAAAAGACACCTACACTTATTATAGAAAATTTCAAAGCCTCCCAAAGTATCTTAAAAAATGAATGGAAAAATATACAACTTACTTTGCCATGGAATCACCAATTCAAATCAGACTCAGTTTCAGCAATGAATGCTGGAAAACAGCAAACAAGCTACAGAATGAGCATGAACAGGCAAAACAGCAAACCTTCATTTGGATACACAGCTGAGCATATGGAGAAGAGCAAGCAGTCTGAACAATAAAAACACAAGCATCGACTTCCAAGAACCCATCA
Source organism: Microtus oregoni (assembly GCF_018167655.1). NCBI lineage: Eukaryota > Metazoa > Chordata > Mammalia > Rodentia > Cricetidae > Microtus > Microtus oregoni. The sequence goes on from NW_024543079.1 coordinate 7,950,859, forward strand.
CTCTAGTGGATTCAGAGGATGACTGAATGGGAGATTCATCGACCACAGAAGACAGGCATGAGGGCAAGAAATAATGGTTATCCAGGCAACTGTTACGGACAATGTGAATTGCAATAAACTGTGTGAAGAAGTAATATAATGTGTACTTGGATGTGTGCACGTACTAAAAAAAAAAGAGTGAAATTACTGGCCAACAATATGCATGCAAAGGGGGATAGAGTTAATTGGATTTAGTGTCAAAGATCCATGAGTTGTTTGGAACATACTGATAATATTTGGACTTTGGATAAAATGTATATAGTATAATTTTAAAGAGAGTCTTTTAGATTCATTTCCCAAAGAAGAGAGACACATTGACAAGAGGATTGGAAAATTACATGGAAGTTGAAGGAGAAGCAAAAAGCAAAATGAAATGAAGAAGTGATATGAATTTATCAGTTCCCATATTGCACATCTGTGCCCTTCTCCAAAGCTCAGCAATTGACAGAGCTGTTGTAGAAAACATCGTTTCTTCTAGTAAATCTTTTAGGATGGATAATGAAATTAGTGATTAAGTTTTTAATTTTCCAAAATTTTCTCCTACAAGCAAAACAAACAAACAATAACAAAATAATAACTCAGAAGACATGATATCCCATTCAATTACAAGTTGTGGGTGAGAAGAATTAAACCATTGATGTCTAGAAGTCCAACTCTGGGACATTCAAACATTCAGGATTTAAAAGAAAACTATATTGTTTGTATTTACAGATGAAAGGGACTAGACTTCAAAAAGGAGGATCAAATTCCTAAGAGACCCATGAACCCAGAGCCTGCATGGTATCAGTACCATGTAGAGAGGACAGCAAAGCAGTGAGGCATATTGGGGCACCTTCAAGTAAGAATCAACATATCCCCACTGAAAGCACAAAAATCAATATTGCAGCTTGTGTGGTGGTACATGTCTATACTGTCCTCACCTGGGAGGATGTCACAGGAGAATCTTGAGTTCCAGAATGATCTGGGCAACAGAGTTAGGCAGGTCTCAAAAAATAATAATAATAAAAGAAGAAAAGAGAAAAAAAACAGCAATCAAGTTTGAAAATAAGGGCAACCACCAAGAGAAACCCTGCACATCACAACAGAGAATGATACTAGAGGTTCTACTTTAAAGCATGAGAAGTATAGAGCCATCTTGAAACCACAGTCTCTCCAAAATAACCTCCATTCAGGTAAAAATACTGGAATTATAGTCTAAACTGAGCAACACAAAACAGTAGCAATAAGGAATTGAAAGTGCGAATAAAAAAAGCTGGGGATCAGAAAGGAAGTCAATATATCTTTGTAGGCCATGCAGGAAGAAGAAAAGGGAATGCTGGAAAGTTATTAATGAAGTTTTGGATGATGTGTTCTTCATGTTCAGGAAAATGAATTTCATGTAAAAGATGGGATAAAATCACTGAAATCAGAATTATCAAGAGAAAAAAGAAATCACATAACATAGTGAAAGCATGGTAGAGAGATATCCCTATAAGCCAGATGAAAATGGTAATGTACTGTTTCAAAAACTGTTAAAGACATTGTGAAATGAGACATTAAAGAACTAAGAAACAGAATTAGAGAATTTGGGGTTGAAGCCAAAGGACTTGGGAAATAACTACAAATTTAAGAAAGCATTTCTCAGAAATGAAGAATAAGCTGGAAGTAACACAAGAGTAAATGAACACAAAGAACAGTGGTTGGAGAAAAGCAAGAAAGGAGGGGATTACCATAAAAGAAATGTAATTAAAATCAGGAGATGAGGAAAAAGCTGGAAAGAAAGCTAAGAAGATCACCATAGCTAAGCCAGAATGTCCAAGGAATAAATTCAAAGCAAAGGCACGGATACCACAATGTCCAAGGGCAAGGGGGATGGCTCTATGTGTAGATACTCGCTGTTTAAATGTGAGGACCTGAGTTCTAAAAGGCCAGCCATGGCAATACTTGATTATAATCCCTGCACTTGAAAAGGAAGAATTCTTGGGACTTCCTGACCTGCAAGTCTAGACAATCAATAAGCTACTGGTTCAGTAAGATACCCTCTCTCAAAATATAAGGTAGAGAGTGATAAAGATACCTACTTCATATATAGACCTCTATACATATTATTCACATGGGTGTTCACAAAGGGTATACCCCTTTACCACCCCACATGTATACAATTCAAGAAAACATTCTTGAAGAAACCAATCAAAATGATAAAATGAGAAGGCAATACAGATTACAAAGGGGACAGAGAAGTCTAAAGGGCTTAGCAGAGGGTAAGATAGAAAAAAGACCTAATATTTTCTCATATGAATATTTAAAAAATATAGAGAGTTAACAATATATTGGCATTAAACTCTCACAAGCACACATACACATGCATACATACACATACACATGTATGAACACATACACACATGCATGTGCATACCTGAGAAGTAAGGAGAGGGACTATTTGGAAAGAGAAAAGTTCAAGTAAGGTTTAAAAACGGTTCATAATGAAACATATTATGTTGTATGCCAAGTAAAACTATATTTTAAAACAAAGAAAGAACAAGGACACCTTGTCTATATGAGAACATTTATCTATAACAATCTATACTAGGGCATATTTCAGCATCATTTTTGGAACTTGTGATAAAATTATTCTTTCATATTTACAGGAAAAATGCCTTAGTCATATATAAAAGAAAAATGAGATTATTATCAAGCTTTTGACTGTAATGCTATGTAGATGGAAGAAAGTGAGCAATATATTGATAAAGCACAAAATAATATGATCTAAGATTTTATATGCAAGAAAAGTAACTTTCAAGCATACACTTGCAAACAAATTTCTCTCCACAGCAAAAATATTAGAGATTATTCTCATGGTTCTTCTTGAGGAATCTAGTCAACAATGAGCTGTAGTCAACCAACATGGTTACAGAGAAGTGAACACAGTGCCAGTGAATACACTGTTAGGTGTCTGTGTGCTCTGACAATGTAGATTCACTACAATTATTAGGAAGACTGTGATGAGATTTATTGTTTTAATAATGAGGTTAGTTGTAGTAATAAGGGCGGTGGGGCTGCATCCCCAGCACCCTGGCTGCCTGTTTGGCTAGCTTATGCCCCGAAATAACAACACACAAACTGTATTCATTTAATCACTGCTTGGCCCATTTCTATCTAGCCTCTTCTAGGCTAATTCTCACATATTAATTTAGCCCATTTATAATCATCTGTGTAGCACCCCTAGGTGCGCTTACTGGGAAGATTCTAGCCTATGTCCATCCTGGGTCGGAGGCAGCCAGGGTGCTGGAGACGCAGCCCACCGCCCTTATTACTACAGTTAGTAGAGATGATAGTATTGTTACTGAAACTTCAAGATTGTTATGTGGAAATGTGATATTCTCTTTCATTCTTTCCATTTTCATATGTAGTGTAGACTAGCTCTGGGAAGATATGAACAAATATCTTCTCATCCAACAATCCACAAAAGTCAAGCTTGGTGAACTGTGGGGAGCAGATGTAGTCCTGAGTGAGTGTGTGTTTTTTATGGAAGCATGACCATTTCAAGGGCCCTAATGCTTCAGACTCAAGGAAATGGCAAAGCCATCCTCTGGTCCAAGTATGAGTGTTGAGAAATGATTGACCTTTATCTAAAACTATAATATGTAGAAACCGTCAACTGCAGCTTCCTCCTCCTGGATGACTGTGATTTGGGGTTGCTACCCTGAGACCTCCAGTGCAGATTAGTCCAACAGCATCGCATTGTATATAATAAATTGTTTATTGTGTATAATAAATGCGCTGAGCTTCCTGGTTGTTGGTATGTCTCCATCAGAGTGCATGGCTTACCTAGTCCTAGCTTTTCTGCATGTATGTATGCTGTTTCTTGTAACTAGAGGCTGAGATTTAGCTTTCCAGCCTCCTAGACCTGAATAATCACCTGGAAATTATATAAATTGCAATACTGTTTGGCTAATAGCTCAGGTATATTTTTAGTTCTTACATCTTAAATTAACCCGTTTCTATAATTTTATATTTTACTACAAGGCTCTTGCTTCTTGCGCAGGTATATAGCATCTCCTTGACTCTGCTACTTTCTTTCTCTCTCTCTCTCATATCTTCTAGACTGGCTATTATCTGCCCTTCCATAGGCCAAAGCAGCTTTATTCATTAATCAGTAAGAGCAACATATATACAAAAGGACATTCCATATCATCTTTCCTTTTCTGTCTACATAAAAAGTTTCTGTCCTGCCCAGTTCTCACAATTGTTAAGTCCCCCCCCAAAAAAAATCACACAGAGGTCTACATTAACTATAAACTGATTGGCCCATTAGCTCAGGCTTCTTATTAGCTCTTATAACTTACATTAGCCCATTATTCTTATCTGTGTTAGCCACATGGCTCAGTACCTTTTTCAGTGGCATAGACACATCTTGTTTCTTCTGTGTCTAGATAGGACTGCAGAGGGAGCTTCCTTCTTCCCAGAATTCTCCTGTTCTCATTGACCCACCTCTATTCCCTGTCTGGTTGTCCTGCCTATACTTCCTGCCTGGCCAATCAGCATTTATTTAAAACATAATTGACAGAATATAGACAATTGTCCCACACCAGAAGGATTACGCTTCAACATAGTAAAACTACATATACAATACCGTTATCAAGCAAGAATTGTAGTTGAAATATTTAGTCTATTTACATTTGGCAAATTAAGAAAAATACTGTATCATCTATCCCATCTTTGTGAGTCTAAAGTTTTATATTAATTTATCATAACTAAAAAAATCTATAACTCTCTGTATTCAACTCTTCAAAGACTCCAGAAGGACATAATATTACCTAAGTAAACAAGAAGTGCATTATAAGCAGCTTTCTAGAATTGACAGAGACATCATTCTGCCTGGACAGTCCTCCAAAGTTCTTGTGTAACATTGGGGTATCCATCTTCAGCCTACAGGCCCATAATATCTGTCAGACTTTTCCATGAAGCAGGAAATTTGAAGATATGTTTTGCCTTGTAACAGCAAAGTTCATAAGATGCTTTCTTCTGTGTCTTGCAGAAAGTCTGGCAGTTTCTTCTGTGAAGCAGGAACCCTGAAGGACCATCCCATCTTTCAGAAAGTTCACTTTTCTATGGGTCTTGCATGTCCAGTTCATGTAGCATACCATCAAGCAGTCCAGGCAAGAACAGTTTCTTGCCCAAATGGCTAGCCTTGTCATATTAAAGGCAAATTCCATAATGAGTTTCTTCAATGCCCATAAACCTCTCTGAAGTAATCGGTGCTGCCAGAAGCAGACATGTCTCACTGTTGAAAAAAGTCTAAGTTCTTAAAACATTTTAAATGCCATATTCTGTATTTCTTTAAAGTGTTTAAGATTATTTAACTGAAATATATCTCTACATATCTAGAAAACCTATCTAACATAGTTGAAAGTTTGATTATTACAGATGACTATTAATCTGTATTTCTTAACTTAAGTGAACTGCACAAACACAATACACTAAAGAAGAGCAGAAATACATATACACAGTGTAGCAAATCAACCTTAAATTTGTATCAATAGACCAAGAGCCATACCTATGCAAAGTAGTCATCTCTATATTTCCCCTTTTTTCTTAAGAAAGACCTTGATTGTGCCCATTAACACTTTATAATCAACCACCTTTAGATGAAAAGAAACACTTATAACCAATATTTGGGAATTTCGGTGTAGTTCTTGAGATTATTTCCTGTTGGCTGTTGGATGAAGTATTCTTATGGTTCACGAAGTTTTTTCAGGGAGTCTTGTTCCATCAAACCACGTTAGCCTTGAAAGAATCAACAAGTTCCCATCCTCTGTGGAAACAAAATCAGAACCTCTTTTCCTAAGTAACATATCTTCAGACTCATTTTTTTGGCTTTTTTCTTTTTTCTTGATTTTTATTGAGCTCTACATTTTTCTCTGCTCCCATCCCTGCCTCTCCCCTCCCTTTCAACCCTCTCCCAAGGTCCCTATACTCCCAATTTACTCAGGAGATCTTGTCTTTTTCTACTTCCCATGTAGATTAGATCTGTGTAAGTCTTTCTTAGTGTCCTTACTGTTGTCTAAGTTCTCTGGAACTGTGGTTTGTAGACTGGCTTTCTCAAATCTTGAAATAGTAACTAATAAGAGCAACACATATACAGGAGGACATCCCACATCAGTTTCTTCCTTCCCCCCTTGCCCTAATCAAATCAGTACCAAAGTTGTGTAGATTGTGGCAGTAAAGGAGTTAGTTTTTTGGGGTTACTTAGAGAAATGTGGGGGACCCAAAGACAGCTGCTTCCCTGAAAATCCTACTCCGATCTGAGTGAGGACTCTCTAAGGCTGTGACCTTGGAGCTCTCTCCAAGCCTTGGAAGCAGTTCAGCCGTCTAGAGAGTCTCTCCTGGGTAACTTGCTTGCTCAGTCTCCTCTCTCAGCAGTTGTTTACTGCTTCCATAATTGTGGGGGGGTGCTCTTGTGACTCTTTCTAATTTCAAGAACTTCCTGAGACTTGTAAGTTGTCTACCTCTTGAGTGTCATGAACTTCATTCCTTCCTCTTCTTGGCCTAGAAGTTACCAAGTACACTAGTTTGGCTGGCATATAGGCCCCAGGGATCCATTTACCTTCATGTACATCACCATTCTCATTCATTGGTTCTGTTGACTGAACTCATGTCTTCATGCTGTCAATATAAGTACCTTGCTGACAAAATTATCTCCTGAGGCAAAGAGATAATTTGCTATAAATTCATATGAAATTTTCAGCCGGGCAGTGGTGGCGCATGCCTCTAATCCCAGCATGCAGGAGGCAGAAGCAGGCAGATCTCTGTGTGTTCGAGGCCAGCCTGGTCTGCACGAGCTAGTTCCTGGACAGGCTCCAAAACTACAGAGAAACCCTTCCTCTCAAAACAAAAATAAGAAGCAAAATAAATTCATGGGAATTTTCCATAATTGCAATGTAAACAATTCATAATTTGGATTGGTATCAGAGTAGATGCATGCATAGATAGATAGATAGATAGATAGATAGATAGATAGATAGATAGATAGATACATGCATACATACATACATAATGAACAAATTAATGTATACTTATCACTTTCTGAGCTCTGCCTACTAAGAAATCTTAGTATGACAGCTGAGTCAAAATGAGCTGAGCATACATAGCTTCCAAATCTTATTTTCTAAAGATTTATTTTTTTAAATATATTATGAGTATGTGTATATGTCTGTGTGAGGGGTGCATGCTCATGTGTTGTATCTCTGTAGACCAGAAGATTGCATCAAACCCCCTAATGCTGGAATTACAGGTGGTTTCAAGCGGCCTAAATTGAAGGCTGGGAATTTGGTTCCTCTGTAAAAGCAGTATATATTCTAACCAATGAGCTATCTCTCCAGTCCTAAGATCTTGACTTCTAAATAGTGGTCTCTCATAGAAGAAATGAACCCTTCTTACAGAGTATTTGATCTCAGGGCAGAGGAAAATAACTTCAAAATGAAACCATGGCAAGAGTATTGACTCAATAATGTTTTTAGATACAAAAGAATGTAGTGGGATAGAGAGGAAGCAGACCAGAGGAGGAGGAAAGCATTATCTTTAAAAGCATGCACACAAACAACAACAGAAGCAACTCTACTGTGGCACTCTGGGATGTGCATTTTGAAGATAAACCTATAAATAAAAGCCAGAAGTATTTTTCATAAAGGCAGGAATGTGATTACATTGAAAAGAATGAAGGGCTGTGATTACTATTCTTCCAGAGAAACCAGTGAATTTTATTTGTTGTCTTGAGTGTCAATATGCTTTACAGGCATTTCCTAAGCTCTCTATTTTTTCTATTTCACTTTCTCTATTTGTCCTCTATTTTACAATAAATGCATTTGCTTGCTTATGCTGCATGCTTTTAAATAGACACATTCCAGACATAAGGATATAAAGGGACTAGAAGTAAAGAAATGAGAATACAATACATTTTTTATGTATAGAGTAGAATGCTATCGGCACAAACTGCCCCCAAAGTGAGTTGGTATAGTTATGATAATATGAGACAAAAAAGACCTTAGGTAAAATAATAATAAAGAAAAAAAACTGTCACAACATTATGATAAAAGGTTAAATTCACTGAGAATATGTAATTCTAAACTAGTATGAACCACATAGTGCAGTTTAGAACATATAAGACAAAACCTTACTTAATAAGAAATGAAAATTGTAGATGACTTATATTTAAGAGTATCACACATCAAACAGATTATATTAACTATTAATGAAGATACGAAGTTTTAAATAATAAAATTAAGGTCTAAGAGGACAATAAAAATATAATAATTGGAAATTATAAGTATAGTCTTTTGAAGAACTTATAGAAAATAAGTAGAAGGCAGTGGTGGTGCACACCTTTAATCCCAGAACTTGGGAAGCAGATCTTTGTGAGTTCAAGGCCAGTGTGGTCTTTAAAGCGAATTCCTGGACAGCTTGAGCTATTACACAGAGAAACCCTGTCTTGGAAAAAAAAGAAAGAAAGGAAAAAAGAAAAGAAATAAAATATAGAATCTACTAATTTCAAAATATGAATACATAAAACAATATTTTATTTCTTTATCATCTGTGGTTACCAGAAAGAAAATAGGATGAAGCTTCCAGGCCACTGACAGCTTGATTTCTCTATGTCCTACAACCCAAGAATATGGTGTCTTCAGCAATTAGTACTGTCAAGTTCTTCAGGGTAACCAATAGCAATGGCTCGAACCTTTATAATACTATACATAAGAGGTCTATGGGAACTCAATAATCTCCAACTTCAATTAAAGTAACTCATTCCTGGCACTGGGATTTTTGTTATCCTCTAGTATCTAGTAGGAGAATTCTTGTCCTTTTATAATAATTAAATTTAAACTCTTTTTATATTTTTGTGTGTTTAACTTTCAGGAAGCTTCCATTGTAATAGGTTTTCATATGACATTTTAAGCACATCTTTAGTGCTTGCTGTTCATCCCTGTATTTTATCCTCTATTTTGCTCTCTTACCCCTGACCCAGGTTAACCTTTCTGCTATTCTACTTTCCCCCTTTTAAAGTCCCAGTAGGTTATTGAGTCTCTCAGGCCTCATCAGAGAAGCTTCTTTTTGCAGTAGATGGCAATGAACACAGAGACTCACCACTGACCAAAGTACAGCGAATGAGAGGATACAGTGTGGTCAACCCTATCTGTGACATACATAACACAATCTCCTTCCGGTGATTATGGATCATCACAATAAGGGAGTGAAAATTAATAGAGTAAGAGGCAGTGCTGAATACACCATGACAGTGTTTTCCAGACACAACAGGGCAATTGTGCACGTGAACTCACGATGGTTGAGGTAGCACAAGACCTGTGCAAGGTCAAGCCAGACAACATCTCCATATGGAAGGAGAGATAGAAAGGAAGTCCCACCACTAGCCAAAAAGCTACTGATGATTGATAGCTGTTCTGAGGAGACTTTGTTTTCTTTCGGTTGTGGTCCCTGATGGGTTTACCATGAACTAGAGGATGGTCACATACCCAAGAGTATATGGAAAGCACAAACTGTTTTGATGAGTTTTTAATAAATGGCAGCACAAAGTTGGATTTGGTGTGGAAGAGTAGGGGTGGATCTGGAAGGAGTTGGGTGAGAGGGGTGTATATGTGATCAAAATACAATGTATGAAATTATCAAATAAGTGATACAAATACTTTATATGAAAATGACAATGACACACATCAGAAAAACAAATACACACACATACACACACCAAAGTATAAAATGCTCTAAGAAGAAACAAGAGAATTCAATGAGTGTAGAAAAGTTAGTAGAAAAGAGATGCCAGGAAGTATAATAGACAGGTAATATTTTCAAACATACATTCAATCATTACATATCAAGCATTTCTAGAGTAGGTATGTCACTACTAGTGTGCCTTTAGAAGTCCAAGACAAATGTTGAAGCAAAAAGATCACAATGGATGCATCTTCCTTATGGTCAGTGCTGATGCAACCTCTCAGGATATGGAAAATTTTACCCCTAAACATCATACTATTAGAGCTGATTTTGAATAAAATAGATCAAAGTTACTCAATAACTGGAGGCTTAAGATTGTTTGCAAACACACATGAGAATTCAAGAAAATCGAGGCTATGTTAGTCATGATCAGTTCTCAACACACTTCCTTTGTAACACAGACATTATTTGAATAGAAAACAATTAACATAAAATCAATAAAATTTAATTTTGGGTTGATGTTATTGTATCAGAACTCAAATCCCTTGTACTATACAATGGTCAGAGAATTCCAGTGAGAACTGAGAAATATTTAGAATTCTGTATTAATGAAAATATTTATTGAAATACATGCAGTGCACTTAAGATAGAACTTAGGGATAAAGCTGAGAAAAAATTATGCTAGTGATGACTTAGAGCTGGAAATTAATGGATTAATTATTTCACTTCAAAGATTATGAAAGGGAAGAAACAATTAAAGGCAGACACCAATTAAATAGAATAAAATACACAATAGAAATGACAAAATGAAAGTCTTAGAATCATAGCTGCTATAACTGACATCTCTATCAAGATTAAGTGAAAAAGAGATAATATAAGTAAACTGGATTCCACTAAAAGCAGAAAGTGTATAAATGTATCCATTATATAAAAGATAATGCTATAATTTCTGAGATAATTATAATGGAAAAGTATGTAAAAAGACTACATTATAAATAAATATAAAAACTGACTGAATCCCTGGCTTGTATGAAATCTTTCCCTTAGGCTCATGCTCGGGATGTTTGGGCCCCAGCTAATGATGTGATATTGAGAGATAATTGAATCTTCAGGAAGAATGATAAGGCTGGAGGAAGTGAGTTCCTAGGGACGGGTCCCTGCGATATCTCCTGTTGTTCCTTGCTTGCTGCTGTAATGTGAATAACCACCTTCTCCAATAGGCTCCCACCACTGTGATGTTCTGCTTAAGCACAGAAAGCCAAGCAGCCATGGCTGGAACTTCCTGAAACTGTCAGACAAAGGAACTCCTTCCTAAGTTCTTTTTGACAGTTAACATCAAGACAAAGTCACTAATCTAACATGGTGGTGCATGCTTGTAATCCCTACTAAGTTATGGGATCAGGTGGGGAATTGGGATTGTGAACTTGGAGCTAACCTGGGCAGCACAGTAAATTCAAGGACAACCTGGCTTATATAGTGTGACCATGTCTTGGAAAACTAAAGAAAAAAAAAGAATAGAAATAGCAAAAGGTTAAGTACTCATATGTACACAATAAATAAAAATAAACCAAGAAAAATGTAAATGTAAAAAGTCTTATTATCCTCAAAAAGTACCTGTGATCAATAATTATCAGATCCTTCCCCTCACATTGTTAGCTCCAAAAAGTCTGGTAGGTAAGATTTACCAAACACTTGAAGCAACAGAAACTCTAGTCTTACATAAAATCTTACAAAGAAGATAAATAATGGGAAATTTTCATAATCCATATACTTAAAGATAAAATCTGTGCCAAAGTAGATAAAGACAATATTTAAAAGGAAGCTATAATTTATTTCTCTCATGAATATTCAGAAATCAAAACTTTATCAGCAAAAACTTGTGATAACTTTCTCTATGGTGCAATATTAATGGTTCGTATGAATTTTCAGAAGGCTAGCTTATTTGTGTAAATAAATTACTTAAATCAATATGAAAATTTACAAAGTTTCTCATAGGAAATATTAAAATATCAGGCACAGGTTGTATTGGGTTCTATTTTAAGTTATATATTCTAGGAGAGAATCTTAAATTGGTATGAGTTTAGTAAATCAAAGCCATATGGCAGAATGTACTAAAGCTGAATAATAAAAAAATTTATATTTCTGAATATAACAGAATTTCTATATTCTATATAGAAATAATGAAGTTACTAAAACCATATGCAACAGGGATCTGCCACACAAAGAAGTATTATGTCAGCAAAAATCTAGATATATAATGGTACTTTCTGTGTAATTCTTTAAGTACATAAAACTCAAAACAGATAGATAGTCAAAGGTCTCAGCATCTGAATGGTCCACCTGTCTTTGGTGTCATCTTCAGCAGGGGTGCATCCCTTGGCAGGGGCGAGTCTCTTAGTGGTGATGTTGTGTTCTGCATCCTACATGACTCCTCACCCTTTGAAAATCTTCAAAGCTTTACATGTATGACTTGTGCACATTTGTGCACATTGCATTCCAATAAAAAGATCATTGGACAATTCAATTACATTTCTATGCCCCAGCTGCAAACAGAAAAGATATTAAAATGATAAAAATTATAAAAATGAAGTATTGTTTCCCATGCTTAAAAAAGCACAGATACATGATTTCTTTGAAGACGTTTATAAAATCATATTAGAAGGCATTAAACACATTTCAATAAATTGATTTAATGTTAGATTAAAAAGACTTGATTTGTTTTAGATGTCAGTCCTTCCTAAATGAATATGTAGATTCAATGGCACTTAAACTAAAACCATCCCTGTGAACCTAGAAAAAGACTTCTCTAATTTGTGCTAAAGATGATGTGCGAGGAGAGAAACCAGACCCTGTGATTAATACCCAACACTACTAAATTATCTAAATTAAAAGGTCATAAAAGGGCAAGGGGGGAGCTTGTCCCTTTACTAATTAATATATAGCACAAGATACAGAGGTTAAGCATATGATTTTGTTACAAGGTTTGATAAACAAAAGACAATGAGAACCAAAAATTGGCCCACACATCCACAAAACTGTTTGATAAAATGCTAATGCAACAAACCTTTATAGCTCTGAAATCACTGACTGTTCACATAGAAAATCGTAAGGGATTCCATCACTTCTCATGCAAAAAATTGATTTCTGATGAACTGACTCATATACGAAAGAAAGAGATTCATAATTTTTAAAATAGGAAGAAATTATTTTGAAAATGGGGTTGAGACAAATTTCTTAAACATTGAAGATACACACACACACACACACACACACACACGCACAATGCATTTATTACTTATGTAGTTGCTGGAAAATATCTGACCAAAACAGCATTAAGAAGTGAATTTGGGCTCATAATGGTCCAGTCTACAATGGTGGGAAAGGCATGTCAGTAAGATCTTGGGGTGGTGAGTCACACCATATCTACAGTCAGGAAGTAGACAGAGATGCGTTCTGTGTCCTGCTTGCTGTTGCCTTTTTAATTTGCCCAGTACCCCGTGGAATGATGCTGTCCATAGTTAGAATGGGTTTTCCTGTCTCAGTTAACCTAATGTTTAAACTCCTTCATAGACACAATAAGAGAGATTTGTCTCCTAGGTTATTAATTCTATCTCTTGTCAGATTGGCAATTAATAGTATCCACATCATATTTGTATTTGTTAGAAGTCAGGCCATCTGTAAAAAGAAAGGGGAGTAGGAAGGAGAGGATAGGAGAGAGACTATGGCCAATGCATATGATATTCTTGATAAAAAAACATCTTTATGAAACGTATCACTACTAATATGAAAGTATAACTTTCAAGTGTCAGAGAAAATCAATACCACAATTGTGCAATACCTAGAAAATGTCAATAAGGACAATCCTTATCAACTGGAGGGCTTACAGCAAAAGTGAGGCACTTGTGAATTTCATTTTCACTCTTTTTAAATTAATACATGTTACTGAGGAAGCTAATTCAAATTATTTTTCAATAGAATAAAACAAAGAAGTAGATAAGAGAAAGCATCTAGAATTTAGTGAAATTTTAAAAGTTCAAAAATATCATGGACTCTTCGAAGAGGTGACAGAGAACCTCACACAATGACTACATTTAGATAACATGAAGAAAATAAGAAACCCATGAAGAATATATGAAAATCTCCATAATAGCTACAAACAGTATGATGCCATGGAAAGAATGAGGTATGTCAAACATGTTGATAGATGCAGAGTGATATCTGGGATATGTTGCTAGTTTTACAAAGAAAACGCAGAGCAGTGTGCACAGTCAAACTCCGTCTGTTGCTAAAGTTCTCAAGGAGCATGTAAAAACATTATGTCGGCTTCTTAATAATTTCAACATATAGGATGATATAGTTCAACAATCCAATTTATGAGTATTTTATAGTAAAAAGAAAAAGAAAAGGAAGGAAGGCAGACAAAAAGGTCCTCATTACAAAAAATACATAAAACTACTGTGTGCATAATAACCAAAAAGATTAGGCTGTGACTGGTTAAGGGCCAAATGAAGTTTGTTAGATTTGCAGTGTAGAATACTATCCAGCAATGATAAATGGATGGACATTGTTGCCAGTAACAACTGGATCGACCTCAAAGGCTTTCTACTGAGTACAATCTTCAGAGGATGCCTCTTATATGATGTTTCCACAAAGAAGAATTAGAGAGTAGAAGTTGGTGGCTTTCAGCTTTGGAGTGGGAGGCACTGTAGCTGTGGATTGAGTTTATAAATAGTGAGGTTATGTTGCATCCTGGTCATGTTGGAAGTCACATAAAATGTGCCTGTGTATTAAGATTCACAAAACAGCAGTCACCAAAAATTTTTAAAAAATACATTATAAAATTTAAAAACTAGACATACTTATGTTTAAGGATAAAGCATTCCTTGAAAATTGCACTTAATTTATTTTCTTTGTTGATTCCACAGAGGAAAACAGAACAGAAAGCCTGGATTCAAACAAAGGCTGGAGTAGAGCTTTGCCCTACACAGCCCTGGTACTTCCAGCATTTGTCTTTTGTGTTTAAACACGGTAGATATACTTGAAGAGCTATATATACTCTTCACAAAATTAAAGTTTATTCTGTACAATTGGAGATCACAGGGCTGGGGGTGGATAGAGTCCTTTCCTATACTTCCTCTTCTCAATCTCCAGAGCCATCTTTGTGCCCAGAGAATTGGAAATATGCAGTGGAACCTGGTGGAGTCACCAGTGGTTACACAGCTGAAGGCCATGCTTTCTTAGATCCTTGAATCTCTTTGTAGCAAACAGTTCAGCAGTGATGAATATGGCTTTGCTGTAAATGGGTACCCTCCTGTAGAGACCCAGCATGGACATGCATCTGTGCTGAGTTCATGGTTGTCCCGTCTTGTGTCTAGAAGATGACATTTTGCAGGCTTTCCCCCATTTTTCAGCTCTTAGACTCCTCCTGCCCTTCTATCATATTTCCTTTCCCTGGGTGGGAGTGGCATAAATAAAAGTCTTGTTTCAGCCTGAGCAGTCATTGTCACTAATTCACAGCACCTTGAGCAGACACAAGCTTCTGCATTCACCCCTAACTGAGAAGAGCAGCTTCTCCAATTAATACAGAGAGTAGCTTTTTCTATGGGTATCTATAAACACAGATATTTCTAAGGTGATTTGGTGGTGTGTCAGTTTAGACACACAACAATAAATATCCTTCAGTCTCTCTCCAGGTGACAACTTCCCTGCCAAGGATTTCTGACTAGGTTTATAATACTAGGAATGGATTTTCTACTTTGGAGCAGACCTCAAAGCTGTTCACAGAAGCCTTGAGTGATGAATGTCGTTAGTGCCCCGGTGGAATGCATCCTGTTTTCCAGGGAGGTCCAGGAACACTCGAAACAATATAGGCTCTTGCCATTCCTAGTATTTGCCTACCAGAACTATATGATTTGACCCTCTTTCCGAAGTTATCAGGCATCTTGATTGCTTGATATAATGAAGTCAAGCAGGAACTGAGATGGAAGCCACCTCCCTGATAACTAGCTGTTACAGTCTTGGAAAGTACATGCAAGGTGCTGGGAAAGAAAAGGCATTGGTGTTCCATATGAACCATACAAACTACAAGACCAATGAGCCGGGCAAGATGCACCCCCTTGTGCCGCCCTGACAGTACTGATGTGGAAGGTAACTACACACTCTCTGCAGATGTGTTTTTACCCAAGCAAGGTCCCAGGAAAATACTGCAAAAGAAACAATGATGGTAATACAAGAATGTAGGCTCTAAGCAATTAACCCTAGGCAGCAAAAAGCCCCAGGAATCCATCATTCTATAGAGTTATTGACATTGTAGTAGTCATGCAATGTTGGAAGAAGAGAGCCGCTTGTTGGTTCCCGACTGCCCAGCTAGCTTAGACCTGAAATAATCACACAGAAAACATGTTATTTAAATCACTGCTTGGCCCATTAGCTCTAGCTTCTTATTGTCTAACTCTTACATATTAATTTAACCCACTTCTATTAATCTGTATATCGCCACATGGCAGTGGCTTGCTGGGTAAAATTCCCACTGTCTGTCTCTGGCAGCTCCATGGCTTCTCTCTGACTCTGCCCTTCTTTCTCCCAGCTTACAACCTAGCTCTCCCTGCCAAGCTCTGCTCCCCATAACTCTGCTATAGGTCCACGGCAGTTTTCTTATTTATCAGTGGTAATCATAGCATATAGAGGGAAAGCTCACTGATGGAGGAGGGTCATCTTTCTATCTGTTGTTTCATTGGTTAATTAATAAAGAAAACTGCTTGGCCCTGATAGGACACAGAATTAGGTAGGCGGAGTAGACAGAACAGAATGCTGGGAGAAAGAAGCTGAGTCAGGCAGTCGCCATGATTCTCCCACTCCAGACAGACGCAGGTTAAGATCTTCCCTGGTAAGCCACCTCATGGGCTACACAGAATATTAGAAATGGGTTAGATCAATATGTAAGAGCTAGCCAATTAGAGGCTGGAACTAATGGGCCAGGCAGTGTTTAAAAGAATACAGTTTCCGTGTAATTATTTCAGGTAAAGCTAGCCGGGTGGCGGGACGCAGCCCCGCCGTTCATATTACAACAGCTCACATCAACGCAAGGCATTTCTTGCTGGGGTATTTTGAAGGGCAGCAAGTATTAGAAACAGATGACTATGGGATCATTGACCTGTGGCTATAGTGCCATGTAGAGGTGGCACTTTTCCAGCTAGCCTTCGGAGTTCTTTTGAGGGCTTTGTTTCTTGTGAAGGATACAGTCAAACTGGAAGCACACCTTCTTCTTCCTGGATTCATGCTAACAAGATGCTATGTATATTCGCATTCTCAAATTTTTGATCTTTTAAAAAAGATATCCCTCTATTATGGTCAGAACTCAGAAAATGGTATAACACATCCAGGTAACACTGGTGACTTCTGTGTTCTTTCTATGTCTGTGACCACAGAACTCAGGATAGCATGCCAAGATTGATTACAATTTCTGAGTAGCCCCTCCAGTAAGGAGTAGTTGAAAGCCATAATGTATTCAACACTGATTATGTGAGAAGCTCCTCTATGTGGATGCTTAGTCCATATTTTCAAAATAGACAAAAGATCATAGTATTTTTTTTATCACTTCAGTCTATAACATGACAGATGTAACAGGGTCCCTCATTGTAGAAAGAGATGAGCTTAGATTCAGAATAATTTTGCTTTAACAATATAATTAGAGAGAATTTGACTAAATTTTTCAAGCCTGAAATATTTGCCAAAGTGACATACAGTGACTGTAATTAAAGGCCAGTTCTTACTGGACCCTGAGAAATGAATGTATGGAAGAGTACTCCACAAGGCAGTTTGACTAGAAACAAATGAAGTCAACGGACATATGTAAAGGGCAGGCATAAAACATGCAGCAGCCAAAGTTCCTGCCCAGTGTCCAAACTGTTAAGTACTAATGAGCTTATGGCACCAATAACCGAAGCAGAAAAAAACACAACTGTATAAAGGAACTTGGAGCATGCAGTGTTCTAGGCAGCTGGATTGGGTTGTGATTCCATCTCTGCTACTTAGTAGCTGTTGGCATGATAGATTGCTTACTATCTCTGTCTGCACCTTACTTTCCTTATCATCAGGTAGAGACATTCAAAGTAGAGTAAATGAGTTACTATCTATTTGTAAAATCACTTAGAATGGTTCCTGGTGCCCAGGAAAGGCTGGTAGGTAAAATTACCTTTTAAGTGTATTTCTATTCTTCAGACTCATGAAGAATCCTGCTGTGCCATTTTGCAAATTAGACATTCAGCACAAAAACTCTGTTATGAGCCACCTCTCACACAGTTTGGGCTCAAATCCACTTGGCTTGACTGGGAGACCAGCCCCCCCCCCCCGCCTTTTCTCAGTCTCTAATATTGTCCTTGCATGAAGTTTTTTTTATTAGAATTATACTTTAGGACCTGCCTTTGGGCATAGAAGATACTCCTAAGACAAAACCTAACAAAAGAATGGCATTTTGAGAATTCTACCTTAGTCTTGTTTTTCTTCTTTTTCTTCCACATACCTAAAAGCCACAATTAAAAGGAAATGGGAAGACTATAAAACACACACACACACACACACACACACAAAGGGTAATTACTGATTTTATTAAAAACATCTATCATAGCGCCACACAACCATTGTTATTTCAAGCCTGGGAATACAATGCACACTATTAAGCCATTTGATGATTCAAGATAAAAGCATGATTAAATATGTTAATGAAAGTGCCAGCCTGCTTCAAGATGCACACCACAGATCAACCTCAGACAGATCCTGCTGCTGCTGAGATGTTCTCTTTGTGAGCTTCCTACTCAACCTGGCTTCTAGTGAGTTAGCTGTTTTGTGCTGTATATATATAATATATAGTCCTGAGGGTAATGACATTCCCTGTGATCCTGGGCCAGGCTGGCTACCCTGAATCCTGCCCTCTGACTGCTGTTCAATCCCATTTTCATTGCCTTCCTAGTGGAGTTAAAAACCAGGCCCCTGATCTTCTTTTACCACCTCCCTCTGTTCTCATGCCTGGAAGGGCAGGAACCCACTGCAATCAGGATGGATTGAGTTTGTCAAGTCTCAATTGTTGGCCAAATCTCATGTTGGCTTCTTAACACATTAAGACAGGTGTTCTAATTTTCCCTGTTTTATCCTTCTTACTCATCTGTCTTTACAGAGAGGTGGGCTCAGAAATGTTAAATACTGTAGAGAGATGAACACGCATATAGAATACTGCTGCTCCTGTTCTCATATGTCTCAGTTCTCTCTGTCACCTTGGGTCAGATGTACCAATGTGAGTATAAGTGATATCTGTCTGACCAAGGTGGAGGCCTCAAGGACTAGTTTGTGTAACACCACATTTTCTATAGTCTGTTTCATAAGCTTGACTTCCCATATAATTAGGATTAGTGGAGTCCTATTTTAACTCATCTGTGGACATGTAACACAAGAGACATACTTGCTGTTTTGGACTGGAGATGCCCTACCTGTCCTGAAGCATGTAGTAGGAGGGCCCACTTGTTTACCCTGGCTGCCTGGCTATCTTAGCTCTGAAATAACCACACAAAAATTGTATTCATTAAAACTCTGTTTGGCCTAACTTCTTATTGGCTAACTCTTATATTAATTTAACCCATTTCTATTAATCTGTATATCACCACATGGCAGTGGCTTACTGGGTAAAATTCAGCACATTTACCTCTGGCCATGGATTCATGGCATCTCTCTGACTTTTTCCTTCTCCCAGCATTCAGTTCTGTCTTCCCTGCCTAACTTAGTTCTGCCCTATCAACAGGCCAAGGCAGTTTCTTTATTCATTAACAAATGAAAGCAACACATGGACAGAAAAACTTCCTATACCAGTACCTGGTCAAGCCTGAGCAACTTGTACAGACTGGGGAATCTGGGATCTGGAATCTGTCATCTGAATGACATTTGTTCTGTTTTCAAAAACCTCACTCTAAGGCCCTCAGCATTTCGAATGACACTTGGTTAGACTATAGCCTCTAGGACATCTTCCTCACCATGCAAGGTTCAAAGAAAGAATACAAATGAAATCTAGATAGAGTTTAGTGTGGACTCTGAGGATCCCATCAGGAGAAACCATCGGTCCCTGGAGCTCAAGGTCAGAATAAAGTGTCAGTTCTCTCTGTAACCTTCGATGGACTCATCGCATCTGATTCCTCTCTTCTTTCTTCCCTCATGTATAATGGAAATTGCACTGTCCATTCTTAGAGTTGTTGACCTCGAATGAACCTTGATATCGAACAGTATCTTCTTGCTTTCTCAAGCGAGGACAGATATATTCTGGGATTCTACTTGATACTGTGGACCACTGTTCATTACCTTTGTGGGGGAAAATGTTATGAAATATAATGGCTTGAAGGTGAGATAATCGGGGCTCTAAATATGAGAGGAAAGAAGAAAACAGATGAGGAAAGATGCCAAAAAATAGACTCAGCTGGAAGGCATGAGGGTCATACATTTAGGTCAATAAAGACGACCCACAAATGATCTGGGTTTGTATACAGAGTCCTTAGGGCTGTATTTCAAGTGGACTCTCAGTCTTCTAGATCTGTACCATCAACCACTAAACTTCTTGTCTTTAGTTGTAAATCACATCAACAAAACTTTTCTGAGAACACGTTTCCCCATATACAGATATGCTTACTCGTAAAAGTAAAAATGGCTGGATCATGTGCACCTTATATGTATTTTGTGTATGTAAAATGCATAGCCAAGGAAAAATGTTTAAAAGATGAGTATGCAAATAAAAAGCCATATAAAATATTCTTTTTACATTCTCCCATCACCCAGCATGAGTTGGAATATACATAACCCACTATTACTGGGCCAATGGCTTTGTGCCATTCTGCCTAGAAGTGACTTTGTGGGCACCAGTAATAGAACCCACGGGTAAAGGGGCACCAAGGAGCTTTCAAATGCTTGTTCTGACTGAATTTTTCATTAAGTTATAAAGAACACAGTGAATAAACTATTCATTAATCAAATTCCAATGGAGAGCACAGTCAAAGGTCAAAGATGCCTTTTGCTTCTTTTTGTTTTTCAATGTCACAGGTGACTGAGAATAGTGTCCTTTACAGATCAAGCAGGAATAGATCCTCCCCCTTGTTATTCAGGGAAGCGTTAATTTGCACATTTAAAGCAATAGTACCTGTTCCTCACCTCAGAGTCACACTTCTTCTTTAACCCTAAGAATCTGTCATCTCAACAAATAGCTAAAGAACCAAACATATCACAAATACATTTAAATAATAAAGTCATGATTCTGTCAGTCCTATTTATGAAATAGAAGAACACCTTGATACATAGAACAGTGGCTTGGTGACTAGTTTGTTTGGATTAAAATACGGGAAGAGAAAGGGATGAATCTCCTTAAATAGAAACCTGAAAATGATTTCTTTGGGGCAAAAAGTGGGCATTTGTATTCTGTGAGATACTGTTTTGGGCACTCCTTGCCAGACTCCCAGAACATAGGACCTGTTGAGTGGTTGCCTTTTGAATGTGTAAATTTATAAAGATTTTTGAATATGTGGTTCATATAGGTCTGAAGTGTCTAGTAAAGTGTTATAAAGTCTAAAAGGTTATAATTTTTAATTTCATCTTATTGTAGATAGGATTAATGCTCAATTCCAAAAGTGTCAAAAGGGAAAGAAAATGCATTAAAAAGCAAGATGATAATGGATCAATTGTACAAATAATTCTTAATTCATCTTTACTCTGAAGAAATGTACAAGAATAAAATTCTTCAAATATAAAATCATTAGATTAACTAGAAAACATCATCCAAACTGTACAGTTTTCAAAAAGACACATCTATAAAAGAAGAACATGGATAATTTTGAAGTCAAGACTGGCAAAATAAATCAGGAAAACACTAACAATAAAAAAAACTGGAAAATATTAACATTAGATATAATAGGCAAAAAGAACAACAATATGCTATTGTTTTACTAATATATGGTTTGATTTGCATTTCATTCATGAAAGGTCCAGTTATTCTTGGAGTTTCAACAACTCCAAACCTATATGCACAAAACAACACGGAATGAACAAAAAATATGTAGACCCAATTTGACAGGACTGTAGAAATAATTTTAAATTGATCAATGGGAGATTTTTTTAAACCTATTTTTCCTTCACTGAATAAATGTTTGCTCTCAGTTTTGCTTCAAACAAACTTCTAGGACTTGAGTAGATAAAAGTGTAAATCTGAATTCCTAGTTTTATGATATGCATATACCCTAGGATGTAAAACATAATAAAAAATTAATATGATGAGTGCTAAGAAAGAAAAAGCTAAATAAAGGTTGTGATGCAGAAAGTTATGGGGTAAGGGGCCTATTGTTTAGTCCATGGTGAAGGTGGGTGTCCCTTATAAAATAAAGTGACATACAAGGAGCCATAGAATCAACCAAAGACCCCGAGTAAAGGAAAACATTTCAATAGTCAAGCAGTGTGCTGAAACAGAGCCTGCAGAGTTCTTGGACCACTCCCTACAACAAGGAGATGGCATGTACAGAGTGTGGGAGTGCTCCTGGAGAGGCTGGCCGACAGATGACTTCAACTAGCTGGACCACTCCCTACAACAAGGAGATGGCATGTACAGAGTGCGGGAGTGCTCCTGGAGAGGCTGGCTGACAGATGACTTCAACTAGCTGGACCACTCCCTACAACAAGGAGATGGCATGTACAGAGTGTGGGAGTGCTCCTGGAGAGGCTGGCCAACAGATGACTTCAACTAGCTGGATACTGAATAAAGAATGGAGATTCATTACACACCTTAAAGTAACCATGAACTGATGAATGTGAAATGATTTACCGCCGGGCAGTGGTGGCACACACTCCTTTAATCCCAGCACTCGGGAGGCAGAGGCAGGTGGATTTCTGTGAGTTCGAGGCCAGCCTGGTCTACAAGAGCTAGTTCCAGAACAGGCACTAGAACTATAGTGAAACCCTGTCTCAAAAAAAAAAAAAAAAAAAAAGGAAGAAAGAAATAAAGAAATGATTTACCTAACATTTGGCAGAAATTCGGCTTGAAAAGCACATAAACATGTTTTTTTTGAATCAATAATTAATCTGTAAAACAAGTCTGAGATCTTCTGAGATAGTCTCACACATTCTCTGACCAGAATGAAGTTAAGTTAGAAATTTGAAGAAAACATAGAGCAAAAAGCTAACAATGTTTGAAAATATAAAAGCATAAAGAAAATGTGTAAGCTCTTAAAAACTGAGTGACAAAAAAAAATATGATAAACCCCCAAGGATTTGTCTAAATCCACACTTGAAGAAAGTTTACAGTTTAAATCGCATATAAAAACAAAGGGTATTCAAATACTGAATGATGTCATCATTCATCTTTAAAAGGTAAGGAACTGTGAATTGAATGAAGAAAGAGGAGGGAGAGAAGGCATAGATGAAACAAAAATAAAAAATTACCACGAGACCCAAAGCTTTTTCAAAGGCTTTTTTAAACATCCTGGAGTATTAGCAATTATTCGGGGGGGCGGGGGGGGGGGCGGGGAACAAGCTTCTTAAGCACTCTTCTGAAGAATACAATTTGCTGCATCCACTTTGAGAAGCAATTTGTAGTCACCTGAAGATGTGTGCAGATTATTATCCAGTGGTTTATAGTCCAGACCAGAAAAAATACTGCGTTTGTATTCTTAGGAGATACGCACGTAGCCTTCATAGCAGAAGCTAGAACATTGCCTATGTCAAAAAAATTGATGAGTAAATTGTAGTTTATATGTGTTTATATAGCATCATGTTATAGGACAGTAAAAACGAGCAAGCCCATTCAAAATGGACAGCCCTCATGGCGAAGCTTGAGTGAAAGCTACAGGCTGAAGGAAGAATATCTGTGCATTTTCCATTTAAGACGCACTTCAAAACATATGCAGGTTAACCATATCTGCTGTGGAGATGCAGGGTTAGAAGGGCATCTACCCAGCTTCCCCCAGAGGTCGCTGAGAGAAGCAGTACATAGATGTGATTGGAAGGTGCAAGTAGATTTCGATCACGTTGTGTTTGTTCCATTTCTGAAGGTGTTCATTATACATACTATTTAACTTTATTATTTTTAGCGGCGTATACTTTATTATTTTTATTATCTTACTGAGAAATAAGTTTAGTTGTGTCCTTTTTCAAACCAAGTTTGTTTGTGTTCTCTCTATTCCCAATTCTTTCCACTGCCCTGTTTTTCGCTCGTGCCTCTTATCCCTGGTACCCACCTCCCCACTTTCACATCACAGTCTGCATACATAATTTATAAGAGCTTTTCCATATGAGATAAAAATTACTGGTTAACGGCTGTTAGAAACAACAATTTATTGGGGCTAGAGAGAAGACTTGGTAGTCATGAGCACTGGCTGCTTCTCCAGAGGACACAGTTTGGTTCTCAGCAAACACAGTGGCACATAACTATCTGTAACTCCATTTCTAGGCATCTGATATCCTCTTCTGTTCTCCATGGATACCAGGCATGCATCATGTGATGCATAGACACTTATACAGAAAAAACAGCCATACATGTAAAATGATCATTTTAAAAAGGAGAAACAATTTATCAATTACTAAAATAAAACAATATATAATGACAGTGGGAGATGTAACTGATAACACTAACTCCAGAGAAGATATGAAATGGATTAATTTTTAAAAATTCAATAACTGAAAAACATCTTTTGGAGAGGATAATGCAAATCTAAATCAACAAAACATTCAAAATTATCTTTTTGCATATTCTCTCAGTAATTATAAAATGCAAGGATATTCCCCAATTCATCCTGTAAGCCTAAAATGTCTTCCTGCAACCTCCTAGAACAAAACATAAAGGAAATTCCAGACTAATGTCACTTCTAGTTAAGAGTAAAATTCATTTTGTCTTGTTGACTGTGTCCTTTACTTTACAGAAGCTTCTCAGTTTCAGCAGGTCCCATTTATATGGTTGCTCTCAGTGTCTATGCTATTGGGGTTATATTTAGGAAGTGGTCTCCTATGCCAATGAGTATAAGTGTATTCTTATTTTCTCTTCTAAGAAGTTCAGTGTGGTTGGTTTTCTTGGGAAAAGATCTTCACCAACCCTATATCAACAGAGGACTGATCTCCAAAATATACAAAGAACTCAAGAAATTTGACATCAAAAGAACAAATAATCCAATAAAAAAACAGTCTACATAATGGGAAAAGATCTTAACTAACCCAACATTAGACAGAGGTCTGATCTCTATAGTATACAAAGAACTCAATAAATTGATCATCAAAAGAACAAATTTTCTTTACAATATAAAAAATGGAGTACAGATCCCAACAGAGGAATCTAAAATGGCTGAAAGACAGGTAAGGAAATGGTCAACATCCTTAGTCATCAGAGAAATGCAAATCAAAACAACTCTAAGATTCCATCTTACACCTGTAAGAATGGCCAAGATCGTTCAGTTTCCATGAGTTTGTAGGCTTTCTGGGGGTAGCATTGTTGTTGAATTCTAACTTTAATCCATGGTGATCTGATAAGACACAGGTGGTTACTAATATTTTTTTGTAACTGTGTAATTTAGCTTTGTTACCGAGTATGTGGTCAATTTTCGAGAAGGTTCCATGAGCTGCAGAGAAGAAGGTATATTCTTTTCTCTTTGGGTGGAATAATCTATAGATGTCTGTTAAGTCCATTTGCTTCATTACCTCCATTAATTCTCTAATTTCTCTGTTAGGTTTCTGTCTGATTGACCTGTCCATTGGTGAGAGAGGAGTGTTGAAGTCCTCCACTATTAGTGTGTGCATGTGTGTCTGCATGTTCATGTGGGGGAAATGCAGATGCATATCCAACATGTGCCTGCAAAGGCCAAAGGTTGATAACTGGATGCCTTCTTCAACCACTCTCCACCCTTATATGATGAGACATGATCTCTCCCTGAACAGGGAGCTTGCTGATTTGGCTAGTTCAGCTAGCCAGCTTACTTTGGGAAACCCTGTCTTCTGCCTTCCAAGGGTTTTTTTTTTTTTAATTTTAAATTTATTTATTTATTAAAGATTTCTGTCTCTTCCCAGCCACCGCCTCCCATTTCCCTCCCCCTCCCCTAATTAAGTCCCCCCCCCCTCAGCCCAAAAAGCAATCAGGGTTCCTTGTCCTGTGGGAAGTCCAGGGAACCCCACACCTCCATCCAGGTCTAGTCCTGAATATTAACCTTCAGCAAGCGATGAAAGGAGACAGAGACAGAGACCCACATTGGAGCACAGGACTGAATTCTCAAGGTCCAAATCAGGAGCAGAAGGAGAGAGAGCACGAGCAAGGAACTCAGGACCATGAGGGGTGCACCCACACACTGAGACAATGGGGATGTTCTACTGGGAACTCACCAAGACCAGCTGGCCTGGGTCTGGAAAAGCCTGGGACAAAACCGGACTCTCTGAACATAACGGACAATGAGGACTACTGAGAAGTCAAGAACAATGGCAATGGATTTCTGATCCTACTTCCAAGGGTTTTAATTGCAAGCAGCTGACATACTGGTCTGGCATTTGCCTGGGCTCTAGGGATCCAAATTCTGATGCCAAACACTTTATCCATTGAGCCTTTCCCTTGGCCCTGGCAGCAAAATTCTTAATAGGCAATAACTTGAAATAACTGTAAATGCCCCTCAGTGTTAGAATAACTAAAAGAATGGAGGAACGTTCATACCATGTACTATTGTATTCATTGAGGATGGAGATGGGCAAGTTCTCACACATGCACAAAAATAGGAGAAAGAAGAAAATAAAAAATGTATGCTTATGATCCCATGGATTAAAAACTTCAAAAGTAGGTAAAATTTTGCTTGGAAGTGTCAGCTGGGATTTTGGTTCTCTTCTGTAAGTTTAGACACTGGAGGATGCCATGTTGTAGCCTCTGAGGTGTTGTTTGTCCTGTTGGCTGCACAAGAGTGTTTGCTTTATGGAAGGACACTGAGGTGTTTGCCTTTGATTTATAATATGCATGTGTAATAGCAATTGAAACTGAAGAAGTGAAAAGATTAATAGATGGAGACAAAGTTAGGTTCAGTGAGGAAATACAAGGGCTGTCTAATGCTGGAAAATATGTTAATGTAATTACCACATTAATCAATCCAAATAGAAGAATCAAGCTGAATAGATGAATAGAATCTCTTGCTAAAATTAAAAACCCATTGATAGTAAACTAAAAAAGGATTTCATCAATCTTAAAAAAAGAACTTTTTTAATCTGATAAGGAACATATTTAAAAATCAGACAAAGCACCATAAAAATGATGAAGTATGAAAACATTGCACCAAAAAACCAAAGAAAAATGAGGAAGAAACACACTTCTTGCATAATACTGAAGGTTTTGGGCATAGTCAAGAATTATAAAGGAAAAATATTGGAGAGAAAGCAAAGCAGCATGCCAATCACCTGTGGCATGGTTGTCTAGAGAGAAAAAAATATGACTGAATATGCTTATAATTGCACTATATTGTGGGTAGTAAAAGGCTATATATCAGTTTCATTAAAAGTCAACTCAGTGGGTAAGTCATTTACAGCTCTATGGAGCAATTGTAAAAATTTAATTTAAAAGCATCAGAATAGCTATTATCATTTTGCTCAAGATTTATTCTAATTTTTATTTATGTATATATATATACATACATATGTGTGTGTGTGTGTGCTTGTATGTATGCTTTCATATGTACTCACAGAGAGTAGAGGAGGGCATTAATAGCCTGAAACTGGAGTTAAGTTACACTAACCTGTAATTCTTACATATATATTGGAAGGAAACCTATTTATTCAGATGAGAATTTGAAACCCTAATGTCTAAGGGGTTAGACTTGGGTACTTAAAGCTTATGTTTTTCTCTGTATCTCAGTTGCTTTAGAATTCATCCTCCTTTGTCAAGGGGTAATGATGCCTATATAACAAAGCTAAAACACTTTGTATATAGTTATTAAAATATCACTTGCAAATGATTTGGATGTCTTTTGATAATTGCTGAAGAATTGTGGTGTCTTTCCTCTTCTGGGTGATTCTTCTGGCATAAAATGCAGACTGTGAGCATGGGGCATGGAAAATAAGGAGAGAAGTTTTTGGCTTGGCTCTTCTCCTTCTGAGCCTTGCTGCCCTTTCAAGTCACCTGGTTGAAGACCTGGAGCAGGAACTTCTGATGGAACTGTCCCGAGATACAGAAAACACTGGTGAGAAGCCTGCTCCTCCAGCCACTGTTCTGGGCCTCACACAGACTCATCCGTTCACTCATGATGATTTGAGCAAAGAAAATATAGCATAGAGAATGTGTAACTTTCCTTGACTCTCTTTTGCCTTTAGGTTTTCTAGAGCCAACATTTGCATCTTATCATCCTCATCTATATGTAAGGTAGCCCTGATGGTGCTTAAGTTCTTGCCTGCTTTTGCAACAGAGTTTAGTACTCAGGAACCATATGTTAAGACAGGGACCCATAGTGAAAGCAAGATACATACGTGAACAGATAGATCACTAGACTGACAATCCCACAATTCCCCAAAGGGTTTAATACTCTAGAGTGAATCCACTTGCACTAAGGAAATAAGAAACGTTTTAGGATGATACGGTGCTAAATTATCAGCCACCTTGTTTTATTAAGTCGAGAAGTAACCTTTGCTTTATAAAATTTTGGAAATTACAGAGGATTGTGAGCAGAGAAAAATACTATCTTATATATCTATAAATCTTCTATCCATTCATCCATTATTCATCTCTTCATGTATCCATGTATCTATCTATTTACCCATTCATCCATCCATCCAACTATATTCCCACTCATCTATCCGTTCATCCATTTATGTATTCACCATCCATTCATCCATCCATCCATCCACCCACACCCACCTATCCATCCATCCATCCATCCACCCATCCACCACCCATCCATTCATCCATCCATCCATCCACCCACACCCACCTATCCATCCACCCATCCATCCACCACCCATCCATCCATCCATCCATCCATCCATCCATCCATCCATCCATATATTGACCATCCCATCCATGTAGACATCCATTCATTCACATTTGACTACCCATTATGTGCCAACTATGATTTTAGACACTGGAGAAACAACAGAAATACACAAAGTTCTTGCTTTTGTGTATTCTATTTTCAGTCTAATCCTATTAGTGACGAATCACATGAACACACAAACATGATAATTTCTGCAAAAGACAAAGATAAATAAATATAGTAGCTTATTGTGGTAGTGATATGGCCAAAAGGGGAAGGATATTTTCTTTTAGCTCATGAAATGTCTCCTTTATTGCATATTACCATAACCTACAGCACAGAGTTCACACTTGACATATGGTCCATCCTTTCCTGGGTGCTTGCACTCCTCCCATCGTTCTAACCCTGTGCTCTCACGGCCCCAACTTCATCACGCCTTATAATTAAGGCTTCTCTGCGCATCTTCATAACATTTGCACTGAGAAAACTTGTTTCCCTAATTTTCTCAAGGATCAATAAAAACAAATTAAAATAGAGGATTAAAGGTGTCTTCTTGTCACATTATTTTCCTGAGAACAAAAGATGTAGTGATATCATCGTTATTTCTCTAGAGGTCCCTAACTGTAATACAAAGCCATTTAGTAGACTTTCAGATGGTAATAACTCACTGCTTATTTCCCTCCCTCCAGGGAACCAGGAGAAGAGAAAATGCAGGTAGGCAAAAGGATGGGATGAATGAGAGAAGCTGCGGCCTCCATATTGTAAAATACATTAAGAGATGTATCACTTTGATAGTCCATTTCCTGAAAGTAAGGGGAGGGGCTGGGCAGTGGGACTTGGGGTATGCAGCTTCTCTACAAATGGAGAGGTAAGACAGGGGATGATAAGAAGGAAGACATGAGCTTGGCAAAAGCCAAGGGCTGCGTTTGGGAATTTGCTAAGCATTTGGAGGAATAGACAAGGGGGTTCTGTGTTTTAGTTTCCAGTAAATTGAAAGAGACAGCTCCATCAGGTAAGACAGGGAAAACTTCTCTCAAGACCCCCAGGGAACACCGCAGGACCAAGGGATGCATGTGTTTAGAGGGCAAACTACGCCCTCCTTTGACAAGAGTTGTGGGAGTCTATATTTCAGCCCGGGAGACCTAGTCTGGCACTGTGATTGCACTGTAGGACTTGGATTACGACCACGAAGTTCATATCCTACCTGTTTACCATTCTGAGCCTTTGCTTGTCCATCTGTGATATTAAGAGCTCAATACCTACCTTATGAGGAGCTCGGAGGATGAAATAAGATTATGGGCAAACAGGACTTAAACAGCAAGGGAGCGGATGTTATTGGAGATGATGAAATGATAAATTCCTTGACCTAAACTGAGTCCTCCTAAGATCCCCCACCCTTTTCACATCTGAGTAAAGCCAGTCCTGCAGTCAGGAAAAGCATAGACTTCATAAAAAAAAAACAACCAAAAACATCTGCACTTAACATGTCTGCTGTACTGGTTCATAGATCTATGACTTAGTCATTGTGCTTCTGGACCCTTGGCCATTTCACCCCTAAAATAGAGCATTGCAGCTTGCAATTATAGAAAGTAAATACGTTGTGGACAAGGTGCTTAGCCAAGTGCCTGGCACATGTTCCTTAAAACTGCACAACATGGACAGGTGTTTACACGTTATGGCTGCTTTTTTATGGTTATGATGTGAGGTGGAAACAAGTTAATGACTGAATGGGAGGATAAATCTATTGACACAGAATAATATCAAGTAAGAAAAAATGAGAAGACATGTTGACTATCTAAAATGTATAATTATTAAACTCACTCATAGTAAGATACTGAGAAATTAGTGTTGAGCAATTTTGATAGATGGAAATCTAAACTCAAACAACAATGGTATTGTTTGAGCACACAGAACTGCCATACAAGTAGAGCGTGCATTAACCTATGTAAAAGAAAGTTAAATATAAAGAATCCTTGTCACAAAGACCATGTCCCCCAATAAATAATACTATAGTGCAATAAAATAGGAAATTAATTACCAAAAAGTAGTTTATAAGATCTGCGGATCTGACAACTGAATTGCATATTGCTAAATTATACTTAGGTGAAAGGAAAGTCCTTGAGAAATCATAGAGTAAATAGTAATGACAGATCAGAGAATGTCTGCAGTTGTATCACAGATCAAAAGGCACACATACAGGGACGGGATTTTAAAGTAAGTTACCAGGTAACAGAGTTTGAAAAGCAAGGGCCTATAAACATAGAGAGACTAAACAAACAAGCAAACAAATGAAAACAAACCACGGGAGAAGATGTTCCACATCACCAGTCGCTGGGGAAATGTTACCTAAACCATAGTGAGGCATGGCGCCTCTCTCCACTTACCTGAATGGCTCGCAAAAAAGCAGCTATGTTGTCGACTGCTAGTGAGGATGTGGAGAAACTGCACAATGCACAATGCAGGTCCTGGCAGTCAAACTCAGGTCACCGTGCTTGGCGACAAGCACCCTGACCCACTGAGCCGTCTGGACAGCTGTAGTCTGTTTATAAGTCTGAAAGGGTTCTCCAATCCAGGGGCTGTATTCATGGGCATTCATTCCACGAACAGGAAACATCATCTTCACACAGAAGCTAGTGCATGAGGAGCCAAGTTCCTCATGGTAACCCCAAATTAGACACGATCCAAGGCGCCTTTCGGGGGCTGGGTGATGAAACAGTAACGGCGAGGCAGCTGCACCGTGGAGTACTACTAAGCAATGAATAGGTGCAAACTGTTGATATGTGGCAACTCGGACAAGCGCCTAGCGGAAAGTTCTTCTGAGACAAAGTAGTAAATGTTATTTTATTTATATAATTCCTTTAAATGCAGTTATAGAGGCGATGGCCAGGTTATTGGTTGAGAGTGGTTTCAGTCTGGAAAGGGAAGCAAAAGAGAGGAGAATGGCTTCAGTAGAACCTTAGTCAGTTCCTGCAGCTCCAGCACAGTCCCTCAGACCAGGTGACCTCTTCCCACAGTTACAGATGCTGCAGGTGATCAGCGGTCACTTATTGTCCCAAGGTAGCACCTAGTCATTTCTTTCTCTAGAGGGAGCAGGACAGGGCTACACATCACTCACAGTGGTGAACTCTACTTGGTTCTCTATATAAGACATTAACCATTCACATGATTCGCCTCCTAAAGTGCATTCGCTATACTGTGCTTGACTAGAAAAGGCCAGCATTAGCTTGGCAGGCATCCCAAATATGCAGACCGTAGCAGCAGGGGAGCCCTGTGATGGTGCGCTGCACGTGTTAAAATGACATAAAATTAAACACCAACATGCACAAGGATGTGGATGTGAGGTCTGAATTAACACTGTGGCTTGAGATGGTCATAATTTTCTGTGTGCATTTTACATCAGATGTTAACAGTCGGGGAGGCTGGGTTATAGTTCTCAGGGAAGTTTTGTATGCTATCTCTTATGAATCTGTAATCATTCTTAAAGGCTAAAATGGAGCTAAGCATTCAACTCAAGAATATCAGTAAAAAGTCCAAATGAGCAAGGAAAATATTAACTGAATAGAGGAGAATTTAAAAATATATAATTTAGTTCTTTGAAAAGAATGCTAAAAAAAAGCCAGTTGATGAAAGAAAGACATGGTAAACACAAATATTTTTAAAGTAGGAATATAATGAATCCTGTGCTGCTGAACTGAGAACTTTGAATGCATATAATTATGGAAAAACTTAAAATGACAAACCTAGTACAAGGACAAAGAGCACAATTCAGTGGATCAATGGGAATAAAGAATTTGAAATGATAGCCAAGCATTTCCCCAAATCACTAGGCCCTCAACAAGAAGGCTCAAGACCAAGCCAGTCAAAATTTTCAGTGTGGTTTGGGACACCTATCCCAAGTTCCTACCTCTGTCCGAGGAGCTATTGTGAGCGGACCGATACTGAGAAAGGGAGATTTTCTTTGGGGATCTGGCTACTGCCAGCTAGGTTGCTCACATCCCAGGGGATGGCCACACACCCGTGTGCAGATAAGCAGCACCAGCAGACTCGGGTTTGCTAAGAGCAACAGTGACGACGACAACAAAAAGAACATGACATTGGTCGGTGTAAGAGAGGACAAAGTGAAACCACCGAACTGGACCACTTCATGGGTAGAAAGAAAGGCATATCGATGATACAACTCACAAGGCTTTATCTGGGGGGGGGGGGGGGGGTCAGGGAGAAGAGCAAACTAGAAGAAAAGCAAGTCGATTTTACACAACAGTCAGCAGAGCTGGTGTCTTTGAGCTGACGCAGGCTGGTCTATTGACAAGAACTAGATGCCCTTGGTCTGGGTGAGTGGTTCTCAACCTGTGGGTTGCACATTGCACGCATCAGATATCCTGCATATTAGATATTTATATCATGATTCATAACAGCAGAAAAATTATAGTTATGAAGTAGCAATGAAATGATTTTATGATCAGGGGTCACCACATCATGAAAATTGGTATTAAAGGTCACAGCATTAGGAAGCTTGAGAACCACTGCTCTAGAAGTTGGCCTTAGAGGGAAGATTAAGGAAACTCCTGGCAGGTTAAAGGACATTCCTGGTAAACAGAAAACACACCTTTTAGGCTTCCGTTTATCTGGCCAGAGTCCGTCTGTCTAGGAATTTGCCATCAGCACTGCTTTTTTTTGGGAGGGGGCTGTTTTGAACCTAACAGGAGGTAGTTGAGGTAGAGAGCATTAGGGGGGATTGGATGCAGATAGTGGTGGATGGATATAATCAAAATGCATTTCATAAAAGCATGAAAATGTAAAAGCATAAATAAAAGTTGTCATTAAAAACAAGAGCTACATAGACCCTGTCTCAAAAACATCAACTACAGCATCAAAACCCACTGAGCTCATGAGCCTGCTGAGTGGTAGGCGCTAACAAGTTACCAGAAGAGGTTCAACTTTTAACTTAATGCTATTTTTTTTCTAGAAAATAAAACAAGGGCAATGTAGTTTCTTTTTAGAACCTAAATTCTAGAATAAGTTAAAAATCCAAGATAAGAAATGATAGGCATATTTTATGTATGGATGTATCTGAAACCAAATACAGCCAATGGGTTCAACACTGTTTACAAAAATATTTATCTTGTACATGGAAGCTTATCTCAGGGCTGAGTTAATTTCAGTAAGAGCATAATTCATTACTTTAATATGTGACCTAAATCATATGGCTGCTTACATGAGGCAAACATTTGTTAAAACATTGTCAACAATTTATTGTTTTATTTTAAAAGTATTTAGAAAACAGAAGAAAATTTCTAAAATTTAAATTTCCATACTTAATTAAGCAGAATCCCACAGAAAATATGACCCTTAAGTCATAGGGAGTGAGACTCAGGCATATATCTATGAGTTCAAGACCAGACTGGTCTACATAGAGAATAATAAGATAGACCAGGATATAGAGTAAGACGCTGTGGTGGTTTAAATAAGAATTACCCCCATAGGCTCATAAATTTATAGGCTTGGTCATCAGTTGGTGAACCGCTTAGAAAGATTAGGAGGTGTGGTCTTGTTGGAGGAGAAATGTCACTGGGAGTGGACTTTGAGGGTCAAAAGCCCGCACAAGGCTCTGTAATGTAACTCTCAGTTACTTCTCCTGCACCATATATACCTACAATCTATCTCCAATTCTGCCATGCTTCCTGCCATGATGATAATAGACTAACACTCTGAAACTATGAGCAAATCCCCAATAAACTTCTTTACCAGAATTGTCTTGTGGTATGATTGAGCATCCTTTGGGTATATGCCAAAGAGTAGTATTACTGGGTCTTGAGGTAGGTTGATTCACAATTTTCTTAGAAAATGTCATACTGATTTCCAGAGTGGTTGTACAAGTTTGCATTCCCACCAGCAATGGAGGAGTATTCCCCTTACTCCACATCCTCTTCAGCATAAGCTATCATTGGTGTTTTTGATCTTAGCCATTCTGACTGGTGTAATATGGTATCTCGGAGTCATTTTGATTTACATTTTTCTGATTGGTAAGAATTTTGAACATTTCCTTAAGTATCTTTTGGCCATTTGAGATTCTTCTGTTGAGAATTCTTTGTCTAGTTCTGTACCCCATTTTAATTGGGTTATTTGGAATTTTGATGTCTAATTTCTTGAGTTCTTTATATATTCTGGAGATTAGTCCTATCTGATATGGGGTTGGTGAAGATCTTTTTCCATTCAGTAGGCTGCCTTTTTGTCTTATTGACTATGTTCTTTGCTGTACAGAAGCTTCTCAGTTTCAGTAGGTCCCATTTATTTATTGCTGTTCTCAGTGTCTGTGCTACTAGTGTTATGTTTAGGAAATGTCCTTCTGTGCCCATGCATTGAAGGCTACTTCCCACTTTCTCTTCTATCAGGTTCAGTGTGGTCTGATTTATATTGAGGTCATGATTTATATTTGGAGTTGAGTTTATGCATGGGGATAGATATGGATGTGGTGTCTCTTTACGGCAATAGAGCACTAAGACAGAGCTTGTCTTAAAAACTAAATAAAAAAATAAATAAAAGTAAACTCATTGGAATTAGAGGACAATAAAGGGAACAATACTTAGAATTCATCAGATTGACGAAGATTAGAAAGAGTCTATAATGCCACTGATTGTCATGAGTGTGTTGCTACACAAACATTCTCACACAACTGGGAGTTGAGGGTGTCTGACAGCACTTTATTCAATTAAGCTTAATCATCAGACAATACTTTCTCGCCTAGGACCATATATACTGGAAAGAGGCTCATGCAAATCCACATAGGGATATACTGTAGAAGGTGCCCTGCAGCACAGCTTATGGTAGTCATTACTGGGGAGTAGATCTTTCAGTGGGGAGTAGACTGACCCCATAGAATGGCATAAAACCTGAAATCCCATGTAGTGGTTGGAAGTGGTTGACAAAGGGCACACAGGGGCGTAGATGTATGTCAAAGGAATAGTGCTAAACAGCAATGAAAAAAAGCTAGAATATATTCCAATTTACATAATTAAAATGCATGAATACTAATCAATTGCATGCATTTTTAAAATTTCATTCAAGCAAGAGAACATATGTGGAAATCACATTTCTATGGAGGAAAGGCAATGAAGGTGAAAATGGAGATAAAAATGCAGAAATATATAAATGCAGAAATGTATAAATGCAGAACAATATTTGGGGATTGTATGGGCTTCTGTTGCTCTTGTAACGAGTCACTACACATGAATCTATTTTTATAGTCAGAAGTTCAAAACAGTTCTTCCAGAACTCTGTTCCTTTTGCAGAATTTAGGTGAGAATTGGTTTCCTTGCCTTTTTCAAGGAGGCTGCTTACATTGCTTGGCTTGGCACAACTCTATCTTTGGTACGAGTATGCCTGAGAGGCATACTCTCTCTTTTTGCATTTTCTGTTCTGTTTTTAAGGACCTTTTGATGCAGTGAGTCTAGCAAGATGGTCCAGGATAACCTCCCACTTCAAATTGCTCAACTTAATCTTATCCAGTGTATTTCTTTATAGAAGGCAGCAGGTTCTAGATGACATGTATTTATTTCCAATCACAGGGGATTTGGTACCAAAAGGTAGGATGTTAGTATGTGTGGATGCATGTGATCTGAGTAGACGTTTGTGTGGTGGGGGAGTATACTTAACCTGACCATTTTGTCAGATGACTCAGCCAGTTCACTTTGACCTTGGGAAGGCCAGAGTGACTTTCCTAGCTGTGTCCCTTTGTCCCAGAGAATCATCACACAGTAATCTACATAGGCAGAGAGAGGCCACTGTCTTGTATTTTGTGGATTCAGCAGAAACTTCTGGATTCCCAGACATTGGCTGCAAAATCAGACTTCTCTTTCTCCAGAGGACCAATTCTGGACTGTGTGTTATAAGGCTATAGCCAAAGCACAGATATGTATCGATTTGGATGGTTCGAGCTATCATTCAGCAAATATTGACTCACACTGCCTTCTCCTTTTATCCTTTGTGGATAGCAGCCCACTCCTGTTGGGTTTGCCTTTGTGACCTGCCCTGACTGATATGGTCATTATTCACAGACATGATATGAGGGGAGCTTTCGGGAATTGTACACAGGTTGGCTTAATTCTGACAAACCTATCAAAGAAGGCACAGGGCCCGGGGAGGGCTGACCCTGCAGCCTAGGATCCAGAATAAACAGAACAAACCTAAAAGCAGCTCGAAAGCTTAAGTTAAGTTGAGCCCAGCCATGTAAGGGACTCAAAATTAAATACCTGGTTGCAAAGCAATTGCTTGGGAGTGATTCATCACACAGCACTATGATGTGTCAATACCACACCTATGTGCAAATATAATTTCATTCTAATCTCACAGGAACCTTAGGAGATAAGGGCTAACCTAGGTGTTCAGGCTTGAGAGTTCATAAATATGGTTTGATGGGCAAGAGAGAGAAGTTGTGAGAATGGTGGGCATCTGAGAAAGGTCTCGTGTAAATTGAGGTCTGATGAAACGCAGGAAAAGCAGGGTTATAGAGGACTTTCAACCTGACCTTGTTTTTCTGAGGCTATCCTCCACAACCACTGAAAGTCAATGGAAAATAATAGTGGTGGGTGGTCTTAGTCACTGTTCTATAGCTATGAAGAGTCACCATAACCAAGGCAACTCTTCTTACGAAAGTATTTAAATGGGGGCTGGCTAACAGTTGCCGAGGGACAGTCTATCATCATCAGAGCAGGAATCATACATGGCAGGTAGGCATGGGGCTGAGAGCTCTACTTCCTGATCCATCGGAAGGCAGGTAAAAAGAAACCCTGGGACTTGTGTGGGCATTTAAAACATCAAAGCCCATCTCTAATGAACATCTCCTCCAACAAGTCTGTACTTACTTCAACAAGGCCATGCCTCCTAATCCTTCCCAACCAGTTTCACTGACTGGGACCAAGCATTCAAGTGTAGGAGCCTATGGGGACCATTTTCATTTAAATCACCAAATGTAAGCCACCAAATGAGGATTTTTTTTCCCTATCAGAGTTGTAAAGATGGTCAGTTAAATCTGTAAGACTAGGCCGCTGCATCACAGCAAAGGGCCAGCCTCCATATTGGAGCCTCAGCCAGGCCCACGATGAGTACTTTTTATCCCACCACTGTCACGGAAAGGTGTACAAGCAGGCCAGGAAGTGCTTCATAAATGATCCAGACGGCATTAGGAAGGCTAAGGTATTAGCTGGCTTCTGCTTCCCTATCCCATACCCTACCTGGCTTCCCTTTGGGATGTTTGGCAAAGTCACTGGAATAAAGCTCTGCTCATATCATTCATTTCCATTCCCTTTGGCCAGGTAGATCCCTTGCGAGAGTGGACAGAGCATAAAGCTTCCTTTAACTGACAGTGGTTTTTATTTGAAAATATCCCTACAGTTTAATGATACTCTTGTACATTTCAAAGAATAAAGCTTTGGACATCATAAAAAAAAAAAAAGCTTGGTAGGCATTTCTGGGGCTGCTGACACAGCAGGGCTCGTCAGGGTCCAGCAGTCCTGAGCCGTGTCTATAGATTAATACAATTCCTTGTGAGATCAAGAGTGTCCCGGGGTGGAGGAGTTCTCAGCTGTGGGCTGTCAGAGCTTTGAAAAAGCCTGGATCTGAATAGAAAAGCCAGACTCTCTCACTGAAAGGGAAAGTAGTAGTTTTGAAGCAGGACCATCAAAGTCCAATTAGGAGCTATGACTCCTGCTTGCTGTACAGAGTCTAGACACAATCTGATCTACAACAAGGCTTCTTAAATAGTGACAGCAATAGCTATATTGAAGGTTCTTTCCCAAGTCCAGTGCTGTCATTGTGCAGAGCCAAAAGAACAAAAATGTTCAGAATATTTAACACCTCACCTTGAATCCAGCACGAAGTGGCTTTTGACCATCACGAGTGTTTTTCCTTTCATTTCCCTACAACTCTTCTCTCTCTCTCTCTCTCCCTCTCTCCTTCCTTCTTTTATTCTTTTTGATAATGGACAAGGAGACTGGCCATGGATTAAGGGTGAATTGAAATAAAACCTGGAAGATGTTGTAGGCTTGGCATCTCTTCCTCCACCCTTCCTAAATCTCCTTCTCTTTATCTGGAATCTGAAACCATGTAATTTAGAAATTGCTTCTCTCTTTCCAACCCGATTTTCTCTGCCACAAAATTAATTTTTATACATTCTAAAGCTTTTATTTTCAGACTTCAGCCTTGTGCCTGTGTCCAGTGAATGTTCCCAGCTTCAGAGCACTTGAACAGTTGATGTGTTGGGAGGCATGGCTGATTGGCCACCTTGTCCCAGGGCTCAGCAACAGAGCAGGTGGAGAAATGAGGGGAATTGGAGATCTGGGGAAGCACAGTTAGTTGGCTAGGGTTTTAGCTTTGTGGATGTGGATTTCTCAGTCTCCATGACACATGGACATGAAGAACATGAACATTCAGCCTGTTCAGGGAGTTTTGTTTCTGTAGTAGTCGAGATAAAGTACCTGTTCATAACTAGTATCCTCAACTATCAGAGTTCTCAGTGTGTGTGCTGAAGCCACCAAGAACCCTTAGGAACTCCTAAAGACACCAAGAGCTATTTCTAAATATAGGAAATGCAGCAGCACGAAGCAGACACCATGCAAGCTGCTAACCTTAGGGCAGTCTCTAGTTTGGGAACTAGACCATGTGGCCTACGTGCATTTGCTGTGATACCATAGCTTTGCAAATCCAGGTTTGGGTCCGTGTCTCTGATGAAATGTAATATTGGATACAAATCAACTTGGAGCTGGCCACAGATCTAACAGTGTCTGAACTGGACCCACAGTCAAGAAACTGTGTAGTGCTGCTCAAAAAGATTCACATGTTTATTAGTGAATAGTGATTGTTAAGAGCAAAATAATTTATTCTCCTCTTGATGTGTGTGCTGGATAGTTTTGTGTCAACTTGACACAAACTAAAGTCATCTGAGAAGAAGAAACCACAATTAAGAAAGTGCCTCCACAGGATCTGGCTGAAAGCAAGCCTGTAGGGAATTTTTTAAATTAGTGATTGATGGGGGAGGGCCCAGCTCATTATGTGTGGGGCCACCCCTGAGTTGGTGGTCCTGGGTTCTATAAAAAAAGAAGGCTGAGGAAATTGGGATGAGCAAGCCAGTAAGAAGTACTTCTCCATGGCCTCTGCATCAGCTCCTGCATCCAGGTTTCTGCCCATTTTGAGTTCCTGTCCTGACTTCCTTCAATGATGCACTATGATGTGGAAGTGTGAACCAAGTAAACCTTTTCCTCCTCCAAGTGACTGAGGTCATGGTGTTTCATCATAGCAATAGAAACCCTGACTAAGACAATGTGTCTGTCTTGTTCTCTCCAATCCTTCTTAAGATGCCCAGGTATAGGTATTTAAGAGATTATATGAATTGACTACTGAATGAAGCTACTGGGTGTTTCTTTGGCTTGGGATATACAAAAATCAATTACTAAAACACCAAGGGCACCATGAACTGGGAAAGTCTGGGAATCTGTGGTTAACTGTGTACGAAGAAAGGTCTACAAAACAGAGACAGTAAGGGGAGGAAATTAGACAAATGGCATCAATGTAGGAAGCAGCAGTCTCTAGGGCCAGCAAGAAAGGGAAGGGGTTACAATTGTGAAACCCTAAAAGATAGGAATAAAGAGTATTTTTCTGGCTGGTGCTACTATGAAGCTTATTCTCTCATTATCTCTCTCTCTCTCTCTCTCTCTCTCTCTCTCTCTCTCTGTGTGTGTGTGTGTCTCATTGAAAAGTACATTTTTTATGAAGCTCAATCTTTCACTATTGGAGAAACTGTAAACTAGACCTGTATATTTTGATGAAAGACCCCCACCCTCAGATGAATAACTTGCACTGGCATGAGCTCACAAGAATTTGGAGGTAGCATCTTCCTACTCCTCAGGCCCCACCCTTGCTCCACCTATTGACAAAAGTAGCACTGAGGCCAGTGATTAAGCAGAGATATGTTTTTTGCAACCTCACTCCCCCCGCCTAAAAGTAGTGTATCAAAGGAGTGTTTGGAGTATGGCATGACAGTGCACACCTGGAATTCTAGCACTTGGGATGTGGA
Source organism: Microtus oregoni (assembly GCF_018167655.1). Taxonomy (NCBI): domain Eukaryota; kingdom Metazoa; phylum Chordata; class Mammalia; order Rodentia; family Cricetidae; genus Microtus; species Microtus oregoni. The sequence goes on from NW_024543079.1 coordinate 7,991,656, forward strand.
GGCAAAACAATCAGGAGTTCAAGGTCATCCTCAACTACAGAGCAATTTCCAGGCCAGCCTGGAATAGCTGAGGCCCTGTCTCAATAAACCAAACAAGAACAAATGGTGCTTAGAGCCAAGAAACAATGCTTCAGTAACTGGTTCAGAGCCCTCAGTTTCCAGCTCTGAGGCTTTTGTCCCAGTCCATCAGTCACTTCTTGAGACTGGTTTTATCTGAATCTTGGCTCTCTATCCTGGTCTTATGGATAGAAGTGGACCAGACGTGATTAAACACTCCCATGCATTCCAACCAAATTCAGTCATAGTGTGAGGTCATGGATTTGGATCAGAGTTGCTGATCTTCAGATTAAGGCCCAGAGTTGAGTAGACGCTGAGATAGACGTGGAACTATAAAAGAAAAAGGACTGACAACTTGTAGTCCACACGTCACCTCTGCCTAACCACCCTCTGTGCCCAGCACACATTGACTGGCATTTTATCTAGTTTGCCTCTCATCTGGTTTCTTTAAAGCAGTTACTATTTTATTGTAACATGACATATGCTATTTCCTTCAGCATGTAATTTGGTCAGGTCATGTTCTTGATTGCCACTGTGGTTATATGACTCTGCCCTGCCAAGGATTAATCTTGAGGAAAGCAGAGAACCTGTCACATTTTTAAGAAGACTATATTCCCAACACCTCATCTGCCACCCTGTTTCTACCTATGTTATTTTAAACTAAATTGCAGAGAGAAGTAAAACTTTGTGTAGATGGAGAGGAAAGACTTAGGAGGTGGTAGCAGGACTTAAAATCAACCTGCTTGGTTTTCTCTACAGTGCTCATTATCAAATGGCCCGCAACACATTTGTCTGATATAGTATTCAGTCCTTTTGCCTTCAATAGAATACGTTCTCCATAAGAACAGAGAGGATATTTGGTCTGCTCTTACATATCATATAGTGCTGGGTATAAAGTAAGAGCTTAAAATATTTATTTGAAGAAAGCATCTTTCTAGTGTTTTTCCTTGAACAAAGAATACTCTTATTGCACTGTTACAACCATCCTGACTGTTACTGTTATTACTTGATATGGGTGGGAGGATGGGCCAAGGCATGCGGACTTGCTAGGGCATCACTGTATAGGGACCACCTGGTAGAAGATAGGGATAACTACTCCATTGCCCTGTCCTTACACACCTCAGCATTTCAATGGCATCTGTCTACCCCTTATGATTCCTTCGATATTAAACATGTTATTCTCTCTTTTTGGGTTTTAATCTGTTCATCCCCCACTTCTCCCAACCCCATCCTGACATACCTTCTTATTTACTTTCACATATGTAGGTCTGTGTTCACTGGCATGGGATGAATATAGATAAGTGAAGCTTAGTCCAGAACCAGGAGCCTTTGAGTCAAGACCAAGAACATACCACTCAGGACTACACAGCATTTGAGTCAAGAAGTCTGAGCCTTATTGAATACTCTCAGTACCACAGAGGTTTCTGGCACATATCTTGGTAGATAACTACTATTTTGCCGATTGGCATAATCAGTATAAGAAATTGGTTGTCTTTAGAAGCCTCTTGACTAGCATAATGATTACTATAAATTATTAAAGTTATTCAAAATATGTAGTCTAGCCAATATTTTTGTTTATTTTATTGGAATACTGGAGACAGAACTCAGGACCTTATGTATCCTAGGCAAGCATTTTAACTCTGAGTTACACCTTCAGGTCCCAGATACCTTTCACAACATTTTTCAGACTTACACAGTGACAAGCAAGATCTCTGCTTTTCAAACTTTTTTCCTATAAGATATTTTTATTGACTATTTAAATAACACCCAGAAAATTGACATAATTATTTACATTTGTGTTGTCTCTTGAACCTTGCTTAATCTCAATTAGTATCATCTTGTATATCCCATTCTATACATCTTTTTCTTTCTTTTTTTTTAAAGCTGAACCTTATGCCATGATCCCTAAATAGTCCTGTGACTAAGTGACTTTAAGACACTTGTTTTGTCCCTTCTATGAGATCAGTCAAATGAAACCCCATAACGTTGACTGCCTGATCTAGACAAAGTATTATGGAGCATAGGTAGCCCCATTATACATGGGTTGTCTGGCCAGCTGCCATTACAAACACAGGTATGAACAGACATAGCAGAGACCACCAGACCTTCAGGGTCTGAAATATTTGCTATCTGGTCTCTTACACAAAAGGAAAATGTTTTCCCACTTACGATACTATCCCATCTGCTCCAAATGATCCTTTCATGCAAAATGGAAAGCAAATTGCCTTAAAGGACAGACTTCTGGGCCCTCTCTGAGCCATATGGAACAGACTGACCTATTTTGTGCTTGCTGGCTAATACATGTTCATATAATAAATGTTCAACTGCGAAGTAGAATTGGGCTCAAGACTTGCTCTCATTATAACCTAATAATGCAGTTATAGAGGAATAGTTAACCTGAACTCACCTCAAATTTCTTTGGTGGCTTCAGCTTCTATCAAAAAGAATGTCCGGGTTGTGCAAGACTCGTGTTCAAATTGGCTCAAGTGAGTCCCCAAAGTGAAGCTATACATTGCTGCTCTGTGTACCCAGGAGACTAGTACTTCCCCTACAGAAGACACAGTGGGCTCTGCCACACTCTCCTTCATAGCTATCATGCCTGTACCTCGCTAGTATAAATTCCATTAAGATGAGAAAGTATCTGCCTCATTCACCTTTATCGCCAATGCTCAGTCCATCTCAGAGATCTAATATATTTTCATAGAAGTTATAACCTACCTATAGTATTATCTGAAGAGGCGTCCTTGAAAGGTTAGTAATGATAAATTATTGCTGGTTAAAGCATAAGCCTAGAAGCAACCTATAGTACATATAAGGTCAGGAGCTGGAGCATGGTAATGTCCATGAGTTCTGCTTGACTTAATATCAGGTCATCTCACTTCCTCTTCTGGGAAATGTAACTGTGTCAAACACACAATTGACATACTGACTTCTTGGTTCATTCATAGCCCTTGGAGACATCCATCATCCAAATAGGATAATGAGGCCCAGCTATAGATGGGAGAAGGGAATTGCTTTCCAGTTAGGTGCTCACAGAGACAGTGATCTTCTCACCATACTATGATATCTCCTTGATCAATATATACATGTTCAGTTTAGGGATCCAATGAAATGGTCAATGAATTACCTTCTCCAGGACATTGCCACAGTAAAGTAGTAAACAACCCAGCTATCTTGGAGCTATCTTGCTCCAGCTTCTGATGGTTAGAATTGTCAAGGCAGCCGCCGTCAGATGTCTATGTGGTTGGTCATGGTCAACAAATTCAGCCACCAAATATCTGCAATAATAAAAGTTAGAAAAAAGTAAAGGATTCTAGAAAGAAGATGGATTTTAACTTTGTTCCTTTTGCCTTTTTCCCCTCCTTTGTGTATCATTTCCATGCAGAAATTGCAAATTAATGGTCACATCAAAGCATCTATCAATGTATTAGTGCTCTTGCAGCGTCAAATTATGTTGGCAATAATGTCTCCAGCTGCCTAGGACTCCATTGCAATTTAATTTGAAAGGAACTCAAATTGCATCTCCAAATGGATAAAAAATTAATTTTACATACAAGCTCTCCACCTCCACATTTTCAGCCCCATGCCCCAAATTATCTCAATTTAGGTTCAACTTGGAGCAGTACATGTGCCCACAACTCCACATGCCAAGATGAATACATCGTAAATTCATGAACTGGAAATCTGATTTCTGCTCCTTTCTTTAATAAGATGTTCTGCTTTGATTAAGGTCATTAGGAGATTCTACAGCTATTTCCTTTGACTTAATGGCTGAGTCCATGCAGAACAAAACCAGAAGGTAATTCTGACTTAACCACAGGACTACCCTTAAAATTGAAACACTAAGAGACCCCTGGAACACCCTGTTGCTTATTGTTTTTTTCCTGTATTATAATAGGACCTTGGTTATGCTCCTGAGGTCAGACATCATTGGCTTTTTAGATTTACATATCCATCAATTTAATTTGCCTGTCTGTCTAATCTATATATTAGTTCTATGTTCAAGTTATCATGCAACAAAACCTCCTGCATTGACAAAAGTCTCTAGATGTGCTAAATAGAGAATTTAAGGCAGTCACAATGGTCAAGGAAGTCCTTTGAAAAATTTACTAGCTGGGCAGTGGTGGTGCACGCCTTTAATCCCAGCGCTTGGGAGGCAGAGGCAGGCGGATCTCTGTGAGTTCGAGACCAGCCTGGTCTACAAGAGCTAGTTCCAGAACAGGCTCCAAAACCACAGAGAAACCCTGTCTTGAAAAACCAAAAAAAAAAAAAAAAGAAGAAGAAGAAAAGAAAAATTTACCAGCAAATGGTGATGTTAGAACTGGACTTTGAATATATTGACAAGCGATTTGTGTCTGTAGGCAGCATCTCAAACACAGAGAACTACACAGGCAAAAGCAAGGGATGTCAAAGGTCTTGCATGTCATATCCCCCTTTAGGAGTCTAGGGTTTGATATATGAATAGTAGAAAGAGAGGCAGAGGGAATTGGGGTAGGAAGGTCCCAGTAAAGAAGCTAAGCTTCTTTTTGGAGATGGCAATCGTTTCTTAAAATGTTAGGGACACACACACACACACACACACACACACACACACACACACACTCCTGCACCTAGCACTTGCAAAATCCTTAATGACCCGGAAATAAAAGGACAAATGGAAGCCTGGGGCCAGTTTCCATTCTCCTTTGACCCAACTCTGTTTCTCTCACAAAGGACTTGTGCAAATATGTGTGGAGACCTCAGACCTCAAATTCAAGCTCTCTCTGCTCCTCTTCTCAGCTAATCTTTGCTTACAAGAAGGGAAAACTAAGGCCTCACAGGACCTGCAATGAGTTTGGAGCTATGGAGACAGAAAATCTTAGGGTTTCAGTGATGTGAAGCATGTTCAGAAGGGAGATCAGGGGACAGGTGGGCACAGTGCACTCACTGCTGAGCCCTTGTTCTGGGAAGAAGTCAGTCTGACAGAATCCAATATGGGAGTCAGAACAAGGTCCATGGCTGCACTGCGGAGGTGTTAGGATGAGAGCCACTTCTATTTTCCATGAGAGAATAACTTTCGGAGGCTCACATGAGCCAGCAGCTCTGTGCCCTGTCTGCTGTCTTCTTGGCCTGTAGGCCGTTACTGAAGAAGGTCACGTGAACAGGACCTTATCTGGAAGCAGAGACCAGAGGCTGTAGGCTTGGATGTATTTACACGGGGGATATAAATTCAACAAACCAATCTCTACTGCACACACAAGACTTTCTCAGCAATTTCAACTTGTTTGCACCGACCCAAATGTAAACCCAGGACTTTGACCATGGAAGGCAATTACTGGAGCAGCATCTCAGTTTGGCAGGTGAAGCTATTTGGGAGGTGGGGGTCATCACACTGAAAGCATGAGTGTTCCCATCACACATCCTGAAAACTAGTTTTTCACGTGTAGGATTTCAGGATCTCCTCTTGGTTGAAAACAAAGCAAAAAAAGAAATGCATGCCTCGGAGATCCTGCCGATGTGCTGGCGTGAATAGAAGAGGAGGGGTGGAAACAAGCGATTGGAACTCAGTTTCCTAGAACAAACCACCATCTGGTCATCTCCTAGGAAGTCCGCTCGACAGATCCCAGAGATGCTAGACAAACAGAAAATAGTCATTGGCAATCTGGGAGACAAATGTATAAACAAGCAGTTCCTGGGCAGTGTGACAAGTGCTAATTATGATGGACAGTGGCGCATGGAGCTAGGGATGTGTTCCGCCATGAAGCCTCAGGGACATAGACCACAGGGTTGTTTCCTAAGGGCAGATGCTGAAGCTATACCTAGCCCAGAGCTCCTGCCCCATAGCCAACGCCTCTGCTTTCTAGAATGTGAATGACCACGGTCACAAGACACTTTCAACTGCATTTAGCTTACCCAGGGCGCCACTAGAGCTCCAACTTATTGCCTTTGAACTGAGATTTCCCGGAATCTCTCAATTTCCATAGGCAGGGGGAACCTCCAAAATCATCTCCCAAAGTCTCTTTCGTCAATGGATGTGTTCTCAGTCCCCTTTTCATGGTGATGCTGTGGAGAATCCTTTTTGGCCAAAGTGTGCATGCATGTCTCAGTTCTGTCTGGAGTGTAGTCATAGTAAAGATTTTTGTGACATCTGAAGAGGAGTCACATAGAAAGCGGTCATATTTGTGGGTCCTCCCAACATTCTACATTTACTTACTGTTCTAATTTATCCACCCCCCAAATCCTTGGTGTGTGTCTTCCCATGAAGGCTTTAGTAGGGATGTAAGCAAGGCCCTGGGAATGCAGCTCCTATTCTTAAAACACTCCTGTACATGTGGGTAGCAATGACTGGACTTAGTGGGCTATAAACAATAACAAAACAATGTGAAGTCTGGAAGGGGTTGTGTTGGGGGAACATGGGGCAAGTTGGAGGGAAACATGGAAATAGATGTGGTATATTAATGTATACATGTATGAAATGCTCAAGAATAAAGACAAACTTTTAAAGGCTTCTTAGGGCATTTCTCCAAGAGAGGCAGTTCTGTGTAAGAGGAATCCCCACTGTTAGGGAAAGGCAATTTTCTCTCTTTACAGTTCATTTTATGCTCATTAGCAGCCCTCTGAGATTAGTGCAGTAATTTCCATGTTATAGATGAGGAGATGGAGGCACAAAGATGAAGTGCCCTTGGCCAAGGTCACTTAGCTATTGTGTGCCAGACTCTGGCTTCCAGCTATGTTCCAGCTCAATCATGTGTTCTCCGGAGAACCAGGGTCTACCCCTGTGCCCCAAAATTTCTAAACCAGAGGGAAGCTCTTTGCTGTGTGACAGGCTTGCCACTCCCCTTGAACCCCATGAATAAAGGGAAGGAAGGTGTTTACAAGTACATCTGTACAGTTGGGGTGTGGAAAACTAGGGTGGGAGTTGAGGACAGGCTCGTGTACAGCTTAGCATTGAGTCCCAGCATTGACCCCGCTGGTGGCAGGTCCCAGGCTCTTAAGGACACAGCAATTTTTGTGTTACAATTTTTGTTTTTCCCTAGCTTTCCTCTAGGTCTCTTCCAAATTCCCAACGGCTGTGGCCTGCCTCATGTTTATGCTCCTATTCTGACCTGTCTCCAGTGGGGCCACGTAGAGAAAAATCAAAGGATTGGGACTTTCTCAGACTGTAAATCTCAGCCCTGTCTCTCACTGTGTGTCCTGAGGACATGAGACTCATGTCTCAGCACTTTGGTTTCTGCTCGAGTAGGTCTTCTGATGCCTTCTCACGAGTTGTGAGGTTGATCAAGCCCAGCACGTACCCCTTCCATGGCTGTGGTGGTCTGGCCCACTTTTTACCTCCCTTGTACACTAGACATGGGGTCAGGCAGATTCAAATTCAAAGCCTCATCTGTTACTTTGTCCAAGTTCTGTTACCTCTCCAGGCTTTGATTTGTTCATTTGTCAAGTGAGTTGGCAATCCCTTCCTTCTAGCGTCATGATTCAGAAAATAGAACAAACACTTTGTGAATGCTGTTCCATTGATGATATTTTATCTGTACTTTTAGACTATTCTGAACATCTCAAAAATTGTCTTTGACATGGAATATTGTAGTATTTAAGATGTGTATCAAAACTATGTCCTTATCCTTAACTGAGTCTTAAATATCTGTGCTCGCACTTCCTAATGAGGGACTAGAGGGCCCCATGAGGTAACAGTCCTCCTGGGGTTCAGTGTCGGTTTTGAGGAAGGTCCCTGAGAAGGAGCATTTGAGAGGTGTTACTTCGGGGTGTATACCGGCAGAGTTCTGGAATGTATACAGATAGAACAATTCTTGCTGGACGAAAGCTGGAGGGGTTGCTGACACTTCCCAGGCAGGACGTTCCCTCTATCACTCTTCCCACGTATCTGTAGTCACTGCAAACTGGACCACAGAGAGACACCCAGCCAAGCAATCATAGCTATGCCTGCTCACATCCCCTAACTGTGAGTCCCACACCTTTTATCTTTCATTCTACATAGGTTCAGCATACTGGGCCCTGAGCATCGCGTCCTCGGTCCCTTTCACCAAGTCACTCATTTGCTTTTGGGACACTGACTCTCTTTTGCACAAAGGACCCTGTAGCATGGATAACCAGGCTGAAGAATGAGGTGTGAAATCCTCAGCCCAGGAGAGGCCAGAGCTACTGATTTAAGTAGTATGCACATCTATAGGATGGACTACCCTCCTCTCTGACATACTTGTGAAGTGTGTGCCTTGACAAAGCTCTGTTATAAGCTACACTACTCCCATAGGGGTGAATTAGGGAACTAAGTTGGTATCAAGAGTCCCCACCATAGCCTTTCTTGTGGTGCAGAGGCAGCTGTACTCCAAAGGTTCTGGGAACTCAAGGACTGGAGTGGTGACCATATCCTAGTCTGTTGCCCTACATAATGGTGCTACCCACAACCGGCATTTATGAGTCATTCAGGTTCTGTATGGCATATGAAAGATGATTATTATTCTTATTACTCTTCCTATTACTATAAAAATAAAGCTTCAGCTAGTCTATAAGGTGTGCTTATTAATTCCAGGTGCAACTCTATTGGCTGAGTATTTTATCTGGCTCCACCCTCTCCTGCAGTGGGGCTAGCTTCTATTATCACTAATTTACAAATGAAGTAAGAAGTAGACTCAAAGACACAGCACAACTTGATAATGGCCTGGAAGTAGTATGGGGTTAAATGCTGACCAGACCCCTACCTTCACTATTCTTGTCTGTTTTAATCAGTTTTGTGCAAAAATCATCTCTTTATCTCTTGCAAGGTATAAATATATCAGTGCATGGATTATGAACTATGACATGGTCATTGTTATATATGGGATCTGGGACAAATATCAATGTGTAAAGGGAGATCAGGTACTGGGGACTAGTAGAATAGTGTTCATGGGGGACATGGGGGGGGACAGGAAGAAGAGTGAAGTGTGGCAGGATGCTAGCAAATGATCCGTCCCTCTCATAAGTGAGAGCAGGAAGGTGAATTCAAAGGCCAAGTTCTTGTGGCATTGTGGTCATACAGATGGATTGGAGGTCTGTGGTGTAGCCAAAGTTCCAAATTGTGCACCTGAATGGGAAGAAAAAGGGGGACCCTCAGCTCTATGGAGAGAGGCCTTAGCTGAGTTAAACACAGAACTCCACTGGTCATCTAAATCAGCGAATGGCAGAAGTGGGTGCACTTGGGAGCACCCGAGAGTTGTCACCCGACAGTTGTCAGTGGGACTCAGATTTTATATTTTTGTGACTGGCACACTTCATTGTGAAGGAAATAGAAAATTTTTCACCCTATTTATTTTGTTTTGTCTTAGATCTGTGTCCACCCACTTCCTGTAGTCTCCTCAAAACTCATGTATCTTGTGTGTCTTTTCCAGATCCCGTGCACGGCCCTCAGAACGTGGAGATTGTGGACATTCGGGCCAGGCAGCTGACCCTGCAGTGGGAGCCCTTTGGCTATGCAGTGACCCGCTGCCACAGCTACAACCTTACGGTGCAGTACCAGTATGTGTTCAACCAGCAGCAGTACGAGGCCGAGGAGGTGATCCAGACCTCTTCCCACTACACCCTGCGGGGTCTGCGGCCCTTCATGACAATTAGACTGCGCCTACTGCTCTCCAACCCTGAGGGCCGGATGGAGAGTGAGGAGCTGGTGGTACAGACCGAGGAGGATGGTGAGTGAGGGATAGTGAGCCAGTTTATGGGAACAGAGAAGGTGAAGTGTGCTCAGGGGTCATACCAGTAAGTGGTGTGGTGCGTGTGTGCATGCGTGCGTGCTTGTATGCATGTGTGCGTGTGTGTGTGTGTGTCTATACACGTGTGTATATGTGTCACATATACATACGTGAGCATTCATATGGAGGCTATAGCTCAGTGGTGCAAGTATCTTCTCTATTTTTTGTTTTTCATCTGACTTTTTGAGACATGGTCTCTCTTTGGGGATTGATGCTCGTAGATAAACAGGCTAATCATCAAGCCTCAAAGAGCTTCCTACCTCAGCATTCACACCACAAGGAATGCAGTCTTACTCTGCCATACACATTTTTTATTTGGATGCTGGGAATCTGAACTCAGGTCCTCGGTTTTACACAGGAAGCAATTTACTGATGGATCGAACTCCTTAACCTTGTCCTCCATCTTCCATCTTCCCACTGTTCTCAAGCTCTCCCTAGAAGCAGACTGTGCGTAGCATGATTCCAGAGTGGCTATGTTGCCGGGAGCAGTGTCAGCTCTGCCATAAGTATGTGCTTGTGGTAACCCCATGTCTCCCCCATATCCCCCGCATGTTCTATCGCTCTTCTTACCCAAGATTTAACTCTTCAGACGCCTCCTGGAAAGGGTAGTTATTTTATTGTTTAAGCATGTTGAGACTGAAAACCAAACAACTTGATTCTGCACAAATTTAAAAAAAAAACAGAATAGCTTAAGGCTTAACGTGAACATTGAATGCGCACAAAGATGATTATCCACCTGGATGTCCCTCAGGCATCTCAAATACCATGTACTGCAGAATGAGCTCATGTTCTCTTCCAGGCTGACTTATCTTCTCGTGTTCCTTGTTTCAATGAGCTACACCTGGGAGAGAGAGAGAGAGAGAGAGAGAGAGAGAGAGAGAGAGAAGAAAATCAACCTAGAAATTTCTTCTCACCCCTCCACACCTCCCACCCACCCATCCCTCCTCCTCCCCTCACCCCTGCCCCATCACACTCCCCATCCACTCCCTCCCTTCTATCCCATCCCACCTTGCCTTCCCACCTCACCACCTTATCCCACTCCACCCTTTCCCTCCCCCGCCCTGCCCATCTCCCCTCACCTCACCATCCCTCCCCCACCCTACAAGGTTCTATGGAGTCTGCTTCTTACACTACTTCTTGGAATGTGTCTCCTACCTTGATGATACTAGATTGGGGAGCCTTTTAAAATAGAGAATAGAACTATCTTCCTCTCTGTCATGGCAATGCTTGTCCTTCTGTTTAGACTGACATCTCCCTTCATGTCTGCAGGATCAGTTCCTCTACTACTATTCCAAAGCTTTACTTAAATTTTACTTTCTCCTTAAGTTATCTTTGCCTCAAGTTTCTTGGTTGTTTCATCCCAGGATTGCAGTACAGTCTGCATGGAACTCCAAACAGTAGCCATCTTCTATATGACAGAATTTGTGATTTCTAAGACATACCTAAGAAACACTTCACTCTGTTTATTTTGGTTTTCCCCTTGGCCTGGCTAATACCGGCCCTATTAAATTCTCTAGAATCGGATTCAATGTAGATTTGTGCACAAGCGATTAAAGAGAGTTTGGGTAGGGATGACAAGGAGGGCAGCAAAGTGGAGGAAGCCCTGTTATAACTTCCGGCAGGTCCGAAGAGAGCTCTCCAGGGTTTGTTATGTATCGCAGATGTTCCACACCAGGGGAGGCAGCTGCAGCTTGTCTTAGATCTGGTTCCATTTTTTATTCAAACACGCAGAGCCCCTATCTCCAACAGAGAGAACAACACTCTTTGAGAAGGCAGACTCTCCAGTCCAGTATGCCTGGGGCACCCTCTTTAATCTCTTAGTACATTGGTTTTCTCAATTATAAAATGAACTTGATATTAATACTACCTTGTAAGCCAGGCGGTGTGTGGTGCACACCTTTAATCCCAGCACTCGGGAGGCAGAGGCAGGCAGATCTCTGGGAGTTCGAGGCCAGTCTCTGAACTACAAGAGCTAGTTCCGGGACAGGCACTAAAGCTACAGAGAAACCCTGTCTCAAAAAACCAAAAAAAAAAATACTACCTTGTAATTTATTATGATATTAGAGGGGGATGGAAGATTTAAAAAAAAAATGGCCCAAGACTCAATTCCAGGCTCTCAATAAGCATTGCTACCTATTACATTTGCAGTAAGACACAGGGAAAAAAAAAAAAAAAAAAACAGAAAGCCTCTGGTACAAAACACCTCAGCCAGCCAGATGTGGGATTTGTCTCGATGTTCTTACCAACCATTGCCCTGGTTGTGGAAAGTCTACTGAGGGTCTTGAAGGACTGGTAGTATACCTGGGTCCTGAAGGGAGAAGCAGGGTTGTGAGCAGAGAGTGGTCAGTGATTGCTATTCCTAGGCTATCGTCTACTGCGGCAGAGAGGAGCCTTTGTGGACAAATCATCATGAGAGAGCCAAGGAGCGCCTCAGAGGGAAGCATTCTCTGGGTTCCGTAGGCCCCTTTGAGCTGCACTATGAGAATGACCTCCATCTGCAATAGCAAGTCCCAAGTCCTACCTTTAAACGCTGTCTTGTCCTCTCTCGTTCTCATTTTTACCACCAGGAGAAAAATAAACACACCACAAAGCCTTTATCAAAACAATGTGGGAACAGCAGTGCTTTGAAATTAAATTTATAGTAAACATCATTAATAAAACATCAATTCCGGCTTCGGGAGATGTGTGGACATTATCATATTAAAGACACCAGCACATAAGACACCCTTCCTTGGTCTGTCGCTCTTCTGAGGCCATGGCTCATAATCTCCTGGAAGGTTCCAGCAGAGTGTGGAGACTCTTTGGCAGTTTGTATTTGTTTTTGTTTGTTAATGTGTTGTCTCAGGCTACTCTTAAACTCTTGGCTGAATCCATCCTCCAGCCTCAGCCTCTTGAGTAGCTAGGACTAAGGCATGCATCAAGATTGCTGTGGACAGTCCCTGAAGGCTAGGGCCAGATTGCCTTCTCCATAGAGGGTAAAAGCATTGGCTCCTTTTCCTGGAAACTCATTCACAGTGAGAAGACACAGAGGTGGGAGCCCTTGAGTGGATGCTTGCCTGAACCTCCCCTCCAGAAGCCAGAGAGCAGCCTCCTAGACTGGGCTCGCTGACTCTGGTTGCTCTCACCTGCCCTCAAAAGTTTTGAGGTGGAAGAGTTCAAGATTAGTCAATTTAGCACCCCAGAACCTTTGAGGGTCCACAGAAAAATTGCCAGAGAGCAGCTCCTGGTCCCTGAGACACTGGGCTTTATCAGGAAAACAACTGTTGCTTTTTTCTAAAAAATTGAATCGACTTTTACTTTGCTGTGTTCTACAAATATCTCAGCTCTTCATGGTCATCATCCGTCTTTATCCAACCTACAGCTAAGTGTACGGAAATGTAACAGAGGCAGTCCTAGAAGGTGCAAACCATATGACATAGAGTCAGAGAGGTATGAGAACGGGTGGGGTAGATCTGAGAGGAGTTGGGAGTTGGGGGGTCATGGATGAGAATGATCAAAATATGGTGCATGAATGTAAAAATTCTAAAAAAGTTAATAAAAATATTATATAATAAACTATGGTATTTAACCTATTAGTTCTTCAGTGTGCATAGCTCAAAGTAAAGATATTCTCATATAAATCCACAATATTATGCAACGTCTAAGAAAGTTGACATTACCTTAAAATGGCACAAGCCAGGCCATCAAGAAAGTCTAGTGCGGTGGTTCTGAACCTGTGAGCCACAACCCCTTTGGTCCTTATGATATGTCCTTGTTAGTCCCCCACTTTTCTGGCATGCTGCAATGCCCCAAACTGTCTGTAATGTTTCTCCTCCAGAGGTCATCACTTATCTAAAGATTTTTGCTTCTTCTTCAGGGAGCAGTCTTTGGGCTCGATGACAGTTTGATACATTCAGTGGAGCAGCAATGTCACTAACTGATCCGTGAAGACAGAGCTGGGGACTATAATTCACCTGTTTTAAATCGTGAGCCAATCCTGACTGAAACACATACTTCCCGATACTTCTGCACACATATTCCAACAGTGAGAACCCCGGTTTTCTGCATCCATCTGTCTGTCCATTTGCACAATCCCAAAATGTACCAACCCACCAGCAATTAGTGGGCCTACTAACAGAACATTTTCATTTCTCTGCGCTACACTTTGCACTGCTTAGAATGTGCCGTCAAAATACTGTGTTCAAACATTCTGAGTTTCTATCTACATGAACTTAGTTTTAATTTGATAGCCAATTAAGGTCCTTTTAATTTTAACGTTTTCCTTCCTCTATGCTTTGAAAAATAAATGTTACTACTTCCAACACGCAAATCAGTTGCTTCTTTAAAATGTCAGACTCTATGTTATAAAGGATTCCTTCTGAGAAATAACTGACACGATTCTTTTGTATTCTTCTATTCCAAACCTGATAGACCAACATTTTAAATATAAAACACTGCATTTTGCTATCCATTTTCAATTTAGTATTGCATGTATATGTATATTTTAGATACGACTGCTTGGTATTGGATAACCAATTAGGAGGTTCATTCCTGGGGAAGGCTGATTCTCTCTCTCAGCAGCCAATGGCTGCAGCTTCTGAGATATATACAAGACACTATCTCACATCAGGTGTTCTGATCCTCTGGCTCTTACAATCTCTCTGCTTCCTCTTCCATGCATTCCCTGAGCCTTAGACACAGGGATTGTTTTGTGGATATCAGTTGGAACTGGTTACCCCATGATCAGTTGTTATCTGCTTTTGGACTAACTGTGTCCCCTTCAGCCACAAACATAAAACTTCTTTATGAAGGAAAAGAGCTACATTGACGTTTAACTGTTTAATTATTCTTTCATTTCCATTTTATATAGTTTATTTAACAAAAAGCAAATAATATTTGTCCTCTTCTCTTCCTTCTACCTTCTCTTTATCTTCTTCCTCCTTCCTCTTCTCTGCCACTTTTATCCTTCCCAATCGCCCCCCACAATTCCATTGAGCCCAGAGCCTTCCATATGCCTGCACCACTGCGGCAACCCAAGGTTCCCTCCCCCTTCTATTTAATACTAAGCCTAAGGAATAGTGTATGCTTCATCTGTATTTATGTTCACCTTTTCTATCTTAGAAAACATTCCATGTAAACAATGACCCGTTCCCTTAACACCTTCTTGGTGCTATGGCTGTGTGGAGCGATTGCATGAGTGTCCAGTGGCAGCTGTTTCAGTTATGTTCTATGACCTACTTTTTTTCGTCTAGGTCATCTTGTGCCCCCCCCCCCCCATTTCAAGCATCGTATTTGCTGGTTGATTGGTTGCTTGCTATAAAGAGGTGCACTGTAGTCATACTGCAGCCAATAGCCTTGTTGTGTAAGTTGTTGGGTGTTGGTGGAGATGTATTTTCAGGTAAATTCTTCACGGTAGGCTTGCTGAAGTCAAAGGGTAAATGCACAATCAATTAAGTTCTCCTTCAGAGAAAGTCTATCATTTTTCATTTTCCCAGGCACTGTGTACGGATTTAATCTTCACACCAAATATGAAAGAACAAGCAGGATTTCCCCCTGTTGTATAATAAGGGAATGTAATTTTAACAATACATAAAAATGTAATTGATTATAATAAGCAACAGTATAAAATATATTAACATAATTGATATTTGATATGTTTAACCACATCTAATAGGTATATTATCCCAAGGTGGCAAAACAAGCTTAAACTCAAGTGCTTTCGTGTAAGGAAAAGTAGCAGTGCTCAGTGCCTTAATTGTGTGTGCAGTTCTTATGAGCCTACTCAGTGGGTTTCTTAGGTTACTGTGAGCCGGAAGGAGAGTGCACATTGCCAAGTATAGGTATAGCTACACTAACAAGAGGGGGCATGTAAGAGGTAAAGTAATAGGAAATAACAAGGCAGATGTAACGCAGTGAAGATGGGGAGAGTACGGATAGAAAACTATGTACCTTAGGAGGTCCTTCCAGCCTCATTTCACTTCAGCTTCTTGCACCATGGTGATTGTAAAGGTGACCTTGCAGTGTTATGAGTGACAGGGAGAAACACAGTTATGTTTGTCATAAGCCTGCAGTGAGTTAGGCTTTGCACTCATACTCTTGTCCTTGGAGTCTACGGTCAACCACCATGGTGCTGGGGCTGTTGCCATTGTTGGGCAGGTAAGGAATTCATACATTTCCAAGTCTTACCCGAGTGGCCTCCACTGACCATGTGATATGAAAGCCCAGAGCTGGCTGAAGCCCCTTTAACTCTCTTCCTGACTTTCTCTGTCTCTGCAGCATACTTTACATTAGTCCTTTAGCTTTTGACCTGTCCCTCTAGAGGGGTGGAAGCTTGGTCAAAGCAGAGATTTCATTTTGTTTCAGTGGATGGATAACTCTGATGATGTTTTAGTGGATGGGTACCTCTGATGGATGTTTTCCGATAAGAAGGATGTTGGTCTGCACTGTGTGCTCATAAACCATTGGCTGAGTAATGAGTTAATGAATGAGTATCTGACATCAAAGCTCATGCCCCTTTCATGACAGCATGCTGTTCGTGAATGGGCACTATTTCATAAGCTGGGTACTTGCACGTGTCCTTTAGGTGCAACTGAAGCTCACTTGCCCTGGCTTCCTAAAGCTGACTGTTGGTAGCTCCTCTTGCCTCCAAGTTCGGTAATACATTTACTGCTTAGAGTCAATTATGGTTGGAAAATTCACACCATGTAAATTAGAAAACAAGTTATTCTTTTCCTCCCAAAGAGCTTGTGAAAAAAATATTCAGTAACATACTACTGTTTTCTTCAATAAAAGATGTAGTTGATGTCTTGAGCTATGAAGATTCATCTGGAAGAAATAATTTCCCTCCAGTGAATCTATAAAACATGAGTAGAATGAAATGTTTCTCCAATTTTTTTCTCCGTAAGACTCCCTCACACACACTGGTGTCTGCTGAAGTCTTCACTAATCAGTTTGATTTTTAAGTTAATTCTGGGCCTCTTTCTGAGAAGTGGTCAATCGGCCAAGCTGCCAGTGAGAACCCTGAAATGGAGGGGGGAAAGGAGGAAAGGAGGAGAAGTCCCAGTTTCCTAGTCCATGGCTCTGAGCTCTTCCATGTTCAGCTTTTATGCTTTCCATTACTGTCCCCCAAGTTCTCCGTGGTGAACCCATCTTACAGATGTGCAGATTGAGAAAATAAAGAAAGAAGAGAAGAGGATAGGTCACAGGGCAAACAAGATGGAAAGGGGACAGAAAATGAGGGAAAGCAGACAAGAGATGGAGAAACTTCCTTTGACAACAATCTGTTCTCTTGTCTATTGAGATAAAAATCCCCCTTAAATTACCACCTGACTTTAAAGCAGAAGAAAACATCTGGTTTAATTACAGTGAATTTACATGAACCTACTGACAAGAAGCACAGTTAAAATTAGAAATTTTACTGTGCTTTTTTTTAAGAGAATGAAATTATAAAGTAATTAACCTTTGTTGTAGAACTCTGTCAAGAGGATGGAAAGTTCCATGCTGTGACAGAAGAAGAAATGAAAGTGTGGACGAGGAAAATGTGGGTTCATTAAAGAATTATACAGAATTAGAAAAAGGAATTGAAGGTAGGCACAGGATTAGAAGATATGACAAAAAGAAATCTCCCAACACAGCAGAGTCTTTTGAGAGAGAGAGAGAGAGAGAGAGAGAGAGAGAGAGAGAGGAGAGACCCAGTTTCATCAAATGAAAGTCACTGTACTGCTTTGTAAAGGACGTCCTGACCTACAGAAGCAGGGATGGAGCGGGAGGGAAGAGCCCTGGCCTGAGGCTGACTCATCTTGACCGTGGCTGTGACACCTGGCAGATGCAATCACCTTTCCACCTCCAAAGTACAACCCCACAAGGTGATGGGATGGGAGAAAGGAGCGCATGCTCGGGAGTGGAAGGATGTGAGCTGATTCCAGCTCTCTTTGTCACCTTGTTAGGACACCTTGCTTATGATATGCATATTCTAAGCATATCTGTCCCCCCACATGTAAGATGGGACCATAGTGACAGCAGGCTTCAGTCAGTGTAGAGATGCATATTTGGTCAAGGAGAGTAAAAAACTGAATGTTTATCCCTAATCAAGACGTCTTTAACATCATCATGATCCCACTCATGCGCTCCATCCTCAACAAGGCTCAGGAAACATCAAGGAAGAGTCAGAAAGGATGTGAGAGCCAAAGGATGGGAAGGAATGCTGTGGCATGCTGACTTCTGGACATGACATAGCTACCACACTCATGAACTCACAGAAGCTGTGGTCCTCAGCCCAAGATCAGGACAGCTAACGTTTTGACATTAATGGGGGAGATGGCAATCTCCAGCCCAGGCCTCTTACTAAAGTGCTATTAGCAGTTGGTAGCCGATGTGGGAAGTAAGACCACTCTCCTGTAAAGGTGTGGTGCCTGCTAGCTTTCCCACAGCTCTCCATCCATATGGTGATCAGACAGAGCGGAAGAGGGAGAGGAGGGAGGGGAGAAGTGTATGCAGCAGTGGCAGCATACTCGAAGCTGTGAGAATCTTGTGTTAGGGGAAGTGGAAGGAGCTGGATGGGGAAAGTGAGAGTGTGATCTTATTTCATTGTATACATGTACAAAATTCTTACGAATAAAGAAAATATATGTTACAAAGCTACACTCCACAGATGTCTGCACATAAAGCCCTCAGCTGTGCTAAGTGGTGCGGAGCCAGAAACAGAGAGAGAATATAACTCTTGATTGGAAAAAAGCCAGGCCAAGGGTTTATGCATATTTTCTCCTCGCCGTGGCAAAGGAGGACTTTTAAACAGCTTCGAATCTTTATTTAATCCAGATTACAAACACTCAGCTTGACTGTGACCTTTCTTCTTTCACTCCTTCAAGTTCTATAGGTACAAAACTTCAATCCCCCTGGAATGGACCTTTCTCCCCTCGGCCTTCCCTCCTGTTCCCTCCCAGGTTACTTGTCAATCATTCCAGGCCCCATCTGCTTTCTCAACCTCTCAGCCTGGCTCTCATGTTCATGTACGTGGAACACTGTTTCATGGAATCCCTCACCTATCCGAGGCCCTCTTTTTGTAGCTGACCACACAATACCCTTCCATTTATTGCAGTTGAAATCAGGGACACTGATGGAGTTTGTCCTAAAAAATGTCCAAAAGCAGCGTTCTTTTCCTAATGAATTCATTATTTCTATCTCTTACAGAATAATTATCTGCATCCTCAAATATCTGTCACCTCCCTACTGCTATCACAGTTAGCTGATGACCTTGTCTGCAATACTAAGGAGACTGAAGACATTTGATACTTCTTGACCCACGTAATGCCCACATACTCAATCTTTCCTCTTGTTTCTAGGGATAAAACATTTGTTTTCTAAGTGAAAACCAATTTCTCTACTTAATGTGCCAAATCCTACTTCCCTTTCCCTAAGGGAGGTCATTACTCTAGTGCTAGTCTACTGTCTACCCTACAGCTAAATCCTTCTCTGTAAATGATTATTGCACGTTCCATGGAAGCTTTATTTTCATCATCTTTAAAAAGACAAAAGCAAGATTGTCCAATCTTCCCTTCTCTTCCAGCTGCTTTTCCACATGACCAGTTTCCCCTTCTGAATTTCATGAACACACTTAGCCAAAGTAGCTCAAATCCAGATCACTTCTCTGTAGTAAGAAAGAGCGGCCGGGCTGCGTTCTGCCACCCAGCTAGCTTTACCCCCGAAATAATTACACGGAAACTGTATTCTTTTAAACACTGCCTGGCCCATTAGTTCCAGCCTCTTATTGGCTAGCTCTTACATATTTATCTAACCCATTTCTAATAATCTGTGTAGCCCATGAGCTGGCTTACCAGGGAAGATCTTAACCTGCGTCTGTCTGGAGTGAGAGAATCATGGCGACTCCTTGATTCAGCTTCTTTCTCCCAGCATTCTGTTCTGTTTTCTCCGCCTACCTAAGGGTTGGCCTATCAAATGGGCCTAGGCAGTTTCTTTATTAATAAGAAATCACTCCCACATCACTTCTCCAATACAGTTTTTTTTTAGATCACCTGTTGACTTAGTTTGTCTGTTATTGTCATAAGATGCCATGACAAAACTTAAGAGGCAAGCAGTTTGTTTTGGTTTTAATTTGGCAGAAGAGTTCATCATGGCAGCAGGAGCTGAGGCCTCTGGTTCCTTTCCATTCACAATCAAAAGCAGAGTGCAATAAATGCATCTGCTCTACTCATTTTCTCATCTCTACAGAGTCCAGGATCTTGAACCAAGGAATGGCATCACCCACTATAGGCAGCTCTTCCTGCCTCAATCAACCTTGTCAAGATGCTCGTCCCAGGCACATTCAGAGATCCATCTTCTAGGTGACTCTAGATCATACCAGATACTCATCCACAGGTACATTTAGAGGTCCATCTTCTAGTGGCTCTAGATCATATGAAGATGCTAGTCCCAGGCACATTCAGAGACCCATCTTCTAGTGGCTTTAGATCATACCAGATGCTCATCCACAGGTACATTCAGTGGTCCATCTTCTAGTGGCTCTAGATCATATGAAGATGCTAGTCTCAGGCACATTCAGAGACCCATCTTCTAGTGGCTTTAGATCATACCAGATGCTCATCCACAGGTACATTCAGAGGTCCATCTTCTAGTGGCTCTAGATCATATCAAGATGCTCATCCACAGGCTCATCCAGAGATCCATTTTCTAGATGACTCTAGATCATATCAAGGTGACAGTTGGGATTAACTGTCCTGTGATCTTAATGAATTCAACCATCATTATTCCAAGAGTCTAATCTTATTTAGCCAGCCATCACTATTGGTCATGGTTGGCTGCCACATCCTCCTTAAACTCCATTTTCCACATAGTTTCCAGGTTATCACACATTTCTAGACATCCCTCTCCCTCGGGGACTCCTTTCTCTCCTGTATTTCTTTTAAACATCTCAGCTTTATTGGCTTATATTTTTGAGTTTCTTTACAGTCATTTCGGAATCAAAGGTTGGATAGACTTGGGAAAGCAGATTTGTAGACCACATAGATCTCTTTGGCAGTTATTTTATTCTTTTATTCTGCTGTTGCAGCAGGAAAGTATCCAGCAACAATATCTACATGATTGGGTATGACGATTTTCCAATAAAATTCTATTTATCAAAGCAAGCAGCCGGTTGGATTTGTATCAAGGGCCACAGATTGCTGACTGTAGATCCATTTATTTACCTAATTATTTCTGATCCCTTGGCTTTAAAATCCACACACAAGCTAATAATTTTTCTAATGTATGTCTCCAGGCCAGACCTCTCTGCAGCCCTCCCGAATGATTTACTTACCCGCAAGCTCAACCCTCTCACTTGGATCGCTCTGGTCCTTTGGAATGAAACATCCCGAATAGAAGGAGGTAGTCATCACTCAACCAGTGTCAACCTCCTTCTCCCCACTGTCTTCTCTATCTTA
Organism: Microtus oregoni; assembly: GCF_018167655.1. Lineage (NCBI taxonomy): Eukaryota > Metazoa > Chordata > Mammalia > Rodentia > Cricetidae > Microtus > Microtus oregoni. The sequence goes on from NW_024543079.1 coordinate 8,012,846, forward strand.
ATTAGTAGCACTGTGTTTTATTAGTGGCTCCTCACTTAATGAGACCCTGGGATGCACAACTCTGGGAAACCCCTTCATGTTAGGTTCTCTGTAATTGGTGCTCCAGGCTCACTCTCTACATCTTACTCATCAGCATAATCTCTTAGTTCTGCCATCAACATAGTAGCTCGGAGACATTGAACAACCTATCCCATTGCTGGTTCACAACCTCTATTGCTGCCTCCCTGGTTTCAGCTGCTTTGATCACCAGTGTGGATGATGTGAGCAATTAGTCTTTCAGCCTCAATCCTGGGCTCTCCACACTCTTCTCTACAATGCATCCAGAACGTTTTTGGGGGGTTGTATGTTTTTTGTTTTTGTTTTTGTTTTTTCAACATAGGGTTTCTCTGTGTGGCTTTGAGGCTGTCCTTGAAGTCACTCTGTAGATCAAGCTGACCTTGAACTCACAGAGATCTACCAGCCTCTGCCTCCAGAGCTCCCAAGTACTGGGATTAAAGGCATGTGCTACTACTGCCCGGCCAGACCTTTTTTTTAACCACGAAAAAAATCACCTCAGCCTCTTGCTCTAATCCCTTCTGGTTTTTCTCATGCTATTGAGATAAAAACCCCCATGACATACAATGTTCAAAGTCACTAGGAGCCCCAGTTCTGTTTTTTCTGACTTTATCTGTTTATTTTATGAATCCAATCATTGACTTCAATTTTACCAAGCATAACCTTGCCTCAGGGCCTTTGCACTTGTCACCTCTTCTGACTAGAATGGCCTTCTACCAGATAAACATGGCCATCTTCTTTGGCCCCCATCACATCTTCATTCCTATTTAGAATTTAAGAGCTCTTCATAGTCAATTTCATTTAAATGTGGCAGCCTCTTATATAACACTTTGTCTCTCTTCCCTGCTTCATGTATCCCTTTAGCATTTATCAGCTGGAACTCTGCATTTATACTTTACCTTTTATTATGTATATTTTCCCAAATAGAGTGCACTCCACAGAGACAGGATTATTCTCTCTGCTTTGTTTACCATTACAATGCAAGTACTTAAAACAGTTTCAACTAGATAATGCGCACACATAAATATGTTATCAAATCAATGAATCTTGAACCCTAAGAGACAAAATAAAGTTTACAATTATTTATTGAAGAAGTCCGAAGACCATTGTTAGATCTGTTTAGCATCCCTGCTAAGTCATGAGAAGATACAGCTTCTGTGGTAGGTAATATTGTATCATTCCAGAAAAGGAGCTTGAGGCAGAGACACATTGGAAATAAGAACAATCTACAGAATTCAAAGTGTGATACCCTTTATCACAATCCTTATTAAAGCAGCTCTTGGGGGAACACAGTGGAATCCTAGGGAGGGACAAGAACACAGGGCACTTAGTTTGTGCCTTGCTCAGTACATTATGGTGTTGAAATATTAAATGCTCATGACAAACTATGAGAAAGATGCCAGTTTCATACCCTCCTTAAAGCAAAAATAATTCTACTTGAAGATGTTAAGTAACTTGCCCCAGGTTACACAGCAAACAAGTACAAACAAAACAAAACCCTGGCAAAATGGGTCCAGTAGTAGCTTATAGTCCAAGTGATGAGAATGTAAGTTTTGATTTAAAATGGTGATCTTTTCTTGAGATGCCTTCCCAAAGAATGGAAAGTATCCTGAGTGCCATAAGAGAATGTAACACAGCTATAGCAGGCGGAGCTAATACAGAGCTGCATGGAAAGCTAACCCCTAAGAGTCAGGGCTAAAGGTAGGGTTGGACTACCAAGAGCTCAACTCCAGATGTCAGGCCCCAGTGCACAGAATGAAGGCTCTTACTTGAAGCCGATGTCCAGTGTACATGTAAGGAAAGTAACTTGTTCACATTTCCTGTTGCTAGGATGAGAAGCTCGAACAGCAACAACTTCAGGAGGAAGTGTTTATCTTGACTTTACAGTTTCAAGAGCAGAGCACAGAAATCAAGGCATGGCTGGGGGTGGTATGAGGGCTTGAAACCACTGTTACATCATTTCTGCAGCCAAAAAGATGGATACTTGTGCTCTGCTTGCTTTCTCTTTCTTCTACATCTTACCAAATTGAGCACTGAGACTAAACATCTCAACATGGAAAGGACATTAATACATCATTAGAAGGAGACAGTCCAAATAGAGGAAGTACAATGTTCTGGACACTACAGGCTGGCCCTCCTTAAACACCTAGAAAGTCTCTCTGTAGAGTACCCTTGTAACTGGAAGGCCACTTGTTTGTCCTGGCCACCCAGAACTGAAATAATCACACAGAAACTGTATTAATCAAATCACTGCTTGGCCCATTAGCTCCAACTTCTTATTGGCTAACTCTTACATATTAATTTAACCTATCTTTATTAATCTGTGTATCATCATGAGGTCACAGCCTACCAGCAGAGTTTCAGCACATCTATCTCCAGCAGCAGATCCATGGTGTCTCTCTGACTCTGCTTTCTTCCTCCCAGAATTCAGTTCCATCTTCCCCGCCTACCTAAGTTTTCCCTATCAGGCCAAGGCAGTTTCTTTATTCATTAACCAATGCAAGCAACACATAGAAAGAAGGACCACTTACACCAAACCCTCCTCATACCTGTTTATTTCTCTAAATGCTCTGAGTACACATCCTCACAAGACAAACAGAATCCTTGTCAAATAAAGCATGCACGTGTTCTATTCTTTCCTTTCCCTTTGAGGTAGAGAAACAGAACTGGGCCTCAGTCATTAACAGAATGTCCCACAAAGCCAGACCATTTATAATATTCCCACCTCTGAAAATACCTTTTATGAGTTTCATAAAGACAGGTTTCTGGTCAGATAAAAAGGACTCCATTTTTATTAAAGAGGAAAGGATCTGATATTGTAAAACTAGGCTCCCCCAGGAATTAGAGATAAAAAGACCTTTTTGTTGTTGGTTTTATAAAGAAAATGCTAATATCTAGTCTTAAGAATAGTTAAGTAAAAACTGATATGGAATATGTCCCTAAAATGGAAATTAACATTGTAAAGCTATGATTTCCCCCACAATGATCGTAAGAGTTCAAAACTATTTGCTAGATGTGTAGTTAAGGAATAAAATCTATAAATAAAAGCAAGGTCATTGAATGAAGTTCACTAGAACTAAATTAATGAGATGTTTATTTGTTTTATCCACTTGTACAGAGTTAATTTCACACACATGCACACACACACAAAAGAGTTTTAAAAGATTCCAAATATAATTTTATATTAACATTGAAATATTTTCTGACATGGAAAAATTCTTAGACATATATTTAAAACCTAGTAAAGAGAAATTTTTTCATGTAGTTCTACAATATATTCAGAAATAGAACCAATGGCATAGACTTTTTCAATGAAGAAATAGTTTAATGGTTGAAAAGTTTGACTTGGTTTTACACATGTGGTCGAATCATCATTGTGGGAATTTGTATTCTCCAGCTACTCACAACCATTCATAGAGGGGAAATACCAGCACCCCCTGCCCTAATTCATGATGGGACCATAATCTTGACTTCCAAGGCAGACAAGTTCACAATGAGAGAAGGAAATTAAGTGTAGATGTCCCAATCAAAAGAGAGCTGAACAACCCAGTAACACATATATGAGTCAAAAATATATTTAAAGAAAGAAGTGGCTTAAACTTTGCAACATTGTTAAACTTTGCAATATCTATTTATATAATTCACTGCATTAACATCCTAAGAGAGGGGAGGAAATGTATCATTACTACAGTGGATTCCGTTAAAGCCCAGCAGGATTTCAAAATAAAATTTCCTTGAATATGATAAGTGAAATGGACCTTTTAACCTGCCAAATGATAACTACAAGTGACCTACAAACACCACATGCACGGATAAAAGAATAGCATCATTATCTTTGAAATTGGAAAAACACATATGTCTATCATTATTCCCATTAAATACTGTATTGTTGACCCTAAAAGACAAAAATAAAATGAGCTAAAATATTGGAAAAAAAAAAGACTGTCATTAGCTACAGATGCTGTGATTATTTACATAGATAACCCAAAGGAGTCTGAATACAAATATTAGAATTAAAACTGGTATATTTCCCAAGACATCCACATTGAGGAACATATTCCATTTCTATTTGCCTAACAGGGATGTGGTATTTTTGAAAGATACTATTTATAATTGCAATAAAAATGTAGACAAAGGACATTCAAGAAGCCCCCCCCCTGCCAAATAGGTACATTATACTTATGATGGGAAAATACGACATCATACAAATAGACTAATATAAGAGGCGAATTATCTTCAAGCAATTACAACAAAAAACCACAAACATTTTTAATGTGTGTAACGGATTCAAAAGTTTATTTATGCTAAGAAAAGATGGCTACTTAAGACAGACTTGAAGAAGTTCAATACTCAGCTTGTGAGAAAAGTATCCAGTGCTTTTAACCACTGAGCCATCTCCATCTTTGGAGATTCATTAAGAGAACACAATGTGCATGCAGGTTTGGTCTATCAGAATGGCTAAACAAAACAGAACTTCCGGACTCATACCTGCATGGGAACGTGATTGAAGTTAAAAGCAGCATGGCACATCAGTCCTGTAATTTATTTTGGTAAATGATGCTAGACTGCAGGTGTGCACTTAAGAAAGATCATTTTATCAAAGGCATCACTTCCAAATTTTTAGAAGCATTTAAAAAATACTGTTAGACCTTGAAAGAGAGAAAGCATTTCTTCAACATGACTATTTTGTTTGGGTTTCTCAGAAGCTAAATCTACAAGGATTTCAGTGGAAGGCTATTTAGGTGGCCACATTGGACACGGAGAGGGAGCTGCAGGGGAGGAAAGAATGAATCAGGGCGATATATATTAGCCAGCAATTCCATCAAATGCTGGATTTTAGAACAGAGCCCAAACACAGCCACTGACTCATTCACTCTTTCTCCTTGAAAGATGAGTACAAATGCATGCAATGAGTATTTTTAAAAGCAAAACTTTTATTTTCAATGGTTTTTAGGTGTCATTTTTAGTTTTCAGTTTTGTTTTCCTGGTGATTCATGCTTAGAGTCATTGATGATAGCATTAGTCTACCATGAATTGGAAAATGTCTTATTGTCTTCTTCACTGCCATCACCACTACTAACCCCACCCCTAACCATACAGCCACCAACACTTCAATGTTTAAGACGGAGATGAAAGCCAGTAGGATGTGGAGTAACCAAAACAGTGATGAAGAAACATGGATACCCATCCGTCAACTTCCTTTCTCTCGTGATTACCAGATGTCTTTAAAACTTAACTAAAACTCCTTAATTCCCCTGTGTGGTCACAGGGTTTATCCCATGGCCTTAACTAAAGAGAAAATGAGGTGTTTGAGACTGTGTGTCTTTCAGTAGAATGGGGCTAGGGCACCAACAGTGTCTGCTACTGTTTACCTTTCTCTCTAAACTCTCAAATAAAAATTGAAAGTCTCTGGTGAATTCAACCATATTAAAATAAACAACTGATTTATATCCAAAGGCAAATATAAGACACAAACAGAGAAATGTCCTGTTGTTGTTGTGTGGGGGATAGAACCCAGGGCTCTGAATATGACAGGCAGATACTCTGCCCCTGAGGTGCGGCCCAGCCCTCAGAAAGTTGTTTTTTTTTTTTTTTAAAAAAAATAAGACTTGTTTTATGAAATAAAGAAACCAGTAAATCAACACAAAGAGGCATTGCAGCCAACAAATATTAACAGATCCTCAACTCATTTAGTAAATAGGGAAGAACAGACAGAAATCTCTGTGAAATCACTTACCAGGTAGCCTAGGCTTTCAAAGCTGATGATGCCAAGTATTTTTAAGGCTATCAGAATATACAACCTTATAGAACACTGAACAAGAGAGTCTAAAATTCTCGCATAACTTTGGAAAGCAATTTGGTATGACTCAGGGAATTTGTACACTGATAATCTCTTTGGTCCATCTATTCCTAAGTACACCTTGGTATCTATGGATGCACTGAGAGGAAGGGTCTATCATCTCAAGCTGGTCCATTCAGGCACTGGAGGGTGTTGTGATGACAAAGGGCTGACTAGGAAGCACCGTCTCAAGAAGCAGGCGTCCAGAGCATCTGCCAACTTTAGCCTGTCTGCAAGAAGGGCAGACCACGCCTGGAGTGGGTCTGTCTGGCCTTGGAGGTGGAAGCCCCTTTCAAGTCAACCAGGATTAGTGAGCCACACCCCAAATGACAGATGATAAAAGCCCATGGGATGTAGATAGGTAGGACCTAGAATATGAGAGCTGAAGTCTCTATTTCTTCTAACAAAAGATTCTCAATTGCAGCCGAAGTGTTGGGTCCACCTTAATGGAGTCGAGTATACATTCAAACAGGTTTTTAAAAAATTCATATATTCATGTGAGCCAGGCACAAGAGAGACCCATCTGGAAATAACTCTATGTTCAGTCTGAGCTGGAACGATAAGATAAACCTGGGAAAATGACATTCATGAACTGAAGAGTAATAAAACACGGCTGATGGATCTCCAGATGTCCTAGAATGATGAATGGAAGTCTTGGAACATTTGATCTTCATGTGTGAAGAGAAGAAAGAAAAACTAGATGACCTGTTATTCTGGGTCATGCGATTATATTGTTGACACCAAATAAGAATTTGGGGTGATTAAGATGAAGTTCTGTAATATCTGGTATGTTGATGTCAGTGGTAAAGAGGAAAGAAGGAGTCAGTGATGAGAGGCATAGAGGGTATAACACCTTGCTTCTTATGTAATCATCATGTGATTATTCCATTATCATCCTGTAAAAACAGACAAATTTTATAGATTTTATATTAGGGCAAAGAAAAAGAGAAGCTTTTTAATATAATACAAAGCAAGAGGAAGAAAATAATAAAATTATTAAAATGCAATTTATAGAACACAAAACAAAAAATACTCCATAGCTTTAATTAAGGTATACAATTAGAGGTATTAATGAAGGAAGATTTAAATAGTGTTACAGATTAGAAGGACCCATAGTTATAGACCTGTTCTTTGCCCTCAAAAAAAGATAAAAATGAATCTGCAAGAATCAGTTCTGTTGGAATAGCTTTGAAATTTTATAAAATTATTTCTAAGTTCTTCTGACTTTTTTTGACACTGGTTCTTATGTAACCGTGTTTACTCCCAAATGGTATGTAGACAAGGATGACTTTGAGCCTCTCATCCTTTCTTCTCTACCTCCTAAGCCCTAGGATCACACGTGTGTGTTCTTCTTGAAGAATAACGGGATAACCACACCCCCAGAAACATGGAAAGGGAATAATAATGAAAGAGAAGGGCTTGTTCTGTCAAGTGTTAAAACATATCATCCCAAACTTAATAAGGAGGTAGTGTCATACTAGGATCTATGACTCAGTGAAGGCTGAAACATATGCCAGGCTATAAAATAACCCATCGTGGAAATGTGGCATTTTAAATCATAGTGGAAAGTTTTCACTGGCCAAATAATTGTCCTAAGAACACTGAAAGAATTATGGGTAAAATTTCTACTGTGTGCAATGGAGAAAATAAATTCCAGATGGATGACAGGATTAGGTATAAAAAGAAAAAAAATGGTAGTCAATAAAAAGTCATAAAATAATTACTCATTGGTGTTTTCTATTGGCCTGATCTGTAACAAGAAAGAGAACCTGCCCTCAGCTGGAAAGACAAGGTAGCCTAGTCCTACTAGCTTGAATATCACCATCATAACCCCCATCAGACAGGCCCTCATCCATCGCCATCTCTCAGCCTTTCCTGCTAAGCTAACCATCTGCTACTCAACAGGGAGCCCCTCTTCTGCTAGACAAACCCTCCCCACCTTCAGACAAACATTCAGATGAATCAGTAGAAGCCCCATTTCTCTCTTCATTCTACTGTCTACTCAGTGATTCGACCATCTCAGCTCTCGCTACTGTCTTGCACTGCTGGAAGGCAGATGAGCTCCCTCTTTAACATTAGGCTACTGAGGTTCCCCTGCCTAAGCAGCTTCATCACTTCATCCTCCTTTCACCTGTCACAGTGAAAAAGGGACTTCTCCCCACACATTCCTGCTCTTGTCTTTCCAGGGTGCTCCCAAGTCAGCCCCTTTCCTCTTCTCCACCCTTCCAACTTGTGGCCCTTTGGGGATTATTTTTGACTAGCCTAGCCATGGTAACCCTTCCAATCTTTGTAAATGAACTGGTTTATTTTTTTTGCCTCACATCTCATCTCTCTCATCTTTTACATTTTCTTGATCTTCTTAATGAAAAGATTTTGCTCATTGCCCTTTATCTTCTACTTCTTTTTTAGCCCTCTCCATGTAGTGTTTACACAACCAGTCTCCCTACAGTATTATTACTCTTGATGCAAGTGTTGGATACTAGGTTCATTAGCAATCTCAAGGCCACATCTGAGTTGACCATTCAACCATATCCATCACTGACTGCTAAGCAGTCCTATCCCAACTCCCTCTCCCTCCATAGCTGCTGCAGTGACAACTCAACTTTCTGCTTTCCTAGTTGCTTCTCTTCAACACTGGCTCCTAGTGCCCCCATGTGTTTTTCTCCTCACTGTTGAGACAAGTTTCTCTTAGCTGAGTCTGGAAACTGCCTTTCCTCTCTTCTCTTGCTTTTGCTGCTAGACCTATTCCCAGGATACGATTTTAATATCCAAACTTTGGCCTTGACCTTGTCTCTCCAAAGGCTATTCACCCACTCTGGTTGGGTGTTCTACATATACCTCAAGAACATGCAGAAAAGTTGAGCTCACAATTTCTCTCCAAAATTAGTCATCCTTTAAGATCCTTCCCTATATGAACAATAGCCTGATTTCCTCAGTTATATTTAACAGTGCTGGGGCCCTCCCTGACACATCCTGTCATCTTTGCCCTCATCCATCATCATCAATTCATGCTGGTTTAGCATGAAAGAATTCTACAGTTCATGTCTCTTCTAGACTCCTCGCCCTGCTGCAAGCTAACATCCTTTATCTCCAAAATGACTGCAGACTTAACTGATTTTCCTTTTTCCACTCTTGACCTCAGAAAGCTATCCACCACACTCCCAATACTCCCTTTTCTCTAAGTACTCTATTTATCCATCAACTCTGACTTACATGCCACTCAGTGTCCTGGCTTGCTAGCCTAGCTTTTTCTTTGCTCATCGTTCTCCTAGTATTATATACCCTTACCTGAGAGTTCTGATAATTTGAATGAAATAATTACAGGTATAGCTATTTAACACATTTATTTAATGTTCCCTGGATCACAAGCTTTGGATTTGGTCACATTTCCCTTTGTTAGTTGGTTAATCTTAATGTCAGTAACAGTCCCCTCATCACATTAATTAAGATATGTTTGTGGAGAGGGAAAGGGGGTTAGGAAGAAGCAATAAGAATTTTGACTCATTTTAAAAGCTGTAGAACTTTAAAGTTTGTACTTAAAAACTTTAAAAGGCAAGTGAAAATCTGTAGGAGGAGGGGGCCGCTTGTTCTTCCTGGCCACCTGGCTAGCTTAGCCCTGAAATAACCACACAGAATCTGTATTAATTAAATCACTGCTTGGCTTCTTATTGGCTAACTCTTACATCTTAATTTAACCTATTTCTAGTAATCTGTGTATCGCCGTGTGGCAGTGGCTTACCGGGTAAAATTCCCAGCGTCTGTCTCTGGAGGTTTCATTTAGTTTCTCTGACTCTGCCTTCTTCCTCCCAGCAATCTGTTTAATTTTTCTCACCTACCTAACTTCTGCCCTGTCAAAAGGCCCAAAGCAGTTTCTTTATTAACTAATGAAAGCAACACAAAGACAGAAGGACCTCCTACACCAAAATTCCTGCAAAAACAAAAAGACTAACAGTCACCAAAAAAAAATTTGTAAACTATGCAAAAACAAATGTGTCTTTACAAAGGGATAGTAGTGACAATGCCATAAGATAAAGATGAGCAAAAATGAAGACACATACAGGAAACTGAGCACGGGGTGTAGAGAGCATGCTCCTAAAAAGAACCAATGCAAATGACTAATTAAAAGTGGAAAAAGTTCTACTTTCCAGTATTCTAAAAATGGCACATATACTTAATTTTTTAAATAGTCAGTGTGGGAAGAAACCAGGCCTAGGCATATTCTTCTGCTAGGAGCCCAGACTCACACAGACTTTCTGGGAGGCAATCTGGTAATATGTGTCAAAATCTCTAAAAATAGGATCTACTTAGGCCTAGTAAATTAATTGCCACAAATTTTCTTGAGGACACAAGCAAAGTTGCATGCAGACTCTTTTGTATAAGAATGCCCATCAAAAAAGCTGAAACTGTGAAATTTGCCAGAACATGGATGGAACTGGAAAATATTATATTAAGTCAGGTGACCCAGACTCAGAGTTTCAAATATTGTATGTTGTCTCTTGCATATAGCTCTGAGTTTCTAATTTTTATGTGTGCATTTTTGTGGGAGTGAGTTTTGGTCAAGGTAATGATGCTCCAAAGGAGCCCACGAGAGTGGAAAGGTGGGTTTTAAGTAAAGAGGTGAACAGGGGCACTAGAAGCATAAAAACACACAGGCAAGTGCAGAGAGATGGGGGAACGGAGTTCAGCAACAAAGAACAAATGACCATCTTATAAGAAAACCTGTACTTTGTGTGGTAATTATAAAATGCATGTTTAACTTCATGATATCCACAACAATGAAATTTTCCAACAGCTTTACACTCAATAAAAAGAGAGAGTTATTATGACCACAATACAGTCACATGCTTCCAAGTGGCCGTTAAAATGTTTGATCTCAAAAGAACATTAGAATTTTAGGAATTTTTAAGGTCTATGCCTTTCTAGATATGAAAGAAAGTAAAATACAGCATACACAGTATAGATTAATTTTGACAAAAAGTAAATTCAGATTTTATATTTAAAAGATGTATATGCAGCTATATTCCCACACATTACTGGAAAGCTATCTTTGGATTTGGGTATGAGTAATTTTGTTCATCCTCTTTTAAGATTTTTGTTTTATTCATTTTTTTCATTTTTTATTTCTATTTTCCCTTTTAACCCTTTTATTGAAAATTGATTCTTTTCTCATATACTATATCTTGATTGCACTGTTTCCCTTCCTTCTACATCTCCCTGATCCTCCATACAGATCCACTCTCTTTCCGTCTCTGATTAGGAAAGGACAAGCTTCTATGAGATAGCAAAATAACAAAAAAATAAAATATAGTGATACTTTACAAATATTATCAAAATTGTACAAGGCAAACCAAAAGAAGGAAGGAAGCCCAAGAGAGGCACAAGAATCAGAGACCCACTCATTCGCACACTCAGGAGACCCATAAAAATACTAAACCGAAGCTATAATATATCTTAAGAGAACATGGTGCCGACCAGAAGATCTTTTTGTATATTCTTAATATCAACCAATTATATGCATCATGACCATAATGAGAAAAACTTAAATAAATTTTAATTTGTTTTTTTTTGTTTTTTTATTAATTTATTTATTTATTAAAAATTTCTGTCTCTTCCCCGCCACGGCCTCCCATTTCCCTCCCCCTCCCCCAATTAAGTCCCCCCCCACCTCAACCCGAAAAGCATTCAGGGTTCCCTGTGCTGTGGGAAGTCCAAGGAACCCGCACCTCCATCCAGATCTAGTAAGTTGAGCATCCAAACTGCCTAGGCTCCCACAAAGCCAGTGCGTGCAGTAGGATCAGAAACCCATTGCCATTGTTCTTGACTTCTCAGTTGTCCTCATTGTTCGCTATGTTCAGAGAGTCCAGTTTTATCCCAGGCTTTTCCAGACCCAGGCCAGCTGGCCTTGGTGAGTTCCCAGTAGAACATCCCCATTGTCTCAGTGTGTGGGTGCACCCCTTGCGGTCCTGAGTTCCTTGCTCGTGCTCTCTCTCCTTCTGCTCCTGATTTGGACCTTGAGATTTCTGTCCGGTGCTCCAATGTGGGTCTCTGTCTCTGTCTCCTTTCATCGCCTGCTGAAGGTTAATATTCAGGAGGATGCCTATATGTTTTTCTTTGGGTTCTCCTTATTTAGCTTCTCTAGGATCACTAATTATAGGCTCAATGTCCTTGGTTTGTGGCTAGAAACCAAATATGAGTGAGTACATCCCATGTTCCTCTTTCTGGGTCTGGCTTACCTCACTCAGGATAGTGTTTTCTATTTTTACTGCTGAGTAGTACTCTAATATGTATATATTCCATACTTTCTTCATCCATTCTTCCATTGAAGGGTATCTAGGTTGTTTCCAGGTTCTGGCTATCACAAACAATGCTGCTATGAACATCGTAGAGCATAAACTTTTGTTGTATGATAAGGCCTCTCTTGGGTATATTCCCAAGAGTGGTATTGCTGGGTCCAAGGGTAAGTTGATCAGTAATCTACAACACATGGGCACAGGAGACCACTTCCTACATATAACCCCAGCAGCACAGACATTAAGGACCTCATTGAATAAATGGGACCTCCCGAGACTGAGAAGCTTCTGTAAAGCAAAGGACACTGTCGCTAAGACACAAAGGCAACCCACTGACTGGGAGAAGATCTTCACCAACCCCGCAACTGACAAAGGTCTGATCTCCAAAATATATAAAGATCTCAAGAAACTAGACCGTAAAAGGCTAATCAACTCAATTATAAAATGGGGCATTGAGCTGAACAGAGAATTCTCAACAGAAGAACTTCAAATGGCCAAAAGACACTTAAGGTCATGCTCAACTTCCTTGGCGATCAGGGAAATGCAAATCAAGACAACTTTAAGATACCATCTTACACCTGTCAGAATGGCTAAAATAAAAAACACCAATGATAGCCTTTGTTGGAGAGGTTGTGGAGAAAGGGGTACACTCATCCATTGCTGGTGGGAATGCAAACTTGTGCAACCACTTTGGAAAGCAGTGTGGTGGTTTCTCAGGAAATAAATTTTAATTTGACAATGGGGAACTGATTACAGCATATGGCTGAGGCTCTATCCAGAGAAGCATAGCATGATGATTAAGATTATATGCGCTGAAGTTCTGAGACAGGTGTTCCGTTCCCTCTTTAGAACCTAAGAGTATATGACCTTGACCAAGTTACTTAATTCTCAAAACTTCACTTCCTTTATCAGCATGGAGATAATACACACTAGGCAGAGTTGTTTTGTAGCTTAAGTGAAATAATCTATGTAAAGTTTCGATCAAAGAGTAAGCACTTAGTAAGAATACCTGCTTTTATTATGCTGAAGTATAAATAGATCTGGTAATGATTTACATGAATTCTTCATCCTCTAAAGGCTTATAAGTGGAAGTTTGGGGAATCATTTTCTTTCTGGCTCAGCATCCTCCAGCCTGTTGTGAGAGGATGCTAGAATCAACCAGAAGATGCTGAAGGAAAGACTGGCCTATTATAGAAGCAATCTCAAGAAAAGTGTGCTCATTAGGGTGAAATATTGGCATAAGCCATGCATCAACCTCTTCATCCAACCAACAAATGGATATTACACATCTACCAAGCAAGGGATTAAGAGACTCAGCAGCAAAATGAGTCAGCTGACTTCTTGGAGCAAGATGAGGTTCTTCTATTTGGGCACATGGTTACTGCTAGATACAGGAATTAAGAAACCAAGGAAGCATTTTATAAAGTTGGAGAACACTTGGCAGGGCCCAGGAACTGAGTTGGTAAAATGATGGCAAAGCCATTTTTTATGCATCAAATCACAACCTACTTAGGTTTTCTGTGCCCAATTAGGTTCACTTCACCAGTAGGCTTGCTCAGTGAGTGAATGAGAAGCTGTCAGTCAAATCCAACCCACTGTCTGATTTTGAATATGATGTTTTATTAAAATACACCCATATTTATTCATTTACAGATTTTCTGTGGCCATTTTTGTGCAAAGTCAAGAGATTGAAGCAGAGGTAGTATCAACCATCAGTCATGACATATAATGCCTAATCCTTTATAGAAACTTTGATAGACTGTGGTCTTGGTGAGTAGAACTGGAGAAATGATGTGGGAAGTGACATCAGGCTTACAACGTTTCCCTTCTGCAGTTCCAGGAGCTGTTCCTCTTGAGTCCATCCAGGGAGGGCCCTTTGAGGAGAAGATCTACATCCAGTGGAAACCTCCCAATGAAACCAATGGGGTCATCACACTCTATGAGGTAAGGAAGCTCCTGTGCCGCTTCAGATAGTTCAGCTTCATTCAGTGAGCTACTTCAAGGGCGTAGAAGTGAGTGAGACACAACTTGGGCATATAGTTGGGCTGTTTTGATTATCCCAAAGACAAATACATGTGGATATGCCTTGCATTGATATTATCGTGGTTCGGAGGAGTGATCTCTTCTACAAATGGGTCAATAGTTTAAGGCATCAGGTTGTCCTGATGTAAAAGAGAAAGACCTGGAAGACAGAAGTTAAAGTTTGTACAGAAACCACAGTGCTCATGGCAAATCACCATATATATATATATATATATATATATATATATATATATATATATATCAGTTCATGGGTTTTAGAAAGACTCCTATAGTTATTTTCTGTTTCAAGGGTAAAAGATTCCTAAGTTTTAACTTGCTGTATACGCAAAGCATATTATATCATTAGCCAACTGGTAGTTCCTAATCCTCCCACCCATCAACAAGGTTTTTTCTTATCATACATGAAATAGATCATATTCAGGAGGAGCACACCTACCAAGCAGACAACTGAAGATGATTAACCAAGCTCTCTAGAGGTCTGTTGGAGAACAAAAACATAACTATCTCCCCAAAGGCTGATAATCTAAGTCAAGAACCAGCATGTGGGTAAAATTGCCTTACCTATAATTTATGTATTCTGAGACAGCATGAGCTTCTAATACTGGACAAAGTAGAAAACAGAGCGATAAAGATGAGGGGCCTGGATGCTGAAGTTAAAAATGGTATACATTGTGTCCTAAAAGCTGGTCCATAGTCTCAGGTCCTCCTTGGTAAGCTCCTCCTTTCTTCAGACCTGATCCCTCATCTATAAGACGTAAGTGCCAATCACTGCTTCAGACTATAACACATCACTCCCAGGCTGAGATGTGAAACCTAATCTGCTCAGGGACTCACGCCACTAAGCAACCATGCAGAGACAGGCACCCGCAAAGTGCTTGGAAGGGAACTAGGCACAGTGTAAAGCTTTTTTGAGTCAAGGATCAGGGTTGATCTAATGCACCCATAAGCTTTCTAGAGACATGAATGGTCCACGGATATCTATGAAGCAAGAGGTTATCAGCATGTACAAAACACCTTGTCTCACTGGACACCTGGTTTCAAAAGATCTATATAATGTCCTCATTTTAGAAAGTTATTTCTGGGACCTTGGTACAGCTCTCAGGATTAATGCTTGGAAGGAGAAATACAAGCACAATAATGTCTATGATCCTTCTTGGGCCACAGAGAAAAATATTTCCTTCTGTGTTTATTAAAAGAGAAACATTCATATTGGCACATTTGACTAGGTAGGGAATAGTCAAAATATTGTCTGAAACAAAAATCCTATAAATTCACAGTTGTGTGTTTTTCATTGTAGAGACCACAATCAGAGAGAAATAGAGGAAGGGAAGGAAAGAGACAGAGACAGACAAACTGACATGGAAATTTATTGTTCATAGCAGCTTGTTTTTCATACAGCAGGGTAAAGATCCATGATTTAGAGAGTGATGGTCCTATCACGTGAAATTTCTCCATTGTAGAAGCATACACATTCAGAGTTCATGGACCAGCAACATCGAAAAGATTTTAGAAACCAACATAAGCTAATTTACCATCTCTTATTAACATTTAATTTAAAAAGACATAATTCCAAAGCTACAAAAGGATATCATTTCAGAATAAAAGTCTCTGAAATTGAGTGAATTTAGCTTTATGAATAGCTCATGGTAATTGCCTTATTTTTCTCATTCAAAATGATGACAGCTTGGTCATGAAAGGCTCTGCTTCTTGCACTTACCTGCTCTTGGAAAGCCCTAGGTTCCACTCTTTTAAAAGCGTCCCTGAATCTCCGCATAGACTTCTTTCTCAAGAGCTCATCAGCTTTTATATCATAGGACTGTGCATTGCTCTGGACTAGCAAAGCAATACTTGCCATTCTGTGATTAGACTAAAGAAACAGATGGACAGAGAAGTGGCCCAAACACAGCTGTGAGTGAGATATGTGGATTTGTAGGATCTGTGTGAGGTACAATCTCTGGAGCCCTTAGACACAAGGTAATAGGAAGATGGAGAATCTTGTCTGACTTATTTGATTGTGAACCCAGTGCCATGTGGAGACTCGAAGACCTGAATTAATTTCCATAATGGACTCTTCTAGAGAGGGCTCTGTGGCGATATTTTCAAGTAACTCTGTGGGCTATGATTATAGAGAACCAAGGCCAGTAGATTGCTACTGACTGACATTTCTGTGAGCCACTTGAGAACACACCAAAACTCTTGGGGGATTCTGTTTTTGTGTGTCTTGTCCATTGTATTCCGTGTGTAAGCATGACTGGGACGGTGCATGTCACAAGCTAACGAGGACAAAGCATGGTAAGAATGTTAATGTGGAGGTCAGGCACCAGATCAGAATCCAAGTTTGCCTCATTACCGTGTGAGGACTGTGACACATCGGATATCCCCTTAGGACTGCAGGCTTCTCGACTGGCAAAAACCTTGAAAAATAGTAATGTAATTTACTAGATGAGGCTGCTGCAAGGGTTCATATTAAATACGTATTTAGCACAGTCTTGGAATTTAGAAGTAATGTGTTATCTATTAACACTGCATAGAAATGAGGAAATTGAGGGACAGAAATGTGACATGTCACGCGGTCATCAGTTAGGATGGCATATCCTGTCTCCTGAACTCAGGAGAAGCCTCTGATAAAACACAGTGTGGCTCATGGACCAGCACTGCCTGGGAGCTTCAGAAATGCAATGCACCAGGCCCCATCAGTACTTCCTGAGCCACAGTCTCCAGTGTAACCAAACCCTGATAGATTCATAACAACTGAGAAGAGCTTTCCTAGAAACGTGGGATTTTAGAAAGTTCTTGCAGTTGACAGAAGAGCATGCACTCTTGAGCAGAGAGAGGTGGGGTTCACTCCACAATGAGCTCAAGCTAGCCTTGTCCCTGAGAACAAGCAGTAGACCTTGCTTTTAGAGACATCTATTGCGAAATATGTGTTTATGAGGCAATTTCCAAATTTAATTAGATGAAACCAATTTGCTTTTTAAAATTAGGATCTAGCTGTAATTTCCAGAGAGGAATCCATAAATTACAAAGCACTCTCTTCTAGCCTCAACAAAAACCCTAATATTTTGTTACAGAGAAAAAACTAGGGTGACACAAATGGAAGAGAAATTCGGATTTTCTGTGCCTTTCTATATACAACCCAACCTCGACTCACCAAAGCCAAAGCAAAAGCATGCACACATGTGTGTGCACACACAAAAACCCACACACACACATGAGAGAGAGAGACAGACAGAGAGACAGAGATACAGAGAGAGATAAAGAGAAAGACTAGTTCCCATTGCTGAAACCATGTATCTTAAACAGAGTGGGTCCAAGCAGTGCTCCAACAAAATTTCTTCCCCTTTAAATCCACATCACACAGCAACCTCTGGAGTTATCCTTAAACAATCTTGTACCCCCCAAATCCAAGCGGCTTTGATTAAGTACCATTCTGTCTTTGAACTCTGGCCTCCATTTGATAATCTGACCACACCAGAGGCGAAGAATCTCAAGCTACAGAACCATGGCATTAGAACTTCAGTCAGCAAGATCCTCCGCTGGTAACTCCCATGCACAGTTGAGCATACCAAGCTCTGTTCTGAAAGGTATTCTAAAATTCCACCTTTTGGACCTTTAGAAGGAGGCAGTGGAGGTAGTGAAAGAATTACAAACTCATCTAGAAACATCTGCTTGAAGGAAGCATGACAGTCGTGCATGGAAGACATGGCTGTCTGCTAAGGAATGCTCTTTACGGTGGGCTCCAAAGAGCCGAGTATTTTCATCAACAGTGTAGAAATCTTGCTATTCACACAGATTTGACGCCTGAGTGGGATTCCAAGGTTCATCAGTCAGGGCCTAGATGTGAAAGAAGGACAGGGACAACCAGAATTCCTCCAACCCAGACCATGACAATAGCCGGAATGAGGTCACTTAGGGCAAAAACCTGTCAAGCAATTGTCTCAAAGTTCTTCAATAAAATCACTGAGAGACAAACTGCTCAGAGCTCATGAAAAATAGTAATCAATATGTGTTTTTGTTCCAATTCAATTAATTGTGCTCATCTCTGCCCCAAAATAAAATTCACACCACATGAGGGAATTGGGCCAGAAGATGTTACACTTGCAACTGGGTTAACGAAGTGTGAAAATATTTAAAATTCAGACATATGAAGCTTACCAGTAAGCCTTTCTGTTTAGCAGTCAAAATCACCAAGTTTCTAATTACAGAGTATAAATCTGAGAAGCTTAACGGGAATGAGAAGACCCTAATGAGGCAGGAATGGGTGTCTTGATTATACTAGACTTGATTGACATTTATCTTGCAAGCTATTCTAGGTACCCAACATTCAGAGTTAAGCAAAACACAGACTTTGCCTCAATAAACAAGGCAGCATTGCTGTGTGGGAACGCCTTTAAAAGGTATGATAGGTCGGAGAATTGTCAATATTTTTCCAGCATACAGATGGCTGGATTCAGCCTGAACATAAAGCAGGGACTCCGGAAATCAGCATAGTAGAATGCACTCCAAGACGGCAGCGAGTTCTGAGGCAGAGGAGCTTTGAGCAGGATCAGAGCGAACAGCAACTTTGATGGAGAGAGGTAGCCAGCTGTGTGTAAGATCAGGGTTAAGGGCTCAAAGAGGAGGCTTCTGGACCTGGATGCATGCACACACCACCTTCTGCCCTTTAGCTTGAGCACAGTGAGTACTTAGGCCCCACCAATACTGGGCTCTCATGTCTATGGTCCACAGAGAAACATTGGGAAGGATGCAATATGGTCCAGACGGACAGGAGGTAGGAAGGGATCCGCTGAATCATGACTAATACAACCCTAAGCCTGAATTCGAATAATTTAAGACAGATCTGTGTTAATTAGGATATAAGATTTCCATAATGCAGACCACTATGGGGTCTGGTAAGCCAGGCTGGTAACTAGATAAAGAAACCTCATGATTGTTTTGAATTGCTAATGACAGAAATATGAACATTATCTGTTATCCCAGATGCTGTACAGAGAATCCACAGGAAGTTCTATCATTTCTCCTACCCAAATAGTCCCAGGTCAGGCCAAATGGCCCCATTTCCACCAAGCCTATTCTGAGTGCCATCTGATTCCTGGACCATTTAGTGGCTCTTGTCTGCACCCAACCATACCCCACTCCCAGTGCACTGCCGATTTCATCATGCCAATCATGTTCCTTGACCTCCCCTGCATTTTAGGACACTGAGTCATCTAGCCTCTGCTTGCCTCTTCTATTTGAGTTCCTATTAATTGCTATGTCCCAGCTCCCCCAGCCTTCCATCACTTTCTTAGGCTCCCCAAGTTTCCTGCAACCTTTAGAACGCCATCCTTCCTGACTTTTTTCCCTTGTTAGGTTTTGTTCCTCCTGTTCTTTACTTACAAGAGGATTTGCTCTCTACTTCCCTCTTTGTGCCAGACTGATTCTTCTTGTTTACGTTTTAGCCACTTGCTTTTTTAAATGCTTTTCCACAGACCACACTCAATTTGATTATGTACCATACTGTAGCCTTATTTAAGCCCTTGGACTTTTAGCACCATGAGTTATGGGCTCTGCGATGATTAATTTTCTGTGTTATCTTGGCTAGGTCACAATGTCTAGAAGTGCGGTCAATCGTTACACTGCACACTTTTGTAGAAGTGTTTGGGGTGAGATTAACTAGACAAGTGTACTGTGGATAAACCAGATTGACTTATATAATATGAATAGGGCCCCCGCCAATCAGGTGAAGATTTGGGTAAAGAGAAGGCTGAGCTCTGCTGAGTGAAAGGAATTCAGCCAGCAGACCTTCAGATCTGAACTTAAAACATCAGCTCTCTGATTCCATGTCAGCCTTTAGTCTTGAACACCCAAAACTGTAGGTTCTGCATAATATGTACTCATTGAACATTCTTTAAATGAAAGTGTAGAACTGTGCTTTGTCTTATCACGAGGTATGGGGAATTTATGTCTAAGTTATTTAGTGGTTTAAACCTGGTTAAAGATTAGTGTTGCCTCTTATTACTCCTCAGTTTTACTTTGAACCTAAAACTCTCCCAAGAAGGGAACCCACTTTTGTTTTCCAGACAGGGTTTCTCTATGTAGCTTTGGAGTCTGTCCTGAAACTAACTCTTGTAGACCAGTCTTGCCTCGAACTCACAGAGATCCACCTGCCTCTGCCTCCCGAGTGCTGGGATTAAAGGCATGCACCACCACTGCCTGGCAGAAAGGAACCTATTTTTTTTATCACATTTTGAACCCTTGAGAAATGTATGTAAATGAATAATGAGATAGTTACACCAATGAGTGAATAGCTAGATAGGTTTCACTGCAGTCCAAATAGCTAAGGAATTCTTTCAGAGGGTCCTAGCTGTGTGATTTGAGTATATTTGTTTGCCTGTTAATTTTAAATTTATTGAAGAAACTTCAATGAAGATAATACAAGATGTCAAATAAGTACAATGCAAAATAAACCCAGCCTCTACTATCCTATTAAGTACCTGCTAAAAAAAAAACACAGCCTGGACAATTGCTTACTCCATCTTAGTGGGCTAGCCTCTACCTGCTTCCGATGCAAGACACTGAAGCCAACTTATTCCTTATTCATAGATAGATGCAAGGTGCCTATGCTCTTAAAGGCTTAAATTTTGAGAAGCCCTGGTTGGCCTTTCCCCCCTCAAGATTACTGCATGAATAGGGTATGCGGTATTGGCAGACACACTGGGAGACAGCATTGCATCACCATCCCTTTATGTTTGATAATTGCCTCTTATAACTCAGATGCAGTAGCCCACCACAGACTTTATTTATGACTCTTCCGCCTCTCCTAGATAGCAGAAATTGGTTCTATTGTTTTTCATAAAATTAAGAAAGATACACATGCACACAACACATAATATTTGCCCAGAGGTATTTCCTAAATTTTAAAAGCCGGGGCTCTGAGATGTCTGGGAGCCATTTCTTATTTTAGATCCCCCAGCTCATCACTCACTCCTCATAGGATGCTTCCTTCCAGAGACTTTAGACATGTAGGCATCTCTGGGTAGATGCCACAGACAGGGCACGGTGTCTGAGTATAAGAGGCAGGATGACGGGTATGTTACTAGGAACAGCTCTGCTTGAAAAGGCTGATTTCTGACTCTCAGAGTCTTGAAGGAAGGAGACGTGTGCTGAAGTAAGTTGCATTTATGCACGTAGGTTCATTATTACCACCTGTCATTCCCCTGCAAGATACCAATGGTGCCTATATATTTGCCTTGGGTGCTCTGTTTTATTCTATTACACCATGGGTATCTGTGATGGAGCCGGGGAACATGGTGAAAGACATCATTAGATGTGTAGCACATGTTACTTAAGAACAGAAACTCATTCTCCAGGCAATAGGTTTTCCAGAAGAGACATCAGTCATTCAGTTCAGCTGTAAACTGTGGGAGCCATTGCATGGGAATGCAGTGTAGATATGCAAATACATTTGTGTTTGAGTGTTGGTGTGTTTGTGGGAGAGTTTATATTTTGTGAGTCTTTTTTGTGTGTGCTGGTGTGAGTATAAATAAGTGTGTGTTCACATCTGATGAGGCATCTGTGATTAGTATTTACCCTTATACCATACTCAGCTTCCTAACTCCTTCCCTAGAATTGCTCCAGCTCACGGTAGAGAGGACGGTAACCTCTTGGGAGAGCTGCCCCGTCATCTCAAGAGGCTCCCAGTTGTAGCTCATGAACTTCTTGTCATAATATCATTCAGACATTTGCTGAGGGGAAATTTTAGATTAAAGAAAAAAATCTCCTGGAGAGATGAAGGATGAACATGAACCATGATCTTATCCCTGTATTTGCCCAGGGTGGCCTCTTTCATGCTTCTTATATGGAACTGCATTTTGATGCACTGCGTGGGACCAGAACCTTTGTAGGGGACCCCTCTGTACACAGTCACATGACTAGTGAGGGACACTTCCCCTGGTGGCCATGTCCTTTTCAATACACTGCCCAGAGGCGGTGTGTAAGTTGCTGAGAACGTCTTTAAACATCGTTGGTTGTTCTCTTTTCATGGCTGATGTTTTACCACTCACTTCTATGGAATTCTGCCAGTCTGGGCAGTGCGGCTTTGCTTTTAAATGGCTGCGTGGTGTTTCTGTTTGGGTCAGACTCCTTTAGTGTTCAGGACATAAATGAATTAGAGCTGCAAGTTTTCATCTGCTATCAGGACAGGTGGTAGTTCCGAGCCCCTGGAGGCTGGAATTCAAATTTGCCATTGATTCCAGCTTATCTCTGTCATTGTTTAGGAAATAGCAGATGGCTTTTCTTCTCCTCCCCAACCGAATTGGATCTTTTCTTTTCATTACTTTTTACTTTGCTCTTAACTTGGAAGAAGTAATTCCATTACAACTGGCACCAAAGAACAGAACTTTGCTCTAATTTCTTGTGGTTTCAATGCATGTAGACACATATATACAGACACATAACACATGAACACATAGTCATACAAACACCTGGATGATTAGGCCCACACATATAGAATATGTATGTACATGCCTATATGCACAAACACATATATATGCATGCATATATGATACATGTATAATAGACAAGCACATGCAAACACACAAATGGATACACTTGCATATGCATAGAGATTTGTATGTTCATACATATGCATATAATGCATGCATATATATATATAAATCTATCTATATATGTTTATATGCATACACATGCATGCCTGCATACCATGTCCTTAAATTTGTCATAAAGGTGCTCATGGCTTTCTTGATTTCTTATTTTGTTCTAGGCATATTATTAACATGTGTCTTTTACTGAAAGTCAGATTGGGAATTATTCAGTTAGGAAAATTAAATTATTCACTTTTGGTGTTCCATTGGCAAATGATGAATTGGAATTAGTCCTCCTCTAGTTTGGGTCTTAGTTTCCACATTTATTAACTAGGAGATTTAACCAATAGACTCAGGGGGTCTTGCAGGCCCTGACATAACCACTTGAGGGCCAAAAATTAGATTAATGCTACTCCTAGTTTCATGAAGCCCTTACCTTATTCTTCTATGTGAGACCTTTTTGTTCATTCTGTATGTGATCTTCTTATTTATCCATTCATGCATAGCAGGTCATTTATTAGACATGCAGAATTTTGAAGTACCTTTCATATACTTATTATCTACAGAAGTCCATGTATCTATTTATATCTTTTCAACTCATCCTTCTGCCTCTTCCAGTGTTCTGAATGCTCTACATAATATTTTCACATTTTATATAGTTTTATAATAAACATTTCTCTGTAATCATTTGAAGTATTTTCATTCTAGGTTATATTCCTAACATGCCTCCCTATTGATGAATATAACTGTAGTTCATTCCCCTTGACTGCTGTCTATTAGTCCATCATTTGAGTTATTAGAATGTACCTTGCACACACAAGGGATTGCTCCCACGAGGTTATTTTTATCAGTGTACTGGAGTGAGCACCATCCATTCAGGTCAGGTAACACAGGACTGAAATCTTAGCTATTGTTAGTAACGAGGCAGGAGGATCACAAGTTGAAGGTGTTCCTGGTCTAAAGAGTGAGTTCACAGTCAGTTTGGGAAACATAACTAGCTCAGTGGTAGCTCATTTGCCTAATAGTCATGCAGTCCCAGGTTCGATCCCCAGTACTAACAAGAGTACCACTATACATTACTTCTATTTATTCAAGTATGTGTTTTGTCCTGTGTGTGAATCTAGAAGATGGGTAATGTGTTATAGTTAACTCTGTCCCCAAAAAGCCAAACAATTTTCTGAACTAGTTTAACCAGTTAACATTATTTTAAGAAAAATACAAACACCATGATGACTTTTGGAGCCTTTTTCTTTTGATATTGTCATGCTCCTTTTGGCCAGGTAAGTGTCAAATGGCATCTAGTTGCTTCTCCCCATATAACCCCAAGATCATAAATAATCCTGAATAAGGCTGAATCTCCGCCTTTCCTTGTTCATCTGTATTTCATTCTCTGTGAGATTTCTACTCTTGCCATTTGCCTTTAAATTAGATTGCACATTCCTTTCTCTTGCTATGTGATGCATTTCAGAACATATTTTGATACTTATCCTCTTAGTTACCCACATAGCTTGATACGTTTACCCTCTGTAAGTATATTTTGAAAACATAAGTCTTTTATTATCAAATTCAGTCTTGGATTGTCTTAGTACAAGTCTCTGTTCCTGACAAGTCCTTCTCTAACCTGTAGACAGAAGTTTCTGTCCTGCCTGGTCCTGCAGCCATTCGGTTCCAAAGAAACACACAGAAAATTATATTAATTATAAACTTCTTGGCCTATTAGCTCAGGCTTATTATTAACTAGCTCTTATAACTTAAATTAACCCATAATTCTTATCTATGTTTAGTGGCGTGGCACCTTTCCTCAGGAAGCATTCTTATCTTGCTTCCTCTGTGTCTGACCAGTGACTGATTCTCTGCCTTTCCATTTCCTAGAATTTTCTTAGTCTGGTTGCCCCACCTATACTTCCTGCCAGGCCAATGAGCATTTAATTGAGCTAATACAAGTGACAAATCATTACAGTGTACAAAAGCATTATCCCACAGCAGTTCCCCTTTTTTTCTTTTCAAAATAAGTCTACCCTAACCCAAGTCAAGAAGAATAATTTCCTGTATTTCTACTAATATGTGTAAGTTTTGCTCCTGAGATAGGTGTTTTATCCATTTGCAGTTACTTTTATATATGGTGCAAGATGGAATATACAGTGTGCTTTTTCCAGTGTGGAATAAATACTTTAGTTGAGTCATCTCAGTTTACTTTACTAGCTGTATATCTAGTTTACCCCTAAATTCTTGATATGTTTTATATTTTCTTCTGTGATTTCTGTCTTCCACTGGCCTCAATAACAACCACACATGTCCAAAATTATTATGGTGCCACGTTTAACCTGAATCTCTGATAGAGCACATCCCTCTGCCTCATCCTTCAAAATATATTCTTGCCCCAGGGGCTTTCATTTTAGAATCTACTCATCAAATTTAATGAAAACATCTGCTGTCATTTTGATTAGAATAGCATTGACTATGTAAAACTATATGCGGGTAATTGACATCTTTACAATATTAAATTTATCTATATTTAGGCTAGTTTTAATATCCCCCTTACTTTTATTACCTTACTTATAGAGGTGTGTTGTGTTTCACATAAAACCAGAACTGCCTACTTTGGTCAGAGGAATTGTGCTTCTCACTCTTATTTCCCTGTAGTCTCCATGGCCATCTCTTCTGCCTCCGTTTATTATGCTCAGAGCTCTTGGTTGTCAGAAAGCTCATGTGCCTACTCTTCCTTGGCCAACTCATTTTACTATACACCTTTTACGTTCTCAGAAAGACCCCCTCTAATTGCCCTAAAATGAGACTTTCCCCTGCACAATTGTTTATCATTCTTATATAACATGCCATAATTTAGCATTATAGTATATTTATTTGTGTCTCCCTATATTATAATTGCTGCGCTGTGAAGATAAGACCTGCATATGTAATATTCACAATAGGAAAGAATGCAATTCCTTATGTGAGACCAACTGATTGCAAATGTGATTTGTTAATGCATGAGGATTGGAGTTTTTTCTAGTGATAGCCAAGCTTGCAATAGCTTCATTCACAGACACAACCTGATAGGACCATGTGAAATCTCAAGGGTCTATATCAGATTCTTTAGCAGTAATCTTTAATGGCATGTATGATACCCAAATGACCAACAAGTTTGCATTTAACTCATGAAATTCAGTTTCTTAGCCACAAACTTGCTAAAGCTCTGGGTCTTTGTTTATACCTCTGTTCCATATCCTAGAACAGTACCTGCTAAAAACAGACACTCAGTAAATAATTGCTTGGTAGATAAAAGTGCACTTCAAACTTGAACCAAATCTCCTCCCATAAGATTATTTAATGAGTCTGTTCATGTCTCTGTGTGTACATGTGTGTGCAAGCATGCCAGGAATGAATGGAGGACAGAGGTTGACTTTGTGTGTTCTTTTCTACCGCCTCTACCTCCGTGTGGATTCTATGTTTGTTTGTTACTGTGTTTCTTAGTGAACCTGGAGCTCACTGATTGGCTAGACTGACTGGCCCAGCAGCTCTGGGGAGTCCACCTGTCTTCCTCTACTCTGGTGCTAGGATACCACCCATGTGTCACCATGCCCAGAAATAGGTGTTAGAATCTGAATTTAAGATTTAGTGTTTGCATAGCAGACATATCACCGACTGAGCCATCTCCTCATCCTTCACGGCTTAATGTTTTTTTAAACAAATAATTTATTATCTAAGAATCTTAGTGACATTCTAACATCACATCATGACATGCGGAGAGGGAGTAGAAAGTCACTCCTATGTGTGTTCCTTTGCACACCAGCATTTTATAAACAGATTCATTTTCTTTCTGGACACCATCAATTTGCAGCATCTCTGATATGTTGATGATCACATTTTGACTTTTCACCATGTCCAACACATTTCCATTTCTGTGTAATCCTCTTTATCTCATTTAATGGCTCTCTGGCAACACAGGCTATGCCTTACTTTGTAATCACTTTATTTGGGATGTGTCAATTGATCTTTCTGGGATGTAGAACAGAATTGGGAGACATAGGAGTGAACTTCCCTTTAAACAGCTGGTGAGGAGAGGCTGACTCCTGCTTTCCGTCCCCCTCTTATAGATTTGTCGGCAGCAAGCAGAAGCACTCATATGCCGCCCATTGATCGCAAAACTCTGCTCAAAATAATAGCTCTCTGTGTTCAATAGAAATGGATCTAAGGGAGGAGAGTAGAATAATATGTCCAGCTTGGGATGGAAATCTATACGCTCAAGGTTAGGAGACTGGACATAGATTGCTCCTTGTTTGAAAACTTAGCTTTCAGATTGTTATTTCCTAAAAGAAGGAGATGCATGGATGGCATAGATGTGTACTCACTTTCTCTAATACCTATTCCCATATAAATGCCAATAATCCACCAGGAAATGCTCTTCTACAGAAACTGCCGTGGCCTCTGGACTCCTCTCAATGTCAAGACACTAGAGGTGCTTATTTCCAGTCAAATGAGCTCCGGCATTCAGGATACAGCATGGCTTCAGAGCCTTGGTGGGTGGCGGTGAAACGCGAAAGTTGTCAGTCTGTCTCATAGAATTTCGTTTCTCTTTGTGCTTTTATTGTTGTGTTTTAATTTTAAAATATTATGTAATGTGTGCTGGCATTTTTGCCTGCGTGAGGTGTGTGTGTGTGTGTGTGTGTGTGTGTGTGTGTGTGTGTCCTCGCACGTGCACACACACACACCAGCCGACTGAGGAGGGCTTCTAATCCCCTGCACCTGGAGTTACATTGTGAGCCACAATGTCAGTTCTGGGAATTGAACCTGAGTCCTTTGCAAGGGTATCCAGTTCTTTTAACCCTTAAGCCTTCTTTCCAGCCCTGCCCATGTGTTCTTGGTACTAATTTGTACATAGCTTTTCCAGTCTAAGCCTATTTTCATTTCAAACACTTTTTGCAATAGTTATAGTCTTTATGGACATTGACATAATACCCTCAGGGACCTGAGAATTATGGACCAAGCAAATGAGACAATATGAAACCCTTGTAAAGCTCCCTAGACACTGTCGTCTACCCTGAGCTGTGTATGTCCTGTCAGCTGTACACTGAGACAAGGCCTGCACATGTCGGGATCAGAGTCATTTCAATGTGGAGATTAGAATCAACTCAGAGAGTCCGTGGGATCAGAAGTATTAAAATCAAATTGGGCAACTGGTGCTGTTCTCGAGGTTGTTAGAATCAACACAGAGAGTCCGTGGGACCAGAGGTATTAAAAACAAATTGAGCAACTGGCTGTGGTTTCTGAGGATCAACCTACTCACAAAAGGGCCCAAGCCTGTGTGTGGAGGTGCAGGGAGCATGTCAAGACCAGTTTTCCTTTGGTGACCTCCTAGAAAGGACCATTTGGGGCACGTTCCCCCCATCTTCCAGGCATCAAGACTAACCCGAACTGAAGTTTTCATTGGTCCTTTGACCTAGGTTGCATGTGGTTGAAATTTCCCAGGAAGGTATGACGAAGGTAAAATTAAGACCAGAACTGGTGAGCTCCCTTCACCCACAGCTGTTATTTCTTCTTACCAAGGTGTACTTCTGCTCTTTTGGAGTTTTTGGAAGATGCCCATGGGACCTGACCCAGGAAAACAGCCGTCATCCCCAGCGTTAGTCACTGTAGCTGTTACTTCGCATGCTGATGTGATGAAATGCCCCGACAAAAAACACGAAAGGGGCTAAAAGGGTTTGGTTCACAGTTTAACAATGCTGTCCATCCGGGAAGGGAAGTCAGAGCAGCAGGAGTCCAAGGTGGCTGGTCAGGCTGAGCGCACCATCGCATGGTGGGAAGGTAGAGTGATGGATGCTGCTGCCCAGCCGCCTTTCTCCTTTGTGTTCAGTCGGGGAGCCCTGGAATGGTGCTGCCCTCAGTGAAGGTGGCTCTTTCTACCTTAGTTTTACCACATCTAGTGAATCCATACAGGCATGCCTATGGGCTTGCTTCCTAGGTCATACTGGATCCTCTCATGCTGGCAATAGAAAGCCTCACAGACATGTTGTCAGTATTGATGCTCAGGGCTTTGCCCTTCCTTGCCTTCTGGGTCAGTGTGCTGTCTGCAGTCCTGGGACACAGTTCTCAGTACTGAAGCTTACATGTCTTACTGTGTAGAAGAAGGGAGTGACCTAGGAGGCCTTTCTGAAGAAGAGGCTAGAAGGGAGAAAGCCCACCCTTGAACAGTTCACCCACATTCATCATGCCTGAAAAACCTCAGGATGTCTTAAGGACCTTGTAAGCTTATGTTTCTCTGTGTGCTCCTCAACTATACCCTCATTCTGTAATCTTAGCCTCCCTCGGATAATTTTTATAACCACATTACAGAAATTTGATATTAGAGAAAAACACCTATAATTTCCTCCCCACTACAATTATTTTGTCTTGTGTTTTATCTTTATTAATATGCATACATTTTCACCTAACAATAATTACATAAAATTTGTTATTGTGATTCTTCATTAAGCATTTTATCACAATCACGATGCCTTTAAAGTACCATAGAAACAGCTTATCTTTTTTAATGACGGCATAATTGTCCATTGAGTATGCATTCCAGAATTTACTTTCCCATTTCTTTATTGTTTTCCCATATTTCATATGATGAACCAAGGCTTTTGGTAGCATTGTATCATGATGGAAAAAAAAAACATGACCTTCAAATCAGATTAACCTGAATTCAAACTCTGTTACTAATATTACCCAAATATCTTTGAGGCAAAATGAACTTATTTGGGAAGTTAGTTTATTGGCTTAATGTATAAACTAGTGCCTAAGCAAAAGCAATATTCAAACCCACAGTGCTGAAATATTGTAAGAGTTAGATATATTGCTGTAATAGCTACCAAGGAACCATTCAATGTCATAGCTGGCTTTTCTTCCTCCTCTGGGGAATGTGTTTTCTGTATTGAACAACCACCCTCCCCTTCACACACACACACACGCACGCACGCACACACACACACTCACAACTGCAGGGTTGAATGGGATGAATACTCTGTAACTCTTGGTACAGATTGCCAAATTGCTCTCCAAGTGCATTGCACCCCTATAAGCATGTGTTTTGAGTCTTGTGTTGAGCTTTTCTGCCAATCATCGAGTCTGGGAGGCAGGTCTTTGGCAGCCCACCAGAGATTTATGTCAGCTTTCATGATACCCTCGAGGAGGCTCCTGCGTGAAGAGCTCATCACACATGTTGGCAGATCCGTTTGCACTCTCCAAGGACGTGCTAGGAACACTTGCCTCATCATCTCCTGCTTCCTCCCTCTTCCTTGTGCCCGAAAGCAGAAAGTAGCATGTCTGGTTCCCAGGAGTAACCCGGAGCACCCGGACACCCCATGAGATCTCTGGGGTAGGTAGCCCAGGCTAGGTCACTACAGCATCTGCCATCAACTTCCCTGTGCTACACCACCAGGTGTGCCTGTCTGTTGCACTTGCAAGGCTTCCGTGAGCTCATCTGTAACAGATCTCCTGAGAGGTGTGCTGTACATGTCTCTAGGCCACACTCATTTATATTATAGTTTGGCAACTACAGTACTAAACTAGCTAAACTAGCTTCCAGCCAAGATTTTCTATCATACCAGGATGGCCTCCGTTTTAGAACGATGTTCTTTCTACTTCAGGATTCTCCTACCCTGCAGAACGTCTTTTCTGTATCTTTAGACTTGGCCCTTCTGGGTCAGCCCCAGAGCAAGCAGCGCTTCCATGGTTGAGGTGATCAAAATCAATTTGCTGAAACCTGGATCATAAAGTCACTCTATTGTTTAAAATCCACATTTGATTCCAGTTACTCTTAGGATAAGATCACAACTGCTCTTTATCATGACTAAGGATGCCCTCTATGAATGTCCCAGCCCTTTCTAACTTTCCTAGCAACTTGTTATTATTCATGTACATTACCCCAGAATCCACAGGGTTACATTGCAACCATTATCATATTCCATGCTACTCTTCTCTTCATTATCTAGGACACCATAGATATAGGATATACCTATATCATGTTTCCTTTATTGTATCCTCAGTACCCTGATAAAGGATCATCTCAGTAACATCTTGTACTTCTGTACTACCTGGATTAAGGGGTCATTCCTTGTTTTATAATAGTATTTTTTATTCTGCACCATGTCTCTTTATGTCTGCATTTATTGGTAGCTCAGAATTCTGACTTTCTAGAATGCATCCTGCTCATTGTTGAGTCTCAGGACCCATATCTGTGGCATCTTTCAGGGGTGACACCTGTGCTCATGTCTTTTCTACCTGCTGCCCCTTGCAAAAGATCAACTCACAGCTCCCACGTTGCTGCCTTCCTTTCTTGCTTCTGTTCCTCGGGATCCATTCTTGGCAGAACCGGGGAACCCTGTCTTCTCTGTGTCCTGATCCCTCCCATTTGGAAAGAACATAGATTCCTCAGTGTTACCTTCCAGGTTCTGGCCCCTGTCACTCCACTCTTCTCTCCCTCCCTCCAGTCCCTCTCCTACTAGGCTCTCCTGTTTCCTCCAAGGGGCCTATAGATTATAAATAATTCTCCATTAAATTATCTACAGTTATTCATTTGTTTCTGGAAGACCCCATTAAACTCCCATTATCATTACCATGCACCACTCTGAGTGCTTATCATTCTGTACTTTATTGAAACCTTATATCCCTTCATGGTAAGGGTTATTTTTCTGTTTAAACCCGGTACTTGGAGAGAGGAGTTAAGTTACCAAAGATCTCAGGACTGGTGGGGCCAGATTGAGAGGAGGATGCTTCATGCCCCAGTAAAGATGGCTTCATCATTATGGTTCAATTTGCAAATCTCATTCCACTTAAAGATTTTTTGCAGCTCAACAGAGGTATTCAACATTGTCCCTCCCTTTTATGCAATTGAATGGCATGCTTGACCTGATGGCTTTGGGAGAGCCCTGACATAAATTTCTGACACAAATATTCACTGTCTGGCCTGTCAGCATCAAAAGAAAATTGCAGAAGGCAAATAGGGATAATATTTTTTCATTACTGGGGAAAAGTTTCCCATCCCAAGTCAATTTTGAAAGATAAAAAAAAAAAATCATTTCCCCACATCTGCACAGCAGATATCAAAACAGGCAAGGCTCTCTGTGAACTGCAACTACAGCATTTCATAAAGTTCCTCATTTTCAATCAGTTATTTAAAAGAAAGCAAACTAAACACAACAAAGCAAGGTAGTCCTAGCCAGCTTAAATGGCTTCTTCTGTCCCCCAATAGATCAACAACCCAGTGACCATGTTCCATCTGCAGCTTAAATTTGAATAGCACACATTGTTTATTCTGTTCAAGGCAAGGGTTCTCAAATACATGTCTTGGAACCCTCATACAGGGTACCCACACATTTGCACTTAGGGGTTGTTATGGAGTGATTTTTGTGTGTCCCCCTCCAAATTCATAAGTTGAAACATAATGCCCCAAGTGGTGATGCTAAGAAGTGGAATCTTTGAAAGACTAAATGATAATTAGATGGATGAAGGGGCTCGGCCTTTGTGGTGGCATTAGGTTCCTTACGAAATAGTTCTGAAGCAGCTTGCTCACACTTTACACCCATACAGACATGGCTAGAAGGCACCATCTATAAGGAGGAGAGCCCCTGTCATACTGAGTCCGCAGGGACTTGTCCACCCATTATTATGAGCAGAACATCTCTGCTGTTTGTGAGACTTAGTCTATAGTAGTTTGTTGTGGCATCTCTAATAGACTATGACAGAGGTTTACCAGTGTTTCATCTGGAAAAATACTTAAAGTGAAGTAAAATGTTTACAGCTTTTGCTTATTCATCAACTCCCACAGTTCTTTTAGTAAATTGATGCCATGCATTTGCCAAGAGCAAATAGACAGCCATAGGAAGAACAGAAGGGAAAACGGTGAAGAAGGGAGAACATTGCATTCCAGGCAGTGGCCTCCCAACCCAGACAGGCTTTCAAAGGCCCTGTGCACCCAAAGGCAGACAGATCTGGCCCTTTCTTAGACCTACTAAATCAGACCTCACAGTGGAGGCAGGAGTTATAACCACCGAGGAATCCGCTGTGCAGGTGTATTTGAAAGCCACAATGGGAAATTCCAGTGCCTGGAGTTACCCTCCTGCCTCAGATCTGCTTGGGTCCCCAACATCTCCAGGACTCACACATCCATCACTTGGCACTCTTTAGCCTTAGTCATCTTTTCTAAGATGCGCCCTCCATCAACAGAGCCTATCCGGCAAACTCAAACAACTTTTATTGCCTTTCCATCCAGTGTGTTTTCTGACCTCAGAGCTTTTTCTCTGGACACCTGCTAGTTCCTGCTGAATCCTGCTGTTGGAGGAGAGGCCGCTTGTTGGTTTCTAGCCTGCCCAGCTAGCTTAGACCTGAAATAATCACACAGAAACTGTATTAATTAAATCACTGCTTGGCCCATTAGCTTTAGCTTCTTATTGGCTAACTCTTACATATAAATTTAACCCATTTCTGTTAATCTATGTATCAACATGAGGTCATAGCCTCATACATAAATAAAGAAATTGCTTTGGCCTGTTGATAGGGCAGAATTTGTGTAGGTGGGGAGGAATGGACTGAATGCTGGAAGAAAAAAGGGCAAAGTCAGAGAAATGCCATGGAACCACCACCAGGGTAAGACATGCTGAAACCTTAACTGGTAAGCCATAGTCACATGGCGATACACAGATTTTAAAAAAATGGGTTAAATTAAGATGTAAGAGTTAGCCAGTAAGAAGCTAGGGCTAATGGGCCAAGCAGTGATTTAATGAATACAGTTTCTGTGTTATTTTGGGGCTGAGAAGCTGGGTGGCTGGGACAATCAAGCAGTCCTCCTTTCAACATATTGGCACACCAACATGGTAGACTAAATCCATGTAATACTTCACCCAACTGCTGACTGAGATAAACCTAGCACGCAGGATACACTATAAAAGACCAGATTAATAGCATCCCCAAACAGCAGAAAGTAGTATGGACAGAATTATGCTCATATTCCCAAATAATGTTTATAATTGTTTGCTTACATTTAAAGGGGGATATGGTGTGTGTGTGTGTGTGTGTGTGTGTATGAATGAATATTTTGCATTGTATAGATCTTGATTTATTGAGACAAATTGAAGGTAAATTTTGTCATACTATATATGTATATTTCTGCTCTTGATTAAGATATTGTGTTTGTGTAGTTCATTTAAATACATAATGTATAATTAAAAAATATAGGTTAATAAATGGTCATCTAAATAATAGTCAAGACTGCAGTTATGTTAGTTAGGTTATCTAGATATAAAGAAATATATTGCAGTTAGGTAGGTTAGGTAGGCATTCTTCAAATCTTTCAGAGACCTTCAGAACATGGCATTTAAAATGTTTTTAAAAGTTTGGACATTTCATGACAATGAGACATGTTTGCTCCTGCCAGCACCAATTACTTCAAGAGGAAAATGGGCATAGAAGAGGCTCCTTATAGAGTTGATTAGCCATTTTGGAAAGAAACTGCTCTTTCCTGGACTGCTTAACTAGACATGCAGGTCCCACAGAAATGACTGCTAAATTTGTCTAAAGGTAAGACAGTCCTTTGGGGTTCTTGCTTCATGAAAGAGTCTGCTGGACATTCTGCAGGACACAGAAAAATGTGACAGACAAACTGCCAGTATAGGTGGAACTGTCTTTGAAATTTCCTGCTTCGTGCAAAAGTCTTATGGATACTATAGTCCTGTAGGCTGAAGATGGATGCCCCAATGGTATAGAAGAACTTTAGGTGACTGTCCAGGCAACGAGATGTTTCTGTCAATTCTAGAATTTTAAAATTCTACTTTTAGTACAGGAAGTACTAAAATGTATTTCCTGTTAACTTAAGTAATATTATATCCTTCTGCAGATTTTGATGGAGTTGAAGAATTTATAGTTATAGTTTTCCTTAAAAAGATAATGTAGATATAAATATTTTAACTATAATTCTTGCTTGATACCTGTTCTGTTATATGTAATTTTATTATGTTAAAGTTAAAACCTTCCTTTATTATTTAAACATAAAAGGGGAGGTGATGTGGGAGTTCCCTCTGAGTGCTGTGTTTACCATTAATAAATAAAGGAACTGCCTTGGCCTATTGATAGGGCAGAACTTAGGTAGATGGGGAGGACTGGACTGAATACTGGGAGAAAGAAGGGCAGAGTCAGAGAGACGCCATGGAGCCACTGCCAGAGTAAGACATGCTGAAACTTTAATCAGTAAGTCACAGTCATGTGGTGATAACACAAATAAAAAAATGGGTTAAATTAAGATTTAAGAGTTAGCCAATAAGAAGCTAGGGCTGATGGGCCAAACAGTGATTTGATGAATACAGTTTCTGTGTGGTTATTTCGGGGCTGAGCAGCTGGGTGACCTGGACAAGCAAGCAGCCCTCCTTCCAACAGCCTACCAGCAAAGTTTCAGTTCATCTATCTCCAGTGTAGGCTCCATGGCATCTCCCTGACTCCACCCTCTTTCTCCTAGCATACAGCCTAGCTTTTCCTGCCTAGTTCTGTTCTTCCCTGCCATAGGCTCAAAATAGTTTTTTATTCATTTACAAATAAAAAGCAACACATAGACAGAAGGACCTCCCACACCATCCTGCTACCACTTTCTTTGACCTCTGTATCTCTATGCATATTAATCCAGTGATAATTTAACTTTGAGGCCCCACCCTTCATCTAATGCCTGTTTCCTACCTCAGTCACTTCAATCATTCATTACTACTTTTCTTTTCGTTCCTTTATCAGGTTTATTGCAGGGCACCTGACAAATAAAAAATTTATCTATTGAAAGCATACAACACACACATATACACACAAACACACGCGCACACACATGTGCACTGTGAAGTGACTGCTACAGCCAAGCAAATTACCATATACATCCCTTCACATGGTTATGATTTTTTTTGTGTGTATGTAGTGAAAGCCCTTAAGGCCAACTCCCTTAGGAAATCTCAAATACATAACATGATACTAGTAACTATTAGTTCTTGTGTCCCTGTTAAACCCCCTAGCACCTGTTCTTGCATAGTTGAAACTTTGTGATCTGTCACCTCTATCTTCCCATCTCCCCACCCCTAGCCTGGAGAATATTATGCTAAATTTAGTATATGTGAAATCTAAAACAGACTAACTCATAAAGGCAAAGGATAGAACGGCAGATTTCTGAGGTTTAGTGGCAGAGTGCTTGCCTAGCATGAATGAGGTTCTGGGTTAAATCCCCAGAACTGGAAAGAAATTAAGTTGCCTGCCACTAAAAAAAGGGGGGGGGGAGGTGAAAGTCAGTTTTTGCATTTTCCCAAGCAATTCCAGAGAAGATATGCCATTTGCTATGACTGGTATGCCATTGCTATGACACTTTATAGTGGTGTGTGTGTGTGTGTGTGTGTGTGTGTGAGAGAGAGAGAGAGAGAGAGAGAGAGAGAGAGAGAGAGAGAGACTAAACCTCAAGACATCAGTGTTTTTCCAACAGGTAGAATATTCTTAGCACACAGTGATACCCATGAGTACAAGACAAATGTGATGTTTTTCAGCTTTCTCTACCCCATCCCAAGTCAATATACAAGAGCTAGAGCAATAGGTTGCAAAGAACTATGGGTAAGAGACTTTTTTTTCCATATTATTTCCTTATCCTTGTCTCTTTGCCCAGACCCATACTTTTCCATCAGAGACATGTACATCTCCTTAATATAGTATTCTATCTGGAGCAGCTCCCTATGTAATACCTTTATGCTATTTGGAAGAAATATGTTACAAAGAAGTATTTTGTTTTTGTGTTCTTACCTGGAGTGAAAAAGCCCATGGCTATATGGCAAAGTCTATTTCATGAAGCCTTGAGCACTGTACTTTGAGTGATCTGATGTCTCTCATATCTGTCCCCAGAGACACTGACTTCCAATACTACAAATTTATCACACCAGTTTCAGCTACACATTTTAATGAATAACCAGCACAAATTAGACACAAGTTGGTAGTGATGCTTTGCTTGCATTAGGATCTAGATGCAGAGTCTTCCTTCCCTTGCTCCCCTGCAAATCCTCTCAAGTCTGATTCAGTCACATAGTGAAATGGAGGGAAAGGCTGCCAGTTCCAAGCCCTGTTGTCTTCTGCCTAGGACTTGGCAGTCCGTTGGTGAGAAGCTTATCTTCAGATCCACAAAAGTCACAGGATGACAATGCCCTTCATAGAATCTCGCATCTGCTATCCAGGCTTTGTTAAGTGTCTTTCAGTAGACTGAGAGTATGTTTTTGTCCAGAGACAGTGCACCTGTGACATTAGGCTCCAGCTGCGGGAAGCGATGCTTTCTTTGTTGAGGCTTGCAAAACCTCGAGTGTCTGAAGTCACAGTAGCAACAAAATATTTTCAGGGCAAAAAATCAAGGCTCTTTGAGGGTGGTTATGGGTGCATCTAGTCCCTGTGATTTAGGTTGTTCTTGCAGGTGCTGAAGCAACCAAGATTGATAGAGGGCTGTTGAGTAGAAGCTTTGTACAGACTTTACATTTATCTTAACAAGTTAGCAATTTATAATGATAAGATATAATAATAACAACAGAAAATAAAAACAATTTTGGTTACTCTGATTCCACATTTTTCTTTTTTCGATTCCTTCTATTCCTTGTCTACAGACATATGAAATTTTTATGTACTTGTAATTATTGCATCTTTATAATTTTAAATGCATTTCTCTTGCTTAAATTTTACCAGAGTTATATTATTAGCATTTTAATGGTCACATAATGTCCCATCAAGCTCACTACCACACTTTATTTAACTATCCCCTGTGATGCTCACACAGCCTCCAGTATCTCCCACCCCACCCCACCCCCACTATAAATGAGGTTTCCATGGACATCTCCAGGAATTTTCTTTATCCTTTTATCAAATTATTTCCTTTAAAGAACTTTCCAGTGTTATTTTTCTGGTGTCAAGAAACATAGCCATTTGGTATTTCTCTAGGTTGCTCTGTCCCTTTCAATATTGCATGACATCAACCCCCTCCACCCTGATAAAAGTACCTATAAATGTATTACCTTCATCAGGAAGTGGGGTATGGCTGGTGGATTCTTGAGCACAAAGGAATGTCTGAGGCTGAAAATTGGGTCTGCACTGAGGATGTGGTAGAAGGAGTGATGGGTGGAAAGGCCATATAAAAAGAGAAAACTCATTCTAAGTTTGTTGTTAGCCATGGACAATGCTGCATTCTTTCTTCTGCCCCTGTCTCTTTGCTTGAAAGTAAGCAGAAACATAGTAACTAGAGATCTTGATGAACCATAGAAAAGAAGTGGCAGGTATCTCAAGTTCTCATTTTACATGTTATGCTTTCTTTGACACATACTTGAGCTTGTGTGTTCACACATCGTTCAGTTTGGGGTCGACTCCAAATCCATCACGATCTCCTCTAAAGACCCTTAATTGCATCTGCAAAGACATCTTTTCCTAACCAGGTCTGATTCACAGGCTCTAGTTGAGCATACCTTTTGGGACCAATCACTCAACTCATTACCCAGGGCATTTCCTTTGAGAAGGTGTATGTGTGTCGGGAAAGAGCTTGGTGGAAAACAGATAAATGAGTTTATAATAGGAGGGCACTCACTTTCCGATAAAATGGGAAGTGATTAGACCCTTGTTTCTATGTGGGTTCATGCAGGATTGCCTGACTCCAAAGGGAATTGGGAGATGAATAAACATCATGTCTGGTCCACCAGCATATGTTTGAGTTAATTTTGACCCATTTGGGGAGCTATACATTACCTTGAGACATGTTAGAGCAGTCAGACTCAATACTAGACAGCAGAGCAATCTTCTCTACCCACCCCACTCCTGGTTCCTCCCTGCCAAAGTTCTGAGACACATAGGTTTCCATGAGGGATCTCAACAACTCTCAGCAATATTTAGTCTCAAATCCTGGCAGTAGAATGACCCCACATGTCATAGGATCTCTGGATCCATAAAACATGCCAGGGAGGGATTGTTTAAAAACACACAAGGACTGTCAGTTCCTTGGGGCACTAACTGCTCTGGGCACAGACTAGAGCATCGTTCAAATGAGGATGATGGGAAAGGTAGTACTGCTCCTCAGAGCACTGAGCCCACTGCCTGAGGTTCCTCAGCAGTTCCAGCAAGGGGACTCAAGTCCCTCTGTCCTTCTGCAATGCAGAAAGAGGGAGAAACACCAGTTCCAGCACTGATTCCCAGGAGACTGGAGGATAATTATTTTCCTATTAACTCTTGTGTGTTCACTCTGTCTTTCGCTGTCTATCTATCTATCCTTTCTATCTATCTATCTATCTATCTATCTATCTATCTATCCATCCATCATTCATCTATTATCTATCTATCTATCTATCTACCCATCCATTCACCTATCTTCTATCTATCTATCTATCTATCTATCATCTGTCATCTATCTCCTTCAAAGGAATGCATTTTGTTCATAATTAGAGCAAAGAAGTGTTTTCATGTCGGTGAAGAAATGTGAAGATTTTAGATAAAACACAAGGACTCAGAGCTTCATCTGAGCCTAAACCAGTTCAGAGTTCTTGGCTGAGATAACCCCAAACTGTTGACTCAGTGAGATTTGGATGGTAATATTCATGTTCTCACATAAGTGTGTTCACACAAGGGCTTCTGCTTTACTGTCACAGTTATACCCATTGGTAACCAAATTGCCTGTAATCACTAGGACACCAGACAGTCACATTGCCATATCCATGCCTGTATGAGCTTGCAAGTGCTCCCTTCCCAGAGCAGCACATGCTGGGTGGCTTTAAACTAAAGGCATGTGTTTTTCCCAACTCTGTAGCTGAAGTCCCAAAGTCAAGGTGCCCAGGCATTGCCCGAGTCCCCTGGGAGCGTACATCTAGGGAGAATGTACATCCTGCTTTCATTTTTCTTAATATATTGGTACTTTTATAAAAAAAATTGTGATGATTTGTTTGTTTAATGTGTGCATGCATGTGTGTGTATGTGCGTACATGAATGTGTGACATGGTGCATGTGAAGAAGTCAGAGGACAAGATGTAGAAATTGATTACCTCCTTTCCTGTGTGAATCCCAAGGATGGAACTCGAGTTATCAGATTTGGTAGCAAGTGTCTTTCCCCACTGTGCCATCTTGCCAGATTAGTAATTAAATGTATTTTTTTTAGAAATTTATACATGTATGTGTACATGTGTGTGTATATATATATATATATATAATATATATTTATATTATTCACCTTCCACCATTCCCCATTATTCCTCCAGGATCCTTCCCCTACTCTCCCACCCTCTTCCAATTTTACATCTTTGCATTTTGTTCTATATAACCCACTGAGAGTATTTTTAAATATATTCCCTTTTTCAAAAGAAATAGGAAAATACATATATTTCATATTAGTATCAGTCAGAAATTACCTATAACATACTATGGTAAAAGGGATCAATGTCAATTTCCTAACTCCTGTGGTTACCAGCCTTGGCATTCCTTGGCTTGTAACCACATCCCTCCAGCTTCTGTCTCCATCTTCACATGCCTTCCTCCTATGCATTCATCTCTTTCATGCCTACTCTCTTCTTTTCATTTGAGTACTACTTGTACTGAATGGGGGACCTCCCTGATGGCCTCATGTTCACTTTACTACCTAGAAAGGTCTCACTCCCAAAGCACATAGTTCCGCCCACAGTGAAACCCCACTCTAGCCTGCCATTCAGGCTCACTGCAGGGTTTGTCCTAGTAGTCAGCTGTGTGTGAGTGTGCAGAACTACTTCCTTTCTCTTTAGCCTCCCTTGGTTCCATCCCACACCTGTTACTGCTACTTTTTGGCCAAGATATCAACCACTCATCAGTGGCATGTTACACAGCCCTATCTGGGTTTTCTCATACCTTTAAAGCTATGAACCCATCCCTCACACAAAGCTTAGGCAGCAGGGGAGTGCCTAGCATCTTGGCCACATACTCTAAGGAAGTCAGCACATCTACTTGGGTCATCTTAGGCCCCAGTCTGTCCTCTATCTGCTAATCTGCCCATCTCTGTTGGGAGCCATGTCTAGTGTCTTCATTAAAACAAAAACATAATAGACAATTGTTTT
This sequence comes from Microtus oregoni, assembly GCF_018167655.1. Lineage (NCBI taxonomy): Eukaryota > Metazoa > Chordata > Mammalia > Rodentia > Cricetidae > Microtus > Microtus oregoni. The sequence continues at coordinate 8,053,734 of NW_024543079.1, forward strand.
TATTGTATTTCACTTACCATATCAAATAGCATCAGTTATATGTCATTAATATAGAAATATTGATGACAAATTTTACATGCAAAGATTTAAAAACACAATGTACATTTTACACCCACAATACATTTGAACAGTGAGTAACCACACTTTGAATGATTTGTGGGAACATCTAAATGTTCTCATTTGTACAACATGAACACAAATGTCAGCTCTAGTTTCATGAGGGCATAAATGATGTTTTGTTTAAAGACCATGGGTACCCTTTAAGGGATCAACACATGTCTAGCTCTTCCTATCTTTGATTATTTAACTATTCTGAGAGTGTCAATAAAGGACCAGCATTAGCCTCAAAATATAAATAAGTTTTTAAAACTTGATAGATAATAACTTGTTCATTGATTTTATTAGCTGATGTTTCCCCTGTTATTTTTACTTTAATGTTTCCATGAAGATTACTCTCTATGATGTTTCAAATTATTTTCCTCTCTCAAAAAATATGGAGAAACCACCCTGATACTTGTGGGTCTGTTTTCATTTAAAGAGTCTTTATGGATATAATGAAATCATATCACACTGCTGGATTATGGATTGGGTTGGAGCCCAAGATGACAACCTCTATCCTTATAAGAATATGGAGATTTGGATGCAAAGACAGACACATCGGGCAAGAACCATGTACCAAGAGAAGCAGAGCCATGAATGACACTTCAGAGAGGCAAGGGGTGTCAAGAATTCCTGGCGGCTGTCAGGACTTGAGAAAAGGGAAAGCAGAATCCTCATCTCTAGCCTTCAGAAATAGCTTGGTCTATGAACACTTAGATTTCAGAGTTGTAGAATCCAGAACTTTCAGAAAATAAATTTCTATTCATTGACAGTATTTGCATATGACCCTTTGTTGTGGTGGTCAAGGAAATGATCAAGTTCTTAGCTTGCTGCTGCCCTTCCTCTCTTCCCACATATTCCCCATCTCACTCCATCTGGGCTTCAGCTTCTGCCAGGCCTTGTCTCTGTGCTATTCCAGGTTACCCATGCTCTATATTCCATGAAAACCAGGCTCTCCTGCTCTCAGCTGCAGAAAACCCACTCTGGTCCCTGGCTTATCAGTAGATGCTGGACTAGAGAAGCTGGTCACTCTACAAGATTCTGAGCTTCATGTGATATCCAGTTATGGAGCATGTGTAGTCTACATCAGTGTAGTCTTTGGCATGAGCCTAAACTTCCTTGTAGACTATATCTAATGGGTGGTTTGGCCAAGGAGAACTCCAAGCCTTCGTGGGTGAGCCTCACAAAATGATCAGGTGGCTTATTCAAAAGGAGGAAAAGGAATAGAAACACACCCTCCTTTGTGTTTGTAGGCAGTACAAGACAGGAAAGAGGGGGGGATGGCCATGAAGTGGGTGGAACAACTAGCAGCAGAAATGATAAGATCAAAGAGGGCCAGAAGGTGTCAGGACAGGAGTGTGACTATCCTGCCTACCATTTCCTCATACCCAATGGCTAATAAGAATGCAAGCAAGAATTAGAGCTTTACTCCAAAGTGAATTTAAATCATTGTACAGCATTCCATCCTTCAACAATATGTGTTCAACTCTCTCCCGTGACAGTTTGGTAGAATTTCCAGACAAGGTTTTGGCCCCCTTTTCTCTTTCTGCAGTAGTAGGTATGAGTGACCTTTTCACTATAGCACAAGCATCATCACAATGACATCACTAAGACTATATCTCAGAAAGAAAAGAAGCACAATCCCACAGCCCAATAAATAAAGTGGTCAGAAGCCGTCGCTCCTGTGGAAGAAGCATGTTATCCACAGCTATTATAGTACAGAGTTGATCTGATAACACACTCTCCTTAGCTTGGTGTTGTGTCGAAATCCCCTTGACTCACATCGCTAGTCTTTATCTTATTTGGTGACTGAAATATTTCATCATGTTGACAGACCCTAATCTCCTTACCCATGCCTCTCTTCTTGGACACAGTTACCCTACCACAGATAATGCTTGTGTCTCTGAAACTAGGGGATCAAAGCAGACAAAAATGATGTAGCTGCAGTCATCCTGAATTATGCATAGGGCCAGGATTTCTTCTATTTAATTCCAGGGCTGGGGCAGCTCTCACACACGATGAATCAGAAGGGATTTTTAAAAGTGTAAATACTGGGGTTTGTTGGGATTGAGTAGTGTATTAGTTGCTGTAACAAGTAACTACACAGCTATTGGCTTCAAACAGGATTTCTTCCTAACCCCTTCAGAAGTCAGAGCCCAAATCCAGGTATCAATGAGTCTGGTTTATTTCTAGAGTCTGTTTTGTGACTTTCTCATACATAGAACCTAGTCTTGCTTTTGACCCTTGGCTTCTCTTGGCTTGTGAATAAATAATTCAGACTTCTGTCTCCATGGCCCACCATCTTGCCTCCCTTCTGGAGCTTTCATTTCTCTCATGGAAGGATGCTTGGCATTGGGTCAAAGCTCATGCACACTAGGACACTCTCATCAGAAATCCGTAACTAACCAGATATTCTTACATGGTTATTTTTCTAGATAAGTGGTAGAGAATTCTGTAAAGTCGTAATAGAAATCCCATTGCATTTATACTGTGCCTGGAATAAATTCAAAGATTAACTGAGATAGAATTGATACTTTTACCGGATTGAATTTCTTATGGCTTCATAAAATCCTATCCATTTCTGAGCAGAATATTAGTTTTGTTCACATCGTTTCTTCACACAGGTACTTCCCATTTCTCATTAAGCTTGTGCCTAGATTTTTTTTCCTGATAATTTTTTTATGTATATAATTTTCTTTGTACTACATTTTTAAACTGATTGCTATTTCCATTGCATTTCTTGTTTATTTTGTGAAGCTATTAGCTTTTTAATATTAATTTTGTAACCAGCCACTTTGGTAAATGCTTCCATTTCTTTTCTAATATGTTTTACAGCTGATTCACCATGGCTGACTTGCAAACAAGAATGATTTTTTAAAACCTCCTTTTTAACAATAAGAATGCTTTTTATATCAACCTCTGGTTTAATTGCTTTGGCAATTATGTCTGGAATAGAGGACATTTCCTCTTGTCCTGAATCTAATGGAAAATGCTTGGATTATTTCACCATTAAGCATGAGGGAAGATTTAAATATGAGATAGCTTTTTCTTTTATCATGTTAAAAACTAGTCATTTATTTCCATTTTACCAAACCTTTTATCAGGGATGGATGTTGAATTTCTTTAAAAGCTTTTTTTAAAAGATATCTATTGATATTCATCAAGCAAATATTTGGCGAATAGTGGGGGCAGGAAGTAAAGTCTCTACCCTCATGGCAAGTGGTAGTGCTTGTCTAGTAAGGAAGCAAATTTTCAAAGAACACAGTCCATCTGAAAAGGCTGTTTCTCAGAGGGGATGCTATCGGCAAAGGAGATTGGCATGAAGAGACTTGTGGAGTCTGGAAAATACAGCAAGCAATGATATCAGAAATGATCAGGAGACTCTCTCTTTAACATTATAAAGTGATAAAAGACAGATACACATTTCCTGGTACCCAACCATCTCATACAACTCAAGTCTCCACAAATTACCATATAATATTATACTTTTTTAAATAGCCAGGTGAAAATCTTTATTCTAGACACTGATTAGATTGCTCAGTTAAAGAGAATTTAATTTTGAACTTTTACGTCCACATACTTTTTATGTTTGAGGAATTTTTCAGCCAATTTTTGCAAATGTCTGCTCAGCCTGTTGGGCTGGCTCTCCAAGTGGGGTCCTAAGTTGTCTGTCCTGTTCTGTGTCTCAGTACCATTACAATTGGAATCACATGGGTTTTTGATTTTAAAGGACTGAAACTATCCCCTTGGAATATGAAACTTTGGAGGGCTCTCGAGTGATTTGACTTCCTTATGTGTTTGTGTTTATTTTGTGGTTGTTTTATTTGGGCTTTTTCCATTTGCTTTCAGGACAGTTTGTTAGTTTGTGTTTGTTTTACTTTTTCTCGCACATTCCTTAGGGTATTTAAAAGAGTAGTGATAAGGTTGAGCAAGTATTGTGCCCTATAACTTTAACTTTGTCTTTTTTATTGTTTGCTGTTGTTTCGTAAATAATTTTGGTGGTGCGTTTGAAATTACATTTCTTAAACTATTGTTATAATAAAATTTACTTTTCCTAAGAAGGCAGTTTATCATGGAATATCGTCATCCCCTTTCTCAGTTATAAGTTGAACAACTACTACCAATAACAAGATAAAAGGCATTTCTAACATACATAAAGGTTCCCTGTGCCCTTTGTAACTAGCCCCTCTCTCTTTCTGACCCTGGAAGCCACTGCTCTGATTTCTTCTGCTCCTAAAGTTTTTCTCTCCCTAGAATGTCATGAATGGCATTCCTCTGTGCATCACTTTTTGAATCTGTTTCCTTCATGAAGCATCATGGTTTCAAGGTTTATCCAGGTTATTAAAAGTATCCACAACATGTTGCTTAACTGCTGAGTGGTTGTCCATTGTACACATGTACCCATTATTTATTCATACATAAATTCATTCATTAACTATGAATCTGACTGGCATGAATAATAGGGTCAAAGTCTTTGAGTGGCCATCTGTGTTTTATTTCTCTTGGATAAACACCCACAGTTGGCTTTTCTTGGTCGCCTATAATATATATGTTTAACTTGATAGGAATTGGCAGACTTTTCTCCTAAGCAATTGTGTACACAGAGTCCCGGTTGCCTCCCATGCTGCAGGCTGGTGACTTTGCACTGTCTTCTTGCTCACTTTGACTGTATCTGTATATGACTGGGTCAGGTAAAGTGGATCCTTGAGGTTTCATATTATTGATTTTATTGAGCTATACAAATATAAGAGCTTTCATTTTTGGTGTCCCTAGTGACTGACAGTGTTAGCGCTGTACCATATGCCAATATTATATGTTTTTACTATATTGTCTTTGAAGAATTTGTTTGGATCTTATACCTTTCTTTAAGCTTCAAAGTTAAATTTTCTTCATAATGCTGAATTCTGTTGTTATTATTGTTGTTGTTATTAAAGATTTTTTATATATTTGATCATGTTTTTCCCATCACTCAGCTGCATCCAGATCTTCTCCACCTTTCTACTTAGCCAATCTCATGCTTTTCTTCTCGCTCTCTCTCTTTCTCTCTCTCCTTTCAATCTCTCTCAAAAAAATCAAAACAAGCAAGAAAAATAGCCCAAAAAGACAAAAAAAATCAAAGCAAATCAAAAAGCAGACAAGAAAAGTGTGGAGCCTGTGCATGGGTTCTGCTCCGGAGTGTGGTTGAAAAATCATAGACACTCCATTGAAGCTCTGATTTTCCCTTTCCCAGCAGGTATCTGTTGTAGATAGCTTCTTGGTTAGGGATGAAGACTTTGTGTCCATTTCTCCTTCATTGTGCTGGAATTTTTGTCTGGTTGGAACCTGTATAGGTCTTGTGCATGCTGTGGCAGTCTCTGTGAGTTTATATGTGTGTCATCCTTATTATGTCTGCAGGACACTGTTTTTGTGAAGTCATCTCCCACCTCTGGCTCTCACCATCCTCCCAAACCCTTTTCCACATAGATCCCTGAGCCTTGAGGGGAGGAGTTTGATAAAGACATCCCTCTTAGGGCTGAGTTCTCCAAAGTCTTTCCCTCTCTTTCTCTACACATTGTCCAGTTCCAGTATTCCTCATTAGTTACCTCTCCTGGAAGAAGAAGCTTCCCCAATGAGAGCTGAGTGATGATGCTCTGATCTCTGGTTTTAACAGGTTGTCATTAGAGTCACTTTATTTCTACATTCATTTAGTAGGCTAGAAGTGTTAGACTTCCCATAGTCCCATGACTTCTCTAGTCTCAGGTTCTTGGCCACTTTAATTGTGTCAAGTATGGGTTCCATTTCATGGAATGGAGTAAGCCTTAAATCCAATCAAAAAGTGGTGGGTTACTGAATTATTTTTAAAAAATCATTAATGTATATTCATAATACATACTTTAATATGACATTTTTTGCTAATTTTTTAATTAAAGATTAGCTGGCTTACAAACTAATAACTTTCATTATGGCAATTTCATGCATATCTCTGATTATGCTTTATTCTTATTTGTCCACTGCTCTTCTCTGCCCCCTTCTGCTAACCCCTTCCTCCTCTCCAATAAGCCCTTCTGCTGGCATGTTGTAATATCCTACCACCATCTCTTGCCTCCCTGCCCTGAAATCTACACGTCAGCAAGTTCCCCAAACTACATGTCACTGGGACAGTTTCATGCAAATAGGTCATATCCTTTGACCTCATTCACTCTCTATTACCCTGACCTGTCCCCACTTCCCCACTCCTGCTGGTTCCTTCTTCTTCACAGACAGCCCCCTTCTACTTTATTTATGTGCAATGTCCTTAGGTGACCAGGAGTTGTGCTGTTCATTTGCTATGATGTGTGAGTGCTATCGCATGTATTAGCATACAGTACTTCAGCTATCCTCACTTCCTTCTGATGCTCTGGTCATCTCTGGTGCTGCCCCCTACCACACTATTCATCGGGTTGATTTTTACCTTCCCTTTTTTCTTTCATCGTCAGTGTGACTTGACACCTGCCAGTCTTTGTTAATCTTTCAAATAATGAACTCTCAGACGTTTTTATGCCACTTTTTCTTTATTGTCAATTTCTGCTCTTTTGTATTTCTTTCTTCTTGCCTCCTTTGCTAATTTTTAAATTTTTTTCTTCTGAAAGTGTCATATAGGTAGGTATAGGTGTCATCTATCTATTGATCTATCTATCTATCGATCGATTGATTGATCGATCTATCATCTATCTATCTATCTATCTATCTATCTATCTATCTATCTATCTATATTTCTACCTCTGTCTCTGCCTCCTCAGACCTGGAGCCTTGCATATGCTACCCAGGATCTCTATTATTAAACCTCTCCCCCAGCTCTCAATTTTGTTTTAGTTTTGCAGTATGGATATTGTATACTATCAGTTTCTCTGTAGATCCTACTTTGGTTGTATCCCATATTGGGCATAGTTAGACCTGCTGCGTTTTCATTTCCAAACAGTTCACTATGTTGTCACTTCCCTAGTATCTTTGTCTTTGATCTATGGACTTGAAGTAACATTTCTATGGGAATTTAAAATACGGATAGACTTTCCAGATGTATCTCTCATGTTGGTTTTTAGTTTAAATACATTGTAGTCAGAAAGCACATCCTCTTGATCATGGTTCTTTTAGATTCATAAAATTTTGATAGTAATGTTGTATAGGGTTTCTCTTGGGGGCTTTGCTCAATGCATTTGAAAAGATGTGCATTTTACCATTGACAGGTGAAGTCACCTAAAATTAATTAGGTACAATTAATTGGTTTACAGTTTTTCTCTGATCTTTTCAAATGTACGAATTTTCATTTATTTATTCTATTAAATTTCAGGTGCAATTGTGGCTCTGAAGATTTCTTTGTTTTGATTTCTTCACTTTCGATGCTGGGCATCCTCGTATTGTTTTATGTAGCACAATTACTCTGTGCACTTATGTGCTTTATCTCCCCATTCATCTTATAAGGTGTTAGCTCCTGCATACTATTGCCTGCAAAGAGGTTTTGTCTTAACAGCCTTGGATATTGCTTTTAATTTATTCTTTTATAACTTCTCCTTTGTAAATTTCCCCCTCCTGCTTACATTGAGTTTTGTTATACCTTTTCCGTCAACGTTTTGATTTATATGTTTACAATAATTTATCTTCACTCTTTTCCTTGTAACGAGGCAATGAAATATTCAGTTTTTGGCAATAGTTCTTACTTTTTTAATGAAACACAATACTTGTTCTGTTCTAAAATTTCTGGAGCAGACTGTGATTTTGATTTCTTTGAATCAAATTTTGATTGCATTTGTTTGTGCGTTTCTACTTTTCTAATTGTTTTTCTTAACTTACCAAGTGTCAGTCAGATATTTTCTGTTCTGTTTTTAGAATTAAATATCTTTTCTTTAAACCCAAGTAGGAGTATCGTGATAGCAGCTGCAGACAATAGAAGAAAAATGTGTGTCCCCATATTTTAATAATACTTTTCTTATGAAAATAAAGGAAGGATGGCTTTGGTTCCTGGGCCATGCTAAACACTGAAATAAATAAATTGATTATATTGTAATTTGAATTATTAGTTCTCTTCTATTTCCTTATTTTTTTTACTCTGAAGCTAAATAAGAAAACAAAATAAAATATAACTACAGTGTTGTGATTTTAAGAAAAATAGTATTATCATTTCATACTTCACTGAGCTGTATAAGGATACTTATGTAAGTATGTGTTGTATCGTGAATGATTCCACAGTTTCAGATTGTTTATCTCATTTTCCATAGTTACATGACTTCCACCAGCCTGTTAATGCCTTTAGTGCATAAGATTTTTTTTTTTTTTTAGTTTTTTGAGACAGGGTTTCTCTGTAGCTCTGGAACCTGTCCTGGAACTAGCTCTTGTAGACCAAGCTGGCTTTGAACTCACAGAGATCCACATGCCTCTGCCTCCCAAGTGCTGAAATTAAAGGCGTGCACCACCACCCAGCTAGTATAAAAAAAATTGTTAAAGCCTCAATATGTACAAGAAACTTTTTCAAGTGACATTACTCTTGATTTTAGTTCAACGTTTTATTGTAGAGTTATAGTTCAATTTCAGACCAACAATAGTTGAGATTTACTAGATCTGTCAGTAGTATTGTCTGAATGTGTCTCCTCATATTCATCTGTTAAAACTTATCATTGATATGACACTTAAGAGGTGAGGTCTTCAAGGTAAGTCATGTAGTATTACTATCTCATGAATCAGACCTGTATTTCTGAAAGTGATAGGAAGGAATTTTCTGCTCTGCGTTTACGTGGGGACTCAACAAGAAGAGACACAGTGGAGTAAAAGACTAGAGCTCATCCTAGGCACACCACCTACATCCTGAGCTTCCCATGCCCTGCTCCTCTGAAGACATGCATTTCCATAATTTGTCTTTTACCCAGTTTTCCGTCTTTTATTATGGCAGCAAGACAGATGGAGGGGATCACATAGACCTCCTTTTTCCTTATCCTTTTGGGAATTCATTGATAGGGCAACTGATCTTTAGCGCTGTCTGTTTTGTAGTTTAGGAGATCAAACCAAGGGCCTCATGAATATAAGCAAGAAAATATATCCTTGAGTCACATTCCTAACTCTGTTACTGGTCTTAGTTCTGTAATCACTCGATGTGTAATGTACTCTTAACATGAAACAAGGGTTTCAAGATACATTTAACACAAAGGGTCCAGTTTCCCATAGAAAGGAAGGGAAGCTATCTTACATTTTTAACTTTAAGATCCCCTACATACATGTCCTAATTTTGTTACTAGAAAAATAGTTAATCTAAAGTGTCTCAAGAAAACATCATCATATATATTAATAAATCTTTCTCAAATAAAAATTCCTATGGGTTCTACTGAGTTAATTCCATTCTAGTCACTTACTATGTAGTCATAGAATCCAGAAATATCTATTATATCCTACTGAATTATTACTTGTTCTTGGACTAATGATATACTTTTATTGTCACTTCAAAGAGAAATGGTATCTCTACCTACTTTTCATAGCTTTCTGGGTAGTCTTACACATAGAATCTTCAACATAGACTTTAATGTCACTTGGAAGTTAATCTTATGAATGAAAATCATGAAGATTCAGAATAAAATTCTTATCCATTCAGGTACTGGCTTTGGAAATATTGACACATTTACAATTTTAAGTCTTTTCATTCAAGTGTGTGGCAATTCCTGATTCTTATTTTGGATTTTTGCTATTGCTTTCCTATTTATATCAATTCTAGTCAAATATAAAATTGCTATATAAATTCTGATAGTTTTATAAGTTGCCTCAAGGTTTCTAAGTTTAAAATAGTATCATTTGACAGTATATTCATATATGTCTATTCAGCTTTTGTATTTTCCTGAGTATTTTACTTATTTCTTCATGCATTAGTTTAATCCACCAAAACAATATCAACTAGAAGTAGAAATGATGGTCACTCATGCCTGTTGTATTCATGATGTTAAAACAGATTGCTTCAATATTTTCCACCTTAACATGGCGTTTACTGAAGACTTTTTAAGCAATTTTTATTCTCAGTGTCTATCAATTCCTATTTTTGGTGTGGGACAATGATCTGTATTCTGTCAATTATATTTTAAATAAACACTAATTGGCCAGTAGCCAAGCAGAAAGTATAGGTGGGAGAACTATACAGGAAGTAGAGGCTGGTCATTGAGATCAGGAGAATTCTGGAAATAAGAAAGCTTGGTGCGCAGTCCTATCCCAGACACAGAGGAAGTGAGATGTAACTGCCCTGTTGAATAAGGTACCGAGCCTGGTGGCTAACACAGATAAGAATAACGAGCTAATATAAGTTGTAAGAGTTAATAAGAAGTCTGAGATACTGGGCCAATCATTTTATAGTTAATATAGACCTCTGTGTGATTTCTTTGGGATGTAATGACTGTGGCAACTGGGCAGGATGAAAAACTCAGTCAACAAATGGCCCTCCTCATACATATTTTAGTTCATGTTTTAAGTGTGTTTACTGGATTTTATCAAGTACATCTTGGAAAGACATATCAAGAAATACTTCTGTGACAAATAGCCAAAGCATCTTAACTCAAATTGTTTTAGCCTTTTACACGGAATATGTTGGCTAAAGGCCAGCTTGATAGATGTTGTCAAACTATGTTATCAGGGTCTGATACCTCTTATAGACTGTCACTGTGGCCACATGAGGGGCTGCAGCAGTCCTAAAACCGATGAAATTCATTTCAAATCCAGTGGTAGGGAAAGAGATAAGTGTTTTTATGATGCCTAAAAAATACCATTGCATGTCACTCACCCTACCACATTCATGGGCTCATCATTGAATACAAAGCCTTGTAACTAGGGGGATATAATATGCTGCTTGACTTCAGTGTAGATCACAAGTCCTGCCCTAAGTTGGGTAGAGTACCTTCCTGTCTACATTTGCTGAGAGGAGAGGGGCAGGTACATTCCCAGACTGAAGCTTTGGCATCAGTTACCAGAATGAGGGAAAAGGATGGCTCAGTGGCAGGAAATTCCAATATCTACTGATCCAATTATATGGTTTTGCTGATAACTCTCTGGTTGTAATACAACTGCCTTAATATATTTGCTGATTGTGAACCATTCCTGGAGTGATTCTTGCTTAGCCATGGTTTATCCTTTAGATGTACTGACTGGAGCTGTTTGTTTAATATTTCCATCTGTTTCATAAACAGAATTGATCTCTCATCTGTTTTTTTGTTTTGTTTGTGTCATATCTTGGCATTAATATCATCTTTGATGCATAAATGATGCATTTTAAGTCAGTTGGAAAAAGAGTATCGATTTCATGGGGCTTTTATAAAAGATATTTCAATAAACTATTCTATGATTTTTATCTTCTTAGTTGAATTTTATTTCATTTTTTTAATCTTAGGGAAAGCATTACTCTCTAATTCCCAAATTTGTTGCTCTGATGTTATACATAAAGATCTCTTTAAAATTATAAATGCATTTAATCTCTTTTCTACTTGTGGCTACTTTGTCCTTTTCTTTTTAATATTTTATATTACACTCTTTGTCTTTATTTGTTTCAGCAAAGGTGCATTTTTCCCTCAAAGGCCAGCTTTATGTTTCATTCGCCTCTATATTATTTCTCTGTCATTATTTTATTTTCAGTTTGTGTAGTCTCCTGATTTTATTTGTTTTCTTATTTTTCTTCAGTATGTAAAGTTGAAATGCTTGGATCACATGACTGTGAATTTACCTATTACTGCTTCTAGGTCTTTAGATGTGAAAATATCTCTCTTCATTTTCTACATTTCTTTTTAGGTAGTTCACCATTTCCACCTGCATCTCCTGCATGATCTAGGGTCTATGTACTTAAAATAAAGTCTCTTCAAGTGCAAAAATGTAAAGATGCTTTTCCGGCAGCAAGTCTCCAAGATCTAAGCAAAGAAAGTAAATGCAGGATGGGCTCTGCTGTTGTTAAAGGACACAAGAGAAACATCACTAGCCAGTCTTACTAATGATAAGCATCGTTATGACACTGGGGACAGATGAGCCACACTCACAAGAAGAGGGAAGGCAAGATGTGTGCATGCATATCACCATTGTCAGTAACTGCGCACAGTGTCTGAAATACCGAGACCAACAATCTCGGTTACTGATGGAGCTGAGGTCTTAAGAAACTTCATGTCAACAAATGCAGACAGAGGAAAAAGATACCTTTTTAGTTGTTAAGGAAAATTTGAGCCAGGCTTTATGGCCCATGCCTGTAATCCTAGCTTGTGGGGTGTCAGAGGCAGGAGAATCAGGAGTTCAAGGCCAGCACTGGGTACACAGATGAGGAAAGTTCAGTGTGTTTATGTATATACCCAACGTTTGTCTGCAAAGCTAACTTAGCAACAGTGTGTTCCTTTAGAGTCTAATCTGAGAAATAAATAAACAAATAAAATGAAAAAAAGGATGCCTTTCAATATGATCCGGGGCGAATTCATAATGTGCTTGTAAACTGCTCTTGGAACAGATTGTATCACCATTTCTTTCTTGGTCAGGAAATGAGAAATTAAACGCATGCCCCCCCCATGCGTGCACACACACATACACACACACACACTCTCTCTATCTCTCTCTCTTTCTCTCTCTCTCTCTCTCTCTCTCTCTCTCTCTCTCTCACACACACACACACACACACACACACACCAAGTGCATACGATGGTACTCAGTTCATTGTGCATTCAGCTAATATAATTATTATGACCTTACATGATGGTTTGTTGCATATATGTGATTTTATTCCGTGATCTCAGTCTTAGTTACTTACTCATTGCCATGACAAAAGTCTCCGACAAAAGCATATTGAAAGAGGAGAGAGGAAGGATATTTTTAGTTAGTTCCATAGGAATACAGACAATTATGGAGGATAAGATATGACAGCAGACAGGGAAGACATGGTGACCTTTTACCTCCTTCTCTTCCTCCTCCTTCTCCGTATTCTTCTTGTCATTATATCAAGTAACTTTATTAGTGATAAGACACTACATTTCTCCATCAGAATTTCTTTTTTTTTGTTTTTTTTTTTGGTTTTTTTTTTGTTGTTGTTTTTGTTTTTGTTTTTCGAGACAGGGTTTCTCTGTGGCTTTGGAGCCTGTCCTGGAACTAGCTCTGTAGACCAGGCTGGTCTTGAACTCACAAAGATCTGCCTGCCTCTGCCTCCCGAGTGCTGGGATTAAAGGCGTGCGCCACCATCGCCCGGCCTCCATCAGAATTTCTATGTGTTCATTAGTCATACACAATATACTCATTTCTGGGACCCTTGTCCCTCTAGACATCTCACTGGAACTGGTAACTAGAGCCTTTGTCCCTACTGGCTGTTTACATTCTTTCCACTGGAAGCAGAGGATGGACAGGGAGTGGGAACAGGCTGTGAAAACCTAAAGGGTCATCCCTTGTGACTCACTTCCTTCTAGCAAGGGTCCATCTTCCAAAGGGCTTACAAGCTTCCGAGACAATACCATCAGCAGGGACTAAGTGTTCAAACACATCAACACATGGGAGCATTTCATGTTTGTTTTTATTTCATCTTCAAAGGACAAACATGGTATTTTTAACTACTAAAATGGTTAAAATCTTGTGCCCTGGTTGTATTTACCAAATCTCTTTATATTTTCAGTAATTTTTGGCTCCTGTATTCTTATATATATCATCCAAGTTGTCAATTAAAAATATATTCTTCAGTCTCTCATATTTGGAAGGTTCTTGTTACTTTTGATCTTTCAAATGTATAACTATTATGTCCAGATCAGTGGCCCTCAACCTTTCTAATGCTGCAACTTGTTAATACAGTTCCTCATGTTGTGGTGACCCCCAACCATAACGTTTTTTTTTTTGTTGTTGTTGTTGCTACCTTTTAATTGTAATTTTGCTATTAGTATGAATCGTGCAGTAAATTTTATATGGTTTTCTGATGGACTTAGGTTAACTCTATGAAAGGGTCATTCAATCCCCCAATGGACTGCAATCCATACATTGAGAACCTCTGGTCTAGAGAAATTCTTCAAGTGATACAGAAGAGACTTGGTATTTACTAAGTTGGACACTTAGGCCCAGAAAAAAGTCATAGATCTTGAATTTGATGAATTTAGCCTCTCTTCAACAAGCCAGATCCTTCAAGTAAGTTCTTTATGATCAAATTAGTTTTCTATGAAACTATAAGTCTAGTTCATTTAACATAGCTCAGAATGGAAATAACAGTAATAGTAACAACAACAACAACAAAAACTAGTTCCTATTTTCTAATGATAATTGATTGAATGTTGACAGGTGTGTAGAGGTTAGTTCTTCACTAAGCCATACAAAGACCTGAGTTCTTTCTCTCTGGCATGTTCATCATTTCTTAGAAAATTCCAGTCTGACGTGGCATCCAAAAGTGAGAAAGAGTGACAGATCTTATGTGTGTCCTTTGAGACAAGATAGGATCCATATGCTCACTTCCACCTTTGTTCCAGCTGCCACAAATCATACACATGACCATGAGTGAGGGAAAGGCTTTGCACAGCTGTATACCTGGAAGAACTGTGTTCAGTGAATGTCTCATCACCCTCTATTGGCAGATCTTGGGAGAGAATAGCACTAATTTGAATGTGGTGGGAATAGCTTACATGAACTCAGAGTCCCTGTTGATCTGGGGATCAGGATAGGACTCTCAAGTGAGTTTTGATATTGATTAAGAAGCCCAGATGGCTTGAAGTGATGAAGAGGTGGACTCCCATTCAAAGCACATAGCAAGTCTAGTATTGCTGTAGGCATCAGCAATCAGCCGTATCAAGTAGTGAAATAGGCCACCTGTACCAATAACTTCCTCAGATGGGGCTGAAGCAGAGAAAGGGTTCAAATCAGCAGGCTCCCAGACCTAGGCACTTCTTTACCAGACTCTGTCTGCAGTACTGGGCACTAGACAAGTACTGGTCCCTTCAATCCCAAGTTAAGCCAATGCCTGCATACTGATGGGGGCAACTGAAGACCCAGAGTCTTAAAGTTTTGATAAAAAGATACTGGTTTCTCTAACACTAAAATTTAACCAGGATACTAAGTATCTTAACCTAATATGTCATCAAAAAACTTCAACTAGAAACCATGAACTCGAGAAGCCAAGTGTTCTTAGTATGCCACTTGTCCATGCAGCTCTTGAAAAAAAAATGTGTATATGTGGCACTCTGAAAAAAATTAAAGTCCAATTTTTAAAAAACACTCGCTTACAAAACCAAACCATTTTATAACAACTTAAAATTGTAAAAATAGAAAAAAATAGGTACTTGCTCATGATGAAATATCACAAAATAACTAAAATCATTTATATTGTGGTTCAAGTGACAAGAGTGTAGAATCATATAACAAGATGAGTGATGATAAAAAAATGCAAGACTTTGTGTTCCAAGTGACAGAAACTATGTATGGATGAGTAGAAAGCACTAATTGAGGACACGAGCTAACTCAGGAGAATATACAGACTGGCTACCATGGGCAATCAAACTAAGACTTTAACCTTTCCTTAAATATATTTCCTAAATTCTGTACTATGTATACTTAATAATGAGATAAACATGGTAAAATTGTATCGCTGTTAAAGCTAAGTATTTTGATTATCCTTGGATTCAGATGATAAAGCCATCTTTCCAATACTCATACACTTATGAGTAAATACATACATCCATACACACAGCACTCTTGAGCCAAAGCACAGACCTCATTGGTAGCACTTAGGTTTGTAAGATAAGTACCTTCTAACCCACAGCATACGTTATTACCCCATTTGCATTGTTAGAAGCCAGATTTGTGAATCCGCTTTCTTCTTATGTACTTGAACCCCCCGCTTTATAAATGGTATATATAATTGAGTATAGGTCACTGGGTCAGACTAGATCCTGCTCTGAACTGGGTTGATAGTGGAGTCTTTGGTTTTTGCAGCAAGTTTCCGTTTTTCTGTTTGTAATGCTCTATCTTCCAGAGGCAAATAGGACATCTTTCTAAAAATGAGCATGTATATCTCCATGTTTTTCATAAATATGTTGGTTGCATGCTTGTCTCCTGCCTCTTGGGCCCAATTATCTGAAAATAGACCCTCATCTGTTTTAGCCTAGGCATGGATAGTTGTAAATAATAGAAACCCATCCAACCTGGCTTAATCAAGAGAGAAGATTTGCTGGAAAGCACAGGGATGGCTCACAAGTCTCAAACCAAGGAGACTTTAGGCAAACCAGCACTACCATGGGAAGCAGACACTGGTTCTCTGCCCCACCTTCATCATCCTCTGTCTTCTCTGTATCCCTGTTCCATTCAGTCCTCAGCTCCCTTCTCTCTGTCTTCTACTCCATGTCTCCATTACCTGGAATAATGTGCCATTCTATCCCATGATCTTGTAACCATTCTTCCCCTGTTTAGAATGAAATCCACCCTCACCAGTTCTAAATTTCAAGGACAAAGGATAGAGCTGTTCCAAGACAAGGCATATGTTCACCAGCTGCGACAGTGACAACAATGTTGCCTGGGCTCCTAACCTGCTGTCTTTGAGGCACGTGCGCCCTACAGTGGTACTAACTGCTGTTCTCAAAATGGTTAATGCTTGGTGAGATATGGCTAAGTTCCTGTATGGTATTTGATTCAACTGACTCTTACTGTCTTCCTTTGTATTATATGTGTGTATGCACACATGCGTGCGGTTTTCTTTCCTATATAGCAGAGTTGGGAAATAACACATTCCCCCTTACATGATTGCTGTTACAATAAGGGGAGTTAGACAGAAACATTTTGAAAACTACGTACTGCTGTATAAATGCTATACTCTTGTTGCTTTCTCCACATATCTTGCTCCCTACTACCCCACCAAGGTTATGTAAAGGGTTGGCTTGATTTAGCTAAACTTTCTTATATATTGTTTTATCAGGGGATATTCAGAGTTGATGGTGGGAAGAATGAGGGAACGGAGGAAGAAAGCATTAAGTTCCTGAGAAGTTAAACCTGTGATACATTAAAATGCCAAGCTTGATAATGGTTTTAAATAAAGGTTAATTTACTTAGTATTTTAACATTTATACTTGAGCAATTTTCAGTTGAAACATGAGTCAACCAATCTGCTTTTCTAAGCTACTTCTGCTCTTGGATTCCTGTCCAGGTAAAAAGTAGACACTATGCTCCTGAGCCGGAAAGTGGCGGGGCTGAGGCCTCTCGGGCTTCACCATGTTCCCCACACCCCACATCCACCTACTTACCAAATATCACCTACAGCTTCATCTGTTCCCAACTGAGCCTTGCCTCAACTACAGGGAGAGCCCAGTGGTGGCTGTGAACTTCCTCAGACATGCGCTCTCAGATCGTAGCACCGTACCTGCTCAAAATTGCTCCGTAGCTCCCCCCTCAAGCCCAAGAGCTTGGTATGATTTTCAAGACACCCTTTTCTACTTCCATCCTGGACCCTCTCCGCATCCTTTCCAGGCCCTTAATAAGCCATGAGCATCATTTTGGGTTCTTGCAAACACCATTTCTTTATAAGGATACCCCTTTGTACACTCTTCCTGCCTTGCCCAGTGTCCCTTCTCCAATAAGTTGGTCCCTTGATGTACTCTTCAGCTCACACTGAAGGGGGTAGCCTGTCAGAATCTCGGCTTCACATCTTGTGAATATCTTTCTGAAATCCCTCTCAAACACAGCAGGGATTTAAATACCATCTGCTCTCCTGGCAGAACACCTTGAGGGCAGAAATTGTAGCAGTCATAATTGTATCCTTAGAATCCATCACAGGATCAGGAAAAGAGGATTCTTTGACTTAAAAAAATTATTTGAATAAATGAATCAATCAATCAACTGTGGCTGTCCAGACCCATGCGTATTAGGGAGGGGGGAGCCATGGAGGAGTCCCATACGGTGTGAGTGATGCCCATAAATAAAACCCCAGAACTTTACCTAAGATGCCAGTGATCTGTTGTACTCTGCCCTGGAGTCTCTTTAATAAAGATAGTCATGTAATCCACCCCTGGATATGTTGTGGCTGTGGCTCTGATGTGAGATAGAGGAAACATGACATGCTTTAAGACCCTGCTGTATGCTGGTGTACTGCTAAAGGATGGGCACATTCCAAAGTGAGCAGAGACTGTTTTCTTGTCTGCCTGTAATGACCATCTGGATTCAATTGTTAATGCTCAATCCTATTTGTTGCCAAGGCAACCCAGTTATAGGCCATCCTCACTTTACCAAAGGTGATATTGCCAGAGTCATCTTATAAGTCAGATTTGGAAAGACACAATAGATTTTCCTGGGTGAAAAGTGATGTTAATGGTGACTAGAACCCAGAGAATTGTATTTAACTCACATCGTTGCGATACTTGTGCAAAATGAGTCAGTAAATATATCCCATGCTGCCCAGCTCACAGCAATATCTTGGAACAATCTGGTCATGAGAGAAAAATCTGCCCCTTTCCAATATTCTTCAAAACTGGTTTGAGCCTCAGGATATTGTCTATTAGCCCCTGATTTCCAAAAGTTGTTTGAATGTCTGGATTACCTAGGAAGGGTTTCTTAGGACCCATCAGTCTAGGCTTATACACATCAAAATCAGAAACTTTTGTGGGCTCTGGAAACAGGTGGACTTAAAAAGCCCCCACCCTGCTGATTCCATTATTATTTGTGTATTGTTTCCTAAACTTCATCCGTAGCTCTCCCATTGTCTCCCTGCTTCTTTAGCCCTGGAGATGCCATCCCATAACCCTGCCAAGATCAAAGCTACAGTTCTGTAGTCGATGACCTCTCAGGGTACCAGAGTTCCTACTGCTCAAAAACTGATCTCTGTGTATTCGGAAGATGCTGAGGTCTAGACTAGCACTGCTGATGCTCACAGGAGCAGGCTCTTCCATCTCCACCAAGGGAGAAGGCTGACAACCCAAACAGAGAGACCAACGCTGCCATGGTTACCAGCTCCATTATCAACATCATGGGATTCATTTAAAAATAACTAAAATAGCTCTGTTTTTCTTCCTTGTTCTTATTACATTTTGACTGAGGCATGTGTCTCTAAGGTAATCTACATAGAAGACACTCCATCCTACTGAAGGAATGCCTCCCCAGATACTAACAGACTATGTATTATGTCACTGCAATGCCGACCCTGATTTTACAACAAACTACAGTGACACAGTAATGAACCACTGTACATAACAAAGTCCTGGTAGAGCCATGTAGGCAGTCCCCAGAAAGTTCCAGACAGATCTAAAAAGGGACCAAATTTGGGTTTAAAAGAGGATCCCAAGAAGGCCTTTGGCGGTGAGATAAAAGGAGTTAATAATCTGTATAATTGTTATTATCAGATCACAAGATTATTCAGAATATAAAAATAATGGTGCTCATGCCCTGTTATCACTCTTGCAGAGAGAAAGTTTCCTTCCCTTTAGTCTGTGCTGACTTAGGGATTCCTTTGGCCAACAGAAGAGGATGGAAATGATGCTGTAAGGGTCTAGAAGCTACGCCTTTTGGTTTTTTACTTCTAACCAGTTTCCCTTCCCTCGCCTCCGCCCAACCCTCCACCTTGCTTATACTGCCCATCCCATCTACTCCTCCTCCTCCACTGTTTTTCTTCAGCTACAGATAAGCCTCATATGGATATCAACCAGCCATAGTCTATCAAGTTACAGTGATACTAGACCCCTCCTCTTCTCTTAAGGCTGGATGAGACATTATGAGAGGAGGGATGGGTCCCCAAAGCAGGCAAGACAGTCAGAGACAGCCCCTGCTCTCACTGTTAGGAGTCTCATAAGAAGAGCCATTACACAACTGTAACATACATGCAGAGGGCATAGGTAAATCCTACGTAGGCCCCCTGATTGTAGTAGGTTTAGTCCCTGTGAGCCCCTATGAGCCCAGGTTAGTTGGTTCTGTGAGTTTTCCTGTTGTGTCCTCGACTCCTCTGGCTCTTGCAATCCTTCCTCTCCCTCTGCCATAGGAGTTTTGAGCTCTGCCTACTTTGACTGTGAGTCTCTGCATCTGCATCTGTTCCCATTCGTTGCTAGCTGAAGCCTCTCTGATGAAAGCCCGGTTAGGTACTAATCAAAGAGCATAGGAGAATGTGGGTAGGAATCATTTCATTGACCTTTTCCCCCATTCATTTTGGTTCTTTCATAGGCCTCTGGGGTATCCTGCCGCGGGTTCCTGACCCTCAGAGGTGAGCTCCCTCTTAGGGTATGGGTCTCAGGCTGGCCTCGTCATTAGCTGGCAACTCTATATTTTCCATGTCCCAGCCCTAGATCTTAGAGTGTCTGTTTTGATCCCTGGAGTCATTTTGGAGAGAAACTGAGTCTTCTACATAGGACTTGTCAAAGCTTCCTAAACAATAGTCAGTGTCTACTGTCAGGAAGGAGTGAGGATGTCTCAGGATTTCCAGCCTCAGGCAAGCCTTCGGGTGATAGGTGTCTGAGTGATCCCAAGCAATTCTAGCACAACAGCCCATGCAGTTGGATTACAGAATGACAAATCACTATCATTTAAAGCCACTAAATATTAGAGTGCTGATTGATAATCTGATTTGGTCTTATATTAAAATTACATAAATGGGAAATTATCACCCATGATCTTTCTGTGCAAGGATAATAATTATTATTAAAGTTGACTTTCTTCCAGAATTTTAATATTCAAATCAAGACATGCAAAGAGGCTTTGTTCTTGTTGACACACTATTGGAATTCTATTGAACATGCTATTTGAAAACCTGTATTTTTCTTGTAATAATATACTCATCACTTTCATGTCTCATAAATAATCTTTTATATCATTTTAATGACTACATAATACTCCATCATTGTATTATTTATAATTTATTTAACCAGTGCCTGTTACTGTGTCATTTGGGCTATTATATTTAATACCGTGATGCACATAAATCTTTGTACAATAAATGATAATCTTTAGTAATACATTATGGGCACTGCTGCTTAAGGGTTTTGTATTAGAATAAAGTAAACAAAACATTTTAATTTCACTTCATTTTTATTAACCATGAGTTTAATGAGAGTTTTACATGTCTGTTGGCTATTTGTTTATCTAGTGTTTTATTTAAAAATGGCCCTTATGTATATTTGCTTAATTTTTAAACAATTTGTTATGGAACACACACACATACACAGTGTGGTAGGATATTGCAGAACACTGCTATTCAAACTAGATAAAAGTGGGTCACTTACCACCTCAGTTCTTTTCTAGCTATTGGGCACAAAGTATATTGCCTACATTTTTCAAGCCTTGTTTTCCTTACATGGGGAGCTACTATCTATTTCCTGAGATTGTGATTTTGATGATTTAAGAAATGTTCAACAATATAACTAATGCAAACTAAGTGTTCAATAAATACTGTCTTTTACCTGTGCTTGCTTTACAAAACCAGGCCATATTATAGTTGCATCTAAAAAAATTTATGAGTGTGTCAGTGTGGGTATGTGCATATTAGCCCATTGAGGCCAATGAGATATGGAGGAAATTTTCTTTGATCTTTGGAAACATTTGCTTGCCTGCAAAAGAGGATCTTGGGAAGGGATGCCACCCTATTCCAATGTGGTGTGGGAGAGCGTGGCACCTGTCTCGTGAGGGGGGCAACTTGCTTGAGGGACGAAACACAAGGATTGACACAGAGAAGTCTAGGTCCATGATAACGCTTTATTTGTGTATATGTGTGGAGGCATGTGAGACATCGTGGGTGCATGAGTAGAGGTCAAAGGACAACATAAGAGAGTCTCTGGGCTTGGTGGCAGCTGTCTTTACCCACTGAGCCATCTGACCAGCATCACTTAGGAAACATCTTCAGTTGCATGCTTGCAATCAGAGCACTTGAGAGCTGCTGTGGCTGGAGGGTTGATGGGAGTTTGAGGCTAACATGGCTATATGTGAGTTCCAGGACAGTCTGAGCTGCAGAATGAGACCCTGTCTCAAAACTCAAAATTAATCAACTATGTAAAATGAAGAATCCTGGTCTCAAGAGCAATATAATGAACAATTGCTTGTTAAATTAGGTGGTGATAGCCGGGCGGTGGTGGTGCCCGCCTTTAATCCCAGCACTCGGAGGCAGAGGCAGGCAGATCTCTGTGAGTTCGAGGTCAGCCTGGTCTACAAGAGCTAGTTCCAGGACAGGAACCAAAAAAGCTACGGAGAAACCCTGTCTCAAAAATCAAAAAAAAAAAAAAGTGATGATAGAGTTACAGAAAAATAAAGCAGGCAATTAGGGGAGGGTGTGGTAACTGTCTCTGTGGAGGGCTTTGTTTGTTATGTTTTTATTTATTCATCTGTTGTTTTTTTTTAGTTTTATATTATTTTTATTTGAGGCAGACTCTCTTATGGTCCAGGGTGACTTTGAACTTTTGATCTTTCTGTCTCTGCCTTTCCAAGTGCTCAGATAACAAGCATGAGTCATCAAAGCAGTTTTTCCTTGAATCTTATTGGCTGGAATTTTGTCATATGCCCATGCATACAATCATGATGAGATCAGTGATGAAGACATTAGCTGAGGTGCTTCGTGACTTTTCCTGTAGATGAATATGAGGTTTTATTTGCTGTGTGTCTGGTCACATAGAGAAGGATAAGTATTCACCTGTATAAGTCTTTATCCAAAGAGAAAATAGGTAAACCAGAAAGATAAATGTTGATCTGCCAAGGAGATAAACATTTGTATAGATTTTGGAGATAAATTATCAAATTCCTTGCCTGCCTTTCCACTCATTTCTTCTGTCCTCATTTCAACTTTGTTTAATACAATTTTTAAAGACCTGTAATGTTTTCTTAGAATTATTATTTTTGCTCTGATTTTTATAAATTTGGGTAAAATTCTACTTTATGAGAGCTGTGAGCTGTAGACACAGCACAAGTCTTCAGTTGGGATTCCGTTGATCTGTACCTTATTTGATTCTCTAGCACTTTGGAATCCAATCAGTCTGGATAAAATATGACTTGGCACACACAATTGCATGGTGTAGAATTTTCCCTATTGACCCAACCCACCTGGCTGCCAGGCTTACAACCATCCCAGCACTGCACTTCCTGGAGGAAAGAAATGCACTTATCTCTGAAGAATGAACCCAAAGATGAATCTAGAGGTCTCTCTAAGTCTTCACATCACAGATAATTAACACGTGCCATGCTCTTGACCAAGCCTATCTCTGCACAACTGTCCACTCTTCATCAAATTTAAGCATAAAGTACTTGGGCTTCTACACCTTTGCATCTTCGTTTCTAAAGATTCATTTGTCACACAAAACTTAAATATATGTGATGTGTTTGCCTTTCTCTTCCTGGTCTGCCTCTTGTTAGAGGTGCCTTAGCCATGAAATAGCACATTGAGGAAAGAATTCTTTTTTTTTCTTAATCTGGGCAAAGAAGGGAATGTTTTCTCCACTATATTCTACCTGTTTCCATCACATTCTGTCTATATGCTACCTCACTTGAATTTGTCACTGTTTCCTGTCTGTGGGGAGTACCCATTCTTAGTTCCCAGGGTCCATTCAGGCCTTCAGCATCTATACTGTGATGCCCTTGATCTCTGCAGATATGGACAGAGAACTATGCATCTATAATCACAGTGTAATCTTTTATAGAAACCCAATAGGGTCCTGTTTGTTTATGCGGCCCCTCACTTTTTCCTGTGTCAGGCCAACTGAAATGCTGGTCCCTGTCAAATGTCAGCTATTTTCTTTTAAAAGAAAAGGTAAATTTGTGGTTTGGGGTAAGGAAAATGAAGTCAATTTCTTTGAGAAACCATCAGAAGAAAGGTTTGTAAACTCCGGAAGAAGAAAATGTCAAATTGTACTTTTTTATCAAAAGCTATCCTTTTCCTTCTTTCCCTTCTTCTTGATACATGCTAACAGCCCTATTACCTTTTGGGTCTGTAGTGGACTCACAGGTAGAGCAGAAAGAAGGAGCAGAGGCATTTCATTCAACATCTAAGCAAAAGTAGAGAAAGGAACAGTTGTCTGCAAACTAGTGAGTTTCAGAACGATGGCCTCCAGTAGGATGAAATGGAAGCAAGAGAGGAGAAGGGAAATGCAGAACCTACTAGGAGCAAACTAACCATGGATGTGGGAAGGAACATTGGTTTAGCATCAGACAGATGACTAAAGAGCTATCAGGAAGGAGGAGGGAGGTCACGTGACTGATCATACCATACTTACATGTTGAAGCTGCCCTCTCCCTGCACCTGGAACTCAAGGACTCTGGATGATCAAGCTAGGATGAGAGGCAGCTGTTACACTTGGGTGGTCTTCTACACTGCATTCTGGAGCTTCAGGCTCCATTCCATACACTTGCATGTATCAGTGCTCTAGCCATTAGGCCATCTCCCCAGCATTGTAAAGACAATGAAATGCAATGGTTGTTCCCAGTGGGACAGAGCACTTAACTCTGTCTTCAGCTGTCTGACTTGCTGCATGAGACCCAGGGCAACATCTCTAAGATTTCTTCGACTTCGCAGAATATAACAGAAAGTCTGTCCCTCCTCTAGTATGGTTTGGCAACACCTCTCCAAACCTCCCCTCATTCTTCAGGATCTTCAGAGAAGCCCTCCTTGACATACTTGTTCCCTGAAGTCCAAAAAAGGCCTTTTGTCTGTAGCCTGTCCCTCTGAGATGGCATGCCAGGAAGTCTTTTGATTTTGCCTGTTCCCAACTCTCCAAGGGCAGCGAGAGGGACATGCCTTTAGTTTTGCCTCCTAAGAGACTGAAATAGTGACGGTGACATGAAGAGCTTGATATTTCCCCCTGCAACTCTGAATCCTCTTCCAATTTTCAAGCTGCTGCCCTGGGAGGTGTTGCCTGAGGTTCCTGTCCTTTCATCCCTGCAGCTGTTCAGCCCCAAAGAAACACACAGAGGTCTACACTAATTGTGAACTGGACAGCCCATTAGCACAGGCTTCTTATTAACTAATTCTTACATCTTAAATTAGCCCATAATTCTTATCTGTGTTAGCCATGTGGCTTGGTACCTTTCATCAGCAAGGCATTCTCATCTTGTTTCCTCTCTGTTTGGGTAAAGGCTGCAGGCTGAGTCTTTGCTCTTCCCAGAATTCTCCTGTTCTCCTTGCTCTGCCTCTACTTCCTGCCTGGCTACTGGCCAATCAGCATTTTATTAAACAAGTATAAAAAACAAATCTTTACAGGGTAAAACCATTGTCCCTCAGCAGGGAGGTACTGCCGTGGACTCTTAAGAACTTACAGTGGAGAGAGTAAATGCCTCCTAATCCTTAGACTCCACAGTCAAGTCTTTCCTGTCCTCCCATCTAAGGAATTGCAAATCCCTCATCCTTGCTCCACAGTTGCCCCAGTACAATTATTCAGCCTGCCCAGTTGTGGTTCTTAAAGCAGATGAGTCTGAGTCTTCGAAGCAATGCAAAGAGATAAGGAACTCACCCAGGATCTATTTTATTATAAGAGTAATCACAAATAAATGTGTTTTCAAACTTTCATACATGGCATCATCTCATTTAGGCCTAGCTTCAAACTCCCACTTCCCTGCAAAGTCTGACGAATATTTCAGACAGACGTTACCCTTTAGATAATGTTTTCTCCAACATAAAATAACAAATATGTTATTGTGATTAGCTTATAAAGCTTAGGAGTCCCAGGGACAGGGCTGGTAGCATTAACTCAGGATCTCTGGAATCTACCTCTATCTAAAAGCTGAACTGATTCATTGGTTTGCATGATAATACCTTCACACAGCTTTTAGTAGGAGGGCTCACTTCCTTATAATCCAGCATAGGGTTTTCCCCTAGAATGAATGACTAAAGAGGGAAAAAAATGTGTGAATGTGTTTTAGCCCACCCCATCCCCAAACTTCTTTGTTTTTAATACTTGGATTCTGGAGACTGAACTTGGGTCTTCCTGCTGGTGTGACTGGGCACTTTACCAGCTGGGTCATCTCCCCAGCCCTAAATTTATATTTTCTATCATTTTCACACTAAATTGGTAATATAGGTAAATACTTTTAAATGGCATTCCTTCTTTCATTATATGTTGATTCATTTGCCTGTTCTTGGTGGACCGCCTTCCATGTGCAGGTGCCACAGTGGCTGCAGACAGTGCAGGGAAAAGGAAAACGAGGACTGTACTCAGCCTCTAGAAGTGTCGATGACGTAAGGCAGAAAGCTAGTCAATGAGGAAGTCCATTTTATATATTGCTACAGTACTTTACCATGTAGATGGCAGTGTGTAGTAATAGGAGCGGCGGGGGTGCGTCCCCAGCACCCCGGCTGCCTGGCTAGCTTATGCCTGAAATAACAACACACAAACTGTATTCATTTAATCACTGCTTGGCCCACTTCTATCTAGCCTCTTCTAGGCTAATTCTCACATATTAATTTAGCCCATTTCTAATCATCTGTGTAGCACCCCTAGGTGCGCTTACCGGGAAGATTCTAGCCTATGTCCATCCTGGGTCGGAGCTTCATCGTGTGCATCTACCTGGGAGCTAGGAGCATGGCGTCTCCCTGAGGCGTCTGCTCCCAAGAGGAGAGCTGTGGAGTCTGAGCTCACTTCCTCTTCCTCCCAGCGTTCTGTTCTGTTTACTCCTCCCACCTATCTTCTAACCAGTGAGGGCCAAGCAGTTTCTTTTTATTTAACCAATGACCTTCCTCCATCAGCAGTGTGTGATTAATAGAAATATTTTGACTTATCCTTCAGGAAGCTGAGAATCCAATATTGAGAGGTTGGCATTTAGTAGGAGTTTTCTCGCTTTGCCATGCCATCCCATGAGAGAGTGGCAGAGAAAAGAGGGGTGGAGAGGAGAGATCAAACTCCCTTTTTCTGGCCTTTAAAAAAACTTTGGTGCTGGGCAGTGGTGGCATGTGACTTTAATCCCAGGATTCAGAAGGCAGAGGCCTTCCTCCTTATGGACTTACCTCAAAACAGAGTTACAGTTTGTATTGTTTCTAAACATAACAATGACTTTTTGAAGGACATATTTAAGCCCGAAGCAATAAATCATTTTTGTGGGATATTTGTTTACACTGTGTGAAGATGTGTCCCTGTGACTGGTTTAATGGAAAGCTGAATGGCCAATAGTTAGACAGGAAAGGTTAGGCGGGACTTACTAGTAGAGGAAGAGACTCAGGGGGTTAGAATCTGGTATGACAGGAGATGCCAGTGAGACAGTAAGGAAGTCAGACATACAGAATGGAGGAGAGGTAAAGAGTCAAATGGCAGAACATTGATGAGTAGAAATGGGTTAATTTAAGTTATAAGAGCTTGTGGAACAAGCCTAAGCTAAGGCCGAGATTTCATAATTAATAATAACCTTCCATGTCATTATCTGGGGGCTGGCAGTCCAAAGAAAGTCTGACAAGATAGTCCAGCTGCAAAGAGTCACACAAATAGGTCCTCACAAAATCATCGTAGATGCTTTGAACACAGAACTGAACTTCAGAAGGAACCATCAACATGCGGCCTTTCATTTAGTTTGATACAGGGGAGAACCCTTTCTGCCTTGACACTAGCAACGTGGACTGGGGACCTTTGAAGTGATGTTACATGCTCTGCATTCCTTGTCAGTTATTAGCAGCAACTCTGAACTCCACCTACTAGATGTCCTTCTCCAACTGTGGCAAACAAAAATATCTGCAGAGATTTCTTAAAGTTCCACGTGTTCCTAGTAAAGAACTACATGCCGTATAAAAAGGTCCCAAATAAAGAGAGCTGGGGGCATTTGAAGATGAGGGAAGGATGGGCTGGTGAGAGTTTTGTTGATAGTTATTTCCAAATGATAAACTAAAAAAAAAAAGAAAAGAAAAGAAGGAGGGAAGGAAGAGAGAGAGAGTTGGAAGAAGAGAGGGATGGAGGAGGAAGAAAAATAAAGAAATATCAAAAATTACCCAAAGTATAATTTGATGTCGGATTCTTACTTGAGTGCCATATCATCATCACTTTAAGCAGACATTCATCCTCTGGAGCTGTTCTGCTTGTCCTGAGTAAAGTGTCTTCCCAAGAAAAGATTGACCTTGCCTGAAGCTGTCTTCCCAAATGTATTTTAACTTATTGAATCTCTGGCCTGGTTTAACTTGTTTGGCCTTCAGCCTACTGGTTTATATCACTGCCCCGAGCAGGGTACTATCACCCAGAAACACATGACCTCACTTTTATTGAAAAGATATTTTTAGGTACTGCTTAGACTCTATATGATTATGTTTAATGTGTTGAGAGTTTGTAAGTAGGCTGGGTGTAGTTTCAAATAATTTCCAAGTGTTGTCTTATTTCAGTTTTGAACAGACAAGAATTAGCTAATTAGCTTGTATGCTCAGAATCCTAAAATCTTGAGTCAAAGCAAACAAACAAACAAAACAACAACCAAAAAAAAAAACCTTAGAGTATCTAGTATGGAATACAAACAACGCTAAGTCAAAGTTGGCAATAACTCACTGGTCTTGAACATACAAACCAGCATCAATTTTCTCATCTGTAGTGGACATGGTATTTTTTTTCCTTAAAGGGGTATTAGGAAGATGCATGAGGTAATGGCTATGGTGGGTACTGTGAAAGTCCTAGCATGACAGGTCCCTCATCCATGGATGTTGTCCAGTTTAACTCCCCCCAGCCTTCTCCTAACCTCAAAGTGCTCATCATCTTCTCCATCCAGGGGAACAGCAGAGTCTCTCAATTTTACCTCCCTGTTTTAGTTAGACTACTATGATTTGTTTCTGGACTCTTAGAGTAATTTTCCAATTAGGTAATTATGAACAGAGATGGTATTCTAACTATGTCACTCTCTAAATGATATCTTTAATACTGCCAAAGCCTCATAGCATAAGAGCATTCCAGCTTCAAGGGAAGAGTCCATTTCTCTTCTCCAGCCTTGTTGCTCTGGTGTTCTAGCCATGCTCAAACTTTGTAGTAGTGCTCTGTTTGCATCTCTGCCCATGCTGTGCCACGCCATTCTGTCTTTTCATCTGTTTATGCAGCCCCCCCCCAGCCTTCCTCCCAGACCTTGACAATCATCATTCAATTCTCTGCATCTTTACTTTTACTGTTTATAATGACCTCTGAGTTTATCATGAATGGCAGGACTTTCTCATTTTAATGGTAAATAATACGGATTACAGATTGAAATGTAATAATATAGACTAAACATTCATCATACCTATAGCTATGACACATGGAAGAAGAGGTCCATGGCTTTGGTCTAGGCTGAGGTTTCTTGGATGGGATGCAAAACAAAAACAAACACAAAACCCACAAATTACGATGGAACTGGCAATAGAAGAACAGGACTATGACCAACTCAAAAGCTTTTTCCCAACAAAAGAAACAGTCATCAGAATGTGGGGACCACACAAAAGAGTGAGAAAAAATGTATTTGCAATCCACGTATCTGATAAGGTGTTCATATTCAAAATTCAGAAGGGATTTATACACCTTGATAGCAAAAATCTATTGCAAGTGAGCAAAAAAATTAAACAGACATTTCTTCAAGGAGACAAACAAATGGACCAGCGGTAAAGGAAGTGATGGACATCACTGATCATTGGGGAAATGCACATTGAAACTAAACCTGATAGGGAGGAAATCATTCAAATAAACAAGCAACCCCCAAAGACAGCAGGTGTTGGCAAGAATGTGGGGGAGCTGGAGCTCTGTAGACTGCTTAAGAAAACTAAGATGCTGCAGAAACTAGATAATAGTGTGGCATTTACCAAAAGAATTAGACAAATGTCCCAGTCATGCCACTTCTTAAGATATATTTTTATAAAATTGTTATTAGTATCTTAGAGAGATTATATTTATTCTCATTTTAATTGCAGTGCTAGCCACACTACTAGTCAAGATGTGAAGTGACCCATTGCTCATCTGTGGATTAATAGGAAAAGACAAATATCCATCATTCTATTTTATATGCTTCCTGACTCAGAAACACGATTTCACCTTGTCTACCCCTGACCATCCTACTGATTCAAGCTGAAAGACTGGCTGCTTGCCAGAACATCACCTGACACCCCCCCCATATGTCCCCTTCCCTCTTCTCATTACCTCTTTGTTCTGACAACTTTGTACACATTTCTATTAGTTTGTGTGACATATTATTGGCATAAATATTTGTTTATGTCTCTGTCTGCTCCACAGGAATGTGATTTGCTCAAAACACATGCACTATAGCGTATCCATCTTGTCTTTCCAGCTATTACCACTGACCCCGCGCCATCCCATGTTCCAAAAGTATTTGATGAATGAGTCCACATTCTGTTTGAATCCCCATAGGGATGAAGCATGCACAAGGGCTAAGTAACCACCTGATTTTGACCATGTCCTATGCCAAATTCAAATACACAAATCTTTCATCTTTATTGTCCTATCTACTTTCTTATGCATCCCATTCAAATCTCTCCTCAAATGTATAACAATCTGATTACTAGAATGTGACAGATATTATATAACAAAAATTTCCCATTTTAGATGAATTCTTCCTAGAGCTAACTCCATGACTCTTAGTGGATACTTACAACATGGTTAGGTGAGCCCCTTTCCTAAATTCAACATCGTAATATGAAGAGGATAATACATGTGCTTACATTTATTCCTGAATCTTCCTGTTATAGTACTAATATTAGCTGGAGTACTATAGGGTCAGAATGATATGGATGTTATAGACATGGTCCGGGTAAATCTCCCTGAACCCCAGTCTATTAGCAATGACCAGCTCAGCCCAAGTCCATCAAAACTTCAATTTTATCAAAGCCCCCTCTATAGATGCCATTTTATGTGCTATTAAACAGAACAATGCAGCTCACCAGTAAAATAATCTACAATAACAGCCCATTAAAAGCTTTCCTTAGTATGGAACTTTCTAATTAATGTAAATGGAGTGCAAAGCTTGGAAAGACAAGTTGATTCGAATGTTCAGAAAGTAGGTGAAATAGGAAAGGCTCTGATTTTTCATTAGCAATGTATTAGAGAGTCTAATGAAATCTTTATGGCTTGGATATATTACCCGAAAGTCACAATTGCTTTGTTTCCTGCCTCATTTCGCTGCCACCTTTCTCTAAAATTTTTGCTCTGTTATGCATTAGATTTGATAAAATGGAATTTTCTTCCACACAAAGAAGCATGGGTTTTGTGTCCAGTTACTCCTGGGGTTCTCAGAGTGTTCAAGACAGAAGAAGGCAGGCGAAGATGGACCTTAATTCCCTAACGTCCAAGTTAGACGCAAAGTCCCTACAGAGGACTAGAAACGAATTCTGTCATTTACTTCTTCTCTGCCATGTATTCCTTTATTTTGTCTCCCACACTTCTTTCTTTTTGCTTTCTATCCCTCCTCTCCTTCCTTTTTCCTCTTTTCCCATCCCTTTCCTCCTCTTGTTTTCTGTGAAGCATGCATTAAGCATACATCATTCAGCTGAAGCTAGTGTTCACCTTAGCACTGTCAACTTGGCAAGCCTAGAATGACCTGGAAAAAGGGGGAAATGGCTCATTAGTGGAGCCATTGTCTTTATCATGTTGTTTGTGGATGTTTCTTTGAGGGATGGTCTTGAGTGATGTAGGAAGGCTAGCCCATTGTAGACTGGACACTTTCCCTGGCCTGAGCTGTATAAGAAAGCTATCAATGCATGAGTCTGTAAGCAAACCAGTGACTGAAGCTCCAAACACCACTCCTCCACGGTTACAACCTCCAGGTTCCTACCTCCAGCTCCTGCCCTGACTTCCCTCAATGGTAATTTGAGACCTGAAGGTATAGAAGCCAAATCAGCCCTTTCTTCCCTCAGTTTGCCTTTGGTCATAGTGTCTTTATCACAGAAATGGAAATCACTCTAGAACAGCTAGTTTACACTATAATGATGACCAAACCCCCAAATGATAAATGCTTAAGTATTCAACATTTATCTTGAATTCAAAATTAATTCAAAATTAATCTTGAAGGCAACAATTTCTTCCCATAGCAGAGCATAACTGCCTTCCCATAACAGGGCAGTGATGACCAGAGCCACTAGACGACTCAAGCTGTTTGAGCTGCCATTGCCAGTTCTCATAGCAGAGTGAAAGGGGCTGATAAGTCAGGCTCTAGACCCTAGGTGTCGACTTGAATGTCATAGGCCACTTCTGCTCACATTTCATCACCAAAAGCAAGTACCTGACCGTGTCTGACTTCAAAGAAGTCATGCTAGCTCATCCTACAATGACCATAAAAGGTCCCCTGGGATGCAGATAATGTAATATTCCTTAATTCCAAAACGAATTGGAAATATACCCTGCTGTTTGTTCAGGGGCTCAGGGTCCAGGTGGAGAACCAGAACAAATACCAGACAGGGATGGATAAAGCCTGGAAAAAGCTCGCCAAGAGCCCTAGGGACAAGTGGGCCTCTTCTACCTCCCTGTGATGGTCTTTTGGGACTTGGCATCACTTATGTACGACAACTGCCCTTTCCCATTGGGGCACACTGTCCAGCAGGGAAACTCATACTGCTCTGCACACAAGTACTAACACCCTGCATCACAGTGCTCTGCGCACAAGTACTGACACCCTGCATCACAGTGCTCTGCGCACAAGTACTGACACCGCGCATCACACTGTTCTATACCCACAGGTACTGACAGCTGTGCAGATCTATAGAATTATGAGAAGGACATCTATGGCCAGACAGCCCGGACAGGCCTCCTTTCCAAAGAGGAAAGGCACAGGGGAGGTCAGAGTGCAGAGCTCATCCTGATCTTTACCTAACTTACCAAATGGCACCTGTTGCATCTGAATGCCAAGAACTAGCCTGTGGTTGGACAGCTCTCTACCCTATGGAAGAGGCAGCATAGAGCAATGAGGGCCATAGGAAGTGGGAGCGTGAGGGAGGGAAACTGAAGCAGGAATACAGCAGGGGCCCAGATTGAAGTTCAAAGTTTTTCTTAGTCAGCCTTCTGCAGAAGTCCAGAGCCTGTCTACTGAGGTTGGCCCCAAATCGTTAGTGGACTACTGACCATACACACTGATCTTGCAGCCTTGAGAAAGTCGGTGGAGGAACCTGGGGCACTAGAAAGGGGAAGGAACACTTGGTGTTGGTGGGTTGCTATGGATGGACAGATATTATACACTCGACATACCTCCGTGATGGGGCTTTTTTTTTTTAAGTACAAAGAGAATGTTCTGCCTGGCTTTGCAATCACATTCCAATCAGTTTTACAGAATTGTGAAATTGATTATCTTGTGAACTTCACAGGAGCTTTGAACAAGGCACAGGGGAACCTTAATTCTTTGTTGAGCTCTACATGCTGATTCAAGGAGACTTTAGCTTTTCCATCTATCCCCAAGAGGAAAGGAGTTCAAATTGCCTTGAAATTACAATTTAGTGGCATCAAGCCTTGGCCAGCCTCACAGCCAGGGCTGAGGGCAAAGAATGAGGTACCAGGCACATTAGTTCCTTATAAGCTGCCACATAGAAAAGAGAGGGAGAGAGAAAGATGGGGAAATGGGAAGAAAGAGAGAGAGGAAGAGAAAGGGGGAGGGAGAGAGAGAGACAGAGAGGAGAGAGAGAGAGAGAGAGAGAGAGAGAGAGAGAGAGCGAGCACTGAACATTTAGGTGACACTGGGAACCCTAAGAGGAAGCAGCTCTGAGAAGCAAGGCAGCAGTTGCCTTAAGCTGGGCCAAGTGGTTCTGAGTTTCAACAAAAGATGGTAATTCAGGCATTATAATCTGCTGAGCTGTGCCCAGAGATTCACATGAGTTGTTTCTTATTTTAATTTTCTGTTATGAGGAAATGGTTGGAGTTTTTAATATGGGTGGAGGGAAATGAATAGAACCTTTGTCATGTATTTCGCTCTTGGGGAGTCCAGGAGATCTGCCACAATCGGGATCTGACTGAGACTTGACAAACAACTAAGGGGATTCGGGAAATCTGTCACAGACATGGAAACAGCATATGCCCAAATATGGAAGTACTTCACCAGAGTAAAAGTGGGTGAAGAGGAGGTAGAACAGAAGACTGCTGTAGCCTAGCATGCTAAGGACATTGCCAGGCAGTGGTGGCACATGCCTTTGTACGCAGTACTCGGAGGCAGAGACTGGCAGATCCCTGTGAGTTCACGGCTGCCTGGTCTTCAGAGTGAGTTCCAGGACAGCCAGTGCTATACAGAGAAACCCTGTCTCAAAAAAAAAAAAAAAAAAAAAAAAAAAAAAAAAAAAGCTAAGGACACAGGAATGGGAGAGCAGGGCATGCCATGCATCTATCCACTTGGGTGGAATTTACAATGAACATTCTTAAAGAAGTGATATACATACCAATGATGGGACTCGTATTTATGCATACATATATCTGTATATTATATATTCATTACATCATATATAATACAGATTATTATATTTATATATACATATATATATTGTAATGATCTGTATTGACTACTTATTGTGATCTTTCTATTAATTATCTTGACCCTGACATTTCTCTTAACGTAGATTACTCAGTATCTGCACCCTACACATAAGGAAACTAAGCCTTAGGGGTTGTTCAAGGTCAGAGAGGCGGTAAATGGTGAGGCTGAAATTCAAGTTCAGCCAGTCTGAAGCTTGAGGCAACTCCTGAGCTAGCACAACACAGCCTCCAGCCCTTAACCAGGTGGCCTTGGCTGCTTTGTTCCTTCAACAAATGGTCAGTGAACTGCACGTGGAAGTTAGGACCTAGACATTGTACAGTGTTGGGAATGGAGACTGATCAGGATGGAAAGTCAGATCATCGCCTGGAGCATGCCCAGTGAGGGCACAGCAAGTGTGTGGATAACTAACCCAAAACAGAATGGCTAATTGTAAAGCCAGAACAAAAGCAGAGAAGGAACTACCATGACGTGAAAGGGTTTCCATGGCAGCGTGGCTGAGATGCTGACCTCTACAGACTGAAGCAGAGGAATCCATGAGCTGCTAAGGGTCATTAGTAAGTGAGCACCCTAGCCAAGACAGGAACCCAAACATAGTCTGTGGATATCGATGTGATTCTGCTCTGCATCTGCCACTGTCCTAGACACCAAGTGTGCCGTGTAGTGTGAGACAGGAACATGCTAACGTGCCATGATCCCACCTCTCTCCCTGTTCTCTCTAGTTCCTGTCACCTGAAGATTTGCAATGCACACTAGATTCCATCCATTCTCAGTTTTACGAAATAAGGCTCACCACGTTTCTTCCTTCCATATCCCGCTCATGGATGGAAGATTCTCCTGCATGAGCAGAACCCTAGGAGAAAGGAAGATAGAGGACTCATTCCTTCTACTTCCCAAAGCAGGAAAATCTTAGCCATTATATAAAATAAGAAGATCCTCTTGAGGTAATAAATATAGAGTGGATAACTCCTTTACTAAAGAATTAAATTAGTGTGTGTGTTTGTGTGTGTGTGTGCATGCACACACGTGCACGCAAGCTTTTGCAGTGTATGCCTCTTGTACCACAGGCTTATAGCGCTCAGAGGCCAAAAGAGGGTGTCAGATTCCTGTAGAACTAGAGTTATGAACTGCCATGTGGGTGCTGGGAACCGAACCCTGGCCCTCTGTAAGAGCAGCAGGTGCTCTTAACCACTGAACTGTCTTTCTAGCTTCAGATTTCTCATTTTTAACAGGAGAGCAGAGAAAGGGGGGACATTGGGGAGGCAAAGAGTTCTTGACTATTCCTTCAAAAATGTCTTCTAGTGTGTATGATGTTTTTTCTTCTCAACCAATGGGAAGCACTATCTGGCTGAGACTGCAGCTTCCTCTATGCCTCATTTGGGTCTTATTGCCTCATAACCCGACAAGGCTGGCTTCCAAGGCAGACAATAAAGGATTCTGTTAGGTAGTATTCCTGGTATCGTGGCCAGGTGAAACTGTTGTAGACATGATAGAGAGGAATCTCTTGTTGGTCATCATCAGTTAGAGAGTAGTGCATAGGAATCTCTAACAGCCTGGTTCTTTCTCTTCCCTGATAGCCTCCCTTCCTATCTATTGACTATAGAATTTATGATCCCCATGCTACTGGCTATGGCCCTACTACAAGAGAGCCCATGCTGTTACAACTGTCACCAGTAAACAGCACTGGTCCCTCTATTTCCTGATGCCATCCTCTTCCTCTGCATTCACTCCCCCAGAGCCATCAAAGTGTCCTGTCTTAGCTGTGTCTCCCTCCAGTGTTCTTTACAGATGACAAATCGAGACTCACAACAATGACCTGTCTCCTCTCCAGTGACAAGGCTGATAAGTGGCATTACAGAATCGTAGGTCCAGGTCACCCATTTTATACCTAGTGCTACTTACAGATTGATATGATTGATATGAAGAGCTCAGGGTCTACCAGCAATCAGATCTGGCAGTGTCAGGTGTCAGCCATTTACAGGCAGTATCATCAAAATTACCTGTGGATGGGGGCGAACTGTGGGATTCTAAGCCCCGCCCACAGACCTACCCCGTTAGAGTCTGAGTCAGTTGCGCATTCAAACCCACAGAGCGTTGCTTTAGGATATGCTTGTAAACCTACCACAACACACCAATCCTTGGATCCCTGTGAGAAGGGATCACATCCTGTTCACCATTAAGTCAACGCTCCAAACCCTGAGCAAGCACAATATGCTTGCTGCTCCATCAGAACCAGGGAGATGTGCTATGGATCCAGGTGGAGGGTGTCAGGTGCATCACGGTGTGGCTTTCATTCCTAAACTCAAAGAGCCGTCCGTGTCTGCTGGTTTTCTAACTAACCTGGTTGGAGAAACACATACAAGTATGCATGCATACATGTATGTGCTAGAGTATGAAGAGGGGCAGTATGAGGGGGATCACTGCTTGGGCTTCTCCGTCCTTAGCATGGATGGTTTGTTTCAGCCACATTAAACTTCAGTATCGGTGGAGTTGGCATGTATCTGAGCTCAGGGACCATCTGGACAGCACTCCTTGGCTTTCCACTCCACTGCATCAGCTCCATAGAGTGCACAACCCCTTTGTCCCTGAGAGCTTCCAGCACAGGCTGCTTCAGCACAGGGTGTGTGGGCCTCTGCTGAGCATGCGCACTGCGGTGCAGGTGGCATTCAGCCCAGTTATCAGAGGAAGGCAGTAATTGCAAGCCGGAGGCCGGCGGCCGACAGCGTCACTCCGTCTCCTGCTATGAATCTTCTCTGTACACGGATTCAGACTATCGC
Source organism: Microtus oregoni (assembly GCF_018167655.1). Lineage (NCBI taxonomy): Eukaryota > Metazoa > Chordata > Mammalia > Rodentia > Cricetidae > Microtus > Microtus oregoni. The sequence goes on from NW_024543079.1 coordinate 8,090,894, forward strand.
CAGCTTGTTCCCTCTTTAAAACGGGAAATGTGATAACGTCAGTCTCGGGTTTAATTCCAGCGTTGCGTTCCTGCAGCCTGTGTCAAAGCTTGAACCTCTTGCCAGAGCTTCCCAAGGCATGGAGTCACCTGACCCTAAATCACCATCTCTCGTGCCCTCACCCTCCAGACTCCACGGTGCAGAGATGGCTTGTGATTTGTTCCCAGGCTACCCGCCTAGGAACCTGGCCTCAGTGTGTGCCTTCTGTCTAGAATTCCCAAACCATCTCAGAGACTCCAATCTCCCACTTCATGTCCTGAGTAATGTAAATGTTTGCTGATCCAGGCGCTGGGTGGTGCCGTCCTTAAATCCCAGCACTGAGGAGGCAGAGACGGGTGGATATTTGTGAGTTCAAGGCCAGCCTGCTCTACAGATTGAGTTCCAGGACAGCCAGGGAAACAGAGAAACCCTGTCTCAGGATAAAATAAAAATAAATCCAGGAGGTAGTGGTGCATGCCTTTAGTTCCAGCACTCAGGAGGCAGAAGCAGGTAGATCTCTGTAAGTTCGAGGCCAGCCTAGTCTACAAGTGCTAGTTCCAGGAACACAGAGAAACCTTGTCTTGAAAAAAACTAAACAAAAACAAACAAAACAAAAAGCAAAAACAAAATACAAAAAAAATAAAAAATAAAAAGAAGTCATGTTAATGTCTACCTAGCACCGAAGGCTGGACTCCTAACCCTTCCTCAGACTTCCATTCAGGGGCAAAATGTGAGGATTCTGAGAGTAGGGAGAAGCCAAGTTAAGGGAAAAACTTCTTTAGAGAGTTTACAATGATTGTGGCCAGAGCATCATGGCATATCTGTTCCAGACAGCCAACTGGGCTGTCTGGTGGTCAGGACCAGAGCCAGAGACAAATCTACATAATAGAGCCATTGATCACTGTCATCGGGTGCAGCCAGCTGTGGTCTGGGGAGAATGTTTTTTCCAAAGATGTTCTCTTGGGGAAACTACTCCTTAATAGAAGGTGCTTAAGAGTGGCGAGGGTCGGTCAATGTGAGAAGGTTCTTTCCTGCTCAAGTTTCAAGACAGTCTTGTACTGAATGAACTTGAAAATCTTTCTGTTTCTATTCTTGGAACTTGGAATGGCTGTCTGCCCCTTCACAGTGGGAATTTGTGCATCCTGTATCTGGAAAACCTTGTTTTTTCTTGGTGCTGTTCATTACAATTTTCTACTGTGACTGTGGATGCAATTTCCCCATTTATGATGACAGTTTGATGTTGGCAAAATTCAGTCTTTGCATTCTGCAACTTTTGTAATTGTCCGTCTTTCATATTCTTCACTAAAGGGTTTCGCTATGGTAGCTGAGGAGGCTCAGCTAAACAGCCTGGAGTTAGGACTTGAGTGGAGATCCCTGGCAACCACGTAACAGCCAGGCACCAGGCTAGCAAGCTGGCACAGCTGGAAAGGATGTGCTGCCAACTCTGGTGACCTGGGTTCGATCCCCAGGATACACATGGAAAAAAAAGAGAACCAGCTCCTAAGGCTTCATTCTGACTACACATATGTCATATAACAGATGTGTCTGCACACAGACTACCACTACCAAACACCAAATATGAATGTAAGACAATTAAAGTCAGGCACAAGAGTGTGTGTCTGTCATCCCAGCACCGGGGAAGAGGGACGGAAACAGCTGGATCCCTGAAGTTCATTGGCCAGCCATCCCAGCTAACCCACGAGGTCATGTTTCAGTGTTTGAGACAGCAAAGGGGAGTTATTGAGGAAGGTAGCCAGTCTCAACCTCTGTCCTTTACACACGTGCACTTGTATACATGTATAAACACACACACACACACACACACACACACACACACACACACACACACTTTTATGACCTGTATAGCCCTCACAGGATTCTTTTCTCATTTCTGGAAGTAATTTTGACTAATGATGGTCTGGGCACTTATTTCCTTTGTTTCTGACTCTAATGGGACTCTCTGGGTTCATTCACCACAGAAAAGAAAAACTGCTTCTCACCCAGATTTTCACCATAGTGCACACCGTTCTTTCTTTCTTTTTTTTTTCAAACATCTGTCAGCACGTGACTCCATATGAGTACTTGGTTACCACCTGTCTTAATTCACTTGTGTTACTGTAACAAAAAGCTACAGGCTGAGTCAGTTTTTGTTTGTTTGCTTTTTGTTTTTTTTTTTTTGTTTTTTTGTTTTTGTTTTTGTTTTTGTTTTTTTTTTGAGACAGGGTTTCCCTGTAGCTTTGGAGCCTGTCCTGGAACTAGCTCTTGTAGACCAGGCTGGCCTTGCACTCATACAGATCCACCTGCCTCTGCCTCCCGAGTGCTGGGAAGGTGTGCACCACCACCGCTCGGCCAGATGGAGCAATTATAAAGAAGAGATTTGAGTTCTAAAGTTCTAGAAGTTAGGAAGCCCACAGCGATGGCAACAAGGGGTAAATGTATGCTGGAGGCCAAGCTCTTTCTTCCAAGGTGGGCCTGTGAACGTTGTGTCTTCAGATGGTAGAGGGCAGAACAGCTGGCAGACCTGAGCTAGTTTCCCCCAGCACTTTTATAAATTACTAATCCCTCTGCTGGAATGGAGGGCATATGACCTAATCACTCCAGCAAAGACACTACCTCTTAATACACAACAGGGTTAGGCTTCATCATGAGCCTTGGAGGAATACTTCAGACTAAAGCACCTCTGGTCTCCCCAAAAGACCTCCAATTGGGCTCTTCACTCCATCACCCGTCACATGACACATATTTAGCAAATAACTGTTCAAATCATACATGGTTATCCCCTCCAGATATGAAAGACTTAGTTTCCATTCTTATATTTTAAAGACACTAATTTTTCTTAAGAAATATATATTTGACTTTGCCAAATACAGTGAACGTCATCTCAGATGAATTTTGAACCACAGAAAATATGAATTCTAGGCTAGAGAGATAGCTTCATAGTTAAGAACACTGGTTGCTCTTCCAGAAGACCCAGGTCAATCCCAAGCACCCACAGAGTGGCTCACAGCTCTGGTCCTAGAGTATTTGATGTCCTTTTCTGGCTTCTATTGGCAATGCACACATTTGGTACACAGATACACATTTAAGCAAAATACCCGTATGCATAACAATAAGAAAAAAGATGAACTCTATGGTAGAATCTTAATTGTAAAGATGTTCAACTTCCCGAAATAGATTCTCCTCTGCAGCAGAAGTATGTTGCCTTATTCTGTTAGGATTGCTATGCTGGTCTGTGCTTGTTTAGACTCAACTGGTTTTATTTGTCTTTTTGTAATTCTGCTTCTATGTCAGACTCTGTGACTGAATTCATGTGGAAGACTTAACTAACCAGCTATGAGGTCAGTTCTCTGCATTAGAAACAGAGATGTACAGCCAAATCCACAATACACAAAACTGTCCATTTGGCAAAACTCACTATCATTTTAACTTTTGGGGATTTATTTTTAACCTGTGTGTGTGTTTTGCCTGCATATATGCCTGTGCAATGTGTGTGGCAGTACCTGGAGAGGCCAGAAGAGGGAACCAGATCTGTAACTGGAGTTATAGATTGTTGTGCATTTATATGTGGGTGTTGGGTATGAGCCTGGGTCTCCTGGAAGAAATGCCAGAGTTCTTAACCACTGAGCCATCTCTTCAGCCCCTCTGTTATCATTTTAATTTACCTTACTATTAGAAAAATGTACCGGGATATTTAATGGAAACAAACTAATGAGGTTGAGCCTGATTTCACCCTTTGGTGATAATACATCCTTGTAATCTTCTCATTCACTTCTCATTTCTTTCTCTTGGCATGATAACCCTTTTATTGATTCATGAGAACTTTTTCTATATTAAGGACACTGACTTTCTTTGCTATGTATATTCATACATTTCCCAATTTGCTCTTTACTCTTAATATAATTTGGCTGTACATTTTAAAATTGAAGCATGATTCAAACTCAGTTATTCTGTATTTCAAGATACACTTTTTTACTGCCTTGAATGAGAAAAACTATGGCATAGAGACCAAACAAGCAGCATCCTTTATCTACTAATTGTTATGAGTTTATATTGCATTGGACTCCTTGATTGAGTGTTTCCCTTGTTTATAGACAAACCAGCCTTTTCTTTGGCCTTAGAGTGCTGCAGGCTCTTCCTCTATAATGTTTATGAGGCGAGAAAGGTCACTGAGGGGATGTCCATGAGGCATCAATGTTGCCAGGTAGCTGTAGGGATTCCCTGGGACAGATGGTGGTGACCATTTCCTCCCCGGGCTGCTGTCTGTCCTTTTCAGATATAAGAGGCTAGGTTAAGGCAGTTGAGATTTGCAGAGTACAAAATGAAAGAATTGAGTTGGTAACTTGTGAGAACATTCTACTTTGCTTCCTGGGCTGTTCCTCCACCACAGTCTTACCCTGGGAGAAAACAGCTCCCTCAAAATGGACATTCTCTTTTGGGTCTTATTTCATTCCTGGAAGTCTCCTGTTAGAATTGTTCTGTCCTCAGCTATCAATGTTCCTCGGGTTTTGCACGGTTTTTGATGTGAGGTGTTCCTGTTGGCATTGTGGCTGTGACTGCTGGTACAAGCTTTACTGTGCTGCCTTCACCCTGGAGTGCACAGAGGTAGGCTAGACAGGGCTGTGCAGTGAGTTTGTCGGGTTTGCCATCATCGGGCCGTATATGTGGTAGACATTCTTGTCACTCCCATGTCTGTTGACCCCAAAGCTTCCTCCATGTCTTCCTCCTGCGTGGTGTAACACTATTCAGCTCACCACACAGGGTAGTTTCAGGGGTCAAGGCAAGTCCATAATTTGCGAATGACAAAGCTAGGCGCATATGCCTGTGATTTCTGTTATTGCAGCTGAAAACTAATACTGGAATCAATCATTTTCTTCTAAGTCAGAGGTTGCTGCTGCTGGCCCCTGTTCTTATCCCAGCTGTAGAAGCATTAGTCCTGCAGACAGATCATTCAGGGATGTGACAACCAAGCAGGAATGACTTCTCGTCCCCTCGAGTCTCTATCAGGGATAGGATCCTGTCAGTTTATAAATAAAAATCTAAATATTTAGAAGCCCTAAGCTCCCGTGTGAAAACAAGGATTACAATGAATATTTATGATCCAATAATTCTGTAACTGTCTTAGACATCATCCCTTAGCTGACACCTACAAGCCTGTCACAGTTAGGACAGAAGCCAGAGCCCAGTCTGGCAATGCATCACCAGCTCTGTGACCTTGATAAAGTCACTCAGCCTCTCTGACTCTGTCCCCTCAGCAGTACAGTTGGAAAGATGATGCGGAGTTCACAGTGTTTGCTCTGCATGTTAAATGTGCTGTATACTGGGGAGTATAGGATGGTACCAAGTACATAGTATGTGCTCAATAAAGCATGAGGATCGTGTGTGTTACTTGACCTAAATTTTTGTCACTCTGCCCCTCCTGCAAATGTAGTATAATCTCATGTTTTGGGGACAAGGAGTATGTTCCCTTAGTGCATTTGGGTGACAGCAGCTTAAAAGAAATTAGGCAGCTTGTAAGCAGTAGAAATTTATTTCCCCCAGCTAAGATCAAGACACAGACAAACTCAACATCTAGCAAGGTCCAGCTTCCTCAGAAGTGGCATCTTCCTGCCATGTCCACAAATGAAGGAAGGGTGTTACGGGAGGTCCTCCCACTCCTCCAGCCTATCGCCGCTGAGATACCAGCCCATTGGGGCGTGGTCTCTCTCCCTTTAAAAAAGCAGCCACTTCCCTCTCCTCTCTCTCTTCACTTCCTGCTCCACCAGCGACTAGACTCCCTTCCTGGTTGCGCAGAGGGCTGACAGTGACCTGTAAGTTTTTTCCCTTTTAAATAAATACCACCCTATTAATCATAATTCCAAACTGGTGTGGCATTGTTTATGACTTACGCCTTCAGAAGAGGAAAGGTACCTTCATGGTACCTCTTTTATAAGGGTGAAAGTCCTTCTGATAAGGACGCTCATGACCCAGTAACCTCCTAAACTTATTCTTTTAAGATCTCACTATGAACCCTCCAGGCACTCCCCTAGTCACACACCTCCTCCAACAAGGTCACGCCTCCTAATCCTTCCCAAACAGTTCCAATAGCTATATCAGATATATGAGCCTACAGAGGTCATTTTCATTCAAACCAGTCCACTTCCTTAAGAACCCAAGATGAACTAAAGGTCAGGCCTCCAACGGTGAGTCCCTTGAGATCTTGGCTCCTCCCAATTTTCAGAGACATAACTAAAGACCCGTACACAGTCAATAGTTCTAGAGTTTAAGGTAACTAAGTTGAACAGTATCCAAGCCTTGATAAGTTTCCACAGAGTTCTTGCTTTACTTAGAGGTTGTATGCATTGGTCTATGATCATGTCTCTAAAGTTTTATATATGACACCTGATATTCCACAGCATGCCTGTCCTTCACTCCACCATCATGGAGTCTAGGTCTCTGTCACCGTAAGTTACATTAAATGCTATCTTTTATATGTTGCCTCAGTTGTGGTGTTTTAGCATGCCAATAGAAAAATAGCTAAAGCCCGAAGGAAAGGACCGGTGGAGTCTCCCAGAACAGACCCCTTCAGCTATCACCTCATCCTTCAAGTCACCTGAATCTGCCTAAATGAAACTTCCCAGCCATAGGGAGTCCTAATAAATATCATGATGATATTTAACCAACTTCCATGCTGACAAAGATGAGAATTGCCTCTTATAAATTCCCTATTTGGTGACCTTGGTCTTGTACCTGATTCACTAGAACAGTCAAGGAAGTAATATGAGCATAGCAACAGCCATGCTAGACTATATTCGACCTGCAGGCTGCAGTGTAGATGGTTGAATTGCTTTTTCCTAACAGCTGTAGAAAATCACTGGGGAACTTGAATGTTTTAGAAACAGTAAGAGTAGGTTGTATTTATTAAATCCTAACTGTGTCTTGGTACTATTCTGAGGGTTTTAAATTATTATCTTCATTATTACTTAGGTTAGGACACACCATCTCTCTTAATAGATTGAGGTACTACAAAAAGTGTCCTGCCCAAATGTCAACACTGGAAGAATAATGAAGTTCACATTAAAAGAAGCTGGCTCCTGCTGTTTAAGAAGGGGTAAGCACTGTTCTTGATCAGCAAGGCCAAACACAGTCCATCTTCTGGTGGGGATGCTCACTTCACCCCTCTGACTTGGAAGAAGAATATGGTAGAAGCATGGGTTCATGTTCCTAACCCTTATCTGGAGCTGGTGTCTATAGGGTCTGACAAGGTAGAGAAGCCCTTATCAAGCCCACACAGCTGTATCCTGAGATATATCCCCCAGGGAATGAAATGACAGAGAAATGAAGACCTCAGCATTCACTTCCATAGCCTACACACACCAGGCTGCCCTGGGGAGTGCCAGGCACCACGTGAATTAATGTGTTTCAGAGCCTGCACTTTGGATACATCCATGGCTTCTAGCAGGTAGGCTCGATGACTTGGACGGGGAAGAAGGAATCGTGGGCCTGGGATGGTTGGCTTGACTAAACATAGAGATAGTCACTGAGCTAGAGGGACCAATATCATTTACTGAGGGAAGGAAGAAAAGATTGGAGATTTAAGTAAGACAATATTTAGGTGAGATGTTTCTGTCAAGAAAATACACTTTTGAAGAAATATAAAATTTACTAAAAATATCTCAGATTGTCATTTCAGGAAATTCTGAGTGATGTATGAAAATGATTGAACATCCTGGAATTGTAGCCAGAAAATCCAATTCTTGGATTGTTGTAGGTGTATTTTTTTTCTCTCTCTTTTTCATTGTATCTGTTTCCTGACTCCTTTGGCTTGCCTGTTACTTCCTCTGCTGCCACACTGGCTTTATTCCTCTTTGCTTAGCTGTGGGTTTCCCTGGTACCTGTTTCTAAGGCTCTGTAGCTTCACCCTGCAGTGAAATAACCCTGGCCAATACCACTGCTGGCTCTTTGAAGTCTGACACCTTACATTGTGCTCTTGTGACCTCCAGACACCAGTGTGCATGTGTGTGTGTGCGTGTGTGTGCGTGCGTGCGTGCGTGTGTGTGTGTGTGTGTGTGTGACCATTGACTCCAGTCACCAAACTGACAAAGGCCTTCAGGGAGTAAGAAGGTAGCTTTCAGTGCCAGACATTGGAATGAATGGTGCAGTGGAACTCTCCAGGTACCCCAATTTAGAACTCCTGCTGTTGGTTATTTGATTCTTTCCTCTTTGGAGGTAAAATCTGATAGCAAGAAAGTTTGTTATTAGATAAAAGGGACAGTGTTGGAAAGGCAGGACTTAGCACAGCCCCTCCCTCCCCACCAAGTCCCATTTGGATTAGATAGCCTGGCTGTGTGGTGAGCCACTGAGGGTACTTAGTCCTCTGGCACTAACAATAAAGCCAGCAAAGCAGTGATAAGGTGAAAAGCCAGTGTGAACCGGGTCTCCATGGGAGTGTGTCTGTGTTCACACTCAGAGAACTCTGAAAACTATGACTGTTACTTTATCAAATGTCTTTCATGAAAAGTTTGATATTTTTCAATGAAAGATCTGTCATCTGAATCAATGAGATGATTTCTTTGCACCACCCACACAAAACACCCTGTGCCTTTAAGTTGCATGCATTTAACATGCTGGGTAACAAGTCTTGGGTTGTGTTCACATCTGGGGGATTTACGAGTTGGATAGCAGGCTGGAGTTCCAGATGTAGGGGTCCCATTGATTCGGATGCTATTCTGGCAGCAAACCTTATCTCTGATGTTGCTCTGCTGGACCTCAGCCCTGATTCCTGTCTCTGGGAGACTAACCCTTAAGGTGACACATAACATCCCTGAAAATGCTTGCTGAAGAAAACACTGCTGATAGCAATGCTTACCCTGAAGTAGACAAACTCCGCACACTCCCAGGATTCAGCTTTGGAAAGCTGAATAAGTGACAGTCATCTTCCTGGACATCTCCTCAGTGTTCTGAGTTTGTGTGATCCTCTGTCTGCCCATGGCCATATTCTTCCTCCACATTCTTAGAAAACTGATGAGCCAAGGAGCTGTACCATTAGACAGAATCCCATGTACCAGTAGACAGAATCCCATGTACCAGTAGATGGAATCCTGTGTACCAGTAGACAGAATCCCATGTACCAGTAGACAGAATCCTGTGTACCAGTAGACAGAATCCCGTGTACCAGTAGACAGAATCCCATGTACCAGTAGACAGAATCCCGTGTACCAGTAGACAGAATCCCATGTACCAGTAGACAGAATCCCATGTACCAGTAGGCAGAGTCCCGTGTACCAGTAGACAGAATCCCATGTACCAGTAGGCAGAGTCCAGTGGACCAGCAGGCAGTGTCCCATTGACCAGTATGTTCTGCAACACCCTCCAGCCCCAGAGGCTATTAAGGAAGGTTCATTGCACCAATCTGTCTTCCCAGGTATCCCTGGCCAGAGTGTTTTGGAAAAGTCACAGGATTCTGCATCTATGGTGTCATTTTTTTTTTTTAGAATCAGCAGTAACCTTTAAGGACAAACAATGTAGCCCTAACAGCTGGTTCTCACCATGAATTGTCCCAGTGATTGTCAATGACTCCAGGTTAAATGCCTGAGGCCAGAAGTTGATGTCTGATGTCTTCCTCTACCATCTTGTACATTTTAGTGTAATGCATAGTACTAGTAAAACAGCACACACACACACACACACACACACACACACACACACACACGAGGCAAAATTTTAAGGCCATCTTCCTTTCCAGTTGGTGGTTTTGTCTCTCCCTACAGTGGCTGCCTAATGAGGCATGGCTGTAGAAGGCCAAGCCATCACACTGCTCGCTTTGTGGGTCTCACTCATCAATCTCCAGCTCAGGACCCCGAGTTTTTACAATCAGTTAGGCTCAAGTGAGCTGTACAGTTAGTGGAATGGCTGGAGATGCAGAGAGTGGAAACCAGCTTTGTCTGACATGGGCACATGCGGTCTGACAGCCCTGGCCAAAGGCAGAATTGCACACTCAAAAGGAAAGAGCTGTGTGTCTCTAAAGGAACTGAATGATTCGTGGATGACCCCTGGCACTGCCTCTGGGATCATGTCTCACTCAGGACAGAAGGAAGAACCGGACAGGGGTGACAGTTGTGACAACACATTAGAGGTCCATGGGAGCCACCAGGGCAGAAGTAGACCTTGTTGGCCAATAAGAAGGTGAAATAAGAAGAGAAGCAACTGCCAGAATCTCCCTGGAGATGAAGCATCAGATTTACATGTCTGTCTCCAGGGCACTGACTTTCAATGGAGGGGGAGAACCTCTTGGCTCATAGTTAGCAACCTCTTGATTCTGGAAACCTGGGGATTGGGATAGGGAGAAATTTAGAACATGTAGTGTGTGTGTGTGTGTGTGTTTGCGTGCATGCGTGTGTGTACAGACGTGTGCGCGCACACACACACAGAAACAGCAAACCTGTGCACCTGAGCTCTGCCAATGAGTACCCAGGAGAGGAAAGGGAGGCTAGTGCTGGGTGCCCCTGGACCTGGGCTGCCCCACAAAGGTACCCTTTATCCTTTTGTCATCAATTAAGAGTCTAGAGAAAGAGGATATCAGGGAATATTATCCACAAGGTCTTGTTGCTATGGGCTGAGTCATGGCTACACTAAAGGGCATTACAACTAGCTTTCTTTATGAGAGCTGTGGGAAAATCCCCTGGAACAGTATACAGGGCACAGACAAATGGCATGTACCCCTGGCAGTTACCTGCATATGAGAGGAGGCCCGAGGCCAGTATGGGAGGCAATGTGCAGGAAGCAGCCGTACTCTGATATTAGACTCGGCACCTCTGGATGCTCCCCCATGAGAGCTGCGTCATTTAGTCCACATATGAATACTCTAATACTCGATGTATAGAAGACAATGGGAGGTTCTGATGTTGCCAACTGATTACTCTAGATAACAAAGATACTATCCTTATCCCAAAAGGTGAAAATGGGTTGTTGTCATAGTGATGTCAGATGATTTAAAACCTCTTCCTCCCAAGACGTGTATGCCTAAAGCACATGAGAGGGGTGTCTAACCCAAGGCCCACTGGCCTGCTGTGTGTATCTAAAGACATATGTGTGTATGTTTGTGTGTATGCCAGTGCTTGCATACGTGAGTAGGTGTACATGTGGGGGGGGGGGGCCTGCGACCAACCTTGCATGTCACCCTCAGGAGCCATCCACCTTCCTTTTGCCACAGGGTTTCTCTCTGACCTAAGGCCTATCAGTTCAGCGAGGCTGACTGGCCAGTGAGCCCCAAAGCTCTCTACCTCCCAGAACTGGGGTCACAAGTACATGCCACTATGCTCAGTTTTTATTTTAATGGGGTTTCTGGAAGACACCCCAGATCCTGATGCTTCGGCAGAAAGCATTTTACTAACTGAGCCACCTCCCCAGCCCTGTTAGGTAGCATTTTTACAACTCAATTCCTTTGTCCTCAAGAGGAACTGTAGCTGACAACAGAGTGTCCCGGTAACCAAAGGCTGTATACCCATACAGCTGTGCAGAAGGGTGTATGGGACAGTCGCATGAACAGAGCCCATATACAGCTGTGCAGATGTGAGCTTCTGGCTCATAGTGCTGTGATGAAATACTCTGACCAAAAGCAACTTGGGAAGGAGAAGGCTTCTTTGACTGACGCTTCCAGGTTAAAATCCATCATTGACAGAAGAGAAAGCAGGTCTGGAAGGCAAGGAGCTGGAGGCAGGAACCATGGAGGAACACAGAGTATTTGCTCGCTCTCTGACTCACTCATAGACTGACACTGTAACTTCTGTATGCAGCCCAGGACTGGTTGCCTTCGGATAGTGCTGCTTACAGTGGGCTGGGCCCTCCTGAATAATTAGTGGTGAAGGCAATTGCCCACTGGCATGGCCCTGTGGATTTGGTGATTCCTCAATTGAGGCTTTCTTCTCAGGTAACTCTAGGCTGTGTCCAGTTGCTAGGGTGTGTGTGTGTGTGTGTGTGTGTGTGTGTGTGTGTGTGCACATGTGCGTGTAATTAGACTCATAGAAGTACAACAGAGAAAAAGTCTAAATGAGTAATTTGGGGGATGATAAGGGAACGAGAAAGGAAGAAATCTGAGAGAGTGAAAAGGCTTGGCCTAGACCTTCACTGTCTCTTCAGTAGCTGACATGGCTCCTGAGCTGAGGAAATGTGGTAGCATGTCCACCCGACTCAAGATCTGAAGGAAGAATACTCTACACCACATTTCAGCGGGAAAGCAGAATGGAAACTCTCCCCTTAATAGTTTTGTGCTGATTACATGTCGAAACAGTAACAATGTGGCTACCTTGGGCTACATAAAGCATATGACCCAGGTTGATGTCTCCAGCCTCTTTCTTCCTTTTCTCCATGTAGTTCTGAGAAAACAACACAGGTCACATGTGTGACCTGCCCTCTGCTTCTAGTGGGCAGTGTCTCTCTAAAGGGCAATCTACACATGGCTGCACAGAGGTTTTGGTCTCACGCCGTACAGTGCTTTACCACCCATCCTCCAGCTACGTCTCCAGAAGAGCCCACTCATTCTCTTAGCCTTTCTGAGTCTCAACATCCCCCTCCTCCACCCACTCTCCTCTGGCCACTTTGTAAATAGAAAGGCTCCCTCAGGCTGTGAGCCTAGGGCCAGAGAGGAGGCAGGTTCCTCAAAACTTGTCTCACCAGAGGTGATAATCCCTAAGGTGATGCCACCTACTATGTGTCTGTTTGCTCCTCGGGTGACACGGCAGGATTAGATTAAAAGGAAACAGAATTCTCACCTGGTTCCACAGGGGCTCACAGAGACTGAATCAGGGAGCCTGCATGGGACCCACCTAGACCCTCTGCCCATATGTTACAGTTGTGTAACTTGGTCATTTTTTGGGGACTCCTAACAGTGGGAGCAGGGGACTGTCTCTGATTCCTTTGCGGCCTTTCATGACCCTATTCCTCATCCTGGGTCACTTTGTTCAGCCTTAATACATGGGTAGGTACGTATTCTCACTGCAACTTGATATGCCATGTTCTGTCGATGTCCATGGGAGACCTGCCAAAATGGAGGATGGGTGGATTGAGGGTTGGGAACAGAGGGGTGAAGCATAGTTAATGAAGAGTCAGAGAGAGAAATTGGGGATCAACCTGAAGATCCAAAGAACAAAACAGCCAGCCACTGGCTCTTACCTCGACCTCAGTCTGAAAAGGTGATCCTGCCTCCAGGAATCTCTGAATGAGACTGACTGAGAGCTGTCTCCTCCCATTTTATAATCCTTTCTGTGGCTGGGATTAAAAGCATATACCACCCAATATCTATGACAACTACTGTGGCTACTGGAATTAAAGGTATGTGTTACCACTGCCTGGTCTGTAAGGCTGACCAGTGGGGCTGTTTTAACTCTCTTATCTTCAGGCAAGCTTTATTTATTAAAATATAAATGAAATGCCACTATAGAAAGGGATGTGTGTATGTGGCAGGGGACTAGGAAGAAAGGAAGGAGATAAAACTGTGGCCCTGATGTAAAATAACAAATTAATTAATTAATTAGAGGGAAAAAACGATATAGAGAGAAAGCCAGGAGGCACCTTTAATCTCGGTACTTGGGAGGCAGAGGCACATGGATCTCTGTGAGTTTGAGGCCAGCCTGGTCTACAAAATGAGTTCCAGAATAGCCAGAGTAGTTACATAGAGAAACCCTATCTTGAGCAGAGAGAGAGAGAGAGAGAGAGAGAGAGAGAGAGAGATCTTCTAACATAAGAGCAGAAAGTTCACAAGAATGTTAGATAATGATCATGTTGCCCAAGGAAGGAGAAAAACAAAAGCTCCCGCTTCTTCTATGGAGGAGGAGAGCTATTTCTCCAAATAAACTCTTACAAAACCTTCCTGTGATAAATGATAAGCAATAAAACCCCTCACAAATGCCACACTGCTGCTTGGAATTGATGCCTGGATCTGAGATCAGGCCACCCTTCCATTACTTTCTTAATGCCTAATGTCATAGGGGAGAGAAATCAATTCTGTTTTAATTTCACGAGAAAAATGCTGAATGAAAGAAAAATGCAATAGGGCAAAACTTCCCAATCCAGTCCTCCACTGGCCCTCCCCAAACCTGTGCTTGTGTGATCAATGGATTTCTCCTCAGGAGGGTCTCACAGACCTGCCCACTGCCTTCCCCTCGGACAAGAGGCGGAAGTTTATGCTGGTGAGAGAAACTCCTTAGAGAGCTAAGGAAATTTAACTGAACTTTGATGTCTTAACTTGTTTGGCTGTATAAAGTCATTTCCACTCAACTCCCCTTAATTTTGGCTTCTGGGTACCCTCCTTCCTAACCAGGAGCACTGCTTAATCTTATTATGAACCCCCCATAACTTCTCAGATGAAGGCACCTCAGGTTGCTGGTGCAGTTTCTAGTTTTCTGGGCCTTGAGAACCAGATGGGCCAATCTTCATGATCATCACAGAGCACAGAGTCGGGCCTGTAAATTCTGGGTTCATTCTGGCTAGGTTCCAAGGCCAACCTCACCTCTTGTCAACTGGGAGAGCATACACTTAAGAAATAATTACTACCTTTCCCTCAGCCTTAGTTGCTTCTCTGTGGAGTGGTAACCAGAGTGGTAGGAGTGGCTAGTCGAATTAGGTGTTTCCACAAGTAGTGACTGGCAATTGCTTATCAGGGGCCTGATAAAGAGCAGGTAGAAGGAAATGGTCCTGTGCATTAATGTTGCTGTGATGGGTGGGGCTGATGACTTAGTGGTAGTTTGATCCTACAGCAATGCAAAGTGTGTCCTGGCTCAGCCATTCCCACTTGAAATTTCAGTAGAGTACCTGGTCACCTATGTGACACAGTGTTTCATTATAAAGTAAGCTTCTCACTTCCCAATTCTGTTCAAATGTAGGCTAAGTGTTCTGAGAACATCATATCGGATAGGCTAGCTAGGTGTGGTGGCTCCCTCCTGGAATGCCTTGGGAGGTTGAGGCATGGGGATCACACCATTGAGGCCAGCCTAGCTACATGGTGAGTTATAGACAGTCTGGGGGTACTTGACTAAAAAAAAAATAGTAAGACTAAGCTATGATGTTTGGTAGGTGAGTTCCATCAAATGCACTTTTCAACTTGATTGTATTGAATATAACTCTATCATAAGTTGAGACACTTTAGCAATTAGGAGTTGAGGATTTAGCCTTTGCCTATGGCTCAGGGATTCCATGATTCTACAAGGATGAACCCACTTTCTTATTCACGTCCTAAATCCCAGCAGGATAGGGGAGACAAACCAGTGCAAAGAACACACATTTTTCTTATCTTTTTTATTAAATAATATAATTTATAGGTGCTAAAAGGTTAGAGACAATTATGACACAAAGTACAAAGAAGTGGAGGATAGGAAAGCAGCCAACTGTCTAGTCTCATTACTGTAACAGGTAATACTTCCATCCTACTTTTGACCTTTATGAACCTACTTTAAGAGTGGTTGTTGGGGCTGGAGAAGTGGCTAGTGGTTAAGAGCACAAAATACTGTTCCGTAGGACCTAGGTTCGAGTCTCAGCATCCACATGGAAGCTTACGACAAAAATGGTTTCTTATCTTTAAAAGAAAGTATCTAATTATTACTGAGTACCAGCAGTGTGCCAAGTATGGATCTCCCCCAGAGAAGCGTAATAGTTTGGTTTAGTGGTAAAATACCTCCTAGAGGTTTATTTGGTTAAACACTTTTTCCCAAGCTGGTGGCACTGTTTGGGGGAGCTATGGAACCCTTAGGATGCAGTTTCCAGCTGCTAGAGGTAGGCCACTGTGGGGTGAACCTTGAGCGTTATAGTACAGCCCAGATTCAGTTCTAGAGTCTCTCAGCTTCTGGGTCTGTGGAGTGGTCCCACAGGCCCCCACTGCCACCAATCAAACTGGGTTAGCCATCATGCCTTCGCCGCCATGAGGGGCTGTGGCTCCCGAATCGTGAGCCAAAGTAAAGCTCTCTCCTCCTGAGTTTTTCCTGCTAGGTGTTTGATTACAGCAGTGTAAAGGTCGCTAACACTTTAGACAAGTCCCTCTGGTGGCAGGATGGCCACAGGTCCCCACAGCTGACCCTCTCACCCCCAAATCTGGTCACACAGGCTGGGAGAAGGTCTGCAGTCAGACTGGGTGATGGCATGGAGCGTGGAGGACCCTGGGCATATCATTACTCCACTTCAAAGCCCAGCAGTTCTCTACCAGGCTTTGCTAACTCTATGTTCTTAGCCCTCATTTAGTCGGTGCTTATGGACTACCGCTCTGTGCTGGGACGGGTGCTTGGCAGTCACTGAGAGTGAAAGAGCGGGCACCTGCCCTCAATAGGGGGTGCTCCAAGGCTGTCCCTGCCAACAAGGCTGTTGGTGTGACTGCAGAGACTCCAAGGAGCCGGGCTGCTCAAAGCCAACTGGAGAGGAATTCACCCCGCACCTCGGCAGTTTAACCAGATCCAACTTAGCGCAACTGAAATTGACTGAGTGAGAAGTTGAAAGGCGAGCAGCTTACATCCCAAAACCTGAGTGATATTGCTTCGCTGGCTCAAAGCCACTGGGAGTCGAGCTAGACAGACTCGTTAAGCAAGAAGGTTTCTGTGAAAATGACAGAATCATAGCACCCCAGATACCCCAGCGTGAGATTAAAAGCTGAAAGGGCGTTAAGCTTCATATTATTAACTGGCATTAAGACAGTTTAGGAGAAAGAAGCTTTGCGGCCTTCGGAGTTGACGGTGGCCCTGCTATGGGATTGTCTGTGTGACACCACAAGAACTCTCTTCCTGTGTGTGGCAGAGAATGGGGAGTGGGGAGCAGGAAGTGGGTCCGGTTGGAGCTTAGGACTGGAGGAACAGTTGTTGGCAGAGGGAGCAGCTGCGGCCAGGAACTCCTGCACCTGAACCTGCCTGGAGCTGAGGAGTGAAAGTGATTTGGGGGCGTAGGGGGGCACTGCATGTACATCCATGTTAGTTCCTGCTCCCTTCCTGGCTAATCAGCCTTGTGACTTTGGCTGTGGGGTGGTAAATACCAACCACCCGTGACCAACTCCAGGAAAGTCTCACTAGATAGCCAGGCTGGTCTCCTAGTCTCTCCCTGCTGCTGCCTCCTAAGTGATGTAATGGATTAGAGGCATGCACCATCCGACCTAGTTACAGCATTTTATTTTGAAATAATTTTATAGACTTACAGAGAAATTTTACAAAAAAAAATGATACAGATGTATACACACATGCACATGCGTACACACACACACACACACACACACACACACCACTTGAAAGAGAGAGAGTTTTCTACCCTGTATCCAAGTGTTCCTCAAATCAACATGACAATTCCCCTCTGTATTCCATGGAGTAGAGTTCAGACTTTTGGAACCATTTTCTTCTACCCCCTCCCCCATAGCAAGTTCTCCCATGCTTCCCCCCTCCCCACGTGTTACTGAATTGACAAGTCTCCTTGTTCTCCACAATAGTAACTTTTTCCTCTAAAGAATTCCTCTATCCCTTCTCTCTCCAGTCTCTCCTCTCCTTTCCTTATCTTTCCTTTTCCTCCTTGGTCAGACCAATCACTCTAGTCCCGACTTTCCCAGGCACTTGCCTGTGTTTGTTAGAAACTCCATCTGGCTCACCTGCCTTTCTTCTGCCCTCAGATTCTAGCACAGAGCCCAACAGGAAGTGAGTTCCCAGTACCTGGCAGCTTCCATAGAAACCTGACTGGTCTCTGGCTGTGCACAGAATCACCAGTCTCCAGGCACCTTCCCTGGCTCTGCAGACGTCCATACTCGAGAACTAAGTAGTGAGAGCACCAATCATTATGGCTTTTCTGTTGTTATAATGTCCTCAGTCGTCTGGGAAAAGGGGCACCATGGACAGGAGGAAGTCACTGGCAGGTGGGCTGCAGGCAGCTGTGTGTTCCACTGCCTTTCCAGAGGATGCATTCCTATTTCTATTTAAATTGTCTGGAAACCAAAGGACCAACACCATCCTTTCTAACAAGAGGGGTTGCCTTGACCTGGCCCCTTCTGCAGGGTGTGTCCCTGAGGCCCCCTGGGTGGCCAAGTGCCTACATAGGGCCATAGTCACAGTGGGTCTGAAGAAGAAAATGACCTGTCGTTCTGGTCTTATCCACCTACCCTATGATCTTGCTAAAACTGGTCTATAAAGACTTCCAGAGTGTGAGCAGGAAGCCCTGCAGGAGGGCAGAGCCTGCTGGGAAGGATAATTTAGGGGACCAACCCTCCCAGAGAGTTCAAAATGGAGATAGAATTGTCTCTGTGAAAGAGAAGGGTGCTGAGCCCTGGAGGTGTCTTCTGGAGCCTTGAGCCAGTGGGATCTAGGTAGACACTCAGTTCATAAGGTCACTCTACCAGACAGGCTATTATATTTAATCAATCTTAGTTTGTTTTTACCCTAATTTGTTGTAGGCTTAAAACCTCGCCTTGCTTCTGACAGTGACTCATAAGCAAATTTGATGTTTTCCACTTGACCATATATAAATATGTAACCAGGGTAACATACTAGCTTACTACTTCTTACCCTGTTCTCTCAGACTTTGTGTTTCCTGCTACACAGTGACCCCCATATTCACACATGTCGCTGGAGAAATGGGATTGTAGGGAGGCGGCCACAGTGAGGGACAGCCATGGTCTGTCCCTGCCGTGGTTACTGCCTTATTCCACTCACAGGCTGCCTTACCCCACTCCCAGGCTGCCTTACCCCACTCCCAGGCTGCTTTACCTCTCCCATACTTCACCATGTCCTCTCTTGGCCTCAGTTTCCTCAGTGGAGGAAAAATGAGCGACCATGAAGAATCTATACTATTCAGTTTAGGATTAAATTATTTTCATGTGAACACACTCTCTTCCCTAAGTACTTGGAATAAAATGTGTACTTCAAAAAGTTTTACCACGCTGTGCTTTCCAGTCCTCTACTTCAGAGTCCTGTTAGGCGACTCTTCCCTACTTTATCTTGGCTCCTTTCTTAGCCCTCTGTGTCTCATTTCCCTTAGAACCAAGATTTTCCCAGCCCTTCCCTGAGAACAAGGCTGACTGATTAGCCTCACCCCTGAATTGGCAGCATCTGGAGCAAGATCTTTCCTGGTAGTGCCCTTTGAGGGACTGCTCTATTTCTTGTCCCCTACACTCAGCTCTGGTAGAAGAACAGTCTGTTCTTCCCAGGATGTCCCTGTGTCCACTGAAGCTACAGAAACTCAAATTAGAATCCATGTTTTACCCTTGAAGGACCAGAGGCTCAGAGGAGGATAAGCAAACTGCCCCAGTTGCACAACTAATGAGACCATTTGTTTTCACAAGCAAGTTGAGGAAATGTTGAAGAAAAACAAGAGAAAGTTCTTACCCTAGCTGGGAGAGGGCTGAGTAGGCATCACCTTGAAATCAAGAGGACCCGTGTATGATCCCTAGACCCCATACAAAAAAGCTTAGGCTTGTTGGTATGTGTTTGTATTCTCAGCAGGGATAGGCAGCCAGCCTAACCTAAGGAGAGGTTTCCAGGTCAATGAGAAAGCTGTCCCACAAGTAAGGGGGATGGTGTCCTTGAGGATAGGCACTCAAGAGCATCCCCTAATTGCCACACGCTTGTACACACACATGTTCTTGGGTCCACACACATGTGCACCCGCATACATATAGACCTGCCTAGATACATGAACACACATGATGAACAGGAACAACACACAAATGAGCTTTAAGTGTAGCACAGGGGTCAGGTACCCCTTTCTATAAAAGGTCAGAGAACAAACATATTTGGGGGTATATGGACCATGCAGTCTGTCTCAACGCCTTAATTCTGCCGTGCTAGTGTGGAAGCAGCCATTGGAAACACGGATGAGTGCTATATCTGTGCTCTAATGAGATTTTATTCCCATAAGAAGCAGGTGATTTCCGGACTTGACTCATGATCTATGTTCTATCAACTGCTTGACTGCTAACAACAAAAAACAAAAAAAAAAAAAAACAAAAAAAAAAAAAAACAGGAGGATTAGGGAGACGCATTGATGTGTGATTAATATAAGGTTAGTGAATCATAGGAAAGATGACTTGTTTATATGTCTTTGAAAATATAAGGCAGGGGTAACTGGTAGCCACAGAAGGTGTTCATGTGAAGTATTGCCTTCAGTGAGGTCTAAAGATGAGGAGCCATGCCTTAAGGAAGAAGCGTAGGGAAGGAAGAAGTGTCCCCAAATGATCCACTCGCCTGTTCAAATGTCATATGGTTAAAGGGACTATGAATCCTTTTAGGTAGTGAAATCAGGTTGTTAGGCCAAGGCGGGGTCATAGAAGTCAGCCTAGATCCTAAGCTGGCCAACTCCAAGAGACACGGAGGCGGTCTCACCCCTCAGAACCAAGGAAACCCTCACTTCTTGTGACAAGATATATGAGATTTCTAGCCATTGATTCTACTGTTCCCAGCCAGAGAAAAGAACAGCATCCAGCATTTGGGTGTAGCCAAATCCAGTCTCCAGACCTCTGGACTCAGGTGTAGCTGGGCTCCGTTTCTTACTAGCCTTTCAGTTCATGCTTGTCAGCTAATAAATGTTCTCTTTGCGCCACCTCCAGAGAGTCAGGTCACCTCTTCATTGGCGGCCATGACTCCAGCACGTTTCTCTCACCTTTCTGCCTCCCTCCCCGGCCCGATCCCGTGCTAACTTTGTAAAACTTGCAAGTTAAATTTTTCAAAGACTGTTTCTGACAAAGCAGTGGGAATTAGATTTGGTGAAGCCCCTCATAAAAAATTGAAGGCATGCTATATTAACATACATTGATTTATTCATAGTGTTTCATTACAAGTAAGTGAGGATCCTGTAATACCAGGAAAGGTTAGGAGAGCAGGGGAGCGTGGTATATTATATTGACAGCTCCGTCGAAATTGAGTCACTTTTGGATTGAATTTGGAGTTCAGGAAAAGAGCCGGCTAGTAAATAAGGCATGAGCTTTCACTCCGAGTGTCTGTATATCAGAGGCATTGCCGCCAGCCCAAGGCAGGGTCACTAGGACCGATTTTTAGGAAAATACAAAGGCATCTCCTTTCCACTGGTGCACCAGAGTCCCTGGCCTCAGGCACGCCTCTGAGTATTTCCCTCTTCTGTTGCTAGGAAACGGGAGTCCAGTTGTACACGTTTCTTCACTTGCCCTCTGCACTGGACTCACCCTGGGCTTCTCTCTGTGTGAGCCTTTCCCCACTGCAGGCCCTTTCCCAGCCTATTGTCTCTGCCTGGGCCGTGCAGAGCTTTTCCCTCAGCTGTAACTCCATTCCACCTTCAGTTTCAGATCTTTTCTCTCCTAAGTAAGGACTGAGCATTGCATCTTGGTTCAGTATTGCTCAGACGCAGGCTCTAAGCCCATGATTTGATGCTCAGCAAGTGATTGGGAAATGTAAGAAGCACCAGTTTTAAACAACAAGAAAAGACAGGGACAGGAAGCAGAAAGCAAGACACACACATACATATATATATACATAATATTTTATATACAATATTATTCTACATACCATATGTAGATATGTATCACATAAATTATAATAAAATATTGTAAATAATAAAATACATATTTGCAATGTATATTGTAAATAATATGTATATATTTACAATATATTGTAAACAAAACATATATACAATATATATTGTAAATAAAACTTTATTTGAATTAATTATTTTATTTGTGTGTGCTTGTATGCACATACATGCATGTGTGCCATGGCATACATGTGAAGATCAGAATATAGAGTAAGTACAGCTAAATCCCCAGATTTATCATTGGACCTAGGGAATTAATGCAGTCACCGAGAGTGCCCCAACCAGAAAAGCATGCAGAGTTGGGGCCCTACAAGCTTCTGAGCTTGGGATGGAAAGATGGTCCCATCAGAGCATCCTAAAGCTGCTAGCCACCTGTGGATAGATGTGCATGTGTAGACTCTGCTTCTGAAAACCCAGGCTATCAACACTTGGAGTTTCTCTCCCTGGGCTCACCCTGAGCCTAGTCAAGATTAGCCTCTCTCGTTAAACACGTGGTACCATTGCTACGTCACAACTGCCTCATACAAGAAATCACTCTATCTCCAACACGGTTGCTTCCTATGCCAGGGATAAGAAACCGTTCACTTTCTTAATAAAGAATGCATGACTCCTCTTTGTCCTGGTTTGCCTGTTCTAGAAGCATGGAAAAGTTTTTTTTAATTTAAGTGTGTGTGTGTGTGTGTGTGTGTGTGTGTGTGTGTGTACAGATGCTATGCTGCACACGTGAAGGTCAGGAGACAACTTTGGAGAGTTGGTTCTGTTTTCTGACCTAGTTGAGGAAGGGGCTCTTGTTTTGCTGCTGCACGACATACTCCTGGCTAACTGGCTGGTGAGCCTCCTGCCTCTGCTTCCCAGGTTGCCATGAGAACACCGGAATATAGATGCCCATCACCACATCCATTCTTCACGTGGGCTGCGGGCATCAGACTTGGTTTGGGCAACTAGCACTGTTGCCTGCTGAGTCATCTAGCTAGCCCTTAGCAAAGTATTTCTTAATGCACCTGGGCCATCGGTGTAATCTTGGGTTCAGAGCACTGATCTGAGCCTGGTGGATTCACCAGTGGGTTCACCACTAGAAACTCTGCCTTCCCCTCACCTGGTCTGTTAACTGACAGTATTTCAGCAGTAAGTGGTAAGGCCCAATGTGTTCCTCCCTAGTCCATAGCTAACTGTTGGCTGGGTCATTCTTTTGTAGGCCCGGTGCCAGTATTGACAACAGATATGAATTCATGATTTCCATGGCAGTGTCATGCTTAAAAAAATGTATTCTGCGGCCTTTCTTTTTTATCTTTGAGCTCTTGCATTCCTCTGTAACGATCTCTGTGATAACCTTCTTAGGATGTGGTGTGAATACCTTGTTTAGGGCTAAACCTTCAACCACCATTTATTCTCAGCACCCTGTCCAACCACAAATTCTGTGTTTGGTTATATTCACTGCATAGATAGGCTTCTCTAATTTGAGCAAAAAGTATCCTTTGTGAGTATAAACATAGATGTATAGAAGGCAGCTTAATGTTATGCTTGTTTAACTAAGCTACAGTGTAGTAGGCTTCCCTACTGGTGCCTAAGACCTCCTCAGTCACAATTACTTGACTGGGTGTGAAGTACCAGGGATGGATTACCTCTCATGGAGTGGGCCTAAAATTCAAGCAGAGAGTTGTTGGTTACTCGTATATCATCCATACCATTATTGTACAAGTGAGCATATCTTACCCGACATGTTGGCAATGTAGTTCATAGAGTTCACAGCTGGGTAAAACCACTAGTGCCTTTCTTTACTCCCTGCAGCACCCCGTGTAGCACTGTTTGACACTACCATGAACAGTAGACAACAGGGAGGAGGCTTCCAGCTCAAGGGTTGTTTGCTTTGTATGTATTTGCATTCAAGTGTGGTACCTTCAGGAACAGAGCTTCCCAAATCAACATCCCACACCTGAAGCTGAAAAGTTTGTTTAGTGGCCTATTGCTTCTAGGATTGACATTATCTATCCATGGGAGGCATCTGTCAAATAATTCTTTTATGTCTTTTAAATTGGATTGCATGGTAACAAAGAAAGCAAGTTTCTAGGTGGCTTTTCATATCCCCTTCATTTTGGCTAACCCTCTCTATTCTCCCGTCTCCCCATCTTCTATCCCTCACGCTGATTAAACCTTCCCACCTCCAGTAACCTCCCTACCCACCCACATTTTACGTATGCGCTACTGTCTCCCTTTCCTTTGGGTATTCTCCCACAACTGCCCCCTTTCTAAACTCTGGAAGCTGGGGGGATGTAGAAAATGTAATGGCACACTCTGGTTGTGTTAGACATGACTGTTCCATGGGTTTGTCAGTAGAAACCCTAGGGCTGTACTGTACCAAGTATCTCTGTAACATGGGGCCTAACTTGCCTCCCTTCTCCTCCCTGCCTCTGCTGTCCCTCTCCAGTGCCTTGGTTACTGAGTACAGCATTTAAAGGCTTGCTTTTCACTTTGTCACACAGATTAACTACAAGGCTGTTGGCTCACTGGATCCAAACGCCGACCTGTCCAGCCAGAGGGGAAAAGTGTTCAAACTCCGGAATGAAACCCACCACCTCTTTGTGGGTCTGTACCCAGGAACCACCTACTCCTTCACCATCAAGGCCAGCACAGCCAAGGGCTTTGGACCCCCTGTCACCACTCGGATCGCCACCAAGATCTCAGGTATCTCTTTTAGAAAGAGAAATGGGGTGGGTTATACTCCTGTCTCCTGCAGCCTTTATAATTTCCTGGAGTAAAAAGAGACAGAATAGACCATCACATGTGACAATTGAACAATTTAGGCAACGATGTCCCTTTTGGGTCGAAGAAAGTCCATTTGGTAAACTTTCTGAAGTTCACGGAGTAACATGCCCTGGGGTGGAAGGAGAAAGAGAGAGAGGGAGAGAGAAAGAGAGAATGCATGTGTATGTGAGAGAGAATATGTGTGTGAGGGCACATAAAATGGTTTATAAATTTGTTTTCCAAATAGAATACTTTCCGGTATAAGACAACCACAGCACTGCCTCTCATGAAATACCAGATGGATGGATGGATGGATGGATGAGTAAGCTGTGCTAGCCCAAGATTGCAAACTGTCTCTACCTGTAGGGTGCACCACACCGCCTGAGAGCATTAGAACAGAAAGAACTGCTGCAAAATGCTTATTTACAGCTTCCATATTTTGGAATATCTATTCAGTCTGATCTGCATGCATATGTATTTTGCATGTGGTTTTACAGAAGCCATGGTTTTTTGTAGCTTAATGTTTCCACTTATCCTCATCCCATAAGTATTTCCCACACTGCTGTGTAGCTTTCATTATAATGTCTGTCAACTGGATGGACGTAATTTAATTAAACAGTCCCTTGTGGTTGAATATATTTGGTGTTTTTACATTTTTATAAAATAGCGCTTCAATAAACATGTTACAAAATAAAGTTTAAATCGTTGATTGGGATTATAACTTCAGGATTAAATTCAGAAATTGAAAAAAAAAGCATTAAAAGAGATGTGGGTTTTAATAGCTCATAATACAAATGGCTAAATTACCCTTTCAAAGAATTAGATTTAGTCACACTCCTGTGGGGGGAGAAGGTCTTAGAAAAAAATGGAACAAATCCATCTTTGCTTTAATTTGCATCTAAATTTGTTTAAGGAGGTTGACTCTGTTTTTGCATCTTTATTAAGTACTTATATATCCTGTGCATTCCTTTTTCCTGCATGGGAGAGGTGCTTTTTGATGATGCTCATGCCTAACACCCCTTCAGACTGTTGCATCTGGAGAGAAGCTGCAGGTGGGATGTCAAGGCCCCCCATGCCGAAGGCCTCTGATCCCAAAGGGTTCTCACCCTCTACCTCTGTTCAGCCAGGCTGAGATCAAGGGGGCATGTTGAGAGGCATTTGGTATATGAAGTCCTCAAGTCCAATTTCTCTCTCTTGCCCAGCTCCGTCGATGCCTGAATACGATGCAGATACACCACTTAATGAAACAGAAACGACCATCACAGTGATGCTCAAACCTGCCCAGTCTCGGGGAGCCCCTGTCAGGTGAGGAGCTATCCTTTGTGGCTTTCTTCTGCTATGCCTCATGCATCTCCAGGTGAATCACATGACTGGCAGTGTGCCTGGATGAGATAAGCCAGAAGCCAGATTTTCCATAAGGAAGATTGGTCAGCAACTCTAAGCCCAATTCAGAGGCAGACGCTGAGCCAGTGTCTTCTTTCCCCACAGTGAGCATCCATTCTGAGTGAACACCCTGGTAGGGACCTGAATTGGTAAGGGTAATTGTGGGTGGAAAACCTAGATACAGGAATCTTTGCAAGACACCCATCTCACTGCCATAACAGACAGATAGATATGTTCTCCAGATAATCTGCTCACATAGTTCAAATATGAGACCAGGGGCTGGTTCAGTCCAGAGATATGAGGTGTTAAAAGTCCCATGGGGCTATGCCTTCAGGATCGTACTAATTATTTTAATGAGAATTTGTTGGGACCCAAGAACATCTCATTAACTTGTTGACTTGTGAAAGTTCCTAACTATCAGGATAGGCTGGCATTTATTTTCAACAATATCCCCTTTGCACAAGGCAACAACATTGACCGCTGGTTTTGCTCAGAACTCCGTGTCTCAGGACCTCAGTCCATTGAAATGAGAAGAATGTTAGGCAGAACTTCCAGATTGGCTCAGTTCGGTCCACCAAGCACGTACCAGATTCTTATACACAATGGATGGGATGTGAGGACTGGAGACAATGATTCACTGAGCACGTCTTCATTAGTTTAAGTGCTTGGACTGTGGTATCAACTGGTGTTATGTTCAAAAGAAGCCAACCTGTAGTTAAAGAAACAGATACATGGCATAGGTACAATGCTGTGCAGTCTTAAAACTCTCAAAGAAGGTGACACTTGGTTGTATAAGGTTTGACTTCTTACAAGTGTCCAGTGTGAACCAGGATGGCTTATTAAAAAGGAAACAGCCATGCCTAGTTAAGTCTGCTTTAACCTAAGGAGCAGGGGCAGAGGGAGAGATGGAAAGGAATCGGTGGGTCTGAGAGGCTTGGACTGATTTGAGGACCTTGGGGGATATGTCAGGGATTCACTTTTAGCAGCATCACCTTGTTTTCTCTGGGGGCTGGGAGACCAGCCTAGAAGGAGGCTCTTGAGATACATAGCCTTGGTCTTCATTTTCAACCCTCATTCACCTCTATCCAGAAATTATAGTGGTGGGACCAACAGAACGAACCAACAAAAATGCAGAAGTTCTTGCCTGATCTGAAGCTGGGTGATGGCCCTTTTTACTGGGCTCAGGGGGTCCAGCCCTGCAGCAGGTTGGGGTGATGCTCATGGGCCTCTTACTATAGGATGTCAGAACTGTCCTTCTTCTGATAATCCAAAGAAGATGCTGGCATTTCAAGCCAAGGTACTCATTCCCTGCTTTCCCTCCAGCCGCTCTGATACAGCATCCTCATTTAATTTTCCATATATACTGTGAGATGGTGTCTTCCTTTCCAGAGGAGGAAGCTGAGATGCAGAAACGAAGTAAAGGTCCTGTAAAGCTTCCCCCGCCCCCACACAGCCCAGTTTGAAGATATGGAAACAGACAAACAGAAGCTAATGAGATGACTTAGACCATGAAACCAGTGGGCCAGGCAAGATAAGATGGAAGCCCGGTTCTGACCCTCGCACCACATTTATTTTACTGAACCACGCCATCTTGCTAGGAGGATAGTATGCATGACATAGTGTGCTGACATTTCCATCTTAAAAAATTAAAGGAAATGTCACTGCTCAAAGGGGAAATGGTTAGTGTCTAGAAATCTCTGGCTGCCTTCCTTCCCAAGGCCCCGGTTCACTGAGAGTGGGTGTACCCTCTGTCTCTGGAATTATTTTCAGACCAGAGCCTGGGCATTTGCCAAGGGGAGGAGACTAAGCAACGACAAAGAGGGGGCCTTTCAGGACAACTGCCGCGAGAGCAGAAGCATTGCTATATATTTCTGTTGCAGTAACTCTATTCTTACCCGGGCACGAGCCCGGTCATGAGGGTGTGCATCTTGGAGGCAGCTGGACACAACAAATATTTATTGAACATTTGCTATGGACCAGGAGGTGAGCTAAGCAATCTGGGTATAGCATGAAGCAAGAAAGGCTCACTCTGCCTTCTTGAGAGAAGCACATCATCTCGCAAGTGTGTCAAAGAACAGATCGGGAGGTGAGACAACAAGCAAAGAAGTAGACAAATGAGGTCACCAAACAAGTAGATGGTTGGGGTGAGCCGACTTTCTAGACCGAGAGGAACTGTGGGCATGATGGAGAGGTGAGCTCGTGTGGGCAGGCTGGCACTGAGCTGCTCTGCACACCGGGAATCGGGAGCAGGTCGGAAAAGTGACCTGGATCTTCGGAGACCCAGGGGCTTGCTTCAGGCATCTGGTCAGAGATGCCTTGAATTATATTTTAAAGTGGAGAAGGTGTCCTACTACCTGAGAGCATGGGATTGTAAATGTAGTAGGCAGCAGCTTGTAACATGTTCCACATAGATAGAAAAAGGTAAGTGTTCCCAACACAGAAATGATGTTTCAGGAGCCCAGTTATCCTAAATCACTCATGATATATGGTATTTTCAGGTATCGAATTATTACTTGTGCTCAGTAAATACAGATATTATATGTCAGTTTAAAATTAACCATGTTTAAGAAAATAATTTGGTCTGGCAAGTTGGCTCAGCAGGTAAAAGTGCTTGCCACCAAACCCAATGCTATGAATTCAATTCCTGGGACCCACTTGGTGGATGAAAAGACCTGATGTATGCAAGTTGTCCTTAAACTTACACATCCCTCCCTCCCCACCCCAAATCAACAAATATAAATATATAAAAACACTACTATTGATAACATTTTTACTTCTGTTGCATGGTCTGGCTCTAAGTATTCTTGTGAATGAATTAGTTGAGAAATAGTATATCCTATTTCAGAGAGAAATTGACGTCTGCGATGTTAAATGAGAGGTTCCAGGTCCTGGCAGGGAAAACCAATTGTTTAGTTCATCTTATCACGGCTGTGACACAACACCAAAACAATTCAAAGGAGGAGGAGTTTACTTGGGGTCACAGTTCCAGGGTATGGTCTGACATGGCAGGAAAGTCATGGCTGCAGGAGGCTGACCGGGGTTACATCGTATCCTCAGGCAGGAAGCTGTGAGTGATTCTGTTACCCGTTTCCCTTCCTCCTCTTCACTCAACCTAAGGCCACACCCTGTGGAACCGGCTGCCCACATTGGGGATAGGTCTTTACACCTCAATTAATGCCTTATAGAAACCCCCTCACAGAGGCAGAGAATTGTTGTCTGCTCATTCTAGATCCTGTCGGGTTGACAACTTGTGTTAACTATCAGCTAGTTGATCATAGGACAGGCTCTGAGGTCACTGCTGCCCCACTTGTTCCGTCTTCCACCTCTACTGTGTCCAGGGAATCTGGAAGGACTTTTGAGAGGATGCTGTATAGTCAGACATTTTGCCAGCTGGGGGGTGACATTTTTGGGAGGGAGGATCCTCTAACTCTGGAATGTATGGGCCCAGCCTGGTCCTTCTGTGTATTTAAGTATTTGATTCTCAGATTCATACCTAAGCTTTGGCCCCCAGGTCTCTGAGCAGTCTTTTCTTCCTCCAACCCACAGTGC
The DNA here is from genome assembly GCF_018167655.1 of Microtus oregoni. Lineage (NCBI taxonomy): Eukaryota > Metazoa > Chordata > Mammalia > Rodentia > Cricetidae > Microtus > Microtus oregoni. Next base: position 8,120,069 of record NW_024543079.1, read on the forward strand.
TTAACCGCTGACAGAGCCAAATTCCAGCCTCCCACTCTTTGGAAGCCTCCCAAGTTTGACTCCTAGTAGGTCTGAGAATTCAGAGTGAGGAGGGGAACACTGAGGAGCCTACTGCATGAGGTTCCTGTACCCTCACCCTCCAGCCAAACCACCTAGGCAGCTTGGCCTATTTTTCTAATACTCCACAATGGAGATTTATTGCTTTTGTATTGCTCTCCTCGGGCCTTCAAAGATTTATTGGTTTTTAAGTGACAGAATCCCAGAATTGCTTAAAAGATCAATCAAATGGTGACTAGAATCTAATATTCAGCTCTGACTCGAACACGCTGAGCCTTCTTCCCCCATGCCCCACCTGTCATGCTGATGTATCTGTGGTAACCTTCATAAGAAAGTAACTTGGCCATGAATTAATCACCCATAATGCAGTTCCTGCAGTGAGAAGCGGGGCTCTGTAACAAAATCTGTGGGAGACACTCCCCGCTACAGCAGACTTCTTGCAAGTATCCTTTCCCATCTCGCCTCTCTTGTCCATTTTGTCACCTGCATTGTCCCTTGATTTGCAGATCAGCCCCGGATGGAGACACTGCTTCTCTAGCCCAGTTGTCCTGGTCAGCAAGCATGCCCTTGCTGATATGTTTGTCAAGAGCATCTCTCTCAGGTCCATCCCCCACCACACTGCTGGCGTGGTCCCTGGGAAACACAAATTGGATCAAGTTAGCTTCCCTGCTTAAAATTCTTAAATGGGTCACTAGTTTGCTATTGCATTAAGTTGAAGCTTCTTAGCATGAAATTCAAGGCCTGTCAGCATCTGCCCTTAACCTTATTCCTAGTTTCATTTAAATTCACTCTGTCCCTTTATCAGGTTTTACTCAGCAGTGATCCATGTGATTCCTTAGTGGTTCTTCCTTGCACATTTAACTATGTTATGCATGAATTTATAAGCTTTCTTTGTTTTGAATTTTTGTTTGTTATTTTATTGTTCTGGATTCCTTTGTTTTGGCCCCAAAAGACTTGAAGGCTTAGCACTATTGGGTCTTCTTCACATGGGATAATGCCAAGCCCATAGTTGGTGCAAACAGACAAAACACAATGGGAAAAGAAAGCCCAACAAGTAGTTGTTAAAGTATGTGTTTATTAAATTCAGCAAATATGTCACGCCAACCTCGTCAATTCCAGATGTTAAGGCTGTGTGAATTTTCTTCAGCTACCTTCTATCCCACAACAGATTGTTATAAGATAGATCTTTCTCTAACAATAAAAATTCCCTTCTTTGTGAGCTCTCTGGTAGGATCTCCACTGACCACACATGACTGTCAAGCACTTGACACATTCCCGCCATAACAGAGGAACTGACTTATTTTATGGTGGTCACTTTTGATCAGTGTGATATTTCAACACAGGGGTAGTACACATGGAAAAAAGCCAACCTTCCTTTATCTACCCTTTGTATGGACTTCCAAACTCTAGCTACCATTGTTCTGCATTCACACAAACTTGGTGTCTAGAAAAGAGAGAGACAGCATTTGTTCTATGGGTTTTTGTGTTTGGCTTATTTCGTTTGGCACAGATTTCTCTGGATTTATTCATTTTGCTGCAGATGATGGGATTCCATCTTTATTTATGGCTGACTAGTTCTCTGTTGGGTGGATATACTGCATTTTCTTTATCCACTCGTTGACTTGTGGGCATCTAGGCTAATTCCGTGTCATTCCCACTGGCAATGGATCCTGTCGTGGGTAGCTGGATCATAGACTGAAGCTGGCTTTTTTCCCCCTAGGAGTTTCTTTTACTTCACATCCATGCTAGCATTATTTTTCATTTGATTTTGATAACAGCCTTTTTAAATAGAGTGAAATGATACCTCCCTGTCATGTTGACTTGTATTTCCCTGGTGGATAATGATACCAAGCTTTTTAAGCATGTTATCAACCATTCGTCTGTCTTCTTCTGAGGACATAGTGATACCTCTGATTTGGGATATTACAGGTGTATGAGGGCAAACAAGTGTGAAAAAGATACAAGTGATGATGAGGGTGTGTGTGTGTGTGTGTGTGTGTGTGTGTGTGTGTGTGGCTAGGGGTTTCCATGACAACTAAGTTAAGTGCATAGGCATCCAGCATGAGCCTCATGGATGTGGAAGCTGGAGAACTTCCTGGAGATAGTGCTGCCTAATTGAGATCTATAGAATGAAGGATTTTTTTTTAAATTAAATTCATTTTACATACCAACCACAGTTCCCCCTCCCACCCCTCCTCCCACTCCACCCCATCTCCCTCCCCAGCCCACCTCCCATCCACTCTGTAGAAGGGGTAAGGGCTTCCATGGGAAATCAACGAAGCCTGGCACATTAAGTTGAGGCAAGACCAAGCCCCTCCCCCTACCTCAAGGCTGAACAAGGCATCCCACCATAGGGAATGGGCTCCAAATATCTAGCTCATGCACCAGGAAAAGATCCTGGTCCCACTGCCAGGGGCCCCTCAGACAGACCAAGCTACACAACTCTCTCCCACATACAGAGGGCCTAGTTCGGTCCCATGCAGACTCACCAGCTGTAGGTCTAGAGTTCCTACAAGCTTGGTTCAGCCATCTCTGTAGATTTCCCCATCATGATCTTGAGCACCCCCTTGCTCATATAATTCCTCCTCCCTCTCTTCGACTGGACTCCTGGAGATCTGCCTGGTGCTTGGCTGTAGACCTCTGCATCTGCTTCCATACTGGACAAAATCTCTATGATGACAGTTAGGATGCTCACTAATCTGATTGCAAGGGAAGAGCAATTCAGGCACCCTCTCCACTTTTGCGAGGAGTCTTAGCTGGGTCATCCTGTGGATTCCTGGGAATTTCCCTAGCACCAGGTTTCTCCCTAACTCCCTAATGGCTCCCTCTGTCAAGGTATCTCTTTCATTGTTCTCCCTCTCCATCCCTTCCCCAACTTGGCCATCTGGATTCCTCATGTTCTCACCCCCTATTCCCTCCCTTCTACCTCTCCCCGCCCCCAGTTTACCCAGAAGATCTCATATATTTCCCCTTACCAGAGCAATTCATACATCCTTTTTATGGTCTTCCTTGTTACCCAGCTTCTCTGGGACTGTGGTTTGTAGTCTAGTTTTCCTTTTCTTTACAGCTAATATCCACTTCAGAGTACTTAGTGGAGGAGGGAGTTTGTGAGTGAGAGGAATCAACAAGAGTTAAGGCAGAGAAGACACACAGGGTGTCTAGGAGCCATAAGTAGTTCAGTGAGCAGGAACAGAGACAAGGTAAGAAGATGGTGGCATAAAAGGGGGTGGAGCAGGAAGGTCTTTGCTTTGGGTTTAGACTTTGTCATGGCCTGTGGGAAGGATATTCAGCAGATGCCCACATTTGGTCCTCTATATCATTGGTGTCTGTTCATGCCACTATGCGGGTGTGTCATTCGTTACCTGTCCAGCATCCAGGCCAGCTGCCACATCCCAGACTGCCTTGCCTCCATCATGAATGCAGAATGCCCCATCTCTTCCAGTGATGCCGTCTGCCTTCCCCACTCTTTTGTAGGGACTTCTGTGTGAGTGTGCCAGTGACTATGGCTCCTTGAGTCCAGGAGCTAGATCCTGCAACCCAGATAATACCTTAGAGCAATATGTTCTTCCCACCACGTCTGCCTCCCCAGTTTAACACAGTAGGACAGAATCAGATTCAGCTTTATTCAGCAGCTTCACTGGGTAGTAGTTCTGTACCAGGTACCTGATTCTGTGAGCCTCAAGTTGCTTGTTGATAAGTGGAAGCTTATATATGCATATATCACAGTCAGCTTTGAAAGTCAACTAACACGGGTTTAGGGTGACTGTCGGTTTCTAGGGATTTTTCTGGTCATACTGTTGAAGGAACTGATGCCCCCCCCCCACCCCAGTGCTAGGTGGTCACAAGCAAGTTTATCTCCAAGCTCATGTCTGTATGCTGTGTGTGTCCAGACACTCCGGTGAGGTTGGTAACAATGTAGATGGTCTGGGAACCCAATATACTCAAGAACTGGATGGGACCTAATAGGCAGTGCACAGCTATCCTGGGTGTTTCTCAGGGGCATCTACAAGGTTAGTTAGGACCTGTGGCATGTTATTATGGCTTCTGGAGGCATGGCATTCATTGCTCCAGCCTGTAGGATCAGATGTACAAGACTGAACAGCAGAAGTCAATGTATCTTGCCAATGCCTTCCAAAGGTCATGGCAAGTTATGTTTATTCCCTGATGAGAATCCTCGGGTCTCGACAGGAGCATCCAGTTAGGACTGCGCATTCTGAAATGCTCGGTGATTAGTTACAGTACAAATTAGAGACCCAGCCAAGAAACTTTACTGGGAAGAAAAGCAAACTATTGCCAAATTTCCTCCAGGACTCCTTTAATAATGGCAAAGCCCTGAGTGGGAGCACACAGAACAACCACAGAAGGGCTTTGCTGGTCCGTGGAACTGCAGCGAGCGAAATTGAAATCATTATCATCCGATTCTCAGACACCAGCATATGATTGTATCCAATTAGGAAGAAGAAATGAAAATTTGGAGGATTTATTAGCATGGGGGAGCCTGAGGAGTTTGCGAGTCCCAGTTCACATGGAGACAGAGGAGGAACAGCAATTGCAATCATTCTCTGAGCCTTGTTTGTTTTGCTCGGTCTCCACAGTTCTCTGGGTCACCTTTGCTGGGGCCCAGCTATGAAGAGTTCTGTGTGCCCCACTTTTCAGGGAGCATGTGGTGGAGATGAGAGGGATTTCCTATAACCTGCGAGATGATTTATCTCTGTAAGTTACTAACCCGGCTGGTATCCATACCCAAAACATGCTGGGAGTGCATGACATGGGATTAGAGAATATGAGGAGCCAGATACAAGAAGCAATGAAAATAATTCTAGAATAATAGGATGCGTGCTGTTACAGTTTTCTTCCCAAAGCCTAAATATGGTACTAAAGGAACATACTGCTTTCATTAAAGAGATATGGAACTTCCTGGACACTCCCAAGGAGACAAAGGTCAGTCCTGTCTTCAAGTCCAAAGCTACAGGCAGACAGATAAAGTCAGTCTTGTTGCAAAAGCAGATAAACAGAAAGGCAAAGTGTGTGAGGCTGTGGATGTGCTGATTCGCTTCACTATGGTAACCTTTTTATTTATTTATTTATTTATTTTTTATTTTTCAAGACAGGGTTTCTCTGTAGCTTTGGAGCCTGTCCTGGAACTAGCTCTTGTAGACCAGGCTGGCCTCAAACTCACAGAGATCCGCCTGCCTCTGCCTCCCGAGTGCTGGGATTAAAGGCGTGCGCCACCACCGCCCGGCCTATGGTAACCTTTTTTGCATCTCTCATCTATCTTATTATCTCTGTATCTGCCATCTATCTCAGGCTTCATGCATATCTTCGATATGCATAATAAAGTCTATCTGCTTAAGAAAAGAAAGATTGTTCAGGGAAACACCAGGGAAGACCGGTGCTGCTCCCGTAGTTTAGTCAGGCGTGCATTCGCTTCAGCTCACCCTAGGTGCCTTGCAGCACTCCCTTTAGAAACCATCCCACCACCTCCAACCTCACTTGCAGCCCCGCAATGCAGCTTACCAAGAACTAGCCCTGCTGCTGGGATTTGGGATTATATCACTCAGGCTCAAACCAAGGAGGAAAAGCAGGTGTTTGGAGAAGAGTATTTTAAATGGAGCAGTCGACGGAACATGAAGAGTGAGAATGTTCTATTTTGGACTGTCTGCCATCTGGGGAGACAGAGAGTGGAGCTGTTATTGCCACGCGGGAAAGGAGAGCATGGTTGTCATGTTCACCTCCTACCACAGCGGCTATTTAAACTCTACAAGTCTGTGGTGCTGGAGAGGCGTCTGACAGGGGTTTGCATTTGGAGAGTCCAGCATCTATGTGGCATCCAAAGACACAGAGGGGAGAGTGACCTCATTCAAGGAGAGCGCAGAGATGAGTGGCAAGACAGAGTTCTGTGACATGCTACCAAAGGAGCGCTCAGAGGGTGGAGAAGGACAGGCTTGTGAAGGAGAAGAAGAAAGAAACCCAGATCAATATGACTGTATTTTAACTTCTTTGTAAAACAAGAAAGTTGAGTAGAGATTATGGGGTAGCAGCAGAGGAAATGGGCAACATTTTTACTTTAACCTCTAATAGAGAATAAGAAAGAGGGCGAGAAAGATGACTCAGTGGTGAGTATATACTGTTCATGCAAAGAACGGGAGTTTGAGTGTCAGCTCCCATATCAGGCCGGTCGTAACTGATCGTAACTCCAAATCCAGAGAAAGCTGACACCTCTGCCATTCATGAGCACCTGCACTCATATGCTCCTACCCCCACACAGACATACGATACACATGCATATAATTTTTTAAAAAATTAAAAGGAAATAAAAAAATGACACATAAGTTTACCTAGGACAATAGGAAAAGGAAGATCATGCTGTTAACTAAAGTACTCAACCTGAACCATCTGGGCTAAGCTTGCTTTAAAAATAGTACAACAGTAGGATCCCAGGAGCTAAGAGCTCTCGCTGCCCTTGGGGGGAGTCAGTGTTCCGTGCACAGCACCCACACTGGGTCGCTGCCCTTGTGGAGAGTCAGTGTTCAGTTTATAGCACCCACATTGGGTAGCTCACAATTGCTTGTAGCCCCAGCTCCTGGAGATCCAGCACCCTCTTCTGGACTCCCCATGAAACTGTACAAACACACACAGGCACATACACACAATGAAATATAAGAAAAATATGTTGTAAAAAGTATAAAGGTAGATGTGTGTGCATGCAGAAGAGATGCTGAGGGCTGGCAGGCCACACTGTTATCAAAGAACCTGTGTAAAGGGAAGAGATGGGATGAAAAGGGCAGCTAGAAAACATTTTGAGTGAGGGAACCAAGACCCAGAAAGACAATTATCACATGTACTCACCCACAAGTGGTTTTTAAACATAAAGCAAAGAAAACCAGCCTACAAATCACAATCCCAGAGAACCTAGACAACAATGAGGACACTAAGAGAGACATACATAGATCTAATCTACATGGGAAGTAGAAAAAGACAAGATCTCCTGAGTAAATTGGGAGCATGGGGACCTTGGGAGAGGGTTGAAGGGGAAGGGAGAGGCAGGGAGGAGAGCAGAGAAAAATGTACAGCTCAATAAAATTTTTTAAAAAGGGCAGGGAATGACTGTCCTTGAATAAGGTGCTAAGAAGGCAGGATATAATAATTAAAAAAAACCTGTAGAATAACATGGTTATAAGATACCGGATGACTAGAACCAACTACACAAATATGATTGATGTATGGTCCTGTACTCAAGGTGAAGGTCTCCAAAGTCGGAACAATAGACTAGACAAAGTGTGGAAGGGTTGCCTAAGTAGATACAGTCCTATGATGCTTACCCTCCCCAACAGGAGAGCTCCTGAAACCTCTGCAAGAGCAGCAATGACTGCAAGATGCCTTCCTCACAATCTCCTCTTTCTCCCACTATTATTTCCTGTTGGCTTCTGCTTCTTGTACTGTTCTGGACCCCAGGACAGTATGTACCACTGTGTGTCTCAGCTTTTGAGCATCTGATAACCAGTGGCTCACAGGCTCTCTGTCTGCAACTGCCAGAAGGTCAGACTTTGAGTCCACCTCCATCTCGTACATTTCCATATCATGATCTATTGGTGTTTTTCTAAGCTAGCACATGGATTTGTGCAACCATAGTATCCAAGGAGCCTTGTTCTTTTGCAAAAGCAATGTCTGCTTCATCTGCCTGGAGCTGCTGCTCAGAGAGCTGCCTCCTCACAATAGCAGTAAGAGAAATGATTCTGAAAACCCTGGATTTTAGGCAGTAATAGAAGAGCATAAAGGACCGGACAGTGGTGGCACACCTCTTTAATTCCAACACTCGGGAGGCAGAGGCAGATCTCTGAGTTCGAGGCCAGCCTGTTCTGCAAAGCTACTTCCAGCAAAGGCTCCAAAGCTACTTAGAGAAACCCTGTCTCAAAAAACAAACAAACAAAGAAACCAACAAAACAACAAAACCAGAATAGCATAAAGATATAAAGATTACAGTCTATGTGGCTAGGAAAAAGAATTTATGCTTACCCCAACCCTTTCCGTGCAACCCACCCTTTTCTGGCTTGGCTACAGCTGCTTAGGTTTTCCTGTTTGGCTAGAGTGTTTCCACTTAGGTACTGATTCTGGAAGGAATTTGTAAAAGCTTACAAACATATAAAGAAAGTGTCGATTTTAAGAACAGAAAGTAAGAGCCCAAATAAGAGAAGAAAGATTCGAGATCATGACTTTAGATATGAATTATCTAATACCATAGCCACTTCCTGTATGTGGCTATTTAAATACATGAGATCCCTGAACACCACCAGCTCATAAATTCTTTTATGTTTCTGAAGGAATGGAAATCCGCGAAGGAAGATGTCCAGGACTCTTCTTGGGGATTGGTATCTCTGTTTTTCTGTCCTGAATGTGTGGTGTCCTGAACACAGGAAGGCTAAGGTACTTCTGGTACAGCCTTTGTACTCCTGTGGAGAGAAAGACTGTGAGGTTGTAATTGGATTTATTATCTCGGTGTTATCGGTCCCCTTTAAAGACCCAGAAATGCCATCTGGCAACAGTAATAACTTGGAGGATGAGCTATGCACATGGCCATCATAGCTTTAACGAATTTGTGAGATGTATGGTTTGTTGGTATTGGTGTTTGTTTTCTTAGTCAAGGCCAGGAACGTGACTTCTTTAAGCAAAATTGACAATCCTTTAGTAAAGGAAAAAATTAAAAATATTTAATTGAGCATCTATCACTGATGTCCACAAAGCATAAGCTCACTGGTATAGCTTCATCTCACTATTCAGCATCCCCCATGGGACATCAGTGAGCTGGCCATTAAGATGCTTTCCTGCAAAAGTTATTGGCTTATCATGGGCTTATATGGATCTTCCTTGGTTCCTATGGTAACAAAGATATTTTCAATTTAAAAAACAAATTAAATATATGAAATAAAATATTAGTTGCCTTAGCCACATTTAAAGTATCCAGTGTGCATGGATAGCTTTTGGATACAATGTTGAACACTATTTCCATCATAGTAGAAAATCGTATCTTCTGCTGTGCTGGACCCTACAAGGGTTGATGAAAAGAGGTCCTGGTTTCGAGGAGATCATTGATGCAGGTATTGAGAGTAGAGAAAATCTAGAGATCCTTCCATGAGTGATGAACAGAATGATGAGTACTTAGATACAGGTATAGAACAAGAAGTACCTGGAGAAGAATGAGCCCTGGCGTCGGGTGACTTGCTACTGAGACCTTAGCCTGCTGAACTAGAGCTCCAGAATTCCACTGTGCCGTCTTGCCCAGGGATAACAACTACCTAGGGATACTGTTACGTGGTTACTTCCCATATGACTCAGACTTCTGTAAAGCATACAGTTATCTGGAGAGCTAGTCCACTTGCAGATGCCTGGCCATGTCCAGAGATAAGAAGATGGGACCCAGGAATCTGCCATTAGAATACATTCCCAGGTGACACTGGGCGTGCTGTTTCACACTAGAGAACTGGGGATTTGGCCAGTAGGAGGCCCAGGTGGAGCAAGGAGCCTATGGCACCTGTACAGATAATCAGAAAGTTCTCTATGTTGCTGATATTTGCTCCTGGGCCTGTAGTAGGAAGCAGTTGTTTTGTATTCTACAGGAATACCACCCTTGCTAATTGTGCAGATTTTAGAGTCCCTTGTCTCTTCGGTGGTGTGTTTCAGCATTCAGACAACAGTGTTAAGTGCTGATCCAGAATCTCTGCCAGTGTATTCCTTTATTCCTGTCCACACGGGGGCTAAAAACACACCCCTTTTTTCTGATGATGACAATGACTGGTGTCTGAAATAATTCATGTTGTGCTGGTGCATGCTGACGGTGGATCTGAATATATTGCTGCTATGCAGATGTTGGGGCGTAGGTAGAAGATGGATGTGGGGTAAAACTGAACATCAGACTCTGAACAAATTTGTATTCTTTTGTAGATGTCTGGAGCAGCCTGGGAGAAACAAATCCATTTCCAACTTTCACTCTATAAAAAGTTCTATATTTTCTTAGATCAGACAAAATATATTGAGTGCCAAAATGCTGCGGCAGTATGGGTGCGTCACTCAGCTGGGTTGGAGGCTGTACGCAGTGTCCCCCCGGGCCAGTTTTGATTATGTTCTTTTTCCTTTTATTGCAGTCAGCAAATCTGAATTTGCTATTGTGGGGAGAACAAGAAGATGAGGGGAGAAAAGAAGGTTTTTAACCTTCAGAAAGTTCAGAGGTTCCGTCTGAATAAGCACAAAACTTTCAGCGTGCCTTGGAATTCCTTGAATTGGCAGAACTGCTCAGCATCCCAAGAGAACTACCTTGCATGCAGGGATCCGGGCCCTGCTTTGTGGCCAAAAGGCAGAGCTGAAATTATGAGGGGAGAGTCAGAGAAAGTGGGAAGAGAAATGGATACGGGGGAGGGGGCTCAGTACCCATCAATCTAGGATAAGTGTTAGATTATGGTTCAGTTTCTTCATTTCAAAGTCATTTGCTTCCCACAGCTGACAGGTAACATCTCCTGTGCCAGGACACCCTGTTCTTGCTTAATTGAATTTGGTTCCCAAGGATAATTGCTAAAAAGAGTTCCCAGTAGTGCAATGTTTGTAAAGGCACGGAAGGACAGACGGAGTGGAAGGAGCATAACGACTGGGATACTATGTATCCACATGGGCCAGATGTTCGAAGACAATGCCCCAAATCAAGGGACTTCTCTTTGGCCTCAACAGCTTACAAGTGGCTCCATTGAAACTGGCGCTGTCTCCCCATCAGGGACCTGTGGAGCTGAGTGTGAAAGGAAACAATCACTTCCACTCAGGTTTGGAGCAATGTGTTTCCCAGGCTTAATTATAGCACAGGTATATAAATTACAGAAACATGTTAATGCTCCCATGATTAAAATTATAGAGTCCCTAATTGAAAAAGCATAAACTGAATTGAAGAATTCCTAATTATAGTTTGCTTTGAGGTGTTAATTTCCTCCATAACGAATGCATAATTTCTTGGAACCTAAAAGGGTGGCCTCTGCATTGGCACCTAGGCTCCAGGAGGATGGGAAAGAGCTCTCGTTGCTCATAGCACAAGAAGTTCACTCGGGAGGTTTGGCTAGGCTCTAGACCCCAGGAGAACCTTGTTAAGGAGCTTGGAAAGGATATTAAACTGGCAGAAACCTTATGCCAAAGCTCTACCTGGTGGGACCAGGGCAAATGAGGAGCCTTAGGGTAAGAAACGTTTCGGTCTCCTAATTTTCATCTTGTTCCTGTTGGTTTTGGTGAAAGTTTGTGTCTTCATGTCTTAGTCTGAGATTCTCAGTATTACCTGGGAATTCATTAAAAATCAAAATCTGGGCGGAGGGGGGGCCAAGCAGATGGCTCAACTGGTAAAGTGCTTGTTTTACAAGCAGTTCAGATCCCTAGCACCAACATTAAAAGACAGATGTAACGACACACTCCTGTAACCTCAGTGATGTAGAGGCAGAGAAAGAAGGGTCCATGGAGTGTGCTGACCGGTCAATCTAGAGGAACCCCTGAGCTCCCAGTTCAGTGAAAGAATATGACTCAAAAGAAGAGAGAGAAATGAATAGAAGGAGGGAGAAAGAGGAGAGAGAGGGAGTTAGAACATGAAAGTGATAGCAGAAGACATCCAGTGTTGACCTCTGGCTTCTGAAGGAATGTGCACAGACATATGCATATATACCCATGAACATGTACATACATATGTACACACACACACACACACAGACACACGCACACACGCACACATTGCAAGTGTTCAAGTCTCACCAAAACCTACTGACCTACTAAATCAGAAATCTTGAAGGTGAATCTGTAATTTAGTAAGACTTCCAGAATATTCTATGATGTACACTGGAATTTGAGATCCAGATTCAGGACCAAGTCGTAGTTACTCAGCCATACTTGGGTGAGTTCTCTTGGGTACTCCTATCTCTGGATAGGAACGTGTTGATAATGTCCCAGACATCCTTCTATTTTACCTTTATAACCATGCTGCGAAGTAGTAAAAGGTGACCCTCATCTGATGTCTTTAGGTGTCGAGGGGATCATAGGACCACACAGGTTCCAGTGTGACGTGGAGTGAGCATTTCCAAGTACTGTCACATAGTTTGCTAACATAAGTGTCTTTACTGATGGTTTGGAGAATGTGCCTCAGCGAGAATGAAAAAGACTTGGCAAACACTAAATCTGAGTATACACAGGCAAGGCTCCTAAATCCTCTTATCTTTGTTATCAGTGGCGTCAGCTGTGGTGATGCATTCTCTCTGAACAGTGATGTGAAGTACAAGTGACACAGCTCAAAAAGAAGCTTTAAGTTTGGGGGTTAAAAAATCCCCCACATGTGACCCTCAGTGACCCCCGTAGCGTGGAATCATCTCTTTAGGGACTCTGAAGTGCAGAAAACTTAGTGTAAAAAAACACTATGAAGTCTTAGCTGGGGTCATCCTTGTGAATTCCTGGGCATTTCCCTGGCACCAGGTTTCTCCCTAACCCCATAATGGCTCCCTCTATCAAGATACCTCTTTCCTTGCTTTCCTTCTCTGTCTCAACCCCAGCTCAACCATCCTGTTCCCTCATGTTCTTCTCCCCGCTCCCCTTTACCTCTCTCCTCCATGTTCCCAATTTACTCAGGAAATCTTAACTATGTCCCCTTCCCAGGGGCATCCATGCATTTCTCTCATAGGGTCCTCCTTGTTACCTACCTTCTCAGGGGTTGTGGATTGTAGCTTGCTTATCCTTTTCCTTATATCGAATATCCACTTATGAGCGAGTACACACCATGTTTCTCTTTCTGGGTCTGGGTTACCTCACTCAGAATGTTTTTTTTCTAGTTCTATACTTTTGCCTGCAAATTTCAAGATGTCATTGTTTTTTTTATGGTGGAGCAATACTCCATTGTATAACTGTACCACATTTTCTTTATCCATTCTTCTTTTGAGGGCATCTAGGCTGTTTCCACAAGTTGCCTATTATAATAATGCTGCTATGAACATAGTTGAGCAAATGTTCTTGTGGTATGAATGTGCCACCTTTGGGTATATGCCCAAGAGCAGTATTGCTGAATCTTGAGGAAGACTGACTCCCAATTTTCTGTGCAACCATATTTATTTCCAAAGTAGCTGTAAAAGTTTGCACTTCCACCAACATTTATGGAGGAGTGTTCCCCTTACTCCACATCATCTCCAGCATAAGCTGTCATCACTGTTTTTTATCTTAATTATTCTAGCAGGTGTAAGATGGTATCTCAGAGTTGTTCTGAGCTGCATTTCCCTGATGATTAAGATGCTGAACAATTCTTTAAGTGTATTTTAGCTATTTGAGATTCCTCTGTTGAAAATTCTCTGTTTAGATCTATATCCCATTTTTTATTGGATTATTTGGTATTTTGATGTCTGGTTTGTTGAGTTCTTCATAAATTTTGGAGATAAGCTGTCTGTCAGATGTGGGGTTGGTTAAGTTTTTCTTTTCCCATTCTGTAGGCTGCCACTTTGTTTTACTGACTGTGTCCTTTGACTTACTGAAGCGTCTGAGATTCAGGAGGTCCCACTTATTAATTGTTTTCAGTGTCTGTGTTATTGGTATTATATTTAGGAAGTAGTCTCCTGTGCCAATGCATTCAAGGCTACTTCCTACTTTCTGTTCTATCAGGTTTAGTGTAACTGGATTTATGTTGAGGTCTTTGATCCACTTGGACTTGAGTTTTGTGCATGACAATAGATATGGATTTATTGACATTCTTCTACTTGTCAATATCCACTTCCAGTTATGCCAACACCAACCACTTGTTGAAGATGCTTTCTTTTTTCCATTGTTCAATTTTGACTTATTTGTCAAAAATCAGGTGTTCACAGGTATGTGGATTAGTGAAGAGGGTGCCTGATTTGGTCTTCCCCTGTAATCAGATTGACGGCCCTCATAATTGTCATCATAGACCTTCATCCAGTAACTGTTGGAAGCAGACTCAAAGATCCACAGCTAAGCACTGGTCCAAGCTCTGGGAGTCTAGTCAAAGAGAGGGAGGAGGGATTTATGAGCAAAGGGGTCAAGATCATGATGGGGAAAACCACAGATACAGCTGACTCAAGCTAGTGGGAGCTCATTGACTCTGGACTGATAGCTGGGGAACTTGCATAGGACCAAACTAGGCCCTCTGAAAATAGGTGGCAGTTCTATAGCTAGGAAAGTTTGTGGGCGGGACCAGGAACTTTCCCTAGTGCATAAACTGGCGTTTTGGAGCCCATTCCCTATGGAGGGGTACCTTGCTCAGTCTAGATACATGGGGTGGGGGACCTTTGTCCTTCCTTAACTTGATATGGTAGACTTTGTTGACGGAGGTCATACCCTTTCTGAGGAATGGATGGGGAGTTGAGTAAGGGGAGCAGGAGGAAGGAAGGAGAAACTATTGTTGATATGTTAAATTAAAAAAAATCTTTTAAATAAAAAAGCACTATGTAGACATATTAATTCTACTGGCCCTGTCAAGCTTCTTTTTCCTGTTTAAATACACAACAGACACTGTGTGTGTGTGGCAGCGTGGGAGGAACTATTAGCCAATGCATAGCCATCTGAAACAATAAATTTTTATGGCTGACTTATAACATTGTTTCAGGCATTTGCATAATTTTTAGCAATTCCCATATAATTGAAAATTTGGGTCATTTCCAGTTATTTGTTGTTATAAATAACTCAGTTATAATGGATTTATTCATGTTTTTACTTTGATATTTTACCTTTAAGTAGGAAAAAATCCTCATGAATAGAATTACTAAAATGAATAAAATGAAACAACAAGGAACAACATGTCTATTCTTACATGCAAGTACCGACAGTCTGTTCATTTGCGTTAACCTTTTCATTCTTTGATTTAAAAATTCAAGCTAATACATACACATAATTAGAAAATCAAATAGTGAAATCCTTCTCTGCCCCATGATTTACAAACCTTCCTTTTTATGCCCCATAGGTGACTACATTTTAGTTCTTATTTATTTTTTTCCATGAATTGGTATATCACTACACAATGTCCCATTTTAAGATTATTGATTACAGTTATTTATCTATTTACCTCCTGCTTTGATAGATGAGAATTCATCTGTCCTAAATCCTTTAATATCTCTCTCCCTTCCACTTTCCCAGTGAAGTTAAATATAACTACATACATAATAGCTAATTTTGTAATTCCATCAAAGCAGGTCACTTCAGAGCCAAGTGGTATACTATTTTTAATATAGCATCATGTAATTTACTTAAAGCTTGCTAAATGCCAGGAGGTAAGTCATTTACATATGCCACCTCCCTCAGTTAATTCTTATCATAACTCTGTAAAATAAGAGCTGAGAGGGAGATTGGAGAAATGCTTCAGTTGAAAAAACCAAAAAACCCTTGCCTTGCAAGTAGGAGGAATGAAATTCTGGCACATGGTACTATGTCAGAGCTGAGTGTGCTTGGTGTGACCAGCCTAGAGTTAAACAAATGGAAGGGAGAGAAGGGAAGTTTCTGAGCTCAATTTCAAATCATGAGCTCTGGGTTTAGTGGGAGACAGCTTTTAATATATAACATGGAAAATAGTTGGGGAAGACGCAATATCAACCTTGGGACTTCAGATGCTCATACACACTTGTGCGTACACACATGCACACACACACACACACACACACACACACACACACACAAACAAACTGAGAAAGAGAGAGAGATACCTATATATGCATACAGAAAGAACACACCTCCTATTTTACAGTTGCTGGAGGGAGACTCTGAAGTACAGGAAGGTTAATTAATTTCTCCAAGACTGTGCAGCTGCTGTAAAACTTGATAGCCTGTCTGCACACTTGCTGGCCTTCACCACTGTGTTGCACTCCCTCTGACCACCCTTACACTCTTGTGTAGTGGAAACTTTTATTTAACTCATCGTGAGCTGTACAGTTACATGTTGTCTTCAGTAATATCTAATTAAACTAGTCAGACAATATTTCTCTACCAATAGAGATTGATCATTTCAGTGTGTTTGATTTTAGCTAATCTGTATGTACCTCCCAAAACAATAAATGAATGCTTTAAAACAAAAAGGTCATTTAGTTATATTTTCTAGAAAACTGTGGACCATTTAATTTGCATCTGTGCATAATTTCACTCGGATTTCCTCTAAAAAAGTGTTTGTTGTGTCCTGATGTCTTTCCTCATGAGCTTCCCTTCTCGTTCATGACACTCAGCTCATCAGGTTATCATTTTGATCTGGGGTACGGAGAGCCTTCCCAAATGCCCCCCCCCCATTTCTGTTACTTCCATAGTTGTAGTTTTCCTATTTGATTTGACAGATCATGTTGAAAGGGCTTGTCACAAAACCAGTAAACTGAGTAGCAATAAAGAAAGTAAGGTGGGGAAAGTTGATAGAGAGCAGTTCTGTCTTGAGAAGTGGAAGTATCCAACTTCTCGAAATAAGGAGCGCCCTCCTCTCTCCTGCTGAACCACAGGAGACACATCCTTGGCTCCCGGTGCCAACAGTTTGGGGAACCGAGGGACAGGCTTTCCAACACCCCCCCCCTTTTTTTTTAAATGTGTAGCCCAGGATGGCCTCGAACTCGTGATCCTCCTGCCTCTGCCTCCTTCAGCAAATCCTACCGGCGTGTGCCACCACAACCAGCTCAACACCCCTTTTTTATGTAGCACATTCTGCTTCCAGACTCTCCAGGATGCTCATCTCCTCCCAAAATCTGTGGCACAAATTGATTTTCTTGCTAGCATCGCTCTCCAATTTGACTTTCTTTTGCCTTCATGCTTGACACCTCTCTGACCTCACTTAGTGTTCTAGAATTGCGCTGAAACCTCTCACTGGTGATCCCTTGCCTGTCTTTTCCTTTGTAGGTTTTTATATTTTCAATTGGTCACTCTCGTTTTAATGAGAGGTAAGTGCGCACACTGAATCTGCTTTTAAATAGAAGCTCACTTACATAGCTATCTAATCCGCTGCTCACAGTTGTAATCGATAGACATTGTCTTCAGTTGTTAGGAATGCTAATATAAAAAGGGCCACACAGTCACTAAGATTCAGAGCCAAAGTTCAAATTCAGTGCCCGTTCCAGAGCCTACACGCCTCTCACTCCTGGATCATAACGTCACTAATGAAGATTGAAAGCAGTTGATGGATTCTTTTTTTCCCAATTTGATGGCTTGCAGAACAAAGAAACTATCGTGATAGTCCTGCCAGCTCAGTCACAGTTCCATGAAAAGGTTGTTGTAATTAGTGTTTTATTTTTGTTATTTTTAATTCAATTGGCAATTTGCACAGGGACATACTATTGTTTGGCACTTCCTGGCCTTTTGACAAGATGGGTATTTTATAGATACTTATATTATTGATTTTTTCTTGTCTTTTCATGGCAATAGTTCTAAACAAAGGTTGTTTTAATAATGTGTAACAAAATGGTGGGTTTTATTGTATTTTTTATTGGTGGTGGAGGTTCCATCTAGTTAATTAATGAGGAGCTAGTCAATAATTGATGAGAGACCAATGCTGAGAATTTAGCAGGGCAGTGCCCCCAAACACAAGATAATCCAAACCCAAATAGCAAAGAACACTGAAACGTCTTAAACTGTGGGCATTTTGGTAGTGTTCTAAAGGTGAAATACATGTTTTTTGTCAGAACCATTCATTCCTTTGGGTTGGAAATTCCTTAAACTTTAAAAAAAAAATCAGTGACTATTCTAAAAAGATTTTGCTTATGTGGGTTTTCTTTGTCAATATTTGCTTTATCAGGAATTAAAAGTTGATACACTTTAATTCATCATGAATTAAAAGTTGACACACTTTAATTCCTATGAAAGTAATACTAAACCAAGCCAGATGGGATATTAGAGTCTGTAAATCCAGCACTCTCAAGTCAAAGGTCATCCATAGCAAATTTGAACAGATAAAACAAAAAGTGATGATCAACCCACTATATGCTAATATCATTGGTATGTTTTATTTTCAAAGCAATAAAGCTAAGGTGGTACAGTTCTATATTTTGCAAAAATTTTAATGTCTGACTTGATGGAAGATAACTGGATTCTTCTATCTATTTCTGCACTCAATTAACCTTGGATGTTAGGACTGAAACATATCAAGAAAATACAACATTAGACACATTCGTAGTTGGAAATAAAGGAGGATTTTAATAGCCACTTAGCATAATTATGAATTTTTTGTTACACTCAATAGTAGTTTCCTAACATTTAGTTGCAATGAAACTATTTTTTTTCTTTTAGTGCAAAAGCTGTATTTCCAAACTTCCCTCACTTGGTTACATTAAACTATGTCTATCACACATTTTGAATGAGCCATTTGTCCTCAAAAGATTTTGTAATATTGTACACTGGTCATTTGACTGAGATGACAACCCTCCAAATGTTGTGACTTGCCTCATCACAGCTGATGGAATTATGTATTGGCTATCACCTCCAATTTCTTGAAGGCACCAGCAACTTTCAAGCTCAGAATGATGGATACAGCCTTTCCAAATTCTAATTTTCACTTGGAAGCTCAATTATGTCTTGGTAACAAATGCTGTCAGTTTTCCTTATGGTGACAGTTAGACTTCATTTGTTTCTGAGAAAATGTTTATCAGGTATCCAAGTGTGAATGACTGTAACTTGCCAATCACTCTCTCAAGGAAATAAATGGTACCTACGAGAGTTCATTGAGTATAGGAGTTTGAGTCCAGCAAGAGGAGTATAGTTATATCTCATCTCAAAAATAAGCAAAATAACAAATTATTAATAATTGATTTTAAAAGCACCTCAAAAATATGGCTAGTTTGATATGCAGAGTAACCACAGAAATATTTTTTCTTAATAAGCCACAAGACTTCAGTAAGCAGAAGATGCCATTTATGCAATACCACCAATTGTCTTACAGCAATATTAGTTGATACTTGCTCAAGGAACTTATATTTAACCAAATGAATACTTCTGTTGCCCCATCAAAGAAAGACGTTCTAGAAAAGAGGATAGAGGAGTTAGGTACCAGTATGCTGGCCCATCTGAAAGCCACCATTCCTATTGCTCGCTGGGTGATAACAGGAAAGACAAAGAAGGGCTCCCTGCGACAGTTAGAGTTGTTCTTATGTTTGTCAAGCCAAACACACCTTTGAGTCTCTACTAAAAGAAAATTTATTGGGGAATAAACAAAAAACATAGCATTTCTACCTGAGCCACGCAGATGAGGCCTCTAGGATGTAGGAAAAACACAGGACACGTTGGGTTTAATGGGGAAAGAAACATGCTCACTTCTAGCACTAGTTGGGGGTAATCTGTGAGTAGCAAGTGAGTTACACTTACTGATCTTAAAGGTTGAAGTAAAAGTAGTCTTACAGTTCTTGGAGGCTGTCTCATGGGTGGTCCCTGAGAGGTGAAGGGTCTCTGGCATGCTGCACTGTGTTTGTCCCTTCAGATCTCCTTTAGTGGGGTAATGAGAATGGCTCCACTTAGCATAGTGATTCCCATGGAGTGGGTCTCCAGGGTTCTTGGGGGTGGGGATATGTCATAGGTTATATTTGAGGAACTGCTGAGGGAGATTCAGGGAAGATTTATACAAGAAATTTTTGTAACTTGGTGTGTGTTTGAATAGCATGGTGAGGTTTTTGTTTTTTGTTTTGTTTTGTTTTTCTGTCCATGTTCCTGCACTGCACTTCTGGGAATCCTCAGCCACACTCCAGAACCTACAGGCTTTGCTTCTCTTGCATGTCTGCCCAGCACCTACCATTTCCTACATGCATGGGATTTCCATTACATTGCATTTCTGAAAACAACTCCACAGTGGGTTGTATTTTTTTTTATAGGAAAAATGTTTTAATTGGTGGTATAATTTTTTCTAGCATTTTTTGCCCTGTCTGGCTCTAGTATGCTAGCTCCTGTGATTAATGTTTAATTAGTAATTCCTCTTTTTACCTCTTAGAGCTTTGTAGTCCACACCCCCTTTGATAATTGATTTTGGAAGGCCTTAAAGAAAAAAAAGAGACTCGTTTAGAGGTTCTCAGAGTCTTCCTTTTCCAAAGTGTCTTAGCTGCAAATGGAGACATCCCAGGCATGCAAGTGATTACTCTTTAAAACAATCCCTGTAGATTGCCTCCAGAAAGCATCACTGTGGGTTTTAATCACGATGCCTGGAGCCAGAATCCCTATCACACTGGAACTTACCTTGTTCAACTGTTTTCTTTTTCCTTACTCTTCTTACCACAGAAGGTGACTGTAGAAAACATCAGTGGTTTTTCTAAAGAGAACCTGGCGGGAGGTGAAAGGGTGGCTTCCCATGATGTCTGAACAAGAAGGTAGCGTTGGGAGGCCTGGCCCGTGGGAAGCGACGGCACGGAACTAAATGTTTATTAAGTAAAGCTGAGAATCAGAAAGGAAGGTTTGCCCTTCAAATAAGTGTTTTGTTTCACGTGCTTCTCTTCCGTTTAGATGGATTAAAATACGTTGCTGTTCAGTCAAACTGTGATTGGATCTGAGATGTTGAATCCCAGCGTATTCTGAGGTGATGAGATTACCGCAGGACGATGGACTGCTGACCAACCATGTCCTCGGCATTCTGTCTCACCTAACTGTTGCCCATCGATGCTCTTTGCATTGAACACACTTTGTTAGTTAAGTCTGCATAAACTTTCTTAAAGCTTAAGGCTAATGAGCATCTGATAGTAGTGAGTAGGGCCAGGGGTCAGAAGCATTCAAAATTTAGCTCTCTGTGTTATTGGATTCTCGTCTGAAATTGTATTTTGAGTGTTATCTGAGAAAATAACAAATCTGGAGTCAGATAGGGACAGGGTAACCTTGGTAAATACTAAAGAGTATCACCAAGTAAGGTGCAAGTGTATTAGTCAGAGAGAATGCCACATCACTAAAATATAGAAATCCTCCTTCACTAATTTAAAAATATGATATTGCAGGGCGGCCCGGGGCCTGCTGCCCTGGGCAGCCAGAAGACACCAGAGCATCACCTGGTCTTGCAGGCCACACTGACACCTCTGCAGTGCACAAACACGTGATGGATGAAGAGGTGGGAAAGACAGAATAGCTAAGTGGTGCATGCACTAGGGAGAGAGGCAGAACTGAAGCTCTGATGGTGGTCACAGGTATTGCCCAGTAGTGTTGGCAGGATGCTGACAACAGCCTGGAGCTTAGGCAGGTGCAGATCCAGTCCTGGAACCTAGGCCAGGCTGGGAGAATCGCCCTGGCTCTGGGCAATGTCAGAGGCCTGAGAAGAGGAAAGGTTCACTTTCTGGACTGGACCTCCTCAAAGGACCACCATGGCCAATGATGCTACTGGAGACCATGTTGGCATCCATGGTCCATGATGCTGTTCACGATCACGATGAAGCCCAAGATCCATGTGGGCACATGCAGTCTGTGCTGCTGCCATGCCTTGGTGATATCCTCAGGCTTTGCTGCCTTGGGGAGCCATGCTGATGTGAGTGGCATGTGTAACCACCTGAGACCATGTTGAGGCTCGCAGTCTGTGCAGCCACTGAGGGCCATGAGTGGGTCAGTGGTCCTGTTATGTGGCCAAAGGCCATGCTGATGTCTGTGGCCATGTCACCACGGAAGCCCACCTGGATGCTGGAGGTTGGGACTGCTGCCCGAAGCCATGTTAATATTCATGAGCACAGGAGAGCTGGCCCCGCCCCTCCCCAGCCTGGAGCACTGGGGTACATACAGGTGGTGGCCTGGACTCCAGAGAGTCCCTGCGACATTCCAGTCACCAAACAGCTCTCTTCAGCTGGTGGCTTCCGCTGCCAATGCAGGTGGAGAGAGACTCATCTTCCCTTGGGAGGCTGGCCACTAGGAATTTGACCATGTTCCCGTGAATATATGGACAACAACAAAATGGGGGACTTCGTTTTCACTTTGGGAGGTTGCGCCCC
The DNA here is from genome assembly GCF_018167655.1 of Microtus oregoni. Classification (NCBI taxonomy): domain Eukaryota; kingdom Metazoa; phylum Chordata; class Mammalia; order Rodentia; family Cricetidae; genus Microtus; species Microtus oregoni. The sequence goes on from NW_024543079.1 coordinate 8,142,025, forward strand.
AGGGGAAGGGGGTAGACATGGGAAGATTGAGAGGTGAGCACAATCGGGGCATATGATGTGATATTCCCAAATAACCAATAAAAATAATTTTTAAAAAGTGATAATTGTTTGTGACATGTTTCTAAATACCTTAAGCCCTTATCTAATACTGAAATAGTTCATGCAACTTCATTGTCTTGGTTCTAATGAATGCTATTCACTTTATTTATAAAATTTAAAAATAGGTTTATTTTTAAAATGTTTTTAATTGAAATAGAATTGTATTTCCTTGCTCCCTCCCTTTCCACTTTCCAGAAGCTCCCAGACACCTTCCCATACATCCCTCACATGCCCTACCACTCTCAAGTGGGCAGCCCCTTTTTCTTTGATTATTATTGTTGCATGTATTTATATATGTATGCATGTGCATGAAGATATAAAAGTGAAGCCTGCCGAGTCTCTTTTTCTTGTTGTGGATGTCTGGTTTCAGGGCTGAGCACTCACTATAGCCTGTAAGGGTCCTCATCTGTGGGGGAGACATTCTCTCCTCCCAGCGGTCATTAGTTTCCTGTGGTTCTTTGTCTAGAGTGGGACCCTGCAAGAATTCCCCTTCCCCCCCTTAACATGCCCATCGATGCCAAAAATTAGACTCTTTGTAAGTGTGGCCATTCTACCATAATGTTGCATATCACAGTGACGATTGCTTTATTTGGGGTATCCAAACAGCCTATTTTCCTTTGCATTGTTTACTACATACATATCCTTTCCAGTCTGCTTACATGTAATACTGTGTGTGTGTGTGTAACAATGAGTAAGCACATGTGTATGGTGTGTGTGCATGGTTGCGCTTGAGTGTGTATCTCTTCATGAGTGTATATGATTTTTGTGTTTGGTGAGAATATGAGAGCTTATCTGTGTATAAGTGTATGTCTGTGTATATGTTTATATGTGGTTATTGTGTGGGGTGTTTAATTATGTGCATATGTCTACACCCAATGGTATTCATTGTTTTTCTATGCTGTTCCATAATCTCCCCTCTGTTGATCCTTAACATACACTCATCTTAATTATAGCTTTACTAACATTTTAACATCTACCCCTCTTAATGATTTCTATTCAAGATAGTCTTAGCTATTTTAGCCATTTAAGTTTCCCCATGAATTTTAAAAATCAATCATATTCTATAAATAATCCTCAAGTGAATTGGCTTCACTTGCATTAAAACTATTCCTTAATCTGAAATGATTATATTACTATGAGCATACTGAGAAAGGTCATGGATATTTGAGTCTTTATTCTTTCTATGAAAAACTCATAGAGTCTATCACATATATCTCAGCCACAGCTATTTTGTTATAATTGTTGCTGACATTTAATTTGTCCAATTTCTACTCCCATTTCCCCCATTAAATTTGCTAACCTCTATTGAGCTGGTATGGGGGGAAAGGTATCCCCCCCACCCCATGTGTGTGTGTGTGTTAGAAAGAGAGATCCCATTTACTAAAAATCTCCTGTGATTTTCTTTAATTAAATTTTATTATCTTGATCTACCAGCTAATAATCACATCAGCTTTGAATCATGATGATTTCCTGTCTCTTTATTCAGGTTGAAGCAGCTCGTATTTTGGTTTCATGTTTCTTTGCACTGGGCAGAACATTGGAACTACACTGCCAAATAGTGCTGATGGCTAACCTTTCCTCTGCCTCCCAACGTCAGTGACGAGTCCTCCAGCAAAGGCCTCTCAGTACCGTGGTAGTTGCGCATTGCGTCAGAGTATTTCTGAAAATAAAACAAGGAAAACTGTTTCTGTCCTGCAGTTTGTCTTTGTTACTCATCAGAAATCAGAAATGGGTGCTTAAGTTCTCCCAAAGGCCTTTCCGCCTCTACTTCTAAGATAGTATTGGCTTTACTCCTTGAGTGTTGCGATGTTTACAGAGATTTCCTATTGCTAAATCCATCCTATGTTCCTAGGTAGCAGTGACCTGCTTATAGGGAGCCAGTGGAGGAGTGTGCCGTAGTGTCAAACGTCCTCTCTCTCTTTTCCTGCCTTGTGTAATTGTTTATAGAGATGGGATTTATCGGTTCCTGAAAGAGTGAAAAGACTCATTGGAAGAGCCATCTGGCTCCAGTGTTGTTTATTCTAACTTCTTTTTATAGAACGCTTAATTAATTTTTTGTCATTGTGTTTTGTTTAATAACACAGCCTTTTCAGATGCCAAAGGCAGGTTTAGTTCCCTACAATGCAAGCACTAAACATTCATTGTTCTGTTTCTAAATAGTATGAAGTTATGGTTTGAATTTCCTATTTGATATGAGAATTATTAGGAAAGTTTTTCCCCCAGGTGGAAGTTTTTATTAGTGTATCATTTTAATAATTTCTCTCTCTTGCCCATTATATAAAGAGAATATAGCCAATATCCTTATTTACTGAGGTGATATATTAATTTGTATCCTTATCATTTTTGTTATCCACACCTACTGCAATCTTGCAAGTATAAACATATTTTTCCTCTGTTTTATTTTGAGGCATGGCTTATTATAATTTGTTGTTCTGCTTCTTTTTCTTGAATTCAGGTGTTTCAGGTGCGCAGTAAGCCTCTTGTGTGGACTGTTATATTGCTATGCTTAGAAGGATGTTTGCAGCCAGGTGTGGTGGCACTTTGGAAATGGATGCAGGAGGATCAGGAGTGGTTGTTCTGGGGAGAAGATTCCTTGTGGAAAGTGCTTGGCCCACGGGTATGAGGACCTGAATCCGGTCTTCATCACTGACATAAAAAAGTCACATATGACTGCTTCACCTGTGTGCTCAGCACGGGGGAGGTAGAATCAGGAGGATCCCTGGAGTTCACCACCTGGCAAACTAGCCAAATCCACGAGCTTCAGGTGTCTCACAAACTGAGGTAGAAAGTGATTGAACAAGATGCCAGATTTGACCTCTGACTTTTCCCCAAATATGCACAGGTGAACACAAACACACACACACACACACACACACACACACACACACACACCACACAACACCTCAAGATGGTCTCCAGCCAGGATCATCCTTTCCTTTGATTTCAAACCTGTAAGAATTTTCCCTCAGGTTTACCGCTGGAGAGCACTTTACTGTATTTACCTTCTTTCTGGTCTCAAGTAGATGTTGAAGTGTTTGAGGCAAACTTTAGCAGTCATGACACTTGAAAGCCGTCAGTTGCATGCACAGAAAGGGAAGGCCTGTCTCTTATACACACCGTACAGTCGTCACGATCAGGAAAGTGTAACTTCATACAACCCTAGCATCTAAAACTACAGTGCATGTCCCCAATTTCCTTAGTTAAATGTCCTCTGAAGCTTTAAATTTTTAAATTTAAAAATTTAATTGGGACCCAGTCAAGTGCTACACATGATATTTTGTTAGCATGGGCATCTTGATGCTTTTCAGTGAATGAATTATGAATAGTTAGAATATAATGTGGTTTCTCATATGTGACGAGGTCTGAAATTTGGTGTACTTTTAAAATCACAAGTATGAAAATTCCTCCAGTTTGTTTCTCTTTTCTTACTAATTGGTGGTATTTATATTTCCACACATAGAACTCCCCCACAAACATACACACTTCTCAATTTCACTTTAACCTATATTCCAATACCCATAATTTCATTATTTTAACACCATCTTATTTTTTAATAAACAGCCATAGTTTTTTCACCACCATCTCTCTTCTCCCCTGCCCCTCCCCCTTTTTTTAAGAACTATATCTGGTATTTTTAAAGAAACAAGTGCCAGATTCAGGTCATCACATGGTTAGGGCTCAGGATATGTGGCCCATATTTTGTAAGTTTGCTTTTGGCCAGGGAAAAGGATGCATCGGTTTGGATGACTCCACAGCTCCCCGGCACATGGTGCTTCCCCAGCACTTTTCTGTTTCTGTCCACTTATTCATCCTTGACCCGGCAGTTACTTACCAAGCACTCTGCCAAGTCCCAGGCTAGTGGCTGGAGATTCCAGGAGAAAGTGTCTTCCCTTGTGACAGTCTCGTGCTTCTTATTTGTGTTACCCACAGCTGGTTTAACTCTTCTAAGAGTTTCCCACCCTCTCCACTGTTGCCATGGCGTGCAGTTTCTTTATCTCCATCTGACATCAAACACTTGGCTGGGTTCTTTTACTCACTTTAGATGGCTTCGAGCTGATGAGCTTCAATAGATGGAACCACAGTCATATTATCTACAAACGACGCTGAATTGTTTTCTTTCCCAAGATGTGTATTTCCTGTCGTGTGTCCTATTGTGTTGGTCAGCATTGTCCCATTTTAAATGCAAGTGAAGTGACTTGCTCAGCATGTGAGACAGAATAAGAGGCAGAGATAGAACTAAAATTTTCATTCTGTTTTGGTTCAGTTTCTCTTTGGAATAGGTAACATAATCACCGACCTAAATATCACTTAGATATTCAGTTGTATGTGCTTGCCAAACTTTATTCCTAAAAGATTTCTTTTTATAATTGTTTTATTGGAAATAATTTTATACAACATATTTTTATTGTTTTTCCCCTCTGCCTGATTCCTTGTGGATCATCCCCAACCACCCAACTCCAAGCCCTCTTTCTCTCTTTCTTTTTGTATTATTTTATTATTTATTATTATTATTACTATTACTACTACTACTATTATTATTATTATCATTTGTATTCCAACCACAGTTTTCTCTCCCTCTTCTGCTCCCAGTCTCTTCCCCCATCTCTTTTCTCCCCCACTTCATCCATTCCTCCTCTGTTTCTGTTCAGAAAAGGGCAGACCTCCCAGGGATATCAACCAAACATGGCATATCAAGTTGCAGTAAGGCTAGGCACCTCTCTCTTATTAAGCCTGGATGAGGCAACCCAATATGAGGAATAGGATCCCAAAAGCCAGCAAAGGAGTTAGAGATAGCCCTTGTTCCACTGTTAGGAGTCCCACAAGAAGATCAAGCTACAGTATATGCAGAGGGCCAAGTCAGTCCCATGCAGGCACTCTGGTTGTAGGTTCAGACTCCGTGAGCTCCTATGAGCCCAGGTTAGTTGATTCTGTTTTCTTGTGGTGTCCTTCATCCCTCTGGTTCCTACAATCCTTCCTCCTCTCTTCCACAGGATTTCCTCAGCTCTGCCTAATGTGTGTCTGTGGGTCTCTGTATCTGTTTCGGTCAGATGCTGAGTGAATCCCCTCTGGTGACAAGGAGAGGCCCCAGTGTATGAGTATAGCAGAATATCATTAGGCATCATTACATTGACTCTTGTTTCAGTCCTTTATCCCAGAACATGCCGTTGGCAGGACAGATTGTAAGTCAAAGGTTATGTGCCTGGGTTGGTGACCCAATCCCTCCACTGAAAGTCTTTCCTGGTTACAGGATATGGTCAGACCAGCTTTCTCTCTGTCTTTAGAAAGCAAGCAGGCAAAAAAAGCAAACAAACAAAAAGAAAAACAAGATACATACATACAAAAAATGAAGAAAAGAAAAACCATGCAATCATAAAATCAGAAACCATAACATACAGGCAAAGAACCAGTAAGACAGAAACTGCTGGAAGAAAGTAATGTAAGACCAAAAGTCTACAAAAACAAAATACTATTGAGCATTTCTATGTATTGATCATCTAGTGCTGGGCATGGAGCCTACCCTAAAGTGTGGTTAATATACCCAGTGAGAATCCACTGGAGAAAACTCTGCCTTCCTTTGCAAGCTGCTGGGCACTCCACTGGAACTTGATCTTCCTCTTACCCAACCTCCATTTCCTGAGGACTCTACTGAACCTTAGTGAAGAATCAACTTTCCTCTTTCATGTGGGCCCTCTCAGCCATCCCTTCTAGTCTTTCCTTTATGTCGGTCCCCAATACCTAGGAACACTTTCTATCTGGGACTCTCGGTGGCTGCACCAGGCTAGAACTCAGGTTCCATGATTCATCTTATCCTGCCTGCCCTCCATGACATCTCTCCTGATGGAGGAAGGTCATTGGTTAAAAAATAAACTGCTTGGCCCTCATAGGTTAAAACATAGGTGGGAGGAGTAAACAGAACAGAATGCTGGGAGGAAGAGGAAGTGAGCTCAGAGGCCATGCTCACCTCTCCCGGGCACACTCGATGAAGCTCCAACCCAGGATGGACATAGGCTAGAATCTTCCCAGAAAGCACACCTTGGGGTGTTACACACATTATTAGAAATGGGCTAGTCCAGGTGCGAGAGTTAGCCGAGAAGAGGCTAGATATAATGGGCCAAGCAGTGATTAAAAGAATACAGTGTCCGTGTAATTATTTCTGATAAAGCTAGCCATGCCAGAGCCAGGGCAGCTGGAATGCAGCCTGCAGTTCATACTACACTCTCCATTTTCACCTGCAGCCCTGTCACAACCTGCTTGCAGCTGCCCCTTCTTCCGCCTTAGCTACATTCCCCAAAGACTCCAACTCTTGGTACAGACCCAGGATCCCCATGGCCCTTTCATCCCTGTCTGATTATTATTTATTTTATTTTATGTGCATGTGTTGTGTGTGTCTGTGTGTATGTGTACCCTGTGTGTGCCTGATACTTGTGGAGCCAGAAGAGGGCATCACTGGATCACGTTTACCTTGAGTTACAGATGGTTCTGAGCTCCTTGTGTGTGCTGGAAACCAAATTGGGATTTCTGGGAAAACACCAAATGCTCTTAACCACTGAGCCATCTTTGCAGACCTTTAGCGTAATTTCTTAAAGGGTCTTAACCTCCTAAATATGCTAGATCATGAGGGGAGATGACAGCAAAGTTAAGCAGGGAATTCTAAAAAGTTGTAGTTTGGGGTCACTGTAACAGCAGTTCAGTAGCTTTGCTGGCAGAAAGGAAGAAGCAAGGTTGCATAGTTCCAAAGGAAGAGAGGGTACAGAGGCCTTGGTATAGGAGCATATCTGTGGATCCAAGAAATAGCACAGACTGGTACAATCGAAGACTGGTAAGGTGAAGTGAGAGTTCTCAGCAGTGGCCTTGTGGACACTGCAGTAGTGTTCACTTCACCCTAATCAGGTGGAGATCAAAGAGCAGTGGCAGGCAGTGGCAGTCATGACCCTTGTCATGTTTCTGAGGAGTTCCAATAGACGCTATCTTGAGAGTAAGTTGTCAGGGGCGCAAATGGAAGTGGGGGGGCGTGAGTAGAAGCGATGGCAATAATCTAATTCAGAGATTCTGGGAGTCAGCTCAGAGATGCAGCTGTAGAGATGGTGAAAGGATTTGGGATATGCTGATAGAGAGCCACAGGCATGCTTATGGAGTGGACGAAGGATTGTGAAATAAAGAAACTGTTCTTAAAAGAAAACACATAAGGGCAATGACTGAGCCTTCTACATTTGCTTTAAATTGACCTAACTGCGGTGTTCAGTAAATATTAGACATGCATTTTCTACATACGGGAGATGGGGAAATGTCTGGCCTCATTCGAAAAGCAGAAAAACTTACCTGAACTCTTAGGTGAAATTGTCACGGTTCCTCTAAGTTTTCTTTTTCAGAGAATATTTTTCTTCCTCTAAATTCATATACATAATCCACTTCTTTAACAGTGCAATTTAATCACAGGTAAGGGTTTGAATTGAATACCAACCACATCTCTGTTGTCTAATTAAGTGGTATGGTAATCACACGCTTACCTGTGGTGAATGGCTCCAACCAGCCTATATAGAGTGCTTTGTAGAAAGCATTTTCTAGACCCATTATCTCATTTAGTCTTGGCAGAACATAATAGGCTTCCTCTTCTCAGAAACCTTCCCTGGCAGATTTTATCTTTCCGCCTTCAATCACCTTATTGAAAACAATTTTAGTATCTGTTTAACCCATCTTGATTCTGAGTCCCCAGTATCATGAAGCTAGGATGCTTTCCAATTTGTAGCTGATAAGTAATCAATAAATTATAACTAATCTGATAAATTATGTGTATAAAAGACAAGCAGATGTTTCAGTTCATAGAGCTAGTCAGAAACCAAAAGAAGATGCCCATCCCCCACACACACATTGAGAGACACTGTCTCCAATTCCCCAGTGTCCTCTCAGTACTGTTTTGACTAGGCGAATAGAGAAGAAAGCCCAGAATTTCCAGAGTCTTGAAATAAAGGTTGGCTAACGAAGACATATTGTAAATTTCAGCTCTGTAGTTCCAAGTGACCTTTAATGTGTGGAATGAAATTGCAAAGGTAGATTCTGTTGGGGATTAAAGAACTCAACTTGTTTCTTAGCCCATCTTGTTCAGTAACACGAATCATTTATCACAGCAATTTTGCATTAAAATTTGTGCATAGTTGAAGGCTAAATAAAGAGCTTAGAAGGGAGAAAGAACATCTGAGATCACTCATTCCATTTTTCTCACTCAACAGTCTTATGGTCATCTAATTTATGTTCCATAAACTTCACACGTTCTAAGTGTACAATTAGATGACTTCCAGTGAATGGACACAGTGGGCAACCATCACCCCCAAAAGCATCTTAGAATGTTTCCACCTGACCATAAGACCCCCTTGTCTTATTATCAACGTGCAATTGATTTTTCCCAGCCCCAGGCCCAAACAATCATGGATCTGATTTCCACCCCTATAAGTCTGTCTTTTCTGGGCATCCCCTAGGAATGGAAGTGCACGGTAGGCATCTATTGCATCAGGCTTCTCCTATTCGGGGTGGCGCTTCTGAGCTCCTTGTATGTAGAATTTATCAAGAGGACTCTGTTGCTGTTGCTACTATAAATAACTACATGGTGCGGCTATATGTGCTACCCATACTGCTTATCCACTTGCCAGCATCCAGGTGTGTAGATTGTTTTATATGGTCGTGTCACTGTGAACAGTCACATGCTTTTTGTGTTCTTACATGTCTTCATCTCTCATGGATAGATGTCTAGAGACAGACTGTCTGGATGACTGGTAGTTTAATGTTGACCTTTAACGGACTTCCAGACTTTGTTCCCCAAATGGCTATACCATGTCTAATGGTCCTAGCTTTTCCACCCTGGCTAACAGTGATCTGTCCTTTGACCAACAGCATTCTAGTGGTAGGATGGAGTAGCTTATCATCATTATCTTGATTTATAATTTCTTATATGATTAATGATGTTGATCATCTTTTCTTTAGCTTATTAGTCTTTCGTGTTTCAGGTGTCTGCATTTTTCAATGGAGTTCTTCGCCTTCTTATAGAGTGGGGATGGATCACTATATTGTTATATTTTATCATTCCTAGGAGTTAGAAATATTTTCTGTAAGAATATGACTTGTGTTTTAACTGGTATAATAGTGTTTTTAATTCCAATTTTAAAGTAATCTAATCAAAGCAGTTTATCTTTTCCCCCAGCAATAGATCATTGTCTTGGTGTAACAGTTACATATTCTTCCTCCAGTCCAAGGTCATGAAGATTTTCTCTTTTATCCTGGAAGTTTTATTGTATTAGCTCATCCATTTAGGTTTATAATCCATTTTCTGTTAGTTCTTGTGGGCAGTGTAAATTTAGATTTTTGCAAGTGGATATTCAATTGACCTAGCCTCATTTGCTGAAAAGACTGTCTTATTACTGTTGAATTGTCTTTGTCAGGAATCAATGAATCCTAAATGTGGAATTTATTTCAGAACTTTCAATTCTCTTTCATTGATCTCTATGTCTATTCTTCTGCCAGAATCTAACGGTATTGATTTTCATAATTTATAAAATTAGGAATTGTAAGCTCTGCAATATAGTTCTGAGATTTTTCAAATTGTTTTGTCTATTATGGCCATTGCATTTCCATATAAATACATACATATACATATATATGTATATGCATGTATATATATATATAGTCCTTTTATTAGATTTACAATGTCCCTTATGATTCTTGTGTTACTCAGTTTTCTATTTCTGTGACAAAATACTTGAGATAAACAGTTCAAATGAGGAAAAGCTTAGTATTTTTCATAGTTTTAGTCCGTGGTCGTCACTTGGCACCGTTGCTTCTGAGCCTGTGGCAAAGCTGATGACTGATGGCTGGTGGCAGGGGACATGTGTTAGGCCCAAGGGGCAGAAGGCAGAGAGAGCACGAAAGGAGTGGAGACAGGCACACCCTCAGTGTCCTATTTCCTTCACGGGGTCTCAGGTTCCCACCATCTCCAAATAACACCATCAGGTTGCTAAATCTATTAATGGAGCAGTCCACTCATGATGGCAGGGTCCTCTTGATCCACTATCCTTCCCAAAGTCATAACCTGAACTTTACTGGGGATCAGCTCATCAACCCATAAGCCTTTGGGGGCCATTCCAGATCTGAACAGTGAAATTCTGATGTTGATTGCATTAAATCTCCAGATACATTTGAAGAGAACTGTAATCTTAATAATATTGACTGTTTAACACTTGAACACAGAATCTCTGTCCATTTACCTATATATTCTTTATATTTTTTTTTTACTTTTTAGTATCTAAGTATTTCATGTGAGTAGAAATGGTTGTTTAATTTCATTTTTCAGGATGCTTTACTCCAGTGATGAAATTATTATCTATTTTTATACATTGCAGTTGAATATTTTGATTAGCTGAAGTCATTTGTTAGTTCTAGTTGGTATATATGTGTATATAAACCTTTTAATTCTCTCCACACACAATTATATTATCTCCAAATAAAGTATTTTCCTTCTTGCTTTCTATACTTGATGTTATAAATTAATTCAAGTAATTACCGGTTAAACTTGCCCTATTCTACTAACTAAGCTCTCCACTCTAATGTTGGTCACACATCCTTATTATAGAAAAAAGGATTCAGCCTTTTGCTCTTGAGTGTGATGCTAACTTTGCATGTTTCATGGATGGCATTTATCAAACTGAATTTTTTTCTCTCTCTCTTTTTCCTTTCTGTGATATTTTTTATCATAAATATGTATTATATTTTTATCATTTTCTGTTGAGATGATTATGAGATTTCTGACCTTTATTCTGTTAATGTGCTATACTGCATTCATTAAAGTTCCAATATTAAACAACTGGCATTGCTGAAATAAACTCCGTTAAGCTGGATTATAAAATCCTTTTAAAGTAGTAGTGGGTTCTGTTTGCTAATATTTGGTTATATATTTATCAGCAGCAGTAATGCTTCCATTGTCTTTATTGTAATATTTCTCTGGGTTTGATATTAGGACCCAGTCAGAAGAGTTTTATTGCTATGAGCATTGCTATGTCATCCTGATTGGATTGAGAAGTAGCTATTAGATTAAGAAAGCACGCCTCTGAGTGTGTGAAATGGTGATGTTTCCAGGGAGGAAGATGGACCTTCCTGGGATGTAAGGGCATTATGCTATATGCTAAAGGTCTATGGAATAAAAGGAGAGAAAGAGAGAAAAACCAGCTGCTATAAGCATCCTCTCTCTTTGCTTCTTGGTCGCCATGATGAGGACCATTCTGTTCCATGGTGCCCTCTCAACTATTGGCCTGACATTTCCAAAGCCATGACCCAGTTAATTAATCATGTGTTCCTAAATTGTTTCTCTCAAGATTTGTCACAGTAGCAAATGTCAGAGAAGCAAAGATTCACTAGTCTACTATTTTTTACATAGACTTGTACAAATTTGAACTACTGTTTAAATATTCCTAAATATAGTTACCATGTGACCAACTGGTCTCCTCCTGCTGCCAACATAGCTGCTTCCATACTTGCTTCTCTTGGACACGTGCAAGTTTCTAGTGCTAAGCAAGATTAAGGATGCTTGAACACAGGCTCTGTGGCAGTTGATCTGATAACTGAAGTGGTAGCTATCTATTGCCTAGTGGTAGTTGGGTACCATACATCAAGTGGATATGCTCAACAAAGGAAACATTCATGTCTTGGGTGTCTTAGGTGGGATGAAGAGGGACAGTGCAAATTTTAATTATGCTCATTAGGATGCTGCACAGTTACAATATATGGATTAATTATTTCTAGAATTTTTGATTTAATATTTTCAGACTATAGTTGATCATGGGTAGCTGAGATCATTAAAAGAAAAACCATGAATAAGAGAAACTAGTATATGTGCCATCTAATGAAGCTGGCTGTAAGATGAATGGTTATAAAAGGCTTTCTACTGTTGATCTTCAGTGTAAGTCAGAGGTTGTTCATGCAGGAAAGGAAAAAGAGAAGCTGAAAGATTCATCGACATTTTCCTAAAAATGTGTTTTAGTAACTGGCTAAATATTCTTTCTTTCGCTTTCCAAAATGTATAAAATACTCTTCTGTTTTTCTTAACAAAAATAGTATATTTAAAAGCCAAGGTGTTTGGTATGATGAGAAGAACAGTTTTATTGTGACCGGATGCTATGATTAAACAATCTTATTGTGATTTAACGCTATGATTAAGACTGAGGCTTAATCCGACTCTCCTCAAATCTTAGCTCAAGCACTCACACAGCACATCTCTGGCATTTTTTGCTTCTGTTTCCTGATATTTGTCAAATGGAAATAATAATATCTACCTGACAGAGTTTCTGTGAAAGCCAAGTAAGGTAAAAGTCAGAATACACATATGTGGAACTTAGTAAATGCTCGATGAATGATTTCTGGAAATGAAGCCATATTTTCAGCACAAGGTGCCGATAACAAGGAAGAGAATGTTTACAGAGACTTATGAGTACAAAGGAAGGAGAAACTTATTCTCTTTCTATGTTAAAAGAAGTTCTTCATATAGAGGCACATTCGGTCTGGAGCTTTTTTGGTTGGATGAATAATTATCAGCGTGCAGAAAGGTCATGGATACTCTGTGTGCAGATGGGAATAACATATTGAAGCCTATGTGAGAAGCAAAATGTGGTGGCAATCTCCAGTAATCTCAGGTCTCCGGGAGCTGCTCCTTGCAGGCCACTCTAAGGTAGATAGTGTGATTCTCTCAAAGAAAGAAAGGAGAGAACAGAACGTGAAAGAAGGGAAGGTAAGAAAAAGGACTGATTTTAAAATTAGCTTCTAAAGTTAAATTTTTTATGTAAATTTATTTTTTATTTGTTTTATTTTTTTGTTTTTAATAAAAGATCTTATGTAGCCTAGGTTGGCCTCAAACTTGCCACAGAGCTAATTCTTGCCTTGAACTGACCCTCTTGTCTCAGCCTCCTAAGCACCTAGATTGCAGGTGTGAGCTTCCAAATCTAACAGTTCATTTCTTTTACAAATACTTGGTTAATAAGTATTATGCTGGCAGGGTCTTAAAAGAGATGAAGGAGACAGCAAACTCTCAAACACAGTAGGTTCACTATCTGTGTAGTTACAGGGACTAAGCCTGTAAAGAGGCCATCAGTCTAGAGGTTTCAGTTGTGATAAAAATTATGGAGGAAATAAAACAGGACAATGACCCTTGAGTGTTGTGGACAAAGATTGGCAGTTGTGAATTAATATTTTTTTTTTGATTTTTGAGACAGGGTTTCTCCGTAGCTTTTGGTTCCTGTTCTGGAACTAGCTTTTCTAGACCAGGCTGGCCTCGAACTCACAGAGAACCACCTGCCTCTGCCTCCCGAGTGCTGGGATTAAAGGCATGCACCACCACCGCCCGCATGAATTAATATTTTTAGTAAACTTGGAATGCCACACATTGGTAATTTTAAGTGGGTGAGAATTCTAAAAGGGGATCCTTCTACTGTGTATAAAAAGGCAAATACTGGAATCACCCAGGTTTTCACTACATAGCTACTAGAAGTACTCTCAAAGCTTAGTAGTGATGCTGATATTCCATCCTGACAGATTCTGATTTAGTTTGCCTGGGTGGGGCCAAGGAAAAATCTTTTTAAGCCTGTAGGTGATTCTAATATGAAGTCGTGGTGAGAGCTACTGAGTTAAAGCAGCCCTAAAGAATCTGAGGTGACCTCTGCTTGCCCTCTCTTGAGGTGGTGGAAAAACCACACTGATTTTTTTTTTATGATTGTCATGTGAGTCTGCTTATGGAACTAGAAGCAATAGTTGGACAATACCTTGCCAAACTACAACTGTGACTCCATCCAAGTCCTGATGTTACCAGATCTTCAGCTGTATAGACCTCCTTCCTTAGTTTTCTTATAGTCAAAAATACATAAAAATGAATTGGAAAAAAGAAGTAGATTTATTTCAGTATGATCAGAGCAGGGTGAGAAAGAAGTTAGTCATACCATTCCTATGGCTTTTATAGAAACCATTATACATTAAACATTCCATTTATAGAAACCATTAGAAAAGAGGAACAAGGTATGAGATATACCTGCAAGACAATTTCTCCAACCCTTACCTCAAGAAACGTAGTGTGGTCTCAGGTCATCTCTACTGCGTCCTTTCTCTGTTTCAGGGATGACTTTGTATTCAAGTCAAGATTCAAGGCAGATTTCAGAGGCTAATTGGCTAGCAAGTTTATAGGGGACTTTATCTCAAAAAATAAGTAGAGAGATATTGAAGAAAACATTTGATGCCAAATTCTGACCTCTACATACATGTAAATACTTGTGTGCATACATGAACATGTGTGTGTGCACATACATGAACAAGTACACATGAAATACACACATTCAGAAAGACTCATGAAAGGAGGGATACAGATGTCTCTCTTTAAACCTTAGTGGTTTACACCTATAACTTCAACACTTGTGAGATACATATAAGAGGATCAAGAAGTTAAAGTTATTCTTAGCTGTGTACTGAGTTTAAGGCTGTCTTGAACTATAGAAAACCCTACCTTCAAAAAAAGTAGGGTGGAAGGAAGGAAGGAAGGAAGGAAGGAAAGAAAGAAAGAAGGAAAGAAGGAATAGGGGCAGGGAGAAAGAGGAGAGGGGAGGAGATGAATGGAGAAGACAGGAGAGAAAAGAAGAGAAGAGTGAATTACAATATTGCCCTGTCTTGCTTCCAGCCTGTTCTCTCAGCCTTGGATTGCTGTTTCCCTTACACCATGTGGACCCTGCTTTAAAGCACCCTATAGGGCACAATGTGGTTCCCTATAGATCCATCATGTCCGCTTTTCTATGCCGTGCCAGTCTCCCAGGTGCTGTGTGCAATGGTGCAATGATTCTCAGGTGTGACCTGCTTCGGAGGGCAGTTATTGGGCACCTAGGGACTCATTGTCTGACCCACATTTCAGGTTGGAAAATCCCGAGAAAGCCCAGAGCTGAAAACAGATTGCAGCTGGAGGTTCAAAGCCCTTGGCTTGAGAGTTCAGGATTTCACCTGGTAGCACACCCCCTGATTGGCTCACCCACTTTTCTCCCCTGTTTCCCTCTCTTACCATTTTCTCTTGGAACCATTTCTATAACACACCATTTGACTTGGAGTCAGTCCCTGGAGGAATACGAGCTAACACATGTCTTTTTGGGGGAGAGCACAAACCAAAATGTACACCTGCCTAGAGTTTGGCAGTGATCACCTGGGAACTGCAGCTTACTCTCCATCTGTTAGCTGAATCAACATCTCAAATGGGTATTTCATCTTTCTGTAGGCATCTGTCCCTACACACACACAGGAAAAGGATACTGGATTTTTTAATATTAGAAAGTTGACTGTCTCATCAGAGGAATCAGGTCTAAGAGATATGAGCCACTACCCAAACTCTTTGCTTTGCTATCAGAGACATCAGAGTGACCAAGTGACCAGGTTTCCCAAAGCCTTTGGAGGAGTCCTGTAGGTTCTACCTCAAGTGGTATCTGTGGAAATCATCCTTTGCACACAGAAGGTCTTGGGACCTGGTACCCGAGTGAAATACCCTTGCCTTCAATGGCAGGAGATGCTAAAACTGACGGGACACATTTTTGCTAGCTTTATAACAGCTACCTTAGAGTAAACGTGGATTTGAGGTACAGCATGGCCATTGGAGTCTTCATGGGGGAACCCCCCGTGGGGGGGAATCCATACAAAAGAAATATCACAAATGCCTATCTTCTCACTGGAAGAGACATAGTCAACACAGCTGAGAAACTGCATGAGTAAATGCATCTGAAGCTATTTTCAATTCTTATATCTTAAAAATGTTCCTACTACAAACAAACCCGCATAGTATATTGCAGCCACTTCTTCTCTGGGGCTAGAGATACAACTTTGGGGTAGAATATTCTTGTTTAGGCATACATTTATCATTGCCAGAGATTTGAAAGGAGCATGCTCTTGATACCTGTATTTTCAAGAGAATGATGAGAACGAAGTTGCTGTAGGAAACAGAAACTATGCGCACACTCAGGTTTTTCCCCTCCAACCTCTTTCCAGGTGTCCCTGTACTTTTCTTTCTCCCTTGATTGTGGGGAGGAGCTGGATGAACTGGCAGACAGATGCATCTGACAAAAAGGCTCATGGTTTTCTGGCGACAATTGCAGTTTATGTCTGAATGGATACGCTGCAGATGCGGTGGGCCCATGGGAACTGCTGAATCTGCTTCGGCACGCTAATTCCAGTCATATGTCTACCATATGTTGGCTCCACAGCTTAACCTCCAAAATGCCCTTATTCTCCCCCTGTCTGTGATTTCATATGAGCTGGGATACAAACTAAGCAGTTTAGGCCACCAGCTTTAAAAACTGCTCGGGTGGCCCTTTGTGCATTATGTTGGTTTGGGGGAAAGAACATTTTTAAAAAGGAACTGAGCTGTGAAGGAGTTCTGAGCTGCTTTTGCTGAATTGACACTCATAGATCACTGAGCCTCTCAGGTTCATCCTCATCCCTTCAACCTGATTATTACAGATCTGCTTGTCGGTTCGACCAAACTGAATAGCCAGATAAGGGATAACGGGACTACGCCTGTGTGGATGCTATGCTTTCCCCCAACAGCCTTGAACAACTGAATGTCCAAAGCTCAGCCATGACCTGTTTTCTTGGCTCATCACAGCTATACCATCATGGCAGTCAAGAGCAGTATATGAAACCAGCCCTGGGTTCTTCTTGATCCATTCCATCACAGGGGAGTCAAGAATATAGAAAGTAATTCTAAACCCACAGAATCAATGAACCTGGGATCATAGGGATTCAGAGAGGCTGAACTGACAACCAGGGAACCTGCTTGGGACTGGCCTAGGCCCTCAGCAATTAGGTTGCAGTTGTGTAGCTTGGCTTTCTTATGAGACTCCTCACAGTGAGAGCGGGGACTGTCTCTGACTCTGTTGCCTGCTTTTGGGACCCTTTCCTTCTACCAGACTGCCTTGTCCTGTCTTAATAGAAAAGAATGGACGCGGTCTCACTGTAACTTTATATATCATGACTGGCAATATTAACCTGAGGCCTGCCCTTTTCTGAAGAGAAATAGAGGAGGACTGAATAAGGGGAGGAAAGAGGGGAGGTGGAGGGAAAGACTAGGAGGAGAAGAGGTTGGTAAAACTGCCATCAGAATCTAAAAACAAAAAATAAATAAATAAACAAGGAAGGAAGGAAAGAAGGAAGGAGGGAAGGGGAAGGAAGAGTGATTCTAGGAAGAAGATCCAGCTCCTGAGAATCTCCAAAAGCTTTGGGGTCTCAATTGATTAACCAAGGATGCTGAAAGGAGCCAGTGTAGGATAAGAAGGGTGGCTAAGCAAACAAGACAAAGGTCTTATGTAGTGAATATTAAGAAGAGTGGAGGTGAAGGACAGATGAGCAGACGAGTGTAGTAGGAGCTCTGGGCTGTGTTCCTGCAGCCCCAGCTCCTGGTCGCCTGGCTAGCTTATGCCCCAAAATAACAACACACAAACTGTATTCTTTGAAACACTGCTTGGCCCATTATATCTAGCCTCTTCTCTGCTGACTCTCACACCTGGACTAGCCCATTTCTAATAATGTGTGTAGCACCCCAAGGTGCGCTTACCGGGAATATTCTAGCCTATGTCCATCCTGGGTTGGAGCTTCATTGCGTCTGCCCTGGCGATGAGCTGCATGGTGTCTGTCTGAGGCGTCTTACCTCACTTCCTCTTCCTCCCAGCATTCTGTTCTGTTTACTCCACCCACCTAAAGGCTGGGCCAAGGCAGTTTCTTTATTAGCCAATGACCTTCCTCCATCAGACTAGATCTTTGGGTCCACAGCCCATTTCAAGTCCTATAGGAGTGAGTTTGGTGGTCATGGATCAGGAGGGTAGGAAGGCTAAAGGAAGTCATGTTACCTAATTCAGTGCACAGTATTGTTAGATTCTAATTCTAGGTTCAGGAGGAAGCCTGAGAGACCATATACTTCCTCTTTGTTCTTCCTTAATGATCAGAGTTCCTTGAATAGAGGACCCTCAATTAGTCAAGCTGTCATTAGCACTCTTAACAGATGCAAAGCTTTACTTGAAGCTGTTGTTACATAAAAAGCAGTGCAGGTCTTGACAATTCCTTGCATTCAGCCCTCTTCTCCTATTCATGTTTCCTAGATTAGGTCTTAGGCATCTGTGCTGTTTGACAGTGATGAAGTTTATCTGATAAACATAAGGCTTTTTTGTTTAAGAAAGACTCCAGAAGTGAATGAACATGGGATCAAACTAGTCCCTCTGAATGTGGTTGACAGTTGGGGCAGACTGAGGAGCCACTGACAGTGGCACTGGGATTTGTCTCTACTGCATGTGCTGTTTTGGGGGGATCCTATTCTCTTTGGATGTATACCTTGCTCAACCTAGATGGAGTAGGGAGGGCCGTGTACTTTCCACAGGGCAGGGTGCCTTGCCGTCTCTTAGGATTGGAAGGGTGGGGTAGGAGGGTGTGTGGAGGGAGTGGGAGGAGGGGAGGGAGTGGTAATTTGGATTGGTATTTTTTAAAGTAATAAAATAAAATAAAAAGAGAAGGAAAGACTCCAGAAATGAGGATGGAATGAGTTTAAATCATGTGTATTGACTGCCTTCAGCTGGCTTTGTGGACATAGAAGGCTCTCATGCATGCACAGGCATGTGGAAACCTTGAGCCACTATGCATGCCATCCACACTTCTTCTGGAGCCTAAATACTCAACTGCATTTATCTCTGTGTTGGTTTTTTTTAATTAATTCATTAATCTATGTGTGCATGATCTATGATGGGGATTTCAGAGGACAACTTCCTGGACTCAGTTTTCCCCTCCATCTTTACATGGGTTCCAAAGCTCAAGTCAGCAGGCATGCCATCAAGTGCTCTAAGACCCTGAGCCATCTCACAAGCTCTGGACATTACTTTTGTTTAGAGTGAGACACTCAGGTGCTGCAGCCCCTCATTTGGACATTGTGACACTCAGGTACAGTATGTGCTTCCTGTGCACTGGCCACACCTACTCCTGTCACTCATATGTACTCTGAGCTGTTAGGCTCTCCTTCGGGAGGTGCATAAAAGACAACAGACATGCTCGTGTCCACCCAAACTTCTTATTCATCCAAGTGTGTCATGCACTCACATGCATTCCTTCCTTATTTGCACAAGTGAGCATCCCGAGGTTCAGAGAAAATCGAGGACTATCTGCCTCCTCAATGATGTTACATGCTCTCAGAAGGAGTTCCTTCACAGCCTTTGTTCACCTTAATGTAATAGTCCTGGCTTTGTATCTTACCCAAATCATGCTTCGTAATCCAGTGTCCTTGGATGGATAGTCTAACCAGGGGGTTGAAGTCTGTGCTACTCTGTTTACGTAAAGCGTGTGGCATTATGTTTAAAGGTGAGGGGTTTGAGATCATGATAGGGAAAACCACAGAGACAGCTGACCCAAGTTAATGGGAGCTCACAGACTCTGGACTGACAGCTGGGAAACCTGCATTGGACCATACTAGGCCCTCTAAAAGTGAGTGACTGTTATGTGTCTTGATCTGTTGGGGGGGGGGGCTGGCAATGGGACCAGGACTTATCCTGGGTGCATGAACTGGCTTTTTGGAGCCCATTCCCTATGGTGGAATACCTTATTCAGCCTTGATTCGGGGGGAGGGGCTTGGTCCTGCCTCCACTTGGTATGCCAGACTTCATTGACT
The DNA here is from genome assembly GCF_018167655.1 of Microtus oregoni. Classification (NCBI taxonomy): domain Eukaryota; kingdom Metazoa; phylum Chordata; class Mammalia; order Rodentia; family Cricetidae; genus Microtus; species Microtus oregoni. The sequence goes on from NW_024543079.1 coordinate 8,161,817, forward strand.
CCCAGGCAAGGTCTTACCCCCTCTGAGGAATGGATTGGGGGTAAGACGGGGGAGGTGGGGAGACAGGAGAAGGGGAGGGAGGAGGGACTGGGGTTGGTATGTAAAATGAAAAAAACTTAAATAAAAAAGAAAAAACAATGGGTACACTTTACAATCGCCTCATTGATGCACATAATTTTTTTCATAATCTGGTCAATTGGTCTTCTGTCTTAGATCATACAACTCAGAATGTAATAAAATCCTTCTAGAAGGTGTTTCCTCAAGAGAAGGGTACATTGAGCATTCCAGGGATAAGGGCTTTTTTTTTTTAATCCAATTCACAAACTTTTGAGTAACTTTCACAAAAAGAATCTATATACTTGGCATATGGTTGATATTCAATAGAGGCTGTCATCTCTATGCACACACTGGCACCTCCTTATAGTCCTAGTTGAAGGGGGTGGTATGAGATTACTTGGCAGACTCTCCTAGGAGTCACTCTTTACCCAGATTAGAGTTTCGGCATCCATCCAGATCTGGCTGCATGCTTGCTTTCAACTTTAATTCAATTCACTTTGATTCATTTCAACAAATGTTCATTGATCACTTGCTTAGAGTCAGACACGCTCGTGGACACTGTGTGTGTGTGTGTGTGTGTAACAGGGGAGAGCATAGAGTGATTCAGAGATAACTAAGTTACACTTTTGTCTAGGATACAATGGAGCCAGCAAGGCACATGTCCCATCTTATGCTTTTGGAAAAATCAAGCGGACAATGATGAATGAGTCAGAATTAACTCATTCTGGACCGGTTTCACAGAGTAAATATAAGAAAGACATCAGTATTATTGGAAGTCTTTTATAGGCAGAGGTGGTTAGCATTGGTGGGTGTTTCAAATAGAGGACGGTCAAGCTGGTGATGGAGAGGGTCAGTCGTAGGATGCTATGTAGTATCTGGAGCTGTTGGGATTAGTGGGGACCATGAGATGATCACCAAGAGGAAAGCGGAGACCAAGCATAAAACACCTCAACTGTCAGTATGAGGTGCTTAGGCTGTATAATTTGGACAAAAGAAAAACTATAAAAGTGCTTGAAGAGAGATGGTATTATATGACTGGAAGCAAAATGGATAGATAGACAGAATAAACAAATGAATTGAGGGCAAAAGAAAATCAGCTAAGCCTAGGTGGAAGGTGGAAAAATGCCTGGCCTAGGCATCAGCAATGGGAAGAAGTAAAGGAGCCTGGGGCAAGCATGACACTGCTGATTCCCAGGCCACAGAGCTTGTGGGTTGAGGCGAAGAGTGAGCTCTATGTAGGTAAAACCTGAGAATGTGCTGGATTAGGATCTGGGTACCTGTCAGATAGTGATAGTATCCTTCAAGAGGGTAAACCACCAGCAAGGGGCATCAGGTTTATTCAGATTGGTGCAGAGATGGACTTTGGATGTGTCTTGTGTGAACTAGTATCGATAGCTTTGCTTAGAGATAAATTTCTACAAAATAGTGGGTTTGAAAGTCTGAAAGTAGAATAAATTTTTGGTTTGGTTTGGTTTGGGTTTTTTTAGTTTTTTTATATTTATTGAGCTCTACATTTTTCTCTGCTCCCCTTCCTGCCTCTCCCCTCCCCTTTCAACCCTCCCCCAAGGTCCCCATGCTCCCAATTTACTCAGGAGATCTTGATATTTTTCTACTTTCTACTTCCCATGTAAATTAGATCTATGTAAGCCTCTCTTAGTGTCCTCATTGTTGTCTAAGTTCTCTGGGATTGTGGTTTTTAGGCTGGTTTTATTTGCTTTATGTTTAAAACCCACCTATGAGTGAGTACAACAAAGAGAAGGGAAATCAGTCTGTTCACAGCGGAGCTCTACAAACATAGCGAATGCTAGTGAGCTTATCTGTCTGCAGACTGACTCATACACCTCTCACCTTTCTTTTCTAGTGTTTACCAGCTGGTGGTCAAGGAGGAGCGACTTCAGAAATCCCGGAGAGCAGCTGACATCATCGAGTGTTTCTCTGTACCTGTGAGCTACCGGAATGCCTCCAACCTTGATTCTCTACACTACTTTGCTGCCGAGTTGAAGCCCTCCAACCTGCCTGTCACCCAGCCATTTACAGTAGGAGACAACAAGACGTACAATGGCTACTGGAACCCTCCCCTCTCCCCATTGAAGAGCTACAGCATCTACTTCCAGGCACTCAGCAAAGCAAATGGAGTAAGTAGGTCATTACTTGCTTGGTTTAGATTCCCCTTCTCAAGTGTGAAGTCTGTGAGACTTTTCAGCAGGGTTTAATAATAAACTGAGGCCCGTGAGCCAAGTTCAGCCCTCATGTCTTTTAAGATTTGAAATAAGGTTGATTTTTTTTATTGCTTTATTTTTTTGTTTGTTCAATTTTTGGCTTTGGTTTTATTTTTAGTGGTGCTTTCACTCTTAGTTTGCATACTACTGATAGTGATGTTGATGCTTAAGAGAGAAGTTGGGGAGCTGCAGTAGACACTGTATACGGATTACAAGGTCTAAAACATTTATTTGTATGGCTTCTATGGAAACTGTAAACTTGTATTAGAGTATGGGAAAGGCGCTACATTGAAAATATCATGAAGCTGAGCTGTGATTCCTTTATCTGTAGTACTGATGCCTGTCAGTGTCTGGGTGCAGAAGGAATGTGTTCCAGTTCACCTTTGGAATTACTCCTCTTATCATGGCCATGAGTCACATTCAAAAAATTTTCTATCTTAAAAACAAAGTAACTGTTTTGGTATCAAGTGTTTCCTTGGCCTGGTAGCTGTATCAATCAACGTCACACATTCACAAGGCTGGAAAAATCATAAAGGCCATCCATCACCTTTCCATTCATCCCGCACCTACCCTTGCATACAGTTACCGTTACCACGTTACAGTCAGCGTTTGTCAGTGCTTAGCTGTGAATGCCTGCAGTGGCAGAGAACTTACTTTGCTGATTTGGGAGTGGCAAAGTGGGAACTGCGACTCTAAGAGCTTTGTAATGTAATTATTTAATATTTCTCTGATGGTAGCTTCTCAGTGTTCTTCAGTTATACATTTTAGGGGTTCATAGAGCCAATACAATCACCTGTAGGGCGTTTGTTTCTATTGCATTCAATCTTTCCCGCCACCCACTTACTCATGAATCATAGCCCTCTGCTCACCTTGTCTGCTAATACTTCTTATAAGTTAGTATTTTCCCATTCAGAGCTTTCATGGACATATTCCAGGTTTTCATAATTTATTTGTAAAGCCTATGATGGCCACTATCATGTGCAAATCCTCCTGGTTCATGTTATGGTTAGTGTGTGCCCTCCAAGAGATTATAGATATATGGGGACGCCTGAAGTACACTACATCATGTACTCTTTCTGCAGAAGTGACAGTTCACTGCAGATAAGGACTGAGACCAAAACAAGATTGGTGGCATGTACACAGAACAGTTTAGTCTGTCAGTGGCAATCACTGCCTAGGGAGGGAAAAAAAAAACAAACCCTGGACTGAGGAACTAATTAACATTTAGAGTGTCCGCATGCCCATTTAAATTCCACTTTGATATTTCAGTTCTGCATTTATTACTGGTTCAAGAAACACTCCTCACTGAGAGTGTAAGGCTACAAAGAGAAGCTGCCAGACTGCCTTCTACCTGTCCATCTGGTCCCCACTCTGCACGAGGCACTCTGATGTATTGAACATGAAGACATAAATATGGACCAAAGCATCTGGGGGCCCATCTTGCTTTCAGATCTCGGATAAGATGTGGCTTTCTTGGTTCTCAGCACGTAGTGGGAAATAGGTTTGTTTCCTGTCTGCTGATGAGGGTGAGATGCCCGTGCCCCAGTCTCAGATTACCATATCCTACCCACATACTGCTCAGAGAGCTAGCAACACCCCGAGACGACTGGAGACTAACTATCCCAGGTGTTTTTCTAACCCAGGAATGATTGGCTGTGAAAGGGATATCAGGTGCCACGGAACATCCAGTGGATGGTTTTCTTCCCAAATATTACAGCATAGCCCCTGCTCTGGGAGACACAGGGTTTTGATACATAGAGAAACCAAGTCAGGTGCTCAAGCTGCCTTTGCCCTAGAGGCAGTTCCAAGAAGATGAAGGCCTGAATTACCTGTGCCTTCCATTCCACATCATCTGCTCTACCATTGTGGAATTTTAATTTCTAGCCAAGATATATAGCAGGAGGAGAATTGGATGAATACTTATGCAAGATTGTCTGAGGGTGCAGTTTGACTCATAAAAAAAAAACAGAGAAAGGAAAAGCAGTGAGAGGTGGGCACTCAGACTGAATTTTTTCTGGTAAAAGAAATGCACACATTGCTTAAAATTACTATCTTTACTATTAAGTTGTATAGGAAAAATGAGCAAAAAGGTCATAGGAGCATAACAGCTATTCCCACTCTAACAAACCTCTGTTTGGCTCCTTTCCTACTTTGTGTATCATAGAGGCCAGGAAACAATGCCATTAAACCAGGAGGGCTTTGGAGAGTGATCAACCACAACCTCCAAACAGCCACATTCATTGTTCTTGAGCAGGTACATCAAAAGGACTGCTCCTTGCCCTGCTTCTAATAAATCATTCAAAGAACAATTGACTAGCAATGAATCAAAACAAAGAAACCACGAATAGAGAAGGATGGAATAAAAGACCCACAATGAGCAGGAAACTAATTAGGCACCGCATTAATACTAAATAATCATTCCAAATACTCCACAAAACAGAAGGTTAATGTGAAAAAGCAATTACTTAAGGAGGAGATGCACAATGTAAAAATTAACAATTGTGATTTGGATCCAAAATTCACTGTAATGTTAGCAAGAAACTAGAAAAGGGTTGGAGACTGAAATATGTGAGCAAAACTCTCTAATTTTCTCAGGTAAGACAAAAGCAAATAAATAACCACTGTTTTACTCTGGATGCTGGCAAGTTTTGAAGCATACAGATGGCCTTCTGATAATAGAAAATAGAATAATAACAAAATATAAAGAAGCACAGGAATGACAAAAGAAATTATAAAGAAACATGAAAATCAGCAACTTGGATGGAAGAAGAAAACAGACTTCATGATGTGAAGAGGAAGTAACATTATTCCTTGGTAAAAGGAGACAATGGCTTTGATGTAGTAAAAACAGAACTCAGTAAACCTGCATCATTGCAATATTTAAAGCAAAGGATGTGCCAATGCCCTTTGAAACTAAAGCAAATTGGGAGGGGGCATGACCAGGCACTTATTTCAGAATGGGTGTGGGCCAGGTTGAATAATTTACTACCAGTCAATTTTATTCCTCAGTATCTTACCTACTAGCTTTGTTCAGGATAAGGTGAGGGAATTTAGAATCCAAGAATCTCCATTCTGTGAATATTAGGATAGTTTATCAGCTTAGTAGATGATGGCGAATTCAGCCTTTGAAGTCAGAATGCCTGCATACAAAACCCTGGTGGCTGTATGACTTTAATTAAGCCATTAAACACATTAGATACGGTTCATTAATTAAAAGAACATCTATCAAGCACACACTATTTGTCACAAAGGCAGAAGAGAAAGTTCAGGGAAACTGCAGTGAGCAGCCAGAACACTGCCTACATGATGTTTACATTCTAATGAGGAAGAAGGCAGAGTAAAGAAGGGAAATGACGTATCAGATGATGAATTACTGGTCTTAGTAGTGGGGGTTCATTCATCAAGTGCTGACTGATGATAGAGACAGTCTGTAAGTCTTCTAGGGTTTACGAGTGGGGTATGCTTTCCCAGAACCAGCATGCTATAGAAACTTTGAGCATGGCAATGCACAAGACGGTTTTCAGAGCCCCTTCGGGTGTTTGCACGAAATTTGAGTTATCCTCTAGTCCTTCAGTTGAAATTTTGCCTGATTAGTGATCTTGTGTTTGCCTGCTGATGTGTTCTTAATAATAAAAAGCATTTAAGGTTACATCACCCTAGTCTGAATTCCCATTTGTTGAGGATAACAACAAATTGTGGTTCTCAGGCATTTCATCATGGAATGGCAGCGCCTAGGTTTCTTCTCAGTCAATCCACACTATAACCATATGTTTTAGATATAGCTATATTGACACTTTGGACTTGGATAGAGTTTGAAGTGTCGTATAATCTAGACCAGAGGAAGACAAGATGGAGGAAATATCCAATGAAGCAATCTCCGCAGGGCGTCCCCGTGATTACTGCAATTCTATGGAATGAAAGTTGGTTGATTCCTTCAGGGCGCAAGTAAAATGATTAAAACTTTTTTCTTACATAAAGACCAGCTATTTCTTCCTACCTCTTATCTCCTAGTCTCTTTCATTGCCTTGAACAAATCAAATCTTTTTCTATCAACCTTTCAGAGGAAATAATGAGTAGTACCCAGTACCTGCCCTTGGCCTTGGTGTGTGACTTGCAGCTCCTCTGATCCTTCCATGTCTTTCCTCACAGTTTCTCTAGTATCTGACGTTAGGCTTCTTGCTTCCAAAGACTTCTTTTAAAATAAAAAATAAAAAAAGGTTTCCCAAACCAATACAGTGTCTCAATATATTTTAACCACTTCTGACTTGAACATTTCTATGAAGTTATCAAATATTTCAAGATATACTTCTCACTTTGAAGCCTTGATACAGGCTGAATCTCTCTGTTACTCTCTGTACAACCTCTTGATTTTAGGCTTAAGTTTCAATCTCCAGTCCTCTGCGAACTGCTCAGTCAGGTCACCTAGAAGCCCACACTAGTATTAACAGGTTAGCACCTTAATTTCTTTGCTAACACTGGATCCTTTAAATTTACATACATTGGTGTATGTTGCATGCCTTTCCCAGTATACTGAGAGCACACAGAGTGAGGAACTCTTCTCAGCTCTTGTTCCCATGCTGCTACCTTTTCTGTCTTATTCAGTTGTTCTAATGTTTGGGATTTTGTTTGGATTTTTTGTACTGTGTTTCCCATGCTGTGTTCAATCTTAAACCTAGAGTAGGCACTCCAAGACATTTAATTAGTTGATTAGCTAATACAGTATGAATTATTTCTTAATGTAAGCGAGTCTCAGTTTCCTCATTATTCCTCATTTACTAGTTGAATTGGTAATTCATGCTTAATAGTCATTTCATGGGATGCCAAAGGAAAAAAAGATCTTGAAAAGTTAAAGACATTTAAGGTTATGTTACCATAGTCTGAATTTCCATTTGTCGTAGAGCAAGAGTTGAGATTCTGAGCCATTTCGTCATGGACAGATGAACCATAAAGGACCTTCCTTCCACTCTGGTAGTTAGACTTTCCACCCAGATGTCTCATTTCCCAAGCTCCAGGAGCCTGGACAGCCTTGATTTTCTCCAGCCCCTCATAACAGCACCCAGAGTGGCTGGCTCAGTGATAAACAGCGGGTGGGTAACGGTTTCATTGTTCCTTTCTCTCACTTTCTCAGAACAGCACTGCTGAATCTCTGGTTCTCTGCATCCCCACCACCATTATCTGTGATTGTGAAGTTGAAAGGACCATAATTAAGGGTTGGATGCAAAACAAATGTGGCAAATTCATGCAAATATCTATTAGAAACCCTGTTGTGTTGGGCGATGCTGGTGTGTTTGTTCTGTTTACTTAGAGAAAACGCTTTCCTTGCCATATCCTTTCCGTCTTGGAGGGTGCATTTAACCTGGCTGATGCCTTTGCAGAATGCTGAGCTAAATAAGAAAAGCAGGAGGCAAGAGAATACTTGTTCTCTTTTCTTCTTCTTCCAGCTCTTGAACTCAATTGCCTCTTGAGAACAGTGGGAAGCCAGATGCTATGTTGAATGGATCACCATGTTTGTGATATAATCACATAATAATAGTTAGGATCATCTAGGTAGGGCTGGGTTAGGGGACAATTCTATGCCTCTGAATGAATTGGAAAAGATTGTATTTAGTTCTACCCAAGCACTGTGGAAAGAACGATTGCATGTGGATGTGTTTTTGAGACTTAGTGGGATAGACGGCACTGAGTGTTGAACATCAGATTTGGCTTTGAATTATGGTTCTTCTTAGCAGACATATTGCATGGTTAATGATCTCCATCGTGAAAGTTTGGTGGAGAGGAAACGATACAATGTGCATTTAAAGCCCCATGTTGCATCACAGTTGTAGCATTTATTCTTTTCCCTTTTGCATATTTTTTTCTGTCCCGAGGGAGGGGTGGGTAGAACATCTTCCTCTGTTATATCCCAGTCTCTCCTATACATAGCAGTGTAACCCTTCATAACTCCAGGCAAGCCCTGGACTCTTGTCTACATCCAGCCACTCCTCTGGACTAATATATGATCTGCACCAGATTTCATTCTCATTTTAAATTCTTTCTTGGTTCATGATTTCCAGCCTGACATCTAACCCATTGAATAGTTTACTTATTCTTTTTTGTTTGTTTTCTACCTCATATTCTGATTCTTTTGTTAGCGATTATCAACATGACCCTTTTATGAGCAAGACCCATGTTCAAATAGGTTAGAGTTGAGACCCGTATGATGCCAATATGGCAGTGTATTGAATATCCTGTTAGGCTGTTTATATAGAAACATCTATGTTAATTAAGGTTAAGTAATAGTTCTATAATATTGAGCAATAAAATCTCAGTGGATTACAGAAAACATACTTTGCAGTTCTGATTCTTATGTGAAATGAGCCACAAAGAGGTCAGAGAAATGGCTCAGTGTCTAAGAGCACCAGCTGCTGTTGCATAGGACTCTAGTTCAGTCCCATATACTCTCATGGTTCCACACAGACATCTGTAACTCCAATAACAGGGGACTTGATACCCTCTTCTGACTTCCATGGACATTGTTCAAATGTGTTACCCATACACTTGTGCAATCAAAGATTCATATGCATAAAATAAAAATAATTAAATCGTTGAAAGTGTATCAGCAAAAGAGATCTGCTTTTCACAGGTACTCATGGGCTCAGGATGGTGGGTTGTCTATCTCAATACAAGGATGTATAGGCATTGCCTCTAGAAGTTTCCACGCAGAATGACACATAGAACTTTGATAAATAATTGAGTGATCACATGATCACACATAACTTCAAAAATAATGAGCCAGTGTTTGTTTAGTATGTGCCTGGAAGGAGATTGGAGTATGTGAGGTTATCCATTGTGACTTTTATACATTCCAATAACGTCTAAGCTTTGCCCACAAATTTTCGTTTACCTGGGCCCACTCTTAGAGCTGCTGGCTGTTTAGTTACTCTGATAAATACTGAGTGAGAACTTCCCATTATCAAGTGCCTGCCATGCCTCAGATGTGAACTAAAATGATTGCACTTCTACCACATCCTCACTGGATCTCACAAAGTAGCTCTATATCTGTGGATGGATGATGGGTGGATGGATGGATGGATGGATGGATGGATGGATGATGGCTGGCTGGATGGATGATGGGTGGATAGATTGCCAGAATATTCCCCTGGAATCACGCCTTCAATGATTTAATCCTAAGAAGAAATCTTGGCTTCAGCTTTCCCCCCCTCTCCTCCTTGGAGATCTGGTGAAGGAATACCTGGCTCTCACTGTGCATAGTCCCACTCTGAAAAGTAGTAGTTCTTCCCAATGTTATCATCTAGTGCCATTGAGAGGTCTCAGGTGACCTTTGGTGATCTGTCCCACGCACCAGTGACCGAGCCAAGAAACAGAAAGCTTGAACTAAAGACCCCATAACAATCCTTTTGTTGACATGTTGCCATATTTCAATATAAGGAACATATTTCTGATATTATCAACTCTGCAGCAGCCCTTTGGAAGTTAAATGGGTACCAAACTGGACATTTGGAATCTAGATTTATTGCAGCAAACTGGAAATGATCCATCTGATAAGTGCCCCTGCCTGGCACATGTCTGTCTCTAGAGTCAAGTCTTCAATCCCAGTTTGCCTGCCTATGTCTCCTACTAGGTCTGAGTGGATTCTGTTTACTGGGGCTTCCCCTCCCTCTCAGGCATCTCTACCCCCATGATTCCCTTCTGTCCTTTGCATTTTATCACATGCTCTTAAGAACTCTCAACTTCTGTTAGTGCCCTTCTGGGGGCTCCAATGTCTCTCCTAAGGTAAGAAGAAAATTCCCTTAGTGTCACCTTGTACAAATACCAAGATGAGTTCTCCCAGGTTGCTAATTTATTTTCACATTCACTTACAGTTCATACAGATTTTATTATCATGGTATGAGGCCCGAGGGAGCAAGAACTTTTTCTTTCCCATGGAAATATACTTTAAATTCATTTGGAGATGGAGATGAAGGTTACCCAAATGTTGACAGCTGATAATCTTGTCAGCTGTGCCTCCAGGCTTCAATGTTCAGACCCAACATCCAGTATATCTCATGGAAACCGCAGTCAAATCTTCCATGTTGTAAGGTCTATACTTCCACTGGGTCCTCCAAAGTAAGTGAATTGGGAAACGTGATCTAATTGCCCCTTAATGATTAAAAAGTAGTAAACGTTTTGGACTTGGAGAAATGAATCCTTGCATTTAAGAACTTGAATACAAGTTGTGCAAGACTATAACTTGGTTGTATCATTTATAATCTACAGGAGTGAGAGCTTAAATGGCAAAACTGGGTCTTCTCATCTGTCAAATTGGATGATATGTACCCTCCTCAACTTATATTGATTCATGCAAGAAATATCATTAGGTGATAATTCTTTCTGAACACCCAAGGGCCTATCAAATCAAGATACAAATACCAATTTGAAAATATAAATATTCAGTATATGTGTAGGTTGGGTGATTCACTATGCATCCATATAAAATGAATGTTTAAGGACTCTCAAGATGGCTTAGTGGATAATGGTGCCCGATACCAAAAATGATGAGCTAGGTACATTCTACATGATGTACAAAGTAAAATAGATTAAAATGTAAGTAAGTGGATGTTTTTATGTGTGTGTGTGTGTATAAATGCATGCATGTATGTATGTATAAATGAGTTCGTATATATTCATATTGCTAGAAACTTTAAATTAGCTTAGGAATCTTATAACAGAGAAAGAAAGTCTTTGAGTCAAAAGTCTAGTGTAGAAGTTAATGAGTAATCTTTAACACTTGAGCTCATAGGAAACCAGGGTAAAAAGGATTATGCTGCAGGCTTACATAGTTTCTCTTATTTGATAGAAGCAAGGATGCATGTTTTTCATAAAATGCATTATGGGAAATTTTCACATATATGCCTACGTAAAAGATCAGGAGGATACACTGCTTGGTATCTTAAGACTCCCCCTACACACATACTCAGACACTCAATTAGTCTTTTCTATATCAATTCTGTGAAGTCTGAGGTTACACGATTAGAATTTAATGGAGCCATTTGCACTCAAAGATTCTGTTTCTTGTGCTATAAAATGGTATTCATTCTACTAATTAATGCTATTAAATAAGATTAATGGATTTCCAGGTTTGTCTCTTTTCAGCGTTTTTGATGAGCATTCTAAGCATGGGCTTGCATAGATTGTCCAAGATCAGCTATGCAACTTTAGGAAATAACAAATACTCTCCAAGTGTCTTGAATAGAAACTGTTGTTGCTCCTAGTGTCAGCTTGTTGTAAGAAGACACTTTTTGGTTCCCAGCTGCTCAGACTGATGAAATAATCACAGAAACTATATTATTTAAAACACTGCTTGGGCCATTACCTCTAGCTTCTTATTAGCTAACTCTTACATATTAATTTAACTTATTTCTATTAATCTGTGTATCGCCATGTGGCTGTGGCTTACTGGCTAAAGTTGCAATGTCCATCTCTGGCAGGGCTACATGCCTTCTCACTGACTCTGCCTCCTTTCTCCCAGCCTTCAGTTTAGTTTACCCCACCTAGCTCTGTTCCCCTATAGCTCTGCTATAGGCCCAAAGCAGTTCCTTTATTCACCAATGGTATTCACAACAAAAAGAGGGCAATCCTACATCATCAGCTCTATGCGAATTTTATAGATCTTAAACAAGATACATGAAGAATGGTGTTGGTGTTTGGCAAACAATGGATTACTGTTAGATGTAATTATTAGACTGCCACAAATGTCATGTGAAGGACAGAGGGTAGAGGTGCACTAACAAAAGACTAAACAAAATCTGTAGGAATGTTCAGTTTTAAAATTCATCAATCAAATTTGATTAGACCATTGGCATGATTCAGAGATGGGAGAGCATCTAGGAAGAATAAACAGAATCAGGTGGGGCCAGAAAGTACAAAGACACCATATGGACGAAAGACTTAAGGAAAAGAAAGAAGAGAGATTGCAAAGGAAAGATAATTTGCTGTATTAGAATGGAGGCTGGGGATAAAGGCCCTGCAGGCCCTTCTGGAGGCTGAACATTTTATATCATGGCTCTCACCTTTGCAAACTCCAAATTTAATTTATTTGGTGGCAAAATAAGAAAGATTGAAATGAAATAAACCTGTAAGAGACTAGGCAAAACAACAGATAGTAAGTAGGGTTTTTTTTTTTTTTGTCAAGTTTGTGGTTAGTCTTTGAGAATTTTACACAGTGTAATTTTGTCATATTCTTTCCTTTCCCCAACTCCTCCCAGATTCTGTCCTTCTCTTCTCACCCAAATTCGTGTTCTTTCTATATAAAAATGAGAAAAGAAAGATGAGGCAAGAGGGAGAACAGAAAATCGATGGAGTCCATTTTTGGCCACTTACTTCTGAGCAGGGGCCCCGCCTTGGATGTGATTGATATACCCAGGCTTACCCCTTTCAAGAAAATCTTCTGTGTGTTGTTGTAGTCTCTGTGAGTTCATATGGACATGTGCCCTGTTGTGCCTGGAAAACACCACTTTCTTCAAGTTGCCTATCACCACTGGCTCTTTAACTCACCTCTTCTTCCATATAAATCCTTAACCCTAGAGGAGAGGGGCATGACAAAGCATCCCATTTAGGCCAGAGCACCCCCAATTCTCTCAATTTCTGCATGTTGTCAGTTGTGGGTCTTTGTGTTAATTATCATCAATTGCAAGAAGCAGCTTCTCCAGTGAGGGTTGAGTGATGCATTGATCTATGGGTATAGCATGTCATTAGGAGTCATTTTATCCCTATGTTCACTTCGCAGATTTTTTTCATGATCTGTTGTTTTATCCTCTCCACACTTCATCCTCAGCCTCACATTGTTCAGTGATGTTCAGGCTGCACAAGGCTTTCCAAACCCCCTTTCATGTCCAGTCATTACCAAATCCTACCTGTGCTTTACTTTAGACTTCTCAGTAATCCTTGTTTTTTCAGCTCCAGTGCCACCATTGTGTCTCAGAAATCCTTCTGTCTCAACTGGAAAACTGACAAATCCCCATTTTTTAAAATCCCTACAACCATATTTTCTTACCTTAAAAACACCCTCCAACCATAGCGAGTACAAGTACTCTCATTTCACAGGAGCAAGGCAATGCATTCCAGAATCAAGAGATAAGCTGTTGTTTTGATATGACCCCATACAAAACTTCAGAATAGCCCATGCATTTAGTGTTCTCTTCACTCCAAGTCTTCACTCCCACAAAGTGTCTTTGTAGAGAAATGTTTCTGGGCCAAAGTCAAAAAGAGTCTCTTAAAGTTGCCCCAAGTCCCCCTTGCCACACTGTTTTTCTCTTTCTCCTAGTAGACATGGCCAGGCTTGCTCCCCTATGCTGTCTTAAAACACCTGCTGGCCCTGCAGTTAACATCCAAAACTAATGAGAAGCTGTACTAATAACAATTATCATAATAAATTGGCCTTTGATTACATCTGTCACCTGAGAATTTCGGAGGCTTTACAAACATCAATTAGTAATTAGAGCTCCCTAGATTGCTTTCCGAGAGAAGGGATCATTAAGGTCAAGCCCATGTGGTGCAGCGAATCATGACGGGCAGCTTCGGCTTAAGCAGCTTCAGATGTAGGGGTCTGCGGCTCTTGGTGAAAAGCTTAAGCCCTTCTCCATGATGCCCAGAGGAAACACGCTTCTGACATCACAATTAGGAGACAAATTTTGCAACCAATACAGATCCCTGAGTTCCTATTGCTGAGCAATGGGGAACTATGTACTATAGCCTGAGAAGGCAGTTTATAGACTGCCCAGTTCCTTTCTTGTGGGAGAAAAGCAAACAGATGCAATCTGTGGCTTCATTCCAGCTTCTCCCAACCCCACCCCATACACACATTTACTCTTTAAAGTGTGTTTTCCTCTGTCTTATAAAGGCTCCAGCTGTGTAAGGGGAGTTTGATGATGATGATGATGATGATGATGATGATGATGATGATGATGATGACGACGACCCAACAGCCGTTTACTAAGGGCTTTCTCTGAGTCGATGGGTGATGAATGGGATACAGCCCTGTCCTCAGGGAGCTCATAGTCCAGTAGAGAAGACAGCAATGAAAACAAATGTGTGCAATAAACTCTTCCAGGAACCACAGCATCAGAAGCCCCAGTACATGGCTTGGAGGTAGATGGGAAGATCTGGAGAAGAGCAGCCCTTGAATTGACTACTGAAGTCTAAGAGGCTATTTCCCAGGCAGGAAATGAGTTAGGAGAAGGATGTGAGAAATATTCAGATATGAACCAAAGTCCAAAGATGGAAGGACTCCCTGCTATGTTTGTGGAGATTTCGTGAGGTTGTTGGAGAGAAGGCAAGAGGCAGAGACTAGACATAGGGGCCTGAGGACAACATGGTGCATTGTGGGATCGTAAGTAAAATCTGTGTCCCTTAGAGGGAGTGCTAAGAAGGAACTGAAGGAGACAGTGGCCATGCCTGTGTACGGCAGGGCACGTGGAGTGGAAATTTCCGGATTCTGTCTGGGAAACCATGGAGAGTTTTAAACAGAATGGTGTCACTTAGGTCATCATCACTCTTCCCTGTCACTCACACATGTGGACATGGAAGTTAGGCTATTTTTAAATTGTGAACTTTGCTGTAATAAAGAAATGTGAACACACCTACACACACATACATTTGTGAGAGAGAGAGAGGATATTTCTCCAATGTGAGCATGTGTGCATGCATGTGTGCTGGAAGCATCTCATCCAAGTAAGTTGCCAGGAAATAGATGATCAGTTCCAATGTTCTAATGATTGACTGCTATGTAGCTTGTTGCTAAATCTTCTTCCCTATGGGCTGAATGAATCAATTATTGTTTTCCCTTTTCTGTCTGTCTGTCTCTCATCTCTTTCTGTGTGTCTTCCTCTTTCTCTCTCTCTTTCTGCCTCTGTCTCTCCCTCTCTGGATGTGTGCATATATGTTTGTCTATGTGTGCATACATACTTGTGTACAGAAACTATGTACATCTGTACAAGTGTGTGTTACGATGACTGGTCTCCATTGTCAGCTTGACACATCTGAGCAGAGACAATCTCAATTTGAGAATGGCCTGTGAAGCATTTTCTTAATTGCCAATGCATGTAGCAGGGCCCAGCCCACTGTGGGTGGTGCAATCCCTAAGTAGATGGGCCTGGACAGTAGGAAAAAGGTGGCTGAATATGAGCCTAGCAACAGGCCAATAAGCAGCATTCCTCATGGTCTCTGCTTCAGCTCCTGCCTCCAGGTTCCTACTTTGAGTTCATTGGACTTCCCTCCATGATAGTCTGTAAGCTTTAAGCTAAACAAACCCTCTCCCCAGTAGGTGCCATTTTACGATCATGTTTATCACAGTGATGGAAGGAAGCATAGAACACATGTCTGAGTCTAAGGTTGAAGTCCAGTATCTTCCTCAGTCACTTTGCACTGCATGTATTGAGTCAGTGAGAACCTGGAGCTTGCTGACTGGGACTAGTCTAGCTAATTTGATCTAAAAATCCCGTTCTCTTCTTCTCAGGCTCTTGGGTTACAAGTGGCCTGCCACGCTTGCCTGGCTTCTATTCTGGTTTTAGAGATCTGAACTTCAACTGTCGTTCTTGGAAAATAAACACATTATCCACGGAGCCATCTCTCTGCCCTCAGTGGCCATTTTTTCCATCATCCTATAGGACAGTTTCTGGTCGCTTGTCAAAAGTTCACAGGGTCTAATTTTCATATCTACCAAATTTTATATAAAAATGTTTATCAATACAGCACTAACTTACCTTTTTTTAAGCTACAAACTAAATTGATGTAATCTGTGTCTGAGACATTTTTAAATACTTGGAGTTGCTTGTTTATATCGTTTGCCCGGCTTCCGAGTGTTTGCACCTTTTCTCAATCAGTTTCCAAGTTATTTATACAGCGCAGATATGAACTCTTCCTCTGGGTGATGTTGCAAATTTCTCAGTTTGTTACTCATCTTTTGACTCGACTCAAAGTGTTTTTGTCACAACAAATAAAATTCAGTCCAATACATCATTTTGATTTTTTTTTTCTAGCATTCAGCACTGAGCCAGAGGTAAAACATCCTTTCATATCCAGACTCAAACGAACCCACCTGTGCTTGCTTCTAAGTCTTATATGGATTTTTGTTACTGTTCAGATTTTTGATGACCGGTGCTTATTTTGGGGAACTATGTAAAGTTACTATCAGTTACTTTTCTCATTAGTGTGAAAAAAAACATCTGACAAGAAACAGATTAAGGGAAGAACTATTTATCTGGGCTTTTGGATTAAAGGGATACAGTACAGGATGGAAAATAATGCCTGCAGGGTGTAGTAACAACTGTCGATGACCTTGTAGCCACCTTAAGAAACAGACTTTGTGTCTTCTGTAATGATCTCCACCTGTTGCAAAGAGACGTTTACTCGATGGGGGAGGAGATAGGGAGGGACTAGAATCATCTATGGGTATAAGGACAAATGTTTAGTAAACCACAACCAAACCAAATGCATAGTTGTGGAACCCAGTCCCAGTGGCTACATCAACAAAACACTCCCCCCCCTAAGGCTCAGGCAGCATTGCTAAAGAGAAGAAAGAAACGTTTTAAGGGCCTGAGGATACATACATGAAGTTTTCTCACTGACATGACTGCCTACGCATGAACTGAAGACAGATGCATCAATAGACATACCAAAGTAGACTAGAAAAAGCCCACAAGCCTTTGTCACGGTATAAAGAATAATGAGCAGCTAAACTTTGTTGAGAACCTATCCTATGTTTTAAAATATTCTGATATGTATTTTTATAGTGGTTTCAGAGTATTGTGTCTGTCATTTTGGTCTTTGATCAGTTGAGTTGGTTTTTACATGGGTGACAGTTAAAAAATCAAGGTTCAACCTTTATACATAGGAATATCCAATTTTCTCAACACTATTGTTTGAAGTAACAGCCATCTCTATAATGCATGGTTTGTATGAGTTTGTCTGGATTCAGCTGCTTGCAGATGTGTTTATTTCAAGGATCTTAATTCTGTGCATTAACCTATGCGTCCATTTTTGTGCCACTACTATGTGGTTCTTGGTTATGAGGCTTCTGTAGTATGGCTTCAAATTCAGTGTTGTGAGGCCTCCAGCTTGCTCATTTTCCTTAGATGGTTTTGGTTGTTTGATTTCTTATCACTTCTACATAAACTTTGGGATTTTCCCCTGGTTATACAAAGAATGACTTGGATTTTATTTTTATGAGAATTGCATTAAATCAGCAAAGTGCTGTGAGTGATAAGGACAATTGAGCCATTTTAATTCTTCCAACCCCCGAATAAAGGAAGACTTTTAATTTTTTTTTGTTTGTTTATTGCTCTAACTTCGTCTGTCTTATTAACAGTCATTGTAGATGTCTTTTACTTCCTTAGCTAAATGATTTCTGTGTTTAAAGTGCTTTCAAAGGTGATTGCCTTTTGGTATTTGTGGGCCTCTTTCTCAGTGAGCTAGCTACTGATTTAGAAAAATGCTCCAAGTTTGTGTCTTGTCTTTATGACTTTTCTCCTTACCTAGCACCTGTATTATTTATAGTTGTCTTTTGCAAATGGATAATTTGACCTTAACTTTTTCCATTTGTACATCTTGTACTTGACTCGCCTGATTTCTCTGGCTAAAACTTCCAGTGCAGTATTGAATAGGAGTGAGGAGGCAAGGCCAGAAGGCATTTAATTCTAGCTAAATAAGAGGTGAGAGCAAGAAGATTGCAAGTTCAAGACCTGAGCTAGCTACAGCGTAAGTTTAAGACAACGCTTGGTCAATTTAGCAAAATTCTGTCTCGGATTCTTTTTGAAAGTTGAAAAGAAGAGAAGGTAATGTAGCTCCGTGGTGATGTGTTTGCCCAGCCTAGCAGAGAGCCCAGGTCTAATCCCCAGTACTTGAGAAGAATAAAATATGCTGAGGATAGATACTCTTTAATTATATTCATCACCTTAGAGGAAATACATTCTGCTTTGCTCCCACCCAGACTGATATTGGCTGTGAGTTCATTATATTTAGATTTTATTATGTTGAAGAGCAGAATTCTATATCTATATTTTAGGGATTGTGTGACAAAAGAATGTTGAATTTCTCAAAGCCCTTTCATTTGTTCGTTTATTTTGGTGTGTTTTGTCCTTGATGTTGTTGTGGTGGGTTTCATTTGTTTGACTGAACCATCCTTGCATTCCTAGAATAATCCCAATTCAACTTTGGAGGCCATCATTTTCAATTGCTATTGGATTCAATTTACTGCTATTTTGTTGAAAATGTTGTACTCTAGGTTCAAGATGTTTATGAAGGATTTTCTTTCTGTTTTTCTCTTTCTTTTGTTGTGTCCTTATTTGTTGGATAATCAAAATCAGCAAAGAAACATCGACATTAAACTACACTACAGAGTGAACGGGCCTTTATGGTCATTTTGGCAAATAACTACACAACACACATTATTTTTATAATCACGTGGGAATTATTTGATATTTCCTGTACTCCTTAAATGATTTTTGACTTAATAGTTTTCTTATGCTATGTCCTCCATTTAATATTACCTAGTTAAATTTCCCAGAGCTTTATATATTCTTTCAGTATATAGACCCAAACTTATTCTACTTCCAGTAACCTCTTGGACTATTAAATACCTGCCCAAAAGTTTTTCTGATTAATAGGGGATCTCTGCCTGCATGTGTGGTATGTTTTTTGTCTTATTTCTTGGCCACTTTTTCTAGACTCTTAATTTTTCTCTTTATTTCACTTTCATAATCATGGTTTAGTTTGGTTTTTGTCTTCAGATGTTTATTAAATATCTCTTTTGGGATCCTTATAATTAATCATCCTTTCTTAGGTGACTTTTGTTTCCTTTTTTTCTACTTCTTTATGAGTTAAACTTACTTTCTTTGCATTTTCTCCCTCTGGTTCCTGTAGCATTTCTGCCTTTAATTGGCCTATTTTCTAAACCAAAGTTTTTTTCCAGAATGTTTAATTCATTGTAAACTGTTTTTTTTTTTGTTTTTTTTTTGTTTTTGTTTTTTTTTACCTTTGTTTCCCCCTTTGCCTGTTTGCTTTTCTGGTAGGAACACTTCCATCATCTGCGTGTGGTTACTTTATTATTTATTCAGGATTTTATTGTGTATATTTACAGCGGCTTACTAAATCTACAAATCACAAACACTCTGATCTGACATGACAGTGAAATTTAAGATTTAAACGACAGTTTATTTATTCTACAAGCATAAGGGGCACAGGTGGGAGTGCATGTGGCAGGAGAGGACAACTTCAGGAATCTCTTTTCTCCCTCCACCATGTGGGGACATAGAGTCAAATCAGGTCATCCAGCTTGGCGGCAAGTGCCTTCACCCACTGAGCCTCCTAGGCCGTCCCTGCAGTATAGATTTACTGAGTGTTCATTTTGCACCATTGATGGTGAGTTTGATTATCATTTGCTTCCTTTTGAGATCTTTGCCCTTTGTGATGGCTTGTGTTGACAGTCGTAGGCACATTTCATTCATGTTTGTCTCTTTCCATGTTGTCAACAAGGACTATGATGTACTAATAATGTTATGTTTGTTAATTTTGTGGAGGTTGTAGATATTGACTGATTAATTTTCTTTTCCTGTGTTGTTTCTGAAAATATGCAGGAATATTGGATGCTATATAGTTATTCAACTATTCATAGCCAGTCAGGATAAATGTTCATTTGGTTGTAGGAGGTGGTGATGTAACCAGAATAATCAATGATAAATTCTAAGTTTGGGGGGGGGGTTGTTTGTTTCTTTCTTTTGTTTTAATAACTGATTAGCAAATTGAGGAGAACTTTAATTGAGGCTGGTGGTAGATTCTGTAAGAGTAGAAATGGTAGGGGTAGATAGAATTCTCTTCAGGGTCTGCATATTTGATTATAAATATCTCAAGCATACAGATATGTGAGACTTAATACCAAGAATAACAGTGTGAGAAACAAATTTGAGAGTCATGAAGATTGAATGTTCAAAGATTGTTTGTCCAGCAAAGGATAAATATCTAGCCAAAAAGGAAAAGTGACAAGGAAAAGATAGACAGGTAGATATCCAAAATGCAGAATAACCCGGAAGTCAAGAGCATTAAAAGGGTCAGGGAAAGAATGATGGGTTGTGGCTAATGATGACAGGTCAGGGAAGATGGGGTTGGAGCAGCTGCAATTAAAGTTGAACTTTGGCTGTTTTTTCCTGACCTTAATGGGATCCTCTGACTGAAGGGAGGCACAGAGAGAAGGTGGAGCTGAAACAAGAGAATCACCTGGGGAGAACATCCAAATGAAGATTGGTGAGCTTAAGTTTGGTTCTAAGTTTGTGAATAGACTGACGTGTGACTTAGGATCCTGTTTTCTCCCTTAGAGCTGGACTCTGGGTCCTGCCTATTGCAAGAAGCATAGCCTGATGGGATCCAGGAACACCTTGCAAGGTGGCAATAGACAGTGTCCACCTAACACAGTGTGTCACTACAACTATCCCTCTGCAGCCTGAAATATCAACTAGCTTCTCCTTGGTGACTGAGGATTCATAGGCACTAACACATATGCCTGGAAGTAACTTAAGTCAAGTATGACTCTGCCAAATTAAAAGTACCCTTTAAAAGGCATTTCCTTGAATGTGTTCCACAGAGGAGCCTCTGTCTCTCTTACTACCTCCCGAGTGCTGGGTCCTCCAAAGTTTCCCCATGGGCTTCCTTTTGTTGTCTCTGACTTTCTGACTCTTCTCAGCTTCCTGTGCCAATTCAAATCAGATTTCACTAAATTGAAACCTGCTTAGCCTGTTTGTTCTCTGCTGTCTTTGTGTGCCTACATATGACTCAAAAACAAACAAACAGGTGAATTTCAAAGGGGTGTTTGCATACAGACACCCAGAAAAGAAGGCCACTGCCTTAAAGGTTATTTTGTAATTCAGCCTGATTTGCCAACTGTGTAACCTTGGAAAACGTCATCTAATCTTGTCTTCTGAGGGAAAAAAATCAAGGGGTAGGTGTGGGGTGATTGTGGTGTTCATGATCTAGTTGAAGAATGGAAAGAAAGCTATAAAATATGTAGACTTGTGGTGCTTGAAGAGAGGAGTTATTTTTTAAATAAATGGCCCTAGCACTTATTCCATAGTTTTGTTTCCATAGAAGATAAGGAGCAGCCTAAGGATTGGGAGACTCAGGTTGTAGGAAGCCTGGGCTGAAGATGCAGTGATTTTTACAAGCCAGGATGGGGTTAGAAGCTCCGTATACATAAGTATGGACTATGGCAATGGAGTAGCTCTGGAGTCAAACAGAGCCGAGATGAACATTGCATTGCAAGGATAAGGGGAGGCTGTAGGGCCACTGCAGGACTCCACCTGGTCCAGCCCACTAACACTCACCTCTTGGTCTGTCTCCTCTGCCGCCTTCTGTCCTCTATCTCATTGCGTTATGACTCTTAGTCTGTTCCCCTATACAGTGGGTCTGATGTGTTAGAAATCTAAACGGAAATTAGCTCTCTTCCTGTTTATATGACTCTCTTGCTTTTAAAGTATAGAGTATACTGCTATATATAGCTTCCTCTCACCCCATGGTCCAAGTAATTTGTTGTGATGATAGCTACTGCAGACTTCTTTATGTCTCCTCTGAACTCCTCACTTTCCTACTTCAGATGTCTGGCACATCTGTTCTTGAGTGTGGACAGCCCTCCTTGACACTTCATGTATCTGACTCCTATTTCTCTTCCAGGTGCCAGACTGACTGACTATTCTCTCAGAGCTGTAAGGCGTCTCCTTTCCCTCCCACAGTCCACTTTGCTTTCCTTACACATATACAGCACCCAACACCTTTTGCTCCCGTTGCTTATGGCTACTTGCGATTAGATATTTACTTGTGAGGACAGTCATTTAAATGTTTATCTTCATCTCAGGTGTGACAATCTGCCAAGGTAAAGACCATCTCAGTTTTGTTCATCGTTGTAGCCACGGTGCCCAGAACAAAGCCAGATACATAGTGGTCATTCAATAAGTGTCTGTTGAAGAGCTGGCCAAGGAATAATGAAAGGATTAGGTAGGGTGTCAGGTTCTCGGGTCTTAGAAGAAATATAAGTCAGAGTCGCTGGAGAAATTTCAGCAAGACTGCAGACAGAAGGTCAAGTCCTATCCGACTAACGAAGGAAGTTCAGTAATAGAGAAGACAGAGACATAAGACAGGGAACCAGAATAAGCATTTGAAAACTATGAGGTCAGAGTTAAGCCCTCGTTATAGTAGATCAGGAATCTAACAGGATAATATAGTAAGAAGTGCAAGTATTAGTCACCTTCCCAAGGCTTCTTGATTGGGGGTTGATCATCTTCACTCTACTTCTGAATTGAAGTTATGGGCACACTTTGATGCCCCAGATACTTGCATTGAGATCTTACCTTAAAGAGGTGTAGTAATAAGGGTGGCGGGACTGCGTCCCCAGCACCCTGGCTGCCTGGCTAGCTTATGCCCGAAATAACAACACACAAACTGTATTCATTTAATCACTGCTTGGCCCATTTCTATCTAGCCTCTTCTAGGCTAATTCTCACATATTAATTTAGCCCATTTCTAATCATCTGTGTTGCGCCCCTAGGTGCGCTTACTGGGAAGATTCTAGCCTATGTCCATCCTGGGTCGGAGCTTCATAGCGTGCGTCTGCCCAGGAGCCAGGAGCATGGCGTCTCTCTGAGGGGTCTGCTCCCGAGGGGAGAGCTGTCGAGTCTGAGCTCACTTCCTCTTCCTCCCAGCGTTCTGTTCTGTTTACTCCTCCCACCTATCTTCTAACCAATAAAATGGGCCAAGGCAGTTCCTTTATTAGCCAATGACCTTCTTCCATCAAAGAGGCATCTGACAATTGCAATAATTGTTAAAGGATGGATGAGTGTACTCTTGGGTAAGTCAGACCTGGCTTATGATAAAAGACTTTGCAGACATAATGTAGGTAATAATGTAAAAACAGATTTGTATAAGGCAAGATTCAATAGAGTGGTATCAAGAATCAAGAAGACAGAATGCTGGAAAGGCAGGAATAGTAGTGGTAAGACCAGATTCAATGTTTGATAATGTCCTCAGGATGATCCAGCTTCTCCACAAAAGGAGTCTTTCTCTCTGTCATTTGATTATGAGAGACAGAGTCACAGAGACAGAAGGTGACTTGTTCAGTCTTGCAAAACTCTGGCAGAGCCTGGAGTAGAGGGGAAGTCCCAACACAAGTATCAAAGTGAGGTTGTTATCAGTTCTACCCCAAGGTGACATGCACCTGTGTGAAGACTGTCAAGTCTATGGCAGGAAGGAGGACATGAGCAAGGTTTAAAAGATGAGAAAGTAATGTGTGTTGCTTCGATGCATATTATAGACCCTGAGAAAGATATGATAGAGATAGAACAGAAAACACTATACCCTCCAAGTTCTAACACAATCTGAGCACAAAGAAAGCACTTCCTTCTTGTTAATATGATCAGGACTCTAGACATATGCACACTGACTGGCCAGACCACCCATGTAATAGAATTTATAGTGTCCAGCAGGGCTCCGATTTGCTTGCTGACAATCCAATCAACCAGAAAGTCAAGGAAGTGACTCAGGGCTTTGTGATTCCTTACCTAATTCTAACCAACCAAGACAAATTGCTTACGGAATTAGAGCTTCAGGAACATAGGAAAAAGTGAACATGTAAGTGTCGTGTTTGTGAACGTCAGGAAGACTTAATGCATCCAGACATGCACTCTGCCATGTAGAAAACAGACTTTGCCAAGTGTGGAGTTGAAGGTGTGGTGTTAGGAAACAACCTGGTTTTCAGGCTTGAAGTCATGAAGGGGCAGACGGTTCTAGGTTAAGTTAGGAAGTCTCACAAGTGATACAGGGAGCAAGAGTAGGTGATGGAATAAACCCTTGTAGCTACCCAAGAGTTCCAGTCATGTGGACACACATTTTAAAAAATTCCCACAGGTGGCAGGTTAATATATCTTTTAGATATCTTTTTAGACTTGGGTGCTTGTCATTAATTTATGCTTGCCTTTGAAAAATTTGTCATATCTAATTAACAGTGCAACAATTACATGCCCTTCAGGACCTCTCTTCATGCTTAGAATTACCCATTAGTTAGAGCAACAATAGTGTTTTGCTTATTTGTTTAATATTTTCTTGTTAAATTTTTATTTTGTGTGTATGAATGTTTTGCATGCATGTCTGTATGTGCACCACATGTATGCCTGGCGCCCTTTGTAACCAGAAGAGAGCACTGGATCCCATGGTACTTAAGTTAAGGTCATTGTGAGCTCCTATGAGGATGCTGGGAACTTTCTCTAGATCCTCTGCAAGGGCAGTAGGTACTTTAAAGCGCTGAGCCATCACTCCAGTCCCTTACTTAATATTTCATATGCTTACAGTTCTGTCTAGTTAAATGGCCCTCACAATCACTTTAGCTGTAAAAACGTCTTCATGTTCTGCTGTGTTAATGTGCCACCACTCCCTTCATGGTTCTTGTATAGTTAGACAAACATATCTTTCTTAGTTTTCACTCTGGGTCCAACATGTTTAGTGGGAAGGCCATTTTCTATGTTCAGGGTTATTCTGTGAGAGCAGCTTCTTAGATCAGAAAGATTGGATTGAATCTCTTTAAAGTTAAGTGCAGTCAGTCTTCTGCCTGTGTTCACAAAGGCAGAGTCATGGGTTTGGAGGACACACTTAAGGAACTTGAACATCTGTGGGGTTTGTTTCCATGGGGGTTCTATCTTGGGTACCAAAGGATGGCTATATTTTCACATTACTCCAACAGTCATGGCTTCATCCAGCCTTCGCCCACTGTTATTCGCAACTGCCATGAATAAAATGGCACGTTTTCTCATACAGTGTTTTCCAACTCCTTTTCCTTTGCACTGATATTAAGTTGATGAGCCCCTGACTCATAGCTTACACCTCTCCCTCTTTCCAGTTGCCCAGCGGTTGTCAGTGCCACACCACCATTTGAAGGGTTTCAGTTTTCTGAGGGTCAAATTTTCTCAAACTATATCAGGCCCTTTAAACTAAGCACAGAGCTGAAAAACAGTGGGAATTTAAGGACTTCCTCTCTCTCCAAATATGAAAATCAAACTATTAGTTTGTCCATTTAACATCATGTACACATTTCAACTTATCCATGACTTTAGCCTTTGGAATATCAGTTCTACTTTTTGCATGTCCTTTTGGTCATTTTTCTTTCTGTCTTCTGGATATATTCTTTAATTAAAGGTAACCTTTTATTTGAAATATAACAAGGTTCAATTTTCCTGTGTAATCCTAAATGGAATCCATCAAATATTTGAACCATAATTTGCTGAACTGTTTAACATTTATGGTTTTCATCTTATAAAATACACAGTGTTCTTGCAGGGACATTTTCATAATGGAAAAAGAAATGGTCATTCCAAAGAACAAGTTGGGCCAACCCAACCTGCTTCCTTTAAGAGGCACCTCAGAATGATAGGTTAGGCAAATGTAGTAGGCAGTGGAGCTCTATTTACAATGAACTTGACCATCGTCTTGAGCCTCTGCTGTGCAGAAGGAAGAGCCCTTGAGTTACTTAAGAACTCAGAAGGCTTGAGCAGTCAGAGGAACTGGTAACTGGCTAACTGAAAGACTCTGCTGTACAAGCGAATGTCAGTCAGGATAGGAGCTTGTAGTGTCTGCCCGGGAGCTTTACCATGGGCATTCTCCTGCTTACACTGGCCAATAATTTGAATGAAACGTTAGAAAAAAAAATGCTTTCTAAAAATTTGTAAGTGATACAAATAGGAGAGGTTATTAGAATCATATCAAAGAAGATAGAACCCACAGTGGTAAATATGATTCTATACTTTGGCTATGTTACTAGAAGCTCACTATTAGTGATTAAAATAACTATAGTCTAGATAATGATATCTGTGGACAAGGCCTAAGAAAGATTGTGCCCTCCTGTTCTCATCATTGCACACCAAGAGACACAAAAGAGAAGTTGTCCCAGAATGAGTAGCAAAGGTGCTCAGAAGACTTGAACTCTTGCCTTTTAATTAATTAATTAATTAATTAATTGTTGATTTGTATTGAGGTCTACATTTTTCTCTGCTCCCCTCCTTGCCTCTCCCTTCCCCTTCAGCCATCTCCCACTTGCTGACAAAGAACATTTTGATGTGACACCTATCTTTCAGTATCCCATCCTTTTCCTCTGTAAGCAGAGATAAACACTCTGCGCAGCCAGGAGCTAGAGTGGGGAAAGCAGAACTTAATTACTGGGAGTTGTACCCAATCTAGTGAAAGAAACCAGTTATAGCACTCAGGGGCACGCATAAACGGAATAGTCTGGGCCAGCAACATTGCCATTTCTTCTCTGCTCCTGGGTGTAAGATGTGGAAGATTCCATTCCCCTTCCACACTGACACTGGGTGTGGCCTTATGATTAGCTCTGGCCAATGAAGCAGGAGTAGATTGAGAGTGTCACTTCCGACATAAAGCTTTTGATTTCTAGAGTTTGCCTTTTCATCATTTGTTCCCTTTGGGATAAAATGAATTGAGTATTTATGTTTATCTCTCAGAGTAAATAAGTGATTTACATGCCACCCCACCCCCATCCCTCAGACCCAGAATATACCTATGTGGGCCTGGTAGTCTGAGTAGCAAATAAGCCTTTGGTGTTTCTGTCCATGGAAGTCTGGGGTTTATTACTGCAATGCAATCTTTCTAACCTGATGGACCCAAATACCTTCAAGACAGTATGGGTCCTATAATAAGCTCTGGGCTCTTGACAGATATTGCTTTGGCACCTCACACCTTTGCAGTCCCTCTTTTTTCTTTCTTTGCTGCATTACCTTCGCACTATAATTTAGTCCAATGGGATTTCTACTGGTTCCAGGACATCCTGGCAAATGAGTTCTGGTAAAGAAGGGCCAATATGATTGTCCTTATGAGCACATTTTGCTGAAACTCCACAGTACGCTGGCAATGTCACAGATTTATGGGACCTTTTCTCTTGGGAAACAGCTAACGGTTCATCCAGTAAAGATTGTATATAAAGACTAATAGGCACACAGATAGACAGACAGGCACATGCACACACACATACGGAAAGGGGGATAAAGATCCAACACACACACACACAGAGAGAGAGAGAGAGAGAGAGAGAGAGAGAGAGAGAATTTTAGTTATAAGGACTATGAAAAGCATGAAAAATCTCAAGATCAAATCATCTTTCTGTAACGTAAACTTTTTTGATTCATAACACATCTTACACAGCCTTGACTTTTATCAAGTGTTCATTCAGTCTGTCCAGGTAGACATATTGCTGCTCATAACAAAGTTTCCCAAGGAAGGCTGTTCCTTATGCTAATTCATACCTGAGAAAAAAAAGCACCCTGTACACTATCATATAACCACTGAACACTGCTAAATTTTTTGGGTGTTGGAATACTTATGAAGTAGTTCTGTCTAGTGAAAAGGTTGATAAGGTAGTAGGTGCCATGAAACAAACAAAACAGCATATGTTCTAAGCCTGAGAGGAAATAAGGCTGAGATTAAAAGGTGATCCCAATAGGGGAGAAATGGAAAGGATAAATTTTAAATTATAATTAAATACATGTACATACATATGTATATGTACAAATCCCAACTGTTTTTTATAGAATAATCCTTATATAATCAACAATTAATTAACTACTGTGTCATTCTTTTTGTTGTTCCCAGGAGACAAAAATCAACTGTGTGCGTCTGGCTACAAAAGGTATGTTGAGCTGTCCTTATCTGACTATAGCTGTTCTTCAGCAATACAAGCATTGCTCCTTTTGTTCCTACAAGGGAAGTTTAAGCAACAGTCTCTAAAACTAAAGGGAAAGAATTATTTGGGGGGGTCGTTTTCACCAACACCATGTATCTCCAAAAAATATGTTCTTATCATGGAGCTTAAAGCATATTAAGAGCTCCAGACATATTTATTGGATGGATGGATGGATGGATGGATGGATGGATAGATTTTACAATGAATGTAAAATATTTCTAAATTGTATTCTGTATGTGTACATGTATACATCCATTGTATTTGTGTCTACATTTGTGGGCTATTTTTCTTAAGCTTGTCTATTAGACCAGTAGTTGAGGCTTTGTACTTTTTTCAGTTGGTGCATGGCTTTCAAGTATGAGGTGATTAGTATTGGTGCCTTTAAAATGAGGAAGCAGACACCGCATTGTTGTGTCCTTCACATTTCAATACTTATCCCCCAAAACACGGAGGCACCATTGTTCAGGCTCATCACTTTTGTTTTCCTAATTATAATTGAATTGCCTGGCTCTTTCAATTGGTACATGTTTCTCTTTATTACTTTTTTTTAAAAAAAAAAACAAAATCAATGAATGGTTTGTTATCATTTAACCTATTACAAGGTTGAATGGTTAGAAATCAGGTTTATCTTTTTTCTTACAGACTTGATATTTTCAACAAGAACTTCCCCCACCAATGCTCATGAAACAAAATTGGGCTCTGTGCTCTGTGTTTATTCACGACATACACAATTTCACACTTTACTTCCAAGGGTAGAAAATTTATAAATATAGTTCTACGTGTCATCATAGATATAATAGACACAGGCAATGACTCAAGTTTATATGTACATATATTTGAATATGTGCACATGCGTATGAACAGAGGAGTCACATACATACAGGTAGAAGAGGAGAGACGGTGAGTGAGAAAGAGGACATAGAGACATAAAGAAAGAAAGAAATGGGTGGGGTAGATATCTAGCTATCAAAGCATGCTCCAAGGTCTCTTAGAAGTTTTCTAAATTCTAAGAATTCAGCTGCATATGTAGGCAGCAAATGGATGATACAGGAAGAAGATGGGACATTGCGACTCTTGGTGATAAGAAGTCACTGAGCTGGCGTGTCCCTAACTTGTTCCCTCTGAGGAACTCAAATGACTCTGTGGAAAGAGATAAAATAGTCTTCTTGAGGCAGGGAGAATTGATGGCCTGTAGACAAAAGTGACACAAATCACAGACGTTGGCAGGCTTTGCCCCTGAAGAAAACAGATACTGTAGAAGGAAGAACATCATCAATTGGGTAGCACTGGGCTCTAGACAGAAATCAGGAAGCTGGGTGTCTACAGCATCCCACTTAAATAGGTAGTCCAAGAGGAGAGAGAAAACTTTTCAATGGTAATGCCCCATGGCTTCCCAGTTTTTTCTCACTCTACATAAGGAAGAGGCCAAGATGATTCCTCCCCCTGCTGTGGGTTCTAGGGAACACTGAGACCTTGGTTCCTTCAAAGACTTCTTTACTAGGTCTGTTTAACCTGAGAATCGGGAGCATGTGACTTGAGAGGCAATGGGTATATAGAAGGACAATGGTACAATATATAAGACTGTATTTTCCCACCCGTCTCAGGGCCATAGTCCTGTGATGTATAGAAGGCTACTCCACTGGCTTCTCCGGAGACACGTTACTCGGCAGATGGAGAATGGCAATGATATTAGAAGAACTAGAGCAGACAGGCTGTCTGTCTCTCCATGGCATGTGTCTCCTCTATAGAGACCTTAGGCTAGCTTTCTTTAGTAGCACAGGTAAAGGGTGAGTGTGTGAAATTGTAGGGATGCATGAATGAATGTAGGAATCCCTAGCTCATTAAGCCCAGACCATGCTTTTAGGGGCATTTCCAGCATCTTCATCCTGTTTCTATAGTACATTGAGATTCAACAGTTTCTTCCCAGAGATGCCATTACCACTTGGGAGGAGGGTAGAGAACTACCTAACACAGAATCCTGTCATTGCCCAGGGAGTCATCCCTTATCAATACAGCCTTAGAGGAAAAGGATTCTTGAAAAATACAACAGTAGGGTTAAGGGAAGGAGATTCATGCTGGGTCTATTTCATGTCAGTTACAACACTTGGAACATCCTGGGGTCAATCAAAAGAAAATGCTGCCTGAATCCACATATTACCCATAAGGCACTGAAATGAGAAAGATACATGACTCCTCTCATTCCTTTTCTACTATGTATGTGAAATTTCTTTTTGGTGGAATTTTGCTGTAAATATTTTATTTTAGTGGGAGGGGGACTTGATCCTGGGCATTCCCCAGGAATCTGGCAATTATAAAGTCCTAGAAAGATATCATCACTATCTCTTTAAGAATCACAACCCTTCAGCCATTTTGGTAACCTTTCTTGGGGTTCTGCTGACAGGCTTTGTGTATCTGGAAGAAAATCACATGCCAGACACAGGCCAGCACTCTGGTGATAAAGTAACTTGCTGCTGTCTTGTTCATGACCTTGGGTTCTCCAGCTGTTTTCCATGGGCATCTATATGAATCCCATAGAGCCAGACAATTATCATGTATTTCAGCCCTAACTACTCATTTGGGGTCAATCTGAATTGACCCTAAAACCATTACCTGCTACATTATATACTCAGTAATTCTAATTTGTGTCTCCCCGTGATCTCTAGAAGCAGAACCCAAGGCAAGAATTTAGAGACATGTTCTAGTGCCCTATTCAGGGAGGGCTCTCAAAAGAAATCTGTAATTGGTAAAAAAGAATGGAATGGGATGAGCAAGAACTTTATCCAGGCAGGTCAAACTAAGACAGATCTACAGTGAATACAGATGTCTCTGAAGTTGTCTTAGCTCGTAGTAAGAAGACACCCTAGCTTCCATCAGACTTTGGCTCCTTCTTCCACCACAGTCTCTCAGGTAGTTATAGAGTAAGTAACAAAGGTGAACCTTAGACTAGACTTGGGAGAAAGTTCTGGTTTTAAGCTCTTAGTCACATCCTGATGCTACACCAGCCTGAAATGAGGAACTGGGTGCCAAATCAAAAGTCTCTTTCTACTGCCTCTAACTTCAACAAGACTCCTGGATACATTATACCATCACGTTCATGGTATCTCGTTAGACAGAGCTCATCTTTGGGAGCTTGGGGATGGGGTCAACTTGAGCAGTATATGGGAAATGAAAGTCTCACGTGCTCAAAAGCAGTGTTGCAGAGGAGGTTTTAGTGTAGAAGAAGGGATGGAAAGGATGTAAGAGCTCAAGGATGGGGAGAAGGGCTGTGACACGCAATCTGGGCAAGAGACAGTCGTTATAATCAGGAAACCACAGCAAATGATTGTGTTTTCACTGGGTCTGCACAGGAATGGACCTGTCAAGAATCAGGCATGGATGGAGGAGGATGGTGGGTAGCTAACTCTCACTGCAGGACTGTTTGTTGCTACTGATAAGTTAAGGGGAAGGAGGGATATTGCCTTTAATTGTGCAGCCCTTTGTGACACCACCAGACTCCAATGGACAGTTTCAATCCCATGAACACACACATGGCCCTGATAAAACCGAATGGGTCATAAAATCAACCCAAATAGCATGAAGCCTGGAAGGGAACTCATTGGAGAAGGGGGTTGAGATGGGAGGGAGATAAGAAAGGATAGGGTGAGTAATCAGAATGTATTTCTTCACTTGTATGAAATAGTCAAAGGACTAACTTAATTTGAAGTGGATTGGGCTTTCCTAGGGAGCATGTGGGAACTTTGAATGAGATATTTAGAACTCAGAGGTGCTGAAGTTCAAATAAGAGATAAAATATGGAAGGTGCATCAGCCTCAATGGCAGAAGACAATCCCAGCTGTCACTGCTGAAGGAGATGTCCAAATAGCTGAGTGCATGCCCTTTTGGCTGGGGCAGAGGAGGCCAGGTGGAAAACAGTCTGCTCATGCTACTCGGTTACAGAACTATACCAGACGGTTCCACTGTCCATATCTGATGGGCCTCTGTGTACCCTTTGGAGCTTTGCTACTTTATATCAGCATGCTGGTCCCTACCAGTCTTTCCTGCATTATGTGACCCCTGTTTGCCCTTTATTCTCATCCAGGCTTCTCCCCTCTTATCTTCTGCACTCCAGAATATAGTCTTTGTTCAATTATTTTTTAGAATTACATTTGATTGATTGATTGATTGATTGACTTTTGTGGTTTGTAATGTGGGGCTAATATGTGTCACAGAACCCATGTGAAGATCAGAGGACTACTTGATCTAACACATGGATTTTGGGAATCAAACTCAAGTTGTTTAGCCTAATAACAAATAGTCAAAGGGCAAAGCAAGCTGCTTTATCCACTGAGTCTTCCTAGTTTTTCTAAGCACTACTTATTTCTTTATGGGGGAGTATACGTGTGCATGATACATGTGTGAGTGTCAGGGAACAGCTTAGAGGGCCGCATCTCAAATCCCTTTCACCTTTTGTTTGAGACACGGCCTCTCATTGGCCTGGAAGCTTTTCATATAGTCCAGGCTAGCTTTCCCACAATTATCTAATGGTCTACCTATGTGCATCTTCCACATCAGCATCACTGGATGACATGTGCACATCACAGGACATAGCTTTTTATAATAGATTATAGGGATCTGATCTCAGGACTTCCTGCTTGCAGGGCACGGACATTACCAATTGAGCTGCCTCTAAAGTTTCTCATTTAACACTTGAACTTACTTCAAGTTGCCCCCAACCTCAGGGCCTTTGTTCATCATGAGCAACCATATGTTTCAGCTTAACATATAGACATCTTTTAAGTTGCAGCTTGAATCTTACTTGCTAGAGAGACCATCCTATCTACCAAAGTAGCATACATTCCCAAGATTTCCGCTTTGATTGTGATTTGTGATTTGCAGGTACAACCTGCAGACATGCATGCCCTTGTCTGTAAGTTTAATATTTACCATCCTAATGGATGCCAAATGACAGACATGTCTTTTTTTTATTTATTTTTATTTATTTTTTATTTTTTTTAATTTATTTATTTATTAAGGATTTCTGCCTCGTCCCCACAACCGCTTCCCATTTCCCTCCCCCACCCCCGATCAAGTCCCCCCCCCCTCATCTGCTCGAAGAGCAATCAGGGTTCCCTGACCTGTGGGAAGCCCAAGGACTGCCCACCTCCATCGAGGTCTCGTAAGGTGAGCACCCAAACTGCCTAGGCTCCCACAAAGCCAGTACGTGCAGTAGGATCAAAAACCCACTGCAATTGTTCTTGAATTCTCAGTATAGAAAACACTAACCTGAGTGAGGTAAGCCAGACCCAAAAAGAGGAACATGGGATGTACTCACTCATATTTGGTTTCTAGCCATAAATAAAGGACATTGAGCCTATAATTCATGTTCCTAGAGAAGCTAAATAAGGTGAATCCAAAGACAAACACATAGGCATCCTCAGGAATATTAACCTTCATCAGGCGATGAAAGGAGACAGAGACAGAGACCCACACGGGAGCACCGGACAGAAATCTCAAGGTCCAAATCAGGAGCAGAAGGAGACGGAGCACGAGCAAGGAACTCAGGACCACGAGGGGTGCACCCACACACTAAGACAATGGGGATGTTCTATTGGGAATCTCACCAAGGCCAGCTGGCCTAGGCCTGAAAAAGCATGGGATAAATCCGGACTAGCTGAACATAGCGGACAATGAGGAATACAGACATGTCTGTTTTGATGCTCACCGTGTCCCCAGATCTTAGCACACACTGATGTTCAACAATATTTGTTGAACAAATACGAGGATGCTTTGTCTGATCAGTGGACAGATAGATGGATAGATGTTTCTGTGAATGAATGGATCAATAGACAGCTGATCCTAGATTATTAATTTTATTATTTAACTTAAATGGGTAGAGGGATCCTAGGTTATTATTTTTCCTTGCCCACTTTTTTCTAAGAGTAAATTATATATTAGGACTGTGCTCTCAGAAGATAAAAGTCAGGTAAAATAGAGGAAAAATTGTGTGATCTACAATCCTCACTAACAAAATAGCAGGCCATTCTCTTCTTGTGGTTCATATAGACAAGAATTTCACAACTCCCTCGGGGAGCTCTTTTTACTTTGGACACTCCAGTTGCCAGGAGTTCCTTGACGCTTCATTGGAAAGAGCCCTGTATATTAGGTTCTTCTAATTCCTGCTGATCAATCCTTGAGGTCACATAATCTTGTCTTCTTTTCTCCTTTTAGAAATAAAATGACTTCCTCTGACCTGTCCTCCTGATCTCTTGAACAAATAGGGTCAAGCAGAAACACATTCGCCGGTCTTCTGGCACTTGGCTGTAGCCACACTAGCCACCAGCAGGCAATAGCAGCCCCACTGTTGTCCCTAGCCTTGAGGAGAATGCAGCTGGCTTCACAGACTCCTGCTGGGTGCGCAGGAGTGGCAGTTAGAAAAATCAGCCTTGATTTGATTTGCAAACTGAGCCGAGTCATTGAGACAAAATAAATCCGGAAACCCATAAAGCCATTTGCAGAGTTGCTTTAAAAAAGACAGCCACAGTTTTAGTCTAGTAAACACTCTAACAATCCCATTAAAGCAGCCCCCTTGGAGTAGGTGCTGAGAGTGAAGTCTCAGAATAATGAAGCATGAGACACAGGGCCAGTGGCACCAACAGTTCTGTCTTGTCCATTAAGGATGGACTAAACCCATTGTCCATAGACAACAGGCAAAAGGCATGGACAATGGCCTTTTGTAAATGTGCCATCTTTTGGCAAGTCTGAGCCTGAAGTGAGCCATTTTACCCAGCGTTTCTCTCTCCTCTCTCCATAATGGATCCTCACTCCTACAGGAACTGACAGGGACAATCAATAGCCCTTCTTTAAAGAGATGCCCTCATTTTGCAGATGCTAAGACTGGGGACAGGAGGATGATGTGTTCATGGCTTCCTTATCCACAGAAGAACAGGCCACATGTGATACAACAATCCAAGAGCAATGTAAAAATCGTCTTCTCTATGTAGGAAACTGCCAGCCGCACTGGCCCAATTCTACTTGAAAGGTTTTCTTGCACATCCTGGAGAGTTTGCTTGAAATCGTGAGACTCAGACACCTGGCTTCAAATCCTGTCTCCAAGTTCAGTTGCTTGGCCTGGGACAAGTCACTTACCATCTCCGAGGCTAGCGCATCACTTTGAAAGCGGATATCATTAACTCTTTCTGTCACTCACCCAAGCGTATGATAGATTAGACAAGGAGCTTCCACCCTTCATTTGACTGTACAGGTCTTTATAGATCTTGGATCTCTGTAGAAGGCCATAGACTATACCCTAGACATTTCACATGCAATTATATCCTTCTGCCATGTGTCAGAGGGACTCAGATTAGAATCAAGGTGGAGAAGCTCAAAGTGTACAGAGATGATGTTGCCCTTTGCACCGTCTGAAGATCATTTGCTCATATAAAAACCTTACCCGGACATTTAACATATACACATATACATATCCATGTCCAGGCACTGTTCTTTCCTCCAAACCTGCTCAGCAGTATCAGAAGAGTCCCAAGAACACAGCATATCCAAGCCTAGCTATGGAAGCTGAACAGGGACATAATGAAATACCTATTGCGAGAGAAAAACATAGTCCAGTGAGAAAATCCTGACTGTTTTCCAGTCTTTTGAACTCTTTCAAACTGTGGGAAAAGGAACTAGAGGCATGAGTTTGGAGGATTGAGACATAGTGCTGCTGTTCTTCCCTAGCTGAGACTAACGGATGAATATTCTGGGCTTGGAGTTGTGTAATAAAACAAAATCCCTTTGACCTTTACCACCCCTTATTCTGCCCTGTTTCCATCTCTATTCTTAATAATATAGCTTTTCTGAGGGTTGTATGAGAAGATGAAAGATTACAACATAATGGACACCATAAAATAACCTTAAGGTCTTGAAAAATCCTAACCCTTTCTTTAATAATTTTCTTGATGCAACAGCTGGCATATATTTCTGGTCTTGTTTGTGTTTTCCTGTCTTCTTCCACCCTAGACAAGTGCAAACTGCATTCTTCCATACACACCTCCCCCGCACCCCACTCACAAAGGCCAAAGCTGGTACAACAGAGGCTAGGAAAGCTAAAGTCAACACAGACTCTTGTCCTCCAAGTACATTCCTGAAGACATGAGATACCTGGATTGGCTTTAGCTCACATCTGTGCTTCCAAAGAACTTAGCCTCTTAAAGGGAAAATGAGACCTAGGAGGGAAGGATGGGGAAATTTGGAATAGGCTAAAGATGCAGGTTAAAAATTAAAAGAATTTAAACCCCATCAGTGGGCTCTCAAATGGGGGGAGGGATCCCAGAATTTAAATACCTATGTGCTCTAGTATTACAAGACTTTTCTTAGTGAGATGTGAGCCCACATCTGTTCACCTCAGATCGGGTACCAATGGTGCAACACAAATCTAGCTTAGAGAGTCAGTGGGATTTTTGCGGTAACCAATGGAAGTAGGGGAGGCTCAAAAGCAGCTGCCTCCCGCAAAAGCCTCCCCCTAGCATGGATGAAAGCTCATGAACACTGTGTCCCTGGAGCTGTCTGTGTGACCTGTGCACAGCTCTGCTGGTCAGAATCTCCTCTCCCCAGCAATTGGCACAGCTCATGTCATCTTGGAGGCCGCCCTGTGGATCTTGTTTCAGGAGCTTCCTAAGATTTATAATTTTCATTTACTCCCTGAGTGTTAACTCGCCTCCCTCCAGGAGGAAACTGTCCAGGTGAGGGGGTTAGCTACATGGCAGTCAGTCATAGGACTCTGTGTAGAGATGTGGTGATGAGAGGTTACAGTGTGTTGAAAGAAATAAGGCATGGCCTTCATCAGGTGCTAAATAAATGCTGGCCGTTGTTATTATCTCCACTCCAGAAATGAACCCATGTAAGCTCAGGAGAATACAACCTTCGGGTCTCCAGGAATGCTGCTCAGAGATGACTCCATATCACTAATGAATTTTTTTCTCTATCATAAGATATTCCATGAACCACCAGTAGGATTGTTTAGCTTCTGTTCGTTAACCCTTCTCCATATCCTTTTCCTACTGATGATTGGTATGTGTGCTTTCAGGTTGTAACAAGCATTGTATCTCTTCAGGGGTATTTAAGTTAAGATCTAAAATCTGGAGCAGAAACTGAGGAGGCTTGAGGAGCTCTTAGCTCTCTTCACTTCCATACCAAAACTGAAAAATTAGTTTGTCTTCAAGCTTGTCTTCTCCAGGGCTAGCTGTAGCCCAGTAGTATCTCTCTATACTTGACATTCATTGCTTTGAAAAGAACATGTCAGAGGCTTCCACATTCTAGCCTTCTTTTTATTTACAGTCTCAAGGTTTTGTTTTTATCATGTTTGCTTAAGTCTATAAATATGCCAAACAAATTCTGTGCAAAGATACATAACAAACCCTCTGGTCTTTGAAAAATTAGGTGGTGCAGGAGAAGGAAGACCATGCCACCTCCTCTTCAAATGGGTTAGTCAGGATAGGATTAGCTTTGCTGCAATAACAAGTTACAGCCAAATCTTAGTAGCTTAAATATCTCACTCAGACATGACTAATGTTGTTTCCACTCCATGTCCTTGACAAGAGGACATGATAGAGACTAACTTTCAGGTGACTTGGTCTCTTCTGTGCATCTCAGAAGAGAAATGGCACTGGTGAAGGGTATTTCCAGTTCCGTGTGTGGGTCCTACTCCTATTTCCATTTCCCTGTTCTGCTAAGATCTATAATCCACACCTTACCTCTGCTTCTCACTCACCAGAAGAGCCTCTGTCTCTCCCTGGGTCCTTATACCTGCTAGCTGAGCATCACGCCAGATTAGTAGCCCTGGAAGGTAAAGCAAGGGAGCCTCCACCAGGCTCTGCCGGCTAAATGAAGACTTGTGCTGCCCTCCTTAAACTCAGTTTACAAGATACCTATTATTACCTGCATGGTTTGGACAAAGAGCCTGACTTCGAAGTACCTACAATTTTCCAAGTGACATGCCTGGTAAATGAAAAATACCGAGCCAGAGTTTTATGTACCCAGTTAGCTTTTATTGCTTGTTTATTAAGTGAAATTTCATATTGATATGTGGCCCCTTATTCTCTAGAGGTGGCGAAGTTCATCTTTGGGTTTGCACAGGATTGGATTCTAGGCCAGCAAAGGTGTTTAACTGCTTTGCATCTCAATGCCGGCATCCCCGGACTGACAACAGCAATGCTGCTTATTTCCCTGACCTAATATAAGAACCTAGCAAAGTAGTGCGTACCAAGTACT
This sequence comes from Microtus oregoni, assembly GCF_018167655.1. Classification (NCBI taxonomy): domain Eukaryota; kingdom Metazoa; phylum Chordata; class Mammalia; order Rodentia; family Cricetidae; genus Microtus; species Microtus oregoni. Next base: position 8,200,091 of record NW_024543079.1, read on the forward strand.
CTGTGTGGTAGCCGGCTTATAATACACACTCAGCAAATGGTAGGCACTGACAGAGCTAATACACATATACCAATATAGCGTAGGAAGTCTAAAATGACTGTTTGCTGGGGATGCCATTGGAGCAGGAAGGGAAATTTCAAAACTAACCAAAGAAAAAAATAGTACAGGCTTTCTCGGAGTGTGTGGGCACAAAGCCAAGCTTTGAAGCGGGAGTAAAAATGAACACAGAGGATGGTATTAGGGTTAGAAAGGAGGTTTCCAAGTCAAAGAAGTAGATATGTGACTCCTCAGAGGACGGGATGTTCAACATGCCATGTAATAAGAGTTAGGAGCAGTCCTGAGGGAAAAGGTACTGGGGTTGGAGAGGTGTCTCAGTGGTTAGCCAAGACTACTGTCCTCTTATTACTGAGTCCCAGCATTCACATCAGGCCACTCACAACTGCTTTCAACTCCAGAACCAAGGGAATCTGATGCCTCTGGCCCCAAGGGTACCTACACTGGTTGTAACACCCGATGCTGTGTTACACCCTCGGTACAGTTTGTGCGCCACTGTGCCGTACGCTACGCGAGTCTGCGAGTCTGGCAAGGGCCTGGAGATTGAAAAAACACACAAAGAGACCTGGGTCATTCGATAAAAGATCAGCCGAATGCCGTTTTTGGTTTGTTTTTTTTTTTTTTTTGGAGGGCAGAAATTTATTTATTTATTTATTTTTTTGGCTTTTCAGACTTTTTATTTTTTTTATTTAAATTTATTTATTTATTAAGGATTTAAATTGAAGAAGACACCGAATGCCGTTTATTCAGACTTGGGGAAGTCCTTATCTACCTAACTACACAAGGACCTCCGCCCAGGCAGGTGGGAAATTACCACACCAACAATGGAGTCAATGCCCTACAGCTAATCACCAGGCGGGGAAGGGACAGTACAGGAACAAACAGAATGCTTTGTCAGCTGACCAGAAACTGTCCTCGAGATGCACCCCAGGAACAAGGGCAGACCCAGGCCCTACAACTGGTGAACACGTACTTCCCACATAAGCGTGTAGTGAAAATAATAAAAATAAATATTTAAAAAGAGAAAGAGAAGTACTATGCAAAGTCACTCAGCACTAAATATAGCCCATGATTCTCATTCTCTCCTCTCTCTCTCTCTCTCTCTCTCTCTCTCTCTCCCTTTCTCCAGTGAGAGTTATGGCTGGGAATGCTTAAGCAGACTCCTTTTTCAGTAGGGTACCCTAGCTGCAGCCTTGATAGGGGATGGGGAAGATGAACTGAGGTAGGAACCAGGCTGCAGAGAGGACACTTAAGATGCTGCTGAAGGAGGCCGTGTAGTAGTATGAGTCTTGTCCTCCCTCAGCCGTTTGTTTCTTCTTCTGACTTGTGAGGTCAACAGTACTTGTCTCACCTGCCTCATAGGGCCTGGAGGAAAACAGACTAATAGAAAATAGCCGCTTAGAACAGGGGTTAGCAAACTTTCCTATAAAAGACAAAGTAGTGAATAACTTCAATTTGTAGGCCTCAAGGTCTTTCTCCTACCTATCGGCTTTGTCACCACAGCACAAAAGCAATTATAGAAATACATAGGAGGACATTTGTCTTAAAATAAAACTCTGAGCATGAAAAGTTCTAATGTATATAATTTTCATACATGTTGTAGTTTCACCTCTTTCCTGTGATAAAACACTCTGGCCAAAAGCAAGCTGGGGCAGGAGTTTGTTTCACTTTATTGGTTATAGTCCATCACTGTGGAAAGCCGAAGCAGGAGCTTGAAGCAGAAACCACAGAAGAACACTGCCTGCCAGCAGACTCACAGGCTCACACTCAGCTGGCATTCTGGTGCAGTCCAGAACCCCCTGCCTAGAGAGTGATGCTTCCCACAGAGGGCGGAGCCCTGCTGCATCTATCGCAGCCAAGACAAACCTCAGAGAGATGCTCACAGGCTGTTCAAATCTGAACAAGCACTCAACTCAGATTCCCTTCTCCGCTGCCTCTAGGTTATGACACTTTGGCAGTTAAAGCTACTTAGTACGGCATAGTGCAAAATATTAGTCATATTCTTCCTGAACCACTGAAAGATCTGAGAGCCATTTTTGCCATATACCCACACAGGAAATAGCGTAGGTACCAGACTTGGGTCACAAGCGCACCACTGACTTAGAAAATGCTTTGGAATGGACAAAGCTTCACGTCTTTCAGAACAGAGAGTTATGATCAATACACATGGACGGTTTTATAGCTGCCAATTGGCTGTTGGTCAAGGTTGCCTCTTGTATCATCTTGGAAATAATTTATTTTTTGTTTACCACTTCATCTAGGACACACACACATTATCACTCTCAACATTTTGAATAAAGAGCTTGTGCAGTTTTGCTGATAAATGACCTGGGAACCTTGTAGTCTGTGACTGAGAGTGTAACACTTGCTAGGATTTTTGTGTCACTTTCTGTAGACACTTGAGCAGACAGGAACATTAAAGTTACGCAAATGGGGCTTTGAATGCAACCTCTGCTAGTTACTATTTTTGTAACCTTGACCAAGTTGTAAATTTTTTTGAGTCACGACTTCTTCATTAATTTATTCATTTACCTGACAAATATTGAGTACCTACTATGTACCAGATGCAGTAGAGGGCAACAGAAACATATTAATCAGTGAGACACATCACCTACCTTCAAGCAGACTCCAGAGTAAAGGAGAAAGCATCCTTTCACAATACGGGGAGGTTGCTGCAATGAGAAAGGAAGGGACTAGGAGGAAGTTACGGGAAGACAAGGGAGGCACATCTGCAGGACCCTTGAGGGAAGAGACAAGCTGATTCCTCAAAGGTTAGCAGTTGTCTGCTGGGGGAAGAGGCAGGAGGAAATACATGCCAGACGAGTGGCTGGCCCAGGCATGGTCTAGAGACAAGACAGCAGGGGCTGTTCATCATGGGAATGTGTTGACAACAGGGCAGAGGGTAGGGTGATGGGAGTGGAGAGAGATGAGCATGGCCCAGAAAGCTGGAAACTCATCACCAATAGTCTGTGAGCTGTGCCGAGGGGTTTACCTGTGAAGACAGTGAGGAAAATGATGTTGCACTCAAAGGTAGAGGCTCAGTAGGAGGGGAGGAAGAGCAGAAGCTGCGAGCCCATCTGAAGCTGTTGAGATGATCCAAATGCAGTTTAGGATGGCTGGAGAAAGAGGGACTGACGCTGGAGGGAAGAGATCTTGGCCAGTTTCCTTAGAGCAAAATCAGGAAGAGCAGGCGACCAGTGACAAATGGGATATCATGTTAAAAAAAAGGGGGGGAGGGTAGAAGGTAGATGACCTTACTAATAAGGGTGAGGGTAGTCACCCTGGTTTCTCCACAGAGATGCTGTGTGGGTGGAGGCACCATTTGCAAAGACTAGAAAGACTGGGGGAGATGCACTTTGGCTGGAGAAGTGACAGGTTCGTTTGTACTATCACCGACCTTTCCAGTTGTCCTATTTCTTGGGAACACTGTATGTGAGGTACTGGCAGAGTACCTGACATGTCATGCGTGCTTGATAAATGGTGACTCTTACTCTTTTGTCATTTTAAAAAAATCTATTTCAGGCCCCTGTTTTGGTAAAGTGTGATGTTCTTTTGTTGTTTAGTATAAGCTCTTCAGAGCCAGAAGAATTACAGTCTTGCTCATTGTACCACATGTGTTCATGTGTGTTTCTTTCTCTCCTTCTCTTCTGCATGCTGCCTGGGGATTGGCTTCCTTGTGGTCAGCACCAATGGGCAGCGCCCAGGTGACCCCTGGGACTCCACTCTGCCTTCTCACCACAGGTGATCACCAGAGCCCTGGGCAGGAGGGAGGGAATGGCCCAGGGCACGTGCTCCATGGGTTCTCCAGGCCAGGTGCACCAGAGTTAAGTTGGCAGTTCCTTCACCATATCCTCCACCCACCTACCTGCCCATCCACCCCTTCATCCACCCAACCACCATTCTGTTCTCTCCACCTACCTATTCATACAGCCCCCTGTCCACCCATTCACTCCTTCTACCTACTGTGTACCAGGCATTGTTCTAAGTATTGAGGAATACAATAACAAGCAAAAAGGACAAGTTCTGATGCCTTAGCTGGTTGATGAAAAGATTGCACAAGTAAATGTGCAGTTCTCACTAATGCTAAGGAGAGGTGCATGTGATACTTCACACACACACACACACACACACACACACACACACACACCTACACCTGGAACTAAGGAAGTGTTTCACGGAAGACATGACAACTGACGGCAGAAGAGAGCTGATCTAGCAGGCCATTTTTAAGGAATGAATAGGTTTGACCACAACCTCAGCTCTACCCTTGGCCCTGATACATCCTTTAGTTGTGACTGGCCCCACATTTCCTTTCTGTTAGGAAGGAATAATAATACTTGCCTCTTTGGGGACACTGTTACCGTTATGAACTCTACAAATTCAGATTCCTCTGAAATTGCAATCTGAGACTAAATGAGATAATAAATGTCAAAGAAGCCGGATTAGAAGTGTCCAACCTAGTGTGAGAATTTGTTTGGTTGTAAATGAGACCCACCTATTTTCCTCAAACACAGCATAAGTAGAGTTCATTTCACATAAATACATACCATTATTCAAAAGATGCAAAGCCCTCACATCAAAAGCCAATGCCCATTCAGAACATGGAAAAGACAGATAGCCTGCTAACCATCCCTGTTCTTCCTCAAGAATCCGCTTCTGACAAACGGAGAGCTTCCTGAGACACTTTACATATTTACCCACAGTCTTTATTAAAGGTCTCACCTGTCCCAATCACTGACTGCCCCACAAATAGTGCTGAGAAATAGTGTAATAGGGAAGGATGACACGTGCCTTTTCATCGGCTCCACCCCTTCCCAAACCCAGATACACCACCTGACCCTGTGATGGGGATTCCGGTGCAGACTGTGCATTGAGAAGTGTGCTCAGACAGAAAGGAGATAGATAGAGGATAGGACAAAGGACAAAGTGTGGCCTGTGTTAGAGCCCTGGGGATGAGGCGTCTCTGGAATATGGTTGTGCCATAGGTTGGGCCCATGTGTTAATCACCATGGGCTGTCATGAGTGTGCACAGCCTTCTAGAGAGGAGGTATCTATGAACCATGTAGAGTCATCATCTACTGTGGCTGGGGAGTAGATACACCAATCAAATGAAGGCGATTTGAATGGAGCCTCTGTAGCATCTGCTGTGGTCCTGTGTTGGCCCTGCTATTTGTATTGCCATTAAATACCCTATTCCAGTGTGCCCTTGGCAACATTCAGTCACGCCTCGATATGGAAACTTAGCCTATGGATAGGCTTATTTTTGCACTGGGAACCAAGTACCATGTTTATTTCATACTATCACATTAAAGATTGAATTTAATAACCTCAGAGAATGCCCTAAACACAAAATGAGAGTTCCCATCCTTCTCCAAAACATGCCCACCATCCTCACCCTTCCTCAAGGGAGGCAAAGTCACAGATACACACATGAGAGCATGCGGAAAGACAGTGAGGGGAAAGTGACTCTCGCCTCTGTCCCCAAACTGGATTTATGAAGAAACAGTGCCTCCCTGGAGTGTGTATGAGCAATTCCATTTATGCTAGCCATTGTTCTCTGGGCTCTATTCGAGTCAAACAGTGAGATTATGTTTTCTTTAACCAGAGCCAATCCCATATCGGGCACATTTGTTCTTACTTTTCGCCTTCTGAGGCATCTGAATGGTCCTCCTCTGACAGGTTTATTTTATTGGGCTCCATTTCTTCCCACCCATTTCCCAACTTCTTTTGATAGGTGAGGCACCTGTGAGGTTTTGTTTTCTTCCTCAGAGCAGGCTGTCCCTCTCAAATGGTGCTTTTGTTAATGTCCTTTCCCTGGTGCTAATAATGGCTAATGTAAATAATAACTGCCTGGTCTGAGTGATGAGTTTATTGGGCTGTAAGTTCAGGTGGCTGTGTGCATAGCAGCTCCAGCATGGTGCTGTGCACAACCACGTGGGATGTAGCGTGCATGGCCCAGCCTTGGCAGCGAGTGGAGGCTGATTTCAGCTCTCAACCCTGCCACTTTCTGGTCTGGTGGTCCAGCTGAGTTTTCCTTTGTTGAACTTGATCTCCTCCTGTGGAGAAGTGGGATCAGTCATACCTGCTGCCAGGGTTAATAAAAAGAAAGTACTAGTGTTATCATTGCTTGAGAGTCTCTGCCAAGCCAACTCTTCAGGTGTCCCTGTACCGCGAGACTTCCCTTCAAGGAATCCCTGCGCTAGACCAAGGCATCTGACCTTGGCATGGCTGATATCTGGGCCTGAATTGTTTTCAGTGGCTGCAGTCCAACCTGTGTACCGTGGGATGTTTAGAGAATCCCCGTTCTCTACGAGATGCCATTTGCATGTCAGCCCCAATTGTCACAACCTAATATATCCAGACATTCTCAGATGTCCCCTAAGGAGCAAAATAAGCCTCTACAAATAGCTTTTTAAAAGCTCCAGCACATCACTGTTCAATAGAAATATAATTTCATCGGTGGATATAATTTCTAAATTTTGAAATCCCATTATGAAAATAAAAGAAACTTGAATTTAATTTTAATAATATAACCTATTTCATCTAACATGCCCCAAATACTATTTAATAAGTAATCAATATTTTACAAAACTATTAAGTGGAACAGATTTCACATTCTTGTTTTTGTACTGTCTGATATCTGATTTTTTTTTTTACATTTAGAGTGTGTGTCAATTCAGATGATATGTTTTAAACAGTTAAAATGAAAGCAATATTAAAGAAATAAAACTTGAGGGTAGGGGAGACGGCTTAGTCAGTAAAGAGTCTGCCATAAAAGCCTAAGAACTGGGTTTGTGTCCCCAGAACTGAGATGACAACCTGGTTGGAGGAGCTCACTCCCATGATCTCAGCAGCAAGAGGTAGAGATAGGTAGGTCCCTGAGGCTCAAGGGCCACCTAAACTTGATGAATCTAGAAACTTCAGATTCAAAAGAGTCCCTGTCTCAAAAAAAAAATCAATCAATAAATCTATCTATCTATTAATAAAATTAACCCTGATTCAGGAGAGCACCAACATCAACCTCCAGCCTCTACATTAAGCAAACCATGTAAGTCCATCTTTTCACACACATGTACATACACTGACACCACCAGCTACACACATACCACATACACCACACACACACATACAAAACATTATATGCAACAAGTAAACATGCTCTTCATTGCCTCAATTTTAAATTTCAAAATAATTGAAATAAAAATAACGCATTTCAAGTGTAGGATGATATGCGCGCATGGCTCAGTGAGTACCGTTTGGCACAGTACAAATGTACAGAGGAAATGTGACTTTATCTTCTTGGTCCCTGCTTGGGGAGCAAAGGAGCAAATGAGCAGAGTCCAGGTTCTGGAATTATTCTCTCCCTTTTATGTCACACCCCAGGGGGTGTTTCTCCTTGTTAGGCATTATGTTTGGTTGTTTAGTGTGCATGTGGGGATTTTGTATTAGGTAGAGAGCTGAGAAGTTTCCTTGGAGAAAAATGAGACAAAAGCTTCCCTGGCCAAGACTGCCCATTTTTCTCTAGAAGGCTGACCTGAGGCTACAGTGGACAACTGACCAGTCAATTAACATTTCCCCTGTAGGAACTCAGTCTACTTCAGCCCCACCAGTGCAGAAAGAATGCCTCGTCTCCACCCTTCTCTTTCCTAGCCAAGCCTCTGCCTCTAGACCCAATTGAGGATGGGCAGTGTCTGGCCAGAGGCCAGAGTCGGGGATTAAAGGCAATCTCCAATACCATTTTCCTCTCACTGTCTTGACCATGCTCAGTGCCCCATTGTTAATTTGTCCACAAGAAGGGCTTTAGCCCAAGCCTTCTCCTGAAGCCCCAAATATATTTATTGAAACTGGGGGACCCTGAGAAAATTATCCCAACTTTATAAAGCCCAGATTACTCATTTATGAAGTCAGAAGTCATGTAGTTGTGTTCAGGTCTGGGTGGTTCAGTGGTGATGAGGTGCAGCTGGAAAAATGAATGTACTCCTAACCAAGGCTGGCAGGTGCTGGTTAGACCTTCCTTGGCACCCATTTCTTTTCTGTGTATCTCTTGCTAAAGCCATTACTATTGTTTCCTCATTGGGGCTTTGCTTTGTGACAAGATTCAGGTTCTAATGATACTCCTTGAAGGTGCTCGGACATAGCCCCTAGAATGTTGTTTCAGGAACATTACAGGCCTACGTACAAAGAGCTGTGGGCTTTGGAACAGGGCTCTGAGGGCAGAACGAAGGCAATGAGACCTAACAGCCACCTCCCAAAGTCACTGACTGGGCCCCACAGCCTTGAAAACCCAGAGGCCATGAGAGCTCACCCATGCAGCTCGTGCCGCTGGTGGCAGCAAACAGATGGAATGAGAATAGGAGCTGGAGGCAACCCTGGGTGAAGCTACATGCTGAATGCTCACCATTCTGGATGGTGTTTGGTGAGGAAAGGAAGGGCGGACTCTGGGGAAATCTCAGCCTTGGAGACCAGCCATAGAGAAGTGGCTGTTCCAAGGGCCCCGTGGCTTCAAGGAAGTCTGACAGTATGATAAAAAGAACAGTAAAATGAATAATGTCTGTTCCATGCTTCAATGTGTTATGGGAAAATGCTCGGTGTTTCTGTTAATAGCTCATGTAAAAGTTCCCAAATCTCTACCAAGTCAGGTGCTGCTCTGGTTTTACAGAGCAGGCATCTGAAGCTTAAGTAACCAAATAAATAAACCACAGAGTTTGGAAAGGATGGCACCAGGATTCAAGCCCGGGCCTCTCTAGGCAGTCCAAGTTTACTTACCACACTGTCTGCCAGTCTTCGTGAGCGCCTGTGATGAGCCAAGTCCTGGGGATCCTACAGCAGTGTCCCTTAGGATTGTGTCTCAAAGGCCATGTGACTCCAGAGCTGCTGCTCCACTTCTTTATCTGCAAAACAGAAATACTAACGTTGTCTAGCTGTAGAGAGAACAAGGGAGACGGTCTCCATTATCTTACGCATCCATTACTGTTATTAAAACCTAAACCCATTTTCTAGATGAAGAAGCTGTGACCCAGAAAGGACCAGGCAAACGGTCAAGCTCTCCAGTGGCCAGGCAACAGCTATAGTGTCTGGGACAAGTGAAAAATAGGAAGGAAGGGGGTAACTATCAAGGCACGGGATAGAGGCATCTGAAGAGTCAGATAGAATTTATAAATTCTGGTGCATAATGAAGCTGAGATACAGCTAAAAGTCTGTACCGAATTGCACAGCCTTGCTGTGACAACCCAAAGCAAGAGATGAGGGCAAAGAGCTAAGGAGGCACAATACGAAGATCCCGTTGACCTCACACCCCTCCATTCAACCAGTTTCTTAGTTGCTATCAGCATAGACCAGGACTGTGGCTGCAGTTTAAGATCAGACACCCCGGTAGTGGGTCAGGGATGGGGAGCATGAAGGACTTTCTTTGGTGCTGTTCTTAGGCCACACGTGTGTCTCCAGCACTTGACAACTGAACCAGATTCTGTCTTTATCCATGGTCCATTCAAAGTATGACAAGAAAGGAAGCTGCTGGTCCATCATTTGGGCTGCATTTTTTGTTACCAAACCTCTCAACAGAATCGGTAGATTTGTCCAGACATGACATACAGGGTTCTCTCCGGTTGCACTCAAACGCTCATTCTGGCTTCAAAACAGCATCTAGCTGAGCGACTTCTATGGCTGAGGTTTTCATGACACCATTTCACTCCTGGGCTATTTCCTTTAGGCCAAGCAGAAGTCAAGCCATAGTCTTGTACTCCAAACCGCCATCAAATTCAGATTCAGAAACTCAGTGCCATCCATCTCCTCTCTCCTTCTCCATCTTTTGTAGCTGTTATTTTGCTCTTTTGGGGCCCCTTCACCCAGCTTCCAAATAAATACATGGAGACATATTCTTACTAACGAATGCCCTCCCTTAGCTTGGCTTATTTCTAACCAGTTTTTCTTAAATTACCCCATCTACCTTTTTCCTCTGGGCTTTTACTTTTCTCCTTTCTGTATATCTTTCCTTCTTATTCCATGTCTGACTGTGTGTCTGTGTGGCTGTCCCCTGACATCCTCCTCCTCTCCTTTTCTCACTCTTCCTGATTCTCATTCTTTCTATTTATTCCCTCTGCCTGCCAGCTCTGCCTACTCTTTCTCCTGCCTAACTACTGGCCATTCAGCTCTTTATTGGAATAGTTTTAGATAGGCAAAGTAACACAGCTTCACAGAGTTAAACAAATGCAGCATAAAAGAACACAACACATCTTTGCATCATTAAGCAAATGTTCCACAGCATAAGCGGATGGAGCACATGTCTGACTAGTATTCCAGAGCAATCTTTTTTTTTTTCCAGAGCAATCTTTGATCTATGATCTGCCAGCTCATTTGGCTCATGCTACCTCTCCGATGGCTCTGGATCTCTTTCCCTTCCGTGTGCAGCGCTCGTGCCCGGGTCTACTGAAGTCATACTTAATTTACTGCTACGGCTTCATAGTTGGGTTGGTCAGCTTCACAGTCCTCCTCTTTCAGCGTGTCTCCCCACAGATGCCCGAGTCATCCTTCAAAGAGAAGAGTCTGATTCTGATTGACACATGCCCAAAGCTTCTCCTGCACTGTGGACAGACAGCTTGCCTCTACCTTCTCAATCACTCTGACTTTCTTTCCTCTTCTGCCCTCTTTATCTCTTCCATCCTGATCACATAAGTACTTGCCTTTCTCACCTCATGTCTTCCTTTGCTGGGATGCTCTCCTTCTGTGGTCTGGCTTTCTAAACCTGTAGGAGCTCTATAAAACCTGTTATCTCTGACTGATTCTATGGGAAATGGCCAGCTGCCTCCAGCCCAGAGTGAGGGCTCCGCTTCAACTTGGCACAACCCATAACATGAGCTTGCCTTGGAGCTGGTGGGTTTGTTCTGTCAACTTCTTCCTAGTTTTCAGCAAATATGCAAGTGGTTTTGCTCTTAGCCTCCTGTATGCACTGGCAGATCAAGGGGTAAGAGGTTAATGCTGAGAGAGCATGCACCAGACACAGTACACTGCCTGTTCCTCCTTCTGCAGGGTGATGCTTTATACATCTTACCTGACATGGTTTTCCCAATTTTGTAAGGACCATTGTGCTTCTCTGGGCACAAAATTTCAGCCTACTAGGAACTCTACATGGCCCCGTATACAAAGCCTCCCATACGGACTGGGCGTGATCTTGCTAGCCTAATGTCTGCCCTGGCTTTGCATGGGGCTGGTTTAGAAGAAGCCATGCATGATCAGAGTCATGGGGCGAGACTTGGTGTGTCAGTGTGACCAGCATCAGCCATTGTCACAACTCTAGGCCACTTCTACTCTCATCAGCCCAGCGCCTCTACTAATAGAAGATTTACATTCCCACCCATCCTCTGGGGAAAGGGGATAGATCTGTTTTAATCTGAAACACACTGATTCAGTGTTTCCATTTTTAAAAGCCATGATTCAAAGGCCAGAAAAAAAGAAAACACGTTCATAGTGGATTTGGCTGGAATCTCAGCCATTGCTGCCCTGCTCCACGCTGGTTTATTATCTCACTTGGGTTAGCTGAGCTAATCTGAATTCCATGCTGCATGTTTTCTGGCTCCTCTCTCTGATCCTGCTCATGCTTCTTCTAATCCTAGCTACAGATTTCTCCCTCCCTTTGGGGTTCCTTCTCTCTGTTCCAGGCCCTCTGATACCTACTGAAAACTCTGAAAACTACATGTTGCAGAGGCATGGTTTGGATATGCTGCCCCAGCTGGGCAGATCTTTCTTTGCTTCCTTTCCCACTTCCTGCCCCTCTGAGTCAGGTAGCACAACCATCCCTTGAAGAATCAATTTATCTAGAGTTGTTTATTAAAAGAACTTGCTTTTGAATAAGAGCTTTGGGGAGCATAGGTCCCCAATGTACCCTGCAGTGCTATTCAGGCAGGAAGCCAGGACATGTCGGCCACCCTGAAGGCCCATATTCTCTCTGGCACGCTGTCAGTGGGCCATGACCTCAGCCATGGTCATGCCCTTACCTTTACTTAATGAATTTCTAAGATCCCCATCCTCTCTGCATCCCATTGCTGGGATGCTTGTAGCATCATGACTCAACTAAGTTGTATGTCAAAGTGTCTCCCAAAAGATATGTTGAAGTGGCAATCCCCTGTGACTGAATATTTTTATTTAGCAATAAAAGTCTCCACAATGTGATTAGTTAAAGTGAAGTCAAAAAGTGGACCTTAAACCAGTATGACAGAAGAGGTGAGCATCACATGAAGACACACACAGGCAGAAGAGGGCAATGGCAGTGGTAGAGGCTAGAATCATCTATCTTCAAAGTTTGGAATGCCAGTACTGAAGACTACCAGGAGCTGAGAAGAAATGAGGCAGGCCCTTCCTGGTTGCTGGAAAATGTGGCCCTGGTGGCACGCTGATTGTGGACTTCTGGAAGTGTAAGGATCCACACCTGTTGTTTTAAGCTGCCAGTTATTATCCCAGCCGTGGAAGCTCATATGCTTGCCAACACCGTGACCTTGAGCTTGGGCCAGTGGTCTGTGGTTGAACCTCAAGTGTTATGCCCTCACAGCAGAGAGATCTCCACTGTGAAGAGATCACAACCAAGCATCAATATCTAAGAAACTCCGTGACCTACCCATTTGTCCTCTGGTGTACCTTCGTTTGTTAAATTAGACATTTGACCTAAACTAGTCTCCACTCCATGACTCTGCCCTTACCTTACCGGTATAGTTTCATGTGTCACTAGTCATGGGAGTTGCTGTTGGCCTTCCCCTGCCTCAGCCTTTGCTTTATAGTCAAGACATAGGTCACCTGGCTTCTCTGCCCTGACTGGCTTTTGTACTCTATCATGCCCTGATCCTAGGAGAGCCTCACTTGTTGCACAGTTGCCCTGGGCCCCTACTCAAGTGCGTAGCAAGAACTATAACCAGCTCACTGTGGCCATGTGCTTTCTCATGCCAGCTGCCTGAGAAAGTATAAAGGGACTATTGCTTTGCTGCAGGGCGTCCTAAAAACTGCATGTTCTCACCTACATCTGTTCTTCACACCATATTCTTAGTCCCTGCTGCAGCTCTGGGTTCTCATGTTGGTGACAGCTAAGTGGTGTTGAACCCTCTGGGCTCCAGGCTCAATGCACAGGTTTCTGCAATCAAGGAGAAGTTCTCGTGGAAGTATAGGACACCAATGTGGGGGAAAGAAAGAGAAGGGTGATGCTGGATTGTGACAGGGATGCCTGCTGTGTGTTTCACACCACTGACAACATGTGGAAATCAAGTGTGCAGTCTAGAATTGTGCGTGCAGTCTTCCTAGACATACTTTTGTGTGAGCATCCACTATGAGAGACCTTCTCAGTTTACAAGTTGCGTTTCCACTCGAAGGTGAGTTCCATGGTTGCAGGATTGTTACTTCATTAACTCTCATGCCCGGCACCTCACAGTACTTTATTATCATTGCAATAATTGCAGCACCTCTTAGGTTAGGCCATGTCCAGGAAATGTCTAGGACCTCCCTTCTGTGGCCGAGCGTTGAATTGGAGCTAATGAGTATACTCCACTTGGAGGTCACTTAACCTCTATAAGACCATGGCTCTGATCTAAATTTTGTTTCTGATCAATGTCAAAGCATAACTCTAGACATCATTTGACCTCTCTCGATGGATACAGATGGCCAGATCCTAAATCTAAGTCAAGGGCTGATATCTGATCCCTGCTTCGTATTTAGCCCCACTTCATTACATCCTAATTGTTAACCTTGACTGTGACTTGACCTTTATGAACCTAGTTTACAAAGTGCATCTTCTTCCTGATTTTGGAGACAGCTTTGTACCCCGCAGTAGTTTAGCTGAAGGTCTTGTTCTGATAGCAGATCAAGTCCTTTCTCTAAATATCTGCTTGGGTCCCGGAAATGCACATAGATTAGACCTGGAAAGGACACAAAAGAACAGGTGGTATTTCTAGCCTTGCTCCTAGGGATGTATCAGTCTTGCCTATGTATAGGGTCCATTGCATATGACTGCTTTTAGGAAAGTCAGGTGCTGAATTTTAACACATAAAAAATATTTTGTGATCAGGGTGTTTGCCTGCATCCAGAAGAGAGTCTCTACAAGGTTCTCATTGCACCATATCATCGAGCCACTCACTGCCAAGGTAGAATTGGGCATGCAGAAATATTCATTGTACAAAGCAAAGTCTACCTAGAAACGTGCAGTCAGGAGATGCATGGGCTGAAGCAGAATCAGCACTGGGGGAACAATTTATTTGAGTGGCCAAAGGGCTTTCAAACAATCAATTAAAGTGATTCTCATCTCACAGGGTGCTCACCTCCATTTAAGATGGAAAATGAGGGCACCTCTGTCAGCAATATTTAGCAGATTTAGTTGTACAGGCTATGATGAAGTCACTTTTAACCTCTCAGGACTGGCTAGCTAATGTTGAGGGAGTATGGGGTGATAGAAATGTGTACCTTCTTTATACCTATCTTGGGACTTATTAAATTACTTTGTCCAGCAAGGGTTGAGCTATCTGTGACAAACCCATGTGTCTGTGGTGTTTTCCAGGTACCTGACATTGACTTGAAGTTAAATCTTGGTTAAATGTAATTACTGTCATGTGGTAAATTGAGGCAATTTATTTATTACTTGCAAAACATCCTAGGTTATGTCACTTGAAAGCAGACTAGAATAATCCTTCTTAGGTACTCCACTATCAATCCAATCCATGGAGTGAAGAGGTTCAGTTTTGTGGTGTTGGAGAGGCAGTCAGGAATTTAAAAAAAAATTAGACATCAACCTCAAAGAACAGGTATTGGAAAGAATAGAGATAGCACTTACCTAAACTTGGCGCAAAACATTTCTTTCTATGGAAATAAAATGAGGTGCTTTGGCTGCTAAATATCAAGAAAGGTTTTAGCAAGAAAGTCCAGAGATTAATAATGAAACTAAACTCAGAGTATTAGGCACTTTAAAATGGTAGTTGATATACAAAGCAAGAGAAAAGAATAAAAGAAGTTAAGTTGAAAAGGTCAAGTTTAAATATCACTTGAGCAAAGCCCGTATAATTTAGCTCATATAACAAGGTTCACATGACATGTTCATCAATCCCATGGATATTAGAATAAGATATGCTGGTTGGAGGGCACAAAGAGAGAATCTTCAAGCAGAGGCAGATATGAAATGGAATTGGTTGGTATAGCAGCAGACGGCAGACCCAGCGGGGACAGATATAAATACCTACCTATGGCTGGTATTTGTACCAAGTTGGTTTTATCTAGCTGGTTGAGATAAGATTCTTGATCTCCTTCATACTGGTCTCCTTCTATCTTCTAGGTATCAGAGGGCAAACAGCCAGTTTGGGGCTGAGCAACCTCTCCCCCCATTCAGTTAAGAAGTGGTAGCATGGTGTAGCGGTTTAATGGGAAGAAATTCGGCACCAGACATCCAGGGTCTGCAGGCTCTGCTGCCAGCCGCTGTTATCTTGTTTCAATGCGCTTCAGTCTCACCATCTTTGAAATGACTATGATAGCAGAACCTGCTTCAGGGTTTCAGTAAGGATTAAAGAGGCTATGAGAGGGAACAGGCGTAAAACATGGCTGTAGCTTAAATTCTGCTGCACAGTTTATAGTTAATTATATTAATGTTTTAAATGTGGTCATGAATCTTGCTTCCATTGACTCTTATGTTGCTTGCCATCTTCTGGAAAGCCCCAGCATAACATAGAACTGTCATACAAGCCAGTCATAATTTCTCCATTGCAGCCCTGACATTGCTGAAATCAAAACACAGTATGAGATGAGACATTCTCCAGATTTATACATCCTGGTAACTCTCAAAAGCAGTAGAGTCTGGGATCATGTGCTCATAGAGCGCCCATGCTGGCCCCTTACCCATCTGATCTATGCCTGTTCTTCTCTATTGTCATGTCCTGCGTGGACATCCAGGTATTCCCTGCAGACTTCCCCTCCTGCACCGCCATGCCTGTGACTTCTGGGCTTATCCAGCTGAAGATCCCAGTTAGAGTTGGAAGAGAAAAGGCCAGGAGAAGCTTCCCGGTTTAGCTTCAGCCCTTCCTTTGTCAGTTTGTGTCTGTCCCATGAGTCTAATTCCCCCAAAGGCCACCTGCAGTTCTCTCTCTTGCTGGGTGATCTTGTTCTCTGGCTGATTCACTATTTTCTGTTTCTCCTGTCTGGGGTGGGTAGTAGCTTCCTGATAATTTTGCTCTCGACTCCCCAGCATCTTCTGACTCTAGCTTCCAACGTCCTGATACAATGGCTCCCTTTAAAAGGCCTAGAGTTGTTTCCCTTTTCTTGGTTGGCTGCTGATTGATATGGAGCCTGTGCCGATTTCTATCATTCCTTCCCTTTATGAGTGGTAAAGGTTGGGGGAACCTGATTTCATCATCTAGTCTATGTTTTTTATTTCCTTCATCAATATCATACTAGCGAAAAAAATCTGAAATACACATCTTTTTCATTAAAAACAAAAAAGTCAGCAATAGCATTTGTTTCTCCCCAGGCTTCCCGCTCCCCTCCTGTTCACTACTGTTTCTACCCTCAAAGACTGCCAAAGTAGTTCATGATCACAATTACAAATACTTTAAATGCTTTGGGATGCAATTTGTAAAGTCTAGAGGCTTGAATCTAATGAAGTAACCAGATGCTTCTCCCACCAACTTGTTTCCTATCTTGGACTTCCATTCCATCTTAAAATAGCCTGTCGTTTAGAGAATTCGCTTCCAGCCAAGTCAAGCGCATATATAGTACATACCTGACTTTCACAGAGCCTGGAAGTTTCCCAGCTTCCTTATCTGTTCCCTGTTGTCTCCACTTGGCAAAACCTCCATAATCAGAGATGCCTGCTATGCTTAAAGCCTTCCCTGGCATAGAGGTAGCAGCTCAGAGTGAGGGTTTCAAAGGTTTTTCGCTGCGGGGTGCCAGATACACGCATAGCCAAAGTAAAGACAGAGAAACTCTTCAACAAAAGGAGTCATTAAGTAGACAGGGGTAAACTGCCAGCGCAGTAAGATTCGCCTGAGATAAGCCACACTGAGGATAATATGCCCTTGGATAGCTGAGAGGCCGCTGTGTGTTTTAAAGAGTGCAGCTTTTAGGAACCACAGCCCCAAGAGCCAGCTTCCTTTCTTTGCTGTCAGCAATGATCACCAGCATGGGTTACGCATCCGCTGGGATTTACTTGGGTTTTATCAATTGCAATTAGATGTTCTTCATCTGTGACTTCTATTTCTTGCTGCATATCTTTACAGGGAAAAATTCTCTCAAGTACAGCTATGCAGTTAGGCCCGACGCCAGCAAGAGTGCTTTGCGAGTGAATCATTAATCCCTTGTTGCCAAATTATGTTATTGCTGCCATTAAGTCATCCAGATGTAAGCCTGATATGGGCCCTGCCTATATGAGCAGAGTCAAGTGCATCACTCTGGGGATGGGGACTCTGCTTAGCTTTATTCAAAGGACTTGAGTAAAACCAGGTAGCAGGACTGCAAGGAGGTGTGGTCCCAGCCTCTAGTTGCCAGAGCTTACAGACACCCTTAAACCAGTTCCCATCCTGTACCGTCAGGACACCATATGTGTGTGGTTCCTTAGAGTTTGTCAAGCAACCCCTGATCCTGAGAAAATCTTCATGATTTTAGGATTTTCTCTCAATTTTTACAAATGAGGATATTAAAATCACATTGTGTTTCATTGATTGGATCAAGGTCACTCGGCTAGTCAGCAATGAAACACAAGGATTTCTGTATGAAAATCATTGCTTTCGGCCAACATCCTAAAACTATAGCATTTCAATATCAAATGAGGCACCAACGTCATGTAGTCCCCTCTGTTTGAAAAGGTGCACACAATGGCCCTGAAAAGCTCCTTTTACTGTGGGTGACATGTTTTCTGCCTCTGTGAGTACCCTGGGAAGAGGTAGGATGGAACAGAAGTCCCAGAACTATAAGGATGACAAGAGAATAGACGTCACTGGAGTTAAGGGACACCCAAGTTAAGATGGGGAAGTCCTATCAATTGATAGTGCTAGAAAGGTCAGGGTCAAGTGAATGCTCTGACTTTAAGAAGATGATGGCTTCATTAAGCATTCAGGGGTGCAAAGTAGTCAGAACAGGGCCAAAAGTAGGAGCCAGTAAACAGAAAGACTGCCTCTTCAATGGATCTTGGGAATTGTGGCATGAATCCTAATCGGTCTTAATAATAAAAAGCTTGGGGCCAGTTATTAGACAGTGAAGCATAAAGATCAGAGAAGCAGAGCATCCAGCCCTAGAGTTCTTACCTCTCTGAAGTCCTCAGATCGAAAAGGCAAGATCCTGTCCCTATGAAACCTCAGACTGTACTCTGAGCTCCTGTCTCCTCCTGCCTTAAATTCCTCCCTCTGTCCAGCCATATCACTTTCTGTCTCCAGCTCCCTAGAGATGGGATTAAAGGCTTGAGCCACTACCACTTGGTTTTTTTTCTCTTTTAGATCGCTTCAATCTTCTGTAGCTAGGGGTGGCCCTGAACTCATAGAGATTTTTCTGCCTCTGTCTCCCGGGTGCTGGGATTAAAGGTGTGTACCACCACTGCCTGGCCTCTGTGGCTTACTATTGGTTAGCTCCACACTCTGATCTTCAGGCAAGCCTTATGTGTTACAACACAAAGTGTCCCCGCAGGGAACGATAACTATTTTCATGTTGTCACTACTTTGTGTTGGAGCTCGGCCCTCATTGAGTAAGGAATCCCTGGTTGAAATCGAGATGAGGTGGTTGTATAATAGCATGAGAGAAACAGAGTGTTAGGATCCAGTGGGTAGCTCCCCCATATTGAAATATTTCATCCTGGGGTTCCCTAATCTACTCAGTCCCTTCAATGCTCTGACCTTTTAAATGAAAGAGACCAAATATGTCCCATCTTCTGCAATAACATGTTAGGTGACCAAAAAAACAAGAACTGGATCTCGTCAGAATAGAACCTCTAGATAGAAACGGTCTGATCCTGACTAATACACCTGCACAAGTTAAGTGATCTGTGAACTTTGCCCTGCTCTTGACCCATGGGGAGACTTTGTCAACATGTAATTGCCGCTTCCATAGTCCTGGGGCAGAGCCTGTGAGTCTAAAATTTAATAAGTTCCTAGGTGATGCTGGTATCCTGAGTGCTAAATCACTTTCTACGTATCAAGTCTCCTGGTTTATCTTACCCTGGGTATCTCTCTCAGGTTGTTTAATGTCTAGTTAGACAAGATTCATCAGAGTTCTGATGAATACAGAGGAGCATCGACCAACACTGCCCTTGCCAATAGAGGTCTTAGAAATCCCTGGGGATGATCAGGATGAGATAGCTGATTTGTAACGTTGGAGAAAGTAGGAGGGAGACAAACATACATGGCCCTTGGCCTCGCATAGGGATGTAAAATTGAGGGTGGGGAAACACCTCCAAGAAGCTATGTATCTTAGGTCCTGAGCTTCTACATTTAAGGATAGACAGCTAGGAAAGAGAAAGTCAGGTATGGACTGGGGACTGAAGCTAGGAGGGGATAAGACTCGAAGCCAGTGGTTCTCAACCTTCCTAAGGATGTGACTTTTCATGCAGTTCTTTATGTTGTGGGGACCACCCACCATAAGTTTATTTTTGTTGCTCCTTCATAACTGTAGTTTTGCTACTGTTATGAATTGTAATGTAAATATCTGTGTTTTCCGATGGTCTTAGGTGACATCTATGAAAGAGCTGTTTGGCCCCAAAGGCATCGAGACCCACAGGTTGAGAACCACTTCTCTAAGCTTTGATGAACACATAGAGGGAAAAGCCAAGTGACAGCTGCTTTGAGAAAACTAATATTGCCTTTGGGAGTACTCAGAACTTAGAGGGCACAGCTGGCTGGGGTTCAAGGTCAGTTCTTCAGTGTCATGTTAGACACAGCAGAATTAGGAAGCTGAGTTCACAAGACTGTTTTTGATGAGCGCATCACACAGGGGACTCAAGGAGTGTCTCAAAGCTTCTCTAATTTAATAACTTATCACCTGGTGCCTCGTTGCCAATTCTGATTTACTTGGATTGTGCTCAGGTTGGGTCCTGGGGAAGCCAAGGGTGAAGAAGATGTAACCAAATTCCCTTCCTCCTTCCTCCCAATTCTGGACTGAAAGGCAGAAGTCATCAGGGTCAGAGACTGGGTCTGTCAGGGACTGAAACTGAGGCTAAGTAATTCTCTGGAGGAGTCTACCAGTTCTACCTCTTGGAATATCCCTCTTTGGATTGCTGGGACATTGAGTCAAGTAGGCAGCCTTTGATTTACCAGCCTTGGTTGTGGCACGTGTGGAATGATGGCCATTGTGGTTCGTGGTCCTATGAGAAGCCAGCCCTGCGTGCTTCCCTGTATCTCTGAACTCAGTTCTCATTCCGATCACCAAGCATCTCCAGTGCCAGCCCTGAGCACGTAACTCTGACTCCCAACGGAAGTGTCACTGGTACTTCCCATGTTCTTATCCCTATTGGGTCACATAGAAATCTTGTTTTTTCTCTAGAGTCATTCTCTCCATATGTCTGTCACCTTTGAATTGCCAATGCCATTCATTTATGTGCAGGAAAGCAAGTCCCTAGCAACTCCTGAAAATTATCTTAGAGAATGCTTAAGTGAACGTTGAGTTTTCTGCAAATTCTTGTAGTCGTATCTGAGCCTGAGTGGATCAGGAAAGCATAGTTGCCCCTAATAACCTCACTGTGTAGTCCATGCTTTCGGCTCTGAGACCTTTGGCTTAAACTCATGGAACTTTTCTAAACTATTGGGCTGTCACTTTTCACATGACTGCCCAGAATCTGGATGCTTCTCTGTGACCATCGGGTGAATACTAATGATTGGCCCTGGTCACTGCTGAAGGGGCTTCTATCAAAATCATCTTGGTCTTGGGAAAAGGTTTCCTAACACTTAACTAAGACCTTCACTTGCCTTGGAGCATGGGCCCTGATTCTTCCCTGGAAACACATGCCTTTCTTCTAGAAATTCATCTTCTGTTGGTTCTAGGACACCATACTCAGCTGGGTTTGCTTTCCTTGCCTAGATGAGTTTTGTCTGCAAGTTTGTCTGCCTCTGCCCACTCCCTGGACACTACTGAGCTACAAGTCTCTTGTCAAGGCCTGCTTCTTCTTTTACTTGTTATGCCCTTCCTAGGCAGTTTCACTAACTCCTATGCTACAGATACTGTCTGTGGATATTTAAGAATTGATATTTTTATCTGCAGCTCAGAGTTCCCCCCAGAGCTCTAGAGTCACTCTTTCAGCCACCTGCCTTGCCACTCAAATTACTCTAAACTCAAGCAGGGTTCATTCTAGGTTTTCTTTTTGTGCGGTTTCTCGAAGCCATAAATCCCCCTATCATCTACCATGTCACACAAACCAAAACCTGTGGCCGCCCTTGTAATTTTGTTCTCCTTTATTCCCCTTGCTCCATTTATCGTCAGTTTTCACTGTGTTTATTTCAGGTAATTATCCTTTTTATTGCATCTCCGAATCTCCACTGCTATTTCTTGAGTCTTTGTTACTATCATCTTCTACCTGGGTGCCTACGATAATCTCCAAACTCATTTCTCCAAGCTACTTTGGCTCCATGTTGATGCTGGGATGATGTGCTAGAAGCACAAATCTGACTCATGAGCACACGCGTGTTTAGATGACTGTCTGTTTAGCTTGGGCTATGGACCAAAACCATCATCATAGCCTGCAGTGCCATGTGTGAACTAGCTCCTGCTTCCCTCTCCAGCATCTTTCTTTGCCTTCTTTCTCATCTTTTGACCCCTTAAACACTACATATCTGGCATACACTAGGTTCCTTGGAACTCACCCTGCTGGTCATTTCCTCCCAGAAGTGACTTACTTCCCTGTTATCCTCTTTCCAAGGGGTCATGTGCCTCTGTGCAAACCCTTAACAAAGCTGAAAGTTGCTATCTTCGTTAGGATTTCTATTGCTGTGAAGAGACACTATGGCCATGGTAACTCTTACAAAAGGAGAAAAAGCATTTAATTGGGGTGACTTACAGTTTCAGAGGTTTAGTCCATTATCATCATGGTGTGATATGGTGGCCTGTAGGCAGATATGGTGGTGGAGATGCAGCTGAGATTCCTACATCTTGGTTTGCAGGCAACAGGAAGTGGCCTGTCTCATTGGACATGATTTGAGCATATATGAGACTTCAAAGCTTGTCTCCACAGTGATACTTCCTCCAACAGAACCAGACCTACTCCAACAAGGCCACACCCCCTAATAGACAAACTTGATGCTGGAGAAGTAGCTGAGATCCCTACATCTTGACGTGCAGGTGATAGGAAGTCATCTGTCTCAGTGGACATGACTTGAGCATATAAGAGACCTCAAAGCCCACTTCCTTTCTCCAACAGAACCACACTTACTCCAACAAAGCCACACCTCCTAATAGTACTACTCCCTTTGGGGGCCATTTTTCTTTCAAACTACAGTTGCCATTACCAATTATTGATTGATTAAGTATGTCCTCACAGGGTTACACATACCAGTGAGCACAAATTCTCTGACGACAGGGACTATGTTTGCTTACCACGATGTCTCCAGATGCCTGCCACTAGTAGATGTTTACATACCTAAGGCATGAGATATGAGTCTCATTAGACCAGTGACAACAGGGATATTACATAGGAAGAGGCTCTTAGGGCACTTCAGCCTTGCACTCCAGAACAGGTACTAAGTACAGATAACTCCATCAATGATGCCATGATCTAGAGCCAACCTTTGCTCTAATTCTGAATATAAAAATTGTCAGCATTGGGGGCCTTGTGATCTGAGGTGCTCTCTTTCCTTTGGTCTTGGTTTTATCAACTAAGTTTTTCCTAGAAATCATACCTTCAATCTCATAAATAGAGGCTATTTAGGACTCCTCGGAAGTACCCCCACTCTGCAATATCAGACTGTCCTGACTAAAGATGCACTGGCTATCCCCACATGCATCAGAAAGTCAGTGCGCTGCAGAATGGCAGAACCTTGTCAGACAGCCCTGGAGTTGAATGAATTGGTCTTGCCTTTATCTGGCAGAAGTAATGAA
Organism: Microtus oregoni; assembly: GCF_018167655.1. Taxonomy (NCBI): domain Eukaryota; kingdom Metazoa; phylum Chordata; class Mammalia; order Rodentia; family Cricetidae; genus Microtus; species Microtus oregoni. Next base: position 8,223,164 of record NW_024543079.1, read on the forward strand.
TAAAATATTTCACCTTTAATGGCTTCTATGAAAATGTTTTTTGACCCTACAGAGATTATAGTTTGGACCCAACACTTGGACACACGGCAGCTAAAGACGCATGACTGAATTAATAAATAAGTGATTCTGGCCTGTGCATTTTTATGTCCCCACAACCTTCACAGTGACTGTGAGGAGGAGTCCTTTGGTCAACACTGACATTGTAGCGATGAAAAAGACACAGCACCTGCTCTTAAAGGCTTCCCATTCCCACCCAGGGCACTCAGCTAAGTAAACCAACTCGCCAGAGTTAACTAAAATCTGGGGAAAGTGCCTGGAGAGAATATGTACTCTACACACATAAACAAAAAAAAAATTGAAAAGTATCAATGTGCTGGAGGCCTGCACTTAAGCAGCAGGGAGTTTGGGGAATCAGATTCGAAGTTTTGTGTTGAAAAGCAACCCTTCAATTCAGTGCTCAGCTAAGTTCTATGAATACATGACTAAAAGCAAGAGAAAACTCAATTTGGTTCCATGAGGACAAATGTGTGCGGGCAGAGACATCATCCCTTTAGCCAAATACCAGAAAACCACATACATTTAGTGAGCGCCTATTATGAGTCAGGATCTGTGCTAACATAGGAAACAAAGATAAAAGAGGCATAATGCTACCCGCGAGGAGCTTGCAGACCAGTGGAAAAGACAGATGTGAAAACAAGCAACTAATAATATTGGTACATTGTGGTATGAGAGACCGTGAGGTATCCTCAAACTGTTATAAAGTGTTATCAGAATTTAGTGGAGAAAGAAACTCTGCCAGAGGCACAGGAGGCCACAGAAGGTATATTGGCTGATGAAGGATGAACTGGTGCTGATGTTGCAGAAAAGTAGAGATGAGTTTGGGAAAAGGTGCTTCTGACTTTAAATTGCTAACCAAAAAAGTGATTCTAATGGGGAAATAAAGACAGCAGGAGAAAATTACCCTAGGATGCTGGTAGCCCATGGTCTACCCTCCAGAATGTCTGAGACAGGAAATTGACTTCCATCCTTAGTAAACTCATGAAGAGGCTGGTCTCCGCCTCTCTTTGCTCACTTACTTTGCTATGGAGCAAGCAAAGCAGCTGTTTGAAGATGAGGGATGAGGAGGAAGGGGCTTTGGGAGATATATTCAAAGTTTCTCATCATTAAGGACTAAGTTTGAAGTTACCAACCTGGGAAATATTGTTCCTGACATTAATATCACCCACGTGACTTCGAGAAAAGCCTTTCATTTGTTTTTTTTTTTTTTTGCTTTTTTTTGGTATTTTTTTCCATATCTAAAATTGGGAAAACAATGTCTGTTTTTGGAACTATTTGTGATTGACCAAGTTAGAGCCCTGAACCACCCACACAGTCTAAAGACATAAGTGGTCAGTTCATACTTTCCTTTACAAGAGAGAATAGGTCAAAAGGTTAGCATACAGTATTACATAATTGCCCAAACTGAAATTCATCATGTTTTCTAAACCCAAGGCAATTCCTTTTTATCCACTACTTTTTCCTCTACTGTTGGCTTCTTATATAAAAAAAAATAGTAAAACAAAAGATTCCTTAGATTACAAGTAGTTTTAACTGTGTTACTTTAACATAAAACTATTATTTCCATTACATAATCTGAAACATAATTCTATGAGCCCAGGAACTGACTGGTGAACCAAGGATTGAACTCTCACAACAAAGCACCATAATGAATAAAACCTTATTTTATTCACATGGCAAGTATGAGAAACTCTTTTCTTTGCTTTAGAATGTCAGTTTCTTCACCTTGAAGAGGACATCATAGTAATCCCAACCTCTTAAGGAATTAGTTCTCAGAGGGAACTATGTAGAACAATGTATCTGAAGCTCTCAGCACAGTGCCTGGCACATAGTTAGCTTTAATAAATAGACACTGTTCTCACTGTCACCATTGCCTGGTCACGTGTGAGCCTTTCTAATGTCTTCCTCCTCCCGTTTTCCTCCCAAGGTGCTTCCACGCAGAATTCTAACACTGTGGAGCCAGAGAAGCAGGTAGACAACACGGTGAAGATGGCAGGTGTGATCGCTGGCCTCCTCATGTTCATCATCATTCTCCTGGGTGTGATGCTGACCATCAAAAGGAGGTGAGTCTTGACACTGCCCGGAAGATCTTGCTGACCCCATGCCCCTAGCACTAGCATATGGCTGGGGCTTTTTTCTGTCAACTACTGTCCAGTAGAGCTTTTCCCATAGGATCCTTGAGCTCCTTGTGTGATTGTTTGAGAGATATATGTTGCCTCCTTGACAAGTGTCTTTGAGAAGGCCAGCTTTTTAGGTGGCCAGAGATTCCTATTGCTTCATTGTTGTGCCATGGAGTCTGGTTATGATTAAGTAAGTCTTCTTGGAATTAACTACTGTGGATGGTTTGTGACACCCTCAAGATGGTTGGGGAGCTCCAGGAGCACAGATGATGCTTCACCTTTTCTTTCCTGCATTTCCCCAACATCCACCAGTCAAGAGCAGCCTCTCCTGTTGCCTCAAAGCCTCCAAAGGAATGAGACTTCAGAAATTCTCCTGCATGAGACTCCTTCCTTTGCCATGTCTCACCAAATCTTCCCAGCCAGTTATTACCATGTATTATCTTTTATCAGAATGTTTCCCTGGGCACCTATGGGCAACTAATACAGTTTTCTTATGTTGTATGTAAATCACATTACTGATGAAAGCAAGGGTACCAATACCCTTTATTGCCAAGGTTCAACCTCCCATACTCATCCTCTGCTTAATATATAGTCACAGGTTTGAAGATAATACAAAGAATTCAAAGAAAGTAGTAGGAAAATGCAAAGCATGGGTAGGAGCAAGCATTATCATTAATGATCGTTGAATATTACTCAAAATTGGATACCCGACCATCACTGTTTGGCCTTTACCTTTCACCGTATTGGCAAACTTCATTTCCAAGTTTCACTGATGGACTCCAGTCACAGCCTCCATCTTCCTAGTTTCCAGCCAAACCTAAGAAGGCATCAGCCATATTATAGTAACATCTTCTACAACCCCATCTTTCCAGAATGCAACCCCATCTTTCCAGTTTACAAAATTAGTCTTTAAAGTTACACCTGACACTGGAGCTCTGGATTTGGTTAGCTGTGAAGTTCAGAAAAACAGTAATGAGAAGGACCAGGGAATTTCTACCATCTTCAAGTTGAAAGACACTTTGGAACTTATTTTCCACCAGAATAAAGAAACTAAATACCCCCAAAGACACCACTAGGTCTACTCAAGGAGTCACATGAGTACCAGTGAGGAAGAAAATTGAAAAACAATGTCCTTATTTTTAGTCACTGATGACTCAGAAATGCTAGTGCTGTCATTATGTGTGCAGCTAGTCTTTTCCCATCCATGAAACCACCAGTTGTCCTTGTTGATCTCTCTCTCTCTCATGGGAAAAGCTTTGATTCTGCCAGTCTTCTTCCTTACCAGGATATCTTCTTTCAGGGACTTGGCCTTTTATTTATATATTTTATCTAATGCTACTGTTTCTCTTCTCAAGTAACCAATGGAATGGCATAAGAGTTAAGGTTTCCAACCAGTTATTAATTTTCTCATTGGAAAAAAATAGAGTGAAAGGAAGATTTTATGTTATCAGTGTGAACACAGGGGCTTCAGAGAGCTAAAGGGAGCCGTTCCTTGTAATCCCATTATCATTGATTAAACATGACCATACTGTATGTCCCGGGGACTAGCCAATCAGCCACTATTATTTGAAGCAGAACATGCACTTTGAGTTCTCTGGGAGTGGTGAGCATATTGTACATATAAGATCACAGACAGGTCTATTAGCCTTGCAGGTGTGGCAGAGGCAGAGGTGAGCCTGGGACTGTCTACATGGAAAAAGCAGCCAATTAAATGAAATTGAATATCGTGAAATTTTCTGATTCTTTGCCACCAATTTGTAAGTCAGATATGTTCTTCCAATTTTGCTCTTTCTAAAGCCTGGCTTAACCTACGTCACCATCGACTGTGAGCTTGTGAGAAAAAAAAATCACTTCCTTCTCAGCAGCTATTTCTGAAATGTGTGATTTTCCGGGAGGGAGGAAAGGGATGGCTTTCTGCTTCTAGGGTGAGGGTACACGGAGAGTGAGCCTCCCGTGTGGTTTAACCTCTCCCGGGGGTATCTAGGGTGAGGGTACACGGAGAGTGAGCCTCCCATGTCGTTTAACCTCTCCCGGGGGTATCTAGGGTGAGGGTACACAGAGAGTGAGCCTCCCGTGTGGTTTAACCTCTCCCGGGGGTATCTAGGGTGAGGGTACACGGAGAGTGAGCCTTCCGTGTGGTTTAACCTCTCCCGGGGGTATCTAGGGTGAGGGTACACAGAGAGTGAGCCTCCCATGTCGTTTAACCTCTCCCGGGGGTATCTAGGGTGAGGGTACACAGAGAGTGAGCCTCCCGTGTGGTTTAACCTCTCCCGGGGGTATCTAGGGTGAGGGTACACGGAGAGTGAGCCTTCCGTGTGGTTTAACCTCTCCCGGGGGTATCTAGGGTGAGAGTACACAGAGAGTGAGCCTCCCATGTGGTTTAACCTCTCTCGGGGGTATCTAGGGTGAGGGTACACAGAGAGTGAGCCTTCCGTGTGGTTTAACCTCTCCCGGGGGTATCTAGGGTGAGGGTACACAGAGAGTGAGCCTCCCGTGTGGTTTAACCTCTCCCGGGGGTATCTAGGGTGAGGGTACACAGAGAGTGAGCCTTCCGTGTGGTTTAACCTCTCCCAGGGGTATCTTTATCACCTCTCATGTCTACAAAACTGTCAGACACAACCAACAGGTGTCACATGATCACCATTTATTTCCCAAAGCAAAATTTAGACCCCATGGCAATGCACAGCTTGGGGATGTGATCTGTTCTTGCATATGCAGTCTATGGACATGTTTCTGCTGGTTGATAGGAATAATGCGCAGATGGTGTGAAGGGAGGATGGGGGCTAAAAAGGAGTGGGGGGGGAGGAGGAGATGAAAGGTAAGGTGGGGGAGGAAAGAAATTAAGCACAGGCCTGCTTCTTTCTCCTAACCATGTTTTCCCATGTCTAGAGATGCCTCGAGGACAATGAAGGCCACCACAGTGAACTCATTCTTTCTGTGGAATTCTTCTGAATCCAGCCCGTTGAATAAATATGGGGACATAATTCAATCCAATCTGTTACTAACGGGCTGGTGAAGCTCTCTTCTTACTCTACAAAAAAAAAAAAAAAAATCTGTCTTCTTGCTAGGGTTTCTCTTTAGTAACAGAATGGGAAAGCAGGCAGAGAATGTACTTGAAGTGCAAAGAATAAAAGGAAGGACTTTATGGAGAAATTAATTTACATTTAGATGACTCAAGAAAATAGAAAGGGAAATAGGAAGGAAAAATTGACAAAAAAATGGGTTGAATGGTTTTTATTCTTTCCTTGTACTTGTTTTATAATGCAGAGGAGGGTCTCTAGAGATAAAAGTCAATTAGTGATGTCAATGGAGGCTTAAATAAGACTTTTTATGGTTTCCAAAACACTGCAATTAAAATTTAGAATTATTTTTGAATCACTCTTAACCATTCATTTTTGATTGTGAACCTGTGCATAATCTGGGTGTCATGAAAAGTAGACTCTAAACCCTGAACCCTTCCCTGATACACTTGATTTCCAGCGTGGTTTTAGCCATGCTCACTGCAAAACATCCATCCTTAGTTTCTCTTTTGCTTCAGGATCCACCAGTTGTATCTAGACTTCAGACTGTTCCAGAATGGATGTTACAAGACACATACCATGCCATTATGCAATAATACATACTGTTTATGTTCTGAACTCCCGACAATGAGAAGCCCTCAGTGCCAACTCCTCTCTGCAGTCTGGAGTTCATTTCCCCTTTATTTTCTTATTTTGGAGTCTTTAGACTGTCCCCTCTGAAGAAATAGGCAAGCAAGAGGTTGTGAGGCAGCCTACATTGTCCCTTAGCCTGATACCATAGAGCTCTGGATATTTTCAGGGCAGAGTAAGATAGAAATTCCATGTTTTTGTGCCTTAACTGGGAACATCTTGATGGTGGAAGCTGTCATTAGCCATTCCCATATAAAAACCTCTAGGCCACGCATATGCACCCACGTTTCACGTAGTTCAGTGTCGTGTTGCTTTGGAATTTGCTTCCTGGAGTCTGAGAATGGAGTTTGTTATACTTTCCTTTCAGTCTCTGTGATAAAGAACAGTCTAACCAAAATCAACTTAGTCTACAGGTTACAGCCCGTCGTTGAGGGCAGTCAGAACAGGAAACCAAGCAGGTTCTTGAAGGCAGGCTTCCTTACCACAAAAATGAGAATCAAAACAAGCAAACAAAAACAAGAAAAAAACATGTCTAAACTAAACAAAAATCCCACAAAAACAAAATACATGGAGTTCGTTTTGTGTTGCCGCCAAATTTAATGGGGACTAGTCAGACTTTGTTCCATATACCTATGTAAGGAATCAGAATGTCTGATGCCAACAGGAACATTCATTGTACACTGTACCAAACTCGTTCCAAAATTGTCACCAAAGTGCTACCAGCAACTCTGCAAATGACACTCACACACTGACCCAGTTTCTTCATTCCCTGCTTAGACTCCTGGGTGCCCTGATTGTCACTCTTCCGATGGTCATAATTGCCTGGATCTGTTGAGGATTCCATTCTGCTGTTGTTTTGTTTTTATAAATAGGAAGTGGAGTTCAAAAGGGTTATATGAGTTGGCCAAGGTGCTGGGATAAGTGTAGAAATAAATCCAGACTGTGATTCCAGAGCCCAAAATGCTAGTTTTCAGCAATCTTGCAAGATTACCAAAAAACAAACAAATCATAGAGGTTCTGGTTTGGATATCACTTTCCTGCTCTTGATTTTGCTATACTCTAATTTTGGACTCAAGTTTCTCCAGGTGAAATATTTTGACCTATTTCTTTGCCTATAAGATTCTTATCACTGTCAAACTTTTACCCCCACATTCTTCCAAATATGACTCCCAGTGTGATGTCCTGGCACCATCTTCCTACATTCCAGGCCCAGTAGAATGGCCCAGTGATGGTCCCTTGCATGCAGCCCCTCTGTTGCCTGCAATAGTTTTCCTCTGCATCTTCATCACCACATAACCTAGTGGCGATTGTTTTACTGATCTGGAGATGGAAGTGGCCCATGATGGTAAGGGGCTTCTACTTCAGGCTTCTCTCACTGTATCATATACACTTGGACAGCCACTGGGCTTTTTCAGAGTCAACATAGAAATCATTGTCTATCTGCCAACCAGTTCCCAATCTTGTATCTCCAGCTCATTGATAGGCACACTTTTTTTTTTATCAAGCACATGAGGACTTATCACCATGAATTCTTCTAAGCCTACATCTTTGCATTTTGATGGTCAGGTGTCATGCTGTCCTTGGCTCTTCCCAGGGTAGAGGGTAGACCTGTAATGTGTGTGTCTCCTCACTAGCTCCTCTTACTATTATCACGTCAACCTATCCTTCAACAGTACCCAGAATAATGTTTCAAATTTCAGTGCATTCTCTCTAGCCTGTTGTCTAAAGCCTCAGTGGCTCATGGGGTGGGGTGAGAGAAATGCACAGGTTCACCTCCTTTGGAAAACTGTTTCATGAAGTTCTGCCCCCATGCTCACTGTGGTTTTTCAGGGCCCCTCACATCACCCTGACTCCTGTAGTTGTATTTGTGAGCTTCACTCCTGATCAATGCCTGTGCTTTTTCATCGCCTATATAAAGGTCAAATTATGATCTCCTCTCCAGTAACCATTTCATGGCCCTACTATATGGATGTCCTCTGTGAAGCTCCATTTTATGTTCTGATTCACCATTGTCACCTGTGTTGACACTTTATCAACTCTACTATATTACCAGCTATGTATCCTGATTCTTCCTTGAGTTAAACATGCCTTGCAGAGCCTGGAAATTTCCTACAACAAACAAACAAACACAAACTGAGTGGAATATCCCAGTGAATTTAAAACAGATGAGGGCTAGCACTATCTTTTAACAAGTGTATCATTCTTCAGAATATAAATAAAAATGTGAGCACCCAGCATCAATGGTAGAGCAAGTCCTAAGATATATGAGGTTAGTCTAGAGGACACTTTAAAAAATTCACAGTCTGTTCTTTTCTTAATAAAAAAAAAATTCACAGTCTGTGCCATCAGATACCATATTGTTTAGAAAGAAAAGCTAAATAAAAAATAAAAGAGTGAGACAATCAGAAAGCCTAAGTCCCCCTGGACCAGCTATTACAAGACATACTATTGGGTTATAGTGTGTTTACGTACATATGTATACATATAATTATACACGCGCGCATGCGCGCGCGCGCACACACACACACACATACACACACACATCCTGTATGTCAGACAACTAAAACACAAAGAGTGTTAGAAAATTGCCCCAAATCACATGTCTCTGTGACAGTACTGTGTTTCACTCTTAAATAATACTATCTAACCTGGATGACATATAAAACGGGCCACACTAAATTGAGATGCTAAATTGTGTGGCATAATTTTAAAAGGGTCATTGAGGTAGGAAAAAAAACAGATGAAATGTGCCACCTTATACCCACCTCACACCAAATGACTTCTTATCACAGGCTCAGAGAAGGAACCAACACACACACACACACACACACACACACGCACACACGCACACACGCACACGCCTTTCTATTTATGTTGTATTGAGCAGCTACCCACTCTGGAAGCTTGGAAGCCTCTTTCCAGCTGCTCACACTTAAGTCACCTGTAGATTTTGTGTCTTAATCACCCTTCACGTTACCGCTTATTTCCCTCCCCAGATGATTGTGAAGAAAGCCCCCCATGTCTCTTGTCTTGACTCTTGTTCTGTCTTCTGTGGCCACTGTCCCTTTCCCTTTCTGAGTTCTCTTTACCCTGCTCTGAGGATCATTCATCTAGAATAAGTATCTGTCCATATGGCTTTGTGGGTTTCCCCTGTGACCTTGGGATGGAGACAAAATTCCTTGGCAATATCATGACATTTTCACTTCACTCCCCAACCACTCAGTTCATAGAAGAGTTTCATGTACCTGAAAAATGCTACTCACAGCCTGGCTTCTCTGTACCTCAATCCACACATGGCAGATTCCGCTCTACCTTGTCTGCCTTCTCTTCCCACACCCAGCAGTATGGTCACACATCTGTCCATTGTCATATTCCAACTCTCACTATGGAAGAAAATATAACTCAACACTTGGGAACATGGACTCTTGAAGGCAGACTCCCAGATACTAATACCCAGCAGCCACTCCACATACCCACTGTGTAACTCTGCGTCACTTCTTTGGTCCTCTTTTTCTTTGTCTATAAAATAAGGCTAATAATGTCTCATAGGGCTAGTGTGATGATCAAATGAGGCTGTCCACCTGATTCACTTAGAATAATATCTGGTTTAGCTGATATATGCCTTATTGTTTAAAAAGTAGCTTTTTTTTTTACTTTTTATTTTCACTTTTTATTCTTAGGGAATTTCACTCAATGTATTTTGACCACATTCATCCTACCCTCCACTCCTCACACATCCAAAACTCCTTCCCCACCTATCCAACTTTATATTCCCTTTAAAAACAAACACATCAAGTGTAGTTGATACCGCTCATATATCCTTGGATGTGTGTCCTTCTATGGGAGTATGTTAACCCCATCAGGAACTATAGCCTTAAAGAAGACCGACTTTCCTCCCACATGTATCAACTGCAAACAGCTCCTTAGCTAGGTCTTGGACTTTGTACCCGCCTTCTCTCTGCACCCTGGGATTATGACTGGCTTGAGCTTTCATGTGTCTTGTGCATGCTGCATCATCGGCTGTGCAATCATATTTGCAGCTGCCTTGCTGTGTCTACTGTTTCCTTCCAGTCATCTGCCTCCTTACAATCTTACAATCCCCCTGCCCACTCTCCTGCAATGGCCTTACACTAGTATCTGGGACATACGTGATTGTCTTCTATTTAAGTGGAAGCTATCATTATTGTCTCCTCTGTAATTTTCTTGCCTGGCTTTCATATTAGACCAGGTGGTCTGGATCAGAATCTCGTTTGTCTATCTATAGTACTTGGCAGAGACAGGTATATTAGTAGACTCTCAGGAAAGTTTTCTAATTAATAATTAAATGATGCTTGAGTGGATAATGAATGTGTCGTTGGATGGATGGAGGGCTAAGTGAGTAGATGATCAGATGAATGGGAGGGTTAATTTCAAGGGTAGAATTGTTAGGTGGATGGATGGATGGATGGATGGATGGATAGATGGATGGATGGATGGATAAGTTTAGGGGCTAGACAGATGGGTAAATGACCAAATGTGTGATTACATAGACAAGTTAGCACTGTTAAAATGATATAGAGCAAAGAGAAACCCTACCTGAAGTCAGTGTTGTCAGCCAGCCAAAAGGCGATTCTGTAGTATGTGATTTATTAAGTTTGGGATATTGTTTTTTTCCCCTTCCTAAGCACAGCTGTCTTTGTGTTCAGGATTTTTGGTTTCAGGCAATCTGTTATCTGCAATATCACTGTATCCTTGTAAATTCAGACCTTCAGTAAATCTTCTTCAAGGTTTAGAGAATACACACATGTAAACTGTGTTGTGGTCACAGAGCAGATATCTGTAACTTTCTGGCTTGGTTGAGGAAAGATTGCCCATTATTAGAAAACCGCTGATCACTGCCATTCTTGGAGTTTCATTGACGACAGCTCAGAGACAGCACTAGTTTTGGTGACCTCCGAGACAACTCAGAAAACAGGCAATCTGTGTTTAAATGGGAAGAAGTAAGCATGTTGTTGGCGGGAGGTGGCCTCAGAGGAGGTGAACCTTGAATGTTGAAAACAGAAAATTCAGAGAATCAGAATACTGAACAACACCTTCTGCCTATGAGGAAGCAGCTGCCAATAGAGAGAAAGCTCAGCTCAGGACAGAAGTGTTCCAACTTCTCCACAGGTGCTCAAAATCTTTGATCTAGTGAGAAATATCCTCTTAGAGCCTTGGGTTCCTTGGTTAACAGTAATAGTAACAATGTCTACATTTTTGAGAAAATTCAAAGAGCTGAGGCATGGGGCATCATCATGATTGGCCCATGTCTGGTACCCTGTTTTGTCTACACAGTGGTTAAGAACATGACCTTTGGAGAGGTGATGCCTTCAAATTGAGATACTGGTTTGTCATCTTCATCCCCATTTGCTTCAGATTATTCTCCTATAAAGCTAAGATGATAGTGTCTATTTCTTTGGATAGCTGTAAGGAAACACACAAGCTAATCTGTGATAAGGGCATAAAACAGTGTTGGTACCTAATAAGTGTACTTATATATTTTATTTCATTTTATTATTATTGATAACTATTTTCACTGTTCTCCAAAGTTTAGATGAATTCTAATTGGTCTCATTAAATAAAAGCCTGGAGTCAGGTATTAGGGGCTGAAAGCCGAGAGATCAGAGAAGCAGAGCAGCCAGCCACTAGAGAGACCTTTTACCTCTACCAAATTCTCAGACCAGAAGAGCAATCCTGTACCCAGACTGCATCCTCTGACTGCATGCTCAGACTGACTGCTTCTGACTGCTGCCTCCTCAGACTGTACTAAGCTCCTGTCTCCTCCACCTTATATTCCTCTCTCCGCCCAGCCATATCACTCCTGTCTCCACCTCCCTAGTGCTGGGATTAAAGGTGTGTGAGCTCTGTTTCTCTTTTAGATAGATTCCATCTTGTATAGCCCAGGGTGGCTTTGAACTAGCAGAGATCCCTTTGCCTCTGTTTCCTGGGATTAAAGATGTGTGCCACCGCTCCCTGGCCTCTTGCAGCTTAGCTCTTTACTCTGATCTTCAGGCAAGTTATTTGTTAAAGCACAAACAAAATATCACTACACCAAAGAATGAACATTGTCCTAATGATGTAAGAAAGAAGCAGCAATTTTTTTATATTTGTATATGGGGTGAGACATAATCTACCTTTCATCTATTCTTAGCATATTCCAAATATAGATTAATACTGACTAATGTTAATTTAGATTAATGTAATTTTGAAAAATGTATATTATGTCATATCATATTTGGATATAATTTAAATAAAGTCATCTAATGTAAATTGCCATATAGCCACGGTTATTCTTGGGAATAGGTAGTCTTTGTTTCCAATGTCTGAGACAGAGGAATTGGAACAAGGGGCTATTTAATTACTTGTTCCAGAACATGCATCTGTAAATGATGGTACTGGCATACTCGACCTTCCTGTAGTTCCAGGACCCAAAGCTTTTTGAAGTGTCTATCATATGTAGCAACAACTGAATACATGGATCAGGAAACATGTTTGGGGGTGGGTCTGCTTGTCTAAAATGACACAGTGAGCAAGCGAAAGAGCTGAAATTAGAACACTCGCCTCTTCTCCTGTTGTCGAAAATACGTAAAATGTTTAATCCAATTCTATTGCTGTAACAAAGTACCTGAGACAGGGTAACTTTAAAAAAAATTACCTATTTTGTATCGTTCTGGGTAATGCGATGGCATGCTGCCAGCATCTGCTCAACTTCTGCAAAGGGCCTTCTTGCTGCATCCACCACAGGGTGGGAGGACGCCATCCAGCAGGCAGACTGAGTATGTCTCCCTCTTCTCATAAAGCCACTAGGTCCGTCATGACCTTCTACCCCCCCCCCCAACCCTGATGCTCTTCGCTGGTCTCAGTCACCCCCAGAAAACCTCTGATAGCGACAGCATATGAGTTGGGGGTTCAAGTCACACCATAAGCTTCCAAGGAGATGGTCAAATCATAACAAGAAATCTTTGGATCCTGAGCTTCCTGCCTCTCAAGAACAGCATTTTCTGACACTGCCCCAGCCATAGGGGATGGAGAAGATGAAGCAGTGGCAACCTGTATGGCTAGCGGATGGGGATTTCACAACTCGCATGAGTTTATCTAGTTTCTGTCCATCACAGATCTGAGTCTTTCCCTTTCGTTCTCCAGGGTCATTATTCATTTGGTCCAGGATCCTGAACAGTTTGGCTGGGGGCTGGGGGTCACAGGGTCTTGTTATGCTGGGGTTCATTTCCCCCAGCTCAGCCTACCAAGCAAGCATGGTTTCTGTATGTTTTCTTACTACTCACCTTTCTTCTGGACTTTTAGGGTTATTTGGTTGGGCTTTGCTAACCCTGCCTTGGGGGCTTCTGCTATTTCTAACTTGAAAGGTAGAAATCCTGAGCTCAGAATAGGTGTTCACACCTTTGCGGTCTGAATATGTGTTCACACCTCTATGGTTCTAAAGACTGAGTCTTCCTATGATAAAAAAAAGGATAATAATTACAATTAATCAAATCATTCAAGAATAAACGGAATGATTCTTGCTCATTCAGGAGGATATTTGGGAACCTGAATTTCTTAGCATTCTTTCCCAATCCTCAAATGCATCGTGTATTATTGTCAGTGTAGAGAAAACGGATGTGAAATAAAAACATCCCTATTTATTTTCTTACAGCATAAGATAAGTTACAGCAAGGGGAATACAATGGACATACATAAAGGTTTGTGAATGCCTAGAAGCCGAGAGCTAGTGGGAACATTAGGAAAATCCTGAAGGCAGTGATTATTTAAGCTTCGAAAAGGAAGCTTAGCCATGTGAAATGTTAGATGGTACAAAATTGACACAAACCGAGGTGCCCTGGCTCTGGTGAGTAGCAGAAGACCAGAAGACCCCCTTTCATATCCTCCCTCCCTCTGGCCACTCTGAAGACCTCCTGGAATCCTGGAATACAGTTGGGAAATCATTAGCTGTAGATGAGAACATAAAGGCAGAGTTTATTCAAGTTGGGATCTGTTGACACCTTGGGTTATGATTCTTCCTTCTCAAAAAACCTGATGATGTGAAGAATTACTATTTTTGTACTCTGCCTAGATCTTCACTTTGCGTAGGGCATGAAGGAAACGTATTTGTTCTGTGATACTCAGGGTCTCAGCTGAGATAACTTGTTGGAACTCTAGCTTGGGCTGGAAGGACTGGAAAATACTTGGTCGTTTCTTTCCCTTTTTGTAATCTCGGGGCTTCTCTGTGTGATCTCTCCGGCATGGCAGCTTTGGGGAAGTTGAATTACTTACACAGACATTCAGGCATCTAACAGAGAGGTCCAGCACAAAGGAACCACAGAGCTTCTTTTTTCTAATACCCAGGTTAGAAATCCAAGAACACAATCTTACTACATTTTATTTGTCGCCCAGGTTCATCCATGACTCATTACTGGGGGCTAGATACTACACATGAGCCTGGAAATGTGGGTGCCTGAAGAGCTGGCAATGATGCTGTCTGGTTGTTTCCCTGTATCGGGCATGCAAGCCCTCTTACAGAGTTGATGTGAACATGATCTTCTGTGGAATAGTTGAGATGACAAGTGCTGCTGTGTCTGTAGTTGCTTGGATTCTAGGAACATGGAATATGAAAGTTTGGTAGTCTATTTTTAGGAGGCCACAGAAAGCTACCCCAGACTTTCATAAGTCCATCATTATAAGGAAGTTTGTTTTAGCTACCCACAAGGAAGAACTTTCAAACAGTGCAGACAGCCACAAGAACCTTGGCTTCCTCTGCAGGAGGTGAGGAGCCTCTGTCAGAGGTGAGGGCCCTCTCACTTCTTCCGCCACTAATAGTAGCTGACGTGTAAGCAGATGCTGCATCTCTTTGAGCTTAGGGTTACTAAAATGATATGCATTTCTGAGATTCATGATTTCATATAAACCTAATTCTTCTTTGTTTGTCTTTTCTTTTTCCCCCCTTTTGGACATTTCCTTCATCTGACTGCCCATCAATATATAGAAGAAATGCTTATTCCTACTCCTATTACTTGTAAGTATCGAGCCGGTGTTAACTGCTTTGTGCTCTGTAAGAGAGGCTGTAGCATGCGTTTCCTCCTGCACCAACTGGTTGATTGTCTGTTGGCCTCTCATATCCACTTCTGTCTAGTCATCTGTAGTCCAGAAGCTTTTATTTTGTATGGATGCTTTTACGTTTGCAAACGCGCTGTCCTTGTTCGTGTCTATTCCGTTTCTGTCATCCTGGTTTCGCCCTCATACCCTTGGAGATGTGAGGGGCGAGGTCTCCCTTGTGAGTGTCAGTTTCTAACGAGCAGCACCTCAGTTCCAGAAGGAGGGAAGGTAAGACAGAATCACAGATCACAAGAACTTCTGGGTCCCTTTGCACTTCTTCAGGGAAGCAGTCTTTGGGGCTCAAGGGATAGAAGAGTCCAGTAGCTCTTTCCACTATGCCAGGTAGACTTGGTCCAAATCCAGCCTGGAGGATGACAGAAACATCCGGGGTCTTGGCTTCAAACTGAAATTCCCTGTTTGGCATTCCACGTTAGTTTTGCCACCTCAGCAGTTCACACATTCACGGTTAAAGATGGCTGCTGGCTTTTTACCCTTACTAAATATAGTGATTTTGTTACTAAATCAGTGCTTTGCAAAACATGGGGGTACAGGAGAGAAACTTTATAGAATAGATCCTTGTTGATAAAAAGTTGGAAAACCACTAAAATACTCCTATATTCCCAGTATGCCTCTCTGGATTTGGAAAATGAGGTTCAGAGAGGAATATGAGAACTTATCACATATTCAGCCTGCATAAAAATAGCAGTAGAGCTCAGAATGCCAGGACTTAGTAAACCAGGTCTTCCCTTACCCTTGGCAAACACAGCCTTGTGAGAAAGCCTGCATCTCGATTGCCTTCCGCTGAAACTTCCACAGGTGGAGATGGAATCAGAAGGTGGCTTCCCCACCCATTCTGCTCAGTTAGTGCCATGCTGTGGGCACAGAAGATAATACTATCACCATCATTCACATAGGGACCAGTGTCCTCCACTTCTACTACCAAAGGTCCTAGTACACTTACCTCACCTGTTCATTCATTCCGCAAACACGCATTGATCATGCACACTGCATTCCAGTTAGAATGGATGGAAAAAATAGCAAGGACCCTTGTGGTGCTTTTGTCTATCTGAGAGATCAGCGTGGACAAATAATGAAATAACAGTTGAAAATTGGGTATATGCACATAGTATAGGAACATTAACGTGGATGGTTATACCTGCCAGTGGAATTAGAGTTAGATTTACCAATTCTGGAGAAATTAACATTTGCATTGGTCTGAATTGCATTTTCAAAGATGTGTGTATGTAACACTACGCAGCTGTTGTGATAGAATGAGAAGGAGATTTCGGATTCATGCAGTACTGGGTTCAAGTCTTATCTTAGTTATTGTGCAGCCTTGAGAATGTTTCTGAACTCAGAGTCTTATTTTTCTCAATACTAAAGGGAAATTGTACTTAATCCGTAAATGAACCTTGAAGAGGAGGGAGAGTGGCTTATACTGGAAAGAGAAACATCTGGGGGAGGGAGAAATGGTTGTGAGCAAAGAAGATAAATATGACTATAGATATATTTAGTCTGAGGAAGCTGGTAGAATTCCCAAGTAAAAATTTCCCAGGCAACCTCAGGAATAGAGAAGTAGAATTTAGGCAAGAGGGCTGTTTGGAACCGTCCTCTGGGGGTGGCAAGGAGACTATGGGGTGGGGCAATTAAGACTAGAAAAAGAATAGGAACAAAGCAGAGAGTGAGGGGCTGAGGTTCCCAAACTGATCATGATTAACAGTCTACAGGCAGAGGTTTGGAGAGGAAGTGCAGGTTAGCAAAGCAAAGAGATGATAGGAGAAACGAGGAGAAGTCTTTATCTGTAGAAGATGCTACAGAGAACGGAGGTAGCTGTGAGGGGACAACCTGGTAATTCCAACGGAAGTCACTTCTGAGAGTTATGGGGTAAATGGCGGACATTAAGGAGACTTAAGATGCTAGAGGTGGGGGAGCCATGGAAAGTGAGGTCTGGAGGCAAGTTGTTTAGAGGTAAGGATTGACAAAAAGAAGATGGGTCAGCAAGATGGCTCACTAGGATGAAGTCCTCACTCACAAGTCTGAGAATCCAAGATTGGTGCCCAGAATCCACAGTGGAAGGAGAGAACCCACTCCTAAAGTTGTCCTCTGACCTCTATATGCATGCTATAGTATGCACATTTCTACACTCTCACATACACATAAATAAAAGTTAAGAAAATATCAGAAAAGAATGAAAGACAATTGTGGTCTCCATGTTCCACAAATATGAAAGCCTTCTTCCTCTAAGTACCAGGGTAGATTCTGAGTGAAAACCTTTGTACTCAGGGCACAGACCAGCAATCCTAGCAGTAGGAAGAGATTGTGGCAAATGCAGCATCTGGGACACCAGACTAATGTCCTGAATTAGAAATGGCACCATGACAATGTCCTTTTCTAGACAGTGTTCATATTACACCTTAAGAAGCAATGAATAAACCAGAAGTTCAGTTGTCCCCTCCATAACAGATAAAAGAAAAAGAGATGATACTCATCTCAGAGAAGTCTAGAACACACTCTCTCTAAAGTCCCCCAGATCGTCCACAAAACAAAGTCTCTAGCATGGTTTGTCTAACCTAACCCTTACAATGAAGCCAATGCTAATGGACTCATTAGTGAAGTGCCTATTGTGTGCCAGGCTCCTGTCAAGGTTCTAGGAATTTAGGAGTAAATGTAGAAGAAATAAATAAAAAGAAAGAAAGAAAGAAAGAAGAAGGAAGAAGTTCACTCATGTATAAATGTTTAGTAGGAGCGAGAGAAAATAGCATATATCATAAAAATGGGATGAATAAAAGCTAAGACAGATATAAATAAAATAAAGGCACATGATAATATACAGAGTGTAAGAAATAGAAGAATTTCTCTATCCTCAAAGCCAAACAACCTTCAAATACTCACCCTCGTTGAAAAGATATGCAAATAAGACTAAAGTCCACAAGCTTTCTAGAAGGTACCAAATAGTAAAATCTTTGACTTTTTGAATAAAGCAATCATAGACAATGTGTTCATGAATATGACTCTCTTTCAATAAAAACCACTAAAACAAAAAACAAAGTATCAGGCTACTGGGCCATAGTTTACCTGATCCTAGACTTCTCAGAGTAGGGGGAGGATGAGGTCACCCTGCTTTTTTTAAGTTCCTAATAAGTGTAACATCCTACAGTTGGTGTTGACAATGCCAAAATGAATTTAGAACACTCTCTACCAATTAACAAAGGATGGAAATGAAAGAAACTTCCAGTTGCCCTCTACTGTGTGTCCAGCATATCTAATGTTTAGAACAAGCCTTGTAAGAAATCAGCCACTGTGTTAGCTTTATTTTGATATCAGAACTCAGCCTTGAAGATGTGTTTACAACCCATAGATAAAACGCAAAGTAATCAGGCCAGAATTTGAACTCAGGCCCACATGAACTCTAAGCTCTAACCATTCTTCTCACCAAACCACACTCTTAGACAAATAGAATTCTATCTTAGAAAGCCTTTGCCCAGGATCCAAATTCAAATCTAGTTATGTAGAAAGCCTTTGAAAAGAGTGACAAAGATAAAGAACGTGACAATATAAGCAGGATTGGAATTTGGAGACCCAGAGACACAGAAGAATTTAGAACATCACACAAACACACACTCTGTGCAAACACACACACATACATGGAGAGAGAGACAGAGAGAGAGAGAGAGACAGAGAGAGAGAGAGAGAGAGAGAGAGAGAGAGAGAGAATAATGAAAGTTCAGATGTCATACCTAGATCAGAATTCCTGACCTGCTTCTCCTACTTCTACTGGTTTTCACCTTAAACAATCAGGGGACCACTGTGAGACTTCATCTGCAGAATGACGATGTGACAGTGACTTCCCAATATAATGGAAAAGTATATATGTAGTATCAAGAGATAATCAAAGTCAGTAGGCATTTTATAAATGGAAGCTCTTATTCCTTCCATTCTAAGCTGGCATAAGTGCTCTGTGGGATTCTTGTTTGCCTTCCTATATTAAGGCAGTTCTCAGCAACTTTAGCTGTTCACTGTTTGCCTTTGGATAGGATATTAAGACCTGACATGTGTCCACAGGTTAATTTACCTCAGAGTATGTGATAGGCACAGTAATTATTCTGAACAGAGGCATTTTAGTCAAGTAAGTCTTTTTAAAAAATCACTAAGAATTTCCCCACTGTGGTGGTCAAGAGAGAGCAGTTTCCTAAATTACTAAGTCTTAGATGTTGCATTGTGCAAGTGTCACGAAGGTGGGAGACATCCACCTGGTTGGCTTGTCTCAGCTACTATGTGGGGCTCCTGGACTTTTCTTATATATTTTCTGTCCCCCTGATTTCAGGGAATCCAAGGCTGCCTCCACCAAAAAGCCTTCCCTGATTATCTGAACCTTCACGAACATGCCCACCCCACCCTCACTTCTCTGTACTTCCTTTGCACTGACTCTGTATCAGGAGCAGGGGCATATGTTTCTTCAGCTTGTTTCTGTTTCATGAAGAGATTATCTCTGTGGTATCTGGTACCTCTGGAACACACAGTGAACCCCCAGTAACTGTTCATGGAATTAAAGAACAAGGTAAAAATCAAACAATGGAAGAGCTAAAGTTAAAATAAAAATGGCACCGTATTTTATTATCACACTACCTATACTTTCCTTCTTTTTCTAACTCTAAGGCAAGCTTGTTCTTAAGTTTGCAACTGTGTGAGTTAGATATATAACCTCATTTATCTGGGCCTTGGTTTCTTCATATGTAAACAGCATTTTAAAACACATGCCTTAAGATGTCTTGTAAAGAGTCAATGGATAAAATGTTTGAAAAATGTTAAATGAGACAAAAGAGGCCAAGTTCTTCTCCGTGATGCCTATTGCTGTCTGCACTCCACCTATTACCAACCAGGTATCCTTGCCACAATATATTTAAGGAGGCATTTACAAATGATTATATCAAGAGACGCTCAAAAATCATTTTCTGTAATTCATCAGTCCTTTTGAATTAAGACAAGGAAAAAAAAATGGGACTCGAAGAAAGCCATTCAAGACAATCAATACCAATTACCCAGAGCTGGCAGAAAATATGTTGACAAGTGAATAGCCAGGGCATAATCACAGTCTAAGGTCAAACCACCCTGAAGGAGGGTGGTCTCCTCCAAGGCATTTTCATGTAGGCAAGACAAAATCAGTACTATTCTTGTTGATTCGTAGGCCCTACAGCAGATAGCCTCAGTCTCTTTGAAACAATAGCCTGAGGTCTGGATTATGGGTGAGGAATGTTGACAGTTGAACCCGGGGCCTCGCACACACTGGGCAAGGGCATTGCCACCGAGTATCCCCACACCTTCCTATCACTTCTTAATTTTATGACAGGGTCTTGTTAAGTTGTTAGAGCTGACTTTACACATGGAATCCTCCTGTCTCAACCTCAAGAGTAGTTGGATTTATAGCCCTATGACACTAAATCCTCCCTGGTTTCGAGTTTATATGATTAAAAAAAAAAGCTCTCTTAGTTAGGGTTTCTGTTGCTGTGAAGAGACACCATGAACATAGCAACTCATACAAGTGAAACATTTCATTGTGCTGGCTCACTTACAGTTTCAGAGACTCGTTCCATTATCATCATGATGGGAACACGGTGGTGTGGAATCAGATGTGGCACAGCAGAGGTATCTGAACATTCTACATCTCGTAGGCAACAGGAAGTCAACTGAGACACTGGGCAGTATCCTGAGCATAGGAAACCTCAAAACCCACCCCCACAGTGGCCATACCCACTCCAACAAAGCCATACCTCCTAAGAGAACCACTCTCTATGAGATTGTGGGAGACAATTACATTCAAAGTACCACATTCCACTCCCTGGCCCCCATAAAATTGTAACAGTATCATAATGCAAAATTAATTTAGTCCAACTTTGAAATTCCCCATAGTCTATCACAGTCTCAATAATATTTAAAAGTCCAAAGCTCAAAGTCTCTTCTGAGGGTCATACAATCTCTTAATTATAATCCCCTATAAAATCAAAATAAAAAACAGATCAGAGACTTCCAACAAATAATGGGACAGGATATACATGATCGTTCCAACACGTAGAGAAGGGAGCTTAGTGACCAAAGCACCTCTCTCTCTCTCTCTCTCTCTCTCTCTCTCTCTCTCTCTCTCTCTCTCTCTCTCTCTGGCTGGTTCCATGCCTTGTTAGCAGCTTTCCTCAGCAGGGATCCCATGGCTCTGACACCTCTAACATCTTGGGTTCTCGAAGGCAATTCAGGCTTCAACTTCACAGCTTCGTGCAATGACCTCTCTAAGCCCCTGTTTAGGGCCATCCCTGACACATGCCTGAGTTCAGTGACTTTTTTTTAGATGTGGAGACAAATTTCATAGCCCATTTCTTCTATCCTCACCTCGGAAGCCAGAACCACATGGCTGAAGTTGCCAAGTTCTGCTGTATACTGGGGCTGGAACATGGACCCCTCATTCAATTACATCTTCATCAGCTTTCTGTCTTTCAGTGCCTATGCTTGACTGTCCTGAAACCTTCTCTGTAGACCATGCTGGCCACAAATTCAGAGATCTGCCAGCTTCTGCCCTCCCAGTGCTAGAATTAAAGGTGTGCCCACCACACCTGGCTCTAAACTTTTCTTTAGTTTCTTTTCAATGGTTAAAAATTTAGCTGGGTCTCAGGAGGTCCAGCTAAATTTTTAACCAGTGAAAAGACCTCCTGAGACTGAGAAGCTTCTGTAAAGCAAAGGACACTGTCACTAAGACAAAAAGGCAACCCACTTTCTGGGAGAAACCAACCCCGCAACTGACAAAGGTCTGATCTCCAAAATATATAAAGAACTCAAGAAACTAGACCGTAAAAGGCTAACCAACCCAATTATAAAATGGGGCACTGAGCTGAACAGAGAATTCTCAACAGAAGAACTTCAAATGGCCAATAGACACTTAAGGTCATGCTCAACTTCCTTAGCGATCAGGGAAATGCAAATCAAGACAACTTTAAGATACCATCTTACACCTGTCAGAATGGCTAAAATAAAAAACACCAATGATAGCCTTTGCTGGAGAGGTTGTGGAGAAAGGGGTACACTCATCCATTGCTGGTGGGAATGCAAACTTGTGCAACCACTCTGGAAAGCAGTGTGGCGGTTTCTCAGGAAATTCAGGATCAACCTACCCCTGGACCCAGCAATACCACTCTTGGGAATATACCCAAGAGAGGCCCTATCATACAACAAAAGTATATGCTCAACTATGTTCATATCAGCATTGTTTGTAATAGCCAGAACCTGGAAACAACCTAGATGCCCTTCAATGGAAGAATGGATGAAGAAAGTATGGAATATATACATATTAGAGTATTACTCAGCAGTAAAAAACAAGGACTTCTTGAATTTTGCATACAAATGGATGGAAATAGAAAACATTATCCTGAGTGAGGTAAGCCAGACCCAAAAAGAGGAACATGGGATGTACTCACTCATATTTGGTTTCTAGCCATAAATAAAGGACATTGAGCTTATAATTCGCGATCCTAGAGAAGCTAAATAAGAAGGTGAATCCAAAGACAAACATATAGGCATCCTCCTGAATATTAACCTTCATCAGGCGATGAAAGGAGACAGAGACAGAGACCCACATTGGAGTACCTGACAGAAATCTCAAGGTCCAAATCAGGAGCAGAAGGAGAGGGAGCACGAGCAAGGAACTCAGGACCACGAGGGGTACACCCACACACTGAGACAATGGGGATGTTCTATCAGGAACTCACCAAGGCCAGCTGGCCTGGGTCTGAAAAAGCATGGGATAAACCGGACTTGCTGAACATACTGGACAATGAGGACTACTGAGAACTCAAGAACAATGTCAATGGGTTTTTGATCCTACTGCACATACTGGCTTTGGGGGAGCCTAGGCAGTTTGGATGCTCACCTTACTAGACCTGGATGGAGGTGGGCGGTCCTTGGACTTCCCACAGGTCAGGGAACCCTGATTGCTTTTCGAGCTGATGGGGGAGGGGGACTTGATCGGGGGAGGGGGAGGGAAATGGGAGGCGGTGGCGGGGAGGAGGCAGAAATCCTTAGTAAATAAATAAATTTAAAAAAAAAGGAATGAAATCTGGAAACTCCTTCACAGATATGCCCAGGGGTTTGTTCCTGTAGTGAGTTAAATCCCATCAAGTTGGTAACAAGGTTCGCCATCATAGCCCCTTACCCCTGAAACTGACACATAAATTCCAAATCCAAAAAAAAAAAAAATTAGTTGGGTATAATCTTGCTCTGAGGTCTCCACTCCTTAAATTCCATTTTTTAATCCCTTTATCTCCCTGAACACAGGATTTAGCTTCATTCCACTTCCTGGTGCTCTTTTGCTTCTCAAAATTTACTTTTTGTAATTTACCCTTCTCAGCTTGTTCCTTTTTATTACAAATCTTCAGTAGAATTACCACTAATAGCCACACTTCAGAGTCTCTACTAGGCTGTTTTGAGATTTCTTCTGCCAACAGAATTATCCCAAAACTCTTCACTTTAGATTCAGGCAGACTCCTTGGACAGGGACAAAAAGCAGCCACTTTCTTCACCAAAATATCGTAAGATCAGTCTCTAGGCAACACACTAACGTTCTTCTCCTCTGAAACCTCTTGATCAGTTCATCAAATCACATTCAGCACCACTGTATCCATGTTCCTACTACTATGGCCCATTAAGCATCTCTTATAAAGCATTCCACTGCTTTCTTAACCCAAACTCCCAAAGTCCTTATTACTCCAAGCAAAACATGGTCAGCTTATCACAGCAATACCCAAGTATCTGGTACCAACTTCTGTCTTAGGGTTTCTATTGCTATGAAGAGGCACCATTACCATGGCAACTCTTATAAAGGAAACTTTTCATTGGGATGGCTAGCTTACAGTTTCAGAGGTTCAGTCCATTATCATCATGATGGAGAGCTGGAGGAGTAGCTGTGTGTACTACATCTTGCAGGGAACAGGGAGTCAATTGAAACGCTGGTAACACACTTCCTCCATCAAGGCCATACCCACTCAAACAATACCATACCTCCTAATAGTGCCACTCCCTATGAAATTATGGGGCCAATTACATTCAAACTACCACAGCATCTTAGGTTAGTATTTTGTGTGATGATGACTTTGAGAAAACTCTCCTGAAATCTTCAGCATGAAGACGGATGTATCCCTTCCCTTGTATTGGACCTTTGTCCCTGCAGCATTCTTACTAGAATACCCCCACTTTGTGTGTCTAGAAAGTTCTAATATATTTAATAAGAAACATCGTTCTCTTATTGGGGTCTTGTCCAGTTCACACAGATCATATTTGTACACTGGGCTCACATCTTTATACCACCTGTATCTCATTCATTCACGTATTAGCTCATTCATGATCTTAGGTCATACTATGCTTGAAAAAGCTGCATGCCCATCTCCTACTATACAGTGGCTATTCAGTACCCATTTTTTCATTGCCCTACAACCAGCTCAGTAAGCAGAGCAATTCAGGCAGCACAATGGGTCTCTGTGGTGGATATCCCTCCATGCATGCTTTATCTCTATTGAGCTATAGTATTTCATTCTATGTAAGTTATTTAATATCCATTTTTATTTATTTTGGCTTATGTTGATGGTAGGCTTTCAGATCACTATGGTTTTGTAATTTTATATTGAATTCAGACTAGAAACATTGTATTCAGAGTTGCATATCACAATTATAAATGCATGAAATTAATGAATGCTGAATGCTGTCACCATGAGATAGATATAAATGCAATGGGTTAGATCATGTGTACAGATAGATTTGGGAAGGGATTGCCACTGAAGGATGCTTTATTGTTTACTCTATTGGATTAGAGGAAAACCATATCAGTCCTGAATACCAAACAGCCAATCTATAAGTCAGAACTCTGTCGCTTTAATCAGGGAAAATACAGGGGACCCTGTCTCCTCCAAAGATAGGAAAAGATGTTTATTCCATACTTTTAAATTTATACCTAAGCTTAAGCTTCCATACCAACCAGGTATTAATGATGCCTTGAAGCTTAGAAACATCTGGCTATGATTCTATGTGCTTCTGCTCTACAAATGCATTTGAATGTTAGATGGTAAAGGGAGGTGTATGAGCTATCTGCTGATGGAGAGGGGTGACTGAAGTGTAGGCAGAAGGATGCTCCCATGTGATAAAATACTGAGCCTCTTTCTAGAAGAAAGGAATTAATCACTCGCAATAGAGGCTGATGAACTGCCTTTTTTTAGGGCATTATGTTTGATATTGCCTTTCCAGGTGGATCCAGTACCCTCCTGGGATATACAGTCATCAACATGGGATTATCCAAGCCACTCTAGCTCCGAAACGTTCCATGGAATTGCCACCAAGGCTGATGCTGTGACTCCATCACTCTTCATTTTCTTCTACCCTCTTCTTTCTCTGCCTTTTTCTCTAATACAGGTGAAGCCTGTCAATCTCACTGAGCCTCATCAAAAAAGCACAGTTGGTAACACTCCCATTGACTTATCTGTAATTTGGCCACTAGAGACAAGTGGGTTTGAGTATGTTCTGTGTCTTTCCCTAGAAGATGTTCTCTTCATAGCTTATGAGCACTTCATATATCAGCCAATTAGGGTACTTCTTTCCTTGCTTGTTGATTAGGTTGACTCTAAAGAATCCTTCCTTAGATGATCTTCTCCATGGGCATTAGCTGTTTGTGCTGGTGTGAAGATCATGGGCTCCTTCGTATATAGCCCCACCTGGGAGGGGTCGAAAATATCCCAGATAAGACTATAGAAATACCCACTTGTCAACACAACTCCAATCAACTGCCATTGTCCAAAGTACTCAACCATAGTGACACTTAGCAATGTGTCCCCAGGGCAAAGGCAGATGTTCTTCTGAAAATACTAGCTTCAGCATACATCCTCAAAGTCAGGCTTCTTCTTGCAGGCAGGGCCTAAGCGAAGATAGAATTATGGAAGGCACACACTGAAAATGCTTTTCTCGGTATTTCAACAGAGTGCTTTTAATGGAAGGAAATGCTTTAGTTAAGCCCTGCCATGCTCCCGCTGATGATAATGATTACATCTTGTTTGTGTGTAACGCTTTTATCTCTTCTGAAGGGCTTTCCTACTTATTACCCACTTGTCTGCTTGGGCTTGGAGGTATTTAGCAAGTTATTATGAGATGGATGGTGGAGCTGATCAGAAAAGAGCCCTGGGCATTCTGGCCCTGGCATTTAGGGGAGTCTCTTAACACTATCTCAGGTTCTGTTTCTCATCTGTAAAATGGGAGTCACAACACTGCCATTTCAAAACAGCGTTGGAGAGCCAGGCTTTTATTCATGCACATGTAATGGGGATTTCTTTCCTTTTTATTTTTACTTTTGAGGATTTCATACATGACTAATGTGTTTACACCATTTTTTTTTACCTTTCCCTCTCCCCTCTCCCATCTTCAACTCCTCCCATCTCCCCTCTATTCCCTCTCAAATTTATGACCTCTTCATTGTTAATTAGTGTGCGTGTGTGTTAATGAACACATCTGAGTTAATTTAGTGTTTCTGATATATATATATATATATATATATATATATATATATATATATATATGAAACTTGGGTTTGAACAACTGGTCAAGGAGTCATCTCTGCAAAAAACTATTTCTCTCTCTCTCTCTCTCTCTCTCTCTCTCTCTCTCCAACCATAAATTGCCTGTAGCTCTTCATCTAGGGCTTGTCCAGTTTGGCTTGGTGACTGGTATTGTCGTCACTGTATAGGTCTTGTTAGGCAACCATATTGTTGAGATTTCATGAGTGTGCCTTCTCTGTCACATAGAGAATCACTATGTTCTGAGTAATTAGTAAAAAAAATTAAAAATAAGTAAATGAATAAATAAGGCCCTTCTTTTAGTGGATTCATAGCTTTTAAAGAACATGGGCATGTCAACAAGTAACTGTAAAATAAGGTGCTTAATGCCTAGAGGAGAATTAAAGATGTAAAGGGGAGACAGTCATTGATAACTGTGAGGAAAAATCTTGCAAGTTAAATGGCCCAACAATGCTCTGGGAATAAAGTATGCATGAGATGTTTCCTTTTGTATTTGTTTAATTTTTTAATTAAAATGGAATGACAGCATTTTCCTCCTTCTCCCTCTCCCCACAGCCTTTCCCTGATACCTGCCATCCAACTCCTCCCATGCCTTCCCACTGTCAAATTGACGTCTTATTTTTCTTGATTATTATTATCCCATGACTGTGCATGTATGTGTATACATATGTGTACTCACAAATATATCCATTTTATTGTTTATATGTATGTTTTTCAGGGTTGACCACTTTGTATTGGGTAACTATTAATGGGCTCATCCCTGAAAAAGACCAGTTTTCTTCTCCCAGCAGCCATAGCTGCCTGTAGTTCTTTGTCTAGGAGTTGAACCCCATGAAAATTTCTCCCTTATACATTAACATGTCTTTTGATGTTGCCATTAATCCTGTCTTATTTATGCAGCCATTTCTAGGAGAAACTGTTTCAGAGCAGATTTCCTAGTGTTATGGTCCTTACAGTTACTTTTCTCCTTGGCCACATCACCTTCAAATACATGCACAAAATGTACACTTTTATTTTTCATAGTTGGTTTTGTGGCGTTCTCGGGAT
Organism: Microtus oregoni; assembly: GCF_018167655.1. Taxonomy (NCBI): domain Eukaryota; kingdom Metazoa; phylum Chordata; class Mammalia; order Rodentia; family Cricetidae; genus Microtus; species Microtus oregoni. Next base: position 8,250,731 of record NW_024543079.1, read on the forward strand.
AAAAGAAAAAGATTTTGCAAGAAAGATAAAAGATAAAGAAATCAATGGAGAAGGAGGGGAGGTAAAAGGGTAGAGAAAAAGTTTACATTCTAGTTTTACTACTTGGTAGCTATGGATCCCAGAGCCTCGGGGTTTCATTTTCTCATCTGCCAGTGGTGTTTATAGCCCTGGAGTCACTGAACTGTGTTACGAGATTAAGTAGTAAAGTATATATACAAGGTGATTGTCATTAGAAAATAGTAGATCTGTAGAATCCAGCTGTTGTTGGGTATATCCAAGAGGAATATTAAGAGGAACAAAGATATAGAGTTATTGTAGATGGTGGTTCTTAAACTTTATTTTAAAAATTCCCCTCTAAACAAATTGGATAGGATATCTGTCCCCCTGAAATCCATCTATGGTGACATCAACAAGAGAGATCTGAAACAAATTAGTGAGACTCTGATCAGAACTATCAGTTTTGGTGATGTTCTTTAATACAAGCAGACTTTGTAGATCTGTGGGCAGGAGAAAAGGCTGCAGTTGACAGTTTCCATTTGGTTAATTTTAAATCCAGGTATGAAGGATTGTTCTATATGGTATAGCTGTCAAAACCTTCCATTCAAACACAAGGTCCCACAATTTAGGAACGTAGAGCCTTCCCGTTCTATTATAAGATAGCTTACCAGTCATGTTGCCAGCTTCCTGAGAAACAGAGCCCAGGTAAGTTGGTGCAAGGGTAGGGACTTTAGGGAAATGAAGGCAGTCACATAGGAAGGAGACCCATATCTACAACCTGTAAACAAGTAATTGAATAACTGAATTCAAGGATTTGGTCAGTACAGAGACATGGTAAAGTCCATTAGTTTATTCAGACTTGAAACCAGGGTTGAGGACTCCCCATTTGTAAGAGCTGGATAACCCAGCATCATTGAAGAAGGAAATTTGGAAGAGGACAGTGAAGGCATGATCTAATCTAACTAAAAACTTTGCATGAGAATTGGTTCTATAGGGCCATTAATTAAAAATGACTTTGATTGTGGTGGTGGAACCTGAGTTTGACAAGTAGAGGCTATAGAGGATAGGCTATTCAATTTCCTTTTTAAAAACTATATTAGTTAGTTAGTTAGTTAGTTAGTTAGTTAGTTAGTTAGTTTATATGAGTACATATAGGGGAGGGACATGCACATATCATGTCATATATGTAAAAGCTAGAGAACAAATTGTATGGTTTGACTCTCTCTTTTCACCACACAGGTCTTAAGGATAGAACTCAGGTTGTCAGCTTGGTGGCAGGTGCTCCTGCCCATTGAGCCATCTTGTCGACCCAATCATTTCCTTTACACATGACATTTAGGAATGGCAAAAATGTCTCAAGCACATGTTTAAATTGTGATTATTTAATGACATGATTCTTCTTCGCGGTCTGGGTGCCAGTATGAGGAAGAAAAGCCCCTTGGTCATAACTAACGTCCTTGGAAACATTGTCTTCAAATGCATCACTTTATCACCAGAAACCTAAGGAGTCTCATGGTGTTGCTAATAAAATCTCCTTTCTAATAAGAAGGAAGGAAGAAAGGAGGGGAGGGAGGGGGAGAGAGGAAAAGAGAAAGAAAGAAAGAAAGAAAGAAAGAAAGAAAGAAAGAAAGAACTGAGCTGTTTTCTGAAGTTTTTAATCTTAGTGGTTTTAAAGCCCTGTTCAAAACATCCTAAGAGCCTGGGGAGAGATGGGTAAGTTACAACTACCCACGTTGTTAAGTAGGAGCATGGAAAATACAGTACCACCAAAGCACTGTTGTTAATGGAAGACCTGAATTCTTGTAAAATGTGAAAATACGATTTTATTAAGCCTATAAACCAAATTGAGACTCAAAACGAAAGAAGGATTGTTTTGTTTCAGAAAACACCTTAGCAACAATGAACTTTTAAAGAAGTAGACTAAAGCCAAGAGAATCTTTCTTGCTTGTTGTTCTTTCCACATGCCATTTGTCATCCGGGCTTCAATGGGATAAGAGAGTACCTTCTCGGAAAAGAATCTAAGCTCAGATCTTATGAAAATAGGATTCTACACCATTCTTCCCCCTCCCCTTATCTTTTCTCTAAACACAAAAGCTACCATGAAGGAGTGAGACCTAAAGTATTATCTTAATTTTTTTGTTTGTTTTTAATAGGAGATCCGTGGTGGATACTTTAACCAAATTACCATGGATACATTTCCCAGCCCTTGGCAAGGGGAAACATGATTAGTATATTATACTACTATAATCTCATCTCTCATCATTTAAGGGTGTTAAATAGAGCTTTTGTTTGGACTAGTGTGGAAAATAATAACCATAGTAATAAGCAGCACTATTGTAAAAGGCACACGGTGCAGGTTTGGGTTCAATTCTTGGATATTATCACTTCCCTTTCACCCTCCTCCTTCCTCCTTCCTTCCTTTTTCCCTTCATTCCTTCCTTCCTTACTCCCTCCCTCCCTTCCTTCTTTCCTTCCTTCTTTCTTGATTTCCTTCCTTTATTTTGATACAGGTTCTTACTTTTTCACCCAGGCAGGCTTGGAGCTTTATTAACATCTAGTCTGAGACTCTGTTTCCTCATCTGTGATGAGGAATAGCAATTACAAATTAGAGAATTACATTGCAGGCTTATCATGACAGTGTAAGATAATATTATACAGGTACAGAATCTAGGTCTCTATTAAAATATTTTTTAAATGAACAGACACACAAAAACAAAATTTAAACATATCAGGAGAGAACCATAAGATATGAAGCTTGTGATAGGTGGTGGTGGCACATGCCTTTAATCCCAGCACTCAGGAGGTAGAGGCAGGTGGATATCTGGATGTTCAAGACCAGCCTAATCTTCAAGCGCTGGTTCCAGGACAGTTAGGGCTGCACAGAGAAACTCTGTCTCAAAAAAAAAAAGAAAAGAAAAAGATATGAAGCTTGTACACCTTGTGTGTTGTTTAAATCAGTATAAGTATGCCCATCTACTTACAAATGGATAAAGAAAATGTGCAATACACACCCACAATCTGTTTGTTGTACACTAAGTGCATTACGTGTATATATGATTACTATATTTTGTGCTTTATGTCTACTTCTATTAAAGATATATATGTTTGTCTGTATTTGTGTGTGTCTGTGTGTCTGTGTGTAAGGCCAGAAAAGATGCCATATCTTCCAGACCTGGGATTATGGGTGGCAGTGAGCTACCTGATATGGGTGCTGCAAACCAAACTTGGGTCCTCTGCAAGAGCATAAGATGCTCTTCATTGCTGAGCCAGATCTCCTACCTTATATATCTATGACTTTGTAGTTCACAAGTGATTTTCACATGGATGTGTCATGGAATCTTTATGTCAACCCAAAGAGAAAATTCCATTTCAAATTTAATGAAAGGCAGGCTCGCAAAACTGACCAGGGCCAAGGGCTATTTGAGAAAGAGAATAAAGAGATGCCGTTACGGTGCCATGATCTTCTGATGTGCTGTGAGATGCATATGCCAAAGATCCTGAAAGGCTGTGCTATATGGCAAGAAAGCTAACAAAAACCATAGCCTCTGTCCCGCAGGGCCGTTTAGAAGCCGAAGTCCAAGGGGAACAATGAATATGGTCCAAAGCTGGGTTGGACTTGAAAGTGTGTAACCACTGTATTCATATTATAATAGGAAAAGATATAGACAGATATCTTTTTATATTTGTTATAAAATATAACAAATATTTTATCCATTTAATGCGTTCTGTGTATGAATGAGACAAGAAATAAAACAGAGAAGTCACTCATCTCCTTGTAATTGGTATGAAATATATAACCCACATTGGAAAAGTAAGGACAAAGATTAAGAGAGCAGAGGGTAGAGATTGTTTTGTGACTGTTTTATAAACAGTCCTCTTGAGTCCCACTTTTAAATGCAATCTCTTAACACGTTTTTGTTTATAATGCCCTATAAAAGGGCTGTGCTCTGGAGAGATTTTATTTAGATTCATCTGTAGCAAACATAGAAGTAACTAGTTATAGAGTAATCAAATGATAAGCTTATTTAATATAATATGTCCCAGGTGATCTTTTCCGGGCAGTTGAGGCTTGATGAATTTTTTTTTCCTTTAACATGGTGGTGATTCCACTTGTCAAAAAGCAATGATGCTGGCTCCTGACTGGGGTTACACTGAATCTTCACATTGTCTCTGTGAGCACTGAGTTCTTTATGACATTAAATCTTCCAGCCAAGAAATGCTATATGCCTCTTCATTTGGGTAGATCTTCCTGGATTCTCTTTTAGAAGAAAAGAGGTATATCAACTACACTGCAAAGGGCAGTAGGCTGGACAGTCACAAGAGAACTGAAATGTAACTCGATCGTGTCTTCAACTCACTCACTGTATAATGAGCCTGGTCTTGAACTCACTGTGTAGTGAGCCTGGTCTTGAACTCACTGTATAGTGAGCCTGGGGTTGAACTCACTATGTAATGAGTGAGCCTCCCCTTGAACTCACTGTGTAGTAAGCCTGGTCTTGAACTCACTGTGTAGTCAACCTGGTCTTGAACTCACTATGTAGTGAGCCTGGTCTTGAACTCACTGTGTAGTGAGCCTGGTCTTGAACTCACTATGTAGACAGCCTGGTCTTGAACTCACTGTGTAGTGAGCCTGGTCTTGAACTCACTATGTAGACAGCCTGGTCTTGAACTCTCTAATCTCCTACTTCAGCTTCTCCAGCTCTAGGACTATAGATTATGTTAACACAACTAGCTTCTTGTTTCTCTTTTGTTTTTAATCACCTCGTTCATAGTTTTTGATATGTAGTCTTTTGTGTGATCTGCGGATATATGCTTAAATGTCTCCATGCCATTACAAATGGCCCTGATGTTTTAAAACTCCTGTTCTCATTGTTCATTGCTAACATATAGACATGAAACTGATTTTCACATTTGGAAAAGCAATTAATTATTCCCATCGATTGAACTTTAAAAAGACAAATAAAAAAAATCTTAAGTGGAAAAATAATTTACCTCCCATATTAAGTAATTGTGCACGAAAGATTGGTTGGCAAACCTAAGCCAGATGTTTATCAGAGTGCTCAGGATGTGCCCCAACTCAGTTCCCACACTTATGCCTGCTCCCCAGCTGTGCTGCTCTGCAAGCCAGGCCCCATTCAGTGAGCAGCGGTTACAGCGATTACAACTGAGTGGTGGTTAAGATGTCAAGCTCTGGTCTCTGCAGATCTGGTTTTGGATCGTGATCCCAGTGTGGACTAGATATGTACTCTTAACCAGACACCTTCCCAGGTCTTCACTTTTCTCCGATGAAAGCTGGGACCAGAGCCTAGAGCCTGGCACCCAGTAATGGCTCAAGAGCCCCTGTTCTTATCATTTATTTGCAAGAAGAAAGATGCTAAAGAAATCCAATGAGCTTTCTAATGCTGATGAGCAGGCTAACTGTGAGGTGGTGAGCCTCCCCTTACTAGCAAATGAAGCACTCCCTATCTAGGATAGCAGAAAGTACCCCAAGAGTGGCCCCATGACTGTTGGGGTATCATGATCCTCCCTCCTTGACCCTAGAGGTAGGGCCATTTCACAGGTCTCTTCAGTTCCCCACACGTCTGACCCAGAGACTCAAAGAGCTTGGAAGCAGTATGCAGAAATAGTTTTATTTTCTTTAAAAACTAAATGCAGACCAGACTTATCTTTCCATCAACTGCAGTTTATGATGGCACATTAAACTCAATTGCTTTCTCTGGAGGCTGGTGCTGGGACCCATCCTCTCTAGCCCAGTGCCATCCATTCTTGCTTTCCCCAGGAGTGCAGACAGACAAGCTGCCTTCTTGGTGTACACTAATTAATTTATCTCATGCTTGTGATTTTACGGCGCCTAAGTGCTGGAGCATTTCTGTTTATTCTTCTCCCTGCAAAGCACCTCACAACGCATAAAGACCATGAATCTCCATTGCAAACCACCGTCTGTCTTGGGCTGGAGAACAGCCTGCCTGATGTCTTGCTGGCGCAGTGTCTTACAGCCAAAGTAACACATCCATTAATTTATCCTTAATGACATTTTGACACACCAATCAGTTCATCAGATGTTTCTTTTGCAAGGCTTCTCCTGAACGGCAGGACCAGGGTGCCAGGCCACTCTTGATGCATAATGCATGAGACCAGCTCTCTGCTCCCTGCCTTTAACAGACAGGCATGTCTGCCGCCCCAAGGCTGCATGCTCCTAATGCCCCCTTCTCGCTGAGTGATCTTCGCTGATGACCCAGAGGTGTTGGCTCTTGCACTTGGGGCTCATTGTGCATTGAGGAAACTGGGCGGGGATGCGAGAGGGTCCTGTGTTCAGAAACATGCTTGTGATAATGTGTTCTGATGGGAAGAAGATCAGCACCTCTTTGCCCCACTCCGTGGGCTCAGAGAAGCTTGCGTTCCAGGAATCCAAGTGGATCTGTGGCCGTGCTAACCTGCTGCATTTCATCAGAGTCCTGCTGCTGCCTAGAAATAAAAGCATCACAAGGATACTAGGATAATAGTGGATATCAAAAAGGAATGGAAAATTAGCCGTAAAGTCTTCACCATCTACCCGTAGATATAATATCTCGTGGTTGTAATCACAATGTAGACACGGTTTGATTTTTTGGTATTTTAACTTAATGTAATCCAGTTAGTATTTTTCCATGTGGCTGCATAGTTTTCATCTCTAATGGTACTCCATCATTTTAATAGTTGCATAATATTCCATCCAGGGGATGTATTATAATTTACCGAGCCGCCTCCCTATTGTTAGACATTTACGAGGCTGTAACTGATTGTGTGCTATTAAATAGAAACGCCAGAGGAGGTGAAGGAGACAGCAGGCTCTGCAGACTAAAGAGCTGGGCTCCAAACCCACCTGTTCCCTTTACCAGTTTTATGAGTTTAGCATTAACCCCCCTGGGCCCAGGATTTCTCATCAATAAAACAAAAAGAAATAACCACCACTTTGTGGCAGCATTATGAAGCTTCAAGCTGTTTCCCAGGCACCAACCACACGGTAGAGCCTATGAAAAATTAAAGTATTCCAGTTATACATATCTACTACGGGTTGGAAAAATTCCCCACTCTGACCCCAAGAATATTTGCCAGTGCTTACAGACCTTTTCTTTTTGAAAACGGGGTTTCACTGTGTAGTACATGCTAGCTTTCAATTGGGAATCTCTTGCCTTAGTATCCCAAAGTGCTGCGATTATAAGTGTGTGCCAGCGTGCCCAACCAGAGACATTTTTCTTACGTTATACCTGGAAGCAGTGGAGGCCCTGGCAACCTTCTAGGATCGAGGATCCTAACAAACACTACGTATTATCTAAAGTAGCAACAGTGCCACAATGGATGGAATTAATGCATATAGGAGCCAGAATGTTCCAGCATCGCCTCATAGTATATATTATATACTTCGTTTACATTATTGTTTTTATTTCCTCTGAATAAATTCTCAGAAAAATGGACTATTTGAATTAAAAATTATATGATCCTAAGCCCAATGGCAGTGGGAGTGTCCAAGTGCGGTTCCAGGTGCTAACAGAGCAAACGCAGCAGATGGTGTCGTGTGTTCCTCTCTGGAGCAAGGATGATGTGCTGCAGAGGACTACTTCTCAAAGGACAGTGCCCAGCGTCTCCTGGGAACTTGGAAATGAACCGTTTCTTAGCTTTACCCTAAACTTACAAATCCCAAGACTCTGAGAATGGAGGCCAACCCCCTCTGCTTTGGCCAACAGTGTAGGTATGTTACATCACATGAGCAAGCTGGAGAATCTTTGCTGTTCACTTCTGCAGAATAAAGCCAGTTCTACAACAAAGTGTAGCCATTTTGTAGAGAAGAGTGTTGAATATGAGGTTATAGGGAAGTCCAGATATGGAAGTGACATCCATTCTTTCAGCATAATTAAAGCGCTTAAATATTGTGCCAAGTGCTGAAGTAGGTACAGAAGCACAAATTAATTGATGTACGTCATGTCCCTCCTACACAGGGAACTGTGCTTCTACAGAGGTCATGGGTTCTCGCTGCTGACATTGCACAGGAAGGGACCGAGTATCTTCTTCCTTGTTTTACAGGGATTCTCTAGGTAGGATGAGAGGGATGGGGACCTTTCCACTCCAGATAATCCAAGATCTTATAACTCATGTAACTAGGGATTGAACAGTGGGAGGAGAGCTTCTGCCCTGATGTCTACTTTGGCTTGTTTCCTTGTAAGACAGATTTGTGTGAAGGAGGGGGATGGTAGGTGAAGATAGAAAAGTGTTTCCTTGGTTCCTTGGAGTGCTTTTGTCAGGGAGCAGATTCCATGCTTAGAAGTGGATGATACTGATGATGGCGATGGTGATGATGGTGATGATGGTGATGGTATGGTGATGATGATGGTGATGATGATGGTGATGATGATGGTGATGATGATGGTGATGATGATGGTGATGGTGATGATAAATTGTGTTTGTGAACATGCAGGCGCATGTGTGTATAAGGTTGTATATACATGCATGTGGAAGACAGAGACCTGCCATTCCTCAGGTGCCATCCACTTTAGATATTTGGTTGTTTTAATTGTTTAATTCTTGAGATTAAAATAATTCCATAATTTCTACCTTTCCTGGTCTCTCATTAGCTTGGGACTAACCTGGGAGGCTAAACTCATTGGCCAAAAAATACTAGCCATCTCTCTGTCTCTGCTTCCCCACATTAAGACTACAAGCGTGGGCCACAGCTGGCTTGCTTTTATTAACTGGGTTTAGGAGTAAACTCCAGTCTTCCTGCTTGCAGGGCAATCACTTTGCTAACTGAACTATCACCTCAGCCACTAGTGAATATTTTCTATCAGTCCAGTCATTCAGAAGACGAGAACATACCTGAGTATTCTACTGATGTGGAAACTAAGTCTCATTACCTCGTGAAGATGGAGGCTTTATCATGATTACACAGATAGGTACAACCTAGGCAGTCCAGGGCTCAGGTCAATAGTATTTTCATAGTGCTAAAATTGGAAGGGTTGCCTTCCCAGCCGGGGACTTTCAGAACTTTTTGGCTTGAAAGCATTCAGGGCAACACCCAGCATCTGAACCATGGATTCTCTTCTCCCTTCCCTACGACGTGTTCATTCCCTCACCATTGCTTATTATTCAACAAACATCTTGTATAAAGCTCACTCGGCAGGGAGCAGATCCAGGTATAAGTACTTTCAGATTCATTGTCACAGTGTCTACCCTGAAGCAGGAAGAGAATTCACAGTCTTCCACAGTAGTTGACAGACAAGGAGACTGAGTTATAGAGAAGCGAGAAACTACCCAAGACTAAAGAACTAGTAAATGATAGGCTACGGCTTGAGCCTCGCCAGTCTGACTTGAGCGGCCATGATCCTCCCACTAAATGTAGTTTCAGGGTTCTGGGATAGTATGTTCATGTGTACATATAGAAACAGCTCTTGTATATGTTATATGCCCTCTGCCATACTAAAACATGTCCAGTAGTGGGTATAACTGCACCTTAAGTAAAAGAAGAGCCTGTATCAGGTGCGAGAAGAGAGGCAGATATGGTCAGGAGAAAGAAGCAACCAGCAGAGGCACAGACAGAGAAAGCAAGGCAGCAAAGGGATGGAGGTTGATAGGTGACAGCCATGGTCCCTTGGGCATTTAAACCATAATAAGATGCTGCTGCTATTGCTATTAGTGTAACTTCGCCAACCTTGGGCAAGTGAGATGATCCTATATAAGGAGAGCAAGCCCCACCATCTCAGAATAGGTACCTAAGAGAGGCAGTGAGCAGACATGGGATGCTCAGTGAGGGAATGTGCACGGTCTACAGTTACACACATGTGGGAATCTGTTTGCCTGAGGAGGAAGGGACCAGGTGAGAAAGCGGTGTGCTTTGATTGCATAGCATAACAGAAAAATCAGAGAAAGCATCTAGAAACTTGACTGTCTGGGTTTAACCCTCTGTCTGCTCTGCCTCTGGAAAGTTGGGATATTTTTAAGCAAATCAGTTCAAGTCTCTCTGCCATGCTTCTTCATCTGTGAAGTGGTGGCCGTGCTGCTGCTAACCACATAGTTATTAGAACTAAGGCTTCTGATACCCTGTGCCTGCAATCCGTGAGTAGTGCTCGGAGCAAAGGAAGTGCAGTACAAGTGTTTGCTAACTGAATGCGGGTTGTATCTTCTATATCTTATTATAGTTGCATTAGTTTCTTAAGGCTGCTATAACAAAGCACCACATGCCGGGAGGCTTAAGACAACAAGAATTTGGGGAGATGGCTCCACTAATAAAGATTCTGTGGTGCAAGCATAAGGCCCTGAGTTTGATCCCCAGAACCCGCATGGAAAAGGGGGGACAAAATTATATGCAATTGTACTCTTAGCATTACAGGGTGGAGACAGGTGACTGACTCCCTGAGACCTCTTGGCCAGCCGGCTGGGCATATTCAGTAAGCTCCAGGTCAATGAGACAAAAACAAAATAAAAAACAAACAAAAACAAAACAAACAAACAAAAACTAGGTGGGTGGTTCTTGAGAAAGAACACTCAAGGGTGGTTGGTCCCTGTTTCCATACCTTTCGAACACATATGTGCACCCACATAAACATGCATGCACAGAACTTAAACCAAATTAGATAACACTTCATGATGGCTATTGATCTTTGGTGGTCCATGGAAGCTACATCACTCCAGTCTTTGCCTTGTTGTCATGTAGAACAGGTAGCTTGCTCGCACAGGAACTAGGTTTTGATGCCAGGCTGTCTGCCACCATCATCTGTGTGTCAACTATTCCACCATCCCCGACCAGATACAAGGGAAAACGTTTAATACCCTCTAAACCCTGCACACACCCGTGCCATCCGTTCATACTATTGACCCTGATGTGATGGAGCTCAGCTTCCACCTAATTATAAGAATTCTGAGTGAGGGGAATTTGAGTTAATGAGGGAGTTTTGATGCATTTGTAAGAGGCTGGAATTGTGTATAACATGGTCTGAATCTGCATTTTAAAATTTTGTTTGTACTTTCACAGTTCCATCTTAACGTACTTTGTACATATACAATGTACTTTGCCCTTATTCCCAGCATCACCATTGCCCTCTCTTACCTCCCCTTCCTCTTGCCAAATCACTGCTTCTTTCTATTAAGCCACCCACCCCACCCCCACACACTTCCATGAACTTTCAAAAAGTCTTTTGTTCCCTGTTACTGTTAATTAGTTTAACTTGCGTGAGCGTGGGTAGGGGATTATTTACTTGAGGAAGAACAGTTTACCAGTGTCTACACCCCTGAGAAATAGGACCTACTTGCCCCCGGCACCTGTTAATTGCCTCTTGCTCTCAGAGAAGAATGGGGCCTCATGAGCTCTACCTGCTCCGGTGCTGAAATTGTGATGGGCTCAGTATTGGGCAAGCCATGTTTGGGTAATCACTGTGGCTGTGCAATCCATGGACGCGACAGAATCAGGTCGTGTTCAGAAGGTCGCATTTCACATCACGCCTTCCTACCTTCTGGCTCTTCCATTCTTTCTTACCCTCTTCAGTGATGTCATTTGTTCTCATCACTTTGATCTTTGATCGGTTCTGAGTCTCTGCCTTAACTGGTGTCCATTTAAACAGAAGCTTCTCCGACCAAGGCTAGAGGAAGAATTCATCTATGTATATAACCCTAAGTGTTTAGAGAGCAGTTTGACACCTTGTCCGCTTAGCAAGTCAACAATATAGGTTCACCCTATGGCCTATGACCTCCTTCTCATGGGCTTGTGACCAGGTTTTCCAGGGCCAGGCATGAATTACTTCCTGGGAGCAAAGCTCCAATCCTGCTCCACAGCTGTCAGCTAGCACGCTGTCAGTCATCACTATGGCACCACTGGACACATATTTCCCAGTAGGTGAGGACTGCAGCTCATAGCACTCACAGCTGGGCAAAACCATTGATAGCTTTTATCCTCTGGCAGATGGCTTTTCCTTCTGGCATTATATGAAAGCTAACCAGCAGGAAAAGAAACGTGGAGCTCACTTACAGCTTGACTTATCGATGTCCTGCAATCAAAATGTGCAGTTCCTCGGTATAAGGACATTGTCATCTAATTTGCATTTCCAATCCCATCCCTAGAAGAGAGGGAATGTTAGACCAGGGGTCAGAGTTTTCAGACAAGAGCAGGGACTAGGTCCTGTGGCTCCTACCTGTGTGCTCTATGCTTTGACTAAGGACCCTCTACCAGGCCTTAGTAAGAGGAGTCTCTTCTATGAAATGGGAGACTGCAATAGTTCTCTTCCTGTTATGATGGGCAACCATAGATGGAGAGTCAGGCATGTGGCAGATAGCTGTATAGTCTGGCTGTAAATTCTGTGAATGATGCTGACTTTTAATTGGTATGGAGCCATATTTATATTTTTTTTCTTTTCTTTCTTTTTTTTTTCGTCTTTCTTTCTTTCTACCTTTAATGGGCTAAGATAACTTCTGGTTTCAAGGTTCAAGTCTATGTGAGTTATCAAGATATTCTACCCAGAGATGCTGGTGAAGAGTAGGCCAAAGACAAAGCCCTCTGGGAAGGAAAAAATTTCCATGGATGTTCAGTGTCCACCCAGGAGAGTGTCCATGACTGGTCAGTGTCTGCCCAGGAGAGTGTCCATGGATGGTCAGTGTCCGCCCAGGAGAGTGTTTATGGATGGTCAGTGTCTGCCCAGGAGAGTGTCCATGGATGGTCAGTGTCTGCCCAGGAGAGTGTCCATGACTGGTCAGTGTCTGCCCAGGAGAGTGTCCATGGATGGTCAGTGTCTGCCCAGGAGAGTGTCCATGGATGGTCAGTGTCTGCCCAGGAGGATGTATATAGTTGTTCATATTCAGGAAAAAAATTCCCTTAGATGGAACTCTCAAGATTTCCAATAATAAGCTGGATTCTCCTGTTCCAGACAAAAGAGACTGTGGGATTTTGTGAATATGAATGCTGGAATCCCTCACTGTCTTTATTCCAAGAAAATTTCCAATCTGTACTTAAACTCTTCTATCTGTGGGAATCCTCACACCCCAGCCCAAACTGGAAAGGGTACTGTCTGGATTTTGTCTTGTTTTGTTTTCATCTGCATATCCTGTCTTGCAGCCACAGGTACAAAGTACATGCATATTAACTGCTTGTCCAACAAGCTCATGAGCAAAGGGGAAGAAAATAATTTTAGGAAAGAAATGAAGATGTGAAGAGAAAAGAGAGCTTTTTAAAGGTTCTGATTACTGCCTTGAAATATTCTCCACCTCTGGAAAGGACCTGCAGAGGAATCCTTAGGCCTCTGTGTTCTCTCTTCTCTTCAGCTTTTAGTACCCCCTGCTGGTGAAATCCTGTGACCCAATTGACAAGAGTTGCCAGACTAATAGAGAAATACTTGCAAGTTCAGAAAAGTCACAAGTACTGGAGTGTTAAAGGCCCGGAAGGACCACCCCATGAGTCATAGGACTATTTTATGATGTTTGGCTATTTTGTTTTTAATGTTCTGTGGCTTAAATATTCTATTGGATCCAGAGTTTTGCTTTGTTTTGTTTTAAAAAGACTTCTATGAAGACTAACGCTGCAAATATTCCAAGAACAAAATGCTGAGTTATCTACCCCAAATATCCCAAGGTACATGTATTCCAAGGCCCAAACTGATGCCAAGCAGGGTGTTCCTTCTCTTTGGTTGCACTTATCTACTTTTGAAGTGGTGATAATTTGTACTTGGAGCAGGATAACAATCTTTTCTCCACTTCAAATCATAAAATTTTAAATAGAAATGTGTGCGTCAAATTTATTGAGCATGGGCCAATACTTGCCAGATACTCAGCAAGAAACTGGAGTGGATACAAGGAGTCAAAAGCCCTTCTCCCAAGAGGTGCTTACCCTAGAGGGTGAGAGTTGAGTGACTGTCACAAGAATGGAAGGGTGCTTAGCTGGCATGGCATCAGAACCTTTCCTGGTCTCGTGCCAGAGTTCAAATCTAGTATTAACTCTCTCTTGGCACCAAATACTTCTCAGAATTCTCTATCTCTGTGATTTTACATTTTCTATGCTTACCTATTCCATGCTTGTCTTTGTCATTTGTCTCTGGGCTTGCAGAGGGTCAAGGTGGAGAAGACACCACTTTCTTACATTTAACAGAGCCTGATACATGTGTGTGCTCAAATATTTGTTCAAAGAATGAGTCAGCCTGAGAGGAGGAAATTACAGTTCTGTTAGTTGAGCACCAAGAAGCCCCAGAGGAGGTCTGACATTGGAATGACTTTAAGCTTTGAAAGATGGAGAGAGGTGCCCAGTGGAGAATAAGAACACATCAAGGCCATGAGTATTGAGCATCATGGGGTGGGGGACATAGTTGCCATTTACTAGGAAGTGTGAACAGGAGCCTAAACTGAGGCCTAGACCATAATTTGAAGATTTGTTGGAGGAGAATGCCTCTTGTTGGTTCCCAGCCGCCTGGTTATCTTAGATCCAAAATAATCACACGGAAACTGTATTATTTAAATCACGGCTTGGCCCATTAACTCTAGATTCTTATTGGCTAACTCTTACATTTTAATTTGTATATTAATTTAACCCATCTCCATCAATCTGTGTATCACCACATGGCAATAGCTTCCCAGCAAAGTTTCGGCATGTTTGACTCTGGTGGCAGCTCCATGGCATCTCTCTGACTCCGCCTTTTTTTTCTCTCAGCATTCAGCCTAGCTTTCCCTGCCTACCTAAGTTCTGCCTTGCTATAGGTCCAGAGCAGTTTCTTTATTCATTAATGGTAATTACAGCACACGGAGGGGACTCCCACATCAGAGATCTTGAGTATTTTCAGATTTGGGTTTTCTCCAGAGAGGACAAAAAATTAAAACAGAAGAGAGAAGTTAAATTCTGTGATGATGGCAAGAAATACCCATTTTTTCCTGTTACTAGTATTATTTTTAATGCTTAAAAATTTGAATGCCAGCTGTGAGTTTGTGGGGTTTTTTTTCCTCTGTGCCTCCTCCATTTCCACCTTTAGGGCTGTGTTTACCTATTGACAAACCCTCACAGTGTTTGCCCATTACTAATTTCAGCCAGAAGCTTCAGCTGTGGGTTCATACCCAGGACACTACTGTGGTTTGGAGGAGCCCCACCCCTCCCACAAAGGACTGTGTGTCAAGCCTAAGGCCCCAAGTCCAGTGTTGTAGGTGCTTTAGAACTCTAAGACTTAGTAAAAGGTCCTTAAGTCACTGGGGTGACTTTTCTGACCTCAGCCTATCTAAATCATTTTGTTTCCTGGTTCCTATCTTGAGCAGCTTACTCTGCCATGTACATATAAAATGTTCACTCGCTAGAGGAAAAAAAAAAGCATGAGGGGCCAGCAAGTTAATGACTCCTAAACATCCTTGCCTCTTTAGAAAACGATAAAGTGAGAACTAAGCCTATTGTCATTTATGGAAAATCTATTAAGTAATCCCCAATACTGTTTTAGCTGTCAGATGAGTGTATATACATTTATGAACATGTTTGAAAGACTTTAGAAAAAGAAAAGAAGCTCATTGTCTCTGGTATTTTTTATGTAAACCTAGCTAACATAGATATCATATAGCTGATACTTATAGCTTACTTTTTAAATTTTTAAAAACCTCCATGTTTTGAAGAGGCTCAGTTTTTCTTTCTGTGTGTGTGTGTGCGTGCGCGCGCGTGTGAGCAAGAGCACACGCATATGTGTGAATGTGTATGTATGTATGTATGTATTTGGTTCTACACAAACGTTTCTATAAAATGTCATTTTTCTAAGAAGCAGCAATATCTTTTTTGGATATTATTACTCCTTTGGAAGCCAGTGATTTGTGTCGAAGGCAGCTCTGTCTATATTATTTACCCTGAATGGAATGAGATTGACTAGAAGTTCTGCCTCCAAGGAAATAGCAAAGCTCTGATTCATACTCATTTGTAGTTTCCAAGTTAATTCTCTTATCAGATTTCCTTTTATTTCCTGCTGGGGCAATGTGAGCGAGATTGGATGGAGGCAAAATATCTGCTGTATATCCTTTCAAATTTATGATTAAGAAGGTCACATATACATTTTTAAACAGACTCCTTTTTGATAATGAATGAAGAATAAAATTTTGAAATGTCATCAGCCACAAAATTATTCGTTTTTCTTTTCACTGGTGTTCTCTTTGCCAGTTGATTGTCTGCTGATGACGAGAGAGGGCCAGGCTTAACCAAGCTGTATTTCTTGTCTTTCTTCTGACAACCTGGAGTAATTTCAATAGTGCACCATCTCTGCCTGTGACCAAACCATTAACGACCCCAAACAATTCTTTCCTTGAGTGCAATTCCTTCCCCAGGCCAGTTTTTAAGAACAAATAAATGAAGAATTCCACTTTAGGCTACATTGATCTTCAAATTATGGCCAAATGAGGACTCTAAAAGCTATTCTCTTCTCTGTTCAGATTCCTCGTGTCTTTTTCTCTGCCACGCTTTCTACTGCTGGACTGTGCTCTGCAGGGACTCCATCAGAGGGGTCCTGTGACACTTGCAGCTTTTAATTAGGTTCAGTTAATGAGAACTGCTATAGGAAGTCAGAGGATGGGGGAAGGGGAATTGGAGTATTGTGGCCTATAATAATAAATATATATTTTGATAAATAAATCTTGCCTACAGACCAGTGGTAAAGCTAAAGCCAATAGAGATCAGGCAATGGTGACACAAACCTTTAATCCCAGGATTTGGGAGACAGAGGCAGATGGAGCCTGTGAGTTCAAGGCTACCCTGGGCTACAGATATCAATGCAGAAATAAATCCAGGTAGTGGTGGCTCACACCTTTAATCCCAGTCCTAGGGAGTCACACGCCTTTAATGTCAGCACTAGAGGGAATATAAACAAGAGAAGAGAGAGGGTTAGTCTGCTTAGTTTTGTAGTCATCCAGCCTTGGTGGAGGTAAGGCTTCTCTAGTGGCTTGGCTGCTTTGCTTATCTGGCTTTTGGGTTGAACCCCAATTTCTGTCTCTGGGATTTTATTATTTGTGCTTCAGTGGCCAATGATTTCCTCTGTGTGCCCATCTAGATCTGACCAGGTCCTCTCTGTGTGCTCATCTAGCACTGACCAGATCGTACAAGAGAAAAGTTCTACCCACCCAACTTTCTCTTTTCAACTCTCTCCTTAGAGGTTCTGATTATGGCTTCCTCTGATTATCCCTCTGGGCTCCTAGATGGGAAACAAGGTCTTGTCTCAATGCTATATCATCTTGCTGCCCCTATGACCTTTTTAATAGCCCTTTCATAAATAAATGTAAATGGAGACTGCTCTTTCGTTCCCAGCCACACAGACCTCAATAATGACACAGAAACTGTATTAATTGCAATACTATTTGGCCTGTTAACTCAGGATTCTTATTAACTAACTCTTACATTTTAAATTAACGCATCACTATCAATCTGTGTATCATCACAAGGCTGTGACCTACCATAAAGGTTCCAGTGTGTCCTCCATCAGCAGCTATATGCCATCTGCCTCCTTCAGCAACTACAAGGCATCTCTTTGACTCCACCTACTCTCTTTATATATATTTTTAGCATGACTGTATCCTGACTTGCCATAGACCAAAGCAGCTTCTTTATTAACCAATGGCAATAAAACATACTCACAGCATACAGAGGGGAATCCCACATCAAATAAAGACTTCTGAAATTATATTCTCTTAAAGGTACCATCTGTCATTCTATGTAGTCTGCACTTACACATTAGACCCGTGTTTTCATGAGGAAGCTGTCAGTTGGGAGTTGGACACAGATAAACTTTTCTAACATACTTTTCTATCCAGATTTACCCTTTTCTTTAGTGCTTCTTGTGACAAGGAGATCATTAACTCTTGACATGACCTATCCAATATTAGGAACATTGTTCCTATGTTACATTTAAAAATTAACCTCTTTAGGATGTCTATTCTTTCTTCACTGAAACAAGAATAGTAAAGACTAAGGTTCAAGCCAAGTTCTGTGAGGACTGGAGCAATAGACCCAGAAAAATTTATCCTAAAAATATATATTTAGCCCATAGGTTTGCATCTCATAGGAACATGACAATATATTTAGATGTATGTGTAAACCTGGAGGACCACATGCAAGAAGGGTCATCATATTTTTATCATTTATGAAATACCTAAGCCCTGTTGAAGGCGTAAGTCACAAACAATGCCACACCAGTTTGGAATTATGATTAATAGGGTGGTATTTATTTAAAGGGGAAAAAAACTTACAGATCACTGTCCCAGACAACAGCCCTCTGCACAACCACGAAGGGAGTCTAGTCGCCAGCGGAGCAGGAAGTGAAGAGAGAGAGGAGAGGGAAGTGGTCACTTTTTTAAAGGGAGAGAGACCATGCCCCAATGGGCTGGTATCTCAGCGGCTATAGGCTGGAGGAGCGGAAGGACCTCCCGCAACACCCCATCAGTTGAAATTTAAGTGAAATAATTTTTTAATCCATAAGGGAAGAAGCCTTTGACCTTTTCATTCCCCAGTGAGGAATCAAAGTTGCTGTGACTTGATATAATTCAAAAACAGAATCCCACTGTGAGACTGCTGAGGAGGGTGCAGAGACATTAGAATATGGGTGGCTGAGTCAGCAAAGATTTAAAAGCAACCCCCATGTGTTTATTGTCCCCTAAGTGCTAGACACTGTTCTCTGTATATTGTATGTGCTACCTCATTGAATCTGTGTGACTATGAGTTTCATCCCGCTATTTGGTGCAATGCATAGACAAGTTCAGCATAGACAGTGATGAATAAACCTGCCCCAGGCAGCAGAGGTAGACTATACACACATGCACATGTCTGCTTAGAGTCAAAGGAGGTGTAGCCTCAGTGGTTGGTGTCAGGACAACTAGGGGATGTTGGTGGCTATCTACCGGTCCTGCATCTCAACTTCTGGGTGCTGTCTTACATCTTTAGGTGATTCGGATTCACACCAAACTTTAAGAAATGCTTCTCTACAGTATTGCTATTAGAAATGTCTCTCTGGTTCTCTGGGACTGCTGCTTCTCTAAGAATGTTTATGAATCAAGCCCAACTTTGACTTTTCTTTCTTTGAGCTAAAAGACTAACCTTCACTCTCACTAACCACCAACCCCACTTCAGTCTGCGGCTGTGTGGTGAATTCTTTCATTAGTCAGTCACTGAGGAAGGCCATACTGTGTCTCTTATGAACTAGCTAAGCCCGATCAGTTGAAATTCAAGTCAACTACATCTTTAAGTCCATAAAGAAGCCTTTGACCTTTTAGTTCCCCAGGGAGGAATAAAAATCTCAGTTGCTTGGTGTAATTCAAAGAGAGATAGAATTCCACAGTGGGACTTTTGGAGGGGGAGGGTGTTTAGAGGAAAGAAAACAGAGGGGCTAGTCTGAACTTTCTTCCCAACAAAAAGAAAGTGGGGGAAGCGTCATCATAGAGACTCATTGATTTCTCATTATGAGCTCAAATATATATCATGCTCATTGTTACGGATAAAACAACTATTAAATGAAAATGATTTCGAGTTTCAGGAAGGCTGTGTTTACTTGACCCTGACATTGGAGAGCCTGCCTTGCCTCTACTTATGTTGAATGAACTAAATATGGTGTTGAGAATGGGGGATGGGGAAAGAGAACAGCCTACCTTCCCAGTCCTCTAATGCAACTAGAATCATCTGACTGTGATTTTTCCCTTGCACATGTCCCAAAGGAAGCTGGCTAAGAAGCAGAAGGAGACACAGAGCGGAGCCCAGAGGGAGATGGGCCCCGTGGCCTCAGCTGACAAGCCCACCACCAAGCTCAGCACCAACCGCAATGATGAAGGCTTCTCCTCCAGTTCTCAGGATGTTAATGGATTCAGTAAGTCAAGTCATATAAGGTGAATGGAGTATCAGTGGTCACTTTTGGTCCTGGTGCCTCTCCTGTGTACCACTCATAATGACTAAGTCCAGTAAACTGTGGGATCAGAATGCTTTTCTGGGATATCAGAGAGGAAAGGTCTTCTCCTTGACAAAGCTTTGGAGTAGCCCAATCTGATGTAAAAAAAGAATATGGGACCAGGGAGGGGGTTCAGCCAACATGCCACATGAGCATGAAGTTTGGATCCCCAGTACCCAAAGAAAATGTTCTGGATGGCATGTGCCAATAAGCTCAACACTGGGGAGATGGAGACAGAAGGACTCTCTTGGGCTTGCTGGATAGCCAGTCTAGCCAAATCAGTGAGTTCCAAGTTCAGTGAGAAACCCTGCCTCGAGAAAGAAGGTAGGGAGTGATTGGAGTAGTTACGAGATACCAACAAGCTATATACACAAGCACACACATGCAAATACGTGTAAGTGTACTCATACACATAAACCACATATCCAAAAAAAAAGAGAAAAAGACAGAATCTATGCCTAAGCAGATGGAATGGGAACAAGTTATCTTAGAGACAGGTAGTTAAAAATAATAATAGTGACAAAGAAGGAGGAGGATTGTGACCTTAAGGCAAAAAGCATACTATACTGAATTTAGTAGCTGACAATTTTTAAAACTATTTCACATTTACTTTGTAAGGTAGATGAGTCATGGAATGTTTCTCTCTGTGTCCCTAATATTTAAGAAACAATCTCTAAACTCTCAAGGCTGTTGAATTCCATGTACCTACTGGAAGCTGTGCTTCCTGAGTCCTAGATGGTTCTATTAGGTCAAGACTATCTTCATCTTTATGCAGAATTATTAAGGCATCCTTGGCTAATATAAGTAGTTTAGGTTCCACAGTTGACTCATCCAAAGGAGGACTCCGAGGCTGGGTAGTTATAAGCCGAGTTTGGTAGCCAGGCTTGAAAAAGCTGCCTTTTGTTCTGATCTTTCAACCATGCTATAAGCTAGTTCTTTTCTGGATTTAATAATACGATAATAATTTTCACTATATATCTCATACATTATAGATAAAAGGAGCCACATTTTGTAATGGTCACTTTAGATATGGTCTGTCTGGAAGATGTGGAGTGATGAAAACATGAAAGAATAAAGGAAACCTATATATATATATATATATATATATATATATATATATATATATATATCACACCATCTTTGATGCAGACACTCTCGCTTCATTTCCTCCATAATCCTACAAGATACTTAGTGTTGCAGATCCTATTTCATTGGTAAGATATGTTTGTCTCAGTTTCCCAATGCTATACAGATCATTTCTCATGGTATGAAGCAAAAAAACTTGGAAGGTATTCCAAACAAAATCTCCTTGTGAATGAGACACAGGGCAGATACTCAAGGCTGTGGATTTTATGCCATCATCCAGGTAGTTCTTAGAGACACCCTTTAGGAACACAGCCTCAAGGAAGGCAATTATGATTTTTAAATTTAGGTGTGCTGCCTTTGGGGGGAAAGGTTAGTCTAAACCTACCCTCCCCCAAAAAAGGCTGAGGGAAAAGGGATACTCAAATTCTTTACCCGCATTCACCAACTGGTCACATTTTTCAATATTGGCATCTGGTTGCACTTTCTCTCACTAAACCCAATCTTCTGAGATAATTAGAAATAAAGTTGAAGTTTTTGGAACATTCTACCTGTAGAGATTTGGGTATGTGGATTCCTAGGATGTAAAACAGCTCTTCAACACACCTCAATAAAATTAATCTTCATTAAAGAGTGTGGCTTGATCCAATGATATCAAAGATGTTCATCTGCAATGTAAAGATCTCTTGTATCCCCAGAACATTCTGCTTCCTTCACTGTAGATCAGGATCCAGACAAGGAGCATGTATTCCATTTGGTTTGTTCTCTCTGTCAGCCTTCCCTTAGTCCCATGACTTTATTTTCTTGGGAATCTGACATTTTCCAAAGTCTGATGTGGTAGTTCCATAAAATGGTCTCCATGCCGGAGCTCTCTGATTTATTATCAGATTCCATTTAGACTAATCCTATTGGGAAAAGATGGTGGCATTGTTTACTGCTCTAAACTTTATCAATAGCCACATGATTTCACTCTGCCCCATTGACAATGCCAAGTTTGAAGCCTCTTAAAGTTGGATAATGGCTTTTACAATAAAAATCTAAAAATATACTGATGCTCTTACCAACAGATATTTAATTTTTGTTTCTTCTTAGCGATAAGAGGAAATCTGTGATCTGCTTCATCCTGCACACAGTTCTTTCCTCCCTTAATCTGGGTGAATTGCCTAGATCACGTATTTCCTGGAGATTCAGAAAGAGTGGGCAGACAGAGAATTAGAAAGGCACAGAGGAACTGCCTAGGAAATAGACGTAGCACATCCTTGAAGAAAGGTTGATCCTGAGTTGTCTCTGGCCCTTCTTCTTTGAGCATTGCAAGTTTTTCTTGAAATTGGCCCTAGTGGTACTTACCCAGACCAAAAATCTCCTGTATAGCCCAGCCTTATGTGCACACTTATTTTCTTGTTATAAAAGCATCCTGGAAAGGCATCAGATGCCAAAAGCTTATGGTCCAAGAAGCTTGACAATCACTGTGACCCTGAAATTGCAGGTATTTAATCTCAAGCTTGTTAGTCACATGGAAAAACAACGTAGGTCACACTGATTTCTTGGATTTCAAAGAGATATATCACCGCTGTTTGCACTGTGGATGAAAAGTTAGATCTTCAAGATAAAAATACTGAAGACTGGGTGTATTCTTCACTAAAGAGAAAGGGGAAGAACATTCAGTTGAAATCTGATGAGGCATTTTAAAGATCGAGGATAGTCTTCCCAAACAATTCAGTGTGTGTGGTGTCCATATTCTATATTTGAATGCACATACATATATAAAGCCATGTGTGCTCCTATGTACCTTTGTATACATCTTTAGTTTAATGATATTCCTTTTTAAAAGATAGAAAAAAAACAACTTTCAACTGACTGGTTATATTCAATTATTATGAAATCTTGCATTTGTTATAATCACTGAATATTTTAGATTCTTTCTAGACATCTAGCATGCAGGGCTGCAGCTGTAAACACACTCTGGAGATTTTTTTTATTTTTCTGAATGCCCTAAAATGCATCAGGTAACTTTTAAAATGCCCTCTGGAACCACTGGGATGAGATTTGAAGGGGAAAATGTAAGTAATGCTTACACTGGAGATGTAGAAATTGCTTCTAAAATCACCCTGATGTATGTAAAATTGAATCTATTTTCGTGACATTAGGGAAGTGGCTGTCTGGCTTCTGAATCGGCGTCTTTAAGAGCGACTGAGATTATGTGCAAAATTTTGAGGCAGCATTGAGAGAGGGAGGACAGGAGAACGGTTATTATGTTGTGTAAGATTGTAGAAGGACATGCTTTGGGCAATTATTTCATTATTGAGCAGGTGGGCCCTAGCTTTATTCAAATTCTGCGTCATCCTGCGTTTTCTGGCCTTATCTATTACCAGTGACTGCTACTTTTGGCAACATCTATTCAGTCAAGCCTGAACAATGACCTCTGGGACAGCAGGGTGACAGGGCTCTGCCAGATAGGGGCTGCTGTTTTGAGTGCTTAGGCATTCTTTTAAAAGCAGTGCATGGAACATTTCAAGGACAAACAATGCACATTGTTTTCCATTTAAAGAAAAGCTGGCTTTTATTAGGTAATCTGATTGTGATCTTGGCTGCCTTGAGTACTTGTAATTTTTTTTCCTGTGATCTTTAGCTCCCTGGGATTGTTTTCTGGGGCTTTCTTCAAGTACCTGCCTTATATATCATGCTTACATCTGCCTCATCTCGTGTATTTGCATGCCTTCTCCTGGCTCATTTTCAGACTAAAGAAAAAGCTTCAAAACAAATCAGAGTTGTATCCCTCTAATGCGGGAGCTTAGCCGTTCACCTTTCTCATAGTGCGTTTGGGCATCCTTGTTCACTGGCTACCACTGACTACACCCCCATGGAGCTAGAGTTACAGGAAATTGTGAACCACCTGATGTGAACACTGAGAACCAAACCCAGGTCCTTTGGAAGAGGAGCAAGCAAGAGCTTTTAACCACTGAGCCATCTCTTCAGATTCCAGATAAATATTTCTATTGGTGCAACACATTTCAACAGTAAACCCTTATTTCCATGTCATAGATAATATAGGTTTTCTATGTCATCTATTCTTCATATGGGGAAACTGAGGTATGGAGTACATGTTCTTTGACAGGTCATAATCAGGACACATTTTTCTTGGATCAGCTATAGCCTATCCACCCAGTTCTACCAAGAATTTAGGGAAATACCCAACAAGAGCACCCTTGATAAAAACAATATTTAAAAAATAAGATTAAAAAATTATAAATAAAAAGAATAAAGTCAAGTCAATGAAACATTATCATATAATTATTGAATCTAAATATGCAGGCTAGATCATATTAAAATCACCAGACATTAGACCATTAAATGCCCTGCTAAGTCAGGAGCAAGCTGAGAAAAGTAGTTATAAATTAGGAACACACCTCACGAATAAATATTTTTCAAAATGTACTTATCGTAATATTTTTTATTTGTGTATGTAGATGTGTTTGTGTGTTACTAGCTTTTAAATAGCGATCTGTCTCTTGACTTCCTGGTAGCAAACACTCGAAGAAGGTAATTTGGAGGAGTACCTACTAAGCACTGAATCTTTTGTTTTTTTGTAAATTATTGTCAAACCTCCTCAGAAGTATGTGATTTCTATATTACCTTCACTCTGAAAATGAGGACACCAGGTTTGGAGCAGCTAAAGTAAACAAGCCCAAAGTCACAGAGCACAGAAATAGTAGATTTAAGATTAGGAGCCAAATAGGGTTACCCACCCTCAAACCAGAGTCATTCATTGTAGCTTAGCAATTGCCAGCTCCATTGAGTGAGCTTTTTGGTACTGGCAGAGACAGACAGTGCTATTTCCCAGTGACAGGGTGGGTAAATTTTCGACCACATGAACAAAAGCTGCCACCACTTCTCTGTAGAACACAGAGGACTATGTCTGGGTACTGCAATGGAACCAGGTTGTCACGAGGTGCTGGCCAGCCTTGTAGGAGCCCTATCCTGACCATATGTATGTAACTGAACCCACTTGACAGTAAACTGATACATTTATATATTAAAAACATCTTCCTAAAATTCTCTGAAGAACCGTTAAATAAATCGACATCCAAAAGCACACATTCCCCTTTGCAAGCTGGACATTTTTGTCTGTAATCTTTATCAGTCCCTCTACCGTGAAGCTGGGTAGAAAAGAAAAGATACAAAGCAAAATAACCCTGCAGAGCAGGAGGACAGTGCCTCCTTCTATCTCCTCTATTCATCCAAACTCCTGCTGCAGATGCACCTGCCCAGTAGATGCTCGCACAACACAGGTTCTGTACGAATTGTCCCTCTAGGAGATTCCAAGGAAAGCGAGACTTTAGATCAGTGGTCTCATCCTCATTATTGCCGAGCTAGTGCAGTCTGCAGAAGACAGAGAAATAAATGAACAGCAATGGCTTCTGGCCCCTGACTCACCACGGGGCATGAAAACAGAGGTCCAGATAATGTGCACCTTTGTTGTATGGCTTTGTGCTAAAGCAACCTGCACAAAGAACTCCAGGACTCTTCCCACGTCTTTGTGACCAAAATACACTTACAAGTACATTTCAAGAACAAAATGTGCATTGTTTTCCAGCTAAAGAAACACTGCCCTTTCTTCAGTAATCTGATTTTGATCTCACTGGCTTGCATATTGATAATTCTTTCCTTGTGATTGTTTGTTCCTTTTCTGGATGTTTTTTCGGGTCCTGTCCTTGTATATTGTGCTTATGTCTTCTTCATCTTAAGTATTCATGTGTCATCTTCTCCTGGTTCATTTCAGTCCAAGCAGAAATGCTTCAGGGGCTGTTTTCTTCTGATGATGAGAGTAGCCCCTAAAGCCTGAGGCATGTCCTTGTCACTCAACAGACAGAACTCATAAAAGGATTTCTTTGGGCTCAAGTCAGTGAATGCTGAAGTTTGATTCTCTCACAGAATAGTTGAGCAGAGATGGGGCGGGCAGAAGGAAGCACTAGGCAAATGCAGCCCAATTTAGTTTAGAAATAGGGCATTGGGAAGATAGATGAGGACTTTAAAATGTACCAAAGGTTGGAGAGGACTGTGGTGAACTCCTTGGGAAGGTGAGCCAACTAAATTGTGGACTTGGTATGTAATGTTGATGACTGCTTCCTCCATTGAGGACCTTATCTGGGTCTGTTTTGTTTCTGCTGAATACTTGTGTGTATTATTGTGTATCTAATCCCAAGCAGCATAGCTTGGTAGAATTTTTATGCTGGTATTATAAATAACATCACTATAGCATAAAATCCTAAGCATGATTCCTGGGTCCTTTATAAGAACACACTCTGGCCATTGCCCAAATCTCTGCCCATCAGATTCTCATTGACAGTTTATTTATATGAGTGAATCAATCAATGGATAAATGATGGAATTACAATTCATACTAAGATTTCTCTAATTCTAGGCTCTCACACTTTTCTCAGAGTAAATTTCATCTTCTATGAGTCTAAAATCTGTCACTATAATTTCAACTCATTTATTTCTTTTTTTTTTTTTTTTCGCCTGTGTACCAATCAGTAGCCCAGCGCTAGCTTTGTCTGCCCTCTGGTGTTGGATAGGGTAATGGAATCAATCTTTCTGTTTCTGTGGCACCCACCTCCACCCCATCTGTTTAACTCGTAGACTGAAGTTTCTCACGCAGCCAGGTGCTTCTAACGCACTTAGTAGACCCACTTCAGTTATCAGACTTCGGTAGAGTACACATCCCCATTTTCCATCCGCTGAGAACCTCCGTTGGCCCTTCTGTCTATGTGACCCATGCTCATGGTGTAGAGTTCCCAAGAGAACCATGACACTCTAGTCCAGGCTAGGACTTCAGAGAGCTGTCCTCATCCTCACTCTGGATTCCAAACTGACATTCAGAGAATACTGCTTATGTTTGAGTTAATGTCCAAGTACCCATCACAAGCCTGCCTATTGCAGATGCCATTGTTTCAGTCAGAACTGGCACACTGGCCTATGTGAAAATGACTTTTCAGACCTCAAAAGAGAAAGGATTTGATGTCTTCTTTATGCCAAGTCCACCAAGTTATGTGTTAACTTCCAACTGTGTCCCACTGACGTCATTTACTCTTCCAGGTCTCTAGTCTCAAAAGGGAAAAATGTGTTCCTATTTATGATAATAGTTATCCCTGTTCAAGAATTAATGATATTGTGGCTGGAGAAATTACTTAGGGGTTCTAAACACTTACTGTTCTTACAGAGGACCCGGGTTCAATTCCAAATACCCACATGGTGTCTCACAATCATCATTGACTCCTGTTTCACGGGATCCGATGCCTTCTTTTGGCCTCTATGGGCACCAGACACACCTACACTGCATAAAATTTTACATGTAGGTAAAAGACTCATACACATAAAATAAGACTACATCAGTCTTTTAAAAATAGTTAATGATATCCCTATTTCAATGCAGAATACTTAATATCATATTTATTAGCATCATTATCATATTGAGGATTAAATAAATATTGTAAACTGATGATTTAAAGATGAGGAAACAGAGACTTTAAAAAAAGAAATAAGCTGAGGTCCTAAAACTTCATAGCTTTAAATGTAAAACCTAAAACCTGGATCTGTCTGATATCTTTATCCCCATAGTGAAAATCACTCTTATACTGCCTTATAGAGGATTGGCATTATTATTGCCATTTATAGACAAAGAAACCAAGGCTTATTCTAACTGTATAGAAGTCCACTGTGCTGTATAGAGTTTGAGTCTGGTTAATGTTGGCATGCGATATTTGTTTTTATTTATTGGCAAGTTTGTAAAGAAAAGGAAATCTGAGTCGTCCATTTAAAGCAGAGTGTCCCAAAGCCCTGTCTCCAAATAAGCACAATCAGCAGGGTTAGTGCTTAGGGATAAACAAGCTCAGTTGTCTTTCAGGTAATTCCAATGAAGTTCAAGTTTAAAAGTCACTAGCTCGAGGTAAAGCTAAGGTCTGTAAGACTCGGGAGCTCATGTGCCTCATTTGCTAAGTTGTCTCTTATATTAACAGAGTTACAGGCTCACTAGGTGGAAGGCTCAGACTGCTCTTCTCCCTGTAGTGGCTGTTTCAAGAGGACATTGCTGTCAGAAGTATTTGACCTGAAGGCTACTAGCATGTGTCAATACAACTGAGGATCCACCTGTCAGGGGTTATCTCTCAACCATATGGGATTTTCTCCTTTTGCCTGAAAAGTGAACAACCTAAGAGTCAGGATAGAAGGAACGGAAATTTCCAAGGTGAAGCAATGATGAGTCACACCGCAAAAGGCAAGAGCTTAACTGAGCCTCACGAAGAGGAAGGCAAAAAAGAAGTGCAAAAATTCTGTTTGCAGGAACAATTATCTTTTCTGGTTGCTCCGGGATTAAATTGAATCTGGGAGAAGAAGTGAATGTTACAAGCTTGCCACCTCCAGTTTTATTGAATATTTTACAGGGATTATTGAATATTTTTGCAATCATCCACTTGACTGACAGATAAAGGACACGCTTATTAAACTCCTGGAAATGCAGAGTTGTGTGGAATTGTTTGCTCTTTGGAAGAGAGAAATAGGAATGTAAGTGGCCCTTAAGAAAGTGGACAAATTGTCCATCACAAACATTAAGGAGTTAGATTTTGGCAAATTGCTCAGAAGAATTTTGAACAAAAATAGATATAGCACAATAAACAGTAAAAATTAAGAAGTGTCTAAGATACTGTCTGATCCAGCCTTCTCTTATTGGAGATGGAGAATTTGGTCCTGGGGGTGGTTTCTAAAGATCATTCATTAAGTCACTGATGGAATTAGGAATGGTTTGGGGGCTGTGACCATTTAGCTCTTTTTCTACAGTTTCCTTGACAGGGTTAAAATGCTGTGTATACTGTATAGTCATTAGTGGTTTGTCTTCTAGTAGTTTCTGCATACATACCCCTGTCCCCAATCTGATTTTTGCACAAATAGAACCTCCTCAAATTGAATTATCCTTTTCATCTCCTCGTTATGGGAGTAGCTGAGGTGTTCCTTTAAATATTCATCGAATGTCGACTATAGGGGAAATATTATAGGGATTGCAAAGATAAATAAGACACGGTCTCTGCCTTCAAGGATATTACTCTCCTCCATGAGGAGACTTGTAAGTGAATCTGTTTCAATAAATATGGTAAGCTATAGAGGAAAGGCATGTATGGTGTCGCAGGAACACCAATCA
The DNA here is from genome assembly GCF_018167655.1 of Microtus oregoni. Taxonomy (NCBI): domain Eukaryota; kingdom Metazoa; phylum Chordata; class Mammalia; order Rodentia; family Cricetidae; genus Microtus; species Microtus oregoni. The sequence goes on from NW_024543079.1 coordinate 8,279,885, forward strand.
GAGGCTCAGCAGGTAATTAATTCTGTCTAACTGAGTTAGCAGCTGCTCATTTAAAGGCCATGCAAGAGAAGACTTGTCCCAGGTGAAAGGTACAACAGCTTGGATGTGTCCAGAGCATCACAGACAGACACAGAGTCTGGTGCACTCTGCTGAAAGCCTATGGTCTGAGATGAGACTGGACCGGAGATTGGCACTCACTAAGCAAAGGGCCTCCCATCCTTAACCATGTTAAGTTCACATTCCAGGAAGGCCAACCTGCCTGAAAGCTGAATGAGCCTAGTGCTGAATCCTGGCTTCACAGGCTCCTTGAGTCCTGTAGCTTTACCTTTGCCTTGCAGGAGTAGGGGCAACATTTTGCCGTCGACAGCCCTTCACTGTCACTGTGAGCTGGCACAGCCATTCCTTCCCAATAGCTTTTCAAAAGGACATCAGTAAAGCAACAAAGCTGAAGGTGCTGCTGAAGATTGATGCTAGGCCACTGCATCTCCAGAAGAAAATAGAATGGTGCTCTCCACTTCACAGGTGGTCCTGAATTATAGCAGGCCACTTAGAATGTGCTTCTCAGAGTAATCAGGGATAAAGAAAAGATGCTGGAAATGTAAATATGGAGTTGCTAGGTAGCAGAATAAACCAAGACTCGGAGACCATTTTTTTTTTTTAAACTCCTCAGCTCAAAGCTACAGCCTAGATAAGTGATAAACTCAGATAATTCTACTAACTAACATTTTGTGAGTGATTACTGGACACGGTCCTTTGAAGGCCTCATTTTGTATAATATTGGAAGTAGTTATGTAGTGCAAGGCTCAGAAAGTTGAAGTCGCTTACTTGAGCAAAGCCATGTGGGTCCCAAAGAAAGCAAGCCTGGGGTTGAAGCAAGGCTTTATGGGATTGGTCTGTCTGCAGCCCCTCCTAATAACAATTCCTTTACTTGACTTGCCTACTCTCCTGGGTCTCACTCCTTTTCTATAGCCATTCAGTCCCTTTTCCTTAGTGGGTGCTGTTTTATTTTGTACAGCCTCTCACCACTGAGGTCCCTGGGTCTTTCTTAACCCTGAAGTGCTGTTCTCACTCCAGGTGGCTGCTGTTGCTGCTGAGACGTAAACCAAGGAACAGGCAGACTGGAAACAGATTCCGGTTGGAGTGGGTGGTGCTTGCATTTCAGCCATTAGGTTTGAGGTACTAGTGAGTCACTGCAGAGGTGTCAGGTAGGCGGCTAAATCTGGGTCCTTGAAATCCACCAGAAAACAGCCTGGGGACACAAATGTTGACTCTGACATACACACAGGTGGTTAAAGACCTTGGTATAAATTAAATAGAGAAACTAATGATCCAGGGGTCTCTGACTGTTATCATCTTCCACCCGCTCTTCTACAATCATAGCTGAGGCTTGGGAAGAGGGAAGGAGCTATAGATGTCCACTTTCGATGTGAGCATTCTACCGACTTTCATTCTTAGCATCGAAACCAGTTGTGGGTCTCGGTATTAATCATCGCCTACCACCTAAAGAAGCTTCTCTGGAAAAAAAAAAAATAAGAAGCTTCTCTGGTAAGGGTTGAGAGATGGCCTAATCAATGCATGTGATGATTAGTTACGAGAATTTAGTGTAATACTATGTCTATTAAGCAGAATGATAATGCTAGGTCATAGACCCTGCCTATCCCCAGGCTCTTGTCCCAGGTAATGGTGCCACTTAAGAGTTTAAACTTACGGAGTGGACCTTAAGTCGATCAAAAAATGGTTAGTTATTCCTGTGACATTCATGCCACTATTGCATAGGTCTTGCCAGGCCAGAAGTTATTGTAGATGACTGGTAATTACTCTATCCTGGTAGAGTGACTAGCACTTTCTGACACTTTAAAAGCTATCCAGAAGGAATGTGCCTTTTGTATCAGTACCAGCTCAATTGTTCCATGTTCTCTGATTCAAGTGTGTGGTGTCTTCAGTGATAGATTCTTATTGTCAGGTTCTGGAGGGTAACCTGAAACACTGACAACAGCCCATGTCTGAGGTTCTGTGGGGTCTCTCTTTCCAGCAAACCATTCATGGCATTAAGGTTTTTATTGGTTATCCTGTGGTATCTGGTAGGAGCATTGTTACCCTGTTATAGGGTAACTCTATTTAGAGTTTTTTGTTATTTTCATGGGTGCATGGGTGTGTGTGTGTGTGAGAGAGAGTGCACGCTACAGCAGTACTGTTCCATATGACTTCTTTGAAAGGTCTTTAGTGTTAGCTAACACTCATTTTCCCTCCTCTACCATGCCCTCCCAGATATGGTGGCTCACACCTGCAATTTCAGCGCTGGGAAGCTGAGGATGGAGGATCAAAAGTTCATAGCAAAGTTGAGACCAGCCTGACCTATATAGGATCGTTGCTCAAAAAAACAAGAATGAAATCAATTAAAAAAAAAAGAACCACTTATTCTGAATTTTGTTGTATCTAGAACTCACATGGTTTTCTCCATATCCACTCTCTATTCATCTCTTCCCAAGTCATTATCACCTCTTACCTCAGTAGAAGAGCATAGTCCACAAATAATACATAATATCTGTACTGGCTGGTTTTGTATGTCAACTTGACACAAGCTAGAGTCATCAGAGAAGAAAGAGCCTTGGGTGAGGAAATACCTCCATGAGATCCAGCTGTAAGGTATTTTCTCAGCTGGTAATCAATGAGAGAGGGCCTAGCCCATGGTGGGTGCTGCCATCCCTAGTTTGATGATTCTGGGTTCTATATAAAAGCAGGCTGAGCAAGCCTTGGGAAGCAAGCCCGTAAGCAGTAACAGCCCCCTGACCCCCCATGACCTCTGCCATCAGTTCCTGCCTCCAGGATCCTTCCCTGTATGAGTTTCTGTTCTGACTTCTTTCAGTGAAGAATAGCAACGTGTAAGTGTAAGTCACATAAACCTCCCCAACTTGTTTTTTTGGTCATGGTGTTTTGTTGTAGCAATAGAAACCCAAAGACGATAACAAAAAATAATAAATAATTTATATATCTGTCTTTCTCTACTCCGTTTCTTCTCATAATAACCAGGTATATCTTTTTCTAAGTTAAACATTAGGATAAGAGCCAAAGATAACACCCTGAAATCTTAAACTGTTCCCCTCTCTCAGGCTGTCACACCTCACTGCCCTTTTCTGTGAGACTCATCTAAGCTGTCTTTTCCCATGGGGTCTTATCTATGCCATTTCTCTATCTAGATTGTGGTGGACTAACGATAGCCCACAGACCAAATCTAGCCTAAGTTATCTATTAATATAGGCTGAAGTTTTGTTAGATCATAGTCATTCCTGTTTGCATATTTCTTTTTTAAAACTGCAGCTCTCTTTAGATTTTTTTATTTCTGTCCTTTATGTACATAGATACTTCGTCTGCATGTACATTGGCACACCAGAAGACAGTTTCAGACAGTTGGGAGCTGCTGTTTGGGTGCTGGGAATTGAACTCAGGACCTTCGGAAGAGCAGTGAGTGCTCTTAACCATTGAGCCATCTCTCCAGCCCCACGGTCTGCATATTTCTACAACTCTTTTGTGCTGTGATAGTGTCGTTACTTGGCATAGAGACCACTTGACCCACAAAGCCTAAAATATTTACTCCCTGACCCATCACAAAAACAAGTTTTAGCCCCTGATTGATTATTTTAGCTCTCAACTCAAGCATTTTTTAAAATCTGCTAATCCCTTTCTCTAACTCCTTCCCTTTTATCCATAGTATCACTGAGTTGTGTTTCCTCACTTTTCCCCTCAAGGCTGACTGTGGTTTTCAGACACATTTTTTTCTAAGATCTATTTTATGAAAGTTCCAAGATGGGAAAAAGCATTTACGGTTTATTGCTCCCCTATCCTCAGCATGTAGTGCAATGTCTGTCACAGACCAGATACTCAGTACTCTTTATAACACGTGGATGGATGGATAGATAAGAATTAGGCAGTGAACCGCTACATGCTCAGGAAGCTAAAAGGATGTTTGGCATAGACGGTACCACATATGGTTGTACTATTTTCAACATCTCTAAGTGGATGCAGGTGGAGAAATGGATCAAAGAATGTGCCCTTGCCAGTCAGGTGTCATCCAGCTCTTAGCCCCTCTGGTGCACTTACCATCAACCTCAGTATTCCAATACTCAAGACTGTTTTGCATATTCATTTTCATGGTTCCTGGAACCCTGAGATGTTAGTCAACTGAGCCTGGGGAATGTGGTCAAATCACACTTCCAATCCCTTGAGCAGGAATGGGTGTAAATGAGATGTCTTTAGGGCACATACGAATAGACCAATCTGTTTGGCTGCTTCCCGGCTCTGCCAAGTAGAGAGGCAAGAGAAATAGCAAAGCAACATTTGTAACAACAGATTTGGTTCTCACCTGACTGGCTGGCTGGCTGCATGTGGAAACATGGAGATATGGCTTATTTGAAGCTGTATTGTTGGCAACAAACGCCTGTTTCACAGATCTGGTATGTATAGCCATGGAGAGCCAGCTTCCTCTCTTGCTCTGAGAACCACAGTCCTTCTATAATTAGTGAAACTTACTAGTTGAAAAGGAAGGCATTTGGGGCCATTAGGTTTTCTAGGTAATGAGAGAGATTTCTAGATGGGAAGAGGTATCTAGGTGAGATGCATACCTGCAGGAAATGCGAATAGGTTCCATTGGTTAAGGACAATATGGTGGAGGAATTGGATTTTACAGAAACAAATGTCAGAGTCAGTCAAGGCAACAAAGGAGACACAAGTGACCACTCTTTATTTACCACATCAAAAACTGATGGCAGGAGAAACAGCAGTTACTGTGTTTTGTTCACAGTTTGGTGGGCCAAGAGTTTGGATAGAGTTTAGGGGATATTTGCTTCTGCTTGAGGATGCTGGGCTGTCCTGAGTGGCTGGAAATGGCTATGACAGCTCTCCTTGGGCCATATGTCTGGCACTTCAGTTCTTTCTCAGGTAGCATCTGCTGGGAATGAAATGGCCAAATGACTGCGTTGTTCGCATGTCTGATGCCTGAGCTGAAATGACTCAAACATCTGGAGCGAGCTAATATTGCTCTCCCCCCATGCATTTGACAGGCTTCCTTATAGCGGGGAAGCAATCAGATGTCTTCTGGCATCACCAGCTTCCCCCAGAGAGCGTATTTCAGGAAAGTCGGGAAGAATGCCAATTATCTTAAAAATGGAGTCTATGTGCCAGCATCACTTCTGCTGCCTATCATCATTGGGATCAGTCAGAGGCCAGCTTAACTTGAAGAGACTTGAGGGGCAGACTCTATTTCTCTACAAGAGTAATGGCATATACATACAGGAGGGGAAAGGACCAATGGTGTTAATTGCCATCTGCTGCACACTGCAGCTTCTCTGGTGAGGTTTGAAACATTCACTACTCTATAGGTATAACAATGAATCATTAGGAGTTGGTTTGATACCATGCCCCTTTATTAACTGTTCTCCCTAGAGCCTATGACCTGTCTAACCATGAATTCTTGCCCGCAATAACTTACTGATTAGCACAGAGATCCGCAACTAGTCAAAATGCAGAGATGGAGACACTATGAAATGCTCAACCCTAAATGGGAATTCTGTACTGCACACACAGTCCACCCAGTTTCAAGACTCAAGGATCATTGCAGAAGAAGTGGAAAGTTTATAGGAGGCAGAGGCAATGGATGCCTGCAAGAAAACTGTTTTTCAGACCCGACAGGGCAGTTGCATATATGAACTCACAGAAGTTGTGACAGTAGGCACAAGACCTTCATGAGCTCCAGACAGACAAAAATCCCAACATATCGGGGGGAGGGGAGGTAGTTACTAAGTTCCACCTCTATCTGAGGAGCTATTTGTGATAACTTCGCTGGGGGCGGGAGGGAGTTAGTTTTCTTTAAGGATGTGGCACCCAGTAGGACAACCTTACTCCACTGCATGGCCACCTATACCAGAGTATGGAGCCAGAACAAATTAGACTTGATGAGTTAAAGACAATAAAACAAGGATGTGAGGTTAATGTGTATAGGATGAATGGAAAGGGAAAAGTAAATGTAATCAATCTGGTCTACAGAGCTAGTTCCAGGACAGGCTCCAAAACCACAGAGAAACCGTGTCTCGAAAAAAACCAAAAAAAAAAAAAAAAAAAGAAAAACCCCAATGAATGGACGGATGTCTTAGTTAGGGTTTCATTGCTGTGAAGAGACATCATGAACCACGGCAACTTTTATAAAGGAAATGTTTAATTGAACTGGCTCACTCACAGTTTCAGGGCTTCAGTCCATTATCATCATGATGGGGAACAGCATGGTGGCATTCAAGCAGACATGGTGCTGGAGTAGTAGCTGAGAGTCCTATATCTTGCTGGCAACAGGAAGTTGACTAACTGTCACATTGAGTGAAATTGGAGCAAAAGAGACCTCAAAGCCCACTCCCACAGTGATACACTTCCTCCAGCAAGACCAGACCCACTCCAACAAAGCCACACTTCCTAATAGGGCCAGTCCCTATGACACTATAGGAGCCAATTACATTCAAACAACCACAGTGAAATTCCCCCCAAATTACTAGAAATATGTATTCTTAAAAGACTCAAAGGTTGTCATCTTAAAGACAATTGGGCACACTATTTTAAAAGGAGAAAATAAATATGCAGGGATAAAGTAGTATGGCAATGTCTGCTCTGGCTAAAAGTTAGTATGACCAGTATGGATAGTTCATAATTTCCCAGTTTACATTTTTGTTAGTGCAACTCTGCCGTTGCCAATAGTTTGTCAAGGTATCTACAGATTTTATGACTCTAGAAAGTTCTTCTCTCTTGTATAATCCCTTATGAAAGTAAACATATTCTTTGAGAGAACAGCCCAGTACTGGTGAGAAGACTCGAGAGAGAGGGGGGGGGGTGATTTAAAAGTTTTAAAAACAAGAGTCTAAAACCATTAACTTTTCCCAGAGCTTTTGACAGAAGGCAGAAGGTAGGAAATGTGTTTGTTTCAATGTTTGTGGTCCTCACCCTGCCTGAATCCAAGCTGTCCCTGGCATTTTTCAGTAATCTCATTGCATTAGACGCATAGTTATAAATGACTTGGCCTCTTGTGGTACTTGCTCTATTAGCTCATTGGTATTAAGTGGTAGGAGATGAACATAGGCAAGTGAACCACAGGCCAGGTCCTAAAGAATATGAAAGTGTTGAAATGCATTGATTTCTGCAAGGAACTAAGGTAGATGTTAAAAATGAAGAGAAAAGATTGCCATCAGTTTTATAAAGGTCATCCTAGTGACAGACAAATGTGCTGAAGTTGATGAAACTAAGCAAAGCAAGTCTTCCTTTTCCACAGAAACCAGGCTTCTGGGAAATGACAGCACAAAATACTGATACAGACAGGAAATTCTGTTACACACACACACACACACACACACACACACACACGGAGAATTAACAACCACTACAAAAAACTGGCATGACCAGCTCCTTGAAATGGAGGGTTAGGGAGTGTACTTTAGTATTACATTCTTAAAACTGTTTTTAAGTCCTGGGTATTGATTAGATGTTCTGGCTTGCTTCATATTTTCTTGGCCAATCAATATTTTGAGAGCTTGATACCTGGGAGTGTTTGGACCTGTTTGATTTTGCAATGAGTGTCATTATTCAGATAATAACTCATTGGGGAAGTTCAGTTTTTCCTAGGTGAAAACCCCTTTTCATCTTCAGGGTCTTTGATCTGGTTTAGATGAAATTCCTTCTGATCTGCAGATGTGACAGAGGCTTAGAAAGTAAGAGAGTCATTCCAGACTAGCAGAGTCACTCCTGTCCCTGCTGCAGTGGGGACCCAGTGGTGAGTCTTCAACCAACTGTGCCCATCAGATACACCTACTTGCAGATCTATTCTCTGGCCATTGTCACTATAAGCTTATCACTCTGTCCTGTCACTATCCTTTCAAACTGATCTATCAGCACAGGTTTATCTAACAACTCAATGTCATTGCTATGCTTTACTTACAGCAAGAGGCACTTGCCTAGCCTGAGATTTAAAGATGTAAATCTCACCATGTATGTTCAACCAGCCCTCCCTACCCCAAATAACAACTCCCATTTATTTGCTCCTGAAATAAAGTTTAAGTACATCTCATAATCTATAGGGACCAAAAATGATCTGAGTTCTGTTTACATCTTTATAGTCTCTCTGTCTCGCTCTGACTCTGTCTCTTGCTCTCTATTTCTCTCTGTTTCTCTCTCTCTTTCACACACACACACACACACACACACACACACACATTCCCTCTGTGTGCTTACAGACAAAAGCATGCGTGTTTATGTGTGTGAATGGGTGAGGGGTGCACATGCATGTATACACACACATGTGGCTGCTTTTTCTATCTATCCTATTCACTGACAGGATAGACTAACTGTTGTCTCCTCCACCCTCACACTCAGCATTTAAGCTGTAAATGTATGTCACAATGTACATCTTTAATTTCATCTCTGACCACTGTCTTGTTTGCCTAATACATCCCAGAAATATTAACTCCCCATCCCCATTCTTTGAAAACACTAAGCACTTTCAACATCATAGCTTCAACAATTACGTTGCCTCCTTCTAGAATATTCTTCTCTTCTTTCATTTCTTAGTTACCATTCCACCTTCAGGTCTGTGATTAAATGTCAATTTTGGAGGGATTTCCTGGATATCTATTCTAAACAATTTCTACTTCTTTGTTTGCAATTTTTAATTTTAATTAAAAGTTAATTGCATTGCTTTCCCTCATCCATTTTCTCCCTCCAACCCCTCCTTTGCTACCTGCCTCCAATCCCTCCCACTTACTCTCAGATGGATGGCCCTTTCTTACTTGATTGATATTGTTACGTGTGTGTGTGTGTGTGTGTGTGTGTGTGTGAGAGTGTGTGTGTGTGTGTGTGTGTGTGTGTGTGTGCGTGCGTGCCTAAATATATAAATACAACCCTCTGAGTCTGTTTGGTGTTGCTTGTGTATATGATTTCAGGGTTGGCAATTTGGCATTGAATAACTATTAGGAACTTTAGGCAGTCATTAGTTTCCTGTAGTTTTTTCTTCATGTAGGAAGGACCTTTGAGACTTCCCCTCCAGGTTAGCATGCCTATTGTTCAGGTCTTGTTTAGGCAGCCATATTATTGAGCAGCCATATTGTTGAGGTAGCATGAGTATAGCTTCCTTGTCATTTCTAGAAGATACAATCTCACAGCAGACCTCCTGGTCTTCTGGCTCTTGCTGTCTTTCTACTCCCTCTTCTGTGATATCTCCTGAGCTGTAGTTGCAGGAGTTGTGTTATAAATGTATCCATTAGGACAAAGCTCCCTCTGATCAGCTTATCTATGCATTTATGACCAATTGTGGTTTTCTGTAATCATCTCCATTTGCTTCAAAGAAAAGCTTCTTTGATTTGGGGTGAAAGCTACACTTGATCCATGACATCCCTAGCCCCTGTAGTTGGCTAGGTTTCTAGTACTAGACATGATTTCCTTTCTATTGCAAGAGTCTTAAGTTCAGTTAGATATTTGCCAGATATAAATGCCTCTATTGCACCTTTAGGGATATCTTGCCATACTGGTCATTATTGTGGTCATAGGCATCACAATTAGATAGTGGTGCTGTGTACTTTGCTTCTCAGTGTGTGTCAGAAATGCTGTGTGTGAAAATGCTTGCTTATTCTTCTCAGTGTTTTGTGGCAAATATCAGCATCCTTACTAGCCTGCAAAAAATCACAGCATATAGAACATTCACTTTTGTTTTGGTCACAACTGAATTCTTGAAGATTAGGATAGCTCTTGGTATAGAATGTATAATAGATAATTATGTGTTGAATGAATCACTTGTTAATTTTTGTAGTCAAGATGAGCCATGATGGTTCACTTTTAATTACTCGATGTTCAATCAACTATTCTTATGAATTGCTAAAAAGTATGAAGGACTGATGGTGAGATGATTTCTGAAGTTGGTCTTAGATTTTAGCCCCATAGTGGAGAAAGAGAAGAGGCTATTATACTTGTCTGGAAAGGATATCTGGGGCATTTTGTGTGTCATTTCTGAGGAAGCTGTCATTCTGGGATCTTTGTCTTTGTCATTAGTTCTAAAGGTCCCATCCCCAGTTGATCATGTCCTTGGGCTCCATCACACAGAAATACTCTTCAGAACCACTCTGTGGACCTTACTGCCCTCCACTTGTGATGTCTCTCTCTGCCTTTTACAAGGGTTTACACGTCTAATGTTTAATCCTTCCCCAGTCATAGATTATGTGTCTTTAGTTTTATGCCTTTATAAATCTTCTCAATGTCTGGCATAATCTGAAAATTCATCTTCACTTTGTAGATTAAGCATTATCTTTTAAGTCATGATATAAAAGATACTCACGTTTAATGAGTCCCAATTATGTTTCAAGAACTATGCAAGATCCTGTTTTATGTTATAGAATGTTTTTCTTAATCTGTGAGGTGGTGATTATTAATGGAATAATAATCTTATTAATAATTAAAATTAATAAGTTTGATTATTATGATTAATAACAACTAATTGTATTTAATATTAATTATATAATTATAAACTTATAATTAATAGTAAGTTTCTTTGGCAAGGGTAGAAACTGAGATTCAGACAGACTACGTAACTTCTTCAGTGCCACACAGCTATCAAGTGGGAAAGCTGGTTTGAAAACTAATATTTTGGTCGCATATGATTCTACTATGATATTGACCTCTTTTTTAATTGGTGAGAAGTTGTCACATACTTTCAGGACCACTGAAATAATGGCCCACTTATGACAGTGACATCTTCAAATCCCAAGATCCATTCCTTACTCTGTTTTTAAGAGTTCAGTAAACTTTTCAGGGTGATGTTGACATTATCTCATTCAACAATGTGTCTTGGGTGTCTGTTGACTATATGCTAGCATGTCATGGTTCTTCTAGCACATCAGCGAATAAAGCAGAAATAGAAAAAAAAATGTTCTCGAGCCTGGCGGTGGTGGCGCACGCCTTTAATCCCAGCACTCGGGAGGCAGAGGCAGGTGGATCTCTGTGAGTTCAAGAACAGCCTGGTCTACAGAGCTAGTTCCAGGACAGGCTCCAAAGCCGCAGAGAAACCCTGTCTTGAAAAACCAAAAAAAAAAAAAAAAAAAAAAGAAAAGAAAAAAATGTTCTCCAAGTCTTTCTGAAGGCCACATTTCAGTAGTGGCAAGAAGTATAGAGACAAATGAGTAACAAACAAAAAGAGACGAGTAAATTAAGTGACAAGTTAGAAGTGACAAACTCCCTGAAACAGTGGTACAGGCTGAGTGAGGTTAGGCTCACAAGTAGTCAAGGGTTTGGTTTTGCAGCAGATGGGATCTGACCAAAGACTTGAGGAAGATAGGAGATGTGTTATAAAACCATCTCTACTAGAGGATTCCAAGACATGCGCACCTGATGTGTTGGAGGAAAAGCAAGGAACCCAAGATCCTGTCTTAGCATTGAGGGTCTTGAGAACCTGGTTTTAATAACTAAAAACCCTCACTGTTCATTATTGTGTGAACTTAATGTATTAGTTCAAACAGTAGCATATTTGAGAAATATGTACATCTCTGAATTCAGATACTTACAAAAGACACTATTGGGAAGGTATCGGACCCATGATTCTTCCAAATAGCAACACTAAGGCAGAAAGCAAGTCACCCAGGGTAGGAACCGGGCTACTTCCCTGATTTCCTCCTCCCCTTAGAACCTGACACTTCCACACCAGTCAGACTGCATTCTCTTGGCCCCCCTTGGCAGGAACCCAGTCTAAGGCTTCTAGGGATGCTGATTGACTTAGTCACTTCCATCACTGTTTTCTGAACTTGTTTTTTTTTTTTTTTGACTGACCAGAGATGTGCAGAGGGTTTAGTCACGATCCCAAGTCATTTATTTAGCATGGAAATTTATTAGGTAAGCTGTTGTTTAGCAAATCCATCACATCACACTTTTTGCTTAGCAGAATCACTTCATTAGTACTTTATTGCTGGAATTGACTGTCAATTATGTAGTTAACTCATTTACTTAAGAAATGAATTTTTTTTAAATCTGGGCAAAGTAATTCAAAGTACATTGTTAACTCTTTAACGATTAAAGATTGCTGTCAGTGCCAATTCGTGTCATCAGGAAAATTACACCACTTATTTCCCTTGAAATATTAGATGCTGGAAAATGTTATGAAAACATCAAGAGGGTGTAGCTTAGAACCTGTTGTAAATTAGAAACTTACTAAATAGAACAGGAGAACTGGCAAAGTTAAGCAAAGTTAGCTAGAAGCTTTGCTTGCACCTTCTTGGAATGAATTACTATAAAGAAAACACTTGTATATTTTTTGCAAGTGTATGAGTTTTTGTTGATACTGTATCATTAGGCTCTCACAAGAACATTATGGGATAACGTTAAGATCTGTGATTGACAGCCTCTAAGATGTCCGCAGTGATTCTTGCCTTTTAGTCTATAACAGTGTATCATCATCTCTTCTCCTTCCTATGAGTGCAGGGTTCATCTGTGACTGACTTCTAATGTTTAGACTATGGCCTGAGAAAATGGTGATGTGTCGCTCTCAAGATTAGGTCTTAAAGAGACTGTGATTTCTGTCTTGGTTGCTCATTCTCATCCTCTCTGTGGAGCCATCCATGGTGTTGAGTTTCCTTATGGAGAGATCTAGTCAGCAAGAAAGTGCCAGAGATACCCAGCCAGTAAGATATCATCCAGGAACTCAGCTTCACATGCCAATGTTCTATGAAAAAATGAACCCACCAGAAACTATAAGCATGAACTTGTATTCAGATTTTCTTCAAAATGAGTCTTCAGGTGAGACCATTGTCATAGAGGATGACTTGAGTACCACCTTATGAAAGTCATGGAACAGTCTCTCAGATACATTCATATTTTATGGTTTTTGCAGAGCCCATGAAATAGCATTATTTATTGTATTGTTTTATATTAAGATTCGAGGTTTGGAACGAGTTGTTTGTTAATACAACAACAGATAATCAGTGCATGGTTTCCGAAGTGAAAAGTTCTAATAGTTTATACAAATTCCTTTGGCTAATAAGTAGTAAAATAGGAGCCAGGATTTCACTCTGCTTATTCTGCTGTATCTCAGCAGGAAAAACCAAACCAAACAAAACAAAAACAAAATATGTGCTACAGACCAGACCCCTCCTTGCTATTTTCAATAATCCTAAAAATTTTGAGATTCCCACAGAGGCAACTATGAAGAGACTGTCTATGTAGAACAGTAATTTCCTCACGATTTTCAGACCTCCACTACCCTGAGAAGAAGAAACAGACTGGCAAGCAGGCTAAAGGACAGACAGATCTCTGCCATCTTTTTAATAGTAATTGAATGAAACGTGTCTTAGTTACCATAAAATGCTTATAACCATGATTCCCAAATATGACTGATACCAATCTAACGCTATGAAATCCTTGTCCCCTGGGTTTGGAGTCACATACTCTGTATCTAACGTGCTTCCCGAATGACTGTTAATCCTTCCGAGAATTTAGGGTCTATTATGTAGGTCAAACCAGACTGACATTATAGTGATTAGCTATTACAATTCAGCAGTTGAGAACCTGCCAAACTGATCTTTGAAATGGATATATACAGTGTTTTGTTAGTTCTAATCATTAGAGTTGTTTTTTTTTAATAATTTTTTTTATTAAGAAAAGAAGAAAAAAAACATAAACAAAAAACAAGTTTCCACCTCCTCCCAGCCTCCCATTTCCCTCCCCCTCCTCCCACCCTTCTCCCCCTCCTCCCACCCTTCTAACCCTCCCCCCACTCCTCTCCCCCTCCCTCTCCAGTCCACAGAGCAGTCCAGGTTCCCTGCCCTGTGGTAAGTCCTAGGTCCTCCCCCCTCCGTCCATATCTAGGAAGGTGAACATCCAAACTGGCTAGGCTTCCACAAAGCCAGCCATCAGCTTTTGGATGCTTGAACAATATCAAAAAAGAAACATTTTCATTCATTTATTGAAAGCAGAAAGGAAGCATTCTCAGTTTTATGAGCAACTGCAGGACACTCTGTGAGAACAATTATATTTATTTCTTGGAAGTTCCCTGATGGACTGTTCAGTCCTTTGCTATTCAAAGTGTGGTCTACAGCCCGCATCCTCATCATCACTGTGGGGTAGCTAAAGATGCATATCCTGAAGCCACATGCCGGATCCATATAGCCAGAGTCATTTAAAATTATCACAGAGATATAAGATAAAGCTCAGGATGCATTAATCTAATTCAGTTTATTAATTAAAACTAAGATGCACAGTGGTAAGAAAAATTAGATAATTCAGTAGAAAACCTAGGATCAAGATGCTGGTCTTGAAATCCCCAAACTGTTCTTTTTACTCTATCCAAGTTGTCCTGCCTGAACTGTTAACTGCACCCAAAACTCTACCTAAGTATCCAGGGTACAATTTGAAATGGACACGGGATTCTTTACCTGGGACCTTGTACCATGGCAGACTCATTAAATGGCTGTTACACATTTACATTTTCTCTCCCAGGCAAGGTTAGCCATTTCATTTTCTCTTTCCTACCCATCAATAAAAGGCAAAGTCACCTGTCAGGCTGGAGATTGTAAAACCTGTCAAAACTGAAATTTTCTAGTTTAGCTAAATATTACTCTGCAACTATTTTACATGCCTTTGTCTTATTACAATTTTGATGAATGAGAGAGAGAAAATAATCCCATTTCTTTTGAGTGAGGCATTACTTAAAAGTCCATTGTTTCTGTCTTGCTGTCAGGGTGAGAGTTCTGGAGGTTGAAAATCTTTCTCTCTCTCTCTCTCTCTCTCTCTCTCTCTCTCTCTCTCTCTCTCATACACACACACACACACACACACACACACACACACACACACACCTGAGCTCAGTAGTTTTGAATGTGTGCACAATAACTTTAGGACCAATGAGGAACTTCAAATCTTGTCTAGCCCAAGCTGGAGTCACACTGAAATGGGCAATGTTTATTCTGTGAGAAGGATATTGGGTCTAGGTGTAATTAAAATCACTAGCAGCCCATTTGAGAAATGTATATTTTGAAGTCAATGTGGCTTGTTCACGTCTTCACACTTGCCAGGACAGATGAAATAGAAACAGGAAACATAGGACAGTAGACAGTTTCCTGTGGTGTTTATCAGTAAGTTAAAGGACAAAACAAGATATTGGTGCTAAACTCGGATCACAGACATGCACTGGTACACTCCGGACATGTGGCATCTGCCAACGTGGAGTTTACAGTAAGGTAAAGGATACAGATATGAGACGGTTTCGCCGTCAGTCAGTCACTCTCACCATTCATGAAGATGACATGTGTCCAAAGAGATATACTGTAATTCATGAATGTGATGTGATTGTCAGAATATAATGCAGGATTCTCAGATGGAAGCAGACAAGGGTGTCTTTCTTGATGTCTTATTCAGAAGGAGGGGAGCGTGGATAATCATCACCTAGATTATTCTGTTAAAATTTTACAAGACTTATTTTGTCATCTAGTCCCCTATCCATTAATCCATCTTGATTTGATTATGCATGTCAAAGAGAGTTTCAGACATCAGGACATTTTCCCTTCCTTCTACTGTACATCACTCAGCCATCTACATTTCCTTTAGAAATGAATTTTTATTAAAAAATACATTCTTCTCTCATAACGGTACATCCCAACCACAGTTTCCCCCTTCTCCACTCCTCCTAGCCTCTCTCTACCTTCTCTCTCCCCCAGATCCACCCTTCCCCATTTCCTCTTCAGAAAAGAGCAGGACTCCAAGAGATGAAAGCCAGAAGTGACAAAACAAAATATAATAAGACAAAGCAAAAACCTTCATATCAAGGCTGGACAAGGTGACCCAATAGGAGAAAAGAGTCCTAAGAGCAGGTAAAAAAAAAAATCAGAGACACACCTGTTCCCACTGTTAGGAGTCTCACAAGAACACCAAGCTAACAACCACAATGTACACACAGAGGACCAGGAGCAGACCACGCAGGTCCCCTGCTTGCCATCTCAGTCTCTGTGAACCCATAGAACCCATGCAAGCCCTGCTCATTTGAATTGGTGGGCCATATTCTCCTGGTTTCTCCATCCCCTCTGACTCCTACAGTCTTTCCTCTTTCTCTTCCACAGGGGTTCCCCAATCTCTGAAGGAAGGGACCCAATGGAGACTTCTAACTCAGATTCTCTCTCCACACAATGCCAGACTGTGGGACTCTATGCCTGCTCGCATTTGGTGCCAGAGAAAGCCTCTCTGATGACAACTGGATAAGACACCTATCTATGAGTGTAGCAAAATTTCACTAAGAATCTTTCATTGATTTTTTTTTCTCTGAGCCATCCAGGCATGGTCTCCCTCTTGTGGTGTGGACCTCAAGTTAAACCAAAAGTTGGTTGACCACTCCCACATGGCCTCAGCATATCTTGTAGACAGGACAGACTATAGGTAGAGGGGTTTGTGGCTGGCTTGGTGTCCAGGCTTCTCTTCCTGTATCTACTTTCTCATGCCAAAGAGATATAGGGGTGAAAGCCCCAAGCCTGTACCAGTTCAGCCACTCTAGTCCAGTGAGCTGAGTGGAAGTTGTTCTTTGCAATGAGGCTCCACTTCTTTTTTTTTTTTTAGTCAAAGTGTGTTTTACATCATATATCTTGACCCCATTCATGTCCCCATCCACATCCACCCTCCTACCCTGTACCTCCCCACAAATAAAATAATTTTTTTAAAAAAAGGAAGAAAAATTAAAAAGAGAAAAAAATAAAAAAAATCTTGCTATGGAAGCTACAGTGTAAATCACACCATGGACCCCTTTGTCCATAATCTTTACTTGCAAGTGTTCCTTGCAAAGAATCATTGCTCTGGTTTGAGACCTCTGTTACTACACTGTTGATGCTGGGCCCACACTAAGACTCTTCATAGGTATCTTATTATTGCCTTGTGTTGTGGAGATCCTGCAGCTTTGGGTCTGTGGGTCAGCTTCCAAATGACACACATGCTCCAACAAGACCACACCTCTTAATCTTCCCCAAACAGTTCTACCAACTGGATACCAAGCATTCAATTATATGAGCCTCATAAGGCAGTTCTCATTCAAACAACCACCAAGTCCTATCCAATATAAGATCTCTCTTTAAGGATAAATAGCTCAGGCTGTCCTAGGAGCAGTGATCTGGAACAAAGTAAGTGAGGCAACATGAATCCTCCACTGTTCAGTTGTTTTTTATGCTAGTTGTTGTTCCATCAAAAGCAGCAATGACATCAGGTCCCATCTGCAGTCCCTTGTGCGTGCAGCTTCAATCAATCCTTTTATCTATGACTCATTCCCTTCCTCATATAATCTCATTCTTTCTTTATACATAACTGCTTCCTAAATGCCACCCCCAAGTTGTCCTTTTGTGCTTACAAAAATATCAAAACTGTACAAATTACATGTCTTCATTTCTTCCGCATGGAGCAAATTACTGACCAAGATATATTCCTTGCATTTCTTTGCAGATTTGATTTGTACTAGCATGTCACAGCCACGGATTGATGTTACAGAAATTCTCAGTGATAATCATCCCTACGACATTCAGCAACCTTATACTTTCTTCTTCCTTGACATACTTCTGTGTCCCCTAGCAAACCATGTCCTTCCCCAAAGTCCATTTCCTGCCAGCCAGTATTTTTGCTATATTTTTCATTAGTTTGCACAACATTTTAAAATGGTATTTCATTGTGTACTGTAGGGTTTTTTTTTTTTTTGCAGGTGAAAGTTCAGCATTTTTCCAGGTCCATTATTTTCTAACATGAATGACTCCGAAAGTAAAAATGAATAGAGCACATGCAAGAATAGAGCAGTAGCCATATCCTACAAAAAGGACTCTTGTTCCCATTGAGCTAAAACATCTTAAAAGCCCGCAATTAGATCCCTTCCTCTTTGTGGTCCAACAATGTGAGTGTGTTCAGGCTTCTCTACCCACCCTTCAGCTTTATTCCTGATTTCCCATTTAGAACAGTAAGTGGTTAAGACCACAGAACACCCTTCACATGGTTTCTGGCACGCCCAACACCCTTCATCTTGGCTTCAATTATATTAAGTGTATAAAGCCCTTGCTGAAGCACACTGGTGTTAGCCCTTCTGCTATTTTTCCACTGACTTTCATGAAATTGTGACAAAAAGAGAAATCAAAGTTTTCAAAAAAAAATTAATAGTGAAATCCATTCATCAAATGAAATCCTTTCAGGAAGATTATTTTCTAAAACATTTATAAAGCCAGTTAGATCTGGTTGGAGTAGAAGAAGAAGATGACAGAACAGACACATAAACCCCTCCACACACGCACACACACACGTGCGCACCCACACAATACACACACACACATATGCTTGCATGCACACTAACACCATGTGTATGTTCACAACACCCTTCCCAGGGCTCCAATTCACTCTGACCCACAAATGAAATTCTGAAATGGGTCTGTTTTCCCAGCTCTGTCTTAGCTATTAGAACACTAAGTCCACACACTGATAATTTGCTTATTTCTTGCAGAGCAGATAAGCGAAACTTCTCACTTGGCTCTCTACTCCAAACAAAACTAACAACCCCAACTGCTGATCACTTCTATCAGTCAAGACTGGTGATCATTAATCAGAGGCATATGGGTCACCGGAGCATTACGGTCAAATGAATGGCACAATCTAAATTTGAACAGTGTGCAGCATATGTAGCCAACTGACCTTGGTGGTCCTGTGAAAGCCTAGATTAGAGGACTGCTGGGAGAGATGGGAATCCATTGGGGAGTCGCTGACAAAATGTAGTATTTCCCTGGAAGACACTTGTTTTCAATGTTGCGGCAGTCCACAGACCTCAGCATAGACACAGGAAAGGGATGCCAAGGCTGCTGTTTCACTACATGAGAAACCCGTGGGACAGAATGTCTCTGCATCTAGGCTGTGGCCCATCCATTTCCTGATTAAATATTCAACTACTACAGCTGTGGAAATGGCAGCTTTGGGAGAAGAACAGAAGGAAGCCCCATGTCTGATCTCATCATTACATTGGAATCCACATTGTCTGGCCCAGGCCTTGTCTACAAGAAGGCTTAGCTGTGTACCATGGCTTCCTTGGCACTGCTCACTCACCAACTAAACATACTTTACCAACCTAGCATTACCTAATCAGTTTGTCTGGGGGTATTTTTTTAACCTTTGCAAAAGGTTTGTTAGTAATTGACTACTTTCAAAGGTTAGGAGTCAGATTTTTCCTTGACAGCCTCTCTACTATATCCTTAACTTTTCCACATCCTTTGGTTTTTGCATATTTTATGTACTTTCTACTTTCAGTGACTATATTTTTCATTTATAGAAGTTGACTTTGTATTTTCGAATCTGTCCCTCTCTGCCTCCACTGTGTGTCTTATACTGTTACAGGTTCATATTTCTTTCTTTCCTCCCCTCTTTAATCCATACAAATGTATTTATTTTATGATGTCTCCAATTGTTTTATTATTTTCAATTCTTAGGATGTGTGTTTCTCAGTATCATATCTGCAGCTTCCCCCTCATGGGGATGAACTTGTCATTTGCTATATTTTGTGTTTCTACTGAGTTCATCTTTTGTGGAGGAGGTTTTGTTCCAAGGTAACTAATGTACCTTAGACTATGAAAATGTCTCTGCAGGCTGGTTTCTTGTTTGCTTATGAGATCAAGGAGATTTTCAAAGGTCTTGAGGTTTATAAATTGATATCTAGGTTTATGGTAGCCCTATTACACAACTTACAAGTTTAAGTTTTGTTTGTTGTTGTTTGTTTGTTTGTTGAGGTGTGTGTGTGTGTGTGTGTGTGTGTGTGTGTGTGTGTGTGTGTGTAGAGGCCAGAGGAAGAGCGTACCTGTCTTGCTTCATCACAACCTCTGCCTTATTCCCTTAAATGAGTCTCCCACTGAATCTGGAGCCTGTAGAAATTCTAGGGCTAGACTGGCAGTCAACAAGCCTTAGAAATCCTCCTGGCCCCCGCCCCGTCCCTCTCAGTGATGGGATGACAGTTGGCCATGGCCAGCCTTTTACATGGAGGCTGGAATCCAAACTCGGCTCCTCTGCTTGTACATCAAGCATCCTCATCTGGGCATCTTCCCAACCTAAGCACATAAATATTGATCCCAGAATCTCCTGGGATAGAATTCAATTCAGGGTCTTCTTCCTTCTGTTTTTTTTTCTCTATTTTAAACCTGTGTTCTCTTCATTTTATATGCTGATATCATTGACTTACCCACACACAAATACTCTTTTCTTTTTTGGGGGGTGGGGGGTTGAGACAGGGTTTCTCTGTAGCTTTTGGTGCAAGCCGGTCCCGGAACTACCTCTTGTAGACCAGGCTGGCCTCAAACTCACAGAGATACGCCTGCCTCTGCCTCCCAAGTGCTGGGATTAAAGGCGTGCGCCATCACCGCCCTGCTCAAATACTCTTTTCAAACATGTCCAGAATTACATACTTTAATTAAGTGCACCAAGATTAAAATACTACACATTGATTGTTCAATATGAAAAATAAAGAAGTTTATATAATATTTGTTTCTGGCTATGTATTTCCTTTTATTGATAAAATTAGAAATTTAGCCATGAAATTTTGCTTTATAGTTTTTGCATGATTTTTCCTTAAAGTTATATTCTTCGTTCTATTTAATAGTTTTTGTGACTTTTGTGATCATATCTATATTTACTGAGTTTTAGTGTTTAACATTTCAGTTCTTTCATAACATGATTTCCTTAGTTCTGCTGGGTTTGGTTGTGTTTATTTACTTGTTTGTTTTTTTTTATTGGTTTACTTGTTTCTTACCTACCCAAACCTCTATAGAAAAGAGCCCCCAGTATAACTCTGGAAGCTTTTTTTTTTTTTTTAAATATTTATTTATACAATGTTCTGTCTGTGTGCCTGCATGCCTGAAGAGGGCGCCAGACCTCATTACAGATGGTTGTGAGCCACCATGTGGTTGCCGGGAATTGAACTCAGGACCTTTGGAAGAGCAGGCAATGCTCTTAATCACTGAGCCATCTCTCCAGCCCAACTCTGGAAGCTTTGATTGTTGGAGAATGCCTGTCTGTAACTTCAGAATTGAAAAAGAGCTTGTTTCAATATATAATCTTGGATTCAGGCTTTTTTCCCTTTGAGAATTTTATTTCACTGCTGTCTGGCATTTAAAATTGGGCAAGAGAGGATACAGTAATGCTGTTTCTTTTAGCTTAGCAATTGTCGGTTTTTTTTGTTTGTTTGTTTTTGTTTTTTTTTTTCCCAGCCTAAATGTTCCTCTGAGTCTTTCTACATTGATGATGTTTAAATTGCTGGATCCGACTCTATGTTCTGATTTTGAATCGTATGTGGGAACACTGTACTTGAAGATGTTGGTTTTCTCTTTGTTTTGTTTTTGTTTTTCTTCTGTTGGGAGCTGTGTTCACATGGTGTTCTTCATTATTGCCCTTGTTCACTTACCCTGTTCTCTTCTTTAGTAACACATTTATCTGTCATTTATATGTCTGTTTTCTTTGCCTGGAAGCATCTCTGTTTCCATTACATATGATCACATATGAGTAGCTGATAGGTACAGAGGCAATGCATGACCCTCTGTTCTCATTCCCTTGCCTTTCCCTCTCGATGTTGGTCAAATTAATTCTCCACAAGTGTCTGCCTGTTCCTTGTTCTCATAAATTCTAGCACCCTCATTAACTTTGAATATTATTTCATTGTCTTTTGGTTCCTAAACACTCTTTTCTTTATTTCAAGTAAAAATCTTAAATTGTGGTTGTAACTACACCTAGGATATGTCAACAGTATGGCTACCTAAATGGGACCTGAACAACGACCATACCAATAGACATGCTACTATAGAAGGGGGGCCCTACCCATAAACAAAGAATTATAGGTAACTAAGAGCTGGTGAGAGTGGGAGAAACCATCATCCCCAGTGATGAGCCCCCAGTTGATTATTCCACACCAAGTGACCAGCCCTGAAATAATGTACATGCATGCAAAGCTAAATGAACTGAGCAAGTTGTATTTATACACTTATGTATTTGTACATTTCCATAACAATTAAAGAAAGAGAGGCCATGAATTTGAAAGGAGTGGGAAAGGAGGGTGCATGGGAGGCATTGGGAGAAGGAAAGAAAAGGTGAGAAATTGTGTGTTTATGTTTTCATTCTAAAGGATAAAAAAATATTGAAAAGAAAAAAAGTAAAGTATTATTTTGTTTTACTTTTGGTTAACCTATTCATTGTGCAGATTAATCATATTCAGTGAACTATTGAACACATGTATTAGGCATGCACTGATCAAATCTAACTGGTCTTTCCATCCCACCTCCCACCACACTCATTTCAGCCTCTAGTTATCATTAGTTTACATCCAGGTTGATGTCTTTCAGCTCTCGCAGATGAGGGAAACCATGTGGTTCTGGACTGTCTTTGCCTGGCCATTCCACTGAACATAAGTCCTCCAGTTACAGACATTTTGCTGTAGATGATGGCTTTCCTCTTTTTTAAATTTTTTAAATTTATTTATTTATTAAAGATTTCTGCCTCCTCCCCGCCACCGCCTCCCATTTCCCTCCCCCTCCCCCGATCAAGTCCCCCTCCCTCATCAGCCCAAAGAGCAATCAGGGTTCCCTGCCCGGTGGGAAGTCCAAGGACCACCTACCTCCGTCCAGGTCTAGTAAGGTGAGCATCCAAACTGCCTAGGCTCCCCCAAAGCCAGTACGTGCAGTAGGATCAAAAACCCATTGCCATTGTTCTTGAGCTTTTTATTTTTTTAAACAAATTTAACTTTGAATGTATTTTGATTCTATTCTTATGTTCCCCCAAGTCCTTTCAGATCTTCTCGCCCTCCCTATCCTTCCAACTTTAAGTTCTTTCTCACAAAATGAACTAACAAAACCAAGAAAACAAAATACCACACAAAAAGAAAAAATAAAACACCAAACTATACCAAACTGAAGCACACACACACACACACACACATCTGTGGAGTCCGTTATATGTTAGGCAACTATTAACATGGAACTCGCCCTGTATACCCAGTGTCCTTCCACTGAAGAAAATTGATCTTCCCTCGTCCAACAGGGATAAATGATAGTTTGATTGATAACCTTTACCCTAGTGGTTATGTTTTCATTCATTTGTTTAAATATAACAAAATAGAATATAATAAGGAAAAAAAAACCCTAGCTCATTGAGGTTGGACAAGACAAACAACAGAAGGAAAAGAATCTAAGAGAAGCCATAAGAACCAGAGACCTACTCATTCACACACTCAGAAATCACATAAAATCCTAAACTAGCAGCAATAATATAAACACAGAAAACCTGGTACAAGCCATACAGGCCCTGTGCATGCTGCTGCTTCAGACTCTATGAGTTCATATGAGCTTTGCTCATAGTGATTTAGAGGTCCTTATTTTCTTGATGTCCTCCATCCCCTCTGGCTCTTATATGCTTTCTGCCTCCTCTTCCATGGGGTGCCCTGAGCATTGAGGAGAGGTATTTAGTGGAGACATCCCATTTAGGGCTGAGTGTTCCCTGCTCTCTCATACTCTGTGTAATGTCTGGTTGTGGGTCTGTGTATTTATTCCCATCTGCTCCAGGAGGAAGTTTCTCTGGTGATGGCTGAACAAGGCCCTAATCTACACATACAGAAGAATATCATCAGGAATCATTTTATCACAACATATTTTTCATTTTTTGTTTTGTACCATTACTATTTGGTAAAAAAAAAAAAAAACCTTAGGTCTCTGAAGTAACTAGTCTCAGGTTCTTGGCCATCCATGCAGTGTTGCATGGGTTCCAACTTATATAGTGAGCCTTAAGTCAAATCAGTTATTGGTTGATTACCCCCACAAGCTTTGTGCTACCATTGCCCTAGCTTATCTTGTAGGCAGTACACCACTGTAGAGCAAAGGGTTTGTAGCTTTATTTGTGGTTATGTTTCTCTTTTGAGAGCATGCAGAATAGCTTCCTATACTACTGGAATATATCACTGGAACACGGGGTGAAGGCTCTGTGTAATCATGGTAAATGAATTTTGTAAGTGTCATCTTAAGTAATGGGGAATTGGTATCAGTTTATAAAGAGTCTTAACAACAGCCTGGGTTCTTTGGGGATTCCCATGGGGCCCCTTTGACCAACAACTCAATTAAATATAACCTAATTCCAGTACTGGAAGCTTTGTTGGTAGCAAGAGATAGTCAGCTGGGACCCTGTCTCCCCCAATATTGGCAATTTTCATTTAGGTAAGTATCATATATATATATATATATATATATATATATATATCATATATATATCATATATATATATCATATATATCATATATATATGTTTTTTAGAAGTTTCTACTATATTAGATTTCCATAATGCCCCTCAAATGCTCCTTAGCTCTCTCTCCCCATATTCCTTCCCACAAATCCTCACTTGATGCTCCCATTCTAGCTACCCTTCTACTCATAACTATTCTATTTCCCTTCCCTAATGAGATCTAACTGTTCCTGCTAGTCTCTTATAATACAAGCCTGTACTGAACACGATCAATTAAAAAGAAACCCGTGTCTTATTAATCTGTCCCTTCCTTTATTTCTCCATATGTTCTTGCATTTTACTTTCTAAGATGCATTTCAAAATGCAATTTTGCTTTCTATGATGTAAGCTAACATGCCCTAAAGAGAAGAACTCATGTCAAACTGGCTTCAATGAAAACGTAGTGACTTGTAAAACAGAATAGGAAAGCGAGCATCAGAACCCGTTCTAGAAGACTTTCCAGGCATCTCATCTCCCATTGGTGTTGCCCCCAGGCTGACTTCCATCATGAAGTTGTGATTATCCATCAAACCCAGATCTGATGGTGTCCAACGACAGAGATGGGTATCTAGATTAGCCTTCTTAGCAGTAAGAAGTCCCTAAGACTTTCCTCACATTTTATTGGTGGGGTAGGGCTGACAATAGGGATCAGAACACCCAGCTGACATAAATGGAAATCAGGACCTTCTCATGGGTCTTGGAATAAATTCCTGAACCATATCAGAAGGTGGGGACACCCAAATTAATTTGGGGTCCCGCCAGACAGGAAAGCTCTTCAGTAAAGAGTAAACACCGACTGCTAATCTTCTAAATATTGTGAGTTTAAAATGTACATAGAGAGAATACAATTTTCCTTACTGCTGGCTAACATGGTATATTTTTATGAGATCCAATTTCTGTCTTGTTTATGTTTACTTAGCTTTAAAGAAAATGGAGTGTTTGTCAGTAAACACAGCAGAAGTACCACCACTATTCCTCACTTTTGGGACTTTTGGGCCCCTGTTCTTGTAAGTAAAGCAGGGGTGATGGTGATTTGCAATGCCCATGCCTGTGCAAGAGCCTTGCCCTGGCACAAGTGCAGAGGAGCAGGACATGTTTTCCCTCAAAGCAAAGGCTCGGATTCTCATCCGAAAGGGAAACTCAGGATAAGCACTTTGGATACAAAGGTGACTTGTTTGGCCTTTGTCAAAGATTCCAGTGAGAGGTTGGAAGAGGAGAAAGCATTACCAGGGGAGCTTCTACTTCTCAAACTCGATTTGGGGTCTTTGATTTCTCTGAGCCTGGAAGGAAAGTGGGATGCTTCTTTTCTGTCCTTAAGAAACTGTCAGATGTCCATTGCATCATGTTCATTTCAGCCCTAAAGCCACATGCACACCAGGGAACATTCTGCATGTTGTTCAGTTTTACATGTTCAATTTTATTTGATCAAGCACATGAAATCAAGGAAATATACTTCAGTCTGCCACTCCGTTGAGTGACAGAAAGTCTTCCACTTGATATGAGATGTCATGGGAACTGACTGTCCCTCTCTCAGGGGTCACAAATCTCCTGCACTAATCCTAGAACTCACAAATAGAGGGCATGTTTTCTTTTTTAATACCATGACTTCCAACCACAAGGCAACTTTTTCATCTTCTACTTTATCACAGAAACCACAATTGCTTCCAAGTCTGGGGGAAGGGGGACTGTCTTTTCGAATCAGTTGGAAGATTATTTTATACATTTGCAGATATTCTGAAGAAATTTTGACACAATTAAGTCTTTATCTTTGTGCACATGTTAAGTATGCTAGTGCTATAATTCACAGATTCTCCTCCTAATTCTAGCACTTGGCTTGGTTGACAGACTTAGATTTCAGTTCCGTTAGGAATTTATCTTGCAGTTGTATTGGTGTTTGATGAGAGAGGGAATGAAAGCCCCTGACTGATGACCAGATGCCGTGGGAGGCTGCCCACAATGGAATTCCATTTAAACTTCTCAACGACCTTCTTGGATGATAAGGGAAAGAGGCGGCGGTGGATAGCATATAATTGTGGACATCACCATCACCAGTTAAAAGCAAAGATTTAAGGTTCTCTGTAACTTATGTGAGGTCTCATGACTGGAAAGTTGTGAGTTTTCATTGGGTTCTGTCCTTTGACTCTGCTGCCATCACAGCCCCTGCTGCACTGGCTCTGATCACGTCCCCCACACCAAGCAGGTAACCCAGCCTCCTCCTCATTTCGCACTCTCTCTCTCTCCTCTCAGACTCTGTGCTCCCAGCAAGCAGTCTAGCTCTTTGCCTTCTAATCTCTGTGTTTTCCTGCCCTAACAGGCACATGGATTTGAGAAGATATTTGATAGATGAAATAAGAAAATGATAGTGGTATCAGAAATCACAGGAATTTGGTTGGCTGATTCAGAAATTTTTGTCTTGACTCTGTGAAGACTTTGGTTAAGGATGACTTGACTGTCTGCCTAAAGAGGGCTACAAATGCAGAAAAGGATATTAGGATATTAATGTCTATTAGGATACTGATAAAGCACTCCCGTCAGAAGAAACTAAACCTGGCAGTAGCAGTGGGAACAAAAGAGAACAGAAAGAAGTCAAGAAAAGGAGAGCGAAGCTACTCTTCTGTGTTAGTGTTTTCCATTGCTACAACACAGTACCTGAGGCTAGATAATTTATAAAGCAAATAAATTCAATTAGGTCAGTTTTGGACACTGAGGATCCCAAGCAAAGTGGTCTTCTCTGATCTCTGTTGAGGGTCCCTTTGGACCCCTTGGCTGTGTTTTGGCATGATGGAAGGCATCATGGCAAAAGTATATGCAGGTGGTGAGCAAAGTAGTCCGTGGAAGGAAACAAGTCAGTCATGCTCTCTATAACAGCCATCTCCTGCACTGAAGCACCAGGAGACTTCATCTCCTCTCACCATGGCCACTTTGGAGGCCGTGTTTCCAACACGTGAACCTTTTGGGATCTCATTCAAACCATATGGAATCTGCAACAGATGACTCCAAAGACCACCGTGTGAATTCCCATGTACCAGTGGGATGTTGTACATAATTTTATTAGAACACTTGCTAGCAGGCATTGTGTCTTTGAGTCTTCATACTTACTTTTCTGTATGGAGGAGAATGTGAGGAGGAACTGAGGCTCAGAAAATCTGTCACTTGGCCAAGGTCACAGACATATGGCTAGCCAACCTGTGACTCCAGCCCTGTTATGTCAGGACACAAATTCAGCGTCTTTCAGGCTCAAGACTGGCCATTTCTGAAATAGTTCTGCAAACATTTTAGCCAAGGCTAAAATGAAACAAAGCCCACACACATATGACTGTGTATTTTACTATCATTTCTAATGCAGTTTAGAAGATGATTAACCGCTACCCAAATGCAGCTACTTACATTTAAAGTAATTGACATTACACATGTGTGCCCTCTATCACATTGTCCAATATTTTAGGTGTTCGATAGCCACAGGTGGCAAATGGCTGCCCTGCTGAATGGCGAAACTATAGAGCCCTTCTGTCGTTGTCCAAAGTTTTATTGCAGAGTGCTTGGGCTAGAGCTGTCTCACACAAGACCAATATCTCTTTGTTTAGAGTTCACTCAAGCTCTAAATAATCTCTCGTTAGGATTTTACCTGGCTCTAGATATATCGGTGAGTACCTGCATTGTCTAACCCAGTAGCCATTAGTCACCAGTGTCTGCTGAGCCCTGGAAATATGACCAGGCTGACTGAAACTACTCCAGAAGTGAAAGGTACACACTAGATTCCAAAGCTTTGCTATCCGTAAAGAACGTAAGAGACAACATTAATAATTTTACACTGAGCATACGTTGAAATATTTCTTTGGATATGTTGGGTTAAAAAAAATGCACCGTTGAAATAAATGGCCTGTGTTCTTTTATAAAAATATTATTTAATGTTGCTACAAGAGTATTTTCAATTATATCCGTGGCTTGCACCATATTTCCTCTGGACAGTCTGCCATAGATCCCTGCACTAGTCTTTGAATGGGGAGTGAGTGCGTGGGCACAGCACATGTGTGCATGTGGGGGGGTCTAGGTGTAAGGGGGAGGTATATGCGTGCGTGTAGGAAGCCAGAGTTGGACACTGGGTATCTTACTCTAACATTCTTTAAGACAAAACTTCTCATTGAACCTGGAGGTTGCTTATTTGGCCAGGCCAACTGGCCAGCATGCTCCAGCCATCCCCAGCCTCCCCAGCCCTGGGATTCCATGTGTGTGGCACCTTTGCCTGGCTTTTGTACGTTGATTCTGGGGAATCAATCTCAGGAGCCATGCAGTTCGGCAAACACTTTGCTGAGTGAGTCATGTCCTGAGGTCCCACATGAGGGTGCTTCCAGTGAAACGAAACAAAATTTAAAGTTCAATTCTTCTGTCACATTAGCCACTGTTCTGTCACTCCGTAGCCACGTGGAGTTAATGGGTGCCGTATTGCAAGTCACAGAGGGAAAAAACATTGCCCTTGTCACAGAAAGTTCTATCAGGCAGTACCAACACAGATTGTACATGGAGATGGCAAGAGGCACGTAGGTGAATTATGAAGGATGTGGCAGGTTTCCATGGCGCCTAACCCTGCAGCACATAATCTGCTGTCTCCTGAGTACCTGTCCCTGCTTAGCTTTGTTAGACCTGTTTGTGAACAACTTATCTCTTCATCCCTCTCCCTGCAAGGACTTTGGTGTGTTTATCTCTGCTGCAGCATATCTTCCTGCCCACCCTGCCCGCCCCCCTGCCACATGTATGTGTAGCTAGCATGTGTTTTGTATGAGATGGGTATTTAGGAAGCCTCTGTTAGACCGCTGCAGTGGCAGTGGCAATCAAGAGAGTGGAACAGTGTGACGGAGCAACAGGGAGACCTGGAAGGCTAGAAGCACGCGATAGGAGAGGGGGGCATATGCCAGAATCCATGGAGACAGGAAGAAGAGCTGCAGAAAGAGAAGAGAGGAAACCAGAGAGACAGGTAACTGTTGATCCAAAATCTTTTTGGTGTGCCCCAAACCCTTGAACCCACCCAACAAGCTCCCTGCAAACAGTAATGAGAGAAGAGTCATTCACAGGCTCGGGCAGCAGTTACATAGGAAGTGCAAAATAAACCGCGATTATTACATGATACATAAACATGCAAGACCGATGAATGGGAAGAATGAAAATTAAGGGTCTGATGAGGAGGGAGAATGACAAATGGCCTCTCCCTGGGCCAGCTGGTTTGAGTTACATTTTATGGGCAGCGTGTGAATTCCGGCGCCCTTGTTGAATTTGCGGCAGACTCACACATTAGTTTTAAGGCTCCCTCTCGAATAGGAACATCATAACGCTTTTTAATTGGTGCTGATAAAAAACGTAGCCTTACTTGTAGGTGCCTGAGAGAAGTGAGTTGTGAAATTGGGTTTTCATTAAACCTAATGACGGAAAATTAAGCATAGTGCGTCTGGCGAAATGGGGTGTGATAAAAGACATCACTTCTGCGTTATCGAAGGTTAATAAGGGAATAGGTGAGGTAAGATACATCGGAAAAGGGAGTCCAACCAGTTGAATTAATAAACCTTGAAAATCCCTTGGTTCCAAGTCCTCGTGGCATCATTAGTGCTGGCATCGGCATTATCACAAATGTTGCAGCAATACGAGTTGCTAAATTCCAAATGCATTTATTTTCCATTCCACTGTTGGTTTTGCTGACACTAAGTTTACAGTCTGTCTAGCAATGTGTTTGGGGGGAAATATCCATATTGATAGCCTTTTCAGTTTGGAAATGTTTGGCGTCTCACAAAGATTTGCCAGGTGCCAACTCCAAGGAAGCCTGCCTCTGCCAGGCAGCTGGTTCCCCATGCAGCCTGCACCCGGAGTCCTTTAAAAAGCTGGGGGCAGGGTATATCTCGGTGGCATCCGCATAATGGTGTTTAACTGGGAAATAAGGGCTCTGGCGTTTGATTTGATGTCACCTCCATCGCCAGTCCCATGACACCACCGCAGGAGCGCTACTGGCTACTGGAAGGATGCTTCCAATGCAAAGGGTGTTTCCAATGCATGCCAGCTGGGACACCTACGGCCAGGACTGTGAGTCTTTAAAATGTGGGATTCTTTTGCAGAACCCTCAACGGTATCACACTCCTTTTTTTTATTTTTTTTTATTTTTTATTGAAAAAAAGGAAAAAAAAGTTTCTGCCTCCTCCCAGCCTCCCATTTCCCTCCCCCTCCTCCCACCCTTCTCTCCCTCCCCCCACTCCTCTCCTGCTCCCTCTCCAGTCCAAAGAGCAGTCAGGGTTCCCTGCCCTGTGGAAAGTCCAAGGTCCTCCCCCCTCCGTCCATGTCTAGGAAGGTGAACATTCAAACTGGCTAGGCTCCCACAAAGCCAGAACATGAAGTAGGATCAAAACCCCGTGCCATTGTCCTTGGCTTCTCATCAACGGTCCAGAAAATATATTTAATAAAATTATAGAAGAAAACTATCCCACTCCTTTTAAGAGTCCTCACCTTCTCAGCTCTTCTGGATCTGCCTCCCATTGTCTACCACAGCACGGTCCCACCGTTCTTCTTTATGCCCGCCTCTCTGCTCTTAAATGTGTCTCCATCTCTCAGGCTCTGATCTTTTTGCTTCAGGCAGCTCTAAGTATTTTCTCTTCTCGACCATCAAGCTTTGAGTGTAGACTCTTTTTTTTTTCCTACTTTGCCACTGTCTAAAAAAAAATCCTTGGATGAAATGGGGTCTCATAAGTCTAATGCATAATCACAAGAATGTGACGTTAGCAGGGACTCAACCCCACTACATGCCAGAAGTTACATTCAATCACATTCAATCAGTGCTATTAAAGATGTATCAACTATTGCCAAATCGTGGGAGAAAAAGTGGGAAATAGTCTCAGCGCAGCCAGGAAAGGTTTTTAGCATCTCACTGTAACTCTTCTTTCCTGTGTGTGAACTTGTATCCTTGATATCTGTCTGTTAGATAATTTAGCTAATTCTCAAAGGCCGACTCTGTCTTGTCTACTCATTGCACTGAAGCAGAAAATGCTGAGACCATAGGCGACACACAGATACTTCAGCTCCTGGTGAGGTGTGGCCCAGTCAGTGTCTCAAGCTCAGGCTAATCAAAGCCATCACTTGTCCCCCCTGGAGATGGTAACAGGTGGGGTCAGACGGAAGGGACCCCGACTCAATACAGATGAGCACATGAAGGAAACCAAGGCTCTCATCCCAGAACTGAGGGTGTTCCCTAGACATTATACTTTCAGTACTAAAGCCGAAGAGGGGTTAGGTTAAGTGTGGCCAGTTGGTCACTCTGCAGGCCACACGTCTCCCCAGTATCCTGTCTTGTGAGGAACTGACTTTGATGTTGGACTGTATTGTGCTCTCCCGGAGAGCCTGTCTGACGGATTATTGTGACAGGAAAGACAGGCTGAGGGGGACATGGCTTTCAAAAAGACAAGCTGCAGAAAGCTCTGGAATATATACTAAGTCTCTCAGGAAATGAGCATGGCACAGGCTTCATGGATGTCTGCGTGGGGGCCTTGGTGTCCGAGAACATCTGGATGTACCCATCAACTGCCACATCTGGCAGGTCCTATCTCTTGTATGGTACAAACAAAATGGCCGCAGGGCAGAGACTGTCAGCGTATTTCAGAGGATGTGAACTTGCCAAGCCTAGATGATTCTGGGAAGGAGAAACTTTTTCCAGAATGACCAGACAACAGAAAGTATTTAAAGGAGCTCCATAGGGATTTCTGTGAGGGGAAGGCATAGACTTATATACATATATATGGGGGGGGGTCTCATGTGGTCTAGTCTGACCTCAAATTTACTATTTAGTCGAGGGTAACTGAACTTCTGATCTTCCTGTTTCCCCACTTGGATATCTAGGATAACAAGCTTATGCAAACCAAGTATTATGTGATGCTGAGGACCAAATTTGAGGCTCCGCAGCATGCTAGGTGATCACCACCACCTGAGGTATATATATACCCACTACCATATCAATGGGTGTGGCATAGGAGGCACATGAGAGTCGTGTCTGGTGAGAGCAAAGGAAGACATTTAGAGAAATCTGCAGGGTGGGATCAGGGACATTTCAGGTTCAGTGGTAGTAAGGGGAGAATAGGTGGCAGGGTATGAAGGTGGCTTCTGTTACAGAGCCCATTGCTGCAGGGCGTGGCTGGAAGGTAGAGTCCCTGCTGCCTATTGGGAGTCCAAGACTAGCTATACTTCATCCGGGTGTACAGCTCAAAGGAAACAAACTAGGAGAGAAATCAGACCGCAGACATGCCAGCCTGGAAGCAGTCGCATGGATCTTCTAGCCAAGCACCTGAGACTCTCCTCACCTGCAGACAAGCAACTGAATCTACCTACAGTTTACATTACATTAGGCCTGCAGCTCCCTAAAGCCTGACTTCTTACTAGTTCTGGGATTGGCTGCACACAACAAGCCTAGAGAAGAGGCCCAGGACAGGCAAGGGATAGTCACTAAACTGTCCCTTTGTCTTTGCACAATCAATAATAATCCCTTGAAACTGAAATGAACCAAGGAAATCCACGTATACAGTTTGTTATTTCACTATTTAGATCTGTGCACACAGCCAAGCCAGGGTACGCAGTGTCTTTGGTCTTTCTATAATTTCCTAACCAGCGGAGTGTTCGGTTCATTCCCTCTGCCCTCCTCAGGTCACGCTGCGGGTGGGGATGGGGTGCAAAGAACAAAACTCCCAAAGTTCGAGTTTGTCCTGCTTCTTTCTCTTTGAAGCAGACGGCAGCCGTGGGGAGCTGTCCCAGCCTACCCTCACCATTCAGACTCACCCCTACCGGACCTGCGACCCTGTGGAGATGAGCTACCCCCGCGACCAGTTCCAGCCTGCCATCCGAGTGGCCGACCTTCTCCAACACATCACTCAGATGAAGAGAGGCCAGAGCTACGGCTTCAAGGAA
Source organism: Microtus oregoni (assembly GCF_018167655.1). Taxonomy (NCBI): domain Eukaryota; kingdom Metazoa; phylum Chordata; class Mammalia; order Rodentia; family Cricetidae; genus Microtus; species Microtus oregoni. Next base: position 8,313,107 of record NW_024543079.1, read on the forward strand.
GAGTACGAGGTAAGAGACTAGCCTGTGAGTATCTGGAGCGCTAAAGTCTTGCCTCTGACCTCTGACCATAAGCAATACCAATGCCCGGGAGCATGGTGGGAATGCTCCAGCTGGCACACTCAATCACATCTTATCTTTAAACTAGAACCTAGACGTTGAACTTAAGAAATAGCATGTCCCGAATCCCCCCATTTTAGAGACGACCGTTCTTCACTCTGACGGTAGAATGGCTCAAGCCCTCTTGCCATGTGCTATAGAATGGCCAGCCCGTCTCCACTGCCAATAGTGCCTGGTGTGCCTGCTTTTTCCTGCTCACCACTTGGCCCTGTGTTCCTGCTTCTATGCTGTTCTCACCGTGCTCCACCCAGGCCATGCAGCACACTGACTGCTGTGCTCGCTCTCTCTTCTTCCTCCTTTCTCCTGCATTGGTCATCCCTGTACCCCTACAAGCCCCTCACTCCCAACGCATCTCTAGTATGAAAGATAGGAATGCATGCTGTAGTTATTTCAAAAGCTCAGGGGGTGACAAACAACCCTAGCAAAGTATGGCAAGTGCCTGAAACCGACACTATTATCGTGTAGATTCCTAACTATGAAGCATGCCAGCCAGACCCTTAAGGTTCTAGTTTCTCACATGTCTCTTCGTCTTCACCTCTGTCCTGGGTCTTCTTTAATGTCTTCAAGTGACACCCTCAGCACCCGAGGAATGACTCCCATGTTTCCTTTGCTCTATTATACAAAACGATTTCTTCTCTTCCTGCTGCCTTTGTCTAACTCTTTTTGTTTTGAATCTTACCTACTGGATCTCACCTTTTACATTGGAAAAGCATAAAGGAAAAAAATCCATTAAAATACTATCCTAGACCAAAGAGCACCTCACCCTTCTCCCCCCCCCCAAAAAAAGAAATTCTCTTAGTGACAGTGGAGCCCAGTTACAGTCATCTTCCTGTTTTGTTTCCCTTCCTCTCCCCCTTTCTTCCTTGGCCAGCATCTCTTCAGCATCTTCTGTATGGCAGGTGCTAAATGATACCCAGTGGGCATCACTCCCTCCTTCCCGCTTCCCCTCTCTCCCTCTTTGTTTTCTTCTTTCTGTCACATGCAGCAATGACCCAAATGTGTTCTGTATAGTTCCACCATGTGCAGTGACGGCTCCTTGTCTCACCCCAGCTCAGACTGTTTACCCTCAGACTATACAATAGAACATGCTTACACATAGTATTTCTGAAGTCATGGGAGGGCAGGAAATCATGCTAAACTTGGGATAGCCGGGGTCCAGTGCAGTAAACTGTGTGATCTTGGCACATAATTTTGCTCTCTCAGTTTTTAAATTCTTCATTAGTTGAAGAGTGTGCCTTATGGACCAATGTGTCCTAAAACTTTGTGGGAATATGAAACAGTGGAGAGGGTGTGTTTGACATACTTTGAGAACAAAAGCATTCATGCCAGTGGATGAAATTACCAGCTCAGGAGAAGCAGCAGTTTATTTCAAATACAGTCTAAGTCAAATACCGTTTCTCAATGTGTTCTCAGTCTATTACAAGAGTCTCTGAGGTTTTTTTTTAAATCTTCCTTTAAAAAATGTGTTAAGACACAGATTGATAGAGGAAAATGGATTTGCTTACACTTCGCCAAACCATGGAGAGAAAGACCACAGGTTGGTTGGGACCTTTTCTCCAGAATTGTTGCCCTTTTATAGAAAAGATGAAACAGAAGCCAGGAGATATGTATGTGTCTATCACACGTTTGTCAGGGTTGTGATGCATCTTTCCGAGAGGCAAGCTTCTCCTCTGGTTGGCACCAAAGCTGATCCAGCCTTTCCCTTTCCCCAGCCTGGGATTCATTGGGGCCCATCATTTCAGGAGTCCCATAGCAAACAGGAGAGTACAAATCTTTTTTTCAAATATTTCCTCTCCTGCCAGGCTAGTTACAAGACTACCAGTTTTGGAAGACTATTGGAACAAGAGTTACAGGTAATGCTCTCGTCATCTCTGGGTCTCATTTCCTAAAAGGATGAATGGTCCCAAACCTTGAGTCTGCACTGATGCACATGGATACAGATCAGTTTGTTGAGCAAACACCTCAGCACAGGGTACGTTGTTTGTAAAGCCATACCCAATATTATTGGAATTCAATGAACCCCCAGTTATTATAAGTTGTCTTCAAGTTTCACATAGCATCCAGAGAGGTGTGTAGTTCATCAGAAAGGTGTACAAATGGTCAAATGTACTTAACCTGTTCTATGAACTTTTAATACAAAATTCAAGAAATACAGATGCATTGACTGTTTTGGTACATTCCTTCCTAACATATTATCTTCTAAACCATCCATTCCTATATGATCAGTTGTTTGTCCTTTGGTTTTGTTTAATTCCTCTTTATACCTGTTAGCCTCTCTCAGACTTTCTAGCATGGAAACAAACTTAATTTACAGCCAAGAATACATATTATTCCATCATTTGAGCCTCACCCAGAAATCTCACTAGTAAGGCCACCCTTACCCTCGTTACTTCTAATTGTATTAATCAGTGAGTTAGTGTGCCTTGCTTCTGGTTTAAAACATTGTATGATTAACCTGGAGTTAATTGGAAAGCATTGCCAGTTGAAATATGCTACTTTGTAGGATGTGGCAGTCCAGTTCCTTAGAAATACTGCTGTGTTTTTCTTTTATCATAAAGGCTCCTAGAATTTTCATCTTGAACATGCATTACAGATCTGCTTGAAGACTGAGTGTAGACATAAAACCCTGAGCGTCCAGTTCTGCTGTCACACAGGCTGCTGTGATGTCCTTGCCTGTCACCTCCCTATTCTGCTCTGCTTTCATTTTTTTTTCATGCCAGTGTGTGTGTGGATTTGACGAGCTGACATCTAAGGGACCCTCAGCTTTAGCAAACTGCACCTTCTAAAATCCAACTTAGCTATACAGTCATTCCCAGGATTGTTCAGTAAATATTTCCTGAGTATTCGTTCTTACCAAGGGCTAGTCTAGACATTTAGGATACGACTGTGAGAGAAGCAAACCCATGCCCTCATGGAGCTTCTATTCTAGCAGGGGAGATAGAAAATAGGCATAGGCTGAAAAACAAACTGCCTCAATTAAGAGCAACAGAAAACTATTGATTTATCGCAATAATTGGTTTTATGGGTTAGGAATTTGAACAGTGAACAAGAGGTACAGTTGGTCTCTTCTTTGTAGTACAGGTTCCATAGTTAGGGGCTGCTGTCATCTGCGGTGTCTTTAGTCTGATGTCTAATAATGGATGCAGATGTCATCTGAGGTCTCAGTGGAGATTTTCACTGGGATTCCTCCAAACAGCCTCCGGGTAGCCTGATATTCCTGGCAAGATGGAGGAATAACTTCCAAAGCAGCTGGGCTTGTGTTTGTTTGTTTGGTTTTATTTGGTTGGCTGGTTTTGATTTTGTTTTTGTTATTTGTTTGTTGTTTGAGATGGGTTTCTCTGTGTAGCCTTGACTGTCCTGGAACTCACTCTGTAGACTAGGCTGTCCTTGAACTCATAGATCTGCCTGACTCTGACTCCTGAGTACTTGATTTAAAGGTGTGTACCACCACCTCTCAGTATGAACTTCTGTATATGATATCTCAGAGCTCCAAAGGTGAGCCTCCTACCTAACAAGGTAAAAACTGTATAAAGTTGGTGACCTAGACTTTGATGTCACATTGTGTTGGATATGAACAAAGAAAAGGCCTCTCTTCTTCTAGTGCAGAGGGGACACAGACTCCACTCTTCATAGGAGGACCATGTTCCAAATTCTAGAAGAGGACATAAGCTACTAATCTTCGAGTAATATGGTCTGTTAGAAAAAGAGAGAGTAGAGCAAGGAAGGGGGAGGTATAATCCAGGGTTATGGCATACAAGCAGGCCCAATATTAATTAAGGTAAGAGGATTGTCCTTACAATTTGGAGGAAGGGATTTCCACAGCAAAGCGTGTACAAGGAAAAAAGAAAGCTGGTCAAGATATAGTGCATATGTGCTAGGTCATCAGATTGGAAAAGTAAGGAAGGACCTGCTGCTTTGGTCCATTACAAACTGGTATAAGGAGCTTTGTTTTTACTCTGAATAAACTGTAAGTTTACTGCAGAGCTTGGAGGACTACAGGTGCAAATGGTCTGATTTTATGTTCAAAGACTCATTCTAGCTACTGTGTTGAGAATGGGACCTAAGAAGGCAAGGTAAGGCCAAGGATATGGTAACCTGGATGGGACAATAATAACTCTGGCTAAAACCAGCACAGGAGACTATAAGGAAATGTCTGGGTTCTCAATATGTCATAAAGATAGAGCCAAGAATACTTTTTAATACATGGAGTTAAAGGAAAGGAACCCAGGATGACCCTGAAGCTAGCTCTTACCTGAACCTCTGGAAAAATGGAGGTGCCACCAACAGCGATGAGAAATTACAGAAAAGTTGGATCTGGAGCAGCTGGAAGTCTAACTGAACTAAGCTTGCAATGTCCTTCAGAAGGTTGGCTGTATGAATTTAACCTCGAGAAAGAAGCCTGGGCTACAGAGAAAACACTGCTAAGAGGAAACTCACAAGACACAGACCAGATGAGGTAATCGAGCATGTCAGCAGAGACTAGGACCCCGGACTTTTGAAAGTCTCACTTTAAAGGTATGGAGTACTTTCTATGTAGGCATTAGGACTGAAGAGACACAGTGAGCATAACCCCACCTGGAGAACCTGAGTTTATGATTAAAACCAGGCATATAGACTTATAATTTTAATTGTAGGACAAAATGCGACAACAAAGGAATGCCCAGAATTATAGTGACCCATAGGGATAGGGCATATTAGCCTGAGGGTAAATATGTTAGTGGTTTTCAGGAAGGCACTAGTCTAAACCAAACATACAAAAAATAAGAATAGCGAGTATAAACAGAGAAGGAAGTTCTGGACAGAGAACTACAAAGTGTGTCATGGGAGAATAGAAAGTAGATTGAGTTAGAGGAAACACAAGTCACTTGGTTTATAAAATATGAGAAGGTACATAAAGGGAGTTGGGACTGGAGTTATTACCAGGAGCCTATATATCCAGGAAAGGGGCAGTATTTGGCACACTAAGGAACTTGGATTTCATTCCTGGAGTCATGGGGGCCATAGATGGGACAGAAAATTTTGAAGTTGATTTGTCCTTTAAATCTTGTATCAGAGAAGAGGTGTGAGAGGCAAGTAAGCAGCCAGAGCGATAATTCTTGGAAAAGATGGAAACTGTACTGTCCAAACATGGAGACTGGGCCCAGAGCCCAGATGATGCCACACTTACACTCGGTAGAGAAAGCTCTAAAGTCTTCTTGTTCTCCTTGACATGGGAACTTGAGTCTTTCAATGTACATTTTTAGTTTCCAACACTTGAAGGAATACACAGATTATCCCACACTGAGGGTCAAACGCCTGGACTCACATACTGCCATTACCATTTTTGGAAGTTTAGGGGATCTACAGCAAGTCATTCCTTGCCTCTGCATCTCATTTCTATCCTCATGTACTGAGGATGAGTGGGTTGGTCAGGGTAATCCAAGAGTCCTTTGTGTAGCTAATATTATGAGAGTCTAAATAAGAACCTCTTGACTAGACTAATTGGGTTTCCTTACCATGGAAGTCTCTGGGGCTCCCTCTCCCATGGTTTTGTCTCAGGATCTAGATTGACCAGAGTTCAAAGAATTCAGGAAGGGCTAAGGCGAATTAACTTCCCTTGCCATGCATATCTGGGTCTCAACTGAGATTTTTAATCTTGGCTTCAGGTTAGAATTACCTGGGGGAAAAAAATTTAAAACAGCAGTGCCCTGGCCAAATTTCAGACCAATTAAAACAAAATGTAATCAGAGATTTTAACAGGCATCCTATTGATTAAAATATACTTTAAAAATTACTACCCACTAGTCTTAGGAAACCCTTGGAGTTTCCCATGTGGGCCATATCTGTGTCCACAGACCATCACATTGCCCAATCTATTGTCTGACCCACAAATCTGCCTGTGATAGAACACTGTCACTTTCAAAGACCATGACATGGTCATGAACTCCAGAGCCTTTTCTTCTTTCCTGTTCTCCCTACCCTAGCCAAGACGATTCCACTTTTTCTAGCTGCAAACAAACAGAAGATGTCCTCGCATGCCAGCAATGTGAACAGATGTTAGCTGGAGAGCAGGGGTGTCTCCATGCCCTGTGACCGTGATGAACAGAAGAGTAGCAGGTTTGGGGAAGATGAGGGAGAACAGAAAGAGGTGACTTTGTGATCCACACAGAGAAAGTGAATGTGTTCATCCCCATCCAGCCCAGATAGCCTGTCACAGTAATGAATGGAACGAGCCCAGTAGGGCAACCAGAAGGTGTCTGGTTATCACAGCTCCATTAAGACTATTTCAGGCAACAAGGAACAGCTGTGAGGAATATGATGCAGTCTAATGAAGAGCAAACATTTGTTCATTTTCCAGCTCTGGCCGGATGCACCATGTGCACAGCTTTGGAAGGGAGAGGCCATCTTGCTTAGTCATCTGTGGGTGATGTCAGGCAGGCAGCCTCCTAATGGAGCATAAGCACGGCAGTGGAAGCTTCCTGGGCAAGACAGAGTACACCCCTCAGTAGGTAACAGATTACCAGAACATCCTGTTCCTACAGGGACTCCAGTCCAGTTCCTTGATTTATAGATAAGAGGAGTTCTGGGGACGAGCATGAGAAATTTGTGGCAGATGCACAGATCATAAATGAGAAAACATTCTTCTATTCTGCAAAATCCTCATGGCCCAAATAAAAAAGCAAGGCTCCCACCTGTTCATCTCACTCTCCTGGCAGGGTTCAAACAGGAAGAAAGTGAGCCAGTTCCTGGAAGTGGCCAAAGGGCATTGAACCCATGTGGTATCAAACTTGAGAAAGAGCTCAAGTAGGTTGAGCTATTAACTCAATCCTTTTGGCCTATTTTATCATTCCACTTACAATACTGTTTATAACACAACCAACAGCATTTATTTATGTTTGATACAAGAACCCTCCCATGAGTGATCCTCAGGATTCAGTAGAAAAGTTCTTGAACCAAGAATCAAGACCTAGTTCTCACCCAGATCCCAAGATTCTGAGTAGTCTTAGACAAGACTTTTCCCTGTGGGAATCCCAGTTTCATCTTCTGTGAAATGATTGGGGGCTGAGTTTTCAGCTACTTTTTGGTCTAATAGTATAGGGCTTTTTCTAATCACTCGTTTGGTCAGAAACACCAGCTAAGTATCTGTGGTGTGCTTTAAACTATTTCAGGCACTGGAGATAGTTAAACAGAAGAAATGAAGACCCTGTGTTAAGGAAGCTCATGTCCTCACCACAGAAGGGAATTCCATAGCTTAACTCCAGCTAAAATGTTTTAAGCAGTGGTTCTAAGACTTCCTAACGCGTCGACCTTTTAATACAGTTACTCATGCTGTGGTGACCCCCCAACCATAAACTGATTTTTGTTGCTACTTCATAACTATAATCTTGCTGTTGTTATGGATCATAATGTAAATATCTGATATGCAAAATATCTGACTTGCAGCCCCTATGGAGGAGTCATTCAATCCCCTCCCATGGGGGTCATGACCCACAGGTTGTGATCCACTGCTTTAGAGGCACATGAGTGAAGGCAGCATAGGAAAAAAGCAGGCAGTTGTTACTGGCATTGTTAATATTTATTTTGGTTTTGCTGTCTGTTACCAAGATAAATAAGACGTGTTGCAAAAGATGTGACATTGGGCTGAGGCAAAGTAGAATATGGAGGAAACTATGTACACTGTGGGGTGTGTGTGTGTGTGTGTGTGTGTGTGTGTGTGTGTGTGTCCATGTGTCTGCGTGTGTCTCTGTGTGTCTGTTTCTGCGTTATCTATGTCTGTGTCTATCTGTATCTGTGTGTCTCTACTGTGCCTGTGGAGGCCAGAAGAGGGCATCAGATCCCTTGGAGCTGCAGTTATAGGTGGTTCCCTGACTTTAGTGTGAGAAACTGAACGTGGAGTAAGTACTCTTAACCACTAAGCTGTCATTCTAACTCCCACCACCTCCACTACCACCACCAGAATTAACAAGGTCGTAGTCAGGATCTTCAGCAATTCATCCCTTCTAACACTGCTGAAGTTTAGGAAAGGATTATTGGCCCAGAAACAACCTCCTAGATGGTGGTGTGTGGGTGTAAAGCTAAGACCATGAGCTTGGGAATGGGGCTGTAGAGACAACTCCCAGCTCAGAGCTGGAAGTGCAAGCTTTTCCACTGGGCTTGAAAATAAGGACTAAGCCTTCCCTTTTTTCTTCCCTAAAACATCTGGAAAATAACATACTTAATTAACATATGAAAATAACATATTTAATTAGGAAGTGCTGGTTAAAAAATTTTAAGCGATTAGCAATAATTTTATCCAAAATGCAAATCAAAACTAAAATGAGCTATGAGCCCACCCTAGTTAGAATAGCTGTTGTCAGAATGGCAGGAGATAGAGGGATGAAGAGATGTCTGGTGGTTAGGAGCACTTACTGTTCTTGCAGAAAACCAAGGATAAATTCCAAATTCCCTAGAACCCATAACAACCCAGCAACCATCCGTACCTCCAGCTCCAGAACTCTGATGCCCTCTTCTGACCTCTGAGGGTAGCAGACACACATATGATACACATAGACACAGGAGAAATATTCATACACATAATTTTTATTTTAAGGCAGGAAATAAATGCTAGCAGAGGATCAAGAGGTAGGGAAATCACATATTGTTGGTGGGCATGTAATAAGCACAGCCATTATGGAAAACAGTATGGAGGGTCTTCAAATAACTAGAAATAGAACTGTCCCACATTAAGTTATACATCAAAGGAATTTAAATCAGTATATAGAACAGACATCTTAACTCACAGAAGCTAAGCTATGGAATCATCCTAGTGGTCCATTGGCAGATGAATGGTAAAGAAAATGTAGTATGCATACTCAATGAAATATTCATCCATAAAAATGAGACTGTCATTTGCAGCATTATGGATGAACAAGAGACCATTATGTTAAGTGAAATAAGTCAGGCATGGAAAGACAGATGGCACACGGTTTCACTTAAATGTGGAAATGAAAATACTGGCTTTAAAGAAGCAGACTAGAGCAGTGGTCCCTAGAACCTGGCAGAGTTTGGAGGAGGGCAAGGTAGAGAAATGATGGCTTGTGGGTACTTGGGCACAAGTTGGAGAGGAAGAACAGCTTTAAAATCTAAAGTAGTATGACTGTGTTGACAACAGTTGATTGGGTATTTCAGAATAGCTGCCAGAAGTTTTGAATATTCCCAACACAAAAAAAAAATGACATCTGTCTGAGGTGACAGATATGCTAATTACCCAATCTGATCATTATGTATTGTATAGAGGTATTGAGCTGCCAGAGGATACCCCATAGATACACACAATTAGTATGTGTCGATTAAACATAAGAATCTATTTTTAAGAGAATAGCTCACCTCAAGAAAAAGACAATATGTCTTATAGAAAGAAGCCAACATAGAAAGCCCCTCACCTGTGTGGGTGGTCCCTGGGGATGTGTGGAGCATCAGCCTTGAACTTTGAGGCTGAGTCTCCCCCAGGGCATTTGCTGTGTGCCTCTGCCTTGCTGCCTACAACAGCAGTTCTCCAGCTTTGAAGTATGTCAGACGCCGCTGGAGAGTTAAGAAAGGGCATCGAGGCCTAGGGTCATTGGTGCCAGACAGATACTGTATAAACTGAGGGCATGGTACAGTGAGGGAAAGTTTTTTATTGTTGATATGAGGGAGTGTAAATCCAGAGGAATCTGGAAGTATCCAAAGCAAGGGGAAAACTTGGTGTACTGAGCATGGCCAGCAGACTGAACCAGGCCATAAGAGAGGAGAGGGTGGGAGCAGGGGAGAAAGAAATGACCAAGAGGGAGGGGGCCAAGAGAGGAAGACAGAAAAAAAAAATAGAGAGCTTGTAGCTGAAATGCAGGAGCTCTGTGGCAATGAGAAGCTGGAGAAAGAAAAGCCCATGAGCTGGAGAAGTTTAGAGTAGGGTGTGGGGCACAAAGAGCTAAGAAGAGCCAGGATGCCAGCCTGGACTCTGCATCTGTGATGCTGAGAAAGCCTGGAGGCCAGCATGGGCTTTGGTATGCTAATAGGTACCACACATAGCCGTTTATCCAGAGCATCTTTTGAACCTAACAACTATGGGGCTCTGTATTTTATCCTTAGGAAAACTGCATAGCCACCAAGTTTGAGAGCCACTGACATAAAAATTGTCGTCTGGAAACAATCTGTGGTTGTTTGCTTGTTTTTTAACTTTGGGGTGTGTGTGTGTGTGTGTGTGTGTGTGTGTGTGTGTGTGTGTGTTTGTATGTGTCTGTGTGTACATGCACACATGTGTGCATGTCTGAGTTCACACATTTTGTGCAGGGTTTATGTGCATGTACATGCAAGCATATGGAAGCCAAAAGTCAGCCTCTTGGGCATCATTCCTCAGGATGTAGTTCTATCTTCTTTCTTGAAATGGGGTTTCTCACCAGTCTGGAACTCACTGATTGCATTTTTTAGGTTGACCAGCGAGCCCCCGAGATCCATTTGTCTCTGTCAGTCCAGCACTGGGGTTACAAACTACCGTGGCCAGCTTTTTTTCACATGGGCTCCAAGGGTTGAACTTGGGTCACCATGTTTGTCCAGCAATCACTCTACCAAATAAATGAACTGTCTCCCTAGCCTTTTTCTTTTTCTATCGCTATAAGGTTGGATCTGACTGTATAACCCAGGCTGGCCTCAAACTCTTGATCCTCCTTGCCTCAGTCTCCTAAGTGCAGGCTGTGATTGGGCCCTTTAAAGAGTGTTTTATGACTCCACACATGGACACACACTCAACTATTCTGACTTGATCCAAGTTCCCATGGCAGACAAATACCTCCACCTTGCAGCAATCTGATTTTCTACTTAGCTTCACCAGCAGAATTCATAAATTACCGTCTATTTAGTGACACGGTATGCAATAATATTTACTCTCCTGATGCCATTTTGAGTAGATGTCATTAGTCTTCCCTTCCTGCCTTCTCCATCCACATTTATAATCCCGAAGGCAATCTGCTTTTCAGCACAGAATAGGTAGCGTTTGTTGAAAGCTTAGCCTCTGCCAAGGCCGCACTAACTTACACAGCACCTCAGAGAGAAACGGCAGAAGGTGTAGCCTCCTCGAGATACTTAACTGTCACCTTTCAAAAGGCATTCATAATACAGATACATAGAAAACTATGCTGTCTGTCGTGCGCACCGTGCTTCTTTAGATCTAGGGCTCTTGTATTGTCTCCCGCCTGCACAGCTGCCCATGGTTGCCCTTATTATCTAAATCCCCCCAACAGACTTGAATGAATTGAGTGTTAAGTGAGTCCATGAATAGGACTGAGACTAAACCTTAGACTCCGATGGAATTCCCTACTACCTGAATTCTGTATTTTGCCTGAAAAAATAACTCATCCTGACCTCCTAGAAAGGCCCCCAGTTTAAACCTGAGAACCTATATTCCAAGAATCCCTTTGATCTGAGACAATCTGAGACAAGTGTTGACAGGAGTCCCTGTCCTTATGCTTATGCCAATCAGTTGGATGTTTCTTACAGGGCATGTGGTAAATTCTGTGGGTAAGCTATGAAGGCTTTGTATGGAGGAAGATGGATAGTTGCTGAACACCTTATACCTCAGGCATTGGTCCAGATGCTGTAGGCTTTGCCTCAGATAATCAGTCATGGTCATGAAGCTCTGTGAAACATGCCTCTTCATTTTTTATACTAAATAACTTACATATTAATTTTGAGCATGCCCCATGCTAAGTATTAACAAATGCACAGGATGGCATAAGCACCAATATAATCAGGATCCCTAGGAGTGAGATATCGAAACTCTCTTTCTGCTCTCACTGTGGTTTTTTCCCTTCCCCTCCTCTCACCTGAAAGAGGTACTACAACACTGAGTCTCAGATGGCAAAATGACTTTCAGTAAAAATATCCAAGCCCTGTAGTCAGCTTGCCTTTCTGCCTTTCCCCCATTCACATGCACAGTTGCCTTGCTCAAAGTATTTCTTGACAAGAAAAGCGAATGACAGGCCCTACTAAAATGGCTCCTCCTTGGTGAGGACTCTCTGAAAGTTTCCTTCCATAGAAAACAGTGGGAACAGGGAGAAATCCTGGTAGGCTGAACTGATTTTGGTGGAGGCAGGCTCTTGGCTGTGCCCTGAAGCATCATCCGGGAACTGGCTGATCAGCAATCCTGGGGCCGGGTTTTGCTGCACCTCAGGGCATTTCACATCCAATTATCTCCGGGGATGCAGTCAAGCCAAGGGAGGTACCACTGCTGACAGAGCTGCTAGGTTAGTGGGGCTGCAGGAAAATGAAGTGGACTGGCACACATCAGCATAGGATTGGAGATGAGTTGTTCTCAGAAACTATGTTCTGAGGTCTATTTGGGGCTTGGACCCAAAGAATTAAAAGCGTTATAAAGACCCTTCTTAAGCTAGTAGAAGAAAAGGAAATAGGCATTTAGAGATGATTCTTAGTTCTAACAGGGAATTAATGAACTAAGTAACTAAGTAGGGAAACAGAAGCAGGTTACTCAGACTTGGGGACTAAGCACAACAGAGTCTAAGAAGGAATGATCTGTGATCATGTGGTCTGAGTCTCCCACTGACACTGTGGCTTGGCAGGTGAGTAACAGACATAAGAAGAGTGTCTGGATTGGGCAAAAACAACCATTAAATCATGACATCTATCAGGCCAATTAACAAAGGTGAAAGGGGAATTAGGTAACAAATACCCTCTGATGTTTATCATAATGTGACAATAGCTTCCTCATCAAATGCTCCCAAAGCATTCCTATTGCCTTTGAATAAAACTCACATCCTATCTGTGATCTATAGGATCTACACTGAGTCACATCTATGGGCTGTGGAATATTACTTTACACTGTGTGGATACATGTCACTGTGATTGGTTTAATAAAGAAGCTGACTAATAGCTGAAAAGAATAAGATTAGAAAGGAGAAACAGAATAAAAGAATGCTGAGAGGAAGAAAGGCAAAGTCTGGAGTTGCCACACAGATGCCAATGGAGCAGGAGATGAACATGTCATGTTAATAAAAGAAAAGGATATGGGTTTACTTAAAATGTAAGAGCTAGTTAATAATAAGCCTGAGCTATTGGTTGAGCACTTGTGATTAATATTAAGCCTCTGAGTGATAATTTGAAAGTGGCTGTGGGACAGGAAAACTGCATCTACAACTATGTGCCACTGACTCACATAATGTATACCTTTTATTCTTTCTGCTCTGGAGACCCTCCCTCAAGTTCTAGAATACCATGAGCTCATTCCATGTCAGGGTCTCTGCATTTGCTTTTCCCTCCCCCTGGAACACTCTTCGCAGTTCTTGATATGGCTGATATTTGTTTATCACTTAGTTTGAGATCAAATATGTCACCCAAAGACTGAAGTAGCATACATAGTATCAGGAAAGTTAAAATTACTGCACCTCAGGTGCTGGGTGATTTTTCCTAAGAACACATGAACTAATAAATTCACTCCAGATAGATAGCTGACAACAGAACAAAGAAATGATTGTGCCAAGTCTAGCTTAGTGAACCAGTAAGTTTATTGAAGTTACTTATAGGAGTATGGGTGAATATTTACTTACAGGACATGTATGACATATAAGGCAGCTATATCATAACAAAAAGTCCACAAAGGTAATGGCTCACAAAAGCTCCGGCCCTGGTTTTACCAGTAAGATTTGTAGCCACGTGTTCTGGTTGGAACATTTTCTCTCTTCCACAGCTGTTATTGCTTATATAACCTTGGAGAGGGGCCTTGTGAATCTTCTAAGTTTCAGGAGTGTCCTAAGACTTGTGAACTGTTTCATCTTTGAGCCTTGAAATTTTTACTTCCTGAGTCTTAAAGATCTTCCCTCCAGCTTCAATTTGGAAGAAATTACTATGCAACACGGAAAGAGGTTGGTCTCTCAGGAAAGGGATGTCAGAAAAGGCTTATAGAATGTGGATGCTCAGTGAAATCATAGATGGTTTAAACAAACTCCAGGTTGGATGCCAGATGTGGTATTATTGAGCAGCTTGATAAATCTTAACTGAGAGAAGAATATAGCTGGCAAAGAGGCAGTGGGCATTCCTGTCAGCTGGGATTCAGGGATGTTTAGCCATTTTCTTTGTGGTCATGAACAATGCTCATACTTTCGTCTCTGTTGAGAAGTAACTGAAGAAAGGTCTTGCAATTGTCCCTTCCCATCATGACTCTCAAAAGGGCTCTCGTCTCAGACTGGTTTCTGTGAAATTTTTATGCTCACTAGGAAAGCCCTGGGGTTCAGCTGTGAGTGTCAGGCCAGCTTGCCAGTACCAAGGTCTCTGCTTTTCTCTTTCTCAAATGTTACCTTTTCACATAGCCTGCCCAAACCTCTCTTTCTGAATTGCTCTTTATCCCTAGTTTCTGTCTCCCTATGCACCCTGCTCATCTACTTCAAAGCACACATTAAAAACTGTAACCACGTGTTTGTTGGTATGTCATCTGCCTCTCCCCACCGTGAAAGTGGTTCAGGAAATAGTATCTGTCACATCTATTGCCGTCATTTCTAGAACCTAATCCAGAATCTAGCCTCAGATGACTACCATGGAAAGAGGTACTGGAAAGAGGGACATAGTCTCCTGTGTTGCTGAGCAGCTATTTTCCAGCCTCCAGACCTCACTTTCCTAGGTTACACAATAATCTACTTCTTTTTTTTTTTAATTTAAAAAGACCTTTTCAAATCTGACTTTTGAGGCTTTAATGAATATAAAGGCTCAGCTCTCCAGGGACAAGGACATCCCCAAACATATCTTTTGAAATTAAGGACTGCCTTGGGAAACAAACACTAGGGAAGAGTGGGGAACCTTGCCACACTCAGAAGGGAATACAGAAACAGGGCTTCACACTTTAAGAAGAAAGAACCAAAAAAGGGAAGCAGAGATTGATAATAGAGGAGTATAATGAGGTGGCAATTTTGGTTTCAAAAGAATGTGATTAGCTCCTAATGACTGCCACCATTCCCTGGTCAATCTACTGTAACTAGCCACTAATGTAAAAATAATGCCCCTGGCTCCTTCACTTTGAAGAGGAGATGAATCTCCCTTTCATGCTCTTACCCCTCAGATTTGTTTTCTTGAAGAGATTATCCTCTATTAGGCTGCAACTGCCTAAAAGGGGAAACATATGGGTGATCAAAGTCTGCCAATTAGGGGCCATTACCACCTCCCCTCGGTGGTCCTATTAGGAACACCTTCTGTATTTGTCAACATTGTCACAAAACCCCACACCCCATTTCTGGTGCCTATGTGTATTCCCATGGGGAAGTAGCCCTCAGTCATTAACAACTGTTATGTTGGGTGTAGGATTTCTCTGAGATAGTGTAGTAGGAAGGCTGCTTGTTTGTTCCCGGCTGCTCAGGCCCAAAATAACCACACAGAAACTCTATTAATTAAATCATTGCTTGGCCTATTACTCTAGTGTATTCCTAAAAAACTCTTACATATTAAATTAACCCATTTCTATTATTTTATATTTTGCCACGAGGCTCGTGGCCTACCAGCAAGGTTCCAGCTGGAGCTCACATCTTTCTCCTCTGGCAGTTCCATGACTTCTCACTGACACCCCCTTCTTTCTCCCAGAATTCAGTTTTCCCTGCCTAACTCTATTCTGCTTTGTTCAGGCCCAAGACAGTTTCTTTATTAAGCAATGGTATTCATAGCATAGAGAGGGGAATCCCACATCAGGATAGGTTTGCCTTGGCTTGTCTCCAAGGCCATGTTTTGGTGTTTAGCCACAATTCAGAACTCTAGGATTGGCAAGATGCACTTTCATTGGATGTCTGCAGTGTTACAATACAGAGAGACCATGCTTATTCTACTGGGTCCATGGAGGTAGGCCAAGACAAAGCTCAGGGCCAGAGCAAGAAGAAATCCAGCCAGCAATGCTGCTTAAAGGACAGGCAGGAAACTGTGGGACAGTGAGCAATCTGTCACTGAGGTTGACACTGTGAATCAGCTGATAAGCTGCTTGAAGACCACAGTGGGCAGGACAGTTTTCAAGGTCATGGATGAGTCTGCAATTCCAAGATCTTTGTCATCCACAGACTCAGAAGCCACTCAGTTATTATTCATTTTATTCATTCCAAGCTTGTCATTCTCACAGTATGAAGCACAGTGCTAGTAGTGGGCCCTGGAAATGGAATTATAAATGTGGTGTTCTCCTTTCCCTGAAGAAGCCCATGGCCACTTTGGAAGGTAGGCTTTTATGTTCTTAGATGTAGATGTGTCCATGTGGTAATATATGGAAGTGACTGGCTCTAGCTGAGAATGCAGTAGGGAAGGGTGAGCATAAAGACCAGGCAAGGGAAAAGAAGCTTGGATGTGTTTGGAAAGATTCTTAGGGATTTTACAGGAACCTCGAGTGGAAAGGACTTTTAAGTAGAAAGAACATGTTTAAAGTCTCAGAAACCTAAAGGACTTTGTACATGGTCAAAATAAGACTGAAAGAACGTTTGGGGTGAAGTCATAAAGGGCTTGTTATGAATTTGGAATTTACTCAATAAATTCCAATAAAAAAAGGAGTAGCTGGGTCCTGTTCACCATTTATAAAAATCACTCTGATTACAATGGAGGATGAATTGGAGGAAACAAAACCAAAGCCATGAAATCCAAAGGTAAATTATCTCTGCCGGGAAATTTGCCATTTTCACAGTGAAATCTCATAGGAGCTTTGATCATGGCCAATGTCCACATTTTATCACAGACAGTGACCTATCTGATCTGGAGTAAGTCCTTGGCATCAAGAGTTTAAAACCAAACACAAGTAATGCCAGCATGCAACCATAAAGAGACTGTAAGTATCTGAAACCTAAATTCTGACACACAGCAGATACTAAACGTACTTTCCCATAAGATTCATATGGAAATAGTCTGCCCCACCACCATGTTGGAATGAACAATTGACTTTTATCACATAGAGTTCCAAGTAGAAAATCTGCTCCCCAAAGATCATCACAATTATCAAGAAAGACAAAACTGTCACTAAGACTCTGACACACAGCAATACGCCTGGCAGGCTGACTGACAGAAGTGGGGCCGCCCAGTTAGAAGGTAAGATGGGGTGGGAAGCTGAGTTAGGCACAAGAACAAAAAGCATCAGTAGTCTAAAGATAGCCTAAACCAAGGGTTCACTGTGCACAAACTCTGCTTTTTCATACACAGTGACCATGCCTGTCTCTGAGATCATGGTCTTCTGAGTGACTGAATTTCTGACCAATTGGTGAGGACTTGCTCTTGCTTGGGATGGACCCATTGAAGAATAGAAGGGCAAGGTGAAGGCTGATGTGTTAAGGTGAAGGCTGATGTGTTAAGATGAGCAAATGTCTCCTCCTCCACTGTGCAGACCAAATCTGGTATTGTAAGTAATGTCAGGACCATGAATAGCACACTCATCCTATCCTGTGGAGAAGAATAAAGACATTCACCAAAATATGGTTTGTCCTGAATGATGCTGCAGGCTTGCTAAAGCTGTCTCCACTCCATAAATGCTCATTTCTCCCCTCTGTGGTGGAACTGATGGCATCTTCACTTTGCTCTAGACCTCTTGGCCCTTAGCTCTTGCAAACCATCCACATGGGTGTTCACTTGGCTGTCACTTACGTACCTGCCTCCCTCTTAAACTGATGGCCGGCTTCTACCTCCTCCCTGCCTTTAAACTCTGGAGCTCTGCAACAAACTTCCTGATCAACAGCCCAGCTTAGGTGTCTTGCAGACATCTCAAACTTGGGTGCCAGTAATACTATTATCATTTTTACTAACTTCAGCACGTTAAAATACTCAGTGCCCACTAGTTGGGAATCTTCTATGTATATTATATACCCAAAATGCAATGCTTACTTCCCACCCAATCAATAATGTTTCTCCCTTAAATTTCTCCATTTCAGTAAATGACATTTCTCTAGTTCTTCAAGCCATTGACCTAGAGGTCAGCCTACATTCTTCTTTCTTTCACAGTTCCTGTCTAAATTTCTTGCATTAGTGCCCTCTGCAAATCTATACCTTCATGGTTCTCTGCACACCAACATGACAGCTTCCTCTAGTAAGCATCTATGTTTCGTTACCTGAGGACTTCCTCAAGACTAAAGAATATCTGCACTACCTACAGAGCAAGGCATAAACATGAGGGTTTTCTAACACTTATTCTCCAACAACAGTAGAAGAGAAACAATTGGCAACCATTCCAGCTCTCTCCTTCCCCTCTCATACAAGAGCCCTGGACATGAGATGTGTTCATGAATTATTGAGCTCCAATTTGACTTGGTGGTACAGTGACAATCTGCCCTGTCAGCTTCATTCCCTTGACTGTCTGCTTCCCCCTCTCTCCTCTCATTCTCTTTGATTGCCTCCAAACCCAGCCACTTGTACCCAAAGCCTTATCTTTGGGTCTTCTTCTGAGGTGACCTAAGTCTGACATGCTTACCTGAACAACCACAAAATAATTGCTTCTCTCATAGCCACTACTACTACTTGCTCCAGCAGTCCAAGGACCATTACAAGGTACGATTGCAATCAATTCATAACCAATTACCCTGTTTCTTCTCTGGCCTTCTTAGAGTCTGCATTCCACAGGAACACGAATGCTCTTTGTATAGCAGATGAGGGGACCTCCTTGCTCAGAGCCCTCTATTGGTTCCCTAGCACACTTAGAACAACATTCTTTATTAACCAGGAACTATGATACTTGGGGGTCATTTGGATTCTCAGATCCTCCCTAGAAGTTTCCAGGCATCAGCTCCCCCCAACAATCCTGCAATACTCTCATCCTATGAACACGATCATGTAATCACTCTCTGACCTTTGCACCTGTTCCTTTTACCTGGAAAGTACTTCCTACTTTTCTCAGTGTGACTGACTTCTTCACCTCATCAGGGAATGAATTTGCATGTGAGTCTTTCACAGAAAACTTCCTAAGCTGTTATCCTCCTGTGGTTCTTCATATCTTCATATATGAAATTGGATTTGCTTTGTCCTTTGCTATATTTCCTAATCCACTGGACAGCCTAGAGTTCAAGTACCTAGAAAAACTCCCAAAACATAATATGAGATCAATGAGCATCTGCTGAGTATATGAATGAATGGATGGATGGATGAATGATTCACTACTCGACTAGACTGTAAACTCATGACAGAAAGAAGATAAAACAATATTTGAGCAAGCAATGTAAGCTCATAGGAGGCACCACTACAGACACATAGCCCTGTGTACTGAGTCCCCCATCATAGTCAATACCCATTTCCTGTTATTGGTTCCTCTACACTTAAGGAGAGTTGCATCTCAGGCTATGCTAACCATCTGCCTTTGCCTTGTAGGCCTTACCAGAGGGACAGACAGCTTCGTGGGACACAGCCAAGGAAGATGAAAACCGCAATAAGAATCGATATGGAAACATCATATCCTGTAAGTGTCCTTCTGAGAGGTTAGATTTTGGGAAATGTGGGAGAAAAAAAAAAGTTCTTGTTTCCTGGGATTTGATATAAAATAATCCTTATGTTTCCAGCTTTGGGTTAGTAGATTATTACAATGATCCCAGGAAGGGTGGCAAGACCCAACTAAATTCAGTAGTAATCCTAAAGGGGGAAGGAAGAGAGAGAGAGTTGAGGGACAGCCATAAAACGAACTACCACTCACGGACAGCATACAAGTTTTGGCATTTCCAGATGATGACATGAACAGCCTTCAAGACAGCAGAGTTACCCCAGACAAAGTGTTGGGTCAGTGATCTGTTAAGAGGTGCCCATAGCAACCTTCCTGTGATATATTGTAGCCCAACCCAGGCCTTTTGACATCCTACCCACTGTGTGAGGACCATTTCTTAAGATCTTAGGTTACCCCAGTTTGGGCAAAGAAAGGAGAAACGGGGAAATCCTTAGGGACAAGTTATTTCTAGCACCGTGAAAAGTTTTGTTTTAACTGTCTAGACATCTCAAAAGAAAAAACGCTGGAGAAAGAATAAGACACAGGCAGTTTGTAAAGGAAGAAAGAGGCAGAAGTTTTCGCTTAGCTGTTTCCTGTGCTGATTTAGGAATGGGCTGTGAATAGTGGAACTAATCAGAAAACATTTATAATTTCTCTCTTGCATGCAGACAGCAAGATTTCTTACAAGTGAAGTGTCGGAAAGAGATATTCAAATAGTCAGCAGACATATATTAAGGCATAATGTGTGGGCCTCCTCTGAACACTTCCTGTGCTGGGCACTGGAAAATGTCTTTGTTCTGTGACAGGTGTCTATTCGCTATGGCTTGTCCCCACTGTCATTGCTTTCAGTACAGTGCCTGGTGTCCTGTAACCAGTGCATTATCCAATGCCATTGGCAGGTTGTGAGCTCAAATAAGGTTCACTGTTGAAAACAGGTTTCCAACTGGGCAGTGGTGACACACACCTTTAATCCCAGCACTCAGGAGGCAGAGGCAGGCGGATCTCTATGAGTTGAGGCCAGCCCGATATACAGAACTAGTGCCAGGATAGGCTCCAATGCTACACAGAGAAACCCTGTCTCAAAAAACCAAAAAGAAAATAAAAAAAAAGAAGAAGAAAGAAAAGAAAAAGAAAACAAGTTTCCAATGCCCTGCTCCCAGGAATATTGAACCTATGCGAAAAGTAAATGCCTTGACCATAAGAAAGGGAGACCTACTCATTGACAGACAGGAATATTTTAGGCCAACGGTCAGAAGCCAAGATGTATGAGAGATACACAAAAGATAGGAGAGCTAATGTGAGCTTACCAATTCCAACCGGACTTGGAAGGAACAAGCATAGGACCAAACTAGACCCTTTGA
Organism: Microtus oregoni; assembly: GCF_018167655.1. Classification (NCBI taxonomy): domain Eukaryota; kingdom Metazoa; phylum Chordata; class Mammalia; order Rodentia; family Cricetidae; genus Microtus; species Microtus oregoni. The sequence continues at coordinate 8,333,990 of NW_024543079.1, forward strand.
ATGTGGTTGACAGTTGCATGGTTGGGGCAGACTGAGGGACCACTGGCAGTGGCACGGTGATTTATCTTTACTGCATGTAGTGGCTTTTTGGGCTCCTATTCTCTTTGGATGGATACCTTGCTCAGCCTAGATGTAGTAGGGAGGGCCTGGGACCTTTCGCAAAGCAAAGTGCTTTACCCTCTCTTAGGATTAGAGGGGTGAGGTGAGAGAGTTTGTGGAGGGAAGGGAGTGGGAATTTGGATTAGTATTTTTTAAAAAAAAAATCTAATAGGAGAGAGAGAGAGAGAGAGAGAGAGAGAGAGAGAGAGAGAGAGAGAGATATTTCCTGGTGGGGCACTGCCTGGTGACATCCTGAGGATGCAAGGAGCTGCAGTGGTAACAACACTGTCCCCTGTCCTCTCTGGGTGCTCTTCCTGTCTGTTCTTCCTCTCTCTCCTGTCTCTGCGGTGGGAGCTTCCCAGCTTCAGCTAGCAGCTAACATAGATCTGCGGAGTCAAGGAGACACACAGAACGGATGTGTATCTCTTTGTGTGGTGCCCAAGCCATACCTTCTGTGTCCCAATAAGGGTAATTCAATCAAGATTGAATGTTTAGACCTTTAGCTTCGATGAGGTACCCAGGCAGTCCCTGTGGAATTACCTGCCTCCTCCCTACCCACTCGTGCAAGATGATAGCATTAACATTTCCAATACTTCCAGGAAATGGTTTTGCAGCTCCACAATTCATTGTAATGAGTCAAATCTCTTTTCTCTGAAAAATTGCTCCTGTTTTTTACCCTCTGCTGTCCCCAGAAGACAGGAGGAAAAATTATAAAGTATGCAAATGAGAGTCTCTCCCAGCCCCACCTTTCTGAAGTGATTCTCTCTTAAAGCAGATGTGACTTGAGATGACTGATTTATTGGGTTTTGTCTGATGATGGAGAAAAGTGGGGAATCTGGGGTTTGGTTTTTAGTTAGAATTGCACAAAGGAGAGAACTGAACCTCATCCTCCAGAGTGGTTGTGAAATGACAACAAGATAGAGACAGGGGACCAGGGTTGGGGACCGAGTTGTTGGTGGGAAACAAGGGATAGAGGGATTTGGGGCACTGGGGTCTTGGGGGCCAGTTTGCCACTATGTAAGGAGGCTGTCTGCCTTATACCTTCTATTGAGTGACAGAACTCCACAGAGCCTTGAGTTTTCCATCCATGAAGTAAGGTATGCAATTTGCCACTCAGAGTTACTTTTTTAATCAAATGGCACAGTATCCATGCAGCTTCCGGAATAGTCCATGGAACACCTTACACTCTCCATACAGATAAATTCCTATCCCTTGCCACCTGCCACTGAGGGGTCTTTGACCTCATGGCCCACTTCCAGGAAGTCTCCTGATCTTTCCCAAGAGAGATTAAAGTTAGGACAAATCTGTGCTGAATAACTCAACATTAATTTGCATGCTCAAAACAGGGCACACACTGTGAAAAGCTTGCTAAAACATGCATTTTCCTCTTGCAGCTTCTGATTCTGGAAACTGGAGTATGGCCCCAAAATCTGGATATCTAAAGATCACACTTAGAAATCCATTGGTCTATAATAAGAATAAGGCTCAACTTAGATATTTGTGTTGATCTTTACAGCAGGTTCAATGTTTTCATATTTTATCTCTTTTCATCTCGGGCACAAGTCTGTAGTTAAAAAAAATATTATGTGGGGGTTATAGTTGAATAAATAGAGGTTCAAGGAATATTACAACCCAAACCAAGTATTATTATGATCTAGTTAGGGAGTGGAGAGGGCAACTCAGGTCGGCCTTCACAATTCAGCCGATCCTTTAGCTCTCTTCTAATAAGGATAAGAATTGGTTTTTGATGTTGGGGCAGGTCAGGACGGCAGGTGAGACAGTGGATCAGCCATGGCGAGATAAAGAGTTTGGTCATGATGCATGGTCTCAGACAAGTGTGTGCCTCAGCACGTGTGAAGACTCTGTGACCAGAACAAACACAGTATATTGGAACCACTTAAGATCAAGGTTACCAGGGAAGTGTGTGGAGAGGAGACCATGACAGGGCAGTGGGTTCTCAGGCAATCAGAGCCGGTGTGGCTTTGTGGGGAATGGTAAGAGTCTCTGCTAGTGATATGCTCTGGTTGATTCATGCCAGTGAACAAAAGCAGAGGTATGGTAAGCATAAATTTCGTACATCTGTAGTTTACAATCGGTGATGGTGGTGAAATTTACACCACCCACATTATATATCAGACCTCTGTTCCCTTTCGGTGAGCTGTTTGTAAGCTTCTGAAACAGTTACCAGCCTACCATGGGCCCACATTCTACAGCCATAAAGAACAGATAGTTTAAAGAGAGAAGATGATGTCCTCCTGCCCCTGCAGCTGTGTTCATGGGACAGTTTTAAACTTCCAAGTCCTTCATAGCTACTCTACCATCAAGCAAAGGCTATTTCTTTCCCAGTCCCCACCTCCTCGAGGAACCTGGAGTATCCAGGCTCCTGCCTCTTCATCTTACTTCCCATTCAGGGAGCTTCTCCTCCTCCACAAGATTCTTCATAACCCTTCTCTTTGTCTTGACTCTCAAATGCTGCATGCCAAATTAGTTGTTTTTCAAGCTTGCAAAATGTAGATAGAGCATAATGAACATTCTGGGCGGCTTGTAAATTACCTTGTATAAGCTCCTTGCCATCACTGGCTGCCCCATCTTTCTCCATGTGCATGTGAGTAAACACAATTTTTATCTTTCTAATTACATAAAGTTAGCAGAAGAAAGGGACACAGAATAATATTAGCATTTCCCAGGACAGATAAATAAACCATGAGGACACTGCCATTCTTTGCATTGCCTCTCTGCTAGACCTGGATCTGAATTCTGTCCGTTAAGGAACACATCCATTACTCCTGTGTCTGCAGATAAACAGATTTGTCTTGGGGCAGATGGACAAATGGGGAACATTAGCTTTCTAGGTGTCTCTACTGTCACCCCACTGTGTGCCTTATATCTAGCCCAAGCCTCCATTTATTGAGTCCCTGCTGTATGCCAGGCACTATCCTCTATTTCTTTAGGAGCAATTTTAGTTTTATAGAGAAGCTGAGTGGCAAGTACAGAATTCTGCACCAGTTATATGTTGTTTCCACTTTCATCAACACTGCAGAACATTTGTTGCTGTTGATGGCCTAATATTGGTCCATTATTGTTAGTTTAAGTCCACAGTTTACATTAGGGCTCACGTTGTATGTTATGCAGTTCTGTAGAACTGGAAAGTGCATATATTCCAAGTACAGTATTTTATGGAATAGTTTCCTTGCCCTAAATGTCCCCATTGCTCAACATATTTAACCCTCCTTCCTCCTCTTCTAAACCTCTGCCAATCATTGAGGTTTTTGTAGACTCTATGGTTTCTTCCTCTTTTGGAGTATTATATAGTTAGAACCATATGTAGACTCAACATTCAACATAGCCTTTCCAGATTGGCTTCCACTACTTAGCAATAGTATTTAAGTCTCTGCCATGTCTTTTATAGTTTGTGAGTTCATTTCTTTTTATCACTGAATAATATTCCAGTATATGGCTATATCAACCTTTATTTATCCAATTCACTTACTGAGGATATTTTTGGTTGTTTCCAAATTTGTATGATCATGGCTAACGCTGCTTGTGTACAGTTTTTAATGTAGGCATAAAATTGGAATACTTTGGATAAATACCAAATAGTGTAATTACTGGATCTCATGGTGATGGATTCTTCATTTTGTAAAAAATGGCCTTGTTATCTTCCAAGTGGCTGCACCATTGTATGTTTTCTCTAGCAATGAGTAGGTGAGCATTCCCTTTACAAATATTAGCAAATATTTGCTGGTATTGTGAGGGTTTTGCCACTGTTGCATGTGTAGTATTTTACTGCTGAAACTTTAAATGTTCTAGGTACTTGTGCCTTGGTGCCTTAAAGTGGCATAGAGAACACTCCATTCTATCCAGCCTTCTCCTCTGTCTCCTCTTGCTACTGTTTCCCTCACAATCAGTGATCCCAGGAAAAAAAGACTCTTCTGCAGTCCTACACTATAGCACCTTCCTGCAAAGTGCTGGCTCTTTGAGGATCCCTGCTTCCACAGTGTCCTCTAAGAGAAAAACTTCCTGGATGCCCCTGGGTCAAAGCTTCCTCACTTTTAATTCCTGAGTCTCATTTCACTACAAAAGCTCTCTGTTCCTCTTTTACGAGACCTTGCTGTTTCCCTTCCATTCGTGAGCCATCTCCTTGATCAAATTGCCCCTGTTGCTTAAGCATGAAGCTCAGCTACTCTAACCCTTTCTTAGTTCCTTCAACTAGGCTGGCACATAGTAGGTAAGCAGCAAGTGTGTTCTTAATAATAAAAGAAGATATTGGTAGACAAACTGATGGTTAGAGACACATATGCTCTTTAAGGATATTTGACTCAAAATTGTAGGTTTTTTCTTTTGCTTTGTTTCTAATGATTTTTGCATATATCCCTTTTATCATTTTAAACCAGAATCTCTATTTCCACTGCTATAGTCTCCAGGCAAGCATAACTCAGTAAGTAAAGGAGATTTTGATCTGCCTCTTTAGTATAGCAGGCAATTCATCAGTCTCATAAATAAAAGAGATTTTGAATCACCAAGTCATTAATAAAAGCACTAGATAAAAACATAATATATACATTTCCTTTTTCAGAGACTTATAAATTCTGTCACTGCTCGTAGCCGGGGTTCAGAGTCAGGTCACACTCCTACAGAATGGCCATCCCCAGGAAGTCTCCCTCTCTTGAGTGCTGAGGGCTGGGGACCACTCACTTGCACAGACCCTAACGGTAGTTACCCTTTGAGATGCCTGTACTTCCTCAGGACGGCGAGTTCTGTTGGTAGAACAGGATGCACCTTAGAGAGTAGCTGTCTAATTGGTGAAAGTGCTTATCTTCTGTGAGCCTGAGAAAGCAGATATAATAGCACTTCATTGTGACCATGATAAGGTGAAGAGCTACTTTTAGGGAAAAGTGAGTGAGATGGTGTACCTAATATTGGAGCTTTATAATGAATTAAGTAAAGTTTAAGTTGAAACTCTCCTCACCCAAGACCCCACATCTCTATCCCATACCCAAGCAGAATTACCTCCTACCTACTCCTCCTTCCCAGTGGCTTCCAATGAAACATTTCCTCCTTGGAGAATTAGAACAGGGGTTTCCAGTATAATGCATTATCCAAGCATGGCACCTGCTGCCTGTTGATACTCATGATTGATTCCGAGTTAATAGATATTAGTGGTGCCTTATACTAGTCCAGGGCCTGTTTGCCCAAAGCTGGATCCATCCTTGACCTTCCAGTTGATGTTACATTACAAGGAGCTGATCTCTGCAAAGTCCTTGCAATCAGGAACTCTCCCACTTGAGTCCAGCTCCTGCCAAAGACACCCATGGTGGCTCCAGTTCTACTTGACTCCAAATCTAGAGTTCTGAGAAGGCCACCCCATCTTTCTCTTCTTCCAGTCTATTAAAGTAGCCTCTCTTTGTTGTTTTTCTAAATTATCTCACTTCTTAAATATTCCTTCCATCACTCAACCAACAACTTCTGTAGCCATCCTCCGCTGTGAATACTTATATGGTTTCTAATCTCCTACTTGGAGCTTTTTGGAAGTAGGAACATACGAACTTGAAGTTAATAGGCCCAGACTGTCTATGTCACACCATTCACTAGTCATATGGCCAATTTTTATGAACCTCAGTTTGCTCGTTTGTTACAAGGACTAATGGAACCATTCTGCCTCGCTCATGAGATCACTGAGAGCACCCAATGGGGCCATTCACTCATCCACTCATCCACTCACCAAGTACCCACTGAGCTCCTGCTGTGTGCTACTCCCATAAGGCTGTAAGGGATGAAACACAGAACCATCAATGCCCCATCGCAAGAAACTCAAGTCAGTGCCAGCAAATGTGCTTAGAAACTGAAGAGTACTATAAAAGTCTACAAGGAAAAGCTGTTTTCCCTCCTTAACCCTATGAGGCCCTAGGATGCCCACACCTCTCTATCCCACCGATTGTGAACCCCATCTCTGCCCTGGAGTATAATGGGGGTAATGTATGCAATGGCAGGTGCACAGTGACCCAGGTAGCAGACTGGGGGTTCTCACCAGACCCAACCAAGATGTTCCCTAGTGTGTGTAAATTAGCATGTCAGAATTGACATTAATTAATTGCAAAGGATTATCCAGCTTTTTCTGATGTACCATTTAAAGTGTTATTTGAAGCAAGCATGTTATTGACTAAAGCCCGAACATCTTATTGTTTATGTCTAGACTGTGTTTGAAAAGGCATCCTCGGTAACATGATTTTTAGTTATTGATGACCCCTTTTCTGATGATCCAGTCCTCAGTTTAATGAGAGTATTGATAACAAGACACTGCCGACATTCTGTGTGCATCAGTGCTCCAAGAGACAAACATAAAGTAGTTTGTGTTCATGGGGAAATGGGTAAACTTGCTGTTTTTAAACAAGCATAGAAAGGAAGCATATTGATTCAGACTCCATGACCTTATGGTCTGGGCACAGATATCAGTCTCTCATTCCATGAAGCAGGTATTTCTATCCCGATATTAATGATGAAATCACTAAGACTTAGGAGCTGGGGATACACCTGCTCAGGTAATGGTGAAATCATAATCAAAACAGAAAGTAGAAAATGGGTCCTTTGTCAGATTCATTACCTCTCTGTACCTCTGTTTCCTCATTTATAAACAACATATAACTGTGAGAAAGAGGCAGAGTCCCTGATGAGTGACAGTTCTACAGAAGACAACAACTGACCCCTCCTTTCACAGCTTCTCATCCACCACTTCCTGCTATTTGTTCTCTCTCCAGATGACCACTCCCGGGTGAGGCTGTTGGTGCTGGATGGAGACCCCCACTCTGACTACATCAATGCCAACTACATCGATGTGAGTATCTTGATTGGGCTAAGTAGCTATGGGCTAGAGTTGACTGTTCAGACTCGAGATCTAATTGAGAGGCTGTCTTTAACCTGTCCATCAGAAGGTAGCCGGAACATGTCCAGAGCTGTGTGTCATTTTCCTAGTTTGTATGGCACAAGTTGATTATCCACCCAGAGCTACAGCTGCTTTCAAGCAGACTAGAGTCATCTGTTCTTTGCAACTCCAGGGAAACGGCTGATCTTATTCATTCAATCCATGCATTAATGTGTATGTGTCTGTCTACTCAGTCATTCATTTGAAGATACAACCATCGATGCAACAAAATGTTTAAAATACTCACTATGTGCTAGATATTATGAGGGCCATAAAACTAAAAATGTCAGGGTCTCCACCCTCAAAAACATTAGAAAAGAGAAGCTGTGCTCATCTGTGGTAAACTAGGGTAAACTAGAGCTTGCTGACTATTATAGGTTCAGATAAAATACTTTCAGGATTCAGGAATGGGAAACATCACTTCTTCAATCAGAGATGCAGAAAATTGTGTGAGTCAAAGCTTCAGGTGCAAGTGAAATTCAAACTCAAAGCGAGAGAGGATGCACCTTTGGTTAGGGAACTGCTCTCGCCAAGAGGAAGAAAGAAGAGTTTGGAAAGAAAGACATATCATCTCTGTCTGAGGGCAGTGGGAACAGGATAGTGGCAGTACTGGAAAATGGGGTTGGCCCTGGATCCTTGATGACTTAGGAGGTTGAGCCCTGAAGGAAAGAGAAAGCTATTGAAGGTGTCTGAATATGGGCGGTCCCATTCAGCACTGAGCTCTACAATTCTTCTGCTCCTGGAGGAAAGGGAAAGCCCAGAAAAGAGAGCCTGGAATTAATACACAGCCAAGTAGGAGGGAGGCTGCCACCACATTTCAGACACTGCTGAGAAAGGGACTCGGTTCAAAGAGGAGCCAAGAACGGCGTGCACAGAAGTGAGAGACTCTACGAAGGAGGAAGTATGACCACTATTGCCAAGTGGATAGCCCGGCATCACTGACCCAAGCTGACTTCTCAAGGACTCAGCTCAGAGCCCAGAGGCCTTGAAGAAAGACTCAGTTTCCCACTGATCCCTCAGATGCCTGAGTGTATTGATAGACCAGCTATGAAGTACAATAGCAAGTTTCGTGAATTTTTTTTTTATTGAGAAAAGGAAAAAAAAAAAACAAGTTTCCACCTCCTCCCAGCCTTCCATTTCCCTCCCCCTCCTCCCCCCCCACGCCCCTCCTCCCACCCTTCTCCCCTTCTCCCCACTCCTTTCCCCCTCCCTCTCCAGTCCAAAGAGCAGTCAGGGTTTTCTGCCCTGTGGTAAGACCTAGGACCTCCCACCTCCGTCCATATCTAGGAAGGTGAACATCCAAACTGGCTGGGCTCCCACAAAGCCATCACATTACGTAGGATCAAACCCCCGTGCCATTGTCCTTTGCGTCTCATCAGCCCTCATAATTCGCCATGTTCAGAGAGTCCAGTTTTATCCCATGCTTTTTCAGTCACAGTCCAGCTGGTCTTGGTGAGCTCTCAATAGATCAGCTCCACTGTCTCAGTGGGTGGGTGCATCCCTCGTGGTCCCGACTTCTTTGCTCATGTTCTCCCTCCTTCTGCTCCTCATTGGGACTTTGGGAGCTCAGTCCAGTGCTCCAGTGTGGGTCTCTGTCTCTATCTCCATCCATCACCAGATGAAGGTTCTATGATGATATGCAAGATATTCGTCAGTATTGCTCAAGGATAGGGTCATTTCAGGTTCCCTATTCTCAACTGCCCAAGGAACTAACTGGGGACCTCAGCTTGGGCACCTGGGAGCCCCTCTAGGGTCAGGTCTCTTGCCAACCCTAAAGTGGTTCCCTTAACTAAGAATTGTGGTTCCGTGCTCCCCTGTCCAACCTTCCTTTATCCCAATCCTCCTGCTTTCCCAAGGCCCGACCTCCTTCCCTTCTAACTTTTCTCTCCCCATCTCCCCTTACCCCCAACCCACCCCACCCCAAGATCAGTAGATTCATTAGTTTAACAAACATTTATTGAACCTTAAACCTGATAACTACTTCACACTTTACACTGGGTGAACACTCAGCCAGCAGATGCCAATCCAGGCTAGATTGGTTCCTTCCTTTTCTCCTTTCCCTTGATTATGGCTAGGTAGATGTGACTGTCCTAAGGGAGAGTACCCACATAGAAGCTTAGAAGCCTAAGTTGCTAGCACTATCTGGCCTTTGTTATGTGAATGGAAATACCCAGCAAAATCACATTCCTAAATATCCACTCAGCCCAGCATGGCCATTTGTTTGCCCCCAGTTATTCTTTGATATTCTCTGCTCTCCTTTGCTTTGTAGATGGTAGTGATTGTGCACTTGTGAGCATGGGTATAGTGTTCAGGGAAGGAGGAAACAGGGATTGATAGAATCCCCAGGGATGGCAGAAAGAAAGCAACCAGGGTGTCTCTGCTCTCTTCCTGCCTGGATAGCAGTTCCTCCATGGCAACCTTTCATCTGCATCTCCAGTTTCCCTCGGTTTGAGTTCTAATTCCTTCCAGGCCATCTCAGATCCCCAGTTCTTATGATTTCTGTTTTCCATTGTTCCTCTAGGACAGTGTCCTCAACCTGTGGGTCTTGAGCCCTTTGAGGGGTCAAATGACTCTTTCACACAGGTCGCCTAAGGCCATTAGAAAACACAGATATTTATATTACAATTCATAACAGTAGCAAAATTACAGTTATGAAGTGGCAACAGAAATAACTTTATGGCTGGGGGTCACCCAAACATCAGGACCTACATTGAAGGGCCACAGCATTGAGAAGGTAAAGAACAACTGAGCTACGGGCTCTGTGGGCTGCTGATCTTGAGGTTGACCTATGGTTCCTCTGTGCCATCACGCTTCCCTAGAACCTTTCAAATCAGTTCTCCATGTTGAAGCCCCTCAGTTCGTGATGCCCAGAGTGGTTTCCACTTTCCTACCTGACCCTGCGTAACAAAGGACCTGCTGTGTGACCAAGACCCGGGGCTAGAGCTTCAGTGGAGATAAAGAAGCTAGTCTCTGTGTCTGTAGCCCCCCAGATGACTTCAAAGGGAGCAATCCAATTCTGAGCAGCTCGTCTCCAGCAAGAGTGGGTTGCTCTAAGCATCCATTGGCCATGTCATTAGCTTTCCATTCTAGTAGTCATATCACAAATACCAAGAAGACGTCCCACTGTGTGCTAGAAATACTGACCTATCAGACAAGGATTCTGTCTGGTAAGAGGGGTCAGATGAGAAAAGATTCTTTCCTGGAACAGGGGCTGTTAGAGCAAAGCCTCAAGAGGGAGTCCAATGAAAGTTTGAAGGCGATGACAGCTCAGTCCTGCCTTAGAAAGTAACAAAGAACCAACTAGACAAGAAAGGGTTGTGGCTACCTAAGAATGAATGATCCCTCCTCGTGTACAAGTGTGTCACCTTAAGTAGTACCTCAGCCTAGCTAGATGAATGCCTCTAGGACCCATAGCCAGATGAGTAAGGTGGGACTCTCAAGGTTATGAAATGTACCCAGAATCCCACCCAAGGAAGTCAGAGGGGGGAGCTAGACTTTGAATCAAGAGTGCCAAACTCTGTTTCTTCCAGTAATAATAATCAATGACAGTGGTAGTAGGTTCTAAATGGGTCACTCCTGGCCCTACGATGTATGCTTGAAGCGAGTCAACTTACTAAGACTTCTTGGTGACACTTCAATGTAGTTCTTATCACTCCCACTTTGCAGATGGGGAAATGGAGACCTGGGGTAATTGAATAACTGGTCCAATGTCATAGAGATGTGGCACAACCTGGGTATGAACCATAGCTGAATGTCCCAGCTCAGTACTCTTTTTACCCCTGGTCCTTCATCTACTCCTAACGCCATCCACAGCGTGCATCTAGTGGACACTCATTTAGCACTTATTGATACGGGCTGGACTAGTTTCTTTCTTTCCTTCCCCACCTTGACTGTGGTCAGGTGGCCATGACAGTCGTAAGGATACAGCATATACATAGTCTTGTGTGCCCAGGTGGACATATTTATCTGGCATTTAATAGCTAAATGGAAACCCCCATCGAAATGATTTTTCCAGCTACTTACTCAATCTGCAGTAGAGTGAATGTCTGCGTACATGTAGAACTGAGAAATCTCCATGTAATATAGACAGCAAATGAAACTGCTTTGAATGCACATGACTCTGTACAGTGCCAGCACTAATCAGCGCTGTCCTGTTCTGTCATTACAAAGTCTTTTGCAAGCCTCTAAAAGACCAGGGATTGGGGCTTAAGAGCACTGCCCTAGGTCACACAGCTAGACTTTAATTCTCTGCAGAGCTGGAACACAGAAGAGCCCCCTCCCTTTCTGTGTAAGAAGTTGACTGTACAGACAGGCCAAATGTCCCTACCGCATGCTGTCCTAATGGGCAGTGTCAGGCCCTGAGCTGGCATCTCAGTGATTAGCATCAGGACTAATGAGACTGCAGTCGTGAATCTCATCCTTGTTGGGCCTGTTGTATACAGGCCTTTCTGATGGCTACCTTTGTAGCTCAGGATAACTGCCGTAGAGTATCAGGGTTCCAAGAGGAAACAAGCTGGCTCACAGGTCTTAACCGGGTAGAGTTTAACAAGTGCCTGGATATATCCTGAGATGGACTAACCAACCAGATTGTGTGGAGTAGCCTGTAGCTAGAGAAGGCAAAGCGATCAAGTTCAGTGGCTGGATAAGAGAATGGGTATAAAAGTAATAGCATTACTGTAAGGAGAGGACTGTCTTGCTCTTGCCAAGGAGAAGCTAACCCCTGCTAATGCAGCAAGGAAGAACCTAGAAGGGCATATGCCCCAACTTCCCATTGGCCTCTTAGCTTTCCCCTTCCCCTCCTACTTAGAAAATGCCCTCTGAATGCCTGAGGACATGGGAGCCTGCTCTATGGTTTATTTTGTCCCCTTTCATTGCTACAGAGCGAGTGTGGAAAAGACAATGGGGAAAGAGGCGAGACAAAAAGACACCAAACATAAAAGCACACTCTTAGAGTGTTAATCATGATGGGGCAGGTAGCAGGATAATCACAATTGTGAGCCTACCTGAGGCCTCCGTAGAACTATACTCTGTGATCTCCTGGGGATCCCTGAAAACCAACAATGGAGTGGGGGAAGCTATCTCGTCTTCACCGCTTTGTCCTACTCTTCAGCACAGCCCAAAGACAAGAAAGAGCTAGTCATCCAAGTTAGAGGACCTTCTCTATAATTGAATCTTGACAATTCATTAGAATGACTCTATTTGGATAATGAGCTGGATGAGGTCAACCTTGCCCGAGCCTCTGGAGGCCGCGGTATGCTGCCCTCTGAACCAGCCCACTGGCCTGTTTGTTTGCACACCCGAAAATGTATTAGCCACTTGAATCTGTTATAAATTACCAGCCTGGAAATAAATATCATATCTGGGTCCCCAGTAAGTAACAGATGCAGGAGTGTAGAGTGAGATAAATGCGTTTTGGTTGCAAACCTCTTTCCCATTGCTCACGGACAGATGGAGGCAGGCCCAGCGCTGGTTTGCAGTCAGTCTGTGTGCTGTGTAGGTGGGACTTAAATGAACTGGGAGTTCTTTTAAGGTTAAGAAGTTTTCTTCACTAGCTCTTGGCAAATCCCCAGAGGAGACCCAATTGAGCAACACATTTCCTTTTATCTCCATTGCTAAGGAATCGCTCTCATGGTTTAAAATTTTCCTCTTTGGGAACTCTGTGAGTTTCTTGAGTCTAGATCAGGTCTTTTTGCCCAGATGCGGCATGGGGGCAGGCATGTGGCACACGGGCATTCAGTGGGTCCCCAGGGGCTTCCTGGCCAGGCGGTCTAGTCAAGTCAACAATCGCCAGGTTCACTAAAAAGAGTGATTCACAAAGACATCTGACATCGACTTCTGGCTTTCACACATATTTACGCACATGCACTGATCACACATGCACTGATACCTCCACATACATGTGCATGCATACACGAACACATGCACACAAAATAGAAGAACAAAAAAATAAATCAGGAGTAGGAGAGGGAAGCAGACAGTCGCCTGGTGCTAAGCCTTCTGGACAGAAATGTGACCACTACTTCTGAAGAAAAGCTATAAGTCCATGGGCAATGGGGACATTAGTGGGAAGAATAGACAGACTACTGATGGCATGATGTGGGATTTCAGGAATATCAAGAGGCCCAGCCTAGAAGCTAATTAAACCACCACCTCATCAGAAAACATTCCTCTGGTCTATAGCTGAGTCAGTTCCCATGGGTGCTCTACGGAGCCCCCCATCTTCCCTTGGAGTTTCGTAACCCAGCTTGTAGATGTCTATGAGCTGCTCCAAAGCAGAGCCTACATCTGGCTGGCTCACTGTTGGGTTGCCATGCATTGTGCATAGCAGAATGTGCCCCTTTGATGCTTGCTGGTCAAATCTGAAATGATTGTGTAAACAAATGAAAGCACGAAATAGAGCCTCGGCAGGCCAGCCTCACAATGGATGTGTGAGTTTCTTGCCCAGAATTTTCTGCCATTAATTTCAAGTACATTTGAAATCTTTCAAACCCAGTTTCTTCCAAGGTCTTAGCCAATGCAAAACCAGACCCATGCATGCATCCCACTGACCAGCCTGTGCAGAAAGCTACACCTCGCTCCACGCTGTGTGTCTCATGACCCAGGAGAAGAAAAGGATAAAAGTTCTTAGTGCTGCTGTTTATGTGCCTGTGTTCACTGGGTCTCTGTGAAGCCCTGTGGAATCTCTCAAGGGGAAAGGAGACTCATGAGGAAGGAGTTACCTCTGTATCACAGAAGAGCCCATGTCTAAAGTCCTTGGTACTGAGGCTGAAACACAAGATGAGTATATTGCGGGAGCAGACACAACAAGAGGGCTGGGGAAAAAGTTCAAGATGAGGATGCTATTGTGTAGTTACTATAAGATGAAGCATTTAGACATTGCCATGCAAGTAATGCAGAGTCACTGCAGACTCAGATAAAAACAAAAACCTGACCAACTTGGGTGCATCCTGAGACGGCCCCTGCTGCAGGAAGCTTATGAGCTTCAGGAGTAAAAATGGGTTCTTGGAGGACACCAGGAGGTTGAAGCTATGGTCCAGGCCAGCAAAGACTTTGAGAACAGCTGATGAGGGAGATGGCAGAAGAGAGTAGACACAAGAAACCTCATCATTCTGAATTCTGGGGAGCTATTTTCTGTTCCCAAACCTACTCAAAAGACCCCAGAATCTAAGTCTCCTATCCAGCCTGCATAGCCCTGTCCATCTTGACTTGGAATTACAGATGTGCCTTTCCATCTGTTTGCTCATGGAGGAGAGCTCAGTTACTAACATGGGAGGACTCACCTCTGCAGCAACCCTAACAGAGAGGCCGGGGAAGAAGGGGCTGACACAGGCTCTGCATCAGCATATATAGTATAAGAGGCCACACCCCAGTATGCGGGTAACCACAAGCTGTAGGACTTCCTACAGCAATTCCCATTTTGCCTATGAGACCACCAGGTAGCTAGACAGAGATGTGTCTTAATATTATGCTGTTTCCAAGCTTTGAATGGAAACCCTTGGTTGTGTTTTCTTCCTATTTTCCAGGGGTACCACCGTCCCCGGCACTACATTGCAACCCAAGGTAAGTGTCTTGGAGTGACTTCAAGGTTATCTAGGAAGAGGGATTTTTTAAAATCAGGGTAAGCCTTATTATCTACTCTTCCTCTCTCTGTTATCCCAACACTCTTTGTCCACTAAATGGTCTGGCTTCTCCTGAAGGAAGGGGATTAACTTTTGCAGACAGGGAAGCCAGAGAGACAGGGCAGCAGAGCCTCCACCAGTCTTTGAAGAGCAAGGAGAGGACATGTTTGACCTAGACTTTCAGCAGAAATGGTTGTCACTAGGAAATATTATTCAGAGGGAAGGGACCACGTGTGGGGTGACCAGAGAAAAGCCTCAGTGGGTACCCAGAAGACATTCCCATCCCTCCAGTGAGTGCAAGTCCACAAGAGAGATGCAGCCCATTGCCCCGGGAAGCAGTGTGGCAGTATGCTATCAGAAGGTTTAAAAATAATGATGCCTTTTGCAGCCTCCTGGGGGAAGTCCTGCAGATAATTATATGTGTGGACCTTGACACATATCAAAAGCATTCTTCACAATGTTATCGTGTCATCTGCAATAGGAAAAAGTGAAAAAATCCTAAATGCCCAATAGCAGACAGGTTGTTAAATAACGTATGGCATCTCCATGTTGTAGAAAGGGCTGTAGCTTTGAAATATATTATTTTTGATGATATGAAAATAGACTTATAATAAACCTGGTGCTTATTGCAGAAAATGTATATGTACAAGCAAAACACAGAAAAATGCTATTCAAATTTTCTTTCAAATGCATGAATTGCTTTTGTAATTTTAAAATTGATAAAGACCCAGGATATTAAGAATTGTTTCCTAGGAAATTGCTTTGGACTGTCATATCCTATCTCCTATTCCTTGGTTTTTCCACCCTGTTCCTTTTTTTTCTTTCTTTTGTACTTTCTGTGCTTTAATCCTCTCCTTCCTGGTCAAACTTCAGATTATTGTCTCCGACATTTGTCAAGCTCAGAACTCAGGACCCTCTTGCTTTTGGCAGCTCTACCCTCCCTACCCTGGCTCCCTGCATCTCTCATCGAGATCCCACTGTCTAATCTCTGCAACCCCACCTGCCTTGGACACGATAGTCCAGATAAAGTAGTGGATCCGGAAAAAGTGGAGCTGCTGGGCTGAGCATGAGGGTGAGGGCAAGGGTGAGGCGGATGCTGCAGACCACAGATACCAGAAAAGTGGGGTTTTTTTTCTCTTATCTGTGCTCTGCTCTGCCCCCAACAAATTCACACCTCCAGCCTCAGTCTTAACTCCCTGGTGTTTCACTTAGGTCCCCCAGCATCACTCTTGCCCACCTAGGTTGAACCCTGATTAAACAGTCGAGAGGCAAACCACTCAGCATCCACTTGTACCCACAGCCTCTAACCCCATCGTCTTCTCTGTTGCCAGGTCCAATGCAAGAGACTGTGAAGGACTTTTGGAGAATGATCTGGCAGGAAAACTCTGCTAGCATCGTCATGGTCACAAACCTCGTGGAAGTGGGCAGGGTAAGCGTCTCCTTCAGTCGTGTGGGCAGAGGGTGGTGGAGATACACCCTGGGGTGCCTGCTGTCTGCGCTTTGCCACCAGCTTCCTAAGCAGTACCGCACCTTTATGGCAGCCTATAGGGATGGGAGATTCCTTACTCTATTTCACATATGAGCAGTGTTCTACTCCTTCAAGTCTCCCATCCCATTTCTATCCTCTCTCTCCACTGATAACGTCATCTCATGCATTTTGAGGAAATTAAAGCCATCGGGCGGGAACTCTCTCACCAACACATCCCAAACCTATAAACTTACTCGTATCTGCAGCCATATTCACAATGTTCCCTTCTGCTCTCAGGTGTAGCCGTGAGAAAAGGGCTGTTTCTATTGATTCCAAAAGGCTGGATACTGGCCATTTGTTATGACCAAGCCCAACATGACAAACACTAAGTTTCTGCCCTTGATAGGTGACCCTCTGAGAGGTCACTGCAAGCCCTTCCTTGTTCACCTCCCTTCCTCGTCTTTTAGCCCAACATTCTTTTTCCTGGCCTTGCCTAAAAGAAGAGAATGAACTTGTACTAGCAAAGAAGCCAGAGGGACGGGGCAGGAAAGCAACCAAAAGTCCCCGAGAAGCAAGGAAGTGACACATTCAGCTCTGAAGGGAGGCTGCAGGGACCTGTCACTAGGATATATCGTTAGGAGGAAAGGAACCAGGCAGGGCAGATCAGACGTATTAATATCCTCAGGCGCAACCCAACAAGGCTCAGAGATTTTCTCATATTCCCTTTTCATTTGAAATATAAGAAGACTCTTCTTCATTGCTGAATTATTTCACCTCAGCATGTGAATATGCTCAGTAATTTCCATCTCAGAAGGACAAAAACCACCACCAAATGAGTCACAAAACAAAAACTAAAACCATGAGCCTGCTAAAGGGAGGGGCGGGATGGGGGAGGACTGATAGCAGTAATAGAAAGGCAGGGGAGGGAGAGTAATCTGAATAAATCATATTTGTGTACAAAATTGTCAAATAGCAAAGTTAAGGACTAAAACACTATTAGAAACATTTTTAAAGCCAAACAAAGGTACCTTCCCTGTTCTCGTGTTTCTGCTGCATCTCAAGGACTCAGAGGCTTTGTGTCTCCTCTCGGGTCTCCTCTATCCACCTCAACATGGCAGGTCTCTCCATTCCACCAGGGAAACTGTCAGCATCACTGCCTTGGTGTTGACAAACCCAGGCTCCACATCTCTCTTCATCTGTCTTCTCCCAGCAGCATCTCACCCTCTCCAGCCTGCTCTTCCTCCCCTGACCCTGAAACCTCATCAGGGTTCAGGCCTCTGTCTCTCTCCGTTCTATCTAGAATGGGTCTAGGTTGTCCTTAGCCAGAGCTTAGAAATGGGACCACTGTTTCCAACCTCGCCTCTGCCTCTTTGATTAACTGTGGCCTGTGGGTGGATGGGTGGGCTGCACTGGAGAAAGCCAATGTACAAATATCTAGACTCAACGGACTCCCATACTGTAGACAAACTACACAAGAGTGGTCGTCAGGTCAGTTTTTATAGATGATCTGGAGAAAGTGTCCTGGTCACAGAGGTGCAGAAGAAAAGGGCTGTCACAGTGTACTGAAAGAGCATGGACCTTAATAGAGGATCAGGGCCAAGTGTGACTTTATCCTTGCGCTTTTACCTCTATCTGGCCCTATTACCCCATTTTACAGATGAGGCGTGGGTGCCAAGGGGTAAAGACATGAACCAATTAGCTCTCTTCTCACTCTTGACACTCATCCTAGTATTTGTAACCCCATGTTCAGACTGCACCCACTGTTCAGACAGCTCCTGCTGTTCAGCTGCCTCCACCCAGGGACCGCAGCTCCAGAGGGAAGCAAAGGAAGCCCAGAGTTTGAGAACTCCAGCACATTCCATATCCTGAAACAAATTCTCCCCGTGATGGGGCAGTGGACTGTGGATTGAAACTGGGCTTGCAAGGGGGAGAAGGTTCTTAATGTAACTCCTGCGAATGGCCAACTAACACACTACAGTGTATTCACTCGCAATGATTGTGCAAGGCGATGTTCTTAGTTATGACACAGACAGTTGGGTGTGGTCCTCACTCCATCCCTTGGCAGCTGTTGACTCTGAGCAGGTTCCTTGGTTTCCCCATGTTTAAATCCTCATCTGTAAAATGTGGGTGAGCATACCATCTAAGGTTATAGTGACATCAGATTAAAACAATATATACAAATAAGTCAAAGAACACTTATAGCAGGCAGTGCTAGACAAGGTAAGTATCGGCTCTCATTAGCCAAAGGAATCTAAGGCTTTCCATGAGGGTCTTAGCTCTAAAGTCTTAGAATCAAGCAATATTCTGCAAACCCTGGTGTGCTCTCCGTGTTTCCCTAAGTGGGTTCCATGGGATGCTAGTCTGCAGGCTGGCTAGTGAGCAGAGGGTTCCATGGTTAAATATGTTTGGGAAATGCTGTGTCCTCTGTCCCTGTTGGAGAGTCCTAAGATATTTAACAGCATTAGTGCTTCTGAGGATCTAAGTCATGTTTTAGCAAAGCAGCTTGTTTAACTTTGTTGAAACAGCATTTCCCAAACTCATTTGACCACAAAACCTTTTTGTGTTTGTTTTGTTTTGTTTCTTGTTTTTTGTTTTTGTTTTATTTTTTTGTTTTGTTTTGTTTTGTTTACCTAACACCTATTAGCACCCAGCGGAACACACTGTGGGAAATGCCACGCTAGGCCGTGCGTCGTCCCCCGGAATGGTAATAACACTTTTGCTATTTTAAAGGGGGAAAACCATGATTTCTTTTGCTCTCTGTGGAACTTAGAGTCTAACGTGGGGACTGCTTGCTGGTAGCATAGGTACCCACTGCTAGGGCAGAGAGCGGTGGCACATCTTCCCTTTGAGCTCAGGACTGTCTGTCTCTTCCCCAGCAAAGAGCCTTTCTCCTTCCACTCCCCAGTGACCACCACTTTATAAAGACCCTCTCCTCAACCCTTCTGCTTCTACCTCCTCGCTGGTACTTCTCATCCTTGCTCAGAAAATAATGCTCAGCATCCCCGTGCTGACACAGTAGGAAATGACCACGTCACCATCTCCAGTACTATTATTCATCGGCTACGTGGGCATGATACGCCTCCCGTCTTATCTAGCTCTTTCTCATGGCTTAGGGTAGCAATGCACTAGAAAACCACCAGGAGCTGTAAGTGAAGAAACCTCTGTCATTTGTAATGGCCCCAGTGACTCTGGCAGTGAGTTAGGTCCAGTGTCGTTTGCTGATCCCTGACCACTGAGCGCCCCATGGGCTGAAATGCCTCCAAAGTCACCCTTGGGTTTATATGGATGGGGAAAACCAAAGGAGTTGACTTCTCGTGTTTGGCACTGTTTATGCATTCTCTTCCCTATCCTTTCCCTGTCTCTCACTTGGCCACAGGTAAAGTGTGTGCGATACTGGCCAGATGACACAGAGGTCTATGGAGACATTAAAGTCACCCTAATTGAAACAGAGCCCCTGGCAGAATATGTCATTCGCACCTTCACAGTCCAGAAGGTAAGTTTCCCTTTCTGTGAGTACTCCCTCTTCCAAGTCAGTTGATGGGGCTACTCATCCAGATAGTGGAGACCAAGGGTCTGGTTCGTACCCAGCCACACATTTGACATGATAAACAGAATGGTAATCAGAGTTGATATTGTCATGTAGTGGATTCATCAATTAGCGAGAGAAACAGACTTCAACAGACAATACAGTAGACTAAGGGATATATTGTGATAAGAGCCATAAGGGACCAAAGGATGGAGAGAGGACCTACAGAAGCACCATTACATAGCCCTAAAACTGAAGTGGCTTGTAGAATGCAGAAAATTGGGGGCTGAAAAGGCTCCAGTCAAGGAAAGCATGGGAGGAATAATATCCTTGGCCAAGTGTCAAGAACATAGCGTGGTGGGCAAAAAGAAGCCAGCATTTTCCAGGCTGGGAATCTAGCCAGCATTTCAACCAGGGCAATTTGGTTTTCTGGTGGGTATCTGTCCCTGTCTGAAGGTGTCAGAACATCACAGCTTGAGAGAGGGTGTTTTGTTACTGACACCTAGTGGGTGGAGGCCAGTAGTGCTGCTAGAGAATCCACAACACACAGGATAAAGTCAAAAGAGTGACTGGGACATCACCAATACTTAATATAAATGCCAGCTTTTATTTTCACTACTGCATTCCCAGGCCTCAGTCAAGGAGGCCTCTTCTAAGAAGCCTTCCCAGGTTTCTCCTCCCCTCTAATCTTGTTAGATAATTCCTTTGTACACTCTGGTCAGATGATCGACATAGGAGTCTCCCTCTTCCTCACCCAGTGGAGCCATGAGCTATTCCAGGGGCAGGAGCTGTGGCTTAAATTATCCCTTCCTAGTGCCTAGCGCATGTCCAGGAAAAGATGGCCCTGGGTGAGTATCACTTAACTTGAGATGAACAATAAAGTTGATGTTTCATAGCACCAGCTAAGAATTGCTCTGAATGTCTGCAAGACATGCAAGCAAAGTTCTCATATACATAAAAATAAATAAGTTAATTAACTTTTAAAAGGTTCTTCAAAAAATGACTGGTTTCACATTTCCAGAAGTAACTGAGCTCTTGTGAGCTAACACCCATTAACCCAGCGAGGGCCTCCTTTCCCCATGCAGCAGAGAGGACCATTCCTCAGTACCACAGCCCCTACTCCCCCATGGAGCTCAGGGGGTACATGAGGGCATCAGGTGGAGGAACAGAGTCCCTTTCTCTCCTCAGAAAGGCTATCACGAGATCCGGGAGCTCCGCCTCTTCCACTTCACCAGCTGGCCTGACCATGGTGTTCCCTGCTATGCCACAGGCCTTCTGGGCTTCGTCCGCCAGGTCAAGTTCCTCAACCCCCCAGAAGCCGGGCCCATAGTGGTCCACTGCAGGTGAGTCAGTCCTCCATTCCCATTCTGCAATCAGCTGTACCTCCGGATTTGTTCTCCATACTGTCCCATGGCTTTTGTTTCTTCCTTTAAGATTCCTCCTCCTATAAACCAGAACCCAGCCACCTTCTGAGAAGACCTGGGTCCCTAGTGGCAGTAGGGGTTATGTTACCATTATGAATGTTGTCCCAGAGACACAGTTGGACTCAGCAGCACCTGCCATGCCTGCTATGTAGATCTGGCCAAATTATTTCACTTCCCACCCAAGCTTGAGAATTGAACAGTACCCTCTTACCATTCCCATTTTACAGATGGGGAAACTAAGGCACGGACATGAGAAAGAGGTGGGAAATGTCAAGCCTGGGACAGTTGACATGTTCTTTGGGGCTTCCTAGCAGCAACCTGGCATGGGATATCTTGGTATAAGCATGCATCTCTTCGCTTCCACTATTTTTAAAATCAATTGCTGGCCTGCAGGGTCCCTAATAGAGAGCAAGTGGTCAGCATCAGCTTTCCCTTATTACAGAGACGGGAAATTTTCAGCTTTGACCTAGAAAGTCACATTGAACATAAGTGGCATTGAATCCTCCTAAATGGAGATGAAGTATTGTGTCAAGGGCATTTAGAATTGGAGGAAGGTAGATGTCCAGACCTGAAGGCCAAAGAGTCTGTATTCCCCTCCTTCCTACGCCTCTCTATTTCAGTATGTCCTTGAGCTCAGCATGTCTTCTTCTACCTTGAATGCTCAGGCCGTCTCATCCTTCCTGACAATGTCTGTGTCCGCCAAGAAGTCAGGGAAGACACTATGCATGTCTCAGACCCAGCCCCTCCCTGTGTGAAAATCTCCCACACAGCATCCCTTTGTGTTCTCCACAGTCGTGGAGACACATCCACATTTCAAAGGTAGAAACCTCTGCACTGTCTGGATGTTTGCCATGGATTTTCTGCTTTGCCCTTCATCGTAAGCACAGAGGAAAAGGTGCATTTGTGTTGAAGCCCGATATCCCCAACTGCAGGCGGAGTTCAGGAGGAAGAGAGGAAAGGAGATGATGGCAAATATTCACCAGACCCTCTGCCACGTGCAGTACTGTGTGTGATGGCCTGTGCCTGCATCTCCATAACAAGACACTGTAAAGCATCTAAGCAAAGTGGTACCTACTCCTGGAGCTGTTATGGTTTGGCTAATGCACACTAAGTGTCTGAAAGAATTCTTAACATAATAAGCCCTTAAATCCACCACTCTTGCTGCCTCTTAAGGTCATCCAGCACCCCAGGTGGGGTTAACAAATTCTTTCAGACAGGAAATGTGTCTTGCTCATCTTCCTATGCCTACTCTTAATCTTGGCATCCAGGGCATCATGGATGCTCTGTAAATATTTGTGGATTACAAGTAGCCAGGCACAAAACTGAGCAATTTACATGCATTATACTTCTAAAATATAATGTAATGCAATTTACGTATATTGTACTATTAATACTAAGAGGTATACGGCCACTTTTATTTTATGAATGAGAACAGTGAAACCCATAGAGATGAAGTCATTTGTCCAAGGTCACACAGTTAGTCAGTAACAGAGCCAATATTTAATCTCAGGGATCTCAAATATCACGTGTCTAACTACTGTCTTATTCTAGGAAAAAAATACACACACACACACACACACATACACATATACATACACATGAATACACACACATACCCACACAAATACATACACATATATACACACATACACACACATACACATTTATACACACATACACATATACATACACATGAATACACACACACATACACATATACATACACATGAATACACAAACATACCCACACAAATACATACACATATATACACACACATACACATTTATACACACACATATACATACACATGAATACACAAACATACCCACACAAATACATACACATATATACACACATACACATTTATACGCACTACATATACATGAATACACACACACAGCTTAGACTTTTCAAAAACTCTTCTAGGAGGCACGAACTGAGACTCACAAACACCAGACACCTTACTCTCTCATACTGTAGACCTTACTCTCGGATACACTAGCCTAGATTGAAAACTAGTGATGCTGCTTCATTCCCATGTGATATGTTGAAGATGCGGCTTGGGGAACAGATGAGTGTGTGTGTGTGCGCACGCGTGCACGCATTTTAGTAGACCTCTTCCCAGGCTCCTGAACCCATTCTATTGAGTCCCTTTTAAATGGGTCTGGAGTGCACTGGGGACAGGTATTTTGAGGCATGAGTAAGGCAAGCTCCACTCAGTTCAAGCCATGGTGGTTTATCAGTGAAGACTGCTCCCAAGGGTTTGGTTTCCAGATCACTAATGTGCGGGTCCCTGCTGGCCTAGGCTTCTTGGACCTATCAGCCAGTGATGCTTTTGTATTTTATTCCATCCATTTCCTTGCATTTCCTTTGATTTCTGCGTTGTTCAACAAAGACGTTTGTTTCCATGGGGTAAGTAAAGGGTGAAACCACTGCCAATGTGGACTTCCTTGACTCTCTGCCCTCCTTTCCATTCCAAAACTGTGCACAGTGCAGGCCAGTGTTTTATGATTCAGCCCTATTGTTTGATAACCCAGAGTTGATCTGGGGAGATCTGGCTGTGCTCCAGAGGTTCTTGTGAAATCCTCTTGCCATTTTCTGTCTGATCCTATTAAAGCAAGTCAGTAATCAGAAGCTGATCATATGTCAGAGAACCTGGTGCCTGATGAGGATCTCGAGATGATGATGTGCCTGGCTCATGTCCCTGAGGAAGTCAGCACAAATGGGTCAAGTGCAAGGCCTTGAATAGGGGACACCAGATCAGCTCTCTGCCTTTGACACAGCTCGGGCTCTCTGATCTCTGCTCTCTCACTCATGTCTTCCCTATAACCTCTGCCCTCTTCTTAGTTCTGTCTACCAACCCATTTGCTGACATGAAAAAGGGCACATGAAAGAAGAGGAGAGAAAGGGAAAAGACATATTTACCAGGAAGGTTCTAGTATGCCAGGCATTAATAAGTGTTTTACACTGTACCACCTGGACTATATCCATTAGATATGGAGCCTACAGGCACACCTACTATGAAATCTTGCATTACACGTTATAAATCTTATTAAGAAAGGTAGTAGAAATTCTAGACTGCCTGGGGGAACGCTCGGCTCTCCCATTTGCCGGCTCTATGACGTCAGGCTCTAAGCTCTCTGTGCCTCAGCTTCTCACCTATGAAATAGGGTAAGACATGTCTCTATCCCCTCATAGGGAAGTCCATAGACATATTGGTAAAGCACAACAATTAATTAATTGTAAGCACTTAATTAATTGTAAGCATTTGCTAAGTAAGTACAATAAAGTAAATCCCCCAAAACAACCACAGTGGTAAACATTACTCTCCCATTTAATAAAGAAAATTGTGATCACTTGTTCAGCATAGCCGAGGAATTTGGAGGTTCCAACCCTTCCCTCTGACTTCTACAATACACAGTCTTTTACCAAGGCTTTCGAGACAGGGTTAGGTGGTAGGGGCCTTGTCACCCTATTTCATCCCATCTTTAGATCCCTAACACACAGCAAACTTCTCTTCCAGTGCTGGAGCCGGGAGGACTGGCTGCTTCATTGCTATTGACACCATGCTCGACATGGCTGAGAATGAAGGGGTGGTGGACATCTTCAACTGCGTGCGTGAGCTGCGGGCACAGAGGGTCAACCTGGTGCAAACAGAGGTTAGTCCTAGGGCACCCAGTCAGCTAGTTTACTGATAGCTTGGCCAAAGAGAAGCGTGGTAGGACAGAGGCTCAGTAGTGGAGAAGTCATACAAAAAGGATGTACCTTCACAAGTATTAGTACAGAATGAATACGTAGCTTGCTCTGGTGAGATGTCCCAGCCAATCCTGAGAGTCTATGGTGCACAAACTTTTGGTAGCAATAACTGTTGAATCCTCTATCTCTGCAGTCATCCAAGTAAGACTGAATGGCAGTTGTCAGGTATAATAGTCTAGCCTTTGGTGCAGGGATGGAGAGGAAGAGGGAGTACTGGTACTGATGGAATGCCTGCTCTGTGCCAAGCGCCCAGTCATTCCTTGATGGAAATAGCTTCATCAACAAAGTACACTTCTTTAAGGTTTATTTATTTTATTTTATGTGTCTGAGTGTTTTGCCTTTATGTATGTAAGTGCACCACATGAGTGCCTGATGCTCACAGAGGTCCAAAGACTCTGTTGGAACTCCTAGAGCTGGAGTGACCATAGTTATGAGCCACCATGTAGGTGCTGGGAACCAAACCCTGGTCTTCACTAAGAGCAGCAAGTCCTCTTTACTACTGAGCCATCTCTCCAGCCCAAAGTTCCTGAGAACTTTGACTTGACCTAGGGGCTATGGATTGCTAGAGAGGCATATACAACCCTTAACCTCGAGGAAAGGCAGATGCCCAGGTTCCTTTCTGTCTAGCTAGAGAGCCCAGTCTCTGAGGATAATGTAAGTTAGGCTGTCTGAACTGTTGTCACCTACAGTGGGCCAAGAAATGCACATTATTGTGTCTAGGATCCTTCCCCTACTCTTCACATCCCATGGTATGTCTCCTTCTCACATCTCCACTCTATCCGTGGGAAGGACATCAAGAAATTATATACTAAGTCTTCATATGGATGAAGACCAAGTGGTTTGTCCTGAACCACTCTCTCTTGTTAATCAGGTTTTCTCTCTATCCCACTCCTGAATGCCTTGGGTTGTTGTTCGTGCATTGGGTTCACCTTTTGGTTCTAGTAAAAACTGTGGATGTCCTAGCAGATCTAGAAGCCGTGGGAGCTGCACTCGTACCAGCCCTGACATCCGTGGCTCTAGGTACAGCAGTCCCTGCAATGCTCATCGAAAGCTTCATCACACTGGACTCTGCTGCAGGCTCTGAGAAGCTCACAGGCTAATTCCCAAGCCTATAACACTAGAGCCAAGATGACTGCACTATCTGTGCTTAAGGCCATGCCTGTAGAGGACAGTTAAAGTAGGCAGAGTCCGACACATGACCCTCACTGTCGGGCATGGAGACATACTTAGATATAAATATATCAAGATAAGTTCAAATAAAACACTTTATTTAAAAGGGTCAAATTTTTGTTGAATGATGCGCAACAAATACTTATAAAGACCCACAATTAACAATAAACTTATGTTCAGTAGATTTAAAGGCATTCTGGTGGTTGAGTGGGAAGTGGGATGGGAAGGAAGTGAGAGAACACTAAATATGCTCCAGGAAGTAGGAAGAAAGTCCTCCCCAAAGAAAAGCAGGTTTTCTGCAGCAAGCGGCTTCTGGATGAAAGCTGGGAACATGAGCAGAACCTCCAGGGCGGCTACAGTGACATGTGCTCGAGTTTCTCATTCTTATCAGTGGCTCAGCTGTTCCATCTTATACACGGGCAAAAACGCTCCATAGCTCAATCACCGTGAAACACGGTGACTTAGACCTTTGGGTTACAGGATATAAAACTAAGGATTCTGCAGAATAAATCATGTCCTTTTCTCATTGCTACAAGATTCATTCGATGTGGACAAAATGCTCGCAAACAGCGGTCCTCACCTGGAGCGCTCTTCCCCTCCTCTTGACCTTGCAGGAGCAGTATGTGTTCGTACATGACGCCATCCTGGAAGCATGCCTCTGCGGCAATACCGCCATCCCTGTGTGTGAGTTCCGTTCTCTCTACTACAACATCAGCAGGCTGGACCCCCAGACTAACTCCAGCCAGATCAAAGATGAGTTTCAGGTATGGGCAAAGCCAAGGTCCAGGGACTTAGCTGCTCTGTGATGTCCTAACAATGTTCCATCGTCTGGACGACTTATATATGCTTCTGGAAGCAGTGAAGCCCAAAAGCAAACAGCCAGCAAATCTAGTATCTGGGGAGGGCTCAGACATCAATGTAGTTTGTGAGTGGCTGCGTCCTTAGAGTTTCATATGGTGGAAAGCGGAGAAGCAAACATGCAAACACTTGTGTGTCTTTCCATAGGGACACTGATCCCATTCATGAAGACTCCACACTGATGATGCAATTACTTCCTACAGCCCCCACCCCCTCCTCATCTGCCCCATTGGGAGCTGGTATAGTAGCATCTGTGTGCGGGGAAATGTATGCATTCAATCTATAGCAATGACCCAAGCAACTTAATTCACATTGTGGGCCTTTCTTGATGAGATTGATGTGTGTGTGTGTGCTTTCAAGCCTAAAGTGCCCAGCAGCTGTGGAGAGCTTTTCACACCATCAGATTGCACAGTCATTAGCAACTATTAGCCAATCACTCAATGACGGCTGACACTTGTTTTTGTGCTGTGATTATGCTATTGAACTGAGGTCTTGGTTAATTCTTGTTGATGTTGTGGAATGGACAGAAGTTTACGCACTGATGTTGGTGTGAATTTCAAGCTTCTTTGACTCTGGAGAGACTGTACCCACCCCCACCCCCGCCCCAGTGTTCTCTCCACAAATTCTTTAAACCCATCATCTGGCCTTGGGTGCTTGTTGGAAATGAAGATTCTTGGGTCCCACCCAAATCTACTGAATTAGAACGTGCAATTTAACAGGATCTCAGGGGCATTTATTTATGTGTAAGATAAGCTTTTAACTATCTTACAGCATGGCTCAGATATGGCAGATTCACACGTTGGAATCCGGATGGTCAAAACTAAAGCTCTGATTTGAGAGGCCCAGATATAAATGACTGAGCAGAGAACTAAAGACCTGAACATGGATCACCAATAAATGCTAGAATTCAGACCTTTATCCATGGCCAAAACCTGAGTAATGGAGCTGTAAGAACTGGGCAGGAAGAAACAAGCAAATCCCAGGCTCAAAGTTTTCCAGTCAGGCTAATATTTTAGGAATCATTTAAACAAATAATCTTTGTTGTCTCAGAGACAGCATGCCAAGTGACAGAGAGAGGAAAGGCACAGAACCCTGGTCATTGCACACAGGACCTTCTATTGGCTGGAGCAGCCATGGTCCCTCACTGGGTGAGAACTTGCTCTACAGAGCACAAGCCTTATAATTTTGTAGACCTACTAATTTGCCCCACAAGGACCCTTGCCCACCCTGAGGAGGGCATCCTAGCATCCATCCATCCTCCTACAACTGAGACACTTCCATCTTTGAGAAAAGTGCTGGAAAAATCACTTCCTTCTTGCCTTGGCACTTCAAGTGGTGTTAAACATTCATTAGAGACTCTCAACGCCATTCCCTGCCATATGCCCTTCTGGCTGGCCCTCCTTTAATGCTGTGCTAGCTCAGCTGAACAACAGTTCAAATGGTTGGCAGGTGTTGTCAGCCCATGTCTTAGCCCGTGTATGGGCATGCTGCACCTGCAGCCTTGGCATCTTGAAGGTGTCACAAAGCTCCTGGAAAAGTCTCTTAGCACAAAAGTCCTGTGCCTATATGCAGGATATAAAAGACTATCACGGTCATGGGAGAAGCATGAGTGCAGGGAAAACAATGGCAGGGTCAAGCTTGGAGGGTAAAGACCGGCGAGTTAAGCTAAACTGGGATATCTGTCTCCTTTGCTCAGACACAGCCTCCTGTGTATTACTCCTCCACTCCTTTATATGCCCCACAGACACTCAACATTGTGACACCCCGAGTACGGCCTGAGGACTGCAGCATCGGACTCTTACCCCGGAACCATGATAAGAATCGGAGCATGGATGTCCTGCCTCTGGACCGCTGCCTGCCCTTCCTCATCTCAGTGGATGGAGAGTCCAGCAATTACATCAATGCAGCACTGATGGATGTAAGCTGAGCCCTGGCAGGAAGGCCCTGGCTGCCATTACAGAAAAGGCTTTTCCCCAAGGTGGAGATGGCTGAATCCCAGAACCTTGACCCTACTGGTCACCTTGTTTCTAACTGCTGGCCTTTGAAACCATTTCCCCCAATTCCCTCCTCAAGCCTCATGTCGAAACCCAAGTTCATTGTGTGCTTTTAGCTCTTTGACTTAAAGAAGGTGGAAAGAATAGATCAAACACTGAAGAAAAAAAATCCCAAGCTCAAGTCGATAGTTCTGTCGTGCAAGATGCTGTGTCCCACAGAAATGGCTCAGCCAGAAGTTCAGGTCTGGCCACATTCCCCAGAGTTTGAGACCTCAGGAGATAAGATGCGGTGTATCCTCTTGGGATCCCTGCTGGAATTTAGTCCCTCAGATAATTCCTTTGTGAGGCAAAGAGGAAGAAAGCACACAGTAGATGATCAGTAAATGGCTAGCGGGCAGTGATTGGACATATTAAAAGAATCAAGAAGAGAAACAGGCCATGGACCTTAAGGCATCAACTGCTGCTTCCTCAACAGCATGTCCAGTGTTCCCATTCCTCTGCCTCACACGTCTCCCTCCTGGGTCTTGGGGCATCTTTTAGCTGTTATCATTGCACCTTCAGGATACACAGATGCTTGCAGTGCTATGGCCCACTGACTAAACTGTCTGTCTCATCCATGCTCCTTTCAGCAGGAGAGACTCAGTCAGACTGAGGAGGATTTGCTCAGGGTATCATAGAGAGCTGGAGCTAGACTTAGAGTTCCCAGCTCCCACCCTAGAAAAAAGATACTATAGGGTCAATACCCAGCTAAGGTGTAAAAAATCCTTCCCTGGCTTTGGCTCACAGGTGCTTATATTTTCCATGGAAGCCTGGCTGAGTGCAGAAGCAGGGAGCCTTTGTGTGGATCGTGTTAAGTAGCTGGAATTGCTGAAAGAGGAAGACTTCTGATATTAGCTTAGGGTCACCTTCTAAGATTTTTCTATTGCTCCCTTTCTGTCTGTCTGTCTGTCTCGCCCTTTTTTATCTCTCTCTCTCTCTCTCTCTCTCTCTCTCTCTCTCTCTCTCTCTGTGTGTGTGTGTGTGTGTGTGTGTGTGTGTGTGTGTGTGTGTGTGTGTGAAGACACGGTTCAGAGATAAACCCATACTTTCATGCTCCTCCTGCCATTATCCCCCATCACCCCAGCATCCTTTCTTACTGCTTTTTTCATCCAAGCAAGGATCAAGGAAGCTCTTGGACTCTACTTCATAGGTGAGATGCTGCCTGGAGTCAAATACTTTCTGCCAAGCTCTGGTTCCGATTGTATTCTCTTTGTCCACGGGGCATTTCTCTTGTGAGCCATCACTGAGGCCTTTGCTTTTCTTATATTAAAAAAAAATTCCTTATCTGTATTCCAGCCCAGTCTGTGCATTATCTGGTAACCATAGCAGCTTTGCCTCTAGCAGAAAAATATGAAGTCCTCTGGGTTAATTTTTAATGTTTCCCTTGGGAACGGATGATGTTATCCATGAAATGGATTGCTGGCTGATCCCTGAAACCCGGCAGGAGCACAGATCTCGAACATATTTTCAGATAAGACTTTGTCAGGCGTGCTGGCCTAATAGAGCATTTATCACAGAGACAGGGAAGCAAAGAAAACTAACATTCGCTGCATGTTGGGCACCATGTTGGGCTCTGGACTTGCATTGTCTCGTTCTGCCCTGGAGTATTACTGTCCCCATTTTTTGGAGATCTCCTGAGGGTCAAAGGATCTACATCACCTGTTCAAAGTCAACTGGCTTTGAAATGATGGCACCAAGGACCAGAACCATGTGACAACTGTCTTGAAAGTCTAATTTTATTTTATATTTTATGTATCTAATTTTATTTTATTTTATATTCTAATTTTATTTTATGTTTTATGTGTATGAATGTTTATATATCATGAGTGTGCCTGAACTGCAGAGACCAGAAAGAGGTTGTGTGTGCCTGGTGCCTGCAACTCCCTGGAATTGGAGCTATAGACAATTGTGAGCCTCCATGGGATGCTGGGATTGAACTCAGGTCCTCCGGTAGAGCAATCAGTGCTCTTAACTGCTGAGCCATCTCATTAGCCTTAGCCTGGATGTAGTTTTGAAAGTTTGGAAATGGCAGAAAGGCCATGCTAACATAGTCTTTCAGCTTTGAGAGATGTAAAGGGTCTATCCCCTGGTACCCTTTGTTAAATCATCTACTGGCTAATAGAAGGCCCCAGGAAACAGTAGTCCCTAATGTAATACATGTCTGCAAAGCCTTGCCATGCTATTTCCAAGGTCTCTGTCCTTCTTCTCTCCCCCACTTCCTTCTGACTTGTGACTCTAGTTAAGCGGCTCTGACTCCTCCTCGGAGAAGCTACCCAGAAAACATGTTGAAGCATCATCTGGTTCATTGGTTTCACCTGCTATTGATGAAGTAGAAACACCCCCCACAATCTTTCCAAATACTTCCCTCCCGAGGTGGAATGGCACATGGGGCCCAAGTGAAGCTTCCAGGCTTACACAGGGCATTTTCCCCCTAGGCCTCAAGGTCTTATCTGTAATACAGGAAAAAGTAAGATCTTTCCAATTGCTGTGGTTGTGATTGTGTCTATTGTGTTCCAACCACAATGCTAGTGCTGAGGAGGAAAACCTAAGTCAAGAGTATCTCTACCTGCAGTGAACTTGCTTACTACTTTTTTAAGGTTTATTATTATTATTGCTGGTGTAAGGTGTGTATGTGTGTGCAAGTGGTTATGCACGCATACGTGAGTGTGGTGCTTGTAAAGCCAAGAGGCGTCGGATCCCCTGGAATTGGAATTACACATAGTTGTGAGCTGTATGATGTATGTTCGGGTCTCTGGAATAGCAGCAGGTGCTCTTAACCATTGAGCCATCCCTCCAGTCTTAGTTGCCAAGATTTTCTCTTGTTTTTTTTTTTGCTTGTTTTTTTTTCTTTGCTTGCAAATGTTGTCTATTCTACAACAGCCATCTCTTTAGATTTGAGCTGCTTTTCTAGGAAAAGAGTCTAAGCTTTGAAATCATCTAATGATTCACCAATGCTTAGTACCCAATATTAAAAACATGAATGGCTAAAAAAATGGGTGAGTAGTGCTGGATGGATAAACAGATGGGTGAGTCATAATTTACAAGGGGCAAAACGGTGTTTGAACCTCAGGTCCACATGACTCTAACACCTGACTGCCGTCTACCACTTTGTTGGCTAAAGGGGACAATGCCACCTCTAGCCAGGCTAGCTCAGCTCTCAATTAAGGGCAGAAGTGATCCATGTAATCTCTGCCCCCTCCGGGGTCATTGGTCCCCTTTTCAGCATCATAAGGACCTAGAACTCGTGGGATCCCTGCTCTCCCAAGAGGTGAATTGGTCAGCAGTACAGAAAACCTACATCCAGGATGTTTCGTTTCATATTGTGATGATGATTTGCTGAGCTGCAAGACATAAATAATTTATTTGGATAATCCCCATCCAAGTGACACTTTCCTAATGAAATGTCTTAGTTTGGAGGAGAATGTGTTCATTATGAGAAGGTCCCCTCTGCCGCCAGGGTACCGAGAGATAACAGAGCAGGCAGGTGCTATGTGAAATCTATTTGGCAGGCTCAGGGCCTCTGGCAGCCATCCCGGCCTCATCATGATCAGAATATCACTGACGGGTATGTATTTGACTAAGCCTGTGTCATTCCTTTGTCAGAGTCACAAGCAACCTGCTGCCTTTGTGGTCACCCAGCACCCTCTCCCCAACACTGTGGCAGACTTCTGGAGACTGGTGTTCGATTATAATTGTTCCTCTGTGGTGATGCTGAATGAGATGGACACTGCTCAGGTAGGAGGGGGTGTGGGGCTGCTGTTGGTGGGTCCCAGTGGATCATAATTAGTAGACTGGCAAGGAGACTTTATGATACCCCAAAGATGGGCACTGTCAGACTGCGAATGCCAGGCACACCCATCCTCCTGCCTACAGAGGCAGGGAGTCTCCCACTGAATCCTTCACCACAGACTCCCATAAATTAGTCCCCTTGTCTATGGACTTTGTCTAACTATAAGGACAGGACCCTGTTGTTCCTGCCTCCGACACTGGTTATAGCCTTACTCTAAATCATGAAGAGCTCAGAAAACCAAGATCCCACACAACACTAAGTGCCAGCCCCAGAGGCTCTTCACCATTTGGCCTCTGCTGGCAGAAGCTGGAGTCTGAACCTAGGAAGCTTTGCTCACTGACCACCCAGCTAAGCCTTGACTTCGTGCCTTAGCCCCTCTGGTGTTGTAATAGGAGCGGTGGGGCTGCATCCCCGGCACCCGGCCGCCCACATGGCTAGCTCTAGCTTATGCCCTGAAATAATTACACAGAAACTGTATTCTTTTAAACACCGCTTGGCCCATTTCTATCTAGCCTCTTCTAGGCTAGCTCTCGCACCTGGACTAGCCCATTTCTAATAATCTGCTGTAGCCCACGAGCTGGCTTACCAAGAATGATCTTAACCTGTGTCTGTCTGGAGTGGGAGAATTATGGCGACTCCTTGACTCAGCTTCTTTCTCCCAGCATTCTGTTCTGTTTACTCCTCCCACCTATGTTTTAACCTATGAGGGCCAAGCAGTTTCTTTATTGCTTAACCAATGAAATCAACAGATTGATATATGACACTCCCACATCACTGTAGGTCTTTGTGTGTCTACAATTCCCCACACCTAAGACATAGGACACTATCTTAGGACAGTCTCTGGAGACCACCATTATATGGCAAAACAGCTCTTCTAGGGTAGGTGAGATGAAGGTGGCCTTTCAGAGTTTTGCAGTTATCTTTTCAGGGCCTTGAAGGAAGCCCAAAGTCATTCAGTACACTCTTCTGTGAGTGCTGGCCTTGCACAGGCCTTGGGTGAGGATCATTTTTTTTCCCAAACGGGGCTGAGCTATAGTCCCAGAGACAGTTGAGCGAGTTATTCCAGGCTTGTGTGGCTGTGCTGTAATAGAGGTCAGCAATGAAGTGCCAGGTTGACCTAAAGCAGGGAGCAATTCATTCTACCCAGAGGGTGGGGGAAGAATTCAAAGGGAAGGCGACTTGGACCTTGAAGGGGGCAGGGAAGATCTGGTCATACTGGGGATGGATGGCTGGGTAAAGGCAATCTACATGGAGGTGAGGCAGATGGACATATAGAGGCTTGTTTGTAGTCAGCTTCAGTTCCAGTGCTCTAGGGCTGTGTCCAGAGGGAAAGAGAGAAGTAAGGCTGGAAAAGACAGCAGGGCTCAGTCAGCAGGGAAGTTCCTTGTGCTGTGCTCAGGAGCCTGGGCCTTAGACTTTTAAAGCATTGATAGGATGGGATTGTTGGTTATAAGTGACAGGATCCTTTCTACCGATAAAATTTTTATACAAACCTAGTGAATGAAGGAGGAATACTCAAAATCTGGGCATATTAAAGCAGGAGATGAAGGCAAAACGTACTGCTCACACTGGTCTTTCATCTGGCCTGATAGCTCTTAGCTAGTCTGTCATCTGGATCTCTTTGCAGTATCCATGGGTTCCAAGATAATTAGGAAAACATTGTTATACATCAGGGGTTGTCCTAAGGTTTCCAACTTGTGTTAGAAAATGGAGTCCAGGATCAGAGCACACAGACATGGGAATCAGAGACTGGAGAGAAAATGTGGCTTATATTCATCAATTGAAGAGGAGATCTGAGCAGAGAAAGTAGCCAGGTCAAAGCAGAACTTGGACTAGATGTGAAATCATTTCCAGTGTGACATCCGCACACTTCAGGGAACAGTTGTATGTGGATGCGGATGTCATGGATGGTGGCAGGCAGGTAGCTTGTTTAGATGAGCAGGTACCCAGGAAGCACATGGCCAAAATGGAAAGGCAGGAAGATGGGAGGGGTGAGTATGGACAAGAGCAGAGTAGAAGGGGATGAAAATGAGTGTGTGCTGGAATGTGTCCATGAGAGATATCCAGAAGAGGTTCCCTTCATTCACACATCCCATATTCCGTGAGCATCTGCTACTGCTATTTGCTGGAAGCTATTCTAGGTTCTTGGAATGCATCAGTGAGCCACACAGATAAGGTGAGGCAAGAATGTTCCTGTCTCCTGTGCACTTCCAATTCTAAAGGGGGGAGACCAACCATAAACAACAAATGCTCTATAATGAATTTGATCATATATTGGGACGTGAGGAGAAGGAAGCACAGAGAATATTTTAAAATTGGGTTGAGGCACGAGACACAGATGTACTAGAGTAGTCAAGGAAAGACTTGGAAGTATGTGAACACAGAGCTGAAGGAGGCTCGAGAGCAGGCCGCGTGCTCCTCCTGGGGAACAGTGTTTCTGGCAAAGGGAACTGTGTATCCAGGCAATAGGGTAGGAAAACAAGTGACACACTCAAGGAACAGCATAGTATTCTGAGGCCAGAGAGATGGGGAGAGCTGCAGGCAATGGTATCAGAAGAGTAAGAGGGTTACATGCCACGGGCAACCTTCGTGATCATAGGGAGACCTTGGAACTTCATTCTGCACAGGATAGGAAGACACAGACAGATTTGCCAGAAGGGTGACACCGCTTGACTTTTGAAAGTGCAGGGAATAGCAATAAGAATAGTCAGGTGCAGGCGATAGTGACTTGAGCAGGTTGGTAGCATGGTGTAGACTCTGCATGTATCCCAAAGGGAGGAAGACAAACCGCTGCCTGATGAAGAGGGGAGGTAAAGGAGAACACTAAAGTTTAGGCCATGCAGAATTGAGAGGATTGAGAACAGAGATAACAGTAGGAAAAAGTAAATTTCTCCTAAAAGAGAAATTCTAGAAATTCCTCTATCAAGTTCTAGAATCAAAAATTATCACCACCTGCTCTTCTGTTTGGACAAGTAAAGCAACAACTCACCTTTATGACGTGTGAGTGAGATGGGACCACAAAAGCTCCCCATGCGCTCGTTAAAGTTGTTTCTTAATGGCAGAGTGCTTGACCAACATCCATGACCCTCTAGGTTCGAACCCCAGTAGATGGATGAAAGCATGCATGCATGTTCTTCTCTTTATCCAACACCTACTTTGCAAAATTGGAGCTTGGGAACAGACTGGCGATTGTGAAGAACCTTACCTTGGGGCATAGAATGTCAAGGTCACTGACTGTATTTCCCCCTTTTCAAAAATAGATCCTTGGTGAATGATAGCTCTTTCAAGCCCAGATGTTGGTGCTGCAAAGCCAGTTTGAGTCTCTGAATGTAAAAACATCAGGCTCAGAAGCACCCCAAGGTTGGCTGCCATACACAGCTGGCAAATATCCCCTGAAATCGGCAGATGAATAGAGCACTTATTGATATAAATATCATCACCACAGCAGCTGGGAGCCTTACAAAAATAAGCAGCGTTATAGCGTGAGCATCAGAAAAGCCGCCTTCAGCACCTGGAGGGGCGGTTCTTTGAAGTGGTGTGAACATTTGCCTGCTAGCATGCTCCTGCCAAGGCAGCCCAGCATGTGGGCCAGGCCAGCAAGGTGGACAGGATTGCTTCGCTCCTAAGTATCTCTCAGTTGCTCCTAAGAAAACTAACAGCACAACCTGAGGTTTGACTATGCACTCCTGTTGGAGGGTGGTCACATTACAGGTACGGTGCAAGAAGATAAGGACAAGGAGAGATTGTGAGCTCTTGGGAGCCTTCATTTCCTTGTACTGCTGTGGATATCGTCTACCTTTGCTCTGAATCCTATGCTTCTTCTTTGAATCGGCCATCTGCAGCCACAATATTGTTTTCCAAGTAGAAGCTGATCAGTGAACTGGGATCCATGAGAGATATTGATAAAGATTCTCAAACCTCTGCCTTCAGTCCTAGATTTTTTTCCTAACTCTTTAAGACTCTGGGAGCTGGGAAGTAGCTTGCTGGATAAAGTTCTTGCTCTAGGACCTAGACACAACAGAAGACCAAAGAAGCACCCAATCCTGCTCGTCCCCATGAGGCACATGTTGTGGCAGGAGATGAATCCTTTTCAGGCTGTCTTCAACCAAAAGTAAAACCCCTCTAAAGTGAAATCCGTAAGAGGCTTGAGGGGCAGAAAGACCCAGAGCAGAAGGGTGGTGGAGTTTGTATTCGGGGAAAGGGGAAGAGGTGGCATATCACATTGCCCTCAAGATCTGTGACAGTAGGAAGAATCACAGTAAAAAGGACCAGTTTTATCAGCCTGGAATCAGATTTGGGGATAGCCAAGCTGATAGCTATCCCCACATTAATAAATACTTGTGTTTCCAGTTCCCTTGAATATTAGGTTGCTTCAGAGTATGGGCAACTTCTCCTAATTTTGCTTGTTGCTAATACTAGGGAACATTTAGTTCCCTAGTATTAGCAACAAGTTCCCTAGTATTTATCTTGTTCAAATTTGAGAGAATTTTGTATTCCAAGTTGCCTTTCAACATTTCCCAAGGTTTCCCTCTCTGCATGTCATAGTTGGTCACCTTTCTTCTATTGCTCCATGGGCTTTTACTGTCTCAGCGAGCTTCTGTTCTGTAGACCGCGTGCATTCTAGATGACAGAATAATCCTCATTTTGCTTTCAAAGACTTTGGATGTAGTTCAGTGAATTTCCCTGCTAACTTTGTAGACACTACTTTGGAAACCATTGTTTCCTTCTTGTATATCTGGAAGCCAAGGCGTAAGCAGGGAAGCAATGTTAACAAGATCACCTGGCCCATCATGAACTTTTTGCCTATGACCTCCTGGCAGGGATAATGGAGATGTTTATACCAGTTAGAGACATATTTCCAGGTCCTGGTTCCTGACTATCACCCAGAAGACAGTAACATTTTCTTACAGTAAAGCAAGAGCTTATGGCTTATATAGAAGTTTAGTTGCCCAGTTTTGAGGCCCTGAGATCTGGTGATGCAAAAAAAAAAAAAAAAAAAACAGGTATAAATGTGGGAATTGGGTAGATCTGAGGATAAGTGGATATATATGATATGCAGGTGAAAGTTTCTGGAAGGGAGGGAGGCAAATGCTCCCTTCTAGGGAGAGAGCAAGGTGACATTTAAGAAATGTGTTTGTTGTCATTATGTCCACAAAACAAATACTCAAAATTGATTTATTCATTTTACCAGTGCTTGAGAAAGCACAGCCTAACGTGCCAAGTAAATGCACAGAATGTTCCTTCTGTTCTTCAGCCTGCTTAGGCCTGCCTTTTCAAGGCACTGTGCCTCTAGCTCCCCAGAATAGAGGAGGTAACGCTGGAATAGGAAGTTGGGGTCATTCAGATTTTGCCAGATGTTCACATGCTGTGTTACTCTGAGTCAGTTTTCATAACCCAAATGTCAGCCAAGTTCCCAAATCTCTTCCTTTCTCCCCAGTCTTTGAGAAAAACCAAGTATCCAGCCGACATTTTTATGAAATTCCAAGGAATTCCCAGCCTCATACTTGTTGGGGACTGTGGAACCGCAGACCCTGAATTTCCTGTAAACAGCTTGTTTTTCCCATGTTTGCAGCTGCTCTGAGCAAAACAAGTTTTCTGTGTTTGCAGCTGCTCTGAGCACAAGACCCTGATAGCAGGGGAGTGGTTTCTGGTTGCTTGCAGCTGAAGGATCCCAAATGCTAGGGCGTGGTCATTGGTCAGGGAAGGCACTATGCAAGCTGCCCTATAACACAATAAAGAGGGCATTCTTGGGGAATTCAAGGATGACCGGTGTCCCTGTGTCAGTGTGTTTGTGTGTTTCAATCTCCAGGCACTTGCCCAGCTCGCGAACCATCCAGTAGTGCAGGCAGTACACTACAGGCATAGTACCGTAGTACATGTAGAGCACAGAACAGGTGTAGTATGTTACACATGCTCACTCCAAAGTTCTAGTTTTGCATGGATGGGAACAAAGTAGGGCTCATATCTCTGCAATTTCATGACTTAAGGTTGAATATCATACATCATCTTTCTTAAATCCCATCTTGTCCTTTGCTTAGAGCAGCACATCTTTCTCCAAATCTGTCAGCTAAATCCATTTCCTCCTCCACCCACCTCTTCTCCTACTCCCACTTTCTCAATCCTACGCTTCTATTTGATAGGACTAGAATGACCCAAGAGGGTTGCATAGGCCTGACAGTGGGGATTGTCTCAACTACATACGTTGATAGGAAGACCACTGTGGGTGGCATCATTCCCTGGTTGAAATCCTAGACAGTATAAAAATAAAACAGAGTTGCAGTGGCATGACTTCATTGCTGACTGCTTCCTGTTATGAATAAGGAATGACCATTTATTCCAAGCTCCTGACATGTTAATTTCCCCATCATAATGAATTGTACTCAAACTGTGACTCAGAAAAAGACCCTTTCCCCCTTAGGTTGCTTTGGTCAGAATATTTTATTACAGAACAGAAAAGCAATTAAGATATAACCCATTCCTCAAATGTGTTCCTTTTTCTACAAAATTCAAATCTATCTATCTGTCTGTCTGTCTATCTAGCTATCTATCTCCTTAATACTTCTCTTTAAAGCCTTCCCAGACTCTGTCTCACACATACCATGCACCTGTAGGAAATGCCCTAAATCCTATCTTTCTTTCCCAGGAGAAAGTTCATCCTTGTCTGCCATAGGACTAAGTTTCCATCCACCATGCAGAAATCCCATTCTCACTTACAGGGCTGTGGAAGGATGAGGTATGTCAATGTCCTCGATCACAGTCCTAGGATGTTTCTTTCTCTGTCCCTGTACCTTTCACACCCTTCTCCCATAGTCTCTGATCCTTAACTGGCCACAGTGTCAAAGCCAATTACATAATCTTGCAGAATCTATTTAAAGGAATATTATAATCACGGCCCAAAATTCTAACACCAACTCAGGTGACTCTGTTATATTTCCCTACTTAAATTTTGCATAATTCACTGTTAGGTGGCCCAGGGTTGATCCTTTCTCCACTCCTAACCCAGAGGATCACAGGACCCAGCTATCTAGAGTCATTCATTTCTGATACTACCTGCCTTTTCCTACTTATCAAAGGTTTTTTATTTAACAAAAGGTATAGCTAAGGTGCACTGAAATATACTTTTAAAACTTTTTTTTACAAAAATAGGCCCATCTGCTTCCTATCATTCAACTCACCAGGGCCTGTTTACTATCCCAGTGACTAGACTAACAAGCGTTCAGATTCCATCAACAAGAAAAAGATGTTTAACGCAGGAGGCTGCCTCTGCACTTGTCGCATTCCATGCCTGAACTTGTGCCCTCCCCCTCTCCCAAAGGAGATCTTTCCCTGGCCTGAGCAGCCGTGGTGTTCAGGTGGAATAACGTAGAGCAGCTGTTCCAGCACTGTCTACAAAGGCCGATTGACTTTTGCTCGGTTTAACTCATTTTGACAACAGACAACAGAAGCTCCTCTGCTGCCCAGGAAGAACTGTGAGCATTTCCAAATCATCAGTGACAATGAGGCTGGCTTCTCTCCTGGGCACAATCATAGGCCCTCCCTCTGTACATCTGCAGTTGTGAGCCCCGCCCTTCTGGCAGCTCTACCCTTCCTAGGCTGATAGGGAAAGGAGAGGGGGCAGGGAAGAACAGCTGCTCCAAAGTACAGACTTCTAATCCACATATCTGTGAGAACATAGGTGTGTGAACACCTGTACATGTGCGTAGAGAAGTCAGAGGTCAATGCTGAACACCTTTCTCTACCTTTCTCCACCTCATTGGGTTTATTTGTTTGTTTGTTTTGAGATGGGACTCTCAGTAAACCTAAGGCTCACCGGTTTAGCAAGACTATCAAACTTCGGGAATCCTCCTGTATCCACTTCCCTGGTACAAAGATTACATCGCCATCACCACAGAGCTTTTCTGTGGCTGCTAGAGATTTGAACTCAGATCCTCATACTAATGTGGCAAGCTCCTCATTAGTAAGCCCATCTTCACAGACCTTTCTTAACGTAGACATTTGTAGTAGGAGGATACTTGTTTGTTTCCCAACTGCCCAGCAGCTCAGACCCAAAATAACCATACAGAAACTGTATTAATTAAATCACTACTTGGCCCATTATATCCAGCTTCTTATTGGCTAACTTTTACATTTTAATTTAACCCATTTTTATGTGAGTATTGTCACATGGCTGTGGCTTACCAGGTAAAGTTCTGTCTGGTGTCTGTCTCTGGCGGGGCTACATGGCTTATCCTCACTCTGCCTTCTTTCTTCCAGCATTCAGTTTAGTATTCCCTGCCTAGCTCTATTCTTTGGCTAAATCACAGGCCAACACAGTTTCTTTATTAACCAATTGTATTCACAGCATACAGAGGGGAATTCCACATCAGACATTGTCAATATTTTCATCTAAACTACAAAATATCCAGGTCATATTGAGTATAAGTGTGGCTTCAAGATCAATTCCATCTTCAAGATTTCAGGCTTCAGAGGACCAAGCAGGATTCTTGGAGCCTGTGTACTTTTAGGATCTTAAACTATCAGAACCCCATAAAAGTTCTAAGCAGCACTGGTACATGCACACACATGTCTTGGTCTGGTTCTTCTGCCCACACACGTGCTCTGTTCCATCCCCATGTCACTTACAAGCAAGCCTCAGTTCCCCTCGGTTTTCCACAAGAAATCCATCAACCCAGAGCTTTGTACACAATGAGAAACAGAGTAATTAGGAAGGAGGCTTGAGAGGGAGACCACATGACATATTACATCACCCTCTACCTTTCACTGCCTCTTCCTCTTTGACTTCCAGTTCCCTCTCGAGAAAACCCCACAAGTCTCTCACTATTGTCCTCTGAACTCCACAGGCAAGTGTCGTGTTTGTACACACATACACACACACACACACACACACACTACACACATACTCATGCACTCAACATATGCACACATACTAATAATAATAAACAAAAATTAAAAGAAATAGAAGGTGTGTCAGATGATCCCCCATTGCATTCATTTTTCTACAAAGAGAAAATCCTCTTTGATTTTCTAAGTCACTCTCAATAAAACCCTACACTCAAAGTCCCTGTCCACAATGATGCCTGTCTCCACAGCTTCCCAAGATGATTCTTCTGGAATTTTTGCAATAAAGACAAGCTTTTGGGTATTAATCCCAAAGATAAATTTTCAGAAACACTAAAACCGAAATAAAAATAAAAAATCTTTCCCTTTATTCATCCCGTCTTAAGTTATGCTGCCTAATGTTGCCTTCTCACTGGAGACATCCCTGTGCAAAGAGACATTAAGAGGCACACATCCCCTTGTAATAAACTGGATGAATTAAGAGTCCTAGACAAGTTACCAAGAGAAAAAGTATTAAAATTAAACCCTAGATTTTTATTTTTATTTATTTTGTTTTGTTTTGTTTTTCGAGACAGGGTTTCTCTGTAGCTTTTTGGAGCCTGTCCTGGCACTAGCTCTTATAGACCAGACTGGCCTTGAACTCACAGAGATTCACCTGCCTCTGCCTCCCAAGTGCTAGGATTAAAGGCATGTGACACCATTGCCCAGCTCCCAGTTTTTAATTTTTATCTCTGCTAATGTAAATGTAGATTATAGGTAATGAACCTAGGAAGGGGACCACAGGGAGAAGGGCTCTGAATCAGACTGGGAAGTGATGGAATCCCTGTGATAGGAAGAAAGGGGGCTAAGAGGATGGAAAGACACAAGAGGGAGCAGGGAGGTGGGGAGGAGAGCAGAGAAGGAGGAGGCTTAACAAAAGCAAGTTATGTCTGAAAATACTGTAAGGAAACCTGTTGATTCATTTGTTGTTGTTGTTAAACCAACATACAAAGTAACAGGTTTCTAACATTTTCACACAAACTTAGTTTTCCTTGATGCACCCCACCCCCCCGTGCTTCTCCAGCCCCCAAACTTCCGGTATCCTTCCCCCATTTGTACCTTTCTGTCCTAGCATTCTCCTTTGTCACCTGTGTTGTGTTACCCTCCTCACTCCGCTTCCTTAAAGCCCCTTTCTCTTCTCCTGGAAGCTTTCCAGTCTCCTGACCTCTTACTGCACAGACACCCACATGACCACACACTTGCAGAAATTAGGGCCAGCTGCACACAAGGAAATGTAGTATTTGTCTTTCTTCTTTC
Source organism: Microtus oregoni (assembly GCF_018167655.1). Classification (NCBI taxonomy): domain Eukaryota; kingdom Metazoa; phylum Chordata; class Mammalia; order Rodentia; family Cricetidae; genus Microtus; species Microtus oregoni. The sequence continues at coordinate 8,376,787 of NW_024543079.1, forward strand.
ACCACTCTGAAAAAGCATGGGACAAAACCGGGACTCGCTGAACATAGCGGACAATGAGGACTACTGAGAACTCAAGAACAATGGCAATGGGTTTTTGATCCTACTGAACATACTGGCTTTGTGGGAGCCTAGGCAGTTTGGATGCTCACCTTACTAGACCTGGATGGAGGTGGGTGGTCCTTGGACTTCCCACAGGGCAGGGAACCCTGATTGCTGTTCGAGCTGATGAGGGAGGGGGACTTGATCGGGGGGAAGGGGGAGGGAAATGGGAGGCGGTGGTGGGGAAGAGGCAGAAATCTTTAATAAATAAATTAATTAATTTAAAAAAGAGTACATTCCAAAAAAAAGCCATGAGAAGAAAAAGGAGAATGAAAAATATATTTTAAATGTAAAACTAAAGAAGACAGGAAGAAAAGAAAATAATGGAAAGGAAATAAAAACAAAGCCACAGAAATGGGACCGGGTGAAATAGCTCAGTGGAGAACTGGCTGGGGACACTGCATGACCACCTAAATTCAACCTCCAGAACCAGTGGACACAGCGGGAGAGTGGAACCAACCCCTGAAAGTTGTCTTCTGAACTCCGAAGTCAAGTGACATGTGCACACACACACACACACACACACACACACATACACACACACATACACACACACATACACACACATACACACATACACACACACATACACACATACACACACATACACACACACATACACACACATACACACACTTACACACACACATACACACACACATACACACATACACACACATACACACATACACACACACATACACACACACATACACACACACATACACACACACACATACACACACACACATACACACACACACACACTAAACATACACATGTATACTAATAGTAATAAGTAAAAATTAAAAGAAAGAAATAGAAGATATTTCAGTTGGAAACTCCAATGCGTTTATTACCCTACTTTTTCTGTGCTTCATACTCAAGCCAAAATGGAAGCTTCTGCTTCAATGGAACCATGCATTCAGACACAAAGATGGTCTCAAGACAACCAGAGAAGACACTTTGCTGATGAAAATCATGTACAAGTCCAGAAGGGTCACTGGGAATAGAGTGCTCGGCATCCCTACATGTCTGCCTCCTATTTTCTGTTTCTGGGTTATATGCAGCATGCTGGGCTGTGAGGAGAGCCTGAGGATCTCTGGCAGCTCAAACGCACATCTGCCCACACATCGCCCAGCCGATGTCACCCACTGCTGCTGCTGTGGTCTCACAAATTAGGGAACCGAAGTGAAAAGATGGCAGCGATTTAGGATTAGAAGGACCCTGCAACCTTCTACAGCCCCCTGGGCATTATGGGAGAGTGACCTGGAAAATCAAACGCAGAGAAGTGTCCTAAAATATAGGACTCTTGTTTGAGGCATAGTAGAACCTATTAGCTTGAGAAATTGGTCTGGAAATCTTATTAAAAGTGACAAATCATTCCACATTCTCCTCAGGCTGAAAATATTGGGGGTAATAGACTCTCCCCAGCGCCTCAAATCCTTGCACCTCATGTCAGGATCACAGCCGAATTCTGGCAAGGCTAAATTCAATGCAGGCAATAAAGGCAATTATTTTTTTTTAAATGGGAAGTTCTGATTAATTCCAGTTTCTCTGGCCAACCACAGACTTATCTGTACCAGTCCCTCATTACTGTGAAGGTTGCAAGGCAGAAGAGCCAGTGGCAAAGAGAAATGAAGTTCAAATTGCGGATTTGTCATTACTGTACAGCTCAGCAGCAGCGGATTGTCCAGCTGCAGAGGCCCCTGTGACCAGCCCTCCTCCCCCACCCCCACAGCCACATCTCCTCTCTCAATATACTTGATTAACCCCCAGTGGAGACGCTGGGCAAGCAGAGGACTAATGCTTTATGAAACATCACCTTGCATGTCTTTGCCACTCGAGAGGAGCGGTAAGAAGGAACATTCTTCATATCTAAGTGCAGAATGACTCCCGACATTCAGCTTGAGAATTTTGACTTTAAAATGTCGTGTAAATAATATAAATTTGATAGAAGTTTTATAAATTTTGATTTGGGTGTCTTCCTTGGACCAGTGATAGGCAGTACTCTCTGGTGACGGTTAGGTAATGGCGGCAAGCTAGAGATCCCAGACACACAGCATCCTGTAGAGAAACTGCTAGTCCTTAACAGGATGCAGTACTTCATTGCAAAACTGCAATAGTTAGAAGGTTATGTGTATTGAGTATATTTTTTGCAGTGCTGGGTATTAAACATAGGGCCTCATGCATGTGAAGCGGTGATCTACATCCCCAGGTCTAAATTCATTCTCTACATTATGATGTCATCAACCAATGATGCACTTTTGGGGATGCAGCCCCATCATGAGCCAAGGAATATGTGGATGATAGTGGCAGTAACTATACCATTGAATTATAAATGCAATAATTACCGGCAATATCAAGTACGTATTCATTTCACAGCTGGTACAGTACTAAGTGATTTATTTTCATGAATTATCCCCTTTATCCTCAAAAAGCCCTAACAGAGAAAGAGGTGGCAAAGATTGGTATGAATGGTTACAGAGAAAATACTGTAGGTCTTTGTCGAAACTACTCAGATCTGTACCTGCAGCACTGCATGGCAGTAGTCATAAACAATTCAAGAACAGGTTAACAAATGTGTGTCAATAAAACTTTATTTACAAAACCACTTCCTATGACTGTTAGGTCATAGTCTACCAATCACAGCTAAAGTGACTCCCCAGGGTAAATTGTCAGTTCAGTACCATCAACAAAAAAAGAGAGCAATTTTTCTTTCCCAAGAAAACCCTGCCTCAGAGGAGACCACCACACTAGATAGGCAGGGAGCATCTCCATGCTTCTCAGAGACCAGAAATTTGAAGGAGTACGTGTTGCCTTTCCACAGACACCCACACTAAACTCACCCAACAAATCAATAGTCACAGAAGAACACCCATCCTCTTTGATGACACACTTATACAAAAGACCACCTAGGGTCTCACACCCAGGTTCCTCGGCCTCTGCAGTACTGCACTGGACTGACAGTATTCTCAAGAAGTATTCTGAATATTATGGTATGTCTAGCTGCATCCTAGCCTGTTCTCACAGCTGGGATGATCAAAACTGGCTCCAGACATTGGGGGACAGGAACAAATGGCCTCTAGCTGAGAGCCACTCTCTTAGAGTGAGGGGTAACCATGGCTCTGGCTCCCAGCTATGTGTGTAATTCCCAATTCTAAGAGTTCTGGGAAGATAGCAGCAAGCTCTCTTGGTACCAAGTAAGTGCTCTTTCTTATGGTCTGAAGGAGACCCACTTACCCTCAATTAGCACCTGAGAGCAGAGATCTGAGTGGCAAAACCCATAAGCATTAGAGCCTGGATTTGGAGCTAAGACTGTCCAATGCCCAAATCTGTACTTTTTTAAACAATCAGTCTGAGTATATGACTGTGAACAGTCACTGTAGACTTTTCTGGAAATGGAAATGGTTGGCATAATAAAAGCCAGATTGTGCCTTTGACAAAGACATATCTTCACAGTATAAACAAATATTTAGTAGCTCCTTCACTTGGAGCTACGAAAACCCTGCCAGCACAGCTTTACAGGTAAATGCTGTTCTCCCCACTTCACAGGAGAGACAACTGAGGTCCAGACACTGTTCTCCCCATTTCACAATTGAAAAGACTGAGGTCCAGCAAAGTAAGAAATAATTGAAATCAGCACAAAAAAAATGTTTTTAAGCCCCCCCACTTCGTTCAAAGCTTCAGCATTTTAGAACAAAAGAAATTGGACCTGTATGAAACAGGGAAGTTTCATACGGTTTGCTTCATAAGACTGGACCTTTCTGGTCATGTGTCCTTCTCACAATAAAGGCTCAGTGACAAAGAACATTTATGTGCCCCCTTCTTTGACCTTGGCCTCCTGTGACCTCTGGGGTTTTTTTGTTTGTTTTGTTTTTTGTTTGGTTTGGTTTTCTGCAGCTTTGTATGCAATACTGGCCTGAGAAGACCTCCGGGTGTTATGGTCCCATCCAGGTGGAGTTTGTCTCCGCAGACATTGATGAGGACATCATCCACAGAATCTTCCGTATCTGTAACATGGCTCGGGTGAGTGCAAAGCCACCATGGCTCCCCGTTCCCCTTCTTTGCAGAACAGATGGAGGCTGCTGGGAGAGGATCCCACTGAGCCAGCCAAGAGTCTGTTCCTCCCTCCTGATAAGCTCTTCCTTAGGGAAGTGATGTCTCTGCTGATTCCGACTCCAGACCCAGCAATGGCTGTAGCACAGATAGAGCGGCATCCAGCCTGCCAGCTGCCTATTTCCTGACACTCTAGCAGCCGTGTAGACAAAACTTCCCAGACATTAGCTCTTCCACACTCTGGCACACTGCACTGGTACCCTTCGTTTGGATCTTAGGAGCTTCAGACCAATTCCTACTAACATTGACACGGACCACAGAGAGTTGCTTACAAAGGGATACTTACTGGTTGAATTCTGGGTGGGAGGACACATTAAAAATCCATGAAACAATGGCTAACTACTCTTGCTCTTCACTGAGAGCTCGGAGAATGGTGGATCTGCGCTCTATGCGCTAGAATCCAGTTCACGAGCTTTGGGTAAGGGGCTGGAGGTTGAGGAAACACACACACACACAGAGACAGACACACAGACCTCCAGTCACTGGTACAAAGCCCTTCTTTAATAGCACCATAGAGGCTTAAATACCCAGCAATCAATGGCCAACAGGTGAAAATCCCATCCTCTGATCCTCTAGGCAAGGCACAGCTTTTAGTAACTTCAATTAGAAAGCTCTAGCAGGGAAGAGAAGCTGAAGGGCAGGACTCCAATTGGTCCCAACAACGGTACTCGGTCTCTGCCCTCAGTTTACTACCAAAGAGAAATCAAATATACTCCAACAAATGACCTTCAAAGAGAAAGAATTCTACTTGGCAGAACAAGAAAAGTGTTCCTAAAGAAAGGAATATCTGAATTGAGTTTGAAGATTGGCAGGACTTTTCAAGGTGTAGAGAATTTAAGCAGCATGCACAAGGGGTATTAGGTATAAAGACACTCCGTGCCCATAATGGCACAGCTAAGGCCCCCACTCTGCCTGATTTCTACTCTATTACAGCCCCCAGGGAATCTGAAAGGCTTGTATCCCCAGACATCCCCAGCAGAAGAGCCCTAAACAATGCTTATTCTCAGCCACAGGATGGTTACCGTATTGTCCAGCACCTCCAGTATATTGGCTGGCCTGCATACCGGGACACACCCCCTTCCAAGCGCTCTCTACTCAAAGTGGTCCGACGGCTGGAGAAGTGGCAGGAGCAGTACGATGGGAGAGAGGGACGCACTGTGGTCCACTGCCTGTGAGTACCACAGAGATGTCTCCAGAGCAGTGTAGCGATGGGTGACAGAGTATTGGAAATTGTTTCTGGTTGCATATGCCAGTCCTAGGCATCATAGCAACATTCTTTATAATATAATTTATTGATTTATTTATTAATTCAAAGGAATTAGAGTCCTTTAATAAACTGAGGTGCCAGTTTTTCTAAACTATTTTTGTATGACATATTGCTGAAGTGGAATACTATAGGCAGACCACTTCCCGGTGCTCCCAATACAGAAGTGAGTTCCACTGTCTAAAAGGAGGTGTGTGCACCATTCTACTAGGTACAAGAAAGCTTGGGATAAAATGGGTCCCACTGACCAGAGCTCCCTTGTGTTATTTCCTCAAGGAAAAGAAAAAGGATGGTACTATATTAGCTTGATTTAAAATTTAGTCAGGCATTTAAAATGAATCACCTCATCCCATCCGCGAGGCAGATACTATCATTTTGCAGTAAGCAAACAAAAAGCATAGATGGGTAAGGGAAGAGAGCAAGAGGAACTCAATTAAGCAAGCCGGTGTACTGTCTGCTGTCCCACACTGCATCTAAGAAGAGGGAGGATGAAGAGCATGCAGGATGGGGACCTCTTGGACAATATGAGGACGGCTTGGACTTGCTCACGGTGTCAGCCTCCTGGGATATCTCTTACCTTGTGCTTAGTAGGAATAGGGACACAGAGAGCCTGAGAGGAAGACACTACTCCAGCAGATAGATTTTTCAAAGCCCTGGAATCTGTGTCCCCCCCCCAAGAGGTACAGTGAGCTTAAGACTAGCCACTGGAATGGTCTTTGCTTTCTGTTTTGGGATAGGTACAGCTCAGTACAATGGGCCCCATGACATTGTGCTAAGCAGAGATCAAGATCCTTGTGGCTCAAGGATTGTGGCTGGCCAACTACATCATCAAAAATAAAAAAAAAATTTAAAAAGTACTTAATTATGTTACCCTTGTTTTCCCATCTGTCCATTTGGGTATGTTGAAGCAGATCATGTTTAGAGCCTGTAGTTCTCATGCATGAAGCATTTAGAAGAGAATAATATATCTGCCAACAGAGAGATTTACAAATGCCATAGCAGAAAATATGTGAGTACAATTCCTTAAGATGTCACAGAGTCTACCATGAGGCAGGGTTCTATGAAGAGTTCAGACCTATACACAATCTGCAGCCATAAGAGATGTATGCAGGCTATCTACAACCGCCAACTTGTTAGAGCATCATTTTGGAGAGAAATGACTAAAAGGCCTTCCTCTTTTAAAAAATCGTGTATTGCAGAACATCTGAACCACGCTTTTATCTTCTTGTCAGAATAATTATTTCTTGTGTGAGTGGAGGCATTAATTATCTTTTATTGGCTTCAGAATTGAGTTGTCTTTTCCAAAGTCGCTAATTGTTCACTTTCTTCCAGATAGGTGGTTCATATGTGTCAGGAAGGTCAGAGCTTAGAGCAGGTTAAATACACATGTGCGCACTCAGAGCTGAAAAGCTCCCACCTGTAGAAACTTCTGTATAAGGATACAGTTCTGCACGGACTCCAGGAAGATACTGTATGGTGTATCTTCTCAGGGTGATGGACGATGTCAGACATGCCAAGCTGTCTCTAACTATATATCACAGAAACTAGAGGCTGTTTTCCAACCCTGGCTCCCTCCAGTTCCTTCCAACACATTAGATGCCCCCTCATTAGCACAGGACAATGTCCATTCCTCAGGACTCCCATGAGGCCCTAAGATGATGCATCTTTTTTCCTTCATCCTCTTGGTCCTATGTTCTATTTCAAAAGATACTAAACCTTCCTGGGAAGGCTTCCTACACTCCAGTGTTTTTATTTCCTAGTCTATGGGGGCAGGAGTGGTTTCTTTGGCTGGTTGGGGGTTTTTTTGCTTGTTTTCACCCATTCTCACCTGTTCTAGGTGACCAGCACAGTGTGTCATCCTACTAGTAGAGAAATGGACAACCTTGGGGTCCCCAGGCATCATGACAGTCACTGAAATACAAGCACCCACCAGTTAAGGGAGGATGGTTTTGAGTATTTGAAACATCTGGTTGTTAGGCTTCCTGTAGGTGAAACATCTGGGAGATTTGACTAAGTGCCTTCATTTCTGCCCAGATGTTCCTTAGACACAGACCATTACATGAAATCATTAGCTGCCTTTGGCAGCTCGCCCAGGAATTCAGAATCAGGTAGGTTCCTGAAGAGGCTTGTTTCCATAAGGGTAATTTATGGAGCTTCAGAAAGAAAGAGCAACTGAGGATGACCATTCCAAGAATGCTCAGTTCCTATTCCCAAGACCAGCAGGACCCTATTTAAACAAGATTTATAAGGAGAACCGTGGAATTAGTCTGGTGTTTCAGATATACCAAGCCAATGTTCCAAGACCACAGCCCAAAGTCAGGGGTAGCTATCCCAAGACTCAAAAATTACTGTTGTCTTTATTAGAAGATAGAGAGAAATAGTAATAAAACTTCCTAGTGACTTCCATTGTTTTCAGTGGATGTCTGGTAGAGCATCCTTTTGGGCATGGATGTAGGTACCAAATGTACAAAGACACAATACCATCCTGCCCTGAGAATGTAGAATAGTGTTCCTGGAATGATTATAAAATGCTCACAGAGCCAAACAGACATCATTCTAACTAAACACTCAAAGGTCACATAGTCTAACATCTCTAATAAATAAATGGGGAACTCAGGACACAAACCAAGAAGTGCCTTTCCCAAGGTCAAAGAGGATTCAGAGCCCCAGTGAGATTTAACCCAAAACCCATGACTCAACTCAAGTTTCTTTTTTTTTTCTTTTCTTCTTCTTTTTTTTTTTTTTTTTTTTTTTTTGGTTTTTCGAGACAGGGTTTCTCTGTGGTTTCGGAGCCTGTCCTGGAACTAGCTCTTGTAGACTAGGCTGGTCTTGAACTCACAGAGATCTGCCTGCCTCTGCCTCCCGAGTGCTGGGATTAAAGGCGTGTGCCACCACCGCCCATCAACTCAAGTTTCTATGGTTGTCTGCTCACACATCTGCTAGGACAACTACTCCTTGCTCCCACGATGCAGCGTTAGGATCGACATGTATCTGAGTAGGGGGTCCTGGGGATTTGCTTACCCATTCACTCTGGTTTAGAAATGGAGGCGGCCGCAGCGGAACCTTCTGTGCCATCTGCAGTGTGTGCGAGATGATCCAACAGCAGAACATCATTGACGTGTTCCACATCGTGAAAACTCTGCGCAACAACAAGTCCAACATGGTGGAGACACTGGTGAGCTGCCAACAACCATGGTCCAACAGCCAAAGTCTTTCTGTTCCCAGGACCTGAAAAAAAATGTGTGTCCGTAAACAGGACACATCCCCAACAACTGGGTCTTATTTGAATACCTGTAGTCTATTCTCCTGGATGATACTGCCACTTTTCCTGTGTCTTTCCAACACCACCAACTTCTCTTTCCTGCAGGGCAATCTAAAGAGTAATCCCAGTCCACTTACTTGGTTTTGCTTTCTGCCTGCTCCTTAAAATGCCACTAATTCAGACATCAAGGAAGGATTCTAGAATAGTAACCTGTGAATTAGGTTTTCAGTTCAGCCCAAGCCTATTCTAACTCACTTACACTAATACTTTACAATATAAAGCATTAAACTGGGATGCTTTGGAGAAAGGATAGTAAAGCTAGTGGGAAGGCAGAGTCCAGATGTTAAGATCTGGTACAATGGTGGAGACAACCCATCAAGGAATTTGACTGTAAGTGTCTTTATAGCTGCTCAATGTGGTCCAGAGACTGGTAGAAGCAGCAACACCTGGGAGTTTGTGAAGAAGGTGGTATCTTGAGCCCCATCCCAAACTGGCTCAATCAGAATCTTCATTTTCAATATATAATACCCTTGCATGTTCTGCCTTGGTGTGCAATGTAGTAATTGAAAGGGCATGATCTCAGCTGGACAATCTGGGAAGCATGAGTAGAAGCAGGCATCAGTCAGGATGCTGAAGGTTGTCTGGACATGGAATATGGATTATTTCTATTTGATGTTTAGTGTGGGTGCAGACAGTTTTCTCCAAAACCTACCTCTCTAATCTAATGCATTCTTTTATTTTCTATCTCTCTCTTGTCTCCATCTCCCTTCTCCTCCTCTCAGGAACAGTATAAATTTGTATATGAGGTGGCGCTGGAATATTTAAGCTCCTTTTAGCCCAGTTGGATGGGAAACCTGCCAGAGTCCAGAGGCTGTTTGTTGCAGCTGACCCTCTTTTTCTGTGACTGACGATGACTGGTCTCAGGAGTTCGGAGGTGGCACACCTGCCCAACTCCTAGAAGAAGACTGGTGGTCTCGTGCTCTGCTGTGGGCTCTGCAGCTTCTGGCGGGTCTTCTGTAGCCGTGGGAGATGCTGCTGTGATGGGGCCCGAGCTTCCCTTCTACACCTGATGACATGGGGCCCACAGAAGTTTACACTCAAGCAAGGCCCTGGACTTCCAATCCCCAGACCTCTTGCTTTTGTTCTTTCTGAGTTTGTCAATCTCATGACGAGCTGACTGTGCGGGTGCTGGGGTATGGGGAGCTGGCCAGCCCTTCCCTTGCTGTCCTTAGGAGGACTGGGGGTGGAAGTTCTTCTCCATTCTATCTTGCAAAAGACAGTAGTTTGGGGATCACTGGGTTATTGGGTTCTACAGTCTCCTATAAGGGTCTCTGGCATGAGACACTTGCCAGTCTGTATCAGTGTGACTTCTGGATAACCCCTAGACCATATCAGGGGTCCTCTTCATTTCACACCTAACCTATGCTGGGTTTGACTCATGACTACCATCTCCAGCCAAGACCTGACCTTCTGTATTCTCCTGGCCAACCAGCTATTTCCACGTCATACTTGGGCAAGGGTTTCCTTTGCTTTTCCATAGTCTGTCGGGGAGGAGGATTCATAGGAAATGTTGCAGTACCTTTTTATCTTTGTAGAAAGGGCCACTCTCCTGGGCAGGTTCTGACTGGCCTCTATGGTATAACCCTGTGCTCCCTAGGTGGTACTTTCTGTATGAAAGACAAACAAGAAAAGCTTTGATTGTTCTCCCAAGTACATGTGAAAAGAAACCATTTGAGAATATAAATCCCGCATTCCCTTATGTCAGAAAAAAAAAAAAAGGAAGAAAAGAAAAAGGGAGGATGGTAGTTTTAGTGTGGCTGTAAAATACTTTTCTTGGGCTTATCATGATTCCTGGCCATTCCCTTGAAAAGTCCCACTGATGACACAGCCGTTGAAGAAGTGAGGTGGTCCTCCAGGGATTGGTCTCTGATTTGGGGGGAAATACAGAAATAGCTTTATAATTTGTCTCTCCAAATCTGAACACTTTCCTAAAGAAATCCAGCTGCTGTTTTGAAAATGGCTACTGTGGCCCCCAGGCTGGTTTCTAATACATTAAGCAGGTTTAGCTCCTGGAATTCTTAGTCTTGCCCAAAGCATGAGTAAATTCAGAAAAGGGAAACATTGGTGAAGCTTTGCCGCAAACCAAGTGCCATACTTATCCTCTCCCATATGACGTCTCATTGCACCCCTGGAAAGGGTTTGCATCACCTCCATTTTGTAATTGAAGGAACCCGAGCACCTTCTTCAGTGATGGAATTCGGGATTCAAAAAGACAGGTGATGGCAATGAAACCTCCCTGCCATTTTCTTCATGCTTTCTCAGCCACGCAGTTATTTAATGGAAGAAAAATAAGGCCAGAAACTTCTGAGCAGAGAGAGAAGGCCATGAGCAGAAAATTTAATTCTTTCTTTCTGCTACCAGTTTTTCTCGGTAGCCCAAACTTTCGGAAATATTTTTATTAACTCATTCCCAGTTCCCCGGGAAAGCTAATCTTATCTAATTTCTTCATTGCTAAAAACAATTCTCATGTTCCCTCAGGGTACAAGGGAGCCAGCCTGGGAATCTCTCTAGCCTGGGCTGAGCCACAATATTTGACAGCCTTAATAGCCAGGGGTCTAGAAAGGTCTATCTTGCAGACTGATTTAGCCACAAAGTATGAGGGACACAGAATCCAATAAGGTACGCGTCTTGCCCTTCAGGCTCCCTGTATACTAGGAAAGTTGAGCCACATTGTAATAGTGGAACATACAAGCGTTCAATGAGCCTAGACATGAGAGTAACTCACTCTGCCTAGCAACACCCATTCCAGCTGGGTCTAAACAGATAGAACAGAAAAAAGGGAAAGTCAAGCCAAGGGGGTTAATGTGCACAATGGTAAAGAGAAGTGAGAAAGTATCAGGAGGGACAGATGGTGAGAGGTCTGCCCAGCTAGAATAGAGCACGACAGGGATAATAGCAGGAAGGTAGCCAGAGCCAGGGAGGAAATGTAAAGAGCACGGTCATCGCCCTGCAGGCAACAAGAAGCTGGCAGAGCTCAACAGTGATGCACTCAGCTTGGTTTGGGAGAAGGTCCTCTGGACAAGTAGTACAGCATCTTATATCTGAACCAGTAGTACAGCAACTTGGTTTGGGAGAAGGTCCTCTGGACCAGTAGTACAGCATCTTATATCTGGACCAGTAGTACAGCATCTTGGTTTGGGAGAAGGTCCTCTGGACCAGTAGTACAGCATCTTATATCTGGACCAGTAGTACAGCATCTTGGTTTGGGAGAAGGTCCTCTGGACCAGTAGTACAGCATCTTTTCCTTTCATCAGACACTGTGAAAACATCCTCCTCTGTGTGTGCTTTTAATGTTACCTGTGCGTAAGTGTGTGTGTGTGTGTGTGTGTGTGTGTGTGTGTGTGTGCGCGCGCGCGCGTGCGCGCGCACGCGCGCATGTGCGTGTGTTCATTATTTTGTTGCTGGAACAAATATGGACTGGATCATGAAACTCAGCTCTTGTGTAAAACACCAGGTCTCTACTCTACCATGGGGCAGGGTCAACAACCCTGACCTCTAAACCTACAAGGACAAGATATGAAAGGAAACCAGGAAGTCAACTTCCATTGGCATGAGCCCAGGACCTGTCTAGAAGTCCAAGAACACCAGACCTGATCAAGGAAGGCTGTCACTTTAGAGGTTCAAAAGAAAATATCTCAAAGCAAAGGCAAACGAAGGGGTCCCATGATTCATTCTTCTCCTTTGATGGGCCTCTTACCAGGTAGATTTGAGTCTATCCGCAGGCCCCAGCCCCTACTGGTCCTTCTGGTTTCCTGTGGCTCTTGTCTTCTATTCCAAACGGACTTTCCTATAGCCTGCAGGAGTCCGTAGCATAACCAATTAGCATGTTGCATGCTATTTCCTCAGATCTTGGACAGTCCCAACAGGAAGCGGGCAGAGGAAGGATTATTTCATAGAAATCCTAGAATTCATTCTGCTGAGAAAGGGGTGAAAGAGCTGAAAGATAAAGATGACAGTGGTCTCTATCATTTCAAACAATGGGAATTTGAGAGTAAGTTCAGGGGGAAAGAAATGTGTGAAAATTCAGGCCATGCTGAGGGAACTCTCCAAGGGTTAGCCCATCCCCTTATTTTCTCATAACCCAGTCACCCTCAAAGAAAGTGGTCTTAGGCCAGTGTGCACAAAAAGAAAATGAGGCACATGGACAGAAATGAGATTCTTCAGATTCAGTGGGAAACATGCAGAAGTGCTTAGATGAAATGAAGATGGTACTAAGGAATTTATAAGGTTTTTCTTCCCAGGAAACCTCCCAGGGAAATCCACCTTCCAAGAGTCTCGTCTCATTTCTATTATAGAATGAGCTCATCTTTACATGAGCAAAGAAAGGGTACCAAAGAGAATCCTCACTTAGCAAGATCTTCCTATTGGTCTCTATTGGAATATAAATGGATAAGGTGTAAGATATAAATGAGATACGATCAACTGTCCTCACTTGGGTGTGTTTATGGCCTACATGGCTTCATGTTGGACCACAGCTGCATCTCAACATCATATTATCGTACTGATAGGATTATCGTGGAGGAGGTAGGGGCCTGTCAGCCACTAGACAGCCATAGCACAGCCCTTTGTATAGGAATGGAAGAGGCCACTTGCTTCAGGTATTTACCCTCACTGTGGGGCTGAGCAATCAATGTCACCTACTCTGTGGAACCAGCAGACTCTACTGTAGACTCTAAACCATGAGTTCACTCTTCCAACACTTCTGAAGTGTCTGTGACTGTGGCAATCACTACTTTACTGGCAAGGGAAAAAAATCTAGAGAAAGAACTCACTTACCTATATAAGCAAATTTTACCTGGTTTCTGAGCACAGAGACAATATTCTTGCACCATGGTATCTGGGATTTTCCCACTCTTAACAACAGAAACAAGAGTGAAAGTAATGACTCAGTAAATAGTGATAAAGCCCAGGGAAGACAATGGTCAGCTTCAAATTCCTTTAGAGCCTCATGTTTTACATTCATAACATATTTAAATTCCATTTGCTAATTTATTCTCTGTAGTTTAAATATGACTGCATAAATATATATATATATATATATATTTTTTAAATCTGCCCTTTGTCTCATACATCTCTCTGATGGACCTTGGAGAATGATATCTCTATCCAAGGTATAGTACCTAGTCTTGTTCCTTACTTCCAAGGTCAGTTCTCACTCAAGTTCACATCAACTTATACTCCCCTAGGCACACTCATTGCTGTGTGCATATCCTGACTGCACGGCTCCTGACATTCAGCTTAGGTCTCTTCTTGCAGAAGGTTCTGCAAGGTACCTACTGAGAGACCAGAATAATGAGGACTTACCTACCAGGCATGGTGAAGGTTGAGCCCACAAAACCCAACAGACAAAGGAGAAACAAGATGTAGTCTTACTCAGAAGATCCTTCACTATTGGGAAGTGCCTATTGTCTTGGTAGAGTCCTGTGGCTTTTGATATGGGCAAATCTTAGGATATATGTCATACAAACATTTGGAATCTTAAACACCATTTGCTTAGCTCTATACAATCCTTGGGTTCCTATAACATCCAGCACTCCAAACAGGTACCACTAGGAAAGACAGACAGATCACTATGGCATGGTACACCATGGTAAGTAGGATAAGAGCTTGCTCTTTGATTTGAACTCCAACTTCACCATTTTTGGACATTAAATTATCAGGCTGAACAATACATGGAAAAATCCTTGGCTAGGTTAGAAGTGGTTAATCAGGAAGGCTAGGGTAGGAAAATTGAAACTCAGTGTCTTCTTAGAAGTAAGGATGATTATGGGATGTAGAGCTGAGTGATAAATGATGTGGGGGATAGAATAAAGAAAGTCACCCTTCGTTAGCCTGTAGCTGGCCACCCCTGCTAACCATCAGCACCAAGCTAAAACAAGTTCCACAAGATATGTCTAGATCCAAGGCTAAGCATGAACAATATGTTGATCCAATACCATAAAGTCAATAGATTATACTGAGATGAGTTACCTAAAAATGAGTCACCAACCCAGGCTGATAGGCAAAACAAAAGATAAAATGGAGAGATAACAGTGTCATTTGAAAGCCTTGACTTGCCTTTCCCATTGGCCAATCAATGTGAAGCCCTCCTTAGCCTCTTGCCAGCTCTAACATACAGCCACATATAGCAGAAAAATGGGAAAAGTAAATTCAACCATAGACCAACTGAGATTCTGCCTCGTTTGTGTGGGTTCCCTGTGTGAGATCTTCCCTAGATACATATCAAAATATCAAAAACTACAAAACTCAGAGCCTTCCCTTTACCTAACATGGTGTCATCTTTAAAATCCTATCCTTTCTGAATGAGAGAGAGAGAGAGAGAGAGAGAGAGAGAGAGAGAGAGAGAGAGAGAGATGCTGGTGGACAGTGGGAGAAAAGGAATAGATCTAACTCGAGTTTTCTCTGACACATATTTCCGGGTCGTGGAGCTAATCCTCAGAACACACCACAAATATCTCTGTCATTTTTCTGTATGAGAATAGGCTCTTTGAGTTTCTTGGTAATCATGGATAGACTCTTGTATGACAGTGGCTATAAACTGTATTATGGAGACCAAGACCACCTCTTGCATACCTCCTAGCAATGTCCACAAGGGGCGGAAAAGCTATCAAAAGACCACAATCACCCCTAAATTCCATTCATGAATATTAGGTGTCCCACAGGTGGAGTCAGCATCCACACTGATAGCCCCGCAAACCTGATACCCTTTTACCTAGCATGGATCCACTTAAGAGCTTAGTGGTGGTCCGCCACAGCTGGTACAGGAGATGGTCAAGGACTGGGATGGAAGACAATCTACTAGAAAAGACTTTGAAAGGTGGTTAACAATGAGGCTTCCTTCTGGATCTGAGAACCTCTCTAGATGGTAAAATGTAGACTCTGTTTGAAAGTTCAGAGAATGATGCCTAAGGGCCCTGGAATCTTAGACAGCAAAGTAATGGTAGGAGATCTGGGCCATGGAGGGTACCTAATGTGGGTCATGGTTCTTCAGTGAGAATAATTTCTAAGGGCTTTGCGTGCATATTCATGTTAGTCTAGAAAAATGTCACCCTCCTGAAGGGACAGGCAGGATACCAGTATCCATAATCTTCATAAGACTGCGGATGCTTGGATAGAGTCATGCAGAGTTTGCTACCTTGGTGACTCCTATGAGGGGTGCTAAGATGAATGAAGAAACAGGGCCTGTGGAAAAGAACTTGACGACTGCCAGAGAGGCTAGCTAACCATTTCACGCTTCCCAGCGGAAGCTGGACTTCTCCATCTGCTGGTGTGAAGTGCAGAAGCAGCATTGCTGTGATAGACTTCAAAGTCAGTTTCGCCTTTGCTGGGCAAATCCTCCCAGAGTGAGAGTCGTGTTTGAACCCGTCCCTGCAAACTATAAGCTAAGCAGGTCATGCTTGGTTTGGGAGGTGGAAGCCCCCCTGCTTTCCAATCAAAAGGCAGCCCTAGCTGCGCATGGTTACTGCCAATCACAGGGAGCAGCTCCTTGGCCATACACCTGATGCTTACTGAGAAGGACAGCCATCACCCAGACCCACTGGCCATAAAGGTTCTCAGTGACAGCCAGAACCAATAAAGGTCCAGGCAGGAGTCGTAACAAGACTTTGCTTCCTGCTAACTCCAAAGGTTGATTCAGCCTTCAGTCCCTACTCAAGGCCTGCAGGAAAAGATTTCAAAAGCACAGTGACTCTGTGGACACCCGATCATAATCATTCCCAATGCATACATTTTATTACCAACTGGATCTCGGGATAGCCCAGGTTAACTCATATTTGCAATCAGGCTCAAAATCACATTCTACCTTCTCTCTCCACTCTATATCCTAGTAGCCAATCAAAGGTCCAGTCATAGCTTCTATGGTTGCCTTGGCTAGTGGCTACCAGTACAGCTCTCCACGGGCTATCATGAGGTCCCCAGTCTATACTAGGGAGGCTGACATTTTCATACCCATGTGGCGTATGATATCACATGAGACCAAAGTCTCCACACTATTTGACGCCTCCACAAATTCCAGTGGCCTGCACTTGTACAGTTTGGGTGTTTGATAGATAAAGCACGTATGAGAAGAGAAAACAAAATAAATCAACTTCAAAAAATAAAGCCAGCACTGTGCTGTCGATTTTTTTGTTTTGTTTTCTTGTTTTTTTTTTCCTTTTTCTTTCCAGTTCTAGCTTCAAAAAACAGAAGGTAAATAATGTCAGGTCAATGAATATCAGATATATTTTTTGACTGTACATTAAAGTGACGTGTAATCTTTTTACACCTGCAAGTCCATCTTATTTATTCTTGTAAATGTTCCCTGACAATGTTTGTAATATGGCTGTGTTAAAAAAAATCTATACAATAAAGCTGTGACCCTGAAATTCATGTTTTCCTAAGATATTCACACTTGTGTCTTCCTGGGAATGAGGGGGAGATGAGAAGAGACAAATTGAAATACAAGAATTAAAGATACTACTATCAGCTAGATTTATTTTAATTTGCCTCTTTAACCCTACAACCATAACACAAGGCATGCAAATGAGAAAGTTGAGGCATAGCAATATCAAGGGACTTTCCTATAAGTGTACACTGAACTAGTAGAAGGGTTGTATTTTATGTATTTAAAGCAGCGTGTCCTTGACTGTGGTTCAGAATACTGGCTTGAGAATCAATGGGACATTTGTAAGCAAATATTTTTAAAGTATCACTCTGTCTCTCTGTAAGTGTGTTGCTCTGTGTGTGTGTTTGTGTGTGTGTGCGTTCATATGCCAGGGAACAACATGTAAAGATCAGAAAGACAACCTTGGGGGGTCAACCCTCACCTTTGACCTTGTCTGAGAAGTGGTCTTCTGTTGTTCACCACTGCAAGTGCCAGGATAGCTGGCCCAAGAGCTTCCAGGGATTCTCTTGCCTCCACCTTCCCCTCTGCATCAGTGCACTGAGATTGTATGTGTCTATCACTGCATCCAGGTTTGTGTGAGCTCTGGGCATCCAAACTGAGGTTCTCACACTTCCCTGGCAAATGCTTTTACCCACTGAGCCATCTTCTCAGTCATGCACACTTTGAGGTCCTACATCAAAACTTCGGAGTCTGCCTGTTAGCCAACTACTCGTGTAGTAAACCGTCAGTTAGCTACAGCTACATAATAACCAGCAACAAAATTCAGAGATGCAAGCCTTTTATAGCATTCATCTGGGATTCCAATTCAGCAGAATTCTCTTATACATTCACCGTCCTGGGGCTCTGCTCAAGGCCAGGCACATTGGCTGGTATGGCTGAGTTCTCTGTACCTCTTATCTGCTCCCCGCTACCTAGCCTGGGCATATGGTGATGGCAGGTGCATGATAGACAACATCTGACTAGGCTTTGCTTGAAAGATACATGCGTATAGCATCCAGTGAGCAAATTGAACTCTTTGAAATACTTACCATCAGGAGAGTGATTCTTCCTCTTCATAAAGGCCTCTCGTCAATTTTCAAAAAAAAAAAAATTAGTTTAGCCGTCCTACCATTGGTGTCTGGTTCACCTGTTAATCTCTAATCTCAAAGTCACCTGCATCACTCATTTCACTTAGAAGATACACAAGCATGCTGGGTTGCTGGTGTTTAATGGGTGCCCTCTAACAATTGCAGTGCAAGCTAAAGTTAAACAGTCACTGCCGGGGGGTTTTTTGAGATTGTATTTTAATTGCAACATTTCCCCCTTCACTTTCCACCCTCTAAATCCTCCCATATACCCCTCCTCACTCCTTCAGTTCCATCACCTCTTTTTTATCAGTTGTTATTACATTGATATGTGTGTGTATGTATGTATATACACACATTTATGTATATAGACATATATATTTCAACATATAACCTCTTGAGTCTATATAATGTGGCTTGTATATATGTTTTCAAGGTTCACCACTTGGCACTGGAAAACCTATTAGTGTTCTCTTTCCCGGGGAGGACACACGTTGCTATTAGCGGGGTTTGGAGAGGAGCCCAGGAGGAAAGGGGACAAGTAGGCTCAAAGGTGAAGCTTCTAACCTGTGAGTTTGACGCATATGCCATACATTTGCTAGCAGAACAGAAGAAACAAAATCCTCCTCTTTGGAGTTTACTGAGTCCCGATTTCTTTGGCTGTATCCAGACACAAGTGTGACCTGAACAAGCCATGGGTCTAGAGCCCATGGTTCATTTGGTTCCCCTTCAACGCTGGCAATGAGGCAGGGCTTCTCTGCCTGAGAGGCCTAAATGTAGTCCCAAAAAGACACCCTCCAAAGCTCCAGAGCCTAAAAACCCGGGCTTGCCAGCTTGGCCCTGACTGGGAAACCTGGTGTCCTGCCAGCTAGTTATCCTTGCCACTCTGTCCTTGGTCATGTTAATCTCACTCATTCTGCCTGCTATAATTATTCTTTTGGGGTCAAAAATGTAATAGATGACACTGAGAAAAGAAAATTAAAAAGATGAAAAATTATACATAATATATAATAGCAAAGGTACTTTAGGACATAATAACTTTCTTTCCAAAGAGCTAATACCTTTGAAAAGTGTTTTTGTAAAAATCACACATACTCACTTGCCAGAATGAAATAACCATAAATGAGGGCATAAAACAAAGTTACCATTTCAAAGCATTTGTTACTGTTCAGTCATTCCAGATCCTCCTCGGCAAAATATACTTGTGTAATTTTCTATGTACTTGGCATCAAATTGTATATTCAGGGACGTTTTCTCTTCTTCCTTGACAGCAAGATGTGTCCATCTTTTGATGCACACATGCTTACATAAACACCTTTTTGTCTTCCCTGAAGTCTTTGCAGTGCTCTTGGACTAGAGTCTAAGTTAGTTTGAGTGCATTGACGCCAAAAGTTACCACAATGTCTACTAAAGACATCATCCCAGCTGTGGGGCCAGTGTTAACCCTGAAGAATAGCCTTCCCCGTCTGCTTTAGCCCTGAGGAGAGGCGGACAGAAGTGGCACATCTTTCTTCATGTGTCCCTTGGCTGAAACTTCTAAATCAGTGCTTCTCAACCTATGGGTCACAATCCCTTTGGGGTCACATATCAGATATCCTGCATATGAGATATTTACATTGTAATTCATAATAGTAGCAAAATTACAGTTATGAAGTAGCAATGAAATAATTTTATGGTTAGGGGGTCATAACAACATGAAGAACTGTATTAAAGGGTCACAACATTAGGAAAGTTGAGAACCACTGTTCTAAAGGTTCCCCAGTCTTCAAAATAGCTCCACAAGCTGAGGACCAGGCACTGAAAATATGAGCTCATGGAAAGTATTCCAAATTCTAACCATAGACATATCCAGATAGCTGTAATAATATCAAAAGAAGTAGAGATGCATAGAGACAATAAACTAAGTATATAATCCATTAAAAACTTTCAAAATCATCTTTCATCACAGGGAACAAAATAGTAATTTTCACTTATAAATTTCTGTATTTTCTAAATTTTACATTCCATTCATATTCAGAAAAGCCAATTATGCAGAAAGTGAAGAAAACAAAATGTAAAAAAATGAAGGTAGAATAGATAAGATGATAAGAAAATATAGGTGGCCATTCCAAAAGATCTACACCTTGTTTAAGGTAGCGCCAAAAATTTGGTATTTTCATCCAAAGCAAGAAGAATGTGGTCAACTAGTCCAACAATGTCCAAAGAAGAAAATTAAGTCAATTGCTTAACATAAATAAAAGCAATAAAAGCATTCCTGCTACAGAGCCTAGACAAAAAGGCTTTTGTCAGAAACTTCCATTACAAATAATAGCTTCAGCAACAGCCTTAGCAGACAATGATCTCTGCAAGGACAATCCCTGTCTCTGCAGGCTGATGACCTCATTCCGTTGAACAGTTCCTAAGATGCTCTTAACTGAAGGGCCAAAATGAAGGGGCCCAGCTACACATTTCTTGGCAAGTCGGTCCTAAACAAGGTGTCGGCTTACAGAATCTTGAGCATTCCACTCTCTGAGCATCACAGTGCTCTTCTCTCTGTGTGTCCAGGAGCTGGATGGAGGTTTTTATCCCAGACAATTATCAGGAAAATAGCTATTCTGAGCTGTTGGGTAAATTTGGAACCTGCCTTTAAGAGCCAGCTGAGCAAAGAGTAGGCTTGCTACCTCCTTTTGAATGGTGAGGAGTCTAACAGCCAGATGTGCTGGCATCAAAAGCAAAAACACCAACACCCCTCTATGAAGGTGAGGCAGGAAGGGGCATGGGGCCTCACTGTAATGAGGTTGTAATGAGGACTGGCTCCATCCTATCCCACTTTTCTCTCAAATACTTATTCCGGACTACAAACCTGTGACCACACCTGGCAGCCACAGCATTGTGTAACCTCAAGAGGAATTTCCCTCTGATTATAAAACCCAAGAGACTGAAATGAGAATCATAATGAGGTGTTGGTGCTGAATCAAGTTTCGCTACCCAAAAGAGGCAGGAGAAAGGCAAAGAAGAGGCAGTGGTTCATTCCTCCCAGGTGCATGTTCCAGATGTTCCCGATCACTCAAAAAAATTGGTACATTGTCCATTTCTATTTCCTGAGAGAAAAGGATGACATCAGGAAAAAATACAGAATGGCAGAAAGAAACTTCAGCAATGCATGCTGAAGATTGCAACTTTCATGTTTCCTATCTGTTTGAAGCACCCCAGAAAGAGACAGGGAGAGATGGGATACCAGCTTCATGTGTACTAGGCAACATACAGAAAGTCAAACACCTCCCTACTCTGAGTTTCTCAAGTTCTCTCAAACTTGGCTCAGAACCAGGGCTGTGGTGACCATTTCCAAGCAAGCTCTGCAGGTTTTCTGCAGGAGAAGTCTCCTGTGGTTTCTTTGACCAGGTTCTATAACTCTTGCTTCCTTCCACCATGATCCAGTGCTCTCAGATGCCAGGAACGCTCATTTAACACTAATATGCCATCCAGATATATGAGGAGTTAATGTCCTATATTATCTCTCTCCCTCGCTGTCTTAACCTTCCCTGCCATCCTTGATACCAAAATAATATCTCCAAATATTAATAAACGTTGTCTCGAGCTTTGCTTTTAGGGAAATACCATCTGGGTAACTAGGTTCAGGCAATGCACAATCTCCTGTTCTCAGCTGATAATCTGCCAGCACCCATGGAGGGCTGCCAAGTGTTCAGTTAAGCTTTTAATCAAGGGACAAAATGGACTTCATGTTAGTGTAAAGCTACTCAACTGGAAGGGGTTTCACACAGTCCTGGGTTTATACCATAGATTTCACAGTTGATTCGCTTCTCAGATGTGGGAAAAGGAGTCCTTCCACCCTGTATTTTGCTATAAAGAGTTAACAGACCTTTCCAGTAGAGAGCAAAAGGACAGTAATGGGGCTCTTTATGGGAACCCTCTTTTTTGTAAGGCATAGCACACAATAAGATGGTTAGCATGGGGCTGAGTGGGTAATGTCAGGATCCAGAATCCATGCAGGAATCTACAGTCATACTTATGTCCAGTCTCCTCCTAAAAGGACACTGCTCATGACAAACCATGGGGGAAGGATCAGCCAACTTACAACGGAAGACATTATGTAAAGGTGTAAGTGATGACGTGGATTTTCCATATAACACTAAATGTAAGTATACATTATCTTCAGTGTGTGTGAGGCCCAGGAGCCAGTCAATTGCACCACCTCTGCTAAGTCCCATGCCTTTTCCTAGCTTGCAGAGAAAAGATAATAGCAAATCTCAAATTCACATTCTCTTTGCTTCTGATTACTACGTGATACTCTCCAACAATGCGGAACTCTGTGCAGGCTCGGTACTCCCCTTGTAAGTGGGAACCAAGAGAAGAGCATCACCAGACATGTGAAAAGATGCAGGAATTCAAAAGCAGAGGCTCACTTGGAGGAATCAGTGGAAGTGCCAGACCATGACATCAAATGCAAAAGACACCAGATTTGATGATTGAGTCTAAGAATGATTTTATTATCACTGTCTCTAACGAAATAAATTGCTGAAAAATCTAACCAAGATAAAAAAAAGATACATATTCAAAACTAGGAAACAGAAATGGATATAATAGCAAAAGGAGAAAATGTGCAGTTTTATTAAAGGATATTATAGCTAAATAGTAAGTGTGACCATCATGACTGATTGGATGATTTTGGAAATTCATGGTTATTACCAAAATCACTCAACAACTGAGAATCCAAGGAGGTCCATTATCAGAGGAAAAATGCTTTATTGTTAATTTTACTTTAAATATATGATAGCAGATACTTTCATAAGTGAGCCTGATCAAGCTTTCAAACAAAAAATTATGAAGGATACACTATTTCAAAATAATGCATATGAAGGAAGCTCCCCAAAGACAGAACAAAAATAGCAGAACACAAAATCTCTCTCTCTCTCTCTCTCTCTCTCTCTCTCTCTCTCTCTCTCTCACACACACACACACACACACACTCACACACGCAGAGAGAGAGAGAGAGCACATCTAGAATAGTCATTTATAAATAAAAAGTTTTGTTAAATTGTAATGACTACATTTAACAGATTTTCAAAAGAAATGTACCATGTCTAAATGCATGCCAGAAATTTTAAAATAGTTCAATACTAAGAGTCTATAAGAAAAGAAAGAAGATATGGAATTACCTTAATAAATATTGAAAAAGCATTTCACAAAATTTAGTATTGATTCTTGATTAAATAGCCTGAGCAAAGTAATAACAGCAGGACACTGTGTTAGTATAAGAGTTAAAATCATGAGCAGTGAGCTTTATAGAGAGCACCTGTGTTCACTTTTCACCGTCCCTCCTTCCTTCCTACTTGTTAAGGCCAGAGGTCAAGTCCTAGCCAATGAGCTTAATTAGAACGGATGTGTGAACGTTTTATGCTGGAATGTGTCTCCTGGCTAGTGAGAGACCTTCCAGCATTTTCTTACCCTGTCTCAATAACCAACTAAGGAAGTGCTAAGTTATAGATGGTGCAGCTGCAGGATCGGGGAGCCTCTATCACCCTGAATTGCTGAAATACCACACAGAGGACAATCACATCTGGAAGGTAATCCCAAGGACTGTGTTTGTAGTAAATAAATTTTGTTATCCTTACTTATTAAGCATTAAAAGTTATTACCCAAGCAAGCTCATGCAAATAGTAGTTATAACAAAGAACGAAGAAAATTAAAGAGCATTTCCTTTTAAATCATGCATACCTATGTCATTTATAATTTTTAGTGTTTTGGCTAATGTATGCAGTGGCATTTTATTTGTGTTTTAATAAATAAAGCTTGCCTGAGGATCAGAAAAGTAAAACAGATACACTGGTCAGCCTTAAAGACCAGGCAGCAATGAAACACACCTTTAATCCCAGTAGCCACATAGTTTGCCACAGAAACCGGGCGGCAGTGATGCACACCTTTAATCCCAGCCCTAGAGAGGAATATAAGACAGGAGGAGAAAGCTCTCACACAGTCTCATTCGGAGATTTCTGGAGACAGGATCGCCATTTTAGACTGAGGTCAAGGTAAAAGCCAGTAGCTGGCTGCTTTGCTTTTCTGATCTTCAGTTTGAACCCCAATATCTGTCTTTGAGATTTTATTATTCACGCATTTAATGTCTACATAGCTAGTGCAATTTCAGAGAGAAAAAATAAGACATTGGTAATACACTGAATGCACCATCTCCCATGGTATAATGGTTAATGCTCTGGACTCTAAATCCAGAGATCCGAGTTCGTATCTTGGTGGAACCTATTTCTTTGAGGAAGAAACCGGTGAATTGTCCTCAGCAACTCAGACCATGAAACCCAATACAGTGATTGCTATGGAACAAATTAACCACAACCACTTTTATTTTGGTCATGGTTGTATGACCCAGGAATCCAGAAAGAGTTCATTGGACCATTTTCTAATAGGGCTCTTAGGGCCTGTTATACAGTCAGGTGTTCAGTCTGAAGTCACCTTTAAATCTTTTAAATCGTACCCAAACTAGATGTCAAAGATGACTGATGAACACGGCAGTTGTGGATGGTGGCTTTTGACTGGGAGATCAATTAATGTGACCCCTCTAGAATGAATGTCTTATTATAACCAAACTCATCATATGGTCCCTGGATTCAATCAGAAATAGTATCTTTACATATTCCAGTAAAGTCTAAAACTATATATTTAATTCAGCCTCAATCAAACCTATATGAATCTTTTAGTAGATATCTTTAAATTGTCTGAATAAACGAACAGGAGAGAGCAACCAAATAATTTTTAAATGAGCTACAATGATTAAAAGCATGTCGTACCATTGTAGAAATGTATTCTAGTCAATTCCTTGGAGGTCCCTTGTCGCATCAAATGTTAGGAAGCTGCGTTGACATTTATCACTGAATAATCCGAATAAAACAGGTTTTATGTTGTCAAGTATCCATTGATCAAAGGCAAGGGGAAATTCCCTTACAAATTACCACAGCAGAATTTTTTGTTGCCTTCTGGGTTTAATTTCATTCAGGGAATTTTATTGTATCCAGTGTATCCATTAATGCTAGTACTTAAGAATGAAGTTTTCACATTATTCCTTGTCTTGACTTTTAATTACACAAATGGCACGTGAATACATTCTCTCTGTGAAACAATTAAAACATTTGTGATAAATTCAAGCCCTGTCTGGTAGCCCCTCTCCCTACAGAAATAGAAAAATCTCTAGTCTATCCCCCTACTCTTGACCTTCTCCCTTCTCCAAGCAACTGGAGAACAGACAGGCCCCAGCTCATTGCTAGCGGCATCTGATTCAGTGCCAATACAGGGCCTTTTCTGTTTGAGGATATGCAAATCAAAGATAGAGGTAAGCAAAGACTCACTTTAATATATCATTAGCTCTAGACTTCAAAAATGATTAAAGCCTCCCCCAGGACTTATGCATCGTTCCATGAGTTACAGCCAACAGGTTCTGTACAAGATAAGAAGCCAAGCAAAGAATCTTCCTCAGCGGTGACTCCATCTGTCTTTTTGAAAGTAGCCTTGGAGAGCAATCAGCCATCACTAATGCCTCCAAGGAGGACCCGCAGGGACACCCAGTCATCTTTGGCATCCAATTCCCCAGAGATGACTAAGGCTGCCCTGGGGTCATTGAATAAGCACAAGCTAAAGGCCCCTCAGAGTGTCACCATATGTCCAAACAGACTGTGCCTACCTTCAGTGGGGAAATATGCTAAGACAATTCATGTCCTGCTTGTCAAAACCAGAAAGACAGTGGTATGGACACAAGAGCCGAAGGGAGCCACATGGGATACACTCGCGTGGAGAAAAAAAAAAAATGTGACCAGTTCTCCTTACCACTACAACTAGAGAAATAAAACACCTGCAAGTATGAATCTATTAAGAGGCACATTCTAAGCTCCTTGAAAAATTAATTTTAGTGTCTACATTTTAAGTCAGTGCATCAAGGTTTATTTATTCTCTGCTGATACCAGGAGAAACGCATGTCTCTGAAGCATGAACTACAGAATACTCACTGGATCCTAAGACGCAAACTGTACTGCCTATAGAACTGCTCTCTTGATGGAATTTAAGGCCTGCTCCACAGGAGGAAAGTCATGCCTGGTACTATAAACAAAGTCAAAATTCAAGGCTAGGAAAGTCATAGGCCTTAAGGGAGAACATATGGATATTATTTTTCTAATGGTCATGTCAAAGTGCCTTCTAAATATTTTTGTTTATATCCCATAAGGATGTGTACTGCTCCCAACTTTGCAGTGGGTAGTAGTTACTACAGGTAGTGGTTACTCAGCCACCCAAAGTGCTGAGGGCGTGTAACTGCAGGTGCTCAGCTGTAGAAGGGACATCTGTATCTACACTTACCCCCAGCCGAGGTGAGGGGAGCATTGCAGAAAAGGGAGCAAAAAGGATGCAAGAGCCAGAAAATGGGGAGGAGTGCTTCAAAAGGTGGTTCTCCGGACAGGATATGGCTGTTGTACACAAGAACTCACAACAACAGTGGTTACCTACACGAGATCAAGCCAGTTATAAATACCAACATGGAAGAGGAGAGGCTCCTGACGCCCCTCCCCTAGCTAAAGTGCTATTGGAAGCTGATGACTGCTGGAAAATCAACAGCAATTTTCTTTAGGGTTATGGCTCCTGGAAGGTTGCCCATGCCTCAGTGAATGGCCCCAATGCCCATGAGCATATGGACAGCAGTAATTGGATTCAATAGGTTACAGAATAAATAATAATTGAGTAGACAAGCAAGACATGAGGTTAAGAGGGAGATGTGATGGGTGAGTTCTGGGGGAGATGAATGGAGTAGTAGGGGATGGATATGATCAAGCTATATCATATACACGTATGCAATTTTAACAATATTTTTGAAATCACAGCTCACCAGAAAGTAGTCATAGTGACTCTTTACGAGCCTGGTTAAAATGATCTAAAATCAAATGATTATTAGTGCCTGAATCAGGGAATGAGGTTGTATATTCTACATTGGAGTGTAGATTACCAAAGAATCAATTAAATAAAATTTCCAGAAATCATGGTGGACTACAGGAACAAGAAAGACCTACAAGGTACACCTGCCTTTAGCGAAAGACAGAAGTGGAGCCTCGATGTGGGCCCCAGCAAGGGATCAAATCAGTTGTAGCTTAAGCAGCCCAGGTATTTTATATGTAAGAAATGGCTTCCCTGGAGGTCATAGGAAGGGAAATTAAATGCATATGATGTAGGATATTCCTTTATCATGGCCTCAACCCTGCAGGCCAATTAGAACCCACTTCAGAGACGCTGCCCCCTCTCTGCCTAAGAATGGCAGAGTGGCTGTTGCCAACCTTTGGGAGATAGACTAAGAGCTGAGAGTCAGTTCTGGTGCTCCCCAGAGACTCAAAGATGCTGAACTGCCTGTTGGGTTCTTCCACTTCTCTTTATCTTTGAATGTGAAGCTGATCCTTGGACCAGCTTCATGCATCCCACCATTTCCTCACTGAAGATGGCTATTTCCAATGATGTTCCTCAGGCCCCATACAGAGAACTCCCCTGTTGGCTGCCCTCCAAACAAATCATATCGTATCATAAAATATACTATATATTATGATATGATGTGATTAAACATATCACATCATTAGGCTAGGGGCCGTCAAGCACCATTCTATCTTCCCCTCATCTCATTCCATCTACACGACCCCTGTAGAAAGCAAAGGAGGGGCAATCTTGGGTAGTAGAAAAGGCTAGTTAATCAAGAATCCAGAGCTCTGCCAATGGCCTCCTTCCTTACTGGCCCTTAGAATCAGCATCCAGAAAGGAGGCTATTGGATAAGATCAGCTTTCCATCATTGCAGATACCCAGGTCCCTTCTAGTAAGTCTTGGGAGTGGTCTGGGCATTGGGACCTTTTTAGCCTTCCCCAGGGAATGCTTGAAAACCTCCCTTCTGGGTGATTCAAAGGTTCCCTTGCTCCAAGTTTTACTGAATCTCTGAAGAAGTGTGGGAATCCTTGTGAGCCTCCTGTGCTGAGAAAGACAAAGGAAGTAAGGGAGCTTCTAGAAATGGGTGTAAGGGCTCATTAGGCCTGGTTGGAGGACAGTCTGTCCAGCCACAGTTTCTACCCCCTGTGGCTAGAAGGATGTCTAGATTCTATCAGGGCCCAGCTGGGAGGCCATTTAGTTTGGAGAGTGATTTCCTCTAGGTACCTCTCAGAGGCTGCTTTCTCTGATGCTGGGAACTGAGGCTTTTCATTTTAATTAGCAAAGTCTTATGACTGCCTTTGGAAATGAGCCTCTGTTCTCATTTCCTCCACAGACTCTGTCAGCCGAGATGGTGAAGGAGGGGATGAGAAGGTGACAAGGGAGCTGTTATCTGGTGTAATTTCAGGGCTGGCAGGGGGCTCAGAGGATGTGAGAGTAGCTGAGATTGCAAAGGAACCAAATCATACACTTAAGTAAATGGCTTTGTGGCTTCAGAACATGGTGACTCAGGTTAGTCTGTAGGACTGCCCTGGTGCAATGGAGAAGATTAAGTGACAGGTCTATCCAGCTACAGGGACACAGTACAGGGACCATATCATGTCTTGAACCTTTTCAGAAGAGGGAAGGGGCACACTTTCAGCAAAATAGCTATATATGGAGATAAATAGAGGATGCTATTTGTCTAATCATCTAATGCATATTTTGTTAGTCTAGACACCTTTAAACTGAAGGTGGGGGCTCTTTGGTCACCTCATTAGCTCCTGCTTTAGTGGAGACAGAAGCAGCTTTACTGAGGCACCATGTATCAGTGGTCATGGGCTTCCCTTTTCTGTTGTCCAGCAGGAAGGCAAGACCATGTGTATGACTCGGTCTCCAAAGGCAAATCTTGCTCCGAGATGAGATCTAAATAGCATGTTCGCTAGCCCTAGCATATTTTTTGAGTGCTGATAGTGGTTTGAGTTTTCTGTAACCAAGGAAATATTATCTTTTGAGGACTGCAAAAGAATAAAAGAGGAAAATTCAGAGAAATGACCTTAAGCAATTAGTCAGTGTAGAAGGACAACATGGAGGGCCTGTTAGTGGATGGTTCAGAACTCATATGATCAAGTAGGGGCATGGCTTAGTGGGTAAGAGTGTTCTACAAATGTCTGTACCTGATTTCCAACCCTGAGACCCAGGTACAAAGCTCAGAGAGGTCATGTGGATGTGAGATCCTATATTGTGTGGGAAAGGAGACCAAAGAGTTGTTGTAGCTGTCTAGATGCCAGCCTAGCTCTGGATTCAAAATATACCCTGTCTCAAAGAAATAGAATTAACAATGATAGAGCAGTGCTATGGGATAATACACTTATGCCCTCTAAAGATTTGTCACTTGTATCAGTTTAATCAAACACTGATTGGCCAGAAGCCAGGCAGGAAGTATAGGTGGGGCAACCAGACTAGGAGAATTCTGGGAAGAGGAAAGGCTCAGTCTGCAGTCACCAGCCAGACACAGATTTCTCTGCAAGATGAGAATACTTCACTGAGTAAGTTACCTAGCCACATGGCTAAATCTATTTCTTTGAGACAGGATATATTTTGAATCCAGAGCTAGGCTGGCATCTAGACAAATACAATAACCCTTTGGCCTCTTTTCCCACACAATATGGGATTTCACATCCACATGACCTCTCTGAGCTTTGTACCTGGGTCTCAGGGTTGGAACTCAGGTATAAACATTTGTAGAACACTCTTACCCACTAAGCCATGCCCCCACTTGATCATATGAGTTCTGAACCATCCACTAACAGGCCCTCCATGTTGTCCTTCTACATTGACTAATTGCTTAAGGGCATTTCACTGAATTTGGGGTTGATTTAAGTTGTAAGAGCTAGTTAGTAATAAGCCTGAGCTAATAGGCCAACTAGTTTATAACTGATGTAAGTCTCTGTGTGTTTTGTTGGGATGGAAAGGCTGTGGGATGGGAAGGACAGAAACTTTTGTCTACAAAGCAGGATAAATGTCATCCTGTTCTTCTCACACGCACTATCACCAGGGACACAACCTCCAGCTGCTTTGTCAGCCACTCACTGATCCCAGTCCTATCCACTTCTCTGCTTCACTCTTCAGGTGCCCACACTTCAGGGCTAAATGGCACCATGTTTCAGGACTCAGGCTATTTTGTTGAACATCCATGGTAGGATATAGTCATGGCTGGTATCACCTTTATGTTGAGAGGAGGGATACATTAAGAGAAACAGTTTTATAATTACAAGTAAAAGTATCCTAAAGGTTAATGCTTGAAAAGAGAGATTAAGGCAGCAGGAGCATGCATAGGAAATTCTCAGGGGAGTCAATGACTGAAATGGGATTTGAGAAACTGAACAAAGCCAAGAATGGATAGGGAAAGGCCATATGGAAAACCTACAGGGACCTTCCCTAGGAAGCCTTCTGTCCTTCCCTGTGCCAGGCACTATGTAGGGTGACCATATGTCCTGATTGGCCTGGGATAGCTCCCATATATGTTGGTTGTCTAGAGTTTAGCATTTGTCCCAAATCTGTCCCAATTTGGATAAAAGATTGTGCTTCTACCCTTTGAGTGATACATCTCTCAAACTCCATCATTATATTTGTATAACTGGCCTTCGTGAATGCACACAAACATACAGAAACACACAGAGAGACACACATCTCACCTACACAAAGGACTAAATCATTCACTTGGCACGGAGTTAGTTCCTTTTGTATTCATCCTTTGCTGCTCATCACACAGCACAGCCCTGACATTTACACATAGAGGAGGTTTGGTGGCTGTTCTCTGAATAAGTAAATAAACAACAGGAAAAATGCCTTTTAAAATTCTGACACTTCTTAAGCCCTGCCTCTCTCTTCAGTTGCTATATGCCATGCCTTTACAGTGTGCTAAAACATATTTGTGCATATTTTGAGTTTGTCTAAGGGCCAAGAAATCTGAAATCTTTTTTCTATAGTCTGACTTGGCCCCAGAAGTTGACAAAAGCATCATCTCATTAGAGGCTATTTGAATAGAAATTATAGGTTTGTTCTTGGAGTGTAGACTTGAGAGCACTTCATAAGACAATGACTGCTAAATATCTGAAGAGGAACACCCTTATTGGTTTCTAAAAGCCCATCTCAGGTCAAAGTAACCTAAATTCCTCTCAATACAATTAGAACTTCAATAGGATGAGAGAAACAACAAGCTTCTAAGAACATGGGAACCTTGAAGGAATGATAAATAGCACCACTGAAGGTCCTAGAGGGCCATAGGGGATGGTAGAAAATTATAGATGGTAACACGAAGCATATAGAGTACAAAGTCTCCCAGGCTGAGTGGAGAATAGTCAGCTAGCCTCCCCTTCAAGAGAGAAGGAAGAAATACAGAGCAGTCAGCTTCCTCTGGGTTCCTCCTTTCGTATTTCTGCACCACCTTCTTGTTTCTTGTCCATTTAACACACACATACACACACAGGAGAAAGAGACAGACAGATACAGAGACAAATAGACAGACACACATGAGAGAGACAGACAGAGAGAGAGAGTGAGTTACTTATCACTTTGTCTAATTTCTTAAACCATGTCCAGTAGTCAAACCAGGAATGTGAACGTATGGTGTGGTGAGGCCAGAGGAAAACAAGGGAGAGTGACTCACATTGTAAGGGGCAGCTATGTTGAGGTCTTTGTAAAGGATACCTCTGTCTCCCAGACCCAGAGCTCAGGCATTCCAATCCTTGTTTGCTCTGGAGAAAAAAAAACAAAGAGAAACACTCCACTGACCTGGCTGTCTAAATTACTAGTGGCCAATGGTATAGTGATCTTCACTACATTCATGGACAAGAGACTGAACCCTAACCCCAGACCCCAGACTGATTCCTGATCCAGCCCAGACTGGATCCCAAAATGATCCCTCCCCTGTGCTGAAGACTGGCCATCTTCTTCTCTAACCACCTTGTCGTCAATTTGTCTCCTTTATCATACGAATCACAGTGAAGGAAGACCAAGATGAGGTCTGATCCAGCTACCCCTCCCAGATGCAGGATAAGAGCTTATTCCAAATAAGATTAATTAAATCTATGAAGAAAAAAATGAATGAATGAATGAATGAATGAATGAAGAAACTGGTTCTAAGTGAAGATGTTGACACATCCTGGTCTTCCAGTAACAAGCCAATATCTCAAGGCACCGGGACAGGTCTGTTTTCCCAGTGTCCATCACTCCTATCTATTCCCAGGAGCTTCAAGCTCTTTTTCTGGCGACTTATCAATATTCCTGTCATTGAGCTTAACTGCATAGTGGGCTGCTCCTCTAGAGTTAAATGACAGGCAATTGAAAACTAATGAGGTGAGAAACGCTCCCACTGTGAGAGCATTGGTGTCCACAGCTGAGCTAGTCACACCTCTGGTACTCAGGAGAGGTCTCCTGAGGTCCCCACATGAGGAGATGGCAGCAAGGTAGAAAAACAGAAGACGTTAGGCTTGGGATGATGACAGGAGTCCTACTTCCTGTTTGTCATTGTTCCACCAGTTAAAGAGGTGACCTGCAGGATACCTATAGCTCTACTTCATAATTAATGATCCAGGAAATTCTCAAAAGTGCAAAGTATGAATTCCACCCCAGATTCTCTCACTGTGGGAAGCAGAATCTGGATTTTTTTTAAAAAGGGGTTTGGTTTGTTTGTTTGTTTGTTTGTTTTATTATGTGCATTGTTGTTTTTCCTGTGTGCGTATCTGGGTGAGGATATAGGGTTCCCTGGAACTGGAGCTACAGACAGCTGTGAGCCGCCATGTAGGAGCTGTGGTCCTCCGTAAGAGCAGCGAGTGCTCTTAACCACTGAGTCATGTCTCCAGTCGCTTTAAACAGTTTCCAATAAAAGGTTGCAGCTGAAATAATTACTGCCAGGGCCAGAGTTCTATCTTAAGAACAGGGAAACTGTGATCTGAGAGCCATAAGCAGGTCACGATTTACTTCGGAAAATAAGGGTGCATGGGTACACAGCCATACCTCTCCATGAGCATGCTGCCTGTGGCGCCTTTCGCCCTGCAGTGGTAGAGTTGACTGTGGCCCCCAATGCCTAAAATACTTGTTTTTCAAGTCCACCTTCCATTACCTCCATTGCAATTACTCCATCCTCCCCACTGCTACTCTCTCCCAATTTCATGTGTGTGTGTGTGTTTCTAACCCACTAGGTGCACTTAGTGTTGCCTGTATGTTCATGGCTATAGGCACATGTACTACAGCGTGGGTAGCCTCTCGGGGGCCTCATCCTTAAAGAAAACTGACTCCACTTCTCCCAGCAGCCATCAAGGTCAATAGCTCCTCAGTTAGTGATGGGGACTTCATAACCACCTCGGCCTCCATGCTGGGACTTTGTCTGGCTTAGCTTTGCATCCTGTCCCAACCCCGGTGAGTTCACATGGGCAAGCACTCTGTCATGTCTGGAAAACAGCCTCTGGCTCCTCATCTTTCTACCCCCTCTTCTGAGATGATCCTTGGGAGGGAGAGAGTGATATAGATATTCCATTGAGGATCAAGGCTCCTTGTTTGAAATGTCAACATCCCCACCCCTGTCAACAAAGGACGATAAAATAGTGTGAAAAGGGAGAGAGGGAAACAAGCTTGTGGGGAAGGGGACAGCAATTCTAAACTCCAAAGGCTTAAAGATTCAAAACTAAGCAAGCAGAATCACCAACTCTGGGGTCCAGCCAGGGTACCTGTGGACAGAGATCACCCAAGATCATCTTCATTATCAATCACTCTGTGGACCTGAGACCTCTTTGTCTCAGGAAGCAGACCATCTGCCTTGTGCTATAGACAGAGCTGACAGTGTGACAGTGTTCATATGGAAGACAAGGGTCCCAGCCTGGTGGGTCCAGAGTGGCTAGCTGGGCATGCATGAGCATTAGCCCGTTGTGATGCTCAGAGCCCCCTCCGCGAGCCATCTGTGCCAGGCCCGCTATCTTCCCAGCTTTCCATGTCCACCAGGGTATGTTACCCCAGATGTTCAGGAGCAAACGGCAGTCAACACCAGGAGTCCAGGCAGATTTGCATTACTTAAAACTGACTTGAAACACACGTACATGTCAATCAATGTAATCTGTTCAGCTGGCAAATGAAACCAGGCCTCGGGGAAATTGCAGATCAAACATATCCACCAGGAACCAAACAATCTGGGGGCTTTGTCTGAAATAACTGTCGGTGCCAGGGAGTTGGGGTCATGTGGCCTCCCACAAACATATGACACCAGGGCATTGGAAAAGAGAACAGCCCCCTACACAAGCAAACTGTGACTTCATTCTAACGCTGTATCAAAGCATATTTTTCTTTTTTATTGATTTTATTGAGCTATACATTTTTCTGTTCCTCTCCCTTCCTCCTCAACCCTCTCCCATCGTCCCTATGCACCCAATTTACTCAGGAAATCTTGTCCTTTCCTACTTCCCATGTAGATTAGATCCATGTATGTCTCTCTTAGGGTCCTCATTGTTGTCTAGGTTCTCTGGGTTTGTGAATTGTAGGCTGGTTTTCTTTGCTTTATGTTTAAAAGTGAGTGACTACATATGATATTTGTCTTTCTGGGTACATATGATATTTGTCTTTCTGGGTCTGGGTTACCTCATTTAATATGATGTTTTCTAGATCCATCCATTTGCTTGCAAAATTCAACATGCCATTTTTTTTCTGCTATGTAGTACCCCATTGTGTAAATGTATCACATTTTCCTTATCCATTCTTTGGTGGAGGGGCATTTAGATTGTTTCCAGGTTCTGGCTATGATAAACAATGCTGCTATGAACATAGTTGAGCACATGTCCTTGTGTTACAACTGAGCATCCTTTGGGTATATACCCAAAAGTGGTATTGCTGGGTCTTGAGGAAGGTTGTTTCCTAATTCTCTGAGAAATCTCCATACTGATATCCAATGGGGCTGTACTAATTTTCACTCCTACCAGCAATGCGGGAGTGTTCCCTTTACCCCACATCCTCTCCAGCATAAGTTGTCATCAGAGTTTTTGACCTTGGCCATTTTTACAGGTATAAGATGGAATCTCAGAGTTGTTTTTGATTTGCATTTTTCTAATGGCTAAGGATGTTGAGTGTTTCCTTAAGTGTCTTTCAGCCATTTTAGATTCCTCTGTTGAGAATTCTCTCTTTAGGTCTGTACTCCTTTTTCTTTATTGGATTATTTGTTCTTGAGTTCTTTGTATGTTTTGGAGATCAGATCCTGTTCCATGTAGGGTTGGTGAAGATCTTTTCCCATTCTGTAGGCTGCCATTTTGTCTTGTTGACCGTGTCCTTTGCTTTACAGAAGCTTTTCGGTTTCAGGAGGTCCAATTTATTAATTGTTTCTCTCAGTGTCTGTGCTACTGGGGTTATATTTAGGAAGTGGTCTCCTGTGCCAATGCATTCCAGTGTACTTCCTACTTTCTTTTCTATGAGGTTCAGTGTGGTTGGCTTTATGTTTTAATTTTTTTGTACACATGGACCAGTCTCAGGTCTGCATGGAAACCCAGAATCACTCAATAATTAAGGGGCACTTCATTGCCTACTTCTATCTCCGCTGTCCCCTAATTTCAATATTAAGTTTGCCACCAGTCAGCAAAGGATGGGACAGCCACCTGCCTACTGGGTGTCTCTGGCCTCACAACCCACCCTCACGGGGGACATGGCTAGGTTTTGCATGCTGAGGATCACAACAATCCACTGAAGAAGGGTAGGTCAATGACACTCTAATGGCGAGACCCTCAAAGCAAGGCAGAGGTGAATTCCCACAATCTACTTTCCTCCCTGCCTCCACTTACCATTTCCCTACCATGCTGGCTGAGGTCACAACCCCAAACTTCTACACCCAGTCTTGCATCTAAACCTCTATGCTTGCAGGAACCTGAACAAAACAGCAGGAGTCAATCCCCCTCCCACGCCCTTCTCACTGGAGCCCAGACCCTGATCACTTCTGATCCAGAGTAAGTGACCAGCAAGGACTCAGACTGTGGCCCCAATAGTGTCATAGTGTCTGGCGATGCTATGATAGAATCAGTGCATTTCTCAGCTCAGCATCTTGTAAATAATCTCAGCTCCTCGCCTGTGTGATGCATTTACAGGAGCTAGGCGAGCTATCGTTCTCCCATTTACTTCTCGCCAGGTGGCATTGATGCGGGCTTTTCTCCGCCTAGTTGAGCTGGTGCTTCTCAACAGGGAGTGCTATTTTCATAAATTTGTGTTTTTGGATCACCCACAGCTCAAAGCCCTGCTTTTGGTGTGTCAGTAATAACTGGCGGGTCTCTCTCAGGGGCACAGTGACTCAATCATAGGCACAGTAGGCCTTGCTCTAAGCACAGCACTGCAGCTCAGCCCACACGCTCCTCTGTGATTCAGGACCATGAGCATCTTCTGATCCTCCCAGAGCTCCAGCCGCCGCCCCCGAAATGTCTCTCTGTGTAATTAAATAGACAACTAAATTCAACTTACAGCTAGAAAACGATGTAATTCTTCACAAAGAGAAGTCACTGGGATGCTGGGGGTCAGAGGGCACACTGTGTCGAAGCTGTAGAAAAATGGTGACTAAGAAAATATCTCCATTGGTACAGTGCTTGACGGTGAGTGGAAGAAGGAAGGCCTGGTGTCCAAAACCGGCATGAGCAAGCCAGGAGTGATGGCGTGAACCTGTAACCCCAACACTGAGGAGACAAAGACAGGTGAGTCTATGGGTCCACTAGCCAGCTAGTCTGGCTTAATCGGAAGCTATGGGCTGCTGAAGACCCCTGACTCAAAAAGCAATACAGTGAACAGCACCTAGGAATGACTTCCAAGTTTGTCTACACACGAACAGGTGCTTCCCCTCCCCCCCCCCCAAACACACAAATGAAGGAGCTAGATGAGGGGCACACCACCAAGATTCCGTGTCTACATAGGGAAACTGCCCAGTGTACAGATCCCAGAACCGTTGAAAACACAGAACGCAGAAAGAGTTCTTTAGTTCAAAGCTGAGCCCTCCTATTCCCAGATTTATGACCCAAGGCAAGCAGACACTCAGTATTCAAATAAGAAAATATGGCTTGTGAGTTCCTTTTCATCAACTGCGGCCAAAATATCAGACACAAACAAATGAAAGGTGCTATTTTAGCTCACATTTCAGAGGGTTTGGTCTACCATGGCTGGAAAGGCATGATGGGGCAGCAAGTTCATATCAGGGCAGGGCAGGAGCAGAGAAATCAGAATGCCAGCACCTCTGGCTTTATCCGTTAATCCCATGCAGGACCCTATCCAGGGTAAAGGGTCACCCACACTCAGGACAGTCTTTCTCCCTCAGACGTCAAGAAATATCCCCATAGACACACATAGACGGTGTGCCTCTTCTAAATTCAGTCAAGTTGCTAAAAGAGATTGCCCATTCCGTCTACCTAGAGAACTTAAAACTCATGCTTGTATGAAAGTGAGTGTTTGAGAAAGATGTCCATTCTCTTGAGGAGATCAGGTGTCCCACGCAGCAAAATCTGCTCTTCCAGAGATCAATAAAAGGGGACATGTCTCTCTCCCACTCACAGAAGAGTTGTTCAAAGGCAGAAATGGCAAAGGGACATTGTTGAGACCCACATAGTGATAGTGAGAGAAGGTTATTTGGGGTGTTCATTAAACACTGGTGGAGGGTTTGGAGAATTTGGTGATAGGATATGGGGGAAAGAATCCACATTGGGCCTGTAGATGGGGGCTCAGAGCCGTTCTATTCCATGTGGACCTACAACATGAGGCTGCCTGAGTAAAGAAGGCTGGTGGGGGTCACAGAGACCTCTGAGTTATAATTAATGAGGACTTGGGAGGAGCACCACACAGGGAGCATTGGCCTGCCTCCTGCTGTGCCTTTGTCAACTTGCAAATGGATTATAATTGCCAGCCTTCCCTTCCCTTTCTTTAGAATGAGATTGCCCAGGGCACTTCTGAGTTGCTCCTCAACCCTGAAATCCCATGTGGAGAGTCTCAGAACCCCATGGGATGGTGGTAGTACTTGTGGAAAGTATATATTTCTGAGTCAAGGCCCCACCAGAAAATGTTTACTTTAGGTCTGGTCATCTGCATTTTCCAAAGTCCCCAAGAACTCACTTAGAAGAATACCTTGGGGAAAGGGAAGCATTGTTAGTTTGGGTTGGGGAGTGACAATTTTGGGGCAGATGGTTTTTAGAAGTTGTGTTTGTAGACTTCCTTTCTAAAGTCTGTTTGTTGAACTTGTCTACCGCCTGGCAGTTGTTAAGGCATTAACAGAGGGGCTTATGGTTTGATTGCTAAGTAACAAACTACCTGTCCTAAAACTTAGTGGCATTTTGTTATGTTCATGCACTCTACAAAGAGAAGGATGGTGAATGATCTCTGTTCCTTGATAGCTGGGGCTTTAATTGGGAACTCTGGAAGGCAAAAGATCAGGTTATTAGTGATTGGTATCACCTGGAGGCATCTTACTTACGTATCTGATGTTATTATGACAGTTGTCCTGAACTCCCCCACAACATGGTAGCCTTGGCCTTCTTACACAGTGGCTCAAGGCACAAATATGAGTGTCTCAGAAGAACCAGGAAAGAAATTGTCACTGTGAAAACCACATGGCTTCGCCTTCATCCTACTCTGCAAGTAAGCCAGTCACTTAGGTCAACCATGGTTCAGAGAGAAGGGACACAGACCCTACCTCTCAGTGTAAGGAGCATCAGAGAGTTCAGAGGCATGCTTTAAAAACGCTTCCATGGCAGAACCAGATTGTGAGCCTATAAGAAGAGCTGACTTCCCACCAAGAAAACAACCAAGCACTGATTTGGTTGTGAATCCTGCTGGGCCTTTTCTTCACCCCTTCAGAATGCTCCCTTTCTCTGGAGTGTTGTTTGCTGTTGCTGGTTTTAGCAAGGAAGAGCCACATAGGTTGGAACCCCCCAGGACTTCTACCCTGCCTCCTACTGTGATCTCCTGGGCCGGATTTTGAAATTTGAATTTTGAAATTTCCATTCCCATCTTCTCCAGAGCAAGGCCCTGAACGACTGTAAACACTGGGAAAACATGGTTAAGAGAAATTTACAGAGTTCAGAGAGAGTCCCAGAAACAGTCATCAGTTAAAATGTGAAGCCTTTCCTCAGTGTATAAAGGTAACAGTCACGAGCCTACAGGGTCACAAGGACCCACTGTCATCCAGAAAAGAAGATTGGTCTATCTTCTTGGTGAGCCAACAAGCACAGCTGTTTAGTGATTCCACCTTGGGGAACCACACTACCTATCCACATTAGCTTTCCACAGAGAATGGGCAAAGGAAGCCAATATACATCACCAGATGGCCATGGAACAGTGCAAGGGGGCTGGTCATGTGATCAGAATATGTGACAAGCTGGATGGAAGGTCCTGGTAGTCTAGCTTTAGAAGAGTCCTGGACCCTGAAGTTGATCAGCACTGGGACCACACCCTCGAAGTGGTACACATTCTCAACCAAAAACCCATGCCTCTCTCTCTCTCCAGGCATCACTGTGGGAGAGAACAAGGCTGGGCTTAGTACCCTCTCCCCACCCCATTGTGTCCCAGTCCTGGTCTCAATGCTGCTGTATAGCCAAGATAGTAACGGACACTTAGAGCAAACATTGATGGGCTACGCTGATCCCAACAAGTTACTTGTCTACACTATTTTCAGATTGGAGAACCTTGGCAAGGCTTGGTAAGAATTAGTCAAGATGACATAAGTCAATGTCGAGCATACATGTGCCAATTTATATGACATTCTGACAGTATCAAGAGCTTTATCTCATTGCACAGAATGCTGGGACCAGCTACCATGGCTACCCTAGAGGAAATGAGGACTCTATCAGAGAGGTGCTGGGTCCCTCGGGCACACTTCTGTTGCTTCAGGCAGATTCAGGAATTCTGTACCTCCCTTCCTAACCTACCCCCAACACACTTACACACACACTTTCATACAGTACCCTTTTGGATGCATACAGCACCCTTTTTGATGCATACATGTAACCAGTACAGTCTTCCTCAGCCTAACAAAGCGAACTGGTCAAAAGTCAATACAGGTTTTAATTGCAGGATCCACACTGAAAGAATGCTGGTGGGAGATGAGGAAGGAAGAACAGCCCTTGATGGGTGCCTGTAATGAGGTGTCACTGATCCCCACTGTAAGTTGTTCATAAACATGGCCGCATATCTGCAACTGTCAGCATCCCCGCCAGAACTTAATGAGCTGCTCTTCCCTGCCCCAGGGTTAATGTCAGAAGCTGATCATGTTCTCCGCTGAGATAGGCAATGCCTAATGGTCGGTGAGTTTCATCCGCAGATATCCCCATTCTCTGAGGAAATGCATTGTCCCAAAACTCCTGGCAAGATGCACGCTGCTTTTCCCAGCTGAGCCTCCTAATGCCCACCAAGCGCATTACAGAGCTCCTCACCTGTAGCCTCTTCCCTTAGCGCATGCGTGTGGATAAGAAGATTAGCCAGGCCTGAGCATTAGCTCCAGAGTGAAATGATTAAGACAAGGGGCTCAGCATCTGCCTCTTCATGGCTGACTCCTCTGTCGCTGTTCACAGTCCAGGTGACAGTATCTTATCCTCAGGCAGCTCATCTGAGATTTGGGAGCAATAACTGTGCTGGGAAAAAAATAAACAAATAAAAATAAAAACACCTTTCCCCTTGGAGAGACACTGCACTGCGTGGTTCCACACTGGCTCCAAACAGCTGAAGCAGAGAAGCAGGTGATCACAGGACAAGAGACCTTCCTGAGACCTAACTGAAGATTCTGATCAACCAGTAGGCAATGAGAATTGACCAATGGGTTCATTTTTGGCCAGTCATGAATGTGAGCTGCAATTCTTCATTAGCACATAACATTCTTTCCTAGCACCCCCCCCTCTCTCTCTCTCTCACACACACACACATACACACACACACACACACACACACACAGATGCACACATGCACACACGCACATATGCACGCAATCACTTGTGCATACTCCATTGTGTTTTCCTTTCTGGGAGCCTCTCTATGGCATTGTTTCTCCCATTGAATGTTAAATACTCTGTGCTCACTTTCACCATCACAGAGAGGCCTTAGTATCCACCAACAGTTCATCCCACTTCAACAGCATTCACTAATGATGACCTCCTGGAAATGTCCTTATCCCCAGGGTCTGTTAGGGTACATGGCAACGAAGTAAGGTCGAAAGTTTGCTAATCAGATTACTGAGCCTGCAGGGAGTGGTCCAAGTGGATCCAGTGTAATTGTGGCCATCTTTCAAGAGTGAAGAAGTGAAGAGGGAAGATGGTTTTAAAGATAGAAAGAACAAGGAGCTTGTAGGCAGCTTCTAGAAGCTGGGGAAGGGGAAATGTGCCTTTCCCTTTAGCTTCTACAGATGGCTGACTGCTTACTCCTTAGTGGGAGCACATCAGGCTTCTTATCTTAGATTTTCAATGTAATAAATTAAGGACATTGAGCTTATAATTCATGTTCCTAGAGAAGCTAAATAAGAAGGTGAATCCAAAGACAAACACATAGGCATCCTCATGAATATTAACCTTCATCAGGCAATGAAAGGAGACAGAGACAGAGACCCACATGGGAGCACCGAACAGAAATCTCAAGGTCCAAATCAGGAGCAGAAGGAGATGGAGCACGAGCAAGGAACTCAGGACCACGAGGGGTGCACCCACACACTAAGACAATGGGGATGTTCTATTGGGAACTCACCAAGGCCAGCTGGCCTAGGTCTGAAAAAGCATGGGATAAATCCGGACTAGCTGAACATAGCGGACAATGAGGAATACTGAGAATTCAAGAACAATCGCAGTGGGTTTTTGATCCTACTGCACGTACTGGCTTTGTGGGAGCCTAGGCAGTTGGGATGCTCACCTTACGAGACCTGGATAGAGGTGGGCAGTCCTTGGGCTTCCCACAGGTCAGGGAACCCTGATTGCTCTTCGAGCAGATGAGGGAGGGGGACTTGATCGGGGGAGGGGGAGGGAAATGGGAAGCGGTTGCGGGGACGAGGCAGAAATCCTTAATAAATAAATAAATTAAAAAATAAAAAAATAAAGTATTACAGGAAGTTAAAAAAAATAAATTTGTGTTGATATAAGCCTCCAAGACCATGGTGACAGCAGCAATAGGATATGAATATAACCACGTCTCTCATTGGGGGTCTTTGTAAGGATTAATGGAGTTCTTATAGGTCGTGTCTAAGGCCACCAATGTGGTGACACATGCCCAAAATCCCACCACCTAGGATGTAGAAGCAGGCATATCTCTGAATTTGATGCCAGCCTGGTCTACACAGTGAATTCCAGGCCAGAGAGGGCTATCAAAAAATGGATTATAATTGTGATTGTTTTATCAACTCTTCATTATAGAGCTTTCTATCTTCTCCCTGCTTGTGGCCATTCCCAAAATTTAACCCTGGCCAGCAGAGTTGGAGAAACAAGAGCTGACCTTTACCAAGTATTTCCCATAACTAAGCACTAGACTGGGCACCAGGGCCAGCACCTTATACGTGTTCTTTCAGATGGCGTGTGTCTGGAATGACTTCATCTGGAAACCAGAACAAGCCCAAGCTTAAAGTGTTCATAAAATCCAATTACAGATCATCAACCATTTAGGGCATCCATTCCCAGTACCTAGTTCTTCTCCAAACATCATCTGGGTTTGATGTTTTTACAATAGCCATCTGCCAAGGGTACTGAGAAGACCTCTTTTCTATCCAGGCTCCCAAGCCCTTGGCCCACTTTTCAGCCTGGAAACCAAACACTCTCTGTTGTCCTTATTCATCTGTCTCTTCAGTTCATGGTGACCACCCCCAGGAGGAGGACAACAGCTGTTCTGTTGATCCCTCTGTCCTAGTGCCTGGTTTTGACATGTGGATCTCAGTAAGACTTCGTTGACATGAATGAGAGGCGAGATTACAAATCAGTTTTATTTGTTCCTCTAAAGTGAAGATCTCTCCGCCAGAAGGCTGAGATGAACAGGTTGGGCCTTTTCCATTGCTCACCCTCATCCTAGCCCTGTCCGCTGCTGTCATATCTGGTTTCTCTGGCAACTGCCACTGGAGCTTAAAACAAATCTCCTTAAACTACTTGATGATGAATAAATCAATTGCCCCACTTGGTTGAGAGATGATCATATTGGCTTGTGCATTGGTAAGGATAAAACTAGACTTTGTTGTGATAAAAAAGAAATAATCCTGAAGTCAGTGGCTTAGCAGAGCAGATGTCCGTTTCTCAGTTGCAATGCTTGTCCACAGTGGTCCATCAAGGGGGCTCTGCTCCATATAGTCACCTAGGAAGCCAGCGAGTTAGAAACGTCAGCATCTTGTACCTGCACAACCTGGAGCACATGACTTCCTGGGTCACCACATAGGGGCAAAGGGAGAACACAGGGGCCTCACCTTATTCGCCTCTACTCTGTATTTCAGCCCAAATGTGTTGCAACTTATCTCTATATAGTCCAATCGTTAAAGAAGATTACAAATCCTATATAATTGCAAAGAAAGCTGGGAAACGGATTATCTTATGGGTTCATCAGGAGGAAAACATGGCCAATATCATTTACACAAGAAATATAATTAAGATGCCTCCTTAAAGGAAGGTTGTGTCTACAACAGTGTGTCCAAAAATACAATGGAGAATATTACTTTGGCTTTTTGCTTAAAATTAAGATTCTTTTTTTTTCAACATAACGTTTTTATTGATTATTTGGGAATTTGACATCATGCACATCCCGTTCATACTCACT
Organism: Microtus oregoni; assembly: GCF_018167655.1. NCBI lineage: Eukaryota > Metazoa > Chordata > Mammalia > Rodentia > Cricetidae > Microtus > Microtus oregoni. The sequence continues at coordinate 8,420,728 of NW_024543079.1, forward strand.
TCCCAGTCCTCCCATGTCTGCCCCCACCCTATAACCTCCTCAAACACACACAAAAGCGAAGAAGGGGGATGGAGAGGTGACTCTGTGGTTAAGAGAACCAACCAGCTCCTCTTCCAGAGGACCTGGATTCAATCCCCAGCATCCACACAGCAGCTCACAATTGTATAGCTCCAATTCCAACAGATCTGGCACCCTCACACACACACACATCTAGGCAAAACGCCAATGCACACAAAATAAAAATAAATAAATAAAACTCCCAGTGGCCAGTCCCTTAAAGAAAACTGAGCCCTTCCCCACACGCACCTGTTCAGGGAGGCTGCTCCTTCATTTCCACCTGCCCAGACCATGAAATAATCACTCAGAAACTTTATTATTTGCAATACCATTTAGCCAATAGCTTAAGCTAGCTAGCTCTTATATCCTAAACTAACCCATCTCCATTATTCTGTGTATCACCACGAGGTTGTGGCCTACTGGCAAAGTTTTGATGGAGGCATCTGTCTCCAGAGGTGTCTGTCTCTGACTGTGGCTCCATGGCTTCCCTGACCCCAGCTACTTTCTCCCAGCATTCAGTTTAGTTTTCCTGCCTAGCTCTATCCTGTTAAGCCATTGGCCAAAATCAGCTTCTTTATTAAGTAATGGCAATAAAGCATATTCACAGCATACAGAGGGGGAATTCCACATCGCCTCTCCTTTTTTGTCTAAATAAAAAAGGAAGGTTTTAACTTTAACATAGTAAATTCACATATAACAAAACAGGTATTAAGCAAGAATTATGGTTACAATATTTATATTTATTTATCTTTTATCATAACTAAAGAAAACTATGATTATAACTATCTATCCTTCAACTTCATCAAAGACCCCAGAAGGATATAATATTACCTAAGTTAACAAGAAGTACATTGGAAGCAATTTCCAAAACTCTATAGTTGACAGAAACATCTTGCTTCCTGGACAGTCATCCAAAGTTCTTCTGTATCATTAGAGCATCCATCTTCAGCCTACAGGCCCATAGTATCTGCCAGACTTTTCCATAAAGCAGGAAATTTGAAGATCTGTTCTGCCTTTAAAGGCAAAGTCCATCTGTGAACTGCAGAATATCTGGCAGACTCTTTCATGAAGCAGGAACTTTGAAGGATGGTCTCACCTTTAGGCAAGTTTAGTAGTCATTTTTCTGTGGGTCCTGCATGTCCAGTTCATACAGCATAGCATATCCCTGCCAGAAGCCCTCAGTTGTGGAAAGCTACACTTCAACATCCTGAAATCACAATTTTTAAGAGATCTCTTTAGTTGTTTCCTGTCTAGGCTGTTTCTTGGGGGGGGGAAGGTTAAGTGATAACCCACAGTCTGTCCAAATGTCATTGACTTAATGGATCAAGCTCTCATAACAGGAGGGGGCAGCAGGGTTGTCACAGAAACCTTCTAGGTTCCTCTTTCTCAACTGTGAGTCTGCAGTCATCAACACCACTGAAAAAGTAACTTCCTTGCCCTTTACAGTCAACTGGAGTATAGATCATGGACTTCCACATGGTGGTGACAGCAAGGACCATGGACATTCACATGGGCTCTGGCATCAGCATGTGTCACAGGCCTCAGTATGGTTTCTTGAGCTAGAGATGTAGCTCCATTGATAGACTGCTTGCCTAATGTACACAAGGCCTTGTGTTTAATTCCTAGCACTTTATAAACCAGGCATAGGGTATCCACCTATAACCCTAGCATGGAGGAGTGAAGGGAAAGGAATCAGAATTTCAAAGTCACTCTCTACTACATAGAAAGTTTGAGGCTAGCCTTGATTACATGAGGCACTAATTTTTTTTACTGACTTTATTTTTAAAACCCTCACATTCTTGAGCTGAGAGCATAGTTGAGTGGAAGAACACTTGCCTATCTTGAGGCCCTGGGTATCATCACCAGCATCAGAGGGATTCAAAGTCTTTGTTTGCACTTCTCCAGACTCTTGACTTGATTTGGTAGAATTTAAAAAAGCCTAGACTTTTTTGTTTTTTTTTTTTGCACATTTCTCAGGCAATGGGGGTTCTGTGTATACACTATGAGAAGTAATGTACAATGATTGGGTCCAGTCAGATCGACCAATTTCTTTTAAGATAGGTCGGCCCATGGAAGTGGTCATGATGCACGCTCTCAGGGCCTGTGTCTCACATACATTTCTCTAAAATGCAGTGAGCTTTGGTAACCTAGAACCATATATTTGGCAGAGTTCTCTTAAAGGGAGATGTCATGTTTATTCTGCTTCAGATATTCTCAAAGGGCAAATACAGCTTAAGACTTGTAAAGTACGTTAAAGAGACTGCTTCAGCCAGGTGATTAGCTGTCCTGTGCAGGTACCTGTTCAGTTGTGAGGACTGTGGTCCTGGGCAAAGTGTTCTGTAGCTATTCCCTCCTAATTGAAATGTTCTCTCCTTGAAGGAGAGGGAAGCTCATAAGATCCAATAAGTGAATAAAACCTACATGGTCCAAGAAGATCCTGAAGCCTACAAGATTTCCAAGAGCCCTCTGACAGTTACAAAAGCAGTAACAATTGCTGCAGAGATGAGACTCTCTGCCTAGCACAGCTATCTAAAATTCTTCAAGAACTCCAGACATTCAGCTCTCATGAGTCACCTCCAGGCAGGCTATGTTTTTTGGTGAGACACCTGCCTCTGAGTTATCCATATTTCTATAAATAACCTCTTGACTCATACTTCTACAAGTAGCAACTTGGTTGGCCAAGATAAGTGAAGAATCTTTTCTTTGGTCTGTGATCAATGCCTTGTCTGGGGTCAAGGACATTTGTCTACTTCTCTCTGGGAAAATTCACATAGCAACAAGCTCTGGGAATCAGAAAATAATCCAAATATCTGTAGAGATAAAAACATTGATGTGTTTTAAAATTGATACAATGGGTTAGCAAGATAATGTCCCTGAGGAGAGGTACCTTATTTCATGCAACACATGAAGACATCAGCATTTAACTTCGCAGCATCTGGTCTGATGAAAGTGCTTTCCCTGACAGAGAACAGATCTAATGGGCTGCTGTGCACCTCGCAGCCAGTATAAGCAAGATTCTGAAGATAACACAAAAGACAGAAGTGACTGTGATGAAGAGGAGAGATGAAGAAAGAGGAATCAGGCTGACAAATACCCGAAGGGAGAATCCTTGGAAAGGGAATGAATGATACCAGGATAAATAATGTTTAGTTTATTAGGTGTGTTTGCTGCATGGATGCAACCGTACTCACCTCCAAGAAACACTCCAGGGCTCACCAATGCTTGGTGGGGTAGACTTTGTTTGTGGAGGGTCTAAGTCCTGTGTCAAGAATATAAAGCCAGTTCAAGGAAAGCCCTTCTTCCAGCTTTACACGGACACTCTGCAGCCTAGAGGTACTGACGTAGTTCCTGGAGAGCTGCCGCGCCTGGGTGCGCAGAGGGACAGAGAGTATGGAGAGACAGCATAGAGCCTCACCTGGCAGGACTGTGACACAGCCATCAGTAGTACAGGCTGGGACCTGTGGCACTTGTTGATAAATGCAGGTCAAGGGGCAGCTAGGATCGCCTCCAGTGTTAGAATGGGGGCTTGGAGGATGTACACAGGCGGAGAGGTGCTGAAAATCCATGGCAATTTGGACCACACCATCCGTGTAAACAAATGGGCATAGGAATAAAGTAGTAGTTACAGCAATAATGAATACTAAAAAACATGTGGCCCTACTATGTGTTCATCTTATACTTAGCACTTTACATATATTAAATTATCCACCAAATGATGTGGTTATATTTTTACTTCATTTTCTGGAAACCTGAGACCTGAAAGATTGAATTACCCAAGGTTATGCAGCCAGCACTGGCAGAGCCATGATTTGAATTTAGGCAGCATGCCTTCAAGGTCTATGTTCTAAGCCACTGCCCTTTAATATATGTAAAAGTGTTTTACTAAATAAATTGTAAAGTGCTGAACAATGCAATGTATCACTAGGCTCCTGGCTGTCTGGACAAGGTATTAAAGCAGAAGAAAGTAAGAGGGGAAAAAAAAACACAAGTAAAGAACTGAAAATGCAATTTGAAGAAATTGCCACTTAACCTATGACCTCCCCCTAGGTGGGAAGAACTATACATCATGTCCAGCATTCCAAGTGTGCTTCCCAATACCAACTGCTGACACAGGTTCTTCTAACTATCGCAGATAACAGACACTACTCAGTCCTTAGAAGTCTCTAAGAGCAAGACCAATGGCCCTGTTATACCCAGAGCATTACATAGCTGGATGCAGAAGATAGGAATGGAGGCATGCAGGTTGGACTCATTCAGCACTAATGGATAGCAGAGTCTCAGTTAAAGGGGACAATCATCCAAGAGCAACACAGAGACATGACCCAAAGGTGCCAGCAGAACAAAATATTGACATACCTATAACTGAGATTCCTATCATAGAAATATGAACAGTACTCCTAAATATTCTGACCAAGTTTATAGTTTCGCCCACCAGAAACGTCCTAGTACCAGATGCAACTGAAAACCCCTCCTCCAAGTATCAAGAGCTCAAAGGGGAATTACACTGTGTCATAGCAGGCTGGGACCCAGGAGAGCAGCTCAGTGTGGCCCTATGTCTTTGCCGGATATGGAAGATACCTAGGCAGAATGCGAAACAGGCTTTTCTGATTCCTGTAACTACATTTAGTCTTTGTTGATATATTTATGTCAAATCATGATCATCACACTTTCCTATAATTTAGGATGTTTTCTTCCAAACACATTAAATTAAACACATGTTATTGCTAAGAAACGGAGTTCTCAATTTGAACTGTTTTGCACTCATTTCTTGAAATATCTCAATGACATTTCATCGTGAACCACAAAATTGGCTCTGATGGTTTTCCTGTGAGGATCACAAGAAAAAGCAAATTAGACATCCTGGAGACACCTTTGGAGGTGGTGAGCCCTTGCCATTCACACCACAATTAGACTTCTGTTGTATTCAATAGATGTTGGGAACCCCAGAGAAACCCAAAGGGGGAATTTAGTTAAGTGGATCCCAAATTTCCCTACTTAGACTAGAAAAGACATTAGCATCCTATCCTTATCAAACTCTACACGTGAGACTAAGGACAAGTATGCCCAAAGTAGCTCTACTAATGGGCGGAAGTTGACCCTGATTACATAGTCTGTCTCTCATGCCCCCATGACTGGACTTGACGGTGGTTCTTGTGGCGTGTAAAGATGTGGCATATAAAGCACCTCCCACAAATCCTTAAGAAAATACAAAGCAAAGTGCCAGAGAGTCTCAGTGAGAAAGAATGTATGAGTTCGCTGTGTAAAATTAAGGATTTGAGTCTGGATCCCAGAGCTAATACAAAAAGTGTGATTGACATGGTCATATGCATGGCTGGTACCCAAGCATTATAAAGGGGCAGAGGCAGAGGATCACAGCACTTTGCAGGCCACAGTCCAGGGTCAGGTTCAGTAACAGACCCTTTCTGGAAATGAGGCAGGAAGTGACAGTGCAAGACACTTCTGGCCTCTACACACATACACAGATATGTGCACACATAAATACATACACACATGCACACACCTGTATATACACTATATTCACAGATATGCATATAAATACATGAGAAAGAAAGGAAAGGAGGAAGAAAGAAAGGAAGGAAGTACAAAACAAAGCATGAATAGGCAAGCCCCATGAATTGGCAACGAACAAAAGCAAACCCTGGCAAAGCTGTAGCAAGGGGGAACAACTCACGCACTAATATGCTGTCCATGGGTGTATAAATTAATTCAACCATTATTATAAGGTTTGAAATTCCTCAATAAGTTAAAAAAAAAAAGACATTCTTTTGCCAGGAGGGCCCTTCCTCTGAAAGACTCCATAGCCTCCTAAAACAGCACTGCCATTCAGGGAATGATCACACAGAGTTTGAGACTATGAAAGACATCTCAGATTCAAACTATGACGTATGAAAGAGCAAAACAGGTGTCATTTCTCTTAGCCTGTCTCCTTGCACAGATGATGTGGGATTCCTCTCTGTATGCTATGAATATGTTTTATTACCATTGGTTAATAAAGAAGCTTCTTTGGCCTATGGCAGGGCAGAATATAGGTAGGAGGAAAAACTAAACTAAATACAGGGAGAAAGTAGGCAGAGTCAAGGAGATGCCTTGTAGCTGCCAAAGGAGAAAGATGCCACATAGCCCCCCAACAACAATAAAACCACAAGCCTCATGGTAAAATATTAAATAATAGAAATGAATTAATTTAAGATGTAAAAGCTAGCTAGGAATATGCCTAAGCTAATAGACAAACAGTGTTGTAATTAATATAGTTTTTGTGTGATTATTCAGGTCCAGGTGACCTGGGATTGAGTTATGTTTTTGAAACAGCCTAGAATTTAGATCATAATAGGATTAAATCCCAGAACTTGCTGAGACCGCTTCATTTCGGTGGTGCTCAGTTACTCAGAGTCAACAGTTTATACTTGGGTTGTCGTTCAGGTTAGATGAAACCAGCCAAGTAACTGAGCCCCGAGGTTAAGGGAACATTGCACTGAGAGGTAAGTGGGGACTCTGATACAGCAGATGAAAAGCTACATGTTGTCTTAGTTAGTTTCCCCTGCCCCAATAGAACACAGGCCTCTTGTAAAATGCATTAGATCTGGGTTTTGTATAGCGTAGTTGGAAACAAAGACCTAACCTCTAAACCCTACTTTAGAATACAGGGTTACCAACATCTCATGGAACCCTTACCCCTGAGTCAGCTCCAGAATCATTCCCCATTCAAGGTCCTAAAGCTCCTACTAGATGGGAATTCAAGGAGCTAAGGATGAGCTAAGTGATCGTGCAAAAAAGGTCCTGAGTGGAGCAAATGCCCATTGTCAGAGTCTCCGAGGCTCTAAGAACTAAACTGCACTGGCCCTCAATATACTCATACTACCTCTTTAGACATAAAAAATATGAATCATTGTTCTTGAGTTCATATTTTTTTATGTCCAAAGAGGTAGTATCCTACTGCACGTACTGGCTTTGTGGGAGCCTAGGCAGTTTGGATGCTCACCTTACTAGACCTGGATGGAGGTGGGTGGTCCTTGGACTTCCCACAGGACAGGGAACCCTGATTGCTCTTTGGGCTGACGAGGGAGGGGGACTTGTTTGGGGGAGGGGGAGGGAAATGGGAGGCGGTGGCGGGGAAGAGACAGAAATCTTTAATAAATAAATAAATAAAATTTAAAAAAAATTGAACCAAAACAAAGTAGTATTCTCAAATAATTTGCACTTCTCAGAAGTTTTCAGTATAACAGGTCACCCACCATGAAGCCATGTAAATTATCTCAAACAATCCTGTCTGTTAATATACAACCCACACACATAATTCAGGGAGAAAAGATAATTGAAAGGCTACCATGCTTAACACCTACACAGAGGTTGAGACTGTCTCTCTCTCCCTGGTAACTGTCTATACCATGGAAAGAATTCCACACAAGGACCCTTGTCATAGTGAGGTTCACAACTTTCAGCCAGAATGTCAATGTACCAATATCAGTATAATAAACACAAGCGTGAACCTCTACCATGGAATATCGTGGAGCCAGGTGGGAGGTTTCATCCTTCGGAGATACTAATCATTGCTATTAATAGATACACTGACAATATCTCAACCATCTCACTGTAGGGTTTTCACATATGCAGATTATGCAACCCTAGTGCAGTAGATTGCTCCCGACATGATCCATGATGATCTGTTATTTCTTCTCTTGTATAATTTTTATGCAAGCCCCTCCCCTTGATTGTGGGCTAGATTTAATATCTTGCTTCCAATGAATAGAATGACAAAAAGGTTGAGTGCCGCTTCTGAAATTAAGTTACCAAAAACATAAGACTCTATCCTCCTGTTTTCTCTTCTCACCCTTTTTTCTGTCCCCTCCCCCCCTAGAGCACTCGCTCCAGTTCTTTTGTGGTTACCCTGACGCAGCAGCTGGAAAGGTCCACAGGGTAGAGAACTGAGGACAGGATGGTCCTAGTCAATCAGCAAGAACCTGATGCCCTCAGCCAACATCCTGGAAAGAAATGAACATCACCAACCACCACGTGAGCTCGGAAGTGAACTGAGCCTAAGCCTCTCTGATTTCGGAAACTTCCTTCTTAACCTCTGCATTATAACCATCGCTAGGCTGCAAATGAGGTCTGGGCCTTTAACAAGCTGCTTGAAAGAGAGCAAAGGTCCACTCAAGATTCATTTTTTACATCCGTGACATGAAGCACTGCCATTTTCCGAAGCTTTGCCTGAGTCTGCGTGGAGCACAGTGTCCGATAAGTCTCCAGTGAATCCCATAATCAAGCAATAAGCTACATGCATTGCATTTTATTATAACATTAGCACCAATAAAGAATGATTGGAGGAAGAATAGCATAAAAATCCCTGAGGCAGAGAGGAGTGTAGCCTTGTAATCAATTGCAGGGAAGGCTGATAAATTTATAGGCCTAAAGAGTCTGGGATTCTAAGGACTTTACAGATTCTTGAACTTTGTGTGTTTTCCTTTAGCTGGCCTACTGCATCTCTAAGAAGTGACGCCATAGGAAAGTCTGACCTCCTAAATGAACACCTCATGGTACACAGTAGCTTATTTCCAAAGCCTCCTGTGTCTCCTCTCTGTACTAACCCACATCTAGACACATGTTGCAGGGGGCTAGGAATTTTGGAGCAGCTTAACTTGGTGATTCTGGCGAAAGATATCTGTACAGTCAAGATGCCAGGCAGGTCCTGGTGATGACGGTGCACACCTTTAATCCTAGTACTCGGGAGGCAGAAGCAGGTGGATCTCTGTGAGTTTGAGGTCCAGCCTGGTCTACAGAGAGATTTCCAGGACAGGCTCCAAAGCAACACAGAGAGACTCTGTCTCAAGAAACAAACAAACAAAAAAAAAAAATGTTGCAGAACCTGCAGTTACTACCAGTCTCCACTGGAGGTGGAAGGTCAACATCCAGGCTTATCCTGGCAGTTGTATGACATGGGAAGTCCTTCTGTATATGTGTTGCTTTTACTGGTTAATGAATAAAGAAACTGCTTTGAGCCTATAGCAGGGCAGAACAGAGATAGGCAGGGAAAACTAAACTGAATGCTGGGAGAAAGAAGGCTGAGTCAGGGAGAAGCCATGTAGCCTCGTCAGAGACAGATGCCAGATAGAATCTTGCCTGTAAGCCACAGCCATGTGGCAATACACGGATTAATAGAAATTTGTTAAATAAGATGTAAGAACTAGCCAATAAGAAGTTAGAGCTAATAGGCCAAGCAGTGATTTAATTAATACAGTTTCTATGTGGTTATTCCGGGGTTGAGCAGCTGGGGACAAACAAGCAACCTCCTTACAATAGTTGTAGACAGGTTTCATTTCCTTATGGGTTGTTCCACTGAAAACTTCATCTCTGTTCCTTGGAGGCATAGGACTGCTCTGAACAGAGGAAGAGGAAAGGAATAGAGAAAGAGAAAGGATAGATAGATAGATAGATAGATAGATAGATAGATGATAGATAAATAGATGATAGATAGATAGATGATGATAGATGATTAATAGATAATAGATAGAAAGAAGGCAGATGATCGATAGATGATAGATAGATAGATAGATAGATAGATAGATAGATAGATATGACCAGTATCTTACATTAGAAATGATGCTTCATCACAGCTGCCATAATACATCTCACTCAAAAGGAATCACACAGTATGACTATTAGGAATTTGGGGTCACTAAAAGTGAGGTTAAATTTTTCTCAGTTCTCAGTATCTTTTCATGATTTAAAAAAAAAAAAGCCTCATGATTGGGGCCAGTAAGATGGCTCCTCAGGTAACAGCACAGGTAACAGCACTTACCACTAAGACTGGCAACCTGAATTCAATCCCTGGAACCCACATAATGGAAAGACAGACATATTCATACAAGTTATTCTCTGACCTCCACTCAGGTGCCATAACACGTGTACATGTGTGTATACACACAAACAATATAGATACATATACACACTGTTATGAAGATGCTCGTTGAATCAGTGGACAAACTTTCTAAAGACTGTTGCTGAAAAAAATAATCAGAATCTATTTTCTCGTTCCCTGTGCTCAGTTATTTATAAAGTGCTTTCACGGAGACCCTCACACTTTTGTAACCACCCTGCAGTGAAGTAGAATGTATCATTATCCAGCCTTGTAAACAACTGAACATTAGAGGGGTTTAATACTCTGTCCCAAGTCGTGGAGAATTAGCAACACAAGCGGGAGAAGACCTGTGTCTCCAAATCCTGAACATTCATGTGCAGAGAGTCATGAAGTGGCTCCACCAAATTCACACCTACCATCATTCTCAAGTTCCTACCCTTCCGATCCTCTCACAAGGTAAATCAGCAATTAAATGAGCAGCATGTGGTCCCTATTGAGTGAGCCAGCTCATAAAAAAAAAAAAAAAAAAAAAAAAAAACCTAAGCTTTTCCCATGTGTTGTGTTGATTAGTTGCAGAAATCTTGGTGTCTGTGACAGCTCAGACAGGGGACCCAGAAGGTGCGATAAGGACTTGGGTTGGATCCACACCTGACTATTTTGAAGAAATCCTTCGCTGTCATTATAGGTTAGCTTCCTGTATTTCCTTTTTCATAATAGCTCTGCTGAGGATGTTACCAAATCAGCTTGTCCTCTGTAAAATAAGCTAGAACTGCTCTTACCTTGAGCAAAAACATGCCGCTCTAACTCTGAATTCCATGCACCAGCCAGTGCCGGGTAGTTATGCGCTCCAAAGATCTTCCAAGGAGTGATCTTGGAAATCCCTCCTAGGTCTAGTACTGAAACACACTGACATCAAAGATGGAGACTCAAAATAGCTACAGCAACTCAATGAGAATAGCTGGAGTGGTAAACAGTAGATTCTGAGATCAGCAGTCGGCTCCCTTCCATTGTATATAGTGGTAATCACACGTCACCAAAGATATCCCTTGTTTAAGAGGGATATAGGTATTGTTCCATGTACCATGATAACTATAGAAAACTCTATACTAAAAAAAAAGAAACAAAAACAAACAAACAAAAAAAAAAACCTTTCTTCTGAAAACCAGGTCTAGTGATCAGTCTAAACACCAGAAACTCAATTTAACTGGCATGTTTGTCACCCACCATGCAGGCAGCAGCTTCTGGGTAAGTCTGAAGTGTCTGAAATGCAGACACCAAAATAGAACCCTATAGCAAAATATCATTAGAATAAATGCAATGACTAATGGAAGAAACAAGATCAAGCAATGAGAGCTCTCAGTCAGAGGCATGGATGAGACACCCACACCAAAGAGAGGAGACAAGGATGAGAGAGTCCAGCTCATAGCACAGTACTGAGATGGTGTCCAGCAGCTAGTGGAGAGAACCAGCCAAAGGCAGCCCTTGGAGAAGTACAACCTTCAGAGAGGGGATAGTCTTGGGCCTTAAATTCTGGGAGAAGCTTGACCTTGACCTGAGTTCCACCCACAGAAAACCTACAAGTAAAGCAGCAAGGGTCCTCCAAGCATCCTGCAGCATTTCTCTTGAAGGGAGTAAGTAGCACACACACAGGAACACGGTAGCCACAGATGCTCTCATGAGTTCCAAAAGTTCAGATGTGCATGAGATATGATGTTTGGGTTGGAAAGTTTTGTTACTTTTAAAAACTTGAATCATAATGATCAGGATTTTTTTTTCATATAAAATATGGCATCCAAAGCAAAGGGGAATGGAAGATTGTCCCAAAGGTGTTTTAGGGACGACTTGATGAAAAAGTCAAAGTTTTGATGTATCGTATTAATTGCTTTTCTCATCGATGTGACGAAATACCTCATAAGAATCAAGTTAATGGAGGTAGGACTTGTTTTGATGCACAGTCTGAAAGGGTACAAGCTCATCACAGTAGAGAAAGGATGGCTGAGTTCATGGTGCCTTGGAGCTATGGCACAGATAAGTAGGCTACTTATCTACAGAGAGATTAGAATGGAACTACAGTCTAGCTATAATCCATAAAATCCACACTAATGACCCACTTCCTCCAGGTGGCCTCTTCCTCTTAAAGGTCCCACAACTGCCTCTCTTCTGGAAATCAACTGCTCCAACACATGACCCAGTGGGGGTATGTCACACTCAATTGCACATATTCCACCCCTAGCTCCCAAAGGATCATGTCCATCTTGTAGTGTAACATGGCACCCCACCCAGTGTGTTCCTTGAATGCCATTCAAAAGCCCAAAGTCCAAAGTCTCTTCTAAGACTCAAACAAACTCTTAACTATGGAACTCTATAAATATATAAACAAGTTACATACTTCCAGGACACAAGAGCATAAAGTAAACATCCCCACTCCCATTCCTAAGAAATATGGGAACAGGAGGATAACAAGGAAATACTGGACCAATCCCAAGACTGAAGCAGTAAGACAAACACTAAATCCTATAGCCTCCCATCCCACCCTGGGGCTCTTAGAGGCATTATCTTGGCATTATTCAACAGGCTTGTATATTCTCATCCCTGTAGCTTTTTACTGCCTGTAGGATTTGTGAACTTTCTCTTGGGTCAGTTTCACTCTACACCTACAGCTTCTCCCAGCATTGATGTGGGATCTATATGCTGTGAATACCATTGGTTAATAAAGAAACTGTCTTAGGCCTGTGATAGGGTAGAGTAGAGCTAGGCAGGGAAAACTAAACTGAAGGCTGGAAGAAAGGAGGTGGAGTCATGAAGAAGCCATGTAGCTACCACTGGAAACAGACATGCTAGAACCTTGACAGTAGGCCACAAACCTCATGGTAAAATATAAAATAATGGAAATAGGTTAAATTAAGATGTAAAAGCAAGTCAATCAGAAGTTAGAACTAATGGGCAAGCAGTGATTTAATTAGTACAGTTTCTGTGTGGTTATTTCTGGAGTCTGGGCAGCTGGGAAACAAACAAGTGGCCTCTTACAACACAGCATCTTCAATACTCTGGGGTCTACATTGCAACTTAGGACTTAGCTTCACAATCATACATTGTGTCCTCAGGAACTCTATGATACCCATTGCTTGGTCTAATTGCTTTACTCTTCTGGGGCCCTTGCACAAACCTCTAAGACCCCACAGCTATTGTACTCTGTGTGCCTACAAAGCCAGCACCCCATGACTGCTACTGTTAAGTACCATATTGAAGTATATATCCATATATACCTTTTACCATAGCCACAGCAGTCTCTGTGTTCCTTAGTGGTTGGACCCAAACACACTTCTGTGAGAGATTATGTTCAAGCAGAGGACCCCTGGGTCAGATTTTTCTATGTTTGCATTCTGTTTTCTAATGAATTTGCATTTTGATGCCATAAAAACTTTTGGCAGCTGGGGTTTTGCTCTCAGAGTTTCAATTCTTTTTGTCCCAGTGCAGGAGTGAGTGGTTTTGTCTTCAACCATACAAATATCTTTAACAATTCAGACAGCTTTGTTCACAGTTGGTTTGTCCCCCAGTGGAACCCACTGCTCTCTTTGCCAAACTGGACACTTTCCACCTCTTTCTGTTCCGGTTTATGTTTCTGTTTCCGGTTTATGTTTCACAGTAAACCTGGCTAAATGCAATGAGCAGTAACCACGCCACTACCCAAATACTATGCTGTCTTGAAATTTCTCCCACCTAAAAAAGTTCGTCCATTACTTTTTGACTCAACCTCACTCAAGTTCTGAGGATAAATATAGCCAGATGCTTTTCCACAAAATAATTATGAATGACTCCTAGCCCAATTCCTATTAGCGTTCATATATATATTCTCGGAAACCCCATCAGCCTGACCTTTCCTGTCCACCTTTCTGCTGGTATCATCATTAGAATGACTCCCTAGACTCTGCTTATGCTGCTGTAAGTCTTCTCAAGTCCAAACTTAAAAACTCTTCTGTAAAACAGTGCCAAAGACTTAGCTCACCTGGTCATGTTTATCACAGTGATTACCCTTCTTCGTGTCTTTGTTCTTATTAGATGTTTTTACCATTGCTATCACTAAATACTTGATAAGAAGTGACCTAAGGGAGGATTGACTTGTTTTGACTCATGGTCTGAGGAATACAATCTGCCGTGGAAGTGAAGATGTGGCAGAATTCATGGTGGGTTGTGGCTATGGCAACAGGAGCATGAAGCTCCTTTTTCACATCTCAGCAGATCCTGAAGCAGAGGGCTCAGCCTGGAACTGGGGCTGAGATACACCCCATTGGCCCGTTTCCTCTCAGTAGGCCCCACCTCCTAAAGGTTTCACATCCTTCCAAAACACTGCCACCATCTGCAACTTTTCACATTCAAGCCACGGAAACTAACACATACTCAGTGAGTGGCAGGAGGCACATGCATAGATGGAATGTCCTAGAAATGAGAATAGATTTGGAAAGGCTTTCTATCTAAGTCTGTAACGATGGCGCCTGCCAGGGGTTTGAATCAAAGTCCACAGATCCCTTAGTGCTAAAGAGATAGTGGAAATGAATTTGTGCATCAAACCAAGGAAAGAGGAGAAAATGTTTCCGAGCAGATGAAAAAAGATATTTTTTTTTTAAAAAAAGAAGCTGTCGTCTTGTGCAGACAATCAAAACAAACTGAAGATGTTACTTTAATGGCCTCAAACTCCAGCACCACTAGGAAAAGAATCTTTTCATCTCATCTATTTTCAATGACAGGACATATTTCATTCAAAAATAACCAGAAATAATAAAGCATATAGAAGAAAAATATTACTAAGATGAATTGACCAGTGATCTATCTGCTTAAGCTCCATTAGAAACTTGTTGGGTAACTTGGATGAGCTTGCTATAGTCACAAATGGATGCGGTCATAGACAGCGGTATAATTCCAATAAGGTTTGGCGGGTGTTCTTCAGCCACACTAAAGTGCTCCAACTGCTTCTGAAATTACTTTGTCACCTCTCAGAACACCCAGCATTCCATAGACACATCTCGATGCTCTCTAATGCTTTTGTTACAGGAAAAATGGGCCTGCCATCCCTTCTAACTTATTTTTTCT
Source organism: Microtus oregoni (assembly GCF_018167655.1). Classification (NCBI taxonomy): domain Eukaryota; kingdom Metazoa; phylum Chordata; class Mammalia; order Rodentia; family Cricetidae; genus Microtus; species Microtus oregoni. The sequence goes on from NW_024543079.1 coordinate 8,435,747, forward strand.
GATCTCTGGGTTAGAAATTTATTCTCATCAAAATTATACTTAACGTCAGACATAAGACACTGATTGAAGAGCTGGGGTCCTGTTGCTTGAATAAATGATTGATCCATTGGGGTACACAGATGTGATGATATCCATTTTTGCTGTGTTGGTGGAGGGAAATTCGTTTTATTTACTGAAGTTGCTAGGCAACCCGTTTCCAGATAAACGAGGTCCTAGATGATCTCACCATGGTGGACAATTAAGGGAAACCTGAGCAATTCTGAACAAATTCCTTTGCATTGCCAACCAAGAACAGAATTACTGTGAAGTCATGGTTGTGAAGTCAGTTCTTCCAGCATCTGTGTTCATGAGGGGCAAGCATACACGCATGGCTGGCATGATTTCTTATGCTTCTTCTAACCATGCTCGTTTATTGAACAGTAAAGACTGACTTCATTTCTGGTCAGAGTTGGTGGCCCACCAAGCCCTTGCTAGAGAAGCAAGCAGAGCAGAAGCTGGACAGCCGCATCCTAGGTCAGCATTCCTGACATGTTACTCTATTGCAGACACACTACAGAAGTCTCCCCAAAGATGGGAGAGCAAAGGCTGCTCGAGCTCCAGCTGTGTGTCAGGCACTGGGCCAGATGCTCTAATATCAATTACTCCATTTATTATATCTATATGGCAGAGACCATTAGCTGGGTTTTACCGATGAGACTCTCAGGGATATTAGTGGAATGCCTAAGGTTGTGCTGCCAGAATTGGACAGACCTAGAGCTATAATCCACATTGCATATTCGAAGCCCACTGTTCTTTCCCTTCTAAACAACACCCTGAGGAGCCTGGAAATCTCACATCCCAGTAGGAATCAAACAGATGTGGGCGGATCATTAACACTTTCCCATCATTCTCTTTGAGAGTGCAGCTTCTACTCTTCTAAAGACAATGAGAGGTGTTGTCATTCAGCATTTGAAATCCACACTTCTCTCCACCTGGTCTCTCATTTCCCACCATCATTTCCATTTTCCCTTGATGCGGCGTAATAACCACATCCCCTTTCTGAATCAAAGAAACAAACAAAACTAAACTAAACCTATTCACAACCCTCCAAATCACTTCCTCTATGACCCTTTGTGTTTGAATTGACTTCAATTCACACCTTACCTCAGTGCTGGAGAGATGATTCAGGCTAAGAGCACAGGCTGCTCTTTTAGTGGACCTGGGTTTGATTGCCTGCTCATAACCATCTGTAATTCCAGTTTCAGGGATTCCAATGTCTTCTTCTGGCCTCCACCAGTATCAGGCATACATGTGGTGCACAGATATACATGAAAGAAAACACCAAAACATATAGAAATAAAATTAAATTAATCTAAAAGTAATAGGTGTAGCTTTCTCCTCCCTCCATCTGGGCTTCTCTTTGCCTCCCAATCTCCCCTTAAACACAACTTCTCTGGAAACAACTAGTTAAATACATTTTCTAACTCTTTGATCTTTTGAAAAAGTCACAGACACTAAATTCAGAAAAAATAAATAAAACTGGCATCCATCCCATTGCAATAATACCCACCTGTCTAATCATGAAGTAATCATTATTTTTTAACCTGTCTCTTTAACTATAAAACAAAGGTATCAAGTTGGTGAGGTGGCTCAGTGGGTAAAGTGCTTGCTGCCAAGTGTGTCGAACTGAGTTCAAACCGAGATGAGAGGAGAGAACCGACTCACTGCAAGTTGGCCTCCGACCTTCACACATGAAACACAAAATCAATGAACGAATATCTGTTAAACCAGAGATGGCAATACCTTACACCCTCTTCAACCATGGCAGAGGCAGCGCAATGTGAGCTGGATCCTGGTGAGACCACCGTGATCAGTTACTGGAATTCTCTGTCTCCATCTGCAGATTGTTATCTGAGAGCTGTACCTATGGAGCTGTGAAGTCTCCAGCAAGTAGTGATATGCCTAAAACGCTCTGCAGACTGCAGATCACAACTCCTCAACAAATGGTAATTCTTCTTCCTGTTTTCTGCCTGCCTTGCCAGGTGGATGCTAAAATAATTAAAACAAAAGACCTTGCGCTAGCCATGTGTTGAAGCTGGCTTCTCTCTGCTCATAGTGCTCCATTAGTCAGTGTTAGCAGCTTGGCCAACAGACTGATGGCAAGTTAAGAGCTTGAAATCAGCTGCGAGTAAGCACTTCACTCCAGAAACCAGCAAACGTCAGGGCTGGGGAGATGGCTCAATGGTTCAGAAAGGTGGCTGCTCTCCTAGAGGATCCAAGTTCAGTTTTAGGAACACATACCTGAGGAGTCACACAGGTTTCTCCAGCTCCAAGGGATCTACTGTCCTTCTCTGGCTTCTGCACACATGAGCATGTGTACACACACACACACACACACACACACACACACACACACACACACCCTTACTCATGTAAATAAATAAAAAAAGAAACCATTACATACTACAAATCAGGGAGAAGGATGTTGTTAAGACATTGTTCTTTTTATTTTTTTTTCCTCAGAGTTCATTGTAACCAGCACATAGCCATGTCTGTACCTAGAACACAGTAGATACTGTTGTGTGTGTGTGTGTGTGTGTGTGTGATGGGAAGGCTCACATTCTGCCATTTGAATGATCGTGAGACTATTTTTCTCTGGTCCCAATCTCCTACAGCAATTCCTGTCATAATTCATTCCTCCCTACCTGCTTTCCTTCTCACCTTACTAATGAAAGGGCACCATCTAGTGTCCAAAATAGCAATCCCTAGCTAGTCTCAGTAAAGGAATCTCCACAACAGGGGTCAGTACAAAATACCACCTGGAAGCTAAGTCTGGCCCTCCACCTACTTTACAAATAAAGTTTTATTGTCAAACAGCATACCTAATCATTGAACGAATAGTCTAAGGCTCTTTTTAACACTGTCACATCCGAGTTGAAAAGTTATTGTCGAGATGGTAGGATCTGGAATGCCTAAAAATTTTACCATGTTGCCCTTTACACAGAAAGCTCCCTGACCCCAACTCCAGTACCCTTGTGTAAGCTGTCTTTTCATTGACTCAGATCTCAGCATCTCCGTATTTTTGGCTCAATCACAATTGAATATCCACTGTTGCATTGATAGCTTTATCCCCCAAATCTGTATCACAAGCAGCACTACAATGAAGGAGTGTCATTTTAACACAAAACCACGGAGTTGTCCCTAAGGTAAAGACCTTACCCTGTCACCAGAAGAAAAATGCTCTCAGAGCATCTGCTGTCCTCTGGCTGTGTTATTTGGGGCAAGGCAATTAGAGCTCCTGAGGCATTGCTCCTTCATCTGTTAGGTGGGTCTTAACAGCATCGTTTGCCTCCCTGGGTTATTGCGGAAACAAATGAGACCATTCATTAGCTAGCCTTTCAAGAGCTACAAAAACAAGTTCAGTAATGTTAGTTTTTATTACCCATATTGCCAAGGGTGGGGTATATGACTTTCCTTATTAATTATCCACTGCTCTGTGAGAGTGTGTGGGTTCTTATTCTAAGTGTGTTTCTGATGCAACTCCAACACTCCAGCTCTGCTCCTGAATTCTACCTGTGCCCTTCCACCATGAGTGCTTCCCGGCCTGCACCCAGGATCAAGTGTGGCTAGAGGCAACTGTTGCTTTGAGGATGGAGAAATGAAGACATGAGATAAAGTGTGGGACACCTGAGAATAGTTATCTTCAGAGGCGTGGTAAATTAGTCATGAGGCAAGGGAAGGAGGTTTCCGCTATTCACAGGGCTGAAGGCTCTCTCTTTACCAGGGCAGAGGAAAGGTCCTTGGTGAATTCCCCTAGCAGGAGCCAGAGAAGCAAAGTCCACATCCATAATTGTGAGAACATGTCCCTTGGGGTTGTAGCTTGCTCTTCTGGGGCTCAAGTCCAGATGATCCCAGTACAATCTCTAGGTTCTAGTTTTCTGTAACCTAGGAGAATACTGCTCAGTGGTAAGACTGAGTTTTCCTTCTCCTTTCTGTCAATTTTCTTTGGTGTCTTTGAAGTCTCTAGTCCTTGTTACACACACACACACACACACACACACACACACACACACTGTATAGAAGGGACATTAGTGTTTCCTGTATCACATACCATATGGGAAGTGGCTCACCTATCATCCCTCACTATCCCTCCCTGATTTTCACGTACACAAGCCAGATGGGTTCTGACTGCAGATAACTGTGACTCGTCCCTCTGGACCCTGTGGACAGACCGCAAGGGTTGAAATTCACACTGTCTGGCAGTGACTGTTAGCAACTGGTGGATAAATGCCTCTGTTCTTTGTGAGAATAATTCTAAAGAGTGTTGTACACTCTCTCCCATGGATCTTGTAGATGAGCAAGCACCCACGCAGCAGTGACAACTCAGCTTCCCTCCAGCTCATTTTGCAGCAGTACCTATGCTCTGGTACTGCCCAGGATGGCCACCAAATGAGCTACTAGCACACAGTTGTCTTGTGACCTGCATCCGGGTTGTCCAGTGTCCAGTCGATGTACTTACTGTAGCTCACGTTCTCTCCCGAGAAACTCACAGTGCAGAGGAGGAAAGCAAAGTTCCCGTGGTGACCTCTATCACCCGAGCGCTCTGGCTTCCGGCTGGTCTGGTCATCCCGACTCCCATGATTCCCCACGGTCCTTCATCTTTCCAAATTCTTCCTGAGCCCAGACCCTTGTCTCGTGTTATCTGCTTAGCCCATCACTTAGCCCATCATCACGTAGCCCGGGTGAACTCTCAACCTTCAGGTTTTAACATAAATGTCACACATCTTCAGAGAACCCAGTCCTAATCACCTCAGCTGAGGTAGTCTCCCTCCATCCCTACTATTCCATCGGAATATGTCATTCATTTGCTGATTTAATCGCCTTCATAACAATTCATAATTATGGGCTCCGTTGTTTGTTTACCTCTTTAATGACTACCCTCTTTCCCAGCATAGCAGAGACAAAGTCTGCTTGATTTACCTTAGTATCCCTAGCGCTAAACAGTGTACCTGGCACATAATAGGCATGTAATGAATATTTGTTACATCAACAGACAGATGAAGCCCTTGGCCAGTACTTTCCATTAATCCTATTTGTGTGCTCGCCTTGCCCTCACCAACTATTCACATGTGTGATTCTCCATAGGACTGTGACTGCATTTTCTTCTGCACGTCCCCAAAGAACTTTAAAGTCATCAATTAACCAAATTCTATTTGTTGAGAGGACAAATGGGAGGAGAAAGATGAATAACTCAGAAGTCACAAGACTTTGTTGCTCTCATGCTGTGGCAGGAGGGTGGAACAGGGACCGTCCTGGCATCTCAATTTCAGCATCCGCACAGTGAGGGCAGGGACCCTTCTCCAATTCACAGAGAAGACTTCATGTATAAAGGGCCCAGTAAACTGCAAAATGCTACCCAAAAATCGTATTTAATTCACAAGTAAGTTTGTGAATGCCACATAATCCCCAGCTATTTACAAAGCAAATAGCAAATGATAACAATAATAAATAATAAGCTAAGGCTTGAGAGTGTGCTGGCAGTTTCTAGCTGTGTCTGTGTGTTACATGTTCCCCTAGTATGCCGGAGGCAGGAAGACAGAACAGGAGCTGCCTGGACCAAATGAGGCTACCACACGTAAGCCCTTCAATTGCCTACAGCTGGATTCACTCAGCCAGTCTCCTGGTGGGTTGATTCAGGACAGTGGACATCAGAAACCTCAGCACCAGGAACCTCAGTAGGAGCTAGCACAGGCCCCAGGAATCCACTATTTCCCTGTGTAGGACACAACCCAAGGGGAACTTCATTTGGTGGATCCTCAAACAAAGTGAGGTAGAATAAAGCAAAGTTGTAGCTGACCTTGCTTTTGCATGTAATAAACCCAGAAAAATTCACAGCTTAAGTGATGTGGAAAGGATGGAGGACCTAGAGAGGTAGATGGAATAATAATAATAATAACAACAACAATAATAATAATAGGCATTAATTTCAGAACACAGAAACACATGTGCAGGAGTCAGGGAGAACTCAAAGGCCTCCTAAAGTGGAGGTTCATGGGGTTTACCTTGAGATTCTCAATTAGGAGGGTAAGTGGGACCTTTGGTACCCAACACTCCTGAGCTTGTATCTCTCTTCCAGATATTAGCTGTGTGGTTGGGGTGATTATTTAAACCTTTCTTATTGAAGGAGCTGCGGTGGGCTGCGTTCCCACCCAGCTCCGCACGGCTAGCTTTACCTGAAATAACTACATGGACACTGTATTCTTTTAATCACTGCTTGGCCCATTTCTATCTAGCCTCTTCTAGGCTAACTCTCGCACCTGGACTAGCCCATTTCTAATATTCTATGTAGCACAGCTAGGTGTGCTTACCGGGAAGATTCTAGCCTACGTCCATCCTGGGTTGGAGCTTCATCGCGTGTGTCTGCCCAGGAGCCGGGAGCATGGCGTCTCTGCTCCAGAGAGCAGAGCTGTCCTTCTGAGCTCACTTCCTCTTCCTCCCAGCATTCTGTTCTGTTTACTCCACCCACCTATGTTCTAAGCTATGAGCCCAAGCAGTTTGTTTATTACTTAGCCAGTGGCGCACGCCTTTAATCCCAGCACTTGGGAGGCAGAGGCAGGCGGATCTCTGTGAGTTCGAGACCAGCCTGGTCTACAAGAGCTAGTTCCAGGACAGGCTCCAAAACCACAGAGAAACCCTGTCTCGAAAAACCAAAAAAAAAAAAAAAAAAGAGAGAGAGAGAGAGAGAGAGAGAGAGAGAGAGCACAGGGCTACTGCTGCTTTTTTAAAGAGAGAGAGACCACGCCCCAATGGGCTGGTATCTCAGCAGCTATAGGCTGGAGGAACGGGAGGACCTCCCGCAACACCTTCTGACATCATATTTCCTATCTACCTACAAAGGTAGCACTACTTTCATAGTGTATTTGTATTTGCATTCAAATCAGTATTTACTATTAGGTTGCTGTCCTTGATCTTCCATTCTGCCCCATACCCACATCTTTGCCTCATCAGGAGTGGAGCACCTTTTTATTCCCTTTTCATTAGGGTGTGGCCTACTTGGTTGGGGGTTTATGAATAGGAATTCCATTCACACGATCTTGATGTGATCTGGCAAAACAACTGAAAAGACGGGTATGTGACCCTGAGCCAAACCAGCCCAAACAGAATCTTGCAATGAAAAGCAATGCCATTCCAGCTACTTTGAAGCAAACACAGCTCCAACCCAATACACAGATGATGTAAGTGACAATCACAATTGTTTCATGACACTGAGTCATGGGGCAGTTTGTTACACAAAAAGAGCCAACAGATTCAACCGTCAAAGCTTTCTTTGCTCCTCTCTGCTTTCCCATCCAAACTGTGTTGCATCATGTGCACAAATTGTCAGACACAGAAATACAAGTCGTCAGAGGTTCTTTCCTCCCCATCTCTGAAGGTAGGTTCATCTGGTAACTGCAACCAGCATCTGCCTTATCTTGTGTTCCCAGTCTCTGCTTTGGAGATGCCCAATGTGACTAGAGAGAGAAGTGTTTTCCTTCCTCATTTTGTGTGCCTGGTGCCAATTAAATCAAATTTATGGAATTTACTCTGGTCGGTAATTATCCTGGGAAATTAATTTTGACCTGTTTATGAAGCTTCTTTGCCATCCTCCCTTCCCCCTCCCCCACCTTCCTAGCTGGGGGCAGAATTATGACAGCAAAGGCTCGGCTGCAAAGGAGAGCAGCTAATGCATTATTTATTTCTTTGTATTTGTATTTATGAAGACAGGAAAGGGATTTCAGGCCATTCAAATCTCTTATTAGAAAGAAGGGGAGTAGCATGGACTTGGTTTCTTGGGCTGCTGTAACTTTACTATCATCATGTTCAAAATGAAACTAATTGTACTCCTAAGCCCCGAGTCACTCTTACAAGGCCACATGGCTCATTACTTTGTTCTGTTGTTTATGCATCCTTCATTTTCTATGCCAGTAGTGATAACACACAGGAGTGCTGGGAATGGAGAGCTTGGTTCAAAGACTATTTCTGCCAAGATTGTGGGTGATCATGCACAAGGCTCCTCAGGCCCTCCCTATAATCTCAGCTTTCTTTCTAACAAGTGAGAGTAATGGTTGGTGTCTTGTATACTTATAGGGTCAAAAGGAGAGGTTCTCAAGTGTTCAGAGCTGGTTAAAGGCTTGTTCTGTGTTTACAGCGAGCTTCCATTGCACAGTGGTCTAGGGATCCAGACATGACAATACATGGCCTACACCTGAGCAGCCTTATGTCAGGCATGGGGAAAAGTACCTAAGTGGACTACAGATAGAATTCTATGGAGGAAAATAGAATTTCAAGCAGCCTAGCCAAGAATGTGAAGTCAAAGAAGACTTCCTGAAGGAGGCGATATTTAAACTGGGTTGATTATCTCCTAACATTCTCACCCCTGAAGGGATGATTGTCCCCAAAGTCCACAAAGTTTCCCAAGTCCAGAAGAAATGAGCAGGGCTTAACTGGCCCACGAAGACAGACAGCTCGTAGTCATTAATCCCCTAGGCTGTCACAGTTTCTCTTATTTGGTCTTCATAAGTAGGCAAAGTAGCTTTCATATGAGGAAATTGAGCCTCACAGAGATTGACATGCCCAGAATCTCAGAATTAGCAAATACATAAAGACTGGAGTTTAAATCCAGCTCTCTCAGTGATCGGCATATGTCTCTGCTCTGTTCCTTTGTCACACTCGAAGGAAAAACAATGAGTTATAGGGTTGCTGAAAAAGGAAAACCAAAAGCCACTAGTGGGACATCAATATCATTCACATCCCGAAGGCTCAGGGACCATCAGAAAAGGGGAGCCGGTAGGGGTGTAAAGGCTGCAAGAGCCAGAGGACTGTGAGGTCCTCCAGGTAGGACCAGAAGAAAACAGGGTCCTCTGGGCATGATGCACCTGTGCATTTATGAACTCACAGCAGCTGTGACTGCCCACATATGACCTGCACAAGATCAAGCCAGTAAACTCTCTAGGGCAATGTGGAGGGGAGTTCAGGAGCCTGATCCCTAACTGTGGAGAGATGGACAGTTGATGACTTCCGGGGGAGAGAGAGTCAGTTTTCTTATATAAACCATGCTCCAATAAATGACTCCCACATCCATGAGTACATGGGGAACACAAATTACAAATTGAACTCAGTGGGTTGTTTGAAAGAGGAATAAAAAGGGAAGGAGAGAGAGAGGGAGAAAGGGAGGGAGGAAGGGAGGGAGGGAGGGAGGGAGGGAGGACGGGCAAGCATAAAGTTGGTTGGTGACAGGGAGACAGGATGGATTTTGGAGAAATTAGGGAGAAATGGAGGTGCTGAATATGATCAAAATGCATTATAAGTTCCCAAAAGGCAATAAAAATACTGTATTTTTTAAAAAAGAAGGATGATCCAGTTCTGCCATCTATTCTCACTTACATTTCTGAAATGCCATTAATAGTAATCATTAAATGAGTCAAAATCTAAAATCAGAATCAGAAGCGAGACTATAACATTCCCAAAGTTAATAGGACCTTTTTTTTTTCTCAACAGCTCTGGTTTTACCACCCTTCAAAAAAAATTCTACCCAAAGTCCATAATGCTAACATCTTAGATCAGAGCTGGTATTGGTATCAGTTAGCTTGAAATTTTCTTTGTAAATTCAAGAATATAAGAATGAACTCTCTATTTCTTCTGTCTTTAAACTTGGAACAGAAAACATTAGATAATATTTGCAATAATATAGCAAAGATGTGAATATATTTAACCTTTAAATTGTGACACATTAGAGGGAAGGAACGGGGAAGAAAGAGAATCAGGAAGGAAATAGGAAGCAGAGGGAGAAACTGTTAGGGAAGAGACCACAGAGGGGAGAAGTTGGGCTGAAGGCAGGACCTGGTTCATAAAAACAAGGCCCAAAGAGAAAACAGACAAATACAAGAGAGGAACATGGGAGAGTTAGGAAAGAGCTATCTTAACCATGCTCTGCAAAAACAAAAAACAAAAAACAAAAAAACAAAAAACAAAAAAAAACAGACCAATAGAGAGATGGAAACAGGGATGGTGAACTGGAAAATATTCATATATGAGAAGCCTCCTGGGAACTGTACAGTTGTGGGACTCAGTCCAAACATAATGCCTGGAAACTAGAAGCTCTGATGCCCAAGGCCCAGAGACAACAGAGGTCACATACCTGTCAAGAAGACAAAGCACAATTGCCCTTCCTCTAGCTTTCTTAGCTCAACAGATTGGAGGACTCCATGCTCATTGGTTTGGTTAATCTTTCTTTAGTCTACAGTTGAAATACTAATCTCTTCCAGATATGTCCTCCTGCATATATCCAGAAGTAATCTTCTGCCAGGAACCCATGCGTTCCATAGCCCAGTCAGGATGACATAACATCATCACAAGAAGAATACTATTAAGAAAGAAGATAGGTGAATCTGAGTGTAGTCACACATCCCCTGGAATTGGAGTAACAGTGGGTTGTAAGCCACTGTGTGAGTACTGAGAACTGAACCCAGGTTGTCTGCAAGAGCAATAAAGTGTCCTTAACTTCCGAGCCATCTCTCCATCCCCAAGGCTGTCTTTTTTATCCTTGCCTGTCTCATAGCAATAAATGTAAATATTTCTGTCTTGTCCATCACTCTCTTCTTTCTCTCTCCAGTGCCTTTAAGATTATCTGATTCATGGTAGATGCCTGGTAAATGTTTGCTGAGGGAATGAATGACTCAGTCTATCTGTCAAATTTGAGTAGATAATACTCACAGTCTCTGGGTAAGGCAGGTCATAGCATGCTTCATTACTCTTCAGGTTTCCCCACTAACATTCATCTTCGCAATGAAATTGCCCTGTGCTTACAGGTGGGACCAATTTTAAACAATGACACACTGAGGTGGGAAAGACAAAGAATGAGCAAGGGAGCCAGAGCCGAGCTCGCTTATTCTATTTCCTGAGTCGCTATAAGGGCTCCAGTATTAGATAGCTCATATTTCTATGGCAAATGCAAATCTAGCATTTTGATTAAAAAAAATACACTCTCATGTTAGGGCAAGACGGTGAGTCTGAAATCATGGATTCCCATTCCTCTGGTCACCAGCACAATGGCTTTTTCAGTCAAGTTACATGTTATTTCTAAGCCTATGTTCCCTCATCAGTAAAATGAGCGTGGTGACACCTCTGACTTCTAGGAGGTGTGTGAAGCTTTGTAGAGACAATCTTTGTAAAAAGAACCTAGTATGGACTGTAGCTCTCTCCTTCTCAGCACATGCATGATGAAAATAGAAAGAAAGAAACCATGATCTGAGATTTTCTGTTTGATAAGGAACAGTCTCTAGTAGCCTTCAGTTTCATCAAAGGGAAGCGCAGGACCATTCATAAACTCACCTGCCCAACCATCTCCTCAGTAGTTCCCTTTCTTCATTCAGGGAAGCTGATGAGGGTTAGAAGGGGAGGCTTTTGTGTTGTGTGCCTGATTGCTTACAGTAACGAAGAAAGGACAGTTTCACCGACTTAATGATAATCGGGGAATTTACAACTGTGACTTGATCTGTAACAGAAGAAAAATGTACTCCTTCTGCTCCTTTTATTTTTACATGGAATGACAGAAAAAGTTGAAATAGATGGAGAAGGTTAAAGGGAAACACTCTATTCTAGGGATTGACGTCATTCTCGGTTACTGAATTTCAGTTGCGGTGCTGCTGACAAAGCTGGAGACTCCATTCAGAGGTGACCACCTCCTCAGGTGCTGTCTGATCACATGATCCAACTTCTACGGCAACAAACTCTTGGGAAACGCGGATCTGCTGCCTGACTGAAGAAGCTAATTGTGACTTTAAAAAATGGTGTGTTAAAATTATATGCTATGTCAAAATACAACATTCTTGCAATGATACTTACATTTCATGGGTTTTTAAATATCTTTCATAATATTTAAATAGCTTGAATGTGAGACCAAACCACTTCAAAAGGTAAGTTTTCTTGCAGCCTTTATAGTCCTTCATAGAAAGTCCTTCGTATAAAGGCCTGATTGCTCTTTGAGACTCATCTATCAGAACATAGACAAAGGGGGACTGACTCAACACTGTAAATAGATTTCAATTCGTATTTTCTCTTAAATGAAATTTCTTGGATATTTCCATGAGGAAAACGGTCAAGGGATCAGAATGGCCTGGATGATTACTGTCATTCCTAAAGTCATTCTGCTAAAGCTTGCCTAACCCTCTGGCCTTGGAGAATTTGGGAAAGCCGCCCTTCTGAAGATCAAAACACTGAGAATAGTCTTTCCCCCACAGGATTAGTGTCCCGCATGATGGAAGAGGTCAATGACTAACTTACAAAACTGAAAAAAGAAAGAAATTCTTAGACCTAGAAGAAATCGCATGTTCACTAATATTTATGTAGAAAATTTCAAGTTGCAAAAAATAATACTTTCGATAACATATTAACATTTATTGAAATAATCACTGTATGAAACACAGATCATAATATCTATGTTTTCAGAGAAGAACACAAGAGGCTCAGAAGGGGAACTGTTTTGTTTAAACAATAGTAAGTAACTAATGTCTAGAGCTCTCTTTACTATACCTTGCTTACATTGAGGTGCTTCTGAGGCTAGGGTTAAGAACAAGTGATCCCAAAGAACTGACACTGGATAGTGACTTGGTGTGCTGACCTGGGTTCTGTCCTGCCTCAACATGTCTCAATGATTGGCATCCATGGAAAATGCTGGACCCCCACCAAATGACATAGCTGCTCATTGAGATTTGCCCATCATTGCCCTTGACTGGTTACTGCAAAGATAGGTCCTGGGCCTGTCTTTATAGACATCAATGGCTGGCAGTTTAATAAGAGCGACCTTGTTTCAAAATTGTGTCCCTAGGAAACTTAGTGGCCCTGTGGATTTGTGTTGGTCTTGTAGTAGACAGGTGATGTCTCTGTCTTGGTTTATTTACAAGCACTGATCACCTTTTTTGTGTTTGACCTGTGTTTGTATGGGTGGATATGAGGGCTTAAATCATGGTGCTTATGAATATAAAACCACCCTAGAAAGTAAGGATGTCAAGATAAAACAAAGAGAGAGCAAGCTCACAGTTATACTCTCCTAAGGATGGAATGCAAGTGAGCGACTCAGGGATCTTCAAAACAATGAATTAAGACAATCAAGGGTTTGGGGTGACTCAACAGAGTGCTTGCTGCATGAGCATGAGAACTGAATGCAGAGCCTCTGTACTCATGAAATGCCAGACATGATAACACGTGCTTTTAATTCCAGCCCTGGAGCGTTGAAGATGAGAGCATCCTGGGGCTGGCTGGCCAGCTGGTCTACCCACTCGGTAAAGTCCAAGTTCAATGAGATAGCCTGTCTCAAAAAATAAGATGGAAAGAGACTCAAGAAGGTATCAACCTCTGGCCTCTACATACATGCACATATTTAAACACACATACACAGGTTGACTCTCTCTCTTTGTCTCTCTCTGTCTCTCACACACATACACATACATACATGCACACACATGCATGTACACACACACAAATAACCCACTGATTTACAGTTTACATTTAATGATGATATAAATATTAAAAAGTCATTGATATGTTCTAGAAACCTGAAATGGCGTTTGTATTCTATGCATATTTTATTTCCTATTTCTTCTGATATAAGACTCTCTAACATTCCCAGACTCCTGTCAGGTCCAATAAATGCCCCCAAGCACACACACACACAAGAGATTAAAATATTGGTTCAGAAATACACAGCTGAACTAAAAGACTCTTCAGACCTCAGAACTGAAGCAAGAACTATTATAAAAGAGAAAAAAAGTAAGAGCTGCCTGGGAAAGAAAGGGGTTGGACCAATGGTCCAAGACCCTGATCATTGGATGCTAATGTCTATGCATTGAATACTCTGCTGAAGGAGCCAGCGAAAGGTACTGTCAGGAGAAAAGATAGCAAAAAGTAAGTAGGTAAATTCAGAAAAAGACTGGGGAAGCTCTGGGCAAATCTAAGCAGTGATTTCATGAAATAATCCCAGTAAGGATGCTGGGTCTGGTGCTGACAGATTCAGATGTGAGGCTCATCATCTGTAGAACAGTGACCAACAGGACAAAGGGCAGGCTCAGAGAGACACAGTCCCACTGTCTTGCACCTGGTGGGAATAAAAGAAAAGTGGCTAATTACAATCAATATCAGGGTAAGTATTACATTTTTAATGGAACACATGAACAGGAGAAAAATTTAAGAATAGCTAAAAAATGCAGAAGAAAGTCAAAAGATAGTTTGTTCTAGACTGGGGTTGGGGGAAGGAAGGAGGAGCCAAAGGCACAGAAGGACCGAAACACAGAACACAGAAACAAATACAAACATAGCAGTGGGGACAGTAGTGTCCCTAGACAGCTCAAGGTGATTCACACTCAGAGAATTTCAAGTTGGATTTTAAAACCAATCCAACTGTGAGATATTTAAAACTGAAATACCTAAAGCAAAAAGTTTCATAGTAAAGACACAAAACGTATTCCCCAAGCACCTGAGAGGAAAGTGTGCTCTCTTAATGTTAGATGAAATCATATTTAAGGTTAAAACCACTAAGAATAAAGAGAACCATTACAAAGACAATGCAAAGAGGACATTTCCACACATACCAATTCTCAAACAAGATGCACAAATATGATATGAGCAAGATTAATTGCCTGAGAGAAGATTTTACAGCCCATACAGCTGATAGCTAGAATCTATACTATTTAAACAAACAGCATAAAACAAGATGAGATAAATGTGAACAACCAAGTAACAAAAACCCAAAAGTCTGCAAATATTAAAAAATAAACAAATAAGGCCAGCCTCGCTAATTAAAAAAAAGAATGTAAATTTTAGAAGAAAAATGAGCGCAACTGTACGTTTATTAGATTTGTGAATGTTTAAAGTTTGATAATGGCAAACACTAGTGAGGGTGAAACGACTCTAGAGCTTTCACGGTGTGGATGGGAAGGGGCTGCTGTCCCCTTTGGAGAATGATCCAGTACCATTCAGCACACTTGAAGACCTATTGCTGCGCATGAAACCATTTCAATTGTCCGTGTTCAGCATCGAGCTGCTCTTACAGTATGCACAAGGACACATACAGCCCTCAGTGCTGCAATTTACATAATAAAGTGCAAACAACTTAAATATTTCTCTGTAGAAGAACAGATAAACTGTGTTTATTCACACAACATTAAAAGCAAAAGGGCTAGCTTATATGAATCATAATGGGAAGTCTAAAGAATATATGTTGGATGAACAAGAAACAGCATGGTGCAATTGATATGTGTGGGGGGATACAAATATGCAAATTTTAAAACACAAAGAACACTAGTTTATACCATTGAAGGATTCATACATATGGATACAGGTACTGGCTCAGGAATAAATGGTTCTGGGGAATGGGGGATAAGACAGCAGGGAGGGAATGAGGAGAGTAACTACGCCTGTAATGGCTTCTGTATTTTCTTTAAAAGTCCTTAAGTAGCTCTGGCCTGGAACTAGAGGCTGGACAGCCCAGAGACCTAGGGTAGAACCAAACACCACTATCCAAAAAAGAAAAAAAGAAATGATTCCTAATGATATTCTGCTATACTCACAGCCTGGAGCATATCCCAGTGGCCATCAGAGAGGCTTCACCCAGCAACTGATGGGAGCAGAACATTTGGCAGAACTCAGAGAACTCCATGGAAGAGGGAGAGGAAGAATTTTAGGAACCAGAGAGGTTGAGGACACCACAAGAACATGGCCCACAGAATCAACTAAATAGTGCTCACAGGGCTCACAGGGTTCACAGAGACCAGAGTGACAGTCACATAGTGGTTAAGAGCACTGACTGAACTAGGTCTCTGTGTATGAGTTATGGTTGTGTAACTTGGCGTTTTTGTGGGACTCCTAACAATAGGAGTGAGAAGCTTTGCTTCCATGAATATGAGAACTTGGGTGGCTTTTGCCTGCTTTTGGGACCCTGTTCCTTCTACTGGGTTGTCTTGCTCAACCTTGATATGAGAGTATATACTTCATCTTTTTGTAACTTGTTATGCCCTGTTTGGTTGATATCTCTGGGGGGGTCTGCTCTTTTCTAAATGGAAACAGAGAAGAAATGAATCTGGGGAGAGAGGAGAGATGGCACGGGGGAGGGGGCATGGGGAGGCTGGGAGGGTTGGAGGGAAGGGAAACTGCAGTCAGAATGTAGTAGATGAGAGAAGAATTTTTTTTTAAGTTCTTAAGTAAGGACTGGGAAGATGACTCAGTATGTAAAGTGTTTTCCTTGCAAGCATTAAAGACCTGAATTTGATCCCCAGAAACCAGTCATAGTGATATGAATTTATAATCCCATAGCTGGGAAAGCAGAGACCAACAGATTCCCGGGGCTAGATCACCAAACAACCTAGCCTACCTGGGGAGTTCCAGGCCAGTGAGGAAAAGAAAGAGATAGAGATAGGGCGGGGGGGGAGGAAGAAAAAGTAGGGAGAAATGGAGGGAGAGGAGGAAGATAAAGAGGGAAGGGAGGAAGAAAGGAAAGAAGAAAGGAAGGAAAGAAGGAAGAAAGGAAGGAAAAGAAAGACAATGACATAAAAACAAAATCTGAGGAGCAGGAAGGGAGGACATAAGTTTTCAAGTGAAGATGCCCACATTTCCCAATCTCAGGCTGCAGATACTTATTAGGGAGGCTGAAGCAGAAAGGTCATCATGTTCAAAGTCCACCTGGACTATAGTGGTCCTTGGCTTCAGGAGGTAATGAAGTGATGCCCACCTCACCTGGGCCCTGAGAGTGGCTGGAGGCAGCCTGCTTCACTGCCTTAAAACCTGTTATCCAAGAACAATAGAGTTTGGCCCTCAAGTTGGAGGAAGCCAGAGAGAACTTGGGTTATGTCTGGCTCTGGCTGCAGACTCCCACTATTGTCTGTGGTGTAGGGTTACTGTGACTCTAGACAGAGCTTCTGCAAGGCAAGTATGGGGAAACAGATCAGACCTGTACAGAGAGACAGCAGGTTTTATTGGTGGGGGGGGCGGCTAGGGGTTGTTTGAGGGTTATTTGATGGGGTTGTTTTGTTTTGTTTTAATACTGTACTAAACATCTGTAAAACCAGTTTGATGAGATGGAGGAGCAGAGACTGAGCTAGGCTTGCAAGCCATCCAAGTTCATATTCAAGGAAGCTAAAGCCTACCTTTAGCCCCAATGCCCTAGTCAAATGCACCTCCCAAGTGCTACTGTTCTTCTGATTTATAGCATACAGACAACATTTCAAAGAGCAAAAAGATTATCTTTGTTCGTCACTTTTCTCATCACTGTGACAGAAGAGCTGGCACAAACAACCTATAGAGGGAAGGGCTTGTTTGGACTCACAGGTTGAAGCTCCAGCCCATCAGGGCAGGGGAGTCACCACTGCAGAGAGCGACAAAAACTGGGCTTGGCTTCCTACCTCCACTTTATTCAGTCTAGGACACCAGTCCACAAAATAATGTCACCCGTGTTTATAAGGATCCTCCCACTTCATTTAACCCTATAGACATTTAGACTTCTTCATAGACATGCCCAAAGATTTGTCTCATAAGTAACTGTAGGTATTATCAACTTGACTAAAAAATTCACTAATCCCAACACCATCACCAAGAAGTTACTACCAATAAATATGGGATATTTTTACCCTAGACTCTTTTTCTGTAACTGTGACTGGTCTACAAGATACACCCAAAGCCCAGGATAACAGACTAGACTTTCAACCCCTCAACTTCTGTGAGTGTTAGTGGTTAATGTTTCGTAGCTGTCACACCTGAAGTACCAAGGAAATTATGTTTCCCTCAGGGTTCCCCAGTCAAAGACATGGAGGTTTTGGTTTGGAGTTTTGTTTGTTTGTTTAGTTGCTTGGTTGGTTTTGGTTTTTCTAGACAGGGCTTCTCTGTAGCTTTGTGGAGTCTGTCCTCAAGCTAACTCTTGTAGACCAGGCTGGCCTTGAACTCACAGAGATCCGCCTGCCTCTGTCTCCCGAGTGCTGGGAGTAAAGGCATGCACCTCCCAGCTTGGTATTTTATGCTCAGCTGCCATCCTTCAGAGCAGGTAGCACTGGGGTCCCATGGGGTTAGGTGGAAGCTAATCCACTGAATGGGAATCTTCCTTCCCCTCCTCTATTTTTCTCACCCCCACAGAGTTTTCCTGCCTTCATTGCTTACATGTGGACTCTTAGCTCCAGCTCTAAAGGAAACCTCACTCTACCCAACCAGTGGATTTTAATTATCCCAAGGCTTGGAGTTTTGATCAAGTGTTTGATGAAGCTGGAATGTGCAATTTTGGCAGCCAAGCCCAACCAATCACCATCACTCACCTGTCAACATAGTCTTGTAGTTTCCTGATTCTTTACGCTCAACAGCCACTCCTTAGGAGATGCTAAAAGCCATGTTTCCTGGGTTTAAAAGCCTATTACTTTATACATTTCTCTGTTGTCGTGTATTTATACAATCATTAAGATGCTGAAAAACAACATGCATTATTCAGTTAAGTTTTACTGCGTTTTTATGATGGGAAAGTGTACGCTGTAGTTGAAGTCTTAATTTAAGGATTCATGGAGGTTTTGAACTTATTGATTATCATATTCCCTCCATTCTAAGGTATATAAGTTAATGTTTTTTAAAGTATTAGAATCAATGAATACATTTAGTGAATTTTTTTACACCACATTCCCCTAAAAACCTATTAAACATTTTTTTATTCGTCCACATAAACTCTAGAATCACCTCATTGCATTCCAAGACATAGACCCCGGTGAATAAAACTGAGAATAAAATTAAGTCAAGCCTATAAGTTCATTTGGAGGAAATGGCATTTTTATGACATTAAGTGTCCTTAACAATAATACGGTGTGTCTCTCCATTTATTCAAGCTTTTCTTTATTTTTCTCAATCAATCACTGTCACTTTCTCCATGTTACATAATCCTTATCAAAGTTAGCATTTGAATCTGCATTGCTAATGGAAACCTGGGCTGTTTTTCCTTTACATTTTCAACTAGATTATTAGTGTCGATCACACCTGCTTTTCGTAGTTCTTAAGTAGCCAATTGCCTTACTTTCTTGCCATGGCTATTGTTCTTTTGCTGATCATCTAATATAAGATATACCAATAATTGTGGCATGTGTAAGCAAAAACAATGTCACTTGCTCTTTAATTTATTTCTGAAACATGTCTTATTACAATGACCACAGCATCTATAACATTCTATTTGTTTGTTTGTTGCACATGTTTGTTTCACGCCTACGTGAGCCTGTGAGTGTGTGTGTGTGTGTGAGTGTTCACATACTCTGGTGTATAGATCAGAAGACCACTTGTGGGAGTGGGTTCTATCCTTCCACTATGTGGGTCTAGGGAATTAAATCAGGTTGTCAGAGTTTGCGACTGTCACCTTTGCACACAAAGTCATCTTGCCCATATAGCATCTCTGAAATATTAAATGGAAGTAACGGAAATGATTGTGGATGACTCTGACCTTCTACGTCTAAGCGAGAGCTGAAGATTTCATATAGATAGTTTCACATATTATTTTAAGTGGGTGTGCCCTATGTAATTAAGGTATTTCCACCAGTGATGGCTTCAAACAGTATCTAATGCAACTTAGATGTTGCCTTTACCCTCTGGAGTAAAGGGAACTTGGAGTTTAATGTCAGCCCTGGGGTTCACTTCAACTTTGGCCAAGCCAGCCAGTAATGCATACTGTGATCCCTGTGACCCCTGATTAATCTAGTTTGTAGTAGTCTATAATACTTTGATGATCACACAATAGGTAGCAACCACTCAGCATTTCCCAAACATTCTACTTTGCTGTGGCCTATCCTCCTTTTAATATACCGATAGACCTCATGATCATTTTATTTGAATTTGACCCATGCACTTTTTATTTTTTATTTTTGTGAGAATTTTATGTATGAATACTGTATTTACATCATTTCCACCCATCCCTCCCTCTCTCCTCCAACCTCTTCATCATATCCTCCACTCCGTCTCAAATTTATAACTTCTTCTGTCATTAGTATTGATGAAAATTTTTGTATATATAAATAAGGACCTGCTGAGTCCACTCAGTGTTCCTCATATGTATGTGTTTAGGGCTGACCACTTAGCATTAGATAACCTGTGTAGCATATAAGAAAACACTGTATTTTCTCTGTTCAAATCACCTAGAAGATAATAATGCTCAGGTCATTTTCACTGAGGTGTAAACTGCAAGCAAGCATTGCATAAGGGATGCATTCAGGACTCATCTAGACTCGAAGTACTTGATGACTTATTTCCAATAGGATGTGCCAGATTTGTGCTAAACAATCCTTGTTCGTCATTTAATGTGATCATCTCAAAAATAGCATGAAAAGGCAATAACTCTTCCTGGGAGAAATGAAGTTAACAAGTGGGTATCCTGACTAAGGTCACATGGTATCGGGTAGAACATGCAAAGCTGATTCCAAAACAAGTCTTCCCTTAGCTTTTGGAAAGACTCTATTGTAGTCCATAATGGCTGCGAATATTTACATGACCTCCAATAGTGTAAAAACATTCTTTCTTCTCTACATTTTTGCCACCTTTTAGTATTTTTGCAAATAACTGTTCTAATTGAAGTGAGAAGACTTCTTTAAAGTTTTCATTTGCATTTTCCTATTGGATAATGATATTGAGCTTTTTTTCCCCCATACATTTCTTGGTTACTTAGACTTCTTTGGAGATGTGTCTGTTCAAAGATATCTTACTTCTGGGTACATATTCAAAGAACATGAAAATAACCCACCTCATATCTACTGTGACACTATTCATAATAGCAAAAAAGTGGAATTAACCTAGACACCCAACAAGAGATGAACAGATAAAGACAATATAATACATATGGACAATTGAATATTATTTGTCATAATTAAGAATGGGATCTTATCAACAAAATGTTCTTCCAGCAAAATAAATGGGACTGGGGGATATCATGTTAAATGAAATAAGCTAAAGATCAAAGATAAGTGTGCGTATTCCTTTTCTTATGCGGAAGCTAAGCAGAGTCTACCTGGTTGTAGAGCAGAGTTTGAGAATGATAATGTGCTTATGGTTGAGAAAGGTGGCTGTATTTGATCAGTGTATATGGTTATGCAGATGTTGAAAAAGCGCACTGAATCCTGATATATGATGACTACATATTAATCAACAATGTAAAAGATTGTACCTTCAAGGATCATTAATTTCATGACTTCGAGAAGGTTGTCTGAACGTGGAGAGTACTAGGAAGCACGAATGGGGCCCAGCAGCCTCTCCTGAGCATGCAGCTGCCTTTTGCATCTCGCTGTACCTGCCCTTTGCAACTGCTGTCCTCTTCTCTTCTTCCGGGAGGACAAGAGGGAAAGGGTGTCACCCACTGTAAAAGTAGAGAATGATGATAACATATTTTTAAGTACTATAAAAATAAATTATCATATATGCTAAGCAGTCATGTCTCCATGAAAAAAACCAGCAATTGACTTGTTTCTTTGTTCATTTTTGAATAATTGATATTGCTCTACAGATAATGTGCCCCTTAAAAAATCAAAAATACTAGAATTAAGCAGTGTATAATAAGTCTTAAAATATAAAACTTTAAATACATATTTTATTTCTCTCTTTGGTCCTAATTTTCTGTATTTATATCAACTTCCTCTTTTTCTAATTTATAATTGCCAGGCTTATTTATGATATTGCCATTCACAGAGTGCATCTCAGATTTTCATATCCACTTTATCTTATTCTGTTTTCTGAGTAACTTCTGCTTTTAACTTTACTGTTTCCTTCCTCCTCATTTGAGTCAGTTTGAGTCTCTTTACCTTAATAGTTCACACGTTTAAATTCTACCCTGTTCAAATTGAAAATAGTAAAGATTGACTTCGTGCACATATAGCTTTGGACATTTCCAAGAGTTTTAAAATGCAGAGATACGGTTTTCCTAATTTCCAAAATAACTTATAATCATTTTCTTGGCTCTAAAAATATGAGAGATTTTTTTCAAGGGTTTGGAATTTTTATTGGTACTCTATGTTAATTTTATTTTGATTTCATCCCTATCACAGAACTTAACCAGAACCTTCCCAATAGTTGCCTCAGCACTTTTTTTTAAGGCACCATAGGTTAATTGCTGGTAAATAGTCCAGGAAGAACGAAGAGAAATTTCTTTCTCCATTTCTAAGCACAAAATAATCCAACTTCACTAAGACAAAGGTCAATGTTATTATCATCCATTTTCTCTTCTGCAATTTTGCCAAATGTGTATAATGGTCCCTTGAGTTGTGGGTGCTCGGTTACATGAGGTTGTCTGGTTTTGTTGTCTTCATATATAAAAAACACCATGCATGTCCATCCGTGGTGATGCTGGATCCATATTCCACAATCTCACTATGAATATAAGGGAGTCTGGGAGTTTATAATATCTTTTAATTCGCTGAGTATATTCATTGTAGATGGCTCTATATAACATAAAATACTTTTGTAAACAGAGACCACTTTTGTTTCCCAGCCTCCCAGACTTGAATAATCACACAGAAACTATATTATTTACAACACTGTTTGGCCAATGGCTTAGGCATAGTCCGAGATACCTCTTACATTATAACCCATTTCTATTAATCTATGTACCACTATGAGCTGTGGCTTACTGGTAATGTTCTGGCATCTTTCACCTTCAGCAACTATGTGGCGTCTGCCTGAATCTGCCTTCTGTTTCCCTGCATTCAGTTTAGTTGTCCTGCCTAGCTATATTCTGCCCTGCCATAGGCCAAAGCAGCTTCTTTATTAACAAATGAACTAAAACATATTCATAGCGTACAGATGGGAATCCCACACTACATTTTCATATATGATATCATTTATGTTGAACATATTTTCCCCAAATCATGCTACCCCTTTTTCATTCCTCATATGAGCCCCTTTCATTTCTCAACTTAAGTTTCTGCTTCCATATCATATATGCATATATAATTTTATATATCTATGTAAAGCCTAGAATTTATAAAAGGAACATATATGTGTCTTTCTCACACTGACAATCTGCATGCGATTGTCTTCAGTTGTGTTCATGTTTATGCTAATTACATAACTCCAATCCTTTATAACTGAAAAAATATCCATTGTGTAAAGACCACATCCACTCTGTTGTTGGATACCTAAGTTGGTTCAATAGCCAAGCTCTTATGACTGGGATTGCACTAAGAATTGACTTGGAGGACTCTAAATCAACACATTGTGGAGATACTTGCATCAGTGTTCTACTTTTGAGCTTTGTAAAGAGCATCCTGGGAGACGTTGATAAGATCCTTTGTTGAGACTGACTCAGATGAATGGAAGTTAGCGTTCATGCCAGTTCACTTTTCCTGGCAACACAACCAAATACGTGATAGGGAACAGCTCAGCTGAAGTGGGATGTGCTTTAGTATAACTTCATGGTGGGGGTGGGTTACAGCAGCGGGGCTCTGGCTGCTAGGGAGAGAGTTTGTGGCAGAGCTTGTTAATGTTTTCTCGTGGATCTGGAAGTAGAGCCAGGACAGGAAGGATGGCTAGGCTACAAACCTGAGTGTCCATCTCCAGAGACCAGCTTCCTCTAGCTAGGCTCCACCTCTTAAGGTTCCTTCCAGATGTTCTACC
Organism: Microtus oregoni; assembly: GCF_018167655.1. Classification (NCBI taxonomy): domain Eukaryota; kingdom Metazoa; phylum Chordata; class Mammalia; order Rodentia; family Cricetidae; genus Microtus; species Microtus oregoni. The sequence goes on from NW_024543079.1 coordinate 8,459,363, forward strand.
ACCTCCAAAATCAGCATCGTCACCTGAGAAGCAAGCATGCAAACGTGCCTATGGGAAATGCAGGCCCCTTCCGAGTTGCCAAGTCCTACTGGACCGGACTCTGGGTAGTGCGAGCTCCACTCTCTCACTCTATACACCCCCCCTCACACTGTTCTTCTCCCTTTGGGTCTCAAGAAATGCCCCCAGTGAGACCTTTCTAACTGCGCCCTCCCTAACACCAATTCCATCTTCTGTGGTGATCTTTTTTCTTCTGATTCAAATGTAAATTGAAACTTTATTGTGCTATTGTGTTTTGTATTTCTCTGCACCCCCTGTCTCTCTCTCTCAATCTTGCTTTCATCTCAACAACCTTTTAATAGTATCATTTCGTTCTATTTTTCTTTTGTAAAGTCGGAATTTATTGAGCACACAAAGACTCATCCTAGTAGATATTTTTATTAACTATTCTATATTTCTCAAAGGTTTGTTTTCTTCTGAATCTCATATTTCCCTCTTTATTCCTCTCCCCCACATCTCTAGAGGTTCCCAGTTTTGCTTTAGTGAGGTTCAATCCCTGGTGATGAAGAGATCTGGTCCGGCATGTAGCTGGTAAATTCTTCCATGGTTCTTCTTTGATGCTGCTTACTAACCCTATGGTTAGTATGAGAACTTACAAGCAGATCTTACAATTAAAATGCACAATCCTTTGTCTCATGTACTAGACCACAATGAGCTCTGAGTCTTCACTGCCTGGCCTGCTGAATGAATAGAAAGAGTTGTATTGAAGAATAAACTTACATAGACTTCTTGTCTTTGTGAAAGCAATAAAGGGACATTTGCACTCACCAGCATTCAATGATTCCTAGAGCTATCTGTCTGTATGCCCTTGGCCTATTGATCTCACAACCCTGTATTGATATGGGATGTACGTGTCCCCTACATTCACAAGATGAAGCTTACCTACCAGTGTACAGTGTTAGGAGGCAATGCCTTTGAGCAATAATTGTTACGAGGGCAAAGCTTTGTGAGTGAGATCAGGGTCCTTAGGAAAGGGGTGGAGGAAGCAGAGGCTGGTTTGTTCTCTTCTTTTCTCCTGCCAAATGAGGACACACTCTCCCTCTTCAGAGTCTCAGTAACAACTGTGATGTTGAGGCAGATTAGATAAATAACACCCTCCCCCCAGAAAGGCTAAGTAATTCTCCCCTTTCAGTTCACTCATTCACTAGGAGCTAAGAATTCACGCAGTAAAAGGAATATCAGACCAGGGTTCAGGAAGAAATCCTGAAATTTCCTGAGACCCAAGGGCAGCTCACTAGGTTTGCTCCTCCACTCCATTTCCTCCTAAAGTTGTTCTGTGTGCTTTATCCTAGCGCTCCGGACATTTCCTGTCCACTTGGGTGTGTGTCCCCATCCCCACAGGGGTCCATGTTCATCCTGGGGAACAATGATGTCTTAGTTTCCATAGCCACAGTATAGAGTATTCTGTTCTCGCTTGAAGGACAGAAGGGTGAGCAAGGATATAAACAGGATAAGTAGGTCCTGGCAAGGTGGGATTGACAGGTCCCTGAGCTCCCTAACCAGGGGCAATGGGTATATCTGAATAGTACAGGGTTAGGCAGATAAGAACAGATGGAGACAAGACATGGGGTAATATCAGAAAAGCTATGTTCCAAAATAAGCCCAAGAATGACGGAGCAGATATTATGATCTGCAGTGTGAGCCGTAAAAGCAAATAGGAAGGAAAGGGAAGAGACACCAGAGGACAGGACACTACATTGCACTCACTAATTTGGCATGAACCGTGTGATTCCTTAGAAGGGGTGTTTAAAAACCAGAACCAGGGCAGACACGAAGCAGACCCTCCCTGGATGTTCTATTAAATTGGCACCCCTGGAATAAGTCTTGGAAGGGAATGCTACCGCTGCTCCCGTCAGTCCTTAGCTTGAAATCTTTTGCCCTCAAATGACGCCAGGTGAAAAGGATTTGAAATTGTACCAACACGTCCCTTCAGAATCCACTCATTGCTTCAGTCTGAGGTCTTGGACCACTGTCCTTTTTTTGAACTCAGTTTCCCTCAGCTGTAAAGAGGATAATAGCACCTGTGTCCCAGAGCTTTGTAGAGGATTGATCCGCATAGAAGAGTCAATCACCGCAGAATCATTCAATAAATGTTGCTTTCTACCCCGCCTTCGCAGACTACCTGTGAGTCTAATGAGGGCGAAACGGGGTGCTTACTTAACAATTTAGGGTGAGGCAGGTCTGGTGAGCAGACGCGCATTCCTGATTTCATTATGCGCCAGAAGATGAAAACGAACAGCCCTGCCGTCACGCCCCATCCCTCGCAGCTAGCTGCTTCTCTGCTGAGGGATTTACGTTCTGCGTGATTAGGCCTGAAATGGACAGGAAGCTTTATTGTGCTCGGCTGGCAGGCCGTGGAGGAGCAAATTGATAAAGACGCCTGGGTCAGTGGCAAGCTAGGTGGTTCCTAATTTATAGCAAGGTATCCAGGTCCATTACTCAGACCCTTCCTCCCTGCTCCTACCTCCCTACCCTTGCAACTAGACCCTTCTCTGCCCTCTTCTGCCAAATGGTGACATATTTATGGGAAAGAAGAAAATTTACTGATAAAGATGAGGCATGAGCCAAGCCCAAAGCAAGTAAATCCCCAAGCAAGCAACATGTTGTAATTTGACTCAACACAACAAATACTTCCAGTACCCTATGCCAGATGTTGGTATGTTGATGATGAAAGCTCACAGATTCAGTAGTCTTAGCACCCAGCTTCTTTGTTTCTTGTGTGTCAGGGTCAGGGAGGAATACAAGTTCTTACCTCCCAGATAGTAGATGCTCAATAAAAAGTAGCACGTATCGTTGTTGACTACCTAGGTTCCGAGTCTCTAGACCTTGGCACCAGCCTTTCTATTTTCATTGTGTGTGTATATGTGTGTGTGTGCATATACATGAGTGTAATTAAGTGTGTGCACAAACATGTGCATGAGTGTGTGTGCACATACATGTGTTCATGTGTGTCAACCTTGAGTCATTCCTCAAGAGCCATCCATCTTGATTTTTGACACAGAATCTTTCACTAGGACCCAGGGCTCACCAATTAAGCTAAGAAGCCTGGCCAGGAAGCTCCACCCTACACTATCCCCAGAACTTACATCACACCCGACTTTTAAAAAAATCTGGGGTGCTATGAACATAGCGGACAATGAGTACTACTGAGAACTCAAGAACAATGGCAGTGGGTTTTTGATCCTACTGCACGTACTAGCTTTGTGGGAGCCTAGGCAGTTTGGATGCTCACCTTACTAGACCTAGATGGAGGTGGGTGGTCCTTGGACTTCCCACTGGGCAGGGAACCCTGATAGCTCTATGGGCTGACAAGGGAGGGAAACTTTGTTGGGGGAAGGGGAGGGAAATGGGAGGAGGTGGCGGGGAAGAGACAGAAATCTTTAATAAATAAATAAATGGAAAAAATCTGGGGTGCTGGGCACTGAACTTGAGTCCTCTTTCTCAAGTGGCAAGCATTTGACTGACTTACCTATCTCCCTAGCCCATTCACATCTTTCATTTTTCTGGATTGTTTTTTATTGATATTTTTACTTACTTTTTGACAATACATGTACACATGTATTGTGAATATATTCACTCCTCATTACCCACCCATATCCCCTTCCTAATCCTAGACTCTGGTTCTTCGTCTTAATTAGTCTCCCTCCACTTTCCACATGAGGGTTTTGCTTGGTTGGTTGTTTTTTCTTGTTTGTTTGGGTGAGGTAACCAAAGCTACTGTGTGCTCATGATTACCTTGGTCATGTCACATCCAACAGACAGTCTTGCATAGAACTCTTCATCCTCCTCCTGGTCTTTTTCTGTTAAATTCTCTGGATCTTGAAAGGGATGCTAGAGAGGTCTTGTTTAGGACTGACCACTCAACAGTCATCACTCTCAGCACTTTGAGCAGTTCTGAGTCTGTATACTCACCATAGTCCACTACAGTAAGAAGCTTCTCTGACCAAGGCTGAGAGCTTATCTGAGGGAACAAATATCAATACTTAATACCCAATGACTACATACCGATTTAACATAATATCAGTAGTAAGAGCCTGCACAGGGTCGGGGCTGTGAGCTTCCCCAACCATGGGGTTTTGACCAGTTTTGCCTTGCTAGGTATGCATTCTCTTCATGAAACAGACTTCAGATCCAATCAGAAGCAGTTGGTTACCCTCAAAACAGGCATGCCACTATTACACCAGTAGGCACATTTTATCTGCAGGGTCAGTATTACAGCACACTGTGTCTGCAACTAGGCAAGACCATTGATGCCTTTTCTCTCCCAGCATCTTCCAGCACTATGACAGCGCTAGCCAGTGGAGAGGAATCTTCTAGCCTAGTTTCAGCTTGATTTATCCATATTTCACATCCAATGTGTGCATTGTCTTCAGCAATAGGGCCTTACTGGCTAGTTCTAGAAATGGCCTCCACTGTTTTGGGGAGCCTCTTGAGGCTTCCTGACTGACAACTCAAAGAGAGATATCTCACACCCGACACTGGATTTTTCTTAACAAAATAACAAAAAAATATATATATATATATGACTTCTGGGTACAGGAATATCCTCCCTGAAGTGACCACTCTAAGGCCCTAAGTGTCAGATTTGTTAAAACTATCTCAGTTTCTCTCAAGGCAATTATGCTGGTTTGTTGTCTGAGGTTTCTTTCCTGCCTGGTTCCCACAATCGTTAAGTCCCAAAGAAATCACACAGGTCTACATTAGTTATAAACTGATTGGCCTAGTAGCTCAGACTTCTTATTAACTCTTACAACTTCTATTAGCCCATTATTCTTGTCTTTGCTAACCACGTGGCTTGGTACCTTTTTCAGCGAAACAGTCACATCTTGCTTCTTCTATGGCTGAGTCACTACTACGGACCAAGCTTTTCTCTTCCCAGAATTCTCTGTTCTCATTGACCCGCCTCTTGTTCCTGTCTGAGTGTCCCACCTATACTTCCTTCCTGGCTACTGGCCAATCAGCATTTATTTAAAATATACTTGACAGAATATAGATCATTGTCCCACACCACTGGCTAGTTTTATGTCAACTCTACACAATCTAGAGTTATTTGAAAGGCGTGAACCTCAATTGATAATATGCCTCCATAAGATCTGACTGTGAGGTCAGCCAATGATGGGGAAAGACCCAGCCCATTGTGAGTGGTGCCATCCCTGGGCTGGTGGTCCTGGGTTCTATGAAAAACCAGGCTGAGCAAGCCACGAGGAGTGAACCAGTAAGCATCATCCCTCCATGGCCTCTGCAGCAGCTCCTGCCTGCAGGTTTCTGCCCTACTTGAGTTTCTTCCCTGACTTCCCTCTGTGATGAGCTGTTACCTGGAAGTGTAAGCTGAAATAAACCCTTTCCTCCTCAATGTGCTCTGGTAATGGTGTTTTTTTTTTTAATCACAGCAATAGTAACCCTAACTAGGACAGCAACAGATGAACAGTCCAAGCTCATCTCCTCTTCAGACCATTGCTTCAGCAAAGGGAGATGATATAGAAGAGATGACTTGAACATTCGTCAAGAGACTCCTTTGGGTCAGACAAGATGGCAGCTTTCTCACTGGGCTCCTGTTTTTAGACTACTTATTTCCTAGAATCAAATATGTTTCAATGTTTTAAACATGGTTCTCATCTTACTGGGACCTCCACTAAAATCTTCAAGCTTCTTAAGAATATGAAAGCTAGGGCTGGAGAGATGGCTCAGAGGTTAAGAGCATTGCTTGCTCTTCCAAAGGTCCTGAGTTCAATTCCCAGCAACCACATGGTGGCTCACAACCATCTGTAATGGGTCTGGTGCCCTCTTCTGGCCTGCAGGCATACACACAGACAGAATATTGTATACATAATAAATAAATAAATAAATATTTAAAAAAAAGAATATATCAGAAGTTTAAAAAAAAAGAATATGAAAGCTAAAATCCTATGTCTGTCAAGCAAGACTCTTCGTGATTTGGTCCCAAGGTCATATACCTCACACTTCCTTTCTCTGTCTAGATCACATTTGCTCCAAGGAATCCAATTTCTCACACCCTCTGCTTTTGCTCACACAGATTTTTATGAAAATTGTTTTGAGTTTGCTCATTAATTTACAAAGGAGTGACATCTTGGAGCTATTGACTGACACCTTCTATCTCAGAACCACAGTATATCTCTTTATTGATTCCAGCCTTCTTCATGACATTCAGTAATATGGTTTGCCGTCAATATAAACCTGGTACATTTCTAGTTAGTACTCAATAGTTTCATCCTCTTTTGACATCATTGTTATTATCATGAATCGGTTCTTTCACATATTACATTTTCTAATTACATGTTCCTAGTCAATAGAAACACTATTTTTTCCTCACTTCATCTTATATCCAACCACCTTATTGAACTCTCCTTGCCACATCAAATATCTTCAGGCGAGCCTCATGAATTTTCTAAACAGACAGCCAGCTATCTATAAATCATGATGTTGAAGTTCAAGCAAGGGTAGAAAATTCATCATAAAGATACGGAGGCATTTCTTCAAACCCAGCTCATTAACAAATGGAGTCAGAGTCTCAAATGCTGTGAGAACTTTCTGTATCATTTCCCATGACCCACAGTCTGACATTTTATGTTAATTTGCTTAGTTGTATGTGGGTTAAAGTTTATGTTTCCCTTCTTCTTCTCAACTGGTTTATATGCTAATTAATCAATTTGAAATATCTATGTAAAAACATACATGCATGCACTTAAGAGTTATAATCGTTATGTTACTAAGAAATGTTATTTCATACTTTTATATGTGTACACTTTGCGTCTGTTCCTTCTCCCGCCAATCTCTCTTTCCCTGTTCTCCAATTTCCTGTTTCCAATCAATTCTACCTATTTGTTATCTTTTGTGAGTTCTGTGTCCCTAGAGAATTTACCTGTCAGAACTGTCTATGTGATCCTAATTTTTGAACTTAACATCAGAGTGTTGTACTCACAAGCCAGATATTTTTCAAAAGTGTATGAAAACTCAAACAATACAAAACAAATTTGTTTTTCAGTTAACATTGACAAGCAGAGATAGTGATACATATACCTGTAACCTCTTTTGCTTGTTTTTTAGAATTATAGGAGAAAATTTTATGTGTCTATAGATTTTTCCATCTAAATGCTGCTATAATAGTTATTCATCAGAGTTCTAGACAATGCTTTCTCTTTCTCTTTCTAGCCAGTGCCTCCTCCTCCTAGCCCTATTACCTGGAAATGCCCATCTATACCATAACCATAATTTTGCCTTTCCCAAGACATTGTATAAATGAAATCCTATCAGTCATGACATTTTTGGCTCTTTCTATCTAGTGTTCACCATGTTTTTTTCTTGTCATACTGCTTTGGCTAGGCTGTTGCTGGAAATTTCTTGTACATAGCTCATCAGACTTCAAGATTCTAAAAAATAGGGATAGTGATTTCAGCATCTAGGCAACTCTTTGTCAGTATAGATACTTAATATATATATATATATATATATATATTGAGTGCCTCACTGGCTCATGGACCTGGGAAGAAGTCTTCAGGTCTTATTAATTAACTTGTCAAGAAACAGGAAAAACCCCACCTATTACAGGCATACTGTGCCACATGGAACTGTCAGTCTCTAATTAGAATTAATTAGCTAATGTGGGTTTCAAATTTGGAAGGCAAGAAGCTCTGCCTGTGTGCTCATTTGGTGTTAATTATCATGGAAATCTGTTTCAACCTAAAGACTCGCTCAAAGCACTGAGACAATCCTTCCCACACAGACTCCAGGAGGTAACTGATGTGATGCGGTCTGACAGTCAATAGGGCTCTCTTGAGGCAAGATCTCAAAGGAGAGGAGGACTCTCTTGGGACTCCCAAGACAGGAATTCTAAGTTCAATAGACAAATAAAAATCAAATTAGGAAGAGCTGAGGCTTCAAGTGCCCAAAAGACACAGCAGAAAAGCACCCAAACCACTTGAGAGATCCATTTAAGGAGTATCAATCCAAAAGACGTAACCCACCCCAGACCGTGTGGCATGACTGTTTCTTATATTTGCCAAGAAGGAAATGTTAGAACCTACTTCTTGTAAGAGAAATTTATTAAAATTCACACTGAGGCATATCTTATGAGAGAGTATGTGTTGGGGGGTTCCTGCTCACCCAGTTGTCCATACCAACCTCCCATAATATGCGAGACTGTCACGGTGACTGACGCCTGTTCCACATCTCATGTGGATAAGGATGCAGCATCTAAATGTCCATATCTCCCAGAAAGAACTATGACCAAGACGGAGGAACTTGTTGGTAAAGCATAAAGGACAGGAGCCTTAAGAGAAAGCGATCATATCAGTTCCGAATTCCAAATGGCCAAGGAAAGGTTGTTCAGACACCCTGAAACTTCAGGATACTTTAGAAGATCCAGATAGAGATCAGCATAAGGATGTGACAGAGAAGATGGCTTGGAACAGCTCTCAAAGCCTCAAGTCTGGCCACTTATGACCTCAGGGAACAAAAAAATCGCCCATATAAGGAGATATCGCCAGAGAGTCGGGTTTCTAAAAGTAAAGCAAAGGCAGAAACTTGGAATGTCACTGAAGAGTAGCACAGATAAAAATGGGTGAAGAAACTAAAGTCTCAAAGAACAGGGCCAAAGATGTGCTTAAGACATGATGCATTTGTAGCAAAGAGGGAGGTGATGGAGGTAGTGACTGAGCTTTAGGCTAATATCACCATTTTCTGGCCTGTGGCATCTCTACCATTTTCTATTCTGCTGAGTGCCAGGAGCATGGGCTCTGGGGGATTTACCCATGGCTCTTGCTTTCTTGGTTTTACAAAGGCTTATATACACTGAATAACCTTGGATAGATATGGAAAGAAGACATTAGGTAGGATAGAAAGACAGGGAAAATTGGAAGGACACAAAAAAAGTAAAGATGTCCCCCACCGTGGGGTCTAGTTGAAGTCTCCCACCAGCTATGAGTCAAGAATTTCCAGTACAATTAACATATTGTTGAAATTGCCAGTATAGAGACAATACATCTTATAAAGATAAATGTTTTAAATAAGAATGTTGAGCCGGGCAGTGGTGGCGCACGCCTTTAATCCCAGCACTTGGGAGGCAGAGGCAGGCGGATCTCTGGGAGTTTGAGGCCAGCCTGGTCTACAAGAGCTAGTTCCGGGACAGGCACCAAAGCTACAGAGAAACCCTGTCTCGAAAAACCAAAAAAAAAAAAAAAAAAAAAAAAGAATGTTGAATTAGCAATGAATCATGCTTGAAGCCTAAGCATATATGACCTTAAAGGGTAGCCTTCCTCCTTTCTCATAACCTTTGCTGTAAGCCTACAATTTTCTAGGAATCTCACCAGAACACTCAGTTACAGTAAAAGTATGCCTCAGTCTCTTATATGACCCTTTTAACCAATGGTTTTACTTTATCAGAATGCGGCCCTATTCAAGCCACTCTCTAGTATCGTTTACCAAAGGGGAGGGGGTCCTTAGCAACTCTTTGAGGCTTAACTGACAGCCCCCAAAACCAAACTTTAGCTACTGCAATTTATCTGTATGGTCACTACTAAGACACATTCGATCACGACTCTCTAAGAAGCTCACACTCATGTTTAGGTGGGTCTTACCCTTTCCCAGATCACCCCTCTGTTAGCCCCAGGATTTCTCTTTATAAACCCTACTCTACTTCATACTGGCTCACCCTACAACTCTTTTCTGCAGCCAAGTCAAGAGTCCCAGCCTAAGCGGTCTCTGAAAATAGTCCCTTTGGCTGCTGCCATCAGCACTGGGGATCTGTTTTTGACCGACAGAAGAAGAAAGTCAAGGCATTTATTGTCGAACTGCATTTCTGCTGGACCAGAGCAAGTCCTGAGAGCCCCTCATTCAGCTCACAGCTCCGCCAGACAGTCCCCCACCCCTAAAGCTGCAGCCTTCCCAATCTTCCAGCTAGGTGTGATGATATCAGCACCTATAGACGCTAAAGACCTACTGCTAATATATCCTCAATTGCTCTGCCCCTTTGCAAGTGCCCCTTCATTAAATTCTCGTCTACTGCTCCTCTGAGTGCACCTGTTTCTCCTGACAACTGATGTCACACAATTGGGACTGTCCCAAGATCTCCACCTGAGAAACTCATGGAAAGCTGCTTTGTTTCTTTCTAGAAGACAAGAGTGCTTACCTCCTGGTCAGAGAACGCCTGAGTAACCGAGTGGCATGTATGTGATTCCCTTCTGGATGCAGGTGGCAAGACATCCAGGGAGAAGTAGGAATCCAGGTCTCGTTTCCAGTATATGCTGAAGTATTGCAATGACTAGTGAGAGGTGCCAACTTGGCAGGACCTGAATTAGCTAGGAAACAAGCCTGTGGGCACACCTGTGAGGGGTGACTCTCTTAACTGGGTTAATCGGAGTGGGATGGCCCATTCTAAATATGGGTATCATCATTCCATGTGAGTCCCAGCTGAATAAAGAGAAAGGGAGCTGGGCTCTGACATGAAATTCATGTTCATTTGTTTACTGACATTAAATGCAATGTGACCACCTATTTCAAGCTCCTGCTCTTGTAACTTCTCTGCCATGATGGATCGGATCCTGGACCCATGGGCTAAGATGAGCTAAGGTGCTTTCATTAGGATATTTTATCACAGCAATGTTAAAATATTATTTTAAGATATATTTGCTTATGCTGTGGAATATTTGATTAATGATGTAAAGATGGATTAGATTCTTTTTGGTTGCATTTGCTTACCTCTGTGAAGCTGTGCTACTTTGCCTGTCTAAAACACCTGATTGGACTAATGAAGAGCAGAACGGCTAATAGCAAGGCAGGAGAAAGGATAGGCAGGGCTGGCAGGCAGAGAGAGTACACAGAAGTAGAAAAAGAGAGAAAGGGAAACAAGAAGCCAGAAAAGAAGGGGCTGGCCACCCAGCTACACAGCAAGTCACAGAGTAAGAAGTAAAGGAAGACATGCAGAAATAGAGAAAGGTAAAAACCTAGAGGAGGAAGAGACCTAGTCAATCATCCTCATCAACCTAGACTGTGAAACCCAATATGGACAAGTTCAACAGAATCACCATACACGGGCTGCCCATGCAGGCTTCAGCGTTGCCAGGGCATAAGAAGAAGAGAAGAGAAAAGCCTAGAAGCATAAGATAAATGGGAGAATTTAAATTAAGAAAAACTGGTTAGAAAAAGTCAAACTAAGACCAAGTGTTCATAAGTAATAATAATAGTCCTTGTGTGTTTATTTGGGAGCTGGCTGGCGGGCCTCAAAAAGAGCAAAAGAGTTTTAAAAAACAAAACAAAACAAAACCAAAAAAAAAAATCAACTACACAGCAACAAGTGAAGTTGCTAATACAAGTGCCAGAGTCAACTTTACAAATGAGTAACCTCAGGCTTGGGGAGTGATAAGAAAGTGGAAGGAGATTCAAAGAAGATAAGTGCAGGTCATCCTTCTCATTGCATCGTGTGTGTGTGTGTGTGTGTGTGTGTGTGTGTGTGTGTGTGTGTGTGTTGTACAAAAGGGTGAATCTCCTTTGGTTTAAGGAGAAAATAATTCCCCTCTCTCTCTCTCTTTTCCTCCTTCCTTCCATTTCCCTCTCTCTATCCTCTCTTTCTCTTTCTTTCCCACGCTCTGTGTCTGTCTCAGAAGAGCTTTTCACTTCAATTTAGTTTACTGCAGCTACTTTTTAATTTTCCCTTGTATTTGTGTTCCCTGTCCAGTGGGACAATGGCTATTGTCCTCGGTACTGGAGCCCTGACCTCAGGGAGTCCCCTCCCGCTACCTCTTTTTGTCTTTGAATGGGTCCTAGATCACCTGTTCTCCACCTCTTCTTCGGCTTTTTCATGCCCCCCCCCCATAACTATGGCTACCTTCCATCTGGAATGTGACTACACCTCATGCGTGGATGGAGGCCCCCAATATACTTACTCCCCGTCAGAGCGAGAGTGCCGGAGTCAGGCACAAGTTGTAGCATCTTAGGAAGATGCAAGGTTGCTTCTGTCCACAGTAGGGATGGAGAGCTGATGGCACAGCTGGTGAGAAGCGCTTGTCTCTTGGCGCTGCACAGTTCCTGGGGCGGGGGGTCTCACCCACCCACCGTGAGTCAGAACAGCAGAACCATGGGAAGCAGCTCCAGCCATGCTGCACATTTTCACTGTGTAAATTTTGCAGTGTTTTCTCTGAAAGTCCCATAGCCATCCTGGAGACTATTCCATGGGGCTTCAGCTTTCTCCTCGGGTTTCTTCTGTCCCAAACTAGTGTTTGCTTCCTCTATAAGGACATAATGAGCATAGTGACACATGCCTAAAGAACAGTGAGTCTCTTAGGGTTTCTATTGTTATGATAAGCACCAAGACCAAATCGAGTTGGGGAGGGCAGGGTCTATTTCTTTCTTTCTTTCTTTCTTTCTTTCTTTTTTTTTTTTTTTTTGTGGTTTTTTGAGACAGGGTTTCTCTGTAGCTTTGGAACCTGTTCCGGAACTAGATCTTGTAGCCCAGGCTGGCCTTGAACTCACAGAGTTCTGCCTGGTGCTGCCTCCTGAGTGCTGGGATTAAAGGCGTGTGCCACCTCCTCCCAGTTCATCTTTATATATATAATTTTTTCGAAAAAAATTATTTTTTAAAAAGCTATTTTTTTCTCATTTTATATGCCAAATCCATTTCCCACTCCGTCCCCTTTTCCTGCCTTTCCACCTCTCCCCCACCACCCTTCCACCCCTCATCCACTTCTCAGAGAGGGTAAGGCTTCCTCTGGGGAGTCAACAAAGTCTAGCACATTGCTTTGAGGCAGGACCAAGGCCTCCCCCCCCTATATCTAGGCTGAGCAAGGTGTCCCTCTAAAGAGAATGGGTTCCAAAAAGCCAGAATAAGCAGTTGGGATAAATCCTGGTCTCAGTGCCAGTAGTACCACTGTCTGCCCACATTCAGAGGGACTAGTTTGGTCCTATGTTGGTTCCCTCACTGTCAGGCCAGAGTTGCAAGTCTTCCATTAGCTCAGATAAGCTGTTTCAGTGGATATCTCTATCATGATCTTAACCTCTTTGCTTGTATTCTCACTCCTCCCTCTCTTCTACTGGACTTTGGGAGCTCAGACAAATGCTCCCCTGTGGATCTCTGCATCTGCTTCCATCAGTTGCTGGATGAAGGTTCTATGATGACATTTAAGATAGTCATCAATCTGACTACAGGGCAAGGACAGTTCAGGCACCCTCTCCACTATTGCTTAGGTAGTTAGCTGAGGTCATCCATATGGATTCCTGGGAATTTCTCTAGTGCTAGGTTTCTTGCTAGCCCCATAATGGCTCCCACAATCAAGATATCTATTTCCTTGTTCTCTGTCTCTGTCCTTCCCCCATCTCGACTATCCCCTTCCCTATAGTTCATCTCCCCTCCTCTTCCCCTCTGCCTTCCCTTCTCCCCTTGATGTGGAATTCCCCTCTGTATGCTGTGAATATGTTTTATTGCCATTAGTTAATAAAGAAGCTACTTTTGGCCAATGGTTTAACAGAATATAGCCAGAGTGGAAAAGGTATATAGAGAGAGTAGGTGGAGTTCAGGAGACACTATATACATGAAGAAGGAGACAGACACCCTGGAATCTTACCGATAAACCACCTTGTGGTAAAATACAAAATAATAGGAATGGGTTAATTTAAGATGTAAAAGTTAGTTAATTAGAACCTTAAGCTAATAGGCCAAGCTGTGTTTTGATTAATATAGTTTCTGTGTAATTATTTCGGGTCTGGGAGGCCAGGAAACTAAGGAGCAGTCTCTGCCTACATCCCTCCACCTCCATGCTCACAATTTTCTCAGGAGATCTTGTCATATTTCCCAGGGGGATCTATGTATGTTTCTCTTAGGGTTCTCCTTGTTACTTAGCTTCTATGGGGTCATGGAATATATATATATATAGGTTCCTTATCCTTTGCTTTACAGTTAGTATCCACTTATGGGTGAGTACATACCATGCTCATCTTTCTGGGTCTGGGTTACCTCACTCAGGATGGTTTTTTTCTAGTTTGTCTTACAGTTCCATGTCACTGTTCATCATCCAAAGAAGTCAGGGCAAGATCCTGGAGGCAGGAACTGAAACAGAAGCCATAGATGGATGCTGCTTACTGGCTTGCTCCTCAGGCTTGTTCAGCCTGCTCTCTTACACTACTCAGAAATATCTGCCAAGGGGTAGTGCCATGCACAATGGACTGGGCTTCCAACACTAATCATTCATCAAGGAAATGCCACACTGGATTTCCCACAGGCCACTCTGCTGGAGGCATTGTCTCACCTGAGGTTCTCTCCTCCCAAATGACTATAGCTTGCATCAAGTTAAATAAAATAAAATAAAAACCTTATTAGCACAGTGGGGTAAGGAAAAACTAAAATTCTTACAAAAACATCACGAGACAGGAAATAGCTCTGTTTACATTTAGGATTTTCCCTCTATCCATTGGATAAGGAGTTTTCTCAGCAAAGACCTAAATGGTTCCACCTCAGGAGTGCTTTCCCTGTTACCGAAGATGTTCAGGCACAGACGCTGATGCTGGTGGGTTGTGGGAATCCACCTGAAACGGATGACTGGAGAGCATGTGAGCCTGTGAGAGCTCTCAACAAGTTCTTCTTTTCCTGGCTGGGTCCGGGCTCTATGTCCCAGTTCTTGTGCTTTGTCTTCTTTCCTTCACTCACCTCCAGGCACAGAAGTCTAACTGCCTTGGAGCCTGACTAATAGTACTGCTCTCTTCTCGATGCTTCTGGGGCAGGAGGGGACAGAACAGTCTCTTTCTGTGACCGCTTCATCATCTCTCCCCTGAGTTGTCTATGCCCTGTGTTCTCTGCTATCCATACAGTTTCTTCTCTGGATGTCTATGCTCACATACTGTATTATGCTTTGGGATAACCCCTCTGTGTGCTGTGGATATGTTTTATTACTGTTGGTTAATAAAGAAGCTGATTTGGCCACTAGCCAGACAGAATAGAGTCAGGTAGGAAATCCAAGCAGAGATACAGGGAAAAGAAGAGCAGAGTCAGAGAGACACCATCCAGTCATCCAAGAGAAAACATGCAAGAGCACTACCAGTAAGCCACGGGCCACAGGGAGATACACAGATCAATAGAAAGTGGCTAATTTACAGAGCTAGCTAGTGATAAGCCTGAGTCATCGGCCAAAGATTTATACTTAACATTAAGCCTCAGAGTGGTTATTTGAGAACTGGTGGGCAGGAAAGGAACCTCCAGCCACAGTTATCAGTCACTTTCCTGCTGCTGTGATAGAACACAAGGAAGAATTTGTCTGGACTGACAGTCTCAGATGGAGAGAGTCAGCTCTAGCCAGGAGGCATGGCAGCAAGAAACAGGCATGACGGTAAGTACAGGAAGCTAAGAGATCACACCTTCTACCACACACACAAGCAGAGAAAACCCCGAAATTAGGGTAAATCTATAAACTCTCAGAGCCCACCCAGTGACATACTTTGTCCTGTAAAACCATACCTACCCCTTAAATCTCCCCAAGCGTCACCACTGGTAACCAAGCGTTCCAAACACATGACATCTAATCTCCTCACTCTAGCTATACATACCCCTCCACTACCAACTTCCCAATTAAAATCCCCCAAACACAAAATTTATGCTCAACAGCCCACATTCAACTCAAGGTCCTTCCATGGCTCCCCATAGTGCAGAAAATAAGACTGCACAGGCTTGCAGCATGCCCTGCAAGGCTCTGCCATCTGAATCTCTATATATCTCTGAAGTATCGAGATGGATGTTGAAAACATGGTGCCTGGATGCCGGTTCCTGTGCCAAGTTCTGTGTAAAATGTCAGGAGTATCTCGAGTCTGGGCGCAGAGAATTCAGCACGCTCACAGATGTCTCCATTTGTTTCTTGCTTCTAGAAATTTGAAATATTTTTAATTCTGATAACTCTTCTCATAGCCGGTATCTATGTATCCCAGAGCTCAAATTAGAAATGTTGCTTAATTGACAGATAAAAGCATCAGGTATCTGTCAAAAGGGACCGTGGAAATGCAGAATAACGTAGGAGTGAGAGTCCTACAGCAATTAACCAAGAACCAAGAGAAGCTATTGTGTAAGTGTGTAACTATTTAGCTGCAAGCAGATTGTGGTCAAGATACCCAGGGTTAGGAGAATAATTGAAGGAATGTTTTGTTGTTTTGCTTTGGGGGTGTGTAGGATTGCTGCCTCTTCTTGAAGTTCACTCTACTTCTCTTTGAAAATCAGGCTTTTACATAATTAATATTAGGGCATTCTAGCATGAGAAATCTTCTGCCTTGGCTGGCTAATACTTATTAACAGAAAACGCTCATAAAATAATAACCCTTCAATATGTTTGGAGCTTCATTACATGTTAAAGTAATGTTACATATATTGTCCCATTCAGTCACCTTTTTCCTTGAGAGTCAAGATCCAGGTAACGATGTGCAAGTACCTTCACTCATATCCTCTATAGTGAAAAGAAGTAACAGACGATAAGTTACATGCTATGCTCTGAATATAGAACACTTTCTTTTCTTTTTTAACTTTTTTTTATTTATTCTTTGTGTCTTTCACATCATGCCTCCTGATTTCACCCATCTCCCTCCCCACCCCAATAAAACAAAATAAAAATCTAAGCAAAAAAAGCAGGGGGGAGGGAAAAAATCTCATTGTGGAAGCTACATTTTGATACAGGGAGTCACACAGTGAACCCCTTTATCCATATATTTTTTACAAGCAGGAATTTATTGCAAAGAGTCACTGGTCTGGTTTGAGGCCCCATCTCTGCTGCTGGACCCTTACTGGGACTCTTCCTGAACATCCAGTTGTTGCCCTGTGTTGTAGAGATCCTGCAGTCTTGATTCCGAAGGACCAACCCTAACCCTACCCCATCCAACCCACCCCCATGCTCCAGCAGATCACAGATGGGGTGGATGTTGGGATGGGCCAACACATAACCCTGGTCCTGGGCCTGGGTAGTTGCAGGGTTGGTCAGCCAGCCAGCTCTCCCGTCTTCACCACCAGGGTGAGTTCTCTAGTCACGACCACAGCATTGCTGCCAGAATGGGCCATTTAAATCACATGACAACACAGCATTCTATCTGCAGTAAGTGCGTGATAATTGTTAACTCTTAATGTTCCGATCCGTTAGGTCAGTATAAATGACATTTGGAAGTATGAAAATTCACAAGCAGTGTTCCCTAGTGAGTGTCTGGGAGAACCAATGCTGATGGGAGAAACAATGACAAGCCCTGGGTCAGAAGAGAGGCGGCCTCTTGTTTGGCTCTCTGCATGCAGTGCTCTGGAACTCCAGGCATCCCACTTTGCCCTACAGAGCTCTGTTAACTGAGACTAGAAAGGAGCTCTTGAGGATACTTCTTCCTGAGACAGTTTGCTATAAGGTCCGTAGCTTTGGATGGACCTGCCTTTGAGGCCTGGGGAATATAACTCAGAAAGTATGCAGACCCTGCCGCATACCTGCATCCTGCATGAATGGGATGTGATATTATCTTCATAGAAATCAATGAGGATTAAATAAGTGGAGGCATGAAGGCTAATGACAGCTCTTTTCATTGGAAAACCATGGTGCTTCTTCCAAGAGTTTTACCTGATGATATCAATCACAGGTTAGTTTTCAAGGTACGGCCCCCTAGACCAACAATATCAGCATCACCTGAATCTTGGCAGATACACAAATTTCCAACACCATATGAAATCTACTGTGTCAGAAGCCCTAAGGGTAAGGCTTAGCTACCCATATTTGCAGCAGACCTCCAAGGATTTTAAAACTTCAGCTCTGGAGTGCTTAGTGATAAAGAGATATATCCATTCAGCAGAGGATGCTGGATCAATGAGTCTCGAAGTCTGGATTCAGGTCCTGACCTTAATACTCACTAAGGACCCAAAAGCCTCCATTTCCTCTTTTCCTAACAGACATCACCACACACATACACACACACACACACACACACACACACACACACACACCGTACTTCTCCTTCCTGAAGGATTACAAGGCCTCCAAAGAGATGACTATCAGGAATTAGAAGATGAACGAAATGATACTTAAATCTCACATTGAGTTCTAGAAATGCATGCTGCTAAGAGTTAGCATATTTTCACCAAACAATTCTCTTCATGTTTCCCAGAAAAGGCAACAAGTTTCTTTTTTGCTTGTTTTTGCTTTTGTTGTTTTATCTTCTCAGTTCGAATCATTTTATCCCAGTGCTTAAAAAAAAATAAAATAAAAACTTCATATGGTACATGAAGCGGTTGTTGATACTATATTAAAATGCACATTCTGCTTCTTAGGGTTGAGGTAAGGGCTGAGATTCTGTATCTAACAGGCGTGGTCGCTGGTGGAGGTATTGACTTGTGAACCGCTCTCTGTAAAGATCTAACCAGCACAGTCATTGTCCAGTTTTACACGGTAAGTCCTAAGCCTTTTGTTAGCTTTCATTCTATCAATGAAAACAAAGACTCTGCAGACAGGCTGAGGAAGTGACTGGGACACATTGAGAGTTCTTAAGGGACACAATATGTCAATAGGCCTGGTACAAAATAGCCTATGTTCCCTGACAGAGGGCAGGCAGAGGTAGCTTGAGAAGGAAACGATCGGCCAGAGAGCTGTGGAGAGCACCGTCTTCAGAAGATGACAGTCACTGATGCAGAAGACAATGAAGAAGCAGCAGGTAGGGGAGGACGGCGTGCACACTGAGACCTGGGTACACACGGGAGCACTGCCTTGAGTTGCTGCTTGTAGATCATCAAACTGCATACATCCAAGTGACCATTTACATATTTGGGTCTGGGTTTCAGCCTGAGATCTGTGCTAAACTCTGAAATGTGGAGGGCATGCACATGCAGCACTGTCTTTCAAGTAGATGGGTAGGGAAGGACTCAAAGTGTTACAGGCAGCAGTGTGCATGCAAGTCCCATACACATCTGTCCAACCTAAACCTCTGTAGCCTATTTTCTCTTATGCTCATCCTTCCCTATTATGACCCTTCCCGGTCATTCTGCGGGGGTGCAGTCTGGAGGGGAACTTCAATATCACCTCCCTGGAAAATACGTCAAGATTTTGGAAGCAATTGAATCTAGGTGTGAACCTCAGCTCTACCACCCCCTGAATGCATGACCTCAAGCTTGTTGACTCCCTTCTGTAGCCTCTGGTTTATCTGTAAAATAAGAACAATATGTATCCGGATGGAGAGAAGGGACTCCAGTTAACGTGTGTGTGCCTCTGATGTGCTTCCAAAGCACCACATTGGTATCCAGGACACGTGTGTTCTCTTCTGCCTTCCACCATCATTGCTATCTCAAGGCCAAGAATTAAATGATTAAATGACATCCAATCTCAATTCACATCCATATGGATGTGTATCCACACACATGCAAACTCACACACAATACACATGCAAAAAGAAACCATGCAATTTTCTTCACTTTTCTCATGACACCGAATTTCATCCTAGTTGAGTTAAACATCCATTCGAGTCTTCTTTTTAATTCTCAAAAGTCTACAGATAAAACCAAGCTGCTTCTGCATTTACCAGGGTCATTCTCCGTTTGTCCAAGAGCAGAGTCCCAACCAGGAGTTGTATATAGGAGCTGCCTCTAAGGATTTTCCCCAAGTCTAACAGACCTCAGAGGTCAAGGCTGTTGTTACTGACTTTATGCTGTCTCCTGTTCATCAGATAACCATCTGCCAAGGACAGAGCACAGTCAAAGTACTTGATATTGCATTATATCTGCAGAATCAAAAATCAACTCATAGAAATAAGAAAAAAATAGATAAGTTAAGCAAACACAGATAATTGCATCCCAGCGGTGTGACCCTGCTCTCGCCCCTACCCCTCTGGTTGTCCCCATTCACTTTGGATCTGAGCTGGGTCTTCACCCACCCACCAGATACACCAAAGCTACTATCATGAGCAAGCATCCCCTTAAGATCTGTAGGACTTTCCAATCTAGAAATAGTCATATGCTCTTGGTGGTCATCCTGATCCCACTAACTGGAAGACAAAGCAACCAGTTCACAACTTGGTTGTTCAGATTTAACAGCATTCAGGCCAAGCACCAGTTCATAAGAGAAAGGCAGAGACAGTGTTTGCTTATTAATAATGTACCAGCTGTAATTACTAGGCCAAGACCAGCATGCTCGTTCCATTCCCTTGCTCGCTACCATATGCTCCTTTCTACCCTGAAGCTGCACCGAAGAATTTGCAAAGGCCTAAGCATTTTCCTCCCAATGCTAAGAAGCACACAGTCTCAGATCCCCATAGCAACTTAATAAAGAGTTTGTGGTTACATATGTGTACAGTTATCTGATTAAAGTTTGTCTTCTCCTGTGGGCTGTTAATGCCATTGGGACAAACTTGGTGCTTATGGGTAACACAGTAGGTCCTCAATATTCACAGGAGGGAATGGATGAAAGAGTGGAACTTCTCCCTGCCCTGCCTCTCCATGCACTAAGTCACAGATATGCTAAGAGCTGGTGAAGAAGAAGCTGGGGAAATTGGAGAGGTGTGGGGAGCTGGACTAGCTATAACCATCTGGCTCATGGAGGTCAACAGCAAGAACCTTGTGGTCTTAAGGGGCAATGTATCATCATGTTCCCAGGGAACTAGTCAATGGTCCCAGAGTAGACAGACGCTCACATCAATCTCGGCCGCAGGAACACACACAGTTTCTTGCTTTAGCCATCAGATATGACTGTTCTCAGTCTATTTTTCCAGGACCAGCAACTAGAGTTAGGCTTCCATCAACCCCCAGGATGAAATCTCATTTGAGCTTACCAATGCTTGATAGATCATATCAGGATCTCTCTATTCCAAAATGGCAGCCAGTGTGACCATAAAGAGGACTCAAAATCAAACCGGAACAGGTAGGTGAGAGTCCAAAGCAAGAGGAAGCATTAATACACATTGCTGAGTGTTCCACTCACGGCTGTCCACCCTAAACTACAGCAGTGTCTGACCTTCAGCAGCTCACATCTACTGTCCTCTGCTTTCTGGATCTCTCTGATTACAAAGCCCATGTCTGCCCACCTAAGTGGCCGATCAGAAGGGAAGAGAAGGTTGACACTTCTCCTCCCTACCCACCTCTCAGCAGCCTAGCTTTCTCACCCTTCACGCGATAACTCCAGGTACCACAGATTTTATAGTGCACATTTTATGGGCTATCTTCCCTTTCCAGTTCACTTTCCTGCTCCCTTCCATTGCTTCCTGAAGTCAGATAAGCCGAGCCCACTTGAACCTTTGCTTCCGGATCTCCTTGTGGAAAATCTAAACGGTATAGCACTGAATGCTGCACACTGCAAAGACCTGAGGAGAAACAGATGGTGAGGCTGGCGTTTGCGGGAGGTGGAGCCAAATTCAGGAGATGGGAACAGGGGAAGTGAGGCAGCAAGCTGGGAACGAGCAGGAGGGAGTTCCTGAACCAGGCTGAGGAGTCTAGTTTAATCAGAAGGGTAATCGCTGATTGCCATAGTTGCCTGGAAACAGTGTCACAGAACGGTTCTTGGGGCCAGAAAGAACCATTCAACACTGCCCCTAACCAATGTGAGAATCCCTGGCAGGGCAGCCTCATGTCTATCTAAATGTTCCCAGTTGACTGGACTCTTCTTTGCTTGCCAGGCTGCACAATTAGCCAGGTCTATAGAATAGTAACTTCTAGAAAATGCTAAAAACATTCTCCCTGTTTCTTCAAAAGAGCTTAGTGTTCTCTTTTTTTTTTTTTGAATCCCCTCAGTATACAAACTGTCTCCTTCCTAAACCCTGCCTCCTCCAGGCTTAATCTCTCATCCTTTCATCATGAGTATATGATAAAGGTAGTTGACCTGCCCCACCCAAGCCCTATCTTATCAATGTCCTCTACACTCTCAGATGTGGGGATGATTTTCGAGATGACATCCAACCTTCATCCACAGGCAAAAAAAGCTTCCATAGTCTGCCAGAGGCAATCCCCTGCTCAAGAGCCCAACGTTGTAACAGTCATCACAACCCTGCCAAATAAGAAGCTGTTGAGTCAAACACCTTCTACAACCTCCTTCATTTAGTCAATCATTTACTCAGTGTCTTTCATTGCAAGGCACTATTTGGTCTAATGCAGATGACAATACATAAATTTTCTTTGAATTCCTTCTCTTGCAGAGTTCATATTCAGCAACAGGAGTCAGCAAGCCCCTCCAGCTCTACCCTGCTGCCTGTTAGGTATAGTTTGACCACAACACAGTCATGTCTGCTTGCTTAGGTACATTGGCCTATCTACTCCCATTACACCATGGAGCTGAGGCTGAGCGGTACAAAAACCCTCAAGGCTGAGCATGTTCAGTGTCTCTGTCCTCACAGAAAAGGATTGCCATCACTTGTCTAGAGCATCAACTAGGGTGTTACCTTGAGATATAGCAAGGAGGAGAGAGATCCCCGCTCTCCCAGGGCTTGTGTTCGAGAATTCCTACTACATGGCAGACGAGGATTCTGAAATGAGCAGTCACAGAACATCCCCTCAGGAATGCTCTAGAGGGAACATGATATACGGTGCTTCTCGCTGGGCCGCAGTATAGAGGTGAACCAGACTGATATAAAACCTTGACTCCCATGAACTTCATACTCTAGCTGGGTATAAGGCAATAAATAAACAAATAAATCAGCAAAACATATGGCTTTGGGTCCTTAACGAATTCTATGCAAAAGTAAACAGGAGCTGGGATGGCCTCACAGTGACTTGCACCCTGGCTCCACAATCCTCTCCCTGCACCTGCTTTGGATCCACATGGCGCCCATAATGTGGATGTAATTCTGTTAAGTTCCATCTGTTGGGCTGGGCTTTTTGTCCCAGGCTACTGAGTTGTGACCAGGGACAGATCTTATCAGCCAGGCAGGCACATTTCCTCAGGGAACCTAACTGACTGACTTCACTAGCCCTGTGAAGGTGGGGCCTATAGGTAGGCAGCAACGCCTTGTGTATCTGCTCACCTCTTCTTTCCAAATGAGACCTGGAGACAGACATGTGGGCCTAACACTTTAAAAGGATCTTTACTGCTTCGTTTAACTGGTGTATTTTTCCACATAAGTTCCTCTGCTCAGGCATTCTTCCTGATTACCATTTTCCTTTTACAGTATGTTGTGTAGCACAGCACAGAAGAAAGCTCATGGTGAGCAAGAACCCCCCAGGTGGCAGGGAAAAGAAGGCCTGGCTATTAGGGGGTTCAGTGAAGCGGCAGAGTCTACATCTTCCCTGCAGGAGGGAGAAACAGCCCAGAAACTGCATTGCACCAGGCCAGACCCAGCTCAGTAGGACTTGGCTCTGAGATGGCTTTGTAAGCCTGGGAAATACCATCGGCCTTCCAGGGGTTGTAGAACTGTCATCTATAAATCTGGAATGTTCTGGAAATGTTAAGTTACTCTGTGGATTAAGGCACAACCACCTGTGTAGCATGAATCCATGAGAGTCTGGGAGAGGTTCAGAAGAATTGATTTAGATGTATAATAGGGGTAAACACTCACTGATACAGGACAGGTTAGATGCCATTAGATGCCATCAATGTTGTTCTGCCCAGGGGGAAAGAGCACCAATAGCAAGCTGCCTGCTCAGCAAGCCCCTGCTCCCATCCAGCTAGAGAGCAAGAGACCTTCCCCTGCCCCAAGCTTGTCTGTTGTCCTGCAGTAGACAAGGCCATGCCCTAGGGCTGGTGACCCAAGGCTATAGGTGAAATGAATTCCCACAATGCACCTGCCCCACAAAGATCTGATTTCCTTTATGCATGCTTCCTGTCAATTTGACAGATATACTAGAGAACACCTATTATGGGATATAGTCGGAACTTTGGCACAAAGTATATCTAGGCCAAGCGTTTAGAATGGTGCCTAATGCGTACTCAAAAGAAAGTGCTAGACAGTTGCTTTCACTGTGAGGTCCAGGCATCCTCTACCTTTAGTCACACATTCATCCCTTCCAGTGGCCAGAGTTCAGTGATGTCCCAGGGATGAGACGAACGAGATGAAAGAGGACAGGACTTGTCAGAAATGGGATGTAGCATGGGGGACATGGAGGAGGAGGTGAAGGACCACTCTCTAGCATCGCTCAGGGTCAAGGTGTGGTTCATGGAAATCAGCAACCAAGGAAAGGTCTGTGGTGGCAGAGGCTAGCCCACAGGAGGCATTGGGAGCTTAATGGGTAGCATCGCCTCTATTCCAGCAACAATGTTTAGGAAGCTGGGACTCAGGGAAAGCCTAGAGGGGTTTTGGGATTCCCAGGCTGTGGCATGGGCTACCCAAGAATCTAATCCTATAGATCAGACCTGATTCTCAGAGATCAAAGAAAGTTTAGCAGATCCCTGGGGCTATTAGCACAGGCATGCTTTTAGAGCATCATCATTTAATCAAAGCTCCAGAGCAGGGGCTAGGAAGATGGCTCCAGGAGTGAAGTGCTTGTGAACAAGCATGAGGACCTGAGTTCAGATTCTCCATGCATCAGCTACTTTCGTGTTGCTTGATAGAATGCCATGGCAAAGAAAACTTACAGAAGAAAGGGTTTGTGGTTTCTGGTTTGTGGTTCTAGAGAGGGAAGAGTTCATCATAGAAGCATGCAGCAGGCATGGCAGCAGGAACTAAATGCTGAGAGCTCTTGAATATCTTGAATAGCAAGAACAAAGCAGAAAGTGTAAAAGAAATTCAGCTTGATTCTCTACACTCTCAAAGCCTGTCTACTGTAACATACTTCCTCCAGCGAGGCCATACCTCCTGAACCTTCACCAAAGAGCTGGGGAAACACGTGTAGAAATTCCCAAGACTATGGGAACATTTCTCATTCAAACCACCATACCCAGCAACCGTGGAAAACCTAGGTATGATAGTTCATGCCTGGACTTCTAGTACTGGGGGCATGAAGATAGAGGTTTCCTGGACTTTGCTGGCCGGCCAACCTGGTTGAAACATTTAGCTCCAGGCTTGGTGAGAAATACTGTCTCAACAACAAAAATAAAGTTAAAACATAGAGTATTAGAGGAAGGCAACCAACATTGAGCTCTGGCCTCCACACATGTGTGAGCTCACACACACATGCACATAAACAGGCACACACATGCATACACTATATACATCAAAGAAGAGAAGAAAACCCAGGGTTCCAAACTGCCTGGATCCTCTGAAAGGGAAACGGGACCCACCTGACAGACCATATTTTATTCTGTGTACGAAGCTTTTTGTAGAGATATTGCTATAGATACAGATACAGATGTAAGCCTGCACAGAGATTCCCAGTGTACTATGTCTCCCAGCCCCACCTTGGCTGCTTTATAAACACTAACATTATCACTGCAGCCGGATGATTAGCTACCGCTGTTGAATTTACAGCTATGGAAAATTAGACAGAGAGGTCACGTAACTTGCTTACAGATTAAAAACTATTAAGTGACAAAGCTGGAATTCAGACCCAGACAAAGCCAAGGCTTTTGCTTGCATGCTTGCTTGCTTTATTTGTTTGCTTACTTACTTACTTTTGAAGTTTGGGGTTCAAACTCAGGGTCTCACCTATGCTTGGCAAGCATTCTACCACTGAGCTGTAGCCCCAACTCTCTTTACATTTTAACTTTTGGGACAAGGCCATACTAAGTTGCTAGACTGGACTTGTACTCACTCTGAAGCCTAGGAAGGCCTTGAAGTTCAGATCCTCCTGCTTCTGCCTTCTGAGAGCTGGGTTTGAAGGCCTGCATTGCCAGGCCCAGCTGTCTGTGCTCCTAACTACTTCTATCTTGATGGTCCCTAGCACCAGTGGGACAAAGGGGACAGATGTCCCTGGGCCCAATCCTAGAATTTGTTGGGCTCCTAGAAGAGGTGCATTTTTCTTTGGCCAGTACCACAGGTGGCCCCTTCTTTTCACCCCAAACCCAGATGCCTGCTTCCAGCCTTTGTGCTCACACATTGGGGCCAAGGGCAGTCCGCGGGCAGAGCAGCAGGGACTGGAGTCTTGGCAACAGGATGTCAGCTGAGGCTGCTTGGGTGTGGGCTGCCTCCTCTGGCTTTATTAGTCCCTTTCAAAATAGGCTCTTCTATTTCAAACACCTCCACTTGCCACTCACTGCTCATCTTTCAGCACATCCAGCGTGTTTCCCTGTCATCATGATCAGCTGCGTGGAATCTCACAGCCACGCTATTCCACGTGCAACAGCAGCCCCTGGGGAGAAAGCTTCTGCTTCCCCTGAAATGATGCCTTTCTCCAGCTGTCTTGTTCCTAAAGGTGAGACTCCAATCACTGGCTGCCCAACCGCTAAGCTCAGCATTTTGATCACAGTTTTTGGTAGAGCTGGGAAGAGTCTGTGGCTGATCGTGTTACCCCACCCTCCTACTTGGCAAATGAAGCAACCAGGGCTCAGAGAGAAAGCTGGGCTTGGTAGAGAGCACACAGCCAATCAGGGGCAGAGCTGGCACTGACACATGAGCCAGTTAACACGGCAAGGTGGGGGTTAATAATAGCAGTCATAATAAGTCACTATATTTACAGTTGAGAAAACTTAAGCTCTCTTCCTCGTGTGGACTCATGGGGGTGGCTGTCTCTGCTCATCAGAAAGGACCCTCCCCTTCAAAGCCATCTGTCTACCTCCACCAGGAATCTCAAGCTTTCTCATCCCATCAGAGTCCAATCAAGTGGGGTTTATCCAAAGAGAGCAAGCAGGTTAGGCAGATGGTTCATTAGAAAAATACTTGTCACACAAGCACAAGGACCCAAGTTTGAATCCCCAGAACCCATGTAAAAAGTCAAATGTGGTAATATAGCTATAATTCTAGTCTGGGAAGGCAGAGCCAAGGGGATCCTGAGGCTTGCAGGCAACCTAGCTGAAGCAGCAAGTTCCAGGTCAGTGAAAGATCCTGTCTAAAAAACAAGAAGGAAGGAAGGAAAGAAGGAAGGAAGGAAGGAAGGAAGGAGAAAGAGAGAGAGAGAGAGAGAGAGAGAGAAGAAAGGAAGAAAGGAAGAAAGAAAGAAAGAAAGAAAGAAAGAAAGAAGTAGAAAGCAACTGAGGAAGATACCCAGTGTCAGCCTTTGGCCTCTGAGAGTGTGTGTGTGCGTGTGACAGGTAAGGTACCACACACCAACCACAACCAAGAAGTTGAGGCCAGAGGATTGTGAGTTCAAGGGTAGCTAGGGATATATACCAAAATCCTGTCTAGAAAACAACAAAGACAAAAACTAGCAATGCTGAGTATCTACACTGAAAGTCCCATAAAATGCATTTTACCAACTCTAGGAAGGAAAGTGACTTACCCAATTCCATGTTTCTCTGAGACAGAAATGATGCCTGAATAGGTAGGTACAGTCTAGATAAACCTAATATTAACATCAGCCTCAGGCTATACACTGCATGACTTCCCTTATTGTTTATTTTTTTAAAGAAAAGTTCTCCCATCCTTTAAGGAGTAACAATAAAAGTTTAGGACACAAGCAATTTGCCCACCTCATCCTCCGAGTCCGACGACATGTCTTTAATTCTGGTTACACATGAGAAGCTCCAGTGATGCTCTGCAAACATTCATGTTCCCAGGTTCCACCACGGAGTGAATGGATCCAGTTAGGGAACAAAGCCCTGGCATCTGTGTTTGCTCAAAGCTGCACAAGTGAGTCTAAAAGACCGCCACGGATAGGACGGATAGGTTCTCCTGATAGCCGAGACTCATATGCATGGATCTGAGTCATTACAACTGAAATGAAATGTAACTGATTATATTATATGAGCATTAAAGGCTTAATTATAATACAATTGAAATATAAAGCTGAGAGAGTATGAGATATTTCTGAAAACAAGATCTCCTTGTGGATCATTCCCACTACTCAGGGGAAGTTTAGAACATCTTCATGCACCCTTGTGTGCAAAGGACACGTGATATCAAATACCCAGTTAGTAATACCATGCACCACCAAGTGAAAACTGATGCCCAAGTATCTGAAGGACTGCCAGCTTTTGTTATTGCAAGCTAAGGGAAATGATAGTGAATAACAGTTCAGAATGAACTAGTCCTCCAAGGTGGTCTTTCCCTCCTTTATCTCTAGATCTTCCTCATAAAATCCAAGTTGGCCTTGAATTAAATATGAAGTTTAAGTCCCAAGGTCAAATGTTTTGTTGTTGTTGATCCTAGTTTCATGCCTGTTACTGTGATAAAATACCTTGACCAAAAACAACATAGGGAAAGAAACGGTTTAAAATTTGGTTTACAATTCCGGATTGGGGAGTCAAGACAGGAACTCCCACAGCTAGTCACATTGCTTTCCATCCATGAACAGAGAGATACCATAGACTCATGCTGCCTGCCTGCTTGCTTCTAGCTTCCTTTAGTCTATGTAGTTCAGAGCCCCTGACTAAGGAATGGTGCCACCCACAATGGGCTGGGCCTTCCTATAATTAACCACACTAAAACAAACCCCAACAGACATGTGCACAGGTCAATCTGATCTGAACACTCTCTCATTCGGGATTCTAGGTTGTGGCAAGTTGACATTTGAAACTAACCAGCACATTTTTCTATTTGTGGTGTTGTGGATTGAATCTAGAACCTCTCGCTTGCTTGTCAAGCACTACCACTGAGTTCTAGTCTCAGCCCTAACCAAAGTTATTTCAAAAGACAGCAAGTTCATAAAGAAGTCAGAAATCAGGATAGCATAAGGAAATGCATGGAATTAGGACTCCCTGTGAAACCCCAAGGAACTGAACCTTGAACGTCATCACTCTACCCAGTCAGATATTGACCCATGGTGCACACTGGAGGCAGGATGCAGGGAATCCAAGAGCATCTTGGGAAGCGAAAATTCAACAACCAATGTATTGATGAGAAAGGAGGAAAGGCACCGTTCCCTGCAGTCAGAAACAGATGGTGATAAGCGCTGGGGTTCAGGCATAGAAAGAGCCAACTGCATTTTCTAGTGGGGAGGAAAAAGGTAGAAATCGGCAACAGTTAAGAGTCCAGTGCTTCACAGGGCCATGGTGTTGTCCAGTCCTGTGCTGCTGCCTAGGACCATGTCTGAGTCCATGGCCCAGCAACAACTAGGGCCTAAATTGATGCCTGTGGTGGCTATTGTTGCTGAGAGCTCTGTAGATGCCCAGTGTCTGGACAGCCACCTGGGACCCTGTTGGTGCCTAAAGACTGGTCTAGGTGGCCTGTGCTGCCACTGGGGCCACAGTGATGTATAGACCTAAGCTACTGCTGAGGGACATGTCTGGGTCTGTGTGTGCTGCAGCTGGGGTCTGTGATGATATCTATGGTCCATGATGCCACAGGGAGACATAGGAACTATGCATGTTGAAATACAAGGGCCATACTGAACCTCCCCCACCCCTCTTTGTCCCTGGGATGACTGTCCCTGTCCCTCATTGGACACTGAAGAAGGAAGATGTCCCCCCCCATGGGAGAACTGGCTCCCATACTTGGGAGAGATGGCACCCTCCCCACACCACAAGCATGGGTGAGCTGCCACCCATGGCAAGGGCCTAGGAGAGCTGGTTCCACTCCTCACCTGAGGGTGGTAGTCTCAGTGGCCTGGACCAATCAGCTGAGCTACCACCTGGATCCATATACTGGGCCTTTCATTGACCCACCCCATCTATGACTCACTGGAGTGCATGAAGGGATTGGTCCTGCAGAATGCTAAGCACCAGATCTCTATAACTAAGGGCAACATCAAGATGTCCAAGAGGAGTTTCAGGGAGGGTCCAGTGATGATGGTGTGCCAGAGGATTTGAACCAGACCTATTGCTCCTTTTAATGGACGTTTTGTGGGTGGGGCTGATTGGACAAAAGGGTATACAGCGTGACACACTGCAGCACTCAATGGCACTGGGATGAATGAAGAGATGTTGGAAAGACAGAGGAGTAAGATAGGGTTTTAGATGGTGTGTGTGTGTGTGTGCGTGAGCACGCGCGTGCGTGCGCACACGTGTGTGTGCATATATTTTGTTTGGTTTTTTTGTTTGTTTTCAGTTGAGTTGGGGGGAGATGATTCAGGTTCATTATGCCAATCTACTTCATGATAAACCTGGTGGGTATACACTTCCCTCCACCAGTCAGAAGGGAGGGGTGAGAAAAATGGAGAAACCTAGCCAAAGTCATGGAGTATCAAACCCAGACTTGGGAACCCACACTGACCCAGCAACCATGATTTTTCCCACAGTACAGAGCATCTGTAAGAGCTAGGGACGGGAGTCCAACTAGACTGGGTGTGGGGGAGTAAACCAAGGTGTGCAGGTAAAGTTTGGTTACTAGGATATTGAAAATGGTTCAAACTAAAGGCCAAGGTCTCGGTGAGGGTCCTGATAGGAACACAACATTGCACTCGAATGGAGCAAATGGAAACACTCTCCTAAAGAAAACATTTCCAAAGATGTGGGCAGAATGAAAACTGAGAGTGAAGAACAGTGCATAACTAGAGGTGTAATAATACGTAGGTGCTCTTACCTATGCTAGCCTAGAATGAGCAAGACGAGATGGAAATTACCAAAAACCGGAGACAGTGAAGCATGAAGACAGCCACCTGCCAACAGTCTGGGCTCTACTGAGGCACAGGAGGCGGATGGCACATAAAACCCAACCTTGTTCTCGCCCTCCACTTAATCCTTTGATGGAGCTGGTCTGATGGATCCACGTAGACACCAGAATGACAGGATCCTCAACACAGGCAGCTTTCCAGCCCAGGCTATGTGGGAGGGGTGGGGAAGAGTGGAGTCAGAGGAACACAGGTAAGGAATCCACCCTCCTGGTTTCAGAAAGGAAAAACAACCATAGAGGCTCAGAGTCAGGGAAGGTGTGGAGCTGGGTTGCAGGCACAGGTGATCATGGGAAGCCTGCTGAGGTGAGGCGTGCAAGCTAAGAAGCTCCTCCCAGGCTCAGAGCTCACTCTGGGCTCATGATTTCAGCTCATTTGAAACTCATTTTTCTGTTCAACACCTGATACCCCTCCTACCTTTTCATGATGCCTTTCCTTTCTCCTGCTTTCCAAAAACATAGTTGGGGTGGTTGGAGAGATGGCTTAATGGTTAAAAGCATGTACTACTCTTACAAAGGCCCCAGGTTCGGTTTCTAGCACACACATCAGGTAGCTGGCAACCACCTCTAGTTCCAATTCCAGGGGCTCTATCTCCCTCTTCTGGCTGCCACAGGTACTACAAACATGTGGTACACATACAGACCAGCACACATACATACATACATACACACAGAGCAACAAAAACCATAGTGGTTATAAGCATGGGTTTTGACTTCCTTTTAAATCCTGGCTTTATTTCTCACCAGTTGTATGATCTGGAAAAATTACTGAGCCTGTCTCTTTGTTGGTTTCCTCATTAGGAAAGCAATAGTAAGATGATAATTATTATTTAATGTAACGAAATTATTCCAACACTCTATCCACTTCCATTTGTTTCTTTTAGATGAACTTCTAATCTTGTGACCTTGCTTAAGGAAGACTGAAACAGCTCAAAAAATTTTTTTAATTCAGTAAAATTTGAATGGGATGACTTTAACTCAGGCTAAGTTCTCTGGATATCAGTTCTTCATTTAGATATAAATTGAAATAAGCATATACACTTCACACTCCTTCTAAGGTTTATGAGGTCCAGAAACATCCTGGATAAATAAATGTTCACAGTCCAGATCTCCCACATTCTTAAACAAATCAATCCACAGACAAAAGAAAGTATCCCTTAAACATGGTATGTGTTCAATAAAGTTTAATGATTCCATGATAAATGAATATGTCCATGGGTAATGTTGTACCCAGCACACTAAGAGCTCAAAAAGTATATGCAAATATTACCGTTATCACACTCCCTCACAAGTATTTCCTGAGCTGTGAGCTAGGTAAGGAATCTGCTGCAATGCTCATGAGTTCTAACAAATGCCCATACAGGAAAGCGCCAGCTGCTCTGGACAAATAGAAGATGTGCTAATGGGCCAGGAGGAGTCACCTCTCAAGAGGGGCACCAAGTCTGCAGCTATAAACCAAAAGGAAGCCAGAGGTAGAGAACAATAAGTTAAAGGCAGGAGTTACAAAGTATAACCCAAAGGATGCGAACTTGGAGCAGTCAAATAGCACAAGCTGGATCCCCAGACCCCCTCCACAACTGTGGGTAAGGAATATTGATCAAACCCGAGCAGCAGTCATGGAGTTCAGCTAGTTTACACCTGGAAATCTGAGTGCTGAGTTTCGTACCCTGGAGACAAGCCTCCTTCCCTGCCTGGACCAGGGGAAGAAGATGGTGCAGGGCCATTTGCATAGGAGTCACAGCATTTGCATGAAACACTGCTGGAGCAAATGGGACAGAATGAGCTAAGCAATAAAATGACTTTTAAGAGGCAAAACTGTAAGAATCATTATCACACAGGTTGGTTTTGCCATGTGGTAGAAAAATAGGTTGGCAATATCCCCCGCTGGACCAGCTGGATAGGCATAGAACAGCCCTCTGCTGAAGGGCAAATCTCAGAGGCAGGTAGTGAGCAGAGGAAAAAAACAACAGTAGAGAGGGTCAGTGTTGTGGTTTAAATGTGAAATGTTTTCTCTCCCCATCTCCCCTTACCCCCATCCCACCCCACCCCCAAGATCCCAATTTTCTCCCCGGCAATTTGGTCTACTTCCCTTAGCCAAGAGGATAACTATATGTTTTTCCTTGGGTTCACCTTCTTACTTAGCTTCTTTAGGTTCACCTATTGTAGACTCCATGGCCCTTATTTATGGCTAGAAACCATTTATGAGCAAGTACATCCCATGTTCATCTTTTTGGGTCTGGGACACCTCACTCAGGATAGTGTTTTCTATTTCCATCCATTTGCATGCAAAGGTAGAAGGGAAGGAGGGGGGACTTGGGGAAACAGGAGAACTGGGATAAAGGCAAGGTGGATAGGGGAGCACGGAACCACAATTCTTAGGTAAGGGAGCCACTTTAGGGTGGGCAAGAGACTTGACCCTAGAGGGGCTCCCAAGTGCCCAAGATGAGGTTCCCAGTTAGTTCCTTGGGCAGCTGAGGATTGGGAACCTGAAATGACCCTATCCTAGAGCAATACTGACGAATATCTTGCATATCATCATAGAACCTTCATCTGGTGATGGATGGAGATAGAGACAGAGACCCACACTGGAGCACTGGACTGAACTCCCAAGGTCCCAATGAGGAGCAGAAGGAGGGAGAACATGAGCAAAGAAGTCGGGACCATGAGGCATGCACCCACCCACTGAGACAGTGGAGCTGATCTACTGGGAGCTCACCAAGGCCAGCTGGACTGTGACCAAAAAAGCATGGGATAAAACCGGACTCTCTGAACATGGCGAACAATGAGGGCTGATGAGACGCCAAGGACAATGGCATGGGGTTTTGATCCTACTTAATGTGCTGGCTTTGTGGGAGCCTAGCCAGTTTGGATGTTCACCTTCCTAGATATGGACGGAGGGGGGAGGACCTAGGACTTACCACAGGGCAGGGAACCCGGACTGCTCTGTGGACTGGAGAGGGAGGGAGAGAGGAGTGGGGGGAGGGGGAGAAGGGTGGGAGGAGGGGGAGGGAAATGGGAGGCTGGGAGGAGGTGGAAACTTGATTTTTGTTTATGATTTTTTTTCTTCTTTTTTCAATAAAAAAAAAATGTGAAATGTTCCCTATAGTCTGGTGTGTTCAAATGCTTGCTCCCTAGCAGGAGGCATTGTTTCCCCAAAGGCTGTGGAACCTTTAGAGACTCACTGGAAGACAAGAGTCAATAGAGGCAGGGCCGGCATTGAGCATTAGCAACTTTGCCCCACTTCCTGTCTGCTCTCTGCTTCCTGGCAGTTGACACTGTTTTCAACTTCTTCATATTCCTGCAGTCAAGCCACCCCACCTGCCGGGCTGTGTCCACTCAAATGACAAGCCAAGCCAGTCCTCCCTCCCTCCCCTAACTTATTGGTTTGGTTGGTTGGTTGATGGGTTGGTTGGTTGATGGGTTGGTTGGTTGGCTTATATTTTGTTTGTTTTGGGGGGAGGAGGAGTGTTAGGTATTTGGTCAGCACAACAATAAAAATAACGACAGCCAGAAAGGAAGTTAGCCTGAGTGATTCAGACGAGACACAAAGCAAGGCAGAGAGCAGGCTCCAGCCAGCAGGTGTGTCAAGGAATCCCAGAGACACAAGGCTGAGTCACATTCCCACCATCACTTGGGTCAGTCCCTTTACCTTCTGTTGTGGTTGACAGTGGTAACAACTCATAGTTTCTAAGAGACAAGTCATGATTCAGACACAGGGCTTGCATCTTACACTCCAACGACCTCACATGGCAAACAAAATAACCTTACTCTGACTCAAAGAACCTAAACAGCAAGTCTAATATTATGTAACTAAATAAAGCTTAATATAGCTCACATTGTTTCTTGAGGAGGGCAAGCAGAACAAGCCAGCCCTTGATCTTGTAAGAGAAGGTGATGCTCTAAGTCTATATCAGTCATTCACTTTTTAGTATAATACATTTCCAAGCCAGTCCTGGAAGTAAAGGTGGAGCCCTCTGAGGTGAAAGGAAAGAAATTACAAAGTCTGTTTCCAAAGAGCCTGGTGTGGAGTGTCCTTATGTATTTGTGTTGCTTTTATTGATTAATAAAGAAGCTGCTTTTGGAAAATGGATTAACAGAATATAGCCAGACTGGGAGAGATATAGAGAGAGAGTAGGCAGAGTCAGTGAGAAGTCATGTAGCCGCCATCGGGAACAGATGCCCCAGAACCTTGCTAGTAAGTCACAGCCATGTGGCGATACACAGATTAATAGAAATGGGTTAATTTAAGATATGAGTAAACCAGAAATACGCTTAAGCTATTGGCCAAACAGTATTACAAATTATATAGTTTCTGAGTGATTACTTTGTGGATGGGCAGCTGGGAATGAACAAGAGGCCTCCCCCAACAAGAGCCCACAGCAGGTGGGGCAAATATGCCCCAAACATATGACAACAGCCCAACACATCATGGTACAGAAAAGATCCAATGAAACCATAGAGGCAGCTCAGAGCCTTTACTGCAGAGAGCAAAAACATCCTTGGCACCGAGTCATGTATGAGAAGTGGGAGTTTATCCAGTAAGGGAGAGCGGCATTCGGGCAGAAGAAATGTTGTATGCCAAAGGCCAGCCAGTGAAAGATCCATTCTATGGGAATCCAAACCCCTTCACAATTAGAGCTGGGCAAGACTTTACATTCCCCCCAAAGTTGGAACTCCAGAGTTGTAAGTGGAGCTCATACCCAGCTGCGCCCTTCCACACACATCTGCCACATCTGCCCTAACACATGCTTTGGCTTTGTGTCTGACTCAGGTCACCCCTATCACCACTGTCGTGAACGGTCCTTAATCCATGGTCTTTTGGCTGAGTCTTTATTGTTGTTGTTGTTGTTGTTGTTGTTTTTCTGGTCTCTCTATCTCTGAGTTCTTCATTCCAATTCATCCATTCCCAATGGGCCTTCATTTTTTAAGACATTTTTGAAAGATCTTCCTTAACTCATGGTAAACCAAGGATACTTGCTCCAGCTAAATCTCAGAGGGAGCGCCGAAAGGCAAGCAAGAAATGAGGTTGACCCGCAAGGACCATAAAACTGAGGACGGGACCCGTGCACATGATAGACACATTTTATCCATTTCATACATTACTTCTTCAACAGTGTTATGGGCCACTTCACTCTGAGCCAGTCTTCACACTGGTGCAGAACAGCAGACAGCACACAAATGACATCAGTGCATTGTCTCCATAGAAGACAACTGCTCATCAAATATTTATGCGAATAAACGTGAAGTCCCAATCTGCAGTAAGTACAGTGAAGATGCTGTAAAGAGAGCTCTGTGTGGTTGTGATGGTCTTGAAAGCAATCAGGGAAGCAGTCCAAGGACAGAACATTGGAGCAAGATGCGGAACGTTACAACCAGATCCTCGTCAGCAGAGGAGTGCTGTCCTGTTGCATCCAGAGTGGGAGACGCTTTCTAATGACAATGGGAACTGGCAGAGGCCCTCAAGTGGGATGTCACTGTTTATAAAAATTGACACAAAGGACTAGGGTGTTAGCTCAGTCAGTAAACTGCCTGTCTGGAAGACACAAAAGGCTGGGTTTGATCTCCAGAACCCATGTATACAAAGCCAGGCATGGTACTGCACACTTGTATTTCCACCGTTGGAGACGAGGAAACAGATGGATCCCTCGGTTTGCTGGCCAACCACCCTGGCCTATTTGGTGAGTCCCAGGCTGGTGAGAGACCCAGTGTCAAAAAGACGAAATAGGTGGCACCTGAGGAACACCTGGGGCTGTCCTCTAGCTTCCATGTGCACATACAAATATTCACATAAGCATGCATACACATACATCACACGCACATACTCAATGCTGCCCAGCCATGAAATAATCACTCAGAAACTATATTATTTGTAATACTGTTTGACCAATAGCTTAAGCGTATTTAAGGGACATACAGACAAGTGCAAGATAAACATTTATATTTTACCCCAACTCTAAAGTGTTCAAAAATATGTAAAAGTTCACAAATAATGCCTTTCAGAATGCCAGCCCCTGAATCCTGAAAACAAAGGATGAAGCGAATGCCACCTGGCTTCTGTGGACTCAGGCTGAACATGGCTTCCTGGGCACCTGGCTGGTCCCCTTTTGCTCCGTGTCAGATGAGATGATCCAGCTGAGGTCCCCAGGTTGCAGCTTTGGCTCCTAGAAATCAGGCTCTCATTGGCTGTGTATTTCAGTGTCCTTGGCTCCTGCAGGAGCTTAGCTTACTATTGAAGTCTGGGCCAGGGGCTGAGCAGGGATACAGGAAGCACATTTTGGCCGTGACAGACAAATTAGTCTGCATGCCTTTCTGCAGACAATGGTTAAAAGTGAGCCCCTGGGGACGGATGC
Source organism: Microtus oregoni (assembly GCF_018167655.1). Taxonomy (NCBI): domain Eukaryota; kingdom Metazoa; phylum Chordata; class Mammalia; order Rodentia; family Cricetidae; genus Microtus; species Microtus oregoni. The sequence goes on from NW_024543079.1 coordinate 8,496,259, forward strand.
AGACTTTGTCTAAGACCCAAGCCATTCATTTATCCTTTCTCTGCTTCCAGTTTGCCATCTGGGAAACTGGAATAATAACGGTGTTTCTCATTTACCTTATCTTAGCTCTTGCTGTGGTGGTGCTAGGTCATAAACGACTTCCACGTCTTCTTGCTTTGCCTCAACAAGCATTTATTTCTTGCAGGTGCATGGGCTGCCTGTGTTCCAGGCTCTGGGCTGAGTTCAGGCTTTCCCGTGTGTTTCTTACTTTGAGATGAAATGAAGCAGTTTTCCGGAGTATGCTTCTCCCACAGCCAGTGTCAGTTGAACATGAAATGTTTCTCATAGGCCTATGTATTTGAATATTTAGTCCCCACAACTGGTGGCACTGTTTGGGGAGAGCACAGAGTCTTTAGGAGGATGGGTGTAGATGGAAGAAATGGGTCACTGCTAGGGGGTGCAGTCCTGAGAGGCTACAGCAAGGCTCCACTTTCAGTCCAAGATCTTTCTGCTTCCTGGTCCACCAAGATATGAGAGGTCCTAGCCTCAAGTTCTTCCTGCCAAGAGCTCGACCGTGTCTTCTCCAACAAGGTGAGCTGCAACCTTTCCAACTCTTCTCTCCCTAAAGTTGCTTGTGTCAGGCATCCTGTTGGACTGGTGCAGTCAGTCACAGGGGTGCAAGAAGACCCCCCAAGTAACCTGAGGACATTGAAAGCTTTGGACTGGGGGAGAGGAGAGAGAGGGCTCAACAGTTAAGAGCCCTTGCTTCTATCACAGAGGACCCATGTTTGGTTCTCAGCATCTACATAGCAGCTTATAATCATCTTTAACCCACTTCCATGGGCTCCAACATTCTCCTCTAATTGGACACCAGGAGCACCTGTGGTGCACCTACCAACATGCAGGCAAAACACATATGCACATAGAATAAAAATTTATATTTTCAAAAATGAATTTTGGTTGGACAGAGGTATGTTGTATCTTCTACTCACATCTCAGTAGCCATAAGTCTCATGGCCAAGTTCAAAGTTCAGTGGTCCTACCCACATGGCAACCATAGAAGCAACGTGAAAGTATGGTGCTATTGATTTACAAAAGGATTGGGGAGTAGGTAGGTAACATTATTTATTTGCCAGTAAATTTTTGATGCTTAACAAGGATATTCTGTGTCCCTTCCCCTTGAGTCTCAGTCAACCTTCTTGACTTAATTGTGACCAGTAGAAGTCTGTAGGATCAATGTGGGACTCTAAAGGCAAGATCAGGGAAGATCATATAACTTTTACTTGGGTCTGTTAGAAGGTTTGCTTTGGGAGATGCCAGGCACCATGGGAGAACTCTGGCTATGCCACCCCAGGATTGCCCTTCTTTGGAGGTCACAGGTACACAATATGATTGACATCCCAGCAGTGACTAGTATTAAGTGCCAACTGTGGTCAGTGGTGCCTAGAGGTGGCCAAAGCCCAGCTGTCACCTGCCAGTCATTACCACAGAGTCCAAGTGAGACTTGCCCAAATTCCTGACCAAGGTTGTTCTGGGTCCCTAAGTATCTCATCTAATCTCAGTAAGCATATGAGGCTGTGTTGATGTCATCATTTTTATACTCTGAGATTCTGATGTCCACCCATCAAATGTAAATGTTAGAACACACCACCAAAGGAATGCATATCCAGAAGAGCAATCAAACATCCCTCTCTCCCCCTACCTTCATCACTCTTTCCATGTTTAATGGCCAATGTCATGAGAAAGCCCATGCAATTCACTCATGCCTCTATCTCAGTCCCAGTCCCACTATTTGTCTTCCTAGCCCCACTGTCCCATCACTGACAGCTCTTTGAAGATGGACTATGTCCGATTTCTGGACCAGTGCTCGGGACAAAGCCTGGCACAGAAGAACGTGGACATTTTCCATTTTTGCTTCACGTCCATTCGGCAATCCTTCTCTACCTGTATGGCTCACCCACTTGACCTCTGCTTCTGGCAGGGTTTCACCAAGGAAAGATCCCAACTAGGGATCAGAGAAGGAGCGAGAGCACAGTCAAGAGTGCCCATCACGACAGCTTCTTTTCTGCAAGACTGATGGATCTGACTGGTTCTCCAACTGAGAGCCCAGCTCCTCGCCTACCACCTGTCTCCCCTCCATGACGCTCAGCATCTAGACTCCCTTATTGAGCATATTTTACTGCCTTGGGTCTTTTGGTTTGCTTTCACTCTACTAATGCCTTTACAACAACCCTTGCATCCATTCCTTCCTGAATTAACCTAACTGGGGTGTGCAGTCAGCATCAGCATCCCACTACCCTTGAACGATACAGAGAAATCAGAGACCAGCATCTAGTTACATGTTTTCAGGCTACAAGGCTTACTTAGACACATGGGAGGATGGACCAAAAGATAATGGAGGCCATGGTGGTTATAGCAAGTTCTGTCAGTGATCCATTAAACTGCCGAATTGTCTCTACTCAGAAGCTGTCAAGCTTCCATCCAAGGTTTCATTAGGGTCAGAGCCATCTACTCCCTGACATTCCTGTGACAGAAAGCATTTCAATTAGAGCCACAAGAGTCCTTGAGGACCTGACACACCTCACAGCGATAGTCTTACAGTTCCCCGAGGATTGTCAGCTCAGCCTTCTCTCAAACCTTTCGCTTTCCCACTCCAGCAACCCTCTCCGGGCCCCCACAGTCCTCTAGCTCACAGGTAGAACAATGCTTCAGCTGCCCACCCAAGGTTACCTAAAAGGAGTGAGATCTGCTTTGGGGCGGAACTCTTCAGACCCCTGCTTAGATCCCTTAGGTGACTCTCATTTACCATAAGGTCTCAAAGCTACCTGAGCCCTATGTGAGCCCCTTCTGCCCCAGACTGAGTCAGGATCTCCTCTCACACCACACCATGCCCTCTCCATCCTAGCTCTTGTCACACTTTTCAATTCCCTATATGATTAATATGCTAATTTTTTCCTGGGGAGTCAGGAACAAGCTTTTATTCACCTGATAGGGGACTGTCTTAGGTAGGATTTTCCTATTGCTGTGAAGAGACACCATGACTACAACAGCTCTTACAAAGGAAAACATGTCATTGGGGTGGCTTATGGTTTCATAGGTTTAGTCCATTATCATCATGGTGGGACATGAGGCACGAAGGCAGATGTGATACAAGAGAAGGAGCTGAGAGTTCTGCATCTTGATCTGCAGGCAACAGGAAGCAAACTGTCTGCCACACTAAGCACAGCATGAGCATAGAAGACCTCAAAACCTACCCCCACAGCGATACACTTTCCTCCAACAAGACCACAACTGCTCCAACAAAGCCACATCTAGTAGGGCCACTCCCCATGAGTTTATGGGGACCAATTACATTCAAACTACCACAGGGACCAAGAATAGACCAAAGTAATGATTCTACTGAAGTCCAGCTGGGCAAACCAATGAATATATGGAGTTTGCTTGCAGAACACAGGTAAGAGGTTTCTCCCAGGAGCACAGGTAACCCCAAATAGCTGCTGCACTGCAAAGCCCCACTCCATCATGGATGATGACCCCACGAGAGATGCATCATGGAGTCTTTGCAGTCCACTCCATCATGGATGATGACCACGAGAAATGCATCATGGAGTCTTTGCAGTCAAGCTTCCACTTCTTGGGTCCTCTGGTATCTCCCGAGATCACCTGTAGATGAAGAAGGGCAGACAGTAGGAGGTTCAACAGTCCCATTGCCATACCTAACTTCCTCTGTGTTGTTCTGCTCCCCATCCAAGGTAATCTCTACTTCAACGTGATGACCATGTAAAGTGGTCACCTACCTTCTGTTCCCCATCCAGGTCACTCCTCAGCTCCAACTCTTCTGTGACTTCTCTTGTCACTTGAGTAGAGTCAGTCTTCCCAGTGTCTCAAGAGGCATCTGTGACCTTTCAGCCCTTCCTTCTCTCTTATTCTAAGTCACCCTAGCATTCCTTCAGTGCCCTGGACAACATCAGCATGTCCCTACCTCAGGGCCTTTGCAGACATTTATTCCTTTGCCTAGAATGCTTCTGCCTGTGATGTCTCTTCCCCTCCAGCAAATCTCCATCCCAACAGAGTGTTTATTAGACCTTGGGTTAACAACAGTTTAAGATTCAGCATGCACAGAACACAGGCAAAGACCTAAGAAATACCGCCATTACCCCTCTTTCATTTTCCAAAACCAATGCACAATTCCATACCAGAAAATAGAGGGCTAAAGGTGTGACCCTCAGGGAATGGCTTTCCAGTGGTCTGTCTCCACAGCTGGCATGTTTGTTAAATTCTCTGCCAGGCCATGTTACCCTTCTCTGCAAAGAGAGAATCGAGGTCATAACATTCCCCATCTTTGAGCTCCCATTTATGATTGATAACATCACATAAACCAAGTTTTCTGTTTGATTTTTTTCTTTGACTAATTGATTAAGGCAAAATACATGTATAACATAAAATTGGTTGTCTTAAAGTGAATAATTTGACGGCACTAAGTGCATTCCAGTGTTGTGCAATCACTACTTACATCCAATTCTAAAACATTTCCATGAGTCCAAAATGAAATCCCACACTCATTAGACAGGCATTCCCCCACTCCACCTCCTGACTTCCCATCTCTAGAAACCATCAATTTGATTTCTATTACTATAGATTTGTCAAGTCTGGATATTGTATATAAATGAAATCACATGTTATCTTTTGTATCTGTCTCCTTTTATTTAGTGTGATTTTTGGAACTCTAGCTACATTGTAACTTGGATCTGTGCTGCATCTCTTTGATGGCTGAATAACAGAGCATTGTATGCAGGTACCACAAGGTGTTCTTCTACTAGTCTGTTGATGGACATTCAGGTCAATTCTACCTTTGGTGATTGCTACTTCTGCTTCTATGAATATGTGTATGTGCTTTTTGTCTAACTTCTATTTTCGGTTCCTTGAGTTATATACCTGGGACTGAAGTCACAGGGTTAGGTGGTCACTCTGTGTTTAAGTTTTTGAGGAACTCTCAAATTTTACCCCACCACAGCTGAGAGATCATACAGCTATCACCAGAGCACAGCATCCAACAGGTCCAGAGCTACCACCAGAGCACAACATCCAACAGGTCCATAGCTACCACCAGAGCACAGCATCTAACAGGTCGGCACTCTCCACATGTTCACTCCCATTGTTATTGTCTTTTTTTTTCAAGTTATGGTCATCCCAATAATTAGGAGGTGGAAATCCATAATTTTGATTCATTCTGCCCTGATAATACATGATACTGCACACTGTTTCTTGTGATTGTAGGCCATTTACTAAACCCCAGAACCAAATCCAGTATCATTCCATACAGTTAAATATGATTCAGATATAGAAAAAATGAAAAATAAATTCATCTACCTTACAATGAACCTCCAAAATATTATGTTAAGAAAACAGGGCTAAAAGATTTAACCCTGTTATTCTCTTAAGAATTTGTGGGTTTAGGTCTTGCAATAAGTTGTTAATCCTTTTTGTATATATTCTTTTAATTTCATTGAAAATAGATTTTTCTCTCATATAATATATTCTGACCACAATTACCCTTCCCTCCACTACCCCCAGTTTCTCCACCTCCCCTCTCTCCAAGATCCAGTACCCCACCATTTCCTCTTCCGAAAAGAGCAGGCCTCCAAGAGATGACAACCAAGCAGAACAAAACATGATACAATAAGACAAGGCAAATGCCTTCGTATCAGTCCTGGACGAGGCCACCAAACAGGCGGAAAGGAGTCCCAAGAGCAGGCAGAAGAGTCAGAGATGCGTCTGTTCCCACTTTCTGGAGTCCCACAAAAATACCAAGCTAACAGCCATAACATATATGCAGAGGACTCCGTACAGACCCATGTAGGCCCCAAGCTTGCCTCTTCAGTCCCTGTGAACCCATGTGAGCCCTGCTTAGTTGATTCGGTGGGCCATGTTCTCTTGGTGTCCTCCATCCCCAGGACCTAGAATAGCCCAGGTCATACAAGGTAGTAATAGCTTCATTCTGAGCCAAGGGAAGAGGTCTCCCTGGAGACTAGAGCCCACGGTACCAGATGTGAATGAGGAGCTAGTGAGCCACAAGGTCAAAATAAGCTATAAGACTCCTGTAAAAAGCTTTCTTTTGGGCCACTAACCATCTCCCAAGTCATGATATGGAGACTTATTAGTTATGAATGCTTGGCCTTATCTAATGCTTGTCCCACTAGCTCTTATCTTAAATGAACCTGTTTCTCTTCATCTATGTTTTATCTCAGGGCTTTTTACCTTTCTTTCATTCTGGATGTCTAGTTTTCACTGTTTGCTCTGTATCTGGCTGGCTGGCTGGCCCCAGGCATCTCCCTCTCTTTCTATCCTATTCTTTCCTCTCTTCTTCCACACTGCCCCCAACTAAAAGCCCACACTATACTCCTCCCTGCTACTTCCTGCCAATTAGTTGCTAACCCCAACTCTCAGAGTCCAGGTTAATTTTATTTAATAATGTAAATGCAACACATCTTTACATAGTTAAACAAATGTACCATAAACAAATGTAACACCTTTTTCCCTAGCTAAACATACATTCCACAACCAACTCCCAGGATGTCTGCAAACCAAATCATCGCCCTTAGACTTCTAAATGGAGTCCAGAGTGAGGGTGCAGCCCAGAGACAGCCCTATGACCCATTTACACCAGGCCTTGTAGATGTCTGGCAACTAGAAGCCCTAGAAAACAGAAAGACGCTGTTCGGGTCTTAGAAAAGCAGATTTTATGCACATATTTATCGCCCTCTCAGCAATTTCCAGATGCGCCGTCAGTAGGAAAGTGTTTCTCAGATACTGAGACTAATCAAAAGCCTGTTCAAAACCCATTATCGCAAGTACCTAACATAACCACATACATTAGTTTCTTATGGTCTTATATTCAACTCAACAAAAATTTATTGCGCTCAGGCTCCTTGTAAGATGCTGTGGACTGCTTGACAGGTAATGACAGTCCTTGTCTGTCCCCATCCTCAGCAGGCGTATGCAAGTTCAAGGTGAATACGAGAAGTGACTAAGTGACTTTACTACAAAAATCTCTATGCTAAATACCACAGTGGAGACGCAAACAGGAAGATGAGAAAGTGGAAGAATGTGTTTAATTCTCCCTGGATGGATTAGTGTGGGTCTAAGTTTTCCTCTGACATCATCTTCATAGCAACCAAATAGGATCCCATTTTATGGGTGAGGAAACTGAGGTCCAGAGCAGCTGAGTAGACTACCCAATGATATTCAAGCAACCGGATCAAATCTATTTGTCTAGAGCCCTTGGACTCTTTGGGTGATACCAGCAATTCTTGCTAGAGGTGCATGTCAGGGTAAAGCATGTGTGCTTGAACCCCACCTCTGACCCATTGAATTAATCTCTGGGGTGAGTTTCCAGACATGGGGTTGGAGAAGCTCTCCCAGTGAGGCAGTCCCACCCACCACTAGTCCACCATTGTCTGTAAGGTAGTCTGAGGAGTTGTTAGAACTGCGTGCAATCTCTTTCCAGGAGGCAAGGTTCTCCTCTGGCTGCTACCTTTCCCTTCTCTCAGTGGGAGATTCTAGGAGACATTTCCATTTCTTCGAGGTCCATTGTTTCCATAGTCAATAATCAGATTGAGAGGCAAGAGTATTTTGTTAGAATATCCTCGGTTTTGCTGGCCTGTTACAGGGCTGCCTCGCAGGAACAAGGAGACTGAGAGCTGCATTCTATTGCCACAGCATACATCTCCACTTTTATCCTGCCCTGCTTGGAAGCTAACCATGGTCCTTGGAACCTGCTAGAGTAGAGAGCTGGTTGGAGGCCTTTAGTGCACAAGAGCCCGTATGTAGACGATCTCCAGAGCCGACTGAACAAGTGTAGGATGTCAACCGTGGGACTGGGCTGAATATTCTGCGACTGTAACAAATCATCTCTGGAGAACTTGGAAAGGAGGAAACTAAGATCTCCCCGTATGAAATAAACTGAGAACCTGAACAGGACTTGTATCAAAGGGACTGAGCAGAGAGGTGATAGAACAAGAATCTCATCGGGCATATCAAGGTCTCTGAAGAAGCAGGTACGGAGTAGAAGAGGGTAAGCCAGCCGCAGAAACACAGACCGCGTTGCCCCGGAAGCAGGAGTTGGTTGGGGCTGTCCCGGGCTAGACCACAGAAAAGAGTCCATGGCCAGCAGCGTTTGTGGGCACAGAATTCAAGTCTGTGTCCCAGGCAGACAATGACTTTGTACTTGTTTGATTTTAGACACTGGCTTGTCCCCCACTCCCATCTGGATATATCTCGGAAAGAAGATTTTAGAAAAACACCTCTTACCACATAGCGGGACTGAGGATTTGGCTGTTTATCTGCAGTCTCGGGCCTCCGATGATTATTCTGATAAACTGGAATGAATCTTGCGGCAGAAGGAGAGCTAGCAACAGTCCTGCTGATTTATCACCCTTCGCAACCCAGTTGGGTTCCAAGAGAATAAATCTTGCTTGCCTCTGGCTAGGTACCCACAATCATGCCACGGACCGTGACTTTCATATCCCATTAAATCTGAATTACTCAGTCTGGGGCTGAGCTGAGAGGTAATTTAAAATGGCAAAAGGGGGAAAATGTTCTGATTTAGATCTGATAGAGACTGGATTAAGTCCTCCCATTTTTCAGGGCTTAAATGTGAGCTTTGTGAGGGCAAGCACCTGCGGGTTGGATGGCACTCCCGTGAAGGGCCCGAGCCCCAGATTAAACTAAAGGAGTTGAACCAAACACACATTCAAAGGTCTGAGGCCCCAGCCCCTCCCAATGGCCCACAAGCAGGGGCTGAGTTTTTTCAAGGGAACGAGCCATTCTGTTCTGGGGTGTAAATTATTGCAACAGTTTTTGGTAGCAATTTGGCAATTCCTATCAAAATGAAAAAGACCTAGACACTGCCCTACAGACACACTTAGCCACGCATTCAAGGTCAGGTACTCACGGGTGCTCATTGTAGCCTTATTTATAGTCCAGAAAACTGGGGTAGTAGCAAAATATTCTTAGGGGAGTATACCTTAAGAACGGATGGGATACCCACTCTAGAGGAAAATTCGTACTCATTTAGCAGAGTGAGGTGGAGGGACACCTGCTAATACAAAAACTGCTTGAAGAATACTTGCACGTAAAATGTGCCCCTGATTTTCAAAAGTATCAGATGAGGCCAAAAGCAGTCTAGTTTTGCTCTGTCCCAGAGTCTTGATACAATAAGGAGTGCCTCTCTCAGCAATCACTCAAATGCTGCAGTTTAAGCCATCTCAAAAGAAATTCCACATCCAGCGTGAGTGTATAGGTAAGGTGATCAGACCCTCTTGCCAGAACCTTTGCTGGAGCCTTGTGTAGAGGAAGCCTGCTGGGATCAGGCTTGGAGCACATTGCTCTTCGCAAGCGGAATGCTCTTAACATAATATTAAGGACTCTAGGAATAAGGGCATACATTAGTCAAGATAGAAAATGATGTTATAATCACAAATCAATGCCCAGATCTCTGTGGCATATCATAAATATATTCGCCCCTCTCAAGAAGTGTGATTCAACAGCCTTCTCCATGAAGAATGACTCAGAGACCCAGGCTGCTACCATCCTGGGACTTGATCATCTCAGCCTGCAACCTCCATTGTTGCTACAAAAAAAAAATTTAAAAAAAGACAAAACAACAACAACAAAAAAAAAACATAGACGTGGTAGTTCTTATCTCTGCATAAGAATCACCCCAACTTGCTCCAGGGGTCAGAACTACCATGGGGAACCAATTTCAATGCCCAAAGTGGCCTTCTCATGCCATCCTATTAACACCATCTCTGTAGCTCTCTATCCCTTCACCTTGTTACAGGTCTCCCAAAATTATGCATCACAACTATCAACAAGGCTTACTGAGATCGGCATGTCACCAGGGCACCAAATCACTGTCCTGGTTCCAGGATGCAGAGCATGGTGGGGCTGTCCTTTGAACGCTCCCTGGTCCCCAAACCTGAAAGCACACAAGGGTCTCTAAACACGCTCCTTGACTGAATGTATTTAAAAAAAAAATGGGATGGTATCCAAGCAGTGGTGGTGCACACCTTTAATCCCAACACTTGGGAGGCAGAGACAGGTGGATCTCTGTGAGTTCAAGGCCAGCTTGGTCTACGGGACGGGTTCCAGGATAGGCTCCAAAACTACACAGGGAAACTCTGTCTGAAAAAAAAAAAAATGGAATGGCAGGAAATTATTAAGAAGTATGTTTCTGTACCTCAACTTTTTAAATTATGTTAAACTTCAGAATTTCTGTAGGCGCCTGTTTATAAATAAAATTAGATTCATCAGAAATTGAGTTATTCTTCATGGTTGGTTAGCTATTACTGGGAATTTAAAAGCACTTATTTGGATAATATCCAGGTCATTTGGAGTCGGCATCTAATAAAAGTTGGACCCGTTACAGATAAACACCCATGCTGGGCTCCAGGCGCTGAAAGAGGCAAAATGGTTCATTTCCTAGCAGATCACATGAAAGGACCCCTCCTCTAAATATAGCCTTTCTCTAACCAGAATATTCAGTACCTAGCATGAGACTGCATTTCTGTCCCCACATGGGCTTCTGTTAACCTACCTCATGCTGCTTTTCAAAATCAGAGAGATTGGTTAAATCCTTTTAAGAAAATTAGGCAAGCAAAGCAGCCATCAATTCTGGGAATCCATCACATACATAACAGAAGCATCGTAATTATCTTCAGGCCATTCTTTTTTTTTTATAATGCTTGTCATTTTTTGAGCATCAGCTCAAAAAGCCGAAACTTGGAGTCCTTTTAGGAGACAGCCTTAGTATCAGAGATAATGTAACTCATCACGGGGTTTGCGGGTGGTTTTGTGATCTCCCTTTCAATTCATTTGTCAGTTATATACAGAATGACAATATAATTTACTTCCCAAAGACGCTTGGGGTAGGGGGGTGAGAAGAGCTCGATTAATCTGAACAATGATGCCAGGACAACAGCCAGGCCCACGGTACCACAACTTTATACTCATTGAGCTGTTTGTTTTGGTTCGTTGGTTGGTTGGTTGGTTTCCTTACAAGCAAGGTACTGAGCCAGGCTCTGCAAGATAAATATGTAAAATCCTGGGAGTTAATCATGGAAAGAAACATCAGAGCTGGATTAAGGATGAGTAAATTTTCTTAAAGGGGCAAATAGTAAATATTTAAGATCTGCCAGCCAAGAGACCAAAATAAGGTTGTTATGTAGGTGTTTATGTAGTCATTTAATAGGTAACCACTCAAGAGGCTGGAACGATGGCTCAGTGGTTTGGAGCGCCAACCGCAGAGGATTCAAGTGTGTTTCCCACTGGAGGCAGCTTACAGTCTCCTGTTGCTCCAGCTCCAGGGGATCTGACGACTTCCGGCCTCCGTGTTCACAGGCACTCATGCACATATACACAGGCAATATACACATGTGTAATTCAAAATAAAAATAAATCTTGCAGACATAAACTACCCCAAGCTAGGAGCTAGTTTAGTATGTAAAATGCTTGTCCCACAAGTACGAGGACCTGCATTCATGTCCCAGAATCTATGTGAATGAGCAAGGCATAGGGTGCATGCTTATAACCTCAGTGCTGGGGAAACCGGAAGAACAGCTGGGAAGGACAGGTGAGTGACAGAGACCCCGTCTCAAGAAGCAACGTGAAAATCAGGGCATAAAGTTGGGAGGGGTCCAGGAGAAATAGAAGGGGGTGGGCAGTGAAAAGAGAATATGAACAAAACATATTGTATACATCTATGAAATTCTCAAAGAATAAATAAAAACTTATTTTTGTTGTTATTTTGAAAGAGAAAGAGAGAAAGTTGGTTAGGTAAAGAGGTAGGGAGAATCTTGGAGGAGTTGAAAGAGGTAGTCGGCTTTCTTGGTCCGCCAGGCCCCAAATTATGACATGGAGACAGATCATTAGTTATGAATGCTCGGCTTTAGCGTAGGCTTATTTCTAGCTAACCTTTGTAATTTTTAACTTAAATTAACCCATTTCTATTCATCTCTGTGATGCCCTGAGACTTGATTGCCTCGTGTATTTACTGCCCTGTTTGTTTTCTTTGCATCTGGACGGCTGATTCCAAGCTGGCCCCAGCTTGGTCCTGCATCTCCCTGGCATCTCCATTTCTTTCTTCCTTTCTTTCTCTCCCCCAGCCCCTAAATTCTTGCTCCTACTTACTCTACCTGCCCTGAAGTCCCACCTATACTTCCTCCCCCACTACTGGCCATTCAGCTTTTTATTAGAGAAATCAGGTGCCTTAGGCAGACCAGGTAAAATATCTTTACATAATGTTACATATCTTCACATAGTTAAGCAAATATTCTGCAACATGAACAAATGCAATACATCTTTGCATAGTTAAACAAATATTCCACAACAGAGGAGGGGGAAAACATGATCAAAAGATATTATATAAAAATAATTTTAAAAAACCATTATTTTTTTAGAGGTGGATGACACAAGAAGAACAAATCCAAGGCTGACTTCCGGCCTCCATGTGTGTATACAACATACCACACATGCACACACACACACACACACACACACACACACAAGAAAGCACCTAAAAATGTCATGGGATGAACTGGGTCCATGGGCTTAAGTTGGTCAATGACTGAGATGAGCACTGGAAACATTAAATGCTAAACTAAGAAGTTCAGATTTAATTCTGAGGCCATTCATTTCCAGAAGTATTCTTTATTTTAGGAGTAGAAACTTGTCCACGAATGAAATCTTATGCAGAAGCCCAATATATATGCAAAGCAGATGAAAATAGGTCTGCCGCATTTGAAACAGGAATGAAAGAAGACATCAGCACAACCTTTTCCACCCCAGCCGCACTCCCAAAAGCCCAGAGGGGCCCTGCCAATCATGACTTAAAAACCACAGCCACCACCAGTGGGGAATGATTTAAGACTTCTGAGGAGAGGTGGAATCATGATCACAGTGTGGACAATCATTGCTGTGGGCATAGTGTGAGAGATGCAAAGAGATCAGAATATCCGAGGCAGAGAGGCCAGGGAGGGGGTCCAGTCTGGGAAAGTGGCAGTCCATGCATCTGCAGCAGACAGCAGGGGCACAGGGACATTCAGGCAGGCCTGGACTCACTGGCTCAAGACCAGTGTAGCCCCACAGGGCTCCACATGCAAAAGGGCTCACACATTGGTCTACCCCACCATCCGGGAAGTCTTTGCATTTCCAGTTTGTATTTTGCACTGGACCTGCAGGTTACAGATGATGTAGTCGACTCTCTATCCAAGGATGTCTGAATCTGTAGAGGCCGGAGCACATGTGTTGGCAACACTTTCAACCCTTGTCTCACTGGGCATTCTATGTAATTCCTAGTGTTGCTTTCAAAATAAAAAAGTCAAAGGCTTCTTATTCCTTCTCAGGACCCAGATCCTGTCTCCTGCATGCTGCTTTACCCCATCGCAAGCACCCAGCATGCCCACCCATCCTCCTACTGTCTTCTAAATCCTAGACACAGCAGGCTGAGCTGTGACCCCTCAAGCTCAAACACCTGTGATTCAATTCAAGGCCAGGTTCTGGCAGGACACTCACTGCCCAGCTGCTGCCTCCTGCAGACAGCCAGGTCAGGCATGTATACAAAATGCTGGGCCCCCCTTGACTTGGGCTCTGCCAGAGTACACTCCAAGTCAAGGACTCAGGAGCCAGGTTAATATAGGTATGAATAATTTGCATTAGTATAGATTTTGCTTTATTGATAGAGATTTAAGGTCAATTTTGTTATATGTATATGTATTTCTGATCCTTATTAAGGTATTGTGATTGTGTAGTTCATTTAAAAAATGTAATGTATAATTAAGAAATATAGGTTAATGGATAATCAATAATAGTCAAGTTTGTAGTCATATTAGTTAGATTTTCTAGATATATAGATATATATTTCAGTTAGATCGACATTCTTCATATCTTTCAAAGACTACGGAATATGCTATTAAATGTTTTAATAACTTAGGACTTTTCATGACAATGAGACACTCTGCTACTGGCAGCACCAATCTACTTCAAGAGGAAGATGGGCATCGAAGAGGCACCTTATGGAGTTTTGATAGCCATTTGGGCAAGAAACTGCTCTTGCCTGGACTATTGCATAAACTGGAAACAGAGAACCCGCAGAGAGAGGACTACTGAACTTGCCTAAAGGTGAGATGATCTTTCGGGGTTCCTGATTCATGAAAGAGTCTGCAAGACATTCTGCAGGACACAACAGATAGTGACTGCCTTTGAAATTTCCTGCTTCATGGAAATGTCTGCTGGAAACTATGGGCCTGTAGGACGAAGATGGATGCCCCAACGGTACAGAGAAACTTTGGGTGACTTTGGGAAACAGCAAGATGTCTCTGTCATTTCTAGAGTTTTAAAAGTTGCTTACTTTTTGTTTGCTTAGGTAATATTGTATTCTTCTGGAGTCTTTGATGGAGTTAAAGAATATATAGATAGTTATAGTTTTCCTTAGTTATGAAAAGAAGATAAAATAGATGTAAATATTGTAACTTTTACTTGATAAATGTTTTGTTATATGTAATTTTGCTATGTTAAAGTTAAAGCCTTCTTTTTTTTGTTTAAACAGAAAAAGGGGAAGTGATGTGGGAGTGTCATATATCAATCTGTTGATTTCATTGGTTAAGCAATAAAAAGAAACTGCTTGGCCCTCATAGGTTAAAACATAGGTGGGAGGAGTAAACAGAACAAAATGCTGGGAGGAAGAGGAAGTGAGCTCAGAAACCATGCAGCTCCTCTCAGAGACGCGAGTCAGCTCCCACCCAGGATGGACATAGGCTAGAATCTTCCCGGTAAGCGCACCTTGGGGTGCAACACAGATGATTAGAAATGGGCTAAATTAATATGTGAGAATTAGCCTAGAAGAGGCTAGATAGAAATGGGCCAAGCAGTGTTTAAATGAATACAGTTTATGTGTTGTTATTTTGGGCATAAGCTAACAGGCAGCCGGGGTGCTGGGGATGCAGCCCCGCCGCTCTTATTACTACACCAGGTGCTTTGTATGTGATATGATTATAAGAAGCCTCCTTCTCCACAAAAAAAAGGGGGGTGGGGATGGTAAACAAGCTCCAACCATTGAGAATGCTGTGGGGCATTTGATCACTAACCCCCATCCCTCATTTGCTCAGTTATTCCTGAAAATTGACTAATGACTTCCTGGGACCCCAGAGGAATTTGAAAAGAAACGAAATGGGTACAGGTTTTCTTTTGAGGGTAGTGATAATGTTCTAAAACTGATCAGTAGAGGTGGTTGCACAATCTTGTCAACAGAGTAAAACACTAAAATTATGCACTTTGGGTGAATCACATGGTGTATGAGTTATACACCAATACATCTGCTTTAACAAAATAGGACATGAGATTTTATTGGGGAGCCATTCATATTTTCCATGGGCAATTGAACAGAATGGCAATAACCCTATCCTCTTGAAGTTCACATTCCCATGAGGAAAGAGGCTAGTGACTCTAGAACATGTCAACCAAAATGTTATGTCATTGTGAAAAGCGATCAACAGTGGTGGAGGGGGGAGGGTGAGGGAGCTGGTAAAGCCACCGCTTTAGATGTGGTGGTTCGGAAGCTATTATTAACAAGGGACATTCGGGTGAGTTTGCAGGAACTAGTCTGGAGGTACAAACAGACGAGCTCCCAGGGTAAAGGCCTAGAGCAGGAGGGAAAAGACTAGAGTGCTAGCAGGAAGATCAGCTGAGCAAGAAGCATCAGGTCATTAAAAAAACAAGGTCAGCAAGGAAACCACCGAGGACTTTGTCACCCTGTGTGGCTGGCCGAGCAAGTGGAACCCTGCTGGTAGATCAGCTCAGAACACAGATCCAAGTGGAAGGAAGCCCTGTAACCCATAGTCTGTCTACACCTTCTTAGTGGCTCATCAGCTTAGGACCAGGCAGAAGAACGAGGTAGTTCACACTCACCAAGGCAGAGGTGTGGGTGTCTCCTGGGGATTTGTTGAGCTCCAGCAGGGAAGCAGCAACTGATGAAAACTGCGATTCCACCATCTAATAGCCCAGTGTTTATGATCTTCAGCTTCCAATTTTTGTATCATCACAGTCAATTACAGGTCACAAACGATTTCCAACGTGGGCTGCCCTGGGATACCGTTGTGCAAATCCATTTACACCCACAGCCCTCCCACATACCCAGGCTGCTCAAGTCCCAAGATGTGTCCTGGAGTCCATCATATCAGACCCCACAGAGTGAGGGAGGGAAGGGACCCCCGGAATGGGAGGAAGGAAACAGAACTGTCCTGAGACCTGGATGGAGGTTCTACCCCAGCTCCGCTGCACTTTCTGCCATCTCGCCTCTCTAAGTCCTTCTGTAGAGATGGCTAGCTAGACCTGCCTGACTTCAGGAGGAACAGTGTGTGCTACGCCACCAAAGAGATCATAAAAAAATACCACATGCCAAACCCTGACCCATTCCTGGACCGGAGTGAGCAGCCTCATTTCTGCATTGAGATAATTTGCAAACTGTAAGATGATCTCATTCGAAGTACACAAGAGGAGTTTTGGAATCTCAAGTTATGCAAATGTCACAATTCAATTAGAATATTTCCATCATCCCAAAAAAGAAATCTCCAGAACAACCCTTTGAGATTACAGGTCCACACATAATGACATCAGCTCAATGCCGAATAAAAGCAAAAAAAGAAAAATGGGAATGTACTAGCCTGGAGTGCATGAAATTGCCATTTTTATAGGTTAAAACTGTCCAAATATTGGCAATTTTAAATAGCTTACCCATTAAAAAATTCTGCAAATACACTACTCTAAAAATATTGTTTCTATATTAATGCATATACTACCTATGACTGCCTATGAATCACTCATGTTATGAATCTATACAGCAGATTTTTAATGCAGAAGCCCATGCACATTGAACTTGGTGGATGCCCGAAGGGATCTAGGATTTTTCAAGGGGAAAATTGTGGCGATGCCTGTTTTTCGCGTGAGACTCTGTCTTTCTTTGAAGATGAACCTCCACTGGGATTGCCCACTTCAAGTCTTCTCTAGCCAAGGCTCTCAATTCAGAGTGGTGGAAGGTGAAGCTTTATGCAGGGTGGGTGATAGACCTCTGCAGTCTCTGCCACACAGCACTGTCTCTAGAAAGGTGAATGATACATCAAGTGTGAAGACCTCGTATCTGTGGTGTAAAAGTGCCACATTTTGTTTAGCGTTTTTTAACATTTTACGTGCTTTCGTTCTTAAAATCTCCATTCTCTGCTGGAGTCTAACACCCATGAAGAAGCATGCCAGATCCTCTATATGTCTTTATAATCCCAGCGCTTAACCATCTGTCATTGGGGCTCTGCTTGATCAATTCATAAATGCTTAATAAATGAATCTGATGGAAGACACTGACTCATGCGTGTAAACACTCCCCTCTTGTTCTCTCTCTTCACACACACACACACACACACACACACACACACACACACCCTCCCATCATTTCACTAACAGTAACAGTTTCAGGGGAATGATTTCATGTAGGTAGATCCAAGAGGCTTCTATCTCAACACATGGCAGATCCATTTAGAGCCAGCTCACCCTGACAGATGTTCTTTGAACTCAAGAATGCAAACAATCCTACTGTCCAGTGCCTGAAACAGGAGCTCCCACCCCCAAATATGGAAGGGAATGGAGGAACAAAAAGAAGCCTTACAAGAGTGCCAGCCACCCCAGGACCTGAACACCCAGGGTCTGGAAGGGTCAGAGGCCAGACCATGGATGGGGTAGGGTTGAGAGTACACTGCAGAGCAATTGGATGCTGCAGCAACAGCAAACACATCTTGGGCTGCCCAGAGCTGTCAGGTCGGACAGAGTGTAGGGAGGATGCAGCAAAAACTTGGGACACAAGAGCCTAGAATGGTGAGTATTCAAGGTTCAGGATGGCACAGACAATATTACAGGGAAAGATCGAAAGATCTTAGAATCAATTTCTCTCTCTCTCTCTCTCTCTCTCTCTCTCTCTCTCTCTCTCTCTCTCTCTCTTCCTCTCCCTCCCTCCCTACTTCACCCCCATTTCTCCCTCTTCCCCCATCCCCATAGCTGATATGGACTCTTGGAAGTAGGAATTAAACAAAACCTCTACCTAGGTCCCACTTCACTCAATAATCCATGCAGGAGCTCGGCTCCATTCTCAGCACCCATTCCACACCTGAAGAATAGACTTGTGGAAACAGCTCTGATGAAGAGACATCAGCAGCATCATTTGCAAAGGTGGGTAAACTGAGGCCCAAAGAGTGTGGAAGATCAGCTTTGCTGGTGTCTAAGCTGTTTCCAGCTGAAGGTTGAATGGATAGAAGTGGAGGAAGATTGGGGGTGGGTTAGACGCTAAACTCGAAGTAGTGGGGGAAAGAAAGCAAGGGAAAAGCGGAAATATGAGTCTACTGGAGGCCAAGTGATATTTTTCATAATTTTAAGTTAAGTTGCAGGGGGAGGAGTATGCCATTTGGGTGGATAGGTGTGCCTGCTGCCTGTTGTTAAAAACTGAACATTTTGTATCCTTTGTTTTTTTTTTCCACTTGCTATGGCAACCAAGAAGCTGAGAATCAGATTTCTCACTCAAATAACAAAAATCCCCAATCTAGAAGCATGTATCCCTCCTTCCCCTTCCAAGGGCCTGTTTTCTGCTGTAGGGTCTCTCTGCCCTAAGTCCTTGCTTTAACCCTAAACAGCCTGGAAGAGTTCACACAGCGCATTAACTGACCCATTCTTCGGGTCCTCACATTCCGATAGTCCTACACTGATCATGGGAGTAATATCTGCTATAATTAGGTATCATAAGGACAATGATTTCATTAGAGATTCTGTAATAGCCTCGGACAAGTGCGAGGCAACGTTATACAACACAGTCTGACGCTTTATCACCTTGTAATAATTGGAGCTGCTGAGTTACAGTAAGAGAGCAGTGGAAGGTAATTTCCTATTTGGCCAAAGTCATCTGCCCTCCCCCAGGCCCCCAATTATCATATTTCTTCTTGGAATCAGATCTCATCCTTCCCCTCAGAAGCTGCTGCGAGCTCGGAGCTGTTACCACAGACAGCAAACTTGTATGGGAGCCCTGAAGTCGTAATTTTCTCATTACGCAGCCTCGTCTGTCAGCTATTTCCTGGTGAGCCAGGCCTGTTTTCCAGTTCAGGTGATAAATAGGCATGAACAACTTAGCAGGCAGAGAGGCAAATAAACATTTGAAAATGATCAGGCCCGGAGAATCTTCTATTTGCTGGTATTATGGGCTAGAGAGAACCGAGCAAAGGGCAGAGTGAAATACGAACGAGGGTCTAGGGCCAGCTTGTTCTCTTCCGCTCAGCACCCTCATGACAGCAGGAGGCAGTGTCTTCAACGGAGTGTATGGTCTCAGATGGTTCTTTAGACAACATTGCCTATGAAGCTGATCAAACGGCAAGTACTACCCTTTGCTGAGCGCCTCGCAGGTGTGCTGGGATGGGGAGATGGTTCCGTGGGTAATAGAGCTTGCTGCGCAAACACGAGGACATGGGTTTGAATCCCCAGAGCCTACTGTCAATCATTAATACGTTCATGTTTAAATGAGATAAAACCATGACATATTAAATTCACAGCAGGAGGGTTTGCCTCCAGCTTCTTTTCATGCCTCTGACCACTGTCTACACTGAGCCAAGACCCGTGTCAACTTCAGAGATTCGATTTTGAATAACGTAGACATAAACGCTGGCCTCAAGGTGCTGATATCGTCACATAGACATCGACCTACCTTATGAATACCAGTGCTCTTCTACCCCAGTAAGTGTCATGAGGGAATGCAAGAGCCAGAAGGTAGAGCCAGTGAGCTGATGGTCCAGTGAAGCAGGAGAGAACAGCAAGGAGGTAATCTTAAGTTTAAAATTCAGGAATGAGTCAGGTGAAGAGAAAGGGGAGATGTTGGAGAATGTTTTTTTAAGGTGTGTGACTTTTGTTTATGCTACATTTGTTTAACTCTGTAAAGCTGTGGTTCTTTGCCTGTTTAAAACACCTGAATGGCCAGTAGGGCGGCAGGAGCAAAAATAGGTGGGGCTGGCAGACAGAGAGTATAAACAGAAGGGGAAATTTAGGAGGAGGGAGAACAAGGAGCAACTAGAGATCAAGGAGAGGAGGACATCAGGGGCCAGCTACCCAGCCATTCGCTCAGTCGTGGGGTAAGAAGGACAGTCATATATACAGAAGTAAGAAAGATAAAAACCCAGAGAGAAAAGGTAGTCGGGATAATTTAAGGTAAGAAAAACTGGCTAGAAACAAGCCAAGCTAAGGCCAGGCATTTATACTTAAGAAAAACTTCTGTGTGCGATTTATTTGGAAGCTGGGTGGCAGACTCGCTGAAAAGCCAAAAGAGTAAAATCATCACACAACAGGGAGATGGTCCAGCAGAAAAGGGGCAAGTCACGCAAGTGCGAGAACCCAGGATCAGCTCCCCAGAGCCCGCACAAAGCAGGAACCAGTAGTAGTGCATGGCTGTAACCAGCACTCCTTCGGGGAGATAGGAGGTGGAGACAGGCGCATCCTCAGGAGCATGAAAGCCAGCCACCCTGGTATACCCAGGGCAAACACCAGACTTTGTCTCAGACAAGGTGGAAGATGAGGACTGACACCTGAGGTGTCCTCTAGTCTCCACTGATATGCTATGGTACATATACACCCACATGCTCACACACCACACACACCAATACATACACTGAGATCAATTAAAACAAACGATTAATTAATTAAAACAAATAGGAAACAGTATAGATGGGGGTTCTTATTCAGGAAGGTGTTTGATATAATACATAGGGAAAGGGGCACTTTCTAGAGTTTAATGGGCAGCAATGGGAAGGTGTTGGCCACAGGATCAAACAGAGCCGTATAGGACATGGGAAGAGTGAGAACTTTGTCTTTGAACCCTGTGTTCTCATTGAAGAATTGGTGATGGGTCAGTAAGGGATCAGTTCTGATGACAAACCAGGTCATGCAGGCCATCCCTTAGTTAAGTCTCCATGCAGGGGAAGGGGAAGCAGCCCATGGTTAAGGAGAGAGAAATCAAGCTCCACCTCCTGAAGGGAGGCTTGTCCCACAATCTACAGACACATTACAAACCACAGCAGTCTTGGGTCTTCTTATACCCTTGTCCTTATTCTGAGATACAGCCCTGTTTCACTAACACCAAGTGTCCTGGGTTAAAAAAAAAAAAAATACAAAATACAATTAGTTACACTTGGAGCCAGGACTTATGTCCAGGTCTGTCCGATTCCCAAAACTCATGTTTATCTCTTTAGACACTGGCAGTAGAGGGATTCTGGACCACTGTGAGGGGATACAGTGAAACAACAGTTGTCTGGACAAGCCGCTGGAGTCCTAGAATGGAATGTTGCGCACTCCTGCCCTGAAGGGACAGCTAACACTGTGGCACTGGGAGAGTTCTCTGAAGGGCACAGCTAACATTGTAGCATTGGGAGAGTTCTCTGAAGGGACAGCTAACACTGTGGCACTGGGAGAGTTCTCTGAAGGGCACAGCTAACATTGTAGCATTGGGAGCGGTCTCTGAAGGGCACAGCTAACACTGTGGTATTTGGAGTGTTCTCCGAAAGGCAAAAGGCAGCGGGGAATAAGAATCATGGAGAAAGATGCCATGGGGGCGAATCATTCATTGTGGATGGTGTTCCCACTGCCAGGTTTCTAATGTTCCAGTGAGGAGGCCCATATCCACGAACATAGTGGGAGCTCTAATTGGACTTAATTGGTTACTTTAAAAGAGAGAAAGAGGGAGAGAGAGAGAGAGAGAGAGAGAGAGAGAGAGAGAGAGAAAGGGAGAGAGAGAGAGGAAGAAGACATGAAGTTGGGAGGGGAACATGTTGTGATAGGGATATGGAAGAAATGGAATGGATATGACAGTATTTCATTGTATATATAGATGATAGTCCCAAGAATAAATTATAGTAAAAATATCGTTTCACGTTTAGTTTTAAAATATAGAAGAGCAGTGGGCTAAAGACTATCTCTGGAAGCCTTAACAACACCCCTACTCTGATTAAAATGCATCTTCCAAAACAACATTTTTCTAGTAGATAAAGTTGTAAAAAAAAATCATGCAACTAAAAAAACGAGATCTAAGAATTGAACACATAAAGCAAAGCTAAAGAAGTAACATCCAGTGGTTTTAATGGCAAATGCCAACATGTTAAATTCCACAAGTAAAAGGCAACCGCTCCCAATTTAAGTCCAAGAAACAATCCAATTATAGAGTATTCGAGAGACATGAGTGAAGTGCCCTTTCTGTTGAGCATAAAAAGAAAATGTGTATTAGATAAGTGCAGCCTTTAAAAACGCGATCACATTAACATCCGACAAATAGATTGAAAACAAGAAGAAGCACTAAACAGGACACTGTGGGTTTGGATACACTGATAGAAAGCCAGGATTTCCTAACAAAGCTTCAACAGTCATGTCTAAGTTTATGTTCTCCCAGACGAGAAAGAGTCAGAGCCCTAAATACAAGGACACATGGAACATTAATTACAAAGTGACCGTATAATGCAGAAAAGCAAGAGTCAGCACATTTCAAAGAACTTAAATCCTGCAAAGTAAATTCTCTGACTGCCAGAGAATTGACTTGAAATCAGGAAGAAATAATAGCAAGAAAATTCCCACATGTTTGGAGATTTTAAAAAAGAATTACACCTTAAATAACTCATCATGAAAGAAGTCCCCATGGAAATGAGAAAACGTTTTCATTTGAATCTTAATGAAAATAAAACATACCAACATTTATAGGCTGTAACTGAAGCCTGTAAACATGGACTAAAGATCAGTGACCAAGGCAAGTACTCTGGGAAATTTGGAGAAAGGAATAAATTAAAGATAAAGATATATATAAAGAAAACAAGGAACTGAGACCCTAACTAGTGAAGTAGAAAGCTGAATCACTTTACCAAGGTAGAGAAAGTCTTTGTTGCTGTTTTCAATAATTCTCCAAGTTTTCAAACCAAACAGGAATATAATGAAGTCTTCTATTATTAGTCCCAGGGATGCTAAGAGAAAGATCACTGACCCAAATCATTATAACCAAATTAATTAAAGAAAGAAATTAATTAATCAAGCTTTTTTTAATTTTATGTACATGGACTGCCTTCCTCTAAAGTAGGGATCAAGAGGTCCGTATTGGACATGGGGAAGATAAGGGCTTTTATAGCTCAGGGAAGGGGGTTTCCAAATGAAGATTATAGAAGCAGAACACAATAAGGTGGCCATAGCAAGGTAGTTATAACAACAGGTAGTTATAAAAACCTTTTGAAATAAAGGTTGCAAGATGGTGATAATGAGTTTTTGAAACAAAGACACGGTTGCTGTTTCCTGGAACAGGCAGTACAGATCATTTGTAGTTAAGGTTACTGGTGAGGTGTAGCCCAATCCTTGAGAAACAGAAGTTTAATCATAAACAGGAATGAGCCTAGTTTGTCTTTACTATAAGATGGCTTTTAAGCCAGAAAGCGAGGCAGGTTGGTTGGCTCATTAGTACCCATCAAGAGTAAAAAATAAACAGATAAGTAAATACTATAAAGTTTACTAAAAGGAAATTATAGAGACATTACAACAAAACATAGCCAATTAAAAGTACCTGAATAACTCAATTAAGCAAAACCTTAATGATCAATTGAAAAATGGGAAGGAGACTTCACTATGTGTTTTCCAAGCAGGGGGAAAAAAATCCAAAAGGAATTTTACAAAAAGGAGGAAAAAATGATTCACCTTACTAATCATCAGAGGAATAAAAATTAAAACAATAAATGACCACTGCACATCTACCAACATGGCCAAGGTGAAAAGTCAGACCATGGTGAAGTGTTGGCTGCACTGGAGGTTCCCCTCTGCTGTTGGTGATAGTGCACATGAGTTTAGACAACTTAAAATCATTTGCTGCACTGCTAAAATTGAACACAGTCCCATTTTCTCTCTTGGGGACATGCATCAAGAAACACATAAATGGCCCATGGGGCATTTTCACTCTTTAGGACATGCATCAAGAAACACATAAGAATGTTTGTGACAGCATTATTCATAAATATAAAAAAAAACTGGAAATGAGCCATTTACTCCCATTTCACCATTTATCTGTTATCAGCTCATTAATCCCCAAGCTGGAGCAACCCATTAACCAAAACAACCCATTAGTAGTCAAATGAACAAATAAATGATAGTATATTCCTGAAATAGAACCAAAAATAACTCACTGTAGTCATACAAGGAAATAAACAGCAATTAAAATGATTGACCTATAGCCACACATCAAAAAGGAATCTTACAAAATTATGAAGTCAAATAATCTAGATAGACAAGAGTGAACCATACTGTACCTTTTCTACAAATCTCAGAAATCAGACAAAGCTCACTGCAGTATTCAGTTTATGAAAGTAATTTGTTAACTTAAAGGAAAAGTAAAGGAACCACTAACATAAAAATCAGCAGTATAGTTTCTTCCCTGGGAAGAGATGATCAGCAACTGACAACACACCAAGGATATGTCCAAAAGCCAACACCAGGGACAATCATACAATTTAGTAAATATTTTGCTTGTAAACAAAAAATGTAATGAAGTATTTGAAAAACCTAAATCTCAAATCTTAACTATAAAGCATGAACTTCAGACATTAGAGAAAGCATGCAAATTATTTACTTAATATTTATCTGTTCAGTATCTACAAATAAATCCATAAAAGTTGCCAAAAATCACAATAATTCAGAAAACTATAAAAACAAAAAGAGTAGAAATGATTCTTACATCTTGGAAAATGGAATATACTCTTCTTGCTAATTTAAATATAGTTATTTATTTAACACACATACCCTTCAGGGTAGGAATTTTGCCATAAAAAAGATGTAACCAGTAATTAGCTGTGGATGTCATTTGCATTCCTAAAAACAGTAACAATTTGCATAGCTGTCAGATTACAAAAATGGCCAGAATGCCCTATCCCTTGCCATACATATGAATGAACTTTCACACTCCTGCCATTCAGGATTTGAGCCTATTTTGACTTGATTCTAATCATAAGAATGTGACAGAGTTGGCTTTGTTCAGTTCTAAAACCAAATCCCCAAAGTCATACCCATTTCTTCTTACTCGCTCTTGGAACAATGCCATCATCACATGAGCACGCATAGGCCAGCCTTCTTGAAAAATGAAAGAGTGCAAAGTTAAGAAAAATGAAAGAGTACAAGGTTAAGAATGGTGGCTTGGGCCTGTTGTGACAGCCCCTTGGAAGCTAAAAGAGGACCCCTAATGCCAACCCTGAACCACAAAGCAAGAATAAAAAAAGAAAGAAAGAAAAATGAAAAATGCACTAAGCACATAAAGATAAACCGATTGAGATGAAGTCACACATAGACCAGTCATCCCCAGGTGATCTAGCAGCTAGCTGTCCAACTCAATCCAGAAATCTCCTAGCTGAACTCTGCACAAATGGCTAACCTACAAAATCTTGTTGGTTTTTTAAGGCATTGCATTTTAAAGATATTTGTTATGCAGCCAAAGCTGACTGAGACATATTAATGGAGACTACTATAGTAGCTCCCTGTGAATTCAAATTTGAAAATATATATTCTAAAAAAGGAAGACCCAGACTCCTTTTTCAATTGGTCAAAATTATCATAGGAATGTATACTTTCGTTTTTCCTCAGTCTTATGATACATTTTTGCTGTTCATTCTTTAAAATTGCACAGCAATCAAAAGCGTTAGGTCAGGTTCCAAAGTGACAAGAGGAGAATGAGAACACAGGTACAGATAAGGAGGCTACAGTTCCATGGCTTTGCATACACACAAAGACTTACTTAATTTCCTTACTTCCAAATTTAAAAAATAATAAAAAACCATCATCATCATCATCATCCTGGGAAAGACTGACGAATGCAGTGAAAGAAGCAAGCTTCCAGGGAGCACCAGCATAAAATGGTTTTACAGTCAGAAAGAATTGCCTACATGAAAGGAGAAAAGGCCAAGCAATTTTATAGAGACCTTCTTTTAATTTTTCAAATTGCAAATAATTGGCACAATAAATAAACTGTTCCAGAGAACAAAAAATAATAATATTTTTTAAAAGTCTATTCTCCCAAGTTAGCAAAACTGAATACAAAAAATATACAAGAAATTAAATTTTAGGCCAATTTCACACAGAAGTATATATGCAAAATAACTAATAAAACATTATCAAAAGTGATTAATGTTTAAAGCAAAAAGATGTGAGGTATCCCTATCCATCCTCACAGCAAGGGTACGTATGATTAATTTTAATGTTATTCTAGAAGGACTAATAATGGAGGGAAGAGCAGGAGAGAGAGACAGAGATAGAGACAGCAGAAGAGATAGAGGGAAAGAGAGAGGACAGAAGACAGAAAGAATATTGAAGAACATACAAAATTCCAATAACTACAAGCAAACAATGTCAGTTCCCACTCTGAAAACCCATAAGAATTACAAAGTATGAGTGCTGCATTGTAAAGATTTGTCACTTGTATTGGTTTAATAAAATGCTGATTGACCAGTAGCCAGGCAGGAAGTATAGGCAGGGCAACCAGACTAAGAGAATTCTGGGAAAAGGAAAGACAGAGAGTCAGTCACAAGACAGATGCAAAGAAAGCAAGATGAGAATGCTTTACTAAGAAAAGGTACCAAGCCATGTGGCTAAACATAAAAAGGAATTATAATTTAATTTAAATTGTAAGAGCTAGTTAATAATAAGCCTGAGCTAATAGACTAAACAGTTTATAATTAATATAAGCCTCTGTGTGTTTCTTTGGGACTAAATGACTGTGAAATCAGGTGGGACAGAAACTTTGGTCTACATATGAGAACTAATAAAATAATTCATTTAGCTTAGTGATTTTTAAAATAAATACAGACACAGATATGTTGCCACACTCCTGTGTTTCCAGAATTTGGGAGGTAGTGGCAAGAGGATCAGCAACTCAAGGTCATCTGGTGACCTTGAACTATATAGTGAATTCAAGGATAGTCTAGTCTACATGAGGCCCTGCCACAAAGCATAAAATAAATATTAAAAAGGAGTAGTTTCTTACGTAAACTCTAACAACTAGGAAGAAAGTAGAAAAAGAGCAATCTCATTCACAGTTACAACAAAGTTATGCAAATTATTCAATGTAAGTTTACTTGTTAATAATTAAAATAATAATGGACTAGAGATGTAGCTCATAGTTCTTAGTAAGCTTATTGTAAAAGTATGAGGCCCAGGTATGGTGGTGTGTGCTTCTAATTCTAGCTCTATGAAGGCAGAAACACGTGGATCCCTAGAGTTCACTGGCTGATGGAGGAAGGTCATTGGCAAATAAAGAAACTGCTTGGGCCTGTGGGTGGAGTAAACAGAACAAAATGCTGGGAGGAAGAGGAAGTGAGGTCAGAGTCTCGACATCTCTCCTCTCCGGAGCAGACGCCTGAGAGAGACGCCATGCCCCTCTCCCGGGATGAGCCATGCCCCGCTCCCGGGCAGACACATGGCATGAAGCTCCAACCCAGGATGGACTAGGCTAGAATCTTCCCGGTAAGACCGGTTCTCACAGATTATTAGAGATGGGTTGATCGGGATGTGAGAATTAGCCTGTAAGTGCTAGAGCTAAAGGGCCAAGCAGTGCTTAAAAGAATACAGGGTCTGTGTAATTATTTTGGGGCATAAGCTAGCCGAACAGGTGGCCAGGGTGCTGGGAATGCAGCCCCGCCGCCCTTATTACTTCATATGGCGCCCAGACGTGTGGACAACTAAACCCACTTAAAAAACCTGAGAAGACTTAAAAATAAGGGAGCGAGAGTTTAACACAGATTTTGCTGTTTGTTGGTGGCGTGCTGTAGAGAGATTTCCTGATTCGGCAACAGTAGCAGAAAAAACGCTGTGTCATTTTAAAGCGCGACTTCCTGGGGCTGTGCTGCCATTGCGATCTCTGTCTGGTTCCTGCGGGAGGCAGAGCTTTTGAATAGAGCATTTGGAGTAAAGTGCTACGATTTGTTTGATGGCAACTAGACTCGCTCTACTCTGCTTGTTAGAGGCAAGCAAGCGCCTTATCTGAGAAAAGCTTCCTGACTCAGCTTTAGCTGCAAAACCCTGCGGCTCATTAAGAGGTCCTGCCATGAAACACTTAAATGGTGTTGACGAAAAGCTTTTCGGTTCTCAGCCATAGCAGGAAAAAAGCTGCGCCATTTAAAAATGCTGGCTTTCTGGGCTGTCCTGCCAGGGCAAACTCTGACTCTTTTACGCAGGCGGTTCATGCGGTTTGCAAGCACAGGCTGCTGAAGCTCGCTTGCTGGCAGGAACCTTGAAATGCCGTAGAGTTGTTGCAGTAAACGTGGCTACAGCCAGTACCTCAGCCATGAGGCTGGAAAGCTAAGGAATGGACTGGATCTAGCTGGCAAAGCCACGCCTTTAATCCTACCCATATTGCTCAGTAATTTAAAGACTCGTGTGGTCAGAAAAAGAGAGATATACAGTAAAGAGAGATTCAAAGACAAAGAAAATTTATAAATGGTTTGAAGTGTGTTAAAAATATATGCAGACTAAAATTTAAAGTTCTTAAAGTAACAAAAAAAAAAAAAGGAAAAGAGTTGTTGTGTGTGGTAGCACACGCCTTTAATCCCAGTGCCTAGAAGGCAGAGGCAAACAGATCTCTGTGAGTTCAAGGTGTAGTAGTGTACACCTTTAATCCCAAATGCCTGGGAGGCAGAGACAGGAGGATCTTTGAGAGTTCAAAGACAGCCTGGTCTACAGAGTTACTTCAGGTCAAAGATACAGAGAACCTGTCTCAAAAAGCAAAAAGTTAAAAGTAAAAATAAACGAAATAGAGGTTAACACAAAGCTGTACAAAGATGGAAAATACACAGAGAATCTTGATACTGTATGCTATTATGCTCTCTTTGAATTATTTAAATGCTGAGGAAGAAGCAACAGATGCTAAAAGATATTTATTTATAAATGCTGCTGAACTAATCCAACATAGATATTTTGAAAATGCCTTGAATTTGAAATTTGGATCTAAGGACATGATGCTTTGGAAAGGAGTTTCTTATTTTGTTTTCACAGAGGATGAGACCTTGTTCATTTCTTCTATTCCGATTTGGTATGATGGACCACGCCCTCCTGAAGGGTTGCAGTGAACATCTTCAGAAAATTTACTTCGCTCAACTGCCAACTGAGATGAAACTAGCACACAGGTTATACCATGAAAGACCTAATTAACGACACCCCCATTCAGCAGGAAGCAGTTTGGAGAGAAAAACAGCGCCCATATTCCCAAATATGGTTTATAAACGTTCTTTTACATTTAAAGGGGGATATGATATAGGTATGGATAATTTGCATTAGTATAGATTTTACTTTATTGATAGAGATTTAAGGTCAATTTTGTTATACGTATATGTATTTCTGATATTGATTAAGGTATTGTGATTGTGTAGTTCATTATTAAAATGTAATGTATAATTAGGAAATATAGGTTGTTGATGGATAATCATAAATAATAGTAAAGCTTGTAGTCATGTTAGTTAGATTTTCTAGATATATAGAGATATATTTTAGATAGGCATTCTTCATGTCTTTCAAAGATTACAGAATAGGACATTTAATGTTTTAATAACTTAGGACTTTTCATGACAAAGAGACACTCTGCTACTGGCAGCACCAATCTACTTCAAGAGGAAGATGGGCATCGAAGAGGCACCTTATGGAGTTTGATAGCCATTTGGGCAAGAAACTGCTCTTGCCTGGACTATTGCATAAACTGGACACAGAGAACCCACAGAGAGAGGACTGCTGAACTTGCCTAAGGTGAGATGATCTTTCAGGGTTCCTGATTCATGAAAGAGTCTGCGAGACATTCTGCAGGACACAACAGATAGTGACTGAACTGACTTTGAATTTTCCTGCTTTATGGAAATGTCTGCTGGATACCATGGGCCTGAAGGCTTGAAGATGGATGCCCCAACGGTACAGAGGAACTTTGGGTGACTGTCCAGGCAGCGAGATGTCTCTGTCATTTCTAGAGTTTGAAAGTTGCTTTTTTCTTGTTTGCTTAGGTAGTAGTGTATCTTTCTGGAGTCTTTGATGGAGTTAAGAATAGTTAGTTATAGTTATAGTTTTCCTTAGTTATGATAAAGATTATTGTAACTTTTACTTGATAACTGTTTTGTTATATGTAATTTTGCTATGTTAAAGCCTTTTTTTTTGTTTAAACCGAAAAAGGGGAAATGATGGAGGAAGGTCATTGGCCAATAAAGAAACTGCTTGGCCCTGTGGGTGGAGTAAACAGAACAAAATGCTGGGAGGAAGAGGAAGTGAGGTCAGAGTCTCAACATCTCTCCTCTCCGGAGCAGACGCCTGAGAGAGACGCCATGCCCCTCTCCCGGGATGAGCCATGCCCCGCTCCCGGGCAGACACACGGCATGAAGCTCCAACCCAGGATGGACTAGGCTAGAATCTTCCCGGTAAGACCGGTTCTCACAGATTATTAGAGATGGGTTGATCGGGATGTGAGAATTAGCCTGTAAGTGCTAGAGCTAAAGGGCCAAGCAGTGCTTAAAAGAATACAGGGTCTGTGTAATTATTTTGGGGCATAAGCTAGCTGAACAGGTGGCCGGGGTGCTGGGAATGCAGCCCTGCCGCCCTTATTACTTCAACTGGCCAGGCAGCCTCACCTAATTGGCAAGCTTCAGGCCAATGAGAGAGCCTATATCAAAAAAAAAAAAAAAAAGATGATGATGAAGTATACCTGATGGATGATGCCTGAGGGTATCCTCTGTCTTCTCAAGTACCTTTGTGTGTATGCACACATGCACACACGTGCACACACACAAACACACACACACACACACACACTTCAGTGGAGCCGCACACACCCCTTCCCTTCCCAGAAGAAAGGGTTAATATAATGCTTTCAAAAGCTAGACTCAATCTCTCTATAATAAAAAAATATAATAAAACATTATCCTGAAGTTTTAAGCAAGTGAAAAAGCTCAAAGGACAAGTCTAAACTTCAATGGCTAGAAAAACATCGAGGAAACCCCAAAATATTGGTAAAGTAGGAAATACAAAGTAGAAGATTTATTCAGGAGATAAGTAAAAAAGGTCAGAAAGTAAAGCATCAGATATAGCTTCAATCATGAAACCACCTAAGTGCTGTACAAGATTAACCAGCTAGATCAATGAACACAATGCAAAGCCTTATTAACAGTATTTAGTATAAGAGAATGGCAACATTTTAAAATCAGTAAGGAAAAACTGTATTTAATAAGCATTGCTCAAATCATTTTACTATTGAAAAAGAAAACACTGCTTGCACTATCTACATACCGAAATAAATCTCAGATACATTAAATGTTTTAAATATGTAAAATGAAACTATGTAAATGTTAAGCTTTAAATAGGTAGATGATAGATGATTAATGGATATGATGATATAAAGATAGATAGATAGATAGATAGATAGATAGATAGATAGATAGATAGATATTATTTTGAGTTTTAGGCCAGCAAAAGAAAGAAAATATGTCAGTGAGAAAGTGATTGATCTAACTATATAAAAATGTAATATTTCGTTGTGTCACAAAACACTATGAAGAAAATAGAAAGTCAGAAAACAAATGGGAAAAATAATAGCACCATGCTTGCCAAAAAAGGGTTAATTTCCTTACTATTTAAAGAGCTCTCAGAAGCTTCCCAGGAGAAGAAATGGGAAGTAGAAGACTGAACGGAGCATGTGAAAAGAACACTTAAGAAACAAGACAAATGACCAACAAACACGTAGGGTTTGCTCTCTCTAGTGGTTAAGTCTATGAAAATTAAAACACTGATGTGGTAGCATTTGTCACGCAGAGAACTGACAAAACGGCACTCAGAGATACATATGAAATCTAGAGGTTAACCTCGGGAATCATTCTTTGGGAACATTCACCTTGATTTCTGAGACGGAGTCTCTCTCTTGGCTACAGTGGCGGTCCAGAGCACGGGAGATCTGCCTGCCTCCCTTTTCATATGCCTGAACTAACAAGAACACGTCACCATGCCCAGCTTTTATATATGAGTTCTGGAGACTGAAAAGTCCTCATGAATGCGTAGCAAGCATTATTCTGATTGTGCTGCATCTGTGGTCCCCTGAGGTCTTTTATTAAGAATTTTATTTAAGTTTTTTATGCTTTTACCTCCCAGAATTTATCCAGAGAAAATACTGAAGAGTGCGCATAATGACTGGTGAAGACACTATGACTGCCGCAAGCATGGTGATGGTTCTGACTGCTGTTGATAATTGTCACGTTCACATATGGATGCCGCAAGCATGGTGATGGTTCTGACTGCTGTTGATAATTGTCACGTTCACATATGGATTCCTCAAGGATGGTGATGGTTCTGACTGCTGTTGATAATTGTCACGTTCACATATGGATTCCTCAAGGATGGTGATGGTTCTGACTGCTGTTGATAATTGTCACGTTCCCATATGACTGCCGCAAGCATGGTGATAGTTCTGACTGCTGTTGATAATTGTCACGTTCACATATGGATTCCTCAAGGATGGTGATGGTTCTGACTGCTGTTGATAATTGTCACGTTCCCATATGACTGCCGCAAGCATGGTGATAGTTCTGACTGCTGTTGATAATTGTCACGTTCACATATGGATTCCTCAAGGATGGTGATGGTTCTGACTGCTGTTGATAATTGTCACGTTCCCATATGACTGCTGCAAGCATGGTGATGGTTCTGACTGTTGTTGATAATTGTCACGTTCACATATGACTGCCGCAAGGATGGTGATGGTTCTGACTGTTGTTGATAATTGTCACGTTCACATATGGCTGCCGCAAGCATGGTGATGGTTCTGACTGTTGTTGATAATTGTCACGTTCACATATGGCTGCCGCAAGCATGGTGATGGTTCTGACTGTTGTTGATAATTGTCACGTTCACATATGGATTCCTCAAGGATGGTGATGGTTCTGACTGCTGTTGATAATTGTCACGTTCCCATATGACTGCCGCAAGCATGGTGATGGTTCTGACTGTTGATAATTGTCACGTTCACATATGGCTGCCTCAAGGATGGTGATGGTTCTGACTGCTGTTGATAATTGTCACGTTCACATATGGCTGCCGCAAGCATGGTGATGGTTCTGACTGTTGTTGATAATTGTCACGTTCACATATGGCTGCCTCAAGCATGGTGATGGTTCTGACTGTTGTTGATAATTGTC
Source organism: Microtus oregoni (assembly GCF_018167655.1). Classification (NCBI taxonomy): domain Eukaryota; kingdom Metazoa; phylum Chordata; class Mammalia; order Rodentia; family Cricetidae; genus Microtus; species Microtus oregoni. The sequence goes on from NW_024543079.1 coordinate 8,529,519, forward strand.
ACGTTCACATATGGCTGCCGCAAGGATGGTGATGGTTCTGACTGTTGTTGATAATTGTCACGTTCACATATGGCTGCCGCAAGGATGGTGATGGTTCTGACTGCTGTTGATAATTGTCACGTTCACATATGGCTGCCACAAGGATGGTGATGGTTCTGACTGCTGTTGATAATTGTCACGTTCACATTGCATCTAGAAGTACCTAAGAGACAGACCTTTGCACGTACCTATAGGAGAATTTCTCAATTGCATCAGTTGAGGTGGGAATAACCAACCACTGTAGTGGCAACCCCGCGGGATCTGGCTGGGATCCTGCACTATAGGAGTAAAGACAGGAAGCTAAGCAGTAGCATGATTTCATGTTCTCCACAATCTCATTGTGAATGTGATGGGTACCTACTCCAAGCTCCTGTCACCTGCCCTCCCCGCCATGATGGACTGTAAACCCTTGAACTGAGAGCCAGAATAAACCCGCTTCCTTTGAGTTGTTTTTGTCAGAGTATTTCATCACAGCAACAGAAAAATAATTAAGACAATGATTGTGATGATGATGTAGATGATGACGGTTCTTGATGAAGATGATGAAGATAAGGATCTGAGACAAGACATATCACTTCTATCAAATATAAAGAATTTAATTTTTTATAGTCTTATAATCTGTGACCTTAAATAACCAAATAGGAAAATAAATACCTGTCTAGTAAGCAGAGGTCACCAAAATCTGTGACATTCACATGTTTCCAAGTTAGTTTGTATCATAAAATCTGTATTTCACTTGTCCATTCTCCTTCTACCTCCTGGAAATCTGAGTGAAAATTTAGCTTCATGGAGAAATAAGAATTGTTTCTGTTTTATCAAGATAATCATAATTATCTGGTAAAATTCTCCATACCTCCACCCTTCTCCCAGCCCTTTTACAGCTCAGGAAGAAAATAAGAATAAGAATTAAGAATTCTTTAAAGGCCAGCTAGAGTCATGACCCAGACTCTGTCCTTGCACTTTGTCACACCAGAACCCTAGAATGCTAAAATATGCTTCACTTATTTTTGTACATTTGTATTGGGGGAAAGGGAGTCTTCGACTAACTGAAAGTTTTGAGTTCATAGCCTGATGCCTGTGCACAACAAAGAAAAAGTGCTTACTCAATGTGGCAAACGAGACACCTGCAACAGAATGAAAACTCACAAAGCAGAAAGCAAAACATGGCCAGTTGAGCCACAGCAAGACACAGATGTTCTTAGTGAAGTGGAAATTTAGAAGTAGTAAACATCATCGGAAGAGCAGGAACTTCTCAGAAGTCAGTACAATCTTAGAAGCCTTTCTTCAAACACTGTCAATAAACCATTGCTTTCTTTGAGGCCCTCTCTCTGCACCTTCACTGCTGCCAGGGAACTTGGATGGGTGATTCTAAGGCAGCCATCATGGAATCCAGTTCAGCCGCCATGTTGATGTGTCCAAGAGCAAAACCTTTAGCTATCTGCAGCCAGTCTATATTTAAAACCAGCTGAGAGGCCTTCAACACACAGCTAGACTACATGAAATTATTAAAATTAACTACTTTCTGCCTTTCTTCAAGTGCTGGGGGAATAGGATTTCAAGCATTGTTTGGAGGGATGCCATTCCAAGGTCATTTTTGGAGTGTGTGTGTGCTTTTTTTAACCAAAAATGAGTGGAGACTGGAGGATGGGATGGAATACCAAGAGATGGAATGCCAGATGGCTAGGCAAAAAGAACGATTCAGTCAAGGAGAGAAAGATTCGGTTTGATTACCTGCCAAGTCTAAAAAGTAGTGAGACCAACTTATGATAGTAACAGCCAAGAAAATCCTCCCTACTTCTCAACTCCAGCCTTGGAGAAGCCAGAGATCGCTCCTTGTGAGGTGGAGATGGAGGAAAGAGGGACAAGATACAAACACAGACCTCAGCTGTTGATTTCTAGCCCATCCAACAAGCAGAAGGGAGAAGATTTAACTCTGCCCCCTTCTTGCTGTGGAGCAATCTTTTTGTACACTGTGAATAGCTGTTTCTCTCACTGGTTTAAAAAAGGGCTAAGTGGCCAAGAGCTAGGCAGATAGAGGCAAGGCAGGACTTGTGGGCAAAAAAAGAGCATCAGGCACAGAGGAAGCAGCAGATGAACATGCCATGCCGAAAAAAGGTACCGCCATGTGGTAGAGCATAGATAAGAAATATGGATTTATTTAAGTTGTAAGAGCTAGTTGGTAACAAACCTAAAGTATTGGCCAAGCATTTAAAATTAATAATAAGTCTCTGTGTGGTTATTTGTGAGCTGGCTGGTGGGACAGAAGACCCTTCCTGTAACTGGGATGCTATATATGACCATCTAACTGTACACTAGTCAGACAGATGCTCCATGTGAAATTCAGAGCCCTGGGGGAAAAAAAGGAGAGATGAAGATGTGCAGTAAGTGTAGACAGAGACTGTACTACTGTTCCCGGCTGTCCAGACCAGAATATTCACACAGAAACTATATTAATTATAATACTGTATGGCCAATGGCTCAAGCGTATTCCTAGCTAGCTCCTATATCTTGAACTGACTCATTTGTATCATTTTATATTTTACCAGGAGGCTTGTAGTTTGTTACCTATTACTTCTTGGGCAGCTACATGGCATCTGTCTGACTCTGCCTTCCTTCTCTCTTCATTCAGTTTAGTTTTCCTGCCTACCTATATTCTGCCCTGCCATAGACCAAAGCAGTTTCTTTATTAACAAATAGTAATAAAACATATTCATAGCATACAGAGGGGAATCCCCACATCAGGTGAGAACACTTCTGGCAGCAGTGGCCAGAAGCACTAGTCCTGACTAGAATTCTTACAGTACCTGCTGCTCTTTCTCTGCCTTCTGAATTAGATAATTCAGAAGTTTTATATATATATATATATATACAGTTATATTTAATATCCCACCAATGAAATCCTTTTCTGCTCAAATGAGCCAAGATAGTTTCCTGTCATTCACAATTAAGCCACTTCTTACAAACCCAACAAAATTATTTTTTGTCACTTGTTGACATTTCCCTTCCAGCTTTCATGCTGCCATCTTCCCACAGAGGCAGAGCACTGAGGCATGGTCACAGCCGGAACCAAGCAGGAAGCAAAGGTTCCTTCATAATGGGTCAACTGAAGACCATCCAATGGAAGAAGCATTTACAACGTGGTGTGCAGCAGGCCCTGGAGAGCTGGATCTCGGTCAAGTGACTTGCCTACAAAACCATGAGGCCCAAAGGTTGGACCCCAGTACCCAGTAAGAAGTCAGGCATCCTGCAAACACCAGTAACTTCAGCTCTGAGGTTGCCAACACCCTCTTCTAGCCTCCTTGCACATACGTGTGTGCACGAGCACATACACCATGTACACACTTGCTCGTGAAGACATATAGACACATACACACAATAATTAAATATTTTTTTGTTTTTTCAAGACAGAGTTTCCCTCTGTAGCTTTGGAGTATGTCCTGGCATTCACTCTGTAGATCAGGCTGGTCTCAAACTCACAGAGATTCACCTGCCTCTGTCTCCTAAATGCTTGGGTTAAAGGCATTTACCCCACTGCCCGGCACCGACAATCAAAAAAATTTTTTTTGAAGTATGGGCAGATTGTAGGGAAACTTTGAGTAGCCTCACTTACATAGTCTTTGATAAACTTTAGAACCAGTTCCTAAGATTAGTAACAGCATAGCTATTATCCTTTCTAGACTCAAAAAAATAATAATGAGGGAGAGATCAAATACTAAAAGTAGAAAGTAAACCAAGGGGGCAGCCTTGGGAAGGACACAGACATCACGGACATTCAGTTAAGAGCACAGCCATGCTGAGAGAGTACAATCAAAGGACCACATCCTCCTCCCTCTCCACTTCAAAAATATTTTAATATTATATATTCATAGTACAAAGTGACAGATTCCATAATGACCCTTTCATTCAAGTAGATTATGTACTCTGACCACTCATCCCCTTTACCTCTCCCATCATCCCTCCTATTCTCCTTCCCCCTTTGAATTAGTTTTGCTTATACTTCCAGACACACACACATACTCACACACACACACATAGAGAGAGAGAGAATAAACAAATAATTTTTAGAGAAATATCTTTAATATACCACAATTTATTTATTCCTTTATTGCAGCAGATGGTTCCAAAGGCACTGTAGCTAGGGCAGCAGCGAGCATGGCTGTACATGTATCTCTATGATAAGCTTACATTCCCTTTAGATACAGGCTCAGGAGTGCTGTAGCTACATCCCATGGCAACTGCATTTTTTCATTCTCCAAGGGACCTCTGGACTAATTTCCACTGTAGCTGTACAAGGTCACATTTTTATCAGAAGGTTAAAAGGGGTCCTCTCACAACCTCCTACCAACTAGTCAGCATTTGTCATTGCCGTGTTCTTAATGATAGTCATTCTAACTGGGTTGAGATGACACCTCACTGTAGTTTTGATTTGAATTCTCCTGATGTTTGAGGATGTTGAATACTTTTGGGTTTTTCATATAATTATTGCCCATTTGTGCTTCATCTTTTGAGAAGTATAATGTTCATTTTATTTATCCAATTATTGATGGGATTGTTTGGTATTTGGGAGTGTGTAGGTTTTTGAGCTTTTAAAATATTTTGGAAATTAATCCCCCATCAGATAAATAATTGTAAACTATTTCATTCATTCTGAAGGCTGACTCTGCTCTGCTAATTATTCCCTTTGCTCTTTCGAAGCTTTTTAATTTTATGCAATCCTATTTGTCAATTCTTGGGGTTATTTCCTGTGCTACTGGAGTCCTTGCCTATGTCTATATCAAGAAAAGTTTTCTCTACTTTTTTTTACAAGTAGTTTCAGAGTTTCAGGTCTCACATTAAGGTCTTTGATCCATTTTTAAGCAATCCTTCCCCTCCCTCATAACTTGCCATGGCTCAGTGCATGCACTCACATGGCAGAAGCACTGGGCACTGGCACCTGATATATAATACCTAAGTGTCTGCCTCCTGGAAGGAGACTGGACTGGAGGGTGGAGAGATCTGGACCACAAAGAGGTTCTTTAAAGTTGTTTGGCACAAACACCTAAGGCAGAAATGACTGGCTTATTCCCTGCATGCAAACAAGAGTCTCAGCTTAGCCCAGATTCCATAAAGTCAGAGGAAGAGGCCAACAAGCTGTTGAGTGATTCCCTTGGCATCTCCCACCTGCCCCAGGATGCCAGGACTGCTTGCTGGAGCTCCTACTTACACTGGTTACCTCTCTCGATCTCTGCTATCTCCCCACTACCGTTCCTTCCTCCACAGTATAAAGTCCCTTGCACAAGCTGCTATGGGTTTAGTTTAGTTTTGTTTTTTTTCTTTTTCAGTTAAAAGTCAAATCTAGAAATTACTGTTTCTTCCAAACAGCCCAGGGCTATCAAACCACAGTGGGACACAAGAGCCTCAGATCACAGGACACTCGGATCCTGGAAAGAGAATGCAAGTAATCGTCTGTGGGCATTTTTCTAAGAAATTTAGAGGAACACAGAGCCCCTTGAAAACACAGTTCAGAAAGTCTGTACTTGACCATGTAAAGAACATAGGCAATTACAAATAGAGAGACAGAATTCTTTGAAATGGCAAAAGTAAAGAAGGCTTTGATACAGAGATGCAATCCTTGTCCATATACTACCCCGACATGCAGAAGCCTCTCACTAAAACCACTGTCTGGCCTGTGATTTGTTGATTCAACCTTCAGCTGATACTCACTGGTCATTTACTGTATTCATCTACCAGGGTAGGATCATAGAAGAAAGAAAGCAGAGTTAGAACAGAAGTTTAGCCTCAAATCTATCTAACTAATACTCTCATCATTTACCCAGGGAAGGGGGATTGGACAAACAATAGCTAAGGCTTTCAGAGGGTGTACAGCATGTCTGAGCTTGCATTTACACTATCCCGCTCACACTTCAGTTCTAATAGATAAATCATGAATATTCTTATCCCTGTTTTACAGAGGAGACAGAAAGGTCAACGAGTCACATAAAAAGAGATGAGACATAAAAGCAATATGAGAATCAGAACCATGGGGTATGTCACTGATATATAACACTTCATAAACTGAGGTGATGGGGAACTTCCTTCAGCCAATGGCCTTTGAGAGACTGGACCGGTTGGGCGTGGTCTTGAGTACCAAAGAGGTGCAGGCCTGCTTGCTCATGTGCTCTCTCTCTCTCTGTTCTCACACCTGAATGCTAGATTCTGTTCCTGTTTCCCCACTCATGCAGAGGCCTGTGATCTGTGAGTTCCCCTGAATAAAAAAAAATCCCTTTATTATACTCAATTTTGAGCTAGTGTGGGATTACTTTGTGTTTGCCTTCACTGAGGGGTGTGGATGAGATTCGAAGAGGGACATGATGGAAGGAGGAGAAATATATACTATCCATGGAGGCACAAATACACTTGTCTAGCTCTCACAACCCTGAGAGACTCGCTTTACCCCAAACCTTAACTTTCCTACCAGTCTCCGGGACTCCATCTCCTACCCCCTTATCTTTTGTTCAAAACCTTTCCTTCTCATCAAAAGAAAAAAAAAAAAGAAAGTCTTGTCACACAATGGTTACATAAACTCAGCTCTAATCCTGGTGTCTTGACAAGCCTGGAGATGCAAACGTCACTTAACGTGACAAGCAAACCCTAACTGTAGAGAGCAAACACTGTTAGACCGGGAAAGAGCTAATTCACACAGAACATGCTGAGCAAATAGCAGACCTTTGTGAGTCGTATTAGCATAATTACTGAACATCAGTAATTGCTCAAATTATGTTCACCAGGCTCATTTAGAACTCGAAGTGAGAGGCTTCTACCATGGAGTCTCCCAGCAGGAAGCTGAAGGTGGCCCACCAGCTGGTGCCAGACACTCCACAAGGCACTAGCCATCTCCCAAAGGCACCTGGAGCACAGACTCTAGATGGACTGTCGTCATGACACCGGTGCCAAACTCACAGGAGTTTCTCCGGCTCTGTCCCGTTGTGTTTTCCCCTAGCACGCCTCCCCCTCTTGCAGCAGTTCATTGGCTATGGTCAACAAGACACTCTTACACAGTAGAATATAGAAGGAAGCATTTGGATCAGGGCACACAGAGAGTGCAATGGAAGCTTGACCACCTATCCAGATTAGATCTCTGTAAAGACAAATTCTACCAGGGAGCTGCCACATGCTGCCAAACTCAGGCCAGAATACCAGATTTCCCATCCCAGCAAGGAGCAATGCGTTTAACATGTTCTTTCAACCATCAGTACTGCCTTGCTGAGCATCATAAGGAAGACTGCTCTTACGTGTCGGGGCAGAGTATATATGTAGTCATGTATACATGTGTATGTGCATGTGCAGATTAACTTTAAATACCATTACATAAGTGTCATCCCCCGTGACTTCCTGAGACAGTATCTCTCATTGACCTGGGGCTCTCTGGTTAGGCTAGGCTGACTGGTCAACAAGCCTCAGGGATTAGCTGTCTCTGTATGTCCAGTGCTACTATTACAAGCATGTCCCCCTCACTTGGCTTTTTTTTACGTGGGTTTTAGAGATTAAATTCAGGTCTTGTGCAGTATGTATTTTACCAAGGGAATTGTCTCCCTGTAGACAGAAGTTTCTGCCCCGGCTGGTCCTTTTCTCGGGGAGACATTCTCATCTTGTTTCCTCTGCATCTGTCTGGTGACTGCATCTCTGCATTTCCTCTTCCCAGAATTCTCTTAGCCTGGTTGCCCCACCTATACTTCCTGCCTGGCTACTGGCCAATCAGCATTTTTATTATATCAATACGAGTGACAAATCTTTATAGTATACAAAAGCTTTATGCTATAGCAACTCCCGAGCCCAAGAAGCCTTCTGAAATCCTCACACCACCTGAATCTACATAAAAGATTAAAAGGATGCTGTAAAATAATAACCTCTGAGCCCCTTAACATAGATAGGAAGAATCCACCCCTTTTAATCCTGTCAGTCCCGTGCACAGGGATGCAAAGGACACAACACCAAACGCACAGGGAAAGAAAGTCCAGAAGAGGACCTTGGGCCTAGCAAAGTGGCCGTGGATCTGGGGTCATCCAGGCAAGGCCATGAGCCTTAGTGTCTGGTGACTAAGAATCTCAAAACGGCAGGGTGAGTCAGGTGCCACTGTCCCCTCAGGCGGGAACTGATAACTGTCCTCATTACTCGCTTTCTTTCCCTGACTTCCACCTCCCACCAGCACTTCCGCTACATCAGCACCTTTTTCTGCTAGCTTAGTTTACTGTTATATTCCGTGTGTCCTTCCAAAGAAGCCCATGTGCCTATCTACTTTTGCCCCTTGCACTAACGCCCCAGCCCTGCTCATTGTCGCCCATCACTTGGCCAGTACATAAGTCCTACCTTGCATGTGTGTCTCAACTCTCAGCCCCTCTGAGCCATACTTCTTTCTAGAGGCCGAGGATTTACTGACGCCTAGGTCACTTGACACCCGATTTTCATGAGCTGGCTGGTTCTCTGAGTTGTACAGAATTATGCTAGAACTCTGTTATTAAATACAGGCCTGTGTCAAGTTCCACCTCCATCTTCATCCTGGTCCTGCATGCACTCAGCAGTCTTCTCTGGGCTCCCCAAAGCCTGCTGCTTCCAAAAGGCCGATTTCACCCTCTCACTTCCAAGGGGCCTTTGATGACCATCCCTGACCAATGTGTCCCTCTCCGTGTTGATACTGTGTCTGCCCTACACATTTGGCATTTAGCAATTTCCACTCAGTATCACAGAATGACCTTTTGTGGATATGATAAAAAAAAAAAAAAAAAAAAAAAAAAAAAAAAAAAAAACAGCTGCTTCACAGTGCATTACCGAGCACAAGGTGGTTTGTTTGTCAATTATTGTGATTCTCATCTCCATCTTCAAGGTGAAACTGAGTGCCAGGGTAAATGCCGAAACCCTGAAGCTGAAGAGGGCGGAGCTGAGACACCAGGCTCTAGAGAAGCATCCGTTGCTCTGTCTACCTGGTGTGAGCCTTCCTTCCCTCAGTCAGCCTTGTTGACAGCCCACTTCCATGTCTAGTCAAGTGACCAGCAGCTACAATGTAATTATTTTCTATCATGTTGCTGTAATGTTTTCCATGTTTTTTAAATGGATTACATGGATTATTGCTTAACTCTTACAACCCTACAAAGTCCATCCATTATGCTTTCTCCTGAAGGGACTTATAAAGCTCAGAGATGTTAATAACTTCCACCAAAGCCACACAGCCATCAGTACAAGAACTAGGATTGAAAAGAATAAATAAAAGAAATCCAGTAGCTGAGCCAGTTGGCCACTTAGTGACTCCGCCTCCTTCTCTAATAGGCCCCATGAGGAAGTTTGTAGGTTTGTTGGTGACCCCATGGAGCCAGGAGAAGGGCCTTGGTGAGATCAAACACCTACAGTATCCAATAAAATATCTGTCCTGCTGTGACAGCTGCCAGTTGATAAGGTTTGACATTTTCAAATCAATTTCTATCGACTTCTCTCGCTCTCAAAAAAAAAAAAAAAGACACAGGTTTGATGGATAAAGTCAGAACCCAGTGTGCTTTGGGAGCCTAGTGGAAAGTAGGCCACAAGCTAGCTCTGTAGAGGCCAGCAAGAAAATCAGCTCCAGTGGCGGCAGCTGCTGCTGAGAACCCTGGCATGGCTGAGGCCCGCTTTCAGGGGTCGGCACAGGGTCAGGAAAATAACACAGGCTGCATCCTGGCACCGCTGAAGCTTTCTCCTTGGCAGAAGCAGAAACAGGGGTCTGTACTTGGGCACAGTCCGGAAGTCATGAATATTTATGTGGTCAACACATAAAAAGTCTCATTTTAACAAACACCATTCTGATGGCTTTAACGAGTTAATCTAAGTGATTTCCACATCCTGGAGGACGCCTGCAGGAGACAAGCAGATCATTTCTGTAGTCTCCGGAGTAAGAAAAACATGTGAAGCAGATGTGGGCTGAAACCCATGCTTATTTGGTAAACATCTTACCTCATGTTTCAGCCTTGAGCCTGTGTGTTGCCCCTAACAAACAATGTCTGCTGCTCTCTCTCCAGTGCTGGCTCCTCCCCCGCTCTCTGTGAAGTACTACGCCACCCTGGGGGTCCTGTAAGGGTCTGGTGGGGTGTACCTTGATAGGCAGAGCTCAGCAGTGAGGACCTGGAATGCCCGGTTAAGCCCAGGCTGGTGAGTTCGGAGAGCTCGCCACCCAGTGGCAGGCCATTTTGAGTAGGTCCAAGGTCCTGACATCCACAGCCTCATGTCCCCATGTCCCCAACTTGGTGACCAATGATGAGTGCTGTTCCAATGGCCACCTTCCTCGACTTAGACTTTTGACACAGATTTCCTCGTAAGCAACTGAATGAGAGTTTCCACTCTGTGACAAAGGAAACCGAAGTTCTGATTGTTTCAGGAGTTATATCATGGGCATATGGTTAGGAAGCTCCAACGTTTATGGACATGAATATGGATCTTTGCCTTCTATACCATGTTCCCCTGCTCCTAAACCACAGAGCAGGCCCCAAGCAGGTTTGAGCTTAAATCTGTTCTGCAGTTTCCTATCCCCAAAGCTATTCTATCTGGAGGATATTGCTGACTCCAATTCTCCCTTCCATTCAGAATGTACCTTGCATTCCTTACTTTGCTTGTTGCTGTGACCAAATACCTCACATAAAGCAATGTAAGGGAAGAAGGAAGCCACAGCAGCAGGAACACAAAGCAGCTAGTCATGATGCATTGGCTCTCAGGAAACAGAAAAGGGACAGCAAGTGGGCTGAGATTACCAAACCTCAAGCCTGATGACCAGTGACTCACTACCTCCCTCCCTTGTCAGGGAGGCCCTAGAGGTCTCCAAAATAAAAATCTATTGCCATTGATCTTGGTTCCCTACCATAACTACATAGTAAGACCCTATTGCTTAAGACACTGCCCACTTTAGCTGCAGGACGTAGAGAAATCGAGCCCAAACTGACCAGGAAACTCCCTCCCTGCTGACTAGCTTCCATAGTGCTAGAAGGTTCTATGAAGGCTACAGGAGAGAAAAGATATCAATAGTCTTATGGGGTCTCTCATTCCCCCGCTGTCTGGTCTATATGCCACCAGGTCAGGAGGACAAAAGGAACAGAAGTGGCAAGCAAGGTTAGGTCCAGCTTGTGAGTACAGAGGAAACAGCTTTCTTGGAGACTGCTTCAGTGTTACAGCTCAGCTTTATCCCCGAGTGAGGGGAGGTGTCTAGTAGGGTGGGACATTTGCGTTTGGCAGCACAGTCCTACCATTCAGCTGGGAGCCCCAAACCTAATTATCATGTGGGCAGCAGAGGGGGAGCATCTGCAGGAATCTATGTCAAAGATCACAAATAGGCATCCAGACTTAGGGACAGTTTCCCTCTGAACCTAGGGACACTGACCAGGTAGGGAGGGAGTCCTGCTGGAAAGGGGTCCAGACATGGCAGCCTGCAACCTGAAGTGCAGGGTACTCCAACAGTCTTACCCAACACCAGACCTTGCATTGGTACAATACTAACATGCCAGACAATACCTTCATATTGGTGCAATAATGGCATGACCATGACAGAGTAACTACATTTTCTGATTGGGCTTGAGGCCTGAACCGCTCAATGGGATTCACATCTGGTACTGCAAACCTGGGCAAAATGCCAAGGCTGAGGGAGTCATAGGCCCTAGGGTAGAGCCTGCTATTTTAATTTTGCTAAATAGTCGTGATCCCATAGTGCCTTCTACATATTTATGCTCGTACCCGTATTCCCAGGCTGCTCTCATTCTCAGCCACAGAAGCATCTTTTTACAGTGGACAGCAGTCAGCATAAAGATGGATGCCTGGCCAGGGTGTGAACTAAGAGACTGAGTGGCCAGTGCTACGGAGGACAGCTGTATCAACCCATGCTCAACCAAGGCTCCAGGAACATCGAGGAAAAGCAGGCAGGATGGAGAATGGGGAGGAGGGTTGTGAATTGCTCTTCTAGAGATGACATGGTTGTCACACTCAAGGACTCATGGCAGCTGCGGAAACCCTGCATAAGAGCCTGGAGCCAGAAATCCAGCATAGATGGTGCAGATGATCTCAGGCCCCATCTTTACTGAGGAGCTTTGGTAGCCGAAAGTCTCTTGGGAAGAATGAATCGTTCTCTTTTAAGAGTGTGGTTGGTCACTTGTAGCACTCACCGGACTTCGTGGGTGGTTTTATAAACAAACAAAAGGAAATAAGAAACTTGGAAGAGCATATATTGGTGAGCATGAGCAGAGTTAGAGGGAGGAAATGGAGGAAGATGTGATCCTCTTTCAGCGTATAAGTGTGTGCATCTAACTTGACTCAAGCCAGAGTTATCTGGGAAAAGGAAGCCTCAATTGAGAAACTGCTTCCATAGGATTATTTGTAGGGAAACTCACAGGGCATTTTCTTGATAAATGATTTAAGAGAGGGCCCATCCCACTATGGGCAGTGCCACCCCTGAGAAGGTGGTCCTGGGAGGTGTAAGAAAGCAGGGCGAGCAAGCCATGAGAATAAGCCAGCATTCTTCCATGGCTATGCTTCAGTTCCTGCCTCTGGGCTCCTACCCTGACCTCCTTCAGAGATGGACCATAACATGGAAGTGTAATCCAAATAAATCCTTTCTGTTGGGCCTCCTGAGGCCCAGTGTAACTTCCTAAGCCTGACTTATGTTTGGAGAGGAGTGACTCAGCACAACCTGACTTAGGCCTGCCTCTGCCCAGCCACTGCTGATGTGGCAGGATACTATTGGCTCTTATTCCTTACTCCACCTACCCCATCCCAAGGCTCCTGCCCACTACCTCAGCCCTATATAAGTTCCTGCCCTGATGCAATAAAGTGAGATCCTGCTTTGACAGACTCCCAGTTCAGTGTGTGTTTCTCCCAGGTTGCCAGGGGGGAGGTCTGGGTCATCGACACTCACCATCCCACTCTGCCCCAGGGAGAGATCGGCTGGACCAGCTCTGCCTCAGCCCTATCTGCTGGAGAACCTGGCACTTTCCTCCCCAGATTGGTTTTGGTCACCGTGTTTTACCATAGCGCTCGAAAACAAACCAGGACTACAGGCAACAGAGCCATGGCAAGTACTAGAGTGGAGGCTTGGTATTAGATGAAGGGACTTGTGGAGCCAAGATAGAAGCTGAGACACCAGCTGAGAGGCTACTATCCCTGCCCCGTGTGTGTGTGTGTGGGGGGGGGGTTGAAATAACAAAATGGAGCACATTAGCAAAGACTGGTCATCTGACCGATGACTGCGGGAGCAGCCACAGCAAAAGTCTCCGGTTTATTCCAGTTTAAACTCACCCTCTTTGCCCCTCGGTTTCTGAGTTATTCCGGCCACTCCATTGCTGGGGAGGTTGTAGGACTCTTCCTGCCACACACCCCATCGTTCTAGCAGAGCAGTAGCAAAAGCCATCCATCCATCTGCTGACTCCACAGAAATCCGCGAGCACCAGATCCAGGGACAAGAGGGAGGGGACGATCCTGATTACAATATTTTATCCTCAAGCGTGCGCCACCATCCATCAAATTTGCTAACATGGCAAAAATTCTGGAGCTGAGTTGTAAGGAAAGGAAGGAGAATCTTGTCCCCAAAATGACCTAATATAACTCCCCCTGAAGTCTGTGGCCTGGGGGCGGTGAAAGCCGGATAGCAGGCTGACAGTGGAGGGAGAGCCAGATAGGGGCCTGGGTGACTAGGGTCCAGTGAGGGATGGCGGGGAGGGGGCTGCAAAGACAGACAGCCCGCTGCAGACTCCACATACATTCATTTTAATAATCGCTCAAAGACATAGCACATATTTTAAATAGGAAAAGTCAGGATTAATTACACACAGGCTCATAATTCCAGAGCACTGTCCTCCTCTCTCCAAGAAGAGGGATGGTTCCCTCAGCCCTAGGATCTCTTTCCCCTCCTCTCCAGTCTTTTTGCTCTCTGTGAACCCGGACCATGCTGTCTCATGTGCCCTTTCTTTGGTACCTCCATCAGCGCCGTAACAGCATTAGACTCAGAGATGCATGCTAAGAGCCAGCAGAGTCAGGAGTGGCCAGTGGCCTCCCCAGAGCTGTCCTCAACCTGTGTAGCCATGGGAAGTGAGCTTCCTGTAACAGATGTACCATACACCTATATACCATGCATGTTCACACACACACATACATACAACACATACAGTCAACCACACTTACCCAATACACATCTATACATTATATATACCACATTCACATGTCACATATCATGTGTCACACGTTCACATACACATAGAGCTATCATGTGTACATCTGTGTTCACTGCTTGTATACCCATCTTATACATATATGTATACCTATATGTCTATAAACCTAGCATATATAACATTTGTGTGTGCATATAATATATATTCAAAACATGTTTATGCAGCATACATAGCTTGTAGGTACACTGCACACACAGGTTATATATCATGAACCCCACATGCTTCCACACACACAATTCACTATGACTATCATTCCTCTGTGTGGCCAGTTCTGGTCCAGAACAATCGAAGACAGTCTCTAGAAACTCAGCTTTTTGGTCTTTTTAAAACCAAATCTAAAGCATTTCTGTAATTGTGGGTGTGTCTCAGCTGTCTGAGAAAGCAGTGGCAAGAGTCTGACCTGTTCCGACCTCCTAAAGTTGGCAGGCAAGGCAGTGGAGAAGAAAGACCGCTCTAGGGCTCAGCCCTAAACCCATCAGTTACAAGAATTCTAACTCTCTTCCCTCGATGGCTGGGCCGCCTTGGTTAAGGGCCCTCCATGAAGCCCATGGTGATGGCAATTGCCACAGAGCCACATGCCTGAACACAGGTGAGCCGAGATCTAGAGTCCAGGTGACACAGTAACACATGGACAAAGTGCAGTATCTGGGTTCAGAGGCAAGATCCAGGGTCCTGGTCTCAGGGCTCGAGTAGTGCATGCAAAACCAAAGAGAGGAGAGGGAGAGCAGATGCAAAGTGGGGTTCACTTTCCTGCACCAGTGAGGAGATGGGGTGGAGAAATATGGGGTGACTTCAAAGCTCAGGGTGGAGCAGACCAGGAGCAACCATGGAAAGCAGAGGATGTTTATTGTGCTACTCCTGTTCTTACGCAGTTTGTAGATCTATCATCGTATGGGTGGTCAGAACTCAAGCACACTCGGAGAGATGTGCCATTGGATGACATACTGTGATGTGGACTCATAGAATGTGCCTGGAAGAACCAAGGCAATCGGCTCATCTTCTGTATCATTTATGTGTGGAGCACTACGGCGAATATAACAGCAACAGACAAAATCCAGCTCAGGAGAAATGAAGCTTCAGCCAAATGGCAATCACAAGATATAGGGCGCTGTTGCTAGGGTAAGACACCATACTGTCTGTGATGATTGGTTTTAAATGTCAGCTCGCCACAGCCTACAATCAGCTGAGTGGGGAACCTCAATTAAGGAATTGTCTACATCAGGTTGTCCTACAGGTAGGTGCATCTATTGGAGATTATCTTGGGTTTCTTAATGGATGTAGGAACACCCACCCCAAATGTAAGCAGCAAAACAGATTTTTTACAAAAGAATACAAAAGAAGGAAGAGAATTCACACACACACACACACACACACACACACACACACACACACCCTGCTTGTCATTCCTCCTCTTTGCTGAATTAATTTACCCTGTTGCGCTGGAAGGTGGTGGCACACGCCTTTAATCCCAGCACTCAGGAGGCAGAGGCAGGTGGATCTCTGTGAGTTCAAAGCCATCCTGGTCTACAGAGCAAATTCCAGGACAGGCTCCAAAGCAACAGAGAGACCCTGTCTCAGGGCGGTGGGGAGACAAAAAACTTACCCTGTTGCTATTTCAGTTTGAACCAGCATTTCAAGGCTTCCCATGTATGGACCTGTGACTCTTAGGGAAACCTCCAGGCCTTCACTGCATGATTGGGTCTGCTGAGGCTCCAGGCTTATGGACTGAACAACGACTGCTGGCTAGGACTCTCAGAGTGAGGCACCTTTGTTGGACTGGTTCCACCAGGATTCACAGGCCAACTTAATAAGTCCTTTTTTAAGGCGCTGTTTGCATTCTGTGTTGTTCTTATTTTCGCTCGCTTTCTTGTCTGCGGGGTTAAAGGGTAAAGACGTTACGCGGGAAAAGGTGACACAGACATGCGGCGGTCCCACGTGGGTGCACTTTAATGGGGGAGGGGTAACGGCAGGTAGGCACAGGTGTGCAGAGACAACAGGAGGGGGGGAAGGGGGAGGGGGTCATGGCGACCCTCGCCTTTTAACGAGGAATGCAAAGGCTTCTGGGAATGTGTCCATAGTCCAGGGGAATGCTGGGAGCTGTAGTTCCACAAAGGAACAACATTCTGTAGGTGTTTTTTTCTTCTAGGGAGCCCTGACTAATACCATCCTACAGCAAACCCGAAGACAATGAAAGACAGCACGATACAGCAAGTATGTAACTAGCAGCGCCGTCGTCACCACTAACCGGGCACTCCTCACCCACCATACTTCACATGGCCAGCAGTGTGATAGACCTGTTTGCACCAGAGGCACCACAAACCTGAGTCGTGTGCTGTTTACCATGCTGCACCATCAAGAATGTCACGAGGTGATGGGAATCATCAGCCAGTTATCACGTGGCAGGACCACCCTTGTCAATGTGGACCACTGTTGAGCCAAACATAGTACCCAAAATCAGACTTGAAAACTGTGGAAGTGCTCGGTCCTGCCATGTGACCTCTCTGACGAGAGCCACTAGTGACCTCTAAGCCTAAAGTCTTCTGACTTTAATTTTTGGAGGCACCACACGCAAACCCCCAAATCACCCTCTAATGCACACCCTCCTTCACACTCGCTCTTTTTTTCCCACCAGCATGCCAATCTTGTTCCTAATTTAGCCCTTAGACTAAGCCAGGTTGTCAGTTTGCTATTCCCTAATCCCTTCTCACCATGGCAATTGAAACTGATGATTGCAATATTTCTGAGTTCCTCGTTCTGAGGCCTATTGTGCGGAGTATAATCACCGCCCGCCACAGACAGCTTGTGGAGCTGGCAGAGCCAACATCAAACAAACAGCACCCCCTGCCTCCTCCTGGGCCCAGACTGTTTCAGCAGAATCCATGGGGTTCTGATAATGGCAGCCAGTGCCTGCCCTCATGGGAAAGGCCAAGCCTGAAAGGTTACGCAAATAGGGCTGAGGACAGCCACCTACAGTGGACTGGCCAGGGCAACAAGCTGGGGCATCTTCCTGCCTGAGCCAAACAATGGGAAGAAGTGAGTGGGAAGATAAGGGGGAACAGGAGTCCTACAGACAGCAGTGGGGCGGGAGACCAGAGCATCACATTGGGCCAGAGCTTCTGGAATCCGCTCAAGAAGCTAAGTGTGGCAGGAGATGAAGCTGTAAGGGACACTGGGGCCAGCCCTCTGAGAACCCTGCCAGCCAAGCAAAAAAGCCTGAGTTGATGCCAGAGCTGATAGAAAATCACCAAAGGACACTTTACAGGGAAGGGGGCAACTGCAATAGTCCAGGAGGAGCTGAGGAAAGCATTTAAGCAGGTCACCCACGTGCAATTTGTGAGCCCACCCAACGGCACATAGAATTGGGATATTTGATGGCAGGTTCCAGGCCCCACCTCTATACGTTTTTAATAAGCTGCCTCTGGTCCGGTCTTTGAATTTAAGAGCCTCCGAAAAAACAAAGCAATCCATATAAAAGGGTTAGCCAGCATGCCGTGTGGCTCATAAAGCTGGGCTTTATGCTAGTATGCTTTGGTCTATTCTTAAGGGAACCATTGAGAGAGAGAGAGAGAGAGAGAGAGAGAGAGAGAGAGAGAGAGAGAGAGAAAGAGAGAGAGAGAGAGAGAAAGCCATTGAAGATTGAACCCCCATGCATCACAATGAAGGACAGACTTTTCCAGCAAAGGCCCTGCTCCCTCTCCAGCCCCTAGCATGTTGACTGGTACACTAACCCATACACAGGCCTCTCACCTGCGTGTGTTTATCAGTATCACAGTGTAGGCAGGGAGGGATATAGGACAGATCAAGGATGGTCAAACAGACCCATGTCACTCCTCACCTCTTCCACTGACCAGCCACATATTCAGAAAACTTGTTGTTCTTCTTAGACTCAAATTTGGAGTTACCAGTTTACCATGATTGCCAGAACTTTCTAGAGTTTGGCAGTGAAAGTCCTGCGTCTCAGTGAACATTGCATGACTGGTCACCCTGCCTCGGTTTGGTTTCCTCCTTGGTAAAGTCAGTTTCACCGTATGCCTAAATGCCACCGTGCGAGCTCCAGGAGATTGGTGGTCTTCCTCGGCATCAGAAACATAACACATGGTTCAGAAATATGTTTATGCAAATTCCCTGATTTGTAGTCTGTCACTCAGGATTCCTCCTCCAGGGCGCATCAACAGGATGCAGCTCCCCTCCCCCAGCCCATCTCGGGTGAGGTTGCTCTTGTTCTTCCACACTCCTATACAGGAAACGGACAGAAACTGCGTGCCTACTAGCCCGATGGGGAAGCAAAAAGACCAGATACGCTAAATGGCTCTGTGGAATACATCACCTTCCTCCAGCCCTTTTCTGCCCAGGAGCTGTGGGCAAGGAAATTGGGACTCCTACTTTAGCCCCTGCAGAGGAGCACTGGAGAACAGAACTGCTAGACAGCAGCCTTAACTGGACGAGACTGCACTGCTTGGGGCTGCGAGGGGGCGAGAGGGATCATGCCCGTTCCTTTTAATCAAGTTGTTCATTTTCTCTATAGAGTTATAGATTTGTCTGATGAAGACAAACTCAGGTTTAAGCAAAAGTGACTTTAAAACAGGATAATTAAACCCCGCAGCTTGGTAACCTCCATTCCTACTTCTCCCAGGGATGTGGAGGAGGCGAAATTTTGACTCAGAGTTCTTGTTTACTCATCCTTAAATCTGGAACTTTGTGCCCAGTCTAGTTATTGAACCTTGGACCAGAACCTGGAGGACTGGGGTGGAGGGAGGGGAGAGACTTAGCAGCCAGACTTCCAAGTTGCTAACACTCAGAACTAGACCAGGATAACCTAAGGACTCGGCTGCTGAGCCACACTCGAACCCATGGCAACCGCCTCTGTATCCACTGTCGTCTTCCTTTCACTTGTCCCTGGAAACCACACCTCGGTGGAACTCAATCAATTCTTGTTAACACTCAACCCAGACAAGCAGCTTTGAAAAAACCTGTTTTAGGCAACACAATCAGCCTTTTGCTGTCGTTCATTAAGGGCTTAGCAGCTCAGTATCGATTTCCTTGCAGCTGCCTCTGAACCTTAATTCCAGAAGCAGAAAAACAAGGCTTTGTCTGCGACATTTCCTGTCCAAGTGGCGGGTAACAACCATTCCTGGGATGCTGATTTCCCTGGTGATGCAGCAAACCACAGGATGCCGGGATGCCAGCAGCATGTCCTTTGTCTACTGCAGAGAGCGATTTCTGTAGCTGCAGGCAGCCCCTTCCAACATGAGACACAGCCCCACCTCCATCCTCAGCCAGCATTGTCTTCAGACTCCAGCTGTTGGAAATCCAATGACCCACCTTTTTCTCCTTCTGATTTGCAGCCCCAGGATTCATGAAGGTGCCACCTTTTGTTCAAATTATGTGTGTTGCAGCTTCGTGATAAAAGTTAATTCTTAAGATTGGACCGGCCTTCATCTCACAAGTTTCTCTTCCCAGAGTCTGGCATTTTAATCTCTTCTACAACATCCCCACCAAGTGGCCGTTCTGGCTTTGCTTGAACACCTCTGAAGACAAGAAACTCATCCCCCATCAGAGGGAAGCAACCGCATCTCAGGAAACTCTGGGAGGACTTTCTTCACAGTAGATAGAATCAGAATCTGCCTTCCCGAATACCAGTCTCCCCCGCTAGATCCCAGCACATCCATGTTCCTGATATTTGCATTTCCTCTTCGACATCCCCCAGCAAGTAGGGACAGGGTCCCATGAGCACTATTAAAGAGCACATTATCCGATACATTGTAAGAGCCCGGTGGGTCTTAAGTGAATAAATGACTCCGTGCACATTGCTGGCGAGGACCATGTACTCTACTAGGGATGTCAGATAGGAACAAATGCTGGGTGTC
Organism: Microtus oregoni; assembly: GCF_018167655.1. Taxonomy (NCBI): domain Eukaryota; kingdom Metazoa; phylum Chordata; class Mammalia; order Rodentia; family Cricetidae; genus Microtus; species Microtus oregoni. Next base: position 8,549,629 of record NW_024543079.1, read on the forward strand.
ATGCAATAGTGCAAACAGTAAATAGTATATCTGTTTGTGCCCACTCCGCATTCTAGCTAACATACCACACGCTAGCGCCAGTTATGTCTGAAGGGAACTTAACTAGGGTCTATAAAGGCATTGGAGACCAGGTTGTTAGAATTCAGGCATTTACACTGGCCTGCTCTCAGCAGGACATGTCAGCAGTAGCAGCCAAGGCGGGACACTGTAGCTACCATGATACTGTACCTACCGCAACCATCAAGTAGAGCGTTCCCCCATGCACATGCACTACATCCCCTTATAAATGGCTAACCCTTCCCGCCCTTCGCTCTCTCTTTTCTTCTGCTCTTGCTCAGAGACTACCTCTGCAACGCTCCCTCCCCAATAAACCTCCCATGTGAGCTGGGTCCCAGGGTGTGACTTTGTGGTGTCCTTGGCTCCAACCCACCAAGCTTGCCTTCTGCTCCAAAACTGCTACCCAGGCTGATGTACAATGGATGTTTCAGGCAGCAGAACTGGAGAGGCTGAGCCATCTAAACCCTTTAAAGCTAAAGTATCAGATCCTGGACATGGAGCTACAGGATACGGTGTTTGCCCTGCTGGGTTTCAGTCTTGCTTTGGCCCAGTATTTCCTCATTTTGCCTCCATTTCTGCCTTTTGAAATGGAAATATATATTCTGCGTTTTTGTATGTTGAAAATATATAATTTGCTTTTGATTTTTACAGGAGGTTACAAGTTAAGAGATCGCCTTGAATCTCAGAAGAGACTTTGGACTTTTGAACAATGTTGAGACCATGGGGGACTTTTTGAAGTGGAACTAGGTACATTTTGCATTGTGATGTAGCCATGAGCTTCTAGGAACCAAGGAGTAGAATGTGATGGTTTGAATCTGTATTTGCTCCTGTATTGGAACACTTGGTCCCTGGTTAGTGGGGCTGTTTGGAGAGGATATGGAACCTTCAGGAGTGGAGCGTTGCTGGAGGAAATGCATCCCAGGGGGCAGGTTTTGAGAGTGTAGAGCCTCATCTTCCTTAGAGTTCACACTCTGTGTCTGTGCTTGAGGATGTGATCTCGCCACTTCTTTCTCCTGCTGCCATGCCTCCCACCATGATGGACTCTTATTCCTTTGAAACCATAAGCCAAAATAAACTCTTCCTTCCAGACAGCATTTTTGCTCATAGTATTTTGTTTCAGCAATAGAAAAGTAAGTAACACAATGGGTAAGGGCAGGACTATCCAATCCCTGCTATTGAGAGACCATGCCATCACACCACCAAGTAGCTGTGGATTTTGGAGATAGCGACTCACCTCTGGGATTCTGTGGCCTCGTGTGTAAATTATCGTGGCAGTGGTAATTCTCACCCTGTAGCGTGAGGCTTGAATTAATGCAGGTGAGGTGCTTGAAATATGTGGCAGCTGTTGCTATTCTTTATGCTCAGTGCTTCTCCAAAGGCATCTGCAGAGAATAGGTGGTGATTTCCTTAGCAGACCTCATCACTCAGAGATTGCACAATCTTCCCTGGACAATCTTCCACCATCTACTGCGTGTTCCCTGTATTTGTCAACCAAGACAAAATGGTTTGTATCCCTGCTATAGAAAAGGTATATCTGTGAGTGGTTTGTGTGTGTGTGTGTGTGTGTGTGTGTGTGTGTCTACACCATGAAGTTATCCTTGCTAGTCCCATTTTGCAGACCAAGAAGCTGAGGCTCAGAGAGGGTAAGTAGTTTCCCAAAGCTGGCCATTGGCAGGTCTAGGATCTGATCTTAGAGTTGCGGTCACCAAATCCTGGATTGGCTCCACTATTTGGAGCTTAAAAAAAAAAGTCAGGCACACTTTAAATTTCAGAGGCAATCGGATCTGACAAGACAGGTCTCCCATCCCCAGAGAGCAGCAGATTTCTCAGAGCTACAAAAGAGGCCTCTGGCAGATCAGTTCTCTCTGCTGTTGGAGAGCAGGACAGTAAATAGTGCCAAGGCCAGTGGATCTTGAGTCCCAAGAGATAAAGCAGCGATTAGTAGTGCTGGCAGAGCAAGACCCAAGGTGACAGTGGTGTCTAAGCCTGATTCTGAAGCACAGCACAGGGATGACGCTCTAAGATGGAAGCTGGGTCACACTTGTCAGTCTGAGCTCCTGACTTAACCTTTTCTACTTTGGGACGAACAAGGGCCTTTCTCGGTGACTAAGGTTCTTAGACTCTCCATCAAATAGCCACCTCTCACTGTGCCTGCCTGTCCTCACCCTTGTCACCTAGGACATATATCTGAGGCTTAGTGTTGACCTGGACAATAACCATTCTGCAAAAGACTGGGGAGCTAGACTCATTGCTTACTGTATACCCTTACCATCCATTCCTGCCTCAGCCAGAAAGCTGGAAACAGGATGTGAACAGGAGAAGGAAGACAGAAATAAGGAAGACAAACTGAGAGGCTATAGCAAGTGGTCAGATGAAAAGGGCCAATGAATCAGGGAAAGGACAAGAGACTGGAAAGGAAGCAATGGCAATGGCAAAAGTACAGAGGCCACAGTCACTGTCAGGATAATATGTCAGGAAGCTTCTACGGGACTCCTGAAGATGCTGTTTATGTGTTTGCTATCCACTTAGATTTGGCTTAGTGACTCCAACATAACACAGCAAAAGTGCTGCCATCCCACTTCTGGTCAGGTTACAGAAAGACACGCACATCCCTCGTTTCCATCTCCCTTCCCTCGCCTGCTCTGACAAGGCAGCAGCCCTTGGAGAAGCCCAGGCGCCAGAGGACTGAGAGACTTCTAGCCAATACCCTGCAAGGAAGTGAATCCTACTCTGAGTTACTTTTTTTTTTTTCTGTGATAAACACCATGGCCAAAAGCAACTTGAGGAGGGAAACGTTTATTTTAGCTCACAGATTTTCGTCCATCATCAAGGGAAGCCAGAGCAGAAACGATGGGAAGGAGCTTGAAGAAGAAACCAAAGAGGAACACTGCTTTCTGGCTCCCTATAAAGCCCAGGCATACATGCCTAGAAGTGGTGCCAACCACTGTGGATTGGGTCACGCTACATCAATTATCAATCAAGAAAATGCACCTCCCGTGACCATATGCCAATCTGATCTAGGCAATACCCCAGCCGAGGCTCCCTCAGACAACTCCGGACTATGTCAAGTGGACAACAAAAGCGAACTGGAACACCTATCAAGAGTCACACAAAATGGCTGGAACCTTGGAAGTGATTCTTCTCTGGTCACCTCTTGAGTCCCAGTTAACTCCTTGATGGAAGAATATGAGAGATACTGAGCCAGCTTCTATATCCCTCTCCAACAGAAACTGAGCTAATGTTTTCATTTCAAGATGTGTGTGTGTGTGTGTGTGTGTGTGTGTGTGTGTGTGTGTGTGCTACTGAGCACACATGTGTACTCTCAGTTGCACTTGCCCATCACACACAGGCCAGAAGTAAACATTGGGTGTTATCCTTCCTCACTCCCCACACTGCTTTTTAAGGCAGAGTCTCTCATTGCACCTACAGCTCACTATTTAGTTATACTGGCCATGAAGCAACCTTCCAGATCTACCTGTCTTCGCACCCCCAGCACTGGGGCTACAGATGCATGCCACCATGACCTGCAGTAACATGGGTGCTGGGAATCTGATGTCCTCAGTCTTGCCCAGCAAGTACTTTATTCATTCTGCCATTTCTCCAGCCCTTTGAGCTACTCAATTTGAAGGCCATTTGTGACACAGTTACAGATAAGTGATTCAAACAGATTAATAAACAAGGTGTCCTTTCCCCAAGAGTTAAGAAGTTTAGGGTGGCTGGATACTGAAGATGGAAAATTAAAAAAAAGAACCTATGATGGTGCCTCTTCCATTGCAGTTCCTTCAGAATCAGAATTTAAGAGAAAATTCTAAGGGAGCTTGTAGAAGGGTAGATGAAAAGCCCATCAAAATTGACAGCAAGAGAGAGCTTGGAAACCCTGCCTGATTTTGAAATGACTAAGACAGCACAACAGCTGTTTCAGGTAACCTTTAACACCAGTAATCATAGGTAATCAAACCACTTCCAAAATATAGGAATTAAAAGATTTCCAAGATCAATAGAGCTCTCTCCAAAGCCTGGAATTGTCTTCGCAATCACACTTAGCTGTTGATGTTGGGCCATTCTCTGGAGGTGACTCCAGCCATGAGCAGGTCTGGGGCACTGTCTGTTCTCTTCGCCACTTTCTCACTGCTAAGAGTTGGGTGTCTTTAGCTAAGGGAGGACCATATTGGCAGTTCTGTAGTGTCAGCTTTCTGTGCTCACAAGAGCTGAGATGGTAGCTGGAGAGAACACACAGTGGGTACTTTATACATGTCTAGTCATGACAGAAAGCTGTGGGGTTTTGGGGGGGTGTTTTTTGTCTTCTTTTTCTTGTTTGTCTGTTTTATTTACTTGCAATATAGACATTTCTAAGAAATAAGGAGATGCAAAACACTTACAGCCGTCCTTAAGGGAGCTAGCCTGCAAGATGTCAGTCAGTGATGCCCAGCCTCCAGGTAGTCATGCCCACATTGACCAGTGAGTGACGGGCTACATGACTAATAGCATAGATCACAAATGACGCCATGTCAACTTCTGAGACTAAGTTAAAGTGGCTATGTCTTCTGTCCCAAACCCATACCCCTCATTTCCCTTTCCCTTACCCTTGGGAAAGCCAGATACCATGTTATGGAGAGACACAGTCAATGGAGAAATTCACAAGAAGGGGGACTAGTGACATTCTAACAAACATGTGAGCCTAAGAGTGGACTCTCTAGCCCTAAAAGGTCCCTGCAACCCTCAGAGTCTGATCGAGATACATTCAGCAGAACCATTCCCCATTCCCTAACCCACAGGAATGGCAAAATAGTAAACACTTGATGCTTTTTTTAAAAAAGGCTAGACACATATTTGGTGTCTAGCCTTGTGAGTTGTCTGATTATCTAGTTGGGGGGGGGGGGGATATGAGAAACAAGAATAAAAGGCAACAAAATATATTGGACTCTGGGCTCAGGTCCTGATTGAGTTAAATAGGCTGAAGGTTCCCTTAATCTCTGCAAAACAAACATAAATATTCACTGACATATGAAGCAAAAACCCATGAAAATATTTACAGATTGTATTCAATAATAGTATAGGCAGTGCCATACGGTAAAGAAAGATATAATCTAATACACATTGAAACCTGCATGTTCAAAGATGTTCCTCTCATTCCCTACAGTACTTCTTAAAATGAAATACTTAATGGCTCAAGGGCACTGCTCTTCCAGAGGACCTGGGTTCCATTCCCAGTACCCACATGATGGATGGGTCACAATCGTCTGTAACCCCAATTTCAGAAAATTGGACACCTTCTTCTTCCAGCCTCCTCAGGTACCTCATGTGTGTGTTACATAGATGTACATCTAGGCCAGACACCCATGTGCATAAAATAAGTAAGTACATAGATGAAATAATATGGCTGTTCCGCAACAGAGAAGTATTACGGACACTTTAAGGGCCCAGGCATGTGACACTGTGTCTAATGCATTCCCCAATAGCTATTTTAACACCTTTAACTGCAGAGATGAGGAACTGAGACTCAAGGAAGCTGCATCATTTTCTGTAGATTATAAAATCAAAAGATGAATTAAATAATAACAACAATAATAATAATCACTAAACTTCAATAAACCCTTAAACTACTATGTTAGGCACTATTCTATGTGCTTGAATACAATAAGTCATTTAAATGCCGATTCATCTGCCTCAATAGTCCTTAAAACTGTTAAAAAAGCAATTATGTGCGTTGGACACCATCCTAAGGACTTTGACTGCAATACATTGTTTGCAGACTTACAAGTGTTATTATAGATCCACTAGAAAAGTAGTATGGTTTGAAAAATAAGTTCATAAGCCATTCATTATATTGTACCTCACTGGAGGACTAAACATACTTTCATACTGTTATGTTAACTGTATGTTAACAAAAAGAAAATAAAAGCCTTGGAACCATCTTGACTGTCTTCTAGATCCACATCCAAACCATCAACAAATCCTGTCACCTTGCTTTAAATATTTATCCTGAGTCTGACCACATATCACTAACTAAATTGTAGGACCCAGCCATGACAAGCTCAGTAGAGGCCTGAGCCTCAGAAGTTTACCCTAAGACAATACCACTCAGGCACCACCTAGGAACACCAAAGGAAATTCCTAACATTCCAACCATTGTAGATAGGATCACCTGCCAGCACACACCCACCGCTTTTCACCAGGACACCCCTAGACAAATGTCAGCCAATCATGGGTCCTGAACCTAAGAAATACCTCATCCCCACCTTTGTTACTATAAAAGCCCAACCCTAACTGAGCTTGGGGCTTTCCAACCACTCCAATACATTGGAGTGAGTCCAAGTTTGCAAACTTGTGTAAGAATAAAGGCTCTTTGCTTTTACATATAGGACTCAGTCTCCTAGTTGGTTTTGAGGGGACTCCATGATCTGTGTTGTAATATGCTGGCCTGGTCTGTCACCTGGGAACCCTGTCTCTTTAAGAGACAAGCCCTGCCCACTCCCATTCTCCCCTCCCTTCCACTGAGGCAAGTGGATCTCCTACCTCCTCCCCAGTCTCTCTCTCTCTCTCTCTCTCTCCTTCTAGAGAAGGAGCTTCTGCCTCTTTCTCTTCTCTTCCCTTCTCCCCTTCCCCCTTCCTCATTTTCTTTACCCTCCATACCCCACCTCTCTCTCCATGGCATATCTATCTGTCTCTCTCCCGCTGAGGCCTCAGGCCACCTGCCAGAGAACCCAGAGAGACCTCAGGTGACCCGCCGCCCCCTGTGGGACCAGTTCCCCACAACCTCTTTATAAAATGATAACATTGGTGCGTGACTTGGCCAGGCTCTCTCTATGTTCCCTTCCACCTGTAGGCAGGCCAGTTGAGGACACATGGCAACCCTGGACCACTTTCAAACATCCTGTGCCTGCTCCACTACTCCAAGTGAGCTTTCGCTGACATTCATCTCCAGTTATTCCCCACAGCTAAGGACTAAGATTTGGCTCCTCAACACTCGGACTTTTGTCCTCCCTCGGGCCGCTTGGAGTGATCCTATCTGGTCCCCAATTCCTGTACCGATGGGTCTCCAATTGGCTTGACCTAGTCCTCGACCCTCATGTTATCCAGAAGACGTTCTGGTTAAGAGCCCTTGGGACCTCGCCTTTCTCATGCTCTTGCCTTAGAAAACACACCTAAAACTATCTGCTCAACCTCCACTCTGGTGTGTCTTTTACAGACCCTAAAACCTTTGCCTTACTTATAGATTCCCAACTTTACCTGCCTTTGCACTAACAAATGGCTTACATACCCCTTATACAACCTAAAGTGAGAGCTTTCTAATTTCTACCACCAAACAGGCAGATTAAAAAGTTTCTATCCAGCTGGCATCTCACACCAATCCGCTTTTCCTTTCCCTGGGCAGCTCCACCCCCACCCACCGGTAAACATTCTTTTTCTCACTCCTATTCCTTCTATTCTATCTCTGCTACCGCTGCTGCTGATCCCACTGAAACTGGCAAGACCAGTCGGATCCACAAGGCAGCTGTTTTCAGTTCTAGCCCTCGCTCCCAGCGCGGCTGATGGTGTGGCGGCTAGGGGGCACGGCGGCTAGCGGGCACGGCGGCTAGCGGGCACGGCGGCTAGCGGGCACGGCGGCTAGGTGGCACGGCAGCTAGCGGGCACGGCGGCTAGGGTGCTGAGTAATTTTTCTGTCTAGTTCATGTATGAAAGAATGTTAATGTTGTGGCCACACGGATGTGATTATGTTTTAAATGTATGTTCTACATGGCCTCTATATCTCTCTTGTTATTTGTATCTGTTTAAAATTCCCACCGTGGCTACAAAAATGATTTTGATTAAGGGCAGGTCAGATGACCTCACCACCATCTTAACTAAGGGCAGGTCAGATGTCTAAGTTCCACCACCTTAACTAAGGACAGGTTAGGTTGCCATATTTACTGAGGTATTCCTTGCCTAGTCTCACAGTTTACTTATGTTTGTGTCTCTAAATTTTTCTTACTGACTCTGTTACATGTGTGTTTTGGGTGTAGCATGCTCTCAGTAGGGTCCACCAAAGCATTCACTTCACCCAACTCCTGTTTAATATATGTGTGTGCACGCATGTAACTTTTGACTTAACTTTATGTATTAACATAAATTAGTTTTAACTCTGTGTGTATATGTGTATAAAACTTAAATCCAACTGGGTGTAAAGGTACATATACTTACTATTAAATATTATAATTGTCTGTTCATTGTATTTATTCCAGACTAAAAAAAACAATAAGTCTCATGTTTTAAATTGATATGTACTCTTAAATACCTTACAAAAATACTGTATGTATAATCCAAGCCTGCTTTAAAATATATTAAGCTATTCTCTACTATTGTCAGTTCTACAGTTAAGCTTCTATTGCAAGCAGTTTTTCTTCTTTGTCTTTCACAAGATTAAATATCACCTTTTAGGTTAAAAACCAGTACAGTCAAGCTTGGACCCAGCTCTCCAGGCAGCTCCTATGCTGTAGTTCTAAATTATCTATGCCCGATAAGCAGTCCTCAAATGCTCAGAGATCTGGGGAATATGGCATTTAAATGTTTAATTATTAAAAGACTTTTCATAACAGAGAGACAAGTCGGCTCCTAGCAGCAGCACTCTATTTCCTCCGAAGAAGACAGAAGACAGATGGGCACAGAACAACGTCCATCTGCAATGGGCTTCATCAAGTAAAAGCACTAACCGCTGGGAAAAACTGCCTTTAATCTAAACTCAAGATCTCCAGACATGGACAAATAATCAAATTAGCCATCCCAATTCCTTCAACCTGCTATGTCTAACTCCCCGCCTTTTTATTATAAGAAAAAGATGGGATGTTGTAATCTGCTGGCCTGAGTACCCTGTCCCTTTAAGAGACAAGCCCTGTGCACTCCCAACCTCCCCCATTCCACTCAGGTAAGTGGATCTCCTCCTCTCTCAAAATCCCCCCCTCCTTCTTCTGGAGAGGCAGTTTCTGCCTCTCTTTCTTCTCCCCTTATGCCCTTTCCCCTTCCCTTCCCCCTCCATAACCCGTACTAAATAAACTCTACACCCCAGCTCTCTATACATGGCATATCTATCTGTCTCTCTCCCAACAAAGCCTCAGGCCACGTGCCAGGGGAACCACAGAGGCCTCAAGGGACCTGCCACCCCTTGTGGGGTCAGTTCCCCACAACTCTTTATAAATGCTAACAATCTGGATACAATATAAATGACCACCATCACCACCCGAGCCACAAGTCTGTCACACTGAACTAACAAAATGACCCTTTAACTGGTTTTCCTAATTTGACCCTTGTCCTCCTTCAAACTTTTTACAACATGGCAGTCAGAGCTAATAACTTTTGTTTTGTTTCTTGAGATAGGGTTTCTCCATATAGCCTTGGCTATTCTGAAACTCACTTTATAGATCACTCTGCTCTCAAACTCATAGAAATCTGCCTGCCTCTGCCTCCCCAGTGCTGGGATTAAAGGTGTGCACCACCACTGCCTGGCTGAGAGATAAAATCTTAACAGCTTGAGTAATAGCTGCAGACAGAGAAAGTGTCCGCAGCCTTGTGTCCTTTGGCATCCCAATCTTCAGAAGTCAATGAAATTGAAAGCAACCAGCAAAGGGCAGTGAGAAGGAGCTACCAGAAGTGTAATGCCTTGGAATTAAAGCATTCAAGCAGGAAAAGGTGATCGATTGTGTCCATGTCCAGAAAATAATCAAGTCAGGTGGTATTTGAGGACTCCCTGTTGAAGTGGGAAGCACAAAAATCAATGGAAAATTTAGCAGGAGTAAGACTAGTGAGTGGTGCCAGCGAAATTCTGATAGCATTGTTTTTTCTTTTTCTTTTTTTCTTTTTTTTTTTTTTTTTTTTTTTTGGTTTTTCGAGACAGGGTTTCTCTGTAGCTTTGGAGCCTGTCCTGGGACTCCCTTTGTAGACCAGCCTGGCCTCGAACTCACAGAGATCCGCCTGCCTCTGCCTCCCGAGTGCTGGGATTACAGGCATGTGCCACCACCGCCCGACTTGATAGCGTTGTTTTTAAGGGAGAATTAAAGAAGAGGAAGCAGAGGCTAGAGTGGACAGGCCTTGACCTCAGACATCGACCATGAGCAGGAAACAGTCCATCCATGTGGCTCAGGTGAACTCAGACATTCACCAAGAACAGGAAGCAGTCTGTCAGTGTGGCTCAGGTGACCTCAGACATCCAGTGTGAGCAGGAAGCACTCCCTCAGTGTGGCTCAGGTGACCTCAGACATCCACTGTGAGCAGGAAGCAGTCTGTCAGTGTGGCTCAGGTGACCTCAGACATCCACTGTGAGCAGGAAGCAGTCTGTCAGTGTGGCTCAGATGACCTCAGACATCCACTGTGAGCAGGAAGCCACCCCTCAGTGTGGCTCAGGTGACCTCAGACATCCACTGTGAGCAGGAAGCCACCCCTCAGTGTGGCTCAGGTGACCTCAGACATCCACTGTGAGCAGGAAGCACTCCCTCAGTGTGGCTCAGGTGACCTCAGACATCCACTGTGAGCAGGAAGCAGTCTGTCAGTGTGGCTCAGATGACCTCAGACATCCACTGTGAGCAGGAAGCAGTCTGTCAGTGTGGCTCAGGTGACCTCAGACATCCACTGTGAGCAGGAAGCAGTCTGTCAGTGTGGCTCAGATGACCTCAGACATCCACTGTGAGCAGGAAGCCACCCCTCAGTGTGGCTCAGGTGACCTCAGACATCCACTGTGAGCAGGAAGCAGTCTGTCAGTGTGGCTCAGGTGACCTCAGACATCCAGTGTGAGCAGGAAGCACTCCCTCAGTGTGGCTCATGTGACCTCAGACATCCACTGTGAGCAGGAAGCCACCCCTCAGTGTGGCTCAGGTGACCTCAGACATCCAGTGTGAGCAGGAAGCAGTCTGTCAATGTGGCTCAGGTGACCTCATCTCACTTTTGTCTTCACTCTAGAGCTAAGATCAAGACAGAATGGTAGCTCTTCCTCAGCAGACAGGATTTTCAGACTTGAAGGAAAGGGACCTGCACACAGGTTCAGTTCCATGCCTGGGGCATCATAGAGCACTGTAGCAGGAAGAAATCTACACAATCATCATCATGAAGAGAAGTAAACAGGTCCTACTAACTCATGATTAACCAGGAAGGTGGGGTTTCTACTGGAGTTGAGCCAAGGATGTGTTAACTGTTACCATGGCAACCTCCCTGGCTCTTCTTGCCCACAGTATGACCTGAGATGGAAAAGTACAGATAAGGAGACAGGAGAAAATCTTGGTAATTTAACTTACGGAGAAAAAAAAAGAGGAAGAATTTGGGATTATAATATATACAGAATGATGGCTATCTGGAAAGAAAGGAAAGTTTCAGAAATAAAGTCAGCAATGAAACAGCAAAATATAAAGCTCTGCTTGTAAAAGAAGCTCTCAATTTGGGAGTCTTTATTTTCTGTATTTTGTAACTTGTAGTGATATACTTAGAGAGTTCATATATAATATAAAGAAAAAATCAAAAGGATAATCATTCCAGCCTCTCCCCAGGAGTTGTTCCAAAGATTACAATGATTAATATTTGAATAGCTGACAAGTACTTCGCACATAATCTCATTTAATCTCCACAGCCAATATGCCTTCCCTTGACACTTCATACAAGCCTGTATCGCTGCAAATCATGCTGCAATGAGGTGTTTATGATCTTTTTCACACCATGGACTGAAGTATCCTAAAGTAAAAGCCACACCTTCCTATCTTCCCCCTAGACAAGAGGCAGCACAGGCCCAGGCATGTGAGAGGAGTTTGAGGATGGGTGGATAATGGCTGACGAGATGAATGGGTAGTGGGATCAAGCAATTACTGCTTTAGCCAAGAAGCAGGAAACTCTGAGCTGAGTTTCAGACGAGTAATACCTATGATGATAAGACACTCCTGCAGAGAAGAACAGCTGGTTGAATCTGGAGCTAAGAGGAGAGATATAAGCTGGGTTGATAATTTCCAAGTCATCAGCCTGTAGTTGCATTGACTTTCCAAAGGCCCTTACAGCTATCACCCCTCCTTCCATATCAAACTAAACATTTTATGAATCATAGCACATTAGGTCTCCCTGTATTTTAAATTCCTGATAATTTTGGTGAGGCCCCCCTCTTAGCTCTCCTCTTACACACTGCTGTGTGCTGTCCATTACCCTGCTCTAATTCTATACTGTGCTGTGTCATCCAGTCTTCCCATTCAACAGTCAGAAGTCTCTAAATGCAAGCGGGAATGTGTCTATAGCCTCCAACTTTACAACCTCTGCACTAGGAAAACCTAACTCTCACTTCGAACCCTATGTTCTGAATCTCTCTCTCTCTCTCTCTCTCTCTCTCTCTCTCCCTCCCTCCCTCCCTCCATCCCTCCCTCCTATTTTCTCCTGGTATTGGTTTGATCTGTCAGTACTATGACAAAATACCTGAGAGAACCAACACTAAAGAGGAGGGGTTTATTTGAACTCACAGTTCCAGAGTTTTCCGTTCAGTTCACAGTCCATGCCTTAACTGAAGTAAAATACCATGGCTGCAGAAGCACAGAGCAACATTGTTCTCCTATGGCAAACACAGAGCAGAAAGCAGGATGGAAAGGAGTCATGGGAAGATATAGCCCCCAGGACACACGTACATCATCCAGCTAGACCCTACATCCCAAGGTTTCTAGTACTTTCCAAAACAATATCACCACCTGGTAGTTCATAAAAGCATATAGGTGATGTTTCCAATTTAAGCTATGGCATACTCCATTTCTAGTCCATCTTCCTAGGACATCCCAGTGGTACCTATTTCATGATGTTCTACCACACTGCTGTGGATCGAATATGCAAGAGATTGTCTCTTTAATTTAGCATTTTCTTTCATTTTAGGCAGAAACAAAACAAAAACAGTTTGTCTGTATCGATGTTTCCATCATATTATGTGAAAAGATTTTATGACTGGATATTTGCAAGAAGTATGAAACAATCTACATATGTACCAGGACAATGTTAACTGCAAAGAACAGGAAGCCACTCGAGCTTGTTAAAGTTAAAACAATGGATTGTATTGGCCCATACAACTTAGGAAGCCCAGCAATGATTCCAGGATCAAGTAGTCATCAGAGTCTCATTGTTCTCAGATAAGGCCCTACTTTGTGGTAACCAATGGCAACCTCAACCTCAGCTACATCCATAGTCAAAGTATCCAGCTATTCAATCACAAAGAGCTCTGATTGACTCTGAGTTATACCATACTTATCATGTCTTCATGAATACAGCATTATAACTAAGAGTCCAGAAGGGGCACATGGAGTTGGGATGGGGACAAAAATATATGAAACTCTCAGATACAGTAATAAACATGTGGCCTGAAAAGGAGGTCTACACTTCCTTCTACTGAGTCATTAGTGGGCCTGTCCCTCACTCATCATTAGAGATTGTTTTCAACTTGCTAAAAATTAGCAACATCAAATGGAACATGCTAGGAAAGTTATGAGGTTTCGTTATCTATCAAAAACTTACACATTAAATTTTAACATGGTTTTTTATGGGAAGAAAGAGAGGTAGGCATAGGAAGGGTTGGCGTATAGAAAGGAACATGGGCATTGGGTTGGGAAGGGTTTTACATCCTCTACGTATTTTTAAGTATGGCTTGGTGCCTTCACAAGGAATGTGAATGAACTTACCAGCTGCCCATCAAGGAATGAGAACTGAAGATTCAGGAGTGTGGTTCAAAGAAAGACTTTGGAGGAAACAAGAGAGGAGTGGAGATTTCTTAGAGATGTGTGCAGAGCTTCGGGGCCTCTTTTCACCCCCTCTTTCCTGTGAAAGTTAAACCAGGTGTGAAAGCAAACAATAGCAACATCTGGGGTTCTTTTCCCAAAGCTGAAGAGCTGGTGTGCAGCTGAGGGGAAATTGTTGTTTTTATTAGTGCTGTGTTTGTCTACTGTTTAAATCCACACTCCAGTGTATTAGGAATTAATTGGAACTTAGAAATCACATTCATTTCCTTTGAACAGTATGCTGATAAATTGAAAGTTAAATTGGGTCTAAAATATGTTTTACCCTTTACAAAAGTCACAGAAAACTAGCCAAACATTAAAATAGGAAAAGACCAAGTTGGGAATTAATTCTTCCTCTAATTTGGTAATTATTGAATTTCTGTGAGTGTAAGTTCCAGCTGAATTATCAACCTTGTCTGGAAAGAATGAGAATGATTTTTTAAAAATAGCCTATAAGTCAAATTGGGTGAAAAATGATATATACTATTGGTATATTTTGGGCTGGGGGAAAAGTGAGTGATATATTTGAGTGTCATTAAAGTTGTCACTGATGAGAAATGAGGTCACTAAATCTGACAGTGTGCTCATGGTTCGGGAGCCAAATCGCCATGGAACATAAAATTGAGAGAGAAAGAAGCACTGCATACCTAATCTGTGCGGGGGATCCGCCAAGTTTCACCAGGAACACAAGGGACACTGGCTAAGAATTACTGTTCCTGAAAACCGTCAATACTGTATTTTAGGATAGTGTTTTTAGTTTGGAAAGAGTGTGGCTGAAATAAAAGAACATAGTCTTACTGAGACCACCTGATGTTGAAGAATTTCGCACTAATCTGAGTGGATTTACCTTTCCAAAGCCAAGTATTTGTTGCTTGCGTATTGATCCCTGTGAAGAAGGGAAGTGTAAGAAAAACAAGTATTCAACATGGCTGACCAAAGCAGACTTGTGCGCGTTATTCAGTAGGCAGCTCCTGAAGGCAAATGCACAGTGTTATTCCACTCAGAAAACAGGACTGTGTAATTCCCCAACAGTTACACTTGGAGATTTGCCTCCTTCAGTTTGTGAATAGCACGTCTGTCCAAGCAGAGTTTTATACTGAGTTTTTTCCAAGGGGCCAAGAAGAATTGGAGATATCCTAGGATTAAAGTTAAAAAGAAGGTTTATGTTGAATGCATTATTATAAGTCATGTGTTTAAAGTGCAGACTATTATCGTTTAATAGCCATTAAAGCACAATGGCTATTGATCCCAAATCTGGTATCAGTTATGTGTCTCATTGTTGTTGCAAAAATATCCAAGAGATGCCGCTTGAAGAAGGAAGGGTTTATTTTGGCTTACAGTTCTGAGAAATATAGTACACCATGGCCTGGAAGGTAGGTGTTCCATGGAGGTTCCATTGCATTCTTGGGGAGCAGAGAAGAGTGAGTGTTTGTAATCAGCTTGCTTTTCCTTTTCATTCAGTCTAATATCCTTGCCTGTGAAATGGTACTACCCATGCTTAAGGCAGGTTTTACCACCTCAATTAACCTAGTCTATATAATCACTTGTAGTCACGCCCAAAGATTTGTTTCCATGGTGATTCTAACTTTCATCAAGTTAACAATTAAAAAAAAAATCTAACACACACACAATTTATAAAGGGCTCTAAACCATCCACTGAGGGGTTATACATCCAATTATAGAGAAAAATGGCAAATGTTTATCACATTGTCTTAATCACCTTCCATGAACCATGAATGAATCCTCCAACTAAGCTGTAAAGAACATAATTATATAATGTCTTATTCTTTGGGTGCTAAAGGATTATCAGTTTGTTCATTGCAATCCTCTCCTAAGATCTATGAATTTTTTTAGTCTGAGTAAGCATCCCTGTTTTGCTTGTTGATTTGTTTGTTCCAGGTTCCCAGTACAGAGAAAAGGAAAGCGAGAGAAGAAGACCTAGTTGAAAGAGGTTCCTCTTTTCCTTCCATCTCTGAAAAGCCGTGATCACCAGCCAAAATGAGTAGGAAGAGAGTTGATGTAATTTAAACAGATGAGATGGGTAAGGACAGAGGGAGGCTGAGACTGTAATAGAACAAAATCCTTGTGCCCAGAGGCCCCACAACAAGGAACAGTGGCTATTCCGTACTCGACAATTGTTTCCAAGTGTCAATTCAGATCTAGCATCTAGTATTGATCTTTCAATTTTTAAAGAGAGGCTATGAACTCAGATTTTCCATGGACTTTCTCAATTTTCAAAGGCTGTCTGATTTTTTTTTTATTATACCCTGTGTCAGATAAAACTTGTCTTCCGTCCAGACTTATCTTGTTCAATGCTCAATTAGACCTGTCATTCAACTAAGGTGAGTCATTTCCCAAAAGACCTCACAATTAACTGAGACATGGTGCTTAGGCATTTGGTCCAATGAGAACTGGTTGTGGCGGCACAGGCCAGGAGGATATGCTGAAGAGGCAGAGGCAGGAGAACCATGACTCATTAGCACTTCATGAGCTGCTCAGGGCGGTTGTTTTAGTGCAAACACAAGCTACAGTTCCTGGACTGGATGCACCATGTGTTAATGGGACCTCATGCCATTTTAAGTATATATGTATATATTTCCAGAATAGATTTGTCATGTAAATCATAAAACACTACCTTTTGAAACCCATAAATTTTAAAGATTTAATGTTATCAGAAGAAAACAAACAAGTAGATTCTGAATTATTAGCTGTTCTTTTTATTGTTTTTATTGAACTATATATTTTTCTTCGCCTCCCTCCATTCTTAGGGTCTTCTCTGTTGTCTAGGTTCCCTGAGACTGTAAACTGTAGGCTGGTTTTTCTTTGCTTTATGTCTAAAAGCCACGTATGAGTGAGTACATATTATATTTGTCCTTCTGGGTCTGAGTTACCTCACTCAGTACGGTGTTTTCTAGATCCATCCATTTGTCTGCAAATTTCAAGATGTCATTATTTTTTTCCACTGTGTAGTACTCCATTGTGTAAATTACCACATTTTCTTTATTCTTTGGTTGAGGGGCATTTAGGTTGTTTCCAGATTCTGGTTATGACACAATAATTCTGCTGTGAACATAGTTGAGCACATGTCCTTGTGGTACAATTGAGCATCCTTTGGGTATATACACAAAAGTGGTATTACTGGGTCTTTTCCTAATTTTCTGAGAAACTGCCATACTGATTTCCAAAGCAGTTGTACCAGTTTGCATTCCCACCAGAAATGGAAAGATGTTCCCCTCACCACATACATCCTCTGCAACATAAGCTGTCATCAGTATTTTTGATCTTGGCCATTATTACAGGTCTAAGATGGAATCTCAGAGTTGTTTTGATTTGCGTTTCTCTGATGGCTAAGGATGTTGAGCATTTCCTTAAGCATTTCAGCATCTAATGAGATGATCATGTGTTTTGTTTTTTTTTTTCAGTTTGTTTATATAGTGAATTACATTGACAGATTTTCATATGTTGAACCATACCTGCATCTCTGGGATGAAGATGACTTGATCATGGTGGATGATTTTTCTGATGTGTTCTTGGATTCAGTTTGCCAATATTAAGTATTTTTGTATCAATGTTTATGAGTGAGATTGATCTGTAGTTGTCTTTCTTAGTGATTTGGGTATCAGGGTATTTGTAGCCTCATAAAAGAAATTGGCAATGTTCCTTCTGTTTCTATTGTGTGAAACAATTTGAGGAGTATTAGTATTAGTTCTTTAAAAATCTTGTAGAATTCTGGGCTGAAACCATTTGGTCCTGGGCTTTTGTTTGTTTGTTTGTTCGTTTGTTTGTTTGGGAGACTTTTGATGACTGTCTCTATTTCTTTAGCAGTTTTAGGTCTATTTAATTTACTTATCTGGTCTTGATTTAATTTTGATAAGTGATAATTATCCAGAAAATTGTCAATTTCCTTTAAGTTTTCCAATTTTGTGGAGTAAAGGTTTTCAAAGTATGACCCGATAATTTTCTGGGTTCCCTCCGTGTCTGTTTTTATGCCCCCCTCTCTGTTTCTGATTTTGTTACTTTTAATAATGAATTGAGAAGAATACAAAAGCTGAGATTAGAAACCACAAAGCAGAACTAGGGAGTAAATGAGATAACAGACAGGTAATAAAATAATAACAGATGGAACTAATATGTAAAGAAATTGAATATGTCCATTTGTTAACAAGTACCAGTTTTGTGACGTGTACACACATCATGTTAACAACTAATGTAGCATGTATACATATCATGTTAACAACTTGTGTGATATGAACACACATCATGTTAACAACTAATGTGACATGTACGCACATCATGTTAACAATTATACACCTTATTTAATCTTTACAACAATCCAGGCCTTTGTTTGAATTCCCACAGAAGCAAAATCTGACACAAATACTTGAGTATAATTATTCATTTGGAAGATAACTTCAGGCAAACTGTGAGCCAGAGAGGTGAAAGGAGCCACGAAGGGGCCAAACAGCGCAAGCATAAAATGCCATGAACAATAGGAACTCAATATGTGGGAGCGCTCTAAGAACTCAGCCATCGCGTGCAACGGACAGAAGGGCTGGGATGTTTGTATCATCACCCCCTCTAGTCACTGGCTGAAGGCTGTTCTCAGGAAACTTTCGTTTCCTGGCATTTATAGCTGCCAGGTTGAAACAGCAAGAGGAGAGCACCCAGGAAAGAAATGCAGGTGCCAGCAATGAAAAGTTAGACCAACATGCATAGAAACGGCAGAAGCCAAGGAGATGTGCGTGGAGATAAAGATCCTCTACTACTGTGTTTATGGTAGAACATCCCAATAGTCACATTTTATTAAAAGGCTATATGCGGGATTCACTCTTGCATTAAATGCCAGCAGGTGCCTCCCTCCCCAACACTGGAAACATCCCAATCACGAAGAGGCTTCCACGGACTCCTTGATTGGGATGCACGGAAGGAAGCACTTCTCAGCTGCTCTGTCGGACAAAGTAGCAGTAGTCCCCAGGTTCAAGTGTCAATGGCACGTCAGTGGTCACCTACAGGCAGAGTTTATATGTGGTGTCAGTACTCTTTGAGAACCACCACGGATGGAAGATATGATCCTGAAACAGTTTACCTGACCTAATGGGAGCTCACCAACTCCAGCCGGACAGGGAAGGAACCAGCATAGGACCAAACTAGATCCTCTGAATGTGGGTAACAATTGTATGGCTCAGGCAGACTATGGGGCCACTGGCAGCGGCACCAGGATTTTTTTTTTTTGAGTGGGAGACCCACTCTCTTTGGATGGATACCTTACGCATCCTAGATATAGTAGGGAGGGCCCTGGACCTTCCCACAAGCAATGTGAGCAGTAGATGGGAGGTGGGATGGGGGGAATGGGAGAAGAGGAGGGAGTAGGAACTAGAATTGGTATGTAAAATGAAAAAGATAGTTTGTTTTCTTTTGTAAAAAAAATAAAATAAAAGGCAGTGTGAGCTAAGATAGGCAAATAAGAAAGTGACTGGTACCACATGAAAGTCAAAAGGACCATTGTCAAGGACTACTAAGATTCCTCTCTAAACACTCTCCTAAGAAGGGAGGGTGTACAGATTTATCTAGACAAAGTGTAGACTGTGTGAAAATGTATAATGATCTAAAGTTGTAGCCACAAGCCACAGAGGTACATATTGAAGCTGTGTTCACAGGGCTTCCAGGTGTTCCTTCCCTAACTCTAGTGAAGACTGGGCCAACAAATTAAAATGACATAGATCAATTGCCAAACTATTAAATAAACGTCAGTTAATAACTTGAGAAGCTGAATACAAAATGAACTTGCTAACACTGCCTTGTTGTAATTCCATTGTGTATTTCAAAAAAATGAGATTTAAATCCTTAATGAATGTATGAAAATGTAATTATCAAGTTATTGTTCTTGTATGAGTGATTAATAATCGCACCACTGACTTTTCCATGGTGCTATTGAGTTATGGAGTGGAAATATTTCAAACGGTCTATCTTTGTAGCTTTAAAAAAAATAGTCCTTGTGCACAGTTTCAAGTTTATTCCCCCATAAGACTCTAAAGCGTGTGTGAACCGAGGCAATGCCATTCATTTCTTAAGACCTTAAAGAGTGCCTAGCAAATGGTAGGTATTTGTGAATAAATACAGGCTCTTACCTTTGTAAATGAATATACCTTTTGTTGCTATTTTTCGCTACAACAGGACTGAATGGTGTGGGTTCAAATCTTGGGCTCACCAGTTATTAGCTGAACTGCTACAGTCAAGTCAGTTGACATCTCTGAATATTGCCAGTTTTATCAGTTGGTAAATGATACCTGTCTTAGTTTGGTTCCTCAAAGTAGACCCTATGATAAGAACTTGGAAGTGGGCAATTCACTGTAGCAGGCAACAAAAGAAAAAAAATGGACAGAAATCAATTAAACACATATAAATGAGCACACGCGCCTAGTCCCACAGGTGGTGCTCTGGGAAACGCCATCAAAACTGCTTCTGATGCTTCATGTGGGACAAGTAGACAGGGGCAGGGTATCTACTTACTCTGTTTTCCACTGGCCAACAGCTCTTTTGTGGTTTTAACCATTTCTACATCAGTTTCCACCTATGGATGGACAGAAGCGTAGACTCTTATAGCGCCAGAGACAGCCATCAGGCAAATGAGAGAGGGAGACCTCTGAGGTGCAGAGCTGTGACACCAATGGGACTCACAGCTGCCCACAACCTCAGAAGAGCCACGGGAAAATGAGGCACGGCCTCACTAACAGTGGCAACGGGAAAACTCCTATGCCACAGAACCAACTTACAAGCTGGGAGTCTCAAATGAGAAAATGTACGGCGGGCACAAGCCATACATACGGCGCCTGACCCATAGGAAATTGGCTATAAATTGTTGTGGTGATTGGACTGAGTTGTTTTTGTTAAATGTGGTGGTGAAAATTGAAATTCATAAAGAGAATACTGGAATTTACAAGTCAATTCTGTGCTGTTGCTGCCTGCTCTGAAGCAAGGTCTTTTGCAAGTTCATGAGTTATATAGCAGGAGGAAATACGATCGTCGCCCGTGGAACCCACGGTTATAAGGGACAGCCAGACTCCAAAGTTAAGGTTGATTCCTGTTCTGCCTCGCTTCTTCTCTTTGGATGGGTTTGAGATTTCTTGATGATGCCAAGAGAAAAAAGCACAATGAGCACACATTTTATTGCTAACTGAATTAAAATACAAACTATGCCATCACCTCTGTGAAACTCTCATACTCCACACATGCTCTCTATGCCACAGTCACTGCCTTGGACTATAAATATGTTTATTATAATGTGATTTCCCCCTCCTACCACTATTACCCATCCACAAGATTTTCATTTGTGTTTCTCCAGCAATAAATGTTGAGAGGATTCAAGGGCAAGGACGATGAGAGGCAAGCTCCGAAAACTCCAATAGGGAAGTGTGCAAGTGAGACAGGACAAAGGAGGCACATAACTTGAGGTGTGTTAGTTACCAAGGGTTGTCACCATGGGAAGCTAGATCTTAATCATATAGATATAGAGCACACTGTGCTATTCTACCTGAGAAATGGGGAGCCAGGGCCCTTGGTCCCCCAAGCCCCGTAAAGTGTTGGTGGAGAGCTACCTTGGAGGTAGTAACTCTCTGCTGGTCTGCCATGCTCCATCAAAAGAAGGATGTCTGATGATTGGAGGAAGTCCAAAGATGACCAGAGGAAGTCTAAGGAAGATGGAAGTCAGGGAACACTCATAACCACAGGCACATAGTTGTCTGCCTCTGGAGATGCTGCCCCCTTAGCCTCAGGTGTGTTGATAATGAGATCCAAGTACCAGTGTATCAGGCACTAATAATTTGTGTTCAGATACATAATGGAACAGTGACCACCACAGTCAGGATGAGAAACAGGCACAAAGGGAACATCAAGAAGCCTCAGCTCAGAGCCTTTCTGCAGACACAGGTCACACAAAGCCACAGAGAGGAAATTCATCCCACAGACTTCCCTTTGTGTTGTCTGGGGTGTCTGTCCCACTAGGTCCCACATCTGTTTAATCCCAAATAAACATAGAGGCCTACATTAACTATAAACTGATTGGCCTATTAGCTAAGGCTTCTGATTAACTCTTATAACTTATATTAGCCCATAATTCTCGTCTGTGTTAGCCACGTGGCTTGGTACCTTTTTTTGGCAAGGCATTCACATCTTGCTTCCTCTGTGTCTGGATGAGGACTGCAGACTGAGTCTTTCCTCTTCCCAGAATTCTCCTATTCTCATAGCCCCGCCTCTACTTCCTGCCTGGCTACTGGCCAATCAGCATTTTATTAAAATACAAGTGGCAGGATAAAAGACCATTCATTGCCCCACAGCACCTTTGCATGGGGACTATCTGATAGTTTCTTTTCTGTTTCTGTGCTAAAACACTCTGACCAAGATTACAGTCCATCATTTCAAAGGCAGATGCAGCAGCCGGAGCTTGAGGCAGCTGGTCACACTGTAGCCACAGTTAGGAAGTAGAGAGCACAGTTAGGATGAATGCATGCTTGCTGCTCAGTTCCCTTTCTCCATCTTTTACAGTCTGGGGTCCTCCTACCTGGGGAATGGTGCCAGGGTGCCATGCTTCAATTAATATAATTAGGGTGGTCCTCCATGGTCAAATCCAGAGGCCTATCTCTCAGGCAATTTTAGATTCTTTCAAATTGGCAATTAAAGCTGGGCAGTGGTGGCGCACGCCTTTAATCCCAGCACTCGGGAGGCAGAGGCAGGTGGATCTCTAGGAGTTCGAGGCCAGCCTGGTCTACAAGAGCTAGTTCCGGGACAGGCACCAAAGCTACAGAGAAACCCTGTCTCGAAAAACCAAAAAAAAAAAAAAAAAAAAAAAAAATTGGCAATTAACCCTAGCTGTCAGAGACTACGTCTTCCTTACTATGGGTCATAGGCTCCTAACAGATTCTCTAGCACACAATGGGCATTCAAGGAACAGGTTTGGATGGCTGATGCATGCATGGTATTTGCCGGAGTGTGTCTTGAAGGATGACTGGGTTACCACGTGCTCTAAAATAAAAAATCAGTCTCCTCACTCGAGGGTTACTCAAATGGTGTGGCTCCACATTGGAAAGAACACAGAACAACCCATTGTCTACAGCTGCTTGCAAAAGATTGCCTTGCACTGAGGTACATTCCGCCTTCCTGTGACTTCTACTCACCCAGCCTACTTTTGCCTTTAGAGTAAACATAACCCTAAGAATGATCACCTCTCCTTCAGGTCACACCCCTTTTGATACTAGGAAGCACGTCTCCTAAGATTTACACAACTCAGTTTTCCTGTCAACATCACATAATAAAGAGTGTTCTGGTTGTTTTTCTATCAGTTATAGAGTTAATGGGGAAGAAAAACCTCAATTGAGAAAATACCTCCATCAGATTGCATGTAGGCAAGTCTGTAGGGCACTTTCTTAATTCATGATCAATGTGAGAGGGCCAAGCCCACTGTGATGGACACCACCCCTGGACAGGAGGTTTTGGGTGTAAAAAAAAAAAATGCAGGCTAAGCCAGTCAAGAGGAGCAAGGCAGCAAACAGTGCTGCACCATGGCTTATGCCTCAGTTCCTGCCTTCTAGTTCCTGCCTTGAGTCCCTGCCATGACTTCCCTCAAAGTCATAAGCTGAAATAAACTTTCTCCTCCCCAAGTTGGTTTTGGTCCTGATGCTTTATCATGGCAGCAGAAACACTAACTAAAACACGTAGACTCATCCCAATGTTTCTGATCACATAGGGATATGTTTTTGGAAACTTCGGTCCAGGAGGTTGGTCTCATCTAAATTTGAATTCAATTTCTGATGGAGCTAGTTGAGTAAATAACTTGGATTTCCTGAACCCCACTCCTCCACCTATGAAACAAAGAGAGTAATGCTTATCTCATGAGAGTCAGAGTGAGTGTTTTAGAATGTTACTCTCTCCCATCGAACCTACTGGTCTTTTCTCCACTATGTTGCTACTAAGTCACATCTCCTTGCATGCCCTGGCTTTGTGAGCCTTCAACCCAAAAGAAAGATGAGACTGGACAAATACTCATGTCACCCAAGCCGCTGCACAGAGGACTGAGTCCAAAGGCAGTCACTTGGGCTCCTCCCCACTCTCCAGCAGCTCAGAGTTAAGCAGCTGCCCTTGTTCCTATAAAAGCCGGAATAAGTAGCACTAGCTTGTTCACCTGCTGAGCAAATGGACTGATTACCCAAGAAAGGAAAGTGTCACCCAAAGAAATCAATACAGATGAGGCTCTGAAAAGGTTGACTGGCTGCCTAGGATTAGATATTGATCTCACTTGTTTTCCCAGTTATTGCTCCGTTCACCACCTGTGGAGGCCACTTCTAATCTCCTGCTAATACCAGACAATACAAAAGAGTTCAGCCCAGAGCAGGCTTGGTGCATGCTACTGGAGGGCATAAAGGTGCTCCCAGGGTTTGTGTCCAAAACAGCACGAGCACAAGGGAAGAGTCCCCCCAACAGCATGTAGCAATTCAAGTTGGGTGGAGGATTTACAAAGAACTAGACACCCAGGCTGACTCTGAAGTAAAGGCATGCCTGCACCACTGCCACACAAAACTCTCAGAGGGCCCCGGAAAAAGTCAGGGGGAAAGAAGGCAGAATTTACAGAAATGTAAATAAACTTATATAGATTTAAATAAGTATCTCTTGGTTTTCTGAGAAGACTTACATGCACATTTAGAACATTCAAAAGAAGATCCCAGAAGCTAGACATGGTAGTCCATGCCTATAATTCCAGCATTCAAGAGGCTGGGGAAAGATCCAAAGTTCAAGAATAGCTTGAGTTAACTCACAAGATCCTGTCTCAGAAAAAAATTAAAGACAAAAACAAGGGAAGGGAAACAAAAGACGAATATTCCATAAGAAAGATGCCAGTGTGTGTACAATGAAATTATAGATTGAAATGCTTATGGATGCAGTACAGACATATTAAGAGAACACTGCTTTGCCTACCAAATTAAAGGGCTCTTTTATTCTGTGATAGTGTTGCATAATAGTGACTGTTCAAAGAAACGAATGGAAAGAATGAATAACTTTCTCTATTTAGTTTGCTATCTTGAAAGATAAAATTCATCATATACTTTGAATCATTAATTCCACATCTAGGAATTACCTGAAAGACATCATTAAAAATGATCCTATCCTATAGCCATACTGATGAATATTTTGCATATCACCATAGAACCTTCATCTGGTGATGGATGGAGACAGAGATAGAGACCCACACTGGAGCACTGGACTGAGCTCCCAAAGTCCCAATGAGGAACAGAAGGAGGGAGAAGATGAGCAAGGAAGTCAGGACCAAGAGGGGTGCACCCACCCACGGAGACAGTGGGGCTGATCTATTGGGAGCTCACCAAGGCCAGCTGGACTGTGACTGAAAAAGCATGGGATAAAACTAGACTCTCTGAATATGGCGGACAATGAGGGCTGCTGAGAAGCCAAGGACAATGGCACTGGATTTTGATCCTACTTCATGTTCTGGCTTTGTGGGAGCCTAGCCAGTTTGGATGTTCACCTTCCTAGACCAGGATGGAGGGGGGAGGACTTTGGACTTTCCACAGGGCAGGGAACCCTGACTGCTCTTCAGACTTGAGAGGGAGGGGGAGAGGAGTGGGGGGAGGGGGAGAGGAGTGGGGGGAGGGGGAGAGGAGTGGGGGGACGGGGAGAGGAGTGGGGGGAGGGGGGAGGAGTGCGAGGCTGGGAGGAGGCGGAAATTTTTTTTTCTCAATAAAAAAAAAGAAAAAAAATGTGTGCAAAGCTTTTCTGAAAGTTACAAGGCATTTCTCTCCTTCTGGAGATATAAAACTGGAAGAGATGGAAAGGGATCTGTAACCCAGATGGAGAAGGCATTGCAGTAAACACTCATGATCTCCTTCTCGTATAGTGGAGAACTCAAGCCTGCCTCGGTAGGGGGGGAGGGGGGAATATAGCAAGGCCAGGAGACCCTTTACCTATCATTCATCATGAATGGCCATCACTATGTTCCTTCCCTCCCTCCCTCCTTCCCTCTCTCCTTCCCTCCCTCCCTCCTTTTCTGATGCTTGCAAATCTGAATACATTACTCCCAATTGCTTCTCCAGCCCCATGTCTGCATTATGGCATGCTTCCCACTATGATGACAATGGACTAAACCTCTGAAACTGTAAGCCAGCCCCAGTTAAATCCTTTTTTTATAAGAGCTGCTGTGGCCACAATGTCTCTTCACAGCAAAAGAACAGGGTTTAATATGTGCTTCCTCTGATAATTTGGTGTCATGATGTACTTACTGTAAGAATTCTAGAAAGCTAGCCCTAGGACCACTGGGGCAAAATACCTTCAAACTAACTACTGCCACACCAACACCAGTCCTTTGGTACCTTTGCTACCTGCTTCCCAATGGGCTAAAGGTGGTGGGGTTGAATGGGGACCTTTAAGTGGTGGGGACTAGTGGGACACTAGGGGGAACTGTCCTGTCCTGGGGTGAGTTGCTGTTATAAATGCCTAAGCCTGCCTCTAAATCACTGTCTCTGTTCTTGTTTGAAGTGTGATCACATGCTCCACCATTGCTATCTGCCATGATGCGATGCAGCCCAGAAGCCCTCACCAGAACTGAGCCAATATAGCTGTCATGTGCCCTTGAATCTGCAAAACCATGTGTGAACTAATCCTCCCTGCTTTATCAATAGCCTTCTTGGGTAACTCACAACAATAAGAAAAGTTGAGCAATACATGAGTAGGCCCAAGTTCAAGGCTGAGTACTACAGTCAAAACAGTGTGACAGCAGGGGCCAGATGGTGCAGATCACTGGCCAAACGAAAACCAAGAATAAGCACTAAAACAAGGCTCACCTGGTTTTTCAAAGTGCAAGAGTAATTCAATAAAAAAAATACAGCCTTTAGCTGGGCGGTGGTGGTGCACTCCTTTAATCCCAGCATTTGGGAGGCAGAGGCAGGTGGATCTCTGTGGGTTCAAGGTCAGTCTTGAGGTCTACAAAGAGCCAGTTCCAGGACAGGCACCAAAGCTACAGAGAAACCCTGTCTCAAAAACTAAAAAAAATATATATATAGCCTTTAGACTAATGATCATGTTGAAGCTGGAATCCATAAGTACACACACACACATACACACATACACATACACACAAAAACCTAATTCTCATACCTTATGTGAAACATCACTTATATGAAAAAGCAGTTCATAAGAAGAAACTTAAAGCATAACATTGAAAAAATTTTTAAAAAAATAGAAGAAATATTTGGAGATCTATATATAACACAGTCCATAAAAGGAAGACATGATAAGTCAATAAGACAAGATAAAATTAAAGCTTTGCTCCATGAAAGACCATGTGATGAGGATAAAAAGACAAATTACAGAGGAAAAGAAAATATTCACAACTGATACACCTGACAGAGGACTTATCTGTAGAATGTATAAGTAGTGCTATCAAATCAAAAATAAAGAGAAAGCAATAACAGCATGAGGATATGAGACCTATGCCCAGCACCCACCTAAATAGCCAGGTGTAGTGGTGCCCATTTATAATCCCAGCTCAGAGACAGGAGGATGGCCCTGACTGGCCCCACTGGCCAGTCAGGCTAACTGCAACAGAGAACTCAGGGCCAATGATAACTACTGCCTCAAAAAACAAACAAGCAAACATGGTAGCACAGACCTTTGTTCCAGCATTGGGGAGGCAGAAGCAGGCAGATCTCTGTAAGTTAGAAGTCAACTTAGTCTCCATAGTGAGTTCCAGGACAGCTAGAGATATACAATGTGACCCTGTCTCAAAAAGAGAAAAAAAAAAAAAGAGGGGAGGCTAACTCCTTAAGGTTGACTTCTAGCCTCTACAAACAGATGCCCACACATGTGTGCCCATCCCTAATGCCCCATACATACATGTGCACACATTAATAAGAATGATTATAATAGTAATAATAATAAGTGAATAGAATAAATGCACTGCAGTTAGAAAATAATACACAAATAAACATTTCACTACTTGGACATTTAGATGACTATAAGCCCATAAAAATGCCTAACATCCTTAGTCATTAAGGAACACAGTCTGAAAACATAATGAGATTCACTGCCTACATATCAAAATAAATGAAACTTTAAAACAGAAATGGTTGTCACTGCCAAATGTTGGGGAATATTAAGAGGGGGCAGATCACTGTTTTATCCTTCTTAGTACAAATATAAAATAATCCAGGTAGTCTGAAAAATAGCTTAGCAACTTCAAATAAAAAACTATACATGTAACTACCATATGACCCAGCAATTCAACTCCTTGGCATTTGTCCCAGAGAAATGAAAATATGTTTACATAAAAGTATGTATGCAAATGATTCTAGCTGTTTTATTCATAATAGCTAAAAACTAGAAATAATCCTGATGCCCTAGAGTGAGTCCATGAGTTCTCAAGCTGTGATACAACCCTACTGTGGTATGAATGTTTGTGCCCACGCCAACAAGATGATGGTCTTGGGAGCTTGGCTTTGAGGAGGTGATTAGGCCATGTGTGGGAGCCAGTGGCTAGTGTACTTACTGAACAAACTACCAGAGTAGTAGCTAGTCTTTTCTGCTATGTAAACAACAGCAAGAAGAGATGACTTAAAAGCCAGAAATCAGACATTTAAAATCAATACCAAATCAACATTGATTTTAGACTTTTCACTCCAACCGTGAAATATTTCTTTTGTGTACAAGCTACCTATTATATGGAATTTTGTTAAAGCAATCCATAAAGAAGGCAATACAAAATCATGGATTTGGCGTCAAGAAGGGAATGAACTATTGATACATATAATGTAAGTGAATCTCTAGAGTTTTATACTCCATGAAAAACTCCATTCTAAAAATATATGCTATACAATTCTGTTTATATAGCACTATTAAAAAACAAAATCTACAGAGAACAGAGAGTAGGTGTCTGTAGCACAAGTTCCAATTGGTCTTAATCATAAAAACCTGAAGTCAGATATTGGGGGCAAAAGCTGAAAACTCAGAAAAGCAGAGCAGCTAGCCACTAGAGTGCTGACATCTAACAAATCCTCAGACCAAAAAGAGGCTGAGCTCCTGTCTCCTCCCACCTTATGAATATCACTTCCTGTCTGTCTGTACAGACTTCCAGAACTCTATGGTTAACCAGTAGCTAGCTCAGCTCTCAGATCTTCAGGTAAGCTTTATTTGTTAGAGAACAAACAAGATATCACCATACTTCCTCTTTTTTTGTCTAAAATAAAATAGGTTATAACTAATAAGATAAACTATATACAATAAGTATAATTAACTATATACAATATACATAGGCAATAAATACATCAACAATTTCTAGTCCTTAAACATTTGATAAAATTAGAGAAAATACTCCATTATCTCTTCTATTTTGGTGAGTCCCAAAGATTGTACCTAATTCACCTTCTATCCTAATTTACATTGCCAAAACTATCTTGCAATGTCTCTCAACCTTATATATTTTAGACTTCTTTAGTGAGTTTATTTTCTGAATATGTTAATAAGGAAAACTATACCTATAAGGTCTTTAACTCCATCAAAGACCCAAGAAGGAAATAATATTATCTGAGTAAGCAGAAAGTGCAAGCAAGGAACTTCCAAATGTGAGAAATGATAGAAATGGCTGGCTGCCTGTACATTCACCCAAGGCTCCTCTGAAATGTTGGGATATCCATCTTCTGTCTACAGCCTAGCATATCTGACAGACTTTTCTGTGAAGCAGGATATTCTGAAGGGCTGTCCTACACTGTCTTGGCAAAGTTTGGCAGTCCATACTTCATACACTGCTTGTCCAATTTGGACAGCATACTGTTAGCAGTTGAGGCAAAGGCACTTTCTTGTCCAGTGGCTTACTTTTGCCACAAAAAAAGCAATCTCTATATGAAGTTTCTTTGATGCCCATCATCTTCTCTGTAATAGATTGGTGCTACCAGGAATAGACATGTATCATTGTCATTTAAAAAAGGAGAGCTTGTGTAACTGAAACATCTTAAATGCTATATTCTGAAAATCTCTGAATTGTTTGAAGATGATCTGTCAATCTAAAATATATCTCTGTTTGGCCTTGAAAACATACCTAATATGACTATAAGTTCAAATATAATAGGTAGCTAATTATTAACCTGCATTTCCTGATTATCCTAAATAATAACTTTCAATGACTTATATTGTTAAATGAGCTGTATAGGTACAATACCTTGAACAAAATTAGAAACATATGTGTAGTATGTTCTAACCAAAATAACCTTAATTTATTTTCAATAAACAAAAGTCTCTATCAATGTAAAATATTTAAAACTAGTAGTTGCCTTTTTGGTTTAAATGTATATTCAATAATCTACCTTTTATCATATTTCTATATCTCCCCTTTTTCTTTTTAGAGTAGACTCAATAATCTACCTTTATATTCTATCATATCTGTATCCCCCTTTTTTTCTTTTCAAAACAAGAACTCTGAATCTAATCTCCTTTGCTCAACTTTCTTCCTGACCATAACCAATAACAACTTGTAACCAACCCCATTAAACAGTGATAAATATCCATAACCCAATGAAAGACAAAAACCACCCACCCCACCTCATAGGAATATGAGTGTTATGTTCTTAAATTTACTTCTGCTGTCTGGGAGCAATAACATCTTTAGGGGATTCTGAAAAGAAAATTTTTGGTTAATTGTCAAGTCCTGGGACAGGTAGCTGCCTCATTTGTTGTCTTGTCTCTGTGTAATGGGAAAGTGCAGGGCTTGTCTCAGTTCTTAACTAGAGTAATCTGAGGCTAAAAATTGTCCAGAGAAGTTTTTAGCTCAAATCCAGTCTTTAGGTGATGGTTTGTCAACTTAGTGGCATTATCATTGTCCGGCGGAATCATCGTTGTGGGGCCTTATCAAAAGTCATGGTTAAGCATGGTCATGGTTCACTGAAGAAAGCGTAAGCATTTTAAATGTCAAATGAAGCAGATCTCAAAGAGGTTGAGGGACCATAATTTGATATGTACTTTCAGAGTACAAAAACTTAATTTCTGATAGAATATCAAACCTGAAATCATTTACAGAAAGCTAGACAAAGTCTTTTTATAGAATCAGTTAGTACTCTACACGACCATTAATATCATGATATAAAGTTTTATATATATTGATATCATAAATTTTGAGATAATATTTATACCTTCAGAAAAGCTGCTAAAGAGTCAAAATAAAACCAAAAGATTATGAGATTAGTGGCAAATAGTCCCTTAATTTGGGGGTTTTTTATTTTTTATTTATTTATTTTTATTTTTTTGGTTTTTCTTCTGTCCTATATCAGGTGGCTAGTCTAACATGAGACAGAGATTTGGGATTTTACTTAACAAGCATGTTTGGGTTTAGAGAAGGAGAAAGCCACACTCCAACTCTAAAGTCAGTTTTAATTTTTAATTGGACTGGGACTACAAAAAGAACACTTGTGTTACAGGTCTGTAGTGAAAACCAGAAACAAATATTGAAGATTTATGAAATTTTATCCTGTTGGAAATGTGATACACTAATAAGCCAATTTATTCTTTTTCTTGGAACATTTCTCTGGGTGATTTATCCTTTTTCTTCACAGGTCTCATTTCTCTAGTGGTCTTCAGATTCTTTAGTTGGATGCTTTCATTCTCCTGAAAAGACAAAATAAAACCCTGTTCCAACCCTAACTTTTGTGAGGCTCACTTTTGGCAAGTTATGACTGATCAAACTAAAAGCATTTGTTAGTTTTATAAGTTAGTTTAGATTGAATGTTCATGCTGTTTGATGAATTATCACCTCTTCTAATCAAGAGGTCTTCTTGTTCTGGTCTCTCCTGTGGTGTGGGAGGTCCTTCTGTCTATGTGTTGCTATTATTGGTTAATGAATAAAGGACTGCCTTGTGTCAGTGCAGGGAATAGAGGTAGGTGGGGAAATCTAGGCTGACTGTTGAGAGAAAGGAGGTGGAATCAGAGAGAAGGAATGGAGCTGCCACTGGATACAGACATGCTGAAACTTTGCTGGTAGGCCATGACCATGATGCACAGATTGACAGAGATAGGTTAAATTAAGATGTAAGAGTTAGACAAAAAGAAGTTAAAGCTAATGGACCAAGCAGTGTTTTAATTAATACAGTTGCTGTGTGATTATTTCAGGGTTAAGTGGCTGGAAACCAACAAGTAGCCTCCTTACTATACTCCTTAAATTTTTGTCTTATCTTCTATAGCTTTCTATCATCCAGAGCACTATGGATTCTTACAACAGACATTAGGTTCTTTAATTGATCGGGGAAGGAGTTTCCTCAACAGTGACAGGAAACAAATGAACTGAATTTGGCATGAAGGCCTGAGAGAGGCCCCTCAAAATGTTTCCCGATGGCAAAGGGTTATCTTCACTATCCCTTGTTGATCTACATTTATAAGTCAAATGCCTGCCCTTGACACATCTTCTGCATAATCCAGAAGGGAGAGATGTTCTGTTTAGATTATGCTTAGAAAAAAAAAAACATTGTTTCTAGGAATTCCCTGTTTGCAATCCCTTTTAAGGTGACCTTGTTTACCTCAATTGGAAAAAAAATCTTGACATATTAATTTTTCTTCAGACTGCTAGAAATCACCTCCCTTACCCAAGCATCATCATGGTCATGGGATTCAATATTGATTATATCTCAGATCCAATCCTCCAGGGTGCTGATCTTGCCTTTAATGGCCTAATTACCTGTTTACATTGTGCATTAGCATCTTCAAAAGCCAGAGATTCAACTATTATTTGTCTAGCTTCTGAATTTGTTATCATTCTACTTACTGCTGAAGTCAATCTTCATAAGAAATCCATGAAGGTTTCCTTGGAGCCCTGTATAACTTTAATAAATGATTCAATTTTCTTTTCTATTTTTTCAATTCTATCCCAAGCATTCAAAGATGCTGTATGGCATAAAGCCAGGGTTTGGTCACCATATATAGACTGCCTTTGTACATTATCATAAGTTTTCCTTCCAAGAAGCTGGTCTTGGAAGATTTCCATACCTCTAGCCCTACATCATTGTTCAACAGTCTAAGCCTCATCTTTCCACCATGTCCTCCATTGTAATTGAGGACCAGACTCCAACACTGCTGTAACCAAGTCTCTCCAGTCTTAAGGGATAATTCTATTACAAGTTGACCACGAGTTTAAAATCTACTTCAAAAAATTTGTATGAATGTCATATGAGACTATCATGTCCTTGAATCTCCTTAAATTCAACATTTCCACAGGAGTCCATTCAGCTCTTGCACAGCCTTAGGGATATCTATCAATTGGCAGTTGTTCCTGTGAGGTGACTGGATAAATTAAAGTTGGTTGTTTGAAAACCTTAGGCTGTTCCTCTCTAACCTTATAATGCAATGCTGAAACTCATTCTCCTTTAAATTCCTCTGTCTGGATCTCAATATCTCTATGAACTGTTTTAATAAGTTTTTCTAATGGCTGTATCTTGGCACTCATATCAACCAACTTTTTAAAGGATAAACTAAGAATTATCAAACCAACAAAATGATAACTAACATTATGTCAATCCCAGCTAAGTTGATTATCCCTTCATTTAATTGTTTTAAATTTAAACCATGCATTGTGTAATCATACAGAGATTTAACTCTCTCCATTGTAATAGTGTTTCTCAATTTTTAACATGGGAAAAAAACTCCCTCTTTTAACTAATTCCTCCTTTTAAGAATTAAGGACAGGCTCCAAAACCACAGAGAAACCCTGTCTCGAAAAAACCAAAAAAAAAAAAAAAAAAAAAAAAAGAATTACCAATTGTCTCACCAAATCTACTGTCAATGACAGTGAAATATAAGGCTACATAGCACTTCTGGTCAGAGAACACAGGCAGTGCATAGCCTGACTGAGGACAGCTGCAGCTGCTAGCATGTAGCTCTGCGTTGACAGTGTGTGATGGTTGCAACAACAGTAGAAACCTGACGTAGGTGTCAAGGCAGTTACCTAGTGTGGCAGCAGTCTGAGAGGGGTTGGTGGGGAGAAGGAGCTGGCTGTCTGAAAAGCACACACAGGGGATCTTGTGGAAGAACCACATGTGGTGGGAGTGTGTGGCAGGAGCTGCCTGAAGGCAGAGCCAGCCAGTCTAAAGCAGGTAAGTCTGCCTGCAGCATTTGGAAACCAGGGTCCTCTGGAGTTTTGAGTCTGTGGAGTTTGCTGCAGAAAGACTGCAAGAAAAAAATTTCAAACTCACTCAGAGGCTTGGGAGAAATAGAGAGAAAAACTTAGCTGGTGAGGTGGTGACTCTGGAAGGAGCCCTTTGTGCAGCTCCAGCCTGTGCCGGTGGCTTTAAAGCCACAAACAAGTGACTTTTTTGTGAATTCATGCCCCAAAAGTTGGGCACCAGATGTAGCATGAGTTCTAATTGGTCTTAATAATAAAAACCTGGAGTTGGATATTAGCAGGTGAAAGCTGAAAGCTTAGAGAAGCAGAGCAGCCAGACACTAGAGTTCTTACCTCTATGAAATCCTCAGACCAAAAAGAGGCTGAGCTCCTGTCTCCTCCTGCCTTATGAATATTCCTCTCTTCATCCAGCCGTATCATTCCCTATCTGTACAGACCTACAGACATTTATGGTTAACTATGGCTAGCTCAGCCCTCTTATCTTCAAGCAAGCTTTTTTTGTTAGAATACAAACAAGATATCACCATAGGTGCTAGGGCTTAAGGAGGTAGTAAGGGCATGTGAGGAGTGGATGCAGTTATATGAAGATGGTAGGTCTTTGTGGTGTAAGCAGCTGCGTTGTCAATTGGATGGCTATCAGAGTCCTGACTGTGGCACACTGTGAGGTATTTTCATGGGTAAAGAGAACACTGGTTCCTTTTACTATCTCCAATCCATGTACACGAGTCTATAACTACCTCGAAATTAAAATTACAATTTGAAAAGTGAAATGAAAGGCTATGATAGAAATCATGGTGTTTCAGTTCCAAGCTAAGGTTTAAAGACCCTTTGGGTTTTCCATTCCATCCCTCCCTAGACACCACATGAACAAGCCTGGGCTAGATGCACAGCAAGCGGGTTCCATGGGAAGTAACCATCCCAAGTGATGCCCTCAAAGGACCAGTATGACTGGACCAGCATGGTAGTCAACTGTAAACACATGACTGATCCCAGTAGAGACCAGGAAAACAGTCAGGTAGACCCTGCTAACTCATTTACATATCTCAGAACCAATTTACTGGTTGTTATGAAGTAATGTATAACTGAATTGAGCATCTAATGAGCACCAGTAAAAATAATCTAAGCCCCAAACAGAGAGACGGCATAAATCCCTTGGGCCCACTGGTAAGGAAGCAGTAGGTTCACTTCATAAGGAAGACAGTGTGTGGGCCTGGATCTTTGATAAACACAGCATCTCAGCAATCATCATCAGTTACTACTGCTGACTCCAGCAGAGAGGACTGTCAAAATACCCCCTTCTGCTCTTAAAAGCCTCACAGAAGAACTGCCCAGACAGTTGACCTCCATTTCAAGGCCACACAGTCCCTATCAAGAGCTGAGTTCGTGTAGAGAAGTGTCTTAGGGCTTCAATGTCAACCTATCATCCAGGTCTGTAAGCGCTGCCCTTGACTCAAGCCTCTCCACTCAGAAATGAAGGGATCACACTGTTTGGACTCCAGGAACCTGCCTCTATGAAATTGCATGTTGACATTCAGCCACAGCCCTATCCCATCAGTCTTTAAAAAAAAAAAAAGTTCCATGAAACCAACACTGTCCCAACTCTATGAGGGGTCAAGGATTTATCTAGAATGAAAATCTATGGGAGGCATTGCTCTCTGTCTTTCTGATCAGGAAGAACAATGCCATCCTAAACAGCCCCTTGGTTCTTTCCCGGCCAGGGGAATGCTGTCACTTACATGACCTGTCTAACTAGATCAATTCCAAATTGAGGCAGGAAAGAAAGATGAGGGAAATTATGGGGGCCTGAGAAGAAGAGGAGGCCCTGAGAGTAAATAACCCAGCACAATTAACATTTACAGTGAAGGCTGCTGACATAGAAACAAGCATTTCTTTCATAGACAACAATTAAATAAGAATATTAAAATAGCCATAAGCCAGGCAGAAGACCTGAGTGCATATGATTGGGAAGGGCCTCACACCTCTCCTGGACATTGTCTCTCATAAGCAAGACTACTGAGTGTCCCTCTATCCGGAAGGATCCAGCTGCAGCCTGTTTTTGTAAATAAAGTCTTACTGGAACACAGCCTACTCATTAGTCTGCTATTGCCCATGCCTGCTTTCACACACAATAGCAGAATTAAGTAGCAATGGCAGAGACTATGTGTTCCCTAAAATCTTTATTGTGTTTTCTTTGAAGAAAAAAGAAAGCATCCCTCTATCCGGAAGGAGCACTACCGGGCTCACCTATGAAGTTGGACAGGGCTTCTTGGAAATGCACATTTCCACACTCTAGCTCAGACTTAGCAGGTCAGGCTCTAATGGGCTGGAGGTCTGAACCTGCATTTTTACCTCTCCCACAATGTACTCCCAATGTTCGGTGAAGTTCATGAACACTAGCCCAATCAGTAGCAGTTAGCCATCTCCTGCCCATAGTATCAGCTCTGATGAACGCTAAGGAATAAATATCCAAGATTCCTTGTTCCTTAGTTGTGATAACACTGAGGCATACTTCACAGTGGTTCCCAGCAGAGCTGACCCCACTGGCCTTACACACAATAATAATGTGCTAAATTATGCTCCCTTTCACTGTCTGTCCCCTGTCACTGTGTCACTGTCCTGATCGTCAGTCTACAGGTAGTTTCTGGGATTGTTTCCTGAATTAACCACTTGCCTTTGAATTGTTATCCCAACGGCTACTTCTGGGATTGCCTTTAACTATAAGAGGACAGAAGCCACAGGTACTGAAATAATGATCAATGCAGTTTCTATTTTTTTAATGCTACGTGTATAATAATTTCCATGCTTCTATTGGGGATTAGGTTCTAGGCCATACTCAAAATAGGAAGGAGACTGAGAGGGGTTGAGTTATAAGTATTAATCAGGAATGGCTCCCACCTAGGAAGAGCTAACAATTAGTTACGGGCAGGAGAACTGGCCTCTAACAATGCAAAGAGCTAGAGATAAGAAAGGTAGGGGCTGGAGGATGTAGCTAGACAGCTTTGGGTCTCCAGGTTTAATACCTGGATTTATAGTCAGTCAGCAAGCTGGGGGCAGCAAGGCTTGTGGAGTACTTTTCACAGGCCATTATCAGCTGAATTACCTTCATAGCCGCTGTCTTAGCTAGGATTCTATTGCTGTGAAGAGGCATCATGACCACAGCAACTCCTATGAATGAAATCATTTCTTTGGGGTTGGCTTACAGTTCGAAGGTATAGTCCATTATTGTCATGGTGGGAAGCCTGGCAGCAGGCAAGGCAGACATGGTACTGAAGGTACTGAAGAAGTAGCTGAGAGTTCTACATCTGGATCCACAGGCAGCAGGAAGACACTGGGACTAGCTTGGGTTTCTGAAACCCCAAAGCCCACCCCCTGTAACACACTTACTCCAACAAGGCCCCACCTTCAAATTGCCACTCCCTATGAGTCAATGAGGGCATTTTTATTCAAACCACCACAGCAGCCCTATATGCTAAGTGGGGATAGAGTCATCTTCATTCGTTCTGTTTTTCAGATAAGTCTACTAGGCCACAGAGAGCTACAGATTTGTGAAAGTCAGGTAAAAGAAACTAAGTCAGAGAGACCACAACCCCCTTCTTCTGCTAGTCTCTGTCATCAAGGGTTAATTTGGAGAGTGAAGTTAGCCAAGATTATTTTCTGCTAGAAATTTCTTTGGCCAAGTTACACTGATAATTTCTTCTGTAGAACATTGATGGTTCCCTGGTCCTAGGCAGCTCTGGAGTCAAGAATGTCTACCAAAGAAAAGATTCCCAAGGGTTCAGTTTTAGCCCAGTGTCCACCCCAACACATCTCCAAAGTCTGTGTATTCAAACTCCGTACCCACCCTATTCCAAGCTTGTTGTGGTCCCACTACTATCCAATGAACACAACTTCACCCCCAAGAGAGTCAAAGGAAGAACAGATTTTTGGTTTCCATAGCAACACAGCCAGGTTCATAAAGCAGTAAGATCCTGCCTTTGCAGACAGCTCAGTAGAACCGTCAGTGGCCAAATCAATTTCAAGTCAGTCTCTGAGGTTAATTTTCCTACAGGTTTGTCTGTGAAGAAGCCCTCAACGAGGAAGGAAAGGTGAGCTCTCAGGCCCAATCCACACAATGAATCCAGGACCAAATTCAATGATCTGTCCTTCCCCCAACTCAAGCCTGAGGGCGTCAGCCTGGATATACAGCCTGTGTTTAATAAGGAGTTCTTTAATCTATGAATACATTATAAACTACAGAAGAAGAAAGATGAAAACTTCTACCAACAGAGGATGGGGCTTTTCCACATCTCCTCTCATCCTCAGTCCCTGGGTTAAAGCAAAATCACCCCGAGAGGCACCAGCAGAGTAAGTTGGCAGGCTGTCAGAAGCCATTGGCCTCTGGTCAACTCCTAATTTGGAGGGAGTTTTGGAAACTTCCTAAGACTTGTCAGAGCGCATGCCTACACTATCCAGTAAGATTTTATCCCAGCTTAGCCTGCTCATCAGTTGCTCAGGTGGTGTGGGAGGTCCTTCTTTCTATGTGTTGCTTGTATTGGTTAATGAATAAACAAACTGCCTTGGCCTTTTGATAGGGCAGAACTTAGGTAGGTGGGAAGGAGGAAACAGAACTGAATGCTGGGAGGAAGAAGGGCAGAGAGAGAGAAGCCATGGATCCTCCGCCTGAGATGAATGCTGCCAGTTAGAATCTTTCCCGGTAAGCCACTGCCGCATGGCAATATACAAATTAATAGAAATGGGTTAAATCAAGATGTGAGAGTTAGACAATAAGAGGCTAGAGATAATGGGCCAAGTAGTGATTTAATTAATACAATTTCTGTGTGGTTATTTCAGGGCTAAGCTAGCCGGGCGACTGGAACAAACAAGCAGGCCTTCACCCTGCAACACTTAGGAGTGTGAGAAAGAAAGTGACCAACTTGGGCAATGAAGTGAGATCCTGTCCAGAAATAAAAGCAAAAAGAGTGGTGGGGTGTGGCACAGGGGTAGTGTGTTTGCCCTGCATGCCTGAGACCTAGGTCAGCCACCAAATTGTTACTATCTACCAAGTGACCCAGCTATTCCACACCACACATTTAAACAAAGGACCACAATTAACATTTCACAGAAAATACTTGTACAATAATGTTACTGTGGGCAGCACTCTTCACAATAGCTTAGTTATGGGACCAACCTAGGGGTCCAACAACAGAGGACTAGAATAGAAAAGTCTGCCAGATTTACATAATTGAATTTTTTCCATCCATAAAGAATGAAGCTATGACATTTGCATGAAAATGGATACAACTAGGGATCATCATATTAAATTAAATCTCAGAAAGATAAATATTATATGTTCTCTCTCATATATGTTTACCAGATTTCATATTGATACATAAAATTATATGTGTCCATAAGACATGAAAGTTGAAATTAACTCTAGGGGAACGAAGACTAATGGAAGGAGGCAAGGGGAAGCAAAGGGGTAGGGCAGAATATGCCCTACATACATTGTACACTTGTATGATAGCTCAAAAATGCATTTTTAAAAGGAAAACAACAGGAGAAAAAGCTCTCACAATGCAAGAAAAAGAAAACAACACAAACAAAAACCCCACAGTACATTGCCCTCCCCAAGCCTTCTCACACATACTAAAAGATTTCCTTTCTCCTGGGCTGGGGTTCCAGAGAGACAAAGCTACTCCGTAACTGCCCAAGGCTTGTCTAGAAGCCTATACTCTCCCATCCCAGTGAAGCTGTTGGCTCTCCAGATAGATTTGGGACATCTGTGACAATGCTGCTCAGAGAGGAAGTGACCCTACTGTGTTCAAGACCAAAGAGAAGAGAGAATAGTAGTTGCTACCCTTTAATTGAGTCATTAGGATCAATGTGCTGAGGACTTTATGCATATTCCATTATTTGATCTTTACAACAGTCCTGAGAAGTAGGGGTTCCTCTCCCCACCCCCGGCACGGGTTAAAAAGAAAGTTCAAAAAAGCCAAGGAGCTCATCCAGCATTTCAGAGCTGACTTGAACACAGATCATCTACAAATCCATTGTAGCCAATCTTGACAATGAAAGAGAAAGGGAAATGTAAATTGCAAAGGCAACAGCCCATGCCTGCCTTCCCCATGCAGGGAATTGTTTAAATGGCCTCCCTGGTAGAAGGAGACACAGATAGGAAAATGCTCCCTGTTTTCAGTGACAGGTCAGAAGCTACCCTGAAATTTCAGCCCCTTTAATGTTCCCTTTCCAAAGAGGATATAAATATCAAAAGCACCCAGGGTAGAGAGGAAGAGCAACATTGCAATGTTTACCTGTCGATATTTTGGAAAGGATTTTATTAGTCTGGCTATTTTTGCCTGATTGTATATATGTGTACCATGATCACACCTGGTGCCATTGGAAATCAGAAGGCATCAAATCCCCATTGTGGCTTCTGGGAACCAAGAAACCCGTGTAACTTCCCAGAGGAAAAGAACATGAGGAGTAACCCAAGACCTGGGAGTTGGAGGGAATCTACACAGAGAGAGCTGGGAGCCTGCAAAAGGAATGAATCTGTTTGTCTGTCTGCAAGTTGAAGCTATGAATGCATCTCACCTTCCTAGGCCATCAGACTTTTTTGCAGCTATGCAGGAACATGTGAGTATGTTCTAGAAATGGATCATAAATGGAAGAGGTATGTGCAGCCTTTTAGAAGGTTCTGTGAAAACTTCCTGCCTGTGTCTCCCATGTTCTTTTCTCCTGCCAGTTAGCTGAGAAAGAAAAGAAGGCAGAGGCCTGCAAAGCTCAGCATTAGAGCAGAGTGAGTCTGCCTCATGGACAGACAGAAGGAGGAAGCCACCCCATGAAACTCACCATCTGTCCATGACTACCAGATGAGCTTCAGGGCCTGGACTCAGGGTTGCCACGCATGTAGCCTGCCAAGCCATGGAGAGATTACAGTCATCATGCCTCTGGGCTGTAAGGAGGAAAGAAACGTGGCCCCTAAAGTTGGAAAGTGATGGAGGTGTTAGAGAAAGGAGTGGTCTACATAACAGAAGATAGGCTATCTGCAGAGGAATTGGGAAAGGGGGTGACTAGATGGAGAATAGCAGGAGCCTGGCTTCTCCCTGTCAAAGAAGGGTGATATAAACGTGAAAGTGTGAAGCTGGGAGTTAGACTGGAATTAGCTTCAATATATACAATATATAGTGATGAATTATAGTCAGAACATTATAATAAATATCTAACAGGGACTAGGGAGATAGCTCAGCCAGTAAGAGCCCAAATTTGATTCCTAGAACCCACATTGAGAAAAATTTAAAATATCTTGAGTTCTTTGTATATTTTGGAGATCAGCCCGCTATCTGATGTAGGGTTGGTGAAGATCTTTGTCCATTCTGTAGGCTGTCATTTTATCTTGTTGACCATGTTCTTTACTTTACAGAAGCTTTTCAGTTTCAGGAGGTCCCATTTATTAATTGTTTATATTTAGGAAGTGGTCTCCTGTGCCAATGTATTCAAGTGTACTTCCCACTTTCTTTTCTATGAGGTTCAGTGTGGTTGGCTTTATGTTGAGGTCTTTGATCCATTTGTGCTGAGTTTTGTGCATGATAGATATGGATCTATTTGCATTCTTCTACATGTTGATATCCAGTTATGCCAGCCCCATTTGTTGAATATGCTTTCTTTTCCCATTTTATATTTTTTGCTTCTTTCTCAAAAATTGAGTGTTGGAAGGGAAAGGAAGAGAAGGGAAGGGAAGGGAAGGGAAGGGAAGGGAAGGGAAGGGAAGGGAAGGGAAGGAAAGGGAAGGGAAGGGAAGGGAAAGGTATTCCAAAACCTGGTCTTTGAGCTGCATGTCTGTATTTGTTCACTCTGTTCAGCAAGCTCAGTGGACAGGATGTAATATCTGGAGTAATTCACAACCCAGGTAAAATGAGCTAAGGAGAGAAGAGTAAAAAAACAGCAAAAGACAACAGAAAGAGAAATACAAGAACTGGGTAGCTGATTTGTGTAGTTGTTGCTTTTTTATTCTTTTTCGCTCTTTACTCTTTCGCTCTTTGGGGGCCCGCTGCCCAGCTCCTAAATAAATCATACATGGAGTCTTATTCTTTCTTATAAATGCCCAGCCTTAGCTTGGCTTGTTTCTAGCCAGCTTTTCTTATCTTAAATTATCCCGTCTATCTTTTGCCTCGGGCTTTTATCTTTCTCTATTTCTGTGTACCTTTCATTTCTTTCTCCGTGGCTCGCTGTGTAGCTAGGTGACAGGCCCCTGATATTCTCCTCTCCCTGTTCTATCTTGCTCCTTCTTCTCCTCCCAGATTTCTCCTCCTATTTATTCTCTCTGCCTGCCAGCCCCACCTATCCTCTTTCCTGCCTTGCTCTTTTATTAGATTATCAGGTGATTTAGACAGGCAAAGTAACACAGCTTCACAGAGTTAAACGAATGCAACAGAAAAGAATGCAACACATCTTTGCATCATAAAAACGAATGTTCCGCGGTATAAACAAACGTAGCATATCTTAAAATAATGTTCTACAACAGATTTAATATGGGGAAAGACATGGTAATGGAGTAAGAGGATGTCTAGAGTGTTTGGAATCTGGGGACCCAGGACCCAATTCACAGTGTCCTCTTGAGGAGTGAAGAATGGTGTAGCAGTCTCTACCCAAAATCCTCCAGGCCCTCGTAATGTTTCCTACACAATAGAGATTGATCCCATGTCTTAGAGCAGTCCTTGACTAATGACTGATGGCTGTGAGGGAATTTATAAATACCCAAACTCATGGGTCTGTCATCTGGGATAAATCCGAGGTCTGTACTTTCCACAGTGCTATGATTTAAATGTATCCCGCCCCCCCAGAAGATCCACGTGATGCATACTTAATTCACAAATTATTATGCTAATAGTGTTGGGGGTGGAGCCTTTGGGAGGTGACTGGGATAAAATAAGGTCCTAGAGGTGGGTCCCTTGATGACACTAGTGGCTTTATAAGGAAAGGAAGGGAGAGCTGAGCTAGCAGGCTTGCTCAGCTGCCCATCATAGAATGCAAGCAAGAAGGCCCTCAGCAAAGATTGAAATGACTTTGGAAATGAAACAGCCCTCCAAAACTCATTTGTTCAAAGTTTGGTCCCCAGTGCTATGCTCAGAGCAAACACAATGAAGCTAGATGACTGTGAGCTGAGATTTCTGGAGCCGTGAGCCAAAATGATCTTCCCCTCCTTTAAGTTCTTTGTGCCTGATACTTTGACGGTGAACTCAGATGGTATACCTAGCCCATTTGTGGCTAACCAACCAAAGGGAATAGAATTAGCCCATCATAGAAACTCCTTCATTCCCATGTTTGCTTCAACACAATTCACAATAGCAAGCCACAGCACCAACACAGGTGTCCTCAGCCCCTGAATGAGAAAGGAAAATACATATGTATGTAAGTGAATATCACCCAGACGCAAGAAAGGTTAAAATTGTGCTGCTGCTCAGCAACATAGAAGAAACTGGAAGATATTTTGCTGAGCATCAGTAAGTCAGGCACAGAAGAACAAAGACAACATTTTCTCATCTCAGAAGAGAGTAGACCAGTGATTGCCATTAGCTGAGAAGCAGAGAGGGCATAGGAATGGGGAGAAAATGGAAAACAGGTGCCAAGATACAGTGTGATGGGGGGGTTGAGCACTGGCATTCTCCGGCACTGGAGGCTGAGGGGGTTTTACAGCAACCTATTAAGTATTTTGTGGGGAGCTAGAAGAAAGGAGTCTGAAGGCCCCAGACACAGCGAAATAATAAGGAGATGGAAATTCTAATTACCCTAATTTGGTCATTACACATTGTATGCATGTACTGAATAAATATGTAGATTGTTCCTCATAAATATGCATAATTACATGTCAACTTGAAAGAAAAATTCAATTTGAGGACAAAACAGGAATAATAAAAGTGGGAGGGTTTTGTGGTTGTTGTCACTGTTGTTTTAATGAGCAGGAGAGGCCCTCGGGAGACATGTTTCCGCTCCTGGGTTTCTCAGCCTCTAGGACTCCATAAACCTGTGTGGGTTATAAACTCCCCAGCTTGCAGTGCTCTGTCATAGCAACTGAAAGCAAAGATACAGGGTGTGTCAGTGCTTCCCCTGTGGAGTTAAGCTCTAGGCTCCGACTGTGGAAGCTGACCTCACAGCCCATCCTTTGCTTCCTGCTTCTCTCTCTCTTTGAACCATCATTTCCCTCTTCAGCTACTTATCTTCCTAGCACTGCACAGTAAACTGTTTGCTCTCGAGTCCTCG
This sequence comes from Microtus oregoni, assembly GCF_018167655.1. NCBI lineage: Eukaryota > Metazoa > Chordata > Mammalia > Rodentia > Cricetidae > Microtus > Microtus oregoni. The sequence continues at coordinate 8,593,825 of NW_024543079.1, forward strand.
ACCCAAGCACTTGTTTGTGTCTTCTACGTGTGACTCCACACTCAGACAGATGGGGATTGAGCAAATAGCTTCCCTCCAGTATTATTCACACCATTCGTGCACAGAGAGAGAGAGAGAGAGAGAGAGAGAGAGAGAGAGAGACCCAGAGGAAGGTTTTCTGTGCTGCTACCCATATAAACCATTAAAATAAGCCAGCATTTCTTTGGCCATGTATCCGAGGGGTCCCAGCTCTGGGGATTCCAAAGTGCCTAAAACGTACAGCCTCACTATTTATTTCACGGCATGCAGCATCCATTTTTGTTTTATCTCCTTCCAGACAGTTGCTTTGTTTTAATGGACTGCTCTTCCGCCTGTGCATAATTCTTCTCTCAATTAAATTCTCCTCGCAGCCCAGCATCACACACGCTGTGCTGTCAGCTCATGACTTTTACATCCTTCCTCGTTCTGTTTATGCAGAGGTTTAATTAACTGTGAATTGCGATGCAGGCGACAGGGGAAAGTCCACCTCCAGGTGGCTGTGTGGCACAGTCCTGAGGGGGAAGGCAGAAGCGTGGTACCATGAGGAAAAGCCAGAAGTCGAAATGAGACCATAAAGGTCTTCAACTTCTCATTACTACTTCTGTTCACAATGTATTTATTCAGTCATGCTTCTGAGCTTGCCATTGTTCTCTGTGTAGGAGGAGTGGGAGGCACACCCAAGCCTTACCCTCACAGGCTTACCGTCTTCCAGAGGAGACAGAGAAGTGTCGTGGCTATCTCAAATCCCATCGCAAAAGGGATCACAAGTGGGTCAGGAACTTGGGAGTGGTTCGACTGGAACACTCTAGCTTGCGGCCTGGGTCTGGAAAAGCCTGGGATAAAACCGGACTCTCTGAACATAGCGGACAATGAGGACTACTGAGAACTCAAGAACAATGGCAATGGGTTTCTGATCCTACTGCACGCACTGGCTTTGTGGGAGCCTAGGCAGTTTGGATGCTCAACTTACTAGACCTGGATGGAGGTGGGTTCCTTGGACTTCCCACAGGGCAGGGAACCCTGATTGCTTTTTGGGCTGAGGAGGGGGGGGGACTTAATTGGGGGAGGGGAAGGGAAATGGGAGGCGGTGGCGGGGAAGAGACAGAAATCTTAAATAAATTTTAAAAAATAATAATAATAATAAAATAAAAAAAGAGGGGCTGGAGAGACGTCTCAGTGAGCAAAGTGTTGGGAATGCGAACATGAAGGCCTGGGCTTGATCACAAGCACCCCTATCAAAAACTGTATATGAGGCATGCCTATCATCACAGCGCCAGGGAACCAAGGACATGAAGATCCTTCAACCTCTCTGTTCAGCCAGTCTAGCCAAATTGATGAAGTCTATACTGAGGAAAATGTCTTGTCTCAAAAAATAAAGCAGAAAGCAATGAAGTAAGATTTCTGATCCGCTGTGGGACAATGGTCTGTACCCTGTCACTTGTATTTTAAATAAATGTTGATTGGCCAGTAGTTAGGCAGGAAGTATAGGCGGGGCAACCAGGCAGGAAGTAGAGGCTGGGCAATGAGAATTTTGGGAAGAGGGAAGTTTCAGTCTGCAGTCATCACCCAGACAAAGAGGAAACCAGACACAGAGCAAGCAAGATGTGACTGCCTCACCGAAAAAGGTACCAAGCCACATGGCTAACACAGACAAGAATTGTGGGCTAATATAAGTTATAAGAGTTAATAAGAAGTCTAAGATACTAGACCAATCAGTTTATAATTAACATAGACCTCTGTGTGATTTCTTTGGGATTTAGCAACTGTGAGAACCAGGCAGGACAGAAACCTCAGTCAACACCAAACTTTGATCTCCATGTATACACACACATGAAGATACATGCACAGAGTATAGACTTTGAATAAACTATCTCACATATTAAACTAATCCTAATGAAACTATTAAGGGTAGACAATAAATTATATGTATTGACACGGAAATGTTTCCATAATATATTGCTACACTTTTTAAAGTGCATCTGAAAGATAACATAGACCATATGATACTTTGGGGGAAGAAAATAAAGATACAGACTTTTGATCCTCAAATGCATGCAAGTTCACATTTTATACTTGAGCAGACAAAGAGACTATATTCTATTTTTAGTGTGTGCAGAAAATTTACAAAGATTAATTAGTGGGTCACAAAGCCAATAAATTTCAAAGAATTGATATCATATGACCATGCATATGAAGAAAATACATTTAAATTGGAAATCAAGAAAATGCCTACTAAAATAAATATCACTTAGAAGCTTTTAAAAAACATTCTTGAGGGGCCCATGGGATACAGGGAAACTCACACCGGAGATTAAGAAGCATTTAAAACTAAGAAGCAATGAAAATACTGCATACTAATCTTTAGGCTAGAGCTAAAGTAGGCTATCACAGAAAAGCATTGCCATAACTCAGCAAAGAAACATAACTTATGCAGTGACAATTTATGATTTGAAGGCGAATAGGGAGGGGCCTTTAGGAGGGTTTGGAGGGAGGAAAGGGAAGAGAGAAATGCTGTAATTAAATTACATCTCAGAAATCAACAACGACAAATAAATACAGCTTAGCCCCAGCTTAGCCTGAGCTGTACCTCAATATTCTCCCACATTCCTAGGAGAAAAAGACTTCCGGTTTCCAGTCACAGGGAAAAAGGCATTTGCAGACTCTCCCGAAGTTTTATGTCTGGTGCTGACATTCTTGCCAATGGGCTGCAAACACAATGTCATGTGTACCTATCTTAACACACCCCAAAGTCCCTTCCGAATCTCTTTCTCTCCTCCCTTCAGGCTCTTGTTCTCTCCTTCCTGCTTATCAGAATGCAGACAAGTTAACTGGGGTGTGACAAAGAATGTGTCTGGTTTTTAACCCCAAGTTTCTGGAAAGGATCTTCAAAAGCTCTGGGAATCTCCTGGGTGGTGGGGGGCGGGGGGGGGGGTATGTTCCCGTAGGCTAACAAGGTGGATCTTGGTGAGAGCCTAGACAGTTTTGAGCTAAGTTGGTCATCAGGAAGGGTAACCCTCTGGTTAGAGGTCTAGGACGTGAAGTCAGAGAAAGATGGACAGGTTGGAGGCCAAGTTTGGTCTCATGGCCAGTGACTTAATCAACAATACCTATGGAATGAAACCCCACCAAAAAGTGCACAGCAGGGCTCAAAGGTAATGCCTGATTGTTCCATCCACTGGTGTGCTAAAGAGTATCTTACACTGACTCCTCAGACAAAGGGGCGGCCTCACCTCTCTACCCCAGCTCCATCGCTTCCTCCCCCCTCTCTTTTTTTCTCTCTCTCACGTGGTTTATTCATGATCTCTCATTGTTCTCTTCCCCACTCGTCTTTTTCCTTTTCCACTTTGTAGTAAAACTTTCATGAAAAGTTCAACACTTGGGCTGGAGAATTGACTCAATGGTTAAGAGTCCTTGTTACTAAGGACCTGGGTTCAATTCTCAGCACTCCGTACAGTGGCTTACAACCACCTGTTACACCAGTTCCAGGGAATCTGAAGGCCTCTTCTGACCTTTGGGAGCACCAGACACATACATGGTACGAATACAAACATGCAGCAAAACACTCATACACATAAGGAAGTAAGTAAATTATTTTTTTCCAAGCTTTTTTGGTGAGTTATGTAAATCATTCTAGCAAATATCAAAGCTCACAAGTCCAGGAAACTCTCAGACAGGTTGCCAGTAGTTACAAGTACAGCTGGCATCTGAAGCAGGAAAAGCAAACCCTTAACTTGAATAAAGCTAGGCCTTTAACTTGTAGGAGCGAAAAACAATGCCAAGTGGTAAGTATTAGATTGTATGGCAAGACACACGGCCAGAAGAGAAATGAGATAAAGCTGGCCATCTGGCTTGTCCAGTGCTAAAGGGTCTGCCAAGATGGGGGACTTGCAGAGCTGAAATCAGAAAACCATGTGCAAACTAAACAAAGCAGGCTCTATAGCTAGGGCTTCAAAAGTCATCAGGAAAAGAGTGAGACCTTAAAGACCATGGGACAAAAATATTAAAAGTAGTGAGTGTCTACATAGATGGAAGAGATCCTCATTCCAGGAAACCCAAAGTACCCACTTCTAGTATTTTGCACGAGAAATAAACTTTTTGTTTGTTGCAGCTACCATTTCTGGCACACAAGTGTAAATGTGGTATATTAGGCTGGAGTACTCAATGTAACAGACAAGCATACATGTGCCATTGAAACGGTGTCCCGGCGATGGACAGGAATAACTTTAGTTATTGGGGGTTGTAGGATTAGTAATGAGGTTAGGAAGATGACCCAGTTGGTAAGAGCATTCGCTGCAAAAGCATGAAGACACGAGTTCAAACCCTTGGTGCCAATGTATAAAGCCAGGCACAACCCCACGTGTGCCTGCAACCCCAGCACTGGTAGGGAGGTAGCATATAAAAGAAGAGCTGGAGCATGCAGCCTCCAACCTAGCTCCAGGCTCAGTGAGACCGTGTCTTAGGGAATAAGGTAGAAAATGATAGAGCAGGATCGTGATGTCCTCATCTGGTTTCTATAAGCACAGCGGTGTGCACATCAGCACACATACGTGCATACATCACACAAAGATACACATTGTGGGGAAAAACTAAAAAGAAAGTCAGTCGTCTTTGTTACACAGTGATGAGACATTTAGCCAAAACATAATATTCTACCTTGAAAAGCAGAACATGTGTCAACTGGAGTTCCTGTGTTAGGGACAACGTGCATGTTGTGGAGAGGAAAAGTTGCTGCTGCTTCTAACTTTCAGAAAAATCCCAAAGAAGCCATCCAAATTCAGGGACCTGGGAGATGTTAGGGAAATAAGCCCATACACAGGCAGACAAATACAACATGACCTCATGTAAATGTAGAATCATAAAAACTAGTGTTTATATGAGCAGAGACTAGAACAATGGTTACCAGAGACCAGGCAGAGTAAAGTGGTTGTAGAGATATGAGTCAAGATATTAAATCTCCGTCAGGTAGAAGAAATAAGTTCAAGAGGTCTATTCTAGCTGGGCAGTGGTGGCGTACGCCTTTAAACCCAGCACTTGGGAGGCAGAGGCAAGTGGATCTTAGTGAGTTGGAGGCCAGCCTGGTCTACAGAGCAAGTTCCAGGACAGCCAGGATTGCTATACAAGGAAATCCTGTCGAGAAAAAAGAAAGAGGTCTATTCTAAAACTATATGACTATAGTTTATAAACATATATTAAATTGCTAGCAGAGATGTTAACTACTCTTAACAAACAGTGAAAAAATAAGTCTATTTTAAAAAAAATGTCTTGAGTGTATTAATTAGCTTGTTTTACTCATTGCACTGTAAATACCTTTCAGAATACCACAAAGACATGCAATTTCTTATTTCTCAATTTAAAATACCTTTAGAAAAATCATGTTTTAAAACAAATAGTTGCCGAGTGGTGGTGGTGCATGCCTTTAATTCCAGCACTCGGGAGGCAGAGGAAGGTGGATCTCTGTGAGTTCGAGGCCAGCCTGGTCTACAGAGCTAGCTCCAACATAACTAGGACTGTTCCACAGAGAAACCCTGTCTCAAAACACAAAATACAAAACAAAAAATAAATAAAATAAAACAATATTGTTATCATGTTAAGAGGTGAAATGAAATACAGGATTAATGTATCCTCACCTGTGTTTCCCCGTCAAAGCTGACCAAGAGTATCTTTATTTGGGCTGCCTCATGGCTGAAAGACCGGGTGCTTCTATAACTCCCAAAATGAAGCCTTGAAGAATGAAGTACCAGACTTGGCATGAGGTAATGCCATGGCCCCAAACCTTTGTCAACACTTTCTTTCAGAGATGCTCTTACCAGAAAATTGGAGCCAAGCTAGAGAGGAAGGTTCGCTTTACAAAATTGTTTTTCCACCAACCCAGGTCTTTTGTTTCTGGTACAACTCGTTAACTGTCACTAAGCTGAAAGACAGGGTAATGAGGATGGTCCCCAGTGAATGCCAAGGAGTAGTGTCAATCTAGTCCCAACCAAGAGAGATGGCTGCTGAGTCTTCACAGTGAGGTGACTAGATATGGACCAGCAAGATTGGGCTCTAATAAGTGCTCTGCTCATGGGAGAATCTCTTCTGCCGTCCCACCTTGGGTATGAAATGGAAAATGAGAAAGACACAGAAAGATAATATCAGAGCCCTCGAGGATGATAGGGGCAGGAGTTTCTCCAGCAAAGAAATACAGAGGATCCTGAATGCGATGGAATCTGGACTTTGGCACCACTCCTTCACATCCTCATTTAGCACACAGAACTGCCACTTCTATAACTGCCTTTGTGGTGCATGTGAATTGGATACATGAGAGGCAAGTATTTACCTTTTAACATATTAACTCACTGAAACGTGGAAACCACATCTGGAGCAGATGGAGTGAATAGTGCATCACCCAACAGATCCTCTAAAGCAAATGGGGAGGGTAGCACATGACCCAGCAGATCCTCTAGAGCAGATGGAGAGGGTAGCAAATGACCCAGCAGATCCTCTAGAGCAGATGGGAAAAGTAGTGCATCACCCAGCAGATCCTCTAGAGCAGATGGGAAAAGTAGTGCATCACCCAGCAGGTCCTCTAGAGCAGATGGGGAGGGTAGCACATGACCCAGTAGATCCTCTAGAACAGATGAGGAGGGTAGTGTATCACCCAGCAGGTCCTCTAGAGCAGATGGGGAGGGTAGCACATGACCCAGCAGCTCCTCTAGAACAGATGGGGAGGGTAGTGCATCGCCCAGCAGATCCTCTAGAGCAGATGGAGAGGGTAGTGCATCACCCAGCAGCTCCTCTAGAACAGATGGGGAGGGTAGTGTATCACCCAGCAGGTCCTCTAGAACAGATGGGGAGGGTAGTGTATCACCCAGCAGGTTCTCTAGAGCAGATGGGGAGGGTAGCATATGACCCAGCAGATCCTCTAGAGCAGATGGAGAGGGTAGCAAATGACCCAGCAGATCCTCTAGAGCAGATGGGGAGGGTAGTGCATCACCCAGCAGCTCCTCTAGAACAGATGGGGAGGGTAGTGTATCACCCAGCAGCTCCTCTAGAACAGATGGGGAGGGTAGTGTATCACCCAGCAGGTTCTCTAGAGCAGATGGGGAGGGTAGTGCATCACCCAGCAGATCCTCTAGAGCAGATGGGAAAAGTAGTGCATCACCCAGCAGGTCCTCTAGAGCAGATGGGGAGGGTAGCACATGACCCAGTAGATCCTCTAGAACAGATGAGGAGGGTAGTGTATCACCCAGCAGGTCCTCTAGAGCAGATGGGGAGGGTAGCACATGACCCAGCAGGTCCTCTAGAACAGATGGGGAGGGTAGTGTATCACCCAGCAGGTTCTCTAGAGCAGATGGGGAGGGTAGTGCATCACCCAGCAGCTCCCAGGTTTTAATTTGGATTCAATAACTGCAAAGAATTTTAGAGCTATCTCTTTCAGTAAACCGCCAGTAGGTACTGAAGGACTGCACCGTAGCAGAGACTCATAGAAGTCCTAGGATCCATTGTCTTTTTACTTCCATAGTATTAGAATCCTTAACTTTAAGCTGAGACATATGAATCCTGAGGATAAAAACTCAAATAGCACTCTTCTCCTGTGTGGTTGTAAGTTCTTGCCAATGAGATAAAAGGAAAGGTGATACATGAAAGTCCCAGGTCATATCTCTAGGGGAGGGAAGCTCTCCTTATCTCCTTCATCCTTCACACTGACTGGGACACAGGCAAAGAGATCAATTGTCCGACACAAGGCAGGTAAGAACAAGGCCCTATAAACAAGAAAATAGAAGATCTACAGTATCTATGGTTTTTGCATGGTCCAGCTATCATGCCAGCCCTGGGTTTCCTACCCTCTAAAATTTTATGTACAAGAAGAAGCAAACTTTCATCTTATTTTAAGATACCATTTATATATATATATATATATATATATATATATATATATATGTGTGTGTGTGTGTGTGTGTGTGTATATATATGCTGCTTATAGCCAATCCTATATAGTACTAGGCAAAGTCAGAAATACTAGAAATAAAGAAATTATACATTCACCTTTAAAGCTAGAAAAAAAAGGGAAAAATAGAAATGAGGAATTAAAAATAAGAAGAAAAAGTTTGAAATATGAAAATTTTCAACACGAAGATTTTGTCAAAACTTGACAAGAGTTTCTGACAAAGAATAATCAGGTTCTCTAAAAGGACTAATTATGCAGACAAACTTACTTAATTTTTTTATCAAGAAAAAGAGATAAGACATAAATAATATTCTCATTAGAGCATAATTAAAATACAGCAAAAGTTTACTCTTTAATCAGGAGAGATTCCTATAGACAACTTCATGTTGACATAAAACACAATTACAAGGAGAACTTTCCTACAAAAATACAAATTACCAAAGTGGAAGGAAAAAAATGAGAACATAAATTATGAAATATGAAATTGACATAAGGGGAAAAAACAAATATGTCAACAACTAGTTTTAATTGGATCTTCTGTCAAACTTCTCCCAATAAAACTTCTCCCTGATGAAACGCACACCAGCTTAGACACTTTGACAATCAAATTTACCAAATATTAGAGGATCAGACTGTTTCTTTAATGTATAGTTATGTTTAGGGAAACAAGAAATGTAGTAGTCCATTTTAATCCAGCAAAGTAAACGCTGATTCTTAAACACAGATAGGGATGTTTAACTAGCTTTACTATGGCAACAGTCAGTTAACACTGAGTCTTAAATCCAGATATGGATATTTAACTAGCTTTACCATAATGCCAACCCTAAAATCTCAGTGGATTAAAAAAATTATTGTTCATTCATATTATATGTAGGTTGCATTTCAATGGAGACTATGAACCCAGTTCAGATGTGTTTCCCATAATTCCATATTCCTAGGACTAAGCTAAAGAAATAATCACTGTGTGGAGTGTGGCCATTGTCAGGGCAGGAAGAAATAGCCAAAGACACAGAATAGTCACAAATGCCTCTAAAACTACTACTTGGGATTGACACACTGACTCCTACAAACAAACAAGATGTGTGGTTGAACTTGACAAGGGGGAACAGAAGCACACTCCAGTTTCAGGAAGGTGGAATATGTAAAATATACTCTTCTTGAAGGGAACATAATTATAAACAAGTATACACCCTTTAACAGGAAGTTTAAAATATGTAAACCAATTTAATTTATAAATATTAATATGTGTGCGCTATGTAATGGTCTGTCCTGTCCCTTTAAGAGACTAGCCCTGCCTACTTCCCCACCCCCACCCCACCCAACCTCCTACCACCAAGGCAAGCAGATCTCTCTTCCAATCTCTCTCTCTCTCTCTCTCTCTCTCTCTCTCTCTTTCTCTCCTTCTCTGCCTCTCTCTCTGCTCTTCTCCCCTCCCCTTGTTCCCTTTCCCCTCCATAACTCACTAAATAAATATCCAACCTCACTTTGCATGGCATCAGTCTTGGTCTCTTACCCGCACACATGCCTAATAGGTCTCTGTCTCTCACGGGACATGCTGCTGCTTGGTCTCTCACCCACCATGCGGCTCCCTGCCTAGGCTCCCTGCCTAGGACCCACTGGCCCTCATGGTCCATCAGCCACTCAGGGCTCCCTGCCTGGGACTGGCTGCCTTCATGGCCTGCTGCTACCACTCGCAGACCTGCAGCATTTTATTTAAACCATTACACACTACATAAGATTTTTTTTTTTATTCTCAGAATAGGAAAATTTATTACTGTGCTTCCACTGTCAAAATTTAGGATCTTGGTCTTTCCTTCTTGCCTTTGTACAGGGCCAAAAGGGACACGTTGGCTACTTTAACAACCTTAAAGTGGACTCCAGGAATATCACCTACAGCATGACCCTTTCTACCAAATCCAGCAACCAGAACTTCATCGTTTTCCTCAATGAAGTTCAAGCAACCATCGTTGGGGACGAAAGCTGTGATCTTTTTGCTGTTCTTGATGAGCTGCACCCTGACACACTTCCTGGTAGCAGAATTTGGCTGCTTGGCTTCAACTCCTACTTTTTCCAGCATGATTCCCTTGGCATGAGAGGCACCTCCAAAAGGATTGGCCTTCAGGGCTGTGCCCAAGTGGGCTTTCTTGTATTGTTTGTCATGCCACTTCTGGTCCCGTCGGTGGCTGCGGAGCTTCCTGGCAGTACGGAGACCACGACACTTGCCCATCTTCCCGACGCCAAGGGCCGGAGAGAAAGATTTTTTTGTGCCTATGTGTGTAAGAAGAGTTTGAATGCTTACATGTGTGAGATCACATATGTGTGCATGTACACACGCATATGTAAAGGTCAGAGGTTGATAGCAGGTGTTTTCCTCAGTCTCCACTTTAAACACTGAGGGGGGAGTGTCTCTCACTTGAACTGAGAACACGCTGGTTTGGCTAGTCTGGCTATGCAGCTTGTTCTAGGGGATCCCCTACCTTTGCCTCCTGCATGCTGGGATTACAGATCACACATCTACTTAGCATTTAAATGGGTCCTGGGGATCTGAACTCTAGTCTTCAGACTTGCAAAATGGGAACTTTGCCCACTTAGCCATCTATCTAGCCCTAAAGACAATTTTTCCCTGCAAACAATTTTTAAATTATAAAATATAGGCAAACAAAATTTATGCCAAGAAATTATGCAAGGAGGGTAAAAGTCAGAAAATTTAGCACTCTGCTACACCACCCTGACATACTAAAAGGTGAAAATTTATTGTCTCAGTAGCTGAAGAAAAACATTCAGTAAAACCCAAGAGCCATTTCTACAACTTTAGCAAGAAATGTGTTTTTAACCTAAAAGTGGAGCATAAAGTATAATAAACATAATATAGGTTCTCTTCAACTTACACTGGAGCAACATTCTCATCTATTTCCCAGCACCGTGAGAAGATATTAGAATACATACCATGTATCTAGTCAAAATTCAAAGTAAAGTTTCTCATGATTCCATGTTGCTTTTGCAGATCGTAAAGTTAAAACTTGAAAATTGTAAGTCAAAGCATCCTAATGAGAGAGCTACCAATAGCCTGTGGTTAAAATTCAATAAAATTCTATTAAGATTCGAAATGGTGTGCATGCATTGTGGCCACCTCTAGTCTCCTGAGGCTGTAGTGAATTCAGTAAGGAAAAATGATATGAGATACAGGATTGGAAAATTAACAGGGAAATTTGTCATCATTTTCTTAGAATATGTTTGCTACCCTGAAATTCCAGAGAATCTAAGAACTACTGGATAAAATTAAATATTGTGGTTGAACTGATATTAATTTCAGTATTTTAGAGCAGTTGTCTGTAGAGTAAAAATAAACCAATTAGAATATATAGAATCTTCAAAACTATTTTCATTAATCAAACAAACATAAGACATCTGCAAATAAACTTAAGATTTAAGAAATAAAATTTTCATGAAGAAATTTGCAAAACTCTTATTCATACTTTTCAAGGACATGAATAAATGGTAAATTATACTATGGATAGAATATTTTATAGTGTTAATGTTAATTGTCCACAAATTCATTACCAAATTAATTTTATATGGTTTCATTCAAGAGGGAAATGGAACTTTTCACATCAGTAATCCTACTTCCAACAGCCACATACTCCAGAGCAAAAATCTACAAACAATTAAGACAATTCTGAAACATGAGAGACTTAGAAGAGAGAAAAGATATTCTTAACTGCAATCATTGGGGAAATATGGTTTTGTCCCAGGAATAAAATCATAGTTCCCTGCAATAGAGAATCTAGAAGCAGAACTACCTCTGCCTTGTTCCTTTATTTTTTAAATGTATACATGTGTACGAGTGTGTGCGTGTATGTGTATGGGTCGGTGCACACGTGTGTACTTGTATATGCGTGCATGAGTGTGTGTGTGTGTGTGTATGTGTGCACCCACTCGAAAGAAACAAAGGAGGATATCAGGACCCCTGGAGCTGGAGTAAGAGGCAGTCGTAAGCCATTTGACATGTGCAGTTGGTTGTTTTACTCTTTGGGGCAGCCACCCAGCTCCCAAATAAACACACTGAGACTTATTCCTACTTATGAATGCCCAGCCTTAGTGTGGCTTGTTTCTAGTCAGCTTTTCTTAACTTGAATTATCCCATCTACCTTTTGCCTCTGGGCTTTTACCTTTCTCTAGTCTATATACATTTCTTTCCTTCTTACTCCATGGCTAGTTGCGTGGCTGGGTGACTGGAACCCAGCATGCTCTCTACTTCCCCTCTTCTCACTCCTTCCTCTTCTCTCTTCTACTTTTTGTATTCTCTCTGCCTACCAGCCCCCACCTACCTTTTCTCCTTCCTCACTATTGGCCATTCAGCTCTTTATTAGATCAATCAGGTGTTCTAGACAGTCAAAGTAACACAGCTTCACAGAGGTAAACAAATGCAGCATAAAAGAATGCAACACTTCTTTGTATCATTAAACAAATATTTCACAGCATAAATAAATGTAACACATCTCCAATAATAATCCACAACTTACATGGGTGCTGGGAGCCAAACTCACTTCTGCTAGAAGAGTGAGTGCTTTCAATCTCTGAGTCATCTGTCCAGCCCTGCAAATCTACTTAGAATCAATGAGGTAAATAAGAACACTTTGCATCCACACAACCTTTCAAACTTTGTGAACAATTTGATCTCTGTATATTAAAGTTAGGATTGTACCTCTGACTTCTTCCACATGTAATATATGAACTAGAAGTAGAAGCTTAAATGTGAGAATTATTTTTTCAAGAAAACATATGTTTTGTGAGTCATATTTAAGAAAAGTGCCTTGAGATTAAAAAAGTCTAGCCACTAAGAAAAGAGTGACAAACTAATTTTTAAAAATTTCTGTATAAAACATAGCATAAATAGAGCTGGGTGTAGTGGTGCATGGCACGCCTTTAATCTCAGCACTCAGGAGGCAGAGGCAGACATATCTCTGTGAATTTAAGGCCAGCCTGGTCTACAAATTGAGTTCCTGGACAGTCAGGGCTACATAGAGAAAGAAACAAACAAAAAAAAAGTAAAGTAAACAAAGGTACAAGACCAAAGTAGGAAAACGATCTATATCGTACGGGATGTAAATAATCAAGAGATAACACAGGCAGTGTGTAAAGAAACAAATCAACATGAAACACAGATTCCTTTATCAAAAGTTACAGCAACATTGGCTTGAACTTGCAGGCACTGGTTTTTCCCAAGCCATTTTTCACTCTGGCACCTTTATACTCCAGCGCAATGAAGTTGAATTTGCTAACAGCTGATAAATGCTCCTGTCAATCAGAACTGGACAGAGAGGTTTGTGATAAGATTTGAAATGCAATAACTTGCTGTTGTAGGAGGGTAGGGCGAGTTAGACTGGTCAGAGAGGGGAGATAAGGAAGTAGGGAAGACAACATTGGTAAAATAAATATACAAGTAAACTCAGCCTTCTGAGCAAGGTGAGAGAAGGGATGATTGACAACGGAATATGTTAATCGAAAAGTTAATTGGGGTGCTGTGACAGGTAGCTTTGTCAACTTGACACAACCTAGAATGACCTGGGAAGAGAATCCCAGTGAAGGATTTTCCACACTAGGTTGTCCTGTGCGCATGCCTGTGGAAAATTGGCTTTAAGTGAAGAAATCTAGCCAAGAAGCAGGAAGCAAGTGAGCATGTACACATTTATTTCTCTCTGTTCTTCACATCTAGGTGTAAAGTTCTTGCCTTCACCTCCTGAGAATGATGGGCTGCAATCTGGAATTATAAACATCTCCCCAATGCTGTCTTTTCATGAAACTTTAATTTTATTCTTACCATGATGTGAATAGCAGGTCTTTATTCTGTAAACAAATATTTAGCTGGGATCTGCCAGGTGTGAGAGTTTCTGCTAGGAAGTGGGCAAAGCATGTTTACAGTATTGACATACCTAAGTTGATTTTTGTCCTGGTACTTTATTGCCACAATGGAAATGAAACTAGAAGAGATACTGACCCAGAAATGGGGGGGGGCAGACTTAACAACCATAAAGAGAAATTCTTGGGAATTCTCTTGGGAAACCAAGCATGTTAAAACCACCTTGAGCTACATTATTATGAGGACTATGTTCACAGAGATGGGGGAGAGACCAACTACGTTCTCCATGTCCGTTAATCAGATCATATTGGAAAAGGGTTTTCCGTACAAGAAACACCAAATAAAATAAACCCAGAGACTCTCAGCTATATAAATCATAATCAAAGTTTCAGAAGTTAGAAATAAAGAGAAATGGAGACCTCTTCCAAGTCACCCATGTCAGGGGAGTACACAGAGGAAAGCATTAAAGAACCCTGCTAATAAAAGGCTAGAACTGAATGTGTGCTGAAACCCTACCATTTGTTCTTCAGCCTTTCAGGTAATAAGATGTATGGTCTTCACCTTTACACGCTGGATACAGCAGAAGAGGGAAGGTAGGAAGTCAAACTTCATTAGGGTTTGTGCTGGTTTAGGCAAGGAAGTAGAAAGAGCTGTGAGACCACAAGGAGAGACATTAGAGTAGCCAACTTCGCCATGCTGCTTGGTTTGTTTTGCTGTAGTTATAAACTAGCTTCAGGCTTCAATTGCTTATAATAAGTCTGCAGGAAGCTCCCCCTCTATTTTTATTAGTGCTACAACCAAATACTTGACAAGGAGCCACTTGAGAAGAGAAGGCTCATTTTGACTCAAAATTTGTGACAATCGTGGTGAGGAAATCATGGTGGCAGGAACATAAGGCATGTGGTTAAGCTCACAGTCAGGAAAGCAAGAGAGATGGATGCTGGTATTCAGGGCAGTGGTTTCCCTTTTATTCAGGCCAAGACTCCATCCCCGGAGCTGTACCAGCCACATTTTGGGTGAGTCTTCCCATTTCAACTAACTGAATCTAGAAACTTTATCACAAGTATGAAAGGAGGAAGGAGACCATGAGAAGGGAGAAAGAGATCTAAAGCAGGGAGGGGGAAGATGGGAAGCAAGAAAGGATGGTGGAAAATATAGCACATCAAAGCAGAAGCAAGGACCATTGGAGGGGGGGAAGAGGGTCAGCCAAAGGCTGGAAGGGGGTAGAAGGAAGGCGGCAGGAGAAAATAACAACAAAGCATAGGTATGTATACGTATGAAAATGACACAATGAAACCATTACTTTGTAAGCTAATGAAATATTTGTAATAATAACGTGGTAGTTTGAATGTGATTGGCCCTTTAAGCTCAGAGGGAGTGGCACAATTAGGAGGTATGACTTTGTTGGAGTAGGTGTGACCTTGTTGGAGGAAGTGTGTCACTGTGGGGGCAGACCTTGAGGTTTCCTACACTTAAGCTTCATTCAGTGTCACAGTCCACTTCCTGCTGCCTACAAGATGTGGGATTCTTCGATACTTCTCTAGGACCAGATCTGCCTGCACGATGCCATGTCCCACCGTGATAATAATCTGAACCTCTGATCTGTAAGCGAGCCACCCCAGTTAAAAGTTTTCCTTATTAGAGTTGTCATGGTCATAGTGTCTCTTCACAGCAGTAGAAACCTTAACTAAGACAAATAACAAGGGTAGGATCTCTGCAATGAATGACTTCCTGAATCAGACTCTGATAGAGGAAATCTGAGAATTGATAAATGGCATGCCTCAATGTATTAGCTTCTATATTTCAAAGGAAAGCAGGGTAGAGACATTCTAGAGAAAGAAAGAAAATCTTTGCTAGTTGTACATCTGACAGGGAATTCACTTTTGGAATATAAGGAATTCTAAAAGCAAACAAAAAATCACTAAATCAATAATGGACAAATGAATTAAACAGACAATCCTCAAAAGAAATTCAAATGGCTAGGATGTGTATAAAGAAATGTTCAACATCCTTTGCCATCAGGAAAATGCAAATCAAAACTAAATTGAGATTCCAACTCACCCCAGTCAGAACTGTTATCATCAAGAAAACGACAACAAAAATAGCAAACGCTGACAAGGATGCAGGAGGATAAAGGCACGCTCCTGCACCAATGGAAGGACTCTGACTTAATTCAGTCGCTATGAAAAATCAGAACGGAATTTCCTCAGGAAACCATACCATTTGATTCAGCTGCATATACCCAAAGGAATCAAAGCCAGCATGCCTGAGAGATACCTGCATTCCCAGGTATACCAAATTGCAAAATCAACATAGGTTTCCATCATGTGAGCGGGTATGGAAAATACGAAGTATAGAGACAATGAGGTTTTATTCGGCGACAAAGGAGAATGAAAACATGTCACTGTAGGAAAATGGGAAGAAAATAATCCACTTGACAGAATGACAGGTATTTCTCATGTTTGACATGTAAGGGTTGGGGAATGACACACAAATGGGTAGTATTAGGGAAAAGGAGAACCAGGTAGTGGTGGAGAGCATAATGGGAAGTGGATATACATTGTGAAAAGTTACAATGAAACCCACTATTGATATCACTGATTATTTGGGTAAAAGTAATAGAAAAGAAAATTTTAAATAAGAATTTAAAAATTACAATGTATCTATACAATGAGTCATAAAGTAAAAATATATAAAAAATAAAGATTAACAGCTGATGCAGACGAGTGTGAACAGTCAGATGTAAAAACTGAATCCTGCAAGATATCACTCACTTGTAGGAAGTTTGAAAAAGAAAATAATAGTAATCTGTGGCAATAGGTACCAAGCAGCAACTCTTGCACACACATACACACTTAACTCATGCACATACAAAGGAAATACAAAGAAACCTTACTAGAAGTATATAACTGTACTTAAATAACCACACCCTTAAAATAGGTCTAATTTATTGCATAATCATTGCATCTTAACAAAAAAGAGGAAGGTTGAAAGGAAGTGGGGGAACAGAAGAAGTTATAATTGCTGAACTCAGACCTGAACAGTGAGCAGAGTGTGTCGATGAACATCAGAGGAACAGCTTCCAAACATGGGAACCCCTCAGCATAAAGACCGGGGACCAGAGAAGTCACAGCATAGTCAAGATGCTAAGACACTAGCTGGAGAACTAGCATAGCAGCTGCCCCTAGAGTCCTGAGAACCACAACTACCAGAGGACACTACAAACCTTGAGGGGCGTGTTAACAGTTTTGGTCCTTCATGCAAAACCACTGAGACTCTCATGAATGGTTTTGAACAGGAAAACAGCCTGTTTGTATATTCATTTGGTAAAGCTCTTTGCTAACAACTATAATTAAGGAGAAAAGCCAAAATGGAAGAAGGGACGATAGCTAGGAGAGGGGTTCTCTATGTCTGTCTTCTCTCTCTCTCTCTCTCTCTCTCTCTCTCTCTCTCTCTCTCCTGTTCTCTAGGGCTTCAGAAGCTTGCTTAGCCCACATCAGGCACAACTCAGAAGTACATGAGAAGTCAATCATATGAGATATAATCTGATAGCCACAGGTTATCAAGTGTTGGTGGATGAATGCTCCAGCCTCCTGTGCTCTAATGGGACAATCTAATGCACAAAGTGGTAGCTCTGTTGTGAGGATAATTGCATGGAGGGATGAGGAAAGAATCTCAGGTCAGAGTTAATGAACAGTCACACAGGGAGGTTCCCACCTCTCCACACACCCCAGTTGGGAAACACAAAATCACCAGTTGTAGCCAGAGCTAAGCAGAGATTAGATAATTGCCTTGCAAAGACTCTATGAAGAAGAGCCAAACCTCAAGTAAAGCTTGGACCAGCTTTTCTCCAAGGCCCTGAGATGCTACAAATCCTATGAACTATGAGTAGTCCATTTGTTTCCTTTTATAAAATTAGTTCTTTTGTTTTTGAGGTTACAATATAATTACATCATCCCCCCTTCCCTTTCCTCTTCTAAACCCTCCATATACCCTCTCTTGCTTTTTTTCAAATTCATGGTCTCTACACTTCAGAGCAAGTCTCTGATGGTGCTTACCACAACACATAAACTGTGATCTGGGCTCTCTGCCCAAAATACACCTATCACTCCTAGCTGCCTTAATGGCTCTATTTTGGGGAACTTGTCAGGGCACGTTTTAATGATCTTTTGCTATATTTGTCAATCCCCATGAGACTACGAACGTTTCTATATAGAAGATCGTGTCTTTGATTGTTAATTTTACTTGTCAACTTGACTAGATTAAGAGACGCCCAGATAGCAGGCAAAAATGAGCACTTGAATCAGTAGGCTGAATATAGAAAAGGAGCCTTCATCAGAATGGGTGGGAGGCGTCCATTGCACTGAAGGTCTGGACCGAACAGAAAAGAAAGAAATATAAATCTGCTTGTGCCATTAGAGCTGGGCCATTGCTTTTTGGCTATTGTTAGACTCCTGGTTCCTAAGTCTTCAGACCCCTACTGTGATTCACATTGTTGGCCCCCAGTTGTCATGTCTAAGGTCATGAACTGGAACTACACTACCTCCACTCACTGGTGGTAGTTGGTGGAACTTGGCCTCCACAATTTCATGAGCCGGTACATCCCAATAAATTTCTCTCTGTGTATCAAGTTGTCTAGTGTTGGTTCTGTTGCGCTGTAAACTCTAAAGCAGTATTTTACTGATTTTCGTTTCCAAGATTCCATAACATAGCCAGATGCTACTCAGTGGATGAGCAGGTGGTTGGGGAAGAGGACAGAATGGTGGGGAATTGTGGGAGCAGAGTGGGGAAAAGGTCTGGAGAGATGGCTCAATGGGCAGGACTCTTACATACAGAAGTGATTACAGAGTTCAATCCCCAGACCCTACAAAGTGGCAGGAGAACCTCCAGACTCACAACATAGCATGTGCACGCCATGCCTTCAACCACACACGTTAATTAATCAACTAATTAATTAGCTCAAGCTGTGGATACACAAACAATTGTTGCTTGTGGGCTGTGAGGACCTTACCAAGTCTAATAGGGCGTGCCCCAGGCTCACATTCAGAGACACCTCGCTACACCACAGCTCACCTTTGACTTCTGCGCAGTCCTGCTCCTTTGCTTTCATTTTTACTGTTTTCAATCCCAAAAGCTTTCTCCAGGAAATCTCCCAGGTGTTAGTCTCTCTACCTTGGAATCTACTTTTTCTTGGGACCCCCCAACTGCAGCCAATAGTGTCAGCCACAAGTAAGTAAGTAAAAGAGGACATGTTGACTGTCTCAGCGAGCAACTGATCCCCAGCTCCTTTGGAAGCCCTTTCAAGAGGCGCTTAGAACGAGCCTTCCAATTAGAGAGCAAGGCACTTAGGCCTTCATCCCCCAACACTGATGACTTGTGGGTAGGAAGCTGCATCTGATACATACTTCTGAGTTATTTCTGGTGTGAGCTAAAAAAGCTTTGGAGGAAACAGGACAAAGAGCTGCCACAGTCTAGATTTGATAGGCAATAGGAAAGTGCACAGGGGACACTGTCCACCCTAGAGGTTCTGAAATTGAAAGACCTGGCTAAATCCAGACCCCTCTAGCAGGAAGAGAAGAGCCAAAAATCTAGGATTAGCAGGTTTAGTGACTCTGTTTCAGGAACTAGCTGAAGATAAATTTAGATTATAATCTTGAGAAACAGGGAGTTACCCCCTTGTGATTATCACTGGTATTTTCGGAATTTTTAATGACGCCCTCCCTGCCCCCTTTGGATTACTGGGTTATGGTTTCTTCCCTTAAAAACCCCTTCTCCCAGTTACTCGAGGTCAAACTCCTCCCCTGCGTGGGTTATGAGTCGCGGCCCCAGTGCACTTGTTCCTATCCTGTCAAATAAACCTCGTGTGATTGCAGCAAGGACGGTCTCTTGTGAGTTACTGGGGGGTCATGTTATCCCGAGACTTGAGTGAGAGTCTCCCCGCACCGGGGGTCTTTCAAAATCAGGTAGAATGATGCAGCAGAGGTTATCACAAGAATCTACAGCTCTTACTCAGGCCTATTTCTTTTTTTCTTTTTTTTTTTTTTTCGAGACAGGGTTTCTCTGTGGTTTTGGAGCCTGTCCTGGAACTAGCTCTTGTAGACCAGGCTGGTCTCGAACTCACAGAGATCCGCCTGCCTCTGCCTCCCGAGTGCTGGGATTAAAGGCGTGCGCCACCACTGCCCGGCTCAGGCCTATTTCTTTCTGGTGAGGTGTGTCTATCAAAAATGGCTAGCTGATTGCCTCTCAGTAACTCCTAGAATCTGATTCATAGTTATAAACAGAATCTGAGAATTCATTTCTCCTTTTAAAAACAAATGTGAATTAGAACTGAGCCTTTGAAATGCAGGTTTTTAATATTCAGCATCTCAGTGGGAAGGCAGGTTGCAGTTCATCTGACTGACAGCCCCTAATGACAGCAATAAACTAAGATGCCTCCGTTGGCCAAACAGATGTTCTGAGTTGACAAAGGGGACTGAACACTGGCCCAGCTGATGTCACTCCTGTGTTATCTAATTGTTGAATCCTGTGTAAATGCCTGCGCTTTAAGTACCTGCACTTTCTCACCAAAGAAAGAGATTAGAGACCACAGGAACATACAGCCTGATAAAACCGGAGAAGGCTAGCATCAGGGTAGAGATGAGCAGAGTGTGTTCCCACTGCTTTACTAAAATACTTCAAGGCAAATCCAAAATGAACTGGGGTATGAAGGAGAGAGGAGGGAGGGTGGAAGAGAGAGAGATTAAGTTTAATTGCTCTTGTTACTATGGTAGCAACACAGAGCAAGCAAAGTTAGAGACACATTCAAGGTGAATTCCACACAGGGCCAGGTACTTTTCTTTCCCTAGTTAGTGGGGGTGTGAATTTAACAGGGATAAATTCTATTTAACCCACATTCCTTCAATGACAGTCTTTCCCCTTGATCAGCATAGGGTTGTACTAGTACGAGTGTTATCTGAATCCAAAAATCTATTACTTAACCTATTACTTCAAAAGAAAAAATCTCTCACTCCTATACATACTGGACATTATTTGGGGATGTCCAGTTAAGTGAGGATCCTCAAGGAGTTGACCACAAAACAAGATTCAAGGGCAAGTGATGTCTTCGGGGCAGGGTGTGGGAATGGGAAGTGGTTGTAGGAAACGCTAGCTATGGGGAAGTCAGTGAGAAAGGAAAAAGAGCTAATCAATGATGTGATGCAGAGAGTTTGCACTTGGCACCTTCGGAAACATTGACGTCATACCTACTTCTGAAACTGAAGTTCTTGGAACCCCACTGCCCTGGTAAGGGTATACCTAGAATTAAGCACACAAGGACCAGATTCAGTGACTCTGTCAGGAAGAGCAGGATCAGGCCAGGAAAAGAGACCTTAATCCAGAGACCACTAACAGCAGTGGGCTTCACAGCTAAGCATGCACTGAAACCTGGCTGGGGGTGGGGGTCTGTTAAAATCCAGATTTCAACCAGAGATGACTCGCACCTGTAATCTCAGCACTCAGGAGGCTGCGGCAGGAGGATCATGAGTTTGAAGCCAGCTTGAACTATATAGGAAGACCCTGTCTTAAAACAGGAGCAAAATTCTGAACCTAGAATTTAATGGTGGACCTTAGAATTTGCATTTCCAAAAAGTTCCCAGGCAATGCTGATGTGGCTGGTCTAAATACCACATTTTGAGACCCATTAGTTTGCAAAGTTTAGAATTAAGAAGAGGTACAGCCATATGATGGACTATTCTGCTGTAAAAATAAGTTGTACTTGCACATACTACAACTTGAATAAACCTAAAATAATAAATAAAAAACAATTTGCTAAGTTGTGGAAGCTCAAAAACGTGAGCCTATTTCTATCTTGTCTGAAGGTCAGAGAGTTTGAGGTTGCTCAAAATTGTTGACAACAACCAGGGCTACGCATTCTGACCCAGGACGTGGTTACTTGGTTCCTTTGATATTAAGATGATCCACATAGTTGGATCCACTCCACTCTGACCAATGGTCAGGAGTTTCAGGCATACTTCTGCTCCTTCTTTTTGAAACAGGAGGTTTGACTATTTCAAACCTGGGAGTGGGGAGTGGCTGCCTTCAAGATACTTGGTCTAGGCTGATTCACTGCCTAGGCAACAGAATGTTAATGACTTGATATCTCTACGAATTGAAGCAAGTAACTGTACTAGTTGACTTTCATATCCTGTTAAAGCAGTCTTTTTCTTCTTCCCCCTGTTGTATTGGGGTATAAAAGCATATGGGAAATTAAACACAGGGATTTCAGGATTCACTGGAACTCCCTACTAATACTATTCTATGTTTCTGTTTTATAATTTTCACTTGTGTCTTCATGTCCTTTACTGACTCTTCTAATTCCCTGCCCCTACCCTCATAAGTGATATTTTTGTCAAAGCTGGTCTCCAACACTGAGTAAAAGGAGACGGCCACAAAAGTCCACACCGCACAGATTCCCTGTCTATGAAATAGGCTGAATGAGAAAACCCACAGAAGCAGGAAGCAAGCATCTGTCCACCCCTGGCTATTTAAAGGCTGTTCGTATGGATGTTCTTCTGGAACAATGAAGGGAGGGGTGTCCTGTTGTAATGAGAATTTGGTGTTGCGTGGAGAGATGTTTCAATGGTTAAAAGTGCTAGTTGCTCTTCCAAAGAACCCAGGTTTCCACTCCCAACATTCAATTCCCAGCACCCACATGGCAGCTAAGGAACCGTCCGTAAGTCCAGTTTCCAGACTATCTGATAGTTTTCTGTGTGTTACCTAATGTTATGAATGTGTAAAATGCCACTGGGTTGTACAGTTTAAAATGATTAATAATATGCTGAGAGAATTTCACCTCAATTACATAAAGAAAAACCTTTAAGTGGGGAAAGAATGGGAAGACACTAAGAAACCAGCAACAGCTAGATTCTTACTACATGAGGCTTGAAGAATCCAAGAGTACAGAGATAGAATAATCATAGTGCTAATAGACAGGAGGGGTTACCCAGCAAGCAGGAGCCATGCAGGGGTGTGGCTACAGGTGGGTGTGGTGCCTGTGCTAGGAAAAGGAATGGGATCAAGTACCTGGACTGCTCCCTTCATTCTCATCTTATTGACCAGACTCAAGAGGAAGCCAAAAATGGAGGCATAGCTGAGAGCTCTACAGATGTCAGCCTCACAGTGCTCAAAGCAGGATGGAATCACGTGCAAACTGGATATAGAGCATGAATGAGTCAGAGAGAAGGGAACCAGCACACCCAGTCTGAACAAATCTTGGCCACTCGCCTTTAAAAATCTCAATCCTTTCTTTCTAATTTTGTGGGGGAGCTATGCCCTTTAAAAAAGGTATTGCTCAAATCCAGCCAAGAGGAAGAGTCTGTCTTAAGAAGCCAAGAATAAGCCTGGCAGTTGTGGCACACACCTTTAATCCCAGCACTCAGGAGGCAGAGGCAGGCGGATCTCCGAGTTCAAAGCCAGTCTGATCTACAGAGCAAGTTCCAGGATAGCTGGGGCTGCAGAGAAACCATTCAGAGAAGGGGGGGAGGGGAGAGGGGAGGAGATTGGGGAGGGGAGAGGAGAGGATTGTAATTGAGGTGAAATTCTCACAGTAATCTTTCCACATGGCCTTCCCAAAACAGTGTTTCTCCTGGGAAGGAGAACCTTGATCCTTCTGGCTCCACGATGGCTCCATATTGTAGGAAACTGGGGGTGGGGAGGGGATGACGCCAGCTGCAGTGTAACTGCAACCTCCCTGAGTGTCACACAGAGGCCCCATCAGAGAGAACTAACTACAGGGGACAGCTTCCCAGGTCAGTGTTCCTCACTGGCTCTGAGTTACAACAAAACACAGAAAATCGTCCTAATCTAGAAAAAAGAAGTTGGGTCTGAAACATCATTGAAGTTATTGTAATCAGGCCCCAAGGAAAGGTCATCTGTCTTGTGGCAGGAAATACAAAACCCCAGGAAGCCAGAAGGGAATCCTGTCCCTCACACTCGTTTTTTTAACCCCAAGTTTAGGAGATTTGGTTTATTAAAGTTTTTAAACTTTAACCTCAGCGATGAATTTCTCAGCCAATGTTGATGAAGGCTCTCGTCCATCAGCATGCTGTAACATGGCATGGCTCTTGCAAAGCATTTATCACACACACACACACACACACACACACACACACACACACACACTTGCTGGCCAGGCAGTACTATCCATCAGTGAGTTCCAGTTCAATAAGACAGAAGAGAGAAATCTACAAAGGAAGACATCTGACTTCAACCCCTGGCCTATAAACACATATACATATGTAGTTATATCAAAGAGTTCCACAATAGCCTGGAATGGAGTATATCAAAGGTTTATTTATTTTTATTTGGGAATAAACTTACAGTAAGGGTAGCAATTTGCTGTCTACTGCATATGCTGGGAACCGGAACTGAATCCAGCAGAAAAAAAGATTGGGGGGGAGGGGGAGGCCTGAGCATACTTTTGTCTACACTTATGGTACAAGAGACCACACCCAAAGTGGGCCAGTACCTTAAAGGTTATTGGCTGCAGGAGTTCCCACAACACATATATATTCGGGATGGAAGGGGAATGTAAGGAGAGAGGGAGGGAGGGAGGGAGGGAGGAAGTGAAGGAAAGAAATGAAACTGCCACTGTGTTCCCAGAACCTACCCTAGTATCTGGCACATAATAGGTGAGACATGAATGTTTGTTGAATGGAATTGCATCAGGAGACTCTCACTCCACATCTGTGGCCTTGAACAGCCCCACCCCTTGATGGCTCTCTTTCCCCGGTCATCAGTTAGGACCTGATAGCCACCTCATAGCCTACCTAATTGCTGTGGCCACGTTAGGGTCAAAGATGAGCTGAATAGGTACAAACTTTGCAGCTCTGGTAGACGAGGTGGCCTAAGAATAACTGTTAACCAATGCCAGGATCAGTGCACACATAGGCAAGCTTCACTTTCCCCTTGACCTCCAGGTCTGGCATCGGCAGCATCAGTCAACTCAGAATATGCCGCTTCATCTGTCATAAAATCTACTCAAAAAGTCCAAATAACTTTCATTTGATGGATGAGGAAAAGAGAGGATCATTTTTCTCTTTAAAAACGTCCGCAGTGAGTCATTCTCTAGAATGTCCAGCTTGACGAACTGCTGGCTGTGTGATTGTCATTTTATCATAGGAGATCCAACAGAATGCTTGCTCCCCAAAATGCCAGCAGATGGTCCATGAATTCATAGTAAGACATAGTAGCATGGTCAACAGGGTGAGGAAACACTGGGTAAAACAAAAGTTAACATGTTTCTTTCCTACAGAACTTCTCAGAGCCTTTACAAGTGAGATACACATGCAGATACTGTAAAGCAGTCTCGCAGTGTGCTTACTAGAGAAACTGGCAAAGACGGGGGAAAGGATCTTAGCCATGCCTCCTTCCACCAATGACAGATAGGAGTGGGGAACTGAAGTGAGAGAGGAATGGATCTTGACAAACTATGATTCTAATCAGAGGTGCCGTTAAAGCAGGACCCACTACGTGCTAGTCACCATGGTAGGCATGTCATACGCACCAGCTCATTTAATCCTTCCATCAACCCTGGGGTTCTGGTGAACTCAGTCTCCACCATGTCATCCCACATTCCACGCCTCTTTACCAATGGCCCACGTGCTGCCATAAGAAATGTACTTTCTTCCCTGTCTTCAAACCACAGAGTGTGTCTTTAGGAATAGCAATGGTGAGCTGGGTGATGGTGGTGCACACTTTTAATCCTAGCACTCAGGAGGCAGAGGCAGGCAGATCTCTGTGACTGCGAGGGCAGCCTGGTCTACAAGAGCTAGTTCCAGGACAGCTAGGGCTGTTACACAGAGAAACTCTGTCTTGAAAAACCACACACACACACACACACACACACACACACACACACAAAAAGAATAGCAATAGTGGGATATGAAGGTGACCTAGCTTTGACATCTGTCACTCCATGGATCCCAGGGTTGATTCAGCTGATCTTGCTGGCTAGGCAGGTGTCTCCTTCCTCCCTCACTGCTCCATGTGCATCCCTCTTGAAGCTGTGTGCGCGATCAAATAGGATAACGGTCCCTGAATAATGAAGGACCAGACTTCCATCAAGGGTACACAAGTAGGTATACTTCCTTGTTAGAAACCTCTAAACAAGCTCTCTAGACTAGCAATAGTGGCTGTTCTTTGACTCACTAATGAGAACTCCGTGACTGTGAAGAATTAGAATATTATAGACCCAGAGCTAAAAATTTTCTTATGCTATTTTTAGTTCCCTTAATCGCTATTTATTTTCCTCCTCTGTAACTGACTTAACATCCTCTCAACTGTCAAATATGACTTTTGTACTGTATTAACTTAGAAGACAGTGATATTCTCCCAACAAAAGGTAAGACTATCATCAGATAGCATCTGAGACATAAAGCAGAAATCAACCTGCTCTGGTATAACTTGCCTACAATTCCATCCCCACCCATGTATTTGTGAACTAGGTTGATGGATGCCTGCCTTTTGTTCTGTACCTATACAAGTTCATGTAGCCACATCAATGGTGGAACAAACAGTGAGACAACCCGAATCCATCTTCCTAAGCCATGGTCTCTCATATTTGACTCATAATAAGCAACCTTTAAGGGAAAAAGGGTTCAGTTCTGTCCAATAGAACATGAGCAGAAAGTTATGTACTAAGTTCCAAGTCCTATCATTAGAAGGGGCCATCTAGGTTTTACCCTTTCTCTCTTCCCACAAACATGGTGGTCATGCACCATGTTAGACTATGGTGGCAGTCATCCACCACGATGGACCATAGCAGTGGTCATGTGCATGTTGGAGTATGTGAAGTAAGGCAACATGATTAGAGATAGAACAGCAACATATACAGAGGCATCCTGAATTCCTGGGAAACCAGAAAAATAGAACAGCTCTACCGGCTTAGAGAATAGAGAGGAACAGAGGGAGGGAGAGACTGGTTTCCTTTGGAGTTTCCCTTATCAGATGAAACTCTATCCCAGTGAATACAATTTCAAATGCATTTCCATTTAGCCTTTGACTCCATAGGCCCACAAATATGAAGAGTACAAAAGGTCCTTTCTGTCCCCATTCAACTCTTCAAATCTTACTGCAGGTCATACCCAGGTGAGGCAAACCCTGGCTTTCAATCAGTAAAGCTAAGAACAGTGTGAAAAGAATTGCCTGCAGAATTATATGCCAAAGACTTCTATTATTACCATATCACTATGTCAAAATTGAAAGGCATGTAAGATTTCTCCAGAGAGGCCATCCACAATGCATTGCAGAACTGTGTAGGTGTTTTGTGAAATGTGTTTTATTCAAGGTAGGATATACAACACTAACATTATTGAAAGAAATTGAGGGTCTGGTCTTCTTTTTTCAATGTGTTCATTATTCACGTTATAGTCCTTTAACAAAAAGTAAAGTCATATACATATGCAATTTAATTTAAGATTTTATTTTACCTGCTATTCATCTTGGGTGTCCAATGGAGAAGAAATATTCCCTTATTATTCTTATATTAGTTTCTGACAGTTCAATTTCTCTGACTGCCATGCTTCAGACAACCTCCATTGAAAAAGCATATAGGTAATTGCTTTGATCAAAATTTCATGCCAAATCTTTTAGGTCCCGTGTAGATTACAGCCTCTGAACAGAATTCCGGAGAACTGAACATGCGGAGGCAAGCCTGGAAAAAGCGTCTCCATCAAAACCATGGCTGCACATTAGGAACCTCCAGGAGCATTCAGACACACTTATGTCCAGATCTCACCAGGAGTTTCTACAAGTCCAATGAAACTAATGAGGGATTCTGGGCATCAGACCGGTGCAGGGCCAGTGCTGGGCATCACTGACTCGAGAGCTTCATGGCCTAGGGTAGGAGGAACCCTGGGAGTGGCGACTCTGTCATATAGACTTATTTTGTTTTGTTACATTTTCCAGCTTTATAGAGACAATCACATATCATACAATCCACATAGTTAAACTTTATGAGTCAGTATTTTTAATATATTCATAGACCTGTGTAAACATGATCACAACCAATTATAGAATACAATAATATCCCTTGGGATCTAGAAGGGACTGATCCCAGGGTACCTAGTAGACCACACTACAGAAATGCTCAAATCTCATATAAAACATAGTATTTGTATATAAAGTTAGTCTCTCATCTTCTTAGTTACTGTAAGTCATCTCTCAATTCTATACATACCATGATATAAGGGCTATGCAAGTATTTGTTAAACTGGGATCTTTATGGACTAATGACAAGAGAAAAAGCACGCATGTTTAGTGGAAATGACTCTTTAAAATATTTTCAAGAAGAATCATGGATACAGAGAGCCAACCCTTTCATTACCCTGAAAAAAAAAACTTAGTACCCTCCAGGTTTTGGTGTATACACAACCTTGCCACCAACAATCAACACCTAGGCAACCACTAATCCACTTCTTGTGGCACAGTTGTTCATTTTGGGCAATTCCTATCAATAGAATCACTTTTTCGTTTAATGTGCTTTTAAGGTTTCTACATATTGTAACATATATCCATATTTGCATTTTTTTATGGGTGGATAATATTCAACTTTGTTATATATACTAGAGCTTGTTTAGCCATTCATAAACGAGTAGGCAGAGGGGTCCTGTCTACTTTCTGACTCAACAATATGAGTATCACTGTTATGAACATTTACATAAGTTTTTTGATGGATTTATTTTTGTTTCTGTTAGATATGCGCCTAAAACTAGAGTTCTTAGATCATAGGGCTCTATAGTTAACTGTTTGAGAAGAAGCTGTCAGAATGCTTTCCGAAGTGACTGTTGCTATTTTGTTGCTGTTGATGTTTGCAACAACGAAGTGAGAGGGTTCAAGCTTTTCTAGGTCTTGCCATGGCTTGTGTGTTTCTTTTCTGTGACAGCCATCCTACTGGGCATTGTCTTCACGGTTCCTGTGAAATCCTCAGCAATGGTTCCCACTTCTCTGACAAACTTCAGATTCTTATCTCTAACTGGCATGATAAGAGCCATGCCACGATGTCCCCACTGAAGTTACGTGAAACAGGATATGGAAAGTATACCATTTAAAACAACATTCTTGGACATAGACAAGACAGTTCATGAGAGCTGTAATTAGGTGAGAAGCTGAAAAGGCCAGACTTGGGGCTAGGGATGTAGCTTAGCAATACAGCACACAAGAGGCCCTGGGCTCAATCTCAACTGCCAGAAAAAATAATAAATGAAAGGAGACTAAAACAGAAGGAAAATTCCTCAAGTTGGCCATTTCTATCCAAGGAATAAGGGTTTCCCAAGGCCTGTACATAGTGAATATCTTCTCACTTAAAAATGAGCTCTGAAAAATTACCTACTTTTTTAGCCTTAGGTTTTTTTTCCCAAGAAATGGGAAAAGTTTACCAGACACAGTTGGGGGCTAGATTCAAATGAGTTCATGTAAGTGAAGAATCTGGCACTTGACATAAAGCAGGAGACCATCAAATACTTTACAAAGTCAAGTTCTTTGCATCCAAGTTAGAAAATAACAGAACTAGAGCAAGGAATAGCTTTGTGGGATTGGAAGGTCTTGGTCAGATCATGGGTGACCCAGATAAAATGGGAGCTGTTTCTCTAGACACTGAGGTTGTAAAAGAACTGTCTTAAAATGTGCCGTCTTCACATAAGTCACCTGTAGAGCTAGAACATGGGCTTCGTCATGGAGTGCAGATCAGTTCCAAGGAGAAGGATTCCCTGGGCTTATTGAAGGGAGATACCTGACAGAAAACAACAGAAGCCTGAATCTCCTAATTCTCTGCCTCATTTCTTTACCCTAGACATGACTTCTTATTGCAAGATGGTTCACACTGTACGTACACCACCTTAGAGGGGCATAAGAGGAGGACACATCTGGAGATTGTCCACTTATCTATTAAACCAGAACGTCTCAGATTTTAATGTGTACATATGTTATCTGGGAATTAGTAACAATGCAAATTCTGAGCCATCAGGACTGGGCCATGCTCACAAATCTGATGTTTTAACAAGCTCCCTAGTGATACCTGTCAAGTTCAAAAGCCCACGTCCAGAGAACAAGATATTAACTCTGTCTGTGTATGTGTGTGTGTGTGTATGCTTGTATGACTCTGTGTGTGTGTGTGCGTGGAAATGTGCCCCATTAACCCATTAATAAACCTGCCTCCGCCTTCACAGTGTTGAGAATACAAGTATACACCTTGTTTTTTAAATTTTTTAAAAAATGCGTGTCCTAGAGATCAAAGTCAGAGCTTTACCAGCTGAGCCATCTCTCCAGCCCCAACCTTATCATTTGGGATTTATTATTGTTATTATTATTACTATCATCATCATCATTATTACTGTTTGCTGTGGGATAATGCTCCTGTACACTGTAAAGATTTATCACTCATATTTGCTGATTATTCAGTAGCCAGGCAGGAAGTATAGGCAGGGCAATCAGACTAGGAGAATTCTGGGAAGAGGAAAGACAGAGATGCAGTTGCAAGCCAGATACAGAGGAAGCAAGATGAGAATGCCTTATTGAGAAAAGGTACCAAGACATGTGGTTAAACATGGGTAAGAATTATGGATTAATTTAAAACGTAAGAGGTAGTTAGTAATAAGCCTGAACAATAGACCAAACAGTTGTTTATTATTAATATAAGCCTCTGTGTGTTTATTTGGGACTGAATGGCTGTGGGACAAGGTGGGACAGAAACTTCTGTCAACAGCTGCTGGTGATGGTGGTGGTGGTGGTGGTTGATTGGTCTTTTAGTTATGTTTTGTTTTGGATTTTTTTTTTTTTTTAGTTATACTTGAGAAAAGCCACAGCTGTGTAAACCCCGGAATGTAAAAGAGGAGAGGACAGATGTAGAAAGAGATAGGAAGTTCCTGAAAACCTTACAAACAGTTCTGAGTCTAAATTGCTTCCAGAACTTAATTAAGTGTGCCTCCCCCTCTTATCCCTAGCCAAGGCATGGGATCTTAACAGTTAGGTTAAATTTTTAAATGAGTGAAGATGCACCAGTGTCAACATCTTTGCTCTGTTGTTTGGAGCTGTGTGAGATGCTGCTTCTGGGTTTTTCTTGTGGCTCTGAATCCTCTCATACTGTCTCTTATACTTCAATGTGAATCTGCAATTATTTCAAAATAACACTTTACTTAAAACATTTATACTTAAAATTGATAACTAATGAAATGATAACTAATTCTTTAGTAAATTGCAAATTTCCCCCTGTATGTTTTTAACAGTTGAAAGGGTACTATGAAAACATTGCCCCCATTCATAGAGAACAGAAGGCTAACTTGATGTGTGAATGAACTCTAACCTACTCTTAACAACTGGCCAAGCCCTAGCCAATCAGAAGCAGTCAACTATTCCAAGCATATTAAAATAAAGCAGATGATCTCTTTACTCCTACTTCCCATAAGTTGTATCCTTTATCTATAAATATAAGCTACCCATGTGGTGGAATGAAGTTTTCTGAACCATCTTTTGGTTCAGAATGCTGCCTCATCTATAAAGCCAATTAAGATATGCAGAACTAGATTCGCTGTAAGTTTGCCTTGCAGCAGAACTTAGTCATGCTGTTGGTCAGCAGATTGTTGAAAGGTTTTAATGGCAAGTAAAAATATTCGAGGAAGAAAAATGACTCAGGCTGAGTTTCAGTAATGGTGGAAAGAAAGGAGAGGTATTTTAGAAGCTGTTTAAATAAGACACATGTCACACTTGTTGGGCAATCAGAAATACACACGTCTGGAATATAACCACAGCAAGTACATTTGTTTCTAACTTTATAACATAAGCATTGAAAGCAAGGAGATAGCAAAGTGGAAAATGGAAGGTGCTAGGGGAGACACTCACAGGAGCAAAATAAAAAACTGCATAAGTGAAGCTGAGAGCTTCTAAGTGATGCCTCCCACCCTTTCAAACTCTGATGCACAGAACTGACGTGATAGATTCTCAGGCAATGAAAAATGTTGGGCAGCATTTGCCCACTCCCAGAGTATAAAAATCCCCACCAGGGACCAATTGCAGGCCATTAATATGACACCATCTTTCACAGAGGTGGAAAGAGGAGCGTACCCAGTGAGCTCTCAGGCCTTGAGAGCTGCCATACACTGTGGTCCTCGGGGTCATTTTCTCCCTAAGATCCTCACTGCATTGCTAAAGAGCTGAAACAAGCAAGGGAGATGTCTTGTCTGTGTTTATAGACCCCACACAGGGTAGAAGTCAAAGGTAAATCACAGAAGTCCTCAGACCACTGTCTTCACCAGCTGCACCAGGCCGGAGCTCCTGCCTTTGTGGAAGAAATAATCCCCAGCTTGGTTGAACACTGTAGGCAGGCTTGTGTTTCATGAAGCCAACTGCCATCTCAGCTGCTATTACACACCTCTGGTCAGACAGACGACAAATTGGAAACATCCTCCAAGCTTCACATCTAGCATAAAGATCTGTTTCCCTGTGGAGTTCTGTAGTTTGGTGTACGTGTAAGGAAGTGGCTCATATTTTAGTGACGCCTTCTGAGACTTTGTAAACGCCTGTTCTTTTGACAGTCAGCAGCTGCGTGATTGCCTTATAATCAGTCTTTGAGAGGCTGGACTTACTGAATTTAGCTGGAATCAGAGTTAAGGAGTAGGACATATTTAAAAATCAGATTCCAGTTTGGAGATCCATTTAATTATGTTGTAGCTTACAAATTCAAAAATATTTGAGCTGGGAGAGACAGCTCAGAGGTTGAAAACATGCTTGCTCTTCTAGAGGGTATGAACATGGTTCCCAGCACCCATATCAGGCAGCTCGTTCATAATCACTCTAGGGGATTTGACATCCTTTTCTGGACCTCCAGAGGCACACATGTGCATGTGCACACACACATATGCATTTGTAAAATAAATCTTTTTATATCAAAATATTCGGGCTGACTGAGCCTGTAAATATAGCCAGATTTCACACCTGTTTTTGAGCAAAACTTGCCAGGCGTTTTGTCTCCTCTGCCTTCCCTTCTCCAGTTCCAGTGTCTGAGGTTGAAGTTTAGAATATTCTTCCTCATTCTCTAGTCCTTTGGTGCTGATGGGGACCACACAGGCATTGGACTTCATGCACTGAACACCCACCAGATTCTTGGTTTCTTCATTGGTGGACTACCCAGCCAGTACTCATAAGCCAATACTGTAAACCCTCTTTCGTGGTGTGTGTGTGTGTGTGTGTGTGTGTGTGTGTGTGTGTGTGTGTATAGATGTAATCATTCTGTCATTGTGAATTAAACCATGTGGTCTGGAGAACGACACTTGGAATTTTTTCCTCTCACCCTGGTCACATGATTTAGTCAGTGGTGGTGGCACAGACCTTTAATCCCAGCATTGGGAGGCAGAGGCAGGTGAATTTCTGTGAGTTCAAGGCCAGTTTAGTCTACAGAGCAAGTTCAGGACAGCCAGAGTTACACAGAGAAAACCTGTCTCGAAAAACCAAAACAAAAAATAAAAGTAAATTTTAATAAAATGTCATCCTGCAATAATAATCATTCTATCTTCTGTGTCCTATAATAACTACAGTAACAAAAGTACATATTTAAAACAAGACTTTAAACTTAAGCCTTTTCTTCTTCTCCTGGATTATTTCCACAGTCCCTTCCCTCAGCATTGTCTCATTCCAGTTTGGGATTCCACAGGGCAAGAGTGCTTTCTCTTTGAGTGTGTAATTGGGAAACACTTTCTGCTCTTCTTTACATAGGAACTACAGAAAGAAAAAGCCTTTAACATGGTGCTTTTAGTGTTTCTAAAGTGCAGTTTGACAATAAGTGTCAACCTTTTGTCAACCCCTTGCCCTTACCAATTTCTAGAAAGTTTGCCAAACACTTCGCTTTTGAGTTGCTGAAAATGTATCTTGAATGTGCACAAACTCCTAAACCTTTCAACAGATTTTGCAAGAGAGAAAAAAATCATAAAATAACTTAAATCTCCAATGTTTCCTAACTAACTGTATAACCACATAAGGGAGACATTCAAATTGATCTCCAGGATACTGTTAGATAATACAGGAAAATAATTAGCACATGTACAATCAAACACATACAATATGAGTCCAGTGAATGGATGTGCATATGGAAAGATGTGCATGCAAAGGGACTTTTACGCAATCTTCCTTTGCTGCTATTTACATTTTAAAACAAATACATTAATCACTTTTAAAACAAGGAACTTTTATTTTATTTTATTTTATTTTATGTGTTTGGCTGTCTTGTCTACATGTATATCTGTGCACCACATGAGTGCCTGATGCCAACAGAGGCCAAAAGAGAGGATTGGGTCCCCTAGAAGTGGAGTCACAAGCAGTTGTAAGCTGCTATGTGGGTGCTGGGAATTGAACCCAGATCTTCTAGAAGAGCAGCCAGTGCTCTTAACCACTGAGCCATCTCTCCAGCCCAGAACATAAAAAAAAAAAAAAAAAAAAAACAACTGTTGCTCCACAACCACTGCCACTTACTACTGTGTAAATTATTTTTAATGGCCTTTCAGAACCCATCAAGGATACTGACAGGAAGAAAGCTCATCAAATCTGAGCATTGCAAGTTGTTGAGGCTGTTAACGAATGATAATCAGAATAGGCCAAATCCAACCAAACAATGCCAGGGACAAAGAAGCTGGGAAACCCTATCTGCACAGTACCAGAAGGAGACACTTAGCTTCAAAGTTCCCTAACCGAGAGATAATCTTGGCAAAGCCAGACAACATTAAGAGAAATCACATTAATTGCATTTTATAAAGGACATGAGCAAGGGCTAGCTCCGTGGCAGGGTGCTTGCCTGATGTGTGGAATCCTCTAGGCTTGATTCCCCAGAACTGCAAAAACTAAACATTTTGAAACATAAAGAAAAGGAAAAGAAGATGGAAAGAAAGAAAAGCAGTGACAGAGAGACACGACCAAGCTAGAATGCGTGCTAGGAAAAAGGTCCAGGAAGACCCAGAGACAGATAGAAGCTGGGGAGTGAACGAGAGAGTGGGGAGAGAAGGGACCATAGCGCAGAGAGTGCATGGTGTGGGGGATGAGACAGAAGGCTGTGAGTTATCTTTAAACACCTAAAGGACTGTCATTCAGAAGACACCTGACTTTTGCAGAGCTAGACTGGTAGGAGTCTCAGAAAGACTAATTTTAGTTTAAAACGAAGCGATTTTTTTTTTAAATTAAAACTATCCAACAGTACGACAGGCTGCCTTATAATGCAACAAGACCCCCATCGCTGAAGACATTTGAGCAAAAATGAGGAACTATCAAAATACCCTGTAATGGAACTTCTGTTGCCTGTGGGAAATTAAACTTCAAAATATTTCCTTCTAGTTCAAAAATATTATGACTCTAGAACGGACAGCTTCCTTGGGGATAGCTACAAGTCCCCCACTCACACTTCTTCTCAAAACTCCCTTAGTAAGATATTAACTATGTTGGTTGCGTCTTCTTTTGAAATTAAGAAAACACTAAAGATTAAACTGCACTGTAAGTTGGCATCATGTCATCAGTTACAATTACCTCTGCATGAATGAGTCAATGTGACTTTTCCCAAGAAAAGGCTTGCATGATGGCCAGCACGAGGGAATCATCCGATCCTGAACTGCGAAAGCAGCTTCCAGGGAGCCACTGAAAGAGAGTGGAAGGATGCTCAAGGGGTCAAGTTCACAATCTTGTGCATCAACAAGCCAACCTGCTTCTTGGAGCTCTGGGTTAATTTCCTCCCCACGGTCCAGTCCGTGTGCCAATTACTCTCGCTGTGTCTTTAATCCAAGGGTGGTGACGGAGCACCAGACCAAGGCTCTCTCCAAATCCATGAGAGAATGCCCACTCCACAATTGCCAGCCAGCTGTGATGCTGAAATTAACTTGCTCAGCTGGTCCTCCAGATAAAGCCATTTAAAGAGCGCAATGTACCATAGAAAGCAATTTGTTTCCTTAAGATTTAGTGCCCCACGTGAAGATTGATTTTGATTTGAAAGACGGGAGCCACTGCAAGGTGAATAATTTTAAGTTTAACGTATTCCTCCTCTCAAGGAGCCAAATGCATTAAAATTAGGTGCAAAGTGCTTCTAATTTGTCAATCACTCCTTGGATAATTCTGTTCCTGTATTATGAGGGAAATTGCCCAAGAGACCTGGCTTTTGGCTCCTTTCATCTCCACTATTCTTTTAACTTGATCATGGGTACGGTATGCGAATATGACTCTACCACTAGAGGTGGGTGGAGAAAGATCTAAGACAAAAACATCTACAGCCCTACATTAAACCTGCCAGGAGGTCAGGAGTACAACAGGCCTCTTCAGAACTACCACATGTCGAGACATAGGACAGGATGCTGAATCAAACGGCTGAGGTGGAAGGCATTCTTCCACCCGCCATGTGTGAGTCCTCCAGGGCTGGCTTTTCTTCTCCCCGTGGCTATGCATCAGCATGAGCCTGCTCTGTATCAGAGGCCTACATGGGCATTAGCAGACTCGGGGCACCATGCGTGTTCAGATATTGGAAAGACAAGAACATCTCAGCTGTCCTGCCACTCCCAAGAGACAAGTGCTGCTTGAAAGTTCAGCTCAGGACCTTGAGACCACAGTTCCAGCCTGAGAAGCTCCCTCTGGAGGAGGAAATGACCTTGAAGAATGGAAGTGGACAGCCTCCCTGTGACCTGGTTCGTTATTCTTGGAGCCAATGAGATGATATTTTAAAAGGCTTGCAAAGACCCAATGTCGAACAAGTATTCAGTACATTTTACAAATGACAGAGATGATGGTGGTGGTGGTGGTAACAAACATTCACGGGGAAGGGGAAGCAGAAAGGGACAGATACTTCAGTGACTCATGTGGAGGGCCTTTTGGGTTATGCAAAATCTAGACATTACCTTGAAGGCCACAAGGTAATTGATAGAAAAGCAGATGTGTAAGGTTTGGATATAGAAATGTGGGCCTATGACTGGTGGAGGGACGAGGGCAGAGGCAGAGGGACCTTGGAAGCTGCGCCATGCTCAAGCGAGAAACACTAGATCTGGATGGCAGAAACAGTGTGCAAGGAAGACAGGAGCTAAAATATTCTGAAAGGAAAGCAAACTTGGGGAGAGATGATGTGATTGAAAGGGGGGCTGGAGAGTGGCTCAGTGGGTAGAATACCACAAACACGAGGTCCTGAGTTCAGACTCCCCATCCCTCATGTACAGGCCTGACCACACACATCCTGATAACATCAGCGCTAGAGGAGAGAGAATGGAGGTAGGGGGAGCACTGGGGCTGCTGGCTGCCAGCCTAATGGGGGAAAACACGCAAACTCCAGGTTCAGTAAGATGCCCTGTCTCAAGGGAATAAAACAGAGAATGAAAGAAGAAAACACCCAATAATTTTATCTGGTTTCCATGTACACGGGCAAATGGATGCATATACATATTCATACTGTATCCACATGCATGTAGACATACCACATGGACTAATAATAATTACTATTACTATTATCATTATAAAAAATAAATATTATTGTTATTAAAGAGAAATAAGGGATCAAGATCAAAAATGAGAGGTTTTTTTTTTTTTTTTTTTTTCTGCTTGGGCAACTGGGTAAATGCTAATACCAATCCCAGCACCGGCTATACAAAGAAGGAACAAATGGATTCCATTGCAGGCTGGGCGTGATCATGAGTTACGTATGTGGAAATGTCTAAAAGATCTTTAGAAATGTATGTATTCTACTTCATCTGGTTGGAGTGGAATAGAAGGGAAGTATCTACCCTTACATGGTTCTGGTGTCTAGCCACGGTGCCCCATACTCCAGCTCACACAGCATAAAGAGATTCCCACACAATCTGATCCCCTTTTCTATGCTCAAAGATTGTATCTGCTTATGTTGACCCATGGGGCATGCTGCAGCCCAACCTTCTCTTGATTGATCTTCTATTCCTCATCTCCTAGTTACAGCCACATTTTCTCTGCTCCCTCACTTAAAGCCACCTACCTTAAGCCACCCCTGGCAAGAAACCCTTTACCCTTCCAGACCAATGCCAACCCCCTAACCTCAACCAGTATTTCAAGAGGAAGATGGATAGAAATGGATTGGGATGGGGTAGGTGGGGCAGGAGGCCACCATGGTCTGATTCCTCACCTGGAACTAGCAAGTCCCACCCAGACCACTCTCCATGCTGTAGCATGGTCCAAAAGTAGAGCTTTGTAAGCCAATCTCTACAGGACCCTGGCCTAAGCTGAGTATTATTCTTACTGGACCCAGATTCAAAAATTGCAAAGTTCTGGAAGGAAGATATGTCCAGAACATAAAGTGATGTGCTGCTTGCTTGACTTGCTGTGCTTGCTGGAAAAGAGACAAGTCAGAATTACATAAAACACAACCCTCCCCTATTGCCACCCTGCCCTAATCATGGGCACTTCAGGACCCCACACCTCCTTCTGCCTTTACCCTGTCCATATGTCTATACATCCTATAGTATCTTACTCTGAGCCTGGCATGTGGGAACAACATTAGCATATTGGCTATCGCTTACTGGGAACTCACAATACCAGACACCAGAGTGCTGCAGGATATTTGATCACACTGTAAACTCCAGAGATTGCAATGTTTACTGGAAAAACCTGATTTTAGTCATGGTGTGGCTCAGCCTAAGCACACGCCTTTCATCCAAGAGCTTTCTGCTTGAATATTGTAAACAGGATTAAATAAAGTCAGCCATGCGCCAAGAGGTGGCACAAGCAACCAGCTGACAGGAAGTGAACATGGGATTATTAGGGGAAAAAAAGAAAGCAAGAGGGAGTCAGGAAGACTGACAGAAAGACACACAGGAAGGAGAAGGGAGGGATAGTCAGTGAAGAGTTTGGTTTTTGAGATGTTGGGGAGGGAAGGCAGGAAGCTTCTGGAACATCTGCTGAGGAGGAAGGTCATCTGGGTGCTTTCTCTGCCTCTCTGAGCTAGCCTGCTTTCACCCCAGCGACTAGCTCCCGAGTCTTTATTGGTAAAATTGAATGATTGAGATTTCATTAAAAACAATGATGAATTCAAGCTTTCTACTCCCTACCACAGTGTCCAGATCAAGTCAAAGTCAACGACATGAGCAACATTGCCTCCTTTCCAAAACCGCTTGCCATGTCTCTTACACAGTGACTTTTATCTCGTTGAGCAGGGAAAAGTGATTGAGGTGAGAGGAAGGGAAGAAGAAGGTCAAGGTGGACCGGGCATGGTTCAGAGTCCCTGTGGTTAGGAGGATGAAGACCAGAAGAAAAAGAAGAAGTTTCTATTCTGAAAGTCTGGACACAGGCTTGGGCCATCTTAAAGGCTCAAGCAGCCAAGAAATAAGATGTTTGCTCTCCCCCCACCTCCACCCCAGCAGAGGAAGGCAGAAGTCCTGCTTTGCTGTTCCACTGCAGAGACAAAGATCTATGATAGCATTTCAGCTTCAGGATAGAGAAATCTATCCCAAACCACTCACGGAACTCTCTCCAAACCAGATAGTTTTCATAGTGCAAGAAGGTGCTAGGTAGACGGTTGGGGAAGAAAAGAATCCACGGATGCTGCATTGCTACAATACTAACCTGCCAGGTAAGATCTGCCCACAGTGCGGTAGTGGCATGACTGTTATGGAGTAACCGTTTCTGAGTGGATTTGAGACCCACTCTGCAGGAACGAATTTAATGCTTGGTACTGTTATTCTGGTTAAAATATCTTGACTGGAGAAGTCATAGGCCCTAGGGTATGATATGCTATTGTTATTTTGCTAAATGAGCATGTTGCATCCTAAATATTTATGTTCACACCCATATGGACTACTCTCAGCCTGTTCAGAGAAGCCGGGTTTTTTTTGTTTTTTGTTTTTTTTTTTTTTGCAGTAGGCAGCAATTAATACAAACATGTGTACCTGGTCAAAGTGCTGAGACTAAAAGAGTGGGTGTTTAGCCTTAAACCGGACATCTTTATCAA
Organism: Microtus oregoni; assembly: GCF_018167655.1. Taxonomy (NCBI): domain Eukaryota; kingdom Metazoa; phylum Chordata; class Mammalia; order Rodentia; family Cricetidae; genus Microtus; species Microtus oregoni. Next base: position 8,633,581 of record NW_024543079.1, read on the forward strand.
ATTCCCACCACTACTAGGGCTTAGAGAACATCAAGTAAGAGCAAGCGGAAAGAACGTAAGAGTCGGAGGATGTAGAAAGCTCTGTGAAATACTGTCTGCTGGACATCGCTTTGCTATCACATTCATGAACTCATATGGCAACCTGCACAAGGCCTGTATAATACCAAGCCAGCCAAAATTCAGGAAGAGATGGGAAGTTTTCTCTGCTCTTACTAACGTTCTACTGCCTGATAAGGGCTGATGTCCCCAAGGGAGGGACATTTATTCTTCTTTGAAGATGTGGCCAGTAGTAGGTTCCTCATGCCCTGGTGAGTGGTACCACATCCGTGCACTCATAGGAAGCACGAATCAGACTAATTGAAGACAGAAAGTTGGTAGAGGGTGCATTTAGAGGGATATGGGAAGAAGTTGAAGAAAAGGGAAATTAAGGAATTATGATCATATTTTATTAAATAGATGTATACATTTTTCAAGAATGAAGAAAAGGTATTTTTTATGATCTCATATGTACAACCATAAGAATCAGACTGGCCAAGTCTAATTTGTGGAAGAATATTATCATATTTCTGTTGTGAATTTCCAGGAAGACTGCAGAAGGATTAGCATCCTGCAATAGATAAGGTATGAGCATTCTTATACTTGCGTTTGTTTAGTGAACTTGGGAATGTGGCTACAAGTGCAGTCAGCATCCAATAAATAAAGGATGAGTGGGCTCCATCCTACACTTGATATTCAGACTTTTTGACTGTGGATTTGGTCTCTTCAAGGGAAGTGAATGCTCCAATCTTGGAAATATTCAAACAGAGAAAGACGAGAAAAGAAAGCTGATACCAAACAGGTAAACCCTTGATGTGCTGTTGCAATTCTATAAATGTGACTGTCTGATCCTTGCCCAAGATTACAAGGTTAGAAAATGGCACACTTGGGATTAGGGCCAAGGTCCCCAGGCGCTATGTTTGTACCATAGTGTCTGGACAACAAGGAACAGACTCCTGCTAGGATGCAGGCACTCCAAAAGAAGGAGTAATTCTTCACAGCTGGCATCCTACAACAGGCAAGGCTTGCTTCTTACCCTACACTACAGATAGATATGTAACCCATACACACTTGAATCACTAATATTAATTAGGGGCCAGGGAGAACACCACTGCTTTACATGCCAACAATACTGCAAATTATTACAAGATGATGAAGGGATGGAAACTGGCCAGAGGGAGCTGGCTAATATGCCATCCCTTACTCCCATGTCACCATGAAAAGCAAGAATAAACCTTGAAGAATAAAATACCTGGGCACACACACCAGCCCACAGACTGCTAGGTTAGCTCCCAGGTAAGACTGATGAGTTTTGTTAGAAGCACCTCTGTTTCAGTTTCTTCTGAGTTCTGCATCCTCCAGAACAGTCAAGGCTGCTGGCTGAAATAACCTAGCCTCACAGAATATTCCAGTCAGGACTTGACCATAATCCTAAATTTTTTTGGGGTCCCCATAAGATTACCAGTGCCCCCAATCAGCAGGAAGTAGCCTAGAAAACATTTCCCCCTCCAAAAAAATAGATTACGGATGTTTGTCTTTGTTTAACGTGTTGGTTACAAGTTGTTAAGGATAATGGTCAGGAACAAAAGCTAAACAAAGGAGAATAGATTCAGAGTTTTTGTTTTGAAAAGAAAAAAGGGAAATGCTGTAGGATAACAATCTTGTACACTCTAAAGATTTAACACTCATATTGGTTTAATAAAACACTGATTGGCCAATAGCCAGACAGGAGAGTTCTGGGAATAGAAAAGGCAGAGAGTGAGTCACCAGCCAGATGCCGGGGAAGCAAGATAAGAATGCCTTACTTACTGAAAAAAGGTACCAAGGCACATGACTAAACATAAACAACAATTATGGGTCAACTAAAGTTGTAAGAGCTAGTTAATAATAAGTCTGAGCTAATAGGCCAAACAGTTTATTATTAATGTAAGCCTCTGTGTGTTTCTTTGGGATTGAACAGCTGTGGGACTGGACAGGACAGAAACTTCTGTCTACACAATTGAAATGTTGATACAGCTGTTTCTGAAACAAAAGACCTGACTAGCATTGTCTACCCAAGACCAAGGCAGCAGTCCCCCACTCTTTATAGCAGGCCACAGGACAGCCAAATCACTCTTGAATGTATATTGTAATTAGCTGTTGCTGAGGCCACATTCCTAGCTCTCTGTTCCAACAGTGGCTTAGCAAGAAGAGATTTGATCATTCCTGGCAGGTCTGTGCTCCAAGTAAGGCATGAAACGACAAGTAGGCACATTGGCAGCAAAGACTCCCAGGTGGGTTTGCTTTTGTTGATAATGCTCAGTCAAGTCCCTTGATTAAAAATCTCTTCTCCTTACAACCACTCAAGAAACAGTACCTCAAATTAGGGAAGCTCGTCAGAACAAAAGTTAGAGGGAACATGAGAGGGGATCTCTACTACATGTTCTACTTGAAATAACGCCTATCACCCAGAGAGCAGTTCTGCAAAGAGCCCTAAAGAGGAGTTTATAAACATGCAGATGAACAGCCATCCGGCAATGATCGTGCATCAGGGACCAGTCTGGAAGGGGCCTAGGCAATAGAGGTGGAGGCAGAATGAATGTAACCCTTCATAAAGACACCAAATGTCTCTGGGGGTCTGTGTAAGCTGGAGAGCCACTAAGGAATGGGGTTGGAATGGGCAGACTCCTAAACAGAGACAATATTTGTAGTCAAACATAAGCAAACATGATATATATGAAGCCCTGAGTATAAATGGACTCGGGGCCTCATCACTTACAAAAGACACCCAGATCCAACAGGAAATTACAATGTAGAGGGAAAACTAGGGCAGATACCCAGGGCTATGGACACAGGAAGACCAGGGCTCATGATGTGACTAAATTATCTGGCATAAAGTAAGTAATTAATATGTTTGATGGGACTCTATCTTCTTAAATTTACATTAAAATAAAAGACACAAATCTTCAAGGCAATGAATTTTTACTCTGGCACACTCATGTATACACACTCAAATCAGTGCACAGTGTGTCTGGGCATAGTGTTGTCTCAACTTCATTTCTGTTGCTGTGATACAAGAAACAGATGATGGAGGGCTTGGTTGGGTTACAGCTCCAGGTTACTGCCCATTATTTGAGGAAAATAAGGGCAAAAACATCGAACAACTAATCACATTATATCCAAAATCATGAGAAGAGAGAAATAAATGCATGCTTGCTTGCTTTCTGTGCTCAGATTAGTCTCCCCACCCACATAGCGCAGGATCCCCTGCCTTGGGAATTGTGCCACTCACTGTGATTGAATCATCCCACACCAATTAACTTAAGGCAAACCCCCATAGACACGCCCACAGGCCAATCTGACCTGATGGTCCTTCATCGAGGCTCTCTGGGTGATTCTAAGTCCTATCAGGTTGACAATTGAACCCCTTCACAATCACAGAGAACCGCAATACAGGTTCCCACTCTTAATTCATTTTCACTGCTTTTTTTACCCTCCATATAAGTGCAATCACATGCTATCTATATAGTCTCCTGAGCCTGAGTGTGTGAGGGTGGGTTTGCCTATGTCACAGCATGCATGCAGAAGCCAGAGTGTGTGAGGGTTTGCCTATGCCACAGCATGCATGCGGAAGTCAGAGGACAGTTTTGGGGAGTCGGTTCTCTTCTTCTATGATGAGTTCAAGAGACCAAGCTTTTACAGTAAGCCCTTTGACCCACTGAACCAACTCACTGCCCCTGCATTCAGTTCTTAAGAAGTGTTACTATTTTCCCAGACGGGAAAGAACAAATTGTAAGAGTACCAGCCTCCTCTTTTCCCAGTCCCTCAACTTTGACAACAGAAGGTCTAAGCAGCCCAGGAGGAGGCCACCCAGGTGATGGGGAGGTTATGATTAGGAGCCTTGTCTAACAGGTAGGGGTTGAGGTAGATCTTGATCTCTTGAGACTGAAAGTATATGCTTAGTACTCATGGCCATTAACTACTCTTCCAACTGATAGGAACCACTGCCAAGGGTAGCCTCTACATGAACTTTATCTTCAACCTGTTGCCCTAAGCCTTCAATTCTGTTGGTTGATAGCCATTCCTTTTAAGGGGCAGGCTTTCATTCTGGAATCTACAGTTACAAGGTTTTCCCTGAACTAAATGGGAGTCGTGGTTCTGGTTCATGGCGTGAACACAAACTCTGACTCCATTAGAGCTTTGACCTCAAGCCTTCAACCTGCATGGTACCCACAAAACATCAGGATGCTTGGACACCATCAGCACATGTGCCTTGAACTCATCACACCAGCCTCATTCTTCCCCTTGAAGCAGCCCAATCCGCTTTGAAACACACACATCCAAAGTTCATCATTCATCCTCTAAAACTCTGACTGGGCACTGTAGTAGTATGGGGCAGCAGGGCTGCGTCCCCCACACCCGGCCGCCCACATGGCTAGCTTATGCTCCGAAATAACAACACACAAACTGTATTCATTTAATCACTGCTTGGCCCTTCTGCCCTAGCCCTTACTGGCTAATTCTGATATCCCGATCAACCCATCTCTAATAATCGGTGAGCACCGGTCTTACCGGGAAGATTCTAGCCTAGTCCATCCTGGGTCGAGCTTCATGGCGTGTGTCTGCCTGGGAGCTGGGAGTATGGCGTCTCCCTGAGGCGTCTGCTCCCGAGAGCAGAGCGGTGGAGTCTCTGAGCTCACTTCCTCTTCCTCCCAGTATCCTGTTCTGTTTTCTCCTCCCACCTATCTTCTAACCAATAAAATGGGCCAGGGCAGTTCCTTTATTAGCCAATGACCTTCCTCCATCATTTCCCCTTTTTCGGTTTAAACAAAAAAAAAAAAAAGGCTTTAACATAGCAAAATTACATATAACAAAACAGTTATCAAGAAAAAGTTACAATAATCTTTGTCATAACTAAGGAAAACTATAACTATAACTAACTATTCTTAACTCCATCAAAGACTCCAGAAAGATACAATACTACCTAAGCAAACAAGAAAAAAGCAACTTTTAAAACTCTAGAAATGACAGAGACATCTCACTGCCTGGACAGTCACCCAAAGTTCTTTTGTACCGTTGGGGCATCCATCTTCAGCCTTCAGGCCCATGGTATCCAGCAGACATTTCCATAAAGCAGGAAAATTCAAAGTCAGTTCAGTCACTATCTGTTGTGTCCTGCAGCATGTCTCGCAGACTCTTTCATGAATCAGGAACCCCGAAAGATCATCTCACCTTAGGCAAGTTCAGTAGTCCTCTCTCTGCGGGTTCTCTGTGTCCAGTTTATGCAATAGTCCAGGCAAGAGCAGTTTCTTGCCCAAATGGCTATCAAACTCCATAACGAGCCTCTTCGATGCCCATCTTCCTCTTGAAGTAGATTGGTGCTGCCAGGAGCAGAGTGTCTCATTGTCATGAAAAGTCCTCAGTTATTAAAACATTAAATGTCCTATTCTGTAACCTTTGAAAGACATGAAGAATGTCTATCTAAAATATATCTCTATATATCTAGAAAATCTAACTAACATGACTACAAGCTTTACTATTATCGATGATTATCCATTAACAACCTATATTTCTTAATTATACAGTACATATTTAAATGAACTACACAATCACAATACCTTAATCAAAACCAGAAACACTTATACATATAACAAAATTGACCTTAAATCTCTATCAATAAAGCAAAATCTATACTAATGCAAATTATTCATATCTATATCATATCCCCCTTTAAATGTAAAAGAACGTTTATAAACCATATTTGGGAATATGGGCGCAGTTATTTCTCTCCAAACTGCTTCCTGCTGAATGGGGGCGTCGTTAATTAGGTCTTTCATGGTATAACCTGTGTGCTAGTCTCATCTCAGTTGGCAGTTGAGCGAAGCAATTTTCTGAAGGTGTTCACACCAACCCTTCAGGAGGGCGTGGTCTATCATACCATATCGGGATAAATGCAATCCACAAGGTCTGATCCTCTGTGAAAACAAAAGAAGAATCTCTTTTCCAAAGTATCATATCCTTAGATCCAAATTCTGAAATCATACCCTCATGATATCCGTTCTGGTTCCACTTGGCAGCCCATATAATGAAATGTCTCTCTGTACTTAGCTCCTTCACAGTCAAAAATTTTAAAGAAAACACAATGTACATAATCCAGACTCTCTGTGAATTTTCCATTTTTATGTGGCTTATTTTTCTTTATTTCTTTTAATCTCTTAACTATCTGTACTCTGTCTCTTTAAAGACTTTACTTTTACTTTTTTAAACCATTAACTTTATTCTCTATATTCTTTTTCTTCTCTCTCCCAAGCCTACGTACATTCATCCACAGTGTGACTCATTTAGTGGTCTGAATCTGTCCTATTGTGAATCTGCAATTTTTTACTATCCAGGGGCATTTTTGATTTGCGCCTTTAAATCACTAGGCGCTTTAGAATCTAAGCTGTGACATTCCTAGGTTAACTTTTTGCTTTTTGAGCGTATATCTTTGACCTGGAATATCTCTGTAGACCAGGCTGTCTTTGAACTCTCAGAGATCCGCCTGTCTCTGCCTCTCAGGCAGTGGGATTAAAGGTGTTTGCTACTACACCTTGAACTCACAGAGATCTGTTTGTCTCTGCCTTCTAGGCACTGGGATTAAAGGCGTGTGCTACCACACACAACAACTCTCTTCCTTTTTTTTTTTAACTTTAAGAACTTTAAATTTTAGTCTGCATATATTTTTAACACACTTCAAACCATTTAGAAATTTTCTTTGTCTTTGAAGCTCTCTTTACTGTATATCTCTCTTTTTCTGACCACACGAGCCTTAAAATTACTGAGCAATATGGGTAGGATTAAAGGCGTGGCTTTGCCAGCTAGATCCAGTCCATTCCTTAGCTTTCCAGCCTCATGGCTGAGGTACTGGCTGTAGCCACGTTTACTGCGACAACTCTATGGCATTTCAAGGTTCCTGCCAGCAAGCGAGCTTCAGCAGCCTTTGCTTGCAAAGGGCACGAACCGCCTGCGTAAAAGAGTCAAAATTTGCCCTGGCAGGACAGCCCAGAAAGCTGGCATTTTTAAACGGCGCAGCTTTTTTCCTGCTATGGCTGAAAACTGAAAAGCATGTGTTCAGCTTTTCTTCAACACCGTTTAAGTGTTTCGTGGCAGGACCTCTTAATGAGCTGCAGGCTTTGCAGCTGAAGCTGAGTCAGGAAGCCTCTCTTAGATGAGGTGCTTTCTTGCCTCTAGCAGGCAGAGCAGAACCGAGAAATTGCTGCTACCAAGAAACCAGGCACAATGCTTTCATTTTGTTCTAGAATTATTTCCCAAGCTGTCTCAGGCTTTATGTGGAAGCAGTTGTCCACGTGGGCGCCATATGTGGTAAATAGGGGCGGCGGGGCCGCTCCCCCAGCATCCCAGCCGCCCGCTCAGCTAGCTTATGCCCCGAAATAATTACACAGACACTGTATTCCTCCAAACACTGCCTGGCCCATTCTCTTCTAGGCTAATTCTCACATATTAATTTAGCCCACCTCTAATCATCTGTATGTAGCACCCCAAGGTGCGCTTACCGGGGAGATTCCAGCCTAGTCCATCCTGGGTCGGAGCTTCATCCTGGGAGCGGGGCATGGCGTCTCTCTCTGAGGTGTCTGCTCCCAAGAGAGCTGTGGAGTCTCATGGGCCAGGGCAGTTCCTTTATTAGCCAATGACCTTCCTCCATCAGGGCACCTTTGCTTCTCTAAGCCTTGGTTTCCTAGTCTGTGAGATGGAACAAATGTGCTCACAGACATCGGCCAGAATGATTAATTGGTAGAATATATAAGCAGCCTTCATCAAGACATATGTAGGGATTAAAACGTTTAACTTCACTAACAATCAGGATATACAAATTAATGAGCCGATGATTCATCAACCTAGCAAATAACAGAATAGTTGTCAGTATCGATTTTTAGGAAAAGCTTTCTCCTACGTTGTAGTAGAGATGTGTGATAGTAAAGTGGTTTTTTATGAGAATTTGGTAGAATCTGCTAGAAAATGTATGTTCAAGCTCATTGATCTAGGGATTTTAATTACAGGAATCTATCCTCCAAAAAAAAATAATTGCACACGTGCATAAAAGGGCTGACTGTACAAGATGCTGATTGTGGCATTGTTCAAAATCATGAGAAAATAGAAAAAACCTAAATGGCCATCAATAGAGACAGCTAAACAGACTGTGTTGTTTTCATCCGACAGAGAAGCTAGGCAGCAATGGAAAGAATACAAGCAATCTGTGCACATGACCATAAATATATGCCCACAACCCTCTGGAAAGAAAAATCAAGTCAAAGAGTGACAGTCATGGTGCCATACTATTTATATTTTTAAGCCACAAAACAGAATTATACTTTCACTCTCTCCTTCCTCCCCGACTTCCGCATCATAAAATAGCTGAAAAGAATAAGTACGAGAGGTGAGGAGAAAAAGCCTGGAATGAGGATTAGAGACTAGACTAGCCATGAACCTAATTTGTACTGTTTTATTTTTACCCATCTTATTTTTCTAAGGGAAGTTTAGTGGTGTGATTCAAAATGAATAAATAATTCCAATGTTAGCATCTTAATTTGACAGATAGACCACAGTAATGTGAGTTGTTAACAATTATAGAAAATTGGGTGACAAGAATACAGGAATTCTCTCTACTCTGTTTGCATCTTTTCTGTAAATCTAAAATTATTGAAAAATAAAAAGGACTACTGTAAAACGGCAAAGACAGCTGAAATACAAAACATAAAAGGAATTATTATTATTATTATTATTATTATTATTATTATTATAGTCTCCCTTTCTTTTCCTGTTGCTGTGATCAAATTCTTTGATTTGAACAACTTAAGGGCCTAAAGGCTCATAGTTCAAAGTGCAGTCGGTCACTGCAGGGAAATCAAGGCAGCCTGAGCTTGGAGCAGCTGGTCATATGACATCCACAGTCAAGAAAGGGAGAGTGCTGAGCTCACTCTCTCCTTTTCCACTCTCCAGAAAGTCTGGCTTAGGGAATGGTCCCACCCGGAGTGGAAGGATCTTCCCACTTCAATTAATGCAGTCAAGATAGTCTCCCACAGGTATGCAAAGCCCATCCCACAGGTGATTCTAGATTCTGTTGACAGTTAACAATTATCCATCACAATAGATTATAGGTGGCCACAAAAAATAAATCAGCCAAATTATATTCTGCCATGTGTCGATCTCCAAGATATACAGACCAAAGGGGGAAAAAAAACAAAAACATTGCACGTGCTCCCGATTACAGACAAAAGAAAATAAAGCCTGTGAGTATTCCTAACACCTAAATGATTGTAAAACAGCAAGAAAGTCCAGATCATAAACCAGGCAAACTTGTGTAAATGGTCACACAGTAAACACTTTAGACTTGACAGCCACAAAGCGCATGTCACAATGATTCAGTTCTGCCACCATAGCATGAAGCAGTCACAGACAGCATACAACTGACGGGGTGTGACTAAAGTTCAAATAAAACTTTCTTTACAAAACTAATCTCCAGGGGGCTGGGGAGATGGATCAGTGGGTAAAGGGTGAGTACTGCTGTCTGGGGGCCAGCCTCCAGCAGCACAGTGTCTTGAAAGAAATCCACGGAGTTGGCATAAGCTAAGACTTTTCTATCCGAGGGGGTTTAGGGGAAAACACTCACACGCTCTCTCAGTGGCTTCCTTCTTTATTCTCTGCTTTTCTGTGGTCTTTGTCTGCTGGATACTTTCTTTCTACAGTTTATATATCCCAACAAAGTTTTCCAGGCAATATAAGAATTGCAATGTGGTTACATTCTGTTTTTCAAGTGAATGATTATCATGAATACAAAACAAACAGTAAAAAAAAAAAATCATGTTTTCTATCTCCCTTACTTGATTAAACATTTTATGTATTATAGGTGAGAAACAAATTATCCCAAGAAAGTCACATACATTCCTACCCAAGTAACTTGTTATAGATTAACTGTGTGGGCAACAAGGTATTCTTCTCAGTTAAGTTTTTTGCTGGCAGGCTACATTTTTCCAGTTACAAAGAAAGGGCCAATTACTGTATTACTTATCTTGAAAGGTAATCTTATAAGGAATCACAAACCTAAACTTTCCTATATGAAAAAGAATAAGTCAGCTCTACTTTAAATCTTTAGGGTACATACCCACCCATTAATAGTTTTTTTTTTAAGCAGGAAATTGAGGGCAGAAATACGTATAAGGAATTAATCTTCACCTTTAGTCATCAACCAGTCCTAGCAAGAAAGATAAGTCCAATGATAACTGGACTGCCTTGTTCTTATTCTCTGACCTTAATGAGTTCCACATTCAATTAAATATCTTGCTAAAACTTTAGATTGTCTTCTTGCGTTTTTCATCTCAAAGCTATCTAACAAAAATATCTTAGTCTAACTTTGTTATTTTCAAAGCTTTGCTTCAGCTGTGATACACTATGAAACCTGTGAACACATCTCCAGACGTTAGGATTAAAAGAATTTAAACTAGCTGAGCTACAGGGACTCAACTGTTAATCATTAATTTGAGCACAATCTTTGCAGCTCCTTGGGTGAAACTCACAGGCCCTGGCTATGTAACATTTCCTTTTTTATTTTTATTCATCAAAACTCTGTATAAACTATCATTATTATTATCAATTAGTACAGCTTGGAGAAGAATCATCTTCTTGACCATCCATAGATTAAAAACACCTAATAGAACAGGATGTTTCCAAGAGATAAACATACTATATTACAGGCAGTGGAGATATTCCCACATCCATTCACACCATGCTAGATACCAGAGAATGCAGAGGCAAAAGACATTCTGGGGTCTATAGTCCCAGGGCCTTACCTAAATGAGATTCACCCATCAAGAGAGTTTCCTCCTGGTGGGTTGACACCTCGAACTTCGGTTGCCACCTGTTGCTTCTCTGGCATGACCACTAACAGGTGAGGACCTGAGCTCAAAAGAGCCCATGTAAAAGGTGGTCTTGATAGCATGTATCAGTACCCCAGTCCTCCCGCATAGACCAGCTATCAGCAACAGAAGAATTCTTGCAAGCCAGTGGGCCAGCTAGGCCGGCATACCCAGCAGCTGACTATGAAAGCCCATCTCAAATAAGGTAGAAGGAAAGAGTCAACACTCAGGACTGTCCTTGCCTCCACACTGGTGCTGTGGCATGCATACACTCACCTAATAGGTTTTCTGTACCCCATCTTAGGTTTCTCCACAACACAGTAAGCCAGAACAAGCTGAATTAAAACGTAAAAGACCAGGTTTATTCTGAGCAAAAGCAACTCCTCGGTGAGTCCTCCATGTCCCAGAGATCGAGGCAGGGAAGGGACGTGGGGGGGAAATCACATGGCTGGTCTAAAGGAGGGCTCTTTATACACCCTAGTCGAGGGGTGATGACGTGTCCTCCATAAACAGGGTTTATGCCCAATTATAATGCTTTAGGTGGGGATTGGGACTATCAACTTCAGGGGAGGAGCTGTTGCCGTCGCCAAGAATGCTGAACTGGGCATTTTGGCCCTTTTCTTTGTTGTAGATTCTGAAAGGGCGGGGTTTGGAGAGGCAGGAATGGTAGTTTGTGGGAGCCGAGCTGTTCCAGTAGCGGAACAAACACCGCCCAAAACTGCAGACCCCAGGATAGATTTCTCTAGTGGCCCATAGTTTTCCAACTTCTGTTAAAACAAAAAGTGAACTGTTTTCTGCTAGAAATAATTCACCCTAAAAAAGTGTTCTCTCTTTGAAAAATAGCATTAATAAGCAATGATCTAATGCAGTACCTGGTGCGGAGCTGTGTTTAATGGAGTTTCTTCCTATCGCCACCATCCTGCAGCTGAAATCCCAGCACGCCTACATGGTTAACCTGCCAGGTTGTGACAATTACCGTTCCACGCGACCCAGGGTGCCATTCCGCTTTCAGATTCTGAACCAGCTGCTGGGGAGGGATGTGAGACTACCGCAGGTGCTGGAACTTGCCACTGAAATAAACTCTGTTGCCCTTCTTTGCTTCCGGCTCCTGCAGAGGCCTCCCAGGCGGGGCTCAGCCAGGTACAGGAATCTTCCAGAAATCACTGGGCCCTCTCAGGAAGAACCTCTGAGGGGTATGTTAATTAGCAAACCGGCTGAGTGACAGGCTCTGGGACGATTTGCTAACGGCTTTCTCCCAGGGCTTATTACGGCACTTATTAACGGTACAACAGTACATTACGTTTCTGAAATCCTGATCTAAGCAGAAAATTAAAATTATTTGCTAAATGACCTAATAGAATTGAATAAAATATGCTGAAAAAATGAAAAGAAAAACTGTAATAGATTACCCTGAAGAATTTGGCTTTAAAAAAACAAAACAAAAACCCTGACTCCCGTCACTGAGAGGCAGCAGTGTGCCCTTTGTCCCACTTTAATGGGCCTCTCTGATGAAAAATGATCACCAATGTCACCTGTAGAATGCAAAAATGGGCAAACTGTGCGCCAGCATGGGGCTGATAACTTGGGTCCATTTTCCAGGTTTAAATCCCAGAGCCACCTGCACCCCCAGCAGTGCACAACTGTCAGTCCCCTTGTTCAGACCTCCCCTCCCCTCCGTTAGTCCCACGGCTTCAAACACGAGCCCCTGATTCTCGTCTCCTGACCATGAGCAACACAGTCGCCACAATGTCTACTCAAGTGTTCTTCTGAAAGTCAAGTCTGATTCTGTCACATTCCATAGATGTTCAGAAGCTCCCCAGTGCTCAAAGACCCAGACTCCATAGAAATCATTCTCAAACTGTAGCCTCTGGACCAGCAGCATCACTGGGGTGTTGTGAGGAATACAGGAATTTCCAGGCCCCACCCACAGTTCCTAAGCCAGAAGTCCTGTGGGTGGAACCCAGACACCAGTCTCCACAGCCTTCCTAGGTGGTGACTCCCATGCAGGCTCACAGTTAGAAGCCATTGCTTAGTGTAGAAAAAATGGTCTCATCTGACTTTCATTGGCCTTATCGGTGGGTGTCCCTGCACTCCCACCAACCCTCGCTCCATCACCAGTCACCAACACAGCTTTCTGACCATCTGCAGCAAACTGAAGACCTGCACCTGGCTGCCCCTTCTGCTGGGACTCCTCCCCCTTGCCTGGTAAGCACCAAGTCCTTCAACACTCCAACATGACAGCAACCTCTATTTTCCCATTTGAAAGGCATCCTTCTTTTCTAACCACCTGTGAGGATTCATGTGGACTGTCCATTTGACAGGATCTGGGATCGCCTAGAAGATAAGTCTCTAGGGAATTACCTAGATCGAGTTAATTGAGATGGAAAGATCCAATCTAACTTCCAGAGCAAACAGAAAGGAGAAAGGACCAGTGCTCCAGCTTTGATTTTCATCTGCTTCCCGAGTGTGGACACAGTGTGTCCGGCTGTTTCAAGCTTCTGCCACCATGCCTTCTCCATCATGGTGGAGGGTACCCTTGAACTGAGAGCCACAACGAGCCCTTCTTTCTTAACTTGCTTCTTGTCCGAGTCTTAGCTACAGAACAGGTAACCGAACTGGCACATGGACCCACTCTGAGAATACCTTTTCCTATGAGGTCTTGGAAGTAAATTTTCCTCCTCATCAGTCCTTAATTATCTTTCTGTGTTTCTCTTGTTGTTTGTTTATCAACTGAGGGACTGAGGCCAAAAGGACAACTTCCTAGGATGGATCCTGGATTAGAACCTGTTTGTAAGTTAGTGCTTAAAAACACTTGCCTATCAATGAATTGTATCAGAATGGATGTATGCGAAAAGTTGCTAAAACTTACGCAGTTCATAGATTCATTTAATTGTACATGCTCCCAAAGAAACAAAGCTATTCAAAGCATCCCCATTCTCCACCCGCCCCCATCCATGGAATGATAACACTTTAACTCTGTACCTTGCATACAAATGATCAAACTGGCATGTGTTTTTAGCATAAGCTAACAGTTCACTTAGCTGGAAAAGACGTGAGAACAGAGGTATTGCCAGCCAGCCTAGGCAGAGTTTGCAGCAGCCAGCAGAGGCCCAGATGTTCAACAGCCATCCCTTCTGGGCATGTGAGGCCCAGGTGATGTACTTATCAACACAGGACCTATCTGAAGTCATTCAGCTTAACAAGAATCAAAATCAACTCTAACAGGCAGCATCTAAGGCCACTTAACTCGTCTCATTTGGAAATTAATACCTTTCCAGGGGGACACCAGTGTGACAAACCTCAAAGCCTTTGAAACAATAGCAGCATAGACTTTAAAGCTCTGAAAGATACTTCTATTTAGTCTTTCCTTTTGCTAGAATCAGGAGCTTTGTAAATTCCTATTGAAAATGGAGACAAGGGGATGCATTGAATGCCTTCTGATTACTCCTTGGCTCCCTTCCCTGATATTTTCTTTGGATAAATTCAAAGGAAACAAAGGAGAATGGACTGTCTTCATTCACTTAGTGGCTTTGTGTGTGTGTGTGTATGTGTGTGTTTGTGTGTGTGTGTGTGTGTTTGTGTGTGTGTGTGTGTGTGTGTGCGCGCGCGTGTGTGTGTGGCCATTGTGTATCAGGTGCTGTGAGTGAAAGGAGGGTCTCCCATCTTGGTGAGGTTTGTGATCTGGTATAAAGGTCAAGCCTCAGACTGTAAGGCACACCCTGACCTGTCACCATTGAGTGGGGGAGGGGTGCAACCCACAGGCTAACAGTGTTTTTCATGCTTTTAAATCATTGGGGGAAGATAATTGAAAAAAGAATTTCTGATACATTCAGATTATGTGAAATTCACATTTCCAGGGTCCATAAATAAAGTTTTGTTGGAAAACAGCCATGCTCATTCATCTACATTCTCAAACAGCCTATACACGTACACACATACGCACACACACACACACACACCTTGACCACCTTTATATAATGACAGAGTTGAGCATTTGTAATGAAGGCCATATAGGTGACAGAGACTGAAGTGGTTACTGTCTGGGCCCTTACAGAAAGTTTCCCACCCCTGGGATGGGAACGGGTGTAAAAGGGTATGTCTGGTCCTCACCGTGGAAGAGCCTCTTTCTAGTTAACTAGCAGATGGGCTGGGCAGCATGCTCACTTTTCTGCCAAAGCATTGCTGACTTTTGCTTTGAAGCATGAACCTGACTTTGATACTGAAAACTCTCTCCTTGCCCCTCTGCTAATCAGCAGCTGACCGCCACTTCCTCCCCCCAAGCAGAGTCCCTTGACCTTCTGTATCTACCAAGGACTATATCTGGTCAAGACCCTAGTAACCAAAGGACATTTTGGACATTTTCAGGAGATACCATCCACTTGTCCTTTCATCTCCGAGGTCCTGTAACATTGGTAATGGTGCCATTTAGCACTTAATGGCTAAGTGTTCTGTCTTTTTTAAATGCATTCTAGCAACTGTTTTCTGTCTTTCACTAAGGATAGGATTACAGTTTCTTGGGTTTTTTAGTGGTATATATAAGGAAGAACAATGACTGGAATAAGATGTCATCCCAGGTGGGAAGAACTCAATCCATGATATATCCTTGCCATCTAATAATGGCTTCCCAGTCTCCCCTACAGTGGTTCTGTAGCTCTGAAATGGAAGTGACCGTTCCCATTTCACCGGTCTTGATGAAAGCAACTTAAAGGAAAAAGGGCTTCCTTTGGCTCACAGCTCAAAGGTCCAGTTCTACCATGTCAAGGAATTACCACAGCCAGAGCTTAGGGCAGCTGGTGACTTTGTGTCACAGTCAGGAAGCAAAGAATGACAAAAACTGCTACTCATTTCCCTTTCTCTGTTTTATTCAGTCCAGGACCCACCCAGGCAATAAAATAGTCCCATTCACATTGAGAGAGGGTCTTCCTTCCTCAGTTAACCTAATTGAGGAAATCCCAGGGGTATAAAAGTGCACACCTTTAACCCCAGCACTGGGGAGACAGAAGTAGGCAGATCTCTTGTGAATTCCAAGCTAACCTGGCCTATATAGTGAGTTCTGGGACAGTCAAGGTTATGCAGTGAAAATCCCTCCCATACAGGCCACAAGGCTCCTTTCCTAGACAATTCGAGGTCCTGTCAATCTGACAAACAATATAAACCTTCACAAAGGACTTCACAAGGATCAAGGATTCTCAGCCTGGAAAAAGGCAGCTGGGCTGTGTCCTGGAGAGTTTGGCTCAGTCATCCTAGGTAAGGCCTGAGAAGTTGCCTTTGCTGTCTGTGGTAGCAGAAAGAACAAACACTACATACAAGGATGCCTTGTGATTTCCTTATAAAGAAAGGGTGACAGCGGTGACGATGACAGCGATGATGGTGAGGACGTGTGGGAGTGGTGGTGTAATGTCCCTAGGACTTATATTTTACATCACATATAAGTTTTCCTATTCCAAATTCATTTGAACCCTGGAAGATGGGATGCTTTCTGCATAACCATGTGGAAAAAAACTAAATGAGTGTGCTTAATTCTGTCACACGAGTCAGGAACAATTTTACTAGCAGGAAATATGACTATATTATGTGCATGCAGGTTTCTGCATCTCAGAAAAACAACAATACATAAAACACTTCTTTAAAAATTCACATTTTTAAATTTCCCATTAATATTCATTGTTCTCTCATTTGGGGCTGAGTTTAAAGAAGATTTATGGGAGGAAAGCGTTAGGATAGAGAAAGCTGCATCTTGGGATCTTGATATTATTGATGGGCAAAGAGAAGGCCACTGTGCTGTGTGCTTCAGAGCTCCAGAGAGCAAGATGTGAGGGGCAGTGGTGCAGCATAGCTGTCAAGCCAGTGTTACCAGATGAGCTCGGTGGCACAGGCATTTGGGTAAGGCCACTGTGGCACACTCTACCACACTGCAAGAGGGTGGGCCACATGCCAGAGTGGGTGTGCATTGTGTGTGTGTATGTGTGTGTGCTTGCATGAATGTGTGTGTGCAAGAGAGAGAGAGAGATGGAGGGATTGCCTGTGTGTGGTCATGTGTGGATGTGTGAGTCCAGACGTCAATGTCAGGAACTATCTTCTATGGCTTACCACCACCTTTGTTTTTTTGACACTAAGTCTCCTGCTGAACCTAGAACAACTCAAGGATTCATCAAGACAAGCTTAAAGGATACTGCTTGTACTTTAGAATTTTTCTCTCTCTTTCTGTCTATCCCTTTTGTGTTGCTACAACAGAATATCCAAGATGGGGATGCAGCGAATAATTTGAAAAAAGGTTTCTTTGCCTCACAACCTTTGCAGCTGACAGTCCAATATGTGTGATTCTATCACGCTGGGTCTTTAGCTGTGTCACAACCTTAAGGGTAACATCACATGGAGGCTGCATGTGAGTGTCAAGGCAAGAAAACTTGTCAAGGGTGCCAGATCAATTCGTGACAACCTGCCCTTTCAAACACCAATCCAAGATTTAAGGCTGACTCTCTGAAATGAAACCTGTATCTGACCCTGCGCAGGAAACCAAGAACTTGAGACTAGAGAAGCCATGGACCTAGAAAGAAAACCAAAGACGACCAGTCTGCTAAAGGGACATAACAATTAAATGACGCTAATGTCATTCTGGCATATTCAGAGATCAGTGTCTTGTTCAGCCATCACCAGAGAAGCTTTCTCCTGCCATAAATGGGAACAAATAGAGGCACCTACAAACCTGACAATGTGCAGAGATCAAGAGACCTTGGAACACTGAGTCCTAAACAGGACCATCTCCACCAAATCCCCTCATGGCACAGAGAACTTGATGGAAGAGGACGGAGAAGAACTGTAAGAGCCAGTGGGAATGGATGACACCAAAGAAACAAGGCCTTCTAAACACAACAGGGCTGGGGCTGGAGAGATGGCTCAGTGGTTAAGACCCTGATTGTTCTTCCAGAGGTCCTGAGTTCAATTCCCAGCATCCACATGGTGGCTCACAACCGCATGTAATAAGATCTGGTGCCAACTTCTGGCCTGCAGGGACACATGCAAGCAGAACATTGTATACATAATATATATATGGAGAGAGAGAGTTTAAGTTTAAAAAAAATTTAAACGCACAACAGGACTGATACACCTATGTCACATATGAAATCAAAGAGACTGTGGCAGCATGTACAGAGCCTGCACAAACCTAAGCCAGACAGGGTACCAGAGCTGAGAGGGACCCATCTCAAACCCAGAACCTGGCTCCAACACTCACACTGACAACCACCACAAAGGAAAAACAGTTTTCTCCAACACAGTCTCACTGACTATACCCTCTTAAGGGGACACTCCATGTACAGCAGTGATGGTCAACACAAAATCAACTCAGTGGTAGTTTTGGAGGGTTTTTGTCTCCAAATGCTTTGTCTAGACGTTGTATTAACCTTTCAGTTCTTCTGTTTATAAAATATGACTTCCAATTTTATGTTTTTGTGGGATTTCTGTGTATGCAAGGGAGTGTGTCTCTGCATCTGTATGTGTTTCTTGTGATTTTTCTTTGGTTCTTTTTTTCTGGTTGGTTTGTTTGTTTGTTTGTTATTATACTATTCTGGTTTGTTTGGGGTTTGTGGAATTTTTTTTTGTTTTTTTGTTTTTCTTTTTTTAGTTGCCTGTTTTCTAACAAGAGAGAGAAAGAAAGGGTGTGGATTTGGGTAGACGGGGAAGTGTAGAGGATCTGAGCATACCTGGGGGAGAAGAAACTATGATCAGAATATATTACATAAAAAAGTATACTTTCAATAAAAAATAAAATTATAAAAACAGAGAAAACCAATCCACTGCTGTAAAGGAGGCATTAATCCCTTCCTAAACACCTTCCACTGCCCTTAAAAGCCTCCACCCCAGAGCACTAAACCTTCAGCATGGGAACCTGTAAGGGTGTAAGCCAAATCCACACCCCATTACCTTCACACATGCACGCGTGCGCACATACACACACACACACACACACACACACACACACACACACGGGAATAACTGAGCCTCAGCATGCTATTGGTTCCCAACAGGACCTAATGGATGCATGACTCTTAATCCCCTAAGTCCCTTAGTGCCTCTGTAACTTTTCCATGGGAGCAATAACATAATAAATACAGACACTTAACAAGTATACTAATTAAGTAACTAAATCCAAACGATTTAATAAGTCCTGACTTTATGTCCTAACATAGCTGAATTAATAGCAGATTTAACAAAGAATGTGCATAATTGAAAGAAAAATATTTTTAAGTTATTCTCAAATAACTAACCTAAATAACTATGATCATTTATCATTCATTTATTAATGTGTGTACCTATTGGGTACTGCAAATTTCTCAAATCTTACAATCAGAGTGGGTAGAGGGTTGTTCTTCTATTGTGTGATATTTTGCTTGTTTCTGATAAATAAAACTTGCCTGGAGATCAGAGGGCAGAGTGAGCCACTAGTTAACCATAGAGGCCAGGCAGTGGTGGCACACACCTTAAGAAAGAAACAGGAGTTCAAGGCCAGCCTGGGCAACACGAGATAAAAAACAAAATCTAAAAGAGACACAGAGCCAGGCAGTAGTGATACATGCCTTTGATCCCAGCACTAGGGAGGTAGAGACAGGAATATAAGACTGGTGGAGACAGGATCCCCGCCCCATTCTGTCTCAGGATTCATAGAGGTAAGAAGTCTCTCTAGTGACTGCTTCTCTGCTTCTCTGATCTTTCAGCTTTCACCCTGATATCTGACTCCAGGTTTTTATTTAATAAGACTAATTAGGATTGCGCTTCCCTTGTCGCGTGTTCTACACTGATTTATACTCCATACACTTTAATCACAGTGAGGTCTAAAAATCACAGCTTTCAAGGACTGACATCATCCAAAGGGCTATAGCTCGATCTGTCGTTAAAACTGTGACCTGCCCTGAGGCGGCAGTTAACATGATATCCAGAGAATGTTGTGTTTCCCTAAAAACAGTTAAACAAATACCGTGTAGCGGAGATAACTAGTTTAAGAGAAAAAAAAGAGGTTTATGTCAAACAAGAATAAGAAGCTGAGTTGCTAAGTCCGGCATAACCTTGCATCCAGACCCCAGCACTGAGGTAGTGAGGATGGAAACAAGGACCCTTAAAGCTCATTGGCCACATTCAGTGAGAGGCCCACAAAAGCAAGTAGTCGTCTGACACTGACCTCTGTCTGGCCTCCTCACACAAGCCCACACACACCCAGATGTACACGTCCACACTCACACATATGTGCGCACGCACACACACACACACGCCACAAAGCATCGATATGCACTTGCTATGGTGCTCTGCTATACTTTGGCACACAGTTCAGGATCTATTGAACATATGTAGCATTGTCTTGCATGTGACTTATGATACGCTCTTTGTTTAAGTAGGGGAAGGAGAGATTTGGCCAGTTTGCCAAGAGCTGTCGCTGGTGATGTGTCTCGACCTGGGGAGAAGGGCTTGTGAATATCTAGATAGAGGTTACATAGAAGAACTAGTCAGTGGATAGCCTACCCTGGCTATTGCATTTGACTTCTCATGATCTTCAATGACCCCTACCTTCACTGAGGGCCAATAATGCTCCTACCTCTAGCCACAGAGGCACCTGAATGCTAACAGCAGCATCCTTCTACTATATGTCTCTCTCTATATAAGAAAAAGCAAACAAGGATTTGCCTCTTGTTCTCTCTTCAGGATTTCTATTATCTCCTCTATTCAAAGCCAATGTCTGTTACCACTTTGCAGCCAACATGGCTGGAGATGAAGGCTTCTGTCGTCATTGTCCTACATAACAAATCGCAAAGCTGCTTTACCCCATTCCTTGATTGCCTCTGTTTCAAGACTCATTGTTACTAACTATCCCAGGCACATACGAATTTCCTCTTTATGCATCCACTCTTCCATTCCTGGCAAACACTTAGCCGTTTATTCATTTTTATCAACACAAACATCGGTAACACTTTGGAATAATCAGTTCCACTATAATAGCTCATTCATTATTCATTACAATAACCTTCAACTCACTCTACATCGATAAAGCCAAGAGAGAAGTGGCTCAGACACCCATTCGAGGACCAGGTGTGCACACCCAGAAAGGCCATGGGAAGTCCTCTGCACAGAGGACAGGCAAGATGGCTAGACTGTGCTCTGGAGACCACAGCACATCTCCAGGTTCTTCCAGAAAGAGCCTCAAACCCATCAGACTATTCAGAACTCATTTCAAATCTCCCCCAGAGACTTCCTGCTGTTTCCACGAAGAGAAAATGTGTTTCCCTCTTCTTGTCCCTGTAAGAAGAGGGCAATTCTCCATCAGGTGCCCAAGCTTGAATCCCAGCTCTGCTCTCCATTAACAGATGACCAAAAGCAGTAACTTAGCCTCAGTTTCTCCATCTGCAAAGAAGCTATTGCTCGTTTTCTACCTCTAAACTATGTGACATAGTAAAGTTGTGTGAGCTGTACAGCAAATAGTACAGAGTTACCATGTTGAAGACCACCAGCCCACCCACACATGAGAGGAATCTCAACTCATGAGCAAAGCATCATCGTAATGGCTAATGGCAGCCATGAACATGTGCATGTGGATTTTTCAACCCAAACTTTGATTTTTATTGGGACCATTATTTCATTTCCTGTGTCAGTACCCATCTACATGTCACCTAAATCCCTCTAAACTTCTAGAATAATCCTCCAGCATAGGGTTGTGAGGATTACACAGCCATATCTAATGCATGCGAAGTATTAATATGGTATCTGGGGCATATGAAATACATAGTAAATCCTTAGTGGGGAACTTTTAAAATCATTAATCTCACCATTTGGGATATTTTCCTACTTCAGCTATATACATTGTTGATAGATGTTCAGCCCAGAAAGTCTCCCCTGTGCTGGAGGTGTCCATGGGACATATAGTCAGGCATCTCAACTACTTCCCATCACAAACCTGTCTTTAGCTGCAGGTGAGCTCTATTAGAGTGACTTCCATGGTTAGCAAAGTTCCACTAAAGGGTATAAGGTTATCCTTGACACGAATTTTTCCCCTTGACCTAGAAACCACCTATGTCAGAGCGACAGAGCTTAGAGGGTGCTCTATGGGAGCAAGATGCAGCACAATCCTGCTCACACATGGAAAAGACTGTCATGGTCTCCTCCCTGGAGACACAGACCAAAACGCGGGCCCTGACAGACACATGTGTGCTCCCAGCATCTCTCATGGCTCACCTGGACTTCCCCCGCCCAGGGCAGCCTGTCCATGCTGTTTTCTTCTCCTTCTTTGCTTCTATTGCAGGCTGCTGCCTTCTTGGCAGCCCCACAAATCTTGGTATTTCTGTGAACAAGGCCCAAACAGACAGACACCGAAAAACACAAGGAGAAAGAACTGAGCACCAGGACCGACAGATCATTGCAGCCTTTTCCCCAGGTGTCCCTTGAGCCCTGGCCCCCCGCCCCTTGCTGTGTGCTGCTAGGCTCCAGCCTTAGTCCTACATTTTCTTTTCTATAAATTGAGGCTCAATCAATACAACAACAAAAGGAGACCAAGGGGACACAAATCAGAAAAGAAGGTGTCAAACTCTTGCTATTTGCTGATGATATCATAGTGTACATAAGCAACCCCAAAAATTTTACCAAGGAACTTCTGCAACTCATAAACACTTTCAGTAAGTAGCAGGATACAAAAATAACTTTAAAAAAATCAGTAGCCCTCCTTTACACAGATAATAAATGGGCTGGGGAAGAAATCAGAGAAACATCACCCTTCATAATAGCCACAAATAGCACAAAATATCTCAGAGTAACTAGCCAAACAAGTAGAAGACTTGTATGACAAGAACTTTACATCTTTGAAGAAAGAAATTGAAGAAGACACCAGAAAGTGGAAAAATCTCCCATGCTCTTAGGTAGGTAGAATTAACATAGTAAAAATGCCAATCTTACCAAAAGCAATCTACAGATTCAATGCAATGCTCATAAAAATCCCAGCAAAATTCTTCACAGTCCTAGAAAGAATAATACTCAACTTCATATGGAAAAGCAAAAAACCAGGGATAGCCAAAACAATCCTGTATAATAAAAGAACTTCTGGAGGCATAACAATCCCTGACTTCAAACTCTACTACAGAGCTATGATGTGGGAGTGATTTCTTTCTAATCTGTTGCTTTCATTGGTTAATTAATAAAGAAATTGCCTAGGCCCATTTGATAGGCCAACCCTTAGGTGGGTGGAGTAAACAGAACAGAATGCTGGGAGAAAGAAAGCTGAGTCAGTGAGTCGCCATGATTCTCCCACCAGACACAGCCGCAGGTTAAGATCCTCCCTGGTAAGCCACCTCATGGGCTACACAAATTATTAGAAATGGGTTAGATCAATATGTAAGAGCTAGCCAATAAGAGGCTGAAACTAATGGGCCAGGCAGTGTTTAAAAGAATACAGTTTCCGTGTAATTATTTCCGATAAAGCTAGCCATGCGGGCGGCCGGGTGGTGGGACACAGCCCCACCGTTCCTAATACAACAGAGCTACAGTACTGAAAAGAGCCTGATATTGGCATAAAAATAGACAGGAGGACCAATGGATCCTCAAAGACACAGATATAAAACCATACACCTTCGAACACCTGATTTTTGAGAAAGAAGCAAAATGTATAAAATGGAAAAAAGAAAGCATATCCAACAAATGGTGCTGGCATAACTGGATATCAACATGTAGAAGAATGCAAATAGATCCATATCTATCACCATGCACAAAACTCAAATCCAAATGGATCAAAGACTTCAACATAAAGCCAACCACACTGAACTTCAATGAAAAGAAAGTGGGAAGTACATCGAACACACTGGCACAGGAGATCACTTCCTAAATATAAACAATTAATAAATGGGACTTCCTCAAACTGAAAAGCTTCTGTACAACAAAGGATACTCTCAACAAAACAAAACAACAGCCTACAGAATGGGAAAAGATCTTCACCAACCCCACATCAGACAGTGGTCTTACCTCCAAAATATACAAAGAACTCAAGAAATTGGTCATCAAAAGAACAAATAATCCAATTAAAAAAAATGGAGTACATACCTAAACAGAGAACTCTCAACAGAGGAATCTAAAATGGCTGAAAGACACTTAAGGAAATGCTCAACATCCTTAGTCATCAGAGAAATGCAAATCAAAACAACTCTGAGATTCCATCTTATACCTGTAAGAATGGCCAAGATCAAAAACACTGAAGACAACTTATGCTGGAGAGGTTGTGGGGTAAAGGGAACATTCCTGCTTTTCTGGTGGGAATGCAAGCTGGTACAGCCCCTTTGGATGTCATTCATTGCAGCAATTTCTCAGAAAATTAGGAAACAACTTTCCTCAAGACCCAGTAATTCCACTTTTGGGTATATATCCAAAGGATGCTCAATCGTGCCACAAGGACATGTGCTCAACTATGTTCATAGCAGCATTGTTTGTCATAGCCAGAACCTGAAAACAACTTAAATGTCCCTCAACTGAAGAATGGATAAAGAAAATGTGGTACATTTACACAATGGAGTACTACACAGCAGAAAAAAATGACATTTTGAAATTTGCAGGCAAATGGATGGAGCTAGAAAACATCATTTAGGTAACACAGATCCAGAAAGACAATTATCATATGTACTCACTTATAAGTGGTTTTTAAACATAAAGCAAATAAAACCAGCCAACAAATCACAATCCCAGAGAACCTAGACAAAAATGAGGACCCTAAGAGAGACATACATAGATTTAATCTACATGGGAAGTAGAAAAAGACAAGATCTCTTGAGTAAATTGGGAGCATGGGGACCTGGGAAGAGGGTTGAAGGGAAGGGGAGAGGCAGGGAGGGGAGCAGAGAAAAATGTAGAGCTCAATAAAAATCAATAAAACAAAATGAGGCTCAAAACTGAGCCTATATCACTGGACTACTGTAAAGGTATCTGGGGCAACACCCAGGAAGGGATGGTCCCAGAGTCCCAAACACATAAGTATTTTATGTGTAATGTTTACCAGTAGACATCTAGTTGAGAAAGTGGTAGTTTTGCCTCCCAGAGACGTCCACTCTGAAAGAGCATCTTGGATGAAGAGTACAGCTACTCTGATGACTGAAGGTATCTCCCCTTAACCAAAATTTAATGTTTCAATCCTAAAAGTATATCTTGGAAGACTGCATCTTGTGAACCCCCCACACCTGCCCAGAGGGAAATCAATAAAACATGGCAGTTATGACTGCCATAATAAATTACTATAGAAATGGGAGTTTTGTTTTTATTTTTTGAGACAGGGTTTCATATCCCAGACTGGTCTCAAACTTGATATATTGACAAGGATGTTATACACCACCATCCCAGTTTTATGTGGTGCTAGGGATTAAGTCCAAGGCTTCTCTCATGGTAGGCTAACTCTCTACCAACTGAGCTACATTCCAGCTCCAGAAAAGTGTGCTCTAAACAATGGAAAATTTCCTCATGGTTACAGATGCTAAACATCCAAGATCAACATACCAGTGTTGATTTCTTCTGGGGCATCTCTCTTGACTTACAGAGAAACTGACATTATCATGGTCAATTTTTTTTGTCAGCTTGATTAGTCTAAGCATGCTCACATTATCAGTAAAACATGATTTTCTGAGTGTGTTTGTTAGGGTATTTCTGGAAAAGACCATCAGTTGAATGGGTAGATGATCTACCCCACAAGGTGGGTGTACATCATCCAGCCTACTGAGAGCCTAAATAGAAGTTGTAGAAGAAGGGTAAATTCATAGTCATTTATTCTCTCCACCTCCAGAAGACAGAACTCCATCTTCTCCAGTCCTTGGGTGTTGGGGTTCCAGAATCTCAAGTCACTAAGCTTGGGCAGACTATACCAATAAGTTTCCTTGGCCTCCAACTCAGGTCACAGATGGGACAGCCTAGCATACATACTCTGTCTCTTTCTGGACCTCTATCAATATCTCTTGTTGATTATATTCCTCTGAATATAATGGTACAGCCATCTTCTCCCCAAGCCATCCCCCATCTTCCTTTATGCATGTCTGTGTCTAGGGATGCTAGTCCTATTGGATTCGAGTCCACTTTTAATACTCCATCTAACCTTAATAACTGTTTTAATATCCATAAAATATATAGTTATATGTAAGTCATGGGAGTTAAGATTTCAATGTGTAAATGTATAACAAATTAGTTATAACAATGGGCAAAGCCTTAAAAGTGAGAAATCTCAGAGATCACAGCTCTGCTGAACCTGTGAGCTGCTGGCATGCCTGGGTCTGTCACATGAATACACCCCATGTTCATCCTGCCTCAGGGATCTCACTTCTATCCTACCACCCAGTGAGGCCCTTCCTGTCAGAATCCCTATCTCATCTCTCACTTAGGCAGCCTGTACTCTCATCAGAAACAGTGTGAGAAATGCCTGACGAGTACCACAGAAGGGTGAGGGGAAATTGTCACCTCCTACCTAGTGTGACACCATCCAGAATTCCCGCAGTGGAGCCCCTACCCCAGATAGGAGTGGGCAGACAGAGAACTGAAGCCCAGGAGCAGTACAGGTAGGACCTGGTGACTTCAGTAAAGGAGGCATTACTGCGGCCATCCCTACATGACCTACAGAGGGAAGTCAAGCTGTTCTGGCATGGAGTGGAGGAGATACACCTCCTCACAGAACTGGGCCTCTCAGACCAGTGATGATGTTTTTATGCTCACAGCCGGGGGCCGAGAGGTTGGACATAATTACAGCAGTGATTATAATTACGATGACCTTTGGACAAAGAGCTGGGAAAGGGTTTTATAATAAGGTGCTGATGAGCCTGAATAGGTATGAAGGGCTCAGAGAGAACCTTGAAGTGGTCTGTGTGCATGTGCATGTGTGTGTGTGTCTGCGTATGTGTGTGTGTGTGTCCCAGCAGACCCACTTCTACCAAGGACATTGCTCCCATAGAGTCAGCCTTCAAAGCACAGAGACAATAGTTCATCTAAGACATAGATGGAACCACAGGCTGGCCTGGATCGGTGTGCTGAGGCTATCAACATCTCATCAGAGTCTCAGGCCAGCCAGAATGAAGAGGAAAAACAGAGATATATGTAAAGACCCGTAGAAATTGTAGTGTTTAACACAGCCCAGCTCAGCCTGACCCGGTGGCACCATAGGATCTATGATCCCATTTTATAAGTAGGAAGTTGAAACACAGAAAGAGGTTGTGGCTCTTGCCCAAAGCTATGCATGCAACCAGGCTCCTTGAGGACCCTAGAGGCTGAGGAAGCAAGACTGCCATGAGTTACAGGCTATCCTGGGCTACAGCATGATGCCTTGAATTTAAAATAAAACAAGAAAAAGATCTGCTGGTATTTGAACATGGCCTGAAGGTTTAATCGTAGCCTATATTACTTTTATAGACTGAAAACAAGAATCAATTAAGAATCAAAGTTTATGGAGGTCAGGAATCTGTATTCTATAAAAAGCCCACAAGGTCATCAGGGCCAGCCACAATGAGGGGTCTGGGATGGGACTGCAAATATCCAGGGATGATGGCTACCCGAAAGCAACACCCAGGGATGCCTAGAAGGAGTGAGACCATAAAGATGAGAGTGATATTGTCCCAGTCCCCTCTTCTGGCCCATCTTCAGTTTCTTTCCACTTGAGGTCACATACTCCCGGCCCTCTTGAAGGGATAAGTCCCCCCCCTTAGGGGGCGTGTTCGCCTCGGGCTAATGTCTGCCTATAAATTTGGCAAGCGTGCTCCGAGCGCTCTCTTCTGCTTTCCTGGTCTCCGCAGGAACGGTGGTTCTGTAAGTCTATTTCTACATTAAAACTATATGTATTTTTACAATCTGTCTGCATTCGTTTACGCCGCTACATTTTGGCGTCCAACGTCGGGCTATTTTGCCCCCGACTCAAGCAGGTAGCCCGCTAGCTAACACAGCACCCTCCCGGATGCTGTTTTTCAGCCCCAGTGCCGAGTCCGAGACATACACAGGCCCATTCTGCCTGCCTTGGCTAAGTTTTGCAGCAGAACCCCACTGCCTGAATTAGCAGAAGCTCAAGTACCTGCGGTTTTGCAGCAAAAGCTGCCACAAGTGACTTGGCCGGGCAGTGGTAGCGCACGCTTTTGATACCAGCACTTGAGAAGCAGAGGCAGGCGGATCTCTGTGAGTTTGAGGCCTGCCAGGCCATGGTAGTGCACGCCTTTAATCCCAGCACTCGGGAGGCAGAGGCAGGCGGATCTCTGTGAGTTCCAGACCAGCCTGGTCTACAAGAGCTAGTTCTAGGACAGGCTCCAAAAACACAGAAACCACCACTGGCAGGAACCGATCATTGCAGGTAAAAAAAGTTTTCTTTTATAAATAAAATGTCTGAACACATTACTGTTCAAGAATTTAACAGTTTTTTTAATTGTACCATGTGGGAGATTTTACAAGAGGTGTCTATCATCCCACATCTATGGATCCTTCTAGGATTCGTAGTTTTCATTGGCACCAAATGGTTTGATAATAGAAATATGATAAAGTCTTTACAAGACGAATCCAGGATTCTTAAGGTAGAGATTGAACGCTTAAAAACAATTGAGAATGACAACAATCTTCTCAAGAATCAGTTTGAAGTTCTCCAGGCTGATAACAATCTTCTCAAGAATCAGTTTGAAGTTCTCCAGACTGATAACAATCTTCTCAAGAATCAGTTTGAAGTTCTCCAGGCTGATGTTAAGGAGAAATTCATTACTATGGAAGAGGGAACAGCTGATCTGGATCGTAAGGTTCAGTCCCTTTCTGTAGGAAATGAAACATTAGTGGCTGATATTAAGGAGAAATTCATTACTATGGAAGAGGGAACAGCTTATCTGGACCATAAGATTCAGTCCCTTTCTGTAGGAAATGAAACATTAACTGAGAGAATCAAAACTGATGAATGTGACAATCGGATTTTGTCTAAAGCTTATGACAGATTGACGGAAAGATTGTCAATACAAGAAGGTACGGTTTATGCCATAAAAATTATGTCCAAAGATGAGATGTTATCTCTAACGGACAAACTTCATACTTTAGAATCCTCAATGAAGGCTTTGGAACATAATTCTGGACAGGAGATTCAGACATTGCAGAAGGCAATGGTGAATAGAATTGAAAAGATTGAGGAATTTCTAAATTCTGATGAAGAAGAGCAAAGGGTAGAAAGGCAAATTTTAACTACATCTGTGGGTAAGTCTCTCTGGGACAATTTCCACAAAGCTCTACCTACAGCTCTACCTGCCTTTCCAGTAATAACAACAGAGAAGGTGATTGGTTCCAAAAACCCTAGGGTCATCAAGGAGGATACATGGGAGCCTGTCCGTATGAATGATCTCAAGGAAATAAAACAGGCTGTCATGACTTTTGGGATGCAAGCCTCTTTTGTTAAAGAGATGCTAAGATCTTGGGCCACGACAAGCAGAGCAACTCCCTTGGACTGGCTCCAGCTGAGCTCTGCAGTACTCGAGAGTGGACCGCAATTGAAATGGAAATGCTTATTCAGGCAAGAGGCTAGACTCTTAGAACAGCAGGAAAAAGCGAAGGGAATTGACATTTCCCTAGATCAAATTCTAGGGGAAGGGCTCTTTTCCAATCCTCAGGAACAAGCTAATTTGGATGAAAACACACTCTCCATGTGTACTACAGCAGCCTGAGGGCTTGGGACAGGGTACAAGACCCAGGACAGAGAATGGAATCATTTGTCAGAGATAAACAGGGTCAGAGAGAACCCTTTAGTGACTTTTTACAAAGATTAACTAAGGCTGTACAAATAGGGATATCTGACCCAGAAGCAAGACGTATAATGATTGAGTCTTTGGCTTATGAAAATGCAAATGTGGAATGCAAAAGGATTTTGGGTCCTTTAAAGCTCAGATCAGCGCCCTTGGAAGAATGGGTCTTGCATACACTCAATGTTGATACATTTGATTATGGCACTGAAGCATGGGTAGAAGAAGCAATTTCCAATGGTAAAAGGAGACACCAGAATACCAAATGTTTTAATTGTGGCAAAATGGGTCATATGAAAAGGAACTGTAGACAACGGATTTTCAGAAATAATAATAATAATAATGCATCTTTCAGAAATAATAATAATAATAATGCATCTTTCAGAAATAATAATAATAATGCATCTTCTAGAAATAACAGAAATAGAAGGACTCAGCCTTCAGGTTTATGTAGAAGATGTGGAAAGGGCAGACACTGGACGAATGAATGCAGGTCTACAAGAGATAGACAAGGCAACCTGATACAGCCGGGAAATGTGAGAGGGGGGGCCTCACAGGCCCCCATGGCAAACATGGTTCAGTCATTTCCAGTTTCTGCAGAGAACGTGCCTCATCAGGACAATTAGGAAGCCCCATGCCTACTGTTACAAGCAATAATGATCAGAAAGATAAGTTACGTGTGTTTTGGCAAACTTCTATAAATGATCAAAGACCTAAACTGAGAGTGTGTGTAAATGGCATTTTTATTACTGGCCTGCTGGACACAGGTGCTGATGTAAGTATCATTACCCCAGAATCTTGGCATCCGTATTGGCCTCTTAAGAATGTAAATGTTCAGCTCCTGGGAATTGGAACCCTATCTCGAGTAAGGCAGAGCATGAGATGGGTTGAATGTATAGGGCCAGAGGGACAAATAGGAAAATTAAAGCCATATGTAGCCAATATCGCAATGAATTTATGGGGTCGTGACCTATTACAACAATGGAATACCGAAATTAACATTCCTGCTAAATCTAGAGCCTATATTTCTGAGAATAATATTAAAAGATATTACAAACGGAGAAAACCGGCCATTCGGACTGTACAAGAACAAGCAATTGACCTCAATATCAGCCCGAACACACTGAAAAGGATAGAAGAGAAAGTGGGAAATACCCTACAACAGATGGGCACAGGAGATCGCTTCCTATGTATAACCCCAGAAGCACAGACATTAAGAGCAACATTGAATAAATGGGACCTACTAAAACTGAGAAGCTTCTGCAAAGCAAAGGACACTGTCACTAAGACACAAAGGCAACCTACTGACTGGGAGAAGATCTTCACCAACCCTGCAACAGACAAAGGTCTGATCTCCAAAATATATAGAGAACTCAAGAAACTAGACTTTAAAATGCTAATTAACCCAATTAAAAAATGGGGCACTGATCTGAACAGAGAATTCTCAACAGAAGAAGTTCAAATGGCCAAAAGACACTTAAGGTCATGCTCAACTTCCTTAGCAATCAGGGAAATGCAAATCAAAACAACTTTGAGATATCATCTTACACCTGTCAGAATGGCTAAAGTCAAAAACACCAACGATAACCTTTGCTGGAGAGGTTGTGGAGGAAGGGGTACCCTCATCCATTGCTGGTGGGAATGCAATCTTGTGCAACCAATATGGAAGTCAGTGTTTCGGTTTCTTAGGAAATTCGGGATCAACCTACCCCTGGACCCAGCAATACCACTCTTGGGAATATACCCAAGAAATGCCCTATCATATGACAAAAGCATTTGTTCAACTATGTTCATAGCAGTATTATTTGTAATAGCCAGAACCTGGAAACAACCTAGATGCCCTTCAATGGAAGATTGGATGAAGAAAGTATGGAATATCTACACATTAGAGTACTACTCAGCGGTAAAAAACAATGACTTCTCGAATTTTGCATGCAAATGGATGGAAATAGAAAACACTATCCTAAGTGAGGTATCCCAGACCCAAAAAGATGAACATGGGGTGTACTCACTCATAATTGGTTTCTAGCCATAAATAAGGGTCACGAAGTCTACAATAGGTGAATCTAAAGAAGCTAAGTAAGAAGGGGAACCCAAGGAAAAACATACAGTTATCCTCTTGGCTAGGGGAAGTAGACAAAATTGCCGGGGAGAAAATTGAGATCTTGGGGTGGGGTGGGTTGGGGGTAAGGGGAGATGGGGAGAGAAAAGTTAGAAGGGAAGGAGGTCGGGCCTTGGGAAAGCAGGAGGATTGGGATAAAGGAAGGTTGGACAGGGGAGCACGGAACCACAATTCTTAGTTAAGGGAACCACTTTAGGGTTGGCAAGAGACCTGACCCTAGAGGGGCTCCCAGGTGCCCAAGCTGAGGACCCCAGTTAGTTCCTTGGGCAGTTGAGAATAGGGAACCTGAAATGACCCTATCCTTGAGCAATACTGACGAATATCTTGCATATCATCATAGAACCTTCATCTGGTGATGGATGGAGATAGAGACAGAGACCCACACTGGAGCAATGGACTGAGCTCCCAAAGTCCCAATGAGGAGCAGAAGGAGGGAGATCATGAGCAAAGAAGTCGGGACCACGAGGGATGCACCCACCCACTGAGACAGTGGAGCTGATCTATTGGGAGCTCACCAAGACCAGCTGGACTGTGACTGAAAAAGCATGGGATAAAACTGGACTCTCTGAACATGGCGAACTATGAGGGCTGATGAGACGCAAAGGACAATGGCACGGGGGTTTGATCCTACGTAATGTGATGGCTTTGTGGGAGCCCAGCCAGTTTGGATGTTCACCTTCCTAGATATGGACGGAGGTGGGAGGTCCTAGGTCTTATCACAGGGCAGAAAACCCTGACTGCTCTTTGGACTGGAGAGGGAGGGGGAAAGGAGTGGGGGGAGGGGGAGAAGGGTGGGAGGAGGTGGCATAGGGGGGGAGGAGGGGGAGGGAAATGGGAGGCTGGGAGGAGGTGGAAACTTGTTTTTTTTTCTCCTTTTCTCAATAAAAAAAAAAAAGATTTCCTTCACCTTTATGCCACAACCTCTTGTTAAAAGCCACATGTGTCTTGCTAATTTCAGAGCACATGTGTAACAATGGGATAATCCAATTGTGTGATTTGGTTATAGCCATCTGTGGCAGGCCAATTAAAGCAGCATAGAATCCAAAAAAAAAAAAAGAACAAGCAATTGATGTCCCTTCAGAGATACCAACAGCCTTGCCTCTAAAATGGTTGACTGAGAAACCAATATGGACAAAGCAATGGCCTTTAGCTGAGGAAAAGTTACAGGCTTTAGAACAGCTGGTACAAGAACAATTAGATGCTGGACATATAGAAGAATCTACCAGCCCTTGGAATTCTCCTGTATTTGTGGTTAAGAAAAAATCAGGTAAATGGAGAATGGTGACAGATCTCAGGGCCATCAACAAGGTTATTCAACCTATGGGCCCTCTGCAATCTGGAATTCCTTTGCCCTCTTTATTACCAAAAGGATGGCCTCTCATAGTTATTGATTTAAAGGATTGTTTTTTCACTATACCTTTGCAAAAAGAAGATAGAGAAAAATTTGCCTTCACAGTGCCTACTTATAACAATTCTCAACCTTCAAGGAGGTACCACTGGACCGTCCTCCCCCAGGGTATGTTAAATAGCCCCTCCCTGTGCCAATATTTTGTGAACCAACCATTGCAAATAATATGCAAGAAATTTCCCAAATCTATAGTATACCATTACATGGACGACATCTTGTTATCCAATTCAAACATGGATACCTTGGACAGACTGTTTGAAGAAATAAAGATACTTTTACCTAAATGGGGATTGCAAATCGCTCCTGAAAAGATTCAGAAGGGAGATTCTGTTAATTATTTAGGTTATAAAATAGGTTTGCAAAAAATTAAGACACAAAAAGCACAAATTAGGAGAGATCGCCTATGGACTCTTAATGACTTTCAAAGACTGTTAGGAGACATTTCCAGTCTACGACCAGCTACTGGAATAACACCTGATTTAATAATTCATTTGAACAAAACCTTGGATGGTGATAAAGATTTAAACAGTCCCAGAGAATTAACAGCTGAAGCAGAAAAGGAACTGACAATGATTGAGGAAAAATTACAACAGGCACATGTGGACAGGGCGAATCCAGAGCTCGATTGTATTCTCGTCATACTACCATCAAAAATTTCTCCTACAGGAATTTTAATGCAGAGAGATGATATTATTTTGGAGTGGATCTTTTTACCACATAAACCAAGTAAGAAACTGAAAACTTATGTGGAAAAAGTCTCTGAGTTAATTATAAAAGGCAAGCTGAGACTTCGTCAACTAGCAGGCATAGACCCAGCAGAAATTATAGTGCCTTTCACTGCTGATGAACTAAAGAAATTATGGGAAGATAATGAACCATGGCAAAGAGCTTGTGCTAATTTTTTGGGAGACATTAATAACAACTATCCAAAAAGCAAGCGGCTTAACTTCATAAAGAGAACTTCTTGGAATCTTCCTCGAATCGTCCGTGATGCTCCAATAACTGGAGCCCGTACATTCTATACTGATTCCAATAAATCAGGGAAAGCAGGTTACAAATCAGAAGACTTGGGTAAGGTGGAACAAAGTCCGTATAATTCTGTCCAGAAGGCGGAATTATATGCCATTCTTATGGTGCTAAGGGATTTTAAAGAACCTATTAATATAGTCATTGATTCACAATACGCAGAAAGAGTTATTTTACATATTGAAACTGCTGAATTTATACCTGATGATACAGAACTAACCTCATTGTTTCTCCAGGTTCAAGATTTGATCAGGAACAGGCTTTGCCCTATGTACATAACACACATCCGATCCCATACGGGTCTGCCAGGTCCTCTAGCACAAGGTAATGCAGAAATTGATCAATTATTGATTGGTAGTGTGCTACAAGCCTCTGAATTTCATAAAAAACATCATGTTAATAGCAAAGGTTTGAAGAAAGAGTTTTCAATTACATGGCAACAAGCTAAGGAGATTGTAAAGAAATGCCCTACTTGCTCTTTCTATAACCAAACGCCACTGCCTGCAGGGGCTAATCCAAAGGGCACCCAAAGGAATGAAATCTGGCAGATGGATGTGTTCCACTTTGCAGAATTTGGCAAATTAAAATATGTTCATCACACCATTGACACTTATTCAGGCTTTCAGTGGGCAACTGCTTTAAGTTCAGAAAAAGCTGATTCAATAATCATTCATTTATTAGAAGTCATGGCTATCATGGGTATACCTACACAAATAAAAACGGACAATGGTCCTGCTTATGTTTCTAGGAAAATGAAACGGTTTTTTGATTATTACAATATCAAGCATGTTACAGGTATACCATACAATCCTACAGGTCAAGCAGTCATAGAAAGATCAAATCGAACTATAAAAGATATGTTGAACAAACAGAAAGAGGTGGAAAACACCCCCAGAAATAGGCTACATAATGCTTTGTTAACCTTGAATTTTCTCAACGCTAATGAGAAGGGAACAACGGCTGCAGAAAGACATTGGATGATGGAAAAGTCTACTGAACTAAATCAACCAGTTTATTTCAAGGATGTGCTGACCTCACAATGGAAGCCAGGAGATGTGCTACATTGGGGAAGGGGTTTTGCTCTTATCTCCACAGGTGAGGAAAAATTGTGGATACCATCAAAATTAATAAAGGTTCGGTTTGAAGAAGAGAAGCCACTTGGAAAAGATAAATAACAATTCTTTCATAAGGATGGCGAACATACTGATGGTAAGAAATACAGATAGGTTGGAGGCAGGGTTCTTTTCTTATCTCCACAGGAAAATACTCATCTTCAAAGAAATTGAGGGACCCTGAATATTTAATTACTGATGGATGGACACATTTTGTAAGTATTAATTTTTATTTATATGTCTTATTAAACATTTCTTTATAAATATATAGAGCTGGTTTTGAAGTTGGACTCTGGCTCAGTCCCTCTCCAATTCCAAGCCTGTTAGTAAGAGAAAAACCCAGAGTTTCTGGAGTTTCTGTCTCATGTCAAGAGCCATGATATGGGACAGAAAGAAATATGAGTTTAGAAAACATCTTTGCTTTTCTTCATATCTATCATACTTTTCATTGAATATATCTATCATGCCTTTCATTGAATATATATGTATATCTATATATGTCTGTATGATTAATGTTTAAGTTTTTCACAATGAACAATGAGTTTTTCCTGAAGTGACATTTGAAGTTTCCAGTAAGAAGATGGGGCCCCACAACAAAAACTCTACCTGGTTGATATGACGTCATGATACTGATAGCGCTACTACAAGACCTGTTTTGGATACCAGCTGCACAAGATGATCCCAACTTGGTTAGCTGAAATGGTGCACATCTTGTACAACATTCTGGCCAGAACTCCACAAAATACTCAGAGACTATTTGCAATTTTAAAAGACATTGATCTTGAAATTTAACCATCATTTTACTTTCACAGGATCCCGCAGAAAGAACGTCACCCCCATGACAGCTGGAAGTAATTCTAGAGGACGACGTCCCCTCTCCCAGTAAAGTTTACCCCTGGGTTTAGGGACATTTAAGGGTTGGGAGGTTGGGGGAGGAATTTTATAAGCTCAGGGATCATTTTGAAAAAAAAAAGAGGAAATGATGGGATAATAGATTTATAATTGTGAGTTACTGCTTTTAGACAAATATATTGGTATCAATTCTTGTATATTGAAACAAAGTTAAATTATATTGACTATTGTATGCATGCATGTTTCTATGTCTGTTTAAAACATTTTTATGTATTGACATATATTGTATTGATATATATATTGTATATATTTACCATATTGCAATGTACATTTCTACCTCTGACTAAGATACTTATATAATGTTTGTGTATTGATATATATTTGCCATATTGCAATGTATATTTGTATAGTGTTTATATTTGGAGGTCATTATCCTCATTTGTTACACAGTTATTTATTGTCTTAGTCTTTAAGTTAGATAGATATTGAGAATTATATAGACAAATAGTCATCTAAGTTTGTCATTTATAATCAGACTAATCAGGTTCTTTAGATATATAGAGATTATACTCAGTATAGATAGATAATCTTCAACCTCTTCAAAGAGCTGTAGAAAATGGCCTTTAATCTAACTCAGAGTTTTGTGATAGTGAGACACAATTGCTCCTGGCAACACCGCTCTATTCCCGAGAGAATGTTGAGCACCAAAGACACTCCACCTGGAGCCTTTCTATTTGGCAGAACTGGCCTTTGGGCAAAGAAATGCCCGTACCGCAACCACTGACACAGATACAGAGCATGCATCAATGGATAAAACAGGACTGTCATATCCTGCCAAGACAGGGTAAGATAGTTTTGAAAAGTTTCTTGCCTTTAATAATGGTATGTCAGTTATGTTAGGCCTTAGCCAAAATTGGTTGACTCAACATTGCAAACGAGACTTTGGGTGATTGCCCAGGTAGTCAGTTGTCTCTGTCAATTGTTGCACATTTTGGATATATCTCGTTTGTTGA
The DNA here is from genome assembly GCF_018167655.1 of Microtus oregoni. Classification (NCBI taxonomy): domain Eukaryota; kingdom Metazoa; phylum Chordata; class Mammalia; order Rodentia; family Cricetidae; genus Microtus; species Microtus oregoni. The sequence goes on from NW_024543079.1 coordinate 8,670,773, forward strand.
GTAGTGTTTATTCCCTTCTCAGATCTTTGACGGAGTTGAAGATTATATAATTGTAGTTACTCTTTACATTATTTGGACTCCTTGAGATAGAATGTTTAGCAAAGCTTTTGTTCTCAATATTGTTTGTTATATTTATTATTTGTTGTTATTGTATGTAGTTGTATTTGGTTTAGTTCTGTCTTATTTAGACAAAAAGGGGAGATGTAGGGATAAGTCCCGCCCCTTAGGGGGCGTGTTCGCCTCGGGCTAATGTCTGCCTATAAATTTGGCAAGCCTGCTCCAAGTGCTCTCTTCTGCTTTCCTGGTCTCCGCGGGAACGGTGGTTCTGTAAGTCTATTTCTACATTAAAACTATATATATTTTTACAATCTGTCTGCATTCGTTTACGCCGCTACACCCTCTGCTTAGCCTCTGTTTAGCCTGGTCCTGGCTACAAACATTCCTGTAAGTCTGTGAACTGCTCAACTCCTGGAGAACCCTACCCAATAAAGTTCTTTAGGATGTATGGGGTGAAGGCTACCCCCAAGTGTCCTTTTGCCTGTGATAGCTCTAAGTAAATGCCAGAGGTGTGGTGGGGTTTGAGCAATACTCTTATTCTGGGTTTTTTAAGTTTTTTTTTTTAATTTATTTATTTATTAAGGATTTCTGCCTCCTCCCCGCCTTTAAGTTTTAAAGTCCATTCATTCACATATTCACTCAATGTATTTTTAAAGCCCCTACTGTGTGTCAGGATTTAATTGATGTGGAATTCCTCTCTGTATGCTGTGAATACCATTTGTTAATAAAGAAACTGTCTTGGGCCTGCACAGGGAATAGAGGTAGGCTGGGAAAACTAAACTGAATGCTGGGAGAAAGAAGGAGGAGTTTGAGAGAAACCATGTAGCCCTGCCAGAGACAGACACTGGAACTTTAGCCTGTAAGCCACAGCCACATAGCAATACACAGATTAATGGAAATGGGTTAAATTAATATGTAAGAGTTAGCCAATAAGAAGCCAGAGCTAATGGGTCAAGCAGTGATTTAATTAATAGTTTCTGTGTGATTACTTTGAGGCTGAGCAGCTGGGAACCAACAAGCAGCCTCCTCCTGCTGCTGCAACATTAAGTCCTAAGTAACATTATTCTCGCCCTCATATAGCAAGCAAGACTAGCACCAACTGGATACTCCCCACAGGGTCTTTCAGAATCCATCAGGCTAGCCCAGGATCAAATAGGTCCAAGGTTAGAATAAAGTGCGTCTTACAATAACAGGATAAATCCCATCTTTATTTAAAGTCTTGATAGACATTCGCAGAAGTTGCAGCCTGAGTACCAGCCCAGCCGGATAAGTGTAGCTGTCACCCCCATTAGTGAAAGATAAGTGTAGCTCGTGTTCCTCATCAGTGACACTTCTTTTTGTAGCAGATAGAAACCGTTAGAGAAAAATACAGATAATGCATGATCGTAAGATGCCCAACCCAACTGGTGCATCTACAAAGCAACCCCTATGCCTAAGACTCAGAAAGTATTATGGAATAACCAGGTGGTGGTGGCACACACCTTTAATCTCAACACTCTGGAGGCAGAGAACAAGTGTGTAAGACTGAGACATGGAATAATTGACTCCTGGAGTGTGGGACACACAGGAGGTGAGAGGTGGATGTAAACAGAGTCTGCTTTTTCATTTCTCAGACACCCAGACCCAAATAATCGCACAGAAACTATATTAATTACAACCCTCTTTGGCCAGTGTCTCAAGTGTATTTCTAGCTAGCTCTTACATCTTAAATGAACTTGTTTCTATTATTTTATGTTTTACCATGAGGCTTGTGGTTGTTACGCCTTGCTTCTTGGGTTGCCACATGACATCTCTCTGGCTCCACCTTCTTTGCTCCTTTAATCTCTGCATGGATTTCCTGCCTTGCTATATTCTGCCCTGCCATAGGCCAAAGCATGTTATTAATCAATGGTAATAAAACATATTCACAGCATACAGAGGGGCATCCTGTTGAAATAGGAGCAGCGGGGCTGCGTCCCCGGCACCCGGCCGCCCACATGGCTAGCTCTAGCTTATGCCCCGAAATAACTACACAGAAACTGTATTCTTTTAAACACTGCTTGGCCCATTTCTATCTAGCCTCTTCTAGGCTAACTCTCGCACCTGGACTAGCCCATTTCTAATAATCTGCTGTAGCCCACGAGGTGGCTTACCAGAGAAGATCTTAACCTGCATCTGTCTGGAGTGGGAGAATCATGGCGACTCTCTGACTCAGCTTCTTTCTCCCAGCATTCTGTTCTGTTTACTCCTCCCACCTATGTTTTAACCTATGAGGGCCAAGCAGTTTCTTTATTGCTTAACCAATGAAATCAACAGATTGGTATATGACACTCCCACATCACTTCCCCTTTTTCTGTTTAAACAAAAAAAAGGAAGGCTTTAACTTTAACATAACAAAATTACATATAACAAAACAGTTATTAAGCAAGAATTACAGTTACAATATTTATATCTATTTTATCTTTTATAACTAAAAAAACTATAACTATAACTATAACTAACCATTCTTCAACTCCATCAAAGACTCCAGAAGGATATAATATTACCTAAGTAAACAAGAAATCCAAAGCTCTAGAAATGACAGAGACATCTTGCTGCCTGGACAGTCACCCAAAGTTCCTCTGCACTGTTGGGGCATCCATCTTCGGCCTACAGGCCCATAGTTTCCAGCAGACATTTCCATAAAGCAGGAAATTTCAAAGGCAGTCACGGGCTGGAGAGATGGCTCAGAGGTTAAGAGCATTGCCTGCTCTTCCAAAGGTCCTGAGTTCAATTCCCAGCAACCACATGGGGGCTCACAACCATCTGTAATGGGGTCTGGTGCCCTCTTCTGGCCATACACACAGACAGAATATTGTATACATAATAAATAAATAAATATTTTAAAAATTTAAAAAAAAAAATCAAAGGCAGTCACTATCTGCTTGTCCTGAAGAATGTCTTGTAGACTCTTTCATGAATTAAGAACCCTGAAAGGCCATCTCACCTTTAGGCAAGTTCAGCAGTCCTCTCTCTGAGGGTTCTCTGTGTCCAGTTTATGCAACAGTCCAGGCAAGAACAGTTTCTTGCCCAAATGGCTATCAAACTCCATAAGGAGCCTCTTCAATGCCCATCTTCCTCTTGAAGTAGATTGGTGCCGCCAGGAGCAGACATGTCTCATTGTCATGAAAAGTCCTAAGTTGTTAAAATATTTTAAATGCCATATTCTGCAGCCTTTGAGAGATATGAAGAATGCCTATCTGAAATATATCTCTATATATCTAGAAAATCTAAGTAACATGACTACAAACTTGACTATTATTTATGATATCCATCAACAACCTATATTTCCTAATTATACACTACATTTTAAAAATGAACTACACAATCACAACACCTTATTCAAGATCAGAAATACATATACATATAACAAAATTGACCTTAAAATCCATACCAATGCAAATTATTCATACCTATATCATATCCCCCTTTAAATGTAAAAGAACATTTATAAACAATATTTTGGGAACATGGGCGCAGTTTTTTCTCTCCAAACTGCTTCCTGCTGAATGGGGGCGCTGTTAATCAGATCATTTAGGGTGTAACCTGTGTGCCAGGTTTATCTCAGTTGGCAGTTGAGTGAAGCAATTTTTTGAGGGTGTTCACAGGAACTTTTCGGGAGGTCGTGATCTATCATACCATATCGGGATAGATGCAATCCACAGGGTCTGGTCCTCTGTGAAAACAAAAGAAGACCCTTTCCAAAGCATCATATCCTTAGACCCAAATTCTGAAGTCATACCCTCATGATATCCGTTTTGGTTCCACTTGGCAGCCCATATAATGAAATGTCTCTCTGTACTTAGCTCCTTCACAGTCAAAAATTTTAGAGAAAACACAATGTACATAATCCAGACTCTCTGTGAATTTTCCATTTTTTCGTGGCTTATTTTTGTTTATTTCTTTTAATCTCTTAACTATCTGTACTCTGTCTCTTTAAAGACTTTACCCCTTTTTTTAAGACATTAACTTTATTCTTTATATTCTTTATCTTCTCTCTCCCAAGCCTACGTACGTTCATCCAACAGTGTGACTCATTTAGTGGTCTGAATCTGTCCTATTGTGAATCTGCAATTTTTTACTATCCAGGAGCACTTTTGATTTGTGCCTTTAAATCACTAGACACTTAAGAATCTAAGCTGTGACATTCCTAGGTCAAAAACAGGTACTGCCTGCTGGCCCCGCCCAGTCCAACATCGCGGAGCCGCTCGTGCCTCTGATCCTTGCACATTGCACCAGTAGCATGGTGGAGCTGCTTGTGCCTCTGAACTGCGGCATGCAATGTCCCCCTTTTAGGCACACAGCAGTCTGATTGCCATCCAAATCATAGCACTTTACTCCAAATGCTCCATTCAAAAGCTCTGTCTCCAACAGGAACCAGACAGAGATTGCAATGGCGGCACAGCCCAGAAAGACAGCATTTTAAAACAGCCAGTTTTTTCATGCTGCTGAGTCAGGAAAATTTCAAAATGGAGGATGTACCATTTTGTGCTAGCTCTGGGGCTGCCAGGTAGGAGCGGCACTCAGCACTTTAATTCTGAGACTGAGCACGCAGCACAGAAACTCTTTTCATCCAAGTTACATCCAAATCTGACACGCAGAGCACTGTGCAGTCTGAAAACACACCATGCCCTTCCGCCTGCCTAAGCCTGATTCGGCTGTCTGCCCAGGTGCAGGCAGGGAGTGCTGAGCCATCGGCACGGTCTCAGAGCACTCTCCTTCCGATCCCAAGCAGGAACACAAACATCCAGTCCCATAAAAGCAGTTGAAATGCTTTAAAGCCAGAGTTTGCACTGGCGGCACAGAACCAAGTAGCCACACTTTAAAATGACGCAGCTTTTTTTCTGCTGCTGTTGCCGAATCAGGAAATCTCTCTACAGCATGCCACCAACAAACAGAAAAATCTGCGTTAAACTCTCTCTCCCTTATTTTTAAGCCTTCTCAGGTTTTTAAGTGGATTTAGTCCATCACGTCTGGGCGCCATTCTGTAGTAGTAGGAGCGGCGGGCTGCGTCCCCAGCACCCAGCCGCCCACATGGCTAGCTCTAGCTTATGCCCCGAAATAATTACACGGAAACTGTATTCTTTTAAACACTGCTTGGCCCATTTCTATCTAGCCTCTTCTAGGCTAACTCTCGCACCTGGACTAGCCCATTTCTAATAATCTGCTGTAGCCCACGAGGTGGCTTACCAGAGAAGATCTTAACCTGCATCTGTCTGGAGTGGGAGAATCATGGCGACTCTCTGACTCAGCTTCTTTCTCCCAGCATTCTGTTCTGTTTACTCCACCCACCTATGTTTTAACCTATGAGGGCCAAGCAGTTTCTTTATTGCTTAACCAATGAAATCAACAGATTGATATATGACACTCCCACATCAGCATCCCACATCAGCTGGACACTGGGTGGGGTGGGGGAGCAGGGACAAACTAGCCAATCCAGACTCTGCTCTGTGGGTGACTGTGTTTTGAAGCATGGGTGAGGGGAGGGCATCATTATTGAAATCTGGTTACTATGTGCCAGGTGTTACTAGGGAACAATTCTTTGAGGCAGATCCGTCTAGAAGTTGAGGTGCTGAGGCAGGGAGAGTAAATGCTTTTACAAGTACCAATGGAATTAGAAGCTAGATCACTACACTTTGCTGTTTCTCCTACGCTCCTTTTTTGGGAGGTGGCTTTAGTAAAAGTGTGGACTAGTGGGGAGACAAAAATAAAGGGAGGACATCCTGGAAATACAGGAGAAGCCTGGGGAAGAGGATTTTTGTTTGCTTGCTTGCTTTTAGGTTTTTGTTTGTTTGTTTGTTTTTGAGACAGCCTGGAGGAAGGTGTAGGTGATCCAAACTGGACAGGTACATCAGTGTAAAAACTGAAGGTGTAGAATGCAAAAACCTCAGAGACAAGGGGGAGACCTTGGGTGGTAACTAAGAAGGGGAGAGCAGGCTAAAAACCAGTCCTAAGTGAATGAAACTTAGCTAGAAAGGAGTGGATATTAGAGAGAGGAGGGGGGAGAGGGAGAGAGAGAGAGAGAGAGAGAGAGAGAGAGAGAGGAAGAGACAGAGACAGAACCAAAAGGGGTGGCAGGGCAAGGGCTTCTAGGCAAAGTAATTCTTTGCATAGAATGAGAGAGGCCTGATTTGCAAATGGGAGTATAAGAGTATCATTGGTGCTGCCTCCTTAGGACCAATGAAAGCAGGTAGGTGGATGAAGAGCAATCTCTATTAGAACACAGGAAAGAACTATGGTACCTGGGAGGAGCCATGTTTGTGAAGGGCCCAAGAAAGATGAAAATAGGTATTCATACAATGCAAAGGCTAGGAGTGGGTTTGGTTCTCCTTTGGAGGGCCGAGGAAACGCAAATGCCCTTCTCCCTACCTTCAGTCGGAACCCAACCAAAGTTTCTCAGGGAATTTGTGTCCTGGGTGCTCTGAGGATATCCTACTTAAAAACATGCTCCATTGAGTCCCTTCACTTCCACACCTCCTCTTACCACCTCTCAGATAAATCACTTACGTTCATAGCTCTGTATCCAAGTCGGCCTCTGGGGAAATCTAACAAAAGCCGGGACACTGGGACACAGGCATGAAAGCAGTTTTCCCTTAGTCATCGAGTCTCTTTGTGCAAGGCCATGACCTAAGAGCCCAAGTCACCCGACATGAAATTTAGCAAAGCAGAAACTAAAAACACAAAACATATAGTCAGAAATGCCCGCGTTAACAGTATAGACGACATGACTCTCTTCTCGGCCTTCCTAGTAAAGGAATAAAGTCTCTTTCTCCCACTGAACTGAACTGCAGTGTAAGGAGTCAATTTCCTCACCCCACTAAGAAGAGGCCTGGCCATGTGACTTTCTGTGACTGTTGAAAAGTGAGTATCAGTGATACATTCTTTCAGTTGATCACCGTGCCACCTTGCCCTGAGTTTGTCGTCATTATACAGTGAGAATAATGTGGTCCAGACAAAGTCTGACCTTTCAGTGTGGACCCTTCTCCCTCTTTCCCTTCCTCCCTCCCACTCCTCCTCTAAACAGGGGAAAGAAATTTGTCCAGGAGTAGCGCAAGGTCGGAGTGGAGAAAATTCAGTTACTTTAAACCAGAGATTTGTTGGCTCATTTTGTTACTGCAGCATAACAAAAGCTGACCAATACATTCAGCACAGATTAGCTAGCTATAGTGCCTAAAGCAAGTAACTAAGTCTCTGTGAGTCTTTATTTCTTCCTTGATAAGAACAGGAATAATTAATATTATTTACTTAACGAGACTGCAGGACATTATACAAGCAGTCATAGTGTAGTACCTAGCACAGAGTAAATGTTAGCTGTTACGATTATAACCATTTCTCTGACCACAAAGAAATTCCTTTCAAAAGCGAGTCCTCTAGAGAGAAAGATGTAGCTCCGACAGGGCTCATGCCCATCGTGCTTGTTAAAGGTTCCTCCTTTCCCCTCCTAATAGCCCTGCTCAGGAGTGTTTTGCCTTGGCCACAAGGCTCAAGGAGTGCCAAGCAAGGCGCCCATGTACCACACGCCTGCATGTAGGAAACCCATAGCCGTTAATGAATCCCCATGGAGTGGTCCAGCTTATCCCTGGTTTAATACCCTGAAAACGGCAGGGAGTCGTTTATCCATGAGCTACGGCCTCTCGGTGTCGCCTGTGCACTACGAGTTATTTATGAGGCAATTTGCACAGCGCCACACCGGCTGGCCATTATGCTACTGTCTGCTAACCGCTAGGCGGGTTGCTGAATCCAAAGAAGACATGAGCCTCCCCCTGCCTCCACTTTGCTGGTGACAATAAGCTCATAGTTTTCCTGTACTGTATGTAGCAGGTTTACTCCTAGGGGATAAAAGTACGACCTAGTGCCCAGTGGAGAAGAATCCAACCAAATCTACAGCCCAGCAACTGAATGCATCCAGGGGCTTATTATCAAAGATCAGACTCAAGATAAATGAATAAAATGTCTAATGGGAAAACAACTAGTTACAAAGGAATGATTTTTTTTTCACATAAACTCTAGATAAAGCACCTAGTTATGGCAGGCATGCTCCTTCGATTACTGCGATGGGAAAATGGCATAATCTTTTAGAAATGTTTTGCACATGACTTGGAACATAAACATTTTCCAATAAATGTTACCTGTTGTTACCATGATATCCTGCATCCCAGGCAGTCCCTATCATCTTGGGCATCATGGTCTGCTGGACAGTTTGGGACCACATCCTGCTCTGCCTGTGTCCTCAGCTGCTTTGGGGCATCATCACCTGTTCTGAGGATTGTCGTACCAATCAGTCAGAATCTGAAAGATGGTCTAAGAGTCATCCACTTGTTCTAAGCAATCTAGACCTGCAATAACCTATGTACAATGCTGTTGACTTTGAAATACACTGTTGTCTTTAAAAAGTCAATGGCTCCCCTTTGAGGTTCTCAGAATATTCCAGTTACTCTGGTGGGTCCATGCAACAGAGAGGTCCTGGAGGTGGAGTTCCATCATGAGACTATTCCCCTTGTCAACAGGGGTTTATAGAGCATTGTATTGCAGAAGGCAAAAGAAAATAGTCAAAATGAATGTTACCTGATCTCAACGTCCTTTCTTCCACAGCTACTTCTTACCCACCATTTTCAAAATCCCCCACTTTCTGCAAGGATTTCTCTCTGGCCCTTTACTTATCATTTCTTCATTCCCTATCATGATTCTTAGAAGAAAATCTTAGGCCGTTGTTTCCTGTCCTCTCCCCACCAACATAATCTATGTCTGAATGTTCCCCTCACAATAAATAAACCAAACAACTTCAATAGCTATAATGTATGCAGTGTTTGCCTTGGGCCTCCCTGCATTCTGTATATCTTCTCTCTCTTCGTCTTCACAGCCACCCAGCATGGTCTGAACTATTGTAAACCCCGTACAACAGACACATGGCAGAAAACCACTCCCATATAAAACAAAATAAATCCCACACATCAGAAAACAGCCTGGACGTGATCACACAGCAAACCAGAGAGCGTAAAGTTCAAATGCAGCTCTTCTGATCTGATTTCAGGGTGGGGGCTTGTAGCCAAGTCTGGCGATGGCCCACCACATTCCCTCTACATTTCACTATCTCAGCGCACACTAAGCAGCATCCACCTGTGTGGCCTCCGGCACACTAGAATGCCAAACCAACCATGGACGGATGAGGGTGTCTGTGGAAATACCCCACCTTCCTCATGCCTCAAGGATAACTCTGAAGTGTGTTTTCTATTCTGGTTCCTTTCCCCTACCCCCGAGGTCTAATTTGATAGAGAAAGCATCCTGTGTAGACTTCCTCCTCCCCTCCACCTCCCCTGCCTCATTTCCCTGTGATCCCCGCCAGTGTTTCCTGGAATTCCGTGCCAGATATGGCATTGCTTTCCAAGATGTGTCTCAGTCTCCTTCCAGGGAAACTCAAATTAAAACATTTATCTTTCCAAATCATTTTTCTTTTCCTAGTACCGATTTTTTTTTTCCCACTGTAGCTCCAAACTTCCCAAATCTCTTTTCAGGAATTTTGCTCCTTCTGTCTCCAGCCGTCCACAAAGATGAGGGGGCAGGTGCTAAAGAGAGACCATTTGTCTGCCCTGTCGCAGCCAGAGCATCAGTCCCATGTTTTCCTGGGTGACCAAGATGGACAGTCACACCTGGGAAGGTGTTCTTGGGCACTCTCTGCCTATTGTGTAGCTCAGACTCAATCAAATGGACCCAAACTACAAGTGGGTCCCATAATCATGACTCCAAACACTCACTTTTCTGAGGCAAATAATCTGTGTTTTACATCACGATGCACTTGAACAACAACAAAATGATGTGTTTGTGACCATCACACTTGTCAGATAATACAGGGGGAAACTGGAGGGGATGGAACAGGACACAACTGTTCTCTGGGGCTTCCACCGAGGAGGAGATTTGAAAAGTATACTGCTCCCTTCAGAGGGAACCAGTCCCCTAAACACAAGTTCTCTCAAATAAGGAAAACCCTCCCTCCACTCAGCCCTGCCAATCATAACTCTACTTCCTGGAATGTCCCGAACCAGACTGCCAGGGGAAATCAAGTCCAAAATGAAATAGGCCAGCCCTCTAAACTTCAGTTTCCTGTGGAGAAATGGAAAGGAGGCTTATTCATTCAATGTGTTCCTGTTGCTGCTGCCGCTGCTGATGGTGATGATGATGATGGTGATGATGATGATGTTGATGGTGATAGTAATGGTGGTGGTGGTGGTGGTGGTGCTGCTGCTGCTGCTGCTAATGATGTTATGTGCTCACCTGTATCCTAGACTTGTCTTGAACTGACTACATAACCAAGGATGCCCTCATATCCTCCCACCCTCTCCTCCCCAGGACTGGGATTACAGGTGATTACTGGTGTGGACTTGCTTTTATGCAGTGCCTGGTTTATGCAGTATTAAGGATCAAACATAGGGATTTGTGGATTGAACTCAGGAACTTTGCCCACTTAGCCACATCCCCACCCTTAAACAAAGTGAGCCCTGTGTTTCATATCTGTGACTATGAAGAGAGACGATGTATATAAAGGACACGACACTTAAGAAGCACTTAATGACTTCTAATGAAATCACGGTCGCTGGTACCTTGTCCTGTTTATCCTGAAAACAGAACTGTACTATAGCTGCTCCTGTCTCTACTTTGAAGACAGACAAATCAAGGCTAGGAGGGCTTGAGATGGCTTGCATGGGGCTGCACAGTAGGAATTTACCCAGAGCTTTGTATTTGAAGAGTTCAGCTCACTGAATGTAAGCTTGTCTCTCTTCCACCCTACCTTCCTGCAACAAGGCTCCCCAGAAGAAGGGTGACACAGTGACCTTTGTCACAAGCATAAGAGGATTCCCAACTGTGGTCTTATGCATGTGTCCCTTGAATCACTGGTTGTCAGTCTGGCAGGAATGTGAAGCAGAAACGTGAAGTCTTCTCTTGCTCCAAGCCTTCAAGTCCTCCTGATGGAGGGTCTAGGAGACATTATTTCATCAGCCAAAGAAGCGTTGTCAGGCTCACCAGGAGCTGGAGAAGATGTTTTGCAACCATGGGAAAATAAAAAGAAAGAAACAAGAAAACAAAGGGAGGCTGCCTTGTGTCTAAGAAATATGAGTGCTTGTGCACATAGTAATTAAAATTGGTTCAGTCACCATATGCACACAGTTAAGGGGGCTGGCATTCTAGGCACTGACGATACACAAAAGCTGCTTTGTAAACACAATGCATTATGCAGGCTCCTGACAAACCAAACAATCATTTCTACTGTGATTTTTGCATTCTAGTCAACTACACAAATATTTATCGAGCGCCTGCTGTGTGCCCAGCACTGTGCAATAATCCACACTGCAGAGATGAATGAGCAAGAGGTCTCAGACTACGTGGGAAATCAATGGATAACAAAGAGAAGACAGCACAGCTTGCTTGTCTAGCATCAGGACAGGAGCACAGTAGAGAAGGGAGCTGTTTTGTGTGAGTAGTCCCTCTCCCTGCAGAAGGGAGACCTGGGTCTGCAGAGAGAGGGGCACAGACAGGAAAGCATCTCCAAGAGGCAAAAATCAGAAGTGTGTGTTGTCCAGAAGGGCAGGTCATCTGACGTGGGTGAATCACTGCCAAGGTGGGGAGATCCAATACTGTGATTTTGCCACCGGGTCCCAACTCCAATGCTAGCACCTCCTTAAAAACACAGTCACCAAGAATCCTACAAAATGTCATATACTACATCCCTTGGTTTCTCTTTCTCTTTCACACTCATCTCGTTATTGGTATAGCTGATGATGTTTTTCCACAACCAAAACAAATTCTTCATCCCAGCAGGGGTCTTATCTGTCTTGGTCTTCACTGTGTCTCCAGAGCTTCAAGTAGAACCCCTAGAAAATTTCACATTAAATATATTGGTTGCCCACACCCCCAATGGATGGCCATACCCATGCACATTTGAACAACACTAACTTGACTTGGGGGTATTTTTATTGAAATTTTTTTCAAGAATTTTATATGTGAGTACTGTATTACATCTTTTCAATCTCTCCTCTTTCCCCTCCAATTCCCCATCCCCCACCACCACCACTTTCTCTCAAATTCACACCCTCTTCTTCTTTAATTATCATTTGGATAAGAGAGCCAAAATATCCTTGATTTTTAAAAAAAATAGGAGGATATGAAGTTGGGAGGAAGACAGGGCAGGGACACAGAAGAAGTTGGAGGGAAATAGTGCTTGGTCGATTTGATAAAATTACATTGTGTAAGTGGATGAAATTTTCAAAGAACAAATACAAAATATTTTTAAATAAATAAAAACAAATGAATAAACCAGTAAATGGAGAGTTTGTGGCTTGGGTTGGTAGAGAACTTCAAGGCAACGCATTCATTTACATGCTAACTTTATCAGAATACCACTGACTGCTGTAACAGAAACCCAACATTTCAATCTATTGACACAGCACACTCACTAGAAGTCCAGTGGAAACATTCACGGCTGCCTTTCCTCATCATGTTGATGGGAGGATACACAGTCCTTCTGACTTGTGGCTCTACCACTGCCCAGGGTCCTCAGGGTCCTCTATTTCCAGTCAGTCAAGGCAGAAAGGACATTGGAATCACAGAGGTGGGACAAACTTGCCACTCTCGCTCACTCGGAAGAACTAGTCCCATGACCTCATTTAGATGCAAGTGCAGCGAGGATATGAAACTTCTGTCCCATCGGGCCCCTCTCAGTGATGACATCACACTGTAAAAGAGGGATGAGTTTGCAGTGGATGAACCAGTGTCTCTGCCGCATAGCCCTGAGCTGAGGAAGGCTAAAGCTCTGCCAAGAACATACCACTCTTGCGTGCATGAGTATCCCTTTAGTGCAAAACAGAACCGAGTCCTTTCCCTTCTCTGCCCTCACTTAAGCTAGTTTTCTAAGCACTGGGTTAGAAGGTAACATTTCCTGACCCAAGATTATGAAGACCTTTCCTAACAGAATCCTGTAGCTCTGTAAGCCAAGGGTTCATTCATTCTGTTCCTATGGAAATCTAGAGAAAAAAAATGTGCTGGAATGTTCCCAGGAATAGAGATAAAGCGCCAACCAGGAGCAGAAAACAGGATACCAGGAGAGAAGTGGGGCGCAACATGCTAGAGAGAACCTAACAAGTTTGCTTCCAACCACAGCGTCCCTGCAATAATGACAGCAGCAACAGATAACACTGGTTTCACACCTACTGTGGGCTAGACCCTGAGCCAAGTACTTTAAAATCATTTTCTCATCCAATCTTCAGCAAGCCCATCATGATACTACTGGCTGCGAATGTGTGCTCGTGTGTGTGTGTGTGTGTGTGTGTGTGTGTGTGTGTGTGTGTGTCTGCGTGTGCACGCACCGCCTGTACAGACATATCTGTGCATGCATGTGACAACCTGGGGGCAACCTCAGCTGTTATTTCTCAGGAGTTATTCACTTTAATTTTTAAGGCAGAGTCTGTCACTGACCCAGAACTCAGTAAGCTGTCTGGCCCTGTGAGTGAGCCCCAGGAGCCCACCGATTTCTGCATGGGAATTACAAGTGTGTACCACCATACGTAGCCAGCTTATTTTACATGGTCTCTGGGAATTAAACTCAGGTCCTCATGCTTGCAAGGAAAGCACTTAACTGACAAAGCCATCTCCCTGGCGTCCTGCTGTCCCATTTTTGTAGATAAAGAAACTAAAGCTTAGAGACACTTAAAGAAATTACCCAAAGAGGACACAAGCATCCAACGACACAGGAGGAAGGTAAAGAGTCAAGAGCCCAAACTTCCCATCATCAACTCTCTCTGAAAGGATCTTCTATGCCTGGTACCACACAAGTGGGAGCCACACAGAGCCCTAGACGTCAAAACACTATTAGTAGGGCTGTCAACCAAGGCTGCAAAGTAGGCATCATAAGAAATGTGAGGAACAAAACAGTCTTCTTGGCTGGAGAGATGGCTCAGCGGTTAAGAGCATTGCCTGCTCTTCCAGAGGTCCTGAGTTCAATTCCCAGCAACCACATGGTGGCTACAACCATCTGTAATGAGATCCGGTGTCCTCTTCAGGCCTTCAAGCATACACACAGAAAGAATATTGCATACATAATAAATAAATAAATAATAATTTTTAAAAAAAAAAAAAACAGTCTTCTCTAGGCTAGCCCAGAATCCTGTTTCTGGATAGCCTACACCCGAGAAGGTGGAATTCTATTGATGTTTAGAAGGCAGTGTGCCCCTTGGGTCCTGATGAAAACATGGAATAACTTTAAGCCTTGAGGTGCATTGTGGATCACTGAAGGCTTTGTCAACTGGACTTGCCATTCTTAGTTTAAGTAGTGCATGAACATTTTCTGTTTGCCCTGTTGCAGTAAACTGCTGTACTTCCAAACCAAACAGTGTGACATACTCTACAAACCAAACAGTGTGACATACTTTCAAATTACCGTACCCACTTAGAGCAATTCAGATCTCTTAAGTAACCAATCATTGTGACTTTGAATGAGTTTAATTATCAGGGTACTTCAGTGCATAAATAATTATGCACACCCTGTTAGACAGGCTGACAGCTCTAATGGAATCCAGTGGATGGGTCTCATCTAATAGAAAGGCCTGGAAAAGTCCTCACACTTGACACCTTATTGTCAAGGTGACTGAGAATCATCCCAGAAGAACTATGAACTCTAAGATTTTCTTAGGAAGACTCAAACCTCTTCTCTTAAAAAACTAAGGATAAGCCAGTAATGGTGGAACATACCTTTAATCCTAGCATTTGAGAGACAGAGACAGGTGGATATCTATGAGTTCAAGGCCAGCCTGGTCTATATAGTAAATTTGAGGCCAGAAAGAGCTACCTGGTGAGATGATTGACAGAAAGAAAGAAAGAAAGAAAGAAAGAAAGGAGCAGAAAGTGTAGATTATTTGAATTTTTTTACATTTATTTATCTATTGGGAACTGGTTGTGTTGTGGTGACTATGTGTGTGGATGGAGGTCATAGAGCAACTTGGAGGAGTCAGTTTTCTCCTTCTGTCATGTTGGTTCTGGTGGCTGGATTCAGTTTTTCATGTTTGTCAGCAAGTGCCTTTGCCCACTGAGTGATGACTCTGGCCTTAGAGAATTTATTTTTAATCTTCAATGAGGCTGTGAAGAGACTGCTGTAAGTACAAGGACATAAGTTCAAACACTAGAGCACAGGTTAGAGAAAGCTAAGTGTAGCAATGTACACTCATAATCCAACACAAGAGACAGAAAGATCCCTGAAGCTTGCTGGATAGACAGCCTGGTCTACTTGGTGGTTCCATGCCAGTGAAAGACTCTGCCTCAAAATCTACAAAGTTCATGATGACCGAGGAACAGAGTGGAAGGAGAGAGGTGGCTCCTGTAAGTCATCTTCCATGTGTACCCCGCAAAAAAAACACAACAAATAAATGTTTAAAAACTTTAAAGAAGTTGATGATTGGTGCAGTAATACCAAGTATTAATTAAAGTAAGAAGGCACTCTACTGGGAGAGGGGGACCGATTGCACTGAGAGCTTACAGAACAAACATGCAAACAAAGACACTAAATCTCTGAACACTAAACAGAGTGTGTCATCAAACTATATAGTATAAAAACTCTAATAACTACCAGAAGCTTTTAAAACACTACACACAGCTCTTATGCCAGGCAAGAATATTGGAACTAATAGCCAGCAAGAATGCACAGGACCTAATAAATCAACTAATTAATAAAATGTATAAGGTCAGCCCAATAAGATTCAAATACCACATCCTCTCTTTAAGGCATATCCTTTTTACATACCCATGAATTATTTGCAAACATTAACTCTAAAATCAAAACTTAAACTTCAGAAGTGAAAACTTGGCTGATGAGATGGTTCGGTGAGCAAAGGTGATTATTACCAAGTTGGTGATTTGAGTTCAATTCCTGTGACTCAGCCCTGCAAATTGTCCTCTGACCACCACACCCATGTATGGTATGTACATGTTCATACACAAACACACACACACATACACACACATACATCATAAATGTAGTTTGAAACTTTAAGAAATAAAAACAACATATAACAGGTTTCCAAACAGTTTGGTAAAATCTAATAAAATTGACATGCACACAAAGATAGACCCCCCCCAAATCAAATTATTTCTCGCACAATGAATCAAAACAAAACTTGCACTAAACTATAAAGTTCCCAAATTCAAAGGCCTAATTGGTCTTTTTAGATATTCTGAAATCCGAATTGCCCCCACAGAGACTGACAAGACACACGCTAGACCTCCAGCTGCACGCTACTAACTCCAGCTACAGGAAGGACTAAGCTGATCTCGTGCACTCGGTTTCAACTTTTTTCTTTGCTTACCCTTTATTTATGTCTAAACCACTGTGAGACGTCCACCCTTGTGTTTTATGCATTTATCTAAAGGTAGTTTTACCCTTTCCATTTAAAATTCTAGCATTCAAAGAAGCGAGTTTTCCTCTCTTAATAGGCTTTGTTAAATCCCAAAACATAAACATTTAAACACTTCCTCTCATTTAAACTCACACACAAACACACGCACAAAACTTCTTTTAGAGAGGGGTTTTTTAATGTGGGATGTCCTTCTGTATGCTACAAATACGTGTTGCTTTTATTGGTTGATGAATAAAGCTGCCTTGGCCTATGGCAGGGCAGAATATAGCAAGGTGGGAACTCCAATCAGAGATAGAGGAACAAGGAAGGCAGAGTCAGGGCTGCTGCAAAATGTGAGGTTAACAGACCACGAGCCTCGCAGTAAAATATAGACTAATAGAAATGGGTTAATTTAATTGTATGAGTGAGTTAATAATAAGCCTGAGCTAGTAATCCAAACAGTTTGTAATTAATATTAAACCTCTGAGTGGTTATTTGGGAACTAGAGGGCAGGAGAGAAACGTTCAGTTACGGTCGTTTCCCTTTGTAGCCCTGGCTTTCCAGGAACTAGCAATGTAGACTAGGCTAGCCTTGAACTCCCCGACTTCTACCTCCCAGGCACTGAGATTAAAGGTGTACATCACCACACCATGTTAGAAAGATGGTAAAGTGTGACTTAAATGAAAAAGTCCTCTCTTGTCTACAACTCCATTCTCTATTACATCCTCCAAACCCTTAATCCATTTTATGAGCTAGTAAATGTCTCTGAGGTTTTTCTTTCTTTCTAGGCTTCTATAACTATGTATGAATAGTCTCTTTCACAGCAATAGAACTATGCATCCATACTTCACGTAAAGTCAGTTCTTGCCATGTAGCCCACATACGTGCTGACTTGCCATATCAAAACACAAATTTCTCAGCCGTGTTCAGCTGACTAAGCATGCTCATATGCACTAAACAGTCAATACTGACTGGTGTTTCTGCTGTTTCTCTGAGTACTGCACACACTGGTGCAGTGAACACTCCTGCTCGT
This sequence comes from Microtus oregoni, assembly GCF_018167655.1. Lineage (NCBI taxonomy): Eukaryota > Metazoa > Chordata > Mammalia > Rodentia > Cricetidae > Microtus > Microtus oregoni. The sequence continues at coordinate 8,688,254 of NW_024543079.1, forward strand.
GTGCCAGTATTGCTAGGAGGCTTGTAGGTTTTGTTGCCACTGTTTCCCAAATAACAAAAAAAAATTGTCAGTAACTCTGTAGGCGGAGACTGCACATTAGTTTCCCAACTCCATTTTAAGATAGCATTAGATTGATTGATAGGGATATATACACAACCGTGGGCTGGGTAGATGGCTCAGGGAGTTTAGCTTACACACAAAAGTGAGAACCTGAGTTTGGATCCCCAAAACATATAAATCCAGGTGTAATAGCTCACATGTGCGATCCTTGTGATCCTGCATAGAGATGGAAGCCAAGTCAAGAGAACCTCTGGAAGCCTGCGGTCCTGCTAGTGTGGCATTTACACTAATAATAATATATTATTATTATTATTAATTAATAATAGAGACTCTCAACAAAAAAAGGTTGAAGGCAAAAACAGATACCTAATGTTGTCTATGGCCTTCCCCTCCCTCTCTCTCTCTCTCCTTTCTCTCTCTTTCTCTCTCTCTCTCTGTCTCTCTCTCTCACACACACCTGTTTAATATTGCTTTAGAGTGGGTGACAGGCAGGCATGGATATAGTTTTTTTAAATATGAAAGTAAGAAGGCTTTCAGGTTTTATAAATGTATAAAATCAAATTTGGAGTTTTCAAAACTTGGGGGCACTAAAGACTGACTTCTACCCTCTCATCAGTTGGTGCACATGTACGTGGCACTTCAACTGTTCTGCTAGTCAGTGTGGCTGAAGAGAAGCAACCGTACACCAGGGATACAGATGTTAGCATCAGAGCAAGCAAGGACAGCACGAGCGTGCACCCACAGCCACTGGAGGGCTGAGTCCACCTGCAGTGGGGAGCAGAAGGGAGAGTTGGCACAAGGCAGACATTCTAAGGATGGCAAAAGTTACTTGATTTGAGCATAGAACTGAGCTAGTTACTTTTTGAAATCTCTGAGTGCTCTCATTTGAAAATAACTATTAAAAGTAAAACAGATCATTATCTCGGCTGAGCAGTCTGCCCTAAAATGATTATGGGGTGCATGGGAAAGTGTGCTGAGGGAGAGCAGACAGCGGCCGGACCATGGAAGTCACGCTGCAGATTGTCAACACTATCTGGGGGCAGATGGAACTGCTTTGTGCCTTTTAAAGCAGAATAGTGATACATGCGCTCTAATTTAACCAACATTGAATCTTTGGGAGAGACTGTGTGCAAGATCATTAGACTCAGAATAATAGATGCTACCTTAGTCTGCTTGGTACTGTTAATATTATAATGGAATTCATAAGACTGGGTGATTTAAAAGAAGAAGAAAGTGATCTCTCACAGTACTGAAAGTTGAGTGGAGATCAAGGTACCAACCAGCGTCTGTTGTCCAGTGAGAGCCTCCGTTCTGTATCCCCATAGGACAGAAAGGACAGCTCTGCAATCTTTGTCATGTTGCAAAAAAGAAATGAAGCAGTCCACTCCCACGAGAACTTCTGATAGGCTAGTTCTGGGGCCAACTGCTGAGCCTCTCCCGTTTCTCTCACTGTGTTCTAAGCAGCTAGTGGACTGAGACCCAGCATACCGCAGTCCAACCAGAATCTTCCTGCTTGGCCCGGGGCTGGATCTATTGGTGGTGCAGGCCCTGAAAACCCCGATCTCCAGTCAGAGTCTCCAGCTCTGACTTAGATGTTAATAAAGGTTTGCTGGAAAGGCGGGTGAAGCAATTGAGGAAGCTGTAAGGGACAGTGTAAGGAAAGAGAGTATCTATTTTAATGATATTTTTATTTACTACTTGACAATTCCATACAGAGATACAATGTATCTTGACCAGGGGCACTAGCCCACACCCCTCCTGCTGTGCGAGAAGCAACAGCATGTGCTACCACAGCTGGTTTATGTGGCACTGAATGAACTCCGGGCTTTGTGCCTGCTACAGAAGCATTCTACCAATTGAACTACATCCAAAAGAGGGATGTTTTTAAGTACCTAGTGTGTGACCAGCATTACATCCACAAAGCAGGTAGGGGTGAGGGGCGGGTCTTCTAAAACCCAAACTGATGGAGTCCTTAAATCCCTCAGTGATTCTCTCCTGCCATCAGAGCAAAGTCTAGTATGCTGGGTCTAGTACAGCTGGGAAGGCCACAGAGTTCTGCCCCCACCCACGCCATTTTTTTCCAGCCACACCCATACCATTCTACCCTTCCATGCCAGTTCTCTGCCCTGCGTTCTGCAGCTCTGACTTCTTCCTGCCGCTTTAGTCTGTGTGCTTTTTGCTGTTGTTGTTTCGTGTATCATCAACATCTGGTTGTGCTCACGTGCTTAGGTTAGTACCTGACACTTTGTATGCATGAGCTCTCTGATCCTCTCAATAAATGTGAGGCAGGGATAATGATACCTATTTTACAATAAAAGCAGCTGAGGCTGAGAGATACAGCTGTTCCTGTCCACAGTGAACACTGTGCTCAACCATGCCTTCCCACACTGGGCCTCCCACCAGTCACCCCCAATTTCAGTCAGCATAGGAGAAGCTAAGGATGCTGGGAGCGCCTATGGCAGTACAGACATCGGAAACACTGAGGAGAAGGACAAGGAGGCCGGGCCTGTCAGGGATGTGAGGGAGAAGTAACTGGTGCCCAGGTTTGTCTGATTGTAGTTCTGAAAGCCTCCATCTTAGGAAGCCATCAGTCTTTGTTTCTAAAGTGATGGTTCTGCAACCTGGGAAGAGCTCCTCAGCTCTAAGGCCCAGTCAAGCAAAGCTGGTTAGTCACCCCGACTCAGATCAGCTTGTTTGTCTACCAGAAAAAGTAACCAGAGGGGGGCAGGCTTTCTGAAGATTCTCCCAGATGCAGCATGAAAGCTACAGTTCAAATAATCAAACTGTGAGACCCCATTTGAGCATAAAGACAGACCAAAGGCAGAGTTGAAAGGACAGAAATCCCTACCATGGGCAAGATTCCAGGCATAAAAGGGCAGGAGCCAGAGATCTGGCAAATCCAGACATCTGGCTATCGGATTTACTGTATTTCTAGCTCCTAGCATGCTACCTAAAACATTGCAAGTGCCCGGTGCAGTTGAAATGGACAGATGGATTCATGCATGCATGCATTCATGTCTGGACTATAATGTCTAACTACTGGCCTCGATGCTGTCTTCATGCAGAGCCCCATGCCAAGTGGAGTCTAGTTTAATGTTACAACTACTGAAGGACCAGTTAGACACCTGGAAGAAGATACAGGAGGCAGGATGGGGAAGCCCTCTGAAGCCTGGCTTGTGCTAAAGAGAACAGCCAAGAGTCAGATGCAAAAGGACTGTCTGTGCTGTCATTTCAAGGGCAGTTTGCTCTTTGACCAACCAGCCATTTCTTCTTCCCTTAGCATAATCCAGCCTTTGGCAAGCACAGCCAAAAGGGTGAGGCTTCCCGTGGAGCCTGTTTCAAAGGCCTCATTGTGAGGAACTCACCAGCAGTCAAAATTCAAGATTATTTAAGACGGATGTTCACTGGGTAATCACTTCAAACTTGGAGAGAAGGAACTTTTAACTAACTGTTCAAGCAGCTACAGACAATTTTTCTATAGTCAGGACTGGGAAGCAGCAGCGGCGCCATCTTGTGGCACTTTTGAGAACACCGTGAGTCTGAGTCAGTCCCTTCAGCTGTCTGGATGTGTACAGTGCTTTTCTGAAAACTCGCGGTTTTATCTTAATAAGGATATCTATGGGGTTGCTTAACAATCCGGCCCACTCACTTCTCAACCTTTATAAAAATCAAAAAAAAAAAAAAACCATAAAATCAATGCCCCAATTCAGCGTGGATTCAACACCGTGTAACCTTGATTTTTTTTCGAGAAAACTCTGCTTTCCCTGGCAGGCAGTGGCACAGGCCTAAACTAGAGAAAGGGTCACCATTCACAAGTTCTCCATTCTCTGCCAATGCAGGCACAGTGTTGGATGTTTTCCTCTCTTGAGCTCCACCTTATTTTTGAAACACGATCTCTCACTGAGCCTGGAATTCGCTAATTACACAAGACTAGCCACCTAGCATAAGCCCCAGAGACCTCTGGTACCCCACCCTCAACAAGCATGCTGCACCACACTTGGATTTTTGCATGGGCGTTGGAGATCTGCTTGGGTCGCCATGCTTGTACAGCAAGCTCTTTACCAACTTTCTCCAGGCCCCGGAGATGAACACCCAAGACACTGTACAGGCAAGACTAACAAAGGAGCCCGTTGCTGGGAACGATGGAATTTGCCTTGCCCATCCTTCCATACCGAGTCTTTATCTGGCTACCTACCCCGTTCCCCCATGCAACACAGGGAACGTGCTCTGCGTTCGCATTTACATTTACACATACACACGCACAATTGATTTCTCATCTCTTTGTGCTGAAGAGGAATTAAATCATGCGCAGGCAAGAACTGCTGTCGGATGGAGTCCTGCTCAGGGTGAGAGAGCAGAAAGGCTCTTCAAAGAAACGCTTATCTCTGAGGTTCAGACAGACCCGGGTGGTACTGAAGCAACTGAGGCTGCCCGTGGGCAGTGAGTTTCCAGTCTGCGTCTGTCGGCAGAACCGAGGATGGAAGCAGCGCTCAGCACAGCTGGGAGACTTCACAGGTGCCGAAATTCAGACTCAAGGAGCCTTCAAGCTCAGCGCCTCCTGATGTTTAAAGTAGGCCGGTGGAAGACACGTGACTTTGGAACCGGATGTCTATCCTAACCGCGTCCTCAGCACGAATCACCAAATTCTCTTCTCTGAGCCATTTCACCATGTGTGAAATGAAATTAAGAATCTCCATGCTGCAAGGTGCCTCGGGGTCTGGTCTGTCCCCAAAAACAGACTCCTACCTGAAAATCCTGCTCCCTCTCCCTGCATATCAGGCTATAGCTTCTGCCAGATACGATCAACTCATCCTTTTTGAAAAACAATAACTAAACAGAAAATCAAGACTTTCACTTACACTAATGCTATAAAGAATAGACTTTTTAGCATGGTTATTTTTCATACAGAAATAAATAATCATTGAATAAATTGGCAGAAAGGTACAGCCTATATTTATAGGAAAAATAGCCAGCTAGTAAATATGCAATAAGTAATAGAAATAGAAAAAAAACTACTAGGCAAACAACACCATATATAATTGCTGCAAGCAAGATTTCCTAAATACAGGAAGAGAAATAGTAACTTGACCAGAGAAGACTTGTCGACACCATATTTAGCCGCTGACACCCTACGCTATAAGGCAGTTTTATAAAAAGCTGTCTGGAGAAGGGCATGACATCACCCTGTGGTGTTGATAGAAATGAATAATCTCCATCTAATCACGAGGAAGCACCTGACAGGCCCAGATGGAGGGTCATTCTACAAAATGACTGGCCTGTAATCTTCAAAAACACCAAGGTCGTGAAAGGGAAGGAAAAATGAGAAACTCAGACTCGACAAGACTAGGAAGATATGAAACTAAGTGCAGAGAAGGAAAAAAATCACTGGACCCTTGGTCAGAAAAGAAACACATTAGAGGAGGGAGAGTGGCAGCCTCCGAGGCGGCTGGTAGCGGAGTCGATAACCATGTGTCTGGGCTGATTCTATTGTACTGTTAGTTATGAAAAGAACTTACAGAAATAATAAAGGAGCCAATGTAGCTGCATCCTTCCCAAAGTCCTGCATCTTACACATAACCACTGTTAGCAGCTTGGTGTGTGAGCGTGTGTGCACACGCGTGAGTGCAGGGCGGAGCATTATGTGTGCCATGGTGCATGTTTGAAGGCTAGAGGACAAACTCGGATATTGGTCCTCACCTTTTACCTGTCTCGTTCACTGCTGCGTACTCCAGGCTAGCTGACCCTGAAGCGTCCAGGAATTCTCCTACTTCCACCCCCCTTCTGAAAACAGGAATGCTGAGATTACCCACATGTTCTAGTATCTGGCTTTTATGTGTGTTCTGGGGACCCGAACTCTGATCGTCACACTTACATGGCAAGACCTTCACCCACTGAGTCATCACCCAAGCCCCAGTTTGTTGTGTTTTACCTTTATATAAAAGTAAATACAATAGGGGGCTGGGGAGATAGCTCAGAGATTAAGAAACTGGCTGCATTCCCAAGGTCCTGAGTTCAGTTCCCAGCAACCACATGGTGATATACAACCATCTATAAGGTGATCTGACACCTTCTTTGGCATGTAGGCATACATGCAGACAGAACACTGTATACATAATTAATAAATAAATAAATCTTTTAAAAGTAAATACCTATATTTAAATGAATTAATGTGTATACAACTATATTTGTAGCTATATGTAACCACATATTTCTAGACATATAGAACAACCTCTGACACACACAGTTAACATGTGGTCTTGGAAAGTTTCCATATATACCCACCTCATTATTGGGGGCCTATATAGCATTCTACTATCATGACATACAATTTCACCGATCCAAGATTTGCCTCCAATTTTTCCTACTATAAAAGCATTTCCATTTCTTCTTAAAATTATGTGTGTTGTACATGTATGTATGTATTTCTAAAAAAATAGAATCTTAGAAGGAAAATGGATGAGTTAAAAGATAAAAATTTAAATTTAATCATAATTCCACTTACAGTGAACAAAGTTGACCGACAGAGTAGAGCAGAAGGGATGGTCTGTGGTTCATAAGAAGGCACAGGGTTTCTCCATGGTCTCCCAGGGGTCATTAGCACTGGCGGAAGCCAAACTCATTAATGACATTGCCCAACTATGAGCTCTGCACAGCTAGGAACTGAAGCTTCAAGCCAACAGCTATGAGTTGGCACCATCTTGAAATCGAATGACCCAGCCTGCAGATGACAACAACCCAAGCCAACATGCAGTCAAATTGTTCTTGACTGCAACCTCAAGAGGGACCTCAGAGCTACTCAGAAGCACCTGGCTATGCCACCCACAGACCCCTGGCACTCAGAAACCACAGACACACTAACTTTATTGTTTTGATCCATCGAGTCTTAGGGCAAGTAGTTACAGCAATAGATACCCAGTATATTTTCTAAGCCCCATTTTCTTCACCTATAAATTAAGAGAGATATTAAAAATGAACTGGTCTCAGAGGAAAGTAGAGGAGGCCCCTCCAGTTGTATGACCCATAAGCATCAATCCCTTGCCACCCTCCCCTGGGGGTTAGAGGTTATGACAGCTGGCAGGCCTGACTAGACAGGAAAGGTTCTGAGTTGTGATGCCTTTGACCTTTCCATTTAAATACACGTCAGATCTGCTTCTAATTCATTTACAGACACATTATTCTGGGAATGAAGCAGGGAGTGAACTTTGTTGCAATGTGTCCCCTGCCCTTTTATGTGATGAGATTACAAAGGCCACTGGTCTTAAGGCCCTTGCTCTTCAGAGAGCTGCGAAGCCCCTCTCTGAGTGGTCAGGGGTGGCTAGTGTGGACAGGGAAGGAAACCGATGAGGCACTGGTGCATAGGACAGGACAGAAAGCAACATCTAGGCAACGTGGGCATATATACAAAAGTAAATTATTGATTCATCTCTCTCAGCTAACATGTCGCTTGTGGAAAGATCAAGCCCAGTGGCAGTAAGCGTGAGGGAGATCAAGATCCTCGGATTCCCAAGCATAGCACCCTCTGGTGGTCCCCAGCATCCAGACTAGTAAATCTGAGGTCAAAGGGACTACTTCTTCCCAGTGGTGCTGCCCTGTGGACCAAGTCTTCCAGCACACTGTGCCCTTGGGGAATATTCAACCAGCGCAAACAGGTTCACTCCTCTTTACATTATGTCATTTAGAATATTTTCACCCACATGTACCAAGAAAAAAAAAACACTAAAGTTGGCCTAAAACTCATGAAAAGGGAGGAGGTATATGTTCCGATCAGAAACAGGAATATTCTGGTATGGGGATATAGTTGATAAAATGCTTGCTGTACAAGCTTGAGAACCTGAGCCGAATCCCCAAAACCCACTTAACAATGCCAGATGCTGTTGTGTGTCCTATCTCACCTCTGGGGAGGGGGAGACAGGCAGATTCCTGGGGCTCACTCCGTAACCAGACTAATCTAATAGGCAGGCTCCAGATCAATGAGAGGCCCTGTCTCAAAAAGCAAGGTGGGCTTCTGGCATCCATGCGCAAACACATAAACACAGGTGAGCACGTATCTTCTCGCACCCCGCTGCACATACACACCCCAAAATAAAAAACAAACTATACATAAACTGCTCGCTTTGGAGTCCAGTGTTCGCTGGCTCTCACTCAGTGATGTCCAACAGTCGGTGACCATCGTTGGTGGCCTTTGCCCTCCACGCCTTAGCTTCTTTCACTGAAGCATAAGAAAACAAAGAGGCATGCGGAGTGCGTGTAAACTGTAGCTGCTAGAATCAGCATGTCAAGGACAGCTGGCTCCCCTAGCTGCAGAAGACCTGACCCTCCCCAGGATCCTGTGACTTGGGGAGGAGAAGGGATGTGGGAAACCCTAGGCAGAAACGGCTCCTGTATCCAGCTTAGAGACTAAGTAAGACCTGAGAGCCTTGTGTTGGAGAAAAGCTGGGTAAAATGAGAATGACAATCAGTAACGGGCTAAAACTTAGGATAGGAAGAGGGTGGGGAGGGGAAAGGAGAATGCAGAGGAAGTGAACACCAGGTTGAGCCAAGAACTGCAGCTGTGGTAACCCTGGCCTGAGACCTGCGCTGCCTGTAGCACTAACTAGTCTCATAAAGTGATCCTTCCTGCTCCAACAAGCATGCCAGCTCTTAGCAAACCCTGAAGGCATGGGAGTATGCTCATTCGGGGTGATGCAGAAAGCGCCCCTGTCCCCAAAACTTTCCTCCCTTCTTTCCTTGAGTTGGTGTTTTATTTTTTAACCATCCCTGTAGAGGTCTTTCTTTGAACAATGAATACCGGGTCCTTTACAAGGAACTCAGATGCCACACCTAAGGGCAGCAAGAAGAAAGGGACTGTGGGGCTCCCTGGGGGCATGGTGAGCCCCAGCTGAGAACTCAACAACGGCCCAGGAACAATCCAGCTGAGACAGATGTGAGCTATGGAATGGAGCAGCAGGCGACATTCTCCTGCTGCTGTGGGTTTTGGAGTCGCACAATATGTTTGATTGAAAGGTTCCTTTGGAAGCTTAATCTTCCCAACATTTAAGAATTAAATCAATAATGTTCCCATTTCGGGTTCTCTGTGATTATGTCCTTTGTGTCCTGTTTACTATTTAATAACAAATGTTCTAAAAATTACAACTTACGTCATCTGCGCCCAACTTCCCCCCCCCAACACACACACACACACACACAAAAAAAAATCAAAGACAAAAAGAAGAGAAAAAATTAAAATTAGGTAAGTCCCTACTATGTGCAGCAATGTCCTGGAGGTTTTATATCCGTTATTTGACGCCATCCTCACAAATATAAAAGGAGGCTATTGCTGACAACATTTCTCTTATAAATAAGGAGCTTTAAGGTTAGAGGGGTAAAAAGATTTCTATGGGGTCACACAAACGCAGAACCTGGAGAGGCTGAGAATATATTCAGTGGTAAATTGCTTGCCTGGCATGGGTAAGTAAGGCCCTGGGTTTAACACCCAACCCAAAGAAAACAAAGCAGAGTCCTGGATTAGAACTCTCTAGCATTTTGGGTTCCAAGTCCATCATCCCCTCTGGCTCTAGTTAATGTCTCCCACTCAGATTCCCCCACCCTCACCCTCACCACTCCCCTGCTCTTGTCAGAACCACTTAATGCTAAGAGCCCTTCCTCTGACAGGCAGGTCTCCTGTGTTGAAGCATGATTACATGAAGTTCTTCCTGTCTACCTGGTGGGAACCCTCAGGAGGTTCTGGGTCTCAATGTATCTTTGCTATGTTCTACCAGGTAGACCTTAGATGAGATACTTTACTTCCAGCCAGAATTTCAATCAGCCAAATGAGAACAGTGTTGTTTCCCGCAGGGGTATGGCTGAACAGATAAGATGTTTTACTCAAGTGTTTATGAAGTTTTGCCTGCCATGTGTCCACGGACACTAGGAATCAATGTTCTATGATGGGACCTAGGTTAACACACAGAAAGAAGGACACAGGGTTCCATGTCTCAGGTAAGATTTCCCTTACACAAAGGTGTATTTTTACATAACTCAGGCTTCTTATGGCCACAGACACCTATACCTAAGATATGGTAGAGGAGGTAACCAACCTCCACAGAAGATTATAGTTTACAGTACACCACACACACAACACAAGTACACATATACACACTCCGTATCCTGCATGTACCTCCTTGGGGACACAGAAAAGCCTTCCATCAAAGGACGTGAAGAGACAAAGACCAGAGACCTGAGCTTGGAATCCAAATTAGAGGCACAAACTCAGGCTGGGCCATACACTTTATTTGGAGGCGAGAAGTCATGAAGCACCCTCACCATGCTCTAACCGGAATGTGCCCAATCAGAAGCTGTCTATTGCTCCCTTGGTTTTGGTTGACCCCACTAACCAGGGTCAACCAATTGGTGCAGCCTCAACACTTCCATGACTGGCAGGTCCCAGCACACCTCCGATCACACCAGAGACAACTGCAGGTTCTGTGACTCCCATTCCAGAAAGAAGTGACAAAGCTAATGCTCTTTTTCATTTTTTTGTTTGTTTCTTTGTTTTTGTTTTTTGAGACAGGGTTTCTCTGTGTAACCTTGGCTGTCCTAGAACTCACTCTGTAGACCAGGCTGGCCCCGAACTCACCTGCCTCTACCTCCCAAGTGTTGGGATTAAAAGCATGCACCACCACTGCCCAGTGCTAATACTCCTTCTCCAAGCATTTAATAGAAGTTCTGTGCATGGAGAGAGGTAACCTGGCTTCTGAACCTACTGGGAAACCATAGGCAACATTCTCTCTCCTCTTCATGTATTTAGTCATTCACTGGAAGAAGTAAACATCTACTGGAGACCACCTGGAGTCCCATCCCAGGAGACCATCGAAAGGGGAGCAGCCTGGTTCCTTCCTACATGGCATGGCAGTTATGCCTTGCTTTGGTTCCCTAACCCACAACCTAAAATATCAGACTCATAGCTTTTGCAACACTATAGTGTGGAGTCAGAGAAGATGTAGCCCACAACTTGAAAAGTATGGGCACTAGAGATGTGGCTTAACAGTCAAGAGCATCTGTTGTTCTTGCGGAGGACCCAGCTTGCAACCAATTTGTTCACTAGAGCCAAAAACTGGAAATAACACAGACAGACATACATTGGTAGGTAAATAGTAACTGTATATGGCATACCCATACAATGGAACACTGATGGGAGGTGGAGGAAGCAATTGCAAAAGAGCCAAATGTGAAGGTACAGACCTGTAATCCTAGTGCTCAAGAGGCTGAGGCAGAAGGGTCATAAGTTCAAGGCCAGCCTAGGCAATTGGTGAGGCTTTGTGGGGAAGGGAAAATAAACATTGATACTGACAGCACAGAAGAATCTAAAAATAATAATGCTAAGTAGAAAAAAAAACACAGCCAGACAAGAAAAGAATACATGATGTATAATTTCATTTGTATACAATTCTATGAAAAACACGAACTAGTCTACTGTGACAGAAAAAAAAATCAGTAGTTGCCCAGGTATGGAGTAGAGTGGAGAGGGGACGCAGAATTAGAAAGGGTCGCTAGGAAACGTTCAGATGTGACAGTGTTATGTTATCCTCCCACGATGGACATGTTGAAGTCCTAGACTCCAGCACTGCAGTCTGACTGTGTTTGGAGACATAGTGTGTAAAGAGGGAACAAAGGTGTCTTAGTTAGGGTATCTATTGTGGGGAAAAGATGTCATGACACAGCGACTCTTATAAGGAAATATAGAATCAGGGCTGGCTTACAGTTCAGAGGTTTAGTCTCTTGTCAACACAGTAGAAAGCAAGGTAAAGCACAGGCAGACACCGTGCTGGAGAGATAGCTGAGGCTCAACATCTGGATCCCCAGGCAGCAGGAAGAGAGTGTAACACTGGGCCTGTCCTGAGCATCTGGAACCTCCAGGCCCACCCCAAGTGACATACTTCCTCAAACAAGGTCGCACCCCCTAATAGTGTCACTCCCTATGAACCTATGGGGGCCATTTTCATCCAAACCACCACACAAGGTAAAGTGAGGTCACTGGGGTGAGTTTAAATCCACTATGACCAGTGTCCTACAAGGAGAGGGAATTAGGACTCAGATATGCACTCAGGGAATGAGGCATGAGGACAAAGATGTGGGGCAGAGAACTGTCTGTAAGTCTCAGAAGTATCCAGTCCTGACAACAACCTAATGCTGAACTTCTGACCTCTAGAACTGTGGGAGAAGACATTTCTATGGTTGAAACCACTGTCCTATCATAGCAGCCTGCAGTAAAAGGGTGCGGCAAGCTGCTTCCCACCACCCGAAATAATTACACAGAAACTGTATTCATTTAAACACTGCCTGGCCCATTAGCTCTAGCCTCTTCTTGGCTAACTCTCACTTCTTAATTAACCCATTTCTATTAAATCTGTGTATCACCACGTGACTATGGCTTACTGGCAAGGATCCTAACCTACGTCCGTCTCAGGCTAGAGATTCATGGTGTCTGCCACACTGTCTTCTTCCTCCCAGAATTCTGTTCTGTCTACCACGCCCATCTAAGGGCTGCCCTATCAAAAGCCAAGGCAGTTTTCTTTATTCAACCAAAAAAAGCAACACATAGAAAGAAGACCCTCCTACACCAGCAGCCATGGCAAACTAGCCTGTGATGGTTTCAAGGTTGCATATATGTCAAAATTATCACACTGTACAAGTTAACACATGAAGTTTATGGTATGACAGTTAGACTGTTTCTAAAACTCACTCTTAGACCTGAGGGTGGAGCTAGGTTGGTAGATTGCTTGTCTAGCATGCAGAAAGTCCTGGGTTCAATCCCTAGGTTGGTAGATTGATCGTCTAGCATGCATAAAGTCTTGGGTTCAATCCCTAGGTTGGTAGATTGCTCGTCTAGCATGCAGAAAGTCCTGGGTTCAATCCCTAGGTTGGTAGATTGCTTGTCTAGCATGCAGAAAGTCCTGGGTTCAATCCCTAGCACTAGTGTTGCATGACCAAAATCCTAGCATTTGGGAGGTAGAGGCAGGAAGATCAGAAACTCAAGTCTACTTCAGCTATATCAAATTTGAGGCCAACCTAGGCTTCATGAGAGCCTGCCTCAACAAAAAAAGGAAACAGAAAGATCAGTAAAATGGTATTTGTTGTTAGACCTGACCACCTGAGTCTAATCTCCAAGACCCTCATGGTAGAAGGAGAGAACAGACTCCTGTTGTAGAATATTATTTTAAGATGTGTTACATGTGTTTATGCCTTGGAACATTTGTTTAATGATGCAAAGATGTGTTGCATTCTTTTATGTTGTAATTGCCTACCTCTGTGAAGCTGTGTTACTTTGCCTGTCTAAAACACCTGACTGGTCTAATAAAGAGCTGAACGACCAATAGCAAGGCAGGAGAAAGGATAGCTAGGGCTGGCAGGCAGAAAGATTAAATAGAGGAGAAAAAGAGAGATCAAGGGATGAGGAAGGAGGAGAGGAAGACATCAAGGACCAGCACCCAGCTGCACAGCAAGCAATGGAGAAAGAAAGAAAGAAAGAAAGAAAGAAAGAAAGGTATACAGAAATGGAGAAAGGTAAAAGCCCAGAGGCAAAGGTAGGTGGGATAATTTAAGAAAATCTGGCTAGAAACAAGCCAAGCTAAGGCTGGGCATTCATAAGAAAGAATAAGCCTCTGTGTATTTACTTGAGAGCTGGGTGGCAGCCCCCCCCCCCCCAAAGACCAAAGAGCAAAACAAACAAAACAAAAAAGCAAACAAACAAAATCAGCAACAAACTCCCTCAAGTTATTCTCTGACCCCTACATGCACATCCCCACACATACAAAATAAAAGATTGAATGAAAAAGTTGAAAGAGAAAAGAAAAGAAGAAAGCCCACTATTACGTTTAGTCTCATGCCCAGCTATGTTCCAGCAGAAAGGACCTGATGCTGAAATACTCTATACTGAAGGGTAGGTGTGCAATACCATGCCACCTTTGGCAGAGCCTCCTGCCTTTTGCTGAGACTCATGTACCTCAACCTTGTTCTACCCCTTTAAACCACCTTACCAGGTTCTTACATCCTGCATACCCCATTGCTCAAACTACAATACCTGAGAAGGTATTTGAATGCTTTGTCAAGTTCCAGGGTGACTCTAGTATCTACCCAAGATTAAGAAACCACTAACTGGGGGCTGGAGAGATGGCTCAGAGGTTAAAAGCACTGACTGCTCTTCCTGAGGTCCTGAGTTCAATTCCCAGCAACCACATGGTGGCTCACAACCATCTGTAATGAGATCTGGTGCCTCTTCTGGCGTGTGGGCATATATGCAGACAGAACACTGTATACATAATAAAATAAAAACCTTTAAAAAAAAAAAAAGAAAGAAACCACTAACTACTTCACTTCCTGCTCCAGGAAGTCTACCTTAGAAAAATGGGTTTTCAAAGCACCTAGCTGAGCCTCGCCAGGCACAATGGCATGCTCACCTGTACTGACTGGGAAATCTAATTGCCTTCAAGTTCTGTGCAAAACCAGCTGAGACTTAATCATTCCACTCACATCAAAATATTTACTCCAAATAATCATTACCACCTGGAAGGGGCTCGCAGGTAGCTGGGGAAGGCCGGTGGTGAAGCTGCAGGGTTCAGCATGCTCTGTAATGGAAGCCGGCTATTTGCAGAAGCTCCTGTCCCTTAGTCGATGCTCAACTGTTCCCAAGAGATTTCTTGAGTTAAGTGTTTGCACTTTAATACTCTAGGGCCTGAATCATCTGATTCTGTCTGATGCAGGTGCTGGGGCTTAGGAACTTACAGTAGATGATTTGCATAAGGTGATTGGAATTTGCATCGAGTGGAAAATTTGCATGCAGTAAATAGCTAAAGGGAGGATGAAATGATGGCCCAGAAACGACCTAAAATAATGTGCTAATTTGTAGCTCTGGCGGTATCTGAAAGCTCGGCTGAAAAGTGAACGGCTGCCTTCAAAAAAAAAGGAAGCTACACAGCTGCTAACGTCACAGCCCAGTCCTGAAAGTCTGGTAGGACCGAGGATATAGGACAGAGGCTTTCAGAGGTAACACATGTCACCTCAAGAGCCTGAGGTGGAGGATCACTTATGTGCAGGACTTCAAAACCAACCTGGGCCACATAGAGAGACCCGCTCTCTCAACGAAAACAGAATGTTAAGACCAGAGGATCAAATGGTCAGCACCAGCCTGAGCTACATAAAGAGATTCTGTCTCAAAAGAACAAGGTCTGGGATGTAGGTCCATAGTGATTCAATCCAGCCCTGGTGCTAATAAATAAACTGGCAAGTAATTAGAGAAATGATAACACTGAAGAACAATTCCAGCACAATATACGAAAGACAGCATTTCTGAGAAAAGAAAACTAAGAGACTTAGGTGAAAAGGGAGCTTACATTTGATACCATATGGTCTCATACTATTTTAAAGTTATATGAATTAGTTAATAAAATAATAAAAGTACATAGCATTCAGTACAAATAAATTATTAAATTGTAATAAATATTACATTAAAATATTTATAACACTTAATTTTATGCGTTGAATTAAATTTTAATTAACAATTATTGAATATTATCACTATGGATTATGTTATTGCAATGGATTAGTATTAATTATTTCTCTTGGCTGACATGACACTCCCAGGGTTCCTGCCTCTTGGCTCTTTTAGAGGGCCCATCTCCCATACCCTTGCTCCAAAGAGAACAAGAAACAGAAAATCACAGAGACCAAGTCCCTGATGTTGGCCTTCGTTGGAAGCAAGAGTTCCACCCAGACACATTTATGAGCCAACACAGCCTAGGCTATGGCTCAGCTTAAAGCGCTAAGAATGCAACAAGATTATTCTAGGAGATGGAACCCTGCCACTGGCCATGAAAGACAGCTCCCAAACACTAATCCCTCAACGGTATCCCTGACTCCAGAGTTTGTAGTTGAATGTGACTGCCATTACTGTTGCTGTGTGTTCGTTCAGCTCCTGGGACTAATGCAGAGCACTTCCTCCCCAGCATGGCCACCTCCAGACTGACATGGCCAAGCAGAGAACATGTCAAATGCAGTAGACTAAGTAACTGTTCCCGAATATGTCCACAGTCTAACCTCTGGAACTATAATTAACATCTCACAGGACAAGGGGACTTTGCAGATTAAGGGAAGGATCACACAGTCAGAGGAGGGATGCAGGAAGAATCGGAAGAGGAGGCAGGTACCAAAGGAAACAGCGATAGCTCTGAAGATGCTATCCGAATGATTCTGAAGATAGAAGAGCCACTTTTTCCAGGTAGTGAAAAAGATGAGACAAGGTATTCTCCTCTGTAGCTTCTCGAGGAAATAGAAGCAATTACAAGCTGAAGACTCGCCCTAGCCCATTATTATTTGAAACTCTAACCTACAAGCTGGTTTGGGGGAGTGCTGGAGACGGTGGTTAGATCGTGAAGCGCCACCCTCATAAGTGGCATTAGGTATGTTTACAAAGGAGACCAAAGGGAGCTGTTCACCCTTTCTGCTCGGTGAGAACATACCTAGAAGGCACCATCTTTGAATCTATTGGCCTCTTGGCCTTATATTTCCTGATCTCCAAAACTGTAAGCATTAAATTTACATTGTCTATAAATGACCTATTCAAGGTCAAGAATGGGTCTCCAGGGCTGGAGAGATAGATCAGCAGTTAAAATCACTGGTTGCTCTTCCAGAGGATCCAGGTTCAATTCCCAGCACCCACAAGA
Source organism: Microtus oregoni (assembly GCF_018167655.1). NCBI lineage: Eukaryota > Metazoa > Chordata > Mammalia > Rodentia > Cricetidae > Microtus > Microtus oregoni. Next base: position 8,705,011 of record NW_024543079.1, read on the forward strand.
TAGCCCACAACTCTCTGTAACTCTAGTTCCAGAGGATCCAATGCCTTCTTCTGGCTTCTGCAGGTACCAGATGTACATGTGGTGGCACAGACAAAACATTCATACACACACAAAATTAAAATGAGCCCCAAACAAAAGAACTGAGCTCCTGGTCGTATCTGAAGTTTGTACTTCTCCATCTACCTTCTCCCATTGCCCTTTCTCCCCTCCAACAGAAGTGGTACCCCAAAGCTGAGGACCATTTCCCAGTGTGATTAAATGACCTGCTGGTCCGTGGTGTGGTCTCCCCTCACATATTTTTGAACAAACTGTCACTCACCAGTTCCAGGAATAGCAGACCTGGATTAGAGAGCTACCTTGGCCAGGATGTCCATAAGAAATAAAGCTGGTTTTCTGTTTCCTGCAAAGCCTTTCAGACATTATTCAGAGTGAGTCTGCCCAAAACCATTTCCCATGATACACTTTGATATACTTTGTCACAAAGTGTCCTTAAACACATTGTGAATCATGTAGTAGCTGATCTTCATGCAGAGACCTTTTGTTGTTCTTGTTGCTGTTGTTTTTGTTTTTTTTTTTTTGAGACAGGGTTTCTCTGTGTCACAGTCCTAGTTGTCCTGGAACTAGTTCTTGTAGACCAGGTTGGCCTCAACCTCACAGAGATCCACCTGCCTCTGCCTCCTGAGTACTGGGATTAAAGGTGTGTGCCACTACCCGGCCTCATGCAGAGAACTTAACATGCTTCTTTTTTCTAACATACTTAAAAATTAATAGTAACTATTCTGATACATCAGGCACTGAGCTAAGTATTTGCATTGTGCTATCATATTTGATGATCACAAGAATTCGATGAAGAGAAGTTTGCAGCACAGGTGTCTGTATAGTCTTGAACCAATTTATTTCTATCTCCTCTCACTTGTAATTCCCAAGAATTCCAAGTCTAGGAATGCTTCTCTATGGTGGCATGCTTACCTAGTGCATATGAGGCCCTAGGTTCAGTTCAACATCAAAAGGAAAGGGTAAGATTGACTGTGGAAAGTGCTAGAAATGAAGCCCACTCAGATCACAGAAGAACTGGCCTAGACGACTGGGCCTGTGTCCAACTCCTCCCAATGAACTGGATATATTTCAATGCCAGCAAAATAGTGTTGCCTGGAGTGTAAATCCCAGAATGGGCTAAACTGGGGGGTTCCCTCAGTTTCAAATCAAGTGAAGCATATTCGGTAGAAGTTCCATCTACCTCGAGCAGTTTCCCTGAACCTCAGGGGGCATTCGGGCAATGACACTCTCGTACATTTAGATAACAAATCCACGTTGCATGGCTTGTATACACAGGTATTTGTCTTCCTGAACTCAAGCTGGCAACCAGTGTATAGCTAGCCTCCCCCTTCTCCTTAAGTTCTAGCATTACAGATGGTGTCATTATGAGTCAGAAAGGTCATTCATCAAAGACCAAAGAGTCAATGAACAGTGGTACCCATGGTCTTAATTATTACCCGCCTCCTACAATGACTGTGTACGCGACTTTGCTTGCAGCTGTAACAAACATCCTCACCAAGGCAACTTCAGGATGGACGGGCTTCTTTTAGCTCAGAGCTCGAAGGGGTGTAGTTCATTATGCAGTGGGAGCCTGCAGTGGCTGCTCTCATTTTATCCACAACAAGAAGCAAAGAGAGATGAATGCAGTTGTTCACCTGGCTTTCCTGTCCCTGTTCCCCATTTTACTCACTGTGGGCTCACAGCTCACACTACTTAGCCTAGGTCTTGCCTCCCTAGTGAAACTTCTGTCAAAATATTCTTACAGACACTGCCCGAGGTGTGTCTCCTGGGTGATTCCAAAATGCAGTCAAGTCGGCAATGAAGATTAACTGTAATATCCTGCAACAAAGAAGGGAGCCAACAGAAGCAGAGGACGGTCTAACTCAAAGGCTTCATTGTTATAGGTCCAAAGCAGGCGTCAGGTATATCGGCAGGTGCAGGAGCCACAGGGCCACCATCCATCAGCAACAGGAGGTAGGGATGGCAACCAGCGCTCAGGTTGCAAGCAGCCAAACTCTGGGCTTCAGCAGCCACATCCCATTTCCCCAAGATCATCACAGACTCCCTGCTCCCTTTCCTCTCAAGTCATCAATTCTGACCCTGGCATCCAGCCATTGAAGTGATTTGACAGCAGTTTTGGAGATTTTTATGTGAAACTAAATTTAGGCAGCAAGACAGATGAAAAACATCCCACTTTCCTGGAAGGTGTTTGCTTTGCCTCTCTTCTGTGAGATTAGAAACGTATTTCAAAGCTCCTGTGAAATTTAGAAACCAACAGTGGACGTAAGGAGGCGCTGGCTGGGTGGGTTTCTGTACTAAAAGCAATCATGGCTGCCCTGGTCAGTTTTAACGCTGCCATAACAGAATATTAAAAGGGAAATATTTATTTGGGATCATTGTTTCAGAGGGTCCAATCCACAGTTTCTTTGCTCCATGTGCTCAGGCAGGGCTTCATGGCAGTGGGGGAATGTGGGAGGAATGGAAGCAGAGGTCACTGACAGGAAGGGACCAGGGATAATATATCCCCAAGGACCCACACTCCCTCAGTGACTTACCTCTTCCATCTGGGTCCCACCTCATAAAGTTTCCAACAACTCCCAATAGTACCACTAGCTGGAGACCACCTGTCTTAGGTCTATTGCTGTGATAAAACACCATAACCAAAAGCAACTAGGGGAGGAAAGGGTTTATTTTATTTCATCTTACAGCTCACAGCCCATCGTCCAGGAAAGTCAGGGCTGGAAGTCAATGCAGAATGAAACTAATGCGGTGGCCATGAAAGAAAGCTGTTTATTGGCTTGCTCCTCCTGGCTTATTCAACTTGCTTTCTTATACCACCCAGGACCACCAAGCCCAGGGTGGCAGCTCGCACAGTGAGCTCCCACACATCGTCATCAGCCAAGAAAATATTCCACAGGTTGCCTACAGACCACTCTGGTGGGGTCGTTTTCTCAGTTGAGGCTCTTTCTTCCCAACTGACTCTAGATTGTGTCAAGTTGACATAAAACCAGCTAGCACACCAATCGTACAGTACCCAAGCCTCTGGGAAGGGAAAAGGCAATACTCTATATCCAAATAAGAGCAGGAAGAGTCGGAGGACTTTTTTAAAAGATTTTTTTTAATTTAACAGATGACTTTATTTTATGTGCATGGGTGTTTTGCCTGTATTTCTGTAGGTGGACCCTGTGCATGCCTGCTACCCTCAGAGGTCAGAAGATGGGGGCAGATCCCCTGGAACTGCAGTTATAAAGAGTTGTGAGTCACCATGTAGGTGCTGGGAACCAAACACGATCCTCTACCAAAACAAAAGTGCTCTTAACTGCTGAGAGAGCCAGGACCAGAATTCAGCTCTCAGGAACTATGTGAATGCCAGGTGGGCATAGCAGCCTACCTATATAATTCCAGCCTGGGAAGGCAGAGACAGTAGACCCTCAGAGCAAGCTGGACAGAAAGACTGACCATATCGGCAAACTCTGGGTTTGACTGATGAGCCCTGACTTAATAAGGCAGAAGAACAATCAAGGCTAAGTCCCAACATTAATTTCTGGCCTCCACTTGGTGCACAAGTGTACATGCACACAGATACATCAACACAAACACATGTATGAACACGCTTTTTGAAAAAATGGAAAACAAGAGCATGTTGAGGAAAGAGTCAAGTCTTTGAAACACAAAAGCAATCCGAGTTTTAAATATACCCAAAGGTTTCTCTGGTTTTCAGTTCCCATAGCTATAACTTGAAAATAGTAGCAACCTGAAGCACAATTAATTAAAGCTCAGATACAGAAACTGGGGTTCAACTTGAAGACCAGAAAAGCAAAGCAGCCAGTCACTGACTCTTATCTCTACCTCTGATGGAATATGGAGATCCTGCCTCCAGGAATCTCAGAATAAGACTGAGACTGAGAGCTGTCTCGTCCCATTTTATAAACCTCTCTAGGGCTGGGATTAAAGGCATCCACCACCAGGATGATAGACATGCCCTGTCCAGTTTCTATGGCAACTAATGTGACTACAGGGATAAAAGGTGTGTGTCACCACTGCCTGGTTTGTAAGGCTGATCACTGGGGCTGTTTTACTCTGTGATCTTCAGGCAAGCTTTATTTATTAAAATACAAATGAAATATCACTACAGCAACCTCTCTGACAGCACTGACATTGGGACTTGATGTTTCCAAAGTTGAGAAAACTACAGAGGTCAGGCCAAGGTCAAAATTTGTCATTCTTAATCCAAAAAGCATTTCACAAACCGAACAGAGCCTAAATGCTAGTGGACAGCCACTCTCTCCTCCTCAAAACAGCGGTATAGCTATTGAAAGCTCAATTTTTTAATAGTTTAATTTCTATGCATTTTAGCTTTGGAGAATAATTTCAAGTTGGGAGATTCAAATTTTTTATGTAAATTGGCTTTGACTTGGGAAGAACTGAGACTGGGTTCTGGGGAGTGGCCTCCAATCATAATGACCTCATTTGCATATCAATGGCCTCTCACTTCATTTGTTGCTGTGGCCACCCTGAGAGCTCAGATGGCTCCAGATGTAATGGGAAGAGGGAAGAAATGTTGGGTGCTCTTTCTTTTTATAATGCTTAAATATAGGAAGTGCTTTGAAACAAAAAAGTTTCTTGTGAAGTTTTGAAGTCAGAATGAGGAGATAAAATAAATAATTTTTTTCTTTGTCAAACTTACTAAGTCTCTAAGAGAGTACAGAATACATTCTTTTTATTGTGATTTTTTAATGATTTCTTTAACAATTGTTTATGCATATGAATCCTGTGGAATTCTCACTATTTCAGCGACCCCAAAATTTATGGAGGGCTGACTTCCGTGCTAACTGCGCTGTGTGTGGGTGCTAGCAAAAGGAGGAACAGAAAATCCTGGTCGTTCGGGGCTTGGACAGCGTAATAAAACCTTGAACAACGGCAGGAAGGTAATGTGTAATAAGTGCCAATAGTAAAGGAATAGTGTGCTTTGAGGATGTACAAGAGGCAGGGCTCCCAGGGGAAAGGAATGAAGAGCACGGACTTAAAGGAAGAGCACAGGCAAAGAGAGCAAGTAGGTGTATGTGCCTACCTACATGCGTACATCTCAGGACGTAGGTGTCTAAGAAACTAAAACAGGGGAGTGAAGGCAGCAGTGGAGACAATAGGGGGGATAGCAGTATTCAGAGTTACTGATGATCCAGGAGCCTTGGTGGAGATTTTAAACATTCTGGAAGAACATAAGATTCCATTGAACAATTCTGAGACTTGGTTAACTATCTAAGGAGACGATTAAATCAGCTGTATATTTATAAGATCCTTTGAAGAGGGGATCCTGTGTTGTTGCTGCTTGGTGAGAGCGGGGATGGGAGATGGAAAGAGAGTAAATCAGACAGCAGCTTTATTAATACAACCGCAGCAGTAAGGGAGTATCTACAGCTGAGTTTCATCCTGCAGTTCTAAACAAACCATCTGATTTTGAGGGAAGTCTCGCATCACAAGGAAGCAGGCTTAGTTAGCATGTAACATGTGCTACATGGTCAAGGTAGCGAAACAGGGCATAATGACAGGCTATGAGACAGGCATCACTGTTTCTCTTCCTAGGGCAGTGGGGCTTTGTAATGTGTGACTCCTCATATTACGTTAGCAGACAGGCTGTCAACAGACTGACTGGGCTCTTGCCCTCTTTACAGCCCCTCTCTGCTTAGAGCCTGGTTACCCAGGGTGGAGAGGGAGGAGTCTAGGTTCTCTAACAGCTGTCAGACAAGGACTTGAATTAGGTGGCTACAGTACAGTAATGGCTTGGACTAAGCTAAAGGAAGAGGAGGGAAAAAAAATAAATGTATTGTATTGTTCTTCAAGTGGTTAAAAGAACAGGACCAGCCAGGCAGTGGTGGCACATGCCTTTAATCCCAGTACTTGGGAGCAGAGGCAGTCAGAGTTGAAGTCCAGCCTGGTCTACAAAGCAGTTCCAGGACAACTAGGGCTATTACACAGAGACCCTGTCTCAAAAAAAAAAAATCAAAAATAAATAAATAGAACAGGACCAAGTGCTAGACTGGCTGGCAGGAGGAGAAAGAGAAGCAGATTTTAAGAATAATACCCAGGTTTCTGGGTCACTGATGGTTCTGGACCCTAAATGTGTACTCACACTCGTCTGTGTCTGTAGGTGTGTGCGCACTCACACACCTATTCCCATGCACGTGGAGGTTGGAAGGCACAGTGGGTGTCTTCCTTGGTTGTTCTCCATCTTAGTTTTCTGAGACAAACTCTCTCAATGAACCTAGAGCTCAGCAATTAGGCTAAACCATGAAGCCCTAGGGATCCCCTTTGTTTCCACTTCCCAGTGCTAGGATGACAAGTGTGCACCATGATGCCTGGCTTTGCCTGGGGGCTACAGAACCAAACCCAGATCCTATGGAGGCTACAGAACCAAACCCAGACCTCCTTTCTTCCACAATGAGCAGTTTACTAAATGGGACATCTCCTCTGACCCTCAACTTCTTCACTGCACAGAGAAAACATTACAAAATACTTTTTAAATAAAAATGTGTTTAAATCTTCATCAAGAACCATAGGGTTTTTGTTTTGTTTTCTTTTTTTGTGGTGGGCGGGGGGCAGATAATGCAGTTCAGTAGCACAGCTCTTGCCTAACAAGTGTGCATCTCTCAGTTCATTCCAGTATTGCAAAAACAAAATCAGGAACCACAAGAGGTAAGCCTAGAACGTTTGAATCAAAACAAGCTAGCTTTAGGGATATTGCCTCGGCTCCATGCCACCTCCAACAGTAGTAGCCTGTACCCACCCTGGCGGGTCAGTTAGTCTAGGGGTTGTAACCCGCCTGGCGGGTCAGTTATTCCAGGGTCCCGAAGAGGCGCTATCTGAAAAGACATGGGCAAGAGAGAGGAAGGAGGCCAAGCAAGATGTTGTCAAAGCCTCCGTTTATTAGCGTCATGGTTGCAGCTTATATAGCCCCTGGATGAGGAATTTGGGTTGGGATGGGGGGCAGGGGCATGGGCAGGAAGGAATCTTGCAGCGATGGTTCCAGCTGGTCATGAGGTCATTGGCCAGGAGGTTACGATTGGTCAGGTCACGATTCCTCGGTCAGGAAGTCACGAGTTGACACACCTAGTTCTCTAGATAGTTGGAATGTGGGGCGGGTTCCGCTAACAGATAGCTCTCAAGATAGTTGGGTGTGGGGTAGGCTCTGCCAACAAAACAGCTCTAAATACCGTTGGGGTGTGGGGCTCTCTGCAAACTCCCCAGGACAATGGTCCCTGCAATACTTTTGGGGGGAAATGGCTCCTGACAGCAGCCCCTGTCTATCAAGTGTGTAAAGAACCCACTGCTGTGTCTCATTGGTCCTTTATTTTTTTTTTTTTTTTTTTTTTGGTTTTTCGAGGCAGGGTTTGCACATTTCTGCCCAAGGTCAGCTGCACACAGTAAATATGCAATTGTGTAGGAGTGAGAAATAGAGGAACGTAATTTACATTTGTTGCCCGATATGTAGTTCTTCCCAAATCAATTTAATAAGCCAAATTCTCACTGTAATCACACCCTATACTACTCCAATCAAATCAGAGCCTTCTAACTCTCCAACCCAAACAGGAGGGGAGTCAGGATTCCATGATCAGTGTAAAAAATCACTGTATAATTGCAAATTAGAACCATAATCATCACGCTGGCCCCTGAGCCTTCCTCATCACCAGGCTGTGAACCGGAATGACTCCCTGTAAATGTATCTGCCAGAGAAGAGATCCAAAGCATTGACAGAGAGCTGCCTTGTGCAGACTCAGCTGGGAGGAAAGAGAAAGAATGTTTGGGAGAAAATGAAGAAGGAAAAGAAAGAGATGTGTTGTGCAAACTGAGGTCCTAAAAGCACCAATATTCTTTCTGTAATGAGTTCATTTTAAAATGGGGAAGGGACACAAATACATAGCTGGTTTCTTGGGGAAAGAGTTGTCTGTGTAACAAGCATTCAACGGTTTTTAAAGGGAGGGAGTATAATATTATAACAGGAGTGGCATTCAAACTGCTACAGGAATGACACAGACCAATGCAAAGAGATTCCAGCCACACCACTAAACTAAAAAGGACCCTGACCAATACCAGGCAACATCCAGGATATATAGCAAAGAGGTCTCTCTCCAAACTCCCAGGTCGATTCCCCAGAGGTATCCACTATTAATTTCTTAGGACTCCTTCCAAAAGTGTTTTGGGCACCAACCAGCATGTCCCTTTGGGGCTTTAATATTTGAAAATAGCATTCTGGTCTATAGAATTTTTTTCCTTTTAACAATATGTCTATAGTGGTCTGAATGTATTGTCCTGAAAGTTAATGTGTTGGAAATTTAATCCCTGAATTTATATGTTGGTGGGATTTGGAAATAATGTCTTTGGGGAAGTAACTAAGATTGGAATCATGAAGGTAGAGCCCTTAGAACATCCTTTGTGGCTTGATAAGAAGAGTTGGGGAGGGAACTGGGGAGATGGCTCAGGGGTTAAGAACACGGGCTGTTCTTTCAGAGGTCCTGAGTTCAATTCCCAGCAAAAGAGGATCTGATACTCCCTTCAGAGCACTCATCATTAAAATATGAATAAATAAAATTAAAAAAAGAAAGAAAGAAAAGCCGGGCAATGGTGGCGCATGTCTTTTATTCCTGCACTTGCAAGGTGGAGGCAGGCTGATCTGTGAGTTCGAGACCAGCCTGGTCTATAGAACGAGTTCCAGCAGAACAGCCAAGGCTGTTACATGGAGAAACACTGTCTTGGAAAAAAAGAGGAGTTGGGGCAAGAGAAATGGTTCAGTGGAAGAAGGACAGTTGCCCCACAATCAGAGGACGTGAATTCAGATTATAAGTACCCACGTGAAAAGCTGAACATGGCTGTATGTGACTGAAGCCCCAGTACCAGGTCGGGGAGAGTGAGATGAAAAAATTGCTCGTGCTTCCTAGCCAAAAAAAAAAGGGGGGGGGGAGACCCAGGAGTCTTAAAGATATAAAGCAGAACAAAATAGAGAAAGACATCCATCCAATATCTTTCTGTAGTCTCTACACATGCACACAGAGGCACAAGAACTTACATATACACTCATGCATATAACACACACACACATGCATGAGGCAGACACTCCTGAGCTACACTGCTTATTGCCCACCCTGTCATGGCTTCTGCCATGCATGCTATGACCCAACAAGAAGACCAGATGCTGAGCAGATGCCAGCACCCTGCTCTAGAATTCCCAACCTTCCAGAACTGTGAGCCAATTAACCTTCCAGTCTTTATAAATTACATATTCTCAGGTATTCTGTAGGGACTGAAAATGAACAAAATATTTTAGGCCACTTTGTTTATCTACACACATGGAAATTTCTCATTTTAAGCTTTAGCAATGCTGCTCAAAGAGCCCATGAGCATGTGCTGTTCCAGGAACCATTCCTTGGAGACTATAAGAAACAAATTTGCATGAGAATGCACCTCAACTCTGCCTCTATCCATCTAGTTGACTTCAGCTGATAGTTGTGTAAGTTGGTTGTTTTTGTTTGGGTCCTTGTTGTTGTCAGTAAGACTGTCTTGAAAAAGCCCTCGTCTTACATGTTAGTTGCTTTTGTGACAGACTACCTGACATTGGCAACTACAAGGAAGTGTTTGGGCTTGTGGTTTCAGAGGGATTTCAGTCTGTCATAGTGGAGCAGGCATGGCAAAGCGACTACAAGAAGATGACAACAGGTGCCAGAACTTCACATGGCACAAACCAGGAGGCACACACACTCATCACTTCATATTTTAAAAACTTGAAACTTGAGACTAAACACCAATTCAAAATAAGCTAGCATTTCCAAAAGACCCTGGGTATCAGTGGCTCAATGGCCTGGTTGTAAGACCTTAGAGCTGTGGAATAATCCTTGTATACACTGTGAAGATTTGTCACCATGATTGGTTTAATAAAGAAGTTGGCTAGTCAATAGCTGAACAGGATAAATTTAGTCAAGAAAGTCAAACCAAGAATGTTGAGAAGAAGAAGGACAGGGTCAGAGGAGTCACCAGCAGATGCAGGAAGAAGCAATATGGACATGCCATACTGAGAGAAGGTACCAAGTCACATGACAAAGATAAGAAATATGAGTTAATTGAAAATATAAAAGCCAGCTAGTAATAAGACTGAGCTATTGGCCAAGCACTTGTAATTAATATAAGCCTCAGTGTGTTTATTTGGGAGCTGCCGGTGGGGTAGAAACTTCCACCTACACCTTAGGGCCCACCTTTAGGAACAGTTGGGGTGACTCTGTCTCCCTTATGAGTATAACATGTAACACCCTAGAGTCTGACTCACAGGAAATCTAGTCTTGTTTTTTGTGGACATTGTTAGGCATCCTGTGTAGATCTGTGGGGTAGACTCTGGAACACATACACATCTCTAGAACTTGATTTAAGTGACTCCAAGGTAGGAAAAACTGCATTAGGCAAATATATCCCAAGAAAAAGAAAGAATTCTCCTAGAATGTAGACAATTTCAATGACAATGGACTCTTGTAAGAGAAAAGAAAGAAATAATGAAAAGGAATTGGGGAACATGAGGGGTTCAGAGAATAGAGAAGAAAGGACTGGGGATGTAGCTCTGTGGTACAGTGCTTGCCTAACATATACAAAGCTCTGGGTCCAATCCCCAGTACCTTCAGAGATCAAAACCACAGAGATCAGAGATATGTACTTCGTAGACAGGTAATTTTGTCAACAAAAACTAAGAAAATAGATCACTGACTCAGAAGGAGAAACAGAATAATAGAGTCCTTATGGCCAAGCTCTAAGGGCCAGGAAGGGGTAAATAGAGCCCACAGACGCTTGAGACAGTTCCGTGAAGAATATAAAACTCCCACTGGGTTCTGCAAACTGGAAGCCACAGGGACCTCTGAGAGCCACACTTGAGAATAGACTGGCAGAAGACTGCCGTGGGTTGAGGTTTCAGGAAATGAGGGGCATGAGAAACTGGAGCTGTTGAGGGTGTGTGAGAGAAAGGGAGAGAAGGTGGCAGCTGCCAGATGGAGGAATACGTACTTGAAGACCTTTATTTAACATTTTTGTGCACAGGTAGGTCCCTTGTTCTCGAGACTAGAAGCAGTTAGAAGCCCATGTGGTAGCTCCTGTAGAAACTGACAACATGACCACTCCATGGCATGGTTAAGGGGTAAGTTTTATTGCAGATACAAGAGGGAGAACAGACAAAGGAGTCTGGAAGAGTCCAGAGTGGAGCGAGAAAGTAGACTGGACATGGCCAGCAGCCTGGACCTGGCCTTGAGAGAAGCAGGAACAAGGGGAGAGGGAGATTAGGGGAAGGGAGAGAGAAAGAGAGAGAGCTAGCATATTGAAAAGAACAGGGATATAAGGAGAATGGGTAGTTTAGGGGAGTGAAACCAGTGAGCTGGAGGGAAGGAGGAGAGGAAGGTTAAGATACTAGCTTGGACTTTGAAATGTGTAACAGGTACTTGTAATACTGAGGGAGCCTGGAAGCCAACCTGGGCTTTGCTATGCTAATAGGCACCGCGGGTAGCCATTTGTCACTTCTGACAGTGGTAAGGAAAAAATGACTCTTTGGGGTAGAGAGGAACCCGCTTCACAAGTCCCTGAGTAATGCCGGCTTTTATCTAGCCAGCAGAAGTCCTCCTATAGTCCAGGGTTGCCTTTTGGAGTTTGGGGGATCAGAGTTTCCTTTGAACCAGACAGCATGCACCTGTAATCCCAGCATGTGGGAGGTGGAGGTAGGAAGACTAGGAGTTTGAGTAGGAGTTTGAGACCATTTACAGCCAACACAGCAAATTCAAGGTCACGAATACACGAGACCCTATCAAAAAGAAGGAGGAAGTCTGACAACTTGAGTTTGATCCCTGGGGTTGGGGCCGCTGTGGGAGAAGTTGGGAACCGGACTCCTGCCCGCTCTCCTCTGACCTCCACACACGTTTGTCATGCACCCTGGTGAACACCACACACAACCCATGAACCCATGCACACACACACACACACACACACACACACACACACAAACACCAAATAAGTAATTTAAAATCTGATGGAGAGGAAGAGAAGGATGAGAAAGAGGAAGAAGAAATAAAGGGGAAGCTGAAAAGAGAAAGGGGTATGTAGTTTTGTCTACCAGCCTCTGCTTAATCGTGGCTCCCTGGATTTTGCATAAATTATCCATGGTAATAGGACTCTGCGCCCATACTGTTTGCAAGACGTGTGCTTTGGGTATGATAATGACAATAGCCACCACTTATTGAGAGCACATTTATGCTAAGCTAAGAGCTTTACATAAATTATCTTATTGAATCCTCACAACAACCCTGCCAGGTAGACCTCATTATTTTCTTCAATTCGGAAAGGAGGAAACCTCAGACACAGACTGCTTAATTAGCCCCGTCCAGGTAAGTAAGTGACAAGTGGCAAGGAAGTGACAGTGTCAAGAGTCAAAACCCAGGTCCATCCTGTGCAACCCATGGGCTCCAAACCTATTAAAGCTGGAGTCTCACGAGGCGGACTCCGTTCATCACAACCATCAGGATCATGAGGAGAGTTTTCAAAAATGCAAATCCCCTGCCCCACACAAGACTTACTGACTTTATCGTTCTATTTTTCCAAATGAAAACTGGAACCCAAAGTCTATAAGCTCCGTGGAGGATTCCTAAGTTCATAGATGTATTCTTAGGGACTACAGTTCACTATCTGAGGGCTTCCTCATTGGTTTTCACCCATGCAGGGATTCATCCTCTTCAGTGATGATAAAAATGCCTAGAATGTTTGAGAGGAAGGAGCTTCGAAAGGCCTTAAGGAGACCTAGTAGTTGAGGATGGGGGCCGATGTGTACACCAAGCAAATTCCCCAGGCAGGTCTTATCTGCTTTGTGAGTTGCAGCTAAAAATATCCCAGTTGCTTCCCTGGGCTCTGCTTTGACTCTACGATTATTCTAATATTCATAAAGTGGACATTAATGTGCTTACCTACAAGCGCTCTTGTGAGAGTGAGATCCTGCCCCAATTAGATAAAGATTTTCCTGCTTACCAGAAGACAAAGTGACAATGGCTTAGCAAACAGTGGTTGATCATAAAACTTTCTTTCAGGTTAAAGTTCAAAGGAAGGTGGCCTTGAACCAGCATGAGACCCCTAATCATCAGGCAGGAGGACTCTTGCTAGACACTACAGATGTTGCTGTAAGCAAGACAGTTGAAGTCTTTGCCCCACCACACTAGGCAGCATTCCATCACTGCAACAAAAACCCTGAGGGGAACAATTTAAAGGAAGAAAAGTTTATTTGGGCTCAAAATGTCAGAGTTTTTATTGCACAGTCACTTGGCTCTCATTTCTCAACTGCAGAGAGGCCGAGTATCACGGCAGAGTATAGAGTGGAAGCTGATTCCCATGGTATGGGAGGGAAGAGCATTCTTTCTTCCTGTACTTCGCCCAGACCCAGGGAAAGGAATGTCTAAAGGCTGCTGTTGAAAAATACAGATGCACACAGAAAACAATGAGTTCACTCTATCCCGAAAAACTTTTGTTGTGAACCCATAAAGGTTAATTTTCCTAGTTCATGCTCCTGTATGACATTAAAAAATTGATCTCATAAAAGAATGGAATAAATTGGTGGGCACTAGAGACCAGAAGAGGCAGATGGAGAGGGGGAATCAACAGAAGCTAGATTGGAAACTCAAAAGTACTCCAAGGGGAGCTGGAGAGATGGCTCAGTGGTTAAGAGCTCTGGCTGCTCTTCCAAAGGTCCTGAGTTCAACTCCCAGCAACCACATGGTGGCTTACAACCATCTGTAATGAGATTTGATGCTCTCTTCTGGCCTGCAGGGATACATGTAAGCAGAGCTCTGTATACATAATAATTTTTTTAAAAAAAATAAAAAAAAGTACTCCAAGGGGGAGAGAAAGACAACTGGTTGACCTTGTTGCTCAACTACTGCAGGTGGAGACAGCGTTTTAAGAAATAGCTCTAGCCAGATGGTGGTGGCGCATGCCTTTAATCCCAGCACTCGGGAGGCAGAGGCAGGCCAATCTCCGTGAGTTCAAGGCTAACCTGGTATACAAGAGCTAGTTCCAGGACAGGCTCCGAAACTACAGTGAAACCCTACCTTGAAAAGAAAAAAAGAAATAGCTCTAATGAAGTCATTGCTGCCTCTGTGTCATTGCACCCATATAAAAAAATTCCTCTCTTGTCTTGGGTCAGGAAAAATTAGAAGTCTCTTGATTTATTACTTTGTCTAAAATAAAATCTGGAATTTTGTAACCACTGACATTTTTCTCTTTGGCTGCTCAAGATTAGAAATAAACATGAGGGGGCATAGATCTCCTTGAGCTAATGCCATGCTATAGCTATTTCTCCTTGTTCTCTAATTTTTCCAGTATATTAGGCTTTTTATCTTATTTTTTGTTTATTTTATGCTTTTAATAATTACCATCAAAGTGCCAGTGGATCGAGGTATCATTCTTATATATAGACTTCTTGCTCCAAAGCAGGAATAACCTGCAGTACATGCGCCATCTAGTGGTGAGAAAGGACAACTGCCAGGATAGAAACTGATTTTTTTTTTTTTTAATTTTTTTCATTTTTTTGGGTAGTTCAGTGCCTGGATAAGGAATGTGGAGTGTGGCTAGCCAACTGGCTGTAATTTTTTTTTTTTACCCTACCTGGATAGAAAGTGTGAACAGGTAAAAAGACTTCCTCATTTGGACAGTCCTGGATCCTTGAATGCCTAAGGCATATGGGCTAGACTGACAGCCCCAGAAGCTTACAGCTCAAAACCTTGAAGGTTGCATGACTATTGCCCCAGTCTTCAGAAGCCAGAAACTTATGGCTTTGGGGTAGATAAGTTGGAGGCTCACTACTCTGGGCTTTAGCCACTTGGCAGCTATTGTAATTCTGTGCTTCCAACAGCCATGAATGGAATGTCAGTCCCTGCTAGTTACAGCACTTGGATGGGCCTTGAGTACCGGAGGTCTAGGCTCCTACAGTGGTTAGTGTTAGAGCTCTCCGGGCATAGGTGTCAGGACCCTTCATCCACAAGGGCTGGCAGCTCCCTGATGCTCTTCTATTCACCAGGACCCACAGTCTCTCTCTTCCTTTCTCTGTACATCCATCATCCCTAGTCATTTGCCTTCCTCTGGCCCCATCATTGCCTTCCCTACCCACACTCCAGAACTCTCTAGCTCCTCTCCCCCTGCTACTGCTATTGCCACTGCCGCCATGACCACACTGGCCATGGCTACCTGTTTTTGCCACTGCTACTGCCTCTACCAAAGCTACCACTTCCAGGACTTCCTGTCACTTTTTACCAACTCATCTCACTCAAGGAAGGCAGAAGTCTGGGAGATGTACAGGTGGTGATACGTTTGCAGAGCAAGTATGAGGATCTGAGTTCAAGCCTCAGTACCCACTAAAAAAAAGAAAAAAAGCCAGGTCTATCGGCATTCACTTGTAATTCCAGTGCTAGGGACAGGAAGGTAGACCATCAAAATTGACTTCTGACCTCCACATGCTCACATATAGGCATGGGCATGTACATGCATATACGTGTGTGTGTGCACGCACACGCACACACACAAGAAGGCGAGAAAAGACCACTCAAGAGACTGGAGCAGCTGGGATTTAGAACCTGGGTTCACTAGAAGCCCAGCACCCACTTGGCAGCTCACAACTGTAACTCCAAGATCTGACACCCTTAAACAGACACACATGCGGGCAAAACACCAATGCACATAAAATAAAAGAATAAAAAGTGTGTATTAAATATATATGTTAATAAAAAAGAGCCAAGGCTGATGAACTATGACATTAACAACTGTCATCTGGGAGTCCCAACACCCAAGGCCCACTTAGGAGCTGGAGCACCGAAGGCATGGCCCACTACTTCTGCCCACTGCTATCAGAAGCAAGGATTACCATAGCTGCCAAGTGTCAGGGTTGCTGGTAGTTAGAGTCCAGAGCCATGCATCTGGCTTCCAACGCCTAAAGCAACAGCCCCCTAGCTCTCAGGACTTGGAGCTATGAAATTCTTGGCTCTGCCAGATTGAACCCTGGGCCTCAGGCACTGGAAGAGATTCTACCCACATCTCCCAACACCAAAGTGAAGCAAAGGAGCCTGGCCAGCTGACTGGTACAAGAGGCCAGGAGTGCTTTTCTGTGCTGTGTCTGTGGACTGAGGATTAAAGGGAATCTAGGCACCGTCAAGGAGCAAGTAACCGAGTGGCTCAAACCCAAGACTTCGAGTATGAAGAAGCAGGTAAATTTCCATGAAGAGTTGACGGCAATGAAGACAGCGTCAGGGCAAGGAGTAGGTGAAAGGTGTGGGAAAGAGCAAACAATGCATCTTACACCTGTCAGAATGGCTAAAATAAAAACACCAATGATAGCCTTTGCTGGAGAGGTTGTGGAGAAAGGGGTACACTCATCCATTGCTGGTGGGAATGCAAACTTGTGCAACCACTCTGGAAAGCAGTGTGGCGGTTTCTCAGGAAATTCGGGATCAACCTACCCCTGGACCCAGCAATACCACTCTTGGGGATATACCCAAGAGAGGCCCTATCATACAACAAAAGTATATGCTCAACTATGTTCATAGGAGCATTGTTTGTAATAGCCAGAACTTGGAAACAACCTAGATGCCCTTCAATGGAAGAATGGATGAAGAAAGTATGGAATATATACATATTAGAGTACTACTCAGCAGTAAAAAACAAGGATTTCTTGAATTTTGCGTACAAATGGATGGAAATAGAAAACACTATCCTGAGTGAGGTAAGCCAGACCCAAAAAGAGGAACATGGGATGTACTCACTCATATTTGGTTTCTAGCCATAAATAAAGGACATTGGGCTTATAATTCGCGATCCTAGAGAAGCTAAATAAGAAGGTGAATCCAAAGACAAACATATAGGCATTCTCCTGAATATTAACCTTCATCAGGCGATGAAAGGAGACAGAGACAGAGACCCACATTGGAGCACCAGACAGAAATCTCAAGGTCCAAATCAGGAGCAGAAGGAGAGGGAGCACGAGCAAGGAACTCAGGACCACAAAGGGGTGCACCCACACACTGAGACAATGGGGATGTTCTATCGGGAACTCACCAAAGCCAGCTGGCCTGAGTCTGAAAAAGCATGGGATAAAACCGGACTTGCTGAACATAGCAGACAATGAGGACTACTGAGAACTCAAGAACAATGGCAATGGGTTTTTGATCCTACTGCACGTACTGGCTTTGGGGGAGCCTAGGCAGTTTGGATGCTCACCTTACTAGACCTGGATGGAGGTGGGCAGTCCTTGGACTTCCCACAGGTCAGGGAACCCTGATTGCTCTTCGAGCTGATGAGGGAGAGGGACTTGATCCGGGGAGGGGGAGGGAAATGGTGGCGGGGAGGAGGCAGAAATCCTTAATAAATAAATAAATTTTAAAAAAAAGAGCAAACAATGAAAACAGGCCAGATTCAGGGAAGTGATCACTGGAAAGTTTCTTTCCTGACATGAGTTGTAAACTGTGTCTAATCCTCCTCCTGGGGGCCTAACAACAAACCAAAGTGCGATTCTGTCAAAGTTCATCCTGGGAACCAATGAGGAAACTGGGTTTACTTACAGAGAATCGGTGAAGACTTACAGGACAGAAACCCTCGAGCATCCTGCGCTGGACGGTCTGCACCTAGCATAGGTGAAGACTCCCCAGGAGCGGCGAGGATGAAGTCCCCTTCAGTGAACTACAGCAGCCACTCAGATCCAAGATCAAGTGCAATTAGGGCACAATTGCATACAGCTAACTGTACAGTGGCTGGAAGGGAGTGCAGAGCCCAGCGACCTCCTCCCCTCCTTCTCCGAGGGCAGGTCAGCAGTGAGGAGCACAGCTACAGTGGTCCTGATGCAAGCAGGCACACCCGGTCTGATGAATATGACAACTGCTCTGTTCAGAGGACGGCACACCCGACAGCTGTTTATATGTCTAACACGGTTTGTTTGTGGGTGTGACCAGGTAAAATTTAAATGGCAATAATATTTTAGTGTATTTTAAATGTTAAAATATTTTAATGCAACTTAAAGCAATTTTTAAAGTAATAACTGCACAAAGAAGCTTAGAAGCTAATGTCTTCATTTTACATTCAAGGAAAAAAAAATGAGTTTCTAAGCAATGAGCCCTGATGGAGGAAGGTCATTGGCTAATAAAGGAACTGCCTTGGCCCATTTTATTGGTTGAAAGATAGGTGGGAGGAGTAGGCAGAACAGGACGCTGGGAGGAAGAGGAAGTGAGGTCAGAGATTCCACAGCTCTCCTCTCGGGAGCAGACGCCTGAGAGAGACGCCATGCCCCGCTCCCAGGATGAAGCTCCGACCCAGGATGGACATAGGCTAGAATCTTCCTGGTAAGCGCACCTTGGGGTGCCATACACAGATGATTAGAAATGGGCTAAATTAATATGTGAGAATTAGCCTAGAAGAGAATGGGCCAAGCAGTGTTTAAATGAATACAGTTTGTGTGTTGTTATTTCGGGCATAAGCTAGCCGTGCGGGCGGCTGGGGTGCTGGGGATGCAGCCCCGCCGCCCTTATTACTACAGAGCCCCTTGCTCAAGGCCATACAACCTGTCAGTCACAGGCCTGGGCAGACTCTGAGCCAATCCTCTTCCCATAGCACCAAGTTGCCCCTAATCATAAGTAGCAGGTGTTCATTTGGGCTTTCATTTTACACACAAGCTTTCAAAATAAATCCTATCATCACATAAAACTGCGAAGAATTACTCACTGCCTCTGCAGCTGTCCCTTAACAGACAATCCCGAGACGTCAAAAATTGAAGAGACGGTTATGGAGCCCTGGTTTCATTAAACCTCGCCGACTGGCTCAAATTTATAAGTTCAAGATGTGTAGGAAAGATTCTAGAAGCCAACTGTAGTAAATGAGAAGACCTTAACCTATAAAATAGAAAAAGATAAATTCATTCATCTGCCATATTAACCCAACAATTGCTCTGGGCCAGGGTCCAGGTAGGATGGGAGAGCAGCAATCACCACAGCACACGGCTATCTTCTGAGCCACGTACATTCCACGTGTGTCTGTCTGTCTGTCTATGTGTGTGTGTGGGGGGGGGGGTTCTTCCACACACCTTGAACTATAGCTGCACAGAGACAGAGCCCGTCAGTCGTCTCAGAGGGTTCTAGTGAGCAGCACTGCCCTTTCTAGAACACTCTGCTCCTTAAGGGCCTATCAGACATTCTAGGTCTTTCGACATGCTGACAGAAACAGAGGCTGCTATGAGTCACTGAGTTTTGGGAGGGACGGAGCTGCTACATAATGTTTGTCCTAGGACTGATGTCCTCAGAGGTTCAAATGACAAAGACTGACAGCATCTGGAAATCAGTTTAAAAACTTTCGGGTTTCTGTTCTGGTTAACCAGGTCAAAATGAAACCAAGAGGAACAAAGGGGATGTTGTAATATTTAACATTGGAGGTCACGTGGACCTCCAAAGGGTCCTGTCTCATGTTCCCAATTACTAGCAGGGTAGTCTTAGGACAAACAAGTGGACACCAGTTTTCTGTCCAGCAAAAAGAAGCTAGCCCTATAGTCGTTATGAGATTTACAAGAGACAGTATCTGACTCATGGCGAGAATAAATTTCATATTCAACTCTTTCCACCCTTTTGCTGTTCTTTTTGTTGTTTTTGTGTCCCCAAAAATTGAGCTCAGGCCTTAAACCCGATGCACAGGCAATCTACCGATACTGACCCCACCTCCTTGCTCTTTAAGATGTTAATCTCCTCTCTGCTCTGAATAGAAGCCACAAGTCACCTTCTCAATGGATATTGGTTGGGAAAATTCCAACTGTCTGGCCTGTGTTCTGCATCACAGAGAGACAGAAAAACAAGTCCCCGAAAGGCGACACTCATCGCCTCATGGGAGAGACCAGTGTACACACCAGTAATTGCATAGCAGAAGGGTGATAAGTTAATTGAGAACCCACAGGGAGAAGTGCACAGGGGAGGTGAGAGTTCAGCCAAGACAGAAAGAGTACATGGAAGTAAGTATGCTTTGCAAACACAGAGGGGAGGGCTTGGCCACCAAAATATAAAAGGAACAAACCGAGGAGTGACACAGAGCCTCTGAAAGCAGTAAAATCGCTATGGCAAACAATGTATTGTTAGACAAAGTTCCGCAAATAGTTGAAACAATTTCAAATGAAGGAAGATTGGCTTTGGCTCACTGTTTCAGAGATTTCCAGCCCACAGTCATCTGATTCTGGGCCTGGGGAGAAGCAGAGCATCACGGGGTAAGGCATGGCCGAAGAGAACTGCTTGCCTCATGGTGTCTGGGAAGCAGAGAGAGACAGAAGACTCAGAGCTAAGATGCATCCCCCAAGAACTTGCCCCTGAGGTGCTTTCTCAAGTCAGACCTCACCTGCCAGTTTCTGTCACATCTCAGTAATGCTGTGTTATTACTCAATCAGGAACTAAACCACTGGTTAGTTGGAGCTCTGGGAATGCAGTTGCTTCCCCAAATCCTATTAGCTGGGAAACAAGTCTTTAACAAATGGGCCTTCTGGGGATACTTTGGAAGTCTAACAGACACCATGCGTGAGTACTGAAAATGTTTCTGTAGCGTTTAGAAGAGGCAATATAGCAGCAGCTTTTCCATTGCTATGACAAAATGCCGGACAAAAGCAACCCAAGGAAGGAAACGTTTGTTTGGGCTCATGGCTCGAGGGTGCAGTCCACAGTGGCAGGGAAGGCACAGGGGCAAGAGCTTGGTCCCATTGCATCCACAGTCCAGAAGCAGACAGACATGTTCACCTCACTTTTCCTTTGAATGCAATTCAGGACCCCAGTCACCTACAGTCCTGTGTTCCTTCCGCCTGGACAACTCCTTTGTTTGCTGTTGAAGAAGGTCTATTCTCTCAACCTTCAAGTCTCAGATCAAATAATGCACCCCCCCCCCACGTTTCTGAATCTAATGTATGTCTTCCTTTGTTATCTCCTAAAGCATCCTGTTTCTTACCTTATTTATTTATTTTTATTTATTTATTGAGACAGTGTTCCTCTGTAGCTTTGGAGCCTATCCTGGAGCTCGTTCTGTAGACCAGACTGGCCTCAAACTTACATAGATCTGCCAGTCTCTACCTCCCAAGTGTTGGGATTAAAGCCATCACTGCCCGTCAAATTTGTATATATCGTATCTGTCTTCTCCATTAGACTATAAATTCCATGCAGATGGGGTCATTCAGCACTGTCCACAACGCCAAACACAATGATTACTTTTTTTTTTTTTTTTTTTTTTTTTTTTTTTTTTTTTGAGATAGGGTTTCTCTGTGTAACTGTCCTAGCTGTCCTGGAACTGGCTCTTGTAGACCAGGTTGGCCTCGATCAGGGAGATCCTATCTGCCTCTGCCTCCCGAGTGCTGGGATTAAAGGCGTGTGCCACCACTGCCCGGCTCGTGCTTACATATTTAATGAATACTTGATAAAAGAACCGGTATAGCTAGGATGATTAAGGCTCAAAATAACAGTGTGCCAGCCACCATGATGAGAGAAGACAGCTCCTCGGGGCAGGTATGAGACCAAATTAGTTCAGATGGGTTCTAACAGCTCTTTATTCACCACGCCCTGAGTCTTCCCTCAGTGAGCTACAGTTGGCAGAGTAGAGGTCTTCTAAGTCTAGACTGGGGACGATGCCAGTGTTTGCACAAGGGATACCTGGAAAACGTACAACCTATCCGATAGAACAGGAGTTACAGCCTCCAATTCCTGACTTTAAAAGGACTTATCCCCCGCCCCCATGTGCCCAGCACCATAGTTCTTTGTAACTTCTCAAAGCTTCCCAAGAACAGCACGTGCTGGGGAGTCATTTAGGGGCATTATTTGCTCGTTTTACACAGTTTTTCCATTTCTCAGCAAATCTCTCTGAAAGGTGATTACTAGAAACCCAAGCCTGGGGATGCTCAAGACAGCTGACCCGCAGGAAACCCCCTACTGTGGGACAGCCTGCTCTGGGACCCGCAGATGTTCTCCTACAGCGCCATCTGGCGGAAGGGAAGAACCGATGAGGACAGCCGCGGGTCTACAGCTCTTTTTCACTGACTCTTGCCCCCGCCCCTTGCAGCGTAGAGATTTGGGGCGCCACAGAACTACGAGCTAAAGTTACTACATTTCCCAGAAGACCTTGAGGCCAGCTGTTTCAAAACAAAGATTTCAGCTCGACTTCCCAGCCTCAAAAGTGAGATGTTTTAATAAGAAACGTTTACTCTTTTTCATTGCTTATAAAACCCCCAAGTGCTCCTGGCAAACCGCACACTGCAAGCATCAGGAGGAGGTAGGGGCCATGAGGCCCTCTGGGAAATGGAGTTTTCAGACGATTTCAAGAAGCGGGCGGACGAGCTTTTGTAGCCTGTAAGGAGCAGGGTCATTGAGTCACATGATCTCCGCTGTAAACTGTTACCAGAATGTGAGTGAAAGGCTGATCCTGGGTTCTGAGTAAATAGCATCCACCACAGCCTAGACTGGACTTCTAGATTGGCAGCCTCAGCTCCTCTGACATATCATATCTGCATATTCTCGCTAGTGCCGACTCTATAATTTATAGACACTATAGGACCTCCTCGTGCTGTTTTAACAGCTGCTGCCTATGCAGCAGCTATGGAGACTTTCTAATTGCTTAATTACGTAAGTGGAGAAGCCGTTAACGATCTATCTGATCGCCTCGTTTTTAGGGAGTTTTTCACTACCTGTTCTTACTCCATCACTTAGTCTTCATCCATGACTGTGACTCCGCAAAAGTGGAAGTCCGAGGTCCATTATGTTTATCAATTTCCTCTTGTATTTTGGCCCTTAGCCAGCCTAGATTCCAGGAATCCGTGCCTGTCTCAGTACATTCTGTAACTCCAAACACCTGGTTAGTACAGTTATCCGGTTTCAGTCTGCTAGGTTTTCCTGAAAGGGAAACTGTAGTACCTAATCTAACAAGTTGATAGCACCGAAGTCAGCATCCCAGACCGCAGTGGGCAAGTAAATAACTTATATATCAGTAATTTTAAAACTCAGCAAAAAATGGGTAAAGGGTAAATCACAGAAGAAGAAATTAAAATGATTGATCTATCTATGAAAAGATGTCCATTCTCATGATCGGGAAAAATGCAAACCAAGACTCAATAAGACACTACTCTAAATCAACCAGGTGGGTAAGATTTAAAAAGCTGACAACTTCGTTTGTTGGAGGTGACCGTGGGGGAAGGAAGGTAAACCGATGCAGAGAGTCTGCTGCTGAGAGTCACAGTCACCCGGGTTGAGGAAAGACAATCTTTGTTACCTTCGTTCTCACCTTTACACACCGGGGTTTGTCCTCTGAAGACACGAGAAGGAAACACGGAACAAAGCAAAATAGGACGGGAATATTCTAGACTAGAAACTTGGTGGGAAGAAAAAAGATATTATTTAAACTCAGCAGAAGCGTAGAGATATAGAGAAATACGAAACAGCAAGGATCCCAGCAGACTCTAAAGTGGTGTGTTGAAATAGCCGTGTGTGAGAGATGGGAGACATAAAGCCTTTTCCAAAGCTTTACAATAGAGAGCGGTTGTTCCTGATGAAAAGTCACGCATAGGCAATGTTTTCTCAGATTTCCAAAAAATGAAAGTAAAAAAATGAAAGATCATAGCAAAAAAAAAAATTCCCTTGAGAGGTGGCAGGTGTAAGATTACTTACTGGAGTAATATAACTTCAAACATTATTTTTTTTAAAAAAAAATTTCTGTGTTTATTTCCTGGAGGGAGAAAAGAGCTCCCCAACTGGTATGTTGGAGCACACCAGCATCCCCCGCTGCACTACCTCGGTGGAGGCAGACTCCCAAGCAGACTGGGCTCCCCGCTGTCATGCAGGCTATTAAGCAAGCTTCGAGCCCCTGCTGGAAACTGCACAGCCTGGAACTTCTCAGAAAGTATGCTGCCAAGCGCTGGAGATGAGATTAGCTTGATTTTGTTCTTACAGTGATAATGTTTTATTAATGTATAGGTCTCATTCCCCTATAGAAAGAGGTTCACTTATGCAAAATAATTAAAGACTCTCAAATGCCTTGCAGCCTTTCTATATCATTTTCCTGTATCGTGTGACATTTTATGTAATTAAGAAAACAGAAAATAGCTAATAGTTCATTACAAAAGGTATCGCCTTGAAAGCAATCCAGTTTATTGCCCTTCTACATGTAGGTGTACCCTCTGATTCTTTATTTACAGACAAGTGTCCAGGAACAGGAAATTACAACTACATTTACATGTGTCTCTGAGGAAAACGCATGCAGAGAATAGGCACATCTTAATATATATCAGGCAATATCCGGAACAAACCAAAACAACTTTGGAATCCCACACAAAATTAATATTTTAGTAGTTGAGCTCAACATTTAAGAAAATCTATACATCATAAAAAATCACATAGACGTCAGTTTTGAGTAAAATCATTCACACAAGCCATTTGGACACAATCAGTTGATTTTTTTAAGTTGAAACAACTCATTACATAACAATGTTTTTATAGACAAAAAATTCTAGAAAAATATTATATACAACCCCATGTTTGAATAATTAGACTTGATCTAAATAAAAATCACTCTAAGATTGCAGTACACGTTCCAAAACACTTAGGTTCAGCTCTATATTTAGTTCATGGCAGACCAATTCATCAACCCACACTTGTCTGAGGACCATATTTTGAATAGTACAAAGATAAAGCATCTAAAAATGGAATTTTCAAGGAAGTATAGTACATATTACTCCTTGGCTCAAACTTTCATTTGTTTTTTAGTATTTTTTTTTTTTTGATTTTTTGAGACAGGGTTCTCTGTAGCTTTTGGTTCCTGTCCTGGAACTAGCTCTTGTAGACTAGGCTGGCTTCAAACTCACAGAGTTCCACCTGCCTCTGCCTCCCGAGTGCTGGGATTAAAGACGTGCGCCACCACCGCCTGGCAAAAATCTATTTACTGCTTGTTGTTTTCAGTAATTGGGGAAAGATGGGAAATGAATGCAAACGTTTTCAACATCACTGCTCTACAGTGCAGAGATATAAGAGGTAGGCACGTAGCTTGGAGGATTATTAGTCAGGATTCTCTGGAATAGCAGAGCTTATAGAATGAATATCTTTATTCTTATTATTAATCATATATATATATATATAAACGTATATTTGGATATTTGGAGCACCCTCTGACTTTTAGGGCTTCTGTATTGCAGGATTCTGTGTGTGTGTGTGTGTGTGTGAGAGAGAGAGAGAGAGAGAGAGAGAGAGAGAGAGCGCTGGAAGAGACTATTGAACTGGAGAAGGAGAATCGTCATACTCAGTTGGATGGATCCATCAAAAATTCAGCAGTTAAGATCACTGGCTGCTCTTCCTGAGGACCCGGGGTTCAATTCCCAGCACCCACATGGCAGCTCACAATTATCTGTAACTCCAGTTCCAGGGGATCTGACACCCTCACACAGACATGCATACAGGCAAAACACCAATGCACATAAAATACAAATAAACAATTTTAAAAAGCTGATCAGCAAAACATTGGTGGACTAAATATGGACAGAACGCCCTCACCTCATTCCCCTCCTTAGCTGATTTAATTCTCAGAAAGGAAGGGAAGGGGACTCAGGAGGCACAGCTCAGCAAGGCAGAGAGCACACTAGCAACTCCTCGCTCAGAGTCAAGGAACCAACACAGGCATCACTCCAGCACATAAGGTCAAGTTCCTGAAGAGAATAGTTTATTTCTCATCTCCAGAGATATCCCCCAACCCCTGAAAAGCCAGGACTCCATTAACAGCTACAGGCTCTTCTTGGCTCCCAGTGTGGGGCAGATCAACGTAAATAAAAGCTGTGTCTCAAATAAAATACTAATCTGCCTTTTGCATCTTGTAAACAAAAGCTGATGGAACACTTCTGAAAGCAGACAGCATAGTCAACCCCTCTACAGCCGGAGCTCTGGAATCTGGACGAGGCATTGTCTCAAATAGCTAAGGAAACCCCCTTCTAGAAAGGAAGCCAAGCTGTTGTGGCTCCTCAGCGCTCAGCGTGACGGCTCCCCCTTCCCTTCTGATGGTGAGCACCCTGCAAATTGTGAAGCCAGGCCATGCCCAAAAGGTCAGTGAGAGCAGGGCCTGGAAGAATGGCTTTTGTTCCAGTGAGCCAGCGGCTGCCTTCCAAAAGGAAGGCATCTCTCCTGGAGCGCAGGAGCTGGTATTCACTTCATCTGTGCTGTCACTTCCCACAGCCTGCACCTGCAGCTCTTGGTATTATGCCTGGGTATCTCCGTTCCCAAAAGGGATAGCTCTTAAGAAATGGAGGGCAAACATAGGAGCCTATTGCTCCAGCTCTCTCGCAGCACCCCCAACTGCAGGGCAGTTTAAAGTTCTCTCCAAAGTTCCCAGGAAAGACCAAACCAAGAGACCTTTAGGGAGACTGAATGTCATGCCTCTCTTTCGCCTCCTACCTCCCTCTTTTCTCACCTAGCCATCTTCCAACAAAATTGATTGGGTGGGGGGGGGGGGACTACTTCTTAAATTACGTTTACATGAGGGCTGGGGATATAGCTTGCTGACTGAGTGTTTGTCTAGTGTGTGGGGGGTCCTTGGCTTAATCTCCAGCACTGCCAGGAGAAATTAACGTAATTCTAAAAATATTGTTTCCATGAATCCCTTACTCAGGGCCTGCTACTGGAAAATCAGCTGAACATGGTCTCCTGTTTCAGAATCCCTTCCTGATGTTTTGCTACCAGAAGACTGAGGAATGGGGAACCCTTAGTTTATTGAGCACAGAAACCTGAATTCTGTGGCTATGAACAGGAAGCCCCTGGAGACAAGAAAGAGTAGAGATTCATATTGCCTCTGAAAACTAAATGCAGAGACATGGGCCTCTGAAGGGAACCCAGGTGATACAGAATTTCCCTCTGCATACTACAAATACCATTGGTTAATAAAGAAGCTGTTTGGGGCCTGTGATAGGGTAGAACAGAGCTAGGCAGGAAAAACTAAACTGAATGCTGGGAGAGAGGAGGCGGAGTCAGGAGAAACCATGTAGCCCCACTTGGAGACAGACATCAGAACTTTACCCAGTAAGCCACAGTCTCGGGGCAATATACAGATTACTAGAACTGGATTAAATTAAGGTGTAAGAGTTAGCCAATAAGAAGTTAGAGCTAAAAGGGCCAAGCAGTGATTTAATTAATACAGTTTCTGTGTGGTCCTACTACACCCAGAGAGTGGGAAGCAGAGAGGAAGTGGAGTGTCCGAGGAGATGAGTGGCAGTGGGAAAGGGCTAGGCTAAAGCACTAGCCTTCAATACACCGTTGTTCACACAAACACGGTATGGGTGTGAGGTTTGAGGCAAAAGGACTCTAATGAAAAGGCTGCCTGGGAGACTGCAGTGCTGAAGAGAAGAGCATCATGGGAAAGCAAATGATATTGAACCTGAACTCAGTGGCAGTGGGAGGAGACATTCTAAGCCAGGGATGGCTAAGGATGATTTTGACCACTGTAAATCCATACCACATACACACACACACACACAAACACACACACACACATACACACACACGACAATTTTTTAAATATCTGGTTGGTTGGTTGATTGGTTTTGGTGTTTCTCTGTGTAACTGTGTAACAGTCCTGTCTGTCCTGGAACTCGCTTTGTAGACCAGGCTGGCCTCAAACACATTAAGATTCACCTGCCTCTGCCTCCCAAGTGCTGGGATTAAAGGCATGTACCACTGCCCAGCGACATACAGGACAATTTAACTGAGAGACAAAAAAAGTATAAGACATTCTTGGAGCTCTGGATTTTCATAAAATGATAAAATTGGAATAATGATTGAGGAGAAGATCTAAAACTGTCCCAGGCAAGCATCCCAAAGCATCTACAGCTCCAGAGCCGTCTGTGCCTATGAATGGACTTCTGCAGAAAACATGGAAGATCTTGGAACAAGCTAAGGCTGCATTCCAAAACCACAATGGGGGTGGGGATTACCCCACCCGTGACTCACACACATGCTTCCTGTTTCCTCAGCCCATGACAGAAACAGGGCAGTGCTAGGACTCCTTCCCCTCTCAGTAGTCCACGCTGCTAGCTTTAACCTACCCTACCCCACTCAAGCCTGCCAGAAGCCTCCTTCGCCTGTGTTCCCAGAGTCCCAGCAATGCTCTTCCACAGCCACTGAGATGTAATTCAGGCTGGGAGCTGGAGTCTTGCCTCTGAACCTGATTCTGTGTCTGCGTAACTCTGCTTGCTTTTGAAATCTTTCTGTCACAAAACTGATTCTCCAAAGACTGCTGATGGCCTGCGCCCTGTGTCTGCCTGTATCCCTGCTTCTATTTCCGTCTCTCCCCAGCCCACCCCTGCCTCTTTCCTCTTCCCTGTTGGAGATGTCCTGACTGTCCCTGAGTCCACACCAGCCTCTTTCTTCCTCCTTCACTCTTTTCTACCCTCATCAAACTCCCCTTTCCTTTTCTCCCTTCTCCTAGTCCTGGCCCCCACGAATCAAACTGGTCTGTGTCTCCAAAGAAAGATGGCACAGCGCTCACAATAACTAGATGCATCACAATGCAGTTTTTACTGTTGAGTCCTTTCTGCTTCTTTGCTATTAAAAATAACCATGTAGTGAACATTATTTTAGATCTCTATCTATATCTCTGAGTAATTCCTTCAGGCTGCTGTACTCCCCAGAGATGGCATTTTAAAGACATTTTAAAGTCTTGTCATATATTTGCAAAAACTCATTTTTACAAGAATGTTCAACACATAACAAAACTTCAAATTCATACCAATCTCAGGTATAAAATGGGGTCACATGTATTTCTCTGGAGTCCCTGAAAGCATTCACACTTTGGAATATTCTGCAGATGTTTTATGCATAGAGGACATACCTAATCCCCTTTCTTACACTTAAATATTTTAATTCACACATTGAGCTGATTCATATGTTGAACGAGTCATCAGCATCAATTTTATATCAAACATGTGCCTACTGCCAGCCTCAGGCTAGATCCTGTTCATTCAAAATCAACCTGGCTATTTTAAAATATCCAAATAAGTTGCAAGTTTTTAAATGGAGGCAGAATACCCTCAAAGATTATTCTAACATCCATGAGCTCTCTACCCAGACAATGCTAAGCAATTTTTGACTCTTTTCCAGGCTGCCTTCAGTCTCTGTTGGTGGAAGTTGTTCCTTTTTCTAAAACCTCAGACATCCTATAATGTTTAGCCATGACTTTAAAGAAGGGGGATGGATTTTTTTTTCCAACTTCCTCCCTTAGGGCAGAGCTCATAACCATGGTGCACATCCATATTTTTTTACCCCATTTGTTGCAGGTCTAGTGTGCTGCTGCCTCTGTAGTATCCAAATATCAACCTGAAAATACCAAGTGTTTCCCATTTGTTGCATGGTATGCTAAGGGGTTTTGGTGCAACTTGGTCAATAGTCATAACTTTGCAGCTACAATTGAGTATCAGGGGTGATTCTGAGACCCACAAAGAACTTGAATAAGTATCTTACCATAGTTCAATTTTGTTGCTGTGATTAAACACTCAGATTTAAAAAAAAATGTTGGAGAGGGAAGGGTTGATTTGGCTTAGACTTCCAGGTCACAACCACCATAGAGGGAAGTCAGGGCAGGAACCCAAGGCAGGAGGCTAGAAGCAGGAACCACGGAGGAATGATGCTTCTGCCTTCCTCTGGCTTGCTCACAGACTCGTTCTTAACTATCTCTCACATAGAATTACCTGCTTAGGAATGGTGCTGCTCACAGTGGGTTGAGCCCTCATTCATCAATAAACAAGACAATTTTTTGTCTTCACAGACCTGCCCATAGACCAACCTGATATAGACAATTTCTCAGTCAAGACTCTCTTTCAGGTGATTCTAGAACCTGTCAAGTTGACAGTCACGCTAACTAGGACAGTCTTCCAATCCTTTAGGTATACTTGGAATCTTACAATCTAGTATGGGATGTAAGCATGCCAATCAAGTAGTTATAATACAGTATAATAAAAGCATTTCTGCAATTTTAGGATTGGCAAATGTGGTGGGGGCATGGTGGAGCCGGAAGACAAATCCATTATGGGATAAACATGGACAAGAGACCTTGTT
This sequence comes from Microtus oregoni, assembly GCF_018167655.1. Lineage (NCBI taxonomy): Eukaryota > Metazoa > Chordata > Mammalia > Rodentia > Cricetidae > Microtus > Microtus oregoni. The sequence goes on from NW_024543079.1 coordinate 8,735,163, forward strand.
AACTGTGAGCTAAGCAGCATAACGAACACTGTAATAACCTCAGCTACAAATGGCATGCTTGCCGATTCTTCACCCAGGTGGCTAGAAGTTTGCTGGGCGCTGACCCTGGGCTTGTCCAGGCTTAGATGAGCTTTTCATTTATTTTATTGATCTTGACCCACATGACTGGTGTAAGATGGAATTTCAAAGTAGTTTTTGATCTGCATTTCCCTAATAACTAAGAAAAGAAGTGCCTGAGAAGGTGGCTCAATTAGTCTTCCCCCTCTTTTTCTGTCTCTCTCTCTCTCTCTCTCTCTCTCTCTCTCTCTGTGTGTGTGTGTGTGTGTGTGTGTGTGTAGGTCAAAGGAAATGTCAGGCACCTTCTTCAGTTGCTCTCCACACTGAACCTGGAGCTCATGGATCAGGCTGGACTGGCTGGCCAGCAAGCCCCACCCCCAGCAGTGGAGTTACAGACGCATGCCCTGTTCTCAGCTTTTACACATGGATGCTGGGGAATCAAAACTCAGACTTCATGTTTGCGTGGCAAGCACTTTACTGACGGGGCCACCTCCTCAGGCACTCCTTCTCTTAGTTCCTTTATTTGGGGCAGTCCTGAGGCTTCTTTCTTGTGCTAGGCAAGCACGCTACCATAGAGCCACAACCACAGCACTTTAGTGTGGCGTTTAAAGTTCTTCGGCAGAGTAAAAGCATGGGTTGTCTATGTAGCACAGAGGGATGATGGGAGGCTTCATTCATTCATTCACTCATTTATTCGCTTATTCATTTTTTCTATTACCAGATACTAACGGCCCTAAGACACAGGACAAGATTATTCCAACGACCCAGCATGAAGAGCAGGACTCTTAATTGCATCAGTCGGCCTAGATCTTTCCTCCTGCCCTGGGATCCCAGCTTTGGTCTCCCTTACCCTCTTGCTTCCCGAATGCACTCTGCCTCCCACTGAGCTCCTCCATTTGAAGCATCCTCCATTTGAAACACCCATAACTTTCTCTGTGTACTTTATATCCTCGCGTGCCTCTGCCTTTCCTTGATGTGGTTTCTCTCCTTGGAACACTGGTTCCTCCCACCTCTCTCTAGAACATTTCTCAGTTCTTTGAGATCCAGCTTGTGGTAGATCAGAGTGCTATTCAGCAGATATTCACTGCTTCTCACTCCATCTCCATAGGAGCTACAGGTTCTCTGTTTATTTTTTCGTTTGTTTGTTTGGTATATGAGTGTCCTGCCGACTTTATGCCAGAAGAGAACATCAGGTCCCACTAGAGATGATTGTGGGAATTGAACTCAGGAACCTCTGGAAGAGCAGCCAGTGCTCTTAACTGCTGAGCCATCTCTCCAGCCCAACATTGATTTCTTTATGACAAACGCTTTTAAAATCCTTCCTTCTAGACTTTTGACATGCCTAGTGTATTATTATTATTATCCTGCAGTAATCATCACTGGTACAGTAATGTACTGGTGACCAGGCTGTCTCACTGTCTCTAACTGTGACTTAGTGTACATTGGTCCACACTGCTGTTTCCCCGCCCACTCTCACCACCTCTGTGACTGCCATTCTACTCTCCACTCCTCTCCCTCTCCCCTCGCTTTCCCTCTCCCAGGCTTCTGTCTCATGTGGAAGACCCACAGCCCTCCGCAAGTAACCTCTTTGAGATCAGCTTTTGCCGATTCTGCACACATGAGAGCAGGCTCTATTTGACTTTCAGTGATTGGCTTATTCACTAACCACAATGTCCAGTTCCATTCATATTTTCAGAAGTGACAGAAATATTTCTTTTTATGAACTGAATACCACTCTGCTGTACATATTTACTGTGTTTTTTTCTTCTGTCCACAATGGGTTAGAAAAAGAAATGAGGGGATATATACTAATAGAGATAGAAAATTATCTTTATTTCCAGGTTATAGTCCTTTCTTCTTGAAAAATCCATTAAAACAATAAAAAATATTATTGAATTTAATAAAAAATAATCTATATACAAGTCAATGACTTTATTTTATTGCTACAACGAATAGTCAGGGAAGTTTGTGGGGTATCTGTAAACTGCGTGAAGATGCGTTGCTGTGATTGGTGTAATAAAGAGCTGAATGATCAATAGCTAGGCAGGAGAATACAGGTGGGATTTCCAGGCAGAGAAACTTGGGAAGGAAGAAGAGGGTGGAGTTGCCAGTCAGATGCAAAGGAAGCAAGATGGGCTGTACAGAGATGAGGTAACGAGCCACGTGGGAGAAAGTAGACCAAAAACTATAGGTGAACTTAAGTTAAAAGAGCTAGTTCAAAACAAGCCTCCGCTGAAGCCAAGCTTTCATAACTAAGTCTCCGTGTCATTATTTGGGGCTGGCGGTGGAAAAGAACGTCAGACTACATATGGCATCCAATGTGGAGGCTCGAGAAAGACTGAAAAAAGGTGAGCTAAGAAAAGTTCTGGATAAGAAGGTGGACGTGGCTTCCTAGTCCCTCAGTCTGACTGGTACCCAGCCATTTCATCACCACCAACTACAAGTCAGTCTGGGAAATGTTCTCCAGCTGATGCCCAAGAGTAGAAATGTAAATGACAGACACCTCTCTACTACCTGTTCCAACAACAGGAGAACCAAGCATCAAGTACTGGATTTAAATATATCAAAGCAATTGATGATGGCGGTAGTTCAATCTTGATAGAGTGTTAACTGTACAAACCTGATCAGAATAGGTTCAAGAGAAAATGGAAGACAACAGCTGTGTAAAGCAAAAACTGGTTTGGGAGCTAGGGGAATAGATCAATAAGTAAAGCGCTTCCTATGTAAGTAGAAGGATCCGAGTTCAAATCCCCAGAACTCATGAAAAAGTCAAGCATGGGAGTTGGGGAACTGTAGAGATGTCTCGGCAGTTAGGAGTACTATCTAATCTTCTAGAGGGCTCAGGTTCCATTTTCCAACCCCTACATGGTGGTTCATAATCATCTGTAACTCTAGGTCCTGGGGATCTGATGCCCTCTTCTGGCTTTTGTGGGTCCTGCACACACGTTGGTATCCAAATGAATTTGCAGGCAAAACACAGGTACATAAAAAATAAAATGATTTTTTAAAGAGTTATTTATGTATATGTATATAGTTTTCTGCCTACACAACAGAAGAGGGTACCAAATCTCATTCTAGATGGTTTTGAGCAACCATGTGGTTGCTGTGATTTGAACTCAGGCCCTCTGGAAGAGCAGCCCGTACTCTCAACCTCTGAGTCATCTCTCCAGCCCCAACAAAATAATTTTTAAAAAAAATGCAAAGCCAAGCTTATGGCACATGCTTGTAAACCCAGTTTGAGGGTGGGCAACAGGGACAGAATGATCCCTAGGCTGCTGGCAAGTCAGTGTACACAATGAACTAACTCTAGGTTCAGTGAGAGACCCTGTCTCAAAAGATAGGGTGGAGCAATAAAGACAGTCAATATCAAAGTGAGGTCTCCATACACCCCTGAACATACACACCACACACACACACACACACACACACACACACCATACACATATACATAGTTGAAAACCAAAAGAGCTTTCAATAGAAATGGAAGAGAAGCAATGAGTTAGTTAGCAGGAAGGATTATGAGATAACAAGTTTCACTTTTTTTCTCTTAACAATGAAGAAATAGCCACATGATTTTGTGTTGGTGGGGATGTTCCAGTGGAGAGAAAAACTGATGATACGGGAAAGAGTGGGAAAATGGCTCAAGTGATGTCCTTGAGTAAGCAAGAAAGAAGAGGGTCTGGTGATAAGGAAATGGTCTTGGGAGGAGATAGATTGCTCCCACACTGTAACAGCAAGGAAAGTAGAATATATGGACAGCCCCGGTAAGGAGCAAACATGATAGACTGAGGTTCTGAAGTTCCTCCCTATTTGTTTGTGGTTTTCACTGAAAGAAGAAGCCACATTATCAGCTGAGAGGGAAATTGAGGGAAGGACTGTCAGGCACTGGGGCAGAAAACAATACAATGCAGGGACCAAGGGGATGAAATACTGCTCCAGTCGATCTTTCTGGGGACAAGCCACCATTTCTGAAGCAGTCTAGTCTGAGTCCACCCACACCAGTGACATCTGCCTTTCTCCACTCCATCTATACGCCTCCGCTTGCCTGGTCCAGCATCTGAACTGGGTAATTACAGCAATAAACCACACTCTTATCCCATCGAAGACCCAGGCCTTGTATTTTATGTGTAGCTAGTCACGGTAACTCAGAGCAGGCACTGCTCTTACAGCCCCATTTTATAATGAGGAAGCCAAATCACTTTAACGGATGCCTAAGCTGATTGTGAATTCAAGTCATTGGCTTCGGCGTCCTTACTCCTGACACCTACACGCACAGTCAACTTTCTTTACTCCAGAGTTTCACATCCCATGAATTTAACCAACCACAAGTCAAAAAATACACACACTCCAAATTGTATTTGTACTGAGCACGTACAGACTTTTCCTTCATCATTACTTCCTAAACAGTAGTATTTAACACCTATTTACATAGTATTTGCTTTATTAAGGTGATTTAAAGTATTCAGAATGATGTTTGTGAATCACAGGTTACTACTGCACCATTTTAGATGAAAGGCTTGGAAGTCCAAGGGTTTTGAAATCTTAAATCTACAAGGGATTCTAGAATCAAACTCCCCATAGATACGGGGTGTGTGTGTGTGTGTGTGTGTGTGTGTGTGTGTGTGTTCTGTGCCAGAAGTAATCAGGAAGCAATAAGAACTAGAGAGCATTAGTCTTAAGAGGAATAGGTAAAATCCTCAAAGGTCTATGACCAAGTAGCTGCCAATGAGATTCTGAGCTCGGGGCAGTTCTGCAGTTTGTTGGTGACCATCTGAAGTACCAGAAATCTCAGAAGCAGAGATTAAGCCATTGTCGTGAGCATCAGGACCAACTGAAAAGAAAAGAGAAAAAAAAAAAAAACCCTCATGAGCCTCCCCTGCCCTCAGCACATAATGCTTGACTTAGCTTTCTTTTGCTCTCCCTGTATGTTTGATTTGGTTTCATGTGCAGGGATGGTCACGCTAATGATGCTAAAATGGCTTCTAATCAATGCACAGTGAACTATATGAAGGACTTTATCAATGAAAACAGTCTATTCATTGAGCTTGGAACCAAATATCTTACTGACATTATACCAATTCACTGTTACAACATCTCTGAGAGTTACAGAGCTTTCTTCTCATTTTCAGACAAGAATATTGAAGCTAAGTGATATGGTAGCCCATGAACCAGAGCCACATACATAATACATGGTGCAGGTGGAGCTTAGGAACATGCCTATTGGAGTCCAAAGACTGTGCTGGCTGTGTTGTGCCAGCTGCTTCTCTGTTTGAAGATGGAGCCTCTAGAGCACTAAGGAACCCTATAGGGCCGCATGGGCCTCTGGGCCTGAGTCTCTGGGTGAGAGGAACTCCCTTTAATGAAGGCAATTGAGAAACAATCCTCCTCTTTATTTCCCGGTAACAGGGGCTCAGAAAAGCTAATTATCTTCCTGTGAACCAGTTAACTATTCAATTTTCTCCATTTGGGTAATTAATTATCAGAGTCAAATGCAGAATGCAGCTAATTTTAGAAACATGCAGCTGTGGGGTCAGCTTGGGAACAAGCTCAGCTGAGAGGAGAGGAAGAGGCACCCGCTTCTGCCGAGGCATACAGGGAGAGGAATATCGAGAGACCGTGGACAGGAGAAACAGCTTAAGGCAGGGTGGCTGGGATTCCCTTTGGGTCAGAAAGCTGGTAGTCAGTGGCCAGGGCTTAGAAAAAATAAGGCTGCTTGCTATGGAAGCTGTCGAGGCAAGGACATCACTTCTATGACTGCCCCCTTTCTCTCTGAGGAACCAGTGGGAAACTGGCATGCCACTGGTCCTCAGAGTCTCGTTTGAAGTCAGTTCATAAAAGGATGGATGAAAACATGAGAAATAGAAACAGAGAGACAGATGGAGGGAGAGAGAGACACTGAGTCCCACCACTGATTATCAATACATGCTAACACCACTAACATTTAAAAGCCAGATGTAGTTCATAGCTCATATCGAAGAGGTCAGACACTTCCACTGTCTTTACCACAGGTAAGAAACTGAGACTCGGAGAGCAGATGGCAACTTGCTCACAGCCTCCTGGTCAAGATATGGCAGAAAATAAGATTTGAGCTCAACTTCCAACCCCATTATCTCACTGCCTCCTAAAGTGCCATGCTGCATGCACAATTTTCAGAGCAATCCCAGGTGAGGTAGTCAGGAGTATTTAGCATCGCAAGGATTGGAGAGGCACTTGGCTCGCTAAAACTAAGACAGCTGGCCAAGAATATCCATCCCCAGTAAGCTCCCCTGGGGCAGGAGAATGTTCCTTCCACCTGCACACAGAAAGAGCTAACATTTTTGCTACTCCCTACTGCCATGGGCTCCAGGGAGCAGACCTGACAATAAACTCCATTTCTAGAGCCAGTTCCTTCTAGAAAAGGATTAGGGTGATGATGATTGCATTGAGCATGTAGTGTATGCAGATATATGCAAATCACTTTAGCAATGTGCTCGTTCATTTAATCATGCGATGATCCCAGAGTTTCCCATTCCTACAGTACAGATGGGTGAACTCAACACAGAATTCAGTTCCTTTCCTCTTGACTAAGGAAGCAAGTCCAAACTGAGGCAGTCTGACTCAAAAACCTCCTTCTAAGTCAACTAGGCCCTGGCAAGAGGAGGAAGATGAGGCTAGGGAAAGAGAGTGTTAAGGAGACCACTCAGAACCATGGGCATCTCCTCCATGGCTGTTTGCATAGGTTCCTGCGCGGGGCGTTGTTGCATCCTCTACTTCTGCCCATGTCCACTCATTGTGAAGACCCCGTCTCCCTGCAGTGGGGAGTCCCGATACTCTGATTTGATACAAGTCCCTGAGATTTTCTGCATCAGACACATGCTCCCTGTTGGGGTGGACACCCATTCCCTGAGGTGCTGGGGTTTTCTCTAAGGCAGGCCAGGCAGAGCACTGCTATGCGCATCAAACCGACAGGCCTCCTTTCTTCCATCAGCCACGCTACTCTCATACAGTCCACCCTGTGCCATGTTAACTGGAAAACCAGTCTCCTCTCCAGCTACCATCCTCGCAAATGCTCACAGCCCAAACTGGGCTTCCCAGAATTAGGCCCTTCTCTTTGGCAGGTGTGATGGGAGTTTCCGAGTTCAAAGCCAGGCTCCCTGCCCTAAGCTGTTGGCCCAGCGCCTCAGCAGGTGCAGCATGGTTGCTAAGCAACATCTCCAGATCTCTGTATGTTCCTGTCATGTGGTTGTTGTTGCTACGGAAACAAGTCCTCTGGCATCCCATGTTGCAGTGGTGTGTTATCTAAGGTCTAACAAAAATCCTGCTGTCCCAGGTTGTGATGACCTATGATTCCCTAAGTCTGATATAGGTACAGTTAGCTATCAGATGAATCTTGTATTTCACCAGGTAGTAGCTTTAGAAGAGCAAGCCTAAAGCGGAGAAGTGCTGGTCATGTTTTGGGTGCTCGTGGAGTCAGTTCCTTTGGGGTGGTTAGAAATTGGCTTTGCAGGAATATACTAACTAATAGGTCAGACTCTGACGCAATTTCATATGCCCATTTTCCTTCCCTTATCCCAGACTTGCAAGGTGAGAGAATTTGTCCTTTGTATAGAGAGTTGTACCAGGGTCTAAGGACTGAAAAAGAAAAGAAAAAAAAGCCAGACAGCTCTCAATTCTACCTCCACACCCTACAACTCAAATATAAACGAAGAATAGATAGCACATCAAGGATGCTACAAACCCTCCCTGGGTCTTCAAATCTCTATTCAGGATTAGACTCAGAAAAAAGTGAAAATTGAGATGGGGCGAGATAAATGGGTGTAGACAATCGGAGAGAAAATATAAATGATTTTGCACACCAGTGAGGAGGTATAAGAATGAAATGAATGATACAAATTTGAAAAAAATATGGAACAGAGAAATAGATAGGGCAAAATGATCATAGATTTACCAAAGCACATAGAAAATAATTGGAATGTCCCATGGAAAAAAAATGACTAATTTCAAGATTCCAAAGAGCAGCCAATGCAAGCATTAGAGATGATATTTCTACCCCGTCTAACCTCAGAAAGCATCCGAGCACTGATAACAGTGAGAGGATCCTAGAAGCTTCCAGAGATTAACAACAATTTTAATAGAAAATGCCAAAAGTCATAATAGCATAAAACACCTCAACCTGTGTGGACAGACAGTCTCTAAATACCCCGGGAAAATTATTTCATCTGCTCATCTTTTAAATTATGGCTTTTCTTCATTTCTAAGGATGTTTTTATTTTCTTTATCCAGTTCATCCCCCTTATAATACCTCGCCTTTTCTGTCATAGGATCAATGTCTAATCTTCCCTTCTTCCTACGTGGTCTTGAATTTCTCCCAACTATACTTGTGCATCTGGGTTCTGTCTTTCCTATGAGAGGGTTTTTCAAAAAGACTCAGGGTTCTAGTTTTATTTCTTTTGTTGTAATTAAAAAAAAAATATCCTAACAAAAAAGTAGCCTAGGGGGAGGAAGGATTTATTTGGATTACAACTCCAAGTTAGAATTCGTCATTGCAAGGAAGTGAAGGCAGGTGCTTGAAGCAACTAGTTACATCCACATGCAAAACCAGAAACAGAATGCAGGTTTACTGTTCAACACACTTTCTCTACTGTCATACAACTGGAAGCCAAACCCAGGGGATGATGCTGCTCACAGTGGGCTGGATCTTCCTACATCAATTAATGCACCCAAGACAATTTCTACAGACACGCCCCAAGGCCAACCTGATCTAGAGGATCCCTCATTGAGACTCTCCTCTCAGGGGAGTCTATATCGTATAGGCCATTAAAACCGTCACACTCAGAGAAGCCTCACCACGGTAGGGTATTTTGATGTTCGAGTTAGGAGCAGTTGTTGATCTTAGTTGCCTCGTCAGACTCAAAAGTGAAGCATGGAAAAACTGATCAGAAGCTTTTTTGTTTTATTTTGTTTTGTTTGTTTGTTTTTTGAGACAGAGTTTCTCTGTGCAACTTTGGAGTCTGTACTGAAACTTGGTCTGTAGACCAGGCTGGTCTTGAACTCACAGAGACCTACCTGTCTCTGCTTCCCAAGTGCTGGGATTAAAGGTGTGTGCTACCACTGCCTGGCGATCAGAAGTCTTTGATCTCACTTTGGGCATAAGGACTTTTATTCTCTGGTGAGTCCCCTGGGTCTGTTGTTAAGTTCTTAGACTTGGCCAGATTCTCCAGCAAGAGGCCGCTGCTCCCCTCCCTGGCTAATGCTATTCTGGCTACCAGCGCCAAGTACTCATGAGAGAAGATAAAGGTATGAGTTGCTTATTCGATGTCTTGTATTAGCGATAAGCATTCCTGCCTCAGTTGTAGCCAACATCACCAAGTCCAGAAGACTTTTTTTTACCTCCTCCAGAAAAATAAATCTAGAATCTTCTGCAGGAGTTGAAGAAGGAGCCCTGTGAGTCTGTATGTTGGGCTTTGAATCAGTCTTTCTGTTTTAAGCCCAGCCAGTCAAACCATTACCTGAGTCTTTGAGGGTTATTTTGCCAAGGACATCAGGTTGCTGTTTCTTGGCTCTCCTGTTAGCACATTAGGAGTCTAGTCTCTTTAGTCAGCTGTTGTTCATTTGTCTGCTTTCTAGGTTTGTGTGTGTGTGTGTGTGTGTGTGTGTGAGAGAGAGAGAGAGAGAGAGAGAGAGAGAGAGAGAGAGAGATAGTTTTTTGAACCAGTGAGTTTATGGGGGTTACTCACAGAAACATAGGTAGCTCAGAATTAACTGTGTCACCACCAAGTCTATCCCAGTCTGGGTCACAACTCATGAAAACTGCATCCCTGGGGCTCCCTGAACAGCTTATAGGCAGCTCCACTGAAGAGGCTCTGGTTTCCAGATTTTTAATTTGTGATGATGCGTTCGAGTCTTGTCTTCTCCACTCTCTTGGTCTTTGTAGATTTTTTAAAAATATTTATTCATTTATTATGTATATAATATTCTGTCTCTGTGTATGCCTGAAGGCCAGAAGAGGGCACCAGACCTCATTACCTATGGTTGTGAGCCACCATGTGGTTGCTGGGAATTGAACTCAGGACCTTCAGAAGAGCAGGCAATGCTCTTAACCTCTGAGCCATCTCTCCAGCCCCAGTCTTTGTAGATTTACACCTCTTTAAAAGGTCTGTACTTGGTAGGATCTTGACAGACAGTATTAGTCTTTACAATGTAAACATCCAGACTGACTAAATACAAATGCTAGCTCTAGATTCTGGCTCTAAGCTCCTTAGTCTGCTGCTAGTAACACAATGCCACAGGCTGGTGTTCTTATAAAGAAAAGAGGTTTGTTTTGCTTTTTTGGTTTTGGTTCAGGGTTGAGTGGCTACATTTGGTGATAGCCTTTTTTTTCTGTCAGAGTCTCACTGCAATCTAGGGCATCAACATGAGTTACCAGTAATCAAGCCCATAGTCAACCCATTCTTGAAATAGTCCATTAACCTATTAATTTATTCATGAAAAAAAGAGCTCTAATGATGGAGGAAGGTCATTGGTTAATTAAATAAAGAAACTGCTTGCCCTGATAGGTTAGAACATAGGTGGGTGGCCGGGCGGTGGTGGCGCACGCCTTTAATCCCAGCACTCAGGAGGCAGAGGCAGGTGGATCTCTGTGAGTTCGAGGCCAGCCTGGTCTACAGAGCTAGTTCCAGGACAGGAACCAAAAGCTACGGAGAAACCCTGTCTTGAAAAATCCAAAAAAAAAAAAAAAACAAAACAAAACAGAACATAGGTGGGTGGAGTAAACAGAACAGAATGCTGGGAGGAAGAGGAAGTGAGCTCAGAGACGCCATGCTCCCCTCTCCCGGGTCTGAGGCAGACGCAATGAACTCCAACCCAGGATGGACGTAGGCTAGAATTTTCCTGGTAAGCACACCTCGAGGTGCTACATAGATTATTAGAAATGGGTTAAGAGGCTGAAACTAATGGGCCAGGCAGTGTTTAAAAGAATACAGTTTGTGTGTTGTTATTTCGGGGCATAAGCTAGCCAGGCAGCCGGGGTGCCGGGGACGCAGCCCTGCCGCTCCTACTACTACACTCTAACAACATCTTAAAAGTTTTACCTTTTAAGCCAGGCAGTGGTGGCGCATGCCTTTAATCCCAGCACTCGGGAGGCAGAGGCAGGCGGATCTCTGTGAGTTCGAGACCAGCCTGGTCTACAAGGGCTGGTTCCAGGACAGGAACCAAAAAAAACTACGGAGAAACCATGTCTTGACAAATAATTAAAAAAAAAAAAATAAAAGTCCTACCTTTTAATATCTCATGAGAGGGATTATATTTAAACATAAAGTTCAGTCAGGACAAACTATATCCATATTGTAGCAAATAGGTAAATTTTGGAAACTCTCTGTGCCTCAGTTTCCCCATCTATAAAATGGAGATAACAACAGCAAATATTTCATATTACTTTCTGAACTCCAAGAATAATGCCTAGTAGATTTCAAACCATTATTCCCAAGTTCATGATTATGATTATTTAGTATTTACCACGTGCCAACGTCTGTGGCAAGGGCCGGGCTTGGGAAAACCAAGAGGAACACAGCCGTTTCATTTCGACTCTTTCTGGCCTCACACTGGAATAACCAGTTTTCCCGCTCAGGTCTATACCATGTAAATATGTTATGCACCTAAGTAAATTATCAAACAGGTGGACGTTCTGGTTGTACAAACACAGCTGGTAACAATGTAAATAGACTATTCAAATGATGCCGCCAGACCAGTGCGGCAGGACAGTTGCTTTCAAATACAGTTGACTCTCATAAGCATAGTGGGCACGGGCATCACTGCTCTAATGACTTGCCCACATAGTTACTCCCGTGCAACAAAGTCACGTGCTTGGCACTTGTTTTGCAGGGCAAATGGCATATGCTTTGGGAAGTGACCCCGCTCTGGCCCCAAGTGCCCTACGCAAAGTCTCCCCTACCCTTTGAAATAAGCTTCCTGGTGGTTCTTTCTTCTGGTTAGCTCAGCTTTCATCGTCTTCCCTCTGCTCTCTGATCATGCTGAGCAGGCAGCAAACCTGCAGGTTTTGCAATCCAGAGCCTGCTGTTCAGCTTTAAAACAAAAAACAAAAGCAATTTGTGAACATTCTTTCCTGACAGAGGGAAGAAGGGAAGCCCATCAATGCACCAGAAAGGCCAACCAGCTCCAGGCTCAACTTCTAACAAACCAGACTTCTTTAGTGTTAAGACAAGGGCTGGCTAACGTATTTCTATGATGGATGACCCACAGGGCTGAAAAATGACTAGAGTTGGATTTTTGCTTTTGTTTTGGAGACAGAGTCTCATTCATACACCCCAGACTCTCAATCCTCCTGCCTCCTCCTCTACCTTCCTAGTGCTGGGATCATAGGTGTGTGCCACTACTCCAGGTATAGACATCTTTGAAAGGATAGCAACCTGGCCAATCTTATGGGGTTATTAAGACTATGCCTTAATTAGGGTTTTTATTGCTGTTATGAGACACCATGACCACAACAATTCTTATAAAGGAAAGCATTTAACTGGGGCTGGCTTACAGTTCAGAGGTTTAGTCCGTTGTCATGGAGGGAAGCAAGGTAAAGTATAGGCAGACATGGTGCTGGAGAAGGAGCCAAGAGTTCTACACCTGGATTGGCATGCAGCAGGAAGAGAGAAGGGAGGGAAGGAGAGAGAAGGGGGAGGAGAGAGAGGGAGAGAGATTGGGCCTGGGTTGAGCACAGAAACCTCAAGGCCCACCCAGTGACATGCTTCCTCCAACAAGGTCATACTCCCTAGTAGTGTGACTCCCTATGAGCCTATGGAGGCCATTTTCAATTAAACCGCCACAGAATATCAATGTCTCCATGACCTACCACTGTGTTAGTTAGTTCTTTTCACCTTGTCACATGCTAGAGTCTTCTGAGAAGAGGAAACCTGAACTGAGAAAGTGCCCCCATCAGATCTGCAAGCTCCTCCATGGCTTCCAGTTCGGTTCCTGGCTCTAGGTTCCTGTTTCTGCTTCCAGGTTCCCGTTCCTGCCTTGACCTCCTGCAATGACGGACTGCTGCCTGGAAGTGTAAGGTGAAATAAACCCAACTTGCTTTGCATGGTGCTTATCTCAGTAATAGAAGCCCAACTAAGACAGCCAGACTCTTTGTGGACAACTCTCCTTTTTGTATTTTGATTATTCTCATCCCTACCTTCAACTCTCTCCCCATCCCAGGTAAGTGCTTCTTTCCAAACAAGGGCCTGTGTGCCTCACCGTGCTTCAACCTGGAATTATCCTGAGAGATTTACAGATATATTCTCCTTCGGCTCTAGCACTGGGTACAGCTAGGTACCCAGCTTTTGCTAGGTGATGCTTTCTTCCTGCCATGGCTGCAGAGATACAGAGAGGTGGTGAGGTGTCCTAACTTAGTCACCAACATAACACCCACAGATACACTGCTTGAGCAACAAGGATTTAGAAAACGCCTTGTGTAAGGACTTTTTCCAGTGGTCCCATTTATAGCATGTTTTCATTTCCCAGAAATCAGAGCTCAGTATCGCTTGCCTTTGTCTCTGTTTCTGCGTCTCTACCAGACAAATGCCTATTAGATATCAAGGAGTGGAAACCACCTCCTTCAACTCTGACTTGTCTATGACGAGGGCTTTGTTCACTAAGTTGTGGTTTTCTCTTTGCATAGGATGAGTATTCTCCCTGAAAGCCCCTCATACATTCCCTATTAGAAACCAATGGCAGTGACCCTACAGAAACATCCCCAGACTGGTCTACACTCCATATATGGGAATAGATTAAATTAGATTGGTAGATGATATCTCTTGATCTCAGGAGAGATTTTGCAACTGGCTTTCATGAGTCTGTTTACACCTCCATATTCCATAGAAACTGGAAATATAATTCTTCTACGGAGAATATACAGAGGGACCAGGACCCACTGGGTACTTCTTCAGAGTGAAGCTTTTAGGAACAACAACACTAAATAACACTTGACTAAAGACCCTGGAGTAAAAGAAAATGCCATTCACTAACTCACCCTGGGAACAGAGTCAAGGGGTCCTATCCATGTCCTGTGCTTAGGCCGCCTGTCTGGGGGTTTGCCTGCACCACAGCTTATCCAGGCTGAGTTGGCAGGTTAAGGATTACCCTGTCTGCTCCCGAGTGACATGGAAGCAGTCGGCTGTCTTTAGTGCAAAGTTGGAAATCCCCATGGATTATCTGGGTCCCTGCATATGACTTCAGCTCCGGTCACTTCATCTTCGGGTTGACTTCCATGCTGACTGTGGGTGAGGGGGACAACTCTTCTGCTTCCTCAAAAAAGAACTTCTCCATTCCCTATTCCTGATTCTTACTGTGGGCCCAAGGTTCAAATACAAAGCTTTCCACTTTTTCCTAGAGGTCCTGGGAAGTGTGAAGGTTTAACTTATCCCTGTGGGGATTTTGGAACCTTGGGCAGAATGGTCCAAGAACGAAACCTATGACTTGATAATAGAGGTCTTCTAACCAAACTTCCTAAAGGAACTGTTAAATCTAATCTCTAGACACTTCCCTCACCCCCACTCCACCCCACCCGACTCCTGCCACCCCAGATTTGCCCCTGTCGCTGTTTTTTCCCAGTAGTCTATTCTTAGTCATTGTTTGAAAGTCTGTGGACTTTCCTATAGTCTTTCAATAAATCCCTCTTGTTATGTTTAGGTTACCAAAAGTCTATTCCTGTCACTAACCATCAAAGACTCCTACCTAATTCAGTAGGGATGACTCTCACCCTGCCATCCTTGTCCCCTAGATCTGAGTCTCTTCAAAATGACCGCAGACCTTTCCCCCATAATTCCCAGATGAACTTCCAACTTCTGACCCCTTGCTGCTTCATCCAGAAAGTGAGCAGCATCCTTTGAGAAGTATGAAAGATTGAACCAGAGAGACAGGAGACTGGCTTGGGCATGGAGAGAAACACAGAGAAATGCATCCAGCAGAAGCCAGCAGGCAGCAGAGCCATCCATTAGAAGGCAGCCGGCAAGAAGCTAAGGCCTGCTGGGAGTTAAAGTATGGGGTGAGAGAAGTCAACATGATGATCAAAGTCAACAGAAGCACAGAGACAGCAGTGTGGGTAGAGAAGACCTGACTCATGAGCATGGCGGAGTGACAGAGGACCAAGGATGTCCATCTAGCAGGGAACCACCACACAGTGCCCTGGGAACACAGAAACATTTCCTGTTCACTCTCAACAGCTGGGCTGTAGGAAGAGGTCCAGCTCCTGTCTCCCTGGCTGTACCTCCAGGCTGTTGACGTGCCAGTGTGGACAGGCAGAGGGCCAGGAAGCTAACAGAGCGATGGGTGGATCTCCTGAGAATACATTTGTTTTGTAGGTCTCATTTTTCATGTGGCTGAGATGGGAAATGGCCTTGGTGTTTGAGCTGCCACCAGTCCATCAAGGAAAGCCAAATGTGGGTGGTAAAGTCAAAATCTGGAAAGAAACCCAGAATCTCTCTCTATTCTGCTCAGTACATTTTCTCTTGCCTTTGCCTCTTTGCACTACTGGAGTGAGTTGTGGGAATGAGTTCCCTAGCAGGACCTAGGAAGCAGAAGAGAAATTGTATATATTTAAGAAGTCTAAAATGGAACTAAGGTGTAGTGGTGCCCATATGCGGCATTGGAGAGGTAGACACAAGAAGATAAGTCATTTAAGGCCAGCCCTAGTTACACGTTGTGTTCAAGGCCAACCTGTGATATATTAGACCTGTCTCCAAACAATGAAATAATAAAGGCAAATTAAAACAAAAGTACCCCACCTGTGACCTTTTCCATTAATCTTGCAAATACCAGACAGAGTCCTGCCAGGAAAACAGCACCATTTGAATCATTTAAGACAGGAGTTTTCCGAAGACCACTGATTACACAGGCCATAATAAGGCTGGTCAACCCAACAGAGGAGAGTGAAATGTCTCAGAGCTCAGTAGCATCCAGAAGCCACAGTCACCAAAAGCTGGAGAGATGGGAGGTGGTGTTACTGGAACTCAGGATTCAGGGGTCCTGGGGGAAGCTAGGAGGAACATGATAATCAGGTCTAATGGGAGTTGGACTCATGGAACTGCTACTGGAGATGTCACCAGGGGAATAGATAGATAGATAGATAGATAGATAGATAGATAGATAGATAGATGGGTGGGTGGGTGGATGGACGGACAGACAAGCCGGGCGGTGGTGGTGCACGCCTTTAATCCCAGCACTAGGGAGGCAGAGGCAGGCGGATCTCTGTGAGTTCGAGACCAGCCTGGTCTACAAGAGCTAGTTCCAGGACAGGCTCCAAAACCACAGAGAAACCCTGTCTCGAAAAACCAAAAAAAAAAAAAAAAGATAGATAGATAGATAGATAGATAGATAGATGGATCAACTGGAAAAGCGATTGCCTACCACACAATTCCCAGGCCCAATCCCCAGTACCAAATAAACTGGATGTTTCAGTGTGCACCTGTCATCTCAGCATTTGTGAGGTACTAGCAGGAGGATCTGGGTAATCTTCAGCTTGTTGGAGGCCAGCCTGGGACACAGGACCCAGCAGTAGCAGAAAGAAAGAACGACTCTGGTTGTTTCCCCATCTCCTGTCAGCCTTATCATGCTCTACTCACCACAGTCTAGCTGGCAGAAGAGCCCCAGAAAAGATTTGCAGGGTCAGAGCAATTGTCTCAGCGAGTGAGAGGGACAGAAGGAAGGCGTGCACTCAGATTTTGAAGAACACATACTCTGTCACTTAAATTCCGTTCCCTCAAGCATTAGTTTTCAGAATAAAATGAATATAATATTTCAGTAGTTAGCACTAAATGTACATAAAGTTTCAAGCATACACGACCCTTCAGTTCCTTATTAACAATATCCCACAAGTCTTCTCTGCCAGCAAAAAAAAATTAAAATATTAGCCATGTTCGACACAAAAACAACAAGCCTTTTCTTTGCTTGCGCATGGTAGCACTTTCTTGGAATCAAATCTGTAGGGGAAGGGGAGGCAGTGACCCAACCCCCTAAACAACAATGTCACAAGCAGAAGCAGTGTCCAGTATCTCCACACATCCAGGCATGGAGAGGAGAAAAAAAACAAACAAACATCAGGGAGGTACCATGTGTCAAGTAAGGAACACAAATTGCCGAGCTCCTGCTGAGGCTCCTGCCTTCTCTGCATTATGTCTCCGTTGCTGATGACTGTTAGACAGCCTGGTCTCACATCAGAGTGCTATGAAGTGGGAGTGTCACAGAGACGTGGGGACAGCAGCCCTGGGACAAATAAACCAGGCTTCTTTATCCTACACAAGGTGTGCGCACATAGCGTCTGCTACACAGTTGACTTTGATCTAGTTTTGCTCTTTCCACTGTACATATGATGCAAAGATCACAGGAGCATCCCTCTGCGTCAGTCTGTGCTGCCTTAAACCTGGATTCCAGCATTCTGCTCCGGCTTATGTAATTTTGAGAAAGCAATTGTGATGCAGCTCAGTCTCCCAGCAGGGCTAGTCATCCCATCGTAGGCACAATGAAGTGGAAACCCTAGAAAGAAGGGCAGGAACTCAGGACAGGGCACAGAGCAGACCCTTGATAGAGTCTTTTGAATAGGTGTCCAAAGGCAAAGACACACTAACGGCAATGTCTGGATTGACAGTCATGGCCACTGTCAGAGGCCAGCATGCTGGGCTCAAGCCTCCCTACTGACGTAGACTCTAGCATTCCTCTCAGAAGGAAGGCCAAATCACTACCTGGGTTTAGGTTAGTTTCCCTGGTACTAGCAAGGAGGTAATAACAAAACAAAAAACCTTGTCCATCTCGTCCCTAACGCACAGATACTGTCTTGTCTATTCCCAGTTTAAGTTATATCAACAGCGTCCCATTGCCCTAGCATAACATCCCAAACTCCCTAGTATGCTCATTCCACCCACTCTTCTCTCTGCTTACCTCCATAGCCACCAGAGGTCAAATGGGCTGCATATGTTTCCCACAAACCAGAACTTTCTAAGCACTCCTACTTCTTTGATTGACAGTTACTTACCCATCAGGTGTTGCCTGGTGCTCTTCAGGAAAGAGTTGCCAACCAAGAAGAGTTAAGTTAATCTGACAGGAACTTGGAGGATACCCAGGATTCCCCAAACCTGTCACAGTCATCTTGTCCTTTCCACCTGCCCCAGTCTTGGGTGGGAATATGTGAAGACAAGAATGGGAAGTCTTACTTTCTCTGCACTTCTGGCCTTGTGTGTGTGTGTGTTTTGTGGGGGGGTTGTTTTTGTTGTTGTTGTTGTTGTTGTTGTGTTGTTTTTTGCCAGATGGAGCAACGTGGGGGGATTTCTTTGGCCTGGGCTCAAGGAAGACGTAGCTTCTCTTAGAAGAGGGCATTTGTCATTTAAGGGGTCCTATATGTTTGAGAACCAGTTGAATTTGGAGAAAACAAATGTCAAGCATGAGGGAGGGCAGCACCCAGCATCATAGCACTGATAGAAATGACCTGCCTGTGCTAAAATCTTATCTGACTTCTCTGAGGCCAGTTTGCCAGCCTTCTAATTACTTCTTTGAGCTCCATCATGCTCTTCCAAAGAATTCCTCTCCCTTTAGATTCACAGTTGGAAGCCAGAAGTCTGACAGTACAACATCCTTTCTTCTTCCCCAAACTCTGCCATGGGACCCATTCGCACTCCTCACTCCAGTGGTGCAAAATGGCAAAAGCAAGGAACAATTTACTGAGCAGAATAGAGATTCTGGGTTTCTTTCCAGATTTTGACTTTACCACCCACCTTTGACTTCCCTTAATGGACTACACCTTAGTTCCATTTTAGACTTCTTAAATATATACAATTTCTCTTCTGCTTCCTAGGTCCTGCTAGGGAACTCATTCCCACAACTCACTCCAGTAGTGCAAAGAGGCAAAGGCAAGAGAAAATGTACTGAGCAGAATAGAGAGAGATTCTGGGTTTCTTTCCAGATTTTGACTTTACCACCCACATTTGGCTTTCCTTGATGGACTGGTGGCAGCTCAAACACCAAGGCCATTTCCCATCTCAGCCACATGAAAAATGAGACCTACAAAACAAATGTATTCTCAGGAGATCCACCCATCGCTCTGTTAGCTTCCTGGCCCTCTGCCTGTCCACACTGGCACGTCAACAGCCTGGAGGTACAGCCAGGGAGACAGGAGCTGGACCTCTTCCTACAGCCCAGCTGTTGAGAGTGAACAGGAAATGTTTCTGTGTTCCCAGGGCACTGTGTGGTGGTTCCCTGCTAGATGGACATCCTTGGTCCTCTGTCACTCCGCCATGCTCATGAGTCAGGTCTTCTCTATCCACACTGCTGTCTCTGTGCTTCTGTTGACTTTGATCATCATGTTGACTTCTCTCACCCCACACTTTAACTCCCAGCAGGCCTTAGCTTCTTGCCGGCTGCCTTCTAATGGATGGCTCTGCTGCCTGCTGGCTTCTGCTGGATGCATTTCTCTGTGCTCTCCACAGCCAAGCCATTCTGGTTTTAGCAGTTTGTCTCTTGGCTTTAAGTTTCTCAAAGGTTGATGTGATAAGATCTGCTGACCACTCCACAACCAGGGTCCTCCACAGTTCTACTGTCTGTGGCTTCTTTGCTCAGAAAGACTAATCATGTATCAAACACAGAACTAAAGTGTGCTTCTTTAACCCAGTGATTTCTATGCAACTGGTACAAAGTTAAGCATGCCATCTTCACTCACAGGTCTGTTTTTTTTTTTTTCTGCCTTCCTTAATTCACTGACTGTTCTCCTGCTCTGCTCTAGTGGCTGAGTCTTCAACATGAAGCTCCTCTAGTGACCTGCTCCTCTAGTTCAGCTCCTGTTGCTCACCCTATCATCTGAACATCTCACAGCTTGAAAATGAAACCAGCTGTCCCAACTCTCTGTTCAATGTGCTTTCTCCTCTTCCATCCTCTGCACGCATGAGTGGACAAGCTGGGTGTTCTGCAATACTATTTTCAGATATGTTACATTTGTTTATGCTGTAGAATATTTCTTTAATGATGTAAAGATGTGTTGCATTCTTTTTGGTTGCATTTGTTTATCTCTGTGAAGCTGTGCTACTTTGCCTGTCTAAAACACCATTGGTCTAATAAAGAGCTGAATGGCCAATAGCAAGGCAAGAGAAAGGATAGGCAGGGTTGGCAGGCAGAGAGAATAAATAGAAGGAGAAATCTGGTAGGAGCAAGAAAAGAAGAGAAGACAACAGGCACCAGCCACCCCATCTACAGAGTAAGAAGTAAAGAAAAGTATGTAGAATAGAGAAAAATAAAAGCCCAGAGGCAAAAGGTAGACTGGATAATTTAATTTAAGAAAAGCTTGCTAGAATGAGCCAAGCTAAGGCCAGGTATTCATAAGAAAGAATAAGACTCTGTGTGATTTCTTTGGGAGCTGGGTGGCAGGGCCCCCCAAAAGCCAAAAAGTAAAAGAGTAAAATAATAAAATAAAATTAAATTATAAAAGCAACTACACTGTGTCAAGAATGACATTTCAGAAACTTATGTGGCTGGCTAGGGGGTCAGAAAGCAGTACCTGAAGTGATGACCCTCCTACACCCTGCCCTAGAGTCTAGAACACACAGTCTCTTGTAGTTTCCTAGCCCTGAGTCACAGACCTCAATTTTGGGAAATGTGCAAAAAAATCACATGACTTTTCCTGGGGAACAGAAACAGGGCACTGACAGACCAAAGCAAGTCCATCCAAGTCCAACTTGGGGATACTTTTAAGAGCATGGGTAACTGACTCAAAGACATCTGTACCGCCCATAAGTTCCACGAACAAATAACTAATAGCTACATTATAGAAGAGTCACGCCCTAGTCAACTGTTTATCTCTTATCTATAACCTCTGGGAAGGAAGAGATTTCATGAGGATCTTGTGACAGCTTGTAAGCCTCAGGAGCCCCCAACTCCTGCCCTTCCTTCCAATCGAGAATATTAATAGCCCAGATCTGGTGAGTGTCTTTTGCAATGATTACAGCTGCTCTGACTAATGATGGTAACAGTCACGTCCAACCCAGAGGAAACAGATATAGGACAGCTAAATCGAGTGTTCTAGAGACATTCTAGGGGGGCCCTACTGTGCCTTCCCTGTGATGAAGTCTGCTCAGAGACAAACGCCTCTGCAAGATTAGATTCTAAGAGCACTTCTCTCCAAGGGTCACAACAGCTAAGGTCACAGTTGCGACCTGGGTACTTCTTTGTCTGGTGTCCCCTAGAGCCTTGGGCTGCCTAGCTACTTTTGCTGCAAGTCCGTGGAATGAGCTCTTTGTCTCTTGCTCTTTTGGTGTCTGGATTGCTGAAGGACTCCTAGCCAGCAGTGACTCAGCAGATTTGCCTTCTAGCGCTGAAGCAGTGGTGTAGCAGGGACAAAAAAACGGTAGGGAGTTGCCTTGGAAGCAAGGTTGAGCCCTCTTGTCTTAAGGAGGCCTGGCCGCTTGCCTATAAAACCATGTAGAAAGCCAGAAGAGTTAGGGTCTGGGCCTGGATTTACCCCAGGAGTGTAGCAGAGATAATGGGAATTCTGCCAGCTCAGAAGTGGATTTAAGAGGCTTGCAGAGTTTTTACTGCAGCCCAGCCTTCAAGACTCTCCTGCCAGGCAGCCAGAATTAGTGATGAGAAGTCTAGCTGGCCCATGATACAAATCAAGAGATATATGGTGTCCTCATAGCAAGACTGGGACAAGAAGCAACCTTCATAGAAAGTTGAGGAAACAGCAAATCCCTCAGTCAAACGAACGAGATCCAAAGAAGGAAGCAGCTCAGTGAGTCAGAGCCTAAGGAGGGAAGGAGGCTCAGAAACACCCTCATTCGTTCATCACGTGATGCTGGGCACTGGACGTGCACAGCTCAATCCTGGCCCTGGAGGAAATCCTTGTTCGATTTTGATAGGCAGTCATATATATGAGCAGGGACTGCAATCAAGCATGGTTAAAGCTATGGCAAGATAAACATGGGGCCTGTGGCGTTTACAAGTGAAGACCTCGTTCTGCCTTTGGTGAGGGAAAGGCTAGATATCCTTTGTAGTAGAGGTAAGGTGGAGAGCTGTGGTCATGGAGGCGGGGTATAGAGAAGCCTGTTTGGGGCACTGTGGATTTTGCATGGGCCTAGCTGCCAATGAGCTTATGCAGCCAGTGCTGCAAACACTGAGGAGAGGCAGAGAGAGGATGTGCTCCTAGCTATGCCTGGCTATGATATTCTTTTTGGTTTTT
Source organism: Microtus oregoni (assembly GCF_018167655.1). Taxonomy (NCBI): domain Eukaryota; kingdom Metazoa; phylum Chordata; class Mammalia; order Rodentia; family Cricetidae; genus Microtus; species Microtus oregoni. The sequence continues at coordinate 8,757,403 of NW_024543079.1, forward strand.
TTGTTTGTTTGTTTGGGTTTTTTTTGTTGTTGTTGTTGTTGTTGTTGTTGTTTTTAAGACAGGGTTTCTTTGTGTAGCCCTGGCTGTCCTGGAACTCACTCTGTAGACCAGACTGGCCTCAAACTCAGAGATCTGCCTGCCTTTGCCTCCGAGTGCTGGGATTAAAGGTGTGCGTGACCACGCCCAGCTCCTGACTATGATCTTGATCTTACCCAGAAGTAGATATAGATTGTGGCTCCACATCCTGAACATCTGCCCCAATCAAATGTTACTTCCTCTTAAAGAGGGCAGATGATACAGCCAGTTTCTGTCGTTTTCTTCTTATACCTGTAGGATGCTGACTTAGCTGACAAAGGAGGAAAGAAAGCTGACATGAGAGATAAGGGGAAACTGCACTTGGTAGGTCCTTGTGAGTCTGAGACTCATTCCCAGGCGTGCAGGGTTCCAGAGTAAGGGCTCTGTGACCAGCTTTGGCATATTGATTGCGCCTGTCCAGCTGGTTCAGGAAAGAGAAGGAGCAAGAACTGCAGCTGGGTCCCTAAATGTAAAAGAATGGGAATTAGGAGACGGTACAGGTGGGCATGCTGGATATGCATTTCCCTGAAGAGACCCGAAGGGATCACAACTTTAACTGGGTACAAAGGAAGACACTCGTATCTCAGCTACCTGGATGCTGAGGCCAGCCTGGGCACACAGCAACACCTATCTCAAAAACAAAACAAAAACACAGCACAGCTTTAGGTGCAGAGTTCAAATACAATTTGTTAACTGTGTGCCCTTGAGCAAACTACCCAGTCTCTGAGCCACTGCATCTTCTACTATAAGATAAAGATTGCTGTACCCACTTCCTAAGATAGTCTGAAAGTGTAATACTCTGGTACTGAATGGATGCTCAGTTAAAGGGAATTCTCTTCTGCTTCATGCTCAAGACACTGTTCGAGAAACCCAGGAAAGGAATGAGTGGGAGACTCTCTATTCAGCATGTGTAGAGTGCTCATACACACATGCATGCACGTGTGTGTACACACACATATATAAAGAGCTCTTTCAAATCAATAAGAATATATTAATTGCCTATAATCGCAGTACTTGTGAGGCAAAGGCAGGAGAATTTTAACTAAGTTCTTGGCCAATCTGGTCAACAGAGTGAGACAGTCTCAAAAACAAGACAAAAGAGAGAGAAAGAAAGGAAAATTTACAAAAGATAGATGCAGCTGCCAGAATGCATGTTGATAACTATTAACCACACACAAGCACTGTACATATGCAAATATACAGCCATATAACTGTATTTCACTAACAAAGTGGTGAATTATAATCATAAGATATAATTCTCACTTGCAAGGAATAAAGCAGTGTGCTTCCTTTCTATTTACAAACTATTTGTGTTCTTTGTGTGAACTGTTTACTCATTCTTCTAGACCAATTTGTTCATAAAAGTTGGCTTCTTCTTATTGGTAAATATGAGTTCTTTATGTATACTATTTTAACTTTTTAATTGCCACACTTGTTACAATTTTTTTCTAGTTTGTCATTTGTATTTGGACTTTATTTCTGGTATTTTGGTTATCCAGAAGCTTAAAAAACATTATGTGATTAAAATCACCAGTGAGTATATGTTAGTCCATGTTAATGTTGCTATAATAAAACATCTAAAAGTGGGTTCTGTATGACTTTTTGGCTTGCAATTTTACAGGCTAGGAACTCAAAAGCATGGTGTTGACATGCATTCTGTATCTGGGGAGGACCTCCTGCTATGTAATAACATGGCAGAGAACATCCCACGGAGAAACAGAGTTGGCATTCCAGTTGGTCTCTTTCTTTGTATCAAGTCACTAATGCCAAGCTAGGCATGGGGTCTGAGGCCTACGATCCCAACACTGGGGAGGCTGAGGCAAAAGGATTGTGAATTTGAGAACAGCCTGAGCTATACAGAATTATCCAATTTTTAAAGTACTGAATAATAAAATTACTAACGTCATTTATGGATCCTCATCCATGACTTCGCCTAACCCTCATTACTGCTCAAGGCATTGCTCCCATACATGATTAAAATATAAATGCGAAGGGTAAATTCCCAGTGCATAGCCTTTGGGGGACACATTTACGGGATAACCTTTCACAGTACACAGTACGGAAAAGCAGCCACCATTTAACATCTAGTGGTGAACTCAGTTAGTATGAAATCTTCCCTAGAAACAAATTTCTTCTTAGTGCACACAAAAAAAGTCTGATTTCTTTGCTAAGTCTTGGAGTTAGAATCTGAGGGTGTTGATTCCTGTAGGCTTCTCTGAGAAATGATAGTCTTTCCCCCTCTTTTCCTAGGCATAACTCCCAACATTCCCATGGGTGGGTAAGGAAGCAGTACTGTCCTGGTTAGTTTAATGTCAACTTGACACAAGCTAGAGTCATCAGAGAGGAGCAAACCTCAAGGGGGAAAATGCCTCCATAAGATCCCACTATAGGCAAGCCTAAAGAGCATTTTCTTAATTAGTGATTGATGTGGGAAGATCCAACCCATTGTGGGTGGGTAGTGGAGCACCTCTAGGCTGGTGGTCCTGGCTTCTATAAGAAAACAGGCTGAGCAAGCCATGAGGAGCAAGCCAGTAAGCAGTACTCCTCCATGGTCCCTGCATCAGCTCCTGCCTCCAGGTTTCTGCCCTGGGTGAGTTCCTGTTCTCACTGCTTTTGATGGACTGTTCAATGGAGCTATGAGCGAGTAAGCCCTTTCCTCCCCACGTTGTCTTTGGGCATGGTGTTTCATCACAGGTATAGTAACCTTACCTAAGACAAGTACCAAGGAAATGAGGGCTGAGGTGATGACTCCCCAGTAAGAGTACTTACTGCTTTGGCAGAGGACCTGGGTTCAGTACCTAGCACCCCACATAATTGCTCACAAACATCCATAGCACCAATTCTTGGGAATCTGATGCTCTTTCTGACCTCTGAGGGGACCAGGCATTTACATGGTTCACATATATACAAGAGGCAAAACACTCAAACACATAAAATAAATATTCTAGAACAAAAATGAATGAAGTACCAAGGAGAAAGTGCAAGAAATCACGTAATCATAATAACTCACAATCACACCTACATTATGATTAAATACTTTCTAGGTGTCCAGGATTATTCTAGCATACCACGTAAACAGTATTAGTTTCTCATTTACAGATAAAACTGAGACCCATAAAAATGAAGTTATTTGACTAAAGAATTGAGAAAATAGGGCTGGAGAGATAGCTCAGTGGTTAAGAGCATTGCCTGCTCTTCCAAAGGTCCTGAGTTCAATTCCCAGCAACCACATGGTGGCTCACAACCATCTATAATGAGGTCTGGTGCCCTCTTCTGGCCTGCAGACATACACACAGACAGACTATTGTATACATAATAAATAAATATTTAAAAAAAAAGAATTGAGAAAATAGTACTGGGTCCTGGGGAGCTAGCTTATTTGATAATGCATGCATGAGGACCTGAGTTTGATCCCCATAACCCATTTTTAAAATCCAGGTGTAGTAGCATGCTTGTAATTTCAATGCTGGAGGGCAGGCACATGCAGATCCCTGGGGCTTGCTGCCCAGCAATCCGATGCTATCAAAGGTTTCTAAACCTGGTTTTGAAAAGGTAGGCAGTACCTGAGGAAAGTCATCCATGATTGTCCTACGTCCTCAACACCCACATACAACACACCCATGCAAGTGTGACCATACACACAAATGCACTTACACACACATAAGCAGGGATACATCCCCACAACAGTAAAAAGTAGCAGTGCCAGTATTTGAACCTGGGCCATGCTAGTTCCTCTGTGTCTGTTTGTAAGAATACTTATGACCTGGTCTTGGTCACCTTTAGCTCAGGGAGAGTCACTGTTGTCCCACTGACAGTAGCAATGATGAGTTGGTGAAGACTTTCCCATTTGTTGTTCCTTTTCTCCCCAATTTTCTGGATCCCCTGCCCAAAATAAGTCACATGAGCACTCTTTGGGTGCACTCAGAGATCTCCTGCCAAGTCTCCCTTGCCAGAAAACATGGGCTTCAATTCTTCTGCTAGGTTCTCAGAGGCTGCGTCAAATTGAAAGAGCAAAGGATTCCTTGTGCACTGTCTTCCAGCCAGCAGAGCTCACAATTGCTGACACACTCCATATAAGGTTTGGGGCCTCAAGGAAAATGTTCTTCCCTAACCATTTTTCCCAAAGTATTGATTTAGTTCTTTATTTCCTGAACAGAGATTTGGGACTTTGTTTACCAGCTTTAGATGCTTTGGTAATGCTCAGATACCTAAAATTGACCAGTCTATAATTGAATTGCGTTATTTGGAGGATGTAAAAATACACTGTGCAATTTCATTTTATGTGTTGCTATTTTTACGTAGGCCAGAAAATGGGAACTAGAAAGGGAGGCTGCACAGTGCTGCACAGAGGAACAAGAGAGAGAGAGAGAGAGAGAGAACACATGGGGAGGAAGGAGGTGGGCTGTAATTACCATTTAATTTTGCCAGCTGCTGCCCTAGACCTGTCATTTAGATTATCTTGTTTAATCTCCACATCCGCCCTGAGGCATAGATTTCTTGCAGCTCGTGGATTAGGAAACTGAGGCTCAGAAAGTTTAAACGTTGTGCTCAAGGGCACAGAGCTGGAATCATGCAGAGCTGGGATCTGAATGCCGGCCTCTCAGACTCTTCGCGTGCGTGGGGTGCAGACAAGATGAATGGGTTCCAAAATTCAAACTGAAGCCTAGCAAAGAATGGGAAAGATAGAGTGAAAATAACCAGCAGTGAGGAAAGAGGAGCATGGCTAGAGAGACAGAAGGAAAGGTGTGCGCTGCTGTAGGAGGTCTGCCTTCTGAGCCTGTATGTAGAGCAGGGCAGGAGCAGGCCCCTGGAACCAGCACTGGTGGTGATCAGGATGAGCGATGGTGGAGGGGAGCTTGTCAATCAAAACGCATGCTGGTTCCAAAGCAGGTGCTACAGGAAGGCCTGAGAGAAGGCAAAGAGATAGATGTCTGGCCTGTCCCAGAGATAGAGGCTCTTGCCTCCTGTAAAACAGAGAAGACCCTAGGCAGAGGAGGTCCTGAGCTCTCAGGTTGACTCTTCTGGTTTGTAGGAACATTGCCTTAGTCAGAATCCCCCATCAGTAAAGGCAGACTTAGCCCATCAAGATCATTCTTAATAATGCCATGGTCCGGCCATTGCGTTTGTGGTTTCAGTTGTAGTTACCTACATGAGATCAGCACAAGATGGGACCACTCAACATTACATAATGGACTGGGAGGAGATTATGATGCCCAGTTGGCAGTTAATAGTTGCTGGGAATGAAGAGGAGACATTTTCTTCAGTGGTATAGCCACTGCAGAGGTACGCATGCTTCAGGAAATTACTTCCCATCCACGCCCACATGAGCAATCCTTAAACTCAGTGAATCACAAACAAAGCAAGCCAACAACAAAGGCATGAAAATGGGGGGGGGGGCGGTGAGAAGAAAGTGTTCAGCAGAAGTTAGGAAGGGCTAAGAGAAGGTAATGGGGTTGGTAAAAATGGCTGAAATACGTAATACACATGCATTTAATGGTCAAAGAGTAATCAGCTAACTAATTAATTAAAACTGGGATCACACCTAATGATTTCAATGAGATACTTTCTATTTTATGTACTGAGTATGATATAGCGATAAAGATAAAAATGGCATGCAAAAATCTTCTCTCACAGTTCCCTCAGAGTTCATAGCCTAATGGAGAGAGTGATATGAGTCAAGCGATCGTGCAAGTGAATCTGAATTAGAGTTAAAACAAGTGCTGCAGAGGAAATGTGTAAATGAGAGCATGTCAAGTAAGGCTTCCGTGAGAAAGTAGCGCTTGCGTTGTAATGAAGAAGGAACAGAAGTTCACGGTTTGCAGGAGGGATATTGGGATGGTTGGTGTCCATAGCAACTTGGCACAAATTATTCACCTGAGAAGGGAGCCTCAACAGAGGAACTATCCTGACTGTCTCAATTGACATGGGAAGAACCACCTTAAGTAGGGGTGGCCCTTTCTGGTAGCAGGCCAGATTGAAAAAGAACATGGAGCTGGGCAGTGATGGTAAATACCTTTAATCTCAGCACTTAGGAGGCAGAGACAGGAGGATCTTTGAGTTCAAGGCCAGGCTGGTCTACAGAGTGAGTTCCAGGACAGCCAGGGCTACAAAGAGAAACCCTGTCTTGACAAAATAAATAAATGAAAAAACGAAAAAGAGAAGAAGAAAGGAAGGAGGGAGGGAGGGAATGAAGGAAGGAAGGAAAAATGGAAGGAAGAGTACATGGCAAAACAAAGATCAAGCCGGGCGGTGGTGGCGCATGCCTTTAATCCCAGCACTCGGGAGGCAGAGGCAGGCGGATCTCTGTGAGTTCGAGACCAGCCTGGTCTACAAGAGCTAGTTCCAGGACAGGCTCCAAAACCACAGAGAAACCCTGTTTCGAAAAAACAAAACAAACAAACAAACAAAAAAAACAAAAAACAAAAACAAAGATCATCTGCCTTCTGCTGGTTTGGCCTCCCTTTTGCTACTGACTCAATTTATCCTGTTGCTACTGCTGTTGATTTCTTCAGGGATACCAGAATCAGCATTTCCGGGTTTCTACCATTGATTAAGAACCAGTGAACTTAGCTGGAGATTGGGTCTGCTGAGGCACCCAACCTTGTAGACTGAACAGCTACTGAATTCTTAGGCTCTCAGATATGAGATGAATGTTGTTACTGTTTCAAATGTAAGCTAAATTAATAAATCATATAAATATATGTTCAGTTACTGTTCTATGGCTCCGAAGGTAGATCAAGACCAAAGAAACTCCTATTTTTATTGAGCTATACATTTTTTTATTCCCTCCCTTCTTCCTGCTCCCCTTCTGCTCTCTCCCATGACCCCCACACTCCCAATTTACTCGGGAGATCTTGCCTTTTTGTCCTTCCTATGTAGATCCAAGGCAACTCATATTTTAAAAAGAACATTTAATTGGGAGCTTGTTTATAGTTTTAGAGGGTCCATGATCATCATGGCAGGAAGCAGACAAGCACAGTGCTCGAGCAGTCGCTGAGAACTTTACATCCTGATGTGCAGGCAGCAGGCAGAGAGAGAGAAAGAGAGAGAGAAGGAGAGGGAGAGAGAGTGTGTGTTGGTCTGGTGACATATCTCCTCCAACAAGGCCACATCTCCTAATCCTTCCCAAATAGTTCTACTAACTGAGAACCAAACATTCAAACATTGGGGACAATTCTTATTCAAACAACCATCTATCTATCTATCTATCTATCTATCTATCATCATATTACATATATTATATATAATATATATTTATTTAATTATATTGGTTCCAATCCTCTAGAGATCCCTGACTAATATGGATATTATTGGACATAGAGAAACCATCACATGTGAAGATTCCTTCTGGAGTACTGAGGCTGAGTGCAGAACCAGGCTTTACACACCTTTTACAGACCATTTGATGACTCCACTCCTAACTAGAAATTTCTCTAACATCCAATGAGTCTACATTTCAGCTAAAAAAAAACAGTGTTTCTGCTTTTAAGAATCAAATGTTTTATTGATTCACTGTGTGTGCGTGTATACACACAAATGCAATACTCATTTATCAAATCAGATCTCTAATCAAATACCTACTCATGTATGTACTCATTAATTTTCTATTGATAACCATCTAATATCCATTGTAACAGTCCATGTGTCCACCCACTCATCTAGATGATCATGCATTTATCTGTTCCTATACATACACCACTATTTCATCTCTTTGTCTGCTTGTCCATCACTTTTCCTGTGTGTATGGTTTGAAGGCCAACTTTCTCCAACATGAAAGCCAGTAATATAACATCTTCGAATTTCTACCTGGATTTATCTCTTTTTAAAATCTTCCCGTGTGTGTGTGTGTGTGTGTGTGTGTGTGTGTGTGTGTGTGTGTAAGTATGCATGTTAGAATGCTTGTGTGAAGATCAAAGGGCAGCTTTTGAGAGTCAGTTCTTTCCTTCTACCATGTAGGGCTTAGGAATCAAACTCAGGTTGTTAGACTTGGCGGCAAGACCCTTTACCTACTAAGCCATCTGGCTGGCTACCTTCTTTCTCTTAAACTTACAAAGTAGCTTATAATTATTTTGGGACTGCTCTTATAAACCAGAATAATCACTCCATTTCAGACATGCTTATTAACATCTTTAATTCCTTTTTACCCAGCTATATGATATTTTTTAAAAAAAAAAAAAAAACTCCTGGGGTTGGAAAGATGGCTTAGCAGTTAAGAGCACATACTACTATTACAGAGGACCCATGTTAGGCAGCTTACAATCATCTGTAACTCCAGCTCCAAAAGCATTAAATGCCTCTTGCTTCCAAGGACACCTGTACTCACATACACATGCCCACATGCAGATATGCACGCATGCACATTTCTTCAAATCTAAAAAAAAGTCCAGAAATTAAGATGTGAAGAGCTTTGGGTTATTATCCTGCCTCCCATATCATCGGTCCATTCATTTATTAATCTATCTTGCTGTTCATCTACCAGTCTCTCTCTTTGATCTTCTATTTGACTATGTATCTATGAACATGTTTGTACATTTATCCAAGTGACTACTTGTACATATATCCATTAAACTACTCATTCACTTCTCCAGTTTTCATTTCTCACCCATAACAGCCATTGATCCTAATTTGACTTACCTGCTCAATAGCCCATTCATTCATGTATCAATATATTCATCTACTCAACCACTCATCTTTGTATGCTGAAGCAAAAACTCACAAAAGTCTAATAAGCAATTTATTAAGGGGTGCAATGAAGAGACAAACTCACAGATACAGAGCAAATCAGAGGCTGCCTTTGTTTATCAGGTCTGTCCAGGGATGAAGAGCACCACAGGTCATCTCTCCACCACCTACCTGCTCCACTCTGACCACCCAAGAGAGTGCAGGAGTAAGGGAGCGCTCGCAACCCTGATCCTCTCCCTCAGCTTTTAAGCTGAGTTGTAGGCAGACAAGACCATGCCCCAGGGCTTGCTGCCCCAAAAGTCATTGGCTAAATGGATCAAAATCCCACCACAGTATGACTTGTTCTGACCATTTGATCAGCCAAACTGTAATCTTTCAAGATCTATCCATACACATATACATATGCACACAAACATGAACACACACACTGGCATATCCCACAGTTTGGACATACTTATCAAAATAAGTCAGTCTATCTGTATCTTTGTTGTTTGTCTTCAACCCTCTTCTTAACCCTATCTCCAAGTGACTTGAAATTCCTGGGGTCTAACCATGGTTCCTGTCCCTGAATCCAATTTGACTGCAAATACTTTGTGCTGACTGGCTGCAACTACCTTCTCTGGATCTTTCTTAGTTCTTAGAGCCCTGACAGTGTTAACTTTGAGTTAATCCTACTCATACCCTGGAATGTGAGCATTTGCGTAGGGATGTATTGGGTTAGAGCTGTGTGTCGTAACAGTTTCTCTATGACTCCCTGCCACTGATTCCATGAAAAGTTTTTTTCATAAAACTTTTATTCCTCACAATTCATGTTATTGTTATTTTTCCCCAAGAAGACAAATGGTACCATAAAATATTTGTGATTTGATGGTTATAAAAGCATTTTGTAAATAGCTGAATAATAAAATGCGGCATTTAAGGATCTCAGAAGTTGCCATTATGTAAGGAAAAACAAAATAAATATAGCTAATTTTATTTTTAACAACAAGTTTTGTTCTCCCTCAGCCATTCTCCCCCAAGGTGCTATTAATAAGGAAAAAAAAGCGTGCACTGCTGATATAAAAGCGTAAACAGTGGCAGTAACTATAAAACCACCACTCCCAAGCACAACTGTAATTCACAGTTGTCAAAACTGCTAATGGTCTCCCCACAGGCTGGGACATAGATAAGGTGGGCTGTGGTTACGCAAAGACCCAGCACGCAACCAAAATGCCACCGCCTGCTCGACTGCTCAGACGAGCACACCAGAATTCAAATGAAAGGAAATAATGTGATTATGGAGGTAACTGCTCCTGTTTATTTTTTAAAGATAAAGCAGGGACTAGGAGTATGGCTCAGTCTGTAAAGCAAGAACTTTACGGACTGAGTAAAGTGTAAGTTATTGAAACTGGATCCCATGCACCCATGAAAAAAGCTGAACACAGCACATCTTAGAGTCGGGGAGACCAAATCAAGAGGCTCTATGGTGTTCACTACCAGATAGTCGAGACAGATAGTTTCAGTGAAAGACCTGATCTCACATAATGATGATGATGGTGATGGTGCAGAGAAAGACAAGTAAGACATCCAACGTCAACCTCTGACTGTCACATAAAACACATGCATGCACCCTCAAGTACATGTGCACAAACATATACTACATAATGCACGGGAACCTGCCTGCACACGTGTATACATACAGAACACACACACATAAATAATTCAGACTGTGGTATTTATTACTTGGTTAATAATAAATTACTAGCCATATGCCATATGACTGACCATGTCAAAACATGATCACTGAGAAATGTGGCTAAATGATTTTATTTGGTTTAAATGGCTTAAAGCCATTCAGCTATCATGGGCACGAGCATTCACCCCAGTATGAGATTACTTGGACGTGCACGCAGAAGAGTCTTAGCTTGATTCCTCCTAACATTGGTCCCCATTCATATTTCTCTAGGTGCTATAAGGACATCTTTCATGGCTGCTATCACACTTCAAAATTGCAATAACTACCCAGACCTGTTAGGTGTTCTAGAGTCAACTGCCTGCCCAGGATTTGCCTCAGCTGAGTCTTCAGCTGATACTTTAGTAACTCTAAACTATGTGTGTATGTGTGTGTGTGTGTGTGTGTGTGTGTGTGTGTGTGCAAGGGTGAAGGTCAGAGGAGGTGATTAAGTCCTTGCTCTGCTGCTTTACTCCCTGGAGACAGGATCTCTCGCTGAACCTGGAGCTGGGCTGGTAGCCAGAAAGCCCCAGCAATCATCGTGTTTCCATAACCCCGCCCCATGGTGTTGTGGTTATATTCCCTGGCCTTGCCTGGATTTTTTTTTAAAAAATATTTATTTATTTATTATGTATACAATATTCTGCCTGAAGGTCAGAAGAGGACACCAGACCCCATTACAGATGGTTGTGAGCCACCATGTGGTCGCTGGGAATTGAACTCAGGACCTTTGGAAGAACAGGCAATGCTCTTAACCTCTGAGCCATCTCTCCAGCCCCCATGCCTGGATTTTTATGTGGGTGCTGAGGCAAAGCATGGGTCCTCATGCTTGTTTAGTAAATGCTCATAGCCACTAAGTCTTCACCCAGCCCCTCAAACTTTCGTATACATCTAAGTCAAGTCTACTGAATCGGAGCTCACATCTTGAGGAGCATGTCCTTCAATTTAGCCAGTTAAGTTGTGGCTGTCCCTATTTTCAGATTAGTGTTACATATATGCATTAATCAGAGTTCTTCAGGTAAACAGACAAATAGAATGCACATGAGGAGAGAGAGACAGAGACAGAGACACAGAGAGAGAGAGAACAGAAATCAGTTTACTTTCTCGAAAAAACCAAAAATAAAAAATAAAAAAAAAAATCAGTTTACTTGATTTTGGTGGCCCAAAAGTTCCATTACCTACTATCTGTAAGATAGAAACCCAGAAAAATCCAATGTTGAAATTCAATCTGAGTTCAAAGGCCTGAGAACCATGGAGCTGTGGAGGTGACTCTGAAACCAAGCCCGAAGGCTGAAAATCAAGGCGGATGTAGAAGAGGGTGTGGTTTTGAGTCCTTGCCCTAGTTTGCCTCCCTGTTGCTGTGATAAAACACTGGCCAAAGGCAGGAGGAAAAGGTTTGCTTGGCCTATCCGTTACAGTCCACCACAGAGGGAAGCCAAGGCAGGAAACCAGAGGCAGAAACTGAAACACTGCTTACTGGTTTGGTTTCCACGTCCCAATCCCTAATGAAGAAAATGCCCGCCCCCCCAATTGCCTCTAGGCCAATCTGATGGAGACATTTTTTTCTCAGTTAGGGTTCCCTCTTGTCAGATGACTGTAGCTGCCCTCAAGTTGACAGAAAACTAGCCAGCACAGTTTGGAAGCAGGAGACAATGGGTGTTCTAGCTCATCCACAGAGAGGATTTATGCATTCCAACCTCTTGCTTTTCTCTGACGGGCCCTCTAAGGATGGAACCAATAAGATGCTCACCAAACATTGGTAAAAGACATATCTCTCCTACAGTCTTATTTAAAAACTAATGTCTTATCAACACCCTTTCAACAGGCACACTTAGTAATAAGATTTGTGGGAGTGTGTATTTATGTGTGTGGTGTATGCATATGAGTGCACATGTATGTGCAGATGTTTTGGGGTATGTTCAGATGAGTTTTGGTACATGCATCTGTGCATTCCCATATGGAGGTCAGAGGTTAACATCAGATGTTTTCTCTATCTCTTTCCACCTTATCTTTTAAGATAAGGTCTCACCAGGCAGTGGTGGTGCAAGCCTTTAATCCCAGCACTCAGGAGACAGAGGCAGGCAGACCTCTGAGTTTGAGGCCAGCCTGGTTGCTGGGGAATATTATTTTCAGGTGTGTGACTTTTATTTATGCCGCATTTGTTTAACTCTGTGAAGTTGTGGTTCTTTGCCTGTCTGAAACACCTGACAGTTCTAATAAAGAGATGAATGGCCAATAGCTAGGCAGGAGCAAGGATAGGCGGGGCTGGAAGACAGAGAGTATAAATAGAAGGAGAAATCTGGAAGAGGAAAAGGAGGATGTTAGGGACCAGTCATTCAGTCAGCCATGGAGTAAGAGGGATAGTAAGATATACAGAAGTAAGAAAAGGAAAAAGCCCAGAGGCAAAAGGTAGTCGGGATAATTTAAGTTAGGAAAGCAGACTAGAAAGAAGCCAAGCTAAAGCCAGGCATTAATAAGTAAGAATAAGTCTTCATGTGTGATTTATTTGGAAGCTGTGTCCTGTGCCCTCTCCCTGCAAAAGTCAAAAGAATAAAACATCCAACAACACCTGCTTTACAGAGCAAGTTCCAGGCCAGGCTCCAAAGCTACAGAGAAACACTGTCTCAACTCCTCGCCCGCCCCCCCCCCCCCCAAAAAAATAGGATCTCCCAGTGAACCTGTAGTTCATGGATTGACTAGACCAGCTGGCCAGCAAGCCCCCAGCATGGAGATCAATTGCCTAGATCAGCTGACCAGTGAGTCTGTAGCCCTTTCCTGTTTCTGCCTTCTAGCATTGGGCTTATAGGCGCTCGACAGCCACACCCGACTTTCTTAGTGAGTGCTAGGGATCCAAACTAAAAGTTTTCATGCTTGTGAAGAAAGCATTTTATCACTGAGCCACAGAAATTATCTTTTACATTGACTGTTGAGCCATCCCTGAGCCCAGTCAAGTAAACAAACAAGTTAGTCATTACACCTGGTCTATGTATGGTCGTCATTTTATCCTTTTTCTTTCCTAGTGTCTGTGTTGCCTTTTCTTATCCTTCTGTGAAATCTTGGCCTTAATTTTGCTACAATACCTTCAATAGGAGCTCAGGGGAGCCTAGAACCCTAGATTGAACTGATGTGGATATGGCAGCTACAGGTTCTCTTTAGCACCAGGGCCAAAGGCTGGTAGACTGGGAGAGGGAAAGTTCTAGAGTCTTCCTTTCAGTGATGTGCCTCAGTTTTACCTACTATAAAATGAAGACAATTTTTTTTGTAAGAATTAAATATATTAATACATGTAAATGAGTTAGAATGGTATATGGTACATATTAAATGCTCAATAAACTCTATAGCTGTCAACATGACGGCCTATATTTTACTTCCAACTTTATTTTCTTTTAGGGTGTATCTCTGGAAGATGCAAAAGAAATGGAGGAAAATTCCCATGAATTCAGAATTTTACGTACAGTAATGAAACCGTAAGATTTGGGGCTGGAAAGACTTGGGCTGGGAGTTGGCTCAGCAATTGCTACTCTTCCAGAGTACCTGAGTTAGATTTCCAGCACCCAAGTGACTTACAACCTCCTGTAATTCAAGTTTCAGAAGATTCAACACCCTCTTTGGCCTCTGAGGGTACCTGCATACACATGACATGCATACACATACACGAACATTTTTGAGAAAAGAGAAAGAACAAAAGAATCATTTTAAAATGCAATCGGGCCAGGCAGTGGTGGCGCACGCCTTTAATCCCAGCACTCAGGAGGCGGTGGTAGCACATGCCTTTAATCCCAGCACTCAGGAGGCAGAGGTGGCGCACACTTTTAATCCTAGCACTCGGGAGGCAGAGGCAGGCAGATCTCTGTGAGTTCGAGACCAGCCTGGTCTACAGAGCTAGTTCCAGGACAGGTTCCAAAGCTACAGAGAAACCCTGTCTCGAAAAAAAAAAAAAAAAAGGAATCAGAGAAATACAACTTTCTGTCATCAATCTGATTCAAATTGCTGCTGGTTGGTCTAGATTGTCTGCTATTGCTAGGTTTGCTGAGTGGGCCTGAAATATGCAACACCTTAAAATATCTGGATTCAGGCCTCATAGTAAGACAACACAATTTTAGGCAAGCTTGTTATATGAGTATGATTTACATTAAAATAAGTAAAATTATGACCCTCACGTATATCATCAAATACTAAACATATTAGTTTCCTGTTGCACAGTAAATTGTCTCAAAGTTTGGTGGTTTAAAATAGCAGCAAACATTTATTCTCTCACACAGTTTCTGTAGGTCAAAAATTTGAAGATGGCTCAGTTGGGTACCTAAGAAATCTCTCATGTCCTTCTAGTAATGATGTTGTTTAGGGGGTGTCGTATTTCATCTGAAGCTTTGGCTCAGTATGGAAGGTCTGCTTCCAAGACAGCTCTCTCACATGCCCATTGTCAAGAGGTCTCATGTCTCACAGACCACTCCTAGGACTAAGCATCCTGATGGTATGGCTACTCCCATTGCAAAGGATTCCAAGAAGGAAGTGCTACAGTATCATTTCTGAGCTAGCCCTAGAAGACACACTGTCATTTCAGCAATATCCTACTGTTTGCCCATCTAATCGTACTTGTTACATGAAAATACAATGTAGCAAGCTTTCTTTTTGGCCACTAAGCGGCTCCCAAATCTGACATGGAAATTTGTTACTAGTTATGAATGCTCGGCCTTATGCTTGTCCTGCTAGCTCTTAACTTAAATGAAAACATTTCTCTTCATCGACGTTTTGCCTCAGGGCTTTTTTCCCTTTCTTTCATTCTGTATTTCCTACTTTCCTGCTTCCTCTGTGTGTGTCTGTCTGGCAGCTGGCTGGCTGGCTGGCCCCAGCATCTTCCTCTTTTTCTCGCTCACTCTCTTCCTTTCTTCTCCCCTGAGCCTAGATTCCTCCTCCTGCTTATTCAGTTCTGCCCACCAGCCCTGCCTATCCCTCCTCTGCCTGCTATTGGCCATTTAGCTTTTTATTAGACCAATCAGGTGCCCTAGGTAGGCCAGGTAAAACAGCATCACATCTTTCATAATTAACCAAATGCAACACATCTTTACATCAGTAAACAAATGTAGCATTAAAAAATGTAATACACCTTTATACAGTTAAAGTAATATGCTGCAGCATAAACAAATGTAACACACTTTTGCCAAGTTAAAGTGATATTCCACAACAAGACAATATAGAGTCAAATGGCAGTAGGCAGATACTTGGGGAGACATCCTGAAGAATAGCTACCACACTTCAGCAAAAAACATGAAAACAAATTCATTATTTTTCAAAGAAACTGCAGTGTGTTTTTCTTAGATGTAAAACAGTGTTACTTCTCTTATTGTACATTTGCAGATGGTGGCCTCTCTAAACTGGCCAGCAGTACCTAAGATAGAATTGCACACATAAGGGAAAGGACTCCATGGCAGCTTGAGGCTTAGCTAAAAAGTTTCAGCTTAAGCAAAATTTTTTATGACTAAAATGGTCTAGCTGTTGCTGCAGGAATGTGTGCCACTGAGTGAGGATATCAAGGATTTATGAGGCTGTTTCAGGGTAAGGTGACCAGAGTTTTTAAAGATTCCTGCTCAAGAACATTTGAGGTGTGATTTTTCCATAAATCATAGCTACCAGGAGTGCTCATAGTTATTTCTATATGTAAATATATAATGAATAGAATGAATCAAGATGTTAGCAGTGTTAGTCAGACATGAATATGAGCTCGTAGGCACTTTAAGAGTTAACCCAATCAGATTGCTACATCAGGAATCGGGGGAGGCTGCGAGTCTACAGAATGTACCAGAAGAGAAGGGAGGTCTCCCAGGCCCAAAGCAAGATCAGTGACATCAGTCTAATCAATGTAATTTGTATGTTTCAAAATGACCTAGGCAGTGAAGAGGGCGCATAGGGAAATGGAGCAGAGGACAGGATGTAACTGTAATGTAGCAATAAATAGTGAGCAGATACCATGTGCTAAACACTGTGTGTGAATCACTCAATCTACACAACTCTAATAGTTGGAATAAAATATGTGAAGTAAGTGATATTTCTTAAGGTAGCAGAACTTGGATTTCAATGAAATAAGGAGCATTACAGAGCCTGTAGGGTTAATGTTCTTTTCTAGTTCTGTCCTAGGGAGTGGTAGTTCTGGCAGGAGGATCCCTCAGTGGCAGATTGAGCCTCAGTGATTGCAGCTCCACAATACACATTGGCTACTAGCATCATTTCCGTGGTTCTAGGTTCCGGATTCCAGAAGCCAATTTTAACTCCTTTCCCTTCTAACTCCTCTCCTCATAGAGAGAAAACAAGGTTAACATATGGTAAGATAAGATAGTCCACACTACAGGAATAATTTCCAAAAGACTATATCTATCTATCTATCTATCTATCTATCTATCTATAGTCTTTTGGAAATATATATACTTTTATTTTAAATGCTATTTATAGTATTTAAATATATATTTTATGTATTTAAATAATATATTTAAATACAGAGTCATAAAATATTTCAAACATACAGAGAATAATATGCAAGATTAGCCCAGGCTGAGTGTGGTGGCATGTGTGTATAAGCCTAATATTTGGGAGGTAGAGGCAAGGAGATCAGGTGTTCAAGGCCAGCTCAGCAATGTAGCTAGTTCAAACCCAGCCTGTGTTTGAACAAAAAAAAAACAAAACAAAACAAAACAAAACAAAAGGGTTTGGGATGGTGGATTAGTGTGTAAAGCAGTTGACTTGTAAGCATGAGGACTTGAGTTCAATCTACAGAACCCACTTTTAAAAGCTGGCAGTGGTGGCATGTGTTTGCAATCCCAGCACTGGGGAGGGAGAGACAGTAAGAGCCTTAGGTCTCACTGGCCATCTTGTCTAGTCTAATTAGCTATCTCAAAAGCCAAATAAGAATTTATGTCTTGCCGGGCGGTGGTGGCGCACGCCTTTAATCCCAGCACTCGGGAGGCAGAGGCAGGCCGATCTCTGTGAGTTCGAGGCCAGCCTGGTCTACAAGAGCTAGTTCCAGGACAGGAACCAAAAGCTACGGAGAAACCCTGTCTCGAAAAATAAAAAAAATAAAATAAAATAAAAAAGTATTTATGTCTCAAAGGAGGCAGACTGAATTCTTAAAAGATGATACCCAAGGTTGTTCTGGCTTCCACACATAAAGGTACCCACACATGTATGAACACATGTGTACACTTTTTAGAAGGGGGGGGGTGATAGAGCACTTTAAAAAGGTAATAGAACACTTGCCCAGTATGCACAATGTTGTGATCTCAATAGTCAATATTAGAAATGGGAGGGGGTAAGAGTTTATGCAAAACTAAATTTTATTAATATTTGGTTGCGTTTGCTTCAGAGTTTTTCCCAAACTCTGAGAGGTTAAAACATAGGAACTTTATCCAAAGACAGACAGACCTGAAACCAGCACACCTGTGAGTTGCTTGCAATGGGCAGCAGGAGTGGAAATGCCCCTGTGGTCACATTTGCTATTTCCTTGAAGGATAATTAGAGTGCCATCTCTAGCATACTGCAGATCTCACTCGGCTCAAGGGCAATTTTTTTTCTTGTTTCCTTGACCAAAGAAGATCCTTCTAGTACAATCTTACCATCATGTAGCAGCTCTTTGTGATATTTGACTTTCAAGATGTTAAAATCGTTTCTGTGTTTGTTGGACTAATTCCCATCCCTGCGTTGACTGTAGGCTCCACAAGGGCAAGGCATGTACCAAATTTTATTCACTATTGCTCCTCCAGCACCTAGGACAGGGTTTGTCAGTAGTGGGCATTTAAAAACAAACAAGAACTTTCAAAGTACCATATTCAATTTTAAACATCAACGTCTTTAGAATTCCTCTAAGAAATAAAAACATACAAAAATTGAATATGAAAGTCCATAGCAGTATTATTCATAATAGCCACAAAGTAGAAACAATTTAAATGCCCATCATAATGTGTGACTTTTCCTGTAGAATTGTAAAGAAAACAAAAGCCAAAAACCAAAACCAAAACAAAACAAAACTTCAGATAAGTTACCAATGACAAACAAAGCTTCTACCCAAGTCTAGTTTAGTGAACCAGTGCGTTTATTGGGGTTTCTTAGCGGAGCATGAACAACTTAAAAGTGGCTGTATCAGTGAAAAGCCCACTGCGGCATGAGTTAAAAAAAGACATGACATATGCATCCCTTGCTGGACAGGCTGGAGAATCTCTTCTCCCCAGCAATTGTTTATTGCTTGTATAATTTTGGGTAGGTGTCTTGAAAGTTTCAGGAGTCTGAGACTTGTGAGTTTCATTTAATTCATGAGTCTTATGACCTTTGATCCTTCCTCTAAAATGAGATCATTGAACAAAATCGTCATAAGCAGGATTAGTAGTACAGGCCTGTAATCCTAATCCTAGCTACTTGGAAAGCATAAGCAGGGAGATCAAAAGGTTAAGTCGAGTCTGGACTACTGAGTTAGCTGGTGACCAGCCTGGGCAACTTAGTGAATTCACTTTTCAAACTAAAACCATAAAAAGAGGACTGGGGGTAAATCTCCATGGTAGAACACTTGCCTAACATGTACAAAACCCTGGGGTTGATCCTCTTATGCTGCTAAATAAGTAAATAAATACCCACCATTTAGTGAATGTATGAACAAAAAGTGGCATATTCGTTATGAAGGTTAGTCTCCATGGTCAACTGACATTATCTAAAATCAACAGGAAAGAGAGTGTAAATGATGGATTCTCTAGACTAGGTTGACCCGCAGGCAGGTCTTTAGGGGATCACCTCGAGTATGTAAATCAATATTGGAAGACATGCCTGTTGTGGGCGACACTATTCCCTAGGCAGCGGAACTCAAGAGTGTGGACCACATGAGCTGAGAATAAGCACTACTATACTCATTGTTCTGTTTCTGATTATAAATGTATGGATCAACTCCTTCAGGCTCCTGCCACTGTGATTCCCCTGTTGTAAACCTGGAACTGTGGCCTAAAATAACCCCTCTTTACCCTAAGTTGTTTTTGATAAGAGTATTTTATCACAGCAACCCCAAAAGAAACCATGATGCCCATACAATAGAATGTTGCCCACCAATGAAGAAACAATGAATTAACAAAACACTCTACAGTATAGACGAGCCATCATATTTCATGTTATATGAAATATGCCAGACATGAAATACTACATATAGGAGTAGAAAGTAAATCAATGGCTGCGTGTGACAATGAGGATCAACTGCAAATGGGGCTTTGGCGGGTGATGTAAATATTCTAAATCTGAATTATGGGACGGCTGCTTGACTGTATAGATTTACTAAACACCATCAAACTGTGCACTTTTTTCAGCAGCAAATTATACAGTATTGAATTTTGTACCACAATAAAGTGGCTAAAACGGTTTTAGAAAATCAATCTCCTTACTTAGACATTTTATCCAAGAGTACGCTCTGTGGAACGTTACCTTTGTGGGACATCGACCTAATTCTGCTAGTTGAGTCTATCAGCTCTTTAGTGATAGATCCAATTTTTTAACTTGACACACAGAAAAGAAAATATCATATTTCCCAGCCTCCTTTGTGCTTTGGAAAAAAATCTGTGCAAGCAAGTTAAGGCCCAAACAAATGCAAGTGAGTGTGATGGACAGTATTTTCAGAGAGGCTGTTGAAAAAGCCCCACTCTTTACATTTTACCATCTCCTTTTTCCTTCTGTAGACATCAATAGTCATCCTGGAATGGGAAGTGAAGAGTTAAAGTTAAAAAAGGTAAAGCAAAAGTCTTGAAGCCTGGTTTTCACTGTACCATGCTACTATCGGACTGCTTGCCTGTGCTCTGTGGTTCTTACACAAGAAGAAACTAATTTTAGCAGTATTAGTTCTCTGCAGCCATTTCTTTTATTTTTAGAGTTATTTCTTAA
This sequence comes from Microtus oregoni, assembly GCF_018167655.1. Lineage (NCBI taxonomy): Eukaryota > Metazoa > Chordata > Mammalia > Rodentia > Cricetidae > Microtus > Microtus oregoni. The sequence continues at coordinate 8,777,768 of NW_024543079.1, forward strand.
AGTTTTAATTATGCGTTTGAATGCAAGTACGTCAGTGTCCATAAACATTAGATTTCCCTGGAGCTGCAGCTACAGGTGGTTGTGAGCTACTTAAAGTGAGTGCTCAAAACTGAACTCAGATCTTCTGAAAGGACATTAAGTGCTCTCAAGCACTAAGTCATCTCTCCAGCACTCCTTTGAAGCCATCTTTATTGTGTGTAGCCACATTTAACCCTAAGTGATATCAGTTGTAGTAGCTGTGAAATGAGAAAAGAGTTCTGTGGTCAAATATTTTTTTTAAGAATTATTAAAGTTTTATACACTTTAATAGTGCAAGGTCAGTTGAGCATTTGTGGGTATGCTTATTATGTAGTTCCCAAGAAAATGCCCCCAAAAGGTTACAGGATACACAAATTCTGAAAAATACTCATCCCAAAGCACTTGGTTGGGCATCTTATGTAACTGGAGGCTGCTCTTTCATTTCCTGCCTGCCCAGTCCCAAGCAATAACACAGAAATATATTAATTACAAACTGTTTGGCCTATTAGCTCAGGCTTATTATTAACTAGCTTTTACAATTTAAATTAACCCATTTCTATTATTCTATATCTTACCATAAGCTTTCTGGTATGTTACCTCAAATCTTGCTTCTCCAGTGACTGATTGCCTCTCTCTTGACTCTGCCTTCGTTTTCTCTCTCTTGTAGCAGGAGAGAGTCCTTGTTTGTCCTAGCCACCCAGAACTGAAATAATCACACAGAGATTATATTATTTAAATCATTAGCCCATTAGCTCTAGCTTCTTATTGGCTAACTCTTACATATTAATTTAACCCATTTATATTAATCTGTGTATCGTCATGTGGCTGTGGCTTACCAGCTAAAATTCAGGCATCTGTCTCAGGCAGGGCTACATGGTTTCTCTCTAACTCTGCTCTTCTTTCTCCCAGCATTCAGTCTTGTCCTCTCTGCCTAGCTCTGCTTCACCCCTTCCTGCTCTGCCATAGGCTCAAAGCAGTACTTTATTCATTAATGGTAATCACAGAATGCAGAGGGAAATCCCACATCATTCTCTCTCTGCTTGGATTTTCCACCTATCTATATTTTATCTTGCCACAGGCCAAAGCAGTTTCTTTATTAACCAATAGTAATAAAACACATTCACAGCATACATCATTCCCCCTTTTCTTTATAATTAAAAGGGAAGGTTTTAACAACTTAGTAAAATTACATATAAAAACAGTTATCAAGCAAAAATTGCAATTATAATATTTAGTATATTTGTATTTGGCAAAGTCAGAGAAAATACCCTATCATCTATCTATCTTGGTGAGTCTAATGTTTTATATCTAATTTATCTTTTATCATAACTGAGGAGAACTATAATTATAACTATCTCATCTTCAGCTCCATCAAAGACCCCAGATAATAATGCTGTGGGATAAAGCTCTTGTACACTGTAAAGATTTTTTACTTGTATTTGTTTAATAAAATGTAGATTGACCAATAGCCACTCAGAAAGTACAAGTAGGGTGATCAGACTAGGAGAATTCTGGGAAGAGGAAAGGCAGAGATGCAGTCACCAGCAAGATGCAGAGGAAGCAAGATGAGAATGCCTTACTGAAAAAAGGTACCAAACCACATAGCTAAACATAGATAAAAATTATGGGTAAATTGTAAGAGCTAGTTAGTAATAAGCCCGAGCTGATGGTCCAAAAAGTTTATAATTAATATAAGCCTTGTGTGTTTCTTTTGGACTGAACAACTGTGGGACTGGGTAGGTCAGAAACTTCTGTCTACAGTCTCATGCAGTGAGTGATTTGGAAAAATGGTAAGTGTTGTTTTAAAAACTTGTAATTTTGGCTCTTCTTTTCTAATCCTTTCTTTTTCTAGGCAGCTAATGAGATCACCCTTAAATGTAAGTGTGACCAAACGACATCTTAATTTAAAATGCTTGAAGAATTCCTAAAGGATAAATTTTATACTTTCTTTTACTATGCTTCAAAAGTTTATTTCCATTTACTACAAAGTAAGAACTCATATTCCACTAAAATTAAATACACACAAATAGAAAGTTCTGCAGAATGTGAAACTAATATTTCACATTAGAATATTTGCTAGGACTACGTCTCTTTCCGTGCTTACAGGTCAGACCAGTACTTCAAGCATTTTCATGTTCTACCACTGTGCAATCCCATCTTGGGGCCTACTTCACAGGATGGGTTCCTGGAAAAACCCAGTCCCAGGTGAGGCTATGGCAGCTCAAAAATTTCCTTTGTTACTTGTTGCTGTTGACCTTGAGTACATTTGATTGTTTTTTTTTTGTTTGTTTGTTTTTATTTTTCTTAACGTGACACAAGCCAGGATCACTGGGGAAGAAGGAACCTCAAGTGAGGAAATGCTTTCATTAGATTGCCCTGTAGACAAGCCTATGGGGGCATTTTCTTGAATGACAATTGATGTGGAAATACCCAGTCCACGGTGGGCAATGCCATCCCTGAGCAAGCCAAGAGGAGCAAGCCAGTCAGCAGGGGTCCTTTATGGTCTCTGCTTCAGTTTCTGCCGCTCGATTCTTGCCTTGAGTTTTTGCCCTAACTCTTACTCCCCAAGTTGCTTTTGGTCACAGTGTCTTATCACGGGAAACTTATTTTTTCCCTTTAAATAAATATTTTAATTTATTCTTTGATAATTTCATATGCATATATGATTTTTTTTATCATACCCCCCCTCACCAGGTTTTTTTTTTTTTTTTTTTTTTGGATTTTTCGAGACAGGGTTTCTCCGTAGCTTTTTTGGTTCCTGTCCTGGAACTAGCTCTTGTAGACCAGGCTGGCCTCGAACTCACAGAGATCCGCCTGCCTCCGCCTCCCGAGTGCTGGGAATAAAGGCGTGCGCCACCACCGCCCGGCACCAGGTTTCCTTTTTATGATCCAGTCTTTGCCCTCTCTCTAGCTTCACTTTGACCATCTCCCTCTTACATCATGGCCCTTACCAGCGCCGAGACCCAACGATGTTTTCCCTAATCTCTCTATCTCTGCACATGTCACTCACTCTTCCTGGACCACTTTCTACCTGCTACATTGCCTCCTGTTTGATCACGGAGCCTTGCAGACCAGACTCAACACATTCATTCATACTTTGAGCAATGCCTGCTATGTACCAGACACTGCACTAGCACTCGAGTTTACAAACATGGAAGGACAGAGAATTCAATGGCATCGGACAAGTCCTGTGTTAGTCAGGGTGCGCAACTGGATGCAACAATCAACCTGCGTATCTCAGCCACTTGACACTGTTTGTTTGTTGCCCATCCAGTGCAAGTAAACACAGGGGTTCTGCTCTTTGATGTCAATCAGGAGCCCAGACTCACACGAGTGCCATCTCCTGGTTCTCCTCTGGATAATGGTGCTTATGATCAGCAGACAAGGGAAGGCAGTGAGCTTGGCAGAGTAGCAGGAGTGTTTAGGAGGTGCCCAGAAATGATAGAACTCCATCGCCTGCTTGTAGAGTTACTATCAGAAACTTCTAGCAGTGCAGGTAGCCCGAGGCTACCCTTTGGTGTTTTAATACATTGTCTTTCCTCCTAGAACATTCTGGAAATGGGGGCATTACTACAGAATTCTTTTATCTCTGGTCTCATCTTTGCATTAGGCCTTTGTAGCATCATGACATCACCTGAGTCTTCTCGCAGTTGCTGTGGCAAGCAGCTCTGCGTGGGGTCCTTCTGACTTCACACAAACAGATCCTGATAGTGCTTTGGTTCATGGCCCTCTTTCCAGGGTCCCTGTTGCCCCTGTGTTTGGGGACTCCACAGAAGCTTGTGTGGCATCTAGTCATAAATAACTGGTGTGAATCCCTGCCCAATGAAAGATGAGCTGTGAGTCAACTTCCTTCCTTTCCCTGTCTTATGGGCAATACTGAGACTCATGTTATATGGCTTCCAAGAGAATTATCCCTGAGCAGAAGCCATCAGCCACAGTTAGAGCAGGCCAAACGAATAGTTATTTTGGAATTTGCTTTTCATCCATCCCTTACACTTATTCCTCTCTATAGTACAGTATAGTACAGTAGTATTCTTCTTTTGGACGGAACTCAGCAAAGAGCTCAGTACTGCTTCATAGGCCCTTAGCTGCTCTGAAAATGCTTAAGAGCCAGGTTCCACTAACCCTTCTCAGTTCAGCAGGCCTAGTCTTTCAAGACTAAGCCTGAAGTTTCTTGTCTTCTGAATGTAGCCTCAGGCACTTCCTTTGCTTTCTACTGTTGTGAATCCATCATGGACTCCTATTGATTCCTGGCCTTACCACCTAACATTGAGCCTTTGTGTCTTATGCTATTGACTTTCCTCAAAGCTCGAGAATGGCAATTACTATCAAGTCTTCCTTTTCTCTCTGCCCAGCTCCTGCCCTTCCCTGGGTTCTCTTTTGCCTTTGTGCCTTGGCATATAAGTGCTGCTCCCTCTGTCCAATTATTATTTCGCTCAGCCTCACCCCAGGAATGACAAATTCATAGATGTCAGTCCCTTGAGTACTGTTGAGAGCTGCAGAACCCTTGATCCTTGTACTTGGGCTGAAGGGGTCCTACTACCAGCTTCCTGGTCCTTTAGTTGTTTGCAGCAGTTGGCTTAGAAGGTAAATAAGCTATCCACTTCTTAAGAGGCCAGAACGAGGACAGTTAGTTACCAGTATACTCACTCACAATCTTGGCAGGATTGGCGGTCCTAGAGATGTATGTTTCTCTTCTCTGCCTTGTCCCAAATTAGACTACAAGTTCCTATGAGACAGGAACGTTGTCGGCCTTAATACTTTGTCTTTGTATCCAAAATAATACCCATGACAGAGCTTGTACTTAACATCTCAGGACAGGGAAAGAGAAGGAAGCATGGGCTGTGAGACATCTTGGCCATCCTTGAAATGAATGAAAGGAAGGTGCCAGGTGAGCCAGCTACGTGATGTGGGGTTGTTGCCTGTGCATTTTCAAGCTGGACAAACCTCTGGGACCAAACAAGAAATGAAGTCTTTTACTTAGCATAACTATTGCTGTGATGAAAACCAGACTAAAATCAACTTGAGGAGAAAAGGGTTATATTCCATATAACCGTTCATCTTCAAAAGCCGTGAGGGTAGGAACTCACACAGGGGAGGAATCTGGAGGAAGGAGCTGATACAGAGACTATGGACTGCTTACTGGCTTGCTCCTCATGGCTTGCTCAGCCTGCTTTCTTATAGAACCCAGGGCCATCAGCCGAAAGTTGGCACTGCACACTCTCCCACTAACCACTAGTTGAGAAAACGGCCTACAGGCTTGCCTACAACCGGATCTTATGGAGACATTTTCTCAGCCGAGGCTTCCTCCTCCAAGGACTCTAGTTTGTATCAAATTGACATAAAACTAGCCAGGACAAGAAGTAAGACTCAGAAGAGGATTAGGGACACAGATGAAAGATAGAGGAAAACTGGGATCTCTGGGAAGCTAAAAATACTCTGGGAGGGAGGAGAGCGGTACAGAAAAGCTCTGTTAACCAGGTGTGACTACCCTTGACACACTCAAACCATACTCATCTTAAACACTTCTCACAAACTGCTCCTGGAATCATCAGACTTAGATCATTCCTGCTTTAATTAAGGTAAAATGAACTTCTAAAGTCAGAGTTCAACCAGTCTTTGGTGGGGTCCCCACCCTCCTTAATTATGCACTGGGGAAACACTCCAGATGGGGCTGCAGTGAAGAGGAAAGGTGATCACTGGGTCCCAGGCTGGGAAGGACGCTTTGAGGGTTTTTCAGCTAGGCAGGGTAAGCTCCAGATCCCTCCGGCCCTAACTGCTCCTCCCCATCTCTGGTCTGATTTCCTTCCTCCCTCCGTCTGTTTTCTTACAGCATTCATCACTTCCTTCCCCTGTATTCATTTATTTACTTTATTTATTGCCTTTCTTTTGCCTGTTCGGTGAGACCAGAGGGCTTTGTCCTATTGACCGCTATATCTTACGTCTCAGATCAATGTCGGGTATTTAGTGGGCACTTAAAAATTAGTTGCTAAAAAAACGAATTACCGAAGATAACAACTGGTTGACTCTCTGCCATATGCTAGGCCCTGTCCTTGAGGATGCTACAAGGATGGTAACGGAGACAGGCCCGAAAATAAACACACCATGGCTCGACTCCTGATTTTACTGAAGCATATCCAATGCGCTTCAGGATCCTCAGGGCTGGAAAACTCCCGGGGTGTGCAGGGCCCTGGGAAGAAGCTCCTTGTGTGCTAGAGAGCCAGGCGGAGCGGGCAGGAGAAGCAGCTGGAGATAGACGATCCGGCTCCTCGCTTCCTTTGGCCTCTCAGCATCTTCTTTTCCTGTCCGCTGGAATCCTTTGCTCTCTACGCTTGAGTGTACAGGAGCTGGGCATCAGCGGGATGCTCCCGTCGTGGGACCCTCCAGTATATCCTCTCCCTTCCCAGGAGAGCCAGCCCCAGGTTTTCCAGCTCGCTTGTCCACTACCTGCAAGACCTCCAACAGCAGGTTGAGCCCTGGCGGCTCGCCAGCAAGCCAGCGCCCCGGTCCCCGCCCCCTGCCTGCAAGCTGAGGAGTGCAGCAACCCGCCCCGCCCCCTCCGCCCGCGGGACCCCCAACCCCGCCCCGCCCCCGCGGCCCGACCGCTTCGTTCCGGGGGGCGGGGCCGCGAGCTGCGCTGTCTGCAAGGCGGGGAGAGCCAGGGTAGGAGGCGGGGCGGCGTCGGCATCGGCCAATCAGCGCCGCGATCACATCCATGCAAATACGAGCACAATGGAGCGAGCCCATCACTCGCTCCTGCAAGCAAGCTTGAAACGGGTTTCAGTCTGAGCGGCAGCCCAGAGGACCAATAATTCTATGTTTTGAGCCAGCGAAGCCCAATGGCGTGGCGGGGAAGGCGGGCCTGAGCTGGGTTAGGGTGTCCTTGCAGGGTGTCTGAGCTAAACTTCACCAAATAATAGCTGTTTGTATTTTGGCTGCTGCAGGAGCCATTTTAGGTAAGTTCTTCTCTTAACTTTTTATTTTCCTGCCTGGCCCCACCAGGCTGGTCTTGCCCGCGGGGACCCTGTCTCCATCCCGCTGGCAGGGATGGGGCTGCCCTATGAATGGACCGGGGTTGAGGGGCCGCGGCGGCGCGAGGCCCGGCCGGGCAGGGGTCCGAGCGCGGCCGGCGGGCGCGCGGCCAGGCCGAGGGCCCCGGGGCCTGAGGCGAGGGGCTTGGCGTCCTCCCTGCCAGGCTGCCGCGCGCTCCGGCCGCCCTCCGTCCTTGGGAGAGCGCCCCTGCGGGCCGCGCGCCCAGCTTCGGGGGTCCCGCTTCAGACCCCGAGCGCGGGCCTTTGCGGTGGGGCGGGGCCTGCCAAGGCTTCCCGGGGGACCCCAGCGGCCCGCGGCGCGTGAGGGCCGCCCCCGCGTCCGCCAGTGGCTGCTTCCCCCGCGGAGAAGTTGCTCCGCTCCGAGTCCTGCGTCTGTTTGCAGGGGTGAAGGAGGGTGGGCCGGTGCCAGGCTGCTGCTCCGGGAGGGGGCGGGGGCCCCGGCGCGTCCCCGGGTCGCGCGCCCCTCCCGCCGGCTCCTCACGCACTAGCGCGCACTCGCCCCGAAAATTGGAGCCCTGAAGACTCCAAGCCACCAAGCCACCCCGCTGCCAAGTTTGGTGCGTTATTAGATTGCATGTTAGAGCTTGCAAAGAAAAGGAGGGGGTTGGGGAGGAAAGGAAAATAGAAACGGAATCTGTCCCCTTCAGGTATTTTTTCTTTTCTATTGAGAAGTAACGGAGAATGTCCTTCCTAAAAATTTCAGGGACCATGCCTGTCAGATGTGCAGAGGGCTTGGCAGCTCCTTGGGGTTTAAAACGAGGTTATTAGGAAATCCCCGCACTAGTGAGAGATAATTGAAATGTGAGTTTGTTTGCAGCTTCAGTTTTATTTGATCCAATTAAAAATGCATAAGCAAGCACTTTATATTTGTGTACACAGAGTATTCCTGGTTTCAGTTATGACTAATATGACTGTGGTTTCACGAGTGTGGGATCTAATAAGGCAGTATAATTCAATTTTCAACTCTTAGGCCCGTGTTCTCCAAATTAGGCTTTATAGACCATTAGTAATCTGGCTAAGGTTTCTAGTGAATCCCTGGCATCTCTGAGCATCTTTCTCTAGGGCTGTGTGTTCCTTATCCTCCACCCTTTACAAAACTTGTTCATTTCTGCTGCAACAGATCCCTGAACAGAGAAAATAGATATTTTAAATATTGACAGCTTTTAGAGTGTTTGAAATATTTTGCCTAGGATTTGATTATTTCCCAAGTGATATATAAGAATATCATGCCAATAGACCCCCATATTGGCACACTCCATGGAGATCTGCTTCTGGTGCTTTTGGAGAAGTCTGGACACACACCACTCTGTTCCTAGAGCTACAAATGCTCAACTTACTGTGATGGGGTGAGTGGGTCTGTCCCATTGGCTGTGCGTGGCACAGTAGCTTAGCCGGAAGCCAAGTTGGAAGATCAGGTTGGCAACCTCCGAGAGAGTTTTTGTGAACTTTGTGGTTCTCTGGCAACAGAAGGATTTCAGATCTGTGTATGATAAAATGATTAGGCATGAGTTGTCATGTAGCATGCTTTATGCCAACCCTAGCAGGTGGTTTCGCAAAGGCCTGGGAAAATGTGGAGTGGTATGACTTAATTTGGAGCTCTGTCATAGATGGGTTATTAGTTTTTCTGTGTTGAAATGTTTTTCTTGATGAGTGGATTATAAAGCTAACCCGAGGGCTAGGAAGATAGCTCATGGGGTAAACTGCTTGCCGTATTAGCTTTAGGACCTAAATTTGTCTCTGGCCTCCACATGAAAAAATTAAGCATGGTAGCTAGCTCCATAATCTCTGGGGCTTGCTGACCAGCATAGCTGAACTGGTAAGCTCCAGAGAGACTTTGTCTCAAAAAATAAGGGGGCGACATTGAGGAAGAAACGTTGACCTTTGGTCTCCATGTGCACAGGCACACAGAGAAAGTTCAGACGTTGTATAGATCTCTCCCCGCTGTTGCTTTGGAAGCTCCGCTTATAGCAAGAAGTTTGAACTGGTGTCCTGGTGTAGTGAAGTTAGTTTGTGTTTCTGTGATGTTCGGTTCCCTGGAGTCATGGTTTTTATTTTTCTTCGTTTTTCCCATTTAGCATCTACATTATAGCAATGCAAACTGGATATGACTTTACCCCAATTTTCAAATATCTTTCCAATTATTTTTATAGTAACATAGTGAGGAGGCCTTCCTCAGTATATGACTTCAGGCTAGAGGTTGGAGAACCAGTTGAAAGTGGAGTGAACAAATCAGAGTTCGGCCTTCCATTTTAGGAAGATCCACTAGGGAGTTTTTTGTATTTATTGGTATACTTTCTTTATAGCTGTCCCAAGTAGCAAATAATATAATGTAGCAGATTATTTTTCTTTAGGAATGACATTCAATTTATGATTTTGCCAGCTGAATATTACAGAAGATTTATCAGAAACAGTATGCCCTGAGGCCACTATATCTTGGAGGTTTCTTTGGTTTATTTAAGTTTCGAAAACATTTTTGGGTTTCTTGGAAGCATGGCTTAATCCCAAGCCTACCTTGTGGTTATGCCCTCTTGTGTTAAACCATGAGGCTTCGTAACCTTAGATTTCCTTCTGTCGTTGCTTGTGCTCTCCAACTTCCAAGGGAAGTCTGTTGGTAAGGACCAGTGTGTCTCATGTGCGCTTTGAACAGGTTGTAGGATTCAGAGAGTCTTCCTGCAAAAACACCTTTGGTACAGGACAGCGACAGTATTCACATCCCCTGGAGAAATTGCGTCTTTATTCCACTTTCCCCAGTGGTTGCATTGCCTACTGCCAAGCCTACGATAGTTTTATTCTTGATAAATATTTAGAGAGTTTCTTTTACCTCCATCCCTCATAAATGCTGTGATTTAGTTCAAGCAAAAAGCTACAGTGTATTTCATGGGGTTGTCTGCATTCTTCTGTACCGGGTAGTAATACTGCAAACTCTGGAATACATAATAGCTAGGTCTAAGGTGTCTGCTCTTTAAGGATCACTTATTTGAGCAAGCAACAGAGAACCAGCAGGCATTGAATATTTTGTATACCTCTAGGACTCAGCTGGATGCTGGCTGGGGCCATAGGGCTGGAAGGCACTGGTCTATAGCTCAATAGCTCTGTTGCTCTATAGCCACTTCCTGAAGCTGGGCTCCAGTTCAGCAGAACGAAGTAACATGTTCAAGGCCATGAAACTAGAAAAGGGTAGAGGTAAAATTTGAACCCAGATCTTTTACATCCAAGGCAACTCCAAAGATGGTGTTAAACGCTTGAGCGTACCATCTTGGTTTAGTCACATGTTGCAAGGTCAGCGAACATACTTTTCCTAAATATGCATCCAATTTTACTTTTCCATTTCAAGAATTTATTACTTAAGCCGGGCGATGGTGGCGCACGCCTTTAATCCCAGCACTCGGGAGGCAGAGGCAGGCGGATCTCTGTGAGTTCGAGACCAGCCTGGTCTACAGAGCTAGTTCCAGGACAGGCTCCAAAGCCACAGAGAAACCCTGTCTCGAAAAAACAAAAAACAAAACAAAACAAAACAAGAATTTATTACTTAAAGGGGGGAAATACAGTGAAAGCCCAGTCGCCCTCCTTCCCTGTAATACACTCGGGAGTTTAGGAGTAGCCTGCTACACAGTAATCATGACGTGCAGAGGGAGAATGCAGTCGCTTTTCCGTGCCAGAATGTTCTTTTCTTTCGTTTATGTTGTGGAGGCGTTGATACCCTCATGAGAAATTCTACTACTTCCATAAAAGTCCCGAAGGTAGTAAAATAGAGTTATTTTAAAATGTCCATTGCTGCTCCCATCCTGAACTAAATTGTTTGGATAAAACCCAGAGAAAAATATTTTGTGTGTAGTATCTATGTTAGTTTCTATAACTTGTGGTAGAGTCTTGTCCTCCGTATTCTGCATGTCCTTTACCGTTCTTACTCTGTCCTGGGAACTTTAGAATGTGCAAGGGAAATGTGACATGATTCAAGCTCCTTTTGGAAGTTTTAAAACTCTGAACTTTTTCCTCTGTAATCAGGAATGTCTTAAATTTTTTTTTAAAGATTTATTTTATGTATATCAATGTGTACCATGTGAATACCTGGGAGTTAAATAGTTTTGAGCCACCTGTGGGTCCTTCAGGAATCGAATCCAGGCGCTCGTACTCTTCACTGCTGAACCACTGCTCAAGCTTCTGACTTAAAGTGTTTTAATGAGGAAAACCCTGGGTCTTTCAGCAGAATTACATGGGGATGTTATCCATTACTTTAGAACTTAAGACAATATTTGAAAATTTTAAGAGCATTAGGAAGTAGAATATTAGAATCTTTTCAGGATGTGTTTCCAAATATAAATGGCAAGTGATGAATATGTACTTGAGTTTTTATAAATAATTGGAAGGGATATTTCCTTTTCTTGTGCATTTTTTAAGGATTTTATAAGGAGTATTCATCCATCTAGTTTTATAGGTAAAATTTTTATACAATAGTTAAATTTCTAATATATTTTGAATTTTTTGTGTGTTATGTCATCACATATTTATTTATTTAAAAATATATATGTATTTGTTTGGTTTTATTTTTATTTATTTTTGAAACAGTGTCTTAACTGTGTACCCCTAGCTGGCCTGGAACTCACTATGTAGCCCAGGCTGGCCTGAAGTTCACTATGTTGACCAGGCTGGCCTGGAACTCACTAGTAGACCAGGCTAAACTCTGACTCATAGAGATCTGTCTGCCTCTCAACTGCTGAAATTAAAGACACATACACTACCATGCCTAGCTGAAATTTTTTGTTTTTTGAATCCAAAGATTGTTTACGTAGAAGGGCTGACTTCAGGTGGAGAAAAGGTCTTTCTGGTTTGGTTGTAACATTTTCAGTAGTCATTGGTTTGTCTTTTAAGGCCAAAGAATATTGTGCAAATCTCTTGTCATTTGTGGTGCTCATATTATCCCCCACTTTTTCTACCCACATACCAAAAGATTTAAATTAAGACTCATTGATGTAAGTCTCTCCAGAGTAATCATCTTTCGCGAGCAGCCTTAGCTCCACCTGTTGAACATTCACAGGGGTCATTCCTAGACTTCTTCCTCCCTCTGCTCTTCTGGAAGGTGTTCCATGCCCATTCCCCTTTGTAGGGTCTAAGGTTGTGGGAAGTAAGGGGGCAGTTGTAAGACAGCCTTAGAGGGCTCTGGACTTCTCAGTGTCAGATGGGGCTAGTGGGATAGTTGTGGCAAAAGTGCATGACACTTTCACTTTTTTCTTTTTTCCTTATTCATTTTGTTTTTGCTTCATTCCATATATGAGGATTTTCTTTTTCCTGAACCCAAAGTAAATAACCCAGGCCCTTGCCTTTATTCACATATGCTTAAGGAAGGAATGAGCCAAACAGATCCTTATTATAATTAAACAAAATACATGAGCTATGGTAATATCTCAAGACTTGTATGTAGTGTCTTGCAAGTTCTGTGAACATTAAGTGGAGTTTTCTAAAAATGTGACAAGTTGATCATATCAGATTCCATCAAACCAGCTGTTACTGTAGAAAAGTGTCTTGTTTTTAAGGTTCTTGGTTCTTACTGTGTGATTTAATAAATAAAAACAAGTTGATAACAGAAGTCTAGAGCAGTAAGAGACTCCAAAGAGCAGCTCTGGCAAGTCATTGGACTTGGAATTTTCATAGATTTTCTTATAGAAGCTATTTATTAGACTGGAACACAAGTTGAAGAGAAGAATCAGTTTATTTTTCTTGATAGGTTTGGTAAAGGTCACTGATTCCTATAAGGCAGCAGTTCTCAACCTGTGGGTTACAACCCCTCAGGGGTTGAAGGACCCTTTCACAGGGCTTACCTAAGACCATTGGAAAACACTGATAGTTTTATATTACGATTCATAACAGTAGCAAAATTAGTTATGAAGTAGCATCAAAAATAATTTTATGCTTAGGGGTCACCATAACTTGAGGAACTTATTAAAGGGTTGCAGCATTAGGAAGGTTGAGAGCCTCTCCTCTAAGGACTTAATCCTTTCTGGATGTCTATAGTAAAGAAATGTGTGTGCTGTTTGCTTTGGGTTCAAGAAAATAAAGTTCATGTTCTCAGAAGTCCTTTGAAAAATTATGCCTGATAAACTAGGTACATCATAGGTTTTCTTTACTGAAAGAAACTTTACATAATTTAACGGACTCTCTGTTATGACTCCTGTAGTTTGGCTTAACAATTCTTGCAGTGTTAGCAGTCCAAATTCAGCTGTTAGGTTCCTGAGAAAGCATTAGGCCATCATCATTGCTGGTCAGATGACAGGATTAGCTCACACTGTAAATGATGACATCAGTATTGGCTACTGTAAGGTTGCTGTGACAGAGACCAGGCAGAAGTAGATGGGGGGATTTATTCTGGCTTGGTACAGGGGAAGGCATGTTGGTCAAGCTTGGTGGGCAGGTTGTATTTGTGTCAGCAGGTGTGTGAGGGGCGATGTATCCTGGTGTAAGGAAGGAAGCAGAGGGAATCTCTCTGTTGAACTGTGTAGGTCCCCACAACTGCCTACCACCTCCAGCTAGTCTCCACTACCTAAAGATGCCTCATCTCCCAAAGCAATGTCACCATCTAGGGCTCAGCTTTTCTACACAAGTGGTCTATGGGGACAGACCATATCCTAACCCTGCCATCATTAGATTGCCTACTAAAGCAGATTTGGTAAGATACCATGTTAGGGATTTAAGAGTATTCTACTTAATGGAATTAACAGTTTTACCTTGAATTGTAAAAATACATCGAGGAGCTTATAGAGTTAGGAAAGATTAATGAATGGCAAGCTTCAGAAAGATGATTGTAAAAATATAAAGTGAGTCTTTACAGATCTAACTACTTAAAATAGCTCCTAGAATTGTGTAGGTCGGAACTGTTAATGTCTCTTGGTTGAGTCATGTACAGTACTTGTAATAGACATACTTTACGTAATTCCTTAGAAAAGATATTTTACCTCTTAAATTTAATAATAAAAGTATTAACTTACATTTTTCTGCTTGATGTGGTTTTTTCCCCCAGAACCTTCTGGAATCCATTTTTCTGATATTTTATAGAAGTATTAGTCTGTGGCTGACTGGGAAAGAACAGACATGAACACTGGCCCTCTACTGGTTAGAGAACACCTGTGCCAGTGTTGCGATACTTCAGCACTGCCATGAAGCTTGTTTAGAAATGTCAGACTAGGGAACCAGGAATTTATCAAAGATTTTTTAATGAAGATTGACATTGGAGAAATTTTTCTAAAAGATCACTGCCTAATAGAACTTTGCACTATGATGGAAATACCACGTGAGTTACTAGCCATATGTACTTTTAAACCCCTCATATGTGGCTGAAGAGAAATTAAATTTGATTTAATATTAATTAAAGTTTTAAGTGGCTAGTGCCACTGATACAGAATGGCACAACTTTAGACCCTTAGTCTCTGCCCTCCCTTAACCCCCTGTTGTAGCAAAAGTGTTCTGTTTTTTTTTTTTTAATTTTTTGCTGGAAAGGCAAATTAGAGATAAGACTGTCCCCAATGAGGGTGAACAAGTTATATGATTAAAATTGACATTATTTACCCACCTATATTTGTCTGCTTTTATATGGAAGTTCAGAAAACTGTATTAGAAATAAATTTGGATGTGTTTCCTGAGGCCTGAGAAACAAGACCTAGTAGATTCACCAGCAAGGCCTCTTCACTTTTCTGTGTGACTTCAGCATGGCCTCTGACATGTTATCTTAATCGGGTTTGAGGCAAGCAGCGTTTTAAGTGTAGTACTGTATTCTCAGTTCTCGGTAGAAATAGTGCTGGTTATAATGGGTTCCATCTCGTTAGGTCATAGGGTTTCTACTTCAGGTATATTTATTTATAAGCTTAATACAGGGATGGTTTTGCAGTTTGTAAAGGAAACCATTTTGATCATATTATCTAAGTCTCCTTTGAAAGACTGGTTTTTCTCTGCCCCCTTTGCAGCATGGTTTTAAAAAGTATTTGGTAAAAGAAATTTCTTTTGATCATTCAGGAATATATGTACTTCTCCCTGCCCCATGTGCTTGTACTTCAAATCTTAAACTTTGGAAACCCAAGGATAACATTGATTTTAGTATATTGATCATTATCCCCAGCAGAATTGCAAATTATTTTGTGATTGGCAAGTGGATAGAAGTTTGATTGTATAGAAGTCAAATTTGACTGTGAAGATCACATGGCAGATCATTTTTAAAATGCTGTCTAGTCATAATAAATGGGTCTAATCAAACAGCAGCTTGATTAAACATATTTACTAAATTTTAGTTCATAAGTGGGAAATTGTTGGTCATTTGGGTAATAAGTCTTACAGAAAGAGGCAATGGCTTGTCTTGTGTGGTTTCTAGGCTCAGACTGCTAGTCATAAGGTTCCTTAAAGAGCATGGGCAGAGCTGCGCATAGAAGGCACTATAACAGGCACTGTCTGTGGTGGCTGTGGCACTGGTTAATGCTGTTTCAAATGTTTCCCATGTGTACATTCTTTTGAGTGGCAGGTCTTATGCTCTCAGGGCACAGTGGGTTATGATGTGGTAAGGAGAGTGTCTGTTTAACTGAAAATGACATGAGTACCTGAGTAGTACTGATTTGGGGACTTGTCATTTTTGAAAGATGTTGCTTCAGTTTTTGTTTATTTGCATTTTTAAAAGACCGTTTCCTTGTATATCCTTGCCATTCTCTCTCTGATCTATATAAAGTGTGTGCCACTACGCCTGCCTGGCTTTTGTGTAACTTTTCTTGAAAAAGGATTAAAATTCTAGGTAACTGTGCGTGTATTGGCTCTCTCTTATCCTTTCCTTCTCCCTTCTCTCCTTTCCACCTTCCAGCAAGGTCTCAGAGATCCCACATTTACCTCAAACTTGCCTAGTTGTGCAGAGTATGACCTTGAACTTCTAAACACCCTTTCTTCCACCTTCCAAATACTGAAATTACAGGCATGTGCAAACACATTCGTTTTCACGCAATGCTGGGGATCGAACCCAAGGCTTTCTTGCATGTTAGGCAAGCACTCTACTAACTGAGCTCCATCCCTATCCCACTATGAGGTCTTGAAGAATTGGTAAGCCCATAGATGGAATTGAAATCTAATGGTCTGACAGATCCCATGTTTAAAACATTTGTGATTTTCCTTGCTTTAAGTATGTTCCCATGTTAAGATGGTGCCACATGACTGATTACATAAGCTGTATACAACTGTCAGTCGTCTGATTTACCCATAATACCTCCTCTCTCTACTCTTGTCAGCTCTGTATCTATTTGCAGTGTTTCGTGCCAGCAAGGTTCTTCCCTGGGTATTCATGACCGTGTGTTCCATCTTGGATTGAGCTTTGTTGCTACCATCGTTAGTGTGGTTATAGCAGTTACTTCAAGTTTGTCGTTTAAGAGCATCGGATACTGCAAACATTGGCATTCTAACTAGATTTCTCAGAAAGTAAAGAAAGCACTTTCAGTTTTCGTGTGTAGAAGAGTTGGAATGTACTTCTGAGGACATATAGTCTAACCTTATGAATAATGAAATGCGGTCCTAGTGATGTTAGTATTTTGTGAGCCTGTAGCACTCACTGGTCTGTGGCAGTTCTTATTCTTTTTTAAGGTATAGGACTCCCTCTTTAACTGTCACAGGTTAGGGTCCTGAAAACTCACATAGGAAAATTTTTTATACATTTTTTTATAGATATTTATTGAGCTCTGTTTTTCTCTGCTCCCCTCCCTTCCTCTCCCCTCCCTTCCCCCTCCAGCCCTCCCCCAAGGTCCCTATGCTCCCAATTTACTCAGGAAATCTTGTCTTTTTCTACTTTCTACTTCCCATGTAGGCTATATCTATGTAAGTCTCTCTTAGTGTCTGCATTGTTGTCTAAGTTCTCCGGGATTGTGGTTTGTAGGCTGGCTTTCTTTGCTTTATGTTTAAAAACCACTTATGAGTAAGTACATGTGATAATTGTCTTTCTGTGTTTGGGTTACGTCACTCAAAATAGTGTTTTCTAGCTCCATTAATTTTTCTGCAAAATTCAAGCTGTCGTTATTTTTTCTGCTGTGTAGTACTCCATTGTGTAAATGTACCACATTTTCCTCATCCATTCTTCGGCCGAGGAGCATTTAGGTTGTTTCCAGGTTCTGGCTATGACAAACAAAGCTGCTATGAACATAGTTGAGCACATGTCCTTGTGGCACAATTGAGCATCCTTTGGATATATACCCAGAAGTGGTATTACTGGGTCTTGAGGAAGGTTGTTTCCTAATTTTCTGAGAAATAACCACACTGATATCCAAAGGAGTTGTACCAGCTTGCAATGCAGAAGTGTTCCCTTTTCCCCACATCCTCTCCAGCATAAGTTGTCATCAGTGTTTTTGATTTTGGCCATTCTTACAGGTGTAAGATGGAATCTCAGAGATGCTTTGATTTGCATTTCTCTGATGACTAAGGATGTTGAGCATTTCCTTAAGTGTCTTTCAGCCATTGCAGATTCCTCTGTTGAAAGTTCCCTGTTTAGGTCTGTACTCCATTTTTTTTTATTGGATTATGTGATCTTTTGGTGTCCAATTTCTTGAGTTCTTTGTATATTTTGGAGATCAGACCTCTGTCTGATGCGGGGTTGGTGAAGATCTTTTCCCATGCTCTAGGCTGTCGTTTTGTCTTTTTGACCGTGTCCTTTGTTTTACAGAAGCTTTTCAGTTTCAGGAGGTCCCATTTACTAATTGTTTCTCTCAGAGTCTGTGCTGCTGGGGTTATATTTAGGAAGTGGTATCCTGTGCCAATGTGTTCAAGTGTACTTCCCACTTTCTTCTATAAGGTTCAGTGTGGCTGGTTTTATGTTAAGGTCTTTGATCCATTTGGACTTGAGTTTTGTGCATGGTGATAGATGTAGGTCTATTTTCATTCTTCTACATGTTGATATCCAGTTTCACATAGGACATTTTTAAAAATTGGGGGAATTGGGGCTGGAGAGATGGTTTAGCAGTTAAGAATACTTGCTGTTCTTCCTGAGGATCTGGGTTCTATGCTCCGCTTCTGTTTGGCTCACAGTCATCACTAACTCCAGTCCCAGGATGTTTGACACCATTTTCTGTGCTGTGTTGGCAAAAGATGTGCATTTGGTGCACAGACACAAGTGCAGGCTAAACACCCATACACATAAAATTAATTTAAAAAAAGAATATGGGAGAAAGGAGTGCTGGAAATGAATACATCTATAAACTACATATTTACATTTTAAAAATTTAATTATGTATTAGATACCATTCTGATTTTTATTTTTTTATTTGTAAATTTTATTTTATTTATTGTTTTTGATAGAGCTATATGTTTTCCCCACTCCCCTTCCTTCTTCCTCCCTCTCTTTCTACCCTTCCCCATGTCCCCCACCCCACATACTCCCAGTTTACTCAGGAGATCTTGTCTTTTTCTCTTTCTTAGGTGAATCCTTGTATGTATCTCTTAGAGTCCTCTTTGTTGTCTAAGTTCTCCGGGGTTGTGGGCTGTAGACTGGTTATTCTTTGCTTTGTGTATAAAAGCTACTTATGTGTGAGTATATATTAGTCTTTCTGGGTCTGGGTTACCTCATTCAGTATGTTTTTCTTTTTTCTTTTTCTAGTTGTGTTCATTTGCCTGCAAATTTCAAGATGTCATTGTTTTTTTTACCACTGAGGAGTACTCCACTATGTAAATGTACCACATTTGCCTTATCCATTCTTCAGTTGAGGGGCATCTAGGTTGTTCCCAGGTTCTAGCTATTATGAATAATGCTGCTATGAACATAGCGGGGCAAATGTCCTTTGTATGATTGAGCATCCTTTGGGTACATGCCCAAGAGTGGTATTGCTGGGTCTTGAGGTAGATTGATTCTTAATTTTCTGAGAAGCCGCCATACTGATTTCTAAAGTGACTGTACAAGTTTGCACTCCCACCACCAATGGGGAGTGTTCCACTTACTCTACATCCTCTCCAGCATAAGTTGTCATCAGTGTTTTTGATCTTGGCCATTCTGACAGGTATAAGATGGTATCTCAGAGTTGTTTCGATTTACATTTCTCTAATGGTTATGGATGTTGAGCATGTCCTTAAGTGTCTTTCAACCATTTGAGATTCTTATGTTGAGGTCTGTACCCCTCCCCGCTTTTTACTGGATTATTTGTTCTTTTGATGTATAGTTTCTTGAGTTTTTTGTATAATTTGGACATTACTCCTCTGTCAGGTGTGGACTTGGTGAAGATCTTTTCCCATTCTGTAGGCTGTCGTTTTGTCTTATTGACCATGTCCTTTGACTTACAGAAGCTTCTCAGTTTCAGGAGGTCCCATTTATTAATTGTTGCTCTCTATACTACTAGGGTTATATTTAGGAAATGATCTCCTGTACCAGTGCATTCAAGTATACTTCCCACTTTCTCTTCTATGAGGTTCAGTGTGGTTGGTTTTATGTTGAGGTCTTTGATTTATTTGTACTTGAGTTTTGTGCTTGGCAATAGATATGGATCTATTTTCATCAAGCACAGAGAAATATTTTGACTAGTTAAACAATTTAGGATTTCCATTGAACTGTCTCTGTCTTTTCTCATATTGCTACACATTTATTTAGTAAGCAATTTTTGAATTTTTTTGAGTTTCATCCATTTCTGAGCCCTGAGGACTTGAAGATAAATGTGCATGGTCTCTCTGTCCTTGTGGATGTACAGTATGTTAGAGGAAGCAGAAAGGTAAGCTGTTATAAGCACTGTACTAAACGCTGTGCTATGTTCAAGGTTTGATAGAAAAGAGGGAAGAGTAGCTAGCTATCTATGTGGGGGCTTAACCTGGAGTTAGTTAAGGCTTTTGCAAGGTACTCTTAAATTGGTTTTTGGAAGTTGATTGAGGTTTGATCTTCAGTGCCCAGGATTAGTGTCTGTAAATTTGAAGAACCTCTCACTTGGGAAAAAGCCTGTATCAAAAGTGCATGGTGAATTGTGGCAGGAGCATTGGTTGGGGATCTGTGGAGTATATAGGTGGGAGGTGTAGGAAGTTGAGATGCTGAAAGATCACAGTGAGGACTTTTCATCTTACTAGTGGTAGTTTTCCATGCTTGGGTAGTAGAGGCTGGTTTAGAACAGTGGTGTTCAAATCTTGTGCACTTTAGGATCACTTGGAAGAGCTTTTAAAATGCAAGTGGCCAGGCTGCACAGAATCAAATCACATTGGTGGTGGAGGGACCCAGCTTTTAGATTTTTTTGTTACTACCTAGGCAATGCCAGTGTGTACACCAGTTTCAGAATACTGATTTCTGGTGTACTGCCAATAAATAATGAATCAGGATTGGCCTAGCCAGGAGCCACACAGGAGACAGAGCCAAACATTATTCTTTATTTTCTTGTGTGCTTGACTTCTCTAACAAAATTGGGGCCTTCCTGGGTACAAAGGTCATTCTTTATAGAGATGAGTACATAGTAGGTTTTTAACAAATTTCCCTTTGTCAGGATGTTTCTATTTCATAGGTAGAACATTTTAATTTATTTCTTTCCTTTTTATTGTTAAGTAAGATTGCCTGTGGGGTGAGAATAGGTGGAAATGAAACTTTTTGGTCAGTTTTATTGTCTTGTACTTCTGGTTAAAGTTAAAATGTATCAGTTAACTGTGTACATTGGCCCAAACTTGTAATTTCAGCACTTGGAAGATTAAAGTGGAAGGGTCAGAAGTTCAAGGTTATCTACAACTGTAGTGTTAAGTGGTTAGGTTTTATCTGCCTTAGCTCTGTTAGCACAGATAGGAAAGTCTTCCTTTAAGTTCTGGCATTTGTGTAAAACTTACAGTACTGATACTCTCTTTAAGATACAGGACCCTGATGAAGTATCCAATCTGTGGCAAATATAGTTTCCAAACAGCACCTCAGTCTAATTTAGCTCATACCTGGGGGTTTGCTTACAACTGTAGTAGAGTTTGACTTGGTTTTTACATGTGAAATACTCTTTGCTAAATAAACTGTGATGTGAGCAATATTTAAATAAAGCAATTTGGGTCAAGTTGGTCTTCTCCATCCTAATGGAGAATTGGAGCACGTAGAATTAAAAACATGTTTATACTCGAAGGCATTTATGCACCCCCTTTTGTGCCTTGAAAAGATACAAAATATACAAAATAGTACCTGTAATGGCTGTTCTTGGTTGTCAGTTTGACTACATCTGGAATTAACTAAATACCAAGTCTCTAGGTACACCTGTGAGGGATTTTTTTTTCCTCGATCAGATAATTTTAAATGGGAAGACATACTTTTAATCTGATTTTGTTTTGTTTTTGTTTTTTTGAGACAGTTTTTCTGTGTAACAGTCCTAGCTGTCCTGTAGTTTCTTTTACTTGCATACTCTTGCTCTGGCTAGCAAGTCCAATCCTTCACTGGCCTTAGAGCCTACTTCTTTGGGATTTCAGTATATATATATATATATATATATATACTAAAGACTAGCTGAGACCTTCAGCCTTGTGAACTACTGGATTCTTGGACCTTCTGTTGATAGACAGGCATTGTTGGACTAGCTGGACCACTCAGCCTGTAAACCATTCTAATCCCGTGTGTGTGTGTGTGTGTGTGTGTTTATCAGTCTATTCCTTTAGAGAACCCTGACTTAAGATACCCCTTCATGTCTTCCTGAGACAAGGAGAGGCTTTGTTTTAACAATTATTTTCCAAATTAGGACAAAAGCTGTTGAATTATCTGCATGCTTAGCTTTAAAAATGCAGTATTATCAGAATTTTAGTAAAATAATTTTCATAACTGGATCATCATTAGGAATAGAAGCTTTCTACCTTTTTTATGTGTCTGAGTGTTCTCCCTCTCTCTCTCCTTATCTATCTATCTATCTATCTATCTATCTATACCTTGTGTGTGCGTGCGCACGCGCGTGTGTGCGCATGTACCTACAGAGGTCAGAACAGGACATTGGATTCCCTGGAACTGAAGTTACTGATTGTGAGCAACCATGTGGGTGCTGGGAACCAAACCTCGGTCCTTTGCAAGAAGAACAAATGCTCTTAATTTCTGGGTCATCTCTCCAGCTCAGTTCCTACCATTTTCTTGAGGATCACTGATTATCATGGCCTGATTTTTTTAATTTGTAGTTCATGAACTTTTAGTTTTTATTTTAAATTTAGGTCTCTTTTATCCCCCTTTAAATATTCCTTTGTGTTACATCTTTTTGTACTTGTGAAAGAGGCTTATTTTTTTTTTCTGGTTGTTTCTAGTCTTAATACTGTGTCTGTATTTCACTCCTAACTTCTCTGTGATACAAACTTAATTCCAGCCCTACACTGAGCAGCTCCATCCTCCTGTCCTATAAGCACAACTGAACTCAGCATCTTTCCATGAGAACCAGAAGCTGACTGGGCTGTTAGTCTTGAGAGCAAGTGAGATGATGATGTTTGACCAGAGGAGGAACATTAGGATCCTGTCCTGTACCTGAAGACGTGACCCCCTACCCCCTAGCCTACCTACACACGTGCACAGAAACACACATACACAGCACATAGACATACGCACTGTGAGAGGGAAACACACATACACAGCATAGACATACGCACTGTGAGAGGGAAACACACATACACAGCATAGACATACGCACTGTGAGAGGGAAAGCTCTAACAGCAGTACCATTTCCACCTTGTCAACATTAGGCTTTATGAAATAAAATTCTTTTGATGTTTCTGGAAAAGTTTTTCCTCTTCATTTGCTTCCCCAAAGTACTTTTTAGACCCTGTTTTTGGCATTAGTAACCTGAAAATTTAATGCCATATATATACTATATCTGTGTGTGCTTTTCCTTGGTACATATGGATGAGGTATTTTCACTTTCCAAGAACTGCTATTTCCCTCCACAAAGTGCTGTTGCCCCAGTGAGAATGTCTGCTTCAACTTAAGTTGGACTCACATGACTAGCTGGAGATTGAACAGGCTGGAGGGTCTGCTGTCTTTCCCACTAAGAAGCTGTTCACATCTGGCCACTGAGGCTAGAGCTTGTAACCTTTTGACTGCACTTACAGTAATCAATATACTGTTTTACCCATCATGTTTCTTTTAAAACTTTCTAGTATTGTAGAGCATGTGCCATGGCTCTCATGTAGAGGTTGGAAGACAACCTTGGGCTGTGTTGGGTGAGACTGCTTGCTTGTCTTCTGGCTGCCCAGACTCCCAAAATAATCACACAGAAATCTGTATGTATTGTTAATTGCAATACTGTTTGGCCAATAGCTTAAGTGTATTTCTAGATAGCTCTTACATCTCAAATCAACCTATTGTATGAAGGCTGCTTGTTCATTTCCCTGCCACCCAGCCCTGAAATAACCACACAGAAACTGTATTAATTAAATCACTGGCCCATTAGCTCTAACTTCTTATCGGCTAACTCTTACATCTCAATTTAACCCACTTGCATTATTTTATATTTTATCACGAGGCTTGTGGTCTACCAGAAAGGTTCCAGCATGTCTGTCTCCTGCAGTGGCTCCATGGCTTCTCTCTGACTCTGCCTCCTTTCTCCCAGCATTCAGTTTAGTTTTCCCTGCCTAGCTGTGCTCTACACTATCACAGGCCCAAAACAGTTTCTTTATTAACCAGTGGTATTGACAGCATACAGAGGGTAATCCCACATCATCAACCCATCTCTATTAATCTGTGTATCCCCACAAGGTTGTGGCCTACTGACAGGGTTCCAGAGTCTGTCTCCCTGACTCTACCTACTCTCTCCTCTTCTGTTTGCTTGGAATTCCCACCTTGCCCTAGTCTGCTAAGCCACTGGCCAAAACAGCTTTATTCATTAACCAATAAAAGCAACACATAGAAGGACTTCCCACACCATAGCTGCTTCTCTCCTCCACCTTCTATGGGTTCTGGAAGTCAGACTCAGGTTGTCAGACTTGTGTGGCAAGAGTTCTAAATTCTAAGCATCTCTCTGCCCAGTGTGAAAGTTTACACTGTTTATTCCTCCTACTTGTATGATGCATTTTCGTCTATATGTTCTCTAGCTTTGGAGATTAGTCTTATTGAAATATGTTTTCTATAGTGTAAAACCCTTTTAAAACTTCATACAGCTCGATTGTGCTTATGGGACAGGGTGGAACTGCTCGGTGTGTGGTTGGAATCACGTTTGTATCACAGAGGAAATTGGGAGTGAAATACAGACAGAATTAATACTAGAAACAGCAAGAAAAATATTCTCTTTCACAAGTACAGAAATGTGTAATACAAAGGAATATTTAAAGGGGCATAAAAGAGACCTAATAATTAAAAAATAGGAACAAAACACTAAAGCTCATGAACTATGTATAAAAAGCAGGCAGTGGTAATCAGTGATCATCAAGAAAATAGCAGAAATGCTGACTGTGGCTCATGCAGAAACCTGACAACCAACAAGGATAATGTCAGGACATAGCTGCTTACAGACCACCTGTTTCTGCCAGAAGGGAGGGAGGGCAGGATCCCTACCTTGAACTGCTGTGCTTACTATTGTTTTAACTCACACCTTCAGTTTGAGTTAACTGGCAGCTTCACTCTTTATGTGGTATGTAGAATGGAGACTCGCGGCAAGGGAGAGCTGAAGAGAGCCTTTGTTTGTGTGTGCGCTTGAATGTGGAAGCGAGGGAGCAGTGTTGATTGTATGTGTTTATATGTGTGTATAGGTATGCATGCATGCTTCCACATGCATGTGGAGACCAGAGATCATGTTGCATATTTGCCTCAGTAACTCTACCTTATGTTTGAGACAGGGTCTCTTACTGAACCTGGCACTCACTGACTCAGCTAGAATGATTGGCCAGGATGCCCCAGGGGTCTTCATATTTCTGTTCCCCGGTGCTGGGATTATAGGCACATGCTGCCATGTCCAGCTTTTTACATGGATCCAAACTCAGGTCCTTTAGTGAGCTATCTCCCTAGCCCTATAGAGAATTTTTTAAAGACCCTTGTAAAGCTGTTGCAGTTAGCAGACACTAGAGCTAGCTTTACAGAAGGTGAAAGGGGGCTTCTGCTCTATGATTTTGGTGATAGTGGCACACCCTTTCCTACCTAAAAGAAAACGAAGGGGCTTGGGGAATGGCAGCAAAGGGAGGAGATGATTGAGAGAGGAAAGTTTAATCTCACATTTGATATTGGAGCTTAAAATATTTAACTTCTCATTATTTAGCTAGTGTCATCTATAAAAAGTGTTTGAGAGGGACGTCCTGAACAGATATTTGGGTTAGTGTTTTGTTGCTGTGACCAAAATAGCTGACAGGAAACAGAGGAGGGGTTTATTTTAGCTCACAGTTTGAGAGGTTGGGGACGTACAGGGACACACCCCTAGTGACTAGCTTCCTCTCTACTGCCTCCCATCTTCCACTTTTCACCCCAGCTATTAATGTAATGCCATTATTTTACATATCCACCAGGGAATTAATCCCGTTGGTATATCAGAGCCCTTGGGAGTCTCCTCTTGTCAGAAGACTCCTCACAGACAACCAGAATGTGCTGCATCCGTCACCCATCAAGCTGGCAATAAAGAATTGCCATCACAAACTTGTGGAGTAGGTTGATTTTGTAATCATTAGTTTGTTGACAAGCGAGAGGCCACTAAGAAAATGATACAGGAAAAATAATAAGTGTTCACATAAGGGAATGGAAGAAAAGTGGGTCCAGAGAAGAGGTGTTCTTTTAAATACCTTCCCTAGAGCTTGCCAGGAGGACTCAGATGTGCAGCAAGGAGGCCAGCAGTAAAAAGGCTCGGGCTAGGTCTCATCCCAGTACTGGAAAGGCAGGCATAGAACCAGATAAAACCAATGCATTCGTATCCCGTTTCAGAGCTATGAAATAAACAATTTTTTTTTAGACTGCTTGGGGGGAATGCCAGCACTAATTATGTATTGTTTTATTTAGTCCTTATTAATCTCACTGAGATTACAGGCTCTGTTATTGCCTCCATTTTCTCAGTGAAGGAACTTAGGCACTAGGAGGTTACATAGCTTGCTTTTGGTCGCAGGGTTACCACAAAAGCAGTAACCCTCACTAGTTCTTACATTTTCTCAGAGTACCATACATAGATAAAACTTGGAATTGGAGCTTTGCAACTGGCTGCTGACTCCATGATGTCCTTTTCAGTATTCTCTTAAAATGTTTGAGTTATATTCAAGCCAAAATGGAATCACTTCTGTTCCAAATCCTTTTTTTGACACAAACTGTGGGTATCCACCTGGTCTTGATACCACCTAGGACAACCATTCAGTTAATAAGTCTCTAGTAAAAGTTGTGTTCTGTACAACTGTAAATCTACTTATTTTCTCTGCTTTCAGTCTCATTGCCTGTTGAGACTGTGCTTACACACTCTATAGAACCAAGTTGTTCCAAGCACCTCCTTGAGGTGAGTGAGCTGTTGCTTCAGGGGTTGTGTCTGCTATGCCATACCTTTGGGACTGTAGTTACCAGGCAGATTCTCTAATCACTGTTTAAGTCACTTAATGGTCAGGATGTCACCTTGAAGTTCACTGTAAGAGCTGGTAGCTGCAATACTCAAAACAACATCTTAGAGAATTAAGTTTTTCACTACCTCTTCTTTAGTACAGACTGTGCTTATCTGCAAAATAATAGCACTTATTTTGAGAATCTCCACATTGAATGGTGTGGCATGTCCATTGATGTTTGTTTTAAGACAATTCTGCAGACACTTTCATGATATGTAAGACTCCTGCCATGTGCTTGGTGCTAGGGTGACAAACGTCACAGGGGAAGTAGACAGGGCTGATATTTAGATTGCAGTGAAACCATAAGTAGAAGAGTAAAAGGAAGATAGAGGAATACTGAGAGGGATTAAAAAGAATGTCCCCAAAGAGCTCACATCTCACTTGGGTTTTGAAGGATGGATAGAAACTTAACAGGTGTCCACAGAAAAATGAAACAAGAATTCCCAAAATCATAGGCAGAGGCTTTCTTTTGGTATTATTGCTAGTATGTCTAGACCATTTTGTTGTTACTGGGTGTTTTGAGACAGTGTTCCTCCAAGGTTGCCAGGCTGGTCTTTAATTCACTGGTCTACCTTCCATTTGCTGGGGTTATCAATGGTTATCAGTGTGCACCTCCATACTTGGACTGGCTAGTGCTTATAGTTGTTAAAGTTCCATACCGCCCCCTAGTGTTTTGAAATGCCATTAAGACCGATCCTATGTCTCAGTAGTAGAGGGAAATACCTAGGTATTGTGTTTTTAACCAGTTTGGAGAAGGAAATGCTGCCTATGCAGAACCTTTTGGCACAGTGTATCCGTGTGAAGCAAGTTTCTTGCTTGTATGTTGGGTTGTGATATTCCCTAGTGCTTAACTCTAGCCTGTCTTTGATTATATTGCTAGACTAGATTTTTCTCCTCTTATATGAGACTATGTAAGTTATCCCAGAGTTTGTTACGTACTGAGGCTAAATTTTGTCTTTGTACCTTTTGTCCCTGGTCATCAAATTTGATAAATTTCTCAATCTTTTCAAATCTTTTTACCACTGCCTTTTGTAAAGTCTGGATCTCCTGTCCGGTGTTTTGTTCTAATGCCATCATTGAAGATTTTAAGATAGGAAGTCTGTCCAGTAAAGATAACATCTCATCCTTAGTTGTAATTTTTTTCTTTTTTTTTAAATTGATTTTATTGAGCTCTACATTTTTATCTGCTTGCCTCTCCCCTCCCCTTCAACTCTTTCTCCATGGTCCCCATATCTTGTCTTTTTCTACTTCCCACATAGATTAGGTCCATGTACATCTCTATTAGGGTCCTCATTGTTTTCTAGGTTTTCTGGGATTGTTATTTGTAGGCTGTTTTTTTTTTTTTTTTTTTTTGCTTTGTGTTTAAAAACCACTTATGAGTCTTGGATGTAATTTTTATAGTGTACATATTACCTTCCTGGAGAGACGGTCTATTCGTCAATCTATTGTAACTGATTCTGATTAATACATTTAATAGCATGAATTTTTTCAGACAATGTCTCAGTACCCTCTGTCATTGATTGGGTTTTGTCCGTCAAATTGGTCGTATCCTTCTCCAGAGTGCTGATTTTTCCTTCTAGTTGGTCATTATTAGTCTGTAAAGACTGTGTCATTTCTCAAAGTGCCTCATTCTTGGCCCTGTTATCAAGCCATGCTTTTAAGGAGAAAATATGAAGGACAAAGCTAATCCCCAGAACCAAATACAGGGATGTAAAAGGGAAATCACATTAAGTCTTGCATACTATCATCCATGGTAGAAGTAAAAAAAAAACTGTTGAACTCTTGTATTGTTAAGTTATCTGTCATCTTGCCCTTTTAAATTATAAATTTGACCTTATAAATCTTAACTATAACCAGGGGAGTAGGTACAATAACCGTTATGGGCAGGTAGGTGTTGTGGGACAGTTGTAGCCGCATAACTGGCTTGAACAGTTCAAATTGGTTATAGCATCAGATACTGAAAATTATGCTCAAATTGAAAGCAGTTACTCAGCAGTGCAAGGACAGGGGAGACACCCGGGGAAGCCTGTGCCCAGCCTGAGCTTCTGCAGTGTACAGGGAAAGCTGCACCAACAAGCCAGCCATGCAGTCTGCCAATGGCGCAGGTGACCTGGAAAGTGGCTACTCAGGACCACCATGTGAGGAATCCTACCCAAATGCACCGTGTGGAACCTGGTGGTGGCTGCCTGGAGCTGCAGGGGACCTGAGCCCCACATTGGGCACCAACTGTTGAATTATTGTGAGTTGGGAAGTACCAGGCTAATTATAATATAGACCAAATATATTTTTTTTTATTATAAGGGGCAAACTCACGAAACAGGAATAAGAAGTCGAAGCTCAGGTGTATGGCACGGGCACGAGAGAGAGAGAGAGAGAGAGAGAGAGAGAGAGAGATTCCTCATCACATACCATTTTAATTAGAAGGGGTTTTTGTGTGTGTGTGTTTTTGTTGTTTTGCTGTTGTTTAAATTGATAATGTACATATAGTTTGTGTCCTACATTTTCAGGTGAGAAAGAGAGCTGAGGGTTCATAGATAGTGTCATATCAGGAAGTAGGAGTTAGTTCAGGATATTTAACCATTGCAGTTTAGTTTGATTGTTTTGGTTTTAAGGAATACGAGTTAAATCTGGCTAGCTTTGAAAAGTGGTGTGGGTGAAATTGTAGACCACTTTCTTCTTATTTGCTTGGTGTTGTTTCCTACATCGAATTGTGTTCCTTGATTTTGTACTTGGTCATTTGATTTACGTGACTCAGTGCTATATTGGTGGATAGGATAAGGCAGAGGTGTGTGGTGTGTTTGCCCAATCGGTTTGTTTGTCAGTGTCTTGGTAGTTACTATGAAAAGACAGTAGCTGCAGCCCCTTCAGCTTGGGTCTCATTGTGAGACCACAGAGCACAGACTATGGCAGAGCAGCTTTGAGCAGCACTAACCTAACTCAGTTGAATGAACCTAAGTGAATGTCAGGTTTTTATTTGTAGATCACTGAAATGTGTTTTCCAGCATTGTTATGGCACTAGGTGATTAATACCATCATTCTGTGGAATCCAGGAGAGATCCAAGGCTTTGGTAAGCAGATTTTCTTAGATGACTTTTAGCATTTGACATTTGCAAAGATTCCTGTGATTTGCTTCACCCTCCTTTTTTCATGCACTGACTACCTCCTTCTACCTATGTTCTTGTCTGTATGTTTAACTTACTTATCCATGCTGCACACAAAGCCGTGCAGTTTCTCCAGGCCTAAGTCAGCATTATTACATCTCTCCTTCCTACTACTTGATGTTTTTTTTTTCTCTCTGTACAGTCTGTTTCAAGTATGAGAGAATGTTTTGCTTTCTCTCTAGTAATGTCCTGTTCTTGTTGTTCACATGTTTAGGCATTGGCCACTGTGATTGGCTTATTTTTTTCAACTAGATATAGCAAGAGGTGTGCTGGAAGAAGAGAGATGTCTTTAGATGTTTTGAGTGCCTACAAGTGGTTCCCACACTAATAGAGGGCAGGAGGATGGAGATGTCTTGATAATACAGTCTTTTCTACATTGTTAAGTAAGTCCTAGACACTGGGTACTAAAACTTGTCAGGTCCCAGGCGGAGCACTTTTTTAGCATTGCATTCACATGCTTTTAATTTTCAGGGGCTGCATTCCATTGTCGTTTCCTTCTTCAGAATCCCAGCCTTTTAGCAAGAAGTGCCAGCCTCTTTCATAGGAAAGTCTGAGAGAAGAGACCTCTACAAAAAGAAAACCTGACTCATCCTTAATGTTCTGTATTTGTTCCCAAAACAAAGAATTGAGAAAAAAAAAACAGATCAGCTTATTGTGACAGTTTACAGATGAATCTGGACAGCTTAAAATTTGTTTATAACAATTTTAAGGCTATTATTAGAATTATGTAAGTATTAGGTATATTTTGGGTAGTAAGTGGTACTTTAAAAACGTTTATGGAGTCTTCCTAGTATATATAGTAAGTTGCTAATGGTTTTACTTTTTTCAATTTTATTCTTAAAACTTCTATTGGTAATTATGGTAACATTGTTATGGAAGGCACATGCTCATGTTACAGTGCGAATTCTGAGCCATACTTCCTGTATTTACATCCTAGCTTAGGTTAGGTATGGAATTAGTCAAGGTTCTTTAAAGGAACAGAAATAAATCAGTTTATTAGAATGGCTTGCAAGATGTGGACCAGGTAGTCCAGTGGTTGTCTCCTGACAGAAAGGCCATGGAACTGGTAGTTGTACCAACTGGGTGTCTGAGCAGTCCCAGTCTGGTGCTGGAGTCTGGATATAACAGCAGAGAAGGAATGCTTCGGCAGCAGATAGATGAACTTGCCAGCAAGAGTGGGAACAAGCAGACAAAAAGTAAAAGCTTCCTTCTTTATGAATTTTTATGTGTGCTGCCATCTAAAGGTGTAGCCCAGATTTAGGATGAGTCTTTCTACCATATATGATCAAGGAAATCCCTCACAGGCATGCCTAACTGCTTGGATCTTGATTACAGACGTAGTCAACTTGACAACCAAAATGAACCATCACAGCGCACGCCTTGAACTCCTGATCCTCCTGCCTCTGACACCTTGGTGCTGGAATTAGATATGTGTGCCACCTCACTTAGCTGTCTTTAATGCAGGGGGTGCTTGATCTTCCTTCTGTTCTTTGGTTCTCATTGAACTTATAATAGCTCCTATCTTGTGAGATTATTATGAACAGTAAGTTTACTGCCTTCTGGCATCTTAACTGTTAACAGTGAATGTTAGAAAGGCAAATCCAACTTGAGATTCTTAGAAGCCAAGTTCTTTAAGTAGAGGGCTTTTAATAACCAAACACCAGCTAAATCTTAGTGTGGATAAATATAGCTACTTCTGTATTAATTAAGGAAGTAACACCATTGCTTAGAATATTAAAGGCAGAGAGGGAACTGAGCTAATTAATTCTACCTTGCTGGTGGTAATGTTCCTTTCTGTTTTCTGGGGTAGAATAATCTGTCCTGTTCCTAAAAGATTTAAGATCTCAAACAACAACCACAAAACAGGTACCCAAGAGAAGCTGATACCCAGATGACTTTTCCTACAATCAATATATATTAGTGTATAGTTTATTTGCCATTATATGTTGACATACACATATATAAT
The DNA here is from genome assembly GCF_018167655.1 of Microtus oregoni. Lineage (NCBI taxonomy): Eukaryota > Metazoa > Chordata > Mammalia > Rodentia > Cricetidae > Microtus > Microtus oregoni. Next base: position 8,809,414 of record NW_024543079.1, read on the forward strand.
ATATATTATTGTGGTCATTCTTTTTTTCAAACATCACGTGTTGTTTGATTTTTATAGGCGCTCTTTTTACCATCACTAACCAAAATGTGTTCAAGTTACAAACAGCAGAGAAGAGCCACAAATAGGGGAAGACAGATTGATATTCTAAGTACTTGGCAGACAGAAGTCTTGCAAGGTGAAGTATTGTGGATTCATTATTTTCCCTTGCCTGATGAGAGAGTCCTTGGTGTCTGGATTATTGAAATAATCTGTATTTTATTAATGGTTAAAGCATTTGAGTAGTGTCCTATAATGTAAGTACAGCAGACTACTATTGTGAACTTTTGAAAGAAAAATAGGTGATACATTTGACCTACAAGTTTGTGACACAGTCAGTTAATGCTCCTACTCCACCAGTACCTAGGATGAGGGCATACTAAATAGCCTCTGCTAAACAGAGAGCAGGAAACATTGAGCAGCAGTTGGCTTAAGTTTGATTTTTTTTTAAATGATAGTGATATTTTTACTGTACAAAAGTGATTCCTTCAACTTGTAGAGTAATATTTATTTGTATGAATATTGGAAAAACTTGAACAGCACAAAGATGAACTTCTAAAAACTTGGAAATAAACTTACATATGTTTAAAACTAGCATGTCTTAGTTCAGTTTCCTTGAATAACTTCTCTGCATAGAGTTTGGGAGAGATTGGTTTTGTTAAGACTTTTGGCTTCCACCTAGGTGGCCGCACTCTTCTCTTGGCACAGGCTAGAATTCTCTGTTCACAAAGAAACTCACCCAGAGCCTCTCCTCTAGTTGATGGAGCCATTAGCCTTTTGTTGATTTACAATAACCAGGCACTCTGCAGTTTTGTATGTCTCTTGGGTGATAGCCAAATTTAGGGTTTTAAACTCTTGTCCTTTCTTTAGTCCTTAAGAATATTTTTAATTTAAGAAAAAATTTAAGCGACACAGAAGTAGAATAATACAATGGATCTTGCCATTTATTTTTGTCTGTCCCAGTATAGGTTCCATATACTGGAATGATAGGTTCCATCAACCTATCATTTCACCTATTGTTTAGTGTGCACATCTTCCAGATACGGTTTTTATAGAAAACCATACTGTCATACCCTACAAAAATTAACCCTAATCTCATACTAAAACTGAAACTTTTTTCTTAATTTTTTTTCAAAGATGGCATTTTACAGCTACTTTTTTGAGTTAAAATAAGGTTCATAGAAAGCATTTGGTTGATTGGTACGTCTTCTGTTTTTTTGTTTGTTTTTAAATCAATGATAGCTCTCCCATTAGAGGTTAATGTAATTTATTTATTGTGGAGACTGGCTGCTTCTCCCCAAATTGTGGATTTTACTTGTGTATCAGCATTGCCAGGGCATAAATTTCATTTTCATCCTGGTATTACACCATGTTACTCTTTCCCACATTACTGATAGGCTGGAAGATTTGAAGATAGGATTATTTTTATAGTTATTAATTATTTTTTAAAATTCAAAGGTGGAAGGGCTGTGAGAACCCTGGCAGACTGCTTGAGTCTTTACTCTAGCCTCTGAACCCTGTTTTAAAATAGTTGTTCTGCCCACAGCCACAGAGGAAGATCTTAGGACACGTCTTCGTAGCAGAAGGCCTACAGATAGTATCTTTATTATTTTTAATTATGTGTGTCTGGGAGTATGTGAACAGGAGTACAAATGCCCACAGAAGCCAGAGGTCTTAGACGCCCCAGTTCTGGAGTTACAAGTGGCTGTGAGCCCTCTGGAAGAATAGTACACGCCCTTAACCAGCAAGCCTGTCTCCAGCCCAGTGGATAGTGTCTTGTTATTTTTTGTTTTAATTTTTCAGGACAGAATCCCTGTGAGTAGCTACAGCAGCCTGGAATTCAGCTTTGTAGCCAGTATTGCTTTGATTTTCCAAGTGCTGAGGTTCTATAATGTGTTACCATCCTGAGCAGTCTGTATCTAGTATCTTAATAGCTACAGACATAGCACATGTATATATGTGAGCATGTATAGTGAGTTTTCTTGTCAGACTGACTATCTTTGGATTGCCAGCCCCAAATAATGACATGGAGACTTAATGTTAATTATGAAAGTTTGTTCTTAGCTTAGGCTTTCCCCAACTATCTCTTACAACTTAAATTAGCCTGTCTCTGTTAATCTGCATTCTGTCACAGGGCTCCATTACCTCTGCTCTGCACCATATATCCAACGTCTTCAGAGTCTCACTGTTGTCCATGCCTCTCTTTCCAGAATTCTCTCTCCCTGTAAATCCCACCTATTCTCTCCTGCCTAGTTATCGGTCATTCAGCTCTTTATTAAACCAGTCATAATGACACGTCTTCACAGTGTAAACAAATATGCCACAACAGGCATGTGGGTCATGATGTGTGTATGGGGGGAGGACAACTGTGGATGTCTTTTCTTCTATTATGTGGGTAACAGGGATCTGTCTTAAGTCAGCAGGCTTGGCTGGAAGTGCTCCTACCCACTTGCTGGCTCTGACTTAGTGGTTGTTTGATTTGTTTTTATCTATGTGTTTTGTTGTCAAAGTAATTTTCTCATATTTTAACAAAATTAAGTAATCTTTTCCCCTTCTTTTGTTAGCTGTAATTCTGTTTTTCCTTTATTGCTATGAAATGTTAATTTGGGTATGAATAGTGAGTAATTTGGTTGGGTGTATCCTATTGCAGAATAGTTAGTGCCTTTTAAAGCTTTATGATTTGTTTGAATTGTGCTTGCTTTGTATTGATTTGATAGAAGGTTAAGCTGTGTGAATAAGAAAATTGCTAGATTACCCAAAATCTGAACTGTCACATTAATTTCTTGATTTAAATAGATGGTAGCCATTGACAGGGATACAAGCGACAGAAAAAGATGAGGAAGCCTCCTCAGGTCTGATGGTGAAGGGGATGGGCTTGTGTACTGTCCACACAGTGTTTGTATGGTGACACAGGAAAGGCTTTGTGGGGTTGATTCTGTAGCTTTGCTGTATGGGGGTAGGCTTAAAAATATATTTCTTAATTTTACTTAGACTGTAATTTTGATAATATTATTTAAGTTAATTTTTCCTCTATGGAGAATGTCGTTAAGTACTTGACATGTTTTGCTAAAGATGTATTTACTTTTGTCAGAAGTGGATTTCTTGAGTCATCCTCAAGACTGAACTTCTGTTCAGTCTTCCCTTTGTAAACCTTGGTTGGAGAAAACAATCCATTTAATTTTCTTTCTCTCTATCCATTATCTACCTGCCTGTCTATCTATGAGCCAGTTATCAGTCAATCAAAGCTTTCTTACTTACCCAGAGAGAGAACTTAGTTAAATAGGGACTATGTTGCTGCTGTTTCTGTGGAGGATTTGTTTACAGAGGTTTTACATATATACATACATTTTGAGGATTGAGGCTACAGAATTAGAGGGCTTAGAAGAGTGTGGACTCTTCAAGAAAGAAACCTGGGAGGTTTTAAGCCTTTATTTCACAGTTGAGGAAGCGGAGTTTTTCATGTTGGCCCACTGTTGTTTGGGCATTTTAGAGAGTATAAAGGAAGAGAGGAGACAACAAACTGGAAAGAATGACCTCAAAATATTAATGTGATATGACTACTTATTTTGTAAGTTCTTAAGAAAGCCATGAGACTCGAGAGAGAAAACTTTAAAAGATGACCAGTAAAATCATATATTTACCTGGGCAGCATTGTTACATAACTGTAGTCACCATACTTGGGAGGCTGAGGCAGGAAGATCTCAAGTTCATAGTCAGCCAGGGCTGTATGGCAAGATCCATATCTCTGAAAGACAGAAGACGTTTATGTGTGCCTATAAAACTGAAAAGTATGAAAAATAACTAGGGTTGTGTATATATATATATATATATATATATATATATATATATATATATACATACATACATGCACCTCCTTGGTTCTCATCACACATATTCGGTAAAAACAACTCCCCACTGGCTATGACTGCCTAAGGGATTATCTTCAAGGCATAGGCTGGGAATCTGATGTCAGATCCTACAGCAAGTCTTCATTAAGCCTCCACCATACCCCACTGTTGTACTTCTTGTCAAATGTTGAATAGCAACTTCTGAGGTTTTTGATGTTTGTTGTTTGTTTGTAGCCAACAAACAAACATTCTTGTTACAGTCTGAGTCAGATGTCCCCAGACATGCTCATGTTCAGAATGTTTGGTTCTCAGCTCTTGGTGCTGCTTGGGGAGGCAGTAGCACTTTTAGAAGGTGAAACAACTAGCCAAAGTAAGTAAATAGGGGCAAGCCTTGAATGTTCCCGTGGTTTCTAACTCTTTACACTTCCTGTTCTGTGTTGCGAAAGCTTCTGTCACACCTTTCACCTCCTTCGCTGGCGTGGAACCTTCGAGAGACTTTCAGAGACGGACACCAGAGCCAAAATTAAAGTCATTCTTTAAACTGATTCTGTCAGGCTTTGTGGTAACATGGATGCAAAGTGGCTGACATAGGAAAACTGGAACTAGGACAGTGGAATGGTCACTGTGTCTAGACCTGGCCACTTCAGCCTGCAAAACTGTTTCTTGAGAAATTTTGAAAAGTTTGGAAATACAAGCTAGAAAAGCTCTAGAATGCTATCAGCAGAGCTTAGTGGGAGATTCTGGCGAGAGTGCAAAAACCCAGAGTGCTGATGGAGCTGTGTGCAGTGGGGGTCTAGCGTGTAGGGGTTCTGTTGGGATTGGACTAGCCCTCGTTCTTGTTGCGTTCTAGTATATTTTGTTTTGCCTCTCTCCTGAAATTTCGAGTGAGCATGATTTCAGGGATTAATTCTGTAGTGGAAATTTCAGAATAGCATGACATTGTTGTGGTTGTTACTGGCTGCTTTTAGCCAGGTTTACAGTGAGAATTGGAAGAAAACCGATGCAGGAATTTATCAAAGTGCCTAGTTGTCCAGAAAAGCAGCTCCTTTTAAGTTGCTCACAAAAGTAGTTGCTAAAGATAGTAGTGGCCTTACAGAGAAGCCACACACTCCGTACTGGGACTACGGAGGGGTGCTTTGAGGACCCTTCAGGAATAGGATATGGCTTTACTCACCTAGACTCCCAGGAGGGAAAATCGCAGATTCATTTGAAACAGGGTTGCATATCAGATATTTAAATATATTACAATTCATAATAGTAGCAAAATTATAGTTGTGAAGAAGCAGTGAAAATGATTTATGGCTGGGGTCATCCCAACATGAGGAACTGTATTAAAGGGTGGAATCCTTAGGAAGATGAGAGCCATGTGTCAGCATTTCAGGAAGAAGTACTCTCAGTAGGGCTGGAGAGATGGCTCAGTGGTTAAGATCACTGCCTGCTCTTCCAAAGGTCCTGAGTTCAATTCCCAGCAACCACATAGTGGCTCACAACCATCTGTAATGAGATCTGTGCCCTCTTCTGGCTTGCAAGCAGAGTACTGAGAATACTGTATACATAATAAATAAATAAATAAATAAATAAATCTTTTTTTAAAAAAGTACTCTCAGTAGTAATAAAATGGTGGGGTGAGGGCAGAGACGACATCCAGTGTAGAAAGACCCTTTGGAGGCTATTTCAGGCAGAAGATGATGCCAAAGGGGGAATAAACCAAATGATGCTGGGAGGAACCAAAGGGTTCAGGTATTAGGAAAAAAATTACAGGAAAGGAAAAGAATTGAAAAAGAGTTTGGGGCCAAGAGGCAGTTTGCTAAACACTGCCCTCCAACAGGGGCAGGAGCACAGGCTTGTGCAGAGATGTCCCTTTCGAGATTAGTTTTCAGGACTTGAGGGATGCCTGTGTGATACCTGATTGGAACTGGCTGAGGTTAGGTTGGGTGCATCCACATAAAGATCAGAAGCATTGCTTGGATTAGTGTACAGTCATAATTGTGTAGAGAAGTTTGGGGCTGGAGAGATGGCTCAGTGGTTAAGAGCATTGCCTGCTCTTCCAAAGGTCCTGAGTTCAATTTCCAGCAACCACATGGTGGCTCACAACCATCTGTAATGAGGTCTGGTTCCCTCTTCTGGCCTTCAGACATACACGCAGAAAGAATAGTGTATACATAATAAATAAATATTTAAAAAAAAAAGAAAATTCAGGAGACTTTGTGGTGTTGAGTGGACTAAGCCTTGGACGTAGTGACGTTTGAGAGGAGGAGCCTATAAAGAAGCTGAGTGTGGAAGCCAGTAATCAGAACCAGAAGAGAATCTCCTTCAACCCAAAGGTCCAAATCAGGAGCAGAAGGAGAGAGAGCATGAGCAAGGAACTCAGGACCGCGAGGGGTGCACCCACACACTGAGACAATGGGGATGTTCTATCAGGAACTCACCAAGGCCAGCTGGACTGGGTCTGAAAAAGCATGGGATAAAACCGGACTCGCTGAACATAGCGGACAATGAGGACTGCTGAGAAGTCAAGAACAATGGCACTGGGTTTTGATCCTACTGCACGTACTGGCTTTGTGGGAGCCTAGGCTGTTTGGTTGTTCAACTTACTAGACCTGGAAGGAGGTGGGAGGTCCTTGGACTCCCCACAGGGCAGGGAACCCTGACTGCTCTTCGGGCTTGATGAGAGAGGGGGAGTTGATTGGGGGAAGGGGAGGGAAATGGGAGGCGGTGGCGGGGAGGAGACAGAAATCTTTAATAAATAAATAAATAATTTTAAAAAAAAGAGAATCTCCTTTAAGAAACCAGTGAGAGCCAGACAAAATCCCAGCAAGAACAGGAAGTGGCAAAGCGCCAGTCCTAACCAAGAAGCTGTTTGCAATTGATAGCTGCTAAGGGAGGAAAGGTCAGCCTTCTCTAATGGAGTGACTGGTTATGTCAGGAGCACTTGTGGACCTCACGTCCACAAGAGATCGGCCAGCACAAACAGCCCCATTCTCCTCTCCTTCCCTCCTCTCTTTCCCTTCCCTCCTTTTTCCTTCTTTTTTTCTTGAGAGAGAGAAAAAAAAATATGAAGTTGGAGGAGGGCAAAGAATATGATCAAAATATACTGTAATAAAAGCTTTGTAATATTTTTAAAAGCTAATTTTTTAATGTACAGAATAGTATAAAATGTTTTCAAACACCCCATCTTTATCCTAGTTTTTCTAATTATTTACATTTCCTATTAATGTGATACATTGTTACAAATGATGGATGAACATTCAGATAGTAAACCCATAGTTTATAGTGTACACTCTTGGTGTTGAACAGTCTATTAAAAAAGGAAAAGGAAAACCACAGGAGGATGAGAATCCTGAGGAAAACAGCTTCATGGAAGCGTTTGGAAAGAAGGAAGACTGGGTGTATTTTGGGTTTGTTAGAGTTGCATCTGTTTGGAGTTGAGCCTGTTTCTTTGTTGAACTAAGAGCTATAGAAAGTGGGAAATTAGTGATTTTTTTTTTCTTTTAGGGAAAGTGAACCTTTCACTCAACAAATGCTCATTGAACATTTTACCAGAAGCCTGTGAGATTCTAGACTCTAGGAGTATATCATGAATAAAATGGCTAACTTCCCAGTGTTGTGTACAAAGAGGGGAACTGGAAGTAAACTCATAACCCAAAAGCAAAATGCATGTGTCAAATAGGATTACAGTAAGATGAGAAACGGAAGATGGGGAAGTGCTGTTCCTGTTAAAGAGAGCAGAGAAGGCATCTCCGAAGAGGCCGTGAGACTCTAGAAGGAAATGAATGTATGTGTGTGTGGGGGAGGGGGAGCAGATACTCGGTCCCTGTGGTTGTTTCAAAGTAATACATATAGTAAGCTTGAATTTAATGCTTTATATAACAGAAGTGCCCCACCCTGGAAGATGAAGTGTTACCATTCCAATAGTTGTTTATCACCATTATTTATTAAATCCGTATCTAATACATTTAACTCTGTGCTTAAAATACTAGTTTATTCATGTTAAAATCTTAAAACTCTTCTCAAAATTCAGGTTTTCTTCCCTGTGGCCATTATACTTTGGTCCTTTATCATTCTTTCCAACCAGCTTCAAACCACCTTCCATCTGGAGACTCTGTTACCTTTGTCAGGGCGGACTCTCAGGGACTAGTCCTCAGGAGTGCCTCTACCCTCCCTGACCTGTAGGGTTGGCAGCAATAATAGTTGTCATATAGTTTTTATTCACTGAGTAGCAGACACCATAGATTGTCATCCTCTTTAATTCTTCTAAACCCTCTGAGACAGGTGACACCATTGACAGTCAAGGATTCCATGTCTAATAACTCTCAGAGGTTGGATTTAAACCCTGCCTTTTGATACTTCAAACTCTTGATATTTAATAATACCTTTAAATTGTTTCAGGTCTAGTGAAGCAGTAATGACCTTGTCCAGTTTGTGCTGTGGGGGTGAACAGGTGATATCTTGTTACTTTTTATTCTGGCTGACAGTTCAAACTGCATCATGCCAGGGAAATGAAGGCAACAGGTCACATAACATCCAAAATCAGGAGACAGAAGGATGAGAACAAACTAGTGCGTACTTTCCCCATGCTCCGCAGTCCAGGGTTCCCTGGAATGATGCCACCACAGTTAAGATGGGTCTTACCACATCAGTTAATGTAATAAGGTAGTTCCTCACAGCCATGCCCGGAGGCCCATTTCCCAGGAGATTCTAAATTCTGTCAACAATTGTCAATTAACACTAAGGATCATAGCAGGAAAGTAGGAAGCTGAGGGAATTTTCACCCATGGGATCCTCTTTGTGATTAAAAACCCAGGTTCTTAAACTGTGGAGTTATATAATTGTGTGTTGGGGAGAGTCCCAAAAATATCACAGCAGCAGGTTTCTGGGGGCTGGAGAGATGGCCCATTGGTTAAGAACACATAACTGCTCCTGCGGAGGTTTTGAGTTTAGTTCTAAGCACCTACATCAGGTGACAAACAACCTCTTGGAACTCCAGCTCCAGGAGATCCAGCACCTTTGGTCTCCTAGAGATGGAACCTACATGAACATACCCACATAGGATAATGGCAATAATTCAGAGTCAAATGTGTAATGAATCCAAGGTGTGTCTGGTAGTACCTGCCTGTATGCATTCTAGCCTCGCTGCCGTGGTTCCGAACACAGTACACATGCTGAGCTGTGTTTACACTGTCACTTAACACAATGCCCTCAAATACTGCCCCAACACCAAGGCTGAGATTCAAGACTGTTGTGTTATAATACTGTGCTTAAGTGTGGATTCCTGCTCTTTCAGAAGCATAGTGGTCTAATTACATAAAACGAAGACTTACTATTTTCCTGTTATTCCTCAGCATGTAAGTATCAAATTAGTAATCTTTGGATTGTGTTATTAGAATGTTTGGTTTAAAAGCTGTTGTTTGAGGCTGAGTGTGTTGCTGTATCTTTAATGCCAGTGCTTTGGGACGGCAGAAATCTGAGAGTTCCAGACCAACCAAGGTTATTATAGTGACGTCCTATCTTTTTCTTTAATTTTTCTTCATTTAAAAAAAGATATTTATTTACTTTGTTGATTTTTACATTGCACCCACACTTTCCCTTCCCTCCTCTCCTCCCAGTCACCCCCACCCATCGGCCCCATCCACTTCTCCTCCTCCCTTACGCTTCAGAAAGGGGCAGGCCTTCCGTAGATATCAGCTAGCCATGATTTATCAAGATGCAGTGAGACCAGGCACCTCCTCTCCCATTAAAGCTGAACAAGGCAGCCCAGTTCTGGAAAGGGTCCCAAAAGCAGGCAAGCAGAGTCAGAGACAGCTCCTGCACTCTCTGTTGGGAATCCCACAAGCTGCACAACTGTCACTGACATGCAGAGGGTCTAGGTCAGTCCCATGCAGGCTCCCTGGTTGTCTGTTCCATCTCTGTGAGGCCCTATGAGCCCATCTTAGTTGATTCTTTGGGCTTTCTTATGGTGTCCTTGACCCTTCTGGCTCCTGTAATCTTTCCTCCTCTTCCTCAGGATTTCCCAATCTCTACCACATGTTTGGCTCTCTGCAGCTGTTTCCATCAGTTGCTAGGTGAAGCTCCCCTGATGACCATTGGACGAGGCACCATTCTATAAGAATAGCCGAGTATCATTAGGCATCCTTACAGTGACTTTTTTTTTTTTTTTTTTTTTGCCAGTTATATATGATTTTATCCGAGGTCTCTGGGCTATTCTACTTCTGTGTCCTAGCCCTCTAGGCAGTGTCAGGGGTTACAACACCCTATCTTTAAAAACAAAATAAATTTATTTTAAAAATTATCTTTAAAAATAGAATAAAATTAATTTATTTTTAAATTGAAAATATTTAAATGATACCTGTGGATTAATTGTTGAATAGTGTGAGCTTGATGTTTTTCTATTTTTAAGTGTGCGTAGTACAACATTGAAGAATTTAAAAATGGCAGAGACACTAGTAAAAAGAATTCTGAACTAGTGAGAATAGTGCACAGTGTTCTTACTGGAACCTGGCTCTCATTTTTTTTTTCTTAATAGAAACATTATTATATGGTGAGTATAGGAAGGAATGGGAACTTTTACGTTGTTTGCCTTTTATGTTATTAGTTATTACCTTTGGAGAAGGTAATTACATGCTGTACTTATAGGTATTGGGATACAGAGAGGAGGATCCTAGAGTCTGTCCAGTTGTCATGCGATTTAGAAGTTAGTTTTTTCCCCTGAGACAGATTTCCTGGTTTATACACTCAGGGCTTTCAGAAATATTATGCTTCTTAATTAAGTGTTGAGATTTTGAAATTGCTACTTGATTTGTTCTTTATTGAGACTCTTATCTAATCACAACTTCTGAGTGATGGTGACACAGCCACAGGGGCCAGAAAAGCCATTTTTACTATGTGCAGAAGCACAAGCCATTCCTAGTACATGGCTTGCAGCTCTACAGGAAGATCAGTTGTGGGATTTGTTTGCTTGTTTTATGTTTTAATGTGTGCCATCAGAAAACCTGAAAAAAAGAAGAGGTCGTTTAAGAGAGAATGCTTATATTGTGAGATGCTTAGGGGCACTTAGTGATGTTAGTAACATCTGTTATTTTATGGGCTATATTGGAGTTGGTAAAATTTTTCTGTATTAATGATTTCATTTTATTGGACAAAAGTTTTAGTATATATTTCTAGTAATTCTTGTATCCTTTTTATTAGCTGAAATTACAAAAATTTCAGAATTTGTGGTAGTTTGTGAGATAGGTTGAGAATATTGATTTTCTGCAATGATCAGGAAATAAATGGTAGTGCTGGCTAAGAATGGCATTCTTCCTGAGTCTAATAGTTTAAAGTTGGAATTAAAGGGAAAAAACAGTTAATATAATTTACCTAGAACTATATTGAAATGTAGGAAAGAATATTGTTTTAGGCTTTACCTGCTGTGATTTAGAACTGTTACTCTTTCTCTGGGATTGATGGTCATCTTGGGGTGAGTAATTGTTGCCTCAGTGCTGACTCTGACTTACTTAGAAGCATCATGTCCTCATAGAAGTTCCCTTTCCCAATTGAGCAAACAGTCTGTCTCTCTGCTTTGCCTGCTTTCCAGCTTGTTATCCCCTTGGCCGTGGTGCTCTTGGCAGATAGTAGCACCCTGATTGATAAACTAGAGCAGGTTATCTTAAACTTTGTCCACTTGTAACTCTAGAATGTAGGCATATAAAATTTACTAATAATAAATTATAAGGAATTTACTTTAAAGCCATTTTTGTCATGTGTATAATTTTACCTCTTATAAAGATGAAAGCAAATTACATACCAATGAGATAGTTGTACTTGTTTATTTTTCCGTAAAGATTTAAATCCTTGTTGAATATATGAGACTGAAAGGCATAGAGGATCTTCAGGGTTTTCCAGGGGTGATTTTTCTTTGTCTGCATGGATGTTCTATGTATGCATGTGTATATGTGTTCAGACACATGCATGCCATGGCATGTGTCAAGGTCAGAGAACAAATTTGGATGTCAGTCCTTGCCTTTCTTCTTGTTTGAGGCAAGATTTCCTTTTGCTTGTTCTGCATGTCTGTGTCTATGCAGGGTCTTTTTGTTGTTAGCCGCTGTGCTGTAGTCTTCTGAGGATTCCCCTCTACTTCAGGTCTTGTCCTAGCAGTGCTGGAATTAAACAGCTCATGCCACTGCACTCAGCTTTCACAGGTTCTGGGGGTTCAGACTCAGATCCTCGTGTGTGCACACGAGCATTTCATCCACTAAGCCATCGCCCTAACTCCTGAGGAATAGTTTGATTTTATAATGCTCATTGTGGAGAATGCTGCTTCACATAAATGCATAGTACATGACAGAAATGTTGGGGCGTTTGCAGAAATAATTGGAAATTTTGCCCTAATCACAACCCAAAATTTGCTAAATTGCTTTTTTATGAAACACGAGTCAGCAGCTCAAGCAGCACTTAAAAACAAATTAAATTCTAATATAATACAATCCAAAGATATACTAATTTGATGTTTCTATGCTGGAAAATGATAATAGGAAATACTAAAGTTTTAGTTTTCTGTAAGAAAGCCATTGTGTTTTGATCTAAGGAGAAAACTGCAGGTGTGAAAGCACTGTACTGCATAACATAGTTGTGTTCCTAGTGCCCTGTAATGTGATGGTGTATGCAGTGCAAAGAGCAAACGTTCCAAGCCAAGGCTGCAGCGACTCAGGCAAATACTGCTAGGAATCTACCTTCATTATGCATTGATTCTGACTGATTTTTGGTAGTTGCAATTCAGAAACCTTTTAAGCTGTTGCCAATTTTTTTTGTGACCACTACCTTTAATTATGTAACTATATGTCATCATAGCCCATAGCTTAAGAAGTTGAACTTCAAAGAAAACTTTTAATTTTAAAAAATAATTTTTGTGGTAAATTGACCAGCTGTGATTATATATTTTATGAACTATGAAGTGATGTAAGGATTTATGAATATAACATGAAATAATTAAATTGAGCTAAGGGACATATAGCCACCACTTCAGATACTTACTTCATTAATTTAATGGTCTATTAATGCCTGCATATCACATTCATATAGATGGGATTAATTTTGATGTGATTGTATGCTTCTGGTAAAATGTTAGGCAACATTTAAATCTAGCCTAGAGCCAGAAACTAATATTCTATGATCCCTCTACTGTTTGTGTGTAAGGTTGGGAGACCCATACGTAGTACTTGTGGTTAGTGAGGCAAGCAAGACCAGGGTTCCTTCCTGTCCTGGAAAACCAGCTGCTGGACTCTTGAGGTGCTCAAAACTCATATTGAGGAGAACTGTTAACAGAAAGGCTTAAGACCTGAGTAAAATGAAAGCAGTCCTTTAAACAATGAATTATTGTAATGCGGCTTACAAAGTAATGTATTTTCATGGTTTTAAAACATCTGGTAACATAGGAAAACTTACAATGAGATGAAAGAATACCATCCTCTACCCTCTACCAACGTCAATCCCTGTCCCAGTCTTAGACAAAGTTACTTGAAATCATTGAGTTCTCTCTTTTATTATCTGTATTTCTGTTATTAAAATGATTTGTCTGTGGTAAACTTTATGTATTGAATTTTTATTTCCCCAAAGGGTGAACCTTACCCAATTTGTACCCTTTCTTCCTCATCCCTATCAGTAAAGTTATACCATTTATTTTTGTTTCTCCTTTTCGTTACCCGGTAGCTTTGGTAAGCCAGCACCTTTTTAAATTACCTGATTTGCAAAAACAGTGTCTCTTTCTTCATCCCATCTAGAACAGTAAACTGGGTCTGGTGAGAGTTAGGTATAAACTTAGAGGTCTGGGTGTTGCTGGACAGTTATCTGGAGTCAATCTTTAGTATTTTTTGGTGAGATTTACCATAATCTTTGCCTTTTATGTTTTATAGAAATAAATACCTTCCCTTAAATTGATGAAAATGAAAATACAGAAGAAAGAGAAGCAGGTAAGTGGTCCCTTTTCTCTTAGGTGTTTTATGTGTTCATTGTACCCTTATGCCTACTAAAGAGAATAGGCTAGCAGTGTGGGCTCACATTTTAACCTCTGGAAGTTCCCTGTTGCCTCTGCTTTTCATTATACAAAGTAGCAGAGCTCTGGATGACTAACACATGAATTTTCCCCTTTGCTTCAGCCATGTCCATAATAGAGCAGTGTAGTAGAGCTGTGACTGAGAATGCTGCAAGCTAGCCTTGTGGAAATGCTTCCTTTTTTGGAACAACTTCTTAGATTTTTCTGAGTGATGTGTCCAATTCTCTATAGTTTTTATGTATTAATCATTTTTGGAAGTTTAGTTTGCTAAAAATTTCCCCCACATTTTATGTGTGTGTGCGCACATGAAGTAGGTACACATGTAATAGCTTATGTGTGGTGGTAGGAGGACAAGTTTGTGGAGTCACTTCTCTCCTTCCTCCTTTCTGAGGAGTTTTGGGGCTTTAGACTTGAGCTCAGGTTGCCAGGCTTACTCTACAGGTGCCTTTGCCCACGGAGACACCTCATTGTCCTAGTAGCATTCTTTTTGTTGTTGTTACTTTGTTTTTGTTTTTTGAGACAGGGTTTTTCTGTAGCTTTGGAGCCTGACCTGAAACTTGCTTTGTAGACCAGGCTGGTCTCAAACTCACAGGGATCCACCTGCCTCTGCCTCCCAAGGATTAAAGGGTGTGTGCCACCACCACCCCGCTCAGAAGCACGCTTTTATCTATAAAATACTTGTAACTGTGGCCAGTGTGACTCATTAATATAGTGTATAGATACCTCTTCTCAGTTAGTACTTCAGTTTTCTGATGACTTTATATTGGAAGGAACCAAAACAATCTGTAGGCTCTAGGACTGAGTATGTACCACACAATTTAGGAGTGGATCGAAAAGGCTTCGGTTTTCATAGAATGGGATTGAAATTCCCACTGTATCACTTATAGGCTCTTGGAAATAGTTCAGTCTCATTTTTCACAGTGTGAAAAGTAATTAAATGATAGTCAAATACTTAGTATTTAATATATCAAAAGCAAGCAAATCTTTAGTGTGTAACAGAGTGAATAGCCATCAAGCTTGCTTTAACTATGATACTGAAACGATAGAAGCAACACAAAAAAGGCTTAGGCTGTAGCTCGGTGCTAGAGCACTTGCCCAGCATGTGCAAGGGGAGTGGGGAAGTCTGTTTTAAAAACATCCGTTCTTTAAAAAAAAAAAAATCCTCATTTCTTTTAGTTTGTTTTTCCACTTTGAAGAAAAATGGCATGTAAATGCATTCTGATCTTTGAAATTTCTCATTTCCCTGCTCAAAATTTTATTGGGGAAAATTAAAATGAGATGACAGATTTTTACAAGTTAATCAAAATTCAGCAATAAATAATCATGCTTCTTATTAACTAGAAGGGGCATAACAGGTGGCATGCCAAAAACAAAGGTTTTAGAAATTGACTTTGTATTGCCAAAGGAAATGTCCCCCCTCAAGAAAAAATAGGACTGTGAAAAATGAATCTCTTGCAGTCTTTTTATCTGTGTTGATGAAAATAACTAAACTGCCTCTAAGAAGTGTGTGGAGTTTAATTACTGAGATTACCAAACAATACTAGGCAGGCAAAAATTAGCTAGGGAAATAAGGTGTGAATTATAATGATTAAAGCCCAACTTTTACAGCTGAATATACTTCTTAAGGGGAGCACAACCTTACCTTAGTGAAAACAAACTGTGCTGGTTCTTTCTTTTTTTTTTAAACTCTCAGCTTCTTGTTTGCTACTAAGAAGTATAAAATATGGCAGATGAGATGTGATACACAAATAGTAAGGGTAAAAGGTTTACTTTAGTAATCTAGATCAATCAGTCCAGTTTTTAAAAATGTTTTATTAAAACTTGGAGCTGTAGCCAGGGAATAAAGTAGACCTGGTGACTTTCAGAGACCCTTGCTTCCATGGACAAGAGCTGAGCAGGCATAGCCTTCATTTTTAGGTCCTCGAGAAAACACAAAGTTGGTGAATTGGGAAGAGTAATTCAGATGAGCAGTGGGACTCTCAGACCTTGAGACAGCTAGAGCATACTTTCTTCCCTGGAGTGAATATGAACATGAATTATTCATAAGCAAATATTGCTGAGTTTTTCACATTTATTTGTGCAAGAAATATTTTAAGTTCTACCTCAGGCCAGGTTCAGCAGTGACTTAAATGTTTCCTAAAGAACTGTGTATAGTCTGATTGTAGAAAGACAATTGAAGTAGGGCATGGTACATGCCTCAGAAGAACCAGGATTTTACACTGTGGATGGAAGGCTGGTAGTCTGCTATTGGAATATAGGGACACAGGTAGTATTAGCTTCACCAAAGAATTTGAGTAATTTAGAAAGAGTAAGGTCTCTGGGGTCAGCCAATTTACTTCAAAGTGAACAGGGAAGGAAGAGTAATTGTAGATGGATTCAGGAAGTGCATGGTAAGGGAGAAAGGGAAAGCCTAGGGTGCAGTGCTCAATTTTGGTGGTGGCAAAAGGTGAACTGGAATAAGCATGGTGGATTTAGCCAGCTGCCATGTTCCTAGCACAGTCTGTCTTTGTCTTCTACAGCCAGGGGCAGGGTGAGCTCAAATCTCTAGGAAGGCGTTTGCAGCCTGAACTATTGCCCAGTCACAAGCCTTGGTTGAAAATCGTGAGTGAGGAAGAATACAAACATTGGTAATAATGTGGATGAGTAAACAGTTGATTTGAGACTTCTCAGCATCCCTCAACAGAGCAGGACTAGCGTTATTCAGACCTTCAGTTTGTTTGCCCCTTTCAGCATATTTAAAAGTGATAGCAAAACCAGTTTAAAACATTGTCTTCATGAGTCAAAAGGATTTAAAATAGACTTTCTCCAACTCTTCCAGAGAGCGTTGAATTCTTCCTATGTCTCTTCATATACCTTCACAGGTTTCCTGCCCACCCGCAATAATTCTAATTAGAAAGAGTAAGCTCTTTGGGGTCAGCCAATCTACTTCAAAGAAGTGAACAGGGAAGGTTTTGTATTCTGAAACATACACTTGAGGCCAGAGTGAGGCCTGGGCCCAGAAGGCTGACTCATTGCCTGTGTGGTACATGAATGAAGCAGGACACTCTAACTCTAAGGTGAAGACTATGTTCCTCTCAGGAGAGGAAGTGTATCTGTTGATGAACCCACAGACAAGAATGGGACCAAGGTGGCCTTCTGCTCCTTGGCCTCCTAGGCTCTTTGGCTTGGCTACTGTCTTTGCTTTTCTTTGTTCTCTCTTACTCCCCTGGCCTTTCTTTCTTCTAGTTCTTCACTCCAGTACCTCTGTCTCCATTGTCCTCCTTCTAGTTATAGGATATCAGTTTTCTCTTCAGTAATACACACATATGCTGTGTGTGTGTGTGTGTGTGTGTGTAAACTTGTCTTTAAACTTAGACGTTTACCTGTGATAATGGACTAAAATGGGCTTTCTTAGTTTGAGACCATTACCTTAGACTATAATTTTTTCATTTGTTCTTAAACTTTTTAAATTAAGATGAATCTCATTCTTCTAGATTTCATTGTTTTCCAGGACTGTTGTGGGTTAATAAGCTTGGATCAAAGGAACACCATTGTTTTTGGTTTTTTAACAGTTAGCCCCTTTCTCCTTTATTTTTTGCTCAGTTCCTAGACTCTCATTTCTATGTAAGTTGATGTAAAGTAAGTTATTGTTGAGTCCCTTGTGGTATGCTGTCTTCATCCTGTTCCTCCTAGAGCCATTTCAAAGTGGAGACACTGGTGTAGGATTTAGCACTCAGACCTTTTGTCTCCCTCTGGCTCAGAAGTATGTGAAAGAAATGTTTTTGTCTTATGTGTTTTTTGCTCCTCAGGAATCTTAGCCTAGTTCCCAACATAAAAAAAAAAAAACTTCTCAGGACTACTGACCCCAAAGTTTACATTTTATATTTTTATTACTAGTATTTGCCTTTTCCCCATTATAACATCAAGCAATTATGTTCTTCCCCTTTTAGAAGTGCCACCTCTGTCACTCTAGGAATTTAGCCTTGGCAAGTTGTGTTGTCTCTTATCTGTAAAATTGGTAGAGGTTGAGGGGGTGGTCCCTGGATAATTATCTTTGATTCCAGGTAGTGGAATATCATAGGCAGCAGTTTAGGTGTTTGTTTAGTTTAGTAAAATATTACCTGACTTTTCCCAAAGCAGTATATACACTCACATTTAGCAACGTTTAACTAAGTCTCATCTGGCTGGTCTGGTGGCCTAATTTGTCACTATTCTCTGGGAGGTCATAAATACACATTAGCCTTTTGCCAGAATTCCAAATCCACAGCCCTGTCCTCACTAGCTGCTTCTTGTTCAGGGTACATTCCTTACCATCACTAATTCCCACTTCTCCCTGTACAGACTGGTATCTTTATACTGACCTTGTTAGAGTCCGTATGTCATCCATTATCTTTATATGACATGTGCAGTAAACATTAGCAGCTGCTGTAGTTATTTTCTCTGTATTTAATTCTCTCTGCTACTGCCCACTTCCATCTTCTCTGATAAGGTATTTGGGATTGAGTCTAGTAGCTGAGTTCAATGAAATACAGAACAAGCCTAGTTTTAGTTATTATCAAAAGTAAAACTTGTAGGCCATCAAGATGCCTCAGAAGATAAAGGCACTTGCCACCAACCCTGACAGTCGGAGTTTAATTCTCCAGACCCACATGACAGAAGAAGAGAATTCCCACAAGTTGCACTCTGACCTGTGTGCCCATGCATATGCACATACAAATAAGTAAATGTAAAAAAAGGACAAGTTGGAATGATTCCACTTTCCTTGTTCAGAATCAGCGCAGTTCAGTGTTGATACTTCTTGGTCACTAATGAATTTTGAGAGGTATAGGAGTGCATGAATCACCCCAGAAACTTGCCTTAGTTCATGACCAGGAGCTTTCAACATACTTGAATAGTAGCATTGTGTGTGAGTATCATAAATCCCATTGCAGATCTCTGTAGTATGCCTAGGATTTGGTGGTATCTGAAGGGTTTTTTTTTTTTTGTAGAAAACTATTATATACATGCCTGTTTTAGATAAAATAATAAAAATAATCTCAGATTTCCTTATAGAAAAAGTCCTTCAAATTTTTATGTTAATTATATATTAAATTAAGAATTTGATATGTTTGTATGAGTGTGCATGCCATGGTGCATGGTAGAGGTAAAGGGCAGTTGGTTCTCTCTTTCACCTTTACAAGGGTTCTGGGAATTAAACAGGTCCCAAGTTGAACACAAGCACCTTTACCTGTTGAGCCATCTCAGTGGCTCATATTCTGACTTGTAATATATCAGCATCATGCCACTGCTGCATAAGGCCACGGGTGGCTGTGTCCTGCTTGTACTGTATCCCAAGGCCTAGCGTACTGGAACTGACACACAGTCGGAGCTCAGGTACTCACTATATATTGACTGAATCAAACCTAATAACAGTCTGTATGGAGCAGCGAAGGAGTAATGTGCTTTTTTTTTCTCTTTCACAGTTGTCCAAGTTAAAATCTTTGAGTCACTCCCCAATGTCAGATGCCTCTGTTAATTTTGATTACAAATCACCATCACCATTTGACTGCAGCACTGATCAGGAAGAGAAAATCGAAGATATTGCCAATCACTGTCTGTCCCAGAAGGACCTTTATGCTACTGAAGAAGAAGCTGATACCCTTTTCTCTAGGAAGTTGTTATCCCATAATGGGATGGAGGATAGTGGAGGCAGAGGTACTGGAGTGAAGAAGAAACGGAAGAAAAAGGATCCAGGAGAGCAAGAGGGAACAAAGGGAAGCAAGGACAGGGAGCCCAAGCCAAAGAGAAAACGAGAACCTAAAGAGCCAAAAGAACCCAGGAGGGCCAAGGAGCCGAAGAGGGCCAAGGAGCCCAAGGAGGCAAAGCAGAAGGATGGTGTGAAGAAGCCCCGGAAGCCTCGGGAGGCCTCGGGTACCAAGGAGGCTAAAGAGAAGAGGAGCTGCACTGACTACGTATCCAGGACGAAGTCCAAGAAGGCTAGGTGTGTACTTTCCTCTTTGCCCTTGACTTCATGGGGCTGTTTCTCTTTGTCAGTAGCCTAAGCTCCTGGGCTCGACTTGACTCACCTCTCCTGGTCCAAGCTTTGTACCTTACTTACATGAGACAGTGATGGGGATAACTCTTGGCATTAATGGAAGGTGTTGTTTTCTAATTTAATATCTGAAATTATACTTAAAACATTGTACTTTTTGGAAACTCCAAGAATTGCTAACTTTCTTCAGAGTCCTACCATCTTTGTAGTCTATGTACTTAGTGTTTGGCACTCTTTATGTGGTGGCTGGTATCCTCTCTCAGCTGTACATGTGCTCTTTAAATGCCTTGTGGATATGTTCTTTATGTCCTTTTAGCTTTCAATCAAAAATGAGCCTCCTCTCACCTCCTAGTCATGTAATCTCTTGGTATTCAGTTTGTATTAAAAAAGAATTTAAGTTGGGTCGTGGTGGTGGTACACACCATTAGTCCCAGCATTTAGGAGGCAGAGACAGGCAGATCTCTGAGGCCAGCTTGACCTAGAAAGTAAGTTCCAGGATAGCCAGGGCTACACCAAGAAACCCTGTCTCGAGAAAACAAAAAATAAACAAACAAAAAATAATTTAAATATCAACTTGTCTAAAGTATACTTCATAGGACATCCTGGGTCTGATAGTGGGGATGTTTAGACAGCAGTGGTATAGAGGCAAAGGTACACAGCCGTAGGAGTCAGTGGTATGGTATTCTGGCAGAACCATGAGCAGACAGACTGTTTACAAGAGAACTGACTTTCCTCCCCAGGCTCCATGCTCTATTGCAGGATTATTTCTGATCTAGTTCCTTAGTGAAGTGTCTGGCAGAGTCCCTGCCCTTCCATAGCTGCTCAGACAGTGCTGGATAAATGAAGCTAGACAAGAACAAACTGACCTATGTCGATCAGAGGCCTAGGTACAGGTTCACCATACAGTGTGTAATGGAAGAGAGCATGCAGCTATGGTGCTTCTCACACAGAAATCAGTATTTGCTGTTTGCATACAAATGGGATGTCATTTTAAAATCATTACTGCATGACATTGTATTTAGACTTTTTGAGAAAATATAAAACAAAAAAATTATAATCCCTAACTCAAAGAACTTAAGTTTCTGAAGTCTAACTACAGAGGCGAGGTGTTTGTCTTTCTGTCCTATCAGACCATGAAATCGTAAGGGTTTGGTGTGAATGTTGAGAACATCGCATAATGAGGCTGCCAAACACCTGGGTTGGGTCAGAGCACAGGGAGAAGTGTGTTTAGAAAGTGTTTTAGTGCTGAGTACTGCAGCTTCAAGTCTGCTTTGTGGCTGGTTTAGTTTTCAGAAGGATGGTTTGTCAGGACCAGATAGATAATTCCTAATCCAAGTTTAAATGTTATTACATAGTATTCACTCCCACGGGAATTTCATTTTTACCTATCAAAGAAGCTTGAAGGTCAATGGATCCTAGGGTTGTAGCTGGCAAGAATAGTCATAAAATCCTGTCCACCTTGAAAGACCAAAAGGGGCAGGTAAAGTTGGTATTCAGACTAATGGAAACCATAGAAGCTTTATTGCTCATTTAACATTTTAAGGATACTCTGATCTCCAGTATGTGGGTAGGGTAACATAGTAATTTTGGCTTCTGCCAATCATACACTTGTACATTGCTTTGGGTAAAGGAATTTTTAGGGTAAAGGTTTAAAGAAGGAAGTTCAGACTAGTGGAGTTATCAACTGTAATGAATCCTAAGCATTTGAGAATTAGGGTAACTAGAGGAGCGGACCTCTGTGCTTTGGAGGACAGTGGAAGATTACGTATCTGGACTCACTAATGTTCTAAACTCTCATATTCACAGTTTTATTGACTTCTCCTTAAAGAAATTAATACTGACATTATGTAAGATTTAAAACAAGTTGGTAACATATAGACATTGTTAGAAATTCTATTTCAGGAAAATAAGGAGTTATTTCTTGAAATAAAGTTGAATATCACATGTAGAGGCAAAATCAAGATTCTGACTGATGAAGATCTTATCAGCATTAGATGAAAAGAGTGTAATTCTGATCTAGTTAAACCAAGTGAATGAGCTGGGGAAGTACTTGTCCTTTTACAGGCTAGCTTTAGAAATCTAGGAGGCATCTTTTGAGTGGAGATTGACAGGTAGATAAAGATGGCCATCTCTTCAGAAATGTGGGCAAGTTACAAAGGCTTTGTCTGTGTGTTAGGGCTGTGTGCACTTGTAATAATACTCTTCTGTGTAGCCCAAATAGGGTTTTGAACTATTTAGCCTTTGATTTCTTTTCCTCTGTATCTTTGTAAAAATATTTTGGTTCCTTTAATTAATTATTGCACCAGTCAACATAACCAGTTTTTAGTTATGAAAGGATATTAATTGATTTTTTAAAATGTTAGTAATTAAGTCTCAATTGTGTGCGTGTGTGTGTATGTATGTATGTAATTTATTCTTGTAAATTGGCTCAGTATTTGTTTTTATTTGAACAGTTATTGATTTCAAACCCTGGGTAATACTTAATGATTCACTGGTTGCCTGGGTTACTACAGGAGCATGGCCCCCAGCTTATCGACTTTTGGTCTTTCCTCCTCTTTACTACAACCCAACCAGTCTTTCTGAAACATTAGCATTGCGTTTTTTATGTTGTCAGTCACGTCGGTGTTAAACCCTTTTTCTCTGTCTTGATTCTAAATCAGCTGAGAAGTGGCCAGCAAAAGAGGTCCAGTGGTCAGTTTTATTATTGATAACTGGGCCAAATAACTCACATTGCCTTGTGGCTGAAATCAGACTTCTTGTTGGTTACGCATTCCTATTAACTGTAGGCAGAGAAGAGATGGCAGCACTGAACCAGGAATCCTCCCCATTTCTGAGTCTTGCCTCAGGTGGGTCCCCAGTTAGAGAAACGTCTCCAGCGTTGCACTCTTTTGAAGAGTAAAGCATATTTTCCCTGTGAAAATATAGGCATAAGAAAAGGGGATTTCTTCTTTAGTTTATATTTGCATGGGAACTTCTGGTTGTTACAGTTGCCTTCAGAGCAAACCTTTCTCCCTTACTCAAGAATTTGGAGGTCTGGCTTCTTCTTCCCTTAATTCTAGCAGCAAACTTCCCAGCTAGATCACTTTCATAAACCCTTGAGGTAATTGTTTTTCTTGTAGATTGCTTTTGCTGTTTCTCCCAACCATAATGACTTTTTTTCCTGCAAGTATCCCTAGTCCTTTTCGTTCTCTAGGTCTGAATGCAAAGTGTGCTTATATGTCCCTCTGACTGGATCCTTCAGTGTCATTATAAATTATGGGCTTTAGATCTCAGCAGTCTGAAAGGGATCTAGTTCAGCCCTATCATACTGTATTCTGGGAAGTAAAGAACCACAGAGAAATGATTTTTCTGAACTCATTCCCAATATATATTGTAAACTCAGGCCTCCCAATTTTTTGTCTTACATACTTTTTTCTGCAACGACCCTCTTAATAACCATTAACTTTGGTTTTGGTGTATGTATGGCTTGCTTCTCAGGATCACCATGCCTTTCTGTCCCTTGTTTCCCTAGGAGCAAAGAAATTTGTCAGATACAAGCAGAATATTCTACATATTTAATTTGATTGCATTCAAGAACCCTTCCCCCTGAAAATAAGATGTTTTGTTAGATACCTTATGAACTTGTCAACATTTGGTGGTGTTTCTGCTTTCTAATTAAAAATAGGAGTTCTAAAATAAAGAGATGGCTCAGAGGTTAAAAACCCATGCTCCTCTTGCTGGGAGCAATTCCTAGCTAGCAGTCATGTCAGGCAGCTCGTGTTTGTAACTCCAGCTCCAGGGGAGCTGATTTCCCTATTCTTTCATCTTTGGGTGCCTGTGTACCTGAACACATTCACATGATTTAAAAAATATTTATTTAAAATAAAAATGTTTAAGAAATAATAATAAAAGATAAGTGACTTGTCCAGGACAGACTGATGAGCTTCAGTGTCAACTCTTAGGTTCCCGTGACTAAGGTCAAGAATGAAAGTGGAAGATCCCTTGTCAGAAAAATTTGTAGGGATTGGCTCCTTTTCTGCAGCATCTCATTGGTAGTCTTTCAAGGACTAAAATGGTTCCAACTTTTTTTTTTTTTATGATTCCATTTCCTTTGAGAGGCAACAAGCAGTAGACAGTTGAATGCTGTAGTGATATTTTGTTTGTGTTTTAACAAGTAAAGCTTTGCTGAAGATCAGATTGCAGAGCTAAGCCACTAGAGGTCAGGGAGTGGTGGCACACACCTTTAATCCCAGGAATCAGGAGACAGAGGCTGATTAACAGAGAACTCTGTTAGTTCAAGGCCACCCTGGGCCAGGCGAAATTGGTCCAGTCTAAAGGAGAAACAGAGCTCACACAAAGGTGATTCTAGCACTTGGGATCATATGCCTTTAATCCCAGCACTAGGGAGGTGGAGAGAGGAATGATATGGCTATGCAGAGAATGGAATATAAAGCAGGAGGAGACAGAAACTCAGATGCAGCCTAAGGTATGGTGGAGACAGTAGCAGTTTGAGGAGACAATCTGAGGACAGGATTTCCCCTTCAATCTGAGCATTGGTAGAAGCAAAAAGTCTCTCTAATGACTATCTGTACTGCTTCTCTTTATTTCTCAGATTTCATCCCCTAATATCTGACTCCAGATATTATTTTATTATTATTATGAATAATTAGAATTTGTGCTACAAAACATGTCCTGGACCTAAACAGTGTGTAGTCAAAAGTTTTCCTGTCCTGACAGCCCACTCCTCATCCCAGCAGCTGCTTCCAAATTGCCACAGAGACTTAATATTATTTATAAATGCTCAGCCAATGGCTCAGACTTATTATTAGCTAGCACTTATATTTTAAAGTAACCCATTTTCCTTATTTATTTATGCTCTGCCAGGTGACGGTCCTTTTATTAGCATGGCACATTCATTTCCTGCTCTCTCTGCATCTGGCTGGAGACTCCGGACTCTGCTCTTCTTTCACCCAGCATTTTCAGTTTAGCTCTCCCCCCTAAGTTTATCCTATTCAGCTCTTGACCAGCCAGCTTCTTTATTAAACCAATCACAATGACAAATCTTAAGTGTACAAAAAAATTATTCCACAACATTCCACCTTTTTGTCAAATTAAAAAGGAAGGTTTTTACTTTAACATAATAAGATTTTATATATAACAAAACAGTTATTAAGTAAGAATTACAGTTACCATATTCAATCCACTTGTATTTGGCAAATTAGAGAAAAATACACTATTATCTATCTTATTTTGGTGAGTCTGAAATTTTATATCTAATTTACCTTTTTATCATAACTAAGAAAAACTGTAATTATAGCTATTTAGTCTTCAACTCCATCAAAGACCCCAGGAGGATAAAGTGTTACCTAATGACAGGGGCATCAGGCTGACTGGACAGTCACCCAAAGTTTCTCTGAAATGTTAGGGCATCCAACTCTGGCCTATAGGCCTAGCATATCTGACAGACTTTCCTGTGAAGCAGGGAATTCTGAAGAACTGTCCTACCTTGTCTTGACAAAGTTTGACAGTCATTTTTTTTAATTCATGAGATTTTATTCAAACTATAATGTAAGTATTCAGTCCAATATCTTATATAGTCAATATCACACAAATATGCATCATTTCCTTTAATGCTAGAAATATAATTTACATATGACATGGTCTTAATGAAGATGATGAGAAATGATCTGCTCATTAGAAATATTTCAAAGAAAAGTGAGAAGGAAAGCATGATCCTACATGCCCTACATTCCTTCTCAACTTAAAACGGGACGCCATTTCTTTTCCTTGCTGCTGCTGCTTTTTTTTTTTTTTTTTTGAGTATAGCAAAAGTTTATTTATTTGGGAATAAACTCATAATAAAAGGTAGCGATCTGCAGTCCTCTGCGTGCACTGGGAACTGGGACTGAATCCAGCAGAAAAAAGAGGGTCGTGCAAGCTTTTCATCTGCACTTACAGTACATGAGACCACACCCAAAATGGGCGGGTATCTTAAAGGTTACTGGCTGAAAGAATTCCCACAGCACCTCCTCCTTTTGTCCAAATAAGAAAGTTCTAAGCCTAATACAAAAGTATATACAGTAAGAACAAATATCAAATATTTTTCAGGGAAAAGAGGCAAAAACATACATTAAAAATTAGAATTACAACCAGCATGAACAACATCAAACAAGAAACATATGCTAAATGTTTTAATAGTTATCCTATCCTAAAGAGTCTAAATCTTATATTAAAAATGGCTTGACTAAGTCATGTGTAGAAAGTAGTTATGAATATCTAATCTTCAACCCCATTAAAGACCTGAGAAGGGAGATAAGATTACCTGAGTAAACAGGAAATGCGATCAAGAAACTTCCAAAAGGTGCAGAAATGACAGAGACAGCCGCCTGAGCCATCCCAAAGTGTCATTTGGAGAACTGTCTTACCCTGTCTTTGTAAGGTATAGCAGTTGTTTTTACTTGTCCAGTCTGGACATCATGCATTTTGTCTGTAGTCAGGGTAGAAGCAGTTCTTTGTCCAAAGGCCAGCTTTGCCCAAATGAAAACAAGCTCCAACTGGAGTGTCTTCAGTGCCCAACATTCTCTTGGGAATAGATCGATGCTGCCAGGAGCAATTGTGTCTCATGTCAACAGAATCCTAAGTTATTTAAATGCCATGTTATACAGTTCTTTGAAGTATTTAAAGATTACTTATCTATAAGAAATAGAATCTTTATGCATGTATAGAAACTGACTAGTCTAACTATAAGTATGATAAACATGAGTAACTATTTTCCTGTAATTCTTAATACCTATATAACTTAATATGGCTTCATATTAATAAACAGTCTTTAAACAAATGTTCAGCAAATGAGGACAGTGACCTCGGAATGTAAACTATACACACACACACACACACACACACACACATATAATCTTGATCAGAGGTAGAAATGTATACTGCAGTATGATAAATATATCCTAAAATTATATCAGTATACAAAATATCTTAAGCAGATGTAGAAACATGCATGCATACTATATGACAAAATAACTTTGCATAGGTGCACAAATGTTGTAAATAGAAATAGGAGCATATTCAATATAACAAATATAATTTGAATTTGTATCAGTATACAAAAATCTATACCAGTGTAAATTGTCTATAAATAATAGCTCACAAGTAATACACTAATCTACCTATTATCCCATCCCATCCAATCCCTTTTATTTTTTTAAAGGATTTCTGAGCCTACTTCATTTCTACCCCCAACTCTATACCACTTATAACCAACCCCAAATAGATGTCTCTAACCCTGAGGTTAGAGACAAACTTTGTTGGGACAAGGGATGTCGTTTTCTAGAATTACTTCCAGCTGTCATGGGGCAATGTTATTTCTATGAGCTCCTGTAAAAACTAAAATGATAGTTATGTTTCAAGATTACTGTCTGGTACAATTGCAGATAGTCTCTGAGTCATCAGTAGGATTTTTCTGAAAATTTTTTTATTTTATTTTAAAAAAAAAACCCTTTTTATTTTACATACTAATTCTAGTTCCCAGTTCCTCCCCTTTCCCCTTCTCCTCCACTCCCTCTCCCCTCCACTCTCCTTCCACTCCTCAGAGAGGGTAAGGCACATTGCTTTGAGGAAGGACCAAGACCCTCCCTACTATATCTAGACTGAGCAAGGTATCCCTCCAAATAGAATGGGTACCAAAAAGCTAGTACAAGTAGTAGGGATAAATCCTGATCCTATTGCCAGTGGCCCCACAGTCTGCCCCAGCCATGCAACTGTCACCCACATTCAGAGGTGCTAGTTTGGTCCTTTGCTGTTTCCTTCTCTGTCTAGCTAGAGTTGGTGAGCTCCCATTAGCTCAGGTAAGCTGTTTCAGTGGGTGTCCCCATCATGGTCTTAATCTCTTTGCTCATATTATCACTCCTCCCACTCTTCAACTGGACTTTGGGAGCTCAACTCAGTGCTCCACTGTGGGTCTCTGCCTCTTTTTCCATGAGTTGCTGAATGAAAGTTGAATGGTGGCATTCAAGATGGTCATCAGTCTGACTGCAGGGCAAGACCAGTTCGGTCACCCTCTCCTCTATTGCTTAGGGTCTTAGCTGGGGTCATCCTTGTGGATTTCTGGGAATTGCTATAGTGCCAGGTTTCTTGCTAGCCTCATAATGGCTCCCTCAATCAAGATATCTCTTTTCTTACTCTCCATATCTGTCCTTTCCCCAACTTGACTATCCCATTCCCTCAAGTTCTACCCTTCTCCTTCTCCCCTTCTGCCCTCTCTTCTTTTGCCACCTCTGTACTCCCAGTTTTCTCAGGAGATCTTGTCTATTTCCCCTTGCCAGGGGGATCTATAATATGTTTCTCTAGGGTTCCCCTTGTTACTTAGCTTCTCTGGGATCGTGGACTATAGTCTCATTATCCTTTGCGTTACAGCTAGTATCCACTTATGCATGAGTACATAGCATGCTCATCTTTCTGGGTCTGGGTTACCTCACTCAGGATGTTTTTCTAGTTCCATCCATTTGCATGCACATTTCAAGATGTCGTTGTTTTTTTACTGCTGTAGTGCTCTAGAAAATGCAATCAAGCAGCTTCCAAAAGGTACAAGAAATGCGTAAATGTGCCACATTTTATTTATCTACTCTTCGGCTGAGGAGCATCTAGGTTGTTTCCATGTTCTGGCTATTACAAATAATGCTGCTGTGAATATAGCTGAACATATGTCCTTCTAGTATGATTGAGCAGCCTTTGGGTATATGCCCAAGAGTGGTATTGCTGGGTCTTGAGGTAGGTTGATTCCCAATTTTCTGAGAAACTGCCATACTAATTTCTAGAGTGGTTGTACAAGTTTGCATTCCCACCACCAACTATGAAGGAGTGTTCCTCTTACTCCACATCCTCTCCAGCATAAGCTATCATTGGTGTTTTTGATCTTAGCCATTCTTACAGGTGTAAGATCAAATCTCTAAGAAAATAGATAATATATGTATTGCTTAATAAATGCCCGTTTAACTATTACTCTACTGTAGTTTTAGTGCCTGCTGTGGCTTGATTTGTTTATAGACATTTTTATTGGGAGTATTATTATTAATGAGTAAGAGAAAAGAAGGTATTACAGAAGTATCGTGTGTCTTTGTTGCTGAAAATCTCTGTGAATCAGAGATGGCCTCACTCTTCAGACAGAAATATCAATAAATGAAAGTACCTGATACAATTATATACAAATGAGTTGGAAAGATTTACAAGATTAAGAGTGTTTCAGTTCTGGCCTAGGAAGTCCCTTGGAAGAAGTGAGTATTGAGCCAGGTATTAAAGGAATTAGTAGATGAGAGAAGACTTAAATATAAAAGAGCAAGACATTTAAACAGTTGTTCTTTGGGGACTTCGTTAGGATGGTAGACCAAACACACTTTAGTTTCTCTTCTCACGGCCCATTCTAACTATTGGGAGAACCAAAGGGGAATACATTCTTCAAAGATGAGAGATGCTCCTACATTTCTCAACAAGAAAGGCCAGTACTATCTTCTTTTCCTAGTGCATAAATGGCTGTGGGGGAGTCCCAGCTTAGCTCACATGCAGGGCCTGCCTTTGCAGCTGAAGTGGAAGTGCCTCTCTCTCATGGGGGCCTGGTAACCCTTGGGAGGAGTGGAGGAAAGAGTTAGCATTACTGACGTTAGCTCTGCTCCACAAGAATGGAGCAGAGGAGCCACAGCTTCTTTACCTTTTCCTGCCTGTACCCTGAAAATAGGGCAAGGAATGGTCATTCCAGAGGTCATGCTAGTAGGTATGGAGGCCTGAGGCCGTATTCCTGTATCATCAAAACTCTAAATTTAGTACTTTCAGATCAAGGAGAGGTGTGTTATCTAAAAGACAAGGATGATTTAGGCTGGGAAACAACTTAGCCGGTCAGGTGCCTACTATCCTAAGGACCTAGCATCAGATCTTCAGTACCTACATAAAAAACTGAATGTGATGGTTCATATCTGTGAGCCCAGCATTGAGGGTTGAGCATAGATGGATCCCTGGAACTTACTGAGCAGCCCTCCTAACCTAATCAGTGCGCCTCAGATTAAGTGGGAGATCACCCAGTTGAATAAAAGTTGGAATGCAATAGTGGAATACATTTGTTGATATCTCAGCAACGTATATACATATACCCTAAACAAAACAGCGGAACCCAGCTCCAAATGGTTTATAAATAAGAAATGCTCAGAAAACAATTTATGAAAATTTAAACAACATTGTCTGAATTTAGACATTTGACTTTTATACTTATAATCCCAGCACTTGGGAGGTGAAGGCAGGAGGATTACCAGTTCCAGGCCAGCCTGCTTTGAATAGTAAGACACGACATTTAAAAAAAAAAGTTCCCAAATTAAATTTAAAAAAATATGTTAAGTACAGACAAGAATAATGGAGTTATATAAAGATCTGAATTCAGTGACTTTCTTACCAGGGTTCAGTATCCATTACTTAAGCCTTCAAGAATGTCTGGCTAGATGTGTGGATATATTAGTTAGGTTGTTGTCAAAACCAGTTTGGGGAATAGGATGTGGTGCATGGAACTGCTTGCACTGTGCATTTGAAACCCTCTTAAACTGTAAATTTGTATCTTTAGTTGCTTTTAATTGGTAAAACACTACATCTTCATCTTAGAAGTTGTGGTTCTTTTTCAGTTTTTATTGTCACCAACGTATGTTGGCCTTTGTTTCGATGCTGCAGATTTAGCAGTGAAAGCCTCCAAGGCAGCGTAGATCTGGCTCCATGTTGTCTACAGCAGATTGCATCTGTACCAAAACAAGTGCCTTTTAACCAGTGTCCTTATTTTCTGTGCCAAATCTGTTCTCTATTTATAGATGGAATTAAATTGGGTACTATGAAAGTTGAATGAAATGTGCAAATGAGCCTTTTCATGGTAGTATCTGTGTTTTAGGAGCAAGCTACTGGGAGTATAAAAACCTGCAGGGATGCTGGGCTGAAACTCTTCTCTTAGGAGCTATTCTCCAGTGGAATAGTGGTCCCACACTTGAGTCCTCAGCCTCTGCTTGTCAGTGGATGCTGTGACTGGGATTAGGAACTGTTCTAAGTATCATGATCGTAATTCATTCTTGCCTGTTGTAATTCTCACCCTGTAAAGGTATTAATTCTTAAAATGGGGTGAAGAACTACTTTGTAATAATATGTTTTTATAGATACACTCAGTGTTTCAGATCTGCAGGCACAGAGTAGTAAGACCTGTAATTACATGTCATGTGTCTTCTCATCTCCAGATGCAGCACTAACTTTTTAACACATGCTTCTCATCAAGACCTGGGCGCTGAGGTGGGGTGGGGGAGAAGTATAAGAAATCGTGTCCGTTGAGTGCTTGATATTGTGGTTTGTTTCTGTTTGAAAAGCCATCTGATATAAACGACAGCAAGTAAAGGTTCCCAGAAATCTTAGTTCATGAAGCCATGTAGAATAAAAGAGAGACAGGGTTAGAATTTGATATAGTTGGTATGTTGGTAATTCTTTGTGTGTTGTAAGTACGTAGTGGGGGTGTTCTTACAGTAGACCCATGTTTTATTATAAAATCATTTCATTTTGTTGCCCCAAATAGTCTTCCTCCCCCCTTTGCCCTACATGTTAGTGATTTTCTTTCTTTCTTTCTTTCTTTCTTTCTTTCTTTCTTTCTTCGAATTGGAAGCTAAAAATGGAAGGCAATAGAAGTAAGGTTGCTTTGCTCCTCCTCCAGAGCTGTTAAACAGGGAACGTGAGGACTTTGTATTATTCAGAGCTCTTGGTCACACGCAGTGCAGATCCAGTTTAAATTAGCGTAAGTTAAACGCTGATCATTAGGAGTGTGCTGGCTTACAGAATCAGAAGGTTTGATTGAGAATTCCAAGGCTTTTTGTCTCTGGTTGCTTTCTACATGTCCCTGGTTAGAGTTATGGCTACTACAACTTTATGTTGCAGAGAAAAAGACATTAATTTACTTACCCACTCCTCTCCAAATTTTTTGTAAGATTTATTTTAATGTATTTATGTGTTTGTATGTAGGTGCTCACAGCCCCGGATTATATCCTTTTCAAGGAAGAACTTCCAAGTTGTCCTGGTTGTCATCTGTGGACCAGTCAGTTAGAGAAGGAATAGACTATCATAGCATAGTCTTGGTTGTATCTTTCCTATCTGGGGACCAGTATTGAGTACACAATCTCCTAATCTCCTTCACACCATTTCATCCATGCAATAGCTATTTATTTTAAGTTGTTTGGGGGCCTGGCAAGATGACTTAGCAGGTAAAGGCACTTGCTACCAAACTTGATAACATGCTTTAGATCACTGGCCCACATGGTAAAAGGAGGAAACCACTTTCCACAAGCTGTTCTCTGGCATCCATACTTCAACCTTGGTACATGTACATACATGCAGCAGGCACACACACAGAGACACACGGTAGAATTAATAAATTTTTAAAAGTTATTTGGGGACTGGGAAGCTGACCTAGTGGGTAAGAGTACTTGCTGTGCAGGAATGAAGACTTGAATTCAAATGCCTAACATGCTTGTGGAAACTGGGAGTGGCTTCTTGGCTTGTTATCCCTCTATTGGGGGAGAGAGGTGGATTCTGAGAGAGACAGGTAGATTCTGGGAGCTTATTAAACAGCCAGCCCAGCAGAAAACAAAGCAAAAAACATGGTGGAGTTCATGTTCAGTAACAGTGTCTTAAGGGAATAAGGCAGAGAATAATTGTTAGAATTAGTTAGTAATAAAACCCAGAGTCAGATATTGGGGAGTGAAAGCTGAGGGATCAGAGAAGCAGAGCAGCCAGACACTAGTTCTTACCTCTACCTCAGACTAAAGGGGTGATCTTGTCTCTATAAATCCTCAGACTGACTGCATACTTAGACTGAATCCTCAAACTATATCTCAGACTGAATCCCCCTTGCACTGTCATCCAGCCACACAGCTCTTGAGTACCCAAGAACGCCTGATGACTCCCAAGAATGTACAGTTCTTCCTGGCTTCACACTCGATCTCCACTGCTTTCTAGCCTCGGAGCTCTGGAAATTCCACTTAGCCTCAGTATGCTTCTTACTTCTCACAATAAAATGAGAATAAACTGTTTCTGCCTGATAGTTGGTAGGGTTTAAAGGACATAATCCACATAGAGGACTTAGAGTTGGGCCTTCAGTACTTCAGTGTATGTATATACATCTGCAGTCATTCTTAGTTATTCTTACTGGTTTTTTCTTGAATTTCTTTCAGAATTTGATGTGT
This sequence comes from Microtus oregoni, assembly GCF_018167655.1. Lineage (NCBI taxonomy): Eukaryota > Metazoa > Chordata > Mammalia > Rodentia > Cricetidae > Microtus > Microtus oregoni. Next base: position 8,842,564 of record NW_024543079.1, read on the forward strand.
ATCTTTGTTCAAGTAAACTTTCCCAGATACACCCAACTATAAATAATCATTTTAAAGTCATTATGTATATAGGTGTTTTACCTGCGCTGTCTGTGCACCACTCACATGTAGTGCCTTTGGAGGCCAGCAAAAGGTGTCGGGTCCCCTAGAACTGAAGTTACAGACAGTCGTGAGCCTCGCTGTGGGTGCTAGGAACCAAGCCTGGGTCCTCTGGAAAAGCCCCTAGTGCTCTTAACTGCCGAGCCATCTCTTTATCCCCACAAACAATCCATCCATTAATGAAGCCATCTATCCATTCCTTAAATTTTTAAAGACTTGCTTAAATATTAATTGAATGCTTTCTGTGTGGTATAAGATATAAGACTACTCAGAGGAATACAGAACCTAATGAGATCCTGTAGGAAGGATAAGAGAGATCAGAGGTGTATAAAATGTCTATATAGTACATGTTTATTGAGCCATCTGCAGAGGATCTGGGTATTATGTGAGAACATGAGTTCTAAGCGTGGTGTCATAATGACTGACTCTGGTGAGATAGCAGAGTTTTAGTACTTAACCATTGCCAACATGTCTGTCGAATGTAAGAATTTACCATATAGGAAGGTCAGGGTTTTGGTGGGTTCTTACAGGATATTCTGCCTACCTCTCAGGAATCTTCCATATAACACCTTGGGCTGTGTGTCTTAGTTAGGGTTTCTATTGCTGTGAAGAGACACATGAACATGGCATCTCTTATAAATTATATATATATAAATAATTGGGGTGACTTACAGTTCAGAGGTTCAGTCTATTGTCATCATGGTGGGCCATGGCCACATGCAGGCAGACATGGTGCTGGAGAAGGAGCTGGAAGTTCTACATCTTGATCTGCAGGCAGCAGGAAGTGAACTGTGACACTGGGTGTAGCTTGAGCATAGGGGACCTCAAAGCCCACACCCACAGTGACACACTTCCTCCAACAAAGCCATACCTCCTAGTAGTGCCACTCCTTATGGAGAACATTTTCTTTCATGTGAGTGTAGGGTAACTCTACAGCACTCAAAACAGCAAGGGCAGTGCTTGTTTTAGTCCCCAGTGCTCATTCTGGCCCGTTACATGAAAACATAATCTAAACAAAGAAGAGGAAGACCTATTAAGAAGGTCACTCTTCCCATGTACCTTAGGGATATTGTAATTTGATGATTCTTAATGTCTGTGAAGCCATCAGACTTACTAATGAATGATGTTGGCTTAAGTTCAAAGTGAGGATTTAGGGAACTTCATATTCTGTCCTTTAACATTAGTCATACCATGGCAGTCATCATGGGGTGAATGAAGTGATTTCTGTCTCAGCCCATGTAGATGTTTCTCCCATGTGTCTGCACATTTCTGGCACAATAAGTACAGATTCTCCATTAAAGTCCACATTGGTACTAAAATTCCAGGGTATGATTTCATAACTTTAATCATGTGTTTTCAAAACTGCCCAACAGTTTTAATTCTGAATGTCTTATAGCAAGGAGCAAGGACCAACTGTGGAGAGAAAGAAGAAAGGAAAAAGGAAAAATGAAACCACTGTGGAGAGTTTAGAGCTGGATCAGAGTTTGCCGAACTCAACCCTGCGGAGTCCTGAGGAGCCCACCGAGTCTACAGACAGTCAGGTATAGCTGTGACTGGGGACCTGCTTGAGGTTATGTGGTCTGGACAAGTCTTGACATTTACTCAGTGCTCCTCCGTGTCTGTCCCCAGCTTACTGTCCTTACACACAGGCCCGAGCTGCACTTGTACTGTCTTGGTGGGTGAGCACATAGACCACTCACAGGCTATTTCCCAAGTCCGATAGTTACATTAATAAGTTCTCAGAAGTTAAGTGTGTTTGCTTCTCATAAAGTAGCATATCAGTCTTCAGAGGCAGTTGATGTGGAAAATTAAGTTATGAATCAGGCTAGGTAAGGTAAGAGACCTGTTTTGGGATGTAGTACTCAGAGTGACAGGCTAGTATATACTGGACGTCCTGCTTCTCATTGCTGGCAAAGTCATAGGTATAGTATATACCAGAATAATAAGGGAAGTTTCCAAACATGGAAACAAGGAGTTGCCCATCTAACTCATTGCTTTGGAGCCTGTCCTGGAACTAGCTCTTGTAGACCAGTCTGACCTTAAACTCAACAGAGATTCTGCCTCCTGAGTGCGGGGATTAAAGGCATGTGCCACCACCATCCAGTGTCTAACTCAGTTCTTAATGCAGAGTGCCCTTGACACTGGTGGGGATGTTCTTTTCTACGTTGAGGATGGGATAATAGATTAGTGTGAGCTTACTCACACTAATAATAATAGTGAGTAATAGAGTAAATACTTGTGAGTTATTATTTATAGGCAGTTACATTGGTATAGATTCTTGTATATTGATTCAAAGTTAAATTATATTAATTAATGTATGATATTGATATATATTTATCATATTGCAATGTACATTTCTACCTCTGATCAAGATACTTATACATTGTTTACATTTTGAGGTCATTGTTCTCATTTGTTGCGCAATTGTTTATTGTATGATATTCTAATATGAAGTCTTAGTCTTTAAGTTATTTAGGTATTAAGGATTATAGATCAGTAGTTATGTTTGTCATGCTTATGGTTAGACTAATCTGGTTCTTTAGATACATAGACATTATATTCTACATAGATAGTTAATCTTCAACCACTTCAAAAAACTATAAAATATGACATTTAAATAAGTTAGGGTTCTGTTGAAGTGAGACACAATTGCTCCTGGCAGCACCAATCTGCTCCTGAGAGAATGGTGAGCACCAAAGACACTCCACTTGGCAAAACTGGCCTTTGGGCAAAGAAATGCCCATGTCTCAACCACTGACAAAATACATAGTATCGGAAAATGGATAAGCAGGACTGTCAAATCTTGCCAAGACAGGGTGAGACAGTTTTGTTTTGTGGCGCACGCCTTTAATCCCAGCACTCGGGAGGCAGAGGTAGGCGGATCTCTGTGAGTTCGAGGCCAGCCTGGTCTAGAGAGCTAGTTCCAGGACAGGCTCCAAAGCCACAGAGAAACCCTGTCTTGAAAAACCAAAAAAAAAAAAAAAAAAAAAAAATTTCTGCCTTTGAAAATGGTCTGTCAATTATTCTAGGCTTTAGCCAAAGTTGGTTGCTTCAATGTTGCAAATGACACTTTGGGGGATTGCCCACATAGCCAATTGTTTCTATCATTTCTTGTACATTTTGGAAGTTGCTTGATTGCACTTCCTGTTTACTCAAGTAATACTATTTCCCTTCTCGGATCTTTGATGGGGTTTTAAAGACGAGATAATTGTAGTTACTTTCCTCTTATGACTTGGCCAAGTTATTTATTATACAAGACTTAAACTAATAAAGATAGGATAATTATTAAATATATTTGTTCTTATTGTATATAATTTTGTCCTAGGCTTTGAACTCTCTTATTTAAACAAAAGGGAGAGGTGGTGTGAGAAGTCTTACAGCTAGTGTTTACCCACCTACTGGGGCGTGGCCTCTTATATATGCTGATGCAGAGCCTCTTTTCCTGGCCTCTCCCTCTGTTCTGGTTGCAGATTTCAGTTTTCTAATCTCTGTTCCAGAAGAGGATTCTGATTTTTGAGTTTACCCCTAAATAAATAACCATCTATTTCTCAATTCTGAGCTAGCGTGGGATTTCTTTTAAGCGACTCATCTTCACTAGGACTTGAGTCTAACATTTGAAAGTACCATTTCCTTTGCTATCCACAGCAGTGTATCTGAACTGGAACATCATTCAGAATTAGACCATGCTGGTCGGCCCCTTGAGTTTCTCATTAACATTCACTCTAGGCAGGCGTTGGCTTGTAGCATCCTGGTCTTCATAAGTTAGAGTGTCTACTGTCAAAGCAAAAGTCACCTCCCAGGCTATAAGCTAGAACTAGGGGCTGTTAGGCAACCGTGCTGGCAGGAAAGCAGCCATATTGAGTTGACAACATTTGACGAGTTAAAGTTTTGTGGGATGGTTATTTCTAAATAGAAAAGGAGAAGTTTTGTGGGTTTTGTTTTTCTAAAGAATCCCTCAAATGGCATTAGACTTCATAGAGATGATAAAGTGAAAAAGCAATAGCAACGTAGTGCTTACAGAATGTCTTAGAAGAAAAAGGAACTGAGGTTCTACTTGTTTTGTTTGGGCTGTTGTATTTAAGATTAAGTATATGGGGACATGCTCCCCATGACTAGTTCCCTAAAATGTATGTGCTGCTTGGAGCCAGTGGTAGGTGGGGCTGGACATCCTTGCACTGCTTTACTGTGTGTGCTGCCTTACAGTTTTAAGCTACTTGTTAGGGGACACCTCTTTCCATATGACTTGTTATTTTGTCACACTGAAGATATCTCCCTGTTTTAACTGTATGAGAGTCTCAGTCTAGATCCCAATAAAATCTGTATTAATTTGTATTAATTTTCTCACAGTACATTCTTAGGAGTTGGTGGCTAAGTGAATTTGAAAAAAAAAAGTAAATAAAAACTAGAAAATCTGAGTGGACCTCAAAGACAGAATTCAGAGGTTACCTCCCATCCCTGTTGCTTAGGACTAGATGCCCCAGAAAGGAAGAAAAAAACACCACTGCTGTTCGTTGATGACTAAAACACATCTCTTAGTGGATCGGGCAATTCAGAGGTTGTACCATCACTTTATCTCTCACCTAGCTAGATCCCATGCTCTATGAATTTAGTTCTTAAAAAAGTATAAGATTCCTTTTGGAAGTTGAGAAACTTGTGCTTGTCCTGTCACTAGATGTAGATGATATCTGTGGAGAGTTTTCCTTTTGACCCACAGCCACACTGATAAGTGTGCTTGTTCTGCAGAAACGGCGCTCAGGACGACAAGTAAAGCGCAGGAGATACAACGAGGATCTTGACTTCAAAGTGGTGGATGACGATGGGGAAACAATCGCTGTCCTGGGAGCTGGCCGGACATCTGCGCTCTCTGCTTCTACGCTGGCCTGGCAGGCAGAGGTATAGCCTTTGTATGATCTTGGCTGAAAAGTCATGCTGGCCTACTTGAAAGAGTTTAATGGCTCTTCACTAGAGTATAAGTTAGATTGCCTTAACCAGTGGTAACCTTTCAGATGGTGTAGACTCCTCATTCTCAACAGCACCCACACGATCACTCTCCTGGTTTCCCCAGATAGCCCTGTTGTTGCCCTCCAGCCGCAAAGCTTGCCACCTCATCTCCATCTACAGCCTTGGCCTGTACTGCCCTGCTTTCATGCTCTCTGCCAAGACTTTATATAAGTGGGCCACCCTCAGTGAAGTCTCACAAAACATGATCTCTGTAGAAAGGTCTTTCCTGCCTGTTTCATCTAAGCTAGATCCCCGCTTCTCATCCCAGCAATTGTTTCTTATTTCCTTCATGATATAATCACAACTTATAATTTTATTGGAATGTGTGTTCTCTAAACTTTTTTTTTTTTAAAGAATCAGGAGGGCTCTCATTAAATACTGTAGCAGCCCTGAATTTATTTCGCATAGTCCTTTTATACCCAAAGCAAAAGAGGGAAACAAAAGACTTCCTTACCATGGTTCAAAGAACAAACAAAGCATAATCACCTCCCTAATTCACAAAATATCTAGAAACCATGCCTTTTGCATGTTAACATCCTGTTATTTGGCATGAGGAAGAAAACATCTATTGACCATACCTTTGGCCAGACGTCCTGCAATTTGGCCTTGAGGAGTAAGAACAAGCTTGAACTCTCTGACCTTAAGTCAAGATGGAAGTCACTGTGGACTCACACAATTCTCCATTTAATTTTTTAATACCTTTGCTTCTGACATAGGACGACTGTGCCTATCTTAGGTTGTCTTTTCAACCTTCCAGACTTGCCTATCACTGGTACACACATTCCACCATGCGTGTCCTGTCTTAAATTGACTGGAGGCAAAAAGATCTTGCCCATCTTTGACAACCAGCCTCTGGAAAATTTTAAATGAGGATGTGGAGATTAACTCCATGCATCTCTGAATCCTCTTTCCACTGAGAGTTCACCAGTAACTCAATAATCACAGGCAAGCAAATAATGCCTAGCAATACATATACTCCTAAGGCTTCAATACCTCCCAGTAAGGGAGTAAAGGAGACTGAGGTGAAATGGCTTTTAAAATTGCTCCAGGGTGTCTTTAGCAGTTTTAGCTGCATCAAATTCCAAATTAGCCTTTTTAATTGAACCAACTCTAAGAACTCATTTCCATCGTGCCAAATTCCTCTCAAATGAGCTCTAACCTCTTTCTATCCAGTAACACTTTCATTGTGAACAGAAGAGATAACAAACATTAACAGGTTAACAACATAATTCTAGTATAAGTATTAATAATGGACACACAATTGGTTAAATTACAATTCTCATAGTTCTGATTCATTCAAGGGAGAAGAACATGTTTTTGTGGTGGGTGAGGTATGAGCAACTCCAGAATTCTGAACCTTTTCCTTACTCTAAAATTCAATGAATTTGTGCTACCAACTTCCAACGATGTTTAAGCTTTTCCAGTTCCCATATACTGAATGCCAGCAGCAAAACCTTTATCCCACTCCTCCTAGTCAGTTTGGGTTGGGGGGCGCTCTTCAGTACCTCCAATTTGGTTTCCCAACCAGTCCAGCACATATTTCTCAATTCCAGTGATAGTACACTGAATGTATGTATACTGAAGACACACATTGCCTCCATAATAGTGTTTAATTGCTCCACTGAGGCTGTTTCCCACAGAGGGGAAACGTCTGAGGCACCTGTTCTCCAGGCCTACTATTTCAACAGCGATGAAAACTATACTGGTAAAGGTGACCTCCGCATACCAAAACAAAGTGTGGATAAACTGCCAAACACTCAGCCACAGATTCATTGTTGGAAAAAGATAGGCATTCCTTCTCCAGATCCAGAGGTCTGGTCTATCAAAAAGCCAGGAATCATCAGCCGTCACTATCATCTCCTTCCCTTCCTAGAATGCAGGATGTAATATCAGAGGATCAGGAAACAGGTTCAGAAATCTCACTCCAGCTCCTCTGGGGGAGCATCAACAGCCACAATATCATGAGGGCAGGCACTCCTCTGTTCCACACACCACACCAAGTGCTCAGGCAGCCATCAAGTTTTCTTTTCTTCCTGTGAAAAAAAACACAAACATGCCCTCGACCTCACATCAAACAGGGTCAGGGTTCTTCCAAAATACAGTGCCCTCCCATTTCACCTCAGCAAAAGTCACTTGAGTGCCATCATGCCATAATCTATCCATGGCATACCAGTAGCTCACGAGCATCCACATTCAAAAAATTTTAAATAAAAAGGGCATGATTTATACATTATGTGCTGTCTGAGGATATAACTCACTTTTTTATTAAGTTGTATCTTTAGATTGCCATGAGATCATTCAATAGTACCTCATCCTTGAGGATTGTAAGGAATGCCTGTTTTATGCTCAATTTACCATTGGGAAGAAAACTGCTGAAATGCTTTACTAATATATTCTGATCTATTATCCGTTTTTATTAAGGGTTTTTTTTTTGACTCATTAGAATGTAAGATTCTTGCTGGATATGGTAAATCCCATCTATATCGTGGCATTCTGGGGGTTGAATTACGAGTATCACCATCAGTTTGAGGCCACCCTGGACTACATAGTGAGTTCTCAGCCAGACTGGGCTATAGAGTGAGACCCTATCTCCAAAAAAATCCCAAAAAGACTCAGTAGATAAAAGGACTTCCCACCAAGTCTGGCAAGCTGAGTTCAGTCCCCAGAACCCACACGGTCAGAGAAGGACAAGTTCCCACAAGCTGCCTTCTGACCTCCACACGGGTGTTATCTGACATTTTTTTTTTTTTGGCATTTTTTTTTATTCATTTTACATACCAACCACAATTCCCCCTCTCTTGCCTCCTTTTGTCTTCCTCTCCTCTCCCCCACGTGTAACATATATTATAATTGCTTAGAAAGTAACTGCCAATTGTAGGGGCGCATGCTAGTAAGATTTGTTGAAGGAGGCAGAGGTAGGAGGATCATGAGTTCAAGGCCAGCCTAGGCTACACATCTAACATACGTTATAATTCCTTAAAAAGTAAGCATTTTGGGCTGGAGAGGCGGATCAATAGTTAAGAGCACTTGTTACTTTCACAGAGGACCCAGGTTTGAGTCCCAACACCCAGAAGATGACTCACAACCATTTGTAGCCCCACTTCATTGGGATCTGACACCTTCTTCTGGCCTCCTTGGGTATCAGGAAGGCACATAGTACACAGATATTACATGCAGATATAATTCTTACACACATAAAATAATAAATAATTTAGAGCAAAATCTTATACATAGTAAATCTTGTCTTGATAATGAAATCAAATGAATTTGTAATTATAGTTGGAACTGTGGTTTGACAGATGACTATTGTGAGCCTGCTACAAATCTAGAGTCTGGGATGTAGGTAGAAGTGTCCAGATGACTCTTGATGCCGCAGAGCTCTGTCTGGTAGAAGGGACATATGGCTTTTCTAACACTATGATCAGTGCAGCCTGCAAGTATGTGCTAGGCACAGTGACCACACAGAAGCTGGAATAGAAAAGAGCTCATTCAGAAGACATTTTCTAACAGTCAGCCATGGATTATATGACCAATGGAGATAAGCATAGCTGCCTGCCAGGCTATGATTTGTGGAACAATGAGATATAAGGGTTGAGGGGTAGAAAAGGCCACACTGCAGAGCCTTGGGGCTCAGCTAGCATGTGTAGCCTTTATACTGTGGATTGAGTTAGAGATAGAAGGCACAAGTGCATCAGAGCAGAATGACCTTATTTACATTCCAGTTGCATTCTCTTCCTTTTGGGAGCATTTGTTGAGAATGATGGCACTGGGACTTGGTGCAGACATACAAGTAAAAAGGGTATTAATTGAGGAGGTCTGTGCCAAGTATCTGGTTTAGAAAAGACAAGAAAGGGAAATGCAGAATCATGCTGTGGGTGTGGGAGGGAAATCGTTGCCAGTAACACATTCTGGGACACAAGCTGTGTGTCATTCTGGAGACCCTGGTGCTGCCTGGCAGAACCTACTGCTCACGCAGAGTAGCAGCAAGGCAGGTACCCATCCTTCCCAGACACTCGTGTGCTTACAGAGGCTGTTGATGCCTGGCCTTCAGCCACCTCTCCTCCAGCCTAAAGCATCCTCATGTTACCTGACTTGTCTCTTCTTCAGTCTTTACAAGAAAAGTAGCAAGGAGCAGGCAGATAGTGTTCAGAATTAACCATTAAGAAATGAGGGACAGAATGATCCAGGTCACACACAGTTAGTTGATTCGTTCCTCTGCCAACGTTCTCCAACCAATGAACATGATAATTGATAGGAGTTATTTGTCATTGCAGTGCTTTTCAAATAAATAGTTAAAAATAGTTCTTGCAAGACTGCGTGGAGTCATTGAAATGTGTTGCTTTATTTGGGCTTTTCTTGGACATTTTATGGTTTAATTGGTAGTTGAGACACTACAAAGGATTTTATTTCCTGCTGGAAGTTATTTATCCCAAACCCTTTATCATATTTCAGGTATATGGTTATGACTTCTCAATTACCTGAAGGTAGCAGTTGCTAATCTGACGGATGATCTCAGAAATTGATCAAGTCTTTTCCCTCTAAGTATATTAGTAAAGAGAGTTTTTTTATGGAGAAACATAGGTAGAAATTGGTCTTGCATTAATTATGTCCCAAAATTTCACCAAATTTAAATAAGAAAGAGCCTGATGTGTGCTTTCTTGTCAGTTTTGCTGTTCAGAGTGGCAGTCTTGTGAGTATGTAATCTAAAGGCCAAGGCCAAGGCTAGCATACCCAGGCCTTGAGAGGGCAGCTTATTGACAAGTTTTCAAAATCAGAGCCCTAGCTACTGCGGAACCAAAACAGCTTCTTTTTTTGTTGTTGTTGTTTTATTTTTTGTTTTTTTGGTTTTTTTCGAGACAGGGTTTCTCTGTGGTTTTGGAGCCTGTCCTGGAACTAGCTCTTGTAGACCAGGCTGGTCTCGAACTCACAGAGATCCGCCTGCCTCTGCCTCCCGAGTGCTGGGATTAAAGGCGTGCTCCACCACCGCCCAAAAGCTTCTTCTGCTTTTGATTTTACATGTGGATTCTTGGTGAGAGTTGAGCCAGTTTCTCAAGATAACAATAAGCATCAGTGCACAGATTCTCTCTAGGATTCTTCTTCAAACCACTACACGTGGGTATGTGGAGAGAAAACAGTTAAAGATGGCATCAGGATCTTTGGTTTGAGCACCTGAAAAGGTAGAATTTCCTTTAACTCAGATGGGAAAGAACTCTTGATTGAGGGATTAGGACTTAGGTGCTGGAGACTTGTTAATGTATCAGACCAAGAATTAATTTTTAGAAATTTTAATTTAAAATACCTTAAAATTTGCATCTAAGTAGAGATGCAAGAAATAATTAGAATGTGAGTCTGCAGTCTGGAAAGAAGTTTTAATCTGGGATGTGTGAATTTGGCAGGCCTCACAGTACAGCTAGTATTTAAAATCATGAGACTAGATGTAGTCACTTCGAAATTAGTGTAGACCCCTCCCCTTATCCCCCCTCCCCCCCAAAAAAAGGGTGAAGGAGGACTGGAAAGAAAGAAACCTTAAAACGAATCTTCCTGCATCTTGTTAATGTGAGTTAATATCGGAAGATTTCCCCTCCGGGTGAGGTTACTGTAAGATGGGCAGAAAAGGAGAAGTTGTTACAGCATATTTTTAAAGATATTTATTACCTGTGGACATAGAAATTAGCTGAGTCAATAATTGCAGGCAGTGAAGAGCAAGTCTTAGGTGAGCTGACATGCGCTTTTAAAAAAAAGCTAAGAAATAGCTGGTCTGTGGGACGATGTGGGAAGAGGACAGCAAGAGCCCAGAGTTCAGTGCTAAAGGCTCAAGTGGAAAACGTGTCCCAGCAGAACCAGAGTAGGAACAGCTAGACTCAGAAGCCCTGACACGCAAACTGGACTGAATATGCTGTCAGCCTGCATCAAGACCTAGTGTGGGAGCCTTCACCCCTGGAAGCTTCCACCTCTCTGAAGACACCTTCTGCAGCCCATGCACTAAGTTATTATTCCTTCCCATCCCTACCTTTCTTTGTTATTCATAGTATAAAAAGCATTAAACCAATACATAATCCTACTTCCCTTTTTTCATAGATCCCTCTCCCTCATTTCTGTTTCCATTTGCTTTCATTGTACATACTCATCTGCTGTGAGGATAAGATGATGCCTTTGCATAGAAATATGTTATCAAATGTAAAAAGGGAAAACCAGTGAAAACTTCGTAATTAAGCTGCCATAATAAAGACAGTGGTTTTGCTGTGAGGATAGGGAAATAAATCAGTAAAAGAGAATAGAACTGCATTGCTCAATACAGGCATTACTTAATACTGCCCGGTATGGACATTGCTAGCCACGTGAGCCTATTGAGCATTAGAGATACGACTGGCCTGGATTGAAGTATGCTGAAAGTACAAAGGACACACTGTAGTTTGAAAACATAAGGAATTGAACTTTTAAAAAAAAAAAAAACTTTAATTTTTGTATTGATTCTGTCAGCGTGTTTAAATTATAATACTTCAGATATTTGGGAGGTTAAATAAAATACTGAGGCTCTACAGTTAAGAGCACCTGCTTTGCAGTCATGACCAATTTCAGGTCCTAGCACCGTATAATAAGCCAGGAACCCCTCACAAAGACCTATACCCTCATCTCCAAGGGAGACAGGCAGCAGATTTTAAAGGTTTACTGGCATCTGGCATAGCCAAGGGCCAAGGCTGAGGTTCAGGGAAAGACTACCACAGAGGAAATACTCAGATTTCTTGGGCCATCTGCTTCCTGCTTGATGAGCACTGTACTTCACTGCCATGGCGTCACTCTTTACTCTGGGAAGAGCTTGATTTAAGACAGTTTAACAGTATGTTTTCTGTAGTGGTATGGCCTTGGGGTAATTGAATATGAAATTGATATGCAGCATAATCATCTTTCTGGAATGTTCTAGCTAGTCAGGTTGTTGTGGTGAGCATTCTTTTCAGTACTGCTTCAAGTCTTAGATTGCAGTAGGTCTAGAAAGGTCAGAGAACATATGAAACCAATGAAAGGCGACTGCACAAGTCCAGAAAGAAGCTAACCCTAAGGGAGCTCGGATTCAGGATGTCCTTCCAAGACTGTTGTTTTTGTGCTGATGTTTTGTATAATGAATAATTATACATTTATTTATTAAGATTTCATGGAGATTGGGGGCCTGGGAATTTTGGTGTGTGACTAAGATAGGAAGAAAGGAATTGATTTTCAGTTGGGATTATCAGTGAAACAGCAGTTGAATAGAAATTATTACACCTTGGTTTTATAGGTTAAAAAAAACTTTTTATGTGCTGTTTTATCCTATTAAAATGGTGGTATATATCTTTCCTACCACTTCTACAACTATTATTCAGAAACCAAGAAATAGTAATTAACTTTGCTGGTCAGTAGTTGATAGGTATTAGAATTGGGATCGTTTGATTAGATTGTCAGACTCCAGGTTTCTTTTTTTTTATTTTACTACATTTATTTGCTTATTTATTTGTATTATGCATATACATGCTGTGGTACATGGATAGAGGTCAAAAGACAAGTTGTGAAAGTTAGTTCTCTCTGCTGTTGTTTCCTGCTTTCATACTGATTAAGTTTTGTAACTTAATCACTTTAACCACTGCGTCCACCCCCACCCCAAGATTCTTTTCTATTATAGAAAATATTATGCATCAAAATGTGTAAGTCTTATGAAAATTGGAAGTCTTTGGAGCAATTGTATTGATTCTTTAGTCTTAGAGCCCAGAATCTCTTCTGCTTTACAGTAAGGGCTATGCCCAGAACTCAGCACCCTACTGCTTGAATTCTAGCTTTGCAAAATATTTGTGGACTTCTTAGGGGGGCTTTGGTACTCAAAGTCTGTGAACTTTTACATTTTTAATTAATTAATTAATTACCGTGTGTGTGTGTGTGTGTGTGTGTATGTGTGTGTGTGTGTGTATGTGTGTGTGTGTGTACATGCTCACGCACTCAAGATCAGAGCACACTTTCGGAAGTCAGTCTTATTCCATTGTGGGACCTGAGCATCTAAATCAGATGTTTAGGCTTTTGTTTTAAGAGTTTTAACCCTCCAAGCTATCCTGCTAGTCCTGTACTGTGAGCCTTGAAGGAGGTAGTAGCTATGCTTTAACAAACTATGCATCCCTCATCCAAAGTGTTTTCAAATCTAAAATCTTGCTGAGTATCTTTGTGAAGGTAGATGAATAGTAGATTTCAGGATTTTGAATTACATTTATTCTGATGATAGTCTATACAGATATTCCAAAATCCAAAAATCCCTCAACTCAGAACCTCATCCTTCACTTAAGAGTTATTCTCTCAGATGCTGCTTCTGGTAACCTTTCTTTTTCTCTTAAATTTCTGTCTTCAGGAGCCTCCAGAAGATGATGCAAACATCATTGAGAAGATCCTGGCATCTAAGACTGTCCAGGAGGTTGGTGGTCCCTGTTTCATGTTTTTCTGTCACTGGTAGACACTACCTCTGTGGAGAAGGATTTGCCTGGAGAACCAACTATTCATCCTTGGCTAGCGTGAAAGCTTGTCAAGAACATTGTCACTGTGAAGGTTCTTAGGACACTAAGGTTTTTATTTTTTGTTTTTTTGTTTTTTCGAGACAGGGTTTCTCTGTGGTTTTGGAGCCTGTCCTGGAACTAGCGCTGTAGACCAGGCTGGTCTCAAACTCACAGAGATCCGCCTGCCTCTGCCTCCCAAGTGCTGGGATTAAAGGCGTGCGCCACCATCGCCCGGCTTAGGGCACTAAGTTCTTAAATGTCTTAAGTGATCAGTTGATAGTTTTCTCCATTAAGATCCTAACAAACATATTTTTATCCCTTTGTGTGGTATCCCATAAAAGTCATCAGGGGCTAAGAATAGGTGGATAAGAAATCCTAATGGGAAACAGTGGAGTTTTTCTTTACACATCTTGGGCTGTCCTGGGAATTCCTAAGAGAACGTTCCATGAGTGAGGCAGTATGTTGGTCCCAGTGTAGATACAGCTTATCTTCTCTTCATTATAGATGTCCTTATTGTTGTTTTCATGAAGAGAGAATCAGGAGAGAGCCATGAACTTAAGTTACTTCTGCACCATGCTGTGGTCCTCACGTTTCTGTATCCTGGGCTATCCTGGACTAAAAGCTTTTTCCATGTGGACCTTGGAAAAAATGTCAGCAGAGATCCTTTTTTGTACCCCTTACTCTATTGAGTAGCTGTTCATCTAGTTTGGAAAATTTAGAGTTAGGATTAGGATTAGCTGTTAACTTGTAAGAAAAGACCTGAGATAATAGGAATGCTTTCCAGAAATCCTACTAAAATGAGGCAGAGGTATTGGTTCACCTGTTTTGTTTTGGCCTATATGGGTGAGCTGCTTGGAGGATCGGCTGATAACTGTTTACTGTTGGTTACAGGTTCACCCAGGAGAACCTCCATTTGACCTGGAGCTGTTCTACGTTAAGTATAGAAATTTGTACGTCTATTTGATATTCTACTTGTATTTAAATTTTATGTGAATAAAACTTTCTTTCCTATGCCACTTCATTATTTTCTATGTTTTTATCAACTGACCCCTAAGGCATGATCTTGACTCATTCAGGTTCACCTTAGTCAGTATTACCCATTTTGGGCTTCATGTAGAATCACCCAGAAAGTTTTTAAAAACTACTAAAGCCTTTGCTCTACCCAGAACCACTTGATATATAGTCAGAGTGGGCCCTAAGGACTGATGTGCTTTTAAAGGCTCTGAGCATTTCCCATGTGCACCCAAGGCGGAAAAGCTGTTCTGTGGTGTATATTCTTTTTCCTTTTGCATTTCTCCTCTTTCTGCTACCTGCCTCCTTTCACTGGTGTGTATTGATAATTTGTCCATAAGTCTGCCCCTTTGTCTCCTCTGAGCCAGTTTTGGTGGAACCTGCAGAAAAATTAGTGATTTGAAGTCAATCCTATTGTTGCCCTTTAGGGAAAGGTCCTTGTAAGCAGTATCCAGCAGTGTCACAGTAGACACCTGCTACTTCTTGTACAATGGTCATCCTTTTTATTGGGACCTTAATAGTATTTTTCTGTGTTTGTCTCACAATTGTATGTCCTTGGATAGTTCCTATTTACATTGTAAATGGGCCACAATGGAAGAGCTGGAAAAGGATCCCCGCATCGCACAGAAGATCAAGCGATTTAGGAACAAACAGGCCCAGATGAAGCACATTTTTACTGAGGTGAAGCAATGTGTATTGACTCATTTCACTGCTGCTTTTCTTTCTGCACTAAACATTTAGGTGGAAGTTTCTATGTCCACAGTGAAGTCCTGTATAGCTCTATTGGCCAAGTCTGATATGATGCTAGTAAAGAGAACAACATTCATTCTCTTAAAGTTTGAATGTAAATACAAAAGGCCAAAAATGTTAGAAAATAAGCTTGAGAATTTCAAAACAAGAGAAAAGACTTGTGAGTTTCATTGTTAAATCTGGGGTGGCTTTAGATCAGACGATACAACTGACATCTCACGTAAATAGAAAATATGAGTATATAGCTTGTATATTCATTTTCCCTAATTATGCACATGTGCACACTTGCATGGCAGAGGAATCGGCATATTTCCACAGACACATAAGTTACGTGTCTACAGAGACATATGCCAAATAGCTTTCATAGGAAAAGTACCAGATCTGATATAAGTAGATAAATATGCAGGGAATTTAGGAAAGGAAATGTTGGTCATTAGGCATTCCAGAACATGTAGCTTCACTAGAAACCAAAAGAAGTACAAATAAAATTAGAATCTTACAGTTTTGAAGTTTTGTTGTTGTTGTTTAGTTTTTGTGTGTGTTGGGGGTGGAGGGCTTGTAACAGCCCTGGTTGTCCTGGAACTCTCTTTGTAGACCAGGCTGGCTTCAGATTCTTCAGAGACCCACCTGCCTCTGTCTCCCAAGTGCTGGGTTTAAAGGTGTGCGCTTCCACTGCCCATTGGAATCTTACAGTTTTTTACTTATCAGATATTTGAGGGTTTTAAAGGCGTTTAAGGCTGTTCTAGGTATTAACCATTATTGGGGACAACATAGTGAAGAGACAGTGGCTTTCTTGTCCCTACTGTGAACATGACTAAGTCTGACCCATCAGATATCCCAAATTTGTTTTAGTCTAGTTGTCATTTATTTTAAAGAAACCATAAAGTCTTTGTATAAAGATTAGCTATTTTAAAATATATTTATACTGATAATTAAAAAGCAAACACAATGTTGGATAATAGTCTAAGTTATATATCTCATAGACTAGGATACTATACATTTAGTAAGAACAATACTAAAAAAAATTATTGGTGCTTTGGAAATAAGCTTAATGTTATGAACTGATGTTAGTTAAAAAAATAAATAAATAAAGCCAGACTCCAACAGAACATTGGGCAATTCCATACTGGAGTGCAAGAGAAAAGAAACATCATAATAATACATAAAAAATGTTTTGAGTAAATACATGGATATCATGTTTTTCTGATTGATAGAATTTTAACACTTTTATTTTAAGATTTATTTATTTTATGTATATGGTGCTCTATCTACATGTACATCTGCATGCCCAAAGAGGGCATCAGATGCCATTATTGATGGCTGTGAGCCACCATGTGGTTGCTGGGAATTGAACTTAAGACTTCTGGAAGTGCTCAGCTGTCTCTCTAGCCCACACTTCTCTTTTCTTTCTTTCTTTCTTTCTTTCTTTTTTTCTTTCTTTCTTTCCTTTTTTTTCTTTTTTTTTTGTAATATGTAATGTATAATTTTGTACAGATAACTTTTGAAGGAAAGAGAAAATAAAAATACTCTTAAAACATAGTCTTATAGCCGGGTGGTGGCGGCACATGTCCTTAATCCTAGCACTTGAGAGACAGAGGCAGGCAAATCCATGAGTTTGAGGTCAGCCTGGTCTACAGGGCGAGTTACAGGACCGCTTAGGCTCAAGTGCCATCAATTATAGTATATTGCTCATCCATTTTTCCAACTGTGGTTCATATTGTGGTCCTTCTGCTATTGATAAGTTGCTTCAGAATGATGTCATTTGGGATCCTTCTGATGTAATCTCACAGTTAGTGCTGGAGATGTAGGTCAGTGCTATGACAGTTTCCTAGAGTGCTCAAGGCCCTGGGTTCAATCACACATACACACCCTCAATAAAACTGCAGTTTGATTCAGAGTCTCTGTGGTGGTTTAAAGCCCATAAGAACTATTTTTTTGTAACATGTTCCTCCGAAATAGAGTTGGGGAAAGAAGGCGATGACTAAATGAGACAGGCCATCGTGAGCCCGTCGGGTAGTCTCTGTATTTCTTGGAACATTTCTTTCACACCTCTATTTTCGCAAGAGTTTGCAGTGTAGTGACTTGTTTACACGTCTGACTCTTCATTTTAAGCCCTGTCAGACAGACAGACAGCCTGTTTGTCACTGGAGCTAGGCTGGGGATCAGTGCTCTTTACATCCGTTTCTTACCTTTTTTAAAAAATAAATAAATCTAAAATTAGTAATGAAGCCTACACAATCCTCTGCTTTCTGATACAGTCCCACGGGAGTGGCTTTTCCTTGGTTGCAGACAGGGGAAATTGTGTTGAGTGTGTCTTAGAATAGTATAACAGGAGTTTGTTCTGGTAGAAATGAAAAGGCTTTTTTGTTGTTGTTGTTGTTTTGTAGATTTGTATTTTGCCTAGGTATATTTGCACTACTTGTGTGCCTGGTTCTCTCAGATCTCCCAGAACTAGAGTTATAATTGTAAACTGCATTGTGGGTACTGGGAGCTGAACCTAGATCCTCTGGAAGATCATCCCATGCTCTCGCTCACAAAGCCATCTCTAGTTCCAGGAATGAGCTTTTGAGAAGATTCGAGCACATCACAGAATTAAGGATGAGTAATAGTGGAGAGGATGTCAACTATTTGGTGTTTATATTAGTAACTTGGACAAATGATAAATAATCTTGTGATATGAATAGAGATTTAATTTTGGGTTGATCATTTTCATGCTCATTATTTCCAACTGCTTTATGAGACATCTAAGGCCTAGCTGAGAGAGACCCCTGCTCTAGAGTTCACACATACCACAGAAGTCAGTGCCTTCTGACTTGAAATCCACTCTGGAAACCCAGGCTTCTTGTCGCATTAGTGTTAGATGAACAGTGAGAAAGTCAGAGTGTAGGCTTGTCTGGATAGTCTAGGGTGAGTAAAATAGAGAAGTGAGTCTAATGGCCTGCGTTAGTGTTTCAGCGGTTTTATAATTAGTAGACAAAATGATTGCACTGCCAGTTTAATTGCCCACAAATTTACTGCCTGTCAAGTCATTCTGCCTGGGCTGCATTGTGGAGAGTGCTGTTGTGCCTGGTGTTACCAGCCTTCAGCGTGACAGCATGTTCACTTGGATGTGAGCACTTAGTGGGGGGCTTTGCTGCAGGAGGATTGGAGGTTGTACAGGGATGGAAGCATGACTGAGTCAGTGCCGAGGTTGGAAGTGGAATGTGTAGTGGTCAGAACTTGTACTCTGAAGTCAAACTGCGAGGGCTTCTCGCGGACCATGTACACACCCAGGGCAGGGTAGCCTTGGACCACTTGAATAAGCCACTGCTGATTCAGCGTGCTTTTATGTATATAGAGGGACTCTGAATAGTGTCTGCATTGAGAACACTTGATGGAACAGTTGTTGTTTTCAACTTCATGGAGATATAATTAGCAATATTTGCATAAATTTTAGGTGTACAGCTTAATGTTTTGATGAGCATACGCATCATGATGTACATGTAGTTAAGCTATTTAAAATGGTGTCCAAAGCAGTGTTTTTAGCTGCTGTTGTGTTAGCTTTGATCTCCAGATGATTTATTTTACATAGCTGTGTATGAGTACATACATAAACAGGTACACGTACTTTTGCCTGCCACCTCTCCTCTCGTGGAGGCATAAAGTACTTATAGTACCTGTTCAGTAAGGATTAGCTGACGGCATTTTGCAGAGCTTGGGACACATTAACTAGTCTTAAATGTGACCTAATTCAGCCTTTTTGGAAGCATAAAATACATACATATATAAGAAAATAAATCCAAGGTATACACCTCAGTGAATTTTTACAAAATAAAACTTGTAACTACCACCTAAATCAGGAAATAGGACTTTATCAATATTAAGAAAAAGAAATTCTCATTTAAAGTCACCAAAGAACAGTGAGCTATAAGACAAAGTGTATCCTTGTGCTGACTTTGGAATATTGCTATAGAAGGTCTTACTTGGCCCTGGTTCAACCTCTACAGTGGTTGGATCCTTTAAATTTAGTCATGAAAAGTAGGATTTGAGGACAGTCTTCCAGCATGTCTGTGAAATGACTTGTTCTCAAGCACTTTTCTTCTTTGTTTCAGAAGGAGTCCAGAGTAGGGGCCACTTAAAAATAAGCCCTGGTTGTTAAGAGTTGCAAATAGAAAGCTACACTACACATCTTAACTTTATTCTGTTTGCCTTAGCCTGATGAAGACTTGTTCAATCCAGACTATATAGAAATTGACCGTATCTTAGAGGTGGCCCACACCAAGGATGCAGAAACAGGGGAGGTAGGTGTGTTGCCATTTTCATTTCGTAAAATTTGTCCTTTCTTCCACACTCACTGCTTGTCAACAAATGATCTTTGTTTTAATGGCATTTATGTGTTCTTATGCTGGTTGGGTTTTCTGGGGCTGGCAAAGAATGATTGGTTACCAAGTTTCTTGAATTTTCCCATCAGGAAGTGACACATTACCTGGTGAAATGGTGCTCCCTACCTTATGAAGAAAGCACATGGGAGCTAGAAGAAGATGTGGATCCTGCAAAAGTTAAAGAATTTGAGTCTCTACAAGTTCTCCCTGAAGTTAAGCACGTGGTAATGTGTCTATGTGTCTGTCTGACACCTCTTGTAACGTGTAAACTTTTAAACTTAGAAATTATGATGTGTATTTGTTTGGGTTCCTGAAGGACTTCTTCCCTTGATGCTCTCTCCCCTTGACAAACTTCATCTACATCCTCATCAGCACTTGCTCTGAACTCTGTTTTAATGTGTGTAACATGTAAGAAGCTTGGGTGTGGACTTGTAATTCTTGGTGTTCATCTGTCCTTTGGGACCAGTAACATGGAATGCAGAAGAGATGGTGTGGAACTCTGCAGTGTCTTTCCTAATCTCTGTTTGAATCTCTTGCTCCCTCAGTAGTCTTTGTTTTATAATCCCCCATCCCCACTACACTAGAATATTCTGAAAGTGAATACTCCTTAATGGTCCTTAGTAGATCCCTGGAACCTCAAGGCAAAGGTTTTTGAGATAGGTTTATTTGCTCTTCTGATTTTAGGTCATTTGTATATGGCGTCCCAAACAATTAAAAGGAGGCAGAATTGGAATCAGAGACTTGTTAGGATAGAACTAACTTGGGAAGAGCAGTTGTTAAGGAAGGTTGTAACCAGAGACTGCACTTTCGTTTCCCGGCTGCCCAGACCCAAATAATCACAGAGAAATTATATTAACTATAACACAGTTTGGCCTATTAGCTCCGGCTTCTTAATAACTAACTCTTACATCTTAAATTAACCCATTTCTATTAACCTGTGTATTACCAAGAAGCTGTACCGCTAAGGTTCCAGTGTCTGTCTCCTTCAGCAGCTACATGGCATCTGCCTGACTCTACCTTCTTTCCTCCGCTATCTCTGCTTGGATTTCCTGCCTTGCTCTATTCTGTCCTGCCATAGGCTAATGCGGTTTCTTTATTAACCAATGGTAATAAAACATATTCACAGCATATAGAGGGGAATCTCACATCAGAGGGTGACTGTAGGCCTTAGTGATCTGTTTCTTTTTTTAAATCACCATTTTCATATAAAAATATCCAGTTACTTAATTTTGCATCTAATTTTTGCATCACTGGTGGGAGGAGGAAGACTAGATTAAGTGTAGCTCCCTGTCAGAGTCCATTTAAGAGCAGTGTTTGTTTTTGGTATAATAGCAATTGAAGATATATAGAAGCATCTGAAGATACAGCGATTAGAAACTCACACAGCTCACGGTGTGTTGTCTAAGTAGTTGACAAGCTCCCTTTTAGCCCTCCATTATATATGTACTCTAGTTATTCTTTTGTCAGTCATTTACTAAGCATGATAAAGGTTGATGTATGTGTGATACCATAAAGAAAACAATGTACAGGCCAGGAGTCCAGTCTAAAGGAAAGAGTACATGCATGTGGAACAGTACAGCACACCTAACTGTGATGATACACAAGCAAAGCATTGTGGGAGCAGAGGTTCATTCTGAGGCTGATTTACCATCTACAAGTCATCAGAATCCCAACCCATTCTTTCAGCAAGCTCCCACTGGGCAGGAAGGAGGAGTTCTCAGGTGATGTCAGGTGATTTGCACTCTCCTTCACTACTTGGCTGTGACACTGTTTTCTCAGTGAGCTAGTGTCCTTTTAGACTTGCCTCCTTTTCCCAATTGATTTGTTTGCACTGAAAATGTGCATTTTGAAATTTTATCTCAAAAAATCTAAACTGAAATGGACACTATACATAAACAAAGGGTAAATTACCTTTAAAAACAGTACTTTTTGCAAAAGAACTCTTTCTGTGGGTATTGAAGTTGAGACCTTACCTGTCTTGGTGAACAGGACATTCAGTGTCTGAACGAAGGACGATTCAGAGAGGGATGCTGCTGCACGAGGGTGCTCCCAAGCCAGCCGTGAGCTTTCAGTAAGGCCCCTCAAATGGCCTCTGCAGTACTGAGAGCCAGTGATTGAATCAACAGAGGGGGAGAAGCTTCCAGATAATCCTCCACCTTTCCTTGTAAAGAATCCCCAATGGACAGGGTGGCTTGGGCTTCAGGAATCTGGGCTGAATGGTTCTGAAAACAAAGGGACAGAGTAGCTGCTGAGTACAGGGTGTGTTTGTTCAGAGCTGTTTCTATAAAATACATTGGAATGGTAAGTTTTCTCTTTTATTTCTAAAAACCTATAACTGCTGCTGCTAGCATTCAACGGTCCCATTTCAAAGTGCTTAGTCTAACACAGCTGAAGTAATCTCTAGGCAGGCTGTCACTTCTGTCTTTCTGGAAGGTCATGGATAGCTTAGACTCAACTCCAAGTATGAGTGACATAGTGGAAGTTATTTTTCAGATATCACATACAAAAATGTCTTAGCTTCAGTTAGCAACAGATTTTAGATGTAAACTTTATTGTAGAAGCAATTCAAAGTAAAATCACAAAAGTCTAAAAAAAAATGCTGTCTAGAAAAACAAAAAATCCAGTCTCTCATTTCTGATACCTAAGAATTCTTTTTAAGATCTTAAATGTCAGTTTAGAGATTCAGTTTGTTTGTAAGCTAAAAAGTTGTTTCTTTGTGTAAATAAGAAACTAAAGCCTAAATAAATAAATTTGTGGGTACAAAAGCTCAATGGATAAAGATTTAAATAGTCTCCCAAATAAGTAAGCACTGTCATTTTAATTGAAATTCCAATAATAATTTTAAAAAACTTGATTCAAAAATTATACAGAATCGTAAGCTAGAGTTTGAAAGCCATCTTATGTATGTATGTGCACACATGCTATCTTCCTTTATTGCTGTTTATGTTATTGTCTACTTACCCATTTTAATGGGAGTGGGGCGAGCTTACCACTTCACTAAACTGGCTGACCAAAAAGCTCCAAAGATTAACCCATCTATGTCTCATCCCATTACAGTTTTGCATGACCATGCCTGACTTTTTGTGGGTGTACTAAAGATCCAAATTCAGGTGTTCATGCTTACATGGCGAGTGCTTCACCCATTAAGCCATTTCTACAACCTTGGCAAAGCACCATTCTGAAAAATAATTCCCTGTCAGATACATAGCTTCAGTGATTAAAGAATGGTTTTATTGTAATACTCACATACAGTCTATGAAAAAAAATGAACAGTCTAGATATAGCTGCATGGTTATCCTGAAGCAATATATAAGGGGCTGGGAAAAGGGCTGAGAGCATTTACTGTTTTTGTAGGGAACCTGAGTTCATTTATTTAGCAACTCAAGACCGCCTATAACTCCAGCTCCAGGAGATCTGACACCCTGCTCTGGGCACTCATGGTCACATACCTACACACAGATACATACGTCTTTTTAACTTTGTATATAGTCATGTGGCATCTCACTAGTATTCACAAGATGACTGAGTTTTAGAAACTGATATTTCATCTGGAAAAACAAAAGAGTGAGAACACTTGGCCAGGCAGTGGTGGCTCATGCCTTTAATCTCAGCACTGAGGAAGCCGAAACAGGCAGATCACTATGAATTCAAAGACAGCCAGAACGACACAGAGAAATCCTGTCTCTAAAAAAGAAGGGGGGGGGGGAGGAAAGAATGCCTGTATTTTGTGTAAGGAGAATTAAAGAATTTATAATTTGATTATAAAAGTTTTTCTTCCTGTGCTAACTCAGAGACAAATCAGTACAGTCTTTTACTCATTGTCCTTCCCTGTGAGGAGGCACAAACAAGCAAAAGTGAAATTGTGTTAGAGAAGCCATGAAACCCAGCTAAACTTGTTGGGAAATTAAATTGTAGATGAGAGTGTCATCCAAGAGCCTAGTAAAGATGTCTGACACTAGATATTAAGTCGGTCTATTACTGTTTGTAAACCTTATAGAAGTATTCATAATCTGGTAAGATTTAGAAAATGTCGCACCATTGAGAAAAATGTAAGCAGTTTGAATCCGTCCTTGGAGCAGCATGGGAATTTATACTAGCTTGCCCATTGTTTTCCATGTTATGTTTCTAAAACCTTTTTGTACACTGTGCTCTCTGCTTCCTCCCTAGGAGCGACCCGCTTCTGATGCCTGGCAGAAGCTGGAGACGTCTCGTGAGTATAAGAACAGTAACCGGCTGCGGGAGTACCAGCTGGAGGGAATGAACTGGCTTCTTTTCAATTGGTACAACAGGTGAGGGACTCTGAACCGGCCTGTGCTTACACACTGCAGGTGTATTTTTGCCTTAGCCTCAGATATAATGAGTAGACTAGAAAAATGGCAAGAGCAGCACTGTTCCCAGCTTGGAATCATTCCAGAACTTTATTTTTATGTCAGTTGTTTCCCGAATGAAAGGAAAAATATGTTGATATCATTGAAAGTGTGTTGATAGAGGGGCATGGCCTGATCAAAATGATAGGAGGAATAAAACTAAGATCCTAGGAGGATGGGCTTTGTCTCTCTGGGTTTTAGTGTTTTAATAGAGGGTCTTATGTGGTCCAGGTAACCTCAGATCCAGTTTGTAGACTAAGAAAACCTTGAATTCTTGATCCCCTGCTTCTTCCTCCTAAGTACTAGAATTATAGGAATCTGCCACCATGCCTCTTGTCTTTGCACCTGCCACTCCTCAGTTTAAAGTCTGTGAAAGAGAACAGATAGACTCACTCCACTGTTTTTTTGGTGAATTATTTGTATTCTAGTTCATTTTAGAATCTAGAAGAACCTGGTGAAATTTGAGAAAGATAGATTGAGATTTTCATAAGACAACAGTCAGTATTTTTAAGTCAGTGCATTGTAATGCAAAACACACTTAGAAGGGATTCTGGTGTCCTAATGTTCTAGTGTACTTGCTACTTACTATGCGACCCAGAGCATAAAAGTTAACCCAACTGCAGGTTGTTGGGTCACATATCTGAACAGTGAGGGGGTGAAACCAGATGTGTTCACACCTCTTCCAGGACCACCACTTTTGCTTCTGATCACTAGATAGAAATGTCTTTACTTTCATGACAAGGAGTTTATTATGTAGGTTAAATTTTTGTTCTTTGATAAATACAAAAGTAAACAATGGGACTTCCATCTTTACTGTAGTTTCTAGGAAATTTGAAGGTCTGAAAACTGGCTTAGATAAACATAGGTCTTAGGGGAGAAAGGAAAGAATAAGAGTACAGTTGAGTGTGTGTGACATGGAAGCAAAAAAGAAAGACTCTGTAGGGATAGTGGAGAACAGCATGGGGTTGGGGGCAAGAAGGAACCAACTGTAATGATAATGTATGAGAGAAAACACAATGGTGTGTGTGCTAACCTAAAAAGTTAACTTAAAAATTAAATTTTAAAAAGTCTAGCTTGGGTTGTAGACATTTTCCCCCTGTCTTAATAGTGTTTTTTATAGTATTTATAGTTTCTATTCTAATAGTTTTGTTTTATAAATTGGCCTAGGCAAAGCATCAATAATTATAAAACTAGTTTTAGTTTCATTGCTGCAAAATTATAAAGCTTTCATTCACCTCAGATCAGCCTGAGTTATAACTAACCTCTGTGATTTTCTGTGTTGGTAATGAATTACTCATACTTCTTACCCTCTGCAGAAAAAACTGTATTTTGGCGGATGAAATGGGCCTAGGGAAAACCATCCAGTCCATCACATTCCTTTCAGAAATATTCGTCAGAGGAATCCATGGTCCTTTTCTCATCATTGCCCCTCTTTCCACCATCACTAATTGGGAGCGAGAATTCCGGACGTGGACGGAGATGAATGCTATTGTGTACCATGGCAGCCAGATCAGCAGGCAGATGATTCAGCAGTATGAAATGGTGTACAGGGATGCACAGGTGAGCCCCCCTGAAGCCAAGACCCAGAGACTCCTAACTTCACAACAGCCTTTCTGCCACCTGTCTTCGGGAGTTTCCGTCCTTCATCTTGAGCTACTGTTTGCTTGTTTGTAGGGTTCCTTTTGCTGAGGCTCACCCTGTATATTTTGTGTAAGACTGTAACAAAACACACATTGAAGAGGTACTTTCTTATCCCTATGAGATACACGTGAGGTCTTTTTTAGGACACTGAAAACTTGGTTTACTGACTAACCTGTGAAATTGCTTGTTTGTGAGGTCAGCCACGACTACGTAGTGAGACTTTGTCTCAAAAAAAATTTTATTGAAAAGAAAAGTGTATGGTGTTTAAAATTTGAGCCCAGGGAATTTGTAGAGGAAATAAACAGATTGGATAAGGAAAGATAAAAGCGAGTTTCATGTTGAAAACACAACTTTATTTTCTGTATTTTTGTTATCTGTTATCACTTTATTGAGTATGTTTCTGTATTTTCACCAGGCAGTGGTTTTTATAATTAAAGTAAAAAATTGATCAATCAGAGGAAAACCAGGGGTTCAGATACTGTATGCATTGTTTGGTAGAAATTTTATATTGCTTTAACAGTAGGCAGCTCTACTCTTGAGATGTGATGGTGACATCCAGACAGACAGCAGAAGGGGGTGTAGTCTGTCTAGCAGCACTATAACAGCTCTGTGCCCACTGCTCTTGGAGTAGTGCTAGAACTGAGTGATAGGGTAAGATGATGTAAATCTGAAAAGTAGCAGAGGGTTTCCTTGAGCGTTCAAGGTAGGCCTGGCTTAAGTAGACTCTAGGCTGAAGATAATGCATGAATAGTCTTCTTAGTAATCATGATTCAGAAACGAAAAGTTCCCTTATTGCCCTTCATCTTTCTCCTCTTCGTGAGGACACTGACTTGAAATTGGATTCTGTGATATTCTGAGGTCTTCTCTTTTCTAATAGTTAATTCTTAGGTTTTCTCCTTTCTCATATGAGAGAAAACAGGGCATGTGGCTTCTCATCTACCATCGAACTGTGCTGTTTTCTCAGAACTACAAGTAGAATTCAGTAGCCCTAGTGTAAAGCTCTGCTTTGATCTGTGTCATACTCAGGGAAACCCCCTTTCAGGAGTCTTCAAGTTCCATGTTGTCATCACAACATTTGAGATGATCCTGGCAGATTGCCCAGAGCTGAAGAAGATTCACTGGAGCTGTGTGATAATCGATGAGGCCCACAGATTGAAGAACAGGAACTGCAAGCTTCTGGAGGGGCTAAAGCTCATGGCCCTGGTGAGAGCTAGCTAGCTTTTTACATAAGTAAACATGAATTTCTTTTGCACATCCTTTTTGCCACAGATTGACTCCCAGAGGGACCTAGAAAACACTAAAATTCTATGAGATTTGTAACCTGGAAACATGAGGTTTTCCAGTTTGTGCTGGGTCCCTGAGTGAACTGGTACTAGAGATGATAGTCTTAACATGACTGCCTCGGAACAGAGGTAGGCAGGCCCGTAGCGATTCTGAGTGAACCAATGGCTGCTCTGGGTACTATGCAATTGCCGCTGGAGTCATTGATGTGAAAGGAGAGCTGACCTGCTAATGATTACTGCTTCGCAGCACTGACACCCAATCTTTTCATTAAACATTTACCCCCAAATTGGGCACAGAGTGCCATGACTAATTTTTCACTACAGACATGCACTATTTTTGTGACTCCAACATGGTTCACAATCTGTTTTTAATTTTTATAGGAACACAAAGTGCTGCTCACAGGAACACCCTTGCAGAACTCTGTGGAAGAACTCTTCAGTTTGCTTAACTTTCTGGAGCCCTCGCAGTTTCCTTCAGAGACTGCTTTCTTAGAGGAGTTTGGCGATCTCAAAACAGAAGAGCAGGTAATTGGGAACCTAACAGATTGAGACAACGTGGTGGTTCCCTTGATGTTAAGGAAAATGCAAGACAGGATGTTTTAAAGTTCCTACTCTCGTAAAATGAGCTTTGAATATTTGTTTATGTTGAAGAAAGCACCTAATTATTAGCAATTCTTACTGCTAATAAGAATTATTTGGCCTCCTGCTTCACTGAATGCCCTTGCCCGTTCAGTGATGTGTGTAGTTCTGGCCTCAGGAGCATGGTGTTGTCTTCTGCTTCCCTCACTCCTTCATCCTTCCTGCTCCATAATCTGCAGCGTGTTCCCAGGGCCACTCTTCTTGGTTATACATTACACAGTGTGAGGGAAAAAAAGACAGTCACATATGTGGAGTAACTGATAATTCTAATTTTGTTTCAATTACCTGAAGTTCTCCAGCTTTAGAAGATCTAGTACAGTCTAGTTTATTAAACCCAATATATAAAAATATTCATCTATTGTTGTTAGAAGTCTCTACTAGGAATTAAAAAAATATGTCAGACAAGCTTAATGCTATAAGAGGAACAAATAGAAGAGTTGGGCATGTAAAAGGAAGGGTCATACCCATTAGGAGTCTGGAATGACAAAGGAGAGGATACGATATAAGAATCTTTTGAGAGTAGGTCCCCAATGGTGAAGAAGAGTGACTACATGGGAGGGGCAGCTCAGAATAATCAGAGCCATGAAATCATGTAGTAGTGACAGATGATCTGGTTGGGCTGAAACAGGATGGCCGAAGTACAAAGTAAAACCAGAAGAGTCATGGTTATGTTGTTGGAAGATCTTGAAATGGAGGTTGAAGAGCAAGACGGTAACAGAGGAGTCTTACAAGACTTTTTCTTAAAGAAAGCTAATTGATCTAGCAACGGTGCAAAAATGTGTTGGTGTAGAGAATTTGGGGACCAGAAAAGTTTAAGACTGCCACTAACTGATGTGAATACACTGTGGTTCCAATCTGTTGCTTTTACTTGTCATGCACTTCAGACTTTGGAAACAGTGAAAAAAATCACATCTAATTCTCCTCCTCTGCATTCAATATCTGTTGATCCTTCAACAGCCAGCTCCAACCCACTCTCCATTTTTGGACCATTGGAAATGCATCCTCTTCTCCCATTGCACTTAATTTGTGGTATGCATTTTTTCTTCTTCCTAGACAATGATCTCCTTGAGGACAAGGCCCACATCTTCTTCAAAGTTGTGTTTGTTGTATTGACCAGCAAAGTGTCTGGCATATAGTATACTCTAAATGATTCAGGTATGAACCAAGTGAAGGGCAAAAGCTGAACCCAGCATGTGGCAGATTGACATTTGTCCCTACCTTTAACAATTAGCTAGCACTGTTTTTCTCTTTAGGCTCTTACATAGTAACTCTTTACCCATTGGGGGAACAACATTCCTAAATTCCTTTGGATAGTAAAATTAAGGTCTATAAACAGTTAGGTTTAAAGTTGATATTAGAAAAAAAATTAGCTGTCTGGTTTATTTTGTATTTTTAATTATATTTTTTTAATTGACACAAAAATTGTATATGCGTTTTATACCATAGATTTTGAAATATATACACATAGAAATAACTGAATCAAACTACTTAATTTATGCATTACATTATCATCTTACATTTTGTGGTGAAAATACTCAAAATCCACTCTCACAGCAGTCCTCAAGAATACATTGTTATTAATTATAGTTGCCATTTTATACAATAGCTCTCTTCACTTTGTTCTATCTAACTAAAATTGTATGACCTTTGACCAACATCTCCCAAGCCCACTCTCTGGTAATCTTCATTCGACTTATTTTATAAAGAAGAAATGTTTTATTTTAAAACACAGTACATATAAGTTCTCAGAAATGTCTGTTTCCAACATAAAACATGTTCTTCATCGTCTAAGACCTATTTCAGTAAGTATCTCTCCTTACCTGACCCTCAAGTTGTGCTGTGTTTCTTCAGGGAGCAGTGCGGCAGCAGATCCTGCCCCTTTTAGAAACAGTGAACAGACAGCCCTTCTTGACTTTGGAACTTAATTTCTTTTGTGCTCTCATGTCCTTTTTTTGTTTTCTCATAGGGTTGATCTTACTGGTGTCACACTTGAGCTGTATGTGGGCTAATTCGGGTGTTTGACCTTGAATCAACTACACTGTCACTGTCTTCCTGGAAGAGGGAATGGGTTACCTTGTTCTACAGTCTAGTGAATGGGATCTTTGTGTAGGTGTGGTCTCTTAGACACGTAGCCAAATTTTAGCAAAGAACACTGCCAGACTTGAAATGGACCAAATATGACAGCTCCCACGATGTTACCATACAGCATTAATTCTTCACACACTCCTACTTCTAAACACAAATACTTCTGCTGTTATTTGAAAGGCATAGGATAACTCCATTTCATACTGCCTCTAGTTCTTAACTTTGTCCTTTTCAGCATTTCTGTCTTTCTTCTTAATGTATCACTTGTACTTTCTAACAAGACAAAGTATTCTTGGTATAATTTCCGTGCATGTGTGTGTAGGAAAAAGAGCAAGAAAGCTTTGTTTCTTCCATCCTAGAGAATAGGTGTTGTCTTCCTTTTCCCTTTTTATTTTGTTAAAAGGTTGCCACAGAGATTCTTGATATATGTTGAATTGAAACCAGATCCCCTTTTCTTCCAGATATTATTGTAAGCTCCCCTTTTCATGTGATTTTTATGACCTCAATACTATGATGACATTGAAGAGATTATAGTGAATCTTAAAATACCATATTGATCATTTAGTCCAGACTGGGGCAAATAAATGGCTATCCTTTTCCTAAACAGGTAAAGAAATTGCAGTCTATCTTAAAACCAATGATGCTTCGGCGCCTGAAAGATGATGTGGAAAAGAACCTTGCTCCCAAGCAAGAAACCATCATCGAAGTAGAACTGACCAATATCCAGAAAAAGTATTACCGTGCCATCCTGGAGAAAAACTTTTCCTTCCTGACCAAAGGCGCAAATCAGCACAACATGCCCAATCTTATCAATACTATGATGGAACTAAGAAAATGCTGCAACCACCCCTACCTGATCAATGGTGAGTCAGGGCAATAGGGAGCAGTAACTCAGGACAGGCATGGGCATCTGCTGAAAGCCAGTGATGAGCAAAGGCCTTAAATGCTAAGTTTTCTTTATACACTGGCCTAGTGGTTTTTAACCTTCCTAATGCTGTGACCCTTTAATACAGTTCTTCATGCTACGGTGACCCCAACCATAAAACTATTTCATTTTTACTTCATAACTAATTTTGCTATTGTGACTTGAAATGTAAATATCTAATATGCAGAATATCTGATATGCAACCCCAAAAGAGTTGTGACCCACAGGTTGAGAACCACTGCACTAAAACTTAACATTTTTTCTTTTTAGTAAGTATGAAATAGAGGTATTTGAGAATGATGGATCTGCCTGAATAATGTAATAACTTCTACCAACTCTGCCTCTGCAGGGCTTCTGTAGACCTGCCTAGCAGAGAATGTGGCATTAACTATTTGTTGCCCTTATGACTCATAATCTCACCCAGACTCTCCATTTGAGAATAGAAATGTGTTACTCAGCTGAATGAATGATGGTGCAGCAATGAGATTAAATGTTCGTGTATAAGTCTGGTCATATTAGTCACTCTGACTAATTGGAGAAGGTGTGGCAGTCAACCTCAATTGTCTTCTTCAGTTACTCTGCACCTTATTTTTGAGACAGGGTCTTTCATTGAACCACGAGTTCACCAATTCAACTAGACTGGCTATCTAGGAAGCCCATGTAGTCTCCTTTCTTTACCTCCTGCCCTATTCTGGGGTTGCAGGCATCTGCTACCATACCCATATTTTCATGTGGCACTGAGGATTGAACTCAGGTCTTGCCAACTGAGCCATCTCTGTAGGCCCAGGGTTTGGATGTTTTGCTTTGGTTTTAGAGGTTTAGAAAGATGGTGAAACTGTTTGAGGAACCCTAGTAGTGGTGGGACTTGGATCCTTTTCTTGCTAATCTTGCAGTAACAAAGTTATGAAAGTCTTCTGCCAACTCTGGATGATTTTCTCTGCTTGAGTAAGTTGGGTTAGAACTTGACATCCCAAACTCTGAATTTCCTAGAGGGAGTTCTCAGTAAAGTAAGGTGACTTTACTTTACCCTGCAAACTGACTGCTAAGGGTACAGACCCCGAATCTGACTGCTGGTCCAGTAGTTAGGATTTCCTTTATTTCCCCAGAATCTACAAAACAAAAAACAGCTTTTAATTACATCTTATTCAAGAATATTTTGCTCATTCTTTTCCAGGGGCAGAGGAAAAGATTCTGGAAGATTTCCGGAAAGCCCACAGCTCTGAGGCCTCTGACTTCCAGCTGCAGGCCATGATCCAGGCGGCCGGGAAGCTGGTGCTGATCGACAAGCTGCTCCCCAAACTGATTGCAGGTGGCCACAAAGTGCTCATCTTCTCTCAGATGGTGCGCTGTCTCGATATCCTGGAAGATTATCTCATCCAGAGGAGGTGAGGCTGTCCTTTCTCAGCACTCTAACCCAGCACTGTAGGCTTGAACATCGACAACAACAAAACGTCACTGTTAGCGAAAAGGAATGCCTTTTAAAGATTGACTAAGTCCATTGTTAATCTTACGACCAGATAGTCTCAAGTTTAACTGTCTGGAATAAATTCATAAGTCATAGCTTTCATAATGTGGAGTTACTGTTTTGCTTAAGAAAAATCCCACGCTTGTTTATCTTTACTTCCGTTGGAAGAAATAGAATTGCAGTAGCATTAAGCATGATGTAGGGACATTCTTATTGTCTAGTATGGTAGATGTGCATCATTGAAGGCATGATATCCTTAAGTTTCTAAAGTACTTGAGCCAACAACTCAGAAAGAATTGTCCACTCAGTGGCTCTCTGAGGCTTTGTGACACTGACTATGGCACCCTGTTTTTTACTCCTGGCTTCTGTGCTTGTGCAAGTGAGAAGTTCGGCATTGTGGATTGTTTAGATTCTGTGCAGGAACTGCACTGGTCTCCTCTCACTGTCTTCGACTCTCTGTCACTGTGTTATACGGGTGATCTAAAGATGGTGATTGGAGTTAGTAGCATTAACACTACATGTCTTCTCAAGTAGTTAAATTGGAGTAGGTCTCAGTTGTCTTAGCACATGTTCCTATCTTTGAAGATTCTGTTTGTCATTATAAATTACATCACTTCACAGAAAGAATACTGAAGGAAATGGCAGATTTAACTGTGGATATGCTAAGTTTTAATATTGTGTAGATAGTTCTTCAAAATTAGATTAGATAATAAGGAAAGTCCTCTGAGCACCATGGTAGAAATTTACATGAAAGAATTATTGAGACCTACCATTCTCTTCTTGGAGGAAGCTAATGGGTCTAAACCTTCTGTTGAAACCTGTTATAGATACCAAGTGAACACAACAGCACAGCTGCTGGTATTCCATGACTAATTCTGATCATTTCTTACTGAATTTTACACAAAAATGTTACATGCTTATGGAGGGTTATAAATATGAGCACTCTCACTCTTTGTTTCCTCAGTGTTTGTTTCCTCAGTGTGTGTGTGTGTGTGTGTGTGTGTGTGTGAGAGTGTGTGTGTGTGTGAGTATGCGTGTGAGTGTGTGTGTGAGTGTGTGTGTGTGTGTTTTCCAACTGCTCATTGCTAGCAGACAAGAAAATTGTTCATTTCCCTTCAGGTTTTCTGAGGTCAACAACTCTTGTGCCAAAAACATGTCATCTTCACCCCCATCCAGTCCCTTAGAGGTTTATCCAGAGTGCCACCTGCTTCTTGTTGACATACGAGTTTCTCAGAATTACAGCTTGATGAGCCCCATTAATTCCTAGGGATCTTATTCAAAATACAGTTGTCACAGAGGGTTAATTACTGAAGTTTAGTGTGAGAAATTTTCTGGTATCTGCTTTCTTCATTCGAACTTATTAGCCTTCCAGGTTTTCTTTGTTCTTGAGTGTCTTTACTGCTCCAGCTGTCAGTTTGGTTTTGTCCTCATTTAATTTCATGCCAGATTCATACAGAAGTGGGGGCAGAGCCAGAAGATCTGGCTCAGAAATAAAGGGAGAGTTGAGAGTGATTTAAGAGTTCATATAAATCCATTTTTAGTTGTTTGTTCTTTGAGAGCACTCCCTCAAAACTAAACAAGTGATAGAATGAGAATCGTCTTTGCCATTCTGCACACATACCGTTTTTTTTTGTTGTTGTTTTTTGTGTTCTTTTTTGTTTTTTTAAAAAAAAAAAACTATTGTTACAGTATAGCTGCCAAAATGCTTTCTGCTTTCTGGACACAACCCATCCTTGCCATGCCTCCCCAGGTGATGTCCTAGCTTTGTCATCCCTGTTTGTTGATTTTGTCCTTCCGGAATGCTGTTTTAAATGACTTGGTCTTTCTTTAAAAACAGTTTTTCAGGTTTATTTATTTTTATGTATATGGACATTTTATCTACAAGCATGTCTGTGTGCTGTGTGCATGTCTGATACCCAAGGATGACAGAAGATGATGTCAGATACAACGGAACTGGAGTTTTAGATGGTTGTGAACCACCATGTAGCTGTTGGGACTCAAACCCAGGTCCTCTGCATGAGCAGCCAGTACTTGAACCACTGAGCCCCCAGGCTCAGTCTTTTTCTCAGAATGTTCTTTTTTAAAAAAAAAAAAATTATTTATTTATTATGTATACAATATTCTGTGTGTATGACCGCAGGCCAGAAGAGGGCACCAGAGCTCATTATAGATGGCTGTGAGCCACCATGTGGTTGCTGGGAATTGAACTCAGGACCTCTGGAAGAGCAGCCAATGCTCTTAACCACTGAGCGGTCTCTCCAGCTCCCTTGTTGTTTTCTTATTCTTTTGGCTCTTTGCCCTTTTAGGGACCCCAGCCACCCAACTCCTAAATAAATACATGGATGCTTATTTTTACTTATAAAAGTCTGACCTTAGCTCGCTTTGTTTCTTGCCAGCTTTCCTTAACTTAAATTAGCCCATCTACCTTTTGCCTTTGGGCTTTCACCTTTTCTTACTTCTGTGTATCTTACTTTAACTCTTATTCCATGGCTGGCTGTGTGGCTAGGCGGCTGGCCCCTGGTGTCCTCCTCTGCTTGTTCTATCTTACTCCTCTTTCTTTTTTCAGATTTCTCCTCCTTATTTATCCTCTCTGCCTGTCAGCTCCGCCTATCCTTTCTCCTACCTCACTATTGGCCATTCAGCTCTTTATTAGACCATTGGGTGTTTTAGACGATAAAGAGTCACAACTTCACAGAGTTAGACAAATGCAGCACAAACAGAAGTCACACACCTTAAAATCATTTTGTACAGCATTCTTATCCCTAGCACATCTTAGAAACCCTTCCCATGATTTGACTCTACTCATGAAGGTTTTGCTCTGTGCATCTAACATTTTGAAAAACTGACAAGATGGAAATGGCCATTTTATAGTCCAGGTCTGCCAGTACAGGCTCCTTACCACCTCCAATTACTCTGAGCCACTGGAAACTGAAGTGAACTCTGAGCCCAGATACGAGCACTGCTGACATCTGCTTTTTTGCCAGGAAAATTGTAGAATGAGATTCTCTGCAGTATAAACTGGGAAATTTGTGAGAATAAGTTACTTAGACAGCTTACTGGGGATCAATACTTTGTGATTTTAACTCTTGTAGTCATCCTGGCTTTTTTTTAATTGTTTCACAGGGGAGAGATTTTTTGATGCTATTTTAATCTGCTATACTTCTTCTGTAGGGGGTGGGATTTCTTTGAAGCTGTTGTCATTTGGTCTAAATTGAGAAGGGGAGGATTGGGACCATTGGTCATTTGCTTTCTGATTGTTTGTCCTTTGAACCATGATTAACACCTGGGCTTTTATTCATTTGGGTCCCCTCAGATACACCTATGAGCGGATTGATGGGCGAGTACGGGGGAACCTGCGCCAGGCAGCCATCGACCGGTTCTGTAAGCCAGACTCAGACCGCTTTGTTTTTCTTCTGTGCACCAGAGCAGGAGGCCTAGGGATCAATCTCACAGCTGCTGATACCTGCATCATATTTGATTCTGACTGGAACCCACAAAATGACTTGCAGGTAACCATTAGGATGATTGCTCTTTGTGTTAGCTGCCCTGACTTCCAGGATGTCATGACAGATATGGCTTAGTTATAGATTGTCTGCTGTGCTTCGTGCAGTGGTATCAGCGTTTAGGGCTTTGGCCAGGAGAAGAAACTAGATGAAAAGTAGGTGTTAACCCATCCCACTAATCACCCTGGCTTCAAAGGAAGCTGGTGATTATAAATAAAATCTATTGGCAGTTCTTTGTGCTGGTGAAGGGATGTTAGAATCAAAGACAGGTTGCTAAGTATGGTAAATAGTTTTTAAAGAAGTAACATATACTCAACATTAAGGTTAAAAGGCAAAAGCTAGTATTTGATCTATCAAGAACCTAATTTGGAGTTAGGGATATGTGTTATTCCCCAGAAGGCCCCTGAGAGTAGTTTGCCTGGGGAACTACATTTCCCAGGAGCCTCTAGCGTTCCATGCAAAGGCTGCGCAGGCGCGGAACGTGGCGTTTGACGCATGAGCGTGGGGGACCCTTTAAAAGCTGGAACGCCGTCCATTCGTCCTCTTTTCCCTTCGCTCCCTTTACCTGTACGAACGCTGCAATAAACCTCGCGCAACGTGGGTTTCGTTGTGTCTTGCGTCCTCCTTTTCGCCACCGAGAAGAAGGAGAAGAAGAACATTTGAAGAAGAACAATATGGGTCAGTGGGAGAACACTTGCCTAGCATATACAAATTCCTGCAGCTAATCTTTTTAAATAAAGACTTAAAAAGTTAGAAAAGTATTACCTTGATGCCTACCATCTATTTATTTAATAATTTTGTTTGAATACAGCACATTCCCATGTATATTTTGGTCACCTTCATTTTGTAGTGGTGGCTGTAAATAGGTTGGCAACAGAAACCACCAAAGCCACAAAGTATTTAGCATCAGCCACTTGGCCAATCTTCACAAACCCTAGGCAGATTGCTTCATGAGCCCTGGCAGCTATGAAGCTCTGGACTCCTTTGAAATGCTTACTCAACATTAAATTGGTTGTAGGGCAAAATGTCGACGAGAACAATAGTATGAGAAACCAAAAATGAGTGGCCAGTTTAGACATTCCTACAGGAATTTTTAGAAAGCAGATTGGAAGCATTAAGGCCAAAGACAAAAGTTTTGGAATAAACTTACCTCTTCTAATGGAGTGTAATCATTAACCATTGAATAGGTAAAACACCAAGAAAAGCAAAAAGTAGGAATGCCAAATCTAGCAGAGAGGTAATCATCCAAGATGATTGACTTACCTGTGTAGCAACCAAAGGAAGTGGGTTGAGCGGTCCAGAATTAGATCTGAGAAGAGAGGAGGAGATACTTTGTAATGGCTGTTTTTAATATGGACTGCTGGAAAATTGGGAAAAGATAAAAAAAAATCATGAAGTCTGCACTGAAATTAGAGAGTTTGACGTTTTTCCATGTGTTTTCAGTGTGTGAGATTCCTCTAACACTCAGCTTAAATGAAGTGACCAAGAAGACCAACACTATAGATGGTCAAGGTGCAGCCTGTATGCTCAAACATCACAAAAACATAATGAATGAGGGAGTCAGCACAATAATGATAGCCCAGGTCAGGGTTTGATTTTGACTCTTGCTCTTCCGGTCTAGCTTTTAAGAGTTCATAATTTGGTAGGAATTTCTTTTTTCTCTTTTTAACGTGTCATCAAACTTTAGCTATTTAAAAAGAAGAAGAAAAAGAAACCGGGCAGTGATGGTGTACGCCTTTAATCCCCAGCACTCTGGAGGCAGAGGCAGGTAGATCTCTGTGAGTTCAAGGCCTGCATGGTCTACAAGAGCTAGTTCCAGGACAGCTAGTACTGTTACACAGAGAAACCCTGTCTCGAAAAATCAAAAGAAAAAAAAGAAAAATATTGGGTACTTTAAAGGCAAGGAATTGGATAAATGATTATTGGGAGTGATTGATGAATTTGTAAAGGTGATAATGATATTTAGAGGGACGGTTCAAGTTCTAAGTCTCTGAGTCTAGAGATGAAACAAAGTTCTGCATGTTTGATGGACTGGAGTCTACCTACAGAACAGTGCAATCTCCATATGCACAAATATACTTTCATTCTTCATAATGTTTGTCCTTATACATGGAGTATATACAGAGTAGGGGAGAATCTGGAGCCTTGACCTTCAGACCTCCTTGTGATTGCCAAGACTGCAACTAAATCACCTGTGAAGGTGGGTAAAATAAGAGATCCTAGCACTACTGAAAAACTACTAGACTTCCCCAAGTGCTATTCTTATTCCGTATGTTTTGCTTATGTAAACACATTAATATCTTTAATAAATAAATCATCAACAATTCTTTGAGGTTATTGCCCTTGGGAAATAGATTTAGTCATAAGCATTTATCTAGGAATGGGTTGAGGAAATACCACCTATACTGCCTGATATAAATATCAAACTATGGGAAATAGAGCCCATTTTGAAGCAGGTTTTAACCTCTGTCATAGTGAAATTTTAGCAGAGCTCCAGAGTTCACTGTGTTCTCAATCGATATGGCAATATCTGGACCAGTCCAAAGTTGTTTCTAATCAGGACACACCAAGAAGGGATAATTTCTTAACTGATTCCAAATGGAGCCCTGTAGGACCTTGAAAGTAAAGCAAGCGTGAGTCTGAACTAGGCAAATTTGCTAATGAAACAGATATAAGATGATCATCTCAAAGAGTGTCTTTTGACTCAAGTTTCAGAGGTTACAGCCCATGATCATTTAACCCTGTTGCCTTCAGACCTGCAACAGGACAGCACACCATGGTCCAGGCTCCTGGGAGAGCAGCCTTTTCAACTCGTGGTAGCTAGGAAGCAGAGAGTCAGTAGCTGGTCCCAATATCCCCTTCAAGTACATCTCCACCCTGACCTAATCTTCCCCTGCTAGGACCCATTTCTCATCATTTTCTGTAGTGCTAAGCACATCTTTAAGGCAGGTCTCTGGACATATCAGCTTCTGTGGCTGGAGAATAGACCTCCAGTCTCTGGAAAATCAGCTTAGCATCAAAAATTAATCCTGTTTCCTTTAGGCTTTTCATTGTTACTGTGCATCCATTCTGCCCTCTGATTGTTTTCTGGAGAGGGAGAGGTGATTTGGCTTTGGTTTGTGAGACAAAAGTCTTACTACATAACCTAGGTTGGCATGGAGCCCAGATCTTCTTGCTCCTCCTTTCAAGTCCTATGCTGCTGTGCCTGGCTAGGGATATTTTTTAATTTAGATCTTCATAAGACATTGTTATTGAATATCATCTGTTATTTCCTTTATCTGTTTTGAAGTCTGATTTGTCCAGTAAATCATATCTTGCTCCCATTCCCTGATTGGGGTCAGTTCAGAAATAGACATAAGTGAACAATAAAGGGTCAGAACATTGACTTTCAAAAGCCTGAAGATACTGACAGAACTTGGCTCAGTGACTCCTACACATGCACATCCTCATGTCTGGGCTAAACTTGCCCACCCAACTCGATTGACAGCCATCTATAGAGTGGAAGATGACATGTAAGCCTGCTAGTGGCAGAGACGAAGTCAGTATTCAGAGATGGGGGCTCTTCCAGTACTGCAGTAAGCAGGCCGTGGGTACAGAATCCCAGAGCGTTAGGAGAAAATGGCAGTGCATCAACATAATACCCAAGACTGGAAGGTGGAAATTCTGCAGTGTGCTCAAAGTGGTTGAATTAGTTATGAGTTTGTGAATTGGGACTGTGAGTTGTTTTTTAACCTGTGATTGTGCGTGCATTAAGGAGAAAGTATAATCTAAAGTGATAAGGAAAACACACTTTTAAAATGTAATAGAAGTGCTAACTCAGAAGAGAATATGGGCAAAAGGAAAAGATAGCTTTGCGTTTGGGTTTTTATTGGGAATTTTTAAGTTGTTTTGAGACAGGGTCTCACTCTGTACCCCACTAGCATCAAACTCAAAATCCTCCTGCCTCAGCTAGCTGAGTACTAGAATTGTAGGTATGAGCTACCATACTGAACTGGTTTTTGTTTGTTTTGTTTTTTTGTGACATCCATTTCATTTTTACACAATGGTAAAAGGCATCATGTAAGGTTTTTCCGACCTCTATACTTGAGATTGACAATAGTAAATGAGGGCAGAATGGGTTTATAACTTGACACTGCTAAGTGACTGAGCTGTACCCTTTTGTTTGCATGGAAAGCACTGGGATCTGTGGCTGTTTTATTTTCCTAAAGCATTGCATCCGGCCTGTGTTCACCTCAGATGGCTCAAAAAGCAAAGAACAAATTGTGAATCTACAGAACATCAGAGCTCTGTGGTTTTTCCCAGGTGTGAAAGATATAACTGTGTCCCACTCACGAGGTCCCACTCTGTACCCTTGTGATGCATCTCATTTGGGCCCCACTGCAATTGCTGTCCTCTTAATGTTTCTCCCTTTCTTTCTTTTGTATGTGAAAGTTCTGATTAGGAAAAATAATACTTTGAGATTTGATCATATAATGACAGACAAGTCAGTTTCTCTCTCTCTCTCTCTCTCTCTCTCTCTCTCTCTCTCTCTATTATTATGGGTGTTTGCCTGTGGATGACAAGTCTCTTAAATACAAGATCTGCTTATCCTGTGCCATTTCAGGTAAATGGTCTTGGTAGAGAGAGCATTGTGTTTGTCTGCTGATACCATTTTTCTTGGTTAACTAGCAGCCCAGAGGTGAGGAGTCTGAGACAATCTTCATTGTGGTCAGAGACCCATGATCCTGCTTGCTTTTTTGTCCTACAAACCTCCATGTGTGTGATTAAAATCTTGGTCTTAACCTGAGGCAGGAAAAAGAAGGCAGTCAAGTGTGATGTATTTGTATAGGCTCACAGAATTCGTAGATGACTCTGTAGACTGTTCAATCTCCTAGTTGGATCGGACAACCCTGCCGTTGCTGGGAATATGTATGTTTCTTCAGTTGAGCCCATTTCTGCCCTGTATATAAAATTGGGTTCTAGGCATGAGTAAGAAAGGGGATGTGTATGCTAGAGAAGCACGAGTGTGTCTGTCACACTCCTCTTCCAGACCTTCGTCTGGAATGCTTATTCAGCTTCCTTTTGTGGTTATTTTCAAGCCAGAAAAGCCAGAAAAAAAAAAATAGTGTCAGTGCTTAGTGACCACTACAAGGCAGTTACTTACCGTCTAGGTCAGCAGTTCTCAAATGTCAGAAAATGCAAGTATTTACATTACGATTCATAACGGTAGCAAAATTACAACTATGAAGTAGCAATGAAGATAATTTTATGGTTGGGGTCACCACAACATGCGGAACTGTATTAAAGGATCACAGATTAGGAGGGTTGAGAACCACTGTGTCCTAAAAGTCATATTATTTACCTTAATCACTTTATTTTTAATTGAATTTCATTATTTTTATTTATTGGGGTGAAGGATGTACACCACAGCAGGAGTGTGTACCACAGTGAAGGCCAGATCCTATGGGATCCTGGAGGTCATCAGACATGGTGACAGATGCCTTTACCCACTGAGCCATCTTGTCAGCCCATTGATCACTGTCTCTATTTGCCAGAGTTAATCCACCAAATCTCCCAGTCCGATAGAACAAAGATTCGCTGTCCCTAAAT
Organism: Microtus oregoni; assembly: GCF_018167655.1. NCBI lineage: Eukaryota > Metazoa > Chordata > Mammalia > Rodentia > Cricetidae > Microtus > Microtus oregoni. The sequence goes on from NW_024543079.1 coordinate 8,883,790, forward strand.
ATACTGTCGCATGGAACAGCCAAAATCAACCAAGTCAGTTATCTATCATTAGAAACCTGAATAAACTGTAGTAGACTTACCTTTGGGGCCTGGAGAGATGGCTCAGCTGTTAAGAGCACTGCCTGCTCTTCCAAAGGTCCTGAGTTCACTTTCTAGCAACCTCATGGTGGCTCACAACTATCTGTAATGAGATCTGGTGCCCTCTTGAGGAAGAGACCTGGTCAGTAGTCCTCATCGATCTAGACCATGAAACTCAATATAGACAAGTTCAACATAACCGCCTATACGACCTACCCATGCATGCTTCAGCATTGCCAGGGCATAAATTCTATTTTTTCCCATGCTTAACTTTGAACAAAGAATGGGGAAATATCTCTGTAGACTGCTATGGAATCTATCTTGATATATTGTTGAATAAAAAAAATAAAAATGTGTGTATATGCTAGCATTTATTTATTTATTGGGGGAGTGCAAGAGGGTCTCACTGTGTTGACTTTGCCTGACCCAGAACTTAGTATATAGATTAGGCTGGTCTTAAATGCTAACATTTATTTTTAGTGGCCTATTAATGTTTGTCTCCCCTGTCCCTGATTAAAGAAAGGTAAAACTAAAACACAAAAAGCAGTTTGTGTAATTTTTGTTTTATTTATTTATTTATTAAAGATTTCTGTCTCTTCCCCGCCACCGCCTCCTATTTTCCTCTCCCCCAATCAAGTCCCCCTCCCTCATCAGCCCAAAGAACAATCAGGGTTCCCTGCCCTGTGGGAAGTCCAAGGACCGCCCACCTCCATCCAGGTCTAGTAAGGGGAGCATCCAAACTGCCTAGGCTCCCCCAAAGCCAGTACGTGCAGTAGGATCAAAAACCCATTGCCATTGTTCTTGAGTTCTCAGTAGTCCTCATTGTGTAATTTTTTAAATGGTTACCTGTAGAGGGAGCTAGGAAACAGTATACGTGACAGAAGCCAATTTTCCCAAATATGCCTTAAGTTTAGGACTTTAGAATCACTTTAAATATTTTCTATCATTATTGTACAGCTTGGTTTTTGAGCTTTTAAAAAGTCTCAGAATGCTGAGTTTCGGTTTACTTTTCACGTAACTTCCTGTGGTGCTAACATCTGACAAACTGTAGTATAGTGAATTACTGGAACCAAGAGATTAACACAGATACAGCATTACTAATGAAGCCACAGGCTGTTTGTATTCCTTCAGTTTCCCATGAACGAGAAGCTTTTCCTGGTGCAGAATCACATTCCATCAGGAGTCGCGCCCCCTCAGCATCCTCCAGTGTGTGACAGCACCTTTGTCTTTCTTTACTTCCAGGACCATGACCGTAAAAGGTATTGACAAACTTTTTAGAGTTTTTCCCTTGGTTTGTCGGTTTGTATTTGCCCAGTTTTTTCTTAGATGTAAGTTAAGCATTTTAAGCAAGAATATCATAGACATGATAGTGTCTTTATCACGTATCCTGTTGGAGCACGTGATATCATGTGTCCATTTGCTTGTGATGTGATTTGGACTTGATTCAGATGCTGTCTGCCAAACTTCTCAATTATAAAATAGTTTTTACTCTTTTAAATTAGTTGAGTATCTTATGAGTAGATATTTTAGGGTCTTACAAACACACTGATTCTCATACTAACTTCCATCAGCAAACTTGCCCTCAGTCAGAATTAACCATAATGTTTGGTTAATGATAACTGACATTTCTTTTCTGTTTTTTGAGCGGGAATAATACTAGTTATATCCCATTTATTTAGCTAGGTATTCATGGCTATTTATGTTTTTTATTTTGCTGGTGATGGTTTGTTTTGTTTTATGTTTAGGTCTTGTTGCATTGGCCAAGCTGACCTACAGCTCCTAGGCTCAGAGACTCCAGTCTCAGCCTCCTGAGTAGCTAGAACTCCACAAATGTCAATGCACCTGTCTATGTATCTTACAACCCACTGTTCTCACTGCTGCCTTCATACCATATATCCCACCATATCATCTGAGTGCTTTTTCTTGGACAAGATATTCTGTCTCATGTTGACATTTTTCCTAACAATGTCTTGGAATTGGCTATTTAGCCGTAGATACCTATTCTTTTTATTTGAGGAAAGTGTTTAGTGATCGAGGTCTGATGCCAAACATAATCTTGGCACTTGGGAGTTAGGGACAGAAAATTAGGAAAATTACATAGCAGGTTTGACACCAGCCTGGATTATGTAAGGCCTCTTTCAAATACGTAAATAAGTAAAAGCAGAAAGCTAGATCTGGCTACTGAATTTAGCTCCTGCTAGAACCTCTGGGTCTACAGAACTAGGAAATAGATGTACATACACTAACACAAACACTCTTGACACGTACACTATTTATTCTGTAGCTTTCTATCCATAATCAGGCTTCTTTTTTTATTGATTTTATTGAGCTTTACATTTTTCTCTGCTCTCCTCCCTGTCTATCCCCTCCCCTTCAACCCTCTCCCATGTTCCCCATGTTCCCCATGGTCCCAATTTACTCAGGAGATCTTGTCTTTTTCTACCTCCCATGTAGATTAGATCCATGTATGTCTCTCTTAGGGTCCTTATTATTGTCTAGGTTCTCAGGGATTGTTATTTTTAGGCTGATTTTTCTCTGCTTTGAGTTTAAAATACACTTATGAGTGAGTACATATGATAATTGTCTTTTTGGGTTTGGGTTACCTCACTCAATATGATGTTCCATCCATTTGCCTGCAAATTTTAAGATGCCGTTATTTTTTGTGCTGTGTAATACTCCATTGTGCAAATGTACCACATTTTCCTTATCCATTTTTACATGGGGAGGCATCTAGGTTGTTTCTAGGTTCTGGCTATGACAAACAATGCTGTTATGAACATAGTTATCCTTGTGGTATGATTGAGCATCCTTTTGGTATCTACCCGAAAGTGGTATTGCTGGGTCTTGAGGAAGGTTGTTTCTTAATTTTCTGAGAAATATCCAAAAGGGCTGTACCAGCTTGCACTCCCACCAGCAATGCAGAAGTATTCCCTTTACCCCACAACCTCTCTAACATAACTTGTCATCAGTGTTTTTGATCTTGGCAATTCTTACAGGTGTAAGATGGAATCTCAGAGTTGACCATGTCTTTTGCTCTACAGAAGCTTTTCAGTTTCAGGAGGTCCCATTTATTAATTGTTTCTCTCAGTATCTGTGCTACAGGGGTTCTATTTAGGAAGTGGTCTCCCGTAATCAGGCTTCTTAGCCCAGCCCATTATGGGGCTCTTTGTAGCCTTCTTTCTCTGGCAAAAAGATCTCTCGATCACATTGCAGTGGCAAACTTACTCACTCATGTCTAGCATAAAAATCAAATCTTCTCAGGATAGTATTTTTGATCAACATTTTGTTAAAAAATACGTTTTCTAAAAAAAGTAATTAATAAAGAACAGGTTATTTATAATGTTACAGTATATAAACAAAAATGTTATTTTCCAAAGTTTCTTGAGTTTAGTTCTATCCCATCAGGTTGGTTTGATTTTTTTTTTTTTTTTTTGTTACAGAGTCTCATGTACCCCAGGCTGCCCTTAGATTTCTTTTGGAACAAAGGTTGACTTTGAACTCATAATCCTCCAGTTTCTCCTTCCCAAGAGCTGGGCTCTCATGTGTGTGGTGCCACACCCAGCTCAAAACCAAAAGGAGGAATTGGGTCTCTCTGTGTATTAGGTAGACAGCATAGCCTCAGCAAGGAATTCTCTGTATATATTTTATATACTTTTTTGAGTTCTTATATACTTTTTATTTTCAATTCTGATAAACTTTTATCCAGATTTCATATCTAGGTTTGCATTTTGTCCTATTTATTATTTTTGCCCATTTTTCAGTTTTCTCTTTTTCTCTGAAACACACATTTCAATGAAGAATATGTTAGGGGCGTAGATCCTTTTACCTTTTAAACACCTGGGTCTCTATTCCATATGTACAAGGGCCTTCTCTTTTATAGCCATAGTGTGATTCTCAGCATCAGAAAATAAGAGCATTACTCTTTAATCACCTAGTCAGTATTGAAATAATGTTTCATTTCTTTCCTGCTCTTTTATAACTTATCAGTCTCCCAGTCCAGGAGCCAACCCAAGATTGACAATTACACTTACTCTTTAGCTTCCTTTAATCTGGATCATCTCAAGTTTCTCTTTTTCTTCGATTTTTTTACTGAGTGATAGCTGGCTGTTCTGTAGAGTGCTTCTAATTTGGATTGTCTGCCTGCTCAGGAGTGAGTTCAGATTTGGTACCCTGCCAGATTGATGCATCCTCTCAGCCATTAGAAACGCAAAAGCATGGTCTTTATTTCTCTGGTCATGTTCACTTTGATCACTTTGGTTTCCCTACTCAGAAGTAGCTATTTCTCCCTTTGCAGTGTGTAAGTAATTTTAGAGCGATGCACTGGAACAGTTCTTTCCAGTTTTACCTGTGGTATTTATTAGCTCCTGTTGGTTATCTTTACCTGAGCCAGTTGTTGCTTGGTGCTTATACATTGCTGATACTCTTAACACCATGGCTTGATGTATGTTTGTTAGTTGACATACTGCTCCAGAGGTTTTTTTTTCTTTTTTCTGATTTATTTATGTCAATGTGCACTCACGGGTTCTTTAATTCGGTGGGTTGTAATTCAATAGTGTCTTCATTTTGATGGTTAGATGATGTTACAATTGCAGTAGGAGTCGCAAGGTGTATGTGTGTTCTGATATTATCCTTATGCATACTGTGCATGCATTTTGCTGCTGACTGCATCAGTAGCTCTTTTTAATTATTATTTTGAGTCAGGATCTTACTAAGTTGCCTAGGTTGGCCTTGAACTTTCAGTAGCTGGAATTACAGCCATGTGTAGCTCCTTGGCTCAAGTCTTATTTTTCTTACATGGAATACAGTGTTGGTTTGGATTTGTCACACACACACACACACACACACACCCCACTGAAATTAATTTCCCATTGAAAAATATGCTGTTTTCACTAGTTAGTGCCGTTGGTGTGTTGTAATAGTATTTTTCTGAGCATGTTAATAGACGGATGTGCATATTAGTCAGTGTTCGCTAAAGGAACAGAGTTAATAGAGTCAATATTAAGTAACACGGGAAGTTAACTTGCCAGTAGGAGTGAGCAAAAGCTCTCTTCCATTTCCTTTTATGTGGGATGCCCAGATTTAAGGTGGTCTTCCACCTCAGATGATCCAATTAAGAAAACATTTTACAAGCATGCCTAGCAGTTGAGTTTTAGTTAATTGTTGATGTAATCAAATTGACAACCAATATTAGCCATCACAACATGAAACTGGTCTCTGTGTTTGATGGTCTTCTGCTGTTGTGCCATTTGAGCACTGCTAAATGACTCAGGTGTCATTTTCAGCCAGAAGTTAGTAAAAGGGTCAAATTCTAACCAGATAAGCAGACTTAAGAATCTCTATTTTACTTAGACTCCTTCCGTTTTCCTGTCCCGCAGATAGCCTCCTTTAACCTCCTGGCATTTGAACCATGAGTCCTACTGCTTACTGTTCTATTCCAGATGCTGGGGGTCACAGTAAAACCATGAGACAGAAGCAGGACTCTGAAGCTGTCCTTTTCTGCCAGTCTTCACTCATTTGAGAGCCAGGGTACATCATCACTGCTTGGGTTCACCTCTATCAAAGCAAGAAAGCACTCGGGTCTGCAGGAGTACCTGCAGCCTTCAGACGTGTGGCATGATTATTCCTACTAGGCATCCCTCCCTACTTGATTGTGGGAGCAGACATTTCTTGTTGAAAAAAACAACAGGGTTTCTTTTTAAACAGTAGGTGAATTTAGTTTTATTCAGGAAATACCAAGAAGAACTGCGGAACATGTTAAAAGCAAGGGAACTGTTAAATACGCGGCTCTTTGTGTTCCTTGAACATGTATGTACAAACACGCACCCCCCTGACCATTGATTCATACTGACACCTCCATGCTAACACTACAGAGTCATTCTGTAGATCTTACCTCCATAGTCTGCTGGACAATGTTGAAAAAGCTCAGGCATCAATCTGCAGAGGCCATATGACTACAGTGCAGTCAGACCTAACAACTATATTGAAACATATGGCGTCATTCTGTTCCTTAGAGAACCAATAATAAAAACCTTATTAGTTACTTTAGAGGATGTTGTTTTAGAAATTGATTAAATAAAGAGAAAGAATCAAATGTTTAACTTTTCTTTAATAATTATATATTAGGGCAACCAAAATATTAATGAAAGCAATTATAACCTCCAATAAAGAAATGGATGTGCACAGTAGTTTTCAAGTTCATACGAGGCAGGCAGATTAGCATGTGCATCTTAACAGAATTTAAAATCTCATCTGTGAGATGCCTGGCCAAAAGGTCACAAGGTATAACTCCAGTTTAGAGGAAATATAAGGAGCAAAAATACTCACTCAGATAGAGCACAAATATAGTAAGCAAGATGGGGAAACGGGACCAGCACATTACACTAACAGCTGAGTGGGAAGGCCAGAAGGCTGGTTGATAGTGAGAATTATTTTGTTTTGGAGGCCTATAGCTTAGAAGTAGAACACTGCCTGCCATGTGTTAGACCTTTGTTTAATCTCCATTGCAGTGGGGGACAGAGTTGTTTTTAAGTATAGCAGTGGTGAGGGGATGGATGTGTTTTACCTTTAGAAGTTCATTTTAAAATATGTAAGGATGAGGAACACTCTGCTTAAGATTTCTTGCCTTACCATTATGGAGAGTAGGATTGTGGTAGAAAGGAAACCAGATAGTCCACAAGGGTCTACTATGCTATGCTTTTCTCTGGCTTTGTCTGTGTTTGGGATTTTTTTTGTAGTGAATTTTACAAACAGAAGAAAATCAGTGCTGCTGCCTCTGAGGCATTTCCCAGGGGTGGAACAGCATCCCGAAGGTGAGCATCACCTCACTAGATGCCTGCAAACCACCATAGCAGGAGGGGAGACAGCTGCATCCTCCCCACTGCTTTGTATCACCACACGTAGTCAGTGAAGCAGTCGGGAAGGAAATGGGTGACTCCAGACATGGCAGATGATACCACTCATCCCACAGGAGCCACTGTCACTGTGTTTGTGTGTGAATGTGAGTATCCATGGTTATAAAATGTGTATGAACCTTCTTCCCAGGCTCAGGCCCGGTGTCATCGGATAGGCCAGAGCAAAGCCGTGAAGGTGTATCGCCTAATCACTCGAAACTCTTATGAGCGAGAAATGTTTGACAAGGCCAGTCTGAAACTAGGCCTGGACAAAGCTATTCTTCAGGACATCAACAGAAAGGGCAGCACCAATGGGGTGAGTACATTGTACCCATGCTGAAGCATTGAGGAGCCTTTGACCCCAGAACCAGGCAGATGGCTCTCTGAATTCCAGACCAGTCAGGGATGAGCAGCAAGACTGTCTCAGAACAGCAGAAAAGAGCACTTTCTAGGATTTATTTATTTATTTATTTCTGAAAGCTGTTCCTGGGTTCCTTTTTCACCATTTGAGTCAGTCCTCCACAGCATAGGTAGGTAGTAATCTCCTATAGCAGGAAATAATCTGGAGGCAGTTCCTGCATTTTCTGAATGGATAAAAGTAGTCTCTGGGAGCTGCTGTGTGGTAGTGGTAGGGATGCTCAACATGGCAGTAGCATTGCAATACATTTTAACCACACCCATCAGAACTGGTAGGTTTAACATTCTCTATTGTGTGTATATATATGAGCCAAAGGCCTAACATTTTTTTTTTAAATTTATTTATTACGTATACATATTCTGTCTGCGTGTATGCCTGCAGGCCAGAAGAGGGCACCAGACCTCATTACAGATGGTTGTGAGCCACCATGTGGTTGCTGGGAATTGAACTCAGGACCTTTGGAAGAACAGGCAATGCTCTTAACCACTGAGCCATCTCTCCAGCCCTTTTTTTTTTTTTTAAATGATTTATTTATTATGTATACAGTGGTCTCCCTACATGACAGAAGAAGATAACAGATCTCATTACAGATGGTTGTTAGCCACCATGTGGGTGCTGGGAATTGAACTCAGGACCTCTGGAAGAGCAGCCAGTTTTCTTAAACAACGAGCCATCTCTCCAGCCCCCAAGGCCTAACATTTTTATGACGTATTTGTTGCCCTAACTTATCTCATACCCCAGACTTTGTGCTGCCTTTTTTTAAAGATTTATTTATTTTTATTTTATGTGTATGAGTGCTTACCTGCATGTATACATGTGTGCCGTGTGTGGACCTTGGTGGCTGCAGAGTCGAGGAAAGTATAGTGATTTGGAGCAGTGGGCTGCGGCCTGGCTCCCACATGGCTAGCTTAGCCATGGAAATAATAACACGGAAACTGTATTCTTTTAAACACTGCCTGACCCATTATATCTAGCCTCTTCTTGGCTAACTCTCGTATCTTGCTTAACCCATTTCTAATAATCTGTGTAGCACCACGAGGTAATGGCTTACCAGGAAAGATTCTAGCCTATGTCCTTCTCGGGTTGGAGAATCATGGCTTCTTCCTCCCAACATTCTGTTCTGTTTACTTCACCTACTTAATTTTCTGTCCTATCAAAGGGCCAAGGCAGTTTCTTTATTAACCAATGAAAGTAACACATAGACAGATGACCCTCCTCCATCAGGAAAGAGTGTCCCATCTCCTACAATTGGAGTTACAAATAGTTGTAATCTGTCATTTGGGTGTTGGGAGCCAAGCCTCTGCAACAGCAGCAAGTGCTCTTGACGAAAGAGCCGTCTCTCCAAACTGCTTTGAGCTTCTTGATGATGTAATGAAGTCAGTGTTAACTGTGTCCCCATGACCCCAAACAGTGCACAGTATCTTAAAGGTGTTCAGTGTGTGGTGGTCAGTAAATAATAAATGAACAAATAAGTTTGAAATACAGTAATTAGAGTCTTTTTCTAGCTGGGCATAGTAACACATGCTTATAATCCCAGCACTTAGGAAGTGGAGGCAGGAAGATCAGTAGATCGAGGCCAGCCTCTGCTACATGTGGAGTTTTCAAGACCAACCTGGGTAGAGTAAGACCCGATCTCAAAATGAAAAAAACAAGTGGCAACACGATTTGGGGTTTGAATTGGAGAGGGTTAAGAATTACTACTAAGAGTCTTAAATTTTCATAAGTATAAAGCAGTGTATCTCCTTCATCGCTGGGCTTAGAGAACCAGAAGTGGAGTTAAAAACCTTAGTGCAGATGTTCTGTGTCCTTAGCTATGCATGTGTTACTAACCATCATACTCCCATTGCTCTTCCTGAGAGCTGTGGAATTCCCTCTTGTGATTGAAATAAAGAGAACCAGATTGTTAATTAGAACCAGGAAAGGGTGTTTTGAACTCCATTTCCTGTTTTCAACAAGTGGTTGAAAGATCACACTTGGCAAAGGATCCTTTTTTTTTTTTTTTTAGTTAAGGGATGACATCATTTCCAATACAAATATATTTATTTAATAATGAGTAAGTCATTTTTTTTCTCAGCTCATGTGTTACATCTGGAAGCTTTAAAACTTTAAGTTCAAACTAAAATATTAAAATAAGATGTCAAGTATATCCTCTTCGATTGTGCATAACTTTAATGACTTATGACATTTGATGATAACCAGTGTCCTGAAGAATGCTAGGCCTTTGGCTCATGTATTAGGCTTTGCTACAGAGCTCCCTATAGACAGTTGCCTGCCTGACACCCCTGCAAAGTAGTCAGTGCACCTTCAGCTGAGCTGTCATTTCTGGCTCGTCTTTCTGATGTTTGCAATTAGTAGAGAAGCCATATCCTGAATCATGAGAGCCACATTTGAGGCTGTTTTTCTCCTGTGCATTTTCCACTTTGGTGACTTGTTCAGGTACAGCAGCTCTCAAAAATGGAAGTGGAGGACTTACTTCGGAAAGGTGCTTATGGGGCTTTAATGGATGAGGAAGATGAAGGCTCCAAGTTCTGTGAAGAAGATATAGACCAGATTCTGCAAAGAAGAACCCATACCATCACAATCCAGTCGGAGGGGAAAGGGTCCACTTTCGCCAAGGTACATGACCTCATTTGGATGAAGGGGAAGGGATCACTGTTTATTCTTTCAACTCATCAGTGAGGCTTCTGTTCCTCCAAATGCAATCTCTTGATGATGTAGACACTTAGAGGAAGACACAGACTGTTAGAAAGAGGAGCTAGTGGCCACAGGCAGGTAGACACTAGTCTATACTTCATTGGGTCTACTCTTTACAAGATCTGCTCCACAACCCTTGAGCGGACATCCTGATGCTTTTGTAAAGTTTTCTTTGAACACTGTCAGAGAGTGGACCTCAACTGTTTCTTCCAGTCCTCAAATTCAAGCAGGTGTTTTTCACTTCACAGAAATAGGAATTTTTAAAAGATTCTCAGCTTCTCACCCCAGGTCCACCTTCTTCTGTTGTTCAGATCACTGGGTTTTAGAACTCTGCAGATTATTCTTAAGTTGCTCCAACTGCAGGTTCTGTTAATTCCCATAAGGTCTTTATCACCTGTCAAGCCTTGTTCAGGAGAACGTTTTGTGCACAGTAGGGGAAGTATAGGTAATCTGCATCTCATTCAACACCTCTTACTAACCCAGTACCGTTCTTTTGTCGTGTATGTGATGTGCGTGCATGTTAAAAGTGTGTCCATGTGTCTGCCAGTGCACCCCAGAACTTGATGTTGGATGTCTACCTTGATCATTCTCCACTTTATTTATATTGAGGTCATGTCTCTCCCTAAACTTGGAACTCGATGAGTCCATATTCTGTTATCTTACCCTGAGAATGACCTGTCTTTTCCTCTCAAATGCTGGGATAAGAGGTGGCTGCCACATCTGCCCAGCTTTTACATGCAGGTGTGGACTCCAGTCTCCAAACTTGGAGAGCAATCACTTTACCCACTGAGCCTCTACCCAGCTTCAGGACCTCTTTGGGTTTTTGTTTCTGTTTTGTGTTTGGGATTTTTAAGACGTAGTTTCTGTGTAGCCCTTGCTGGTCTAGAACTTGTTATGTAGACTAAGCTGGTCTTGAAAGGTATGCACTACTGTGCCTTACCCCCAACACGCACGCGCACACACACACACACACACACACACACACACACCAGTGCCATTTTTAAAGCAGATACTTACTATAAAACTGAAAGTTAAGAAAAATCTGATCTTTCAAACCTCTTGGCTGGAAATTTAACCCAGTTGGTAGAGTACTTTCCTGACATGAATAAAGCCCTGGGTTCGGTTTCTGGCATCACATAAAACTGAGCATAGTAGGTCTGCAATCCACCACTTGGGGTAGGGGAAATAGAAGCAGAGGATAAGAAGTTCAAGGTCATTCTTAGCTATATAATGAGTTCAAAGTCAGCCTGAGGTGCATGAGGTTCTATCACAGAGGGAGGAAGGGGGAGAAAGAAAGAAGATAACCTAAACCGGGCGGTGGTGGCACACGCCTTTAATCCCAGCACTCGGGAGGCAGAGCCAGGCAGATCTCTGTGAGTTCGAGGCCAGCCTGGTCTACAAGAGCTAGTTCCAGGACAGGAACCAAAAGCTATGGAGAAACCCTGTCTCGAAAATCCAAAAAAAAAAAAAAAAAAAGAAAAAGAAAAAAGAAAGAAGATAACCTGTTAGTCAGGCATTATGGTGCATGACTGTCATCCCAGTATTTGGAAGGCTAAGGATCACAGGTTCTAAGCTAACCTGGACTACATAGTAAGATCCTGTATTTAAATATATGTTGACATATATAATGTATATGTTTTAAGTGTGTACTTGGTTATATTTTTTATCAAAATATGAGCAAATAAATATTACTCTTATAGACAACTAGACACCAGGTAATATATTGCTATTGTCTAAAGAGGTTGTCTTTTTACTTTAAAGTTTTTAAGTTTCAGGAAAATGAGCCTGTAGATTGAAATTTTTATTTCCTTACTAGGTCTTTAAAAGGAAGATAAAAATGAATCATTTTGAGATTATGGAATTGCTGTTGGGGTTTTTAGTTTTGACATTGGGTGGCTTTTGTATTTCTGGTGCATTTGATATTTTATTTGTATTCTGTTTAAACCCAGTTTGTTCACTTTTGTCTCCTTCACAGGCTAGTTTTGTGGCTTCAGGAAACAGAACAGATATTTCCTTGGATGATCCTAATTTTTGGCAGAAATGGGCTAAAATAGCCGAATTAGACACTGAAGCAAATAATGAAAAGGTATAGCTTATCTGTTTCACCTGGGTTGGATTGCATGGGACCGTGCCTGCATGGCACAGGTCATTCTTTACTCCTGAGTCTTGATTCTTACGTGAAATGCTGTTGTAACACACTTAGAAAATGGTGACACCCAGACAGCCCTGGGTCAGCGTTAACTGACTAGTGGAGTACGCCGTCTGCTGAGCCCCCAGTTCAAGATGCAGCTTGTAAGTCGGTCAGTCCCAGATCTGGAAGGTTGATCAATATGTCTCTAAAAGCAACCTCACCTCTCAACAATCAAAAGGAAGAAGGAAAGAAAATACCTACTGGTTTTACCTCTTTTTTTTTTTTTTTCAGTGTCTCAGGTTTTTCCATTCTGTAAATGAGAGAGGCATGGGCGCCAGAATAGAACTAGACAGTGCCTTTGTGCAACACCCTTGACCTTACCCAGACAGTGGGAAAGGAAATGTTGAAGCCCCAGGGCAGAGTCAGGTGACTGGCACTGGTGCCTGACCAGCCATGAGATACCCATAAAATGCTGGCTCCTCCTCCTCTGTGCCTGACCCCAGTGCCTTACTTCAAGATGAGTACATAGCCTTTCTTTCTGTCTTCTTCAAGTGTAGGTTGCACTCTGTGGCCCACAAATCTCTGAGACATGTAGTAGGAGCTGCAGGCTACGTTCCCGCCCAGATCCCACACGGTTAGCTTAGCACCGGAAATAATAACACACAAATTGTATTCTTTAAAACACTGCCTGGCCCATAAACTCTAGCCTCTTAGTGGCTAACTCTCACATCTTGCTTAACCCATTTCTATTAATGTGTGTAGCACCACGAGTTCATGGCTTACCGGGAAGGATTCTAGCCTACTTTCATCTCGGAGAGGAGAGCTATGGCAACTGCCCTCACTGCCTTCTTCCCAGCATCCTGTTCTGTTTACTCCGCCTACCTAATTTTCTATCCTATTAAAGGGCCAAGACAGTTTCTTTATTTAACCAATGAAATCAACCTTCTTATAATCTAGCCAGGTCAGTGAGAACCCACATTACTGTTCTGTTGTAGTTAACCATTGGGGTTTGTTTATCCTGGCTTCTTTTCTTCAACTAGAAATGTTGTTTCTCCTCCTTTAAGAAGATTCTGAGCTCTTGAAGTGCCATAAAGAGTCTCTTAATCAAGGAGCAACTGTGTGGGCAGGACATCAGTGGGGGAGGACAAGCTCCTACCCTGTAGGCAGCAAAAAGAATGGGAGGAGTCTAGAGTAGGAACAAGGTCACTGAAGCAGGTGATGCTAGAGGTTCACTGTCTGGGCTGCATGGAGAAGTGTTGAGGAGTTTGATCTGGCTTTGGGAAGAAGGAATAAGGAACAGAAAATAGTGAGACTAGAGAAGAAGCAATTCAGGGAGCCACTGAAATGAGATTCCTAAACTAGAAATTCTGTCTTTTAGCAAAAGGTTAGTAAATACAATTAAAGGAAGTGGATATGAAAGCAGCAGGATGCGCTGTCTTCAGGAAGTTGCTGAACAGATGGAATCCTCTTACTGGTCCTGTCTCCAGAACTGAGACTGCCCTTTCCATGCCGGGCAGAACAGCTGGGGCTCCCCTTGCCAATCTTTCTTGGAGCTAGCAGACTGCCACTTTGGGCACTTAGGGGCTTTGCTTGCTAGAATGACGGCGTAAACAACAGATGGTTGTGGACAGCACTGGGAACCAAGAAACCAAGGAACTGAAGTTCCTGAGAATCCCCTGTGCTTGTCCTGTCTGTTATCATAGAGACAGCAGGTGTGCTGCAAAGAGCTTTCCCTGCCAGGGCCTGATGTGGGTGGTCCTTCCTCAAATATGCCCTGAGGAATGGCATCGGGGTGCTGTGCACAGTGGCAGGGAGTAAAGAAAAGGGGGCTTCCTCAACACAGTCTTCTCCATTTCCAGGAAAGCTTAGTGATTGATCGGCCACGTGTGAGGAAGCAGACCAAGCACTACAACTCATTTGAAGAGGATGAGCTTATGGAGTTCTCAGAGCTAGACAGTGACTCAGATGAAAGGCCCACACGATCCAGGCGCCTCAATGACAAAGCCAGGCGCTACCTCCGTGCCGAGTGCTTCCGGGTAGAGAAGAACCTGCTCATCTTTGGGTAGGAACTGGCTCTGCTTAGTGGGAAGGGGTTACCATTATTTTCCCACTTTCTTTTTTAAGTCCCTAAGATTTGTGCAGTGAACTTGTAGCTCCCTCTGGGTACTAGCTGATGAGATCTGCAGCAGTAAGAGAAAGCTGTGCTTTGTATCAAAATTCCCCTCATCACTGTGCTATGTTGCTCTAATATAGACATACTGGATCTTCTCAAATACATGTCACTGAAAATGTCTGGTACCAGTTTGCTGCCTGATACTGATTTCCTCTTCCACCCAGGAATGTATTATAAGGAATCAGTACAAAAATGTTGCGCTTAAGGCATGGTTATGCAGTGGTTACTGCAGCTGCACTTTTTCAATTCCAAACTTATTCTCTGCCCCCAGTAATTTGGACCATCACTACTTAACAATCCAGCAGCCATATGATCCAGCATGTAGGACACCTTAGAGACAAGTAGGGCATGCAGTCAAAGTCACAGGCCTTTCAGGACTAAGCTTTTAGGGTAACTAATACACTGTAAGAAGATGAGAAACCTCTTGTCTTTCTAATTTCTGCTCTGTGGAGGGTGTGTCTGGCTCTTCCTCCAACACTTTCTGTATTCTTACATCAGCTGGGGCCGGTGGAAGGACATCCTGACTCATGGGCGATTTAAGTGGCACCTGAATGAGAAAGACATGGAAATGATTTGCCGGGCCCTGTTGGTGTACTGTGTCAAGCATTATAAAGGAGATGAAAAGATCAAGAGTTTTATTTGGGAGCTAATCACACCTTCCAAAGACGGACAAGCTCAGACCCTCCAGAACCACTCAGGTAAGTGGTAAAATAGGTCCGCTGTGAGTTCTCCTCTGGGGTCACTGTTGCCTGTGTTCTATTATAAGGGCAGGTGAGTGCTCTTGCCATTTCCTACATGTGGTCTTGCTCACTTACCTGAGTCCATTGGGAGTCCCCTGAACTGAGGACTCAGACCTCGTGTTCTGTGGCTCGTCTTTTTCATTTCTCCATTCTGTCCGTGTCACTTCTGGCATGACTTGTCTTATGTTGTGCTTCTCTTTCCTTAACCAAAGCTTCCCTTCAAGTCTCCTCCTTCTTACTAGACCCCAGGAGCCCAAAAGGGACAAGCTGTTTTGTTCCTCCCTGAGTCTCACAAGTCATTTATTAAATCTTGCTGACCACCTTGCTTTCTGGGGACTTGAGGAGTCTGTCACCAGGGGCCCACCATGCTTTTTCTATGCCTGGCCCAGATTTAATGCCCATATTAAAGCCCTTTTGGCTCATCCTGTGTCATTATCTCTCCATTTCAGGGTTGTCTGCCCCTGTCCCCAGAGGGAGGAAAGGAAAAAAGACAAAAAACCAGCTCTTGCTCCCAGAACTGAAGAATGCAGATTGGCTAGCCACCTGCAACCCTGAGGTGGTCTTACATGATGATGGATACAAGAAACACCTCAAACAGCACTGCAACAAGTGAGTTAGCCTCGCTCAAACAGCCCAGATTTCTGACTTCACACCCCATGCAAGGTCTGGAGAAAGGAGAGGGGATTGGGGGTATAAACTGTCAGCATTCTTTATGCCCCTTCCCCACTCCTTCAGCAGTCTTCTCTCCTACAATATATTCAGTACCCAGAGACTTCTAAGCCAACTTTTGAGAACCAGTCAGGACATCCTCTCTCTGCTTCTGAGCAGGGCCACAGTGCCATTTTCTACTCAGATCTAATAGAATTATGCTTTATTTCGAAGCCTCTAAGTTCCATTCTTTTGAATAGATCACACTCATGCACATAAAATTACTCTGTCAAAAATAAGGTTTTCCTCCCATCTCTAGATCCCCCATTTGCTTTCCAGAGACAGTCTATTAGCCTGTTTCTTCAGAGAACTGTAATACCAGCATATATAAATAAATAACCTACATTTTCTTCCTGAAAATGATCAGTATTGTCCATAAAATTTGTGGTCCCTCATCACACAAGTTATCTGGAAGTCAGTTCCTCTATGAGTACTGCCATATGAGTACATAGGCTTTTCCCTCAGTGGCTAACCTTTACTCTTGGTATTACGAGTGAACTGCAAGTGTTCCCTCCAGACCTCTTTGCTGCTTAGCTTAAGTATGAAGCGTTTCTTTAGCAGTGGTGTTCTCCATTGCACCTCCCCATATTTCCATCCTGTGTTTGTGCATATTTAGCCTGGGCCTCAGCTGTCAGTTTCTCTGTTCTGACTCTTTGTGGTTGGTCTCGTTTCACAGTGGACTTCTAGGTGCCTGTAGAGCATGATTGAATTGTTTACTTTGCTATATTCTTTACAACATATAGCATGGTACAGGATAGTGGCAGTTGACGAACATATACTTAATTGATTCGTCTTAAACACAATTGGTACATTGCCATGGAGCCTAAGAGTGCAGAATCAAAGTGAATGTGACCTCAGGAAAAGACGTACTGCCGTGAAAAACAATTGCCCTTTAAGTATCTAACTGTGTATGTGTAAAACTGCCTGAAAGTAACACTATTCAAACAGATTCACTCTTTTCTAACTAGTATACTTGGTAACTAGCCTCTTGGAATCCAGCTACCCCTGTGGTCCTTGTGGCCACATGAAAAGATTGGGGTTAAGGGAGGTATTATTGATTGTCTCTACCCTGACTTATGGCTAACAGGATGGTCTAGCAAGAAACTGGGAAAGCGTTTGGTTTTTTTGGATGGTGAAGGGGTGATACTAGTAATATCTGGCATTGATAACTGGTGTCTTATTCTGGTATATTCTGATATACCCCTTCCTGCTACTCAAGAATGCTTATTAATTTCTCTGTCTTAATTAGGTAATGTGTTCTCAATCTTAGGTTCCAGAATATTGTATTAATGTGTTCATCTTTCATAGGGTGCTTCTGAGAGTCCGAATGCTATACTTCCTAAAAGCTGAAATACTGGGAGAAGCAGCTGATAAAGCATTTGAGGGAACTCCTGCCAGGTAATACATCATCCAGAGTTAAATAATCTATGTAAATTACCTGCTCATAGACTGGCCAAATCCAGCCTGTTGTTTCAGGAGACCCATGTTTCTACCCTGCCCAAGACAGCTACTGGATAGTAAACAGGGAGATAGAGAAGAAAGGCCTCCACTTTGTTCGCAGTCTGTCACTGGTCCTGTTTAGGTTTAATGTATAAACTTATACTCATCCCAAAATGGCACTGTTTTAGGAGAGGGAGTTGGGCCTGTCAAGGGATATCAGTCACAATAAGAATCTTAATGACAGTTGTTAATTCTACTGAGAAACCATCCCAGGCAGTGGGGAGAGGAGGGAGGAACTATAAAGGTAGATATTCCTCCATCCAAGCCCTGAAAATGAAGGCAGGGAGCTCAGGTCCATGTGTTTCTTAGAACATGGACCGAAACCCAGAGGGGCTGATGGTAGCAGGCTCGCCAGTCCTGGCTTGTTCACCAATCCTGATGTGTGCATCTGAGCATTATGCTCACTCTTTTGGCCAGAAAAATGCAATGTAAGATTGGTTTTGACCTAACAGACCACTTAGTTTTTGAAAGGCCCTCTTTATACCTCAGACTATACCAATGTCAACGCTGAGGTAAGATGGTGTAGATAATATTAAGGATTCAGTCATTTGGGGGAAATGTCGCCTTTTCATGATCAAAACATCCAAGACTTTTGCGTTGGTTCTTAATTAAAGGGACAGACAGAACTGCTTTACACACACAGTCCAGAGCCAGCTGACAGTAGATTCTCCTCCAGTCTCAAGTGGAGTTTGAGAACCTAGTACCTATGCTTAAACAGCTTTGTGAGCTACAGCCTCCTGGATTGTCTTATTGTTACTTAGACATTCAGTCAGGAATGTGGTTTCATACCAGGGTTGATTCAGTAGCTTTTGTGTTGTGTCTGGCTGCAAAGAACACTGAAACCACACCCTTCTTTCCACAGGGAACTGGATGTGCCTCTGCCTGACATTGACTACGTGGAAATCCCCGTGGATTGGTGGGATGCTGAGGCTGATAAGTCCCTTCTCATTGGCGTGTTCAAGCACGGTGTGTTTTAGAAAATTCCAGATCAGTTACCCAAAAAACTGATTCAAGCAATCTTAACTAGGCTGTACATATTCCTGCAAACTCCCAACAATCCCGCTAATTCTCAGAAAGCTGAACCTCACAGCTGTCCACCTACCTGGAGTCTTGACCCAATGAATGTGTGACTGACTCATAACAGTACTGTGAATATATTACTGAGAAACTTCAAAAGGGTAACTGTAGTCACAAAGAAGTTACTTGATTTTATCCTTTTCCCTCGGCTGTTTGTACTTAAGGTGGGACTGCATCCATCTCTTCCCTTCATCTAGGGCTAGGTGCAGTTATGCACACTTGTGCACATGTCGGGGCCACAGGAGGTTGTTGGGCGTCTTCTCTGTCACTCTACACCTATTCTCTTGAGACAGTTTCTCTCACCAGACCTTTTATACCTAGTCTAGATGATAGCCAGCAAGCCCTAGGGACCTTCCTTCCTCCCCTCCACCCCAGCACTGAGGTTATGGGCACACAAATATGTAGCCGTGTTTGGTTTTTCACATGGATGTCAGGGATCTGATGCATTTCCTCATGCCCTTACAACAAGCACTCCTTCCAACCGTGTTAGTTACTTTCCTATTGCTCTGGTGGATGCCCTGACAGAAGTAGCTTGGGAGAAAGGCTCGTAGTTTGAGGAAATAATAGTCCATCGTGGTAGGTAGGTAACAACAGCAGGAATATGAGGCTGGAGTGGCAGTCAGGAAGCAGAGCCATCACATTCCATCCATACACCAGAAATAGAAACAGAGAACAGGAAGTAGAGAGCTAGGCTATAAATGCCCACTCTTAATGACATACTTCCTCCAGCAAGGCTCTGCCTCCTAAAGGTTGTATAACCTCAAACAGTGCCACGAGCTGGAGACCCAAGTGTTCAAACATGTGAGCCGTGGAGGGCATTTCCTATTCAAATCACAGCACCAACTGAGCCATCTCCCTAGACCTCGCTCATTTGTTCCTAGTGATCCTTGTGTCTGCCCTAGTGTGTAGCACATAGTAAGTACCCCTGTTACTTGAGTAGAGGAATTAGGTAGTGAAGGCAAGTGCTAGGTTTTAGATCATTTTTGTGTGGAATTCTAAGAAGATTTAAAGAACTCGAAATTCTTAGTTTGTAACTTTACCGTCTCGGTGTAAAGATGTTCTGGGCAATCTTTAATTCTTTTCATTAACCAAGAAGTTAAAGAGAACTAGCATGTTTTAATAGCTTGGGGAAATGGAAACAAATGCCTATCCTCCCTTGGTAAAGCATTACCTTAAGAGTCTGCTATTATTTTCTGTTGACTGGCAGTTATTACAGACGGTTCATTTTCCCCAGATCATGTACCACAAAGTGTACACACCT
Organism: Microtus oregoni; assembly: GCF_018167655.1. Taxonomy (NCBI): domain Eukaryota; kingdom Metazoa; phylum Chordata; class Mammalia; order Rodentia; family Cricetidae; genus Microtus; species Microtus oregoni. The sequence continues at coordinate 8,903,460 of NW_024543079.1, forward strand.
TTCTCCATGCTTTGGTTGGGTGTGTAGTATAGTGCTGGAATTTTTCATCTCCTAAAGTTTTTGTGGGTATGTCTCCAGACAGCCTGCTGTGGAGCCATATTTAGGTGAGAAATTTCTGTCTTGGAGCCATCTGTAGTAGAATAGGCTGAGTCTTCAGTGGGAACTCTAGCCTGCAGCCAGAACACTTTGTCGTAAGCCTAGTCTGCATAATGTTCCCGATAGTTCTCACACGCACTAAATGGTAACTGCCCCTTTGGGACAGCCTGGGTACATGAAATATTCCTCAATATGAGGATTTTGGTATTTCTAAACATATTCTTAAACATTTACTCAATGTGGTAAGCAGCCTCCATCTCTTCAAGGACCTGTCTTGTGGCTGTGTAGGTCTTTGTTTTGCCATTACCACTCCTAGTTTCTCTTTCAGGGTCACTGCTAGGGGTTTCTAGGAAACTGAATCAGTCTTCCCCACTCCAGCCTTGTAACTAATGAAGAAATAGAAATACAGAGCCCAGCTATCAGGCCCACACATGATAAGACCATACAGTGTAGAAATTTACCCAGGTGGGCACATGGAAGACCCTAGCCTATCTCATTGCCATCATGTCGTGCAGATCAGAAAGGCAGAACGCTTGTGGAGGGTTAACCTCCCTCAATAGTAATGGGACAATAAAGGAAGGCTCTCACTCTCTCACTATCTGATAACTCACCTCTTCATGGGGATCAGACCATGGCAGGAATCTCTTTAAGACAGACATATTAGGGGAAAGTTTACTTTGATGTAAGCTTCAACGGAGATAGTGCAGAATAATTTTTCTTCTACACCAGTAATTGGAAGAAAAAGGATCTCAAGAAAACCAGTTCATCTAGTCTTGTTGCTTATTGAGTGAGCATAATGTCAGGCCCTCAAAAACCACACACACACACACAAAAAAAAAAAAAACAACCTACAAAACTCAGAATTATGAGGAAGACCAAGCTTCTATTTCTAGAGAACCCTAAGTCTCCTTAAAGAGACTTGCATTGGTCAGATCACCATTGTAAAGAATAAGTGATAAAAACAGAAACAGAAAGCAGTGCAGTTTCTCACGGCACATGCTTCCATGACAGTATGGCAACAGCTCCTATCTAAGGTGACAGAAAGATTGCTCTAATGTTTAAAAAAAAAATCAAGTGCATTGGGGCTGGAGAGATGGCTCAGCATTTAAATTTGGGCTGCCCTTTAGAAGACTAATTTCAGCTCCCAGGGCCCACATTTTATGGGCAGCTCACAGCTGCCTGTGACTCTAACTCCAAGGAATCCAACACTATCTCTTGGCTTCTGTAGACATCTGGGCTCATGTACACAAACCCATACACAGACACAAAATTAAAAGTTAAAAAATCTTAACAAAAAAAAAACTTTAAAAAAGATCAATGTCCTGTAGTTCTTGTTGAGAAGTACTAGGTGCTTTATCCTAGTAACGGATGCAGTACATCACAAAACTGACAAAGTTGAATCTGTTCTTACAACCAAGCAGGTTATCGTTAGCATTCTGCATTTCCTGCACCTACCTCAGGGTCCCAGTACATGTCACAGAGCTGATGACTGACATTGTCTGTGAGGAGAACTGCCCCAAGAGTCTTCCCTTGCCTGAAAGAGTGTCTCCCAAAATAGTTTGATATGACAATAGATTTGGGTCTTCTATTTGGACAAGCCTTGCCTTATTTATGAGATTACATTTTACTCTATAATACTTTCAGGAGAATCCCACTCTCCTTCTTGCTCCCTAAAAAAGATTATGTTAGATTCAATAAAATACTACACATCCTCCTGCTTGGGCTTTCTCAAAAAGTACAATTTGGGGGGAACTGAAGAGGTGACTTATCAGGTAAAGTTCCTGGCATGCAAACACAGGGACCTAAATTTGGATTCCCAGTACCACATAAAGCTGGGCATGGTGCACACACCTGGAGCCTTGGCACTGGGGGTTGAGGAAAGGGCAGAGACAAAAAGATGACGTGTGCTCTCTGGTCACCCTAGCTAGTAGGTGAGCTCTGGATTCAGTGAGACCCTGTCTCTAAAAACAAGGAGAGCAGTAGAGAAAGACACTCAACATCAACCTCTAGCCTCCACGTGTAAACACAGAGCATTTCATGTAGTTGTTTTGCCATTAAAGTCTATCTTCTGGGTCAAAATATTCCTTTTATTTACTTTAAACGTGATGAGGAACAATTCCAAAGCCCCAGCAAGTGTGTTTAGGATTTTGTTGTACTGGGTTTGTAATTGGGCCAAGTCTGCTAACCCAATAAACAGTCATCGTGATCCAGTTCTTAATTCAGCACTTACAGCTATCATTTTGTTCAGCTTCCTTTTCTAACCTGTGAGATAGGGTTGACTGTGTGAAAATAAGTTCATTTAGGACGTAACTGGGTATCAGAGTGAGAAATAAGAGGAAGAAGCTGTCAGGTAACTCATATCCTTCCCTTTGCTGCACAGAACAGCAAACCAGTGAGGATAGTTCAGCGGTGCATCTGCTCACAGGCAGTGTTTACGCGAGCTCCAGCTTTAGTAAGAAACTACTCAGAAGTCTGCAATAGCTCCAGAATAGTAGCTCCCAGTTGGGAGGTCTCTTAAGCTAGCATTAATCCTAAATAATTGCTTAAAATTGTTTAAAGCATTGATAAATTTGTTTTGTCTTAGTTTTCACTGAATAAAAGAGATGGAATGAATGTCTAGGCCAGAGCAGGTCTGGTGGGTTCTGCCCTGACTTCTCGCACTTGTCATTGCCCGCTCAGGTTATGAGAGGTACAATGCCATGCGGGCTGACCCAGCACTCTGCTTCCTAGAGAAAGTCGGGATGCCTGATGAGAAGTCCCTGTCTGCAGAGCAGGGTGTCACAGATGGAACCCCAGACATTCCTGAAAGGTGAGAAGCCACATAGGCCCTCTCTGATGTCACATTGCCTTGTCACCAACTTGTGTTCTATTCCACATCCATCCAGGGCTCTGTATCTTTATGTAGTAGTTACTTTTCTGTTGCTATGATGAGATAATGACCAAGAGCATTGCAGAATAAAACATTTATTCTGTCTTAATATTTCACAAAGAGAGTTCATATGGAGGGGAAGACACATGGCAGCAAGAGTAGTTGATCACATTTCGTGGGTACAGAAAGTGGAGCCAGGCTTTAAATCCTCAAAACCTAGCCTCATTTGTATCTTTCTCCACAGCATGGTTCTACCTCTTAAAGTTTCATAAGCTTCCCGACTAGGAACCGGGTGTGCAGAGACCTGAGCTTATATGGTACATTGCTCATTCAAACCACCACAGGTTTCCCTCTATGTCTGGCATCTCTCTTAAGCCTTGTTGTACTGTGACGATGCCCTTCAAAACTGCTTCTTTCCGTTCATCCTACTCTACCTTATACTTGTGCTTTGGACCAAATTCCAGTTCCTGTCCTTCATGGATTTCCCTGGCTGATGATCCTGCCTGGCTTGTTAACCATTCTTCTCATGTCTAGCCAGAGGGCTTTCAGGGAAGAAAGCTGGCAAAAATCTACACAGACACAGCAAGTATCCTGATCATAAAGTTCCTCAGCTGATTGCTGATATTATCCAAGGATCATATAACTCTGAATAAGTCAAACTCAGCACTTTTTGAAGTTGCGGCCATTCAATATAGTAAAGAGTTGTATACAAAATATAGAAACATCCTCTTTGGCTGAGTTTTATTTATCGTTGGTATAATCTCCAAATGTTTAAGTTCTTAGGAAAATGAAAGTAACGGCTAAAACCTATAGATCTCCAAGATATGCAAAGGTTTAGAAAGCAGCATTTCTCTTAGATGTGTCCTGTCAGCTTTGTCCACATCTCTCCTCTGCTAAGGATGAGATACTTTGATCCCATGGCTATGGGTTAGACCTAGCCGTGAAAGTACGGCACTGCCAGTAGCCCCAGTGAACACTTTCCCTGTCTGATGTTCTCTTCCCCAAAGCCATTAGCTGTGGACAGGATAATAAAAGCGTGTTTTGGGAGGTGTTAGTTAAATTAACTGGTCCAGCAAAAGCCCCACCTGGCCGAGGTGTCTGTGTAGCTTTTCTATTTGGTGACTCCAGGGGGCACCTAAGCTAGGAGCAAGGCATCTAACTGCTTTCCAGTTTAAGCATTGAAGAATCAGGGAAACAGGCTTCAGAATAGTTACACTCACAGGAGACATGACGTAGCTGATGGAGTCACAAGTGCAATACCAGAGAGGACAACCTGCCCTTCCATCTCAACAGCAGAGAGAGTTGTCTTCCCGGAAAGTGGCTTTAGAAGTGGTTATTACCTCAGTGTGCTTAAGGGTGTGCACTTTTGTCAGTTTTGACTAGAATCTGTTCTCTTTCTCAGAGCTGTATGTGCAGACAGCTCTTTTTGTTTGTTTGTTTTTTGTTGCTTTGGAGACAGGGGTTTCTCTGTGGCTTTGGAGCCTGTCCTGGAACTAGCTCTTGTAGCCCAGGCTGGCCTCGAACTCACAGAGATCCGCCTGCCTCTGCCTCCCAAGTGCTGGGATTAAAGGCGTGCGCCACCACTGCCCGGCAGCAGACAGCTCTTGATGGGCTGTAACCACCGTTTCAGTGACAGTATCATTGTTGAACAGTCAGCCTCAGAGTGAGCCTGGTAGGCTTCACCCTCATGGAAGGTCTTAGTCGAGTTGAAGTCCTTGCTCACCCACATGATAAAATTCTTTGGTAGTAGTTTCTCTCGTTCTCAGTGTCTCTAAGGTTCTCAGAAAAGAAAGAAAATCTTAAGATTTTGAGTGCCTTTAAGAAAGATAACTACTAACCTTCCCTTTAGCGGTGATTTGGAGGGCTTGCTTACAAGCATTCTGGTAGTAACATAAATCCTAAGTGGTATATAATTACTTTTATTTAGAGGCAACATAGATAAAGAAGACAGTGCTGAGGACAAGTTAGATGGTCTCCAGAAGCAAACGGTGAGTCAGATTTGCTGTCCTGGTACTGCATGCTCTTTCGTGCTGAGAGAGTAGCTCATGGTGTGGGGAGTTGGAGTGCACGGCTGCACTTGCCTTGTGTCACCAGGGGCTATGACAGAGATTCCAGCCACACAGTGGACTACATTTGTATTCTGAAGTCTTTTCCAGATGGCTGCAAATTTAAGATACAGTTGTAAAATGCAGTACAGAGAAACCCTATGTCCCCTGTACCCCCATAGTAATACCTTGCAAGATTGTGCTTATTATAATATTCAGGATGGTGACATTGTTGATTCAAAGTAAAGGACATTCCTGTCACTACAAAAGTCTTGGCACCATCTCATAATCATTTGTCTTCCCTTTCCACCACGTTTCAGTCCCTGGCAACCATTATTGACCTTTTCATAACTTCATCATTTTAAAGAGGTTCTATAAATGGAATCAAACAGTATGAACCTTTAGCAGTTAGCTTTTTTCACTTGTCATAATCTGAAAATTAGTTATTGTCTGTTAAACCATAGGTTTTTTTTTTTTTCTTTTTTGGTTAGGGACGGGGTGGTAGCTAAATGTTATTCCATAGCATGGATATGGCACTGTTTATATAATGTACATTTATTTAAGAAACTGCCACATTTTTTTCAGAGTAGCTGTATCATCTTTGCCCCTACTGGCAGCAAATAAGTGACCTGCTTTTTACACACCCTGCGTTTGATATTGTTGTCTTTTTATGGGTGCATTCTGATGCTTGTGTAGTAGTGCCCTGTACATCATTTCCCTAACGGCTAGTGATGCTCACTGCTTCTTGTGCTTTGCTCAGTAAATGTTCTACTTTCATCGCTGTTTTAGAGCTCATGTAAATTCCAGATACTAGTCTTTTGTCAGATAGGTAGCTTTGTCATTTTGCCCTTTCTGTGTTGTCTTTAATATGGCAAGAATTTTTAATTTGAGGAAATGAATTTCTCACTTTTGTGGGTTGTGTTTTTGGTACCAGGTGTGAGAGCTCTTGCTGCAGCTAGAAAGTCTCTGTCCTCCCCTCCCATACATTTTATAGTTTTACATAAACGTCTGTGCTCCATTTTAGGTTAATTCTAATTTAAATGATGAGAATTAGATCAGGTTTTTCTTTAACCTGGTCACATCCCATTATTCCATAAGTGTTTAAAATATTCTTTCTCTCTATAAAATTACTTTTGCACCTTTGGGGGAAAAAAAGACAGTTGGACATGTTTGTGAGGTTCCATTTCAAAGTTCTGGATTCTGTCCTGTGATCTCTTTTTCTCTTCCTCTGCCATATACATACATGCATGGAAAGCATGCATGGGGGGGTGTGGGTGTGTTTTGAAACAGGGTTTCTCTGATTAAAGGCGTGTACCACCACAGTCCAGCATAAGTAAATATTTTTAATTCTAATTTTAAAAAAGAGTTACACTGCTTGTAGATTATCTTAAAAATCTCTACATCAAAAATGAAGGGTGTTTCCATAATCCTAGTTCTTGAGTTTTTATCATAAACAGATGTTGAATTTTGTCATACACTATTTTTCCTGATAATATTTGGTGTTTTTTTTTCTTATTTGGCCTATCAGGAAGGAGAATTACTATGATTAGTTAAAATATTAAACCAATCTTACAGCACTAGCATGAGCTCTGCTTGATCAAGTATTTAATTATTTTATGTATTGCAGAATACTTCTATTTGATAATATTTTTCCTTTCTTTTCATTTAGTGTGTGTCTGTGTGTGTCCCTGTCCGTCCACATATGTTTTTCATATGTGGAGGGGGTGTGTATGTATGTGAGGCTGAGGTTGATGTCCAGGATTATTCTTTTGGTTTTTTGGGACAGGGTTTCTCTGTGTACAGCTAGCTGTCCTGGAACTCACTCTGTAGTCCAGGCTGGACTCAAACTCAAATATGTGCTTGCCTGTGCCTCCTGAGTTCTGGGATTAAAAGCATGTGTTGCCACTACTCAGCCAGAATCCTTCTCAATTGTTCTACCATATTCAGTAGGTATAGGTCTCTTCAGTCAAAGTCAGACCTCACCAGTACGGCTAATCTCACTAGTCAGTTTGCTCTAGGGATCCCCTCTTTTGAAGCTAGAATTATAGGCAGCCACATAGAACCTGTAGTCTTCACAATGAATACAATTTTATTGGCACACTGTCCTGTATTACAGCCCATTCTTACTGAAGCATCCATATGTACTCTAAAAGTACATGTTGATTTTGTAGCCTGATTGGTATTTGTATTTTGTTACATAGTTAACACCACGGTCACTGGTTCCATGTTTTTCCAACTCAAGTGAAGTATAAAGATCTCATTTTGTCCCTTTACCCTCTTTTATTTATTATAATTGGGTTAGGTTGCTTATAAAGGTCAGAGGACAGCTTGTAGGAATCAGTTCTCTCCAACCCATGGGCCCCAAGGAGCCCACCCTTTCCTATGTAGAGTGTCCTAAGTATCTCCTCTGTGCACTGTCGGCCATATTCAACCCTGTGAAGTGGAGGAGTTAATGCCGTTCCATGTTCTAGTGCTTTCTTCCTGTTACTGGATGGAGTGTTTCATCTGTTTTCTGTTTAGAGAAATTCTTCCAGTCATTCTTCAGGGTCAGACTGAAGATTTTCCTCGTAAGTTTTTCTTACCTAAGGCTCTTTTCCTTCAGCTCTAACAATACTGTGCGTCTTTGATTTGACCTTCATGCTTTTAGGGAGAAATCGGGCAGTTTACTTGTTTTTCCCTTCTAGGTAAAAGTATCCTTTGTCTCACACACCTCCCCCCTTTAGGTTTTTTATTCTTGTTGTTGTTGTTTTGGTTTGGTTTTGGTTTTTCAGAAATTTAACTACATGATTTGGAAAGGATTTGAGTTTTATCATGTTTAGAGTTGACTCACGTTCTTGAATCTGTAGTATTGTCTTTTGCTAAATTGGGAGCATTTTTCTTCAAGTATGTTTCTGCTCTCCCTAATTCTCTTCCCTTTTCAAGACACAGGTGAAATGAGTGTTGGTTACAGTCCCAGAGACCTGATCACTGTAATCTGTTTCTCTGCTCACGGAGCTTTTTCATACTCTGATTTTAATTCTACAGATTATTTGTCTCTTCTGGTCTGCTGTTGAGAATTTCTTTTTTCTGAGTGTTTTTTTTTTTTTCTCATTTGTTGTACTTTTCAGATTTAAAATTGCCCTTTGGTCCTTCTTTACTTTGTTTCTCTGATAAAACTTGGTTTGATATATACGTTTAGAATTGCTTATTCGTGGTTTTTTAATTTTTGTGTCAGATATGTAAACCACTGTTAACTTGATATTGACATTTATTTTCTTTTTCTCTAAGTTTGAGATCTTCCTGATGTTTGGTATGCATTTTTAAGGGAATTCTGAAGATTTTAGGGTATTACATGGGGACACTGTATATCTTATTTAAACCTTGTTGTAGCTGACTTCCTCTGACACTAGCAAAGAATCAGGAATTAAGGTTCACCTAGTTTCTCTGAGATGGAAGCTGACCTCCACATTCTGGGTATGCTCCCATTGATACTGTTGGCAGAGCATGTCCTCGGTACCATGGACACAGAAGCAGTGTTTCCCCATTGGTCCTTTTAATGCTATGGATAAGGGTGAGAGTCATTGCTGCATATCAGGGATGAAACTTGGAAACTTCTTAGCTTTTTCTGGCACCATCCACCAGGCAAATGAAGCAACCTATAGCACCTGAAGAAGGTGGACGTCTAGGCCCTTCAGATGAGCTTTACTGGCATAGATTGGGTGAGCCACTTTTTCTGTGTTGTTGGGGTGGACATAACAGTTACTGTCCTAACATTTCTGTGCTCCAAGCTTGCTCTTTTCTTGATCTTTTACTAGAGAGATCAAGTTTTTGTTTGGTTTTTTTTGTTTGATTTTTTTTTCTATACCCTATATCACTTTTAGATAGTTGTCTTCCTTACCAGATCTAGGATTTATAATGGAAGCCCAGGAAACTGAGCACCGTGTTGTTCCTGTTTTACTCAGCTTTCTTCCTTTCACAGTTTTCTGTGTTTGTTTTACAGAGTGTTCAGGAGTTTCAGTTGTGCTTACAGGTGGTGAATAGGTACATGTGCATGCCCCAGGGGCACATGGCTTTCTTACATTCTAAATTTGTGTGTGTGTGTGTGTGTGTGTGTGTGTGTGTGTGTAAAATGCCATATGGGCCCCAGCACTATTTGAGCATACGCTCTCTGAGCAATAGAGCAAATATGTCCATGAAGTTTTTATGGCACTGTCTTCGGGTGATTCCATTGCGAGAGTCACCACTCTCCTAGTACACAGTTACAGTTATTTCTCTTCTCTTTATTACTTGCACACATCCCCTATCAGTCATCTGCTTGTAGTAATAACACCACTTTCCCAAGTGGGAAATAACCTTTTCAAAGACTTGTCTTCTGTGCCACACAGACTTGAGACACAGTCAACTAAAGTAAGTCAGGATGGTGCCTTACGCTGTTGGACTGAAGGGATCTGGGGCTCTGCTCTAAACAGTTAAAAACCGCGCTCTGGCTCTGGGTCCAGTTCCTAACTTTCATCAGCAAGTATTTTGTTTGAGATTTAGAATGTGTTAGCTCATAGAAACCATTTGAGCACCAAAGAAAGGAAAGTAATACTTAATACAGAATGTCCCTCAGTCTAAAGTACGTTTCCCCTACCTCAGCAGTGTAAAAGAAGCACATTGCATATTTTTATCCTTATTTGACAATTGAGAAAAAAGATTTTGGCCTCTAAGTTAAATGCCTGCCAAATTCTAGTAGCTCGTAGTTGAGAATTTTTATAACCAGGAGAAGGGAAGTATTACAGATGCGTACATTGAGCCCCTCCTCTCAGCAACAGTAGTTCATATTTTCATGAAAGACAGCTGCTGACCAACTGCAGCCTGGCCTAGCTCTGAACACTGTCCACAGTCGTGTTCACAGAATAGCTGTCAGATGGAGGGCACTGAGGGGAGAGAGCAGGGCATAGGCGCGAGAAGTAACTTACCTTCCATTCCAGTTCAGCTAAGCATGAACTGCCTGTCTCTTCGTTTGAGTAACTAGTGCTTAGTTACTTCTTCATCTTTCAGATCCTCAGAACCTTAGCAATACAATATAATCAAAAGCAGGTAGAACCAGCAGTGGCTTCTCTAAGATTGTGAGGTGGACAGATTCTAAACAGATGTGACTTGACTTCTGGTGCACATACTGACATTGTACACGGGAGGGAAGCGGCTGACCTTACACAAGGAGGAGGATACGGGCTGGCATCAGGCCTGTTACTCCCTCCTCCTTCCCTCTCACCCTGCACCTTCTTCCCTGAAGATACTAGCTGGGCATTCATTTCTTTCTTAGTAGGAAGTTAAAAAGCCCAGGCCGTCATGTAAAAAGACAGTTTACAGGGACAGTTGAGCACACCTGGGAATAAAGAGAAGAATGGCAGAATCTTCACACTGATGAGAGCGCTAACACATACTGGAGCAGTCTTTCAGTGGACTGTGTTATGACCCGTGGTGGGGAAAGAGGGCTGTGCCTCCTGCTGGGGAAGGAGGTCCACTTTGTTGTTGGATGGTTACTGCCTCACACTGATCCATTCTGTACCTCACACTTGATTCTCTGAATTCCACTTAGCTTTTTTTCTGTCCCACAAGGACCAGAAAACTTTGTTTCCTCTGTTGTTGCTGACTTGGAGGACCAGCCTCCCGTCAGCACCAGAGTAAATAAGAAAATCCACGAATGCAGTAATAACTTAGGGAAATTTCCTGTCTATCAAAAGGTTAGACTTTTTCTATCTGAGGGGGAAAAAGAAACGCAGACTCTTTCTGATGGTAACTTTCTCTTTACTACTTAAAAACAAAACTCTGCTCTCTCCTCCCAGTGCCTCTTTAGCAGCTTCTCCCTAATCAGCTCCACATCTCTGCATCGCGCTGCCTGTCCTCTGCCGCCTTGCTCTGCTCTCTGTCTTCTTTCACAGCCACACTCTGAACAATTAGAAGTTACATTTTTCAGGCCCAACCAAACTCCAGATAACTCATGGAGTTTCTCTTAGGCTAGAAATGTCATATTAACCCATGCACATATTTCTAAGTTGGTGAGGTTTCCCAGACAGTAAACAATTGGATGAACCTTGAGGTTGGGGAGTGCAGAATGGTCCATTGCCGCAGGAAGTTATATCTAAAGTTGCTTCAAGCTCTGGCCTTGAGTCAGTAAAACAACACCTGGGAAAATGACCTCATGTATTTATCTCTAGGGGCAACCAGCTTGCTTTTAATCTGCTTTGAAATCCAAGGTAGCTGTCTGTGTAAAAGGCTGTTTTTGTGACTGAGAATCCCATGTCAGATTGAGTAATGTAAAGTATAGGCAGAAATCACCTTCCTGACCATCCACAGCTACCTGTGTACCCAGTAAGTATAAAACACACCACCAAAGGGCTGTGGAAAGAACCCCACAGCTGTTGTATTAGGAGGCATAGCGGTGGCGGCACCCGAGAAAGTTACAAAAACAACCTGTCATCTACTCAATAACCCTTTGACTCCGCCAAGTGGGGCTCCCCACGTGGACAAATAGACTGGTTAGACAAACACAAGTCGTCACTGCTGTACCATCCCATGGCCCTGTGCACTCTGTGGTGAGATTTTGAATTCTTGACATTGGTTACTCTGTTGATCTCCTTAAGTCTCTTTTCAAGGGAAATATTTTTAATACAGTACTTTTTTAATTCTTTGAGAATTATATATGATGTATTTTGATCATATTCAGTTTCCCCACTCTTCCCCCAACCCCTCCCTGATCCACTTTCTATCTTTTCCCAACTTTATGTACTCTTTTTGTTTTTTTAAAATAATGTATGAGTCCAGTTTTGGGGGGCCACACCTTTGAAAGAAAGCTGTCCCCCTCCCCCAGAAATCATAGCTGTCAGCAGCTCCTCCATGAGGAGTAGGAGCATGAGCACCTCCCGCTCTGTGTGAATGCTGACTGGCTTAATCCTTTTCAGGCAACCACAGCTACTTTGAGTTCATGAGCACAGCAGACCTGTCCTGTCCAGACCCTAATTCCTTTATATTGATTATCAAAGATCAGCTCCAGTTCCTTGCTACTCTTTTAACTCAAAAGCAAACTCCAGTTCTCTCAAAATGTGACAATCAGGCCAGGCTGTGGTGGTGCACGCCTTTAATCCCAGCACTCAGGAGGCAGAGGCAGGCAGATCTTTGAGTTCAAGGCCAGCCTGCTCTACGAGGGAGCTAGTTCCAGGACAGGCAAAGTGACAGAGAAACCCTGTCTTGGAGGGGAAAAAAGAAAAGTTACAATCAGAGATTTTAAGGGTAGCAGGGACTATGGAAGTAACGCAGTGTTCTCCTCCTGTCTCTATTTTAATGTCTGTGGTCCTTACGATCAGTAAACATTTAACTAGCAGTAAGGTTACAAATGGTATCAAGCCCAGAATGGTCAGAAGTCTCTATCAAACCTGTGTGCTATGTTGGGAAAGTAACATTTCCATTACACAGCTTTTGTTAGTTAGCACATTACCTTGTGACAGATAGGCACTCTATTTGTGTGCTGCAGTTTCAACCGCAAATGTCTGGGCTGGGTCTCCTGTACTTTCTAAAATAGAAAGTCTGTAATAGGATGAAAGTTGCAGCCAATGGGAGGTTAGGGAGAAGGGGAAAAAACTTGTCAGAAAATTTTATGCCTTAAATGGTCAAAACCTACTCTAAGAAAACGTTAGTTAGGAACTGAACGAGAACCTATTTCTTGTGAGTTAAGGAGTTTGAGATACTCTGAACTCAGCATTATTTGTGTGTAAATTTTGTTCATGATTACAAACATGTCTTCCTTTTAATTAGGCATCATTCTTATCCTCATTGTAGGGGATTAGAGCTCACACAGTCTCAGTCAGGTGCACAAGTCCTACAACCAAAGGACACAAGAGCAGGATCTTCACCTGCTCACCTCTTTCTAAACACGTGAACTTTATGACATTTGTTTCAGTGCCTGCTTTTCGCACCGTCTATGCAAAGGTAGAATGCTTGATTTTCCTGCGAAATGAAAACATCAGTGGGGCTTTTTTGACTCTGCCTTCAGACCTTTTATTGCCTGTATGTGTTCTGCAGACTCCTGTAGACCCTTCAGTGTCAGAGTCACCTCCTAGACCTCCACCAGCAGCACCTGGCTGATGTTCTACATTGCCTGTGGCTCGGCATAGCCCCTGCTTACTTGTCCCTCACACCCACTAGACAGAACTCCAGGGCTTAAGGTTTCTGTTTTGTTCACTATTGTAGTCCTGGAGCCTAGCACAGTTCCTGACACTTAAAAGATACTCGGTCTATATGGCTACCTGCTGTGTTGGCACTGGGGTTTGTAAGGGCATAGAAGAAATCCCCTATGTGTACAGATCACACCAAGTCTGTGTTGTGGACACCTCTTCCTTTCCAAGACAAAATCTGGGAGGCATCCAGGCCTGGAGGGGCAGCCATAAGAAAAGGAGACTAGGACTTCTAGTTTTGAGTAAGGAAACATCTCCCAGTCCTCTGAGGAAGTATCATATATGTAGCTGTGGCCTTTAACTGGCTTCTGTGCTGTGGAGGGGCATAGTGTATATAATCCACATCCTCAGTAGTCCTCTCCGATCTTTGGCCTTCACCATCCATGACTATTTGCAATTGGGTAATGTTCCCAGCCACCACGCCGTACTCTCTCCTGTCTAAATGACTTGTTACAATAAAGAAAATGCTGTGCAGTACTGACTCCAGTCTGTGGCCCCTCGGCGGTGCTGTTATTGCTGCTGGTTATACTCTGGAGTCTCCATAAGAGCATGCACTTCAGGTAAAAGAGAAGCTAAGTGATGGTCTGGTCAGGCTGAATACTCCTTCTCTCCCCACTGCCATGTGTGGTTAAACACTTCACATCCTTGTACTCATTATATTCCCCATCACCCTAGAAAGGCTAAAAAAGAAGAAAGGCACTTCAGAGAGAATGAAGCAACTTGCCCAAAGCTAAAGAACAGAGGGCTTTTGTTCTCTCAGGATGGAGAAATTGTGTGCTTTCTGTCAATGTTGTCAGCACTCTGGGGCCCCTTACCTGAAATCAACTCATATTTCTAAGATGAACATGTTTTCCCCATGTAAGCAGAAACTGGTGTGCCATGTTAGACTGTGAGCTCAACTGTAAGGTTTTTTGTGTACCAAGGCCTGTTGGCTTCCTGTGCATCAAACTCACATTCAGTGACAGCTTGACCACGTCTTGTCATTCCATTACGGAGAAATGCTTTACAAGAGAAGACAGGCCACTGAAAAAGGCACTTGCTAATACCAAAGCCTTTCCTGCTTGACTGTTTGCTCAAGGATTGTTCACTGACTTCACCAGGAGAAACTGCTGGATAGATTGGAGGGGAAAGCTGCATGCTTACCTCATACCACACTGGCGTCCTGTTGGGCATGCCCTCATTCGCTGCCATCATAGGGAATTCTCTCCATCTGGTGCCTACCACCCACATTTTATAAACGTAAAATATTTTTCTCCTGCCAATATCTGCAATTATAAATGTCAGCATTCAAAGAACCCTACAGATATTCTGGACAATAAAGGTTTTTTTCTGGCCCTAAGATATACAAAATGAGGTAGGGAAGTTTTTGTTTTTCTTACCTCCCTAAAGAGTAAAGTGAGGTGGCACAGTTAGATGTCATTTCAGAATGGCACCTTAGGTCATCCTCAGGTTTCTGCTCTGTGTTAAATGGCAGGAAACGGTTCTGGACCCTAGGAGGGAACTTAGCTAGTGCTTCCCAGTTCTAAGTATCTTTTCACTCTCCAAAGCAGATTTTTATCTGCAATTCTTAGTGCCCTTTCTTAAATAACTTGGTCCTCAAATCAGACTACCTTTGTTTGAAGTCCATTTGTTAGCCTGAGACCCTGAGGGCTCACCGAGCTGTTTCTCACAGATAGTAATGTCTCAGGAGATGGTTGGCATAACCAGACAAGCCATAGTATAACGGGTTTGTTACTACCGTTCTACACAGGATAAGTGTGTGTTCAGGAAATGGACTGACTTCTCTTTGCTTTCTCAAGAGTTTTCTCTTTCAGATTCATACATAGTTTCAGGGGCCTTAAAGAATGTTTTTGGGTTTTAATTACTTGAACCTGTATGTGTCTGTCCACTTTCACTGTGTTGCAGCACCTGTCTCCTATCTAGGATACACCAAATGCTTTCAATCAGCACCAGATAGTGAATTTCCTGGACAGGAAGCCCTTTCACTCACTGTCACGGTCTTCTGTTTCTTACCCTCTTATAAATATACCATTCTTAATTTGGGCTTAAATATACCACAAAAATGAATGCATGCTGTGGTCCGCTGTCTCTTGTTCTCTTTTTCCTGTGTTGTAACATGATATAGCCTTGAATCCTGAGCTCATTCTGCATCATCATTTGGGCCAAAAGATGGCGGTTAGAGAGTGATGGTTCTGCATTTTAAGAAGTGTCATCTTCTTTCCAGATTCCAAACCATCATCTGTGACGTTTCACCCGAGACAGGGTGGAGTTAATGAAACAGTCTGTTCATGCAGCTTCATGAATGCACTGACAACTTCAGACTTGTCTGGAGCTTCAGATCTTCCTTCATTTTAAGTTTCTGAGACGTTACCCTGCTAGGGCCCATGTCTGGAGCAGTCATGCTTTATAAAAATAGTGTCCATTTCCATATGAATGAATGTTAGTTAGCCTGACACTTTTTCACAGTGCAAAACAGAAATGCAGGCATGTTCTTTGTTAGATGACAGTATGAAATCGTGAGCTGATATTTAAATTTACAGCTAACACTGACATGGTGCTTATAAACCCTAATTGAGTTTGCTGTCCCTTGGCCTGATTCTCTGTGGGAAGATGCCCTGGGGAGGTCCCTTTAGACAAACTGCTGGAGTAAGCTGTGTCTGTGAGGTCCTCTCTTATGATGCCCACAGGCTCCCTGTGCATGCATAGTCCTTGTAGAAGAGCCTTTCTCAGGGAGTTTCTTATGGGCTGCAGTTTCGCTGATGCAATGGCTTCATTTATCCCTAGGCGAGCCCCAGTGATGGAAGTGATGGCATTTTTGGTGAAAAGAAGGATGACAGCCAGGCAGGTGAGACTGTGTCCTGCAGGCAAAGAAAAGTAAGGTCTCAGTTTATAGTTACTGTAGAATTTCTATGAAGTCAATGTTATCTTTAAGGAGACTTCCAAGTAAATTGACCTGTATTAAGCTTCCCTAGAGTGACACATGTCTCTTGACTTCAAAATGCAAAAGTTAAACAAGTGGTGTTTTTAGGATAGAATCTGGATAGTAAAGAAGGGACTGTAATTTCATTGATGTGGGCTGTTCTGTATCTGAGTTCAGACTTGGCTGGGGCTTTGGTGGTTGGAAAGGTCAGCTACACAGAAGCCATGACTCTATGTGAAGAAGACAACAGATTTTTTGCTCTTTTCTTTCTGTAGAGCAACTTTGCCATTCAGAAAGAGGTGTATATTTGAGTGAGAACAGCACTGACCACAATATAAAGCTGTTTCTAAAGCAAAATTGCTGCCTTTCCCACTAGCCTCACTCCTGGTTAATGTTAAAGCAGCTGCTTTAAAGTCACTAAAGCCTGTTGTCTTTGTATTTAAACAAACGAAGCAAAGTCCCTCTTGTATTTGCATTTGTAAATACTAATCTCCTCACTGATGTTTGAAGCCCAGGATGGCTCCAACCCAGACAAATCACCCTGGCCAGTTTCATCTGCTCTCACTGCTCGACTCCGGCGTCTGGTTACTATTTACCAGCGCTGCAATCGCAAGGAGCTCTGCCGACCTGAAATTCTAGGCCCAGGTAATCAAGGATACTGGGTTCAGGAGGACGTGTTCAGGAGAACTTCAGAAATGGACCTCATCAACAAGGAAGCCCAAAAAAGGTAACAGCCAAAGCAAGAAAGCATGCTAAACTAATTGGTCACGGGGTAAAGATGACAAGGGAAAGGCTTATAGGTGGAGGTTCGTGGGTTAGTTCCCATGTGACAGTTAGATTGTCTTCAGAATTTCTTCCAGTGGTGAGTAGGAGGCTAATAGATCTAGAACCCTCTGTGCACAATGCCTAATCATAAGACTTTCTAACTTCATATTCCTCCCGAAATCAGACCCTTTTTTCCCCTTGGTTTTCCAAGACAGGGTTTCTCTGTAGCTTTGGAGCCTGTCCTGGAAGTTGCTCTGTAGACCAGACTGGCCTCGAACCCACAGAGATCTGCCCGCCTCTGCATCTGACTCCCAAATGCTAGGATTAAAGGTGTGTGCCACCACCGCCTGGCTCAGACCCCAGTTCTTGAAAATGCAACTTTAAAACATCACACTGATATAGGTCATACCATTTCAAATTCCCTGATTTTTATAACTAAAGAAATAGTTTGTTGAAGCTGTCTTACTATAATCTTGTTTTTAGTCAAGATTGTAAGATCAATAAATACATATAAAATACAAGGCCAAAAAGAAGGTACTTATTACTTGTAGTCACTAGACTTGAGAGTTAAGCTACAAAGGCTGCCATAGGCCAGTGCAGGCTAGGAATGAACACAGTGGAGCTGCAGTTCTCAGTCTTTATATCCTTTTTCTTCTGGTGCAACACCCAGAAAATTAAATCATAACAAATTTAATTACTTCGCCATACTCCCTCTGAGGTCATGAAATTGGGAAGTCCGCCTGGCGCAGCTGCGAGCACCTTCCTTTTTCTCACTCCCCGCTGACCTCTCATCCCACCCTTTGTTCCCATATAAGGCAGAGCACCATACCCAAGAACCTATCATAAAGACTGGTGACAGGAGCTTACCTGCCCTCCGAGTCACTGTCTGAATCCTGTGAGGACCTCTGTGTCCCAGAGAAGGTGACTGACTAAGGCCGCCTGCCCAAATAATAGGGAGAAAGCTAAAGGGAACCCAAGAGTGGGAACCCTCGCCTTCTCAGTCCCAGTGTCCTGTGTAAGGGGGAGAGGTTGACTGAGATGGGGCAAGAGTCTGTTCTGTGTTGTCATGAGGGAAAGAGTAAAAGACAAAGTAAGTACGTAAGTATCTTGAGTCCTTATCTCCCTACAAGTGAAAGTTTAACTAGAAAAATCCTTAAGTTGATGACCAAGAGATAGCAAAGAGATACTTGGCTTTGGTATAGAGTGATCAACACCAGAAGAGCTGAAGATTTGAACGCAGTTCCCTCTTTGAGAGTGGGATGTAAGGCTTTCCACCTAACATAGCTTAAAGGTAATTAGTAAAATACACAAGGCAGTTCACCTGTGCTTTGGATTTTACAGGCTTCTACAGCATGTTCTTAAATAATTGTTGACGTTCTTAATAAAAGAATAAGCCAAGCATTGTAATATAGACCCATAACCCCCACACTCAGAAAAAGGAAAGCAGGCGGATCTTGAATTCAGGATCAGGTAGAAAAAACAGTTCACTTTTCTTCTGATTAATTTTCAGGTGGACTAGAAGAGAACAAGCCGACTTCTATAGAACAGTGTCTTCCTTTGGCGTTGTGTATGACCAAGAAAAGAAAGCCTTTGACTGGACACAGTTCCGCATCATCTCCCGTTTGGACAAGAAGTCAGATGAGAGCCTGGAGCACTACTTTTATAGTTTTGTAGCCATGTGCCGGAATGTGTGTCGTCTTCCCACATGGAAAGATGATGGTGAGAAAACTCTCGTCACTGTGGAGACAAATGTTAAGGTTCAAATTGCAGAATTACTCTGGCTGAACTACAAAACTGGAATCTGAAGAATTCTGATAAAGATGAGTAGGTTGTCAGAGGTCTGATCTTCTCATTCAGATCTCTGAATCCCCAAAGGTGTAACTTCTGTGAAAATTGAATTTCAATTAAAATTTCACAGAAATACTAAGAGATTGACATTAACTATGCTATTCAAAGTATAGGGTTTAGTCTTTTAGATCAAGATCGAAGGGCTGGAGAGATGGCTCAGTGATTAAGAGCACTTATTGTGGCCAGGCGGTGGTGGTGCACACCTTTAATCTCATCATTCAGGAGGCAGAGGCAGGCAGATCTCTGTGACTTTGAAGCCAGCCTGATCTGCAAGAGCTAGTTCCAGGACAGACCCCAAAGCTACAGAGGAACCCTGTCTCCAAAAAAAAAAAGTAAATAAATAAAAAAGCACTTACTGCTCTTGTAGAGGACCTGAGTTTAGTTCACAGCACCCGCATAGTAGCTAGTAGCTCACAAGCATCTGTAGCTCCAGTTGCAGGGGATCTAACACCTTCTTCAGAGCTCTGATGGCACCAAGCATGTATGTGTACACTTACATATATTCAAAGTGCCCATGTACATAAAATAAATAAATCTTATCTTTAAGTGAGACATTAGGAACTCTTTATACTATTTTTGAATGAGACATTAGGAACTTTAAGTAATTTTCTATATATTGGCTCGGATAAGATAAATGACTGTCATTTAAACATCTGCTCCAATAGGCAACCCTTCTGATGTTTCTCCCTGGTTGAAGTTTCACACAGATTCCCTCCAGTCTCTTCAGCCTGAGGTGTCCTGGGCCATATTGTCACATGTTAGGAAAGCAGAGACGAGCACTGAACCTCTCCTTGGTTTCAAGTCAAGGAGCTAATTTAGATCTTAGAGTCATCTCAGTGAGACCTGGATTTGAACTCTGCCTTGCTACCGTAAGCAAAATGACTTTTCTGAGCACAGGCTCATTGTCCTTAAAAGAGAAGTGATCAGGATTTTTTTATTTTTTTGAGAACTGGAGAACAAATTGTGAACTTAGTGAGAGCTCATAGTATTGGCTTATAAGTGGGAACTGTTGTTTTTCTGCACCCATTTGTCTTTGGTTTCCAGTTTTAGTAGGTGCTCACACCTAAAATGCCATACTGAGGGTACAGGAAGTATTTATAGCAGCCTCATGTAGTAAGTTCTGTGTATCTTTCTCTCCAGGTTCCTCTGATGCCAACATCTATGTTGAACCCATCACTGAGGAGCGGGCAGCAAAAACTCTGTACCGCATTGAACTGCTGAGGAAAGTCCGTGAGCAAGTGCTCAGGTGTCCACAGCTACATGAGCGCCTCCAGCTTTGCAGGCCCAGCCTCTACCTCCCAGTCTGGTGGGAATGTGGGAAACATGATCGAGACCTGCTCATCGGCACTGCCAAACATGGGCTCAACCGCACTGACTATTACATCATGAACGACCCCCAGTTATCCTTCCTAGATGCCTACAGAAACTATGCCCAACACAAAAGAACTGACTCACAGGCACCTGGAAGTCTCTGTTGCCTTTACCAGAACAATTCTAAACTATATGAATCTCTTACTTATTCCCAAATGAGGAGGACTTCAGAGTCCCTGGAAAGTGAGCCAGAGAATCTGGTGAAAATGGAAAACAGGGACGATCATCTCTGTCTGCCTGAGGGCAGCTTATCTGACATAACTTGTGAAAACTTTATTTCCAAAGTTCAGGAGGTCATTTCTATCGACCATGACGAAAGCTTGCTGCCCGAGTCCTTGGAGAGCATGATGTATGGTAAGACAGGACTCAGCCGAGAGCCACTCTCTTTTCAGGAGACCCCAAGTACCAACACACAGTCCAGGAAAGATGTTGTCACCGTCTCAGCCAGCAGAGATGAGAGCTGCCAACCTGCTGGCATTGAGGCAGAAATCGCTTCAAACTCTCTAATGAGCAGCTTAGAAGCAGGAGTAGCTAAAATGAACATTAAAAATGGAAAACATTTGTTGATCTCTATCTCAAAAGAAGGGGAACCCTGCTGCAGTGAGACAGGACAGAGACCTGAAGGCACGGGCCACCTAGAGGCCAAATGCTTATCCCCTACCTTAGATACAGGACACGAAAGTGGGTTTGTAGATCTGTGCAGCCTTAGCGTGTGTGACTCCAGAAGAAAAATGTCATCAGATCAGCAGTTAATTGACTTATTAGAAAACAAGAGTCTAGAAAGTAAGTTGATTTTGAGTCAGAACCAGAGTGATGAGGAAGAGGAAGAAAATGAGGATGAAACTTTAGCCATAGTAGCAAGCACCACAGAAAAGCCAGAGGGCTTGCATTTCACCAGGCCCAGTGCAAACATCCCAAGGGGAAAGAACCTCTGTTTCCACCAGGATGAAGCCAAGAAAGGAAGCCTGGAGGTGGTAAGCCAGACTCCTGGACCACAGAGGGCCTTTCCTCCCTCAGCCAGTCAGTGCCACTGCAAACACATGGAAAGGTGGGCACATGGCCTGGGGAGTGAGGAGTCTGAAGTAGAGAAACTCAAGGCTTATCAACCAGACCTGTACAGAAGCAAGGCCAATAATACTACAGTGGAAGGTGAGCCTGCCATTATTCCAACAGAGCCATTTAAACTGAAGCATGAGCTTTTAAAAGAACCCTGGAAAGAAAGTGCAGAGGGGGGAAAGAGTTTCTCCATGTATGTTCCTGAGGGAATTGAGCCCAAACCAGAAGACATGGATTTTGAGAATAAAGATGATTATGAGAAAGATGGAACCTGCCACAGTCAAGGTACAGTATACAGAATTGTATACTCATGTGATGGGAAGAGGGGTGCTGGGGAAGCCATGGTTGCTAGTTTTCACTCCTAAAATGGACCTACCTACCCACACTGCATGGGTAAAACCACAAGGTACAGGTCTTGATATAGAGATTCAGCAGAGCAGTTCAGTTTGATCACTTCAGAGAACTGGGGGTGACTATATACAGTCACAGTGCCTCTACTGCATCAACCGTATGGTGTAGCAGGGACTGTGTACGTGTATGTGTGAGTGTGCAGAAGATGCAAACTGGCACCCAGGGAAATGCTTTGTTCCTGCACTAGATGTATCGAACTAGCTGAAATAGAGCAGCTTTGGGACCTCAGAGACCTGCAACTAATACAGGTGCCATTAATTTGCAGGAACTCCAAAAATACAAGTCAAGTTGGCCTTTGTTGAGGTGAGCATAGAAAGCAGTTGTTCGTGTCATCGTCAAAACCCTGTGCTTTATGTCAGGGCATTTGTGTTAGATTTCTTTCAGAACTGAACACGAATAAAAACAGTTATAAACAACTGGAAGCATAGGTGTGATCTTTTAAAATAGGGAAATCTTAATGGGGACTCAAGTTAGAAGGAATTGCAGGCCTGATGTGGTGACACACACCTTTCATCTGACACTCGGGGCAGAGGCAGGTGGATTTCTTGAGTTCAGAACCAGCCAGAGTATGCAATGAGACCCTGTCTCAAAAAGGAATTTTAGAAGTTAAAAATTATGGGTGACTGAAATTTTTTATGCTTTGTGGGAACATACATCCGGTGATGAGGGGCTCTGATGAACAACTGCAGTGGTGTTTACTTCCTTAGGTTCAAGAGGGCTAAGAGGGTGAATGAAGTAGGTCATTTATCATTGCCATTGTCTGGTGCTGAGTGTGGTGTTCCAGGAGTGAGACAAGCATGACCTCTATTAGAGAAGAAAAGACTGACCATCTTGGGTTATGTAGCTTCTTTTTGTTTTTTAATTTTTATTTGTGTATGTGTATTTGGTGTATATGTATGTACACATATGTGCCTTCTACCTGCCACTGAAGGTGTATGTGCAGGTGCACTCACCTGTGAAATCGTGTGTGGAGGCCACAGTTGATCACTCTCCATCTGGAGCTCACCTTTCAGTTAGATCCCAGTGAGCCCCTGGGATTAGCCTATCTCCTCGGATTTCCCAGCATTGGTGGTAGGCCACCATGCCCAGCTTTTATGTGGGGTCAGGTCTGGGAATCCAAATTCAGGTTTTGATGCTTTCATAGTAATTTTGCACAGTAGTTTGCCCCACTGAGCCATCTCCTTAACCCATATAGCCATTTTTTAAAAAACTCCTACCTTAAAGTTTTTGTCACTGTGATTAGTAACTAATTGAACCCAAGTTAAAATTTATATAGTCACTACAGTAAAGACTTGGAAACTGAACTGAAAATTACCTAATGGACTTGTGGTCAAATAAGGCCAGGAGGACCTGTCTGTGACCATGCCCCAGGCTTCCTTTTTACCCAGGCCAACAAAGATCGTGCCATGCATCAAATTAGATTCATAACACTTTTTGGACCCTGTTGTGGTGAATGAATGAATGAATGAATGAATCAAAAAGATGAGGTATTGAAAATTGAGACAGATGAGCACAGGGTAAGTGTGGGTTAGAGGACAGAGACGTTCCTCCTTTATTCTGGGGTCAGTGAGGCTGGCAGCTTTGTGATAATTGGATAAGTACCGGTGCAGTGCAGACCCTGGAGGACACTGCCTACAGAGGTGCAGAAGAGGTAGTGCAGGCGAGTGAGCCCACTCTGGAAACTAGAAACCCTGCCGTCCTGAAAGAGCAGTAGCTTACCTGTGCTCCTTTAGGGTCTGCCCCTTGCTTCAAACCTTTCAGCTATGCTTCTGTTGACTCCAGAGCTAAATCCAGTTTTATGTCTACAACTCTGGGTAACTTAGGTGGTTCCTGCCTCCAGCTTCATGCTTATCCTTACTCCTGGCTGTCTTGGTTCCCTAGCATGCCTTTCCCTCCCCTCACCTGCTTCCTCACCTGCACACCGATTCCCTGTGTATTAACCTGCTTAGGATAAGCCTTTCTTGTTGTTCCCCATCATCATATCATGTTTTCTTCTCTTTGGACGTTTTATTCTTGGGGTTGGGGTCCCAGTCTTCTTCTTTGGCCTCTGGAATGTTGAGATTACTCACGTGAGCCACCATGTTCTGTATGTTTGTACTTTGTACAGCACTGCCGCACTCTGGCTGTTCCTCCATAGTTGGTTGTTTGCTATCTCCCCTGTGAGGCAGGGAGAACGCTGAGAGCTCAGATCTGCCAGTCCTAGCAAAGCTGCTCCGAGGAAGGAGCTGCTCTGGCTTCTGGGAGGCTCATTGCACAGTCAGAAGTAAAACTCACACATTCCTTGTTGGGAAAAGAGGTCCAAGTCTCCACCCTGGACATCTCGCTGCCCTCTGCTCATGCTCTCTCATTGCTAAGTAGTAGGTCTTTGACATTCCAGGCCACACTTAACAATTAACTTTGACCTTGCCTGGCATGATGGCACACACTTGTAATCCAAGCACTGGGGAAACAGAGGTAGGTAGATCTGTTTGAGTTCAAAACCAATTCAACAGTGAGTTCCAGGCCAACCAAGGCTACGTAATGAGATCTTGTCTCAAAATAGCAAAAATCCTTTTCCTTTACTTATGCTAACAGTAAAGCTCCTGGCTCATTTGCCTTATTTTGTATATGAAACTTGGAGCTTTGTTGGAAAGTCCATGACTTCATCTCTCTTGGTCTATCACATTTCATATCTTAGACGATCCTTTCAAACTGTCAAGTATTACAGTGTTTAGTCTTCTTGTCCACTAAACCAGCATGTTTAGGTAGTCTTAGATGACTGCTTGCCTCAGAGGCCCCAAGCAGGATTTGCCTCTATGGTTTAACAATTTAGGTCTCTTGAAGATAGAAAACATGACAATTTGTAGTTTACTTAAAGTAAGCTAGCACTGAGTGGACTAATTGAAAACAAAAGAGACAGATTTAAATGTCCAGACCCTCACATCACTAGCATTTCCCAAATATCTAGTTGTTTGTTTGTTTGTTTGTTTTTTAACCTGTCTTTCCAGACTACCCAGGAAAATACTCTGAGGAAGAGAGTAAGAGCTCGACATCAGGCATTGCAGGAGACCTTGGGGAAGAGGCACAGGAAGTGCGGGCTCCCACCATTGCTCAGCTGCTGCAGGAGAAAACCTTGTATTCCTTCTCAGAATGGCCAAAGGTATCTTCCAGAGCTTGCATCCTCCACTCAGGGCGTTCCCAGCTTTGATTCCTTTGCATTAAACTTTATAAAATTCATCTATCAGACAAACTTAGCTATGTACATTTGACATTAAAGATGATGCACTAAGAAAAAGAAAAATTATATTCACCAGACTAATTAAACCATAAGAGGGAATGAATCTTCAGTCATAGCACTTTTTTACTCTTTATTTTCTAGACCTTGACATTTATTTATAGGTTATGTAGTGAATGCATCTGAGAACTCATCTCTGGTCAGCTCTTCATGAAAAACTTGACCTTGCTCTCAGGGACTTTGCAGAATTGGATAACTTGAAACTTATTCCTCAGGGTTGCTATTTTTTCCCCCAGGATCGTGTGATAATTAACCGCTTAGATAATATTTGCCATGTGGTGTTAAAGGGGAAGTGGCCCTCCAGCCAACAGTATGAGCCGTCAGGTGCACTGCCCACGCCAATTTTAAACAGCAGTGCAGGTTTTCGAAACAGCCTCTCAGAGCCAGAAGCAGCAGAACATGGCTTCAGCAGTGGTGCAGCATTGGCAGCCCAGATCCAGAAGGTGAGGTTACAGCTGATGGCGGACTACCAAAGAACGGTAGCCACGCCCACTTTCCATTAAGTCCTTTACTCAACAAGTATTTAGGAGTTTTGGTTTGGGTTTTTAGTCAGGTAGCTACTGTTAATTTGGACTCTGCACCTTATTCTGTAGACTGTGACGAGCTATTAAAAGCTTTGGTACAAAATAAAATGAAGTAAAAGCAGAGCTTTGTACCTAAAGTAGAGCCTGCAGGTTGTCGGGGGAAGCAAAGAAAGAAGAGTAGCATACCAAGTAAGGATGCTGCAAAGAAAAAGTTCTAGGCTGCAGGTTAGAGGATGAGAAAGGAACTAACTTGGCAGCGATGACTTGAGGAAAGAACAGGTGTCTTCCCTTAGAGGCCAGAGGATGGCAGCAATAGATATCAATAATGAAATCAAGGCAGAAAGGGATATGTATATGGAGGGAAGGTGAGTG
The DNA here is from genome assembly GCF_018167655.1 of Microtus oregoni. Taxonomy (NCBI): domain Eukaryota; kingdom Metazoa; phylum Chordata; class Mammalia; order Rodentia; family Cricetidae; genus Microtus; species Microtus oregoni. The sequence continues at coordinate 8,929,206 of NW_024543079.1, forward strand.
ACTTAGGGGGTGTTAGCACACGCCGAGTCTGTTTGACTGCATCTTAGACTTGGGTAGGGACCTTGAAAAACTGCTGGCTCTGGTTTACTTGGTCTGGTGCAGCTTGGATATTGAGTTGCTTTTGCTTTAACTTCCCAAATGATTCTGATATGCAATTAAGGCTGAGAATCACTAGGTTTGAGCTCGCGACCACAGTACAGTCCAAAGCCTGTTAAAAGTGTAGATTCACCAAAGTAGACTCTAGATTTAATAAGCCATATGGTGGTTTAGCACTAATGTTTGAGGAGCCTTGAGGTCACAGAGAAGATAACTAGAAATAATACAAGTCCTGAGGAAGTGAGGCCTGGAGAAGAAACTGGTGTTTGGTCACAGAAGTTACATTCAAACTTTTTGCTGTGTGTGTTCACAGGAGAGCTTCTTAGCCCCAGTATTCACAAAAGATGAACAAAAGCACAGACGTCCCTATGAGTTTGAGGTGGAAAGGGATGCCAAAGCTCGGAGCCTAGAACAATACTCTGCTACCCATGGGCGTCCCCCCATTGTCCTCAATGGCTGGCATGGGGAGTCAGCTATAGACCTCTCCTGCTCATCAGAGGGGTCCCCAGGAGCCACATCCCCTTTCCCAGTGAACACCAGCACCCCTAAGATTGGGGCTATCGGTTCACTTCAAGGAGCCCTAGGTATGGACTTGTCTGGAATTCTGCAAGCTGGCCTAATCCACCCAGTAACTGGACAGATCGTCAATGGAAGCCTCAGGAGAGATGATGCTGCCATGAGAAGGCGGAGAGGGAGGAGAAAACATATTGAAGGAGGAATGGACCTCATCTTTTTGAAGGAGCAAACACTTCAGGCTGGAATTCTGGTAGGTATATGAGTCCATTAGGTAAAAACCATTGTACATAGAGAAACAAATTTATTCTTCAGATACCAACTGTTTTAATTACAGATCTTTCACACCTACTTAAGTTGTCCTTGTTTTCTATCATTATGAAATGCCTTCCATCTTTTCTAGAATAGGTAATACTAACCACCCATCGGTGGCCCTTAATATGCATGCAGCCTGGAAAAGTGAACCAAAGGGTCTTATTTCAAATAGAAGCAACCCAAATCTTCCAGTGTTTCAAAAAAGAGCCATTGGCAAGCAATTGAATAGCAAGGCCAGGTGACAGGCGGCATTCCCTCAGCATAGTGAGACTCTCCAGGAGCTGAAATGTGGGACATGGAAGGTTGATTCTGGCCTTGATATCTGGCACTGATATGGGCACACCACTGAACTATACTCTGCTCTCTCTAAATCATCTATAGACAGCCTCTGAGAAGATACCTAGAGATCATAGAGAAGTAGTACATTCTAAACTCAGAGAAGAGCATTGTAAACCATTGAGGAGGCTGATCCTTTTTTAATCTTGAGTCCTAAAAGTAGATATTCATATTTCATAATTTCAATAGAATAATATTTACTGAGTGTGTAATGTGTTTGGAATCTTTCATAATTGAAGCCTCACAACGGCTCTAAAAAAAAATGATTACCTGAAGCGTAAAAGCTTTTAAAAAGGAGCCCTTGAGTGACGGCAGGAAATTAGAGGGCCTTGTTTTCTATATACTGAGAACATCAATGGTGAACTGTGTCATTTGAATTGTGTCTTCCTCTCAGATTTTGTATATAATTTGAGAGGTAGAAGGGGCGTATCTTTTTCCCTGTCTAGTCCTACACAATAATTTTACTATTTGTTTTGTGTTTTCATTTAATAGTCTGATATTTAACATATATCTTAACACCCCCCCCCTTTTTTAAGGTGGGCAGGGGTGGTGGTATCTCAGTCTCCAATTTGTGGTCGTGCTTGACCCTCCTGCCTCAGCCACCAGGGTCAGTAGGACCCTTCAGTCTACCTGTCCAGATTCCATTGGTCTGAGGCATCCACAACAACACCTCCTTCCTTCAAGCTAGTTGAAGCGTGTGTGTGTGTGTGTGTGTGTGTGTGTGTGTACACGTACATGAACACACTAGCATGAACACATGGAGGCCAGAAGACATCCTTGGGTATTAGGCTTCAGGCACATCCGCCTTTTGGTTTTTTGAGACTAGGCTCTCACTTACCTGGAAACTTGTCAGTTAGGCCAGACTGGCTGTGTAGTGAGCCCCAGGGATGCACTCCTTCCCACTTTCTCAGCTCTGATGGTACAAGCTTGTGTTTGTTGTTGTTTGTTTGTTTGAAGTCTTGTGTTTTGGTGAGGGAGTTTAGGTTTACTTATTCCTATTCTATATGTTAGAGTGTTTTGCTTAAATGTGTATGTATGCACTGTATGCATATGCCTGATCCACAGAGTCTGGAAGAGGGCAGTGATTCCCTGGAACTGGAGCTACAGATAGTTATGGGCTGCCATGTAGGTACTCTTAATCACTGAGCCATCTTTCTTGGTCATTCTGGTTTTAAAAAACAAAAAACTCATGGGTTCTTAGGACTGAACTCGGGTCCTCATGTATATAAACAAAGCTCTGTACTTACCAACTATGTACATTCTGAGTGTGTTCTCCCCACTGCTAAAGGCATGTGCTTCTTTTCTGAAAATACAAAGCAGTGATTTTCCTCTTGTGCTCATAGTATTCCAAAGGAGTCACTGGAAGAAAAAAATACATATTTTCTTTTCTGGATAGTTTTTAAATTTGTAGATACAAGCACTAATAGCACTACTGTAGGATTTTATCAGACCTATATAGGTTTTGGTGTTTCAGAGCTGAATAAGACACACATCCAAACCACAGAGGAGGAAAAGGTGAGCAAACCTCTGCATCTAATTTTCTGGGATGTAAGAAGTCTGGGAGGCAGTGTCTAGGGACAGTGAGTGATGATGACAAAGGGGTGGAGCTTTAGGATGGAGGTCAAGCCTGCTGAGTAGACAGGTGAAAGGCATTCCAGTGGTGCACACCTAGCATTTGCAGGAGCAGTGAGCAGTCATTAGTTCAGTGGGTTCACATTCAAACACCCAGTGTTGATAATGGTTTGGGAGCAGATGGAAAAGTCAAAGAACACCTACATGTTCTAAAGTAGACCCATGATCAGCATGACCAATGAACACCTACATGTTCTACAGTAGACCCATGATCGGCATGACTAATGTAGAGATTGGTGTTTCAGGAACTCATTTTATCCTTCCATGATTATCTACATGTGCTCATTTTTTCTTAATCTAGGAAGTCCATGAAGATTCGGGGCAGACTACCCTAAGCACTACACACCCTGAAGGGCCAGGAGCTGCTTCCTCAGCTCCTGAGCCAGCAGCAGCCAACGACCAGACTGAGAAAGCTGTTCCCAGCAAGAGCCTACTTGACTGGCTGCGGCAACAAGCTGACTACTCCTTGGATGTCCCTGGCTTTGGGGCAGTAAGTGTTGGCTCCTATTATCCCAGACCAGTTAGCTCACTGAAAACTTAGGGAAATTTCTGCTGAGGGAAACTAGAAGGTGGGAACTATTTGGAAGAAATCTGTGTTGAGAACTTTTTCATTTTTTCCCTTGGCTGTCCTGAAACTCATTCTGGCCTCAAACTCAAGAGATCTGACTGCCTCTGCATCCTGAGTGCTGGAATTAAAGGTGTGCACTACCACCACCTAACAAGAACATCATTTTAAAGATTATCTTTTTGTTTTAGTTTTTAATGTTTAAATTCTCCAGTAACAGAAATTGCTAGAGCATACCAATAAGTTTACATGCAAAAGTTACAAGAACAGAATTTGACTTAAGTTCACCCCCTCATATCTCCCCAGAAGTGACCACATGACATCTTAAGTTCACAGATGAATCTTTAGGTTGTATAAACTCTACCACTTGATGAAATTTTTCCAAGTTAATTTATTCTTGCTTCTGCAGAAGGCTCTTTTCTCTGTTGCTCTGGTGGACTTCATTGAAGTCACCTAGATGCCTTTTCCTCTTCTTTGTTTCCTCCCAGTTAGGAACCTGCAGGAGGGCTCCTAAGCACTGGCGTTCATTCTTGGTTTGTGCCAACCCCATCTGTTCCTTAAGATAAATCCACAGGACAGGAGCACATATCCTAGATGCACACACACACGACTCCAGAACCAGCTAGTGAGGTAACAGTGAAGAGAGACTCAGAAGGGTGAGCACTGCTGCAGTGATGCCCCCCAACCCCAGTCAAGGCCTGGCCGCAGCTTGTTTCCCAGCCTGCTGTCTGAGTTCTGATACCTGGAGGAGAGCAGTTAGGCTTGGTGTAGAGTTCTGGGTAAAGCACCACCCATATCAGACTGTGGCAGAATGTTCTGTAACATTTTCTCCATTTGCCTCCTAGAGTTTTTCAGACAAACCCAAGCAGAGGAGACCACGCTGCAAAGAACCTGGAAAATTAGACATCCCCTCTCTGAGTGGAGAAGAAAGAGTTTCTGCTGTCCCCAAGGAGCCAGGACTGAGGGTAGGAAGAGGGCACTGAGTGTGGGAGCAAGGGAACCATCTTAACTGTGCCATATCGTGCACACTTGAGAGAAAGCCAAGTGTGAGCAGTGGGTAGCGGGATGGTGTGTTTCCAGGGACAGGAGGCCAGCACAGAAAGCTTTAACTGCTGTAAGTGCCCAGACCTTGTCGAGGATCTGTGTCTCCTGAGCTTTCCCGTCTCCGCCTCCTGAACAGTTTGTTAAACCATTCCAAAATCTTTTTTTCTACTATTTGTAGAGATTACAAGGGATAAAAATCCTTAGCCCTAGATGTCACTCTGTTGTTTCAAATTTAATAGATGCCATGATGGAAACAGGCATGTCTTACCTAAGTTTTTAATGACCATTTAAGTAAGACATTTCTTCCTAGTGCTTCTGCACGGGCAATGAAAAACAGCTGACTCTGAGCACTACCCTCTTCCTAATATAGAATCATAAGACTGGAACCAGCTTCAAAGACATCCTCAGAATACTTGGAGTCTAACGAATCTGAGTTAATTATAGCTTACAGATGGATACAAGTTTGAGACAGAAAAGTCCTAACCTCAAGGGGGCGGTAGTGACTTTTCCCTTAGGAAACTTTGGGTCCACAGCACATCATGAGCATTTTATCTCTCAGTGCATCCAGAGGTAGAGGCACTTGCTCTTCCCCAGCTTTCCCATAAATTTAAGCTCTCCTGGACTCTCCAGCTCTTTAGCCAAGCCACAGCGTTCCCTGCATCAGCTGCCTTGGTGGGATTGTGGGAGAGTGATTTCTTACTGAACTGCAAACACTGCCCACCCTAGTCAGGTCCTCTGCAGAAAGGAGCTGCCACTGGTTTTGCCACTCTCTCAGCAGCTCCACAGGCAGCTGCCTTCATTCCTCTGGATCGGCTGCCACAGCGCAGCCAGGCCTGGTCACTCAGGTCTGTCCTCCATTCCTACCCTTTTCTTGCTTTGTTCTCAGCAAGGCTGTTATTCTTGGACCTTGTGTTACCCACAGACCCGCTTCTGTTTCTGTCCTATCTACCCTTGCCCAGTCTTGTCCTGTGCCTCAGCACGTAGTGTTTATGGAAGGCCAGGGGAAGACCTCCAGTTCCTACATGCCCAGCAGTTTCCCTCACAGTCCTGGAAAGTACTGCTCACCGCTACTTCACAAGTGTTGACCCTTTTGCCAGCAAACCCCTTTCTAATCTTGCAAGCCAACCTCCTCTCTATGGTGCATCGCCTTCCTTTATGAAATAAACACATTTGCTGCGTCTGAGGTCCCTTTTCTACACTGAGGCAAGAACAGGAAGTTTTTGTCTGCCTGGCGCTCGGGACTGCTCAGCCTTCCTAAAACGTAGATGGGCAGTAGCTCTGCAGCTTTCAAAGCAGGCTGCCTCTTCTCTCCCAAAGGGGCCCTTACACCATTCAGTGGGTGTAGCAAAAGCAATAAACAGCAGAAACTTGTTTCCTATTGTTCTCAAGGCTGAGAAATTGAAAGTCAAGTATCTAGTGAGGCCCAATATTCATAAACATTTTGCTGCACCCACACAAATAAGGACAAATAAGCTCTTCTGGGATCTCTTAGGAGGGCACTAATCCCATCCATAAGGAGTTGGCCCCATGATCTCATCACTGTAAAGCCCTCACTGCCACCCAGCTTTGGGGTGGGATGTGAACATTCAAAGCCCAAGGCAGAAACCCTCCCCCTTCTAAAAATAGATTAAAAGCTGGTAAGGAACTTAGTGTGAACTCAGCGTCCTGCTATATGTGCTCCAGTCTGGGTGACGTTCATGTAGCACCAAGGGCAGTGAGACTTGACTTTGTAATGCCCGGGGTGCAGTGGTTGCTTATCAGCTGCATCTCTACACATTTAGCATATGGTGAGGTCTTCATCTGTTTGTTACAGATACACTATAACTACCTACCTTGTTATCACCACTGTCACACATGTGAAGATTGATAGACTGTGCTGCCAGCGTCACTCTCAGATTTTACCAGTGATTCCAGAAATGGCCTTTAGACCTGGCATTGTTTGGCTTTGCTTTGCTTTGGAGATTTTTAACCATTTAGTTACCGGGTCTGTTTTTACCCAGTGTTTTCTGGATATGCCTTTGTAAGAGTGATGAGAATGATTTGGTCCCCATCCTTTCATTGCTTCTGCCCAAGAGTTTGAGGACAAACGCCATCATCTGTCGATGAGGCTGTTCTCTGGTCAGAACCCATGAGGTCATCTGCAAAGCAGTCTCACCTCCACTCTTCTTGCTCTCCCTGCGCTCTGTCCAGGCCTCTTCTAGAAGAGGAAGCAGGTTTGCTCCCCAGGGTATAATTACCAGGATGGAGAACTGCCAAAGCCCGATTTAACTGCTGTGTGTGGTCGCAGTGCTGCTGGGAGGGGCAGCTGTCTGTGGTGGGCAGCATCTGCGTGGCTGAAGTAGCACTTGCACAGGAAGTGGTGTGGGTTGACTTCCTTTACCCATGTGTCCCACAGTGTACATGGATCATTCTCTTCCCCCAGGCTCATTTGCTCTCCATACCTGAGGAGAAAAGAAAGAGCAGCCTCCACCTTCCCATCATGCTCTGGTTTCTCTGAGGCCCCTGTGCTCCTGCTAAATCTGTGGCTCTCAACAAGGGCAAAGAGAGGATGGTTTTAGACCTCCTAGAGCCTGAGGAGCCCTTTGCACCTGGTGGGCAGGACCAGGGAGGCCAGAGTCATAAATGAGTTACCCTGGGAAGGAACTTAGTTTAAATCAGTGCTTCTCAACCTGTGGGTCACAACCCTTTCACAGGGGTTAAATACAGGATATTTGCATTATGGTTCATAACAATAACAAAATTAATTATGAAGTACTAACAAAAATAATTTCATGCTTGGGGTTACCACAACATGAAGAACTGTATTAAAGGGTCGCAGTATTAGGAAGGTTGAGAACCACTGGTTTAAATTATGGTAAAGGTCTTTCTTACAGCAGGTTGTTAAAAATTGGGACAAGGTTTTATTATCAAGTGCTGAACCTATCTCTCAACAGAAAGACCTTGGAGGTGGAATGTGCCCTTCACATTAGAGAGTTATGGGAAGAATTAGAGTATGTGTAGTGTAAAGGAAGAAGACTCCCTGGGACCTCTCCTAGACTCTCAGCTGAAGGCAGACTGCAGAGAAAGGCCTCAGATAAGCTTTGAAATACAGTTGTGCTTAGCAAAAGGGATTATTAACAAGCAAGGGATCAAGATGGCATGGTATAGACAGAGGCCAAGAGCAAAGTGGTTTGTATTGGTGAGCTCAAGACAGGCTGGTAGAAAATCATCCTCTTAGCTGAGTCCCATCCTTCAGACCCTATTGTCTCTTTAGAAATAAGCAGCCAGGAGTTTACTTCTCGTGATTAACCCAAAACGGGGGTGAGCACTTGCCGGGCACTCCAGGACAAACCATCCTGGCATATTGGAATAGAGGCATATGGCATGGTGTAGGATGAAAAGAGCCTGGGTGCTTCTCCTACTCAGTCCCTCCCAGCTCTGCCACAGTAGTCCTTGCCACTCAGTTCTGAGAGGGAAAGACTCCTGTTGCTGTTGAAGAGGTGCCTTCCAGCTCTATGATACAAACCAAAGCTTTCTGAAGAACTCTCAGAGTTGCCATCAAAAGTATTTTTGTCCATAACTTTTTTTTTCCTGAAATATTCTTTGGTAAATTGAAGGACAGGTATAGCACTTCAAAAGATAGCTATCTCTGGGGACTCAAGCATTTGAGTCACGTGCCTGTGAATTGTTAGTTCTCTGGGATGCTACCCTGTCGTACTGATTCAGGGTGTGACAATAAGTTGAGACAAGGTGATGGAGCCTCGGGTTGGACTGTCCTGCGGCATTTCTACTGCGGCTCTTCCTGTCACTGTCACCCCTTGCTGAGCATTCTAGGAGCCTCTCTTGGAGCCCTCTATGCCTGTCCTCATAGCTCTCTGAGAGCCTGAAACCAGTGTCACCAGCAGCCGTCACTGCTCTTTAAGCAGAGCTCTGTTGGGCATTGTAGGGTTTTTGTTTTTTGTTTTTTTTTTAAATTGTTTTGGAGGAAGAGGGGCAGTGAAAGCAATGGCTCATGCCAGAGCTGTGAGTAAAGTTCTTATACCAGCCTCAGGAAGTGGTAAGTAGATTCCTTACCTGCTCAAAAGCCCATGGTCTGAGTAAGGCTCTAGGCCCTAATAATAGGATTCCTCTGGCCCTGTGTATCTGTTGTAAGACTTGCGCCTCCTTTTTCCTCTTTTCTGCTCTCCTGAGGAGTGTAGCCAGAACACTGTCTCTGGTTCCCAGGCAGCTGTGGAGCCCCTCCCTTCAGGTTCTCAGGAAGAGGCACCAGATCAGCTCAGAGATGCTAGGCTCCTCTGCACAGGTGCACTGCCTTGACATTGTATCCACAGGGCACACCCAGTTTCACAAGACCCGTCACTGGTGCTCTGACCATTCTGTTTTCAACCTTGCCAGAGTTAAAGGAAGGTTGTAACATGAATATAAGGAGGAAATACAGGGTAGTGGGGTCTCGTGTGTGTGTGCGTGTGTGTGTGTGTGTGTGTGTGTGCGCGCGCGCGCGCCCTTTTTATGAGAAAAGACTGAGACTGCTCAACAGCACAAGGGTGTTTTAATCCTGTGGCTCTATATTATGTGATAAACTAACAGAGCAGAGACACACAACAGTGCAGGACAGCAGAGAAAGGTGTGTGCAGTTGTCCACGGCCCAGGGATTGCAGGCAGCAAATGGAAAGAGAGATCACTTCTTCCTGTGGAGGAAACAGATTTCTCTCCTTTCAAGGATTCACGACGCCTGCAAAACAAGTTCAGAGGTGGAGCCATTATAATTCCAGCATCTTCTGTTAGTCCTCTCTACAACCAGACTGTGGGCCCCAAGAAGCAGGTCTTTGCTGCAGCCTCTACTTTCCCTGCCACTGTGTACCCTCTTGCTTATTGCCACCATCAAGGCCAAGTGCTCATCTGTGGTTTGTGCTGCGTTCTTGCCTGATGAGGCGTGGTGGGGGTGGTCCATGGGTAGTGACCAGTGCTGACTGCGGAGCTCTGTACTGATTTAAAAGCTGGAGAGCCTTTAATCGCAGCACTCAGGAAGTAGAAGCAAGTGGATCTCTGTGAGTGTAAGGCCAACCTGGCCTACATAGGAAGTTCCAGAACAGCCAGGGTTATAGAGAAAGACCCTATCTCCAAAATAAAAATAAATAAATAAAAATAAAAAAGTTTTTTGGCACGAACCCCAAAAAGAGGAAAATATATGTTCTTCCTTAAGGGAAGCCAGAGCCTTAGTTATTTGACTGACGTATGCCCAACAGTGCTCTAGGTCCTTCATTTCTACAGCCTGTGTGCATACATCCCTTTTCATCCCAAGTCACTACTTGCAGGGACTCGGGAAAGATTGGAACATGTGCAACATTAGCATCCATGTCCCTGCCATGTCCCTCAAAAGTGGTCCTTCCTACGGGCCTGGGGTGCATGTTAAACACTTACTTGTGGAGACTTTTAAGTGTCACTGTCTTTTTGTTTTGTTTTGAACCAATGCTGACCCATCCTGAGTCTCAGCTTCAGCTGTAGTGTTGCCCAGTCAACCTTTAAAATTAACTGCATCTGACTCCAACCCCTCCCCCAGCACACTCTGCTTTGCTGCTTCAGTGTGACCTTGTGTTGTGAGAAGATGGCTGCTGTGCTCCAGTGAAGAGTTCGTGGCTGAGAGTCAAGCTGGGGCATCATCAGTGCTGGTCTCCAGGTCCCATCTCTGCCAGTTTCTCACATAATAGAAACTGCTCTTGCCAGTTGGTGTTGAAAGAACTGTCTGATGGGCACCAGCATCTGGTTGCTTCCTTGCCACTAAATCCTCTCAGCCTCTAAGAGTCAAAGCCCTCTGGGCCTGTAGACAGGAGATACCCTTCCAACCGAGCCCTGTGTGGAACTGGGAATGAGCTGTGCCAGTACACAGCTGCAGCCACCACCTGCCATTTGCTAACTTTCAGCATCCAATGTTTCTTTGTCCTTTTTCAGGGGTTTCTCCCAGAAAGCAAATTCAATCACACCCTAGCTGAGCCTGTGCTTCGAGATGCAGGCCCCCGCAGGAGGGGGAGGCGGCCTCGGACTGAACTCCTAAAAGCTCCAGCCATTGTGGCAGACTCTCCCTCTGGAATGGGACCACTGTTCATGAATGGGCTGATTGCAGGGATGGACCTGGTAGGATTGCAGAATGTGAGAAATATTCCAGGCATTCCTCTCACTGGGCTGGTGGGCTTCCCAGCTGGTTTTGCTACCATGCCTACTGGTGAAGAGGTTAAAAGCACCCTGAGCATGCTACCCATGATGCTGCCAGGCATGGCTGCAGTGCCCCAGATGTTTGGTGTTGGTGGACTTCTCAACACACCCATGACAACCACCTGTACGACCACTGCATCGGCATCTCTCTCAAGCACAACAAAAAGTGGTACCTCAGCCACTGAAAAAACTACAGAGGACAAACTAAGTGGCCGTGAAGTAAAAGCAGACACTCTGGTTGAAGATAAGTCTGGCCCAGGTCCGTTTTCTGATCAGTCTGAACCCACAATAACTACTAGTAGTCCTGTGGCTTTCAACCCATTTCTCATCCCAGGAGTGTCTCCTGGGCTCATCTACCCATCCATGTTTCTTTCCCCTGGCATGGGCATGGCTCTGCCAGCCATGCAGCAGGGCAGACACTCAGAGATGGTCAGCCCTGAGAGCCAGAAGAGGAAAAAGAAGAAAACAAAGGGGGATAACGCCAACCCAGAGCCTGCATCCGGGTGTGAGAGGGAGCCAGACAGTGATCAGAACTGCACCGAGTCGAGTACCACTTTGCCTCCACAAAGAGAACACATGGCACAGGCTGGGGAAGGGGGGCTCAAAGACTCCAGTGATGATACCAATTAGAACTTTTTCGTTTAAGAAATGATTGTGACTTGTAAGTTTCTTATCCCATAAAGGTTTGTTACTTCCCTCACTTCACCTTCATGAGAACCTGTGTCTCCATCAGTAATATTGCCTACCTAATTTCCTGTCTGAGAACTATGGTAACATGTTAATAGTTGCAGGGTCTTGCCATTTTCATTAGATGAATGTCATCTACCTAGTGTAGGGGGCACAGAATTCTTTCTTTTATCCAGTTCATTCCAGCAATCATAGTTGATACTGTACTTGGTGACATACCTATTCCCCCTTCTCTTTCAAGTCCCCCTTATCTGAGGAAGAAAATGGCAGAAGAAAGCTGCCTAAGGATTCACCGGGGCCAAAGAGCAGAGACGAGCAAGTGCAGCTCTTTTTCTCTGAGCAGTTTAACAGGAAGATTATAACAAGGGAACGAAAGGCACAGAGTAGGAAGTGCTGGTACGTGCTTTCTTAGTTCAAGAGTCTCTGTGTTATCACGGTTACTGAGTAGTCTGCAGTGTATGAACTGAGATTGAAAATGCACGTACTGATGGCTTCTTTAAACCAGGAACCTTCCTGATAGTAGTACAGTTTCCCCCTCGTAGTTGTTCAGACACCTGCAGCAAGAGGAAATACTGGCCAGCTAGGCAGTATGCATATCGTGCCCACTAAATGAGAGACGCTTCAGCTTGCGTTACTGCAGCAAGTGGGAGAGCTCTGCTCCCCTGGTCCACTAGCACTGCTGGCACCTTATCCCCTCCCCCTCCCTCCCCCCCGGGACTCTAGCCACTCATTCCCCTCCATGTTAAGAAACCTGCTGGATTTTATTTTGTGTTCTTTCCCCCAGAGCCAGGCTTTATGGAGCCTGTGGGAGGTAATCGCTCAGTACTTGCTAGACTCTGTCATCAGTGTAGTGTGGCTGAACACACACACCATCTTTGACATTACAACTGTGAAAATTTTTTCCCACTCCCTTATCTCCCTACTCTGTCTGTATCTTAGATTTGGGCCCAGATTCCAAATTGCCAGTCAGGCAAGGTTCTGTGAAGTCAGCAGCGTACTCTCTCCTGCTTCTCCATGTTGAACTGAGCAGGGAAGAGCCCAGCCAGCGGCGCTTCAGCTTCCCATTTTCTTCCCCTTTCCCCCTTACATCATGTCCCTCCTGATGGTCTCTTTCATGGACAGCTCATGCTTGAGACTTGAACCAACCACGCCCAGCTCAGCTCTCTGAGGCACAGGGCTCAGGAGTGGACAGGTGGCAGGTGTTCCACCTACCAGGCTCACTTCGTCGTCACAACTGACTGTTTCTGTTCTTACTCTTCCTGTTACAGTCTTGCTAATTTATCAGAAGGTCTGAAAGTTTGGCATGCTATTTCAGTTTGCATTATTTATTTATGATGATTTTGTCATTGTCTTTTATACATTTGGGTTTATAAATTATGTAAATGTTAAAATGAGCATCTCAAAGAAGTCTGTTAAATTGTGACCGAAAAAACCAATCAGGTGTATTTTCAAAAAGAAGAGTCCCGGTTTTATGAATCATAGATATAAACTAGAAATTCTATATCTGATCTATAAGAAGGAAGAATCCAAGAACTGAATAAATGCTATTTAATGATGTGTTCGTAGTGTAGAAGGTCTGTGATACTGACAACAGATTTCTTAGAAATGCTGCTCGCTGTTGAACTAACATTCTGTTCCGTTTGCCTCCAGTGGAAGCAGAAAGGGTTTTCAGCTGTTAAATCCTAAAAAAAAATCAATATAATTTATTTATGTAAAAGAAACACTCAATCAATATATTTTTGAACCTTTTAAGTACTAATTTTCTTTTTATCAAGTAGAAAAAATGTATTTGCCCTAAATCCTTAAAATACAAATGCTATAAAAACTCCTGTATCTTGAAAGCCTTACTGCGAATGAGCATTATAGCCGCCAGCAGAGTCTGCTCTTCCTGTTGTCTCATGTTGTTCATGTGGAAAGCTACTCCCCCAGTTCCCACTCAAACCTCCGAGTAGGTCACGGGTTCAGTGTGGACCCGGCAACCACCAGCATGCACAATCCCTTGTTCTATCTACCAAACCTGTATGTTAACTCGCGGGTGTTTAGGCTTCTGTTGACTGCTGTTGTGACATTGTTTGCAAAATGAAATTGACACTGTGGATTATTTGCTCTGTAAGGCACAAGTGCTTCTTATGATTATTTTGACGTTTCCGAGAGCAAAAGCCAAATTTAAACTCTCTTCAGCAAACTTGAGCCTCTTCATCTAATTCCATGTCACTCACAGTCATAACGTCCTTTGGTCATTCTTTACCCATGTCTCACATAATAAACTGTCTGTGGTCTGGATCCTGGATTTAAAATGGAAAGTTCAAAATTCAGATTTGTATTGAAGATTTCACTAGCACTTGGATGCCTGGCTATCTGGCCATTTTATGGGTGTATCATGTGTATACCGGGAATCTACAGTCCTTCCAGGTGCCCAATTCCTTCCCTACCACCAGAACACAGATTAAATTGTGCCACGGAAAGGAGTTAGCCACACCACCTCTCTCCTTCAGACCCCGTGCAAAGGCTCTCCCTCAAGGCACTTCTTTAAAATCACACCGAAATCCTAAAAGACAAATGGACTAAAAAAAAAAAAAAAAAAAAAAAGAGAAAAAAAAAAAATAAAATAAAATCACACCGAAAGTCTCACCTCAAACCTGGAATCTCTGAGAGAGCTAGAATGCTGGGGTGTCCCGTAAGGAACACCTGGTCTCTGTCTAAGAACTTTCTTTTCTGGGCTGTAGGGAAGCGCTTGCCTCCAGAAGGTTATCAATGAGGCCTCAGTGGGGACAGGACATTAGCCCAGCCTCACTGGTGGGCGGAGTCACCAGTCCTAGGCATCAGCAGTGGATGGATGAGGTTCCAGGGCCCTGCAACTGGTTTTCAAGTGAAAAATTCTGACCACCGACTTAAGATCTCTAATGGAGGACCAGCATTTAGCTGGTCATTAGCTCAGTGGGTAAAGGGGTTGGCTGCCGAGCATGCCCACCTAAATTTGACCTTCCAAAGCCATCTAGTGGAAGGAACAAACCTACTCCTGAAAGTAATCCTCACCTGTACACATGTGCGCGCACACACACACTCACACACAGAGAGAGAGTGTGTAAACGATTGGTCTTTTGAATCTCTAAGGGAGACTTAAGGGATTCACCTGGATAGATAAGAACTAACTCACTAGTATCATCTTGGTTTTTCAGGGCCTCTGCCCCTGTCCCAGGCAGCCCCCTACCCAAGGGTTACTCAAGTACACTTCACTAGTATTATGTATTTCTCATGGGCAACCTCATTTGTCCTTGCAAAGTTGTGAGTGTCGGTTAGGAGGAGACTACATCTAGCCTGCCTAATGAAAGCCAGCTGCCAGGCTATCCTAGAAGAAGCTGAAGCTAAAGCTCATGGTCCCACTGGCAGAAGACAACGCCCCAGTCCTGGCTTCTGTGATACCTGCCTGGGACCTCTCAACCTGGAAACCAGAACTCTGAAGAACTCAGCTGAGAACTTGGCACTGGGGAAAAGGGCAGACACAAAGCCACACTCACTGAAGAGCTTTGTGCCTGGGTCCTTTACATCTTACCTTGTGGCTTTGTTCATTTGCTTGGTCTGGAAACCTCAAAAGAGTTTCTTTGAGTCAGGATTAAGGTTCACCAAATCCAAGGACTTGGTTTCAGTCTGGTTGTGTTTTCAGCTCCTTCAAACCCATCATCTGAGGTACAGGAGCTGAACAGCAGAAGCCCAGGACATGCTTCTCACAGCTGCTTTAATGGTCCCCATACAAAGTATCTGTGGGATAAAATGGGAAACAGGTGAAATAAGCCCTGGCTGGTACGAAGACAGTATTCCATGAGGACAGCATGGGACTGGAAACTGAGCATGGCAGTAACAAATCGGTTTTACCCAAACAGCCTAAGCAGAAGTGGGATGAGAAGGGGGGAGTGGAGTCTCTGGGAGACAGACATCTTGGTTCCCAGGGGACAAAAGAACTGCGTTCCTACCGTCTCTGAGGGGAGAGGATCCTTATCTGTGGTCATTTGTATCCTGAAGGGTCTGCAGTAGGATTGACGGAAAGTCAAGTCTTGGATAATTTACTCATTTAAATAGCCAGTTGTGAGCAATGGAGTACCTACTGCAGGTCCTAAAACAGGTGGACCGCAGATTGGATTCAAAACACTGTAGGAAACACGCTTTCTGGCCCAGCCCCGGGGCCCCCCACACGAGAAAGGTTGCTTTCTGCATCACCTGTGTTGTGGGTGGGTGAGGAGACCTTTGTAGAGCCTGGAAGAGGGAAGTGGCTCAATACACACTACCAGGACATATTCAGAATGCTGACTGGCCTTGTCTATTCTCCACAGTAACTGGCATTATCTCTATATCTATAAGACAACACAGGTCCAGAGAGGGTAAACGGCTTGTCCAGTCAGCCAGCTGGTCAGTGACAGAGCTGGTCTTTGGGAATCCAGATTGGTTCCAGAGCCCTGAATTGACTATGGGGAGTTGTGGGGAGCAGGCTTGCCCTGAGCTTCATAAAGTAGCTATGCTGGTTCATGCCCCCTTTGCTACCAGTATCAGCCTGGAGGCCAGTAGGGAGACAGTTAATTTGAGCAAGTATTTCTTAGCCCAGTGTGCTGGTGGAGGCCTCTGGGCTGGGGTATAATCTGGAGATATCTTGGTATCTCCATGTTTGGCCTCATCAGCCTAGGACCAAGGAGCCATATGAGATGTGGCTTCCTGTCTGAATGGGCGAGAGTACCTGCTCAGCTAGAAGGACCTGAGGCGGAAGCACCTACAAGAGGAATCAACAGTACCCTCCCACACCTGGCCTCCCACCCCAGGCAGCTGAGCTTCGTGCAGCTGAGGATCACCACAGCACCTATTGGTGCCTCTGTGGGTCACTGTGTCAGGCTTGAGAGACATGAATCTACCGCAGCATATGTTGCGCAGATGAGAGCCCAGCTCAAGTAGATGACCACCTACCTTCAGTGGCACTACTAGTGAGGAGAAAGGCAAGAATGTGGGACTGTCTAGACGTAGTGCCCTTACTCTGGCTGCAAGTGTGAAGCCACAGGCCCCACATACCTTTCTAGGATGGAGCCAACCAGCTATAGCCACAGGCTAAGAAAGGACTTGGGATGCATAAACTATGTAAAAACCAAAGGAATAGTTCATGGATATGGAGATTATAACGCTTTAATTACCATAAGTAAAGTTTGTTAGTACTCAACCACACTCATTCCAGGTTATCTATGCTGCTTTTGTGCTGGCCTGGCTGTTGCCATGGGAGCCTGTGGCTGTAAAAGCCTAGGATGTTTATTTCCTGGCCCTTGACCAAGAATGCCTGCTGACCCCCGGCCCACATCAATTTAATTCATAGAGTCTGTGTTAAGTCAGTTAAAATATACTCATGAACTCAAGCATGGTCCTCTAGGAGTGTGGATCCTGCCATAGAATGGACGATAAAAACAGACTTCAAAGCTGCCCGGACTCTAGGCAGCCCCCTGAGCATCCTGCATTCACTTTGGAGGGAAGTTTAATCTACCCTACCCTACCCTGCCCTTTCCACACTTTTTCCTGTCTTTTGGGGAAGGGGCAGAAGAGGGCAAATTTGAAGATACTGCCAAGAGATGAGACTGTTAAAGAGAAGACCCGGAAAGTACAGAAGGAGAAATGTCAGGGTGCAAGGGAATAACCAGAAGGCAAAGCCATCTTTGACTGATCAGCAGAGGAGACCACAGGAAACCTTACAGGGAGACAGGTGTGGCAGGTGAGCCTGACATCAATGCAGAAATAAGAGCTCACCATAAACCCTCCCCCATCCCGCTACAACCCACAGCAAGGCCAGCAAATACCCCCTGGCTCCCTCCGGCCAGCTGGACTCTGAAATGACAGACTTCCATGCTCTACAAGGGAGCAGCTGACTGCACCCTGCGTTTGAGTATCTGAGAATTGAATGAGGGACAAAACTGACCCAAAGAGTGATTAGATTGTGTAGTCATTCTCCCAAACTCCTTCCACCATGTCCCCTCTCTGTCTCTGTCTCTGTCTCTGTCTCTCTGACCCCAATTAGTGTTTTCACTATGTGCATGGGTGTGGGGCCTCCCACTGGAGCTTGGGCAGCCGACCAGAAAACTAATCTGCCTACCCTACCAGCTACCAGTAGTGCCTCTGCTAGGGGGCGGGGCTTCGTGAGCACCTCTCCTTCCGGGCTGGAGCCAGACGTTAGGGAGGGCAGCTGTGAAAGGGGGTTTTCCTGCAATGACAGGGCTTCGCACGCGCAAACTCACAGCAGCTGCCTTCACAAGGCCTCCACACGATTAAGTTCCCTGGTTTTTAAGTGTAGGCAGTCAGTTCGTTTTCACAGTGTGAAGCAGGCAAATACCGAGCCTAGTTCCCAGAACACGTTTGTTGTTGGGTGATTACAGACCCATGGGTGCCGCAGGTTCCTCATACATTCTGCAGGCAATGGGGGAATAGAGAAGCAGATTCTGTGTAGAGGGAGACAACTTCCCTGTCCTGCGCTGCCATGTCC
This sequence comes from Microtus oregoni, assembly GCF_018167655.1. Taxonomy (NCBI): domain Eukaryota; kingdom Metazoa; phylum Chordata; class Mammalia; order Rodentia; family Cricetidae; genus Microtus; species Microtus oregoni. The sequence goes on from NW_024543079.1 coordinate 8,947,085, forward strand.
CCTGCTTTAAAAGCAGGCTGATCAGAAGGGTTCAGTGCAGCACAGGCCAGACAAGTAGCTTAACGAAGTCCCCCGCGTCTAACGGGTCATTCGGCCCCACAGCTCAGGAGGCCCTGTTGGAGGACAAGACTATGGCCCATCCTTCAGATCACCACTGGACCCTCGATTTTCTCTGGGTGCATCTGCCCTCCAGGATCCTTATAGCTGTCAAAAAGTAAAAGGCTTATTACAGTCCCCTGCAGGGCTGAGAACTGAGAGCCCCACCATGCTTCCTCTTTCCTGGCTCTGGCCAGGGTGTGACAGACCTAGACAATGTAGCTGCCTGGACACTACTCCCAGCATGCCCTTCCCACTCCTTCCTCATCTCTGACCCAGACTTTTCCACTCCCAGGTCTCAGACTTTCCAGACAACTAAGCCGGATGGCCAAGGAGGGAGGGAAGGAGTGATCGATAGGAGGCAGCAGGGGTTGAACACAAGATCTGAGCTTCTCTTGGATCCTGGATCTATTTCCAGCATCCAGGAATCCCCTCCTACTCCGCCAACTTCCCAGTTTTTCCCTGGGACCCCAAAAGCCACCCTTCTTACATGGCCACAGTAACCGGTATACCAGCCTCCATTGACAAGCCAATTGGACATTGCCACTGCAGTGTAGACTGCCACTCAGGATCCCCTCCCCAGACAGTTATCCTCTCGGGACTGTGGAATAAAACCCTGTACAAACATGGGGGAAGACCCTCATTACAGTGTGGACAGCAGCATGGCAAACTCTTCTGTGCCTCAGTGGGACTGGGAGAAATGAGCCCAAGGCCCCCAGCACCCAAATCAAGTAAGTGCTGAGAAAACTGTGTCCTTGCTGTTTGGAGTCTGGAGGCCTTTTGTTCCCCCCAGGCCAGGGGAAGGAGCAGCTGGGTCTTAGAGCCTGCTACAGTGAAACTGTAGGAAGCCAGCAGGGCCATCAACTGCTTACAGGTGGGACAGATTCAGGATTTCCTCTGCAGAGGCTGAAGATTGCTTAAATGGGGCCTGGAGCCCACATGGCCTGGGGGAAATCTTTGTGGGACTCTTCTCCCATGTCTGTTCAATTAAGCAGGCCCCTCCAGGTCTGCTGCCCCAGCACAGAGCCATGAGGTACTGTGCCCGCCCCCAGCCCCTTGTTGGAGCAGGAGATCTCTGGACTAGTCTTAGCCTTAGGTCTCAGGGCTCCCTTCGTGGCTGGAGGTCAGCATCCATGTTCCCATGCCGTCTATGGGGCTTAGAGTGGGGGTCCTAAGTCTCCCAGACAGAATCCTACCTTCCTGTTAGTCTGTTCCCCTTGAGGCTTTTAATAAAAAGTTTGGCTGGGGACCAAGAAACTTTTGAAAACTCTATGGATTAGACCAAGATGTACAAACCTGTCTTCCTCCCAGAGCCGATAAGGGCCATATTGCTCGCAAATGCAGAGATGAAAAAAAGGAAGGGACAATTTAAAGAGAGGCCCTGCCTACTGCAGAGCCCCCACCAGCAGCCTACACACTGGAGACGTAGTGAGCAGACGTAGCAGAGACCATGCCTAGGACCAGGTGCCCCCCATAAACATGTGATATACATGTTTAGTTACAGATGTGGTTATATAGATAACAAACTTTGCAGGTATCTATATTAGCATGGCTGTTGTGCACAGAGAGGAGCACAGGATGACCAAGGCGTCTGCAGAGCCATACGCGAATGTGCTTTTACACAGAGACACAAACACCCTAAAGATATGCAGAAAGGTTCATGCTGCAGATAACAATGCCAGGTCAGACCCACTGTCCATCCAGCCCACTGGGACCCAACACGCCTGTATGTATATGTACATATGCACCTGTGTGCACACATGCACGCACAGAAAACCACTTCCTTCGTGGTAGTGTTTTGGATTCTGGGTTGCAACACACAGTCAAGACCTGGTTCAGGGAAAGAAAGCAACTTTGCTGGGAATGGGGAAGGTTGTGGGAGCAGCTACCACCCTCCTTCAGTTCGTCACCCTAAGGAGGAAGGTCAAGTCAAGCCTGGGATAGGATGGAGGATTGGCATGGTCAAATCCACTATAGTCGGATTCTCCTTGATCCTTGGCTTGGGGTCTGTTTAAAATCAACCAGTCTCTCTCTCTCTGTCTCTCTCTCTGTCTCTGTCTCTCTCTCTCTGTCTCTATCTCTGTCTCTCTCTCTGTCTCTGTCTCTCTCTGTCTCTGTCTCTCTCTCTGTCTCTCTCTGTCTCTATCTCTGTCTCTCTCTGTCTCTCTCTGTCTCTCTGTCTCTCTCTCTCTGTCTCTGTCTCTCTGTGTGTGTGTGTGTGTGTGTGTGTGTCTGTCTCTCTCTCTCTCTCCTCCTTTTTCCCTCAGCCCCCCCTTCTCTGTTTCTCTGTCTGTCTGTCTATCTCTCATCTTAATGGGAGGAAACCTCACACTGAGTTTGTAAATCTCTCTCTGTGTTCAGATATTCTCTTTGCTCACACTGTGAAAGTATCTGAGGTCTTTTACAGTTTTGTATTTCATTTTTTTTCTAATACTTAAAACTTTAGGCCATCTGTGGTTTATTTTGGTATAAGGTAGGAATCTAACTTTATTTTTTTCCGAATTCTTAGCCAGTTATCCTGTCCCATTTTCTGAGTAATCCATCATCTCTGTAATAGTTTGTTTATTTTCTTTCCAAAATGTCATTGCCCTTCAGCTTAGCTTTAAAGGTATAGTTGCTGTCTAGAGAAAGGAAGAATGAGAACGAGGGAATCCCATGGGGATGTGTGTCCTGGAAAGTGAGAGTCCTCTCTTCTCACCTCCCTAAGAAAATGTTGTTTATTTATGGCTTATTATCTGCCTGCCTATTTTTACGTTATAATTCATAATTGGGTTTCCCTTCAATGCCTAGATAAAAAGAGGACCCCATCTCTAGGTAACCATCATCATCAAATGGGACCATCATCTCTAGGTAATATATATTAGCATAAAAACATATTACCTTGGGCTGGCGAGTGTCTCAGTGGCTAAAGGTGCCTGCCACCAAACTCAAAGACTAAAGTTCAGTCCTCAAGAATCCCATGATGGGAGGAGAGAACTGACTCCCGCAGGTTAGCCTCTGACCTCCCTGCATACTCATTGCTCATGCGCGCCTACATACAAAAACAAGTTAACAGACAAAACTGCCAAATAAATAAATGGGGAGGAGAGACGGCTCAGCAGCTGAGAGCACTGACTGCTCTTCTAAAGGACCAAGTCCTATTCCCGGCCCTCACATGGTAGCTCACAACTGTCTGTAACTCCAGTTCCAGCGGCTCTGACACCTTCTTCTGCCTCAGTACCCTCAACCAACTGTAATTCTAGCTCCAGGGATCTGACGCCCTCCTCTATCTCCTCAGGCACCCCTGCGCACCTGCCTCCACATAGACACACATGCAAGCATGGAATTTCTAAGTAAAGTTTTTAAGTTACTTCTTTAAGAAGCAACACACGTAGAAGGTTGGAAAAGCTAGGCAAGCCTGAAAGATACGAAATAAGAAATAGAAGGTTAGCATGGTGTTGAACACTTTTAATCCCAGTGCTCAGGAGGGTTTGGAGTTCAGGGCCAGTCTGGGCTATGTAGCAAGACTGTCTAAAAGGAACAAAAGGGAAGGAAGCAGGGCTGGGAAGCTGGGTCTGGAAATGAAGCCCTTGCCACTCAGATGTGAAGGCTGGGGTCCTCTGTCCCAGCAACCCACAAAGTCTGGGTGTGGCAGGCTGCCTGTAACCCCAGCCCTCAGGAAACAGAAGCAGGACTTCCCCCAGGCAAGCTGGCCAACTGTAACCGAATCTGCAAGCTCTCACCGTTCACCTGAGAGATTCTGCCTCTAAATAAGGTAGTGAACAACCAAGGACGATGGCCTCCATATGCGCACACATGTGCTTGTATTTGCATGCCCCCACACACACGTAGACCCTCACACATGAACAGGACACATGCAAAGATAAAAAGAAACCGAGCACTTCAGTTTCACTCACAGCTCGGCCCTGCCCGTGCCAAGCCCCGCCCCCAAAGGTAACCATGGCTGAAATGCCCGCTCTGCTTGGGTCTGGAGAGCCTGTCTGTCTCCCATCCCGTTTCATCTGCAGCAGGTCTACTTTGGGGCCTGGGGTTGGCTATGCCAGACTGTGTCTTTGTGCCAGCAGCAAACTGTTGAAAATATCTGAATTTTACCACACGGTTCAGCCTCTGAGCACTCAAGTGTTTGACTCCCTGTTTGCCTCAGAAACACAGTGGCTATTGTATAGCTATTTTCCTCAGGAGCCTTATATTGTACACCCCCTCCTCATTGACTGGGATTTTGTTGGAACTGAATTGTTCTTACGTATTATTAGATTATTTTATCCCTGGAGTGGGTTCCCCCTTTGCTGTCTCTCTTCTGTGACTACATTCAGACATTGTAACTTCTTTTCATGGATCCTCAACATCCTCTTGAGAGTACCTTAGTCCTAAGGCATCTGATGTGATAGTCACAGCCACCTGAGAGGAAGAAAAGGCTCCAGGCCCAGTGGCCAGCAGGTAGGAGAGGGTGTTGGCACTCCACAGAGCTCCAGTGAACACAGCTTGGACCAGCCCTGGGGGTCACCCAGGGGCCACTTTGGCTCAGCAAACAGAAGTATGTTCTGTCTGTTGGTGCCGTGGGGCCATGGAAGAAACTTCTGGAGGAGGCAACAAGTTCTCCAACGCTGGCCCTTTCCCAGTGTTCCATGGGGGAAAACGGAGTCTGGACTGCCCAGGGGCTTCCCAGTTGGTGACAGGCACTGGGGGCAGGTGCCGGGTCAGAAACACACACACACAGACACACACACAGAGGCACGCAGGCGTGCACCCTGGTGTTTTTACTTTGCTCAAGGAGGAAAGACTAAGTCTTTCCAGCCCCCTTCCTCCCTCCCTCCCCCCACCACCGCCACTCCGTTCCTCTCACCTCATTTCTCTTTTTACATTGACTTCCTTCAGGTAGAATGGTGTTTCTCTATTTCACATTCTAAGACAAAAAAAAAAAAAAAAAAGATATCTGTGAGCTGAGTGACTACCAGGAGCACCCAGCAAGGACTTGGAGTCCAGGCAGACTCCTCGCTGACCACAATTCTGATTGTCTCCTGAGGTCCCTGTCCAGTCAGGCTGACAAGTAGAAACCCGTGTCACCCTCCCCATCTCTCAGCCCTGGGACGGTTGCTGGGCAACTGAGTGGTTCAGTGGGCAATGACCAGGCACCTCCGACTTGTCTCCCATCCCTGGTTCTGCATGTACGGTCATCTTTCTCCCCTGGGCAGCACTCAGCTTGGCTCACAGTGTCCTCAGGGGGCCAATGGGCTTCTTGATTCCAGCCTGCACATCTGGAAGTTGACGCTATTAAAACAAACCCCATTATATAACAAACGGCCATCTGGAACCCTTTAGCACCGAGTTTTTAGAAAAAGAAAAAGAAATTGTTTTGGATATACTTGCTCCTAAGAATGTGGCACAGCGCCGTCCCCCTGGCTGTCCAGGAACCCAGGGAACAAGTGGCCTCTCCTAGGTCTGTTTCTCAAGGTAAGGGGCCAGAGGTGGGCTGAGGTACAGACAGGGAGAGACCCCCACCACCACACAGTGCTTCTGCTGTCTGCCTGTTTGGAAGCTTCCTTTCCAAATTAATTTGAATATTTACGCAGAAAATTGCATGCCTACTGTGTGCTGCCGTCTCCATATCAGTCACACGCCAATCCCCAGGACTGCCTGCCGGTGAGTCTAGATTCTCCAGTCTACCATTTGTTCACAGACTTCATGGACCAGAGCAGCTCCAGAGGTAAACGTGCTTGCCACGCAAATCTGCCCACCTGAGTTTGATCCCCAGAGCCTGCATTTAAAAGGCCAGATATTTGTGGTGTGAATTGGTAATCCTAGTACTCTTAGGGTGGGTGGGTGGGTGGGTGGGTGGTATGAATTGGTAATTATAGTACTCTGGTGGATGGGTGGTGTGCATTGGTAATCCTCGTACTCTTGTGGTGGATGGGTGGTGTGCATTGGTAATCCTCGTACTCTTGTGGTGGATGTGTGGTGTGCATTGGTAATCCTCGTACTCTTGTGGTGGATGGGTGGTGTGAACTGATAATCCTCGTACTCTTATGGTGGATGGGTGGTGTGAATTGATAATCCTTATACTCTCACAGTGGATGGTGGTGTGAATTGATAATCCTTGTATTCTTATGGTGGATGGGTGGTGTGAATTGGTAGTCCTCGTACTCTTATGGTGGATGGGTGGTGTGAATTGATAATCCTTATACTCTCACAGTGGATGGGTGGTGTGAATTGGTAATCCTTATACTCTCACAGTGGATGGGTGGTGTGAATTGGTAGTCCTCGTACTCTCACGGTGGATGGGTGGTGTGAATTGATAATCCTTATACTCTCACAGTGGATGGGTGATGGAGACGGGAGAATCACCTGGAGTACACCACATGACAGAAACAAGAGAGACCTGCCTCCAGTCAGGAGAGAAGTGACTCCAGAAAGCTGTTCTTTGACTTCCACATATGCACCTGGCACACATACCCCTCAACCCAAGCATACTGGCATGCTCCTTTGTTCCCAGCTACTCCAGGAGCCTGAGATGGGAAGGTCATCCTGGACAACACAATGAAACCCAAAAAAGGGAGGGGAGGAGGGAAAGATGAAAGGAGAAGGCGAGAGCCTGAACGATCCTAAATTATTACTTTTATTACTTTATTATTGTTACATTTATATGGGTGTTTTGCCTATGTGTATCTGTGTACAATGTCCATGCAGTACCCACAGAATCCAGAAGGGGGCGTGTGGTGCCTTCTGCCCTGACTGAACAGCAGCACTCTGGGCATCAATCTCCAGGATTCCAAACCTGATCACCCTTAGACACAGAACTCCTCCAAGCATCCTCAGGCCACACTCAAATCGTCCTCCCTACCCATCCTCCCTGGACACATTAACGGGGGCACAAATGCCCTGGGCATAAGTGATACTCTCTGAGAGGACCTGGATCTATCTGTAAAGAACCTCTATAAGAAACATCTGGTTGGGGCTCAGGGTGTAACTCCATCAGGTTGCTTGCTAGCCTACACTAGGCCTCAGCAGCACAGAAAACCACTGTGCACCTTTATTCTCAGCCTCTGGGGGGGTAGAGATGGGGGGTGGAAGCCAGAGGCTGAGAAGCTCAAGGTCATTCTCAGCTACTTGCTGCGTTCAAGGCCAGCCTAGACTGGGTGAGACTGCCTCAAACAAAACTGATCATGGAGAAACAAGAACTTCTAGCTCGGGTGGGGAGACCTGGCTGCCTTGGCAAACCACCTGGATTTGGTTCCCAGCACCTACGTGGTGGCTCACAGCCGTCCCTAACTCACACATTCCAAGGGTATGATGCCTTCTTCTGACCGCTGAGGTTACCAGGCACACAGGTGGTCTACATATATACACGCAGACAAAGCATCCATACACATAAACCCCCCAAAATTTTAAAGAAATGTCTGGCTGGCATTTCCAAGTGCAAGTTCTCATTTAAAAATTTCCCCCAGCCGGGCGATGGTGGCGCACGCCTTTAATCCCAGCACTCGGGAGCAGAGGCAGGCGGATCTCTGTGAGTTCGAGACCAGCCTGGTCTATAGAGCTAGTTCCAGGACAGGCTCCAAAGCCACAGAGAAACCCTGTCTCGAAAAACAAAACAAAACAAAAAAAAAGATAAAAATTTCCCCCAGCGGCGTATAATTAAAGTGTTCAAAACTACAAAAAGATCTTAACAACTCGTGCGTAGAACAAGTGTGCATACATGCCACCGTGCCATAGTGGGTCGGAGGTCACGCATTTCTGTCTCTTCCAAAGCAGGTAGGAGGTGTAAACTCACTCTGTTGCCGTTGACACTGTCCGTGCATTTCACTTGTTTCTGGGTTTTACTGTGTGTGCCTGCAAGTGTGCGTGAGAGTGTGTATGTGTGTGTACGTGTGCCGAGGTAAGCACGTGGAGGTCAGAGGGCATTCTCGAGTATCCATCCCCGCCTTCCACCTTGCCTGTGACAGGCTCTCGTTCACTTCTGCATGCCCCAGGAACTCCCAGCAACTCTTCTGCCTGCTGCTTGTCTCCCTTTAGGGACACACTGGAATCACAGATGTGTGTTACTGTGTCTGGCTTGATGTGTGTTCAGGGGATCCAAACTCAAACCATCAGGTTTGCGTAGCCAGCGCTTTGCCAACTGAGCTCGCTTCAGGTTCAGGGACAGACTCTGTCTCAAGGGAGTAAGACAGAGCGTGACTGATAGAGAAGATGCCCAGTGTCTGCCTCAGGCTTGTGCACATGCCCAGCACCTGTACAGATACCGCATGCATGTGTGTGCACACACTTGTGCATGCGTGTGTGTGTGCACGTGTGTGTGTGTGTGCGTGTATGTCTGGTTTTGTCCAGTCTAAGGCTCCTGGGATTTATCCATGATGTCCTGTCTCTTTTTGTTGATGGTTAATATTGCGCCCTGCGGCTTTAGGGCAATTTGTTTTTTAACAATGGCTGTTAAATGCTTCCTTTATGTGCTTTATGATCTGTTCTCGACAGCTGTCGGGTCTGGGGCCTCTCCATCAGAAGTCAGGGCCACAGCAGGAGAAAGAGAGCTCTCTTCATGGTCAGTCACACATAATAGCCAAGAGCAAGGAGGTGGGTGGCCATGACGGCCAAATCACCAAGAGGCAACACCAGTCAACCTGTTGATCATAGGAGAAGCGGTATGTTTGGAGTTTTGTGAAACGCACTCTCAAGTGTGAGACCCAAATGCCCCTGGGGTGAAGTAATAAGGGCGGCGGGGCTGCGTTCTCAGCACCCCCAGGCCTGCCCGGCTAGCTTATGCCCCGAAATAACAACACACAAACTGCACTCCTTTAATCACTGCTTGGCCCATTCTCTTCTAGGCCAATTCTCACATATTAATTCAGCCCATTCCTAATCATCTGTGTGTAGCACCCCAAGGTGCGCTTACCGGGGAGATTCTAGCCTATGTCCATCCTGGGTCGGAGCTTCTTAGCGTGCGTCTGCCCAGGAGCCAGGAGCATGGCGTCTCTCTCAGGCGTCTGCTCCCGAGAGGAAAGCGGTCGAGTCTCTGACCTCACTTCCTCTTCCTCCCAGCATTTTGATCTGTTTACTCCACCTACCTATGTCCTAACCAATAAAATGGGCCAGGGCAGTTCCTTTATTAGCCAATGACCTTCCTCCATCATTTCCCCTTTTTCGGTTTAAACAAAAAAAAGGCTTTAACATAGCAAAATTACATATAACAAAACAGTTATCAAGTAAAAGTTACAATAATCTTTATCATAACTAAGGAAAACTATAACTATAACTAACTATTCTTAACTCCATCAAAGATTCCAGAAAGATATAATATTACCTAAGTAAACAAGAACTAAGAAACTTCAAACTCTAGAAATGACAAAGACATCTCGCTGCCTGGACAGTCACCCAAAGTTCTTTTGTACCGTTGGGGCATCCATCTTCAGCCTTCAGGCCCATGGTATCCAGCAGACATTTCCATAAAGCAGGAAAATTCAAAGTCAGTTCAGTCACTATCTGTTGTGTCCTGTAGAATGTCTCGCAGACTCTTTCATGTATCAGGAACCCCGAAAGATCATCTCACCTTAGGCAAGTTCAGTAGTCCTCTCTCTGCGGGTTCTCTGTGTCCAGTTTATGCAATAGTCCAGGCAAGAGCAGTTTCTTGCCCAAATGGCTGTCAAACTCCATAAGGTGCCTCTTCGATGCCCATCTTCCTCTTGAAGTACATTGGTGCTGCCAGGAGCAGAGTGTCTCATTGTCATGAAAAGTCCTCAGTTATTAAAACATTAAATGTCCTATTCTGTAATCTTTGAAAGGCATGAAGAATGTCTATCTAAAATATATCTCTATATATCTAGAAAATCTAACTAACATGACTACAAACTTGACTATTATGATTATCTATTAACTACCTATATACGTTACATTTTTAAATGAACTACACAATCACAATACCTTAATCAATATCAGAAATACATATACATTTAACAAAATTGACCTTAAATCGCTATCAATAAAGCAAAATCTATACTAATGCAAATTATTCATATCTATATCATATCCCCCTTTAAATGTAAAAGAACATTTATAAACATTTTTTGGGAATTTGGGCGCAGTTATTTCTCTCCAAACTGCTTCCTGCTGAATGGGGGCGTCGTTAATTAGGTCTTTCATGGTATAACCTGTGTGCTAGTTTCATCTCAGTTGGCAGTTGAGCGAAGCAATTTTTTGAAGGCGTTCACACCAACCCTTCAGGAGGGCGTGGTCCATCATACCAAATCGGGATAAATGCAATCCACAAGGTCTGATCCTCTGTGAAAACAAAATAAGAAACTCCTTTCCAAAGTATCATATCCTTAGATCCAAATTCATAATATCTATGTTGGATTAGTTCAGCAGTATTTATAAATAAATATCTTTTAGCATCTGTTTCTCCTTCCTCAGCATTTAAACAATTCAAAGAGAGCATAATAGCATACAGTATCAAAATTCTCTGTGTATTTTCCATCTTTGTGCAGCTGTGTTTTAACCTCTATTTTGTTTATTTTTACTTTTAACTCTTTGTTTTTTGAGACAGGTTCTCTGTATCTTTGACCTGAAGTAACTCTGTAGACCAGGCTGTCTTTGAACTCTCAGAGATCCGCCTGTCTCTGCCTCCCAGGCATTTGGGATTAAAGGTGTATGCTACTACACCTTGAACTCACAGAGATCTGTTTGTCTCTGCCTTCTAGGCACTGGGATTAAAGGCGTGTGCTACCACACACAACAACTCTCTTCCTTTTTTTATGTTTTTTACTTTAAGAACTTCAACTTTTAGTCTGCATATATTTTTAACACACTGTAAACCATTTAAAAATTTTCTTTGTCTTTGAATCTCTCTTTACTGTATATCTCTCTTTTTCTGACCACATGAGTCTTTAATTTACCAAGCAATGTCAGTAGGATTAAAGGCGTGGCTTTGCCAGCTAGATCCAGTCCATTCCTTAGCTTTCCAGCCTCATGGCTGAGGTACTGGCTGTAGCCAGCAAGCGAGCTTCAGCAGCCTGTGCTAACAAACCGCACAAACCGCCTGCGTAAAAGAGTCAGAGTTTGTCCTGGCAGGACAGCCCAGAAAGCCGGCATTTTTAAATGGCGCAGCTTTTTTCCTGCTACGGCTGAAAACCGAAAAGCATGCATTCAGCTTTTCGTCAACACCATTTAAGTGTTTCGTGGCAGGACCTCTTAATGAGCTGCAGGACTTTGCAGCTGAAGCTGAGTCAGGAAGCCTCTCTTAGATGAGGTGCTTTCTTGCCTCTAGCAGGCAGAGTAGAACCGAGAAATTGCTGCTACCAAAAAACCAGGCACAATGCTTTCATTTTGTTCTAGAATTATTTCCCAAGCTGTCTCAGGCTTTATGTGGAAGCAGTTGTCCACGTGGGCGCCATATGAAGTAATAAGGGCGGCGGGGCTGCGTTCTCAGCACCCCCAGGCCTGCCCGGCTAGCTTATGCCCCGAAATAACAACACACAAACTGCACTCCTTTAATCACTGCTTGGCCCATTCTCTTCTAGGCCAATTCTCACATATTAATTCAGCCCATTCCTAATCATCTGTGTGTAGCACCCCAAGGTGCGCTTACCGGGGAGATTCTAGCCTATGTCCATCCTGGGTCGGAGCTTCTTAGCGTGCGTCTGCCCAGGAGCCAGGAGCATGGCGTCTCTCTCAGGCGTCTGCTCCCGAGAGGAAAGCGGTCGAGTCTCTGACCTCACTTCCTCTTCCTCCCAGCATTTTGATCTGTTTACTCCACCTACCTATGTCCTAACCAATAAAATGGGCCAGGGCAGTTCCTTTATTAGCCAATGACCTTCCTCCATCACTGGGGTGTCCACATTTTTCGTGTGTGGTGGTTAACTTGACACAGTCTAGAACTGCCTGGGAAGGGAGTCTCAGGGAGGGACTGTCAAGATTAGGTTAAACTGTGGGCAACTCAGGGAGCCAAGGGGAGATGATTTTGATTACCTTAACTGAGGCTAGAATACGTACTTTCCCACCGAGGATGGCCCCATTCCCTAAGCAGAGGATCCTGGATCGGACCGGAATGCAGAGAGCCAGCGGGATGCAAGGGTATGTGCGTGAATCCATTCCTTTCTGCTGCTTCTCTTTCTTTAATAATTTATTTTTGTTTTGCCTGCATGTGTGTCTGTGTGAGGGTGTCAGAAGCACGCCAACTGGAGTTACAGACAGGTGTGAACTGCCATGTGGGTGCTGGGAACTGAACCCTGGTCCTTTGGACCACTGAACCCCTCCTTTCTGCTTCTTAGCTATGGATGCACCCTGGGCAGATGTTTCAGGCTCCTGCCGCTGTGACTCCCTGAATTTAATTGTAATCTGGAACTGTGAGCTGAAATGATTTCCTCTTCCCCAGGTTATTTCTATCACGGCCACAAGAGACGAATCAGGACAGCATGCGGCTCTGTCTGTGTCTTGTTTCTTCCACCTGAATGGGGCCTGGCAAAAAAAAAAAAAAAAATTGCTTCACATTGCTATGATCCTTTCTAGCAATGTGAATAGTTAAATTAGGAATTACAGGGAATGTTGGTGTAAACTTCTAGTCCTAGCACTCAGGACACAGAGGGAGGAGGATCTCTGTGAGTTTAAGGCCAGCCAGGTCTGCAACGTGAGTTCTGGGCCACCCAAGGTGAGACCCTGTCTCCAGAGAAAAGAGAAGAAAAAAGAAAGTGCAGGACCGCACCCTTTATCACAAATCCTAATTTAATATTTTCACCAATAAAATCAGAGAAGCGCATATTCCACATTGCCTTCATTTGTTTTATTCCAGAAATTCTTTTTATCTGAAATGTTTTCTGACTTTGAAGTTCTTAGCCATTGCTTTTTGGCACAGTTTGTCTGCTCTGTCCCACGTGGCCTCGGAAACCTCATCATTTCACTCAGTGGTGATCGCTTTTGGCTTTTTCAAGACAAGGAAAACGCCTATGGTTTCACTTTGAAGCTTGCTAGAGAAAAATTCCTGGGACCCTTATCATGCGGTAAGGAAATTTGAAACAAAAGATAATTTGGATTTGGAAATGATGCCTGTATTTGGCTCCTCTGTCACCCACAGCATGTGAGGAGTCATTGTGGCAGCTTCCTGTAGCCTAGCGACACGTGAAGTGGTCTGCTTGCAGCTGACGGTGACGAAGGCGGCCTCCTGCGCCGCACAGGAAAGCGCTCCCTGCTGCCTGGCTCACACTGCAGCCTCGTCTGCCTCCTGAGGTTCGGGAATGCTTTCCTCGGTCCAGCTAGGAGCAGGGCTGAAAGCAGGTTTGTCTTCCTTCCCTCCCCAAAGTCATCATTACCACAACCAAAAGATGTACAGGAACTCCCCAAGCCTGCTTCCCACTTAGTGTTGCTGCCCGAGCAGCGTCATTGACCAAGTAAAGGGCTGTTTGCAAATCGATTGTGCTTTACTGATTTTCCCTGATTTTTTTTTCTTCCTTTGCTGCTAAGATTTGCCCTCAGGCCTTCCTCCTCTGCGCGCTATGGAGCCACACCCCCAGCTTGGTATATTTCCACGCCTGTGCTAGAGGATTGACCATACCAACATTTGTGAACCCCAGAACCTCTCTCTAGTTAAACATCCCCAACGATGGCATCTTGGAAGTCTCATTGCCTTCTTTCCCCAGCGTCAAACCTGCTCCTGTGGCTGAGTTCCAGGGTAAGCCAGCAGCCAGGCCTAGGAGGTGGGGCAGGGCTGTGCTGAGTGGGCTGGCTCAGGATTCACTCTCCCTTGTGCCAGACAGTAGGGACACTGAGCACAAGAGGGCCTTTGGGTGCGAATCAGATCCCCACAGATCCTGGGAGAACTTGGCCCAGGACCCACCAGAGGAGAGGCAGAGCCAGAGCCTTGGGTGGTCCCAGTTCCACTGCACCGCCCCCCAAAGCACAGTGCTGGTCCTGGAGCACAGGGAGGCCCAATTAGTCTGTCAGCTGGACCGGGATGGGCCTTGGGGATGATGAGAACCCCAGGGGGCAAAGGGAGGCAGATGGGTGGCCAGTGGAGGGGTTCCGAAGTTAGAAAGGGGAGATCCTGAGGGCAATCTACTGTGGGAGCCACAAGAAGATACCATTCACAGTTGAAAGGAAGAAGCGTGATGTGTGTGTGTGTGTGTGTGTGTGTGTGTAAACACGCTTGTGCGCTCTCTCTCTCTCTCTCTCTCTCTCTCTCTCTCTCTCTCTCTCTCTCTCTGGCAAAGGGGTGGGGCCATGCTGGAGAGAGCAAAGCCTGGGAGTCTTGTGTGGCACATACCTGTCTCTCCAGCACCTGGGAGACTGAGGCAAGATGCTTCTCCAGTTCGAAGCCAGCGGTTACATAATGTGACCTTGTCAGAAAGAAAAAAAGGCAGAAAAGGGAGGGAAAAAAATCTTTCCTAAATATTCTTTTAGGAGACATGATTTGAACTTGAACATGATTTGGAGAAAGGGTGGGAATGTGGGAGCCCACATGGAGGTGATGGCACAACCGCCCAAAGCAAGTGAGCAAAACAAGTGCCCACTGGGAGGAGCAGGCCCTAAGGGGTGTCCTGGGCTCAGAGCAGCAACAAGGCTAGCATCCTAGAAGGGAAAAAGCAAACGGAGGAGAAGCCATCGTTGTTTAAGTGGGAAGGAAAAGTTTCCGTGGTTTGAAGAACTCCCTGGGCTTTGGAGATTGGAAGGCTCACTGGTTTCCAGGCAGAAATGATGGAAAAAAGACTCAGAACTAGGCAACGCCAGGGAAGAGCCTGAAATTCCATGATTAAAGGAAAAGTTCACATAAGTGCCCCAGCGGAGAGAACAAGTCGCAAAGAAGGGGGGAGATCAGACCAGAATTCTAAGTCTCCTTGCAGGGCAGCTTTCTGTGTGACGTTCAGTCCATGGGTGCTGGCTCTGCAAGGGCAGGATCCTGAGTTGAAGCCACAGCCCCAAGTGTAAAACGCTGAGCATGGTGGCCCTCGCTTGTCATCCAGCCCTGGAGAGGTAAACACAACGGGACGGTCAGCATAGCCTACTTGGTGAGCTCCAGGCCACTGAGAGACCCTGACTCAAAAAATAATAACAAGATGGGCAGCATCTGAGGAGTGGCAGCTAAGGTTGGCCTCTGTCACACAAACAAGAAGAAAGGGAAGAAGAGAAGGAGGGAGGGAGGGAAGGAGGGAGGGAAGGGTCAAAGCTACCTGTGTGAATCTGCTCCCCATCTGTCAGGAAGCCATACCATAGTGGCCAGGCAGCCATTCACCAGCCTTGGCAGGAGATATGTATAAGGCGGGGAGACAAAGCCAGGGTGAGCTAAGCCACCAACCCGTGTCTAACCAGCTCCACGTGATGAAGAACAGTGAGCTGGCGCTGTAGTTTGGCTATCCCCTGAGAAGCTTGCATTGGGCCTAACCTGGTGGCACAGGCCTATACTATAATCTAAGATAATTTAGAAGCTGAGGCTGGAGGATAGCAGGTTTAAAGTCAGCACCTGGGCTATAAGGGCCAGCCTGGAACAATTTGATGAGATGTTGTCTCAAAAAGAACAAAACAAAACAATAATCAGAAACAAATGAGGGCTGGGGATGGAGCTGAGCACTCAAATGCTTACCTAGCTTGTCGGGGGCCCTTGGTTCAACGTGCAGTATGGTGATGCTCACTCTGAAGGTCCCAAAAGGCAGGGTGTGTGAGTGGTGACTGGGTCATGGGAGAAGGGCCATGTCCTCATGAGCAGATAAGGCCATTATCACAGGACCGGGTTAGTTGCTGGCTCTCCCTCCCTGCTCCTTTCCTTTTCTCCCTCTGTCCCTTACCATGAGATGCCTTCCATACAGCAAGTAGTACTTCACCTAGACACAGGCGTGCACCTCCCAGTTAAACTTCTAGGCTGTATAATTTACCCAGTTCATAGTTACAGCAGCAGGACATAGACTGGGACAGATAAATTTTTAGTAGAAACCTGTATTAGTTGCTTTCTCATTGCTCTGACCAAATACCGGATGTGGTGCAACTTAAGAGAGGAAGGACTCGTTCCCAGGCACGGAATGACAGGGCATGCTGGTCGCAGGAGAACAAAGCTGCTTGCTTCTGTCTGAGCAGATCAGAGAGCAGAGAAATCACCTAGCCTTCTCTTTTCCCTTTTATTCAAATCAGGCTGCCAGTCCATGGGATAGCACCACCCACTTCAGGGTGGGTCTCCCTCATTTAACCCTCTTTGGAAATACATATGTTTTCATGTATGTGCGCTGGTGCCCATGTGTGCTCAGAGTCCAGAGCCAGCATTAGGTGTCTTCCTCCATGATGCCCCACATTATTTTTTGAGGCAGGGTCTCTCACTGCATGTGGAGCGTATCAGCTGGCTCGAGCAGTTGGCCAGCAAGCCCTAGGAACCCTCTTGTCTCTGCCTCCCAAACTCTGGGAGTACCGGTGCACACCACCGTGCCTGACTTAAATGGGGGACGAGGACCCAAACTCAAGTCCTCATGCTTGCAGGGCAAGCAGTTTACCAAACAAGCCATCCCCCAGCCTCAATAAGACTCTTCTAAAACCAGTCAAACCACAGCTGCCCTTCAGTGAGACTTTAGGAAGCAAAAACCATTAGGAAAATTTCCAAGAACAGCAATAACCAAGGCAGGCCAGCTGGACTGGGGGAAATGGTAGGGGTGGGGTGGAAACCGTCCATGGAAAGCGAGCAGCAGCTGAGTTGTTCCCAAATGTTCCCATTTTTCTTAGGGTTTTTTTTTCTTCTTTTTCTTTCTCAGGGAAAATGTGACTTTTAATTTTTTTTAAAGTCATTTTGCCATTGTTGCATTTTAGAACCATTTCTGTTATTATGACAGAACACATGAGACTGGGAAAGTTCTAGAGGAGAGAGGTTTGTTTTATCTCACTGTGTGGATGTCTGAGAGCATGGTCCTGGTTGCTGCTTGACTTTTAGCGCTGCTCTCCCAGCAGCGGAAAGGCCAATGGGGCATGATGGGAAGAAAGGAGGGACTGAGGAGCATTTTATAACCACCTACTCTCCTGGTGCCAGCTCAGCCATTCCCCAGAGAACTGAGTTCATTCTCCAAGGAATAGCCTCAAAGTCCCCACGCTGAGCACCATTACACTGGCAGACAAATTTCAACATGGGGTTTGGCAAGAAAACCATATCCAAAACCATAGCAGCCGTAAAACAAATAGCAGAATCGTGCTTTGTAATTTGCATATGTATTTCAGGTGGTGCTCGAAGGTTCCCGCTGATTCTGTTTTCTGTGAGCACTGATCTTGACTCCCACCAGGCTTTCCCATCTGCCTTTGCATCCCCTCCCTACGTCTTCTAAGAACGTGATTTTGTCTCCGCCCGCAAGATGCTGTGTCTAGCCCTTCCTCAGACTTTCACCTCTCCTGACCCAAACTTAAATATCCCTCCATCCCCACCCCAAATCTCAGGAGAAAGTCTCGCCTCTTGGTTAGCATGAGCAACAGAGACCGTTCCCAGTTCCTGCCATCACCCCCATCTCCACCCCAAAACTCCCACCAATCTACAGGCCTCTGCCTCCTGGCTTGCCCTCATCCTTTTTGTTCTCACTTGGACCTAGGTCTGTTGCTTGCAAGCCCCCCCCCCCGCTCTCACCCCTAACATTTTTTGCCAAGTTCATCTCTCCATCACAGCATATCCCACTCCCTCTGGACCCTCGGAATTCCTAACTCTCCTCGCCTCTCGGCCCACCCTTTCCTTGATTCAGCCCAACCCAAGCAGGGACACCCCAGTCCTTGCTTCTGTGTGTCTCAGAGAAAGAGGCATAAGTCATCCTCCTTGGCTTGGCTGCTGTCTGTCTCCATGAGTCGCTGACCACATCTTTCTGATTTTCCTCCCCAATACCTTTCTCTTAGATTTTTTTCTGCAGTGCCCCCAGATGGCTTCTTGCCACACAAATGCCTCTGGACCTTCATTCCCCTGTTCAGGACTCTTGCAGAAAAGTTCATTTCTCTCCAGCTTCTGGTAAAGAGATGGCACAGGTTTTGAAAACTTTACTTGTTTTGTTATAAACACGTTTGCCTCTATCTTCTACTTCATTGGAAGCTCCCATTCCCTCCCTTCTTCTCCTTCTTCCTCCTCCTCTCCCCACTCCTTCTCCTCCCCCTCCCCCTCCTTCATTTTGTTGTTGAGACAGGGTTTCTCTGTGTTGCAATGGCTGTCCTGAAACTCACTCTGTAGACCAGACTGGGCTCTAACTCAGAGGTCCTCCTGCTTCTGGGAGTGCTGGGATTAAAGTTCCTTGCTACGACCACCCTGCAGATTCCATTCTTCTTAAGACAATCTTCCCCAAAGAGGAATGGACACTTCCCCCCTCCTCCCAGGAATGCAGTCCAACTGGTATTTGGATGCCTAAATTGGGGAAATTAGTTTCTCATTGACCGACAATTTGGGTTCTAAACATAATGAGCAATCAAGGCTGTTCCTGATTCTGGGAGAGTGGGGTTTAAGAAGGATGGTGAAGGCCCCTGGGAAGGACACCCAGGAAGAATTAGGAAAGGGCTGAGAAGACAGGGGTGCGGATGGGACGCGTCAGGCCAGTGGAACAGCCTTGGGGTCAGCAACCAACTACCTGGGCTGCCTTCTGACCAGGGCCTTTGACAAATGTCTGGGAGAAGGACCCCCAGCCAACCATCTGCCTGTGACTCCAGTAGGAGCCCTGACCAGAGGTGTGCTGCATGGGGCAAGCCTCCAGAACCTGAACCTGAAGCTCAGCCCAACACTCCAAGTTGGGAGATGCAGTGGACAAATGGGACCCAAGGCTATAGACAGCCTGATGCCCCTGGTCATCTCCTCCAGGGTATCTTTTTGTTGTTGTTGTTGTTTATTTCTGTATTTTTTCAAGACAAGATTTCTCTGTGTAACAGCCCTAACTGTCCTGGAACTAGCTCTTGTAAACCAAGCTGGCCTCACAGAGATCTGCCTGCCTCTGCCTCCTAGGTGCTGGGATTAAAGGTGTGCACCACCATCGCCCAGCCCTCCTCCTGGGTATTTTATGGACGCCTGATGAGTTCTCATCCCCAGCAGCTCTTCCTGAATCCTTCCTTGTAACTACAGATTTGGTGATATTTTGTTTTGTGTTTTAACAAATAAAGCTTGCCTGAAGATCAGAGTGCAGAGCTAAGCCACTAGAGGCCAGGCAGTGCTGGCACACACCTTTAATCTCAGGAGGCAGAGGTTAACGGGTCTCTGTGAGTTCAAGGCCATCCTGGGCTACACTAGATTGATCCAGGCTCTAAGATCCAGGTAGTGGTGGCTCACATCTTTAATCCCAGCACCAGGGAGGCAGAGGCAGGAAATGATAAGGAGGGAGGAGACAGGAGCTCAGATTCAGTCTAAGGTTTGGTGGAGACAGTTGCAGTCCTGAGGTGCAGTCTGAAGCAGGCAGTCAGAGAATGCAGTCTGAGGATGCAGTCTGGGGTGCAGTCCTGAGGTGCAGTCTGAAGCAGGCAGTCAGAGAATGCAGTCTGAGGATGCAGTCTGGGGTGCAGTCCTGAGGTGCAGTCTGAAGCAGGCAGTCAGAGAATGCAGTCTGAGGATGCAGTCTGGGGTGCAGTCTGCTTCTCTGATCTTTCAGCTTTCACCCCCTAATATCCGACTCTGGGTTTTTATTAAAAACAATTAGAATTCGTACTACATCTGACACCTGACAGAAATGGGCAACTTACCTCCAAACGTGTGCCACCTCTCTCTACTGTCCCAGCAGAGGGACAAGAATCCAGTGGTCACTCCGGAGCCCCTCCCAGGGTTCTGAATGCTACTCCAGATCACTCCAGATGTTTTCTGCTCCTGCCCTCCTCTATGGCCTGGCCATGGACACCCACACATCCTTCTTTGTTTGTTTGTTTATTTTTGTTTTAAAAGCCGGATATATTTTAAAAAGATTGTGCTTGCAATAAGTAAATTATGTAGTAAAGAAACATCCAAATGAAGTTGATGAAAAAAGGCACATTTGCAGAGTTGAAGAGTACAAAGAGTTCCTCATTGGTTCCACTAACACAGAAGGAAAGGGAAACAGATATATTACAATTATGTTCTCAATGGAAGGTGTCTGTCAGTGGGCATTATTAACACTGACTTCTTTTCTCCCTTCTGAGGGGCAGTTTTTCCCCTTTCTTGGTTTGGAGAGGCAAGTTAGTCTTCTGCCTTGTAGAGGCGATATATCAGGGCTCCAGCCAAGGCTGAGATGGCTGGGATCACCCAGTTGGTCCACCAACTGGAATTAGAGTCCACAGTAGTGATAAGACTTTCGGAAGGCTTGGCAGCTCTTCCAGGATCCAGTCAAGCTGGCTCATGCACGCGCGCGCGCGCACACACACACACACACACACACACACAGAATCACCATCTAAACCCATGACTGGTCCATTTTTCAGGTGGTCTGGAACAGCCCATCTGTATTGGAGCACAGCAGAGGGACACACAGAAGCTGGGCGGTATTAGAGTCAGTCTCTAGTGGATTCATGGGGGGCTGGACACCAAGAGTGTCTAGACACCACCTCTGGTCTCCGGGCTGCACACGGTCTATGCCCACCTGAATCCCTTCGCCCTGACGAGAGCACACTTTTCTCCCCAGACATTCCTCCTGGTACATCTGCCAGCTCCCGTCCGCTCTGCTTCTCTCAGTCCAGAGTGTAGGGGACAGCCTGTCTGTCTTCCCACACCAAAGCAGTGCCCAGCAGATGTCTCAGCGAACTGAGGAGTCACAGCAGAGCGGGCCTGCAATAAGGACAGTTTGGGGTGAAGGTTGGGTTCTGTCTGCCCAAGCATGAATTTTCCATGGCAACAGCAAGGCACGCCCCCGCCCCCACCAGGGCAGCTGTTTCTCTTGTCTGTTTTGGCCTCTCCACATCCTCCCATCACACAGCCTTGTCTCTTCTCTGGATGATAATCCTGTGTACATTTTTACTCCAGTGCTTGTGAATAGACGAGAATAGGCGGAAACCGTTCCCAGGGCCCAACCATCCCCGACTCAGCGCCTGAGCAGCTCTGCTCCCCTCCAGCCTGTCCCCATCCCAAGCCCTAGACGGATGCCGACCACAGACAGGAGCAACTCCAGCGCTGACTGGAATCAGCCTTCCACCCCTACACACCTGTTCCCTAAAGGCTTGCTCTGGCTCTGGCTTTGCTTGAAGGACAGTGACATTGCAGGGTCCTCTCCCTGAACTTGACAGCCCCCACCCCCATCCATTACTTACGTTTTGGTCCCAGAGTTTTGTGTCCCCCTGCTAGCACCTTCCAGATGTCTTTCTACATCTACAGCCTCAGATCAGCCTCCGGGGCCTGATGACTATTGACCCTGGAAGCCTATGAGGTCTAGCCTTGGCATCCATTCTGGTGTCCTGGTAACTCAGAATGGCAGTGGCTGCCTCGCTGGTCCCTTTTGTACCCACTTCATGCACCAGCAGCCTGGGGTCTTTGCAGTGGCAGCTCTCTGATATGTAACCTGTGGCTTTGCATTAGGATGTTGGATATGCCTCTTGTCTGTCCCTAGAAAGCTCTCTTGGGACCTGGGTGGCTCAGAGCCTTGCAATGTTCACCAAACACATGAAGCTCTCTCCTATGTCTTGGTCATGTACATGCTATGAGCACTGCCTGGTGCTCTCCCCTAACACGGTGACTTCCATAGGACCTGTTTTGTGACATACCCTTTCGCGCCCTAAGCCCAGGCATCTAACTGCTTTGCTCTCTGTGGTCCCTGACCACACAGAGCTTCATGGTCAAGGACTCTTCTGCTTACGTATCTATCTCCCTGAATTGGGTTAGGCTTCTGGAATCAGAGCCTGAGGCAGGGATCTAGATTCTAGGGACTTACTAGGATGTGAGGGGGGTGCTCTCAGGACACACACAGACACAGAAACACACACCTGAAACGCGCGTGCG
Source organism: Microtus oregoni (assembly GCF_018167655.1). Taxonomy (NCBI): domain Eukaryota; kingdom Metazoa; phylum Chordata; class Mammalia; order Rodentia; family Cricetidae; genus Microtus; species Microtus oregoni. Next base: position 8,969,025 of record NW_024543079.1, read on the forward strand.
TGCACACACACACACCTCACATACACACACACCACATCCACACTCAAGGAAAAGAAGAGGAAGAAGATAGGAGTACAGAACAGATCTCAGGTAGAGTTCAGACAGAGCCCAATCCAGGGGCTTTGTGGCATAAACCATGCTGTGCTGCCAACCTGTTCCCTAAGGCAAGGAGGCTACTTTTTGTGACCTGTATGGAGGAAGGTTCTAGAATTCCCTGGAGATGTCATCAGTCAGGATGATTCACAGCACAAAGGGACCTATCACACCTACAAGAGAATGGGTGGGTACACTGGCCAGGTTGGGGTGTGTGTGCAGGGTGCAGACAGCGCCCCCTGTGGTGTGGAACCTCTGACAGGTTTCCAAAGGACTGAGAAGTGAGGATACTGGCTCCCCCATCACTAACAATCCCATCCTCCCATGGGCCTGCTGCCTTGGAAGAGGGGCCTAAGCACAGCCCAAGGGAACATAGTAGGGCTGTCACAGGGACAAATGCCCACTCTCCTCCAGAGAAAGACTCTCCGCTGGGCATCTGTGCGCCCAAGTGTGAGGCCACTGTTCTTATCTAGTCCGCATAATGGTCACTTTGCATGTGGCAGTACGGGCTGGCAGGAGCGATGGGACCTCAGACAGATGATATAACTGGGAGAGGAAGATCTGAAACTCAAACGCAGGCGATTTCATCCCTGGTTGCTTTCAGCCCCTTCTGTGGGAGTAACTTGAATTCAGCTCCCCCTGCCAACCATAAGAAGCTGGGTCACACTCGTACCCTACAACAGTGCTCAGTTAAATTCAGAGTCCCCAAGGGCCACATCTGGCATTGGCAAGCTGAGAGGCCCACACATGCATTTTGCATATAATTTGCATAATACATGCATCTGGCTTGCATGTGTCCACATCTAGACCCCGTCAGCACTGCACAATGCTGAAGGTGTTTCTAAGCCACTCTTACTCCATGAGAGTCCATTGGGCTTTGCGGAGTCCAGTTTCACTCTCCCTGGTCCTCACCCCTAGGCTGTACATCTACGCATGTCTCTGCACTCAGGGTCCTGAACAAGTGGTTTTTGTCTACCTGGAAAGCGCCACTGCGAGCTGCTGCCCCAGGAACTTGTATACATTTGACAGTCACCCTTTTTGATGGTGCGTGTGTAATCCAAATGGATGGGCTTTGAGAGCGCAGACTTGTAAAAAGCTTTTAACTGAGAGGCCCAAGCGTGAGTGTGTAGAAAGAAAAGGTTGGGAAGGCATGGTAAGCATGGGTGATGGTCTGGGTAGAGTCGAGACTCCATACCTTAGTGTAGGTGCCTCCACAGTTGGCTTAGGGAAGCATGGGCTGTGCCTCTCTGAGTAGCAGGGGCTCATCTGCAGGAGGGAGGGCCCCTGCCAGAAAGCTGGCCAAATCTAAGCATTCTATTTCTGTCCGCTAGAAGAGCTACATTCCGTAAAGTGTGTGGCTTTTAACAATCTTAGGTGATGATCTTTGGATAAACAAAGAATCATATACCCTGGGTGAGACAGAAGGAGGCTAAGAAGAAGACAGGGACCAACTTCTTTTTTTTTTTTTTTTTTTTTTCCTTTTTATGAACCCTGTCCTGGAACTCGCTTTGTAGACCAAGCTGGCCTTGAACTCACAGAAATCCACCTGCTTCTGCCTTCTAAGTGCTGGGATGAAAGGCAAGCACTACCATCACCTGCGTTGGAACTCACTTCTGAGGAGGGCATGGAGATGGAGAAGGGAGGGGCCCAAAACACAGAGCATGCCCAGCATCAGGGTCCCAGACTCACGCACCACAGGTAAGCCTACCTCTCTGTATCTGTTCTCTCTTCTTCTGCCTCAGGAGGAGGTCCACCAAGGAAGCAGGGCAGCTCCAGTAGAGGTTCTCCCCCACCTCCCCCACCCCAACACCGCTGAAGCATTCTAAATGCAAACATTTACTTTTGTGTCCCTCTAGGGTGCTTGGGTCATCCTGATAGCGTCCCTGGGGATGCCTGTTAACCAGGGCTATAGAGGTAGAGGATGTGTGTGCCTCTGTGGGGTGCGCATGTTTCCGTGAGACAGTGCAGCTAATTGTGAATTGTGTCTGGAGGTGCCTGCACATGTCACGTGAACGGAAACTGTGCTTCTGTGTGTGGTGCTTCTGGAGTCTCCGTCCAGGTGGAGAGACTCCCTTCTGAGTCAGGGAGGACATGACTGTCTGCCTCCCTCTTCTGCCTCTGGCCTCCCTAGGTTTCCTGTCTGGCAGATGCAGCATGGCCTCATCATCCACAGGGAGACCCCAGTCTCTGTATCCATCCAAGCCCCTGAGCATCTTCCTGTGCCGATGTACTCCTCCTCCACAGGGATGGGGCCCAGGCACTGGCTCCCCAAACTGTTCCAATTAGAGGTGTCTTTTTTTGATGTCAGCCACCTGGGAAGGGGGAAGCGAGACCCATCTGTCCTTCTAGCCCCCCGTTCAACATGGACATTCTCAAGTACAAACAGGGTCCAGCCTCCTTCCTGTGAGTTGTGGGCCCCACATCTGGGGCTGGGGAAGGGACTGAGATGAAGGGGTGGAACCCTTTGGAAAAAGATCACAGCTTGTGGGGTGAGGGAGCTTTCTCCCAGAGCCAGCTGAGTGGTGCTGCCGAGCAGTCAGAAACCAGCAGGGTGAGGAACTGGGCTCTGTTCTTTTGCCCTTCATACGGTCCACTTTCTGGAAAGCAGGAAGTCAATGGCTTCAAGAGCACAAGTACCCCATACTAGTAAATGGCTCCTAACATCTCTGGTAAACGTGAGGCACTGGGTGTATCTGGAGAGTGGCCTGACCCATTGACGCTAGCTCAAATGGTGGATTATTAGAAGCAGATCAAGGAAGCCATGGCTCATCACCAAATGGCTTTGTTTCCCGAGCTCTGTGGCTTCCTTCTCTAGGCTACTCTCCTCACTCCGAACTGGCACAGACTGTGGGCATAGCGTGCCCGGGTGTGTCTTCTCACCTCCAAAAGCTCCTGTAGTGGCTTGAATAGAGCCCCGTCCTGCTAAAATTTAGTTCCATCAGAACCTCAGATTGTGACCTTATTTGGAAACAGGGTCTTCGCAGATATATTTACTTAAGATGAGGCTGTTCAATGGCCGCTGTCCTTATAAGAACACAGAAACACAGAAGAGGGTCATGCGAAGACCAAGAGAAAGGCTAACGCAGAGATGGAAACGCTACAGACATGAACCAGGAAGCGCTCAAAGCCATCAGAAGCTGGAAAAGGCAAAGAAGGATTCCTCCCAGCTAATACTTTGATTCTGGTCGTTAAGCCTCCAGAAATGTGGGGCGATAAATCGCTGTCGTTTCTAAACAGTTTTTGTTAAATTTATTATCTTGTTTTAAGAATGTCCATGTACCATAGTGTGTGTCTACATCTGGAGGGAGCCAGAAGAGGGCATTGGATATCCTGGCGCTGGAGTTACAGACACTTGTGCACAACCATTCTGACCCCGCTCTTAACCACAAGGCCATCTCTCCAGTCCCATAAAATGCGGTTAGTTCTCAACCGCTTGAATCCTTGAATCGGTAGTTCGGAAACTAAAACACGCATACCTTAAAGGGGGTTGCATTCATCTGTGTCCCACCATTACTGGGATCAGGAGAAAAGACAATCAGCCTGGCTTAGGTCAGCTGCCTGCCCCGAGGGACCAGCTGGAGGGGGCGGGGCATAGATGTGGGTTCAGAACTGCTCTTTCCAGTATCCAGCATCCTGGATACCAAATAGGTTTACTCACACCTCAAAATTACTTTTTAAAAAATCACTTATTCTATGTGTGGTTATTTTGTCTGCATATCCGGCGCCCAAGGAGGCCAGAAGAGGAGGTCAGATCCCCCAAGGAGGCCAGAAGAGGAGGTCAGGTCCCCCAAGGAGGCCAGAAGAGGAGGTCAGGTCCCCCAAGGAGGCCAGAAGAGGAGGTCAGGTCCTCGGGAATTGCGCTCTTCAAGTGCAGCAAATGCTTTTAACTGCTGAAGCATCTCTCCAGCCCCTCAAAGTTACCTTAGGAAGAAACTGGAGTTGGGGGAGACAGCTCAGTCAGTGGAATGCTGGCTTGCGGTGCAAGCATGAAGACTTCAATTTGATTCTAAAAAGAAAAAGAGAAAGAAAAACCAGCCAGACATGGTGGCAAGAACTTGTAAACCCAGTGCTGGAGAGGTGGAATTGGAGTCACTGGGGCTCACTGGCCAGCCAGCCTAGCCTACTTGGCAGACTCCAGAACAGTGAGCAGCCTTGTCTTCAAGAAACAAGGTGGGTGGTGGCTAAGAATCAGCGCCTGAGGTTGACCTCAGCTCCGAACGCATGTGCACATATACACAGCACACACCCCAACACACCGAAGTGTGGGGAGGAGAGGGGTCAGGGACCTCCAAGCAGGCTCCTGAACCATAGGGGTTCAGATTCAGAGTGCTGTGGACCCGTGAGGATGAGAAAAAGCTAGAAAGAAGTGGTCCTCTTGGATGACAGAATCAGGATTCAAAAGGCTTTCTTGCAGGGAAGACAGCTAACAAGATGATGCCCAATAAGAAGGGCGATATAGACCAACTCGGGTTTTAAGAGTCATTTTCATGAATGAAACATGCAGGAAGCCTGACATCATGAGGATGTCGTAGTAATATTCTGTGACTAGAAGCTAATAATGAATTATTGAAGCAGACACCAGACTGTGGTCCACCTGATTAAAAGCTTTTATTGGAGACAAACGGGGTAGGGGCAGGGGGTGGAGGGGGGTGAAGGGGAATGTGAGTTTATTCTTGGCGGGGTTGGAGAGGTAATGGGTGTTTGGGTGCAGCTCTTACCTAAGAGAAACACAGTGCTGACCCACCACTGAACCCAGACAGACAGCCTGACCACTCCACCCGGGTTGCGGGAAGTTGTTGAGAAGGGAAATCTGCAGTGTTAAGATCTCCTAGGGGTGCCCATAGGCAGTGGACAGTCAGTCGGAACCTTTTCTCAGGAAGGTGGCTGAGAAAAAGTTTCCTGGTGTGCCCCTAAAAACGGTCATTTCTGGTCTAGGGCCTGGACTGCAGTATTCAAGTGCAAGTAAGACTTCTGAGACTAGTGTATCCGGCTAGATATTGAGTGGGTTTGGGGATCCCAGCAGGGGGACCAGGTCTGCCTCCAGGCTTTGCTGCTTCTTGCCGGCTACCCTAGAGGTACCAGGGGTTGCGCGTGTCTGGGGACCCTCCTGGAATTCAGCGCCCTGCGTCGTGTTTGCACGGGGGGGCCCCTCGGGCGTCAGCTCAGATCTGGGGCCGGGGGGCTGGCGACGGGGAGGGGGCTGGCGGAGCTCGCGGCGCGGCCCCAAGTTTATGCTAATCCGTGCAGAGCCCGCCTCCCGCCTCCCCTGCGCGGCCCCAGCCGCGAGTAGCCTCGGCCACTCGGCGGGACGCAGCGGCCGCGCAGCTCCAGGCGGCGGAACAAGAGCGCTCCCGGGGTCGCCTAGTGGAGGCGGGAGCCGGGCTGGCGAGCGGAGGATTCTCCGCGGGAGGCACCGCGCGGGGCCGAGTGGAGACAGAGCGCGATGGGTCACCGTCTGCCCGTGTGGGTGTGCGCCGTAGCGGCGCTGCTCTCGGAGGCGCAGGCCAAGGGCACCCCGCTCCTCGCACGGCCAGCACAGCCCGGTGCCTCCCGCTACAGCCTCTACACGACCGGATGGCGTCCTCGGCTGCGCCCGGGGCCGCATAAGTAAGTGCGGGGCCCTGCCGGGGAGGGAACGCGGAGGGGGGGGGGCGCGTGGCGCGCCACCACTCCCACCTGCCAGGACCCGCGCGGAGGCATCGAGACTCGGGTACCCCAGCCACGAAAGGGGCGGTTTCCCCCGGCGCGATCTTTTACTCGGGCGGGCGCCCCACGTTCCAGGAGGCTGCGGGGTTGGTGAAGAACAAGTCAGCGGAGGGGGCCTGGCGCGGCGGCTGGGATCCTGGCAGTGCCCGTGGAAACCTTTCCAGCGAAGTAACATTTTCCAGCTGCTCTGCGAGCAAACTCCAGGCACAGCGGACCAGGTGGAGGGAGAGGAGGAAGGGCTGTCCTCGCCTGGAACACGCGGGGCTCCTCCATCCCTTGCCTTCTGTCTCTCCTTTGCCCCGCGCGGTTGTGGATAGACCCACGCTTACTGTAGGTAGTCGCTCCTCCCCTCCTGCGGTCTGGCCCCCCCGGAACCCTGTGGGAGCCCCGAGGTGGCTGAACCGCAGAGCTAATGAGGACTTGTGGGTCCTGGGCTTGTACTGTAGAACAGACAGACTTCCACAGTGGTCGGTTTGTACCCGAATTTGAATTCCAGTGGAATGTAAGATTTTGTGGGCGACTACCCAGCCCACAACCACGCTCTGCGAGCCCCCGAGCATCGGAGCAGGCTTCCTAGAAGGGAAGGCAAGGAAATGGCAACGCAGAGGCCAGAGAGCTTTTTCAGGGGACGAAGGAGGAAAGCGTGATTTAAAAGGAAGTTACTAAGTTGTGCCCTCAGAAGCTTTGAAGGCCGCGATAAGGAGTTTAGAAATAGTGAAGAAGTTGGAGAGTGGGAGAGGAAGCAGAATGTGCGGCGGGGAGCTGAGAAGGCCTTCTAGGAAGGTTAGATGGCCACCCTGTGCATTTGGCTCAGCAGCCACCCATCCAGGACAGATCAGAGCCCAGCAGTGGAACTGGGCCCAGCCCAGAAGATCTGGACCCCAGGCAATGGTCCAGGCTTCCATAGAACACAAATAGATAAAAGAGACATGGGGGGGGGGGTGTCTCCTGAGACCAACAGGTGGGGGCTCGGGCCAAATATTCCAGAGGTGCCATTTCCCCCTCCAGGTCCCTCTGTGCCTATGTGGTGCACAGGAACGTGACCTGCGTCCTACAGGAGGGAGCAGAGAGCTACGTAAAGGCTGAGTACCACCAGTGTGGGTGGGGGCCCAACTGCCCCTCCACGGTCAGGTGAGTAAACCCCAGGCGCTGCCTCCAGCAGAGAATGGAGCCATTTCCACAAAGGGCTGCTGTACCCGGGACATCTAAGAGCCCCCATAGTGCTGCCTACAGCGGACCCAGATCCCTGAAAGAGGCCATGAAAGACCCCTGCCCCCTGCGCACAATTCTAAACTTGCAGCAGATCTTACCCAGCAGAGCCCAGAAACCTCAGGGATACAAGAGGGAGGCTGGGCTAAGAAGATGTGGCAGAGGCAGAGGTTAAGGAAGGAGAGGATAGGTTGATACTACACACACACACACACACACACACACACACACACACACACGCACGCGAAGTAGGCTCTGGTGACCAGGAAAAGGTGAGGCAGAGATGGAAGCCAGAGGCTCCAGCATAGTAGGCCAGACAGGCCAGACAGGTGATGGGACATAGCTGTCTACATTCGGAGAGTTTAAATGTATCTGCGTGCTAACAGACCTATGCCCGGCTCTACCAGAGTGAGCAGGTGCATGATCAGGTAAGGGGGAGAGGTCCCCAGTGAGCCCTGCCTGCACTTTTGGGCCCTCTCTTCCTGCTCACACTAGCCTCTGAGCAGAGCTCAGAGGTGCCCCATGCCAGCTTTTAAGCAGAGCCCAGTTCCTCAAGTAAGCCAGAGATGGCTGGCAAGAAAAGCAGCTGGTGGGAGCTGCGAGAAGTGCAGGGATTGCGAGTGCAGCTCTGGTGCATTATCTCCTCCACACCCCGGGAGCTTGAAGCTTCCTACCGATTCCCAGAGGCTCTGCTAAATCCAGAATGGACTTTCCTATGGCAGCAGGAGCTGACTGGGACCTAGTAGTTGTCTTGGGGCTAAGTCCCTACTAGCATTCTCTACACAAACAGTATCGCATGGGGCTTGTCCATCTGTCCTTCACTCAGAGGACTCAGGGCCTCTGTGAGGCCCACTCCACCATATGGTTTTGTCACCTAGGGGGTCAGAAAAAGAAACCCCCTGGGAGTAGAGATTGTCTGGAATGCCAGCTAGGGGGCAGAAATCTCAGCCCACAGGTACAAGAAGTTGCTCTCTTGCCCCCTCTCTCTGATCCAGGTACCGCTCAGTGCTCAGACCCAGATACAAGATTGGCTACAAGACTGTGACAGATCTGGCCTGGCGTTGCTGCCCTGGCCTTACAGGAGAAGGCTGCCCTGAACACCTCACAGACCGTGGAGCTACCCCACCACACCAAGAGCCGGAGCCGCAAACTCCCATAGGGCAGCAGGTCCCAGACCCCAGGCCTTCTTCTTACAACAGAGAGGTCCCAAGCCCCCATGGTGAGTTTGTCCATGGATGTCCTCCAGAGGGAGTCAGGTTTCTTAGGCTTAGTGGCAGGGTCAGGAGGGGACTGTCAAAGGCTGCCTAAGCTGTCATGGATCTTGGGGTAGAGGTGGGGAGGTACATCTCACGTGGGACATGACTGTCAGGCTCCAACCTTCCCCACCCAGACCCCATCACAAAGGTGAGGGAGCTGTGTCTCGGGATGAGGAGGACATACATGTTGGAGGATTAAGGGTGCTCCTGGGGTCTTTCTTCTTCCTTAGGAAGAAAAGGCCAAGGGCTGTTTGGCGAGCGTCTAGAGCAGCTGGAGGGTGATGTTCGGCGCCTGTCACAAGCATATGGCACCCTGAGTGGTCTGGTGGCTAGTCCCAAGGATCCCAATAGGATTACAGGTGACCCCAGAGCTCCCGTTGAGCCTATAGGCTTTAGGGTCATCCCCGAGGGCCTGGTGGACCCAGAAGACAGAGGCAGAGGACCGCTCATACCTCCTCTGGGTGAAATCCTGAGCAAGGTGACAGAGGTGAGCAATACATTACAGACCAAGGCGCAGCTGTTGGACGAGGTGCGCGGGCTGGCTCTCGGTCACGAGGCTCACCTGCAGCGGCTACGGGAAGCCCCACCGTCCCCACTGACGTCCCTGGCACTGCTGGAGGAGTATGTGGACCAGCGGCTCCAGCGACTCTGGGGGAGTCTGCTGGATGGCTTTGAGCAGAAACTGCAAGGTGTCCAGAGTGAGTGTGACATGCGCGTGCAGGAGGTGCGGCGGCAGTGCGAGGAGGGCCAAGCAGCCAGTCAGCGCTTGCACCAGAGCCTTGACGGCCGGGAGCTGGCCCTGCGGAGGGAGCTCACCCAGCTGGGCACTCAGCTGCAAGGTCTGACTCTGACCGGTGCAGGCACCTGCTGCGGTCAACTGGCTTTGATCAGTGCCCGCGTGGACAGCCTTGAGAGGAACCTGCAGGCTGTCACGGAGGCCCAAGGCGGCCTCAGCACCCTGGCTGCAGATGAGCTGGCGCGCCTCTCAGCTGCAATGCTCCAGGGAGGACTGGAGGGGTTGCTTGAGGGCCTCGAGACCATCAACGGGACCGAGAATGGAGCCAGGGGCTGCTGTCTGAGAATGGAGATGGGGGGCTGGGGTGTCGGTGGCTTCGGGTCTATGCTGGAAGAGCGTGTGCAGAGCCTGGAGGAGCGGCTGGCAGCTCTGACTGGAGAGCTAAGGCACCACAGTGCCACACCAGACAGATCAGCACGGCCGCTCATTCAGACAGAGCTAGCCGTGCTGGAACAACGGCTGGTCTCCCTGGAGACCTCATGTACCCCAAGTACCACCTCGGCCATCCTGGACAACCTCGTGGCAGAGGTGAAGGCCTGGCAGAGCCGGAGTGAGGCCCTCCTACACCAGGTGGCCAGTCACACTGCTCTGCTCCAACGGCTCAATGGCACAGTAGCCGAAGTTCAGGGGCAGCTGGCAGAAGGGACAGGCAGCTCGCTCCAAGGCGAGATCACTTTGTTGAAGGTCAACTTGAACTCAGTGAGCAAATCACTCACAGGCCTCAGTGACTCTGTCAGCCAGTACTCTGACGCCTTCTTGGCCGCCAACACGTCCCTGGATGAACGAGAGCGAAAGGTGGAAGCTGAAGTTCACGCCATCCAGGAACAGGTCAGCCGGCAAGGGTCAAGGCTTCAGGCTGGCCACAGGCAGGTCTTGAACCTGCGAGGGGAGCTGGAGAAGCTCAAGGCCGGTGTGGCCAACGTGGCTGGAGGGTTGAGCCGCTGCAGGGACACGGCCCAGGAACTCCAGCACACAGTGGGCCACTTTGACCAGCGGGTGGCTCAAGTGGAGGGAGCCTATGAGAGGCTGGGCTTGTTGCCTGCCCACCTGAACGATTTGCCTACTGAGCAGCTGAGGTCCAGGGAGGGCCTGTGGGGCCACATAGACAAGCTGAACCACACGCTGGCCCAGCACACGCAGGACATTGCCCGGCTCCGGGACGACCTGCTGGACTGCAGAGCCCAGCTGGCCGAGGTGAGGCCAGGGCAAGCTGACTAGGATGGCTGAACAGAATCTAAAGCCCAAATCCCACCAACCCTGGGAATATCATCCCAGAGACCAACCCTACCCAGCAGCACCTTCTAGCCTTCCATGGCCATCCAGAGGCCACTGGGAGGATGGCCTTGGTCCAGCTCAGCATGACTGTCACAGCCATTGAAAGCCACCTTCAGTGGGGCAGTCTGGAGGATTCAGGATAACAGTCAAGACAGGTTACACAAGATGCCGTCTCAAAAGAGCTAAGGCAAGCACATCACGCATAAAGACAAGGCTGGACTTCTGAGATGGCCTGCTGCAAATGTCTGCACTTCCTCCTGTTGCAGACACACTGGAGTTAGCAGTTGTGCAAAGCTTCCAGGGCAAGACTCAGAAAGCCTGTCCACTGTTTCCTTTTCCAACCAGGGACCAGTCAACCCTTGAAGGCATCTCTTACCTTGTCCCTTGGGCTTCCATCCTTAGGTATGTAAGGCAGAGATGCCCATTGGACCTATCCGGCAGCTTCATAGGTGCTCTATCTGAACCACAGACTAGAGGTCACCCGAGGTTTCCAATTCCCCTCGTGTCCTTCGGGACAGAACAAAAGCCAGGCAGCCCAGCCAGTTCTCCGCATTCCTTTTGATCTTGCCTCATGGTGAGGGTGTAGGCAGCTGTAGACTCCCGGAGAAAAGAAGGGATCCAAGCACTGTTTGGAGACCCCACCCCAATTTATCATTTTTCTTTGAATTCACAAATACACCCACGTGGTCCTTCCAGTTAGAGGAAAGAAATCTCTCCCTTGCCACCCAGGTCAGTACCTCTGGCCAAGAGCAGCCTTAGAAAGTCTGTTGAGGCAGATCCCAAGAAAGGGGCTGTAGCCGGATGGAAAGGAGTCAAAACCTTGCTTTTTAACAAACTACAACAGCTTTGCCAGGAGGTTCACAAACTGGAGAGGTGGGGTAGGGAGCTGTCATGGCGCAACTGGGAAATACATGTGCTTAGAGACTGTCCGTCTCTACTGACCCCTGGCCTCAATTTCCCCCACACGGCCTGAGCCTGCTGTGCTGTTTCCCCCACAGCCCTGCATCCTGGCTTGTGGACATTCAGTGTTTGCCCTCCCCTCTGGTGTGGCTGGAAAGCAGGCCGAAGATTAAATCTTTGAACTGGTCTAATGGTGTTTTCTTCACTAGTAGCAGTGGGAGGGTAAGCTACTGACATGTCATTCTGTGTCCCACTGTGCCTGGGATGATAGCTCATGCAGCCAACTGGACACTAGACTGACCAGCCGAAGCCAGAGCAGAATGGTCAGCAAACACCATCAGCTGTAGCCAGGACTGGGCTGAGCCCTCAGGAAGGGGTCGAGAGTGACTGGGCCGTGGTTTGGCAGGGACAAGGCTGGCAGAAACCACAATCCACAAGCCCTTCTGCAAACCCCCACCCCCCACACCCCTGCCAAGTCCTTCTTTTCTCTTGTCAGAGGGGCTCTGAACCATACAGGCTTGGGGCTGAGAGTTCAAAGCATTCAGAGGGAAAAGAGATGTGTGGATCAGGAACTGTGGGCGGATAGGAACATCTGGCTTTGGAGGGGTAGTCTGGGCTCCCAGGAAGGGATGGGATAGCGGTGTTCCCACGTGGCACTCAGCCAGACCCTGAGAAAGGAGTTGTCGCTGGATGCAAAGGGGCCTGCTGATGACACCCTTCACTCTCCATCTAGGTCTCAAGTTTTCATGAGGCCACCTCCTCTATCACAATTTGAGACAAGGCCACAGTGACAGATACACCTAGGGCAGTGGTTCTCGACCTTCCTAATGCTGTGACCTTTAACTGTTTCTTGATGTTATGGTGACCCCTCCCAACCATAAAAGTATTGTTCTTGCTCCTCCATAATTATTTTTGTAACTTTGCTACTGCTATGAATTGTATTGTAAATATCCAGAATAGCTGATATATGACCCCTATGAAAGGGTCACGACCCACAGGTTGAGAACCACTGGCCTAGGGGGATAGAGAATCCTCCAAGGGCCTAGCGATACATTTAATTGATGGAGGTCAGGGCTGTACTTAGCCTTGGGGGTAGTTGCCCCCCCCCCTGGTCGGGAGGTAGGTCCTAGGCACATGCATGGTCCCTAGGTATTCCCCATGCTCCCCACAGCCAGCTGGGCCTCAGTTGATGATGGTGCCATTTGTGCTAGAGATATCTGCTTTGCTATTCCATTTCTTCAAGTAGATGGCCTTGTGGTGGCAGGTGCCCTGGTACTGAGTAATCACACCAAAGACAACAGCATTTGTGTTTCAGGAAGAAAGGAAGGTCTCTGACTGCCAACCAACGTGTTGCCCCTTTGTTGGGTTGGGTCCCTGTCACTCATCTTCCAATCCTCAGTGTCCTTGGCACCCATCAGGCCTGGGTCAGAGCAAGGAGAATGGCGTGGGCAGGCTCAAGCCAGGGCATCAAAGTCCACGTGTGGCAGTGGTTCCCGCCAATAGCAGAAGTTGCTGTATTCAGGGTTGGCCAGGTCTGTGCTGGGGCCACGCACCACGGGTGGGAAAAGAAGCTCCACCACCTCCCCGAGCCGCTGGTACCTGCGGGGCAGAATGGATTGCACGGAGTCTGAGCTGTCACAGGGCAGTGACCTTCACAGTTGGTGAGGCAGGATTTGGGGTCCTGGGAGAGGCATGGGGGACATATGACCCTTACGTGGATTTGTGGTTCTTTATGAGCTCCTGAACGAGGTCTCCCCGGGGGTTGACTGTGAAGATCCGAGATTCAGGGAGGCCTACCTGCCGGTAGGCAAAAACATCCTGCAAGAGACAGAAAGGGTTAGGGCCTTGTCTGAGCTTGCTTGCGGCAGGGAGAAGGGAGACACTCACATTTGGTCTGTTCCCAAAGGCAGCATAGAAGGGTTGTCCTTGGGGCAGAAACAGCTGTTGAATGTCACTCAGGCAGGCAACCTTGAATACCTCTGGCTTTTTCTCGATCACCTCCCTAGAATGGCCATGACCGTGGACAGGGAAGAGGGAAAAGGAAAAGCAAGACACCAGGGGGTCAGAAGACATGTCTGACCCAGCCTTGTCGGATACCCATGAGCAAATGTGTGCTAGGCTGGAGTCTGCGAGCAACTAAGCATTAGGTTGAAGATACTCTAGCCTTTCCCTGCAAGGGGCCCCGGGCTTGTATGTGATGGTGGTTACCTGTGGAGGGCAGAGAAGAGGCTGCTGGGAGACAGCAGGATGGGGCCCTTAGGAAGGCCACAACCATGCTCGCTCACCCACTGCAAGTACCCCTTGGTGAGGTCAGCCATGCCGATGGCCCGTGCTGAGCAGTACAGGAACTTGTACCCATTTCTGGAGGTGGGGGAGACAGAGCCAATCAGAGACAACCTCCATATTCTCGTTGCTCCTTGGCTGTAAACTCATCTCAACTCTTGGGCTCTGGCCCTCAACCCCGGAGGAGTTTGGGAAGGCTTTGAGAGGTGATCTCGGCAGATGTCCCAGCTAGTTCTAAGGGCTTGTAACTTTGCTACTGCTATGGGGTAGCTGCCCCCCCCCCCTGGTCGGGAGGTAGGTCCTAGGCACATGCATGGTCCCTAGGTATTCCCCATGCTCCCCACAGCCAGCTGGGCCTCAGTTGATGATGGTGCCATTTGTGCTAGAGATATCTGCTTTGCTATTCCATTTCTTCAAGTAGATGGCCTTGTGGTGGCAGGTGCCCTGGTACTGAGTAATCACACCAAAGACAACAGCATTTGTGTTTCAGGAAGAAAGGAAGGTCTCTGGCTGTTTTAAGGGCTTCCTGATACCCTGAGGTCAGCAGGTAGATGGCTCACAAGAGAACTAAGGACCAGAAAGGTTTCAGTGTTTTATGGACTTCCCAGGCTGCTTCTATTATGGGCTCTGGTGGTGCCCAAGACTGGTTTTCAAGGGAAGACATTATGGTGACCTAACATATCCTTTGACTCCCTCCGTCCAGATAAGAGCCCTGGCCCAGCCAGAGCTTAGCACTCACAGATGGATTTTGTGGTAGAGACTAGTGATGCCCTGATGTGTCCAGTCTTTCCCCAGCTGGGGCAGAATGTGGCCGAGAGCATCGGACCTATAACCAGGGAAGAAAGGTCAGTTAGGCTACCCAAATGGCTCCCACGCTCCACGGGTGTGGCCTAATGTGTCTCAGCCCACCCAGAAGAAGGCATTTCATAATGCTCCCATACACCCAGCACGAAGGGAGGTAAGTGCCCAGGCACTTCCCCCAGGCTCCTCACAGGCAGCTGGGTCTCACTTGGTGATGGTGCCATCTATGTCAGAGATGACCACCTTGTCATCCCAGTTCCACAGGTAGATGGTGGCTTTGCAACGGCAGGTGCCTTGGTACTGGGTAGTCACACTGAAGACGACATCGTTAGCTCCTTCGTGCAGGTTCAGATACCGCTGGGGATAGGCAAACGGGGAAGGTTTGGTCCCTGACCACCCTCTACTTGGGCTGTGGCTTTTGATCCCCACGAGCCTCTTTCTCCACTTCCTCTTAGTTCAGAGCCCCTTTCTGAGGAGTCTCATGATGGTCACACATGGACACATGCACACGGGCAGAAGGCATCTGTGCTGCCCAGGGACCTGCATAGTGCCAGGGCACAGGAGCCCCAACTTCCCTTCAACTCTCCATGACACAAATATCGGACTGGCTATGTCTGTGACTCTCTGCCTGGCTGTCTAGGTCAGTCACGGGCTAGTTTTGACAGGGAGTTATTGTTTTGATAGGCTGGGGCACTATGGGACCATCATAGGAAGCTGCTTTGTGGCTAGGATACCTGATTCAATATTCCCCTAGAGGGAGACCTAGCCCTGAATGTGATCCACGGATAATGAGGGTGGTTGCTCCCCATCATAGCTAGGTGACCGCCGTGTTCTGGCTCATCCAAAAGCAGACGAGTACTCTATAGGGTACCAGGCAAGTGGTTGCTATCCTGTATCAGGCGGGTCAAACCCTGACAATGGGACCACAGATCTCAGGGAATCCACACAGTGACGGATGGAAGGGGTTGTCAAAATCTTAAGAGCTGTTGTCAGCACGGGTGACTTCAATGAGGTGTCCAAGGGACACTGCAGGACACTGCAGGTAGATATTTTAGGACGTCAGAGGGCTTTTCCCGTCTGACCTGAGAGAGATGAGCTGGCCTACGAAAAAGTGAGCCCCCACGACTGTTCTAGCACAGACCATCAGGGAAGCTGCCTACAGAACAGAGACTGGCCTGTGGTGACCTGTATCTCCTCTTGGCCCTGTGCGACTTGAATAGAATTAACACAGCCCAGCCCGTCTCCACACTCACAATCTGCTCCGAAGACAGGCGAAGGGACTTCTTGTAGGTAGGGACGCAGCCCGGAGTGGGAGGTGGCAGACGGGGCACTTCAAGGATCACAGGACTGTCTGGGGCATCGTCATCGCTGCTTAGGACTTCCGTCTTCTCTCTGTGGCTAATACTGGCCTGTGAGCCACCTCCCCCAGTAAAAGGTCCCTCTTTTGCTTACACTCAACCCAGGGCCTGTTCCTGTCCCTCTAGAGATGGCCTTCCCGTCAAGTGCCACCTGTGTGGGATGTCCTCCCAGGGAGGGGAGAGCCAAGCTGGAAAGGAGGCCCACCCAATCCTCCTAACTTCAGGAGGCCTCCTTGGGATGTCCACCTTGGAGAGGGTTTCCTGAACACACGTATTCTGGAATGTACCCCAAGTCCTACTTGTGTTGGCTTCAGCTGGCCCACCCTTGGTCACTTGCTCCCCAAACTTGGATGGCTGGGTCACTTCTAAGGTTAAAAAAAGGGGGCGGGGAGCCGAGTAAGCAAGTCCTTGTGTACTGGGGAAGAGAGACCCTTGACCCTTGACCCTCCCCTTAATATAGCAGCCCTTACCCAGGCTAGGAGTCTGCACACCAGCTCGGCTTTGCCATTCCCTACCAGAGGGACATTTGGCAAGTCTAGGTCTCAGTTTTCCCATCTTGGAGGTGGTAACATTTCTCAGGAAAATGAAGTGCTTGGGAATTGACACCCTACTATGGCTGGGGAAGAGGTTCTGGAACCCCTCACCCAACCAGGGTGGTTCTCGCCAGGCTCCAGCCCCAAGCCCCGCCAACAGGTCCAACTCACCCCTGCTGCTCCCTGGCTGCGGTTTTCTCCCTCTGGGCACTGTGCTGTGGGAAGAACTTCCATAAGCAAATTCTGTTCCCGGCCCTGTGCTGCCCTGGTGAACACTGACCACCCACCTACCTCCTCAGCGGGGAAGTCCCTGCGTCTCCAGGAAAACCACCATCGGCCACCCTTTCGAGGCATCTTCTCCTTCTCAAGTTTGTCCACAGTGCTCTGTGGGTAGATAATGGGAACAAGTTATTTCTGCAAGCAGCAAAACTACCTTATGTTGGCACTGGAAACCCCATGAGCCCGGAATCTTGGCCCAACCTAGAGAATGGTACTATCAACCTCTGGAGGCTGAAGAAAATGCTGACTCTTCTCCCTCCTGAGAGCCCAGGAGTGACTCTTAACTCTGCAGAGGAGACCAAGGGCCCTTCCTGTCTCACCAGAACTCCTGGCTCTAGCCTAGCTTCCAGATCGCATGAGCCCATGGCCTACTGGACTGCTGAAGGTAAGCTGCATTGGGAGAGTCTTAGGAATTGGTACTCTGTGCCTGACGCCTCCCAGTGGCCCCGAGAACACACTGTAGTCAGGATTCTCTTCAATCCCAAAGACAGACACAGACAACTTCCTAAAGTCAGTGATCCTAACCCACCCCCTCTTTGTATTCTGATCAGTACCAGACAGGGGCAGGATTACCTTGAGGAAGAAAAGCTGATTAGATGCATGCTAGATGACCCAGCAAAGTCCAGGGCTAGGCCTGCCTACAATGACATCAATGCCCTACAGATTCAGGTTACAGAACTCAAGTCAGAAGGACATGAGCTTGGGGTCCACCAGCCTGAATGCCAACAGGCTTGGGTGGGGGTCTCTCAAAGGCCTCAGGTGGTGGGTCTGTCTGGATAAAATGAGGAGAGTCAAACAGGGGAGTGACTTCCTTCCCACTGGCTCTAGATCCTATCTCTGTTGCCATCTGATAGAGCCAGACGCACTGAAGGGATACCATCAGCATTTAACCTTTGAGGAAGCCTAACTAAGTGAAGAATCACGGATAAAGCCAGAGTGGGGCCATGGGTGCCTCCTGAGGGCAGAAAGGGCAGGCACAATCCCAGGCTGATCTCACAGAGAGGGCAGGTGGCCCCAAAAGGCCAAGTGGAGATTCTGAGAAGGAAGATCAATGCTGGCTCCCTTCCCCCATCTACACATGCTGTTCCCTGTTCCCCGCCTGAACTGCTCAGGACCGTCACCCATTTGGCTGGCTTAGTGAGCACCTTTTCAGCAGACGCCCTGTAGTTAGCTGTCACAGCACCAGCATTCAGTTGAACTTGATGACTCTTTGATCAGTTGGGCCTTCCTAGGGGATGCGTTTGTTTGGCACATGACTCCCCAGACCAGATACGGCACATCATAGGTACTCAGTAGATGAGGGCTGACCAAGGAACCAGTCGCCCCTCAGTCCAGGACAGAGGAGGAGCAGAGTGGAACCCTGTTTCCCAAGCCTTATCTTTCAGATCCCAAACTCTCGAGTTTGTCTCAGTTTGGCCAATTGTTGGATCTCTATCCTGCTCTGATTTCACCTGCGTTCCTCTGATGAGAAGTCCACACCCAATAGAACCCAGCCATGGCTGAGAACCCTGGGAAGGATGGGCTTTGCCCACACAGGATGAGCAAGACTCTGAGGACCTCTGTTTCCTGTCTCTAGAGTGAACCCAGTAGAGTAGCCAGCAGCCATAGGGTCCAGGGCCCATCCCTGTTCACCTATTTTTCTCTTCAAGGCCATGGCTCTAGTGGTATTCTAAGCATTACCTTGGGTAAGTTCTTCTGGAAGGCTTGCAGACAAAGGATCATGGGGGCAGCCACAGCCCAGTTATAATGCCTAGAGAGACAGAACGAGCTGTCAGAGCTGCAGCAGCTTGAGGGCACAGAGTGGGGGACTGTGGCCATCCACCACCCCCAACCTGCCACTCACTTCTCATTGATTTTCACCACGAGGTTTGGGTCATCCAGGAGCCCGGGATTTTTAGTGAGGTCCTCATAGGAGACCACGTGCTGGTTGAACTTCTCTGGGCACAGAGGCAGAGAGTGAGGGCTGATACTGCCATGTCCCACATAATCTGCTTGCCCCATACCCTCCTACAGACCTCCTATTGGCCAGGTCGTTGACCTAGCAACATGTCCCCCTTCCTGTGGTTTTTATACCTGTTCCCACTCCAGGATCTACAGGCTAGGTCAAGGCTTACTATCAAGCATTTGTGTCAAAGATGCTGGATCAGAGTGGGTACCACGGGGCAGCCTCACATCTGTGCTACCCCCCTCCTCAAAAGTCTTCCCTGACTTCTCCTGCCTCCCGGAAGTCTTCCCTGCCCTGCTGTGACTTCTAGAGTGCTTCCCTGCTCTTCCTTGGCCCTAAGGAGTCATCTCTGTCCTCCTACGGCTCCTGGGTGTCATCTCTGTTCTCCTAAGGCTCCTGGATGTCATATCTGTTTTCCTCTCACCTCCTTTCATCAATAGAAGCCTTCATCCCTTTTCTGACCCTCCCCATCCTCCCTTGGTCCCTAGCTCTGCACTAATCCTCGGGATGGCTGGCACCATGGTTGAACATACCCAGGGGGATGTCTCGGGTTTCAGCCAGTCCACCACAGAGGGACAATGCTACTTTGTCCACTGAGTCCAGGGTGGGTTCGCCTACGTGTTCAGGGTTGGGGTTCTCCAGGAGCTTCTGGTTGCTGGGCTCACTCCACCTCCTGGGCCCCATCCCGCAGTCACTGAAGACAAAGAGGCCAGCAATGATATGAACACAAAAGGAGATGAAGGTGGCTCCCCCTTTCCTCCCTGGATCTTGATAGGATGCCTTTGGCTCCACAGGCTCCAGTCCCAAACTCCCTGTCACCCAGAGCCCAGGTACCTCTGGGGGAAATAAAGGGCTGCATCCTCAGAGTCCAGGGAGGACAAGTCATCCAGGTAGATGTCACTGGGGCCCAGGTGGTGGTTTCTCTTCAGGGAACCTGAGGGTGAAGGAGGGGACACCCGTCCACCAAACATGGGTTCAGTGGCATGAGCAACATGTGGCCCATTGCCTCTGAATGTCCTAAGCTGATGCTGTCCTCCAGAACTCTTTCATGACAGAAATGTCCCTTATCTGTATTGTCCAGTATGGCAGCCACTAGCCACATGTGGCTACTAAGCACACCTCAGATAGACTGGTGTCATAGAGAAGTGGAATTTTAAAGTATAATTTTAATCATTTCATTTTATTTTTTTACCTATTTATTGGTATATTTTAATAACATTTTTATTTATTTTCGTGTGTGTTTGAGTCCGAGGACCACAGTACATATGTGCAGGTTATAAGGTAGAGGTCAGTTATCTCCTTCCGGAGGTCAGAGGATGGCTTGCGGGGGTCAGGTCTCTCCTTCCACCCAGGTGGTTCCTGGGGATTCAACTTGGGCTGTCAGGCTTGGCTGCAAGCCTCTTACCCACTGAACCACCTCACTAACCCCATGTATTGTTTCTTTGAGACAGGGCCTCGTGTACCTCAGGCTGGCTTTGAACTCACTCTATAGCCAAGACAACCTTGCATTCCTGATCCCACCACCTATATCTCCCAAATTCTGGGATTAAAAGCTTGGAGCACTGTACACAGTTTATGCGGGGCTGGGGCTGGGACCCTGGCTGCTTACATGTTAGTCAAGCATCCCGCCAACAGCATGCCATCTCCTGGCCTTACTTATTTAATTTAGCTGCCTATAAATCAATGGCTATCAACTTGGACAGTGCAGGCCAGGGGTCTTCCTACCCACGCTTTGGTGAAGATAAACTGCGAGCTGAGAGTGGTCCAGCCTTGCTTGGCCTGCCTGCCTTCCTACCCCGTCACCCATACCTCCTCACTCAAAACAGCAGCCGTCTCCGTCCTAGGCCTGCAACATCTCCCACCTTGACCTCACTCACTCAGCTTCCTCTGCCTAGAATTTTCTTTTCATTCCTTCCATGGCCGAGTCTTCCTTTTCCATGTCTCAGTTACAACTCTCACTATTCAGAGAGACCTTCCAAGACCCTGTGACTTTACAGTCCCCGTCCCTGAGCTAATGACGCTGTTCTGTGTGGTCTATGCCATGCCCTCCCCTGTTCACACGTATCCCATTTGGCTCCTCCATTGAACTGGGCCCTGTGAACACCGGCCAAGCATAAGGCTTGGCATATAGCAGCTGCTCAAACTGTACCTAAAGTCCTACAGTCCACCCAGGACATAATCTGAGGCCAGGGATGCAGTGAGAAGACCCAGCCATCACTCACCTTTTCCCTTGGAGACGTCTGGATGCCCAGAGGGAATGTGGCTCTCCAGAGTGGCCCAGCTCCATGACTTAGTGGCAGGAGGGTGACCCGCACCCCTAGAATTCTGAGTCTTGGTTTCCTTAGTCTCTCGGGCAGCAAGGGGAGAACCCACTAGAGTTTCCTCACAACGTGTCTCCACACCAGGAAGCGCTGTATCCTCCCTGGCCACTGGTTGTAGCGTGGGGAGTCTCGACATGTCCACACCAGCCGCAGAGGAGGAAGGGCTAGGGTCAGGTTCCCCAGGAAGAGCAGAGATTGCCTCGACCATACTGTCGAGGACCATAGACAACTCATGCCGCTCGGCTTTCGCCACCTTCAATCAGATAAAGACAGGAAGACACAGCCTGGTGCGTGGGGGCTCCCAAGACTCACACCCCAGCCACTCGGAGTCCCTGAAAGGCACAGCTCGGAGGAACTCACCTTAGGCAGTCTCCCCCAGGCCCACTGCATGTGAGACTCAGCTCTCAGGGGACTTGGCTCCAAGGACCGCAGCTCCAGCTCAGAGTCACTCTTAGGGGACATTAGGTCACCGGAGGAGAGGCTGCAAAGAATAAGCATTCAGAGACAATACTAGTCAACTGTCACTACTCCCCAACCTAGCCCAACTTAGAAACATTTTCAATAGGTATTTATGCCTGTATTGGATCCAAAATATTCAAGAATATGTATGTTTGCACGCGCACACACACACATACACACACATATACATATATAAATGCATATATGTAAAGAACTCCTATAAATCAATAATAAGGCAATATGATATTTTAAAGCTAGATGTCATAAAACATGCCTGTAATCTTAGCATCATCTTCTGCTACGTAAGGAATTCAAAGCCAACCTTGGCTATGTGAGACCCTGTCTCAAAAAATCAAATAGGATGGCAAGATGGAACGTCTTGAAGATCTATTTATGTGCATGTGTGCACGTGGGTGCAGTGCCTGTGGAGGCCACAAGAGGGCGCCAGATCTCCTGGAATGACAAGGCAGTTGTGAGCTATTTAATAGGTGCTAGGAGCTGAATTTTATCCCCTGGAAGCAAGTACTCTTAAGATGTGACTAGAGAGTAGTTTCAGCCGCTTAACACTGTGAACGGACTCCGCGCCACTGAATTGTGCACTCTGAACTGGTTAAACTGGTAAAGTTCGTGTCAAGGATGTTTTGCCACAATTTAAAAATTGGCTTTGCCTTTGTGTCTTAGTGACAGTGTCCTTTGCTTTACAGAAGCTTCTCAGTTTAAGTAGGTCCCATTTATTCAATGTTGCCCTTAATGTCTGTGCTTCTGGGGTTATACATAGGAAGCGATCTCCTGTGCCCATCTGTTGTACGGTATTTCCCACTTTCTCTTCTATCAGGTTCAGTGTGTTCGGGCTGATATTGAGGTCTTTAATCCATTTGGACTTGAGTTTTGTGCACGGTGATAGATATGGGTCTATTTTCATTCTTCTACAGGTTGACATCCAGTTGTGCCAGACACAAAGGCAACCTACTGACTGGGAGAAGATCTTCACCAACCCCGCAACAGACAAAGGTCTGATTTCCAAAATATATAGAGAACTCAAGAAACTAGACTGTAAAATGCTAATTAACCCAATTAAAAAATGGGGCACTGAACTGAACAGAAAATTCTCAACAGAAGAAGTTCAAATGGCCAAAAGACACTTAAGGTCGTGCTCAACTTCCTTAGCAATCAGGGAAATGCAAATCAAAACAACTGTGAGATATCATCTTACACCTGTCAGAATGGCTAAAGTCAAAAACACCAAGGATAGCCTTTGCTGGAGAGGCTGTGGAGGAAGGGGTACACTCATCCATTGCTGGTGGGAATGCAATCTTGTGCAACCACTGTGGAAGTCAGTGTTTCGGTTTCTCAGGAAATTCGGGATCAACCTACCCCTGGACCCAGCAATACCACTCCTGGGAATATACCCAAGAGATGCTCTATCATATGACAAAAGCATTTGTTCAACTATGTTCATAGCAGTATTATTTGTAATAGCCAGAACCTGGAAACAACCTAGATGCCCTTCAATGGAAGAATGGATGAAGAAAGTATGGAATATATACACACTAGAGTACTACGCTGCGGTAAAAAACAATGACTTCTCGAATTTTGCATGCAAATGGATGGAAATAGAAAACACTATCCTGAGTGAGGTATCCCAGACCCAAAAAGATGAACATGGGATGTACTCGCTCATAATTGGTTTCTAGCCATAAATAAGGGTCACGGAGTCTACAATAGGTGAACCTAAAGAAGCTAAGTAAGAAGGTGAACCCAAGGAAAAACATATAGTTATCCTCTTGGCTAAGGGAAGTAGACAAAATTGCCGGGGAGAAAATTGGGATCTTGGGGGTGGGGTGGGATGGGGGTAAGGGGAGATGGGGAGAGAAAAAGTAGAAGGGAAGGAGGGGGGGACTTGGGGAAATAGGAAGATTGGGATAAAGGAAGGGTGGATAGGGGAGCACGGAACCACAATTCTTAGTTAAGGGAGCCACTTTAGGGTGGGCAAGAGACTTGACCCTAGAGGGGCTCCCAGGTGCCCAAGCTGAGGTTCCCAGTTAGTTCCTTGGGCAGCTGAGGATAGGGAACCTGAAATGACCCTATCCTAGAGCAATACTGACGAATATCTTGCATATCATCATAGAACCTTCATCTGGTGATGGATGGAGATAGAGAAAGAGACCCACACTGGAGCACTGGACTGAGCTCCCAAGGTCCCAATGAGGAGCAGAAGGAGGGAGAATATGAGCAAAGAAGTCGGGACCACGAGGGGTGCACCCACCCACTGAGACAGTGGAGCTGATCTTCTGGGAGCTCACCAAGGCCAGCTGGACTGTGACCGAAAAAGCATGGGATAAAACTGGACTCTCTGAGCATGGCGAACAATGAGGGCTGATGAGAAGCCAAGGACAATGGCATGGGGTTTTGATCCTACTTAATGTGCTGGCTTTGTGGGAGCCTAGCCAGTTTGGATGTTCACCTTCCTAGATATGGACGGAGGGGGGAGGACCTAGGACTTACCACAGGGCAGGGAACCCTGACTGCTCTTTGGACTGGAGAGGGAGGGGGAGAGGAGTGGGGGGAGGGGGAGAAGGGTGGGAGGACGGGGAGAAGGGTGGGAGGAGGGGGAGGGAAATGGGAGGCTGGGAGGAGGTGGAAACTTGTTTTTTTTTTCTCCTTTTCTCAATTAAAAAAAAAAATTGGCTTTGATCCCAAGCACTGACAAACACAAGATAAAATAAAACAAAAATTGCCCCTAAACCTGAATGTTTTACAAAGGAGACATACAGATAGACAACAGACACACTTAGTCAATGCAAAGACGTAAAGCTGAAACCAGCTTGGGGCAGCATGTCACCCACTGGACCCTTACCTGGCCTGCGGGGTGCACTCGCCATCAGAGTAAGGGTAGATGTCTTTCGGCTGTGGTGAGGACTCCTCCTCCTCCTGAGCACTGCTTAGGGAGCACAGAGAAATGCTCAGTGACAGGCAGGGAAATCTGGCTATCCAGACTTCGGACAGTAGACCAGAGACGCCAAGGCCCTTGTCCAGAGTTGCACAGCATCCACAGAAGAAATGCTTCCACCCAGGTTAGTGTTCCCCACAGCCTCCGTCTGGCTCCTACCCACCTTGGGGACTCTGCTGTTGGCTTTTCCTGCGAGGGCAGCTCACTCTCAGCACCTGCCTCCAACTCCTCAGAACTGGAGTCCACAGCATCCTCCCTGCGTCTGGGTTTTCTCCTGCGCCGCCTCTTTCTCCGCCCAGTGATAACGAGACCCTCGGGTTCACTGGCTGTGCCCAGCTGGGAGTCTGAGGGAAAGCCTGACAGGCCTCCCCATGGGATGGGTGAGGTGCACAGGCGAGGAGGCACCTCTTCCTGTGGGGAGAACCAGGCAGAGAGCTGAAGGTGCTGGAGTCAGCGGGTTACCCAGAACCCCACAGCGGGCTCGCTTAGGGACAGGCACGGGTCCACCCACACTGGCCACAAGCCCCTCTAACTGAGGTGAGGCAGCAGTCCAGGCAGCTCCATCTGAGCAGTCAGGGCCTCAGCCTCTCACTGCCTCTTGGTCGCACCCATTTCTCCTCTAAGACTTAGGCAGGTGCCACTTCCTCCAGGAAGCTCAGGCTGCATTTCCTGGCAATGACCGAGAGGCTGCATCAATGAATATTTATGGGCCTGTATTCCAGCCCTTGTCTGGAACTTTTTTTAAAAATATGTATTTATTATGGCTTATAGTACTCTGCCTGATGTATGACTACATGCCAGAAGAGGGCGCCAGACCTCATTACAGATGGCTGTGAGTCACCCTGTGGCTCCGAGAATGAGACTCAGGACCTCTGCAAGAGCAGCCAGGGCTCTCGACCTCTGAGCCGTCTCTCCAGCCTTATCTGGAGCTCCTTTTGAAGGTACAGGAGTCACTTGTTTGAGTCTGCTGCATAGTGTCTGGCATACAACAGAGGCTCAGTTAAAGTTTATCAAATTCAAGCAGTTAAAACATTTTTGTTGCCTTGGGCTAGACCATTCTGCAAACGCTCCTCGTTTTACGCACGCATGCACACGCACACACACACACACACACACACACACACACACACACCCCGAGCTCTGCATTCTGGCTGTATGGTACTGCATAGACTCGAATAGCCAGGCTTTATTCTTTGCAGTCCCCTCACCCTCCTGTTTTCTGAGACTCCCAGCCAGGCCAACGTTCCACTCCCCACGGGCTCAGCTCAGAGGGCTCCAGCTTCAGAAACCTTCCCCAGAAACTAGATTCGACCAGAGAAGGGCCCCCCTTTCTGGGCTATAACAGAATACCACGAAGGCTGAGGCCAGTCTCAAGTGACCGTCTACATCAGTTCTCTGCTGAAGAGAGGTCAGGGATAATGGCAGATCCCAGCTTCCTTCCTGGTCAGCACCAGTGAAGAGGTGACGCCGATCCCTACCTCATCGCTGTCCAGCTCCTGGACGAAGAAGGCCTCGCCACTGTCCCCCAGCTTCATGTGCAAGTCTACAGGCTCCCCATTGATTTCAATGTCCACCTGCAGAGGGAACAGTGGGTGGGGACTGACTGGGCCATAGCATCAGACTTCAGGTCCCGATCCAGAAACTGGATCCATGACCCTGACTGCCTCCAGCTCTCTCCAGACTCCCGTGGTCCTGGCTGCTTATCACCGGGTTACCAGGAGAACATTGTTGTGACCTCATTCTTCTACTTCTCCCTGGCTTACTGTGACTACCCATGTTGACGACCTGAATAATGGCGAGAATTACCACTTATTGTAGAGGATCCTGTTTAACTTTACAACAACCCTTTGTAGTAGCTCATCATTATCCCCATTTTATAGACAAGGAAACTGAGGCGTGTGTGTGTGTGTGTGTGTGTGGTGGGGGTAGATTATTTGTGAGGGCCAGCCCTCCCAGCAGAGCCTATGAAATTCCAAAAGTCTTCAACTACACCCCGATCTCCTTGTTTTATTTTGTGTGTGCTTGTGTGTGGTATCACATGTGTGTATACATATTTGTGTGGGTGCCTGCTTATGTGGGTATCTGAGGCCAATCTCAGGTGTCTACACTCAGTCACGCTCCACCTTATTTTTCGAGACAGGATCCCCCACTGACTGGTGAGGCTGGCAGGCTAGCAAGCTCCGGAGATCTACCTGCCTCTCCTCTTCAGGGCTAGGACTACAGACGTCTTCTGCACCTTGCTGCTTATGTGGGAAAAGTTTGTTAACCCCAGCTCAGGACATGGTGAGCTCTTGACTGGTTCGGCCATCTGCCCAGCCCTACAGCCAGTCTCTGACCTCTGAGGTACGCTGTCTTTCACAGATTATACTTTCCTACTAGGATTCTGAAAAATTCACAGTCACCTCAACTTGAATGGGGTTTGGGCCCACGACACTGCTGCTCACACACGGTGCTAAATGAAGTCTCTGTCATGAACCTGAGGAAGCTGATGTGGGACTCTGCCTTGTCCCCAAAGACCTGGCCTTAAGGCCACACTGTCTGTTCCTGTTTACTGTCCCAAACTGTTCCATTGCTAGCATTAGGCATATAAAAACTTGCCCACTCCTAAAGGTGATATGACTAGGTTTGAAGATGTGAGGTGATTAGCAAGGCCACAGGGGAGGTCTCAGTAAGCTGAGGAAGGCTTAGTAGCCACAGAATCTGGCTCTACTCCACTGGGCTTCCTACCTCAGCAAATGAGAATCTTCTGGATCAAGGCCCTAAACCAACCCCAAAACAATGAGGACGAGTGAGGTGGCTCAGCAGGAATGGGCCCTTGCCACCAAGCTTGACGGTCTGAGTTCAATCCTTGGAAACCACGTAGTGGAAGGAAAGAACTGACTCCCACATTGTACACACAAATAAGCATACAATCATATATACACACATAGACAAAATAAATACAACAAAAGAAAATTTTAAAGAAAATTCAATGAAAATATAAAAGAAGGTAAACAGGATAGGTACTCCCCATCCCCACCCTTTATGGAGGCCAAGTCTTTTCTGGAACAGTAGTGATTGATAATGCCGCCTTCAAAAGCCCACCCGATGAAGCCAGACCACAGGCCAAAGCACTCACCACCTTCTCCCGTGACCGCAGGACACCCAGCTTGCCGAAGCGAACATGGAAGGGTGAGCACCGGAAGGAGCCATCCGGCTGCCTCACCACCAGCACATCGATGCCGCCGCTCAGCGTGGCAGGGTTTAGGCCCCTGTACAGTTCCTTAACAGTTCCAAATACCGTCTCTGCCAGCTGCCCCACATAGTTCATGGCTGCTGCTGCCCAGAGCTGGGATGCCCAAGCTTAGGTTGTGTTTAGCCAGTGAAGAGAGACTGTGTCTGTACAGCGGTAGCAGCTGTAGGGTAGAACGATCTTCGGGAGGAGACCTGGGCCTCCTAGCCGTGGCTGGCCCACCAACCTACTGCGGATCCCTTGGGCGGCCAGCTGCCTTGTCCTGCTGCCAATCTCCACATCTGTAAAAATAAGGGCTCAGGATGAGACGACAGCCGGGTGCCCGTGCCTCTAAATGCCATGACTCATGGTGATGCCCGTGAGCACTCCATGGGCATGGCTCACCTAAACTTCACAACAACCCTGCAAGGCTGGCAGAGCAGGGTGACTTGCTCCTGTTTACAGATGAGCCGGTCGAAGCTCCGAGAGGCGGAGTGGCTTGCCCAGGGTCTCACACCTGTAAGGAGAGAACCTGAGGGTCAAGTCCAGATCTGTGTGACTCATGTCCAGAACCCTTGGCAGAAACAAAGAGGAATATTCACCGTGGAAACAGTACACTGTGGGCAGTGGGGGAGAGCCTCCAAATCCAGCCAGCCTTGTTAGGGAATAGGTGGTATCCGAAAGGAAATCTTCTGTTGAGAAATGGGTCTAGAGAGCGTGCTGCTTCCTGGTCCTAGAAATTGTTTACCCACTTCAGGGGCCTAATTACTCCACTGAGAGCGATTACTAGACCAGGCACCCAGTAAGGTCTCTGGGTAACTTAAGGAACCACTCCAACCCTACACCCCCAACCCCTCTTTTTCCTGGTAAGATGTCCATCGATGGCCCACCTGGCAGCTGAGGCCCCCAGCCCTACTTCATGGTCTTCAGGCCATTGTTCTCAGTCCCTAGCTTCAGACCAGATCTCTGATGTCCATTCAGGCCAGTGTTGCTTGTCATCCCCAGGCAGTCTGGTTCCTCTAGCTTTCCTGCCTCAGGCAAGAAGGGGAGAG
Source organism: Microtus oregoni (assembly GCF_018167655.1). Lineage (NCBI taxonomy): Eukaryota > Metazoa > Chordata > Mammalia > Rodentia > Cricetidae > Microtus > Microtus oregoni. Next base: position 8,997,452 of record NW_024543079.1, read on the forward strand.
GCGAAGGCAGGAGGCTTCAGAGGCAGCAAGGAAAAGCCAGGGCTATAATAAGAGTCATAACCAAGCTGGCATAGTATCCCCTTGCCTTACTCCACCCTTACCAGATCCAGCCCATTCTACCTGCTATGCTCTCAGGCTGGTGGCCCTAATGCTCCCCTGGCTGCCAGGACTGAGAACAGGACCCAAAGCACCTCCACATGTGGCCCTCCTCTCTCAGATCTTACAGAAGAGTTCCTGGAGGACACGGGTTCAGGATCATCCTTCAAAATGCTAAAGCCACTTATCAAGCTTTATGGCGCTGAGCACAGATGGGGGCGGGGGAAGCAGGGGAGGCCGTGACTCAGGTTCCCTGACTCCTCAATTAGTCCAGAGTCCCCAAACCACACCACAGTCGTCTGCAGAGAGAGCAGCCTCCTCTGCCCAGCTCTGTGATGCCCTGAGCCTGGAATGTAGTCCATGAATTGGCAGCGTAAGTGTCACTGGGGAGCTTGTTAGAGATACGAAAACTTAGGTCCAACTCAGCCTGCACGGGTCCCCATGCACATCACAACAACTTCCCCAGCGGTTGTTCGCATCCTTGAGTGTTGAGGAGAGACAGCTCGGCGTTCCCAGGGCCGTAGCTGGGTTTTTGGAAAAGTCTGAGTGATGGACCGCATTGGGTGACATTTTTGAGGGAATGCCGTCCCAGTCCCCTCTCCTGTCAACAGGTGGTGCACTTCAGAAGATGGAAACAGAAATTCAGACAGATGATGTGACCTGCCCAGAGTCACAACCAGTCACTGGCAGAGTGGAGATTAGCACCCAGGCAGTTTGGTGCCCCTCACCCACAATGCCCTGTGGCCATTCATGATCTGGGCATCTGATAATAAAGTCTTGACCGAGACAGTAGGAGGCTAAGTAAAAAGTAGGGCGAAATTAAATGCCGTGGCTCCCTAATGCCACTCAAATCCAACAACAGTTTTGTTTGCAAGATACCTATTGATTGTGACCTCGGTAGAACGCTTCATTCTGCTCTCTAGCCCTGAGCGCAGTGACTACAGATCTAAGGGGACGGACTGGCAGGACAGACAGGAAAAGCAGAGAAGACCCAGGAGTTTTCAGGAATAAAGGAGTGAGCACTGGAGACCCAGGGTAGGGTGGCAGGCGTGGTTTGCTTTGGGTGTGTGCGTGCACACTGTGCAGGGAGCATTGTAAAACCGTGTCTCTGGTCCCTGACCATTAGGTACCCAGTGGGCCCCCAGCTCCCATCCAAGGTGGTGACGGCCACATTGTCTCCTGATATTAAATGCTTCCTAGAGGTGCTAGGGAATGTAGGCCTGTGGTAGAACACTTGCCTTGTTCATGAAAGGCCCTAGGCTCATCCCCAACACTGCAAACACAACCAAATGTCTCCTTGTAAGAAAAAGAGCTGGATGGTAGAGATGGGCACACGGGAGGCAGTGTCCCTAGAGTTAGATCTGCTCATGAGGTCTTCTCAGGCAAGCAACTCGCTGGCTTCAGTTCCCTTATACAATATAGGGCTTAATTTAGACTCATTTTACTCAAATGTCAAAGGAGTCTAGAATCCCATTTGCCTCTAACTAAAAGCCCACTGATCTTGCCCCACACCTCATGCACCCCTAAGAGAACCTTCTTTTCTGCCCTTTTCAAGCCTGGAGCTCTGCTTGCCGCCTTATACAATTGTCCCTTCCCTGACTTTCCTGCTGTCTAGGTTAAGACTTCATCAGCAGAGCACCGTGGCTGAGAACACCATCGTGCCTGAGTTCTCATCTGCACACTTCCCAGCTATGACTTTGGGCAGATTTATCACTTGATTTATCGGAGTCTTAATTTCAGCTTGTTGAAGTGGGTAGGTACGAATGCCTGATGATTGTGTCTAATGCTGTACAGCATGCGCTGGGCCCCTATGTGTCATCTAGCAGAAGCACCAGCATCATAGCACGTCCCACTCACCCAGGCTGTGAGTGCGGTCCCTGGGGCAGCCCGACTTGCAGTTCAGAGTTTAAACACAGCAAGCTGGCCCTCAACGGCCCCCAACAGTGGGGACTTCACTATTTATAAGAGGGACGGGTGAATTCCAGGCCTTGTGGAGCGCCTTGATCAAGCCAAACTAGAAATCTCCACCGGGCCTCTACCTCTAGTCCGCCTCCACCATAGGGAAGCCAGAACCAGTTGTCCTGGGCCTGAGATCTCTGCCTTCTTGGATGCCCAGATTTTGAGATGGGGAGGTCATGAAGTGGGGATGACTTTCCATCTGCCACCAAAGGGAGAGGTAAGTAAGCACTTTTGTTTGCTTGTTTATACCAGTGTTGGGGATGACACCCAGGGTCCCTCCTATCTCAGCGAAGTTCTCTGCCACAAAGCTGCAGCTCCCCCCAGCATTGGGTAGCAACTTCTGTTGTCCCAGAGAGGGACAGTGCCGCCTCAGCTCCCCTCATTGATCCGCAAGACAGGCCAGACAAGGGCCGGGCATTTTTTTTTTCTCTTGTGGCTGAGTACACTCAATACCAAGAACACACAGTCAGTCCAAGGTAGCCAACAGAAAACGTCCCAGCTTCTCCAGGTTCCTAGTCTCGGCTATCCAGGGAGCTGGCAGCCGCGGAGAGGAAGTGAGGCAATCCCTCCCCCGACTCTTTCCCGACCTCTAGGTGGACTCTGGCCCTAGAACGTAAATGAAGGTGAGATAGAAGAACAGGATGGGAGAGAAACATTCTTCTTCCCTGGTCCAGCTAGGTTCCTACCTAGGAATTCTCCTCCTCCCCTGGATCTCCGGGACCCAGAGACGCCGCCTCTACCTGTACGCAGAGGTTCCACAGGTAAGTCTCCAGGTCCCGGCACTTCCGCCTTCTCTGGGACCCGGCGAGATCCCGGCTACACTCCTTCCACCAACCAGGTCCGTCGCTGTCCCCTACAGGTCCTGGCTCCACCCCTCCCTTCGAAAAGACCCGCCCCTGTCCCGTGTTCACACCCAAGGGCACCCTTTCTCCTAGGGAGACTTGGAAGCAGCGGACTTCAGGACTCTGACCCGGGGCCAGCGTGGTCACCAGCTGCAACGACAGGAACACCAGAGACCCCAGGACTTTGGAACCGCGTCTACCTACGTCCTGGCTCTGTGGCCTTGGGCTAATCTTCCGCCGAATTCCGCCAGTTCTTATTTTATCAAAAAGGAATGCTACTTGTAGGATTTGCCAGAGTACGTGAAATGTGTTTGTGGAGTGCTCGGTGCTCGGATTTCCCCTCCTAGGAACAGCGTTCCTTGGCTCATTCTAGCCGAGATCCAACCTCCCATGTGCTCACAGTTAAAATTTCTTATTTGCTCTATTAATGTCACCATTGTTTATTTTTGCAGGGCTAATATCAAACCCAGCTACGCGCAAAGGGATCTACCACCGCTACACCACACAGCTCCAAATATTCTCTTTAATTGAACTTGAACTCCTAGTGGACAGATTCTCGAGCTCAGGGCCATGGCAGTAAATACCCGCTCCACCACCCATCAGGTGCGTCCGTGGAAGGGCAACACACTCAATACCACCTCGGCCCAGCAGAGGGCAGATGGTGACCAGTCTTCACCCAGGCACGCTTTCTCGCCACCCAACAGTGTCAAGAGCCCGTTAAGTGAGCAGATTCGTAGGTTATAATGGCAAGGGGTCCCGGCTGAGCCAGGATTGGCTTTGAATCAATGGTTCGTTGCCTTTCCGGACTCACAGACCTCTGGACTACCTGTAAGTAAGTCTGTCCCCTGCAAAGATGTGCCGGAAAAGATCAAAAGCTGAAGGCGTTTGTTCTGAAAAGCACAGGCAGCTTTTGCTTTAAAGATGGCTTAGCCCAGCATGGCCATGCAAGCCTCTTTCCCAGCACTGGCAGGAAGAAACAGGTTGAACCCCGAGTTCAAGACCACCCTAGTCTACAGAGCCACGTCTATACGGAGAGACTCTGTCTTAAAAAAACAAGAACAACCAAAAACAAAAAACAGACTAACAACAACAAAAAGGGGCTCAGCCAGTAAAGGTGCTTGCTTCTGAGTTGGATAACTAATCTACACTTACAAGGTCCCAGGCAGGCTGTGCATATACTGTGCACTTACTTTAAGTCACTGGTTCTCAACCTTCCTAATGCCATGATCCTTTCATACAGTTCTTCATGCTGTGGTGACCTCCAACCATAAAATTATTTTCATTGCTAATTCACAACTATAATTTTGCTACTGTTCTGAATCTGATATGCAGGGTATCTGATATGTGACCCCTGTGAAAGGGTCATTTGACCCCCCACAAAGGGGTCACAAGCCACAATTTTGAGAAACACTGCTTTAAATAAACGTTTTGTGTTATTATTTATTTTAAGGTAAAGGTATAAAAGTCAGGCTTAGAGGGATAGGAGCGGGGAACTGGGAAAAGCCTGCTGTAGAAAGGACTGGGAGGTGAGAAGCGAGAAGCTGTTTCCATGCTGGGATCCAAGGTGACAGAGCCTGTTCAGAAATGACTGACTTTTGCTGTCCTTCCTGAAATGTCTAGTTGCTCTCTTAGAGGAGCCGTGCTGAAGGCAGAGCATTCTCAGGGTGGCCCTGGCGACTGTGGTGTGCCACAAGATTGTCCATGGCACTGTTAGATAGAATGGTTATACTGGATGGTTAAACCCTGGAAACCAGGAACTTCTTTCTCAAAGAACACTGTGCCAGAGGTAGGAGGGGGTCACAGACTGGGGCTTTCAATGCTAGAGTTGATCTTTTTCTTTTTTAAAGATGTGGGGTCCCACAGGTGGACACAGTGGCGCACACCTTTAATCCCAGCACTCGGGAAGCAGAGGTAGGCTGAGCTTTGTGAGTTCTGAGTTTGAAGCCAGCCTGGTCTACAAAGTGAGTTTCAGGACAACCAGGACTATGTAGAGGGACCTTGTCTCCCATAGATAGATAGATAGATAGATAGATAGATAGATAGATAGATAGATGGAGAGAGAGAGAGAGAGAGAGAGAGAGAGAGAGAGATAGGGTCTCACTATGGAGCTACTTAGGCCAAGCTGGCCTCAACTCTCGGAGCTCTGCCTTCCTCTGCCTCCCCCCAGAGTACTGGGATTAAAGGTGTACCCCACTATGCCCAGCCTACATCTAACTTTTTGATCACTTGCAAAATGATGATAAAACTTACCTTGCAGGGTTACATTGTGAAGATTTGACCATCGGTGGTCCTCAGTCTTGGCTGCATGTCTCATGGCCTTGACAAAGTCTGAGCCCAGAGCACTGGGGTTTCAACCCCACGTAGTTTTACTGAGCTAAATAGATGCTGAACACAGTACAAGGCACATATTAGACATTCAATAATGCTTGTCATTGTTGAGATGTGTGTGTGTGTGCACGTGCTGGGGAGTGACTGGGTGGAGATGGAGGCTGGAGCAGATCTCTAAGATCTCTACCTCAATGCCTTGAGACAGGGTCTATGTCCGAACCAGAAGCTTGCTTCCTGGGCTCTGCTAGCCCGTGATGTCTCTGAGTCTTCCTCTCTGTGTCACACACCACTGGGCTTATTAAGCATACACAGCGGTGACTGGATTTCTTTTCTTTTTTTTTTGCCCACAAAGAAAATGGGCATGTGCCATCAAGTCTGTCTTTCTTTTTTATTTTATAATTTTGTATGTTTGGGTGTTTTGCCTGCATATATATGTGAACCACGTGGGTGCAGTACCCACAGAGGCCAGAAGAGGGCAGTGGATATCCTGGGACTTGAGTTAAAGCAGTTGTGAGGGTCCTTGTGCGCACTGGGAATCAAACAGTTGTGCTCCGCAGCCCGAGCGCTGAACTGCTGAGCCTTCGCTCCAACCCCCTTGACTGTCTTTTTGTGTGGGTCCTAGGGATTTGAATTCTTCTTCATGCTTGCAGAACAAGAGCTCTTACCACTGAGCCACCCTCAGCCCTTTCTTTTTGTTTTATGTGGATTTGTTTGTTTTCGGGGTAGCGTTTTGCTCTGTTGCCCAGGATGACTTCAAACTCCTGGCCTCAGGTGATTCTCTGGCCTTAGCCCCTTTAGTGGCACACAGCCCCATGACCAGCTTTAATCTCACAGCTTTGAAGATGAAGCTCATGCTGTTTTCATTGTTTTTTTGTTAGAGCGGGAAAAGGTCATATAAAGATTATCACAGAAGTTGGATTTCCACCAAGCTTGTTTTCAGAACTCTGAATCACCTGGAATTTGGTAAGTAGGGACAGGTGTGAGGGGGGGAGAGGCTGTCTCTGGTGGTCTTATTTGTCCTAACACCCAGCCAAGCTGACCAAGGCAAGGACTATCCTGCTCCAGCTGTAGCTTATGTCATCACCTCTGGGGTGTCCTTTTAGTCTGAATGTACAGTGTGGACGGCATTTTCCTATTTCTGAAGTTAAAGTTTAGGTCATTCCCCCTCTTCCTAGGCCCATTGCTAGCTGGATCCTATACCACTGGTGGCTGTTGGTTTCTTAGTAGACTGTCTTCTTGTTGAAATTAGGTAGTCTAAATGCTTCTGAATCCACAGGCAGGTCCAGTGACTATTTACTTTGTCCTACTACTTCCTTGCGGGTGAACCCAGCCTGAGGTGAATGGAAGCTCTGAGCCAGGCTTGCAGCTGTGACCACATGTCATAAGCGGCGAGACCGGCTGCCAGGAGTAGAGCCTCCACCAGTCCTAGTGGGACCGGATGCAGGGGTAGCCGGAATTGGCTCGTCTCGGGGAACAGTCTCTAGGGGTGGAAGGCAGGCAAGCAGTGTGTGGCTGCTGTTAGCAAATGACACTAGCTGCACTTCCATTTCAGATGCACATTTCTTTTTTTTTTTTATTTATTATGTATACAATATTGTGTCTGTGTGTGTGTGTGTGCAGGCCAGAAGAGGGCACCAGACCTCATTACAGATGGTTGTGAGCCACCATGTGGTTGCCGGGAATTGAACTCAGGACCTTTGGAAGAGCAGGCAATGCTCTTAACCACTGAGCCATCTCTCCAGCCCCCAGATGCACATTTCTTAGTGTAAGTATGTCCCGTGTAACGTTCACTATTTGCCTAAAATTCAAGAGTAACTGCATGCTTTCATTGTTGTTGTTGTTGTTGTTAAATCTGGTAAATCCGTGTCTGCCCAAACACCCAAGTTCACAGCACCGGTCTCTCCTGTCCAACGTTGCCACATTCAGTTTCCATAGTCCAGTTCCAGAACAACGCACGAATCCCAGCTGCCGCCACAGTGTAACCAGGGCTCCCTGGCCTCAGCTCTTCTGCAAGCCCTGCTGACCTGCTTAAACCCTTCCCACCTCTGGCCATGTGTTCACTGAGCTCCTGCTGGGTGCAGGCACCAGGCCGAATTCTTCATTCTCATTGGTTTCTCACAAGGAGCCCATAACAATTCCATTTACCAATGAAAAGATAGGTGCTCTGAGGTATATGCCTTAGATAGGGTTTCGGTTGCTGTGAAGAGACACCATGGCCACAGCAACTCTCATAAAGGAAAACATTCCATAGGGGTGGCTCACTTACGGTTTCAGAAGTTCAGTCCATTGTCATCGTGGTGGGACATGGCGACATCCAGGAAGACGTGGTGCTGAAGAAGTTGCTAAAAGTCCTGCATCTTGCAGGCAATGGGAAGTGGTTTGAGACACTGGGTGGTATCTTGAGCAAGTGTGAGACCTCAAAGCCTGCCCCACAGGGACACACTTCCTCCAACAAGACCACACCTACTTCAACAAAGTCACACCTTCTAACAGTACCACTTACTGTGAGATTATAGGGGCCAATGACGTTCAAACTGCCACCGTGGATTTATTTATTTCGTGTGCACCTTTGTGTATTTGTGTGTGGATGAGTGTATGAGTATCCACATGCTTGCAGAGGACAGAGGACAACCTTAGGTACCATTCCTCAGAAACCATTCTCCTTGTTTTCTCATTGACCCCAGGAATCCAACTGCCTCTGCCTCCCCAGAACTGAGATTACAAATGCACACACACACACACACGCACGCACACACACACGTGCACACACGCGCGCACACACGCGCACTCACACACACACACACCCCTGCCACACTTCATTGTCCTCCTCTTTCTCCCTTTTTCTTCTTCAACAGGTTCTCACTATTTATCCCTGGCTAGCCTGGGATTCCATATAGAGACCAGACTGACCTCAAACTCTTAGAGATCCACCTTCCTCTGCTTCCCGAGTGCTAGAGTTAAATGCATGTGCCACCATGTCCATCAACACCTAGCTTTTTAAGTATTTTTTTTTTCCCCAGGTCCTTACGCTTGCAAGGCAAGCACTTTCCTGGTTGTGCCACTCCCCAGCCTTAGCTAGTGTTACTTAGAGTGAATTCCCTGAGCCAGCAGCAGTAGTAGCACTTGGGACTGAGTTAGGAATTCACATTCTCCACCTACCCACCTGCCAGACCTAGTGAGTCAGAAACTTTGGGGGGGGGGGGGTTGGCAGTTGTTAGTGTCTTACGTAAGCTCTTCCCTTCTCTCCGAACTCTTGGTTTGACACTTGGTCTAATAAGGGATCTGAAATGTGTAAGTCTCCACCCAGGCAGAGATTAAAGCACAGTGGAGGCTTTCAGGTAGGTTGTTTATAACCTACAAACACCAGGGCCGAACCAGGCCCTGGGCATGCCATATGGGCTTCACAGTCATGGGTGCTGGGTCTAAGAAGGTGCCAGTCAATCAACTACCATTTAAGGTGAGTACAACTCCAGAAGCCCATAGCCAGGTGAAGGGGGTCAGAGAGCTTTCTCTAGGACATATGTAGGCCTGAAAACCCAGTTCAGATTAGAAGATTAATGGAGTATCGTGGGGCCTACCTTATAAGAAGGCCGAGTGGTGCTACCTGGAAGTAGTTCTGTATTGACGAAGCAAGATGAGGCAGGTGGTTGTGATATTCCCTGCTCTAAGAGCAAAGGAAAAAACATGGTGGATATCGTGGAAGTCCTCTGGCTTCTAGGTAAAGGGAGCACTTCAGAAAACAGAGGGTGGAGAGGGTGAGGCAAGACCCAAGGGGTGCTGGGCCTTTCCATCCCTTAGATCAAGAGAGCCTCTGGCCTCTAAGGCATCTACAGAGATTCAACTCTCAATGACTTCCACCAGCAGGTTAAAGGTTCCGAAGCCCAGCCCATGCTCTGGGTGCAAGGCCTGATCTTCCATGGCTAGCAAAGGGGAAGGGCTTGGGAAGCAGCTTCTCTGGCCCTGCCTCCTCTGGGCTCTCCCTCTACCGCCCCTGCCAAAGAAAAGCCTGTGGTGCCAGCTGAGGATTGACTGGCCTCGCCATGTTGCCTGGCAGTGTCCAGGCTCCAACTGCCTCTCTCAGGAACGACATCAGATGGCTGAGTCTTTTCGGAATTTGACAGTGATTTCTGACCTAAGAGGAAAACCCAAAAGACCACTGTGTGAAGTGGTCTTGAAAGAAAATTCCCCAGCAGGCTAGGGATGCATCTCTGTTGGTAGAATGCAAAAGACCCTGGGTCCAAACCCCAGCTGTTCATAAAACTGAGCAAGGTAGAAGCAGGATGAACAATTCTAGGTCCTCCTCAGCTACAAAGCAAGTGTGTGAGTCAAGCTTGGGGTAGATATGGGAGACTATTTTTCTTTTCTTCTCTTTCTCTTTCTTTCTTTCTTTCTTTCTTTCTTTCTTTTTTCTTTCTTGAGACAGGGCCCCATTATGCAACCTTGACTGGCCTGGAGCTTGCTTTGTAGATCAGGCTGGCCTTGAACTCACAGAAATCCACCTGCCTCTGCCTTCACAGTGCTGGGATTAAATGCATGTGCCACCATCCTCGGCCTGAGACTTTATCTTAGAAGAAGAAAAAAATTCTTCACAGGCTGGAGAGATGGCTCAACTGTTAAGAGTGCTGATTGCTCTCCAGAGGGCCTGGGTTCAGTTCCCAGCACCCACATGGCTGCTCATAACCATTTGTAATTCCAGATTCAGGGGATCACACACCCTCATCTGGCCTCTGTGGGTGCTAAATGAATTAAAAAAGAAAAATAACCTTCAGGACTTACGGACTGCCCAAAATGAAAACAGAGAAACTGTATCCAAAAATAAAATGGAGAACAGTGGAGGAAGATAACCCTCTGGCTTCTACATATGCATACATGAGTGAGCACATCTACATGTATCTCATCTGGGTGAGTACTCACGCACACACACATATACACATGTAACTCATCTGGGTGAGTACTCACACACACATACACATGTAACTCATCTGGGTGAGTACTCACACACGCATACACATGTAACTCATCTGGGTGAGTATTCACACACGCATACATACACACACATGTGTATCTCATCTGGGTGAATACTCGCGCGTGCGCACACACACGTAATTCATCTGGGTGAGTACTCACGCATACACACACATACACACGTAACTCATCTGAGTGAGTACTCACTCACACACACATACACACACAAGAATCACCCCCTTACGTGCTATTGGAACTTACTTCTTGAGGCTAGCTGGTGTTTGTCCCCTTCCAGGGGAATGTGGACCCTGGGAGGACAGGTTGTTTGGTCTGTCCTCACTAACTGAGTTTAAGATCAGGGTTTTACACACACTAGGCCTCCAGTAAAAGCAAGTGAACCTGTAGTCACATCTTCGATTGTCCTGTCTCCAGCCCAGTCTCAGTCCCTTGGAACTGCTACTGGCTTCTTTTCCCAGGACGCTGGAACCTACCCCAGGGAGCAAGACTTGTCGGGTGTCTGCCTGCCTCGGGGCCCTGAGAGGATACTGGTTGTTTGACCTTGCGTCCCTGCCAGTTGCCGGCATGGGTGAAACGATTAATTCCAGCTTATAGTTATTGTTGATGTTGAGGGCTGTGATAAGTGGGTGAAGGGACAGCAAACGAGGAGAAGGAGCAGACAAGCGAACACAGAGTGGGGAGAAAATGCACTCACAGCTTTCCCGAGGTCCCTGCGCTCTCGTTTTTCCTAGCTGTGCTTAGAGCAGCAGCCAGCAGCCAGCTAGGGCTATGTGCCACGTACCATGAGCATGAGCCACGTGGCAGAAACAGGCCTGTTGAATCATGGAACGCTCGGCTTCTGCTGCCTGGTGGAGCTTGGTGTGTGGAGTATTTTTGCTTTTTACAGTCCAGCTGTCTGTAATGATTTCCTTCCCGTGGCCTTGCTCACCAAAGTGTCCCTGAGTGACTAGCTGAGTCACTGCATTCCTTGCCGTTTAGGACACTGGCCCAAGCACCGAGGACCAGTTCTTTCATGGAGGTGGAACCTTTGTGGGTTGCCGAAGAGTGCCCAGGGAAGACAGAACAAAGAACTCCCATCTTGCATTTGCACCCTTCCTCGGAATTATAATTTAGAAAACAAACAAAAATAAACAAGAAATTTCTTTTGTTAAATCACCAGGAAATGGCCACAGCCTGAAGAATTGTTTGTTAGTGACCACACGGCCAGTACCAAAATCAAAATGGGTGGGGCCTACTAGAAACAACGTCCATCCCTTAGTTGCAGTATGGAAGTCTGAAATCCAACTATAGAGGACTCTCCAGACACCCGGTGGGACTGTCAAAGTGTTATCCCCTCTGTAATATAGGAGTCAGTTCTTGGTAAAAATCAAATTTGCACCCCCCCCCCCAAAAAAAAGAAAAGAAGCCAGACAGTGGTGGCACATGCTTTTAATCCCAGCACTTGGGAAACAGAGAAAGGCGACTCTCTGTGAGTTCGAGGCCAATCTGGTCTACAGAGTGAGTTCCAGGAAATCTTGTCTCAAAAAACAAAAACAGACAAAAAAAAAAAAAAATCAAATACGCACGTGGCTCCCAGTGCAGCACTTTCACTTCTGGGGTGGTCTCTGAGAAAGTTTGCTCAGGTCTGTGAAAATAAAGGAGATTTTCTGTTATAGTGTTGGCGACAGGTGGGGGTTTGGAGTAGAAGGAGCCCTAGTGATCGAGCAAACAAAGAATTGTTCGTGGACGTTGTTGCTTTGTCAACTTGCCACAGCTTATATTACCTGCAGTGGGATGGTTCAGCCTACTCTAGGTAGCACCATTCCCTAGGTAGGGGGCCCCAAACTGTGGGGAAATCTAGCCAAGCACAAGCAAGCAAATGAGCATGAATGTGTTGATTTCTTTTTGCCTTTGATTGTATGTAATATGTCTGTTTGACTAGCTGCCTTGACTTCCCCATGGTGGGCTGTAACCAGAAATTATAAGTGGGAAAAGAAAAGCCTGCTTTCTCCCCTAGGATCTTTTTGTCAGGATATTTTTTATCACAGCAACAGGAATGAAACTAAAACATGGGCCTTGAAATCCTGCACGGTAGTAAAAACAAAGAACCCCCACCCCAAACCCCCATAGATTAGCTATACCCACAGCAGCATGTGTGGGGCTTACAGTTAAAGTGGGGAAAAGAGTAAAAGAGATTTGAAAATAACGTTCCGGTTTCTTTAAGACATAATTGATGTACAGTAAACCATATACATTTAAAGTGTTCAGTCTGAGCTTTCACATGGGTATGCAAAATATTGATTAGGATAATGAATGTATTCATTGTGTCTCAAAATGGTCAGCATACACACACACACACACACACACACACACACACACACATCTTGTGAGCTTTCTCCCCTAGCCCCTGACTATCTGAGATTGCATGTAAACACCACCATGCTTGCCACACACTGGGTAAGTAAACCCTCTGTGCCATGTTTCCCAAAGCAGATGGTATTTGCATATTTTCTTCCAGATCCGTACCATTTCTGTCTCTTCTGAAATATGCAATTTCTTGGCATCTGGAAGAATGTCTTTCTATGCATGCCCAGAGTACCTGGGCCAGGAAAGGTGTTTAGAAAAGTTGGTTGAATAAATGAAAATAAATTGGAGCACAACCTCGTGTATATACTCATTCATTCAAGAAATAGTTCTTGGGTTCCTGAACATATCTGCCCATGTTCCAGATGTTGAAAATAAGCAAAAACAACATTCCTGCCCCGAGAGATGAATATTGGGGTTATAAGGGCCAGGAAGAAAAGTAAAGCAGAACAAAGGGAGACGACAGGGTGATGAAAATTTGGGCTTGACACCGCGGAAGGAAATACCTTTTTGGTAGAAATTTGAAGTGAGAACACATCTTTCTGTTGCCCAGGAGAAGACAGATTAAGTGCAAAGATCCTTCCTGTTGCAGGAGCAGGAAGGAGGCTAGTGTGGCTGGCCGAGGAAGGAGGAAGGAGACGTACTTGTTAGAAGAAGAGCAGATTGCACGGGATCTAGGAACCCCTGGAATAAAGCTTTTGATTTTTACTGTGCCCAATATAGGAATGATTTAGGCTTTAGCAGGATCCCCGCGGTTGCTGTGTTGAGCACAGGCTGGAATGAAGGGGAACCTAAGGGAAAAGCTCCTGTAGTATCCCCAGTACCGACTTCTGAAGGGAGGGCCAGCAGGGTTGCTAATGACTGAGATGGCTAGGATTGGAAGAGAGTTCAGTGAAAGGTGGCTGCGACCAGTTTGCCTGGGTCATAAAAAAAATGCCAGACTCGACGTGAACCGTGATGATTGTGCGCTGACCATATGCAATATGCCAAGGAGCAAGTTTTAGTGTTTGACTCCGGACACGTTCAATTGGATACATTGCGTATGTTTACTAACTGTAATAAACTCAGACTCCCCCCCCCCCCTTTGAGGCAGGGTCTTACTATGCAGCCCAGGCTGACCCCAAACTTGCAATCCTCCTGCTTCACCTTCTTTGAGTGAGATTACAGCTGTGGACCATCACACACAGCTATAAATTCAGCCTTGTTTTAAACACTTAACATCAAGACGCGGTGCAGAAAGTTTTATATAAACTGCCATTTAATCCTTTCACTCACCCTATCTCTCCTAATATTTCACTGCCTTTCGTGGATGACAGATTGTGGCCAATTGATGTTAGACATAAGCAGGTTTGGGATTGGGACCTAGTCTTCAGAGCTGTTTGTTAATCTGGGTTCGAAGGGTGAGGGCCACTTATGGAATAAATTTGCCACAGATGGGGTTCTGTTATAAAAAGAAGCCCGAAACGTGAAACAGGATTTTATCCCAGGCCAACAGCAGCTGCGAAAGAGGAACATGATGGAAGCAAGTGTTTGAAAGCTCCAGTATCCTAAGATAATACTAGGGAAGCGGCGACCTTAATAAGTTCGTCTTGGCTACTATTTCTCTGAGTAAACAAGACACTACAACCTGCAGTGAAACCTTTATGGTGTCAAAAAATAAAAGTCTCCCTAATGTTGGTGGTTTGGAATAACTGCACTGAGGAGGTGGGGCGCACGGGTTTGGGATCCTTGCCCAGACTGCCCTCTAGAAGGACCAGGCTATGGAGCACAAAGGACGGGAACCGATAGGGCCTCAGCATCCGCCTCCGTATCCGCCTCCTCTACCCACTTCATCCTCCACACTGAGAACGCGGGCGGGTGGCTGGCCGGCGCATGCGCTCTGGGTAAGGCCTGCTCCTCGCGACGTCAGGGGGCTCGCGCCCGTTCCCAAAGCTCCGCCCCCTAGAGCCTGAGGCGACCTGGGCGGGGGGGGGGGGGGGGGGAGCGAGGGAAGGGGGAGCGAGCCACGCCCCCAGCCGAATCGAGAGGGGCCGAGCGGAGCCGAACGCCTCCGAGCACGACCGAGCTCAGCCGAGCGGTCGGGAGTCGGTTGGTGCAGCTCGTCCCCGCCACAGAAGCAGTCCGTGGCTCTGGCGTCGCCGCCGCCGCCGCCACCGTCGCCGCCGCGGGGCCTGCGCCGGCCGCTGCCCACCCGCCAGGGAGGGAGGGAGGCCCGCAGCGCGGGGAGAGCGGCCGGGCCGCCGGTGCCGCCGTCGCCAGGTGAGCGCCCGCTGAGGCCCGTCGTCCCCGTAGCTGTCAGTCCCCCGTGTCTGTGTGTCTCCCCGCCTGTCAGCCCCTCTGTGTTTGCGAACCCCTTCCCGCCAGGCCCGGCTCCCGCCCCGGCCCTGTCAGCCGGCCGCCAGCAACCCCCCGCTTCGAGCGGCCCCGCCCCTTCCCCCTGACGCCCCGCCCTCCCCATCTGTCAGCGCCGCGCTCGCTGTGGGTTCGGCGTCCGGGAGTCCCGGGTCAAGGTGGTCGCGCGGCGCAGAGTTGCCGAGCGAGCGGGAGCGGGCGGTGGAGGCCTGGCCGTGGGCGCGCGTCTCCGCACTCCGGCGGGTCGCCGCGGACGGCTAGCACCCGTGCCACTGGGGAAGACAGCGTCGGGACTCGAACCACCCAGGGGTACGGTAGAATCCTGCTCCACGCGGAAACACCAGGGTTCTGGGATGCCCTGATGGGCGTGTGAGCAGAGTTTGGGACGTGTTAAGCCTTGCCGGTTGGGGGGGGGGGTGTTCTCATTCGGAGAAACCTGTTGGAAGTGACTGAGGAGTGGGTGGAATGCGGGGCTTAGGTGGAAAGTGTCTGAGAGCTTGAGTCATTTTGAGTTGCATTTATGAACAGTGATTGCCTGTAGGAAACTGTTAAGTGATTCGAGTAGGGTAGGGGATTATTGAAGAGAAGGCATGTTCCTTTCTGCCTTTAGCGGTGTCTTGCCAACACATGTATTTATATCTAGATAGCCTAAAATGTTTATGCATGAGGTGGCCACACATTTTTTAATTAAAAAGGAATACGGCTCTTTCCATTTATATACGTGTTCTCATATGTTGCTATCTTGATTTTTTTTGTTTGTTTTTGGTAACTTAGTATTGCAGTATTTCAAAACTAACAGAAATGTGTTCTAAAACAATTGGTAGCTTGCCGGATAATTCTCAACCAAGGAGAAAAGAGCCAAAAGCACACTTCATTAGTTGGAACAACTGATTCGGGCTTAATTTGCTTCTAAGAGACGTACAGTGGAAAAATCCAGAAACAGAAAAGGAGTATCAAAGAGACTTAGGAAATGAGCGAAAAGGGCCTTTGTATGTGTGCCTTCGAGAGATGGTATCAAAGTTGCTTTGAGGCATAGGGCTGCCATGTAATGATAAACATATTAACCAAGTTGAGTTTGTGACCTTGCTACATCGGGGCTGTTCTTGATGTGTGTAGTGATTTGTGACAGGCAAACATTGCATGGGAAGTGTAATTTTTTTTGAAAAAAAAAAAGTTCCCAGTGTTGTCCCCCCCCCCCCTGCACTTGAAGTAAGATTTCAGACTAGCTTCATCCATGACTGGGGGTGCGGTGTGTGTGTCTGTGTGTGCACTTGCTTCTATGAAGCCATTTCTCTGTTTTTTTTCTGTCTCTGATTTATGTTTGAGGCAGAAAACTTGAATAACAAAGGCAGACTGGAAAAAGCCTCAGGATCACAGAAACTCTAGTAAACTTGTTTTTTACTAGAACAAGTTTAGTTCTTTTCAATCTTTTGTTCCCAATTATATGTGTTTTCTTCTCTCTCTCTCTCTCTCTCTCTCTCTCTCCCTCCCTCTCTCCCTAACTCTCTCAATAAAAGTGCTATGAGCCTATATGATTTTTATTGTGTACTTTTCCTTCCATCTATAAATAGATGATGAAGGGTATGTCTTGCTTTCATGAGGAACCATTTACCCGTTTTGGTTCCTTTAGGAAGAGATCTGGGCCTTGGGAGTTCTCTGCTTGCACCCCTCCAGGAACATCTCTGAAAGTCAGATCCCTCCCTGTGGCCTGCTGGGCTACCTGTTTCCAACCCGGCCAAATCGATCTCTGCTGTCTTTTTACAAACTTCAGTCTTACTCCAGCCTTGGTGCCTCTGTGCACACAGCTGGCCTGGATATTATAAAGTTAAGGTGGGTTTCCTTAGCTTTAGGTCTTTAGGTTTTCCCCAGCAACTCTTCAGAATTCCTGTCACCCCCTGTCTTCCATTCTGTGCTGTACTTACCACCACTTGTATTTATTTGTTGACTTATTGTCCGTTTTCTTTGCTATCTCACAAGCAAGCATGAGACCTTGTTTAACTGAAATACCTTCAGGGTTTTAAACAGTCCTGGCACACTATAGGCACTTAATATTTGCCCATTGAATAAGTTGAAGAATGCTAGTTGTCCATCTATTTATATGACATTGCTGGTAGCCTTCTAGATAGCTATATCATGAGGTGTGTAGTGATATTTTGTTTATGATCTAAAAAATAAAACTTGCCTGAAGATCAGAACGCAGAGCTAGTCACACTAGTTAGCCAGAGAGGCCAGACAGTGGTGGCACACTCCTTTAGTCCCAGCACTCAGGAGACAGAGGCAGGCAGATCTCTGCCTCTGTTTAAATTCAAGGACACCCTGGAAATTGATCCAATCTAAAAGAGAAACAGAGCTCACACAAAGGTAATCCCAGCACTTGGGATCATATGCCTTTAATCCTAGCACTAGGGAGGTGGAGATAGGAATGATATGACTGGGTGGAGAGAGGAATATAAGGCAGGAGAAGACAGGAGCTCAGAACAGTCTGAGCAAGCAGTCTGAGGCACCTGTCTGAAACAATCAGTCTGAGGATGCAGTCTGAGGACAGGATCGCCCCTGTCTCAGCATTGGTAGGGGTAAGAACTCTCTAGTGGCTGGCTGCTCTGCTTCTCTGACCCTTCAGCTTTCACCCCCTGATAGTTGACTCAGAGTTGTTTTTTTTTTAAGATTTATATTATTTATTATGTATATAGTGTTCTGCTGCATATATCCCTGCAGGCCAAAAGAGAGCACCAGATCTCATTATGAATGGTTGTGATACACCATATGGTTGCGGGGAATTGAACTCAGGACCTCTGGAGGAGCAGCCAGTGCTCTTAACCTCTGAGCCATCTCTCCAGCCACCGAGTTTTTATTATTAAGAACAATTAGAATTTGTGCCACTAGATGGAATAACAAATTCTTAAACTTTGCAACTTTCCTCTCCTTAACATATCTTAGAAACTTTTGTGAGGTGAGTCTTGGGATCTTAAAAAGAATGACAGTCTTAGGGGCTGGAGAGACTGCTCAGCCATTGAAAGCACTGGCTGTTCTTCTAGAGGACCAGGGTTCTATTTCTAGTGCCCACATGGGCAACTGTCTGCAACTCTAACCAATGCCCTCCACTGGCATCTGTGGGCACCAGGAACACAAGTGATATACAGATATACTGAAAGACAAAACATTCATATACTTAAAATAAAATTAATACAATTAGGAAAAAGAGCTGGAGAGTTGACTCCGCAGGTGAGAGCACTTGTTGCTCTTGCAGAAAATTGAGGTTTGAGTCCCAGCACCAACATGGCAGCTTAGAACTGTCTGTAACTCCAGCCCCAGGGGAACTGACAGTTTTTTGACCTCCATGGGTACCAGGAACGCATACAGTGCTCATAAGTACATGCAGGCAAAACATTCATACACACAAAATAATAAAATCAATAAATATAAAAAAAGAAAACCTTGATTTAACTTGAATAGTTGAGAGAAGAAACATTTTTTGCAAATGTTGCTGACTTTCCTTCTTATGCATTATCCTTTGTGTCACACTGGGAATTTTTGAGAAGCCTAAAGTGTCCCAGTTTGGTTGTTGTTAGCAATAGTATAAGCCTCAAGAGCATAGTGAGCTTTTTGTGTCCTCAGATACCAAAGGTGTAATTACAGCCTCCATGTGTTTTCACTTGGGGAGTAGCTGTTTTATTTACTTACTTTCTTGGCAGTTCTGTTCTTTTCATCTCTCTCCCTATCATTTTTAGATGGCTTTGTAGGTGCTTACTTGTTTTTTAAAGTCATTTTATAATCAATCCTTGACCTTTGAGCATTTTCCATCTGCCAGGTAACCTTTGAACTATTTGAACGTGCCAGCTTCATCTTTTGGGGGAAAATAGCATCTGTAGGAAAATGTGTCATTGTGCTTTCTTTAATTTTGAAGAGTGTCTACTCTTGGGTATAAAATTTTGAAAGGTTTGAACTCCAGATAGGCTAATTTTATTTGACTGTTTGGGAAAAAAGATTTGCTGTTTTCTCAGAATGATGCCTAGAACAATACAGCCCAGAGGCCATAGAAATCCTTTTGTTGCTATGTTTCAGATATGTAAGAACTCAGTGGTGGTGTAGTGTATATTTCCTAAGTGGAAATTTTATTCAGTTGAGGGCCTGTAGGAAATATGTTAAACTTTATTCTTATTTTTTCAATGGACATTTGTTACGAATGTATTTTGGGAAAGGTCTCTTTGCTTTTGTAGAGATTGCTTAATCCTGTTCAACTTCAGATTGCCCTCTCTTCCTCTGAGACAGGGTCTTGCTATATAGTTGAGGCTGCACTTGAACTCAATGTATAGCTCAGGATGTCCTTGATCTTGTAATCCCCCTGCTTCAGCTTCCTGTGTTTTAGGAGTAAAAACATGTAACCACCACACCTGAATTTTATTCTTTTCTCATCATATTCATACCCCAGATAATCTCACCCAAGTCTTTAGTATGCCCTAAAAAGAGACAAGTCCCTCTTTAAGCCTCCCACTCTTTCTGGCTTGAGGCTTGCATTTTTTATCTATCAGACTTTCCTATTGTCTTTGCTTGCTGCCTCAAACTTCACATGTCCACAACTTGCCTGATCTCTCCACTCCTCTCTAATGCTAATGATATAACTTGGGACCTAGAATTTGTTAAGCAAGCACCAAAGTCCCCAAATTGGTCTCTGTCTTCCTCTCAAACTTCCACATTTATAGTCTTCATTCTTGACCCATCCCTCTTGCCCATCCCAGAATATTTCAAATCCTTTCTTCTAGTTCCTAATCTGGTATTCTCTTCTCCCAGCTGGATGAGTGTCCGTCCTCTTAGCTGGTCCTCTAGCTTCACTCGTTCCTCCTTCTACAGCAGCCAGAGGAAAAGGCAGGGGCAGACCACTTCTTTGTTGAGTGGCTACCCACCGTACGTAGAGTCACAGCTGTGCTTACTTTGAGGGGCCAGCCAGCCTCTCTAGTCCCTGCACATGACTCATGTTTGTCAGGATGAACACCTTCAGTTCCTTGTATATTTCAAGTTTTCCTTCTTGTTTGTACATATCCTTCTTTCTGCCTGGTGCTCTTTCCGGAAAGATCCTTCCTTCTCAAGCATCTAGGGTCTGTTAAGATTTACCTTCTTTAGAATAGCAGTTGCTGATGGCCCCTTGTATAGCAGCTTCCTTCTCATTGTCCCATCTCAGTACATAGACATTTCCTGATAGGCACTTCACTAAAATCCCAAAAATTCATTTATGTTTGTTTCTTTCTTTACTGTCCCTTTCCCAATAGATTGCAAGATGTATGTGGGTGAGGACATTTTGCCTTGGTTATGGCATGGTTCTGGTGTGTAGCTCTCTTTGTAGGATACTGTAGGTCAATATTTTAAGTTCATTGAATAATGATTATAATAACTGACCTTTTGAAAGTTATTAAGTACAAGTTCCACTGCTAAGTGTATTCACACATTACTCTAAATCACTGGGAAAACCTGGTAAGGTCCAATGATAACTAAGTTATTATTTCTCTTTGTATTGCGGAAATGGAGTTTAAAGTAACACAGTAGAGAAAGTAGTAGAGTTGGGATTTTTTTTTTGATTTATTTATTATGCATACAATGTTCTATTAACATATATACACCAGAAGAGGCACCAGATCTCATTATAGATGGTTGTGAGCCACCATGTGGTTGCTGGGAATTGAACTCAGGACCTCTGGAAGAGCAGCCAGTGAGTGCTCTTAACCTCTGAGCCATCTCTCCAGCCCTATAGAGCTGGGATTTTAATCCACGTGATCTTTCATCCTTTCATCTTAATCATCTCTACATTTGACATGAATATAGGGGAGAATACACATGAGAAACACTAGGAATGTTGGGATCTTTATAGTTAATTACTACTCATGTTGTGTTTTCAAGGATGGGAGATAAAAACTGAGAATGTTTGGGCTACAGTCTTATGTAATTCTGGGAAGTTTCTTTGTGTGTGTGTCTGCGTCTGCATGTGTGCGAATACACCAATACATGTGTGTTTATCTTGATATAGAGTACAGAATTGGACTTTGGGTATCCTTTTTAATTGCTCCTCACATTTTTTTTTTGAGACAGATCCTCACCCTGATGGCCTGGAACTCAGTATGTGGACCAGGCTGACCTCAGCCTCATAGAGATCCATCTGCCTCTGCTTCTAGAGTGTTGGGATTAAAGATGTGCACACCCACACCTGGCCCTTCTTCTTTTTTTTTTTTTTTAAAAAGTCTTTTCAGCTGTAAATATAAAATAAAAAAGGTAGTTCCCATGTTAGAGGGTCATTGTGAGGAGCAGAATTGCACACAAGAAAATCACTGTCAATTATAAGGGAAGAAAGTCTTTTTTTTTTTGTTTTTTTATTTGGGAAGAAAGTCTTGTAGTCTCACCTACAAATATGAATTGGTTGAGAATGAAAGATGCACAGTTAATAATTTTGTGTTCTTTCACTAACTCTGGTTTTGAATCACGATTTGTAATTATTCTGTGTATTTGTGATAACTTTATGTTTGGATTTAAACTTGTTTTATGTTTTTTTTTTCAAACTCATCTCTGACTTTAAGATTCTTAGAGGAGAGAACTCTTTCTATTTTATTTTCCCTTTCTAGAGCATTACTCACTGGGTTTGGAGAACTGCTCAGTGGTTAAGAGCTGGCTGCTCTTCCAGAGGACCTGAGTTCTGTCCCTAGCACCCACATGGTGACTCACAGCCATCTGCTGTTACTAGTCCTTTGAGGTCTAATGCCTTCTTATGACCTCCACCTGCACTAGGTATACAAATGGTACACATACATGCATGCAGGCAAAAAAACTCATATGCATGAAATAAAATAAAAACATTAGAAAGTTACCTACCAGCATACTGTTTGTTTCAGGAATGCTCCAGTTCCTCCAGGGAACTTCAAATCATCGAATGAACAGGGCCCCATTAACTGACCAGCTCAGGTATCATGAAGTTGGCAGCCCTCAGGATAGGACTCTCTGAGCATGGTTGTATTTTCTAGTGAGATTGCTTATAGGTGAGTGATAGCATAATGGCTTCCACCCTTTTTGTATACTTTTCTCATTGCTATGACCAAATACTTGTCTAAAAGCAACTTAGGTTTAAGAAGGGACACAGTCGTTCATGGAGAGAAGGCATGGTGATACAGAGTGTAGACAATTAGTTACATTGGGTCCACAGTCAGGAATCCAAGAAAGATGCATTTTGGCATAAAGTTGTTTTTCTCCATTTCCCCTTTTAATTAAGTTGGGACTCTAGTTCATGTGATGGTGTTGCTTGCATTTACCAGCTGCCTTCCTCTGTTATTAATCCTTTCTGGAAAGACCCCCACAGACAGATTCAAATGTATGCCTCACTAATAACCTACATGTTTACTAATCTAACCAAGTTGACAATAGAAATTAATGAATAGAGAATGGAGTTGTTTGCTTAGAATGAGTGGGACGAAGCCAAGGAAAAAAGAAACATCTTGGCAACTAATTGTGATCAGAAGGATGGAGACTGAGTTTGAAACCATGTCTGCAATTGCTAGGCAGCATCAAGATGAGAGAAGATTGATTAATTGGGACACCAGTAGCATTTAACTGCCTAATTTAGGGAACAAAGAAGGCATATGGTTGGACTGAGCCAGAGTTGGGATTTGCTAAGGGTGAGTGGCAGAAGGACAGTGAAGCAGGTGGCACTGAGGGTATTGGTCAGAAAGTGATTAACATGACAGATGGGGTGTCAAGGCTACATGGCAAGGAGAAAGGACTAGAGGTGTTGATGAAGTCAAGGGATGAGTGCTTGGAGTGACAAATAATACAGGATGTGGCTAGAGTGACATGGGCATGGGAGATTTCAGAGCTGAAGTAAATCAGTGGGCATGACAGATGCCCCTGTTTTGTAAAAGACATGAACCATTGAAGTGAACTCAGTGAAGATGGCTGATGCCAAGGAGCTTACATAACTGAGCAGCTGAAGTGTTGCTTTAGTTGTCTGTAAGGCTAGAGAAGCCATTAGAAGGATGGCAGCATGTATGGAACTGAGAGAAGGAAGAGCTAGGTCTTCAGGAAGTGAGGTGAAGTAGAGGTCCCAGTAGTGGAAGAGGCAAGAGCTGTTAAAACCAGTATGTAGGAGCCTCAGTTTATTAGTGGATTCTGTTCAAGGGAGGGTGTTAAAAATCTGACCTAGAAGATGTAAAGTCTCTGGGAGAAGTCAGTTTTGACCCAGTTCATTGTAATTCAAATGGTCTGCCCTGGTAACATGCACTGTTGTGTTTCTAGAATGTATATAAAAACTATGTTAAAAATAAGAGATATATCTAGGTGGTGATGCCACACACTTTTAATTCCAGCACTTAGAAGTCAGAGGCAGGTGAATCTTTGTGAGTTCGAGGCCAGCCTGGTCTACAAAGCGAGTAGACAGGACAGCCAGAGCTACACAGAGAAAACCTGTCTTGAAAAAAACAAACAAAATCAGAGAGAGACAGAGAGACGGGGACACACACACACACACACACACACACACCAGACTCTATCATAGGTCCAGGAGACTATCTGGAGATGAGAATATATATTTAACACTCCTCTCCCATATACATATGCCTGGCACTTCTTTATAATTAGGTTGTTTTGAGGTAGTGTGTCCATGGTGATTAAGAACATGGGAGTGCTAGGAATGCAATTTATTTGGTAGAGTCCTAGCCTATCAGACATGAAGCCCTGGGTTCCACCCCTGGCATTTCAAAAATATGGTTGCCCATAATCCCACACTTAGAAAAGGTGGAGGTTGAAGAATCAGGAGTCCAA
Organism: Microtus oregoni; assembly: GCF_018167655.1. Classification (NCBI taxonomy): domain Eukaryota; kingdom Metazoa; phylum Chordata; class Mammalia; order Rodentia; family Cricetidae; genus Microtus; species Microtus oregoni. Next base: position 9,021,145 of record NW_024543079.1, read on the forward strand.
AGTTAACCTAGGCTATGTAGAGCTCAAGCAAGGCTGGGCTACACAAAACTGTTTGAAACACACACACACACACACACACACACACACACACACACACAGAGGCACACGGGGTGTAAGGGAGGGGGACAGCTATGAGTCTGAAAGCTGACTGCTGGGTCTAAAAGAGGTGATACCAGAAGTAGTGAACCTTTGCCTTGGCTCTCACTAGCTCATTTTCCACAGTTCACCTGATAGCAGAAGCTGGGAAATGTTTCATTAGTGGCACCCATACTGGAAGGGACCCAGGTAAGGGTAGAAACAACACTGCTTAACAAATTAACTGAAGAATGCTTATGAATCATTATTGTTATCCCATTCAAAACAAATAACTTTTCAGGCTTGGTTTGTTCATAAAGCAAGGAAAGAATAGTGCAATTTAGAAAGCTTTTTATCACAAACTCTCAAGTTTTAGTAATTTAGTGATCCATAAAGTTAACTTAAGCCACTCAATTCTGTCTCAGAAGGTACTGGATTAAAAGAAAAATTTGCTTAATAACATAGCAAAGACAAAAGGCATTTTATTCATAAGGGATGTATATATGACTAGAACTTAGTATCATAATACCAGTAGCCATGCTGCCCTGTTTTTTTATTTCTACTAAGAATATTTGTTTCTTTCCATGACAAGAGGACCACTATAAACAAGTAGTTGCAAGGAATGGAACTCCCTGACAGACTGCTTAGAAGCTTCTGTTACTCCTTGTGAGGAGGTTTTGCGCTTGAATTGTCCTGTAAGATACTTAATTCTATACCTACCACCTGGGTTGTCATACACAAACACTGAAGCTTTTGGGGGGAAGAATGCAGCCATGACTGTAGGAAGTGGATGCTGTGGGCCTTAAGCTTAAAATTTTGATTAGCTCTGTTCTGTGTTGGATTTCTATTTCCTATTAGATAGAGAAACCAGGATTTCAGCTGATGAGCCAGTTAACATCCCAGCTGCATTCCAGTATACCCTCCACATCTTCCAGTCATGAGTTTCAGTCTTCACTCTCTTCCTCTTCTCTCCCTTCTTCTTCCCTCCCCTGCTTTACCATTGAACTTCAGGGACCCAGTTGTTTTTACGCACTGAGAGGCCTAGAAAATAATGGTAGTGGAAGTTTAGCAAATCCCAAGTAATAAGAACTTTCAGTTTTAAAATAAAAATAGTCTGTCTTAGAAATAAAAAACCCCTGGAAGTCACAGTATTCTTTCCCTTTTAGAAAAACATTTTCTCCTAAAGCAGAGGAACACTGGACAAAGCCTGTGAACAGTCTGTTATCTCTTTAGTATCACGCTTTTCTCCCAGAGTTTAGAAGCCCTCAGAAACTGCCGTTTTGTGGTACTCTTTGTAATGCTTGAGTTACCAAGAGTATTCAGTTTGCAAAGCAATTTTTGTAAATTTTGTAAATCTTGGTGTTAAAGAAAAAGGTGGTGGTGGTTTTCAAAGAACTTTTTTTTTTTTTAAGGTTAAGAGGTGTAGGGCTGGAGAGATGGCTCAGTGGTTAAGAGCATTGCCTGCTCTTCCAAAGGTCCTGAGTTCAATTCCCAGCAACCACACGGTGGCTCACAACCATCTGTAATGAGGTCTGGTGCCCTCTTCTGGCCTGCAGGCATACACACAGACAGAACATTGTATACATAATAAATAAATAAATAAACAAACAAATAATTTTTTAAAAAATATTAAGAGGTGTAGTCTTGTTGGAGGAAGTGTGTCACGGGGTGGGTGCAGTGGGGGGGTGCTTTGAAGTCAAAGCCTTTGCCATGCCCAGTGTCTGTCTGTCTGCCTGTGGAGAAGGATGTAGCTCTTAGTTACTTCACCTGCCTGCTGCCTCCATGCTCCCTGCTCCCATATGTCTTGTTGTGACAATAATGGACTAAGCCCCTAAAACCTTAGACAAGCACCCCCCCCCTTAATTAAATGCTTTCCTTATAAGAATTGTCTTGGTTATGGTGTCTTTTCACAGTAATAGAACAGTGATTAAGATAATGATATAATCTATTGTTCCTAAGCTATAAAAATGTACAGCATGCTACCATTCTGAATACTAGAAGTAACTATGATACAGTAGTATTTGTGTGTTTAAACTGAAAGTATAGTATGAGCTCCATGCAGTTGGAATTTTCAGCTTAATCATAATCATATGGAACCATTATAATATATGCAGTCCATTGTTGGCTGAAGCATCACAATATGGCTCGTGATTGTGTGATTATTTGGAAAACCAAAATAATGGAATGGTTGGTGATGGAGCCCTGCAGGGTGGGTCAGCTGCTCTCGAACCTTTCTTGCTCTAGGATGGCTAAGTACAAAGGGACTAATAGAAAAGTTGTGAAGCACTGCTCAGGGGAGCTCTTATGTGCTTGGTTCCTGTGTGGTCTGCTATAGTGGTGTATTATTTGTGTTTTAATAAATAAGCTTGCCTGAAGATCAGAGGGCAAAGCAGTCATACTAGTCAGCCATACAGGCCAGGGAGTGGTGGCACACACCTTGAATCCTAGGTCTTGGGCGGGGGGTGGGAGTGGGGTGGAGGTGGGGTATATGTGTGGGGGAAGAGGCAGATGGATCTCTGTGAGTTCAAGGCCACCCTGGGCTACACAAGATTGCATCTGTCTAAAAGAGTAATGGAGCTCCTACAAAGTTGATCCCAGAATTTGGGATCACTGCCTTTAATCCCAGCACTAGGGAGGTGGAGACAGGAACCATATGGCTGGGCAGAGAGAGGAATATAAAGGGGAAGAAACAGGGATTTAGTGGAGTGTAGAGTCTGAGGTTGGTGGAGAACATTGCAGGATCGCTGCTTTGTCTGAGCCTTGGTAGAGGTAAGAGCTCTCTAGTGACTTGGCTGCTTTGCTTTTCTGATTTTCAGCTTGAACCCCAATATCTATCTTGAGTTTTTATTATTTGTGCTACAGTCCGCCTCAGAAAAAAAAAAATCTTGTTAGAGTGAATCCTCTCTCACTGATTGAGTATGTTCCTGTGAGTGAGTCTTTACTCCTTTGGCAGGTTCATGAGAGCCAGGTTGATCAGTGTGCTGGCTTTGTGGGAAGGAGGAGCTGAAGTTTTACCCTTGTAAAAGCCATTTTGTTTTGGAAGTGGGTGGGCCTTTGGCACTAACTGGTCAAGGGCAGATAGTACAGTGAGGTCTTTGAAGGAAGGAGGATATATCGAATTACTGTTGTGGAACTTGGAAGTGGGAGTTGGTTATTGCTTCCCATTGTCTGTTGGATGAAAGTTACACTCCACAGATTGGTATTTAAAGACTTCCACAGTCTTTGATCAGTTCTACGAGACTACTTATCCTTTTCCCTTCATCCCAGCTCCTTTGTAGACCAGCCAAGAGTACCTCTGATATAACACAAGAATGTGATTTGAGAGACCTGATGCAAGTCAAGTACTAAACTGTGGTTCAGTCTTGGCTCCTCCATTTACTAGTGACTCACCCTCTAAGTTATTTTCACTTATAACCCTTTGTAATAGTAACAACAGCAGCGAGTGGTGATGACGAGTGTCAAATGAGAAACTTTATTTTGGAGTTTCTTGATGAGGTTTAGAGATCCTGTGTCATTAGGCTATGTCTAATCCTTACACCAGGCTCTTGTATAAATTTTCTTCTTCACCACTATATCCTCTGCCTTCTCTCAGATACCTAAACTCAGTTTATGAGTAGAGAAGCACTAGCTTATATAATAGACAACACTGCTGAAACCTCAGTGATAAAAAATAGACATATTTGTACTCATTTACAATCCAGATTGTATGGAAGAGAAGACCCACTCCTATGAATATGTGCTGGCTTCAAATTGTGGTTTCCTAAGTTGACTAGGGTATCACTGACCAACAGATGAGGGAAGATACTGAGGCTTTTATGCACTTAGGATGGGAGCTGGTGAGTAAATCCAAATGAGAAAAAGCTGAGAAGAGGCTGGGTAGGAAGAATGTTTGCCCAGAGTGGTGAAGGACTCCAGGAAGAGTGAGGCAGGACCTCACTCCAGTTTCAAGACAGAATGAAGAGGGCCTTCTGCCTGGATAGATGAGGATTGAGAAGGACTGGAGGGCCTAAAACTGGCTCCTGGGTGGGAGGCAGGTGGTTGCAAAGGTCAGGAGAGAAGTGAGAACTAGGGTGTTCATGTACCTTCTAAAGAAACCTTCTGGACAGCTCTGGAGGCAGATACTGTTGCCCTTTAAGGCCTACACAGCTATTAGGCAACAGAGAAAAATGAGTTAAGTCTGTAGTGTGAGAACCAGGAAAATCCTGCTTGGATGACTGGACTACTGAAGCACAGATGAAGTGGCTGGAGGTGAACCTCCTGGACATTGGATAGAAAGAAGATCTTTGTAAATGACCTCCCCTTTGGCTGCTTTAGTTGAAGGAGGGAGAGTAAAAAAAAGAGGAATATTTCTAGGTGGAAGAAGTGGTCTGAGCAAGGGTCCTAAGGTGAAAACCTGCCTAGAACGTTCTAGGTTTGAAAAGAGCAGATTGGTAAGATCAGGTAGGAGGGAGAGGTGATGAGAAGATGGCAGGAAAGCAGAACCTAGATCATCGGATTTACAAGCTTGTCAAGGAGTTGAGATTTTTTACTCCAAGGGCAGCAGGAAGTCATTATACATTTTGAGTGATGCATAAGATGGTCTTTATCTGTATTTTGAAAAGATCATCCCATCTAGCTGTTGAATGAAGAACAGGTGGAGAGGAGGCCAGACTATAAATCAATGTAGTAGATAGGTAAAAAGAACAATCCAAAGGTCAGTCTGGAGCTCAGAGAAGAGGTGTTGGCTGGGAATAGAATGTGATCCTGTGTTTCCTGTTAGCCCAGTCTGTTCTGAGCCTAGCTTCCTGGGGGTAGCCTTATCCGTGGTCTCTACTTCCTTACCTCCTGTGGCTCAGCCCTCTGTTCTCTAGCTCTGTAACTCCCTGAAATGTCTCAGGCAAAGGCCACCCAGGACTCTTTGTGGTTGCTAAGTCCAGGACATTCACTGTAGCAATTCTAGCCTGGAGCTGCTTTCACATTTAATGCTTTAATTATTTGGCCCTCAGGCCTGTGACCTTTCAGGTCCTAAGTTCTCAGAACAGTCCTAAAATGAGGCCTCTAGCCCCAAATTTTCTGGATTTCCTATGTTCCTCTGCTAAAAATGAGCTTCTCTTCTTCATCAGGCCTTGCCAGCTCTGTCTCAGTTGACCCTCCTTTGAGGTCTCTCCCTGACCTCTCTGACTGTGTCAGGCACCACCCCCCTCTTTCATTTCTCTTGGATAATAAACTGGATACTTTCAGTAGCACTTTGCACCTGGCTAATAGTGCACAAAGGGTAGTATTACAACAAAATACTTCATGATCTAGGCCAAAGATTACTTTCTTCATTTCAGGTGAAAGGCACACTTCATTATGAAGGTGTCTGCTCTTAATTGCATGGCCCTTAATAGAGCATTCTTTTCTCAATGAGTCTGAAGGCTTGGGCTTTGGGTATAATGTCTTCTGTGGACAGAAAAAAAAATAGTTTAATTTGAAATAATCAGATATTGTCTTTATATTCTGAAAGGAACAAAATGACTTAAAAATCTGAATTGTTTCAAAAGAACTTGTAAAGATTTATATTCCTTACTGGTATCTCTGCTCTCTTGCTCACTCTCCAGAACTTGTATGTGTCTTGTGTTTTGTGATTTCACAGTTCTGGGTTTGACGTTACAATTGCCTCCATGGTGATGGGCACTAATGTTCTGTGCTGAATTGTGATAGCCGTGGAAAGCAGCAAACACGCTGGATGAAAGATGAGCTTCTTCTTTTATGTCCTTGCCTCCTGCTAACCAGCTCATTGTGGAGAGGGAAAAAGAAGAGATGAGCAGAGATGGTGCTGTGTCAGTTAGTGCACAAGTCCAACATTTAGAAGTTCAGTAAGGTTAGTTAACGTCACTGAACTCATATGCCTCACTCTCATGGTTTCTGTTCTTTTGAATCCTCTCTCTTTGTCTTTTAGTTCTAAAGCCACTCTACCTTTTTTTGTGGGGGGAGGGAAGGGTAGAACAAAGAAAGTACAATGTTGAATCTCTTTCTTTCTAGTGGCTACAATTTTTAAAATATTTATATACTAATATATTAACACATCATATTAATATATAATATATCAATATATATTAAGATTATTTTGCCTTTGATTAAATTCTTAGAATCATTACACAAAATAGTGCAGCGGATTGTACTTGTGCTTTTTAAGTGTAGTGTTGGCTTGGATATTTTTTCTGTTTGCAGGGCTGCTAGAATAACTCAAATGGAGTAAAACTCCCTCTGTAACACAGCAGACTAACTCAGAGCACTTCCTCTACTCTCTTAAGTGTTTGTTGTTATCCTGATAAGAAATGCTGGCACATGTGAGCCATTTTCTATTTATTATCACTTATATTTCTTTCTGGTGACTTAACTAGACTTTGGAATTATAGACACTCAGGAAGTGACCATGGAGTTTTCTAGTATGCCCACTGATGATATGCTGAGAACTCTTCTTATGTAGGGACTTTCCCTGTTAGCTTAAGAACATTCTTCCTCAAAGGTAACCAGCCTCTATCTTGGAAACTTTGATTCACCCACTTTTCATAGCTAGTTGTTCAACCATATACAACCCTTTAGATACTTAAAGCTATCATCTCCTTTTTTATCCCTGTCTTCCTCTCCACACTCCCAATCCATAGTCTTTGCAAATGTAACTTTCCCTCTTACACTGTCATCATAATAGATTCTTCTGCTTTCTCGATCACTTGCTGATTTATAATTGTCTGAAACCCACCCTTATGGAACTCTTGTCGGTATTGCTTTCCAAAATGTTTACTTAGAGAATTTAAAAGTTATATTTATTTTGTGCGTGTGTGAATGTATACATGTTATGGTACTTATGCTAATTTGGAGGAGTTGGTCTTCTCCTTCCTGCATGTGGGGACAGAACTCAAGTCATCAGGCTTGGTGATTAGTGTCTACCTCCTCAGCCATCTTGCAGGCCAGGAATATTTTTATTTTTATTTATTTTAACTGGCAAGTTTCCTGTGTGTTTTATTATATTTGGTAATATTGTAATATATTTACCTCTAAAAGAAAGTAAATGTTTTAAAATTGGGGGGGGGTAAGGGGAGAATGCCAGTAAAGCTATAGAATTTGATTTCCAGCTAGAGTTCATTTACCCATGTCACTTGAGTCTGATGACAAGAACCGGTTTGTTACAGATATTATTAGTACCATGCAGCAACCCTGTGTTAATAATAATATCATTCAGGTATAATGTTACAGACCTCATTTTAGTAAGGATAAAAAAATAGAGGCTTAGAAAGGTTGAGACTGCCCCATAGTTTACAGGGAACAAGCCTGCCTCCCCACTGCTTCATTCACTCCTTTCTTTGTACTACGTCCGTCTCTTGTGCTTCATGCAGTGGTTAACTTTCTGATCTTCTTCATTGGGATGCCATTTAAAAATTTAAAAAAATATGTTGGCAGATTCTTGTCAACTTACCAGGTCATCTAGAGGAGCAGCATGCACATGGTGGGTGCTGATAGAGTTGAGGCCCTTGGTGTGCTATGTCTCAAGACACAGTAAAAAGAGGTCAAATCTCTTTCTCAATCCTGAGTGACTACAGTCACTCCAGGCTTTATAAGCACATATTAAATCAGTCAAAGTCCGATGCATTGTAGAGGCCTAGAGCCAAACTAGGGGGAATTGTTTTTTTCCTTTGATATCAAATGGAAGACTGTGCATGGGATTTTATTGGAATTTTGAAAAGAAATGTTGTTATTCTCAACTCAGGCTAATTCCAGGAGAAGTAGTTTAGAGAGGTGTAGGTTGTCTATAGAGGAAACCATAAAGATATTATAGTAACTTCAGGTACTGGAGGAGTTGTTACTAGCCTACCTGAAAAGGGACGATGGATGCAAAGTTCCTGTATGAAGCCAGAAGAGATTTTTATTTGGGGGAGGGTTCTTTGAGAGGACCCTGTACATTTTGGATGAGGAGTGCAAGCAGATCAAATGCAGTGAATTCCCCTAGCCTTATTCCTTTCCTCATCCCCTACTTCCTTATCTTGGCCTCCTTCTGGGACTTAGCAATCAATTGGGGCACAAGGTCTGAGTATGTTAGAGAGAAGGATAGAGGAAGATACAAGGGTAGCATGAGGTGTAAGGACTCATGACGTTTTACAGTGGGGGTATTACATGTGTGTTTTAGGTAGAAAGTGGGATAAAAGGATGAGATGAACATTTCTTGAGCATCACCATACGCTAGGGACTTTCTTAGGATTTTATCTTTGGGGTAAGTGTGTTGTTTTCTTGTTACAAATATGGAGGATTTCAATCCAGATACCTTGGTCATGAGTCTCAGCCAGTCCTTGTGATTCTGGTGGTGATGGGTAGTGTTTACCCCATCCCAGAAAGCTCTATTTCAAGGCATTTCCGGGGGACAGGGAACTGTAATAGAACTGCTGTGTACTTTCCTCTTTCATGTCTTTGAACTGTGGGCAAGGAAAAAGAAGAGGAAAAAAACTCAACTTGGCATGAGTGATGTTAAGCAAGATCAAATAAGGTGAAAAGCAAAATAGCATCCAGAAATTTAGTTTTGCTTTTACTCAGAGTTCATGGGCGGTTGCCGAACAAAGTCCTTTTTACTTTCCACAAATGCTTGAGTTCTTCTCCTCTTCTAACAACATGAATGACATTATTTTTTAGTTTTTACTTGCTTATAAACTTAAATATCTTTAAAAATATTTGTTTAATTAATTAAAAATTTTCTATGTGAATGAGTGTATGTCTGTGTTCCACGTTCATGTAGTGCTCAAAGAGGCAGAAGAGGGCATTAGATCCTCCAGAACTAGAGTTACAGGCAGTTGTTAGCTGCCATGTGGGTGCTGGGAATAAAAAACATGGGTCTTCTGGAAGAGTAGTCAGTGTTCTTATTTATAGTATAGAGGCAGAAATCAGCTGAAGAGGGAGAGGAAGGGGACATGCCCTTAAGGCCTATCTGCTGCCTTGAACTCTTCCTGTGTTCCCCTCTTTCTGCTTCCACTTACCAAGAACAGTCTCTGCCACACATCATGTGATGCCAGATATGTAGATCTTTAAAAGACAAAGACCCAATCAAACATGAAGATCAGTTACATCACTGTTGCTACTTTATTTCTTATTAATGTAAAAATTATTATACTAAGTAATGAGTTATTCTTATTTTGTTTCCTGAGACTTTTCATTATCAAAGTATGTGTTAAAAGTAAAAAATACGGCTGGAAAGATGTCTAAGTGGCTAGGAGCACTTGCTGCTCTTGCAGAGGATTCAGGCTTGGTTCTCAGCATCCACATGGTGGCTAACAACAGTCTATAACTCTAGTTTTAGAGCTCCTTCTGATCATCACATTTACTGTACACATGCCTGTCACAGATACACGTGCAGTCAAAACACCATACACATAAAGTAAAAGTAAATAAATCTTTGAAAAAATAAGAAAAGCAATGCTGACACAGGAATTCTAAATAACGTGCTAGGGAGATGGCTCAAGAGAGTAAGAATGCTTGGTGGCAAGCATGGGGACCTGAGTTAAAATTCCCATCACTCTCATTAAAATAACATAAAAATTAACTTAAGATTTGTTTTCTTTGTATATGTTTGCCTGCATGTATATATGTTCATGCCTGGTGCCCTTGAAGATCAGAAGAGGGAATCAGGTCCCCTGGATCTGGAGTTGTAGATGGTTGTGAGTTACTGTAAGAGTACTGGAACAGAGCTTGGATCCTCTATGCGAACGTCAAATAGTAAGCCTCTGAATCTTCTCTCCAACTCCCCCAAAATAAATTTTAAATAAAAAGAAAATACCCTAATACACTTGAAAATAACTTTAAAATTTTATCCTTTTCCTGCTTTTTTCTTATGTATAATTTTTACATAGCTGGAATTATACAACTTTGTATCTTTTGGTTATCTCTATAAGTACTTCCCATGTTACTATATAATCTACAAAATTATTTATAATGGTTTATTGTTTACCTTAACCTTTTTAAAAAACTTGTTAGACTTTCAAAATTATTCATAGTTTTCTCCAGAAAGGACTGGTTGTTTTGTTGAACATACTGCTTTTCTTTATGGCATCTAGTTAAGCCCTCCCTCTGTATGGGTGGAAAGAGATCTGCATTTCCTTAGGGGAACTTAGAGTGGGTGAAGAACTCTGAAGCTGTCAAGGAACACGAGGGGTGGTTGTAGAAGGGTAGCTGGGAAAAGCAAGACTAGCTAAGTTAGTAAGCAGAATGGTTGCTTAAAATGTTAGTGTGAAGTTTTAAGTCTTAGGGAAATTTAACATCATATCATTTACATACAAAATTTGACATAATCTGAGCTATGGTTAAGTTAAAAACATTGTTTTGGGCTAAATTAAATGTGACAGTTCTTAATTAATCTTATATTAAAGTAATGATATTGTCCCCAGTTATCTTATACCCCTTGAATATTAACCTTGGCCTGCTAGTCCCCTGCACTGTGCCTTGGCTGTGGTTTCTTCCACCCTTAGCCATTCCTTCCAGGCTTGGGGAGCCGAGTCACTTTTGTCTGTTCAGGCCTGTAGAAGCTATAACCCAGACAGAAGGGGCTTCTTTAAATGTCTTTTGACTGGCTAGAATTCTCTTAACTAGAATAACAGTCAAATTTCTTTCATTAAGCAGAAACCTCCAAAAAATCAGAGTAGTTTGTTTTTGCATTTCTATAGCCTTATTCTTGGCATAATGCCCATCACATAGCAGATGCTCAGAAAAACATTTGCAGAATGAAATGTCCTGAGACAGTCCTGAAGTGTGTGACTAGTACTACAGTCTCCTCATAGCTCTTCTGCAGCCTAATGTCTTCTTAGTCAGCTATTCCTTATGATAGACTCTCTTGATCTTCTTTGCCCATAATCATTGTTGGCTATTAATCACTGTAGCATACATGGCCAGATTTCCCAGAAGTGGTGTAATTTACCTTAATAATTCAAGTGTGCATTGCTATTTTACTTTGTTGAGAAATCCCTGGCTGCTTATGTCTTTGTATATAAGCTACTGTCAAACCTGGTATTTTACAAATTGCTCGTGTATGTTGCCTCCTTCTACTTTAATATCACTTGGGGGCTTGATGAGCTATTCAGTATCCCATCCTTATGGAAATCCCAAGGAAGGGACATTATGTAATCCTCCCTCCAAATTGGCAATACTTCCCAATTCCATGCTTTTCAGAATTTAGTTACAATGCAGATTCTGATTAAGTCTGAGTATAGCCCGAAATTATACCTCAGTTAACAAATTTTTTCAAAGGTTAACTGATAGTGTGGAGTCTTCTGGATCTTACCCCTGTAGCAGGACTAAACTGCTCCTGAGTGCAAATATATCAATGTTTGGATGGCTGAGAAGTTCCTATCCAAGTCCTCAGAAGATTCTTTCTGATGCTCACTAGATAAAGAATACAAGATGAATGCTATTTCACTAGTTTGGATGATGTCCAATTCTCAGTTCAAGTTCATTTGGAGTCTTTCTTCTAGCAGAACAGCTCTTACATCCTATATATCCAGTATCTTTTCAAGTTGCTTGTCATTTGGACATTTGACAAAGCATTCACATATACTGTTTTGGGTTTTGGAAATATTTTTATATACCAGAAGGTTACCAAAAAGGATAAAAACATTGTTTATGTAGTACTGAGAATTGAATCCAGGATCTTTAACATGCTAGGCAAGCACTCTATCACTGAACTATATCCCTATTCTAAACAGTTTTAAAATACTTGGTTTTAAAGGATGCTGTTACTGATAAAATTCTCTTATAAGAAATCTTAATGCCATTCAGTTTTTTCTATTTTACTGGAATTTGTATAAAATGGATTCATTGTTGAAATAACATTCCTGAACTGAAAAGATACTCATGTAGATGATAGCCTTTGAGATTAGCCAAATGAATTCTTTAGAACATAGGGCAAGAGGTCAGAAGTACTGATGTCCCCTTTTCCCCCAACTTTGAACTCTTTTAGCTTGAGAGAAAAGTGTTTTCTGTTTGCTCTTTGTATAAGGCAGATAACAGTGTATTTAAGACTGTATTTGTGTATGTGTGTGTGTATGTTTGGGGATGGAACAGAGAACCTTGTGTATTATAAGCCATAGGTCTGCTATTGAGTTACATCCCCAGCTCTACCAATAATTTCTTATTATTTCGAAGAATAATTACTATGGCAAGATGCAGACCTATTGATTACATCTACTTATTTTGTACAGTCCATTGTGATTTGATTAATGGATTATCTAATTGCTTTAGAGAATTCTTCATTTTGTTATAATTGCAACTATAATGGAGGTAAATTCCTACATGAGTAAAATTATTTATCTTTTTAAAAAATTATTTATTTTTATTTTATATGCATTGGTGTGTATGTCTGTGTGAAGGTGTCAGATCCCCTGGAACTGGAACTCAGACTGCCATGTGGGTGCTGGGAATTGAACGTGGGGCCTCTGGAAGAGCAGCCAGTGTTCTTAACTGTTGAGCCACCTCTCCAGCCCAAATTATTTATCTTTTTACTTAGGATTTTAAATTGCTACTTTTTTTTTTCAGCTTGTTGGTAGGCACTTGGAATATAGTGAGCAAGTTAGGCTCGTTTCTCTGTGGCTTTGCACCTGGAGTGTAAAAAGCTTTCATGAGCTCATTGAATTGTTTAAGAAATGTGACAGTTTTAACCATCATGGATTAAACTGCTGAAAATGAAAAGGCAAATTTTAGAACATGGTAGATATATCCAAACTCCGTATTGGTACAGCATGATTGTATTTTTGGCATACTACCCAAGGAAGACAGAGGCCTCCTTTGTGGACAAAATGGGAGACATCATTCTGTATTCAGTGCCATGATATAACCAGCTCCTTACAGATTTGAAGTGATACAAGGAATGTCTTTATTTCCTCTCTATTGGACTGGCATTGAGTTTGGAACCACTCATCCATGGATTTGACATTGGATAACACAATTGGAATTAGGTTATCATTCAACAATGATGTAATAATGATTGAAAATGGTTATATGTTTGGGAATATTTTCTAGAATACATTAATTAACTTGTCTAAAAGTGCCTCTGATTTCTTCCAAGAGTCTAAATAATTGCAAAATATATACTCAAAATTAACAATGTTGCAGAACTCTGAAATCCAAAGGAACTTTACAGATATTTAGAATGCTGCATTTCTAGTGCTAAAATGCTGTTGGCCTATTTTTGAACATTTTTCTTTTTTTAAAAACTTTTATTCATTTCACATACCATCCACAATTTCCCCTCCCATTCCTCCTCTTGCTCTCCCCTCCCCCACATATCCCTAACCCACCCCCATCTAATCCTCCAAAAGGGTAAGGCCTCCCATGCAGAGTTTACAAAGCCTGGTACATTTAGTTGAGGCAGGACCAAGCGCCTTCCCTTTGCATCAAGGCTGAGCAAGGCATCCCTTAATGATGGAGAATATCTAGGCATAGACTAAGGGGGGCATGGGGAGATAATATAAAGGTGGGACTGGTAGGGAACTGGAGACATAGTTCAGTGGTTAAGAGTAAGAGCACTGCTCCTGCAGAAGACTTAAATTTGGTTCACAGCACCCACATTGGGCAGGTCACAACCACCTGAAACTGCAGCTCCAGGACATCTGTCTTAGTTAGTGTTCTATTGCTGTGAAGAAACACCATGATCACAGTAACTCTAATAAAGGAAAACATTTAATTTTGGGGGCTTGCTTACAATTCAGAGATTTAGTCCGTTGTCGTCATGGTGGGAAGCATGGCTGCATACAGGCAGACATGGTGCTGAAGAAATAACTGAGAGTTCTACATCTAGATCGGAAGGCAGCTGGAAGAGAGAGTGACAGTGGTCCTGGCTTGAATATCTGAAACCTCAAAGCCTGTCCCCAGTGACACACTTCCTCCAACAAAGCCAACTACCCCAACAAGGCCAAACCTCCTAATAGTGCTACTCCCTATGAGTCTATGAGGACCATTTTCATTCAAACCACCACAACATTGGACATCTTCTTTTGTGCACCTCACAGCTTTGCTTTGTACACCTACATACACATAATTTAAAAAATACATATTTAAAACAAAACAACAATGACCAAACAGGACTGGAGTACCGATGACAAATTGTGCCTATGTCAGAATAATTTTTCCAGATACTGTTCTAGCCTGCTAAGACTAGTCTTTTGTAGGCTAATTTCTGCCTATAACCATGTGTATGTTGTTCTTCCAGCAAATGTTGGCAGTAAGTCTTTTTTTATGTCTTATAAATTGTAGTTAGCGTATAGTTTAAACTGTGTGCTTGCTTAAAAAAAATTGAACAAATATGCTCCATTCACTTTAAAGAGATGATGGTACTGGGTAAAAGTTACCACCATCCTGAAGATTTCAAGACCATGATTAAGAGACTCTAAAGTTAGACTCAAATGAAAAAAAAAAAGTGTTTGCTTTGCTCTACATTTGAATTTAAATGTTGTTGTTGCTAGGTTTAGTTATTCACAAGCACCCATCTCCCAGGTTGTTTCATGGCTTCATGTTGACTTACCCTAGGAGGCATGATTCTGGGAAGAGAGAAAGAAAACACCCAAGATGGAAGCCAGAGCATCTCTATAACCTGGTTTGGGAAGTGACATTCCACCACATCTGGTGTATTTGTTAGAAGTGAGTCAGTAAGCCTGGCCCACATTGCGTCAGAGGTTACATAAGAGCATGAATGCCAGGAGGCAGAGATCATTAGGGACCATCTCAAAATCTGCCGAACAGAGAGTGAGACATAAGGAAATGTAACATGTCACTTCTGTGAAGGAAAGAACTGATTGAGAGTATCTTTTTTTCCTCTTTATATTTTTATTGTTTTTATTGAGCTATATATTTTTATCCACTCCTCTTCCTTCCTCTCCCCTCCCTTTCTACCCTCTCCCATGGTTCCCATTCTTCCAATTTACTCAGGAGAGCTTGTCTTTTTCTACTTCCCATGTAGATTAGATCCATGTATGTCTCTCTCAGGGTCCTCATTGTTGTCTAGGTTCTCTGGGATTGTGGATTGTAGGCTGTTTTTTCTTTGTTTTATGTCTAAAAGCCACTTATGAATGAGTACATGTGATATTTGTCTTTCTGGTCCTGGGTTACCTCACTCAATATGATGTTTTCTAGATCCATCCATTTGCCTGCAAATTCAAGATCTGACAAATTATCTAAGCCATTTTTCAGGCTGCACTATTATTAGATAGCAAGCTAACTTTCATTTGCGAGTGTAGGTGACAGGTTTTCCAGACAAATAACAAGAAATTTAGCATGTACTGATCATTATTAAACCCCTAAAGTAGCAATTTCCTAAATGAATGCAAAAGGAAGGAATGGGCTACAAGATGCCATTTTACAGCCTGTCACATTGACAACAGCTGTCTCTTTAAATGTGTTCAATTATAAGTGGCTAATTTGGGGTAATGGAAATTATTGCTTTTTTTGGTCTTTTTATGCATTTTTAATTTAAAGGACTTTACAAATGTAAAGAAAGTACATTGTAAACAGTGACTATTATTCTGATGCTTTTGCAATTTTCTTTGGTTTTTTGTTTTGTTTTGTTTTGTTTTGTTTTGTTTTTCAAGACAGGGTTTCTCTGTGGTTTTGGAGCCTGTCCTGGAACTAGCTCTTGTAGACCAGGCTGGCCTCGAACTCACAGAGATCCGCCTGCCTCTGCCTCCCGAGTGCTGGGATTAAAGGCGTGCGCCACCACCGCCCGGCTGCAATTTTTTTTTTTTAACATGTGTCAATGTAAGGACTCTATTAGCCAATACTTACAACTTGTACCAACAGTTAACACTGATGAGTTTTTACTCTGCGGTAGGTAGACTGCTATGCATTTATAAGTATTCCCTTTCCTAGCTCTCAGCAATTCTATAAGATAGGCCTCATTGCCATCTCTGTTCTGCAAATGAAAAAACTCACATTGTAAAAGTTCCATAACTTTCTGATGGTGGCACTGGCTATAGAAAGGAAACGAAGCAGGTGATTCTAGCTATTGGGCAGCACCACCAGAACAAGATGAGGACAGACTTTACCCTGGATCTCGTACACCCAACTGCAAAATTATTTCTGTCTGTTTTGATGACTTTATTTTGATAGGATTATTGAAGTGGTGCTAAGTTAACCCAGGATTCCCTGAAAAATACTTTGATGATGATTTCTTACTAAACTTAGTATCATCTTGTTAGTGGTTTAGTTCCTCTCTTTTACTATTTAAATGAGGAAACCAAGGCTCAGGCATATTAGCCGACTTGTCTGTAGTCATGCAGCAACCTTTTAAAGCCGGTGACAGCAACACCGGGGAGTCAAGGTGTCCTGATGCTAATGTTAGCATCATTTCTTTAAAATCTGAGTATTTACTTCAAAAAAAGATCAAGATTTTATTAGAATAGCTTAGAAAATTAACATTCTCCTCATTCTGTATGCTGGGATTCATAACAAGCCAATTTTATTTATTTATTTTTCTTTTGTTGTTCTTTTGAGACAGAGTCTCGCTATATAGCTCTGGCTATCCTGGAACTCACCATATACATCAGGTTGGCCTGAAACTCACAGATATCTGCCTGCCTCACCTTCGAGTGCTGGAACTAATAGCGGTGCCCACCACCATGCTTGACTACTTAGTTTTAAGTACTTTAAAATTTTGACTATAATTTCTGAGGAAACTATATCTTTAACTTCTATAAGAAAATACAAAGTACTTCTAGATACCATTAGGGAAAACTATATTTACATATATTTCAATAATGTTTAATTATATATAATATTCAGGCAAAAAACTTTATAGAAAGTGGAACATCTAAAAGACATTGCATGATTGAGTTCTTACATTCTCTGTACATGTACATGTTCAGATAACTGATGATGTCATGTTTCATATGTGAATTTCTCATTTTCAGTTCCCTGCATCACAACCTTATAATTCAAAGAATGACTAAATATTTTTAAACAAATTGGTAAGTTTTTACCTCACAAGAAACTAAAAGTGGAAGAGTTATGGAAAGATTGAGTTAAAGTTTTTTTTCATTCACATAAATGTGTGTCCCAGTGCTGTTTTTCAAAGAAAAACCACTAATAGCTTAATTGTGGCATTGAAAAAACAAAGCACAGTCACCTGACTCTAGTCATTTGGTAAGAAATGTGGGGGTACAATCATTTAAAAAATACTTCTTGAATTTCTTCTTTCTTATTTGGGGAGCACAGTGAACTTTATTGGTAGTATATGCAAGAGTGGGACTCCCTAAGCCCTTCCTCTTCTTCTGAGGGTCTGAAATAGAGATTGTGAAGGGAAATGTTCAGTGTGTTGGTGGCTGAGTTGGGGCAGCCTGAGTTGACGGGAATTACTAGCATTTGGGAGCCTCTCTTTCTCTCCCGTTCTTTCTGGGATGAGTAGTCCAGGGCTTCTTATTCTTTCAAGAGCATGTGATGATGAGGTTTCACCACCCTGTTGCTGTAGCCAAATTCATTGACACCAGGAATTGAGCTTGACAAAAGTGGTCTTTGAAGGCAGTGCCAGCTCCAGCATCAAGCATCAAAAATAGAAGAGCAAATGACATTATTATAATCACAGGAGACAAGACAATCTGATCCTCATTGTAGCCCAGAATGCTCTTTAGGGGGTTCTCTGATGTTTGCTTACCACCTTCTCGTTATTATCATATTTGGCTACTTTCTCCAGGTTGTGAGTCAGATCCATAGTGGACGCACCAATGAACTTCCCTTTTATCTCTGGATTAATTCAGAATTCAGAGTCAGTGAATGTTAGGATGGTGTTCTCTTTTTTTTGGGGGGGGGTGTTCAAGACAGGGTTTCTCTGTAGCTTTGGAGCCTGTCCTGGAACTTGTTCTGTAGACCAGGCTGGCTTTGAACTCACAGAGATCCACCTGTCTCTGCCTCCCAAGTGCTGGGATCAAAGGTGTGTGGCACCACTGCCCAAGGCTATTATATCACAGTTTCTCAGAAGATACACTCAGTCTTCTGGGTGATGGTAATGGCATGGACTGTGGTCATGAGTTCTTCAATGATGAAAGTTGTTTATTGATGATCTTGACCCTTGGGGGATGTAGTTGAACTTTTTTATTGGACATTCTTTGGGACCTTCAGCTCCCCAATAATGACATGGAGACTTCTTATTAATTGTAAAATCTTGGCCTTAGCTTAGTTTTTTCCAAATAGCTCTTAAGATTTAAATTAATCCATTTATATTAATCTACATTCTGCCACATGACTAGTTACCTCTCCTCCATATTGTATGTCTTATTTCCTCAATGTCTCACTGGTGTTTCCTGCATGTATGTATAGATTCATTCCTGTTAGTTCCTCATTCTACCCAGAAGTCCCATCTGTTCTTTCCTGCATAGCTATTGGCCGTTCAGCTCTTTATTAAACCAATCAGGTGTCTTAGCAGGTAAAATAGTGACACATCTTCACACAATGTGATAAAATATCCTGCAGTGGGGGGTACACAGCTGGTGGCACAAGAGACAATGCTGACAATCTGGGGTAAGTTTTCATACTTCGTGTGGTTCACACCTATCACAAACAAGAGGGTATCAGCAGAAGAGGCAGAGATGATGATCATTTTGGCTCCATTTTTAAAGCGGGTTCCATCTATTT
This sequence comes from Microtus oregoni, assembly GCF_018167655.1. Classification (NCBI taxonomy): domain Eukaryota; kingdom Metazoa; phylum Chordata; class Mammalia; order Rodentia; family Cricetidae; genus Microtus; species Microtus oregoni. The sequence goes on from NW_024543079.1 coordinate 9,039,829, forward strand.
GCTGATAGTGAAAACACCAGCAGGTCCCAGAACATACTCAGTGCCAGTATCACCCATTTGATGTTAGTGGGATCTCTCTCCTGGAAGATGGAGATGGCCTTTTCATTGATGACAAGTTTCCTATGTGGAAATTGTGTTTTGTAGAATCATACTAGAACTTCTAGACCATGTCATTGAGGTCAGTAAATGGGTCACCGATGATAACAATGTCCATTTTGCCAGAGCTGATGGCAGCCCGAGAGATCTGTGCTCATCAAGTCAAATTTATTTACTCTGACCCTCACCGTCGTGTCTTAGGAATGAGACTAGCACTGAGTGAGAAAATATGGCTGTTCCTGGAAGGGGAAGGATCAGAGAACCATTTTCTTTTCTTTGACAAGGCCTCATGTAGCCTAGCCCGTTCTCACCTGGCGTTTGCAATGCTGAGGGTCAAACTTAAGGCTTCATGCATGCTGGGAAAACACTCTACCAACTGAGTTACAGCGCTAGCTCCACTTCTGGAAATTTCTTGGCCCATGGATCACTAGAGTGTAATAATGCTCAGAATATAATTCACTTCTACCCATTCTCTAAGGGAAAAGGAGTCCAACATGCTGGATGGATGCCCTTTATATAGCTAAAAAGGTTTATAATGAATACGTTATTTTTTTTATTTTATTTTATTTTTTTTATTGAGAAAAGGAGAAAAAAAAACAAGTTTCCACCTCCTCCCAGCCTCCCATTTCCCTCCCCCTCCTCCCCCCCTACGCCCCCTCCCCCCACTCCTTTCCCCCTCCCTCTCCAGTCCAAAGAGCAGTCAGGGTTTTCTGCCCTGTGGTAAGACCTAGGACCTCCCACCTCCGTCCATATCTAGGAAGGTGAACATCCAAACTGGCTAGGCTCCCACAAAGCCATCATATTACGTAGGATCAAACCGCCGTGCCATTGTCCTTTGCGTCTCATCAGCCCTCATAGTTCGCCATGTTCAGAGAGTCCAGTTTTATCCCATGCTTTTTCAGTCAGTCCAGCTGGTCTTGGTGAGCTCTCAATAGATCAGCTCCACTGTCTCAGTGGGTGGGTGCACCCCTCGTGGTCCCGACTTCTTTGCTCATGTTCTCCCTCCTTCTGCTCCTCATTGGGACTTTGGGAGCTCAGTCCAGTGCTCCAGTGTGGGTCTCTGTCTCTATCTCCATCCATCACCAGATGAAGGTTCTATGATGATATGCAAGATATTTGTCAGTATTGCTCAAGGATAGGGTCATTTCAGGTTCCCTATTCTCAACTGCCCAAGGAACTAACTGGGGACCTCAGCTTGGGCACCTGGGAGCCCCTCTAGGGTCAGGTCTCTTGCCAACCCTAAAGTGGTTCCCTTAACTAAGAATTGTGGTTCCGTGCTCCCCTGTCCAACCTTCCTTTATCCCAATCCTCCTGCTTTCCCAAGGCCCGACCTCCTTCCCTTCTAACTTTTCTCTCCCCATCTCCCCTTACCCCCAACCCACCCCACCCCCAAGATCCCAATTTTCTCCCCGGCAATTTTGTCTACTTCCCTTAGCCAAGAGGATAACTATATGTTTTTCCTTGGGTTCCCCTTCTTACTTAGCTTCTTTAGATTCACCTATTGTAGACTCCGTGACCCTTATTTATGGCTAGAAACCAATTATGAGTGAGTACATCCCATGTTCATCTTTTTGGGTCTGGGATACCTCACTCAGGATAGTGTTTTCTATTTCCATCCATTATTAATGACATCTCAGGAAGGTTATTTTTGCAAAGTTTTAAAACATTTGGCACATTTGGCACAGAAAAATTTGGGAGTAAAGGGGGAAATGAAGTAGGACTAGCCTTTCATCTCCTCAGCTTTTTTCCATCTGTATTGGACAGTAATGAGGTGATCATAGGAAGGAAAGGTATAACCAGTGTTTATTGTTATGTGTGTCTTCCATGGAAAAGGACAGTAGACAGGGCCTTTGGCTTCAAGTAATGTACAGTTGATATGAATGAGAAGAGTTAAGAGGAAATTACAGGTCAGCATACCAGATTTCCCCTGAGTGGCAAAAACAAATCAACAGGACAACCAAACTAGTGTTTCGAGAGGAGAAGCAGAGGTAATTAGGGAATGTTTGGAGACAGAAGTGCCTGAGCTCAAGCCTAAAGGACCAGTAAGAGCGAACCACATCGAGGGAGAAGTGAGAGTTTATATAGAGGAAGCAGTGTGCCTAGAACTTAGGGGAAAACATGTGGAGGACCCTGAGGAATCTGGCAAGAACTTGCTGTGCAGGTTGGAGGTAGGTGGGTGGAGCTAGAGCTTGGTGTTGATTAAATTGGTGGACTATGAGGCTGGAAAGGGTGGGGAGTAGTCTGGATTCAGATGGTAGCATTCATATATTTGATGCTGTGGTTGTGAGGAAGGGAGCCTGAACACTATGTAGCAAGAAAACAACTGACCAGATTTCCATCAGGAAATATCAAGCCTACACACACCCTTAATCAGGAGTCTGAAGATGGAAGATTTCTAGTTTCAGGTCATCCTGGGCTGCATAGTCAGATTGATGCAAAATCCCAAAAACTAGAAGAAGAGACAGAGGGAGAAAGAGAGGAAAGAAGTCCAGAGCAGTGTAGAGAGTGGAATGCAGAGAGCGTGGAGACTGGAGTCTTGGTGAGAAGGGCTGTGTCTTTGAACAGATATAACTGAATAGCCAGCATATTAATAAAAATCTCAGGAAGGGAAACTAATGGGTATTGAGTACCTGTGGGAATGGAAAGACGTAGATTCTGTTATTGCTTATACACTGAGGTGGGCAGTGGAGGAAAGGGCAATCAGTTCTGAAGGAGAGGATAATTCTGGTTTAGGACAAGCAGAGCTTTGGAGGAAATGGATTATCTAAGAGCTAATATTCAGTGTTCAGCTAGCTGGCCAATGGTGAAAAGAAGCCGGCTTTGGGAATTTCTAGCATTTAAGGTGAGACCCGAAGCAATTAGAACAGCATAGATGAGCACAGAACAGTTAGTGGCTTGAGAGTAGTAGAGTCTAGTGTAGCATGCTTCTTGGTACCTTATAAATACCAGATGCAGTAAGCACTTAATTTATTTAATCATAGCTGTATTTTTTTTTATTGAGAAAAGGAGAAAAAAAAAAACAAGTTTCCACCTCCTCCCAGCCTCCCATTTCCCTCCCCCTCCTCCCACCCTTCTCCCCCTCCCCTCACTCCTCTCCCCCTCCCTCTCCAATCCAAAGAGCAGTCAGGGTTCCCTGCCCTGTGGTAAGTCCTAGGTCCTCCCACCTCCGTCCATTTCTAGGAAGGTGAACATCCAAACTGGCTAGGCTCCCACAAAGCCAGCACATTAAGTAGGATCAAAACCCTGTGCCATTGTCCTTGGCTTCTCATCAGCCCTCATTGTTCGCCATGCTCAGAGAGTCCAGTTTTATCCCATGCTTTTTCAGTCACAGTCCAGCTGGCCTTGGTGAGCTCCCAATAGATCAGCTCCACTGTCTCAGTGGGTGGGTGCACCCCTCGTGGTCCCGACTTCTTTGCTCATGTTCTCCCTCCTTCTGCTCCTCATTGGGACTTTGGGAGCTCAGTCCAGTGCTCCAGTGTGGGTCTCTGTCTCTATCTCCATCCATCACCAGATGAAGGTTCTCATAGCTGTATTTTTAAGAAGTCATTATGCAGTAAGCATTTTATATTTTGTAGTTGAAACATACAATTTTTATTGCTATAGGAAGACTAAATTGTATTATATATATATTAAAATTATGCATATAATTCACAGACATATGCTTAATATATTCAAAAATACATATGTGTGTAGAGAGTAAAAAGCTGTCCACTTGGACCTTTCTTCTAGTCCTTTGTCTCCCTGAAGTCCTTTAAGATGATTTTCTGTTTGCTATTGATAAGAGAAGCTGAGTAAACTGTAATTTAGAAATTGGAGATGGTGATTCTTTTTTTAAATTGATTTTTATTGAGCACTGCTTGCTCTCCTCTCTCCTTCAGCCCTCCCCTCAAGGTCCCCATGCTCCCAATTTACTAAGGAGATCTTGTTTTTTTCTACTTCCCATGTAGATTAGATCTATGTATGTCTCTCTTGGTGTACTTATTGTTGCCTAACTTCTCTGGGATTGTTGTTTGTGGGCTGGTTTTCTTTGCTTTATGTTTAAAAACCATTTATGGGTGAGTACATATGATACTTATATTTTTTGATAGTTATCTTTCTGTGTCTGGGTTACCGCACTCAAAATGATGTTTTCTAGATCTATCCATTTTCCTGCAAAATTCAAGATGTTGTTATTTTTTTCTGCTGTGTAGTATTCCATTGTGTAAATGTACCATATTTTTCTTATCCATTCTTTGGTCGAGGGGAGTTGTTTCTAGGTTCTGGCTATGACAAACAAAGCTGCTATGAACATAGTTGAACACATGTTTTTGTGGCACGATTGAGCACCCTTTGGATATATACCCAAAAGTGGTATTACTGGGTCTTGAGGAAGGTTGTTTCCTAATTTTCTGAGAAATAGCCACACTGACATCCAAAGGGGTTGTACCAGCTTGCATTTCCATCAGCAATTCAGAAGTATTCCCTTTTCCCTAAAACCTCTCCAGCATAAGTTGTCATCAGTATTTTTTGATCTTGGCCATTCTTATAGGTGTAAGATGGAATCTCAGAGTTGTTTTGACTTGCATTTCTCTGATGGCTAAGGATGTTGAACATTTCCTTAAGTGATGGAGGAAGGTCATTGACTAATAAAGGAACTGCCTTGGCCCATTTTATTGGTTAGAACATAGGTAGGTGGAGTAAACAGAACAGAATGCTGGGAGGAAGAGGAAGTGAGCTCAGACTCCACAGCTCTCCTCTCGGGAGCAGACGCCTCAGAGAGACGCCATGCTCCCCGCTCCCAGGAAGATGCACGCGATGAAGCTCTGACCCAGGATGGACATAGGCTAGAATCTTCCTGGTAAGACCGGTGCTACACAGATGATAAGAAATGGGCTGGGCTAGTCCAGGTGCGAGAGTTAGCCTAGAAGAGGCTAGATGGAAATGGGCCAAGCAGTGTTTAAATGAATACAGTTTGTGTGTTGTTATTTCGGGCATAAGCTAGCCAAGCAGGCGGCCGGGGTGCTGGGAACGCAGCCCCGCCACTCTTATTTCAACACTTAAGTGTCTTTCAGCCATTTTAGATTCCTCTGTTGAGAGTTCTCAGTTTAGGTCTCTACTCCATATTTATTGGATTATTTGTTCTTTTGATGACCAATTTCTTGAGTTCTTTGTATATTTTGGAGATCAGACCTCTGTCTGATGTGAGATTGGTGAAGATCTTTTCCCATTCTGTAGGCTGTCTTGTTGACGGTGTCCTTTGCTTTACAGAAGCTTTTCTGTTTCAGGAGGTCCCATTTATTAATTGTTTCTCTCAGTGTCTGTGCTGCTGGGGTTATATTTAGGAAGTAGTATCCTGTGCCAATGTGTTCAAGTGTACTTCCCACTTTCTCTTCTATAAGGTTCAGAGTGGCTGACTTTATGTTGAGGTCTTTGATCCATTTGGACTTGAGTTTTGTGCATGGTGATAGATATGGGTCTATTTTCATTCTTTTACATGTTGATATCCAGTTATGCCAGCATCATTTGTTAAATATGCTTTCTTTTTTCCATTTGATATTTTTTACTTTTTTGTCAAAAATCAAGTGTTCGAAGGTGTGTGGATTAATATCCGAGCCTTCGATTTAGTTCTGTTGGTCCTGCTGTCTGTTCTTATACCTATACTAGGCTGTTTTAAGTACTGTAGCTCTGCAGTAGAGTTTGAAGTCAGGACTTGTGATGCCTCTAGAAGTTTGGTTGTTTTTTTTTTTTTTTTTTTTTTTTATTGTACAGGATTGTTTTGGCTATCCTGGGCTTTTTTTGCTTTTTCATATAAAGTGCAGTACTGTTTTTTTGAGGTCTGTGAAGAATTTTGCTGGACATTGCATTGAGTCTGTAGATTGCTTTTGGTAAGATTGCCATTTTTACTATGTTAATTCTACCTATCCAAGAGCATGGGAGATCTTTTCACTTTCTGGTGTCTTCTTTAATTTCTTTCTTCAAAGATTTAAAGTTCTTGTCATACAAGTCTTCCACTTGTTTGGTTAGAGTTACTCTGAGATAATTTTATGCTATTTTTTTTTTTAGTTAATCATGTATCCTGCTACATTACTGAAAGTGTTTATGAGTTGTAGAAGTTCCTTGGTAGAATTTTTGGGCTTATGTAAACTATCATATCATCAGTAAACAGTGAGAGTTTGACTTCTTTTCTGATTTGTATCCCCTTGATTTACTTTTGTATCTTATTGCTCTAGCTAGGACCTCAAGAACTATATTGAATAGATATGGGGAGAGTGGACAACCTTGTCTTGTTCCTGATTTCAGTGGGATTGCTGGGAGTTTCTCTTCATTTAGTTTGATGTTGGCTGTTGGCTTGCTGTATATTGCCTTTATTATGTTTAGGTATGTTCTTTGTATCCCTGCTCTCTCCAAGACCTTTATTATGAAGGGATGTTGTATTTTGTCAAAAGCTTTTTCAGCATCTAATGAGATGATCATGTGGTTTTTATTTTTCAGTTTCTTTATATAGTCAATTACATTGACAGATTTTTGTATGTTGAACCATCCCTGCATCTCTGGGATTAAGCCGACTTGATCATGGTGGATTATGGTTCTGATGTGTTCTTGGATTCAGTTTGCCAGTATTTTATTTAGTATTTTTGCATCAATGATCATGAGTGAAATTGGTCTGTAATTCTCTTTCTTAGTAATGTCTTTCTGTGGTTTGGGTATCAGGGTAATTGTAGCCTCATAAAAAGAGTTTGGCAATGTTCCTTCTGTTTCTATTGTGTGGAAAAATTTGAGGAGTATTGGTATTAGTTCTTCTTTGAAAATCTTGTAGAATTCTGAGCTGAAACCATCTGGTCCTGGGCTTTTTTTGGTTGGGGGACTTTTAATGACTGTTTCTATATCTTCAGCAGTTATAGGTCTGTTTAATTTGCTTATCTGGTCTTGATTTAATTTTGGTAAATGATATTTATTCAAAAAGTTGTCCATTTCCTTTACGTTTTCCAATTTTGTGGAGTACAGGTTTTCGAAATATGATCTGATGATTCTCTGGATATCCCCCATTTCTGTTGTCATGTCCCCCTTTTCTTTTCTGATTTTGTTAATTTGGATATTCTCTCTCTGCCTTTTGGTTAGTTTGGATAAAGGTTTGTCTATTTTGTTGATTTTCTCGAAGAACCAAATCTTTGTCTTGTTGATTCTTTGTATTGTTTTCTTTGTTTCTATTTTATTGATTTCAGCTCTCAATTTATTTCCTGCCATCTAGTTCTCTTAGGTGAGTTTGCTTCTTTTTATTCTAAAGTTTTCAAATGTTCTGTTAATTCACTAGTGTAGGATTTTTCCAGCTTCTTTATGTAGGCATTTAGTGCTATGAACTTTCCTCTTAACACTGCTTTCATTGTTTCCCATAAATTTGGTTATGTTGTGTGGTCATTTTCATTGAATTTTAGGAATTCTTTAATTTCTCCCTTTATTTATTCCTTGACTCATTGATGATTCAAGTGAGCATTGTTTAATTTCCATGTGTTTGTGGGCTTTCTGGAATTGGTATTGATGTTGACTTATAGTTTTAAACCGTGGTGATCTGATAAGATACACTGGGTTATTCCATTTTTTTTGTATTTGTTGAGGTTTGTTTTGTTACGGAGTATGTGGGTAATTTTTGAGAAGGTTCCATGAGGTGCTAAGAAGGTATATTTTCTTCTGTTTGGATGGAATATTCTATAGATGTCTGTTAAGTCCATTTGAGTCAAAACATCTGTTAGTTCCCTTATTTCTCTGTTCATTTTTTGTCCATTTAACTTGTCCAGTGGTGAGAGGGGAATGTTGAAGTGTCCCGCTATTAGTGTGTGGGGTTTAATGTATGATTTAAGCTTTAGAAGTATTTATTTTACATATGAGGGTGCCCTTGTATTTGGGGCATAAATGTTCAGTATTGAGATTTCCTCTTGATGGATTTTTCCTGTGACTAATATGAAATGTCCTCCTTCGTCTCTTTTGATTGATTTTAGTTTGAAGTCTATTTTCTTAGATATTAGAATAGCTACACCCGCTTGTTTGTTAGGTCCATATGATTGGAATATTTTTTTTCAACCCTTTACTCTGAGACGATGTTTGTCTTTGAGGTTGAAATGTATTTCTTGTATGCAGAAGAAGGATGGATTCTGTTTTTGTATCCAATCTGTTAGCCTGTGCCTTTTAATAGGTGAGTTAAGTTTATTTATATTAAGGGATATTAATGACCATCGATTGCTTTCTCCTATTAATTTAGTTTTCATTGTTGGTGATGTTAATTTGTGCATTTTTTCCTTTGGGGTTTGCTGCTAATGAGATCATCAATTGTCTGTGTTTTTGTTGGTGTAGCCAACTTCCTTGAGTTGGAGTTTTCTTTCTAGTATTTTGTGTAGGTCTGGGTTTGTGGTTGTGTAGGTCTTGGTTAAATCTGGTTTTGTGATAGAATGTCTTGTTTTGTCCTTCTATGGTGATTGAAAGTTTTGCTGGGTATAGTAGTCTGGGCTGGCATCTGAGGTCTCTTAATATCTGCATAACGTTTGACCACGACTTTCCGGCTTTCATTGTCTCCAATGAGAAGTCAGGTGTAATTCTGATAGGTCTGCCTTTATGTGTTACTTGGCATTTTTTTTCTTTGCAGCTCTTAATATTCTTTCTTTACTCTGTATGTTTAGTGTTTTGGTTATTATGTGGCAAGGGGACTTTTTTTTGGATCCAGTCTATTGGTGTTCTGTAAGCTTCTTATATTTTCATAGGCATATCTTTCTTTAGGGTGGGAAAATTTTCTTCTATGATTTTGTTAAGTATATTTTTCTGTGCTTTTGAGTTGAATTTCTTCTTCTTCTATACCTATTATTCTTAGGTCTGGTCTTTTCATGGTGTTCCATATTTCCTGGATATTTTGGGTTAAGCTTTTGTTAGATTTAATGTTTTCTTTAACTGATGAGTCTATTTTCTCTATTGTATCTTCAGTGCTTGAGATTCTCTCTTCCATCTTTTGTATTCTGCTGTTCATGCTTGCAAATTGTTCCTGATTGTTTTCTCATGATTTCTGTTTCTATAATTCCCTCATTTCCTCTTTAAGAGTATCAAACATTCTCCTGAAATTTTTTTAGGTCATTTTCTTCTACTTCATTTTTATTTGGTGTTGTGTTGCTGTTTGTGGTGTTGTGTGTGTTCTTACCTCTTCTACTCATCTTTTTTTCTAATAGGTGTGGTTGGGGTTGTCTGAGATTCTGTTGATTAATCTTCTAGGTGCCAGTGAATCCAAAGCTCAGATGGTTGTTCCTCATGGTACAGTCAGTGCCATGGTGCTATTTACCTTGTTGGTCATTCTGTGTTCCTGGAGATTGCTCAGTGCTCCTGGACTTTGCTCCACTACCTTGGAGTTTACTGTCTCAGGCCTACTTTGGCCTAGGTTACCGGCTTTGATCTGTTTCTGTAAATCCTGGTCTTGTCCCCTCCTGCAGAAGTCCCTGGCTTGGTGTTTGGTCCTGCAAAGGTCTCTGGCTCCCATCTACTTTATCAGGCTCCCAGACTTGGGTGCACCCCGTCCTGCAGAGGATTTGGCTCAGGCTTACTCCCTCAGAGGTCCCAGACTCACGCTTGGACCTGCAGATGTTTCTGGTTCCTTCCTTTTCCCTTTGATGTCCCAGACCAATGCCTGAACACACAGATGTCCTGACTCAGGCCTACACCCTCTGAAGTCCCAGACTCATGCCTAGACCGGCAGAGATGTCTGGTTCCTGCCTACTCCCTTGAAGGTCCCAGATTCACGCCCAGACTGGCAGAGGTCCTGGTCCAGGCCTAGTTCCTCAGAGGTCCTAGATTCATGCCCAGACCCACAGGGGTCCTGGCTTAGTTCTATTCCCTTGAAGGTCCCAGATTCGTGTTTGGACCCTCACGGTCTCTGGCTCTGGCTCACTCTCTCAGCTCTCAGCCGTTACTCCCCTGTGCCTGTTCCACTGGAATTCACTGTCTCAGGTCTGCTCTTAATCCTGGTCCACTAATGTCCCTGGACTGGATCAGCTCCTGCTCCCATGGATCTTCAAGATTGTGATTCTTCATGCTTGCCTTCGGCTCATAGATATGTTTTGTTAGTGTTCATTGACTAGTCTTCCTGGAAGAGGTGCTTACCTTTGCCCTTTGTGATGAGCAGTCTTGATGTTATAGGACATCCAGCTTTGCAGTGGAGAGCTGAAGCCCTGCATTATGAACTCTGGGGATCTCTACAGAACTGGACAGATGCAGAGGAGAGATGTGCCATTTCAATGATACAGAAAACCAATGGTGTGTGAGTGTATGTAGACACTTACCTGCACAACCAGATGGAACATCTAGGTGTTGTGATGTTTCTTTGAGGTACATTTACATTTTAGTATACTCACACCAACTTCTAGAGTTAAGAGTAATCTTTAGGTAATATTAATGAATAGTAGCCATGTTGATGGAGCGGCAGGCTGCTTCCCGGCACCCGGCTAGCTTTACCCAAAATAATTACATGGAAACTGTGTTCTTTTAAACACTGCCTGGCCCATTAGTTATAACCTCTTATTGGCTAGCTCTTACATATTGATCTAACCCATTTTTAATATTCTGTGTAGCTCCACGAGCTGGCTTGCCAGGAAAGATCTTAACCTGCGTCTGTCTGGAGTGGGAGAATCATGGCGAGTGCCTGACTCGGCTTCTTTCTCCCAGCATTCTGTTCTGTCTACTCCGCCTACCTAATTTTCTGTCCTATTAAAGGGCCAAGGCAGTTTCTTTATTTAACCAATGAAATCAACACAAAACAGATGACTCTCCTCCATCAGTAGCCATGCGTCATTGCCAATTGTATTAAATGTCTCCACTAGTCCTGCTTTACTGTATGTAATGGACTTAGGGTTCTAGGGTATATCTGATCTATGACCCTCATTAGAGGTATTAAAAGCTTAGTAGACATCTGGGGCATTACTCTTAGTGTCAAATGTACATAAAAATATGGGTTGAGGAAGATTGCCACTTGATAGGAAGGGTGAGATAAATCATATGATTGCCTTTGGTATATTTGCAGGATCTAGAAAAATTAATCCTGAACAAAAGAACTGTGAAGTTTCTGAACATTTCTTTGATGTCTTCAGAACTGACCTGTGATCTCCATTTTTGTAGAACAGAATTGTCCTGGTTTTAGTAATTAAAGCCACAAAGTTGAGATCTATCCTTAAACACTGTTCCTTATGTGCAGCCCACCAGAAGCCTGTTGATCCCTCCTGTTTCCGGCACACGGAGAACCTTCTCCATTGCCAGCAGCCTACTGTGGCACTAATGCAGACTTCTGCAATAGCCATCTGCTTTCTCTTTCTACTCATATTCCGGCCTCCACTCTTATCCATTTGACACTTCAGCCAGAGTGGTCTTTTTGAAAACCTAAGCCAACTATGTTACTATTTTCTTCCCTTCTCTCTTATTTGAACCCAAATCCATGTTCTCTTTATTTCCATCTCCTGTACCCCAGGCTGGCTTTGAACTCATCATGTAGCCAAGAAAAACCTTCAGTTTCTGATATTTCTGCATCAATCTCCAATGCTATTATTACAGGCATGCATCATCATGTCCAGTTTTATGTGGCCCTGGGTATCAAATCTAGGACTTTGTGCATGCTAAGCAAGCACTGTACCAACTGAGCATATAGCCCTCACTTTTTAATCTACTCTTTTTCTTAGTGTTTGATTATTAGTTTGGTTCTATTAACATTTATAAATGAGGATATAGGTTAGCAATTTTCTTTTATTTTTGGGTAAATACAGTCTTAGGAGTCCTTTCTTTTTGCTTAAGATTGAGGTTTTTTTCTACATGATCTTGATTGCTTTTTATTTTTTTATGCCTTTAGTCAACACTCTGTTTTGATAACTTTTCCCTGTTATACTGTGCTATTCTATCATCCTTTTACATTTTATAATATCTGTTCTTATAATAACTAGTATGTTACATGGGGCATTTTAAGATATGGAAGAGGGTCCTGGAGAGAGAGAGTTCAGCTGATAAAGTGCTTGCTGTGCAGCATGAGTTTAGAGCCCTATAAACTACGTAGAAAGTTTGGGACTGGCTTGTGTCTGTAATCCCTACTGGTATGTCATGGGTACAGAGAGAGGTGGATATCAGGGCCATCAAGTTAAACTGAAAAACAGTAAGTTCCAGATTCAGGAATAGTCCCTGTCTGAAAAAATAATGTGGGGAGTGATAGAAGACACCAGCTGTCCACCTCTGGCCTCATACATGCATTTTTGGGTAGATACACCTGCATACACATTGCACACACTGAACCAGAAATTCCTAACACTTTTTATTATCCTGAGAAGTGTCCAAGGAATTTAGCATACTAGCCACAGAAGAGAAGCAATGGGTATTTTAACCAAATGGAAAAACAACTTCGTTCTGTTAATAAAAAATGCATTTGAACTTGTAAGCTCCTATTTTTCTTGTATCAAGTTAGCAAAATGTGTTTGTGTGTATGGGTGTGGATGTTATGGTAGGGAGTGTATGAAGGGGTGGAGAGTGTGAAAGACAGAGAACAGGACATTACATGCAGGCAAGAGTGTAGAAGACATTCTCATATACTCCTTGTGGAATGAAAAGTGCCACAATGTAGCTTGGCAAGATGGGTATTAAAATGTTTGTAGAAATGCTTGGATTTCAAATTCTTGAGGCCTATCCTAAGGAAATAATCATGGATGAATACAGTAATTTACATGCAAAAATGATACAAGGTAGATTAAAACCAAAACCAAACATGTTTACATGTTTAGTTGTAGTAGGGTTCTCTAGAGTAACAGAATGAATATTTCTTTCTCCCCTCTCTCTCCCTCTTTCCTGCCCCCCCTCCTCTCTCTCTCTCTACACACACACACACACACACACACACACACACACACACACACACACACAGGGGCTTTATTAGAATTACTTAAAGGCTATGGTCCAGCTAATTCAACAATGGCTAGCTGTGAATGGAAAGTCCAAGAATCCAGTGGTGTTCAGTCTGTGAGGCTGGATGTCTCAGCTGGTCTTTAGGATACCCTGGAATCTTGAAGAAATCGGCTCTAATGCCAGTGAAGGAACGGAGTTGTCAGTGAGAGTGAGCGTGAGAGCAAGCAGACGAAGAGCAAAAGCTTCCTTCTTCCATGTCCTTAGGTTTCCAGCAGAAGTTGTGGCTCAGTTAGAGGTGGTTTTTCCTAGCTCAAAAAATCTGGATTCAAGGCATGTCTTCCTACCTTGAAGTTCAAGATTAAAAGTGGGTCTTCCCACCTTAAATTAAGCAAAAATACCTCAGAGATATTCCCTCATTTTGGGGTTTTAGTTAATTCCAGATATAGCCAAGCCGACAACCAATAATAGCCGTCACAGTAATAAATTTTAACTATGATAAATCTGTGCAGCTAACAAAATTGAGCAAATAAGGCAAAATATTGAAAATATTGCAATGACAGAGGTGATGTTTGTGTAATGTTGCTGAGTGAGAAAATACCCATAGTGTATTGAGCCACAGTAAAAAGAACAATGAGACTTCACAGTAATTGTTGTTATTATGGTTTGAATTACAGCCTTATGCTCTCCTTTATTTTCTGTGTTTCTAAAGTATATACTTTAGAAAGTATATGGTTATCAAAAATAAAATTCTTTTTTTTTTTTTTTTGGTTTTTTGAGACAGGGTTTCTCTGTGGCTTTGGAGCCTGTCCTGGAACTAGCTCTTGTAGACCAGGCTGGTCTTGAACTCACAGAGATCCACCTGCCTCTGCCTCCCGAGTGCTGGAAAAATAAAATTCTTATATTGTCAACTTGTGTTTATCATCCAACAACAATGTGTGGATGATAAAATCACATTAAAATATTTAACCAGAGAAGCATAGTAAAAATACTCAACAACATGGGAAGTGTTAGTTACTCACATTAAAGTAAAAATAGCACTATATACATTATCTAGTTGTTTTGAGTGTGTGTGTGTGCAAGAGAGAGAGAGGGAGAGAGAGTGCAAATATTGACAGTACTAATCTCTGGGTAGCATATATTTTTTTGGAATTGCTTTAACCTTTGAATTTTTAAAATTTATTTTTATTTTATTTACATTGGTGTTTTGCCTACGTGTATGTCTGTGTGAAGGTGTCAGATCTTGGAGTCACAGAGTCACAGACAGTTGTGAGCTGCCATGTGGGTGCTGGGAATTGAACTGGGGTCATCTGGAAGACCAGGCAGTGCTTTTAACCACTGAGTCATCTCTCCAGCCCCCTAATTTTCTTCTTTATGCTTTAATTTTTATTATGATTCAGTTTTCTCACTGATGTAACAGAATGTCTGACAGTAACAAGGGAAGGAAGGTTTATTTTGGCTTATAGTTCCTGTGCTGGCTAGTTTTATGTCAGCTTGACACAAGCTAGAGTAATTGTGAGTGGAAGGAGCCTCGATGGAGAAAATGCCTCCGTGAGATCCAGCTAGGGCATTTTTTTAATCAGTAATTAATTGGTGTGGGAGGGCCCAGCCCATTGTGGGTGGTGCTATCCCTGGGCTGGCAGTCCTAGGTTCTATAACAAAACAGGCTGAAAAAGCCATGGTAAGCAAGCCCATCCATGGCCTCTGCATGAGTTTCCTGCCTCCAGGTTCCTTCCTGCTTGAATTCTTGCCTTCACTGCTTCTGATGATGGACTGTTTGTTCTATGGAACTGTGAGTGAAATAAACCCTTTCCTCCCCAAGTTGCTTTTGGTCTTGGTGTTTCATCACAGCAAAGTCAGCCCTGATTAGGACAGTTTCAATGGTGTCAGTTATGGTTGTTTTACTCTATATATCTGGCATCACATGATGTGTAGCAGAGACTGTTCTTGGTAAGTGGAAGCAGAAAGAGGGGAACACAGGAAGAGTTCAAGGCAGCAGATAGGCCTTAAGGGCATGTCCCCTTCCTCTCCCTCTTCAGCTGATTTCTGCCTCTATACTATAAATCCCAAGTGATAATCTCTAAGATCTAACTGCTTCTGGAAACACTAAGAGATGTATTTTTACTGATGCAGATGTTTCTTTATTCATTTTGTTTTGTTTTGTTTTGTTTTTCAAGACAAGATTTCTTCTGTAGCTTTGGGGCCTGTCCTGGGACTTGCTCTGTAGATCAGGCTGGCCTCGAACTCACAGAGATCTGCCTGTCTATGCCTCCCAAGTGCTGGGATTAAAGGCATGTACCACCACCGCTTGGCCAATACAGATGTTTCTAAAATCTGTCAAAACTGACTATCACTGAGCACCCTTCTATAGACTTAAGTACACTTTTGCATCTCTCAGTTTTCTGTATAAACTATATCTCTTTATAATTTGTTTTATTTTTATATATTAAAAGTCAAATTAATGTTTCTCCTCTACACTGTACTTTATACTTTCAAAGACACCTAAAATATTTGACATGAAGGGGAGGTTAGAGTTAGAAAAACTTGAAAGAAATGTTCACGTAACTAAGTTAGAATTTATTAAATGAAGGCCGGGGAGATAGCTAACGGGAGATGTTATAGTGATTGCACAATAATGAAAACCTGAATTTAGATCCACAGTACTTACATGAAAGCTGGATGCTGTGGTGCTCACCTATAACTTCAGTTCCACGGTTGGTCAAGGTAGGTAGACCCCTGGAGCTCTGCCTAGCCGTTCTAGATGAAACAGCTGAGCTGTGGGTTCAGTAAAAGAAACTCTCTCAAAAATAAGGTGGGTAGTGATAGAGGAGGAAACCTGATGTTAACCTCTGGTCTCTGCATATGCCCACTCATGCATACACCACACACACACACACACACACACACACACACACACACACAGAGTAAATAATTAATTAAATTAGGATAAACTTCCATACAACTTTAAAGAGATGTATTACCACTTCACTTAAAGATATATATGTACTTTATTTTTTTAGACTTATTATTTTTTCTGTATATGTTTTGCCTTAATGTATGCCTGTGTACCACATGCATGCAGATGTCTGAGAAAGTGGTGAGCCTCCATGTGGGTGCTGGGAATTGAACCCTGGTCTTTTACAACAAGAAGTGCTTTTAACCACTTGCTGTTAAACTCTACAGCTCCATGTATTTTAATTTTAAATGCATTCATTGTGTGTGTGTGTAAAGAATTCATGGGGAGGTCAGCTTTCAGGAATCAGTTCTCTTCTTCCAGCACATGGTCTTGGAGATTAAACTTAGGTTGTCAGGCTTGGTGGCAAATGCTTTCACCCATAGAGCCACCTCATTGACCTTGAAGATCTAAGACTATATAATTTTCTATTAACCACACATAGTAATGATAAAAATGCCCTTGTGTTGTTTTTTTAAAAAGATATTTGAACTTTTTAATTTTTAATAATTGAGATATAATTTACATAGAGAAAACATGCAGATTTGAATTGTGTGGTTTTGAAAAGGGTGATTACCTTCTCAAGCTGTATTATATAGGATATTTTTGTTACCCTGGAAAAGATCTTTTATACCTCTTTTGTCATCATTCACATGAAATCTCTTTAAACTTTACCACCAGAGATTACTTCGGTCTTCCATAAAATTCTATAAGACAAAATTCTATATTTTCTTTTAGGTCTAAGATCATTTGTTCAATATGATTTTGAGATCAATCTGTGATATATGTATTAGGTATGTATTTTTTATTGCTGAGTAGTATTCCACTGCATTTTTACCACAGTCTATCCATTCTCATGTTGACTGACCATATATCTGCTCAAATACTGGCTACTTTAAAATTGAGCCTGGTCAGTTTGTAGCTGCTTCACAAACCTCTGCATGCCATCTGCTTTCCTTTTCCTGTTTGGTGGGGCTTGCAAACCAGGCATTTGCCTTGCAAAAAAGGGTTGGCTTTCAGACACTTATAACAAGGACCACCACAGAGAGCTGAAGTCCCAGATGGCCATATCAGCAATTTAGCTTTTAAACAACAAGTAGTGGGCCTGCAAATCAGTGAGGAACTCCAATTACTAAGAAAGAAAAAAAGAAAGAAAGTAAAAGGAACAGAAGGGCTAAGATCCAAGAAGCTATCCCAGTTACCATCCAATAGAGAAGCCAGTGCATGAATTCAAATCCCAGCAGTTGTCACAACACTGGAAGGATCCCTAGCTAGCCCTAGCCAGTGTTCCAGAGTGCCTGATCTGGGCTCCCTTCTGCTATAGCTTTTTGGGTTGAGATCACTAGTACTTGAAACCCTTGTTGTTCAGCCCTTGTCTACCCTTCCAGCAGAAGTGAAATTAAAAAGAAAAAAAAAACCCACTCTTAACTCTTGGAAATGAAAAGCACAGATTCAAGTAATTTCCTGTGTTAGGGTACTTCATGCTACCCTAGATTAGAGATTGAGTTGTGGGTTTGAGAAACCTAGGCTCATTTCTTGTGGAGTTCAGGGAGTTCACAACAGCCTGTTACTGCATGTGTGCATGCATACTTCAGATACACATATATTTGCATAAATATAAATAAAATCTTTCTTTTCCTCTGTTCTACCACCAACCGGAAAGCCTCATGTCTCACCCATTTCTGAGTCTTGGCATTAAGTTCAGGTGAGCTAAGTGCAACTAGAGTAGAGGAATATGAAAGGCAGGTACAACTAAGTTATCTTGTTAAAGCACTGTTACAGGGAGGGTGATTGTGGCTGACCCAAAGACAGACCTCATTAGGGAGTGGCAGGCCCAGACAGAAAGCCCTTTCCATCTACTGTGTCAGGAGGACTTTCTGGTTCTGGAGCCTCTAGGAAGCTGACACCAGACACAGGTGCAGCAGCAGTCCTTGCTTCACAAACCCAATCTCCAGTCTCAGATGACTTGTGCTTTGGGGACTATACAATTTCCTTGAAGTTGCTAGTCTTAGAAAGCACTGCAGTTATTTTTTCCTATGTTACCACATCTCTTTCAGTTTAAATTTTGATGTGAGAACAAGAAACAGATTGTGCTCAGCCCAGAGAATATCTATAATATCAAATGATAGTTTTCTCACAGACCTTAGCAAAAAATGTTTCAGAAAACATTTTTACGAGAGCTTTCCCTTGGGCTGAAGATGCAGCTCAGAGGTTAAAAGCACTTGTTTGCTCTTGCAGAGGACTTGGGTTTCATTCCTAGCATCTACATCACACAGCTCAAAACAGCCTATAACTCTAGTTTCAAGGGATCCAATGTTCATGTGGCCATACACACACACAGATACACATACATTTTCATAAGTATAAATAAAATAAATCTTTTTTTAAAAAGTGTCTCTTGGAAAAAAAAAACAAAAAAAAGTGTCTCTTGGTCATAGACACCATGATTACCTGCATAAGACCTGCACAAAATCAACCCAGTCAACATTCTAGCATGGAGTTGGGAGCAGCTCTTAAGCTTCCAACTGAGGAGCTACTAACAGTTGACTTCTAGGGAAGGAGAGTCAGTTTTCTTTAAGTGTGGCTCTTGGTAGGTCATCAATGCTCCAGTGCATGGCCCCACACCTGTGAGTTTTTCAGCGGCACAAATTGGACTTCATGAGTCATTAAAAATATGCAAGATGAGCTGGGTGTAGTGTTGCACGCCTTTAATCCCAGCACTTGGGAGGCAAAGGCAGGAGGATCTCTGTGAGCTCAACACCAATCCTGGTCTACAAAGCAAGTTCCACAAAGAAACCCTGTCTTGAAAAACAAAAAAGCAAGATGAGTGTGGATCTGAGAGGAGTTGGAATAACAGAGTACATGAATATGATCAAAAAGCGTTGTATGGCCGGGCGGTAGTGGCACACGCCTTTAATCCCAGCACTAGGGAGGCAGAGGCAGGAGGATCTCTGTGAGTTCGAGACCAGCCTGGTCTACAAGAGCTAGTTTCAGGACAGGCTCCAAAAACCACAGAGAAATCCTGTCTCGAAAAACCAAAAAAAAAAAAAAGCGTTATATGAGGTTGTTAAAGAATAAATGAAAATAGACAAACAGGTTTCATAATTGAAATATTGAAATACACCCCCACACTCTACCCTTCTGATTAATCAGAGAAGAGTCTAATGTTTTAGATCTAGGAACAATCTCCTTTTATTGTTGATTAAATTTATTATTTGACAATTAAAGAAAAACCCTTCCTTGGGGCCAGAGATGGCTCAGCAGTTAAAAGTGCTAGTGGTGCAAGTTAGTCTGTGAGTTTCAAGGACTATTCATTTGTGTGAAATTGCAGAGGACTGTGAATAGTTAAAGCAGTCTTGAAAAATTAAGTTGGGAGACCTCCATGTCTTAAATTCAACTTTCACTATGAAGCTGTAATAAACAATGTGGTACTGATATAAGAACAAGCATATAAATAAGTAGAATAAAACTGAGAATTCAGAAATAACCTGTGTGTATGTGGCCAATTGATTTTTGAAAGTGATGTTAAGACTATTCAACAGTGAAAGGATACTGTCTTCAATAAAGGACATCGAGACAGTTCAATATCTTTATGTAAAATAGGTTGTATCCAAATGCCATATGCTAAATATTAAATGAATCAAAGACCCAGTTGTGAGAGCAAAAACTATGATCTTCTCTCAAGTAGACATAAAGCAAATCTCTTTTAAAAAGGTTTTATGTATATGAATGTTTTGCCCACATGTATGTATATACATGTATCACATGCATGCATGGTGCCCATGGAGACCAGAATAGGCCATCAGATCCCTTGGAACTAGAGTTTTGGATGGTTGTGAGCTACCATGTGAGTGGTGAGAACCAAACATAGTCTTCTAAAAGAGTAATAAATGTTCTTAAGTACTGAACTCCAGCCCCAAAGGCAAATCTTTTTTTAATATTTATTTATTTATTTATTATGTATACAATATTCTGTCTGTGTGTTTGCCTGCAGGCCAGAAGAGGGCACCAGACCCCATTACAGTTGGTTGTGAGCCACCATGTGGTTGCTGGGAATTGAACTCAGGACCTTTGGAAGAGCAGGCAATGCTCTTAACCTCTGAGCCATCTCTCCAACCCCCAAGGCAAATCTTTAAAAATTTTAAAATATTATTTGTATTTGTATGTGTATGTGATGGTAAACATCTGTGTGCCATGACAAAAGTGTAGAGATGAGAGGGCAGTTAGGATTCTGTTCTCTCTGTCCACTGTGGGTTCTACTACTTGAACTCAGTTTGCTAGACTTTGGCAACAGGTGCTGTTACCTTCTGAGTCACCTTAATGGTCATGGGTAAATTTTGTTGAACTTGGATCCAAACAGTGAATAAAAAATTTGGCAAATTGTAGTACATCAAAATTTAATACTTTTGTGGACCAAGAGATACTATCAAGTAAATGAAAATAACTTATTGTTGTTGGGGTTTCTGTCCTGCCCAGTTCCCGTAATCATTAAGTCCCCAAGAAAGCACACAGAGGTCTACATTAACTAGAAACTGATTGGCCCATTAGCTCAGGCTTCTTAACAACTCTTATAATGTATGTTAGTCCATTATTCTTGTCTTTGTTAGCCACATGGCTCAGTGCCTTTTTCAGTAGGACAGTCACATCTTGCTTATTCTCTGGTCGGGGAAAGAATTGCAGAGGAATGGGCTTCCTTCTTCCCAGAATTCCTTGACCCACCTCTTCTTACTGTCTGGTTGTACCACCTATACTTACTGCCTGGATACTGGCCAATCAGCATTTATTTAAAATATAATTGACAAAATACAGTTGTCCCACACCAATTTATAGAACAGGAGAAAAATTTGAAAGTCTCTTAAGGGCCTAACTCTCTGTAATCTTAAAACTGAAAAACAAAACCCAATCAAAATATGGGTAAAGGACTTGATTACATTTTCCCAAAGAAGATGCGTGAATGTCTATAAGCATGGAAAGATAGTCATCACCATTAGTCATTAAGGAAATGCACAACAAGACCATAGTGACATACTACTTCATACCTGTAGGATGAGTGCAACCTTGAAACAGAGCAGAACAAAAATCCTCAAAGTTATAAGTATTGGTGAGGATGAGAAGAATCCCCACCATATACTTTGCTGGTAGGTAAAATTGTGTAGCTTCTGTTGTAAACAGTTTGTTAGCTCCCTAAAAAGGTGATTGCAGAATTATCATGTGACCTAGCAATTATAAACATGTTTTCAAATATTTAATGTTTATAGTAGTTTTATTAACAGCAGTACTATTAACAGTGGTCAAAAGATGGAGACAATCTAGTATTCATTAATACATGAATCATTAAAAATTGTAATTTATACAAATGGTTTTTTTGACATAAAAAGAAATGAAGTAGTGACACATCATACAATTTAGATGAAACACGGAATTAAGTGAAAGAAGGCAGGCATGGAGGGTCACGTTGCATGATTACATTTATATGAATTATTCTGAAGAAGTTGGGCATCATGGCTCACACCTTGTAATCCCAGCACTTAGGAGAACGAGGCAGAAGGATCTCTATGGGTTCTATACTAGTCTGCTACATAGTGAGTTCCAGAACAACACACAAAAAGAAATAACCCAAAGAAATAAATCCAAGTTTCATTTTGAATTGTTGAAAATATTTTGTGACGAGGTAGAAGTAATCGTTCAATACTGTGAATAGTCTAACACTGTGCATTCAAAATAGTTAATACTATATTATGCACATTTTGCTTCAATTAAAAATTATGTCATAATGAATAGATAATTATGTCATATACTTCCTGTGATCTCACAAATACTATGTCTTTGCTGTCATAGTTACCTTGTGACTGTTGGAATCCATGTGAATTTTGTAGTATTGCTCCTTTGGGGCATTTTCTTTAGTTGTGGGTGGTTAATCTCAAAGACAGATGGTCCCAAGTGTGTTTCTTCCTATAATAACAATTAAGGAATGTAGTTTTGATATATCAGTTTTATTTTCTTAACTTTGGAAAGCTTCTACCCTGGACTGAGTGATTTAAAATGTAGTCTGGTCTGACATTGATCATCTTTATTTAACTTGGAAAGGGATGTCTAAAACAATTTTGTATTGTTTGGAGATGCAGCAAATTTTGATTTTATGAAAATGTATAGAAATTCTTAAAGACTTAGTAAGAAATGAAGTTGCAGTGATGTTTTTGTGACTCTTTCTGTGCTACGCTGATAGAAATGTTTGTTTTACTTTACAACCACTGTGAGTGCTTTTTGTTACCAGTAGAATTGGTGTTGGGAATAAGAAAGCCTGTTTTCAGTTCCTTCAAATAGAGTTTATGCACAATTTAAACACATTGATTTCTTTATCTTCCACCTGCTTCGAGTTTTTGAAGGCTAGATTTTAAGTTGCATTCTGTCAAGTCAGGTGGAGCTGAGGGTGAGAAGAGCTTCTTACACAGAAACAGATGTGTGTCAGTCATGAAGCTTTTCTTCATGAATACGTCAGTGGCTTCTGACCCATAGTCACTGTTATATTTTTTGAGTCCTTGCCTTTTTAGATGTATTTACATTAATGTCTTGTGTACTCCACCTGATGCGTTTTATGACTCAAATACAGCATCCAGATTCTAAGATTCTAGAGCTATGAAGCAAACAATATTCATTTGGTCTGTAATGAACCAAGCTGGCAGCTTCTTACATGAAAAGCATTGTGTCCCAGACAGCTGAACTGGAGTAAAGGAATGTCTTGCTTATTTTGTGGCTTTAAAGTTAGAGGCTTTGGTAAACATAACAAAATGCTAAAATAAATTGAATAAGTCAGAGAGGTGAGTATAATAGCTTAAGATAATAATTGCTTCTGGTTTTCATATCATTAGATTTTCTTTTTTTCTCTTTTAAATTGCTTACTTTTATTTTATGTGTGAATGTCTTGTCTGCCTGCATGTATGTCTTTGTACCACATGTGTGCCTGATGCCCATAGGAGCAGATGCTGGATCCCTTGGAACAGGAACTACAGATGGCTGTGAGCTGCCATGTGGGTTCTGAGAACTGAACCCAGGACATCTCTAAGAGTAGCCAGTGCTCTTAGTCCCTGAGCCATCTCTCCAGCCCCTAGATTTTTTCTGATGCTCATAGAATAAGTTTTTAAAATAAGAAAAAGATGGGGGCTGGAGAGATGGCTCAGTGGTTAAGAGCATTGCCTGCTCTTCCAAAGGTCCTGAGTTCAATTCCCAGCAACCACATGGTGGCTCACAACCATCTGTAATGAGGTCTGGTGCCCTCTTCTGGCCTGCAGACATACACACAGACAGAATATTGTATACATAATAAATAAATATTTAAAAAAAAAGAAAAAGTTGAAGAATTATCAATTAGGTTTTTAATAAATTGTAAATTAAGAAAAAAATCTGGTGACAGCTGCTTTAAGAAAACATACCAGCAGAGCAAGAAAACAAAAGTTAAAAGGGGGGCTGGAGAGATGGCTTAGAGGTTAAGAGCACTGGCTGATCTTCTGGAGGTCCTGAGTTCAATTCCCAGCAACCACATGGTGGCTCACAACCATCTGTAATGAAATCTGGTGCCCTCTTCTGGCCTGCAGGCATACAAGGAGGCCAAACACTGTGTACACAATAAATAAATAAATGAATCTTAAAAAAAAAAAGTTAAAAGGGATGAAACTTTAACTTACTGGAAAATTAAAATTAAAATTTCTTAGAAAGATATGCCTATGAAAAGTGACATAGCACACTACATGGCTTGAATAATTTATTCAACTTCTCTGTACCTGAGTTTCATCATCTGGGTAATCAGAACGATAAAATTTTCATACTAAGGTCATGGTAAAGATTTTATATGCTAACATAGATGAAGCTCTGTGAACAAGGCTTGATGCAGTGGGAAAGGCATATGTGCATGTTAAGGATGAAAGAATGCTGGTAATAACTCGTAGCTACTTTGGTTAGTTATTTGTTTGGGAGGGTCAAACATATTCATAGTCACAGAGGTTCACAGTCCTGGTCCCCGGTAATATAGCAAGGTGTGACTGCAGGAAATTTCAAGTCCTTCTACTAGTATTCTCACTTTGGGTTCATTTCACTGCTAATTGGTATTTTAACAGAGGGGAATGTTTTGGTAAAGGAGTATAGAACTCAAGAGAACTTTTTTTTTTAAGACTTTTCTAAGTAATTTTAAGACCTCATAAAGCACTTTGGTGGATTTTGTTGAAATGCTCTTGGGCAAAATGGAGTGATGTAGATACATGGATCAGAGGGGAGGAGAAATAGAAAATAGTTGCTTAACCTAGAATGCATACGAACGCATGTATGCATTCATGTGTCTCTAGTCTATACCAGAAAAACCTCGGGCTTTGAGGAAGAACATAACAATTAGCACATCCTTGGGCTTGCATCCTGGAAGTTGTCAAGCCACATGCTAATCAGCTGATGCAGTATTGCTGCCACGCCACCTGAAGTTTAACTGGACAGGGAGATGCAGAGATTTATATGAATCACCTTGTGTTGATGACTGAGATCACTAACGTGTTCGCATGCTCCAGCCTCTTCTCTAAGAGAGCAGAGCTCACATCAGTGCCCAGGAAGTATTTGTATCTGTAAATCTCCTCACTTTTCTCTGCATGCCTAGTATATCTGTAGAGCTGTGAAAATGAATTAGGAAGGATTAACAAGACTAGATAACTGGGCTTCCTAAAATGTGATTTCTTTTCTCATGAGGTGATGGTGTGATACTTCTTTTACAGGACTGAATTGCAACGGCAGAAGCAATAAATGACTCTTTAAAGATGCCACAGGACTGCAGAAAGTGAAGGGGAACCTAGAGAGGATGATGAAGTGAGAAAATGTTTTTCCCAAGGACAAGAAGTATGTCTATATTTTAACAAAATTCTTATTGTGTCAATTACAAGACTGTAATGCCTGAGTTGTTATAGCCATATTTAGTTTTTATTATGTTAAACATTTTTTTAATTAAAAAGTTTTATTTTATGGTGGGGTGATAGTAGTGGTGGTTTCATGTAGCTTTAGTCTCCCCTCCCTCCAAGCTATTGGTTGTTTTTTTATTTTTAGTTTGAAAAATTTTTATTCTGTTATATATTACATTTCGACTGCAGTTTCCACTCACTCCCCTCCCCCAAGTCTTTCCCTCCCATCTCCCCTCTGCTCCAGCTCCACCCTCACCCCACTCCCATTCCCCACAGAAAAGTACAAGTCTTCAAGGGACATCAACCAAACACAGCATAATAAGCTAGAATAAGATCAGACACATACTGTCGCATCAAAACTGGATGTGGCAACCCAGTAGGGGTAAAAGGGGCCCACAAGGAGGCAAAAGAGTCAGAGACAATTCTTGCTCCCACTATTAGGAATCCTACAAGAACAACAAACTACTCAGCCATAACATATATGCAGAGGACCTAAGTCAGACCCCTACTGGTTCCCATGAGTCCTGATCATTTGATTCTATGGGCCCTGTTCTTGTGGTGTCCCTGATCCTCTGGTTCCTCTGATCTTTCCTCCCTGTCCTTTGCAGAACTCCCCAAGCTCCTCCTAATATTTGGGGGTGGGACTCTGCATCTGCTCCCATCAGTTGCTGCATGAAGTTTCTCTGGTCTCTTTTATGATGATTCTGTTAGGCTCTGGTCCCAGAACACTCTGCAGGCAGGACAAAGTATAGGTCAAAGGTTTTGTGGCTCAGCTGGTGTTCCGATATCTCCACTTGAAGTCTTGTCTGGTTACAGAAGATGGCCAGATTAGGCTCTGTGCCCCCTATTACTAGGAGTCTTGGCTAGTGTTACTCTGATAGATTCCATGGAGGTTTTCTTGCACTAGGTTTCTACCTTGCCCCTAAAATGCTCTCCCAATTCCAGTTGTTTCTACCAGTATTTTCTCCCACCTCACCTGATCCCTCCTGTTTCCAATCCCACCTGCGTCCACCATGAACATCTGTTCTATTTCTCCTTCCCAGAGAGATCCTTACATCACCCATAAGCCCTCATTACTTAACCTCTCTAGGTTTGTGGATTGTAGCATTGTTATCTTTTACTTTATAGCTAATATCTACTTACAAGTGAGCACATATTATGTTTGTCTTTCTGGATTTGGGTTACCTCACTCAGGGTGATTTTTTTCTCTTATTTTATCCACTTGCCTGTAAATTTCATGATACCATTATTTTTAACAGCTGCCGTAGTATAAATGAACATTTTCTTTCTTCCTTCCTTCCTTCCTTTCTTTCTTTCTTTCTTTCATATTTATTTATTATGTATACAATGTTCTGTCTGTGTGTATTCCTGAAGGCCAGAAGAGGGCACCAGACCCCATTACAGATGGTTGTGAGCCACCATGTGGTTGCTGGGAATTGAACTCAGGACCTTTGGAAGAGCAGGCAATGCTCTTAACCACTGAGCCATCTCTCCAGCCCCTCTTTTTTTTTTAAATTTTGGGACATCTAGGTTATTTTCAGTTTCTGGTTATTAGGAATAAAACAGCTTTAGATATAGTTGAGTAAGTGTCCTTGTGGTATAATTGAGAATCCTTTAGGTATATGCCCAGGAGTAGTACAGCGGGGTCTTGAGGTAGATCAATTCCCAATTTTCTGAGCAGCCGCCATATTAATTTCCAAAGTGGCTGTACAAGTTTGCACTTCCACCAGCAATGAAGGAGTGTTCCCCTTGCTCCACATCCTTGCCAGCATGAATTGTCACTTGTGTTTTTGATCTTAGCCATCAAAGTATAAGATGACAGGTATAAGATGGAATCTGAAAGCCATTTTGATTTATATTTCTCTGATGACTAAAGATGTTGGACATTTAAGTGTTTTTTGGCCAGTTGAGATTCCTCTGTTGAGAATTCTCTTTTTAGATCTGTAACCCATTTTTAAATTGGATTATTTAGTTTGTTGATGTATAGTTTCTTGAAAAAAATATATATAGGATATTAGCCCTCTGTCAGATGTGGAGTTGGTGAAAATAGCTTCCCATTCTGTAGGCTGCCGTTTTGTTCTATTGACAGTGTCCATTGCCTTACAGAAACTTTTTAGTTTCAGTAGATTCCATTTATTAATTGTGATTCTAGTGCCTGTGCTATTGGTGTACTATTCAGGAAGTTGTCTCCTTTGTGCTCAAGGCTATTCCCTATTTTCTCTTCTATGAGGTTCAGTGTATCTGTTGTTTGTTTGTTTGGTTGGTTGATTTTGTTTATTTTTTTGTTTTTCGAGACAGGGTTTCTTTGCACCTTTGGAACCTGGAACTAGCTCTTGTAGATCAAGCTGGCCTCAAACTCAGAGAAATCCTGCTGCCTCTGTCTCCCAAGTACTGGGATTAAAGGTGTGAGCCACCACCATCTGGCCAGTGTATCTGGTTTTATGTTGAGGATTTTGATTCACTTGTGAAGACAGACACTAAAAAGAAATCCCACACTAGCTCAGAAATGAGGATAATAAAGGGTTAGTTATTCAGGGGAAGACTCACAGATCACAGTCCTCTGCAAGCGAATCCAGCAGCCAGAAGAAGAGAGAGGGAGCTAGCACTTTACATAGGTGTTTATAAAAGGCCAAGATCCTAGAGAAGCTAAATAAGGAGAACCCAAAGAAAAACATATAGGCATCCTCCTGAATATTAACCTTCAGCAGGCGATGAAAGGAGACAGAGACAGAGACTCACATTGGAGCACAGGACATAAACCTCAAGGTCCAAATCAGGAGCAGAAGGAGAGAGAGCACGAGCAAGGAACTCAGGACCGCAAGGGTTGCACCCACACACTGAGACAATGGGGATGTTCTACTGGGAACTCACCAAGGCCAGCTGGCCTGGGTCTGGAAAAGCCTGGGATAAAACCGGACTCACTGAACATAGCGGACAATGAGGACTACTGAGAACTCAAGAACAATGGCAGTGGGTTTCTGATCCTACTGCACGCACTGGCTTTGTGGGAGCCTAGGCAGTTTGGATGCTCAACTTACTAGACCTGGATGGAGGTGGGGGTTCCTTGGACTTCCCACAGGACAGGGAACCCTGATTGCTTTTCGGGCTGAGGGGGGGGGACTTAACTGGGGGAGGGGCGGGAAATGGGAGGCGGTGGCGGGGAAGAGACAGAAATCTTTAATAAATAAATAAATAAATAAATAAATAAAAGGCCAAGCCCAAATGCGTGGGTAACTTAAAGGCTACTGGCTGAAGAATTTCCTACAGCACACTTGAACTTGAGTTTTGTTCAGGGTGATAGAAATGGATCTATTTGTATTCTTCTATACACCACCATCCAGTTTGACCAGCACTGTTTGTTGAAGATGCTTTCTTTTTTCCATTGTATATTTCTGGCTTCTTTATCAAAATCAGGGGTTCATAGGTGTGTCAATTTACATCTAGGATTTCAATTTCATTGATCAATGTGTCTGTTTTTATGCCAATGCCATGTGTTTTTTGTTACTACAGCTCTGTAGTAGAGCTTTAAATCAGGGATGGTGATGCCTCCAGAAGTTCTTTTATTATATTGATTTTTTTTTTACCTATCCTGAGTTTTTTGGATTTTTTTTCATGTGAAGTTGAGTATTGTTCTTTCAAGGTCTGTAAAGAATTGTGTTGGAATTTTGATGGAGATTGAATTGAATCTGTAGATTGCATTTGGTAGGATGGCCATTTTTACTATGTCAGCCCTACCCATCCATGATCATGGGAGATCTTTCCATCTTCTGATATATTTTCCAATTTCCTTCTTCAGAGACTTCAGGTTCTTGTAATACAGGTCTTTCACTTGCTTGATTAGAGTTATCCCAAGATATTTTTTATTATTTGTGGCTATTGTGAAGGGTATTGTTTCTCTGATTTCTTTCTTGGCCCTTTTGTCATTTGTATATAGGAAAACTGTAGCTATAACTGTCTAGTCTTCAACCCCATCAAAGACTAGAGAAGGTTATATTATCTGAGTAAACAGGAAATTTAGAGCAATCAGCTTCCAAAACTATAGAAATGACAGAGACATCTGACTGCTGGAACAGTTACCCAAGGTTCCTCTGCAACATTGGGGCATCTTTCTTTGGCCTGCAGGCCTAGAATATCTGACAGACTTTTTTGTGAAGCAGGAATTTCAAAGGACTATCCTACCTTGTCTTGGCAACGTCTGGCAATCACCTTCTTTTGTGTCCTACTTGACCGATTTGAACAGCATACTGTCAGAAGTTGAGGCAAGGGCAGTTTCTTGCCCAGTGGTTAGTAATGAAAATAAACCCCACATTGAGGTTTTTTTGTTGCCTGTCATTCTTTTTTGAAATAAATTGATGCTGCCAGAAGCAGACATGTCTCACTGTCATGAAAAGTCTTACACTT
Organism: Microtus oregoni; assembly: GCF_018167655.1. Lineage (NCBI taxonomy): Eukaryota > Metazoa > Chordata > Mammalia > Rodentia > Cricetidae > Microtus > Microtus oregoni. The sequence continues at coordinate 9,069,085 of NW_024543079.1, forward strand.
TTATTAAAACATCTTAAATGCCATATTATGTAGTTCTTTTAAGTGTCTGAGGACCATCTACCTATCTAATATATATCTCTGTTTAACCTTGAAAACATACCTAACATGGCACAAATTTGATAGTTTTAGATGACTAACTACTAACCTATGCTATTATCTTAAACCATTTTTAATAATAGCCTTTAAGGACAAGAACTTTATATTATATTTTAAAATGAGATACATAGGCATACTACCTTAATAAGAGTAGAAATTATACATACATACAATATGTTAAAACAAAATAACCTTAAATTTGTATCAATATATAAAAATCCATACCAATGTAAAACATTTGAGACTAATAATGGCTTTTTTAGTTTAAAAGTAGATTCAATAATCTACCCTTTTCCCTATTATTTCTATACTATTCCTCCCTTTTCCCTTCAGAAAGAGATCCCTGACTCTAATCTCTTTTGCTTTCTCCCTAACCATGACCAACAACAACTTACAGCCAGCTCCCCTAAACAGTAATAAACATTTATAAGCAATTGAATGGCCAAAAACCATCCAGCCTACCTCTTGAGAATGTGGACATTGTATTCTCTAGACTTCTTCCTGTTGTCTAGGGGTGACGGTATCTCTAGGGGACCCTTAGAAAATTGGGACAATGGTCAAGTCCTGGAAGAGCTAGCTGCATTAATTGTTTCTGTTTCGTCTCTGTGTGATGGGAAAGTGTAGAGCTGATCTGAAGTTTTAGCTGGAATAATCTGTGAGGCTGGACCATCTCAGCTAGCAGCTTTAAAGTTGTTGTGGATGCAGAATTTTGAGGAAACTGAAACAGAGACATTCTGAGAGGCTGGATTAGCTGGGATATTTGTCTTTTGGCATCTGGTCCTTTTTTTTCTGAAAACATAAACTTTTAAAGGTAACATCTGTATTAACACAAATATGGAATGTGTGGTGTGCACAAGACAGCTGAAGATGATTTTTCTGTTCTGTGTTTGAGGTGGTAAAAGGCATCTGTCAAGTCCATTTGAATTGCATATATAAACTGTAATATAATAAGCTATGAGGCCTCTGTAACCAATAAGAGTTATCATGTCCTATCCAGTCTCAGAGCTATTCCCTTGTTGAGGGATTAGCATACACGTCATCTGTCCTGTAGAGTTTCTTGGCTTTTCCCCTCATGTCTGTAGCTAAGATCCTTAGGCAGTCTCCCCTGGTCAAATCTTATCTTTGTTAATTTTGAATAGAATACACAGCTTTTTGTTTCCTTTGGAAACTAAACCATAGCCTCTCCCCCAACACAACACATTTTCTGACTTCCATTCTGAAGCCAGACATTTCTAAAGTATATAAGCTGGTTTAATTTAATAAAGCTGGTTTAATTTAGCAGTCCCTTTCATAACCTAATGTCTCAGAAGCCATTGTTCTTTGTTTCTTAGCATTAAAGAAATTCAAAATTAACAAAGCACCATATAAGATCCAAATTCCCTGTGTTGTAGTAAATTCCATCCTTACATGGCTTATATTTTTTGATATTACTTTACTCTTTCTTTAAAAAACTTTATTATTTTTAAGCTATTTTTTATGACTGTGTATACTCACTTTTTTAGCACCTTTTTAAAAGCACCTTTAAGCATCTTGTACCTTTTCTTCTTTTTTTTTTTTTAAAAAAACTATTTATCTTTATTCTGTATGTATTGATGTTTTACCTGAATACATGTCTGTGTGATGATGGCAGAACTCCCGGAACTGGAGTTATAGACAATTGTGAGCTTCCATGTGGGTGCTGGGAATTGAACTCAAGTCCTTTGGAAGAACAGTCAGTGTTCTTAACCACTGAGCCATTTCTCCAGCCCCATCTTGTACCTTTTTAGAGTTTTTTGTTTTTTCGTGTGTGTGTGTGTGTGTGTGTGTGTGTGTGTGTGTGTCTGGATCTCTTACAGCGTTCTCTTTCCATGGGAGACAAATCTTAAACTGCTAGGCTACCACCATGAGGTGTAGCTGGTGACCGGCTCCACCCTCCTTGGTGCTCTGAGAGCCTGGCCTCATACCTGTGGGTATCCAACTCTGCCCCATTTACCTGCCCCAACTCTGAGAATTTGTTGTCTGCCTGAAGCAGGGGTTTGTACCTAGTGTCAAGTGCTCAGCTGCCTCTTAAAAGAGCTATTCCTCTATAAGGAGAGCCTACTTGAGAGACCACTTTCTCAGACCCTGTCTGGATATTCAAGGATCCATGTTGGACTCCATCTGTAGTTGGATTTTTCTTTGTGCAGCCCGCTCACAAATAACAGCATGGAGACTTATTAATTATAAAAGCTTGGCCTTAGCTTAGGCTTGTTCTTACTAGCTGTTACAACTTAAATTAACCCATATTTTGTGATCCGCTTTCTTTTATGAATTATTTATTTATGTTTCATATAAAGTGTAGCTTTGGTGACTTGTAACTTATTAATGTTCACCAGCTTGGCTTTGAACTCAAAGATCTGCTTGAGTTCTGCAATTAAAGTGGGCTCTGTTTCTTTTTTAGATTTATTTTTATTTTAGTGTGTGTGTACATGTGAGTGTGCATGTGTGTGGGTACCATGGAGGCCAGAAGAGGGTATTTGATTTCCCTGGAGCTGGAGTTGTGAGAGGCCCATCATGGGTGCTAAGAAACAAACTTGGGTCTTCTGCAGGAACAGTAAATACTCCCAATTTCTAAGCCATCTCTCCAGTCTCTGTTCTTTAGTCTACAATAGGATTTTTTTTTGTGCAATGTTTTGTAACATTTCCTAGGCTCACTAATATTTTAGAGATTTTTATCTTGCAAGCAGAATATTGTTGGGTTTCACCTTTGTGTTAACCTTTCTCGGAGGTCTTGCATCTGATGTAGGAATTTATGGTTTCTGTTTTTAGAATAGCTATTGCATTTTCCTCTGTTTTCTGAATCTGTCTCTTCCTCTTTTTTCAGTTTTTGGTTTTTAATTTTTTGAGACAGGGTTTCTATGTGTAGCGTTGGAGAGTCTGTCCTGGAACTCTCTGTGTAGACCAGGCTGGCCTCGAACTCACGGAGATCTGCCTGCCTCTGCCTCCCGAGTGCTGGGATTAAAGGTGTGTGACACTATCACCCAGTATATTTCTTCATTTTAATATAAGTTCTTTTTCATAGAATATTATTTACTTCCATTTTAAAGGTGAACAATGTTTCGAATTCTGCTAGTGCTAAAAAGAATGCTTGTATATTTATGTACATTCATCAGAGCTGAAGTAGGAATGTACCATTCCATCCATATTCAGAAACTCAATTTCGCCCTTTCTTGGCATCTTATCTTTCTAATCCTTGTCTGTATTTTCTCTTGTCTACAAATTATTTTTTTCTTTTCCTTTACATCCTATATCTAGTCTCTAAAGTGTATCAATTCTTCTGAGATTTAGATGTTCTATGATTTTTTTAAAAATTTCTAATCCATTTGGTTTATAACTACTGATTTTGTCTAGAACTGATAGACAGTGAGTGAGGGCAGGAGAAACAAAGAGAAATGTAGCTCTGCCCATGTCTTCAAGATCATCTGTCTAGTTGAAGTGGTGGCATGCGGTGCAAACCTAACAACAGTTGCAAAAGTTGTGACATGTCAGATGTATTTGAGACAGGGAGTGGGAAGGAAATGGTGTTTTGTTTGTGAGCAAAGAAATTCTATGAGCTGAGAGTTGCTTTGGTGGTGGTGTTGTGAGACAGAGAAAAAGGGAAGGCACCCCTGGGTGTCACCTTGTTCTTGGAAGAGTAAGTAGTGTTAAAATTGGACAAAAGGGAGATTGAGATCAGTTGTAAATCACTGAGTGCCTGCCTAGCAAGTTTAAGTCTGTATCCTAAAGGCTGCATGTCAGAAGTCTTATAGGAGGGAAATCATGCTTGAGTTTATTCTTTGAAAAGGAAGCTGTGAAGCTAACTGTAGGAAGGAAAATTAACTAAGCAATTGTGGTTGTCACTAGAAGAGAGGCAAGGGTTATTGGTATAAGGAACCCACAATGTGGATGGAGAAGATAGATTGTTGGAGGTATAATCTACAAACACTAGTGTCTCTGTAGGGAATTAAAGGATGTCATCAAAGACTTTTTGTTTATTAGTTTTGTAGGAGGCAATGGTAGAACTGTTGACCAACTGGGATTGACTGTATGAGGAGAGGACAAACAAATTTGGAGATAGACAAAAGAGGATTTATTTTCAAACTTGCTCATGTCTACGGGAATACCTAGAAGCTAAAATGGACCAGCAGGGGCTGGAAATAAGGTGTGGTCCTCACTTTCTTTTAGGAGAATGTGCTTTCATAACTGTAGGTATGAGCCCCTTCAACATGTAGGCAGAAAATAAAAGCTTTTGAAAAAGGTAAAACTCTGTGTGTAGGAAAGAAAAACATAATGATCACTTTAATGTCCAGCATGTAGTGGCTAAGGCTCTTCAGATGGCTTTGTTGATCTCCTCTAGAGCCTTGTGCATGGAAATTATTACTCTTCTTTGTGAGCCAGATACTAAGGCTCTAGGGCAAGCTAGGGGCTAGTGGGATTGCAATGCCAAGTCTTTTTTTTTCTTTTCTGCTAGAAGCAAAGAAATGGTGTGGAAGAGATGGTTGCCTACAAGGGGCAATGGTTAAGAGATAATAGGAAAAGGGCACACTAAGCTACTGGGTTCTCAGAAAACTAAAAGCTATGCCTGCATACTTAGTTCCCACACAGCACCCAAACCATCCTGTCCTAGATTCAGTGAGGCCCTGGTAACAGCTTGGTGGTACCTAGTCTGGGAGACTGTGGCTTCATGGTTGATTGTTCACATATGACAGCTGTATTCTCTTTACAATGAGAGGTGTTCTGATTTGTTCAGGTTTTTAAACCCTTTGAGGTCTGTATCTCTTAGATAGTCTTGTCTTTATACTTTAGATATTATAAAAATAAGGGGCTGATCCTTTTGCACTATCTGCTTATTTAACTTGTTTACTTGAAAGTCTTTTTGTTTTGCTTTCTTTCTATATTGTGTTTTCAGGTGTTTCTAGGCTATAGACATTCTGTAGTGACTCTTTTGATTGCTAATTACATATAAGCTCCTGGGGGCTTCTTCTGGTTTCTTCTTTTAGCTCTTTCTACTCTTGAAGTTCTTTTGCCATTTCAGACTTGTTCAATTCTGTTTTCTCCAGACCTTTATTTCACTGATTGTGACTTTCCTCTAGAAAACAGTTCTCTAACAACAGGAGGCAGTAGTGCTAAGAGCCAGACTCTAGAATCAAGCTGCCCAGGTTAAAATCTTGGCTATGACTAAAAGGCAAGTTATTAATTACTAAGTGTCTCAGTTTGCTCACCTGTTAACTTGGAGACAATAAGAGTATTGACTACCAACAGGGTTAAAAGAGGTACTGTGGAAAAAGTACTTAGAATCAATGATGTCTTGTATGCCATGTGCTACACCACTCTTAATTTAGCTTTTTAAGGGGGAAACAGTAAGAGAGAGTAACTCTTCTTGATTGTCATTTGGTCCATACAAATAAGCAATATATTCATAGACCATTGAATCATTTTTTGATGAATGAAAAATAGGCTACCAGGTAATGTTCTCTTACATTTTTAAGGAGTTTGGTAGTGAACAGTTTTTAGCTTTGGCCAAATGTAGCGTCTGGAGATGTAGAATGTAGCATCTGGAGATGTAGATGTCTACTGTATGACCTCACCTGCCCTATCTCAGTGTTCAACTGATGTTCCTTAAAAATAAGCCATAAAATTATTTCTATTCTCCAGGGTATGTATGCAAAGTTGTGTGTATGTATGAAGGGTAGCTCTTCCAAATTAAAAAAAAAAGTTCTTCTAGCTCTTTCATATGCAGACAACATTTTGGGGAGGGCTAATCTTCATGTCAGCTTGACTGGATTTGGAAGTGTCTAGGAAACACACCTCTGTGAAGAGGTGTGGATGTGTGATGTTAGTTCCAGACTAACTGGAAATGGAAGGTTCACCCTGAGTGTAGATAGCGCTGTTCCTTGGAATGGGGCTCTAAAGAAGGAGGAAGGGAGATGAGCACTAGGATTTCTCTCTCTACTTCCTGACTGAACACAAAGTCCCTTCTTACTCCTGCTGCCATGATGAATTGTTTCTTCTCAAACTCAAGCCAAAATAAATGAACTAAAAAGTTCCTTATGTCAACTATTTTCTCAAAATGACAAGAAAATTAATTACTATTTTTAACTATCCACAAAATTTGTGTGTTGATCTTATTTTAGTCTTTTTACTTTATTAGCTTTAATTTTTAAAATATTCCAGATGGTTGTTGTCTTTGTTACTTTTCTATTGCATTGATAAAACACAATGACCAAGGCGACTCATTAAAAAAAGTGTTTATTTGGGCTTATGGTTTCAGAGGGTTGAGAGTCCATGATGGTGGAGCAAAGACATGATAGCAGCAACAACTGAGAACTCACATCTCAAACCCACAAGCAGAAGGCCGGGAGCACACTGGGAATGTCCCCCATTTATTTTCTTGTCATCCTGTAAAGACCTTTAGCAGTTTTCATAGTTTCAAAAGCTACCTCAACATGTGTACTATAACGAAAGGTGGAAATGTATAGACAAGAAATTAGCTTGACCAAGTGGTCAAGGCCAGATTATCAGTAATATGTCAAATAATCTACCCCATGATAGACACTAAGACAGACCCAATATCATTGCTATGGATGTTGCCCAAAATGTGTAATTGTAACAGTATAACAGTATGAAAACAAGCAGCTGCACCCAAATCAAGGAAATAGCCAACAGAATAACTGATGGATAAGTTTTTTAAGTGTCAAGAATATGGATGACAAGGAAATAAATGGGGGAGTTGTCAAGTACTTCAGAAGACTAAAGAGAAATAACTAAATATCTTGGGATTCTGAGAAGGTATCTGGGACAGAAAAAGGATATTGGCAGGAAAAGCTGGTATCTTTTGAATATGGTTTTGGTTTAGTATTATTCTAGTATTATTGTTTGGGCTCTGTTAAAAATACTATACTATATTAGATACTAACATTGGGGAGGCTACATCAGGAATGTATGGAAATGGAACTATTGCTGTAATTTTTCAAAAAACCTAAAATTTGATCAAAAAAGTTTAGAAAAAAGCCTATGTAAGATTTTTTTTAAATAAATGTTCTGTATCTTTCTCTGTCTCCTTTATCTTTTAAGTGAAAATCTATTATGAGGTTAGAGGACCTGTTTGGTCCTTAGTAGAAACTGGCTAAAGAATATGAAAGAAAGTTTAGGATTGAATCCTTGTCAGTGACTTAGTAGATGCTACCAGTAACTTTCCATGGTCTTGCTTCTAGGCTCATTTTCTAACACACTTCATTTTCTAGACCCTTTTAAGTTTTTGCTGCTGAGATCAAGATGACTTGAAAACTGGAGCACATCCATCCTAGGAGAGCAGCCTAGGAGTCTGTGTAGTCTTGGATTTGGAGGAGAGGGATCTATCTGGTTTATCCATGAGAAGAGAGAAGTCAGACCCAGGGCAGACATTCTGGCTTGTGTAAAGTTGAGCATACTAGATATACAGGTTAAAGATCTTAAGGCATTTTGAATTTGTTTCTGAGGCAGCAACCTAGCAGAAATTCTGTTTCCCAGAGGTTCTGGGTAATTGACATAACAATGAGGGTCCAAGAAATCATATCTCCTCTCATAGTTGAGGGGTCTACTTTGTTTCCCTCGAGTTTACTTGGTGTTTAGCCAGTTCTTCCCTACCTAGTTGTGAGTTGATTAATCTCTTGCTGAACTAAAAGAAAAGAATCTGGACTTAACAAAGATGAATTAGACATACTTGGTTGAATTGGTGTTTTGTGAACAGTGCCGGGCACTGTGTTAGGTACTGTTAATACAGCAGCAAGTAAGCTCGTCATAGTCCTGTCCTCATGAGGTTCACAAGCAATGAAATTGTTCCTTCTAACTTGCATCAGCCAGCTCATCTGCCTTCCTTAGAAGTGCCTTGGATGGCTATAAATGTGATTTTTATTTAATACTAAAATGAACTATTATTTTAACTTCCTTCTAGGAACGTTGGAAAGATCCTTTCAATGTATAGTCTGAGTTATATAATTTTGAAGCCGCATTTGGTCCTTTGATCATAAAACCAGCCCTTATCCTTACTGCTCCCTTCAGACTATGATGTTATTAGTGGATTTGCTCAGTGTATATGACAATCAAAATGTCTTTACTAAGGTCCAGCAAGCTCTAAGAGGCAGTGTGGCCAGCTGACAGCATCCAGAGGGAGCCAGCTTCTCCCTGTTGCTGTGTGGACATTTCTCTCTTCCTGGATTAAATCTCCTGGGTCAGATTCCAAACTGTGACCTCACTCAAAGCAGTGAACCAACTAGAGTAGCACTGCCAACCCGATTCCAGAGCACTAATAGCCTCTTCCTGGGCCCTTCAGTTGGAGTCTTCTGGACCTTTTCATCTAGTAAAGCTATGTCCTCATATCTTGAGTTATAAAACATGGATATTACAAATTGTTACTTTTTCTAAATCAAGGGTACAGTCAGTGCCAGGCATGAAGACCCATTCTGTAATCCCAGCACTCCACACTTTAGAAGCTGAAGCAGGAAGAAAATTCAAGACTCCATTGCCAGTTGACATAGTTTGCAGTTCCGTGAAGTGTTATTGAAGGAGGCCGCTTGGCTGCTTGTTCGTTTCCTGGCCACCCAGACCTCTGAAATAATCACACAGAAACTGTATTAATTAAATCACTGCTTGGCCCATTAGCTCTAGCTTCTTTTTTTTTTTTTTTTTTTGATTTTTCGAGACAGGGTTTCTCTGTAGCTTTGGTGCCTGTCCTGGAACTAGCTCTTGTAGACCAGGCTGGCCTTGAACTCCCAGAGATCCGCCTGCCTCTGCCTCCTGAGTGCTGGGATTAAAGGCGTGTGCCACCACCGCTAGCTTCTTAATGGCTAACTCTTACATATTAATTTAACCCACTCCTATTAATCTGTGTATTGCCACGTGGCTGTGGCTTACTGGCTAAAGTTCCATCTGGCTCCGGTGGGGTTACATGGCTTCTTTCTGACTCCGCCTCCTTTCTCCCAGCATTCAGGTTCATCTTCCCTGCCTACCTAAGTCCTGCCCGGCTATAGGTCCAAAGCAGTTTCTTTATTCATTAATGCTAATCACAGCATACAGAGGGAAATCCCACATCAGAGTGTTTGAATGAATGGTCGTTCTTCCAGTTAGTTTTTCAGGGCAAAGCTCATCAGTTAATCAGTTGAGCTTTGACCCACTCCTCTTCTCAGCAGTGAATCTGATAGCCTGCCTTGGCTTGTGAGGTTCTAACAGCCATTGTCATGCCATCCTGCAAGTCCCGGTTCTCTAGTCACCATCCTCCCTGTAAAGTCTTCTTTAGCTCTTTTGCTGACCCCCCATCTTTGGGGTTTTTAAAGCATAGTTTCATGTAACCATCTTTGGCCTCAAACTCACTGTATAGCTTAGGCTGATCTTGAACTCATGCTTCTACTTCTGCAGTGTTACGATTATAGATGTGGCCACCATTTCTGACTCTGGCCTTCTTTACCCCATATGCCTCTCCCTTGGGTTTTCCAAACCTAGTGTAGTGACTCTCCTGGAGCACACACCATAGGCTGACCGGTAAAACCATGACTAACCGACATGGCCATCTCCTATCCTGACGTGACTGAGATGTTTACAATTCATCTTTCTGTCCTCTGGTGCCCAGACTTTGTTAACATCAGTGTTTAGCATTCTAGCCATCACCTAAACACTTTACATTTATTATTGTTTATCATAATAATGCTGTGAGAGTAGCACATACTCTTGTTTCACAGATGAGGAAATGAGGCACAGAAAGGTTAAAGATTTTGCCCAAAGCCACAAAAGGGTTAGATTTGGAAGCCAGGTTCGAAGTTGGGATACAGATCTTTTAAGCACTACTTGGAATGTGTGTGGTAGTGCCCATGGTCTCCACTGTGTGACCCATACCAACAGCTAGTATTTATGGAATATTGCTTATGTGCCAGGCGCTGGGTTGTGTTATATATTACCTCACCCATTCTCACCATGAGGTACATACAGTCATTCTGTAGGTGAGGAAACTGAAGTTCAGAGGGCTTGGAGTTGAGCAACATTGTGCTAGGCAATGTTCCAGTATGGCCTAGTGTGATTTAATAGATGAATGAGTAAATGCATGAAAGCTATAGGAAAAGCTATAAGAGGTAAAGTAAGGTGTATTGAGCACCTTCTATATTTTTTAGTATGATCTTTTTCTAACATCTTACTATTAAAACTTTCAAACTCATTGTAAAAAGAATATAATGGTGAGAAACCATGTATCTACTGCTGTGTCTCACCTGTTATTATATCTTCTTATGTACTTCTCACCCCGTTTTTTTTTTCAACCATTTAACCGTTGTGTTTTTGATTCATCCCCTCCCGAGTATTTCTGTGCATATCATGAAGTAGAAGTCAGTGTTTGTTTATAGTGAGGTTTTTATATCCTGTGTTTATTTAAAGGGAAAGCTTTGCATGCCATGGCACATAAATGGAGCTCAGAAAACAACTTGTGTGAGGTCTTGTCAGAAAGAGAAGGAGCCCTTATAATTGCATGCTGAGATGTTTTTCTAATGGCTGCTTTGGTATCAGTTGACTATATTTTTGCATTCAGGTTGTGATTTTCCTGGTTCTGGTTATGACCAGTGATTTTCACTGTTTTAAACAGTTTTTCCTATAACATTGGGAGAATATGAGTCCAATTTAAGTCTGCTGTTAAGTCACCCTGTTTAGATTAAGCAGTCCCAGTGGATTTCAAACTCTTTGGTTTGCTTAGCTCCTGTGGTGTTGCTGGGGGAATCTTAAGTAAGAAGTTTCCCAAGGCCATGCTGCCTGGTGCCTGTATGTAAGAGAGAAGGGGTTTCTGTCCCACTGGGAAGAAGGGTACTTTTGGGGGACCCTGTAGAGAAGGTGAGGGTATTTCCCTGGACTAATTTATTGTCAGCTGGTCCTGAAGTATCCTGCTAGTTGGTGTTGGCTTGGCATTGTAAGTAGAGCTCCCATTTAGTCTTGGGCTGCCTTCTGTTGCTAGGTTGGAGATTGGGAAACTTTGAACCTGCCGCCTTTTTCTGTTGTATGATGGAGGGTTCTCATAACATGCGCAGCGGTGTGTTGTTTCTGGGTTCTTAACCATTCACCTTCCTTCCTCTGTCTTTTCAACTTCCTTCAATTGACTCTTGTATTGCTCCCATTGTACTGTAGAGGAGGTAGGTAAGATGTGAGCTCATGGGCTTATCCGTGTTGTCTGGCTCATGACACTGTTCTGTTGGCCATTCACCTTTTGGATAATATGATTATTTTGAATGGTTACAATTTTAAGCTTCATAAAGTGGGCAGGGGGCTTCTTGGGGGAGGCTTTGCAGTAGCCTTGGGATCTGAAAAGATTTCTTACTCCACAGGCACATGGAAAACTTTTTATCTGTCTTCCCCTTGCTTGGCTGTTTGTGTTTTTCATGTCTGCTTTAAAAGCAGCTCTCCTTGTTCTTACTCTTGATGAATAATACATGTGAGAGTTGAAAGTTAAGACAGATAAACAGTTAGTTTTGTAGGGGCTTTTCTTAGCTTTTTGATCAATGTCATCTCCCTTTTGACAGGAATTTTATTTTAAATTCAACCATGCAAATTGTATCCATCAGTTAACTTAAGATATTTAATTTTTTATGTACATTTAAATTTATGCACTGAAAAACAATTTTTTATAAATGTGTTTTTTACATTCTTTTCTTTCAAATGAGGGATCTGAGGTCATCTCAGTTCTTCCACTGTAAGTGTGCCTTTGAAAAATCAGAAATTGCTAACATTGGAAGTCAGGAACCATTTTATGTAGTTTACAATAGTAGTTTTGTACAGACGATTTCAGGTTAGAATTGCATACTATTTATTCCCACCCATTTCCTTTATTGGCTGTGACACACAGGAATTACGCCCATTGCTTAACTAACCTTTCTGACCTTTTGTTACTTGGCTATAAATTGACTTGGGTCTTTTGCAAAAACATTGGGGGGGGGGATCTTTTTGTTAGAACCCAGCCAATTCCTGCTTCAGCGCAGAACAGTTTGTTCTCTTGAAGGAATGAGCCAGTTCAGTGAGCAGAAAAACACAGCCATAAACTGGCATCGGCAGGACCATGTTCATTCCACAGAGCAAAGGACTCATAAGAGAATGAGGTTTTGGGGAGAGAAACATGCTTTTGAGCGTCACTGATTTTATGTAAATATAATTGACTTTCTAGAGTGAGTTGGGACTACTATATGAAAAGGATTTTCTTCCTGTGCTCTGGTGGACATAACATTCTAACTATTTAAACAGGAGTATAGTGGAATTCTCTTTTGCTGTTCCACTGTTCCCTCAGACTGTGTATGGCATGTTCCCCTACATTTCATCTGATCTGCCTGTCAGGATGGGAGCAGCTTCTGCTCAGCATACAGGCATTCCATGACTGACTACATCTTGCAAGGTTGAATGCTAGCCCATCCTTGAGAGAAGACATTGATGGCAGCCAGTGAATTAGAAGAAAACATGAAACATGCTTACACAACTGTGAGGCAGGTGTGGTGGTAACAGAAAACACACAAATCCCAGTATTTCACATAGTGGATGATAGAAATAAGGGCATTTGAATAAGGTTTGGAGACTGTTTAGGAGTTTGCCAGATGGCCAGTGGGAAGGTTCTGGGGTAGCTCTGGTTATTGCCTAGCCTGTTGTTCCCTGGAGTGTACTCAAGAAGTTTTCTTCCTTTAAAAAAAGTTTCTGGTCAAATAGGAGTGGATTTAAAGTTTGGGAGTAATGACACAATCTGGGATTTGGGGTACTATACAGTTACTCTTGGATGTGATGAAGTAACTAGGGAAGGGAGTGAAGCTGGGAATGGCTAGGGACTGTGCACTATTATGCATCACTGTCATAGCATGTGACAACCTAGATTTTCTCCTATAGGTAGTAGAGCTGTAAAATGCCAGAAGTTGGAGATTGATTTGGGGCAGAATTGGGTGAGAAAAAGTAGGTTTGTGCTTACTAGACTAGAAATGTTAGATTGGACCAAACTAAGTAAAGACCATGATGCCAGGCTGAAATGATTCCTGCATGGAGTCACTAGAGACAGTGAGCTACATTCTGGGAAGGCAGATATGGTTGTGACATAAAGAACTTCATGGGGAGGATAGGGCATGTAGTGTAGATCGCTGAAGTCTCTGCAGCAAACAAGAACAAGAGGACATTGCTTAGGGCTGACCTTGGTGGAGAAGGAGTACAGGGAGGAAACAGGAGACAGGAAGTCTCCTGGGCTAACAACATGCTGTCAGTGACTCACATACACTGTCATGTTTAATGTAGTGAACTATATGACGTTTGCACTTATATATTGTACCAATGAAAATTGGGATTTGGGAGTTTCAATACTTCCCCCAAACCCAAGTGGCCTGTATAAGGAAGCAGCCGAGTCAGAGTTGGAACTCAGTTTTATCTGACTCCAAATATAGTGGCATGCCCACTCTTGGATGGGACTAGATACAGCTGAGTAGCCCAGTGTTGAACAAGTCTCAATATATATATTTGAGACAGAGCTATGCTCCTGGCTAACCTGGAACTTCATATGTTGACCATGCTGACCCCAAACTTTCAGTGATTCTCTTGCCTCTGCTTCTGCTTCCCCAGTGCCGTACTTACAAGCTTGCTTCAAAATGTCCCGCTGTATACATTCTTTCTGAGAGTTTGCACCTATAAATAGTCATCTAGTAATACTTAGATGCTAGCATTAATGCTAATACAAGAAACATTTATACTATCTGCTTTTTATTCTTAAATATTATAATATAAAACAGCATGATTTTATTTCTTGAAATCTCACCCTTGTTTAAGAATTGCTTTGGGGAAAGGCCAAATCATACTGACAAAACATGAATGTTACTGATAGACTGAATTTTATATTTTATTTTGCTTTGTATATGAGCATGTGTGTCACAGTGAGTGTTCAGGTTAGCAGACCACTGTCCAGTTGGTTTTTTCCTTCCACCATGTGTGTTTGGTTATCAAACTCAGGTCATCGGACTTGGTGGCAAGCACTCTTACCCACTATACCATCTCATCAGCCCTAAAATATGTAAGTTTTAATGTTCAGAGTATGTGTAACGATTTATGAAAACAACACACTTTGGCCTTCAGAAACTGAAGAACCATTTAAGACTAACATGAATAGAAAGAGTGTGGGATCACTGTTTAATAAATACATGCTCTAAGAGGGTTCAGAAAAACGGTTTTCAGGTACCTGTATCTTAAAAGGGGGGATTATTCTGTAGAGCTCAGCTTTTGTCAGCCCCAAGACAAATAAATAGTTTTCTGTTTGCTTCACTATTCCTTCAATCATGATGACATAGATTCCAGGGTTAGATCCTAGGAGATAGACAGTAAAGAAGCAAAAGCAAACCTGGTTTCCTTGAAACTAGTTATCAATTCCATGTGAAGTACAGCCATTTGGGACTGGAGACTCTCAGTTCTAGCATCAAGGCTGAGCTTATGCCAGCTGTCTTCTCAGCATTCCCCTTCCCAATTTCTTTTGCTTGTTTGTCACAGTGGAATAAGAGATAATGAATGTTGTCAGGATAAAAATGTGGGTAAGGTATCTAAACTTAGATATCTCAGTACCCAGCCTGTATTATTGTATGGCGTCACTGGTAAAAATGTTGGGTCTTTAAGGGGAATTTTAATATTTAATGTGGCAGAGCTGTAGCTGTAGCATAGTCTCCTGTTCAAAGTCTGGATTATATATAGCTCAGGAGTGGAAAGCCAACTCCGCTTTCCTCTAGTGGCCGATGAGCATAGCAGGAGAGGCAGTTATGTAAGCAAGTGCTCATTAGTACTGCTGTAAATTCAGACAGCTGGGCCTCCGTGGTCCTTTGTCTACCTCAGTGTTAACTCTCATTTGCTTTCTTGATAGCTGTGAGGCTTAGTGCATAAGAGAACACTGGAAACAAGGAACCCCAACTGCAGCCTGACACTCTAGTTCACAGCAGCTCACAGACCTGTACACAAGCAGTGCCAGTTCATGTGGCGCAAAAGGCTTGTGGTGTACTGGAGTGAAAAGATACAGCAAAGAAAAATCCACTAAACAAGCTTGGAAGACTGGTCATACTGTGGGGTCCCTTAATTTGCACATTTGCTTCTTTGTACTTCTGCGATGAAAACCTGTTAATGTCTGTTCCATGTTTGGGTATTAAGTGATAGTGTCAACACTAGATGTAGTGACTCATGTAATGTGCCTTCCCCGTATTGCTACTTGGTGAGCATTTGCAAATGTTCATTTCTCCTCATTTACCTTTTCTCAACCTTTGTCCCAGTTCTGCCTTTTTTCTTTTTGCTGAGAAATATAGTTTCATTCATGAACTCCATCATTATATATTTAGTACCTCAAAATTCTCTCATCTTCTCCTTCTTCCTCCTTTTTCCTTTCTGCCTCCCAGGAGTATGTATCCACACTCCTTTTCTGCTGTTTCTGGGCTAAGGACAAGAGATGGGAGAAAGGAGCTAGCCTGAGAAGATAAGTGTGGATCATTCTCATAAGCATATCCTAGGTCAATAATCCTAATCCTGGTACCTTCAAATTTCCCAAATAGGTGTACGAGTCCCAGGCTCTTGACTCTTCCTGCAGCATTACCATGTCTTCTTTTCTTATATCCCTTTACTCAAAAGACAAAAGAGGGGATTTGATTTTGCCAGGCTGCCTAGTTGTAGAGTCACCTTGAGTAGGTATATATTGGGTTCCTCCTGAGGCTCTGTGTGCTTCCATACTGTCGGAGTCCACTCTGGAGGCCCTTGGTGAGGGAGAACTCTTGCCACAGCATTTGTTTGCCCTTCTAGCCCTAGGCCTCTCCTCACTCTTCACCTGCCTAGACCACCCCCATTCGGCCACCCCTTATCTGATACATCTTTTCCTAACGAAATAATCATGCCCTTGGGGCATTTGGGAGAGTCTCAAACCTTGATTGGTTGCAACTACCTGGGTTCTAATGGGTAGAAATCAGGGATGTGATGATATACACTATAGTGTACAGTACAGCACCCTACTCCCAGATGTAGAACTTACTGTTGCTAATTTTCATTAGTAACAGGGTTGAGAAGCTCTGACTCGGAGTTTCTTGTTTCATCCTGCCTGCCTCTGTCACATTAAGGAGATTTCTAACCTCAGCAGCTGCTCCTTTCCCTGGATGGCCTCACCTCCATTAAGGCTTCCTTCATTCCTTACCTAGTCAGAGTGGGTCCTCCCTTAGGTTTCTACCTGCCTTGTCTGCTCATTGCAACCTTTCTCACTGTTGCTTTGATAGCCCCTCACAAGGACTTGTTCTTTTGAGAGCAGAATAATAGCTTGTCCACCAAATCCAATATGCTGTTGTTATATAATGTTTATATGTAAAAAAAACCAAAAATATTCCAAGAGCCCAAACCTTGGCATCAGAAGAGTAAGGGGCATATTGAGGAAAGAGCAAAGGATTCATAGCTCATATCTTCCCTGACCTTTAGATTCCACATAGGAAGACAGTGACAATGTTGGCTTCCTGAGATTGTTGTTTGAGACTATGAAAAGACATTAGCAATGAGCCTATCACATTCAAATGTGTTATAGAACTGGAAAATGAAGCCATGGTTCCAGATAGTAGATGATTAACAGACACAGAAAATGTCACTGTTTGTTATCGTCTAGTAGTAGTGACCTTGATTCCAGGTAGCTACCAAATAGTCCACCTAATGAGCGTGATCCCCTTTACTATAGAAATACTAAAAAGTGTTAGTGTTGATGGAGATGGAAGAGGAGGGGATTGGTGGGTGGGGTGGGAATGGGAGATAAGGACTGGGAGGGGAGGATGGGGGAAGGCTGCAGCTGTGATAAAAAAATAAATAGATGAACAATTAAAACAAAATGTTAGTGCTTTTCCTTACTCCATGGAAGCATGGGACACCCACCCCTATGTGACTAATGTTTTGTTTTATGACAGAATCTTAAGCAGCCCAGGGTGGTCTCAAGCCTCTAGCAGTATACTGCCTCCTACACTTAAGTGCTTAAGCCACTACACTCAGCTTGCCATTTCTTGTAGAAACAGTTTTCCTTTCTTGGAATACTAAGACACTAGAAACACATTCTAAAGGTTGGGAGGTCTGTATTGGCCTGAAGTTAGACCAAAGTCAATTGTTTTGTGAAATTGCTGAGGCATGAGAGAGACACAGGTTATAGACCGGGATGGTATTGCCTTTTATCCAGACAAATATTATAATAAATTACCTTTTTCTATAGCATTAGCAGGCTAGTGACAATTGATAACATAGTCAAACACCATTTTCATATACTCTTAGGAAAGGGGCTGTAACAATCATATAAACATTTAAATCCCATCTAGCATTTATTCAGAGAATTTCAAAGTTAACCCCATTGGGGGTGGCTATATCTTTAGAACAGAGAGGAAGTCTATGCATATGAGAGGAAGAGCTGATTCTTTAAAAAGAACTTTGAAAATGCCTTAAAGCATATGAAATATTTATCTCCAACTTTATCAGTATCTTTTTTTAGGGTCAGAGTTTAGAGACAGATATGCCTGATGGTTAGACATTAGCATCAACAGGGGTCACATGACTACTAGAAACACATGGAATACCTCCTCACCCTATTTGCTTCTTTGACTTCCCAGAATAGATGCTACATCTCAGGACTTACTTCTTTACTGAAATATACTTTCTTGTACTATTTATTACTATAGGATATTTGTTTTTCTCTTCTTGTCAGCCAGAAGTACTGTGCTGTGAGTTAAACATGTAAGCTTTGGAATCTGGGATACCTGGTTTTGAGTACCAGCAACCTAAGTTACTTAGCTGTTGAAGCCTTAGCATCCCATTATATAAAGTTGTGTTGATATTTAATTCCTGGCATTATTGTAAGGTTCAAGTCAAATGAGAAAACAAATATAAGGAAGTTGGTGAAGGGCATACAGTGATTTTGTTTAGTGGTTGTTCTGCTTGAAGACGGGTACTTTGTTAGCTTTGAATTCTTCCTGCATCTACCATATATCTTGGCATTGAGCTAAATATCCAGTAACCCTAAAACTTTTTATTTGAAATAAGTGACAGATACATATATTTACACAGAAGTACCCATGGAAAGGATTGTTTGAAATAACAATAGTTTGAAACAATTGAGGTTTTGTTTTTAGTGTTTGAGTCAATTTTCAAAAATCTTATCCTTAAGAGGGAGTTTAAGATAGGCCAAGCCTTACCTTACAGGTCCTAAGTGAGATCATTTGAAGGGAAGCATCTGGACCACATCACCTGAGCCATCTACTGAAACAGCATCACTTGATAACAGCCTACTGTCTGTTCCCTACCTGACATTACCTAGAGAGCAATGTAAGCATGGCCATTGCATCCATTTCACTGTACCTTTGCTTGTTTTCTCTTACACTAGCTCCAGGGAATGCTTCTATTTGAGTGTCCTCCAGAAGGAATTGCCTCTGTACAGACATAAGTATTTATTAAATAATGGAAATAGTACCACTCAAAGTATATTTCTTTTATTATTAGGACACTGAGGATCAAATTGTACCAGGTGAAGGGTAGGGAACTTTCTGATTGTCTTTCTCACCACATCCCTCCTACCTCTCCATTTTCTGCAGCTGTAAGACATGTTTGTTTTCATCTTCATAATAAAAGGATTGGTCTCACTCCAAGCTTCATGCCTTGGGTCTTGATTACTTAATTAAATCATGTCACCCTACATGTTACTCCAGGTGAACCCAGTAGCACTAGTGCCAGAAGGAGATTTCAGGGCTGGATATGATCCAGAAATTCAGAAAGTTTGGGGGGAAAAAACACTCCTCAGTCTTGTAAGAGATCTACCCCCAAAACCAGCCTTTCTTCTTTTTTTACTTTTTTTTCTGTTTTTATTTATTTTTTAAATTTATTTTTTATTGAAAATTTCTACCTCCTTCCCTCCTCCCACTTCTCTCCCCTCCCTCCACTCCCCCTCCTCCTCCCTCTTCAGTCCAAGGAGCAGTCAGGGTTCCCTACCCTATGGGAAGTCCAAGGTCCTCCCTGCTCCCCCCCAGGTCCAGGAAGGTGAGCATCCAAACAGACTAGGCTCCCACAAAGCCCATCCATGCAGTAGAATCAAAACCCAGCGCTATTGTCTTTGGCTTTTCCGTCAGCCTCCACCATCAGCCACATTCAGAGAGTACGGTTTGATCACATGCTCCATCAGTTCCAGTCCAACTGGCCTTGGTGATCTCCCATTAGATCAGTCCCGCCATCATAGTGGGTGGACGCACCCCTTGCGGTCCTGACTTATTTGCTCTTGTTCTCCCTCCTTCTGCTCTTCATATGGACCTTGGGAACTCAGTCTAGTGCTCCAATGTGGGTCTCTGTCTCTATCTCCATCCATCTCCAGATGAAGGTTCTATGGTGATATGCAAGACATTCATCAGTGTGGCTATAGGATAAGGCCAGTTCAGGTACCCTCTCCTCTGCTGCCCAAGGAACAAGCTGGGGACATCTCCTTGGACACCTGGGAACCCCTCCAGAGTCAAGTCTCTTGCTACCTTAAAATGGCTTCCTTAATTAAGATATCTACTTCCCTGCTCCCTCACCCATCCCTCCTCCATCCCAACCATCCCATTCCCTCAAGCTCTCCCCATCTTCCCCTTCTCTCTCCCCATTTCCCCACCCCACCCCCACCGCTGTGCTCCCAACCCCTGTCAATAAAGTCAATAAAGAAGGGGTAGTACATATACACTTTAAAGTTCTACTCAGCGGTAAAAAAAAAAAAAAATGACATCTTGAATTTTGCATGCAAATGGATGGAAATAGAAAACACTATCCTGAGTGAGGTATCCCAGACCCAAAAAGATGAACATGGGATGTACTCACTCATAATTGGTTTTTAGCCATAAATAAAGGACATAATTCGTGATTCTAGAGAAGCTAAATAAGAAGGTGAACCCAAAGAATAACATATAGTTATCCTCCTGGATATTGGAAGTGGACCAGTCTTTCTTCTGACCTAGATGTTGGGGGACTTGAAACCTGGAACAGTTGCTTGTTAGCTGTGATTAGGGAAGCTACCCTTAGGATATGACTAACAAAATAGAAGCCTTTGTTTTTATCACAAAATTTCTAAACCAAACTGAAGCCACCAACACTGAACTTTCTTCCATATGTGTGCCAGCACCCTCCCTTATTGTGAGCCATCTTAAATTGGGCTTCTTACTTGTGACTCGGAATCCATATGGTGTTTGGTAGATATATAATCTTCAATTTTTAACAGGTCAGTGACTATAATCATGAAAAAGGAGCCTGGGGACTTGAAGGATTCCACTTTTGCAAGGCACAAATTGTTTGTGAGAACACATTTCTGCAAATTAATGACTTTCCTATATATTTTGATGCTTTTAAAGTTTGATTTTTTTTTATTTTATTATGAAACAAGATTTTACTCTTGGTCTCCTAAGAGGTGGTATTACAGGTGAGTCTCCACACTTGGCTTTACTTGTTGTTTGATTGATTAAATATAAACTTAGGTAAACCTATCAAACTTAGTTTTTTGTCATGTGTTTTTCACAGAGAACAAAAGTTAATGGCATTATGTAAGTTTCTACCAAAAAAAGTTCATTATTTACTGTTCTACCAATATTTAGTATTCTCCATCAATAATTCTTAGCTCCCCCACCCTTTGTGAAAAATAGCTTTTTTTCCTCCACAGAGCCCAAATTTTGATGCCTTACCAGCCAAGGCTGCCTGGACACACAAGAAGTGATCTAGTTGAACTCTTTTCATTGTATCCCTATTAATAAAGTACTGCTAAGTTTGAGGAAAGACTTACAATACAGCCTTGAACTCTCAACTTGTTCAAAACAAAATAGAAAAATCTTATCAACTCTGCTATTTCATGTTAGCAGTGACAAAGACTTGCTGAGCTCCACACTGTCCTGGCCTGTGTGCTGCTTCTAGAATGCCAACTAGAAGGCCAGGCCAAGGTGGCCAGCTGGTCATGGAACACTTATTCTAAGACTGGGCAGTGACATTGAAGTCAGAAACAAAATGGGCTTGCTGCCATCTATTCAAGTAGTGAGTGACCTATTTTTACAGTAATTGAGTTGGGTTTCTTTTTTCTCTCAGGAGGTAGGACTCTCACATTCTTTTGAGTGCTCAAGAAGACACTTCCCTGCTAACCTCTTTGGCTTGGTGTTTTTAACCTAGGTCACTCTGAACTGAAAAGAGTAATATCTGTCCCTTCTCTTCACTTGGAGGGTGGAAGATAGCTTATGAATATAAAATAGAGTGCTAGGAAAAATTTTAGCCAAAAGCAGGATAGATGCTTCTGAAAAAGAGCAAAGCAGGCCAACTAGACAGAGGATGGTGTCTGGTTCACAGGTGCTCCTGAAACCCTAGTCACATGTGTCAGCTATGACTTAGCTTAGCCTTCAAGCTTTGTTTGAGCTCTATATGTATGGTGTGATGGAGGCATAAAACTTCATGCAAATCTTGTTGGGGAGGAAGTTTATACTGGAAAGTCAGAGGCAGGGTTGTCAGTGCAACAGAAACAGAGGACAGGCCTGGGATGAGGCTGCTGGTTGGGCCACAGAAGTATGTTAGAGAAATTCCTCCCCAGCCATGCTGTGTGCTTGCAGCTATTCTCTATCCCTACCTGGCTTGCTGCTGTGGAACCAGAGCCTGTCTAGGTCACGATTGTTATGTTGCTTGACTCTTAGGCATATGCTGTGCTACTTGCAAGTTCGTGTTCTCCAGGTCCTTTTTTAATGCCCCATCCCAGGAGATGGCTGGATAGGGCAAAGTGTGTTGCATAGTTCCATTCTCCCAAAGGTGAGTAGCTGTTTTTAAGCCTTGGTGATTTTACACCTAGAATAAAACATATTCCTCTCTCCTGCCTGTATAACTCCTTGTCATTCATTTGAGTTTGTTCTTTTAGGATGTGAACTCTGCCTGATGTCCTGAGGGACACCTTGCTAATTGTTCTCTAGTATTTCCATTGCTTTTTCCTTTTTCATTAGCCTATAGAACTATGAGCTTCTGTTTTGACCTGCATCTATCTCCCTCACAAAACTGTGACTATGTCATTTAGAACACATCATCTTCTTGGTAAGGTGAGTCACATGAAAGAAGTGTGTATGTCATGAAAATGAACTTCCCATCTGATACCAAGATGACTAAAGATATGGAGAGAAATGTAAGAGATTCTTTTTTAGGAGCTGGAGAGATGGCTTAGCAGTTAATAGTACTTACTGCTCTTCCAGAAGATCTGGGTTCAATTCCCAACACAGACATGGCTCCTAACAGCCTCCTGTAACTCCAATTCCAGGGGATCCAACACTCTCTTCTGGCTTCCATGGGTACCAGGCATGAATGTGGTCACATACATACATGCAGACAAAAAACTCAAACACATAAAATAAAAATAAGCATTTTTTTAAAAAAAAAAATAGTTCTTTAAGTTCTCATTCATCTTGAGAAAGAGTCTATGTATCCCAGAGTGACCTTGAACGGATGATTCTTTAGCCTCAGTCTCCCAGTTGCTAGCATTAAAGATATACACCACTTCATGTAGTTTGCAGAAGGTTCTTGGCTTATTTTTGGGCATTTTGAGCTGGCTGAATGTCTCTTGTACTTAAAAAAAAAAAGTTACGGGAAAAGTTTTGGAGCATATAGCTCAGGAAGATGTAAACATAACCTATTGGTATTTGTGATACAGGAAGTAGTCAGTTGTTTTGTTTTATGTCAGTTTGATAGAATCTAGAGTCATTTGGGAAGGGGGACTCTTGGTTGAGAAAAACACTTCTATATGATTGACCTATAGACAAATCAGGCATTTTCTTAGTGATTAGTGTGGGAGGGCCCAGCCCAGTGTGGGCAGTACCACCCTTGGGCAGGTCCTGGATGACTTAAGAAAGCTGTCTGAGCAATCCATGAGGAACAAGCTAGTAAGCAGCACTCCTCCATAGCTTCTGCTTTGGTTCCTACCTTGTTTGAGTTCTTGCCCTGACTTCTATCAGTGATGGACTGTTACCTGGAAGTGTAAGATGGCATAAACCCTTTCCTTCCCAAATTGATTTTGGACATAGTGTTTTATCACAGCAATAAAAACCCTAACTAAGGCAGAAAACGATCCCAGGTTGTAGGGTACTTATGTAATAGACATTATCATATGTTTTTGGGAAGATTGTGGTAGCACACAGAAAGTAGTAAGGAAGGGCTGGGTTATACCCAGCAGAACAGGGGAATGTGGTTTCATTACTTTTGCATGTGATAAATATACTTCAAAATGCTGGCAAAGTTATATTATTTGGCAAATGGTATTATCAGACCTCAACATTTGGAATGTTCATGTGCCCACTTTGGTACCACTGTTGTATCAAAGTCTTTTAATGCAGCATTCAAAAGATGATTGGGGTGATATCAGTTTTTACTAAGTTTGGGAGTTGAGGTTGCCTTTGTTGTACTTCCTACTTCCCAAGGAAGTACATAGTTAGTGCTTGATAATGGAAGATACGGTGATAAATGGATCCTATTAGTAACTTTGTACATTTGTCTAAGTTTTGTCATAGTTTGTATCTCAGATTTTGAGAAGTACAATTTCAAGAATGTTCCTTGATTGTAGGACAGTTATGTACACCAGAGGGTGCTGTGCTTCAATGTTCATACCTTCTTTTTCATTTTTATGGTTGTTTGTTAACATGTTTTGAGGAGTAGCCGGTTGAGAATTTGCTCTCAACAAAGAACTGCCTGAACACACCCTTCTCTTTTGCTGCTTTCCAGCCTAATAAAGGGGTTCAGAAATGCCACACTCCACACTCCCTGGGTCTGTTTCACTGTATTTCAGTTCTTAACTGTCAGGTTCTTTGTTAAAACTAGAAAACTTTTGTTGTTGTTGTTACAGCTTAAGTACTTTTCAATATTCTTTCTTTGGTGGAAATGGAGACCATCTGGTTACTGTCGTCTGTGTAATAACAATGATTGAAATGGTTATTAAGTCACTCTTCGGCCTTTTCTCTTGTCTAGGCGAAGTTGTCTCTGTTCTTCTGGCCATGGCCCATAAATCTCATTTTCTAACCCTTTAATCATGTTGGTGGCTTTCTGTGGAAACTACATCAAAGGCTCATTTGAGTGCCTCTTTCTGGTAAGGAAGGCCGTCAGCATTTAAAGGATATCGAATGTGGTTTTAGTCATCCTGTTCCCATGCCTAGTTCCCATGTTTCCAAGTCAGTTCCAGTGTGCCGACTGTTAGAGTCTATTTTCTCCATCTCTTCACTGTAACACATTTTAAGTACTTTTAATTAAGGTATTGATTGGATTGAAATGTTAGTTAATAGATTTTGCAGTTTAGCCTGTTACTTTTGAGAGCCTTTTCTGTCTGTTGTGACTTTTATCTTATGAGATGATAATCCTGTCTTCTATTTTAGTCACTGTTGACTTAGCATCTGTGAGGGTATACTGTGTGCTCTATGCTAGAGATTGAGGATGGAAAAAAAGTGAATAAAATGTAGGACCTGGTAATCTGGGAGTAAAGCTAGGTGGCACATGCTTAAAATTTATGCTGGATATGCTGTAAGAGATGGTTTAAGGGCAGTAGAAATTTGAAAACCTTCATTAAACATGTCCTGTTTGAATTGGATTGTAGTAAATTAAAGAAGATGCTACTTCAGGTAAAGGCAAAGAGGCCAGCACTTTCAGGAAGCAGAGGCTTAAATGTGACAGGTTTGTATTTGAGTGACTATTGGAGAGGCAGGAAAATGGCATTCTGAAAAATTTCCCACATCAAGTCAAAGAGCATCCAACCAAAGCATAACATAAGATAAATATATCGTTTTAAATGTTTTAAGAGGAGCTAGAGAGATTGCTCAACAGTTAAGAGTGCTTGCTATTCTTGAAGAGAACCCATTTTGGGTAACTTACCTATAACTACAGCTTCAGTAGATCCAGTATGCCTCTCTAGTCTCCATGGGCACTGCACTCATGTACATACCCCACCCCCATACACACATGTACATATAATGAAAAGTAATAATTAAAAGTCTTTTTGAAAGATATATTTTTAAAGTAAAAATTAATATGAACTATATGCCATAAAAAGACCTGAGAAGGCCAGGCAGTAGTGGCACATGCATTTGGGAGGCAGAAGCAGGTGGATCTCAGTGAGTTCAAGGCCAGCCTGGTCTACAAAGTGAGTTCCAGGACAGCCAGGGCTGTTACATGGATAAACCATGTCTGGAAAACAAAAATAAAAACAAAAGACCTGAGGGGAATCTTACTTGCATATTAGTCAGAGAACCCAATCCGAAGAGCCCACAATCTCTATGATTCTATGGCATTCTAGAAAAGACAGAATTGTGTAAATAGTAAAAAAGATCAGTGGTTTTCAGGAGCATGAAAGGATAAATAGGTAGACCCAGCATGATACTGTTAGTGAATACAGTAAATTTACCCAAACTTATAGAGTATACAAGTAGACCCTGGTGTGAAGTGCAGGATCTGTGTGATCATCAGTTATAGCACATGCACTGTTCTGGTGGAGGATACTCATAGGCATTATATGGATAGGATATATATATATATATATATATATATATATATATATAGATATATAGATATAGATATAGGAAAAACCACTGTACTGTCTCCTTATTTTTGCTGTGAATCTATAGCTCTAAGATTAAGGCTAGAGCTCAATGGTAGAGTGCTTTCTTAGCATGTGTGAGGCCCTGGGTTTAATTTTAAGTATTAAAAAATAAGTGGAGCCATGTAGGTAGACTGCTCGTTCGTTTCCCGGCTGCTCAGACCCAAATAATAACACAAAACTATATTAATTACAACACTGTTTGGCCTATTACCTTAGCTTCTTATTAAGTAACTCTTACACCTTAAATTAACCCATTTCTGTTAATCTATGTATCTGTACAAGGCTGTGATTTCCTGGTAAGATTCCTGATGTATCTGTCTCCTTCAACAGTACATGACCTCTCCTGAGTCTGCCTACTCTCTCTATACATATCTCTGTTTAGATTTCAACCAATGAAACCAATACATATATAGAAGGACATCCAACATCAGAGCCAGAACCAGGGTGGAATACATCTGTAATCCCAGTACTCAGAAGATGGAGGCAGGAGCATCAGGAGTCTAAAGTCACCCTTGACTATAGTAAATTCAAGGCCACCTTAGGTTACATGAAAGCTTGTCTGAGAAAAACAGACAAACCCAAACAAAATAGATCTGGGTTAAATGGCGCATAGCTATAATCTAATACTGAGGCGGGGAAGTTGCAAGTTCCTGGGATGCATAGTAACATTCTGTCTCAAAAAGAAAAAAGCAAAGAAAAAGAAAAAAAGTGTGTGTGAGAAAGAGAAAGGAAAAAAAAATAACATGGAAGAAAAAAGGAAAAAGCCTAATAAGTTAATATTAATAATATGTATTATGGGCTGGTGAGATTTCTCAGTAGGTAACAGTGCTTGTCACATAAGCCTGAAGACCAAGATTCAACCCCTGGAACCCACAGTGGAAAGGCAGAGCCAAGTCCTGAAAGTAGTGTTCTGATACTCCCACAGAAGCACATCTCTTCTTTTACAAATATGCATGTGCACATGTGCAAATACACACAATACAAATACAAACAATAAATATATATTTAACCATATCTATTAACATATTATTTTAATATGTAATTGATACAACTTCTTAGATATTTTGTTCTTTGTACTAAGGTTTTGAAGTATTGTCTGTATTTTACACTTATAGAAATCTGAATTGACACTGACTATATTTCAAGTTCCTGGTAGGCGTGTGAGTATTTATATTCATGGCTGCTATGGTGAAGAGGTTCTGAAACCTGACCTTGCCCCACTCAAAAGCCTCACTAGCCATAGTGCTTTTCTTTTTTCGTTCTTTCTTTTTTTTTTTCCAAGACAGGGTTTTTCTGTAGCTTATGGAGCCTGTCCTGGAACTAGCTCTTATAGACCAGGCTGGCCTCGAACTCACAGAGATCCACCTGCCTCTGCCTCCCGAGTGCTGGGATTAAAGGTGTGTGCCACCACCGCCCGGCTTGCCATAGTGGTTTTCTTTCTATAAGTTCTGTAATGACAAGTCAGCAGAAGGGAAAGAGAACTTAGAATCAGTTTATCCTACAGTGTTCCAGCTGCTTTCCACACTGCCTGTGACTCTAGTTTAGAGCATCTCCAGCAGAACTCTCCAGCAAAAATAGAATGGAAGCCACATGTGTGGTTTTAAGTGTTTTAGGGGTTACATTGAAAAAATAAAAGGAAACAGACAAAATTAATTTCAAGCATTATTTAATTTATTTAAAATAGTATTTCAGTGTATGTTCAATATTAAAATTGTTAATGAAAATGGTATAGATTAATGTAACAAAATAGCCCAGAAATTAACTATTACATACACAGGTGAACTTTAACCAGTTCTTTTCAATGGAACAAGGAAAATCTTTTCAACAAATGATGCTGGGAAAACTGGGTATCCCTATGCAGGCAGATAAAGCTGGACACTTAGGCCATATGTAAAAAATAAATGCAGTGCGGATCAAAGACCAAAATGAAAAATTAAAACTGTAAGACACTTTAAATGGTTTGCAGGGAAAATACATATAACATTAGATTAGGCAATGATTTCTTATTTATGATACTAAAAGAATAAACAAAAGGTGATTAAACAGACAAATTGAACTACATCAGAACCTCGAGTTCTCCTTATCAAGGGACATATTGAGCAGATTGAAAAGTCAGTGCACGGAGTGATAGACTGAACCCTGCACTGTGAGCCAAGGTCAACCTCCTGAAGGTGCTTTTGTCACAGCAATTAGATCAGTAAACAATCCACTTCCTGAAGTTGTTTTTGTCAGAAATGATAAAACTGACTAATGCGGCACATAGGGGAAAGAAGGGAGCAGGGTAAGTGATGTGGAAGTGATGCAGAGATCTCTTCCTGGACGTCTGGATGGATTGTACAGTGGTCTGAGTGTTTGTGTCTCTGAAAGCTATCCACTGAAACCCTAACTCCCAGTGTAGGATGAGGAAGTAGAGCCATTGGAAGTCCAGCAGGCCATGGAGACAGAAGCCTAGTGAGTAGGATTGGTCCTTTTCAAAAGAGGCCCCACACACTCTTCCTTTGACTCTTCTCACATGAAGTCACAACGAGATGATGACTGTGAGAAAGCAAGCAGGCTCTCACCAGATAGTGTGATTTCAAATTGATCTCGATGTTTCCAAAGCTGGGAGAAATTAGTTTCTATTTATACACCACCTGCCCCATGACATCGTTGTTGCAGCAACCCAAACTGACTGCAACAGATAGTGAGAGTGAAGTAAAGATCCAGGCTCTAGAAATGAAGCCTGGATGTTCTTCTGTTTAGTTTCTTAGAGGAGTAAGTACCCAGGTCAGAGTGGAACCTATGAATGGTAGGTGGAAATGGTGGAGCCAGTGTTTTTTTAAGTCACCTGGATCTGGAAAGACTCCAAGTCGTGGTATGGGTGAGTTTGTATAAGTATGGGTCTTAACATCCCCTGGGTTCTAAGGGTCCTTAACGACTTCAGAGACTCAGATTTAAGCTGCAGAAGAGTTGTTGGGAAGAGCCTCTCGACTGGTCTCCCAGGAGCAAGAAGTTTGATCAGAATGGGAAAAGGGAACAGTTCCTACAGCAAGCCAGAGGCTGAGTAGGGAAGTTAAATAAATGGGCCTGTGGCTAGCTAGCTGACTGAGTCTATAGGAGAGAGGAAGGAGAGAAGAGGGTCATTTAAGGGAATGTTTTCTGGGAGTTAAGTAATATTTTAAGTAAAGTTAGTTAATGCTTTGCTTAAGGTTATCATTGAAACAGTAACAAACCAATATGCCTTTTACTTTTTTTTATTTATTTTTTTTATTTTTTTCCATTTTTTTATTGAGAAAAGGAGAAAAAAAAAGTTTCCACCTCCTCCCAGCCTCCCATTTCCCTCCCCCTCCTCCCACTCTTCTCCCCTTCCTCCCACCCTTCTCCCCCTCCCCCCACTCCTCTCCCCATCCCTCTCCAGTCCAAAGAGCAGTCAGGGTTCCCTGCCCTGTGGTAAGTCCTAGGTTCTCCCCTCTCCATCCATTTCTAGGAAGGTGAACATCCAAACTGGCTAGGCTCCCACAAAGCCAGCACATTACGTAGGTTCAAAACCCCGTGCCATTGTCCTTGGCTTCTCATCAGCCCTCTTTGTTCGCCATGCTCAGAGAGTTCAGTTTTATCCCATGCTTTTTCAGTCACAGTCCAGCTGGCCTTGGTGAGCTCTCAATAGATGAGCTCCACTGTCTCAGTGGGTGGGTGCACCCCTCGTGGTCCCGACTTCTTTGCTCATGTTCTCCCTCCTTCTGCTCCTCATTGGGACCTTGGGAGCTCAGTCCAGTGCTCCAGTGTGGGTCTCTGTCTCTATCTCCATCCATCACCAGATGAAGGTTCTATGATGATATGCAAGATATTCGTCAGTATTGCTATAGGATAGGGTCATTTCAGGTTCCCTATCCTCAGCTGCCTAAGGAACTAACTGGGGACCTTGGCTTGGGCATCTGGGGGGCACTCAAGCGGGCGGGAGTCCCTTTGATATCGCCTGCCTGCACCAAGCAGGGTAGGCGCTTTGTTTGCGACCTGCCCACCAGCACGGAGGCTTGATCTCTTGGCGCCAGGAGAGACAGCATTGGGGTGAGTTTCTGGCCCCGGGGCGCTAGCCTCGGAAGGGGAGCTCAGAGGTTCCTTGGCCCCCTATCCTTCTTGGGCTCTCTGCAGGGCCTCCACTCCCTGCATACCTCCTCTTTCTTCCTAGCCCACCCAGCTCCCATCCAGAACCCTCCCCACGTTCCTCTTTCTGCACATAACATCTGTCTGGGCACTGGGTCCGAATCCTCGGGGCACTCAAGCGGGTGGGACTCCCTTTGTTTCTATCGCCTGCCTGCACCAAGCAGGGTAGGCGCTTTGTTTGCGACCTGCCTTTTACTTAAAGGCAGATAAACAAATATAACTTCTGCCAGATTTGTAAAGAAGACACATAATATTTTTAAGGTTTATTTATGTTTTTTATGTTTGCCCAAATGCCTGAATACTCACCACGTGCATGCCTGATAATGAGGAGGCCAGATGCTAGAGTCAGATCCCCGAGAACTAGAGTTAAAATACAGGCGGTGTGAGCTGCCATCGGGGTGCTGGGAACCAAACCCAGGTCCCCTGCAAGAGCAGCCAGTGCTCTTAACCACTGAGCCATTTCCCCTACCCCTTACATAAAATTTTAAAACATACAATTAAGAGAAATTTTTTAGAAGCTATTTTTTTCTGAGAGAGAGTATCACTGTATAGCCCAGGGTAGCCTCGAACTATTGATCCTCCTGCCTGTCCTCCAAAATTCTGGGGTTACATGTGGGGCCACTGTGCCCAGTAGAAATTGTGATTGAGGCACCATCAATGTCAGAGAACGGAAATAAGTGCATGCTACTTTGATGAGGAAGTTGACTCATCCATCCCCTGGGTGAGTGTGTGTGAGTGTGCATGTTTGTGTATCTGTGTGAACTCATCCTCAACACTGTCTCTAGATTCTTGTTGAATGAGTGTGTATATGTGTTTGTGCATGTGCCAGTATGTGTATACTCATGTAGGACAATGGTTGAGATGGGAGTATGTATGCTTCATTAGTTGTTGGAGTCTTAGATTTTTGTTCCTTTCTTGGTAAGGATTACTATTTCTGTGATAAAGCACTATGACCAAATACCACTTGGGGAGGGAAGGGTTTGCTTGGCTCGCACTTCCACATTATAGTCCATCACTGAAGGAAGTCAGGGCTGGAGGCAGGAACTGATGCAGAGGCCATGGAGCAGAGCTGCTTACTGACTTGTTCAACCTGCTTTCTTATATAACCCAGAACCAGCAGCCAAGGGATGGCCCTGTCTCAGATAGTGCCTACTCATGAGTCCTAACAGAGGAGCTGGGAGTTGGGCATGTAGCTCAATGGAAAAGCACTTGCCTTCCACTTGTAAAGCCTTGTGTTCTATCTCCAGCACTGGGGCATAGACTGGAACATGCAGAAGTGAACCCTCTGGGTGTGTGGGGAAGCATATTCCAGGCAAAAGTACCAGCTGGCATTCAGATGTTGAAATGGTAGCAGTGGTAGAGGGAGAACAGAAAGTGAACAGGTGAAAGAGCTGTTGAGGTAGGGTGGGGTACTATGGTGTTAAAATTTCTCTGAGACAGGCAATGCCATAGGAAGACAATAAATACGGCACTGACTGTCCCATGTTCAGTTCAGCATGGCTCTACTGGCTGTACTGAGAATAAACTAGGAAAAGTCAGAGGCAACACAGGGACATCCATCAGGGTTTGAAAGTAGTCCAGGCAGGAGATGACAGTGGCTGGCATCAGGCTGGGAGAAATGGAGACAATGAGGGGTAACTGGATTCTTGAAACACTTGAAAGTACAGGGTATGTGTGCTGTATCTACATGGATGGAAACCGAGACTTCAACTTAGTGACTAGGAAGATGGTATTACTATTAACCAAAACATATGTGGAACTAGTAAGTGCAATGTAAAATGCAAAAGGATATTTGGGCTGCTGATAATGGGCTTCTGTTCTAGGGGTAAACTAGATTGAGCTGGTTTCCTCACTGTGTTTGAGGGAGCTAATGGGCCAGACTGCTAATGAGCAGGGAGGCTGTGAAATGCCAGTGTCCCCAGTGAAAAGATTCTAATCTTTGCCAAAACCCTCTCAAACCCACAGAAAAAAAATGTAGGAGTGGGGTAAGACTTACGTGGTTGAGGTGGGACTGGGAGCAAGTCTAGGGTAGCAGAAGAGGCCAGTGTCCAGGACTCGTTCCTTGGAGGTGTGAGAAAGCCGCTTTCAGAGTTAATGTGTTACCGGGAAACAGACTTGAATCCTAAATTTTGTTTCAAATACAAAAGTAAATTGCTTTATTAAATTTAAACTAAAAATTTTAAAAAGCATTATAAGTGGTTCTGGATGTGGTTTTACTTCTGAAATTACATTTGTTTTGTTTTAATTGAATTTTTCCAGTGTAGGCCACATAGTTTACAGGCTAAATAGCTTGTAGACTGGCATGCTTACAAGAACCTCTGAAGAACATTCATTTAGAAAAATAAAAACCCTCCTTGGCTCACCCTGCAGATCCAGTGTCCCTCCTTCTACTTCCAGGCTTAGTCTCATTGATGACTCTCTTCATTGACCTTATTATAAAGTTCACATGATCAGACACATAATGCTTCATTTTGTCACCATATGCTTCTCTTTTGCTTATTTGGGAAAACCTGAGACATCTGATGTTGTGTTCAGTGGGAAAGGGCTTCAGAAACAGGCATTCTCACCCACTCTTTGTAAGATCCCCCAAACAAAAATAGAAGTTCTCTCCTTTATTCAACTCAGCCACTCTGCATCTAGGAACTCATTCTATTGATAAGTCCACACATATATTAAGTATGTAATACACGATCAGCCCTAGGAAAGCAATAGATGAGAAACAACCTAAGCACTCACTAGTTAAATCAACTATAGCATAGCTAGATAGTGGAATAATACACACTTGTGAAAAATAACAGGGGAGTGCATTCTATACTGCCATAAACTAACCTTCAGGAGATATCCTGATATGTTTTAAAATACAAATACAACTCTGTGTTTGTGTGTGCATGTGTGTGTGTGCATGTACACTTAAAATCATGAGAAACAAGTCAGTGTTTGCTCCTGGTTTGAAGATAAAGTAGTAAGACCTAGAAAACCTTGCCCTCATGAACCTTCTTTTGAACATTATAAATATTTTTTGAATTCAAAACAAAAAAGTTAAGTTTAACTAAATTCTAAAATGACGCATTTCCCAGAAACTATTAGTTGTTACAAATAAGAAAGTAATAGGGGGGCTGGTGTAAGATGGCTCAGTGGTTAAGAGCACTAACTGTTCTTCCAGAGGACCCAGGTTCAATACCCAGCACCCACACGGCAGCTCACAACTCTCTGTAACTCCAATTCCAGGGGATCTGAAACCTT
This sequence comes from Microtus oregoni, assembly GCF_018167655.1. NCBI lineage: Eukaryota > Metazoa > Chordata > Mammalia > Rodentia > Cricetidae > Microtus > Microtus oregoni. Next base: position 9,102,161 of record NW_024543079.1, read on the forward strand.
CACACCAATGCACATAAAAGAAAGTTAAATAAATTAAAAAGGAAAGTAATCGGGTAGTGGGGTCCAGCCCAAGGCCATTCCAGATATGTGACCGAGATGGGAACTAGGTGGGGCTCCTTTACATCCCAAATATCAACTCTGTCAAACTTTTGGGATAGCTTCTGTAGTGCTGTGCATGGGTACTGCCCCTAAGGATGCAATACCCAAACATAACCTTTGTTTGCCTCCAAGTTAAAGCCATAGCTCTAAGGAGACTCGGGAGCACCCAGTGTGGAGGAAAGGATCAATGTACAAAGCCTGACTGCCATCAGAGCTATATTCCCACATGACCTTCTCTGTAGTCTCTTGTGTCACCAGGGCTCAGAGCTTATTCCAGCTGTGATGTTTGCTGTCTTAGTTGATCTCCCCTTGTAGGTGCAGAATAAGTTATCTGTTTACTACATGTCCAATAAGCTCTTTCTATATTTGACTTATCTCACCCTTTAGTAACTGTCTTTACAGTGTAAGCACCCTTGGTTCATTTTGCAGTCTCTCAGGAGACCAGTTCTTTGAGCACATACTATCACCAAGTGGTATCCTCAGTCCTTTGAGCACATTCAAATTTGTGCACATCTTTTCAGAATGTGGCAATAGAAACGAAAAAAGCACTCAAGATGCAGCCCAACCAGAAGAGAATTTAATGGGAATTGTGTTTGCCATTTTGCAACTCCTATGACTACTCCCTATATCTATGTGAAATTTCCATTTCATTTTTCCCTCCCAGAGGAGAAATATGGGGTGAAGTGACCCATTAAGCTAAGGAACCCCTGCTGGACTGAGCAGACTGGGATTATCTTATCATGAGGCCATTTGGGTATTCAGGCATACATTTCTTTTTTTTTTTTTTTTTTTTTTTTTGGTTTTTCGAGACAGGGTTTCTCTGTGGCTTTGGAGCCTGTCCTGGAACTCGCTCTGTAGACCAGGCTGGTCTCGAACTCACAGAGATCCGCCTGCCTCTGCCTCCCGAGTGCTGGGATTAAAGGCGTGCGCCACCATCGCCCGGCTCAGGCATACATTTCTAACACTTCTGGACTTTCTGCCTTTTTCTCTCTTTGAATTCTACCATGTTCACAATGCCTGACATATAGTGATAGTCTTTGGTTATTAAATACATGGATAAATTGGATCTAGGAATAGGGTTAGGAATTCTAATAATTACAGTGCTGTCTGTATTGGCTCATAATATAATTCATATGAACTCATATGAGTTCTATTTCAGAATTTAGTTTGAGCAGATGAAAATTACGTGCAATCTGCACCTTGATCATCTTACCAATACTACTAACAAGGAATTTACTTAGGTACAAAAACTACTGACCTTCTTGTGTCTGAGTCATTTCACTCAGCTATCACACAGCTTCCTCTGTGTTGCAATACTGTATTGTAGTGCCATTCCTTTTAAAGAGTAAATAATATTTCACTTTCTATATCCATCACTTTTATTTTTATTTTATTTTAGTCCTTTGTCAGTGAACATTAGGTTGTGTCTGACTCTTGGCACCTGTGAACAATGCAGACGTGAGAGTTCACCAGGGAGCAAACCTATGCTTCTCCTTAGTCCTCCCTCCCCAGTCCTGTGACCTAGTGGGTCAGCACCTGCAGGTGTTGTCAGCTAGCCTTGTCTTTTAGTTCTTGTCATTAACCCAGCTCCCACTCAAGCTTGCTCCCAAGTTCTTCCTAATGTCATTTGGGTTCTCTTCTTTTTAAGTGAACTCAACGTGCCAAATTTTAAATTTATTCTACTTGTCAAAAAGGAAAGGAAGCTATTGAGCCTTTTAATGTCTTCTCTATTGATAAAGCTCCAGGTCCATCATCCAAAAGAGGGCACTGCTCCAGGCCTAAGCACGGGGAAAAATTGTAAGAGCCCAGGGTTCAGCCTGGAAATGAAGGCCTAAGACACTTAAATAAATGTTCACTTCTTGAGTGGTACTTTGAATGCTGTCAGTATCTTATCAGGAAGTTACTGTTGTCTCTTGATAGCCAGTATTAAATGCCACTCAATAGGTTGATCACCCTTATGACTTAAGAGCCAGGATAAGTCTACAAAATCCACTCTGATCTTATGCCAAACTATTGGGACCAACTATACCTTACCGATAAAGTTCCATATTTCGCAGAACTCTTCAGGATCACAGTTATGTTCAGTTTACTGGCCTGGGAGGCAGCAGAACAAGGAGGCACTGAGAGTCAAATAAAGCATTTTGGGGCTGCTGTGTGCAGTTGGTTCTATCTTTCAGGAACCTTAGAGCAGTGAAGTGGCTTAAGGGGGAGGAGGAGAAAGAAGCCTCAGCACCTAAGCCTCTTTTAGGCTACAAAGCAATAAAACCAGTCAAAACCCACAAAAGTAGGATTGACTACATAGGTACTGTATTGGCTAGTTTTATATGAATTTGTCATAAGCTAGAGTCATCAGAGAAAAGAGAACCTCAACCAAGAACTTGCCTCTGTAAGAATGGGTTATAGCAAAGCCCATAGTGCATTTTCTTAATAAGTGATTGATAGGGAGGGCCCAATCCATTGTGGGTGGTACTATTCCTGGGCTGGTGATCCTGGGTTCTGTAAGAAAGCAGGCTGAGCAAGCCATGAGGAGCAAGCCAGTGAGCAGTACTCTCCATAGCCTTTGCATTAGCTCCTGCTTCCAGGTTCCTGCCCAGTTTGAGTTCCTGTCATGATTTTCTTCAGTGATGGACTATGATGTGCAAGTGTGAACCAAACAAACCCTTCCCTCCTCAAGTAGCATTTGGTCATGGTGTTTCAACAATAATAACACTAAGGTACCCTTTAATGCGTTTTTAAAAAGAAAAGTAGAAGAGAGAAAAAGTAAAAAATGACAAAAAGGAAAAAAAACCGAATGACTATTACCCCCAAACCCACTGGAATAATTAATTCAGTTTGTAAAATCTTTGAGCCACCTGAAAGGAAATATAAAAATAATGGGACTATATTTGCTGTTTAACAGAGATTCGGGGTAAATGCAGCTTAAAAGGAAAATGGATTTAGAGTGAAGATCTGCTGTGATAGGCAGGCATATTCTATCCCCCTTCTTGCTTAGTAGCCTCTCAGTGTTAAAAGAGGGTTGGAGCAGTAATAATCCCCTGAAGGCAATGAGGATAGAATTGAAGAGAGAGAGAGAGTGTATCATGGGTTTTTTTTTTGTTGTTGTTGTTGTTTTGTTTTGTTTTTGTTTTTTGAGACAGGGTTTCTCTGTAGCTTTTTAGTTCCTGTCCTGGAACTAGCTCTTGTAGACCAGGCTGGCCTCGAACTCACAGAGATCCGCCTGCCTCTGCCTCCCGAGTGCTGGGATTAAAGGCGTGTGCCACCACCGCCCGGCGAGTATCATGTTTTTTAAATCGTGGAATTGTCATTAACTTGGTTTTCTTGGTAGTGTGGAAAATCCCCAGAAAATGATAGTCGATTTGTGTAGGGTTGGCTTGGGCAGTGGGAAGGGGAGTAGTGGTATCTGGTTGTCATGGCTAAAGTTAGTAATTTCCAGGAAAGGAAAGATAAACATTTAAAACAAAACTGTTTTTAGAAGTTGATATAAAGGCTTTGCTTAATCATACAAATTTTTATGTCAGGTTTTTTAATTTTTATTTATTTATTTTTTGTTTTGTTTTTTGAGGCAGGGTTTCTCTGTGTAATAGCCCTGACTATCCTGGAACTCACTCTGTAGACCAGGCTGACCTGTCTCTGCCTCCTGAGTGTTGGGATTAAAGGCGTGTGCCATCATTGCCCAGCTCAATTTTTATTTTTATTATGAAAATATGAGATATACGTAGAACATAACAAAAAGAGCATACAAAGTCATGGATTCCATTTTGTGTTGGCCAACAATTCTTGAGTTTGGGGCCTTTCTGTAGTGTGGTTGATAGATCCAGTGTCACTCCACTAGAGAATGCTCAGTTTTCCTTCTTCCAGCAGGTATCAATTGCAAACAACTTCTTGGTTAAGGGTGGGATTTTGTGTTCACTTCCCCTTTTCTGTGCTGGGATTTTTGTCTGACTTGAATTTGTGCTGAGACCTGGCTGTCTTGGAACTCCCTATGTAGAGACCAGGGTGGCCTCAAACTCCCAGCAATCACCTGCTTCCTCCTCCTAAGTGCTGGGATTAAAGGTATGTATCACCACACCCAGCCAGCAGTATCATTTTGATGAGCTGATTTTTGTTTGGTTAAGAAGGAAGGATCATCTATCTCATGAGTGAGCCATCTTGTCTAAGAAAAGGGAAAATATATACTCTATAGAAGTTTCTACAGATGAAAGTGCAGGAAGCAGGACTCTAGAGCAAACCCTCTAGTGTTTACAGCTCCCACAGACACCTGCAGCTGCTGTTTCTCTTTGCAAGGCAGGTAAACGCAGGCCCATGATAGCCTAGAAGGCAATGAAGGATCTTGACTTAAGATATAGGATTGTTTCTTTTCATGAACAGTTAGACTTCTTTTTCTTTTACTTTATCTTATGTTTTATAAGTGTCTTGAGATAGACCCTTGAATTTTATCCAGTGTTTATAGCTGTAGTTTACAGTGCTAGCCACTGCTAACCAATGACCACCAACAATCATGCTGAGTCTCCCTGTAACCTAGGGCCTGAAGAGATGGCTCAGGGGTTAAGAGTGCTTGTTACTCTTTGAGAGGACCCAACGTTGGTTCTCAGCATTTACATCAGATGGCTCACAACCTCCTATAACTCCAGCTCTGGGTATCCACAGTCCTCTTCTGTTCTCTTTGGGCACCCACACACATATACGTGTATACACAGAGATACATACACAGGTTAAACAAAAGAATAAAAGCCCATGTGCATAAAATATATTTGTTAGCCTTTCTGTTGCTGTGACAAAAGTCTAAAATAAATAGCTTAAAAGAAAGGAAACATTGGCTTCTTTGACTCATGTGTTCACTTCAAGGAGATACGGTGAAGCACAGACACTCACATCCTGTGGCCAGGCATCAGAAGAGAGTATCTGCTGTTGGCTGGTTTCTCTGTTTGCCTGTGGGATGGCACTTTTGGGATCAGACATTCAGGGATTTTCTTGTATTAATTAAGGTACTTCAGTCCCTTGAAAGTATCCATTAATATTGGTCATTTAGTAACTTAATGACCCCTTCATCTGTTATAATATCTTCATAATATGCCTCTTTAGTCATTCAGTTTTAAATTTCAGTTTCTGGTTAAAAACAAACCCCTTTTACTGTTCTGTCTCAAAAATGTAAAGCTGTTCTTTACCTTTTCTCTCTCTTTTTTTTTTAACAGAACTTGCCTCAAGTTTATTTGTAAAAGCAGCATAAGGTCCTGAACATCTGCAAATACTGTGTAGGTGTTCACACCAGTCCATCTGTCTTCACATTGGCAGACTGAGACCTTTTTATGGGGCCTTCACAGGGGCCTGGGCACCTTTGGGAGCCTGAGCTGCAGCTGAGGCCTCTGCCTTGTTCTTGAACCTTGGGCTTTGTTTTTTTGGAGCCTACGACCCCTGGCCATGTAGCTTCTAATCCACTTCCCAAGCTTGGGGTGAGCAATTAAAGCCAGACGGGTGAGTTTGCGGCTGGGGCCCTTTGGCACCTTGGGCTTCACCACCTGGGGCTTCACCAGGGCCTTGATGGCCTCCGCATGTGCGCTCATGGCCTTTGCATTATTCAGGCCTTTCTTGTTATGCTTCTTGGCAAAGCGCATGTTCCTCAGGAACTTGGGGTCGACCCCCTTGAGAGATTTGTATCTTTGTGACCGGGGTTTCTTGATGCCGTTTCTGTGCCATTTCCAGGACTGGTTGTGTGTGGTGTGGTTCTTGGACTTGGCCATGGTTGGACGGTAATTGGTGGCTCCCGAAGTGCCTGCGACCGGAAGAGCTTTACCTTTTCTCTTGAAAGGACAATTCTGATTCAGTTTGTCAAATTCCATGAAGAATTCTTAGGACATCTCTCTCCAACAATTTTAAAAATAAAGTGTTGAACAAAGAGAAAAAATTGAAAGACATAGGGAAAGCATCCACATACTCATCACCTAGATTTGTCTGGTGATATCTTGACTGTGGTTATAGTCCACTGAAATCCAACATTGCTCTGGAAAGTCCTGCTATCACTATAGTTCTGAATCTTTAATTTCAGATATAAGCTTTGGCTCTTACTAGGTTTCCTTTTTTGTTTTTATTAAAGCTTTGTGCTTATTGTTAAAGTTTTAGAGCTTTGATTGTTAATGTAAATGAACTTTCCCTCCATTTCTCTAACCAGTCATTTCTGTCATGTGGGAAAATTTATGATTTATGTGTATTGCTAATATATTTAATCATCTTACTCAAATTTCTTATTGGGTAAAACGTTTGTCATGCAAGCATGAAGACCAGAGATCAGATTCCCAAAATCCACATGAAAGCTAGGTGGCTGTGGCAGCAGCCTGTAATCACATCATACAGGAGGTAGAGACGGTATTCCGGAGCAAGCTGGCTAGCCAGACTAGCCAAAACAGCAATCTCCAGGTTCAGCAAGGAACCCTGCCTCAGTATATAAAGGTAGAATGTTAACAATGAAGATATGTGATGCCAACCTTGGGAGTTCACACACACGTGTGAACTCATACATACACACATGCTCATGCACCTGCCCCTACTTGTACTATTGCTCTGAATTTTTAAATAAAATGCTGGCGACATTATTTACCTGTTACTCAATGAAACCCAGTAGTCCCCATCACAAAGAGCAGCACTGGCCCTGTGCTTTTGCATTTGTGTCATGGAGACAAGGTCCTGCATTACCTGCTACTGAATTCTGCTGGCTGTCTGGGCTTGTGGTGAGCCCAAACTCTCTTCTAGCTGGTGGTGCATCTTCCAGTTGATGGATCTCCATCTTTCTTTCACTTAGTATAATGTTTTCAGGTTTATTATGTTTCAGTATGCATTAAACCTCTCCCCTGCCAGGTATCATGGCAAATACATAAGAGGATGAGACAGAATCATGAGTTTGATTCCACCCCAACTATATAGCAAAATCATGCTTCAAGAAAGTAAAACAAAAACCAGAAAAATGCCAATCACTTTTATGGCATAAAAATATTCTACTAGCTGGAGGTTTCACCCACTAACCCATTTATCGGTTACCATTAGGAAGGATGCCACAGTGAGCGGATAGTAAAGTTGTGTGTGCTTTTGTGTGGGCAGTCCATTCTCTTTTACATATGTCCAGGAGTGTAATTGCTGGATAAATTTAGCAACTATATATGTAGCTTTTTAAGAATTGCCAAAATCTTTTGTTCAAAGTAGCTACACCATTTTATGTTACATTTTTTTACGTTAGTAACAGGGAACATTCCAGTCTCTTCCCATTCTTACCAGTATTTGTTCTCTGCAGTGTGGCTGCAGTTGTTCTGGCCCAGTACAGGGATCTCACTGTAGCTTTCATTTATGTTCCTCAGCTCCCAATGATGATGAGCACTTTTATTTTATTCTTAGTTTTCTTTTTGTTTTTTTGAGACAGGGTCTCACTCTGTAGCTCTGGTTGTCCTGAAACTCACTTTGTAGATCAGACACACTTTGAACTCATAGAGACCCACCTGCCTCTGCTTCCCAAGTGCTGGGATTAAAGATGTGCACCACCATGTTTGCCAATGCTGAGTGGTGTGGAAAGTCTTTCTGTCTATGTTTTGCTTTTATTGATTAAGGAATAAAGCTGTTTCAGTCAGTGGCTTAGCAGAGCAGAGCTAGGCGGGAAAACTAAACTAAATGCTGGGGAAAAAGGTGAAGTGAGCGAGAAGCCATGGAGCCACCACCCGAGGACGCCTCTCCTGGAGCTTGCCAAAACTTTGCCGATAGGCCATGACAATACACAGATTAATAAAAATGGGTTAGTTTGGGATATAAGAGGTAGCTAAAAGTATGCTTAAGCTATTGGCCAAAGAGTATTACAAATAATATAGTTTCTGTGTGATTATTTCGAGTCAGGGCGGTCAGGAAATGAATGAACAGCCTCCGACAACATTGAGCTCTTTTAAATGTACTTACTCTTCATTTGTTTGTCTTTGGGGAAAAGTCTGACCAAATCTTTTATTCATTTTTAACTAGATTGTCTTTTTCTTAAGTTGTAAAATATCTTCATATATATTCCAGGTATATCTTATCAAATATATTCTTTTCAAAGCTCCTCACGAATGTCAGAAAGCGTTCTAACACTATCCTCATTTCCAGCCACACCTAGTGACAGTGACCGTTGAAGTCCATTTTTACTTTTGGTGAATCTCAGTTGATCTGTCATTTTCTTCTTTTACTTGTGCTTTGATTCTGTCTGAGGCCTTCCATGACTTATCCAAAAAGCTGATGTGCTCACTACAGAAGCATAATTGTGTGTCATTATTATTTTTGGCACTTAGTTAAAGCACTTTAGAGTATTTGCTAATTATATTTAAAGGAACTTAGAAATTATGTACTATATAAATAAGCTAATAAACCTATTTATGGGCACTTACCCTCAGGAAATAACTTATGGAAGGAAAAATACTTTATATGAGCTGAGATCTTCTTGTACAGTGACTCCCTAGGAATTGGCAGTTGAAGTTCATGTGACACTAAACAGGATTCAGTTAAGTCCATTGTAGTACATTATTAGACTGTTAGCAAACATTTTAATTATGAAAGTCATACAATGAAAATATGTGTGATAGTGTGAGTAAAAGGAAATACATATTTGTTATGATTGAAAATGTGTATATTTAGACACAGACAAATATTGAATTATTATTAGGTAGTATTATTTCTTAAACTCCATGTACTATTGATATAATTGTAATTAAATTCAGTAACTTTGTTCCTGACATTGGTAGGTTGGAAGTGGAAACAGTGACATGGGTTAGACCTGAGTATGTGTTTATTTTATCACAGCCTTTTTAATTTTCTTTACTTTTATCATCATGATCATCAGGCTAGATTTAGCAGCCAAAAAAATAGTTCATTATCTTTGTTTATAAGAATTTGAATCAAGATGTTTAAATTTTAACTACATTTTATATCAAATCCAAACACTGATACTAATATATACACATATATATATATATATATATATCAGACTTTTAGAAAGAAAATGTAATATAGATGTAAGCAAGAATCAGTAGGAAGAGAAAGCACTTGGAAACAAGAGAGTGCACACCAGAGACAGGATGTGGCTCCTCAAGAGGAGGCCTTGATGGCAGATTCTGTTAACAAACAGGGCACGGTGACAGGGACACCTTTTTTTTTGTTTTTGGATTTTTTTAACTTTTTTTTTTTTATTGAGAAAAGGAGAAAAGAAAAAAAAAAAACAAGTTTCCTCCTCCTCCCAGCCTCCCATTTCCCTCCCCCTCCTCCCATTTTTTTTTAAAACATGAAAAAAGGCCTGGTCTACAAAATTTGAGTTCCATCCAGGACAGTCAAGGCTACACAGATAATTCCTGTCTCAAAAAAACCAAACCAAACAAACAAACAAAGAACAAAAGAAATAAAAATGAAAAATACAAAACAAGGAAGTACATTCTTGTGAGTAACTACATGAATCTAAGAGGAGGCCTCCCTTTTATTTGCTGCACCCAAACTGAGTATGTGGGTATCCTGACCCCTCTGATCCTTGAATTCACCTAAGTGACAATGTCCTAGGTACATGGAGAAACCACAGCTTTGGTTGGGAATCCAGGTGGTAGGAAAGGCAAGGCCTGAATGAAACTAACTTGGTCTCTGGTCCTGGTTTGAAGGAGACAGAGGCATTTTCATGTTCTTGTATGTGGGAAGACTATGAAAAGAAAAATCCTTGTTGGCTTAAATGTTTAAACAAGAATTACAATGGGTCTTTTGTTCTCAGTCCAAAATGGTCAGAATTAATTTTTAGATACAAAGAGGGTGGTTTTCCTTCCCTCCCTACTTTTTTATAAACTGAGTTACTGAATGCAAAAGGGAACAAAAGAAACAAAAATTATATAATGTAAGCTTATCAAATGATACAGAACAACCCAGCTCATTCTTAGCACAGCTTCCAAGGAATGTTGGTGAGGAGTGAGGCTGCTTTTTGGTTCCTGGCTGCTCAGTCCCGAAATAATCACACAGAAACTATATTACTTAAATCACTGCTTGGCCCATTCACTGTAGCTTCTTATTAGCTAACCCTTACATCTTAATTTAACCCATTTCTGTTAATCTGTGTATCTCCACGTGACTGTGGCTTACCGGGAAAAGTTTCTGCATCAATCTCCGGCAGGGCTCCATGGCTTCTCTCTGACTCCACCTTTCTCCCCGTATTCAGTTTCGTTTTCCCCACCTACCTAAGTTCTGCCCTGCTATAGGTCCAAAGCAGTTTTTTTATTCATTAACGGTAATCACAGCACACAGAGGAACTCCTGCCTTAGAACTCACAGCTCAGAAGCACATGCATGAGCTTCTTGTGAAAAGACCCGTAAGATAGTAACTGAGCAGTGGGTATATGAGTGGCGACCTGAGAAACAGACTCACAGACTGCAGGATCTTTATCGTAGTTTTTCTTTCTCCTCAGGCTTAACAAGGAAAAGAAGCTTTCTGCAAATAACTGATAAAGCCACCTTTAGAAGCACTTCTCGGGCCCTCATGAAGTAGCTGAAATTTGTACTGCAAGGCCCTGCTTGCCTGCTGATCACCCAGTAAGAGGTCACCATGGCCAGTAAGAGGAAGTCCACCACCCCATGCATGATCCCAGTTAAGACCGTGGTGCTGCAAGGTGCCAGCACAGAGGCCCAGCCTGTGGAAATTTTGCCTGAAGGTCCCCAGAAGGATCTTCCCTCAGAGGCCCCTGATGCCAGCAGCGAGGGAGCTCCAAACTCCAGCATCACTGATGGCTCTACCCTGGCAAATGGGCACCGGAGCACTTTGGATGGCTATGTGTATTCCTGTAAAGACTGTGACTTCAGGTCCCAGGACATGACCCAGTTTGTAGGGCATATGAACTCAGAGCACACAGACTTTAATAAAGACCCACATTTTATATGTACAGGGTGCAGTTTCCTGGCAAAAACCCCTGAGGGGCTTTCCTTACACAATGCCAAGTGTCACTCAGGGGAAGCCAGCTTTTTGTGGAATGTGACCAGGCCAGACAATCATGTAGTGGTGGAACAGAATGTCCCTGAGAACACTAGCACATCTGACCTAGCAAGTGAGTCTACTACTGATGGGACTGATGGACAGGCTGAAATCATTATTACCAAGACACCAATCATGAAGATAATGAAAGGCAAAGCTGAAGCCAAGAAAATTCATATGCTTAAAGAAAATGTTCCCAATCAGCCTGTGGGTGAGGCCTTGCCAAAGCCATTGGCTGGGGAGGCAGAGGTTAAAGAGGGGGACCACACTTTCACCAATGGGGCAGCTCCAGTCAGCCAGGCACCTGCTAGCTCCTCAAAGCCCACTCATGCTGCCAATGGGCCCCTGATAGGAACAGTGCCAGTACTGCCAGCTGGTATAGCACAATTCCTCTCCCTCCAGCAGCAGCCCCCAGTACATGCCCAGCACCATACCCACCAGCCCCTGCCCACATCCAAGGCCCTTCCAAAAGTCATGATCCCCTTGAGCAGCATCCCAACATACAATGCAGCTATGGACTCCAACAGCTTTCTGAAGAACTCCTTCCACAAATTCCCCTACCCAACCAAAGCTGAGCTCTGTTACTTGACTGTAGTGACCAAGTATCCAGAAGAACAGCTTAAGATCTGGTTCACAGCCCAGAGGCTGAAGCAGGGAATCAGCTGGTCTCCTGAGGAGATTGAAGATGCCCGGAAAAAGATGTTCAATACAGTCATCCAGTCTGTGCCTCAACCCACTATCACAGTGCTAAACACCCCTCTTGTTGCCAGTACCAGCAATGTACAGCATCTCATCCAGGCCACTCTCCCAGGCCATGTTGTGGGACAGCCAGAGGGCACAGCAGGGGGTCTCCTGGTCACTCAGCCTTTGATGGCCAATGGGTTACAGGCATCAAGCTCGTCTCTCCCTCTGACAACTGCATCTGTTCCCAAGCCATCTGTGGCACCCATCAACACCGTGTGTTCAAATACAGCATCAGCTGTAAAGGTAGTCAATGCAGCCCAGTCACTCCTCACAGCATGCCCCAGCATAACTTCCCAAGCCTTCCTTGATGCAAGCATCTACAAAAACAAGAAGTCTCACGAACAGCTGTCAGCTCTGAAAGGAAGCTTCTGTCGGAACCAGTTCCCTGGGCAGAGTGAAGTAGAGCACCTGACCAAAGTGACAGGCCTCAGTACCAGAGAGGTGCGGAAGTGGTTCAGTGACCGGAGATACCACTGCCGGAACCTTAAGGGCTCCAGGGCCATGATGCCTGGAGAGCATGGCCCTGTTCTCATTGACACTGTGCCAGAGGTGCCCTTTTCCCTGTCATCCAAAGTTCCGGAAGTGACCTGTATCCCAACAGCAACCTCACTAGCAAGCCACCCTGCCACCAAACGACAATCTTGGCACCAGACCCCAGACTTCATGCCAACCAAATACAAAGAGAGAGCCCCAGAGCAGCTGCGAGTCCTGGAGAGTAGCTTTGCACAAAACCCGCTTCCCCCTGAGGAAGAGCTGGACCGCCTGAGAAGTGAAACCAAAATGACCCGAAGGGAAATTGACGGCTGGTTCTCAGAGAGGCGGAAAAAAGTAAATGCTGAGGAGACCAAGAAGGCTGATGGGCAGGTACCTCAGGAGGAGGAGGGTGCTGAGGATGAGGGTGGAGATGAAGAGTTGGCCAGTGAGCTGAGGGTTCCTGGTGAAAATGGCTCTTCTGAAATGTTTCTTAGCCATACCTTGGCAGAGCGGAAGGTCAGCCCCATCAAAATCAACCTCAAGAACCTGCGGGTCACTGAAGCCAGTGGCAAGAATGAGCTTCCAGGGCTGGGTGTCTGTGAGCCCGAGGAAGATGGCTTGAACAAGCTAGTAGAGCAGCCACCAGGCAAAGTGAGCTACAAAAAGACAGCACAGCAACGCCACTTGCTACGGCAGCTCTTTGTCCAGACACAGTGGCCAAGCAACCAGGACTATGACTCTATCATGGCCCAAACAGGACTGCCCCGGCCAGAGGTGGTACGCTGGTTCGGAGATAGCAGGTATGCCCTGAAGAATGGCCAGCTCAAGTGGTACGAAGACTATAAGAGGGGCAACTTCCCACCAGGTCTGCTCATCATTGCCCCTGGCAACCGAGAGCTGCTGCAAGACTATTACGTGACACACAAGATGCTGTGTGAGGAAGACTTGCAGACCCTCTGTGACAAGACCCAGATGAGTGCCCAGCAGGTCAAGCAATGGTTTGCTGAGAAAATGGGTGAAGAGACCCGGGCTGTGGCAGATACAAGCAGTGAGGACAAGGGTCCTGGAACTGGAGAGCCTGTGGCAGTTCATAGAGTGCTGGGTGATGCCTATTCAGAGATGCCTGAGAACAGTGAATCATGGGAGCCAAGTGCTCCTGAGGCCAGCTCAGAGCTCTTTGACACTTCGAGTCCCCAGACTGGACGTCAGCTCGGTAAGGGGCTCGTGGGATCCATGCATGACCTTCCTCTGAATCTGAAGGAGGGTGCAAGCACAGAGTAGGTACATACGGGTGGCAGGTACTGTTGCCTCTAAGGCTACCGGCAACCAGACTAATTCCTGAAGAGTGAGTCCCAGGGATCAGCTGGCAATAGAAGCCATAGAAGTAAAAGGCTGAGAACTGAACTTTTGTTTTGGTTCCTGTGTTTATTTGTGGTGGTGTTTTTTATTTAAATCAGTGCAGGGGAGAGACATAATGAACTGAAAAGGACTCATACTTTTTTAGCCATTTCTTAGCATTGATAAAAAAAAAAAAAGATGTCATCTGAGTCACAAAGGTCCCGGTCACTATGTAGAAGACAGGGTTAGGAGTTCAGAGGAAATTTAACTCAAATTGGCAGACAGAAGAGAATCTTTAATGGTCTCATTTATATGCATGTATATGTGGTGCCCAAAAAAGTCAGAAGAGGGCATTGGATCCCCTGGAACTGGGGTTACAGGTGATTCTGTCTTGCCATGTAGGTTTTGGGAATCAAACCAGGGTCTTTTGCAATAGCAGCAAATGCCCTTAGCTTATGATTAATCTCTGGCCCTATAGAGTGCTCTTTGTTTCCTAATGAAAATCTTATCTTAGGTTTGTGTTGTCTTTCCTGATGTGGAAGAAGTGTTTATCATAATGGAAAATCACCTTCTGTTTTAAGAAATAGGAAATCCAAAGCTTGAATTTCACCCTTTGGTTTTTCTGGATGGTGGTGTTTTAGTATTCAGAAGTAACATTAGATTTTAAGACACAGTTGTGAAGGTCACATCTTCGGGTTGTGATTTCCTATATTTTTGGTTCCTTCACTATCCCTTCGCATTTGTCTCTTGATGAAATGCGCCATCCCAGAGCAGCCAGAACAAGCAGTCTGGAGGGAAGAGGGCTCAGAAGCTGATGTAGCCTGGCCAGCTGGGGCAGGAGGGCCGTGGTGACGAGGAAGTGTCTGTGGGATTGGACAGCTGTGCAGCTGGTCCTGGAGACTGCTGCTTCTGTGTGGGGCCCAACCAAGTACAACACTCTGCCCTGAGATCCTGGGGTATTTCCTGGACAGTTTGCATTGTTTGCATACAATGCCTGAACATTTTTGTTTGCTTTAATCTTGGAACAGGGGTATGTATGTGTGCATAATCAAAACCAAACTGTTTCCAGTGCTTTCCTGCCTCAGATAGTCAGACAAAGAGTAAGTACAGAGAAAGCCAATATAGCTTTATTATGATGAGAGCAAATACTTTGAATGAAACATTTATGACAGATAAGGATATTATATGTTGTTAAAATGTCTGATACAAGTTTTAGCAGTTATTAATATACACACTAGTCCAAAAGTATATAAAGAAAAAAATGAACAGAATTAAAGGGAAATAAGCAAAAATACTTGGAGGCTTTTATACTGAATTTTCAGTAGTGGACATAAAACCCACAAAGAAGCCAGATAAGATAGCATAGGCCTAAGGCAGGAAGATCCCCTTAGTTCACTGAGTTTATGACCAGACATGACAAAATAGTGAGAAATTATCAACACACACACACACACACACACACACACACACACACACATACACACACACACACACAAAAAGAAGCAGAAATCAAACAAAATCAGCAAGGAAATGGAAGACTTTAAAATCAATGGAAACTTAACCAGGTATGGTAACTCATGCCTGTAATCCTAGCACTTGGGAGGTGGAGGCAGGAGGCCTACTGCAAATTTGAGGCTAGGCTAAGCTATATAGTCAGGTCCTGGTTAGCTTAGGGGAAAGGAAAATATTATAGAAATAATAGATATAAATGGATCAATGGATCTTCCAAGCAAAAGTGATAAAACACTAAAAAAATACAGATGAAAACCTTCCAGACCTTGGATTAGGCAGAGGTTTCTTCTTCTTTCTTCTTCTTCTCCTCTCTCCTCCTCCTCCTCCTCCTCCTCCTCCTCCTCCTCCTCCTCCCTCCTCCTCCCTCCCTCCGTCTCTTCTTCCCTCCCTCTCTCTCTTCCCTTCCCTTTCTTTTGAAACAGAGTTTCTCTGTGTAACAGCTCTGGCTGTCCTGGAACTTGCTTTGTAAACCAGGCTGGCTTCAAATTCACAGAGATCTGCCTACCTCTGCCTCTCTAGTGCTGGGCTTAAAAGTGTGTGCTACCATTGCCCAGCAGGCAGAGGTTTCTTAATTATGACAGCAAAAGCACTGGCAACAAAAAATAAATTGGACTACATCAACATTTGAAGATGTTGAGCTGGGCATGCATGATGGCTCATACCTCTAAATCAGTATTTAGGAAGCAGAGACAAGATTATGAATTCCAGGCCAGCCTGGGATACATATAGCAAGACCCTATCTCAAAACAGCAAAACAAAGTTGTTGTTTTTTTTTTTAAGATTTTAAAATCCTTTTAAAGGTGTGGTGGCACATTCCTGTAATATCACCATTCTGGAGGCTGAAGTAGGAGAACTGAAAGTTTGAAGCAAGCCCTGGTCTATACAATGATGTCCTGTCTCAATCAATCAATCAATCAATCAATCAATAGCTTTTGTACATTAAATGGCATTCTCTCGAGCAGCATTTCTCAACCTGTCGGTCCTGACCCCTTTGAGAGTCTCATGTCAGATATCCTGCATATCAGATATTTACACTATGGTTTATAACATAACAAAATTACAATTATGAAGTAGCAACAAATAATTTTATGGTTGGGAGTCCTAACACCATGAACTGTTTTAAAGGGTCACAGCATTGTGAAGGTTAAGGACCACTGAGCTAGAGAGTGAAAAGACAACTGGCAGAGGAGTGAGGACACCTGAAGATCATGCATCTAATAAAGAATATTAATACATAGAAGTACAGTTCAACAACAAACCATTAAAAATGGGTAAATTTAGTTAAATAGACATTTCTCCTAAGGAGAGAGTTACAAACTCCAGAAGATGGCCAGCATTTTGTGCTGGAGAGATGGCTCAGTGATTAAGAGCACTGGCTACTCTTGCAGAGAACTGGGTTCAGTTTCCAGTGCTGACATGGGAGCTCACAACCATTTTTAATTCCAGTCTCAGGAGATTCAATGTTTTCTTCTGTCCCCCATAGGGACCAAGCACCATAGGTAGTACACAGACTTAGATGTAGGCAAAATACTCATAGACATAAACATAGTTTTTAAAAGACAATTTTTTAAAATGATGACTAGGGAAATGCATATGAAACTTACAGTGAGATTCCAGCTCACACTTAAATCCACTCTTGCTAACATGTACACAAACAGAAAGCCACAGGCATTGGTGAGGATGTGGGGATGTGAATGAAAAGTGATTAAACCTTGGAAATCTTCAGCAAGTCTCAAGAAGCTGAACCAAGACTTCTCATCCAACCCAGAAGTCTCACTCCTAGCACTGAAAAGGGCCTAATGACATTGCGCACGATGTTCAAAGCAGCAGCAGCATTCACAGTTTCTAAAGGAAGGAAACATCCTGTGTCCACTGCCATCGGAATGGATAAACAAATGTGCTATGTACATACAATGGAATATTATTCAACTATAAAAGATGTTGTAGCATTGAATGTGTCCAAAAGAAAAAGATGTTGATACATTGCACAATATGGATGGAACTTTATGTCAAGTGAAATAAGCCATTCACAAAAGACAAATATTGTATAATTCTATTATATGCAGTCTTTATAATAGCCAAATTTATGAAAATTGAAGATAGAATGCAGGTTACTTCTCAGAAGAATTGGTAGTTATTAAATAGTGGATACATAACTTCTATTTATGGGGCTGAAAACTTTCTGAAAATGGTGAGGGTTCATAACTGAAATATACATAATACTACTGAGCCTGTAATGAGAAATTTAGTGTTAGGTATATTGTACCAATATTTTTTTTTTAAGCTGGAGATGGGGTGAGAGGGTGGAAATAACAGGCATGGCAGAACAGAGCAGACATGATAAGGGTAGCCATACTCTTGTAGCAGCACTGCCTCCAAGGCTTCTGTTATCTGTACCCGGCTTCTTATGCTTCCCCCACCAGCCTCAGTGGAAAGGCCCGAACTGTACATAAGGGATGAGATTCTTGTGATCAGCTGCCCTTACCTTTATAAATGAAGATATGAGCTACCAAGATGCCAGAGCTTAGGGATCTTAGGGGCCAGGATGCAGGATTAACAGAATACAGGGGTAGCAGGCATCAGGGGTCTGTGGTTGTCGTGATGGGATGGGCTAGGCGATTAATAGGAGACCAGGAAGTTGAAAGGCCTTGTTAGATTCAGGCAGCACCCTGTCCTCTGACTGGTGAAAGAGAGGACATGACATTACTTATGGAACTAAGCAATCCCTAAGACCAGTGATACTATCCAGGAGAGTGAGGACAGACTGGGCATCCCTGGAAACTGTACAAGTTGTAGCTGCCATAGAGTAATAGGTATATGTTTTCTCCTCAGAAACAGACTGAATTTGATCTGATTACTGTGAAGGACCGACCAGTCTGGGATGCTGTCTACCATGTGGAGGGGCCAAACCTGCCATGCATCATTTTGATGGACAGCTGCCAGGCACCCAAGAGAAACTCTGGAGGCCTCACTGAGCCTGGAACCTGCCACCGCCCTAACCACCCTCTGCCTGATATTTCTAAGCAAGTAGCAAGGGGTTCTCATGAGCCCATCCTCCCACTGTGCAGGACCGCTCCTTTGCTTCCCGGGGACAAAGAGTTCAGATTACATAGACCTAGACCCAGAATCAAGTTTTTAGCATATACAGCTGCCTATATACATTTAATAAAGCATCCAACTACAGACACTGTCAATCCATAGGAACTCGGGTTAGCAAAGCAGTACAGCTCTGACAATGCCATGTCTGTTCTCTGGGAAGTTGAGACTATAGGGGCCCACATCTTCTGCAGCAGCAGGAGTTATGTGTGTGCTCAGAACTGCTTGAGGCCCAGTCCTTCTTGCCTTCTAAAGGGAACAGAACTGTTGAAGAGACCCGCAACATTGAGTGGAGGCAAGCCAGATTTTGTGCAAGGCTTGCCTGTGTTCTGGTTGATAGAGCCTGCTGTTATCCTCAATTCTGAACACAGCCCAGCTATGAGATTACTACTGGATGTTTATCACTCTCGTTAGTTAACTGTAATTCTGATTTTTCATGGAGCTTGAATCATGGACCAACTTCTCCATTATCAGATCAGCTAAAGAAGCCATTTTTGTAAAGCCTAATGTACTGACCTATATGCTCCCTTCAGCCCTTCAATTCCGACTCCTTTAGAGAGAAAGGAAAGTGGGCATGGTAGAGCTGGTTACTGTGGCTTTGGCCATCATAGTGCTCTCAATGCCTCCTGCAGGTCAGAAGGACGTACACTGTGGCTGGTAGGAAGAGTGAGGCTGAAGGGCGTGGGAGTTTTTAAATGACCAGAGCTGGAGTGGTCTTGAAAACAAAGACCTGCCACACACCAAGGGCCTGACCAACTACTGGTTTCGTAATCTAGAGGTGCTGGACATCACTGGATAGGTTCCTGTGAGGTGTTTTTAAAGTTTGAAATTTATATTCCCAACCTGGGAAACAAGAACTTACTTTTGCCTAAGCCTTGTATCCTTTAGATTAAAATCACAAGAAAAGGTGCCTTTGAAACAATGGAAAACTTGCTTGTGGAGCTGTACTAAATATTAAAGCCTCAGCGTCTCCAAGGCTAGCTTCTCTGAGAGCAGTGGATAAAGCAGGGCAGGGGAGAGACAAAGATGACAAACAGGATGTGTTGTCCATGACCCCACTTACCTCTTGGAAACTGCACCAGTAGAGCCATAGGCAGACCAAGAATTTTGACCAAGAAACAGCGGTTAACTTCTAGGTGTTGTCTTGGCTCCCCTCACAGGGAGCTATAGGCTTTGCTTAGTCTGAGGATGAGCATGGCGGCCTTCAGCCTTCTAGGAAAGAGGGCTTTCTCTGGAACCCAGAGCCCTGGAACCATTATAAGATGTTTCTCTTGCCTTTCCTGTCCCCATAGGGATGATCTCACATTTGTCTCAGATTGGGGTTTTTTTTTTTTTTGACTACTTGGCAAGTTTTGCAGTCTATTTTTGTATCCTTTCTGTTTGGGGAGAGAAATTATTTGGCCCCAAACCTCGAGGAATTGGAAAGAATGGTGACTGTTTTCCTTCAGAGAACAGACATCTGAAAGTTTTCCTTCAGTGTTTGTTTACGTGCAGATCGGCATATCCATATATACAGTACACATACTTATTTGATACTTACACAAACACATCTCATATACACATGAGCTTCATGTGGATGCCCAAGGGGAAAGTAGCCTGTATGTGAAGAGATGACAATACACTGGGCAGCTGGAGCAGCTGAGGAAGCCATCCTGTCTAAGAAAGCACCTGTGTCTCACCTGAGCCCAGATGCCTGCTGGCTTCACCTATACAGCCCTGCTGCACTAGCTGAATGGTAGAGTCTATGAAAAGGTCTGAACAATTGACAAGGAACAGAAACACTAAATTACTGGTGGACACTATGCTGGACACAGATAGCAGCCTGGGCTCGGACACCAGTCTTCTGGATGGGAAGTTGCAGTAACACTGGCCCAGCACTCCTTTCTCAGAGCTGGTGATGGCAAGACTGCCCAGGTAAGAAACCCAACAGATGAAATGGACCTTGTTTCTTCCTTTGCTTTGGGATGGGGGAGGGAAGTTGTGGCTTGGACCTTAGGTTGGTAGGTAATGATGAGGGAGGTGGTCATGGAGCAGGTGCTTCAGAGAAGAGCTCTGGGCGCCAAGCAGGAGTGCACTGGCAGAGAAGTAGGGGTGTAAGTTGACGGCTACCAGGTCTGTGGCTGCCCTGTGACAGATCACAGTGGCCTCGTACAGTCAGAGGGTCAAGTTCTCTGTGTTGTCAGTAGAAGGCTGGCTGTGGGCTGCAGAGGTGGGATGGGGTGTGCTTCTCCTGACAAAGCTTGCCCTGTCAGATGAGTCTTGCCCCATCCTTTGCCCTCACCACTCACTTGAACTTACAGAGGCAGTAAACACTAAGTGTTCTCTGTTGTCTGCATTATGTTTTATTTTTTTCTACTTACATGGGGTTGCAAGTTCAGTTTTAAACCAGATCCCATTCTAACAGAAATCTGAACTATAGGTTTTGCATATTATTTGATCAAAATGTTTTTTGATCATAGAGATTTTTCTTTTGGGAATTGGGTGTGTCAGTGTGCCAGCACTTTGAGGTCACTAGTGACTGCTCTTCTACTTTTCTACTGGCTGAGTGGCAACAGTTTTTAGGTGAACAGAATACCTTAGCCTGAGGCATCCCTCCCTCTGGAAGCAGAATAATTGAGTGAGACCCAGTAGATACCTGCCTGTATCCTCCAGTCTGTCCCCATCTGACCTTGAATGTCTCCTACCCGGAAGCTTAGCACTCCCCAGGCCCAGATAGCTCTCAGAGGGTTTACTTTGTCAGTAGCTATGCCACACCTGTGCCCCTTCCTCCTTGTCCCCTAGGACCCCTGTTACACAGCTGCCTTGTGTGGAGCATGGGAGGCAGCCTTTCCGGTTAGAGTCTCTTGCATTGTCCCCCAGGTGACTGTTAAGTTATCCCTGTCTTGAGCCATTGCCTTTCATCTTCCTAGTCTCTGTATGGACCAAACTCCTCAGATTGGAGCAGCTCAGTCAGTTCAGAAATGAGCTAAGAAGAAAATCCTAAAACAAAACTTAGAATCTGTTTTTCCTAAAGCCCCCACCTTTACTGGCTGTTTCCCAGAGAATTTGTATCACATTCATTCGCAAGGCTCATCTGTCTGAAAGTCTTCTAGATACACGAAGGTCTTTGGTTAGCTCATCCTGGCCAAGGTTTAGCAGGGTGCCTGGTTTTCCTTACTCCAGACTAGAATCCCCTCTTCAGCATCCCTAACTTAGCTCCCTGTTCTTTTTCTCAAGAGCACACTGCTCACCACTATCCTGCCCAGACCTTTAGGGGGTGATTTCCATGTGTTCTAGCACTGGAGCCCACAGGTTTTCTCTCAGCATAACCCTTCCCTAGACTTCAACCTGAATTCTCCACACTGCAGTTTGTTCTGCCTTGGTTCAGTGGAGCAGGCAAATGACTGCACAGTACTCCAGGGCTCATGAGGCTGCTGGGCCTTCAGTGGAACAGCTGGGTCTGGCATTGACTGAGTGGTGTGACAGACCTGACAGACTGCTCGCTGTTTGGATCGCTACCTGGGGTTATCAGAAGAAATACAAAAGCAACTGAGTCCTCAGAATCCATTTTTGCTACAGTCTGTGTTCCTAGTGCCTGGCCACTAAGGGTGGCTGTGTGGAGTGACAAACCTACGTGCACTCAGAGCCCAGAGCCTGCACTTGGTCATGAAGCTCACTGGGTCTTAGGACTGAGAACCGGCTTTGGGGTCTGAATGCTTGTCAACACTAGCCAGCAATCCTATGGACATGGTCCTCTAGATTTGAAAAATACAGGTTTTTTTAGCTCAGGTCTAGTAGGAACACCTCTCCTCAAGCCCTCTGAAGCCTGGAGCAAGGGTGGACATGAGACTAATCAGACCCCTGTTGCCGAAGGACAGAAGTAAGTACCTGCTTCCTTTGGTTTTCGGTCTCTTGTTATGATTTGCAGGGCTGAATGGATTCAGTGTGGTTATTGCTGTTGTCTCTGCCCTCCTTGAGCTAGACCTTGCTCTTATTCTGACAGGAACCAGGCAGAGCAGGGAGAAAACAGCTATTTGGCAGGCTGCATGGTGTCTTCCTGCTGTTTATAAGGATGAGCGGATGGCAAGTCAGGACACCCAACAGGGACCTGCACATTTACCTGCTATCAGTGCCTCTTCTGTCAAGAGAATGGTGTACTTTGCACATAGATGGGCACCTGTGTGTTAATAGCTTTTCTTGGCCAATGTCTTTTGACACGTATTCCCTTCTATGGAAGGTGGGAAATTTAGAATTACTCTATACAAGTGGAGTTGAAGGTAAAATGTCTATGATAAAGCCTGCTCAGACACTGAATATAGAAAGGGTTGCCAGTGCTTGATCCTTCCCAAGCAAGTCCCCAAAGAGACATTGTCCATCCAGTGAAAGTCTATTACAAAGTGGTCCCTGTTAACCCGCAGTTTGTGCTTAGAGATCTTGTCCCTAGTTCCTGCCCACACAGCTTAGTCTTGTTCATGTAGCTTTGTTAGCTCAGGGTCAGGGCCCCATGTGAGGCTGGCTGCAGTGAGAGCCAGCAGGGTTCTAGCATGAGTTGGGTTGCTCCTTGTGAAATTGGGTGGGCTGAGGGCAGCAGCAGTGGTCACTAGGGCAGTGATCTCTGGCCCATGCTTCTGAGTAGCCTGCTTTGTTCAGTTTTGCCAGGAAGGTCAGACTGTGTCATAATGTTATTAAACAGAGAAAACTGGCCAACCTTTCTCTGGCCCTGCTGACTATTGTTCTTTGAGTTGTCCTAACACAGCCCTTGGGGAAGTTGGGGAGGCTGCCAAGGACGTGCAGACTCCTTGCTGACAATATCCTGGTTCCTGGTCCTCCAGCACCTGCTTCATGTTCTGATCTCAGTGTGGATGGCTTTGTCATTGGGGGCCATACTGCTGAGAACTGTGACTGGGGGATAACTTGAACAGTCTGCCTTTCGTGTGCTTCCTGTCTCCCAGAAACAGCTGAAGTGATTACCCTGGTGCTAAATGAGAGTCACCTGCTACTGTGACCAGCTATGAGAGGAAATTGAGAAATAGCTTGTCTGTCACATAGGCCTTTGTGGAATGGGAATTTTCTGTGTGGCCCTGGCTGGTCTGAAATTCACTTTGTAGATCAGACAACACTCTTCCTGCCTCTGCCTCCCAAGTAATGAGTTACAGGCAGGCATGGGCCACACCTTGCTGGAATGTGGGAATCCTTTACCCCAAGAAACATCTGAATAGAAATACGGCCTTGGCCTTTGGTGTGGGCTGTGTGTGGTGGGAGGTGCGGGGCTGACCTCCACGTAAGGTCCCCCATGGGGATGCTGCTATTTCTAAGATGCAAATTGCACATTTCCTAGATTTTGTATCTGCAAATTTGGATAAGGGATGGGATGAGGGACAAAACTGCTTATGTAGTTTGAAATGGGCCTCAGTGGTACTTCCAATCTTTTGACTGTTCCTAAATAAAAATGTACAGACATTTCTTATCTGCTGACTGTGTATGTGTGTGTGGTGGTGGGGGATTAATAAAAAGGTCAAAACCCTTCTATTGATTTACTTGTTTTTGCAAATCCAACTTTAAAATCGATAGATGTTGGGGCTTCCTTCAGTGCCCTGAGAAGACATTCCGTTCACTTGTCTCCTGCCTTGCTGAGCTCACTGTGGCGGCCCCATGTGAAACAACTATGGAGATTAAAACCCTGCTGAGTCAACCAAGTCTGATCTTAGAGTCATAGGGCATGGGCAAGTTTTCTTCTGTTCCTTTTTCTGGTGAGAAGAGTTGTTTGTCAGCAGAACATGCCATTTGCTAAGGAAGGCATGTCACTAGGCAGGAAGACCTAGGAGGCTTCTAGAGGACCAGGGTCAAACCCACACCTCCAAGACTCAAAGCAACTGAAATTTTGTTGGGATGACCATACTGGCCTATCTATCACATAAGGAAAAAGGGCTCCTAAAAGAAGCCCACCTGGGAAAGAACAAGGGGTAGCAGTTAAACAGCATCAGGGCCTGCTCCTTCCCAAGGCCAGTTTGGGTCCTCAAGGAGCTGCTTTGTTTTGGATGTAAAGGACCAGGTAGTGTGAAACCATGGAGCTGTCTCCTGAGGTCTTGGTGGGCAGATCCAGAACATACTGGGTGGAGATGGCGATGACAGCCACCTGGAAGCTACACGATTCCTAGTAAGAACAGGCTGGCATACATCCTCTGGAGAAGCCTCTAAGGGTCAGATCCATTTCATTAAAATATAAGGCAGGCTGGGCTTGTTTTGGTCACTAAGTTAGTTTGGTAAAGTAACCTCACGCTCATTCCCCACTTTTCAATAGATCTGATAATGGACAAGTTGAACGAGAAGTGGTTGTCCAGTTTCCGTCCTCAGCTGAAGTTCAGGGTGAGTCTGACCAGAAGTGAGCCCCAGCTCTTTTGGCTAAGGGCCACAGGTACCTGTATATGAATTTTCTTAGTAAAGGCTGCAGACTGTTTCTGCCTTCTAACCCATGTTTTCAGTCTGTGGCAGGAGGCAGAATGTCCCTGACATTGTAGTCAGTGCTCTCTTGGTAAGTGTTCACTAGTGATCCCTCTTTACTTGTCCCTGGCCTGCTAGCCAAAAACAACACTTCTCTGGGCTTGTGTTCCTAGTACCACTGACTTCCTTTCCAACTCCACTCTTTTGGTTTCTTCTGCCAAAGCCAGTGGTTTTTAACCTGAGTACTCATTTTCATGCCCCAAGGAGTCTATGAATATCCAGACAAGGCCCCAGTATCAGTATTTCTCAGATGCACCCGAGGGTGTGATTAAGCACCACATAGCCGAGACTCTACAGGTCATAACCCACTGGATGGAAGGCAGTGTCACACAAGCTGTCACATGTAGGGACACACTACATGCATCAGGCAAGATAGCACGAGGTGCCAAGACATTAAGGCCCATGTCATTTCTCTCTCACTAACATTTTTCCCCTTTGCTGGGTCTTCTGTGTTGGTCAACAGTAGTCAGGTTCACCTGAAGAATTGAAGAGATGAAACTGATCCTTAAGTCTGCTCTACTGAGGGAAGGATCAAAACACAGCTGGAAAGGAAATGCGATAATGCGCCAAAACGAGTGAACCACAGTCTGAAGCTGCTCAAGGAAGGCAGAGCTGAGCCTCTCTCGGAAGACTTGTCCATGAAATAGAGGTATCTACTGAGAATTAAAGTCAAAATGCCTAGCAGCAAGCAAAGACTGCCACACATCAACACTGAGGACAAGCAGACATAGCTCCTATGTTCTCCTGGGCCACAGACAGACTCAAGTGTGAACTCAAAGCTCCTGATACATCCCACCCACTATTTTTGTGGGGGAGGATTCTTCCCTTATACACTAGTATAGGAAAACTTTACAGTACCTCATGTGGGATCCCCAACCATAAAATAATTCCTTTGCTATTACTTAACTAATTTTGTTACTGTTATGTAATGTATGATATGTAACCCCAAAGGGGTCATAACCCACAGGTTCAGACTACTGCTTTAGATGACCACTACAGACCAGCCAGCACTCATGTGCTTAGTGCTGTGTGACCCGAGCAGCTAGTTCAGCACAGGGTGTACACTGCTCACTGGGCCATAGTTTTTTGTCCCGCTCCAGGAAAATGCTGTAGGAGAGCCCTGGGAATAGTCAGGCCTTTTGAGCAGCATGTTGTAAGCACAGAGGCTGGCAGGTAGACAGGCAAGTAGAGTAGCAACTGGCAGCATATATCCAAACATTACTTTTTAAAAACAGGTTTCTGTGCAATAGAGATTGAACTTGCTCCTGAGTGGGGTGAACTTCAGCTGTACCATTAGAAGATGAAGTGGCAGAGGTGACCTCACATTTCAGAGACCCATGGAAGAGCTTCCTGTTTCAGCAGTCTCCAGGAATGCCATACCATATTTGCTTCTATTCTCAATCAATCACCATGCTTTCCTGAGCCCCCAAGAAACAAACAAGTTAAAAAGGACATGAGGATGATTTATTTGGCAGTCAGATCTTAAGAGGGCAGCAGAACTAGCAAATGGCCAACCCTGAGCCCAAATGTGGGCAGTGGGTTTGCGTGTGCTGAATGCTGGCTATGCTGAGGCACCTTTATGCCCACGGGCCTGGACCCCAGCCTCTGTTTTCAGAGGTGAGGCTGCCTTCCCATCTCCTCTGCATCTTTTTACCAGTGACACAGAAGCTGTGCCTAGCAGCAGCTTCATTCGGTACCTACTGCCTTACTCCACCTCCCTATTCTCCATTTCATTACTAAGGGAAAGCATACTGAGTCTTCCTTGCCATAAAACAAAAAAGCTCGCCAGGGTAGGCGTTGCTCTTCTCTCTCTTCCTGCACCCCATAGAACAGCTGTTTCCAAAGGCTCTATGCTGGGGCTCCCCTTCCAGGGTGAGGGGCAGGACTGAATAACTTAGTTACAATACCACCAAGAAGAGGAAAAAATAATACTGCTATTTTTTATCATGATCCCCTGTATCTTTCAGGCTGGGTGGCATCCCCAGCCATGGGCAGTGTGCCCTTGTGCTGTGTCGTCGTCCTCATGCAGGGCAGAGACTTCTCCTCAGGCCCTGCATTCTTCTGTCCTGGCTCCATCCAGGGCCAAACTGCAGGGCATCCACTCTTTCACCCTGACCAGCTGTGGGTTTAAAGCTACAGGACAATGTAAACTTTGTTTCCCTAGCCCAGCAAGGCTCTTCTTCCTCCTCCACTCTCAGGAATGTCAGCAGCTCCTTGAAGCCTCCTCTGCCACCAATTGTAGCAACTTCTCTCTCCAAGGGGCTTCAGCCCTGATCCTGGCCCAAGATGGAAGGACCCACCTCCACATTCAGGGCCAGATATGTGTGCTTAATGCTAGACACAGTACAGTTTTTTGCCTTCACCCAGAGCAGGGCTTGGAGGCCCAAAACAATACATTTCATTAATGGCTTGGTTTTGTCTAGCCTTCACCGCTGGAATCCAGGCTCCAAGCTGCGAGACCAGGAAGGCTTTACAGTGGGCCGCTCCCAGAGAACCTAGTTCATGGCATTCCACAAGATGGGCAGCACCAGCTGCTCTCCAACAAGGTGGGGGCACGACTAGAGGCGGTTGTCTCCATTGACCCGAGTCCTTCTTGGGGCCCTGAACAGAAGTGAAGCATCCTTACTGGCCTTGTAGCCCGACAGGACAACCCAAAGACATACAGTTATTGCTTTTCCACACAGGAGAAAGCTGCCAAAGGATTGACCTAACACATAGTGCTGTTCTTTCTGGCTCCAGCACCCTTCCTCCAAGTTCCCACACTGGCCAACTTCCCCTTCACCTCCCTCACCTTCGTTCCCGACTGTCAAAATGGTCTGCGAGATGCTCCTGGGAGATACGGAAGTCTTCAAATGGCTGCTGGTATCGGGCTTCAAAGGAGCCTTCCCGGGCTCGGACATGGAACAGCTGGCTGGAGGCATCTGAGACTCGTTCCCGTAGTGATGTACCACTGAAGGGACTGAGGTCACCATTCTCCTGCTCAGCAAGGGGAAGTGCACAGAAGTTGAGGTCTCTTGTGCACCTGGGGGTGGGGTGGGTTTCTCTGCTCACTCTGCTGTAGTTACCTTAGCAGGGAAAACTTCGATCTTGATGAGCAGGGAGGCCAACTCCAGGTCTTCACTGTAGTTGTTCTTCAAAGGCACTGCTCTGTATCCTAGGAGAAACACTTGGCTCTCAGCCCAACCGTGTCAGGCAAGTGGATCAGTTCCACCCTGACAGTAAGACCAAAGAACAGCATGTCAAGGAAGATCCCTTACCTGTCTTCAGGCCTTTTACTGGGAAAGTAGCCTGAGCCAAGAAGTTCTGGTCACTAAACATGTCTTCCTCATACACCACAAAGCGTAGAAAGGCAAACTCAGGGTTACTGATCTGGAAGTGGAAGGGCTTAGCCGGCCACACAGGGTTCAGTCCATTGTCCACTGTGGAAGCAAGGGCAAAAGCTCAGGCCACATCAAGAGGCTAGCTGACTGGTAGAGAGAGGTCTCTGTCATACCAGGAGAATGACTGGTAATGGAGGAAGGCTGACTGACCTACAAACTCTGTCTTTTGCTTGATGCTGTCGTATTCTGCTCCAGCCACCTCAATTTCCACAAAAGGACATACAATACCTCGGCCGTTCTTCGGCAGATGCCTGGCCCCTAGCACCTGTAAGGCAGGCAGTAAAGATGGGGTAATGACTGTCTTCCTGCTCCCAACATCCTCAGAGCAGAAGCCCGGGGAGCATATGTGCCATGGAGGCAGTATGCCCCCTGCTGGGCTCTGACAGTGCTGCCTATTAGGCCCCTCACTGTTCCAATCCAGAGCAAGCTGTTGGGTGTAAAAATCTGAGCTTTAAGCCAAGTGTTGTATGCATTTTGCAGTCCATTTCATGTTAAATCCATGTCTGTTCCAATGTGGGACTCTTCTAAACTCCTTTAGGAGAAAAAGGCTGGAAAGTAGCAGTCATGGCCATCGATATCTATGGCTCTGTACTCCCAGGTGGGTCTAGCTGGTCACACGCTGTCCTTATTCTTTCCACTGCTTAGGCCACCCTGCTGATTCCCACAACAAGGATTGACTTGACCCTTGTTATGGCTTTTTATTAGACATGCACTAGGGAGCTCTATTCTAGGGATCAGGAAAGGCAAATAGAAAAACCAGGTTTTGCTTGTTCCTGCAGACAGGAGCCTAGCTCATCACATGCCCCCTCCAGCCTGATTTTTGCTACTCTGACCAGATTCTTCCAGCCAGGTAGTGACTTTTCATAGTTAGCCTTAAATAGACAGCCTGACTCTTTTGTGCAAAAACTGGCCATGGTCAGCCCGACTACTTATGGGATCCCAACCCTCACAGAGGACCTATAAGATAGTTCTGCTTCAAGCTCAAGAACAGTCTAATAGTTCCGTTCCCCAATTCAAGGCAGAGAATGACGCTTACCTCTGGCTCTGGTGCCCTTCCCCACTTAGACGGAACCATTTGGTCCCCAACTTCTTAGCAAGTTTAGTATCAATATCCCTCATAAACCTTTCCCTACCCTGAAGTAACCAGATGAATACACCCACCTCAATGCAGATGACACAGGGTTCCAGGCCTCGTAGGCTGCTCTTGTCAAAGGGGTCAAAGGCTTCGTCTCTCATCGTGCTTGGCTGCAGCACATAGCCACAATGCCCACCGGCCATGAAGAGGGCCTGGTTCATTTGCATAGGCTTGTCTGGAAGAGTGGGATTATAGTGTGTTCCAGTGAACCTGCCCTAAGTGTCTCTCCCCACCCACTGAGGCCCCTCTCACCTGGAGTCTGAAAATTGAGTGCTACAAGCTGGCTGCCACAGATCCACATGGGCAAAGGATCGTAATTGGAGGAGTCCAGCCTCTGTCCCTTGGGGTAGATTCGAGAGAGTTGCAGCCGATTATACTGAAGGAACTTCTTGCCTTTGGCCTTGTTCACATACTTCTCAGCCTTCGTTTCCGGAAAGGAGGACATGTCCCGGTAACAAGCACGTTCTGTGCCAATCTCTAAGCCAAACAGTGAGAACATGTACAGAGCAGGCTCCTTGGGCAGTGTGTGCACGAGAGGGTATTAGACACCGCTCGCATATCACTAGCCCTTTGTACACATGCACACCACACCTAACCCCGCCTTACTGTCTTCATCAAAGGGAACAGGCCGGCAGTAGACCACAAGCTCAGAAAGCTCCAAGGCAATCTTCTTCCTCCTTTCCATCATCTTCCCCTCAGTGAGCTGGTAAGACATATAAGGCCCAGGCTAGAGCTCTGCCCGGGAGAAGAAAGCTCCTGCCAGCCTTGTGTACACCCACACTTTAGGTGTTCTGGGGCAGCCCACCCCTCCCCTTGTATCTTTCAAATATCATCAGAGAGTATACAAAACTACTGGTTCCCAGTTTCAGCCCAAAATTGTTCTTTTCCTTTGTCTCCAAGGACACACTTGTTCCCCAACCCTCTTAGGATAGAAGCCTCACCATAACTTATGTTCCAGATGACCTCACAGGAAGCTCAAGGTGGGCAAGGCCTTCCCAGTAATGCTTCTCTGATCATTCTTTAACCAGTTTCATCTTTCAGCAAAAACATTGCTTTCTGATTCCCTGAAGCACTTAGGCCTTAAGCCCACTTGGCAATGTCTGTGCCTAAGATGATCTTTACCACCTCAGTTCCTCCACAGCAACACCATCTTCCTCCTCCCAGACCTAGCTCAGCAGCAGCCTGCTGAGACGCCCTGACTCTGCTGTGTCCACCTTCCTCAATCAGTGGCTCCTCTGTTTATGCTCTACCTTCTCTGCCTAGCCTAGACCCAGGATCTAGCACTTCAACCACTGGTTCTTTTAGTGCCTTTCCCTCCAGGACACACTGATAAAATCCTCCGCATCTCAACCTTTCCCTGCTTGGCTCAAGGTATCTGTTCTCTAAATCAGGCACAGATGTGCTCACCAAATGCCCTAGAGGAACAGCCTCAAAGCAGAAGTTCCTGTACATCTGCAGGTGCTTTACCAGGCTCAATGGCAGAGGCCAGGCTTCCTCTAGAAAGCTGGTCTTTCCAAGTAAATGTAGACTACTCACTATCCACAAACTCTAACTCCCAGCTTTTCATGGTTAGCCACTCCAGACTCCCTGCCACCCACTGCTAACCTAGTCATGACACTAGCACACCTCAATAGTGTCACTAGGAATACCTGCTGCTGCTAAAGCCGATGGATACCTACAGATTGTTACTGCACCTATGCAGCCCTCAGCACATTACAGGCCACAACTATGGGGAACTGCAACTTCTCTGCCTGCTGTTCCAGGCACATTCTCTGTCACAGACATTTACCTCAGCCCTCTTCCTATCTTCACCAATTCATCTCTTCTAGCCTAATTCTATTCCTGCTGCCAGCCCAGGAGCTTATGAAGACTCATTCAGGTGATCCAGAGTATCTCCTGTTCAATGCTTCCTATGCGCATCATACTTCTGTCTTGAGTTTATTCTTCTGGGTCCCTTATCTAAGGCCAGGCCACATCAGCAACCAGCAGTATGCTGTCTCTTCCAGAGGAGCTGGTGAAGGCCTTTGCTCCCTGACAGGCCCACACTCCGCCCTCCCAGGCCCCAGCACTACTTTCCAAGCTGTGGCAGTTCTCACCCTGGCATCTGCAGTCTGGGCCACTTCCCGGATCTTTTTCACCCAGTCTTGCAGCTCCTCCTGCGAGTCAGCTGCAACGTCTAGGGACCAGTGAGCCAACGATGGCATACTGATGGAGAAGACGAAGAGCCGGTTGTTCTTGCCTTCAGGACGAATGGCTGTTGAGGGTAAATAATACAGGGCTAGGAATGTTCTCTTTATCCTTCATTCTATATCTTAAGGCAGTGGTTCTCAACTTTCCTAATGCTGCCACCCTCTACTACAGTTCCTCATGCTCTGGTGACCCCAACCATAAAAATATTGGCATTGTTACTTCAAAACTACTTTTGCTACTTTATGAATTGAAATGTGAATATCTGGTATGCACCTCCCGAAGGGGTCATGACCACAGTTGAGACACTGCCTTAGACACTGGCTCAAAGGAATTCATTCCATTTCTTCCTGGCCACACTTTATAAGCAGGCACAACTGGTATAGAGATACAATTGACAGAGGTGACTGACTGTAGCTGTGGTGGAACCAAGGCTCCAATGCAGCTGTGACTTGTAGCTCTTGCTTGGGGCCAGGCCTTTTAACCCCTGCTCTACCCCGTCTTCAAGCCTCTGTCACAACCCTATGGCCTAAACCATTAAGACTGATGTCAGCTTGTACTCAGAAGCTCTGCCAACTTTCGATTCTACTGTATCTGGCACAGGGTAAGCATGCAGGGTAAAAGCTGGGGATGACAAAGGAGCCTGGGGTTTCCAAAATGTAAGAGTAGTCTCTAGGGACTCAGCCACTGGCTTCCTCCTCAGGAGCAGGGGGAACTGCAAGGACACCCCAACACCAGAGGAATCAAGAGGTAAAAATGGGAGCTCACCAATCTGACAGGCTGGCACATCTAAGACCCCCCGCAGCAAGTCCCCCAGTGGGCTGTTCTCATCCAGGTGCTGTAGGAAGCAAAGCCACAGGCTAGTCAGCATGGCTACTGCATGCACAAGTGAGGGAATTTTTGTGTGGGTACGACTATCTTTTGGATATGCTCGTGACCAGCCAAGTGTGACATAGGTACAATGGAGACTAGGACTGTGGCCACACGGGATGTGTGACTGGCTCACATGTGACAGGAAGGTCTGGGTGTGATGGACACATGAAAGAGATCCTGGGGACAGGAAAACCTGTGACACTGTGGTTCCAGACATACCTCCCTCTCTGGCTCCAGAATTGCTGGGTTGATCATCTCTTCCACATAGTTTGAAGGGAACCACAGCTGCTTCTTCCCACCATAGTCCCCTCGCCACCTGTGGGAGCCATAGGGTACGGACTCCAGCAGCCACCCCAAACTCCCACAGAATCTTCTTGGGGGTTCCCACAGATAGGTCAGATAAGGCTACTGAACACGAGACAGATACTCTCAAAGCATTCTGTCACAGTGTCAGCCCTGGACACCATGCCACAGGCTCTCCAGCCTGGAGGGCCTGGCTTACCAGCCACCATCTTGCTTTTCCACATTCTGTATGATGGCACTCTTGGTAAATGTCAGCTCATCCTCTCTCTGGGCCTTGTAATCAAAGAGCGCTTTCACTGCACACTGCAGAGGTGAGACAACAGGATAGTGTGGAGTACAGCAAACGGGCGCTCTCCATCACTTAACCCAGTGTAGCAATGTACATACACGTGCCTGGGCTTATGCTAGTGGGAGGTATCTATCACTGTGAGGAAGTATTCCTAGACCCAGTTCTCAATGTGCCCTGAGGGGAAGTTCCAGGACAAGCAGGACAGGAAGACAGAGGGCTTTCTCCAGGTAACCTCCTGGCCACCGAGGTGGAGCCTTTGGAGTTCTGCCCTGGGCCTGCTCCTAGGAGTGTGTGTGTGTGTGGGAAGGGGGGGCAATAGGAGAGTAAGTGTAGTCCTGTGTACCTCCCTACAGAGTCAGGACCCTCACTCATCTCTGATGGCACTTTGGCTTTTGAAGAGAGAGAATAAGAGACAAGGCAATCTGCCACATTAAAGAAAAGGGCAAATCAAGAAGATCGTCTAACAGATCTTCTTGATGAAGGGAAAGACTGGCCAGTGTGCCGTCTAGCCCCGTTCTACTACCATGAAAGACAGAGGTCACTCTGCGGGAACAGTGACGAAAGGCCAGTGTTAGCCCAGAACCCAGGGACTAGAAAGTGGTTCAGCCGTGGAAGAGCTATGGTCATTTGTCAGCCACACATCTCATACAACCTCTTAGTCTCAGAAAACCACAACCACTACTTACTTCTCCAAACCACAGAAGGCCCAGAATACATAAATATAAGCCTCACGCAGAAGGGGACCCCTCCTTCCTCCTGGCTTCCTGTGTCAAGGACAGATATTTACCTTGAAAGTTGGCATAGGGTTTGCCTCCACATAGAAGCCAGGATTGCGGCCCTCATACAGTGCCCCATAATCAGGTTCCTGGAAACAGGACATATTGTGATCTGTTAATGCCCCAGAACTGACATAAAAGCAGCTGTTAGCTCCCACTTGCCTGGATTCTGAAGCACAGCATGCCCTCTTCTGGGTTGTCTACCCAGTTTACTGGCACTTGGCCCACTGGAACCCCCTGGCGCCAAGGGAGTAAGGGTGGCTGCAGGGACTTGGCCTCACCCTCCTTTCTGTATTCTTTACCCCAGATCCATCACCTTGGCCCCTGAAGGCTCAAATGCCAACTACTCCTGAGTTGCCTGCTGCTGAGCTGCCACCAGCACCACATTCTCTGTGAGTCGTTCAATGGCTGAGCCCAAGGTCAGGAAGAGGTCCAGCAAACTCTCTTTCTTGGAAAACCTGGGTCTTCCCTCCAGAGTCTCCTGCAGGTCTGGGACATCTATACAATTGTACCTAGATTGCCCTCTGCCCAGCACACCCAGACCAAGTCCATGTATGCACAGCTCTCCCCATGTAAGCTCCCAGACCTTGGTACCGACCCCTTGGCTCAAGAGAATCTTGTCTAATGCCCAGGCACAGCTCAGGTTCCACTCACTCTAGCTACATCATGGCTCCCCAGTTACTCCCAGAGCCTCCATGTGAACTCCAAAACACCCAGGACTCATTTTCAGCACATACAGAGACTGTTAAATCATAGGTGTCCTCTAACTACACTGTTATGCTCCCCTTGTCCATCTGTCCCATCCCCCTCCCCCCGTGGACTCCTCACAGCTGTCCCAATCTTCTCCAGTGCTTCCTCATTGATGGGGTAGCGCAGCTTCATTTTGCGGTACAGGGGGTGCTTCTCATAGTAACTGATGAGGTCAACCAGGCTGTCAAACTCGGAGTTCCCCAGCATCACAGTTTGGCCTTCCTGCTGTACTCGGCAGTGCTTGATCTTTCCCTCAGCCCTTCACAGTGACAGGACAGTCAGCATGGCAGACAGCCCCGACCCCAGCAAGAACCCACACCCATCCAGCAGACCTCACCGGAAAGAGATGGCATATGAGTTGGGTTCATTGCGTTTCCGCACCAGGAAAGCCCCATCACGGGGCACGCGCATCAGCATATGTTCAGCCTGAGCTCTGGTCAGGCTAGCATGGTACCACCTGAAAACCAGCAGAGTCAGGCCCTGACTAGAACGACCCAGTCCCCACTCACCTCCCTGTCCCTTTCCTTACTCTTTGCTCTCATGGGCATTTGTCTGTGGGACAGGCTCTGAAAGGCGCATCTCAAACTCGTTGCAGCGCAGTGGTACTTGCTGATAGTGTGTAATGAGGTCATAGAGAGAGTCGAAGACAAGGTTATCTGTCAAGAAGAACTTGGGAGTCCCCGCATCCTGCCGAGAGTGGATGCGGCAGTGCTGGACTTTCCCATTTCGCCTGAGGAAAGACAGGATGAGAAAGGCATGAAAAACAAGTTAGAGCTCCAAGTATTACATAACTAGGCAAAACATTAAGTTTCAAAAACGGAGGCCATTCTCCAAAGAACCTTGGATAATGGGCAGCCCTATAGGACATAGAGATCAAACACACATATTTAAGTACACAATGCCTGCATAGGAAAGAATTATGTTCCAAGGAAAACCTAGACCCGAGGCTGAAATGTTAATCAGTTATCTATGGTGCTCTGTCTATTATTACACGCATGGACTAAACACAGAAACGGTGCTAGATGTGGGTTACCAGAAAGACAGCGTGTAGTCCCCCACGAAGGTCTCACTTTCTCGCACTAAGAAGGAACCGTCAGGAGCCCCAGTCTCGATGCAGTACTCAGTGAGCAGGCGCTCGGCAATATGCCGCCCATCGCGCCCAGCCCCAAGCTTCCCGTGGAACCACTTCTCACTGGAGTGTAGCTCTGTGCTGCTGCTGGCCTAGACAGAAGGACAAGAGCAGAGATACCCAATGACTACCCAGTCCTCATCAGACTGAACCCACACCTCTGAACAATTCTACCTCCTTAGGCTCCTCTTCATCCTCATTGCCCTGGTCATTGCTGGTCTCCTCAGAGTAGTAGATCTTGCTGCTAGTCAGAACAAAGTAGTGGGGATACCATTCCTGGGACAGATAAAAAAAGACCTGTGAGCCAGAGTTCAACACATGGCCCCACCATGTCCAGGCTCAGCTAGACCTCACATGATTCACGGGGTCCTCCAAGTAGAGGATACCATTCTTGATGGAGTTACTGATGTCATTCTCAGAGTACATCACAGAAGTAGGCACCTCTTCATAGGCACTGCCCTCAGCCAGCTTCTTGTGCTGTGGAAACAGACCAGGTCACAGAAAATCATTCCACACCTAGTCCCATCTCTTACTTCAGGGATTCGCCTACCAATTTTGCCACACCTTAATAAGGATCTTCCTTTTGAGCTGGTTGGGCGAAGGAAGTCCATCAGCAGCAATGTCCACAGGTTTGGTAAGGAGGATGTCGCCAAGCACCTTTTTGAAGTGCTGAGCCATGTTTCTCTGCTGGGCAATGCTGCAGTGGTCCTCGATGGACAGGATGACCGGGTATCTGAAGGACAAGGGCCATGTACAGTGACACTGACGCTACTGTCAAGCCGACCAGACGTCAGTCCAAATAGTTCCTCCCAGAGTGGAAGATAGGAGCCAAGGGCCTGGAGCTCTTTACTCAAGGGACCCCTCGTAAGAGGGGCAACCGCATGGAGGGGCCACATCAGGAAGCAGCAAGGAGGCAGTGGGAACCAAGTGGCAAGTTCTGCAGAAGGGAGCACTAGGTCTAATTATGAGGCTGCCCTGTCAGAAGACATTCCATACCAGGTAGGTCAGGGAAGATGAGAAACAGCCTCCAGGTGTGGCATGAGGAGCCTTTCTGTGCTTTGAGAGATTGGGACTGCAGGCTTGGTGGTTGCTAGCAACTGAGAACAGCTCATAAGGAACACATTCTTTTCTGGGCAATTAAGGGAAAGAAGCTGACCTGAGACCAGTTACAGAAATGTTTTTGAGGAAGAGACGAACTTGAATGCTAGCCAGAGATGCAGGGAACAGAGGCAAGAACTTAGGAAGCTGGCTTGAGCAAGAATAGTAGAGACAGGAGTGGGGGCAAGCCATGTGAGGTGTCCCAGGAGTGAGAGGGCCTTCTGAAGGTTGCTCACGTCCTCCACACCTACTTACTCTGAGGCTACGAAAGCATGCTCCTTGATGGTGTTCAGGACATCTGAGAACTTGATCTTGGTGGTAAGAGTATGCCCATGGTAAATGACTGGCATCCCATCTGGGCCATCCCAGCAGTCCACTAGGGAACACCATCATGGTCAAACAGGCAGGCCTTCTACCCTCCCTCTCCAACCCCTAGCCCCAACGCACACTCAATGCAGCGACAGCCCATCCTCAGGCAGCGAGCATAGGCTTCTAGGGAGGATTCACTAGAGAACTGGTCCCCAGTCAGGTACCTGGATAAGAAAGAAGAGACATGTATGGTCTGGTGCACCTTCTTCCCTAGAAGAGGCTGGATGAACAGAGAGAGGTATACTCACGTGTTATGTGAGGAAGAGATCCAGTAGTGAGAGAGA
Organism: Microtus oregoni; assembly: GCF_018167655.1. Taxonomy (NCBI): domain Eukaryota; kingdom Metazoa; phylum Chordata; class Mammalia; order Rodentia; family Cricetidae; genus Microtus; species Microtus oregoni. The sequence goes on from NW_024543079.1 coordinate 9,139,472, forward strand.
GGGTTGTTCATGGTATCTGAGCACACAGCATCCAGCTGGGAGTTCCACACACTGTTCTCTTTGGAGAACAGAAAGGTGACAAACTACAGGAATGGATGTGGAGGAAAAAGAGTATGTCCTGGCTGCCACTTGGGATGGAAGTGGGTGCACAAGAGTGCATGCATTCTCATCTATGCTGGCAAAACGGGCAGTAGGGTTGCAGCAACAGCTTCTAGGGCACAGGAGGGTTCTGGTCACCCCACCTGTTTCTCTAAAAGAATGGTGGGAAATGTGAAACTCACCTCATCCAAGAAGAAGTATGGCTCCTCAATCTCTCGCAAGGGGTCTCGAAGGAAGCTGAGCATGAATTCCTGCACCTGGAGCCGGTCGACAGCCCACAGCTCCTGCTGGGTAGAGAGAGTCATGGAAGAAGCCTCCAATGATGAACCCACCCTTCAGCCTCACTCCCTGGCCCAGCCATACCCCCTGGTACTCAAGGAGGAACTGCTGGAACTCAGAAAGGGACACCCGGCAGAGCTCTGGCCGCTCTCCAGTCCTGCAGGGAAAGAACGGAAGTGCCTGGCAACTGGCTGACATATCAGTCCACAAGGGGCCCCTTGCAACTCCCAGCTAATGGAGACACCCGATGGTTTACCATGCCTCACCCCTACCCCAAATGCTTCCCACCTGGATTCGGAACCACCCAGAGAAGAACCCCAACTGGCTGTTCCAAACCAAACCTCAAAGTGCTGGTTTCCAAGAAGGGAAGGTCCATCTGCAGGAAACAGAATCTGGTCAGGGAGAGAGCCCTGGGAGACCATGCAAGAAAGGGGCTCTTAGAAAAGGCTAGGGAAGCAGATGTTCAGGGGAAGGGGGATGCTGGAGTAATGGCATGGCACCCAAAATCCCCAAAGCAGGGCAGCAGGACTAGGAGGTAGAGGGAGGAATTAGGGCAAGGGCAGGGAAGGGCAAGAGGCTCATGCACCGTCTTCTGGGCGCTGTACATGAGGCTGCGGTACAGCTGAGCAAACTGCCCGTAGGTGATGTCCCCGCTGCGCTGTTCTAGGTCCTACATGGTAAAGAGCAGAACTGCCAGTCAGGCCCCTTATGAGAAGCTGCTGGCTTCCCCTGCCCCACCAGTAGATAGCCCCAAGTATCCATTACCGTCAGCCGTTCTCGTAGGAAGCGCATGTTGGGGACCCGGTAGTTGACCTGTGACAGCATGTTCTTCAAGTCCTTGGCTGATATACTGAGGAAAAAAAGAGTATCCTTTTGACCTGTAGGCTGAGCACACGTGAGGCTGGAACAGCTATACTCTGGGAACCTGCAGTCCTAAGGGCAACACTGGGTCAGAGTTCATGGTGTGACAGATGGAAGTCTTCTTTCTCTGGGTCTCAGTTTCTGCATGTGAATAAGGAGAAGCTCAATATTCTAGAAGTGATCAAGTCAGGAAAGCAAGTCAGGCAAGAGGGGTGGATAAGCCGTCTCCAGCAGCTGCCCACAGCTCTCATCTTGCCTGCCTGTCCAGAAAAGGGTAGTACCCACTCACGATGTTTGCCACCTACTGGGATATTCTGGGATCCACAGTCCCTAGGCTCACCTACAGCCCAGGATAAACAGCAGGGAGGGAAGTATGGACAATGCTTAGCCACAGGTAACTGCTGCTGCCTGGGTATACTCCTGAGGCTGGACAGTGAGCTGGCTCCAGGAAAAAATGTCAGAGAGAGCTACTTTCTAGGCATGGGGGCTAGGACAAGGACCTGTGAACAGGATGAACAAGATGGAAAGGGATGCTCTTCTGGGAGTTAGGGGGCACACTTCCTCCTTTGGCCCAAGAGCTAGGCAGGAAGGACCAAAATTCCCTTAGGGCTTAGAGCTGCACCAATAAGGTTGAATGTTCTAGAGCAGAGGCTCTCAACCTTCCTAATGCCTTTAATACAGTTCCTTAGGCTGTGGTGACCCCAACCATAAAATTATTTTCATTGCTACTTTGTAACTATAATTTTGCTAGTTATGAATTGTAATGTAAATCTCGAATATAAAGATGGTCTTAGGCAACCCCTGTGAAAGGACCCTTTGACCCCCAAAGGGGTCATGACCCAGCTCTAGAGTCAGTGCTTGTTCTGCATGGGGCACATGAACCTAAGTCAGCCAAGTAGGTGCTGTCAAGAGGTCCCATTTTCCACCAATGAGACAGAAGCCTTGGTTCTTACCTTTTCCTATCTGCATACAAACAAACTGTTCTTTTTGTCTTCCCCTCTGCTTCTCTAACTCTTGCTGCCTCCTCCTCCATGATGACACTCTTACAAGACTCACCTGCACTCACTCCCTTTATGCCTGGGCTGAAGCTGCTATTCTTACAATGTTATCAATCAGGATGGTAAACGTACTCCCACTCCTTAGCTTCTCATGTGGTACTAGTCTGGAGTTAGCCACTGGGCCTCTCCACGTTTCTTGCTAAGTGAGTCCCTTGGGTGACTGTCTCTACCCCAAGACTTTCCACTCCACCTGTACACACATCTATGTTACTACTCCCAGCCCATCATCTGGACTCATCCTACCTGCTTAGTGACGCCTTATCTCTACCTGGACATCTACTACGCATCATAGAACTTACACCCACACTGAACCCTAAGCTCCAACAATGTGTTCCTCCCACTGTCTTCATGTCTCAGCCAATGGCCACTTCACTTTCCGAATTGCTCAAGTCAAAATCTCAATCTCTGACTCTTCTCTCTGCATCAGAAAATCAAAGGACTAGGAAATTCTTTTTAATATAATTTTAAACAATATAGTTGAAATCCAACTAATTCCTACCATTATTACCCCAACCTGAGCCCTCTCGTGCTCTACCCAGAATGGTGGGACAGTGCCTTGACCCTATACTCAGCAGTAGGATCTTGAGTGTGCTGGCTAGTTTTCTGTCAACTTGTCATAAGCTAGAGCCACAGGGAGAGCAAGCAGGGGTCCTCAACTGAGAAAAATGCCTTCATAAAATGCAGCTGTAGGCAAGCCTGTGGGTCATTTTATTAATTAGTGATACTTGTGAGATTAGGCCCAGTCCCTTATGGGTGGGTAGGGGGGCAACTCTGGGCTGGTGGTCCTGGGTTCTATAAGAAAGCAGGCTGAGCCAGGCGGTAGTGGCACACACCTTTAATCCAAGCACTTGAGAGGCAGAGGCAGGTGGATCTCTGTGAGTTTGAGGCCAGCCTGGTCTACAGAGTTGAGTTCCGGGACAGGCTCCAAAGCTACACTGAGAAACCCTGTCTCAGGGAAAAAAAAAGAAGGAAAGAAGGAAGGAAGGAAGGAAGGAAGGAAGGAAGGAAAGAAAGAAGAAAGAAAGAAAGAAAGAAAGAAAAGAAAGAAAAGAAAAAAAGAAAGCAGCCATGGGGAGCAAGCAGGTAAGCAGCACCTCTGTATGGCCTCTGCATCAGCTCCTGCCTCGAGGTTCCTACCCTGCTTGAGTTCCTACCCTGACTTCCTATGGAAGTGTAAGCAGAAAAAACCTTTCCTCCCCCAGTTGCTTTGGTCATAGTGTCTCATCATAGCCAACAGAAATGCTATCAAGGACACTGAGCAAACTCTAAGTCACAGCAGGTCGCTCCTTTTTACCTCCCATGACTTCCAGCCTCTGAGAACTATCAGAGAGCCTTGTAACAATACAAGTTGCATACAGAGCATGCATGCCATTTGGTGTTTGCTTCCTCCGTCTCTTGGTCCTTCTGGCTGCACTGCCAGCCACCCTCCTAGGACCCAGAGCCAGTGCTGTAGCCCACTCTCGGCAGTGTGACCTACAGTGTCAGAACCCCTAACCCTCTCAAGGTAGCTCAGTTCTGCGGGCCGTCTGGCTCAAATGCACAACTGCTCTGGGCACACACCTCAGCTCAGCACCTACCGATCCTCACGGTTCCGATCCACTGAATAGAACTGCTTCCGGAGCCACCTGCAGAGAGAAGCCTGAGGTGAGGGTCCTTCTCCAATTAAGGGAAAGCCTGGGGAGAAGAGCAGTTACTGTCTGTGAAGAGGTCTCTGCCTCCTTTCCCCTGGCTCCAAGACATCTGGTCTTAACCACATGAAGAGGAGTCTTACCTCTCAATTTGCAGGGGTGTGGCTGCCTGCAATGTATCCTCCATCAGCCAAGTTAAGCCTTTGATCCACATGTTCACTTCATCCTCAGATGTGGCTGTGAGCAGAGCAAAAGCTGAGCTAAGGGCACATCCTCCCTCTGTACTGCACCCCACGTCCTCTAAGCCCATCTCCCACCTTGCAGGCTCAGGGTCTTCAGGCGGAATTCCATTCCATAGAGGATGACAAAGCAGTGTGATTGGTCTGGCCGGAAAGCAGGGTCTTCTTGGTAGCGGTCAAAGTCCCGTGACGTCTTCCCTGGACGGATCTCCTTGATCTCACGGATATCAACTGGAAAGGTAGTAAAGGCCAAGGTCAGGTGGAGGTTCTCACAACCCATACCTCTCAGTCACTTCTACACTTTTCTCCCTCAGGGAATGGAACACAAAGAGACAGACTGAACCCACTCATAGTTATCCTAGGTGACAGAAAGAGCTGGGCTTATCTAATAGGCTTTCTTTCTTTTTTTAATTTTTTAAGGCAAGGCTCTTTGGGGACAGGGAGGTAGATGTGTTATCCCATCCCTATCTTTGTTCCATTGCTGGAGTACAGGCTATACACCTGTACCTGGAGCAGAGCTGAACTCGAGAAGGAAAAATAAGGATCCAAGGCAGTTCCTTGTGGATCACTTTCCAACACAATACACATGCAGACCCAATTGTAAGTCCCAGAGGCAAGGCTGGGCAAGTCTAGATTCGTCTCAGAGTCCCAGACAGAACCTTGGATCAGGCCCAGAAAACTGGCAAATCCTGAAATGACCCACATCCCAAAGACATGTCCATACCAGTCTTAGCAAAGGTCTAGTTCTAGCTAAGACCAAGGCTGTCCAAGAATGCCAGGCATCCTGTGCTGGTGAGGCTTGGTATTCTTACTTCAGCTACCAAGGGGTTCTCACCTGCTCCCCTACTTTCACAAGCAAAGGTGAGGCAAATATATGGGCTGAGAAGTAAATGTTCATTCTGGCCACTAACCTGAGTGACAGGCAGCGCAACTGTGAGCTAGTGACACATCTAACTCCTCCCAGGTGCAGTCTCACCAACTAACTCAGTTTTCTCAGGACAGTGTAGTTGTGGGCTGCATGCACCCAGGTTAACTATGAGTCTTGGCAGAGTGACAGCTGTCCCGCACCCACTGCTCCACTTCTGCAGGTGCTAAGAGCATCAGAGAAGACACTGGCAAGACCAAAGTGATGCTAAGAGGGCAGGGATTAAGTATACCATATGGAGGGAGCTGTTCCTTGACCATCACTTGCTCTGGTGTGGACTCTGAGCCTCTTTAGGTGTGAGAGGTCCTGCCACACTGCCCCAACTGAACACCTATTCCATTCCTGAGCGAGCTGTGAGCCTGGAAAGAGGCAAACACAGCCCAGGAAGAGGGATTCAGGCTTGATACAGAGCTTTCCCTCAGCTTGGGAATGCCTTAAAATGTTCTGACCAGGCCTCCTTTTGACTAATTACCTTAAATTCTAGTTCTGAACACCAGCATAGCTTGTACATCCCAAAGGCCCCAATCAGCAGCTCGCAGTCTTCCTGTCTTGTCCCTTGAGCCAGCCACAGTAGCCATCATCTGTCCCACCTGGAACTGTGACATCACTTCTGGCTCTATCCCCTGCTCTGCTACCACAAACAGACTGGCTTTACCTGGATCCAGTTCTGTCCCCAACCAAGCCCTCAGGTCTCTCCTTCAGCAAGAAGCCCCGACTTTGCTGTTGGTCAAACAATTCTCACCAACTCCCCATCCTTCCTGACTCTTCTGAACCACAAAACATTTATTTGAACACCAGGTCCTATAGGCCCATACGCTCCCCTCCTGAGGATACCCACTGCTCACCCACCACGAACCCACTCCCTTTATAGCCTTTGAGGTTCTCATGATAGGGCTCAGAGCTTTACCTGGAGCTTTTGTCTTCCCTCTTCTGTGATCCTGCCAAACCAAACCAGACCTACAGCAAGAACAGCAACTGTTCCTGCCACGCTTCATCCTAGAGCCTGACGTTCCCAGTTCTCCAACTGGATTCTCTCCTACTGAAGATCCCAAGTGAGAGGCTCCGTCTTGCAGCAATCGTCCTCTCAATGCCTCATGCTATGAAATGTATGTTCCTCATACACCATGGTAGGCAAAGCCTGTCCAGTACCCAGAGTGACTGAATGCAAAAATGAGAAAGATGCAGGCACATGGATGGGGGACGTAAAAAGGAATGGAGTAAAACATAGGCGTTCTACTTGGTTCTTGAACAAGAGTGGGGAGAGTTGGGTCACAAACCCACAACTTAACAGTTTCTATAGGTGGGAGGAAGAGCTTCCATTGGGGGAAATGCCTACATCATATACCACACAACCACCACAAACTCTGCCCTTTGAAACAGAAACTAAAATATTCTTCCAGTGCAAAGCTATCATTCCCCTCCCACACATTCTCATGTGTGTGTGTTGTGTGTGCATGCGCACCCACCCACCTCTGCATGATCCACAGTTAGGGCCTTTCCTGCTGCTGCCCACCAGATCCCACAGGCTATACACAATAGGCAAGCAGTTATAAAGTCAAGGCTCATGGTTAGACTTCATGTGGTACACATATGCAGATATGTATATATGTCCACAAAGTCCATGGGCCCCAGGAAAGCCCTAGCCTACTCTGTGTTATAGGCACATTTGCAGAGTCCAATACAAAGTCAGAGCGGGCATGTGGTTAGACAAGGAGCAGGCAGGCATAGAGCAGGAAGGCCAGGCACACCACCCTTCTAAGCCCACACTGGCCACACTGACCCCCTGCTCCTCCTCCAATAGCATGACCCTGATGCTTTCTAAGTCTATGAAGTCAGAAGCAGATTGGAGAAGACCTAACAGCAATGAAATAGTCTACCAGACACTTGAAAGCACATCCTGTGTAATCTTATTGGTCCTCATGCATCTAGGACAAACATTGCCATTCCTCTTAGGTGAGAGAGTGTAGACTGATTCCCAGGAGCTGCCACCACAGGGAAGAAACTCCCTAATCAGACACACCTCTGCTTTGTCAGCCCAGCCATGGTCTGGGTGAGACCTTCTGTATGTCAAGAATGACTATGTCATTCTTGGATTCTTGGATGTTCATTCCCTATGTCTGGAGCCTCATGAACCAGCATTCCCTTCTCGCTAAAAACTATGGAAGAGTGTTTAGAGGAACATTGGGGAAAGGGAAATGCAGGACACTGAGAGGTCCCTAATGTCCAGGAAGTGAAGAGAAGATATGCTCTGAAATCAAGAGCAGATTTTTTCCACAGTCAGGGGAACTAGGATGACAATGGCCTAACTGAGGGCTTACCCTGACCTGAAGGGGCAGAGCCTAGCTAGCACAGTCTATCGGGAGCTTCCATGGATGCACTCCTCCAAGGACCAGGGCTCCAGGCCAAGTAAGAAGGCTGATCAAGGCTTTAGGAATGGTCTCAGCTGCCAATCCTTCACACTTAATAAACTCTTATAAAGAAAGCAATAAACTTCTTATTTAAAAAAAAGGTTTTTGTTTTGTTACTTCTGTTTCTTTCTTTTTGAGATAGCCCTGGATCTGCAATTTTCCAGAATTTAGCCTTTAGAGTGTTGAGATCACAGGTTTGAGGTACTATGAACAGGCTCTTTTCAAAGGGATTTGGATTGTGAGGAACTACCCACACCTGTGCTAAGGACTAGCATCACACAGTGGCTCTGAGGTCAGATAGTCAGGTAAACCAGGCAGAATCCTGGGTATCTGTGCTCCTCAGTACCCCTTCTGGAGATCTACCTACTCCTGCGCCCTCAGAAAGCCTGCCCTGACCATCTGCTTCTGAAGCTGCCAGGCCTAGCAAAGAAAACCAAGAACTACAGGGCCCTTCAAGTCAAGCTGTGAGGTTCTGGCAGTCTCTCACTCTTTCAGGTTCAGTTTCCTCCACTTTACAAGGTAAGGGCCTTGCTGGGACACACATGTCTTTGTATCTAGTGTTATTGGCATGGGGCTTATGGAAAATAGACCTAGGGAAGATGAACACAGCAACCTGCTAGGACTCTGTTCAGAGGGCAAACTCAAACCTTCAGGAGTTTTATGAAGATAAAAGCCACCTTCCTGAACCCACACAGGTATTTCACAGCTCACAAGTGGGCCTTATCAGTACTTTGTGGGGAGCAGGACTCATGTTCTGCTTAGCATATGCAAAGATGAGCTAAGACCCTACTTCCTGAGCCTGCAGCACCCCAACCACACCCCCACAGTGTAGGCATGTATATTCCAGCGGTACAGTCCAGAAAAAAAAAAGAGACCAATAATAAGGGTATCAGTGAGAGGGTGCACATGACACTCCCCAACACCCACTTGGGGAATTAGCCCCCATTGCCCCACCATTCCAATCTTGTAGACTTTGGGTTTGGTAGGAGCAGAAATATGTTTGCTGCCTGGCATTTGGAGCCACCTCTAAGATCTGGGGCAGATGACTCAAGACTAAATTTATAAAAATCAAAGTGTATGATGAGGCCAGAGGCTCCGGAAAGGCCACTTACTCCCTGTCCATCTCCTCCTCTCCTGTCTTCTCTGTCTTCCTCAGCCCAGGGACAGACTTCTGACCTGAGACCCTGAGCACTAGGGAGCAGCCTTACTCAGGGCACAGCACCTGGATCTTGACAAGGTTTACATAGACAACACAAACCTTCAGGACATGCTAAGAATGGCAGTTAGTGTCCCTTTAAGACTGGGTGGCACACACCTTTAATCTCAGCACTCAGAGGCAGAGGCAGGTGGACTTCTGTGAGTTCAAAGCCAGCCTGGCCTCCAGAGTAGGTCCCAAGACAGCTGGGTCTACACAGACTTCTCATCTGAGGCACCCCAAGCACTATGAAGGTAACAGTCAGGGCTGGATGAGAACCAGCTTCTGCAGAATAGACTCCCACACCTCGGACAGCATTCAACTCACTGACTCTGCAGAAGAGACGGGGCTGCTACAAAGACAAGCTAAATGGCAGATACACCTGAAGCTGGGAAGTGGAGAGGAGGGCTCTTCTGGAGCCCAGCTCCTGAAGGCTCCCTACTTCCCGGCCACCAGGCTGAGCACATGCCTGCAGTTAGCTCTCCTGCCCATCACAGGACAGTCATCCACTGCAGAGATGGGCAACAGGTGAGCAGTCTACAACCTAGGACAGCAGGAGCACTAGAGAAAGGGAATAAAAAGAATGAGGCGGGCTGGGGAGATGGCTTAGAGGTTAAGAGCACTGGCTGCTCTTCCAGAGGTCCTGAGTTCAACTCCCAGCAACCACATGGTTGCTCACAACCATCTGTAATGAGATCTTGTGCCCTCTTCTGGCCTGCAGGCAAACACATGGGCAGAACACCGTATATGTAATAAATAAATAAAATCTTTTAAAAAATTTATAAAAAAAAAAAGAATGGGGCACTAACTCTTTTTAGGGATCTTCAGTACACAGAGCCTGGGAACGAAGGAACAAAACCCAAAACCTTAATTTAGACCCAAGACTCTGGGCTAGAGCTCTTGTCCTAAAATTCCCCACCTCCGGCAAAGCCACACAAACAGCCCCACAGATAGATATCTCCACATATACGGTCATGGGGTCACATAGCAAAGGAAGATGGCACCATGACACACTGTCCTTCCTGTGCCTCTGCAGCAAAAGCAGCAACCGTGAACAAAAGGGACAAAACCCCTCCTTGGAACCTTAGTCAAACCAGGTTACACCACAAGAGACTGCCTCCAACACCCTGACTGAGAAGAGCAGCTGGGCCTAACTGAATACAGCTTCTTTCCTACCTTGGTAAACAGGAAACAGCCATTCAGACAGCTGGATAGAGGTCCATGGGATCCCTACACAGGACCTTGCTTTGCAATGTACAAACTGCTTCAGGTTACAGCTGCACAGCACACAATCCTCACCAACATGCAAGCCACCTACAGGTTGACCAGATGACTCTTCTCGTTTGGTAATTCATCAAATGGTGATTCATGGCAGATGGGGCTCTGGAGTGTCCCCATGGTAGTATTAACTCTGATATTGGGTATATGGAACAAAAGGAAGAGGTCAGAGGGTTTCCCACTGCCTAGGCAGGCAGCACTCTTTCTAAAACATAGCTTATTTCAATGGTAACAGCATACGTAGGTCCCAAAGGGAGGGAAAAGAGGAAAGCTGGCCCCATGCAGAAGACAGAGCCTGAAGGGACCTCACCGTCACTTGAGGTTCATTCACTTGTTCTGTGACTCTGTTAGTTACCAGCATCTGTCTCCTCCACACCAGGCCCTGAGCTGGGTCCTGGGGAAACGTATCAATAGGCATTGAGTTCCTGTCCTTCAGAAAATCCCAGCCTAACAAGGAAACAGATGGGGAAGCAGATAACTATGAGGTCATGCAGAGAATGGAACAGCGGGAGACATCTGTGGTGCTGTGTGCCCACAACCTCCTCTCTCTTTGGTGTTCTGCTCTTGACTTTCTCCACGCAACCTTGTCCAGACCTTCTTGCATCTTTGTGAGCACATGGGCCAGAGTCCTCTCTCTTCTGGTGTTCTGCCACCTCAGTGACAGTCATGGCCACAGCTGTAATTCCTTCTGCTTCACACAACATCACTAGCCTCTAAATGTCTGGCACTACATTCCAACTGCTCACTTCCTATTCCTACACACACACAAAGACAAACTTCAAGCCAAATATTGTCTTCTCTCACCCAAACCCTAGGCTCCTCTGGATACACCAACAATATTACCATTCAAACAGGTACATGAACTGAAAACTTCAAAAGGTTAAGATTTCTTTTTCTCAGGCCTAGCAATATGGCTCAGCAGGAAAAGGCACCTATTGTCAAGCCTGGTGACCTGAGTTCAATCCCCAGGACCCACATGGTGAAAGGAGAAAACCAACTCCCCCAAGTTGTTTCCTGACCTCAAAACATACACACACTTTTAAGTTTTTTGACTCCTTTGTTTCTCACCAACCCCCAATCCAACCCTTCAAGTTCAGCTGACTTTGTTATTCACAATGAGCAACTGTAAGGATATCATGCTAGGTGCTGGAGCTTGACCATGGAGGAAGGATTAAGTATGTACCGTGCTAGGAAGATTATGTTAAACAGAGCCTACAGACATTTCTCAGAAATTGCAAAGCACAGAGGATGAGGTCGTTGTCTCTGTTGGGTGGGGAGGGCAGCAACAGCAAGAGTGACATCTGGCATCCTGTCACTAATCTTTTGCACATTTGCTGTGCATATTACATAAAGCTCTTAATTAAACTGTGCTATTTCATCCTTACAACTAATACTATGAAGCAAGTATAGGGTTCCCATTTTCCAAGCGAGGACACTGAGCACAGAGTGGCTAATGATCCTACCCAAGGTGACAGTTGGCGAGTGGCAGAGCCAAAGATATTTCAGTGCCAAGCTGCATGTGCCCTGGGCTTGTGTTCTGTGCTGCCTTGGGATCCCTGTGGGAAGCCGCCAAGTGGGAGCAACACAGGGAGGATGGCAGGACTCTAGGCGGCACCATACATGCTGCTTTGTGTCATCCCCACTGTAAAAGTCTTATGTGTATCGTTTTAAATTTATTATTGTCTGTGTGTGTGTGTGTGTGTTTGTGTGTGTGCGTGCGCACATGTGATCTGTGAGGGTGCACACATCCCATGACACTTGGGGAGGCCAGAAGACAACTATGGGTTCCAGTGGTTAAAGGCCACCAGGCTTCCATGGCAAGTGTGTTTTAGGCTATCTGGCTGTTTTCTGTAAATTCCTTGAGGACATAAACCATGTCTGCACTGCTCCATGCCTAGCAGGAACTGAACACGTGGTGCAAGGAAAGAAAATTATAATCAGAGTCTTTCTTGGCTGAGCAACCTGCCCCTGCCCAGCAAGCAAGCGAGACCTCCAGCTTCCGGTGCTTGCAGATGGCTCTGCAAGGCCCTCCTGGAGGGCAGAGGACAAGCAGTAGGTTAGGAGGGGAAAGAAGAGTCTGGGGTCTCTGTCCCACAGAGGAGTACAGCGGCTTCAGAGCTTCCCTTGGCAAAACTCCTCGGTAAGTTTGCTCACCTTTTGCTTGTGCAAGTAGAGTCAGTCTTTAAACCCCACAGACGGTCGGTCACAGGGGTTAAATCTCAATGACAAAGGAAGTCATCAAATTGGAGGCCTGGTGAAGTCTTATGATACGGAAGTCTTATTTCTTTCTACCCCAAGAAGTTTTTCCTGCCTTAGAGCTGTGTGGCCCAGCCCCTCCACAGCGTCTTACCAGCCCAAGCCACTTCCCTTTTATTCCTAAAGAAGCAAGGCCCCAAGCCGGGCGGCGGTGGTGGCGCACGCCTTTAATCCCAGCACTCGGGAGGCTGAGGCAGGCGGATCTCTGTGAGTTCGAGATCAGCCTGGTCTACAGAGCTAGTTCCAAGACAGGCTCCAAAGCTACAGAGAAACCCTGTCTTAACCCCTCTCCCCCACAAAAAAAAAAGAAGCAAGGCCCTAGAGAAAGATCTAGTCTCTGTCTTCAACCCACAGGGGAACTCGCTCTCTGTCTACCCAGGAAGCCTAGATTAGATCCTTTGAAATTCTCTCCACCTCTAAAGTAAGAGAGATCTTGTGACCCTACCCCCAGTTTTAGTCACCTCTCACCCCATCCCCCACCAATGCACATCCTAGTACAGAACTTCCGGTTTCAGCAGAAATCTGAGGACAGCCTGCTGGGAGCAGTCTGGACCAGGTACTTTGCTCTCACATCACTGCCACAAACCCCTGACAAAGTGCCACCATCACCTTCGAGCCTCCCCAGTAGATATGTTGTGGGTGAAGAAGTGACTGGGTGGAAAGAAAAACGCTGCTCCAACTTGTGAAGCATCAGATGGGACCATTGGGGGGGTCTGCAGAGTCTCAGAAGGGTCATCACTGCCTGGGTCGAAACCCCAACCTGTCGAATGAGGAAACTGTGCTGACCTATGACCTCTAGAGGCTGAGAAAGCTGTGGGACCCGTGGCTAACTGAGGCTTTCCTCCCCTTTCTTAGGCTAATCACCCTATGAACTTAGGTCTACTACCCGGGCCTGAGGCTGGAATCTCCCCAGCACACACCCACACCTACCTACACTGCCTTATTCTTAGCACAGCTATGGCCAAGCCAAGGACACCCCGACCCTCCTACAGGTCCTCAAGAATCACTTTACAAGACTTCAACTGAGCATTGTCTCCTAGAAGCCAATCCCACAATGAAAGCCCCTCCTGAGCTGAAGAAAAATTAGTTCCACAGACAAATGGTGTCACACCAGCTGTGGGCTATCCATGGTCTCTCCCTGTCCGGCCAGTACACTCTTCATCTGTCTATGTTCTGCTTCCAGGCTCTGCAAGAGCCTCTACCCAGTGCTGATGTTTCAGTCAATGGGAAGGGGACTCTACGGAGCAGGGTGAACTGCCAGAGAGAGAGGCCAACTCCATTGGGCCCTCTAGCTCAGTCCTCAGCACTGTATGACAGACAGGACTGCCTCCTGTCAGCCCTGTTTAAATATGCTGTATGTTCCAGATGGCAAATGCTCCAAAAGCAAGTTCTCTCTGCCTAGCCTGGGTTCAATAAAGGAGATGCCAGTCTTCTGCTGGAGAAAGCCTCGCCCCATTTACTCCTGAATTTTGCTGAAGCCAGGGCCTCTGGCCAACACGGGAAGGGCCAGAGCCGGAAGGAAGCAGCAGAGCCTATACACAAAGCCTCTATGCGGGCTATAAAAAGTAGCCCCTCCCTGCTTCCCCCAGGATGGGCCTGGTTCCTAGGAGGTGAGGGTAGAGCACTCATACTTGTGCTGGGCACAAAGCCACTACAGCCTCTCAAGAGGCTAGCCCAGCACCACCTCAAAACTCTCCTTGAAAGGAGAGGGCGAGAGTACCACAGCATGAGCCAGGACTGCAAGTAAGACACTTGAAATCTACTCCACTGTCCCCACCACCTCTCCCCACAGCTCCCCAGGAGTCGGTTCATGGCCTAGTACTCCTTTCTCTGCTCTCTGGGGGCCAACAAGCAGATTCTCTCTGGAGGCTCCACATATGAAGCCATGGAGCTGTGGGAGCAGCCATGCAAAAGGCTTTAAGACATTCTACTTCTGCAGTTATAGGGCAACAGATGATGCCCAGGGGGCAACTCAAGTAAAGTCTAAGGGCAGGGACATTATATAAGGGCTTTAAAGTCTAAATGCTAAGACTTCCTCAAAGGTTGTGCACACGGTACCTAGCTTTACATAGAAAGGCTCCAGATTCCTCTGTAGTCTAGTTTGCCCAGTGTTCAGGTCAGCACCACAAGGCTAACCTAGAGCACTGAGGCCACTCTCCAAAGACAGTGACAGCGTAGATGGACGGTACATGTAGCTAGCATAAAGGACAAATGAACCTTTCTGCCACCAGCCCGCAGTCGGGGCCTTTGTCCTTGCAGCACGCCCTCAACCACCCTTTGGACAGAGGGGCCCATGCTTGTTTCCCGGCACAGCTCTCCCCACACCCTGTAATTATTTGTCTGGCTGTATCTGCCCTAACTGTATGTTCGCTACTAGACTTAACAATACTTGCCACAGCGAGAAGCCAGAGCACATGTGGTACCTTGCTTGTTTAATGATCCAGTGAGGCCCAAGGAAGCCAGGCTTCTTTTTTTATTGAGATGTATTTTTATTTTATATACATGAACATTTGCCTGAATGCATGTTTAATATATGTATATGTATACATATATGTTTATTTTATATATATGAATATTTGTCTGAATGCATGTCTGCATGCAATGCCCATGGAGGCCAGGAAAGGGCATTAGATTCCCTGCTAGGACACCACATGGGTGCTGGGAATTACACCTGGGACCTCTGAAGAGCAGCCACTGCTCCAACCACTGAGCCATCTCTCCAGCTTCTCTGCTCCCTCCCTTCTTAAGGAAAGTGGCTGTGTTGCCATGAAGAGCAACCCATTTAGTGATCTGCTAAAACCATAAACTGTCAGCTTAGTGTGCCCAGCACAAAGCAGCTAGGCCCACCTAACACCTGGTGTAGCCGTACAGGAGTAGAGGCACCCTGAAGTCTGTTGTGAGGAGACCCTGGGACGGTGCCTCTTGACCCTTTTCTCTGGAGAAGTGCTGATGGGCTGTTAGCAGGAACTAGTGAGAGCAAGTGCAGGGATGAGGTGCTCTGGCTTCCATGGGAGACAGCACCTTCCCTGTAGGAGGGAAGGTCTGGAAAGCTAGGTATCCGGCTATCTAAGTACCCCTGGCCAGAACAAGAGCAGAAGCCACAGATGAAAGCCTGGGCTGGGTAAACACATTTGGCCAGAGCACAGAATAGAGGTCGTGTATCTATAGAATAGATAGAATAGAGCACAGAATAGAGGTCGTGTATCTATAGAATAGATAGAATAGAGCACAGAATAGAGGTCGTGTATCTATAGAATGATCCACCTTATTGTCAGTTTCCCACAGTGGGAGAATAAACAACACTATAGGAAGAATCATAAATCCCACACTTAACTGTAAACTTATTCCATGACCTCACTCTCAGGACCTCTGTTTGCTTCTCTCTGCGACAGGGACAACAATTCCTAATACCAGATCCCTCTGATGCCCTGTTCTCTGTACCCAAACTCAAGGCAACAACGGGCTCCCAGCAACACTCGGTGGAAAGCAGAACACGGTTCTTGACTAGAGGAGAGTGAAGGGAAGGCATACCTATGAGTCTGTAGGCACCAAAGGTTGTGCTGGCCATTTTTACCAAAATCTCTTATCTTATATACAATCTTACTTCATTAGTCTTAACCTAAACTCCAGGAGGAAGAATTCTGCTGTCTGTCTTTTGTTTTTTGAGACTGGTCTCACTCTGTAGCCTAGGCTGGTCTATAACTCACTATGTAGCCAAAATGGCTTTGAACTTGCCACACCTGGCTAAGAACTGTTTTATAGATCAGGCTGAGAAGCTAAAAAGTAACTTACCTAGGGTCAGAAGAACACATCTGAGTAACACAGCTCAGTTACC
Organism: Microtus oregoni; assembly: GCF_018167655.1. Classification (NCBI taxonomy): domain Eukaryota; kingdom Metazoa; phylum Chordata; class Mammalia; order Rodentia; family Cricetidae; genus Microtus; species Microtus oregoni. The sequence goes on from NW_024543079.1 coordinate 9,155,533, forward strand.
ACAAGGGTAGGGCTAGCTGCCCAAGGACACCCAGGCATTCCTTGTTACTATCAGAGATTCCTCCAAGGCAGTGACTATGGGGTGCACCAAAACATTCAGTCCTACCCTACACCCTCCAGAGACTCCCCTAAGTCTACACATTGACTTCTCTTCCTGAGAGAGCGGAGAGGAGCAAGAGCCAGCAGCAGTCTTCTACAACCTCAGGCCTTCCCACTTCCTCCGACATATTCAGCCTAGGATACACCGCCCTTGAAACCATGCTCCATAGAAAGGAGACAGAGTGGAAAGAAACACTGAGGTAGTAGAAGCGGATGTAGCCCTACCACTCTGGGCTGTGGCAGAGCACTTCCTGGAAGACTGGGTGTCCTCTATCATTCAGATAGCGAGACCAATTCAATGTTAAACTGGCTCAGAAACAAACCAACACAATGTCTTCACCCAAGCCACAGCTCCCAGCCAACTGTCTTTTTCTCCACACAAATGCCTCTGGTAGCAAAAAGCACCGACCACAAAGGCACAGCTGAGAACTACAGCTTCTTGCCCTTTACCAAAGGACTTGATGGCCATGCACCAGCCTCTGACTACAACACAAACATCTCTTCTAAGCTGGTCCTGCTGGGGACTAAATCCTCTCTCTCCTGTCAGATTTCACAAACACCACACTTGATGCCAAGTACTTTACACAAATATTCTTACATTCCCCACACAAACTGTTCATAGATGAGAAGCTCGGAAGGCTAAGTACAGGATTAAGACCACAGAGCAGGTGAGCTGAGCATGGAGTTTGCTGCCCAGTGCAGCCAATTACTGAACTCCGCACTCAGCCCCACTCAGCCCCACCCACCCGTTTTTCTCATCACTGCACTCTGGTCCTGTCTCCTCAAGTAAGGGGCATGCAAACAATGTCTATTGAACAAATAAATGCCCATCCTGCCAAGGGGCCGCCTGAAGCAATGCTGATGGTCAAGATCTCCCACTCAAGTCTATGCATCTATGTAGACCACCCCTTCCCAACACAAAGTCCTGGGAGAAGCTAGAGGTGCTGGGCTTCCTCAGCTTTGCTAGTCATCTGTGAAGCAGGTTCAGAGAAAACAAAGCCTCCTCCCCCCCTCTGGACGGGAGACCTGGAAACTCACACCAGACAAGCGTGGGGTACTGAGGAAACAGAAAGAGGTCTGACTTCCCCTGGAAAACTGAGACAAAAAGGAAACACATGGCAGGGATGGCTAGCTCTGGAACTTCTGGCACATGCTCTTGGAGTTCTCTCACTGAGAGTACCTAGCCAACACAATGAGCAGCTAGGTGATAGAGAGAGGCCTAGTCCTCACGTCCCAGCAATCAGAGCATACCGTTAGTCTCCACTGGAGCTGCTGGACCAACAGTGGTCCTCAACTAAGCACAGGTTTCAACTGTCCCACTAAGGAGGCACTGTATGAAAAACTACAGAGCCAGAGCCTAGGAGAGCTCTCTAGGTCGCAGATGTCCAGAGGTCCTTACCGTCTAAACATGGAGGTTTCTTCTTACAAGGAGCAACAAAGGCTACAGAAAACATGGGGCCAAGACCAGCTGCCAACCTGTAAAGATTGGCCAGGCAGCCAGAGTGAAAAGTCTCTTTAGTACTGAGCAGGAAGTCTATGACTGCTTTTAACTCCCCAAAATTCTGCAACATAAATGCCAACCCCGAGCCTAATTCTGGTCACAAACACACACACCCAAAGCACCTTCCGCCCCTTCCAAGCCACGCTGCCACCTCACATCAGATGTCCATTTGTTTCACCAGTGCCAAAGTGAGAGAAGACAGGGTTAGGGAACAGCAGTCTGTCCTCAGGGCCACAGCACCCTGAAGGCAGTGGCAGCCTTTCTCCCTCCTCAGGCTGGGCTAGGGTTATCAGCAAAAAGTCAAACACCTGAGGCATCTGAGCAGGTGGTAGAGGATCTACCAAGGTAGTGAGGTACAAACAGGCAGAAGTGGGGCAGGCTCCTAGCCTTCAATATGGGCCCCAAAGAGCAAAGGGCCAGGCTCAATAAAAAACTGCTTATCTCTGGGTGACCCTTGCAGGTCTGGGAAAATCAGGTCCTCTGCATTCCTGTCTCCAACCCTCAAAGACCTGAGTGGGATAAAATGGACTGGCTGGTTTCCTCTCCAAACCCCAAACCCCTTCTTTCTGTCCAGGCCCCAATTTACAAAGACATCCAATGTACAAAACTCCAAACATTTTCTCTACAGAAACATGGTCTACATGTAGGATGAGTGAACGGGCGTGTGACAAAACAATAGTTTCCTCTTTTATACTGGGTTAAGTGAATCGGACCCTCTCTCAGCCCTCCTTCCTCCAAGCTCTTTCTTAAGAGCCACGGAAGAGGCCGGGTGGTGGTGGCGCAACCCTTTAATCCCAGCACTCGGGAGGCAGAGTGAGTTCAAGCCCACCTATAAGAACAAAACAGGCTCCAAAGATAAACAAAATAAACCCTGTCTTGAAGAAAAAAAAAAGAGCCCCAACCCAGGGTCTAGGAGGACAGTGTCAGCTGCCATGGCTATCGTTACCAACAACTGTTGTTTAAGCCTCTGCAGCGTCAGCTCACATCTATAAGGTAGTTAACGCTTACTTCACTCCAACTACCTTCCTTCCGAGAATGACCACTTACAGAGGAACCAAGGCGAGAGAAGGAGAGCACCCGGCTGGGTGACATACAACTAACAAACCGACTTCAAATGCATCCCTGTCTTCAACCACCGGGCTACACGCACGTACTGCCTTCTGGTCACACACATGCTTAGAATGCAGCTATTATCAAGAGAACTAATGCCACCACTTAAACAGAGGGCAGACTGTAAATGTAAGAGGTGGCCATGCCTGCAACCTGATGTCAGGGTGATGGTCTCTGGACCTCCCAAACTGTCTGCAGTGTCCACTCCCCTACACTGGAAACCATGGTTTCTTAAATCACTGAAATGCTCTTCCAGTGGAGGTCAGGCTGATGAGGCCCTGATGTTGGTGCCACTTCTGTCTGGTGGCTGTGTCAGACCTAAAGTTTGTAGTTGAGAATGGCTGCCTTACCACAAAAACCTTCCTTCCTCCTAAGCTCCTCGCCCATCTACACACACGCACATCATACCCAGGAAGATCTGTGGAACCTTCTCTTCGTTATTACTTCCTGACAACCTCCCCCAGCCCCCAACACAGACCTGGTTCGGAGACTAGATCTCTCCAATCATACTCTCTTTGGGGGGTCCTTGCAAGAAGCAATTCAAAGCCGGGAGCTGCAAAGACAGCATCTCAGCTGGGAGGCCAGAGCTGCATTCAGCTTCACATCAAGGAAAATGACTCTCAGAAGAGCTGAGGTTTCTTAAAACCTCTTCTTCACTCTTCTCAGCAGAGACTTGTATAAACCCTCCAAACTCAGTCCTGGGAAGGTTGAGGCAGGAAGCCAGGGGAGCAACTCTGGGCTCCCCTAAAGTCACTAGAACATCCAACACGAAGAGTTGCCTAGAGTACCTGACCCCAAGGCCCTAGGAGCCCTTCTGAGGCTAAGCTCCTTGTTACAAGCCTGCAAGAGGAAAGGGGCCCCGACGTTTTACCAAGAGCCCCGGCGATGGCTCTGGATGTCTGCCTAGTAACACAAACCTCCAAAACTCAGACATGGGACAAAAGAAGCGACCGGGGGGAGAAAACGGCCACTGTTTTCTTTCAGTTTTTCTACTCCCACCCTCCCAAAGGACCACATTCTTCCCTGTCTCCAAGAGGGAGATGAGTAGGCCCCGCTATGCTGCAAAACCAGCCCTAGCTCAACATCTGCCTAAGTTCTACTTGGGGATTCCAGAGGTTCTTGTGCCCGTCCTGGAGCTCTCGGACTTTCACTAACAGCACTCTCTGGAGAAATGGCAGCGGGCAGGAAGGTCTTGTCGCTCCCCCAGGTCCTCAGGCTGGGTGAGGGGCCCCTGGCTCGGCTTTCCCTCACCACTGCTGACAGCGGCCCGGTTCTAGGGGCCAGAATCCCGCTCCACTTCTCTAGACAGTGAGGACTTTTTAGGCCTCAGGGCAAAGTGCCTGAACACTCCCCTCTGTGGGGAGGGGGTGTCCTATCAGGTGATCCAAGACCCGGATGCCCCCCTCCCAGAGTGATCACCAGGGACTAGGCGGAGACCAGCCGCAAGGCGCGAGGCCCGAAAGTTTACCCAAGTGTTTGGGAAGCGGGCGGGCGCGAGCCAAGCTGGACAGGGGCGCACTTACTGGACCCCTCGATCTTGTCGGCGCCGCGGCTCCACGTGATCTGGCGCGTCTCCAATTTGACCTGGAAGGTCTTCCGTTCCGGCCGCTGCGACTTCTTGGAGTAGAACAAAGTCATGACGGTGCCCACCTCGAGGCTGCGGCAGAGGTGCAGCACCTCGGCTTCGGAGGGCGCGCCGGGCCCGCAGCCATTGGCGCAAGGGGTCGCGGCGCCCGCCATGCTGCAGCGACCTCGGCGACGCAGGCTGGCGGGCCCGGGGCGGCGGAGGCGGCAGCCAGGGAGGCAAGCGGGACCCGGTGGCGGCTCCTGCGGGCGGACACGGGGCGGGGACTGAGCGCGGGGGCGGGGCGGGGCGAGGCTCCGCCCTCGGCGCGCCGGGAACAAAGGCGCTCCTGGGGACGACCCCCGCCCGCCGCCGCGCCTGCGCCCCGCCACCCAGGGCAGGCCTCGGCGGGAGGACCTGTCCCTCGGGCCCGCAGCTTTCCCGGCGCGGGACCTGACACGGCGCGGGGCACTGCTGCCCGTCACGCACGCAACCCCGCCCACAGGCTGCGGCCCGTCAGTCAGTCAGGCGCACACACGAGCCTCCCTCCCGCACGGACCCGGCAGAGGTGTGCACGTCTCCCGGGGAGTGAGGGCGCGGCGCGACCCCCGGCCCGGCAGCCCGCCCGCCCGCCGAACCCGGTTACCTGGGCGGGCTGCCTGGCGGAGGAAGCCGCGCCAGGGTGGCCGCCTTACACCCGCGGCGGCGGCGGCGGCGGGGGCGGACCCACCGCGTACCCTCTCCGGGGAGGGGCGCACACGCGGATTGGCCAGCGGGCCGTGAGTGACAGCCTTCCCGCCCCTCCCCCTCGCCACAGGCGTCTCTTTGGAGGGTAGCGCGAACTGAACCTGGGGTGGCCTTCGAGGACGTCCTCGCAGGAAGAGACCCTGCAGACGTGGGTCGGGCCCTGAGACCCTCGGCCGCGGGCTGCGTGGCCTTCGAGGCCTCTCGTGTGTGGGCCGCTGCACGCCTCACGCTCCGCCCGCACCCTACCTGCGATGCTTTTCCGACGCTCTGGTTTTTCCTCAGCTTTGTGTGTCTGCCCCGGCGCGGATCCTTTCTCTCCCCAGAAGCTTGCTGTCCTCTGGACTCAGTGCTGGGCCATTTGTCAGGTCGAGCCGACCCTTCCGCTGGCTTCGCCTCTGCGCAGACACAGGTGACGCCAATCCTGGCTCTCCCCTGACCTCCTCCGATCCTGGCATCCCATTATCTGCACCACAGCCTTGCCATCCTCATCACATGGCTCCTTTCACTGATTCACCCCTCCCTGCCTGGCAGTAAAGTGAAAAGGCCTCACCTTGCCAGGAGCCCGTTTTCCTCGGCCTCACCCCTAGGTAATCCGCTGAGGCTCTTCCCTCTTGACTTTGGGGCTCTCTCCACTCAGCCCATGATCCCGAGGCCCCATCATCCCACTCCGTACACTGTCCTCTTGGGTCTTGCCTGCATCTGTCCTTCAGAATTTACCACTAAAATGGAATTTAAGTTGTGATCCTTTTGATTGCGCACGAAAATTCCCACTGCGCTTTAAATCAGCACTACCTTCATGGCCCAGCAGCCCTTGTCTCCCCCTGCCTCTCGCTCCTGCTTTATCTCTCACCACTGACCCTTCGCTCTGCTCGCCACCCGTCTGCGGCTGTTGAATATATTTAAAACCTGTCTTCCTCAGGCCATTCTCTGGACAGCACGTGAACCTAGGGTGTCTGCCAGTGTTGAGCAGTTAGGTGGGCAGCTAGCTACCATGCAGCTCTGGACAGTAGCATTTCGGCGGTGAGAAGTGCCACAGAACAGCCAGCCGAACCAGCGGACACAGAAAAAGTTCCCTGGGTTTTAGGAGACTAGAACTTGTGAGCGCTCAGCAAACCCACCCACCCAGCTGGGCCACCTCCAGCTTTGCCTTGCTGAAGTGGTGACCTGTATGCTGTTTCCCTCCAGTGTTGCCCTCAAAAATCTCAGAATTCAGTGTAATGGTGAGGAACTTAGTCCTCAAGGATGGGGGACTGACTGCCACCTAGCGACAAGCCTGTAATGTAGGAATGAGGGAACTGGAGTTGACCCAATGCTTGACCCTGGCTTGCACAACTAATGCTCATGTTATTTTCAAATCAAGGTTTCAGAGCAGCTTGACGAAGTGAGGCCACGTAACTAGTGGAACCTGATTCCATGTGTTTCTGTTTCACGAGAGAGCCACTAGCTGAGGTAAATCTTGGTGGTCTGTCACAAGCTATGTCTATAGGACTTCAAGAAAGACGAAAGAATATAAGAAGATTAAATGCATTTTAAAGGTGGGCTGGAGGAAAGTACTTTCCAGGCAAGAGTAATAGCATGTACAAAGGCCCTAGGCTAGAAAGGATGCTGGGGTTTACTCGGTGGAGGGGAATGTTCTGCCAAGATGATACCAAGAAAACAAATGGGGCTGAATAGGACCTTTGCTGCTTGTGTGGTCTTGTCAATTCTCCTAAGAGGCTCCTCTTAAAAGTTATAACAATTGTTGAGCTTTCTGTGCAAACTCCAACAGCCTGTAAGACTTCAATTCACTTTTAAAATCCTTTTCTGGGAGCTTTCCAGCATCAAGCCCAAACCTTTTGCTCTTGTGTATATAATAAGACCCCCAGTGGCTCCATGAATCCCTTCCAGAAGCAATTTGTTTGCCCGGCCTGTAAACAGGGAACAGAGCCCCATTTCCTCATGAGACTTATTAGCTTCCCATGCCTTAGGTGTCTCCTTCCACCAAAGGAAGTTTGGGAAATGTAGGGCACACACAGGGTGTGGCCACTGTGGGCTTCCCCCAGCTCAGCATATATAAGGGTGCGTAGGTGTCACTGGCAACATGCATTTGGGAGGAGCAGCTCTGGCACCACGCAAGGCACTCGCCTGTGACATCACTCGGACTAGCCCCGCTTCCCGCTTGATTGTTTATCTGGAAACACTCATGCTTCAGCATGTCTTAGCTTATACCAAGCCTGTGCCTGCAGTCAGAGAGACTGTCCAACTGCCCCTGTGACCTGTGGACTTGATCTCACAGATACTGTATTTAATATCCACTTAGGACCGTGGTAAGCATATAGTGAACGTGACTAATTACAGCTCTATGAGATTCTGTTAATCCCCATTTAACAAAACTGAGACCTTTCTTAGCACAGTGGCACACTCCCAAGTCCTAGAACTTTGGAGGCTGATGCAGGAGGATCTTGAGTTTGAGCTCAACAAGGGCAATTGGCACCGCCTCAGGGTCACACAGCTAACAGGTGTCTGAGATAAAAACCCAGGCAGCCAGGTATCTGCTGCCTACCATGTAATGCCAACGTTTCTTTCTGAGTCCTCACCTCTTTCTGAACACTGCTACCAGCTGTTGTCTAATTTTTTTTACATTGTGTGTGTGTGTGTGTGTAAACCATGGCACATGTGTAGAGAGGCCAAAGGACAGTTTCTGGGAATTGGATCTTCTAGGATGTGGGTCCTAGGGAATGCATTCAGGTCATCAGGTTTAGCAGCAAATACCTTTATCCACTGAGCTATGTACTGTCTCTATTTTCTGCATAGTTATTTTATGAAGTTTGCCAAAACTGGGCTTTGTTTTGTTTGAGACAGTCTATGTAGCCCAGGCTAGTCTTGAATTTAGCAATCCTCCTGCTTCAGCCTCTCAGCCTTGCTGAGATTGATTACAAGTGTGAACAGCTATGCCTGCTGACTGGGTTTTTTTTTTTTTTTATACTGACTCTGGCAAGTTAGAGGGTAGAATGCTAGAATGCTTATTAGTGAGCAGCCCTAAGGTCAGCATTGTAGAGGGAACAGGAAGGAAATAGATAGGAGTGGGCACAGCCTCACCAACCTCCAGGGACTAGTCATGGCACAGCCTCACCAACCTCAGGGACTAGTCATTGTTCTGGGTAAAGTTCATCCTCAGCCTCATGGCTCTTTGTGATCTTAAGAGACTGGTAGCTGGTGTTTTTGTTGACACCTCTTCCAGAAATTAGGACAAGACTTTCTTCGAATGGGAACCAGGCAAACTGTTTGCTGCATTTTTCTTGGGGTAAAGTCTTGCTGTATAACCCAGGCTGACCTTAAATTTGAGGTTTTCCCAGCCTCCCACAAATTGAGCTATTAATATCAATAGGCACCACCACACCAAGCTCTTAAAGAAAAATAGAGTAATTAAATACAAAAGAACAAAAATGCTATTATTGCAATGGAGGATTTGATTATAAAAGAGGGATCAAAATATGGTTGATATGGTGATAGAGCTGCAATAGTTAAAAATCATATGTGCATGAGCTTTCAAGCAGCTAAAGCAATAACTCTCAATTTTTGCTAACTGGTTACTTGGAAAAGGGGTAAAATTTTCCTGGAAATAAATTTTAAGAAAAGATTCTCACATGGATATGTATTTGATTGAAATAACAGAGGGTGTTCTCAGCAGGCTAGCACCAAGTGCTAACACATTTGTAATTTGTTTCTTATAATGAATGACCTTGAGCAACTGTAGAAGTTGTGACTCAAAAGTATAGTTGATGACAGTCCTTTCACAAAGGGAGACACAGACTTGAAATGTCTGGCTAATCCATGCATAAAGCTGTGTTCTTTTCCTTATCCCTTTTATTTACTCTACTGTGTTGGGTGTGCACACAGCAAGCACTTCCTAAAGTGCACACCTCACCCTTAGTGAACCTTGAGCTGCACCCCAACCTGCAGTATAAACTCTTGTCCTCTGACCCCCACATCTATGGCTCCACCTCTTCTAGTATCATAACCTCCTGGTTCCCTCCTTAAGTTGCATTTTCAGTCTCTTAAAGGAACTTCGTGTTATTTTACTCAAGTTTCAAACTACACCTGTCCCAACAGCTCCACAGACTACTCTGCACAGCCCTAGCTGCCTCGCTGCTGACTGTTCCCATCTGCTCTCATCTGGAAGTGGCAGGGCACAGTGACTGTAAAGTGTGGCGGAGAAGACAGGGGAAACTGAGGCCACGGCGGCCTTGCTTTTTACTCCCCCACCCTTTCTTCCAGCACACACACCCCTACTATGACTTCTAGAGATTCTCAGTCAGCAGGGCAGGAACAGATCAAGCCTGTTGCAGAAGTGGTTACAGAAATGCTTGTATGCCAAGCTCAGTATGACAAAGATGCTGGGAGCAAGAAGGGCCTTATCTAGATTCGTTAGTGATTGTGGGGAGAGAACAAAGTGAGAGGTGCTGAATATACATGAAGATACAGCTTTTCCAAATGATGTGAACTCCTTTTCACAGTAAGAGCACCCCAAGGTATTCGTGGAGTGTCTCTGCAAAGAAAGTACCAAAATTTTAGAGACACATGATTAAAATGCCATGGGTTTTAGTGACATAGTAATACTATTCAAAGCCATTTATTTATGAATACTGATTCCCCATTCACAGTCCTACCAGTAAACTTTGCATGAACCTTGGAGTCTTTTTTTTTTTTTACCATGAGAACCACATGGAGAATCATCCAATGTTATCAAAGTACATTGCTCTTGCTGCTTCTGAAAGCCTACTCTTATTGAAGAGTAATTTACACATAAGTTGTGCCTACCTTTTTTTTTTTTAAAAAAAAACTATATGTATGCACACCAGTTGTGTGACTGGTGCCCGTGGAAGTGAGGTTATTGGATCACTTGGAACTGGAGTTGCCTGGAAGTTTGGGAGTCAACATGTGGGTGCTAGGTATCAAACTCAGGTCCTCTCCAAGAGTAGTAAGTGTTCTTAACCACTGAGGTATCTCTCCAACCCAAGATGCACCCATTGTAAGCATGAAGTTTGAGTTTGAAAAATATACTCCTTATAACTCTACCCAGACAGTAAACAGGGCAGAAATGCAGCCACTGGGAATTTTAATCTAAGCATAATTTATAGTTTTGTTTTTTTTTTTTGATTTTTCGAGACAGGGTTTCTCCGTAGCTTTTGGTTCCTGTCCTGGAACTAGCTCTTGTAGACCAGGCTGGCCTCGAACTCACAGAGATCCACCTGCCTCTGCCTCCCGAGTGCTGGGATTAAAGGCGTGCGCCACCACCGCCCGGCTCATAATTTATAGTTTAACGTGACAAAGACATGTTTTCCACAGATATATGCTAAGGTTCTTCATAATAATTACTGCATTGTTTTAAACATATCATAAGGATTCAGTAGGTACACTGAGCCTCCACCCAGCTTTGGGAGTTATGATGAAGGTTTTTTTTATTGGTATGGTGTTGGAGACAGACCCTAGGGCCAAGTGCCCTCCCTACCTCTGAGCTACACCCACTAGTCCCAGCTTTTGCAATTGTTAACTGATGATCACTTGTTTTCCTTAAGTTTCAATGTTTTCCTAAAGAAAAATGTAAGCATAATTAAGTCTAAAAATATCTATTTGGTAATTTAAAAAAGGCTGCTTACTTGGGGTTGTGGGAAATAATTGGTAAGTCTTTTAAATTTCTTCTGTTTTCTGATTTGCCAGGGAACTACTTATAAGCATCCAAAACTAGAGTTAATGAGGTCATTTCAGGGTAGTATGTTCTCCAAGAAGTGCTCTTTTGTTCAAAACAAGTTGAGAATGTCTCATTGTAGGAGGGACTTACAAGGTCTGAAATAAGTCAGTTCTTAGAATTTTTTTTTTTTTTTTGATTTTTCGAGACAGGGTTTCTCCGTAGCTTTTGGTTCCTGTCCTGGAACTAGCTCTTGTAGACCAGGCTGGCCTCGAACTCACAGAGATCCGCCTGCCTCTGCCTCCCAAGTGCTGGGATTAAAGGCGTGCGCCACCACCGCCCGGCCTTAGAATTATTTTTTTTAAATCCTTTTAAGAAAATGACTGTATGCAGCTTAAGTAGTATTTAGGAAAGAATGTCAAAGTTGACAACTTACTACAGAAGTGAGATTGGAAGAAAGGAGCTTAAGGCTGAGGCTACCTGGTTTAGTGAATCTGTGGCTTGGGTTTCACACACAGGAAACCCAGGCCCAACAGGCTTGGAATAGCAAGTACCAAACTGTCCTCAGGAGGTTCTTGTGGACATCCTAGTAGCTGTGGTGACAGTAACTGGCTGACAGTGCATGCAGAGCTTGAGAGTGTGACTGGAATCAGCTAGGCCATATGAAGACAACAACCCTGGCAGCTACCAACCTAACATTAGAGGTGTCTCGGTACCAAACAGCCTTAAAGAAATAGGGGTAAAACCAGTACACATTATAGGAACCCAGGGAGGCACTTTTAGAAGAGGTGGTTACATGATGTGAATCCTTTGTAATAAAATGTCCAGGAAAGACATGTTTAAGAGAATGACCAGTGGAGGATACCCGTGGGACTGTGGGTAAGTTGCAGATGGGCGTGAAGGATCTTAATCAGATAAAAGCGGCCTAAAACTGGCCCATAATGCTGGACAAACCTGTTAGTATTTACTAAAAAATATTTTAAAATATTGTATTTAAGACATGTAAAATACACTTCAGTAGCAGTGCTTTAAAAAAAAAAAGTAGCAGCACCCACTCCCATTCACAGAGAGCTTCTCCTTGTTGGTCACTAGTGACCAAGGCTAGTCCCCAGGGAAGAGACTGGGGCAAACAGGGGTGCATGGGCAGAGAGTGAGTGGTAGGGATGACTCATGGCAGGTACTTGTGAGATGAGAGGAAGAGGTGGTGGCTGGAAAGACTGGGGGTTGGGAAGTTTCTCTCTCTAATGTGCCAGGGATGATGAACTAGCAGCACAGATGACAAGGGGAGGGGAGATGTATAGCTTAGGTACCACACAGGAGCTCCTCTTTGCCTGCTATTGAGTACCACAGAATGGAATTTCTCTGCCCATGTGGCTGGAATTGAGATGTATTGGGTTGCCAGCAAGGACATAAGCTTACTCCTATCTCCAAGTTCAATCTGCTTTCAGAGCCCTTTATACTTTGTCCCTCTTACCAGCCCCCGAAACCCAATCTTTGCAGCCACTTCTCAGTCCCAGTCAGGATAAGCTGAGATTCCTATTCGGCGATTTTACTCAACCTTGAACACTCCTTTCTATCTTGAGTAGGACATACTTTTGCTTTTTTTTTTTTTAAATTTATTTATTAAGGATTTCTGCCTCGTCCCCACAACCGCTTCCCATTTCCCTCCCCCTCCCCCGATCAAGTCCCCCCCCCCCCTCATCTGCTCGAAGAGCAATCAGGGTTCCCTGACCTGTGGGAAGCCCAAGGACTGCCCACCTCTATCCAGGTCTCGTAAGGTGAGCATTCAAACTGCCTAGGCTCCCACAAAGCCAGTACGTGCAGTAGGATCAAAAACCCACTGCAATTGCTTTTCATCTGTTACCAAGACCTGGCAGGTGGGGCCTGCCAGAGGTAGGTACTACTTCCTGCTCAGTATCTGTCTAGTTGACAACCTAGTTATCAGGGTCTACTCAGGTCCCCAGAATAAGTTTCATTTTTCACTAGCCAGAGAGTATCAGTTGGCTACCAAAGACCTGTTCCATCTGGCTAACTCAACACTACAGAGTTCAAAATTCCCTCTTGATTCCAGTGATTGGTTTTATTCCTTGGAATTAAGTGCTACCTGTCTCACTGTCCAATGAAGTTCAAGCTTCAAGGGACCAAGAATTCTCTGCTGTGGGTGGAGCACCAGTGATAACTAAGACCATTAAGGAAGGGTGGTTCTGTATAGACTACTCAAGCCAGAAAGCTTGGGTGCAGGCCTTTCAACTGGTAGCCCATTCTGATCTTCCTGTTGGCCCGAAGACTTCACCCTTTCATCCCGAATTTCAGTGACGGAAGGAACACTTTGTGGTGATTAGGGCTACTATTGGGTGCCTACAGCTCTGGGAATGGACACAATAAACACTTCCAACCAGTCAATACAGAGAGTCTTTATTCTACCTGGGAGCTTTTGATATCTGGTACTCAGTGCTGACAGGCCTGACCTTAGTGCTGACTGGAGGCTTCATCATACAAGCAAACCTTAAGCAACCTTCTGCTTCTGTCCAGTAGAAAGCTCTCTATAATTGTTTCCCAAATAAACATGGTCTTGTCTTGCTCAATAGGCACTGCTCACACTGGGCTCCTGTGATTCTTAAAGGTTGTATTGTACCTTCCCTTGCTTTCTAGGCCTGTCTTTATGGAAAGAGACTTTGATACTCTCATTCCACATTAGGACAGATGACTTCCATGTCAAGCCCCCTATCCATCTTTCCCTGGGAGAGACCTGCCTACCCTTGCTGACCTGAATGAGCAGATCATGTACTGCACTAAATCCCAGCCCCCTGAGCCTTCATTCTGGCCTGGGGCCTCATTCACAAAGAGGCAGACGCTAAGTTTCCGTTAAGTTGTAGGAGTTTATTTTAAATAACCTACAGTTGATTAAAAGGGAATTCATGATAAAAATAGAAGATACTTGAGGAAAGATGAGGAAATGGACTCTGCACATACACTAAACTAACAATGCCTCTAAAACTAATGATTATAGCAAAAAATGTCTTCACATTAAAATTTTGCTTTTTATGTTTCCCCCTTTTTTTTTTACACAATTACAAAAGAAAAAATAAAAGCCCTAAAACCTTGATTATTTTTACTTTTTTTTTTTTGTTTTTGCTTGTTTCTGTTTTTCTTGGACCAAATGCTCATTTTCCTCTAAATTTATTGACCTGTGGAAGTTTTTAGACAACAAAATCTCTCACATGAAAGACTGGGGTTTCCAAAGAAAAAGATGGATCTCTTAAAGGGTACAAAGAATGCTCCAAACAAAAAAATGATGGGAAAATGGTTTCAGTCACTGATTATTTCATTATCCTTAGACTCACTCGCCCTTTATCCCTCCCCACCCCAAGCTACACGATCTTTAAGATCAAGAAGAAGGCTTAAATATTTTAAAATAATTAAAAAGAAATAAAAATTCACATTTAAAAAGGAACACTCAAGTCAGGAAATATTTTCCCATCATGCTTTTCTGTGAATAGGTGTCTGAACCAAAATACTGCCGATGTCACACTGTTTCAAGTTTAATGAAAACTGATTCCCATGACAATAGAATGACAACTCTAATAGGTGCGCTGGGTTTTTGATTTGTTCTACTTAATTTTAAATTCCTGAAATAGGGAAGAGAAGGGAGTTTAGGAATTTGTTTCTATTAAAATATAGAAGTTATTGCAAAACCCTAACTGTAAAAACGCACCAATATAATGACTGTGCATACAGTAGCTGAGAGAATCCAAACATTGCAGCAAAACTTAATTTGCTTGGCAGGATGCTGACAAATTCCCATTCACTTGTTCTCTTGAAAATAAAAATAAAATTCAAAACAAATCAAACAGCTAGAATTTTGATATCTGAAATATTTTTAAATAAGTTGTCCATAGGACAACTGGCTCAGCTCTCCCTTATAATATCTCCAGGTCTATCTTTTTGCAAAGATGTTGGTTTGTTAAGACTTGCAGCCTCTCCCTCAGGTGTGAGGGCAAGTGAGGCTCAGTTTATCCATCTTCCTCAAACCACACTGTCCCTTTTCATAGAACCCCTGGCAAGACTGGTCAAAACTCGTAGTCCTCATCCGTCATATCAATGGCCCAAGCAAACTTCTCCCTCTGGGTTTTGTTGTAAATCTTCTCAATTGGGACCCCCCACTTCTTACACCTGCAAAAAATAAACAAAGGTAGAGATGAGAAAGGAGATTAGTGTACCTTAATAACAGCCTACAGCAGCAGTCTAGGGTTTTCTGGTACACCAAAAATATTCAAAGTACTTTATTTCATCACCCCATTTAATCTCAACAGAGATCTCTAAAGTAGGTGTTACTACAGATATATAAACCAAAAAGGTAGACTTTAAACAACAACCATGGAGAGAAGGTAAACAGTGGCTCTCCCAGAAGTGTGCAGCTGAGACATGGCATGAGGAAGCTGGCAATACTCTCAAGAGACCTTTCCTTCCTTAAGCAACAGCAAGAGCTTTGCACAGGCCTAATGCTTACCAAGCCACTGTGATCCTAGGGTCCAGATAATTGAGTTTGGAAGTTCCCAAGGCAATTTGTTTATTCTCTTCTCGATCTGTGGCTTGAACTTCCAGCTTCATCAGCTGCTCTTCTAGTCTCTGTACAGCCTTCTTTTTTGATTCTACAACCCTGGAAGAATGGCATTCATTATACATTAAGACTGACCTCTGAATAAGAACAAGACTGTGTCCTCGCATGCCACTAAAGGAGAAAAAGCATGGAAAAGTTTCCCAAGAAATCCTTGGGAAAAAAACAAAACAAAACAAAACAGCTCAGTATAGTGGTTTAGCCTGGGAAGCTAAGAGGATTGTGAGATCAAAGATAGCTATAATAAGGTAGGTGAGCTGGGACACCCAGGCCTCTATATTATGAGGCCAACTGTTGTTTCTTAGCCAGCCCTTGGTACAGTATCAGATACATACTTCTTGGTCTTTGCATCTTTCATGACTTTGGCATCAGCCTTAGCACTTTTCAGGTCCCTTCGAGCATCTGCTAGCTGGTCTTTCTTGGCATCAATCTAGGCAGAAAAAATAGCAGTAAAGTTAGGAATAAAATGAGCCAGAGAGGGAAAATAAGGGCTCCATCTTAGAATGTAAAACCTGGGATTTGTCAGTGTTTTCAAGTATAAATACAGGGGTGGATTTATGAGGGCAAGGGATGGACAGTGACCACAGAAAACAACCCAGCTGCTGTCTGCTACTCATTTATGTTCTTCAGTGAACTTTAAACAATGTGAAGTTCTATAAAAGTAATCTGGAAATCTGGTTGCAATCTTTCAGGGAAACACGCAGCTTTAGAGAACAGAGGAGGGCCCAGATGACAGCTATTATCAAATGAATCCTGTGCCAGGCATTAGTATTTCTTTGTTGTTAGTCTATTAATCTCAAAAAACAAACAGGGTCTCAATATGTAGTCTTGGCCATCCTGGAACTCATTATGGAACTCAAGACTAAATTGGCCTTGAACTCACAGAGATTTGCCTGATTCTGACTCTCAAATGCTTGGATTATAGGTGTGGGTTGCAATATCTGGCCTTTAGCATCCCTTTTAAGAATACTGTAGGAGAAACTCAATATTGAGACTGGATTCTCATTATCTACTAAGGAAGCATTGATCATTTCTCACATTTATCAACTCTGGGAAAGAACTGCCAGCTTTGAGAAAAAGGATGTACTAAAGAGAATATCTAGGAAAATAATAATAAAAAAAGGCAAATAGCATTAATTAGAAATGGCTTCGCCTCGACTTTCTGTTTTAGAAAGTAGAGGAGTCTAAACTGAGAAGAAAATTAGTCACTCAATAAGAGAGATGTGAAAAACATCAATTGCAGATTTTTCCTCCACAAAGGTAATCTTATGGAATCCATATCTATAAAGAAAAGCCAGAACATTTTTCATCCTTTCTTGCTTGTTGGAATCCTTGAAAAGCTAAGTTCTACTTTGGATGTTGCTTAGAAACAGCAGTAGGCAATACTAGGATACTAAAGCTAAAGCTAGTGAGTTGTGCTGCTGGGTTCCAAAAAAGTCTCATTCCTGTGATCACCCTGATGACCTGTGAGGTCAAGAGAATATCCCTGAGTAATACATGTTGATTGACACACACTGGATTATTGTTGACTGAGCCTAAAATTTGTTAGACAAACAACCCCTCATCCCCCGCAAAAACAAAAACCAAACCCACATAAAATGCAGCCTAAGATTAGAAACAGTGCACCATTGTGAGAGAATCATTAAATATGTTTTACTGTTAGTGGCTTCCTTCCAACATCTATGTCGTTTAAGTTACTGGAACTGACTGTGCACACGAAAGCATAATAGCTACCACTAACCAGACGCTTCTCAGGTTAGAAATGCAGCAGACCACAGTCCCCACCATTTCTGTGAACGCTAAACCGGCTAGCTAGGTCAAATTCTCTAAGCATCAAAGACGCCATTGATTCACTAGGCAATGGAGCGTGTGTTTGCTTTGTGGGTACATAGGCAAAGGTTCCGAGGCTTGGCGGGCTTGTTTGTCAGACATTCTGAGCTGCTCAAACGGGGTTCCAGAGTAAGAGCAACAAATGATCCAAGAAGGGTCTCCTAAACTGGGTAAACGGCACTCCAGTACTCAGGCTTTAGTCTGAGCTTAGAATGCCAACCTAAGGAGTAAGCAGTATCAGAGGATCTCCGTTTAACAGAAGGGCAAAGCAAAGGTAAATGCTAAGACAGCAGTCGGTGGGGTTCTTGGCTTGCTAACCCTGTACATAGACTAGAGAGCTCTGTGATCTGTATTCACTCACTGTGGATATGAAGATTCCCTTCAGGCAGCTGCAGCAAAGCCTCTAGATTTTGTCTTTAGATTTATAGACATCATAAAAATATTAATAGAGAAAAAATTTTCTGAAATGTGGATTAAGTTTTACTACAAAGCAGTTTCGTAAAACTGAGTTGTTCAAGTACAGAATTCCATAAACTTGGGTGGAAAAAAAATTTTATCTGTACTTCAGCTACTCTCTAGCTGACTTTTATTATTTCCTCTTTAAGGCAAGAACTCAAAGAAATATAACTTATCCTGTGACTATTAACAACAGATGTTGAATAGTTTCCTATTATACATTACAGTGTTATAGAAATCTTGAAATATCATTTTTATTTATTACTATCTTAGACTGTATAGTAATTATTAGGACTACCTCAAGACCTTAAATAAAGATCTTAATTCCTGTGCCACAAACTGTGTTTTAATATAACTGGTTTCCACGTGCAACTGTTTCATCATGAAGTATCTGCAAATTTTCATTTTGGGTGAGGGAGTTCAGATGCAGAGTTAAGCAGCCAATGATAAGAGAGAGGAAGGAGAGCTGCACGACAGTGGAACCAACATCAACCTGTTTTTATCAGTCTCTCCCTATAGGGCACAACCCTGACACAGTCAGATCTGAATTTAACAGATGTAAACATCTGTGCTAGGATTAGAGGGGAATTAAACACCATTGCTTGACCATCTTTTAAACTTGAAACAATCTGATAGGAAAGAGTTAACTTTCCCTTCCCCTGCTTATACCTTAGGGACTAAACCGAGGGTTTCATGTGAGGTAGACAAGCATAGGTAGGCTACACCACTGGGGTGTCTCCATCTTGGCTAGAGCATAAGACTTTATTTTTTGTGCTGCTAGGGATGGAGCCTAGTGCTCCATGCTCGACAAGCAGTCTACCACAAAGCTGCACTCTTATTTCCAGTTTTCTTAACTACAACAGGGACAACAATTAGCAATTCAGGGGTTCATCGAAGTTAGCACTTCAAAGTAGAAAATAACTAATACAGAACTTGTGTTCCCAGCACAAACATTTTAGGAAAACAAACAAACTAACAGATAGTATTGATGCTATCCAATAATCTCCACTTGTTAGCTATACAACAGGTATTTCTTCAGAAGGGAACCAAGCTAGTCTGCTGTTATCCCAGCCTACACAAGATCAGATTCCAGAAGCCTCTCATTTTTATAAGATGTTGCACACGACTGACTCCCTTTGCTATCCTACCTTTGGAACCCTCCATACCTTAGACTGCAAGTTCATCATTGATTTCTCAAAGGTCTTTGGTGGCGCCCTCTGGTGGTTACAAAGAATTGCAACAGCTCGATTGGCACGGTTATAAGATAGAATCTTTGCTGGTACATTCTCATCAGCTGTAAAGAAATAAAAGAGTAACAGTCAATTTATATACCAATAATATATAAATGACATATCTTCTATGGACTTCATCCTTGTGATGTTTGTACCAACCTTCAACTTATCATAACCAAGTATCCCTGAAGGTACAAGGTCAAAATTTTCGTCAAAAGCAGGAAATGTCTACATAAACCTGAATGAGTTCCTATCACAAGAGGAATTTTAGAAGTCTACTTTCTTTTTTCTTTTTTTTTTTCTTTTTTTGGTTTTTCGAGACAGGGTTTCTCTGTGGTTTTGGAGCCTGTCCTGGAACTAGCTCTTGTAGACCAGGCTGTCCTCGAACTCACAGAGATCCGCCTGCCTCTGCCTACCGAGTACTGGGATTAAAGGCGTGCGCCACCACCGCCCGGCTCTACTTTCTTTTTTTAAGCTTACTAGATTTTGTAAGCAGGTCTTACTATGTAGTCTAGGTAGTCTCTAAACTACTGGGCTCCTGAGCAGCTAGAACTACTGTGCCCAGCTTGTCTCTAATATCACAAGGAAATCTACATTAAAAAAAAAAAAAACAACTCAGGAATTTGGCCACAGACCCTTCTACTGCTTGTCTCATTCCCTGTCTCCAAATTACCATCCAAACGTAGCCTGAAGAACATGCTGTACTGGGTGAAAAGACTACAGAAAGATGAGATGAAAAAAATCTTAAACTGTGTATGTTAAAGCCATTGTGACAGAGGCTGCAGAGATGGCTCTATGGTTAAATACACTTCATGTTCTTGCAGAGGACCTGCAAGGACATGGTTTGGTTTCTAATACCCCTGGTATTGCCTCACAGCCATTTGTAATGCTAGTTCTAGAGATCTGACTTCATTTTTTTTTTTAAAGCAATTTTTAAAAATCACACCCTAGGACTGGGGAGATGGCTCACTGGTTAAGAGCACTGGCTGCTCTTCCATAGGACCAAAAACTCACATGGCAGCTCGCAACTGTCCATAACTACAATTCCAGGGGATCCTGCATTCTCACACAGACATACATGCAGACAAAACACCAATGACCACAAAATAAATTAAAAAAAAAATAAATAAAAATCATACACTAAAATATTGATTTTCAGTTATACCCTTTTCTGGCTCATCTGAGACTACTGGACACACTTACAGAAGACCGTGGATATCCAGGCCCCAGGAATGGTGGTGGCTCATGCCTACAGTTCCAACTGTGGGGAGGCTTTAGGCAGTAGGTTTACTATTTAAGGCTAGTCTAGAGCACATAATGAGTTATGGCAAGCCTTCAGATACAGTGTGAAAACTTATCTTAAATGAAGAGGGGAAAAAAGAAAGTACTAAGGTCCTAAGAGTAATTATTATGTACCACACTATTAAGAAAACAAAACAAAACAACAACAACAACAAAAATACCAGAAAAAAAAATTTACTCTCATATTTTTCTGGAAACTATGACAACTTTACCATCCCCAATTTAATAGCATTGTGTGTACCTTGTAAGCTTTTAAGTGAAACAGAGAAAACACAAAAATTCTTAGAGCAAAGTTCTTGTATCATTCCAAGAAATCAAGAATTTGGAAAAAAAAAAAAAAAAAAAAAAAAAAAAAAAAGAATTTGGGGTAGGAGTGGGAAGAAAGGCACTGGTTTTGTTTAGATAGCTAGGCCTCTTCTAGAGGTCAGAGGGGAAGAGTGAAGCTCTGGTACCATCCGAGGGGCAGCCTAACAGAACTACTTACGAGCTGTGAGCTCTTTAAGCTGCTGTTGTAGCGTGATGGACGCATTGTATGTACGAAACACCTTAGCGGTCAAACCTTCCATGAGATCCTGAAGGTGCTTATTTAGAATGCCAGTCTGCAGAAGACAAAGCAACACAGAGGATATTGAAATTGGGGTAAAAGCCAAACGCAACTTTTCCTTGCAGTAAGCACCAGGAGTCATTGTGCCATGCTGTCATCATCCTGATAAGTTATTGCCCTGTCCTCTAAGAAGGAAGTTAGCCAAAGAAGGAAAACAATTTCAGAATACAAGATTGCATGATACCTTCCTACAAAGTACTTCAATCTTGAGCAGTTCAAAACAAATTTGTTCTTTTCTATAAGTCTTTCCCAGTACAGAAGTCAAGTGAGAGTCTTAGTTCTCTAGCACAGGCAGCTGGGCATCTCATGAAAGAATGCAAAAAAGAGGAAAAAATACAGTAGGCCTCTGCCTGGAGGCTCTGGTAGTAATGTGAAGCAGAGGGTGTCTGCTCCTGGTTACAGATGCATTGTGTGCTCCCAGGGAGGAAGGGCATATAGAATGTCACTGACAAGCTAGCCTGAATGGATAACAGCCCAAGCATCCTTTGGCAACTTTCGTCTTCAGGAGCCTGAGACTGCCTGGGACTCTAGACCAGGGTCTACTCACATTAAGTCGATCAAAAAGATCATCCTCGGGCTGCTTGTTCTCCATAAATAGTTGTAGGTTCTTAAAAACCTAAAAGAAGTAAGTCCCATTATTATTCTTCTTAAAATCTTCAGAAATAACGTTAAAGTCACAAAAACTTGCAAAACAGAAAAAGGCACAGTGACCACCCATATATACTATACCGAAATTCTTGCTTTGTATGTGTAAATTTACATAATTATCTAAGTATCTGTTCTGAGTCATTTGTGGGTATGTATTATAGCACTTTAGCTCTAAACATCCCAGTGTCTACTTCCTAAAAACAGAAACTCTCCCTGATATTCAAACTATATGCTTCCCCCAGTTGCATGACTTAGCTTATTTATATATATGTGTGTGTGTGTGTTATATATATATATATATAACTTAGCACTGTTATCTAGTAGATGAGAGTAATAAGTGCATGTATGCCTATTTCATGGGTCTATGGAACTGCAGCATGATCTACTGTGATAGGCTCAGAGAACGGAAAATTGAAAAATTATCACTTCATTCAGTTGGAAATTGGCCTAGGGCTAAGCAAAGGCACAAAGTGTCAAGTGTGAGGCATGACTCGATATGCTCATGTGCTTAAAATTGCTAAAGTGGTTGGGTCCAATTTATGCTAAGTTTGCTGTAAGGGCTAACTCTCTGCAGACTGTTACAAACTGCTTCCAGAGATGGCTGCATATTCCTAAAAGTAGCAGAGGTTGCAGGATGGGGCTAAAATGAGGCAGAGAACACACCAAGCAAAGCAGTATCTTTGAGAATATTTTCACTAGAGCCCAGCAAAATGTGGAACATACAAAAAGCACTCAATAAATATTTGTTGAATGAATAAATAAGTAAAAAAGCAAGCCAGAGAGCACAGACCACATGAACTTACTCTTTTCTCAACTGGGACTTTGTTATAGTATCTGATTGAGTCCTTTCCAGGAAAGTCAAATTCCACCACATATTCCTGACCATCCAATTCTGGGTGTAGATTGATGTGTTCCACTCTAAGTGAACAGCAACCCACAGTGTCTGCTGTTTCTCCTTCCTCCTTCTCATTGCCTGCTCTCAGAGCAAGCTGCGCAGGAAAAGGGGTTGGGGTTGTTAAGAAAGAGATAAGCATCAGTGAAGAGACATGGACCGTATATGATCTCTAGGAAACCCTAAACCAGAACCCTCAATTCTTCTATGGATGAAGCCACCAGTCTGCACAGCCTGGAAACTAGATTCTACAATGTTGTGACTCATGTGAAAGACACAGAGATAGTCAAAGACTAAGTTTCTCTACTGTATCCTTAGAATGGAGACAGAAAATTTAACAAGGGAACAAATGAGAACATTTTTTTCCCACTGGGCACATTAAAACTGTTATCAATTTTGTGGGAATTCAGAATTTGGGTTAAAATATAAGCAGTGCAAAATGAAAAGAAAAACAACTTAAGAGTACTAAGAAACTGAACTCTATAGTACTATCTTTGAAAATGTATTTGTAATAAATCACACTTTGTTTAACTAATTTTATAAGTTATAATCATCTTTTTCTAAAAGAATGAAATGGAGAAGAAATATCAGAATTCAGGTCTAGTAGTTAAGCAGTGGTTTGTGCAATTTCTGAACTGATTGCATAGAAACAAATATGTGTGTTGGACTTTGACATAAAATAAGTACTTTCGCATTATAGGTTAGGGTAGTAAAAAAAGTTTTAAAGTATCACAGTTATCTTCACTGCCCCCTAAAAGAAAAATTCAATTTATGTAGAACCTTCTGTTACAAAGATGAGTAGTACTCAACAGCAAACGTATTGTGGATGCCTCTTTGTAGCCACATCTACTTTTCCTACTAGGATAGGATAGACTTGGTGATAAGTCACACAGCAGATAAATACTCCCGACCCTATACTTACAGAGCTGATACTCTCTATACCTATAAACAGAACTGTCCAATGCGGATAAAGGAACCTGCTCCCACCTTATCAATGAAGTACAGTGCTACAGCTCTCTGCCGAACTTTCATCTCTTTGGACTTCCAGTCTTCCCGATACTGATTTCGGATCTTGTCCACACATTTCTTCAGCCGCCGAGCAGTCTCGTATTTCTGCCAGTCTTTCTCACCCTGTAGAATCCAAAGGTGGATTATTTACAGAGTGTAAAATAACATACTGAATATTCAGAGCTCTGAATAAAAGAGTATAACCAGAGCTTAAAGCAATGCTGAAATCACAGAACTGAAGAGAAAGTCTGGAGCATTTATTTAACCTGTTATACTTCCACTAAGCACAACAGACCCACGTATAATTGCTAAAAAAGCTTCCGAGTCTATAAAATGTTCACACTCTTGGTAGAAGCCCACAAGCCATGCCCCCAAACTTACTTAAGATTTCATTTATTATGTATATAGTGTTCTGTCTACATGTATGCCTGCAGGCCAGAAAAGGGCATCAGATCTTGTGAGCCACCATGTGTTTGTTGGGAATTGAACTCATGACCTCTGGAAGAACAGCCAGTGCTCTTAATCACTGAGCCATCTCTCTAGCCCCCCAAACTGACTTCTGTCAACATAAAGAACAGACGCATTCCCAGTCCCTCACATGCACCACAGTCTTGCTCCCGAATCTCAGATTCAATACCAGTTTTCTGCTAGCACTGACTTCTAATAAATTTAAGACAGCCATTGAGTTCCATGGAGCTATCAAAAAAAAAAAAAAACAAGCCGGGCGGTGGTGGCGCACGCCTTTAATCCCAGCACTCGGGAGGCAGAGGCAGGCGGATCTCTGTGAGTTCGAGGCCAGCCTGGTCTACAAGAGCTAGTTCCAGGACAGGAACCAAAAGCTACGGAGAAACCCTGTCTCGAAAAACCAAAAAAAAAAAAAAAAAAAAAAAACCTAAGACTACATGTAATTAGCAAGGAACACAATGACTTCCATGAACAGTTATAGATTCTAACTTCTATATTAAAAAGCAGGGTCTGGTGAGATTGAGAAAAACAATGTTTCTGGGGATACCTTCTCTCCTTCTTTGGAGCTTTTGGCATAAAGCCTGAGGTCTGATCTGAAAGCCCATGAAATGTTATAAAAATGTAAAAATGTTTCACATGCCTGATATTGGAAACCTAACCGAGAACCTGTGGCTGGGGAGCTCATATGTCTGAGGCATGAAGGTACTACCATGATTTTGCTAAATAGATATGGAGGTAAAAAGCTGTCTTCTAAATACACATTTCTATACCCACAGGCTAGCGCAGCTCTTGGTCCTCATCAGCAAAACTTGTGCAAGATATGGATGTAGTTAATACCAAGGCTGCAAATGATCTTAAGTACAGAGAACCAATGACTGTAGGATGCTCAGCCATGAATGGGACCTCTATATCACACACTCTGACCTCAAGGTTCAGGAAGCATTGGAAAAGGTGATGGAAAGACTATTTGAGGCACAGGTTAGTGAGGACTGGGCCCAAAGTGTCTTCTGGACATGGTAGTGCCATTCTATAAGAACTCACAGCAGCTGTGAGTTGCCTGCACAGGATCAAGCCAGTCAGCATTCCTGTATGGAGTGGGGAGGGAAGTGTACACAAGTCCCAACTTGTAGCTGAGGAGTTCCTGACATTTGGTGACTGTTGGTGTTGTGCTTAGTTTTCTTTAGAGGTGTGGTACCTGGTAGCTTGCCCATGCCCCAGTGGAAGGCCATACCCATGCATATGTGGGCACCACTAGTTCAACTGAGTGGGTTACTACTAAAAAGAGTTGCCATGAAATTCAGAGGAAGGTGTGTGTGTTTAACATGGAATAGGTGAAGGTGGGAAGTTGGGAGTGATCCAAATAAACTGTATGTATACATGAAATTCTTAAATAATAACTATCATTAAAAGATTTTAAAAATCATCATTAAAAAACTGATTTCTGCTACCATCCTGAGTGAAAACAGACCCACAAGCAAGGACTAATAATGTCAAAACAAGAAAGATTAGGAAAATTCCATATAGGCAAAGAGTTTGACATTAACACGGGAAAAAACAGGTTCTGAAGAATACAAGAATCTGGGGCTGGAGAGATTACTGATGTGGAGTAGAAAAGCAGTTTGGTAAAACAACACAGCTATTGCAGGAGCCTTGACTCCCTCTCCTCTTTCCCTAGTTGGCAACCTCTCCATAATAGAGAGAAAACTAGTTAGTGTCAGTTATAAACCAGTGATCACCATACTTTCTCTTATAAATCTAGATACTTATCCACTCAGTAAAACAGGCAGATGAGTCAAGGCTGCAGAGAAGGAAGTGAGTTGAATTCGTCTTTGAGCCCTTCATAGGAATCCGTATTGAGAAAGATGTCATTTGCCACTGCACTTTGAACATGTAATGTAGTAATAGGAACGGCGGGGCTGCGTCCCTGGCACCCCGGCCACCTGGCTAGCTTATGCCCCAAAATAACAACACACAAACTGTATTCTTTTAAACACTGCCTGGCCCATTAGTTTCAGCCTCTTAACCCATTTCTAATAATCTATGTAGCACCACGAGGTGCGCTTACCAGGAAAGATTCAGCATGTCTGACCTGGTGGGCGTCTGCCTCAGAGAGCAGAGCTATTGCCTCTGCCTGGGAGAGGGGGAGCATGGCGTCTCTGAGCTCACTTCCTCTTCCTCCCAGCATTCTGTTCTGTTTACCCCACCCACCTATGTTCTAACCAATAAAATGGGCCAAGGCAGTTTCTTTATTTTTTTAACCAATGACCTTCCTCCATCAATGTAAGACAAACTCAGCATGGTCAGATGCTTGTTTCTGAGATAGGGTCTCTCACTGACCTGGAACTCACCACTTAGGCCAGATTGTTGGACAAGCCAGGCCCAGGAATCCTGGCTCTACCTCCCCAGAGCTGGGTTTACAAGCATTACCATGCCCAGCTTTATTATTATTATGAATTGCCACATCTGTATTTTTAAAAATGTCATACAAGTATACAATGAAATATGATCTTATCTATCTCTCATTTTTCCTCAAGCCCTCCATACCCACCAACTTCAAGTTTTTGGTTTTATGATAACTCAGTGAGTATAGTTAGTGCCACCCATAGATTCCTATGTGCACGGCATGGTAGCATCCACTGTACCATGTGAAATCCAACAGAATTTAAGAGGAAAAACAACAACAACAAAACCAAGACTTTCCAAATACTAGGATTAAAAGTTTGTACCACAATGTCCAGCATATCAGAATACTTTTTGTTATTAAGTGATTGAATATATTGAATATGGTGCCATGACAATGTCAGATGTTAGGGTCAAGAATTTATTATATATCTATTCTTACATAGTTGAAATAATTTATTAAAAATAAAACTCAGAAATGGCCAGAGGTTAAGAGCACTTGTTGCTCTTACAGAGGAACTACATTTGGTTTCCAGTAACTTAACACTGTTCCTACTGTTCAGGCCTTTATCTGGACTTCACGGCCACGAGGCATACAACACAGCGCACATACATTCATGCAGGCAAAACACTCATATGCATAAAATAAAAATAAATTAAAACAACAACCCCCAAAACTCCTAAAGCTTGAACCTTTGTTTAAGAGAAGAAAAAAATTATTTAAGAAAAGAATGCTTCTCTGGGTAGCAACACAAAATTAAAAACTATTCAAGGTATTATCAAACCCCAACCTCTGAAGACATTGCTGTTTTGTTAAAGGGAAGACAGCTTAAGACAGGACTGAGAACAAGTTCAAGAAGCCAGAGGCAGCCGGGTGGTGGTGGTGGTGCACACCTTTAATCCCAGCACTCTGGAGGCAGAGGCAGAGAGGTAGGGAGGCAGGGAGGCAGGGAGGGAGGGAGAGAGGGAGAGGGAGGAAGGGAGAGGGAGGGAGAGGGGGAGAGGGAGAGAGGGAGAGAGGGGGGGAGAGAGAGAGAGAGAGAGAGGGAGGGAGGGAGGGAGGGAGGGAGGGAGAGAGAGAGAGAGAGGGAGGGAGAGAGAGAGAACGAGAACGAACACCCAAAATAACAAAAACAAAAAGAAGCCAGAGGCACTACCTCACCCCTGGGTCAACAACATCACCTCTTTGATAATGACTTTTTTTTGGGGAATCTCATCCCAGTTGACTCAAGTGTATCTTGGGCACATGCATCTAGACAGGGATAATCTCTGGGTGATTCTCAAGTTTACTATCTTAGCCACTGTCTAAGAAAGCTGGAAAAAATACTTGCTATGCAGTTATCCGGTTATTGTCTGGGTAAAACTGGCTGGCTTTCCGCTCTAATTAAGGTGGTACTCTAGTTTGCCTAACAAGGAACTCACTCTTGTGAGAATACAATCCATTATAATCTTTGCCTATAATAGAACACAACAACCATATATTTGGAATCTATTTCCCTTTCTCCACTGCCATTGCCATTATCTGCCTTGGTCTCTACAGTTTCTTGCCTGAAGAACAACAGTTGTCTTGTGGCCTAATTTCCTGTTTGTGTGAAATCTAGGCTTCATCGAGTAGTCACAACTATAAATTATGCCACAAGTCAAGCCTATTTTTCTCTTTAAGATCTAGGTTAGTAGTTTCCTTTTGGACTTAGGAATTGTTTTAAAAAAAGAAAAGAAAGAAAATATAAAAGAAGGAAGGAAGGAAAGAAGGAAGGAAGAAGGAAGGAGAGAGAGGAAGGAATAAAAAAGAAAGGGGGAAAAAAAAGACTTGGAGCTAAAGTCCCAGCCTGTATCCCTCTGTAGGGCCTTCTTCATGTCTCTTTTTTACACAAATTAAGCCAACAATGCTGGTGGGTATTTTTACTGCTGTCCAAACATCTGAGCCCTTCTTTCTCATGGCAGAGATTTCAGAAGGTCTCATTCTCTCTCTGGAATGCTAATTCCTTTTGTTTCTCTTTCCACAGACAAATAAAATTCCTATTCATCTCATAAATCAAATTTTAAATATTATCTTTTTGGAAAGCTTTCCCTGAAACTGAGATAAGATCAAGCCCCGAGGTATACACTTAAATGGTATTCCTACTCTGCTCAGCAGCATTTATCACAGCTTATATTTATTGCTGTGATTACATGTCATTCCTACTAATCTTGCTAAAGTTGGTAACCTGTTTAAGACACCCTTCCATTCAAAGTCCTTAAGTGGGTCTTTTCCTGGAACAGAACACAGTCTTTTCTTTGGCATGCTATTTAAGACTGGCCACAATTTAACCGCAGGATGTCATGGGAGAGCATGAGATTAGAGATCTAAATTACTTTCCAAGAAGACTGACAGAGTTACCAGCTATCAGATGTAGGAGTTTTTTTTTTTTTAATTCCCACAGACTAAATTTATTCATCTACAAAGTGGACCCTGTTATGGTTATTAAATATCAACTTACATGAAAAAGCCTTTCAACACTACAATAATATTCATCATAGATTGACAAGTTTTTGCCTGTGGTGATATACATAGAATTTACTATTAGTGTATGACATTTAGTATATTCATGATGTTATGGATCCACCACTACTTAGTAGTTGTAGTGTAGATAGTACATATACATTGTGGTGTGTGATATATGCATGTGTGCATGTAGGCACAAATCTCTGTGCAAGCAAAAAGAGACCCTCCACCTTATTTTTAAAAGATCTATTTTTTTAAAAGTACTATGGGTATTTTGCGTGTGTACCACATACATGTAGTACCCAGAGGCTGGAAGAAGGCATCAGATGCCCTGGAACTGAACTGGTTGTGAGCTGCCATGTGGGTGCTGGGAATTTAACTCCAGTCATCTGGAAAAAACACCCAGTGCTCTTAGCCACTGAGCCATCCCTTTAGCCCCTCCACCTGATTAAGACAGGATCTCTTACCGAACCTGAAACTCACAATCTCAGCTAAGCTGGCTGATGAGTGGGTTCCCATCATCAGGCATGCCTGGCTTTGCCTAGCTTTATGTGGGAGATGGAGACATTAACTCAGGTCAGGTCTCACCTATCATGCCATTTCCCCCAACCGTATTCGACAGTTTCTGATTAACATATTCCCTATGTACCCTCTTTTGTCCATAGGCACCCCAATGTGCTTAGAAGACCTCTTTAAACACCTAACTTTAATCTGACTTCCTCCTTTAAAAAAAAAAAAGAGTATTAAGGATGTTAAGAAAAACAACTAGGGGCTCAAGAGATAGCTCAGCAGATAGAAGCACTGGCTATTCTTTCTTCCAGAGGACCCCAACTCATAGCCAAGCACCCACATGGCAGCTCATAACTGCCTGTAACTTCAGTTTCAGGTGATCTACACCTTCACACAGACATACATGCACACAAATGAGTGCATATGAAATAAAAAATAAACTATAAATTTAATTTTAAAAAACTACTCTATTAATAACAGTTACCTTTCTTCTAACACAACTGAATCCTTACACAATTTGCCCACCAACCTTCAAGTGTGTCAAGGAATAAAACTATATAGCTTACCCACTTCTATAGCTCTGTAAGCTAATTACACAGGGAGAATAGCATGATTTTTAACTTTCTTTCTCTACTCTCCTTCTTGATTCTATACTTACTCAGAACCAGAAAAGCATACCCAGGTGGTATTTTTTAATAAGAAAGTAGAGACATATATCAGACCACAGGGTGTAAGCTAGAAAGTATACATCTATCTACATAGCTTTTTGCTCTTTTAGTTGTAATTCACATTTCCACAATGTCTAATGGAGGAAGCTTGTAGAACTCTTCAGAGCATATAGCTAGTTAGCTAACAAGAGAGCAAGACAGTCCCTTTCAATAAATCTAATAATTAAAAACACCACGAGTGTGTAAGATAATATATGGTGGGCTTTTAATACAAGAAATCACATCTGTTCTTAAAGGAACTTATTCACGTGAGACCTTAGAAAGCCAATATATAAGACTCTAGGTTTTATAGCTTGTATCTACATTCATAGAAAATTCCTGCACTTCTCACATCCTGACTACCAGACAGTAAGCAGTAACTGTGAATGCAAGAGATGCATCTGCACAATTGCTATTACCATAAATACAATAGGACACAAACGGAAACATCTTTGGGAGGTTAGCAGGTAATGATAACCATGAAAGCACTTGCCTCCTTTGAGGGAATGAGATGAGGTTTGTTTAGTTTTTAATTTTTTTTTTTTGGGGGGGGGGGGAGGATTGGGAAGAAGGGTATTTCAAGACAGGGTTTCTCTGTTGTAACAGTCCCGGCTGTCCTGAAACTTGCATGGCTGCCAGGCTGGCCTTGAACTCACAGAGACCCGCCTCTCCTTCCAAGTGCTGGGATTAAAGGCATGTGCCACCACTGCCAGGCAGAAGGTCTAAGTTTTGAACTTGTTAAAGTTTTAAATTTGTAAAAGCACACTGCAAGGCAATAAAAAAAAGAAAGAGATTATCAGCCCCACCAAGGTGTAGCCTATAGTTATGCTTACCTTGATTCGTGAACTGGGATTCAGCATGATGTATTTAATAGAACCCTGGATATTCTCTGTCCAGGAGACCAGCCAAGTAACCTTGTTATCATGTCGGACTTCTTTCCATTTATGTCCTGGAGGAGGAGAAGGAACCTTGGCATCTCTGTGAAAATAACCATGTAGACTAGGTAAATAAAATGAAAAGTGACAAACCATGTCCCTTTTCATAACCAGAAGTGGACCTATCTGCTAAGTATGTATTTTCAACCACCTCCCACCCGTCGCAATTCTGAACAAAAACTTGGAAATCTACCCATGGAAACATAAAAAGCTCTTTTCATAGCCCCAACCACCAGCTTTGAGGAAAAAGCTCTGCATCTCAAGTCTACCCCTAAAGATGAACCTTTGTGCTCACTTGCTACAGTTGATAATGATGTCCTCAGGCATGATCCTTCTCTTCAGCATGCCCATCTTGGGATGGTTACCCCGGCCACGGAAAAGCCCTGGAGGCTCTATCTTGAAGTTGGCAATCCGTTCTCTATGATTATCCATAACACAAAAGCCATATTCTTTCAATAATTTTTCATTTTCTTCTTTGATTTTCTGAAATAAGAGCAAGGAAGTACTTTATTTTAAACTCCTGCCTGCTAAAACTTACTTAACTTTATCTCTTGTGAGAGAAAGACCAAGAGGTAAAGACCAAAATTTGCTCAGAAATAAACTCAAATAAAGGAAAATGTCTATTGGATCTTAAACTTATACATAATAAATTGCCAAAAGATCTACTGAGAATAAATGACTTTACACAGGTTCTCACTTGGGGCTTTTGTAGTACTGCTGAACTAAATCTAATGTATACCAGATAAGTACTCTATCATTGAGCTACAGCATCAACCCTTGGTCTTCTATTGTAAAGGGTACAGACCTATGAATGTCACTTATTTTCAATTCAACTTAGTTTTAAAAACATGGTCTCATGCATCATGTATCCCAGGATATCTTCAAACTCTCTACAACTTAAAATGATCTTAAATTTCTGATTTTCTAGTCTCCACTTCCCAAGGATTGATTGCTATTATAGAAATGTACTACCACCATGCATGGTTTTATGCAGTTCTGGGAGCCAGGGCTTCATGCAAGCCACCTTCAGGCAAATGAGTTGCTGCAGTCCCAGTTCTACCCAGATATTTTTAAATGTTAACCTTAAAAATTAATACTGTGGGGGTTAGAGAGATGGCTCAGAGGTTGAGAGCACTGGCTATTCTTCCAGAAGTCTTGAGCTCAATTCCCAGCAACCACATGGTGGCTCACAACCAATCCATGATGAGATCTGGTGCCCTCTTCTGACATGCCGGCTGAATAATGTATATATAGTAAATAAATAAATCTTGTATCCTGTCACTTGTATTGTTTTAATAAAATGTTGATTGGTCAGTAGCCAGGCAGAAGTATAGGCAGGGCAACGAGAATCTGAGAATTCTGGGAAGAGGAAAGACTGACTCAGTTTGCAGTCTTAACCCAGACACAGAGGAAGACTCACTAATAAAAGGTAGCAAGCCACACGCTGACACACACAAGAATTATAGGTTAATGTAGGATGTAAGACTTAGTAAGAAGCCTAAGCTAATAGGCCAACCAGTTTATGATTAATGCAGACCTCTGTGTATTTCTTTGGGACTGAAGAGTTGCAGGACAGAAACCTCTGTCAAAAAAAAAAAAAAAAAAAAAAGGCACCCAAAGTGGGGCAACTATAATCCACATAAAATTTGAGAGAGCTTGGGAAATAATCCTAGACACAAAAGAACAGAGTTAAGCACGGCTTCTTGGTAGCAACATTTTCTCAGGTGAGCTCTCTTTGCTAGAGGCAAGTGTGTCTCATTTAAGAGAGACTTCCTGACTCAGCTTTAGTTGAAAAAACTTTGCAGCCCCATTAAGAGGCCCCTCCCACCACAAAACACTTAAATAGTGTTTTAAGAATACCCAACAGCATGCTTCTAGGTGGTGTCCAGGGACCTCTGTCAACACTGCCTAGTTACTATTTTTGGCTATTAGACAGGGCCTTGCTTTTCTTAAACTCTTGATCCTCCTGGCTTACGTCTTCCCAGTTCTGAGATTATAAGAGTTCAACATCATGGCCCATTCATTCAATTCCATGTAGTGATTCAATAACCAAGCCCTGCTCGACTTACTGGCCAAGTAACCTTGCCAGGGGCCTAGACAAGGCAATGTTTATAACAGTGTTGTTATTTGGACTAGTATTCCAAGAGCAAGGTCCAAAGTAAACTTTATATTTAAAAACACTGGTGCTGTAGAAATGGCTCCATGGTTAAGGTAGTTCTAGCACCCATGCTGGGCAGCTCATAACCTCATGTAACAGCTCTAGGCAATCTGACAACTGGTCACCAAGTGTAACAACATACACATGCATGCATTAAAATACAACTAAAAACTTAAAATTTCCCTAAGTAAATAATAGACCAAATTTCAGTGACTTGGAAAACAACAGATAAAACGAACCTAAAATGAAAAATGGGAAATGGTATTAAAGGTATGTATCAACACAGCTAGATAGTTGCCATTTAGAGGAACTCAATAATCTAAAAGAATGGACCAAAATAATATTAAGTTACTTAAATTACAAGTCCTTTAAAATGCCAAGACTACAACACCATAAAGTACAAAAATCTCTTTGAAATTCTTAACTTCTGGATGCTGGTTAGGCATAAAACCTACCTTAAGATTTCTCTAAATTAGGGCTTGGCAACTTTTTCTAAATAGAAAATATTTTAAGATTGAAGGCTATATTGTTTGTTCCAACTACTCAGAATATGAAAATAGCCGCATCTGTTTATGAAAACAGGTGGCTCGCAGAGAGCACACACATTAGATACTAAAGGACCTTTCATAATAAGTGTAACCAACACTGGGGAACGGAGATGGACAATAGTGGATAGATACCAAAGGAAAATATCTCAATACAATGGGTAGGCACATGGTCAGTATTATTTCATGTGTCTTAAACCTGAGTACCTGTAGCTGCTGAGGAACATGGCTCCTCAGACTTAAATGCTACAGCAGTAAAGTTATTGTTACTGAAGTACTCACAAAGCTCATTCTAAATTAAAAAATCATAGACTTTACTAAGTGAATCTTTAACACAAAAATAACATTAACGAAATTAATGTTATGCCACAAGAATCAATAAAATTAGACAAGTAATTACTATTCAAAATTTTCTAGTTTAATACATTCTATCATACCAGTTTTTCTTCCTTGCTCATCTGCTTCCGAGCTTCCGACTGGGCTTTGAAATACTGGCTCATTTGTGTGAAGTCGCATTTGCTTAGGTTGGTAATCGTATTTTTCTCGTCATTAGTCATTTCCTAGTTAAATAAAAAGAATATAAATATATTGATAAGTTCTCCTATTTCTAGATGTCTAGAAAGGTAGCCAATCTTGGTAAGGTGTTTTTTTCTTGGGGGCGGGGGGACTGGAGAGTTGTTCTGTTATAAACTGTATTCTTTTAATATAAAAATATTTTAAGTGACTTATCATGGAGAAAAACTACTCATTTTTGAGGGGGATTCTTGACAAAAATACAAACCTTAGAAACACATTAATAAGCTACTTTAGGAATGAGAGAAACACTTTTTCTTATTTTCCTGTAGAACTACTACTCCTGTTCTTATTAAATCTGGCTTTAGAGAGCCTTAGTTGGTAAAATTTAACTCAGCTTGTTTACATTATCCAAGTGGAGACAATGCAATTTTTACCTAGGCTAACAGTATAAGTAGAGCCAATATGAATTAAAATGGAATATGAGGTCAGATTATTCCTGTGCAGAGACAGCACAGGACAATCCCTGCAAAAACAAACTGTCCTTTGTTCAGCTAGAATCGGGGTTTTCTTTTTAACCATCTGATCAATTCTCCTTCCTGTGTCACATGAAAGCTGAGAAGAAAAACATTTAGACATACATCTTTTACTATAATAAAATTCAAAAAAAGATTGATTAAACTATAGTTTGCTTTTTTTTAAAAAAAGAAAAAAACAAGCTATTAAAATATTAATGCATGGGCTTTACCTCCCAGTCAGCACTTTTGTGAACTATTAAGATATGAACACATGGGCCATAATACCTTTCTCCAATCTTTAAAGAAATTTTTTCTGAATATTTCCTTAGTAGTATATTCATGGTCAAGCATTTTTGCAAAGAATGTAGCTACTTCTTCTGCTTTGGGACTCAGCTTCATAACTTTACCTAAAGGAAGAAAATGATTCAAATCAGTGAGGAACATCATTCATATTCTATGTGTACTGAATACTGGAGACATCTTTACTGATGGCTTACCTCTCCAAAGTGTACAAAGGTCTGCTGATACATAATTATAACAACAACAGAGCAACATACTGTTATATATCTACTTATAAAATTTCTCCTTCTCTTTAGTAGATATTTACCTGGGTCTTTTTTTGGAGACTATGCCAGGTAATTGTTCCCAGGTGCCTGCTCAGGCAGGGATGACCTGGGGAAGGCCCAGCCACTCTTCCTTTTCCTTTCAGCAAGAAGGGTCCTTTACACCTCTTCAATGGTTTTTAAAAATCAAATCCTCAGAAGGACTCCTGCCACTGCTAAGCTAAGCAGCCTCTGTTCAAGAAGGGGAGGAAAGGATAGGGGCAGGGAGTGGAAGAAAGGAATTGTGGGGGAAAGAAATAGGCATCTTTCTTCTTCAAAGTAACGTGGGTGGAATATGAATAAAAATATATATTCATAGCAGGCAAGCCTAGATTTCCCACATTAAAAAACAAAACAAAACAAAAAAAAAAACTAAATAAGACCTTCCTCTAGAACCTTGCTACATAAAGTATGGTTCACAGACCAAAAGCATCACACACAAGTTTGTTATTATAACAAGTTTGAGAGGCCTCAATCCTAGACCTAGAATCAAAAACTGTATTGTGTGTGTGTGCGCATGTGTGCGTGCGTGCCTGTGTGTATGTATGTGTGCAACAGTGCCCATGTGGGGTCAGAACCTTGCCTTCCATCTTATTTTTGTAATAAGGTCACTCTGGTTCACTGCTACATTATCCATAACTGGCACAAAAGCTCATGCCATTCCTCCATAGGGACATGATGGAATTACAGACAAGCATGCTACTTCATCCAACTTTGATGTGGGTTCTAAGAGAACAACCTTAGGTCATTAGGCTTGAACAGCAAGTACTTTACCCACTGACTCATCCTCCTAGCCAGAAATGGCACTTTTGCAACACTAGTGTACACATAGAGTGAAATACATTGCAACTGAAACACTGGGAACAGCACCAGGAACCCACCTCTTTCAGAAAATCCCAAACAATCCACAGCACAAGGTATGGCTGGGTCTGGGCAGCATATAAGTATATGTAAAAACTGCTCTTAAAAAGCCCCTGTGTTCATAAGGAAAGCCACTAAACTAATAAGGGAATTTTGGAGGAGGCATAGGTTTTGTGTATCTTAGATCATAACCACCAGCGAAAGGAAAGTACGAGTTTAACCTATCAAATATTCAAAGAGAATATTGTATTCCTAGGGCCAATTTCTATC
The DNA here is from genome assembly GCF_018167655.1 of Microtus oregoni. Lineage (NCBI taxonomy): Eukaryota > Metazoa > Chordata > Mammalia > Rodentia > Cricetidae > Microtus > Microtus oregoni. The sequence goes on from NW_024543079.1 coordinate 9,191,780, forward strand.
TTTTCTTTAAAAACAAAAACAAAACAAACTTTATAATGCTATAAAGAAGTACAATAACATTTGGCTGCATTCTAAATGAGATTAAATATAATCCCACGTATTTACAATTATGTAAGTACTAATAATTCAAAAGTATTCACATTCATTACAAAAATCTGAAAGTTAACCAGAAGCCTACTCCTTGTACAGTTCAGAAGACATCTTATCTTATAATGGCTGGAAGAGCTCTTCCTGGCTGTAGGAACACCGGGAATACAGGACAAAACTGAAACTTGTGTTGTAGCGGAGGATCAGCTTAGAAGACGTAATTTAAAAGGCCAATAGGTGGTGTAGTTCCTCCTCGGTCCTTCAAGCTTCTGTTTTGAAAAAAGACTTTGAGGAAGAGGTTTCTGCTCCTCCCCCACCCCACCCTCAGGTATGAATTAGAGTTGCTACCAAAACTGCAACATGTTTCAAATATAAAGAAAAAAATAATGAAGCCAAGGTGGCACTGGCTTATAACTGTACCATTCAAAAGGCTGAGACAGGAGGATTGTGTGTTTGAAGCTAGTCTAGGCTATAGAACCACTGTCTCAAAACAAAAATAGATAGGAACAAATTTAAATTAATGAGTTCCCTGATATGTTTCACATAAACTAAATATTCAATAATGTTTTTATTTTGGGGATGAGGGTATCTTTGGAACTATTTCACTGGGTTTGTCCCAATAAAGTCACTACTATGACTCTTTTTTGTTGTAAACAGGCTGTGGAAAGATTAAACAAGCGCTCCTACAGTATAAGTTTCCAGCAATAGTACTCTGTGAAGGAAGCTGAAAGCCTGGAAACAGAAACTGCTGAGTCAGCTGTCAGTGAAGGTTCAGAGCTGAGGCTGCCATTCTGTGTTTCAGCAACCAGGTCCTGTCTACCAGTACTTACTTATCAGCTTGGATTAACAAGTCAATTAGGAGTTTTACAGCCACAGGGAGGAAATACCAGGAGAACCAACAGAGAAAACACCAGTGTTCCTATAGTGGAGGGCTAGGAAAATGGAGGAATGAACCATAGCCAACAATGTGCTTTTCCGGGCCTTAGTTTCCTATACTGAAAAGTAAGAGAAACCCCAAGAGAAAGGATCTAGTATCCATCCTTCATCACCTTGACTTTCACAGTGTGGCTTTTCCAGCTCAGCTTTCTAAAGCTAATAAGCCCAGACAGGTTACAAAATACCAGCAATTGTCTTTCCCAAGGCCTTAGATTTTATGTTCTCATCAAGAAGTTCAACTATTTTTATAAGAGTCTCCAGGAATCACCCAGTATGTAGGTTATCTTGTACTTTTTGATCAAACTGTTTTGCAGTCAGACCATGAAGTGTTTTATGCTGTCAACTTCTTAAATAGTTTGAATTAGTAGTTTCTATCTATTGATAGGATTTGAGTGTCTGAATACAAGCATATTCATTTTCCTGATGTACAGAATGAGCCCTATGGTCAAAACTAGTTGAACATCCCTCATCGGAAACATCTGAAACCAAAAGTATTTAGGCTTTCACTTCTCCCCCTTCCCCATCCAGATTTTGTGGTGCTTGATGTGGGGTATGTGTGTGTAAAGAAATGAAGTATCAGGCTGGGCATGATGATGCACATCTTAATTCCAGCACTCAGGAGGTAGAGACAGGTAGACCTCTGAGCTCAAGGCCAGCCAAGGCTATGTAGTGAGACCCTGTCTCAAAAATAAATAAATAAATAAATAGATAAATAAATAAATAAATAAATAAGAAAGAAAGGAAAAAAAGAAAAAAAAGAGAGAAAGAAAGAAATGAGTTATGTTGAGGATGAGACCCAGGTTTATAACAAATTTGTTTCATACATTGTTTTAAATCCTAAAGTAATGTCACATAATCTTTAATGATATGGAGCACACAAGTTTCACTTTTCTTTTAAGTTGCACGTATTTATTTAGTGTGTGTGTGTGTGCGCGCACACACACAATGTGGTGGTCACTAACAACATGCAGGAATTGCTTGCTTCTTTCACCATGTGGACACTAGGGACTAAACTGAGGTCATCAAGCTTCACAGCAAGTGGCCTTATGGAGCCATCTTGGTGATCCTAAACATTTCATTTTGTAGTGTCATGTTGTAATTTAAATTTTAAAAAACTTTTCTGATATCCAGATTTCAAATGTTGGATGCTAATAAGCCTATTCTATCCTAAACCCACAGGCATCCACAGTCCTGAAGCAGTGCTGATGAACAAAGACATTCTAAATAACTAAGTGCTTGTCAGAGGTACTTCTTAGTAACTATCCTGTCCAGTGTTTCTCCAGATTGGCAAAGAGACTATTTGGTTCAGAAGCACCCTGTCCTACCCCTCATTTATTAAAGGGGACCAGAGATACTTAGTGAATCTTAAGCATACGTAGGGTTTGAGAAACAAGACTCTAGCATCCCTGGACAGAACTTTTGAAATGAAGGGGTGAGTTGGATATCATCAACTGTTAGTACACTGTCAGTAAAAGGTTTGTGAAAGACTACTCTCAAATCTCTCATCTTAAGGACAAAAACACAGATGATATAACTCTCAGCCAATTTGGAAAGTTCCAAGAAAACCAAATAGACCAAGTGGCACGTGCCTAGGAGCAGAGGCAGGTCGATGAACTGAATTCAAGGCCAGCTGATCTACCTTAGCAAGTTCAAAACCAGGTAGAGCTCTGTAGTTAGAAAATGTCTCAAAATAAACAAACAAACAAATAAATAAATAAAAATAAAAGTAAATAAACAAAAACAAGAGACCTAGGCAGAACATTCCTTTAAAATTCACCCATTGAAGACAGTGTTACATTACATAGTGAGTGATACAGTTTATGATGTCTATCTACAGGCTGAATGAAGGCAGCTAAATCCTTTGTCAAATACTATTTCTAATGATAAGCAATTTATTGGTATATATTATTATCACCAAAATAAAATGCTAGTATTTGAGTAAGGCTTTTCTAACAAATCCTCAGAACAGAACAGCTTTACTGCTTCCTAGAAACTGAGTTCCGATAAAACCTTCCATGAGCTGACAATAGGCTGGCTATGAGCCCCAAAGATAAACCTTTTAGGATTACAGATAAGATACCAATAGCCCCTTTACTTATGGTATTTTTTTTAAGCAGCAAATGGGCCCTTATGAATTAAGCACCCAAGGTTCCTTTCCCAAACCACACAAGGTCAATAAAGTGAAGCAACTACATAGGACTGTCCAGCAGAGGTGGCGCCTTCACTTTCTATCCCAACTGAAGCAAACTCTTAGTCAAAATTCAAACGACCTGAAATAACTCACCATCATAGTAAAACTTGACACCCTCTGGGAGAGGCTCATATGGTGGAGCAAAGACAGGCCCTTTATGTTCTAAAAATTTCCACTTGATGCCTTCAGGATAGCGTTCTTCCTCCCACCTTTCAAAGACAAGGCACAAAATTATTAAGTGATCCCTTTATGTAATAAAAAAGATTCTTACCTATCAAATGCTAAAATAATTAAGCAACTGATGGTACTCATTCAAAGGCTGGATAAGAATAACCTGCTTCTTACTGAAAAGGCAACAATTTCAAGCTTGATGAAAGAATGTGGTGACTATTTCATTTAACAGTTTCAGTACAAAGATAGTAGATATAAAGACCATCATTCAAAGAGCCCAGTAATAACTAGTGAATATGAAAATGGGGATAACTGTTCTACCATGGTACTCTAACAATATGCCACAGTGGTATACGCAAAGGAGGCATTACTATACTAATGAAATGCAGGTGAAAGTTTAGGGAAAATTACAAAACACAGGCAGGCAGGATGTCACACGCCTATAGTCCCAGCACTCAGAAGGCAGATGCAAGCAGAACTCTTGAGTTGTAGGACAGACTGGTCTACATATCTAGTTCTAGGACAGCCAAGGCTATATAGAAAGACTTTGTTTTAAGAAAACAAAACAATCAAACAAAAAAGTTCAAATGTAACAAGTGGATTGAAATAGTTTAACTGAGGCACACTGAGTTTAAGGAAGTTAAATATATCCAGCTAGCTAGCAAACACTTGCAAAATTCTAAATAAATCGCAGGTTAAATAATTTTCTGAAACGCTTTTATTTAAAAGAAAATCAAAACCAGGCAGTGGTAGCGCACGCCTTTAATCACAGCACTTGGGAGGCAGAGGCAGTCAGATCTATGTGAGTTCAAGGTCAGCCTGGTCTACAGAGCAAATTCCAAGACTGGCTCCATAAGCTACAGAGAAACCCTGTATCGAAAAACCGAAAGAAAGAAGGAAAGAAAGAAAGAAAGAAAGAAAGGAAGGAAGGAAGGAAATCAAGCACACAGAAAAACTATGGATAAAATAATTAACTGGATATATACAAAGAACTATTAAAATATATTACATTTCTATTTTGACTAATAAAGTTAGTTGTGGATAAATATACTTTTGCTATTATCCTTATAAAAGTGATCTTCTAATACATAGTTACAAGATATATTATCAGATCTAGCGAAGTCAGTACTTTTCTAGTGTCGTTCTTGTATTTAGTATGATTATAAATTCATCAATGAGTTCCAATGTATTTTACAGGTCAAGATCTACTGGAAGATCATGCATTGCATTTGGCAGATGTTTCTAATACCTCCTTTACACAGATTTACACAGTTTGAAAAGAAATCAGCTAGATAGAATGCATCTGACATACAGATTACTTTAACACTCAAATTCCATCTTTACTGCTACCTCCAAACAAGAAGAATTTCATGGACGCCTATTCTGGTTTGAGGGCTTTGTTTTAGTTTTCCTGAGACAAGGTTTCTCTGTGTAGCCCTGGCTATCCTAGAACTTGCTCTCTAAACCAGGATGGCCTCAAACTCAGAGATCTGCCTGTTTCTGCCTCTCAGGAGCTGGGATTAAAGGCATGTGCTGTGTGCCACCACTGCCTGGTTTGTTCTGCTACTATTTAATTCCAAGTCCAACATTTTTATAAGAAACACGAATCCCATCAAGTTGTAATAATAATGTTATATAAAACTGCAGTCAACATATATTGTCAAGTAATTTTCAACAAGACTTATGACCATCCAATGGTTAGAATACAGATTTTAAACACTGGAGTTTGCAAAGAGGACAAAATAACAAAAGTTAACACAAAATGAACCAAGAAATTAAAATTCTAAATGTAAGAGTTAAAATGCATTTGGACATCTAGGAGAAAATAAAGGGAAACAGCTTCACAACATTGGGTTTAGCAGTGATTTCTTGGACATAATATCAAAAGTAACAACGATAAAACTATACATAAGTTGGGCGACATCAAAAGTAAAAATACCTTTGGGTCAAATGGCATGTTCAAGAAAGTAAAAGGCAACCCACAATGAAAGAAAATATCTGAAAGCTGGAAATGCAATAAAGGGTTAATATGAATACACAAAGAACTCCTTGTTGGGTCTAATGGCATGGGTCTACAGTCCACGTAACTTGAAAGGCTGAGGGAAAATGAAAATTTGAGCCAGGAATCCAAGGTCAGCTGGGGGCAACAACAAGGGAGGCTGATTCTTCTCTCTCCCCCACAATCAAATTTGCATTTATTTACTTGTATGAATATTTTGCTTACATGCATGTATGTGCACCATGTGTGCATTTTGGATTCCCTGAAAATGGAGTTACAGACATCATTATGTGAGTGCTAGGAATCAAACCCGGGTCCTTTGAAACAGTAACAAGTGCTCTTTACCACTGAGCCTTCTCTCCAGCCCAGGAGGCCAATTCTTAAACAAAGAAACAAATGCTGGGTAGCAATAGTAGAAATGCCTCCAGAGTATACAAGGATTCTAACTTCTATTTCTGTCCCACCAACATTTTTTGGTTCCCATCTTAATATGTCTCATTATAGGTTTGTAAGTGTAGTCTCTCATTACAACTTTGATTTAAGTTAAAATGACAAATTTTATGTGCATTTTAAATATACATTCACATGACATTACAAGTAAGTATTTAAGAATGGAGCTAGAAAACATCATTTTGAGAAAGGCAACCCAGACCCAGAAAGACAATTATCATATGTATTTACTCATAAGTGGTTTCTAAACATGAAGCAAAGAAAACCAACCTACAAATCACAATCTCAGAGAACCTAGACAACAAAGAGGACCCTAAGAGAGACATACAGGGATCAAATCAATATGGGAAGTAGAAAAAGATAAGATCTCCTGAGTAAAGTGGGACCATGGGGATCATGGAAGAGGGTTGAAGGGGAGAGAGCAGAGAAAAATGCCTTAACTCAATAAAATCAATAAAAAATATACTATATGAAAAAAACCAACTATTTAAATGATACTTTTTTAAAGTGAAGATTCTTATAAAGTCTAAGATCTGAAAGGAACAACAAAGTCCTCCTATAACCAACTTTACAGACAAGAAAATACTCTACTAGCTGATGACAAAAGCCTGGATGCAGGAAAATATCTAATCCCCAAACCGACTACTCTCCAATTCAGAGAAAAAGTCTGCGACCATGTGAAAGCTTCTTAAAGTGGCTTAAGTCTGTTGTAACAGTCATAGTGTAATTGTGGAGGGGTTCAGAACACCATGTTTCCCTTATATTCCTGTCAGCAACTCTATTGTTTCAAAATTAAGACTCCAAATCGTTTCTTACAATTCCTCCAAATTCAAATGGTTTTTCTTCTGGACTATGACAACTTAATATTTAAGCAAATTAAGAGATTCAATGAAAGCCAGGTGGTGGTGGCACACACCTTTAATCCCAGCACTCGAAAGGCAGGGTCTCTGAGTTTGAGGCCACCTGGTCTACAGAGCCAGTTTTAGGACAACCAGAATTGTTACACAGAGAAACCTTGTTTTCAAAAAAAAAGGGGGGGGGGGCAACAGAGAAAGATTCAATGATTCCCTGAAGAAAAAACTTCAGTTTAGCCAGAAAAATGGAACCTATCCTCCAATATATCAGCATTATCAGAGCGACATATATTACTGTTCAAATAAAATTACTTTGTTTGCCTTTGAACAACACCCCACACACATTCCACCAACTAAGAAATGTATGTATTCAAAATGTCTCCTCGATTGAGGGTTGGCTTCAAGTTAAGTAGCAATTTTATTAAAAGAAAAAAAAAGTGCAGCAGTGCAAAAGGGAATATAAAGTAGAAAAGTAGGTGCGCATGCTTTCTCAAGTCAAGGTCTCCAGATGTGAACAAGTATCTCTCCACAAAACTTTATGACTTTAAAACCCAACAGTATAGATTTCTAGAAGCTACCTACTAGAATGAAGGGAAGATTAGATGTGAGAAGAATACCAACAATCCATATTCATTATTTTTTTCTTTTTTATTTAATCATTATCACTGACATGACCCACGAGTCCTGGTCTTTTAATACTAATTCCTTTACAATATTATATTCCTAACTTCTTTTAGCACTTTCCTTGAAACACTATTTAAATTCCAACCTAGCACTAGTGATGAACTGTCCAGTTTCAAGTCTTTTCGTAAAGAATCGGTTGTTTAGAATTAATTTGGCTCTTGTTTTGTTTTTTTCTTTAAAGATGGCCAGTTGATTTGACAAGAATTTTTTTTAACACTACTAATTTATGCATGCTTTTCTTTAAAGATTTACTTTTGTTTTATGTATGTGAGTGCTTGCATGCATGTATGTATGTATGTATATTATATACAATACACAGGTAGTGCACAGAGGGCAGTTACAGAGGATAATGAGCTACCATGTAAAGAGCTAACTGGGTCCTTTGTAAGAGAAGCAGGTGTTCGGGAACACTGAGCCATTTCTTTAGATATGCCTTTGCAAAGTTTTCTTAAATCTGAGTGGAACTTGGTTCTACAAGGTCAGTCCAGAGACAAAAGTGTACTTAACCCAACACAGAGCAGAACTCTATGCAGTTCTATCAGCTTACACTATGCCACTGGACAGTGTTTGAGACAAACACACAAACTGAACAATGAGATTTGATAAAAGCACGCATAATCTACAGCAAAAAACTGTCAATTTCCAAACCAACTATCTTAAAAGGCTAGCTAGTTCCCCTCTGAACCAAAATAAAAAAAAAAAAATAGGGCTGGCGAGATGGCTCAGAGGTTAAGAGCACTGACTGCTATTCTGGAGGTCCTGAGTTCGATTCCCAGCAACCACATGGTGGCTGACAACCATCTGTAATGAGATCTGGTGCCCTCTTCTGGCCTGAGGGCATACATGGAGGCTGAACACCGTGTACATAATAAATAAAATAAATTTAAAAAAAAATAAATAAAAATAAAAATAAAACAAGTTTTGATCTCTTAGAATAAATGTATGGACAGAAGGGGAAGACTTGATTACCAAAGAAAGTAGAGCCAACTACAACAAACCTGGCTCTACAATCCTGTTGCTCTCAGACAGCATAGACTCCTAACTAGAACCTTAAGTCTGCATTGAGGATATAGCCTTCTAAGATGACAGTTCTTGCACAGATGAGCAGGAAAACGAAAGCTGCTATACCCAACTGGCCCTTTAAGATACAAAAATATTTTGTCTGGAGTAAACCCTATGGATTAACTCTAGAGTACCTAGGACAAAAACTAATTTACAGAGTTTCATTATTAATCTGCCTGTTCTTCCAGATTATAGTTTTAACTATTGGTATGACTGGCCCTGATGAAATTATTCTGTCTGTTTACCTGTCTTCAGCCCTTAACCTGCCTGTTTTGACATGCTACTGCAACTAGACTAACTGGCCTTGAGAATAATAGCATCAGTTTCAGGCTTTTGTCCAGTTTCATCAACAAATTTTGAATAGAAGGAACCTGTACCATACCCTACCAGAATTTAATATTCACAACAGGGAGGACCATGATGCATACTCCTTGACCAACAACTTTAAGTAGAAAATAACCCTGCTTATTATTAACACCCGAATCATCTGTTTGATCTAACAGAAGTATATCAGGTTGAAAGCAGAGTGCATTGTTTTTTATTCTGTGATAACTAAGAAATGAATATGATTGACCAGGACTAAGAAATTATAAGTTCACCTGGAGACATAAAGCGACAACAAAACTTCACCACTGAACTTAATTTGCAGCTAACTCAAATAGTTTCACAGATCTGTTTGCCAAGTAGGAGGATGATTTTCCTGCTTCACATCACCAATGATAAATCTGACTTGAATGGAAACTCTATGGTAAGCCCTCGAGAATGATGTTAATGGAAATTATCATTCATTCAAGAGATTTGTAGGTTTCCTAAGGACAGGACAGACATTGCTCCTGGTGATTTTTATAATTTGATTGCCAAGGGAGAAACACCAACTACTATAAACAAACTTTATGGGCAAAGATTAAGCTCTGTACCTGGCCTTATCCCTGGATGTTGTTTTTTATTGCCGATTCTATCTTACTTTAACAACTTCCTGATATTTTTTGGAACTATCTCTTCCAGTTTTCAGTAGTCCACGTGGTTTAGACACTTGTTGAATCTTGTGCTGGACATGATATTCCAACCTCATCAATCAGCATGTCCTTCTTGACTTTAGTGATTGGTTCAGGAATGGATGCATGATTCAAGTTTGTCCTAGGTGGTTTACTCAGTTGTGGAGAAGTTCTCTTTACTTAGATGCTTAAGTTTTGTGGGAGAAAAACTCAAACCAACAGGGCCTACTATGTTGAATGAGCCAGACAGAAAATGAAGCCAGTGCAGAGGAACAGAGCCAAAAGAGCGAAAGACTTGAGTTCCTATGACAACATTTATGCCCCCTGGATCCAACTGTGCCTGAAGCTAGTGGTATATCCTCTGGACTCTGCAGTTATGTGAACCAATAAATACCCTTTTTGTAAAATATAAAAAGAATTAATGTATGGCAACACTTGATAAAAACTTCAATCCCTAAAAGTAAAACTGGAACAGTAAAGCCTACAAACGGCCCCTAATTATATACACACAGGGTAAGATTATATCTATATTGGAACCCACAAAAGAAACAATGAGGCCACAGGGAGTTCCTAATAACAAGGAAATGCAGTCTACATTTCCTGAGTACCCACCAGAGAAATCCAACAGACTGGTGATTACTCACTTAACCATCCTCATGATTCCTAATAACTAATTTACATAATCACTTATTTTAAAGTTTTACCAAAAGCCATAAATGGCACACACTTTTAATCCCAGCACTGGGAGGCAGAAGCAGCCTGTGATATATACTCTGTCTCAAAACCAAAAAGGAGTTGGGGCATCAAAGTGTATCACTATTCTAAGAACAAACTCTAGGAAAGATCAATAAATAAAAAAATGAAATAGAAGTCTGAAAAAAAACCAAACAGCAACAAAAAAAGACATATACACCTTTTGTTTTCTAATTCAGGTCCCTAGAAAGGCTAGAGTTCCCAAACTCTGTCATCTTCCTTTTATATACTCCCCTTTTAATTCCTAAGATCACATCAACACGCCATCATTGAGTATGGGAACACATTTCTGCTCTACTGTTCTCTACCACTTGGGCACTGTTATTGCCTATTCCTCAGAGGTGATAGGGACATTACTTTTCTAAAGAATCAAAGTCAGAGAGTAAATATAATTGAGTCTGGAAGCTACAAGTCAAACTGTGAGTAAAGGTTATTCCACAGATTAAAAATAAGAATGGGGAAAAGAAGCATTTTTTTTCCTGACTGGATCACTTGAAAATTTTCAACAAAAATATAAATTAAACATTACTGGTATGATAGTTAAGTAAATAAACATAACAATATACAGCTATTTCAAAATTCTCAAAAGTAGAAAATAAAAGTTAGCTACACCTACAAAAACACAGGCAGTAGATAATCTTATACCAGCAAAACTCAAAGAAGGGAAACTCTCTCCCCCCATTACCAACAAAATAACAGGGATAATATTGGTCATTAATATTCCTCAATATCAATGAACTCAATTTGCCAATAAAAAAGACACAGGCTAATTAAGCTAATTAATGAATACAAAAACTGGATCCATCATTCTACACACCTCAACTTAAATACAGGTATTACCTCAGAATAAAGGATTGGGGAAAGATTTTCCAATCAAATAGACCTAAGAAGCAAACTGGTGCAGCTATCATCCTAACATCGTAAAAAAAAAAAAAAAAAAAAACTTCTAACCAAAATTAGTCAAAAGTCATTTCATATTCACAGGAAACATCCAGCAGGATGTCTCAATTTTGAACATCTATGTCACAAATGTAAGGGCACCCACATTTGTAAAAGAAACACTGCTAAAGCTTAAATCACACATAGAACCCCATGCAATTAATAATGGGAGATTTTTAACACCCCACTCTCACCAATGGACAGATTTGTCCAGACAGAAACAAAACAAAGAAACAATGGAATTAAGAGATGTTATCACTCAAATGGACCTAACAGATATCTATATAGAACATTTCATCCAAACACACACATACACACACAACCATCTTCTCAGCACCACATGGAACTTCTCCAAAACTGACCATATATACTAGGCCATAAAGCAAGTCTCAACAGATACAAAAAAATTCAAATAATCTCCTTATCAGATCCCCATGAATTGAAACTGGATTTCAACAACAGAAAGCCTGCAAACTCGTGGAAACTGAGTAACACTACTGAGTTATCACTGGGATAAGGAAGAAATAAAGCTAAAGACTTCCTAGACTTCAATGAAAATGAACGCACAACATACCCAAACTTATAGGACACAATGAAAGGGGTGCTAAGAGAGAAAAGTTCATAGCACTAAGTACCTTCATGAAGAATTTGGAGAGATCTCATAAAAGCGACTTAGCAGCACACCTGAAAGCTCTAGAACAGAAAAGAAGCAGACACACCTAAGAGGAGCAGACAACAGGAAATAAACTGAGGACTGAAATCAATAAAACAGAAACTCTATAATACAAAGTTAATACAAAGAATTCTCTATAATACGAAGAATCAATGAAACAAAGTGTTGGTTCTTTGAGAAATTTCAACAAAATAAACCCATATCCAAACTAACTAAAAGGGAGAGAGAGAATATCCAAATAAACAAAATCAGAAATGAAAAGAGAGATGTAAAAATAACAGACTCAAAGAAAATCCAGAGAATCATTAGGTCATGAAAAACTGAAAAACTGTACTCCACAAAACTGGGAAATGTAAAAGAAATGGACAATTTTGATTGATACCACTTGACAAAATTAAATAAAGATCAGATAAACAATTTAAATAGACCTAAGAAAATAGAAGCAGTCATTATAAGTCTCCCAATTTGAAAACAAAACAAAACAAAAAGCTCGGGGCCAGATGGTTTTAGTGCAGAATTCTAGCAGATTTTCAAAGAAGAAGTAATACCAATACTCCTCAAACTATTCTACAAAATAGAAACAGAAGGAACACTGCAAAATTCAATTTATGAGGTCACAGTCACCCTGATAGCCAAACCACACAAAGATCAACATAGAAAGAGAATTACAGATCAATTTCCCTTATGGATACAGGTGGAAATGTACTCAAGAAAATACTGGCAATGTGAACCCAAGAACACATCAAAAAGATCATCCACCATGACCAAGTAGACTTCATCACAGAGCTGTAGAAATGGTTCAACATACAAAAATCTATCAATATAATCCACCACATTAACAAACCAAAAGGAACTAGACCTCTCCTTCTACCATATGAGTTCCGGGAATCAAACTCTGCTGATTAGATTTGGCTACAAGCAAGCGCCTTTAACCAATGAGCATTCTCACCAGCCTAAAAATTTCAGTTAAAAAATTTATGGGACAATACGATGGTTCAGAAAGTAAAGGTGTTTTTTTACATAAGCCTAGCAATTTGAGTTTGATCCCCAGCAGCTACACAAAGGGGAAAAGAGAATACCAATTCCAAAAGTTGCCCTCTAACGATCACACATACTCAACCCACATACATCATTTTTTAAAATCTATTTAATAATTAATTAATCTATGTATCCACTTTTTTAAATCTATTTTTTAAAAGCTGTTGCAGGTATGCATGTGGGGAGATGTGATCACATGTGTGTACATCCGTGGGGCTGCGGGTACTTGTGTATACAAGAGGTAAATGTCAAATATCTTCCTCATTACTGTGACCTTATTTTTTAAACAGGCCCACAAACACCAAGAATTTGCCCATCTTTGCATCCTCGGTACTGGGGTTACAGATGTGTCCTTCCATGCTCAGCTTTTTACAAAGGTTTTGGGGATCTAAACTCAGGTTCTCATGCTTGTGCCGCAATCAATTAATTTATCAACTGATCTATATTACCCTAGCATGAACATTTTCATTTCTGATGTTTTAAATTAATAATTTCATTATGGTTCTGGTTGTATTTTGCTCCAAATGATCTTCACTTTTCTACAGTTACACAAACATCCATCAAGATATTCTTGTGGAGGTTTCCTAAGAGGCAGCATTCCAAATATGATTTATCATAGTAAACACATTTCTAATAGCAATAAGGACAGAAGAAAGTATGATGATAATTCTCAGCATAAAGATAGATAGGCAGGCTTAGCCTAATTTAACATTATAGAGGGTACATATGCACTAAAATATTACATCACTAATAGCGATAATTTGTAAGGAATAAATGAATGCATTTGTGCCTTCCTGCTATGCTGAATACCTTTCTATACATAGGCTACTTCTAAAACCTATTCAATGAGAAGAAAGTAGTTTTGAGATCCACTAGGTTTAAAGCTAGGAAATTACTTCATTAATACCCCAAAACTTATTTTAGCTATCCTTATAGAGATTAAGTATTTCCCTCTTAACTGTCAAGAAATTAACCTTAATAATTCAACCCTTGCTTAATTATGCTGCACAATCAAAGTGAGAGCTGACAGCTTAACCTAGTGCTGAAATGTTACCATTTCCACTTCTGCTCCTCTTCCTTTTTCGGCTTCTTTTTCTTGTTATCTGACTCAGCAACTTTTTTATCTTTATCTTTATTCTTGGGTTTTTTCAATTTGCCATCCTACAAAGAAAGAGAAAGCACTTAAGTCAGGACTAATTACACGCCAGGAGGCTGTTTGGGGCTGTTTGGGTGAGCTAACCAAAAGAAAAACTATAAACAAAAACTGCTGGAACCAGCTGGTGGTGTTGGTGCACACCTTTGAACCCAGCACTCACTTGAGAGGCAGAGGTAGATGGATTTGTGTCTTAAACTGGCCTGGTCTACAGAGTCAATTCTAGGACAATCAGAGATACAGAGAAAAACCTGTTTCAGGAAAAAAAAAATACTGGAACTAAAAGACCTTATATCTAATCCCCCATCGCCACAGATAAAAATTTATTGATAACTTACAATGAAGTCAGTTGATAACTTACAATTGAGTCAGTATTTCCCCTAATCCCTCTGACAAATAATTACCCAGGAATATCACATGATGAAAGCCCAGTAAACTACTCCAACAGTAATCCCAGGGTAATTTCCAAATTTACTTTAAAAATCTACTCATCTTGAATCTCTTCAAATCTAATGAAGTATAGAAAAGCTATGCAAGATTCTTTCTGAAGGGGAATTCTGTGACGCGGTTGCTGCTGCTTAGACACACAAACACAAGAGTACTCTCAACTGTGAACTGCTCAGAGTGGCACAATAAAAGAACATCGTCAGGCATGGTGGTTATCAATTATTTGTAGTAGTAGTGGTAGTACATTAGTTACCAGTAATAGTAGTTATCAGTTAAAAGTACTCTGTGACCCTTTATTTCATCACAGTATTCCTGAAGAGGTCTCCATTGCCTGACCCCATCTGTCAGTGAGGATCACGTGTGCTGCATCTCTGTCATTGCTCTTGGCGGTATCCTTGCCCTTCCCATTTTCCCACCCCCCCCCAAAAAAAAAAGGAAAGAAAAAATTTTAAAAAAGAAAAAGCTGTAAAGAAAAACAAGGTTTGTTAATTTACTGTGAAATGAACTGTACGGCATATTTACAGTATTTTTAATTCTTAATAAACCCTTGAGCTTTGTTATGAAAAAAAATAAAAAGATAAAAGTACTCTGTGTGTATGAGCAGCAGTAACTGAGTTACAATTCAAGGTCAGTCTGGGACACAGAAAGAGAGACTCTATCTCAAATACAAAATGTGCTGGGGAGCGGGAGGTGGGGATAGCATACACCTTTAATCTTAATATTTGGGAGACAGAGGCGGAGGGATTTTTTTGAGTTTGAGACTAACTGTGTGTGCATGCTCTTGAGTGTATGTATGTATGCATGAGTCTCAAGCAATTAAAAAAAAAGCTTCAAACCTAAGAGTAATATTCACCATTAAAGACAAGTCTAAAAACAACTACACATCCCAACTAAGGTATGACATGCAACAGATATACTTAGCAGAATCTGATTTCTTCTAAGTTTGATCTACATTTTTAATATCATCTAAGACTTTACTTGGTAAGTTTTATATAGCAATGAAAGATGATTATGAATGGCCAGCTAGAAACCATTTGGTTTGTTCTCTCCCAGTCATAATCGAGGTAGTTCTGAAATCGGTTTGCTATTTTATTAAGGTTATGTAGCTGTTGCTGAGCACAATGGGACCATAAGTTTATCTTAAAACCAAACAAACAACAAAAATCAAAACAAACACAGAACGACTAACGGAAATGGCTAGAGAACATTTTATAACTCCATAAAATGATATCAATCAAAGAAGGGATAAACTTAGGTCTCCAAGCAGATGATTTTTGAAGACAAAAAAACCAAATGTAAGTAGGTATAAGGAATACAAGTGTATAGAAGTAGAAGGACAGTATCAAAATATCCCATCAGTGGGGAATGGTAGCTCATGTCTAAAGATCCCTGTAGTCAAGAGGCTGAGGTAGGAAGACTGTCAGGAATTCAAGACCAGTCTGGGTCTTGGAGTAAGACTCCATCTTAAAAACACACAATAGGCTGGGACTATAGCATACAATTTTAATCTCAGTATTCAGGACACAAGAGGCAGAGGGATCTTTTTGAGTTTGAGGTCAACCTGATCTACAAAGGAAGTTCCAGAACAGCCAGAAATACCAAGTGAGACCCTGTCTCAAAAACACAAACAAAAATAGGGGCTGGAGAGGTAGCTCAGCATTTAAGAACACTGGCAGAGGATACTGGATTTGGTTCACAGCACACATAATAGTTCACAATCATCTGAAACTCCAGTTCCAGGTATATAATGCCCTTTTCTAACCTTTGCAGGTACTCGACATACAGGTGGTACACAAGCATACATGTAGGCAAACTCTCAATACACCTAAAAATTTAAAAGAAAAAGAAAAAGGAACAAAAGTGGGGGGAGATAGAGTGATAACTCAAGATGGTAAAAGCACTGGCTGTTCTTGCCAAGGACTGGGTTTGGTTCCCACGACCTAAATAAATGGTGGCTAACAACCATTTCCAATTCTAAGGAATCTGATGCCCCCTACTGTTTTCTATGAGCACATGCATATGGTGAACATAAATATTCATAGAAAAACACAGAAAATAAAAATGAATCTGTGATAATAAAAAGTAAACAAAAATACATCATATGCTTTAGTGTTTGCCATATTTTAATCTTGCCTTGCTCTGTACCATTCCCATCTTGAAGTGGTAATGTTTATTCTGCCCTGTATATTGAAAGTACATAATTTATATTTGATTTCATAGAAACTCAGAATTAGGAGATTGAAACTCAGAAGAGACTGGACTTTAAGTGTTGAGATAAATAGGACTATGAAGTTAAAAGTCAATGTATTTTGCAAAATGAGATAGTCATAAGCCCATGAAAACACAGATGAAATGGGAGAAGTTCTGTGCTTCTGTTAACAAACCAAGGGGTGAACTTGTTAGTCTTTACTGCTAAGTTGGCTAAAATCTAGGATCTAAGAAGATACCATGTCATATCTGTGAGAAAATTTCCAGAAGGTTAACTGAGGGGAGAAGACCTATTTATGAACTGTGGGCAGCAGCATCCCAAGCACTGAAGACACAGGATTAATCAATTGCTTCCTGGCTGTGAATGTAGCATGACCAAACAACATTTCACTCTTATCGCCTAATAGAAAATAGTTCCTCAAGCATAATGCCAAAATAAACTTGACCGTATGCCACAGCAACAGATTAATAAATATTTTTTATTTTTTTGGTTTTTCGAGACAGGGTTTCTCTGTGGTTTTGGAGCCTGTCCTGGAACTAGCTCTTGTAGACCAGGCTGGTCTCGAACTCACAGAGATCCGCCTGCCTCTGCCTCCGCAGTGCTGGGAGTAAAGGCGTGCGCCACCACAGCCCAGCTTTAATAAATATTTTTTTAAAAATATTACCACACTAATAGGTAAAATGTTCCTAATTTTATGTTATCATTTAAAAATAAATTTAAATGGAAAAAATACATCTGTACTTTCTTCTGGGAGAAGGTGTTGAAGAACTACATTAATTCAGATGATATTCACTACTTAGGCTGAAACACAACACAGGACAGGGAAATGCTGTTCAGTTAAGATAGCCTAATAGCTTTTAAACAGGCATGTATATGATGATCCCATCGGGAAACTACTGCCTACACTGTAGCTTTTCTCTTCTTGGTTTTTGAGAATTGGATTCTCTGATTGGCCCTGGCTGTCCTGGAACTCCCTATGTAGACCAGGCTGGCCTCAAACTCAGAGATCTGCCTGCCTCTGCCTTCCAAGTGCTGGAATTAAAGATATGTGCCACCACAGCCCAGCACACTGTAAGTTTTCGGGCTTCAAACTGGGATAATCAATAATCAAGAGATATCAGAACAATGCCAGAAACAAATTAAAAATAAAAACTGAATGCCAATGAGGTTTAATGATTAATTCTGACATCTGGGGTCCCTGCCATAAGAGGACTGTGAATCAAAATTCAGTCTTTCAGTCTGTATTTTCCCACAGGGAGGGGAGTACTAATCAAAACATAAAAATAAAGTCAAAAGTTTTCTTTCCCAAACTGTTTAATAAAAGAGCCATTTTACAAAAAGCAAAGCAATAGACTGCAAGAAGAACTTGACTTTTACACTTCTTTAACCAGTCTATACTGATTATCTAAATGAGAGTAGAGTGGCTGGCCACAGTAACAGCTACTCAAACACTTCACTATCGATTCCATACACTGGTTCTCATTAACTCGAACTTCTGCTAAACAGATATTTCAGATCTGAAAAACTACAACTTCTAACTGCAAAACCTGATTATCTCTTTAGCTCACTATACCCATGAATATTTTAAACATTTCACTGAAGACCTTTCTTCTTTCTTCTTGTGAAGTTAAGGACCATCACACTCACATGAGGCAAGATAACATGACAGCTAGTGTGTTGGCTCTAGACTCACAATGAATGAGAACAAATCCTGGTTGTACAATTCAGTGGTGTACAACCTCTAACAAACGATCAACCTCTCTAAACCTATGTTCACGCATCCATCAGTAAGGATGGTGTTATAGTCATCATCTAGAACGTTTTTCTGCAAACCTGCAGATGGTATAAATTCAAGTATCAGTTAACAACACAAGCTATGAATAGACAGAGTAGACTCAACGGTAGCTAAGGATAACCTAAAGATACTCTGGAATCACTTCAAGATGTTGGCACACTCAGTGCCACAGCCACAACTTGCCTGTACAACTTTTCTCCACAGTTACTACTACAACAAACCAAAAAATAAATCCCCAAAATTCATTTGGCTTCAAGAGTTGTTTTAGGAACAATGAGATGGCTCAGAAGTTAAAGGCACTTGATGTCAAACCCGATAACCTGAGTTTGATTTCCAGGAGAACCAACTTCTCAAAGCTGTCCCTTGATTTCTACATGTGCACCATGATATGCATAAACACACACAAAATAAAAAAAGAAAAGTTATGTTTTTAAGGTTGTTTTATTAAAACTTAAGCCTCAAAAACCTTTACTAACCTCTTCTTCTTCTAATTTTCTTTTCTTCTCCTTCTTGATATCTTCTGTCTTAATTTTCTTAGGTTTATAATCAGCACTAGAAAGGGGAACACAAATATGCAGTTAATGCAACTATGACTAAAGAGTTTTCACCTACAGGATTAGACTCTCCCAACTCTTGAAGTGTCCATGGCAGATGTGACTGCTATTATTCTTGACTGGGCATTCTATACTAACTGGAGCGGAACAAGTGAAGATCAGACAGGACTGGAGAGATGCTCATCTGCTACGACCACTGGATGCTCTTGCAGAGGACCAAGGCTTAGTTCCCAGCACCCACATGGGACAGCTTACAATGTCTGTAATTCCAGTTTCAGAGGATCTAATACCTTCTTCTTTAGGCTGTGGGTACCAGGAATGCATGTGATACACAAATGTTCAACTCATAGACAAAATAAACAAATATGTATACACATTTTGTGTGTGTGCATGTCTGTGTCTGTGTGTGTGTGTGTGTAACTAAAAGAAAGAAACAGACTAGAAAGCAATAGATATAACCCTATAAAGAGCTGCCTGATGTGGGAGCTGAGAACTAAACTTTGATCCTCCAGAAAACAAAGCACTCACAACCATTAAGCCATTGCTGTAGTCAATATATTTGATTTTCAATTATTCTATGCATCTGAGTGTTCATATTCATATGGAGGCGAATGGACACCCTCAGCTGTCCTCTGAGGAACATTCTCCATCTCTTTTGAGACAAGGTTTTGTAGGGGTCTGGGGTTCACTAATTAAGCTAGACTAACTAGTCAGGGAGTCCCAGGAATTCTCCTGTCTCTGCCTTCCTGGTCCTAGGATTATAAGCATGTGCCACAACACCTGGAATTTATATGTGGCTCTGAATCAAAATTAGATCCTCAAGCTCACAAGGTAAACACCAACTGTGCTACAGTCCCAGGCATTCACAGAATATATGTAATAAACTACATGGACTCAAACTAATAAATAAAATGTATTGTCACTGGGTGAATCCAGGTAAGAGACTTAAATAAATAACAAGAACAATTTTGTTATCTCTGTACTGAAGGTTCCCTATGTATCAAATGGCATAGATCCTAGAAAAGAAAAAAAGAAAAATTGGGGCCGAGTCTCAGGTAGCCTAAGCTGGCCTCAAATCACTATGTATTCAAGAATGACTGAGTTTCTAATCCTCTTATCTCTACTTCCCAAATGCTGATATTATAGGCATGCACTACCACATCCAATTTAATGTGGTGCTGGAATCAACCTATTGCTTTCTGTGTGGTAGGCAAGCACTCCATCAATTGAGCTACATCCCTAACCCAATTTTCTTAATTTACCTGTAGTGTAAAATTAATGATAATTCTAAGTGACTAAATAATTTAAATATCCTTCATTAATTTTGTATTACTCGAAATTTCTATACTACATATGCCTATCATTTTAATATGAAAAAAAACACGTTACACATAACTCCCATAAATTATTTGCTTAGCAAACCCAATTCTCAAAAATTAGAGTCTATTACACAAAATGTCAATTAATGTAGTTTTTATTCATTAGATATACACATGTTTTATTTAAAGCTATTTTAAGTATCTCTCCTGTTCTAATTCATTTTTAACGTCTTAAAATATTTATACACACATATACATGTGCATGCATACACATACGTAAAAGAAATACCACACACCAAAATTAACCAGACCCAAACCTCAATGAATATCTATACTTAGAATAGGCATTCAGAATAGAAACTCTGGAGTTTCACATTCAATTTTACATTTCAGTACTGAATATATTTTATGCACTTATCCAGCACCAAACAACAACAATAACAACAACAACAACAAAAATCCTTGACAAATCAGAACTAGAAAAACAATTAGCTTTATACACTTTCATAACTAATTTCCATCACCTACATTTAGTCCTTTTTCATGAGGCTTTCCTATTCTCTTTCTTCGTGGTATACAGTATTCACTTATACATTTGTGTTTACACACATACACACACACATCTCATGAGAGTGGTTTTTCTTCTAAAATTATGTAACCATGCTTAATATTATATATATTAAATCCATCTATATTCCTGCATGAATTTTACTTCATTTTTCTTTAGAGATGAGTAGTATATACTCTTATAATCCATACACATATGACATTTTCATTATCCATTCATCTATTGATAAAGAAGATTGATTCCATTTTTTTTTTACTACAGCATCCTTTTGAAACTGAAATTTCATTAAATGTTTCTCTTTAGTCAAACAGGAAGAAATACATACTCATCCTCGTCTCGAGGTCTCTTCAGTGGCTTTATATCCTCTTTCGGAGGAGCAAAATAGCTATCATCTTCGGGTTCATCTTTAATTCGTGGTGGACTGAAGAGAGAGAAAAAAACAAAACAAAACAGCTAGTTACTGATTCTAGTTACTAGAACGTCTACATTATGTTAAATAACACAAAGTAGGTGCCTGGCTAGTTTTATGTCAACGTGACCCAAACTAAAGTCTCATCTGAAAGGAAGAAACCTCAATTGAGAAAATGCTTCTGTAAGATCCAGCTGTAGGGCATTTTCTTAATTAATTACTGATTAATGTGGGACGGCCCAGCCCATCATGGGTGGCTTTACACTGGGCTGGCAGTATTAGGCTCTTTAAGAAAGCAGGTTGACAGTGCCTGTTACCACATTCAAAAATCTACAGACAGTCAATGTGGATGAGAACTAACCTACTGAATATCAAATAAAGTTGGAGAACAGCCAAAAAGAAAGAAAGCAGGTTGAGGAAGTCATATCGAGCAAGCCAGTAAGCAGCACCCCTCCATGGCCTCTGCATCAGTTCCTGCCTCCAGGTTCCTGCCCAGCTTAAGTTCTTGTCCTGACTTCCTTCAGTGATGAGCAGGCATAATTCAAATATATCATTTCTTCTTCAAGATGCATTTGGTCATGGTGTCTTATCAAAGCAATAGTAACCCTAATCAAGACTATAGGCACACTTCATCTTACCAAGGAAAGGATAAAGTACACATGTATTTTCAACAATCACTTTTGTATTCCATTATAAGCTTATAAAAACCTTACTTAGGTAATAATACTGTCTTCATATTATAGATAAACAGATAAAAGGACTTTACTCCAAATAAACATTTTCTTTTCTCACTACAGTTTAGCTGCCTTTATCAGTAGGTCTCAAATCAGAGGAATAAATTTAAATTGTTTTCTTAACTTACATGAAGGATCAACTATGTATGTGATCCATGAACCACAAATGACCCTAACTGTTTTAACAACCCAAAATTAAATAAAGCCTCTACAAGGAAAGAAATAAAACCTACCTGCCTAAGCATGGTATGCTAAAATCATGCTGTGGCAATGGCATACATATTTTGTAAGTAGCACAGAAAAATGACCAGTTATACAAAATTACAACAAAAGCTAGGAACTAAATAAGTACCAGAATAAAGTAAAGTTATTCTCATTAAGTCAAATTTTCCACTGTTCCAACTTGCTGGTTAGGTTTGTTACTTCACACAAAACATGCCTAGAATCTTTTGCTAAAACTCTGCCCTTTGAAAATAAAGAGGACACAGATTTTAGGATAGCAGATCAGAAATTGCCTGTGTGTTAAATGGTAAAAGGCAAGAGCCACGATAAGAAAGAACATAATTTGGAAGCTGGAATGAATAAATAAATAAAGTAAATAAAATAAGTTGGAAAAAAGTAGATAACTACAAGGTCTGGAGGGAGCACTCAGTGGTTAGGAGCACATACTGTTCTTTCAGGGGATTGGAGTTTGATTCATAGCAATTTTATCAGATGACTGTCAAATGCCCCAATTGAATTATAGGGAAACACCACCCTCTTCTGGCCTCCACTGGCACAAACACACATGGCATGCACACACGTACACACACACACAATCTTTAATTATGATTGGAGAAATGGTTGATCAGTTAAAATCATTGGCTATTCTTCCAGAGTACCCAGATTCAATTCCAAACATGGCCGGCAGCATATTAACTCCAGGTCCAGAGGATCTGATACCTTCAACTCTGTGAGCAGCAGTCAAGTAGGCAGACAAAATGCCCATACAAATAAAATTAAAAAAGTAAATCCTAATAAAACAACAGATAAAAGCTGAGCATTGGGCTGGTGATATGGCTCAGTTGTTAAGAGAACTGGCAGCCCTTGTAAGGGGTCATGAGTTCAGTTCCCAACAACCACATAGTGGCTCGCAACCATCTATAATGGAATCTGATACCCTCTTCTGGCCTGTAGGTGTGCATGCAGATAGAGCATCATATGCATGTAATAAAGAAATCTTTAAAAACTAATTTAAAAAAAAAAGGCTCAGCATGGTAGCACATGCCTTTAATCCCAGCACTCAGGAGTCAGAGGAAGGTGAATCTCTGAGTTAGAGGCCAGCCTGGTCTACAGTAGTCAGGGATACTAGTGAGAACCTGTCTTGAACCCTGCTTCACACAAAGTATAATATTAAATTCCTAGACATATGTTTCTTGCCAAAATTAAATGAAGAAGCTATAAACAAGTTAAACAGATCTATATATAATAAGAAAGAAACTATAGCAGGAGTCTCCCACTAAACTGCCCACGATTAGATAAATTCACTGCCAAAATCTACCAGCTCTTTAAAGATGTAACATCAATACTCTTCAAGCTGATCAAAAAAGAAAAAGCAAACACCATTACTAAGATATCAAAACCAAGTAAGAATATAAAATTATAAATCAATTTCTCGGACAAATATAGATGAAAAATTCTCAAATATTTGCAAGCCAAATTTAAGAAAACACTTAAGATGATACATGACTAATGGAAGAATAGTTCAACACCTACAAGTCAAGAAATGCAGTTACAGCATATACACAGACTTTGGAGGGACAGAAATCACATGACCAATGATGCATAAAAGGCATTTGATAAAGTTCAACAGCACTTCCTGATAAAAGCTCTAAAGAAAATAGGAATATAAAGTACATACCTCAACATAAAAAGGATATATATATATATATGAAGATATATATAATGACAAACTTAAAGTCTATATTATATTAAATGGAGAAAAACTGAAAACATTTCCCCTATAATCAGAACCAAGAGTAAGGCAAGAGAAAGAAACAAAAGGGATACAAAAATGAAAAAAAGAAATCAAAGCATTATTAAAAGATCATTAATACTCCACCAGGAAACTCTTTGATCTGATAAACACTGTCAAAAATAACACACAAAAATCAGTAGTTTTTTATATACCAATAATGAACTTGCCAAGATGTAAACTGGAGGAGGTGGGTCCCTATTCTAATAATAGCTTTAAAACAAACAAGCCAGGTAATGGTAGCACAAGTACTTTAATCCTAGCACTCGGAGGCAGAAACAGGTGAATCTCTGGGTTGGAGGATAGGCTGTTCTACAGAGAGAAACCCTGTCTCACACACACACAAAAAAAAAAAAAAGAGAAAGAAAGAAAGAAAAAAAAAACCAACAAAACAAAAACCAAAAAACTCCCAAAACTAAACAAAAACACAACTAAGGTCGTCAAGATGTATCAGTGGATGAAGGTGCTTTGCTATTTATCCTGATAATGAGTTCATTATCACCTGGAACCCACATGGTGGAAAGAGAACTGATTCTTAGAAGCTATGCTTTGACTCCACATGGGTACCGTGGGTATGTCATGTAAATGTATCATGTGCTTGTGCACACAAACAACCACACAATAGATATATGGTGATGCCCATCTTTAATCCCATTACTCAAGAGGAAACGGAAGAGGAAGAAGACCTCTGTGAATTCTATGCTAACTTGTAATTGCAAGTTCCAGGCCAGCAAAGAAAAGCAAATACTCTAGTAGAAATAAATCTAACAAAGGCAGTGAAAGAAAAGCCTGTACAACGAGCATTAAGACTCTAAATAGAGTGAAAACAACATTAAAAAATGCAAAGACTATCCATGATTGTACATTGGTAAAATTAGTACTGTGAACCTAACTATATAATAAAAAGTTATCTACAGAGTCAATGTGATCCCCATTAAATTCACTGAATTAGGAAAAAAAAACCATAAAATTTATGTTAGTATAAAAGATCATACAAACAAAGCAGTCCTAAGCAGAAAGAACACTAGAGGCATAGTATCTAAACGCAAACTCTATTAAAGACCATGGTAACAAAAATAGCATAAAACAAGCAGGTAAACCCACAGAATAAAAAGATCCAGAACAAACCCACAAAGCTACAACCACCTAATTTTTCATCAAGGGCATCAAAAGCATTGAGAAAAAAAAGGCAGTCTCTTCAGTAAACGGTACTGAGAAAACTAGACACTTACCTATTATCCTGCACAAAAATTAACTAAAAACACATCAAGGGCCTTAATGTAGCATCTGAAATTCTAAACTGTCTGAGGGAAACACTTTCAAAATATAGGAATAAGCAACAACTTTCTGGAAAGAACCCCTTATAGCTTATGAAGTAATTGCCAAGAACTGACAAATGGAATTGCACACAATTAGAAAGCACCTGTACACAAACAAAACATCAAGAGAAAAGTGACAGCTTACAATAGGTGAAAGTATGTCCCAATTGTATATCTGACAATAATCTACAAAGAGCGCTAAAAAACATCCATCTTAAATGAGCAAGTGAACATAGAATCAAAATACAACCAGCAATAAATACTTGAAAAAGTAACGTCCTTAGGCATTAGGGAAATAACATTCAAAAGCACCCCAGTCAGAACAGCTAACAAAAAGAAAAAACAAAACAAGACAAAACAAACAAACAAACAAACGCTAGTGAGGATGTAAATTGGTAAGGCCACTATAGAAATCCTACTGATGACTTTTAAAGCAGGTGAGGGTTTGCTACACTTCAATTTACCAGAAAGAAAAGTTTTAGTGAAGCATCTAGATTCTCCACAAGGCTCACTGGGTTGCAAGTGGCTGCAGCAAAGTAAATCGGAGGACAGTGCCTAGGAGAACATGTTCCTGACCCTTCTAACACCCCACAATCTGTCAATGAACTCAAGACAATAAATTTGAGTCCAAAGAATCTATTGAGATCTTAGTTTACCAGAAGTCTTGCATGGTCTCTGGACAGAAACTGGGTATCACAAATCTCAATCAATTTATCTAAGAAAGAGAATACCAAGAGTAGCTTGTTACTTCCTTGACCTTTTCTGCATTCTTAAACCAGTTATGAAACATCCCTGGAGAGGACACCTGCTTCTCTTTCTCCGAAATACCTGGATACACACATGACACAGTCTCAAAATCTATCTTTATCAAATAAAACTGAAAGTTCAAAGACTCAAGGAAGCAAACTTCTCAACTCTTTGACTCAGTGAGTAAGGTAAATACATCAAACAATCCCTAACAAATCCATTCTGTTGTTCTGTGGAAGGCATGAGAATACATAATGTGATTTTAAGTGGTCTTCTGAATCTAGAAAGAACTTTGTGGAGCCTGCTTGTGGGTACTGAAAATGAGGAAAAAGAACAGAAAGAGTACAGACAGTAAAAATGGGCTACAGGTAGTTAGTATACGTTTATATATATCTACCAAAATATATACTTATTCTTAAAATTAAGTCCAATAAGGTTCTATATAAGCCTTACAGTATTAAGGAGTAATTCATAGTGACTAAGAAATTTCAAAATTACTAGCAAGAAGTTTCTTTTGAAATACTGGGGAATGGTGAGGTTACATTGTGGATACAGTAAAGCCCTATAAGCTAGATACACTCTAAAACGGCAAATTTTGTGGCATGCATATACCTCAAGTTTTAAAAATCTTATTCTGTCAGTCTTCTCTATTTCTAAACTTTCTGGATTAGTGCTGTTCAGTCTCACTAACTAGAACTGTAAAAACCCAAGCTGGCCTAGGTCAAGTTCTCTTACTACTGACTTTATTTTGAACCATCAAGTTGGGTAGGTCAATTATGTGTTGGAAAAATATAGACACCACCAGGTGGAGTCACCCAGAAAAAAATAAGCTACCATAGTATAAGATCTTACCTAGAGAAGCCATTTTCCTTCTCCTTCTTTATTTTTGCATCCCCGGCTGCTCTAATCTGCAAGGTAAAAAACCACAACAATTGAGTACATGCTTTGGAAAATATTAAATATGAAAACAAATTTCTTATTCAAGAATATTACCATCAACTGGAAGTAGTGTTAAATTTTTATTAGAATATATTAATTATATGTAAAACAGGTTTCATTATGACATTTATACAAGTATATGATCTATGCACGGCTCATCTCCCCAATCCAGTTGTTTCCATTACCATGTCTTGTCTTCTTTCCTTTTGGATGCCTCACTAAGGTTGCTTACAGGAGTACAGGCACATTACCAGTAATCAGGCCACTGGAGAAAATGCCTCTTTCCTCTAATAACCTTTAATGGATGGTAAGTCTTGAAGGAATAATGAGGCATCATGAGTCCCTACCCATCTCTAAGGCAGAATGTTGATAGGAACAATATTGTACATGTCTTGGGCTGATAATCACAGTGGTTGACTGACTGTTCAGGAAGGCCAAGACCATGCCAGGCTATTTTAGAGTGTCTGGATCCTGGACTGTCTCTTCTTGTTAGCAAAACTAAGGTGAGTCAACTAAAGACCTTGATTTTTCCCAAATTTGGTTTTTGACAATGCTAGGTAAAATGGACCGAGAAAGGTCTTACTAAAATAGCAACTTTTTAATCTTAAAATAATAGTAATTTCACCTCCCCAATAAATATATTCGCTACTCAAAATCTGCTGCTGGCAGTGCAGAGAAAAGAACAAACACCAAAATCAAGAGAACAGACTAGTCTAGCTCCTGCTCTCTTTGGTTTAAGCAGAGTATTATCTATTTCCCCCATCTCCTTCAATTTTATTTTTTGCATGAGTCAGAAAAAAATAAATCTCTCAAAAATCTTGACATATAAACACAAATGGATGCCTCTCAGTTCCATCAGTCTCTTTGGAAAAGAACAAAACAATCAACACATGGCTATCTCAGGGAAAGATGTGGGGGACAACAAGTCAGGAGGTAACAAGGAGGTCTTGTTCCACATTCTATATTCCACCATGTCTGTGTTTTTTCATTTAAGAATCTTCAACCTTTATTTTGAGTCAGGGTATACATTTCAGGCTGGAAATCACCTTGAACTCACTTTGTAGCCCACCATGACTGAATTTCTACTCCTCCTGTCTCTACCTCCCAAATACTGGGATTATAGGCATGTACCAACACACCTGGTTTAGATGGTGCTGGAAATCAAACCAAAGTCTTCCTGCATGCTAATAAAACACTCTACCAACCAAGTTCATACCCAACCCCAGAATCTTCAATCTTTATCAAAAGGAGACCCAATAAAGCTTGAGGCCTTCTTCCAAAAACGAAACTTTCCTAATATTTCAGAAAGATAGTTTTTCCAGAAACACTATATACTCACTATAGTATAAAATAAAAGGTTTGCTGTATTGTGAAGGACCCAGTTGGTAAATAATTTGGTTTTCATAGTTTGAACAGGTTGACTCTAAAATCTTTGGGGTGGAGTGGGAAGTTTAATGAGTACACTGCAAAGAAGCAGTAGGCCAGGCAGTAACTACAGTATTGCCCGCTAACTCTCAAGTCTTCCTACAGACTGCTTTACTCCCCATGTCAAAGGGAGTAAACACACAACAAAGGTACTTTCATTAACAGCTTCTAAAGTGATCAAAATAAAAGTAGAATTTAACTGCTCTTTTTCCCCCTAAAGGAAAGCTATATACCTTTTCCTCCTTTCGTTTTTCTTTGTCTCTGTCTTTATGTTTGTCTTTATGTTTTTCTGAGCTTCCATCCTTATGTTTGGTTTTCTCTTTCTCTTTATGTTTCTTTTCAGAATCTTTATGTTCACTGTTAAAAAATAAGACATAAAGGGTTAGCCTAGAGTTATGACCACAAGATCAACTTAAAGAACATAAACAATCAAAACTTGTAATGCTTAGATAGTCCTGATAAAAAATTCAAAGACTTATTTGGCAGTACTAACCAGAAAACACCAAAAGAAATCATCTGGATTTTGTTTTGATCTCCCTTCAGCTCCTAGGTACAAGCTGTTGCTGGGACAGGAGCCCACAATGAACCAGAGGGACAAAGAAATGTACCCAGTGTGCAACTGCACTGCTGTATTAGGAACACAGGGAAAACTAGTTAGGAGAAAGAAAATATTCCATATGGCATAAACTTACTTCATTCATGACTCTGTGAGGATAGCACAGGTCAAATGAGACCTGAGAGATGGTGCCCCTTTACCTGCTGACTCAGCAGTCAATCAAGTCGCTTAGAAATAAGGTTGCAAAAGTCCTGAACATAATCACTTGTTTTCTGTCTTCACAGAAGCTTCTTTAGAACTCACAGTTGCCACAAATTACCTGGGAATTTGGGGGTTCCCTACTTTTGGGTTCTTACTCTAATTAATAAAAGGACTTAGAAACAGACTCAGAAAGAAGCTTAAGAGCACACAAGTAGAAAACCTTGGTACCTGCCAGAGGAAGGTAGAGAGAAGAGGAAGACAGAAAGTCATGCTGTTGAATTATGCCAGCATGTTCTGCAATAGAAGCCCACAAAGAGTCACATGGCAAACAAGCAGCTCCATGGCAGAAGGAGTGCGAGGAATGTCTCAGCGAACAAGTGAAAAGCCCAGAGATGTCAGAAAAGGCATTCCAGACGTGGGGCCAGTTTATCAAAGAAAAACAGATTTAAAATTAAAAGAAGGGAAAAGTTAAGCTTTTCTAAATTAGGTAGATAAATTCCACAGCACTACATAATGGAAGCTCTGCAAGTGACTAAATCCAGGACATTCTTTAAATGTGACAGAATATATGGCAAGCCTAGTGTTATTTCTATAACTTCCTAACAACAAAAAATGCAATGAAAGTTCTATCTCTAACAGTCACATCTAACCTAAGAGAATTCAATCTAATTTCGTGACTATGCCAGACTCAAGACAAAATGTCATAAGTGAATAGCCCATTATACTCAATGTTTTCCCACTAGCTTTAACTATGAAGAACTAAGTTACTTCCACATGAAGTTAAAAGCCCTGCTTGTCTCTTCCTCAAAATAAGAAAAGACCGATCTGAAATTAAGGACATTACTTCCAAGTCGTGCTTTGAAAGAGACATGTGTTCATACCAGTAGCACTGTAAAAATAATATTCCTATTTTGGAAAGCAAAATCTTACATTAAAAGCCAAGAGCCATTAAAATGATGAAACATAGTCATATAGGTTCTATCTTCTAGAAATTTCCTCATAAAAATGTTACAGGCAAAGATGTTTATTTTAGTACTCATCATAGTAACCAAAAGGAAAAAAAATGAGAAAAATGGGAAAATGGATACAATCTAAATAATTAAACCAGAGAGGAATTTGTGTTATATCAAATTATGAAACTACTAAGAAATATTGTTGACTACTCAAGTATAGAAGCAGAGTATTCCTGACAGATGCCAACAGGAATATGAAAAATGCCTTTGAATGTAAATTAGACAGAAACAGACTAGCAGCAAAAACCACATGCTAAAGAACAATATGGTCATTTTCTTCCATATATGTGGCTTAACAGTTAAGTCATTTGCTCATTGAAAAGAGCTGATGGATTCCATAGCTAAGCAAAACAGAACTCAAATTCAATGACAAGAAGTGGGAGTTCATTCCAGGTGCAGGAGTGCTAATAAAGCCCAACCAATAGGGACAGTAAGGCCTATGAGGTTCATCAGATCATCTGCCACTATTTTCACTCAGAGCAGAAAAAGCAGGCTTCACTGGCAATGATCTCAAGAGGCCAAGAAGTCTCCTCTGAAGCTGTTTCCTAAAAGGATAATACTTGTCTATAAAGAAGACAAAAACAAGACAAAAAATAAAGGCATTAAATTAAACCAAGCCACAGAAGATGTGTCAGATTACCTACTGTTACAGACACCTCTATGCACAAAAGTAGCCATAGCTAAGACAGCCATCTGGGTTCTAAGCAGGTTTAAGAGGAATGCAGGTACTATCACAAATGAGAAGAAATGCCCACTATGCCCTGTTTACATTCCCCTCCAGCTCTCATTAGCTGTTATCTGTATGAGTTATACAGCTAATGAAGGCTGAATGGCAGAGAATGCTGATGGCACAGTGACATTTCTTTACTAATATTATTACTCTTCTCACTGTGTTCTTGTATGTTTCTACTGAACTGCAACATTTCACCAAAATTTTATCCTATAACCAATGTAAAGAAATTAATCCTTGGGGTTGGAGAGATGGCTCAGAGGTTAAGGGCACTGGCTGCTCTTCTAGAAGTACTGAATTCAATTCCCAGCAACTACATGGTGGCTCACAACCATCTACAGTAAGATCTGTTACCCTCATCTGGCATGAAGGCATACATGCAGGTAGAACACTGTACACATAATAGATAAATATAAAAAAGAATTTAATCCTTTATATGTTGCTGAGCCTAAAACCTGGATCATACATAATATGCATAGCTTTGATATTACTAGCTTCTATTTTAAAAGTACTATAATAAAGTGAAACCCTATAACAAAGTCTAAACACTTGTATCCTACATAAATTTTATATAAAAGCAAACTCTGGAAACAAATGCAGTCATCTAAATGATGACCATATCTTCTCCCCACACTATCCTCTAGCCAAGCACGCACTGTACTTGGTTTTTGATGTTCTGTGTGCGTGTGCGCGGATGCATGCACTTGCATGCACAAATAAATGCATGTCTTTTGAGATAAGGTCTCACTATGCAGCCCTGGCTAGCCTGAAACTCATTGTATAGACTAGGCTGGCCTTAAGCTTACAGAGATCTGCCAGTCTCTGCTGGAACTAAAGGCGTGCACCACACATGGCTGTACTTGTTTTTATAACCCTTATTGTACTAAATTTTTTAATAATCCTGAGAGGCACGTTTTATTTTCTTAGACAAGTTTATATACAGAGGAAGCGGTAGTTTAAAAACTAATGCAAATTCTGTTGAGAGAGAAGCGATGCTAGGATTAAACTTGCTATTTCCATTTATAAGTTTAGAGCACCTGCTAGTACAATGTTATCACCTTTCCACTTAAATACTATTTTGTTTTCATGTTTATTGTGTGTGGGTGTTTTGCCTGTATGTATGTCTGTACAACATGCACTCTTGGTATCTGAGGAAGACAGAGTAAGAGTTGGATCTCCTGGGGCTAGAGTTACAGAAGGCTGTGAACTGATGATATGTGAGAGCTGGTAATTGAAATGGGGTCTTCTGGAAGAACAGGAAGTACTCAACTCCAGACACATCTCTCCAGCCCCAGATATCACAATTATCACTTAAAGGAGACTGATGTTGTATAGAAAATCTAAGATTTGACATATTAAGGTCATTAATATCTTGCCACCAAGTAGGTATTTTCTAAAACAGAAATCTTCAATACTTGAAAGGATAAGACCTTTGTGATTGCTTCCTATGAAAATATAAATGGCTAATTAAGGAATGCTTCAGGCTCCATCTTCCTTTACATATTATACCACTCTTCCCAATTCTTCTTATTTTTTGCTTTTGCTTTTTTGTTTGCTTTTGTTTTTCAAGAAAAGGGTTTCTTTGTGTAACAGTCCTGGCTCCTGGCCTTAGACTCAGATATCTGCCTGCCTCTTCTTCACAAGTGCTAGATTTAAGGTGTACACCAACACCAGCAGCTCCCAATTCTTTTTTTTTTTAAAAAGTTAATTAGAAAATTAATCTGCCTCAGTGAAAAATTAACTCATGGATTCTGTACTTATGTCTGTGAAAATGATTCTATCACGCCAGCTAAATAAGCAAAGCCATGTTCAAAAAAGTAAACATAGTATGTCTAGCCCTAAACAGAACACACACACACACACACACACAAATACATACATATGGCATCCATGCCTCTAAAGGCTCAAGGTCGAGGCAGATAGAGTATAGTAAGAAGTAGTGGAACACAATCAAATTCTCTTAAGAATTAATAGTTAAAAAGAGAAAAATAATGAACAGAAAAGACTTAAGAACTTCTTTTCATAATGTTCATGCTTGTCTTATGCTTCGAATCAGTTGAATTCCTATGATGATGAAAATGATGGAAGAAAGCAGTGCATGCTATTTTTAAAATGAGGTAACAGTGAGATCTGGTCTTTGACTTTTATAGTAGTTAAGCAAACAAAACATTCACCAATGTATCTTTAAAGCATGTATATAGACAGAAGGAAGGTGAGAGGAGAGACAAGCAAGGAGATGGCAGTAAAAAGCCAGGAGGATTAGGGATTTCTCTGATGGAGGAAGGTCATTGGCTAATAAAGGAACTGCCCTGGCCCATTTTATTGGTTAGAGGATAGGTGGGAGGAGAAAACAGAACAGAACGCTGGGAGGAAGAGGAAGTGAGCTCAGAGACTCCACAGCTCTGCTCTCCTGAGCAGACGCCTCAGCATAGACGCCATGCCCTGCTCCCTGGCAGACACCCGCGATGAAGCTCCGACCCAGGATGGACTAGGCTAGAATCTCCCCGGTAAGCGCACCTTGGGCTGCCATACACAGATGATTAGAAATGGGCTAAATTAATATGTGAGAATTAGCCTAGAAGAGAATGGGCCAAGCAGTGATTAAATGAATACAGTTTGTGTGTTGTTATTTCGGGGCATAAGCTAGCTGAGCAGGCGGCCGGGGTGCTGGGAACGCAGCCCCGCTGCCCTTATTACTTCATTTCTCTTTTGCATTAGAAAATTATTTAATTTTGTAGGGAAAAATTAAAAGGGGATGGACCTTTGCAAAACCTGGAGTCTGATATTCCGAGAAGCTATATGTTGGCGACTATGGGAAGACATTAAAATCTATTCTTTATGAACAATGAAGTGTTTAGCATATAGAAGAACAGTAGCACACAATACACATCTTGCTATAACAAAAACCCTGAGACAAGCCTGGTGGTAGCGGTGCATACCTTTAAACCCAGCACTAGGGAAGCAGAGGCAGGCAGATTTCTGAGTTCAAGACTAGGCTGGTCTATAGAGTAAGTTTTAGGATAACCAGGACTGTTTCACAGAAAAACCACCTCAAAAAAAAACAAAAAAAAAAAAACCAAAAAGAAACCAAACACACAAACACCCTGAGATAAGTACTGCTATCTCCACTTCACAGATCTGGAAATTAAAGCACAGAAAACTTAAGTAACTTGCCTAGAGACAATCATTTAATAAGAAAGAATGAGGACTTAATTAAATAAACTCAGGCAGTCTGGCTCCAGAGTTATGAACTTGACCATTCTATTACTTCCCAAACAAAGAAAGCAAGCAAGCAAATAAATAAGTAAATACATGCTATTAGGTTTAATAGAAATCTACTCATCTTGTGAGAATAGCCACTGATGCTTGCCAACTATGCAAAGCAGCAAATCCTGAAGGTCACAGACAATTGAATCTGGGGTACTCCTACAAGAAAGTGAATAGGCTTCCAAGCTACTGAAGGAAAGAAATTAATGGTTTTTCAAGCAAAGCAAGCAGTTAAAGTTTAAATAAAACAATTTCAGATAACTTCAAAGTTGTCTCCAGGAAAACAGAGCAGCAGCTAGTTTTCAAAAGGCTCTAAGGCATGGTGGCTGCTTAATATCCACCATCACTGGACTACTAAGAAAAATCACAAGGACTCTGATCTTTTGAATACCACAGCTGCCCGCCTTGGATCTTGTAGATGTCTAAAACTACAGATAGTATCCAACTCTATATAGAGAATGGAATGGGGATTGGTAGTCCTTATACAAGCATATCTATAATAAAATCTGATCTATAAATTAGGTATATTAGGGATTAATATCAACAATAACAATTTTCTGTAACTCTCAGCACATTATTTTCCCTCTTCTTTGATAACTTTCCCTTTCCATTTACAGGGAAACACTTTACTGCTTGCTTTGGTAAATCCCAATTGCTGCATCCCCATATTGAAAGCATGAGGTAAAATGAAGGTAAATTGAATACAAGTTTTAACTATGATGTGTTGACCGATGATCTTCATATAACCAGACAACTACTGACAAGCACAAGGAGAAGGCTGGGCAGTGGTGGCACACACCTTTAATCCCAGCACTCAGGAGGCAGAGGCAGGCTGATGTCTGGGAGTTTGAGGACAACCTAGTCTACAAAGTGCATTCCAGGACAGGCTCCAAAGCTACACAAAGAAACCTTGTCTCGATAAAACCCCAAAACAAACAAATAGACAAACAAACAACACAATGAGAATACATATGTATCATGGATATACTGGATAGAGAGATAAAGCAAGTCCCAGAGTTGTATTTTCTAAGAATACTCAGAAAGTCACACAATTTGAAACTTATCAGCAGAATGAATGATTCATATCTATGTAATCCCAACAAGAAGTTCTTCAGTTTGAAGCCAGCCTGGGTAACCATCTCAAAACAAACAAAATTTAGGAACTATTGTCATTAGAAATTTTCTATTATTATAGTTTGGACTTCTTTTCAAAAGAAAATTATAGAAAGTCAGGGGAGGAAGTGGGAATTTGGATTGGTATTTTTTAAAGTAATAAAATAATAATAAAATTAAAAAAGAGAAAAAAAGAAAATTTTAGAAAGTCAAACTGTGACCAAGAGAGGATTAATTACTGTGTGTAATTATATAAAAGTCAAAGTAAAATGGAATTTAGGAACTATTTATTTGTTTGCATGCTGGAAGATGTACTCAAAGATGCCCAAATCAATGTACATTCTAGCCTTCTATTCCTTCTCCATCTAAGTTTCTTATCTTTGCCATTTTGGTTTTATGTCATAACATTTAATGGTAATCTATCTTTCTATAACGAGCCACAGGATGATCCAAAACAGAAACCTTTTCTGTATTATAAAGTCCCCTTCTCAACTGTTTCTAGTAGTTTCTTCCTCCCTTTAAAATCAAGCACCAACTTCTTTAAACTGTTTCCAATAGGTAGTTTGCCTCAAGCCTAATTGCATTCCTTCCAAAACAAAATACATGCTCCAGTAGTAATGTGTCTTGTTTATGCTTTGTTTATGGGAATAAAATTTAGGGCTTGTATATACTTAGGAAAGCACTATCACAGAGCTACACTCCCTAATATTTTTCATGCTTTTCTCACCATCTGGAATGCCCCTTTAATATATTTGACAGTTATAAGCCCAGTTTGGCCTGAAACTTGGTGAAGCTACTGCTATTACCTTCCAAGTCAGGTGCCACTGTGCTGAGCAAGAATACCTCTTTTTCTAGTCATCACCTTTCCTCCTTTTGCGATCTATTTATTTAAGTGGCTTGTTTTCAATTATTGTCTCTCTCCATGAGCTGGGCATGGTGTCACATACCTTTAATCCCAACACTTGGAGGCAGAGACAGTCAGCTCTGAGTTTGAGGTCAGCCTAGTCTACAGTACTACACAGAAACCGTCTCAAAGAAAACCCAAAAAGGTTGCTTTCATCATGAAATCTTAAAAGCAATGATTATTATTTACTACAATAGGGGTAGAAGTAACTGAAAAATGTGACGTAGCAATAGTGAAATACTAAATTAGATCCCACTACAAAAACTGGAAGCTGTATTTTATCCACATGATCTTCTATTAGGCTTTGTGGTAATCGACACTGGCACCATCATTATCTTAATTAGCATATTACAGTTTACGATGAGCTATCATGTTCATAACAAATCCAAAAGTTTGCAAAGGCAGGTACTACTACTATCCATAGTCAACCAAATAGGAAAAAAGAGACAAATAAGTTGAATGCTTGGATTTGGACAAAACCTGTGAATGACGGAAACCAGTCTTTTGTCTCATGGTGCTTTTCAATGTCACACCTAGTATTAAAGAAAATCTGACTACGAATGACTAAGACTGATCAGATTATAAACCCAGTAACATCTTGGAAGCTAGAAAACTAGTCCTTTTCTTTCAATGTGTTTTTTAAAACTGAACTTAAAAATGTTACTACTCTGTCCCTGGTTTGTTTTCTATTGATAAAACACTGATCCAAAGGAAACTGGGGGAAGAAATGGTTTATTTGGCTTACATGTCCCATATCAAAATTCAATGAAGGAAGTCAAGGCAGAAGTCAAGCAAAGGCCATGGAGGAATGCTGCTTACTGATTTACTCCACGTGGCTTGCTTAGCCTACCTTCTTATACAACCCCTGGGATGGCACGGCCCACAGTAGGTCAGGCCAACACCAATTATTAATCAAAAACATACCCCCGCCCCACAGGCTTGCCTGTTGGCAGATTTTATGAAGGCATTTTCTCAATTTCCCAACTGAGGTTTCCTCTTTCCAAATGATGGTAACTCATTACAAATTCACCAAAAGTAACCAGCACATAATTATTAGGAAATAAATGAGGGGGCTGGAAAGACGGCTCAACGGTTAAGAGCACTGACTGCTCTTCCAGAGGACTCGAGTTCAATTTCCAGCACTCACATGGCAACTCATAACTATCTGAAAATGCAGTTTCATGGAATCTGACACCTTCAGATCAATGCACATAAAATAAAGCTAAATAAATCATTTAAAAAATTTTTTTAAAAAAGAAATAAATGAGGAATTGAAAGATGGTGAAGTTGTTAAGAGCACCTGCTGCTCTTGAAGAGGACCTGGGTTCAGTTCCTAGCACCCACATTCACATGACTCCAATTATTTGTTGTCCTCTTCTGATCTTTGGGGACACCAGGTACAACATGTATTATAAATACATACATGTAGGCAAAACACGCTTATCATACATATAAATCTAATAAAATAAACTATATAAGTAATAATTTTATTTGACTGGTGTAAATGTTTGTGCAACATCACAGGCAAAAACAAAACAAAAGAAACAGGAGACAGATATGAGGTTTTCCTAAGGTCAGAATTTGATTTAACTAATGCTTTTCGTGATAAGTCTGAGGAAATTAGAATCCAAAATGACATGGACTCATCTTTAAAAATTAGGAAATCACCTGACGGTGATGGAACATGCCTTTAAACCTAGCAACTGGGAGACAAAGGCTGGCAGACATCTGTGAGTTCGAGGCCAGCCTGGTCTACAGAGAAAGTTTCTAGGACAGTCAAGACTGTTACACAGAGAAATCCTATCTTGAGAAACAAAGAAACAAAACAAAAATTTAGGGAACCTACAACATGGTTAGGGGGAACAGTGCTTATACTTGGGTAAGTTGGCTACACATTTTGTTTAGGCAGGAAGTTTATTTAGTTTTTTTGTTTTGACTGTAAGGAATAATCTACCGGGAATGTTGAAGTCACAACCTTTCCTTATTGGATAATGTTATGACTTTTGTACACATGACCTCAAGCTCCTGTCCACAGGGGTAAAAAAAATCATCATCAATATTTGCTGCCTTGTTTTGTACTTAGAATGAAATCAAATAACCAAAGTGGGATCCTGTCAGGTTTGTGTCCACAGCACCAAAACAAAGAAAGGTGGCTCTCCTATTTATAGTATTATTATTGCAGAAATGTTAATTCCTGAACTTGGGTCCCAAGAGCAATCTGATGACAAATAATCAATGCTACTATCTAGACGAGGGACACAGAAATACATTCCAAATTCATGCTCCCTAACAATAACAGCATTGAGGATAACAGTCACTAAAGAAACTGACTACTAGGAACCACGGCAGTCACTTAAACAGGAACATAATACACTGAACATAGTAGAGTATAACCTTTACTCACTTGCTTTACTGCAAAAACTATGTCTGTGGAATAGTCAAAACACAAGCTTCCTTATAAGACATCTGGCTAACTGTCCTAAACTTAACCACATATGAATTAGAAACTAGTCACAGAAACTCAGGTCAAGTTCTTTCAAAATTTTCTGGCAAAAAGCCTACTGGTTTATTATTTCCATGAAAATAAATTTTTTTCCATGAAAAATTTTTTAAAAATGTATACCAAAACCTGCCTAAATTTAGGCTGGGCATGAAGGCATTGGCTATAACTATTAATTCCCTTCAAAATTCTATCAGTTTATGTGTGTCCCTATTTTGAGACATATTATAGCATATGTCTCATATTATAGCAGCATGTATAGTTGTTATATCCTTTGTATCATCATGAAATGAAGGTCTTTGGCAATATTCTTTGCTCTCAAATCTACTTTGGTACATATTACTATTAGCTGGAGAAGGCAAGATAC
Source organism: Microtus oregoni (assembly GCF_018167655.1). Lineage (NCBI taxonomy): Eukaryota > Metazoa > Chordata > Mammalia > Rodentia > Cricetidae > Microtus > Microtus oregoni. The sequence continues at coordinate 9,230,895 of NW_024543079.1, forward strand.
ACAAGAAGCAAAACTCATTTCAATTGCTGAGATTAATTTTGAATAAATAAAATAAAATAGTTGATCAAGTTTTAAGTGTAGTAGGAAAACAAGAAGAGGTACATGATTTGGGAAGAAATGTCTTTCACTAGGGAAAATTAAACTGGTTATTTTAAAGATTCAAAATTAAACTACAAAATAGAAATTTTCTCTTGTCTGTTGGCAATAAGACAAACTAGTGAAGTAGTTTTAAAATATAATGTTGACCAGGACAGGAACCAAAAGCCACGGAGAAACCCTGTCTCGAAAAATCCAAATAATAATAATAATAATAATGTTGAAAATACAAATATAGTTTTAAAATCTAGGAAACAATGATATCAAATCATTTTTTTACCAAGGCAAGTTCTGCATGTTTGATTAAGCAGCATGTTACAATAGATCTATACTTTAGCTATTATGAAATGTATATTAAAGAAAACTCAATGTGCTTGCTTTTTACAACTGGTCTAAACAAGAACATCCCAAATGAGGTCTGAATTATCAAAGTATTCTCTTTAACAACTCCAGCAAATAGCCACGCTACTGGCCTATACCAGCTGATACCTATCCATGGGAGTCAAGGACACCAGCTCCCAATTGAGTGATAAGCCCTGTTGGTCAAACCTTACCTGTTGCTATGTTTAGACTTTTCCCGGTCCTTTTCCTTATCCTTTTTGTGCTCTTTATGCCGGTGTTCTCGATCTTTGTGTTTATCTTTGTGTTTGTGAGAATCTGCAAGCAAAAGAGAAAAGTCAGTTATAAGTAATCACGTTATCTTTTGCCTGCCTACCTTAACAAAGGGATATAGAAACAGAAGTCAACGGCAACACACTACTGGTAGGAAGATTTCACAAAGACATCCCATCATCCTGCCTCAAATCCATGAACTTATGAATGATAAGCAAGCACTCTACCACTAAGCTGACTCCATGGTTTCATTTACTGCTGAGTGACATTCATTATAAAACATCATAATAATGACATCAGTACACATACATACATGCATACACACACACACACACACACACACACACAAACACACACACTGTAATTTATGATTCACATGCTGGTGGTGGACATTTGCTTCTAAATGAAGTAAAACTGCCAGGTCAATTGAAGAGTACTTTTAAAGTGCTAAATTACACATTCCTAAGTGGTTGTGCTAACATATATGTCCATAAACAATCATTGAGCTTTAAGATGCTATAAATCATCAGCAACATCTAGAATTATCAGTCTTTGCTTTTCTATTTGTTTCTCTATAAGACAAAGTTTTGCCACACAGCTCTGGATAGACTCATCTATTTGAATGCTTAGTCATCAGGGAGTGGAGCTATTTAAAACATTAGGAGGTGTGGCCTTGTTGGAATAGGTGTGTATCAGGAGTGGAATTTGAGATTTCAAAATCCCACATCTTTCTCTTGACCTGAGGATCAGAATGTAGCTCTAAGCTACTTCTCCAGGGCCATGCCTGCCAGCCTGCTGCCATGCTTCTTGACATTACGATGATAAACTAAACCTCTGAAACTATAAGTAAACCCACAATTACATGCTCTATTTTATAAGAATTGCCTTGGTCATGGTGTCTCTTCACAGCAATAGAATAGGGACTAAGATATATATACTACCTCACTGCTTTTTTTAAGATTTTTTTATTTTATACATGAGTGTTTTGCCTGCATGTATGTAAATGCAGTGTGTGTGTGTGTATGTGTGTGTTTGCTAGATCCCTATAGAGGCCATAAGAGCATTGGGTCCTCTGGAGCTAGAGTCCTGGGATCCAAACTTAGGTTCTCTGTAGTAAGAACAAATGTTCTTACCTGGAGTCCCCTCACTGTGGTTTGAATCCCTGTTTTTTAAGTAATGTTAAATGTGCTTATTGACTATTCACATACTTTGGTCAAGTATCTATTTCAATTTCACCCACTGATGTATTTGTATATGTTTCTGTGTGAATCTGTATGCATCTTACTATTGAGTTGTACAAATTATGTATTTCTGGGTTGCAATTTTTGGCCATGTGTATTATGATACTACAAATATAACCTCCTTCTTACATCAGACACTCAAGTGTTGGGGATTATAAAAGTAAACTATCATAATGAGCCTTTCTTCAAAAAAGATTTATTCTAATTTATGTGCATGGGTATTTTGCTTGTATGTATGTCTGTGTGCCATGTACATGTAATAACTGTCTGTGGAGATCAGAAAAGGGCATCAGATTCTCTGGAACTGAAGTTACAGATGGTTGTGAACTTCCATGTGGGTTCTGGGATTCAAACCCAGGTCCTCTGAAAGAGCCGTCAGTGCTCTTAATTGATAAGTTATCTCTGTAGCCCCCATAACAAGTATTAAGGAAAAAAGTGTCTAAATTTAATCAATTTTTCTCTTGGTATGAGAAAAAAATTACCAAAAATATCAACTGTTCACCCTACCCCTAGTTTTATTACAAAGGCATTCTTTACTTTGTTTTGATTTATGTTGATTGTATAAAATAGTGGGTTTCATTATTACATTATCTCTCCCACTTTTTGCTAGTATTAGGGAAACACTCTACCACACAGTTACATCCTAGGCTGAACTGTAACATTTCATACATGCATATAAAATACTTTGATATCCACTCCATTTCCCATACTTATCCCCAGTCCCAATGGTTCTCTTTCTATTCCCATTTACTCTATTGTCTATTTAAGATCAGGCCTACTGCTGTGCACTTAAATCCCAGCTCTGGGGAGACCCAGACAGAACTCCCAGTTCAGTGAGAGATTCTACCTCAAAAAAAAAAAAAAAAAAAAAAAAGGTGAAAAGAGGCCAGAGAGAAATTTCGGTTCTAAAAGTACTTGTTGCTCTTTAAAGATAGACACAGGTGTTCCGTTCATAGCATCCATGTTAGGAGCAGTTCACAATGTCCTGTAATTCCAGCTCCTAGAGATCTAACACCTTCTTCTGGCCTCCAAGGGCAGCTATACTCATACACACACAGGAATAATAAAATAAATCTTTAAAAAAATAAGATAGAGCCCAAAGAAGACATCTGATATTGACCTGAAAATGTACATGTACCCTCCCGTGAATGTCTACAAGTAAATATTAGTATATAGCATGCAACATAGTAAAAGGCACTGGAACTTTCCTCCTGCTCTCTATCTAGCAGCACACTCAAGACAGTTGTGGTAAGGATCTGATGCTTACTTCTAACAGCCACATGAAGATACCTTTTTAGAAGTAAATCTTCCACCACCCAATTTAGCCTACAGATGACTGTAATTCAGGATGAATTTTTATGAAAGACCTTTTTAAAATGAATTATTGAATTTAGTTAAGTCTTCCAAGAAGTTGGTACTATAAGGCAAGTAACACTATGCCCAGCTTAATCAACTAAATTTGAAGTAGCATGCTTCACAACAATAAGATTAAGTATAGATTAAGTATTTCTGACCTTCAGCTAAAGAAAAGATACTTGGAATAATTGAGTATCTATTCTATACCAGGCCGCAAGGAAAGAGAAACATTAACATTTGCAAGATCATGTCCCTAGTTCTAAGAAATTCCCATCCCACAGAAATGGGAATAAAGTGTTAGAAGGGTGAACTCAAATCTTCCAAGCAATGTACACAACCATCCAACTTCAAAATCTATAGTCTCCCATCTTAAAATGCTTAGTCAATAAAGATAAAATTAGTGAAATTTACTTCAGATCATAAAAATGACGATTTATGCACCAGAACTACAACATGAACTAAAGCAGGTGTTTTGTTTATAGCCAGAAATTAGCTATTACTTTGTCTCAAGGGCATATAGTAGGTATGGCTTCCATAGACTCATGTTTGAATGCTTGGCCCACAGGGAGTGGCACCATTAGGAGGTGTGGCCTTGTTGGAGGAAGTATGTCACTGTGGAGGCAGGCTTTGAGGTCTTAGACACTCCTACACCTAGTGCGGCACACTCCCTGTGGAACAAGATGAAGAACTCCCAGCTCCTTCTCCAGCACCATGTCTGCCTACTCACTGCATAACACCATGATGATTATAAACTAAACCTCTGAAACTGTAAGTCACACCCAGTTAAATGTTTTCCTTTATAAAAGTTGCCACTGCCATGGTCATGGTGTCTCTTCACAGCAATAGAAACCCTAAGACAGCAGGAAAATAATAACTGGGAAGAGGGGAGAAAAAGAGTACTACTGTTTATAATTCAACAAATCCATGAACATATACAAAAGACTGGCAAACAAAATAATGAATGTAATAATTTTAAATATAGAAATTTATGAACTTGAGTATACTTCATCTTATTTCCCATAATGAAGTATCTTTATAATAAAGTCAGTTAAAGATTAGCAAACTTTAAAATTTATTTTGAAGCTGGCCTGATGACACACATCTTTAATATCAACAATCTCTGAGTCAAGACCAGCCTGGTCTACCTAGAGAGTTCCAAGGCAGCCACCTTCAGAGAAAGACCCCCATCTCAATCAATCAATCTATCATTCAATTAATGGAATTCATTTTGTTAAATACAAACATAAGTCACTAAAAAGCACTGAACTTTAAAATAATAGTAACACTGAAATAATTCTCAGTAATTCTTACTAGGTTTTCACATACATTATCTTTCTGAAATGTACAAAATTCAAAATCAATTTTAAGAACAGGTCTTCAGCCTTAGAAACAAATGCTTTCTAAAATGTTAAGAACTATCCAGGGAGAAAATTAGGGGAGTTGATAATAATTCCATATACACAAGTAAGAGCTAGGCCAAAAATACAAATGCAAAGTCACTACCTATCTAGTATGTTCTCGAACTATGCTACAAACATTGTGACAAATTTTTTTTTAAAAAAATTGACAAGTGCCTGCTGCCAAACCTGACAATTGTGTGCAAAATGACTTCCACAAGTTGTCCTCTGACCAGAACATATTTTCCATAGCCCCATCCAAATTAATAAAAATGTAATAAACATATGAATGTCTGTTGAATTCTATTAATCTATTCAGTTGAGTTCTACAAGGCACACTTGGATATCTGAGAACTTGCAACATGGAAGTCGATTTGTATCAGTACACAAGTAGCACTGCACACATAGAGAACATGTTAAATAGTTATTTAACATTTAAAAAACTGAATAATCTACTGATTTAACTGAAGAGGTGATTTGTATATTAGTAGGTAAACTGAGAAGTTAAAACCTCTTGCCTGGCAGCGGTTGTGCACACCTTTAATCCCAGCACTAGGGAGGCAGAGCAATTTCTGAGTTCGAGGCTAGCCAGATTTACAGAGTGAGTTCCAGGACAGCCAAGGCTACACAAAAGCCCTACCTCGAAAAACCAACCAACCAGGCTGGGTGGTGGTAATGGCCTTTAATCCCAGCACTTGGGAGTAAGAGGCAGGTGAATCCCTGTGAGTTTGAGGCCAGCCTGGTCTACAAGAGTTAGTACCAGGACAGCTAGGACTGTTACTCAGGAAAACCTGACTCAAAAAAATCAAAGCAAAACAAAACAAACAAACAGAAAACCTCTAAAGATGCATACAAAAGAGGTATTTCTGAGTAAATTGGGGTGGAATCAAGAATTAAAAGACAGATAAAACAATACTAGCAAAAAGTTGCCAGTTACTGAGTTAAATGATGGGTACATAGTAGCATCAAACTACTCTGTTATATACAGTGTGTATTCTTTGTGATCTCTAAGCATTTTCCTTCCCAATTCCTTACTTTTTGCTATTTTGTAAAGGTAAAGGAAGAAAATGAGCCTAATTCCAAGAGAGAATTTGCATTAAGGAGCAAAGAATGAAAAATTATTTGTTTAGAATTGGGGCTAAGGATCAAATTCAAAGCCCTGCTCTATGCTGGCAACTGTTTTTTTTTTTTTTTTTTTTAAACCACTAAGTTACATCCTATCCCTTGGGGTTGTTGTTAACAAGGTCTTGCTATATATATTTCAAGCTGTCTGCAGAACTCAAGATTCTCCTGCCTCTGTCTTCTGGTGCTGAAATAACAGACCTTTGTCACCACAGTAGGTGCCAAAAGGTAAAGTTTAATAGATAATATTAATCCAGGGTCAGAGTATTCTACTCTAGGTTGACAGCTACTTTAATCTGAAAAGGAACAAAAATAATCATAATAAGGGAAACTAGTTGAAAGGCAGAGTGTAGAAGAAAGGATAACTAAAAATTACTAGCTAGTAACAACCCAGAAGACAGTGACAGCAAAGAGACTAAGAACAGAGGAAAAACATGCAAGTGCATTGAGGAAAAGAGAAGCTGAAACCAGTTCTAACAACAATATGTGTAAAGAATGTAGAGAAAGAGAAAAGGAAAATTCTCATCTTTAGGTCCTAGAATCTGGAAGAACACGAGGCCCTAGTAAAAAAACAGAAAGCTGTGCCCAAAAAAGTGAGAGTCTATGTGTCTAAATGAAGCCAAATATTTAAGGCAATAGTGGGACACGTGACCTAGATGCTGGTCAAAAGAGAGAGGAAGGAGAAAATGAAGCCAGTACAGAACTCTTATCATGCATGGTGAAAAACTTGTTTGTAGAGAATATACCAGTGGCTTTAAAGATTAAGTATCCTGAAATTTGTGGTCATTTTTAATAAAAAGGAAATATACACATTAGAAGTAATAGGTATTATTTACTAGCTATGCATTTTACTTAACTTGACATTTTTGGAAATACAGTATATTTAGTTGGTATATACAATCCTTGTGGCAGTATAATTCCACAATGTCTAATCAAATAACTAACTCATGTGCTCTCATATCCCTTCTCTGACTCATTAGTGCTACAACTTGGAATTTATGTCATACCTTAAAGGTGTCTCTAGATTTGAAGGTTAAAGGAATGGTACCAAAGTTAAGAGGAAAACCTTCCACAACACAAGTGACAGGTGAGGGGAAGCAATCAGAAGATAAACTAAGTACACAACAAGAGTTAAGAAAAAAGACGAGGAATTTAAAACTATTCTGAAGAATTATAACCACATCCCCAAATCTGGAGTTTACACAAATCAACATACTTAATACTATGCACTTGTATTTTCTAATACTTTAAAAGGCTTTTTGTTTAGGGCAGAAAATGAACTGGTCTCTGGTGTTAAAGACTGATATAAGGAAGTATTGTCATGTATCAGGAATATGTGAATCTCCCCCAAAAACTAAGAAGTTTGAAAACTTATTGTCATTAAAAGGAAAGAACAGTTAAAAAAAAAATTTCACCCTTTCCAATGGTCTCAATTCACACTTTAAGAATGTTGGTTTACTTTTAGTATAGATCCTTTTTAATGGCGGCTAATATAAGTAAATCCATAGAAAAGTCCTTATTTTACATTAATTCTTATTGAGAATGTTTTCAAAATTCTAGGACATAATTAACAACTTTTGAGGTCAGAAGAGTAGTTCCTGGCTAAGAGAAAGGCTCTAAGAGTTCTGGAACTGAAAAGGAGAGAAAAAAATTGAAAGGATTCACTTCTAAACCAAACCATGGGTTAGATGTGTTCAGCAGCAGAGCACTTGAGTAGCATGTGTGGGTAAAGTCCTAGGATCAATCCTCAGTACTAAAAAATAAATGAACAAATAGACACAGGACACACATACATCCAGAATGCAACCTTAAGCCAGGGGTGGTGGCATACACCTTTAATTACAGCAAAACGAGCAGATCTCTGTTACTTTGAGGCAAGGTTGGTTTACATAGTAAGTCCCAGGACAGTTAAAGCTACATAGTGAGACCCTGTCTCAAAAAGGCTGGGGGAGAGGGGTGTAGAGATGGCTTGGTGGTTAAGAGCACTAGTTGCTCTTTTAGAGGACCCCATTTCAATTCCTAGCACCTACATGGTAACTTACATCCATCAATTCCAGTTCCAGGGATTCTGACACCTTCATACAGACACATTAAAAAATAACACCACAGTCCAGTATCAAATTATTTAAGATTAATCGCAAACAGAAACTTAGTCTAAGGGATATTTTACTACAGCCATGATATTCCAAAGGTGCCACTCAGTCACCCATGTACCTTCCTCTGTTACTTGTTTAACTCAAGCTGTGGCATCTAACAGTAGATTAAACTCCTTGCTCTACAATTTAGTTACAAATTACACAACTGTGAGCTAATTAACACCCGATTCTAAATTTCTAAAGTAGAAGTGAGTCCTGACAACCCATGCTTCAGGATTGACAGGTGAAAATGTAGAGAGCCCTTCAAGCATTGCTTGAGTAATAGCAGTATCTGCCATTTGTTTCACCTCTAACCTTCCTATTCTATTCTCCAAAAATCTGATTATATTTGAAGCTAAACCTAGAGGAAACTAGGTCTATTTCATTTCTAGTCTTTACACAATTAATTCAAGTTGTTAAGATCTTACATGTCTACTGTCACTGGTCTCAGCAGACAAGGCTACAATAACATTTTGTTTCAGCAGATTAGTATGGTTTAAAAAATTGTGAGTCCAATTATTTCAGGCTGTAGCCTACACTCAACATGGGCAGGCAAGTAAAAAAAAAAAAACCCTAACCAGGATGCAGGAAGGAATATAATCATAATCTGCTTTTACTAAAAGTTAACATAACAGATACAATCTTAGATCGCTATCATTTATACTTGGTATAGGTAAAATGCTAGTCGTTTAGAATTTCAAATGAAGTCATACGCTAACAGTAATTGAAGGATGCTGGTCCATGAAATAGTGTAAATTTAAGCCAACTTATTTTGCCGAACATAAAACAGGCACAAACCACTTCATAGTTTCAGGGGCACTGAGATAAAATAACTCATTCTATTCAGAGGATCTTAAATTTTCTCTTTTGTTTAGCACTAAGGAGGACAAGTAAAATGAAGACCCGCCTCAATTTCTAAGTCATTCTCTTAGCACATCATCTAGGATCAAGCAATGTAAACATACAGATGAGAAATTCATTCAGACTTCTAACACACTAAATTTGTACTGCAAAGTTACAAAAGCCCAACCACTCCTTATTCCAAATAAAATATAAACCTTTATCTCTTGGGTTGTATCTACATTTTATTTAGAGTCGTGATAGCAACCAGTTACATGTGACTAATTTAAATTCAATAAAATGGAAGGTAGGCTAGGGGTTGGGGGGCAAGCACTACCTTGCATCTCAAACACTGTAGCTATTACTAGGCATCTGCTGTACCAGCTACCAGCTGCCATGAGCAGGCCTGGTAGGCTACAACAGCCAAGTTCTGAGCATGCCAATGGAAGCCAGGTGTCCAGGCACAGATGGAGTTCTTATAGCAGGCCAGCCTCCCATGCTCTGACATGACACCCTATTCAGGATAAATATCTGTATTACAATAGAAAACAGCAGGTACAGCTACTGCAGTTCAGCTCTGCCAAAGATGCCTTTGTGTACCCAGGGAGCACAACTGTGGAGCCTGGCAGTGTCATGACCCTGAGGACTGATTCTATTGGATGACCATGATGTTCCAAGGAGCCCTCAAAGTACAGTGCCACCTACTAGGATGGACAGTGACATGCAGAAGCATTTATTAGGTGACACAGATGTCCCACTTGACGATTAGGACTAGATACTCACTATGTGATGGTTGGTGAGAGGGCTCAAGAAAATCGCTCACATAATGACTAGGGACTAAAGACACCTGTGGTAGTGGACAGACTGATGCATGGTGAGAAGCAAGAAATACCCTTAGGAAAACCACCCCTCAAATCACTATGACAAACTGGTCCCTAAGGACAGGTCTCCCATCTCAGTTGATCAGCTATAGACCACTCAAGAATACCTACCATATGGTTCTAAGGGACATAGTCCACACTGTACCAGATTTTTTCTTTGGGCCACCAGCTCACAAAAAATGACACGGAGACTTATATGAAAGTTCGGCCTGTAGCTTAGGCTTGTCCCACTAGCTCTTATAACTCAAGTTAACCCATTTATATTAATGTATGCTTGTCTCGTGGCTTTTTACCTCTCTTCCACCTTGTACCTCCCATTTCTCCTCTGGGTCCTCTGGCACCTGTCTCACACTGCTGTTCATCTCCTCCACCTCACCCCACCCTCCGCCCACCTGCCCAGAAGTCTAACTCCCACCTAACCTCTTTCTGCTAGCTACTGGCCATTCAGCTCTTTATTAAGACAATCATAAGGTACTATGGCAAAGACATATCTTTACAGAGTACAAAAAAATTATTCCACAACACCATACCCTCAGGGGGGAAAACTTGGGGGTGTACCTTCTTCCTTATTAAAAGCCCAATATGAACCGTCCGGAGAGATGGCTCAGCGGTTAAGAGCACCATTCGCGGCCAGATTGTGCTGACATCCTGAGGACCGGAGTTTGATTCCCACTGAACTCACGGTGGCTCGCAGCCATCCGTCCTGAGCTCCTGCGCCCTCTTGTGGGGTATGGGAAAAAAGCCCAATATGATAAACAGCCACCATATTGACAGTAGAGAATAGGATTTTGCTATCTAGAAACTTGGGATCAAAACATTATACTGTGTGGACCTCTGCATAGTGGCAATTGAGAATTCTTTGTCCTGACTCCCTACCTAGCATCCTGATCCAACTGTTGAAGATGAAGCATTTTCCTGTGTGGTATGCTCTACACAAATGGGTTATCACAAAATTGACTAGTTCTGCACAATGGCCCTGGAGAGTCAATGCCTAAGTCTGCAGATGATATTCAACTGAAGTATAAGTCTACTTTTGGAGCAAAGCAAATGAATTCCATTTTTACTAACTCATCCTCTTCTTTTAAAAACAACACTTAAAGTTAAAATGCTTTACTCTTGCCTCCATATAAGTCTCTGTAGTATGACTCATTTTCACCAGGACGTCCCTAAATTGCAAATGCTTCTCCTTTCCTAGGAGGTAGATTCACCTAATCTGAACATGTACCTACTCAGGCCAACTCAATCTAGGGTAAGCCTGTTCCTGCAGGCTTGTCCTCCTTCGCTTCCATTAACTGAGCTCTTAATGCCTGGATAATAGAGTTAGTTACCTTCCAGTCTGCCTATACTACACACAAGGGTCCCAATAGTCAGGGTCTTCAAACAGCTCCAAACCCAGTTTGTCTGGCCATAAAGGTATCAAGATGTTAATATGTTTCCTCATTTATTCCATTGATGATCCCACCAAGAGGCCTTTCTTTGAGGTATTATGAATGACTGCTGAAACATTCAGGTCATTCTCTGGGACACTAGTGAGCTATAACTAAAAAAATTTAAAAAAAAATAAAAAAATAAATCAGAGAGCCCCTTCCTCATTATTACAATCTTAAGGAAGCACAAATACTGCACAAGTAATGAGTCATAGCCATAGAACTTTGCAGGTGCAGGGAGTAGGGATGGGATTTTGTGTGAGGGAAACATAGCCTTAAGTGGCTAGTTAAGTTACTACAAATCTAGTTTTAGAATTTGCACAAAAATCAGGATTATAGAACTTAACAAGATTATGATGATCGGTCAATTTATCTTATTCTTGTCGATAATTTGATATAGGGAATATATTAGTAACAGGATAGTTTAGCTATGTGGCTCAGGTTGGCTCAAAGTTGCAATACCTCTGATTCTGCCTCCCAAATGCAGGGGCTGTAGACATAAATATTATTTTATGAAACTTTGAACTTATATGTGAGGACTTTGGAGTAATTTGTGACATGCTGAAGGCTATCTAGCTAAGAAGTGTTGATCTAAAACTATCTGAAGTCCAGAGTCTCTCTCTGACTAATGAACATGTGGACTATAAACATCTTTCATTCTTTCTAAAAGTATGAGACTCATCAGTTCTACTCCACTGGCTCTGAAACTTCAGTATGCATCAGATCACCTAGAATTCTGCTTAAAAACGGATTGGAGTGATGTGTGTCTAGGCAAGGCCCAAGAAATTCTATTTCCAACAAGTTCTTAGACAATGCTAATGCAGTTGATCAGTCAGGAAACCATACTCCAAGAACTATCACTGTTCTAATCATATTCTTTCACTCAAATCGACATTATTACTAACTCAAGACCCCAACTAATTTAATGACCTCTATAGACTGGATCCTCAGTATTCTGCTGTTTACTTACAGCCCTCCACTTAACCATTGTAGAGCTGGAGAGATAGCTCATCAGTACATCATCAGTACATCAGAACATTTGCTGCTATCCCAGAGGATCAAAGTTTGGTTCCCAGCATCCACCTTTCGTATTATCAGCTCTAGAGGATTCCACACCCTCCTGCTTCAGAGGGCATGTTTACACACATGGCATAGATAGACAGACACAAACGACAGATATAAACATAAGTAAAAATGATATTTTTAAGGGCTGGAGAGATGGCTCAGTGGTTAAGAGCATTGCCTGCTCTTCCAGAGGTCCTGAGTTCAATTCCCAGCAACCACATGGTGGCTCACAACCATCTGTAATGAGATCTAGTGTCCTCTTCTGGCCTGCAGGCATGCATACAGACAGAACATTGTATATATAATAAATAAATAAATATTTTAAAAAAATGATATTTTTAAATCAAACAAACTCTAGTTCTCTGAGCTCTAGTCAGTCATTCCATCTAAAAAGATGACTTCAAGATTAAATGGCTTATTAAATATGTAAAGAGAAGGACCAAGATTCTAGTAAGACAAGTAAAGGCAGTTAATTATCTCTAATAGGTAAATCCTCAATGAAAGATAGAATTTATCTTTATAAATAAACTTGGGATTCATAAAGCCCAGGTTTGCCTCAAACTATTATATAGCCAAGGATAGCCTTGAACTCCTGATTTTTCTTCCTTCATCTTCATGTATTGGTATTATAAGCATGTATCACCACAAACAATACTGCTAAATGTTCTGATCTTTAAAAAAAATCATTTAGACTACAGGCAACTAGTAACTACTGAGAGAGGGTCTCTCTCAAAAATGACCCCACCCCCCATTGGTTATCTATCACAAAGTGGTCAGTTCCGAAATCATATATACACAAGTAACATACACACACATGCATGCAAGCACACACCCTTGTGTAAGCCTTGTAGCTTGACTAACAGAGTATCTTAATCTAAAGAAGCAAAATACATTTCCTAGCCAATTAAAATAGTGAGGTTTAACAGGAACCTTCATTTCTCTTTATGGGCCACTAGCACCATGTGGGCTTCTTAAAGACACACTAACATATTTTCAGTGAGGTATATAGAGCATCAACTTCTAGAAGCAGGACTAGGACCATGTCATGTCATATATGTCTGCAAAGCACTACCACCTTACAAGACTTAAGATAAAATATTAATGCTATACTTCACAGGTGAAGACTAGACTTGGTACTGGAATAAAGCTCTATTCCTATTAAGCTGTTCAGCAAATGCTCAAGAACTCAAATTTGAGTTCCCAGAAACTCCCTGCATCTACTCAGCAGTGGGTAAAAACCTATTTACCTTATGCATTAGAAAGACTGATGCAAAAAAAAAAAAGCAGCATAAGATTTAAATACAATTCTACTGTGTATTTTCTTATACACTGAGGTCAATATAATCATACAACATTAAGATTCATCTTTCTAGTTTTTCACATATATTTTAAGAACCACTTTTCCATGACAAACCTTTCGAAGGCTTTAAGGATTTCTTAAAATTAGACCCATTCTATAATTGCCAGTTACTATAACCTACTTTCAATTTAATTATTAATTTTGCAGTCTGAGCCTGTTGGGATGTTCTTCCTGATAAATGGTGTAAGGTCTCTAAGATCTATTAGGTTTAATCTAATGAACACTAGTGAAGCACTCCTAAATGATTTTTATTTCCTTTGAGTAGAGTTTTAAAAATTAACAAATTCAAAACAATTCAATATTCAGTATTAACTAGACTTATGAGCCACTGTGAAAATTTCTTGACTGTAATTTTTTTCACTATCTACAAATACCTATCTTCTCATACAACTATTAACACTTACTTTTGCTCCCAAATTCATTAACATAAGCTTTAGTTTAGGGGTTGTTTTGTTTCTGTGGTACTGGAGACTGAACCTAGAGGCTTGCAAATACTAGGCAAGTGTTATGCTGAGCTGTATGTATTGTATGTGTGTGTGTATGTGTATATATACATATATATATATATATATATATGGAGAGAGAGAGAGAGAGAGAGAGAGAGAGAAAGAGAGAGAGAGAGAGAGAGAGAGAGAGAGAAATACCGTAGAAGCAAACTCTGAAATGAAGAGTGCAAAACCAGTCAATAGCGTCAGGGTGGGTGAAATGGTTTATGGCATGTAACACAGGTGTACACTATGAGGGAGAGGGTCTCTGTTTCTCTCCAGAGTACATGAGCGGCTAAAAGGAGTGAATGAGCTGACACAGAGAAGCAAAGTCTCTACACTGGTCCTTGAGGCCTCCTTTATTTCCCTAGGCTTAACTAGTCACAGAGAAATGAAATCCAAGAGAGGTAATTCTCTGATGGTATTATTCTGAGCCAGCAAGCTTAAGTTTGTATCTGAGGAATGTGGCTATGTCCGAGCACAGCTGTATACTGACTAAAGACCACAGTAGCTGGAGGTAGAGTCAGCATGTAGAGCTGCCCTCATCCTTATTGTTGAAACTGGCTTAGAAGATCTTGATGTGTTTGTTAGTGAGACTGGTCTGGAAGTGGTATATGTGCTTGGGCACCCCCCCACAGTGCAATTAGAGAAAAATATATCTTTGTCTCCAGGCTGAACATTCTAGGATCAACAAGCTTGTGCTCTTCTTTTTACAACATACCAAAGGCTTTGTACCACCAAGCAGGCACCTTTTGCTCTCAGCATATCACCAAGACTGTCAAAAGGACAGCAGTGCTGGTAAGCTTGATTCATGGTGCCAAACGTTCTATCCTGGATTCTGGACTTTGGTCCTTGGTGGCTACAGCCTTGTTTGGAAGCACCACTGTCTCCTTTCATTTTTATTTAAAGACAAGGTTTCACTAAATTGCCCAGGTTGCTATGGAACTCACTTGATGATCCTCTTGCCTCAACCTTCTAATAAGCTCAAGTATAGGCCTGAGTTTGCTTACTTACGATACTCTTATTCCCCAAATCACTATTTCACAGGAAGCTGAATTAGCCATTTTAAGCAAGATATGGAAAAAAAGATTAAGTCCCAGGTGTTTTCAGTCTTTGAGTTAAAAAAATGTTTTGTGTGTTTTGGGAGAGAAATTGTGGTCTTTAAAAAATATGCTGATAAGGCATGTTGACTTTCATGGTTTAAAAAAACCCAAAACACACAAATGGTCTTTCATTTATTAAATGTATTCAAAATATGGGCATCTTTAATTGAAAACCCACAGTTCTAGTAAAAAGCTAGAAAATTAGTCACATCAATGGATGGGTCTTCATTTTTCAGCCTGTCTTCTCAATTGCTCTAAGAAATTAATTAGGCTTTAAACTTATTCTTAAAAAAGCAGAACAGGGGGCTGGAGAGACGGATCAGTGGTTAAAAGCACAGACTGCTCTTACAGAGGAAAGAGTTTGAGTTCTGGTACCCACATCAGGTGGCTCACCACCAGCTCAAGGGGAACCCAATGCTTCTGACTTCCATGGACATCTGCACTTGTGTGCGGGCGCGCGCGCACACACACAGAGATATATACATGATCATAAAACAAAAAATATTCTTAAAAGGAATAAAAGCAGGAACACAGCATATACTTGGGTCCCATTTAGTTCAAACATAGATATAGAGACCCTTTTATTTTATGGTGACTCCTTTTACAATGGGAAAATGGGTACAGAACAGGAAGCTCAATTAAGACAAGGAAAGGATGTAACCAACTCTAGTTATAAGCTACAAATATAGTGTATAAATGACAGGAAGATTTAAAACATTAGCAGGAAATACCAGTGAGGAATATACCAATAACAACACTACTACAAATCTAACATTGATAAAGATCTCCTGGGGCATGATGGCACATGCCTTTAATCACAGCACTCATGAGGAAGAGGCAGCCTGGTCTACATAGTGAGTTCTGGGTCAGTCAGGGTTACATAGTGAGACCCTATCTCAAACAAAAACAAAAAAGAAAATAAAGATCCATTTTAGAATACATACAATCTCACTGAAGTTTAAATATTACAGAGAGATAAACCTTCACATTCTTATATAATCTGTAATAGTTTAAGAAACAGAAAATGGTTAGCTGAGAAAACCAGGGGCCACAAAGAAGTAAAAACTGAAGTTGCTTTTTTAACCAAAATTTTGAGATGCTAAGTAACACATCTGATACAGGCAGTCTAAGTCAATGGTACTATAATCTGTATGTACTCCAGAAGTATTACTTGAAAAGAGGTACTTACAATATTTCTTAAACATACGCAATACCTATTTGTCATTTCATCAAACTATGAAACATTTCCTCTAACACTGCCAAAATACTTTATATATGGGTCATATATATCTGCCTTTAAAAAAAAATCTGAGACAGGGTTTCTGTGTAGTACTAGATGTCCAAGAACTCCATTTGTAGACCAGGCTGGTCTTAAACTCACAGGGATCACCTGCCTCTGCCTCCCAAGTGCTGGGACTAAAGTGCCACCACTGCCTGGTGCACATGAGTTTCTGCTTTAAACATTTTCTTTCCTAATCAAGTCTTGGCCAGTGTACTGCCCTCCACCCTTCTTCACTCCCTTCTAAAGTGCCCAGGCCCACATTATCAACATTGCACACTACCAGCACCTAGATAGCCATGAGGAAGAATGGAGTTTGAAAAAAAGCTAATTCTTCCAAACGATGGCTTCAGTTTTAGGGTCCCTATTTCAGTTACTGGCCTGAAGCTACAGAAATAGAAAGGTGCTTCTCAAACTTCCAATTTACAAAGAAACAAAATAGAGACAGACACCCCTCCATTTACTATGAAATCTTCCCTTAAACACAACACTCCATTGACTAAATCTGCACCTTCTACCCTAAATTCAACACCTTAAGGTGATTTCTCAATTGTTTGCCCAAATGCCTTTATTTTGCAAAGTTAGTAGATTAAAAGTAATCAAATATAATCAGATAATTTAAACCATAGAACACAGAATTTCACTCAAGGACTCCAACTTTTAAATGCCAACAAATGTTTTACCATTCCTTCAAGTTGTTTTTGTTTTAAGCAAAAACAAAAAAAGAAAGGAATAAGAAAACACAAACCACCTCTAGATTTGACACCAAATGCTTATTGCTAGTATTTGCGGTCTCAAGGTAAATTACACCTACAAAGTAATTACACTTGTAATTCATTTCAATGTGAACCTAGACCTTTTAGAGTCCAACATAGTTTCATAGGAGAAAGATACAATCTCTCACACAACATGTTTCTGGAGAAATGACTGAGTTTGAAGAAAGTCGGTTTTACTTGGCATCTAATAAATGGCAAAAGTTATTGAAAATATGTAATGTACATTATGCACTCATGCCCAACTTGTATGAATAATACATTTTCAGAATAATGTGGTCTTGTAAAATGACATGCATTAAGAAAGAACGACAAAAACATTTCCCATACCATAACCAACAAAAGAAAATTGTTGCTGTAATTAATATAGCTTTTCTAACATTTTACAGATTGAAAAAGCAGACTTTTTTAAAAACTTTCCCATGCCACACAGCAAAAACAAAAACCAAAACAAAAAAATTTAACAACCTATTTTTGGCATATAAGGCTTAAAAACAGGTTAAATATAAGATGTCCTGCCACTCACACAAATAGCTATTACTTAACTATTCCCAGAATAAATCAAAACTTTCAAAATTTTTTAAATTTTCTAAATCCATTATTTTTATTTGTAGAAAAGACTCGACTTTGCCACCCTGTGATATGGTTTAGGTAAAATTTGGGGAACAACTTTGGGTTATCTTCCATTTTACAATATCTACTTAACCAAAGAAAAGTTGAAGTTAAAAGGTTAGAAATAGCACCCAGTTTTTGTCTTTTAAACCATGAGGTCTTTTTCTGATTTTTTTTTTTTTTTAAATTTTCGAAACAGGATTTCTCTGTAGCTTTTTTGGGGGGTTTTCTTGTTTTAACAGAATCTGTGAGATCTGATAAGCTCCAAGATAGTCGCATTTCAAAATTTCAAAAAGGTCCATCAAGGAGTCTGGCTGCAGTGTAAAAAGAAATATCTCACTGGAGTCTAATACTTAAATGTGTCCAAACTGAGTCTAAAGGTTTCCAGACTTCATTTGGAAAGACCACCAGTTTTCAGCTTTAAAATATGATAAGCATTTCAGAGCCACACCATGAGTCTTCTCATTGCCTACCTCAACTCATACCCAAGAGACAGCAAGCAGACCTTATCAAAATTAAGCCAATTAATCCTACCCAGAATCAACACATGCTGCCAAATCATAGTATGATGGAGTTGAGTAGTCAGTCTACTTTGATGCAGGAAGAGGAGGAAGCTCCCAAACTCCAGTAACTTTAAGTCTTTGAAAACAGAAAAGGATTACCAGCACCTTAAGCTGATGTTATCAACGTTACAGCAAGGAATCCTATGCAGTACAGTAATAATGACTCAGCCTCACTACGGTTAGTGCTACTGACAAAGGGAATAGCTTTCATTCAGGTGAAAGAGAAGTATGAAGTATGGGCTCTGTTCCTAAAATTCCTAGCTCATTGTTAGTATCTTATATACAAATATACTACACAAATAATATTTTCACAGCAGTTGAATATGGTTCAGAATGTTCTAAATTTCACACAAAAGGCTGTAATTTTTAAATACTGTAAAGAATGAGCTCCCCAGCAGGGGAAAAGTACTGTATATGTTACAGAATTTAGTAAGCAAAATAAGGAATATGTGGTTTTACTTTGTGAACTTGCAGCTAATCTGTATGATAGATAGCTCAAGATCACTTAAAATCATATTTAAGTAAATATTCTCTTACTATAAGAATCAATTAAGAAGTCAGGGTATTAAAAACTCATTTTTAAAATTGTCTTTCATATTTATATGCTCAATCACCAGTTAACAGTGTATTCCTTGGTAGAGCAAGCAGTTACTGAAACTACATGTAGACAATACCCGCAAAGGTAATCACTACAGCATCAGAACCTTACGGTGGGAGATACACAAACTGCTTGTCATCAAGGTTTTGGTAAGGAATAAATGGGTTGCCACAGTTTATCACCTCCCTTTACTCATCAAAACAGGAAACTTCATTTCTTCAAACCTACTGTATGGAGGCTAGGTTGATGGCTCTAGAGTGTGATCAGTTTCCTATCTATCAAATGGAGATTAAAAATACCTAATTCATAAGGTTCTTACAAAGAATAAGTTAAATGAACCAAGAAAAGATTAGAGGTGCAAGTCTGACAGTTAAGTGCTTAATAAATATTAAACATCATTGCTGGAAAATGTAAATCTATTCTAACAGTTAACAGAGGCAGTTTAATTTACTCTATAAAAATGCAAAGATAACATACCAAGTCCATAATCATGCACATATTCAGTAAGCTCCTTTCTAATATTTAGATGAGAACTATGAAAGTTAAACTTGAGGGAAAAGGCTCAAGTTTATTGCATCACTAAATACATCACCTACCAGACTCAATTAAAAAGCAAATACTTTTATTATTAAATTCTTACCTTCCTTCAGAGAGCTTAAATCCACTTCTGAAATCCACACCTACCGCATTCTTTGCCCCCTTTCCAAAGAAGCACATCTATATAAGATGGCTTTCTAAATTACAGAGGTCTCATCTCCCTCTTTTAAAAGCCTGATAAGATGGACAAACACACCCAAGAAACAAACCAACCCCCGGCAATTCTCAGCACCTAGCCTTGTACAACACCCTTGCCCAGTCACCTCTGAGAAATTTCCCCACCCCCAGATAAAATTAAGTCCTTTATGTTCCCAAAGCATTTTGGGTACACATAATGCTCAAGAACTTACCTTGTAATTAACTAATTATGACTCCCCCAATAGGATGAATTGAGAGTAAGACATAGATATGGTCACAGTCTCAATTCTAGCACTAAGCACAGTATATATTAGGTGCTCAAGAAAAGCTAAGCTTTACTTAAGATTCTCTCCGGACTCAATCTCTTTTTGGATGGCTGCTCTCAGTTAGGCAGGCCAATACCCAGAAAACC
Organism: Microtus oregoni; assembly: GCF_018167655.1. Lineage (NCBI taxonomy): Eukaryota > Metazoa > Chordata > Mammalia > Rodentia > Cricetidae > Microtus > Microtus oregoni. The sequence goes on from NW_024543079.1 coordinate 9,250,987, forward strand.
TACTTCTTAAACGGCTTCTCCCACTAAAGTTCCCCAGAACCCAAACGCTATTAGACATGATTATGTACCAAATCAGAGGGAATTTCCAGCATACTACAATGGGATTGTTGGAAAGCCTATAAATATGAGCTTCTTACTGGGGTAGTGGGAGGGAGACACCCACCAACACATTCTTCACAGGGTAGTTTTAGTGGAAATATCTAAAACAAATGACTGGAAAGGGCTCAAAAAATGATGTGGGAAAAGCTAGCTAACCCTTAATTCCTGAAATACAGCAGCGTTGGAGAAGAATGAACAGGAAAACAGGAGTAGGGGCTGGCCACTCTTTGTTTCAATAAATAAAATCTTTTCAAACTCTCTATAGTCCCTAAAGAAAAGACCAGCACACCAGGTCCAGATGAACAGCACAACCTTTCCTCAAGACAAGTCACTAAACTGTGTCTCTTTTAAAAACAAAACAAAACAAAAAAACCCAACTGCCTTGGGAAGCCTAACCACAAAGTTCTAGTCACGAACACTTTTAATTTTATAAGGAAAATCAATATGCTCAAGTCCAACACTCACACTAGGTGACACACAGATAACGTGAAAACTTTCTAAAGGGAGGTATCTTTGCAAAGAACACAACTTGGGAAAACAATCCCAAAATACAAAGAACTCCACAAAAGGTTGACTTTAGTTTTTTGAGCCATAACTGCTATCATAAACATCTCACCACGAAAAAACACAAAACCCCACAGCTGCCTACGGGAATCTTTCATTCTGGAAGCAGAAAAAAAGCAAGCAAACGTGAAGCAGAAAGCGAATAACTTCCAAAATAAAGTTCTATTTAGGAAAAAAAAGATAATTTAGTCTCCAAGCCTTGCCTCTCGGGTGAGGTCTGTGATTTGTGTGGCTCTGCTCTGCAAAAATCTCTTTCTGGCCGGCTCAAAGAAGGAGCCGAGGGAGGGAGAGAAAGACACAGGCACTGAAAGGAGAGGAGAGAGAAAAAGAAAATGGCGCAGAGACTAAGTCCCGACCGTCGACAAGGCGACTTTCCCGGGAAGAATCCCGGCGGAGCAAAACCGCCCGAGACCCAGCGACGAGCGACGCGGGGTCTCCGTTACCCCCTCTAGGGAAGGCCGTGATCTGGGGGTGCTGGGACCCCGGGAAAGGGGGTCTAGAGGAGGCCCGATGGGAACAATGGGGCCGGTGAGCGAGGAGCCGGGACTTAGTCTCTGGGACGCCATGTCTGTCCTCTGCCCGGCTCCGGCCCGGCGCGGGGGAGACGGCCGGCGGCGTGTGGGGACACTCGGGTGGGGCGGGGGGCACACTCACCATTCAATCGGAAATCCGCTTCAATCTGAGAAAAGAAAAAGGACGGAAGATGAAACAACCGGCACATGAAGCCCCGAGGCGGCGGGCGAGAGCGCGCGGCCGGGGGCCGGGGGCCGGGCCCACCCGGCGCCCCGGGACCCGGAGCCCCGCGAACGGCCCTCCCCGGGGCTGCCATCCCCAAACCCCCCAAACTCCAACTTGACGGCTCCGCCCGGGGCCCGGCCACCCGAGTGGCTCCAGTCGGCCGCCCTTCACCGCGGACTCGGGCCTGTCAAGGCGGCACGGCCGGGGCCGGGGCTGAGCCGGGAGGCCGGCGGCGAGGCGGGGGCCCGCGGCTCGCACCTGGGAGTCGTTGTGCAGATGGTCCCCGCTCATGTCGGCCGGCGGGCGGACACTGAGGGCTCAGAGGCAGCGCGGGGGAAGAGACGCGGACGGTAGGGGCGGCCTGAGCAGGCGGACGGAGTTTCCCGAGAGGACGAGCAGACGGCGACAGCAGCCGCGGGCCCGAGACTCCCGGGGCAGCTGAGGAGGCGGCGACAGCGGCAGCGACGCTGACAGACTGCCGTGCGGGCGGGCGGGCGAGCGAGAACAGACCCCCAGCAGTTGTGTAACAGCCTAAGTTCGCATTTCCCCTCGGTGCGCCTGCGCGGCCGCTTTTAAATGGGACGTCAACGACGTCAGAGCTCGTGGAAAGGAGCTGAGGGTTGCGGCGGGTCTCTTCGAGGTCTGCGAGGCAGAGCCGGTTTTTGCCTGGCAAGTTCCGCCCCTCGTTTGCATACGGGATTGACCCCGCCCACCCTCTGCCTAGCTGCCGGCTCGCGTTCTCGGAGGCGGGACGCTGGCTCTGGGCAGTGCGCACGCGCAGCGCTGACACCGCCTCTGGACCGGCGCGGCCACGTGGTAGGCCTTTAAAGGCCGCGGCGGGACCCAGCTGGGCCAGGCAGGGACCGAGCCTCCAGCTTCCGCATCTCTAGAGCTGGACAAGTTCGATCTGCGCATACTTTGGCCGCCCGGGTTTTAATTTACCACCATCCCTAAGGTGTTGGGTGGAGTCACTTCCCAGCCTTTGTCCAGACCCCAGACTTCTGGGTTACTTCACACCCATTTTTTAAAATTAATTTTTCAGTCAAGTTTAGCTCCAGTTTACAGATTCATACATTAAGCCCTTTGTCACAAGAGCTCAACTGCATTCGTTCATTCTACAAATATTTATTTGAGCATCTACTGTTAGCCAGGAATTCCGCTGATGTGAGGTCCAGGGTTGTACTGCGAACAGGCCATTGGGAAAGAGGTAAGGAAAGAACTTTCATTTAGGGAGCACATACTGTAAAGCCTGCCTGAATCCTCAGGGCTCTAGCTGTGGACAACCTCCCCCTATAGAGCTGTCTTAGGGATAAGTGACTTTGAATCACAAGTAACAAGTAACTTAGGTGCCTCCCGAGCCCATCCCTGGCTGAACTCATCTGCACCCTGGCTCAATCCCCAGTACTGAAAAATATAAATAAATTTGGAATATGTGCATAAGCGCATTGAGTGGTCAACACTAGCGGTTCTTATGAATGCTTCCAAACTTAACCCGATTATCACCTAGAAGTCACACACACACACACACACACACACACACACACGCCTTTTCCACTCGCAGATCATTTATACCTCTCATAAAGTAATGTCACAATCGTTAAGTTACTTATAAGGGAGCTAGTGACTTCTAGTCTGTCTTCTCTATGGAATCCAAGGTCAGGGTGAGCTTGTCTGTCTTGTTCAGCTCTTAGTCCCCAGGACCCAGCAACAGGTCCTTGGACAGAAGGGGTCCTAGGCACTAAGTGCTTACAAGCAGATAATGCAGTGACTAAGCCCACACTGGGAAGATTTTGAATTCTGCTTTCTTATTAGCTTTGTGACCTTGGACAAGTTGTGTAGCCTCTCTGAGTCCCAGTTTCTTCATCTGAACAATAGTGATAATTGTGTTTAATAGACTGTAGCAAACAAAAAGACCTTATTTGAGGGCATGTAGATAATTTGTATCATCCAGTCTTTATTGAAACTCAGGTCTGCCTGATTCCAGTGCTCTTTCTCTGCAGCCATATTGCCAGAGCCAGTTTGCCTGGCTTAGTGTCTGTCCTCATAGCATGCCCCTGTGGAAAGCAATCCCAGGCCAGCAGGGGAGACGTCTGGCTACCCCGTTTACTGCAGTTATGCCGAGACATTGCAACCTGCAACAAGAGTGGTCCCATCTTCCTCTGCTTTAGCTTCTAGCCCCTGGTGACTTGGGAGAATCTTCATTTGCTTTCTAGGTCCCTCCCAGAAAAACCAGGTATACCTGGAGACAATACAGGCCCCAGAATGATGTATCACGGATGGCACACTAGCTACTCATCATCTGGTCATACACTAAATGTCTCTGCCTCTATGTTTGGCAAGCAGTGTTCACATGGCCACCCTCTGTCTTCCTCACAAGGTCATAGTGCTTGAGAGGACTTTCGGTCTGCACAGACTACACAGACCAGTGTTTATATTTTAACTGATGTGCATCTGTTTTAATATGTGTAAAGAAGAAAAAACAACTACCACATGAAACACATGGTAATAACTGTTTGGGTTAAAGATTAAAAAAAAAGTTAGGTGATTAATTTTAAATAGAAAATATCCAAATTAAAGGTTGGCCCACACCTTTAATTAACTCACTACTCAGCAGGCAGAGACAAGGGGATCTTTGTGAGTTTGAGGCCAGCCTAGCATGGTGAGTTTCAGGCCAACCCAGGCTACTACATACTGAGACTGTCTATTAAAAAAATAAATCCAGGAATAGTACAAACAGGGAATATAAGACATACTCCAGGAAGGTCAAAGGCAGATATATATGAGGTTTGGGAATACTACTTTGACTCAAGACTGTTCACTAATGGACCATCTCAGCCTCCGTAAAAATAAGTAGTAGATGAGAGCTGATGGTATAGGCCTGTCTCCAAAGCATGACTCATGAAAGGCGGATGATTTATAGCTGGTACAGCAATAGGAGCACTCCACACACAAATGCATACATTATGATTTTGACAGATCTTTTCCCAGAGTTCTACTTCAATATGTCGACACCTAGATGATTCTTAAAAGATGGCAGAGGTGTGTGGTGTCTCTAAAATAACTTTCTTTTTAATTTATTTTTCATGGGCATTGATGTTTTGCCTACATGTATGTCTATATGATGGGTACCAGATCCCCTGGAACTGGAGTTACAGACAGTTGTGAGCTGCCATGTGAGTGGTGGGAATTGAACCTGTGTCCTCTGGAAGAGCAGCCAAACTACTGAGCCATCTCTCCAGCCCCTGACTCGTGAGACAGGACATCTTTTTTTTTCTTTGTTTGTTTGTTTTTTTTTTGTTTTTTCGAAACTGTCTGTAGACCATGCTGCCCTCAAACTCAGAGATTTGCCTGCCTCTGCCTTCTGAGTGTTGGGATTAAAGGTCCGTGCCACCACTGCCCCTTCGAAATATCTTTAAACCTAAGAAACACCCGCCCCCCGCCACTTCTGACTGCTGCTTGAGACTTGGGCTCCTCACCAGATCTGGGAGACTGCTCAGGGTTCATTCTATGTCTGTTTGTTTTTTGGATTTTTTGTTTGTTTGTTTTTGTTTTGTTTTGTTCGAGACAAGGTTTCTCTGTGAAACAGTACTGCCTGTCTTGGAACTCACTCTGTAGACCAGTCTGGCCTCAAACTCACAGAGATCCATCTGCCTCTGCCTCCTGAATGCTGGGATTAAAGGTGTGTGCCACCACCACCCTACTATGGATTGGTTTTATTAAACCTGATCCAACGTTTGCCTTCCAGAATTAAACACTTGTGATGACGCCTGAACAACTTCTGCTTTCCTAGACTCACAAGGTTCTGGAGGGACAATATACACAGCCACAAATGTGCTGTGGTTCCTCTTTGACAGTTGTCATGCCATGTGTGGCCTAAACTGAGCCACTCCGTTTAAATCCCTTGAGGCTTTAGAAGGAAGCCTCTTCTATATAGTATGTAAGTTAAGGAACAGCACTTTCTGTCAAGGTCAGAGGGAGCTGGCAGAGGTTGAGGGCAGAGTGTAGTGGCATATTATTTGTATTTTGATAAATAAATCTTGCCTGAAGACCAGAAGCAAAGCTTAAGCCACTGGAAGTCTGGCAGTGGTGACACCTTTAATCTCAGGATTTGGGAGACAGAGTCAGATGAATCTCTGTGAGTTCAAGACCACCCTGGGCTACACAAGATCAATGCAGAAATAAATCCAGGTGGTGGTGGCCTACACCTTTAATCCCAGTACTAGGGAGTCATACACCCTTAATCCCAGCCCTAGAGGTAGTATAAAATGAGAAGAGAGGCTATCTGTTTTAGTCTGTGGTCGCCCAGCCTTGGTAGAGGTAAAACTTCTCTAGCGACTTTTCTGGTTTTCGGGTTGAACCCCAATTTCTGTCTCTGGGTTTTATGATTTGTGCTACAGGAGAGGCCTGGGGAGTGCTAAGAGGCAGAGAGAAGACCCTGATGAAGTTCAGGGATGTGGATTGTGCCTCACTGTGCTGTGTGATCATTGTTCCTTTTGCTTGCGTAAGCTGTGATCATATGACTCATATTCAACCGCAGTCTGCTCAATCAGGGAACTCTCAAGGCCTCCACTGTGCTTTTAAACTCCACTGGGAACTTCATGTTACAGGACTCAGATACCCCTCCTGACATCTTTTTTTTTTTTATTTTTTTATTTTTTTTTATTTTCGAGACAGGGTTTCTCTGTAGCTTTTGGTTCCTGTCCTGGAACTAGCTCTTGTAGACCAGGCTGGCCTCGAACTCACAGAGATCCGCCTGCCTCTGCCTCCCGAGTGCTGGGATTAAAGGCGTGCGCCACCACTGCCCGGCTCCCTCCTGACATCTTTAAAAATTTGTTGTTATATATTTTTTTGGAAGGGAGGGTTGTTGTTTTTTAACTTTTTGAGATAGGGTCTCATGCAGCCCAGACTGGTCTTGAACTCACTGTATAGCTGAGGCTAGCCTTGAACTCCTGATCCTCTGTCCTGAACCTCCCAAGTTCTAGCCTTACTACTGACATGCACCACCACATTTAGCCTTCCTGACATTGTGATACCAAGATGCTCGTGTAGCCTTGACTGGGCCTCTGGCTGCAGTGCATTCCAACAGTTTCCCCTTGTCATAATGCCTTGCCTAGAGGTCCACTGCCCTGTCAAGACTTGGACACTCTTAAAATAGAGCCTGTTCCATGATTCATGGGAAACTTTCATGCTGTTGATCCCAGTAGCTACAAGAAATGCCCTGCTGTCTGCTTGTACTACAACAGCTGCTCACCAAAGGTTGAAAATTAGCTAATTACAAAGAAAGGCCAGTGAAAAAGACCAAGCCTTTAATTGCACAGTGAGCCTAGTTCATGTAGCTAAGATGTAGGAGCCTGCCATGTGGCTCAGGGGTAGGGTAGGGCTTGTGCATTTCCATTATCTTTCAACATCCTCTTCCCTCAACCTCCCAGAACACTGAGGTTACAGGCCCAAGCCCTCTGTTGTCTTCCTTCCACAAGACATCCCTGCTATGATAAGAATATTTATCATAGACAGGGTGGTGGTAATTTTTGCCTGTAATCCCAGCACTCAGGAGGAGTTTGAAGTCAGCCCGGTCTACAAAACGAGATCCAGGACAGCCAGAACTGTTACACAGAGAAACCCTGTCTCGGGATATATATATATATATATATATATATATATATATATATATATATATATATATTTGTTTAATCACTATTCCCTAAGGATTTGGAGTATTGTTCATACTATGAGGTAGTCAGGACCTACGCTAAGCCATGTACAGATACAAACAAGACCTAATCTTCATTTTTAGAAATATTTCTAATCTAACAATGAGAAATTCACACATTCCTCAACTGTTATCCTAAGGATTGTCAGCGTAAATAGCTGTAATCACAGCAGAGGAGAAAGTCTTAGCCTTAGCTGTCAGACAGAATGAAGCTGGGAAGGTGGGAGGGCCCTTCCCATCCCAGTGGAGCTACAGCAAGATGAGCTTAAGTTTAAATGAGGTGTGAAAACCATGAGTCCAGGAGTGGACAGTTCAGTGAAGCTGACAAGAGAGACAGGGAGATTAGCTAGGAGACCTCCTGGGGTCGTTACACTAACCACAGCAGGTATTTCGGAATGAGCATAGAGATGCGGAGTAGAAAGGAGACAGGATTTTTGACCCGTCTAGAGTGGAGCTCACAGGGCAAGTGTGGCAGCCAATTTTGCTGACTCTCCTACGTGTGCTGCCAGGTGGGTCATCCTGCTGCTGTTTGGGTCTGACTGCTTTCAGCTAGAGAAGCAGCAGGGAGTGGGAGGTAGAGAAGCAAGCACGGGAATTCCAGAAAACACCCAAAGATTCTGGGAGCCAGAGAAACCCCAAGTTGACTCAGCATGACTCCTTTGGGGGGGGGGGAGAAACAGAAGTAGCAGGTAGCAGCCTCGCTTAACAACCAAATGGTGACAGCGTCAGGTTTTGAAAACATCATAAACATCATCCCCGCCCCCGAGCCGCTACAGACCCTCTAAGTCCTCTATCACCCCCTCCTCTGACCCTGTCCAGAGCCCAGTGGTTGCAAGGGACATCTCTTCCTACAGGAGATCCTGTAGCTTCACTTGTCCCCTTCTTCCTGATACCCTCTTTGACCTTGTAATTGTTAAAAACAATTTTTCAGAAACCTGGCATGATGGCGCATGCCTTTAATCCCAGCATTTGGGAGGCAGAGGCAGACAGTTCTCTGTCAGTTCAAGGTCACCCTGGTTTATGTTCTGAGTGCCAAGCCAGCCCATGGCTACAAAGTGAGACCCTATCTTGACAAAAACAGCAAATAAAAGCAATAAATACCTCCCATTGATTGATTACTTACTCTGAGATCTTTCCTGTGCCAAGTGCTTCTGAGAGTTTGTCTTAAATTCTTGTAGCAACTAGGAGTAGTTACTAGTGCTTTCTTTATTGTATCGGCAAGAACTGTCAAGTGTGTTAAGCTGCCCAGTAAGCCCAGCCTCTGAATACCTAGGCTGCTTTCCCAAGTTGTCGTGAGGTCACTGTTCCCCTCACCTTTACGGGAGAGATAAGTGGGAGGCAGGTACAGGCTCTGCTGTTCTAAGTGTGCCACTGGGTCCAGCTGTTGTGTGGATTCTGGGGACACACATTCCAATCCTCATGCTTATGAGGTGCTCTTTCTATTATCAGCAGTAGTCTCTTCTCCTTATGCATTCCCCTGTAGTAGCTCTAGAGCCCCAACGTTGACTTCCACAGGTAGCCTCTCAAATGCATGTTTCTAATCTTGACTCCTTTTGAAATATTTACTCTATAATCCCACAGCCCTCACGAGTGCAGCCTTCTGACTGAACTTCTTGTCTTTTTTACTGTTGGCCCTGTCCAGGTCTCAGCCTCAGATCCTTAGTCCTGTTCTTCATACCCAATATGTAGCTATTACCTCTGTGGAATCTACCAAGACATTTTTCTGAAATTCTCTGTCTTCCCCTCCCTGATTTTTATTATATCCTACACCTTCCCAAAACTTGCTTTCTCCCTTCCTCCCTCCCTCCACCCTCTCTTTTTCTCTTTCTCCTCTTCTCAGACAAACACCAACAAGCAAAAACCAATGAGCCAAGTACTACACCTAGAACAAAGAATTAAGCTGTGAACTAGAATGACCAGGTGCCTGTTCTGAAGGAGCACAGATGTAGTAGATAAGACAGACAGGGGAACAAGTGTTTGTTATGCTGTGGGGGGAAATGCTGTATGTTGTGAAGCCCTTCAGAGGAGCCCAGATCCAAAAGTGACATTTGCGCTCAGGAGGAAGATACAGGAGTTAGCAGGTTAAAAGTTGGTGTGTGAGGGAAATGACTAGAGACTAAGAGCTGGGAAAGACTTGGAAACTCAGGTGCTTTGGGGAGCTCCTGGTATTCAGTGTGGCTGGGAGTGGATTATCCAGATGGACGGTGAGAGATGAGACCTAGAGTTTGGGTAGGATTAGAGCGTTCCACAGGACTTGCTGTAAAACAGCAAGTGGGTTCAATTTAATCCTTGATATTTATTTATTTAATTTGGCTTTTCAAGACAAGGTTTCTGTGTACAGCCCTGGCTATCCCGGATTCAGAGATCTCCCCATCTCCCCCCCCCCCCCCCCCCCGCAGCCTCCTGAGTGCTGGGATTAAAGGCACATGTTGCCATTACCTGGTTTAATGTTGGGCTTTTGGAATATGATTGGGATTAGATAAAATTAAGATTAGAGTGTGCCCCCTTGTTTAAATCCTTGTAGCTTTATAAAGAGGAGAGCACACACTCACACACATACATATATACCTCTTGCCATTTACTGCCTTGAACAACCTCTGGACTCTACCAGCAAGGCCATAACCAGCCTCCTGCTCTTGGGCTTACAGAACTGAAGGCCAGAGAAGCACACACACACACACACCTCTCAACTTTTGTTGTTTATTTTTTTGAGACAGGGTTTCTCTGTATATCTCTGGCTGTACTGGAACTTGCTCCAAAGACCAAACTGGCCTTGAACTCAAGAGAACAGCCTGCCTCTGCCTCCTGAGAGCTGAGATACTGGGATTAAAGGCATGGGCCACCACTGCTCTGCTCAGCAAAGCCTCTCTTTTTAAGATTCCTCAGTCTGTAGTATTTCATTATTGGCACAGAAAAGTAGACGGATACAAGGCTGAATCAGTGAGAAAGGCCTAACTCATGTTGGATTTCTTTTTTTAAAAAAAATATTTATTATGTATACAATATTCTGTCTGTGTGTATGCCTGCAGACCAGAAGAGGGCACCAGACCCCATTACAGATGGTTGTGAGCCACCATGTGGTTGTTGGGAATTGAACTCAGGACCTTTGGAAGAGCAGGCAATGCTCTTAACCTCTGAGCCATCTCTCCAGCCCAGATTTCTTGAATTGGGTTCAGGAAAAAGCAACAGGAAGTCACTATGAGCCACCAGCAATAGAGAAACATAATCAATATGCATTATAGGTAATATTACCTTTTGAATAAAAAGTAGATTTGAAGAAGACCTTAGGAAGGTGGTTGTTTCATGTAAGCAAAAATAATAATGTTGGCCTGAGGAGATGGCTCAGGTAATAAAGTGTTTGCAAAACAAGCACAAGAACCTGAGTTGGATCCTGTATAAAAAATAAACTGAGAGTGGAAACACATGCCTGTAATCCCAGCTCCAGGGAAGTAGACCCAGGATGATCCCTAGGACTGGATGCCCAGCCCATTTAGTGAAGCTCCAGGTTCAGTGAAAGACCCTGTCTCAAAACCAAACCCAACCTACAAACAAAACAAAAAGAAACATGAGAGTGATTGAGTAAGACACCTGACATGACTCTCGCCTTCATACACACGTGTACACACAAACCCTCCTCCCCATACACAATGATGTCGATGGTCCTGGTCAGCCAAACAGTCATGAGGATGGAGAGAAACTGGCAGTGGAGGGTGATATTCATAGCTTAGGGTTGATGTCAGTGATTGATTATATATGTCTGGGAAAGCAATGGGGGAGAAGTGAAAAATGGGGTTAGAGGTACAGTTCACAAGAACCAGGAATTCTGGGAGTTGACCTATATCTTAGTTAGGGCTGCTATTACTGTAACATAACACCATGACCAAAAGCAACTTAGGGAGGAAAAGTTTTATTTGGCTTATGCTTCTATATCATTGTTTATCCTTGAAGGAAGTCAGGACAGGAACTCAAATAGAGCAGGAACCTGGAGGCAGGAGCCAATGCAGAGATCATGGAAGAGTGCTTCCTGTTTCTTGCTCAACCTGCTGTCTTATAGAACCTAGGACCACTAGCCTAGGGGTGTCCCACCCACAATGGGCTATGCCCTCCCACATCCATCACTAATTGAGAAAATACAAACCAGGGGCTGGAGAGATGGCTCAGAGGTTAAGAGCATCATTGCCTGCTCTTCCAAAGGTCCTGAGTTCAATTCCCAGCAACCACATGGTGGCTCACAACCATCTGTAATGAGGTCTTGTGCTCTCTTCTGGCCTGCAGGCATACACACAGACAGAATATTGTATACATAATAAATAAATGTATTTAAAAAAAAAGAAAGAAAGAAAATACAAACCAGGAAGGTGTCTTTAATCCCAACACACTCAGGAGGCAGAGGTGGGTGGAGTTCTAGGAATTTGAGGTCAGCCTGGTCTACAAAGTGAGTTTCCAGGACAACAAAGGGCTACTCAGAGAAACCCTGTCTCAAAAAAAAAAAAAAAAAAGAAAGCAAGAGAAAGGGAAAAAAAAGAAAATGCTGTACAGACTCGCCTATAGCCCCATCTTATAGTGACATTTTCACAATGGAAGTTCTTTCGTTTTAGATGGCTACAGCTTATGTCAAGTTGACATAAAGCTAGCAAGAACAACTTGGTTTGAGAAAAAGATGATGAATTCAGCTCTGCCCATGGAAAGCATAAAGTGATTGTGTTTCAGCTGAGTCAGGATGTCTGTCTTGTAGGCAGTAGGACACATACATAGCTTTGGAGCTCAGGAGAGATACTGGAAGTTAACAGCACTGAAGTAATACCTGAAGTAATTCAAATAGATGAGGTCATTGGGAGGGCCTGGAAGCACAGCCTTATTTTCGGGATGGGCCTGGGTTGGTAAGTGAGTAGAAGATCAGGAAATGGAGGCAGCGAGTTTAGACAAGTAGTTCAGAAGGTTTCAGTATAAACAAGGGGGAATGTAATACGCGACTGGAGTAGCCTGGGGCCAAGACGTGTGCATGCGCGCGTGTGTGTGCCTGTGTGTGTGTGTGTGTGTGTGTGTGTGTGTGTGTGTTGCTGCTTCTGGACAGCACACATCTGGTAAGAAAGAGGGTCTGCTGATTTCTAGCTATTGGATCATCCCAACCTCCTTGAAAAAGCGCTAGTGTAGTTTGTAGTCAGTCAGAGGAGATATCCCTTTGAAGGAGGCAGCATTCTTTGCCTCTAAAGAGCCACAAGCTGCTTCCAGCATCACTCTCATGGCTCTGGGCCCCTACCCCCAGGGAAATTTCTTGAAGATAGACTCAGGGGACTAGTTTTTCAGGATGGCTTATCTTTCAGGGTCCCAGAGATATTTTCCTCCCAAAGTACCTGCAGGAGACATCTCTAATTTTTCAGGACTTTGCTTTGGGCACCAGCAGTGGGCTCTGGCAGTGAATGTGGAGAAGCCAGGAAGACAGACGTTCCTCGTCAGCTTCTGCAGTGCAGTTAAATTACTCTGTCATATCTCCATGTCTGTTTGATGTCAGGCCCTGCTAGTACTACTGCGGGTCGAAGTTCACTGCAGCAGCCTCCCTCTACCTGGAGGGAGAGGAGATAGATGGAGTAACGTATCAATTACAACGTGGACGTCTGGAACCTTGTAAGAGAGCCCCCAGGACAGGGAATCCAGCCTTACATACCTGATAGAAAAAAGACAATGCTGTGGTCTCCACATCCCCTCAGTGATGCTGAGTAACCCCAAACACAACTCCTCTGCTTTTTTTTTTTTAAAAAAAATGGCAATACAATTTATTTGAAATTTATTTTTCTTATGCATTTGTGTTCAGAACCAGGAAGCATAACAGTAGGACTACATTTGCACAAATCTCTGGAGAATGTCTTTATAGCCCTGATTGTCCTGGAAGTTGCTTCTGTAGACCAGGCTGAACTACCAATAAACTTCTAATGTGTCAAGCAGAACAGAAACATAGCCAGGGTCTTTATTATCACTCTTCCTTCAGAAATGCAGTTTTTCACCTGTCCATCCATCAGCTCATTCAAACTTCAGTCACCAGCCCCTGTGAACCTTCTCTGGGCTACATGATAGCTCAGCTAATTCCTATCCAATCTCACTACAAGCTGTTTTGGTTCTCTAAGCCTTCTGTTTCCTTTGCTGCTTTCTTTACCCCAACGGCATGTCCTGGGTTCACAGACTTCCATTCATGCATGAGTGTGGGCCTCTTGTCTCATCTGCTTCCTTTTTTTAGGCTAAGTAGTTTAAAAATGTGTATATGCACATGTACCGTCAAGTCCTCTGAGAAGCTCGTATGTTATGGGCCTTCTTCCTCCCAGAACATGGTATGCTCAAACATAGCACTTTACATAAACATACATGTCTTCCTGGAGTCAGAGCTTGAGCTGAGGTAGGCCATCTGGAGAGTCAACAACAACCAAAAATCTAAAGAGGGGGGAAGCGAGAGAGACACCCCCAGAGAAGGGGCTCTGACTCCAGGAAGAAGCCAGAAGTTTCTTCTTCTCATCATCAACACTTACTTATTTACAGCAAACTACAAAATTTATACAATATTTTGTTTTTGAGATGGGTTTCTCGCTCTGTCACTCAAACTGGCTGTGAACTTCTGGACTCAAGCAATCCTCCTGTCTCAGCCTCCTGAGTAGCTCTGCACCTGGCTGTGCTCAGCTGTACATATTGTATGCATCAGTTGGCTTCATCCTCTCAATGACCCCAAGAGGAAGGAACTATTACAGTCCCAATCTTCCAGATGAGAGAACTGCTGAGCTGCATGCTTTGTCAGTGCCTCATGGTTCCAAGTCAAGTTTCTTCTGTGGAAAGGTTGGAGCTTATTAACTGCTGGTTTTTTTGACCTCTCAATTCTACCACCTGAAACCCACCTTCTCCCTACCCTGGACCTGTACCGCTCTCACCCTGTGATGTATTGCTCGTTATTCTTAACCACTGTTGTCTTTGATTACCCCCATCTCTGCCTGCAATCTACCGTCTTTACTACCCCCACTGCTCTACTGCCCTCTCTACCCCAGCCACACTTCAGCTGACCGCAGGTGGCTTCTTTGCTTGAGCACATGTAGGCTGTAGCAGGGTTTCATTTCCCCTTCCATTCTCAGCCCAGCTTTGCTTGCCTCTGTGATCCTTGCTGGCCCTAAATGGAGCACAGCAGTCCTTTTCACAGTGGGCCTGGACATTTCTGGTTCCCAAGACACAACTGAAATCTAAGAAGAAGGAAGAAGACAGCTAGCTGAGTGTCTTACCCTATGCTAAGGCATGGGGACACACACCCAATTCAGAAAGGCCTGGGCTTGCAGGTACATCCACGTACAATTCCTATGGGCTCCTGGATGCGATAACGTAACTGTTTTAATTCCTTCTCTCTGGATTTTGATGGTTATGGACCTTTGTGCAGCACAACTAACCTTTAACTGCACTTTAGCCAAAAACATACTGTTTAGACTCTATACGGAAAAACACCTGGCTAGTGGTTAACCCTCTTCCTCCCCAGCTCAAATCTCAGACTAGCCTGTTAAGTTCTTCTTTAGCATGTTGGGTTTATCAGTCACACGATTTTTCTCTTAGTTGTATAATGCAGTTCATCAGCATAAAAGTAATTTATGAAAGTCTATCAATATGTAATATTAAAAACTTCACATAAAAATGGGCTCAGGAGGGAATGGAGAGATGGCTCAGTGGTTAAAAGCACTGACTGCTGTTCCAGAGGGTTCAATTCCCAGAGCCCACATGGCAGCCCACAACTGTCTGTAGTTACAGGTCCAGGAGACCCTATAACTATGGCAAAACACCTGTGTACATGAGAATAAAAAATAAAAATAAAAAAATGGGCTCAGGATGGGAAATGACTTGGTGACATTAACTCAATCTCTGCTACTCACACAAAAAGCCAGATTTGAGAGCTGGCATTGTGGCACATACCTTTAATCCCAGCACTTGGAAGAGGCAAGAGATCTCTATGATTTTAAGGCCAGCCTTAAAATTATATATTGTGAATTTCAGAACAGCCAGGGCTACATAGTGAGACCGTATGAAGGAAAAAGTAGAAAAGAGAGTTGTGATTGATCCACGTCTGGTAACACCAGCGCTCGGATGGCAAACACTCAGATAGCAAGCTGGATAATTAAACAACTTTCATGCCAGTGTGCAGTCCAGTGTCAATAACCAGAGAGACCCTGCATTAACAATAAGGTGGAAGGTAAGAACTAACATCCCGAGAAGCTGTCCTCTGACCTCTTCATGGGTGCTGGGGCACACATGTACCTACCTACATACATACATACAGAGAGAAATAAAAATGGACAGCTTGATAAGTTTGAAAAACTGAACACACCTTTATGACCTACATAATAAAAAAGTTAAACATTGCCAATGCCTTGAGCCCTCCCCTGCTTCCTCCTTACCACAAAATCCCAAAGGTGACCACTATTCTGATGACTTTCCCAGCAGAGATGGGGCTTGCCTGCTTTTGTCCACCAGTGCAATTTCAAAAGAAACATCTTCCTGACCACCACCCAGACACATGGTGGTCTAGAGAGATCACAACTGATCTCAGTTGTCAGTGACCAGATGACTGTATAATGAATCAAGAGTCCTCTGAGCTGAACCAACAGTCTGGAGCCTCGGAGGAACTTGGGCCACAAACTGATCTCCTCTGGAGCCTCCAGAGTATTAGTGTGTTCTTGTGTTTTAAAGACAGGATCTCTACATAATCCTGGCTGTCCTGGAACTCACTCTGTAGGCCAGGCCAACATCACAGTGACAAAAATCCACCTGTCTCTGTCTGGAATTAAAGGTGTGCACCACCACTCCCATCACTTAGTGTGTTCTTAAGAAAGGGCCCAAGGCCTTTAATCCCAGCACTTGGGAGGCAGAGTCAGGCGGATCTCTGTGAGTTTGAGACCAGCCTGGTCTACAGGAACTAGTTCCAGGACAGGCTCCAAAACCACAGAGAAACCCTGTCTCGAAAAAAAAAAAAAAAAAAAAAAAGAGAGAGAGAGAGAGAGAAGGCCCAAGGCATTTCTTATCACTTCCTCTGTTGTTCAAACTCTTTTCCCACTACTGCTTTTTCCCCACCTAAGGTTTCTAAAAAGGGAAACTAGAGACTCTGGGAGGAGCTTCCAATCCACCCGAAGGGCACTGGAGCTTTGACTGCCCTTGGTTGGAAAAACCATCATCTCACAAGATCACCTGCTGAATTGGCTAGACCACTCAAGTAACTTAGTTTTAGGTGGTTTTATTTTTATTTTATATGTATTGGGTGATTTGCCATATGTCCTTGTATCACATACAGGTATGGTGCCCAAAGAGCTAGAAAGGGCCTTGGATTCCTTGGAACTAGAGTTACAGATGGCTGTGAGCTGGCACGTGGGTGCTGGAAATAGATCCTAGGTCTCCTGGAAGATCAGCAAGAGCTCTTACTTGCGGAGCCATCTCCCTAGCCCTAGTTTGTGTGTATATGTTGTATGTGTAATACATGTTTGTGTATGTATATGTGTGTGTATGGAGGCCAGAGGTCAGCAAGCATCAGGTGTCTTCCTCAGTTACTTTCCACCCTATTTATTATTTAATTTAATTTTTTTTTCCTAGACAGAATTTCACTGTGTAGCTCTTATTATCCTGGAACTCAGCTCTGTGGACCAGGCTGGCCTCAAACACAGAAATCCCTCTGCTTCTGCCTTTCCAGTGCTGGGATTAAAGTTGTGCACCACCACCGCCAGCCAACATCAACCTTATTTTTTTTTAAAGATTTATTTATTATGTATTCAACACTCTCCCTCGATGTATGCCCGCACGCCAGAGGAGGGCACGAGATTTCAGTACAGATGGTTGTGAGCCACCATGTGGTTGCTGGGAATTGAACTCAGGACCTCTGGAAGAGCAGCCAGTGCTCTTGACCTCTGAGCCATCTCTCCAGCCCCTCAACCTTATTTTTTGAGACAGAGTCTCTTACTGAATCTAGAGCTTACCATTCAGCTCAACTGTCGGTCTAGTGCTCTAGACTACTGTGTTCCTCTCCCCAGCAATTGGATTATAGGCATGCGCTGCCATGTCTGGCTTTTTACATGGATACTGAGAATTCAAAGTCAGGTCCTCATGCCTATGCACCAGCCCTTTATCCCTTTTACTTAAAAAAAAAAATCCTATCAATAGAGCCATTGCCCCCATCCTTTCATTTTAGTTTTAAATGATTTACACACACACACACACACACACACACACACACACACACCATGGACACACATCCCTCTTTTTTTGTTTTAAACTCAATTATACTGGAACCTTTGCCAACCAATTCCAGTCCTGTCCTCTTAAGCGTTCCAGTGTGTGTCAGCCCAGCAGTTGTATTTCAAGTATAGAGACACTTGAGGTGGTTCTTTGAGTTCCAAGTTCTTCCTTTGCGGATCTGGGGACCTACTGTGTCAAGGATATGTCCCAAAGCACATTTGCAAGAGTGTACTCCTCTGGGCACCAGTCCTCAGAAATGGTTTCTGAAAACAGAACTCTGAGCTCAGATAAGTTGAGGGAAATGCTGTATGCTTTCTGTTCTGTTTCTGATAGCACATTTTGTGTAAGCACAGGGAGGACTCTGGGAGGTCCTTAAAGTAGAAAATTCAGTTTCACTTTGTTACTGTTTTCAATACTTATTTGACTTAAACTGCTGTTTTCCTCCTGAAGAATGCCTAGAATATTTCTCAGAATTACTGTCCCCCAGAACAGGAAATAGGTCGGCCAGCTTTAAACATTCTTTAAAGATGTGTTGTTAAACATGGGAGCTACTGGCTCGTGGTGTTACTGGATCGTTTCAATAAAGATGGGTTATGAGTGTAAGTGTAAGGTACACACAAGATAGAAAATGTCAATAATGCTTAAAATGTATTTATTTTTGTTGCATGTGTATGGCAGTTTTGCCTGCAACTATGTGTGTTCACTGTATACATAGTATCTTTGAAAAGGCCACAACAGAATACTGGATCCCCTGGAACTTGGAAGTTACAAATTGTTGTGAGCTGCCATGGGGGTTCTGGGAACTAAACCCAAGACCTCTGCAAGAACAGAAAGTGCTTTTGACTGCTGAGTCATTATCCTCCAGCTCCAAAATGTCAATAATTTTTGCAATGATTACATGTTAGAATAACAACATTTTTTTTGAAAATAGGGTTTAAAATGTTATTAAAATTATTAAAATTAGTTTCATTAACATGAGTTCTCAACTATGCCACACATCTCAGAGCAGAGAGAAGCCTGTGTCTGGGAGAGAGTCAGAGGTTGAACCCATGGTCCAGGCTGTTATTTGGAGATGGATAGATGAAGGCTCATGATTATGGCTCTGAATATGGAAACTGTGATTGGGAACCAGAAATCTGTGGGAGAAGAAGATGCTAAATTCAGAACTGCTCAGAGTTCCAGAAATACAAGGGTTACTCAAACGGGCATGCTCAAGTTAAAGTGGATAGCCTGGTCTGGAACTTGGGAAACAGTTATGGGTAGAGTTGAAGAGGAACTGTCTCATCCAGGTGACATCTACAAGATGGGATATAATCTCAAGGCCAGTGAGCCGATGAGGTGATGTAACAGGTTAAAAGTGTCCAGGACATGCTAACTCCTTCAGATAGTCTCATCACCAGTTCCCATATGGCCAATGTGATGGTTAATGTCAGTTATTATTTTAGGGGATATAGAATTCATTAGAGACAGGCCTCTGGACATGCCTGGGAGGGGTTATCTTGATTTGATTAACTGAGTTGGGAAGAAAGATCCACACACTGTGGGTGATACCATTTTCTGGGGTGGGATGTAGATAATATGAAAAGGAGAAACAGATAAACATAGGCACTCTCACCTGCTCTGCATTTTGACTGCTGATGTGTGTCCAGCTGCCTTATGTTTATGCCCCCAGGACTTCCCTGCCATGACAGACTGGACCCGCAAACTCTGAGCCCTCCCAAATCCTTTCTCCCTTAAATTGCCTTTGTCAGGGTCTGTTATCATAATAGGAAAAGTAACTAATCCAGCTACAATCTTTGCACTAATGTCTTTATAGCCACTGTGTCCTCTTCCAGTACCTATGGGATCCACATTTAGGTTCTGAAGTCCCCAGTGCAGGCAGGGGAGAAGTTTCCAGAAGAAGTTGTAGGGAATGAGAGAAGGCTGATGTGTGGAAAGCAGCTAGGCCATGCAGTCCACAGTACATCGCTACCCCCAGCCCTGCCAGCAACATCATCAGTAAACCTTGTCTCATTCTAAACCTCAGCTTTTTTTGCTGCTCCAGGGAGAACTGGCTAGCTGGCCCTTGCCTGTTTGTGTCCTTGCCACCTTCTTCCTTCCAGAAAGCTGCTCGCTTTCTCTTGACCCACAAAAGACATCACTTCCTTGAAGACTTGGCTCCTGTTAAGCCTCCTGGCGGCTCCTTCCTGGGGCAGAGGGCCAAAATCCTGACAAGATTAAGATGAGGTTTTGGAACTGGGCCAAGCTGGAAAAACAGGAAAGATGACGAACCAAGCTGCCTCCTTCTGGGGATTGTTTATTCCAGTGTTCCCTCAATTGAGTTTTGTGGGCACTTTACAACCCTTGACATTTTACCCAGTGCACGCCTCTGGCCTTTTCCTGCCCCTGCCCCCCAGCACATCACTAGTAATGGAGATTGTTGAATGGATTCACTCCTGGAAGCATTTAGCTAACTGCATCCAATCCTAGAAATCAGGAAGCACACAGACGTAGCTTGAGTATCTACCATGTTTGATAGGAGGAGCCATCTTCTAAAATGAGCCCCCTACAACTTCCTAGGGTAAGGAATGTTTCTGTTTGTTGCCATGAAGAAGGAGGCTCAGGGTGACTCCCTAGGGTCCACAGAATGTTAGTGTAGCATCCAGAAATGAGGAGGGTTGGAAGGAGAAAGGTGACTTGTCCATTCAGGGCAGAGTCTTGCGTTGTGGATGAGGGTTTCTGCTATGATTTCTAACTCTGCCGCTTACTGCTCCAGGAATATGGGTGAGTTCTTAATAGGAGACGGTGTAGGGGAGTATTTTAGAGCACAGCCCCAGAGTCAAATGTCAGTTCAGCCATCTGCTAGTTATGTGACCTTGGGCAATTTCCTTTGCCTCTCTGCACTTTGGTTTCCACAGCTCTAAAGCAGTGTAATAATAGCGCCTACCTCATCACCTTGTTGCAAGGATTAAACGTGATAATCCATGAGGAGCACTTAGCACGCTGTCTGGCTCATGGTCCAGTGCCATCCATGTCAGCTATGGGATGAATGTAGGCCTAGCCGACTTTGGCCACCACCTGTTTCCCCGCCTGTTACCCTGGCGGCTCATTCAGCACTTGGCACATGGTAGGTACTCACTTCCTTTGCCACTGAAGGAGTGGCTAGAAATTCACTCTGTTTCTGAAAACAGGCTTCAGGCAAATGTGTAGGAGTTGATTCTGGAGGAGGAGGATTTTCAAGAGTTTCAACAAGCAAGTAATTGCTTTTTGCATGCTAGTATAAACTTGAAAGTATTTCCAGATGGGAAATACCCATTGAATCCATATGCCACACCCATTTCTGATTGTAGCCTATTCAACAGAAACATAACCTGAATTCATACCTATAGAAGCAAACTGTATTCACTGAGCCATTTACAGAATGCACAAACCTAAAAGCAGTTTAACGTCTTAAGTAACCCCAATTCAAAAGGGTTGCGGATTGCTTATCTGATCCGTGCCCTTCTAAACATTTCCTATGCCTCTGTCTCTCACTTTTAGCTCACTGTGTGTTTGGTACTTCAGGTTCACTAACTGTCTGTGCATTAGGGTAGGCCCCAGTGGGGCAGACCACAGAATTCACAGAACACTTAAGCAGTGGTTAAAATTTCACAGTATGGATGACTCATCCATTCAACATACACTTAGCGTTTGGGGCTTGGGAAACTGAAAATGACGAACCAAAGTACTACCTGGATTCAGAGTGAGAACTGAGACTGAGTCAGCACATGACCTTTCCTACCGGATGGTTATATACCTGTTCACCAAACCTTGGTGAGAGGACAGGGTGAGTAACATGGCTTTGATTACCAAGAAATTCGTGTATGTGCTGCATAATTCCTTCTACGTGGGGAGCAGGCCAGGAGCCAGACTGGCTGGTTTCTATGGTTGTGGGGCCGGTCACTTCCCTTCTAGGATCCTCAGGTTCCTTATTTCAAGACTAGAGAGAATCTTTTTGCTTTGAAAGGCACATTTTCTTCATTCATTCATTCATTCATTCATTCATTCATAGAAGATGGTATTTTCTAAGGGATGTGTTGCTCTATGTTGTAGCTCTCTAGGAGAAAAAAAGATTTGGGGTCATATGGTAGATTATATTATTGCTCAGCAAATATTTACTTCACCCGGCCCTCCCCACTTGGAGAGGAATATACTTCCTCACCCTGTTGATACTGGACTTAGCCACGTGACTTGCTTGGGCCAAAAGAATATGATGTGTGGAAGTGGCAGCAGCCAGCTCCAAGGCACTGAGTGTTTCCCTTTCCACCTCTTGAGCAATCGTCCTTGGCCATGAGAACACCAGGCATCAGGGAGTCCTTTGGCTGGAGATAGGATGAGCGGACATGTGAGGCAACTGTGCATGACCCAAGGCTTGGAGCCCTGCCTGAGCCAGCTGACCACAGACCCCTGCGCGCGAGAGAAATCAGTGTTCACTGTTATGTGCACTGAGTTTCTGGAAGTCAAAAATTTTATTTATTATTGGTGTTTGAAATTTCATGTTTTCTATGATCCAGCCAGGATGGTTAACATACCCCTTACCTCACTTCTTTCTTTTTGTAAGAATATTAAAAATGTTTTCTCCTCCTCCTTTGTGTGTGTTGGAGGGTGGATATCCACTTTGTGTGTCAGTACTCAAGAACCCTCCATTTCATTTCATTTTTAAGTTAAATTATGTATCTATTATTTTGTGTATGTACATGATGTAGGGGGAGGCATGTGTGCCATAGCTCATGTGGAGGTCTGAGTACAGCTCTGTGGAGTCAGTTATCTCATGGGTTCTGAGGACAGAACTGAGGTCTTCAAGCTTCTTCACAAACACTTTACCAACTGAGCCCTCTCCTAACATTTTTGAAGGTACTGTTTCTTAAAGTAACCTATACCAATCCTATAGTAGCAAGGATTTATTCTTTCTTTCTAGCTTCAGTTCTGTATCTGATAACCAACTTTTTTTTTTCCTCCCTTCTTCTGGAAGTTGATTTTGTTTTGTTTTGCTTTTCAAGACTGGGTTTCTCTGTGAAACAGCCCTAGCTGTCCTGGAACTTGCTCTTATAGACCAGGCTGGCCTCGAACTCACACTGGCCTTGAACTTGATCCACCTACCTCTGCCTCCCGAGTGCTGGGATTAAAGGTGTGCACTTCCACTGCCTGGCCCTGGAAGCTGGTTTTATGCAATAGCATCATGACAAGATGAGACCACGGATATTTAGCTGTTCTGACACTGCCTGTAGCTTGGATCCTGGGGAAGGATTTTCTGTTTAGGTGACATCTGCTCTGATATCTGAAAGGGATTGGTCCTGTGACCAGATTGCGTGTGTGTGTGTGGGGGGGGGGGGGGTCCAGTCAGGGAGGAGCTGTATATACGCTGGTTTCCGATTTGGGGAAACTGCCTGGACTTCAGTGGATGAGGGGAAATGAGGTCTGAGCCCTAGCCCCATAACCTGCATGGAGATATCTCATCCCATTCCAGACATTCCTCAGGTACTCTCTCACAACATTAGCTCCAAAGCTGAACTTCCAGACCTGCTTTTCCTTTTCCTTTCCTTTCTCAGTCAGTGAATGACACCACCATCTGCCTGCCAAACTAGAAAACTTCACCCCCTCATTCTTCCCCTTCCCTCAGCCCCACATCATCTGTCTCCAACTCTTGCCAACCTAATCCAGTCCTTCTTTTCTATTTGACTACCCCAGTTGAATTGTCCTTTCTTGCCTGGACATAGCAGGAGTCAACTTCCTATCCCCCTGACCCTTTGGCTCCCCTTTCCCCTAATCCCCTGTCCCCCTGACTCCCTGGCCTTTGCTTTTTTGTTTGTCCTTGTTGGGAAGTTGTTTTTTTGTTTTTTTATTTTTTAAGACAAGGTTTCTTTGTTTGTTTGTTTTTTTTTTGTTTTTTTGAGACAGGGTTTCTCTTTAGCTTTAGAGCCTGTCCTGGAACTAGATCTTGTAGACCAGACTTGCCTCGAACTCAGAGATCTGCCTGCCTTTGCCTCCCAGGTGCTGGGATTAAAGGCGTGCACCACCACCACCCAGCGACAGGGTTTCTTTATATATCCTTGGCTGTCCTGGAACTAGTTATGTAGACCAGGCTGACCTCAAACTCACAGAGATCCACCTGCCTCTACCTCCTGAGTGCTGGGATTCAAGGATTAAAGGTGTGTGCTACCATGCCCAGCCCTGGTTCACGTCTTTCATGCCAGCACTCAGAGGGTGGTTCTCTGTGAGTTTGAGGTGCCTGGTCTACATAGCTAGTTCCAGGCCATCTGGTGATACACAGAACCTGTCTCAAAAAATCAAAAATATAATAAAACATAATAAAGGTAAATAAAATGAAATTTTAGTACCTTTCAATGAGTAGAGCATCAGAAATTGGAAGCAATCCAGAATCCATAATTGATATTTTAACTTTCAATTTAGGACTATGTTGTTTTAACTTTTCTTTTTCTTGTTTTTGTTTTTTGTTTTGTTTTGTTTTTTGTTTTTTGAGATGGGATTTCTCTGTGTAACAGCCCTAATTGCCCTGGAACTAGTTCTGTAGACTAGGCTGGCCTCGAACTCACAGATATCCACCTGCCTCTGCCTCCCAATTGCTGGGATTAAAGGTGTATGCCACCACCATCTGGTGTGTTTCAACTTTTTGATTATTTTTTTGTTTATTTGTTTTTGCAGTATAGTGTAGATGGATGTTTCTGCCCTGCCTGGACCTGCAGCTGTTCAGTCTCAAAGAAACACACAGAGGTTTATATTAATTATAAACTGTCCTATTAGCTCCAGTTTATTATTAACTAGCTCTTACAACTTAAATTAACCCATAATTCTTGTCTGTGCTTAGCCACATGGCTTGGTATCTTTTCTCAGTGAAGCATTCTCATCTTGCTTCTTCTGAGTCTGACTGAAGACTACATCTCTGCCTTTTCCCAGAAATCTCTTAGTCTGGCTGCCCTGCCTATATTCCTGCCTGGCTACTGTCCAATCAGCATTTTATGAAACCAGTATGAGTGGCAAATCTTTACAGTGTACAAGAGCATTATCCCACAGCAGAACAGAGATTGAATTTAGGGCCTTGTGTATTTAGGTAATCATCTATCGCTGATCTCCATCTCTATCACTGGTTCTTGTAGTTTTGTGTCAGTCTCACTAAGTTGTACAGTCTGCCTTGGAGCCTTCTACTCTCTGCTTGAAGTCTGCTGAGTAACTGGGATTAAGACCTGTACCATCAGCCTGGCCTTTGACTTTATTTTTGTGTTTCTTTTCTCTTGTGCCAAGAACCTGATTTTTAAAAAGTATATTTTTTTAGGCGGGCATAGTGGTGATGCACACCTTTAATCTCAGCACTTGGCATTCAGTGCATGGAGGCAAGTAGATCTCTGAATTCAAGGCCAGTCTGGTTTATGTGTAGAGTTTCAGACCAGATAGGGTTACATAGTGAGATCCCTTTCCATATCCCCTTCTAAACATGGTAGCTTTTGTTTTGTTTTGTTTTAGTAGCACCCATATATACCTGGGTATGGAGCCTTTCATTGGAGGATGGTCAATTTACCAGGGGCCATGCCTAAAAAAAACAAAAGCAAGCATGAACAAAACTGGCTCTCCCTTCCCCAGTAGCCATCAGCTGCCAATAGGTCCTCTGTTAGAGGTGGGGGCCTGTGTGTCTCTCTGCTCTCCATGCTGGGATGTTGATTGGCTTGATCTTGCTCAGATCTTTTTGTTGTTGTTTTGTGTTTTGTTTTGTTTTTCAAGACAGGGTTTCTCTGTAGCTTTGGAGCCTGTCCTGGAACTAGCTCTTGTAGACCAGGCTGGCCTAAAACTCACAAAGATCCGCCTGCTTCTGCCTCCCTTGTACTGGGATAAAAGGCGTGCACCACCACCGCCCGGCATCTTGCTCAAATCTTGTGCAAGCAGCCATGGCTGCTATGAGTTCATGAGTCCTGTCATGGCCACAGCATACTGTTTAGCCCAACTCTGGCTAAATTTTCCCCAACTCTGGCTCTTATAATCGTTCTACCTCCTCTTCACCACTAAAGAAAAACCTGGCTTAAAAAATACGTTTTTATTTATTTATGTTATATGTGTATATACATGCACAGGTGTACCATAACATGCAGAAGTCAGGGGACAACTCATGGGATTCAGTTCTTTCCTTTCTCCAAGTGGGTACTAGGGGTTGAATTTAGGGGGCAAACAGCTTTTCCCAGTGTGCCTCATTGCAGACCCCAAACCTGGTTTTTAATGGTACCATTAGATTCATTTGCTTCATCTTACAATGTCTATAAAAATGATTTTATTAATGATAATACTTGTGGGACACATTTTAAAATTAAAAACATTTTTTTGTTCTTGCCTTTTGGGTATATTCTGGTGGGAATATATAATCAAATTCTGCTTTAAAATTTGAAATAATTCTTCTCTAAACACTTGCACCATCAATTTAATTCACAGTTTGGTACATTGACTTCATTTTGCTTTCAAGTTCTAGGGATTAATTAAAATTCAATTTTGTTTTAATAATTACACAGAACACTTGTATTATTCCATAGCCCAGTCTTAAAGTACACTCAAGTTAGTCCAGCTTCTATACCTGTTTTCTCCATGCTAATCTCTCCTTTGCCCATGGACAATTTTATTAATTTTCAAAGATGTATTTTTACTTATATGTATGTGTGTGTCATCCATGTGCAGGTGCCCAAGGAATCTAGACGAGGGTGTTGGATTCCCTGGAACTGGAGTTGCTAATAGTTGTGAGCTGCCATATGGGTGCTAGGAATCAAACCAGAATCATCTGCAAGAGCAGCAAGTGTTGTTTACCACTGAGCCATCTCTCCAGCCCCAGATAAGGAAATCTTAGACGGGGTGGGGGAGAGGAGAATATCCTTTCTGTTTGAGATTTTCCAGCCACTGTACTTTCCTGTGTCTCAGTTTCTCAAATGGGAAGGAGTAGCAAAGCTTGTATGCCTGTGAGCTTTTGTCAAGACTAGCCGGGTTAGTGTTGTTAAAATACTACACCTAGAACATATGGGATGCTTGATAAATACCAGTTGTCTCTATTGTATCTGTCAGGGTCAGGAGACATAGATGCATGTGGGCAGGTGCAGGCCTCTGAGGACTCTCAGGGACTCTGCCTTGCTCCTCTGTTTCTGTAGGGGTGGCAGGAATCCTATAACCCAGAGACTAAATAGACCATGATTTTATGCTTGGAGATGAAAGCATAGATCAGAGTTAGATGCCAACACAGACAGTGGCCTCTAAGTTTTCTCATGTCCCTGTAGGTGGATTTTTCATTCCTGTCAGCCAGCTCCCAAATAACCACACAGAGGCTTCTTACTAATTATGACAGCTCAGCTAATAGCTTAGGCTTGCTTTTTTTTTTTAGCTAGCCTTTATAACTTAAATCAACCCACATTTCTATTAATCTGTGTGCTGCCCCAAGGTTTGTTTACCTCATGTGTGTACCATCCATTCTGCTTTCATGCTTCTCCTGGTATCTCCTTGCAACTCTACACTTCTTCCTAGCGTTCTCTCTGCCCCCAAAATTCTGCTTAGTTATTAGCCATTCAACTTTTTATTAAACCAATCACACAATCACAGTGTACAAAAAAATTATTCCACAACATATCCCCCCTCCCCAAAACTTGGCTGTTGGACACATACCTGAAATTTTCCTGAGATTCAAATGGACTCCGGAAGAAGAAAGAGGAAACTCTCATACAACTGCATTTAACTTGCATTTATTTAGAGTAAATATTTATCATACAACAACATGAGTCCTGGAGATAGAAATTAAAACCAATCACAGAAAAAAGCATTTTATTTTATTTTATTTTGAGATAATGTGTCATGTAGCCCAGCCTAGCCTAAAACTGACTATGTAGTCAAGGATAACCTTGAACTTTGGATCTTCTGGTCTCCACTTTCTGAATGCTGAGATTACCAGCATACACCACCATATCTTTTTATGTTATGCTAACCCTGGGATTTGTGCATGCTAATGAAATACTGTACCATTTGAGCTACATATCTAGCCCCCAAAGCATCTTACATATTTGTTTTATATGAAATTCAAGCCCACCAACATTGTTTAATGGTCCCTGGAGGCACAATAAGGGATGAGCCTGTTTCCCTAACAGTGTGAGATAATGGAGGGACAGGGAAGAGATAGAACTACCAAGAGGCAGCTTTGCTCACTGCACGAGTGGTGATGGTGCCGTGAACTGTCACTGTCCAGTGTGGAAGCTAGGACACAGGTAGAGCTGTCCTACCAACCAGCTCCCAACTAATAACACAGAAACTTCTTATTAGTTATGAAAGCTCATCTTATATCTTCGGCCTGTCCCTAACTAACTTTTGCAACTTAAATGAACCCATTTATAGTAATCTATGATCTATTATGTGTTATTACTTCTCTTACATCTTGCACCTTCTGTTTCCTCTCTCTGTTTCCTATTTCTCCTGTGCCTAGATTCTTCCTCTTCTTCCTTTTTCTCCCCTGAAATCATGCCTATACCTCTTGCCTAACTATTGGCCATTCAGCTTTTTATTACACCATTCACAGCAATATACCTTCATACAATGTACAGATACATTTTCTGTACAATGTTTCCCACAACATTTCCTTTTTTTGTCTAAATAGAAAGGAAAGGCTTTAACTCTAATACAGTAAAATTATATACAATAAGAACAATTATCAAATAAGAATTACATTCATGGGCTGGAGAGATGGCTCAGCGATTAAGAGCACTGACTGCTCTTCTAGAGGTCCTGAGTTCAATTCCCAGCAACCACATGGTGACTCATTACCACCTATAATGAAATCCGGTACCCTCTTCTGGCCTGCAGGCATACATGCAGACAGAACACTGTATACATAATAAATAAGTAAATTAAAAAAAAAGAATGCTGTAAAAAAAGAATTATATTCACAATGTGCAGTCCATTTGTATTTGGCAAATTAGGAGAAATTATTCTATTATCTATCTTATCTTGATGAGTCTAAAGTTTTATACCTAAACTGTTTTCTATTATAACTTGTATTACCATCCTAAAAATACCTTTTTAGACCTTAAAACATCTTCTTCGATAAACATCTTAAGCTTTTATGTTTCTCAACCTTATAAACGTTCCATCTCTTATGTAAGTTTCTTTTCTGAATTTGGTAACAAGGAAAACAGTAAAACTATAACTATCTAGTCTTTGACCCCATCAAAGATCTGAGAAGGATATAAAATTACCTGATTAAACAGGAAGTACAGAGCAAGCAACTTCCCAAATTAAGAAACAGCAAAGACATCTGGCTGCCTGGACAGTCACCCAAGTTTCTTCTGTAATGATAGGGCATCCATCTTTGGCCTACAGGCCTAGAATGTCTTACATATCTCATTGAATATCCATTCTCATTGACGTCTCCTCTAACTTCCTCTCTCTGTCCAGAGTCCTGTCTATACCTCCTTCCTAGCTATTGGCCATTCAGCTTTTTAATACACCAATCACAGCAATATATCTTCATAGAGTGTTCAAATATCCCACAGCAGGGGGCTGGAGAGATGGCTCAGTGATTAAGAGCACTGGCAGCTCTTCCAGAGGACCTAGGTTCGATTCCCAGCACCCACATGACAGTAACTCCAGTTCCAGAGGATCTAACACCGTCATACCAATGTACATAAAATAAAGTTAAATAAATTATAAAAAATATTTTAAAAAATCCCACAGCAGGAAATTCAGCTCTAGAAACTTCCACCAGTGCTTAAAGTTCCATTGGATAATGCTGGTCAACTCTAGGCTCTGTTGAGACAGCACACATAGAAATGTTGATCAAAATGCATGGAGTGGCATCATGCAGAACTGTTTTTGGAGGTCTGCTTGAGTGCCCCATCTCTGTGCCCAAACGGGTCTTCTAAGGGCTTTGGGCAGCTGCCTGCAGCTGTGTGGTTGTCCGAGTCTCTTTCTCTGCTTCTTTGTCCCTCCTCCTATCTCTAAGTAGTATCTGCCTATAGTTTTGTCTCTTCCATGCTCATTCCTCATACATGTTCTATCACTTTCCAAATGTCTTTCTCAGGACCCCAGAAATCCTTAGGTTGATCGGTCAGTTTGTTCTCCATCATCTGCCCAGGCTTGATGGAGGTGGTTGGGAAGTGGAGACTAACAGAGGCAGCCCAAGTTGGTTTCTACTGAATTGCTACTGGTTTATATTTCTTGTTTTCCCTGAGCCTATCAAAGTGTGGTATGGGAACCTGCCCCTTCCTTTCATCACGCTGTTTACTTTTGAAAAAAGGGAAATGGAACTGCCCGGTGTCTGGTTCATTAATTAGGCTACCAACACCTTCCACCCTCCACTGAGACCTGTAAGTCTCAGTTCCACTCAGGTGCCGTGCCCATCCCATAAAGGCTTCCTTCAACATTACGAACAACAATTGCAATTGTTCTTGGAAGCTGACGCCCCAGACTCAGAGGAAGTCCCCACCCATCTCTGTTGTGCTGGAGTGCTGTGACTACTGCATTTTTGTCCAAGTTTCAGTCAACAGATGCTGGTGATGTGCTCTGAGCCTGGCCCTGGGGTTGCTAGGCTTTACAAGACAAATGAAGCCCCTGCTACCCGCTTGTCCATCCTAGAGACAGACAACAAAAAGGAAAGGGGATCCTGATTAGCAGATTGGTTCTGGGTTAGAGGGACCTGTGTAGGTTTGGTGAGTGTTCAAATTAGACATACCTTAGTGTACCGCCATGGCTGCCCCCCGTTCTTGGAGTCTGAATCTCAGCTACCTACCAGCCAGCTCTGCTACCACTCAAATTCAGTTGCTGGCATTTCTCAGTATTTCTCTGAGCTGAGACCTCTGACTTATTCTACCTCAGTGGGATGGATGGGCTCTGGTTTCAGTAGTAAGTTCTGGTTCTTGTTGAGCAGCATGTCCAGTGGAGACACCAAGTGGTCAGACTCTAGAACAGCCATGGTTAAGCTGAACTGTGGAACAAGGTGGCAGTTACTGTCTGGACCCTGAGCCAAACACAGTTGACTTATCTTGGCTCAGTCCTGGTTCAATCCTAATCTTAGCCTAGGCGGAAAGCCGGTCTTCCTAAACAGCATAGCATATTTTTTTTGAGACAGTTTCTCTGAGTAGCCCTTTGTAGAGCTGGCTGGCCTTGAACTCAGAGAACTACCTGCTTCTGCCTCCCAAGTGTTGGAAGTTCTCAACCTTCCTAATGCTGTGACCCTTTAATACAGTTCCTCATATTGTGCTGACCCCCAACCATACAATTATTTTCTTTACTACTTCATAACTATTATGAATCATAATATAAATATCTGATATGCAACCCCAGTGAAAGGATTGTTTGACCCAAAAGGAGTCATGATCCACAGGCTGAGAACCACTGGTAAAGGTATGCGCCACTATGCCCAGCTTCATGTCTTATTGTTTGTTTAGTTGAGTTGGGGTCCAGGCTGGCCTTGAACTTATGATTTACTAACCTCAGTTTTCCAAGTAATTCGATTACACCATGCCTGGCCAAAAGCCTTCATTTAAAAATCTGTACTATTATGTTTGATAACACCTTTTAAATTATTATTTTCATTTATGTTTTTAATACAATATATTTTGATCATATTTTTTATTCTCCCCTATTGGTTTGAAAGAAAATGGCCCCAAATGGAGTGGCACCATTAGGATAAATTACAAAATGTAAAATTTAAAGAGAAAAGGAGCACCAGGAAGTGAAATGGAGCTAGACATGGGGATGCAGAGTTGAAGTTTGCCCAGCTGGTTTTTGATCTTGCTTTGGTCCCATATTTCCTCACTATGCTCTCTTCCCTATATCATTTTGGAATGGTAACGTATATCCTGACCATTATATGTTAGAAGTATGTGATGTGTTTTTTTGATTTTACAAGGGATTACAGTTAAGAGATTGTATGAATCTCAGAAGAGGCTTGGACTTTAGAATATTAAGTAATTTTGAGACTATTATAGACTATGGGGACTTTTGAAGGTGGACTGAATGCATTTTTGCATTATAATATGGCTACTAGCCTTTGGGGGCCAGGGAGTAGAATGTGACAGTTTGAAAGAAAATGGCCCCTTAAGGGTGTGGCACTATTAGAAGGTGTGGCCTTGTTGGACTAGAAGTGGTCTTGTTAGAGGAAGTGTGTCACTGTGGAGGCAAACTTTGACGTCCCACTTACGTTCGAGCCTCGCCCAGTGAGACAGACCACCTCCTGTTGCCTTCTGTTCGAGATGTAGCCAGCACCATGTCTGCCTGCACACTGTCATGTCCGGCTATGATGATAATGAACTGAACCTCTGAAATTGTAAGCCATACCAATTAAATGTTTTTCCTTTATAAGAGTTGTCATGGTTGCCTTTAATCCCAGCACTCGGGAGGCAGAGGCAGGCGGATCTCTGTGAGTTCGAGGCCAGCCTGGTCTACAAGAGCTAGTGCCAGGACAGGCTCCAAAGCTACAGAGAAACCCTGTCTCGAAAAGAAAAAAAAAAAAAAAAAAGAGTTGTCGTGGTTGTGATGTCTCTTTACAGCAATAGGAACCCTAACTAAGGCATCCCCTCCAACTCCTCCAATACCCTCCTTACCTCCTTACCCACCCAACTTCATGTTCTCTTTCTCAAAAAAGACCCCCACAAAAAATGAAAAAGCAGTAAGACAAAACAAAACAAAATTAAAAGCACACAGAAAACATGAGTTTCTTTTGCATTGGCTAACAATTTCTAGGCAGGGGCCTGCCCTACAGTGTGGTTGATATACCTAGTGTCACTCCATTGAAAAACAAAACAAAACTGATTTCTCTTCCCCAGCAGGTGGAGGCTGTGTGTCAACATGTTTTTTGTTTTTTTTTTTTTTTTGTC
The DNA here is from genome assembly GCF_018167655.1 of Microtus oregoni. Taxonomy (NCBI): domain Eukaryota; kingdom Metazoa; phylum Chordata; class Mammalia; order Rodentia; family Cricetidae; genus Microtus; species Microtus oregoni. Next base: position 9,283,192 of record NW_024543079.1, read on the forward strand.
ACAGCCATTGTGAGTTCATATGTGTATCAGTCCTGTTATGTCTGGAAGATGCTGTTTCCTTGGAGTCATTTATCCTTCACCGTTGGATGTCTAAGTTGTTCCACTTTTTCCACATAGCTTCCTGAGTCTTAAAGAAGAAATTTGATAAAGATATCCCATTTAGGGTTGAGTGCCCCCAAGTCTCTCACTCTCTGAACATTGCCCAGTTGTGGGTCTCAGTGATAATCACCATCTACTGCAAGAGGAAGGTTCTCTGGTGACAGTTGAACCATGCTCCAATCTCTCAGCTTTTTGTTTGATTTCTTGAGCTTTTCATTTTGAGCTTTATTTATTTCATTTTGGCTTTTCTTTAGTGATTCTATTTCTTTGTTAAATTCTAGTTTCATATCTTGAATTGTTTTCATTATTTCATTCAACCGTTTGGGTTTTCATGGTCTTCATTAAGTTATTTATTCATGTCCTCAAGATCCTTGAACAAATGAATAATTGCTATTTTGAAGTTCCTGTTATGTGCTTCCATGAAATTGGTTTTCTCAGGACTTATTGTAATAGGGTTTCTGGCTTCTGGAGGAGTCATAGTGCCTTGGTTCTTTATGTTTGTGTTTTGTGCTGGGATCTAGGCATCTGGGGTCACCACATTTGTACTATGTCTTGGTGTAGCTATCTGGTCTTGCCTTGGTTATGTTGGCATTTCAGTCTTTAGTTGCTATTGCCCCATTTGGATCCCTGTAGAGGGTAGCAGCTGTGGTGTCCCTGGTAGAGAGCAGTTCTTCAGGTTGGTGGGAGTCACAAAGGGATGTAAACGGGCTAGACAGAAATGATTGGGTCCCAGCCAAGTGTGGAGTCTGTGGGGTTCCTGACAGAGACTAATTCTGGGGCTAGCCAAGTGTGTCAGCTGTGGGTTCCTGGTAGAGGCTGTTCTATGGGTTTATGGGAAGTCACAAAGGAATGGAGATGGGTTAGAAGGAAGGTCTGAGAGGGACAGTGGAGAAGAATTAGGGGGACCCTGGATCCACACCATGAGTCCAAGTCCCAAGAATATGACGGTGGAAGGGCCCCATATTAGAAGAATTTTTTATAAGGCATCCACATAACTGACAGACATTGCTAGCATCCCAGAAGACCTCTGAGTCTCCCTTATTTCAGTTATTTATCTTTTGGTTGTGGCAGAATACCTGACCAAGAGATGTAATGTAGGAAGTGTTCCTTTTGGCTCATGGTTTGAGGGGCTGCCGTCATTAGGGCAGGAAAGCAGGACAGTGGTGGTTTGCTGCTGGGATTCCTTTCTGGGGCACACCTTGGCTGAGCAGGAAGTAGAGAGGGAGTGCTGAGTGGGGCTCAGCTGTTTTTTTTTTTCCTTCCTCCTCTCTTATTCTGTCTGGGTGTCCAGTGTATGGCATGGCACCACCCATGTGTAGGGTGCTTCTTCATCTTCAGCTATGGGAACCGAACCCTCCTACAAGTGTGACTCCTAAATCCCAGCTGCTTAAACTGTGGGTCATGACTCCATGTGGAATTACATAATGGAATGTAGGGCTGTGAGACTTTTGGTAACAGTAAAGGGGTTTGAAACTTAAAATAGCCAAAATAGAATTCAAAATCAAAATCAAATCAGTGATTCAGACATTTCCTGGCAGTGCTTGCCCATGTTGCATTGCGTGGCTTCACTGTGGTCTTGGTTCTGAACACAGCCCTGGCACTCTGCTCTTAGCATGTAGTCACATCATGAGATGCCAACCAGTGTTGTCTGAAACACCTCAGCTGAGTGACAAGACTGTTTATTCTATGTTACGAATTACATTCTTTTTATAGGACATGCAATTTTTTTTGCTCTTATAAAAGCATAATGATTTAATTGTGAAAAGCAAGGACTTTTAATATGTCCCTATTGTCATTCCTCAGAATGTTAACTATAAAATTAACATATATTTTTTAATCACTATTTTAAAATTTTATTTATTTTATGTATATGAGTGTTTCATTAGCCTGTCTGTGTATGCATTGTGTGTGCACCTGGTGCTGAGGGAGGCCAGAAGAGGACATCAGATGCTTTGGGATTGGAATTACAGATGGTTGTAAACAGCTGTGTGAGTGCTTGGAATCAACTCAGCTCCTCCAGAGGAGCAGCCAGTGCTCTTAACTCTTCAGCCTCAAAATTAGCATAACTTTGTATTATATTGTGTCAGAATGTTTGACATTGTTGTTTAAGTGGCTGGCTCCAATTTCATTAAAAAAATTGTTAAATGAATTCGTTTTGGAATCAGGAGAGAATTTTTAACAATATCTGAAATAATCGAAAGATTCGCTTCTACCATTTTATACTGTGTAGTTGTAAAAAGTGGTATTTATAATCAGCATTGATGATTATAAAATCAAATTATTGATGACTGATAAATGTTAAATATGCTCTATGTCCTTCTATAGCCAATATTTGGCCAATGGTAAAACAGATCAGTGAATAAAATCATGTTGTACAAGCCTGATGACCTGAGTTCAGTCCCTGGATCCCATACTGGAGGGATAGGACTTCTGAAAGTTGCCCTTTAATCTCTAGTGTGAGATTTCCCTCTGTATGCTATGAATATGTTTTATTACCATTGGTTAATAAAGAAACTGCTGTGGCCTATATCAGGGTAGAATATAGCCAGGCAGGAAGAGATAGAGAGTAGGCAGAGTCAAAGAGGTGCCATGTAACTGCCAAAGGGGAAAGACACCAGAACCTTATCAGTAGGCTACAGCCTCATGATAATACGCTGATTAATAGAAATGGGTTGATTTAAGATGTAAGAACTAGATAGGAATATGCCTGAGTCATTGGCCAAACAGTGTTGTAATTAATATAATTTCAGTGTGATTATTCAGGTCTGGGCAGTCGGAAAACTAAAATGCAGTCTCCTTTTACAGACCTCTACATGTATGTCATAGAACTCAAACACACACGTATATACAACAATAATAAATATTAAGTAAGATACATATAAATAAATAATATAATTTTAAATTATTAAAACCAAATATTCAGCCAAAATTTAATTCTTTATGCAGAAATAAGCATATTCATCACACTCACTGGATCCTCTCACAGAAGACCGGGGTTCAGTTTCCAGAACCCACGTGGCCTCTCACAGCTGTTTATAACAGTTCCAAGGGATCAGACCCCTTCTGGTAACCTCCTGGGGCACCAAACACACACATGGTGTACTTGAACACACACTGACAAAACACTTGTACAAGTTAAAAAAAAAAAATCTAAATTTTTTTTTTTTTTTTTTTTTAGAAAACCCAGTTTTCTAAACAAATATTTTGTTCAGTTTAAGGACCTCATTTATCATGTAATTCTTAGAAACCCACATCTGTACCTGCAAAGCTTAACCTTGGGGAGTTCCCAGGGATCACGGTTTTTGCTAAGCTGGACCTCAGCATTGTATTGCAGGCTTTTATTGAGGAAAATTAAGGGAAACAGTCTAGGAAGCTGACGGCTCAGTCTTGGTGAGGGTGCTTGTTCAGTCTGCCTGTGTGCGCTCTGAGACCAAGAAACACTGTCCTCCTTCTTAATAAAGATAGACATTTTCCTAGAGAACTGTTTTCTTCCAGCCAGCTTTAGATATCACACAGTATATCTTATTTTCCTTTTTACGATGACTGTTAGGAAGCTCATTCATACTAATGGCCTGTGGTTTCCAGTACATGGGATTCTGTGATTGTCTCTGTTTGTCTGACCTCACTCCTGATGGCTCTTAGTTTTTTATTGCTCATTTTCTTTTGTTTCTATTTCTTCACTTATTTTTTTCTACTTTTTTTTACTCTAAAATGATTAGCTCTTTTTTTCTTCTTTTTTTCTTTCCCCCCTTTTTTTAGTGATCAGTTCTTGAGAGGAGCATTTTAGGAGCATGTGAGAGTATCAGAATTGCCTTAGAGAATTAATATGAGGTCAGTTCAATGTGTATAGAACAGAGAAGAGCTGAGTCTTCCAGTTTCCAGACATCAGCATTCTGTGATCACCTAGAATGGCTGTGATCTGCAGCCATCTCTGTCCCTGACTTGACCTCCTTTTCATACCAGTGATGAATGGACTAGGCTCTGATCCTGGTATTTGACCCAAGTCCCCCTTTAGCCTGTAAAAGGCGACCACTTGCTATGCGCATATCTCTTCAAAGCAGAGGCAACAACCAACCTGTCATTTAGAAGGGGAGATTTATGATTTTAGCTAAAGGAAGTGTTTTTACAGAAGGATAATTGGTTGTTGGGGTGACATCCACACTGGCAGCTGCTGAGATGCTCAAGCTGGTGAGAAGCCTGCTCCTCCTTCCTTCCTTCATGGTCTCTGAGGTGGGGAAGTCCAGACCCATAGCCAGAAGTCAGGGCAAATGGGAGTTGATGCCCTGAGGGACACATGGTTATGGTCACTGGACAGATCAGTTCTTTCTTTGAATTGATTTTGTGCATTCTGCTAAGCTGGAAGGCAGCCCCAAATAATGGTCTCAGATGGTGGTTCTCTGGGCCATGTCAGAAAGTGAAGAAATAATCTCAGTTTCTCTTCCCACTCCCACCCCTCTCTTTTAGACAAGGTCTCAAGCCCAGACTCACCTTAATATTAGTATGAAGTTGGGAATGACCTTGAGCTCCTGACCCTCCTGCCTCTGCCTCCCAAGTGCTACAATACCAGGAGTGTGCCATCCTGCCTGGTTTCTGAAGTGCACGGTCTAGAACCCAGGGCTCCAAGCATGCCAGGAATATTAGGTACTTTTCTTCTTGGAGTAAAATACCTGATGAGAAGCAAGGTCTGGGAGACAGGGTTTATTACAGGTCTGAAGTGAGGAAGAGCTGGCCTCAGGCCCTAGGGCTTGAGAGGCCAGCTGATCACGCTGCTTAAGAGCCAGGAAGCAGAGAGGGAGAGGGGAGGGGTAAACCTGAGCAGGAAGTGGGAATAGTCCACTCACTGGCCTATTTTTTTCAGCAAGTCTCCACCTCCTGAAGGTCGTTCCACAGCCTTCCGAACATCACCAGCTGGGGACTGAGAGTTCACGCACATGAGCCTATGAGAGACATAACCACATTTCTTTATTTATTGGGGTGAGTATGTGGAGGTGAGAGGGCAGCCTGTAATAATCAGTTCCCTCCTTCCACCATGTGGGGCCTGTGGATGGAACTCAGGTTTTCAGGCTTCTAGGCAGGTGTTAGCTGAGCCTTCTTGCCAGCCTAAGACATTTCGTTTATTTTTTATTATTTATTTATTTATTTTACATCCTGACCAGTTTCCTTTCCCTCCTCCTCTCCTGGTCCCTCCCCCCATTTCCCCTCTGTCTGCCCTCACATCCTCCCTCTCCTCTGTTTCTATTCAGATAAGGACAGGCCTCCCATGGATATCAACCTAACATGGCATGTCAAGTTGCAGTGAGACTAGTCACCTCCCTTTGTATTTAAGGCTGGACAAGGCAACCCAGTAAGAGGAAAGGGTTCCAAAAGCCGGCAGAAGAGTCAGAGACAGCCCCTGCTCCCACTGTTAGGAGTCCCACAAGAAGACCAAGTTACACAACTGTAACATACATGCAGAGATCCTAGGTCAGTTCCATGCAGGCTCCCTGGTTGTCTGTTCAGTCTTTGTGAGCCCCTATGAGCCCAGGTTAATTGATTCTGTGAGTTTTCTTGTGCTGTCCTTGACCCCTCTGACTCCTATAATCCTTCCTCCCCTCTCCTCTACAGGATTCCCCGAGCTCTTCCTAATGTTCGGCTGTGGATCTCAGCGTCTGTTTCCATCAGTTACTGGATGAAGTCTCTCTGATGACAACCAGGGTAGGCACTAATCTATGAGTATAGCAGAATCATTCATTAGGCATCATTACATTGACTTTTTTCTTTTTCAAGTTATATTTGGTTCTATCCTATATCTCTGGACTATCTGGTTCCTGGCCCTCCAGGCGGTGTCAGGCATGGTGTCCTTTCATGGCATGAGTCTCAGACTAGACCCATGGTTGGCCACTTCCACAATGTCTATGCCACCTTTACCCCAGCACATCTTGTAGTTAGGACAAATTGTAGGTCAAAGGTTATGTGGCTGGGCTGGTGTTCCAGATCTTCCACTGGAAGTCTTGCCTGGTCACAGGAGATGGTCAGCTCAGGCTACGTATCATCTATTGCTAGGAGTCTTAGCTAGGGTCACTGTTGTAGATTCCCCGGGCACTTCCATTGTAGGTTTCTACCTCATCCTGAAACGTCCCTCTTTTCCAGTCATCTCTCCCTGTACTATCCCTGTACTCTCCCCCTCTGTCCTCTCACACCTATTCCCTCCTGTTCCCATCCCCACCCCCTCCAGTCCACCCATGAAATTTCTTCTATTTCCCCTTCCCAGGGAATTTCATGCATCCCCCCCCCCCCATGAGCCCTCCTTGTTACCTAGCCTCTCTGGGTCTGTGGATTGTAGCATGGTTATCCTTTACAAGTGAGTACACACCATGTTTGTCTTTCTGGGTTTTGGTTGTCTCACTCAGGGTGATTTTTTTCTAGTTCTATCCGTTTGCCTGTAGAATTTATGATGTCATTGTTTTTAACAGCTGAGTAATACTCCACTGTGTAAATGTACTATGTTTTCTTTATCCATTCTTCAATTGAGGGACATTTAGGTTGTTTCCAGTTTCTAATTATTATGAATAAAGCTGCTATGAACATAGCTGAGCAAATGTCCTTGTGGTATGATGAAACATCCTTTGGATATATTCCCAAGAGTGATATTTCTGGGTTTTGAGGTAGATTCTGTCCCAGTTTTCTGAGAAACTGCCGTATTGACTTCCAAAGTGGCTGTACAAGTTTGCAGTAGAAGAGTATTCCCCTTGCTCCACATCCTTCCCAGAATGAGCTGTCACTTGTGTTTTTGATGAACATCCTGTCAGCTACAAGTTCTGTTTTAGCCATTCTTACTTTTCTGCAGTTAGTGTTGCTAAGAGCTACCTTGAATCTTTCTGGAACAATATGGGCATAACTAAGCAAACTGATAGTTTAACAAAATAGGTTAAGCCAGGCAGTGGTGACGCATGCCTTTAATTCCAGCACTTGGGAGACAGAGGCAAGTAGATCCCTGTGAGTTTAAAGCAGGCCTAGTCTACAAAGCGAGTTCCAGGAAAACCAGAGCTCACAGAGAAACCCTGTTTTGAAAAACCAAAAATAAATAAATAAATAACCAAACAGGTTGTTGATATGTGGATATAAACCTGTAATCCTTGCATTTGAGAGGCTGAAACAGGAGAATTGTAAATTTGAGGCTGGCCTAGACTGATCAGCAAGATACTGTCCAAAATAAAACAAAGCACCAGAAAACCCGCTGCCTGGCTATGATCACTCCCGCTACAAGCTCCCATCTAGTCTTGATGTAATACTAAACGTGTGCTATATTTTTCTCCCTTTGCGCTCCCATTTTAGAAGAAAAGAGGATGTATTTTAAAGTTATGAATTGAGGTTTAGATCTAAATGCAATCAAAACGTTTATTAAATTCGTTCATTCACTTGGTCTCAACAAAGGCGTATTGTGCGTCTGCTTCCTCCAAGGCTGAGTGTCAAGTGTTGGGGTCTCAGCAGATAAAACCTTCAGTCGGGTGGGGGGGAGCTGCAGCCTGAAGCACAGGTGGCACTCCCTGCTGGCCCCAGCCTGTCCAGTTTCAGGCAGGGACCTTTCTCAGGCTCCTCCTCCACTGCTCTATCAGAGGCGAGAACCAGAAGTGAAACTGCAGGGCTGTCTGAACTCACCTGCAGTCATCTCTGGAGCCCGAGAGAACTGCAGTCTCAACTGCCTCCAGAACACTACCTGCCTCTCTGCACAGCTGGTGGCCCCTGCAGTTGCTTTGCCCAGCTGGGCACCAAGACCAACAAGTGATCTTTTATGCTCCCCACTCCCCCCCACACCCCCAGCATGGGGCAGGTGACCAGGATGTCAGGCTAGTTTCACTCAGGGAGTCTTAGCATTGAACCCACAGATGAACCTCATTCGCCTGTTGGTGTTCCCAGGCCAACTGCTGTCCTGAGTTTTACCTTAGTCACCTATCTGGAGAGGGCAGGAACGGCTTGTAGTGTCGGTCTGCTGAGTCATCTCTGTGTTTACCTCATTTTCTGACTTCGATCAGGGCTTTTTAAAGACTTGCCCCTTGTTTCTTCCCCTGGATATATAGGCATATAAAATAGGCATGCAAGCCAAACCTCTACTAGAACTAAATCATGAAATTTATTTTAAAATAATCCCACGTTATACCTATGATTTCACTATTTATTAAAGTTAACAAGGTTTCATACACTGGAAATGGATGTATTTGGTCTCCCCCTTCCCTCAGAAAGAGCTAAATTTGGGTTGAGATGGGTCAGTTGGTTAAATGCTTGCTCTACAGGCATGAAGACCTGACTTGGCTCCTCCAGAACCCATGTAAAAAGCTGGGCATGCCAGGCTTGGTGGCACATGCCTTCAATCCCAGCACTTGGGAGGCCCAGGCCGGTGGATCTCTGTGAGCCCAGACTAAACTACACAGAGAGTTACAGGATGGCTGGACTACTTAGAGAGACCCTGTCTGAAAACCAGAACAACCCCCCCTCCACCCTCCCTCCCCCACCACAAGCTGGGCCTGAGGGTGCTTTCTTGTAATTTCAGTGCTGGGGAGGTGAAAGTAGGTGGTTCCTGGGGCTCCTTGACCAACCAGTCCAGCCTGCTTGGCAACCCCAGGTCCCAGGGAGACCCAGGCTCAAAGTCTCAAACCAACCAACCAATTAAGGCAGACAGTGCCTGAGAACTTGATAGCAAGGCTGTCCTCTCTCCTCTGGTATACTTCCCTACATGAGTGCTTACCCCTCTTGAGTGGAAATTTGATAACACAGGGCATCTTCAGTGTTAGAGTCCATATATTTTGATTTTGTAATTGTCAATGCTGAGAATAATGCTTCACAGAGATATACGGTGCAAAATGTTCAAAGTATGGTTTGGGCGGCTATTTCAGAAATTATTGGGAATTCTGACCTAATCCCAATTCCAAATTCATTTAACAGTTTGTGGTGTGTGTGTTCTGTGCATCTCAGTGTGAGAGTCCATAAGCCTATGCTGCTTTCTTTCTTTCTTTCTTTCTTTCTTTCTTTCTTTCTTTCTTTCTTTCTTTCTTTTTGGTGGGGTGGGGGGCGTTTCGAGACAGGGTTTCTATGTGTAGTCCTGGCTGGCCTGGAACTAGCTTTGTAGACCAGGCTGACCTCAAACGCACAAAGATTTGCCTGCCTCTGCCTCCCAAATTCTGGGATTAAAGGCGTGTGCCACCACTGCCCGGCTAGTGGGGGTAGTAGGGGACAGGACGGGACAGGATGGCACGGGACTCTGACTCATCCATGTTTTGGCTGTCTGGCCAGTGAGCTCTAGAGCTCCACCTGTCTCTAGTCCTCAGTACTGCGGTTATAGGCATATGCGGCTGTGCCTTTTTTTTCCCCCTCGAGACAGGGTTTCTCTCTGTAGCCCTGGCTATCCTGGAACTCATTCTGTAGACCAGTTGACCTCCAATTCACAGAGATCCGCCTGCCTCAGCCTCCCATGCATGTGCCATGGTGTGCAAGTAGAGGTTAATGGACAGGTCATGGGAGTCAGTTCCCCCTCTTCTCTGTGTGGCTTCCGGGAATTGAACTCAGGTAGTCAGGCATGACAGCAAGTGCACTTACCCACTGAGCCTTTTTGTCAGCTCTGAAATACATATAAATCTAATCTAATAGGTTCTCTCTCTCTCTCCATATATATCTTATATATATGATAATATATAAGTATATATATTTCATATTTTACATGTATAAGAATTTTGCCTGCATGTATGTGTGTGTACCATTTGTGTGCTGTACCCACAGAGGCCAGAAGAGATTGTTAGAATCTTTGGAGCTGGAGTTATGGAGTTGTAAGCTGTGCTGTGGGTGGCAGGAAATGAACCCAGGTCATCTGCGAGAACAGCAAGTGCTCTAAACTAAACTGTTGATCCATCTCTCCAGTCCCTAAAGTTTATATTAATACTTGTTTTATATATTTTTATGTGCATCGGTGTTCTGCCTGCATGTATGACTGTGTAAGGGTGTTGGATCCCCTGGAACTGGAGTTATAGACAGGTGTGAGCTGGGAATTAGACCAGGTCCTCCGGAAGAGCAGCGATGTTCTAACCTCTGAGCCATCTCTCCCGCCCTTTATTCTTTTTATATTTATGTATTTCTGTGTACATGTATGTACAGACGCATGTCAAGTACTCAGGCGGAGGTCAGAGGACGACTTTCAGGAGTGGGGTTCTCCTGCCCCCAGTGAGTGCTGTGATAAACTCAGGTCACCTGGCTTGGCACGAAGCCCTTTGCTTGCTGAGCGCCGTCTCACTGGCTCAGTTCTTCATATTTCAGAAATTCTTCATATTTTGGAAATGTTCCTCTAGCTTCATTGTCACAGCATAGAGCGATTGCATGGCACACGCTCTCCTTGGGGTTCTCATGTAGTCTTGGGCACACAAATAACTAGGTATCCTACAAGCAATTTCCTTACGTTTTATTTTTTGTAGTTTTAGTCATTTTGGTTGTATTTTGGTTGTAGGTTTTTAGGATTCACAAGAATCCTCTTTCTTCAGTTCTTTCATGTCCATAATTGTGCTAGTCAGCTTTTTACAACTGTGGTAAATATGGAAGAAATTGACTATTTTTAAAATGTCACTTCTTTTATTTTGGCATAAAGCATTGCTCAATATTTTCTTATATCAGCTATTTATGTATTTATGTATTATTTCTTTATCCTTCCTAGACACATAAAGGGTTTTTCCCTCTTTCCCTGAAGTTTGCAAATTTTATTAGAATATGTCCTAAAGTCTAATTGCTCTGTGTTGATATTTCAGGTATATTGTGTGTTCACTTTCTTCCTTTTTTTTTTTTTCAAGACAGGGTTTCTCTGTACAGCCTTGGCTGTTCTGGAACTCTCTACTCTCTCTGTAGACCAGGCTGGCCTCAAATTTACAGAGATATTCCTGTCTTTGCCTTCTGAGTGCTGGGATTAAAGGCATTTTTTTTTTCTTTTTCCTTCCTTCCTTCCTTCCTTCCTTTCCTTCCTTCCTTCTTCTTTTTTTTCTTTTTGCGAGGTTGTGATGGGAGTTTCTTATTGTTTAGCCCTGGCTGTCCTGGAACTTGCAGTGATCCACCTGCCTCCTCCCAAGTGATAGTACAAAAAGCAGCCACTAGCACACACAGTTTTGTATGTTCCGTTGACTTACCATCTTCCGTCTCTCTGAAGGCATTATCTCGAGGCAGGACTGATTGTATCTTCAGAATCTTCATTTCTCAAACAGTCCCTAAAATATGCACATCTCCTCCCTTCCCGAGTGCCTTGCTGTGCTCACAGGTCCTAGTGCTGATGTGTGGCAATCTTTCACAGCCCTGCGTGATTCTGAATGCCTCGCCCGTCAGGGTTCTGTTCTGCCCTGAGACCATCTCTCTGGCATGCTTTTTTGGGAATGCTATTTGTTCCTCATTTTTCTTGCTTGAATTAACTTCATTTGGGATTTGGCCTCAAGACTTTTCTATGGTTTATGTGAAGGAGCGGTATGGGCTAACATTCCTAACTGGAAGAACTCTTTCCGTATGGTTGTGATGTGGCATATAGAGAGATTGCAACCTTTTGCGGGGGATTCCTGGCGGCTCAGTTTCTGGCCTCCACTTATATTGGGCCTTCCCCTCCTCCTTCATCGCGTGGATCCCATTTTTATGTGGGCTGTACAAGATTAATAAACTCTGCTGGCACCATGTGATCTGCCCAGCAAGGGTGGAGGCCGAGACAGGGTTTCTCTGTGTATTTGGGATTCACCTTGAACTGCTCATCCTCCAGTCTCAGTCTCCAGCATCTCAGGCATACACCACCACACCCAGCCTCGGGTCAGTTTGTCTACACCATAGGCATGATGAGGTGATAAATGCCCGAGTGCTAATTGCTCTTTCGTCTGTTGCCAGGCTTCCAATTCTGTTCCTCTCCTCCAGTTCCTGCAGGCTTGACCTCTGTTCCATGTATCTGGCTCAGGAGAGGGACCTGTGTTGGGTCCCCCTCCCATGGTCATTGCTGTGTCCTCTGGGGCATTTCTTCCTAAGGCAGGCTCTGAGAACAGAAGGAAGGAAAGAACTGATTCCATCACCCAAGAAAAAGAGGTGGGCCTGGGTTATGAAGGGCCTGCTGCGAGCCTGTATCGCCACCTGCTGGCCACATGTTTAATTACATGGAGGAGCGGCCACAGTTCCACCCTCAGCTAGCGGAGTGGATTAATCTTTTCTTCTACCTAAAATGATATATTCATGTTAAAATAATAACAACAATATAAAGAAAGAGAATTTCTCTACTGTCTATACATGTGCACCTTTGTTTATAGTTTTTATGTGACAGGGTCTCTCTATGTAGCTCTCTGGCTGTCCTGGAACTTGCTTATGCAGTCCATGTTGGCCTCGAAGTCACAGAGCTCCATCTGCTTCTGTCTCCTGAGTGCTGGGATTAAAGGTGGGTGTCCATTCCTAACTACACTTTTCTTTTTAGAAAACACAAATAATGTGTATTTTTCTCACATTTTGTAGCTCAATACTTTGCTTTGAACTCTACTTTGCTGGATGGCAGGGAGTAGGTGCTAATTCACCTTTCTTTTTCCGGGTATGGCTGTGTGGGGCAAGAGAAAGATGATCAGGCTTAGTTCCCAAGACTCGTTTGTCGTGGGAGAGGGACTCTGCAGATGTGGACCTGGAGGTGGGGAAGTTACCTGGCTTCTGGGGGGGGGCAGTCGGTCACCTGAGCCACTCTCAGGACAATGGACCTCCTCCATGAGCAGAGGCCTGGTCTTGGTTTCAGCTGGAGATGCAACAGTGATGGATTGGAAGCTGCATAGGACCTATGCCAAGGAATCTTAGTGGCTTCTGGAAACTGAATGTTCTAGAAGAAAGTCACACTTATGTTGCAGACTGACTGGTTGGTTGGAACGTCATGATTGTGGAAAGTTGAATACTTTGGATGTGGGACCAAAATTATCTCAGGTTCCTCTTAATCCTCCAGTGACTAGTAGTTGCCCACCTCTGTGTCTGACCTCACTTCCTTTTCTGAAATATGTGTGTATGTGTGCATATGTGTGTGCATATGTGTGTGTGTGTGCATATGTGTGTGCATATGTGTGTGCATATGTGTGTATGTGTGCATATGTGTGTATGTGTGCACATGGGGGCCAGAGGATAACCTTGCATGTTGCTGCTCAGGAGACGTCCACCTCATTTCATCAGTTGGTTTTTGACAGTTATTTATTTACTATAGAGGCAGGGGAGCATGTGGGGTCAGAACACAACTGCGTGAAACTTCTTTTCTTCTGTCATGTGGGTTCTTGGGCTTGAACTCAGGTCACCGGGATTCACCTATACTCACTGAACCATCTTGATGTCCCCACCTTGTATGGGGTGCAGATTCTTCTCTCACAGGCCTGGAGTTTGTTTGCTGGTCAGCAAGCCCCAAGGATTTGTATGTCTCTGCCTTCCAAGGGCTGTGGTTACTTGTGCATGCCATGGCACACAGCTTTTATACATGATATCTTGGGATTAGACTCAGGGCCCCATGTCAGTATGGCAAGTACTTTAAGGGCAGAGCGGTCATCCTTTTGAGAACCAGCTAGAACCTGATAGATATATCCACTTGGCAGATCACTAGCTGCCATCAACCCCAAAGCTAAGTGTGTGGTTAGATTGCATCTGAGACCTATAATAGACGTCTTGGCTTTGCTATGACTTACCACCCAGTGCCTCCACCTGTGTATATGAAAAATGCCCTGACTTATGGTTTTATTTTCTTCTGTAACTCTAAAAATATCATGAAATCATATCTATATTGGGGGGTGATAACCTGAACCTGTGTTCCTGGGCCATGTACACCCATATTTGACTCAAGAATAAACTATCTCTTGTTTCCTCTAATGTGTGAGCCATACTTTGTCACTACTTTGATTTTTTTTTTTTGAGATGGGTTTTTCTCTGTGTAACAGTCCTAGCTGTTTTGGAACTAACTCTTGTAGACCAGGCTGGCCTCGAAATCACAAAGATCTACCTGCCTCTGCCTCCTGAGTGCTGGGATTAAAGGTGTGCGCCACCACCGCCTGGCTATGTCAGCACTTCTAACTGCTGAAAAAAAATGGATGTTTCTGGGAGCCCTACAGAGGAATGCAGACCTGTTGGCTTCTGTCCTGGGGCCTGTAAAGCGCAGATGTTTCTGCTCTCTAGACAATGGTCCTCTGATGATGTCATTGTGTGTGGTAATGAGTTAGTTACAAGACAAGAAATAACAGGTTGCAGGTATATAGGAAGTGTTGCAAGGTCCCCTCTGGGAAGGTAGCCATTTGTTCTTTTATGCATGTCACAGTCATTTTCTGAGTACGTAGGATGTACCCAGGCTGTGCTCAGAACAGGTGTATGGTCACCTGTCCTTGGGACACCAATTAAAACAAATTAAGAGCAGAAAAGTGTAAAAGGAGATTTAACATGGTCACGTTAGGAAGAGAGGCAGAGATCCAGCGACTCTCTCAAGTTTACCTTTGGGGTCCTGAATTGAGATTAAAGTTTAAACAGAAGGTCAAGGACATGCATATCTAAGCAGGCCTGACCCAGGTGTGACCATGCCCACCACTGACCATCTTTGGGCTCCAGTCTCACCCTAGAAAGTGAAAGTTTGACAAGTTGTAAATCACTTTGTAGGAGACAAGTTCTCCACAGCCGGCACATTTTCTTTCTCTTACTGTGAGATTCCTGGGGAAGTTCCCATTTTTTTGGGGGGGGGTCAATTGTTTCAATAGTCTAATAGTTTATATTGAAAGATACAAGTTTTTATATTGAATGTCTTCATTTCTCCCGGGCCAGTTATTTTGCTTTCACTGTGGTGGTGGGGTGGAGTGGGCGGGCTCAGGGCAGCAGAACACCACCCATCCACAGCATTGTCATAGCCGTGGGTGCAGGGGATTGGGAGGGTATGGGGTTGTGGCCCCTCCAGACCTTAGCCTTCAGGCTTAAGGAACCACTTGCTCAGATGTCACACAGAATTAGTGTTTCCTGAATCTGGTTGGGGTTCAAAGGACAGGACCACAAGGCAGGACCCACTGGCTAAATGTGTGGCGGAGCCATGACTCGGGCCTGATGGGGATCCTTACACTGACGCACTGGGGTACAGGGGCCTGGGCTGCATGCTTGTGGGGTCAGGGAGGGGGTCTTAATGAGGGTTTCTATACCTGTGAAGAGATACCTTGATAATGACAACTTTTATAAAGGAAAAGCATTTAACTGTGGTGGCTTACATTTTTAGAAGTTTAGCCTATTGTCATCATGGTGCGACATGTTGTCCTGTAGGCAGACATGGTGCTGGAGCTGAGAGTCCTACATCTCAATAAGCAGGGAACAGGAAGCGATCTGTCTCACTGGGCGTGGCTTGAGCATACATGAGACCCCAAAGCCCGTCTTCATAGTGACACACTTCCTCCAACAAGAACACACCTACTCCAACAAGCCCATACCACATCACAGTGCCACTCGCTTTGGGGGCCATTTTCCTTCAAACCACCACAGAAGGCTACCTGAATGGTGGGCCAAGAAGCCAGGGTCTGTGCCCTCAACCCCTTTCCATAGCAGTCTAGAAAAGGCCTAGACTGGGCCCAGGGCCCTGGCTTCAGGAGGTAATGCCAAGTCTGGGTTTAGGATCTTCTGGCGACAGGTGAGGGGGTAGAAGCTAGAATACATTCCTGGGCTCTGGGGTCCTCTGTGATGGACTTTGTCCTGTGCTTTCCTGTTGTACCCTGAGGTTTTCAAAGCTTCTTAGCAGCTGTCCGTAAGCCCCCAGTATGAAGTGTTCCTCTGGAAGCACCTGCCCAGGGGTTCAGAAACTCCCTGTGCTGCCGTTCCTGGTGGCATATTTTAGGAGTAGCTGTTGGTTCAAGTGCCTGGAGCCCAACTTCCTGTGCAGTTCTGTCCCGTTCAGCCTAGACTGAGCCTTACAGAGAGGGTGTTAGAGTGTCTGGGGAGTGAATTTTGTAGAGAAGATAGTGTACACTGACCATGGAGTCTCTGCTCTTCACTATCCCGACACTGGCCAGGTTTGCTCTTTACGTGCGTTTCTGAAGTTCCTGTCTGATGTGGAATAAGAGGAAGTGGGAGGAGGGTGGCAAATGGCAAATCAGTGGGTGAAGTGCATTCTGTGCAAACACGATGACCCGAGTTTGTCTACAAACATACAAACCTCGATGAGGTGCTCTGCTTATGAACTCTCAGCACTCCTCCTGGGAGACGGGAGGAGACAGGAGGATGGCCCATAAGCTGGTGTGTGTGTGTGTGTGTGTGTGTGTGTGTGTGTGTGAAATAGCCTGGAGTACATGGTGTGGCAGCAGAGAAGGGAAACTCTGCCTCAACAAGTCAGAAGGTGAAGGTAATAACTCTCTCTAGAAAGTTGTCTTCTAACCTTCACATGTGTATTGTAGCATGTGTGTTCTTCCCCCACTGCACATACATACACACACCCACTGCACATACATATACACACCCACTGCACATGCATACACACACACTACACATATATACACACTGCAGACTACACAGTTAACACACATACACTGCACACACATGTGCACATACTGCATTACACATACATGCTGCATGTGCACCTTAGTCACGCTGCATACTACGCACACACCTGCACCACACAACATACACATACACTGCACACACCACACACACATACTACAGACATATATGCTGTACAACACACACAGAAGTGTGATGTCAATGAGTATCGAAGTGAACATGGGCAGTAACTGTAGGGGCATTCTCATGGACTTGGATGTTGTGAAAAGCGAACATGGAGGACATTGGTTGTGGCGCTGTCTAAAGAATGGGAATCTGGAAACAACCCAAGTGTCAAAATCAGGGGCTTGGAAAAATAAATTGCAGTACAGATGGGAGATGTCAGTAGGCTGACAGCTTCCTTAGTTAAAATGAACGGCCTCAATGCATTGACATGCAAAGAGCTGAAAAATCACACAGAATTGGAAAGCAGGCATTTTAGGAATTTATATATGTATGAGAAGAATGAAAACAGGGCAGAGGGAGATGCACACTGCTCTCATTTATCAATGAGCAAATTAATGCTTCATTGTCTAAGTCTTTGTAATCTTTCAGATCTAAGTTTAATGCTTCACTGTAGCACAATTAATAAAACCTCAGAGATAGACATTGGGGTTCAATCTAAAGGTCAGAAAAGCAAAACAGCCAGCCACTGGCTCTTACCTCTACCTCATTCCAAAATGGCGATCCTGCCTCCAGGAATCTCAGAATGAGACTGACCTGAGAGCTGTCTCCTCCTGTCTTATGTTCCTCTCTAGTGCTGGGATTAAAAGCGTGCACCCCTACCACCCGGTTTCTATGGCAAACTAGTGTGACTACTGGGATTAAAGGTGTGTGTCATCACTGCCTGGTCTGTAAGACTGATCAGTTTTACTCTCTGAACTTCAGGCAAGCTTTATTTACTACACTTGACTTCTCTGGGGACCCTTCCCTGACCCCCTAGGTTGGGTAGGTACACTTATCTATCTTTCCTTCATGTCCCTCATTACTGTTGTGTGATTATTTGGTCAGTGTCCATCTTCTTCACAAGCCTCATTTGTTCAGAGACTCTGGTCACTTTAACAAAGCATCCGGTACCTGGCGCAGTGCCTGCCACTTGCTGGGTGCCCAGTGAATGGCTTTCTAAGTTACTAAGTTACTGATCTTTGAGCCCAGGGTGCTTGTTTGTAAAGGATAATGATTTCTTCTTTATGTTTTTAAAATTGAAAAATTGTATGTATGCATGTGTGTGTGTATGTACCTGTGTATGCACCCGTGTGTGTGTGTGCATGCATGTGAAGGCCAACGGTCAGTCTTGGCTGTTGCTTCTCAGGAACCATCCACCTTACATTGTAAGACAGGGTCTCCCACTGGCCTGGAGTCCATCAAATAGGTTGGCTGGCTGTCCGGCCCATAAGCCGCAGGGACCAATATGTCCCTGCCTCCCCAGAGCTGCTATTAAGCTCATGACACCATTCCTGATGTTTTATTTTTATTATTGCTATTGCTATTATTATTATTATTATTATTATGACAGAATCTCACTAGCCATGGCTGTCCTGGAACTTGCTATGTAGACCAGGTTGGCCTTGAACTCACAGAAATCTTCTTGTCTCTGTCTACCTAGGGCTGGGATTGAAGTCATGGGCTACCATGCCTGGTGGCTGACTTTAGACGTGAGCTCTGGAGATTAAATTCAGGTTCATGTGCCTTCAAAGCAAATACTTTGCTAACAGCCATCTCTCCAGCCCCATGACTCTTTAGACAGTCGTTAGAATTTAAAATACAATGGATGGACACAACCTATTAAAGAGGTCGGTATCAAAACCTCAGTTTATCTGTTTATTTAGATCTATCTATCTGTCTGTCTGTCTGTCTGCTTTTCGAGACAGGGTTTCTCTGTAGCTTTGGAACCTGTCCTGGAACTAGCTCTTGTAGCCTAGGCTGTCTTCGAACTCAAAGAGATCCACCTGCCTCTGTCTCCCGAGTGCTGGGATTAAAGGCATGTGCCACCACCGCCCGGCTTTACTCACCCGCCTTTACTTTGCTATTTTTTATTGTGTATATATATATTTATATTTGCTGCATATATGTCTGTGTACTACATGTATGCCTGGTGTCTTTGAAGGAAAGAATAGAATGTTGGATTTCCTAGGACTGGAGTTACAGACAGTTGTGAGCTGCCATGTAGGTAGTGAGAATTGACCTCTGCAGGAGCAGCCAGCACTCTTAAATGCTGAGCCATCTCTCCAGCCCCAGGACCTCTATTTGTTGAGTGTGTTAATGTTCTTGTCACAACACCATGTGATCACCAGGTGGCGCTGTGATCATTTGCTTGGGAGTTTCTTAACCCATCTGCTCACACAAAGCTTCCTAGTGGTCCCAAAGCTTCCTTCTTAAGTCTGCAGGTCCCCAAGTGGCCATTCTGCCTCTGCTCTGTCCTTTCAGTGATGGCAGACTGGAAACTCTGTTCTCTGAGTGGGGCGGCTACACCCACAGGACTGGGTGACCCAGTGGGTAGGTCAGCCCTGGGAGAAACACGGAAGAAGGAAGCATAAGGCTCAGAGTACAGAACTGGAGGATGTCTTATGCAAGTGTGGGGTCTGACCACCTCCAGGCCAGGCTGAGAGTCAGCCCAGAGCTTTAGTGTGACTGTCCTGTACTTACCTACAATAGCATGAGCACCCATCCTGTGCCACATTGTGGGCGTTGTTTCTCAGAGTGCTTTCTGGGTAGAACTATTGTGATCACTATTGATCTTTGCGTTCTACATCAGAAACTAACAGAGAAAGTTGAAGAAGTTTGCAGGTTAAAAGCGGCAAGGCTAAGCTGGGCAGTGGTGTTGTACTTCTTTAATCCCAGTACTTAGGAGACAGAGGCAGGCGGATCTCTGTGAGTTCGAGGCCAGCCTGGTCTACAAGTGCTAGTTCCAGGACAGGCTCCAAAACTACTGAAAGACCCTGTCTCAAAAAAGCAAAGAAAAAAGTGGCAAGGCTAAGTCTTGGCTTTGCCACTCCCTTTTGTGACTTTGGATAAATAATTAGTTTGGTTGTCTCTCAGCAACCTCCTTATGAAGCAGGTAAAACGGTGTTGCCCTCCTTGAGTTTCCACGAGGAAGAAGTAGCTAAAACCTGCCCCAGAGGAGCCTGGGAAGTGTTAGCTGTGGTCATTATGGTGTCACCATGGAGAAGGCTCTTTCCAGACATGGTAGGATGTCTCTGAGAATCCAGTGCAGTTGCTACCATGTGGAAGGGTAGAAGAAACCTAGCTGAGTGTGGTGGCAAGCTCCTGGAATCCCAACTATTCAGGAAACTAGGTCAGGGTGATCATAGGAGTTTGGGAGTTCAGTGGCAGCCTAAGCAACACAGCCAGACCGGTCACCCTTCCCCACCCCACCCCAAACCCCTGCCTCCCTATTGGACATTCCTGGTAAAGTTTGGCTTTGTCATTGACTGTCTGAGGCTGGATTTTGGGCAACTCTGTCTTGAGTTTTCCTTTCTAGAACAGGAAAGACTAAAAGACTTAATACACCACATAGTGGCCTTGTAACTGTCACATGAAGTGTTGAGCACCAGGCAGGTAAGTGGTAATTCATGAGTTTGTAAAATGTCACTTCTTGTTCTCAAGAAAAAGCATTTGGCCACATAAACCCAGGTGCCATTCTTTGGAAGCCATTCCCTTCTTTCCCGAGACTCTCTCTCTACAACCTGAGACTCTCCTGTTAGGCTAGCCTGGCTGGTCAGTGAGCTCCAGGGACCTGCCTGTGTCTGTCTCTCCGGAGCCGGGATTACAAACGCTTGTCACCATACCCAGCTTTTTATGAGAGTGCTGGGGATCGAACTCAGGACCTTACGCTCATTTTACTGACTTAGCTATTTCTCCTGCTCCCCTGCACTTCTCATACTCTCTTTCTTCGTTTCTGTATGGACTGTCTTCTTGAAAGGCAGAGTGCCTCTCCACACTGTCCGTGCATGGGACTCCAGGTGCCCAGCAGAGAGCTATGTCCTGGCTCCTTGTTGCTTAGGATGACTGAAGGGTTATGGCTGTCTGTATGAGTGGGTGGAGCCTACTGACCATCCAGACATCAGTAAGAGAGGAGGGCTGAGAGGTACCCACTGGTGATCAGAAATCACCATGTGGTCCACTCCAGGTCAAGGGTCCCCTGTTTCCTGTCCCTCCTGTATCTATAATGTTCCTGCTATGACTGCGTTTGCTACTGGCTGGCAGAGGACACAGAGCTCTGGGACTGACTGAGGCCATCAAGTGTGCTTACACGTATGAGTTAACTTTCCCATTTCTGTGTTTTCCTGAAAGAAACAAGAAAGGAAACCTTGATCTTGGTTCAGGGTTTGAGAGTTGAAGGGATGGGGAAGTTCACAGATGCTCCTTGTGGAGGAAGTATGTGTGTGGCAGTTACTGACATCTTGGAGGATCGGGAAACAGACCATTCAGGTCATGGTGGGACCAGGCTATTAAATCTTAAAGACAATCCCTGAATAATCCATTTCCTGCCAGGGCAAGGTCGCTGGAGGGTGAGAAGTGGCTGCCCAGGGACCTAGCTCAGTTGGTGTCATTGCTCCATTCATTTCAACAGCTCCCCTCTCCCCCAGTCAGGATGCTGTGAGCTTCCTGTCAGGGTCACCTCACCCTTCTTTCTGGATGCTATCATCACACAAGGGACACAGACATGGCAACTCATCTAGATATTTCTTTTAGATCAAATCTCCAAATAGGATGCACCATGCCTGAACCAAGGTCCTGGGGCATGAGGTGCGGAGTCTTGCTGAATGCCCACTCTTCTCTTCTTTTCTCTTCTCTTCTCTTCTCTTCTCCCCTCTCCTCCTCTTCCTTCCTTTTTTCCTTCCTTTCTTCTTTCCTTTCATTCCTTCTTTTCTGTTTTTGGTTTTGTTTTGTTGTTGAGATAGGGTTTCTTTGTGTTGCTCTGGCTGTTCTAGAACTCACTCTGTAGACCAGGCGGGCCTCAAACTCCCAGAGATCCACCTGCCTCTGCCTCCTGAGTGCTGAGATTAAAGGCGTGCGCCACCACTGTCTGGCTGCACTGTCTGGTCGTTTCTATGGATACCCTTCCCTCTTCCTCGCTCCAGCACTTAATTAAACATTTTACATATTTATTTATTTATTGTATTGGTGTCATGATGTGGTCAGAGGACAACCTGCTGGAGTCAGTTCTCTCCTACAATGTGGGTTTTGGGGACTGAACTCAAGTCATCAGGTTTGTCAACCCCTGAGCCATCTTGCTGACCCCAGCACTTAAATTTAATAGCCCTTTGGCTGCTCCTCTTCTGCTGGAGAGATTAATAGGTATGAATGAATTTGGGCTGCCACAGTATAATTGAGCCAATAGCCAGTGGGTAGATAGCTGAATCCCCGATGAGCAGGGCTCTGGGGATGCCCAGTCTTGGCCATTTATTTCTCTTCTTAGGCTAGGTACTCACTGGGAGGTGTGCCCTTATCTAGAGTGGGTGGTACTCTGGTAACTGGAGAATCCCAGTCCCTTACTATCTGGGTTTGCCCCTCCCCTGGAGCAGCGCCAGGCCTTGGGCAGTGGTGGGGTGTGGGGAGTAGGAGAGAGAGCACACAGACAGCAGCTGTTAGGCAACTTTCTCAGCTCCACAAGAGATTTTGGCATGAGATTTTAGGAATGCTCCTGTGGCTGCTTGCAGATTTGTATTCCAAAGTGAAACACAGGAATAATCCCAGTTGGGGTCACAAAACAAAAGAATGACAACAAATACACCCGTCTAGCCCCAGCCTGCTCCTTGCCCTGTTTGCATTTGCTGGCACAGGACCACGGCTGCCACAGGTCCCTGCCGGGCTCAGCTCCAGTGGGACCTTAGTAGGCAACAAACGTCTCAGCTTCAGTAGCTGCCAACCTGGGGTTCTGCTGTCCTCATGGAAGGAACTGGGGGGGGGGCATGCGTGCATTTTTTCAAGCAAGGTCTTCGGATGGTAATTTTATCACAGGAAGAAGACAGGCATGCTCGCACGCCCCAAATCACTAATGGAGCCTCCCTCTGAAGGTGCTCCTGCTTCTCGAGTGGTGATTACTCAGTACCCTGTATAATTATTTAATCAACCCAACTAAGTCCTCAGCATGAGTGGAGCTGGGGCAGCTGACCAGACCCCTCCCCCAACTCCTCAGGAGCTTAATCAGCTTCAGAGAGGGAGTGAGTACCCCCAGCTCTGCTTTTCTTTGTGAAAACACTGGGCTGTGTGGGAGGGAAGGGTGGTGAGGAGGGAGTGGATAGGTCACCTTGGGATTCCCTCACTGAGGACAGGAGTGGTCTTTTGAGACTTTGGGGACGCTGAGGACCAGAAACTGAAAGTTAGCAGACAAGGGACTGACAGAAACTCAGTCACTGAAGGTCAGCCTAAGGCATGTACTTCCTTCCTCTTTCCTCTTCCTCCTTTCCTTCCTCCCTTCCCACCCTCCTGTTTCATAGGTACTAGGCACACATACACATTCTTATTGACACACATGAAGTGAAGGCCTCCCTCTCTCCCTCCACAGTCCCACCAGCTCCACAGAGGCAGCCACAGCTGTCAGGCTAGACATTTCTTCTGTGCTCACACACTTAGCTTTGTACCCTGGATGCTCAGCTCACCTAAACATCCCTCATGCTGTCTAGATCAGCGGTTCACATTCAGGCACTAATTTTATCCCCAGAGACACGAAGCAATGCGGGGAGGGTACTGCTCCTGGCACCCAGTAATGGAGGCCAGGATGCTGCTAAATACATTTTGTGGCTTGAGTCAGCTCTCAGGGCACAGTGCTCCTGCCCGAGTATCAGTTAGTAGGTCTAGAAAGTTCTCTACTTGTTCCCCACCCCAGTCATTGTCATCATCATCATCACCACCACCACCATTACCACCACTACCACCAGTACCTCCTTGAGAGTCTTGGCAGGTTAACGGATATCCTTTTCATTCTCATTACTTCTGCCTCTTCTTTTGACAACGTCCTGGTCTGTGTATCTCTTCCGACGGCTTTTGAATTGCCTCTAGGTGGGAGAATGAGTGGAAGCCTCTGTGTGTTTCTCCGGTTGGATATTGGGATTACTACATAATTACTGGGGTAAATCATTGGTTGAATGATTTCCCAAGTCCTCATAAAATGTTTCTATTTTAACACACCACACACTTAAACTCAATTTTAATAGCTTCTGCATTGTGTTCTTATACAAGTGGCCTTTGGTTTTCCCTACTCAAACTCTAAGTTTTCAGGAAAATGCTAACTTGTTTTAATGCTATCCTGTTACGCCTTCACGAGGGTAGAGGGGATCTGACCATCACAGAGGGTATTTTTGTCCAGCCATACCAACTACCACCATGGGCCCTGAAAAGAGTATTTGAGTATTTGGTTGGTAACTGAGAGAGGTGGCTTCTGTCTCCAGCCCTTGTTGTTGGTGGTGGAGAGGGGCTGGAAGATTCACTTTACAGATACCTCTTAGTGAGACTATGTGGAATGCCCAGCATCTCTAAGAAGTCATGTCTTTTCAGAGTCTTCACTTGGAAACACCTTGGTTTGGCAGGGGGACTAAGAGCAGCAGAAGGAGGCACGGCCATGGGGCTAGATTGTGGGATCAGCAGAAGACACTACCAGATCAGTTTCTTCAGAGATGAGAAAAGGCTGGACTACATAGTCATCCGTCTTCTCCTTTCTCTCTCCACTCTCTCCAGAGCCTTGGCACTCAGATCTGAGAACTTGTCCTTGCTTGTGTGTGGGTGGTGAGGCTTGAGTGGAAGGCAGCAGACATGGCCCAGGCATCCCAGAGGGCCACATTTGATTCCCCCCACCCCCCGCATTGTCCAAACTTGGAACCAGTGGCCACACAAGTGTAATTAGTTAATCAGTCATCCCGAGTGATAAACAGGATGATAGATGCAGGTCTCACTCGATCACTTTTTTATTAAGGAGAAATAAATCAACCCCACATTGTTGCTATAAACCTTTCAAACTGGTCAGATCCTGGCCGGCGGAAGCTGATTAACATGGCCACATAGAGGGACCATTTGTAGCTGATCACTGAGATCAATCCATCCCTGTCACTTTCCCTCCACAGAGGGGGTGGCAGAAGCCAGGTGCTGTCTCACCATGCACTGTTTCCCTGTCCTTTTGATGCATGAGAGTAGCAGTCTGTGCGCATGAACTTAGGTGTCAGAGAGCTGTGCCAAGAACCAGTCAAGACTGTGACCCAGGCGTCCTCAGTCCCTCTCTGAGCTATAGCTTTCTCTTTGTTAACCAAGGGACTGGAGAACTGGCTCAGTGGTTAAAAGCATTGGCTGCTCTTCCAGAAGACCTGGGTTCAATTCCCAGCACCCACACGGCAGCACACAACTGTCTTTAACTCCAGTTCCAGGGGGAAGCAATGCCTTCTGGGGGGGGGGCGGTGCATGCATGTGGTGCAAGGCATACATGTAGGCAAAACACCCATACATGTGAAATATAAATAAGTCTTAAAAAAGGGTATGTCCTCCTCAGACAGTGGTTCTCAGTAGGTTGGTGCCATACTTCTTTGTTTCAGGACCCCTTTATGTACCTAAAAATTGCTGAACTCTCTCCAAAACCTTTGTTCATGTGATTTATGCCTACCAATATTTGCTACCTTAGAAATTAAAGCAGAAAATTTAAAATCTACTCATTCATTTAAAATAATAGTCACAGATCTATTTCAAGTTAATATAAACAATATTTGTAATAAAAACAGACATAGCGAATGGCTCAGTTGGTATAGCACTTACTGTACCAACGTGGGGACCTGGGTTCAGACCCCAGCACCTGCATAAAAAACCAACAAACAAAACACTGAGTGTGGCAGCATGTGCCTGCAATTCCAGCACCTGAGGAGGCAGAGACAGGAAGATCCCTGGGCCAGTCTAGCTGAATTAGTGAGCTCCTGGTTCAATGAGAGGCCTTGTCTCAAGAAAGAGAAGATGGGGAGTGATTAAGGAAGATACGAGACATCAATCTTTGGCCCCTACATGAGTGTGCACACACATGCATGTACACTTGCACACATGCATACACACATACACACAGATTTTCCATTTCTGGCCGAATACACTATTAGATTCTTGTATTTGCCTCTGGGTTCATTGTGGTGAGTTGTTATGAGCCAAAAGTATGAAGAAAACCCAGGTAGGAAAGGCGGTATGTGATGTCTTCTTTGAGATTAGGGGGGTCTCACTGTGTTATTTAGGCTGTCCTTGAACTCCTGGACTCAGGTGATCTTCCTGCCTCCTCTCTGGAGCTGCTCACTGTTCTACACACTGTGTAGGTACTCTGGCAGGCAGCCTCTGGAAAGCCTCCCCATAGACTCATGAAAGAAGGAAATGAAAAGGTAAGTAACAAGCTGGGCTCCATTCTTAGCACTAAAAACAGTAGCTTTGACCCTGTGGGCTTCGATAAAGCTGTGGGCTGCAGAGAATGGTTGAGCCAAAGCCACAGGTAGAAAGAAATGGCAGGGGGATTGGATCTCTTGCAGGAGCTGGTCCCAGCCAGGCCTCTGCCATGAGCTGAACTTCCCTGAAGCCTGTGATCCCTCTGTGGAGGGGGTGGTGAGCCATCTTTATGACTGCCACCCCTGTCTCCTGTCAACTCCTCTACCACCACTATCTTGGCGCTGACTGATGATACTGTATCATAAACTCCCTTGTCTACCAATGTCTGGATGGTTCAACCGATGAGATATTCTAGCTGGGGACTAAGGATGGTCGGGGTCTGGGGACAGGAGCCATAGCTCCTGTGTCTCTTTTCTTCTGGGTTTCAGTGAAGCTCCCCATCTTGTCCCTTCAGGTCCTGGTGTGGAAGGGGCTTCTCACTGCTGCTCTTCCTGGGCTGTAACACCTTCCTCCTTGGTTTTCTTGTATCCTACCCACTTCAAAGAATGAAACTTGCCTTGATTGGCACCTGCTCCTTGTGGGAAGGGGGAAAATACGGGGGCGGGGCTTTGGCAATCAACACCACAACTGAAGCTACCTGAGAGATGGGTATTTCCAAGACTCTGGTGTCCAGAGTTACATTTACAGTCTGAACTCTTGTCTATGGCCTGCAAGAATCGACCCTAGCAGCTTCCTCCTCCTTAGATTATTGGGATTCTGCTCTCCGGCTTCTTGTTCTTCAAATGAGCCAGTTGCTTTTGAAGCCAGGACCACACTTCTTCAGCACTTCCCATAGTTCACACATCCCCTTCCTCTGCGTGGCACTCTGTACCTGCATGCCCCCTCTGCTCTCTTCAAGTCCCCGGCTAGGGAGAGACCCACTATCTAGGCTGCCAGAACACTACACACTCATGGCAGTTTTACCCTTGTATGCATCTCACAGACACTTCTATGGAGTTTGCCACACACCAGTGTTTGTAAACAGCGAATCATCTCATTCTGAATACAACCATGAGATGAATACTGTTAGAATCCCCATTTTACAAATGAGGAAACGGAGACACCATAAGTAAGGTCCTGTGGCTTCGTCAAGGTCACCCAGCTGTGAAGGACCAGGAAGCCTGGCTCTCCTCTCCCCCCTCACTCTCGCTGCATCAATTTATTTGACTAAGCTGTTTCCCCAATCAGGGTGTAAACCTGTGAAGCTTGCTGTGCTACTTTGTATCCTCAGGGCCGGGCTCAGTGTCTGACACACTGGGTGCTTCACAGGTATCTGTGGGATGCACAAGGCGAAGACAAGAGCCATACATTGTCGTGTTGACTTCCGCTTGCAGGGTCCCAGGGCTCACTACAGCCTGCTCTGTTCCTCCAGCGGGGGAACCCTGGGCATCGCCTCTAGCAGCTGCTTCTCTCCCACAGTGCCTGAAAGAGCATTCCCAATGCCTATACACACTGCTCTGAAGCCATCCCTGAACCAGTGACCTGCTAAGAGTGTAGTTTTCTCTCCCTCTCTCCCGGACTTTTGATTTGATCAGGCCAAATCTGAAATGATGTGTGAAAGTAATGATATTTGGTAATTAAATCTCTGGTGACGGCCACTGCAATTTGTGCTACATGCTTTGTTCATAAGGAAAAAAAAATGCATCAATTCATTTTCTGACCGGCTACTCCAGGGACTGGCAATTAGGGGCTGCTCATCTCTCTCGTCGCCTCGCATATTAAAGAGCTAGTGAAACGCAAAGAGAATTTGGGAGTTTTTTTTTTTCCCTCCCAACCTTCTAATAATGTTAGCTTAATTAGGGAGGCTCAATGATAAAGGGACAGTTTGGGATGATTTGAGCAGACTGTGGCGGAAGGGAGGGAATGAGCTAACAGAGGAAGGAAGGTATGGGGTAAGACTCGAGATGGCCCACCCTAGGACACTTGATGGTGGCTAAGGACAAGGAGCTCGAGAAGCCCAGCTAAGCCTTTCTTTCTTTCTTTCTTTCTTTCTTTCTTTCTTTCTTTCTTATGTTTTTTGAGACAGGGTTTCTCTGTGTTGCCATACGCCACCACTGCCCGGCTGAAGGAGCCTTTTCAGAGAGGCTTTGTGGTCAGTCATTTGTGTCCCAGCTTCTGTTTCTGTCTGTACATCTGTACATATCCAGCAAGCCCCTGATCCTCATCTACCTCCCACCTGGTGATTGCTTTTGGATGGGCAAACGGACACACACACACACACACACACACACACACACACACACGAGCCGGGGAGGATGATACACAAAGTGGTAAGGGTGCAGCTGGCCCTGGGGTCCTGGTTAGCAACTGTTGAATCTCAGAGGATCCCAGGGCAAAGTTAATCTGGACGTGACTCAGCCAGCATCGCTGGGCTTCAGAGTTTCCCAGACAAGGAGCTGCTCTAGCACTTTCATTCACCCCTTTAGGGAGGGAGGCGCAGGAGAAAGGCACCCTGCCCCAACCTCACAGAAGCCCAGGCAGCATTAGTCTGCAGGCCAGCCCGGAATAGTCTCTAGCCACTTTGACTAGAGCGAAGCCACGAGCTAACGCTGCAGCCCTTGAAGTGTGGCCAGAGGGCTTGAGAAACTCAGTTCAGTTGTAGTTGGTTTGAATGACTGCAGTTTCATTTGGCCTTTTGAATACCTGGAAACACAGTATTTCCCTGACTTCCCTGTTCAGGCTCTTCACGCTGCTTGCCATTCTCACTATCATTACAGGAATGACAGTCACACCTAAAGCGTTCACAGCCCTCACTTTTCTCAGTTCTTTTTTATTTATTAGAGTTATTAATCTTTTGGGTGTGAATGTTTTGCCTACATATATGTATGTACACTACATACATTCTTGGTGCCAGCAGCAGTTGGAAGAGGGCATCAGGGTCCCTCCTAGAACTGAAGTTATGGATGGTTGTGGACCACCATGTGGGTGCTGGGAATTGAATCTGGGTCCTCTGCAGGAACATTAAGTGCTCTTAACCATTAGGCCATTTCTGCAGTCCTGGATGTTCTCATTTCTATAAAACTTACTTGAGAGTAAAATTAATGTATCACATTTCACACACAATGTTTCAGCAATTATTTTTTTATAAAACTATAACATCTATATATCCATTAGATACTTTATTATTATAGTTTATCTTTAAAATGATGTCTCATTAAAGTGATATTATCTAGCTTGGCTTTGAACTCCTGGACTCAAGCTGAGTCTCTGAACTACGTATGGGTGGACTTTGCCTAGCTCTGAAGTATACATTTAAATAGGACCTGTAGCTAGTGGTTACTATACTAGACAGTATGCCAGAACCTTGGAAAGTTTATGGCAGCCCTCCCCCTCCCCCCCGTTGTCAGTCCATCGCCATCTGATCTGCTTAAATCCCATTTCCCTGGGAGAACTGGCAAAGGGGAACAGGTTTTCACCCTTTGCCACACTCATGGCCTGTTGTCTTTTACTAGAACTTGTTGAATAAATGCTTCATGCCATGATCTTAACCTGCAGGATGTCAGCACTCTTCTCAGGAAGCCTGTGCAGCAGCTCCCATTTCATTGTCGAAGAAAGAGGCTTAGCAAGGCTGGTGGTGTTTAAGTCACACAGCTGGAAAACACATGGAGGCGCAGGTAGCTTAGCTTCAAACCCTTGCATCATGCATAGGGCCAGGCTCAGGTGGATCTTCAAGGCTCTATGACCCTGTCTGTACAGACTTAGATTCAAATGCAGGTCTTCTATTGTGAGGCAAAGGCAGTGGAGGTAAGGGAGGGAAGAAATGGGGCAGGGGGACTAATTGAGGGGTGTTTTAGTTTCTACTGGATGCAATGTCCCAGGACAGCGTGAGTCTACGTAGATTCAAAGTGCTGGAGAGCTGGGGTGCTCGCTTCTTACTCACTGGAGCAGTGGCACTTGGTGGACAAAATACATTCTGTGGACAAAGAAAGTTCCCAGGCAAGAAAATAGTAGTTAGCAGCAGCCCTCCCCCAAGAGTGTTGAAGAAATCCCTCACACTTGGCTGAGCCGCTGGAGTCACTGGGAGCCAGGTTCTTAGGGAGGTAGTTTTCTTCTTAGCGACCATGGCTGCCTTGTTAGTGGTTAGCCACAGCAAAGCAGATGGTGCCTGGGTGATGATCTTTGGAAATGGTATGGATTTGCAATTCAGAACGGAGGGAGGCTAGGAGTCTTTGCATATGTATAAAGAAAGCTTTTCCTACAGCGGTACTGGTGTGAAATAGGTTTGGGGCATGCTTAAATTCACTTAGGGCGCAGACTTTTGGGGGGAACATTCCAGAGGTCTTTAGCAATATCCTTCAGCATATAAACAATTTACAAATTATAAATTATTCAACTTCCTTAAAGCAAGTCCCTTAATCATGGATCACAGGCAACTCCTAGCCTACTTTGAGTTACTAGGTACTTGAAAAAGAAAAGTGGCTGTTTTTGATGTCTATTCAGCAATTCCAGTTTGCTTTGGAAGACAGTGACTTCCCCTTTCTGAATTCAGGATAAAGAAAAACTTCTTTGGGAAGATGGTTTTCACCTTTAGATTACCGAGGCTTAATTTTCTTCCTCTGTCATAGCCTTTCCTAAGCTTTAGAGAAGCCAGGCTGACTAGACAGTTGTCCTGGCTTCTGAAGTCTGCTGCTGCCCTAATTGAGTAGGCGCTGGCTCCGCATTAGTCCCTCTTTGACCGTTTGGCCCTAACTGAGGCCTCATAAGAGAGGATTTGCCCTCTGATTTCATTACAAGGAGGTAGGCAGGGAGACTTCAGTGGAGCTCGTGAGTGTGGGATGTGTAGGAATTTGATCCATACTTCTCAGCCCTGGTGCATGGAGTCAGTCACTTGGCACTGCCCAGGCTTTCTCTGTCCCATTGATTTTCAACCCTTCTAATTCTGCGACCCTTTAATACAGCTCCTCATGTTGTGGTGACCCCCCCATCATAAAATTATTGCTACTTCATCACTGTAGTTTTTGCAACTGTTATGGATCATAATGTAAATATTTTTGGAGATAGAAGGTTGGCAAAGGGGTTGCATCCCACAGGTTGAGAACCGCTGCTTTAGACCAATGAAGTTGGAATAGTTGGGAATGGAGCAGGGAAGTGGTTTCAAAGCCACAACAATGGGATCAGGCTATCCTTTTGCTAGACAGGACCAGAAACTGCAAGGTTTGAAAGAATGCAGCCCTGTTCCTGACCTCTAACGCTGGAGTCATGGCATTGACATGGGGAGCAGAACCAGGCAGGCTTACGCTGAATATAGAATCGGCTGAGATTTGCTGTGATTTGGGGCTCTGTGTCTTGTCCTTTGGTATCCGCCTTTGAATTTTGACAACATAATTATAATTAACGAGACATGCAGGGTTGTTTGGGGTATTTGGTGAGACACTCGGGTCCCCAGGGAGTGGCTGTCCCTTGTTAAGGGCCACGACACCCATCCCTTCCAGCCTGGTCCCTAGGATCTGTCCCCTTTCTCATCTTGCCTGGAAGCTAGCTGCTGACCCTGAGTCCCCCGACTGGCCACTGCTCGGGAAGCCACCCCCTTTGCTGATGCCCACAGCATGCTCAGC
The DNA here is from genome assembly GCF_018167655.1 of Microtus oregoni. Taxonomy (NCBI): domain Eukaryota; kingdom Metazoa; phylum Chordata; class Mammalia; order Rodentia; family Cricetidae; genus Microtus; species Microtus oregoni. The sequence goes on from NW_024543079.1 coordinate 9,314,757, forward strand.
GGTGCCCATCTTCTCCGGAGGAGGATGGCATCGACATTTCAAAAACAGTTTAATTATTCTGCGGCTGCCTGGCTATTAGCTGCGACAAGAGAGCTCAGGGCTATTTTTCAGCATTAATTTTCCATTTGAAATGAATTCCTTTTGGTTACACTTTTTAAATGTTTCTTTTAATTAGACGCAATTACTTCAGAAGAATTGCTTTTATTCCTCAGCCTGAGATCCCAGCGATAAAGTCGCTATCTGGCCCCACCGAACGGCCGGGACGGCTCATTTAGTCTCTGCACTAAAGTATATTGAACTAGGAAATTATACAGCGAATCAACTATTAATTCCTTTTATGATCGCTCACTCTAACATCTTGAATGAGATCTTCAGGGGAAAATTTAGTCACAATAGGGATCATTGTTCCCCCCTTCCAGCCTTCGGCCCAGCACCAGGGAGACTGCCCTGATGATGGGCAAGGCGTAGGGGCAAGATGCCATGGGGCTCACGGTTTTCCTGGGGGCTTTGGGGAAGGAGATGTTACGGGTGAAGCTGTTTGGCCGGTTTGGAGGGAGTCCTCTTCAGCCCCCAAGAAGAAGGAGGTGGCTGTGGTTTTGCGAGACAGAAAGTATCCCTGTCTTTGAAGGTTGGTTCTGTGATCCTTCGTGGTGCAGTTCTGCAGGAGGGCTTGGAAGCCAGTAGGTGGCGCTCTCCCACTGCGTTGGCAATTACATCCTAACTGGTAGAGAAGGCTTGATAGCCACTTGGGAGAATCGTTTGAGACCTTAGCTCAAACGGGAACTTAGCAGATGGGGAAACTGAGGTACAGAGAGGGTGTGTGTAGTCACAAACAAAGGCCAAACCAGTTATTTATTATTTATTTTTTGTCCCTGGACCATGTTTCTGAATTTGACCACTTATTGGGGATGTTGCTGGTGAAGGCCCAAAGTTCAACACTTCTAGGGTCTGGGGTCCTCTGCCACTTCTACACTAGCAGCATGTCAGAAGAGGAAGGGCTGGGCAGCATCAGAGGGCTTCCGGAGGCACTTGTAATGGAAAGATTCTGGGGTTGCGGTGAGCCAGAGGAGGTTCTCATATTGGCTGTGTCCTATGAACGCTGTGGGATTACCGCTCTACATGGTTGTTGGAGGAGGATCTGGATGGAACATTCACCGGAGATGCCAGTGTGATGGGTATGTAGATGTGTGCCTCATTTCCCATCTGTTTCTCTTAGGAGAAGCAGGGTTTGGAGGGTGGGTTGGGAGAAGGCACAATGAGTAGAGGGGAATGTGACAGAGCCCCCCCCCCCCCCCCCCAGGTCTGTGCACCCATGCTGGGAGCTCTCCTGAGAAACCCTGTTTAGATTTGTGATGACAGATTGCCCTGACTGCTCTGTGCAGGACTTGAGAAAACAGGCCATTGAGCCTGTGTGTGTGTGTGTGTGTGTGTGTGTGTATGTATGTGTGTGTTTGTGTGTGTGTTTGTGTGTGTGTGTGTGGTGTCCTGCCACTGGCCAGGTAGAGGTGAAAGTGGCCTATGTCTGATAGGGACAGTAGGGGTGGTCTTCCAGGGTCAGGGCTGCCTTAGGACATTCATGGCATGGGACACTAACTATTGTCTTTAGGAGATGCCTCTGAGAACAGACTTCCAGGGGCTCTAAACGTTTCATTTGTTTCTGATGAGAAAAAAAAAAAGTACATTTTTTGCCTACTTTCAAGGGTCATTTCTTCTGGATTTTGAAGGAAATCAAAACATTTTATGAGTCTCTGCTCCTGTTCCCAAACAATGGTCTGTATCACTTTGGAGAAACAAAAAGCAAGCAAGCAAACAACAACAACAACAACAACAACAACAACAACAAACCAGACAGGTTTTGCAGTTTGGGTCTCCTGTTTTGAGATGATGGAGGGAGGACATAGGGCTTTTTTCTACCTCTTTGTCCCCAGCCTCTCTTTCTTTCTGTTTTTTTTTTCTGGGTGCCAGGACAATGTCAGCACTGTGGTGTGTGTGTGTGTGTGTGTGTGTGTGTGTGTGTGTGTGTGTATGTGTGTGTAAATGGAGGTCAGGGGCTAACTTTTGGGAGTAGGCTCTCTCTATTGTGAAGATCCTGGGGATCAAACTCAGGTCTTCAGGCTTGATGGCAAATGCCTTTCCCTGCTGGACCGTCTCTCCAGTCCTCAGGGGTTCTCTGAGGTCACGGCTATTATTTGTATTACTTGGTAAGTGAGAAAACCAATGCTCAGAGGGAGCTGCTTGGCCAAGGCCCTAGAGCAATGGAGGAGGGAGGGTATGCCATGGGGACGGCAGAAAGGTAGGCCCATGAGCCAGTCTGAATGTGGGCATGGGTCCCAGCAGGCAGTGGCTGTCTGGGAACAGCTAGTACCACTGGGCACTTACACCTGGTCTAGATTGCATGGAGTGCCTGTCATCAGAGATGGTCTTGTCAGCCCCTTGCCCTGTTCTCAAGCCTCTGCGCTCAAGGGGACCAAGGAGATCAGGCGCCTCATTGGTCCTGTCAGCTTGTTGGCCCAGGATGTGGGGCTGGTTGGGGCTCTTCCTGAGTACTTCCCACTTTCCTCAGGAGAGCCAAGGTCAAATCGGGAATTTCAGTATTCAGCTGCCTTTTGCATCTGCCTGGATTCTGAGGAAGACACGGCTGCCTAAGAGTAGCATTCCTGCTCCAGAATCTTCTGGGGATGGGGAGGGTGGGCTATAGAAGGGTCATGGCCCTCATGCAGGCTAGTTTCTCTGTTGTCACCAGGTAGCCTGCTCTGGATGGAATGTTGATGTGCTTGTAAATTCACACATTGAAGACTGCGTTCGCAATGAGAGATTATAGGGAATAAAGCCTTTGGGTTGTGACTGGGTATTAACGAATAAGATTCATCTCCTTATAACAGTGATGAAGAAGAGACCAGAGTTCTGTACCATGTGACAAGATGGTCTTTGCCAGACCTGAGCATGCTGATCCCTGACCTCCAGCCTCCAGAACTGGGAGGAAGACTCATGTTCTGTCCATGACACTGGTTGTGATTTTGTAATACTGTTACAGCAGACTGAGTGAAGGGTCATTTCTTCTGTTTGACCTTGGTTTTGGCCATGGTGTTCTGATCTATGGGAGCCCTGGATTCAGGCCATGGCTGGCTGAAGAAAATAGAGCTCATCTATGTGAGCCACACATGGTACAGACTATTTCCTGGGATTCGGGACCCAGCTCCTTAACAGGAAACAGTCTGGGACAAACCATGTTTGGTCACTCTTAGCTCTCTGTGTGTGGTTTGAACATTGTTTCTGCTAAAGACACTGGCTGTTTGTCATCTTTTCTTTGAAAAACTTTGGACCCAACACATTTCCAGGGGACTCAGCATGAGCATCTCAGCTGGCAGAGGGGATGGTCTGATTAAAACATGTCAGATATAAGGAAGAATTAAAAACCTTAGAAATGTGCATTTGCTACAATTCAACTGTGAGAAATTATATGTTCTTTAACTTATGTAACTTATTTAATAAACTTCCTAAATAAAATACTAGTTTTTTGAGGCACAAAAGATAAACAGAACTGCACACACACACACACCACCACCACCACCACCACCACCACCACCACCACCAACAACAATTGCATTTGGGAGAGAGTAATGGTCTTCCAGAGGTAGTGAGGCTTGAAGTCACATTTTTTTTTTTTTTTTTTTTTTTTTTTTTTTTTTTTTTGCTTTTTCGAGACAGGGTTTCTCTGTGGTTTTGGAGCCTGTCCTGGAACTAGCTCTTGTAGACCAGGCTGGTCTCGAACTCACAGAGATCCGCCTGCCTCTGCCTCCCAAGTGCTGGGATTAAAGGCGTGCACCACCACTGCCCGGCTTGAAGTCACATTTTTTAGTTAGATTTGAACTCTCTTGAGCAGAAAGGACCTAATTCTGTCCCTCTGAAGTTCTATTTCCATCTAAACTTCATTCTGAGAGGAAACTTTTGTGTTCTATCTTTGCATTTTGAGACGCGAAAAGAATTATGCAATTTTCATAAAATGAAAACCTATGATGTCTGTGAGGGTGGTTGATGCCTTCAAGCACACAGGAAACTGAAACAAAGAGCTAGTTAAGAACAAGGTATCCACGTGGACAGGGTTGAGGTGAGAGGGAAGGCGTGTGATCAAAGGGGAAGAATATGCTGGATGTTTCCTGCTCACTTTCCTCACTCCCATGACAGGATTCCTGACAGCTCAAGGAAGAAAGACTTGCTTTGGCTCACAGTTCAGAGGGAACAGCCCATCGCGGTAGGGAAGGCTTGGCAGCTGGGTTAGCTATGCTCGTGTCTGTGGAATCCTGTGGCAGCTGCTTCTTGTGTGGTTCTGATCAGAAAGCAGAGAGTTTGGGCAGGAAGAGAGGCCAGGATCTGCTCCTCTAGGGCCACCCTTGAGTGATCAATCTCCTCCAGCAATGTTTTACCTCATGATGTTTCCACAATCTCCCCCAAACCAAGCTGTCAAAGTTTTCAAACAGGTTAGCCTGAGTGGAGCAATTATACCTGGGAATAACAAGGAATAACATGTCCATATAGGCGTGACAGTGCCTATGGTACTGTTTGGAGAACGTTGGAGAACATGGGGTCACGATGAAATTGTGAGCCCCATTTCCCTGGATTTCCCACTTAACATGTAGACAAAATTCTGCAGCCTCTCCAACTCTAGTTTAGTTCTCTGTAAAACAGACAGCCGAGTGTTGGTTGGGTTGGTGCAAGCGTTCAGCAAAATACAGTGTGTTTAGCACGGTGCCTGCCACATGGGATGGCTTGACAAATGGAAGTTAATTGTCTTTTTTATGAAAAGATAACAGAAGTGATTAAGACTAGAAACCCAGAGGATTCCGAGGCTCAGTTAACACAATTCCTCAAGCCATCGCCCTCAGTCTGAGAAATTACTGGACTCTCTTAGGTGGCTCCTCAGACGCCAGGAGGCAGGGCCCCTTCCCAGAGTTGAGTCAGTGGACCTGGGACCTCAGAAGTCCTTCCCCGGTGATGCTGGAGGCTTGCTTGGCTGTGAGGTTGATTGGCAGTTAAAATAGGAGGGGAAGCTGCTTATTTGAAGCACTCAGTCCATGAAATGATGTATAGGCACACGGGGGCATGCTAAAAGCTAGCTTAGAGCCAGGCAGAGCCTGGGGGCTCACTGGAGCTTCAGGTTACTCAAGACACAGAGCAATGCCTGATGTTGTGGCCTTCACACTCACACACACAGGTGAGCACGCCCATACCCACACACCAGCAAGAGGTATTTATGCCCATGGCTTCTCTTCCTAACTAAAAGGGTGTGCATTGGGGCGATGGGCAGAGGCTGTTTGTCTACATCAACCCTGGCAATGGCAGCAAAGGTTGAGAACAAGGATATTTAGTTGACACACACATAAATATCAAATTTTATACTTTAAATGTGAGCAACTTATTTTTTCTGTCCCGGTCTCTCTATGTAACCTTATTTGACCAGAAACTCCCTATGCAGACCAGACTGGCCTCAACCTCACAGAGATCTGCCTGTCTCTGCCTCCTAGGTGCTGGGATTAAAGGTGTGGCTAGCCAAAGGTGGATATTTTCCTCAATTACTCCTCAACAGGAGTCCCTATAATAGGGAAGGCCTTCAGAAGGCTCCCAGTCAGGATGTGGCTGGGACCTCCTGGCCTGACTTAGACACTAATGGATAAGAGCCGGCCTTTCTGGGTGAGGAAAGGACACAGGTATGTCACAGATTCTCTTCTTTTTGTTGAGGCTGGAACCCAGGGTCTAATGCATGTAAGACAATCACTCCATCTCCAGACTGTGTAGCCCTGTCATGGACTGTAGCATGCATGGGTAGCGCAGAGAAAGTCCATCTGCCCAGGCTAATACTAGTGGGTCCAGTAATGATGAACGGGGTGGGAAGGGGTGTTGAATAGGCAGCAATTGACCGCCCACCAGTTACCTTCATTTCCTCACCTTTTCCCTCTTGGACCTCAATTTCAGGGTGCAGAAAATTTGGGGGGCAATTTATTCTAAAGATGTCCATCCTGTCCCCTGATCTTCTCAGCCAAGGGCAGAGAGGAGAGCCAAGCTCCAGCTGGAGTTCCAAGAACATATGGGCCTTGGGAATTATAATAAGAGGGAGCCATCTTCTTCATTAATTGATTAATGTAATTAAAGAAAGATAAGTATGTCGATGCTGAGCACATTAGAGTTAATTTGTACAGGCAATTAGCTGCACTCCCTCTTTCATGCTAACTGCTTCAAAAGCTCTGTACACAGACACCCTGGGGTCAAGTCTGGCCCCCAAGTACCTTATTCCAGGACCCTAAGAAGAGCATGAGTCTCCTTAGACAGGGACTAGAGCAAAGCTCTTTGCCCTGGTAGAAGTCCCTTAACTTAGTGTGTCTCAGTTTCCTCTAGGCCCAGTAAGGGGTAATGACTCAGCTCTCCATTGGAGCAGCAAGCACACAGTGAGGAGGTGTGTGTGCCAGGAGCAGCCTGTCCCCATCTTCTTTATGTCCTGGGGACATCATCCTTTTCAGGCCTGGGCACACCTTGCTCTGGGCTCATGAAACCCAATGGGTTTCAAGGAGGCCTCCTGGGCGCCTTCTCTCACTTGCCCCACTCCGCCCCTGTGTGCCCGGAGCGACTTCTGCCGTACTCTGTCTACCTACCCTTGCATCTGTCTTAGAGGTCTTCTTCCTCTGGTCACCTGCCCACTGAAGATTTCCACCCCAGACTATGCTCATTTCCTATCCCATCCTCCTCTCTGCTCACTCTGCTTGCTTGGGTCTCCTCAATCCCTTCTCAAACCGCACGTTCTCATTTTAGTTGTAAACACATGCACACTGTCTTCTCCATCCATCTACAGAGATAACCAACTTACCACATGAACACTCTGTTCCCAGCTGTTCCCACTTTCCCACAGCAGTCTCATCTTATGCCAGGATAGGGCACCTCTCTCCATCAGTGTCTTCAGCCAACAGCCAGGGGTCACTCCTGGTAACCCCCCCATCTGCCACATCTGAGCACTATCGAGTTTTTACAGCTTTATTGAGGTACGATTGAAAAACATTTAGATATGTCTGGGAGGCCCTCAGCACACTGAAGATAATGAATGATTTTTATCAGTTCTGGAAGTTTCCTTATGACCCTAAGTAAGGCTTCCAGATCCCTATTTGCATCTCCATCTGATCCTCAGGCTACCACAGATTCCTCTTCTATCACTGCAAAGCGAGGGCATGTGAGGTGACACAGTGAGCTAGGAGACTTGATCCAGGCTGCTTCATAGCATCCTTCCAGCCCTGCTTGGCATGGACATGCTCCTCTGTTCATCTCATCCCTCTCCCCCTTGGACCTTCCTTGCTACCTAGCCTCTCTGGGTCTGTGAATTGTAGCATGGTTTTCCTTTATAGTTAATATCCACTTATTAATGAGTTCATACCACCTTGTCTTTCTGGATTAGGGTTACCTCACTCAGGATGATTTTGTTCTAGTTCCATCCATTTGCCTTCAAACTTCCTGAATGTCATTGTTTTTAAAAGTTGAGTAATACTTCATTGTGTAAATGTACCACATTTTCTTTCTTCATTCTTTCGTTGAGGGGCATCTAGGTTGTTTCCAGGTTCTGACTATTACAAATAAAGCTGCTAAGGACATAATTAAGCAAGTGTCCTTGTGGTGTGATGGAGCATTCTTTGGTTATATGCCTAACACACACACATATTTTGCCTGAGCAGCTTCACAGGAGTGGAATGTCTGGGTCATATGTTGGTGGATGTTTAACCTTTAAAAACCTGCCAAGCTGGGCATGGTGGTGCATGCCTTTAATCCCAGCATTCAAGAGACAGAGGCAGGCAGATCTGTGAGTTTGAGGTCACCCTGGTCTACGTAGAGAGTTCCAGGCCGGCCAGAATTACAAGGTAAGACCCTGTTTCAAAACCAAAACAAAAAACAAAACCAAACTTGCTATTTTTTTCTGCTTAGTTTTGCCATATTATACTTTTACCATAATCATGGGCAAATGTAAGACACCCTTTTTGTTTGGCAATATTTTATGTGGAGTCCACTAAATTTTGGTCATGCTGATAGGACCATGATAGTTTCTGATTGTGGTTTTGATATGTTCTTTGGTAATAAGAGAGAAAATTTTCAGGTGCTTATTTGGCAAATGTTTGTTTACAATTTACCTATTTAAAAACTTCGAACTATTTGTTTAGGACAGAATCTGGATTGATTTTACACATTTGGAATATAAAGTCTGTGTTGTGTATGCCATTTGAAAGCATTTCCCCTGACTTGTCTTTTCATTCTCCTTAAAGTGTCTCTCAAAAAGTATAAGTTGTGCTTTCTGTGCCAATATCGCACCCGCCAACATGGTGAACGTTCCTAAGACCCGCCGTACATTCTGCAAGAAATGTGGCAAACACCAACCCCACAAAGTGACCCAGTACAAGAAGGGCAAAGATTCTTTGTATGCCCAGGGAAAGCGGCGTTACGACAGGAAACAGAGTGGCTGTGGCGAGCAGACTAAGCCTATTTTCCGCAAAAAGGCAAAAACTACAAAGAAGATTGTGCTGAGACTGGAATGTGTGGAGCCCAACTGCAGATCTAAGAGGATGCTGGCTATTAAGAGATGCAAGCATTTTGAACTGGGTGGTGATAAGAAGAGAAAGGGCCAAGTGATCCAGTTCTAAGCTGACCTTGTTATGAAGACAATAAAATCATGAGCTTTCACTCAAAAAAAAAAAGTATAAGTTGTAAATTTTGATGAGATCCAACTCAAGTTAGCATGGCTCATGTACGGAGGTCAGAGGACAACCTGTGAGGGTCGGTTTCCTTCTTCCACCATCCGGGTTCCAGAGGCTGGGCTTGGGATTCAGGCTTGGTAGCAAGTGCCTTTACCTGCCCTTGCCTTCTTGCTGTCCCATCGGCCATTCCCGCTTGGCTGTGTCTAACCCAGAGTTGTGAGATTTTCTCTGGAGTTATAGTTCCGATAGTGTGTGCTGTCCGTTCCCTACATTTCTGCCTCTTTTTGGATAACAGAGTGAAATAGAATCCACATACTCTACAGTTTATCCATTTAAAGTGGGCAGCTTGGGGCTGAGCGTGTGGCCTACCACCTAGCACATGTTTTGGGTCTGAACCCAGTTGTGCCTAAAAAGCATAAAACTCCATTTGAAAGGGTTTCACCACAGCTTCACACCCAGGACCTACTTCTGTTTTTTTCCACTTTCTTACTAGAATTCTTTGAAGTGGTATTTTTTTTTCTTTTAAATTCGATGGACCTCACTCTTTGATCAGGTTTGAGTTAATGTTTGATCCTGGTACAAGACATAGGTAAAGATTTTTTTAAAGTATTAAAATTAATTTTCTCCACAGAACTTGGTACTTTTTCTGAAAATCAATGAACACACACATACATACTTATTTTAAAAAGATCCTAATAGTTATGTATATATGGTGTGTCTGTGGTGTGTGTGTGTACATGAGCGTACTGGAGTATGTGCATGTCTATAGTGTGTGCAATGCATGTGCACAGAGAAAGACATCAGGTATCTTATTGCCCTGAGATAGGGTCTCCCACTAAACTGTAGCTTCATCATTTTGGCAGACTTGCCATCAGGGAGCTCCCAGAAACCTACCCAAAGCTGGGGTGATATATACATATGATACATATATACAACCAGGCTTGGTGGGTGTTGGGGTTTTGAACTGAGATCCTCAAGCTTGCACAGAAAGCACTCTAACCCATGGATCTGTCTCTCCAGCATTTTTTCAAAAAGTCTTTGTATATAGCCCGGCTGTCTCTAGTTCTCAGTCCTCCTGCCTCAGCCTCCTGAATGCTGGGATTGTAGGTGTGGCCATCAAGTCTGCCAAGTTTTACTAATTTTACCTTTAAAGTGCTCCTTAAGCTTGTCCTCTTTTCTTTCTCTCTACAGCCACCTCCTTAGTCTGGGCCACCACCAGCCTTTAGACAATGCAGCATCCTTGTCCATGACTCCCTCTTCTCTCTTGCTCCTCCAATTTCTTCTTCATTCAATAACCAAAAAGAATTTCCCTGGGTGGCTTCCATGTTCAACACTCGACTCTAGACTCCCACTACCCCTGAAATTTGATTTTTTTTTTTTTTGGTGTTTTGAGACAGGGTTTAATCTGTGTAGCCCTGGCTATCATGGAACTGTCTCCATAGACCAGGCTGGCCTAACACTCAGAGATTGGCAGGCCTCTGCGCGCCCCTCCCCCCCTCCGTGCGCTACCACTGACTGACGAAAAGTGAATCTTTCCTGCCACCACTTGTAGATCTTTCCCTTGACTTCTGAGGTTGCCACCTTCTGCCACCACCTTTTCCTTCCTCTTTCTTTTCCAAGTCCTGGGGGTGCATTCTCCTCTCTGCTCCTCCTCACCTCAGAGCTTTCGCACATGCCGTGCCCTTTCCTGGGAAAACTCACGGTCCCACTTGGGTATCCTCATGTGTCTAAGAGACACTTACACTTGTTCCAGTGTTGCTTTTTCAAGGAAGACATCTCTTCTCCTTCCTTCATTTAAATCCAGTCTTCATTGCCTGCTTTCTTAATTCATTCACCCTCAACCTTCATATTATTCAGTCATGTACTATTGCTATGTACAGCACAGAGTCTCGGAGACATTCAGCAATAAACGTTTATTTTATTTATGAGTTGATGGCTCAGCTATCAGTTACTTATCATCTATGCCCTTCCAGCCTCCTGGGATTAGCAGGACCTCAAGGCTCATGGCTGTGGCTCAAGTGTAAGAGGACAGGCTCTCCATGCAAGCACAATTCAGGATGGCTGCTCATATCTCATTGGCTAAAGCAACACTCACATGGGCCAATGTCTATTTGTGTATGTGCTGGACTGCAGTATTATGTGGCAAAGGCTTGCTACAGAGAGGGGTGGGGAAGCAGCCAGTCATTCACTCTCATTCTTCTCATGAATACATCAAACAATTATTATCAATACGTTTTCATTTGACTCTTTGCTGCTGACTCCCCCCTCCCCCCATTTCCTTTCTTACTCCTCAGGGTCTAGTACTGTGCTTGGCACATTTTAGGTGATGATATGGTGATGGAGGAAGGTCACTGGTTAAAAAAATAAAGAAACTATGCTGGCCCTCATAGGTTAAAACATAGGTGGGAGGAGTAAACAGAACAGAATGCTGGGAGGAAGAGGAAGTGAGCTCAGACTCAACAGCTCTCCTCTCGGGAGCAGACGCCTCAGAAGAGATGCCATGCCCCGCTCCCTGTCAGACACACGTGATGAAGCTCCGACCCAGGATGGACGTAGGGTAGAATCTTCCCGGTAAGACCGGTGCTCACAGATTATTAGAGATGGGTTGATCGGGATATCAGAATTAGCCAGTAAGGACTAGAGCTAAAGGGCCAAGCAGTGTTTAAAAGAATACAGTGTCCGTGTAATTATTTCGGGGCATAAGCTTAAGCTAGCCATGTGGGCAGCCGGGTGCTGGGGACGCAGCCCCGCCACTCCTATTACTACAATATGGCAGTGGCTGATTGAACGAATGAATGAGTTTTTTTTTCATTTCTTTGACTATTCATTCTCCAAGAAACCGGGATCAAAGAGTTCAGATTACTAGATTACTGGAGGGACTCCACCAAATCTGATGCGAGTGTCCGAAAGGCCCACAGATTTGATAGTTCAAGGTTTAGTTTAGACTGAGATTCCCACCTGCCCCAGAAGACCTTTTGGCACATCTTCAGTCCTGCTCCTCAAGTCAGCGAATTGCATTCAGACTCCAGAAGCCAAGGTAGTGTATCCAGTGTGAATGTTCTGGCCCCCTGAAAAGCAGCCACATACCTGAGTTCCTGGGAAGCCCTTGCTTCCAGAAAAAATTATAATGTGGAAGAAAATGAGAAGCAACTATTATCATCTACTTGCAGTACAGCTGCTTAGGCAGAGAACATAGAACATGCCCATTCCTCTCCATTATTTCAGGAAATGTAGACTCAACACTGTAGAGCAGGGAGCCCAAGACTTCCTATGTAGAGGAGAGTTACCATCTTGAGCCAAATCTACCACCCAGCCACACCACTACATGCTGCCTCCTCCTCCTCCTCCTTCTTTCTCCTCCTCTTTCTCCTTCTCCTCCTCCTCCCTTCCTCCCCCCTCCTCCTCCTCCTTCTCCTCTTCCTCCTCTTCTTCCTCCTTCTCCTACTTCTAGATGTCTAGAACAGTGTGCACTGTTTCTCACTATCCAGGGAATGTGGCACGTTGCACACACTGGGTGAGCCCTTGCCAGAGCTGCTGGTATCTAGTGAGGACAGACCAAACAGAGAAGAGTCTTGTGAAACTGTGTAGGTGAAGACTGTTCATTCGTTTCCTGGCCACCCAAACCTGAATAATAACATTGAAGCTATATCAATTACACCATTGTTTGGCCAATAGCTTAGTCATATTTCTAGCTAACTCTTATGTCTTAAATTAACCCATTTCTATTAATCTGTGTATTGCCACGAGGCTGTGGCTTACTGGTAAGATTCTGGCTGGCGACTGGCATCTTTCTTTTTTAGCAGCTACATGTTGTCTCTCTGCCTCCACCTACTTTCTCTCTATATCTCTGTTTGGATTTCCTACCTGGCTTTACTCTCCTAAGCCACTGGTCAAAACAGCTTCTTTAATAACCAATGGTAATAAAACATATTCATAGCATACAGAGGGGAATCCCACATCAAAACTGGGCCAGATGCAGGTGTGTCTTGTCCAGAAACCTCCCAGTTATTGCTATGGAGACACAGAGCAAGGAGGCAAGCCAGGAAAGGCCACACTCTGGGGCTCATTCTGGTTCTGGTCTTTGAAGGATGAGCAAGAGTGTATAAAACAAGTGAGAGTAACGAGGATATCTTAGACATGGAAGACAGCAGGTTCAGGGTTGTGAAATGGGAGAAGGGGAAAATTCGGTGTGTCCAGAGAGGAGCATGCTTGCGGAGGTACTTAGGAAGTGAGGAATAAGCTCAGGCCAAATATGTCAGGCCTTGAGGGTGGGACCAGGTTTGATTTCTGAGCAAGATGAGTCCACAGAGGGTTAAAAACATGACAGGCTGGGGAGGTGGTTCAGCAGGGAAAGGTGCCTGCCACCAAGCCTGATGGATGACCCGAGTTTGATCCCTCACACTCACATGGTAGAAAAAGACAACAAACACCTGGAAGCTGTCTTCGGACTTCTGCCACACACATGTCACATACAATGCAATAAAAAACTAATCCATTAGAACTACTGAGATACACACACACACACACACACACACACACACACACACACACACACACACAATCGGCCCCACCAACCAAAAGGCAAAGAGAGGAAAATGACCAACAAGCTTCTCTCCTTCTTTGACCCTAGCACCAGGGACCCCGTCTCCGCTATAGAAGCGCGTATCTGCCACTCTGTGTATATAAGCAGAGATGCATATGTGTATCTATAACGTCTCCCCTCCCCCGACACAAACAGCAACATTCTAATCACTCTGTGCAGCACTTTGCTTTTCTTCACTTAACAATATATCTTGGAGATTGTTTCATATCCGTACATAAAGAGCTGCCTCATTCTTTTTTAACAGCCATAAAGATTTCCATCCTAAGGATGGATTGCAATTTGTCTGAGCAGTCCCCTCTTGATGGACATTCAGGCTGTCTCCAATCTTCTGTTATTATAAACCATGCTGCAGTGAATAGCCTTGTACACCCAACTTTGCATACATATATCCGAGTATGTCTGTGGAATCCATTCCAGAGCAGTGGGATTTATGGGTCAATGGGCACGTGAGTCAAAACTTTTGATGGAGCGTGTTGAATTGCCACCCATGCAAACTGCTGCTTTACACTCCCCATAACCTTCAGAAAGCGCTGGCTTTCTTGTATCCTGACTAGCACAGTATGTAGGAGCAAACACTTTGATTTTGGTCAGTTGCACAGCTTTAAAAAAAAGAAGAAAGGAAAAGAAAAGAAAAGGTATCTCACGGCGGTTTGGACTAAGAATTCCTTTCACTACGATGGCAGCTGTTCATCCATTTGTCTGCTCATATTTAAGATTTCAAATCCGTGATCTGCTTGTTCATATCCTTTTCTCATTTTTAAAAGTCAGGTTGACGGCCTACCCTCTTTCTGAATTAGTAGTGTACTGATACCTGGTGACTTTCCTCCTGTCCACAGCCCGTTCTGCGGGTATCCATCCTGGCATCCACAACCTGTGCATACAAACATCCTGTTCTGAGGGTTGGCAGCAGCCTCACTGTCTAGGAAATGTCAGAGGTTAGGACAACAGGGACCAGGTTAGCTCTTCCACAGAGGGGTGGTAAATGAGAGGAATCTGTTCATCATTTGGCAGTGGAGCCAACCCTTCCAGAAGCTTCTAAGTGAGGAAGGCCTCCTGACTGCCTCCCTAGCTGCTCTCCTTTCTTTTCTCTGGTTCAATACCACCCTTTTTTCCCACACCCCAGGGGTCCTCTCTGCTCACTTTCCCCTTTCCTAATATTAGTACAGGCACGGCCCCACCCCCGCGTCACAGGCAGTGATTATGTAGCAAATTAACCACAAGCTGTTCGGTCCTCGTCCGGTGGCAGTTGGGGAGACGCTACTCTGAGTAATGACTTGTGTAGTCGATGCTCTCATCTGTAATTTGCGTATGCAATAAATGCAGAAATAAAAACCAATCCATATGAAAAAGGGACCAAGTTGAAGGAGGCAGGGTGGGTTGGGGGCAGAAATCATGAATTTTGTGGACTGCATCTTACAGTCTGACTTCAGTTTCCTCTTGAGTAATGCGGTCACTGCCTACATTTGATTGATGCTTCTGTTTGGTTAAAGGGTGGAAGCAGACAGGAGAGTCGGAGGGTAGGGATTGAGTCCTGACTCCTCAAAATGCATCTTCGAGAGTGAGACAGTGATTCCCTGAACTCAGTTTCTCCATCTATAAAGTGGGGATAAAATGTTTATCTCCGAGGCTGGAAAGAAGCTCAGCAGATAAAGGCACTTGCCACCAAGCCTAATACCGGAGTTCAGTCACTGGGCAGTGTATGGTGGAAGGGGAAAACCCACACTGGCAAGTGGTCCCCTGACCTCCATGAATGCACTGTTATGTGTGCACTGGGGTGAGTCTGTGAACACACATACACACAATAAATAAATGTAACAAAAAGAGTTGGATGGTAGAGAGCTTGGATTCTGGAACACGGTCTATCTATGGTAAATATGGACTTCTATTCCTCCTTCCCACATCCCCGCTTTTTCTCCCTCCTTCCTTTATCAGACTAGGCATACATTTAATAAAACCTAACTTTGAAAGAATACCTGAATCACATGCAGTTGTAATAAAAATAGATGTTGCGTATCCTTTTCTGAGCTCCCCTGTAGTGCTGTCTCATGACACACAGCACCACAAACAGGACGTTGTCATCTATACAATCTGGGAATCCTAGCGTTGCCTGCATTTGGATGTGTGGATTTAGTTATATGCAATTTAATATCATGCGAGGAGTTGTGTGCCCACCATCAGTCAACACACATACAAGAGACTCCTTCATGCTGTCCTTTGACAGATACACCCATCTTCTTCCCGCATTCCAGTCCCCAGACTCCAATCCCTGGCAACCACTCATCTCTGTTTTTTTGTTTTTTTTTGTTTTTGTTTTTTTGGTTTTTCGAGACAGGGTTTCTCTGTGGTTTTGGAGCCTGTCCTGGAACTAGCTCTTGTAGACCAGGCTGGTCTCGAACTCACAGAGATCCGCCTGCCTCTGCCGCCCGAGTGCTGGGATTAAAGGCGTGCGCCACCACCACTGCCCGGCTTCATCTCTGTTTTAAAACATTTATTTTTTTTCTCTGTTTTAAAACGTTTATTTTTTTCAAATGGAGCTATATAATTGCAACCTTTTTTTCTAAATGTTTGTGTGTGCGCACATGTGCAAGTATGTGTGTATAGCCTGCATGTATATTTGTGCACCACTTGAATACCTGGTACCCTCAGAGGCCAGAAGAGGGTATCGGAGCCCCTGAACTGGAGTCATAGAGGTTGTGAACTGCCATGTGAGTGCTGGGAATTGAACCCAGGGGCCTCTGGAAGAGCAGCCAGTGCTCTTAAAGTCTGAGCCATCCCTCCAATCCCAGGATTGACTTTTATTCAACATAATTCCCTGAAGGTTCAGGGAAGGTAAATACATTAATAACTTTCTCCTTTTTATTGCTAAATACTATTCTATGCAAGGGTATATCAGAGTTGGTTTAACTATCCATCCATTAGAGGATATCTAGGTTGCTTCCAGTTTGTAGCTTGTACTAATGAAACATTCACACAGTTTTCACGAATGTTTTCTTCATGTGAGAACACATATTTTCCTTTCTTTGGGACGAATATTCAAGAGTACAGTTGCTGGGTCAGAAGATGCTGTATGTGTCCTTACAAAGCAATGGCACACCACCGACTGTTTTCTGAAGTAGATGTGCCACTTTATATATCCACTGGGATGTACCAGAGATTCTGCTTCTCTGTACTCTTGCCAGTGTTGGTATTGGCATCTAAAAATTGTAGTAGTTCCTTTAAAGATTCTCAGCCCCCACCCTAAGACAGGTTTTCTGTTGCTTTGGAACCTGTCCTGGAACTAGCTCTTATAGACGTGGCTGGCCTTACAGAGATCTGCCTGCCTCTTGCTGGGATTAAAGGTGTGTGCCGCCACTGCCCATCTTAAAGTTTATTATATATATATATATACATATATATGTATTTGTATATATATGTACCATATATATGTATATGATATATATACACATATATGTTCCACAGAGTGTGCACAGAGATCAGAGGACAACTATGTGCAGCTGCTTCTCTCCTTTTTGTGGATTCCAGGAATCAAACTCAATTGTTTTTACACATTGAGCCATCTTGCAGGTCCTAATTTAGTCATTCTTGAGTTCTTATTTATTTCAAGAGAGGGTCTCACTTTGTAGTTCGACTGGTCTCAGACTCACTATCCTCCTGCCTCAGGCTCCTAGTGCCATTTTTTTTTCTCCTGGTTAATGATATTTACCATCTTCTCATGTTTGATGGACCATTTCTTCACGCCTTTTGCTGATTTTCTAATTGGGTTGTTTGCCTTTTTACTGTTGAGGCTTTTATTTTTTTGTGTTTTCTTTCTCCCTCTTTTTTTCCAAATAACAGTTTTATTGGGACATAATTCACATACTATAAAGCTCATGCTTTACAAATGTACAGCTGGCTGGTTTTTAGTGTGTTCACAGAGCCACGTGTCCATCACCATGATCTAGCTTCAGAATGTTTGATCTCTTCATCATGAAAACCCATACCCTGTGACAGTGACCTCTCATTCCGTCGTTCCCAAGCCCCTGGTGGCTTCTAATGTCTTTTCTGTCTCTGTGAATTTGCCTGTTATGGACATTTTAATTTTATTTTACTGTTGGAGTTGAACTTGGGGCCTCACACACTAAGGGTGCTCGGTACTGCTACTGAGCAGCGCCTCTGGCCCCTGAACATTTATACAAGTCATCCATGGTGGTGTAAGCTTGGCCTTTTCCACTTTGTGTGACTCCAAGCTTTATTCACATCCATCCTTTTCTACAAATGAATAGTATTCTATTACGTGGCTATCCCGTATGTTGTTAGTCGCTCACTAATGAATGGACATTTGTGCTGTTTTACTTTGGGGCTGTTATTAATAGCACTGTTGCAGAGTTGGAGTGATAGCTCAGAAGTTAAGAGCACTTACTGCTTTTCCACGGGACGTGAGTCTCAGACTATTTAAAATTGAAAGCATCAACATTCACAGCTTTTTCTTTCCAGACTCTGAGTGCAACGTGTCCAGTTGCCTCAAGCAACTGCTGTGTAGGCTTTCCCACCATGGTGGACTGTATCGTTTTTTGAACTATGAGACAAAATAGACCTTTTAAAAGTTGCTTCTGTTGGGTATTTTGTCACAGCAACAAGAAAATGTTGGCTGAGACTGCTCGTTCATTTCCTGGATGCCCAGACCCAAATAATAACACAGAAACTATATTAATTACAACACTGCTTGACCTATTAGCTCAGATTTCTTAAAAACTAACTCCTACATTTTTTTTTTTTTTGTTTTCGAGACAGGGTTTCTCCATAGCTTTTTGGTGCCTGTCCTGGAACTAGCTTTTGTAGACCAGGCTGGCCTCGAACTCACAGAGATCCTCCTGCCTCTGCCTCCTGAGTGCTGGGATTAAAGGCGTGTGCCACCACCGCCCGGCCTAACTCCTACATCTTAAATTAACCCATTTCTATTATTTTGTATTTTACCACGAGGCTGGCGGTTTACTGGTAAGATTCCAGGGCATCTGTCTCCTTCAGCAGCTTACATGGCATCTCTCTGACTCCACCACCTTGCTTGGAATTTTCATCTTGCTCTATTCTGCCTTGCCATAGGCCCAAGAAGCTTCTTTATTTACTCACCAATAAAAGCAACACATATACAGAAGGACTTCCCATGCCTAAAAAAGAAGATAACAAGCCTTCTTTTTCAAGATTATTTTTTTTGATTTATTTTTATTTTTTGAGACAAAGTGTTATGAATCCCCAGGCTGGCTTTGAACTCACTATGTAAAGGATGAACACCCACTTCTGATTCTTCTGCCTCTACTTCCTGAGTTCTGGGGTTATCGGTGTGTACCACCAAGCCCAGTTTCCTATGGTGCTGATAGATTGAACCTAGGGTTTCCTGCATTCTAGGCAAAAATCTCAACTGAGCTACATCCCCAGATGATTCTATTGTGCTTTACTGTGTATTCTTGAATTTATATTTGCACTTTTAAATCAGCTTGTCTACTTATGAAAGAAGTCTATGGAAACCTTGGTAGGGATTGCACTGGTTTTACGAATTGATACCAAGAGTAGTCATCTCAATAATACTGTTTTATGACTATCTTCTCTCTTGCTTACATTGTATTTAATGTCTTACAATGTTTTGCTATTTTCAGTATCTTACACATCTTTTGCTACATTTAGTCCTAAGACTTTTTGCTATTATAAGCTGAACTGCTTTCTTAATTTCATTTTTTGGTTGTTCATTTTAAAGGTATAAGCCTGATCTTAGGAGAAAAGCCCTGAATTTCTTTCCTTTTGGTAAGACGATGGCCATTTTTTCTTAAATATAGGTAACCTTTATCAGGTTGAGGTAGTTCTCTTATACTTCTGTCTTCTTAATTTAAGAAAGCTATGAGCCGGTCAGTGGTGGTGCATACCTTTTATCCCAGTACTTTGAGTTCGAGGCCAGCCTGATCTACAGATCAAGTTCCAGGTCATCCAGGGCCACATAGGAAAACCCTATTTCAGAAAAAAAAAAAGAAAAAAAAAAGAAAAAAAAGAGAAAAGAAAGTTATGAAATGGAATTATATCTTATTGAGTATTTTACCTCCATCAGCTGAGATGATTCTGTGATTTTTTTGTTCTTCATTTTATTAATATGGTGCATTACATTGGTTGACTTCTGTGTTAGGCTAACCTTGCATTTATAGAGTTGGTACCTCTTGGTCACCAACTTCTGAGTTTGATTTGCTATACTTTTCTGAGAATTTTTGAGTCTTATTCTTGAATTTGAGAGCTCTTTTTTTTTGTGGGTGTCATAGTTACTGGTCTGTTCAGAAAAACCTTTTGGTTGCAAGCTAAATGAGCAAACTCTGTTTTGTTTAAACTGTGGATTGACCCAGGGTATTGAGGATGCTAGATGAGTGTCTGCAGTGAGCTTCAGCTGCAGGTCGTGAGCAAACTCTCGCTAAAAGAAGCCATCACAGGGATGCCAGGGATGAAACTCAGGTCATCATGTTTGCTGGCAATCACCTTTGCCCACTGAGCCATCTCTCTAGCCCTCTATTTAGGTCTGCCAAGGTTACTGTTGTTTTCTGGTGCTGGGGAGCAAACCCAGGGCCATGCGCATGTCTTCTGTGATGCATCATTCCTTAGCTGTAAAAGTTGCCCTCTGACCTCCACATGTGTACCTTGGCATGCACATGACTCCCTCCAATGAACAAACTAATGAGCAAATAAGCAATATTACACCCCCTATCTAATATAAAAATTTCCTTAGTATTTGGGGGAAAGCACCCTAAAATTCTCCCCAGGAACTTGAAAATAATTTTCTTATTAATGACAGCAAGAAAGGAACTAAATAGTTGATTTATTTCCTTTTTCACTTTGACTGTCAGGAAACTCAGACCAAATTAAAGGTCTAAACACAAAGACTGTGTAGCACTTTACGTGCTACATGTATATTAATTCCCCCACTTTGTCCTGACATTCTCGCCTAATTTGCATTTCTCTGTTCCTAATTCTTCTCCTTTATCCATTCCTCACCATGCCCTGAGCATCACTCAAATCCCTTGTGGGATAAGATGGACACACACACACACACACACACTCATATAAATATTTAAACATGTATTTTACCATGCTTATTACACTTGACATGGCCTTGCCGTGTCCTTGGGAATCGGGTAGAAAAATGAGGCCCATTCAGTTTCTTCCCTTACCTACCCTCAGATCTGAGGGAAATCCTTTGGGGATTTTTTTTCTAGCTCCAGGCCTAGGTCATAGAGGCCTCTAGACCTTTGGCCCTTCAAAACCAGAGCTGCCATGCTGGGCATTAGGTACCAGGAGAGTGGACACAAGTTCCCTCTAACTTGTTCTTGGGAGGCCTTCTCTTCTGCTTCCCAGCCGTGTCTCTTCTGCTTCCCAGGGAGCGAAGGTCACTCTGAAGAGGCCAAGCAGGCCGGACTGGGCGAGGCACTGTGGTGGCCCACGCAGACACACACTGGGAAGGAACGAGATTGCATCTTCCCCCGGACCAGCGAGATTCTATAAACATAATCAAAATGTAATAGAAACTTTTTGGAAATGCTGTTATGAGGAGAAAGCATCAATCTTGATGGAACTCCGTTCAACAGGCTTTGCTGAGCTAATCAATCATGCTCAGGACTCGGCCTCCCCATCTGTCTGCGCTGGGGACCGAGCAGAGCTTGCTCGCTCCCGGCTGGGGCTGAGTCCCCTCACCAGGCAATCCATCATGCTGCAGGGGGATGGCGGGAGGGAATAATAGCACGCTAATAAACTAGGGGCTTTTTTCATTCCCAACTAATTTTTAGTAAATGAGCCCAATCCAGACAGAGCAAGAAAAGAGCCCGAGGAGATGGGGCGTCTGAGATGCGCCTCGCTGGCTGGGGACAATAGCTCCCAGCCTGGGATGATTCTTAGAGATCAGCTGAGGAGGAAAGGGCCTGTAGAGGGAAGACTGAGCCCGGAACTACTTCCGGGTTTGCGATCTGGACTTCCGGTCCTGGCTCTTAGTGTTGGTGAGGAGGAATGGCCCAGTTAATACCTGTGTTGGGTTTGAAATTTGGTAGTGCAGAGGGCTCTGTTTTAGGCGAAAAAGCAGTAGTTAGGGAGTTAGGTCTAAGCCTTGGGCTGAAAGTTGAGAACAGGAAGTGAACCAAAGGTCAGAAGCCAGGGAAAAGAATGAGGAATAAGATGCAGGATATCTTTGGGACAGAAGCTGTGAATAGCCAGAGGTCACAAAGCCATGGCATCTGTCAGTGTCCGCCTTGGGGCAAACCTTCCAGGACAGAACCAGGAAGAAAGATTTTCTCAGGGACTCCTGTAATTTGGGGAACCCTGGCTCTTTCTAACTCTCTCCCTGTCTCAGCCTTTTGCTTAACACCCAGCAGAGGGGAGGAGCTTACAGATGTTAGTTCAAGGAATTTAAGAAGCAGGTTTGTTTCAGAGCAGGTGCCGACAATCTGGTCTCAGAACACACTTGACAAAAATTGTATGGATTTGTTATCTCTTGCTGCAGGACAAATCACTCCCAAACTAAGTGGTAACTTAGGACAACACAAACTATTATCTCATAGTTACAGCTGTCTGGCTGTGGGGTTGCCTTGTCTGTTCCCGGGTTGGGTGAATCTCTCTGGTGCTGAACTCTGCTGTCTTGTTCCCAAACCTTAGAGATTGTTTACCATCTCTTCCATTTAAAAGTGGAAGTCTTGTCTCCCCTGTGACCATTTAGTTCACTAACAGAATGGGGGAAAATAAAGTCAAGCCACTTCTAGGCACAGTTTTTTAAAAGACCCCAGAAGCTCATCTTCTGGTCTCCTCGGAGCTTGAGTTACTGAGCGAGAAGACTGATGGTGGACACTACAGACAGGCATTGTGTCCACACACAAGGGGACGCCACAGGCTAAGCCCAGCCTTCCAGTTCTTGCTCAGATCCATACCTAAGAAGGCTCCCATCTTGGAGACTTCAGCCCAGTTCACGCCAGCCCAGAAGCTGACCAAATACTAAGCAAACACAGTCTGTTTCACTGTGGTTGCTTGAAAGAAAATGGCCCCCAAAGGGAGTGGCACTATTTGGAGGTGTGGGCTTCTTGGAAGAAGTGTGTCACAGTGGGGGCAGGCTTTGAGATCTGTCTTTCTGAAGCTTCCCTCAGTGTGATAGCCAATCAACTTCCTGTCACCTGCCTGCAAGATGTAACACCTTCAGCTCCAACACCATGTCCGCCATGCTTCCTGTCATGATGATAATGGACCGAACCTCTGGAACTGTAAACGAGCCACCTTCAATGAAATGTTTTCTTTATAAGAGTTGCTATGGGCTGAGGGTGCATGGTATGGGGAGGTTGGAGATGGGGGACTTAGGTGGCAGCATGGGATGGCATGGAGGCCATGGAGCTGGAGGAAAGTGGTTGCTTTGGAAAGTGTAGTGTGTAGCACTTTGCTGTGCTACTTGCGGTTCTGCTGTAAAGGACAAGACAAACAAGAGGACGGATAAATCTCCCGGGAAGTGTTTGGCACAGACTGTATATAAGTAGGCGGCTCATGAGAGGCAGAATGTAGAGGACGAGCTAAGGATCCACAGCAAGGAGGCCTGGGAGGCACAGGCAGGGTTCACACACTGTCAGATACATAGCATGTTAGTAGCTTGCTAGTTATAGACAGAATATAGGTGGATTGACAGCTTTTATAGTGAAGGAAGAGTGTTATAAACAGTGACAGGTGGGAAGGGGAAGTCATGGTTGTATTGCTTCTGGTCTTACAGCCAGGACATCCTTAAGTGGTGTCACCACCTCTGGACTCCTCCTAACTGCATATATATTCCATCCAAGAATTTCAGAAAAAGCCATGGATGCAGGTCAGGCCTGGGGACAAACCAGAGCAGTGACCAGAAACCATGATAGCCTCTGTGATTGGCACCTATGCTCATCTATTTTTTGTGGGTACTAACACATCACTACAGACTGGGTAAGTCATAAGGAAAAGAGGTTTCTTAGTTCATAGCTCTGCAGGCTTATGGGACTGTATCTGGGACATCCGTAAGGTGGAGCAGGCGACACATGACAAGAGGCCAGAAAGCTCATATGGGCTTTCCTCATAAAGTCACCAGGACACAAAGCCACCACACTTATGTGCATGGTGAAAACAGCTCACATTTGATAACCTCTTTTTAACCTGTGCACTATAGGTATAACCCACTGCTACTGTAGACTGTAGATTGATTTGACCAGGCTGATCACCAATTTGCCTTTTTATTTTTTATTTATTTTTGATTATTGGTGGTGAGAATGTTCTTGGGCTGGCAAAATGTTTACCTAGGTAAAGGTGCTTACCGCCAAACTGATGACCTGAGTTTGATCCCTGGATGGTGGAAGGAGAGAGCTGAGCTGACTTTCGCAAGTTGTCCTCTGACCTCCACAAGTGTGCTGTCACGTGCACAATAGCTCCCATGTTGGACAGTTTGAAATCATTTGTAACCAGTTCCAGGAGAGCTGATGCTCTCTTCTGGCCTCTCTAGGCACTTGCAGGCATGCACACACAAACACACACATACTAAAGTAATAATACAGTAAGCAGAAATTTAGTGTTTACATTGTATTAATATTATAAATAATTTAGAGGTAGCTCAAACTGTTTTAGGAAAATGTATGTAGGTTATACATAAGTATTATACCATTTCATATAATGGATGTCATGGTTCGAATGTGAAGAGTCCTCTACAAGCTCATATGATAAACACTTGGTCCCCACTGGTGGCGCTGTTCTAGGAGGTGGTGGGTCTGCTGAAGGTGGTCTCGCTGGAGGAAATACTTTACAGGGCACTTATTTGCCTTCATCCCTTCCTGTCACCGCTCTACTCTTTCCTGTTTTATCTGCTGTGATTCAAGCTGATCCATCACAGTCTCCCTGCCACGATGGATAGAAACCTTTATAATCAAGAGCAAAGCAAAAATTTACTCCCTTAAACCATATTCTCTCTCTCTCTCTCTCTCTCTCTCTCTCTCTGTCTGTCTCTCTCTCTGTCACACACACATTCTCTCTCTCTCTCTCTCTCTCTCTCTCTCAGACACTCTTTCTCTCTGACACAGACACACATACACACAATCTTTCTCTCTCTCTGTCACACACACACACTTTCTCTCTCTCTCTGTCATACACACACACACACACACACACACACACACACACACTTTCTCTCTCTCTGTCACACACATATACACTTTCTCTCCACCCCCCACTTACACACCCTGTTCTTTATCTTAGCACACAGGGATACTGGGAAGTCCTTAAGAGCCAGCCAGCCATTTCTCTTTAGTAGAAAATCCAGATGGGAGCAGGGATCTGTTTGCTATAATAGAAAGAATACTGCTAAACATGTTTTTTGGTGACCAAATTTTTTTTCAACAAAATTGTTTTGTTGGCATGCTTTAGAGTCAATAAACTGAGCTTCCGCTGTCTTTAATGGCTAGATAATATTCCATGTTTTATATATACTAAGTATAAGATCATAATGCATGTGACAGAACACCTCAAAACTCAGTGGCTTAAGACAACAACCTTTTTTTTTTTTGTTACCTGGGGGACTGTTGTGACAATGTTTTATCAAGGGACTGCTCTCAGAAGTTGAGGAAGTCTGATAAAGTCGTGGAAGAAAATTAACTTAATCTTCAGCTTGTGGATGTGGAGACTGCTTGTTCATTTCCTGGCTGCCCAGAACCGAATAATCACACAGTTACTATATTAATTACAACATTGTTTGGTCTATTAGCTCAGGCTTCTTATTAAGTAACTCTTACATCTTAAATTAACCCATTTATATTAATCTGTATATTGCCACAAGGCTGTGGCTTACAAGGTAAGGTTCAGGTGTGTCCTCCTTCGATAGCTACTTGGCATCTCCCTGACCCTACTTACTCTCTCATATCTCTGTTCAGATTTCCTGCCTGGCTTTGCTCTGTTAAGTCATTGGCCAAAACAGCTTTATTTATTAACCAATGGTAATAAAACAAATTCACAGCACACAGAAGAGAATCCCACATCAAGCTTGGCTCCACGGAGGAACTTGGGAGGGAAAAATGCACTTCAGCCTTGGTCCCACCTGAGTGTCTTCAGATACACACCTCTTCTGTTAACCTATCACTGGCCACAGGTACACAACTCTGTTAGCCAATGACAATCTTGTAGAGAAGGCAAAGCTGTTAGTAGTCAGTACTCAAGCAGCCAGATCCAACAGAGGACAGTGACTATGGTACCTTTGGGGGTCACACACACACACACACACATGGCGGGGGGGGGAGGTACACTTTACCTACAATCGGAAGTCCTATGAAGGTTGTTCGGCAAAGAACTTGCCTGCGAAATCTCAGTCTGGTGGCATTAGAATGGGGACCAACACTCTAGTCTTGTGCTTGCTCAGATGTGCACAGCGTGCAATTTCTCTGGTAATAGCAGTGCATTCAAAGCCAGTTCCCAGGGGAGATGTGACTATGTGGCTGAGAGGGAGCCTGGGCCAGGCAGGTGTTATGTAGACAGAGGAGAGGGAGTAAGAAGAGAGACAGTGGCCATGTTGGTTGAGAGGTTGCTATAGTTGACCACTCCACCCAAGGCTTGAGGGTTCTCCTGTAAGCTTTTGGCAATCTTGGTATGTAGCTCTACCACAGAATACACATTGTAATTCTTTATTTTTGTAAAAATAAAGATTTTATTTATTTTTTTATTTGTGTGTATGTGTGTGTATATTGTGTATGAACATATGCACACACATGTGGATGCCTGTGGAGGCCAGAAGACAGCATTGGATCCCCTGGAACTGGAGTCTCAGGTGCTTATGAGCTGTCCATTCTGGGTCATGGGAACCAAACTTGGGTCCTCTGGAAAAGCATCAGGTTCTCTTTAACTGCTGAGCTTTCTCTTCAGCCACAAGTACCCGTTTTATAGACCAGAAAACTGAGGTTGTAAGAGGCAAGTGGCTTGCTGGCCTTCAAACCCCTCTCTTCTCCTCCCTAGGGTCCTCCCATCTTGGGAGAGAGACAGACTGAAATCTAATCTGCCCTCAAGTTGAGTGCCATGATTTTGAGAATCCTTGGGACAGGGATCTAGAAAAGACAGGTGACAGAAGACCGATTTTGACATTCCCACCCAGGGGTGATTTCCTGGGGCCTGGTCTCCCAGTGCGCTCACTCGGAACTTCTCCCAAGTTCTGCCAGTCGTGAGGGCCGGAGGACTGGAATCCTCTAGGGGCCGAGGCTGCCGCTCAGCTTGCCATGCAGCCCTGACAAATCAAGTGACTAAAACCCATTAATTAGCAGTTTTGGAAACAGTTGCAAAGTTAATTATTCCGTTTTCTGATGAAAGAAAGCTAATTTTTGGCATTTACCCTGACAGTGACATGAACTAACATTTTTCGAGTTGACATCCCTCAAGATAAATGATGCCAGGAGGTGTCTGTGCAAACATCCTGGCCCACAGCTTGCTGCGAGGCCTGCCTGCTCCCGGTGCCTTCGCCACACTGCCTGGCCTAGTGAGTTTGTGGGCGTGTGGAGAGCTAAGTAAAGGTTTCTTTTGGAGGAGAAGGAGGGTGATGGAGAAGGGAGCCAGTGATACAGGGAAGAGGCTCAGGGCCGTGTGGAGGGACTGTTTGCTTGTTCGGGTTTTTCTCTGACTGGGAGAATAGGGACGACATCAATATGATTATCCATCCCTCAGGAGGTGTCTACCTAGAGAAGGGCTCTTATTTTTCCAAGTGCTTGCTTCCGTATTGAGATCTCTGCCACCAACTTTGCTTTTGCATATAAGGCCCACACATCCAATTGCCTGCTTGACATCTCGAAGGCATCTCAAATTTGGTGCTTCCCTCTGCCGATGTTTACTTTCTCCAAGTTTTCCCTATTCATGGACATGGCACCAACATCTATTCAAAGGCTCAAGCCAGAAGCCAGTCCAAAGCCACAACCCAGACCTCTGCGATTTTCCTTCTCATAGTGAATTCCCCACAGCCAGTCCATCAGCAAAGGTCTGCAGAGGCCACCTCCAAAGCAGCTCCAAAATGTGCCTCAGGTATGGCATCTTTGCGGTGCTACCTTTGTGTTTGCCACCGTCACCCTTCCAGATGGGCCATCCTGTGAAAATATAACAAGAGCCACCTGTGAAAATGTCAGCATTTTCTTGGCACTGCACTGAAAAAGCAAAACTAAACAAAATAGGTGACTGTAATTTGTGTGTGTGTGTGTGTGTGTGCGCACACATGGTGACACATGTGTAAGAATATGTGTGTTGGATATGTGTGTGTAGTATGTAGGTGGCATGTATATAGTGGTACATATATACAGATATGTGTGTATATGTATATAGTTTCTGTATATGTAAATGTGTGTGTGGCATGTGTGTGTAGCTTCTGTATATGTATGCATGAATGTGTGTAGGTGGTATGTATGTGGTGGTATGTATATGTGTGTATGCTGTGTGCATTTTGTGTGTGTACACGGTGTGTATGTGGTGGTATATATGTAGGTTTGTGTTGAAATACGGAGCGGCGGGCTGTGTCCCGCCACCCGGCTAGCTTTACCCAAAATAATTACACGGAAACTGTATTCTTTTAAACACTGCCTGACCCATTAGTTTCAGTTTCTTATTGGCTAGCTTTTACATATTGATCTAACCCATTTCTATTAATCTGTGTAGCCCACGAGCTGGCTTACCAGGAATGATCTTAACCTGCGTCTGTCTGGAGTGGGAGAATCATGGCGACTCCCTGACTCAGCTTCTTTCTCCCAGCATTCCGTTCTGTTTACTCCGCCTACCTAAGGGTTGGCCTATCAAATGGGTCTAGGTAGTTTCTTTATTAATAAGAAATCACTCCCACATCATTTCCCCTTTTTCTGTTTAAACAAAAAAGAAAGGCTTTAACTTTAACATAGTAAAATTACATATAGCAAAACAGTTATCAAGCAAGAATTACAGTTACAATATTTATATCTATTTTATCTTTTATCATAACTAAGGAAAACTATAACTATCTATTCATTCTTCAACTCCATCAAAGACTCCAGAAGGATATAATACTACCTAAGTAAACAAGAAATAAGAAAACTCTAGAAATGACAGAGACATCTTGCTGCCTGGACAGTCACCCAAAGTTCTTTTGTACCTTTGGGGCATCCATCTTCAGCCTTCAGGCCCAAAGTATCCAGCAGATATTTCCATGAAGCAGGAAATTCCAAAGACAGTTCAGTCACTATCTGCTGTGTCCTGCAGAATGTCTCGCAGACTCTTTCATGAGTCATGAACCCCGAAAGACCATCTCACCTTTAGGCAAGTTTAGCAGTCCTCTCTCTGCGGGTTCTCTGTGTCCATTTTATGCAACAGTCCAGGCAAGAGCAGTTTCTTGCCCAAATGGCTATCAAACTCCATAAGGATCCTCTTCGATGCCCATCTTCCTCTCGAAGTAGATTGGTGCTGCCAGGAGCAGACGTGTCTCATTGTCATGAAAAGTCCTAAGTTATTAAAATATTTTAAATGCCATATTCTGTAGCCTTTGAGAGATATGAAGAATGCCTATCTGAAATATATCTCTATATATCTAGAAAATCTAAGTAACATGACTACAAACTTGACTATTATGATTATCCATCAACAACCTATATTTCCTAATTATACATTACATTTTAAAAATGAACTACACAATCACACCTTATTCAAGATCAAAAATACATATACATATAACAAAATTGACCTTAAAATCCATACCAATGCAAATTATTCATACCTATATCATATCCCCCTTTAAATGTAAAAGAACATTTATAAACAATATTTTGGGAACATGGGCACAGTTTTTTCTCTCCAAACTGCTTCCTGCTGAATGGGGGCGTCGTTAATTAGGTCTTTCATGGTATAACCTGTGTGCTAGTTTCATCTCAGTTGGCAGTTGAGCGAAGCAATTTTCTGAAGATGTTCACAACAACCTTTCAGGAGGGCGTGGTCTGTCATACCAAATTGTAATAGAAGAAATCCACAGGGTCTGGTCCTCTGTGAAAACAAAAGAAGACCCTCTCCAAAGCATCATATTCTTAAACCCAAATTTTGAAATCGTAATACCCTTATATCCATTCTGGTTTAGCTTAGCAGCCCATGTAATGAAATGTCTCTCTGTACTTAGCTCCTTTATAGTCAAAAATTTTAAAGAAAGCACAATGTACATAATCCAGACTCTCTGTGAATTTTCCATTTTTACATGGCTTATTTTTCTTTATTTCTTTTAATCTCTTAACTATCTGTACTCTGTCTCTTTAAAGACTTTACCTTTTTTTTTAAACCATTAACTTTATTCTCTATATTCTTTTTCTTCTCTCTCTCAAGCCTACGTACATTCATCCAACAGTGTGGTCTTTTATGTCTGAATCTGTTTTATTGTGAATCTGTAACATTTTTTTACTATCCAGGAGCATTTATTAAAATGTTAAGCAGTTCTTAAAAACTTAAGTTGCACCATGTACAGGTAATACGGTACCGCCTGTGTCCTGCCCAGTTGAAACCTTAAATGCGCTGTTTTTATGGTAATTACGGTAGTTTTTGCCTGAGACCAGCACAGTTCAGCATGGCAGAGCTGAGCCAAGCCGCTCCTGCCTCAGAGCCATTTGGTGCCTCTGAGCCACACACAGTTTCAGGCACACAGCAGTCCACATTGCCATCAAGCAAGCCGTAGAGCTTTACTCCAAATGTTCCATTTAAAAGCTCTGTCTCCCACAGGAGCCAGACAGAGATCGCAATGGCGGCATAGCCCAGAAAGCCGGCATTTTAAAACAGCCAGTTTTTTCCTGCTGGTGAGTCAGGACAATTTCTTTGCGGCACGCAACCCAGAAACAGCAAAAAGCTGTCTTAAATTCTCTTTCTCTCCTTTTTAAGCCCTCTCAGGTTTTACGTGGAGTTCATTAGCACGTTGGGTGCCACTCTGTTGAAGTACGGAGGGGGGGGGGGGAGGGGGGGAGGGGGGGGAGGGGCTGTGTCCCGCCACCCGGCTAGCTTTACCCAAAATAATTACACGGAAACTGTATTCTTTTAAACACTGCCTGACCCATTAGTTTCAGTTTCTTATTGGCTAGCTTTTACATATTGATCTAACCCATTTCTATTAATCTGTGTAGCCCACGAGCTGGCTTACCAGGAATGATCTTAACCTGCGTCTGTCTGGAGTGGGAGAATCATGGCGACTCCCTGACTCAGCTTCTTTCTCCCAGCATTCCGTTCTGTTTACTCCGCCTACCTAAGGGTTGGCCTATCAAATGGGTCTAGGCAGTTTCTTTATTAATAAGAAATCACTCCCACATCAGGTTTGTATGTAGAATGTAGGTATATTTGTGTAGGTGGTGTGTATATGTGTGTGAGATGTATGTATATGATATGCACGTGTAGTATATGTGTAGGTGTGTATGTGGTATGTGCGTATATGTGTGCAGGTGATGTGTATATGTATGAGATGTGTACATATGATGTAAACGTGCATGCATGTGCTATGGTGTGTGTGTGTGAACGTGTGCGGAGAGAGGCTAGAGGACAGTCTCTGGTGTCCACTCACCAAGGGTGTTGTCAGGTGTTGTCCACTCTTTTCAAATGGTCTCTTATTGGCCTGGAACTCACCAAACAGGTCAGGTTCGTTGGCCAGTGAGTCCCAGAGACTCACCTGCCTCTGCTTCCCACCACTGGGATTCCAAGAGCATGTCATGATGCCTGGCTTTCATTCCAATCCCAAGTCCTCATGCGTGGGAGGGCACACTTTACTGACTGAGGCATCCCTCAGTCCTATAATTTTAATACTGTATTTTAGTCAACTCGTTACATTCAAACTGCTGCCATATTAGCATAATCAGTATAAATCAGCATTGATACCCTTTACATTCTTCTCTTAAAGACGAGTGTGTAGGTGATAGGTGTGTGTGTGTGTGTGTATGTAATACATGTGTAGGTGGTATGTATGTGTGTGTGGTATGTATATGTAAGTTTGAGGTGGTATGTGTAGTGTGTGTATATGTGGTATGTATATGTATGTTTGAGATGGTGTATGTGTGTATGTAATACTTGTATGGGTAGTGTGTGTATGTGGTATGTATATGTATGTTTGAGGTGGTGTGCGTGTGGGTGGTGAATATGTAGCTTGTAAATCTTCAAAATGCAGCACACATTTTACACTTACTTTATGTTTCAATGGGGTTGCAAAATTTCCATCCTAAACACTTGATTTGTATTTAGGTTTTATAAACTTGACAGTTGGATTCACATTCCTAAGTTATCCTAATTTACTGAAAGTTCAAATAGCTGAATCAAGTAGTGTTTGAGAGGGGATGTAATCAATCGAAAACACAGAAGATGTTTGCTGTCTTGGTTTCGCTAACTCCATTTCTAAGTGTGGCTGGGGAAGCTGTGCTTGGCAACAGAGACAAACAACAGAGAAAGACGGAGAGAAAGGGGAGGGGAGAATATGTAAACCAGTCAGGACATGTCACACAGTGCTATGGTAGAAATAGGAACTTGGGGCCGAGGACATGGTTGCTTGGTAGAGTCGCTAGTGTGCAGCAAGCCCTGGCTTCTATCCCCAGCACCTGGGAAACTGAGTGTGGTGATACATGCCTGTAATCCCAGCCCTTAGGAGTTGGAGGCAGGAGGATCAGGAGTTCAAGGTTATCTTTGGCCACATAAAAGTAATTAGCTTGAACTACATGAGACCTTGTCTCAAAACATGCCCATCCTCCCTCCACTTTATGCCCCCCCCAAAAAAAAAGAAAGAGAGAGCCACACAAAACCAACCAACCAACTAATCAAACCAACGAACAAAAATGAGAAAACACAGAACTCCTAATGGGGGCTCCTGGTTCTTATCTAGCCTGGCTCCTGCCTGCCTCTCCCACCCACCTCACACTTCTTTCCCTATATTCAGTTCATCCAGTGACTCTGGACATGGGTTCGTCTTCATTTCTTCTAACACATCACTAATGCTGCAGAAGCATGACTGCAAAGGATGGCGTGGAACGGGTGTTGGGGCGCCTCTCAAGCCAGGTGCTCCTGGAGATCAAAAGAGCCCCTGGGTGTAGGGGAGTGGAGCTACAGAGGGGGTAGCCAGGCTCTGCTTACCCCTCTGCGGCTTCCTCTCTCTGGAGAACGGAGCCGGGATCAAGTGCTCTGGGTAGCAACCCTCTTAACACAGCCAAATTAATTGGAAACAGATGTCAAGCAGTGGGAGTTAAATACAGACATCTCAGCAAATGTCAGCCCTTCCCCTGGGCCACAGCAGAGTCCTCCATTCTCATCCCCACCAGAGAATTGGGAACAAGCCTCCTACACACGCTGGTGGCATGGCTTGACCCTGAGGGTCTCTTAGTCCTTTGTGAAAACTCAAGCCAAACGACAGTCCAAAATTCAGAGTCCAGTGGGACGTTCGTTTTTCGTTTCAAGCAAGCTGCTTTCTGAAATCAACTGACTCTATTTTGTTTGACAGTTTTGATTTTGTTTCTTGAAGACAGGATCTCATTTCGCCTAGGCTGACTTCTGACTTACTACGTAGTTGAGGATGGACTTGAACTTTAATTCTTCTGCCTCTAAATCCTTAACACTAGAACTGCCCTGTGCACCACCACTCCTGGCTTACGAAGTACTGGAGATGAAACCCAGGGTCCCCTGCACGCTAGGCAAGCACCCTATTGACTAGATTACACCCTAGTTCTAAATGGGCTGACTCGTACAGAGCTGCAGGGGCCTTGGGTTGTAGGACCGAGATGCTGCACCTTATTTTTAAACTTCAATGATGAAAACAGGCTCCTGGGAGATATAGTCCAAGACTGCTCACCAGGTTAGTGTCTGCGCTAAGTCAGGGACTGTTTCCTAAAGTGCAAATCCCATGTTGTTTCTCTCCACACCCCTCTTCATCTTGGAGCGAACGGAAACTCCTACATAGGCTGGATAGTTTTTTAACCCTTGCCCCCTGCCCTCCTACCACAGCCTCATCTCTTCAGCTCTCCTGGAATAAGAGACTCTTTTGTATTCCCAAATTATATCCCTTCAACCCTTTTGTCCGTGATGTTTCTTTTGTCTCCACATTGGTCTAATAATCTCAAGTATACCACCCTCCCCATGACTCCAACTGGGGTCAAGAACTTGCCCTGATCCTTTCTTCTGGGCTCCTCTAGCCACTGTTGTTTGTGTAAGTCTCTGTCTTTTCCTTGATGCTCCATGCTCTTGTGTGTTAATTTTTGCTTCCTTGGCGTTTGATGCATTATGACCCATAGATTTTACATGGGTTTGTGTGACTTTGATGTCACCAAAGTCAAGGGACGTCTAGCTTTACCCTTTTAGCTGCTCTATAGCATTGGATGCCCCTGAGCTCTGTGATTGGCTGTTCCTGTCTCTCAGCATCCGTGGCTCCTTCCTGAACTGCTTTCCCTCCTCTCTGTGCAGTTTCAGCGTCTACCCTGGCCAGTTTTTGTTGTTATCACTAAGGGCAGAGTAATTTTATAAAGTAAAGAGAGTCGTGTAGCTCTCGCTTCTGGAGATTGATAGGACGGTGCCAATATTCTCTTGACTCCAGTGAGGACCTCACAACACTGAGTCAGGAGCACATGTGTGAGGAGGAAGAGATCGCATCTCAAAGCTGCAAGATAGAGTGATGCTGGGGTTGGGCTTCTTCCTTAACATTTTTGCTTGATTTTCACTTGTGTGATGAAACATGTCCATATGTGTATCCATAGCACATGTATGGAAGTCAGGGGATGATCTCATGTGTCATCAGTCCTCAGGCACATTCTGCGTTTTTTTGCCTGAGACAGGTCTCTCATTGGCCTGGAAGTTCTCAAGGTAGGCCAGGTTAGCCCAGCGCTTCTAGGAACCCACCCGTCTCCACGTCTCATCTGAGCTGCTGTGTCCTTTCTCTGGGACCCTCCTTTCTTCATTACTGGCCCAACTTGTTTCTCTTTCACCTTTGAGTTTCAGGTCAAAGATGACCTCTCTGAGCCAACCAGTGAACACTTCACATGGGCTGGGGCAGTCAGACTTCATAGGAACGGGTTGTGAGCCGAAGGGTAGGGCTGATAGAGTTGCATGTAGGGAACCTGCAGAGAAGCTGGCGTGGGGTTCCTTTTCCCAGTCCCTAGGTAGAGGCTCCAGCTCTGCGGGGTTATTAACTCCCTTCGGGATACTTCCAGCCACTGTGATAAAACACTCAGCTGAATGCGGCAAGAGCTCATAAAAGCGGGGTTTAGCGCCATTTTATAGATGTCAAGGCTGACCTCTACACAGGAGCTGGTAAATGCTTAAAATCAACATCAAGGGGTAGAAGTGGGGGGCAGCAAGAAGGCTTTAGTGGGTAAAAACACTTGCCACACAAGCCTAGAGACCTGAGTTCAAAACCACATAAAGGCAGAAGTAGGGAATCGACTTCATAAAGTTGCCCTTTGACCTCTACACGCATGGCATGGCATGGTGTGGCATGTGTAACCATCCTACTTGATTAATAAATAAAACATCAGGAATATTCACACTTGACTTAATTCCTCTGGGGAGGAGGACAGAGGCCTTGGAGGAGGCTCACCTCCTAGGTCACATCCGAGGGGTAAAGCAGGGTGTGTGGACTCCTAGTAGGGATCAGACAGAGCTCACCTGAGCTACCTAACTTCTCAGGAAGCAGTCTGAGCAGGGCTACAAGGGTGGGCTTTGGAAACCTGTATTCCAGTCCCGGCTGAGTGATCTGGTGGTACCTGTTTGCTGAGGATGTGAACACTGCTAAAACCAAGAAAGTCTCAGCTCAGGAGGGCTGTCAGTCATCCTGAACCCTGGCCTTACTATTTCCTGCCTTGTAGCCAGTTTTGGCCCCTTTCATCTCTGACCCTCATTTTCAAAAGTTGTCAGAAATAATAAAGTAAGTGTAAGATGCTGTAACAGTCCTCAGATCTCAAGCTGTCTCTTGCTTTCCTCCAAGTGTAACATGGGCTGGGCAGCCCTTTGCAGCCTTGACTCAAGGGAGCCAGGTTCTGTCTTCCACAAGGCCTTCTTGGACCCTTCTGCTAGATCATCTGAAATAACCAAGACTGTAATTTTCGTGGAAAATTTTCATGACAGAGCTTTGCAAATTGCACTCATATGCCAGTCAGCCTCCAGTTAGTTTTGGTCAGTAAAGTTTGCTGGAACATAGTCACCTCCATTTTCTTCTCTATTATTCAGGACTGCTTTGCACACTAACATGACAACACTGAGTTCTTGTTCTTCACAGCCTCACATAGTCACAAGTTCATCCTTTATGTGAAAGTCTTTGCTGAACGCATATGATACTTTCCAGGTCAGGCCTGGAAGCTGTATCCACTGCTTCCACCTACAGTCCAGTGGCCAAGGGAAGCCGGGAAGTGTAGGAGAGCAGGTGGGTCCTCTGCCATATTTACCTCAGGAACGTTATGAGGATGCAGTAAAAGTGTGTGGAAAGTGAGTCTTCGACTCTCTGCACTTGGCGACAGTTCACAGTGACACCCATGTCTCTGAGGTCTCAAGGACACACTAAGCAGCTAGATGAGGGATTATGTGGGAGAGCTTCCTTTCAATCCTTGGCTCTGGAGGAAAGAAGAACAGTAGATTTCTCGGGTCTCTTGGTACCCAGGATGTGAGCCTAGTGCCTTGCTCCATCTGATCTAAATTTGGGGCTCTGCCTGCTTCCATATGTTTAGCTGACTCTGGGAACAAAAAGAATTTGGAGTGCTTTCTTGGACTCTACACCTGTTGTGGCAGGGGAGCTTCTGTGTGCTCACTCAGCTCACGGTACCCTGGCTAGACATTCATGACCAGATGCCTGCTCCTCTCCCACCCCAAACCTTGTCCTTAATCACTTAGAAACAGCAAGCATGGGAAATTACAAAATACTTTCTATTAATTATAGCATATGAAAGATATATACCATTGAACATATGTTATTAATGATATTTTTACTTTGGAAAGTAAGTATAATAAAATTTATTTAAAGCATCGACTGGAGGTTAATTAGTACTTAAGCCTGATATTTTAAAGTTAATTCTTTAATGTGAGAGTGATTATTCACTAATAATAATGAAGCAATTCTCACTTTA
The DNA here is from genome assembly GCF_018167655.1 of Microtus oregoni. Classification (NCBI taxonomy): domain Eukaryota; kingdom Metazoa; phylum Chordata; class Mammalia; order Rodentia; family Cricetidae; genus Microtus; species Microtus oregoni. Next base: position 9,351,146 of record NW_024543079.1, read on the forward strand.
AGGCTAAGTTTACTGAGTTTCCCCCTTTTGCATTTATTCTTCCTAGAATTTGAGGTCCTGAATGCATGCAGTATGGAGAGCATGCAACAAAACTGACTTTTTCTTGATGATTGTAAATTTGTTTTAGTCATAGACATCTAGAGCTCCGTACAATGACGGAGCTTTGTTGTTTGTGAGCTTCATTTCAAGGCCGCGATCTAGAATCAGGCTAATAGCAATCAGCGATAGTAGTCTGCTGACATGCTTTGGTTACAGGGTCAGAACACCTACCCACGAGCGAGTCTTGGCATTGGATCACTTTTCAGCAGAGGAGAGTTGACTCAGAGGAAGCATTCTTGCCTTTCCCAGCAAGCATCACTTTCATAGAAAACTGAGTCTACATTCCAACTCCTTGCTTTCAACTCAGATCATGCCCTAACTAATGGCCCAGGACAAATCACAAGCTGGGGGCAGGGAAGGGGTTTTCATTGGTAGAGATGCCCAGCTTCCGTTTGGTGGTGGTTGGTAGCAGTGCTAGGGTGGTAGGAAATGAGACATCAAAATCAAGCAGGTTTGTGTTCAAACTTTTGTCAGAACCCGGCTAGCAAGATGGTTTATCAGGTCGGGTGCTTGCCACCAAGAGGACCCGAGTTTGATCCCTAGGACCCACATGCTGGAAAGAGAGAGCTGATTCCTGGAAGTTTTTCTCTGACCTCCATACCTCTACCCCATGCCTTGTGTGGGTGCACATACACATACACCAGGAGACAGCCAGGCACATCACACACACACATACATACACATACACCAGGAGACAGCCAGACACATCACACACACACACACACATCACACACACAGACACACACAGACACACACACATACACCAGGAGACAGACAGACACATCACACACACACACACACACACACACACACACACACACACACCAGGAGACAGAGAGACACATCACACACACACACACACACCAGGAGACAGAGAGACACATCACACACACACACACATACACCAGGAGACAGACACATCACACACACACACACACACACACACACACACACACACCAGGAGACAGACAGACACATCACACACACACACACACACACTCCAGGAGACAGACAGACACATCACACACACACACACACACATCACACACACACACACACATCACACACACACACACGTAAAAAAATTGCCAGTGCCAATTAGCAGTGATGTCCTCTGAGACAAGGTTCTCAGCGTCTCTGTTTGCTCAGTGGGGGAGGGACCAGGGGATCACATTCGGTAGCAGTGCCAGGAGGCTTTGCTGTCTCCATGCCTGTGCTGGGCTACCTGGTGAACAGCCTTTGGAGAGTCTCACTAGAGACTCTTGGCCTCCCTCAGACTAAAGTAGCTGATTTTCTATTTTGTGATCTTAGCAGAACACTCAATGCACACTTAGAGGCTGACATTTGCCACAGTGATCACATTATGACACATTGTGTCTTAACAATTTGTTTGGAAATCTATGTGTCAATTTGCCTTTGGCTGTGTGTAGCCAACAGTCACATTAGATCTGGTATATTTTATGGTGAAATGAATTTTGTCAAGGAATGAATAGGCTTAAGGGATTAGGCTCCGCCTTTGAGACCGAGTGACACCAGAGCAGGGAATACAGAAGGCAGGAGTTTAAAAATATGGCTAGGTACAGTCTTGAATCTTTATCCATAGTTAGTTCAGCTCTCAGACCCCATCAGGGAAGCTTCTCTGTGCAGTGGATGAGTCGTTAACACAGAAGCTCAAAACTGGTCCAAGTGCAGAGAATAGGTGCCAGTAATATGCTCAGCCACAAACGTGACATCTGTAACACCCAAACCTTAGAGAACATTCCTGAAGAAGGGGCAGAAAGATGGTAAGAGCCAGAAGTTAGAGAGAACTGTAGCAAAATAGTGTCTCCTGGACATGACGGGGCTGCCCTGCACACGAACTCACAGCAGCTGTGGTTATCTGTACAAAACCTGCAGGGAATAAAGCCGGTCAACATTCCAGCATGGAGCGGAGATGAGCTTGCAGCCCCCCACGCCTAGCTGAGGAGCTACTGACAGTTGATGACGACTATGGAAGGGAGAGTAAGTTGGGAGGAGGGATTGGAGATGGTGGTAAATTTCAAAGGACGTAGGAGGAGTGTTTATGTGCATGGTGAATATGACCAAAATACATTGTATGCTTGTGTGAAGTTATCAAAAATTAGCAGCAATATTATTTGAAAATATGAGTGGGCTGAGAGATGCAGATTGGCGGGAGCCCCTCAGCATCTCCTCTGGGAGCAGGCGATGGATGAAGGTCTGAGATGACGGTTGTAGTCTGACAGAGGTCGGCTAGCCCAGCCCTTCTGCCTTATGTGGTGCGATCCTTTGCTCCAGACCTCCTGGTGTCTTTTTTATGCTTTTTTTTTTTTTGAACCAGGCTAGGGAGGTTTGTCTACATCTAAATGTCCTGATTGCTGACTAGAGAGAGAAATAAGTCAGTTCATGAAACAGATCACAAGCCAGGCAAATCTCTGGGATCCAGCAGCCTGGAGAAGTTACAGAAGCAACAGCTATGACAGATGTGGTTAGCTAGTACACTCTTTCGGGGGAGGTATGGCCACATTCAGGGTCAGATGGCAGAGTGCCCCTCCTCATCCATCACCTTCCCTTTCTGATAATGGTTTATTCTATGTCTTTTTCAAAGCCAAAGGGCCACCAAGCTGAGGAACACTACTTTCTTCTCTCCTTTACTTAGGTTGGTATTGGGTTCTCCTAAGTTTCTTCTCTTCAAGAATCAGATGGCCAGGCGACCAGCTCAGCAGTCAGAAAGTCCCAGTTCTGCCAGGGAGATGGCACCTTATAGGGTAGAACTAACCTTGGGGAGCCTCTCTCCCTTTGGTACCCGCTTCCTAAGAAGTTATGGCCATGTGCAATAAAGTTATACAGGCACCATGCCTGGAGAACATTGATGGTGGCCTGTTTTTTAAGAATGGGTGGGAAACTCTGGGTCATGAGGTTTTCCTTTTTTTTTAATTAATTAATTTATTTATTAAAGATTTCTGCCTCCTCCCCGCCACCGCCTCCCATTTCCCTCCCCCTCCCCTGAACAAGTCCCCCTCCCTCATCAGCTCGAAGAGCAATCAGGGTTCCCTGACCTGTGCGAAGTCCAAGGACCACCCACCTCCATCCAGGTCTAGTAAGGTGAGCATCCAAACTGCCTAGGCTCCCACAAAGCCAGTACGTGCAGTAGGGTCAAAAACCCATTGTCATTGTTCTTGAGTTCTCAGTAATCCTCATTGTCCACTATGTTCAGCAAGTCCGGTTTTATCCCATGCTTTTTCAGACCCAGGCCAGCTGGCCTTAGTGGGTTCCCGATAGAATATTCCCCATTGTCTCAGTGTGTGGGTGCACCCCTTGCGGTCCTGAGTTCCTTGCTCTACTGTGGGTTCCCCTTAGAGTTCTGAATAACCTATGATCACTGATATTCATTGTGATAAAACAGGCTGTATGTGTTTAATTTGTATGTTTGATCCAAGAATTCTACTTTAGAGGACACCTCACAGGACTCCAGCTGTGGGCACCCAGGTCCCTTCTCATATCTGAGGCTGCCTTAAGCTTATGGGAGTGCTTCTATTTGTGGTAGAGAGAGAGGACCCCTACGCAGAGAGACTGAGACCCTGACTTTCCTCCTGCATGGTGTGTTGGAAGCAGAAGACTTAGCCATGCCTCCTGTATGCCCTTACATATTTCCCACAATGCCCGGGGCTTTATAACAAGCAAATAGACAGTCCTGGGTGGGACTGTACATGGAAGGTGGTCCTGAGGGGCCTGGCATACTCTGAGGCCAGCATGCTCTTCTCATACCCAGTGCTATGCAAACATAAGCTGCACACCTCCATGCGTAAAGAAACAGCAATAAAGTGCTTGCCTTGCAAGCAAGAGGGCACAGTGCATCCACGTGCTTGTGACCAACAGCAGGAGCAGTGACAGCGTGGGTGCTGGAAAGGTTTCCCTGGTCTCCAGACTAGAATGGAGAGCAGGATTTGGGAAGGAGGAAGTAGAAGGTGGAGGAGGGAAGAGAGGAACCTTGAGAGCAGGGAAAGGGGGTGGGGGTAGGTGGGAGGAAAGGGGCAGAGGGAGCAGGGGTCCCTGACTGGGAGGCATTCAAGATAAGGGTGACAGGTGAGTGACACCCAGTGACTTAAGAGAGAGAAGAAGTTGGCGGCCTGAAAGGGAGGGAGACAGAAAGCAGGGCTTTTCAATATGAGCATTCATGTTGTACTGACAGCAGCCATTTATCATGCCCTGAATGGAAGCGCAGGGCCCAGTGCCCTGCCAAAGGGCTCTGGTTAAAGTTTTACCTGCCCGTGAAAGGGCTAGGGTCTGGCTAAACGGCAGCTCTCCCCTCTGCGGCTGCGGGGGCGGCCCACAGGAAACCATCTGTCGGAGCAGAAAGACCCTGGCATGAGGAGATGACCGGGGGACAGGATGTTTCTGGGTATAGAGACACCCTCCAGGCATCCAGGCCTGTTGGGATAGAAGCCCCCGCCCCTTCCCATGTGGGTTTGGAAAGGCCAACTCCAAGCACTGAACTAGCCTGCCCCCAAATCAATCTTGTGAGTCTGATGAGGGCTTGGGGTGGGGACAGCGGTGCATATGTGCTAAAGAGTGTTATTGCTGCTATACAGCTCAATTTTGCATGTGTGCATATACGAATCTCTCTCTCTCTCTCTCTCTCTCTCTCTCTCTCTCTCTGTGTGTGTGTGTGTGTGTGTGTGTGTGTGTGTAACCCAGAATTCAACACTGGATATTTTTCCTCATCCACTCTCCATATTATTTTTGAATTGGTGTCTCTTTTTTTTATGTGGCTCAAAGGGATCAGAGTCAGGCCCTTATGCTTCTATCACAAGTACTTTACTGAATGAGCCACCTCTCCAGCCCCTGAGCTCAATGAAAACAACAGCAGCAGCAACAACAACAACACTTCTCATGTTTCAGACAGCATTCCCCCTACTGCCTGGTCTCCCTGGCTTGTCCTAATTGATTTGGGGGCCAAACAGGAAGCCTGCATTTGTGCCCTGCATAGGGGATATTAGGGAATAGAGTCCCTCTCGGTTTTTCATGTCATTGATTGGTGATCTTCAGAGTCTGGAATAGCATTTGCTCTGTCCCATCTCTTATTTCATTATCCTCAGTTCAATACACACCAGTGCAGCACAGGCAGCCTGCTCAGATAGATTAGGAATTATTTAAATGAGATGGGGATGTATGGGTAGTTAAAAACGCAGTCTTCTATTCTGCCCTAATTATGCATCAAATTATGTTACAATTATTCCCAAATATAAACTCGCTGAGAATCTCAAAGGGGGAAGCCCAGAACGTTGGGAGAAAAGTGCAATAGGACATGGAGGACGGGGCATAGGGGGAACAACCTTCCTGGGCCCTCTGTATGGTCTCAAACCTCAGGAATGTATGTGTCCTGTCTCTCCTCTCTTTCTTCCTCCTTTCCTCCCTCCCTCCCTCCCTCCCTCCCTCCCTCCTTCCCTTCCTCCCTCCCTCGTTCCTTCTCTCCTTCTCCATCCCCCATCTCTTCTTTCTTTCGTCGTTTTATTTTCATTTCTCTTTCCCTCCTCTTCTTCTTTCTTCCTTTCTTCTTCTCCCCTGCCCCAACTCCATTGCCATGCTCGGTCTACTTTAGGAACCAGCGTCTCAAGCCCCGGCAGCTGTGTCTTCTAAAAGAACGTTTGCAGCCTCTCTTAGCTTCAGTTTCCTCACTGTGAGGTGGGGTGCTAATGTATGTTGCCTGCCTGGCACACAGGCTTTGGAAGACAGACTGAGCTGTCACTACTATTGCTGTCAACTAACTGTTGGGTCTGTCCCTGTCGTCAGATTCTCTAAGGGCTTAAAGTCTTCCTGCTCTCCACTCTGGGGGTTCTCATTTCCTCTGTTTAGCTGATCAGGCTGAACTGGGCCTGGGGTAACCATAACTTGGGGTTCAGGCTTCAGCCAGGCTCCAGCCTCAGGCTTTCTCCATAAGACTTGACAAATGCTTACAGGGCACTGTTCTGTGGTGCTCGCCCCATTCTCGGAGGAAGGGGTGGATTCTTCTGTGTGATGTCTCAGACAAAGCGGAGCTCCGGAAGGGAAGAGGGAGCCACTAGGTCCCCAGGCTGCTGATCAGGTTTTCTCGGAGTTCTTTTCTTTTACTTGCTTGTTTGGCGATATTAGCTGCTCTTGTAGGCATCTCTAGGGAAGCCCTGATTCATCTTTATTAATAACTTATTAACACTTATTAATCATTACGAAGCTGTGCATGCTGCAGGGTTCTGAGTCTAGCTACTTCCTTTGCTCTTCTCCCATGCCTGCTGCTCACAGCCTCACACATTCTAGGCCTCAGGTGGGCTGGAGGCAGGGGCGTTGCTGCCAGTAAGGTACTTCTCCTGCTCTCTGGCTATTAGAACATTGCTCGAGGCTGCGAGAGAACTGTCAGCTGTGATCCCCCCAAACATGCCCCCATCATAATGATGGCCTTGTACTCTCAGAAGGTGTTGTAGTGATAGTACCTGCTACCTGGTAATGGGACCTCATTTGGTAACAGGCAACTCACAAAAAAACATGTTAAACTGAGGTCTTTAGGTAGGCCCTCAGAAATACGATCCACATCCAAACAGAAAGAGAAATTTTCACAGAGATAGCTATAGAAAGGGGATTTTTGGGGAGAGGTACAGAGAGAAGGCTATAGGAAGCTGAGGGTAGAGTTTTGGAACGGAGTCTTTATAAGTCAAGGTTTTCATTTAGTGAGAAGACATGAGCTAGCTGCTCCCTGACTCCCTGAGAAAGACCCAGCCCTGAGACACTTGATCATAAACTTTCACTTCCAGAACAGTGCATCTGCTGTTGAGCCCCTCAGTGTGTAGAACTTGATTGCAGCAGCCATGGGTCCCTGATACAATGATGGGGTAGAGATGGGACAGAGAGGGAATAAAAAAACGACTAGCTGGGGACCAGGAGCCTGGCTTTACTGAGTGCCTTGGAGGTGGGATCAACTTATCTGAACCAATCTTGGTCAGTGTGTTCAGTGACAGCCAGGGTACCAAAGCAGCAATGCCATCCTTCTGCATAGTGAGTTCTCTTTGGAGCTGGACCATGGATCTAGTCATAGACCTGGAGAAGACCACATAAACCAGGTGGATGGGTCCGGCATCCAGGATGTGTGCCTTTCAGAAAGGGCGCGTGTGTTTGCTATTTATGACTTTTCCTGGGGTCCCCACCTTCAGAGGTGTGTGTGTGTGTGTGTGTGTGTGTGTGTGTGTGTGTGTGTGAGAGAGAGAGAGAGAGAGAGAGAGAGAGAGAGAGAGAGAGAGAGAGAACACCTGGGCCACACTTTCTTTGCCAAACAACTTCCTCCCAGTGAGATCTGTCCTTCAAGTGGAGCCTGGGCACTCTGGTAGAAGTTAGGGCCTGACCTTGGAGCCTCTTTGATTTGCAAATTTGCTTGTTTTCACTTTTAAGGACCTGCTTCTAATTAAAGTATCCAAAGCTCCTGCGTTATTTTTAGATGCATCTTCCTTAAAAATGTGCTTTATTTTATTTTATTTTTTTCTGTGTGTGTGTGTAAGGCAATTTGTGCTAATTAGATGTAAAAATCATTCCTGGTAAGATTATGTAATTGACAAGCTGTTTACAAAATAGACCTCTGATATTTGCCCTGCAGCTTTGCTGTGCAATCTGTAAACACTCAGTGTGCTCCTAGGGAAGGTGGCTCTGGACTGCTCTCTCCAAGTGACACTTCAGGACCTTACCGTGAAGGTCTGTGCTCCCCAGAGCATGTCTGGCACTGCCAGCCAGGCCCTAGCTATGTTTCCTGCTTCCCAGCGGCTCATGTTTGGCTTTCTTTTCAGCTCTGTCTGAGCTCTGATGTGACTCACAAGTTCCCATACCCAGACAGGAAGACAGCCTCTTGGGTGATGCTTTAGGACAGTGGTTCTCAACTCTCCCAGTGCTGCGACCCTTTACTATGGTTCCTCATGCTGTGGTGACCCCAACCGTAAAATTATTTTTATTGCTACTTTATAACTGTAATTTTGTTACTGTTATGAATCATAACATAAAGATCAGTGTTTCTGATAGTCTTAGGCAACCTCCGTGAAAGGGTCGTTTGACCCACCCCCCAAAAGAGTCATGACCCACAGGTTGAGAGCTGCTGCTTTGGGGAAGGGAGGGAGGTCTCCAGTGGCTCATACAAGCCTCTTTCCTAGCTGATGTGTTGGCTGATGACTTACTCCAGGCCTCTAGAAGATGGTAGTTACTTGAGTAGGACCTTTGTTCAAACCCAATAGGAAGAGACAGAAACCAGATCTAGGAAACGACTCCCTGGATGCACAGTGCAGGAAGACATGACTTGGAGGCAGTGCACTCTCTAGGGCCCGTCAGGAGACTGAATTCACACGGGGTTTCAACAGGAAGAGCTCTACATTAAGAACAACCAAGTGAGGCTGGAGAGAGAGCTCAATATTTAAGAGCGCTGGCTGCTCTCCCAGTGGACTGGGTGTGGTTTACAGCACCCACATGGCAGCTCATCAAATGTCAGTAACTTCAGTGTCAGAACATCTGACACCTTCTGCTGGCCTCCGAGGACCCCAGGCACCAGGAATGCACAGAGTATAAGTGCAAACTCAAGCAAATATAACACATAAAAATAAATAACATTTTTTAAAAGAATAATTAGGCATTTGATGACTGAAGAGGTAAAAAGTGAATTTAGAACTTGATGTGGGTGACCACTGCGGAAAGCAACTGTCTGGGGCAGAGGAAAACCAGGGAAGAGACTGGGAGTATTACCAGTCTGAAGGTGGGAGGAGCCCCCAGGGGTCAGAACTTAGGCCCGAGGGAGGATGGTAGCTGACCAGGACTGGTGGTTTGGAGGACATGTAAGGAAGCTGTGCCTGCAAAGACTGAAAGCACTGCTGACTGGAATCAGTTACTTACCGAAGAGCTGCTTCTGCCAGTGTGAGGTAGTGTTCTTAGCTGACACTAAAAAACAAAAAACGAAAAACGGGAAGCTTGAGGGTACCTGCTCCTTTTTTTCTCCTCACTCTTTTAAGGTTCATTTTGGCAGTGTCTTTGAAACAGGGAGAAACAGAGTTTCCAAAGAGCCAGCCTCACCATTGAGAAACAGGACATCGAAGCTGAAAGAAAAGAGTTTCATAAGGAATGGATACAATGTACACCGACAGACATTGGAGCTCAAGGCTGATTATTAGGAACATTGCCTCATCTGAGGGTCTGATCAGCTGGGTCCAGCTGTGTGTGTGTTCTATAACAAGATCTAGGTCCCCTGGAGCCCACCTGGAGAAGGTAGCTTTGCCTGTAGAGGAGACTGAGAAAGATGGCCACACCAGGGACATCAGGTCAGAGGAGCGAGGGCAGCAGAGGAAAGTAAATAATGACCATTTCAGACTGCCGAGGTTTCAGGTGAGAGGAAGAATCCAGAAAGGCAAGTTCCTGCTTGGGATAGAGAAGGTTGATTTTTCCTAAAAATATGAGATTGAGACTTTTCTTTTGATTGTAGAATGAAAGCTTAGGATATCAAATAACAAAGATTTCTGCAGGTCTGGTGAATCAAGCTTTCTGCCTGTGTGGAGGGGACTGAAAACTGCTTGCCATGGTGGGTCCAGCCTCCTACCTCCTCCACCCTGCCTGTATCTACAAACATTTAAAGAGGCAAAGAAAGGTCATTTGCAGTGAAACCCCTACACAGGACCATGTTGGCATTCTGGCCTTTCTTTTTCTGCACAGATATATTCACTTTTAATGGTAAATCCTCAGGTTTTTTTTTTTTCTTCTTGCTCTTTTCCCTTCCTTCCTTAGCCCACAAGCAGCATTAAAAGACCAATACGTGTTTTTCTAAAAAAGATCTGAGTTCACACCAGTGGCCTAATATTCACCTCCTGGACTATTCCATGGGCTTGGATGAGGTATTTGGCTCATGACTGACTTTGAGTTTGCTTTCATGGCCAGATTTCTTGAATTTTATTGAGAACGCAAAGAGCAAGACACACCCTAAGCACACTAAAAATTACGCTCAGCTAACAGTGCCCGCTCTAATTCACTTCTGCACAAAACTCTTTCAGCTGAACATTTCTGTGTAAAATAGAATCCGCAGGTTAATTTGACAGAAAAAGAACTTCTTCAAATGACAGCAGAACATCATCATCACACTGCAAACACAAAAAGTAATTCCTCAACGCCGGCTTGAATCTCGTCACATTCAATTTTCTCTAATTATCACAGGAAAAGTCTTCTTGCTCTCAGTTCACTTGAACTGGATTCCAACCAAAAGTCCTCATTTTGTATTTGACTGGTACTTCTCAGGCATTTTTCTCACTCTACGCCCCCACTCCCTTCTTTAGGACCATACCCTCTGTGTGATGGATGGCCCAGTGTAAAAGCCTTTTACAGTTCCCCACGAGTTTTAGAAGGCCACTTGTCAAGAGGGCTTTAACAACCGGGACCTCTGCTGGAGAATTGAGAGAGCTCACATCTTTCCCATCCTCAAACACTGAATTAAAAAAAAAATCAATATGAGAGTTGAATGTTGGCATCTTAGAGCCGCTTTAACCTGCTTTTCTGGTGATTTTATGTGTACGACTGAACAGTTCTTCTATGAGCATATTAACTGTTTGTGTTTCCCCCTGTTTGAATGGTCTGCCTTGACAACTGCCCCTTTTAAAAAGTGGTGTTGATTATTGTTGCTGAGTCTACAGCATAGAGAAACTTGAAATTTTTATGAAGCCACATTTATTTCCTTCATGAATTTCCCCCATGTTTATACTTAGAAAACACCTTTGCCTTCCCCCTCCTCTTCTTCTTGTCTGATTTTTATTGAGCCTTTAAATCCATGAGGGAATCCCTTCTGGTGGGACCATTGTTCTAGTACCATGGAGTAAACAATTCATTTCTTCACAGCCTTTGGTATGTCTTTATCATTCTCTAATTATATATGACATGTCACAAGTCACACACACACACACACACACACACACACACACACATTCTGAAGGGTTTGCACAGTCATTAGTTTCCTTGGGTAGTAGTGAGTGCCCTGTTAAGTGAGGTAAGCAAGCAGGGAAGGGGAGGTCAGATCTGGTTGGAGTCGATTCTGGGAGATTTGCCTACCCTGAAGGCCTCTGCAGCCTCTGTCCCCTCCACAGTAGATGATCAGATAGTTTTTTCTGTCTGTGTTGATGGCAGGGACTGAGTTTGGCCTCACTGGAAGGACCCGGAAGTCCTGGCTGGGCCACCGCCCCTCCTGCAGACACTCATGCCGTTCACCTCTCCAGATGTTCTTTGTTATCCTAACATTTCCCTCTGTTACACAACCACAGCTAACGTTTTGTTTGCTACCCACTAGATTGTAAGCTACAAATGAGGACAGAGGCTTTGGAGTCTCCTTTGATTAGCACACGGAGTCGGGAGGTGTGGAGGGGCATGAGTGGGGGGTATGGAGAGGGCATGGAGGGGCCATGGAGGAGTGGGAAGAAGGACCAGGGTGATTGGTTCTTTGGAACTGATGGCTGGGGGACTCAGTGACCTTGTAATCTGAGCGAATAGCAGAGACAGTCATTTTTTAGGGAGTAAAAGGACAGTCTATCTGAAATGATCACCCCAGAAAACCCAGAACAGTTGTGGGCGCAGATCCAGCCTCTCCTGGTGCATCCCCGGTCTGTATGGAGCCGAGAAAGCCACTCCCTTGACCCTGAGCAGACACCTGACCTCTGGAGTCGATTATTCCTCTTCTCCACCAGCATATTCCCGACAAAATGGGGTCAGGAGACATTTGCATCCAAACCACCAAGCTCTTAAATGCTGGGGCCTGGAGGCCCGATGGGTTTATTAGATTATCATTGCGGAAGTTAATAAAGAATTAATTTCTCTTCATGTGACATCTAAAGGCAGTTATTTCAGGAGCCTGTCCATTTACACAAAGCCAAGTATTTGTCAAGTGTCAGAGGCAATTCCCAGGTCCCAGTGCCACCCCCTTCAATAATTCTGGATTAGGGACAGCTTGAAATGACATTACACAAATTTTCTTTCAAGACGCATTGGGCTCTGGGGACCACTCAGGAATTTCAGGTTCTTGAAGGTTATACTGTCAGCAAAAGGGCCAAGCTGGGGGTGGTTGGAGCCACTGCAGCATTCCAGCTGGGCCAGCTGTGGGTTGGGGAGCTGTGGGGACACAGGAGGAGGAGCCTTGAGTGGCCATTATTCCACAGGGGACCATTTGCCTCCAGGAAAACAACTTACTGCTATTTATATCTCAAACCTTGCACCCAGCTTGATGGTTTTTTCTTGTTCTTTGCTTAGGCCCAGGGAGGGGTTGTGGCCTGCCTGGGACTGCGGGACTGGCCCACGTCACCTTGTGACGATATATTAGGGAAGGTCAAGGCACCATTAATACCTGTCTTCAAGTTAAGTGCAGGGGAGTGAAGCCACTGTGGGGACAGACTCACTGCTCTGTACTGAAGGATACAGGAGAAGAGCCAAGGGCTCCTTGGAGTCATGGGGCAGCAGTGCCTGGTATGGGGCAAGGAAGAGACTGAGACTGGTCCAAGCAGAAGCAACCTTAGGAGGCCAGTGGAATAGCCTGGCCTCTGCCCCAGTTCCAGATGAGGACATTGGGCCGCTTGCTGTATACCTCCCTAGGGACACCCCCCTGGACCCTCTGCCACACTCTATCAAACTGACTCTTCACTGATCATCATCCCCCGGGTACCCCAAACTCAAGTGGTAGGCTTTCTCTCTCCTCCGAATGCACCAACCCTTTCAGGCTTCCCTATCATCTTTACTTAGAACTACTCTCCTGTTATATTTGTCCTTTAAATCCTGGTTCAGGCATCATTTCTTCTCTGAAGGTCCTGGATTTCCCTAGAAAGCATCTGAGCGTCTTACTGGGGCAAGACACCAGTGTAGCTCCTCTGCAAATTCAGAGAAGCCCCTTTGTCCAGCGTGCACAGTCGCATCTTTCAGTTCCACTGACCTCATGGCTTAGCTACTTTAGGGGAGCGCATAACCTGGACCAGGTCACATGGTCGCCCTGCTCTCTGTTTTAGTTTCTTTTTACAGCTATGGCACCTATCACCAGCCAGGCGGCTTCAAACAGCGCACATTCATCACTGAATCATCATGCCTTTTCCTACTTCCAGAAGCTACTTGTGTTCCTTGGCTTATGGCCCCCTTCCTTCATTTTCCAAGCCTTCAGTGTGGCGTCACCATGGTCCTGACTGACAGCTGTATCTACTGTCAAACCTTCTCTGACTGATGCCTGCCTCTCCATTCACTTATAAGAACCCTTGTGATAAATTGAACCCATCCAGGCTATCCCAGATCGCCTCCCATCCCAAGGTACTTAGCGGAATCACATGGTGAAGTGCCTTTTACCACGTGAGTCCCCTGGCCACAGAACACAGACATCTTGAGTCCAGTATCTTGCCCACTATCAGCTGTACAGTCTCAGAGAGCAGGATGCCTTGTGTGTTCAGCACTTTCATCAGAACCCACCCTAGGCTGCATAGAAGTGCTCAAAGAACGCTTGTTGACCGAGTACCCAAAGGTGCTTGCTTACAGGATCTCCCCTGGGAGACAGAGGCAGTGGAAGGCATGGTGCACACAGCCTTCCTTGGGGAGAGGGCTACACATCTGCCTTGTTCCCCAGCTGGTCTCAGCTGGGCATGACAAACATTTGGCCACAGCTGGAGACATTCCTGGTTCCCAGAAATGCTGCTAAAAGCTATGCTGCACATGGGCATCAAAGATGCACCCAGCTGTAAACACTCATGGGTGCGGAGATCGGAAATGCTGATGCATGCTAGGATGAGTGACTGAGAAGTTCCAGAAAGGGCCGTGTGCTGGGATGTGGTTCTAAACACCACGGATTCTCCACATGCTGAAGTTTGCTTGGGTCCAACCCAAATGCTCAGCTCTCTCTCTTGAAACCTCACTCCTCTCTCGCCCTGTCCTCTGGTGTCCAAGTGGCTCTTTCTACCCTGCCACTCTCCCTCATCTTTATTCTCCTTCATGTCAACCCTCAGGGCTTATACAGACTTGCATCAAGCCTGTGGGTTTGTTTACAGTGAGGAGAAATAAGAGGTTGGTTAAATGATCAATTACTTTGTTTATTGATCCAGCCCACGTTTGAAGAAGTCCACCGTGCTACGGGCTGAGGGTGGATTTTGGTGTCTGTAGACAGGCCGACAGTTGTGTTAACTTTCACAGCACTTGTAGCCTCTGGGGAGGGCAGACATGGAACAGCTAATGTCCTGCCCATTATTTTTTTTTTAAAATAATTTATTTAACTTTATTTTATGTGGATTGGTGTGAAGGTATCAGATCCCCAGAAACTGGAGTTACAGACAGTTGTTAGCTGTCATGTGGGTGCTGGGAATTGAACCTGGGTCCTCTGGAAGCACAGCCAGTGTTCTTAACCACTGAGCCATCTCTCCAGCCCTGTCCTGCCCATTATTTAGTTTTGGTTGTGAGGGATGCTTGCGACCAGAGAAACTGGCAGTCACACCAGTGGAAGTTACAGAAAAAGTGACTTTTGGGCCTGGTGCTGGTTAGACACGAACTAGGTATGGATTCTTCCCTGGGTCCTGGGAGTGAGCATAACTGTGGCTTATTGTTGCTAGACCCTGGAATCTGAGGTAGAGGCTGCCTGCCAAGAACAGCAGCAGGGCCGGGGGCTGGGCAAATCAAGATGGTCTCTGCTAAGCTTTGGGGGCTCTGTAGAAAGAGTACCCTGAACTATGGTTCCTGGAGAGTTTGTTCAGATGCAGCTGTTAATCTAGCTTCCAGGAAAGACTCCAGGCTGGGAGGGGATGGAGCAGGAAGGGCTTGGAAGGTCTGGGCAAGAGAGGTACAGCAGAGGGAGGGTTGCATAGTCCAGGGAAGCCAGGAGTGGGCGTGTAATTAACTTCTTACCTGGAGTGCAACTTGGGTCCCTGTGTTTGTAATCTTGTCTTTGCTTTGCCCTGCTACCTGTGAGCTCACAGGACAGGCATCTGTCCAGCACAGTACCCCACTGGGGTACTGGTAACCACCTGCTCCATTCACACATGTATCTCTAATGACCCAGAACGGTGGCGTGCTGTGGGCTGGAATGACTGTGTGTCACTCAGGTCTGAATGCTGAACTCCCAGTTCCACAATACCTCAGGACCTGACACTGGAAACAGGACAGGTGCAGATGTCATGAGTTCACACGAGTCATACTGGTGTGGGGGTGTGTCCCTGGCCTAATCCAACTGGTGCTTTTATAAAAGAAGAAACATGAGATGCCATGTGAAGGTGGAAGCCATGCTGCCCTAGGCAAGTCAAGGACCTATCAGTTACCAGGAGAGAGGCATGGGCACATCCTTCCCTTGAACCTTCAGGGTGACCATGCACTTTAGAATCATGAGAGTCAGACTGTTCAGTTACTTAGTGTGTAATCCTTCATTTCAACATCTGTGGACTGTCACCTTCTGGGAATTTCGTGTCTAAGGTAGTGGCTCTGCAAGGCTCTGATGTGTGCTTGCATGTGTGTGTATGTGTGTTTGTGCGCGCATGCTCACATGGGCGTGTGTGTATACACGTGTGTGCATGTGTACTCATATGTCGCTGGAAGCCGAGCCCCAAAAGCAAACCCAGATGAAGAGAGTGATCTTCTTTTGGCCATGCTTCTGAAGGCAGCCTAGGCAGGAAAAGACAGGGTTGAGCTATCATTTCTTTCTGTTCCTAGAGCCTAAATTTGCAAATCAAAGGGCCGGGCTTGTTGGGATAGATTTCAGGCATCAGTTTTGGGCTGACAGAAGGGATGCTCTGCTGTGGGAGAGCAGCCAGGTGCATCTGAAAGGGGCCTGCTTGGGCCCTTGTTCCCTGCATGGTGGCTAAGGCCCCTACAGACAGATATCCTGGTCCAGGTTAACTTTTAACCAGAGGGCTCCAGTCCTCAGCTGTTGGGTCTGGGCTTCCTGCAGGCCTTGAGCAGGCTGGCTTTTCTGCTCTTGTCTCTTGTGAGGCAGGGTCTCTGATGAATTGGCCACACACCCCCAACCAGAGCCCTGCCACCATGTTGAATACTGGTGTCCCTAGCAAAGATGAATGGGTCCTACTAATGAGCTGGAGACAGCGGCACTGTGACCCTCGACCCCACGCACTCAGAGCCAGCGGTCTGGGAAACAGCTGCCCTGAGCCTGCTTAATGTGTCGGGCTGGCCTCTGAAAGAAAAACACATTTATTGCTACTTAGAGAGAATTGATCTAATTGGGACGGAAACATTGTGCTGATGGAACATGGAATTTTTATGAGGCGGGTGACTCAAGTTCAGCTAAGCTGTCCCTGAGGGGAGGGGCAGAAGTGAGTTTCCAGGGATTTTTTTCCCCAAGCCTCCTTCTAGTAGACACTGAGTTTCTGGACCAGAATGGGTTTGAATTCCAGTAGTGTTGGCCATGGAATCAGCATCCTGGGAACATTTGGCGGCTTGGTTGTTTAACTGTAAAATGCTGTGTGTGTCGGGGGGGGGGGGCGGTAATTACAGCTTTGGTTGATACAGAATCATTGGGTGGAAGTAAGTGATTGATATTTTACGTGCCTCGAGGCTTCGGCCCTGCCCTCAGCAGGAGGCAGAGTCCAACCAGACTTGCTTGTGCCAAGAGGACAAGTGGTTTCAGTTTATTTGGCCAAGTCCTTCGCAATTCTTTAAGCACCCAGTCAAATCTTTGTTGGCTATAGCTAAGGTGACTCATGTGATAGTTATTTTCAGACAGAGTTCAGTCCTGATCTCCAACACAAGGGGGGCGGGGGAGGCACACCCTCTTGACAGTCTCACAAGCACCCTTGGCTGCTACTTCTCCATCTTTTAGGGCAATCAAGTCTATTTAAGATGGAAAGTTTTTGCTAAACTCCCCTTGACACCATTCCACTATTCTGGCCTCCATACAGGCAGCCTTGCTTGCTCTGGCTGAGGATGGCTCTCCTCTTTTTCTTTGCTTCTTGTTTTGTTTTGTTCAGCTCTGGCCAGACCTCTAGAGCCACCCTTTAAACTAACCCCTGTGCTGAACCAGTTCACCCCCGCACCCGGGTATGTCCTCAACAAGTAGGGGTACCCCTTGAATCAGGCTACTCATGCCTCAGTGCAAGACCTCTGTCTGGCTCCCCAGAGCCTCATGCTGCCCAAGCAGTCACAGGAGGCTCATGGATGCGGTGGATGTATAATGTATCTTCTAAACGGGTGTTTTCTTCACGAGAAGTTGTAAATTGCAATTCGTATTAGTTGCTTATCTCACTGCTTGGACAGAATATCCGACAGAGCAACCTAAAGAAGGATGCATTTATGTGCGCTTAACAGTTTGAGGGTATAAGCCCATCGTGGTGGACAAGGGATAGTGGCGGGAGCTTGAGGCAGCTGGTCACTTTGCATCCACAGTCAGGAGGCAGAGGGATGACGGCTGGTGTGCATGAAACTTTCTCTTTTTATACAGTTTAGGACCTAAGCCAATAGAAACCTCTTTACAGACAAGTTTACAGGGCGCTTCTTCAGTGATGCTAGATTAGGTCAAGATGACGATATCAAACATCACATCTAGTCAAAAGGCACAAACTGTGCAGGCAAAGTGGGGTTTGGGATCACTCTACCCATCATGGGCTAGCCTTTGACTATCCAGTCACTTGTCACAGTGCCTCTCCTACTTCTGCAAGTCCCTAGTGCTGACCCATTTTGTTCACCTAGGCTCTAGCACACACTGTTCTAACTAGGATGAATGTCCTCTGTCTCCCTTCTGCCAGTGTTCTTTCCTTCTAGCCGTGGATGACTGGCTGGCCATCTCTGAGTTTTCTTCCTGCCTCCCATTAACCCTGAAAGCTATTTATTCCTTTCTATGTTTGTTTCCTGTTGGTGCTTAATGGATATATCAAGATATTGTGGTACAAAGTAGCACCCTACCTGACAGTTTTGTATGCATCAGGATTTGGACTCAGCCTAAAATGTGTGCTTCTGTCTCAGGCTCTATCAGGAGGCTGCGGCAGGGTTCTGGTTACCTAATATCTGAAGGTGGAGAATAGGATTTCAGGGGTCCTTTCGGGGCTGGCAAGAAAATGTAGGCTGTTGACAGGAGGCCTCTGTTCCTCTCCATGGGGCCTTTTCTTAGGACTGCTTGAGTGTCCTCAGGATGTGGCAGTTTCCCCTGGGATGAGTGGTCTAAAAGAATGCAAGGAATAGACCGAGGAGCCCTTATGCCCCAGTGATACTAGCGGGTATGCCACGGGTCATGTGCTGGCTCTGTCCCTTCCTGGTAGAAATCCCATGGTTGGGGGAGGACTAAAGAGATGACTCAATGGTTGGGAGCACTGGCTATTCTTCCAGAGGACCTGGGTTCATTCCCAGCACCCACACAACAGCTCACAACTGTCTGTAATTCCAGTTCCAGGGAATCTGGCACCCTCATACAGACAAAGATGCAGGCAAAACACCAAAGAACATAAAATAAAAATAAATTATATATTTAAAAAAAAAGAAATCCCGTGGGGCATGTGATTGTATGTTTGTGAGAAACCAATTGCTAAATTCAACCCATACTCAAATGAAGTTCCACCTTTCAGAGGAAAGGATGCTTGTTGAAACAGTTTCAAACCATCAAAATGACTGCTCAATGGATAGTCTGCAGGATGCTTGCATGTGACTTACCCAGGCCACGTTAAAAACATACAGGGTCCCAGGTCTCACCTCGGCAGGTTGAGCCAAGTTAGATGGTGGTGGGGCCAGGGAGATAAATGGGGCCAAGAATCTGTGTTTCTGTCCCCATCCTTCTGATTCCTGTTTTTAGAAACTGATTCCTGCTTTGAGAAATCCCATGGTGATTTCTCAGAAAATTAGGAAAGAACCTTCTTCAAGACCCAGCAATACCACTTTTGAGTATATATCCAAAGGATGCTCAATCGTGCCAATGGTCATGGGAAGCAAGGCATTCATTTCTCAGAATCAAAGTCATGGCTCAGTCGCTTACTTTATTCCAGTGGCTGAAGCTGGCTGTGTCTCAGCTTCTTTATTTGGAGAACGGGGGTAATAATATCTCATGGATGTTCTTAAGTTGAATGAGTTAAATTTGTGCAGTGTCTTGAAATGAAGCTGTGCAGCCTCTAGACAAATGTCAAGATGCTGCTGCACAGTAGGCAACCATATTGATGCTATTTCAACCTTAAGACTAGATGGGATTATTTTTTAAGATTTCTTTTTATTGATTTTTATTGAGCTCTACATTTTTCTCTATTCCCCTTCCTGCCTCCCCCCCCCCCTTCTAACCTCTCCCATGGTCCCCATGTTCCCAATTTACTCAGGAGATCTTGTCTTTTTCTACTTCCCATGTAGATAAGATTCATGTATGTCTTTCTTAGGGTCCTCATTGTTGTCTAGGTTCTCTGGGATTATGATTTGTAGGCTGGTTTTCTTTGCTTTATGTTTAAAAACCATTTATGGCTGAGTACATATGATAATTGTCTTTTGGGGTCTGGGTTACCTCACTCAATATGATGTTTTCTAGCTCCATCTACTTGCCTGTAAGTTTCAAGATGTTATTTTTTTTCTGCTGTGTAGTACTCCACTGTGTAAATGTACCACATTTTCCTTATCCATTCTTCAGTTGAGGGGCATTTACATTGTTTCCAGATTCTAGCTATGACAGACAATGCTGCTATGAACATAGTTGAGCACATGTCCTTGTGGCACAATTGAGCATCCTTTGGATATATACTCAAAAGTAGTATTGCTGGGTTTTGAAGAAGGTTCTTTCCTAATTTTCTGAGAAATCACCATACTGGTATCCAAAGGAGCTGTACTAGCTTGCACTCCCACCAGCAATGCAGAAGTGTTCCCGTTACCCCACAACCTCTCCAGCATAAGTTGTCATCAGTGTTTTTGATCTTGGCCATTCTGACAGGTGTAAGATGGAATCTCAGAATTGTTTTGATTTGCATTTCTCTGATTACTAAGGTTATTGAGCATTTCCTTAAATATCTTTCAGCCATTTTATATTCCTCTGTTGAGAGTTCTCTGTTTAGGTCTGTACTCCATTTTTTTTATTGGATTATTTGTTCTTTTGTTGACCAGTTTCTTGAGTTCTTTGTATATTTTGGAGATCAGCCCTCTGTCTGATGCAGGGTTGGTGAAGATCTTTTCCCATTCTGTAGGTTGTTGTTTTGTCTTGTTGACTGTCCTTTGCTTTACAGAAGCTTTTCGGTTTCAGGAGGTCCATTTATTAATTGTTTCTCTCAGTATCTGTGCTACTGGGGTTATATTTAGGAAGTGGTCTCCTGTGCCAATGTGTTCAAGTGTACTTCCCACTTTCTCTTCTATGAGATTCAGTGTGGCTGTCTTTATGTTGAGGTCTTTGATCCATTGGGACTTGAGTTTTGTGCATGGTGAAAGATATGGATCTATTTTCATTCTTCTACATGTTGATATCCAGTTATGCCAGTACCATTTGTTAAATATGCTTTTTTTCCCATTTGATATGTTTTGTTTCTTTGTAAAAAATCAGGTATCTGAAGGTGTGTGGATTAATATCCAGATCTTTGATTCAGTTCCATTGGTCCTCCTGTCTGTTTTTATACCAATACCATGCTGTTTTCAGTACAGTAGCTCTGTAGTAGAGTTTGAAGTCAGGGATTGTGATGTCTTCAGAAATTCCTTTATTGTATAGGATTGTTTGACTATCCTGTTTTTTTTTGTTTTTTTTTCTTTTCCATATGAAGTTGAGTACCATTCTTTCAAGGTCCTTGAAGAATTTTGCTGGAATTCTGATGGGCATTGCATTGAATCTGGTAAGATTGCCATTTTTACTATGTTAATTCTACCCACCCAAGAGCATGAGAGATCTTTCCACTTTCTGTTGTCTTCTTCAATTTCTTTCTTTTTTTATATTAAAATTAAGAAATTTATTTAAACTCAAGACATCATGGATAAGATTACAAGATAGTAAACAGGGAAGAGTTTACAATGACTAAGGTCCATAAAGTTCAACATTTAGTATCTGCAAGGAGTTTTTTTTTCCCATCTATTGTATGACAAGAACTTTAAATCTTTGAAGAAAGAAATTAAAAAAGATTGTGTCAAACCTATGGGACACAATCTTCTTCAATTTCTTTCTTCAAAGATTTAAAGTTCTTGTCATACAATAGATGGGATTATTTAGGGAGAGAGAGGAACGGAGACCCAAGGTAAATCCCTGGGGCCCCAGCACTTAGAAGTTGCATAGTGGAAGAGAGGGAGATGCCAGAGATGAGAAGGAACAGTCAGAGAAATAGGAGAACCAGACAAAGATGATGTCATGGAAGACACAAGCAGGAAGATGCTACAAGACTGGGTAGCAGCTGGCTGAATGCACTCCAAGGTTAGGTGAGAGATCTGGAGGGAGGAGCTCAAGGATTAAGACAGAATCTCCTCCTGTGATTCCTCCATGAGTCCTCCACTTGAGGTATCATCACAGCTGTGGCTTCTGCCGATAAGGCTTTGCAGCAGAAACTGGGAGGCGGCCTGAGAATGCGTGTGCAGGAGATGGGAACAGGAAGTAAAGGAGGCAAGCTAACTGTGCTGACTAGTGGACCTTTGCCATGGGTAGGTGGGGTATAGTCCTATTGGGGCCCCTGGGAAAGACAGTAGAGCAGGTACTCCTGAGTTTCCTAGTCGGAGGGGCAAGGAAGATGGGGCTTTCAGACCTTGACTCATCACTGTCATTGATGGAGTCTCTTGATTGGGGGCTCTGTGCTTCCTAGAGCTTCCTACTTCCAATACTCTGCAGTCAGAGGAGTTGTCAGCAGGGATGTGGGTGCTGAGTGAGAAGTTTCCTATGGATAGGTAGATGGGTAGAGGAGGCAGAGGCATGAGTGGAAGAAGCAGGCAGCACACAAGGCTCCCCCACCAAAGATCTACAACACTTCAGAGAAAGTGAGCTGTCTTTGGGTCACCACCAGAGGGTGGCTGACCAAAGCTGTGTGTGGGATGAACACCGAATCCTCCAGGTGGGTTCTCATCACTGGGTCCATCCCAGGCTGTGTCTAACCTTAGACCCCTGAACCCTTCCTCAGAGAAGGGCTGTAGGAGGAAAAAGGTGGTGTGAGGGTACTAGGTAGGGTTTGGCTCTCCCCTAGATGAGAGTCGGCTTGAGTGCTGAAGTGAGGATGAAAAATGAGCAGCCTCCTGTACATTAAATATTTAATATTCTCTCCCTGGGAGGTGTCAGGGAAAGGACCTTATAATAAATACTGCACAGGACAATTCTATCATGGAGCTCGTCAGTTAATGGCCTTGTTTTGTCTGACAGAAATGTTATGGATGCTGTGTCTTGGGCATATCTCCGGAGGGTGTCTCTCATGAGCTTTAGGCCCGAGAGGCCAGGATTTGGCTAGAGAGGAAGTCCCCCGGTTTGCTAACTTTTACTCTATGGTTACAGAATGGTGGGGGGTGATAGTTATGCAGAAGAAAGACTCAGGTAACAAACTCACAAGACTTGGAACTTTCAAGGCCCTTCTCTAAACGTTTAGTGGATTTCAATGACATAGACCTCACTCTTGCTGCCATGGCAATGTCTACGGTATGGGTAGGGAAATGGACAACCTGAAAAGCTCGCCACAATGACATTAAATGGAAAAGGTGGCAAGTAAAGTCAGCCAGACGGACCCCTGTGTCTGGGTCTCAACCATCCTCCCAGTGCTGCAGGGCCTCTGCACACTGTGGATGTGGACCCCAGTTCCGTTGCTTGTTAGCTGTGTGACAGGGCAGCTCGTCTCAACTTCGGTGTCTACAACTGCTGTGCATGCAGGATGAGCTGGCTTGTCTCAAGCAAGGTGTGGGGCTTGGATGAGGAATCACACGTGAAGCTCTGCATCTTCTCATTGGTAAAACATAGCCCTTGTCAGTACTTGACCCTGACTTCTGTGACCTTATGGCAAGCTACTTGACCCCTCTGAGTATTGGTTTTCTTCTCTGTGACTTGAATTAAAAGTCAGGTCTCCCAGAGATAGCAGGGTGGGATGGGGTGGAAGGGAAGAGTGCACTCTTTGATCTTTGGCTTTGAGCTCAGCAGTCAGTGTTCTGTTGGGTCCTAGGAACTGTGGGTGGGTGTACTCTGGGGTCCCAGCACACCTCACAGGCTGAGCCCAAGCCAGAAAATTCCAGCATGCCCCAGCATGACAATCTTGAGCCAGGAAGTTGAGTGTGAGCTAGCCCTGAGAGAGGTGTCAGTGTGCCTGAGTGGACCTCTGATCTTTGGAGGACCCTCAGCCTTAAGCCTCCCGCTGGATGGGTGCTTCACATGCCTTTAGTGACAGCTGAGCTGAGGGGACCCAGCAGGACCCATCCCAGCTTAGGTTCTGTGAAGTGAGAATTCATAATTCCACATACCTCACCAGACATACTAGAGCCTGTGCCCCACTGCACTGAGCAGTTCTGGACACTTCGAGATTCTCAGACAGGTTGTTCTACCACTAAATGTTACAAGACGTGGCTGTTTTATGAGACCAGCTCTTGCAAGACACACTTGGCTGCCACCTCTGGCCCAGGATGAGAGGGTGGGATGGGAGAGATGAGGTCTAGCATATAGCTGAGCTCAGAATTGCCTGCTCCTCCAGCTCCTGATGTCAGAAACACTCAGACCACAGTGTCTAAAGGTCATCCCAGAGGTCTTGAGTTCTGGTGGGGGGTACTCCTCTTGGGGGCTGGGCGAGTCTCATCACCATCCCATTTTACACCTCTGGAGCTGGGGCTGGGGAGAAGGAGGGGGAGCAGGGAGGAAGGAAGAGTGCGTGGTCAGCAGGCACTTTATGGATGGCCTAGGGGATGCGAAGTGAAGGGAATCTCCATGCTCCCCAGCAGCCCTGTGCTCCAGCCTTGGCCTGCCTGGGAGAACTGGGATGCGCTCAGCCAATTTATATTAATTCAAGCCCATTAATGATGAGCTATTGCTTCTCTTCTCTCTTCCCTCTTGCAGCAAGAACACAGCACTCAGATTCCAGCACTGAATTGTGTTGGTCCTTAGATGGTAAGCCCTACATCGGATTCCAAGATGGGCAACTGAAGCTCCCAATTCTCACCCTGAACCTCCTCCTCTCCAGCCTGACACACATCCCGGAGTCCTTTACTTCCAAGTTCCACCAGCTCTTGTCCTAATGAAGAAGACCCCAAGTCTGCAATGAACAGTCCCGCGCTCATGCGAAGGTAGAAGGCTTCCTGCCAACTCACATGCATTTGCCATAGGCAAATAATTCAGCCTTCTGAACAACCTATTCCCTTCTTCCTGCTCATGCTGGGAACTTCCCAAGGGACAGGAGTGCTCCTCCTGCTTGTGTACTGGGAACTCTCTTTTAAAGGCCTGTATTCCTGACCCAAGGGCAACGTCACAGTGGTCTTAAAAACTAAAGACAGAGCTGACAGAATTGTCATTATTTTACAGAGGAAGGAAGAGAGGCCCTGAGAGACTAAACCGAGCCCATGATCTGTGGCCCCCGAGTGCAGGCACAGCCTCTTGTTTTCTTATGACAATGGGCCGGCATCCACTGTGTATGTTAGGCAGGCCTCCTCTACCACAGCTCCACATCCAGCCTTAGCCTGCAGCTCCTCTTGTGTGTCTTACCCCATCTATTCACCCTGTGTAGAGAGGGCACTGAAAGGAAAGGTTCTGCCCAAGTCCGGCTGGGTGAACCGGTGAGCTTGTTGGTGTTAATTATCAGAGCATGGGCGACTCAGGAAGCACTCGCTGTGGCTTCTGCCGGCTGCAGCACTGAGAAGTCTCACTGTAGTCTACCACCTGTTGTTTACACAGCGTCCACTGGACTCTCACGGGGAGGAGGGGCCTTCTGAGGCTCACGAGCTTCCTCACTCCGTTCACAAGAGAATGTTATGGACCCATTTCTGACGAGTCTCTTTCTTCAGGACAGAGATGGTGGTGTACAAATCAGAAGAAGCAGCCATGCTTTACCCTTTGTGCTTTTGGTGTGCATGGTGTTGCACATGTGTGGTGCACGTATGTGTGGGCAGGTATACATATGTCTATATGTGCATGTATGTAGGGGTCAGAGGTTGACACTAGGTGCTTTTCTCAATAATTCTCTACTTTTATCTAGAAAGGGCTTGTTTAATAATTATTGTTGAACTGCACAATGAGTTATTCTATGCATATTATAAAGAATGGTATAAATTCCTACATTAAAGTGGGAAAATGTTTCAAAACACACATGCAAAAGTTTAGCAAATTGCAAAGCAGAATGTAAGGCAGAATTAGGTGCTATTTTCTTAATAAAAATTCAATTTGAGGAAATTTTAGAAGAGGGTAGAGAAAGTTTTATACACTTAATTCCTCTTATTAATCTTATATTAGAGATATAAGACTAAATGCCAACTTTCTTCTGTAGCATTTTTTTTGAGGGAGGTTTCTCGACAAACATTCAAATACCTTTTTGGAGGATTCTGAGAAATGCCTGTCAAAACTGAATTTATCTCTGCCTTGCTCGTTGAGCCAGGTCCTCTCATTGAACTTGGAGCTCACTAACTCTTCCAGCGGACCCCAAGGACCTTCCCTGTCCTCCTCCCCGACACTGAGTCTGTGGTTGTGTGCTGCCACACCTGGGTGTTTTCTTTCATCTTTTTTTTTTTTTTTAATGTGAGTGTTACAGATCTGAACTCAGGCCCTCTTGCTTCTACAGTAAGCACTCTGCTGACTGAGCCATTTCCTGAGCCTGTGCTATCACTTTTAAAGTCATGTGAGGAGACTTTTGATTAATTATTCAGAAGTAATATGCAGTTCCCATATAGGGTAGCACATGCCCAGGCCACAGGAATGCCTGTTTTCAGGCTGCCTGGGTAGAGGTCCAGATTGGCTCAGGTTTAGCCCTCAGAGAGCAAGCAGGTTCTCATGAATACAGAGGCTATGGGGAGAAGCCCTGTGTACAGAGAGCTGGCAAAGGACAGCATCTCCTCCTCCTCCTCCTCGGCCTCAGTCTTCCTCTCTAGAATCCTGATGATGGGGTTGAGGAATGTGGGTGTCCGATGAGCACAGGCCTGGATCCCTACCTCTTTGTCATAGCACCCAGGACCAGTGTCAGGAGTGGCACTGGGGGCTGCAGAGTCTGGCCCCAATCCTTCAGTCACCCCCTCCGCCCCCTCAATTCCCGTACCTCGGCCTAATCACAGCACATCCATTCCTGCATCTGCTTTTGGCTCTGGCTGAAGATGTTAAACTTTGGGTGCGTCTGAAACACTTGCACACAAGCTCACACAAATGATTTCCTCCCCAACATTAACATATTTCTTTTTGAACCCCCGTGAGGCTTTTCTCCAAAGTAATGGATTTTTCCCCCACCCCCAAATGTATTCAAATCTGGCCTCAGTTAAGTCAGAAGATTCCTATCAGCGCAGCAGGGCTTCCCTCCTGTTTCCTCGCAAATCAGCATCCTTTTTATTTTCCCCTCAGATCTCCCGGGTAAAAGGGAAGCTTTCTTTGCAAGAGTTTCACTGGGATGGACAGACAGATGGACTCGGTGTGGCTGGGCCTTTGATAGCCAAGAACACAAGATTTGACTTCAGGGGGTTCAGAAACTTCATCAGCCAAGGAGGAGGACAGAGAGTGTCGGAAGGATCCTGCTGGAACAACCCTTTGAAACCCCGCCCCCCAATGATGTTTGATGTGTGCCTTGTTGCTTTTTAGACTAAGCTATACCTTTGGGATCAAAACTACCTTTTGAAAAAAAATTAGCTGTATTTCAGGGCACAGAAAGTGTAAATTTAATACTAAGTCTTAATGGGGAAAGTCTTTGAAAAGGTTTTTCTGGGCTTGGAATCATTTAATTCCCCACCCCTACCCCACCCCGCCCGGTCCAGCGACATGAATTTTCCTCTATCCACAACCCCCTTTATTCTTAACCCTCCTCTTTCCCAATCCTGGGCCTCTGTGATGACAGGTCAGGGCACAGTGTGCCATGGGGAGCAGTGACTTCCAGTCCCCACCACCACCACTTTTAAACCACCTGTCAGTTTCAAAGTTTACTCTTAGTGTTTTAAGGGGGGTAGTCAAGGCTGTCAGAGGAGGTTCCCACAGGCTTGCTGGTACTGACAGCTATTCTGTAGTCTGGTTGCCCTGGAGAGGACAGAGCGCTTAGGGTCTAGAGGGACTTCATAGAGAGATGGACATGTAATTACTGATAGATCTTGACACCCCCCCCCCCCCCCCCCACACACACACCCTCCGTGGCTCAGGCTGGTGAGATCCCAAATGACTTTTCTCCTCACCCTTTCCCTTTTCTGGAGCAAGCTGGCTAGCACCAAGGACAGCTCTGTCCGTTCTCTGTGCTCTGATTGGTGTCTTGGAGATGAGGGCGACTTCTCGGTTAAAAATGAGCTTAAATTCCTGGGAAGAAGCACCATGCCCCCGCAAACAGGATCCAGCACCCAGACAAGGCAGTCCTGTTGTGTAGAAGGCCCCACAGACTCACTGAGAACCTTGAGACGAGGCTGCGTGTGCTAGTGTTGCTAGAGGGCCCGTGGGGGAGCCCTGTAGCTTGACCATCTCTGGTACCATTATGTCAGGTCTAAATTATCACTTCCTCATCCCCAGCAACCCGTTCTTTCCCTGGTTTTAGTGAGCTTTTCTGAGTGCCATTCTCTACAAATCAACCCCTGACACACGGCCTCCCACGGCTCCCTACTTCCTTTAAAATAAAGTCACTTCAGCCAGCCCACCCAGCTCCCTTCCCTGTGTTGTCCCCTCTGCCTGTGTTCTTTCTTCTTTGCCTGGCAAACGCCTGCACTTTGACCAGGTCCTCCCTGATCTGTCAGGTGTTGGACTTGCAACAGTGGCTTTAGATATGCCTCATATATCTGTAGAGACGATAGTTTCTTGCTATTCAGCTTGTTGTACCTTGTCTACCTGTCTCTTTCTAAGCTCTTTAGAGATAAAGCCTGGGTCTTAGCTTTTGCATTTTTGTTACCCAATCTCCACTGTCCACCTTCAATAAATCCTCTCAATCTTAGAGTACTGGCGAAGAAACTGAAGTTCAGAGTACTCAAGTAATTTTTCAGAGGTCACACAGCTTGGAAGTTGGATGCCCTTAGAAACAAGGTTATCTATAAGAGAAAAGGATGGTCTTAGGGCTCGAAGACCTATTGAAGCCAGAGCTAGTGAGTGCAGGTGGCCCAAAAGAAGCCCTGCTTGCAGCAAACCCTTTCATTCCTGGATACAGTCTAGAGAAGAAAGACTCCATAAAATGTCCCAAGGGTTTCCTGGGGTGGAGGCATCCCAGATTTTGGCTAGTGGGGTTGGGATCCCCATGTCTGAGGGAGGGAGAGGAACCTACAGATTGAGCAGGATCAGAGAAGTACATGGGGCATCTTCCAGGTCCCCCAATACTAGCCATACCTAATTCTGAGAAAGTGGAGAAAGAGGAAGCCCCAGCTCATGACTCTCACTGATTCACGTCAGCTCCCGGCACCCTGTCTGCCCCAAGGCATTAGCCCTTTATGACTTCATATTAATCTGCAGGCACTTATTGCTCTGCAAGGCTGTTTTGACAAAAGTTCATTATCAAGACTGCTAAATGCTTTTAAAGCATTGATTGGGCGAATTATTACATCACTGGGGTAGACACTGTGTTTGAAGATGGATGGTGTTGCTCAGACCATTTGAAATTTTCCTTCTTTTAATTGGATCGATCCCCAGAATAAACGAAGTTTAATTGAATTTTGAGGAAAATTGAGCAGTTGTTTGTGAGTCTCTGTCGATAAGCATTATTTCAATTACACGGTGATGAGTGAGCGGGGGTGGGGTGGCGGTGGGAGGATGGGCTGGGGGAGGTTTTGTCTGCTGCACCGCAGACTGGGTGAGTGTTTCCCCCCGAAGTCAGTCCCACCTCTGGTCCTGCTCATTCAGGAACTCTTTACTGAAAGTTGACTTTCTGCCCTAGCCACCTTTCCTGGTGGCTCGCATGACCGAAGTCCAGAGAGGCAGGCTCTGTACCTCATGTACTTGCATGTGAATTCTGATCAGCTGATGGTGTACTCCAGTTGAGGACTGTGTACATTCTCCAAAGCTCAGCTTCCCCCCTTTTCCAAGGGACTATCATGGCCCCTGCCATGTGACATTGAAACAACGTGCCCATGCAGCTTTACTGGAAGGCAGTGTAGGTCTAGTCTCAGGCCAGAAGGGAAGCAGCCCTGAATGTATGTCAGATGATAAAGGGAGACCTTGAAGTCATCATTGACTTATCCTTTCTTCTTTTATTTTTCATTTATTTATTTATGATAAGTTCTCACTATATAGCTCAGGCTGTAGGTAGAGGTGGCAACGTAGCCATCCAGCGTGAGATGCATAGGCCATTGTGGCTGGTACCTGATGAACAGGAGAGATCACAGGTCAGCAAAGGACTGACCCCAAATGAGCTTGGGACCAAACTCACTTCTACAGATCTCACTCTAGGACCTGATCCATTTGATCAGCTTTTCCTTCAGTCTTTCTTGGAGTCCCATGCAGATCAATGGGAAGTCACCTGTGCCCTCTGCTTCCTGGGGTCATCATGAGAAGGCAGCAGTAGTAGAATTTCTTGGATTGGCTGAGAGTCCCCTGATCCTTTAGAGTGGAGCCTTCCTAAGTTGGATGAATCTTTCTCAGGGCTTCCTTCCTATGCAGCCAAGGTTCAGAAGGTAATTGAAGGTAGCCAATGGGCCTCAACTAGGGGTGATTTATCCCCTAGTGAACATTTGGCAATGTTCAGAGACATTCTCAATTATTAAAATTGTAGTGTTTCTAATATGTAGTGGGTAGAGGCCATGGATGCTGTTATTCTTCAGGGCAGAGTATAGCACCCTACGTAAAAAATTGTTGAGTCAGTGAGATTGAGTCTAAGTCAGGTTCCCCAGGTAGTCCTGGGCAGTAGACACTGGCCATTTTACACTCACAGCTAGGACATGATAAAGCCCAAGGTCTGCCTTTCACAAGTTGTGGAAAACTTCTTGACCAAGATTCACCACTTTAATAACCTGATCCCTGCTTTATCCTGTTTTTGCTCCATCTCTCCCGGACTTCAGGGAGCACCACAGCTCTCGTTAAGGGCCTCATGACCGCATGTGCTTCAGGGTGCGCTCTAGGACTTCAAGTTTGTCATGGCCACATACCTTCTTATAAATCTAAGTACTTGGATAGCAGACACCTTGTGTGATATGGTGTGATTTTAATAGTTCCCCCACTGGTCACTAATTGCAAAGAATAAAATAAAACATCATATTGCCACCAAGGCTGCATTGCAGCTAAAATCACCGAGATCAACTTCATTTCCATTAATACAAGTGTGTGAAACAAACTCATCAGAAACAAGTGTGTTCCCAGCTCGTGAACTCAGATGGTGACAAATGGCCATAAATGCCTTCCGGACCACTCAAGGCACCTTCAGGCAGATTCCATTTCTCCTGGCCACTCTTCTGGAGATGGAATTGGAAGAGTGCGGGCAGCTTGGGGGCCACAGCATCCTGGCCAGGGGACCAACTGAACTGGAAGTCAAACCATTCCTATGCTTACGTGCCTGCTTTCGTTGCTCACACTCGGCACCGGGGTCTCTCACTGCACATGGTTCTGTTGATCCTCCTGAGTCCTATGTTTTTTCCCCTCTATTGAGCACAGTGTCCCCGTTGCCATGAATAACCTGTGTCCATGCAGCAACTTTTTTTTCCTTCTATCTTGAGATAGAAGAACTTGCAGTTCACACCTGTGAATTTAACATGTGCTCCCTGGTTCCAGCTCAAACGTTACTTCCTCTGGGAGAATCTTTCTTTCTTCTGGAGCTCCCCCGTTGTTGCTGGCATTCTCAAAGCCCCGTGTCCACATTACTCTGTGAACTGGTTGTGCAGGGCAGAGCGAATGGTTATTCATTTACATAACCTGCACAAAACCAGTGTCCCACGATCAAAGGAATTTAGAACAACTTAAATTATTTATTGAAACCGCTCAAAGAATGTTAAAGATCTAAATATTAATTCACAGTGGATCTTCTTGCATTTTCCTTTCCTCATTCTCGGCCTCCTTTCTCTATCTCTGCTTGGAACTTTTTTTTCCTCCTCTTTATAATGCATGAAAATTCTCTCGGGACAAATCTGCTCATACCCCTTGGCTCCCTTTTCCCTTTCTTCCTCTCAACTTCTTTCCTTCTGAGTGGTTCCTTTCCCTCCCAAATGTGAGCTAAGAAACAGAATCGTAGGGTAATTACTAGAAGACGTAGGACCTGGCTGGGTGGCAGCAGAGGAAGAGTCAAGGGAGTAAAAGGTAAATGCATGCTTCGAGGGCACAGACACCTGTAGCTTCAACATCCTTCTCCTATGTTGTTTTCTGGTCCTTGCTGATATTCACTTGGGCCTCAAGCCCCGTGTTTCTCTCCCCATTCTTCTCACTCAGAGAGAGACAGAAGCATCACGTTAGGTGTGTTGCAAGACATACATACCTAGTCTAGATCCTTGGATCAGTGCTGAGTACATATGGGGAGTGCATACGTGTGCAGTCTGAGACTTGTTGTGGACACTCTCTGTTGGGTCTGCAGCCATTGAAGTTGCTTTAGTTTTTTTCCCTTGTGACTCACATTGATTTGTTTTTGTTTTTCATATATAAACAGAGACGTTATTTTTTTACATGTTCTCCACATCTCAAAACAGATCTTAAATTATACATCTCAATGTTTTTGTGCAAACATATGAGTAGCTATCAAAACTGCAGATAAATGTGCTACTTTCCCAACTGTTTGTCACAATATTTATTCTCTCCGAAGCATTCTGGGGATACAGCCCCACATGTCCACATTTGAAGGCTGCTTTGCATTATCTATCAGTGGCATGGTCAGAATTTTGAAAGCTGAGAAAGAGAGGGGCTAGGGTTTATACAGTCATTGTTGGAGTGAGTAGGGTTTGGAATACATTGTGATACTTCTGCCTAAGTATCACAATGTATCTGCCTAAGTATTCAGGAATGGAGGTGGGGTTGACTTTTCAGGGAAAGCTTTCAATAGGCCAATCAGTTAAGTCCCAAAGGTGGTGTGGACCTGCCTGCCTTCCTTTCTCCCTTCCACCATTGATCAGATTCTCAGTGCTCAGTCTGGAAACAGAAACTGAGTTGAGGCTTTGAGACAGAGAAGCTCCAAGTCACGACAGGATCAAATGGTCATGGAACGATGTACACAGGTGGGTAGAGATCTGAGGAGTGCTGGCTAGTTTTATGTCAGCTGAACGTAAGCTCATCAGAAACGGGGAACCACAATGAAGAAAATGTCTCCAGGCTGGGTAGTGGCGGCACACACCTTTAATTCTAGTACTTGGGAGGCAGAGGCAGACGGAGCTCTGTGAGTTCAAGGCCAGCCTGGTCTACAAGAGCTAGTTCCAGGACAGGCTCCAAAGCTACAGAGAAATCCTGTCTCGAAAACAAACAAAAACAAGACAAAACAAAACAAGAAAATATCTCCAAAAGACCAGGCAGTGGGTAAGCCTGTAACACATAAGCCTGTAACACATTTTCTTAATTAGAGATGGATGGGGGGGGGTGAGCCCAGGCCATTGTAGGTGGGATCAACCCTTGATTGATGGTCTGGTCCTGAGTTCTATAAGAAAATAGGCTGAGCAAGTCATGGGCAGTAAGCCAGTAAGCAGCACCCCTCCATGGCCTCTGCCTCAGCTCCTGCCTCCAGGTTCCCGCCTGCTTGAATTTCTGCCCTCACAGCTTCTGATGATGGACTGTTTGTTCTATGGGCCTGGGAGTGAAATAAACCCTTTCCTCCCTACTTGCATTGGGTCATGGTGTTTTGTCACAGCAATAGTCACCCTGTGGAGGACATGAGACTTGGTATCTTGTACACAGAGTGTTGGTAAGTCCCTCGTCTTCCTCCTCCAAAGGAGAGAGAAGCAACCCATTATCCTGAGATAGGGTTTTAATGTTTTCCATGGTTTGCATAGTGGTCAGGCAAAAACTTTCTCCTCCACATCCAGGTGGGTGCTATTCTTGCCTGCTCCGATGAGTTGGCCTTTATCCTGTGTAGCAGTATGGACTCATAGGGGCAGTGTAATACTTAACTCTGAGATTTAGCTTTGGCTCAAACCCAATTTCTGTCCTGGAGTTCAGTCTTAGATGTCTACAAGACCAGAAAAGTCATGTTATACATGACTTTTGTATGTTCCTGAGGTTGTAAAGGTGCTGTCTAGACTGGTGTTCTGATGTGGGAAGAAATCTTAACAGCCACAGGTTAGGCCAGCCACTAAATAGTGTGTGAGTACTCTGTGTGTGTGTGTGTGTGTGTGACTTCAGAGACAGTTTGTCACTGGCCTGGAACTCAAGCAGACTAGGCTGGTAGAACAACAAACCCCACGGTCCTGTCTCTACGTCGTCAGCAGGGTAAGACACCTACCTACCTCTCCCAGTGGGGGGCTCTACATATAGAGCATGGCCCAAGCACAAGGTATCAGATAATATTTCTCACCTGTGTGGAGTCAAGGAGAGGCCAGACAGTGAAGGACAGGTATGCCCCCCTATGCTCCAATAGCCGAGGGCCATGCTTGGCCAGCCCCCCTCCTATTTGGGTCACGTGTCACTGTAATCTTTCTGATTTCCTGGGTCTCATATGCTGGGTATCTTCCACCTGTCCTGAGTTCCTCTCCGGGTATCCCAGAAGCACAAGCATGTTTCCAGAAGTTTAGACAGAATCCTCACTTCCTGACATAAGTACAATCTCCAAGCAGTCAGTGGGCTAGATCACACCTGCTTAGCAGTTTGTAGTTCCGGAGGCAGAAGTCTGAATCCTATTACTTGGCTGACATAGTGTTAGTAGGGGCATGCTCCTTCTGCAGGCTATGGGGGATTCTAGGGGAATGTGTGTGCTCTGTACTTTCCCAGCCTCTAAAGGCGATGTGTGTTCCTTCTTCCCTTCTTCCATTTGCAAAGCCAGCAGCACTTCCCCTAACCAGGATCACCCTTCCTGTGCCTGCACCGGGGCCCCTGAATGATTCAGGAAAATCTTCATCTCGATGTCCTCAATCATTTGCAAAGTCCCCTTCGTCTCATCAGGTGTTGGTCATCTGGATGGGGACGTCTTTGGGGGACCCATTCTGCCTACCACAGACTTCTTTGCTGGGCTCTGCCTTTTTGGATTCTTTTCTTCCTTGTAAATTTTAAACTCCTAAAATCTCTGCCTTTCTCCCCAAACTTGTTTCAAGGCCTACAATCTTTCTTTCTTTTTTGTTTGGTTTTTTGAGATGGGATTCCTCTGGCTGTCCTGGAACTTGTTCTATAAACCAGACCGCCTCAGACTCAGATCTTCTTGGCTCTGCCTCTCCAGGACTGGGATTAAAGGTGTGTGCCACCATGCCTGGCTAGATCTATAATGTTTAAATCTCAGAACAAACCTTGAAACTCACTTATTGGTGGACTGAAAGTCACAGGGAAGCCCTTATCCCTCCCTTGGGAGTCTGGAGACAGTGACGGGAATAAAGGCATTGAGTCCCCCCTTTTACACCAGCATCATGTTGAGGTCTCCTCTAGACTGAGCTGGTTCTCAGGGTTGTGCTTGGTATTTGCTGCCTGGCCTGCTGGGCCGTAAGTCTTCGAGTGTAATTTAGGACAATTAAAATGAAGTGCGAGCACACGGCATGTTTCCCTCGCGATGGATGATGATTCTCTAGTATTGTGTGTAGCCGAGCAGCTGGGTCCCTTGATCCATCAGAGGCAGGCAATGCCAGCCTCCAAGCTCACGGCTGATCTCCCACGCAGAATGAATTAACGTGGCAGATATAATTTCCCTGGGTCAGCATGCTTCACCCTGCAGATCCATCTCGGTTGGAGTGCAGGGGAGGCTGAGTGAAGCCACCTGCTTGCCTGGCCATAGAGACTTTGTCTAGGACTGTCTGCTTAACCCCCACCCCCCACCCTACCCCCATGCACCCAGCTTCAGCTTCTGAGCTGAGAATTGCTCTCTCCTGCCTAATCACAGGGGGGAGGGACTCAATCAACTTGGGTATAAAATTCTAGAGTCCTTTGGAAAATGCGATTGGAACTGAATTCCGCCTGTTAACATCTCCTAGTTAATTATCATGGGCTGTATTTTTGGCATCAGGGCTGAGCTGGAGGAGAGGAGGGGGGGTCGGGGTGGGCTCTTCGTCACAATACCAGTTTTAGGAGTCGTTTATCTTGTCTTTTAGACTAATTATCCCAAACTCACCACTAGGCTGTCACACTTACATGCTCCAATAAATGTAGTTTTAAATCAGCCACCGACTTTGCGGCTGGGGTGGCAGCGTCCCTGGTTCGTGTCTAACTAGGGCCATCCATCTGCAATCATGGCACTGAGGGGAGGTGGCACTGTTCGGCCTCTATGAATGATCATGCTTATTTATATGCAAATACGTTTGACAAATCAATAATGTATGATGTAGCTGTATGGTGTGTGTTAGCACATGGGCTGGCCATCCCAGGTGGGGGTCCAGAGAAGGCCCTTTTGGCCTCTGGCTCCTTCCAATGAGCCTTCCCTTATATCTGCCCTTTTCTGCTACCTTCAGCTCCTAAGACTCGCAAGTTCAAGGCTCTTTTCCTTGTTCAGATCAAGAATTTATCCAACTTGGTCTTCATCCTCTCTTTTGCTCTGCTTTCGCTAGGTCTTGGCCCTCTTGTTAGACTAAGCACACCTGGTTCAGCAAATATTTGCTGTGCACTCAGTCCCGTATCTCTGGATAGATATGGTTTTCGTTGCTGTAACCAAAATACCTGACACGAAACTTAACTAGGGAAGAGTTTGTCTTGGTCTACAGCTCACAGTGGGGAAGGCATGGCAACAGCAGCAGCAGGCAACAGGTCGGTCATCAGGAAGTGGGACAGGGCTATAAATCTCAAGGCCCAGCTCTAGGGACCTACTTCCTGCAGTGAGGCTCCACCTGCAACAGGCGTCATAACCTTCCCAAGCAGCACCACCAGCTGGGGAGAAAACGTTGAAACATGTGAGCCTGAGGGGCCGGTTCACATCCAGTCCACAGCCGTTCATGTATGAAACAAACCCTTTGACTGTGTACACTTTTCCCAAGCACTCTTCTGGAGTGCTTTATATGTTTTAACACGTAGTCCTCCTAATGTGTTGGTGTCAGACCCATTTTACAGACAAGGAAACCGAGGCACTGGATTATCCAAAATTATACATCAAGAGAGCATGCTTTAAGAGGCAAAACCAGGCTAAGCAAGCCTCTGCTTTTATCTCCTGGGCTTTATTGTGAAGGACAGTCTGTGTTGTGGGTGTGGAGGTAAAGATGGGACTGTGACATTGTGCAGCATTCGATCTGGGGACAAGAATACGAACAGAAGTCTAAGCAAACAATGTACAAATGGGATTGGGCTGTGACAATGATGGAGTCAAACTTAACCTGTCTGAGTCCCCTCAGTGGAGAGATCCAAAGGGCAATATTAGCTCAAAGTTCTCCACTCTTGGGACTTCTAATCTAGTGCAGGGGGGCTGGCAATAATATTTTTAGATGAAGACTCAAAAGAAGTGTCAAAGTTAGGGAGAAGGATGACGAGGAAAGGCGGCCATTTTGATCTCAGGGAGACCTCAACACAGATGGGGCACTAGGTAGTAGATGCCTTATCTTGGTCAATACCACCATGCTCAGGCACACCCTCCTACTATTCCAACTTTACTGATGAGAAAGCTGAGACCCACTCAGGTTAAGTGGCTTAAACAAGATTACACAGAGAGAGTGTAGGAGGGGGCTGGTCTTAGAGACGGATCTGCTTTCTCTGCTTCCTACCAAGTCCTTTGCAAAGCCACGAAGCCTGTGGTTTACGACCACCACAGGGGTCACCTATTGGATATTTCTGCATATCAGATATTTATATTATGATTCATTACAGTAGCAAAATTACAGTTTTGAAGTAACAATGAAATAATTTTATGGTTGGGGGTCAGCACAACATGAGGAACTGTAGTAAAGGTGGCAGCGTTAGGAAGGCTGAGAATTGCTGCTTCAGAGTACGGCCTGTCCAGGGATGACTCAGACCCGTCTCTCCGTCTCACTCAGATCCACTCACCCTTGCTGATAGGTAGATTTGGAGCCACTGTATCCTCAGGGTGGCCCTGTCCTTCACCTGACAGTAGCTCCCCACGCCTCTCAGAAACAAGCCCACAGCCCACTCTGAGTTGTAGCCAAACTGAGCTGCTACTCAGGCTGTTCCCTCAGCGGAACACTCCTCTTTGCTGAGCCAATGCTCTCCTGCAAGTCTTTATACATATTTCCCTTCCTCTAAGATACCCCAGTAGCTTCCAGGAAAGCAAGAAAGCTGCCCCTCATTTGACTTCCATTTGTTCCCCGTGGTAGTGGCTTTCCAAGACAGCCTCCAAAGGTCCTGGCATCCTGATACTCATATCCTTCTTGTCCACTCCTATATTATGTCATTTATTTGTGTGATCAACAGGACACAGCCAAAGTGATGGTTTGTGATTTCTGTGTGTAGCTCTTAAAAGACACCAATGATTTGCCTTTCCTTCCTTCCTTCCTTCCTTCCTTCCTTCCTTCCTTCCTTCCCTCCCTCCCTCCCTCCCTCCCTCCCTCCCTTCCCTTTCCTTTTTTCCCCCTCTTGCTTGGGAAAAGCCAACTGCCATGCTGGGAGGGCCCTTGGCTCTTCGGAAGGCCAATGTGGAATGAATTCTCCTGCTAACTGTCATTGCTGGTTTTCTGCCTTGGCATCAGACCCGCCACAGCCCCAGTGCATCCTTCCAGTCATTGCAGCCCTGGCTGACACCCCGACAGTCACCTTATAAGAAATCCTGGGCAAACTCCGCCAGCCAAACCAGTTCTAAATTCCTGGCTCACAGGAATTGTGTTCCATAGTAAATGCTTATTGTTTGGAGGTGCTAAGCCTGGAATAATTAGTTAAGCAGTGATAACACTGACTATATTGTAAAGATCTCCTTTTCAATATTTCCCCACTTGTCTGTGATCTCCCTGAGGGTGGGACTGTGTCTTTTTCTCAGCCTTGTCCTTACCACTTGGCAAGGTGTCTGGAACCTGGCAGAAAAAAGAAGTTGACTTTTACCTGTCTGATTCCAGGGAGGGGGGCTCCAGACCCTTCACAGGGAGGGACTGGACTGATTCCTGCTTTGTTTTCTTGAAAAGAGAGCTGTCTTCCCTGAGACATCCATGCCATTCTGTTCTCTGTTCTCTGCCTTGCTGTTTCTTTTGCATGACTTGGAAGCCACCATGGGGTGACTCGAACAGGTTCCCTTTTCTGCAGAAGTCCCCAAGATCCAGAAGCTAGTGGCAGGAAGCAGCTGTTCAGCTGACTTGTAAAAGCAGCGACAGGCTGTGCCCCGATGCTGGGGTGGGGGCGGTTATCAGTTCCAGTTCACAGCTCCCTTCCTGGCTGGGGAGGCTGTTCCTGCTGTATGCCTGGACGATTAGTTCTGGTTCTCCTTAGCTCTGGTGGCTAGTCCCAGCTCTGGGTTGGAGACATTTCACTTCCTGCGGGGCTCATGGCCATGAAATATTCAGTGACAGTGGCTTCTCCTCTCATATTTCTTCATATTCAGGGTGGCCACTCAATTGATATGTAAATAAAGTGTACTAGCATTGAGCCTGTCCCACGCTGCATTATTTAAGCCTCAAAACGATGCATCATCCGTCATGGGGCCCATTGGAGGGACCCTGCTGGGCGCTGGGCAATAAAGCCTGAGAGAGCCTCATCAGAAGCAGCGGGTGGCCTAGTGGAAGTTCATTTATGCATGAAATATTCAGCCAGCAACAGTACCAGTCTTAAACATCAGTAATTGGGGGGTTTCTATTGCTCCTAACTAGAGCCTCTAAATTATTGCAAAAGACTGGCCAATTTACAAATTACACATATTTGTCATGCTCTTGTACCTTTCCTGAGCTAACCGAAATGGCCCGTGTTGTGGCTGTGCACATACTCACTGTGGTGAGCAGTGCCCAGAGGATCTGACTCCTCTGTGGAGCAGAGCGGAACCTGCATCACACATGCAAGCCCTGCCTGCTGTTCATCTCCTAATCCCCACTGATGACACTGCCCCCTTTATGGGCCACTCACCGCCTCCTTCTGCCGAGGCCAGGGGTCGGAAGGCATCAAACACACCCCAGGGGCTCCTGGCTCCACTCGGCTCTTTCATGTGCTTGTGTAGCTCTGTGTTTGTGTAGCTCTGTGTCTCGTATTTCCCATTCAACAAACATTTCCAAAGCATCTGGGTGAGATGGCCGCTACCTAGACTCAAAGCAGAGGTCTCCAAGGCACTGAGAGTCCCAGTTCTGGATTGCCGAACACTGGAGTGCTGTCTGCAGTTGGCTTCTCCAAGGCAGACTCTGAGCCTCCCGGCTGCAAATGATTTGCTTGGGAGGTAGCCTCTGGAAACAGTGCTGGGGCTATGAACATGGGCGGGGAAGGGGAGGAAGTTCCTGGAGGAAGTGTTAGTAAGAATGGCAACTGGGGCTCAGTCCCTAGGGCCTCCTGAGAATGGTGTTGAAAGCACAAGGGAGTTAGTCCCATTAACAGGGAGCGGGAAGTGACTGGGTATTCATCCAAACTTAGGGGCACACCGTACAGAGGTTTCCTCCTTGTACAGTGGGAGGGATGCCGGCAAAGGCAGTAGACTTGGTGTCTTCCCCAGCGTCAACCTGAGGAAACCAGGTCTTAGGACCATCTGGAGGAGGTGGGTTTTTTCTTCTCTGGATTCTGGCACAGTCCCTACGTTCATTGGTACTTCATGTTTTCTGGGGTGAGGTGGGGTTGTAGAGGCCCCTGTGGGGGTGGCTGCTAACCCTTCTGGCAAAGGGGTTCCTGCCCTTTGGATGAGTGCTGCCTATATTGGGCAAGAGCGGGGAGAAGGACGATGATAGTGGGAAATCTCCGATTACTCCAAGAATGCGTTTTCACCCAGCTGGTGACAGCCTTCTGGTCCCCATGATGTCACCTTCGCAGAGAGGACTTTCTTACCACCCATCCCGGAGGTCATCCCCACCCCTTACTTATCAGCTTGCCTCTGTCATCTCTGCTTCCCCACTCCCTGGAATGGATAGCCGATCTGCTCCACTTGCTCCTGCACCCTGGCAGCTCTCTAGGTACCAGGCTTGCAGAGGGGCTTCAGGGAATTTTGCTCCAAGGGTGAGCAAGTGCCTGAGGTAGGTGTTTTCGATTCCTCCTGTCACAGATACAGTGGAGTTGAGAGATGTTGAGGGAGTGGACCATGTGGTGGAGTCAGGGCTGAAACCCAAGCACTGACCCCAGTGTTCATCAGCGAGAATTTTCTCTTCTAAACCCTTGGTACCCCCACAAGCATTACCATCCCTTTGAACTGGGGAATCTCCTTGAGACCAGATTCAGCACTGAGAGACACAGGACCTGAGTTCCTGAAAGCTCAGCTCTCTCCTTCCTCGTGGCCAGGCCCAGCAGGCTAGAGTAAGGCTGTTGGGTGAGGAAGCTGTTTCCTGCCCCCATAGGGACATACTGCCAGGCACTGAATCTCTGTCTCAGCTACTAAAGGAATTCAAGTTCCCAGGGAAGAGAAAAGATCCAGGAAACCCTTCAGGAGCAAAGTATTTTTTGGATAACCCCTTAAAGGCATTTCCTGTACAGGTAGCCATTTCTTTTTCTTTTATCTTTTTATTACCATATATTAATTACACATGATATTGGATTTCATTAGGACATTTCCATATACATGTATATACATATTCATACATACACATATTCAATATTACCCTTTCTTGTCTTCTCCCATCCCTTTTTCTTCCCAGGAACTAGCTAGTCACTCTTCTACTTTCATTGAGTGAGTGTGTGTGTGTGTGTGTGTGTGTGTGTGTGTGTGTGTGAGAGAGAGAGAGAGAGAGAGAGAGAGAGAGAGAGAGAGAGAGAGGCGGGGATGAGACCCACTGAGATTAAGATCACTTACATGAGCATGGGTAGCTGACTATTGGGTACACTACTGAAGGAAATGTCTTTCTGCCCCTAGTAACCATCAGGAATGAGTGGGCAGGGTCTCTCCTCCATGATGAGGCAGGTTTTGCCCAGGAGACAGCATTCCATTCCTTTCTCTGGCTTTTACATTCTTTCCCCTTTTCCATGATGACCTCCGAGCCTGGATGGTGGTGGTGGTGGCGGCATGGCAGCTGGGGAACAAACTCTGGGCCTACCCTATCAGCCAATTTCTTGCTCCACACTTTGTGTGCTGTCTCCAGTGCCAGGAGAGAGCTGGGAAAACCTCTATTTACCTTTGTGTTTTGTTTAAGCCTTCCCAGTTCTGGAAACCCTGGTTATGTTCATCTCTTTGCTTTTTCCTAGAACTGAGAATGATTTGCTTCATGCAGACTGGAGCTCCTTGAAGGCAGACCTGGGCTCACTTACCGTGCAAACCTTAGCTCAGATGAGCAGCTGGAAAACGTGGGTGGGATGAATTAGAATAACACATCATTTGGTTCACTTCTGAGATCTGTGCCCACATTCAACACTCCTAAGAGGTCTGTGCACGGACGGTAGGGCGATTTCTGTAAGGAAAAAGGGAAACAGCGTTCTGGTTTGATCTGGGCAGAAGAACGTTGGTTGCTACTCTTCTCCTTTCATATGCCAACGGTCTCTTCATTTCGCCCTTTCAGACTGCCCTGGGTCCAGCCAAGAGTTGCCTGCTTCTCTTCCATTTCTAAGCATCCCAAACAAACTTCCTATTAATGCTCGCCTGATGCAAATGTCAAATGGTCCTGTGTGGATGCTATTAAAATAATGAATGCAGAAGGGGATAGATGAACAAGGCTGGGAATCGATCTTGGACCCCTGATGAGATCATTAAGAACTGGGGGGGGGAGGGGGCATCATTCTCACAGGTTGAAATTTCACTAGTGCCTCTTCTTCCCCTCCATCAACTCCTTTCCTCCTTCCTGTCTCCCTGTTGATTTATGGGTTGGACGCCTCCCCTCCCCCCACCCATTACCCTCAATGCAGTGCTAACTCACCATGGAAAATCTATTTGTGTCAAATGGAATTTTATCTTGGCCTGGGAATTAATGCAGTTTGTAAAAGATGTTTTAATCACACTTTTCTTAATGCAAGAGTATTAAGAAAAAAGAAAAGAAAAGAAAAGAAAGCTGCCCCAAAGACTCAGGCAGGTATCATCATGAAGTTGTTTTTAGTTTCTTCATGGGGAAGGACACATAGCAACTGGTCTAGACTTGGCCACAGCCAAGGACGGTCGCATATGGTGGGAGAAGAAGAAACTGTCCTGGGAGCGGACAGTTAGAAGAGGGGCAAGGGTGTGGAGAGTGCTTTAAATTAAATCCTTAAGAGACAATGTTTCTTCTTGGACTTACGTTCTCACGACTATAAATAAAGATTTAACTTCTGATTTTTTGATTCAATTCGTGGAAGAGGGAGCAGATGCGGGGATAAAGAAGCCTGGTGTGCACAGGTCCAAATCCCAGCGGTTCCACTTCCTGGATGTGTGAGGAAACCTCCCTGAGGCGCAGTGAAATGGGAGTTACCTTTGTTAGCTCTCCCTGCAGCAGGGGAGGACTGGATGAACAGATACCCAGGAAACTGCGCAGCTTGAGGCTGGAGCGGAGGGAGCCTGTCCACGGTTGCTGGTTGCCCTTTATTCTGCCCATTTCCCTCTTCTCTAGAGTCGGAAGACATTAGGTCATGCTGTAACACTGACATTGCAGACTAGCAGGAACGCACTAGGCACTTTCCAAATGAACACTGAGTGAAAGACTAGCTTGTCTGGGCAATTACTGGTACAATTCACTATCTCTTTGGCCTATAAAAAAAATAATTCTGTGGAAAAGATACCACCCCTGTAGGTAGCTGTTTTCTTTGCAACCTGTCTGAATCCCTGCCCCCATATTCATCCTCTCAATGCTGTTGCTTTAATGCTTTTATTATCTGACTTTTTAATATTTGCTTGTTTGCTCTTTGCCTATCTTTCCACTGGATTCAAAGTTTCTTCATGGCTTACGCCTTTCTCACATACCATTGTATTGTTAGGACCTGGCAAATAGTTAATGATCAAGAAAACATTGGTTGAATGTCTTTATTAAGAAGTGAATCTGCAGAATAAATGGAGTGGCTTCCTTTGTGGATCCCTGCTTATCTTTGTAGGTGTCAGGGACTCAGCACTGGGTCAGCCTACTTCTGGAGTGGAAGTGATATTTTGTTTGTGTTTTAACAAATGAAGCTTGCCTGAAAATCAGAGTGCAGAGCTAAGCCACTAGTTACCCGTAGAGGCCAGGCAGGGGTGGCACACACCTTCAATCCCAGCTCTTTGGAGACAGAGGCAGAGGGATCTCTGTGCGTTCAAGGCCACCCTATGCTACACTAGATTGTTCCAGTCTCAAAGAGAAACAGAGCCAGGCAAGGGTGGCTCACACCTTTAATCCCAGCACCAGGGAGGTGGAGATAGGAAGTGAGATGGCTGGATGGAGAGAGGAATATAAGGTGGGAGGAGCCAGGAGCTCAGATGCAGTCTGGAGATGTAGTTTAAAGATTCATAGAGACAGGATCGCCCCTTTTGGTCTGAGCATTAGTAGAGGTAAAAGGCCTCTCTTGTGGCTGGCTGCACCGCTTTTCTGATCTGCTTTATTTGTTAGGTTACAAACAAAATATCACTACAGGCTCATTCAAAGATCTTAAAACTGTAGCCAAAGGAGTAGGTGTGGCTGAGGGAGGTCACATGAGAGGAGACGGCTGAGAGAGTGCTGTAAGATCCGTGGACACAGTAAAACACACTTCCCCTGCCTTGTTCGAGTTGAAATGCAAAGACTAGCTCCTCTCTGGGAGTGGGAGGAAGGAAGAGGTTGGGTCTTGGAAGCCCGGTAGGAAAGGGTTTAAAAAGTGGCCCATGGCTGAGGAATTCCTGACCACATACCTAGAGCCAGTTCTAAGAGCCTAAGAAAGGAAGCGCGCTGTGCTATTTGGTCTGGTTTTATGGTTGGCTTCTCCTCCTGTCTTGCACCAGAGCTGGAGAAACAGAGAGGCTGCTGGAACCAGGTCAGGTGCTGCTGCAGAGCCTCTTACAGGTGTGCACAGCTTTGGCAACCTCAGAAGTTCCTATTTGTCACAGGCTCCATGATTGCGAAGCTCAGGGCTTTCACGGCTGCATTTGACTTAATCTCTGTGCTGTGATTTGGTTGGGGGAAAAGCTCTGAGCCCGGCTGTTGTGTGGAGTGGAAAGCCAAAGGGTGGAAGGGTGAATGGGTACGTTCATTTACTCAACCATTTAGTCACTCCATTAATTAATTTGCTCAGCTGGGTTTTATTTGTTTGCTTTTTTTCATCTTCTACATATTCTACATATTAATCAACATGTCAGGACAATGAATTTAATCATGCAAAAGACAGA
Source organism: Microtus oregoni (assembly GCF_018167655.1). NCBI lineage: Eukaryota > Metazoa > Chordata > Mammalia > Rodentia > Cricetidae > Microtus > Microtus oregoni. The sequence goes on from NW_024543079.1 coordinate 9,395,554, forward strand.
CATGGTATCTGCCAACATAAAGCTTATAGTCTAATGGAGGGAAACTACCCATAAGACTAATGCGCGCGCGCACACACACACGGTAACCCACAATGAAGGAAAATTTTGAGTATGTGTTGTTTTATCTTAGGCACAGTGGCTGTGCCTAAATCTACTTTTATTTTATTCAGCAATTGCGACTCCATAGTTACCAGCCTGCTTCTCTGGCTGTCACCTGGCTGCTCCGGTTGCAGCCTGGAGGGAATTCTGTTCCTGCAGGCATTGGCTCTGTTGCCGCTGCTAGAGGTAGCTTTAACTAAATCTCTATCATTCTATTTATAAACAAAATCTAAGATTCAAAGGTTGGGGTGAAAACCTGCTAGTTCAGACAGGTTGAGTAGCACCTAGCTAAACTTCTCTTCTTGCTGGCATCTCCCCAAAAGCCCATCCTTCTGCTCTGCCAAACCAGAAAAAGCCTGGCCTCTCCAAATCACTCCCTACTCCTTCCAGTGCATCTCTCTATCTCTTCCAGATGCCCTCTGATGCTCTGTGGTTACTTTCTGCCAACTAGTTGCCAACTTAAGCTCCTGATCCATGGTTAATTTTATTTAATTAACACAAATGCAAACTCAGGGTGCACAGTGTGACCAAATATCCCCCAACAGATTATGTATCAGTTCTTGATATTCAGAGAATGTTGTATAACAAATCATTCCAAAAGGCCATGTCTCAAAACACTATTTAATTAAGTCAACCTTTCAGGTTGAGTTCTCTGTGGTGGCTTTTCTTGCCTTGTCTAGATCCCTCATATATCTGGTGGTTTAGGGGTAGGATGGTTGCCTAAGATGGCTTTGCCTGAGACATCTTCCTGTTCACATCTTTTTCTGCAGGTGAAAGTAGAGAAGCCAGAGTCAAGGGAAAGTACGCAGTGCTTCTGAGTGCCTGCAGGAGCCCTCTCTGATGACCAGACTTTCCAGCTGAGCTATGCAGGGCTAGAAGGAATTAGCCACTGCCAGACTGGCAGCCACTCCGTTTCTCCAGCTCTAGTGGGTGGTGGGAGGGGAGGTCAACTTCAAACCAGGGTCAAATGGCAGAAGAGGCTTTTCTTTCTCGTGCTCTCAGAGCTGAGTATGGGACACTTGGTCAGGGATTCCTCAGTACTCACTATAAAAAAAACCTATCTCTACTTGTTGGCTCATTGTGTTGGCTAAGGCAAGCATTGGGATCAACCTAGGTCTCAGTAGTGGGAAGCTGGACTCCACCTCCTGTATAGAGGGACTGTTTGTCAATCAGGTAAAGGATACAGATGGAGCTGGGGCAAGAAAAGCAGTGTGTTATCACACTGATCAGGTGCACCAGGATGCTTCTCTGATGTTGTGACATTTCAACTAAATTGTAAAGAGTTGGTCAAGTGAAGGTAGAGGGAGAACATTCCAGACTGATTACATGCACCGGCTGAGCTCCCAGGAGTAACTGAACAAGACAGAATCAAGATATTCACTTGAGGGCTGCAGAAGAGGCAGGTTTAGGTTTAGATGAGTCAGAGCGAGAGCAGAGGCTAAGCCAAGCTCACTCCAGAGCAACCAGAGTTGCTTATGTTTACAGAGCGTGCATGACAAAAGTCCATGTGGGTGGGAGAGAGAGCCCCCAAAGGGCTCATGGAAAAGTGGAGAAGCAGCAGGTGACATGAATAAATCACAGATACACAGAGGGGTGAGGCCAAGAGCCAAATATGGGGTCCTACAGAGCACCCAGGGTCAGAAAGAGGAGCAGAGGTGTGAGATAATGAATAGAGGGGGAGAGCTGAGGGGAGGGAAGGCTTTGGTGTGTGCGTGTGTGTGCATGTGTATGTGCCGTGGTGGGGCTGAAAGAGACAGGAAGGTTTTGTGGAGGAAGCTGGGTCCTCTAATGAAGGGTTAGGACTGGATGCTGAGGGCCAGGCAGGTTGGAGTTTGGGCTTCATGGTGGACCACAGTTGTGTGTGGTTGACTCAGAGAACCAGAATGTCTAGAGAAGTGTCGGGGAGACCCCAGCAGGAGCAGTGGAAGGGGAACACAGGGATGATGAGAGGGTTGGTAGAAGGGAGGGAGGTGGAAGGCATTCTTGGGAGGGGACTCTGGAGTGACGGGAGCAGGCTGAATTCACTCTCAAGATCTCATTTCTGGTCTCAACTTTAGGAAGATGAAGACCCAGGAAGTGGATGAGTTTGCTCTTGCAGCTCAGCCATTGTGGGAGTGAGAGGTCAGTGAGCAGAGGACAACATGGGAGGAGGAGGAAGGAGAGCCATGGAAACAAGTGGAAAGATCTTTCCACATAACTCCAGGGATGGGATGGCCTCAAATCCAGCTGTGTGATCTTGGACTAGTCACGTCATCTCTCTGAACCTGAGCGTCTTCTCACACCAAATGGGTACTTGAAACAGTATTTCCAAGGTTGTTCAGTGAGGCTGCTAAGACGAAACCTGAAGTCTGGTCAAAGTCAGGGCAGCAGATGCCACCAGGGAACACTAGCAGGACAGCTGCATTGCCTAGGGAGCACTGTCTAGGCATACTGCGAGGTGAACATCCAGGGCAGGCATGGCGGACAATGGTACTGTTGGCTGTTAGGATCAGGTGATGTGGGTGGTAAGCAGCCCTATGGACTTGGGGGGCCTGGAAGAAGGCTTGGCATTCAGAGGGATGCTGGCCTGTCCCCACTCTGCCCTCCCAATCTGCAGGAGCTGCCCATCTGTCAGGGACTCAGACTGTCAGGCAGGCTGGTGAGGGCCCCACAGGCAAGGGAGGCTTCTCTGACAGGGGAGTCCTTCACTGTCAGCAGCTTCGCCTCAGTGGGTTAATAAAGCCATCCATCACATCCTCCATGCCAGGTATCTAAATGCCTGTTTAATACCACCCTGGGGACTGGAGTCTGTGCTGGGGATGTTCACCCGGCCAGGGAACTGGGGTGGGAGGAACCTGCTCTGGGGGTTTGCTGATGTCCAGGTGTGAACCCAGCCCAGCATTTCCCATAGTCCTGCTGGCTTGAGTATCTGCAGGAGTCACCCATACATGAGGGTCTGCTCTAACAGCACAGTACACGATTAGAGCAGACACCTAGCAGTGCTGCTCGCTGGCGCCTTTCAGTCAAACTACAGGTGTCTTGCTAGCCAAGTACTGTGTGCACGTTGTCACATGAACTCACTACAGACTCTGTCCCCACAGTGCAGATGGCAAGACTTGAGGTCATGAGCCATGTGTGGTCATGGAGCCAGGGAGCACAGGTCCGCCTCCCTCTGGAGCGTCAGTCATTCTTGGCTGTGATGTTTTGCTGGTTTTCTAGGCCAGGTGCTTTCACAGTTATATATAAATCCTCTAAGCTATGAGCTTCGGAAGGACCCATGCAAGGGCACACAGCCAGGAAGCTTACAGCTGCGACTCAGCCCAGATCTGTGTGAACCCCAAATCTGTGTTGTTGTTATTCTTATTGTTTTCTGCCAGAATAGTATGTTTTCAGCACTTTTCTGCCACAAACCTCCTGAAAAGTCTGACGTGGGATCCTGATGTAAAGAGGAGATGAGGAGGACGTCATTCTGGTTAAGCGAGGCCCGTCCTGCTGCCTCAGATGAAGTGGCTCAGACCCTGCTTACCTATGACCTCTTGCAGTTTTGGAGTGTTAAGAACTCAGATGGGCTAGAGGGATGATGATTGGCTTCTACACTGATGCGTCTTGGGAAAGTTAAAGGTTGCAGCTGAAATCAGTTCCAGTGGCTATGGTTGACTGTGGGTGGGTAGCCCCAGTTCCTCTCGTCTGGTCTCTGTGGGAGCCAGTCTGGGTTTTTAAACTGCTTAGTGATTAGGGTCCAATGTTGGTGCCCTTGGAAAGTCACAGGGCCCTTTATGATCTGGCCCTGGAAATGAGGCATCACTTCCGGTCTTAGTTTAGAATAGGAAACAGACTGGAATTGGAGTGTGGGACTGGGAAGATCACGGGGGCTGAGAATGAACCCAATTGGCCCAAGGAATACCAAAGATCTTGTTAGTCCTTCATTCTGACCCTCCTGGTCCACACCCACCAGCCCTCCACTCTGTCCCCTGCTTTGCTATAGAAGTAGATGCTTCTCTACCTGGCCCCCTTTTCCTCCTGGTAGCGCCTCCTGTTGGCTAGCTCAAAAATAACCTCTATCCGTCTCTCCTTCAGGGGCCTCAGAGGTCCAATCCATCCTCCTTCTCACTTACTTTTTGAACAGCCGCTGTATTAGTTGGGATAATTCTGTCAACGCATGCCTTTTATGCCCAGAACGTGCCTGGTAAATTTGTTAAAGAATACCCCAGGCTAACACATCATTACACCCCCAAACTCATCTATCTTTTTATTCCGGATTAATTCTTTTTCTCCCTCTCTCTTCACCTCCTCCATAAATCCTGGTGCACTTAATTAATTTCAGTTCCACTGTAAGGTCCATAATACAGAATTGTTCAAGCAAACACAAAATTAATTATTCTATTTACAGCCTTCTCATTGAGAGGAGCATTTCATCTTTCATAATTACATTTTGGAACGTCCAATTATGAATTCAGGCGCCTGCTGTTTTGCATACAGGGATGGTCCCCGAGTGTCCTCGAGGTAGGGGAGTTGGGCTGGTGGCTTCTTGTACTTGATGCTGGCACAAGCACTGCCGGTTTGACCCAAGAAGGAACTTTTTATGGAGACACTGAGGTTTGGAGCCTGGGGATGGGAGGTGAAAGAAGTTGAGGATACAGGAAGGGAGAAAAGCAGATGATGTAACTGGGATTTCATTACAGGACCAAGAGTCTCGGGTGGGAAGAAGCAGATCCTTCATCTTGCCAGGTTGCCAGGGAGGATTCTTGAGTTTTCTACATGCCCAGGACACAGGTACTCGGCACTAATCTCCTGCTGTACTTCCTTGATCTTAGGTGTGAACCCTAGAAGCCTGGCTTTCCCTCCTCTCTTCCTCTTGGTCACAGAGGACCACTTTGGTGGCCTGAGTCTTATCAAGCTATTGGGCTCTCAGCTGGGATATTTTGAGCAGAGTAGGGGAGCAACTCTCTCTGCTCCTTGGCCCTTCAGTGGTTATAGAACAGTCATGTCTCTTAAATGAGAGACAAAGCCACTTGGCCTCTGTTTAGGGTGCTGCTCTAAACACCCAGGCTAGCCCAGGGGACAATCATCTGGAGCAGTGAGATGCTTGTCGCATGGAGTCCTGAGATCAAGAGTCCTGCTTAATGGTTTTAAGAAGCATCAGTTTCCAATGAGCCACACAGACACGAAAGATTGTTTAAAAACAGGTTAAAAAAAAAGTCACTGAATAAAATTACACATTATTTTTTTTAAAAAAATAAAAACAGGTTAAATGGCAGTAGAACATTTATTAAACAGGGTACTGTGGTATATGGCTTCAATTCTAGAATTCAGAGGCTGAGGCAGGAGGGTTTTCAGTTCAAGACCAGCCTGGGCTATATAGTGAGACCACCTTATAAAATAAAACAAAACTAAAGTTTAGTAAAAGGCAGAGTTGACTTCTCAGAGTGACAGTGTTCCCCAGACCCTCAGTGGTGGGGGGCTCCCTCCCCCAATGTTGTCATTTATCTCCTTTCAGAGGGAATGAGTGCTCCCTTAGCATAGGGTGTTCGCCTTTCTCTTAAACATCCCACTGAGTTCCTATTACATGCCGAGCTTCACAGAGGGTATCTCATGGGGTCACTTTACATATATCACTTAGTTTACATTTACAGCCACTTTGTAGCATTCAGGGTTGAATTCCTGACACCTGGGACCCTCATCTTAGACAAATCTGTGCAGGTGGGTATGAAGAAGGCTAAAACCAGCCTTGGGTGGACTTTGAGAGCTCAGGGAAATTGTTGATGCTGTAATTGTGGCAAGTGTAGGAATAAGATGTACTCTGACCATCTGTGCTGACTAAGGGGGCTACCTAACTTCTCTTTGCCTCAGTTTCCTCTTGTGTCAAATTGGGAAAACACTACCCACCCACCAAGCTGAGGTGCCGAAGGGATTATGTATATAAAGCAGGCTCACACAGGGTAGGTAGGCATTAGAAGGTCATGCCTCAGATTCTCTACCTGTCTCAAGAGCCAAATTTGAGTAGACAGGTAAGAGGGATGTGCTTTGGAATGGAGGCTTCTGACTTGGTTCACAAAGGCTGGTGGCTGAGAGGGGTGAAGCCCCCAGGAGTAGAACAACAGTTAACACGAAGGGGTAGGGAAGACAGCGAACACCCACTGTCCAGCACTGATAGCTCCACTGTATTTCACATGATTAATGTCTCCAAAAACTCCCAGTTCACTTAGAGCAAACATAACGCCTGTATGGAAAACCATAAGGCCCACCCGATGCTATCACCATCCTCGTCTCACTGACTCTTTATAAGCTGTATCCCAGCTACACTAGTTTGTCCTCTGTTCCTAGAACCACTAACGTCTTTCCTACCTCAGGGACTGACTGCTAAGCCATTCTTTTGGTCACCCATGGTCTTCCCTCAGCTCCGAGTACAGATGGCTTCAATGCCATCTTCAGAAAACCTCTTTCTCTCTCCATGTTTTAGCACTTAGCCCAGTTGGCCTTGCAACACTCACCCAAGAGATTTCTCCATACCTCTCATAGTTACCTATAATCTCACGCTTTCTTGCTTACTGTTGTCTGTAAAATATTGGAATATAAAGGAGTAGAAGAATGGAAATCATGCTTGCCTCGCTCCATTCTCTATCCTCATTTCGTGGTATGATACAGTGAGTGATGTATGTGTGTGTGTGTGTACATACGTGTGTGCACACCATGTATGTATGAGGCACAGATGTGCCTGGAGGGCGGAGGAAGGAGCAGCCATCTTCTAACTTGTTACCTTGAGCTTGCCTTTCATGGAACCTGGAGCTTCTTCCTTCAAAGTTCTGGGGTTACAGGCTCACATGGCCATGCTGGGCTTTTTTATTTGGGGGTTGGGAATTAAAACATTTGTGGAGCAAGCGTTCTTACTCACTGTGCCATTTCTCCATTGCACATTTTTTTGAGGGTGTACACTATCCCTGTATTCTCAATGAAACACAGCAAGCCTGGAATGAAGGCTTTGGTCTGTCCTCCCTTGTGATTTGCTGTTGAAGGAATGAACCAGGCTTGATTTTTTTTTTTAATCTTTAAATGGGGATTGTAATGTTAAGGAGCCTTCTTCCAGCTGAACAGACCCTTGAGATAGGGGAGAGCCATTGATTCATCTCATAAGTGGTTTTCTTCAGATCTGCCCACACTGAATAATTACTTACCTTGTAGGCCGAGAATGTCTTCCTGGTGTTCCAACCTGATAGGTTTGTTTTGTTTGTTAATTAGCTATTAATTGTAAGGGCTTTTGGGCATTGGAGGTTAAAGAAAAAAAGGAAGCTTCAGAGGTGGGCCAGGGGTCTAGGGCAAGCAGGGACCTCAGATTAGAACGAGGGTGACCTCACTGGGCACCGGGTTAATTCATTTCAAATGGTGTCACATCTAGAAACTTCATCAGTTCTTTGGATGGTGAGCGATTCTGTTAATTAAGCCCCGTAAACACTACAGCTTAATTTCCAGTAGTGGAGCCGTAGCCAGCAGGTGAGAACTGTAGCCACTGCTGGCCAAGCACAACAGGGCTGTCCTTGAAGAAATAGGTCACAGATGGACACGGGGAGGCTGAGAGGGAGCAAAGCAGCTCCAAAGGGAGGGCTTGAATATAGGCGTGTCCCTTTCTGCCCTCTCCCTTTGCTTCTGCTGCCTCTCCATCAGGCTCTGGCCCTGGAACTACCCAGTTGGATGACAAGAATATGCTTGTACCTTGAAGCTCATCCCGTTCTCCAAGAGTCTCAGGTCAGAAGCTTCCATCATAGATGTCTACTGTCCTCTATTTTGCCCCACCCCCACCCCACTCTTAACATCTCTGCCGTTTGGAAGATTCAGTGTGTCTTAAACACTCTCTCCTTTGCCTTTGCTGGTACCTTTCATCTTCTCCAGTGACCCTCCAACTCACCACTCTCTTTCCTGGAAGACCCCCAGTAATCATCTTGCTGGTCTCCCTACTGCCTTTATTGGCCCTATAATTCTCTTTTCACTCAACATCTAGCCTGATCTTTCCCAAGTACATCCAATCATGTCACTTCCCTGCTTAAAATTCTCCTGGGGATTCCCCTTCCCTAGATAAAGGCAACGATCCCGTCCAAGGTGTCTAAGACTCTACTGATCTAATGGCCCCCTTACTTTCCACTCTCAAGTGCCATTAGGGCCTTGAGCAAAGTGCCCCTTCCACTAGGAACACTTTCTACATGCTGTATCTATGGAAGCATGAATTACTCCCTTCTGGGCCGTTGCTGAGGTACACAGTAAGTGGAGGGCTGTACTGTTTCTATCAGTCACCTAACCTATCTCAACAGGTTATACTAACGGGTCCTTTAATGGGGACCTTGGTGGCAATAGCTCTATATCTTCCAGAGCTGTCAATACCAGCAGTAAAATCAATTAGGCAATGTGCAACTCCAGTTGAAGAGATTGGATCCTCCATCCTGAACTTCGCTTGCTTGGGGTTGCCTCTTGGTTCGGCCATGCCCTTTGCATCCTTATAAATGGCTCGTTCCATCTCTGTATGCCGGTTTTCCTCACTCTTCTGTCAAATGGCTTCAATGGTGACACCTGTTTTATAGGGGTTTGGTGGGATTCAATGAAATACAATTGTTTAAAGCAAAACAACCTTAGCTTGCTTTTATTAATCACCTCTAACCCTGGCTCTCCTGATACCACCATCATGGCCTAACAGGCATTGTGTAATTCCCCCCCTCCTGATTCTTCGGCTGCTGATGTCTTCTTTGGCTTCTTCACCTTCATTTTTTTGATGGCCATGAGGAAAAAAAAAGGCAACTCTTTATGGAAGACATGTTGCGTGCAGGGCACATTCATACCTATTATCGCATGAATCTTCTCCACATAGACATTTGCATTCTCCCTGTACCCTATGCCCCTCTCCATATACGAATATATAAAATATCAGAAACTAAGGGTGCAGAACTGGTACTCCCCGGGCTAATTAATAACCAAGACATGGTAAGAATCCCCCAAAGACTATTTGATGCAAGAGGAATAATGAGCTGTTTAGGTGGAGGGCCTGTGAAAAGGAAGTGACCATGAATAAGCTTTATTTTTGTGTAAGAATCTGCTCTGGTATGATTTATTATCATTCTAAAGGGGATTTCAGTTTTCTCTTCAGTTTAAATTTTTTTTATTGCTCTTTTAGTCTTGATTAAAGGGGCAGGAGCACGATATGATCTATTCTAGCCTCCTTTGACAATTCCTTCCTCATCGTTCTTCCCTGTAGGGAACTGCCTTAGCAGACTTTGGTGTTTACCTATATTCTAGTAACACGTTTGCCTCATCCTTGCTGATTTTCAAATTTGCATACTAAGTCATGGAAGACAAGCCTTCTTTCCCTTTTCTCCTCTCCTTCCTCCCCTTTTTACTCTTTCTCTTTTTCTTACTTTTTATTTGTTGTTTTTGCTGCTGCTGGTGGTAGTGGTGATAGTGGTGGTGGAGGTGTGTGTGTGTGTGTGTGTGTGTGTGTGTGTGGTGTGTGTGTGTGAGTGTGTGTGTACACTTGAAAGTTCCTGCTTATGCATGAGGAAGCCCGAAGAGGGCATCCGGTTTCATCCTCCCTCTGCCTGTTTCTTTGAGGCAGGTTCTCTCCTGGACATGGAGCTTCTGTCTCAGCTAAGCTGTAAGTCAGCAAACCCCATGGATCTTCTTGTCTTTGTCCTACCCCCAAACCGAGATGACAAGTACTTGGAAGGACACCTGGCTTGAACATGGTGCTAGGATGCAAACTCTGGTCCTCATGATTGTAATAGAGGCTCCTAGCCTTTGAGCCGCCTCACTGGGCTCTATTTTATTTATTTTTGTGTGTGTGTCTTGTGGGGGCAGGGCAATATTCTGTAGCCCAGGTTGGTCTGGAAATGACTGTGTAGCTCAGGCTAGCCTTGAACTCAATGGCCTACCTTCCTGCCTTAGCCTCTCAAATGCTGGCCTTAGATTGCAGGCATGAGCCATCATATCTGGTGGAGCCTTGACTTTCTTATCTTATCTCTCTCGCACACCCCTGCACATTGAGCCTTCTCGCACACCCTTAACTTCCATGGTAGTTACATCATAATTTTGCTAAGATCAAGGCTTAACAATCATGTTATGATGGCTCTGGAAACATTCTTCACACTGAGTCAGGTGGAAAGTCATTATCACTTTTCCTGTGTAACGTGATATTTCCTTGAAGTTAATATTTGTATTTTGGGTTCTTCTTGTTTTTTATGAAGCGGTGTATGTGTGTATGGAGTGCACACATGTATGCTTATTTGTATGTGTGTCAGGGTGCAGGCCAGAGAGTGAATGTTTTCTTGATCAGTCTCCACTTTATTTATTCAGACAGGGTCTCTCATTTGAACCCAAAGTTTGCTGATTGGACTATCCCAGTTCATCCTAGAGAGCCTCTGTCTCTGCCAAGATTACAAGTGAGCCATCACACCTGCCTGGCTTTTAGGAGGGTGCTAGGAATCCATACTCTGGTCTTCACACGATGTAGCCATACTTTTTCATTAAGCCATCCCTCTAGCCCCTGTGGCTTGGGTTTTAAAAGCATAGCCTCATTTTATCATTGGTCCAGATCCACACTCCTTGCTAAGTGTGCAAGACACTGATGAAGGCACTCAAACACATCGGTTATCCTGTCGATCTTGTCTTCAAGAGTGGCCCTCCCAGGCTGTGGCTTATTACATTCTGGCCCAAGATGCATGCACAGTTGTCTTCCTCAGTTCTTCTATGATCTTGGTGTTCTGTCATTTAACCATGAGTTGAATTTCTCATTTTCAGAATCTCACCTTCCTCTTTCTGGGGATGTATATTCCTCCCAGTGGAGTACTATCCCTAACTGTGACTTAAGAAGGGACACCTAAGAGGTAGAGAATAAAAAAATGTCTGAAAATGTCCTTAAGGATTTTATTCTCATAGTTGATCCATTGTTTAGAATTTGATTTTATTTATAAATTTAAATCTACACCTTGGAAGTCAGCTTTCTTGTTTCTGTTAATTCTTGCCTCTTGGAATTCTGACCTACAGAGTCCCCTGCCACCTTTAATAGGGATGGCTTCTGTTGCCAATGCAATAGTCCAGAGACAATGACTGTGGAGGACAGGTGGCCCTGTCTTGATCGCCAGTTCTGAGGGAAGCCTGCTGACATATCACAAGGGCATGCAAGCAGCCTTTTTAGAGGAGATTTCATGGCGAGAACCTGCGGCATTTCACCAACAGTTAGCATCAGTTTTCCAGCTTTGTGAGTGAAAAATCTTAGAAGTGTGTCCTTTGGATCCAACTGTATTGTGGGACAGTGGTCTGTACCCTGTCACTTGTATTTTAAATAAACACTGATTGGCCAGTAGCCAGGCAGGAAGTATAGGTGAGGCAACCAGGCAGGAAGTAGAGGCGGGGCAATGAGAATTCTGGGAAGAGGGAAGTTTCAGTCTGCAGTCGTCACCCAGACAGAGAGGATGCCAGGTACAGAGCAAGCAAGGTATGACTGCCTTGCCAAAAAAGGTACCAAGCCATATGGCTAACACAGACAAATATTATGGGCTAATATAAGTTATAAGAGTTAATAAGAAGCCTGAGATGCTAGGCCAATCAGTTTCTAATTAATTTAGACCTCTGTGTGATGTCTTTGGGACTTAACAACTGCGGGAACGGGGCAGAACAGAAACCTATGTCAACACAGCTGTGCCTCAGATGACAGGCTGGGTGATGCTCTGGTTATACTCAAATGAAAGATTCTGGGCCAAAGCTGCCAACCAGTCCACTTCCTAATGCCTGATCCACAAACACTGTGTGAGATATGCATGTTTCTTGCTGCTTTAAGCTGCTATTTGGGTTGATTGCTCTGCAGCAATAGAGACTAATACAAATACACACCACATCTGGTCTCCCATCCTTTACTGAATATTCATTCTCTCCCCCCATCCCTCCGTCTCCCTCCTCTCAGCTTGTAGGATCTTCTGTGCACACCCAAGGTTCTACCATTTCCCCCAATACTTCATCATAATATGCCCTGGGTGAGACTATTTTGTCTTTGTTATAAACCCTTCCAGTAGGAAAGGGAGAGCACTGGAAATATTGGTAAGCCTGGAGGGCTAAAGAATGCCCCAGATCTTCAGATGAATCCACCTGGAATAGGCAGGGAGGCTGGGTTGGTTGACTAAGTTAATTCCCACTGTTTTTTTTTTTTCTTTACCCGCAAGATAGTAGATCCCCATGTCCCTGGGCCGGGGGCAGAGCAGTCCTCTCAGCTAAGGCCTTTGGGGTGATCATCCATACTCCCCTCTTTGGTGTATCTGGCTAGTAGGGGTGTCTGTGATGGCTGTCAGGAAGAGTTATCTGCAGACAGGCTCTTAGACTGCCTGCTTTCTCCTGGGCTGGCCCCTCCTAATTCATTTTCCGCCTTTAATGTACTGTTGTGGAGCTTCCTCTCCCATTAGGGCCTGTAATGTGCACCGATTCCCTTCAGCTTGACTGCCCTTAATAGGCAGCGTAAATAGAATTTAGTGTGGCGTGCACTAACATCTCTATCCATTGTCCAGAGATTAAATACTTGCCACCAATGGTTCATGCATCATCAGCCTCAAGCCCAGCTTCATAGCTCCCAACCAAAGGAGGATATTAAATTAATTTGCAGGTTGCTTTAGCAAAACCTAACAACAACAAAAAAACCTCCATGGGAGAAGAAAGCGGGGGGGGGTCCTGATGCATTTGTTCTATCAATCAAGGATGTGGGGGAGTTGTTAGGGACCAGGACGAGCTCTTCCCACTGTGGGCTGGGTTGCCCTGTAGGACCACACTGCTCCACCACCTAATTTCATCCTTAGTTCCCTGCCCTTGGCTTATGCTCAGCACCTCTTCCTGCTTTGAGAGCTCTCCAGACTAAGGAATGAAGTGATGGATAGAGAATGGGGTGGGGAACGGTGGGGCCACTCCATCCTTCTTGGGGGCATAGCCAAAAGACAACAGTGAAATCCCCTAACATCCATTCAGAAGTCCCTGGAACCTCTCTTTGGGCTATTGGGATCATTTGGTATTCCTTCACGTTGGAATCCTGCCTGCCGGGATGTGGAAGTCTGAGCTTTGTAAACTGAGCAGCAAGACAGCAGAGTAAAGGTCAGTGAAGGCCTCCTTCTGTTCTGGGGTCTATTGGCTGGGGGAACTATTGGTTTTGGGTGTTTTATACTATGCCTTGGTCTGTTCCATTGGCTGCAGTGTTGTGGTAAGACAAACTTACAAACAGGCACAGATGACCCAGATACAAGGGTCTGGAAGCCCAAGTCGCAGCTGGGGACTGGGGTGGGCAGTGACCTCTGAGCTTAACCTTCAAGAATAAGGTTATCTGGTGAGAGGGAGGGAAAGGAGGAGGGTTTGGGGGTATCTTGTGCACAGCATTGTCAGGGAACTGGGGTGTTCAGAGAAGCTGGAGAACATGGCGAGTGTGAAGCAAGGTGAGAGCCAGGCTGGAAGGGGAGCTTTGTGTTGAGAGCAACAGGAAGCCAGGGAGGACTTTCCGTGGGAGATGTGCATGGTCAGGGCTGTGCTGTGTGGAGATCAGGGCTGTACTGTGTGGAGCTCATTCTGAGGCGATGTGAAGGTAGCTCCTAGGGGTGAAAGGCAGGAGGCAGGAACACACTGGGGAAGTCCTTGAATGAGTCTATGGGGATTGTGCTACCAGCAAGGACTAGAAAGAGTGAGTGAGTTCCAGTCCTGGCTAGCAAGCCTCTAAAAGAAAGACCCATCCCTCCTTCGAGTTCTGGCACACCGGGGAGCCATAAAGCAACACCCTCATGCTGAGGCCCGTGGGCACCCAGAAAGAAGAAACACATATTCCAAGGTCTAAGTTCCAGAAACCAAGCTCAGGGCCAAAGGGGGAGTGTAAGAGCGCTCTCACACACTGGACAGTTAGGAAGGAAGCTCCCTCCAGCCTGTGAATCCAAAGGGGTAGGTAAGAGCGCTCTCATGCACTGGACAGGTAGAAAGGAAGCTCCCTCCAGCCCGTGAATCCACTGAGGGTATGTTAGGGAGGGGATGATGGGCTCAGCACGTTTTCTTCCTCTAAGCAATTGCCGTGGTTGACACCAGTGAATCAGTCAAGCCACTTTCCCGTGAGAAGGAAGGAGGGGAACAAAACCACCAGAGGCATTTCCAGCCCACACTATGTGTGGATATCCATGAGGACACGCTGGGTCCACAAGGCTATTTAAAAAAACAAAAAACAAAAAACTAAAGGTCCTAGACCCTAACCATTCCTTGTAAAACTCCATGCCAATCAGGTCTCTTTTCTTCTTCTTTTTTTTCTTTTTCTTTCTTTATTTTTTTAGTTAATTAATTAATTTATTAAAGATTTCTGTCTCTTCCCCGCCACCACCTCCCATTCCCCCCTCCAATTAAGTCCCCCTCCCTCGTCAGCCCAAAGAGCAATCAGGGTTCCCTGCCCTGTGGGAAGTCCAAGGACCACCCACCTCCATCCAGGTCTAGTAAGGTGAGCATCCAAACTGCCTAGGCTCCCACAAAGCCAGTATGTGCAGTAGGATCAAAAACCCATTGCCATTGTTCTTGAGTTCTCAGTAGTCCTCATTGTCTGCTATGTTCAGCAAGTCCGGTTTTATCCCAGAAGCTAAATAAGAAGGAGAACCCAAAGAAAAACATATAGGCATCTTCCTGAATATTAACCTTCATCAGGCGATGAAAGGAGACAGAGACAGAGACCCACATTGGAGCACCAGACAGAAATCTCAAGGTCCAAATCAGGAGCAGAAGGAGAGAGAGCACGAGCAAGGAACTCAGGATCGCGAGGGGTGCACCCACATACTGAGACAATGGGGATGTTCTATCGGGAACTCACCAAGGCCAGCTGGCCTGGGTCTGAAAAAGCCTGGGATAAAATCAGGTCTCTTTTCTTCCTGGGTTTGAACAGACAGAGTCTTTCCTTATTCTCAGATCTTAGCAGATGTTTTGGTTGGTTCACAGCAGAGGCTTTGAAGGCAAGATGTGAGAAAGGAAAGGAGGAGAGGCCTCAGCAATGGTCTAAGACTGCACTATGGGCTGCAGCTCCTGCCTGATGCATTCCACCAGTGACCTCTGCTCCTGCCGGCTTATTAATACCTTTTAACATGATCATTTGAATTAATTGAAAACAGGAATAATGCTAATACGCTTTTATATTTCACTCCTTTTTTATTTAAAAAAGATGCTAAAAGCATTTATCGAGTAGTTCCTGGTGGAAAGAAATGAAAAGGTCTCCCCTCTGGCCTCAGGGATGGTGTTGTCTCATGCCAACACCCCACACAGGACTTCTCATGGTTCATTAGAGTGATTTAAGGTGCCCAGGTGACCCATTACAAAGCCATCAGTGGGAGGTGCCCAGCAGAAGCCCTGAAGATGGAGGATGGTGGGCACCATGAGGGTATTTCGGCTGGTGGTCCTTCACAGGTCCTTCTGTGCCCCGCTGTGACTGCAGTGTATCACCAAGGAAATGAATGGACTCTCAATTCTTCATTCTTTCTACTTGGAATTAACAGTCATAGGAAACCAGGCCTCACGAGCCTCTTCCAGAGCCAGTCCTACCTCTTGATCAAAGAGGACAGGTGGGCAGTTTGCTTCTCCATCTTTCTGACTCCTACCCTGGTCCTTTCCTTTGGTTAATAGGCGGTATTAGCTGATGACCAGAGAGTGGAAGGAGAGAGAGGCTGGAGCCTTTCTTTAGTCTTCCCCTGCTTAGCTCTGTGCCAGCACAAGTAGGCATTGTTCCTGTAGATACTGGTACCCTTCTGGCTAGTCCTTCCCCATCCCTCCATTAATCCCTAAACATGGTCATTACCTCCTCCTGGAACTAGTTTTGGGGTGCTTTCCATACTGGTGTTTGTTTTCTTGACTCTGTCTGCCTCTGTGGGCAATTTCTCTGTTGAAGATTCGCTCAGACAAGTCCTCATCTTTCTGGTCTACCTCATGTCTACAGACCCAGCCAGGGATGATCCTGTCCTATCCAGGCAACTCCGAGCCACTTCAGAAACTTTTACTATCACATACAGCTTCATTTAATCAATGGGCCTGATCTAGCCTGATCTCCAAGGAACACACCAGGGACCAGGAGCCGCTTCCAAAATTGCACCTCCTTTCAGAGGCCATATGCTTGAGCGAATAAGTTTTCTGCAGAGCTCTACAGGTCGCCAGCCACGGCACTGTCAGAAAAATGCAGGGCTCCCGAGGTCCTCTGAGAGTCCTGAGATTCTGCGGCTCTTTAGGGACGAAGGCTGTGTTTCACAGCCTCGGCACTGTAGAATATTCGGCAGTTTTGCTGGCCTCTACTCACCAGGAGATTTCCAGTAGCACCCCATTCTAGTTACAACCATAAAGCACATCTCTTGACCTTGCCAAATACCTCCAGGAAGCAGAACCACTGGTTCAAAGTAATGAGCAAGGCTCGTGTGTCTCTGACCATAGATTTCCCGGGACTCCTACTGAACAGATCCTGGTTATCCATCCTTGATCTGAGCCTTGGGGCCCAGATCTGTGTCGTCCTTGACTTGTGAGACAGTAGAGTCCTGTCTCTAGTGCTGTAGTGATTGACATCTCGCATATTTAGTGTCAGATAAGGCTCGAATCTGACATCTGGAGTCGGAAACGGACAGCAGCATGAGAGAGGGACCAGGAAGAGACAGGAGCAGGGCTGATGTGTGCCGGGTCTCAAGGGAGTGTTGAGGAAAGGCACTGGGTCTTAGGTGACCAGGATGGATCTCCTGGTGTACCCTTGGGTGAATCATTAACCCTTTGTGTCTCAGTCTTCTCATTCTTACAGTGGGATGAGACACCCTTCTCACAGCGTTCTTAGATCAACCAGAATCCTGGTGGGAAATAAATAACACAATCAAAAGGGTTGCTGTGCAAAGGTCAGCAGAGGGGCTACTCATATGGCCAGGGCAGGATGAAAATAAACAGAAAGGGACTGAGGCACACCTGGGCTCCAAACATGAAGGGGCTGGGGTAGGACTGGAGAATGGGAGACTGCTTCCCATCAGAAAGACACATGAGAATTGGGGTTGTGGAGTCCCTTGTCCCTTACTTGGAGCTGTAGCCATGGAGTATCCCAGCATAGCTGGGACCACGACAGGAGGTCTCATCAGCAGGTGCTTTCTGCTCTCAGAACCCAGCAGCAGCTGGAGCCAGGGAGTCAAGAAACCATAGCTTCCTGCCTGGCAGGTGACAGAAAAGGTCAGAGAAACCATCTGGGTATGGGTGGAGTGGGCAAGTGACAGCCACTAGTACAGCTAGGGGAATAAATGAATGGACATTGGCCAAGTACATAGGACAGAGTTTGGGCATAATATTGATGAATGAGACCAGGCTAGCCTCTTTGGGGGAGGAGGACAGGGCATGCTAAATAAAACCTCTACAACGTTACTTGTTCTTTCAGGAGCTTGGAAGACCTGTGATGGGTGGCCTGTGATTTGGTTCCACCGGTGGGACTTGTGCCACGCTGGACTCACCTCACAGACCCATCTGGTGGAATGGGACTCACCTGGGACTTCTTGACCTGGCTGGGTGCTGCCATCAGTGTCACTCACGGCTCTGCATCCCCTAGTCTTACATCTCATGACCCTGACAGTTGACCAGAGGCAAAGGTCCTTAAATCCCTGTGGGTGGAAGGTTGGTCCAGCCCCTGCACTGTCCTTAGAGTTCTATTGGTGTTGAAGCGTCCACATGCAGAGAAGGAAGTCTTCCTGTGCTTTCCTGAGCCCCTTGGGGGGTAAGTGGAGTGTGACTTCTAACTCACTGGGACAGGTGCTTCCAGCTGCCTTTTGGGGGATCCACAAGGGGGTCCAGGGCCAGAGGGCTTACCCTGACTGCACTGAGTATTGTTAGAGGCCATTCTGATTGGTTCTGACCAAGGCTCTAGGTAAGCAGCGGGATTGTTGAGCTCTGGGCTGAGGAACTGAGCCTCTAGGACCAATACGGGGGAGGGTGGGCTGTAGAGTCCTCTCCCTGTCCTACCCATGACTGGTGTCCATAAAACCTAAGAAGCCCAGGACCCTCTCCTAGTCCCAGCATGTCCTGAGGTTGGGCTATTTATTTTCAGTTCAAACTTAGTAGATCTTATTCATATACATGCATGTGTGTGTACGTTTTTCTTCTTCTCTCTCCTCCGCTTTTAATGCTAATCCTAATTCCAGTCTGGAATCCCGTCCCCAGCACCTGACCCACATCCTCCTCCATGGCTCCCGAAGCAGTGGTTTTTGTATGATTCTCATTTGTCTATGCTTCCCTCACAAGAAGTCTTGAGGCTCCGGACTCAGATAGCTCTGGTCAGAGACTGTTTCAGATCTGGGGAGGGTGGGCTGAGTCCTGGCTTCTACTGGCTTTTATTAGGGTTACGGGCAGAGAGGTGTGAGAAATGGGGCCAGACTACAGCTGTGACAGTACAGGTCACCTTCTGTACTGTAGTGTCACTGGTAGGACCATGGTCTGAACTGAGCATGTGCAAACCCTGTGCATAGCACCTGTCTTATCCCACCTTATCTCCCAAAGGCCTGCGGGACTGGTGCTGAAAGTATCTTTTTGTATATGAGGGAAGCCGGACAGTGGTGGTGCATGCCTTTAATCCCAGTACTTGGGAGGCAGAGGCAGGAGGAGCTATACTCATGAGCCTGGTTTACAGAGAAAATTCTAGGACAGCCGAGGCTACACAGAGAAACCCCGTTTCAAAAAACCCAAAACCAAAACGAAACCAAACCAACTAATCAACCAACCAAACAAAAAATATGAGGAAACCAGGGCACAGAGAGATCAAAGCTGGCCATTGTCACATAGCTACAGTGGAGAAGACCTGGGATCTAGACTCCAGTCTGTCTGACTTCAGGACTGAGCTTTGCAATGTTGGGTCTTCCCTTCAGGGTCCTGACTTCTCACGTCTGGAGGGGAGTGATGGTGGTGGCGGCATCAGACCTGCATGGAGGTGCTGCAGCTCAGGAAGGAGGCTGGATTGGGGATGTTTTCCACACATCCCTCCCCCACGCCCACCCCGTGCAGCTGTGGAATGAGCCACATCTGTTACCACCACATGTTGCTCAGTGCTACGCAGATGTAAAGTCTCAATTTTTCTAATTAGCAGCAACACGAAGTCTATCTTAATTTTCTCTTCCCCTCCCTCTAATAAACGTGATATTAACAAGGTTACACGTCTGCGTTTGTTGCTGGCTGTAATTGAATCAGGTTGCAGATTTGATTAGTGGGGGTGGGGAGCTGGGGTCTGGTCAGGCTGAGGGGCTGAGAGGAGGGAGGAGCTGGGTCCCTGCCATGGGTAGGTCTTGGAATGGAGAAGAGTGGGGGAAAATGAGAGAGGGGGAGAGGAGGTCAAGAAGAGCACCTTCAAAGAACTGAGCTTGTCCCCTGCTGAGACCTTCCTGCGATGGTACTTGGGGAAGTCCCCTCATCCTACCTCCTCTCCCAGGACTCATGGAGGGCCTGGACTGAGGAGCCTAGCTACCCACTACCCTTCCCAGCATGCGTTGATCTGCTGAGTCATAGGTTACAGGCTTGAGTTTTGACTCTTGATGATCAAGGATTGGCCAACTTCTTCCCTGGGCCCCAATTTATTAAAAGTCTATTAATTATTAGACTTTTATTAAAACTCTCCATCTGTTAAAACTGACTTTTAAATTCTACCGGAAGTCTAGGACTCTTCAGAGTAACCCTTGTTCTTGTTCACTTGGACTGGGAAACGTTAAATGAATGAGTAACAAGGCAGGTGTTAGTTAACGAAGTCTCAGTGTTTGAGGTCAATTGAGATGGTCCCGAGGAGCCCACTGTACCGCTCAGGGTGGGGCTTATAAACTGGTGTCCTTGCTTCCGGAGGTCCAGTGGGACTCCACACCCTCCAGTGCATGATTGATTCCTGGTTCAGTTAGGGTGTCACTGTTCATTCCTCCACTTCTGCTGGCTCTCTGATAGGTGAGCCCAAAGCTCCAGACTGCTGGATCCTTCCCTGTGTCCTTCTACATCCCAGGGCCTGGCACACCAGGGCATTTCCACACCTTTGCACCTCTGCTCCTGGAGTCCCCACTGCCAAGAATGGCCTCCCACCGTCTCTACCTCTTCTTCTGGTAGATCTTAATTAACTCAAGCATTGTCACCTCCTGGAATGGTCGCTTGCAACTGAAGAATTGGCTCTTCTTGTGTGTGACTGCATTCTCTTTCCATACCTGTGCAATCACACGACTGTCTCCACCCACTGTTTGCATCAGGCCTCACCGGTTCCTAGTACCGGTTTGCTCATGTGTGTGCACCGGCAGTCATGTCCAGGTGTGTGCATGCACGAACGACAGCTGTCAGAAGTGCTGTGGTGTCTGCAGCCATGGTGGTGGTCCTGCATTCCTGCTGTGACAATTTCTCCCGCCGATGACTCCATCCCCAGGGCCTTGGGAGCACCGAGAAGCTTCTGTCAAGGGGCAGTGGCTTTTCCCCCCTTGCTTAAATGAGATATGAATAATTGATTCAGCTCCTGAATAATTAATCAGTTATTCAATAAGGAAAGTAATTGTTTGGCGCATCCCCCATAGATGGACTGGCTCAGCCACCACCCCAAGCAGGCTAGATGGCTCGTGAGGGTTATGGGCCCAAAGAACTCAGTGCCAGCTGGGGGAGGTCACCTTGTCTGACACTTTTGCCACACCAATTCCGCTCACTGTCCCTGAGGAAGACAATATTTGTGTCCATAGCCCAACAAGACTTTGGATCTGATAGTAATATTATCAATTACCCATATGTCTGGCTTTCCCCTGGCTCTCCCAGCTCTGATCTGGCCCCCTTCTGTGATAAGTGGCACTCCCTGGGCACTATCCTTGCCAAGGTATGCTCTGCCACCAGTGTCCTCTTCTCATCATCAATTTCCCCTCCTTACCCACGGGAGAGGCCTGGTGCTGCTGCCCACTTTCTGTCCTGAAGAGCTGGGCTCTATAGAGGAACTATGGGGGCACTAGCTGAGTGCCTCTCTGTGCTGTGTCTGTGAAAGTATCGTCTCGAGGGTCCCTCATGGACCATCTTCTTGCAGGTTCTTGGGATGACTTACCTACAACTTGCAGAGCCTGTGGCTTAGGAGAGGCTGGAGAACCCTCTTTCTCACAGCTGAGAAAGGAAATTATGAGTTTCCAGACAGAGACAGAAGTCACATAACAGGTAGAGTGCTGCCGGGGAGTGAATGGGATGCAAGACAGTAGAGAAAAATGAGTCTTCTGGGCATGTGTGTCTGAGTGTGTACACACACTTACGTAGGTATGCATGCACATGTCACCATGCATACGTGCACATTCTTGTTCAGGCACACATGTGTACATATGCACGCACAACTGAATGTTCATACATATGCATATGACATACATGTTTGGGTACATGTGTATACTTTCCCACATATGTAAGTATATAGGCACATTGGTGGTTGTCTCAGTCCCTTCCTGGTGCCGTAACAAAACACCTTAGGCTGGGTAACCTATAAACAATGTGTTTCTCCCAGTTATGTTTTTAAAACCGAGGAGTCCAGTATCAAGGTGCTGGCAGAGGCAGACTCAGTGTCTCAGAGACCCTGTGGTTTTGACATTCTCACATGGCAGAGGAGGTAGAAGGTCCAGTGGCTCTCTGAAGCGTCTGTCCTATGGAGACTAACTCTGTGTGTGATGGCAGAGCCTGTAATACCAAGTGCAGCCTCCCAAAGTGCTTCCTCTCACTGCCCATCACTTATGAAGAAGTGTCATCATGTGAGCATTGAGTACCACCCATAGAAGATTTGTACACTCGTGGGCACACCCAGCTGAGGTCAGGGTGGTAAAGGTCACTGGCATCCCTTGTAAGTCTCCTTGGGAATCCCCCTAAAAGCACCTGGCTTTTGACTGTGCAGCCAGCCTGACTGGGCACACATCCTGAATTGCTGGATCAGAAGCCTCTTGACACTAGGCACGGGACTTAAAATGGGGACAGCTGGTGGTCAGGTTAGGCAGTGGATCATTGCTGGAGTCCAGAATAGACCTTTCCAAGTCTGGGTCTAGTAACCCTGTATTTATTTATCTGGTGAGTATCCTTTGAGCCAGGAGCAACTCATCACTTCAGGGACATAGCAGTGAAGAAGAGAGAGGAAAATCCTCATCCCGTTTTAGGGTTGAAGCCAGATGAAGGGGATCAGTCAGCATGGATATACTGGATAGTGATAATGACTAAAGAGAGACATGAAGGCAGGGACAGGACTGAGGCAGTAGGGGTAAGGGTGGGAGTTTGGACAGGGGTTCTAGAAATGCTAAGTGTTTGCTCAAACCCCATGGAATTTAAATAGAGTCGGTTCCAAAATGAGATGAACTAAAACACCGCACAGACTGTGAGTTTACTGGAGACTCTAAGGAGGGCAATGGCACCACCTCTGGGCATGAAGGGATACACTCTGGGCTATGGTCATACCAGGGAGCTAATTTGGACCCCATGCTGCAGGTGACTTCTATCCTGGGGACATTCAGGGATCCACTGAGTTATAACAGAAAGCTCCAAGGTACGCCCTTCCACCTATCACCTCACTCCTTTGACCGAAAGTCTTAAATGTTTTCTTTATTAATATTTTCATTAAAACATTTGGAAATAAAGAGCATCGCAAAGAGAAATTAAGCCAGGTGAGTGTCTCTTTTAAGGAAAATGTGTATCATGCTGCTTTATCTATATGGCCATGGAACGTTACGGCAGCAAGGGGTGCAATGTTGTATACAGTAGGCATTTGTCCTCCTAGCTTGTTGTCAAGAATGTCCTAGGGTAAATTAAAACCCAACCTTCAGGAACTCCTGTCCAAGCAGGGCAGGAATCTCGGCGAAATATCCCCAAACCCGCTCCCCTGAGCTCATCCTGGAGTAAAGACCCTTCTCAGCACCGCCTTGGCTTAAAAGTCTCAGGGGAGAGTAGCTGCCTCCCGCCTGGGTGATGGAAGCTGGTTCCCCAGAATGGTGGTTCTCTGAGGCATTTAGTTCTTCAGTGGAGGAGCCAGGCAGGCGATAGGCAGGCCTGACAGTGCTGAGGTGGCCCTTGTGAGATGCTGCCAGTATCTTAACCCAGATGCTCATGGGGTGTCTAGTCCACCTGTAGCTTCAGACAACTCCCGTTGTCTCTTAAGCCTCAGGTCCCCTTTCATGACCAACAGCTCTGTCTGCTCCCCCAAGAATAATGCCCAGGGCAAGCCTCCCTCTGTCCTTTTTAAGAGTGGCTGTGAGTCATTGACTGGCTTGCCCCTACCTGCTCACTGTAGTAACTTACTGAGAAACATGCCCTTGGCAGCTGCCTTTCCCCTCTAGCTTTTGCTTTGGGATTTCACTTCCCAGTTAAAAGACTTCTTTTCAAACTCCCATCTTAGATATTCAATTTGAGAGGCCAAGGTAGGACATACCTCGTCTGCTTCCTATCTAAGGTGACAAGAAAGCGTCTTGAATGTGTTTCTTTTCTTGACTTCAGCACCTTGGGTTATTTCTAGAGTCCGAGCAGCAAAAGTTCTGCTTCTGACCCCAAGAACAATCTCAATGCTAGGGAAGGTAGAATGAATATATATATATATATATATATATATATATATATATATATATATATATATTTAATCTAAGCTTTTTATTCCCACCAGTGGAACACAACTTGTTTGTTAGATCTTTAGCTTCACTTGGAAAAAAATAAAACAAAACAAACAAGAAGCCATCAGACAGACAGCCATTATAGCTAAGACAGAATCTACATCCCCTGATACCCTTATTAGACTTCTCTCATCCAAATGGCAGGAGAAATAGCTCTCAGGAGCCCAAGTCCCTTCTCAACCCTCTAGAAGACTGACTCGTGGCCAGCTGCTTGACAGCCCCTTCTGAGTCTGGCTGGAATCTTCTGGAAAGATTTTCAGAGCTCACTTGTATGGTTGGCTGCTCTTCCACTGCCTGCCTTGACCCTCTCACCTCTTGTTGAGATGGCTGGATAGATCACAAAGTCTCCAATGCTTCATAAATCTAAATAGACCCAACCACATAAATCATGATGTGAACCACAGCTCTGAGGCTTGCATAGTGTACAGCTTGCGCAGCTGGATACGGCAGTCCCGCCCTTGAAAACAACCGACCCTTCCCATGGCTTCTAAGCTCCCAGATCTACTCTCTCCTGAATTCTTGCTGTGCTGTGAGAGTTTGACAGCAGCCTGCCTTCTGGAGTCAGTCTTCCCACCAGCATTTTCTGTCAGCAGGTGCTGGTGAGTGAGTAGGTGTGCCATCCAGAATGTATGTTTGATGCATAGGTCCGAAGCTCAGGGGACACTTCCTTTGGGAGGCATCTCATTGGCTAGTGGGCTAACCTCTAGCCTTCTCTGTGAGATGGTGATTCCTGGAGGCCTCTCAAACTCTGTTTGCTCTTTATGCAAACTTGCTGCCTGCCTTTTTCAAATGCGATGGAGGACTTTGGGAAGTTTTTAAGGGAACCTGGCTGCTAGACACTTTTGGAAGTGGAAGATGCAGGAAAAGGAGGATTGTAGCATCTGAAAGAGAAAATGCCACCCAGGGCCCAAGCTCTGGGTTATTTATGCATGCTCCAAAAATGGCCTCGCACACCGAGGAGCAATGCAATGATTTGTCAATGAAGGCGGCTCTCGTGCTCTGCCCCCCGCCCCTGCCTCTGATAACATTTACAGTAAATCTATTGCACTGACCATTAAATCCGAGGCCGCCTCGAGCGATCGCTTCAATGGGGTGCTGACAGGCTGAGAGTTAATAATGATGCGGACGCTAACCTGTTTATTGATTTGCTTTTTGTGCCCTTCATCCTTGCTCCTTCCTTCTCCCTCACGGAGGAGAAATCTTGGAATCAGTAATCAGGTGACAGTTGCACCCCCCCTTCTCTTCCCAGCCATGTCATCCCGCTTAAACTCTCAGAGATAAATCGCCTCTACCTCCCCAGTCCCTGCCAGCCACTCACTCTCCAGTTACTCAGCACGAGATGCCGCATCTGTCACTGGAGCCAGCAGACAGAAAAAAACATTAACACAGACATGAAAAGCTTTTAACTTTGACAAGAGGAACACAGCAAAGTTTTATATTTAGCCCCTCCAGCAAAGGCCACGGTCAATCCATTAGAGCGGCTTGTCAGGCTCAGGGAGAGAGGTGGGAGAGGGCTGGGACCCTGGGGCTGGAAGGTGGGGGTTCCACCAGCTCTGGTTGGAGGAGTATGGAGGTGGGTGCAGAACGTTACTGTCCCCTCTTCCTTAGCTGAGGGCCTGGGTGATAGCTGGATGGCTAAGTCTTAGGGCTGAGGGAAAGATCTGAGGTGGGCCCTCTGAGTTAAACTGGAGCACTAAGCCGGCTCACCACATGTTAAGGATCTAAGCTGTGGTGCTAACACATCATATCATGTGTGGTGATAACACGTCATGTCACATGTGGTGAAATGATGGAGCATAAAGCTGACCTACGCTGTGGCCATCGCATCACTGATGTCTGCAAGTAACAGGAGCTCTTTTTGATAGAGGCTTCCAAAATTAACAAAGTGAGGTAGCAAAGTTTAAAAGAAAAAAGTTCTCTGGCTGAGAGTGGTGTTTGAATTTTCTTCCTCTTTTTCCATTTCTTTTTTTTCTGTCCCCTTCTCTCTCCTCACCTGTCTCTCTCTCTCACACACAGCGTGCCTCCTCCTCACCTTCTCAGAGTTCTTGCTGGCTCTTGTCCCTTCTTTCCTTGCCCCAAATCTCTGTTTTTGTTTCTTCTTCTCGAAGAAAAGAGTTCAAGCTGAGGTGGAGGCACAGACCTGTAATGTCAGCTCCTTGGGAGGATGAGGCAGTAGGATTGAAAGTCTGGGCTACCCAGGGAGCTCAAGGCCACCTAGGGCAACACAGTAGATGCAGACACATATAACTACATATAACACATATAACTACACAAACATGTGTACACATACACAGAAACACAAACATGCACAGACATACACACAGACATGTGCATATACAAACACACACAAAGAAATAAATATACAAACATAGACCTATGCACAGACACACAGATGCACACAGACATGCATAGGCATACACATACACAGACATACAAACATACACAAAGTGGTAAACACTAAAAGATACACACATACACAAACACACAGAGACACATACAATCACACTCAAAGAGATAAGCACAAAAAGATACACAGACACATACAAACACACACACACACAGAGGTGACTCTGGAGGAAAAGAAGCTAAGTGTGTTTTGGTATTTTCAGTTGCCCACTGCCATGCTTAACTTAGTCTACACTTGGCACAGATGTAATTCTCCTGAACAGGCAGGAGAGATAAAGAACACGCATGGATATAAGAATTCAGCTGCGCTAACTGATGCAGGACAGAGATGTGGGAGAGGTTTTGTGGGAGAATAAACTTGGATTTGCTTAAGAAGAGATAAAGGGTTCTCCAAGCAGTGGTCTGGGGGAGAGAGCAGGGTGGAGTTCAGGGTCAGATCCTCAACAGAGGTCAATGTGGGACATGGCCTTGGTGAGGCTGAGGATGAAAACAAGGCTCTTGGACGTGGGTGCTTGTGGGTGGGTACCAAGGTATAGAGACACCTTTGAATGCTGCCTTGGGAGGGGCTCCTCCAAAGCAGCCATCGAAAAGAATATCTTACTTGAGAGGCGACCTCTGGGAAGTGCTGTCCAGGAGTTGTGAAGGTGCCAGCGTGGGGCTGGGGGTGCAGTAGACGTATGCATAGACACACAGATGCTCACAGATAAACACAGGTACCAGTAATGCCAGCCACAAGCTGCCAACCCACAAAACACGTGTTCTTGATGAGCTTTCCATGTGAATCCCTGCAATATTTTGCACAGTGTCTTAGTTCTCAGGAGCTTTTTGGGTAAACCCGTGGCAGAGTGAGAGATTACATATGGCTGTCTTCTTCTCCTCTGAGGACTAGGCTGTACTGATCTCTGTACCACAGTACACATCTACAGGGTATGGCTGTGACAGGTGGCAGGTGTGGGAAATGCTGCACACTAAGCCATTGTTAGCATTATTTTTGCATTTGCTTCGTTTCTCTGGTAGAGTTCACTGAGCAGGTGCTCATTGGCATTTCCTTTCAGAGCTGAGTGTGAGTCTGTGAACAAACTAGAGCCCCATGTAGGGTTTGCAAAGAGAGAAGAAATAAAAAGAACTAAATATCTAGGACTTTGGGGGATTTGTCAAGAGGGTTTGAGTTGACAGAATGCCAGCAGGTGATGTCTCAGCCCCAGGTCAGCAGAGAGGCCTTTTTTAATTTGTAGGGAAGGGGATTAGGGTGGCTCAGTGACTAGATTACAGGAGTGAGGAGGAACTGGTACAAAGGTAAGCTGAACACACACATGGCCTGTTTATGGAGTCTTGTCAACAGGAGCCAGAAGCCAAGCCTCAGCTACAGATGTAGTCCAAAGGGCAGGAGATCAGCTGTAGTTGATGCTGCCAAGTGCCTCCTTCTTCATTCTCTAATTTTTGTTTCTTCTCCTGTTTGCCTAGCAGGGCCTGGGAGGCTCTAGCTGGAGCTTAACGTGTGTGTGTGTGTGTGTGTGCATGTGTGCATGCGTATGTATGTGTGTGTATATGTGTGTGCATATGTGTGTGTGCATATGTGATGTGGGATTCCCCTCTGTATGCTGTGATTATCTTTGGTGAAAAAAAGAACTGCTTTGGGTCTGTAGCAGAGCTATAGGGGAACAGAACTAGGCGGGGGAAAACTAGACTGAATGCTGGGAGAAGGAAGGCAGAGAGAGGAGAAGCCATGGAGCCCCACTGGAGCTGGACAGAACTTTACCTGGTAAGCCACAGCCACATGGTGATACACAGATTAATAGAAATGGGTTAAATTAATATATAAGAGTTATCCAAATAAAAAGCTAGTGCTAATGGGCCAAGCAGTAATTTAAATAATACAGTTTCTGTGTGATTATTTTGGGTTTAAGAATTCCAGAACTAACTAGCAGCTTTACTCCAATAAATTTGCACCCAAAGTGGGACTCCCGAATGGGCTTTGCTTGCTGGTGGCACACTGTGGATCCTTTAAGAGAGGTTTTCCTGATTCAGTGGTAGCAGAAAAAAAAAACAGCGGTTTTTGAAATGCAGGCTTTCTTGGCCATGCTGCCAGCACGACCTCGAGCATTTGGATGGGGTTTGTGAGAAGTGTGCTGTGGCTTGCATGATGGCATTGTGGACCGACTGTGTGCCTGGAAGTAGGGCACTGTGTATGGCTTTCGGAAGTGGCAAGCAACTCTGTGCCATGTTGGAATGGGCAAGACAAGCAGGAAGTACTGTATATGCCCTAGCAATGCCACAGCTTAGATCTTAAGTGCTTAGCATTTTAAGAAACACTTCTGTTCAGAAAATAATCACAGATATGTTGCTTTGGAAAGGAGGTTTTTCTTTTGTTTCCACAGAGGATGAGAACCTGTGCTTCTAGACTGATATGGTTTGATGGACCACAACCCTCTGGAAGGTCACCTTGAACATCCCTCAAAAAACTAATTTGCCCAACAAACAGCAGGAAGCAGTTTGGAGTAGAACTATGCCCATATTCCCAAATATTGTTTATAAATGTTTGTTTACATTTAAAGTGGGATATGCTATAAAGATTTGCATTGATATGGATCTAGGTTTATTGATACAAATTTAAGGTCAATTTTGTTACATGTATATTTCTGCTCTTGATTAAGGTATTGTGATTGTGCAACTCATTTAAAAATGTAATGTATAATTAAGAAATAAAGGTAAATAGTCTTACATAATAGTCAAGTTTGTAGTCATGTTTGTTAAGTTTTCTCATAATATAGAGATATATTTCAGATAGGTATTCTTCAAACCTTTCAAAGACTACAGAATATGGCATTTAAAATGTTTTAAGAATTTAGGACTTTTCATGACAACGAGACACATCTGCTCTGGCAACATCAATTACTTCAAGAGTAAGATGGGCATCAAAGAGGATCCTTATGGAGTTGGTTAGCCATTTGTGCAAGAAACTGCTCTTTCCTGGACTGCTTGATAAACTGGACATGTAGGACCCACAGAAAAATGACTGCTGAACTTGCCAAAAGGTGAGATAGTCCTTCGGGGGTTCTTGCTTCATAAAAGAGTCTGCTAGACATTCTGCAGGACACAGAAGAAAGTGACTGACAAACTGCAAATAAAGGTGAAACTGTCTTTGAAATTTCCTGCTTTATGGAAAAGTCTCCTGGATACCATGGGCCTGTAGACTGAAGATGGATGCCCCAATGGTACAGAAGAAACTTTGGGTAATTGTCCAGGCAGCGAGATGTCTCTGTCAATTCTAGAGTTACAATGTACTTCTTGTTTACTTAGGTAATATTATATCCTTCTGGAGTCTTTGATGGAGTTGAAGAATTGATATTTACAGCTTTCCTTAGTTATGATAAAAGACAAAGTAGATACCTGTTTTGTTATATGTAATTTTTCTATGTTAATGTTAAAAACCTTTCTTTTTATTTAAACAGAAAAGGGGAGGTGATGTGGGATTCCCCTCTGTATGCTATGAATATCATTAGCTAATAAAGGACCTGGCTTGGCCTATAGCAAAGTAGAAAGAAGGGTGGGGTTAGAGAGAAGCCATGTAGCCCCACCAGAGACAGATGTCAAAACTTTACCCGGTAAGTCAAAGCCATGTGGAGATACACAGATTAATAGAAATGGGTTAAATTAATATGTAAGAATTAGCCAATAAGAAGCTAGAGGTAATGGGCCAAGCAATGTTTTAATTAATACAGTTTCCATGCGATTATTTCAGGGCTAAGCAGCCAAGAACCAACTAGCAGCCTTATTCCAGTGTGTGTGTGTGTGTGTGTGTGTGTGTGTGTGTGTGTGTGAATGCATGTGGAGGCCAGAGGGCAACCTCAGGTGTCATTCCTCAGGTGCCATCCACTATATTCTTTTGAGGTGGGGTTTCTCATTGACCTGGAACTTGCCATATAGGTTACACTGCCTAGCCAGTGAGCCCCAAGGGGGATATCTGTCTCTGCTCCTTCAGTGCTGGGATTATTAGCATGCACCAACATATCCTTTGTTTTTTAAATATTATTTTTGGATATCAAACTCAGGTCTTCATACATGCAAGGCAAACACCTTATTTGCCAAGCATGACATTTAAACACAGACCTAAATACTCCCTGTCTGGAGATAGGCTCTCTCTCTCTCATCATAAAACAACTGCTTATTTTAAGCCCTGTGCAATCGTCCCGGTCATTCCATGAAAAGCCCCCCTTCTCTTTTCAGGGCCCAGCCAGATGTAGATATGGTCCTTTGGTCCCCAGAACACACCAACCCCAGATGTAGTTTACCTAGGGGGCCCAAACCTGGAAGGCACTATGGGAGCATTGAACGGCAAGGGTACTGGGTCTCAGACCTGGCTGGAAAAAGCTTCCCCAGAGCAGGTGAGAATTCCAACTCTGTGACTGTTGTGGGAAGGAGCTGTCTGGCCACTCTGGAGGCTGGGGTATCATTTCACCAGTGCCAGACGAGGTGAGTCCTTGGCTGCCCGACAGGGCATAATGGCTCTTGCTCCGTGTATGGTGATAAAGGCTGAGAGAAATCAAGCCGGGATAGATCTGTGTCTCCTGTAGCAGCCACAAATGCTGAATCTGCCATTTTTGAGAAAGTGAAATTCCAATCCCCTTTTCTCCTGGCTAGGCTATCAGGACATGCCGCGGGGTGTCAGCTGACCCCTCTGGATTCTTGTTAGAAATGGAATTCTTGTGTAGACCTCCATATATGCTGCCGGACCTTGGTCTAGATGCATCTGGACTTTGGAGAGAGAAAAACTAGGGAATCTTGTCTGTGGCCAGTCTTCATGGTGGCTGCTGTGGTCATTGAACCCACAGTGGGGATGATGGTAATACCATTAGGTAACATCATTAAGAGGTGGGACCTCTGGTTAGTGATTAGGACACCAGGACAGGGTTCTCTTGACTGTGATTAATATTCTTATAAAAGGGTTCTCAAAGTCAGTCCTTCCCTTCCAGCACTGGCAGACACAGCAAGAAGGTGCTATATTTAAGAAAGTGTGCTCTGCTGTCATTGGATGCTGGACTTACCAGACTTGTAGGTGCCTTGTTCATGGACTTCCCCTCTTCTGGGGAAATGTGAAAATTAAATTTCCGCTATTTATAAGCTACTAAATTTATGGTATTTTCTCATTGTAGCCTGACTGGACCTCCGCTGGGGTGAGTGTGGGAAGGGAGCCTACTTATACCCTACCCTCTAGGGAAAGGATGCCACTGTCACCCTCTGCCCTTCCACCTACTTCACAGAAGGAACAGTTTTGGCTGTAGAGGGTTGGGATGCTGAAAAGATGAGCCAGAGGGATGCAGGGTAGGGATGAGGGAGAAAAGAAGGGGCCATTTCTAGAAGTTCTGACTATCCCATAGTATAGATTCCTGTATACCAGAGTCTTGTAGGGCAGAGGGGTTGCTCAGCTATCTGGGGTCATCAACTACTGTCAGTTGGTAAGGACACCAGGTTCTCTGACTCTAGTATGGACATTATCCTAGAGCTTGCTGCTCTCATGTGGAACAAGCAGGATAATAATGTTTTGTTTTCTGGGTCTTTCCTAGTTGTGAACCTTCTTCCCTTCATGATTTGTGTTCCTAGAAAAACGGTCAAGTTTTCCCTCTGTCATCTCAGCTTTATAGACTTAGGGGGTATTGTTTAATCTCAGTGATTTTTTTTGTCTCCTCTCTTACCAACTGGTTTATAAAACTTTACACTTATTCTTATGGATGTGTACCTTTAACTTTAAACACTTTAATTATAACAACAGATGATAGACAAATGTATGGATAGATTGTGTGTACTTGTGGAGGTTAGTCTCTATGTATGCCCAGAAAGCCGCAGCCAGACAAGGAAGAAGAAATCAGAACACCATGGGCTCCTGCCTGACGGGCTAGGGAAAGAGAAAAGAAGCCTTCATTCCTGGAATCCCAAAATAGTCCTCTGTGTTGACCTCAAAGATTTTAAGACAAACCTCTCCTCCCCTGGGCTCTGGGCAGAGCAATTTTCTGGGGAAGTGAGGATGTAAAAGGTCTATTGTCAGTTCTGTTGTTAATGCTCCTCTCTCAATCCCCTCCTTCCTGTCTTAACCTCAGGAATGGAGTTGATCAAGTGATCTTTGGGTAGACACGCTTCCTGGCTCTCAGGGAGACAGGAGCTGCTGCCGCCTATGGAAGCCTGAAGCGTATCCATTCTTGTTGGAGCTCTAGAAAGGCAGATGTAGGGTGGCTCTGGCCAGATCAGAGATCTCCATGTGTCTCTGATGCATCCCTGTGCAATCATGGTGGTGGGGTCCTTACTGTTGTCCTTTCTAAAATGCCAGTGTTTCTGCTTTCCTAATATTTTGTCTAAAGAATATTTTGAGGACCAACTTGTAGTGGCATTCCATTTGTATTTTATTCAAGGATGACAACATTTTATTTTGCCAAGCTAGAGCCCAAAATGGGGAAAACCAGAAGCACCTGTCAGCTGCAGAATCATCTTAGAACCTCTAGAACATAGGGCATCATTCCGAAGGAGTCTGTCTTCAGGAAGGGTCCTTCACACACATGCAACAGGGTAAAGCATTTGGCTTATTTCACTAGAGAAAAATGAACCGTTGTCACTATTTGCAACATGTTTGGAAATCATGACATCATGGATAAGGTTCAGAGGCTAGGAGAGTCTTGTTTCAAACATCTTCAACCAGTGCATCTGTTGTGTGATTTTTATTTTATTTATTTTTTATTTTTTTTTATTTAAATTTATTTATTTATTAAGGATTTCTGCCTCGTCCCCACAACCGCTTCCCATTTCCCTCCCCCTCCCCCGATCAAGTCCCCCCCCCTCATCTGCTCGAAGAGCAATCAGGGTTCCCTGACCTGTGGGAAGCCCAAGGACTGCCCACCTCTATCCAGGTCTCGTAAGGTGAGCATTCAAACTGCCTAGGCTCCCACAAAGCCAGTACGTGCAGTAGGATCAAAAACCCACTGCAATTGTTCTTGAATTCTCAGTATTCCTCATTGTCCGCTATGTTCAGCTAGTCCGGATTTATCCCATGCATTTTCAGACCTAGGCCAGCTGGCCTTGGTGAGATCCCAATAGAACATCCCCATTGTCTTAGTGTGTGGGTGCACCCCTCGTGGTCCTGAGTTCCTTGATCGTGCTCCGTCTCCTTCTGCTCCTGATTTGGACCTTGAGATTTCTGTCCGGTGCTCCCGTGTGGGTCTCTGTCTCTGTCTCCTTTCATCGCCTGATGAAGGTTAATAATTCTCTGATCTGAACAGAGAATTCTCAACAGAAGAACTTCAAATGGCCAAAAGACACTTAAGGTCATGCTCAACTTCCTTAGCGATCAGGGAAATGCAAATCAAGACAACTTTAAGATACCACCTTACACCTGTCAGAATGGCTAAAATAAAAAACACCAACGATAGCCTTTGCTGGAGAGGTTGTGGAGAAAGGGGTACACTCACCCATTGCTGGTGGGAATGCAAACTTGTGCAACCACTCTGGAAAGCAGTGTTTCGGTTTCTCAGGAAATTCGGGATCAACCTACCCCTGGATCCAGCAATACCACTCTTGGGAATATACCCTAGAGAGGCCCTATCATACAACAAAAGTATATGCTCAACTATGTTCATGGCAGCATTGTTTGTAATAGCCAGAACCTGGAAACAACCTAGATGCCCTTCAACGGAAGAATGGATGAAGAAAGTATGGAATATATACATATTAGAGTATTACTCAGCAGTAAAAAACAAGGACTTCTTGAATTTTGCATACAAATGGATGGAAATAGAAAACACTATCCTGAGTGAGGTAAGCCAGACCCAAAAAGAGGAACATGGGATGTACTCACTCATATTTGGTTTCTAGCCATAAATAAAGGACATTGAGCCTATAATTCATGTTCCTAGAGAAGCTAAATAAGGTGAATCCAAAGACAAACACATAGGCATCCTCAGGAATGTTGTGTGATTTTTAGAAGCCAAGCAGCCTCTTAGAGCCTTAAACGTCCCATCTGCAAAGTGGAGAAGGTACAATGGTGTGACCGTTGTAAGAACAGGACAGGTTTGCTCTTGTGAAGTGCCTGGGGTGGCCCTACACATATGATAATTGCAGAATCCATGTAAACACAGTAGATTTTTTTTGTTGTTAAGTTTATTGTAAAAATATGTGAGGATACAAAAAACTGAAGGCACTGCAGATATCTCCTCTACAATCTGGCTTTCTTTAAACGTTTTAAGATTTTACAACTTTTGTGACACCCTTTGGATGTCTGGAAGGATAAGGAATGTGCGGAAATGGAATCAGCTTCTTGGAGTGTACGCTACTTTATGGAGGGTCACTTTCAAGTGGGACTGCACCACTTAAATGTCCCCCTCCGGTTCTTAACCTAGGTCGAAGTTTCAGTTCCGCATTCTCTCCCAAGCTCCTCCCCTGTTGCTAGGTGGATGCCTTACAGATACTCCAGACCCCTGCCACCTTTCTCTCCAGGATTTCTTCTCTTTCTCCGGTAATATCCCAGCAAATGGCACCACCGTCCACTTATTTTCCCAAGGTAGGAATTATCTTTCTCTCTACATTCTACCTTTCCATCTTCCCTGTCTTTTATCCAGTCAGACACCAGGCTTGACCCACTGGCTTACAAACTCTGCTTGGAATCTGTGAGCCCTCCTTCACTGCGCCGAGCCTGCTTTTGATCCTTTCTGTTTCTCTGTGGATAGTTGTTTGGGCCTTCAGGTCAGCAACTGCTACCCCGGAGTCCGTCACACCCACTGTGAATTGTCTAAAGTACAAACCCAGAGATGTAGACGGTCCTGACTAAAACCTTGCCGGGCTTCTATGGTCACATGGAAGGGCTGTATCAATATAATATGCACTGTCTGGCTTCTGCACCCCCACTCCTCTGGTCTTACAGAACACATCGTCCCTATAGATTTCACAAGCCAGTGTCCTCTGACACTTCTTGTCTGTGTAGTGAACACGTTTTTAAAATAAATTAATTAATTTTTACAGGCCAATCCCAGTCCCCCCGTCTCTCCTCTCTCTCCCTCCCCACTCCCGCCTCCTTTCCCCTACCTCACCCCCCATCCTCTCCTCAGAGAGGGTGCCCCAGGGAGATGGCTCAGTTGGTAAAATGCTGGGGTAAGACTAGAAAGGATGTCCATCTGGGGACTTGGTGTCCATGATCGGGGTGAGGTGTGGACACACCTAAAAGTTAGCACCCATGAGAATCCCAGTTCTCTTCTGGTCTGTGTCCCAGAGACCTGAGAACTGCCACGTGTGTCTGACCCCCACAGCTAAGGTGACACAGGTCCCACAGCTCAGAATCGTTGGTCATTCTGTGTACAGCTGAGTGAGGGCTAGGACTGGAGAAGATGCCAAAGGTTACCAGGAATGCAGGGACAGAGATCACAGATTTTCTGAAGCTTAGCAGAAAACCAGCTGTTGTCTTCTCCAGTACAGAACCCTGTATTTTTAAGGGCATTATCTCACCTCTTCCCTAATTTGATCCTAAACAGGTTTTTTAATTATAAAAAATATTATGTATGTATAAGTAAATATTTATGCAAAATTATGCAAATGTGCTGTATATGATTAAGTATTGGAGAATATACATATTTATGCTTGATTACCTAGAGACTTATAATTACATTTCTTTTTCTACCACCGAGCCTTCAAGACTGACACAAAAATGACATTATCGGCATTTAAAACTTGTAAGGAAAATTTGTTTCTCTTTTTGGCCACCTATGTTCAGTTGGTGGAGACTGCCTATGATGCTGCACAGAGACATCCTAAGGCAACCTCTGGGCTCAGCCGTGTGAAAGCCACAGCTGAATGAATGGTGACGTCTGCCATTTGTTTGGAAAGGAGCAGTGGTGGTAATCTCTGGTGCGCTGACTGGATGTACTTCCATTTCCATTGCTTTCTCCACATAGTGATTCAAATAGATCAGTTGAAGTCTAGACTTCCTGTTAAAGACCTAGGAATGTGTCCTGGGTCCCTTGGCTTTCTCCTCACCTTCCTCAATGCCCTGGTGTTGTGCACATTAAAAGTCTTCCCTGGGACTTATAGTGCTCACTTGCCAGTTTCCATGGTATAAACCTACCATGATCCATTTCAAGAGACCAGTTATGTTCATCAAGGGACGTTGTACAGACACACAAAGCTGGCTCCCTCCAGCTCACCATGGTTTTATCTGCTTGAAAAGTGTGGGTCTGTCTAGTCTATAGTCAGTGTTCCTGCCATCTGCTCTAGGAACCCTCTCTACTCCTCATAGCTGGTGGGGTACAGGGTTTAGTCAGTGTTGACCACCGTGGTCTCCATGGTCATCCGCTCTCTGTTCTGCTCACACCCCTGGCCTGCACCTGTCTAGTTTCTTGCACAGAGCACCCATCAGCTCACGTTTATTGAATGAATAAACACACTAATCTAAGAGGAACTACATGGATTATTTAGATTCTAATTGGAATCTTCTCCCTTAACTGCCTTCTGACAGCGAAAATTTGCTTCAGACCTCTACACTATTTGTCGTTAGCCACCTAATGGGTGGGAGTAGTTTTTACCTCTTTATCCTTCTAAAATTATTATTATTGTTATTGTTGTTGTTGTTATTTGTGGTGATATTTTGTTTTTGTTTGTGACCTAACAAAGTTTGCCTGAAGATCAGAGTGTGGAGCTAAGCCATTAGCTAGCCATAGAGACCAGGCAGTGGTGGCACACACTTTTAATCTCAGCAGGCAGAGGCAGAGGGATCTCTGTGAGTTCAAGGCCACCCTGGGCTACAAGAGACTGATCTAGTCTAAAAGAGAAACAGAGCCAGGTGGTGGCGGCTCATACCTTTATCCCCAGTACTTGAGAATCACAGGCCTTTAATCCCAGCATTATGGAAGTGGAGACAGGAGTGATAGGGCTGGGCAGAGAGAGGAATATAAGGTGGGAGGAGCTCAAGGCATTCAGTCTGAGGACTCATAGAGACAGGACACCCCATTCAGTCTGAGGATTTTGTAGAGGCACGAACTAAAGACTGTCTGCTCTGCTTCTCTGAATCTTTCAGCTTTCAGCCCCTAATATCTGACTCTAGGTTTTTATTATTAAGACCAATCAGATTTAGTGCAACAATTTTTAAAATTATTATTATTTAACATCCTGACCACAGTTTCCCCTCCCTCCTCTCCTCCCAGCCACTCCCCCTACTTCCCCTCTGCCCCCATCTACTCCTCCACTTCTCTTCAGATCTCACATAGTTCTCAACAAACATGACATATCAATTTGCAGTAAGACTAGTCAGCTCCACTCGTATTAGGTCTGGACAAGGCAACCCAGCAGGAGGAAAAGAATTCTAAAAGCAAACCAAAGAAGCAGAGACAGCCCCTGCTCCCACTGTCAGGAGTCCCACAAGAGGACCAAGCTACACAAATGTTACATATATGCAGAGGTCAGTCCTGTGCAGGCTCCCTGGTTGTTGGTTCAGTCTCTGTGGGCCCCTTTATCTTTTTCTTAAGAGGCAGCTTTCCTCCTCTTTTCAATAAGATATTCAAGAATGTGAATGGATATCCAAGTTATAAAAGACAACGTTTATAAACACTAAGTTTAAAATCTTAGAAAGCCGGGCGATGGTGGTGCACGCCTTTAATCCCAGCACTCAGGAGGCAGAGGCAGGCGGATCTCTGTGAGTTCGAGACCAGCCTGGTCTACAGAGCTAGTTCCAGGACAGGCTCCAAAGCCATAGAGAAACCCTGTCTCGAAAAACAAAACAAAACAAAACCTTAGAAAGCCTCAAATTTAAAAATTAGACCTATTTTTTTCTGACTTCAGGCTACCCCACATTTAATAATTCACTTTCTTTCTTAACCTTTCAATCCATCTCTTTAGAGCCCACTCTTTCTCCTTTTTTAAAATCATTTATTTATTTATGTGCATTTGCATTTTGCCTAAATTTATGTTTGTGTGAGGATGTCAGATCTTGGAGTTACAGACAGTTGTGAACTGCCATGTGGGTGCTGCAAGTTGAACTCAGATCCTTTAGAAGAGCAGTCAGTGCTCTTAACCACTGAGCCATCTCTCCCTTTGACTCATCCCCTTTAGAGTCCACTGTTGCCAATGCCTCTATCGTAGCATTTGGGTTCCAACTATGAGCAAAAGTTTGGACTCGCAGTAGATGCAAGAGATAAGGGTTCAACAGAGCAATGCAATGTGCATAATTTTTTAAAATGACTTTAACTTGGGATTGGTAACTGGCTCAGTCAGTAAAGCTCACTACACAAACACGAGGACCCGAGTGTAGATGCTCAGCATCCCAGGGGATGCAGACATGGCAGTGTGTGCCTGTAGGCTCAGTGTTGGGGATGCAGAGGCAGGAGGATCCGGAGGACTTGCTGGCCAGTCAGCCTAGCTGATTTGGTAAGCTCTAGGTTGAGTGAGAAACCCTGTCTCAAAAAAGAAGGTGGCAAGAATGGAGGAAGGCAGTTAACACTAACCTCTGACTTCGACATTTCTGCACACATACACCTACACAGATATAGATAGTAAATAAGACACACACACACACACACACACACACACACACACTGTATGCTAACCAGCAATAGTCTTATTCTGATATGGGAGGATACTTTAACTCAATAATATGTTGCTCTGGTGGTGAAGTTTCTGGCCTGTGTAATGGAGGGAAGGAGGGACTCTGAAGAAACCGGCCTTGCCCCTGTCAAAAGTTATATTCTCTATGGTGTGATGATGTTCTCTGTATAGATTATTGTTCCTTTGCTCACATAGGCACGGGCGGCCCAATGATCGTTCCCTGAAGCACTGGATTCGGACAGACAGACGAAGAGGCAATTTCTGTAGGAGAAGTGTAGGTTTTTGAATCAGCAGGCTTGGCTTCAGATCTTAGACATTCATGTCTCTGACTTCACGGAAGGAGCAAACATTTTCTGAGCATCCACTCTGTGCCACACAGGGACTCACTGTGTTCAACTGCATTTTATACACGGGGAAACTGAGGCTCGGGGCCATTCTAATCACTCCCAGGCTGTGAGGCTATGGATAGATTCTTGCTGCCCTTCCTCTCATTTTGCAGTTGCTCAGTTGTGAGGTGTGGCTGAGGGAGGTTTCTTGCAAGGATTGAGGAGATTATGACAGCATCTAGCGGCTTACGTGTGTTTGTCACAGTTGGCTCTTTTTGTCTTTTCTCTGGCAGTGAGACTGGCTGCCCATTCAGCAAGGAATGCCTCGGTAGAAGGTCCCTGGGGAGAAGCGTGTCTTTGCTCTGGGCTCTGAAGTCCCTGGTGCCCACAACTTAATAGACTTACAATTGGTTAATTTTCTCTTGACATTGATCAGCAACGGGTCGCGTCTGGCACCGCTGGCCTGGCCCTTGGGGGGAGCCACGAGATGCCTGGCCTGGCCTCCCTAACCAGAAATTCAATAACTTTTTCATATAAATTGTCCGTAAGAGAAAACTTCTTGTTTTCAGCCATTGCCGCTGCTTCAGCAGTTTTCTGTACAAGATGAAAAACTTTTGCATTGAGCAAAATACAGATTTATGGTCAATAAAGTGAAGTTTAACAGTTTATAGGGGCCATACTTTCTTTCTTAAAAACCGATATTAAAAGCCATTTTTCCCAGTCTTTGTAAAAACGGCTCCTCTATCCGTCAGCATTCCATGTTTAAATGATGGGAGAATTAGGAAAACTCCTGCTCATCAGAGAGACGCAGACATCTGTCAACCACCTCCATCTGTCCCGGAGCTTGGACAGATTAGGAATACTACTTAAGACTGAATTTGGGCATGTTGGGAACTAGAAGTCTTTTGGAGTCAGATGTGGCCTGAGCCTTGGAAGGTGTTTAAGGAGTGAAGGGTGCCTTTTATGTCTAAGGTCTGTCTGGTAGAGCTTTCATTTACCCAGCATGCATTTGTGAGTGCACATAAGCCATTAGGTGCTGTATGTATGTGAAATAGTCTTGCTGAGTTGAACATAGTGGAGTTAACATAGTGTGGTGGTTTGAATGAGATGACCCCCACGGGCTCATAGGTTTGAGTCTTTGGTTGCCAGTTGGTAGATTGTTTTGAAGGATTAGGAGGTGTGGCCTTGTTGGAGGAGGTGTGTCACTAGAGGTGAGGAAGCTCTTTGCCTGCTACTTGTGGGTAAGCTCTCAGCTACTGCTCCAATGCTGTGCCAGCCTGCCTGCTGCTGCCATGCTCCTCACCATGATGTCATAGACATGCTCTGAAACTGTCAGCAAGTCTCCAATTAAATGCTTAAAAAAATAAGTTGCCTTGGTCATGATGTCTCTGCAGAGCAATAGAAAAGTAACTAAGCTACATGGAAGAGTGACAGTATCTTCCTTCTGTCCAAGTGTCTGTTGTGGGGCAGTGATTGACAGTGGAGTCAGGGCTGGGCTGTATCAGGACATCTAGGAAGGACATCTGTGTCATCTTAGAGAAGGTGATGCCTGATTTCAGCCCTGAAGACAAGGGAGAAGAGGCAATGGGACCAAAGGCCTTGGTTTCCTTTTGGACCATGTTGCTGGAGGGTAGCCTGGGCAAGCACTGCTTGGTCCAGCAGCAGCTCCCAAGCCTGCCATCAATTTTCAGCCTTGACTCTGTGTTTTCAGAGTCTGGGAAGTCTCTGTCAGTGTGAGACTGCAGCTTGGTGACATCCTGATGAAGAGAGTCCTTCCCTTTCCTGTTCTGCACTCTCATGCCCCTCTCAATGACGCAAGGCTCTCAGAGTGTGGTAGACACCAATGTGTTGATGGTACCTGGAAGAAACTTCAGTATTAGACAAAACAGTATGTCATTTTTTTTTATGGCTGTCCAGAGTTCCAGAAGTTCCACAATAAAAAAGTACTCTGAAGGAATGACGAGTCTCCTTTTGTCCTAAGAGAAAAAAAATCATTCTCTGGGTTCCAGTGTCAGCTCCACCTCATATTCTGGCAATCATATTCCTCCATGGTTCTGCCCCCTCCCTTTCAAACCTGTGCCCATACCACATAATACTGTCTGTCTGAACAAATGACAGTGGGTAGCTTTACTGTTGTGGCTCTCAGTGGGCAGTCCTTACTACAAGAACTCTGCAGCCTGTGGCCCCTCTAGGGACCTCTCACGTGTAGTCTGTCCAGGGCTGGCCAGAACGTACAGAAGCCCCATTGCCAACTACCCCTTAACAGAACAGAAATGGGAGGCTCAGAACTATTGTTCTTTAGGTCTGTTGACATTCTTAGCGGGGCATGGGCCTTGTTACGTGCTTTAAGGCTGAAATGTCTACTGCAAGCTAGTGCATTTGGCACTGATTTTGGGGGACTATGACAACAAATGTTGTTAATGCGACAAAGCCTAGAATCACCCGGGAGACACACCTCTGAGCCTGCCTGTGAGGGATTGTCTTGCTTATGTTAACTGGTGTGTGAAGACAGGCCATTCCCTGAGTGGAGTCCCGGACTGCACACACAGAGAAAGGTTGCTGAGCACTCGCAAGCTTGCATCTATGAGTTGTTCTCTGCTCCTTTACTTTGGGGGTGATGTCACTACCTGCCTCGAGCCCCTGCCTCTGTGGCTTCCCCGACAGTGCTGGACTGTAACTCTGAACTGTGAGCTGAAGTAAAGCTTTCTTCCTTAGATTGCTATTATTGGAGCAATTTGTTATGGTTGCAGGAAAAGAAACCAAGACGGGGAGACTGTGGAACTCTTGAGACATGGGGCCTAGGTGGTGGAGGGAGGTGACTTGAGGAAGACCTTCCTTCCAAGGTTCTGGACCCTGCCTGAGCTTATTACTTCCTAATCAAGCTATAATGTGAGGAGCAGCTACCACACACCCCTGCTTCCACAGTGGACTGTCCTATTGGCACCAGGAACCAAAATAAATGTCTTCTTTCTCAAGCTGTGTTAGTAGGGTGTTTTGTTACAGTGCTA
This sequence comes from Microtus oregoni, assembly GCF_018167655.1. Taxonomy (NCBI): domain Eukaryota; kingdom Metazoa; phylum Chordata; class Mammalia; order Rodentia; family Cricetidae; genus Microtus; species Microtus oregoni. Next base: position 9,437,569 of record NW_024543079.1, read on the forward strand.
GATAAGGTGACTAACATAGTCCCAATGCTTGAGCCCAGCAGGGGCCTGGGTGCAGGGGCCTTGGAAGGTACTCTTTAAGTGGGTGCCATGCATGCAGTCCATACTTAGGATGGTAGGTCTTCAGATCTGTCATCGTCATTTATGCCCCAGCAATGCTTAAGCATGCATGGGCAGCCTGGTACGGCAGTTCTCCAGTTGTTCCTATCCTGGGCAGTCCTAGATGCTCGTGTTATTGTCATACCCAGGGTTGCACAGCCTTCCTTTATACTGACTATCCAGCGGTTTTTTTTTTTTGGCCTTCCTCTTTGCCTTATCCCCTTCACTCCTTCAAGCAGTGCTATACTTTGGCCATGTTATGAGAATGAATGATGGTAGATATCCCTGCTTCAAATCCAGTGTGCAAAAATCCAGTGTATAGTCTGTATTACTAGTTCCATCCAGAATGGATACATTCTGAACTGCACAGAAGCTACGTGTGTGATGAACTGGAAGCACACAGAGAGATGGAGCTGGTGGTAGATGGGGAGAAGAGGAGGGAAAGACTAGAGGTGATGCTACCAACTTCACTCTGAAGACAGTGGGAGCAGGCATGGAAGAATTTCAGTATAGAATGGCTGTAACCACATTTCCATTTTAGGAGGATCCTCTGGTTGTGCAAATAAGGAGGTATCAGGAGGAGTGAGTATGTTTGGAGGCTTTTACTAGAAGGATTGCTTTCTGGAGGTCAGGACCTAATGGGCATGAAGAGGGGTAGGTTGATTCCAGACTTGGAAGGAAGCAGAACTCACAGGGCAAATTTGCCTGTGGTGGTGTGAGGATGACAGGAGTCAAAGGGGGTTCTGCTCTATACAGAGTGGGTGGATGCTGGACCACTCAGTGAGCACAAGGGGATGCTGGGGTTGAGACTGGAAGATGGTGAGGGAGGTTAGGAACATGTCAGTTTAGGAGTCCTGTGGATGCACATCCAGGTAGAGGGAATGAACTCATGGTCCAGAGTTGAGAGGATGGATGGGCTGGAGTGGAGTGCTAGGCTGGCCCAAGCCTGCCTCTGACTGTGGTGGACCTTTCCCCAGTTTCTGCCTCCCATCTTGATGATTGACACGGAGAGCATCCTTCTGGTGTGTGTACAGAGCCCTGCCCACACTTTGGGCATCCTGGCAGGTGAATTGTTAAATGGAGATCTGTTCAAGTGGATTCTCTCCAGTTCTGATCCTGTGTCCCAGGTCTTTGCTTGTGACCACCCAGCTTGGACATTTGGCAAAGGTCTAAGAAGGGTTAGGTTGTCTAGGGAGGAAGGGTAGGGACTGGGTTGAGCCTGCCTGTCTCAGTTTCAGAACTCAGGGGCTCACCTCTCCATTCAATGTTAATTCTCTTTGTCCTCCAATTTTTTTTTTCAGTTTTGGAGATAAAAATAAGGCCTTGCCCAAGCTAGCCAAACACTACCACTGAGCTACACTTCACTCCTGCCCCCAAGCTATTGAGAGACATTGGCAACCCTCTTAGGCTGTGTCCATAGTCGTCATTCAGGACAGAAGGACGAATTCTCCCAGCCACTGAGGAGGTAGACAGTGGATAGCACCCAACATCCAGCCTTCTCTAAAAATGTCCCTAGCTGAAGAGAGTCCTATTATCCTGTGCTATGCCACTTTCCTGGGCCATCCCACACCCATTGGCTGGTCAATAAAGAGCAAAAAGGCTGGACCTCCCTGCCTGTGTTTGGGGCGATTCTGAGGGGCCACTCCAGCTTCAGAGTTCCATGTGGGGCAACCTGGACTGCATTGACACAGATATAGCACCTTCTGTGTCTCCCTCTGCTCAGTCTTTCTGCCTTTCTTCCTCTTGTGAGTGTGGACCCCAAGACCAGCTTCCAATATGTGTCTTGAGTCAGAACCTCCATCCTGATGTCTGCCTCCCAGGAAGCAGCACACACTGCTTGGCTTTGACCCTGACTTGAAACTCCAGCTCCGATCAGATGTTATTGGCATGTGTGCACATGTGCACACGCACACAACTTTAGTCACTCACACCCTTGGCCACCTTCAGAAGGTGTTCTCTTTTCCACTACTTTTCTAACACCCACTTCTCCTTCACTGTGCCCCTTCTTTCATGACCATGATCTCCAATGACAATAAAAGGAATCCCTCACCTCCAAATGTTTCCCATCCTCAGAATCTGTCTCCCTTGGAAATGGGGGCAGAGTCAGAGGAGAAATCTTGGTACCCTCAGTGTGGTCTCCTTATTGTTTTGTCCCCAAGGCAGACAGGGCACGAAAGGCAGAAGGCATCTGAGGGCTGTGTCCTTGGAGTCCCCCAAGCAGGGCCTTGGGGGGCGGGTGAAGAATTCTGCAAGGATGTGGGATCTCAAGAGCCGGAGTCGCAGCTCACGTCCCCTCAGAACAATGAGGCTTGATGAACGGGGTGTGATGTGCAATTGCTGATGAATGTCAAGCTGATTCCCTCCGACAATCTCCATGGTGCATGTGTGAGCACAAAACCGTGTTGTCCCGGGAGGGCTCAAGATGGGTTCTAAGTTTCCCAACTTCCTGGCCTCAAAATTAATGTGTACAAAGAAGAGGGAGAGGGAGAGGGAAAGATTAAGGGAGAGGGAGAAGGAGAGGGAGAGAAAGAGAGAGACCCACAAAGTCATGTTTCCCAAGGCAAAGACTGACATTATGACTGTCTCTTTAAGCACTCCTATTGCATTTTTTCCTCAACTGCATCTTCTGACTGGCAGAGCTCTTCCTTGCCAAAAGCAGCCATTATAAAATTATGACTTGCGCATATATAATGTTTGTGTTCAACAAGAAAACAGAAACGCCACCTTCTTTTGTGGTTACAGCTGCACAATTCACATCCGGCGGGATTGATCATATTAAGGTTATGCAATCATCTAATTGCAGAGACAAGCCTTGAGTAATAACTCCAAATACTCGCACTTCAATCTGCATGACAGAGTCATTGCTGAGTCCTGATTAGCGCCTGCCAGCATTCAGGCACCATTATCGGCTCTGGCATTGTCTGAATCTCCATTTGCTACTGAAGCAATCTACCCACTAACTGATCTATGACAAACAGACCCATCAGGACAAAGCTGTTTGAGTTGCAGATAGTGTGTAACAAAATATGACTCTTTGGGCTCTTTCCAGCTCTTTGTAGTGAAGTTTCCCCTCTGTCCCTGGAGAAAACAGCCTCCTCCACCTCCCTTCCCCTCCTCTCACTGTCAGGAAGCTGTAGGTGACCGGAAAAGAACTTGTCCAATTTGACCAAATGATCTGGTTCCAAGGCAGCTTGCTTAGTTGCTTCTCTCGATGATACAGTGGTACAGTCTCTCGGAATCCGCACTTTGTGGTGCTCACAATGATCTCTCATCTCCACCGGCCATCTCTCTGGGCTCCACCCTCAAACTAGAACCTGAACTCCATCACTTCTCAGTGCCCGGGTCATCTGGATCCCTGCCTCTAACATTTTCCCCTGGATTTTTGCACCTCTTTCCTCAGTCACCTCTGAGATTCGGCCCTTGTCCCTCAAGTCCCCAACCATCTATCCTCAATCCAGTAGACAAAATTTTTCTTTTGCAGTTCTATCATAATCTATTTGAGATTTTTTTAAAAAAAAATTGGAATTGAGGACTAGCAAGATGGCTCAGCAGGTAAAAGTATTTTCCATACAAACGCAACAACTTGAATTTGACCCCTGGAACCCAATGAACATCTGATGTGGTGGCTGACATCTGTAATCTTATAGCCACTCCTACCTTGAGATGAGAGGTGGAAGCAAGAGAGTTGTTTGGAAGTTCCTTGGCCCGCTCACCTGAAATGAAGCAAAATAGACCCAGCCCCACTGAAGTAGAGGGACAGACTCAAGCCCTAAAAGTTTGATCTTGATCTCCACACACATGCCATGGTGGTTAGGTATGCATGTGCATACACACGCACACACGCACACACACACACACACACACACGCACACACACACACGCACACACACACACACACACACGAAATTCTTTTTTTTAAAAGATTTATTTATTAATTATGTATACAGTGTTCTGCCTGTGTGCATACCTGCACCCCAGAAGAGGGCACCAGATCTCATTACAGATGGTTGTGAGCCACCATGTGGTTGCCGGGAATTGAACTCAGGACCTCTGGAAGAACAGTCAGTGTTCTTAACCGCTGAGCCATCTCTCCAGCCCACACACGAAATTCTGATTGCAGATAATAATTGGACATATTAGTTGGATCATGGTGGAATGTTTGGCTCATGCCTCCTGTAATAATCGAGACAAGATAATCAGCATTTGCATCACACCAAGCATTCAGCTCTTCTTTGTGTTGGGAGCATTCAAAATACTCCCTTGTAGCTCTTATGAAATATGTAATAGGTTGTATATATCACATTCACCCGACTGTGCTCCAGCATGAGAACGGCTTTTTTGGCTGTCCCTATTTTTTTTGGTCGCCATCACCCACATCGATCATCTGTTTGCTCTTGCCAGCCTCTGGTATTCTGTACTTCTATACGATCAACTCTTATGGCTTCTACATACAAAGATGTCAGTCATTGGGAAGCTGAGGCAGGAAGGACCCTGTAAGTTCTAGAGTGCTATTGGCTACAGAGTGAGACCTTGCTTTAAAAAGCAAGAGTAACAAAAGCCAAAATGTCAATCACATAATAGGTCTCACTCAAAACCTGGTACTCATTCTCCATTTCTCAGTGGTCTAGGCAAAGTTCTGGGAATGTATTTTAAAATTATTTTATTTCATGTATCGATGTTTTGACTGCATGTATGTCTGTGTACCATGTATATGCCTGTTGCCTGAAGGACATCAGGTCCCCTAGAACTGGAGTCACAGGTAGTTTTGAGCCACCAGGTGGGTTCTAGGACTGGAACATGGGTCCTTTGCTAAAGCAGCCAGTGCTCTTGACAGCTGAGACTTCTCTCCAGCTCTCTTGAGGCCTGACTTGATGTGAAAATACTTCTATTCCTTTCTAACGTTCTCACTCTAATTTAGTTAGAATAATCTCCTTCCCTCCCACCCTCTTTCTCTCTCTTCCTCCCTCCCCACCTCTCCCTTTTCTATTGCTTTGTTGTCCACACTGATCTTGAATTGATGACCTCAAGCAACCCTCCAGCATTAGCCTCCCCCAGGGCTATAGGCACAGATCGTGACACCTTATTCTTTGAACAAGGCCCTGTACACTCTTGCCCCAGGGCATTTCCTTTGGTCTGGAACTCTCTCCCTGTGGGTCACTGGTGAAATGTGACTTCTCAGAGACACCGTCCCCAGCTGTCTTATCCAGATGATAAAGCTCTCTGCCCTGGGACTCTAACTCCACTCTGTCAGTTTCAGTGACCCGTGTGACCCTCCTACATACTGTAAAGTTGATTTATTCTCTGGATGGTACTTCTGTCCTCTCTCTAGTCCACCACAGCTCCTTCCACGAGAGTTCTCTCAAGTGATGGGAGTCTTCTCTGTCTGTGCTGCCCAAGAGGCTCGACGCAAGCACATGCTGTTGAACGCTTGACATTGGCAGGTTGGTGAGAAGAGAAGTTGCGATTTTAATTGGATTTTATTTTAATTTAAATTTAAGTCGTAAGCATAACGGCATCTGGCTCCTATCCTTATCTCAGGCTCTACCATAGGCTTGTGAGGCTCTCTTCCCTGAGTTTCCCTTTGATACTTCGTAACACCTTCTCCTTACTCGAAGAATAGAGTTGCAGGCTTTGGTTCATAACTCTGACCAAAAGGAAGGCTTTGAGAACATAAAATCACAGAAAGAACCTCGGGAGAACACCTAGGCTCAGCAGAATGCAGAGAGAGTGAATTTCCGTCTACTGTGAGTGGGGGAGCGTCACAAGGGCCTGCCACCTGACTTTAATCCGTCAGCTCATCACCTCACGTGTTATCCTGTCCCAAGGCCTTTGAAGCTGGTTGGGTGGGGGTGACAGGGAACGCTAGGAGTCAGGTCCCTCTGTATCTTTTGTCTTTTACTCCAGTTACTGGGAGCCAAATGAAAAGATGGCCTATGCTTCTGGCCCCGCCCCTTTCAGCATCCCCCTCCCTCCAGGGCCTGGGTTCCTATCCTAGGTGGCACTTTCTAGACAAGGGGCTGGAATCTCCGAGCTTTCACTCTCTGGCAGGCTAGAAGTTGCTAGCTCAGCCACCCAATTCGGCTCCGCCCACACCCACGCCCACGCCCACGTAGCAACTCTACTGTCCCAGTTGACCTTTCTTTCTCTGGTCTATTCGCTGGGGAATGCAGCTTGGAATCAATTAGAATCAGCAAACAGGCTTAGAACATTTCTGTGGCTCTCAGCCCCCAGGAGGGTGTCCTAGGGTAGAAAGGGGTGGCTCTTTCTTCCTTATGAGGAAACTGAAGCAGGAAAAAAGGTATCAGAAAGACTTACTTGGAAGAACCAGCCCCCTAGAAAGAGTCCCAGCGTGGAAGGGCCAAGCCCAGCACCACTTCCTAGCACTGGCTTACAGGAGTCTCATTTCCCCGGTGTCAGTGGAGTCTGTGGCGTGTGTCGTTCCCATCAGCACCAACATCTGGGGCAGGGTGGGTGGTGGGGTCTTAATTAAGATGCAGTGACTCTATTGGCACCAAAATAAATGTGACATTTATCAGAACCTGCTAAATCTATTCAGCGCTTGTTTCCTTCCGAAGTGCAGGGTTTGTGCCCTGGGCCTGGAATGAAAAGGTCTTGGCTGTTGAAATGGGGTGGGGCGGCAAAATGGGGAAAGAAGAAAGAGGCAGGAGAGAAGCTGTCACGTGGTTGCTCCTGGACCAACTCTCCCCAGTTCTGTTCATGCAAAGTGAAGCAACCATGAGCGCAGTGCTGGGGTTTGGGGGCCAAGTGCACCACTGGGAGGGCTTCACTCAGGGAAACAGGGTCCCCATTAATGAGATCACCGTGAACCTTGCATGGGTGTTTGTGTGCTTTCAGACATTTCCCTGGAGAAATCTGAACCACATCGGGCAAACCTCCCGCCTGGCCTCAGGGCATTCAGTCTGCCCTGAACTCGGAGGCTGGTAGTTTGGGCTCTCCTCAGGTGGAAGGGGGTAACAAAAGGAGATTGCCCTTTGGCTGCCCTGTTTCTACCCCACTTAGCAGATGTGTGACCGTGGCAAGTTATTTAACCACACTGAACACCAGCTTACACACTACTTTGGTTGTTGGGAGAACCACAGTGAGTAATCACAGAGAACTTGTTTCTCGAGTGTGTCTGGTGCTGTGGTAAGGGCCCTGCACGTGGGACACGTGATTCTCATGTAGGTCTCCCGACTCTAAGAAAGTCCCTTTAGTTTGTTTTAAAGATGAGGAACCCAAGGCTTGGACACTATTGTCTTAGATATGACAAATCATAATTCCCAGAAAACATAAGAAGCTGAAAGCATATTTTTATTCTTTCCTCTTTCTAGTCTGTGACTTGGTAGTTCCTAAAGGCCCTCCATTCCCACCCAAAGAGGCAGAACCAAGTAAGAATCCAGGAAATGGGGTAGAGAAAATATAACAATTTCAGTTTATGGAGGAAGCAATTGATTTTTCCTTTTAAAGAACTGTCTGGCCCAGGGTTAGCTAAATTTGCTATTTTGGAGAGGGCTTCTCTCAACACTTTAGACTCCCCCACATCTTTTGAGAACTTCTTGCCCTGAGGCCCCTGGGGGGCATTTTAGAGTCTAGATGAGCACACACAGAATTGTTCTTGGTCCTTTAAACTTTGCTACAAATCTTTGTCCCTTAGCCAGGTGTCCTAAGGACCCATTTTTTGCAGTCTTGTTAGTCTTTGGGCTGCCATTGCCCAGGTGACACCTTGCCTCTGATCATGGTCAAACCCCAGCTTCTGCGGAAGCTGAAAGTGCCACCACACCCCCAGCAGTAGACAGAGTGGCAAGCATTTACCAGTGACCTTGTGCTCTCCTCCCAGCTCAGCGTCCTTTCTGCTCAACATGTGAACAGTGAGAAGATTAAAAACAAGTGCTAAGTGCAATTAGGGAAGAGCAGTTAATACATAATGCCATAATTTGGTAAACAAGCTTGGAGGCTTCCTCAGCAACCTCTCCGTGGCCGTGCGGTATTTGTAGATAAATTCTCATCTCCTTTGCACTCCAGTTGGGAGCAACAGCTAGGTTGCTGGTGTTCTGGTGGCCCATACTTCCTAGTGTGTTTGTGTATGTCCTGTATAAATTTCGTGTGTGTGTGTGTGTGTGTGTGTGTGTGGTCTGTGTGTCTCTTCATGGCTAGGGCAGAGTAGATGGCACTGCAAACCCATGACATAGTCCACTGAGGCCCCACCCCCTACTGCCCCCCCATCTCATGTAGTCCAACTTGCCATCAAACTTCCTATGAAGCTGAGGATGCCATCGGTCCTCCTGCCTTCACATCCCCAGTGCTGGGATTAAAAGCAGGAACCAACGTGCTTGGTTTATATGGTGCTGGGGTTCAAGCGGGGCTTCATGAGTGCTGGGCAAACACTTTACCAACTGAGCTACACCCCCAGCCTAGAGTAGGGGGGTCTTTTAGGTCTAAGGGAGAGATCGCAATGGGAGCAAAGAACGTGGAGTCCCTGGACTTGAACTGACTGAGGACCTTCCCACACCACCTATTAATTCACTGGCTCCCCAAATACTTACATTTTTACCAAGTTCTCTGGGAAAATGCCCCAAACAAGGCAGATCCGGTCACAGACTGGCCAGGAAGCAGGCTCGCCCTGTATTTAATATTTCAACAAGCTTCCCTCAGGCCACCCACGTTACCTAAAACACTGAGCTTCTCCCTGAGTGGAAATTATAACAGCTTTGTTGGGTCATTCTGGTAGCCAGAAAATTCTGGATCATTATGACAAGTCAACACCAGATTCGGATGAACGATTTCTGAAAAGATCTCAGGTGGTAATAATAACAAGCTCTTCTGAAATGTGGGTATCAGTAGGGGCTGCGGTGTGACTGTCATTACTAAGGAGGTTCCCGTGTCTATTCTCCCCCATTGATGCTTCTCCCAAGTGATGGGAAAGGGCACAGGCTTTGCCAGATGTCCTTGCTGTGTTAGTAGTGGGCAGTAAGGGAGACTTGGTCTAAAGCTGTTTTTCAGGTGTCAGCCCCTTGTATCTCTCCACGGTTGGTTGTACCCACTGTCTCTTGAGCCTGTCCCTTGCACCCTAGCTGCCTAGATTGTTGTGCCCTACCTTGGTCCAGGCTGAAGTCACTGAAACCCCATATACAGTGCCTTTGGGGCCTTTGCTCTTCAGCAGCAAGGTTAGCAGGGCTGCCGTTCTTCTGCTATCTCACCCTATGAGCCCTCAAAGCTCCTGGACACTTGAGTAGGGAAAGGCCACTTTGAAGCCAAGTTCATCCACTCTGTCTCTTTTTACTGAGAGTTGAACCAAGCAGAAACCTCCAGAAGACCCAGGGGGCAGCATGGTGGTGATGGTGAGCTGGGTTGGCACTGAGTCCCAGCTCTGTTGCTCACTGATCTCTGTATCTCAATTTGCATTTCTTTTGTGTGTGCATGTGTGTGTTTGTTTGTGTGTGCATGTATGTGTGTTGCACCTGTGTTTGAGTATGTGTGGTGTCTAGAGGACAACCTCCAGTATTATTGCTCAGGAACTGTCCACCTTGTTTTTTGAGACAGGGTCTCAGTTGTCTCGGGTTCACCATGTAAGCCAGGCTGACTGGTCTGGGAGACTTGTCTGTCTCTACCTCCCCAATGCTGAGGTCAGTATCATATAATATATACTTGTATTTTCCCCTCCCCTTTTGTGTGTGTGTGTGTGTGTGTGTGTGTGTGTGTGTGTGTGTAGGTCTGAGGCTGATGTAGACAGGTTTCTTCTTCTGTATTCATTTAGACAAGGGCCCAGATGAACCCAGAACTCCCTAATATGATAGTTTGGCCATATTGTTCCAGGAATTTCATATTTCCATCTTATGGAATTTACATGCATTTTTGTAAGTGCTGAGGACCTGAACTCAGGTCCTTACATATACAAGGCAAGTGGTTTAGGCACTGAGCCATCTTTTTAGCCTCCTCCCTGCAAATGGTTACTTTTAACTGGGTTCTGGAGATTGATGCAAGCACTTGACTGTTCAGTCTGTATTTCTGTGGTGTTTCCTCATGTCTACAACACATGGGCCTGAAATGAGGGGAATCAGCTGAACAGGATTATGTACATGTGAATGGGTACGAATTATGGTGATTCGTTAAAGCTGGTGAGTTCTGCACTTGGACTGACTGGGTCAAATCCTGGTCCTACCACTAGTTTACCTTGTGCCTCTAGGCAGATAACTTAGCCCCTCTGTGCTTCAGCTTCTGGTCTTTACAATAAGGATAATGGCAGTCCCTTACTCATGGCATAGTTGTGGGAACAAGAAGGCTGAGACTAATCCACTTAAAGTACTTGATGTGGCACCTGGGATACAGTAATCACGAGCAACTGTGCTGATGGAGATGGTGGCGAAGCCAGCGAGGGTATGAGGAGGGTATGATCTTTGTTCATGGAGGACAGACGTTAGGCCATTCCAAATCTCCCTGGGACTTTGTGTTTCAAGTGGCTGTGAGAGGCAGGCAGCTCACTATAAAGTGGTGACCAGGTCTTAGCCCGTGGGGTATGGTGAGATGTCCTCAGGTCAGAGGGGTCTAGGTGAGGCCGTGTCTCTCCAGGAGCTTCCTTAGACTCTCCATCCAGCCTTGGCACAGGACCACTGTCCCTTTCAGAACCAGTGCAGAATTCCCAGAGTGGTCCTCAATCTGGAATGCTGGGTGCATCGAGAGCTGAGCAGGGAGAAACAGGCTCAGTGGAGGATGCCTGTATCTAGTTGGCACTGAGAGCCGATTTGGGCTGACATCTGGGGAAGTGTGGCGAGCACTTTTGATGATGAAGTGTTTTCAGTGGCAGAGAACAAGCCCCTGGGGCCTGCAGAGCAAGCACGCTGCTGTGCCCTGCTTTCCACGGTTCCTCATTTCCTGAGGAAGCGCTCCCAGACCCTGTCTTTGGCCAAAAAGTAGCCACCGATTCCTAAGCATAGGTGGCCTGAACAACACGGACACCCTGAGAAGGAGCGGGCTGGCTGGGACTCCAGAGACAGGAGGGGAGGATATAATTAGAGGTGGAGACCCAGGGTTTCCTGAGCTGAGCTCCTTCAGATCTGGCCAGCCACATGTCTACAGGGTTTCCAGGCAGTTCACTCCTAAAACACCCATGATCAGCAGTGGCGAGAACAGCAGCTCACTGCTATCAAGGGTTAGCGGGCGAGGCGCCATGTCCGTGATTCTATCAATATTGTCACTTAATTGACTTCTTGTTCCTTGGCGGACCTTTGTCCATTTGGCTGGAATCATCCAAAGGTATTGATTATCCCCAGCAGTGCCAGCTGTTTGGCTCCTTAGCAGGGGTGGGGACAGGACTGTTAAGTCCCTCCGCGCTCTGCCCCTTCCTGCCTGTCCCTGTGGTTCTTCTCCATGGCTTCCGCTTAGCATGGATGTTTGCTGATGTTCTGGATCTCTGGCTTTTGTCTTGTCCCCAGCCCTTAGTCCCTGCCTGCCCCCAGGTTCTGTGAAGGGACAAGAGGTGCTTAGTCTGCTGGGATCAGCAGAAACCTCACGTCCTTCCTCTCTCCAACCTCAGAGAACCCCCAGTGCTCTCTCTCACACCAATTCCCCAGTCTTTGGTTTGTCCAGGTTTCCTGAGAAAGTTGGCAATTGGTGGTTCCGGGTGGAAGCAGTCAGTGGTTGGGCTGCATTCCCATGGGAAAGTGTGTGTGTGTGTGTGTGTGTGTGTGTGTGTGTGTGTGTGTGTCTGTCTGTCTGTGTGTGTTCTCTCTTCCTGTTGTCATATGACCCTCACCTGGCATGTGCTCCTCTGTCTGCTCAGCCTCACAACCACAGACCACCTGCATTGTCCTGTGTGTGGAGAGAAGTTGAGAACTCGGAGCTAAGAGAAGGGAGGGCTGTGGTCCACACACAGCAGGGCACCCATGAGGCTGGGATGAAAACTATATGTTACCAGGAGAGTCCTTTGCAGGGCCCCTAGTTTGACTCAGGACCAGGAGAGGGTGAGGGTCTGGTTCTCAGCTTCCTCCATGGGAGGAGAGAGGGACTGGGTACCAGACAGATGCCCTGGATGTGCCTCCTCTGACCAGGTGTCCACCTCTTTGAGATTTCTTGCCTCCAGCTACATCACATGGGAACTGTGAGTCTCTTGAGCGCTCTGAGGAAGAGGCTGGAGTGTACTGGAAGGGCCTAACTCCTACTTCTTGCTTCCTACCCACAAAATTGTTTCTGAGAGCTAGGGTGTATCTCAGTGGTAGTGCGCTTGCTTAGAATGTGGGAGACCCTGGGTTCAATCCTCACTCCCATAAAACAAACAAGCAGGCAGGCAAGCAAGTGAGCAACTAAGCAACCAGTGCTTAGCACTTCCAGAATCTCAAGCCTTCCCTCGACAAATGTCACACAGAAAGCAGTGTGCTGTGAGACACATTCCTATCTCCGAGGCGGCCTCAGGGGGACACAGCAATAATAATAAAAGGTTTCGACCAGCCTGGAAGCTCGTCAGAAATGTGGACCTTCTGGCTCCATTGCAGACCTGATAATCTTGGATCTGTTTTTTCAGCAAGATCCCCTGGCAAATTCAACGAACACTAAAGGGCTGGTTCTGGTAACCAGTTCAAATCTTTGTTTTCAGTTACCTTTACCACTTGCTGGCTGTGGGGTTTGAGACAAATTGATTAAACTCTCTGGGTCTTGATTTCCTAATTTGTTAAATGAGAATCAGGGCTGTTGCAAGAATTAAATGAGACAGCAGCCCCAAGAGCTGGTGCAGAGAAAAAAAGCCAAATAAACATGCTCTTGTGTGGGTTGGCTGGGCTCAACTGAGTGGGTTTTCTTCTCTATGTGACACAGGCTAGACTTTGCAGGTGGCTCAGTTGTTAAGAGAATGCGACTTTGCCCCTCACCTATCCAAACGTTTTTCTACGAGTCTCTCATGACAAGGCTTCCAGCCTAAACAGCTTTGTAGCTGACTTCCTTGAGAATAGAAGTATAAGAGGCTGGGGATCTTAAAGACTAATCTAGAATTGGATCAGTGTCATTTCTACTAAATCCTGCTAATCAAAGAAAGTTCAAGGCCAGCCTTAGCTCAAGAGAACAGACTTCCCTGAATGGGAAAGTCTTCAGGAAGAGAAGAAAGGATGTGCGAGAGTGGAAAAATTGTGGCCGATAGATGGCTCACAAGCTTTCTGCCACTGGCCTTTTTTTATTTTTATTTTTTTTTCTTGGACAGGGCATCATGTAACCCAAGGTGGCTTTGAACGCCATTAGTAGCTGAGAATGACCTGGGACTTCTGATCCTTTTGCCTCTGTCTCCTGTGTGCTGGGGTTGCAGCTACATGCCACCGGGCTGTTAAACTTTCAGTTAATTTTTTAGTCCTATGTATGTGTATGTGGGCACATACACATGAGTGTGGGCACTCTAGGATGCCACAAGAGGGCATTAGAGTTCCTGGAGCCGGAATTGCAGGCAGTTGACTATAAGCTGCTCTACCTGGGTGATGGAAATCAATTTTGAGTCCTCTGGAAGAAAAGAAACCAAAATCTTAACAGCTGAACCCTCCCTCTGGTCCCCATAAACCCTAAATGGGTTTATGTCATGCTGAGGATAGAACCCAGGCATCTGTGTACACTGGACAAGCACTCTATTAAACTGAGCCACGCCCCCAAGCCCTCTGCTCTTGGCTTTTGAACTAAAACCCTCCCTTTTCTTATATAACTATTTCATTAGAAGTGGGAGGAGCTGCAGTAGAAATCTCCAGTGATAGAGGGGGCCAAGGCAGAAGGCAGGAATTGCTGTCTCTGCCTGGGGACCACAGATACATAAAATGAGATATGAATGAGGGTTGGAGGTGGAGGCAATGGGAGGAACGAAGGCTTGGAGGTGAGAAATAGCCCACACCCCAGCCAGCAGGATGGGAAAAGGTCACCCCAACGAGACCTGCAGACTTCTGATCTCTACAAGCTGAGGTCCTGGTAAGAAAAGTGTAGACAACTGCAGGAATGCATTCCCCAGCACAGACAGGGGAGCTAACAGTATGGTCTCTGGCAGTGGAGGGGTCCAGATGGCTTCTAGGAACAACACATCAGAGCCAGCACCCTTGAACTGTTCACAGGTAGGGCAGGGTTACATTTTCAGTGGCATCCCCCAGCTTTCATTTGTGAGACCAATTACAAAGCGTTTTGCACCACAATTACCGTCGTTAAAACCTCTCAGTTCCGTTTGATGAATTTTAGTAGTAATTGCACAGAGGAAGCGACATGCAGGAGATGGTCCCACTGAATCTGCCCACGCAATGAACTGTGAATTCCAGCCTTCCCCGAGCTGTCATGAGAAACTCTGGTGGGGGTTGTCCACTGCCCACCCATGGGCTCTTGTTTAGGTCCATGGGAGTGTTCAGGTGTACGTGTGGTGGAGCAGGGTGGGGGTGGGGTGGTGTAGAAGGTACCCCTAGGCATAGCCAGTCCACAGGACCAGCTTTTCCTGTGGTACTAGCTCCTTGGGGATGGAGAAAGGATCCAGGTGTCATCTTAAAGTCTGTGAATCTATAAGCTCAGCTGCATCAGCCCTGGGAGCTGGATTCATATCTTCATGTATTATTTATTGAACAAATAATTCCATAATGTTTCTTATATGCCATGCGTCTAAAAGGGCTACAAATATTAGCTTCTTCTGCCCTTTAGAACCTGAATTTGGTCATCTTTGTGCTATTCCCACTTGATGGATTAAGAAATTGAGACTCAGAGACATCCATTAAACCATTTAAGGGAATTTTTCCAGCAGAGTGACCAAACTTCAGGGCTCCTTTCCTTGTTTTCTGATTCTTGCCTTGGTGTTTAGGAAAGGGTTTGGGAGCTGATGTGATGGGTGTGGACCCTTTTAGCCCAGACCAATGAGAGGAGGGCACAGAGTCTTGAGGCCTTCCCGGTGGTGAGAACAAGAACTGGAGTAGAATCCCTAAGAAGGAGAGTGGTCTGGAGGGGGGGGGGGGCTCTCCTTACCCCTAGGCTGTGTCAGGTTCAACTCTACATTCAGGATAGTTTTACTAAAAGTGCTCCAGCTCCTGCCTTTGCGTGGTGCCTGCTTGCTCTCTACCCCCATTAGGAGCTCTGGTCCTACAGCAGAGAAGGACAGTGAGCCACCTCTGTCTTCGTCCTTTCAGATTCCATTGTAGGTTACAGCCAGATAAGCCTAGGCTCCAACCATTTGCCCAGTGGAGAAACTGAGGCACAAAAGGGAATGCTATTTGCTCAAGATTGCTTCAAACCTATTTCTGTCTCTAGCTGCCCCCCTGTTCTACCCTGTGCACCCCACTGTACCTTTCATTCTTACAAACACAGCCATTTGTCAGGATAAACCCTGGCTGTGTACGATGTTCTCATAGACTTGCTGTGGGGAATGACGGTCTCTCCCCCTTGCTCAGAACACGGTGAGGGTCGGGGTTGGGTTTGAGCCATCTTTATTTACATCTTCCTCTGCTTGGTGGCCTTGGGTGGATGTCAGCTTGAGGGTGGTAGAGAATGGTTGAGACTGACGGGCTTGCTGGAGCTGCGTGTGAAAGCTGAGGACAAGTATTTCCTCCTCTCTTGAACTTGGAACTTTCTACCCAGAGCCTTCACGGAGGATCTCAGCTTCTTTCTGAGCACCCCAGAATGGTCTTCATTTCTGACCTCCATATCTGAGGACTGCTTCTGAGGTTCAGATTCAGCTGAGGGTCAGGAAAGTTTTGTTTTTTTTTTTTCTATTTCTTGAAGACAGCAAGACCTCCTCTGGTAAACATCTTTCCTCCTGTGACACTTAGCCAGGAGTCAAACTACAGGCCAGGCTTCTCCTTAAGTGCTGAAGCTCTGGTGTCTCCCTTGGGAAGGCTAAGTGCCCACCAGAGGATAAAAGGGTTTCCCGATGTCTTTGGATAGGATTCTCAATGTTTAAAGGCATCAGAGCCACGTGGCAATCTTATGAAAACAGAGCACACAGACCCTGTCCTGAGTCTTCTGTTGAGGGCTGACTGGGGCCTGAGAACTGGAACTTTCCATGGGTGGATGGGAGATGTTGGCATGGTGGGCCTGAGGACCAGTCTTCTAGGTTATCTCTGGACATTTCTCTCTTGACTTGTGTCCCTCATTGGCACTGGAGAGCCCTCCTATTCTGTAATGCCCAGCTTAATGTTGATGACCTGGGCAGTGACAGCCAGGGCCAGAGCATCTGAGGCAGAAGCATTCCCCTATAAGGACTTTCCAACAAGGAAACTGGACAGAGCCTGGGACATGGGAAGAGGAGGAGGAGAGATGAAATCTGTAACTCAGCTCTGCAGAGGATTCTAGAACACTCTTTGAGGCACAGCTTGGAGGCTGGGAGGAGTACTAAAAGGAGCAGAGGCCTTGCAGGCTCTTCCACTTGGTCTGGCTTTGTGCATTTGTGACCTTGACTGTCATGTCCCTGTCTGCCTCAGTTTCCTCATCAGCCAAGTAGGCTGGTGATAGTTCCCGTGGCGATCGTCAGGGTATAGATGAGAATGTAGATGACAGGCTCCCAGCATGACACCTGCCACTCCATTTAGGTTGCCTCTCTGTATGGTCCTCCATCTTGGGGGAGTTTCCCTCAGCTGTTTAGCTGCCCTCTGCACCCTGTTGCTGGCTCTCAATTTCTGTCTGTCACACCAGCCACTGGTCCAGCAGCCTCTCTTATCATACAACAGAGGCTGCATTTTAATTTGTGGAATCTTTCTTTCTTTCTTCTTTCCATTTTTTTTAAAAAGAAAAGCCTAATTAGGAAGCCCGTTAAATGCCTGCAATTCCAATATAATTCTATTAAATTCTCCCTGTAAAGTTAATGTTACAGACTTTTTAACAGATGTTTTAATTAGGCATTGTTATTAAAGAGAATACTGTAGAAATTAAAACCAGACCCTAAATGGGGGAAGAAAGGCAGTTTTCTTGCGCTGGGTAAATGGTGGCAGCCGCCCAGCGAAGAGCTGCTGGCAGAGGGTCACGGAAACCCCGCATAAAGGAGAGGGGATGCTCGGCATAAACTGCATTGCTCAGCAAGAGGGACAGATTCTGTGCCTGGGCCACTCAACTAGCGCAACTCTGAGTCCACCACAGTGGGGCTGGAGGCACAATGGAGGGGCGGAGGCTTGCTGGTGGGATTGGCAAGTATTGGGGTCTGTGGCTACTAGGAGTGCTTTATTTTGGTTCATCTGCCTTTGTGGGGGTCCAGGAGGCAGGGGTCACTTTTAAGCATTTTCCAGATGAGGAAACAGAGGCTCAGAGACTATGATCATTTTCCTGTGGAAGAAACAGGAAGGACCGAAGCTGCTGGTTGGTGCTGGGCATGCCATAGGGTGTTGCTGGCCTGTTTGTCTAGCAGCAAGATGATCTAATGGTGTTGAGCACCTGGCATAAATACTGTAGACAAAGAGGCCTAAGCTTTTACTGGCTGTGTCCTTAAGGGTTTTCCTTTCCCTTTCTTTGAGATTCGATTTTTCTCACCTTTAAAATGGCGGGGGACTAGGGCCTATTCATCCATGGTATTATCAGGAAAAGCTAGAGCACCAAGTCTCAAGCCTGGCAGAGGACGAATGTTTAGATAAAGCTTTGGCTGAAAAGTGGAAAAGGTGAGACTCCATTCTAGACATGTGGTCTGGAGGATGCCCTCTTCAGGGCCCCCTGCTTGGTACCTTGCTGTGCTTTAGGGGTTGGGAAATATCCTGGGGTTTGATGCCAGCTAGGCCAACGGTTGGTCAGAGTGTGGCTGGCTCAGGTGAATCATTAGTTACTGGAGATGGGAGTTTCTGGTTGCCATAGAGATGCCCAGTGAAGCACCACACTCCCTCTGATGTAGACTACTCAATCCCAGGTGACCTTCCTAAGGAGGAGTGGAGAGGGAGGGTATGGAGAAATCTGGATTCAAATCCAGCCTTCTTCAACAGCAATTATGAAGCCACTGCCATGTTTGGCCTGTGGCCCTGACTTCCGTCACTTGTATCTTGCTGAAGGCATCTCTCCAGCTCTGAACCCAGGGCCTGGGGGAGGCTGAGCACTCCCAGGGCACACTGAGGCACTGCTGTGCCCTGATGCCTCTGGTGACATGCTTGGATGTGCCTTTTCCAAAGGGGTAATTTTCCTGTCGGTCCTCCCTGGCTGTCAGGCTGGGATTATTCAAATCATGTTTATTTCCATCCTGTGGCCCATATAGCTCTGCTCCAGGCACTGTCTCTAGAGCTTGACAGGAGAAACTACAGAAAAAGGGCCAGAGCTTGCAGCTTGCTGTATCCTGGGGTGGTCACCAGTTTTCCTCCCCTCTCACTGTCTCTTCTGTCCTCTTCTGAGGATGAAGGGTGGCCTCAGGTTTGACTTACTTAGGATGACCTTAAGATGTCCAGGGACACATTGCCTAGCATGCAGTAGGTTCTTCATTTACTGGTTAAGGGTGACTTTGTTCCCTTCACCGAGCATCCGGGCCATTTGATTTCAAGAACACAGAGGCATTTTCCTCAGCTACCCTTAGCAAGCAGAGTGCTGAGAAAAGCATGGCCCTTCAATTCCAGTCTTGCTCCTTCCGAGCTGTGTGAGCATGGGCTGGTGGCTTGACTTCCCCAAGCCTCAGTTTCCTGATCTGTTAAGTAGAGAGGGTTGTATTTGGATTAAGTCCTAGGATCATTGTGAAGACAGAATGTATCTGAGAACATCTGGTGAACATCTGGAGGGGACAGGGCAGTTCCTCTGTACCTGTATGCACATGAGCGTAGACAGACAGACAGACAGACACAGGATAAATAGCAAGTGTTTTGACAATCCTAGAAACTGCTCAAGTCAGTAGAAAGTAGTTTGTTGGTTTCTCTCTTAGCCCCTGGTTTAATTGATCTTAAAATCATGGACTGGTATTATTTTTTAAATTAAAAAAGGTCACAGAGTACTTAGGAAGCAGAGGCAGGCAGATCTCTGTGAATTTAAGACCAGCCTGGGTTACATAGTGAATCCCAGACCAGTCAGGTCTATGTAGGGATGTACGGTGTCAAAGGAAAACAGAACAGGGCCAAGGAGAGGTCTCAGTGGTTGACTTGCTTGCCGTGAAAGCATGAAGACCTGGGTTCAGATCTCAGGACCTGTGTGAAGCTGGGTGCAGTAGCTTGTTTCTGTGACGCCCATGATCCTATGGTGAGATGGGAAGTGGAGACAGGAGAATTCCCAGAAGCTTGTGGGTCAGCTATCATGGTGTACACAGCAGAAACAACAAAAAGATGTCATCTTAGACAAGCTGGAAGGTGAGGACATCTGAGGTTGTCCTTTGTCCTTCCCCTGTGTATTATGTATGTACCCCTCTGAGAGAGAGAGAGAGAGAGAGAGAGAGAGAGAGAGAGAGAGAACTCAAACCTACCAATCAACCAAGGCTACTAGTGTTCTGAGAACTATGGTAGGTGGGGGCCAGAGTGGGCTTCTTAACCCAGATTTAGGCCCTAGGCCATTGGATTTGAACTCAGACTATATAGTGCATCAGCCCCAAACTTCCTTGGGGCTTCTCTCAGCCTCAGTTGCTTGTCTCTGACAAGGGGGTGTCAAAAGCTATTTGTAAGCTGTTCTAGGGAGACCCAGAGAGATATGAGGCGTCAGGACAATGAACACCTTGAATAAACACTTATTCGAGGAGAAGGAGGGCTAGGCGGGCCTATGAGGGCCCCATGGGGCTGTGTCAAGGGTCTCAGTTTTTCTCAGTTTTAGGGAAAATATCTAATTCTGGAGGTAGCAGTGATTAAGAACCCTTATTTAATTTTATTAACTTGCATAAATGAAGAACAGCAAAAACAACAATGACTACATTAAAAAAAACTAAAACTATATGAAAAGCCATTTTATTTGTAATTACTAAAACCTGGATGGAAGCCATGTGCCCTTCAGGAGACAAGCAGATAAATAAGCCCCAGTACATTGGGCCGTGGATGTGGAATACTAGGCTGCGCTAAACATGAACCTTTGAGTCAGGAAAAGACATGGAGGGATCTTTTTTCTTTTGTTTTTGTTTTTCTTGACAGGGTTTCTCTGTAGCTTTGGAGCCTGTCCTGGAACTCACTCTGTAGACCAGGCTGGCCTCGAACTCACAGAGATCTGCCTGCCTCCCGAGTGCTGGGATTAAAGGTGTGTGCCATCACTGCCTGGCAACGAAAGGATCTTAAATGAACATTATAGAGTGAAAGAAGACAACCCGGAAAGATTATGTAGTGCATGGTTCCAATTCTTTGACATTATAGGAAAGGCAAAACCCTGGAAGGAGTTAAAAGGTAAACGGTAGACAGGGTGGGGTTGGGGATGAGTGTGAAGGAGAAACCAAGAGGTGAAACACAGAGGGATTTTAATGCAGCAAAACTAAGTCATTTTACCTCTTCAGAATCCATAGACTTTACAATGGCAAGAGGAGAAGCTACTGTAAACCATGGACAGTGGTGTATCAACACAGGCTCATTAGAACTAATGGGATTTTCACCCTGGGACTGGATGTAAGTGGTGGCGAAAGGGCACAGTACACAGAACATGCCGTAAAGAACAATAACAAATGTGGCCCTATTGTTTTACTTCATTGCTTTATAAGAAGTTGGATTTTCATTTTCACATCCATGAGCTTTTCTACTTCAGTTTTAAGTCATCTAAACCTTTTGGGCGAGCTGGTACTAAATACCCTTTCCAGTTCTGTTAGGAACTTCAGGATCAGTAGGCCAGTGATGGCCTGTCTTTGAGTTGCTAGAATGGTCCTTCCATTCACTCAGCAAATATTGGTGGAGCCATTTGCTGTTGAGTGACCTGACGTCATCAGTTCTATAGCTACATCAATGAGCAAAAGATACAAAAGTCTCTGCCGTTTTATACATTGTATCCTAATGGGAAAAGATAGACAGTAACAATGAAGCTGCTAGAACTAACCTCCTGGGAGGCTGAGTAACATGTTTATGGGTACTCTCTGTTTTATCTGTGCTGTTTCTCTGAAAATCTTAAATAAAGGATGCAAAAAATGATATGCAGAGTCTATGAAAAATACTACGAAGGAAAGTAAAGCAGGGAAGGAGATTCGGGGACATAATGGGTTAGGACGGAGAGCTGCAGTAGTTAGAAGTCTGAGCTTTTGAGAAATTAACCTTTGAGCAAGAACTTGAAGGATGCAGGAGAGGAAGCTAGGGGATGCTAGAGCAAGGAATGGTAGAGAAAGTGGCACAGTGAAGTGATAGAGCTCTTAGCCTCTGAGAAGGCTCCCAAAGGTCCCCATATTCACACCCTGTGGGCCTGACACAGTGAAGTGAATGAGCTCTCATCCTCTAAGAAGGCTCCCAATGATCCCCATATTTATACCCTGTGGGCCCTTCCCATATTGAGCAGGGTAGCTTGTGTAACCAGCAGGATTTTATGGAACTATGAATTCATATCTATACATATAAAAGAGGCTTTATTACTGTCCGATAAATCTTTTGGAGAGTCATGTTGTGGAAGCCAACAGCCATTGAGCAGCTTTCTGAAGAGGTCCACCTTAGAGGAACTAAGGCCTCTTGGTCAATGGTGCTAACTTAAGACCTATGAACGAGTCACCTCAGAGGTAGACCCTCAGCCTTCAGATGACTTGAACTACACTGTCACCTTGGCTGAAATCCTATGACAGACTTCCAGCAGAATCACCTCACTAAGCTGTTTCCAGACTCCTGATGTGTAGGATCTCTTGTCTGATTTTTATTGGGTTATGTATCTAAGGGTTGAGGGCTGATTGTCACAGAACAATAAATAACAACACTGGCGTTCAGGTGAAGGCACGCTTGGTTGCCCAGGCATTGGCAGTGTCGTTGGGGTGGTGGACAGGAGCTGAGAACAGGAAGGCAGAGGGTCTGAGTGAGTTTCCTGCTGAAGAGAAAGACTTCTTCTCTGTAAATATTATTATTTTTTCAGCAATTGGCTCTCCCGAGCTTTTCTCAGGCTCAGACCTTGGGAACAGTGAATGGCTCATTTTCTTTACTTCGCTGGTCTTCTGAGGTGGGTTCAGTCTACTCTTTCCAGGAAGTTGTGGTGGTGTCACCCTTCCTGAAGTGGTTTCACTGAGACCTCACACTGAAACTGGGCCAAGGCCTCTTTGGGCATTTCTTAGAAATCTGTTTTGGTAGGGAAGTAATATAGACTTGGAGAGAGAGAGAGAGAGAGAGAGAGAGAGAGAGAGAGAGAGAGATATTTAAAAATTGTTTTGAGAAAAATTCAAAGGAGGTAAGGCTTAAGGGAAGCTGAGTCTTGCCACGCAAAGATGTCGGGTCAGGAAAGAAATGAAAAAGAGAAATTACAGGAAATCCAATGTAGTTGATGTGGAGACTTGGGGGAGGGTACAAGGACAAGGATGGAGGAGAGAGAAGGGTCTGGAAAGAGAGCTGGATACATGGGTGTGGTGATTTCGGTTGCATCCTGTTTAGATTTTCCCATTGGGGAGCTTCCTGTCCTCAGGGGGAGCCTGGCAAGTGGCAGCCCTGCTATTCTAGGTGGAGTGTTTGGTCACAAGGATCATTCAGTCCATCTCGAGTTAAAGTTAGGAGAAGATGTCTGATTCCCACGCATGGAAAAGGTCAAAGCTCAACACTCTCAACTTGTTCTCTTTCTCTGGGTCTAGGCCTTGTCTTTTGCTGTGATGACAGTTTTCTCTCCTGGGCTCGCTTCCTCTGTGTGGTTCTAAGAAGGTTGTCAGCATCTCCTGGGGATTAGAACTAAGTTCTATGAAGAAAAACAAGCCAGGAGAAGATACTAGGGGATGCTTTGGGTCTGGAGGAAGAGATCTAATTTTAAAAGAAAAAAAAATAGGTAGTTGTGCTTTCCCTAGCAAGCCCTGACACAGTCATGTTTATCTCAATGGGTTAGTCTAGTTGGGTAGGTCATGTGTCTTTTCCCTGGTCCTCTCCCCTGGCCTCGTCCCCTCTGCATGGTTGGAATCCAGAGACTGCACAGGTGGAAAAGTTGATCCTGCCCGTGGGTGCATAGGTCATTTGGCTAGGTCACATGACAAGACAAAGAGGGGCATATTTAGTAAAACTGTCGAGACTGTGTCCTGATGAGCACCCAAGAAAGAAAGGCCAGGACACAAAACCTAATCAAGCTGCTGGATGTATTGCCGGGAGTCCCCCAGACAACAGTGTGTGGCTTTATAGACTGTGAAAGGCTGGTAGTCCTGGTTGCATTGCTATCATGAGGGAATTATTTCAGGCTAATTTGGGTCTCCTCAAATTCAGGGTGATAAGAGATGCTTTAACTGATAATCTCTAAAATAACATTGGCTTAAAAAAAATCCCTCAGGTGCAGATCAGTGGTGGCATACATCTTTAATCCCAGCACTTGAAGACAGAGGCAGGAATATCTCTGTGAGTTTGAGGCCAGGCCTGGCCTACAAAGCAAGTTCCAGGACAACCAGGGCTACACAGAGAAATTCTGTCTCAAAAAGCAAATATAAGAAGAAAAAAAAAAAAAACCCAAAATCCTCAGGTAGAATCCCAAGTGTGAGTTTTTGATTGGAAGTGCTGGGGTTCTGGGATTCTGGTCCATACAGTCTTTCAGGGACAGAGGTGCCTTTTTTGTGGCTTAACCATCTCTTTGGATCTTAGAGCCCTTTCTTCCAGCTGACTGACAGGGAAAGCGGAGGAGAGAAATCACCTGCTTCTTAAGTACCTCAGGCAGGAAGGGAGATGAGCAGCACTCTCACCGGAGCTCCAGTGTTGAGGAGTAGCTCTGTAGCTCCATGTTGTTCCAGAGGGGCTGGAAAATGACACCCTGCCTATGTAGCCAGGGTCCAAGACCGTGATCTATGGAGCAGGAGGGTGTTATCTTGGGTGGACGACTCACCCGCTTAGCCATGTCTTCCAAGTATGCTTCCCCAAACTGCTTAAAGTTTTAGACCAGAGCGTGTGAAACCATTACAGAAGGTGATCATGGAACCCTGGAGGGTTTTTTCGGCAAAAAAAATTGGCAGAACAGGTCATTCTGTGCTCTAGAAGCTTGAAGGGGATGAATGACAAGTGGAACGGAAGGGACGGGATCGTGTTTCCAGTGCCTCCTCTTCTGTTCTGTTTTGGAAGGGGACAAAGGGTATGACATCCCAAGGGGTCTCACAAACCAAGATGCTCCACGTACCTTCTTTAACCACTATTTGCTACTTGGCAATGCTGTAAGGTAAGTATTGTTATCCATAATGCACAAATTTAAAAAAGAGGGTCAAATTTAGAGACGTGAACTGACTTGACCAAGATATTCTGGGCCTTGGGAGAGTTGTCACCAGAGGTGCCAGTCTGTTTGGAAAACTTGCTTGGGGACTTTGTGTAGCTGAGCAAACATGTACACTGTGGCAGGGTGTCTTAGCAGGCAGAAGGGTGTGTATATGGGCATATATGGCTGACAGGTGTATCATACAGGACTTGGCCTCTTCTTGGGCTGTACCCTTCCTACTTCCTGCCTATCACCTACAGGTCCCTAACAAAGATGCTCCATGAGCATCCTCTTTGGCTCCTAGGAATCTGGCCCGGTTGGGGAGAGAGACCAATGACATGTTTCCCCTGGTAAAGGAGCTGGTTCTGCTGACTGGGTGGTTAGGGCCCACGCACTGGGACCTGGGGAGATTGAGAGGCGAAAGTGGCTGAGCACAGCGCTGTGAGGCCCAGTGATTTATGAGAAGCAGCTTCAGTGGGCCATCTGGACCAGGAGCTCCAGGAAGCACATCCGGTGTGGAGGCGCAGGCTGCGTGGGAGCCCTGCCAGAGAAGAGGAGGGCTGCCAGTGGGTGGGAGGAGGAAGGGATCGGGAGGAGACTGGGGCAGAGGCAACATGGAAAGAGCCCTAGCTGTGAAATCAGATGGATCCAGGCATCTACATGCACAGAAATTTTACACAGGACCTTAACCCTCAGGGACACAGTGCATGTGTGCGTGCATGCGTGTGTCTGTGTGTATCTGTGTCTGTGTATGCACATGCGTGTGGAGACCAGTGCTCAACATTTGTTATCTTTCTCAGTTTTTCTTCATGATACGTTTCCAGACAGGGTCTCTCAGTAAACTTGGAACTCATTGATTGACTAGACCAGCTAGTCAGCCAAAAGATCTGCCTGTCTCCACTTTGGGAGCACTGGGTTTAGACAACACGCTTGGCTTTAGACAACACGCTTGGCTTTTTCCACAGATGCTGGAGATCTGAACCCAGGTCTTCATCCTTGTTTTGCAAGTGCTTCCTCAGCTGAGCTCTTTCCTCAGCCCTAAGGGCCTCAATTCCAGCCACTTTAAAATGAAATGACTATGTCCACCATGCTGCTGAGAAGTTTAAATGGAGCGTGGCTTTGTGAGCATCCAGCCCAATGCCTTGAAGGAAGGAAGCTGGGGCTGCTGAGCCTCTTCTTCCCCTGTGTCGAGCATTCACTGATGTGCTGGGGTTGCAAAGATGCCCAGAGCTTACAGAGTGATGCTGAAGGCAGGCTGTTTTATCACACATGAGATTTCTGCAGTGGACTCTAGGAACAGAGTGGCAAGTGTGAGCTAAGGGGCAATGAAGAAGGGAGCGAGGGGAACAGCCCAAGGAAAGCTAGGCTGTCAAATATTAGCATCTCTCATTCCGCTAGCTCCCATGCACCGCTGAGCTGTGAACCCGTAGGCCCAACGTCCTCTCCTCATCTACATCTGGGTGTGATGTCCACAGCAGACTCATCATGGTAAACAGAGCTGTTGATCTCCTCATATCTCTCCGCCCTCACTCATCAACCTTCTTATCCCAGGTTTCTCCTGTCTTGGCAAACAGCACCGCACCAAACCACAAGAAACCCTAAATCTAGAAGACACCCATTCATCTTAGATTTATTCTTTTCTCTTCTCTCCCTCCCTCTTTTCATCTGTGCCAAGTTGCCCTGTCGCCTTTGGGAACACCCTCTGGGATTCTGTAGTGTTGTGGTCCTCACCTTACACTACCCTCAAAGTTCGGTCTAGTAGCACATCCTAGCAGTTCTGGTCCAAGCAAATTCAGAACCCACTTGCTTCTGTCTCCATCTCCATCACTACCACCCTACAATCTCACCCATGCTGTGTGCTGTTGTTTTGGATTTTTAAGATAGGACTACATGTAGTCCAGACTCACCTCTGATTTGCTCAGAAGCTGAGGATGACCTTGAACACCTGATTCTCCTGCCTCTACCTCCCCAGAGCTGGGTTCTAAGAGGTATGTTACCAACTCGTATTGTTGCCCTTGCTTGTTGGAGAAGTATCTCACTGTCTGGCCAGACTGGTTTCAGACTAGCAATCCTCCTGCCTCATTCAGTCTCCTGGGTTCTGAGATTACAGGCTTGAGCCACTGTGACTGGCTACATAGTAGAGTTTTCCTCCAGGCAATCAAAATGAGCTTGGGACTTATTTTTCTTTTTCCACGTCAGTCTTTCACGGGTAGTCTCCTCTGAGACTAGACTAGCTTCCTCACAGCTGCCAGAGTGGTCTTTATAAAAAGGCAAATCTAAACATACCCTTCCTAAATCCTTTATCAGCTAGTTTCACAATATTATGATATAAAAGAAAACTCTTGGTATATAACAATTAGTGTTTATTTCTTGTTCATGTGTTTGCTGACTGACTAAAGCTTGGTAGATCTGGATGGAACTTAGAATTTGGCTCTGGGTCCAAGTCTTCCTTAAACATTTCTCATCTTCTTTTGACTGGTAGTTACTGAGGCATGATTTTTTTTTAATCATGAAAAAAAAAACAGGGCCCTAGAGGTCAATTCCATCCATATAAGACTGCTCTTAAGTCTCAGCTCCCAACACATTGACTCCTATCCTATTGCTCATAGCAAATGATATGACCAAGTTTAAAGTCAAGGAGGAAGGAAATACAGCATGTTGCCATGAGGTGTGGGTATGTAAAACATTAGATAGTGGAACAGAGAACTGGGACTAATAAGTCAGTCTTCAAGAAAAGGCTTTAAGGGTTGTAGTCTAATGGCCTTGAACTTGGGACCATCTTTAGGACCTGGTTCCAGACAGATGTTGTTTATCTCATGTCTTGAGAGTTAGCTCCCTGACACACTCCTCCTTAACTGTGCTATGTTCTAGGTTGCTCCTTAGACTTCCTGTCACGGTTAGCTTCTTATCAGTGAACACAAGCTAGAACCATTTGAGAAGAGGGAACTTCAGTTGAGGAAATAACTTCATCAGATTGGCTTGCAAGGCAAGCTTTTTTCTTTTTTAATTGATGATTGATGTAGGAAGGGCCCAGTCTGCTGTGGGTATACTTCAGGCAGGGTTTCCTGAGTTCTATAAGAAAACAGGCTGAGGAAACCAGGGCAATCAAGCCAGTAAGCAGTGCTCCTGCAAGGCTTCTGCTTCATTTTCTGCCCTGACTTCTCTCAGTGACAGAGTTTGATCTGAGAGTTGTAAGATGAAATAAACGCCTTCCTCCCCGAGTTGATTTTGGTCATGGTGTTTTGTCATGGCAGTAGAAATTGTAACTAAGACACTTTCCAAATTCCTTTTCTGCCTTAGGACTGTCTCGCGTGTCATTTCTGTTCTCAGCACGACACGCTATAGATTTGTTGTCATCTCAGATGAGATATCACCTAGACTCATTTAGATTTAGAGATGCAGGTGCTTGGGCTCCACCCCTGGAAATTCTGAAATGGCAGGTTTGGGTTGAGGTCTCAGGAGGCCCTTTTCACAGTTGATGACAGAGCTGATGTCCCATGGACTCAGTCCAAGAACTGCCATGGAAGAGAAATATGAGAATAGCTCAGAGAATTTTCCAAGAGGGGCTGTGGCTGATCCAGTGCTTGAGAGATGTGGAGGAGCATGTAAGGCAGACAGGACTGTGTGTCTTGGCACTGTCTCATGACTTGATGAGCTCCCTCAGAAAGTCAAGCTCCTCTCCCTGGATCCCACACCGGGCTGTAGGAGCCCAGGCCTGCTGCCATTGCTTCCCGTTGACGACATTATATATGACCCCCATCTGCACATCTTCAGCCAAACAATTCCACAGGAAGTCTTAGAAAGCTTTTTCTCTCTAAACGATCTTTTTTAGTGTCTGTCACCCAGAGTTGTAGAGATTTTATATCATGTATGAAATCCTATTAAAATTTTATTTCCTTATTTTCCTTTTATGATGACTGGGATTTCCTTCCTGAGAGAAGGCCCCAGGAAGTGTGAGTACCCTGGTGGACGCCTGGCTCTGGGGAGGTTGGGTCATCGGGCCAGCTTCGGTCTTGGCGGAAGCACAGGCATTTAGGGCTGGTAGTGTTCTTCAAGGTCCTATAGCCCACTGGTTATGCCACACGGCTCCTTTGAAGTCAACATAGCCCCTTGGCTTGGGATAGGCATACTTCACTGGACTTCAGAGTCAGGAGGCTTGACCTAGAGTGAGCATTAGATTTAAGACATAGCCCTCTTGAAGTTTGGTCTTTGGGCATGCGATGTTTGAGTAGTTCCTGGGGAGCTGTTTGTCTTCTTTGAAAGGGTAGGAACCAGAGGTCAATGTTCAGTTGAGGCTTTGATGTGGCACTCAGATTTCTAGGTCTGTATGTTAGAGAACCAGAGATTCCTAAAAAAATGACGAATGAGCCGGGCGATGGTGGCGCATGCCTTTAATCCCAGCACTCGGGAGGCAGAGGCAGGCAGATCTCTGTGAGTTCGAGACCAACCTGGTCTACAGAGCTAGTTCCAGGACAGGCTCCAAAGCCACAGAGGAACCCTGTCTTGAAAAACAAAACAAAAACAAACAAACAAACAAAAAAAGATGACAAATGATATCTGACCATCCCGACCTCATCACTCTACTGTTGAGGAAAAGTAAGCTTCCCATTATTGGTGTACTCAGCTGCAAAGTGAATGGACATATAGCCTTAACTACAAAGCACTTATCATCTATATCTTCATATGCCTGCCTTTTTACTTGAGTGCTGGGGATTTGAACTCAGGTCCTTCTGCTTGTACAGGAAATGTTTTTTTTTTCTTTCTTCTGAGTCATCTTGTCAGCCCCTTGACTCAAATTCATTAGATAAAAAAAAAATCACTATGGATGGTAGCAGGGCACCTGTTTATTTACTGAATTCTCCATGGCTCTCTGAGTCCTATGAGACTAAGGATTCAGAGCTGACTGTCAGAGTTTCAAAGTCAGTGGCACATTTTGAGAGAGACTTTCAAACCCACCTCCTTCACTAGGAAAGAGAAATAGATTCACCTAAGGTTGCTTGAGTCCACAGAAAGCTGGGTCCAGGATCCAGGATGGTCACAACTCTGGGCAAGTGCTGTGTGATCTTACATAAGTCATTCATGTCTGAAAAATAATGGAAATAGATATTTCCAGAAGTAGTACCAAGGTTCAGCTAAGCTTTTGAAACACTGGAGTCTTTGATCAACTGGATCCTAAAGGGAAATTCTACTCTCAATAACTCAAAATCAAGACAAACTATAGATCAGAAGTATGGATCTACTAAGCTAATTCTTTTCTTGCCTTCCTTCCTCATTGGTCCTTAGGTAGCTTTAGCCATTAAGGGAGCTTTCAGGAACCTATTAGAAAACCAGGAACTTTGGAAGTTTAGAGACAGTAAAACTCCTATCAACTGAATACAGTCATCATATTGACTGCTCTTCAGCAAAATTTCCAACTCCAAGAATGTCAGTAAACAACAACCAATACACTCTCTGAAGAAAATCACTTCCCAGTCCTGAAGTCTAGCATTTGCCCAGCATGTAAATATTTCCATGATGGCCATATTCAAGTTACCAACATGAAGCTAATCAGCTTGTGGATTTTCTGAAACTTCAACAGTTGGTTCATGGTGAGCTGGCACAAGATGACTTGCTCCCAAACCTTTATGCTTTGCTTGATCTGGAGCCTTAAACTTTGTCATTGGAATTGCACTGCTGTGGGTATACCATGGAAACATACATCTAACCTGGCTGACACTGTGTGGTCTTTTCCCTTGCTATCATTACCTCTGGTCTCTATCTTGCTAAAAATGTCATATTTTACCTTGTTATAGAGCAGAGATGTTATCTGTGGCTCACAATGTGTGAAGCTGATTTCATAGGATTTTGACAAATCTACCACATTCCATACAGTCCCTGCTCCCCTGACCCTCCTATGACGTGACACTCTATTGTCATGCTGTGTGGGGAACTGTTTTCCCCTTACCTTTTTCTTCTAGGCTACTTTTCTTTTTATTCTGAGCTTACACTCCCCTAAGTCTGAGACTTTGACTCCTGGAATTTAAACAATTTCCCTGTTTCCAGTTTGCCCATCTGGAGCAAAGGGAGACGGGACTCTGTGGTTCTGAATTTCTCCTTGGCACATACTCTCAGGCGTGTGCGAGGAGTTGGTGATTCAGTTTGAACAGAGAAACTGCAGACAGACGTACTGTTGTCACATCTGGCTAGCTGGAGGCACAGCTGCCGTTGGCCACCCACTCTTTTTGCACCTGTGGGGGAAGAGATCACTTCCTTTATGGTGAGAACATTTTCGTCTGCAGTAGGGAAGACATTCAGGTCGTGTTCTCAGAAAGGACAAACAGGGCTCTGGTTAAATGTGGAGAGGTAGACACAGAGGTGGGTAGAATCTCATTCTAGCCCTTCACACTGGCCTTGGTTCATGAGCCAAAGCACAAACCCCTCTCAGTGCCACTTGCCCTCCTACTGGGGTGAGGGCACCCAATTCCCCAGATGGCACTGAGCCAGAAAATTAACAGTGATCAATGAAAGGGGAAGAATGATGGAATACAAGTGGAGTCTCAATTATGCCCTAAGTGATTAAGGCAATGTTAAGGTTCAAATAGGGGAGGGGCCGGGGACTGGAGGAAGGGGAAAAATGATTACGTGGAAGGATTCAATGCCCTAGTTTGGACTTAGGCATTGATTTCCTATTCCAGTTTCATGGATGGGCCATAAAACCCCGTGGAGTGTGCATCTCCTCCTCCTCTGCTGCCTCTTCATCTGCATAGTGGGAGTATAAGCTCCCCTACCCTCCTTTTTCGGTCCAATGATAGTATCAGTTCCTGAGTGAATCGGAGGGAGCAAATGTCTTTGGGTATTGCATTGGGAACCTCGACTTGCCAGTTGCTGGGAAGTTGGGTTTGTGGTTTCAGGGCACAGGGTGAGTCTGTGAGACTATGGCCAAGCTCTTGGAAAATTACAAGAGTAATTTGTTTTGCTAAAAAGGAGGGATAAAAAAAAATGTTTCTGCGAGATCTTGGGGATTTTTTTTTTAAAAGAAAAACAAACTTTTTTAAACTGCTAAAAAGCAAAGTAATTGATGCTCAATTTGGTGATTTGCCCTAAAAAATGCAATCATTGAGACAGCCTGTATCAGTCATTTAGAATAGAAACCAAATGTTTTCTTCCATATATATCCATAACGTTAAGACTTATCTCCCATCTGGAAAAACCTCTCTATGTAGAAATGCTCAGAGTGGAATTGCATTCATAAGTAGCCATCAAGTGAAATTTACTATTTATGTGCTTTCGATGGTCTGTGGAGACGGAGTTGCATGCCAGCCTGTATCAATACACATCTCTACCTGCAGTGTTCTAGGGCAGATTAGCTGAGGAGAGCCATTTAGGATGAAAGCGGAGGGCATGCTGGGAGAAAAATGAAATCAAACATTCACCCAGGCCAACACTTCCTTTCTGGGTACCATTTAGATTTTAATTTCTTCTTCCACTCCCCACCCCCACCCCCCAGTATAAAATAAAATACAAGCCATCAGTGCTGTTTGGAGATAGCCCACATCTGCATGGCAAGGAGACAATTCTCTAAAGTACAGCTCTCAGTGGGATATTTATTTAATTCTTATTGGTTTGGGACCACAGACTGTAATGAGCAGAGATATGGAAAGATGTGGGGATGCCAGTTGGAAGTCTTTTACATTTTTGAACATGAAAGTACAAAAGGGTCATGCATGTATTTAGGCTTTAGTGAAAATTCAATAACTCTAGCTGCAGAAACCTTGCTCCGGAACATTAATAAAAGGGGAAAACTAATAAAGGGTCCCAATTTGAGCTTCTTAGAGCTGAAAGCTGACATCGTTCCAGGCTCAGCTGTCCCCAGGTTGCTGAATGCTCTGGTATGTTTTAGCATATGGGCC
Organism: Microtus oregoni; assembly: GCF_018167655.1. Classification (NCBI taxonomy): domain Eukaryota; kingdom Metazoa; phylum Chordata; class Mammalia; order Rodentia; family Cricetidae; genus Microtus; species Microtus oregoni. The sequence continues at coordinate 9,469,710 of NW_024543079.1, forward strand.
AATGGGAGACAAAGTTGATGTCCAGTGAATCTTCCAGTAGCATGTGAGTTCCATGAGCCCGAAAATATTAAACAGGCCTTACATAAATGGAATTCAATGAAGGGACCTTGGGATGCTTGGAGTCGCTGCTATCAAATGGCTTGATATTGTCAGAGTCAAACACAAGAAGGTCCTTCTCCAGTGCAGGCCATCTTTTGTTGGTATTTTTGTTGTTTATCCGGGCAGGGCCATTGGGGATTCTTTGAAACAGTTAACTGGTGAGTCAAATGGCCACCAGTCTCTAGGAAAGGACCATTGGGTGGCATGGATGAAGGAGAAGGCTTGGCCTCAGTCAACTTAGAGATTCCTTGAGCTGTCTATCTTCATCTTCTCTCCAGCCGGCACTTCTTCTGCACCCCTACCCTCCCTTATTGACAACTGAGCTCTTTTTATCTAAGTGGTAAATCTAAGACCCCAAATCAGAGGCATGCATTGAACTTCCTGGCCTTAGTCCTGCTGGGTTGTATGTCACTGATGGTCCCAGCTCCAGGATGACACCAGAAATCTGAAGGTAGTCTAGGATGGGGCTCGGGCGAGTGACTTCTTTGTTCCTGGAGCTGACCGTATTTGCAGGAAGCTATTGTGAATTTCTTCACAATGCCACCTGGCCTCTCTGCTGAGAGATCAATACCCTGGGCTTCCGAGAGACTTGACACTGAGAAGATGAGCTAGTTACATTTGCAGAAGGCTGCTTGAAGGTGACAGTGACCAAAAGTCAGTCTGGTCATCTTTGGGTGAGAGATTCTCACCGTACCAGCCCTGCTTGAGGTCAGAAAGTTCATCAGAGCAACTGAAATGATAACTTAGCGCTGCCATGGTTCTAGGCTTGGTTTGAGGCATATTACATGGCATGCCACTGGTTAGCATGCCAATTCCACGAGAGTGAATTATTCCTATTTCACAAATAAAAAGCAAAACTACTGCTGCAGTGTGTGACTCCAAGTCTGCATGTAACTGTATGTGCTTTAGTGTGTGTGTGTGTGTGTGCGCGCGCGCACACGCGCGTGCTCGCACAGGTGTATGTGTGTGAGAGAGCATGTGTGTGTATGTAGGGCAGAGGTCAACCTTGGCAGTCATTTTCAGGTACTTCTACTTTGGGTTTTGAGGCAGGGTTTCTCACTCAGTTTGTCAATTCAGCTAGGCTGGCTGCCTGTGGATCCCAAGGATACTCCTGTCTCTGCCTTGCTAGCACAGAGATTAGAAGCTGAAGCTATTACATCCGCCTTACAACCTGTGTGTGTGTGTGTGTGTGTGTGTGTGTGTGTGTGTGTGTAAAATCATGATACATGTGGAGGTTAGAAGATGGCACTTGGGAGTTGGTTCTCTCCTGCCACCTTGTGTGACTCAGGGCTCAAATTCAGGTCCTTAGGCCTATGCACAAGGGCAACTACTCACTAAACTATCTTGCTGACCCAAAGGATATTTATCCCCCCCCCCACACACACACCCTGTAATTCCTCCTTGTATTTCTTCTCTTTCTTTAGGATTTCTCTTTCTTCAGGGTCTCACACTTGCTATGTAGCCCAGGGAAATCTTGAACTTTCAGTTCTTCCACTTCTCCCTACCAAGTGCTGGGATTATGTGCACACTGAGGTACACAGAGGTAGGGCAGACAGTCTGATCCTAGGAGGGGTCTCTGCAGCCCCTCTTCCTTCCAGCCCACCCATGCAACCCCAGGTTCTTCTCTGGGCCACTTTTACTTGACTAAGTTCCTTCTCCTTTTCTGTGGAGTCCTGAGCCTCTCGCCCAGCAGGGCTGACCTGCCAATGATAAATACCATTTAATTACAGAACAAGTTTTTCTGCCGTTTCTCTCAGCGTGGCTTCTATTGCCGAAGATTAAACTTCATTCCGATGCCACTGAATTACCTTTTTAAACCTATTATTTCAGTGTGATTAACTTCACTTCCTTTCATTTAGCTGTAAGCAAAATCTTGTTTACAAGGCAAAAATAGTCTCTGCCTTAATATCGGCAATAATAATACAAACGAGCATTGCAAGAAAATAATTTATGTGGAAAACAGGGGGAAATGGCATTGATACATGAGGCTCCTCTTCAATTAATAAAAGGAGGAAATATTTAAAAACAATTTATCAAAGAAATATATACAGTTCATACATCACACATTTGCAAAGAATGTAGGAATACTCACTCCACAGATAGCTCATGACCCCGGGCTTTGAATTCTTTTGTGTGTGGTGGAATCCAAGTTGTGGTTAAAATCTGAAGCTGAGTTTGGTTGACCAAGTGCCAGGGCAGATAAAGCTACTGACAGAGAAAGCGCCTTGGGCTGCAAGGTACCAGTGACAAGGTCTTCTTTTTAAACATGGCCAAAATGCACCTGAGGTTTGGAGAGAGTTTGTGTTCCTGAGACTCTGACTGAACAGTGAACAGTGCAGAATAATTCAATGTGTGTACTATGTGTGTAGAGTGCATGTGTGTGTGTTGTTTGTATGTATGCATGTGTATATGTGTGTTGTATGTGTTGTGCATGTGTTTGTGTATGTGTGTTTTTACATATGTATGCATGTGTATATGTGTGTTGTGTATTGTTCTGTGTATATATATGTGTGTGTGTTGTGTGTGTTTGTATGTATGTGTGTGTATTTGTATGGATGAATGTATATATGTGTGCACTCCTGGCATCTTTCCTCGGGGACTGTCTGCTTTGTTTTGTTATTGGTACAGGGTCTTTCACTGGTCTGGGTCTTGCTTATGAAGGCTAGGCTGGCTGGCCCAAGGGTGCCAGAGATCTGCCTGTCCCCTCCTTCCCAGTAGTAGGCTTACTAGTGCCCACCACCCTGCCGGGCTTTTTCTGTGGATTCTGGAGATTCAGGTCCTTATATTTGCAAGGCAAGCACTTCACTGGCTGAGCTGTCTTTCCAGCCCAAGGAGTGTTTTTAAGGCACTCCTACATTTCATCCACATCTCTTCTTTCCAAGATTAATTCCAAGGTATAAAAAAAAATTGCGAGAGGGGAAAATGCTTGCTGATTAAAAGAAAAAGTGTGTACACACGTGTGTGTGTTTAAGCAAGCTCTGTCATACTGTTTCCTGCAAGTTGTCAAAGCCGGGTGGCCGCTGGGAAGTGGTGACATCTGTCATGCAGTTATGCAGATCCCCTCCTGTTGGGGCTAGGGTTTGGAGAGGGGACACATGGCTGTGTGTTGGCAAAATACACACCGTATGCTGCCATCCACATTTCTGCCTAATTTATTTTTACCATTTTCTTTTATGGCCTTCCTTGAGATGCACTTCCCGGAGAGTTCCTTTCCAGGGCATTGCGGAGAAATTAGCATTTGCATCATATTTAACAGTTTACAGAGAGTTTCTCCACCCACACATAAAACAATGTGCTTTTACAAGGAAAACATCAATATCAAGCAAATATTTCCACATATGGTGTCCGTGTTTCGCTGATGTCTAAACTATTTGATGGCTTAAGAGGAAAAAAGGAGAATTAGCAAAAGGCTTTTCCAGCCCACGTCCCCTGATACCTTGTCCAGCCTACGGTGCTGGACACTGCAGGGAGGAGCTAGCCAGATGGACGAACTCAGGACCACAACTTTTTCCTCATTTTCTCTGGCTTCTTGGTCCTTACCCTCAGCCCTCATTACTCTATCCGCTTCTTCTTTCTCTGCCTGTTTGATTGACTGGACTTATTCAGTAGCCCCTATAATAGTGATCCATGGTCTGACCTGTGCAATGACTTGAAGAAGCAGGAGAATAAGATACTGGGAGCTTTATGAATCCATGTTGTTCAGGGCATATAGAAGGCGCCCATATATGCACAACCTCTTTAATTTGTGTATGTTGTGTACATTGGACATCGTGTTGAACCTCCAGTGACGGGCACCCATAGGAGCCAAGGGAATTGGCAGTGGACTTCCTCGTGGAGGCCAGCCTCACCCTCTCTGTGCTAATGGAGCCTCTCTTCTCTCCATCTGATTCTACCCAGAAGCTGCCAAGCACTGCTTGTCGGGAGCAGTGTGTAGTCTCATTACATCTTCAAGACATGTGCTGTAGAAGAGCAAAAGGAGGCAGGAGAAAGTTTGCCTTTTGACATAGGAATTTGCTTGGCTGTAGCCTGGGTGCTGTCAGAGAAAGCAGGATACTGCTGGGACCTGCACCCCACTTCCTATTACAGGAGAAGGCTTTGTCAGAGGACTGGGGGCAGCAAAGCAGCAGTGGACAGAGTAATCATTCCCTGAGGGCAGGAGTCCACCTTCCGCTGCAGCTGCCTCTAGGGAGGTGCCAAGATGCCCTCGAGTGGGCACTGGGAACTGTAACCCCAGAGAGTACAGTCTTCTTCCAGGGTGGGGGCAGAGGCTCCAAGGGGCGGGGGAGAAGTGCCAGAAAGCATCAGAGCGGGTTGACAGATGTGCTTCCAGCATCTGCCTCGCTCCTGGTGCTCGGCAGATGGGGTGCGGGGACCAGGCATCTGAAAATCTGGATTCATTTCAAATTGTTCCGTTTTCCAGGCTCCAAGCACAGCATTTCCAGAGGGCAGCCATGAAGCCATTCTCTTCCAGCTGGAGAATGTTCTACCAGAACCTTGCACCAAGCCTTATTTTGTTGGTGGGGGTTTGTGGGGGCAAGAGAATACCCTCTGGCCTGTGAACTCCCTCTTCCCTGCTCCTGACCTTGTATGTCCTCATTTCCCCTCTGATGCCTTTAGACACACCGCTTGTCAGGCGGGGCTGTCAAGCTGAAGGTTGACTTGGTATTCTAGAATGATCCAGTACAGTAGGTACTGGCCAGAGGCACAGAGCAAGTGTGAGGATTTTATGATGAGCTCCAACTATAGATTTAGCATAGTATATTTTTTAAAGATTATAAAATGATTTCATGATATATTTATATTGCTTATTGATATGATATTTTGGATTTATTGGATTAAATTAAACATATTTTCAAGTTAACTTTTGGATTTTAAAAAATGTGGTTACTAGAAAATTTAAATTTATATTCAGGGCTTGCATTTCATTCTCTCTCTCTCTCTCTCTCTCTCTCTCTCTCTCTGTGTGTGTGTGTGTGTGTGTGTGTGCTGTGCATGCTGTATACACACGAGCCTGCTGGGATGTGCTCTTGTGTGTGTTCATTCAGAGGCCTTTTGGTGTCTTCCCCTATTGCTCTTTGCTTTATTGCCTTGAGACAGGATCTCCTACCAAACTGGAAGCTCACTATTTGGTAGCTGGTCAGCTCTTGGGATCTGCCTGCTTCTGCCCCTCTCCCCGCCAATGTTAGGGTCTAAAGTATGTGCAGCCCCATCCTCAGCTTTTTCATAAGTTCCAGGAACCTGACCTCAATCCCATGCTTGCAAAGCAAGTGCTCTTGTCCATTGACCCAGATCCTCAGCTTACATCCCAGTTCTTTCTTTTTAATTTTTATAAATTAAAAAATATTTATTTATGTATATATTATATAATATTTATTATGTTAAAGATATTGTTAATTAATTAATTTATTTGCATTATATGTGCATGAGTATTTGCCTGCATTTGTATGTGTGTATGGTGTCCACAGAGACCAGAGCAGGACATTGGATCCCTCGGAGCTGTAGTTGTAGGTGGCTGTGGGTGTCTGACATGGGTGCTGGAACAGAATCTGGAAGAGCAGAATGTGCTCTTCACCTCTGAGCCATCGCCTCAGCTCCTAGGGGGTGCTCATTTGAGGTTCTAACCTGCCTCAGCTGCTGTCTGCGTTCTCAGAGTCTCTCCCCCTGCTGTGCCTCCTCAGCCATGGAGGGCTGAGATTCTCCATAACTGTGAGTCTGAATAATCATTTCCTCCTTTAAGTTGTTCTTCCGGGTATTTTTGCCACAGGGCTGAGAAAAGAAGCCATTTCCCTTCTCTCTCTTGACAGCCTTCCAGGTTCTAAGCAGGAGCCCCACAAGCTGGAGAAACGTTAGGAAGCAGGCTAGCGAGGAGAGCATTTGACTGCAGTCAGCTCCAACCCAAGTAAGTCATCGTTACCCTACCGCATTTTCAGCTGTGGGCAGCAGGAGATCTCTCTTGAGCCAATGGAGCAGTGTGAATGCAAAGCTATCTTCTTGTTGTTTATTTGTGAGATTGTATTTTGATTGCAACATTTGTCCCTTCCCTTTCCTCCCTCTAAGGCCTCCCATGTTTCCCTCCCTGCTCTCCTTCACATTCAGGACCTCTTTTTTTTTTTTTTTTTAAATCAGTTGTTACTGCCTGCATATGTGTATTTGTACACACACACACACACACACACACACACACACACATCTATCCCAAATATCTCCTGTTGTGTAAGACTCAGCACCTCAGACCATCCTGGAAGGTGGACCTAGCTTTCCCTTACAAGTGCATCCCCTCCGCATTCCCTGAATGCTCCCAGAACTTCCCATCTTCCATGGTGGGCTCAGCCTTGGGGCAGGGTGTAATGAGGATGTACTGCAACTGTGTTCTTCTCTATCATGTACCTGCCGCACGCCATGTGTCCTGCTGAGCACTGGCAGCACTGTCACAGAGGCCAAGTCAGTGCTCCTTCTAACAAGAGAGACGTGCCAATCATGGCCTCATTGCAGACTTCAGGAGCTACCTGGTCAGTGTCAGTGGGTGATTGCGTCTCTGGTGGAGGAGGGTCAAGGGTCAGGGAAGGGTTTTGGTTACTTTTGCATGGCTGTGATCAAATACTCAACAGATACGATGTAAAGGGAGAAAGGCTTATTTCAGTTCATAGTTTTGGTTTCGATCTGTCCTGGTGAAAAAGGCATGGAATTGAAATAAAGCTGCAGATACACTATGAAGCAGGACTAGGTGCAGGACCAACAGTTTTTAGAATTTAAAATGTGCATTGGTGTTTTGCCTGCCTTCATGTCTGTCTTAAGGCATCAGATCCCCTGGAACTGGAGCCACGGGCAGTTGTGAGCGGCCATGTGGATGCTGGGAACTGAACCTGGGTCCTGGGCAGCCAGTGCTCTTAACCACTGGGCTATCTCTCTAGGCACATGGTATAACTTTTAAAGACCTACTCCAAGCCACCTGCTCTAGCTAGCGAGGACCCACCGGCCTTCTGAAGCAATGTCATCATCTGGAGATCTAGTGTTCAAAACATGCAGTTGTCGGGGACATTTCAGATTCAATTCAGACCAGCAGAGACTTTTCTAAAGAATAGAAATTGATGCAAGTATCGCCACAGTTCTGGAAGATTTGCTTGTCTTCCAGTCCCATGCTCTCTAAAGAATGGGATCAAAATCCTTAGGAGGGGTCTTGAGGATCAGGTGAGATGGGAAACCATTTATGACCGTGGCCTTTGGCAAAATGGTCTGCAAAGAAATTGTAATGAGAAAAGGGGACTCAGAAAAGCAGCGCGTTTCTGGCATTAAGTTTCGATAGTAAGCCTGGACTGAGGCTGGAGGGGGTACCGGGGTGGAATTTACAGTGGGCTGAGGTGAGAGGCTCAGGGCTGAGGTGATGGGGGGTGACAGGGTATGCATTTGGCATCTGACTCCTCACGTGGTAAAGCAACTCCACAGATCTTTGCAGAGACACGGTTTGCACAGCTGGTATTTTGATAGTCCTCATGGTTTATTGCATCTCAAAAGCAAAAATACAACAAGAGGTATACTTGATGGGGTGCCCAGTGTCAGAAAGATTTCTGAACCAAGAGACCCAGTTCCAGCCCTGATTTTACCCTCTGGCCCACTGTGTGACCTCAGAGGAGCACCCAACCCTCTCTGGAATGTAACCCCCTCATCTGTAAAATAAAGGGCCGGACCGTGTGACCTCTAAGTCCATGTGCACATCTTGGGGTCCTGGACTACAGTAGTCAATGATGTGCTTGGCTGAGCTGTTCCCAGCTGTAGCCGAGAGGTTGGGGTTCAAGCCTGTTATGGAACTGCCACTCAGCGGTCACTGACGGTGTTCATTTCTTCTTTTCCCACGAGGCACAAAGGACTGTGTGAATGACTCTGACAATAGCCTCTGGCCTTGGGGGTAGAAGATGGCTCTTGATGCAAATGGACTAAGTCTCTAGAGCTCTGTACTACAGACTCTCGATGACTCCCTCCCAACACTTTCTCTCCTGGGCAGGCTGTGGCCAAGTACCCTAGAACAGCGGGCTGAGAGAATGATTTCATATTTTCAAAGCGGTGCAGAATCACAGATGCAGGGATGCTCGGTTGTGAGTTAGAATTCTGCAGCCACTTGAGCAATTCTGTGTAACACAAAATAAACCTGTTTCTTCATCCATAAAATGGAGAATATTGTGTGTGTGTGCGTGCATGCACGTGCGTGTATGTGTGATCAACACCTTCCTCTAACCTCCTCTACTTTGTTATCCACTTTTTTCACCCCTTAGCACAGACGTTACAGATGTGAGCCACAGTGCATGGTGTGGCTTTTACATGGGTGCTGGGGATCTGAACTCAGGTCCTCATGCTTGCACAGCAAGCATCTCACCTACTGAGTCACCTCCTTAGCCCAGAAATGGGGAATGAAATAAAAATATATATCCCCCATATGTAAATTATCTCGCATGCTAGTACTAATCAATGCACCCTTTATTTGCTGACTCCTTTAACTTACAAAGCATCTTTGTATGTTCATGACCTCATTTTATTCTCATGGGGACCTATGAGGAAGATATGGTTATGTCTGTGTTCCATCTGCCAATGACACAGAATGGGATGCTTAGAGTCAGAGTCACAGAGGGACTGCATCCCTGATCTACTGCCTGTAAGTGCAGCGCACAACGCCTCTCTGCACTCTATGTGCTACCATAGAGTCCGCAAGCTTTGGGCAAGGGGGTGGCGATTGAAACACAATGACACACAGACAGAGAGACAGAGACACAGACACGGACCTCTAGTCACTGGTAAGAAGCTCCCTATTCAATAGCACCACAGAGGCTCATATACCCAACAGTCAGGTGGGCCAACAGGTGAAAACCTCATCCTCTGATACTCAAGGCCAAGGCAACACGTGCTCGTGAAGCAGAGCTGGTAAACAACTTTGACACAGCTTTTAGTAACTCAAATCAGAAGGAAAGTAAAGATCTCTAGCAGGGAAGAGCAGCTGGAGGTCAGGACTCCAAATGGTCCCAACATGTAAGTGGGAGCTTCCCACTGTCTTAGGCTCCCTCAGTTGGCCATGGAGCTCCAGCACCACGTCTGTTGGGTAGCTCTTGGGCTAGCCAGTGTCCCTTCACTGATGCATGTCACTCAGCTGGACGTGTGCCCTTTTGGGAGAAGTTTGCGAGTCAGTGTGCACCCATTTCTTTTTACATTACCAGGAAATTTAGTTGCGAATAACTCCATAAGAGTCTCCCTAGCCAGGCTACTAGAAGCCCTTGTAGACCTCTGTGCCCCGCCAAGAGAGCCAAAGAGAGTAGGAAATGCCCACTTACAGGCAGTAGATCAAGGATGCAGTCCCTCTGGGTGACTCTGACTCCAGGCATCCCATTCTAGTCCCCCTTTCTGTGCCATTGCCAGACAAAACATAGCCATAACCATACCCTCCTCGTAAATCCTCCTCGTAGGTCCCCATGAGAATAAAAAAGGTGGTAGGTGGACCTGGAGTGAATTCTCCCATGGTAAGAGGTCTGAGGTGGGACAGATAACCTGCAAGGCAGGCCATGAGGAGAGGAGACTGGTCCTTGGCTGATCTTCCTGTGCAGATCCCCAACAAGCCCCCACCCCATTCCTCACACTTGCTTCAGTGCCTTTCTTGACACACCCAGACCAGGAGCCACACACTAATTCCTCTTCCAGTTCTGCTCCTGCCCTTAATAAGGTCAACAGTGACAGCTCAGAAGAGCCATGGGGCAGCTTCCAGACGTCAGCTAGCACAAGGGTACCTGCTTTCTTTCCGGTTAAACATGAAAATGTCTTGTGGGGGGGCATAATAAATAAATAAGTAAATAAATAAATAAATACCAAGCCTTCAGAAACAACACGTTATCAGAATAATAAAATTAAATTATAACAGGGCTGCCAGTGCCACAACGTCTGAAGGTGACAAGATGTAATCTTGGTGAAAACATGGGATCTGTCTGTTTATAGATCTAATAAATTATGTTAGAATTGCGCTCTTATAAATCCAGGCTGTCGAGGAAACCCAACAACTAATTCATCAGTTGCTCACCGAGAGAACTTCTTCTCCGTTCCAATTGCTCACCGCGTAGATAACAAGGAGCCTTACAGGCCGGCTGGTTAAATGTCATTTGTTTCAGAGCAGTAACACGGCACGGATCATTGCTCACACATAGACACCCAATTATATTAACCTGTGCAGCAATACAGTGTAATGACATGACATTAACGCAGCCACTTCAAAGCGGCGACAACTTCCCTCCTCACTAAGGACCAGCCCTGGCTTCTCCCCAGCAATCCCCCTGTCATTTAAATGCAAAACACCAGCTGAGTGGAAGGAGCCCAGAGTAGCCTTTCTCAGATGCCTCTGATGCTTAATCTTGGGTCAGCTCTGGGGACTGAGTTTTTCACTCTGCTCAGCTTTCCCAAGGGACAGAACCATCACCCCATTTTCAAAATCCAAAATTTCTTGCCTTCAGGAGTTGACCTAAGGTTGCCCATAGAATACGGAACAGTGTCATGACTGACTTAGGGTGGAAGGCACAGAGAGAAAGCCCTACTTGCAGAAGTCAGTGTTAAGGCACAGGGTCCTCAGGCTTTGTGAGTGGCTGGTTTCTGTTGTCCATCAAAGGCATAAGAAGAAGAAAAACAGCCCTACTTGACTTCAAAGTCTTGTATCTTTCAATTCAACTCCATTGACACACAGGGCTGGCTAATTTTTTACTGTGGAAAATCCATCTTGTAGGGCATGTGGCAGAATCCCTGCTGTCTATGCACTGGGTGCTAGTAACAGTCCCCCGTCATCTCCGATGACCTAGCACACCTCCAAATACCACCAAGTATTTCCTTGACCATCACACCTAACTGAGCACCATTGGTCCAGGCATAGGTTTTCACTGTGGAAACCTTCAGCACAGATTTACAAACATCTGTGCTGTTCTAGGCCATTTAGGTTGTTCTAGAACTTGCTTCATGGAGTAAGGGCCTCTGTTGATTCCCAGGGTCTTGCCTTTTCATGAAAAAAAATGTGCATTTGTCTCTCAGGATTTTGGGTTGGAATTCTATCCCTATAACTCAATGGTGAATACCACCAGGCTTTAGTAGGCTTACCAATGCAGAGTGAGCACTGACAACAATGAAGTTGAGTTGGACCTTTGTGAGGTCTAGTATTGGTACAGGCAATGACTGAAGGCCTGGTACACAGGGAGCTTTGGCACTTTGTGTTGTTATTCCCTGGGAAGGCTCATGAAGGATCCTGGAGTCCCAGTGATAAGATGACCATTCAAATCTCAAGTCTAGAGCCTGGCCAGGGGTCAAGATAAGTCAAAGTATTGCTTGAGCAGAGCTTAAATCCTCGCAAATGAAGTCAATGGTGCATCCAGTGAGAGTGGACTATGCATGACCAGACAAGCTCAAGGGGTATGAGTACTGGCCACATGCATCATCACCCATCAGCCAATCAATCGTCAGCATTGCATGTTAACAGTAACAGTAAGTACTTCCCAAATATTACACCATTTATTCACTAAAATAACCTTATTAACAATGTTCCATTGTCTCCATTCTACAGACAGAGAAGCACAGAGGAGCTTAGTAACTTGCCTAATGTCACCCATTTACTAAGTGGCAAACCTGGGACTTGAACCCAGGCAACCAGCCTTCCTCATCTACATCCTCAGTCATTAAATTCTGCTGCTGAACTCCAGCATATGTCTTCTGTAGGAATAAAGACTCCCAGCTACACCAGGGTTGATTTAGTTATATGACAGTCTGGGGAGACTGAGGCAGAGAACTATCCACCATCTTTGTGGCCTTGCTTCCCTGTTTCCATTTAAGTTGGTATTTCCATTTCCATCTTTCCCTTCTTTCCACTTAAAGGGAAAACACACAAATATTGTCATGTCAAGTTGCACAAGAAATGTGGAATATTAATCATAGGTATGTATGAAATTTCTTATAGCAAAATTTGGGTGAAGGCTTGAGGCAGATGGGGCTAGAAGTGGGGAGAGGCAATGAAAAGAGGCAGTCTCTACCTCCCTGTACCTTTTCTGTGCCCTACCCTTCACCAAAGGGGGCAGAGACTTCTCACAGCTCAGGGGGACTTCTGAGGAAGCTTGGGTTCTAGATCTTGACCACCCCAGAAATGTGCTTTTTGCCAGAACAGCCGCAAAATGGGAATGCACATCTGGAGCATGCACATCTGGAACACATCTGGAACATGCAGATCTGGAACACATCTGGAATACACATCTGGGACACATCTGGGACACACATCTGGGAATATGCGCATCTGGAACACGCACATCTGGGGCGCATCTGGAAAGCGAACAGCTGGAACACATCTGGAAAGTGAACAGCTGGAACACATCTGGAATATGCACATCTGGAACACATCTGGAACACACATTTCTGGAATGTGCACATCAGGGTGAACAGCAGGGATGCACATCTGAGATGCACAGTGGGGATGCACATCTGGGATATGCACCAGGGATGCGTATCCTGGATGTAGTGTTGGCTTTGGAAAGTGGTGGATCCTGGGACACATGTGAGGACTCAGAGATTGGAGCACTTCTGGAAAGTGGGGCTGTCTCAGTGCCATAATTGGGTGACTTCACTTCTCATGAACCATCAGCCATAGCACTAACAAGGCAGAAAACAGTTAATTATCTCTTATGCCTCCATGTTTACATTGGCTCAATGGTGGTCACATGACAAATGAATAAAGCCTGTGATGCTTTTAGTAGAGGACCTGAGTGAGGCTTACTTTTAACAGATAATCAGCTATTATTTTTGTAATAAATAGATCTCTCCAGCCCTTGTATTGAGTTTTTTTTTTTTTTTTTTTTTTTACAAAAATGTTGCCCTTCCAGAGAACCTGGATTTAGGTCCCATCACCCACATCTGGTGGGTGGCTCACACTTGTTTGTAGTTCCAGTTCTGGGGATCTGAGGCCCCCTTCTGGTCTCCACAGACATTGCAGTCATGTGGTGCTCGTAGGTATCTCGAGGACACACACACACACACACACACACACACACACACACAAAACCAACCAAAGAAAACAAAACAACAAAATTGTGACAGATGAGGCCGACTTTAGACTTGGGATCAGAAGTCTTGGATGGACTTGAAAACCTCAAGCGAAGTGAAGGAGGGAAGTATAAGGGTAGGTACACAGAGAACTAAGCAGGGGCTTAAACATAAGCATTGCTAATCTTTAAACAGACATCATTTTTTTTTTTAGACAGGGTTTCAGCTTGTGACTCTGGCTGTCCTGGAACTCACTATGTGGACCAGGCTGGCCTTGAACTCACAGGGATCCACCTGCCTCTGCCTTCCAGGTGGTGGGATTAAAGATGTGTGCTACTAGGCCCGGCTGTTACACTGTCTTAAAAGAAAGAGTGTTGCCATTTAGAAACGTGGATGAGCCTGGAGGACACTACGTGAAGTATGGCAGGCCCAGGAAGACAAGCTCTCTCTTGTAGACATAGAGTAGTGCTTATCAGAAGTGCAGAAGGGGAAGGAAGAGGAGAGTGGGAAAAGGTTGGCTGTGAGTGTAATACTGTGGTTAGAGAAAGGAAATGGCTGGTGATATGGCTTAGTAGGAAAAGGTGCTTGTTACCGAATCAGATGACCTGAGTTCAATTCCCAGTAGTCACACGATATGAGAGCACCCACTCTGACCTCACATGTGCCACGGCATACACAATAAATAAATGACTGTATAGAAAGGTAGGAGAAACATGTTCTACTCTCCTATATACAGTGTCTACCATTAGTAACTCTGGAGCTTTTTGGACCATCAATGGGAATGTTCAGAGGAAAAGAACATGATTAAAATAAAAAGCCAATTATTCATGATCAAGTTGTTCAACTGTAAAGATCAAAGCCTGTGATGCACAAATTGTTACATCCTAAAATGTAAAAAGTGACCAAATAAAGATTATTTTTTTAAAGTTTGTTTTAAGATTTATTTATTTTATGTGTATGACTATTTGATTGCTTTGCCTGCATGTCCGTCTGGGTACCTTGTGTTTGCCTTGTGCCAGTGGAGGTCAGAAGGGGGCACTAGATCTTAATCTGGAGTTACGGGTGGTGATGGGCTACTGTGCTGGGTATCAAACTCGAGTCTGCTGCAAGAGCAGCAAGTGTTCTTCACCTCTGAGCCATCGCTCCAGCCCTGCAAATAAAATTCTTGAAGGTAGATTCCACATGAATGACATAAGCAAAGCTGAGACTGCAGGAATTGGTGAATTAAGATATAACAGAGTTGTGGACATTCAAATCATTTAACTATAAGGTAAGATGTACGGGCACATGCTTGTAATCCCAGAACGAGGGAAGCTGCAGCAAGAGAATGGTAAGCTAGAAGTTAGCCTGAGCTACAAGGAAAGAAAGAACAAAGCAAGAGGAAACAAAAACCCAAATTAATATGGAACTGGTTGTTTTATTTTAGTAACCATAAATATGGTTACATCTCAATGCAATGACCTGTAAGGGGTTCTGGACAGGACAAACATGAGATAAGCAAACATAAAATCTAGATCAATAAAAACTTGAAAGTAGCTGAGGAAGATACTGAGGATTATGTCAGAAAATGCCTTTTTTGTGTCCTTACCTGAACCAATTTAGCTCATTACACTGATGAATAAACACAAGTTCAAGGGGAAGTTTCCACAAAGGAAACCAGCCCCCCTAGAGGATGTCTCTCAGCTTGAGGAACAAAGTAAAGAAGGCTGTCTGTGCAGAGACTTTTGGACACTCTTCTTTGTGCTATTTTATGTTTCAAATATTTTGTTAAGAATTTTTTTAAAGGCATAGTGTTGACAGAAAATAAAACTAACAACAAAAATCCAAAGAATAATATAAAATAGCGCTGTAGTCAGATGGACAATTCTGGGTCTTTAAGCAAAATAAACTTTAATAAAAAAAACATAAAGACTTCCAAATTAGATTCAAGCAAGCAAACAGACAGAAACCACCTATCTACAAACTTCCTACAAGATTTGAACTCAAATCAAACGACCCAGGAAGACAAGACAGACTCAACCAGTGATTCTCAACCTGCAGCTCGTGACCCTCTCGCTGGAGCTGAAATCAGACACTCGCATATTACGATTCAGAACAGTAGGAAAACTGCAGTTATGAAGTAGCAATGAAAATAATTGTATGGTTGGGCAGGGTCACCACAACTTGAGGAACTGTATTCATGGGTCACAGTCTGAGGAAGGTTGAGAACTACTGCACCAAAAGAAGGTAATATAGTTTGATAAGTTTTCTCTAGACATGTGTTAAATAACATAATATTCAAATTTATCAAATGAGTACTGTTAGCAAGGCGAGGGGAAGCAAAAAAGAAGTATAAAAGAGTTTACTATGGATAAGACAGATAAAATACATGGAGATAATTATGAGTTGAACAAAATAGACATTTTTTTAACCAAGTATCACATTGAGAGCTTCTTCAGCCCCCAAGATTTTGATAAAAATTTCCAACCTCGGCCAGGTGGTGGTGCACACCTTTAATCCCAGCACTTGGGGAGTAAAGAGGCAGATCCCTGTGAGTTTGAGGCCAGCCTGGTCTACAAAGTGAGTTCAGGACAGCCAGGACTATAACATAGAGAAACCTTGTCTCAAAACAAAACAAAACAAAATGTCCAACGTTTTCCCACTGTTAGTGCCAAGAGCGTAAAGCACTCCTTGAGACCTGCAACCTCACCTCTTTCTGCTCCTTCTGGCTTCCTTCTCATGGGTTTGTGTGATTGGTTTTAAAAAACACAGTTTCCATAAAAATGCACCTAAGGCAAATATTTGTGGATTTAGAAACTAAATGAAAGGCAGGGGGGTGTCCTAAAGAACAGTCTTCCCATTCATTGTTCCCTGCTCTGTCTGTCTCTCCAGCGGATATTTCCATTTTTCTTTCCACGGCCCCTGCTCCCTCAGGCTAGATGACCTTGGAAGGTAGCGTCAGATTCATTGCTTTGGGTGATATATTTTTTTTCAGACCAGCAACCCCTATAAATCCCAATCTCTTTCTGTTCTGGTTTCCTTCGAATTACATAATGTTGCACCTCTTCAGAAATTATTACTGCCCATAGTGCCACTGTCCACAAACTTAAAAATGTGGAGAACATTTATGGGATGTTTTGAACACAGAGTTTCACTACGCTATCTTCGGTTAATTGCACAGACAGATCACTGTACTCAAATACTGAACTTCTGCTCTTCTCAGAAAGATCTTTTGTTTTCCTTTTGCTACGTCTTTTAAGTTTAAAATCTTTTCAAGTAATTTCCCAAATATGTGGATATAATTAATAACAACAACCTTCTATGGTACCATATAAGACACATGGAACATATATAAAATAAATGTTAGAAAACTAAATATTAAACACAGATTCTATTTTTTCTGTACCAATAAGAAAATAGTGTATAAGGAAGAAATACTAAAACAAATTATTCTTATATTGTTGGGCATAAATGGCACACATATTTAATCCCAGCACTCAGGAGGCAGAGGCAAGCAGATCTGTGTGAGTTCAAGTCCAGCTTGGTCTACACAGTAAGACTTGTTCTCATAAAGAAGTTATTTTTATATTAGCCATAAAGAAACATAAATTAAAGTTTTACATCAAATTCTATGGATACGGTCAAGAATGAAAGTAAGAAACTGTAAGAAAAACTGAAGGGAAAATAATTAGGAGAAAGGAAATCAATATTTTGGGTTAAGGAGAACCTATATTAGCAATCAAGATAGTTAGGTAGAACAAAATGAGAACATTTATCAACTTATGGAACATGGCCAGAACAGTAATCAAAGGCAAACACATTTCCTTAAGTAAATCAATTTTTAAAACAACAGCACAAAAAAAGGAAAAAGAAAAAAGAAAATGAAGTATCTGTATCTCATTGTTGAAATGAAGGGCAAATACTTGTTTTGAAAAATAGGTTGTAAATAAGTGCTATTTAAGGACAGAAGCTGTAAGGAGTCACTGTTAAGTAAACAGTAAAGTTGACAACTTAACCCAACAGGATTTGCAGACATGTCAATAAAAATCTTTCACATAGCCGGGTGGTGATGGCACACGCCTTTAATCCCAGACCTCAGACAAGTGAGCCATCTCTGTGAGTTTGAGGCCAACCTGGTCTACAGAGCGAATTTTAGGACAGGCTCCAAAAAGCTACACAGAGAAACCCTGTCTTGAAAAAAAAATTTTTTTTTGTAGTATAACTAATAAGATGGCCAAAATGTGACTTCAATCGTTAGATGTGGAAAAGGGTGTCAGCATTTAAGGGTGGTAAGTTGGGAACCGTGCCCAAGTGGCTTTATGTGTATTTGAGACTACAGGCACCAATATTGTCCATCTCTCTGTGTCATGTGAAAAATTTGGTTTGTACCCTTATGATCCTGCATGGTTTCCAGGAGGTTAGCAGCCACTCTCTAGAGTGGTGGGGGACTGCGAGAGTGTGCTCTCCACGGCGAGCCCGAAACTCAGAGGAAACAAATGGTGGTTTCGTGGATTAGTCCCTGTTGGAAGTCACAAGGGCAGACCTCTCCAAATTGCTGGCATTGATTTGTAATCAAGATGCTTCTCACATGGGCAGTTCCTTATAGTGAGCTACAGCAGAGGAAACAGCAGGGATATGCTTACTTAACAGTGGTCAATAGCTTTCTGCAGTAAAGTCAGTAGAATCAAGAAGTCAATTGCCATGATGTAAGAACAGGGCAAACCCAACTGTTAGGATGTAAAGGATAAGGCAAGGAGGGAAAATGAAAACAGCAACACTGTCGTTAGGATGAAGGCTATGGAAGAATTTCACAAGATTCTGGATTTATTTCTAATTCTTAAGAAGTCTTAGTTAATACGGAATGAAATATTCTCTATTCTTCAAAAATCCTCCTGTAAACTAATAGCCAATTCATACATAACAGTGACCCTTAAAAGGCATTTTCCTAGCAATTAATAGTAAGATAAGAACACTCCTCTACCTATTAGACCAGTGGTTCTCAACCTTGCTAATGCTAAAACCCTTTCATTCAGTTCCTCATGTTGTGGTGACGCTCAACCATAAATTATTTTCATTGCTACTTCATAACTGTAATTTTCCTACTGTTATAAATCATAGTGTAAATATCTGATATCCAGGATATCTGATATATGACCTCTTGAAAAGGTCATTTGACCCCAGACGGGCAGGACCTACTGGTTGAGAGCTGCTGTACTAGATGAGGTCTGTAACAGTCCTCCTGTTGTGGTAATTAGAAATGTCTCACGACATTGATGGATGTACTTCTTGGTGTAAAGTCAGCACTGGCTAAGAACCACCATTCTAGAAGGTCTAGTAAATGCAATGAAAAAGAATTACTAAGTATTGGCTATCAAAAAGAAAGGGATCTGGGTGGTGGTGGCGCACGCCTTTAGTCCCAGCACTGAGGAAACAGAGGCAGGCAGATTTCTATGAGTTCGAGGCCAGTCTGATTTACAGAGAGAGTTCCAGGACAGGCTCCAAAGCTACACAGAGAAACCCTGTCTCGAAAAACAAAAGCAAACAAGCAATTTTATTTGCTATTATTTGCAGGAGATGGGTTTATAATTCTAGAAAACTTAAAAGAATTGATGGATTTATTGAGAATTGGGATAAGGGTTCATTTAAATGTCTGACTTTGGAATAGATGTACAAAAATCCCAAACCTATGTAAAATTTCAATGACTAGTTACAAAATATAACAGAAGAGACATTTTATTGCAATAGCAAGGAAACAGAAAATCTTGAGTACTAATGTACTAAAATTACCAAGATATAGACTAAAATACATAGGAAGAAAACACACAACTAGTAAAAAGTGATGTGCTTAGACCCAAATCCAGAGTAACCTTTCCAAAAAGTGGATGGGTATCCTAATTATTTCCTGTTGCCTTCAGGTAAATGTATAACCTTCTGTCTTTGGTTTGTGTTAACCCACATTGTTTTTTGTTTGTAGCTTGCCCACTTCCTGGCTTCCGTCAGAACCTGGGATTCTTGACTATGCTACCCCATGCCACTTCAATCTGTTGTACGCTCCCCAGAACGCTTACATAGTGTAGTTTCAGCATGATTCCTACAGTGTAACTCTCCTCTGCTCACATTTCATTAGGCTTTCTAGTTAATGGGGACAGAATTGAGTGTGATGCCCTACGTGAGCTCTGATGGCAGGAAAGTTGTGTTGTCTCCCTTCCCTTGCTATTTTATTTATCTTTTTTTTAACATAGAGAAACAAGCAGACTGTTATTTTAATTATTAGATGTGAGCAAGCAATCAAGGTTCATTTTAGCAAGCCAAAAGATATTTAAGAAATTAGAAAGCAAAGCAACGAGGACCATGCCAAGTGACAACAGCCTGCCCCATTTATTTTTACGAAAAGGAAAATCTCTTTGAGCCTCAGTTTTCCCTTCATAGGCAGTGTCGTTAGCTACTCTGTAGCATCTCTTCTTTCCCTTCCTGTGTCCCAGTCAATCACAGATGGAGATGCCTATCGTCTTTTTTCCCCACTTTTACTCAGCATTGTCTGTGCCAGTGTCGTGCATTGTCTAGACTACCGCCGAAGCTTATTGGTCGGATTCTCCGCTCGCTCTGTTTTCTTAACGCTTTCTATGAATAGCTCCGCTTTCAGAACCTTTATGACTTCCCGCCCTGTCCCCCGATTTAAATTTTCTGCAGTTTGTAGCACAACTCCCTTTGTGCTCCCATCTTCTCCCCCTGACCCCTGGTGCTGCACCTGCCATTCCCAGTCTGCCTCAGCAACACCTTGGTTTATAAAGCCAGAGAAAGAGTGTTTCCCCTTGATGTTCAGCGGCTCTCCCCTGCAAGGATTGCCAGCTAAGAGAAAGATCACAGCAGGATACATTCCTCCACCCGTACAGCAAGTGTGTCTTGCTAGGGAGAAGCACCAGACAGAAAGCTTGCAGACTGACTGGGGCCAGCAAGAAGGATCCTAGGCGGGTTTCTCTCTCAAAGCCAGAGAACTAGCCCTGGGGCTCTGGAAGCCCCATTTCTGAGCACAGCAGCCTCCCCCTACTAACACCTCATTGGTCACGGACAGTTCTATTTCACGGTCAATTGGCCATAATTTCAATTATGTAGGAAGCTTTTATTTCACATGCAAATTCCAAAACATCTCAGAAATCCTTGAAGAGGCATAGGTATGAGAGACTAGGAATTTAAGTCTGAGGTGGGCAATATCCCTCATTCTCCATCACTACGGTTAGAGGTCCTAGCCCGCTCAGGGTATTGTAAGGAAGACGGCTGAGAAGGACTCAGTGGAAATGCGTCTGGCACATAGTGGGTAGTAGACATTAGTTCGTCTGCGGATATTTATTTTTAGCCATTTGACTAAATGCAACACCTTGTACACTGATACAACATTTCTAAAAAGTTACACAAAGAGTCTTGAAGGTTAATCTTTCCCTCCCTTGTGATAAGAACACAGCCTGGAACCCATCTTTTAAACAAATTACTGAGTGTTGTTAACTGAGAAGGACAATATGTATCATATAGCAGACCTTCTCCCCTTCTTTGCGGCTTCAGATGGTTTCCCTTGGTATGTATCCATTGAACGTTCTACTGGGTATGCTACCAGACTGCATAAGGCCGTGGTGTGGAGGTGAAGGAATGACATTTTCTTTTCTGTTTGTTTTTTGGAACAGGGTCTCTCTGTGTAGCTCTGGCTGTCCTGGAATTCACTGTGTAGACCAAGACTCAAACTCACAGAGATCTGCCTGTCTCTACCTCAAGAGTGCTGGGATTAAAGCCGTTAACTAACCAGCACACCAGCGCACAGGGCAATTTCATACAAGCATATAATGTACTTTGAGCATCTCTCTCCCACCTGCCTGCCCCGTGTCTACCTATCTTCCTCCTCCCTCCAGTTAGTCTCCTTTGTTCTTCTGCACGGTCCAGCTTCTACTTTCATATCACATATACATAATTTTATATCTCAATCTAAGAACTGCAAGTGAGAGAAAACATGAGATATTTGCCTGAAACTGACTTAATTTGGTTCAAACCATTGCATCCATTTCCTGTAAGTGATGTGACTTTATTAGTGTTTACGGCTGAATAACATTCTCTTATGGCTGGGCATGGTGGCATATGTCCTTAATCCCAGCACTTGGCAGGCAGATCTCTATGAGTTCAAGACTAACCTGGTCTACATGGCAAGTTCTAAGTGAGCCGGGGCTAAATACTGAGACTCTGCTTCAAAAAAGCAACAAAATTCATAATGAAATAAAATTCAGTTGTGTCTATACACCGCATTTCCGTTGCCATCTTCAGTTGACAGACACCTAGGTTGACTCTCTAACCTCTCGGTGGTAGACAGTGCCTGCCGATAGAAGCACTGATATACAAGTGTCCCTGTGACACTGTTGACTCGGTCCTTCAGGTAAATACCCAGGAGTACTGTATTCGGTCACATAGTAGATCTACTGTCAATATTTATCTATTTTTTTTTCTTTTTTCAAAATCTCCCTACCGACCTGCGTGGTAGCTAAACTTCTTTACATTCTCCCCGGCAGTCTGTGAGAGCTCCCTTTTATCTGCATCAGGATTTGCTGTTATTTGTTTTAAGAAAGATTGCAGATTACGGTAAGGTGGAGTCCTCTACCTATCTACCATCTATCATGCGTGTATGTGCATGCTATGGTATGTGCATGTAAGTCAGAGAACACGCAGGAGCCTGTTATCTACGTCCACTGTGTGGGTTCTGGAGATCGAACTCAGGGCATCAAGCTTGGAGGCAGGTGCCTTTACCCTCTGGATGCCTTATTGTTTTAACTTGCATTTCTCTGATAGCTATCTGGTAGCTATTGTTGAGCAACAGCAAGGGAGGTGTCATCTTGGAAGGGGATAGCTGCCATCAGCAGACAGTTGAACTCACTGGAGCTGTGAGCTTTGCTTTTTTCGTCTTTGGGACTGTGTGAAAATAATGTTTTTATAAATTATTGGGTCTCAGGTATTTTTTTTTTTAACGGCGGCACAAGCTTAGACAACCACTGTGATGTTGTCTATCAGAAGAGAGGAGGACCTGGCACATTGAGAACTCTTAGCATCTCCATTTCTAGGTTAGGAATCCACCAGGCACAGGAACAAAGGGACTGCTCAGACATCACTTGTAACCTATGTATGTGGCGGGGAAGGGGCTAGGAAATGAAGCAGGTCTGGCAGCCTCCGTAGTCCATGAGAGTTCAGTTTCCTCAAAACATCATGCTTGGAGTCAAATGGAACAGTGTTTATGTCCTTCTCTGTCCCCCGAGGGCAAGCAGGGATACAGAGAGTATTATGTGTTGTCATTCTTGACCTTCCTGACCTGTGACCCCAGCCTCCCATGCATGTGCTCACATACATGCAAACCACTGTCATGCACAGAGACAGATGTACACATATTTGCATTTGGTGATTTACTTTTTCTTTTTTTGTTTTTTGTTTTTGTTTTTTTCCGAGACAGGGTTTCTCTGTAGTTTTGGAGCCTGTCCTGGAACTACCTCTTATAGACCAGGCTGGCCCCGAACACACAGAAATCCTCCTCTAGAATGCTGGGATTAAAGGTGTGTACCACCACCACCTGGCTGAAGTTTTTATGGAAACAAATTGCTGTCCCAGGCACTGGATGCTCATATACTCTGATCACACCGAGAAGGGCGGTTTACTGAGGGGGTTAACTGCATAACCTCCTAAGCCACGTGGCAGGGGATCTTGAGCCCATTTCCCAGCTATGTCAACTCAGCCAGTCCCTTATCTTGAGACTTTTTCTTCCTTGCTGTGATTGTTATCTATGGGAATCTATACACATATCTCCCTGGATGAGGTGTCAGAGAAGGAAGCTGGGAGCCAGCACTCAGGACTGTGACCTCAGAGTCTCTCCCTGAAGTTAGGCTAAGGTTCCAGTGGCGGCTGCAATGTCTGCCCCGATCCTTCTCATGCTGAGGTGTCAGTTTCCACGGAGATCAGGTATCAAGCCAAGAGTGGCCAAGGCCAGCTAGAGGAGACCCGGAGACTGGGGGTGGTGGTGTCGGTGTGGGCTTGTACCTGGGTGCGGGTATGAGTTTTCCTTTGCCTTGAGTAATGGGGGCAGGCGTGGGCCTTTCTCACTTGGAATTTGCCTGGCTGCTCCAGGGCTGAGGTCTTTCTTGCTGGAAGCCTCTCAGACTGACAGACAGCAGGCAGACATCCTCAGGGGTAACCCAATGCTGTGATTAAGAACATAGTCTGAGTCTTTGAACTTATCTGGATGGAACTAACCCCTATGTTCAGTTTACAGCTTTGGAAATATCCACAGAACTCTTATGTGACATATGTTCTCTCTCTCTCTCTCTCTCTCTCTCTCTCTCTCTCTCTCTCTCCAGTTGTTATCTGGTGTCTTCCTTTATCTCTTCTCCACCTTATTTTTTGAGACAGGTCCTCACTGAACCTGGAAATTGCTGATTGACTAGCGTGGCTGGCCAGTGAATTCCAGAGATTTTCGTGTCTCTACTTTCCAGTGCTGGGATTGCAGGTTTCTGTGCCATGCCTGGCTGTTTACATGGGTGCTGGGAATCTGAAGTCATGCCCCCATATTGCCATCATGAACACTTCACCCACTGAGCCAGTTTCCTCAGCCTTCATACTCAGGCTTGTTCAATTGTCCTAGCTTTGCTTCTTAAAGAAACAGTAACTGATTTAGAGACTCTTCGGACCTATCAGGAAGTCATTTCTCCTTGGCTGGACTTAGCAGGGTCCTGCCGTGGGAACATATTGTGCTAAACTGAACAGATGGACATAGGCTGTAAGCCCAGAATCACCCTTAGGGAGCCACTTTGACAGAGGAGTTGCCCCACTGCCAGGCTGGGAGCCAGCAGACCTGCCTTTTAGTGTGGTATCACCACTGTGAATCCTAGGAAAGATATCTCATCTCTCTGAGTCTCCACTTCCTCTTTCCAGCTTTCTGTGCCATCAAAGAAAATGTGCTGTCGACCATTTGCTTTAAAATCATTTTTCTGACTTTCTAGACAATGTCAAATCTCCCTGCCTGGCATGTTCATCATTGTGCTCCTTCCTATAATCCTCGACCACATGGTCTTGAGGTCCTTATTCAAGGGATGATTTGCTTCCAATCTCCTGCACTTGTTGTGAACTCCATGAACAAGGGCCTTTCTGGACTGGCTTGTTGCTTTTTATTAGTTAGTCCAATGCCTTGCATCTAATACATGCTCAGCAGCTCAGCAAATATTTATTGAATCATGAACTTAGAACTAGTCAAGCTTTCTTGGTCAGCCCCACTGATTATAAAAGTGTCCAATACTCACCATTCTTAGAGGTATTATACTAAATGATGTCACAGCAAAATGATCCATTTTTAGGCTATGTAACTGGCCTTGAGCTTACAGGCTGAGATGCCTCTGAAAGAGAAAGAGGATGCCGGGAAGCCCATCCTCCTAGGGCACTGTGCTCTCTTGGGGAAGATCCTGTTCTCCCAGCAAGGACATTGTGGCCACACAGTGTTGTGGAGAAAGTACCATTTCCCGGACAGAGCCTGGCATTTGGGAGCTGGAGCAGAGGCCCACTAAGGGACTGCCATGGCTACAGGACTTCTGGGAGGAGTCTTTGCACCACTGATACCATGACCAACTGTCACAAAACTTCAGCGATTCTGTGATTTGAATGTCAAATACTGAGAACAATGTGTGTGGTCTATAGTGTATTGAGAGGAAGGAGAATCTGAGTCCATTGTGTTGCCAATAACCAAATAAATCATCAACAAATAGGGAGAAGGAAGCACTCCTCATCACAGCACAATGCCAACTGGGAAATGTAAAAGATTTGATGAACCTGGCGGCAGGGTGGGTGGGGGTCACCATTTTCCAACCATCACCGTAATAACCAATACAGATAGGAGTCCTTGAAAGAGGCTTAAGCGTGAAATGCAAAGGTGTTTACGTCATCTAAATTCTCTCCCCACAGTTACTCATAGATTATTAAGGGAAAATAACATCTTTATGGTAGGGAAACCTGGGTGACCAGCAAACAGATGAAGTCAACATCACCAATATAATGCCGATAAGAGAGACTGAGAAGAAAGCAACAGAACTTAGGGTAGCCCAAAATGCACAGCCGTAGTCTAACCATGAGTTCACTGGACTTGCACAAGTGAAGTTACCTGCTACAACACAACCGGCTTGAACTCTTCAAATATATCTAGGTTATTGCTACAGTTTGGGTCTAAAATGGCCATGTGTTGAAAGCTTGGTCTCCACTGGTGGTATTATTGAAAGATTCTGGGACCACGAGGGTGCTGACCTCATTTGTATGAAGTTCAAGCTGAATGGGTTATCAGGACAAGGGACCTCACCGAGGGAGTAGGTTACCGGAGCTGTGCCTTTGAATGGTGTACCTTGTCTTTGGCAATTTAGTGGGATGGTTCTCACAGCTTCGTGGCTGCCAGGAAGTGAACAGCTTGGGTATGCTCTACCCTCTCTACTGAGATGCTCTCTCCCTTCCCACAACCACAGCAAATGGACCAAATAGCCATGAACTGAAACCAATCGAACCAGGAGCCAAAAGAGACCTCTCCTCCTTTGAGATGTTTTGCTCAGAAATCTCTCTCTCTCTCTCTCTCTCTCTCTCTCTCTCTCTCTCTCTCACACACACACACACACACACACACAGTGACAAACATAGTCATGGAAAACAAAGACAGGATAGAGCAGTTCTAAGTGGAATGAACCTGAAAAGAAATTCCATGCTAATGCTAAGCATGTCCTAAATTGGACCTTGAACTGAGGAAATGAATGGCTACCAAGAACATCACTGGGAGAAATTTAAAATTTTGGAAATGGATAATGAACCAGATTCTATCATATCTGTGCTAATTTCCTATTTTTTCTATATTTATTCATTTATTTATTTTGGTTTTTCGAAACAGGGTTTTTTTTTTGTGTGGCCCTGGCTGTCCTGAAACCAGCTCTGTAGACCAGTCTGGCCTCAAACTCACAGAGGTGGAACCTGCCTCCACCTCCCGAGTGCTGGGATTAAAGGTGTGCGCCGCCACCACCCAGCCTCCTAATCTTAACCATTGCACTGAAGTATGTAAGACTGTGTTATTCTTAGGACATGAAGTCTTTAGGGGCTAAGGGTTAGAGGAGACTATACAAAGGAGATCTTGGCTCTTGACGTGACCAGAGACTGGGTTCAGGGATGTTTTCCCAGACATTTCCACAAAAGGATTGTATGTTCTTGGATGGAGAAACGCATCCATCTGAGAAAGTGAGGTGTTGCCATGCCCTGAGGAAAGGCTGACCAGAAGAGAACTGATCCTCAGAGCTATGTCACCAGTCAGGCGGGGTTAGGAGGTGGGGCTTCTTATCCACCATAGCCTCCAACTCCCTCCCCCTGAATCAGCTTTCCAGTCGGCAGAGACGTCCATTCTGCTGTTTATGTACTAACTATGCTCCTCGTCAGAACCCTCGAGAAAAGACACGAAACAAAATTAGCTTGACAGGGAAATGGATATTTGGGTGAAGCTTCCGCTTAAGACAGTAATTTATCATGTTTCACCGTACATCTCCACAAAGCCAGGACCACGGGTGGTTTAGCTGCAATGAGGGGATTCATTACTCCTGAGACGTCCCTTGCACAGAGTCTGTTCGCTGTGGGGAATGAATGGGGGACAGACACTGAACAGGCCCCCTATCCGTGCCAGACACTGGTGAGACCTCTCACACACAGCCTCAGACCAGTGCTGACTGTGACTTCAGAGATAATTATCAACTCCTAGCCTTGCAAATGAGGAAACTGAGACTCTTTGGAACCTCAGTGTTGAGATCACCCCACTGAGACATGGCGGGCCAGGATTTAAAAGGGTCTGTTCCACACCATCATAGATGGGGAAGAAGACCTGTTTCTGAGGGTGTAGACAGCTATAGCACTGTCTGACCCCTAGCTACACATTCCTCCAGGGTGTTCTTGCTGATGTCTGACAGGTGCTGTGTGACCACAGAAAGGAAGGAGGACTCACCGTGAGAGAGAGCCAGAAGCCAGTCCGTAAAGCTTGCACAGCCATTCACTCATTCATTCATTCTGCAAATACAGATTGAGCTCCTACTATGCATTAGACATGGGTGAATGGCACAGACCTTAAATAAAGTGTAGACTTTCAAAATCCTGCCTCCAGACTAGCAGCACCAAGGCCTCACGCAGACTTCACACATCAGAGATTCTGGAAGGTGAGGTCTAGCAATGTGGGCACCAGCAAGCTTCCCTGCTTGTCCTGATACGTGCATGCTTCAGTTTGAGGACATCTGCCCATGAGGACACATAAAATAGTGACAGGGTATGATAATAGTCAGAGGCAACGGTGCTTGACAACAGTGGCTCTAACAGTGGCAAACAGCTCCAGACTGAATGGTGAGGTCATTGTCCCTTCCACTCTGGGAGTCTGCTGTCTTCTTGTCTTCACCCTGGGAAGGTTTATAGAGCACTTAGTGGGTAACCCACAGCCTAGCTCTGTTGGGGTACCTTGCTCTTATTGAAAGCCCAGAGATGCCATGGGGGCCTTGAGGGTGAGAGCAGCTGATAGAGGGTTAACTAGGTCTCAAGAGAGCAAAGAGTCACCTTTGGTTTGTCTCCTTTCTTGAGGCGAGGCACACCAGTGAGTCAACCAGGGCTTGCAGTAAACAGTGATTCAATGTTGTGGTTTCAAACAGGGTAGGGAGTCTGAGAACGGCTGGGGACAGTAGTTCACCAATTCTAATGTGCAAAGACACATCACGCCTGGAGCTTATCAGGTATTCTGATGCCAGGCTACATCTGCAAAGGATTCTTTGGCAGGTCTGGGGGAGGCCCAGGATTTGCATAGCATACCAATCCCAGGAAAGTTTCAGGGCTGGCGGCTCTGATGAGTACCCTTTAAAAAATGCTGTCTGGCAAGGCCTGCTCACAGGGTCCCGGCCCAGGCTTATCGCCTGACCATCCCTGGCTACAGGGCATCTGAAGAAAGCCTGTGGCTCAGTTTTCTCAGAAGAGGATGAGTAGCTCTCCCTGCCTGCTGGGTGGCCTTGCGGACTAGAGGGAACCCTAGTCTGGTTGTGGAGTGGTTAATGGCCCTGAATGCAGCAGTGACATGATGAAGGTTTTTCTCATTTCATAAAAGTTGCTTTGAAATCGAATTAGAATATGAAAGTTGAGATCTCTGTCTATTTTTACACAAAGCATGAGTTCAGTGGGAATAATCAATACTGGAGTATGAACTGCCCGTCAGCATTTCCTGGGGCCGTGGATGACCCATTTCTATGGTGAAGAGCTCTCTCTTTGGTGAAGAGCTCTTGGGACAAGAGGACGGAGGGGACCAAGTTAGAGGTGGTCTGGGCTTTAAATGTGAGACCGGGAAAGGACAGGTTTCAACATCTCTGCCTTCTTGCAAATGCCTCATCGGGTATACCTGAGGGCAAAGAGTGGGTGGTGAAGTGTGTGGTATGTGGTACGCTGTGTCAGATTAGAGGAAGCAATTACACTCTCTTTGGATCAAATTGCTCTGAGGCCAATTTAGTGAAAAAGAGCATGCAAAGTTTAAAGCCAGCTCCTAAGTGGCTGTGCGATTTGAGGGTCCTTACCACCTCACCAAGCCTAGTGTTTCCATTTGTCAGATGGCTCAACAGTATATTATAGCACTGACGATGGCTCGGATGTGTTGAGCATCTATCTGCTTTGCACTTTGTGTGCAATAGTGGTTCTTCTAGTTTACATCAGGCTTAGGAGTTTCCAGGGAGCTGCATGTACTTGCTCACCAATGGGAGGAAGGCACCAAGGACAGTGTCTGGTCCAAGGCAGCTGCTAGTTAATGTTGATTCCCTCCTGCTTCCCAGGAGACGCATCATCAGAGAACTAACAATGCTCATCTGTTTGCGCCTCTCTCTGGTAGGCAGTGACCCGTTGACGGCTAAAGTCTCCAGAGCCAGAGTGAAAGTTCCAGAACCACTGGGGAGGGTGTTTGTGCTTCTGGGACTGTCAGAGCAAAGCCAGGTAGATCTGGTAGAGCTTGTATGAGCCAGCACGTACCAAATCCAAAGGCACCCACGTGACAGCCTTGGGGGTGGCGTCCCAGGAACGCACCACCCGGATTTTCTTCTTCAGAGAAAAGTAATGCAAAAGGCCATTTTTCACTTTTAAATAGCCTTCATTCTATGTCTTAATAAATGAACATTTGTTGATTTGTGTAAGCATGATGTGGGAAGTCTGTAAATGGATGTAATCTGCACCGAGGGCACATGTAAGCACCAGCGAACACTTTTGAATAATGACTCCCGCCCGTAAAAGACGGACGCTATTCATAATAATTCCTTGCTTTTCTCATTTTGCCGCGTACAGTAGCGATTAATCAATTTGCAATGTTATGTCACCCGCAACAAATTGCTAGCACGAAGGCAAATTTATTGCTTTATGATAAAAGAACTTGTTTAGGTAGAAATAAATTAAATTTGGGGGGCTGTGATTTGGGTTTGATGTCTACATAGGTGACCCGAAGAGTGTGGGCTGTGGCGATGAGGGGTCCAGGTGATTCCTGTCTTGATTGGGTATCTCAGGGTGGAGTATAAACAGGAGCAGGTGTTTGCTCAGCCACTGGCCCGGACACTGTGCAGCTCTGATGGGACATTGGGAAGGAACATGGTGGTTCTTGGGAATCCTCCTCTGGGATCTCTGTATCAGTAACTATAGTATAACACCTTCCACAGAGGGCTTTGGACAATCAACAGTATTTGGGGGGAACCTCTTTTGTCTCCTTAGCTCATCTGAATCTAGATATCAATTTATCTCCATTGAGAGGAACCTATGTGATGGAAACTGGGATTGAAATCCAGAGGTCAGAGAATAAGGGAGGCCCCAGTGACTTTATTTATTGGAGAAAATATGGAAGAACAAAAAGACTAAAATGAGATTCCCGAGATTATGTTAAAATAAATATTGTATTCATCAAGTGAAAAGCTTTAATACGTGCAAAGTGGAATTCTATACAATTGTATTATTAACACCGACAGTGAGCAAGCTTCCATATAAGGCCTTTTGTAAAGCAAAAGCTGCATGGTAAGGGGGAGCTGGTGACCCCAGACTCATTCTTTTGTATCCAATTCATAGCACAGCAGTTCAGGGAAACACTTTGCCTAGGGACCCAGAGTCGGGGGCACTGGAGACACACGGGCTTCCAAGATACCACACACATTTCGCTTGTCATTAATTTATACTCCATTAATTTGGAATCTGCAGTGGAATGAGGAGCTGATGTATTAATTCTGCCCTCCCCCAACACATACGCATGCCCTCAAGCATGTGCGAGCACACACACACACACACACACACACACACACACACACACACTCAGAACCAGGGCTGCTTCTTAAGAGGGGATAAACGATTTGTTACAGGCAGACATCAGGTAGGAAGTTTATCAATTCCACAGCCCCTGTAAATAGATATCCTCTCCTAGCTCATCAAAATCCATCCACCCAGCAGGTCCTGAGACCACCTCAGGGAACACCTTGACACACCCCGTGCAGTTTCCTGGGAAGGAGCCCAGGCAAATGCCCACTCATAGTTTCTGTCATCCGTGTCTCTCTTCAGCCTTGTAGGGAGGCGTGGAGGCCTCCTGCCTGCCAGCAGCCTTTCTGCAGTAGCTGAGCAGCAGCCTCTTGGCCTCCCCCCAGCCCGAGTGCCCGCATCCAGAGCCCTGTGGACAATGAAGAGCAGAGAACGGACGCCCTTCCTAGCACCTTTTCCAGTGCTTTGTGGCTGGAGGGGCTCAGGGGGGACACAGCAGCCTCAGGGGGTGCTGGACTCACCTGGAGATGGCTTCTTTTCCACCTTCCATCTGTCTGTCTGCTCACCAGGCTCCAGGGGGCCCAGGTGTCCTTGTCCTCCTGGCCTGACCTGCCAGTTTCTAAGTCACCTCCCTAGCCTGGGGTCCTGGAGGGGATTTTGGACTTCTGCAGGCTGTGTTGCCCCAGCTCCTGCTGCCCGCCTGCTGGCTAATTCTGATTATTTCTCCTTCTCCGTGCTCTCTTGGGTGCCTTTATTCCTGACCGTGCATTTTCTCTGGACTCAGGATTAAAAAAAAAAAAAAAAAAAAAACCCTCACATCGCTAATACCCTTGTCAGCCCTTTCCTGAATCACTGCTGCGCAGCTCCAGGGAGCCATGGGCCAGTGCTTACTGACCGGCAGTCTCTGTCCCCAGGCCTTCCTATCCTTTGGGTCCTGGAATTGCTTGTCTGACTTTCTTTGTGCCCCCACCCCCACTCCCCTTACCCTGAAGCCAAGACTCAAGTTCCCTGAGAAATATCCAGCCAGAAGAGGCAGATGGGACCAAGAACCGATCATCTAACTGAGGCCTTCAAGTTCACAGGTGACTGTTCTCGAATATTCTCACTTTCTAAAACTTTAAAGTGTGGCCTTCTGTATTAGCTCATTTGCTGTTATTGCTCCTCCTTCACAGGTGAGTAAACCAGACTGCAGAAGACCCGGTGATCTCCTTGAGGGAGCAAGGCTGCCAAAGGTCAGTGCTCAGGTCCCTTCATGGAATCAAGGTACAAGAGCGATGGTCCCCCTTTATCTGACAGATGAGTAAAGTGGGGCTCCAGCTGCTGCAAAGTCTTCTTCCAAACCACACAGCCACGAAGTGGGGCTCAGCTCTTGTAGTGTCCAGGCCAGAGACAGAAAGCTGAGCTCCTTGGCCTTCAGCGGCTCTGGTGATGAGCAGTGCTCAGCTACGGACAGGAGCCTGTCCTGGGTCATGCGTGGAAAGTCAGATTGATCTGGGTAGGGAAAAACTAACAACCACAAAAGGACTGAAGAGCCCCAAAGTCTAGGAATCAGAGGTGACCCAGGAATGTGTTCACGAGGCCCAGAAATGTCCTGGCTGCGTTCAGCTGCATGGGCATTGGCAGGAAACTCATGATTGCCTTTTAGAGGAGAGAGCTGGCTAACTCTCTTAGCCTAGCCTGCGCTTTGGTTCACTTCAGCTGGCTCTGAGGATGGCAAACCAAATTCGATTTCAGGCCTATCCTGTTATAAACTAAAGAAGGTCTCACTTTTGCAAGTGCTCACTGCTCCAGGTGGGCTTCCCTGGCTTCGCACGGCAAAGCAGATGCTATTTTCTTGGTTTGTGGATAGCATCTCTATTGCTTGGACCTACTGTTGCTCCAGCATCCTGCAGCTCAGCAGAACTGTGAGTAGAAAACCCTTATGGAGGCAGAATACCCACACCTGTGTGTAGATGCATGGGCGATCACACGCCCAGGTACTGTCACTTAAAGATTGCCCACCCATCCTCATCGTCAAATCACATAGAGATCTGTGCCAGGCACACCCGCGCACGCGCGCGCACGCGCGCGCGCGCGCACACACACACACACACACACACACACACAGCCTGCACATATGTGTAGACCCTTCCTAAAAGGTCTAAAAGTCTCTAGGCAATAAGAGAGTGTGCTCATGTCTGTGAACATCCAGCCAGTTTCTTTTAGGATGTGTGCCTCACCCACCTCAGACACTCCGTGTCCTATAAACCTGTGGGGTCTGGAAACACGGGCTGCTTAGGCCTCAAGTTTGTGGGTACCAACACGTCTTTGTGTGTGAATAACTGCTCTGTCTGGAGTCCTTCTCTTTCATCCTCACATTGCCCAGCTGTGACTATCACGAGGAAGAATCTGTCCACCCTGCATTCTCCATCAGATAGGAATTTCTCCTGTGGGTCCCGGGGCCCCTGTGACACCACACCGTGCCACCTCGGCACTTTCTCAATGACTTCTTGAGGTCAACTCTTGTCCACTCAGCATTTTTCCTCCTTTACCCATGATGCTCCGCTTCCCCTTGACAGATACATCCCTATCCTTGTCTGCCCCGGAGCTGATGGTCCTGTGGATTAGCAAGCTGAAAGAGAAGGGAGAGCCCAGGATTCCTGCTGAATGTTGGCTTGTCTCCTGTCACAGTGATACCAAGAGTCTTAGGAAGGGTCTCAGGGGTGAGCATGCATCTTGGGTTTTGAGGGGCTCAGAGTTAAAGCCCAGTTCAGCCCTTCCCAGCCATGTTGGCTTGGTCCATCCCTGGTCTCTGCAGGCTTCGTTTTCTGTTTCTGTGAAGTACAAATAGCCATTTGAACTTTATAGTATTGCTGGAGCCTTTGATGGGGTTGAACAGATGAATAAAAGTTTAAAAGGAATATTCGTGAATCAGATCATCATTATGGAAACAGGTCTTTAATACATATGGAATCTTAGGTCCTGCATGCAAGGACTCTGACACTTAGGCAGGGTCCACATAGAGACTCAAAAGTGGGTCACCCAGGAGGGAGTAGAGAGAGTGAACAGAAGCCTGGGGCCTCTCCTGCAAAACAGAGAGCCAGGTAAAAGGGCTCCTTTGTGGGCTATCCTAGGTTACATGATAGCAGTCAGTTATTAGCTGTAGGTGCCTGGGGATATCCCTTTCACTGTGAACCTAGAAGGGAGAGAGGATTCATGGACAGAGAGCCTGACATGGATAAGGGCCACATCCATGTTGGTTATTAGCACATATATTATCTCCTGTAACGCCAGGACAATACATGGAAGATACTCAGAAAGATAACCCTACCTCTGAGCAGCTGTGCAGGGACTTGAACCTTCAGTCTCACGTGCCCCGGGTTCCTGGCTACTGGAGTGCGAATAATAGGGAGAAAAAAAAGAAAAGAAATGATTTGGAATGATGAAGCCAGTCCCTGGTCCTCAGAGCAAGACGCTGAACAAATCCATCCTGCAAGCAATGCTCACAGTGCCTCTTACCTCATACAACACTTTAGACAAAGACCTAGGTTTTGTAGCTGAATAAGAAATATGACTTGTGTCTCAGGACATTTGTATAAAAAGGCCATTTCTTCACTGTCATAGCCTCCCAGTCGCCTCTGGTGGAGTTCTGCCTTCTTCCCCAGGATGAAACATGAGGCTGATCATGAAGGCGGAAGGCTGGAGAATTGTCTATGCACTCCCTGAGTGGGTGGGTGGGCAGGCGGGGTTCTCTCGTAAGCCCTACTCTCCCTCAGAGCCCCACTGTCCCCATCTATAGAGGACATTGTCTATTGGGATGATTTCTGGGTGGCCTAGAGTGACTTAGCATAACTTCTAATCCTCCCTGAAATGTGGCTGCGTTCTCTGGTGCAGAACTACTTGGGAG
Source organism: Microtus oregoni (assembly GCF_018167655.1). Taxonomy (NCBI): domain Eukaryota; kingdom Metazoa; phylum Chordata; class Mammalia; order Rodentia; family Cricetidae; genus Microtus; species Microtus oregoni. Next base: position 9,504,019 of record NW_024543079.1, read on the forward strand.
ATCAATAATGAATTTCCTTAGCAGAAAATCCTAAAAAAAAAGCTGACTCCATAGGCTGCATTTGGTGTGTTGAGACTGTATGATCATACCTTCACTTGGGTGTAGAAACCTGTGTAGGAATGATTACCCTAGCCTGAGTTTTCGACAGTCCAGATTTTTTTTTTGTTTGTTTGTTTCTGAGGTCTGTCACTGTTACTAATTTAAATCTTGGTATTTTTTTTTTTCATTTAGAGAAGGTAGTAAGGTTCCTGTTCCAAGGTACTCACACTATCTACCTTTACTGTTTCCTGAAGGATGGAAAACTTTTGCAGGATGCAGAGGTTGGGGGTGGGGAATACTCTTGTCCTCCTGCTGAAGAAGACCCCTCCCTCTCCAGTGAATTTTCAGAGTGACTGGCTTCTTGGGAGTAGGAAGACCATCAGATCTGGTTTCCGCTGCCAAGGAATCAATATGTTGACAGAGTTGTTCGCTGCGTGTGTCCATTTAAACACCCATCCCTGTGTGGGATTCAGGCTGACCGATTCCGTTTGCCAAATGCAAATGCATTAACCTTCCAATTGGGTAATCTAATAAAAAGGATCAATGGTCTGATTCGGTGCTTATGGAGTCATTTACTGCAAGTGAGAGCAATTTAGCCAGGACCCAGATGGGCAGCTTGGGGGAGTCCAGGGAATGAGCAGGCTTCAGCCAACCATCCTTGCTGACTTCCCAAGGCACAGTCAGTGCTATGATGCTCGGAGAGGCTGTGTGGAGCAGGCCGGAATGAGGATGGTGTTCTTCATTCATTACTGCCACTTTAATCACTTAGGAGTTCAATTAAGTATAAATCATTACTGGTATTTCAAGTTACTTTATCCAGGCCCGTGCATAACACAGTTGACTGGTGGTGGGGAGCTTTCTGTGACTCGATTTAGCGTGCGACTGAACAAGGCAGTCATATGGGTTTTTCTGCGATGAAATTGATAAATGAAGCGGGCATTCGAGGTACAGCAGTAATTTCTGTGGCGCAGTCAAGTGCTCGCTCCCCCGTCTCCTCTAGCAATGAGGGCATGGGCCCCTTTAATATGGCGGCTTTCCCTGGGGGGCTTAAAGGACAGGCTGGGCCTCAGGCATTGGGTTGATTCCTTGTACAAGTTCCCAGAGCTGTGCTTGTTTCCTTAGTGGAGATGTACGTAGGGAGAAGAGAACAAACGGAGAAAGGGGGAAAGAAGGCTCTTTCTCCCTCATTTGCCAGCGGTATTGCTGATATGGTTTGAGTTGAGCAAAGGGCAGGTACTTTCAGAAAGGACACACAGGCTGACCTGCTCTGCTGCTCTGGTCCGTGCTCACAGGGATGGAGTTGCCTCCAGTGGCCAGCATCCCTGTCTGGAAAGCATATTTTCTCCTAATCGGTTTTACAGCTCTTTTAAAGTAATATGTCAGATCATTTTCCCCATATACATAGTTAATGAAAGTAACCCTACAAATTCATTTTAAATAGATGGAAGTTGTTACAACCCTGATCCAGAATTTATTACGTTCATTACAATCTTGCTGAAGTAGGTAATGTAATGGACTATTACTTTTATTATCTTTTTAATCCCTCAAAATTATTAGGAACTGACTAATATTTGGCATCACCCTGTTAATGTTTAAACAGAAATTGATACTTTAATTCGTCTAATAAATGACAGGGGCCACTTCGAGAGGTAACAAAAGCCTGCCGGGGATTTATCTCCATCAGTCCCAAAGACTTCTAAGTGCGACTCAGGGGTCTGAATGCAATTACTTCCAGGCATGGTGTCTTCATCAAGTACTCAGAAGGGACAGGAGAGTGGAGATGGAGCTGGTGACAGAGAGATCCAGATGAGGACAATGACAACAAGGCAGGAAAGTGAGAGGGAGAGAAATCTCACTTCTTATCCAACTCTTAATTCTGATGCACAAAATCCCCCAGTGGTAGCCACCCCTGCTCATCTCTTTCTTCTCGTCCTTCATCGTGTTCCCTTCCCTGCTTCAGATGAAAAAGATATTCCTCTACAACTATCCCTGTGAGTAATCAGCTTTATGGCTGAGACTTACCAAGGGTTTTGGAGTTTGTGCGTTGTGGAGACAAATGATTGGGCCTCGTTCTCAATAGCCAAGAGTGTGGACCCTGTTTGTACCTTAGATTTGCTTGATTTATAATTACCTAATTTTATTGTGCTACCGGAGATGGGTGGGGGGTGTTGGGAGGGGCATGCTGTCTGGTCTCTGCCAGAGAGGCTGTGTTTATCCTCTCCTTCCTGTCAGGCTGGTGACAGGTAGGATTTGGGAGAAATTCATCTCTTGTACTTTGTGATTCTTACAAATAAAATGCAATGCTGATCAGTTAAAGACAAAAAAACCAGAAACCTCGTCTTCCAGCAGGGCATGAGTCCTTTCCTCGCAGGCTGGAAGAGAGAAGATGAAAGGAGACAGCGAGGGGAAAGAAAGCTGGCACTTCCTAAGGCCAGGGTGTGTTTTCTAACAAAGAAAGCCTCCACTTAGCAAAGTCACTAATTAGCCAGAGAAAGCTCATTAGAATTTAAAGCCCCTTTACTGTGGAGTGTGGCTCTGCTCTCTGTAAACGGCCCGAGTTTCCAGAGCAAGGAAAGTATTGATTAAATTGACTCGGCAGGAGATGTGCCCGTCTGTGCACTTCCCAGGTTAAATATTCTGCCTGGTGCCCCGTGAGTTGAACCCAGGCAGGCCATTTTGGGGGCAGTTTCCTGCTAAGGCACATCTTAGCTTTGGCGGGATCGAGGAGGCTTCTGGCTGCCCATCAATTCAGCAAAAGCTGTTTTGATCAATGGAGGGGAAACCCGCCCTACACCGAGTTTATTCCCCATGTCTCGAAAATTGTGCTGGCTGCTTTCGTCAACGCTGATTTGACAAGGGCTACATGTCATTTGAGGCTTGATAAAGAGCTAAAAGGCAGCTTCTCAGCATGTTTATTTTTAATAGACATAAAAAATGAAAACAAAAACAGGGGCTTTCTCACTCCTTGGAACCCTTTTTGACAGAAAAGCATTGAGTTTATAGGAATGGAGATGTAAAATGTAGCCACTTTTCCTCCCTCAAAATATCCTTATAAACTAAGGAAGAATGGCTTCAGAAGGCTCCATGGTTTTCTTGCCCAACGTATAGTAACATGGGCTGTGTTTAGGCGCAGATGAGCTTCAGCCATGGCCACACCGCCTGTGCCTCAGGAGGGCTTCCTCATCCCTTCCTACCTCACTTGTGAGACGGGCACCATTGTGGACGGAAAGCAAGTATAGCGAGTGAGTGCATCACTGGGAATCACAATGCTTTGCTTCTCCTAAGTCTGCCTATAGACATAGCTCCTCCCAAATCTGCCTATAGCTCCTCCCAAATCTGCCTATAGCTCCTCCCTGCAGTCTTACCTCCCAGAGTAGCTCCAAGATAATCTCATGGGGCCATCAGGGAGAATCATAGTTCTAAGGACCAATTAGAAACTCTTCACAAGTGACAAGGGATATTGCCTTTCGTATAAGAACTCTTTCAAATTAATAACGAAGCAATTAAAATCCCTACAGGGCTGAAGATACAGTCTAGTGGTAGAACACTTGCCTAGCATGTGTGGGACTCTGGGTTCAATCCCCAATACTGGTTAAAAACAAACAAGCAAGCAGCAAAAACCTTTCAGGCTCTCAATAGAAAAGTGAGGCCCATATGGAAGAAAATTTACAAAAGACAAAAATCAAGTAGCTAATACTCACTGAGTTTTGCTGTAGGTGATATTATTTCCCTAAGATCTGTTGTATTCTTTACAAAGACACTGTTACTTGTCTTATCTCTATTAAAATATAAGAAAAGACAAGGTTTTGAGAAATGGGGAGGATGGTTTTCTCTGTCTCAGGACGATTATAGTATAAACACACATATACATATACACATATGCATATATACACACACATATATATGTGCACATATACACACACATAAACACACATATACATTACATATACAAGTGGGGAACTATGATTCAAAGTAAGGAAGCTTGCTTAAGCAGGGACTGTCTTTTTTATGTTTTCAGTTATTCTTTGAGCATTTCCTATATTTTCTGGCCATATTCTTTCTCTTTCCCTGACTTCTCCCAGATTCTCCTCACTTCCCTACCCAGCCAACTTCTTTCTTTCTCTTAAAAAACAAAACAAAGCTCATGAAAACTCCATGGAACCTGGTTTTTGTTGGTTGGCTGCTCCGGAGCATGTAGCCTGGCCTGGAGTGTGGTTGCTACACCCAGTGACATTCTGTTGAAAGCAAACAAACAAACAAACAAACTGACTTTCCCTTTCCTAGTAGAAATCAATTGCAAATAGCTCCTTAGTTAAGAGTGTGTGCCCTTCCCTTTCTCAGTGCTGGGATTTTGTCTGGCACCATCTCATGTGGGTCTTGTGCATGCTGCCACAGTCTCTGAGTCCATACCTAAACCTGTCCTGCTCTGTCTGGAAGAGGCTATTTCCTTGAACCACCACCTCTGGCTCTTACCATCTCCCCCAAACCCCCTACAGGATACTGAGCCTTGAGGGGAGGGGGTGAGATAAAGATGGCCTCTATCCCAAGTCTCACTGTCCAGCAGGAACTCTTAACTATATTGCTGTTGTCTTAAGACTTATAGGTATAATTATGGAATAAAGCTGGAAGAGCCCAGGCTGACTAATAAACAAAGCTTGATGAATAATTATAAAAATTTCACTTAACTAATTTATAGACAATTTTTAAAAGTTAACACTCACTGTTGGGAAGGCTAGATTCAAAGTTCTTAAATATAAATTGCAATTTAATAACAACAGAGAGTCTTGAAAATGTATAAGTCATTTAACTCAGTAATGCTTCTGTACATAATTTACCTCAAGGGAATACAAATATAAGCAACGTTTTCAGCACTCAGGTCTCCACCAGGGCCTTGGAAACAGCTAGTCCCATGCTTAGGAGAACATTTGGTACATTGTGATCCACTCATTTAATAATAAAATGGGCAACAATAAAAATGAAGCTGTCAAAGAGTTCCTAATATGGAGAAATGCTGATGCTAAGCAAAAGACAAAACAAACAAAACAAAAAAACCTCATCAAGATATAGAATTTCATGAATCAACTGTGTAAAATGTGGACAAGAATAAGAATGGTAAGAAACAAAATGTGACCGAGGAGGTGTATTAGTCTGCTTTTGTTAATATAACAAAAAGCCAAAAGCATTACTTTACAAAGAAAAGAGGTTTATCAGCTCCTCATTTTGGAGGATGTGATGCTGGATCCAGTGAGGAGCTAATGGCAGTTCTATCCTGAGGGCTGGAGTCCACGTAGCAGGAACCTTCCAACAGACTGGAGCCCTGCACTCCCTTCCAAAGCTACACCCCCAATTGTCTTAAGTACTACTCAGTAAAGTCCACCTCTTTAAGGCTCCATGTCATCATCTCCACAGCGTGTACCAAGCATCCAGCATCAAACTTTTAGGGGCAGGCATTTAAGCCACATCCAACCCATATCAATGGGGTTATATGTGGCTAAGTCTTCTTAATATTCTTCCAATTTTACTGTAGAGTATGCATGTTTTATTTGTCACTAAGGTAGGCACTTAAAAACGAACTCTTCCGGTCTCAGATGGAGTAGGGAATTAATTCATCAGTCACCTCCTCCAATAAATAATATCAAATTGACTCAAAACACTGAATCTACTTGTTCTTTGGGTGGGCCCGGGTCATCTCAAATCAATCTCATGTGCTGCTCCACTCTCCTGGCCTTCTTTAGAGATGAATAGCATAATAGAAACAACATCAGGCCGTTTCTAGTTACTGTTACTGTGGTTTTTGTTTGGTTGGTGGAAGAGAAGACTGAATATTCATTAGGCATGGGGCCATGGTGTATACAGAACTGCTTTTTTGTTTTTTCTGAGTCAGGGCTGAAAGTATCTTATTCTGCTCTATACCAATGCCAGTTCAGTGCCACCCAAGTCTTTCACTAGTTAGTGCTGAGGCAAAGGGGTTGTGCCATAGATGCCCTGTAGGCATCTTGGGCCTTCTTGAGGCCTATTTCCTGGCTGACTCTCTTTGTATATGGACTTCCTTACCCATAACTTTGAGAAGCATGTTTTTGTAGCATCTCTGTCTTATGAGTACAAGACCAGAAGTCACTGTCCTGGTCACAAAGCACTCAGGGACAGAACTGGCATTGGAGCCTCTATTGGTCTGCCTCCAGAGATGCCAAAGAAGATTAACGCTAATGGCCAAGAGTGTGAGATCTGGAATTAGAAAGGTGGGGACTTTGATTTCTATGCGACTCTGAGAGAGAGAGAGAGAGAGAGAGCAAGGAAGGGTTTGTCCATCTAGAGGAGTGGTTTCAATCTGTGGACTTTTAGGGTTGGACAATCCTTTTACAGGGGTCACATATCAGATACCCTGCCTATCAGATATGCACACTATAATTCACAACGGCAGCAAAATTACAGTTATGAAGTAGTAAAGAAAATAATTTTGTGGTTAGAGGTCACCACAGCATGAGTAACTGTTTTAAAGGATCTCAGCATTAGGAAGGTTGGGAACCACTGCTCTAGCGGATGGAACCTGGGCTGCCTTTTTTTTTTTTTTTTGCTGCACAACAAGTTCACGCGATGCTGTGAAACTGTCGTATAATGCTCTCTTCCCACTTGCAATGTTAGCTATAGCCTTACAGAAAGAACCCTTGGGTTTATTTAGCTTTTTATCACACGCCTTTGTAACTACATGTAGAAAGTTGTATACAAGCAAAATAATTTGCGTAAGGTAGTCCTCAAGCTACCTAGTTAGAGGCAGAACATCGGCATTGTCGATGTTCATGTTTTTCCACACTCCCCTACCAGCCTGAGGATTTTAAACCAAAAATCCCCATTCTAAAGTTGTGACGTATCTTCCCAGATATGACAACGGCACCGAGATGGTTCACTGCTCAATCACCATGATGGCAACAAACACTTCAGAGGTGTTAAAATTAGCAAAGGAAAGTGTCTACTTTTGAACAGATGAAACATAGTAACTACCTTCAGGTGAAACATAGTAACTACCTTCCCGAGTGCATAGGAGATTAAGTGGTCGGGAGCTGAAGATCTCACCACCACCACCATTGCTAACCTAGTCAGTTCTTTCTGATAGGTAGCATCTATCTGTGGTTCCATGGGCTCTTTCTTCAGGTTTTGAGGTCATATGCATCGCTGGTGTGCCACTGTGCCCTGGAGTAGAGTCTGTCCGGCATCCACTCTGCCTTCCCCTCTCTCCTGTGTCCTGGAGTTCCTTTCCTCCTCTCCTCTCCCCTCCCCTCTCCTGCTATTCCCTGCTGTACCTATCTCCTTTCTCATCCTGTCTCTCTGCATCTCCTTTGTGTCCCCTCCCCGATTCTTCTGCAAGCAAATGGTTCTGCCACTCCTGCTCTTGTGGGTTTAGAGTGAATGGAAGTGTCCTTTGGAAAGCTTGTTCTGTCTGTGGCCCTGAGCATCTCAGAGAGGCAGGCCCCTTTGCACTCCCCTCTCTGTTGAAGACATGCTCATTTGGTTAATGATTAGCAGGACTGCCCCTGAGTGATCCACCCCACAGCAGAGGTGGTGGGAGCTCTGCCCTCCCCAGAGGCCTGGGACAGGACTGTGTGCTGGACTCGTCTCTGGTGGTTAGGCTGAGGACTTGTTGGAAAAGACACTATTTGTGATTGTTTTTTAACTTTGCAGTTTTTATGATGAAACGTATACATGCATTCAATAACACTAAAGTGTTTGATTATATGCATTAAGAAGTAGTCTGTGAGCTTGCTGGTGCCTTTAGTTTTAAGTGTATCTTAACTGCCTACAATGAAAGGAATAGGGCAGAAAAATGAACCGTGGCAGCACTTCTTATGAATTATGGGCCGTAACTAACACACCTGTGCTGGCACTAGGTCCTGGGTTTGGGGCAGAGGAGCCTGTGCAGTGACTTCAGCCACCTCTGCAATCCTTCCTCTTCAGTCTGAATCCAAGTGCAGAAAAGTTCAGGGGTCAGGACCACTTCAGTCAAACATCTGCTTTGTGTTGTGCTATGCAGGGGTCTTTACCCATAACACTGCACGGGATATACACAGTGACGTGTTATAACCCCATTTTACAGATTCAGAAACAAAGGAAACCTGCTACTTTTTAATGGCCAAATGTCAGGAGCCATTCTCTGAAGAGGAGGCTTTCTGATTTTCAAGTTTCAGCTATCTGCCTGGGGACTGGGTGCTGAATTCAGAATGGCACCCATTTGGGGACCAGTAAATGGAGAAAGAGGAGGGAATAGATGCTGAGGCCGAGGAAGCAGAGGCCTTCAGAAGGAAGCATCTTCCTCCTTCCCACAGGGCTGCAGCCCGTTTGAAGCGTGCATCACGCTGGAAACAGACTCAGGACAGAAAAAGCCACTTGAAATGAACGGTGCCTAGACAGGCCGCCATGGTGGCGTGATTGATACTGGAGCATGTAGGTGTAATGAAACTGATGCTGGCTTCTCTGCACCTGTGATTTATTGAGGACAAATTTAAGATGAGAAAGGGCCCCATACCAGGAGCTGCATCTTCCCCTTCAAGGGAGGGTGGTCATCCATCACAAGCCATTGCAAGGGCCCATTGCAAGCGGCTCATCAGATGAGCCAATAGTCTCTTTGTTGGGGTTCCTAACAAGTGTTGGATCAGCAAAAGTCTATTTATGCTGGTGGACCTTTCAGGACCAATTTGTAGTGGGTCACTGATTCTGCTGGGGTATTATCTTCTTTACTGCTCGGGCCAGTTGGGGAACGCGGCAAAGATTAATGGTTTTGGCTGCCGGCTTGCTGCCGCAATCTACTGCTTCTGGACCAAAGATTAAGTTTTTTTGTGTTTTACCAGAAAAGGCCCACCTTTGTATGAGATAGGCTTTGATTTACTGACTTGTGATGGAGAAAGAGTCTGGAAATGTACTTGATGATGCCAGGATTTGGCAGATGGCTCTTAGGTCTGGCATCTGCTCTCTGCGTCCTGGATAGAGGACTAGCTGGAGGTTTCTGGTGTGAATCCTGGGAGCCCTGGGGTCTGCAGTATCATGGCTGCTCCTCCGTGCTCACAGAATGTCAGATCCCTGACTGGCACCCAGCTATCTCTGGGTTCAGGAAAGCAGGCAATACCCCAAACTTGAATATTTATCAAAATGATTATCCAATAACATAATAATGTTTTTTTTCCCATTTGTTGGAATTCTATAAGCTGGTCCTCAGCAGCATCCGTCGTCTCCTTCTCAGCCAGACACTGGGACCACAGAGCTAACTCAGGCATGGTGCTCCTGAAGGCCAGGACCTAGCATCCTCCTGGGGACACGCATGAGCTGTAGAGTGCTGTCTCTCACAGGGGCCCAGAATGTTTTGCATACTCTAGAGGCTGGGGGCTTCTCATTCCTGATTTCTTGTAGGTCTCTGTAGAACCGTTGTTCCAGACAAGGATGCAAACATTTGGTTCTGAGGGGAAAGAGCTGCTGTTGGATATGCCAGCTCGGGGCTGGAAGCCACTCTGCTCCCCCTACAGGGACATCAGCATTCCAATCTTGGAAAACTGGAGAAAGAGACCTAAGGAGACAACCAACCAGGCAGATGCAGAAAGTTCCAGGGAGCCACTCACATACTGAGGTACACAGCCTTAGGACTCACACAGATGTGAGGTTGACTCCCCCAGCTGTTGACCCTGAGCAAACCTTTTCCCCCCAGTACTTCATTTTCCTCATCTGAAAAATGGGTCTTCTCTCCTCAGCTCCTGGTCCTCTGTGCTTACTTACCATGAATGAAGATATTCAGCTCATGCCAGCCTGGTCCCTTTTCCAGATGCTGGCTGACTCAGACGGGTGGACTCTAACAGCTGGGACCACATGTCTGACTTGTGTGGAGCTTTTTCCTTAGAAGCCTTTGTCTCAGGGCCATAAATCATTGGTCAAGCAGCCCCGAAATTGCCTAGAATGTCTTGTCCTTGACTGTGACTGGCTGCAAAATGGATCATGGAAAGAGCCTGGGCCTGCTTTCCCCCAGATTTTAAAATCCTAATAAGAAATATTACTTATTTGGTAGTTCCAATGGTCCACTTTGTCAATACTTTTTCTCTGCACTAGCAAGAAGGCTTCCTCTTTGCCCTGCTCCCCACCAAAAATTCCTGGAGGAAGTGAGGCATTTACTCTAGACAACAAGAGCACACCCTCTACAGTTCTTGTCTTGACCCATCACAGGAGTGCCTGTTAGCAGGCCCAATGTTGCTATCCCTGCCTCTGTCCCTGCTGCCTCTGTCTCTATGTGCCATGATGTTTATGGAAGAGAGCTTTCTCTAAGGTCAAGAGCAGTGATTCTCAGCCTCAGGAGCTCTTTAACTGGCTTGTCCTTTCTGTCACTCTGTCCTAGCTACTCCTTTATGCTCTCCCCAATTCCTTGTTTCTTGCTGGCCCAGGACATTTGCTCTTACTGTTCTTTTTGCCCCAGTGCACTTTCTAGGCTCCTCACTTGACCGTGCCCATCTTATCCTTCAAGTCTCTGCGTAAACGCTACAGAGAAAGCATCCCTGAGCGTCTCTCAGGCCAGACCAAGTCATATCCTCCGTGTGAGATGCCAACACGGCCCATAACTATCCTTATTTAGACTTCTCATGCTTTGTAGAGATGTGTTTTCATGACAGTAGAGTCAACAAGCGTGCAACTCTCCCTTCAACCTTAACAGTGCCACGCTGTTAGGATGACCAGTTCTGCATTTCACACATAGTGTGTTCTCCACAAGCTGATATGCTGACGGAGTAAACAGATGATTGACGGAGAGATGAGTTGAGGAGTCAGTGAGAAAGCGAATGACTGCGTTTCTGAGTGGTATGTAAACGTCCTCTTTCTCCCAGGGTCCCCCTTTTTTTTTTAAAAAAAATATTTATTTATTTATTTATTATGTATACAATATTCTGTCTGTGTGTATGTCTGCAGGCCAGAAGAGGGCACCAGACCTCATTACAGATAGTTGTGAGCCACCATGTGGTTGCCGGGAATTGAACTCAGGACCTTTAGAAGGGCAGGCAATGCTCTTAACCACTGAACCATCTCTCCAACCCTGTTTCCTCCCCTTTTGTTGGAGTATTTGAAACAAATCCTAGGTACCAGTGCATTTTATACCTAAATATTTTAGAAGCTATGACTAACCGATCATGACTTAGAATTTCTTTTAACATGATCATAAGTAATACCAGCATCACATTGAACAAAATAAAACCAACAGTTCTCTTCATATCCAGTACTTGCTTGTTATTCAAATATTCCAAATTTTCCCAAAAATACATCCTTCCGTTTTGTGTGTTTGCACCATGCTATCAGCAATTGCATTTAATTGGCATAATTCTTAAGTGTCCTTTTAATAGTGCACATTGAGAATAAGAGAAATGTCATTAATTTCTCTTTTTGAAAGTGCCACGAGTTTGTTTTGGAACATCTGCTTATCTCTGGGTAGCCCTAGGTCTTGCACTCACCAGACTATATCTTCTTGTGGGTGTGACTGATGCCCCCCTCCTGGTGCTATTCGAGGAGGGGGGGCTCCCCCATTCATCCCCAGTGCTTCCCAGAAGCCGGTAGTTAGGGTGTTGTCATATTCGATCTTTGTCTGGAAGCCTTTGTAGATAGTGTTGCGTTCTCCTTGTTGAATCATGTCCTAAAGTCTGGTTGTCTCTCTTTTAACGATGTTAGGATCGATGTGTGGTTCACCCTGCCCTTAATTAACTCCTACTCCTGTGTCTGTTTCCATTGCTGTATGAACTTGTTTTGCAAAACAAGTCAGTTGAAAACATCGATCATATTGAACAGAAGTGGGAATGGGCAGGGGCTGGTGGCAAACGCGCTGACTGAGCCGCAGGCCCAGGTGAGAGATTTTACATCTGCCTTTAGCATCCTGGAGTGTTTCCATGGTGGCTTTGAGAAGTGGCAGATAGGGAACTGCTTGGTGCACAGTCACTCTCCAGGGCGCTCTGACTCACCAGTCTCAAAAGGCTACTGCTGGTCATTCCACTAGACACGGAAGGAAGCGTAGACACAGGCAGTGTAGGCACCTTGCTCAAGGGCCACCCAGCTAGCAAGATCCGGGATTTGAACTCTGACATCAGGCTCGGAGCCTGTGTTTTTAGACCCAGTGCTGCACAACCCGCGACCCTGCCCTTTCCCACACTGGGTGCCTTTTAAACCCTTCCTAGGAACAGGCACCTGGTAGTTAAAAGTGTGTATAGGGTGGAGTAAGTCAACCCCCAGTGGCCGGAGCAGGTACTGCACTCTTCTCCCATCTCTCCAAGCTGCCCTTTCTCCCTTCACTACAGGTAGACACACAAGAGCTTTCACGCGGGAGGTACGGGTGCAGAACACGAAGTCCAATCTTTATTTAAGTGGGGTATTACCTACCCAGAAAAAGGAACAAAATCCCAGAGAGGTTAAGTGACTCCCTGAAAATCACATAGTAAATGTCCAACTAAGTTAGGATTAGAACCCCAGATTGTCCCTAGCTTTGGGCACTTGTGCCTGGACATTCCGTCCTTCTATGCTCCCATCACTGCTGGATCTGCTCTAGCCAGGATTCTTCACAAGTTGAAAGGGTGGTGTGGGGGAGCAGAGTAGGTTGGACAATCAAGCCTGCCAGAGTGGCTTCAGTCATCAGGGCCTGTCTGGCCTGTCTTCTAGGTAGTTCCTCTCTTGTCACCCCTATAGGTGTCTCAGCCTGCTAACCTCACCTCCCAGGGCCTCAAACTTGAAGCAAAATCACAGAAAAGGTACGGAGCATCTCTGGGAGCCAAGTTCTTCAGGCTCTAACGTGTAGCCCTGATTATCCAAGCCTGAGTGTGTCCTCTTGCTATCACCCCATCTTCCAGAGGAGATAAGAGTGTCTCCGAGAAGCAAAGCAACTTAGAAGCCCACACTGCCTCAGTGGCATGGTGGGATGCTGTAAAAGGCCAGGCCTCCCGTGGGGGCTGTACCCACACCTAACGCTGGTGGTTATTTTGTGAGCTCAGAGTAGCTGTGTGTGTGTGTGGGGGGGGTGGAGCTGGAAAGGATGCTCACCTAGGAAACAGCCTATAGTCCATGGTCCAGTTTGTCTAATGACAAAAGCCAAGATAATGATTGAAGGTGGCTTTGGGTTCCCTGGGCAGCCTCTGGCGCCAATGCCTGGGGGGCTGTGTTGGCGCCTTGCACCCGGGGCATTCACTAATGGACTATGGCTGATTCCAGCTCTGATTGGCAGCCAGCCCTGAGGTCCTTGGGGAGATCCTGGAAACTGTGGTCTCCAATCTGGAGACACTGTCCCTTCTGGGAGGCCCTTGTGGGGGATGGGGTGGGGTACTCAATTTGGTCTGAGAAAGGAGTGTTTCTGAGCCCCTGGGTGAGACAGGAGAAAAATGAAGTGAATATCCTTGTCTCCCCACCCCCACCCACTGACTGCCTGGATGGAATGCAAGCCGAACTTCCAGACAGAGAAATACAACAAGCTGTCAAGACAGGAGCTCTTAGTCTTCTCTTCCTACTGCCTCCCTGCCCCGCTCCCCTGCGTTGACAACACCCACTTCCATGCTGCGGTATAATGGAGCCAGTATCAGTGCTCAAATGTGTTTTTAGATAACCCCTTGGGATATGGTGACCCCCAAGAGAAGCTAGAACCCCCTTCTTCAGTACAGAAGGGAAGAATGAACTCTTCTGGAGGGCTCCAACAAGTGAGGGCTTCCATATATCTGAGGAAGATATTCCGGGCCTGGGAGAACATCACAAACAAAGATACAGAGTAACAGATGAGCATACAGGGGAAGCTGGGAAGGGAGACCAGAGGGCAGACCTTTAAAGCAATGCACAAGGCCCAGCCCTCATCTGGCTGGCAACAGGGACCAACTGAAAGTTTTGGAGAGGGGACAGAAAAGAAGTACCTGGGGTATTTGGGGTCTGCCCAGAGTCATGACGGACTCTTAAGCACACGAGGCAAGGTGAAAGAAAAGCGATGTGGTTGACCTTGGTCTAGGACAGTCAGTAGGCAGCTCCTTTGTGCAGCGCCCAAATGTTCCTTGTGCAGTGCCCAAATTTTGCTCGTTTACTAAAAGAGTGAGAAAAAGGCGCGTTAGGAAACTGCTGTAAAGCCCGTGCAAATCACCATGGTAACCTGATTAGCAGCTAAATTAAGTTCATGATTAAGAAGAAATAAATAAAAATAACTCTCCTCCTTAGCTGGGGCTACCCACTGGGCCACTGGCGGCTGAGCCGGTGCAGAGGCCGGGACTGGCCCCTGCAGGATAGTTGAGGTGGGAGGCCCTATCTTGCCCGACTTGTCATGGGGCCACCTTAGCCCTGCCTCAGGGTGATGAGGCCCCTGGTGGTCAGGCCCTGTACTGCAGGCTGTGCTTCCATAGGTCAAAGCCATGGTTTTCTCTGCAAAGGTTCCTTACCTTCCGAAGGTGTCCTTTTGTTGTCCTGGACCAATCTTCCTCTATGAGCACGCACATTCTTTCTAGAGTTAGTTTTGGTTTTAGAAAAGCTAGGCTCGGCATTGGACACAGATGTAACCGGAGTTTGGTGCTCTCTGTGTATAAGGGGTTATGGAAACATAGGCGAGTCAGGGAGGGCTTCCTGGAGGAAAGGGTGCTTAGGAAAAACACAGATACGTGGATGCTGGACAGTGCTTACTTCTGGCAAACATTCTGTGTCTCCTGCTTGGAGTGGACTAGCAGACGAACCTGGAAATAGGCGGGTATGGACCCTAAGGGGATCAGAAGGAGATTAAGTAACAGGAGAGGTGGGGGCCCAGAGGGGAAGGAGCTTCTCATAGTCCCTTTATGGACTTTTTCCCAGTAAAAGCTATTTAGAGCAATGGCTACAGTCAAAGGGACTTTGGGTCTACGCTGAACCGCTTGGTAGCTGTGGCCTCTGGCAAGTGATTCGGTCGATGTGAACTTTAGCTCCTTGTTTATGACATGGAAGCAACCATGATCATAACGGCCTCTCTACAAGGTTACTGGGGAAGATTGAATGAGATAAGAAATACTAACTGTATGTCATCCCTTGCATGCTTGCTATGAGTAAGTACTTGGAAAAATCTGCCTTGAGCCTATGGAAGACAGGGGATGGGATAGCCAGGAAGGGCCTGGCTGAGGTCTCCTTCACAGCAATTGTTGTAGAAGCGCTGTGGATTGATAATCCCTGCCCTGGCACTCCCATGCTTGTGTCTGACCCTTGGCTATACTTCTGGCTGCTTCTAGCCCCTAATCCAGCACTGGTGTGGGAGCTGGTTAACTCCCATGAGATAGGGAGCCTCCATATCCCCAGGAGCTTGTAACTTCTCCAGCTCAGGCTGAAACTTCAGCTCCTTCCTTCTTGTTCTTTTCACAGGTGTGTGTGACCTCCCTGCCCATCCTGCTCCCCTTCCTTCCTCCTTCCCAGTGATACTCTAATAAATCTTCTGTTTGCTTCTTAGAAGACCTAAATCGACACAGAAGGTCTCAGAGGGAGAATCCTGCAAATGGGTATTTGAAGAGGGAGAAATGAAACCTAGTAGCTTTATGGGTGCTGATGAGGATGCTGCTAGGGATGGTGAGGGGGATGTTGATGGGGATGCTGAAGGGGATGCTGATGGGGATACTGCTAGGGATGCTGAAGGGGATGCTGATGGGGATGCTGAAGGGGATGCTGATGGGGATGCTGCTAGGGATACTGAAGGGGATGCTGATGGGGATGCTGCTAGGGATGCTGAAGGGGATGCTGATGGGGATGCTGAAGGGGATGCTGAAGGGGATGCTGCTAGGGATGCTGAAGGGGATGCGGATGGGGATGCTGAAGGGGATGCTGATGGGGATGCTGTTAGGGATACTGTAGGAGGTGTCAGGAAATACTGATGGGGGTGTCAGTGTCAGGAAATGTTGGTCTCTTCTTGGGTTCTGTCCTCAATTGTGGGTCTGTGAGCCCCCTGCCTCCACTGTACATCTATCAGTTGCCGCTTTTTAAGTTTTCTTTCTTTCTTTCTTTCTTTCTTTCTTTTTTTTTTCTTTTTTGCATTAACAGAGCTCTAGTTCCTAACAGAAGAGTAAGAAGTGTTTAGTCTATTCTTTCTTCTAATCTCACAGAAGTCTTTGGGTTCAGTAGACATTCCATCAAAGTCACACAAAACCCAGTGCTGTTGGGACCCAGGTTAATTTTGGTTTTGCCACCTGGTGTTTTGGAGTGGCTCCATGCTACTTTATTTGAGCCTTTTGTTTAATTCAGAGACAGCTATGTCCCCCTTCCCAGTCACACAGCGGGTAGTGACAGTCTTGCGTCAGACTCTTCTGCTTGCTCCTTGTCTTGGCTAAGCTCTCTGTGCCGATCAGCTCTGCCTGGGGTCCTCAGGGTCCTGATTCCCTCCCCTCCATCTCCTGTTCTCAACTCCTTCTTCCCTCAGCCCCTCCCCCCTGCATGCCTGTCGAGATCAGGGAAGCTGAAAACCCAACCCTTACATCAAAAGGGAGCTTGAAAAATACTTGGAGCAAAATCTGCTAACTGTGCATCCTCGCTCTGTGCCGGGACCGATATTAAATCAGGAAATGGCACTGAACAGCCGCTCTAAACACAGAAACAAGGGTTGTCAACACAGAAACCAAAAGCAATCTCTAACAGGCAGAGGTGAAAGGATCTGGCACAAGGCCGGGATGGGGGCTGAGACCCAGGAGAGGGTTCCTAGGCTGAATTCGTCTCTACCGTCTCTCTGGTGTTTAGAAAGCAAGTAGCTTCCCAGTTCTGTCCCTGGAAGACGGAAGAGATGGAAGAGAAGGAAGCATACTGTTTAAATAACGTTTGTCTTTCCATAAATGTCTGTTAAGCACCTACTATGTGCCCCATAGTGAATGAAAAGGATGCCTGCACCTGTGGAGATGGTTTGTTGGCTCCTGGGATAGAGTAGGATAGAGCTCCAGTTCTTTGGCCACTGGAGTGCTTGCTCTTACAGAGCTTTGTGGCTCTGTCTCCCGAACAGCTGCACCCAGGGGCCCAGGAGACAGGGCCCTTGCTTGGATGACTCTGTCAAGTCTTCTTGCTTCTGTGTTTGATATATTTCTGCACCTCCAAAGCCTCAGGCAAGTTTCACTTCCTCTCTTTAGCTTTCTCAGCCCCTTCTAGCAGTCATTTTCTCGAGCCCTGATGGCACTATGAATGTACTGTCACCATGTCTCCACAGCACATTTCCAGCTGCAATGCAAGGCCTGCAATTTCCTGGATGGAGAAGCCCTCGATTCCCAGCAATGCTTGCAGAATTGACATAAAAATGAAAACCCTTGATAAAAATCCATTGTTGATGGATTTCCATCCTAGCTTCTAGATGGGAAATTAAATAGGTACAATCTTGTTGGAGGCTAATTTGACAATATTAACATTGATAATACACCTATCTTTCAATCTAGCAATCCCTTTCCTTGCTTTGAAGAGAAATGCTTGCACATGTGTTAAAAGGAACATGCATAAAAGCTGTTGGTGGCAGCGTCGTTTGCAACAGAGAAGCTCAGAAATGGCTTAAATGCCCATCAATATGGGACTTGCTCTAAAAAAGAAGAAGAAGAAAAAGAAAAATGACAGGGCATCCATTGGGCAGAATTCTGCACATACATTAAAAAGAAAGAAGCAGATCTGGGTATATGACTTGGAGGTCACTGAGTAAAACAAGCTAGCTGAGGCTGGAGACAGAGATGCTACAAGCAACATTGTTGCATATTTTACTCCAGGAACCCAGTCTTGTGCATCTATCATGTGTATTTCATCTTAAAGTAAAGAAAAGGAAAAAGATCCAGAGTGGTCACTGCAGTGCCTGCCTGACCGCAGCCTGGGTTTCATCACAGTCCAGCATCAGCACCATTTTGCCAGCCTTCTGCGATGGAAGGTGCTGTTCACTTCCTCAGTAGCTAGAAATCGGCTCCCCAGCTGGAGGAGCATCCAGGCAAGTGGGCTTGGGGTACCAAATCACCCCATTCCTTGGGTTAGTCTGTGAATGTTGGGAGGAAGGAATGAGGCTTTGATTAGGGATGAATGATAACAAGGGGGAGGAAGGTACTGGGGCATGCAGGAGAGGTCTGAGGGTTCAGAGATACTGAACAGTAAGCACGTCTCTGAGTTTACCAATTCCTTCATCCACTCACTCATTCATTTATTGCATAACTATAATTGGATACCTCCTGCTGTGGGTATTATGCTGGCTACTGGGAACCCAGAAACAGCCCCCAGGAGCTCAAGGTCATCTCGTGTAGTTTCTCCAAATGTGTTTCCATAATCTGTGTGGTTGAATACTCTGTGTTTTCAATGCATTTTCTCAAGTGAAAATAATTTGGATTGACTGATCAAACCGCATTCGGCCTCCCCTGTATTGTTTCCTAAAGCCTTTCTCAAACCTGAGGTCTCCCTGATCCACCTGGCAGAAAGGAGGGGCAGAGGCCTGAGCCCTGTTGTCTGACAACATGGAATGGAGTTTTCCTAGAATGCTGTGGATGTCTTCTGACCCCCAAACCCAGCCTACCTTTTCTAAGTCCTTCAGAGGCAAGCAGCCAAGTCATTCTGGGTAGAGGGTGCTATCATGTGCAGAGACCCATGGCTGAAAGCAGCTTAGTAGGTGGAGAAACTTAAAGGAATGGGTATGCCTGGACCATTAATGGGGGGGGGCGTAAAGGACAATTAGGGTCTGGTGGGAGACATCATATGCAGTCCTGTGAGGGAGTAGAGCTCTGGAGCTAGAATGACCTGTCTCATAGAGCAAGACTGACTAGCTCTGTGAAATAGCAAAAGTCAATCAGTCCATAGCCAAAGCCTCTGCTGTCTTTTAAGCCATGGATGAGGATAGCTTGGATGAGGAGGGTGGGTGCCAGGTGGGGAACTGGAGGCCTGAGGTGGAGGAAGACTGCTGTTTTGGTCAGGCCGTGAGAGGTGAAAGCCAGGATGTGGTTTCAGCATCTGTAATGATGGCCTTGGGTGGCCATCAGGTGTGGTGAACAGGGAGTAGCACTGGCGAGCCTTCACCCAGCTGTGGCTGTTAGCAGTGTCAGCTCCTTCTATGTGACCACAAGCCACATCCCCCTTCTTTTCCCTTCTTTTTTCTTTCTCCCTCCCCCGTCTTTCTCTGCCCCTTCTCTTCCTCTTATCCTTCTCCCTTTCCTTCTATCTCCCAAGCCTCTCCCTTTTTATTCTCTGTCTCCTTCTTTCTCAGCTGTTTAAGAGAGATTTGACTGTACTTAAGGTCAAACTCAGGACACAGGCAGGGCCACCAAAGTCAGGACTGAGATTCAGAGCCAACCTCCGTGGTCAGCAGGCCAAGGGTGAGGGACACGATGGGAAGACTGTAAACCTTTCCTTTGGCTGGCGGTTCACCGTGGTTTCTTGCTGTCCCCACACAATCAGGGAAGAGGGGGAAGCCAGGGGTTCTTGTGGCATCCACAAAAAAAGCAGTCAGACACTTCCCTTAGAATTGGGAAGAGGCTCAGCAGTGACCAGAATAGCCACTGGTCTCTCAGAGAGTTGGAAATCCCCAAAGAGACAACAGCTGGAGAAGACCCATACAGACACCTGCATCCCTGGGGGGGGGGGTGCTGTCTACTCATGGTAGAGGAACCCTTCCCCCACTGCACAGGATTCTGAAAGTCAGAGGTTCTGGTTTATCACTTCTGTGTAAATTGAAATGAATCACTTAACCTCTGAGAGTCTCTCCCTCTGTGAGTCCTCTATAGGTGGGCTGATGGAGGAACAAGAAGCTCTTAGGACTCTGATGGGTATCCCCAGCTACCTGCCTGCCAATCTGTGCAAAGGAGGAATAACAAGAGCTGCTGCCCCATGAGAGGTGTGAGAATCAGAATCCAACAAAAGTTATTTCAAATTCCTGAGTGGGTGGAGGTGAATGTTTTCGAGAAACATCTCTTTGAGGCCATACTACCCAGTGGGTTATGGAATGTGAGCCTGGTGTGTATCCTACAATTTTCTCTCAGACACACTAAAATAAAGCTAAGGAAAATGGACATTTCTTTTGTAGTACAGATCCCTGCTCTGCTTAGCGCGGGAGGGGTTCTCCATCTTCGACTGGCAGATGATATAACTATGGTTGCTACAGGAGTTCCAGGACCTGTTATAGTACAAAACCTTGAAAGCGCTGGTTTGGATTCTGACGGCCCTTGTATGTGGCCGACCAGACTAAGTGGAAGTAGTAGCTGCTGTCGGAGGAAGAGGTAGGGTGGAACGACCTCGAGGCCCTCGCCCCCTCCCCCCACTCGCCTCTTGGAAGCCACAGACTTCCGGAGGTTTTCAGGGAGAGTTGGCAACAGGGCATCTTCTTCCTTTAGGGTCCCGTGAAGGCAGCGCAGAACTCCAGGCTTCTTGCAAGAGAAGTGTGGGTGACAAAGCGTCCGAAGGCAGGCTTCTGCAGGCTTTCTTTCCAAACGCTAGTCTCTTCCCTGTAGAACTCAAGCCCTGTGACCCTTGAATTTAAGGGCTTCTGCTCGGCGATCTCGGATAGTAGGATCCTCCTCTCTAGGGGGGCTGCGAGGGTTGCGAGTCTCCAACCCCTACACGTAGACAGCTGCGGTTCTCTACCCAGTACTCACACTGCACACAGGCACACTCCTCCCGCGTGCCATAAACCTCACTCCTACATTCACAGTTCCGCCTACTCGCTCACTAAGCACCTGCAGTCCTCCCTCCGGGAAACCTGGGTGAACCGCGCACCTCAGCGCTGAACGCAGGTGCCAGGGCGCCGCCCAAGTCTGGAAGCGCAGGCACGAAGGCGCGCCACTGGGTATCTATCAGGTTACCCCGATGGCTTGGCGGAGATGCCACGAGGGCAGCACCGAGATAACCTCACGTTCTGCCTCTTGCTCTTCAACGTCTTGGGGAGCAATTTCTTCCCCTAGAACAGAAGTGCCTCAAGGCCCTGTGTCTAGGACCCCTCAGCGTCCCTGTATCACTGCGGTGAAGTTAAGGAATTCCAGGACGATGCAACCGGGTTCGCTTTGGAGTAAAACAATCTCAAAGATATATCGAAGCGCTAGATAGAAACTGCTCCGTATAGGGGCTCTAGCCGCTGGCAATCCCGGCTTTTCTTGGGCTCGCTGGAGGTTGCCTGGGTCTCCGGCCTCTTTCCCATTGCTTCTCTCTCCGCTTCCAACATTCCAATCAAGCTCCCAGTCAAAATGCGTCCCAGCACCCTCTCCATCTCCCCTGTCTTTCAGGGTTGGGGAGCAGTCCTTTGTCCCGTCCTGCAGTGATACCCAGGACCGGGAAGAATCCCGCACAAGGATACCGAGAGCGTGGTGGCAGTCTAGAGATAAACGTTATTAGCCCAAGAGTTCTAGTTCCGAGACCCTGCAGCAGAGCACATCAGGAATTAGAATGGGGGAGGCTGGACCATGAAATAGAATAGGCTGTGAGCAAAGGTCTTCACTTGGGGCAACCTTTCTACCCTTCCACCCACGAGATCTCTCTCTCTCTCTCTCTCTCTCTCTCTCTCTCTCTCTCTCTCTCTCTGGAAGGGGTAGAAGCAAAGAAACGGGTTGGGGGGGGGGAGTGAACATAGAAGCCGCGAGATAGCTCAGCTAAAGACCAGAGGAAGATAGTGGCTCCAACAGAGAGGTAGTCACAGGGACAAAGAGGAACAAAACTGCCAGGACAAAGGCCGAGTAATCCAAACCCAGAGAGGGCAGCGCATCTCCTGGGATGTTGCAACTACTGGTCGGTGGCTGCAAGAGTCCTCTTCAAGGGCCACGTTCTTGGGAAGTGGGTTTCAGTCCTCAGTGGTGACCGAGACACTCGGGGAACAAGCACAGCTCTGCTGAACTCCGCGGTACTCCGGGGAGGGTGTGCAGTGAGGCACGCACTCGCACTCGAGAAACGCTGGGTCTCAGATGGCTAAGGGAGGGAGCTAACGCTGGAGCCAGGTGGGTGTTTAGAGAGTCCGCCTGTGGTGGTAGAGGCTGGAACCGCTGTTTGCAGAGACCTGGAACTCTAAACCCGAAATGTCCTTAAAACGTCCCATTGCCGAGCTGAGGTTCGAGCGTGCGCTCTCCTCGCTCTCCTCCTGCGACCGCGGCTGGGACAAGGCAAGTGGGTCCCTAGCGCCCATCTTCATCTGCCAGAGGTTGGGGCGAACGGCCCAGGCAGGCTCTCTGCCTAGGCGGCCGAATCATTTCTGCCACGAGTTCACTTCTCCAAGGGTTTGAGATTTTCTTAGCCATTCACTGATCTAAACATTTTAGGTCAAGTTTTAGTTCAAATACGTTCACTTTGTCAAAAACAGACTCCTGAGACCACTGTCTGCCCTATCTTTTCTAAGGACCATAGAGAAAGGGTTTTTCTTATTTATCGGAGTCATATTTTTCTTTCTGTTACAGGAAAAAAAAATTCTGGTCTGGTTGTCATTGACGCGGTCCACTGGACCCCCGTGCGCGATGTTGGCCGGCGGTCCTGCGCAGCCCGGCAGCCAGGACACACTCACCTCGCACGCTTTCGACCGCTTTTCTTTCCGCGTCTTGAGATGGGAAGCCAGAAAGCGACGCGGGAGGCGGGTCCGGTCTCCGGATCCAGCGAATAAGACATCTATTCGCTTTTGATATCGGGGTCGGGGAGGGGGATCTCAGAAAAGTCCCATATTTCCTGCCTTTCTGGCCCAGGGTAAGGAGGCTCCGTTGGCACTCTACAGCCCCGTCTGAGAGTCTAGCGTTCTGCGTTCCCGCCTCCCACCTCCCCGTCTGCGCTCCAGAGAGGTTTCTCACCGGGTAGCCCTGGAGCCTCTCCACCTGGCGTTTTCATTTTAGGACACTGATCTTTCCAGCTCGGGACCTTTCCTAGAGGGGAGTAGCCCACAAGCACACCCCGAGGGCTTGGGTATGCCATTTCAAAGACAGCAACCGGGAAGAACTCGTGGTTGAGTTAAAAGATGGGATCGCACGACCTATGCATAGTTCCTGGGGAGTCTGTCCAGGATTCCAGGGTGCACACAGCCTGTGTTCAGACCTGGCTTGGCCGGGTGAATTAGTAAGACCAGTATGGGTCCGAAGCGCCGTCCAAGCCTGCCGGCACCGAACCAACCAGTTCAGGGCGCCTTTGCGCACCGTGGCCACTTGGGGTCGCACTTTATGCCTGTTTGAACCTTTGCGCAGCCTTCAGAAGCTTGGATCAGCTTAATCCTTACAAAACGTTCAGACAAAAACAGGGCCCGTTCCCCAATAGCTCAGAGCCACTCGGTGCACCGACCGGTGTTGGTCTCTGCTCCGAGCCTCTCAGTACTCAGGTTCCCATACGACTGGCCAGTGAAAGGTATTCAGAGCCTTTGGGCAGACTTTCTTGTTTACCTTCCTTGGGAGCATTTTGGGGGTGAGGGATAAATGAACAGAGAACGAGCCCCCAGACCACTGTCTCCGAGCTCAGTCACCAAACCGGCGCCTCTTGGCCTGAAGAACCTTCCTAGAGGTTAAGAGTTAGGTTTGAACAGAACTCTTGGAGTCCCAGCCCCGCCCTCCCCCACCGCGTACATTTGCGCAGACCTCCAGAAACACAGGCTTGCACGACACATATTCACTCGGCCCGCGGCGCCGAGGACACAAGGAGCGTCGCCCACTGGGCGGGGGCCGCTTGGGAACAAAGGGCCGGGAAAGCGTCATCCCGGCTCTTATTCTGAGCCTACTTGAGGGTGATACGGGCCGAAGGTGGGAATGCAAAGAGTATCTAAGGAGGCGTGAGTGTAGGCAGGGGGTTGGGAACGGCGGCTTGGTCCAGAAGTGGGGCGCGCACCGAAGGCGAGTGTGCGGGGGGGGGGGGGGGGAGCCTCAACTCAGAGGGGGTTGGGGGTTGGGCCGGGCCGGCCGTCCCACTCGGCTACAGCTCTCTCCTCCAGGCCTCCGAGGCTTTGGGGCTCCTCCGGCCTCCAGTCAGCTGACTCGGGGGGCGGGGGAGCTGTCAGGCACGCCCCGCCCAGCGTCGCTGGGCCGCGGGGGCCGTGCAGCCATTGGCCAACACGCCGGGCCGCTTGGGCCCCCGCGCTCCTGTGACATCAGGAAGCGATAAAAGGCGGCGGCGGCGCCAGCTCCTGCACAGCTGCACCGCCGTGCTGCGAGCGGCTGCAAGCAAGAAAGCCCTAGAGCCAAAGAGCCGGAGAGCGAGCGGCAGGCGCTTTGCCCCGCGCCTCCCCTCTGCCCCAACGCGCACCTCGCCTGCTTCTCCACCCCGCCCCAGCTCGACACCTCTCGGTCCCGGCGCGGCCGCAGCCCCGAGCTCCGGGGCAGCTCAGGCAGCCTCGGGAGGACTCTCCGGCGCGCCGCCGAGTCCCCAGACAAAGGCTTGGCCGGCGGCCCCGGCCCGCAGCGCCCTCGGCACCCCGCCTCCCCGGCTTGCCGCTCTTCGCCCCCGCGTTTGGCTCGGAGCGTCCCGGCCGGCCGCAAAGTTTCCCCCGCGGCAGCGGCGGCTGAGCCTCGCTTTAGCGATGGCCGCGGAGCTGAGCATGGGGCCAGAGCTGCCCACCAGCCCGCTGGCCATGGAGTACGTCAACGACTTCGACCTTCTCAAGTTCGACGTGAAGAAGGAGCCGCTGGGGCGTGCGGAGCGTCCCGGCCGGCCCTGCACACGCCTGCAGCCGGCCGGCTCGGTGTCGTCCACCCCGCTCAGCACACCCTGCAGCTCGGTGCCTTCTTCGCCCAGCTTCAGTCCGACCGAACAGAAGACCCATCTCGAGGACCTCTACTGGATGGCGAGCAACTACCAGCAGATGAACCCCGAGGCTCTCAACTTGACGCCCGAGGACGCCGTGGAGGCACTCATCGGTTCCCACCCAGTGCCCCAGCCGCTACAGAGCTTCGATGGCTTCCGTAGTGCGCACCACCATCACCACCACCACCACCCTCACCCTCACCACGGGTACCCAGGAGCCGGCGTGACTCACGATGAACTGGGCCCGCACGCTCACCCGCACCATCACCACCATCACCAAGCGTCACCGCCGCCGTCCAGCGCTGCCAGTCCGGCGCAACAGCTGCCCACCAGCCACCCGGGGCCGGGACCGCACGCAGCGGCCGCAGCGACGGCTGCGGGTGGCAACGGAAGCGTGGAGGACCGGTTCTCAGACGACCAGCTGGTGTCCATGTCGGTGCGTGAGCTGAACCGCCACCTGCGGGGCTTCACCAAGGACGAGGTGATTCGCCTGAAGCAGAAACGGCGGACCCTGAAGAACCGGGGATACGCCCAGTCGTGCAGGTATAAACGCGTCCAGCAGAAACATCACCTGGAGAATGAGAAGACGCAGCTCATTCAGCAGGTGGAGCAGCTTAAGCAGGAGGTGTCCCGGCTGGCCCGAGAGAGAGACGCCTACAAGGTCAAGTGCGAGAAACTCGCCAACTCCGGCTTCAGGGAGGCGGGCTCCACCAGCGACAGCCCCTCCTCTCCCGAGTTCTTTCTGTGAGTCGTGGCGGGTCCGGGCCCCCGCCCTTGCCCTGGCCCAGACTCCCTGTCCTGTGTCCCTAACCCTGGACTCCCTGTCCCTGCCATGGCCCCGGCCTTGACCTATTTGACTCGAGAGAGAGGGAGGAAGGACGCGAGGGCCACGGGTGACGGGCGGGAGCACGGGTGGGTAGGGATCCTTGGCTCGGAAGAGAGCGGCTCAAGCCAGCGCAGCCTGCTAGACTTGGGCAAAGTCAGAGGGGACTTGGGCAAAGTCAGAGGGACCCGGGCGGGTGGGAGGTCCCGGAGTAACTTTTTCTCCAGGCTGGAAGGCCTCGAGGCCTTTTCCAAGGAGTCGCCAAGGCCGTCTGGACACTTCTGGCTCTGGGAACTTTGTGAGTGCCAGGGCGGCCGATTCCCAGCCCAGAGCTCAGGTCGCCCCAGGAAGAGCAGAGGAGAGGAGAGGGACTCTGGAGTCCCCGAGGGCGAGAGGCCAGGCTGAGGAAGGAAGAACAGACAGATCTGTCTGTCCAGAGTCCGGAGAACACTGGCTCTCAGCCGGAGACGCGGGCCTCAGTTAGGACATTCGGCGCGCGAAGAAAAAAAAATTTCATCAGTTTTATTGCCTGCTCGATTATATAGAAAAATACGAAAATCTGCATTAAAAATATTAATCCTGCATGCTGGACATGTATGGTAATAATTTCTATTTTGTACCATTTTCTTGTTTAACTTTAGCATGTTGTTGATCATGGATCTTAATCCCCTTGTTTCTTTGAGTGAGTAGGGATGCAGTTCCAAAACTCCTGCGGCTGCGGCTGCAAGAGAGCGCAGTTTCAGTCGCCGGCCGGCTTGTAAATTACCCGCCCGGCCAAACCACACCGAGAACGTAGCAGCAAGCTGAGTCTTTGTTTGGGTTTATTATTATGGCATTTTTGTTTGTAAGTAAAAATAAAAAAGATAGAAAAACAACCAACTTTGTCGTGGGGAACCTTTGGAATTTGTATATTCGGTCCCCCTTTCCTTCCCATTTTTTTCAGTTTCTTTGGTGTTAAGGGAGAGATTGTGAGGGAGGGAGATAACTGTGGACATTCACACCTTGGGTGCAGGAGCATGTCCTTAACCCGGTCTTCTGGTCAAACTGACCACCCCCTGCTCCCCAAGAAGAAAAAGAAAAGAGATCGGCTCCTTGACTTTTCATCCCAAGGGCTGGCTTGGAATCCCTCCAGGAAGGTGCTAATTGCAAGCCCCCCCCCCCACATGGTTTAGGGTGAAAGAACTCCCCCCCACACACCTCTTGCAACTTATCAGTGGTGACCTGAGCTCCCATCGAATCAAATGCCATTCTCAGAATGTACCAGAAACCCACACATAGGCAGGTAATGCTGCAACTTCCAAGTGCGTTCTTTAGACCAGTGCACCATGTGTCTCCCTGCTGTCTGGATAGCAGGAAGAGTTATTGGTGGTGTCCCCACTCCCGTCGGTTGTACAGTAGTTAGAGGGGAGGTCTGGGTGTTTTTCTTTATTGTTACTTTCATTTCTGCGGGTCAGTAAAAGGATTTAAGTTGCACTGACAAAAATACCAAAATGAAAGCGTACTTTTTTTTTTTTTAAGTTCCCATCTGAATTTGCTGGCGCTGCTGGCTGGATGCTTTTTTTGTTTGTTTTTGAGTTTGTATTAGTTGATAAATTTACAGTAATAACAAGATTGTATGAACCGCATGGTGCTTGCAGTTTTAAATATTGTGGATATTCGTCCTGCATCGGAAACGAGCTTTGGTTTTTACTGATTCAACTGTGTTGAAATCAAACTTGCAGCAACGCAACAGAAATTGTTTTTAATTTCATGTAAAATAAGGGATCAATTTCAACCCCCTGCTTATGATATGAAAATATTAAAATCTAGTCTTATTGTAGTTTTAATTCAGACTGGTTTCTGTTTTTTGGTTATTAAAATGGTTTCCTATTTTGCTTATTAAAACCATTGAAATGGCGTTTATTTAGAGGACTCTGTGTTTCCATGACTTTAATACTCTTGTTTCTTCAAGAATTTCTCTTGAATATCAAGTTTGGGGCATTTGTTAGCAATGGATCTCAAGCAAGGGCGGGCAGATCAGTTCTCTACAGTGTGTGACTGAGTGTGCTTTATGTGAGCCTCAAATGTGTCCTCTGCTTTCCACCCAGGTTCAGACCCAAGTTGAGAGTGCATCTGTACGCTGAGAGAGGGCATATCTGAGAAAGACACTCTCCAGTGCTTTCAGGCTTGGCGATCAGGGTCAGGATTGGGCTGCCAGCCGGCATGCAGCGGGGTAGTGAACCACAGAAGCCGGGCCAAGAGTTGCCACCTGGATAGAGGATGTTAGGTCTTTTTTTTCTTTTGGAGTCCAGGGCCAGTTAAGTTGTAGTCCTTGCCTTCTGCCTGGGTCTCAACATCCTTCAGCCAGGCACGGGCAGCTTAGAACTAGTCTGCAGGCTCTAAAGGGAGGCTTGCCCTCCTTTCTCCGAGGTTGATGGAAGCAGGTGACACCAGACACTAGATGTTGGGATGCCGGACTTTCTCGGTAGGAAGCTCCTCCTTGGAATTTCTTCCCAGGTTAGTATGTTCAGGGTACACAGGGCCAAGCGCCCTCAAAAAAGACACTGCATAGAGGAGCTTGGATGTCAGTGTGTCCTCAAATTGGAGGCTGAAAGGGCTTAGGCTGGCTTAGCAGCTATGATCGTAGCCTGAAGATTCCTGATGTGGAAGTGGCCCTAGGCCGCTTCCCTTTCCCTGGTCCTATGAAGGTCAGTACTACCTTGTGGCCCACACTCCTGGTGGCCTCCTTAGAACCTTGTCTGTCATTTAGATTGCCTTTAGACCAGTCTCCGGCAGGCATTGGGGCAGACTGCCCAGACTTTAGAGGAGCTCTCCTCTTTTGGCAGAGGCTAACTCTCTGTGGAACTTCCTGCTTCCCCGTAGACTCTACTATGCCTTGAAGTTCTTGTCATTGGAGTTTCTAACAGGGAATTTCAGGATCCAGATGGGGAAGTTATAGACCCAAGCAGGGAAGCCCAGTTGGGGACCTGAGTAGGGGGTCGCCTGGAAAAGAAAGGGAGAGTAAAAACTGCAAGGGAACAGATTTTGGCTAGAATCCCGGGAGATTGGGCTAGTGATCGGCATCTCAGGAAGAAGTTTGGGGGCCTAAACAAACAACAGTGACAACAACAACAAAAAAACAGAGTAAAATAATACTAACCACCATCCACACCTGTAGTGCGTCGGTGGTGTGACTTCAGCTCAGAGTGATTTCCCAAACCCATTCAATTTTCCCAGTGGAGACAAGGGTTGGCAAGCAAGGCTTTGGCCTCCATTTGGAAAAAGGCAGCTGAGCCCGGTTCTCCCACGTGTAGGCGGGAGTGATCCATTTGTAATTCCCTATGCAAGCGCCACTACAGGTACAGATATGCCACCTTTAAGGAAACAGGCCTCTCTTAGGGGAGTATCTGAGAGACTCCACTGTGCAGGTCCCTGCAGTGATAAGAGTGGATCAGGGACTTCTGGTGGCAGAGGCTTTAAATTTGGTGGTCTGATTCTGTCTAGAACCATTCGGAACAGACTAGCGTTGTCCACTTCCGGCATTGCCTGGATTTTAGGAAGGTTGTAAATTCCAAAGAATTGTCTTTATACTGGATAGACACTTAGACACACCCAGTGATGTCACCATCCTTGTGTATCCAGAAAGGACAAGAAGTGCCACCCATTTAGAGTTGCCAACTGAGTTTGGAGATGAGATTCTAGGCACAACCCTAGTGACACGTTGCCACACCAGGGCACCCACACCCTGCACTCACACTGATGGCCCTGGCGGCACTTTAGTGCCTGCTCCCAAATCACCCATTGAATATTAACTCCCCCCAGGCCACAAACGGAGGAACAGCTGGGTAGAGCCGGCAGCTCTTTGGAGAGGGCCAGATCTTGTGGAATGCTCTTGAGAGCGGGGTTTCTGTAGCAGGCAAGCCCCTCTACTTGCAGCCGGCCAGCAATTCGTACGGGCCAGGATGCCACAAGCAGGGGAACTGGGACGCGGTACTCAGGAATCTTTATCCTTCTTTTCGGTTTCTATTTCTCCCTACTGCTAGAGGGCAGCTCGGGATCCTACACTCCCCACCACCCACTGAAGGAAAAGTTCTCCCTGCACCAAAATCTTCTAGGCTTCCACTGATCCCACGTAGACAAGTTGGCGCCTGCAGACAGAGACAAAAACGCACAGACACCAACACCGGGAAGCACTCAGTGGGCACTCGTAGGCTCTATCTCTGGTTGCCTTCTTTGCTGGGGCAGCCGCTGCCCTTCAACAGTCTAGGCCACAGTCGGGGTTTCTTCTTCCCCGGCGGTATCTTACCGGCTTTAAGAACCTGGGGCAGTCGCTGCTGTCCCCTCCTTCAGTTCAGCGGGGAGGCGCTCAGGTTCCCGAGGTTCAAACAACTCGGTTTACCTTCTCTAAGCCTCTTTTTCTCTGTACGTGAGTCTCAGTCTCCCCTCCTCTCTCTCTTCCTCCCTCCCCTTTCTTTCTGTCCCCCTCTCCCTCCCCAGCCCCTATTATCCATTTCTTTAGCCTTTCCAACCTAATCTTCCATTTTGTTTACTCCCCTGCCCTTTAATCCAGGGCAGCCTGAAAGCTGGTCCTGAGGCGTCGCTAGCCAGGCAGGAGGAAGGAGGGATGGCCAGGCGGGTCTCCAGTCTGGAGTCACCACTTAGCGTTCTGCACCTGCGCTGTTTAGGGTCTGGGCTTCCCTCTGCCCACTCTCCAGTTTCATTCCATTCCGATGGCCGATGGCCCTCGCTGTGGTTGGCTGGGGCCTGCAGGCTGACACTCTGTTCAAATCTCTAGGGAGACTGAAGCTGGTCCACAGATGCAGTCACAGTAAGTCTTTGTCGCTTGCCTCTGGGCTTTTCTGTGGCAGGACGGCTCCCTGCCCTTGCCAGTTAGAGGTTCCCATTTTTCTTTTATGCTGTTCAGGGGCTTCTGGACCAAAACTCACAGTGGAAGCCACACCATACACAACACTAGGCTGACCACTCCGTGACCTGGAGGCTCAGTTTCTGCCAGGAGGGCCAAAGGCCTCACTCAGTCACAGGTCAGCCCTCCTCCCAACCCCGTCTTCAGTTTATCCCTGGTCCGGAGGGAGCCAGGAAACTCTGGAGTAGAGCTTGGAGGGTTCTCTTGTGTGCTTTCAGATGCAAAGCTCCATTGTCTTCTGGGCCCTTTGATTTCCCCAAAGGAATACTCTGGACCCCTTCTTGAGTAACTTTCACCATCTACAGTCAGAAGGCTCTGGTGTTTAGATTTATAATGAAAGGAACTCTTCCGCCCCTCTGACCAAAATAAAATTCTTCCATCGCATATCCTTGGAGGCAGCATTTCTCCAGCCCCTCAGAGAGTCAGTTCCTCGGGAATGGGAATAGCTGAACTGGGCTGCTGTCCAGCACTGCATCCAGGGAGGACAATTCTGATAGAGTGCGGGGCTGGTCCTGTGTCTCCGGTGTCATCTGAGCATCAAGAGCAGGCAACCCTGGGCTTGCCTTTGAAGGTTGGGGCTTTTCTGGCTCAGAAGACAGGGCCTTTTTTTTTTTTTTGTGGGAAGGCTACTGGTGGAATCTCCTTTTTCCCATAGTTCCTGGTCAGGAAGCATTCTTTCAGTGGGGGGGGGGAGTGCATTCACCAAGCCCCCCCCCCATCAGTTCCTCAGCATCATGTGTAGCTTCTCTTGTCCATCCGCACACCTTCACTGGTCCTGTACACATTTCCACGCCTCTCAGTTTTAAATTCCCTTTTCCATTGTCCTACGCACGTTATCTTAACCGGTACATTTAGATAATATCAGAGCTGGCTGTTCTCACTTGGAAGAAATTAAGTATGTGAGAAAAGTTGCAGCTCCAACACAAAAAACCACCTAAATTAATAATAAGGATTTGTTCTGAAGCAGAATTCGGTTGCAGCAGCCTCGTGGCGTTCTTTGTGAGTGAAGCTACTTTTAAGTAAAACAGCAGCTATTCATTATATATTCTGTTTTATTTTATTTTATGTTTTTATTTTTTAAAAAATGGATGCTGTCTTCGGGTTGGAGAGGGCAGCTGCAGAGGTGGTGGGGGAAGGCCTGCCTGGAACTCTCTGTGAGAAACAAACAATTTTTGACGTGGGAAAGCTGATAAAGTCCATACATCTGTGTTGTGGCACTTTCATTTTGGAGCGCTGTGTATTTTACCTGGGCTGAGACTTCCTCGTGTGAATGAATAGGGATGGGTACTTGATGTACTGTTTGAATAGTCTTCTTGAGGGGTGGGCATTGCTCCTGGCTTATTGTTTTACCAGATTCTGCAGCCCAGGCTGTGTTTGGCTCTCACTCGGGTTCCCTTGTTTCTTCTGGTCTGTTGCCCTCACTTCTCTGAATCTGCCAGTTACAATTCTGTCATTGAGTTCTAGCCAGAAGGGACATAGGGGCATGCTGCCCTGCAGTCAGCTTTGTCTGCTCAGAGTGAGTGGAGCAGGGCTGTATTTCCTAACATGGGGTGGGGCCTGCCCCCGACATCCTTTATTTCCTGGGGATCTGAAGACTCTGGTACACGAGATTCTTCCAATGGATGTGGGACAGGTAGGTCACAGAGTTGTGGTCCAACCATTGGTTTAGTCTCAGGATATTTCACTTGGTAGTATAAGTTGGTGTCATCAAAGGGCCAGAGGTGGAGGAGGGAACAAGGCCCTGTAGTCACTAGGGGAAGAGTCTAGAACAGAAATCCATACCTACCTAGTGATGAAATTTACTGTTTTGCCATAAACCTTATAAATCCTTATATAAATTTCTCATCAAAGACATTCAACCCTTTGTAGGTGAGGTCAGAAAGAGCCCCCTTTGGGGGTTGGTTTCCCCCCTAAGCCTCTGCACAGGGTGGTTCTTGATTTTCTAGCTGGATACTTCATGTTTTCCAATCACAAGGCTTCCTGCCCAGGTGAAGATGTGGACAGTTGACACAGACACCATCTTGAAGACAAGGGTGTCAGTGGGAACTGCAGCTGTCACTCATTCTGCTCTCTGACGGTGAATGATGGTGCAGAGACTGTGAGTATAGAAGTACCATCCTTGTCCTGGAACCTCGAGCTATGTAAAATTAACAAACAGTTCTCTCACTCTTCATCTGCTCCTGACTGAACTATTCAATAAAGGGATCCTAATGACGGAGCAAGTGTTCCTAGCAGAAGCGGCCTCTAGGTGAGGCGATTGGGGAAGGTTGTTTTGTGTGCAATAGTGAAGCTTTGGATCTAACATAGATATGTTTCTGCTCTTAGGGCTGGTCCCCCAATGAATGCAGACACACACACATACAAACACACAAGCACACACTCATATTTACATATGCAGAGGCAGAATTTGCATGTATCCATCATATATCTATATATGCTGTCATATTCACTTGTATGTATAACTCATTACGCATGTACTCAAATGCATGTATCCATGTTAGATGCATATATGTCTAAATGCTCATGTTCGTGCAGTTATAGTGTGCACGGTGTGTACAATTATGTACACAGACGTATGCCTCTATACTCAATCAGAGCATTATTGATTACACATGCACACAGGCTTGTGTAAAATGTATAGGGCTCCTGTGTACCCTCAGAGACTCACACATACTCACACCCGTGTGTGTGTGTAAGTGAACCCTAGCCTTTATGCTCATTCACACACAGGCGTCATGTAACAAGGGAAATGCGGCACCAGTGGGGTTAATGGAGGCCCCAGACTCCCATAAATATTTATAGGAAGCACTCAAGCTCTCAAAGTGGGAGACGAAACCTCTCGTCTTGAGCCCCTGTAAATCACACGGGCTGCTGTGTGCTACCTGTCAGATCCAGGTTGTTCTCTGCGAAGGCGACACATACGTGCTGGAGCTGCTGGAGCCAAGGGTCAGAGGTGACGGGGACAAGGCCCTGTGGTCATCTCTTGATAAGAGTCCCCAGGAAAGGGTCTAGAACGGAAATCCATACCTGCCAAGTGATAAAATTTAATTTTTGTTACCAAGCAAGCCTTATAATCTTTCTATAAATTCCACATCAACGACATTTAATTCAGTGTAGGTGAGGGGGTCAGAAAGAGCCATCTTTGAGGACCGGTTTTCTCCCAAGTCTCTTTACCCAGGGTGGTCATCCCACTGCCTCACCAGGCATCCATCAAACATGTCGGGGTCACCCCACTCCTAGAGACACTACTTCAAGAGTCAAGTGAAGCAGCTTAGTCCTTTGCTGCTGCTCTTGCTGCCTGCTGCCTGCAGGCCTACAGAGTGGAGAGGCATTTTGTGACTATGCGAGACTCCGCTGCTTAGTGGAGGGACAGCATCTCGAGCTGATTGAGGAGGTATGGTCCTGGTAGAAGCCATATTTGATACAGTGTGTGTGTGTGCGTGTGTGTATATGTGTGTGTGTGTGTGTGTGTGGTGAGGGTGGTAGTGTGTGTGTGTGTGTGTTCCAGATTCAAGAGCGGCTCTCATCCACCAGTTTTGTGTCTTCTGGATCTCAGGATCCCAAGCTGCCGCGACTGTGTTCAGTGCAAATTCTATGCTCGGTTTTGTCACCTGAAGCTGATCATCTGCATGCTGGGCACTATTCTAGCATTAGATAAAGCAATGAGCGAAAGCATCAAGCATCCCTGCTTTTCTGTTTCCGGTCTGATAGGAGAGCAGAGATGCCCTTCAGGCAGCACATGGAATGCCCACGTGCAACAGAGCAGCCTGACCCCTGAAGGCATCCACACAGCAGAGAAAAGAGAGCATGTGTGTGTGCAGTGCATGTGTGTGTGTGCATGTGTGTGTGCAGTGCATGTGTGTGTGCAGTGCATGTGTGTGTGCGTGTGCATGTATGTGTGCAGTGCATGTGTGTGTGTGCATGTGTGTGTGCAGTGCATGTGTGTGTGCGTGTGCATGTGTGTGTGCAGTGCATGTGTGTGTGTGCGTGTGCATGTGTGTGCAGTGCATGTGTGCGTGTGCATGTGTGTGTGCGTGTGCATGTATGTGTGCAGTGCATGTGTGTGTGCATGTATGTGTGCAGTGCATATGTGTGTGCAGTGCATGTGTGTGCAGTGCATGTGTGTGCGCGTGTGCATGTGTGTTGTGGCCCAGAGGTCTACAGCAACTATTTTTTAATGCAGAGTCTCTCCCTGAGCATGGAGCTCATCAGTTAGGCTGGCCAGGTTGGCCAGCAAGCTTGGTGACCACGTCTGTATGTTTCAGTCTTCCCAGCCTCTGTGTCCAGCTTCTGTGTAGCCACTGGGAATCCAACTCAGGTCCTGATACTTTGTAACAAGCACTTTATTATCTGAGTCTTCTCCCAACCCTCCAGTCTGTGTATCATTCTCCACAATCTCATTCACCATCAGAGGTTGTACTTTTGGACACATTCTAGTTTCTATGTGGAGAAAGGAAGGGGCATCTGATATTTGAGGGCACAGGGTGACCATAGAAGGGGTTTTGAGCTGCATTTTGGGGGTCGTCTGTCTTTTTCCCTCCTCAACTTATCATTTTCCCAGCTCTAGCCTCATGAAAAAAACCTCCCCAAATAAACTGTTCCCCATTTCTTCCTGAGCTGAGAAGAAAGCATCTGAGACTAATTCTCTTCAAAAGGAAAAAAATATGTCTGAATTTCGGACTTGCGATTGTATTTCTCCTAAAAAGGGGACACAGCCGAAGGCAGCAACCCTACTGTTTTAAGCAGTTGCTGGTTTGGGGGGAGCAGCTCTGTGTTCCACACACTTTGTAAACCCTAGAAAAGAGTCTTTAGTGTCCTCCGAAGAGTGGGAGGGGAGGCGGGGGGGGGGGGGGGAGAAGGGAAAGAGCCTTCCACAGCCTTGTCTTCTGTTTCCACAATCAAGGAGGATGTTCTCAGAAAGCAGAACCTGGGTGAAGGGGTGGGGCATACTTGAAGAAGGACATTTCCGCTGTCCAATAGGACTGAAAATCAGTGAGGACAGGTGGCCGTGGATGTCGGTGGGAGTTCAAGCACTGAAGGTTTTCAGCCTCTGCCTTTCTGTAAGTATCTGTTTTTTCTCACTCATGGGAAAGAATCAGATGTAAATTTGCTATGTCTGCTTCACAGCTGGATGAATAGTTGGGGGGATTCTCATCTGCCTGCAGAGCTGGAGACAATGTCTCTCTAGGACTTGCTAATGCCACAGGGCCATGTGAATGTCTGCAGGTCCTTATTACCCCAGGTCTCAAGGACAGGGTGATTTCTTTGGGACAAATCTTTCAGGTACACCATCCTGAAGGTCCTTGATCTGTTGGTCAGTTCAAAAGAGTTTTATTACTCATCTTGTGGGCTCCACCCATTCCTCTGAGACTGTTGTGGCGTCTTTCAAAAACTTATTCCGGAGCCCACTACTTGCTTGCTTACAAACTCAACAAGTGATTGGTCTGACCTTATTCTAGAGGAGAGCTGTGCTCCAAATTTTATTCTCAGATGCTAAGCACAGATTCTAATGACATTTGGAGATGCCAAGGGACAGAGGCTAAGTGGAGAGCCCCCTCTCCCAGCACCCAACTGCTCGTACTCTCAGATGATTCCTTTTGGCCTGTCCAAAATCTTTGTGTCCTTCAAGGTTATAGATTATAGATTCCTATAGTACAAAATATGTCATTTGAATCCTATGAATCCTATGTATCACACATTTAAGTCTTTTTTCTTTTTTTTGGCTTCTAGTCTCTAAGAAGGAGGGCCTACTGTGTCTCCAGGGGTCACCACCATCTCTGCTTGCACAAAGAAGGGAAGTTTGCCAGGGTTCCAGCTTTCAAAAAGTAGGGGGTTCTCCCTGGTGGCCCCTTCCAGTCTTTCTTTCTGTCCCATCTCCAGTCCTTGGTGACTGTTGACTTCAGAACCCCTCTCTACCAGGAGCCCATGCTGCTACACTATGCTGGGACTCAGGCAGGGGTCTGTCATCTTTCAGTCTGGTCTCTTCAGACTTACTCTTAGTCAAAAAGTAGAATCACTGGGTCCAAGCTGCTACAATTATTAATATGTCATAGTTTATTCTGTGGGTTATGGGCACATATATGTAAAAGTTCCACTCATATTATTAAAAGGGTGGTGTAGGCAGCAAAGACATTGATAACTTTAACTTTTCCTTTCCTTTATTATTTATTTATTTATTTATTTATTTATTTATTTATTTATTTATTTATTGAGACAGGGTTTCTCTTTGTAGCCCTAGCTCTCCTGGAACTCGCTCTTTAGACTAGGCTGGCCTCCACCTGCCTCTGCTTTCTGAGTGCTGGGATTAAAGGCGTGCACCACCACCACCTGGCAACATTGGTAACTATTAATGGGATCTAGAAAAGGACATGAGGAACCCACTGTATAAGACTTATCCTGTTTTAGTCTCTGTGAATGCAAAGGTCTGTATCTAACAAACACCTTCTGCGTGCCTGGTACTGTCAAATGGTTTGTGACTCTCCAGCCACTCACACAACCCTCCCAGTAACTCTAAGGGCTGGGAAGATGCTATCCCCATGTTCTGGATGAGGAAATAAAATTACAGAGAAGTTAGGCAATTTCCCCAAAGACAGACAGCTAGTTAGCCGTGACAGTGTTCAAACCCTGACAGACTGAGTCTGGGGTCTGTATCTTCAACTCCAATTCCTTTTAAGGTCAAGGGTTGGGTGATGGGTGACTTTGTAGCCAGCTGGAAAATGTTTAGAGGTTATCATCAATGAGGCCAGACTTTGAGAAGAGCGCCCCCTTCAGGCCACTGTGCATACTCTTCTTAAAATGCATGTACTTAGGGGCGCCGTTTTAAAAATATTTATTGACATATTAGCAGTTAGTTGTGCTCCGAAACCGTCTATGGCTCCCATTACTTTTAGAGCTTTGTGTACGCTAGCCTTCAAGACTCTGCAGTCCCGGGTCTCTATGCTTCAACTCCTCATCTGATGCTCTGGGCAGACTGACTCCGGACCCTGTTTGAGTGCCTCTGACTTCCATACTTTATCCTAAGCATTTTTTTTTAATCTACAAAGTTCCCTAACATTCACATTTTTTGACTTTTGAGGTCACCGTCCCAAGCAAGCAGTCGAGGAGGAGGAGGAGGAGGAGGAGGAGGAGGAGGAGGAGGAGGACATCTTCCCTTCTTTCTTGTCCTGGGCCATAACAGGACCTTGGAGGAACTCATCTGGTGGAAACAGGTAAGGCAGGCCAGCTCTATTCTAGCTGCTCTGCTTGCTGGCTGTAGGGACCTGGGCAGGCCATGCCACCTCTTTGAACTTCAATTTCCTCTGAGGCAAATGGGGAACATCTTGCCCACATCTGGTTTCGGGAGGGATTTCTGGAGCCACAGCTTTTTAGAAATACCTGGTGTGGGTGCATGCAAGCAAGGGGGCGGGATGAGACAGCAGATGCAGTCGTCTGGTGGCTGCTACGGTGATGGCTGGCACAGCCATGGAAATTCTCGCATCATCCAAGCCATCTCTGCTCTCTTATGCTGTCCAGAGCCAGCCCTGCTGGAGGAGCAAGCCTAGGGAAAGGCTGCTAGAAGCAGCTGCAGAGACCGTCCAGCAGGTCTAACTGGTTACCCAAGGCTGAGACCTTGGGTTCCAATAGCTCTGAATTGGATTGTGAAGGAAAGCCTGGAAGGCAATGTGCATACCCCAGCAGGAGTGCTGGAGGAGTGATTACAGACACAGAGCACAGACAGAGCCAGGAGGTCCAGCCCTGAGAGTGAACGTGCTCACCCACAGGGACTTTGTTCAGATGCTCAAACCAGGAACCTAGACTGAGGCCTTGGCGGCATTTTCTCAAGGAGGGACACCCGCTTGGCCTTGGTGCAAACTTGCCTTTCACCTGGGAATCACATTTTAGAGAGAACATCAGGGTTCTTAGCTCTCGGGCTGGGGTCCCTAACTTGATGAGAACGTAGCTTGTTTTGGGTGTCTGTGTTTCTGTGAGTTGCTGTGTGGATGCTCATGTGTGCATGTTTATCTACTCATGGAGCCTGCGTACCTGTGTGTGCATGTGCACACCAACTCATGGAGACTGTGCCCATTTGTGCAGAGCCCACAGAAAATAATGTTCTTTAGTGATGACGGCAGCAGGCTGGGAGGTGGGTTGTGTGGAATTATGATTCATGGTAACCTTCTTCTCTGTCCTCGAAAACCAAGAGGGAAGTGGGCACGTGTCTGCTGCCTAGTTTTATGCCAATTTGACACTAGCTAGAGTCACTGGAGAGGAGAAAGCCTAAACTGAGAAAAATGCCTCCATGAGACTGGGTTGTAGGCAAGCCTGTAGTTTATTTTCTTAAATAGCGGTTGATGTGAGAGGACCCAGCTCATTGTGGGTGGGGCCACCTGTGAATAGGTGGTCCTGGGTTCTATAAGAAAGTAGGTTCAGGAAGTCATGAAAACCAAGGACTCCTTCATGGCCTCGGCATTCCCGCCTCCAGGTTCCTGCCCCATTTGAGTCCCTGCCTTGGCTTCCCTCAACGGACTGCAACTTTGGATATGTAAGCCAAATAAATTCTTTCCTCCTCGTGTTGCTCTGGGTGGTGGTGTTTCATCACAGCAATAGAAACCCTAAGTAGAACAGGAATTGATTCCAGGGTAGTGAGGTATTGCTGTGATAGACCTAACCATGTGTTTTGGGGGAGGACTGTAGAAGGACTTTGAAAACTTTGTGTGAGAAAAGCCATTGAGTGTTCAAAGCTTGGTGAGTTGGTCAGTGGGAGCTTGGAAGATAAAAATGTTGAGAACAGGGCAGTCGATGGAGGCCAGGCTTGTAAAGTTTCGGAGGAAAGTTTGACAGTCCCTGAATCAGGGCCATTTGGTATTTTGAGTTAAGAATCTGTGGTTCTGGTTAACTGGGCCTGAAGAATCAGCTATGATTAACAAGATACAAGACCCACTAACGTGAACCCTTCGTTTTCCTGGACCGATGGATGCTGGTCAGCTGGAACTGAGGCATTAGTGGTGATTAAGAGGAACCCAGCATCACTGAGGAGAAATCTTCTGGGAAGTGTTTCCTCAGACCCACCACAGGCAAGCTATGTTCCAGAGGCCGCCAGGATTGCACCTCATGCTGGCTGTGGAACTTGGTGAAGAGTCACCTAGGTGGTGCTGGTTTTGGAGTCACGGAGGGCAGTTGAGGCTTAGCACTGTGTGGCAGGGTTGGAGTCCCTGAAGAGAGCCTAGGAGAGGCTATTGGTAAAGGGTAGCCCGATTGCAGCAAGAGACCCCAGAATTTGGGGAATGACTACCAAGGACAATGGCAGATGGAGAATGGAGCTGGCCTGGGCCCAGGAGACAAGCTTCATGTGCTGCAGAGGGCAGAGCCAGATAAATGGCCCAAGAACTTTGGAGGATCCCAGAAGATTATGAGGGAGTCCCAGATATTGGACTCCAGATACTAGAGTTTGGTTTTGCTTTTTTAAAGACTGTGACGGCACCTGGGTTCTTTCTTCTTGAAG
The DNA here is from genome assembly GCF_018167655.1 of Microtus oregoni. Taxonomy (NCBI): domain Eukaryota; kingdom Metazoa; phylum Chordata; class Mammalia; order Rodentia; family Cricetidae; genus Microtus; species Microtus oregoni. The sequence continues at coordinate 9,543,910 of NW_024543079.1, forward strand.
TAGAAAGTATTTAATTTGATTTTTTTTTTTTAAACAGGAATTCACAGTTGAGAGATTTTGAACTTCTAAAAGACATTTTGGGTCTTTAAAGAGACAGGATATTTTCAAGAGAGTGAATTTTTAATGTGTTCGAATTTGTAAAGGCTGTGGGACTTTTAAAGTTATGTTTTTAATGTGAGCTCTTGGGGATGAATAAGAAAGGGAAGGTTGTGGATTAATAGTGATCTGTTTGTGTGCCGAGCTGGTAAGCAGTCAGTTGTACTAGCTAGTAGTTTTATCAGTTCGACTCAAGCTGGAGTCACTGGAGAGGAGGAAGCCTCAGCTGAGAAAATGCCTCCCTAAGAGCAGGTCATAGGCAAGCCTGCAGGGTGTTTTCTTAATTAGTGATTGATGTGGGGAGACCCAGCCCAATGTGGGTGGGGTCCCCGATGGGGAGGTGGTCCTGGGTTCTATAAGAAAGCAGGTTTAGGACTAGAAAGGGGAGGCCATGTGTGGTTGTCAGGGACCTTGAATTCTGTCAGGGTTTGGCAGTACCCTGTCCTGGTGCAGTCTGCTGTCACGTTTCCGTTATGTGATGATGACCCCGCACATCACACGGCTGCTTAGCCATGGGTTTATTGCGAGATGTAGGTTTGGATTCTACAGAGAAGGCAAGATTGTGGTGGGATGAAGAGCCAGGGAAACTTCACTTAGACTTTGCGAGTGAGGAGCCAGAGAAAGGATGGAGTGGATATGTGGAGGAGGCTGCAGAGGTTTCAGAAGACTGGGTGAAGACAGATATGGACAGGGTGAATCAGATCATCCCATAAATGATTAAGAAACAAGAAAAAAAAACCAAAAGAAATCTCTGACCAAAAAAAAAAAAAAAAAAAGGAAATAAAAGCAAAAAGCAAAGGTCTATAAGTAAGGCTGACTGAAAGTACCATGTTGACATGAAGTCTGTATTGCGGTGGGCCAGGAATTAACTATGAGCCCCCTAACAGCCAATGGGAAGGGGACAAAAAGATCAACTTTTAAGTTCAGAGAGGTAACCCTACTGTGATCAGGAGAGACTTAAGGTTTCCGGTAGGAGACAGGATGTGTGTGTGTGTGTGTGTGTGTGTGTGTGTGTGTATACACATCTATTTTTTTAAATTTCTATTTATTTTTTTGGTTGGTAATATTTTGGGTCAATTTTAAGTCAGATGGATTGAGGGGAGGGAGTAGAGTTTATCCTGCGAGTTAGGAGCCTGGGTTCAACTTCCCATGTGACCTTGGGAGATTGTTTTTAACTTGTCTGAGTTTTAGTTCAGTCTATTATAAGGAGGGTGCACTTGCCTCTGAGGGCTCTGATGATGACCCGACAGAGCCATGGAAGGACTGGACACACACAGCTGATCAGGAAGCCCAGCTAGCTTACTTCCTCTTGTCCTCTGAAAGCTGCCTGCCTTTAATAATAATAAAAATTATTATTTTTATTTCTCTTTGGCCCTTTCCCTCTGCCCCTGAGACCAGGGCATAGCCGGGCAGCTGGCTGGATGCCTGGGGAACTCAGTTGGGATTAGGGCTCCCTGCTGTGCCTGAGTCTGCAGATGACCTGCTCTGCCCCAGAGAATCTGACAGGTCTCACTCAGGCCATGGCTTTCTCTGCTCCTAGTCCTAGAGTGGCTGTTTCCTGGTTCAGTCTGGTCTGGTTCAGCGTGTGCTCCCTTAGTACTCCATGTGCCTTCCAACCCTCAAATCCCAGGAACAGATAAATAATTGTCCATGTAATCCGTTGTTTTAACCTCCATCTCCTGGCTGGGACTTGTGTCAAGGGCACAGAGTGCTGTGCCCGTCCCTGTGGTATTGTTGTCTATAGGCCCAAGTAGACCAGGACCAATGAGCGAATGGGATGAATAAATGAATTAAGATTTGTCTAGGGCTGGGGTGAGGGTTCGGTGGGTAAAGGACTTTCTGTGTAAGCATAAGGGACCGAGTTCTGATCTTTTTTTTTAATTTATTTATTTATTTATTAAGGATTTCTGCCTCCTCCCCTTCACCGCCTCCCATTTCCCTCCCCCTCCCCTGATCAAGTTCCCCTCCCTCATCAGCTCGAAGAGCAATCAGGGTTCCCTGACCTGTGGGAAGTCCAAGGACCGCCCAAAAATGTTGGGACTGGCAGTAGGTGCTTGTAACCCAAGTGCTGGAGAATGGAGACAGGTGAATCCTGGGAGCTTGTGGACTAACCAGCCTAGCTGAAGTGTCCAGTGCCAGGTTCAGTGAGAGACCCTGTCACAAACATATGTATGTGTGTGTATATAATTATAATATATATAAACAGAGAGCATCTCAGTATTAATCTCTGCCCTTCACACATCACAGTCATATAGTGTTACCCTTTGCTACCACACACTTAAGTGCATATACTTGAGGACACCACACACACACACACACACACACACACACTCACACACACACACTTGTGTGAAGTCAGAAATCATCTCCATCTTGTAGTTAAGGAAAGCCAAGGGTTATGTTGTCGTTTCTGGGATGGTCTCTGGTAGTCTATGCCGGCCAGGTAGCCGTGGACCTTGAGCTCCTGACTCTGTTCTTTCTATTTCCTTCCACAGGGAGTACAGACATGCATGACCCTGCCTGGCTCAAACCCAGAGCTTCCTCCATGCTAGGTAGGCTTTTTACCTTCTGCCCTACATCCCCGCCCTGACGCTCACTTTAAATAAAACAGTCATCTATGTATCCCTCATTGCATCCCCTCCTCTTCTCTCTCCCCCTCCAGACTCCTCTTGTAATCCCCTACACCCCCTCTCAAATTCATGGGCTCTCTTTCCATAATTTTTATTCCACCTTTTTAAAAAAATCTCTTTTCCAAGTCAGTCCTCAGGTCTCATCCATAAAATAACTTCCTTAGCACGTTGGTACCTAAAGTTCTCTATGGGGTCAGGCACTCTGGCTCCCACTGTCTTCATTAGCCTCGTTTCTCTCGGGTCTGCTCAGATTTTCTTCCCCGCATTCATCCATAGGGATGGATTTGTTTTCTTCCATGATCCTCCTAGCTATAAATGCCATTAGCTGTCTAGTTTGTAGAGAACGGTGCAAAATGGAACCAATAGCTTCTTACTCCAAGATTAATGAGGTCTGGGTGTGGCAATGCACACATGTAATCCTAGCACCCAGGAGACTGAGGAGGAATACAGAGAGTTCAAGACCATCTTGGGCTAGATAGTGAGTTTGAGGCCAAACTGAGCTAGGTAGTAAGACACTGCTTTAAAAAAAAATAAGTTGTATTAAATTATCAAAAAAAATGCTTTAGTTTTTACTTGAGACATCAAGAGAGCAGCACCATTAAATCTGGCACTGTATTTTAAACCACCAGGCACTGCAAGGCAACAGGGGCTCAGTAGACCTGGTTCTCATTAGCATATCATTTAAATACCGAATGAATGAATGAAAGTCGATACCCCAGGAGAAGTTACACAGTTTTTCTGAGTTCTAGTTTTCTTATCTCCAAGGTGGGAACACCCTCCTTGCTTCCCAGGCAGGCAATGAGGACCCTCTGAGCCTGGGGACACTAGATAAACCTTGGGGACAGGGCCTGGAACCAGTCCGGTCCAGGTGGACAGAAGCCAGAGGCCAGATTTGTATAGGGCAGAGTGAGGTTGGCCTGATAAGGTAGCTGGACTCTGCTCCCTGCAGGCAGCCAGAAGGCCTCTGATGACATAACTCTTGCTGGCCAGAGTCAGGGACTGCAGAATCCGTGGCGCCTCTTCTTTCTAAGCCCCATTGGGTACCAACGTGTACCCAGCACCGTGTTGGGAACTCTGCGTCTTTTAACACTTTCACCTTCATTTTGTAGCAAGAGTGCTAAAGCCAGGGTAGGAGAGAGAAAACGGCTAGCCACTTGGCCAGGGCAGAGTTGGCATGGATCCTGTCTTCTGCCACTCTGCTGCCTGCTGAGAATGAATGACAGACCTGTGGCGTGAGGGTGCTCATAGACCTCTGTGTGCAGGCTCATAGACTTGTGCAGGCTGGCAGTACACACTCTGCACCCTGCCTTCGGATGCCACTGACTTTCTCTGAGGTCAGAACAACCTCTGCCCATCCAGCAGGCCTTCTGCAGGCGCTGTAGCTGGCCAGTGCTGGTACGGCAGACCGAGGGCACGGAAACTCTGAGACAAGCCGTATCTATTTTTCTGGGGAACTATTCTTATACAAATATTTGCCTTGTCTTTGGCTTTTAGGACAGAAAAATAATGGCTTTTTAAACCAAAAATGCACTAAGGTCTTTATGAGCTTGCTGTATAAAATTAAGAAATTGTGAATTATAAACAAAAACAAATGAAAGAAAGCAGGACCCTTGAAGCTCATCTTTCACTGCAAAACCATCATGAATACCCCCCATTCACACACCATGTGACTCCAAACGTATAGCACATATAGGCAGCAAACAAACAATGTCTCTCGACAGCTCCCCTCCCCCACTCTTTCACTTTCCTTTTGAAGAACAGATGTCAAAGGCCAACTGCTTTCTTTGAGCCCCGGGATATGAATGTTTTTGCAGGGAGTTTAGACTGTGTAGTTTGACAAGGTCTAAAGTCACTCTGGAGTCTTACAGCCATCAAACTTCTTACTCTTCGCCTTGAATTCATCTGTGTTTTGAGACCTGTGGTCAGATGGGGACACACACACACACACACACACACACACACACACACACACACGGCGGGCAAAACTTACATCTGGTGTTATGAAATTTGTTTTATGCTTCTCCTTAACTGTGTGGTTTTTGAACATCTTGGCTGCACATCCTCTGACCTCCACTTTGTCATGACTGCTAGGTGTTCTGGGCCTTCTCTGATAGTCTAGCAGCAGATGTGCCGTGCAGGAGACGTCAAAGACGTGTTCTGTTTCTTTGAATCTATGGTAGCTCATGGTGTCCAGGATTTGAGAACTGTGGAGTCTGTAGCTGATTGTGGCCTTCAGGGTAATGTGGAGGAGACTGACCTGTGAAAAGAGCCCAGGGCTACATTTTCCATCCTGGAAGTGAGTTCTTATACTGACTTTCCCTCTGCTGCTCATATCTGCACACTCCTTCTAATGTGTGCGCGCGCGTGCACACACACATACACACACGCACGCATGCACGCATTTCAGAACTGCAGAACCCCAGAGTCCCTAATACCAGGAGAGTCTTCCTTGCCACACAACCCACCCATTGTCTTGAATGCAAACCTGACCTCCAGGTTGTGGAGTGGGCAGGCTGAGACACTCCTCAGCATGTCCAGTGCTACCACAGAAGCCTCACATGTTGGTACCTGTGGCTCTCTGAGGCCTTCATAGATGAGGAAATTCTGAGGCTCAGACAAGAGCATCTTCCATGCAAATAGAGCCAGGAGCAGAGTCTGTGCTATACCTCATTGTCCCTTTAGATCTCTGTGGGTGGCTCTCTAAATATGTCCAGTTGTGGGATCTAGAACTCTTCACTAAGATTCTCTGGGCTGTAAAGATTGTTGGCCCGACTGCCTCTAACTTTCCCAGCATCCATAGCCCTACACAAACACTTTCACAATCCAACTTCCCCAAACATAAAACCATCAGAGTCCTTTCCTGTCATCCCCAGGGTCCAGGAGATGAATAACGTCCTCAGACAGATGTCCATGTCATAATCCCTACACCCTGAAATGTTTCCTTATTTTGGCTAAAAGGACTTTGCAGGGGCCATCAGCCTTGGGGTGGGGCATGTGTCATGTCATCACAAGGGATCTTTCAACTAAAAAGCTTTCCTAGCTGTGGTCAAGGTAGGTATGGTTAGACAAACCTTGTTAGGAAGCACAGCACTGCTAACTTTGGGGGGCGGGGATAAAAAGAGGTAGGAGAAGCCAAGGAGGTGCCCCTCCCAAGCTTGGAGGCAAAGAGCTCCCAGAATGGTACACGTGGTACCTTGAGATTAGCTGTAAGAGATCCCCATGAATTTTCAGCACACATGTGTGACTGAAATCATAAAGTAGACCTGTGATTTCTCCAGGAAGCTCCATTCAGCCACCCGTAGGTCCTTCCCTGGTCATTGTGCACACATGTGCATGTGCATCCAATTACACTGCTCCTCAACTCAGGGTGAGTAGACAAGGGTAGGCACAGTCCTGAGGAGGAAGAAGGATGTTAGTCTTCTAATTCTGATACTGATGATACCACTTAGCATTCTGCTAAGTGCTTCACAGATGGCTGCTCAGTCACTGTAACGATGTTAGGAGGAAGGTCAGGTTCCCTTTACCTATGTCCCATTTACCCATTTTATAGATGAGGAAACTGAGACACAGAGAGGTTAAATAACTTGCCCAGGGTCTCACAACTAAGAAACAGAGCTAGAATTGGACCTAGGCTATCTAGGTCACATTTATCATTTTGGATACTTTGTGTACACACATGCGTGCACACACACACAACACACACACTACCCAGTTCTAACCTAACCAGCCTCCCTCCTTCGGATTCTCCTCCCTTCTCTTTCCCCTCCTATCTCCTATCATTACTGTCTAAGGGTTATAAGAGAAGCCATGGGTGCAGCTTTCTAGGGGTTTTTGTTGTTGGATCTTGTCAAAGCTTTTGGTAATGGAATATGTCAAGGAAAGAAAAGTTGCCGATGTTTTTCATTGCCTTTCACATTTCCTTTTATGAAACTCCACCCACTTCAGCCAGATAATTGGATCGATGTGATGTGTTATTAATTGCACATGGTGAGTCAATGTGTGAGGCTTGGCACAAGGCTTCGGGCTTGTCAGCTCACAGAAGTGGGGACATTCTGGCTTGGCAGGAACGTGGACCGCAGCAGGGTCTTGCAGGTGGTCCCGCTCTTGGGAGGTGTCCTCCTGGGTTAGGCAGGCCGGCGACTGATTGTGGAGCATTCCCGGTTTTCTGGGAGCTAGCAGCTGGCGGTTCCTACCCAGGTCCCTACTTGCCTAGGGGGAAGGCTGGGCTAGGCTTCAGGAACCTGTTAGTCTGGTTTGTAAGCTCGTTACCAGGCTCTCAGGGAAGGAGGGAGGAAGAAAGGAGGGGGAGGGGAGATAGAGGAGATGGAGGAAGGGTTAATAGGAAAGGGGGTGAACAGGACTGTGAGGTCAAAGCAGGGGGGCAGTGCTAGAGGACCTGGAATAGCAGGGGTCTTGTTTCCATAAAAGTGCCTTGAGAAGGAGGTGTGCCATGGAACACTCTCAGGAGCATCCTGAGAAGGAGCTGGGTTACCTAGACAGTCTTTCTTCCTATGCACAGGTACTTACAGACTAACGGTCAAAAGAATTAAGATACAAGTCATTTCCTATTGTCACTCCCTACTACCCAACCTAGAGACCTCCCCCTCTTCTGCCTTCTGACTCACGTGATTCTTCCCTGCCCCCTCCTTTCTTCCTTCCCACAGCTACTTGGAGGCTGGCTCTGTGCTGTGGATGGGATTTAGAGGAGACCTTGACCCTCTGTGTTTTATAGCGTAGGGTCTCTTAGACCGCATCTCTGAGTGGCAGCCAAGCTATCTGAAGGCTGAGCAGGTGGAACCAGCAGAGACTCTCCACCCAGTACCCCAAGCCTGACTAACCTCACGTCAGCCGACAGAGCAGGCTGGTGGCCCTGGCTGCTTGGTTGAAACAGTCAAAGCTCAGAAAGAGCAGATGACTTGTTCAAAGGTCACAGGCAATGGTGGGACTGAGACCTAGGTCAGTTTGACTCAAAACTCCACAGTCATCGGCTAGAGCACTTGGGAAGGTATTCCAGGCCAATGAAGAGTAGGGAGGGTGAAAAGGTGTGGACACTTCAGGGCTGGGGCCTGGCGTTCTGTTATGTGGAAGGACCCAAGTGTGCACATGTATGGGTGCCGGCTCCTGATAGGGTTTCCGAAAGGTCTGAACAAGATATTTTGGGAGGTCAGCGACAGTCAAAAAAGATGCTGAAAGATTTCCTCTGCCAAATGGGAGCGCCTGAGAGGCAAAGTGGCCTGGTGCTTGGAGCATGGGTCCCTGTGGAAGGCTGCATTTGAATCCTGACATAGTCACTTGTTTCTGGGAGCAAGTCTCTTGACCCCCTATGGCTGCTTTGTGAGCCCTAAGGAAGGCCTGTAGGCGGAGTTGTTTTCAGCATTGATTAAGTGCCCTATTTTGTTCAGAGCTGGGCATATGGTAAAGGCTGTCAATGCCCATGTTTTCTTTCATACTGACATCAGGGCTAGTGTTGAGTAGAGTATCTGGAAGCCTCAGGAAAGGGAACTCTAGGGCCAGGGCCTAGCAGTTCTGGGAAGTTGAGCTGGGCAGCCTTCCCCTCCCCCCAATGCCCATTGTCTTTGCCCTAAGCTTCTGAGTGATGGGAGGAGGGGTGGAGAGGAAAGAGAGATTCCAAAGGTCACCCGTGGGGCCTGACTCTCCCAGGAAGCAAGGGCCACCACAGCCTCTCTCTCCCAGCAGACTCCAGCAAGCTGGTCTTGGGCAGGCTGCATTCCTCTGCTGCTCTTCGGTAGACATGAAGTTGGCCTGGTTGAGTCTCAGGACAGCTGGGCTTTTGCTTCTCCTGCCCATGCAGCCGCCCAGTTGAAAAGAACAAAGGGTCTCAGGAGAAGCACCATGGCCTCCGAGGTGACCCAGTCGGGTGCTGGCAGGTGCTGCAGTGGGTACCCTCCTCACTCACGGGCAACTCACCCTGATGTGTGGCCTTGGTTAGTTGTGCAGGAGCTGATTGTGTTAGACACAGACACACCCTGTGGCTAACATCCCTAGCAGGCACAGGCTATGGGAAATAGAGCGGGGGATACCGGTAGAAGCTGAAGAAGATGCCTTAATGCCTTTGAAACCAGAAGCAAGAAACTGGAAGAAACAAGAAGCTGTTGTGTCAATAGACATTGGGCGGAAGTTTAACCTTTTGATGGGGAAAGGGCCCCATGAATACTAAAGTTTTCCAGGTCCATGAAAACCATACACAGCCCAGTGTTTGCACTCCCTTCCTTCAAGGGTTGAAGTCTCAAGAAACAAAAGACTAAGAAGCTGGGTGCACATGGCATTGGGTTTGGGCCTTGGTTGTATTACTAGCTCTGTGATCTTGGCTAAGTGGCATAAACTCCCTGGACTCCGGTTTATTCATTTATAGAAACAGATGATGAGTCTTCACAAGGGGACCTTGGATGAAGTGAAAAGAATCCAATATAACAAAGTGATTAGGGAGTTCAACCAAACAGAGATGTGAGTGTGGTGTCTAAAGTCACTCACTTGCTAGACTCCCTCAATGCTTGCTAGACTCCCCCAATGCTTGCTAGTCTTCCCCAAGCACTTGCTGTGGGCCATGCTTTATGTTGGGCATCTTATCACTTGGCCTCGGCTTATTCCCAGGTCTTATTAACAAATCTTGGTTCCCAACTCCTGTGCCTGCTTCTTCATCACCACCCTTCTTCTTACTCCTGGCTCACAGAGACCCGAGGGTCCCTTCCTTTTCTTTCACATCCTTAACCGCTACTGGCTCCTAAGACCCTGCTTCCCAGATGGCCAGGCAGCTGACACTTGACCCAGTAGAGCCCAGCTGTTATGGCCTCACTGTTGGCTTCCGATCAGTTTCCAAGCAGCCCCCTGTCCCAGTGGGTCCTTCTTGGACCAGAGACCAGCACTTCTTCTGCAGAGCCGCACCCAAACTCAGCTGAATGCTGGCTGGCTCCTTTTACATTCTCCGGCAATCTGCAGAAACTTGGGCCAGGCAACTTCCCACGTGAAATGTTGACAAGTGCTGCCTCCTAATAAAATACAAGCCTGCTTTCTATCTTTTTTTCCTGCCAAAGGCATCAGCAGTGATTGATTGACTGATTGATTTAGAGAAATTAAAACATGTCACATATTTTATAAGCAACTTAACCATCCTTGCAGGAACCTGAATACCTGACATAAAGATGCTGGCTTTTAATGTGGAAATAAATATTTTTCAATATTCAAATCAGTATTAGATATGGAAAAAGTGAATAAGGAGCAAAAATCATTCCATTTTCTCTTAAGTGGCACTCAGTACATACTTCTGTAGCTCAGTGCATACTTCTGTAGCTCCAGATCTTTGGTCAGGACTGGATAAAGATGGATGCATAAAAACATAACTACAAATATAGTCAAAGATGCTCAGTTCAGGGGCTGGACAGTGATCATGTCTTAAGATCATACAAAATCTAGCCACTCCTCAGAACCTTCTAGATCTTACTCACTTCTTTACCCCTATCTTATCCAATGAGCTCCATATTCTCCACCTCTGAGACACAGATTATTCACCCTCTGCTTGGAATACCATTTCCTCTGGGTTTTCTTGAACACGTGATCTAGGAGCATAGAAATCCTGACTTCCTAGTGATGTCTCACATTCCGTAGGTGCTTGCTAAACATTTGGAAAATGAGTGATCACTTTGTGAAACTTCCACTTAAGTTTCAAAAGCTCCACCAAATATCTGCTTTCCCTATCTCCTTTTAAAATTATCTTTGTGCTCAATAGGGCCTAGCACTATAGTCTCTGCTTCCTTGCTGCTTTGTGTTGACTTAACTCACCTTAAAAAATTATCATGCATGTGTGTGCTGTGTGTGTGTTTTGTGCAAGTGAGTGCAGGTGCCCATGGAGGCCAGAAGAGGTACTTGATTCCCTGGAACTGGAGTTATAGACAATTGTGAGCCTCCATGTGGGTGCTAGGAATTGAACCTGGGTCCTCTGGAAGTGCTTTTAACTGTAGGGGCCATTTCTCCAGTCCTCTTTGGTTTTCACATATCTACAAAAACAAGGGACATTCTAGACTTTGGAATGTCTAGAATGCACCAGATGTGGTGCAATCTTTTTTTCTGATCATTCATTCATTCATTCATTCACATGTTCAACAGAGAGTTATGGGGTATCTGGCTCCTATGTGACAATCACTGGGAATTAAATGATGAGTAAAGACAGCGTGGCACCTGCTTCTCAGGGAATTTCTCACAGGTGTACCACTGCCTTCCTATGCTTTGAATTCCTTAGCTGTAATTTCCTTGGGAGCTGATTAAGTCAGGAGGTACCGGGAGGCACCAGGTGCCTGTGAGGTGCTCGGTAGACTTTGCCCAGTCCTCAGCGTCTTCTGTGAACTATGAGCTTTGCCTGGGACTGGGGGAGGTGTCTGTTTCCTTTCTCTGCCCTCAGACACAGTCATTTCAGCTGCCACTGAGGGTGGCAGAAGGGCTCTTTGTGCCTGATTTCTTGTGACATTTTCTGACACACACACACACACACACACACACACACACACACACACACACACAAATTGGCATGGTCAGATGTGGCCTGGCTTGGCTGCACAGGCTGTTCCAATAGCCACAATCACGTTTTAGGTTGGCGTGAGGCAGCTGTAGAGCAATCAGGGGTGCCAGAACACCCAGGTCTAGAAGGACACAGGGTAGCCCTAAGGAAGAGTGCTTGGTATCTGGCCCCCACGGTGGCTGAGACCCAGACATGGTATACTTTACCCAGTTTTGTGAGGGAGTTTGAAGAGATGAGATGGGGTTACAACTCCAGGATGAAATGATGTAGTGAGGCCCAAATCTAAGACCCAGGAAGAGACAGGGTTTGGGCGTGTTGGAATTCCACCTGCCTGTCAGAAATTATTAATAATTTCATAATAATTTAGAGTGATAAAGCTCAGAAGACAGTGAATGTGCTCTGTGTTAAAGACTGGGCCTTCACAAGAGGGGATAGCTTCAAATTAAGGAGAACAACTGAAATTATTATTATTATTTTAAAAGAGATCAACTACAAATTTATATTGTGACCGCAGGTCTCCACTCAACATTTTGGGGTCATCTAAATAATGTGTAGGCAGTGGGGAAGCAGTACCTGTTTTGTGAGGAGAGAAAGCTCTCTTTATGTTGGTGACTGGGTAAAAGGGGTAGTGGCCCAGAAATGGAGGTGGGGACATCAGAGAGGGGAAGTCAGGGGACAGCTCCAGCAAGGAGGGAAGGAAACAGTCCACAGGCCACATCCCTCTCCCTGTCTCCCCTCTGCCCCTGGGGCTCTTCTCTAGTTGCCCTGCCCACCTGTTGTGTCCTGGAAAGCCCCTCAGTTCTCTTGACTGAGCCTTTCCCATGCTCTCTCCTCTGCTGCCAGTCCTCCACCCCTGCCATGGTCCATGGCGGACGCACATCGACTTAGACGCTGTCAGGTCCACCCTGCTCGTGTACTGGATACAGTTTGCTGTCCCTGAATTGCGTGTTTCCACTTTTCACTTAAAATGTTTGGTCTGACGTCTGTCAGGACCAAGTGCTACCTGAGGGCGAGGCCTGTCTCCGCTTTGGTGTCACTGTCACCCTGTCCCTAGCATAAGGACAGGCACAGGTATAGCAACACAATAACTACCGAGGAATGAATGAATGGCTGCCAGGGGCTGATGCCTTTACCAAGCCTGGCTTCCTACTCAGCCAAAAACCTGGGCCAGATGAGAACGTTCCAGTGGTCCACAGGAGCTTCTGATTTTGGAATCAATTCCACGGTCAAGTCCAGAGCATTGGGAAATAAGGGCCTGTGTCGTCAGAAGGTGTCCTGGTGACGTGGGTACTGGGCACAACAAACCTCTCACAGCTTGCTGCGGTCACACCATATCTTTTTAGCCTGCTCACAGGCTCTGAGGGCAGAGATCGGTACAAGACATGAGGAGACAGCACCTTTCTGGCCTGCAGTGTGTGGGCACTTCAGCTGGTACCACTGCGATGCCTAGAACAGGGATCCACTTCAAGACACTTGTTTTCTCCTGTGTCTGGGGTCTGGGCTGGGTTGGCTCAAGGTCGGGCTTGGTGGATGGTCATCTGAAGAACCACACGTGGTCCCAAGTATCATGGTCTCAGGAAGTAGGGATTTTCTCTCTCTCTCCCTTCCTCTCTCCTTCCCTTGTTCCCTCCCTCCCTCCCTTTCTTTTTTTTTTTTATTGACTTTTAGGTAGAATTTATTTGAAAGTCTGATTCAAGTTACAAGAATATTATTTTTCTTTTAAGTAACTTTGGGAAAATATCTTTTCAGTTATCGCCATGTTTTTATTCCTGACACATTAGATTCCTCTCAGATTGTTAAATTTTAAGGGCATCTTTTTCATAGAGCAAAAACAAAAGCTTGATAAAAGTAACAATGCATGTCAATTTAGAAAAGGATTTATTTGTTTTTTTCCCCCAACATAATTTTTTTATTAATTATTTGGGAATTTCATTCAATGCACCCTGGTCATATTTGCTTTCCATTCCTCCAAAGTCCACCCTCCCACCCCACCCCTACTCCCCACCAAAAAAGAAAAAGAAAAAAAACTGTTGCCCATATACTCAATGAAACATGGTCAAACTTCCAGTGGCCAGTTCCTTAATAAAAACTGAGTGCTTCCCCATCCCCACCCCTGCCTGAAGCCTGGTGAGGAGGCTGTGAGGAGCTACACTTCAGCATCCCAATCACAGTTTTTAAGGGCTCTCTCCAATAGTTTCCTGCCTGGACTGTTCCTTTTTGTGGTAGGAGGGTAAGGAGAGGTTGTCAGGGTCTCTCATTCTCTCAGTCATCGATGCCACTGCAAAAGAAGTTTCCTGACCCATAGCAGCCAATGCAACATGGATCATGGAATCCCACATGGGGAAGTAGAGTTTCTTAGTGGAAGCTGATGCCCCCAAGGGCTCTAGTCTGTAAAGTGGAGGTTGTATGACATGCAGTGTCACCCCTGTATTCTGGTGTTCAGAGGTGGCCCAGCTCAAGGGGACGGACCACAGACCCACGGAAGCACTGTGGGAGGACTTTACGACATCAGAACCGCCATGAGTGACTTCTGCGTGGTCGATCTTTGGGATCAGGCTGGCCCACGATTACGCAACAAACAGAAGAACAGATCCACTTTCGATTCAGCTTTCACATTGGTAAAGAACATTCTAGTTATCTGTTCCAAAGAGAGAAGAGGCTTGGTGCTTCTCAGGCCTGGCTTCAAAGCCTAGTTTTATGACTAAATCCTCGGGATCTTGGGCAAACCACTCACCTCACCTGGAGCTCAGCTTCTCACCTCTATAGCGGAGGCAGTAGCACAGGGCAGCCTGATACCATAGTTGAGGTTTAGTGAGCTACTAGAGGAGGCTGTGACCTGGCGAGAGCCCAGTGATGGCTCCTACTTGTCCTCATCCTTGTTCTTCCTTGTCGAAAGTCAGAAGAACGGCCTCTCAAATTGTCTTCCTGGATCTAGACCAGCCACGGCTAGAAGGGATTCAGTTTCTGTCCTTTGGTCAGTTGCTAAGTAAGGAGACGAAGATACAGAGAGAACCTCGGGTCAGTCCTTGGGGCATCTGCATTCAGTGGGCATGGGAGGTGGTGGGAGGCATGGTGGGTGTGGCCTGTGCTCCTGGAGTTGGGCTCGGTGGGCCACAGAGCCCCTGATGTCAGTCTCCAATATGCTTCCGGTCTGTTCCTAGTTGTCTGTATAGATCCAGTTAAAATCTGACAGCTTATCGACTTCAGAAGAACTAAAGATAGGAAGGGTCATGTGAGCAAGGCCGAATTAGACTTTTAGCTGCCTCCTAATATGGCCTAATGCTTGTTCAGTGCGGTGTTAAGCACTTTCATATATACTCTCTTTTAACCACACCAATATCTTTATGATGGAGGTTTTTGCATTGCCCCCACCTTATGGCTAGACACTACAGCTCAGAGAAACAAAGTGACTTGACCAGGGCCTCATGGTGTGTTAGCTGCCAGCATACTGATATAGCACCCAACTGTTTGCACTGAAGCAAAACGTCCCGAGGGGATAGGGAGGCACATTGTGTTCTGTGTGTCTGGAACATCTTAATGGGAGTGCTTACTTACTTCAGACATTAGACTCCTTCCAGGAGAGGGAAAGAACAAGACCTTGAAGACAGGACTTCAAAGCCATGAGACGCTACTGCCCTGGCATGGGAGGGAGGAAGCTGATTATGGGACCAAGAACATCTCATGCTGGCTGAATGGCAACCGTGGTGGTGTTACCAGTTAGGTCTGTCTGAGACCCATCCATTCCCTTGAAATGGGATACACTTCCTCCCACTAGCAGAGCTGAGACCACAGTGGGCCAGGAGTGCTATGGTAGGCAGGCTTGCAGAAGGTGGGCCCTTTAGCCCAAAGCCTGGCATCAAACAAAGGGGTCATACCAGGTAACTCCTTAGCTTCAGGGGTAGGGCTTTCTTGGCTGTTTAGTCAAAATGATTTTCTTGGTCCAGAGGTAAGGGTTATTGTCTTAATGACCATGCATCTTGTATTTGTGTTTTCATTTGAAAATGTTAAGAGTGCCAATCATCATTCATAGCTTATAGGATGATTGCAGCTGAATAAACTGTGGTGTGGAGAAGCGGAGCAAGGAGCCCCAGGCCATACAGTAGTGGGTGGAGCTGGGATTTGAACCCAGACCCCTGACTGTAATTATGCAGTCATTCCCTATGGCTCTTCCAGGGAAAGACAGCCCTTGGAATGTCTGGCTAACACATGTCAGTAAAGGTGTTTCTGGTTCCTTCCTGCTGTTCTGCCTCCTCCATCTTTTGAAGATAGGATCCCTGGACCCTTGGTGGCCTTGGGGGGCCGCCTCACACAGGACATCAGTTTGATTAACCACATATTCCTCTATGCTAGGAATCAGATGAGGCCCTGGGAATATAACTCTCAATAAGGCAGGGCAGATACAGGGAGAGGCCCTGGTAGGGCAGAGTGCTAGGCTGTGGTAGTCATAGGGGTTGTGGGTGACCTGTTTATCTTACCCTACTTTCAACTGCCCAAGTCTACACTGTCAGTGCTGATGGCAATCTAAAGATTGATCTTCACCAGGAATGCCCACGGCTGGTGAGTGACAGCCTGGGGAGTCACACTGGGGGATTTAGGTGCCTGTTCTGCCCCCACAGTCCCAGCAGCGCAGACTTCTGGCTGCCTGTAGTGGGAACTTGGCTGGTACCCTGTAGAAGAGGGGGAAGGCTTCAGAGATGTAAGGCAAACTAGAGGGTTTCTAATGCTAGAACAAAACACCATGCCCAAAAACAACTTGGGGAAGAATGGGCTTATTGTAGTTTATAGTTCCACCTCACAGTTTGTCACGGAGGGAAGTGAGGGCAGGAACTCAAACAGGGCAGGGACCTGGAAGCAGGAGCTGATGCAGAGGCCAAGGAGGAGTTCTGATTACTGGCTCACTCCTTCTGGTTCCCAGGACCACCTGCCTAGGGGTGGCACTGCCTAAAATGGGCTGGTCGTTCCCATATCAATCATTAATCAAGAAAATGCCCTGTAGACTTGCCTATGGATCAATCTTGTGAGGTATTTCCTTAATAAAGATTTCTTCTTCATGGATGACCCTAACTTTTGTCAAATTGACATAAAACAAGCCATACAGGGTCTGTGAGTCAGATATGGGGCCAGCTATATCCTCAAAGAATCTAAAGGAAGTCTTCAGAGTGGATGGGGGTTAGCCCTCTGAAGGGGCCTGGAGGATGGAGAGAGAAGAAGGGATGAGTGTTCAGGGGACCCGTTAGATCTGGGGTATCTGGGCGGCACAGTGGGGGTCTATGGCTCAGTGCAGGTGCATCTGGTGGGGCGGGGCTGTGATGCCGAGGCAGATCATGGAGACCACAGAGAACAACATGTACTCCATCCTTGCATCTTGGGCAGCAACAGAGAATTGCAGGTAGGGAAGTTCAAGAAGGAATTAGAAGCTAAGTTGGTATCGGGCAGGCTCAGCTGGGCATGCTCTCAGAGCTCCTCCTGGGGAGGAAGGAAGAGAACATGCTTGACTGATTCCCTTTCAGGGAGCTTCTTCTTGCTGCCTGTCTGCCCTCTCGGGGACCATAAAGTTGGGCACTGAGGGTAATTATAGGCTGAAAGAGGCCCAGGGCAGGGAGACTGGGGACCTGTGGGGGCTGGGTGGGGTGCCATGAGCAGGAGCCATCATGCTGGCCTGGCACACGTAGATACCCGAGGCCCCCATAAAGTGGCTCAGAGCAGGCCCTTTTACAGGCATTCAGGGATGGAGCATGACATCACCACAAGCCAATCAGCGACACCCTGGCCCTACTTTTCTTCTCCAGGGCTTGTTTCTGTGGTGCCTGAGGTAGATTCTTGGGAAAGTGGATGCTTTCTTCTGGTGTTCTTGTACTCGGTGGGTTCTGAGTGAGTCTCAGCGCAGGGACCCAGGTTCTGAGGCTGCTAATGCCCTTCTAAGACGGAAGTGCCGTACCCCTCAGGCATTTTGAACCGGCTGCCTGGGGTCCCCTTCCAACCACACCCTCTACCATCTTCCAATGAATCAACTTTCCACATAGACCCGATTGAAAGAAACCATCCACACACTTGAAAACTTCATGAACGACAGTGGCTGGAGACTGAAGAGATGTGGATTTAGATTCTCCTTCCTCTTCCCACTGTCTGCGTCTTTCTTGGATGAGCCCTTTGGCTCGGGAGTCTCAGTTTTCCCATCTCTGCCATGGGCCAACAGCACACACTTTGCAGGTTTAGTTGGTAGCACCAGGTTTAATGGCTGGGCATTAATACTTGACAGCCGTGAAGTAAGTATTTTGACTAAGTCATTCTTCCTTACCCTCGATTTAAAGATGAACAAAGACATACAAAGCCTTCCCAGGGCTACTTCCCACACTCGATTTATGGGATAGATGATCTTAAAGAAGACGGAAATGAGGCCCAGACAGACAGAGGGTCTTGTGAAAGCTGCTCAGGCTAATTAAGCTGTTTGTAGTTCTTTGGTGAAGCACAATCATTTGTTAACTCTAATTAAGAGAAACTATAAAACCAATAGAGAACCCAACTGAATGTTTGGAGAACAGGGGGTGAGGGATGAACCTTTCCTCCTGAGGCTGGCAGCCTAGCAGGGGCGGTGGGGACCCCGTTAGTCCATGCTGGCCTTGACCATACACTCCACAGGAACTTACTCCTCATCCCAGGCGAGCCGTTACCATACTGAGGGTTTCCTGGGACTTCATAGAACTGAGGATGAACTTGGCTTTCATTTCCCCCCAGTTGGAATGAGATTTCAATGGACACCTCTTTGCACCCACAGAACATGTCTCTTGTCTGTCTCATTTCCTTCAGATGTGTTCACAGAGGCAGAATTGGTGGCTCTCAGGATGGGAATGGTTTTGTGGCCTGTGGTGCATATTTTCCAATTTACATCCCCAAAAGGCCCTTGCTTTCTTTGCCTCCAGCCGAGTTTTATCTATCTAGAAATTTTTATACAGCCTTACCAGCACCGAGTGTTACTGTTTGCTGTTTAGCTTGCTACACGGTATGTTGCCATTACCTTTTAAATTTTATTTTAACTAGCTTTATTTGTTAATTAAAACAGATGTGTGTGTGTGTGTGTGTATCTCATGCATTCCAGTGAGCTCATACTCTGATTTTAACAGTATTTGATGTATTTGGTGGTACTGAATAAAGCAAATGCTATGAATCGCAAGAACTATCGCTTCACGTTTGTAGAAAGCAAGCGCATTGTCTGCCCTGCCAGGCAGTGATGATTGTCATAAAACGGGGCTGCCTCCAAAGTTGAAATAAACAAATGATTACAGTGTACAATGGAAGCCCAGACTGACCCTGATGAATGAAGTTGCTAATGTGATTTTCTGGGGTGGATGTCAGCCAAGGGCTTCCCCTGTGGCTTTACAGTAGGTCCCAGTGACAGCTGTAAAAATGGGGGGGGGGGCAGGGTGGACAAGGGGGATGCAGGAGCAAGGGACAAGGGCAAGGCTGGAGCAGAGCCATGTAGGTATATGTATTTAGGTATGGGTGGGGAGTGACTTCCGAAGCAGCTACACTGACTCTGAACCCCTAGGGAGGGTGGGTTGTCATGGGTTCAGGCGAGAACAGAGACCATCTGAGGCGGGGCTGTGTAGTGAGTGGTTTCTCATTCCTAACAGAGGCCTCTGGTGGATCTGACACGATGTGCCAGTGTTAGGAACAGCCAGACCTAGGATCCCAACTTGGCTCTAGCTACTGAGATCTATGGAAGCCGTCCTTGTGGGCTAAAGGTTAGCCAGGAGCCTGGGCACGTTCTGTCCCCTTTGCTTTGACCTTGTTGGCCTCTCCAGGCTGGGGTCCTTGTGCCTTCAGCACGGCTCCCTGCTGATGCCCACAAGGCCTCTTTAATGACCTTTCCACCTTATTTCTCAGGCTGACCTTGAGGCCAGCTGCTTGTAGCTGCCCTGAGTTCGAATCTCAGAGCTCCTTGAATACTTGGGTCTGGATCCTGCGTAAGTAACAGGGAAACTCTGCTGGTGGCCTCCCTTCTGGTGACACTTAAGGCATCTCTCCCTAGAGACTAAGCTCCTTCCTCAGTCTTAAAAGGTGAAGCCACAGTGTTTCCTCACACTTGCAGTATGCTAACCCCTACTCCTCCAGCAAGGCTTCTCTGACCTCTCCAGTGGGCAAATGATTCCCTCCTTCGCTTTCCTCTGTTCTAGCTTCGTTACTGTTCTTACAGCACTTGGTTGGTGCTTGGTCTGTTCTCAGGGTGACTCCCTCCCCAGACACCTAACTCTATGGCCACATCTGCGTCTCCCTCACCGCACCCTCTTGTGGGATAACCCTGTCCCTTGCACTGGCCTCGGCACTTTGAGGACTCTCAAGGAATATTTGCTGAGTGAGTGAGTGAGTGAGTGATGAAATATTTCCTTCAGCATCCGTGAAAGGCTCCTGCTGCAGGTTCTCTTGCTTGGCACAACCTTCCTGTCAAGGCTTGATAGACAGAATGTCATCATATGCGTTTGAATAATGACACTGGCTGATCCCCGTTGCAAGCTTTGGGGTACCAGCCCTGGTGGTCAGAGTTTTGCAAGCAGTGCTACATGTGATCTCCCCAGAAACACCAGGAGACTGGTACCCCCATCACACTCCTCTCACCAGGACAAGTTTGAGGTCTGCTGAGGACAAGTGACTTGCCAAGGTTAAATTGTGAGAAGGAACAGAGCTGGAATCTGACCCCTGTCTGTGTACTGCCAAAGTTCCTGCCTGGCCACACTGCCCCTCCTCATGGTATCACATCTCTGTTTTGCCCTCTGGACCTTGAGTTCTAAGGAGAAGGGACAGTGTCTTATGTGTCCTGGCATCTCCAGGGGCAAGCACAGGGCTGGGTGCAGGTAGGCGTCAAGAAATTGTGATGAAAGAGATGGCTGGACAGACAGACTGCTGGTGTCTGCCTCAGCTCTGTTGCAAGTGGGGAGTTTCTGCCGTCCTGCAGCACCCTGGGAGATGGGGGGGGTGGGGTTTAACTTGGGGCTGATCTTGTACCCAAGTTGTTCTGGTCATAAAACACAAGGTGTGTCATCGTGGGGACACAGTGAGCAATGTGCCTGCCTGCCAGTGCATCAGATATGTCTTGCCAAACACAAACGAAATGAAATGTCCTGGGAAGGCAAACAGCCTCCTCCCTCCTGTGCCAGAGAGCAGGATCACTGCGCCCTGTCTACACACAAGTTCCTCCAATGTCCCCGCTGATGGCCTTGAGAGATAATGTGTCTCCCATGGGTCCCTGTGAGTGAAGAATAGCTGTTGTGGGCATACAGCTGCCATAGGGTCCCTAACATCTGGCTGGATCGGCTCATTATCTGTCCAGGGAGAGGCTCTTAAGAGGAGTGAGACCCCCCTCCTCAGGGGGATCTGCAGTGCTTGTGCTCCTGTCCTCAGGGACTGGGATCTGGGATCTGGGATCGGCCCCTCTGCTCTGAGCTCCGCCTGCGGGACCATCTGACTGCACTGTGCACTGGAGTTTAGCTATTGATCATTACCAAAGTCCAGATATAAGTTGTGGGAACGATCATTCTCACACGTATACCATCCGGTTTCCTGCATGCCACTTGACTCCGCTTACAATGCCACCCTCCACGGAGTCAGAGATTCAGTCACAGCTAGGGGCATGTGCACTTGGATTGGACTTTGCTCCGGTTCAACCTTCTGCGTGGGCCAGTTTATCCAGGCTGCTGATATCCCAAATGGTAATGGCATGGAGTTAGTGTTAGCGCCATCTGCCTTGATATTCTGACTCCTGCTAATCACTGTGCCTGGGCAGGTGACTTCACAGGGCTGAACCTATTGTCTCTTTACCTATAGAGTGTTCTGGTGCCTCACCGTTCAACAGAGGGTGGCTTGCTTGTGGTGTTGCTTAGGGTCAGCGCATTGCCAGGGTTCCTCAGGGGGAGGGTGGACAGGCCTCTAGTCCTGCCATCTGTTCTGTCCCCACGTGCTTTGTTTCATGCTGTTCTGTATCCTTTGACCTTTCACCTTTGATTTCTCAGCCTCTGGCCCAGGAGCCCTCTCTACAGTAGTAGCTCACTTTCTTCTTGGACCTCCTTGTTAGGTGCTCAGGAACTCATTTGTTGCAAGTCTCCTGTGCCAACTGCTCAACTTCCCACCCACCCGGGACACAGCCTCCCTATAGACATTTACTTCCCTTTCTGGCCCTTCACGGGGCCTATGTTTTTTTTTCTTCCTGTATCTTTTCTTTCCTGTGTGCGTGTGGCATGTATTTCTTCAGTAGTAGTGTGTATATGTGATTATGTGTGGGGTATACATGTGTGGTGTATATGGGGTATATGTAGTGTATGAGTATATACATGTGATGGTGTATTTGATCTGTACATTGTATATATAATGTGTATATGGAGTGTATGCTATATATGTTGTATATGGTATGTGCAATATATGTGTCTGTAATGGAGGTGTGTTTTGTATATACAATTAGTCTCGTGTGTCTGGAATATGTAGTACATATAGTATTTATGTTGCATGTGTTATATGTGGTGGATGTGTCTATAATGGTGGTGTGTGGTGTATATGTTGTTTGTATGTATGTGTAATGATATGCGTGGTGTATGTAGTGTGTGCATGGTATGTGTAATATTATATTATCTGTATTCAAGATGTGTGGTATGTATATTGTATGTAGTGTATGTGGCATGTGTTTGTAGTGGTGGTGTGTATGATATGTGGTGAGTGTATGGTATGTTGTGAGTATATGGCATACGTTATGTTAAAACAATGTGAATATTGTTTTAACCATATAAAGATGTGTTGCACTTGTTCATGTTGCAGAATATTACTTTTTTTTTTCTTTTTTGGTTTTCCAAGTCAGGGTTTCTCTGTAGCTTTGGGCCTGTCCTGGAACTTGTGTTCTTGTAGACCAGGCTGGCCTCATACTCACAGTGATCCACCTGCCTCTGCCTCCTGAGTGCTGGGATTAAAGGCGTGCGACCGCCGCATGGTGCAGAATATTACTTTAACTATATAAAAGTGTGTTGCATTCATTTAATCATGTAAAGATGTGTTGCATTTATTTCACCTTGCCTGCGTAAGGCGCTATATTGGTCTAATAAAAAAACTAAACAGCCCATAGCTAGGAAGTTGAAGGATAGGAGGGGCTGACAGGCAGAGAGAATAAGTAGGAGGAAGAATCCAGGCTTGAAAAGAAAACAAGAGAGAGGAGAGAATGAGGGAGAAAGAAAGGGAGAAGCCTGGGCTAGCCCACCAGGCAGCTGCCAGCCAGCCAGACATGAAATAGGACATACAGAATGAAAGAAAGGTAAAAAGTCCCAAAACAAAATGTAGATGAAGAGAAACAGGTTAAGTTATAAGAGCTATGAGAAAAACAGAAGATAAGGCTGAACACTTATAACTAATAATAAGTCTCTGTGTCATGATTTGGGAGCTGATTGGCAGCCCAAAGAAAGCCTGCTACAATGCTATGCATCTGATGTGTGTGATATGCATGCTGTACATGGCATAGATGTTTGGCATGTATGATACATATGGCATGTATAAGATATATGTGCTATGCGTATTGCATGTGTGCGGTTTATAGCATAGATGTAGTATGTCTAGTGGTGTATGGTATGTGTAATATATGGTCTGTGTGTGCATTATATGGAGTGTGTATCTGGTATGTGCAGTATATGTGGTGTGTGTTTAATATGTATGGTATATTTGTGGTGTGTGTGTGTGTTAACTCTATGAAAGAAAGCATGAATGAGCGTGGGTGATACATACGCTGTGTATGGTAGGAGTGCCAGGTATCTATGGCTGGCGTCTGCCTGTGTGTGTGTAAACAAGGGCTATCTGGCTGTGTGAGTGTGTGTGATGGAGTTGGAGGGCATGAAGTGTGAAGTTTTGTGGCTCTGATAACGCCATATGTGAATGTCTATGGGGATGGGGGTAGGGAGAGAGAGAGAGAGAGAGAGACAGAGAGAGAGAGACAGAGAAACAGAGAGACAGAGATAGCCTCTATCATGAGACTGTGGTAGGGTCTGAGAAACTCATATGAGCCCATTAGTGGGAAGGTCAGCATCCAGGTGTTGTGTACAAATGCATGCTTGATGCTCTAAGAAGAGGCGTTTAGTGTCTATGGTGAATGTGCCGGTGTTTCTCCCTGGTACCCATGGTAGTAACACAGAATGCATACCCCAGTTGGTGGCATCCAGCCCGTGTGTGTGTGTGTGTCAGTCTGTGTGTGAGAAGATTATAATGGAATGTGATAGTGTTTGTGCACATGCATGTGTGTGTGCGCATGCACATAAAGCAACAACGGTGAGAAGTGCCTAGGGCTAAGGGCCAGGGATCAGCTAGCTGGTCCTCATTTTGTGCTGCTGGGGCCTTGCTTAGCTCTGTTCAGAGCCTGGCCAGGGCAGGGGTGAGTCTCCTTTGTGTAGAGCCCTGTCTATTCTCTGTACCACAGGGAGGGTAGCAGGTAATCTCCACATCTCTGAGCAAAAGTTGTGCTCAGGGCCTGGGAGAGGTGATCAGAGGGAGAGGGCTGAACCGGAGCCGGCAAAAAAGTCAAGCACCCCTTCCCCAAGCTGTTCTGGGTATGAACTGGACTGAACTGTTCTTATCCAGGCTCTCTCCAGTTCTCTCTGTCCTTCCCAAATGAGGGTTGGAGGCATTAAGCAGATGACAATGGTCTCCCTATCGTACTTTGAAATCTGTGGCAATCTTTATCTGTATCACAGTATCCTAATGAATTTTCTTTCTCAAGAAAAATATTTGTTGAATGAATTAACGACAAGTGAGGATGTCTGTGGTTGCCTCGGGGGGAAGGCAAGAATATTTGAAATGTTCTTATTCTATAAAATATGAGACCAGGCATGTGACTGCACTAGGGAGAGTGTGTATATGTGAGTGTGTAAACCCACGGTGTGATACGTACAAGGGCAGAGACAGCTAGCCCCTCCCCTCTAGCTATGGCTACCTCTGGAGCTGAGGTTTCCCAGGCTGGTCATAATGTCTATGGTTTACCCTTCCGACTGTTCGGGAGGTGGGGCAGGGTCACTGGGTATTGGTCTAGGGTTTCTGTTTTCCTGGGAGGGGTACCTCTCCTTTTGGGGGATTTGTACCAGCAGCTAAGCAGATAATTGCTTGTCAGACTGATTGAAGGCTTTTCAGAACCGTCTTCCATGAAACACCCTCCCATTCCCGCAAAGAGCAGATTATCTGAGGTGGAAATATTTCTCCCTCAGCTTTTTTCCCCCCTTTCTCAAAGTAGTAATTACGGCCCAAGTAGCCCTCTATGGTGTTTCCTGTCGTTTGCAGGCTGAAGCCAGCGGCTGTTTCCTCTGCTGAGTGAACGACAAGCAGGCCAATTAGGGGAACACCCCACCCCCAGCTTGGCCCTGAGCCCCAAGAGCTCCTGGTGGCCTCCACAGGAGCTGAAGGACCCGAGAGGCCTGGCTTCTCCCGTGGAGATGATGGGTACGGAAGGGATGGGGCAACTGACCATTTGTAGCTCTTGGCTCTCTTCCAAGTCCTGAGGCTTCGCTAGCCCTCTTCTCCCCACACCCTTTTCACTTCTGAGGGAGCTTGGCCCTTCCTTAGCCGTGGCCACACTGCAGAGCTCTTCCAGGTTGGCTGCATGAACAGCTGGGAGACAAAGCAAGGGTCAAGCAGGGCTAATGACCAAAGCAACCGCTGGGGCTGCCTGTGTCTACAGTGCAGAGCCTTCACTTCTCCTTGTTTCCAATATGTTCTTTATAACACAGGCACAGACTTGGCCGAGTCACTCTATACATCCCACCCTACCTTTGCTTGGACACATAACCTCCAATAACCTTGTGGTTTAAAGTACCCCCTCCAGCTTCTTTCTGTGCCTCCCTCACCCCCCTCATCACTACCTCTACCCGCAACCTGTCAGTCATAGGGCCAAACCTGAGCAGGATACAGACTACAGTGAAGGAAGAGCTGAGGTTTGTGAGTTGAGATAGCTTGGCTTGGGTGAATGACATGAAACCACTCCATGCCTCAGTTTACCCACCCGTGAAATAACAACAGGGTCTTTCTAAGAGGGAAGGGGGATGAGAGAATGCCCAGGGCTCGGACTCTAGCCTGTGCTTAGCACGTGTGTAGTGAACAGATGATGACAGACTTCAGAAGGGAGGATGTACATACGGAGAGAGGAGAGGATGTACGGGGTGACTAAGTCAGGGATTGTGTATTTGGGAGGTTCTGGGGACCCAATGTGGCTGAAATCAACTCAGTGGTGAAGTGTGGGTGGGTGACAGAGGGCAGGAGGCTGGGGCACAGTGCTGTGATTGAGACCAACCACTGTCCCTGAATCTGCTAGTCAAGTTCTAACCTCAGCCACTTACCAACCTTATGGCATTGGACACGGGACTGCCTCAGTTCGCTTGAATGCCACAAGGCAGGTCCCCATACTTACTGCCTTAGGAGACAGAGAACCTCTCCGTGGAGAAGTGGGAAAAACATGTTCACCACTATTGTCCCATGTGGGCCTGTTCTGCATGCAATTGCACATGTGTGGGGGGCTCACATGCCCACCTGCAGCCAGCAGTTGTTCACACGGTGTGCTCATGTATATATGTAGATGTTTGGTTGAGCCAGGGCATGGAGAATCCACTGAGGGTTTAGGGAAAGAGTGATCTATTCTGGCCAAAGAAGCCCTTCACTGAGGCAGGATACCTACCACCATCCCAAACGGTGGGAAGCAGCATTTGTAAAAACCCCAGTTGTTTTCCCATGGAAACATCTCTAGAAAATCCCCTCCCCATTCTCTCATTGGTACAATGTTGGCGGAAAACCTATTGATATGAGGTTGATGAGCTTCTTAATTCCTGCCATTGTCATGTCCATGTCTCTATCAGGAAGGCAGAGGGCTAAGGAAGCATGAAAGGGGCAGAAGGCAGAAGGCTAAGGAAGAGTTAAAGGGGCAGTGGGTGGTGGCTGCTGGCGGCAGGGAGCAGGCCAAGCCCATTAGAAGTGTTGGAAGCAGAGGAAAGCAGGGCAGGGAAGTTGTCAGTGGCCTTCACATAAGAGGACATTCGACCTTGGCTGAGACCAAGGTCCTCCTCTGGAGGCCCCCAGCTTGCCAGCACAGCCCCAGGGGAGGACAAGGAAGTCTCCTTGACTGTAGCAGCCTGGGCTTAGCTAGGGCTGGACATGGAGCCTCTCGTTATCTGCTCATGCCACATGCAGGCAAGTCATGCTGGGCACATAAGACTTGGCTGGCCTGCAGGAAGCTGGAAGAGCTTCTGTCCCTCTGGGGTCAGAGGTGACTGGAATTTGGCAGTCCAGGGACATGGGAACTTCCTGTGGTTCTCGCAGAGCTGAGACTGGCAGCAGGAACCAGACAGAGCCGATGGACAAGAAATGACAAAAAGATGATTTGCATCACCACTTCCTTATGAAAAGCACGCAGCAAGCCTGGATTTTGCAGTATATGTGCATAAAACGTGCATGTACACACACACACACACACATACATGTGTGCACATGTATGCAGGACTGTATTAAATGTGAAGAGGCAAGAATTTCAAGTTTGTGTGTTGCTAGATGGATGTGTGCATGCTCAAGTTTATCTGCCCGAGGAAAGACGCTCTTGGCACATACATGATGTGTGTGTTGTGCAGTCATGTGTGCTTGTTGTGTGTAAACATGCATTTGGGTGGGATTTATGTGAGCATGTATACTGAATACTTATATTAATTCACAGAAAGGTGTATGGAACACATGTGTACGAATACATAGGGGGCACAATTTCAGTGTGTGTGTTGCCTGTCCTGAAAATCTAGTTTAGAATACAGCAGAATGAAGGGGGAAAGGACAAAAACCATGACACTGGAAACACCTGGCTCTTCATAGGCCCTTAGAATCTTCAGAAAGGGTTTGTGCTTCTTCATTGCTAACGAATGTGCAGCTTCTCACTCAGATATACAAGTGCCATACACTGTTAGATGCGATTCCCAGCCCTGGCAGGGCTTTTAATCCAAGTGGACACTTGCAAGGAGTGGCAGTGGGACCCTCTCCAGGTGAGAGGGATGGGCAGAGCTTCCGCTCTGCTGGGCTCACATCAGCCCAGTCCATTGAGTCCTGGCATGGTGAAGGAGGGGATGCCTGCAGAGCAAATGCAGAGGCCTCTGGTGGGGAAGCCTGGCTCTGCCTTGAGTGTGAGCTGGAAATCCAGGGGCTTTCAGAATAGGCATGGGCCACAGACACAGGCCCCTCAGTAGGAGGACTTGGAGTAGACCACTCACCCTCACACTGTTTAAGAGTCTGGAATGAAGATATGGTTCAGCAAAGTGCTCGTCTAGCACATGCGAGCCTCCAACTTCATCCCTAGCATGGAGAAACAGTTCATTCTTTATTTTCTTTTGTTTTACATTGGTTTATATTGGTTCAATATATTTCTAACAATAGACTAGAGTGTGGCCTACTGTGAGCTTGTATAAAGTTTTATTAGTACACAGCCTCAAATACACCCGTGTGTTTATACACTTTCTGTGGCTTCTTTCATGCTGCAGTAATAGAGTTGAGTAGGTATGACAGACTCTAAGGCTCTTAAGGCTCCAAATATTTACCCTTGGCACCTTGTGGCAAGACTTTGCTGACTGGAACGATAAGGTCATTTCATTAGCATGAGGATGGTAAGTCTGAGGAAAGTAAATGCTTAACAATTAGTGAATGAATGAATGACTTGGCTAATTATGGAAGACGATTCTGTTGAAATTCTAGGCAGAGGGACTAGCGTATGCTAATCATGTGACCAAGAATCAGTACCAGGTACTCTGGTTATGGAAGACAGCACAGAACACATGCATGTACACATCAGAGGCACACACACACACAAGATTGGCAGCCCAGCAGAAACAGTTCTTATGGACAGAAGGCTTCTCTGTGGAGGTGAAATTGAGTCTTTAGACTCATTAGGCATCTAGTAATTGAAGATGAAGGGATCAGCATACGTAGAGATTGGGAGGCCCGAGTGAAGGAAGAGAGTTGGGTGGGCACAACCAACAGCATTGACCCTTGATGTGCACTTGATGGGTCAGTGGCAGACTTGGAAGGTGGAGACGTGTAACATGATGGGGCCTTGAGATCCTCTTTCGTGGGGCTTGGAAGGGATCTTATCAGTGAGCTGGGATCTTGTCCTGTGAGTGCTGGGGAGTGGCAGAGGGTATCAATAAAGGATCCAGGGGGACCCAGGAAAACCAGGAAGGCAGGATCATGGGCAGGCCACCAACTGTAGTCCCAGCGGCAAATGTGACACGTGGTGCCACCTCCCAGGACTAGGCTAAGGTGATTTGAGACTGAGCTGTGAATAGCTTCATTATATAGAGTCACGTATCTGAAAGAAACACAGGACATGGGGTTAAACCTGAACTTCAAAAAAAATCATGTTTAATATTAAATGTAGTCAAAATATGCATGGTAGATACTTAAAAGATGATCTGCTATTGTTCTGAAACCTAACTCTTACTGCTTGCCCACTGTTTTCATTTGTTAAGTCTAGCAATCCATTTGTTTAGAAATGCTTCTGGATGAACCTGGCTCTTGGCTGGTGACTTCAAGGTTCCAAATGTGTTCCCCAGGGTAGCAAGAGCGACAAGGTGTATGGCTGGATACTAGCAGTGTGAGGACCATGGGACCCAATCTTTTTGGTCTATAGGAAAAGAAACGAAGGCTCAGAGAATGGGAGGGCCTACCTCCAGGCCATCCACCAGGCAGGGTCCTGGAATTCTGCTTTTCACTGTGGCTACTTTGACAGGGCATTCTGGCTCTTGAGGGTGATAGTGTGGGCCCCATAGGAGAAGCAGGTCACAGGAGGGGCTCCAGGGCTCCAGAGAAGCTTCTAGAACTTTCAGAAGCACCCAGGTCCCAGCAGGAGAGGCAATGTACCTTCTTTACCACATCCCTTGCTCCTTCCTTCTGTGCCTCAATTCCTCCAGCCATAAAGTGGGACTAATTACACCCACCTCCCAGCTGAGTTGTGAGGATTAATTAATGTTTGTAAAGGCTTTGTGATCCTTGGATGAAAGACGCTCCTTTACATATAAAGGGTCATTATTTTTATTATTATTATACAAGTGCCAAGTATTATTACCTTAATTAGCTTTTCTAGATATCAAAAGCAATTAGACAGATCACTTGCTGAATGCCACTCTAGAGACCTAAGTCACAGAAACTCGTCCCATTGTTTGTCAGCTCATTATCTGGCAGGGGGCTGGCATAGGTCACAAGAAAGGGCAAGAGTTGTAGGAGAAATTTGATTTTTGGCTCTAGTCAAGATTCACTCTTTGTCAAAAAATTTGCAGGTATTTAAACCTCCTTGAAAGCAGAGTTTTTTGTTATTTAATGGGGAAATGTCCTTTCAAGCAGGTGTGTGTGTGTGTATGTGTGTGTTTTGTGGAAGCCATGTGATATTAGCTTTGTAGACCAAGTACCTTGGGCTAGGGTAGAAACATGCACTGTGTTCCTTATATGTGTAGAAGATCAGGTTTTAACCTCTGTTCACACTGGATGGTGTCTGCCACGGCTTAGGCCCTACACTCATGGGCCTATGTTATTCCCACTTTCTGATTCTCATTTTATAAATGAGGACACCATGGCTCCAAGAGGTGAGATGACAGCTAGGAAGGGCAAGTAGAGAATACAAATGCAAGTCTAGATTTGATGCCATTTCTTGTTTTGGGTTTAACCTGGCCCTTAAGAAATCAAAAGAGCTGGGCGGTGGTGGCACACACCTTTAATCCTAGCACTCAGGAGGGATCTCTGTGAGTTTGAGGCCAATCTCGTCTACAAGAGGCAGTTCCAGGATAGGCTCCAAAGATACAGCAAAACCCTGTCTCAAAAAACAACAAACAAACAAACAAACAAAAATCAAAAGAGCTGGGTGGTGGTGGCACACACCTTCAATCCCAGCACTCATGAGACAGAGGCAGGTGGATCTCTTTCTGAGTCTCAGGCCAGCCTGGTCTACAGAGCTAGTTCCATGATAGTCAGGGCTATGCAGAGAAATCCTGTCTTGGAAAACCAAAGTGGGCAGGGGAAAGCCAAGAGATTTGTTGCCATTGCAGAGAACCAATGGTACTACACAGGGCTGACTCATTCAGTGTTTGAATCTGCTAAACTTTTCAGTCTTGGGTCCAACATGGCTTTGCCTCTGGAGGGTCTTCAGGGCTGTCTTAGAACCTTAGGGAACAAGTAGAGGAGGGAACTGTGTCCTGGATATGCCTATTAAGGCAGGTAGGACAGGCCAGGGCAGAATCAGCGGGGCGAGCCTTCTTCTGTGCTGTCCAGTTAGCTGGGAGGGTGCAGAGCTGGCTGTAATTAACTTTACCAGCGTCCTTAGCAGAGGTGACAGGACCTTTCCCCCACTTCCCTTTCTACTCTGTCCAGCTTCCTTTGTGGCTACACGGACCCTCCCAAAGCCGTGACCAGGCCAGGTAGGGCTAGATTGATTTCCACTTCTAGTGTATTCTGAATTGGGCTTCTCTTTCAGCTCTATACATAACTCCTTTTTCTTTGTATGGAACCTCCCTTGAGGGCTGATTGAGGACAGTGTTGAAGTCAGTGGGTGCATTAAGAGGTAGCTGGAGAGCTGAGGACTATATAGATGGTTCGGATTTTAGCAGTGTAAGGAGAGGTTCTTGAGTGGATGGACAGGTGAGGTCATGAATGTGGGTAGACGTTCATATAGTAGATATGGATGCATGGTTATATGCATGCACAGATTAGGAGGGGCAGAGAACACTAAGTAGAAGGGTGGTATATGGGTTTTAGGGGTTGATGGGAGTAGCAGAAAATACACAGAGAAGTTAGAAATTTGGGTGAATGGGTAGCAATTTGGAGAAGGCTAGAGAGATGGCAGGTGAGCAGTTGGAGGAAAGAGAGATTTAGTGAGTGTTTGAAGACATTGGTGGATGGTGGAGACATTTGGGGAGTAAGTGGAACACGGATTATGGGTAGAGAGGGTACCAGATGAAGAAGAGGCTTCAAAATACAGATGCTGATTAATGGATGAGGGGATTGTAGAAAAGCAAAGGAAACAGTGGCGGTTGAAGGAAGCTGAAGGACTGGGTTATAAGGGTGGAAAAAAAATGAGAGAGTTGGGTGAACAGAAGTGGGATTGGCAGCAGGGAGAAGGTTTGTAGACAGAGATAGCAGGAGATAAGTCATGGCCATTTGATGGATAGACACTTTGATGAATGAGCGGAGGTAGTGAACGGATGTTGACAGGCAGGCCGGTGGAGGAGGCAGCAGACAGGAGAGAGTATTGGCAGGTGTGGAGAGCTGTTGGCAAGAGTAGAAGAGATGCAGCGAGGTAGGTGAAGGGTGAAGGCAGCTAGATGGGAACGTTGGCATCGTGGCCTCGCCGACAGCTTGGACAGGGACTAGCCCATGCCCCATGGGTTGCTGTGACCAGCCTCTCCTCGCATCTTCCCTCCCCCTCCAGAGTCAGGCTCTCCCTAGGCTCATAAACCCCCCGTCCGGCAGGCTTTCTATAATTATCTCAGAACAGTAGCTCAAGAGGTGGGGCAGGCAGGGCCTGAAGAAAGGAGCTGACTCAGAGGCAGACGTCTGTCTTCTAGTGTTGTGTCAAATGTGGCCAGTGGCCAGCAAGCCAGGGCCAGCACCCAAGGCTCTTCCTCTCACACTGATTGTCTTGATCCCCACTTTGGATGCCCCCAAAAATATGAGACCCTTCTCTCCCTTCTATTCTGTTTCTGTTGGTTTCCATCCAACTCTTGTTTCCTTCTTTTTGGTGCCTTGCTAATTTTCTCTCCCTCGTGCATCTCTGGGTTGCTTTTCTTTTGCTGTCTGCTTCTTCTCTCCTTTTCTCTACTATTTTTCTGCAGTCTGATCGGTTCTTTTTTTGGCCTCTTTCCCTCTGCCCCTTGCTGGGGGAGCCTATCCTGCAGTCGCCCCTCCATCACTGTGTCTTCACATAAAAGACGCCTAGTTATGATGGGAGTTTTATCTTGGGCTTTGAATTAAGGCCAGAAACTTCCAAGAAAACTTTTCCCATCTCTTATTGAGTCACAGATGAAAACCCACTGAGACCCTCAGCCCAGTGGTTCTCAACCTTCCTAACGCTGTGACCTTTTAATACAGTTCCTCAGGTTGTGGTGACCCCAACCCTAAAATTATTGTTGTCGCTACTCCATAACTGTAATTTTGCTGCTGTTATGAATCGTAATGTAAATAAATATCTGACACGCAGGATATCTGATATGTGATTCCCCCCAAAGGGTTCATGACTCACTGGTTGAGAATTGCTGCTCTAGCAAGATCTGGAGGGGCAAAGGTAAACATAGTACCTCCCCCTCTCTGTAGATGATAGGCACTGTTGCGAGAAATCCCTTTTCATGAAGCAGTGGGGGAGTTGCAGGTGGGTGGGTGGGCATCAGGGTCAGGAACCTGGCACAAACACAGGTGTTAACCTGGTTTTGAGTAAACCATCTCACAGAGCCCAGTTTCTTCTTAAAACACCACAATAGGTAAGAGCACTGCGGAGCCTGAGAAGGCCCAGCATCCAGTGCCAGCCCTAGCACCACTCACTAGCCATGGTCCAGTAACTTAGCCCTCTTACCTGTCCTCTGCTTACCTGTATGGTAGGTCTTTATAGGACTTTCCCTGTGGGGTATTTTGGGATGTTAAGTAAGGATACTGGACCAAAGTTCTCGCAGTCATCAAGAACTAACCCAGAACTGATGCAAAACAGGATAATTTAAAAGAAAGGCTTTATGGGGGGAGTTTTGTTCTATGCAATGTTGGGCTTATCAAACAGTTTGTAGGAGGCTGTTGCTTCCATGTTTGGGGCTGAGGCCAACAGAGCATTTGGGAAGGAAAAGCCAGGAGCTAAGTGAAGACAATGGAAACCTGGGGTGGAACATGCTAGGTGAGGGAGTGCCTGGCAGGCTCTCATCTTGCTTGGTCTCCAGCTCTTTTGTTTGCTTTTTTGTGTTTTGTTTTTTGAGACAGGGTTTCTCCGTGTAAAAGTCCTGGCTGTCCTGAAACTCATTTTGTAGACCTAGCTGGCCTTGAACTCGGAGTTCCACCTGCCTCTACCTCTCTACTGGGATTAAAGGTGTGTGCCACCACTGCCTGGCTTAGTCTTCATCTTTAAAGATTCCCATGACCTGCTGGAGCAACTGATGCCTGTCTCTAAGTCATTGTATGGGACTGATCCAGGGCTGAGGAATCTGGAAGCCTGGGAGAAAGTGGAGGGGTTTGCACGCCTGGGACTGCCTCGGTACAACTAGTGAACCTTGTAGACAAGCAAGGAGCTTATTCATCACCACAGCACCATAGTCCATGTTCATGTCTGTGTCATGTGTGTGAATGCTTCCCCATTGCTGTCTACCCCAGAGTATGAAAGAAGTCTAGCCATGTTCTTTCAGGCATGTGTCTCTTGGAGTCTAAGCTGACTCTGCTGAACTAAGTTGGAGGAGTACAGAAGCCACCATACCATCCCCATTGGCCAAAGGCAGAAGGCTATTTGATCCTTTACTATATTTTCTCCTGTATGACTCTTTGTATTCTTTTATGAAGGACATTACATATAAGTGCACCATGTTTCTCAACGTTTTTTAAAGAAACACTTCATTTTCTCTAGTTAGCATATATCATATATTTTTATTGCACCCAACATGCTGTTCTGATGGGTATATATATCCTGGGTTGGCTAAATTAGGGTAACTAACATATGTCTAACTTCACATACTTCCTTTCGTGGCAAGACCCCTTAACATCTACTCTCCTACCCATTCTCGAGAATGAACTATTTCGTTATTAACCCTAGTCACACGTGAGTTTTCTTGAACTTAACTTTTCTCATTTTAATGGCTCAGTATGAAATCTGGACTGAAGTTGGACTGCTTTTTCTTTTAATGTGCTTTGGAGCTAAACTTAGGCCAAACATAGTATTGCTAGATAAATACTCCATTGTGTTATTCGAGTTCACCAAGTGACTCTACTGCACAGATAGGCATGGCAGCTGCTCCTCCATGTTGGCAGCGACTGTATGGTAGGTCTTTATAGGACTTTCCCTGTGGGGTATTTTGGGATGTTAAGTAAGGATACTGGACCAAAGTTCTCGCAGTCATCAAGAACTAACCCAGAACTAACCCGTGGGTCTTACACAGGGCTCATACGAAGTAGGTACTGAACAAATCCCAGGGGCCGAGAGGATCAGGGTCATGACTAGTAAGTGATGGCTCCTCCATCTGACCCAAGTACTGTAGTTCTATCACAGGGCTCCTGCAGAGGACAGGGCAGGGAGTGGGTGCAATGGCCAATTTCTTTTGCCTGTGCATATGAAAGTGTGTGGGTGTGTGTAGAGGTACATTTGCATGTGTGTTTGTATACATGTGGAACTAAGGGACAATCTTGGGTGCCATTTTTAAGGTGTCATTGATCTAGTTTTCTTGAGGCAGGAGCATTAGACTAGGCTTGCTGGCTAGCAGGTCTGAAGGACATGTTTGCTTTCACCCCTCTCTAGTGCTGGGATTCTAAGCATGCACCCGGCTCTTCTGCACTGGTCCTGGGACTGAGCTCATGCTCTCAAGGTCAATGCCTTTGCCTGTGCATATGTGCCACCTCCCCAGCCCTGAGGTAGATGAACTTTTACCGGTGTCGTGAGAGAAGGGGTCTGAGGAAGAGCTGGTCTTGAGTATCCTCTTCACGGACTCTGCATCCCTTCTTCTGTTCCGTCTAGAGCATGCTTCTAAAGACAGCACACTTTACTTTTAGGACTTGTGACTGGTTCTGGCGCTGGCCTAACCCACTTCCCAGTGGCCAGGCTGTATTGTGGGTAGACAGGGGTTGGGGAAGACTCATCTTGTGTCGCAGTTGGCGCAACACTAAACATCTGTGCCCCCTTGCATGTCTACGAACAGTTTCCTGTGGGGCAGGAATTTTCCATTTAAGGACTGTACTTCTGTCTGTGTGAGATGGGGCTGTGCACACAAGTGAAAGTGATTTATCATTTTCTGATCCAGGAGTTTAAAGAGGAAGTAGAACCCTTTGGGGGTTGCATATCAGGTATCCTGCATATCAGATATTTACATTTATGATTCATAACAGTAGCAAAATTACAGTTATGAAATAGCAATGAAATAATTTTATGGTTGGGGGATTCATCATTAGCAAGGTTGAGGAGCACTGGTATAGAGCTTCCCAACTTGTCTGCTCACCTGCTGAGGGCATGTCAATAGTCAGTGTGACCCTGAAACCTCCTGCTGTCTATGATGGTCTTTTCTAGCCTGGGCCCTAGGGGCTGAGTGCACCAGAGTCTTCCATTCTCAGTAGCCAGGAGGTCTTGGGTTAGACAGTTACTTGAGAGGAAATAAAATTACACAGCAAGAAGTCATCAGAGTGTGTATTATAGTGTCTGACTGTACCCTAGCCCAACAGAACTCAAATAGTGGCACCTTCAACAAGACCTTCAGGGTTCTTGTGGAATTTGTTAGAAGTGCTGATTCGTAGGGACCACTCCACAAGACAGTCTGAAAACTCAGACTAAGCTCCAACAATGGGGCTTTGACGAACTGCCAGGGCATCCCAAGTTCTAACTTAAGTTAAAAATCCCTGTCCAAGCCTAGTCACTGTAGCATGGAGGTCACTAGTTAGTTCCCAGCTGCTCAGCCCTGAAATAACCACACAGAAACTGTATTAATTAAATCACTACTTGGCCCATTAGCTCTAATTTCTTATTGGCTAACTCTTACATATAAATTTAACACATCTCCATTAATCTGTGTATCGCTACGTGCTAGTGGCTTACCAGGTAATGTTCCATCTGACACCATCAGGGCTACATGGCTTCTCCCTGACTCTGCCTTCTTTCTCCCAGCATTCAGTTTAGTTTTCCTCACCTAGCTATACTCTATTCTATCACAGTTTCTTTATTAACCAATGGTATTCACAGCATACAGAGAGGAATCCCACATCAAGTCAGCATTTCATTTATAGCTTCTGAATGGAAATCCAGCCTCAGGCCTCTCATCTGTTTTTTACTCTCTCCCAAGACCACTCTCATCTCCAGCACCACCTTTGCCTCTTTGGCACCTTCTGTAGAAGACAGTAGTAACATCTACTCTATTTTTAAAAATAAAAATAACTAATGTAGGGGCTAGAGGCATGGCTCAGTGATTAAGAGCACTTGCTGCTCTTCCAGAGGACTTGGGTCCCAGCACACACATGGCAGCTGACAGCTGTCTGTAGCTCCTCTCCAGGATATCAAACACCCTCTTTTGGCTTCCTTTGGGTACTAGGCACACACATATGCTGTACAGATATATAGATAGACAAAGCATGCATGTACAAACAAACAACAGATAAATAAATGCATTTAATTTGATTTGATTTTATGTGTGTGAATATTTCAGTTTCACATATGTCTGTGCACCACTAGGGTGCCTTGTACACACAGAAGCCAGAAGAGGGTGTTGGATTCCCCAAAACTGGAGTTACAGATGGTTCACGAGCCATCGTGTGAGTGGCGGGAATAGAACTTGGGTCCTCTAGAAGAACAGCTGGGACTCCTAACTGTTGAACCATCTCTCCAGTCCCAATCACTCTAATTCTTGACAATAACGCATTCTGAGGTGATTAACTAATTTCATCCCCCCCCCCCCTTTTTTCTTTGTCTTGACAGCTACAGAGAAGCATCGATAATAGGGTCACTCCTCAAGAAGCTATAAAGTATGGTTTCGATCAACTGCCCTTTGGATGGGGTTTGTTGGCAGCACTGGGTTTTAAACGCAGTCATGGAGACTCAGAGGGCAGATTAGATGGGGAGGAGGTCTATGAGTCAAGCCTGCTTCTTTGTTGCCGGCCTCTACATTTGTTTCCATCCCTGGGTCTCCAGGTGACTGGTCTTTCTCCGAGAGACTTTTGAGTTGCAACCTCATTGCACCGGTGATAGAATCACACCAGGCGTCCAGACCATCCAGGGAAACGTTTTTGCTTGCCATTTTCCTAAACATACCAAACATAGACATACATTCGTCTTCTGTCTGTGACTATGAATTGAAGCCATCCTACAGAGAAGGCATGAGTGGGCTAACCAATAAAGCGGTGGCTCACTGAAGCACTTTAGTGGGACTTGGCATGTGTGGAAACAGTTCGGATTTCTACCAAGGGAGAAAACAGTTTCTGCAAAGGAGCTGGCACCCTGCTGCAGTTGTTTGGAGCAGACAAACAAATGGCCATGGTACTTGTGGGAAATGAGGGACACATGATGTGAGTTAGGGCAGTGCTCCTCAAACTGGAACCTGTGTTAGAGTCTCTTGTAAGGCTTGTTAAAACACGGCTTCCTGCAGCCCACCCCCAGAGTTCCTGCCTGATTCTGATATGGCTGCTGTAGGAATCACTGTAAGCAACACTGGATTAGGGTAACACCAAATACTATAGCTACCCCTGCTTGTCAGCAGCCTAAGTCTGTGAGAGTATATTCTCATTCATTAACAGGGAAATGGCTGAATATTTTCCCCAATACTATTGGGAAAAGTCAGATGTGAATATATTGATTCCAAATGTTGACAGAGAAAGGTAATTTGTCAAGTAATTTAACAACATGATCCCATTTTGGTGGAAGAAAAAAACCCCTAAAACCAACCACACTTTTCTTCAGATTCTGAATCCTATGTTGAGGGAAGATTGAGTGAAGGATGGAGACTACACCTTCAAGAAAGATAAGGGAGTTAAGGGAGAACAGCTTGCTAACAGTACTCCTGCATTGCTTAAGGGGATGAGAGCAGTTTTAAAATGCAAGAAACAATAAAAAAGTACGTTGGCATCCCGTAAAGGGACAGTCTTGAGCCTGCTTTGTTTCTTCCCTGCAGGAGAGGGGTAACATTTTTTTCTATCTATAGGTGAAATGATATTGGAGTTTAGTAGTTTCGATGAATGAATGAATAATGAATGACCATGCATGCAACTCTACCTCTTGTTTCTGGCACCTGGGTGAGGCAAGATGAACAAATCATGTCGGGATTTTCAACGGGTGATGTGTTGAGTGGCCAACCACCCCATGGTACTTCATGATGCTCCTGGCTGCAGGTGTGTATTACACAGTACGGCCTTGCCTGCATGGGCCCAGGACAGATGGACCACAGTGGTTCATTCCTGAGAATGGGTGGTCAATGATTTCAGTACTGATGGACAAGAAAGTGTTGCTCTCGGGAGACAAAACTAAGAAAGACCCAAAGAAACCAGACCAAGACTCAAGTCTCCACACTCACAGGTAGCCATGAGTGCTTGTTCTAGCCTGGGCACTGGAGATATGGTGCCTTCAGGTGGGAGATGAGGGCAGCTAGCTTCAGACAGGCAAG
Source organism: Microtus oregoni (assembly GCF_018167655.1). Taxonomy (NCBI): domain Eukaryota; kingdom Metazoa; phylum Chordata; class Mammalia; order Rodentia; family Cricetidae; genus Microtus; species Microtus oregoni. Next base: position 9,582,492 of record NW_024543079.1, read on the forward strand.
ACTGACCTTAGACTCCGCTTAACTGTACTTTTGGGCTCTCTCAAGTAGCTCCTGGGTACGAAGGCTTTGGGTTATGCGTTGGGGTCTCTGCCAACCCTACATAGTGCTGGGAGCCAGGAAGCCCAGGTTATATTTTACAACATCACCTGGCATCTGCTCCATTATGGGAACTGAAAAGGGAAAACCAGTTTGAGATCCAGGGTCACTCACCCAGGATGAGGCGGGGAGGCCAGGTCTTTCCTGGGAGAGACAATGGAGGGAGAAGAGACAGTTTCTAGGTGGGAGAACTCCCCAAGAAAAGAACCTAGTCTGCAGTGCTGGGATAGGAAACCCCTTCATAGGAAACTAATTCAAGAACAATTTGATTTAATGCCCCACAGGGGACTGAGAGCACTGGATTGAAAATTCAGATCTTATTTCTATTAAATATGACCATAGGAAGGCTTCCTGCTTAGTTGAAATATTGACATTTTTTTCTTTATAACCATTCTATGAAAAAGATGTTACTAACATCATTGTTGCCAGGGGGGAAACTGAGGTCAGAATATTTCATGGCTAGCAAGTATCACTTATCAGTGGATTGCTATTAGTCAATTTCCAGCCAAGGAATGGGAATGTTTCTGGTCATTTTAAAGAGTGGGGAATTTAATGTAGAAATGAGTTAGATAAGTTGGATTTTGGTAAGAGGAGGCAGCTGCTACCATCTTTCATCCATTACTTCTTCCCATCCCAGGGGTCCAGGCTGTTTCCAGAAAGCTAAACCGTGAGAGTTTGTAACTAGTGAGGGAAGACAGTGTGCAAGGGACAGAGCCATGGCCAGAGACACGGTGGAGGACTGGAGGGAGGAGGAAGCGTGGGGTGCTCTCCCCTCTAATGTTTCTCATTGATTGACTTTACTCTTTTCTTTCTTTTCTCCCTCTGTCCCCGCCTCTATCCCTCCCTTCCCCTTTCCTTTTATTCTATAGAGTACTACTTGAGTTTGAATGAGAAATCTCCTTCACTAGCTCATGTATTTGAAACACCTGGTGCCCAGTTGACATTGCTGTTTGGGGAGGTTGTGAACTTCAGAAGGTGCAGTCTGCTGGAGGAAGTAGCCACTGGCGGCAGGCTTTGAGATTCCGTCACTCCAAGTTACTTCTTATTCTCTGGTCCTTCTCAGTGTTTGCGGTTGAACATGTGATCTCACAGCTTCCTGCTCCAGCCATTGGCTGCCATACCATTCGCACCATTATGGACTCTCTCTGTGGAGCCATAAGACAAAATAAACTCCCCCATAAGTTGCTTTTGGTTGTGATGTTTTATGTAGCACCGGAAAATAGCTAATAAAGCAGCCCACACTGGGTTGTCACTCACTAGGTAGACCAGTCTGACCTTGAGCTCGTGATGGTCCTCCGTCCCTCGCTGTTGGGAAGACAGTTGAGCGCCATCATGCTCAATGCCTGTTCCTTTTTGACGGTGATCTCCTTCCTTGTGTCATTCTCTTCTTTATGTCTCCATCCCTCTCCTTTTCCTTCTCCCTACACATTTTCCAGTAAATTTCAATCATTTACTAGGTTTCATGTATTTGTATGAAAAATAGGAATTCAATGGCAAACAAAAGAGTTTTAACAAACACACACAGTTCTGAACCTTGAGTGCTCACTCATAAGTAGCTCATGGCTCAAATGAAAAGCCATGAAGTGTCTATAGGAAAGATCTACAGCAAAGTAGTAGTGCGAATTTTAATATCAAGGTTCTTAGAGTGCGCCTAAAATCGTATTTATAGTCTTAAACATTTGCAGTGAACTGAAGATGATAGGAAAAGAAAAATCAAGACCCAAAGTTCAGTAGCTCATGGAGGGGATCATCGACTAAACAAAAGGTAGCAACAAGTTCATGCGTGTTAAAGACAATCAACCAACCAAGAGCATGGGGCCCAAAAGTACAAGGAAAGAAACGGGATTCTAAGGGGGTGGCATTACATGCAGTGGGAGGGTGGCTGAGCCATTTTAACCCGACCTCGGAACTGTTTTGAAAAGTATACTTTTATGAAAACCACAATTTACCAAAAGTGACTTAAGAAAAAGAAAGAAAAAATCAACTAGATTTAAAATGAGCAATGTCTTGCCATGTCAGGTCAAATTTACAATTTTCAATAAAGAGCCAGCGACCCAGAGACAGAGAGCACACTGCTTGGAGTCTGCAGCTGGGAAGGGGTGGAGGCAAAGCCAGGTATGTCTGAGTGTGAGGATTCGGCTTCCCTCGTGGGGCGGGCGGGAGCTGATGAGGCCTTTGCTGGGAAATTCCCCAGAGACGCCTGCTATTGGGTTGCTCAATCAGCAGCACGTTCAATGCACCTCTAGGAGAGGCATTTGGCACCTGAATTTCCCCTAAACATTTCACCACCACCATCTCCAATTACTGCACATGTGGGCAGCCTTGAGCTGCCGGGAGATCTTCCAAGGCCGCCCAACAGAGAGGGGCAGGGTGAGCAGCTGAGCCTCCGCCTGGGGCTCCTTGACTCAGCAGACTCCCAGCAGAGGACTGCCCAGTGTATGCCTCTGTCTCTGCATGCAGCGCAGGCCTCCGAGACAGGCCTCTACGAAGCCCTGTGGCTGGATGAGCTTTTCCCTCAAAGCTAGTGTGTTGAGCGGTTTGATCCCTAGGGTAGCATTATTGGAGGAGGTACGGCTTTAGAAGATGACCTTGTCAGGGGCCTAAGACAAACAGGGTCAAGCAACCATGGACCAGGAGTTCCTTAAACTGTATGCCAAAATGAGTCTTTTCTCTTTCTAAACTCATTGTGCTGGGTATTTTGTGACAGTGACAGAAGCTGACTGACCTGAGGGGCGACTCAGGGGCTAACTTTAACCCAAACAACCTCATGAAGGGACGTCCATCGCCTGTCTTGTTTGCATCCCTGTGACCTTTCTCTTGGGATCCTTACCTCTCTTTCCTTCCCTTTTGGGGTTATTATGGGGTTTCCAAAGACAGAATCCTATCAAGCATGTCTAGGGGACACAGCCAATGAGAGCCCATGCTTCATTTGTGATGTATGGCGCATCCCTTTCTTTGGGATTGGCCGAATAGGAATTTGTAAGCCTGGGATTTGGGGAGGCTGCTCATCTCCCTCTGCATCATGACAGCTAAGGGAAGTGGCAGTGGGGTGGGAAGGGGCAGATGTCCAGAGGAAGGTAAAGCTAAGAGGAGCCTTGAGACATTTGACAATCCCACTTGGGCTTTCAAGTCTGGCTGTGCCGAGCATCCTCCCCTTTTCCTGCAGGGAAGCCAATGTCATCCCTTTGTTCTTAGCTATGTTTTGAGTTGGGCTTTTGTCTCTTGAAGCCCAGAGAGTCCTGACTAAGGCCTCCATTTGTCTTGGCTTCCCCCTCTCCCTGTTCCTTGGAGTGACTCATCCCCTCAACACCTTACAGCTCCCCCTGTCCTTCTCTTCAGTACGCTTTACCCGCTGCTTCTTGGTGAATGTTTAGCTTGGCTCTGGGTATTTTAATGGCAGACACAATGATGAAGGGCCATGAAACAGACCCCACCAAGCTGTGAGTCAATAAAACCGTTCTGCTTGGGGAGGAGACTGGGGCACACTAATGACCATGGCTAACGTTGAGTCAGGAACCATTTGTGTGCTTGGAGTACATGAGGTTATCCCATTTTCACAGCCATTCCACACACAACTTCTATTATGGCTCCCATTTAATAGATGGGGAGACTGAGGTCAAGGGCTTAAATAAATTGCCTAGGGTCACTGAGTTAGGACGCGAGAAAACCAAGTTATGGACTTAAGAATTTTACGTTGCAGTCCCTGCTCTGAACCAACTTACTGACATGAATCAATCAGTGACTTCAGTTAAGGTGGAAGTGTTGCTTAGTGAGAGGTGACTTCGGTCCCTTTCCCAAGCTACCTTCAGTATTCTTTACATAGTTTCTTCAACTTAAAGAGCCTAACATAACAAAAAATTAAGTTTGTGTTTTGATGGGGAGAGGAAATATTTTGAGTTAATGGAAGAAACTGAAACAAAATAAAACCCAAACAACAGCCATTTCTGCAAGAATTATGCCCCCACAACAGAACAGCGCAGCCCTGTCTGCAAGAGGGAGGGCTGACTGTCATAGCTCACCTCTTTTTGGAAGCTTAGAGCTAGAGCTTCATCCTTAGGTCCCAAGTACATTCTCAAGGTTCCCCCTGCACCTCTTCCTCCAGGCAGCTTCACTGTGTAACGTCTGGTATGTCAGTCTGGAGTCATCACAGGTTCTAAAGCATTGACACACACAAGATGAGGCCACTCTCTTACCCTTTCCTGTAGCCTTACCCCCCCCCCCCCCGCCCCGACTTTCTTGTTCTGAAGTGACAGCTCCAGAGACATTGGTGATGTGGATAAAAAGTAAATCAGGAGCCACTTAGTTTAGGCTTATGGTCATGTGGTTTGCAGTCGCTTCTGTGGACAGTCTGATAATTGCTAGTCATCTCCGTGTGGAAATGGCTTCCAAGAACACTGGTAGCGCCTCCTGTGCCGACTCATGTGTGACAAGGTATGTCGTGACACAAAGGCTGCAGGCCAGAGATTGTGTCACCCCATGAGCGTGCCCTGTTGTGCCCCCGTGATGGCTGAGAAACCAAGTTTGAAATGGACAGAGGCAAGTTTCTCTCTCTCCCTCTCTCTCTTGTTTGCACTTTTAATCCCAGATGCAGGCAGTTTTGGCTAAAGAGTGATAAACTGTAGCCCCAGTAGACCACGAGAAATTAAAAAAAATAAAAGCAAACCCTTTAATATCATTTCAAGCTGTTCACTCCTGAGTACAGACAGACTGCTGGTGTTTTGGATAGAACTGTGGAGAAGCCCACAAAAACAGGCACAGACTTTTAGCGTTTGAAATAACTGCTGATGGCATTTCACAGCCAGACTCTTGTCTCGCTTGGCACTTGGCTTTAAGTAAATCAAGATCACGCTGAATAGACGCCTTGCTGTTTCAATTCTACTTTGCATTTTATTACAAGCATTGTCTTAAGTTCTGGGTTATCTCAGTATAACAGCACTCTCGCGGGGCCACAGGTTCTTGTTCCCGTCAGAGTATCAGTGTGTCTTTAGCCAGTCTATTCTCAGAGCACATTGAGTCGTTTCTAGAATATTCATTATTACAGACAATGTTGTAACGAATAACTTGCTATACATATTTGCCTTTCACATAAATTATGAGGCAAGAAATTAATCGGTTGAAAGATAAGTAAGTGCTTGCTGCTAAGTCTTATGACCTGAGTTCAAGCCCCAGGCCCCATGTGGTAGAAAGAAAGAACCGACTCCTACAGGTTGTCTGACTTCCACGTACATGATGTGGTATATGGAAACATAGAAACATAGACAAACACACAGAGAGACACAGACAGAGACATGCATGCACGCATGAGCAAATGGCATGCACACACATACAAAATAAAGAAATGCAATAAAATATAATACAAAATAAAATCAGAATCTGGAGCTGCTCAACACAAGTGGTTAAAATTAAGCATATTTTATTCTATCAAAAACTAGGTATTATTCTCTATTATATTTGCCAATCTGATAGGCGAAGATGAAATCAGGTGTGGTGGAACACACCTATAATTACAGCACTTGGGAGACTGATATAGAAGGTCAAAGGTTTGAGGCCATGTACAAGACCAAGCCAGTCAACATCCCAGCATGGACTAGGGGAGGGGCTCGTAAGCCCCCACTCCTGGCTAAGGAGCCAGTGACACTTGATAACTGTTGTGTGGGAGGGAGGGTCAATTTTCTTTAAGGGTGTGGCCCCTAGTAGGTGGACCGTGGTCCCGTGGTTAGCCCTATAACTGTGACTACATAGGCAGCACAAGTTGCTATCAGTGGACTATAAAAAATTGACAGGAAGACACAAAGTCAAGGGGGCTAGAGGATGAGGGGTGGCTCTGGCAGGAGTTATGGGGAAGAATGGATGTGAATATGATCAAAAGATTCTATCCATGCATAGAGCTCTTAAAAAGTAATTTAAATTATATAAAGCAGGTGCAGCCTGCTATCTGGATAGCGTGAAGCGTCCCCAAATCTTTCTGGGTTCTGATCCTTCAAGCCGACCTTGCAATCCGTAGATTTCTCCTATCACCTTGCAACTTGTGTGTTAACTTCCTGCAGCTCAGGCTGCATTCAGGCTACGAGTAGCATCCACATGCCCAGCACCGTCTTCCTTACCGAGGAAGAACTCAAAGAATTTCTATGGGAAGACAGAACAATCTCTGCATTAAAGCAATGACATTTCAGGCGGAGAGGAGGAACACAGGACTCGAACACTGACGTCTTTCAATGGCTCTCTGTCTTTACTCTGAACCTGTAAGCACAGGATTCAGAATAGGCCCAGGCCTGGTGGGAGAGCCTTCCATTCCTCCTGAGCCCAGTTATGCACCTCTCTGCACTCGCTTGCGAGTCCAGAGGCAAAGACATGAAGCTACATGCCTCCATCCACTCAGCCTTTACAGAAGCTAGTGTATAATGTCTCTTGGGTGACTGTCACTGTCAAATGCATCTGTTGCTCAGGGCTAAGAGGGTGACCCTGGTCCTATCCCCAGAGCATATTCCTGGAAAACGGTGGTGTGGGCTCCTGTAGCCCCACAGGGCTAGGCTATCCTGAGCAGCGGCCCCTTCATTATAGCCACACCCTCAAGCGGGTTTCTTGTACTGACTTGCTGAACCTCACCATTGTTCTGGGAGCAGAAGTCTCACCTGGAGAGGGTGTTCAGCACCTGGAAAACGCAGATGCGCGACTAAGAAGAAGCTCTCCTGCACCTTTCCTAGGACGATACCATGACTATGCTGTGGCTAAGCAGTGGGGAGGAGTTTTCACAAAGCAAACAGATTTGGTTTTAATCCCGAGTTGCTTAGTGCTACTTGTATCGCTGTGGATACTATCATCATCCCTGAGCCTCGCTGATGTGCTATGACAGCAGCAATGCCACTTAATCAGATTTCGCAGTACAGTTCTGATCTAGTTCACAGCTCCTGAGTGCTTCTCTATCGCGGCGATTAGCATACTGTCTGGCACACGGCGAGTTCTCAGCCAGCGATGGGAAATGAATCAAGTGCGCCAGTCCAGGCTGGATCCCACGAGACTGTTCCATCGCTGTTTAAGTTCTTAAGTTGTAAGTGACAGAAACCTGCTTGTACGAGCTTAAGCTGTCACGTCAGGAAGACTGATTGCGAGTGCCCAGGGCTGATTCACAGGCTACCGCGGGACTATAGTAAGGAACTGGAAAGTGGTGTGGGAATTCTGGGACCCCAGTAGCACTCTCTGTTTACTCTGCCCCAACTCTGCTTCAATGTCCGTCCTCTACCCCCCACCCCTTCCTGCAGATCAGTAGTCTCTGCTCTTCTGGCCAGTGTAAGGTGATTCCGTATTCCTCAAGCTCATTGCCATTCTAGTGGTCACCTTAAAGGGAACTGGACTTGTCCTGCTTCCTGGAAGAGATGTGATTGGCCTGGTTAGAGGTGGGAGTTGACTTCTGATTCAGCCAGCTGAAACTGAATGGCTAGAGTCTTACAGTAAATATCACCGGCCCTTGGGATTTGGGCTGCCAGGAAGTGAGGGGTGACAGCCATTGTCAACAAGTGGTTATAGACGTAAGGACAAGGCTTTTTTTCTATCATTTCAAATAACAGTTGATACTAATAAGAATATTTTGTTATATGTCAACAGAGAGAAAATATTAGAATCAGTTTCAGGAATGGGAAACAAACCTTAAAAGGGTATGGATATGTGGGGTGATTGTTTTATATGCTGCATTTATTCAGAAGACACAGGGTTAGGGAGGTAGAAGAACTAGACGAATTCAGCTTAGTGACGGAGGTGACTACATTGCGCTTGATAAGGTAAACAGATAGGCAAATATATTTGGCAGGGAACAAGAAACAGTTCAGGCTGTACACAGTAGGAAAACAAGAGTGGAGCGTGGAAATATGCGACTTAGAGTTAAAGATCTAAGACCTTGCAGAAGGTGTTTCCAGCTTTGGGTTATTCAGCGAGCCACCAAACATGGATCTTGGGCGCTGCCTACCTTTGACATTCTTTCATTTATTGGTTCAGTCAGTTGACATCTATTTCTGATTGCACCAGGGTTGCGGTAGTAAACTTTCTTCTACAGATCTTACATTATGTTTCTCTCCTTTCTGTGTGGCTTTGCAAGAGAAAATAAATGAAATGTTCTTGGAGTCCCACTTAGTCTCAGTTTTCCTACAAGCAGGCATCATTTTAGGGAAATAACCATGACTTGAAGAAAGTAGAGTTGTTTTCCTGGAAGTTTTGAAGAGCAGACGTGGGTTCCAATTGACTGGAGGTCACGCTTACCTTGACTCCACTCCCCAGCCCTGTTGGTGTCCCCCACCTAGAAGGAGCAGGAAAGGGATTAGGAGAGTCAGCAGTATTTGAACCCCTTTCCTTGTTGGTCCCAATCAATACAGTCCCTCTTCTGGGCTTGAGAATAGACTAAATTGGATTCTTCCATTTGTTGGTGCTATATAATCCCAACAATTGCTGATTCCTTAGTTTTTTGAGAGTTATAATCACAAATGTATATCTTCCAGGCAGATTGATATTTATGTCTTTGGTTGGTATAATCTGAGTTACTAGAGCAGACCTGACTCTCAGTTAGTGGCTGCCAATCATCTCTTTTTTGGGGAGTTCAATTCAATCAGTCAATTTGTTTATCCACAAATACCACTTTTTTCATTCATTTAGTATTTTCACTTAAAATGTTATAAAAATGTTTTTATTTTGATTTTATACACCTAAGTGTTTTGCTTGCATGTATGCATGTGCACCACATATGTGCCTGATATCCATGGAGGCCACATGAAGGGGTCAGATCCTCTGGAACTGAAGTTATAGATAGCTGTGTGTCACCATATGGATGCTGGAGCCTGAAACTTTCTCCACAAAATCAGCATGTACTCTTCATCACAGAACCATCTCTATAGCCAATTTAACTGTTTTAAAATCCTGTTTATTTAAATATGTAAGTTTTAAGAAATGTATACACTTTATTATAAAATGCTTTCAAATAAATAAAAACATCATAGATCAAAATTAACCAGACCAAAATTCTATACTACTCAGTGAACTTCTCTATCATCAGAATGGGCATTTGGAATGGAAGTTGTAACGCTTCATATTAAATTTTGCTTTTAGTATCAAACATATTTTATGTATCTATCCACCATCCAAGTAAAAAAAAAATCCACAACAGAGTTAGAACTAGAAAAACAATGAACTTTAAATCCCCTTTCATAAATAAATATTGTGCTCACACATTCCATGGCATATGTGCGGATGTCCATAGAGCTGGTTCTCTCCTACCATGTGTGCCCTGTGGATCTAGCTTAGGTCATCAGACTTAGTGACAAGCACCTTTGCCTGCTGATCCATTATGCTGGCCCTCATTGTCTTCTAAACACCAGGCTTTGATCTGTGCACTGGGGATACCATGGTGATTAAGAGTAATAAAACTTACGTTCTAGTAGCCATATTTGTTATTCTCTGAAGACATGAGTGAACCAACTGATAAAACGAGATTACCAAAGCATTTTTTAGCGAAGTTGGATCTCGGAGTACCCATGCCAGTTTTTGTTTTCCATCTGACACGTACGAGTATCATCTTGGAGACTGGCTTATAGGCAACTCAGTGGGAGTGGGTTTTAAACTAATGATTGATGCGGGAGGGCCCAGCCCACTGGACCAGTGTCATCATCACTTAGTAGGTGATCCTGGGAGGTAGGAAAAGGTAGCTAATCACGATCCTGGAGAGCAAGCCAGTAAGTAGTGTTCCTCCTCGGTCTATGCTTCAGTGCCTGACTCCAGTTTTCTACCTTGAGTGTTTGCCCTGATTTCCCTTCATGATGGACTGTGACCTGGGAAACATAAGCCAAGTAAATCCTTTTCTCCCCAGATTATTTTGGTCATGGCATTTGTCACAGCATAGAAGCCATCACCTGATAAATGGTCTCATCGGTAAGTGCACATATTAAGTGTATTATTTGTGGTTTTTAAGGGTGGTTTTCCTTCTTTCATACAAAGCTCACTTTCAGTATTGAATTTGTTGCTGGTTGGGGCTGATGAGCCAGAAGTGACCTGATATTTCCTGGCTTTTGTTTACACTTAGCAATAAACAGCAATGTGGTAACCAGTATTTAAGGAAGACTTTGGAACTCTTATACCACTACTGCCAAGTATTTCCCATCCATGAACAGAATCCCTCATTTCTGAGTAGAATTTGCCCTGAAGACACATTGACATTTATTTTAGAAACAATCACAGAGTGAAGAGATAGTCTACAGAATGGGAAAAAAAACTATACATTAGTCAAGTGATTATTAATACCTAGAATATAGAAAGAACTTTAGAAATTAAACACCCCGAAATTAAAATGATCCAATCAGTAAATGGGCTGATGAAACACATAGATAGTTCTCAAGGAAGAAATACAAATGACAAATAAATATTTAAAATGTTCAACATCTTTAGCTATCAAGAAAATTCAAATAAAAACTGCTTGGAGGCTCAATATCACATTTCATAGTGACAGTCACCAGGAAAACGAATGACAATGAGGGTAAGGATGCGGGGAAAGAGGGACTTTTATACAGTAATGATGAGAATGTAAGTGATACAGTCATTATTCCAAAGACCAAACTAGAACCACTATATATATATATATATATATATATATATATATATATATATAGTGGCCATATATATATATATAGTGGCTAGTCCGGTTCTGGCTGTGTACCCAAAGGACTGAGTCAGCAAAGCAGAGATACTTGCTCCTCCTTGATTGTTAATATACCATTCTAAGTAGATGTGCAGCCATCCTAGATGTCACAGAAAGATGAGTGGATAATGAGTATGTGGCATGTATATACAATCAGATTTTATACATCCATGAAGAAAAGCAGAAGCATGGCATTTATGGGCTGTGGATGGACCCAGAAATGACTTTAAAGTGAAAAAGGCAGACGCAGAAAGACAAAAGCTGCATGTTTGCTCTCAGATAGAGAAGTGATTTTAAAATTATATATGTCTATATTTGTATGTGTGTGCAGATCATGAGAGGGCAGGGGCGAATCTTAAGTGGAGGAGGGAAAGAAGAGGTAGAAAACCAGAAGGATATATTTTATAAGAAAGCAGAAGTAAGCTTGTTAGGGTGAGGATAAAAGAGCCAGCTGAGATGGAGCAGGATCAGGGGCAGGACAGTTGAAAAAGGACTCAGCTCGAATAGTGTGATGACACACACACACACACACACACACACACACGTTTGAAAAGGCCACTATTTTGTATATGAATTTAAAACAATAATAAGAAGAAAAGAGTAATCAGCCCAGAGGAGCGCACCTAGGGAATCACGGAGGAAGGTGTCTGTGGCAAGCAAGGAACCGTAAACTGCTCTCGACAGGCTTGCCATGGTAAATCCTGATTTTCAGTTGCTCAGATTTAGAATCCTCGGAGTGTATCACTTCACCTTCCTGCATGCTAGGAGTGCTCCCGTTTCCCAGAAGCTCCAACACAGATCTTTCGCTGCTTCCTGACTGGTTGATAGCTGGGCTGTCCTGGTGGTGGGAAGAGGCATCTCCCTGTGGTTTTGATTTGCATTTCTCTGATGACTAATGCTGTTACAGATCTCTTCAGGTGTTTATTGGCCACTTGTATATCTTCTCTGGAGAAAGGCTTATTCTGATCCCTTGTTGATTTTTAATTGAGATATAGTCTACTGTAAGACAGCTTTACAAGTTCGAATCGAAGTCTCCAATTGGACATACCATCTGCAAATGCCTTTTCCTGCTTTCTGATTGTCTTGGCACTCCTGAATAGTCTCTTTTTAAGAACACAGGTTTTTAGTTTTGATGAGGTAAATTTATCTGTATTTTTCTTTTGTCACTTGGATTTTTAAAATGTGAATTCTAAGATGCTGTTAGCAGATATCAGGCAAAGAAGATTTTCTATAAATTTTTATTTTTTGTATTCTAATCCTTATATTTAAGCCTTTGACCCATTTTTAATTAAGGGTCCCCTATATTCTTTCCCATGTGGTTTTGTAGTTAACTTAGCTTTTTATTCAAAAGATGATTCTGATTCCATTGAACAACCTTGCTTTCCTCGCCACACATGGGTTGGCTACAGATACACGGGTCTAGTTCTCCTTGCTCAGCTCCAACCTGTTGCTACAATCTATTCTCCCAGTATACCCTGTCTTGATTACTATTATTTTATAGCTGGTTTTGAAATTTAGAAGTATGACTCTAACTTTTCTAAAGGTTTGACTTGGACTGTTGTAATTATATATGAGGGATTTTTTTTTTGTTTTTTGCTTTTTGTTTTTTTTTTTCTCAAAAAAACAAAAAAACAAAAACAACAAAAAAAAGAACTAGCTCTTGTAAACCAGGCTGGCCTTGAACTCACAGAGATCTGCCTGCCTCTGCCTCCAGAGTGCTGGGATTAAAGGCATGTGCCACCACCGCCTGGCTACATATGAGTTTTAAAAACAATTCTGATAGAGATGATATTGAATTTGTGAATGAGTATTGCCATCTCAACAAGATTGTCTCCCCATGCACAAGTATAATCCTTTTCCTTCATTTTATATCTTCCTTCATTAATATCTTGTAGTTTTTAAGAGTGTAAGTTTCAGGCTGGGCAGTGGTGGCATATGCATTTGGGAGGCAGAGGCAGGTAGGTCTCTGTGAGTTCGAGGCCAGCCTGGTCTACCAGAGCTAGTTCCAGGACAGGTTCCAAAGCTACAGTGAAACCCTATCTCAAAAACCAAAACCAAAACAAACAAAAAAGAGTGTAAGTTTTGTGCTTCTTTTGGTTTGGTTTATCCCTAAACATTTTACCATTTAGATTCCTTAATGTCTTTGATTCTTCCACAGAAGTCTATAGAAGTAGACTTTTGTGTATATTGATCTTGTATCTTGTTACCTTGTTAACTAAACCACTTGTTATAAATTGTAATTTATATTTAGTGGATTCCTGAGCATTTGCCATGTTTAAGATCATGCCATCTAACAGCAGAGGTAGTTTTGCTTCCTTCTGAGCTGAAGGCCTCCATTTCTAACTTCCTTGCCTAGGACCTCCATAACAGTGAGAAGAAATGATGAAGGGAGGCATCCTTGTGGCCCTGATCTCAGAGAGGGGGCACCGGTCCTCCCTGCTCAGTGTTGCACTGGTTTTGGGATGTTAGATGGAGGTACTTTTTTCTACCCTTACTTTTACTTTTAATTCCTGAAGGTATGTTGAATTCTGTAAAATGCTTTTTCTCCCTGTATTATTGAGGAGACCATCGTGGCTTTATGTCTTTTATTCTACTATATTGGTTTTGAGGCCATAGATTATTGCATTAATTTTCATTCATATGTGATTAACAAATTTTGCACATATTGAGGTATGTTTGGAGATGAACTTTGGACTCACAATGTGGGCTGGGCATACAGGCTGTGGTGTGGCTTTTTCCGAGGAAGAATCCCCACCTTGGTTTCCAACTGCCCTTCTCTGGTTCTCTTTTCAGAGCCCACACAGTTCTTGACATCAGTCAAGTCCAAACTTACACCTCCAGTCAGGTAGACGAGCTTCGGGTTAATTAGGGGCCTCAGTCAATTTAGTTCATGGGCTGTAATTACGAGTACCTAAGACCTGCAATTTCTGTTTTAATTAAAATAAACAGTGTGGAGGGGCTGACATCACATCGGGGCAACTGGTGTGCAAGGATTGGTAATTACACCGAGGCAGGGTTTCTTGCTGTGGTATAGTCTGTTGGGATCCATGGTGGAGCACTGGGCATGACCGTCCTGGTGAATGCTAATTACCCTGCTGCCAGCCACAGCTCAAACCAGACAGGTTGGTTAGTGGTGGTGATGACATTAGAACATGCTCCTTTCAAGTTAGAACTGAGCTATGACCCGTGGGGCATGGTTGCATTTACATATATGATGTCCCTCTAAATGTATTTAGCTGCCACAAGCTTCTGTGTACATACATGATGATAGAAAACAATTCTCATTTTAACTGCTTGTTTTAGGACTCCTCTTGGGGAGGGTGTTGCCCGTGCTCGGGAAACTAATAGCTCATCTGGGAAAGGTAGCACACATCTTGACTGGTCAGCCCTAGAAGTAAGGAATCTGGGGATGAGGTGGAACAGAGAGAAAGAAGGGGCGGAGGGGGGTGGACGATGCAGAGAGCAGAGTGGGAGAGTCAAGGCTGAGGGAAAGGCGCCACTGACACGTGACACGTCGGCCAAGGTGGCTAGAGGAAGTGTTAAAACATCATATTTAATGCATAGTTTAAAATTGTTTGCTTTGTATGATGTCAACACCCCCCCCCACCCCGGCATTGCAAGCTGTCAGCTACGTTATTAACACACACCCATGTTCTCTGATCAGTTTTTCTTGTATGTGGGGTGCTGATCTAGGCAGGGTTGGCGTTTATATTTGAGAAGGCGGGTAGGACATCACACAGAAATAAAAAACAGAGTATAGGAAGCAGGGAACCAGAAGTGGCTCCAGATTATACGTCTCTGGGAACTTTCAGACATCTAGAGCCGAGAGGAGGCTTAGCACAGGATAGGAGAGATGGCCCATCATTTTTTAGGAATGAATTTTGTTATGCTACTCAGTTGCTTGGGACCTCCCACCAGCTTCCCGTTGTTACTGGGGGTAAACTATATGCTAATTTAGAGATTGTGATTGGCTGTATTACCTCCAGAGATTTTTCATCCTAATTCCCCCAAACCTGTAAATATTGCTTGTATTTCTCTTTTGAAAAAAAAAAAAGGAATAAAGAGTCTTTGCAGATGTAGTTAAGGATTTTGAGATGGGAGACTGGATCATCTGGGTTAGCACTAAATACCATCACATGCCCTTGTGGAGGGAGATGATACCAAACACAGAGAGAATAGACAGAAGGAGAGAAGTTATGTGGCACACAGGCCGGGATTAGAGACACACAGCGGGGCAAGGGGATGGCACTACCTACGTCCAAGCTCAGGGAAGCCAAGAACAGGGCTTCCTCTAGAACCTGTGGAGGACGATGGCTCATCTAACACCATGCTGTTGGGCCAGTGAAGATGGCCATGGTATTTTGTCTCTGGACACAAGAGGACTTAAGTTTCTGTTGTTTGAGAAACTTACACAGACAACTTCACTAGATCTTCAGGACTAGCCACTGTTCGGTGGACCTTCCTCTCGCATCCAGCACATGACTGGTCTCTTCAAGCCTATAGAGACACAACCAGCTAGTATCCAGACAAGGAAACTTAATACACAGGGTAGCCATGACTCCTTGAGCTGGGCTAAGCTGGTCTCCCAGTTAAGTGTTCTGCTTGGCACCATTACAAGCTGGTTCATAGCCTCAGGCAGAGGTGCCCTGGCTAAGGCAGGGTAAGGCAGGTTTGGTCACAGGTATCATTTGTGACCTTGCCAGGTACCTTCTTGGACCCAGTGAAATCAACAGGCTTTCCTGTAGAACCTAACAGGGCCAGTCACTTATCTTCACGGTACTTGGGCTGTGTGACCTTGCAGAGTTCCTCTTTCTGTGCCACAGTTCCCGAGTCTATAAAGGGGGGCCCATGGAAGTGACTTTCAAAGACTATGTTTTGACATCTTCTGTTAGCTCTCCTTCTGTGCTGTGTATTAGAAGCCTTTGTAACTAATATGCTTTGCTGCATTTACTTAGGAAATTGAGAAGAGTCAAATGGGACCCCAAAGGAAAGTCTTCTCCCCTTGCATCCTCATGCTGTAGGAGATTTGCTTTTCCTGGGAGCTGCATCTGGCTTATTTACACATTTACCTTCCTGAAAGGACTGTGGGGGTAGGGGTGGTGGGGGTAGTTGAACCTGTAGTAGGCCACTGCTGCAGGAGGAGGGGTTGAGTATGTGTTCAGGCTTGGACACAACGATGAGATTCCATGCATGCCATGATCCATGGCTTCAAAGACGGGAGGCAGCCTCATCTTTGCAGAAAACTTTGTAGGCTTTCTCAGTCTGGTAGCAGATGGGGGAGCTCTGGATGCCTTAGCTGGGACCGCAGTGCCTATCCAGACTCTCAAGGGAGGGAACAGCCATAAGTTCTAATAGACATGTTCATGTGCAAATGCATGTTCACACATGTGCACGTCTGCCTTGGGGTTCTCACATTTCTATACACAGAGCAATACTCTTATTTAATATTGCTATTGCTACTATGTCTATATTTGTATGTTCTTCTTTCTGCAATTGAATGGCTAGAAAAAAACAGCAAAGAAACAGAGGCTCAGACGTGTGAAATGCCCTTCGCAAAGCTACACAGCTTTCGTGTGGCAAAGATAAACCTCAAGCCCAAGATTGACACAGGTCTCCTCCAAATTAGGATGTCACACACACACACAGACATGTGCACACACCTTTACTCGATTGGTGTTACCAAGTACCACAGTGAGATTTCAATTTCATTATGACCCGAGATGCCAGTCAAAACCTATTCCTGCCACATTTTAATTATGTGATGGGCGTGGTCGCTTCACCATATTGGTCCTCAGTTTCTCCATCTGTTACAGGGAGAAGGTAAGAGAGCCTTATTTCATATGTTTGAAGTAAACATTAAATGGTCTAAAGAATAAAGTCTTGGGGTACGTTATTGCCACATAGCAGGTGCTCAATACATACATACATACATACATACATACATACATACATACATATTTCTAAAGGATGCCTTAAGCATCTCTGGAAGCACCCATGATGTCTTCAGCTGTAAGTTTGCAGGGATGTTGCTTCAAATGTGATTTATGAAAAAGGCAATAATCTGCTCAAATTCTAGCAGAGAGACCCCGCCCAGGACAGACGGTCATCCTGGTGCTGCAGCGTCCTTCAGACTTTGCTCTTTGGTGACACTGCCTGTTCCACCACTCCAACCCATGAGTCTGTTTCCAGCTCATTTTCCTCCATGAATGTCTGGGCAGGCCTGGAAGAAGAGCCTCTTAGCACATTGTAGGGCACCCTGCCAACACTAGGGACAGAAAGGCCAGTCCTTGATCCTCTCATCCCAGAGAACAGCACAAGCTGCTACAAGCTCACTGAAGGCAGGAGATGGGAGCGGTCCAGACGCTTCTGCGGTTTGTCTGGCCGAACATCTCCCCTGCCTGGGCTGGGCTGTCTGTTCTCTGGGACCTAAGGACCCAGGCTTTGCCATGGCGAGTATCTTCTTCCCCCCACTCCACCCATTCTGTTCTACTTCTCACACCCCAGATTTAAGCCCCACTGGCAAGTCCCTTTTACATACTTGGTCTAAGAGAGGTTTCTGATAGCCCCTCCTCATTGTGTCATTGTGTAGATTAACCGAGAGAATGCATAAAACACCCCAATTTTGGCACATGATTGGTGCCCCATAAATGTAGCAGTAATTATTGTCATTGTTATTACTGTCATCGTCATCATCATTATCGTTATTATTGGCTCCCCAAGGCAGGCTGGGATTAGAACCAGTCACTGACTGTGTTACATCAGGCGAGTAACATCTGTATGCCTCAGTTTCCTGTTCTGCCTAGTATTGGTTACTCTTTCTGAAGTCTCCTCCCTCCAGCCTCAAAGTCTCCAAAACGCTTTCCACATACGCGCTGAACAACTGTCATGGCTGCCTCCACTGGGAGAAGTAGTGAAACGAGCCTCGTTGTCTTCACCAAATAAACTGAGCAAATAGAATCATTTGGTCATGGTACAATTAAAAGGTTAAAAAAAAAAAGACTGCAATTCTTGGTGCCGTGGCCACAGCACCATGGCTGGGCAAGCCCAGGATTCTGTGATGTGAGTGAGGCAGCTGGAAGGGCCATCTTTGGGCCAAACACTGTGGGAGGAAAATGAACTCCTGGTCCTCTTGGGTCTTGGTCCACAAAACTCAGCCCTCCAGAGTAGGTCTTTGTTTTCCTTCAACTTCTGGGTTTTCCCCTCTCTTTTTTTTATCATCCATTCTTCATCAAGTCAATATTCTTATATATTCTTAATTTTTGAATAGAATCTCTCCACACAGCTAAGGCTGACTCTCAATTCTGTGTTCTCTGCGGCCGTATCCAGAGTGAGGGGGTTATAGTGTATGCTACCATGCTCGGCTCTCTCAGGTCATCGGAGTGTTTTTTATGCCATTCATCCTTCGCCCATCTATATATCTATCAGTTGTCTATGTATTTATCTATCTTTTGGTGTGTATGGCACTTGCCTGCTGTGGTGTATGAGTGTACGTCAGACAACAACTGTGGAAACTGGCCTTCTCCTACTATTATATGGGTCGAGGGATGGAACGAGGTCACCAGGCTTAGTGGAAGGCACCTTTACCCACCTAGGAATTTCTCTGCCCCCCAGTTCTTCTTTTAAAGGCCGTCCCCCCCCCCAAATCCCCGTCTTTGACATCGATTTTTTTTTTCTGTAAGGAATGATTTCTGTTTGCAAAGCGTATTTTTCCTTAGAAAAAATCTGAATCATAATTTAATTATAGCGTTTCTCCCTTTCCCCTCCAAACCCTCCCATATACTCCTTCCTACTCCCAAATTCATGGCCACTTTTAAAAAACTAATCGTTACTGCTCTCTCTCTCTTTCTCCCCCTCTGCTCATGTATATGTGCGTGTGCGTGTGCGTGCACACACACACACACACAATATGCATACCTATTTCTAACCTGCTAATTCTGTATAATGCTCCCTGTGTGTCTGTCTACAGGGCTGGTTGTTTGGCACTGGGCAGCTAGTTGGTGTGCTGTTCCTTGGGGACAGTCACCTCTCCCATCCCCAACCTTCTTTAGTTGCTTACAGTTCTTTTTGTAGGATCGCGGCTGTGTGGGACCCCCCAGCTTGGCATGTCACTGGTGTCCTTGTTCAGGTGACTGCAAAACATTCTTACTGCTACCATCTGGCTCATTGCCAGGCCGTCATTTGAAACCTCACTTTATCTCTTGGATTCGGATCTAAGTATCTTTAACTACTGAGCCTTTGTCTTTGGATGTGCCAGAGGTAATTCTAGCTCTATGTTCTCCACGCTGACTTACCATTTTCTGCCTTCTATGACTCAGCCACAGCATCACCAATCCACCACGGTGTCATGGAGTTTCTGTGTCTCACCCTATAGTCCTTCCTCTCCCATTACATTCCCACCTTTCTTCCTGTTCTTTCTCCCTCCCTTCCTCTTTTCCTCCTTCTCTCTCTAATTCCCTTCCTCCCTCTCAAGTATTTTCAGCATTTACAAAATGCTACATGTTAGCCATTATACTAGTTTTCAGACCACTGGGATGATCAGTTTTCCTATATTTATATTTCCCCCAAATATCTAAGGATTGCACTATCCAGTTTCACAGTTGCAAATGATCCAGTATTTACCTAGAAAAAAAGACACTTAGCAAAATGTATTGCATATGCCCCAGAATTAATGGATGAGATGGAGAAACTGGCTTGAGGCCAAGCTTCCAAGGATATTCCGAACCACCTGTGTGTCTGATTTCTTGGTGGAGCTGCAGCTGCTGTTGCTGAAGCTGCGCCTGAGCAGCGATGCCAGGAACCAGCTCTATTGCAGAGAACCACGGAGACCAGTGCGGGCACCACAGCTCTGGGCTGGCAATACGACTCAGAAGCTACTCTCTGGGGTAGCTGTTGCTCTTGGTAGCTTCCTGCCCACCAATACCAGGTGAGATCCAAAAGCAACAGTTCCTCACATTATATACTTCCCAGCTGGTCTGTCTAAGTCAGAAAGTGTGGTCACAGCATATTGGTGAGGAGGTTTGGGGAGCATTTGAACTCTTGCTTCTACAGCAGAGACCAGAATGCATTATGCCATATTTTGCCCAGATTTCAGAAGACAATTAAAAGGTAATAAACGTCTCCAAAGAAAATGATTGATTTCTATTTTAGGATTCTAGCCCGCACCCTTCACCCTCGCCTCCTCATCTCTCCCAGCTCTGTGTCTGGGCCAATCCCTCCTCTACTGCTGGAACATCTCATTTGAAACACACTAGTGACATTAGCTGTTCAGTGGCCACATCTGGCACCCACTGGTCTCAGAGCTCCAGCTGCCCAGTGTTCCCTTGGCAATCCTCTGTAGATTTTCAGGGTTTTGGTCAGCTTCTAAACACCTTCCCAATTTTCAAGAAGGAATAAAGAGACCGTTATTGGAGGGTGATTTCCCAATCTCTTTTTGAGAAGGACACAGTATCATTTTTCATGGCCCTAACATAGAGTCTGAGCAGAGATAAGGGAGATTCTGGTGGCTGCAGGCACGGATGGAGCTTAACTATGCTTAGCTTGGGAATAATGAAAGTTTTGGGTATTAAATATCTCTTTCACTGGACTAAAAATCTCACCAGTAGGACTTGAATCTGTGGGTTCAAGTGCTTTGTCTATGACTCCTTCAAATGGTAATCATCAGAGAAGGGCCTTTTGGATTTGACCCTTAGCATTTGTCCCCGATTCTGTCACTTTCTGCCTTTCTCCCATTCCTTTTTTTTAAGATTTATTTTTATTTTAAATTCTGTGTTTGTGTGTAAGGGCCTATGAATAGATAAGTACATGTGACTCGCAGAGACTAGAAGAGGCATCAGATCTTCTGGAGCTGGTGGTACTATCCGTGGGTACTGGGGGCCAAACTCAAATCTTCCGTAAGAATAGCAAGTGTTCCTAGTGGCCGAGGCATCTCTCCGGCCCCTCTCTTCTGCTTCTCTGTTTCCAGGACCAGTCCTCGGCCTCACCCTCCACCCTGCCTTAGGCTGATGCAGTTGTGCATGACAGAACCAGGAGGCCAGCCAGCCAGGGAGAATAAACAGGTGAGGACAGGGATTAGGGCAGAGCTCCTCGCCCAGTGTGCATGGGCCACCCATCCTCTGCAGAACACGGTAAATAATTGTCTCAGGACCAAAGTCATGATTACAGGGTGTGAGCTCACGCTCTGGAACTGCAGAGTCAGAGGAGGGACATTCCCCAAGAAAACCTCTCCTATGGATCAAAAGAGCACTGGAGGATTGAGACAGCCCCGTGCAAACTTTACATCCTGGCAGGAGTTACTGGTGTCTGATGGACAGGGAGAGGACAACCACTGGTCAAGCCAGGCTCTCCAGAACTTACCTCCCCAGCCAACCCTACCCAATCATCAATCCATGATGAAGAATACAGAAAGTACATTGCAAACTTTAGCTCCTTCCTGGATGGGGTGGCTTTCTATGGTGCCTGGGGGTTTAAACCAGGTGTGGGCATCTGCAGTGTTCACTTAGTCTACTCTTCAGCCTGTGTGTATACTTTTCCTCCAATGCGTTGTGCACCTCTTTCCTCAACCAAGCTTCTGTCTCAATGTATCCGTCTTGCTCTTTGATGACCTGGGACTGTGTTGAAAATTTCCCCATCCAGCTGAAGCCCTGGCTCTGCTATCCTTCGAGTCAGAGGCACCTCACATGCGGGATACCTTGATACTTCCTAGTGAGACTTAAGTACCACTTCTGCAAATAGCAACAGAGAGCCTTATCAACATTGGCTATTTATTAAGCGAGAATTACCAGAGCACACATAGAGGGCTTCTCTGTGCCCTGGAGGCAGATGCTCATCACTAGAGGTTACCTGAGTTCGAATCCATCCAGGATGGCTTATCTGTGATGGAGCTTTGGCCACACTATCCCACATCCTCCCACTTTACATGCTGGCAGTTTTCTCCTCTCTGAGATTCAGATGTTGGTGGACGTACATCAGAGAGCTGCTGAGACGATTAGGTGAGACAATGCAGACAGAAGGCACTGATGACAGTAAAACCAAAGCTTTTATTATTTGTTTGCATTTTAAAGCAATCACTTTATTAACAGTTAAAGTTGAAGTGTTATAGCTAACTATACTCACGTTAGTGGACCAATCGAATAGCTATACCCATTAACCCATTAACCATCACTATCAATCTCAAAACATTTCACCTCAAGAAGCTTCCAGTGTGTTTTTGTAGCCCAGACCACCGATGCCTCTCATCTCTGGCCTCAGGGAACTACTGATCTGCTGCTGTCACTCTAGACTAAGTCTGTTCTTTTGTGGCATGGATAAATATGCTGCTTCTTTTCCTTGTGGATTACAGATCGTACTGAAGCTTGTGTCTGTTGGCCAATTGGGGAGGATTTCAGCTGTTCTTAGCTTTACAGTGTTGTAATGTTGCTTTAAACATTCACAAGTATCTCTAGAAGGGCATCTCATCTTCTCTCAGATATCTGGAAGTGAGATTTTCTATATTAAACTTATATATTTATATATGTGTGTATATATACTATACACATTTATATATGTAAGTTACATAGATCATACTTAAGTTTATAGGAAACTACCAGATTATTTCCCAGAGTGTTAGAGTATGTTGCACTCTATGTGAGTGTTATATATGAGGGCTTAAATGGTTCTCCAGGCTCCCTGTCAACAGTTGTCTGCTAATTTTAGCCATCCTAGCTGGCAGGCCGTGTTACTTCATTTTGCTTCTAACTTGAATTCTCAATGAATAATAATCTATCATGTGCGTATGGGGTATCTGTGTATCTTCTCATGAGAAATCTTTGGTTCACTTAAAAAAAAAATCAAACTAGTCTACAAGAGCTAGTTCTGGGATTGGCACCAAAGCTACAGAGAAACCCTGTCTCGAAAAACCAAAAAAAAAAAAAAATCAAACTGTTTCCTTATCACCAAGCACCCCAGTGTCCTTTATAGGAAGGGCCATCCTTGACTTATCTGACTTCCTGGGCTTTTTTGTCTAAAATCAATGGTCTTATATGGACGGGCTTATTTCTTGCCTTATTTCTCTGTATTAGTGATCTAGATAGCTACCCTGTACTAGTATGATTTCATTTATGCCTCAACAACTTTATCTTAAGTCCAGAAATCAGGTAATATAAGTTCTTAAGGAATTCTTTTATAACAAAATTATATTGTTTATTTTAGGTCATATATATATATTCATTCATTTTAGAATTAGATTGTCAATTTCTTTTAAAAACAGTTCTGGATTTTGATTGAGACTGCATTGAAACTGCAAGTCAGTTAAAGGTAAATTCTATTTTTCTGGCAGCCACTAACCACATTTTTTTTTTCGAATTTTCATCTAAGCATTTCATAGTTAAAGTATGTTATCCATAAAAAGCAAGATTCGCAGCAGGGGATTAGCTCAGCCATGGAGAGCTTGCTTAGCCAGGGCAGGGGCCCTGGGTTTCTACCCCAACGCTGAAAACAACAATAAAAACCCAGAGGGGGAGGTGAGAAGAGAGAGGCACTGGCAAGATGATTCACGGGTATAGGTGTCTACTACCAAACCAAATGGCCCATGGGACCCACATAGCGGGAGAACTGACTCCCACAGGTTGCTATCTGGCCTCCTCCTGTACCACTGCAGCTGGTGTCCAGACCCTCACCTAAATGCACAAATGAATAAACAAAATGTAATAACAGATTTTTTTTTTTTAAAAAAGGGGGCTCATAATGAGATTTTCAGTTCCCATTTCTGGTAATATGTTGCTGTTTATAGTGTAGCTGATTTCTGCATTTATTTATTTAAAAAACAATCTTTTTTCATTTTATATACCAGTCCCAGTTCCCAGTCCTTCATCTCCTCCCGCTCTCCCCACCTTCCCCTATATCCCACCCCCCATCCACTCCTCAGAGAGGGTAAAGCCTCTCACTGGGAGTCAACGAAGTCTGACACATCATTTTGAGGCGGCACCAAGGCCCTCCCCTGTATCCAGGCTGAGCAAGGTAGCCCTCCATAGAGAATGGCTCTAAAAAGCCAGTTCATGCATTGGCTTTTAAGGACAAGGACTGGACAAATCCTTGTCCCACTGTCAGTGTCCCCACAGACTACCCAAGTCACACAACTGCCACCCACATTCAGAAGGCCTAGTCTGGTTTTCTGCAGGTTCCTTTGCTGTCAGTCTGGAGTCAGTGAGCTC
The DNA here is from genome assembly GCF_018167655.1 of Microtus oregoni. Lineage (NCBI taxonomy): Eukaryota > Metazoa > Chordata > Mammalia > Rodentia > Cricetidae > Microtus > Microtus oregoni. The sequence goes on from NW_024543079.1 coordinate 9,606,447, forward strand.
CCTCTAGCTCAGGTCAGCTGTTTCTGTGGGTAACCTCCATCATGGTTTTGACCCCTCTGCTCATATTATGACTCCTCCCTCTCTTTGACTGGATGCTGGGAGGTCAGTCCAGTGCTTAGCTGTGGATCTCTGCATCTGCTTCTATCAGTTGCTGGATGTAGGGTCTATGATGACAATTCAGGTAGTCATCAATTTGATTATAGGGGAAGGCCAGTTCAGACACCCTCTCCACTATTGCTTAGGGCCTTAGCTGTGGTCACCCTTGTGGATTCCTGGGAATTTCCCTAGTACCAGGTTTCTCGCTACCCCTATAATGCCTCCCTCAATCGAGGTATCCCTTTCCTTGCTCTTCCTCTCTGTTCTCCTCCCATTTCAACCATCCCACTCCCTCATGTTCTCCTTCCCCTTCCCTTCTCTCATCTCTCCTCCACAGCCACTTTGGAAATTAGTATGGCGGCTTCTCAGAAAATTGGGACTCAATCTACCTCAAGACCGAGCAATATCACTCTTGGGCATATACCCAAAGGATGCACCCTCATACCACAAGGACATTGTTCAACTATGTTCATAGCAGCATTATTTGTAATAGCCAGAACCTGGAAAAAACTTAGATGCCTCTCGACTGAAGAATGGATAAAGAAAATGTGATACATTACTCAATGGAGAATTACTCAGCGTTAAAAAACAATGACATCTTGATATTAGCAGAGGAATGGATGGAGCTGGTAAAACCATCCTGAGTGAGGTAACTCAGACTCAGAAAGGCAAACATAGTATCTGCTCACTCATAAGTGGATATTAGACATAAAGCAAAGGATAAGGAGCCTACAGTCCACAACCCCAGAGAAGCTGGGTAACAAGGAGAACCGTAAGAGAGACGAACATGGATCCCCCTGGGAAGGGGAATAGACAAGATTTCTGCATTTAAATTTTGTGTAGGTTCTGTCAGCAGCTTGGCGGAGTCTGTAGAACATTCCATTTCTTCATCTATGACATGAGGACAATGTGAGGGCACCTGTGTCGGAGGGTACTGTGATGGCAAAATAAAGTAGGACACTAAAATATTTATCCCATTCCTGCCATGTAGTAATTGATCTCAGTGAATAAATATTGTCATCTTTATGACAGGCAGAAAGCATTGCCGTTAGAAGACTGGATGCTATTAGTCTTCACAAAGAGTGAGGGATGTGACTTCTAAGATGCCGAGGATGGTTTGTATTGTAAGTTGAGTGTGGGTTGTACAGGTGGGTTCATTTTCTGAGAGCCAGGGGGCTGTGCACTTATGATATCTGCTTGCTTGCTTTTTTAAAATTTATTTTATGCTTGCAACACTCCAGTAAAAAGCAAGCCACAGATGAATTAAATCAACATTCTCTGAGAGCTCCACCTCACCCATGTCACTTAACCCTGTAGCTAGCCGGTACTATCCTTCCCGCTTTCTCGAAGATGGTCTCCAAGAGGTGGAACTGCTGTCTGAGTTCACAGGGTGAATGAGCTGAGATGGCCACTGACACTGTAATTTTTGTGTCCTTAGTCAACTTTGCACAGCCTCTGTTAGACTGGGAAGCACGTGAAACTCTCAGGTTCAGGTCCCAGATGCATGCTGGGGGATTCCACTTTCCCCAGACAGGATGGGGCTGGTGTGGAATGAATAAGCTTGATTGTGAGTGGAAGGCGCTCAGAGAAGGGCTAGAGAGGGCTTGAGAAGACCCAGCTGGCCCAGCTGAGTCTCCTCTCTGCCGTCATTCCTTGCTGCCATCCTCCTTGCTCAGAGTGGAGCCCGCCCCACACAAACATTGTATAATTACCCGATCTGGCCTGGTGAGCAGGGCATGGAGATGGAGACATTTATTTTTCATTAAAAGAGCCTGATGAGCTTGTAGGAGGTGAAACTTGGGAGGCTGGGGGAGTAGCTTCTCAAAAAATGCTGACCGCTTCAGCCTCACCAGCCCCAAACACATGTCTCTGGTAACTTCTGCCACACAGCTGAGCCTTGCTGTCTCCATCTGAAACTGATTTCACCAACCTAACCAGGGTTCTATGGATGACTGCCTAAGACTGTGGAGAAAGGAGTGAACGGAAGTAAATCCCCTGACACGTATTGCATGGATTTTGTGTTTCATACACTTGCCCTGGTGCTTGTTTCAGGATCTGGAAAGTAAGTGTGCATTTCCTCCCCTTTAGGGTTGTTCTTTGAGGCCAGATTTGTTGAAATCCAAGAGCCGTGAGTGCCCAAGAACATCCCAGCGTTTATTGGAGCAGTTTGCTTTTCTCCGATGTGATCTACAAGACACACATCCCTTAGGAGATGCTTCTGGGCTCTCGAGAGCAGCCTTCCTACTAGAAGTCTCTCTTGTGCACCTGCACAAACCCATGCTACATCTTCATGTCCTTACAGTATCTTAGGAAGTGTAGCTAAGGGACTCTTGGGACCACTTAGTGGTGGGGAGTGTTTCTGACTGTACTAGGTGGTTGATAAATGTCTTCCCCTTGCCTCTACCCCAAGATCTGGTCTATCTGAGATGTACTCAGTATTGGGCTAGAAGCCACACAGGATGCAGAAGAGGGAGGGTTTCTGCTGGCAGCGGAGACCTTTCTATTACTTCCTTGTGTAATGAAAGCCATGGCAGTTCGGAGTGTCTGGGCTTGTGGTTTCAAGGGACACTGTGACCTGGCAGCTCTGATGAAGCCGTATCTCTAAGCTTATAATTGTGAGAACAGAGTGCCAGGTGGAGGCCAATCCCAGACTCTACCTCTAATTTTCTGATCTTTTCCTTGGTAACACAGACAGAAGGGCTGAAGCTGGCTGGGTGTACATGCAGACCTCCTCCTGCTCCTTCTAGTTCTGGGGACCAGACCCAGGGTGTCATGCATGTCAGGTGAACAGTCTACCACTAACTACCTCTCTCTCTCTCTCTCTCTCTCTCTCTCTCTCTCTCTCTCTCATGCTCATCTCAACTTTCCTACAGGGAAGGGAGCCTTGAGTGCTCCCAAGCAGAGAGTGCAGTTGTCAGACAATCTTTACAAAGACAGTACTCTGGCAGCTATAGAGGGGAAGGCCTAAAGCAAGGTAAGACCAGAAGCAGAGATTTGTCAGGGACAGGGATGTTAGAGAAGGGTGTCAGGCACAAGGATGTTAGGGACAGGGATATTAGAGAAAGATGTCAGGGACAGGGATGTCAGGCACAGGGATGTTAGGAACAGGGATGTTAGAGAGGAATGCCAAGGGCATTCAGATAACACTGAAGATGCTGGCCTATTTGTAAGATCTTTCTGGATCCCACTGTCACAATCATTGAATGACCCCAAAGACACTTCTCAGGACAAACACAGGTCCTGGTAACCCCAAGTAGGCTGGGGTGTATGGCAGAACTAGGCTATGACTCCTATCAAGAGCAATGGCATCAGTCTTTTCTCTTCCATTTCATGTTTTCCCAGGATATTGTCTCATCTCAGGAACTTCTGAATGAGCCAGAGCAGTGGTAGTCTCATCATTTTAATAAATTCTGCTTGAGGTACCCAGTTTTAATGGCAATAAAAGTATGAAACTGTTCTACAACTCAAGATATTTTAATCATATTCAGAGAATATACTTAGGTCAATATGGCTAACTGGTTTAACCTTGTTTATAATTTTTCCAGTCTGTTGTTCTGTTTCTCTGCTTGAAATTTTGGAAGGCAGAAATGAAGCTAAGACCCTTCTACTTTGAGCTCTGAGGTCCTGGGTTCTTCCCTATTCACGGATGTGTACTTGCATGAATGGCCCTTATGAGGAGTGCCTTGGTGATGGTCCACCGGAGGTGTATGACCTGTTCTTGAAGTCAGCTTCCTGCAGACCCAATGGCTGTGTTCATTTTTGTTGACTCGAGAAGGCTCCCATATTGGCCTCTAAGGAAATTTGATAGTTTTCAAATTGAGTGAGGATGAATGTTGTGTTTTAGTCATCATTGGAGAAGAAAAGAGGGAGTCTGGGTGTGTGTGGAGAGTTGACTAGGAAAACCTGGCCAAGCAGCTAGGTGCGGTTTCCAGGACTCTGAAGCTAGACTTCATCCCTGGGGGTCTCTTGGTTTTCTTTCTGTAACTATTCACTGAGTTCCAGATTCATGGATTCTTCTGTGAATTTCCCTTTCCTTCCAGAATCTTCTCTGTGGGCTACATGTCCCTCTCCTATGGAAAATTTTACCCTTGTCTTATAAAGGGATCCTATCTTTTGGGAGCCTCTTCCAAGCTCTGCAGCTCCTTCAGCTCAGCAAGTCCCAGCCTGACCTGAAGCTCTTTCCTGCTGAACTTGCTGCTCCTCTGTTCCTGTTTTCAGGAATGACAGCTTTATCCACCCAGTCACCATGCATGGAAGCTGGGAATTATGTTGGGCTCCTCCCTGACCCCCACACCTACCTATTTCAATTACAGGACCTTGTTTGGCCCCTAAAGCATGCCTAGAGTCTACCATGTCCTTCCCAATAGCTCCTTGTTTAACTGCACATCCAATTTTCCTTATTTCCTCCTGGATAATTAAAAATAACTTTGTCCTATCTGTTTCTCATCTACCAATCTCCTTTTATTCCAGTTTGAATTTCTCTCTGTTGCTACAATTACTATTAAAAAGTGTGTGTGTGTGTATGCACACGAGTACAGGTGCTTGCAGAGGCCAGTCATGTTGGATCGATCCCCCTAAAGCTGGAATTACAGCAGGTTATGAACCTCCCCGTATAGATTATGGAAATTGAACTCAGGTCCTTTGCAAGAATAATACAGCAATACCCACTCTTACCTGCAGAGTCATCTCTCCTGTTCCTACAAGTGACTAAAACAAACTCTGAATCCAGACATGAAAGTGCTACATGAGATTGAATGGCTTGTAAAGTTGTAATTCTCCATCTTATGAGTTCAGCCCATGTAATCTGGCTCTGCTTTTGTTCACAGGCTCTAATCCTGCCGACCCCTATGGATACGGGCAACTGTTTAGTCATAGGGCACAACTTGATGTTTCTTGGATGTGTCTTCTGTGATGAGTATGTTGTGCCTTTCACTCATTCTTCCTGTGACTTGACTTGTCCAAACTCACAACACTTTTCTATTTGACTCTGATGACCTGTGAGACCCATTGACTCAGCCCTTCTGGCCCTCCCTTTGGCAGGCCTTGCTACTGGCACTGAGTGGCCATTTCGCCACTGGTACCTCATTTAAGCATCAGATGGCTTCCAATATCATTCAGTGATGGCTAAGGCTATTATCAGGGCTGTTGAGATAGCCAATGGGTCCTCTTCATGAATGGTCTTGTCTTTGATGACTATGTTATATACTCTCCTTGGTTGATCTAAGCTATGTGCACAAGGGGTTGGCACTGTGTGAGTGGAGCCCCTCTTTTCGCTATTATTATGATCCCCTTAGCTGTGTTTCCTACAGGCAAAAGGCAATAATATTGTCAACAGGGAAAGAAATCACATTCTAGAATTGTAATGATTATGGCAGAAATAGTTCTAGACATGACTGGGAGATAGGCTTTTCTGCATATACTTTATACTGTCCTAAATGATAGTTCGATGTATCTAAAAAAAGATCTGTCATTCACATGTGTAGCTATCTTTGTAAGGCTGGTATTCATGATCTTCATCATAACACTCAGAGAACCATTGAGTGACTGATTAGGAATTGGTCTTTATAGATGACAGGTGACCCAGCTCCACAAGAATGATGCACTTGTATTAAAAAGCTGGCAGGGAACTGGATAGGCCCAGGGATCCACACCATTCCCAAATGAGCAGGGTCCAAAATGCCGCTGAATATGAAAATGGCTCATATAACTGTAGAGGCCAAGATGGCTGCAGTCTGCAAGGGGAGGTCCTGGGAGAAGCCTGGACCTAAGGTCTGAGGACCAGGGAGATGGTGGTATAAACCCCGGTCTAAGAACAAGAGGAGACTGACATCCCAGGTGAATCAAGAAGGCAGGTGAATTTTAATTTCCTTCACTTTCCCCCCTCTATTCACATCTTCAAAAGAATTGGCTGATGGCAACTTCCAGAAGAGCACACCTAGAAATCCCACAGAATGCTTCCTGGACATGGTGGGAAGAGATGGCGCCACGATACCAGGAAAGCCCTTTATGTGCACTGATTGGGTAGTGAACTACTCTGGCCTTACTGCTCCTGACCCGCTGATAAATGACTCCACCTTACATGGGCTCATGGGCTTCGTACCATGTTTTAAGTATTGTACTTCAGTCACTGTCTACTTTTTTGGGAGGGTGGGGGTGGGCAGGGTCTTTCACTGGGACTTTCCAAGCATACTAGGTTGAGTGTGCACTGAGCCCCAGATGACTGTTTGTCTGTCTCTGCAGTGCTGGGATTCTAAGTGTGTTACTGCCATTGTCAGCTTTTCCCCTCTTTGAGATCTGAGAATTACAACCCAGGCCCTCATACATGTACAACATACACTTTACTGACCAAGTCGTCTTTCTAGTACCCCAAATGAAGGTTTTATTGTGTCAGATAGAGATCAACAGTGGGGAAACTGGGAGAGTCCTCAACATAGGCCTTGATGGTATAACGTTGACAGTTATTATAGAGAACACCAAGTTGCCCAATTCATCAATAGGAAAGGCCTTTAATCTGGGGAGATCAAAACTGAAGATAGGGTACAGTAGAAAGGCAGAAGGCACACCTCAATGATCTTCATTAATTCAAGTCTCTACCCCACATGAGTTATAGCCTAGGGTCCTGAAGGGACTTGCACAAGTCTTTGCAGAATCTGTCGGTTTATTTGAAACTAGACTGGGAGGGAGATGGACGCCAAAGAACTGGGGCTAGGCATGTCTTATCTTGATGTTCAGACCAGGGGTTCTAGAAATTATGGGCTCAAGGCCAGTCTCTGGCAATAGACTAGAAATAGTTGTTCAAATAATGTAGGGTTATGTGCACTTAGAATGAGGGCAATTAGTTTAGAGGCATGATAGGTCTATTAAGGATGAGTAAGCAAAAAAATTTCCTTGCCCCTCTAAAAAAATAACTCCTTATACTAGTGTGAGGGTATCTGCCAGTATTTAGCATCTCCCTACTCTTTGTGCCAATTTGGGGGAATGCTTTCTTCTCTCACCATTGAATTGAAAATAATACAGTTTTCCAGCCTTTCTTGCAAATAGGACATTGACAGGCATTTCAGGTGTGGCCAACCAAAGACAGCCACTCAGGGCTTGTGGTGAGCTCACATATTGCAAAGGAGTAGAGATCATGGATGAAGAACCAATCCCACCGAGTTTCTAGGGGTGGTAGTGACCCTGATATCCCAGAATCTTGTGTTCATGGCTGTAAAGCTGGAGAAGACAGACTACTTGTCTTCAAAGCTGCTCACAGCCTGGAAAGTATGAACATGTCATAGGAATGTACACGGCAGAGGAGAACATGGTGGCAGAAGGAACTAGGTTGCTAATGAGGTATCTTTCAAGTTAAGAGTTCATGTTGGGTGGGACTGGAACAAATCTGCCTTCTTATAAGCAGAGAAGGAAGGCAGGAGAGAGGGAGAGGAGGGCATATAATGGTGGAACAAGGGTCTAAAAGAAGTTACTTTATTGACTTTGAAGGTGGAAAAACAGCCACAAGCCAAGGAATTTTCAAGGCATCTAGGAGTTGGATAAAGCCAGGAGATGCATTCTCCACGAGGTCCTTTAGGAGGAGCCTAGCGATGCTGACACCCTGGTTTTAGCTGTGTGAAATCCATTCTGAGAGCTGGAGCTATAGCCAAAGTAGAGCAAGTATCTAGCATTTACCGGGGCCTGAATTCAGTTCATGAGATTGGTAAGGATTGAAAAATATGTGCTGAACAAAATGAATTCAACAGTATTGGTTTCATTTTGCTTTGTTTGGGCATCTTTTGTCTTACTGGTCTTTCCCTTGTTTGTTTGTATTTTAGTTTTTTTGTGTTTCTGTGTTTCTTGTTTTTTGAGAAGGAGAGATGGAGAGGGGAGGGGAGGGAAGGAGAGAGAGAGAGAGAGAGAGAGAGAGAGAGAGAGAGAGAGAACATAAAGCTGGGTGTGGAAGGAGAAAGGAGGTGGGAAAGAGGATCTGGGAGAAATTGGAGGAGAAAGAAAAACATTATCAAAATATATTGTATGAAATCTCTTTTAATAAAAAAGAAAAAATATGTGTTGAAGGCTTGATCTACAGAATTATAAGATAATGCATGCATATCTGTGAAACCACTAAGTCTGTAACAGTAACAAAAGGAAATGGATTCAGGTTCCATGTGCTTCGTGGGACAATTCAATCCAGTGGGGTATCTCATCAGTTACCAAACAGAGAAAGCAGGCTCCCTTCCATCACCATGGGGACAATAAAACTTTGATCCACCTTGTTTGTTTGTTTTGGTTTTTCGAGACAGGGTTTCTCTGTGTTGCCCTGGCTGTCCTGGAACTCTCTCTGTAGCCCAAGCTGGCCTTGAACTCATAGAGATCTGCTTGCCTCTGCCTACCAATTAAAGGCGTGTGCCACCACAATCTCATGATTGTGCTTTTGATCCATCTTATGATGCAAGATCTGAAGAAAAAATGTGTGAGAGCTATTAATTCTACCATAAACAAAGATATTAATCATTATAACAGTAAATCATACTTATTGAGTATATGTGCCAGACATTGTGCCTAGCAGTTTCTTTAGTCCTCCAGATAGCAACAAATAGGGGAAACTGAGGCTAGGAGAATTTAAGTGATCCAGCCAAGACCCCTCAGCAGAGATGGTATTAAAGGGCAGAGATGGTGTTCTGACTTAGGCTGTCTGGTCCTAGAACTTAAACTCTTGGACAGGGCATCAGACTTTTTTTTTTTTATTATTGGAAAGTAAAGAACAGGGATCCTGAAAGCAAACATATTTTGAGCATTTGAAGACATTTTGGAAAGAAGCAAAACCCTACATTTAGATTCCAATCCACAACTGTCTTAAAGTTATCTGCTGGCTTGTTGCAAAGAGGTATTTCCATTGCCTGGAATATTGCTACATCCTGGGTGTGTTATAAAACTAAGGTTATGGGGCCCCAGGACAAGGCTCTGGGACAAGAGAGCTCTTCATTTGACAGAAGAGATTGCGTCATGATATTGGGAATGCGCTGTAATTCGAGCAGTCAAGATGAGGCCTCGCTTTGGTGCAGAGACATTGATTTAAGACTCTTTGAAGATGCAACATTCTTCTTTTTAAAATATTCATGTAGACATGTACCTTTAAATGTGTGCACATATGTGCATAAGTATGGAATCCATAGGACAATGTCGAGGGTCATCCTTGGGAATACTGCCACATACCTCCTGTGAGTCAGGCAGGGTCTCTCATCCCCTGAAGCTCACCAATTAGGCCAGACTAGGTAGCCAGCAAAATCCAGGGAACCTTCTGTCTTCACCTCCCTAGTACTGGGATTACAAACACTTCCCCCCCCACATGTGCATTTTTATTTGGATTATAGGGATTGAATTCAGGTCCTCATGTCTGTCAGGCAAGCAGTTTAGCAGCCATCTCCCAGTCCTAGGTGGACAAGTCTAAGAACGAAGGGTTACTGAACACAGTGCCAACTGTTTCCTGGCATTAGGGGTTACCTTTGAGCCACCAACCCCGACTTCCCTGGAATCACTTGGCAGAGGAAGTTCTTGACTGATAGGCTCCATTTCCTTGTGGGAGGGATTTAGTTCTACAGGACAGGAAATGGGATCCATAGCAGCTATATAAGCAACAGCTTTCTTGTAAGGACAAGTTTTTCAGTATTTCAGAGGAGATGATGTTGGAGCAGGGCTAGCATTGTTCAAAGATCCAACTGCAAGGAATATCGATCGGTTAGAGCGGCAGGCAGAAAACCTGAGTGGGAGAAGAAGGTAGAGCCCAGGACAACATCCAGTTGAGGGCTGGGAGGGTGGAGCAGTCCCCAAAGGGAGTTGCTCGAGCCTGAAGGCTGCAGGAACATCAGAGCACAAGAAGGTCCATGGGGAAGCATGTCTGGGGAGGAGTTCTGTGGGAAGTGGGTCATAGTCTTGGATGACTCTGCAGATGGCTTAGTCAGAAGTGGGTCAGGAGCTGGAGGTCAGACATTAAGATAGGTGGAGCCTCGTAGTTCCTACACACCTGTGACTTAGAGACCAGATGGGGACCAATGGAAGCCTGGTCATGGCCCGAGTAGGGTCTCTGAGTAGGATATGGGCTTTTGGGCAGGCTAGGGATAGGAGAGAGGAGGAGAAAGGGGAGAGGATGGAGAAAGAGAGGGAGAAGGGGAGGGCAGAAGGGAAGGAAAGGAAAGAGAGAGGAGAGGGAAGGTTAAACTTAATTATGAATTCTGCCAGGAGATCCAATACTGCTACCATTCAGTTCTAGCTACTTGATTCCATATTCACCAGATGCAAACAGGAAAGGACCATTCTGGGAGATTCTGTCTTTTACCAGGAAGCTTTCAGGAGTCACCATCTCCCAACTTTGCCCTACTAGTCCTTTTTATTCTATCTCATTAATACCATAATCTTCTTTCCCATAGAGGAAGCTGTCTGAGCCTCCGTTTTATTATCTAGAAAATGAGGTAAATAGAAGTGATCGCTAATGTTCAGACAGAGAATGCATATGAAGACCTTCATTCAAAGAACGTGCACAACAGAAGTGCTTATCGAAGGAGGTAATGGTGAGCCGAACAGGGGAGAGCCAGACATTTTTATAGTATCAGAAGGTACCGATAAAGCATGGCCAGACTTTGTGGGGAAGAAGAGAGGGAGAAGAGAGAAGCATAAAAAATTTAGTTCAGAAGAGAGGGTATTAGAGTCAATAGGGGATAGGATGATAGTTTGGGATATGACAATACCAGAGCGTACACGATAGCTCAAGCCCACACGACTTAGGTGTGTATGCTCATGATTTTACTCAGTCTCTGGGTTCTACCCACAAGATGACATAAAGATGCTGGGCTCCAGATAGAGTCATTTCTTATGTGTACATTTTATGTGTATTGAAATCATCTATAGAGTCTGGTGAAACGAATTCCATTCCTAGCTTTTTTTTTTCTTCCATTTTTGAATGGTGGGATTTTGTGTGGTCTTCTTCCTTCCTCCTTGCATAGCATCTATAGATACAAACTAAGCAGGTGGGCCACTCACCCATGATTCCAACAGTAAAATATCATTTTCCTATCTTATTACATTGGTTTAATGCTATGTTTCTAGTGCCCTTGAATCTTCTCAAAATCTTCTCAATACTGATTTCTATTCTTTCTAAACTCCAAATTAATTTGCCTTTAAAGCTCTTCCTGATTTGTTGTCCCCTTCCAACTTGGTTTCTTATGACATTCCCAGGGGACAGATTTCATCTGTTTGGTGACAGAGGAGATACCTATCCAAGCCATTAGTTGAATTATGACCCCAGATAGTTTGAAGAATGTTTCTGATGATGCAGAGGAAGTTGGGATTAGAGAAACTGAAAGGATTTGGCCATGACCAGATACCTCTAGGTAGGCTAGTTTCCAGTGGCCAATACTGCTGACAGCTAATATTAACTAAACATATATTATTTTCATGGCACTGTGTTGTTTAGTAACTCATTGACAAGCAGGAGACTTCTGAAAATGCTTGGACATTTTAATTTTGTCACAACTAGGGTTTTTTTTTTTTTTGCTATTGGCCAATAAGAAGTTGAAGTCAGAATTCCTACTAAGATTCCTATAATGCACAGGATGGCACACAGAATATTTTTTTCTGGACTAAAATAGCAATAGTATTGAGGTTGAGGAACTGTGGGTTAAACTGTGTGTGTTCTCTCATTTACTCACCGAGCCAGTGCTATTAAGTTGGTATCACGACAACTAAACCCATTTTGTAGACAGGAGACATGCACAGTGCAGCTTGGTTATGATTACTAAGCTGGAAGATGAGAGAATGCAACATTTGAGTGCAAGTTTTGCCAACTCTAGAGCCCATGCGCTTGACCACTTTGTTGGAGGCTGAAAGGTCCACCAAGCAAATGGGCAGGGATGAGGAAAATGGCCTAGGAACTGCATCTCAGAGAAATCTGAGGGGCTCGGCGTTCCCATCCCAGTAACTGCTAAATCTTGCTACCATTGCAAAGGAACAGGTAAGCTTAGATCCTCATCACTGGGGTCAGTATCTCCGGGGCGGGCATGTCATCTTATTGACTTGTAGTCTGGTCCTGACTGTTATCTTTAGCTGAGCTGAGCTGAGCAAGCAGGACTCCATTTCAGTGATGTTAGCATCATGGCCACGATCTTGCCTTTTGGAGGAAGGAGCAGGCTACAGTACATGCTTATAGTCAAGCAGGTTTTGTACACCTGGTCAGCAGTTGCATCTCCTTCTTTGATTTTACCTGTAATTGCATTCAGAATGCCAGTACCATAGAGAACTGTCAATCACACGACACAGGCCTGCCCTCAATAATGACTGAATGAATAAATCAAATGGCTGAGTAAATGCATCTTTCATGAGACTAAACCTTGGAATACAGTAAAAGAGCTGGGTGTGGGTCAGAAGGGAAGGTGGGGCTGGGCCAATGGGTGAAGCATTGAAGAGGTAAGATGGAAGGAACCCTAAGGATGGGCCAGCCAAGTGGCAGCTGGAGCTGCATCTCACAACACAAACCTCAGAGGATGCGGAGGGGGCGGGGTCAGACTGTGACCACCTTGGGACCTGGACTGATTACTGGACGACATCATAGGATGTGTTGGCAGCTGACCTTGAAACTCAGTGACCTTCAGTCCCAAGGACAGCAGAACTGGATCTCCTTCCATGGCATCTCCCCTGGGTGGGGGTCAAGGCTGTAGATGGTCTTGGAGATTCAACTTATTGTTCTTGAGGTGGGAAAGTTATTCACAGCCTGGTTTCCTTGTCCAGGCCTCTTCGTAGAATAGATTTATTCAGGAATATTAGCTCCATGAAATCTAGAAAAATCAGTGCAAGTCACAGGACTCTGGAGTGTTTGCTGGTTTTACTCCTTTATGGAGGAAAGGAGAGGAAGGGGTGAGGCAGAAAGGGAACTGAAATCCACCGATGGCTTATTTTGGGCTGAGAGACTTTGATGGTCAAAGTGTGGAGGTGTCAGGATACCCTGCTCCCAGCATGGTGTCAGAAAGACTCTCACCAGTAACTGGACATGTGTCCTGACTTCTTTAAATGCCAGTTTACTCATTTGTAACCTGGGGATATGTGTATATACCTTCTAGGTTTGTGATTGTGATATAGATTTAATGAGACAACATTCGGATGCTTCGCCTAGCAGCTGGCACAAAGGGAGTGCTCCCTAAGTGTCTGCTAGGTTACTCTGGGAGGTGGGACTCATGGTCTCCAGTTAAGTATGAGGAACTTGAGGTGTGGAGGAGTCATTGTGAAGAAGTTTGGCTTTCAGTTCCTCCGGCAAGTCTCTGCTGACTTCCAGGCCAAGTCAGGTGCCTTCTCTGTGTGGCTTTGGCCTTTGTACTTCCCTCTCAGCTTGGAATGCAACATAGTATGAGTGCCCACTCAGAGGTTCAGCCTACATACGCCACACAGTAACCAGGCTCTGGATCCTGAGAATCAAACATGGTATTCCCAGCACCCAGCACCAAGATGCAGTCCCAGTACACCAGCATATGAGACAAAGTTAACTATGTCACTGGTGGGGATGCCATCCGGGATCATCTGATCTATGTGTCTGAATGGGGTTTATTTATTTCTTTTGTAAAGTCTCTCTCTTTCTCTTTCTTGCTCTCTTCCTCATCTGTCCTCCTCTCTGTCTGTCTGTCTTTCTCCTCTCTGTCTTCCTCTTTTTGCTCCCTCCCTCCCTCCTTCCATCCTTTCCTCCCTCCTTCCCCCCCTCCCTCTCTCTCTCCCTCATCTGTCCCCCTCTCTGTTCCCCCTCTTGGTCTGCCTGTTCTCTCCTCTGTCTCTGTATCTATCTTCCTGCTCTCTCTCTCTCTGCACCTATACATGCTTCTGTTTTCTTTATTGAAGAGATGAACACAGCAAACACAGCCTCTCTTCCCTCTCCTTGACTTCCACTTTCTTCTCATTTTTGAGGCATCTGGAGCACTAAGATTCCCAAAGAGAAGATGCATGTGTTGTGCCATCGGTTTAGAAGGGAATAGGCGTCATTTTTATACTTCCTTAGTACAGAAATAAGTAAATGGTAATAGATCCTTGCAAGTTACAGGGAGACAATGACACATCTCAGCATAGGGTTCTTAATCTTTCAACAACTGTTCCTTCCACTTTTCATTCCTAGCTTATCCAGTTCTTCCATCTGTCTTGAAGATTGCTAAATAAGGGACTTCAGCCAACCCCCATATATGAGCTGATCCTCATCTATTGATTCATTGATTTGTTGACTCATTTCTCCATTCAGTGCTTTGAGCTATTCTGCACCAGGTCATGGTCTTGCAAGACTGCACAAAAGGAGACATGTCTCTGCCTTTTGGAGGTAGTAGTTTGGAAAAGATAGTCATATAGCCACATCAGTGAGTTCACAGTTGTAAATTGATATAAATATTTGGAACTAGAAAGTTTTTGGAGAATTTTATCTAGACTGGTTGGATCAGGGCACACATTCTGGCAGAAGTGAAACTGATGTAGGGCACTGAAGAATGAACAGAAGGTGGGTAGTGACTTTCAATGAGAGAATGTCTCAGACAGAGACCAGCAGGTGTAAATACTTGGTAGAAAATTAGGACTCAAAGAAGAGTATGAACATAGATGATGGGGGCCCACCGGATGTTATAGGGGATGAATAGACAGGAAGTGGTAGTCTGTATGGGACCTTGTAGGCTCTTATAAAGCTCTGGTTTCCACCCTAAAAAAGGGTGAAAGAAAGAGTCTGGATAAGCTGTGATACATATATGGTTTACTTTGAAAGTATCATGCTGGTTGCTATGGAGAGAAAGAGGTGTGTTTGAGTAAGAGTGGTACAGACCAGTGATGGGACATGGAGAGCTAAGAAGTTCTACTGATGGTTTGGAACCAATGTGACAGTGGAGATGAGGACAGGACTCAGGGGGAAGCCTCAGAAGGATGTGGAGATTGAGGCAAGAACCATTGTTAATGGAAACTTCTGGAAAGAGGGTAGCTCCCTAAGAAACACCAAGGATGTTGACAGAGGCTGAAGATGAATTGGCACAGGAGGCAGACAATGATCATGGCCTTGGACCACATTACCTACCAAACTTGTGGGATACCCACTGTAGAAATTGGTGTAACATTATCTAATATGTGTGTACTCCTCCTGCTTTTAAGGCTCTACAAATCAATTCTGGACTCATTTGGTGTTTTCTAGTTAAATTAATTTATTTGTTTTCAAGTTCCATTCAGACATAGTTAAACATCACTTTCCCTTTCTTCCACACTAAGTTTTTTGAGTGGAAAATGCGCCTTGTCAGTAAGAGGTGAACATGGTTCTGTTTATCACCACTTTTGAGGAGATTTAATGAGATGCTCACTCGCAATCAGAGCAAATAAACATTTCATAGATTTCTTTAATAATTCTTAATGCTACTCACTTATTTATTGACTTATTTGACCAACTTCTATTGATGATATGTTTTGGGGTGCTGAAGACACCCAGAGATGAAGAGAGATGAAGTCTCAGCTTTCATGAAATTTTTACTTGGACAGTGAAATGAATTTGTAGTTCTTGATGATACTAGGGAAGGCCTCTCTGAGGCATGACATTTGAGGGGGACTTGATAGATATGCCAACCATGCAGAGATACAATGGAGACCCAGGCCTGCTATAGAATCAGTTACATGTTTTCTTGAGGGTGTATTTTGAGGGATAGAGAAAAGACTAGGATCTTGGCTCAGAAAGTGAAAGTAAGAATGGTAGGGGTGATAGGCTGTGGAAGACACATGGGCTGAACCGAGTATGACTTTCTAGATTGTGGAAGATTTTGTTCTATGTATATGGAAGTGAAGGGTCTGCCCTGATGTCGTCCCTAGGAAGATTGCTTTCATTGTTGGGTAGAAAGCAAATAGTTAGAAGTGGAAGAGGAATGGTAGGCGCAGTGAGGAGGATGCTGGTGCTCATGGAAGGAGATCTGAGGGCCATCGTGATGTGGTCATCATTGGCTGTCTTTTTTTCTCTATGGGTTTCAGTGGATGACAAATACCCTATGCCCACAGTGACTCTAATTTTGCTATTTTCATCCTAGCTGCCACTTTCACTATTTTACAATTCTAAGATGATGACTAGGTAATCTCTTTCCTTTAGATGATCTATACATTTGATTTCTCTTATCTTTTACTTTTTTTTGCCAATTAAGTCATCTGTTGATGATTGATTTGTGTTATCCTCTGAGAAACCCAAGAGGATAGATAGATAGATAGATAGATAGATAGATAGATAGATAGACAAATGGAATATCCTCTGCACATGTGGCTGAGTCTGATTGTTTCTTAACAGACAGCTAAGTTTTAGGACACACTTCTGAAAGTTTCACTGATTTCTCAAAACCATGGGAAGGTATCACGCTTTTTAAAAGAGACACAGAGTACTTCTAACTTTACGTAAAGCAGATTTAGAGCACTGAATAACGATGTAGCAGAGGATACTGAGAGGTGACCATGGAAGGGTCGTGATAGAAAGGATGTGACCATAGTAGAGGCCTAAGTAAGGCTAGAGTGCAAGGAAGGTCACGGTCAAAGCTGTGCTTCCTAGCTACAGGTAGGAGGTAGGTTAGGAGACTGCCATAATGATTCCAGGAAGCAATGATTGGTCCCCAGATTTAGGCCCAGAAGTGGGGTTATAGGGAAGGAGAACAACATAATGGTTGTTTAGACTAGAGGTTGAAGGTTCTGTTGAGTGGTTGGAAGGATACATCAAGAGGCCAAGGGAGGCTGAGAATATTCCTGGATTTTTGAGTTTAAGTGATTGGAGATCAGCAATGTAGATTATTGCAGTCACTAAATACTTTACTTGCATGTTTTATAAAGTAAAATGAGAAGAAATTGTAAATAGCACAATTTTGCACATTTTCTGACCTCTTTCTGTATCCTTAGTTCCTTAAAACATACCTGAAGTTCCTGGCATCAAGGGTCTAGGGCTCCACACTCCATGAATATGGACTGGCATGTGGCTAACTTCATGGCCAACAGACTGTGGTGGAGACGATGCTAGATCAGTGCCAAGTCTCGGCCTCTCCATCATGGTGGGCGGAGACTCTTCTGGAACTCTGTCAGGTTCAGAAGATATCCTGCTGGCTTCAGAGGTGACACCGAGCTGAAACACACCTTATAAGCTGAGGCTATCCTTAGACAGCTGAGTCCCAGCTGACTGAATGGCTGGCCAGCTACCATTCCCAAGGAGCACAGCCGAGGACCGTCAGCTGAGTCTGGCCCACAGCATTCTGAGCTGCACAAATGGCATCGTTCTAATCCACTAAACTCTTGGGCAGCCTGTTGGAAAGCGAGAGCGGCGTGACACGGGGGCTTCTGAAATAGATGCAAAGCCGACGTTGACTCAGAAGTGTGTGCTGTCCTTGTCCTATTACAAAAGCACTCGGCTGGACACTGGGGTGCTGACAGAGAGCTGAACTAAGGTAACAAATGCCTTGAGGGGTAAGGGATGGCTCGGTATTAAAAATGCCTGTGGTTCGTGCAGAAGACATGAGTTTGGCTCCCAGAACTACACAACGACTTGTAATTCCAGCTTCAGGGGATCTAATTCTTTCTTCTTAATTTTGGATGTACACACACACACACACACCACATAACACACACACAAAATCTTTAATAAAAAGTACCATGATTAATAGTCTTCTGAAATTCTCAGACTCCTTTTTTTTATGAAATTGTCAGTATGTATTTTCTGGAATATGCATCTCACCTCTTTGATGACCTTAGTCCCTTGGTTTTATTCCTGTCATAATGGACTTATGCTGGGGTTGGAAACAAGGTGATTAGCCCTGTTGTTTGACCCCAAACTCTCTTAAAAGTCCCACACTCTGGGAAAACTGGTCACCCTGCAACTTCTGTACTTTGCCGTTTGTACCCACACTCACAGGCTGGCATCAGAAAGCGAGGGAGGCTTTAGAAGACCTGACTTCTAAACTTGAAGCAGTAAACCCAAGGTGCAGCAGATTTGCTGTCCCAGCCTGGGTCCCCAGCTAGAAGGCACAAAAGGGAGACCCTGAACTCAGGTCAGCGAGGTGCTCACACTGAGGCTGTTCCTCTATACCTGAAGCTGCTGGGTTGGCAGAGGTGCACACACCGCTGTGCTGTGAGGGGAGGGTTGCCTCGAAGTGCCCTCCTGAGCAAGGCAGAGCACACCTCTCTATCCCGACAACTGACAAAATGAGTTTACACACCAGGACAGAAGAGTGGCAGGGCTCACTTACCACTTTCTCTGCATAGAGTGGACCTTGGATTTGCTAGTATCCGCAGGGGCAGCACTCAGCTCCAGAGGCCAGCCTCAAAGTATCCAGACAGAGATGAGCCATGGGAGGGGAAAGGGACAGGAGCAGAGGACTGACTTAATCTCCTTCAGGAACCTTCTTGATCCTTTGCTGAGAACTCTTTGTTTTTTTTTTTAAATCCATTTTTCATACATTCAGAATTCCAAGCTGCTGAAAATTCCCTCCTGTGATGAGAAGCATTCACGACAAAACATGTGGACTGATTTGTCTTTCCCTGAAATCAAAGGCGGCATTCTGAAGAGACTGCGCTCGCCACACAAAGGTGGCAGATGTTTGCCGAGATTATAGCTACACCAGCATTCTGCGCATTCAATCTTGGGAGCATTTCAGTGTTTGAAAAGAGAAACCGTTTTGTGTCATTTCTGGATGCCTGGGAAGCTTCTGGTTCCATCAGTGTAGATCCACGGCTCAGGAAGGGTGTGGACGAGGGTGGGGGTGCTCACTCGGCCCCCGCACTTGGGATATTCCATAGGGCAATTTCTGAGTAGGACTCGGGTGTTCTCCCAGCAGGGTTCCTGCATACTGAACTCATGCATTATCACCAGGCTAACGATACCCAGTGAGTTTCTGAGCAACACTGGGTGGTCCAACTCATAGAGTCTTCTTTAGCACCCAGGAGTATCGTGGTGCTAGGTACAGTGGTGTTAGGCCATCTAGGTAGGGATGCAGGCTCTTCACAGGCTGTGACTCTCTTTATCCTGTGAAACTGGTGGTCTACATCCCACCTGTTAAGAAAGCTAATTGCAAGCTGAGTTGACTTTTAAGTTTCCAGACATTTTGCTTCTCACACCCTCTCCTCTTGATCCACCATGCTGGAGACCAGCAATCTCTCAGATTCTCCACCCCCTCACCCCTGGGATGTGGTCAGTTATACAACCCTACACATTGGTTTCCAAATATTCCACTCAAGTCATGCTCCTTGAAAGTTCAATTCCAAGTGCACTCCTTTTGTCTATCTGCATGTAGATTCTATCCATTTTTTTTTTGCATCTCTCTCCTTCTCTCTCTCTGTGTGCGTGCGCATGTGCCTTCATACCATGATGTGCCTGTGGAAGTCAGATGTTGGTCCTTATTTTCTATATTGCTTCAGAGTCTCTCTCTCTCTCTCTCTCTCTCTCTCTCTCTCTCTCTCTCTCTCTCTCTTTGTTTCCTGTTGTGTCACTGCCTGTGACCTTCCAGAACTTCTGACTCTACCTCATCTTGATGCAGGAACACTGGGATTACAGATAGGTGCTACTGCGTTAGGCTTTATATGAGAGCTGGGGATTTGAACTCAGATCCTTGTACTTGTGCTGCACTGAGCTGTCTCCCCAGTCCCTCTGTCCTTTCTCTTCACCTCCATCCACCTAAAGCATCCTCACACCTTGTCACGCCTGCTACACTGTCTCACCATGATCTGTTTGTAGCTCTGAACCTAAACTACACTGGGAACTATTGGTGACTAACTTTAGCTTTACTTTCTCAACAGCACATGGGGCTAACAGTTATTTTTTTGGGTCCTCTGCTGGCTTTTTGACTAAACGAAGAGGTGTTGTAAATTATGGATTCCCTGAATCCAGTCCTCCTATGCCTTTAGACACCTCAGCCTGTGTCTGTTAGCTCATAACTTAAAAAAAATTCTTTTCAAAATAGGGTCAACTCCTCCCCATCCTTTCTCATCAGACTATTTTTGGATCACCAGCCCTCAAATAATGACATGGAGACTTATTACTACTTTTGAAAGCTTGACCTTGAGCTTAGACTTGTTCTCAACTACCTCTTACAACTTAAATTAATCTGTTTCTATTAACCTATGTTCTGCCATATGACTCTCACCGCTCTCCCATTCTGTATGTCCAACTCGCTCCAGGTCTCTCGCAGGCCTCTCCCCAAGTTTCTCTCTTTCCCTGGAAGTTCCGCCTAACCTCTTCCTGCCTAATTAGTGATCTTTCACCTCTTTTTTAAACCAATCGGAAGGCACCTTGGCAAAGACACATCTTCGTAATGTACGAAAAGATTATCCCACAACAAGTGCCTATGTTAACTTCTTCAGGAAGCCTCCCCTGATACACCATGGTGGCTCTTCTCTTCCTCTGTGCTTCCGTAGCATCTTGGATTCCTAAGGAAAGACTCAGCACCTCAGCGGCTTTGTGTATCTTCCTTGTCGTTCATCTCTTCCAGGGATGTGGGGTGGATTTAACACCATGCTTCTGTTTTACCTGTTGCTGCTGCTGCAAAGCAGCTAAGCTGTATCCTGAGGGTGAGAGTGTGGACTGCAGGTGTAGAGAGGGTTGGAATGCGCATGCCTCCACATACTGGTTGAATGATTTGGGACGAATCAACTTTTTAAAGCTTTGCTTCTGTTGCTTGTCACTGGGGATTGTCAAAACCAGCCCTTGTGGCCTCTCTATTGCACGTCAGATCTAGAATTTCTTTTATGTTTTGATTGTGATTAAAAACTCATGACATGGTACACCTACCACCCTATGCATGTTCACGCTGTTGTATAAGAGATGTCCTAAGAGTTTTCATTTTTGCAACACTGAAGCTATAACCATCAAAGAACTTCCTACTGTCTCCTCCTCCAGTGCCTGGTAACAACTTTTCTATTCTCAGTATATGTATTAGTTTACTGTAGATGATCTCATGTAAGTAAACACATGGGGCTTATTCCATTGTGACTGGCTCATGTCACTTAGCATGATGTCTTCAAGGTTCATCCATAGTGTGGCCTGTATCAGAATCTGCTTCCTTTTTTAAGGCTGAGCAATATTCCATTTTATATATAGACCATCTATTTGTCAGTTGATGGATACTTGGGTTGCATGCTTTTTGGAACATGAGATGTTGCTTTAAACATCAATGTGCAAATATTTCCTTGAGCTCCTGCTTTTAGTTTTGGATATATATATATATATATATTATAGTAAATATATTATAAATGATATAATATATATAATCTTGCCAACGGTAGCTAATTGTATTTTAATACGTAAAGAATAAACATACTGTTTTTCTTAACGGTTATACCTAATTTTACATCCCCACCAACTGCAAACGGTTTTCCAAAGCTTCATGTGCTCATCAGCACTTGCTAATTTGTTTTTTTGCACCTTTGGGTGGGCTGTAGTCACCCAGCTGGGAGTGGAATTCATTGTAATTTTGATTTGCATTCTCCTAATGATGTTCAACATCCCTTCATCTCATCAGCCATTTGCTTAGAATTGTTGACGTGTCTACAGTGTCTACAGGTTTTCTATACTAAATGTTTGTTCAGTTGTAGAAATTCTTCATACATTTTGGGTATTTGTATCTTATCAAACATGTGATTTTTTTATTAGATTTTTAAAAAATACTAATCCAAGTTCCCACTCCCTTGCCTCCTCCCATTCCCTCCACAACCCTTCCACCCCACCCCCATCCAGTCCCCAGAAAGGATAAGGCACATTGCTTTGTGGAAGGTCCAAGGCCCTCCCTAATACATCTAGGCTGAGCAAGGTATACATCAAAAGAGAATAGGATCCCCCAACGCCAGTATATGCAGTAGGGATAAATCCTGGTGCTGATGCCTGTGGCCCCTCAGTCTGAGCTCCCAAACATGTGATTTTTAACTATTTTGTACCATTCTGTAGTTTGTCTGTTATTTTTTTTAATAATCTTTTTGTCCACTATATATGGTGTTGTATTAACGTAAACTTAAAAAAAGTTATTTTAGTTTAAAAAAGTTACTTTAATTTTTGAGTCACAAATAATTGTAAATATTTATGTACAATTATGTACATTTATGGTTCTAGTGTGTTGCTTCAACTGATATATCCATGAAATGATCAATGTGATCACAACTGTTACCTTAAATTCTGTGCCCTTTGAGTCAATTTTAAATTTTGATTATGGGATCCCATTTAATTCTTTTTCCTTATTTTTCACATGCTTTTTGTGTCATATCTAAGAAATCGTTGCCAAGCCCAATGTTAGGAAGCTTCTGCCACCTGTTTTCTTTTAAAAGTCTCAGCTCTTATGTGCGCATGTCTTCAGCCCATTTTTACATACGTTGTATGGCACGAGCCCAACTTTACTTTTCCCCAAGTGTGTATTCAGTTTTCTCAGTGCCAGAGTGGAAGGGCTTGCCCTTTCTAGTGTGCCTTTGCCATTTTTGTCAAAGATAATTTGATCACATGCAGAAGAGTTGACTCCGTTGGTGTTTAGACATCTACCTTTATGCTGATATCAGAAATCTGGAAATGTTAGGTACCAAACTTTGCTTTTATTTATTTATTTATTTTTTTGAGACAGGGTTTCTTTGAAGCTTTGGGACCTGTCCTGGAACTCGCTCTGTAAACCAGCCTGGCCTCGAATTCACAGAGATCCATTTGTCTCTGCTTTCTGAGTGCTGAGATTAAAGGCGTGTGCCACCACTGCCTGGCTCAAACTTTGCTTTTTAATGATGTTTTTCACTACTTGAGTTCCATACGAATTATAGAATGATGATGATGATGATGATGATGATGATGATGATGATGATGATTGTGTATGCTATGAGGGAGGAAACCACACATGCCCCAGGTAGTATGTGGAAGCCAGTGGGCAACTTTTAGGAGTTGGTTCCACTGTGGGCTCCCGCGATAGAATTTAGGTTGTTGGGTTTTCAAGGCAAACACCTACACCTGCTGAGCCATCTCACTGGCCCATGATGGCTTTTTCTGTGTGTGCAAAATTGCCATTGGGAGTTTTGGTTGGGGCTAATTGGATCTGCAGGTGACTTTGGGAGCTACTGCTATTTAATCATATTAGGTCTTCTGTTCCTTTCTGTCTCCCTTAGGGTGTTTCTTCAGTGTTTTGTGGTCTTTGGTATTACAATGCTTCTTTATTCTTTGGCTTCTACCTAAACACTTTGTTCTGTTTAAGTGGAATCATTTTCATACCTACTTTTTAGATCATTCATTATTAGTGTATGAAAATGTGGCCACCCTTTGCTTGTTGATTTTGTATGCTGCAACTTTGCTGAATTTGTTTATTAGGCAATTCAAATGTTTTACTGCTGCTATCTCATTCAATCTTCCTGGCCGCCCAGTAAAGGAGGTACCATTCCCATTCTCAAAGATGAAGAAAGTGAATCTCAGAGGGCTTGGGTAACATATCCAAGGCCACTTGATGGGAAAGACTCCCCGCCTGGACAGAGTGTCAGCAGGCTTACCCCACATCCCTTCTGGCTATGGCACCTACTCATCATTTTCTGATAAGAAGATCTGTAAGCGATAAGAAGTGTCTTATTAGGTAAGCTTGAAAGATGCATAGCAGAGGGGAGGCGATTTCTCAAGAAGTTCTGTTTTTAAATATGTATTTGAAGAAAATGTTAATGGAGTATACAAAAATAAAAGACATACAGCATTCCCAGTAAAAGGAAAATATTGAGGGGACTTACATTTATATTTTAGCAGCATTCTAATTTTCAGGGTTCTTATTTACTGGTTTGTCTGTAGTACTGAGGTTTGAACCTGGGGAGTCATTCACGCTAGACCAGTGCTCTACCCCTGAGCTACCTCCACAGCTCTTATTTCATTCATTCATTTGATTTTGAGACAGGTTCCTGCTAAGCCACCAAGTCTGGTTTAGTCTGTTTTTATATTGTCACAGTCAAGGAGGGCAACAAGAGAACCCCTTTAAAGAGATAATCTTGGCATGGAATTAAAAGAGTTGCCTACAGACATTTTCTTTGCCATCCTAAATAGAAGAGCTTTCTGTAGGGTTCTGAGGGTTGGGATCTAAGCATTCTGAAGACTTCTTGGCAAGAGTAAGAAGCAGGTACCCTTGAAGATCCCAGGAATCAAAAAGAGATAAACTTGGGAAGAGGAAGGACTGATTTTAAGAATCTGAGAATAGGGGGCCCTGCAGCAGAGGGTGCACAGGTTTTTTCCCAAGGAAACTTGGACCTGAGGCTCAGAAATCAACTGGGGACTGTATAATCTGCCAATACAACACCCGTGAGCCGTATACCCATTGCTTTCCATAGCAAGACCTAGAAACAAATCTCGCTGTCTTCACATGCTCCCTAATGGGATACTTCAGTTCGTTCAGATAACAGGATGAACAGTCACAACATGGGTAGCGAAGCTCTGGTGTGAGGGTCTTGCTGAGGTCTCACGAACACAAGCATTGCCCTAGGCCACAGTAAGAGGAGACAGACTAGCAGAGGCCACCGGGCCTGAGCTGTGTGTCCCTTCCCTGGGTTTTGCGGTGCTGCCTCCAGCTTGCCTCTCTTTTGGCAGACCCAGGGTGAAGCTGAGCCTCTCTCGATGGTGTCTGCAATGCTGTACTAGAGAGCAGGGGCCTGCTCTTCATGGGTCAGCCCCGGACCCAGACTCTTGCACTTGGTGCTTTCTTTAAGGAAGTCTCTCAGATCCCTGGCTAGAAACCAAGAGGGCAGGATTCTTCCTCTTTCGAGATAACCGTGTCTATTAGTCCAAAGACCCAGGCAACGGGAAAGGGCCTTGACATGCCACACTCATGTTCTGTTCTTGCTTTTTTTTTAAAGAAAAGACTGCTTTCCCATGGTTGGGGGAGAAGTCAGACTTTCCTGTTCCTCTTGGGCCAGGCATGAAGCAATTTTCGGCTCTGATGTTGACACTGGGTCAAAGCCTCAGACTGTCTCCCTGGGCAAGACTCTTTGGACTTCTCAGCTCTGAACTTTCTAACGCGAGTATGACCAATGGACAGAAGCAGCAAGAAGCATGCGTGGCCTTAGTGGAGGGGGAGCAACTGGGGTGTTAGAGGCAAGGGCTGAGACACTGGATTCATCTGCATGAGTTCCACCATCAGCTCCACTGCTTCAAGGGTGGGAAGCATTGGATAAGTTACTTCACCCTTGAGTCTCGGTTCCCACCAGGAAAGTGGGGGCTAAAGGGCAGGAAAGGTTAAGCAAACCTGTGTGGAGAGTCAAGTGTAAGGCACGGAGCACGGCAAGAACTCCACGGGCCGGACTCCTTGAGGTTATTAAAGGTTGCGGCTCAATCTTTGTTTTTCAACAGTAGGGAGTGCTAGGCATGCGCTCTGCCGTTGAGCTATAGTCTCGCTCTCTTTTCCTTTTTTATTCCGAGACAAGGTTTCACTAAGCTACTCGGGCTAGCCTTGGCTCACTGTGTAGTTCAGGCAGGCTTGCGATATTCCTTGCGCAGCCTCCTGAATAGCTGGGATTAAGACCCACACCATTGCAACAGTCATGTGAATGCTCCATGTGCCTGAGGCGGGACTGTGTGGCTGGAGAGCAGGGCTGCAGGTTCAAGTCTTAGCTCCACCCATGACCAGCAAGCAGAATGAGTTAGGAAGAACTAGCATTCTTCTCAGATCTTGACTTCTTATCTTGTGTTTTCCTTGTCCAGTTCTTATTGAAGGCTAGGGTGGGGAGAAATATTGGTTACTTTATTTTTTTCTGTATTGCAACAGACTATATAATAGAAACATATTGTGTGGGCAAAGATTTATTGGGGGCTTGTGTTGTCAGTCGGTCCATCATGGTAGGGAAGTGTGTTGTTTATTGATCTTGCTGCAACAGAAATACCTGGCAAACAGCTTGAGGTTAGTTCCAGAGTGTAGTCCGTCAATGGAGACAGGACCTAGAGGTTCCTGGTCCAATAACATCTGGAGCCATGAAGCAGACAGGGATGAAGACTTATTCATTCCGGGACCCCAATCCTGTAGAACACTCTTCCCACTTTTCTTAACCTAATCTAGATAATCTCTCAGACACATCCAGAGTGTTCTAGGATGCTTCCAAATCCCATCACATGGCTAGTGAAGATTCACTATCGCAGAAGGCGTGGCACAGTCATAGTGACGGGAGGGTGTGGCAGTGATTCACAGTCTGGCAGATGTAGGCAGGGTGCTAGCACCAGGGGCCAGGCTGGAACCTTCAAAGGCCCCTCCTTGTACACTACTTCCGCCAGCTCAGCCACATCACAGAAAGACTCCACGTCCTCCCCAGACAGTGCCATTAGCTCTGGAAGCAAGCTTTCAAGCCACCAGCCTTCAGGGCCATTTCAGATTCCAGTCCTAACAGGAGGTTAGTGCAATAATGCATGCATATGTGTGTCAGCAGCATGGGGGACCTGCAATAACCAGTCGCATTATTACAATGGAACGGAGTTAAGCTACTCAGTGGAAGGTCTGAACCCTTGCGGTCTGGTCACTCAGAAATATGTGAGGGTGCCCAGTCCTCTTGGCCTTCTGTGTGTTTAGAGAATCAAAAGGAAAATTAAGGTCAGTCTGGCCTTTGTAGCTGGGTCCCTCATTTTTTCACTGGCACAGTGCCAAGCTTCTTTTAGGCCTCCAATACATGCTTGTCAAATTCGAGGGAGCTTTGTTAAAGTCAGTGCGGATTTGTATGAGCAGGCCTGGCTTCGTGGGCAGGACCCCATGCTTGGAAAAGCCCCAGGGCATTCTGAAACTTTTAATAGCATCATTTCCATTATGCGCCATGCCCTACAAATTATGTAAAGAGGGTCTTGTGTACAGGCAAATAAACGATGGTTGAAAAGTTAAGAGGGTCATAATTTCCCTCTCAAAATTCTCCATTGTTTCCCCATCACACTCAGAGGAAAGCCCAGGCCCCTTCATGTGACTCTCTGGTGCCACCTGATCCACCCCAGCCTGCTCTGCTGATCTTGGGGACTGTGCTCCCCTATCGTCTAGATCTTCAGCCATCCAGGTCTGTACCTTCAACAAGAGACCTTCTGCTCACCTCCCAAGTCATGGCCCGCTCTGCCCGCACTCCTAAGTAAGCTCCTCCTGACCACTGCCCAGCCACCCTGTCTTCTTAGCCCACTTTACTCTCTACAGTGTTTTCAGATAGGAGCTTGGTAGCTTACTTTTCAGTTTGTTTCTTTCCCATCACCAATAGGCCAGAATGGATGAAACCAAGTCTTCTTCCTTGCCTTGTTCCCAGAGCATCACACATACCTAGGCATACAGTAGGTGCTCAATAAATATTTGTTGACGGAAGAATGGATGGATTTGTCAGCACTGGGAATCTGATCTCTCAGAACTCTCTCCAGTGGCTCTTGCGCAGTTAGTCCCACATGTTCGGGGGAGATGAGGAAGCTCATACAGCCCAGAGCCCTGCAGGTGAGCAAGATGTCCACCATTCTCGTCATTTCTTAGCAACAGAGACTATAAGGGCCCAGTGTCGGATCCTTGCTTTGGACCTGCAGCTGGAAATATAGAGGAAGCTAGAAGATGGTGTGACTCAAGAGATAAGCAAAAGAAGAGAAGAAGCCATGATAAGCAATGGGTTGATCAGAGGCCACGTATCTCAATGCTCCACTTTATAGTAAAGTATATGAGTGTGAGAGAGAAAGAGACCCATTCTGTATCAAAAATCAAAACCAAGTTGAACCACTGAAGTAAAAAGAAAAAAAATGATTTAGCAAGGATGAGAGTTAAATATAAATAGGGTATTAAGTGTATTTATATATTTTGATATTTATTAAGTATTTGGAACATTTGGGGCATGAAGACATTACTATATAAACATTCACACATTAAGAAAGAATATCTCAAGCTCTCTTGCCATTTCAGGAAATGTACAAGTCCTTAATCCTTTCATCGACTCATCCCAGCCTCTTGGTGAGGGAGTGATGATGTATTCCCATTTTACAGATGAGAAAATTAAGGCCCAAGCTGGAGACTGACACTGTTGGAATGTGGCTCCAGTCTGGCTGACTTGGGCTGGGTTCTTTGGCTACTGTCCTGGGTGACAGTTAGGAGCAGTGATGGCCTGGCATCTCTGGGCTCTTGCTGAGTGCCAGGTCCTGGCCTGGTCTGAGTGGAAAAGATGGGTTGATTCATATTTATTCTTCTGGGAAGGTTTATTACTCACGGCTCCTTCATGCTGCAAGCATCCTCTCCACCCCCAACCATGCCCCCCAGGCTCTGTGCTGGGTGCTGCAAGCAGGCAGGTGAAGTGAGATGTTTCCCGGGTGTTAGTGTAACAGGGTTCCCTGGCTGGAAGGGTTGTTGGAGTATGAAATACACACCCAAGAGTGGATGAACTTCTGTTCTCCAGGGTGCTGGCCATCCCTACCTACATGGGCACAGCTTTCCTGGGGGTCATTCGTGACTGAGATCCTGGACATACAAGAAAGACTTAATAGTCCTATCATCCAGGTGGCCTGCTTGGCCCTTTCATCAAGCCCTCCATAAAGACAGCTGTGACAGAGAGTTATGTAGCCTTTGGCTGTGTCTGAAAGTCCCTCCACCAGTGGGTCACCTGAGCTGCGAGGAGACTCTCAGGTGCTGTCTCTGGTTCCCTATGAATCTTCCACAACTGTTTCAGATCCAGCTTGGCTGCCTGGCTTAACTGACCTGAAACCTCCCAGCCTGTCTCGTTCCTGGCAACTCCTCCCCACACCCTGTGGGTAGCACCCAAACAAGCCTCTTGGGATTTAAGGTGGGTCGATCAAGGTAAGTGTTTCCTCTTCAGTTCTTAGCAGATGCCCAACCCCAATGACACCCATTGACCTCACTCACCTATTCACATCTACTTTCCTTTCATGGGTAGGTACATTCATCTAACAAATATTCAGTGAATTCCTACCGTGGGATAGGCGCTGCATTGGGCTCTAAGGATATAGCTATAAATAAATCAGTCATAGCTTCCCCCACCACTGTGCCCACACTAGAGAGGCCGGCATAAAGAAAGCAATGAGGAAAAATAATTACACATTTAAAAAGGTGAACAGAGGGAAAGAGCCCAGTGATAGGAAATCGGGGCTGACTCATGTTGGCTCATTATTTGAGGGGTTTTGTGAGGCTGTTATCCAGTATAGATATTAGGAAAAAAAACTAAGTAGTATAGATTTATCATTAAATGTATTCTATTAAAATCAAAATTAAAATGAAACGTGTCATTGTTATTTTTGCAACTACCTTTGCATTTGAGGTTCTGTATCGTGGATAGTGGGTGGCCATGCTTCTTTCTCGAATACAACACTCCATGGCTTCATATCGTGAGCTTGGCATTGACCACGATGGGGACATTATTCTGTGAGAACTGACAAACACAAGAGATTGGGGCTTTTCTTTTCCTCCAAGAACCAGCTATTCACATTTCCTGTGCTATGGGAGAGGACCCAGAGGATTTGCCTTCAGGTAGGTGAGTCATGGAGAGCCTCTGAGTTGTGTTGGGGGATATGTTTGCCAAGGCTATGATGAGGAGGAGTCATGTATCCATGGCTACGGAGTTTCCGGTAGAGAAGATGAACAAGAGCCAAACGTCTGTCCCAATGGAAAAGGACACAATATGGGTGTTTGTGGGTACCTGGGGCTACCGCATCGTGGGTGAAGGGATGCACTTCTGCTGGGAAAGCAGATAGACAGATAGATGGCAGCTCATACAGTGACATTTGGGGTGTATGAAGGAATGTGCACATGACCGATAGAGCTGAAAGCTACAGAGGATGCCATGGGTCCCTCTAGGACTTGCCATTAGTTCCCGCTGCAGCAAGTAGCGGTGCCCATCTGTAGAAGGACCACACTACCCGACTCCCACAGATGTGCATTTCACCTCGGCTCTCGGCATGGAATCCCTGAAGGTAGTTGTGCCCATAACTTTCTCTAGAGCCACACGGGAGATGGGAAGCCAGGAATTCATTCCCAGGGAAACCTTCAGCCATGAGACTATGAACTGGTGGAAAGTTTCAGCCTTCTGTTCTTCAGCCTCTGTACCCTTCCTAGAAGGAAGTCCTGGTGTGCTCAAACCAACTTTGCTTATAGTCATGACCCTGGTAACGCCTTCGTATGTCAGTTATTCTGTCTTCCTGTTGTCTCCCGCTCCTTCACTCATGCTTCCTGGGGTCACCTCCCAAAGCAGCTGCGTCCACCCAAGTCTTGTCTCAGGATCTTGAAGGAACTCATAGTAAGATGGTAAAGCAAACACAGAGGGAAACTGGAGACAAAGGAAGGGCTCAATGGGGTTGTCCCTCTGTGTCTGTCTGTCTGTCTGTCTCTCTCTCTCTCTCTCTCTCTCTCTCTCTCTCACACACACACACACACACACACACACACACACACACACATATATATATATATATATATAGAGAGAGAGAGAGAGAGAGAGAGAGAAAGTAGATGATGATAATGATGGTGATGATAATGATGATGCCTTTGGATCTACCTTCAGGGATTCCATGCCCTGCGTGCTGGAATCTGTATTGACTGCGGAGAGGCTAGTTTCTTCTTTGAGGCCTGTGTGCCAGCCAGGAAGTAAATCATGCCCAGAATCTCTGTGGGGACCTCTTTAGAGGCCTTACTCTGTCTGTTGAGATGTTTGGTTGCCACCCCGCCTTGGTGACCTGGCCCAGACTCTGGATGCTCATTTTCCTAGGCTGGCCTCTCCCGTGGCCTATCCCCTGTCTTATCATCTTGTTTTGCAGAAGTCAGACACCTAAGTCTGGTGGTCTGGTGAATTCTCCTGAGCTCTGAGTGTCCTACACAGTGATATAGCTGTTTCCCATCATTGGTCACGTGTCTATACAGATTTTCACACTGAAGGCCCCTGTCATGGGAACTGCCTCCAACTGTCCCATCCTGGTCAAATAGGATACTTAGCATGGCCTCTCCCTCGGTGTTTCCAGTTAAGCATGAGTTATCAACACAGCCCAGGGTCTGGCAGGCTCAGCTCCCGCAGTGAGAACGACGAGGCTGAGTGTCTCACAGGACAGCCAGCCAAGGGCACCTTGTGCGTTCGTGGTGGCAGTTCCAGACATCTTGGCTTAATTCTCACCTGCTTGCTTCCCGCTTTGCACCCCTTTCTTGATTCCCTTCTGCTTTGCATACCCCAGTGCAGCTGCCTTTGGGGGAATTGTTGGTGGGACAGCGGGGCCCTTTTCCTCTCAAGACAGTCCCTTATTCCTTGCACAGGAACCTGCCTGCTCTCCCTCCCTCCGTCTCCCCTGGGGGCCTGGCTCCCTTCCTCACCATCAGCCCCTCCTGCTCTTCCCTTCTGAAGCTCCCCAGAACATTCTGACTCATCCTCTGACTCAGGTGGAGTCTATTTCTGTTCCCACGTACTGCTCCCAGGTGGGCTGCGGACCACAGCTGTCACCTTTGTTCGTGCATGAGAGCGAGGTGTATACGTGCCTGTGTGCATATGTGTGCAAGAGGATGAATGTATGCTTGTGTATGCCTGGGCATGCATGCATATACACATGCAAATACATTTGTGTGTCTAAGCCTTCTTCCCCCTGGCAGCTGGGAAGGAGAATTCTCCTGCCTCTTTCCCATTCTGTATGTCACTCCCTCCCCCAGTCCTTCAGGAGCAGACATGCATCCTCCAAGGTCCTCGGTGATTTAGACTCTGGGACAATGCCACCCTGATCTCCCCAAGAAAAATTGTTTTATCCAAGGAAAAGTTTTGAAAAAAAAATGTCCAACCGTGATGGCCCTAGTCTGCAAACCCCTACTCTGGAATCTCCCCACTGTAGACCTGGAAGCAACCAAGGGGCTAAAGGCAAAGTCTTCATTTCATACTTTGGGTTGAAGAGATCCAAATTTGTTAATAACCAGACTCAAAATCATCCAGGAAGGTAGCATCTATGTTGGATTTGGATGCTTGTTTTCTGTCCCCAGACAAAATGCTATCGGTTTTCTCTCTTCTCTCTCCTCTCTCTCCTTGTCCTCTCTCCAGCAAGATCTTCAGAGCCTGTGTTGTCCAGCTTGGTGGCGACCAGCTAGGTGAGGCTACTGAGTCCTTGAACTGTGGCTATTGAGATGCCTTCTGAGTATGAAACACACTGGATTTTAAAGACTTTGTACAATGCATTGTAAAGCAAATTATTAGTGACTACTTGAAATTTGTTATATGCGCTGGACAGTATTTTGTTGTTGTTGTTTGTTTTTGTATTTTGTAAATACTACACAAAGCAGAGTTATCTAGGAAGAGGAAAACCTCAACTGAGGAGCTGCATCCATCAGATTGGCTTGTGTGTATGTCTCGGGAGACATTTTTAAAATGAATGATTGATGTGGGAGGGCCTGGTCCACTGTGGGCGGTGCCAGCCCAGGGCACGTGGGCCTGAGGTATAGAAGAAAGCAGGCCAGTAAAGGGCTTTCCTCCGTGGCTCCTGCCTCAGCTCCTTGAGTACAAGCCCGCACACCTCCATGATGGACCACGACATGGAAGTGTAAACCAAGGAAACTCTTTCCTCTCCAAGCTGCTTTGGGCCAGAGCTTTACCACAGCCTCAAAATAGTCATTATATAATTAAATGATTTGTCAACATATTTAAAATTTACTTATATTGCATTAAATAAAATATATTTAAAAATCAAATTCACCCATTTCTGTAGGGATAAGTCCCGCCCCTTAGGGGGCGTGTTCGCCTTGGGCTAATGTTTGCCTATAAGAAGTGCTTGCTTCTGCTTTCCTGGTCTCCACGGGAACAGTGATTCTGTAAGTCTATTTATCCATTAAAGCTATATATATATTTTTACAATCTGTCTGCATTAGTTTATGCCGTTAGACATTTCTTTTAATTTCTTATAGTACGACTATTAGGACAATTTAAATCACATACAAAACCCTGTTGTTTGAAAATTTTTCACTGGCAGGACCTAGGCAATGCCTACCCCCTCCTTCTAAGGCCTCAATAACAAATTAAAGTTTGATTCTACCGAAGTTCTTTCTGGGGAATCAATGACTTTACTGAGCTTATTTACAGAGCATGGGGGAGGGGTTCCTGATGGGAGCATGCAAGGCATTCCTCCAAAGCAGCCCTACATGGATGATGGTTTTCCCACAGGGACATCGATAGAACCCCTTCCTTAGCCCATGTATTCTAGGTCCTCCCTAAGACCCTGAGGCCACCTGCAAAAAAGGGCAAAACTGCACTGAAATGATTGGGAGGTTTGGGTGGATACCCAGGTGAGGTCCAAGGACCCTCCTTACTGTATCCCAACCAGCAAGCCAAGTGAGGATGATCTTTGCAAACAGGCACAGCTGCATGGCATGAAAATGGTGGCTGTTTGGCTCAGGGGCCAGTCCTGCATGACACCCTCCTTGTTTTCTTCCCCTACTCCCTTCCCTTCTTTCCTTTCTCCACCCCTTTCCTTCCCTCCCTTCTCTTCTCCTCCTCTGCCCTCTCTTCCCTCCCACCTCCCTTTCCCCCGTTCTGTTCTTTTCTCTTATTGCTCATATAAGGGATCAACACTAAACTCCAGGCATTCCTTTGCCATGGGGATGTGCCCTCGGCTCCCACTGCTAGTTTTCACAAATAAAGTTGTGGAAACATAACTCACTGGACTGTATGAGATGTATGGGCGACTTGGCTCTGGAGCAGCAGTGCTATGATGGAGACTCAAAGTCTAAAGTTTGCCCTTCCTTGTTCTTCAGAAGCAGTGCTTGTTCATCTTCTGCCTAATCATCAGTTACACCGAGCTTCAGGGTAAAACGGCCTTCCCCCAGAATACATGTTTAAGCCAAATGAATGACTTGATAACCATTAGTTAGTGGGAGTTCTAGGCAGAGGGACCAACGTATGTCAGATCATGTGGTCAAGGGGTAGCAGACATTGCTCCGAATGGTCCTAGACACTCCCTGCCATCCTCTTGCTTGGTGTCCGGTCTCCTTTGTCTTCTTCGGGTCTCCTCCATTCCGCTACTATAAAGCATAGCAAAGCATTGACCACCCCTGGTATCTTCAGTAGCTTGGCTGTTGTCACTAGGAGGAAGACACAGCCGAGCACAGCCCTCCTTTCTTCTGGCTCCATCTTGCATAGCCTGCACAGCCCTGCACAGCCCTTCAGCGGTTCCCTGCCCTGGGCTTTCCCTGCCAGCACAGTGGGCCCACTCGTGTGGTACCACCCACTCTGTTCACCATGCCTCTCCCCACTCCTTTTCTGCAAGTCAAATGTCCACCTTCTAGGCTTTACTCCAACATTTTTTTTCTTAAGACACACACCATGGCACTTTGCCAGTTTGAGAGTTTCTTTTGAATAACTTGTGAAGATAAATGACAGGAGGCAGTCACGTTCGCACAATACTTTGTGTTCATCTTCACTGTCCTGCTAATGACTTAAAGTTGATCCCAACCCTAAGGGGGGGGGGAACCTTTCCTGCTTCTCCTGGCCTGGAGGTGGATATGTAGACCAGGCTGGCTTTAAACTGAGAGACGTCTCGTACATCCTATGGCCATCTCCCCAAGCTTTCTACATGTGTTGTTGTCTTTTTAATGTTTTCACAGAAACTTCACACCCATTTTACAGATGAGGAAGTTGAGACCCAGAGGTGTGTTATGGAAATGATAAGTGGTCCAGAACTTCACATTCAGGGTGATGGGATGCTATAGTCCAAAGTCTTCACGGGGTTCTCTTTGAGGAGACACAACCTATCCCCTAACATCTGGGTCTTCTGAGTTCATTCTAGGTCCTAGAATTTTCTTGCCCAGTCTTATGGAGGCCTCAGTGTATTCATAGGAAAGTGAGAGCCAAGACCATTCCAGAGGCCCATCAAGTCCTCATCTCTGAAGGCTTTACTGAGTCCTGTAGAACTCAGTGGTTCTCAGCCTGTGGGTTCCCACTCTTTGGGGGCCAAACTATCATTTAACAGGGGTCACATATCAGATATTTACTTTGCAAAACACTAGCAAAATCATGTAACAATGGCAAAATTGCAGTTATGAAGTAGCCACAAAAATAATTTTGTAGGTGCAGGTCACCACAACATTGAATGGTCCCAATATTAGGAAGGCTGGGAACCACTGGTACAAGTGAACTCTGCTTATAGTTAGGTCTCATAATCACACACACACCCCACACACACATACATACACACTCACACACATACATACACACTCACACACATACATACATACATTAGGGACTCCCTCCACAGTTACCCAGATCAGGGTAGATCCCTGGCCATATAGAACCCAGGTCTTCACTTTCTCATGAGTCCTGTATCATTTGCTTCCCTTGCTGAACCATAAGCATCACAAGGGCAGGAACTTCGTTTGCTGCATTTTCTAAACTTTTCTCAGTGCCTGGCACCTACCAGATGCTGGGTGACTTTCTGACTGAGCGAGGGAAATTTGATTTCTTTATCTGGAGGATAATAAGGAAGTAGAGAGCCACCTGAACTTCTGTCCTTGAGCCCATCTCTCCCTGTGTGACTTAGTATTGAGGATTCTAGTGTGTGTTAAATAAGAAACAATGGGGGGGGGGTGGAGAGATGGCTCAATGGTTAGGAGGATATGCTGCTCTTGCACAGGACCTGAGTTAAGTTTCTAGTACCCATGTGTGGTAGCGTGAATCACCCGGAACTTTAGGGGGAAGCTGATGTTTCCGGCCTCTTTAAGCACCAGCATCCATATGCACACATCCCCTCTCTCCATATATATATGCATCGACATACACAATAAGACAATTTTGCCAGGCACACATTTAAGCCCATCTCTTGGGAGGCATAAGCAGGCAGATCTCTGTGTGAGTTCCAAGCCAGCCAGGGTCTACATAGTGAGTCCCAGGCTAGGCAGGAATACATAAAAAGCTTTGTTGTAAAAGATTATTTTAGGATGTGTTACATTTGTTTATGCTGTGGAACGTTTTTTTTTTTCATGATGCAAAGATGTGTTACATCCTTTTATGTTGTATTTGTTGAACTCTATGAAACTGTGATTCTTTGCCTGTCTAAAACACCTGCTGAATGGCCAGTAGTGAGGCGCGAGAAAGGCTAGATAGGGCTGGCAGGCAGAGAGAATAAACAGAAGGAGAAATCTTGGAGGAGAAGGAGGGGCATGAGAACAAGGAGAGGGGATGCTAGGGATCAGTCACCCAGTCACACAGCCATCATGGAGTCAGAGTGAAAGGAAGCTAGAAAGAAGTAAAAAAATGGAGAAGGCCCAGAGGCAAAAGGTAGATGGGATAATTTAAGTTAAGAAAAGCTGACTACAAGCAAGCCAAGCTAAGGCTGGGCATTCATTAGAGAGAATAAGACCACATGTGATTTATTTAGGAGCTGACTGGTGCCCTCCACCTCCAAAGTCAAAAGAGTCAAGAGCCCAAAGAGTGAAAAAGCAACCATCAACATTTTGTTGTTCCAATGTGGGCCTAGAGTAAAAGAAAATCCAAAAGAGAGATTCTATCTTAAAAAACCAACAAAAATAAAGCCCACGAGAGATTGAAAATCACAGGCTTTTATGATCTGACCTAGGTGCAAAACCCAAGACAGAAAGCATCATCCTGGGGCTGGGGAGATGGCTCAGCAGGTAAGAACACTTGCTCTGCAAGCATAAAGACCGGAGTTCAAATCCCTAGAGCTCATGTAAACAACTGAGTGGAGACACACCTATAATCCCAGTGCTGTGAGTGATGGGGGCTGATGGCGAAGTGGGGGATGGGGTGGGGGGCAGAGTCAGGAGGATTGCTAGGGATGTGCTGGCTACCAGTGTAACTCGAGATTTAGTCAGAGACCCTGCCTAAAGAAAACAAGATGAGGGAGTGACAAAGCACCCTGCTATCTCTACAAATGCATGCATGTGCAAGCGCACACACACACATACCCCCCCACATCCCACACACCCCTCTCTTCCCCTGCCTCTGTCCTGTGGGACCTGCAGCTGATGACAGCTGAGAGACAGGTCCTCTGTCTGAGCTGGCTTGTGGTCTGGACAGGGAGTGGCACAGACTCCCCACCCTGGCCCCACCCCAGGGAGTGAGGGAAGTGGGCCAATCAGTCATATGCAGGACAGCTCTTTGGAGTCTGATCACTAATCAGAACCCAAGGCTTCCCCCGGGCTCTTTCTCCTGCTACCTTCCTGGGTGCAGCTTGAGAATTTCAGTTTCTATCTGCCTCAAGGAAGGCAGTGGCAGGTGAGGCCTGCAGCGATGAGATGGTTTATACCTTCCCTGCCCCTCCTCTCCACAATCTTAGGGCTTGGTTGTTGGGTGGGAGGGTCCACCTGCTGTAGGACCCCTGGGAATCAGCCCCAAGGGCATGCCTGGCTACCTGGTGAGCAACTCCTTCGGTTTTGCCTGGGCCTGTCTGGTTTTAAAGACTGAAAGTTCCACTTCCCAGAAACAGTCCGCGGCAAGCCGGGATGGCTGGTCCCTTCACCTGGCTTGCACCTGAGTGATGAGTTTCAGTCCTAAGCTCAGCTTCTTTGGCCGCTGGCCACCCTCATCAGCATTTCAGCACAAGGCTGCTGCTCCCTGCCCCTCCTCCTCTTCCCTTGCATGTGTACGTGTGATATATGTATGCATGTTCCCCTGTGTGTGTGCATGAGCGCGTGCACGTGCATTTGGAGATTGTCGCCTGTGATTGCTCTCCACTTTATGAGGCAGAGTCACTTGCTGAACCGGGAGATCACTGACTTGGCTAGTCTAACTAGCCAGATTGCCCTGCAGGATTCTTTGGCTCTCTGCCTCCTGAGGGCTAGGGTTGCAGGTGGACCACCACCATACCTGTCTGTTTTTTCTGGGGACCCAGAACTGTGCTTCAGGCGTGCACAGCAAATACTTGCTTTAATCCACTGTGCCATCTCTCTTGCCGCTGCAGCTTCTTTTTATGGTCTAGGCTTGTGATAGGCAGCAGCCATCTCAGGGGGTTGAATTTGGCCTGACCAGAGGGCACCTGTAGTTAATCCCTTAAGGCCCAGTGTTAAAGATGATGGGGATTCTGTGAAGGTCTGTGAGGTGGGAGGATGGGGACCCGAGCTACTGCTACTGTGATGATGCTGGGTTGAGTTAGTCTGAACCTGGAGCTGTGTCCATGTACAGTGTCATCTATCTATCTATCTATCTATCTATCTATCTATCTATCTATCCATCTATCTATCTGCGCCAGACCAGAGGGTAAGTGGAAACAGAATGCAAGAAATGGTTGTAATTTAAGATTCTTCATAGTTAGATTAGCAGAGAAATGGGTGCAGTAAATCTTAATCATATTTTTAGAAGCCAGGGAGATGCCTTAGCTGGTAAAATATTATAATGTAAGTGTGAGAACTTGAGTTTGGATCCCCA
This sequence comes from Microtus oregoni, assembly GCF_018167655.1. Classification (NCBI taxonomy): domain Eukaryota; kingdom Metazoa; phylum Chordata; class Mammalia; order Rodentia; family Cricetidae; genus Microtus; species Microtus oregoni. The sequence goes on from NW_024543079.1 coordinate 9,644,826, forward strand.
GCAACCACATAAAAAGCTGGGCACAGGTTGGAGAGATGGCCTCAGCTACTTGCTACTCAAGACTGAGGACCCGAGTGTGGATCCCTCAGAACCCTTGTAAAAGCTGGATGCAGCACCGAAAGCTCCCGGAGCCCCTATATGAGGCTGGAGACTTGCAGGTCAAACCGCAAGCTCATGCAGGAACAAAGACACATGTACACACCAAGCTACATATATGCAAACACACTGAGATACACACACAGACACCCCCCCCGACACAAATATAAAAACACACAGACACATACTCAGACACACACAGTCTATACACCCGGTGCAGTTGTGTGTCCCTGTAATCTCAGTGATGGGGGGGTAGAGACAGGAGATCTCTGCAGTTCCCTGGCCAGGTACCCAGGCCTCTGAGTAGTTGTCCTCCAGGCTCCATGACTAGCGGCGCTGTATCGGACAGCAAGGGAGACAGTCCTTACCTAGACAGGTGGATTCCAATGGGATGTTTGAAGTTCTTGCAGGTGACGATGTACCTGTGAATTGCCATGCCAGCTGTTGGCCTAGTGTGATGCCGGCGCCATAGGAAAATGATGTTTCGTTTGATTTATCACATTCTGCTGTGCAGCCCTGGTCCCTAGGAGGAAAGGAAGCCCACGAACATGTGTGGGCTCAATCCTATACCCAGTGAGAGAAGGGCTAGAGTTATGGTCTTTGTTGGCTAGAACCCCAGTGGAGCAACCCTCAAAGAGGCCCCGAAGAGGCTCTTTTGGAGCTTGTATGATCTTTGACATCCCTCTTTTCACCTGGAGGAGCAGTTTGGGGACTACGTTCTGGGCGTGATTTAATCAGAAAATCTGGCCAGTGCTGATTCTATTTATTTATTTTTACTATGATTTTAGGTTAGTGTACATGGCAATGAGTTTTATTCTGATATTTTAATACATACACGCCATTATACTTTATCTGTTCCCCTTCCCACTACTGTCCCTGATGCTCTCTACCCACTCTGGTTGGCTTTCTTTCTTCTTTCCCTTGGGTAATTCCTCTGCCCCACCCTGCTTTTGTATTACGCGTCCAGCACTTCTTAAGGATTGATTTTGTTCCGGGTGTGGTTGTACACACCTATAATCCTCACATTCGGGAGGTGGTGTCAGGAGGGTCATTGAGTTTGAAACCAGTTTAGGCGAAGTAGTGAGAGTCTATCTTAAGAAACAACACAAAGTTGCCTTTGAATGCCCGCAAATATCTGTATGCTTTTTGTTTTTCATTTGGTTGAGACAGGGACTCATGTAGCCTCAAATTCCTATGTAGCTGAGGATGGTCTTGAACTCCTGATCCCCTTGCCTCCACCTCTAGAGTCCTGAGATTATGGGTATGTAGCACCAAACTTGGCCTACACAGCCCTGGGGATAGAGCTCAGGGCCTGTGTTCTGTACTGTGTTCAGTATGCTCTGCCATCTGAGCTGCACTGCAGCCTGTGTATACTCTTAAGTGAAATTATTCACAGGTTCCCTGAAAAAATTCTTCCCACTTCATAGAAAGCAACTTCATAAATAATGACAAGAATTCTGGTGGTGACATTGTGGTCTAGCCTATAACCCCAGCACTCAGAGTAGGCTGAGGCAAGACGACCATAAGTTTAACTTGAAGCCTGGGATATATTGTCAAACCTTGGCATAGAACCAAATAAAACAGGCCAGTTAGCTCAATGTAATGTATTACCTTAGCTTGCTAGTACTCTAAGGTTTGGGGACTGTCTTCCAGGATTGTGGGGGGATATCACAAGTCTGAGTCCCAATCTGTGTTTCAGAACATCTACAGCAACAATAATGATAAAAATGCTATTAAATATTACAAGGACTTAAAGTATCTGGAGCAAGTGGTGGGGTCTAAGAGGTACAGTGACTTTGGAAAATGCTGGGGGAGTTCCGTAAAGAGTTAAGTACGTAGCTAGCCTATGATTTAGTGTTTCTATTTCTTGGTATTTATCTGAGCGAAACGAAAACACACATCTTCAAGAAAATCTTCTGCAAAAATATTCATACCAGTTTTAATCACAATAGCCTAAAACTGGAAACAGCTAAAACATTCATTAACAAGAGAATGGGTAAAATTCTATGGTCTATTTATACAGTGGGATTCATCGCTGCAATAAAAATAAACAGGTTAGCAATACACGCAATGTGAGCAAAACTAAAAGAAGATTATGCTGGGCCAAAGAAACCAGATGCGAAAGTTTTCATTGGTCTGATTCCAGTCATACCAAGTCCCAAGACAGGTAAAAGTGAGGAGCCAGGGCAGGGGCTACTTCCTGGGGTGTGTGTGGGAGGTGTTGCTGGGCAAGGGGGTCAGGGAATGTTCTGGGTGAGAGGAAAGTTCTACCTTCCTGCCAAAGATTTGTCTCCTTAAAACCTGTGCATTTTGTGGTGTATAAATTAGATGAAAAAACGGAGAGGAGCCAGACAAAGGAATAAATTGTTCTCAAGACCCTGAGAGGTCTGGTGAAGACTCACTCACTTTTGGTGGAGGGAGGACCCAGACAATGATCCAGCCTCATTTTCTCAAGCAAAGGTGGTACCTGTAAGCTCACGTTGGAGATGAGGTAGACTGGGAGACGACCGAGGGTGGGGACAGGGCCCTTATTCATACGGTGCTCCTCAAGTCCAGGGTGGGGATGGGCCCTAAGCAGATGCCAGGAAATTATTCATTCTGTAAACAAGGGATGACTCTTGACTGAGTTACCCATGGGTGGTCTTGAACCCTGCTGGCAGCACTGAAGGGGAAAACAGATAATTGTATTTTCATAGTAGAGAATGTTAAGGCCCCCTCCTTCTCCCACTCCTTTCCCTTATTTCTTTGTTTTCTTTTTTTTTCTCCCAATTATCTCCCTCCTTCCCTCCCTCCCTCCCTTCTTCCCCCTTCCTTCCTTCCTTCCTCCCTCCCTCCCTCCCTCTTTCTTTCTTTCTTTCTTTCTTTCTTCCTTCCTTCCTTCCTTCCTTCCTCCCTCCCTCCCTCCCTCCCTCCTTCTTCCTTCCTTCCTTCCTTCCTTCCTCCCTCCCTCCCTCCCTCTTTCTTCCTCCCTCCCTCCCTCCCTCCCTCTTCCTTCCTTCCTTCCTTCCTTCCTTCCTCCCTCCCTCCCTTCCCCTTCCTTCCTTCCTTCCTTCCTCCCTCTCTCCCTCCCTCTTTCTTTCTTTCTCTCTTTCTCTTTCTTTCTTTCTTTCTTTCTTTCTTTCTTTCTTTCTTCCTCCTTCCCCACCTCATAGGAATAACTGTCCAGTCTTTATGAGTTTGCCAGAAATCTATAACCAAGATCAGGTCCAAAGAAGTAAAGAAAGCTGCATAGTGTAAGAAAGCAGTTTAGTCAAGTGTGTGTGGAACACTGAATTTTGTCAAGCTCAGTGCAACCATCCTTACAGAGGAGCCGTTACAGTGTGGGCTGTGGGCTTATTTAAATGCGGTTTAGTGATAGGATGTTGAGGGGACGCTCCAAACGTGAAAGAGGCAAAGGGTTCTTTAGAAAGTGGGGAGGGAGCAGAGGAAGAGAATGGTATGCAGTTATGAGGACCAGGGTTTCTTGTGTCATTTGCGAAAAGAATGGCTGATAATACGTCAGTGGCTGTGGCTGTATACACTGTGGTAGGCAGGAAAATGGCACCTTAAGCACACCCATGCACTAATTGCGTGAAGCTGACATACTGAAAATTCTTTGCAGGCACGATTAAGGTTATAGGCATCGAGATGAGAAAATAAGCTTCAGTTATCTAGGAGGGCTCACTCTGACCACAGACATCTTTAAAATTGCTCAGAACATCTTTGGCCTGAACGGCGGGAGTGGTGCTTGGAAGATAGATGACAAGACCATGAACCAATAATGTGGTGACCCTTTCAGTTTTAAAGGATGTATTTATTTTTATTTAATGTGTGTGAGTTCTGCTTGCATGTAGGCACACGTGCCTTGTGGGTGCTGTACCCAGGAGCCCCTGGAACTGGATAGGCACATGGTTGTCAGCTGCCATGCAGATGCTGAGGAACAAACTCAGGTCCCCTGGAAGAGCAGTGTGGGCTTTTAACGCTTGAGCCATATTTCTAGATCCCATACATGTAGGAAATTTTGAAAGCTGGAAAAATCGAGAACCAGAGTGATTTCTTCCCCAGGGCTTCTGGGCTGGAGGTCAGCCCTACAGACACCTGGGTGAAAGACTCAGGAGATGTGAAACTCACAGCAAACTCCTTACTGGGAGCTATGAGAAATCCCTGCTCCTTTATCCCCTGTCCAAACAGTTCTTTGTATTCCAGCAAGAGCGAATTAGCATACCCTGGGTGGATCCACATAGTCGCTGGTGCTTTTGAAAAGCTCGCTCTGCTGGGCTGTGCACTCTGTGGTGTCTCTGCTTGCATGACTTGAGCATTAGTTTTATTATTTTTTTTTTAGAGTGTGTGTGGTGTATTCATGTGTATGTGTTTGTGTGTGTGCACGTCTGCGTGTGTGCGCGTGAGTCACACATCTGCACATGCGCGGGGAGGTCAGAAGTTGATGGTGGGTGTCTTTCTGTATTGCTTCCTTATTGTTTGGAAATGATATCTCTCACTGAACTTGGAGCTCACCGATACAGCAAAACCAGCTATCAGTGAGCTCCAAGAATCCCCCTGTGTCTGTCTCCTTAGTGCTATGATTATAGAAGCATGCCACCATGCCTGGCAATTCATGTGCTTGTTCGGTTTCTGAACTCAGGGCACCGTGCTCTTAAACAAGCACTTCCCCTCCTGAACCATCCCTTCAAGCCTGACTTGCTAAATTTTCATAACTCCACAAAGTTGGCACCATCATGATCCCCAGTTTAAAATATGAATCTGAGAGAGGTTGAGAGACTTGCCGGAGACTACAGAGTTGATAGAAACAGATGAGAGGTCCAAATTTATTTTGCCTGCTTATTATGATATAGGGAGAGAAGCACATATCTAGAGTCAAAATTGCTTGTTTGTGTGTGTGCATGTGTGTGCATGCCTGTGTGCATGCGTGTGTGCATGTGTGTGTGTATGTGTGTGTGAGTTCCCCTGTGTGAGAATAAGTGTTAGTGTGCCTCACTGTGTCTGCAGATGTCAGCAGACAAATCTGGGTGTTACTTTTTCACATTCGACCTTGTTAGAGGCAGAGGATCTTTGTTGTTTTTCTGATGTAAGTGCCAATGCCTGGCTGGCTACCCTGTGAGCTTTTAGGGTTCTCCAGTCCCCTTCCCTTATTCTGCTGTAGAATTACTGTGGTTACAAGCACAAGCAGCCACAACCAGATTTACGTGAGCTCTGGGGATTTGAACTCAGGTCCTCCTGCTTGTTTGAGAAGTACTTTATGTATGAAGCCATTTCCCCAGCGCTAGAGCAAAAATTTTTCCTTTCTTGTCTCAGATCCAGGGATGACTAGCGATAAAGTCTATGTCTATGAAGCTCATGTGGGAGAGATGCCCGTGAGAGCCCGGACTCTGACAGCTCTTTAGGACAGCATGCTTTAGGACTTGAGACATCTTTCTTTCCCTCATAAATTGTCTAAAGGACATAGGCTTCAGAGCTTGGAGCAGCATCTCCCCTCTCATAACCAATTACAGAGCTAATTGGGAACTGTTTTTATCTGTTCATTAAGGTAGATATAATTAAAGCAACATTCTGTTAAGCCGCTTTGAGTGTGGGCTTTAAAGCGATAATTACTACTTTTGTTTCTCTGAGACTCTTTCTAATTTGTCTTGGCTCCACCACAGCCTCTCTCGAGCTCTCTTGCTCTCCATTAGAAGAGAATGGTCCAGCATCCTTACCTTTCTAGGCATCCCACAGTTGTTTTTTTTTAAGAATCCAAGAATCCAAGAGAGGCCCCTTGGATTGGCTAGACTGGATAAAGCCTCTGGTATCCATTCCTACATGCAGAGGTTTAATCTTGAAATGTCCCTTATAGGCTCTCATCAGGAAGCACTGTTTGGTGGGGGTGGGAGGTGGTGGGTGTCGGGGAGGAGTTTTTTGAACTTTTCAGAGTTGGGATCTTTCTGGAGGAAGTGTATTTCTGGGGTTGGCTCTGGAAAATGATATCCATCTCTGCTTCCTGCCATGTTTTCTGCCTCCAGACAATCTTGCCACTTCCTGTTTGTTTTCCTGAAGTGACTAGCCACCACAAGCTCCTGTTGCTGCGAGCTGATCTATTTTAGCCAGCCATGTCTTCTCCACCATGATGGACTGTACCCTCTACAAGCCCAAATAGATCTCCCTTAATTGCTTCTGCTGGGGATACAGTCATTGTGTGTGTGTGGGGGGGGGGGAGGGTGAGGGTGGTGGGGGGAAGTGCGTGGTACAGTCTGGTTTCTTTCTTTCGTGTGTCTCATTGTACTCACCATGAGTGGATTTCCCACTGAAGTCAGGGCCTCTTGCCTGGGCCCTTTCCTCATGGTTCCTGAGTGTCCCAAACAACGCCTGCACATGAACACCAATGGATTGATGGACTGGGCTTTGATTCTTCCTGACACTGTTGGATTCTACACCTGCACTAATGTGACTTCTGTTTCCTTTTGCCCGTACTTTCTACTTGCTTCTCCCATTCTAGATCTGTGTATGAGCATACAGGTACACCTAGGCATAGACACCCGTGTCCACATGTACACATGCACACAGAATGAGTGATATCTTCTCCAGCATCCTTCTGTTCTTTAAGCTCCTTCCCTTAGGCCCTCATAACCCAACTTCTGCCTTGATTTATAGAAAGGGGAAAGGGGTTTCCATGCTGCCTCTGAACTAGGGTGAAATGCCCCTTGGATCAGCCCACTTCTCAGGGTTCCTGTGCTGCCTCTAGATTATGCTAACAACTAGTACCTGGAGTGATGTTTCCTTTGCACAGAAACTCACTGTCTGGAGCTCTGTTTCTGCCCCTCCTCCTCCCTTGGGCTTGGGCCAAGCCTTTTTCTTCCCTTCTCTGTCTCACTTCTTCTATTGCACCCTACAAGAATGAATCTCAGATCGGAGGTTCTCTTTGTCCAGGCTGAGGGCTACTGTGCAGTAAGCCCAAGGCTATTAGCGTGAGCCTGGGGCTCAGTTCTGAAGAGGACCTTGTCTCTGGCCCATGGACTTCTGGAACAACCCCAGGTGGCTCATTGCACAACCAGCTGCAAAATCTATGAGTTGGAGTGGAAGACCTTTGACCTTGGAATCTGGGCTTTTGGAATCAGAGTTAGCCAGTGGTGGCTTGCGCTGGCGTCTCTGCTCCCAGCCAGTCTCTGCTCCTCCTCCTGCTGGTTTACGTCCTCTATCAACTTTTGCCCTGAACCCTGCCCCTTTCCCAGTTTCTATGGTCTGCTCCACCTACTGCCTGGACCAATGGAAGTGGAGAAGAGGCCTGTGTGAGGCAGGGGATGGGATGGGAAAGTCTTTACACCTCAGGGAAGCATTGCTACAATTTAGGGCTCTAGGCAGCAGCTCCTCAAACTGCAGTGGAGCACCTGGATTTCTGTCTCCTTGAGATGCTAGGGTGTTCAGAGACTAAGTCCTTATGTCAGCTGACCTCCAGCTTGCCTCCTTGTATTTACCCCATTTCTTCCAGGCCCTTTTGTCCATACCCCCACTCTCCCCTGCCCCACCCCAGCAGCTCTATGCCTCTATTCTCCTACCAACAGAATTTGAAGTCTATAGACCATGATTCAGTACTTGGTTCTTTGAATCTGAACCCATGGATGACTTCTATAAACTTCTATTTCTTCTTCTCCAAAATGGGCTTCCCAGTTCTTTCTTCCAAAGTTGTAAGGAGAAGGAAGTAAGGCATGGCCCTCACTTGCACACATTTTCTGGGCGCCAGTGGTCTGATGGGCACTGAATTGGACGCTGGGGTGACAGTAATGATTAGGACCGATTCTGGGGGCTGGGGGCTGGGGGCTGGATCAGGTGGCAGAGTGCCAGCTGGATAAGCAGAGGGACTGGGCTTCAGCGGCAACATCCACATAAGAAGGCTGGCAGTGACAGCTTATGTTGATAATCCCAGAGCAGAGAGGGTTGAGCCAGGGGGACCACTGGAGCTCGCTGGCCAAACAGTCTAGCCAACTTGGAGAGTTCCTTGTTTAATGAGAGACCCGGGGAGCTCAATTGAGGAAAACACAGGGTGCTAACCTCTGGCTTCCGCAGTCACACGCGCCCTCCCACATGTACTCTTCCACTCCCATACGCTGACACACACATACACCCCAAGTCTAGCTGGAAGGAGCCATAAACTCAGGTATCTGAAGATGGACTACTTTTGCAGAATACACTGAGCTACTCCTAACAAATACAGAGAACCAGGAATTCTACCAGCCTCATAAGGTGTTGAGAAACAAGTAGCTGGGAAGAGGTGATGACTGAAGGCGCTGGCCTGGGGTGAGGATCTCCTGAGTGGAGCAGACCCTGAAGGGCTGTTTCACATTGTACCACTCAGACTCCCAGAGGATGAGCTTTTCTGACCTCTTGTCACCAGTCCCCATGCTGAGCAAGGAGTCCTCTGGATGCTATGAACCAGGTCAGCTCCTTGCAAGCCCCAGAATTCAATGAATCTTGGTGTGTTACTTGAACTGGGGTACAGAGTCCTCCAGCCTGCAGCTGGAGGAGGCATGAGAAGCAGACGGTGTGTTCTCCCTCTCCGAGCATTTAAAAAGCAGTAATAAATAGATGAGGGCCTGGGAGGTGTGATTGATTTGTTTTATGAATCGCAGAAGAGGCCGTAACTCACGGGAGATTAAGGTTGAAGTAAGTTGTACGGCTCTTGCATTACACACAGAGATTAATGACTTATCACATAAGGCCCCACCGTTAACCTGGCTCACCCACAGGGAGTTTAATAGCAGGGCCATACCGGCTGGCTTGTAATAGGTGTACAAACGCCGGCTATGCGCGTGCCCCTGAATCTCACAGAGGGAGCCTGTTTGGAGTTATAAGGGCTTGGAATGCTGGCATGGTTTCTCTTGGGAGAAGGAACAAAAATCTTTTTAAGAATTCCCATGGGCTTTCCAATGGGGACTGAAGAATAATTCTTTTTTTTTGTTTTTTTTAATTTATTTTTATTTATTTATTAAAGATTTCTGCCTCCTCCCCGCCACCGCCTTCCATTTCCCTCCCCCTCCCCTAGTCAAGTCCCCCTCCCTCGTCAGCCCGAAGAGCAATCAGGGTTCCCTGCCCTGTGGGAAGTCCAAGGACCACCCACCTTCATCCAGGTCTAGTAAGGTGAGCATCCAAACTGCCTAGGCTCCCCCAAAGCCAGTACGTGCAGTAGGATCAAAAACCCATTGCCATTGTTCTTGAGTTCTTAGCAGTCCTCATTGCTTCTGTTATGAATTCAGCACTTCCTGAATGTGCCAAGTCCTGTGCTTATGGCTTGTGGTGATCCTCAACCTTCCTAAGGCTGTGACCCTTTAATACAGTTCCTCATGCTGGTGAGAACTCCAATCATAAAATTATTTTTGTTGCTACTTTATAACTATAATTTTGCTACTGTTATGAATCACAACATAAATAGCTGATACACAGGCTATTGGATATGTGACCTCTGTGAAAGGGTCGTTTGACCCCTAAAGGGGTCGTGACCCACAGGTTGAGAACCGCTTCCTTACAGACTCTGGCTGATCTTTCACAGCGACCCTTTGTAGTGTTGATTATTGAACCCATTTTCTAGCCGAGAGCCATGGCCAGAGACTGCAGAGTTATGTATGGAAGGGAACAGGTGCCACTGGGCCTGGGCTGGAGTCCTGGGAACATGCTTCTTTCTTCATGATACTTACTGCCCTGAAGCTCCAGGTGACGTGGCAACTGCAGATGGAAGATGGAGACTCTTCGCAAAGGTGCTTGATAGGACCATAGCATCTGACGCTCGGTCGGTACTCATGTAGAAGTCATCCAGGAGACTGTGCGGTGCAAGAAAGGACAGGAGAAGAAAAACCAAAGTGAACATGGCAGACAAAGGTCCTGTGTGTGTCTGTGGACCCATCCCTGGGGTTTCATTTGGTTGGCTAGGAGGGATCTATTCAGGCTGGGGAAGAGGTTAGGATCTAGACTTCGCCATGCTACGACGTCTCAGGCTGAGAGTGTCAGATGATGTGATGATGTGGGATACAGAATGTACTCAAGGGAATTCAGGCTTGCAACTATAGCTGCAGACTAATCCCTTCTCCCCTGGTGTCTGCCCCATGACCCACGTTTTTCCTGATTAGAGTCTGGGGTCATAGTCCCTGATGCTGGCACCTGTCCAGGTGGAGCCCCAAACTTGATGTCCACCTTCTTTCTGGTCTTTGCATCCACAGGGAGGACCTTAGCTTTTTACGACTCCCCACCTTTACCAGATTCCTTTATGCTGATTGTAAAGCCTTCTTCTGGGATCTACCTAAATGAATACCCTGAAGGCGGAATTGCTGGAACTCGCAGGAAAGATAGGAACCCCCTTTAAAGTTTGATGGCTTGACCTCAGGAGCATTAAAGATTTCATCCCCTTCTCACAGTGAGAGCTGTAAGTTTTACATTTATTGCATGAACACTACATATGGGGACATCTATTGCATGAACACCACATATGGGGACATTTATTGCGGGAACACTACATACCGGGCCACATTCTTCACACTTCCCACATGCGGTGCTTCTCCCATCAAATATGCTCACCCCTCAGCTCACACCTTCTCCTCATTGCTTGCTTTATTTCTGCAGAATATTGACAAGGTTCCTGCCCCACCCCACTACCACACATACCCAATGTTGACACAGAATCTTGCTAGTCTAGTAGTTTAGGCTCTCCTCAGACTTATGATTCTTCTGATCAAAACTCTTGGCGTACACTACTATACCTCACTTGTAGTATTCTTACCCATTTTGTATGCTTCTCTCTCTCCTCGTAGTAAAAATAAACCCATAGGGCAAGGAATCTTTTTTCCTAATGCATTTATTGCTCTGTCTTTGGCTCTAAATAGCACCTGACATGCGCTAGGTGCTTAGTAACAGTCGTGGAGTAGATCAGTGAGTTCCTATGAGCCTTCAGAAATCTGGGCCTCCTACCCTGGACTCCTGCTCTGTCCTAGTCTGACTCACGGACTCTGATCCCTGGGCAACTCACCAGGGGCTCATTGGCCCCTGACTTGGCTGCTCAACTTTGCCCCCTGAATTCTGTCTTGGCCTCTGGCCCAGACTTTCCAGGAAATCTAAACCCAGCTATGCCTGGTCTTGACTTTGTTACTCCTAATTTATCTCTAAAACCTCATGGGGCTCTTCTCCTCAGTGGGGCCCCAGTCATACTGAATGCCAAGTCTTAGAGGATCTGAAATCAGTCCTGAGGCCACTCAGCAGGTCTTCTGTTGGGCAGCCAGTTAACAAAGACGTGACTGTGAAGCTGGATTATCTAGGCTTCTGATAGACTTTAGTTCTCCAGGGAAGTGATGGGCTGTGGATAATGGCCTGGGAGCTTGATAGAATTCCATCTCTAATAGTTGGAAGCTGTTGATGGAAGCTGGGTGTGCTAAACTCTTTGTAGTTCACAGTGTCAGTGCCCCAGACTTTACTCCCCAGATCCACCACTGGTTTTGAGCGCAGGAGCCCCTGTGGCTGCAGCACCCGTATATGGAATTCTAAGCTGAAAGTGAGGGCTGGGAACAGGGTTTACATTCCTCAGCTCTGCTGTTCCCCAACTGGGATAACTCTGAGATGGGACGGACACTGGGGGACGCATTTGGATCCTCTCACTGTAGATCTTCCCTTGACTGAGTTCCTTTGCTGGCTACCACCCAGCACAAACCCACCACTTCTTCCTGGAATGCTTTCACGAGGTGGTAGTGTTGCTGTTACTGTGCGCGTGCGCGTGTGTGAGTGAGTGAGTGAGTGTGTGTGTGTGTGTGTGTGTGTGTGTGTGAGAGAGAGAGAGAGAGAGAGAGAGAGAGAGAGAGAGAGAGAGAGGGCATTTACTTGATGCACATGATACGAAACTTCTGGCCAATAGTCTTTAAGACATACCAAAACCAAGGAAGGTTGAATATAAGCGTTAGCCCAAAGGAGTTTAAAAAAGGAACAGGATTATTAAACACAGTGCATGGCCTGGGATGGGGTCTTGAACCAGGAAGAACAAACGGTTTATAAAAGACTTTAATTAATACATTGGCAAAACTTGAATATGTACATTGCAGCAGCGCTAAATGCACCGGTTTTGATAATTATACTGTGGACTGTGTTAAAGAAGGTCCCTGTCCCTAGGGCATAAACATTCTAACGTTTGGTGATAAAGACGTGTGATATCTCTCATTTTCTTTCTCATTTCTTTATAATCACTGGAGTCTGGAGTGAAGGGAGAAGGGGAACGATAAACAAACTGGGCAAAATGTAGCAACTGGGGAGTCTGGATCAACATCAACAGAAGCGGCTTGTGCCGGGGGAACGCCATTCCTCTTTAAACTCAAAATTGCCTAAGAATGAAAGAAACTTCCGTCTCTGTGTCTGCTCAGAGGAACCCAGCCTAAGAGTCCCCTGAGCCTCAGTTTCCTCAGTTGTTAAGAGCATCTCATGTCTTCATTCCACCAGGCTGTTATGAAGATTAAAACACCAGACATCGGAGCAAAGCTTGGTGCAGAGCCGCCTTGCAGTCCTTCATTCTGGGATACATGGTCTGGGATGCCCTGGATTGCCTGCCACAGGCTGCAGGGTCTTAGAGGAGCAGCCACAGACTCCGTGTTATCTCTTTCCCAGCCAATGTTCTGCCTTCTCCCTCTCTGGCTCTGCTTGTCTTTTTTACGGAATCCCTCCCAGTCTGCAGCTGTGGTCAGTGATTTTTGTAGATTAAAAGAAAACCCGGGGGCGGGGGAGAGTTTCCTGGGGAGATCAAAGAGTCAGCCTAACATAAAAGAAATCTTATAAAACTATATATATTAGGAACAAAACAAAACAAAAACCCCCAGCCCGGGAGCATGACCCCTATGTCAGAGCCAATAAGTCCAAGTGCCTGCGATTGGCTCTATAGAGTTGCCAACCAGGGCAGGAATGCTGCTCTGTCCACACAGCCAGCTGCATAAAAGGGAGATTTTTATGGAGTTTGGCATAAGGATGAGGCAGAGTTCCTATGTCCAAGGCTTTCTAGGAACGTATGTGGTTTCTTTCACCTCTACTTAAAAAAAAACCATGATTTATGGAGTTATAATTGATATTAAAAAGGCACAGATTTAATGTATAGAATTTGATTAGTTTGCACAGAGGACTGAGCCCTGGAGCCCATCACCCAATTAAGGTAATGCATATACCCACCGTTTCTAAAAGTTTCTTGGATTCTGTCACCCCGTCCCCATTTCTTTGTGTGACAGGAACAATTAAAATGAGATTTTCCCCTCTAAAATATTGAAGCGCCGAGTACAGTATTGTTAACCACAGAAGCAGTGCTGTGCACACCCCTCCCAGTCACTAGGGCTGGTTCTGTTCTTTTGCATCTCTGAAACCCTTAACCCTGTTCTCCCCTCCCTTTGCCCCTAGCCTCTGGCAACTACCATTCTGCGTTCTGTGTCTTTCACTTTGACTATTTGAAATACACCATGTAAGTAGAGCCAGGCACACCCATCCGTTCTGTGACTCGCTTGTTTTACCCACCATAGTACTCTAATCGTTCTCGTGTTACCTCAAATAGCGGGGTTCCCTCCCCTTTTAAAGACCAAAGAAGACTCCACGGTAGAGACAATGGCTCTCTGGACCAGGTGAAAAGACCCTAATTTGTATAAGACTTTGAGGGGGCCAACAGGCAAGCAAGCAGTGGTCCCACATCCCAGATTCTTCTATGTGAGCATCAAATACTGTTACCAACCTCGGTTTAGACTTCTATCGATTAGAAAATAACTCTCAATGTCCTTCTTTCTGCACCCAGCTTTCAGATGCCTGGGTTGAACGTCTGTGGAGGGGACAGGGCTTGCTGTACTTTAACTGGCAGCCCACCATTTAACCCCTTAAGAGTCTATTTCCAGGTCTAAGATCCCAGATAGAGCAGAACTTGGGAGGCTGAGGCAGGAGGATACAGAGGTTGGGTGCTGTGTTGAGTTCTAGTCTTGGACAGAGAGAGATTCTGTCTTTTTTTTTTTAAAGCAACAAACAAACATAACCCTAAGTTGATGCTGTTAGACTCTTTTCTGGGTGAGGAAAACTTGTTTGCAGGGATACTCAAGAGTGTAAGCTTTTGGCGAGAACAGAATCTTTTTTAACCCATGGAAAATACCAGGGCTAAATAAGAGCCCAATGTCACCTACTGTGGCAGAGTGCAGAGGCGGGGAGGCTAAGAACAAGAGGCTCTTTAAGGCTAGCATCTTAATTAGCTCCTATCCCATGCAGGTGAGCCTTCCTCGTGGGATCAATGTCCAAAGAAGACCCAGAAGGGCATTCTTTATCTCAGTCCATAGTCACATGAGAGTACAATCAGAAGATGACTTCCAGTTACCAAGCATTATACACCATCAGGCACCAGATCCTCTAGTGCCTCAGTGTTGGACTTCACAGCCTCCAGAACTGAGAGAAGTAAATGTATTTGCTTAAGTCACTCAGTCTTGGGTGCTTTGTGATAGCCGTGTAAACTATTGAAGTAGCCAAGTTGAGACATGGTCATCCCAAGGAGGCAAAGAGATTTCCAAAGCTTTGTAAGCCCCACTTATTCTGTTAGTGGCCTCTGAGTCAGTAGCTAGCTGTCTTCCCATTGCAATTGTGACTGGTCTGTCTTGGACTTTTCTGATTTCTTAGCCTTCTTCCATCTGCCCTGGCACCCTCCTCCTGGGATCTGCACTCAATGGCTTCTCTAGCCTGGGTGTTTCACAAGGGTGGGGTCTGTCTCAGTCATCCATGTCATCCTGACCTCCAGCACTGGGTGTGACCTATCACTGGTACCCAATGAATATCTGACGAATGAAAATGAGGCAGCAATCACAGACAAGACATGGTTGCTTCATCCACATAGACAAGATGATGGGCTGGGGCTTGCTGTAATTCCGCTGAAGTGCAGATACAGCTAAATGTCCCACAGGCAATGAGGACACCTAGCATGTTCTAGTTAATTTTATTTGTGGTAGCAATTATAATAATGATGATAGTAAAATTCCTCACCCCCAAATATTCTGCACCGGGTTTCCAGAAGAGCTGGATATCTGCCAGTTTTCCCTTTTGCTTCGGATGAAGTGTTATTCCCCCAGCATGCTGGTTCAGAAGGAGCTTGGGGGTTCAAACCAGTCAGTAGGCAAATCTCTTCTTTATTTGGATGGTGGGTTATCTGGGGGACTGTAAGAGGAACAGGAAACTGAGTTCCTTCATCATCCAGGCATCTGCTGTTTGTGTAGTTTATGTAAATAGCTCTCCAATCTCAGGGTTCACACATGTGCAGTGGGAACAGCTACCCACCACACCGCATCACTCACACTGTTAAGGAATTCCAGGGAAGATTCAGAGCCAGGAAGTTCAGGTGAATGGGAGAGAGGAATAATTCAGCAAAGGCTTCACTCCATAATGCCTGGATCGGGCAGGACAGAGCTCAAGGCCCGCCTTACAGACAGATCGCCTGCCCTGCACATGGGTAACACAGTGTGCTCTTGGCCCTTACAGTCTCTGTGCAGGTCCTGGCACAGGCTCTGGAGCCCTGACGGCAGCCGATGACGAAATGGCTTTTTGGATATAGCATCTTGCCACATGTAAATTAAGCTGCCAGTGCCTGTTAGTCACAGGAAATAGAAAATGATAGCTTTTGGGGAGGCGGCGGCTAAATGGTAGATGTGAAGCGCACAGGTTTCGGACATTTGATGGAAACATGTACTTTTCTTGTAAAAATCCAAACGTGTGGGTCCACTCAGCCACATGAAAAAGGAGTATACTTTCCTACCACGTTCCAGGTAGGGAATTCACAGAGTGGCAGGGGCCCAGGTCAGGGCTAGCAAGGGATCTGCGCACCTTCCCCATTGGGACCAAGGAACTTTCCAACAGGGAACATTCCAACACATAACCGGTCCTGAGAATGGGTGGGGCTGGGGGTGGGACAGCCTTTCATCCTGTAGAGAGAAACAGTGGGGAGTGGAGCCTAAGGCATCTGTGGAGCACCATATGATCTAAACCAGTGTCCCCCCTCCCCCATCCCCATGCCTCAGTCTCTCTACTTGGGCACAGGAGGCTTAACTGCATTCCCTGTAAAGTGGGAGAAAAAAAAAACCCCAGAAAGTAGAGGTCATAAGGGTCTTTAGTTGCACACATCACCAAATGATAGCATTAAATTATTTATAATACATTTTGAGATCTTGGGATGAAAGCTGTGCAGGCCACTGTAGCTTATTAACTGGTTGTCAGGGACCTTTGTTCAGTTAATATGGTAATTACTACCTTAATTTGATACAATGGTGAGAGGGCTAGAGGGCCTTCCTCCCCTGCTTCCTCCTCACCTGCTTCCTAGGTAGACCTCTTTAGATTCACACCAGGGTGGAACCCTATGCTCACCTCTTCTGGGCCCTGGTTTTATGCCCTGTGTTCCAGAATCTGTAACAATGCATTGTGGGTGAAGGTTTCCCAGGCTTTTAGGGGCAGAAGAGGCTGATCTTTGCACTCTCTCTGTATCAATCATCAGCTCTAATTAGACTGTAAATGTCCCTCGATTCCTCTTCTCTCTAAGCTTGTTGCGGGTCACATGGCTCGTATGTAAATCTCAGCCCCTGGAGCAGTTTGATGGCTGTGGCCACCGTAGGTAGTAACTCAGACTCCCCATAAATGGAAAATAAAAACAACAACCCATTACTGATGATGGTAGGTCTGCTACCTGCACACAGGCCTCGTAAACGTGAGCGATAGCTCTTGTGCTTGGCTGAGGACAGGGAGGGGGTGCCAGATGGAGGGGAGGAAGGGGAGATTTGCCACCTGTAATTTCCAGGTTGTGTCTATGTCTCTAGCCCAGCCCTGCCACAGGTGCCAGGGAACTTCAACCTGGTCTGCCCAGGCAAGCAGGAAGTGGCTAGTCCCAGGCCTCTGTCTCCACCCATGGGCAGGGCTTCATGCTGCTGTGCTCTGTAAATCCGGCATGTATGCTAGAGGTTATGGGGTTACTGTGTTCTGATTCCCCTCCAGTGTTGGGCTACCAGAATTGGAGGGGTGATGTGAAGGAGCAGAAATGGGAACACCACAAATATGGAGAGTTTGCATTGCTTGCCTATGGCTGCATCTAGGGCCTGGCTTACCTCCTTGGTTATTTTCAGCATCTAGAGCTGGGGTGCAGACATAGTAGGTCTTCAAGGAAGGATTTTGGTTTTGTGAAGAATTGAATTAATATTCAAGTGGAACAAAGTCTTAATTTGGGGCCTGGTCTGGATCCCAGGTCTGCCTTTGACTTGCTGTGGCAAAGAGAGCTCAGGCTGGCCAGTAAGCCCTATTGATCTTGTCTCTGCCTCTTGCTAGGATAATAGGCACATGTTGTGTTCGTCTTTTTTTGCATGGGGGTTCTGAGGATTGTAGTTGGGTACTTAAGCACTTTAACAACCAAGCTATGTCCCCAGCTCAAAAGACGCTAATTGTAAAGGAAAATGGTTTGAGTAGAAATAAAGAAAGTGCCTCCAAATGGTTTTCATGTGGTGTGAGGGTTTCTCAAAGCTTTGTGAATTGCTGTTTAACCCCCATTTGCCAAATTATGAGGCATTGATGTGGGATTCCCCTCTGTATGCTGTGAATAACATTAGTTAATAAAGTAATTGTCTTGAGCCCATGACAGGGTAGAACAGAGCTAGGTAGGGAAAACTAAATTGAATGCTGGGAGGAAGAAGGCAGAGTTAAGAGAAGCCTTGGAGCCTGAGACAGACGTGCTGGAACTTTGCTGGTAGGCCCTGACCGTTAGGAGATGGGTTAAATTAAGATGTAAGAGTTAGCAAATAAGAAGATAGAGCTAATGGGCCAAACCATGTTTTAAATAATAAAGTTTCTGTATGTTTATTTCGGGTCTGAGTTGCTTAGTAGCTGGAAACCAACAAGCAACCCTCCACCAACAAGGCAATAAGAATATGGGCACTTAATCTAACTATAGTATTTAGAGGTGGTCCTTGGAGCAAATTAAAATTAAAGTTAAAATTAAGCAAAGAAATTGAGCAGGATCCCTCATGACAGAATCCTGGTGGTTTTGTGAGAGAGGGGACAGAGACCAGATAGACAGATGTACATACGTGTGACTCCTATCTTCTGCCAGATGATGCTATGTACTACTTCAGAGCTGGCAAGGGGACCTTACCCCTCCAGACCTGAGACTCCAAACCAATCTTATTTCTGTATAAATCACCAAGCTATGACATCATATATTATGGACACAGTATAGATAAGTTTACACCCTCCTACTAAATACTGGGGCTGGGTTCAAACCAGGTTGCTGTGCCACCAATCTCCCTCCATTTCACAGGGGAGTTTGTGTGATCCAGCTAAGGGGAGCATTGGTCCTTTGTGGGCTCTGGTGGGTGCAAAAGAGGTAGGTTGTCTTTGGGAAGACTCATAGGAGGGGATGCAGGAAGCTTGTCTGAAGCCTAGGAGGATCCAGAACAACAGCTGGAGAGACTGTAAAATAGGGTCAGCTCTCTTCTCTTTCTACTTTCCATGGGACTCAGTACTATGAGCCCCCAGCACCTGGGAAATTCCAATGACCATGTCGCACTTCCTTTAGTTCTTCCCATTCTGTTCCAAACACCAGGCCAGAATCAGAAACGCTGACCCACTTGTGAGAGTGTTGTGCGGTCCTGTCTACAGAGGTTTTTTTGACTCACACAGACCCTAAACCCATGTTCACCAAAGCAGTAACTTCTGGGGTGCCCAAATCCTTCCACAGGTCACAGTGTGGGACTTAGACACGATCAATTCCACAGTGGACCAGGCTTTCACCTCAGCAGAGGACTTCTACATGCCTTTGTAGGAGAAGGCAGATTGTGCCTGGAAAGCTGACTCGAGTAGATTTTTTCTTAATTATATTCATTTTATAGTTATTGTCATTATTGTTATCATCATCGTCTTTTTTGGGGGGGACTTGCAACAGCACATGTGTGGAAGTCAGAGGACAAATTTTGAGAGCATCTAAGCTCCCCACAGGGTCCATTCTGATCCACATATCTATGTGTGGCCTGAATAGGAAAGCCTCAGAAGTCTCTGGGCTTTAAATACTTCATTCACTGTCTGCTTCCATTGACATGTGTAAATGTAGATGTGTGCACATGCATATGTGTGTGCACACGCACGTGTGCGTGCGAGCACACACACACAATCCTAAAGAGGTTAGACTTTCTCCAGTTTAGGATTAATAAAGAGACAGAGGTCCCACTGCAGATAGATGTTTCCTGTTTCGACTGGCTGTTCCCACATACCCAGCAGCCACTTCCCAAATTACCACACAGAGGCTTATATTAATTATAAATGCTTGGCTGATAGCTCAGGCTTGTTACTGGGTAACTGTTACATTTCAATTAACCCATATCTATTAATCTATGTATTGCTATGTGGCTCATAGCATGTCTTGCTTCCTGGTCAGCTGGCTGGCGTTTGACTCCAGCCTCCTTCCCATCCTTCTCAGTTTGACTTTCTTGCCTAACTTCTTGTCCAGCTGTTGGTCTGTCAGCTTTTTATTAACCAATGAGAGTAATACATATTCATAGTGTAGAAAAGGATTGTTCCACAGCATCCCACCTTTCCACATGCTCTGATCAAACTATCAAAGAGAGGAGTATGGTTAGGGCTAGTCTCTGGGTCCACATTCCTTTGCTTCTTTTCCCTTAGGTGAGGTTCATCATATAATTAAGAGTATGATTTTGGAGTCAGCCAACCTCTGTGTTCCATTCCCAGCCCTGCCATTATAATGTGGGTTTCTGGCCAAGTGATTTACTCCCTCTAAATTTCAGCCTTAGTCGGTAGTAATGCCACCCGTAACAGTGGAGCCATCGTCAGGAGTGATTAGAGAGCCCAGTGAGTGATGTGCTCAATGTTGTCAAGTTTTTATGTTTACTGTGTGGATGCCAATGATTCACCCCAAGTGTTCATCCCATGAGTGTTTGGTAACATCCAAATAAAAAGAAAAAAACAAATTCTAGAAGTCCTCAGACTTGCCATAAACAATAGTAAGGGACAAGGCAGCCAGGGCTTAACTTCCTGATGATTTCAAGGCATAGTGCAATGTGGCTCTTCTCATTCTCTTATCCCAGGATGTGAAGTAGAGTTGTGGGCTACAGGTCCAGCAGAATGGTTGGACAAAGCAGAAGGATTATTTGAAGAGGTAAGAGCAACAGAGGGTGGTAATGTTAACATGGACATGGGCAGAAATCTCAGAGAGCAGAAACTGAGGTGGTAACAGGCAAATAAAGTTGAGAATATATTCTGAGAGTTTGCAATGATTCTTAGCTTCAGGGGTGTATGTGGTCTGTGACCCATTCATGAGACTCCCAGAACATGAGGGACACAGACAAGGTGACCAGAAAGGACAGACACACAGAAGGCTCTAAAGGGGAAAAGTTCAGGAGGTGCAGAATGAGGGCAAGAAAACCTAACGCAGTGTGGTACCATGTTCCACAACAATTATGAAGAACTTCCTATTTATTACCAAGCAAAATAGAGTTTGACCGCATCAAATCCCCAAAGCAAGACCCCGAAATAGATATTTTTTTTAAAGAAGTTGTGGCTCTTGGAGGTGAGGTAATGCCTGGTCACCAAATGGTGAAGTATGAGCTGGGCACAAGACCTGGTAGCCACGTGAAACTCAGACACAGGGTTTCAGTTTACCTTGCCTAGAGATTGGCCAAAGAGCTACCTCCAGGATCCCCCATCTTCCACTCTCCGAAGGCACACCTGGCATCTCCTAAGGCAGGAGGTAAGACCCCCAAAGTAGCCACCCTTAAAGGGAAGGCAACAATGTAAGAAGGAAGTGAAAGGGGGAAATTTCTATCTCTTCCCTTTGGGGTGACTTTATTCCCTTTGGGGGTGACTTTATTGTCTCTTTTAGTGTTGTACAAAGTTGACATCCATTCAGAATTTTCAAGCATGCATTTCCCTATGTCATCTCTAGCATCATGTCTCCTGTAGGTGTGTTTTTAACATTCTCTTTTCATACGGCATCAGTTGAGGCTCAGGAGTTGTTGGTTCTGAAAACTGAAGAATGGAAGAGTTTGCTGGACTCTCAGCTCTCTGAGCTGCTTCTTAGGCAACATGGAATATTTTAAGAACCAGTTCTCTAGTTCATTAAAGAGAACCATAATCTTGAGATAGTTTCCACAAAATGAAATAAAGCCACAAGCCCAGGAGGAAGAAGGAATAGTATCCTAGTATTCAATCTTCCCAAGCTTTGGGATGCAGAAGTCCTGGCAGTTAGATGGGTGCTTGGCTTTGTAAGTTCCTTTCTTACATAGATCATTGAAGATGCTTCAGTGGACGGCTCCTGCAAAGGGACCCTTCTTATAGTCCCCTTTCCAGGCAAGAGGAAGGTTAAACAAATTTTCACTGGGCAGTGAGAAGAAGACCAAAGACGTATTTTTAGAACCAAATTGGACAACTTCCCCCCTTTGTTATTTTGAATGTTCAGAGACTTCTTCTTCTACCCTTTAAACTTCCGTTTTTCCATCTTCATCTGGAAGTGGTGAGGACCAAAACAGAAAGTGGTGGCACTGAGGAGTGAGGCTGACATGTTTTCAATGGAAACTTTAAGCTTAAAGTAACCAGGATGAGACCAATGTTCAGTCACATTTTCAACAACAATGCATTGCTTCTTTGTTTTAATGCTGGGACTTGTTGGTGAAGATCAGCTGCCTCTGTTCACTCAGGACTGCCAAGACTGATCTTGAAGAGAAGGTACAGTCAAAATATCCCTGTGTGAAGACTTGAGACAAGGGATTATGGACCGTTAGGGTTACACTGCAATGAAGCATCAATCTTACCGGGAAAGTGGTTAAACCAACTTCATGAACTTAGTGTAAATGCCAATGTCTGTGTAACCTGAACAAATCTGGAGGTCCTATATGATTCAGCCCAGTGTTGGCAGTGTAGCATTAATTTAGTTTCCGAGGGAAGCTTTTCACGAAAAGGGCTACTCTGTAAACTCCAGTATTCAAGATCCTTCCCTTATAGGCTCCCCAAAGTTCCTTCTATTTCTCAGTTTTAACTATCAATGCCACACATGTAGCTTGCTCTCAGCGCTCTCTCTCTCTCTCTCTCTCTCTCTCTCTCTCTCTCTCTCTCTCTCACACACACACACACACACACACACACACACACACACACACACGCCCCTCCCAAATATCACGAGCATCTCAGCCTTTGTTAGGCAGATCAGACAGACGAATTGGCCTTTGCATCTCATGAGCATCCTTACTTCCTGGATGCTGCCTTTTAGAGAAGCAAGGAGAGATGTGAGGCTCAGCCTTGACTCTATTGAGAAATACCTGGGAGATGAGGAAAGCATAGCTTTGGGAGTGTTTGTGAGGGCATTTCCAGAGGATCAAGTAGGGCAGAAAAACCTGTCCTGCATGTGGGAATCCCCATAGGCTGGGGGTAAACGTAGGGAGTCTGCAATGGGATAAAAAGGGATAAACACAGAAACGTCAACCTTGCAGGTGTTGGCCCTCTCTGCTTGCTGGTTGCCATGGAGTGAGCTGATTGATCACACCCTTCCCACTGGAATGACCTCAAAATTCTGAAACCATGTCCTGAAATATACCTTTCTTCCACTAAGGTATATTTGCTCAAGTATTTTGTCATCACCCCTCCCCCACCCCCACATCCACACACACAAAATAAAACACAGGAGAAGATCCTAAAGTATCATATTCTAGTAATTTTTTCTTTTATTTCTAGTGCAGTAAAATGGGGCCAATGACTAGCACTCTGGACAAGATCCTAAGAATAATGGAGTCTATTGAAGGTTTGTTGTTTGAGGGTATTTTTATAAGGTTGATTTTTATTTTTATTAGTGTGTGTGTGTGTGTGTGTGTGCACGTGTGTGTGTGTGCAAATGCATGTGCCATCTAGTGTGAGTACTCATGGAATCCAAAAGAGGGCGCTGATCCTCCGGTACTGGAGTTATATGTGGTTGTGAGCTTCTTAGCTTCGGTGCTGGGAAGCAAATTCAGGTCCTTTGCGAGAGCAGCAAGAGGTATCAACCACTGAGCCATTACTCTAGACTGCAGGCTTTTACTGGGGCATGAAACTCAGACAAGATCAGATTTGTATTTTATGAGGATGGCTCTGATGGCTTGTAGGGAGGGTGAGTTAGATGAAGTGAGAGATTGGTAGCCACAAAACCAGATAGGAAACTGTTGCAAAAACCCGGGCCATAAGAGCTGCGTTGGTGCAGCGATGGACATGAGAAGGAGGGGAAACTGTCGGAGCTATTCCAAGTGAATCCGGCAAGGGAACGGGCTTCACAGGCTCGCCAGTGCCCTCCTCTTCATCACAGTGGTGTGAAAGAAGGCACCAGGCCCACAATTCCAGACACCTTCTGCCTCCGTTCCTGCTCTCTGTGTGTAGAAGGTCCACTGAACGTGTAATTAATGTCACAGATGGGGACCTATGGATGCTCAACAGGCATCTGGGTGGGGTTTCCCATTTCCAGCTTTCCTGCCTACATAGATCTCACCTCCCAGGACCAAACTGGCAGCGCTGCTCTCTTTCTCAACCAGTGCCTCCTCCCTGTATGGTTTGAAATCTAGGTGGAGGCAGTAGGGACATCTTCCCCAAGCTGCATCCCACATTCTGTGCTGAACAGAACAGAACTCTGAGGAAGAGCCCTGGGCTCAAGGATAAACCCCACTGGGCTTGCTCAGCTTCCTCCCCTGTGGAGCTTGTTTCCTCATTACAGAGTAGAAAAGTGCTTCCACTAAAAGGCTCTGGGGATTCTAGGCTGGTCCATATAGAGTGCCCACTCCTACGCTTGGTGCGTGGTGTGTGCTACTTTTACCCTCGTTTGCCTCCATTGACGTTTGACATATTGGGAACTCTTAGGACCATTAGTTTTTAGTTGAGGACGTTGATGCTCAGACAGGTTGACCTCTGGTGTTCGTGCACGTGTGCACACACATACAAGCACACACACATACATGTGGGGTATGTATAACAGCACACAACCAGACACATATGCAGGCAGCAGCTCTTTTGGAAGCCAAAGCCAGTGTGGTCTCCATTAATCACATCACCTGTCCTTACATCTCCAGCGGTTGGTCCCTGCTCCACCCAAGAGATCTCGGAAGCTGGGAGTTCAGAATGGGACAGCTCCACCTCATGCCAGCCCGTCCCAGCCGTGTGCCAAGCCTTGGAGCACCTTTACTTACCCCACACCCCCTCCTACACTAATGATATTTATTCTCACCACCTGGCAGGGTGTTCCGTGGCCTAATTACTGTTTAGAAACTTCTGAAGGTGGAAAACACGAAGCTAAGTGTTTAATGGTTAAAAGATTCACGTCAAGTTCCGAGAGGAGGGGGATCCTGGGGTGGCGTTGGAGCTGGGCAGGGTGGAGAACCCAGGGATTCAGACCGCAGCAGGTAGATTGTGTCATAGGAGGGCAGGGCTGAGGCCTAGGCTCTGACAGCACCTGCTCAGGCTGAAGTCAAAACTCTTAGATCCACCTGGGCCATACAGTCTGTTGTTATCTACAGAGTCCTAGTTCCCCACTATATTATAATATACAAATACAGTCCTCTATTCGCTGTGTCTTTATGAGTGACAGGAACATGGGTCATGGGTTCTTTCTCACTGATAGGTTCTTGGCCCTCTTTGGTATCTCAGGCTTACAAAGGATCATGGCTTGTTTAAGGGTGCGCAGCGTTGGAGAGCAGGTCGGATCCAGCTCTGGCTCCTCATTTTGGATTCTTGAACCTCAAGCGATGACCACCTGCGTTTTCATTCATTTTGAACGAAATTTGCAGGAACAAAGACAGTCACAGTTCGCGTCACAGCAAAACGGCACTTAGAACCCCAAGCCTTGTATCTATATCTTTTAACTTATCTGAACCATGACACACACTTTATGAAGGGAGAGATTGTAGGTACACTTAGAAAACATTAAATCATTACTGTCCTTCTGGAAGGTTCTTCAGTGTTAGTTTAGAAGGTACTTTAATGATAAATTTTCTTTCGACTCAGGAACTTATCACTCTGTTAACTCTCTTACTGGACGGGGTGCTCACCACCTACTGAGGTTCTGGGTCACATAGTACTATGTCTCAGAGAATTCCACCCCAGCAAAGGAGCAGGCAATGCAAAGCCTTTACCCTCAAGCTATGTGGCGAGAGTAGGAGGCAAGGAGAAGCAGGAGCGTTTAGTGGTGGCGTCCTGGTGGGTGTCCACGGGGGCACACCTGTGATGCCGATGACTAGATGGTGATAATGGGCCATTTCTCTAATTGGCAGTAATGACACCATTTGGCCCGAGTAACCACCTCCCGCTTTCTCTGCTGCCACACCTCACTGGATCTTGGCTCTGAATGGTGACATCTGACGGTCTGATATTCCAGCACATGACACGAGCACTGGTTGGTCCAGAGAGCTGGAGCAGAGGGTGTGTCTGGGTTCCCGGTCCTTCCAGACATAGATTGCAGTTCTGGTCTGCCTGGCCTTACTTACCAAAAGAAAGCAGCTTCTTTGAAAACGGAACTCCCACTTTCTGTGAGCAGAGGTTTCCCCTGACCCACTCAGGATTAGAAATTTCTTCTCTCTGGGATTTGAAATGGCTTCCAAGAGCCAGCATCTGACTGCCAGCCAAGACCTGGAAGAGGGGGCCTCCCCCTCCAAGGGGTCAGAGGTATAGAGCTGTGGACAGAGGGAGTCACAGAGGGGTTGGACTTAAATATGGAAGGAGAAAGAAAATAAAGACAAGAGAGAGAGAGAATCAGGAAAACAGGGTGGGAAGAGGGCTCAGTTGGTGAGATGTGTTTTGTGCAGGTTGGGAACCTGACTAATCTATCTAAACAGCTGGCCAATGGCAGTGAGCCTCTCTAAGGCCAGTGTTGAGGGCTGGGCAACAGGAAGGGGTAGTTAGAAGCCCAGAGCTCGCTCATTGTTCAGCTAGCCAAGGTAAACTGATAAGCTTCTGGATTTAGCAAGACACATTTTCTAAAAACTTAGGTGGATAGTAATGGAGGAAGATAGCCAAAGTGGACCTCTGGCTTCCACAGATACACTCACATACCTACATGCAACATGTACATACATACACACAAACACATACATGTACCACACACACTCACACACACTCACACTTGACTGTAAGGTGTAGATGCTTCTCTCCTAGTTGGTCAATGGAGCTGTTCTGGGTCATGGGTTGACAAGTTTCTTGAACACTCTGGAGGACACTCAGAAGAAAGCCAGGGTCACCCTTCTCAGAGTGAGGTCTCTAGGGCTGAAACCGGGCCCCCTCACATTGTTTTCAGCTGCGCATGAACAAAGGCTGTCAATACCAAAGAGCTTCGCACTGGCTGAGTGAGACTGATGGCCATGGTAAGACTCGGTGCCTCTGGAGGCTCCCAGGGCAACTTCTGAGGGGCAAGGGACCGAAAACGCAGCAGCATGCCGGGTGTGGATGTGGGTTGCCATGGGAAACTGCTGGTGAAGGTAGCATTTTTCTGAACACTCTGTCCTGTGCTTCTGACTGCTACTTCAGTTCTTAGTTCCAATGGACTTTTATCAAGCCCATTCTACAGATGAGTAAATTGAAAGCCAACTACAGTCATGCTGATATGGGGGGGGGTGGCAGGCGAGTGTGTGGTGATGTCAGGGGGGCAGGTGGGTGTGTGGTGATGTGGGGGGGACAGGTGGATGTGTGGTGATTCTCCACCTTTCTT
The DNA here is from genome assembly GCF_018167655.1 of Microtus oregoni. Taxonomy (NCBI): domain Eukaryota; kingdom Metazoa; phylum Chordata; class Mammalia; order Rodentia; family Cricetidae; genus Microtus; species Microtus oregoni. The sequence continues at coordinate 9,671,602 of NW_024543079.1, forward strand.
AGACACAAATTTAAGAAAATGGTTTCTCCTTTGCTGGGGACTCAACACTCTGAACCCACCAGCCCAGCAGATTTAGGTCTGTTGGGTGGCCCTGGATGTCTGGTGGAGGGGCTAAGATGGAAGGAATAAATACCTGGAGCCTGCTATGGGGCCCTGGGGACAGCCGACACAAAGCCCCTGTCCTATTCCTGCTTCTCACTGTCCTCTTACAAGGGCTGACCATGAGGCAGATGCAAGGTCCTGGAACCACATGTCTGGCTCTGCCCTTCCTTAGATGACTAGATGTACTGGCAAATGCCTCAAAGAAAGTAAAGCAGGATTGTAAAACAGCAACCATAGTGACTGAGTGGGTGGGGACAGTAGGAGGTGGGCTAGGAAAAGTGTCTCCGAGCAGGTAGCCTTTGATACAAAAGTTGACTGACAGGAGGCAGCCCTGCTTAAACCAGGGAGGAAAACGCAGGTATGGAGACACCAAGCACAAAGGGCCCGAGGCAGGAAGGAGCAGGGTGTGTGCATAGAAAGGAAGGAGGCCATTTCTCCCCCCAGCTGGTCACCTTCCCTGTGACCTAGCAGACACAGCATTTGCACCAGAGGCTGCTTGCCTTCGGAGCCTTGCTGAAAGTGGGGGCAATTCCCCTGCCTCATCTTTAGTTTCCCAACCGCTGCTTCTGTCCACGTCTTTCACATGTCTCCCTTCACCACTGCATTCCCAGCATGCTCCACAGCTGAACTCAAGGAGCCAAAAGGCCTCTTTCCGACCATGAGTTGTTACTCAACCTTGAGGTCAACTCTTTCCTCAGACAGAGGCTGCTGTCTCTGATGTGGTATACCCAGGGACCCATGGCACCTCTTTGACCCAAGCTCACAGATTAGGCAAGGCAGAATTGGGGTTGAGCAAATATATTCATTCATTTATTCACTCACTCATTCATTCTTTAGTAGCTGAATCACCATACACAGAAGAAAGAATAATAAGAAGAAAACAGCCATAAATTACTTCTTTTTCTTTTTGGTGCTAGGTGTTGAACTCAGGACCTTGTTCATATTAAGCAGGAGCTCTACTCTAGAGCTCTATTACCCAGGCCAGCAAGGGTCACTCTTTGGTTTGGCACTTTATCAGATCCTGTGGCTGAGGTGAGGCTTGTTAGGAGAAGTTCGTCCAGGAGTTAGCTAATGGAAAGGCTCCTGAAACAAAAGAGAGCTCCAAGTTATGTTTGTGCAAAGGCCCTATGGTGAGGGGGGAACATGGGATATTTGTGGAATAGTAATATATGTATGTATATATATATGCATACACACATATACATATAAACATGTACATACACACACATATATGTATATATTGTGTATTCTTTTTGCTCTTTTGGCTTTTTGGGGGTTCCACCACCCAGCTCCCAAGTAAATCATATATGGAGGCTCATTCTTAGTTATAAACTCATGGTCTTATCTCGGCTTTCTTTCTGGTCACCTTTCCTTAACTTGAATTATCCTTTGGCCTCTGGGCTTTTCTATTTCTCTATTTCTGTGCACCTTTATTTACTTCTTTCTCCGTGGCTTGCTGTGTACAGCTGGGTGACTGGCCCCTGAAATCATCCTCTCCTTTTTCTCTTACTCCTTGTTCTCCTTTTTTTTTTCTTCTCTCCTCCCGGATTTGTTGAAATACGGAGCGGCGGGCTGTGTCCTGCCACCCGGCTTGCTTTACCTGAAATAATTACACGGAAACTGTATTCTTTTAAACACTGCCTGACCCATTAGTTTCAGTTTCTTATTGGCTAGCTTTTACATATTGATCTAACCCATTTCTATTAATCTGTGTAGCCCAAGAGCTGGCTTACCAGGAATGATCTTAACCTGCGTCTGTCTGGAGTGGGAGAATCATGGCGACTCCCTGACTCAGCTTCTTTCTCCCAGCATTCCGTTCTGTTTACTCCGCCTACCTAAGGGTTGGCCTATCAAATGGGTCTAGGCAGTTTCTTTATTAATAAGAAATCACTCCCACATCACGGATTTCTCCTTCTATTTATCCCCTCTGCCTGCCAGCCCCACCTATCCTTGCTCCTGCCTTGCTATTGGCCATTCATCTCTTTATTAAGACCATCAGGTGTTTTAGACAGGCACAGTAGTACAACTTCACAGAGTTAAACAAATACAGCATAAACAAAAGTCACACACCTGAAAATAATATTCCCCTGCATATACCTAAAACTTGGGAATGTTAATAAAGACAGGTGCATGTTGAAGAATCTGGCTAGGATATCCGCAAGTCTGAAGGGCCCAGTCTCTGTGATGATGCACCTCGAAGTTCTTGTTAGAGAGTCAGGTGTCTCTGAGGTTAAATTGTGGTGAGGAAGGAACGAAGCTGGAAGAGATGATTAACTTTGTCACTTGAGGAAGAAGCCTTGGGGCTCCCAGGAAGGAGAGGTGGCGGAGCCAGAGCAGAGAGTCACTCTCAGGAAGTCTTCTGGACTGTTTGTATGTGTCTTAGGTGAACTTAAGAATGGTCCCTGAAGGAGGAACCAGAAGAGCGAAGGCTGGGTGGAGATCTAGAATCCACTGAATGTGGAACCACAAGCCTCATGATTTTGAGTCAGACCTTCACCCCTGTGACCTTCATTTCTGCCTCTGTCAAGTGGCTGTGTAACATCTACTTCATGGGCTGTCTACGAGCAACAAGTGCAGGCAACTCTGGGGCTATGGGTTAAATCCATTCCAATGACTGCTTTCCATAAACACAAGGTCATGGCAGATTCTGAGAGGTGTTAGAGAAATACCTGGCTGGAGATGGAGACTAGAGGGGAACACCTGGCTGGAGATGGAGACAAGAGGGGAACACCTGCCTGGAGATGGAGACTAGAGGGGAACACCTGGCTGGAGATGGAGACTAGAGGGGAACAGCTGGCTGGAGATGGAGACCAGAGGGGAACAGCTGGCTGGAGATGGAGACAGAGGGGAACAGCTGGCTGGAGATGGAGACTACAGGGGAACAGCTGGCTGGAGATGGAGACTAGAGGGGAACAGCTGGCTGGAGATGGAGACTAGAGGGGAACAGCTGGCTGGAGATGGAGACCAGAGGGGAACAGCTGGCTGGAGATGGAGACTAGAGGGGAACAGCTGGCTGGAGATGGAGACTACAGGGGAACAGCTGGCCGGAGATGGAGACTAGAGGGGAACAGCTGGCTGGAGATGGAGACTAGAGGGGAACAGCTGGCTGGAGATGGAGACTAGAGGGGAAGACCTGGCTGGAGATGGAGACTAGGGGGGAACAGCTGGCTGGAGATGGAAACTAGGGGGGAACAGCTGGCTGGAGATGGAGACTAGAGGGGAACAGCTGGCTGGAGATGGAGACTAGAGGGGAACAGCTGGCTGGAGATGGAGACTAGAGGGGAACAGCTGGCTGGAGATGGAGACTAGAGGGGAACAGCTGGCTGGAGATGGAGACTAGAGGGGAACAGCTGGCTGGAGATGGAGACTAGAGGGGAACAGCTGGCTGGAGATGGAGACTAGAGGGGAATATATTTTCCTGGTTGTTGTTCCTGCTCATAGGGTAACTATCAGTAAGGTTAGTGAGAGGGCATTTGAGAGAATCACCTGTTTCCCAGAAGCTTCGAATGTGTTGGAGCAACTTGCTCTCACCCTGATGACCCGATGGCTATGGCAAACAGAGCCCCTTCACTCATCAGAGCTGCCCTGGGGACCAGTTGTTGGTAGCATGTCAGTATTTACTTTGAGTTACGGTATGTATTCTGAGCAATAAGCTGTAGTCTACTTGTTAATGTGTATTGCTTTCTCCTAATCAGGAGGCTCTTCCCTCCCCTTAGCCTGTGTTAAGGAAGTGTCTAGAATAATTTTAATCTCTCTCTCTCTCTCTCTCTCTCTCTCTCTCTCTCTCTCTCTTCCTCCCTCTCTTTCTCTCTCTGAAGACAGAGTCTCATTTTGTAACCCATGCTGGCCTAGAATTTGCTATGTAATCTGGGCTGGCTTCAAACTTCTGTGTCCTAGCTCTCCAATGCTGTGTTGCAGGTGGGAACCACCACACGTGGCTGCCACTTTCGCCTGTGTCAGGTGGTCCTGAAGAGAGGCTCATGAGGAAGGGTGTGCTCAGCTAGTCCAGGTAAGTCTGGGATGTGATTAAGATGACAGGCATGTGCCTTCTGAGTGACACTGGTTTCTACACTTTCCCATCCGGATAGTCTAGTTGAACTAAAACAAATTAGGAAAGTGTAAGGACAGAAAGAGAGCCGGTAGGGCAAGAATGTAGCCAGTCTGCGACACGGTCAAATTGGCTATCTGTTGCCATGGACAACAGTGGTCCAAACATTAATGCCTCAGGCCATCTTCTTTGGCTTGGTGGATTTCCTGTTAGTCTCCCTTGGCCTTTTATGTTCAATTCCATTCAGTTTTGAACTGGCTGATGGTAACATCTGGATTGCCTGGTCTCTCTCTAAGGCATGGGTCATTCTGAACCTCCTCGAGGCCAAATAGCTCTAAAATGGGCAGTTCATTGGCCTAAACAAGTCACTTGACCAAAACCTAGCAGTGTTTTAGATGAGGGGACCACACAATGGTGTATTTTATGAGTAGGGCATTCATGAGGGTCCCTACTAGGGCTATCCATCCTAACAGGTAATGCAACCTTCAAAGATGTGTGATTTCAGGTCTGTCATTTCATAGCACGGTGGGATGAAGATTCTGTCAATGACATGAACACAAAATGGGAAGCATTATAGTCAGTGCTCATTACTGGATGGGAACTCAACCACTACAGTCATCAAGTTAATCTTCACCGTTGTTCAGTGCCACCCCCGGCATACAGATGGGGAAGCTGAGCTCCAGAAAGGTAAAGGGAGTCTAGTGGCTGTCATTTTTCTTCAGGTCACAGAAGCATGGCTTCAACTTTTCTGTCATGGCCGAGGGATTTTCAGATGAACTGACTGTCACCAAAACTGGTTCTCAGATTCGCTGAAATGGAAGCTGCTTTCACAGGAAGGCAGCTTGATGTACCGAGCAGAAGTGAATCACAAACACGAGGGTGGTGTTTGTCGTCAACCGCACAGAGTTTTGCCTGTTTCCAAGTTTCCTTGGCAAGCAAGACTCGGGCTCTGCCAAAACCTGGGGCTTTGGCACAATAGTGCTGGCCTTTGGGTCAGGCCAGGCCTCCTAGTCTTCTGTCCAAATCAGAGTCTCAGCCCAGTGTGGCCTCCCTTGCTGTTTCTCTCTGCCTTTACAGAAAGGACCGAACTGGTGCAAAGCATCTCTGAGACAGTCCACAAACGGAAGCAAGATGGCCCAGGGCATGGCTTCCTGGAGTTCTGTCAGAGCAGCAACTCCCTAGGTGCCAAGAAACTCAGGCCTCAGGAGCAGTGATGGAAGGGTCCATCCTTGGGCATGCTGTATGGAAGAAACCTTGGCTGGAGAGGAGTCAGTACAGAAACGGCCAGCCTCATTTCTTTATACTGTCAGAGGCTAGTCTGGGAGAGAAAAAGCAGGTTTCAGACTGACAGAGGTTGGAACAAACCTGGGAAATTAGATATTATTTCCTTGCTAACTTCTCTGATATTTACTGCTTGGATATGGAACCACCAAGCCAGTCAGGCAAGCTGGTGTGTTTTGTTCAGGGTGTGTGGTTCTCTACAGAGTATGTGAAAAGAAGCCTGCTTGAAACATCCCTGTAGGAGCCAGAATTTCAGCTCTGAGATGACTGGGAAGTCACTGCCTCACTTCCCCCATCCCTAGAGTCCAGCAGGAGGTAGTGTTTAGAGAGTAGAGCCATGAGGAAGAACCCAATACTGGCTGGGTAGTGGTGGCACACACACACCTTTAATCCCAGCACTTGGGAGGCAGAGGCAGGTGGATATCTGTGAGTTTGAGGCCGGCCTGGTCTACAGAGTAAGTTTCAGGACAGCCAAGGCTACATAGAGAAATTGTCTCAACCCTTTCACCCCCTTGAAAAAAAGAGAAAAGAACTGAGTCCTGAATATCCACGCTAGTCCCTCCTTCATGTTCCTTGGATCCTCAGCATTCGCTCACAGACCATGGGTTTAAAGGCTTGGTACCCAGATTTGTGCTATTTTCAGAAGGTCAAGTCTTTAATAGTTGGAAACTAGTGTGTATGTGTGTGTGTGTGTGTGTGTGTGTGTGTGTGTGTGTGTGTAGGTGGGGATCTTAAGGTAACAGAAGGTGTCTTAGTTATTTGTTTCTTTTTCTACTGCTGTGAGAAGACATGACCAACCAAGTCAACTTATACAGGAGTTTACTTTGGGCTTCTGGTTCCAGAAGGTTAGACTCCAGAATGAGGGTCCAGCAGGGCGCGGATATGGGGAACTGAGGCTGGAACCTGACACCTGTGATCTGAGAACCCACATCCTGAACTGTCAGGAGGCAGCAGAGAAACATTTTCTTTCTCCATGTTGATTTTGCTCTGCTGTTTGTTACAGCAATGGGAAGCAAACACTTTTCTTCCTCCTGTAGCCATTCTTTCCTTCTCTCTTTCCTCCTCCTCTTTCTTTCTCTTTTCCCTTTTCTTTCTTTCCAAGTAGATATATTCTGATAGGCTCTGGGGAACAGTGAAACAAAACAGGTCATTAGCTGCTAATAAGTGAACCAATTACTCGTTTTTCTTGCAGGAGATTTGTTTCTGTCCTGCAATCTAGCTGGGGTCCAAAGAACTTGGGAGTTAAACAAGATGAAGTTGAGTGTGCAGAGACAATAGCAAGGAATATTCCAGAGAGATCCAGAAGAATATGCCAAGGCCTCAGGGCCAAAGAGATCTGGATGCTCAGAAAGTTGGGACACAGGGAGCCATTGACATATTTTAAGCAAAGAAAGAAATGTGGTCATATTTGATTGGACAGCATGGCCCCTACCTCCTAGGTAAGAAGTTATTATTTTTTTTTAACAAATACTCAGAGCAGATCCAGCAAGACAGGGGTGATGGGTGATAACCCACTCTTGGAAAGTTAGCTCCCTTTGTCAGGCCTCGGTTTCCCCATATGAACAATTTATGATTGACAGATGAATGCTTCTCTTCAACTTTGGATGCTCTTTTGGCTCCGCATCATTCCCTTGATCTGTCTTTCAGCTGAGAGGTTGGACTTGGAGAGAAGGAATTTTGTGTATGTCAGCCTTCCTCTTGGGCGCTTGACTCAAACAACTAGGAAGCAAGTCCTGAGGACTTATGGACCCCTACCTGGAAATATCTAAAGGGGAGTGTAGACAACCCACTCTGTTGGGATGGCTGGGCAGAGCATGTGTCACAGCTAACCCACGTGCTGCAGATTCTTCTTGGCTTCAGTCTCTGGGATTGCTTACAAACACTGGAAAAAAATGAAAGTCGGCTTTGTAGTCCATAGCTTGGCAGCTATTACAGCTGCAGCAATTCATAGAACTGAAGATTAAGTGGCCTTCACAGGGAAACGTGGAGCCTCGGAGAAACAAAACGGGAAATGCCACTCTAAGACATTCTGATAGATGCGAAAAGAACTGTAAAATAATCCACACAAAATAAAAACTGATGGAGAAGCCCTTGCCCTGTTTTCCTTGTGAGCATCTGTGTAACTGGTACACACCCTGTGATGGCCTGAGATCTGGCAAAGAAATGCCCCCAGTTGTGGTGGTTGTCTCCAGATGGGGTGACGATTGTGGAGGGGGAGCCCCTCCCTGTCTGCTCAGTAATATTCTGATATCTTAGGAGGAAATATGTATTGATGTACTTCAGAATAAATTGAAGTAAATTAAAAATAGACCAAGTTCCCTTGAAAATATTCAAGAAAATATTGCAGGATTCACTCCTATATACAGCTCATGGAAGGGGCTTAATGTCAATTTCTACTGTAAGTTTCTATGATTAATAGTATTGGCTTTCTTTTGCTCTCCTTGTGTTTGAGGCAGGGTCTCATTTTGAAGCCCTGGCTAACCTAGAACTCACTAAGTTTCACCTGTGTCTGGCCTCCCACGTGCCGAGATCAAAAGCACATGGCTACACACCTGGCTGCATATTGAAAAATGAGAATATATTTATATACTCATGGCGAGATTTAAAAGTGGTGTGTGTACGCGTGGAGGGCACAGTTCTTCCAATTTAGCCTTTCTCCAAAGGAGCAGAGTGGCTTAGAACCCTTCAGGAGCCCATGTGACTAAAGGGAGCTTGAGGTGAGGTGAGTCAGTGACCCAGGGAAGAAGAGCCAGCTCTGACTCCATCACGTGATGTCAGAACCCAGCACACTGGTTTATTTTGCAACCCAGGCAGGTCCTTTAACCACAGCCTTCTGGCCCGCCCCATAGGCTGGGGGAGTCAGTGCCAACCCCCTTTCCTTGAATGACTCACGCTCCTTCCCGCAATCACTGGGGGAGGATGTGGAGAAGTTGGTCTCCCAGGCAGAGGTGTAGCTCCTGCCCAGGGGCGCTGCCCGGCTGGTTGGCCTGAAGGCTGCAGGGCATCAAAGGTCTTCAGAGAAGTTCCCAGATGGAGGTTACTGCCGTGTGTGTGTGTGTGTGTGTGTGTGTGTGTGTGTGTGTGTGTGTAGATAATGCAGACCTTGGACATCTGCCCCAGACCATTGAAATCAGTGCCTATGTGGTGTGTGGAGGTGATAGAAAGGCAGAGTTTAGGGGCGTTCCATCAAACCTGGGGTACCATTGTGGCCTCTGTACTTTGTTTCCGTGCCATAGGTGCCCCCCAAAGCACGACTAAGTGGTTGCATTTCACAGGTGCTCAAAACTGAGCCTTTGCCAGGTAAACGACTTGTCCACCTTCCCAGGCCCAGACTAGTAAGTGGCAGAGGGAGCCTTCCAGCCAGCTGTGGCTGAAGCTAAAGCCAATGTGATTTTTTCACTATCAACTGGTTCCATTGGTCAAAAAGTCTGTGCTCCTCGGAGGCCTTTTCTCGAACACTCTTGAGTTCGCAGCTGGAAACGGAAGGCACGGCAACACAGGCACAGAGGTCCTCTAGGTCAGCACCCAGGACAACAGAGAGGATCTTTCTGTGGGGTACCAGACTCTGGAGTTTGTTCTTCAGTTCTCATAGCGACTGATGAATTGATTAGCCATTTTACAGATGGCCAAACTCAAGGCTTGGAGACAAACCACAGCCAGCAAGAAGAAGAAAGAATAAAATCCATTTCTTGTTGTTTCTAAATTCTGCCCATTCACACCCCCTGTATGTGGAAGGCCTGGCTCTTGATCTTCCCCCCTCTTTTGAGATGCTGAGGATCAAACCCAGGGCCTTGCATGTGCTAGGCAAGTATAGTACCCCGGAGACGTGTCACCAGCCCCCTTTCTTCCCAAGGCTGACTCTTGCCTAGTTGGTAAGCACTTATTCAAGCTTCAAAAGCCCACGAAGCATCACCCCTTCAATGCGTTCTTCAGCTCTGCAGTAAAAACTTCTCACCAATATCTCCAGGGCTCCCTGACCACATGAAATACTATTGAAAACTATTTCCTGCTTGTCTTCTCTGAGGACTTTGAGTATCCTGCTCACCTTCAGATCCTAGAAGCTAACGCAGTAGTCACATAGCAGCTTTATAGACCCATAAATCTGGATTTCAATCCAAACAGTGTCGGGTGATGTTGGGACAGTCATGTTCCCTCTTGTGGCCCCATCTGTGAAATGGAAACTCTGACAATGATGTCACAGCTCTCGTCCAGTTCCGTGAAATATTTATATAAAGAGCTCAGCACCATGTTCAAGGCACAGGGCACATCGCCACCATCAATGCTCTTCTCTAGCCTAGGTATGGATTTGTTGGTGACTGGCTGATAAAAGATGGTTGTCCCACTCAGTCAATGTGTATCTGAGGAAGGACACCCCTCATGCATCAGTGGAGGTGACTACCCCGACACTTACACATGCAAAAAGACAGGGTGAGCCGAAACAGAAATGAACAGCAGTACTGCAAAGAGACAGTTTTTAAAGGTTTAATTTTAATTTTGATCAAGGTGACTAAATAAATTACTCCAACCATCCCCAAAAGAAAGAAGTGTTATCAGCACACAGTATTGATGAGGTTAGACCAAAAAGCATGTGCAGACATACTACTTAGGATTGTTGCTGAAAGTGGTCCTCTGAGCAACCATTTGCTGACTTAATCAACTCAGCAAAGGATCATCAGCATTGGACCTGCTGACTGGTGATATTCCCTTGCCTTAGAGAAAGAGGGGGTAGAGAGACCACAGGGTTCTAGCACTCCTCTCAGGGATGTGTATACAATTCTGTCCTGATTGCAAGCAGCCTAGCAGTCTGGGGTCGTGAATGGGGCTACAGTATATGGGCTGCAGGAGGTTGATTGAGAAAGGCTCTAGCAATATGGCTACTGGGAAGCCATTATTCATGCTGGGTGAAAACGTCCTAGTGTAGGCTTTGGAGTCACCCACATTCTTATCAGGAACCCTTTACCCACACTCTATAATAAGCTCACTGTCCTCCAGGGTGAACTTGGGTGGAACTGTTTTTTGGTTTGTTGCTGGGACCTTATAAGGAATGGGACCGATGTTGTTTGTCTTCCCAGGGCAGGAATTCTAGTAACAAGACTCATCCAAATTCTTACAGCCTTTGAGATGATCTGCTAATCCATCATGCCATCCTGATATTCATGCTGGGAAAGTAATCTCGAAGAGGGAAGCAGCTTCCAGCAGAACAAGTGGAGGTGTTAACCTCATCAATATCTAGAATAGCAAGAACCTGGATAATCCTAGAAGTCAAACTGTTGGGCATCAATCTTTATAGGTTACCTGGGAAACAGAGTAGGAACTGGAGTTTACTCTGTGAGTGTATGAGTGTCAGATTTGTGCAAAGAGAAGCACCAGTAAACACAGAAGTTCAAAGGCAAAATGGAAAGGTTGTAGGAGAGGGGGGTTGTTGTGCTGAACCAGTCATCCTATATGGGACCTGGAGTAGCCTTCAACTCAGGGATTTCATGCCTAGAGTCTTATCTACCAGGCTGTCCAGATTTTGCAACTCCTGAAGGCAGGGCTCCCCATCAGTTCCCCAAACACAGCTCCCAAGCTGGCTTCGAGATATAAATGCATGTAATTGCTTCTTGTCTGGCTCCAGGAAGCTGAAAGACCAGCACCAGAGATTTTCTGGAGGTCATAATACTCTGGTCTTGACTGGAAGGTTCCCTACGAGTGTTCTGCAGTGTTGATCAGTGGGGCTGATCCTCTCAGGCGCTTCAGGGAGTACTTTCCACAAGGGCAAAGAGCCTGCACCTGAGGGAAGCTGCATTAGGCTTAATGGGGCTGATGGGAGCCCCGTTAAGTCAGGGAATTTGGCTTCACAAGGGAATCAAGCACTTTGGCCCATAGGATCTTTTCTAACTTGGAAGAAGATGATGTTATAGATGGAATGGATTCTCTTCAGTGGGCCCCTTAAAGCCTGGCAGAAAAGGCGCGGCTGTCCAGTCTCTTTCTCAGAACCTCTGTGGGTGTGGCTGAAGCCTGACCTTCCCTGTAGGTCCCTACTCTCTGCCTCCACTCTGGCCCCACAAGAGCATCCCTGCTTCCATATGGCTGTTGTGAACAGGCGTTGAGACTTGCTAGTCAACACCCGACCCGGATTCAGAATCGCACTATTACAGCTTAGCTATGTGAGTCACCAAGGATTTGGCTCTCATGATTTTGGCTTCATTGCCATGTATTCATTCATTTATTCATCTGTTCTCAGCTTTTAGCACCACCCTTTTCTCTGCCAGATATTGTTTTAGGTGCTGGCAGTATGACACAACCATGGGGGCCCTAAGCGAATAATAAAATGTTGAGAAAAAAAAAAAGATCATTTCCATCAGCTCTGGAAAAGCAGTTGACTGGGTGTTCTTCTGAGATCCAGAACAATGAGCGGGGCCAGGCCTTTGTTCCATTGGGGTGGCCATCAGCAGTGACTTCCTGAGAAGTCTCAGGTCAGCAAAGCTGGGGATGAGGAGAGAAAGCCAGTGACACAGAAGGCTGGAAAGAACCTTCTAGGCAGAGCAACTGACTGAGCAGAGAGGCCCAGGCAGCTGGGGCTGGCCTCGTTCTTGAGCCCTGGACACGTTCTGTCTCCTCTTACTTTTTCTTCTCACTTCTAGACCCTGGATCCCCATGCTCTCTCTCGTTGTTATATGTGTGTATAAATACATGTACATACACCTGTGGAGGTCAAAGGTCAATATTTGGTGTCCTCCACCACTCTTCACATTAATGTTGGAGACAGGGTTTCTCACTAAGCCTGGAACTCCCCATTTTGGCTTGACTACTGTGCCCTTAGGGTTTATCTGCCTCTGTCCCTCAGTGCTGGGCTTATAGATGTGTGCTGCTGTACCCAGATTTTTATGGGAGCTTTGAAGATGCAAACTCAGGACTTCATGTTTGTACAGCAAACACTTCAAGTCCTGAGCCCTCTACCCACCCCGTTTCACCCTGTTTCATCCCTCGATGTCTTCTACTTGCTTTAGCTGATCAGGGTTCACCACTTGTATTTCGGTTTCTGATTTCCTTGATTTGTGTTTGGCTCCCAGTCTCTCCTGTCCCTCCTCTTCTTCACTGCCTTAGGTCTTCCATCGTGTCTCATTCTGAATCACCTTTTCTCAGTCTTGGTCCCCCAGTGACTCTTTGCCCCACCCCTTTTCTCTCCTCTGTCTCCACCTAATTTTGGCCCCAGCTACCTCTTTCACTCCTCTGTCCCATGGTTCTGCTATTCCCAAACAGAGGCCGCTTGGATGCCCCTCTGATTGATGTGAATGCTGACAGCCAGAGCCTTTAACTCACGCCCACAGCGCATCTCTGGGAGTGATGAGCTGGTGGTTCTTTGTCTGTGTTCAAGCAAGGCAGGGGCTCTTAAACAAACAGGCGTTCTCAGGAACCTGAGTGATTGTACTTCTCCATTGATCCATCCTGATGGTGAGCATGTGCGAAGCTGCCCAAAGCCTTCTGGGGGAATCAGAGTGAGCTGGCTAAGCTGGGTGCGGAGGGAAGGAGGAGGAGGGAGGAGGGGGGAGGAAGGAGGAAGTGGAGATTGGTTCAGGCAGGGCCTGGCCAGAGCTTGTGCTCCAAGGACCTGAATAAAGTGGATTATTTGTAGGAGGCAGACAGAACATTTCCTGCTGGGTGAATCAGGGCAAGCTTATGATGCCAGGTGTCCCCTTCTGTGAAGCCTTTCTGGACCACCATTCTGTCCCTAAAGAGAAGGAACAGGTCATCCCTTGTCTCCATCTTGCTATGAATGGGTATCTGGCCCAGAACCTGCGACCCTTTAGCTCTTCCTCCCAGGATTATGTGTTTAGACATAGCCCTCCGGGAGTTTCGGCAATACACTGTGGTGCTCACACATACTTCCATCTTGTCTGGTCAAGCCAGTTTCCAGTTAGAGAAGTGCTTCTCAACCTTTTTAATGCTCTGACCCTTTAATACAGTTCTGCATGTTGTGGTGCCCCCAACCATAAAATTATTTTTGTTGCCACTTTGTAACTGTAATTTTGCTACTGTTATGAATTGTAATGTAAATATCTGTGTTTCCAATGGTCTTAGGCCAACCCTGTGGAAAGGTGGTTCATCGTCAAAGGGGTCGTGACTGGCAGGTTAAGAACTACTGACTTAGAGACTCATAATTGGGCATCATGTAAATGCCCACTTAGTAGGAAAGGGGCTTTGCTAGAGGAACCCAGTTTCCTCATTTCCAAAGGCAAGGTGTCTGGGGAAAGCCAACTTCATTTCCTATGGAATGAAGTGTAAACTTATGGAAACACTATGGGAAGTATAGAAGTTTCTGGAAAGAACTAAGAGTAGAAATATCATATGACCCAACTATATCTCTCCTGTGTATTTACAGTCAGGGGTGTAAGTCCCACTACAGAGATATGTCATAATACAGCTTATGACCGTATTATTGATGGTAGCTAGGAAATAGAACCAGCCTAAATGTTCATCATCAATTGATAAATGGATAAGAAGAACAGGGTATATATTATGGGGCTGCATTTTCCCCCCCTATTTTTGAGACAGTGTTTATGTAGCCCTGAGTGGCCTGGACCTCTTCTGCAGACCAGGCCAGTCTTGAGTTCACAGATAGCCTTCTCCTTTGCCTCCCAGGAGCACAGGCGTGCACCACCACAGCTGGCAAAATTAGAAATTATTATATCAAGCAAAATAGCCAGATTCAGAAATGTTACATTTTTTTTCCTTCACAGGCAGATCCCAGATTACACACTAGAAAGGAGACTATGAGACATGAAAAACGAGTGTTAATGTAGGGCTAGGAAAGAGAGAGGGTGACAGAGTATGTGTGACTTGAAAGCAGACACAGGAAGAAGACCAGTAAGAGAGGTCAGGGGTAGGTAGGGATCGAGGACTAACAAAAACAGATTACGCATGGAAATTCCATAATGAAATTCATTACATTGTTAGTTAATTTAAAAGTTTAATACTCCAGTTAAATAGAATAAAATAAAGCTGTCTGAACTGATGTACCCCAAGTTCTTGGAACGTTCAGGAATACTCAGTAATGCATCACTACTGCTACAATCTGCGGTTAATGTTTATTCCTGCTATTATCATGGTCGCCATCCTCCTTCTCCTGGACGTCTTCTGGCTTGGGAGCCCTCTACTTAATTGGTTATAGAATCTTAGCTGTTTTAGGGTTCTGTTCTTGTGATAAAATACCATGACCCAAAGCAACCTGGGAAGGAAAGGCTTAATTCATCTTACACTTCCGGGTCATGTTCCATCATGGAGGGAACCCAGGGCAGGAACTCAGCCAGGACTGGAACCAGGAGGCAGGAGCTGAGGCAGAGCCCATGGAGGCAGAACCCTGCTTACAGGCTTGGCTCCCTCATCACGTGCTGTTCAGCCTACTTTGTTACCGTCAGGCCCATCTGCCCAGGGCTGGCACCACCTAGAGAGGACTGGCCCTTCTCCCACTAACATCCATCAAGTAGAGGCCTACAAACTTGCCTACTGGCAATCTGATGGAAGAATTTTCTCAATTGAGGTTCTTCTTCCCCACCTAACCCTAGGCTTGTGGTAAGTTGACAGAAACCCACCGGTACACAGCTTTCTCAATTATACAGATGGACTGATTTGGTACATAGGGTTGGCTGTAATCTGTATAGACTTTTAAAAAAAATCTCCTCAGAGTCTTCTTTCCCAGCCTCAGCTTTTGTGTAGAGATGTTTGTAGAAATTGGGGATGGCTTGGCTGTCATGATGATCAAGGAAGGATGGTTCCTATCCCTCTCGTTCTGCTTTGCCTGAAGAGCCCTTCTGGTGCATGGCTGCTTTCCTGCCTCCAGGCTGGCTTAGTAGTTTCTCCTGTTCAGTGCTGTCTTGCCTAATTCCTGGGCCCCAAAGGCCTCTGGGAAGAACAGGTAGCTCCTCTTCATGCTGTCACAGCGCAATAGCCCTGGCTCAATCCTGGAATTTCCCACAGTGTTCCAGGGCATTTAATTGCCTTGATTCTGGAATATTTTACCTCTTTGTTCTGAGTGTTAGCCTCTTCAGTGCAAATCGGCAGTTCTTACCATGTACTTAATGCTTGCTATGGCTTGAGCATCCCCACCAAAATGTGTGTTGAAATTTAATCCCCTTTTTGTGAGGTATTAAGAGGGTGGGAACTTAATCTCACTGTGGGATTTGGAGGTGAAATCTCAGGGAGGTAATTAAGGTTAAATGAAGCCTCAAGGGTGGGACCTAATCCAATGAGACCATGGCTCTTTAGAAGAGAGACTTGAGCTAGGGTGGTCTGCTTGAATGTAAGACTCTACCATGGGACTGCTGAGTCCCCACTAGCAAGAGGGGTTGCAACCATCTGATCCTTTTGGTTTTTTTGTTTCAATACATGTAGCTTTATTTCACACTTCTTTTTTTAAAAATTGTTTTTATTGAGCTATATATTTTCTCTGCTTCCTCTCCCCCTTTCTCTCTTTCTCTTTTCTACCTTCTCCCATGGTCCTCAATGCTCCCAATTTACTCAGGAGATTTTGTCTTTTTCTACCTCCCACGTGGATTAGATCCATGTATGTCTCTCTTAGGATCCTCTTTGTTGTCTAGGTTCTCTGGGATTGTGAATTGTAGGCTGGTTTTTCTTTGCTTTATGTCTAAAAGCCACTTATGAGTGAGTACATATTATATTTGTTTTTCTGAGTCTGGGTTACCTCACTCAATATGATGTTTTCTAGATCCATCCATTTGCCTGCAAATTTCAAGATGCTATTATTACTATTATTATTGCTGTGTAGTACTCCATTGTGTAAATGTACCACATTTTTCTTATCCATTCTTCAGTAGTGGGCAGTTAAGTTGTTTCCAGGTTCTGACTATTACAAATAAATGCTGTTATGAACATAGTTGAGCACATGTCCTTGTGGTATGATTGAGCATCCTTTGAGTATATACCCAAAAGTGGTATTGCTGGGTCTTGAGGTACTGCCATTCTGATATCCAAAACAACTGTACCAATTTGCACTCCCACCAGCAATGGGTAAATGTTCCCTTTACCCCACATCCTCTCCAGCATAGGTTGTCATCAGTGTTTCTGATCTTGGCCATTCTTACAGGTAAAAGATGGAATCTCAGAGTTGTTTTAATTTGCATTTCTCTGATGGCTATGGATGTTAGCATTTCCTTAAGTGTCTTTTAGTTATTTTAGATTCCTCTGTTGTGAGAGTTCTCTGTTTATGTCTGTAATCCATTTTTTATTGGATTATTTGTTCTTTTGATGACCAGTTTCTTGAGTTTTGTATATTTTGGAGATCAGGCCTCTGTCCAATGTGGGGTTGGTGAAGATCTTTTCCCATATGTAGGCTGTTTTGTCTTGTCGACTGTGTCCTTTGCTTTACAGAAGCGTTTCAGTTTCAGGAGGTTCCATTTACTAATTGTTTCTCTCAGTGTCTGTGCTACTGGGATTATATTTAGAAAGTGGTCTCCTGTGCCAATGCATTCAAGTGTACTTCCCACTTTTTCTTCTATGAGGTTCAGTATGGATGGTTTTATGTTGAAGTCTTTGATCCATTTGGACTTGAGTTTTGTGAATGGCTATAGATATGGATCTATTTTCATTCTTCTACGTGTTGATATCCAGTTATGCCAGCACTATTAGTTGAATATCCTTTCTTTTGTCCATTTTATATTTTTTTGCTTCTTTGGTAGAAATCAGGTGTTTGTAGGTGTATGGATTAATATCCAGGTCTTCGAATCAGTTCCATTGGTCCTCCTGTCTGTTTTTATGCCAATACCAGGTTGTTTTCAGTACTGTAGCTCTGTAGTAGAGTTTGAAGTCAGGGTTTGTGATGCCTCCACAACTTCCTTTATTGTACGAAATTGATTTTGGCTATCCTGGGTTTTATTGCTTTTCCATATGAAGTTGAGTATCGTTTTTTTTCGAGGTCTGTGAAGAATTTTGCTGGGCATTGCATTGAATCTGTAGATTGCTTTTGGTAAGATTGTCATTTTTACTGCAGCCATCTGATCTTAATCTTTAACTTCCCACCATTAAAAGCATGAGCTGAGCAAATCTTTATTCTCTATAAATTACTCAGTTAGTGTTATTCAATTATAGCAAGAGCAAATAGACCAAGAACGAAAGCAATGGACTAATGCATGCCCTACCTTACCTCCAGGAATTCTTCAAGGAAAACACTACACACAGGACCACACTTTTCTATATGGTGAGTGTGATCCATATCGGAAAGTATGGTAAAGTAGGCTCAAGCCTAAGCTTTTGACAATAAAGGGCTTACCCTTGCTCTTGGGGAATTTATTATTTTAATTGTTAGCCTTCATCAGAGGTTATTGGAATTTTCCCCCTTGGACAGTTTATCACTTGTAAATTATTTGTCACATCCTGCAATTCTATCCAGATCCTTAACTTTCTAATCATGCATCTTTTATGGGGTCTCCTTTAAAGAAGCACCATAATTACGTGCCAAGGGTCCCAGTAAATTTTATCAGGTCATAAAATATATACTTTAATTATTTGGAAGGGGAAGAAAGGCAAATGTTCTCTCTGCAAGGCTCATGATCGATATTCTGGGGCTCACGGTGTCCCAGGCTGGGTTTGCTGTCCCTGGTCTTGCCTCCCGGCTTG
Organism: Microtus oregoni; assembly: GCF_018167655.1. Lineage (NCBI taxonomy): Eukaryota > Metazoa > Chordata > Mammalia > Rodentia > Cricetidae > Microtus > Microtus oregoni. The sequence goes on from NW_024543079.1 coordinate 9,689,648, forward strand.
AAGTCTCAGCTACCTGCGCCAGGTAGTGTCTGCACAGAGCAGTATGGGTGCATCTCTCTTGGTTCTCCAGGAGTCCCTGGACATTTCTCAGCACACATCTTTAGAGTGGTTTTCCTTGTTGAGGATGCTCTTATTTCACCCTTTTTATGAACAAAGAAATATAGAGTCCCCCCCCCCCCAAGAGCAGATATAGATCGATTTGCCTTAGCTTTCTTAGCTCCACGGTAAGGTGTTCTATGTCACATTTTCTATTACGTGTACAAATCAGAGAACATTCATGAGCTCAAGAGATGGGTGATTTTTATTCTCAAATGGTTGAAAGTGGAACCACTGAGGCATGGTTTCAGAATCCTATACCCAACATTTAATTCATTTGGTCATTTATGTCATACCCCAGTGCATAGTGGCAAACAAGGCAGACACACACTTGCTTCTTTGGAGTTCATTTTAATCTCCTTTGGGAGACATGCATTGGTCATATCATCAGATAGATTATAGATAATTGCTAAAAATAAGGGGTCAATGTTCCAATGGATGACCCCATAATCATGAGTATATGCATAGAATTAGACCTAGTGAGTAATAAAAAACAAAAGAAGATGTGAATTTGAGAGGGGAGTGGGGAGGTTGGAATGGATCTGGGAGAAGTCTGGGGAGAAGCAGGAGTGAACACGACCAAACTACATTGAATGCACCTATGAAATTCTCAGAGAATTAATAAAAATATTATCTTAAGAAATAAGAGAGCCAGGAATCTTGAAAGTTTAGAAACAGGAACTTCTAATGAGTTGAGAATGTCACAGAAGGTGGTCCTGGGGAAACACGATCTTGGCGACCCAAGATCTGAAGGATTAGCATGGCTTATCTAGGTAAAGGAAGGTAAGGTGTGTTTCATAGCTGGAGCAGCACATGCAGTGGGCCAGTGGTGAGAAGACGAGGAACAAACTCTGCCTATGGGAGGCAGAATGAGTAAACCAGGCTAAGGCCTTAGCCTTGGAGTGTGGATGCTGAAGACAGGGTTCAGATAAACAAAGGACTTTTCTCAAGGCAATCTACAGCAATGCTCAAGAGGAGGGGGCAGTGTGTTGGGGTTCATGAGAGCCCTTCATCCAAGCCCAGAGAGGAAGACAGGAGGATGACTAATTCACACTCACCCCTGTTCTTTGCTTCTATGTCATTTCCTTGGGGAACCCTTCTGTGACCCCCAGTTGGACTAACTACCCCAGCAGTGGCTCCCCACCCTCCACTTCCTTTTTCGCAACAGACAGCACTATTTCTGCTTTGTCTTACTTCATGTCTCTTCTCCCTGCTGGCAGTGGGTGACCCCTATGAGGACAAAAGCTCCTGACCTGGCCCAAGATCTGGCACATGGTTGGCAAATGAGATATAGAGCTGGTGACCACTGGTGACTAGTGAAGGATCCAATGAGCAGGTCCTGGGTGAGATGACATGTGGGGGGCATCTTTCCCCCAGATCCTTTTCCTTACTGTCCCTGCTCAGGCCTTCCTCTCATCTGTTTATTCACTTCCCCTTTTTGTTGCCCTAGAGCTGAACTCTTCCAGACTCCTTGCATGGGGGCCTCTTAATCTGAAAGAATTGATGGGCAGATAAGGACACCCCCAAACTCTGGCTTCCATGCAGATTTCCCTGGGAAGGGTTGTGGTGTCCGTCTTTGTTATATGGGTGTGCTGCTCTGCTCCAGGAGGGAAAAGACCCAGTCATGACTGAGCATTAGGAAGATGATAAAGCGGGCCATGAGAGCCCTCCATGTCACCTTCTCAGAGTGACTCAGCGTGTTACTAGGCTTGCTTCTGATTGTCGCAGGGGGAACACTTTTTAGTGAACCCTGTGGTCACTGGGTTGGTGAAATCCCCAGCAACATTTTCTGAAAATTATATTTATGCCACAAACTTTCAAGTTAATATTAATGGCAACTGGCATTTCTCTAGGAACTTTCTTGAATCTTTATATCAGGGCCCTGCCAGTCCTAAGCCCATTCTTTAAAGAAAGCTGTTTTTGAAACATAGATGTGACAATTTGGTCATATGTGGCCTTGCTGACTTTCTTGCTATTGTAGATGGCTGAGTTGAACAGCAGTGACTGAACAGTTAATGGTCTTCAAAGCCTAAGATATTTGTTATTGAACCCCTTAGAAGTACAGCTTCCTAGTGCCCTCTTTATATTCACGATGGGCACACAATGACTGAAGGAAAATTACCCCCTTTTATGGATGATGAAACTGGGGCTGATCCAGAAGTAATTTTCCTGCAGTATCATGGATGGGCTCACAACCAGAGAGTAGATCTACAGACCTTTTGGCCTTGCATTGTGTACTCCTGATAGGCTCGCTGTCAGTCTGAGCTGCAGACTGGATCCAGCGTGGAGGAAGCAGAAGGTTCTGGTGGTGTCTTCTGAGGCAATTGTTCTTGACTGTCGCGGCATGGAGATGCACGTGAGGGGGTGCCGGCAAACATCCACCATCATTTGCTCTGTTCCCCAGTCTTGGAGCAGGGCTTACAAGAGACATCCAAGGTCCCATGAATCCCAGATGGTGACGTTCACACAGGGCTGATGGTGCGCTACCGAGAGGGTTCACCATGCACATGGCCAGTTGCACTTGGTTCCCCACCCTAAGACGCCCTCTCTGCTCTGTGTTCGTCCTTCCTCACATATGATGGCTGAATTTCAAGAGTAAGCATCTTAAGAGACAAGATGGAGAACTTGCATTTAAGACCTGGCACTTGCACAAGGATACTTTCACTGTGCACAAGTCATGTATGTTAGGATCATTATGTTCTACTGAAATATGGGAAGTACTTGGGGGAACTCTTGAAAAGTGGTTTACAAATTAGGAATAATTTTTTCTTGGATGTGAAATTTCCATTTTTTTTCCCTCTTGGAAACTAATTTAAATAAGACCTTTGCTCTCCCCAGTCTTCTCGTTTGCTGTACTGCACCTGTGAGCTTGTTCCTGTGACACAGAGCGCCTCTGTAGGCTACTAGCTGTGGTCCACTCTTGTTCCATCCTTATGGAAGCTTTGCTTCATGCGGGCCACTGTTCCAGACTCACGGTCTAGACCTCGTGGTGCTCGTGACTGATTATGCAAGTTGGTCCAGCTCAATTGGTCAACACTGAGCTGAGTGATAAATGCCACAGTGGAAAAAGCAAAAGGCAGGCAGTGCAGGATACCCAAAAAGTAAGGAAGTGTGGGAAATTAGGGGAGGTGACATTGGTGCATTGGCTTATTTCCTGGTGTGCCTTGGTTGCTTCAGTAGCATCTTCTCTGTGTCACCTTTTCCAGGGGTTTAGGAAATCTGCTGCAAGGTGAGCTTGGTGCCTGCCCCTGTACAGATGTGGAAACGTGGGCTAAGAGGGATAAAGTGACAGGTGTAAAAGCTCACGTGACCAGAAAGCAGCAGGAGCAGAGTAGGTGCCATGGGCAGCTTGGGGATGGTTGAGTAGAAACTTTTAAGTCTCAAAGACAGGAGAATGTGGGAGTAAGGGCAAGTAGATAGCATGGGCCTGCATAAGCCTGGGGTGCAGCTGGCTACTTGGGGTGCAGTGCTATCACCACTGAAAGGGAACACAAGGCATGGAGTTTGGGCATAGGGGGATTTGAGTGCCTAAGAAAGGAAGAGGATAGAATCTTAGATTCTAACGCCACTTGGACTGCCCCTATTCTGGGAGAGATCCAGGGGCCCTTACTTCCGCCCAGAAATTGCCTAGGAATTCAGCATCAGACTCTGCCTGAGAGCCATGGAATCTTAGCTGCCCCCAAGCTTCCTCTGCATGTGCAAGTTTGGGAATTTCTCTCTCAATGCACTGCAGCTTGCAGGCTATCATGTTCTATTTGTTCACATTTATGGCCTCCCATTGATGTTTCCCAGGTCTCCAAACCTGAGATCACCTACAAAGGATGTGAAGCGAGGCCAGGGGCTACCAACATCAACAACGGAACCCCAACTATTAGATTTCATTTTCCAATTTGTTCCAGTAACTGTAGCCTTGTCCCTATGCTCCGGAACCAGATCCAACCCTGGTTCCCTCTCATCCTTCCTTCACAAATTCCAGGCGACTCAGGTCAATGGTTTGAGCTTGTGGGACAGCAGAAGGCACTGTGAGTCTCTGGGGCTTCATACAATGAGGCCTCTGTGTGAGTACCAGCATGCAGGTGCAGAGGTGAACAGGTTACAGCACTATTTAGCCCATAGAGTCTCTGTACCTGAACGGGAAGGTGACGTTCATATGGTCTTTCTCTATGACTGGAGTGGAGATTTGGAAAATCATACTGTTTGTCTCACTGGAGATGCTTTGCGGTGGGAATGGGACAGGTAGTGGGGATGCAGAAGGTTCCAGCTGTATAAATGGTGGGTTTTGTAATCTCCCAAACCTCAGTTAAGAAGTCCTCCATGAGCTCTAGAAATCAGGAGTACCACTGGCTGGAGTCAAAATTGCCTGGACACTTCTCTCTGTCTTTTCCTCTTTGGAAGACGTTGCCCAGCTGTCTTATCTTCATGCTAGTCTGTGCTTGCCACTGGAAGGAGGTGAGCAGGGCTGCTCTCTGACTTACAGAAGCATTCTGCCTGGCAGTGAGAGAGGAGCCATGAGTGCTTTAGAATTAGGATAAAGTAAGAAATACAGATAAACATATAGGCATCCTCCTGAATATTAACCTTCAGCAAGCGATGAAAGGAGACAGAGACAGAGATCCACATTGGAGCACAGGACTGAAATCTCAAGGTCCAAATCAGGAGCAGAAGGAGAGAGAGCACGAGCAAGGAACTCAGGACCGTGAGGGGTGCACCCACACACTGAGACAATGGGGATGTTCTACTGGGAACTCACCAAGACCAGCTGGCCTGGGTCTGGAAAAGCCCGGGATAAAACCGGACTCTCTGAACATAGCGGACAATGAGGACTACTGAGAACTCAAGAACAATGGCAATGGATTTTTGATCCTACTGCATGCACTGGCTTTGTGGGAGCCTAGGCAGTTTGGATGCTCAACTTACTAGACCTGGATGGAGGTGGGGGTTCCTTGGACTTCCCACAGGACAGGGAACCCTGATTGCTTTTCGGTCTGAGGGGGGGGACTTAATTGGGGGAGGGGGAGGGAAATGGGAGGCAGTGGTGGGGAAGAGACAGAAATCTTTAATAATTAAATAAATTAAAAAAAGAGTGGAAAAAAAAACAAAAAAAGAACAAAAAAAGTGAACAAAGGAAAAAAAAAGAATTAGGATAAAGTAGAAGAGCTGGGTCTGGAGATACAAGAGACACAGAAAACAACACAATTTGCCAGACTTTTCCTTTGACCAAACACACCTGGGTGTAACAGGGCCCTCTTGAATTCTCAAATTTTGCCTCTTCCCAGGGTTGTACTGTTTTTCCTTTCAGATTCGGTAAGGACTGGATGAGGTCTGGAGAAGCCGCTGGGTGCAAGGATGAGGCTCTTGGCTTCTGGCTACCCACAGAGCCCTGACCCCCTAACTCAGACTTTGAACTGGGCCAGCTGCCCTGCCCCCTTGGAAGTGACCATCTGGAGGGGCTGGTTTCAGTTCACAAGTTGCCCTTGCCCAGACTCCTCCCCATCATGTAGGGAAGTGACCATTCTCACGTGCCTGACGAAATGCACGTGACGATGGCGTGCCTCGGGCAACCAGACAGATCTTGCAAAACATTCGATCCCCACCTCACTGCGGAGGGATGGAGGCCAGGGAAGAGGCAGGCAGTTCCTGTCTGTAATAGACTATATAAGGCTATGCTTCTTTTATGGCCCATGGCCGTTTAGATGAAGATGGGCCCTGGTTGATTCTAGGCCTTTGCCCTGAACACCTTCCTTCTTTTCCTTTTGTGGTCCTCCTTCTCAGCCATCTTTTTTCTGCTTTCTCCATCCTTTTTTTTTTTTTTTTTGTAACAGTGAATTTCTGTGTATCCTTTCTTGAACTTTCTCCCACAGATGGTCACGGTCAGAGGACAGGGTAGGTCTAAATACCAGTAGGCTTAGGAGGTGAGCAACTTTGTTCAGGGCGGCTGAGGACGCAGGCAGATCCCAAGACAGCTACACGGGATCAGGCTGGGTCCTAGAGATCTCTTCACCTCTAGAGACCAGGAGGAGACGAGCAGCGGCTTTTGTGGAAGGTTCAGGAGCAGAAGAGCGAGCATGCCAAGACCCCACTTCTCCTTCCCTTGGCCAGGTACCCTCCATTTTGCTGCTTAGCTCAGAGGTGTTTCCCCTGAGAATCTGAGTTTCTTCATATCCCAAGGTCTTCGGTCTTGGTGGTAGTGATGACTAATTCTTTCCTATTGGCAGTAAGGACGCTGCTGTCCTTTGAAAGCGGCATGAGTAATGGGTGCACTTCTGCTTTGAGGCCCTGCCTTGCTTCTCGGTCCCACCCAGGATGTCCCTCACCACATTTTGTGTGGTGCCCGTACGTGTGCGCGCTCTCCTGCACACCTGCAATTGTGTACGCAGTTATTTCACTCACGCCCACCCTTACAGGCTCCACACACTCCAGAAGACAACACAGCGCAGTGTGTTTCATGCCCCTCTCCATAAGCGTGTGCTGCCCAGGGACTCCATTAGGGCGTTTTAGTGCCTGAGCTCCCAGGTGTTTGCAGACCTAACACTGGCAATGACTGAGTGGGCCTTTTGGTGACATGTCCATAAAATCTCATAAATCGTCTCTATGCAATGTTGCATGTACATTTTTATTTCCATCAATAAATACACACATTCTTATTTCCTAACGGCTCTGGCACTGGCTGAGTGCCCAGCCAAAGGGTCTACTCGCTATGAATTTGTCCAGGATGAATAGTGACATAGAAGAGGAATGGGGGCTTCTCTTTTGGTTGATTGAGCACTTAAAGATATCTTTGGGGACCTGTGATAATAAAAGCTTGGTTTGGGTGAGACACTGGGGGTCATCTTGTTCAGCTACAAATTATGCCTCCCCCTTGGCAAACCACTTAGCATTTTGTTTGTTTAATTATTGCAGTTGGATTCTTTTTTCTGACCTTTCAGGCAAGGGGCTACCACTAAGTCCCTCCCTTTTGCATTTGAAAAGTGAGGCTTAGAAAAAATAAATGATGTTCGAGGGAGGGTCTGGGTCTCTGCATTCAAACAATGCCTTGGGTCATCTTGATGCAGGTGGTTAAGGCCACACTTTGAGAGTGGACATCATCTGTGGCTATGACTTGGACCACAGGGCACAAATCATATTTTCTCCTTGCTTAACAACACTTTGGGAGTAATGACTCTGAAGAAGAGAGGAACAATCCAGAGAGTGAACATTTGGTGCTTAGGATTGTTAGAATTTAAAGCTGTCAGCTTTGGAGTTGAGCATCCAGAAAGGGTGGCTGGGTTTGGGTTATCTGTCTTACTCAAAGCCAGTGTAGTCTCCCCTACTCCTGGCATTGCTACAATTTCGATGCAAGTCCACCGGTTCCTCTTTTAAAATGACCAGACTTTGCATGCATATACAGACTTACCCCTTAAAAATTCTTTCAAAGCATCACCAAGGCCCCGGCAATGCCAGGTAATATGACGGTCTCGTCTCACCTTGCAGCTTGAGAAGTGGTAGTATTAAGGTGAAGCATTGCTACTACTAAGTGGCAGAGTCCAGACTGGGAACCCAGCTCTATAGCAAGTGGAACTTGCTTTCAGCTCTCAGCATTGTCTGAAGGCTATCACTTGCCTTCTGGCAAGGAGGTGCAGAGTTGTGAGCTTCCCCAGGGCCCAGTGCCATACATGTTAGGAACCTCAGGACTGTAGCAAGTATATCCTTGTATGAGAGGCCACTGAATGGAGAGGGGAAAAGTGAAGCAAGGGTTGCTAGTGGGGATGGAAGGGTCCGGCCTTCAGCATCCTGTGCTGCTAATGGATGTTAATTGCATAGTGTGTCAGAAGTGGAAGGGTGACGTGTAAAGCAAGCTTGCTGTCCCCCACCCCCACTGTGCAGCACAGTTTTACGTCAACTTGACACAACGTGTCTGGAGAGTCACTGGAGAGGAGGGAGCTTCAGTTGAGAAAATGCCTTCATAAGATCAGACTGCTCGCAAGCCTGTAAGGTATTTTCTTAATTAGTGATTGATGGGGGAGGGCCCAGCCCATTGTGGGTGGGTACTCCTGGTTTGGTGATCCTGGGTTCAATAAGAAAGCCGGGAAGAAGCCTGCAAGCATCACTCCTCCATGTCCTCTCCATCAGCTTCTGACTCTGGGTTCCTGCCCTGCTTGAGTTCCTGTCCTGACTTCCTTCAAGGATGGATGGTGATTTGGAAGTGTAAGCCAAATAAACCCTTTCCTCCCCAACTTGCTTTTGGTCATAGTGTTTCCTCATGGCAATAGTAACTCTAATTAAGACACACCCTGGGGACTTTTAAAGTTAAGAATTCAAATGAGATAGAATACAAGGAGGTATATAGTACTCTTCTTTGCTTTGGTATGATTTTTGGGGGTATGCCCCACATGAAGGAGCTATCAATGTATTTTATGAAGGTTACAGAGAAGTAAGGAGAGTGGACCGTCGTACAGCTTCATAGATTCCCATGGACTAGCCTCTCTGGCTCTCTCCAAAACTCGTGTCACCAGTGAGTGGAGATGGGATGAAGAATAGCCATAAAGTCAGGTGACAGAGAGCAGGTGTGCACAGCTAATCACCTACAAATTCCGCATTCATCTGTGATGTTATCAATATGTAGGGACAAATACCAATGCTATCTGGGTTCTGCTGACTCCCCCCAAGCACAGCCTTGAACTCTTTCCTCCTGTGACTTCCTGTTTCCTGTTAGTCTTGCTCCCTACTTCTGAGCTTGTTCTTTCAGTGGAAGGTGATGGAACCCTGAAATCTCTTAGAGTATGGTCTGTCACCTGCGGGTCTGTTTTGCATCAACCAAGCGGTCATGGGTGACAGCAAAGGGAGCTTTATATGGGCTGAGCAATGTGTGTAATGGCTTCCCAAGCATGAGCTGACCATAGTGGCTGCTCGGTGCTCTGCCTGTCAAGGGGAATGATCAGCACCGAGCCTCGCCATGGCATTATTCCACAGATCAGGCGGTGCCACCTCAGCTTTTCACAGAAGAAACGGTTCTTTCTGCTCACTGTAGAAGACACCAACTCTGGATGTAGATTTGTCTTCTATGAAAGATCCATCATGGGTTCCTTAAAGTCCTCATTCACTGTCAGCGTTCTGAACAGGATCACTTTGGAGTAAGGAAGTCATTTGGTGGCAAATGGAGATCAACAGTGGTCATGGCCACTAGGCTTATCACCTCTCAGTATTCCCTATCTACTTAAAGCAGATGGCACAGAGGAGTTCTAGAAAAGACCTTTAAAGACTTGGTGCTGCCAGCTGGGTTGTAGCACTTTATGGGGCTACAGGTTTCCCTAATGATGTAGAAAATGCATGAACTAAATCAGCAGTGGTTTTTGCCTCATCCAGGTTGCTCAGATCCACTTACCAATGCTTCAGTTATGAGATGAAAACAATGTTCCCTCCTCTACTAACTTTATGTTCTTTACTCTAGAACATTTAGACTTTCTTATGGTTTGAATAGGTAACGTTCCCCCACAAGCTTATGCTTTTGAACGCTTGGTCCATAGCTGGTAGAATCTTTGGGCATAGTACCTCGTTGGTGGATTTAGGGAGGTGTTGTGTGAAACTTCAGGGCTTTAGCTGGGCCTTCTTTCTGATCCCCCCTGCTCCATGATTCCTGGTTGGTGCTATGTGAAAAGCTGCTGGTATAAGTTCTTGCTACCAAGGAGCAATGATGCCTTCTCCATCATGATAGAGTTGAATTCCTTGTACTAGGTCTCTCTAGTACAATAGAACTAATAGAATTAATCTATATCACATGGGAAATTTATTGAATGGGTTTACACACTATGGCTGGTCCCATTGAGAATTTGATAGCTGCTGAGTCCACGAGGCTACACGTCCCAGCCATCCTAAGTTGGCACCAAAGTCCTAGAGAGCTAGCTACCTTAGAAGGCTGAAGCAGCAGTAGCAACAGAGAAGTAGATGCACTTGGAAGCAAAGAGTGAAGGCAGGTAGGCAAAAGCAACAGGGCTTTACCTTGAACCTGTGCTGGTCCAGGGAGGTGTTACCTATCCTGAGGGAGACTATCTCAGTTAATCCTTCCTCACAGTCCTACCTGGGTGCATGTTTCTTGCTCCCACTCCCAATCAAGATGACAATGAATATTAACCATCACGTCCCTGAAACTTGTGTCAAACTAAACCTCCTTTCTCTTAAGTTATTTCTGTTAGGTGCTTTGCCACACCAATAATATAAGTAATGAATATAGAGCTTAATGGAAATGTGCTTTCCAGCCACCCCCTTCCCCCCGAAAAACCAAAACCCCACAGCATTGGATCAATCAGGTGGAGTCTGGGACTACCTCGGCCTCTCTGGCCCTGTATGTGCTTATAATCCAACAAAACAGTTAGCTGTGTTGCCTGAGGTGAGTGAACCAGAATACCAAGGAGAAATGGAGTTGCTACTACAGTTGGGGATAAAATGAACGCTCTCTGGAATATGGCCTTCCTTGGGGGCTTTTCTCAGTACGCCCAAGTCCTGAGATAAAAGATGGGGAGTTTCAGCTGCACAACACAGGTAGAACGGCTAATAAGCCAGATCCCATAGGGATAAAGATTTGTCATTAGATGAGAGACAGTGATGAGCCAGACTGCTCAAGATGCACATGGCCAAGGGAGCATTGCAAGGATAGTGGGCATGATTATAACCACCAGCCACAGCCGCGTGGCCAGTGACATAAGTATTATGAATACAAGGAGTATTTCTTCTTTGTTTTCATATAATTATATTTGTGTTGATGAAGACTTTCCTCCTACTAGTGTAAACCTGGATTAAGTTATGGGCTAGCTAAAAGTGTGAGTCAGTGAGAAAACAAGATGTCACCCCAATATGACACGAGTGATTTATGAGATTATGTCCTTTTAAGGTGGTAGATGGTGAGCCTGGTTTTGAATTACATGAAGAGCAGCGGCATTAACTGTGACGTCCTTACTGCCAATATTAGAATGTTCCCATGGTAGCACTGTTCTTATGGCCATAATATGGACACGGCCTCGATGCCCATCAGCAGTTGAGTGGATAGGGATGATATGGTGCATATGCTCCTCAAGTTTCATTCAGTCATAAAGAGAAATGAGTTATGTCTCTTGCAGGAAATTAGTAAAACTGGAGACCATCATAGTAAGTAAAATATGGTAGACTTGGACACATCACATTTTCTCTTACATGAGGAATTTAGATTTAAATATGTTCTATATATGATATGAAAGGAGGAAGAGGGTTGTAGGGGGCCGAGGGACTTAGCGAGAAGAAGAAGAGTGGGAGAAGACAATAAAGAGTAGGAATAGAGACAAGTAATGGAACTGGAGAGATGGTGAAGCAGTTAAGAGCATTTAGTGCTTTTGCAGAGGACCTGAGTTCGATTCCTAGCACACATGGTGACTCACAACTGCTTGCAACTCTAGTTCCAGAGGGCTCCACACCCTCTGATGTACTCCATGGATATCTAAATGCACATAGAACATATGTAGACAAGCGGGTATGCACACAGAGATACAATGAAAGAAAACCCTGCATGTTCTTTCTGATCTGTGGAATCAAGTCTTTAAAAAACTGACATTAAAGTAGAAGATGGACTATCTAAGTGGATGAGGAAGGCAGGGACCAGCAGGCTGAAGGATGGTAGGTCAGGGAACAGGATGGAGAATGAAAAACAAGGGAGGACAATAGAGTCTGAGTATCAACAAAGTATAATGATATGCATTTATGATGTGAGATTCCCCTCTGTATGCTATGAATATGTTTTATTGTCATTAATTAATAAAGAAGTTGCTTTGATCTATGGCAGGGCAGAATATATACTGGAAGAGATAAAGAGTAGGCAGAGTCAAGGATATGCCTTTGAGATGGTAAAGGAGGAAGATTCTGGAACCTTACAGGTAGGCCACATCTTCGTGGTGATACATAGATTAGTAGAAATGGACTAATTTAAGATTTAAGAGTTAGTGAATGAGAAGTCTGAGCTAACAGGCCAAACAGTATTGCAATTACTATAGTTTCTGTGTGATTATTTAGGTCTGGGTAGCTGGGAAATGAATGAGCAGTTTCCATTTATACATATATAAAACATCATATAAAGAAAATTGTTATTTTGTATCACTAATTTAAAATTAATAAAATATGAGGAAACTGAAAACAAGATTGTGTGTGAATGTTAGACTGAGCCAATGATGGGCTGAGATTTTGAACCATGGCAATTTACCTAAACTAGAATTCTGTTATTAAATTCTCTTATTTGATGGTTATAGGTTAGGTTGACCACAAGGGAAATTTGCCTAAGATGTGTAAGGTGGAAGTGAGGTAGCTTCCAGGCCACTCTGGTGGTCAGTGACTCATGGAGTCAGGAGGGTGCCAGGTCTTGCTGCGGCCTGGGCAAGTCCCCATGACCAGATGTCTTCTCCCAAAGCCTGTTTACTTTCTCTGCGTTGTGGTCAGGTGACATGTTGAAGGTCTGTGACAAAGAGTGTCAGCCTCTGATGTTGCTCGATGATGAAGTGGATGACGGGTGGAAGATGAAAGTAATTAAATTCCTTCTTATTCCTCACTGTTCTACTGCTAACCTTAGTGCCATTATAGGCCAGCCTAGATACAGAGTCAAAACCTTCTCTACACTTTCCTTCGGCCCCCACAATTGTATAAGATCCAAGTTGTACTCAACTTGAAGGTCATAACTTGTCCTCGATAAACCAATTAAAAGACAAAATTAATAGTGGAAAGCAAAACAAAAGAAGATTTATTCAATGTGGCCACACGTAGGTTGGGGAGAGAGAACAGTTACTCCTCCAAGTTGGTCTTCTGGGTCCAGAAGTGAGAATAAAGTTTAAACAGAGAACTAAGATAGGCACAACTAAGCAGTTCTGGTCAAGTGTAGTTCCACCCACCACCAACCCATCCTTGTCAGGGCTTTAGTCCTGCCTTAAACCGTGGCCTAACAAATTGTTAGAACTGTGTGAATTCTCTTTCTGAGAAGTAAATTCCCATGTTGGCTGGGGCCTTTTCCTTCTCCTAGCGTAAGATTCCGGGGGGAGATTCCCATTTCTGTGGGGTCCATTGTTTTGATGGTAAATTGAGAGACACAAGTGTCTCCTTAGACTATCTTAATTTCTACTAGGTCCCCCAACTCTATACTCATTGTAGGGTTCTGCTTAATTGACTGGTAATACATCCAGAAATTAGTTTATGACAGAGAAATGATGGATTTATTAATGACATGCAAAATATCTTCCAGGGGTCTAGGATGCATTAGTGGGTGGAGAAAAAACGCACATTTATTTTGAATTTATTTACTAAAATAATACTTATTGATTGATACTGATGCCAACCACCGTGCAAATCCACTTATTCCACCTGACAATCCCACCCGTCGTGGACACAGAGTGGCTGCTGTGGAGACCAGCCCTTGATCGTCACAGTGCTCTAGGGATCTCCCAGTTCTTTGACCTCTTTACCTTCGAAGTGACTCGTGGCTTTGCAGGTTCTCCAACAGTGCCCCCTTTATTAGGGAGCCATGCTCCCCAGCCCTTCCTCTCAGAAGCCAAATCAAATCGCTTCCTTTGAAATAAGGAGTGATGTGGTTTCTTTGGCTTTCGCAGCAGCCTGCGAGGTTCAGCTCATTATTCTCATTTTTACCAATGCAGAAAGTGAAGTCCTCAGGGGCTTAGTAATTTACTCAGAACCCCAGAGCTGGGAGGTAAAACTGGGATTTAAATTCAGTCAAACTGATTTTCAGGAGGCTTCATTTGCCTTATTCATGTTGTGGGTCAATCAATTCTTCAGCAACGGGGAAGAGACCATTATATTATCCTTTCAAGTCATCTACAGGAACAGGCCCAGGAGTGGCCTGCTGTCCTCTGAGATTAGCGATCATTAATATCCTTTTTTATTCTGGGTTTTTATTTTTTTTTTTGAAAAAGAAAACAAACTATCTTTTTTTATTTTACATACCAATCCCAGTTCCCACTCCTTCCTCTCCTCCCATTCCCTCCACCTTACTCCTCACCCCACCCCCATCAACTTCCTAGAGAGGGCAAGGCACACTGCTCCGAAGAAGGACTAAGGCCCTCCCTACTACATTCAGGCTGAGCCAGGTATCCATCCAAAAAGAAAGGGTTTCAAAAAGCCAGAACAAGCAACAGGGACACATCCTGGTGCCACTGCCAGTGGCCTGGCAGCCTGCCCCAGCCATACAACTGTCACCCACATTCAGAGGGTCTAACTTGGTCCTATGCTGGTTGCTTCCCTGTCTGGCTGGAGTTGGTGAGCTCCCATTGGCTCAGGTAAACTGTTTCAGTGGGTGTCTCTGTCATGGTCTTGACCTTTTTGCTCATACTCTCACTCCTTCTACTCTTGAATTGGATGTTGGGAGCTCAGCCCAGTGCTCTGCTGAGGGCTTCTGCCCCTGTCCTCCATCAGTTGCTGGATGAAGGTTCTATGGTGACATTTAAGATGTCATCAATCTGACTACAGGGCAAGGCCAGTTCAGGTACTCTCTACACTATTGCTTAGGGTCTTAGCTGGGGTCATCTTTGTGGATTCCTGGAAATTTCTCTAGTGCCAGCCCCATAACAACTCCCTTAATCAAAAATATCTCTTTCCTTGCTTTCATCTCTGTCTTTCCTCATTCTCAACTATCCCAGACCCTAAAGTAATCCTCCCCTTCCTCTTCTCTCCTCCTTCCCTCCCATTCTTCCTTCTCCCCCACCCCCATGCTCCTGACAACCATTAATATCTTAATCAGAGCAGCCACAGTTACCCACAAGAGACCTCTCAGAGGGAGGGGATGGGAAGGGTTGCTAGATCTTCACCCAAGATCCCAGCCACTCACCATCTCCCATCCATTTCTCTCCTAGCTGTATGGAATTCTGACCCAGTTACATGTGGACTCATTCCTTGTGCACAGAGAGGGTACAAGGTTGGATCAGTCTCCGATTCTTGTGGCCATGGGGAGGTTGTTATTCATACTGGAGTGAGACCTGGTACTGATGTGGGTGTTTGGGGATGACCTACATTCTTATTAAGTTCTCCCTCACCTTTGCCTCTGCTAGACTTGGGCACAATCATTTCTTTGGTCAGTCACTGACCAATATTGGGTGAGTAGATGTTTGTTTTCTCTTCCCAGGAGAAAGTCAGTTTGACAGCCCTTCTTCTTGGTCACATATAGCACTAAGCATTAAGTTGGGAGCCCAAAGGATGCTGTTGACCATGGGGTGATGGCAATGATGGGATGGCAGTAAGGATGGTGCTGAAGCACGAGGAAGACTGCAGAGCGGGACACGTGTTGCCCGTGTGGACCCACTGATGGTGAAGGACACTGTCAGAGGAGCTGACACTTTGAAGACCTGATTGTCCAAGTGTCCTTTTGCTGTGTTCTAACCGTGGAAGGCATTTTGGAACTGCTTGGGTTTGGGCTGTTTCTCTGCTAAAGAGAAAACATACTTCAGACTGCATTCTAAAATCTTGGTTGAGATGATAGAGATAGTCTCAGGTTTCCCTATGTTCTTATCCTTTGACTTCTTGGAAGCACATAGATCCTTTAATGTTAGGACATCTGAGATTATGTTGTATAAGATAGTTTGTACCACGGGCTTTCAAAAATTTTATTTTTATTCTTTCAACTTTTCTACAAACCTTAAAGAAATTTTTAAAATGTGACTTGATTAGTTGAATATTTAGTGGATAAATATCTAATGGCCAAATAGTAAGCTTATATCCAACAGAAATTAATCCTTTTGTCATCAATTGTGTGGGCTTATTCTGGTTGTTGTATTTATAACAGTAGTATTATTAAAGATCTATTTAATTCTGCGTTTGTGTATATGGGTATGTAAAGTTGTATGCATGTATGCCACTGATCTGCAAGTGCCCCTGGAACTGATGTTACAGACAGTTGTGAGCTGCCATGTTGATACAGGATCTCAAACTTGGATCCTCTGTTAGAGCAATAAATTCTCTTACCTGCTGAACCTATCCATTTCCTTAAACAAAATATATAACCCTTTTGTTCTGCCTGATTTTGAAGGGAATATTAATTATTATTTTAAATGTATGTTTTGGAATTCTATATATTTGTATACATTATAACTTTGTACATTTTTGAAGCTGGAATGCATACAATTCAAATATGCTTATATTCATGTGTATTATGCTACTACTGATATTCAGGGAGGTCTTTGAATTGAAGAATTATAGGTAAGGCAATTCCCTATAAATGCAAGAGGAGGCAGAAAAAGGTTTGAGTTTGTTAGTGTATATCCTTCACACTTATTGATAGGTTACAAAAAGATGTTTTATGGCTGAAAAAAATAGATAAAGGAAGAGCTGGAGAGACAGGTCAGCAGTTAAGAGAATTTCCAGGGGACCTGAGTTTGGTTCCCAGCACTCACATGGGGTGGCTTACAGCCAGCCACCTGTGACTACAGCTATAGGGGAATCCTAAGCCTCAGGCCTCTGCTAGCTCCGGCACTCACATGCACAGAACCAACCTCTGTAATTAAAAATAATAAAAAGAAATATAGTACAAATAGATATAGGAAAGATTATCATATGCATTTTGCAGTTATAAAAATTATAGCTTTTTCCTCAGTCTTTTAAATATGCTACTATTGAAAACCATATTTATTTTATATTGAGTCTGCTCGATATTTACATGCGTTTGGTTGATCTAGGGGTGTTTAGGTAAGTGATACATTGTAAATGAATATTTGTAATTTTCTTTTCTCTTTTCTAACAGTTTCACGGCATGTTTTTATTTTATTGCTTTGATGGAAGCTTCTAGAGCAGCCATTGCTTGTAAGTGTGCAGGACATTCCCTCCTGCCTTCCCTGCTTTCAACAGCACAATGCTTATATGTTGCTATTAAGCATAAAACTGCCTCTCAGTTTTAAGACAGTTTAATCATGCTGGATTAGATCAGGAACTTCCCATTCCTTGCATCCTATAATTTTTAGAGGCATGGATGTCAAACTTAGCAATTAATTCTTTGTATTTGCCAAAACGATTGTATTTAATTGAACTGATACATAGAATATACTTCCCAGCACTAGTTTCTTTACTAATTGTTGTAAATAACTGTGTTTTTGGTGTTTTGTTGATTACAATATTCCCACGTGCTTCTAGAGTTTCTGCAGCAATCTGTTGAAGCAAGATTGGTTTACAGTTGTGGTATTAATATTGTGTACGTGACACAAAGGAAAGAGAACAAATTAAACTGTAGCGATCTTGTGTGTGTTGCATGGCATGATAATGGGTTCCTTCCTCTGTGCTTTCCTAAAATTTAATATGCATTTTTAAATAGTAAGAGTGAACATCAGTTATCTATTACCCTCTTTGAAACTTTCTCACAAAAATATCATAGCTCAAATAACCATCCTAGTCACCCGTGATTCTGAAGGGCACAGATTTATGTTGGCCTCAGCGAGTGGTTCTTCTGTTGGTCTTGACCAAAGGTCCTCATTCTAACCTAGGCAGCTGTGGGCTCACAGGGGGCTGGATGATCTGGGAGACTTCAGATGAGAAGAGAGGACTGTTTTGGTTTTTCTTTTGATGGAAGAAACAGAGAAGTACTATTGCAAAGACTAAACATAGGGCTGGGGAAAACAGTGGCAGACTTTACAAACATCTACAAATCCATGTTACGATTAAAAGTCAGAAGTGAATTATAATAAGAAAAAAGAGTGGGGACCAGCGGTTGGAGACATCAGTGATTTAGGGGTTAAGAGCACTTGATGCTCTTTTAGAGAACATGATTTCCCAACACCCACATCAGGTGGTTCACATCTCCCTTAACTCCAGTTCTAGAATAGTTGAAACTCTTTTTCCAGCCTTCATAGACATTGGCACACATGTGGTACACATACATTCATTTAGACACACAGACATACACATAAATCATAAATAAGTCTTAAAAGCAGATAATACTAGATGCTGAAAGGACATGGTAATATACTCTTTTATGGATTGCTGAGAGACTTATACTTTATTACAAGTATAATAAAAGTGATTTAATATTGTATTTAGTGAGTGGTGAAACATGAATAAACTTTGACCTAATTTTCCATAAGTTGGCACTTATGCTAAGGAAATATGAATTATGTGGGAGGACTTTTATGTGTACAATTATTTGTTCATGAAAAACTAGATCACAGTCTGAATGTCAACCATTGGAAAAACTAATGCCAGCAGATAGCATCTCCATCAGATGAAATGTTTTTATCTTATGTTAGATTATAAAATTAACCCTTCAAATTTGATTCATTAATTAAGATCACAGTTTAAAAAGAAATCTCTCTCTCTGTGTGTGTACATGTGTGTGCATGTGATGATACATGTATGGAGGTCAGAGGACAACTTGCAGGAGCCAGTTTTCTCCTTCCACCATGTGAGTCCCGGGAATGAACTCGGATTATCAGATTTGTTGGCAAGCCCCTCCCCTATGAGTTATCTTGCTGGCTCCATTGGCCTACCTTTGGACATTGATATATAGTTATTATGCAGGTTTATATAATATGTACACATTCAGCCTTTATATATAAAAACTGTAAAAAAAATGTATGGACATAGCACCATCAATATTTTCTGAGTGGTGACTGGGTTACTGGCTACCTTCATATTATTGTGGTCATCAGGACCGTGCACATCATATGGGACCCCCTGAACAATTACACACGAGACAGAGTAGACCTAAACTCCTGGTCCATGTTCTGTGAAAGTCCATACCTTTTCCATGAGCTTTGTGCTTGGTTTATGAGGGCTTTCATTCTCACCATAGCATCAGATGGGGACATTCCTGCCTCTAGAACTCTATGGCCTATTTTGTCTCTTTTCTGATTTTACATCTCAGTCCTACATCCTGGCATCCTGGCTGATATATGGTTATAGTCCCTTATCCTTTATTCCTACCAGCAACCTCCCCTGTTAATCAGGAACATGAACCTGTTGTATGTAACAGATTTCTATTGTCTATAGATCATAGAGATAGTAGAGATAGCACGTTGTTATACACCATAAAGACTTCCTACATCAGACCAAAGATACTGAAGATTGTGTTGTTTTAGTCACGGTTCCCGTTGACAGTCTTTTGAAGACTACAGACCATTTCCAAGCACAGTGCCTACAGTAAGACATATGGGATTATAATGAAAATTAATTATGCTGAAAAAAGATGAAATACTTCAGAGCAATAAAATTTTTAGTGACACATTTGCTACATGGTTAGTAATGCCTTGAATAACATGACGAAGTGGCTGCCCAGGAAGTGAAGGTGATACCCAAATACCAATAAGTACAGATGTTTTGAGATCTATGTAGCTACTGTCATATGGTTGGAAAGTCTCTGTGATTGATTACAAAACTGAAAATCTGCCTGTGGATTATTGCATTTGTGGTTGGAGAAAAACACTCATGTTTTCCTTGTGGTTAATAAAGACAAGTGCGTGATTGTTTTCCATATCACGTAAAGGACAGTAAAGGACCTCCTGAGTTCCAGCTATGGGTCACTAAAATCAGTGGGCTCATATTTTGGAATATTTGGTTAAGATATGTTACATTTACTTATGCTGTGGAATATTTTTTGTTTAATGATGCAAAGATGTGTTGCATTCTTTTATGCCGCATCTGTTTAACTCTGTAAAGCTGTGTTTCTTTGTCTAAAACACCTGATAGGTCCAATAAAGGCCTGAACATCCAATAGCTAGGCAGGAGAGAGATACAGATGGGGCTGGTGGGCAGAGAGAATAAATAGAAGAAATGTAGGGAAGGGAGGGAGGACAAGAAAAGGAGAAGAGGAGGTCGCCAAGGGCCAGCTACCCAGCCACAAGCCAGCCACAGAGTAAGAAGGAAAGAATATATAGAATAAAGAAAGGTAAAAAGACCTGAGGCAAAATGTAGTTAAAGAGAAACAGGAGAGTTCAAGTTAGAAAAGCTGGCTAGAAATAAGCCATGCTAAGGTCGGAAATTCATAAGTAGGAATAAGTTTTCATGTATTTATTTGGGTGCTGGGTGGCAGGCCCCCAAAGAGTTTTGTTTTGTTTTTCTTTTATGTAACAACTACAGACGTGGACCAAGAACCCTTGGCTATAGCAGCATCCTTTCCTTCTAGGTCCACTTGGGTCTCTTGCCTCTGGGCATTTCTCATGCCACATTGAGCCTCACTATTTCACCTTTACCCCTTTTTCCTTTGTCTTTTCCACCTCTCCCCATTTGTTCTAGGAAACTTAATTTGTCTCCCCTTGTTGATGTGAATGATTTCAGAATCTCTGGCTCCTAATTTTAAAGGTAGCTACGTTCTTATCTCTATCACAGTTCCAACAGTGTGCTTCTATTCCAAAAGGCTGCTCATCTATCCCTCTTGAATTTTAATAGCCAGCATAAATAACAGCTCCTGAGCATTTTCCATGCACAGTTTTAAGAAGGGCACTATGGTTCCCTAAGTCATGCAACTAGAAGGCTCTAGAATCCAGGTTCTCAACCAATATATACTGTGGAGCATGTAGAAGAAATCAAACCGAGATCGGTCTTTTTATTGCATTAATCAAAATATTTGCTAATTTCTATTACTATAACCAAAATAACCTAGAAGAAACAATTTAAGTGTGGAAGGGTTCATTTCAGCTGATGATTTCAGAGAGCTTTTAGTTGATCAAGACAGGGAAGGTATGGCCATGAACACAGCATAGTCTATGGTATTCAGGGCTTTGATGAACAGCTGTTCACATCATGGTAGACAGAAACTGAGAGGATGGACTAGGAGTGAACCTATTCTCCAAAGTCCTGTCCCTAGTAATTGACCTCTGATAGTCCAGCCTTACCTCCTAAAAGCTCCCCAGGTTTCAAAAAAATCACAAGCTAGGGACTGAGCTTACAACCATCTCTAGATGGTAATTGTTCCTGAATATTTGTTTGCTTGACTGGTGGATGAATCTTCCATGGTGCTTGCTGACTTTTGCTATCTTTTCAGTCTAGTCTCCTGACCATCTGGGAACCTCTAGGAGAAAGGCAATGTAGAGGGCAAGAAAGACAGGGACACAGATTTTGAAAGGCATAGAAGGAACACGTTTGAATAGATCTTGGGTCTTGGCTTATCTAAACTTGGGTGGAGCCTACACTGGCATTCTATTTCATTGGAACACTATGCTCTCTTCCCACAGGCACTTTTAGGCTGAAGCCGGATTCATTTAGTTTTGCATTCCATTTGAGGAAGGAAGCACAAATCCTTAGTAAAGCATGGGCAGCATTGGGAGGGACTCACCCTTCTCCCTAGCCCTTGTTTAAGAGCTAGCCCATTCTACAGCTAGAAATGATGAGAATGGAGGCAGAAGTGAGTTTAGGAAATGCCTGAAGATTATTGCTGTAATTCACACTTCCTCTGAGCCTCGGGTCACCCAATAATGCACACCTTCCCTTGTGTTTTTGGGGTAGTCACATGCATATATACCTCCTATCTTAGCCACACATTTTAGAACAAATTACTTTTTGCTGTCCATAAAAATGTTTTGTAGAGTGTATCTCTGTCCTTCCAAGTTACTAGAATTGCATATCTAAAGGCAGAGGTCTTCTGTGGATCTTCTGGAATCTTCTGGAATTGTACCAGGGCCTTAGGACCATCCCTAGACTTCCAATGCTTGGTGGGTCATGATACCAGAAGAAGGGACCTGCCATCTTAATTTGCATTGAACCTTTTATACTTGTTCATTTACCACGTGTATGATGTGTCTTATGCTGGTATGGTACAAACATGGTAGTATGCATGCCTACTAGCCGTGAGCATGCATGCAGGAGCCAGAAGAGGACACAGTGTCTTCCTCCATCATTCTGTGCCTTATTGTTTTGAGACAAAGTGTCTCGCGGAACTGGAAGCTTCCTATTTAAATAGCTTGGCTGACCAGTGAGCTTCCAGGATCCTTCAGTCATCACCCTCCAATTCTGGAGTTTTCAGGCTCATGTAGCCATGCCCCACCTTTTACACGAGTATTGGAGATTCAAGCTCAGGTCCTCATGCTTGTAAGGCAGGTGGTCCTCCCCACCAGCCACCTCTCTAGTCCTTGATTTCCATTTTAAATTCAGCCTCTTACTCCTACCCCCAAAATGCTGGCTCATAACTGACCTGACTCTATCAGTACCGGTAGCAAGTGTCTTCCATCTTTTGTTATAGACTGCATTTTGTACTAATTCTTTCAGTCTTGAAGTTAGTCTCCCTGTCAACGAATCCTTGTTTTCCTCTAGGGAGCTTGACTTCATCTTGTTTATCTTGGGTCACCTGCATAGGAGACTACAGCCATGTGTAAAGTCAACCCGAGACTGTGGCTTACCACTGACAGAGGGATATAAAACATCGAACTTGAGTGTATTTGGGAAGTGGTGGGTGATACAAAACAGAGGGCAAGGGTGGCTTCTTTTTTCAGAATTCCCCCTCAATATGAAAGAAATTCAACTCAACTGGCCAAAGCAAGGCAGACAACATTGGGCTTCGCTAACAGAACATTCAGGGCTGGTTGGAGCTAGGTAGTCCAGTAATTTGATCAGTGCCCTGCCCCCTCCTCCTGATCCATTACCATCAGTGGGAACGCATTTTATTGGTAGCAATAAATGATGCTTAGCAGTTCTAGGCTTTCCCAGTCCAGTACTGTGACCCCCAGTAAGAGAAAAGATAAAAGTAAAATAAAAGACCCTCCCTTTTCTCCCAAGTGGTCATCTTTTTCAGCATCTGTAGAACAAATGGACTTGAGTTTGGGGGCTTAAATTTTGGTTCAGTGATGGAACACTGTGGGATAGGAAAGGGAGGTAAAGGCTTACTTAGGGAATTCAAGGAAGTAGGCAGTTCATGACAGTGTGGATAGCAGGATGCTTATCTGGGGCCAGAAGACAACAACAAACTGATGAGGGTGAGACTAGGGAGGTGGCAATGCCAGAGAGAAGTGGTGGAGGCTGGTGACTGAGAGGCAGGATCACATCCTAAGGAGATGGCAATGCCAGAGAGAGGTGGTGGAGGCTGGTGACTGAGAGGCAGGATCACATCCTAAGGAGATGGCAATGCCAGAGAGAGGTGGTGGAGGCTGGTGACTGAGAGGCAGGATCACATCCTAGGTTTTGCTTCAGATTGCCCTGCTTCCAAGACCACAGTCCAGCTTTTTTTGGGAGAGACGCATGACTTCCTGTGGTTCTTGCCTTTCAGGGTAGAGAAGGCTGCAAATTTGTCTCAGAAGATGTTCATCCACTGGTTTCTGAGTCAGCAAGCTCCCCACGCCAGTGGAGGCAGATCACATGGCAGCTTGGAAACGTACCTATGCATGGTAGAGGCAAAATCAGAGCAAAACAAGTATCCCCCGGCCGGACGGCAGGAAGTGTGGTCAGCTACCCCCAAGCACCGGAGAGGTGAAAAGCATGACGAAGGGTCATTGGCTTTCACTAATGAACAGGCGCGAAAACTGCTGATTTAAAGGAGAATAATAATAAAAAAAAAGCACCCCGGGGGACATTTTATTGCACTTAGAGAATGTCCAATTTCATCCTTCATATAAAAAAGGAGGAAAAAATGGAACGTTTTGCTTTTCATAAAAGCCAGTAGGTTAGTATGAAAAGACAAAGTTCCCAGCCAAGAACGAAGCCACTGTTGTGTGGATGTGGATGTCGGAGCTGACTCCTCCAGCTTCATGTGAGCGTCTGCCTTTGGCTTGCAGATGCCTTGTTCTGTGAAACCTATTTCAGGAACACTCTGAAATGACTGCCCAGTGATGGCAGCCTCATTTGGGATGTATTATAATGTCATTAGGAGGGGCTATCTCACTTGGTATAATGTCAGACACATTGTAGCCTGTGGTTTTACGATGTGGACAAATATCACACTCAGGAATAAGATGACTCTGAACAAATCAATTCCATCTGGGTCCTACCGTAAATACAGTTTTCCCTTCTGCTGGGTTTGTATGGGGACGGTGGGGTTCTATCATGCTTGTACAGCCCCAAGATTTTCTGTCTTGCAGGATCTTTCTCTTCTGCATCTCTTTCTTCTTCAGCTCCCACCCCACACTGGGGGAGACTGGAGGTTGGTGGAGGGAGAAAGGAGGAGAGGAAAAAGACTTCGATAGTTTAATAAGACCTCCCCCTACCAAAAAAAAAACAAAAAACAAAAAACAAAAACAAAACCCTTGCTGAATGGAGAAGGCAAGCAGACAGGGAGAGGTACAGGCTTTCTCACACACTTGCCATGTGATGCATGTTTTGCTTATCTTGCCTCTCTACCCTTGTAACAAGTTTCTACAGTGGATGGCCATAACATAGCTATTTACAAAGAAAGGCAGAGATATTATGTGGTCCATACCCATATCTTGCTGGAAGCTGATCAATTACTAAGCAGAGGGGTGGGGTTCTGTGGTTTATTTGAAGTGTACTTTGAACTCTATGCCCTCTCGTGACACCTGGCTGTCCTTCAGTGTCTATCGGTCTACAAATGAACTATGCGTAGGAGAAGAGAGAGCAGGAAATGGGGATATCAGCTGTGTTTGGATAAAAGCAAGGTCGTTGTTAAGTCAAATAGAAGCATGATGTTACCCCTTTGGAGAAGGATTTGACAATTTCTTAATAAAGTTGAATACCTGCTTACTTTAAGGCCCATGGCTATCACATAGAGACTGTAACAACAATGTAACAATGATGTAACAACAATGTAACAATGGTGTAACAACAATGTAACAATGATGTAACAGCAATGCTCACAGTAGCTGCTGGGCAATAGGCTAAAACCAGGGGAAAATCCCAAAAGCTCATCTACAGACAAAGAAAATGAATACATTATGGTAATATGTACATAATAAACTACTATACAACCGCGAGAAGGAAGCCAATCAGCATGCCATAGCCTGGATGAGATTCTAAAACACTGCATTTAGTAAAGGAAGACAAAAACCTAAAGATTATAATGTAAGTTCTAGTTATATACATTTTAAAAAGAGAGGAAAGTAAAATAAATGTGAAATCTCTTAAAAAGTTTACCTCTGGGACAGGAGGTGAATTATTTCCATAAATGATCTGGGCTAGAAAATAGAGTAATCCTTTGGGCCTGTGTAAGAATCCATTGAGTTATGCATTAAGAGTCTACTGCTTCTAGATGAAAGCAGATAACAGGGAAAACTTTAACAGAAAGGAAGGAGCAATCCAGCGTGTCACTTCCAACACTTAGAAAATAGGTTTGCCTATTTATTTCCACCTCATGGAAAAGATAGTAAGTTAGTGCACAAAGCTAAGTGTTGCACTGTGGGGCAGATACTAGTTTATCAGAGGTGATAACCAGATGGAAGGTTGATTGAAATATCCTCAGTTCTTAATATAGAAAAGGAAGTGCCATTATCTTCCCTTGGTAAGCCATGAAACGCATCTCCTGCAAGCTCCCCGTCTGTTTCTCCATCCTTCTCTTTTTCCAAAATGAATATCCTCATGGTGCATTCATATTTCACTGAGTGTGATGCCTGTGTGTGGATTTTGGATGACTAGAAAGAACAAGGCCTGCCTCTCTTGTGGCGTCAGGGTACAAGGAATTACCTTGCATGTCGTTTACTGTATTATTTTCAGAAGGGAACTTGTGGGTTAACCCATAAATTGGCACGATGACCTGTTTAGTTCTGCAAGAAACAGCCCAAATGAGTATTTATTCATTTGAACAAGTGTGTGTCAAGACCACACAAGCAATGCCAGAATGCTACCCTGGAAAGATACTGTCAAGGGGTGCAAAGTTGGTTTCACTACCTGGAAGGGCCCTCCTAAGTGCTGTGTGGATTGGATGGGTTTTTGTGGAATTTTCCCACCCATATTATTTTCTCTCATGATTTCAGTGCAGCCGAAGAGAACAGTTCTCAAGTCAGCAGAGGCTGTACAGACAGAAAGCCTAAGTAGGTGAAATATTGACTGTCCGTGTTTGTCTTCTGATGCTGCGACAAATGCCCGAGGCGAGCTACTGGAAGAGGATTTGTTTTGGCTGTGGTTTCTGCTCACGTCTGGCTAGTGCCATCGCTTTGAAGCCTCAGTTGAGACTGAGCATCACAACAATGAGAGCAGGTGGTAGAGGCTGCTGAAAGAAAGGGACAGAGGGAGAGGAAGAGGTAAACTATCTCTGGAAGGGACTACCCTAGAGGTTAATATTCCTTCAACAAGGCCTGACCTCCTAAAGTTTCCAATAACTTCCAAATGGCCATTAAACTATGAATCCATCAATGCATTGGTGAGGGTGAAGCTCTTGTGATCCAGTTATTTCCCCAAGCCCTGCCTCTGAATGCTGCCACACTGGGGACCAGCCTTCAACATGTGAGCTTTCAGGAGGCAGTTAAGATCCAGGGCGTAATGATACCTTGCTTTTTCTTTGATCCTTGCTGCTCTTAATACCCAAGGTCTTTACTTTTCCTTTGGTTGATATCTGAAGACCTCCTGGCCTTCCTGCTTCCTCTGTAGATGGAATGAGTGTCCCTGATGTTTAGCTAATGGCATCTTCTTACTTGATCCTGGAGGTTGCTCTGAATAGTTAATGGGCGCTTATTGCCTGGTCAGGGTGAGTAGAACAGTCATAGCCTGATGGCAAAAATGCAGACACAGCTTGGATTAAACTCCAGTCTAGTCCTCTGCCATGTGGAGCATGCCATGTTTCCACTTAAGTTGTGGAAGGCAAGTGAGTTGCTTGGTGATATCCCTCTCTTTTGTTGTGGGAGCTGTCTGTACTGACATAAGACAGCAGACAGAAGAGCCAACATTGACCCCAGTAACACAAACCTGACTGCTGGTGCAGGGCTTGACCTAGTAATAGGAATTTAGTTGGAATTACTCATGAATACTCATGGTTACCTGGACCAAGACTTACATCCTCTGACTTCATAACAGGATGTCATATGCAGAGGGTAATACAAACCCTTCTTTGTACCAAGCCTGTGGTTGCTACTAACTAATTCACAAAACGTGGTGGAACTATTAAAAAATGAAAGCCCCGAGACCAACGCACAGTGTTCCTTATAAAATAAATTGTTTTCTTTACTTCAAACTGTAGTTTGCTGAGTTTTAAACAGTGTCTAAATGTTACTTTCCATGCGCTCTGGTCATTCTTTGCCCATATCGTGAATTCAAAGAATATTTATTCAGCACCTCCTCTGTGCCAGGCAATAGGAACAAAGGAACGTCCCATTGATACCGGGCTTAGCATCCACAGGCTGAGACATCTGGCAGAGAAACGGTATACAGTGTCAGTGATGAGATGAGCTGCTAATGAGAAATAAGACAAGTCAATTAGGCAGTGGAGAAAATGAGAACGGAGTGCGGTTATAGTTAGAAGAAGGGGGATGGACTTTTGAAGCAGGCACTTTTGGGCCTGAGACATTAGTGAAGTAAGGGAGGAAGCCGCATGACTTTCTGGAGGAAGAGTCATGTTCTAGTGTGCTTGTCCTTTGCTGTGATAAATACCTATTAGCAATTAATAGCAATGCTATTAGCAACTTAAGGTAGGAAATATGTCTCAGTCAAGGTTTCTAATTCTGCAACAAGCCACATGAGCAAAAGCAACCTGGGGGAGAAAAGAGACTATTTGGCTTACAAATTCCATATTCCTGTTCATTGTTGAAGGAAGTCAGAAGAGAAATTCAAGCTAGACAGGCACCTGGAGGTTGGAGCTAATGCAGAAGCCATGGAGGGGTGTTGCTTATCAACTTGCTTGCCCTGGCTTGCTCATCTTGCTTTCTTATAGAATCCAGGACCATGAGCCCAGGGATGGCACTACCCACCATGGGCTGGAACCTCTTCCATTGTTCATTAATTGAGAAATGCCTGGATTTCATGGAGGTGTTTCCTCAACTGAGGCTCCTCCCTGTCTGACGATTCTAGCTTGTGTCAAGTTGACACACAATCCCAGCCAATACACAAAGGTTTATTTGACTTAAACTCCCAGGTCACAGTCCATCACTGAAGGAAGTCAGGACAGGAACTCAAGCAGGAACTGAAGCAGAAACCCTGGAGGAACACACTGCTTACTGGTTTTCTTTCTGCTAGCATTTTTATATAGCCCAGGCCTATGGCACCACACACAGTTGGCCGAACCTTCTCACACCAATCATCAATCAAGACGATTTACCACAGACATGGTCACAAAACAATCTGATCCGGATAATTCCTCAACTGAGGTTTCTTTTTCCCAGGTAACTTTAGCTTGTGTTAAGTTGATAATAAAAACCAATCGGCACAAGTCACATGCCAGGATCTTGTCAAGTCCTTGATCAGTGTGATATATTTTAGCAGTAACTTGGTTCTAGGAATACCAAGATGGTACTGACATCAAATATTACCTTCTGTGTAAGATAACCCTTTATGTAGAAGGTCCTTGGGTCCAGGACATTGCAAGATGCCTCAGGGTCTGTTCAATAGCCCATGCAACCCCATTTTAATGGTTCTTTTATCTCTGTCCCAGTCTCAACTGTCCATCATGAAATCTCAAAACCTCACTGGCTTTATTATATAGGAATGCAAGCTTTTCCAGTTCCAACTTCATTTTGTCTAGTGTGACATATCCAAACTTACATATGTGCCAAATAGAACATAGCCCTTTAGTAAGGGCTTCATTTTCTTTCAGAAGCAACAATTAGAGAAGAAAACATTATTAGTGAAACACCGTATGTGTACATCTCATATGGATGCTGGTGTGTGTGTTTGCGCGCGCTGCTGGAATGGACTAGTAGCTGAACCTGTGATGGCATACTGGGGTAAGAGGGTGGTGAAACGGGGATCACAGACAAGAATCATCCAGGCATGGGATATGACTCTGTAGGAATATGATTGCTCAGCATGCATAAGGCTCTGCGTTACATCCACGGCAGCAGAGGAAAAAAATGAAATAAAAGAATCAAGTCTAGATGAGACCAACATTCTAATGGGAAAACAAGAAAGTGGAACATAGATGTCAGGCAAGCCAGATCCCCTCTCCACCTTCATTCTGTCAGACTCATGTGCTGAAGAGGGCCTGCAGGAGCTGAGGGTCCCATGGTGTCTCACTTGTGATGCCCAGAAGGCTGCAGAGGTGTTCATAGAAGGGCACATGCACAGCCAGAGCCACAGTTACAAATGGCACTGTTGGTAAATTCTTTGTTGATAGGCAAGGCCCAGCAAAAGTACCATGCCTGCCTGGGTAGGCAACTCGTCACAGTATCACATAGTCACATTCTCCATGTTCGAGCAACTCTACCAGAAATGTTAGCTAGAGAGATACTTTATGCTCCATACACAGAGGGGTTGTTTGTTGAATTAATGTTCATTATAAGAGGTCACTAGAAACAATCTTGTAGCACATAATTGGGAGCTGGGTAAACTTTCAAATATGGATACATTTACAGTTGACTGTAGCTGAGCCACGGAGAAGAAAGCAGACACTGTTCACAGACTAATTTGGGACAATAGCCAAGCTGATGCTGTCCAGAGGACAGACAGAGGGCTGCAGTGTGTATACAGCAGGCTTTGTCCACTATCTTAGAACAACATCTTCATGGAGAAGAAAAAGGCATGGTGGCTGTTAGTCAGGCTGTGTCTCAGCCCTGTGGCACGTTACTCCTGTCTTGGGTGTCCTGGCATCCTGGAATCGTTTGTGGGTGGTCTCTTAACACATCAGGGCTCCCTCTTGGCTTGAGCTCCTCCAGGGATGCAGCTGCCTGGCTGTTGCAAGGCTGGGAAGTTCTCACTTGCAGGAAGAGCTGTCTTGTATGGAGTGTCTATCTAACCCCAAAGGGGTCTCTGAACATTTTGAAGTAGGGTCTCTCATGTGCACAGATGTGCAGATTCTCTATTGGGTCTTTATCCAGATTCTTCAGAGCTCTAAAGTTAAGAAAAACTTCCCATGCTTTTAAAAGGGGTTTTGTTCATAGCATGTGCTCAGCCAACTGGGGCTCTGCTGCTAACCCTTTCCCGGATCTCTGGGAGCTGAAGCCCCTCCTTGGTCTGTGGCTTCTTGGCTGCATTCTTTGGCTTCTGCCTGAAGTTCTGGCAAGTTTGGGGGACGGCTCCGGTTCATGGATTTTAAAGAATTGCTTCTGGTTTGTGCCTATGTCATGATGGTTTTGTTGTTGCTGTTGCTTTCTTTGTTTCTACCACAAAGCTCAAGCTTCTGAAAACCAAATAGGTAAGTACTGATGAGCCTAGAAACAATTATGGAGTAAGCAGGCTATTGGACCCCGGAGACTGAGAGAGGGGAGATGGTCGGACTGTAGCTCCTGTGGCTGCTGATGGCTTTGCTCAAATAAGTGCCTACTTAGCATTGAGGATATAAATGGAAATAACTTTTTCCAGCGACTTATTGGGTCTTTCTCCACTTAGGAATATTGATTTCTCTCCTCTTAACCTGGAGTGGCTCAGAACAGATGGATTTCTCTGAGTCTGGGCAGGAGGCGGGAGGGTGTGGTGCCACTTGGGCGGGATGGGTGACTTTGCAGGAGGGGGATTTTTAAGGAGCAAATGCTGTTCTCTTGGGATGGGTTGATGATGTCAAAGCCTGGAGACACCATAAAAATCTGGCCCGGTTTATCCACGGGAGGAGGGAGGTATACAACAGCCTCATCAAGCCACTTACTTTTAATGAGATACAAAATTGTGCCTGTTTCACAATTATGATGTGTATCAGATTAATTATAGGTACGGTGGCATGTTCAACTGAGAACCTGAAAATTAGAATGGAGGTTTTCATCCTGCCTGTTTCACCTGCTTTCTCTGACATGTTTTGTTTTCTCTGTGTATCTTTCCCACATAGAAGTTTCTAGAGCTTTAGGCCGCTTATAATCCTGGCAGACAATCAGCATTTCCCGGGTTTTGAAAGAACTAGGGAACATTGGAACCCTATGACTTGAGAGCTACAGAGACGGCACAAATAACAAGCCTGATAAAAAATACTGTGGTGTTTGATAGCCCACACAAACACGCCTGGCTTCAATTTGCCGGGATTTTCTCATTTGTTAAATGACACACACATGAAGATCTAATAAAAACGCTGCGGTTAAAGGTCTCTAGAAAAGTACTAGAAAAGCAAGTTCAGAGCCATTGCTGCATTTGTGACTAATTATGGGGAATGATATTGACCCCGTGACTTGGACCTGATGCACTGATGGAGCCGGGAGGCCTTGGCGTACGCCGCTTTATGACGCCCGTGGATCCTGGGAAGGGAGGGAGGGCTCCACAGCAGATCACAGCATAGCTACATTAGGGACGTCGTGAGGGGTGCTGAGGGGATCCAGCATCTTCTTCAGGAGAAAGCAGGCAATGTGAGAGGCTTTTGAGAAGGAAGGTTGGGTTTCTGCCACATCCTGGACCTTACTCCTCTTACTGGATGACAGATGATGGTGATCCCACATTTTGGAGAGGCACTCGCTTCTAGAAGCCCCTTCTCACTCTTTGTACCATCCACTGACTCCCAGGAAGCCTCAGAAGTCTGAGTCCTGGTTGATGCCCTCTGTTTATGCAGTGATTCAAGGGAGAAAGATGTACCTGTTTATCGAGATGTCAACCAGTTCTCCTCCAAGTCCTTTTCCCTTCATTCATGAATTTATTCTTTATTCTTTTTTTTTTTTTGAGGCAGGGTCTTAGGAAGTTCAGAATGGCTTTGAAACTAAGTAGCTAAGTATGTCCTTGAACTTCTGATCCGCCGTCTTCCACCTCCTGAGTGGCGGCATTCCAGGCCCGTCACATCAAACCCAGTTTTATATGGTGTTGAGGGTAGAATCCAGAGTTTGATGCATGCCAGGCAAGCGCTCCACCAACCTACATCTCTCAGCCTCCCTGGGTTGTTGTTCCTGTGAGTGTCTGTATGCCTCTCCGAGCACTGATGCCCTAGGAAACCTAGGAAGACCCAATCACCCCCCTGGAAGCTTTGCAGCCTAGTGAGGTAGGCAAGCAAACACCAAACCAAATCAAACCAAAACAACAACAACAACAAAATGTACTGCCAATGGCAGAGGGCCCTCAATGGCACAAGGAGCAAATGCTGTCTTTGGTGGTCCTGATTTTATCTAGGTAATGACGGTTGAAATATCAAGAGAAAGGCACCAGATGGACATGATAGAGAGGAAGAGGAGGGGGAGAAGGATATTATTGTCTTATTTCTGGTTAAGGATTTGGGTGACAATAGGCAAAGATGCTTGAGGTTACAGATGGTTCTGAGTGCCCTGAAGACTCATCTCTCAGAAATAGGTTTCTAATGGTGAGTCTGAACCATTCTATCTACTCTGATTTAATTCAGCAAATGCCTCTTGAGTCATATTCAGAGCTCTGTCCAGGAACCTGGTGTCCTCCCTGAGGATGGGAGCAAATGGAGACCAATGTGCAAGTCTTGGGCTTTGTCCAGGTGAAGTTTCAAGT
This sequence comes from Microtus oregoni, assembly GCF_018167655.1. Classification (NCBI taxonomy): domain Eukaryota; kingdom Metazoa; phylum Chordata; class Mammalia; order Rodentia; family Cricetidae; genus Microtus; species Microtus oregoni. Next base: position 9,722,090 of record NW_024543079.1, read on the forward strand.
CTAGGAGGTGGTAAAGGCATGTGGGTACTTGTCTGACACAGGGCGGTGGTGCCGTAGGGAGACATGGGAAGATAGTGTTGGACATGGAGGAATGATTGTACATCGGACTGGCCACCCAGGCAGGCTTCGTATTGCAAGCTGAATTAGAACTGATCCTAGAAGGCTAGAAGATGCAAGGTGGCCTCAGAAGTGGACAGCAAAGGCAGGGGCAGCTAGATACACGAAATGATTCAAACACCAGGCGTGTTTGCCATTCAAAATAGTAGGAGTGAATAAATCAGATTATGAACTGGATTTCCAGGTGTAGTTGCAGAGAGGTAGACAGAAATGTCTGGGAACCCCCAGGAATGCAGTATTCATTTCAATCCTCCCCAGAGGATTCTGGTGTCTTGCACACTGGTGGGAGAGTGTACCTGTGCCCAGCAGGAGGCAATGGCAGGCTTTGGGTGTGGGCATACTAGTTTGAAACATACATGTGCCTCTGTGTTGCTCTGTCATTGCAGGTAGTGTGTTTCCTTGTTCTTGGCTTTGTGTTATTATTTTTTCTCCAGATGGACAGTTGTGAGAATAGACAAGATGTTGTTTATCACACAGATAATGTCATTTCTGGAAAGAAGAAGGTAAGGGCTCAATCCGTGTTTTCATCCTCTCTTTGGTTTAGTGAACCAAAGTGACTGAATGGTTCCTCGGATCCAAGACACCATGGCGAGGCAGGCCCTTTGCTGTCCAGGAATGAACTGTCAGGCACAAGAAAGACCTTGTATTGTATTCCTCTTCCCCTACGTTAGACAGAGCCCAGATGTCTCCTAGACTGTCCCTTACACTAAGGGTTTGAAACCTTTTGTGTTCCGCAGTGCCACCTGCATAGCCTAAAGTGTGAACTTGGTTTCCTAAGGCTGTGCCGTGCACGACCTGTTCATCTGTCTAGTGGCAGACCTAAGGATTTCTGGGAAGTTGTTTTAAGATGCGTGGCCATTGTAATGAATTTGCTGGCCAACAAAGCTCTTAGGAACTCTCAGTTAGTAAATGCAATACAGCTAATGATGAAACACACAGGAGGACTGTCAGCTCTCAGACCTAGAAAGGAGCAGATCCACTCCTGTGGGTTTTAAGTTCTGCTCTGTGAGGCTCAAGGAACTGGGCCACCATGCTTGGCTGTGCCTTGGATAGCTGTGTATAAGGTGTCACCTTCATGCCGTATAGTCTGAACTTGGTCTTCTGAAGCTGTACAGTAGGTGATCTGCACAACTGTCTAGGGGGACGCCTAAGGATTTCCATGGAATTGTTTTAAGAAATAGGACATTGGCAAGCAGATAAGACAGTCAGATAAAAGGCCCATGGCATAAAGTGAAGTGTCTTTTGGAAATTTCTCTTTAAAGATTGAGAAAGCAGGGACTTTGTTCGACCACCCCCTTTTACAACCAGGGAGTCCTGGTTGGATTGCAAGAATATGATGGAGCTGGCACTGTGCCCCAAGATCATTGAGCTGGGTAAGAAAGCTTGGGCTACCCCTTCCAGACATAGGGCAGAGTTGGAAGAGAGCATGCTGGCCAGCCCAGTGTTCCTGGAAGGACACCATTAAAGAAATAAGTCTCTGGTCCAGGTGGAGCCTGAGACCTGATTCCAGAGGTACTTAGGGATTCTGTCAAGCCAAGGCATCAGGAACAGATGTATTTGGGACTGCCTGGCATTTACCCTGAGAGTTACCAAAGGAGGTCAGCTGAGGTTGGAGCCCAGGCCTGGAGCCCTGGTTGGTTCTCCAAGGCCAAGGGGAGGCTTTGAAGTGTCCACTTCCCCTTTCATTTCTGCTGAGTTATAGGAAATGGAGAGAGAAGAACCCCCGGGACCAGGAAGGCAGAGAATGAAACAGCCCCTGAGGAAAAAGAAAGCAAAGACAGGCACAGGAACTGGGAACTACCCTCACCTCCTCTCGGAGCATTCTGCTGGCAATGCCTCTTAGAAGCCCGTGGGAGCCCGGTCTGTTCTTAGACAGGGCCTCGTCCAGGCCTGCGGCCAGTCTGCCAGTCTTGCGTGTCTTAAGGCCTGCTGTAGTTTGTTTCCCTTATCCAAGGATTCTCCCGAGGAAAGCAGAGGTGAGGCAGCCCTGCCTGGAACACTTTCAGGCAGCCATGACTTCAGTGTTTATCCCTAAAATAAATGAACCACAGACAAGACAATGTGGTCAGGGGCTGGGGAATTACTGAAAACACCAGCCAGCCAGAGCTTCCTATTTCTGTGCTTGTGACTCCCTGGGGACAGAGACTGGCCAGCCCCTTCCCAGCCTACTCTTGTCTCTCCACCCCTTCCCAGGAAAAGCTGGGCCTAGATAGTCATCATCTAGTGATCCAGTGTTCCCAGGGAGCCCATGAATTTGGGAGGGAGTTTCATGAAGGACCTTATTTCTAACTCCATGCTGGACTCAGATGAGGTTCTGACTCGCTATAGAAAGGAGTATTTGCATATTCTTTGGGTTCACAGAAAAACCTCAAAGATTGGAGAAACCAGAATGGTGTCTGTGTGTACTTCCTATGTACTGGGCAGGGTTCTAGCTTTCCGGTATTAACCCTTCCCATAGTCAGAGAATATAAGGTTTACCCCACTACACGTTCTATAAATGAGAACAGCAAAACAGCAACAAAAAGATACACCTGCCAGTAAACCAAAGTCAAGCCCAGGAAGCCTGACTGCAGCCCAGCATTCCCAACCTTGGTCCACACTGGGAAGATGGTATCAACCCATTTCTGGGGTCTGTGATGCAGGTATATGAGTGTGGAGAGCTTCAAGATCAAGAGCTAATGAGGTAGATTGGTGACTACCCATCAAGGGCTTCGTGGGGTTTTGAATAAAAATGACCCCCATAGGCTCATAGGGAATGACACTATTAGGATTCGTGGCCTTGTTGAAGTAGGTGTGGTCTTGTTCACGGAAGTGCGTCACTAGGGGTGAGTTTTGAGGTTTCAGAGCTCAAGCCAGGCTGCTTGTCTCTTCTTCCAGCTACCTACTGATCTAGATGTAGAACTCTTGACTCCTTTCTTCAGCACCATGTCTGCCTGTGTGCTGCCACCTCTGAGCTGTAAGCCAGTCCCAAGAAAATGTTCTCCTTTATAAGAGTTGTTGTGGTCATGGTGTTTCTTTAGAGAATATAAACTCTAACTAAGACAGTTGCTCAGCTTTTCTGACTGTCCTGGTGTTCCCTCTGCCCCCATCCCTCACCTGAGAGACACTATGATGGTGCATCCTCAGAACTTTTGTTTTGAAGCCCATCTTTTAACTCCCACCTACCCTTAGCAGGTGCTGTAATATCACATTCCCTACCCCTCACAATAGCCATGTTCTAGGAAATCAGGCCATGCATCTGGAGGTCCCTGGGTATAGGGCTCCCTTGCAGTCAGTTTCTGAGGGTTCTCAGTGTCTCTCCCTCAGAGTTTGTGAGCTCTGGAATGAGCATGCTGGTAAACAGACACCTTCAAGGAAATCTCACATATTCTTAGAGAGTTCTGGTCTACCCAGGAGATTAACTTGTATTCCATCATATTCAGTAGGTCTGCTGTAGAGGGGAAAATTATGGGAGTCATGCATTTTAACTATGAAGAGAGACTAGCAGATGAGGTGACAGACAAGAAAAGAAAAGATAGTGGTCTAAATAGAACACACAGGAAAAAGCTAAATATTGTGTTGTTTCTTTCAAATCATTGTGCTGTTTTTAAGTTAGACTCATTGCTCCTTCCTACTCCCCTGAGACAGTCAACCAGACAGTGTTGGGTGGAAGCCTGCTGCTTTCTGTAGCTCATTTAGTTTACCTTTTTGCCTTGGCTACTAAGATATTCAAAACTTAAACATAGGCTGATTATAAAACCCATTTCAAAGGTATTTCTACTCAGTTCTTCCTCCACACAGCAGTTCATGACTTTATCAGTATAAGCCTACAATTTTATCTAACTCTTATTATAGGGCACCTGGATTGAAAGGCAGATAATATAAATTTTATGAGTAATTACTTGTGGCTAGTGTGTGTCATGCACCACAGTGTTTAAGATTCTCATCATAACTCACTATCATTTATCTCTAAAGTTTGGTGAGCACTTCCAAATACTAAGGTGTCATCCTTAGTGTTGTAGGTACTGTGGTAGGAAGGGTGGGAATAAATAGTGGGGGAGTTAGGTATTAAACAATGGTGAATGTGTGTGCAGCTCTACATACTATGCACCACACATGCTAGCCTCACGCAGCCCTCCAATGAGTCATGCATTACCACACAAACTCACATTGTGGGGCCAGATCATGTTATGACCAACAGTGACACGGGATAATGCTTTTGTATGCTGCAAAGATTTGTCACTTGTGTTTAGTTTAATAAAATGCTGATTTACCAGTAGTAAGGCATGAAGTGTGGGCAGGGCAACCAGACTAAGAGAATTCTAGGAAAAGGAAAGGAAAAGACTCAGTCACCACCCAGATGTGGAGGAAGCAAGATGAAAATGCCAAAAACAGAGGACAGATAACAAGCCATGTGGCTAAACATAGACAAGAATTATGGGTTAATTTAAGTTGTAAGAACTAGTTAATAATAAGCCTGAGCTAATAGGCCAAACAGTTTATAATTAATATAAGCCTCTGTGTGTTTATTTGGGACTTAATGGCTCTGGGACCAGATGGGACAGAAACTTCCATCTACAAATGACACCCAAACATTTGGAAGAATTTTCACATAAAGTCTGAAAAAGATTTTTAATAGAAGGATTCTAGACACAAAATAATAGAGTTAAGCATGACTTCATGGTAGCAGCATTTTCTTGGGTGGGCTGTGTTTGCTAGAGGGAAACAGAGGAATGGCTCCTTTAAGAGAGTCTTCCTGACCCAGGTTTAGCAGCAAAAACCTCATATCTCTTTTAAGAGGCCCTGCTACCAAACACTTAAATGGTGTTGATGAGCAGCTGGTGGCATACTTCATGGTGGTGGCATAAACCTACCAACTCCACAGAGTTGTGGCAATAAATGTGATTACCACCTATATCTCCATCATGAATTTAGACCCTCAGGAAGCTAAGGAATGGGACAGAGCCAGCCACCAAAGCTGCATCTTCAATCCTAGCCACTCTCTTAGCAGATTAAAGACTCATGTGCTCAGAAAAAGATAGATATATACAGTAAAGACAGATTGAGACAAAAACACCGCCTTTAAATGGTTTACTTTGTGTTAAAATATATGTGTAGGATTGGGAGAGAAAGGACAAAAGACAGAGAAAGTCCTTAGAAAAAGAAATAGAGTAGCCAGACATGATGGTGCATGCCCTTAATCCAGCATTTGGGAGGCAAAGGCAGGCAGATCTCTGTGAAATAGAGGCCAGGCTGGTCTACAGAGTGAGTTCCACAACAGCCAAAGATACACAGAAAAACCTTATCTCAGAAAACCAAAAAAATAAAAACAAAAGCATTAGAGTAAAAGAAAAGTCATATAAAGATGGAAAATACACAGAGAATCTGGATATTGTACGTTATTGTGTTGTCTTTGAATTGTTAGACTGCAGAGGAAAGAGCAACAACTGCTAAAAGACATTTGATTGTAAATGCTGTTGTATTAATCCAACCTATATATTTTGAAAATGCCTTGACTTCAAAAGATATGTTACTTTGGAGAAGAGGTTTTGCTTTTGTTTTCACAGGAAATGAGAGGCTGTAGATTCATTCTGGGTAAGAAAAGTAAGGTTTTATCAAGGATGAACCCCTGAAGTCTCTGATAAGAGCAGATGGCCCAGATGATCCAACATTTCAGGGCACCTCTGTTGCAGTTTCCTTTGCGTTCTACATCCAGAACAGCCTCAAGACTGCTGGCTGAGGTGATCCAGATTTACACAATACTCAAGTTAGGACTTGACCATAATCCTAAATTTTCTTTGGGTCCTCATAAGATTATCAGCATCCCTAATCATCTGGAAAACTACATTCTCCTTCCCAAAACATAGATTATGGATGCTTGTCTTTGTTTAGAGTGTTGGTTACAAGTTGTTATGGATAATGATCAGGAAAAAAGCTAAACAAGGGAAATTAGATTTCAAGGTCTTGTTTTGAAAAGAAAAAAGGGGAGCTGCTATGGGATAATGCTTTTGTACACTCTAAAGATTCGTCATTTTATAGGTTTAATAAAATGCTGGTTGGTCAGTAGCCAGACAGGAAGTATAGATGGGACAACCAGATTAGGAGAATTTTGGGAAGAGAAAAAGAACAGACTCAGTTGCCACCCAGGTACAGAGAAAGCAAGATGAAAATGGTTCTCTGAGAAAAGGTACCAAGCTACATGGCTAAACATTGACAAGAATTATAGGTTAATTTAAGGTGTAAGAGCTAGTTAATAATAAGCCTGAGCTAATAGGTCAACCAGTTTGTAATTAATATAAGCCTCTGTATGTTTATTTGGGGCTGAATGGATATGGAACCAGGTGGGACAGAAACTTCCATCTACAAGGTAAGGAGTGAGAGAGTGTTTTGGTGGGGTCAAGGAGGTAGGGTTGGCTTCTCTATAGAGCTACCAGGTGTTAGTGACTTTGCAGTTACTATGGTGAAGAAACTTGCATCAGTGATTTGGTAGAAAGATTTGGAAGAAAGATTTGGTTTGGCTCATGGCTTCAGAGAGCTCAGTCCAAAGTCTCTTGGCTCCATGCACATGGGTTGATTGTGGTGGAGGAAATGCGTGCTGAAGGAAGAGACTCTTCATATCACTGCAGACAGGAAGCAGATAGCCAGTAAGCCCCAGAGGACTGTATCACTGTGTTCAATGCCCTGCTTCTAGGAAGCTGCTCCTTCAGGTAGGCCTCCCTTCCTGGGGTTTCCACAACTTCCCCAGATAGTGCCACCAGCTGGAGACCAAACATTGAACATCTGAGCCATATTTATTCATATTTACACCCATGATAGTGGGGACACCTGTTGGATGAGATGGTGTAAACTGGGTTGTAAGCAAAGAGCACAGGTCTGGAGGAAATGCAGGCCATACCCTGGACCTTGACAGCAGCATGTGGGGCAGGATTCACAGCAATGGAAGATTTACTAATATCAAGTTTTTAATAGAGAAGGAGTTTAGAGTTCAGTCCTAGGCCCATGTGATGTCCTTTGAGGGAGGTGTCACTGTGATTATGTATGAAGAGTTCAGACATGCCTGGCTTTGCATTCTGGCTCCTTCCTTGACAGCTCAGGTTCCCAGGGTGGACTTGATGGACTTGAATACATTGTTACCTCTGTGTTCATTGATGGCTCAGGCTCATCTATAAAATGGGGCAAACCTCTCCCTGCATTTATTTTGAGGTCAGAGGTATCTTGTCACACACTGGAGTATTTCTAAGATGTTATTGTTGCCCACTGCTTCCTCCCATCCATCCCCAAAGAACAGATCCAGGGCTCCTGGACAGGCAGTGGATCAGAGAGACAATGTGGATGTTTGTGTTCTGTGCTGTTGCTGGACACCATGTAGAAGTCCGTAACCTATGCTCCAGCTGCCTCTAAAGGGCAAGGAAGCATCTTTTGCAGTAGAATCAATGACTGCAGACTCACAGTTGAGAAAAGAGGACATGAAAGAGGGGTGGGACAACCCCCTGTTCCCACCCACCAAAAGAAAAAGTAACAGCCTAGACAGAAAGCCATAGGAGAGAACCCTTAAAAACTGTGATAATAGATGATAAAATATAGCTCCCTGCAATTGGTGGTTCCTGGTTGGGGTGTGACTCAGTTTCCTTTAGGTAGCTGGCCACCCAGAATTTGACCATGCTTCAGTTGGGAAACACAAATTGGACTTTTTTCCCCCTCTTTCTTTTTGTTGCAGGGGATCACAAGGATAGGGAGTAGATCTGGGACTACTGGGAAGTGAGTGCAGTCCAGATTTATAATGTGAAATTCTCAAATAATCAATAAAATACATGTAACAACAAACAAACAAACAAAATGGAGGTCAAGTTCCTCAAGGGCTTGTCCCTTTGAGATCCAGGTAGACATAGTCTGCGGCAGCAGAGGGTGTCGTGGCATGCTGGGACCAGCAGCTTTACTGTCATGGGAGCTCTCTGCTACCAGAGATAGATGGCACTCAGTGGTGGTGCGAGGTGCCACATAGCAGTCCTTCGCTCTGGAAGTGACATTGGTGAAAACCCCAGCCCCGCTCTGCACCCACCAGTGGTGCCAGCTGCCAAGGCTCCAGGAGAAATAAACACAGACCACACCCAGAGCTGGGACTTTGTCCCCAAGTTGCAGTGCAGGTCCCTGTGTGAGTCTGTCCACACTTATGGAGGATGCTTTTCCTTAAAATACAAATTTCAGTGGCTTCCTTGCTGGCTACACTGGTGGTCCACTCACAGATATTTTCAATTTATCAGGAGACCCAAGAAAGATGGCATAGAAATTTCACTTTGCAGCCCAAGGTGGAAGGGATGACAAAATCAAGGTGTCACTCTCTAAGGGTCGTCTGTGTTCTTCCACACTGTGCCTACTCTCTTCAGCTGTTGGCTCTGCTCCCTCCTTCAGGCAAAGGCTCTTTGGTGTTGCTATCCTCTGGCTACTGTCCAACCCTTGGGGGTCCCCTTACCTGCTGAAGTTTTTGTAAGCGCCCCACCCTTAGTAAACTGTCCTCTGTGTTCTCCATTGCTTGGATCATGTGTTTCCTTCTAGGATCCTCAGTGAGAACATATAGGCCCCAGCTGCCTGTTAGAATCCTCACTAACACAACCATATCTCCCATCTGCCCTGTAGGAAATGGTGCACAGTTCTCCAGATGCCCATGCCGAGGGAACCTGTGTCTGTGTTGAGCTGTGGAAGAACAGCAAGCAGATGAGCAAGTGATAAAAATGGCTAAGGAACCGGAAAATGTTCCAATGAATAAGATAAGATCGTTAGCATGGTCTGGTCATGTAGGGCTGCAATCTCAGCTGCTTAGGAGGCTGAGGCAGAAGGCTAATAATTTTAAGATCAGTTTGGGCCACACAGTGAGTATAAGATAGGCCTGGGCAATTTGGCAAGACCTTGACCCAGTATTGAAAGTGAAAAGAGGGGTGGGATGATAGCCCAAAGGGAAGGTGCTTGCCTACTTGGTCTAAGATCCTAAATCCAATATCCAATACCACTAGAAACAAGCTTCAAATAAAACAAAAATTTTGGAGATATTGAGTCCCATGGAACATTATAAAGAACTCAAGAAAATTCTGTTCTTAGGAGTCAAACAATTTTCTTTCTTTCTTTCTTTCTTTCTTCCTTCCTTCCTTCCTTCCTTCCTCCCTCCCTCCCTCCCTCCCTTCCTCCCCGCCCTCTCTTTCTTACTTTTCTGGTTTTTTTGAGACAGAGTTTCTCTGTGTAACAGCCCTAGCTGTCCTGTAACTAGCTCTGAGGATCAATCAGACTGGCCTTGAACTTGCCTGTCTCAACCTCCCAAGTGCTGGGATCAAAGGAGTGTGCCACCACCACCCAGCTTCAAACAATTCTTTCCTAAAGAATGTCCTAAACAAATATTCAGAGTCACAAAGATTTATTGATAAGGATGCTCACTGTAGGATTAGTCAAAAGTGAGAAAGTGATGACGACATAAACAAAGACAGCTGGTCAGAGAAATCCGGGTAAGCACAGCTTCTCTGGTTTCAACCCATCTACTTGCAAGACTCAACATACCGCTCAGGCCTGTGTGTGTCTTAGGGACCAGCTCTCCCCATGGACACTGTGTAGATAGAAATATTGAGAATATACATGGGCAAAATCTTTTGTAGTTTGATTGCTTCCTCAATCCCATCAGAGTTGAGGTGATTCCTCTGAAGAACTTTGGATGACTTGTAGAAGTTCTCTTGATGGAGCCTGTGGTCCCCACAGCCTTTAATCCCCACACTCAGAAGACAGAGGCCAGAGGGTCTTTGTAAATTCAAGTCTACCTTGTTTTACTTAATGAGTTCCAGGCCAGTCAGGACTAGATCATGAAATCTTGTCCCCAAAACAAAACAAGGATGAAGAGAGAATTTGCATATGTAATAATTCTGTGATTTAAATATGAAACACACTTGCTAAAATAAATGTTCCTTTCTAGAAATGGTGTAGTGCCTGTTCTTTTTTTTCTTGTTTTCAAATCGTGTAGAGCTGATCATCAGTAACCTCCACCCCCAAGTAGACAAAAATCAGTAACAAGAGAGTGCCCCCACCCCCACATCCCACAAGCACAGACTCAGTCTCCTGAACTAGGTTCTCAAACTTCAATAGTACAAAGGAAGCCAGAAACCTAAGTCGAGTCTCTTAGTCTCTGCACCATCCTCCAGGGAAACAGCAGTAAGCCGTCCGATTCATTGCAGAACTACATGCAATATACCGGCTGATCTAAGTTCTCCTCAAATAATCCAATATTGATTTTATCATCAGAAAATTATAACATGTATGTATTTAAGATGCGGGCAGTTTTATTCCCAGTCCTTTGAGAGGCAGGCTTCGGTCACACTCACGGCCATCCCCATCTGCCTCAGGAGGCCTGGGAGCTTAGACCTTTGCTGGGAGGGGCGACTTATAGCTGTTGGTCTGTGACGTCAGTTTGGGGACAGGTCGTGAAATACTGCTTTCTCACTCTTCCCCAGGCTTCCGTCCAGATATCGCCACTGTCTTCTGCTTCCTCGACTCTTGGGCAAAATGAGTTTAGTTTCCTTTTACTCTCCCTCTACCCCTTCTTGCCCCACTCCCAACTTCTTTAGAATTTAGGTCAATTGCACAAAAAACAGGGAACCATGGGGCCCAACACTCATATTGGGTAATATCATAGAAGATTCATAAAATTAACTGGAAGCTGAGTCTCTCAGTGCAGTTTCCTATTTACTGAACTCATGTGACTTTTGGATATATCACTATTTTTTTTTCTTTTTTCTTGTGTGTGTGTGTGTGTGTGTGAATGGAAGTCACACACCAGACATTGTCTGGGCCCGGAAAGTATTCTACCCTAAACCCCACTTCCAAAATGCTCCTGCATTTCCATTGGCTCTAGGTGCAAATGTTGCATTTGGTTCCAAGTGCTCAGGGATGTGTCTATTCTAGACTCTTCTGTTTCTGAAAGTGGAGTGGAGATACAAAGGGGACTTTCTAGCAGCATGTAGAACCAGCAGCCGTGGACTGACATGGAGGCCTGAGGAATGTCACGGCTACACAAGATGGAACGGCAGCACCGGCCTGCCTTGCAGTCCTGTGCTTGGACACGGTGTCAAGAGTCATCTTCAGGCTCAAGTAGCCCTTGCTTTTATTTAGTTCAAGATTGTGAAGACTGGGTTGGAACTCCCACTTTCATTTCACAGCTGCGCGAGCTTGAGAATGGCCTCGCTTCGGTTCATTCTGCTGTCCCTTCTACTGTGGAGGATGCTGCCATGACAGTGACGTCATTGCACTACAGCCCTTTAAAGACACCAGGATGTTGGGGACTTGCACAGAACGTTTGGAGCCCAGGGATTGTCTAGAGATCAGTGAGACTGAAAAGATCCAGGCCTTCACTTCATTATTTAGCAAACAGGAAACTGACATAGTCTTCATCGTGTCCCTGTTGTCTTCTGAGTCTTACCTGCACAGTGAGAGATGTAACTACGGTCTCCAGTTTATAGGAGAGAAAACCGCGGAGAGTGGAAGTAAATTGCCCCGGGTCATTCAAATAGCCAGGGTCAGGGCCAGGATCTAGACCCTGGAAGTCTGGCTCTAGCGTCCATATACCTTACCATTATGTCATAATATTTTTTCTTGGATTGTGATGTTTCACACAGTAAAGAAGAAAATAGAGTTGGGACAGAATAGGCGTGGCTCTTAGACCTGCCTCATTATTGTGTGGTCTGGGCATGGTTCATCAATTCCTCTGAGCCCTGATGTCTTCATCTATAACAAAGGAATAAAAAATGCCCATGCCACTCTGTTCCACAGAGATTCAATTGAGGCAAACTGCTGTCTTCAGGGTCACGGTGAATTGCACGGAGGATGTGAGTTAAATTTGTCTGCTGGGCTCCACTGAAGCCAAGCCTAGGTGCTTACTTTGTTTCTGGTTGATTTCAGATCTCCCCTCCCTCAGCTGTCTTTTTTGTCCGAGTGATAGCCAGTAATGACACATCTTTTAAAGAGGAAATGGCTCTGCATACATTCTCCCAGAAACTGGGGTGCTTACTTTACAGAGTGGGGTCTGCAGGCTCTTGTCCACACATCTGGCCGCTTCAACAGCCGGCTTTCCCGTCCCGAGGCGTTCTCAAACTCACATTTCCTCTTGGCTCCACACAGCAAATGTGATCCTACACTTTTCTGTCTAGTTCCCAAACCTTGCCAGCTAATTTTAGGGTTGAGGGGAGGTTCTGATGAGCCTCCTGCCCACGTGGGGTTAGAGTTACCAGCGGCCTCTGCCTCTGGTCAGACCCTCTGGGAACAGTAGCAATCACTTCCCGAAGCTTGGTGTGGGCTGGAGCTGGGCCAGGTTAGTGGGCAGCAGCTGGGCATAACATTTCCAAGATGATGGGGGCCTCGCCTCAATAGTCCATGTTTTCGCAGAAGAGACATCGCCTCTCATTCAGCGTGTCTCGATGGTCTTCTGCTTTTTCTGTCATTTTGGCTCTAGAAAGGCCTGATATTCACTGCTGCGAGCAAAGCCCCGACCATGGGGTCTGTCTTACCAGAGGCCCCTTTAAAGGATAAATGCTGACAGATGATTTTGACAACAAGGAAAGAGTCCAGCCACAGTTTTTACTCTCTGCTAAAGACATCACAAACCACATATTGATTTCCTTGAAAGAAAAGAACTAGGAAGAAGCATGAGCCAATTAAGAATAAAACTAATAGTTTATTACCCTCTGATCTTTCTAGCAAGTAGCAGTAGGAACACATTTGCCTCCCCTACCCCTGCAGAGACATAATAACCAGGCAACTATGTGCATAACCTCACATTAAAACCCAAGCCAGAGACATTTGCTTGGGTTTCTTTGCTGGATCGTAAAGACCGGCCCCTCCCCACAGCTCTCTGATTTTGCAAACATTTCTTCCCTTTTCTGAATGGTTGTTAGAAAAAAAAAATGGTTCCTGTCTCCTCTCTTGCTCTAGTAGAGGCCCTCAGAAAGAAAGGACACGTTCCTTCTTGCTTGTTGGCGAGCGACTGAGTAAGATCTTGACAGTCAGTCCCCTCACCAGCATTCTCTGCCCATCTCTGTGGAGCAGACTGATTTTGTCTGCTACTTCTTGTAAAAGATGGAGTACAACATTACAAAGAATATTGAGCAGAAAAGGGGACATGGAGGAACTGCTAGGACAGTCACTATAAAACATTGGGGTTTGTGTGATGTGTTGGGATCTGGAGACGTTTATGAATCCACTAAAATAACTTTTTGTCTTACTTTGAAGGTGTCCTAGTTAGGATTTCTATTGCTGGGAAGAGACACCATGACCACAGCAACTCTTAGAAGAAAAGCATTTATTGGGGTGGCTCATATACTGTTCAGAGGATCAGTCCATTATCGTCATGGTCAGACATGGCAGTGTGCAGGCAGACATGGTGCTGGAGAGGGAGCCGAGGATACTACATCCTGCACAGGCATTGGGAAGCAGTCTGTATCACTGGGTGTGCCTGGAGCACATATGAGATTTCAAAGTCCATCTTCACAGTGATATGCTTCCTCCAATAAGACCACACTTAGGCCAACAAGGCCACACCTCTTAATAGTGCCGCTTCCTTTGGGCGTCATTTTCTTCCTAACCACCGCAGAAGGTACACTGATGGCAGAGAGGGGGAAGTGCTATTTCCAAGTTGTCTTGACTTGAACGAATCTCAACACTGGAGACACCTGCATGGAGTGGAGTCTTGTGTGTGCAAGCCAATTTGTTCTTTTGTTAGAATTTGAGGACTGTTGTCTAACTTTGCTTATAATGTGGGGGTAGGGTAGATCTACACTGCTCTCTTGAGTGATCTTTCCTGCTATGGGTATCTGTCATTATCTGGTGGCCGAGAGGACGGATGAGGAAGGAGTTGAGCTCATCATAGCTTCTGGAGGTTTTTTTTTTTAATTATTTAATTTTATTTTATGTGCATTGGCGTGAGTATGTCAGATCCCTTAGAACTGGAGTCACAGACAGTTGTGAGTCTTTGTGTGGGTGCTGGTAATTGAACCCGGGTCCTCTGAAAGGGCAGTTAGTGTTTTCATAACCTCTGAGCCATCTTTCCAGCCGTTCATCATAGCTGCTGTGCACTGAACTTCTGCTTGGTTACCAGGTCTTGTGACTGCATCACAGCCTTTTAAACTACAATGCAACAAGGAAGGTAGTACCAGTGGAGTAACAGCTTCACACGCAGAACAAAACCTCCTGTCCACTCAGCTGCACACCAGCCAGTAGCAGCTTCACACACAGAACGCCACCTCCTGTCCACCCAGCTGCACACCATCAAGTGCCTTTCAGCTGCGCTTGAAATTGCCGAGGAACTCTACTGTGCCTCTGCCCAGACATTTGTACTATTAAATTTTCTAAGTGATTCTAATGCATGCCAAGAGCTGAGACTCAAGGTTCCGCAAGGGAAGGGACAAGGTCTCTTTTATTTCTGCCACATTCCCGTTGTCCTGGATAGGGTCTGGCCATGTAGCCATGCTCAGTAAATGTTGACAGACTTTTAATTATACACACATCAAACATTTGTTATACATTGTCAGGTTTCCTTCAGCTGCCACATTGATGTGTGCTTTTTGCAAATAAGCACTGGGTGCTATATTTCAGGATATTAATTATCACTGGACTATAGGCTGGAATGTGGCCAGAATTTGTTTTACTTTCTCTCTCCAAGCATATTCTCTTCAAGGACTGTGTGCTATCTGTTGCCACCTAAGGCTTCTGGGATGCTCCTGACTGGGGGTAGATTCTTGACTATACAAGAAAGGAAACACGGTGTTATTTAATTGGGGAAGACATAGGTAATTATGGCAAGACTTGGGCCACTTCTGGCTCTCTGTCATTGAGTACTGAAGCTTGGGATTCTGCTCTCAGATTCTAATCAGTGGCTGGCAGATCCATGTTCCTGTCCTGCCTCCTCTGGTCCTCCTGTCTCAGAAATGCCTTGCTTGCACTGTGTTTAGTCCTTACTAACCCCTCTCCTCTTGCCTCTCTGACTGTGAATTCAGAACACTTGGAGGTTCACCCTTCCCATGTTATGGACACAGCTGCCACAGATCCCCTGACCCACGAGATTGCTTAGCTGATGCGGCAGGGGTTTATGTCACTTGACTCCAATTTAACTGTCCTAAGCCCCTCTCTTATATTGCCAAGAGATTTCCTAACAGATATGTAACCCAGTGATTCAGGCAATTATTCACGTATTCCCCCACATCATTAGTTTTATGGAACACTGCCAGGGGGCATATTTTTCTTCCCTAGGACTCTTGAGAATAAAAGAAATAGAACTCCTACCATGAAGTCATATTAAGGAGTTTATTTCTCAGAAAATACCGCAATAGCACTTTTATAAAGCCTTTCTTGGACTACCTTTAGGAAAGAATTTATTTATATCGCACCTGCTGCCATGGGGATCACTGTGTAGACCTCCTGTCTTCTGGAACGTGGGTTAAAAATATTTTTGCTATCATCTCCTGACCACAAAGGAGTGCCTGTTGTTACTACAACAAAGACACTGTCCACGCTGGAGCTTGGCTGTAGGTAGGATGACCATAATCCAGTCATCTAAGTTATGGTGCATCTGGGGAAAACAGTGCTGTCATTAGTTTTACTGGGTAACAGGTGTAACTCAGGACAACCTCCGTTTGGACTTAGTGCTCTAAGACCCATGTAATGAAATTTGGCTGCATACATCAGAGTAGAACCAGAAAGAATTCATTAAATTGGGTTAAACAGAAACATTATTTGAAAATAATAGCTTCCTCTATTGAGCTGAGAAACAAAGGATGATGAGGTACATCAGGCAGTTCTTGATGTTATAAAGCTGTGTAACAACCATTCCCAAACTCAGGATGTTAAAATGAAACTATTTATCCTAGCTTATCTATCTGTAAAACAGATAATCTAGACTGAGTTTGAATCCAAGCTAAAGGTTAGGTATAATCTCATGTGTCATCTCTTTCTCCATGGGTCAGTGGGTAAAATTGGGGGGTGCTTTTTCTCCCAGCAACAGCATAAGCAGAAACACATGAGTAGAAACAGGGCTTGCTTCCTAACATCAAGGCTTGGATCTGGCCTGCATTCCTTCGACCCACATTCCCTTGGTAAGAAAAAATTCTTTGGACAAGCCTAAATTGTGCTTGGGTTATATAGAGGGATGTAAGCCCAAGGGACACAGACAGAGGACATATTCATTGACGAAGGGGCAAGACTTGGTAACAAAGTAAATAAAGTGAATGACAGCAGGGAACACTGGGCCAGAGAGACTTGCTCTTCCTCACTCCAGCCCTCTAGGGTAGGGCAGTGTTGGCTGAACTTATTCACTCAGTTGCAACTAAGGCAGTGAAGCGGAGACTCCAGAGCTTCTCTTTCTGGAAGAGGCGGGTTGCTGTTTTTGTGATCTTGCGGCATAGCAGGTGATGAGAAGGGAGCTTACTCTGATGGAGACAGGATGCCCAAAGTGGACAGGGTAGGAGAAGAAGATACTGACCGAGAGTAGTCACCCCACACTTGCAAACAGGTGCACACATGGGGAACTCTCAGTTGTCAATCAGATCCAATAAGCATTGCCCCATCGGATGGGGAAGTGAGGGAATGGACAGAGGAACTGCAAGTTCATAAACCCACACTGCTCCCATCTGAGGGTCCAGAGGCATTTCAGTGTGCCCTGCATGGGTCTGTAGAGCGCCACCAGGTGGGCATCTCGAGCGTTGTTATTAAGAATTAACCTATGATTCCCTTGGTCCTTCCCTTTAGATGCTGTGGGCTTGGTGGCCACCTTCATTCAGCCTCTTCCTGCAGTGCCCCCTCCTCTTCCACAGTGTTAGGCCTCTATCCTTTGCCTACCTGCTGTCAGAACCCTGCATGGCTTCCTCTCAGGTAGGTGCCTGTGTGAGGAGAACTTGTTAATCAGACACACTAATCATGCTGATTATGTCTAGTTCAATAATGGATCACCCCTCCCCGGGAATCTCCTGTTTAACATTTAAACCAATTATAAGGCTCTGGGGAAATGGCTTAGATTGGGGTTGAGGAGCAGAGAAAGGCAGGCTAAGGAGATGCATTTGAGGCAAGGAGTTTCAGAGCCAGGACTATTTTACCCTAGACATGAGGAGGGGCTCTTTTTTCTACTCAAGAGTAGTTTTGGTCCATGGTGTCAATCACACAGATGGGTGGCTTAAAGTCTGCCCAGGAGCCCGAGGAATGACCCAGGGTCACTAGGACCTATATAGCTTCTTTACAATTCACTACAGCTTGGATCTGAAATATCCCTGTGTATCAAAGGCTTAGTCTCCAAAATGGCATTATTGGAAGATGGTACAATGTTTAAGGGATAGACCCTACTGGGAGTTCTTCAGGTCATTGGCAGTGAGGCCTTGAAGGAGACTGTGTGACCCTATCCTTTCCTCCTTTGTTTCCTGACCATGGAATGAGAAGTTCTGGGCCACCACATTCGCCTCACTATGACGTACTATTATATCACAAACTTGAAACAAGGGAACCAGTTTGTCATGAACTAAAATCTGCAAACTGTAATCAAAATAGTTCTTTTGTTTGTATGAGTTGGTTTTCACAGGTATTTCTTAAAGAAACAAAAAGCTAACATACAGCTCTGCCCCTTTCTCTCCTTCCCTGACTTCCTCCTTCAAATTTGAACCCCATCTTCTCTAACATGGGCTCTTTTAGTAACTTCCTAGATGGCTGCCTGACTGTAATCTCTAATCCCTATATAAAGCATCAAGAGTTACATTTTCTGCCTTTTATTATTTATGTAACTAAAAAACGCTAACCAATACATACACACATAAAGATATTATAGTGAACACCCATGTTTTTGTCATTTCAAATCAAGGAGTGCTAACCTTTTATTTATCTATTGTTGATAACTTAGAATAGAGAAAAAGCACACATGAATGTATAGATACTGGATTTTCACAGCATGAACACAGTCACTTGATCGACACTCTGAAAGGAAGCAGAACCTTACCAACCTTTCTTTGCCCCTCCCTGTTTTCCTTCACCCCCAAAGGTAGATATTCTGCATCTACCAGCATATCCTTGCTATTTACTTTTGAACTGCATGCAAATGCATTCATGGTCAATGTGTGCTTTATTTATTTTTTGAGTCTTCTTTTAAGAAAAACAATTTAAAAGATAAATGCAGTTTGCCTTTGCTCTAATTTTTAAAATCCCTTTGCCGTGTTAAAGGAAGCCACACATCCTCGGTGTGGAAGCACACTCGGTTCGTGCCATGACAGGCTTGCCTATGAGAACAGCTTTGTTCTGAACGTGTTTCTTTCTCAACTAAGAAAATGTTTTTACAATCCAAGGAGGTTCTGTTGCCTGCTTATCTCACAGAGAAAGTACTCTAAGCCACACACAGGTCATACGACTCATTTTCTTCCTCCTTTTCCAAAATGCTGTTTCCTGGGAGTAGAGCCAATGGCTGGATGCTTCTCTGCATCCAGTGAGCCTGGCACAGTGACCAATGTTTTAAAAGACTTTAAGGAATACATGAATGGATCAATGGACAAAGTCCTTTCTGCAGTTCCTCTGCTGCTGGCTCCCTTTTGGGAGGTGATGTTCCACTTGGCTTTTATCTCCCTGACTGCTTTATCAATCCATCTAGAAAGCACTCCAGAGCCTGTAAGTCCATCATCAACAAGCCCAGTGTGGGAATATGACAACAGAAAGTGTCTCTTCAGAAGAAGTTCTTACCCCATCTTTGTGGCTTAGTTCCCAATGGCCTTTTTGGAAGGGAAGAGGGGCAGTAGCATTTCTCCTAGAGCTTCCTTTATTGCGTACACAGACTTATCTAGTGATCTCAGGTTAGAGGTCACAACATGAAATTCACATCTCAACAAATAAGTAAGCCGGTTATCCTCCATGAGAGTTTGCCATCTCTCGGGTTGTTGTTGAATCCTATCAGTTCTTATGGCCCCCTGGGTGTGAGCTCAGAACCAGAGGGAGGGGAGTTCCTGTTGTCATCGTGAAGTGACATGTCATGCTGTTTTGACTGGAAGAAAGCAGGCTTAACCAGTCTACCTCTCTCTGGAGCCTTATCTTCCCTCAGGATATAGGCTCCTGTGGTTTGCATGTGTGTGTGGCAGGGGAGGGGACAGGGTGTACATGTGAGTGTGGTAAGCATGTGGAAAACAGAGCTCAACCTTGTGTCTTGAGTCGGGGTCTTTAATTGGCCTGGAACTTGCTGAGAAGGCTAGCATGGCTGGCCACGGAGCCCAGGGATGACCGTGCCTCTTCCTCCCCAGTGCTGGGATTACAATGACACATGATGCTTGCACGGGTGCTGGGGTTACAATGAGACATGATGCCTGCATGGGTGCTGGGGCCCGAACTCAGACCTTCATGCTTGCGTGGCATACTTTGCTCTCTGAGCCGTCTTCTTGTTCTCAGGCTTCACCAAGGGCTGTCTCTGTTCCCACGCCATGTAATGCAAGACTACTTACTTTAGATTTTGGTAGGGACCTTGGCTATGTCATCGACTAACTACATGACCTAGAGTTTATGATCACTCTAATTCCAGGACCCTTAATCTGCACTGTGGGCAGAATGTTTATGTATTTGTTGGGAGAATTAAACCATCAGTGGTAAAAGATATGAAGATAGCAATTGTGGCCTTTTTCTACTTGTGTATACAGGTGGATAGAGGACTAGAAAGCAATGCAGTAGGTGTGCAATGCACACACACACAGTTTTTAGTATCTCATGTTCTTTTTAAACACGTTTATTTATTACGTATGTATTTTTTGAGACATTTCACTTTAATTAGAGAAGAACATATTTATTGTTTCTCTGTTCTTCTTTAGTTCTCAGTTCAGCTTTGCTTCACCTTAAACTGAATTTCACTTTTACATTCTACTAATTTTTTACCTTTTCTCCCTCCCCCCTGAAAGCCACACCTTCTTTCAGTTTATTGAGAAACATTTATATGCATATATAAATTTAATAATTTATGAACTTAATTAAGGGGACGTATCCCAAGGCATGCATCATCAAATGACTTTATCATTGTGCACACATCACTGGGTGCACTTAAGTAGGCGATATAATCTTGCAGGGCCACCATCACTTATGTGGTCAGTCACTAACTGAACCGTCATTATCAGACACAGGACATTGTATGCACATGTCTACTTTCTTCTAACTCTTAAAAAAAACACCACACATTCAGAGGCTTTTCATTTTCTTTGCATTTTAAGCAAAGGACAGTCAAATTCCACATGGACCTGTCATTAATTTTGTAAGTAAAGTTTTATTCTAACAGGGCCACATTCATTCATATGTAGTCTATGGTAGCTTGTTTTTACATTACATAGACTGTATGACCTGCAAAACCTAAATATTACTACCTGGACTTTTATGAAAAATTACTATCGCTCTTCCTTTATTCTTCTATGTTTGGTTGTTAAAGGAAAGAAAACACCAGACCAAATCCCAGCATGGAAAGAGCAGCAGGGCAGGAAGTTGCACCTCTAGCTGAAGAACTGTTTGGTGACTGATAGCTGCAGAGAGGAGAGTTACTTCTTAATGGTGTGGCTGCTCCAGTTGAGGGCCACATACCAAGGAGAATACAGATAACATGAATTGGATTCAATTAATAGAAAAAAAAAAGAGGAACAAAGTTGAATGGGGTAGGGTGTATCTGGGGAGGTTCAGAAAGGGAGTGAGCGTGATCAAACTACAATGCATAAATTCTCAAAGAATTAACAAAATACCAAACAGTTTTTCCAAATTCCTTGTTTGACACTGCAGGGTTACAGATTCCACTGATTCCACTGTCTCTGTAGACGTTGATCAATTAACGCTTCCCCTACCCATACATCCGTGCAGGAGCTGAGGTGTAACACCTACCATGTTCATGCTGGGTGATCAAGAAAAGGATTACTAAGGAATTATCTTGAGGAACCTCAAAAAGGGGTGGTACAGTACTCCAAGAGTCCCGTAAAGAACCTTTATTTACCCTCAACCTGAAGGATCGAGTGGGAGGGTGAGTTATTAGACCCCAGAAGGAATCACTTCATGGAGTTTTAAAAGCTTTAAATGCTCTGGCTTTTACAGGAGGTTTTCAGTGACTCCTAATGACTGGGAGGGAGGAAGTGAGAAGAACACATGCCTCATCTCTACTGTCCTGGGATGTCCTGCTTTGTTCCCCCCAGCTGCTGAATTCAACCAGAAATAGAGGGCAAGGATCCCTTACTGTACCCTGCAAAAGCCTATCTCCTTTACTGCCTCCAATGCAAGCTGTACGTGGGACAGGATGAGTGCATTGGAGGCACTCAAAGCCTGGAGTTCATGCTGGCAGGTTCTTGTTCAGCGTTGTCCCACAGAACTAAGAGGATGGAAATGTTCCCCATCTAGTTTCTAATATGCCACAGGTGGCTGCTGAGTCCTGGAAATGGGGGTTTAGACCTAGGAACTGAGTCTTTACTTTTATTCCTTTTTGATGTAATGTAAAATGCCCATTTATAGGCAGTGCCTACTGTATTGGAAGCTTGGCTGTGTGTGGATCCCCATTTCCTTTCATGCCTTGATTACAGTGTATCTTGCTGGATGGTCTGTTTTGATGTGTGTGCTCTTTGGTTTCACGTTTTGTTGAGTACGACACACATATCCATTCTGGGCATCTGAGATAGTACCTTTGCCATTTTTGTACAAATGCTTTCTGACACCTTATGGTCTCTAAGAGCACAGTTTTCCAGGCTTCCTTTCATGCCTTCGTCTGCACAGATACAGCTTCATGTCCCTCTTGGATCTCTTCTACTTCCTTGCGCTATGAATTTATAGTCAGATGACAGCTTGCAATCTGAGGCTGAAGAACATTCCCGGTGGATTAAGGAAAGATGACTTTAGAAAGTTCGTGGTATGTTCTAGAAGGTATGTGCTGTGTTACCCAGCAAAGATCTAGGATCTCTGGGACCTGGGATCAGTCATGCCTGCCAGCCTTGACACCTGGCTTCAGAATGAAGATATCATTAGGAGTGATTTTAGTTTTGAGTCAGGAAGATGGTGAGGTTGGTAAAGAACTTGCCAGGCAAGCTTGAGGACCTGAGTATTTGTAATTCCAACACTGCAAAGGTGGAAACAGGAGGTTCCATGGGGCTCACTGACCAGCCAGTCTAGCTGAATCTGTGTGCTCCAGGTTCAGTGGAAGACCTTGCCCCCCAAAATAATATGAAGAGACATAGAAGAAGACACCTGGTAAGGACTGGCCTCCACATGCATCCACACACAGAGAACATACATGTTTACATACACATAAACAGAGTTGTGTTTCTTAAAGCACGTATGTTTTGGTGAAGCTGGGCCAGATCTTTAGAGAACAGCTTTGCAGACGACTTTGCTAACCTCAGAATCCTCCTCTTGTCATCTTTTCTTTGTGACAGCCACTGTTGCTTCTGAGCTCAGGTCATGATTTTGAATGTGCATAATCCAAGGGCTGACACAGAATTAATACCTATTGCTTGATTTTCACACTGAGACATTAATTACTATTTGTTTTACATTTGCATTCACAGGTATCTGTGGAGAAAAATTAGCATACTTTGTTGTTAGGCTATTATTAAAATGACAGTTGGGAAAATATTTGAAAAATATTGTCTTTCTCCCTGTTTCCCTTTTTGGCATTGCCATTATTATTTTCCCTATCTTCTCTGTAAGTTATATTTGTTGCACAATTTTGAAATTCTGAGTAGGAAGTGGAGAACATTTTGGAACATGAATACTAAAGACAAAATCAAAACTATTAGAGCTGGGGTTTCATGTTGGCTTTGCATTTGTATAAACAAGCTAAACTGGTCTAGCCGTTCAAAGCTGGTGAATCAGAGGTGCTACAACCTATGAAAAAAATCTTTTGTGGCTTTAACCTCTGTGTGTGTGGAGTTTATATGCATGCACTGTATTTAGTTGAGTTCTCTCTTTAGTTGAGATCTGCACATGCTCGTGCTGAGAAGATGAAGGAAGAGGAAAGTGACCGTCTTTTCTTGTCCCCAAAGTGGAGGAAGACACCTAATATTCATGGTCATTGACACTACTGAGGACCTGAATGAGCTGAAATGGGTCACTTTATCCCCTTAGTTGAGAAGATGGAATTCATGCTACTGTGTCTGGCTCAGCTGGAAAACCATGCAGACTTGATAGGCAGTCACGGTGACATGCCTAGATTTGTTATCTCGTTCACTGGTTCACAGATCACGTGAGAGAGAAATACCCTCTTGTGTTACTATATTCTCAGTCTGGCCATGGATCAGCAGAATCCTGGAGTCTGACCAGGCAGGGCCCTATCAAGTGCCTTCCTTGCTTCTGTGTGTCTGTGAACTTTGTTAAGAAAGGCAGTATTTCTGGGAAAGGAGGAGCTTTCTTTGTCACTAAGGTCTTTGCTTAAGGTCCCAAGTCAGGCTTTTGAAGCAGAACATGATAAGCTTTCAATTCTCGAAATGATCAAATTCTTCCTATGCTGTTTTAAATCTCGGGTTGGGTGTATTGCTTTCAGAGTTGAGGACAACTGAATTCTTACCTTCCAAGAGGATCAAATTGAGCATCTGGATCTTGAATCTGCATTTTGTACAATTTACAAGATGGTGGAGAAAAGTCTGGAAAAGGGGAAGCAGGGAATACATATACACACATATGCACACACACAGATACACACACAGAGGTACAGACATACAAACACAAACCTGTGAACACATAGACACACACAGACAGATAAGACACACATAGATATACAAACATACTCCCACATGCACACACACACACGCACACACACACACACGCACACTACTAGACGGCTAGAAGGTATTCTTCACTAGTGAACATTCCTACTTCCCCTAGTTCTACCTAGCTGCTGGGCCTCTCCTATGTTCTATCGAGAGAAGCTTGTGCCTATACTTTCAGAATTCAGGAGGCCAAAGTAGGAAGATGATGAGTTCAAGGCCAGTCTGGGCTGCATAGCAAAATGAATAAAACAAAACAAACTAAACCCTCAGGTTTTTCCCATCACCCCAACGGTGATCCTGATCATAGATTGGCTCTTTATAAACCTGAATTTGTGTAAGAAAATACAGGTATTTTATATGGAAGCAGACATATTTATAATCATGAATTATACTGTAAGTTTTACCATCTTATCAGAAAAATCTCTTTGGAAAGAAACCAGCTTCAGATGGCTGTGCTTTTTGGACATTTCTCTTTGTGTAGCAGTATGTTGTCTTTGGATATAATGAGCAGCGAGGCTCAGTGGGTAAAGATGTTTCGGAACAAGGCTGATGAGTTCCATCCCCAGAACCTAAGTGGTGGAGGGAGAAAACCGACTCCAGCAAGCTGACTTCTCACTTTTATGTGTATCCTGTGGCCCGTACGTGTCTATGCACACATCATATACATGAAATAAATAAATGTACAAAAATTAAAATAAGACCACAAACAGTGTAAACAGTGACGATTGCATCTTTACTTTGGAACAAATCTGTGCAAGCTGGACTGGGTCTGAAAAAGCATGGGATAAAACTGGACTCACTGAACATAGCAGACAATGAGGACTACTGAGAACTCAAGAACAATGGCAATGGGTTTTTGATCCTACTGCATGTACTGGCTTTGTGGGAGCCTAGGCAGTTTGGATGCTCACCTTACTAGACCTGGAAGGAGGTGGGTGGTCCTTGGACTTCCCACAAGGCAGGGAACCCGACTGCTCTTCGGGCTGATGAGGGAGGGGGACTTGATTGGGGGAGGGGGAGGGTTATGGGAGGCGGTGGAGGGGAGGAGGCAGAAATCTTTAATAAATAAAGAAAGAAAGAAATTTTATGCTTTATCTAACATAATTTTTGTATAAAGTTCTAGAAGTTACTCTCCATTTTTCCCAGTTGATGTGACAGGGGCTTAGATGCTTAAATGATGACAGTTCTAATTTTTACAATGCCCGTTCATTTTGGGCTGCGTGCTCCCCTGTTTCCTCATTCAGTTTGGGCTGTGTACTCCCCTGTTTCCTTATAGCTGATGTCTGAAAGGGGCTGTCCGTGTAACTCCCCGCTCCTTCCTGGTCAGTGCTGTTCCTGGCCTTTTGTCATATCTCAGCCACCCTCATGGTCACAAAACCCCTGATTTTCAGTGCTTTACAGATGCCCCAACCCCCCACTGCCTGCTTTTCCTTCTGAGGTACAGGGAACGAATCTGACCTCTAGGGACCGGTCCCTTCGCACACCAATGTCTCCTGATGTGGCTTTGGGCGGGACACGTAAAGGGCAATAAGATCAGGTTGTGGTGACAACCTGACAAGGTGTCAGCCCCGATGACCAGTCCTGGCTTGTGACAAGCACCTGGGCAAATGTTCCTAGTGACCCCTGGCTGGTGACTGACAAACAGCATCAACCATCAGAACAGTAGGCCCGAACCAGGAGAAAATGTTAAAGTCAGCTGGAAGAAGGCCCCCAGGGTGTCCTGCCACCGCGGGCCCCAGGGACCCTGTTAGAGAGGGAATGTTCATAGTCAGAGGCAGTGAAAAGCAGGGTTGTCCTTGCAGGGTAAAGAGCAGAGGAAATGCTAAGCGCTGTCATGCCTTCCTGGGGCCAAGACCTCTTAGGACACTTTGAGATTGGTAAGCAGGATGTCTCTAACTTTGGAAGGTCCAGTCCTACACCATCAAAAGTGTTTTACAATATGCTCACACCTCTAATTACATATGCATCACGAAGAGTTACACTCGATAGCTACCATATGCACTTTTCGTAGCTATTTAATGACATTTATTTCTACTGTACAATTGTTTTCTAAAAATCTACTGAGCCCATATAGTTAAAATTTATTTACTTATTGTGTATGCAGTGTTCTGCCTGCATGTAGGCCTGCAGGCCAGAAGAGGGCATTAGGTCTCATTGCAGACAGTTGTGAGCCACCATGTGGTTGCTAGGAATTAAACTCAGGACTTTTGGAAGAGCAGCCTGAGCCCATATATTTAAAAGACATAATATTTTTGGAGGGTCTTAAATAAGCTTTAAATACTGGGTCTGTGGTGCCTTATGAGTAAAACATCATTGCCTCCTCATGAACCATCAAGGAAAGGGTCTATAGCTAACATCTCTTTAACAACTGACTACGTTGTCTGTTCAACCCCTGACTCACCTTACCTGCTTCCTCTACTTCAGTGCCATTAGAGTCCATTGCAGCTATGGTTTCGACTCCATTGCTGTCAAATGTGTCTGGCCCCACTGGAATATGAGCTGGGATTCCAAACGCATCCACAAGGGCTCATCAACCACAAGGAGAAGCTCACTCAGCCAACTCTCAAGAGATGCCCATGAAGTATAAGAGAATGCAAATACTCCAAGGTCTTCAGGATGTCCCTAGACTAGAGATACTTGAAGTGCAAATTCTTGGGCTTCCAACATCCATCTAAAGAGTCAGGAATGCTCACTTCCAGGCAAATCGAATGTACTCTGAAGATTGAGAGCTTCTGCTCAAGAGCAGAACATCTCAGACCACATATATGCTAAAGGACTTCTTTAAAATGAGGGTTCTGAATCAGTGGGTCTGCAGAGGGGCCCGAGATTCTGCTTTTCTAACAGGCTTCCATAGGTTGTCAGCACTGGTCCGTGGACTGCACTTTGAGTAGTAGGACACTAGGCTACCCTAGGCTAGCCCAACTTATTCATCACTGAGTAGAAAGAAAGAAAGCAAGGCCTGGAGAGTGATGTCATTTCTACAATTCTCAGCTTCTGTGTGGATCCCCTAAGGAAAATAATACTTCATGGAGGTGTTATGAACAAATGAAACAATATAGGCAGAGCATAGAACATAATGGATGATCAATGGGTTTCCCCCACTTCTCACCCTCTCTGTATGACTCACGAAATTTCCTTCTTTCTAATTCAGGTGCGATGCCCCTGAATTCCAAGGTAGCCAATGCAGATGCTATTTGAATGAACTTAAACAATGAGACAGGCTTTTACTATGTCTCTGACCTTTTCTTGCGCCTGTCTAGGAGCAAAAGGAAGATGATAGGAAAGTTCTCTCCAGTAAGCGGAGCTTGGGCAAGCAGCCCTAAGAGGATGTTCATGTTTGGGAGCTGACAGGCATTTGCTGCCTGTGACAGTGCCCGGCACTTGGGTCTAGCCCTGTGAGGGAGGGATGGAATGTCTCCACCTCTGGACCACTTGGTCATTTGTCACCCCCAAGTCTCAGTCTCTCCTATGGCCTGGTTGGTCTCTGTGCAGGAAGAAGGGAGACCTAAGTGTGTGGGAGTGAAAGCCAGGGTAAGATTAATTTTCTTCCTCTCCTTGTTGGAATGTCAATAATGTGCTGAGAACAGTGTGGTCCAGCTGGCTGCCTGCTCTCTTCTCATCGTGGTCCAGAGTCTCTGAGCTTCCCGGTAGCTCAAGAACCTTCTAGGTGCTCAGTCCCGTGGCACCTTGTTTCTTAGAAGCCATTTCCTTTGAGAAAATCTGTTCAGTTTTCCTGCTTCCACATCTGCCAGAAGAGGTCCGATGTACATACCACTGGAATTTCCTTCCCTAAAAGTAATCTCTTACGCTATTGGATGGAGCAGCAGCCATCTCTGACAGAGTTCGGATGGGCCAATCAGAAGCAACACGGACACCCATTCACAGTCCAGCAGTCCCATCTCACCTGCTACCTTGTGTCGGCCCGATCACCTCACCTTTTATACTACTGTCCAGGCAAATGGGCCTGAACTTGCCACGCACCCGAATGCTCTTTATCTCTATTCCATGTTCACGTTTATCCCAACTCCATCAGAGCTTGCATTCATACAGTCTACAGGCAGAGAAAGAGCCCTGCTGTGTTCCAGGGAGACATTCTTATTTTATGGGTGATCCGTGTGCAGAGTCTGGTGATTCTCCGAGGTAGATCACAGTTAGGTGGCCGGCACAGAACTGGGACAGTCAGTGAGGCCTGAGCCTTATCTGCTTCATCATTAGCTCCAACTTTTAGAAAACTCTGTTCACTTTGTTCTCCTTGAAATAAGTGGCACCAGGTTCTGGCTCTACAGACAAGCAACTGCAGTTATTCCCCAATGGCTAACACTGAGACAGAAAAATATACCACCTATGGGATGTGGTCACCATGGGGAAGAATGGTCTAATGCTTCGCTCCAGGCATCTCAGTATGGACAATGTAGCAAAGGGATATGCTCATGGGAATGATGCCCCCCCCCCGGGATGGTGGGAACCACAGATGGGCTGGCAAATTGGGAATGAAGAGGGCTTTTCCATTCTATTTAGTGTCTATTATTGCCTATAACTGAGAGAGCGATGTTCCTTCAAATTTATTCTCA
Source organism: Microtus oregoni (assembly GCF_018167655.1). NCBI lineage: Eukaryota > Metazoa > Chordata > Mammalia > Rodentia > Cricetidae > Microtus > Microtus oregoni. Next base: position 9,750,501 of record NW_024543079.1, read on the forward strand.
TTAAGTACCACGTTCAAGTCCCTGGCCCATCACTCAGTCCATATATATGGATGTGTGCTTTCATACAAATTGTCTATTCAAAGGCAGCTCATCCTGGCAGAACAAAGAAAGTAGGAGAGGAACACCATACAGTGGACACAGAGAAATTAACGTTTGTGTTCTGCGGGGTGCTCACCTAGGGTATCTGTCATGCTGCTTTACCCAGGAGGTTTAACATAAGTCTACTCTCCCATATCTTGCTTATCTCCAGGAATAAGTGAATTCTCCACGCTATGACAAACTCCTTATTGCCTCCCCATTGACTGCTGGAATAATCTCACCACTGTCTATTACCTACATTGGGGTTATTTCTCTATTCCTGCCATGATCATGTGGTAATCAAAAGCCATCCCTATTTGCAGATATTTTACTTATCAACATCTAATCCAATGGCATGCTTTAGTACCTATCAAATATACATGACCTTTTTTTTTATTCCCTGAGAAGAGATTCTTACAAACACAGGATAATTTGATGGACATTTGATCGCAGTTTTGAAGTGTTATCAAGTTATTTGAAAATATTGTCACCAGCTTTCCATCCGCACCCCTGTTTGAGAGCTGTGGGGAGGATGTACTAAAGAGACAGTAGAGCCAGAGCTCAGGATGGAAGTTCAGTGTCTTGATTGCTTGAGTTTGTACTCAACCCTTCTGCCTTACTGGTTGCAAGCCTAAGGCAGGTCTTTAGCCTCTTTGCCCCTTCATTTTCTCTTTTATTTAATGAGGTGTTCAAGCACCCTCTTATAGTTGCTTCTTGAGTCAAATGAGTGGTTGCATTAAATGCTTAGAATGCACCACACAGGGAACACTCAAAACCAAAAATAAACAGGCGCAACTATTAAGGTTTCAAGAAACCATGTTTATGGTTCATGCCACTCACAGCCATGTGGATGAGGGCTGACCCTGGCTCAGATAGAGTCGGAGTACACACCCTCTCCTTGTACATCCTGCTGAGCAAATTCTTATAATTTAATCATGACTTTTAATGTTTGAAATGGTGCCTTTTACATTTTACTGAAGCACCGTTGCCGGCTGCTCTGTATTATGCTCCCTGTTTATATTGCAATGCAAATTATTCCTGGTGGAGAGTTTACAAACTGCACTTTCATTATTAATAGGGTTATGATTTTCCCCATTCCGCTCTTATCTCTGTTGCCTGCGTGATGCATAATTCATGCTTACTACCCTTTGCTGGTCTCAGTGCCTGGGTATAGCAGTCTCCCTCTCTCTCTTTCTTCCTGATGACAGTAATTGGTATTCAGTGAGAGTAAAGTGACCATGCCCCAAGCTTCTGCCTCTCTCTAAAGGTGGTCTCTGGAAAGGCTCACACTCAGGGATAATAGAAGCTTGAGGCCATTTACTGCCAAGGCTTGAGTTCCAGTTTGATTTCAGTCCTGGATCTCAGGCAGACACACACAGGGCTTTCCGGGGTCCTGAAACTCCCTGTCAGTCAGGAGCAAATGGTTATCTCCATTGGGAGTGGGGCAAAAGACCACAGGGAGGGTTGAAATAGCAAGGGAGGGGCCATCTCAGGCTGTGTCGGTGGGCTTCCCACTAGTGTGCCCCAAGTGGACTTATGGAGAGGACAGTGTCTGTACACTCACCTCTGACCTCTGGATAAGAAACATGCCACAAAGCACCTTGAAGGTCAAGCCCCTGCTCTTGCCTTTCCCACCAGTGCAGAATCTCACAACAAACTTCTAGATGGGATCTGACAGACCTTGTCTTAGGATGTGGTGTTCTCTGTGGGTGCTTAAATGTGGGGCCTAAAAGCTGGGACATCTCTGCCTTTGGAAGCTCCGTATGTTTGCTGGGGTGGGATTGGCAGGGGATGGTGTCCTCTCAGGCTTGGGAAGGTCTCAGAAGAACGTAGCACAGATATTAGATGACACAGCACAGGACTTCTCTGTCCTTATGACTAAAGCAACTCGTGTCCAGGGTACTGTCCTTATGAACTGCTTTGCCAGTCATCCCAGCTTGGGAGACAAGCCCAGGAAAGCTGTTACTATTGAAGTGGAAATATGAAATATTCTTTGATCAGATTTTTGTGAACCTTGGAAACCATTTCCCTGGAGGGGATCATTCTGTGGAGTCTGCACACTGGCTTGGTTAGTGTTCTTTCTCATGCCCTTGTCCTCTTGGCACTGACCATTGACTGCCTTGTCACCGTCCTCAGACAATCTAATGTCATTGTTCTCAAGAGGCAGTTTGCCCTAGTAGCCTTGTTTCCTTCAGCAAGGCTGGTCCCTCCAGCTATTGTTCCATTCCTGGGTGTGAATACACCATTCTCTGTAGTCAAGTCTGGGCCTGGCTCCCTGGGGTGGGTGGGAGGATAGCAACAGACAGATGGGAAGCATCACCTGCAAAGCTTTCCTTGCTGAGAAGAAACTGTTGGTCTGCCTAGGGATGGCTCATGGATTCTCACTTTTCTTTAGGGGCATTCCTTGGAGGTATGAATTCCCCAGTCAGGAGCTCTCATGTGATCATAAGTCCTCTTTGTGTTTGTCCCCTTACTGTTCAGCCTCATGTGCAGGAGCTGGTGGGCTAGCTCACTGAGTAGGACTGTAGCAGAATCCCTGAGATCTTGGTGAATTTGAATATGCCCACAGAGCCTGCCTGATTTCCTGAGGTCAGAAGGGCCTGGAGAGGTTGGTCAAAGCCAATCACTCTTGGTACATTTCCCTGCACATCCCTGCACTATCTCTACTTAACACCTGCCTCTTGCTTCCTGAAGATTCTTTCCCTCTCCTGCATCAGGGGTTCTCCTTAAAGTATCTACTTCCCATCTCCTCTCCTGCTCACCAAGCAGGTGTGCCGAGTTACCCAATCACACTTACAATAACACACACACAAATAAAGGACCACAAGTCTCCCTTCCTCTGAGAAATGTTCTTAGAAACTCATATTTTCAGCCATACACACAGACACATATAGTTCCAAATTAACAGAGGGGACACACAAACACATATGAATTCATGTACTCATGTATATATAGAGGAAAATATAAACATGCACATATAAAATGTGTAAACACCAAATACACAAACACATACACACACACACACATTGTAGGCAGACTTTTTCTGGGCCACCAGCCACCTCCCACATGGAGGTGGAGACATTATTATCTATGAAAGTTTGGCCAATAGCTTAGGCTTGTTCCTAACTAGATCTTATAACTTAAATTAACCCATATCAATCTGCATGTTGCTACATGGTTTGTGGCTTTTACATGTCCTCTAGCATGTCTTTCTCCATCTGTGTCTGCTGGTGACTCTGTTCTTCTTCCTATCATCCTCTGTGCCTGAAAATCCTGCCTGTCTTTTGGCTGTTCAGCTCTTTATTAAATCAACCAGAGTGGCACTTTTTTACAATGTACAAGAAGATTATCCCACAACATTTCCCCCCTTTTGTCTAAATAAAAGGGAAGATTTTAAACTGTCATACAATAAAACTATATACAATAAGAACAATTATCAGCTAAAAATTACATTCACAATGTTTAGCCCATTTATATTTGGTAATTTTGGAGGAAATATTTTATTATTATCTTAGTGAGTTCAAAGTTCTGTACCTAATTTATCTTCTATTGTAACTAAGGAAAACTATGACGCTCTAGTGTTCAAATCCATCAAAGACCCCTGAAGGATATAATATGTTAGTAAATAGGAAGTGTAGAGCAAGCAACTTCCAAAACTTAAAGAAACAACAAAAACAGCCAGCTGCCTGGGCAGTCATCCAAATGTCCTCTGCAATGTTGGGGAATCCATATTCAGTCTACAGACTTAGAATGTCTGACAGACTTTTCTGTGAAGCAGAATTTTTAAAGGACTGTCTTACCCTGTCTTGGCAAAGTTCAGCAGTTACTTTTCTTTGTGTCCTGCTGATCCAGTTTGGATAGCATACTGTCTGCAGTCAAGGCAAGGGCATTTTCTTAACCAAATGGCTAGCTTTGGCCACAAAGAAAGCAAATTCCATATGGAGGTTCTTTGATGCTCATTATCATTTTTTGAAGTAAATTTTGTGCTGCCGGGAGCAGATGTATCTCACTGCCATGAAAAGCCTTACATTTTAAATATCATATTTTGTGGGTCTTTGAAGTGTTCAAAGACCACCTATCTATTTAAAATATATCTGTTTGACCTTGAAAATAAATCTAGTGTGGGTAAAAGTTTGATTGTTATAAGTGACTAACTACTAATCTGTATTCCTATTATCCTAACTAGTTTGTATTATTGTAAGAATAATTTTCAAGGACTAGAACTTTACATTACATTTTTAAATGAGCTGTAGAGGTACAATATCTTAAGCAAGAACAGAAACATATACACGTACAACAAAATAAACTTAAATTTGTATCAATGTACAAAAATCTATATCAATGTAAAATGTTTGAGACTAGTGGTTGTTTAAAACTAGGCTCAGAATCCACCATTTTATCCCATCATTTTTATGTTATATCATGTTTATGTTATGAAAAAAGGTATATCCCCCTTTTTTCCTTCAAAAAGAGATCCTTGACTCTAACTCCTTTGTTTTTTTTTCCTGACCATGACCAATAATAACTTGTAACCAACCCCCTAAATGATAACAAATATCTATAACCCATCAAATGACCAAAAACTATTTACACCACCTCTTGGGAATGTGGGCATTGTGCTCTCTAGACTGCTTCCTGTTGTCTGGGAGTGCTGGCATCTTTAAGAGACCTTGGGGAAATTGGGATAATGGTCAAGTTCTGGGAGAGATAGTTGTATTATTTTTTGTTCAGTCTCTGTGAAAATGGGAAAGTTCAATATTTATCTGAAATCCTGGCTGGAGTAGTCTGTGAAACTGGACCTTCTCAGCCAGCAGCCTTGAAGCTGTTCTGGATGCATAACTCTGAGGAAACTGCAACAGAGGCACTCTGAGAGGCTGCATCACTTGGGTCACCCATTTTTACTGGTGCCTGATCCCCTTGCTCTGAAAACACATAAACTTTCAAAGGTAAAATACATATCTGCAAAACACAAGTATAAAATGTGTGGTGTGCACAAGTCAGTCAGATATTTTTTGTCTTATGTTTGAACAGGTAAAAGGCATCTGTCAACTTTATAAGTCTGTTTGGATTGTATAATCAAACTGTAATATAAATCTCTATCCATACCATATGAAAGGATGGCAGGTAATAATAAGTCATGAGGACTCTGTAGCCAACAAGATTTATCATGTCTCATCTCACCTCAGAGCTGTTTCCATGTCAAGGGATCAGTTTTCATGTCACCTGTCCTATAGACTTTTTTTGCCTTCCTCCCCACATCTGTAACCAAAGATACTCAGGAGGTCTCTCCCAGTCTAATCTGATTTCTTTTAATCCAGAAGGAATCCACAGGAAACAAAATAACCTCTCCCCCAATGCAACACATTGTCCTGCATCCATTTTGAGGTTAAGATATTTTTTAAATATATAGTTTGGTTTAATTTAGTAGTTTCCATGATCAAATGTCTCTCAGCAGCTATTGTTTTTATTATTTTTATTAGCATTTAAAATCTTCAGAGCTAACAAGACACCATCTTGGATCCAGACTACTAGTGTAGTTTCCATTCTTACATGACTTTTTTTTGTTATTATTTTGCTCTCTTATTAAAGACTTTATTATTTTTAAACTATTTGGTTTTCTTCTATGGCTATCTATATCCATTTTTCTTAAGCCTAAGCACACTGTTAAAGGCACTGCAACCTGTTCAGAGGTACTTTTCTATCTGAACCTGCTTTACTGTTTATCTGCAACCGTTTTTGTCTGCATGAGCAAAACTTTAAACCTACCACGTAGCTTAGCTCATGGTGCACTGGCCTGCAGGCAGCTGCTGGGGGACATGCCTGTGTACGACAGCCACATGAGAAGCATGAGACTAGGAAGCCACATTTGGCTCTACTTTTGTGTGTTTGAAACCTTTTAAAAAGCTTTCTTGGGTCTTATGTAGATATACATGCCCAGACAACACTAGGCTCTGTTCGTTGGCAGACTATTTCTGTCCCATCAGTCAGCTCCCAAATCGTGACACAGAGATTTACTGCTATGAAAGCTAGGCTGATAGCTTAGGCTTCTTCCTAAATAGCTCTTATAACTTACATTAACCCATTTCTATCAAGTCTGTTGCCACATGACTTGTGGATTTTACCTGTCCTCAAGCACATCTGTTTACCTGTGTCTGATGATGACTCTGCCCTTCTTCCCAGTACCCTCTGTGCCTGGAAATCATGCCTAGCTATTGGCTACTCAGTTCTTTATTAAGCCAACCAGAGTGGAGCTTTTTCACAGTATACAAAAAGATTATTCCACAACAACTCACAGCATACACACACAGCACACACACAGCACACACAGAGAACACACATACATGCACAACACACACACACACACAGAACACACACATAGAACACACACACAGAACATACACACAGCACACACATACACGCACAACACACACACACACACATTTCCGGAAACCTGGCTTCTTCCATATGCTCAGAATGCATGGAAAGGAAAAGCTACTGCTTTCATATTCTGGCCCACTCAAGAGCCCTATGTTGCCTACTGAATCATGAAGCGCTTTCCTGTTTAAGTTTGTTTTCTTCTGGCCAAAGAGAGTTAGTTATTTCCAAGAAACACAGCCAGTGGATTCTGCTGAGCCCACACTGTGGTTGGGGACACACATTTTGGCGTCCAGTCCTGTCCTCCCACGGATCTTTGTTTACGCAGCTCCTGTTTCTCTGGGCTTCAGGACCTTGAGAGGAACTGCCACTATGTCCTGCCACAGTGACCTGTGCAGGGTGTCGCAGCAACTGGCGAGGCCTTGTGTGTGGGACATCTACTATTCGTGTGCTCCTGCTGCCTTTTTGAGGGTCTTACCATTGAAATCCAGCTCTCTCCTTAGAGAGCAATGGCTTTGTGCTCCGCACCCTTTCTGTGAACCAGCACCCGGAAGACAGGCCTGCTGACTTTCTACCACTTCAAACAGTGCTCTCGCACACAATAAGGTCCTGTGTATTTTCTGAATGGATTGCTTAACCTGACACACAGACTCCACAAGCTAGGTGTTATTGCTTTTCTCTGTTTACAGGTGCAGCCACTGAGGCTCACAGGGGCAACAATTTCCAACCACAACAAACACCTGAAGAAGTTGAATCCAGGTCTTGGCTGGTCCTACACCACATAGTTGTAAAACATCTTTTGTACTGTTGGGAGGTTTTGAACTTCTGGGCCTTAGGAATCCTTGATCTTGGGAACCGTAGAGCTTATGATTTATGCCATAGTTCCTTTAAGGTTAGTGGAAAGAGCTCTTGGCTCCTGGAAAACAAACTGTATAATCTGGGTTACTAGGTCATTCCCTCTGCAGCTGGTTGCACTAGCTTTTGGGTTTTCCCTATTGTCTGGCCAGGCCTGGCTCATCTCCACTCAAGGAAGCCTGGGATCCTAGGCTTAAGCTCCTCAGAATGGCACAAACAAACCTGAATCAGATCCAGCTATGTGTCTACAAATGGGCCCACCATAGATAACTCATTCTTGGGAACCAGGAGCCCTCTGATGATGGAGATTCATTCATTTATGCATTCACTTAACTCATGTATTGGCTATCTTATATCACTGGTCCTATGCTGAACTGGAAACAGCCAGTGACCTTTATGGTCTTATAATCTAGTGGAGGGGACAAACATAAAAATCAAATAATCCCCTATATGATAAACAGGTCAAGGAAGCCAGGGTGCTAAAAAGAGATGCATTCACCATTGTGCCTGAAACTGTTCCGGCTGCAAAGAGCAATGGAGTCTCATACAGACTCATAGATTCCAGATATTACACCTCAGCAAGTTTGAGGAGGGGTCCAAGAATGAAGACGCTGAGTCACCTCCCCCAAGTGATGGTGGGACCAAGTCATCTGGAGGAAATTTGTAGAAAGCGGTCAGAGAAAATGGTGCAAGGACAAAGTCATTGCTGTCAGGAATTTTAAGGACTTGTCAGTCAGCAAGAGGATTAAAAGGCCTTTAAAAGTTATGCTTTAAAAATGTTAGTTATGGAAATGATCAAATGTCAAAGAAATAATAAACCAAAAAGCAAAAGGGACTCACCCAGGGTAACCATGGCATTTAGTTTTGTGTGCATCTTGTCAGAAAGTTTTCTGTTAATATCAAATACATATCCAAAATTCCCAGGATATGAATTGTTCTGTACCTGTACACACAGCTTACCCATTACTCCCTAGTATTTAAATAGTGCCTCATGGGTGACTTCATTGCCATGACCTCCTCTGATCCTAATGGTATTCTATGGTCTTCCAGGATAACTGATGTCCATTTGGTTCAAAGGATCCTCCCCCCTAATATTAATATTTTAAAACTGATGGACATCTTTACATTTTATTTTATAAATAATGTTTTTGGGGTAATGTAGGCATGTATGTACCCATCTTAAGTATATAACTGCTGGTAGATCTTCTCAAACTGAATACACTTTTGGAACCAACACCCAAAATGAAGATAAAAAATGTGACCAGCACCCACACTCTCTCATACTTTACCTTCTGTTCTCAAAAGTCAGTTATGAGAATTGGGGATGGAGCTAAGGATACATTTTAAGTCTCATATTTGACTTTCATTTCTCTCCCGAAACTTTTGTCCTACTCATACTTTTGGTGGCTGCTCCCACTGAGTCACCCAAGCAGGGTTTTGTTTGGGCAGGGTCCTAGAGGTACCAGGATCACGCTTTTGGTGACAGCTGGACGATGCATGCCAAGAGCCCAGTGGTCCAAAGGAATCCTGATAGAGTCCTGCAGTCTGTTCCTATTTTGGTTTCAGCTCTCAGGACAGGTTCCGTCACTAATTCCTTGTGCAAACATGTTCCTGGAAGGCAAGCTACGTGGACTCCATTGAGTTTAAGGTCTGGCGCTGGGCTTCCTGCTCCCTCCCTCTCTCTCTTCTGACCTGAATCATCCTCTCTCAGATCTTGGGGATCCCTTCTCCATGTTCTTTGAGGCTGGATTTTTCTTGAGCTATTAGCAGCAGTAACCTCTGCTGATTCTTTGCCCTGAAGCCTTTCAAAAATTTTTGTACATACAAGTTTTTTATGGATGACTTCTTTTAATTTCAAGAACAGTGTTTTTTTATGGAAAATATGTGAATCATATAGCCATGGACTATGTAAAGAGTGAAAGTCTTTCACATCATCTGAGGTTCTCCCTCCCACTGCAGTGGTGGTGCTGGGGAAAACCACCCTAAGCAGAAAAGATGAGTGTATCAGATTTCCCTCTATATTACTCTCTGGGATTTTGCCAAAACTGGGATCATATTATCCCATTTTACAACTTTATTTTGGCCTTAACAATATAGCACACACATCTTAAGAGATCAGTTTCTGCAACTCCACTCCATGGTAGCAGCTTCAAGGAAGTGTTGTAATGTGCTGTAAACGACTTAGCTGCATTTTTCTCTTAGGGGTGGTGGTGGAAATGGGTGCACAGCATTTAAATTATCTCCTAGTTTTGCTTGACAAGTAAGTCTGACATAAACACATTTTCCCTTTCTTTTTGGAGACAAGATCTCATGATCCTGGCTGGACTGAAATTCTCAAGGAATCCCGAGGATGGCCTTAAACCTCCAATCTTCCTTTCCCCAGGTCCCTGCAGCTAAGATTACAGCTGAGTGCCACCATGCCCAATTTGGTAACTGACATGTTTTATGTATATATTTGTCCAGCTACTTAGGTGAGAGAGGTGAAGAATTTCAGCCTCTTTAAAGGCTGGTGTGTCACTGCTTACACTTTGGTCAACAGACTAAGGGGTAGTGTCCTCCAATCCAAGCATTGGAAACCATTCATCTTTTTAAAAACACTTCACAAGCAGAAAAGAGCATTTTATCCCCCTGAACACTGATAAGTGTTGGCATTCCCATATATTTTTCCTTTTAAATATGAACTGGCCCTTTCAGACAGAGTCAAAGAAGGGATGATGAAAGTTGTGGGCCTGGTGTATGTGGTGGCAGTGGAGGTCTGTCACAGAAGGAGCTGTCCGAGAACAATCATTTGGTGAAGGTGGCATGAAATCCTTCACCATAAACAATGTCTGCTTCTGGATATGGTCATCTGGATGTTGGAGATGGTGGCTCTGATTTTGTGACCCTAATGAACTGGGAGTTTGGATTTTCTCCTCTCCTGTCAATGCTTGGTCCCATGTTGTCCCCCACTGAACTTCAGTCTGAGCTCACATAACAGATATTTTGGAATTCTTGAAGCAAAAACTGTCCTGAGCCATCAGTTTAGTTGTGTACCCTTTTGGGGAACAGTGCTCCTGGAGGCTTACTAATTAATCTCTTCTTTTACAGAGCTTGCAGTCACATCGGGGAGAGGACCTTGCCCATGAAATAGAGAGCTTTTGACTCCATAGCTGCCAAAAGACAATGCCCATAAATCCCTGTGCATGAGTGATGTGGTTTGGGCCTATGAGCAAATGCATGAAGTCAGGTATTTCACAGCTCACTATTCTCTCTAGACTGGTCCAGTTTGATGTTTTCCACTTCTTTTTTTTTTTTTTTTGAGACAGGGTTTCTCTGTGGTTTTTGGAGCCTGTCCTGGAACTAGCTCTTGTAGACCAGGCTGGTCTCGAACTCACAGAGATCCGCCTGCCTCTGCCTCCCGAGTGCTGGGATTAAAGGCGTGCGCCACCACCGCCCGGCCCTGTTTTCCACTTCTTAAACATCGATGATTTAATATGATTAAGACAAGACCATGATCTCAGCTTAAGCCTGCCTAGTCTTACCCACTTTGGTGTCTAACACCACCTATTTGGCCTGTTTGACTCAAGCAGAAAGCCAATAGTCTTTTGACCAACTTTTATTATTATCACCCCATCCACGTCTGTACTCAAAGTGTGGAGCAGTCTTCTACCTCAGCCTTCCATTCTTGGCTCCCCAAACTCACTCCCATACAGCGGCCGTGGGACTCATAGGCAGAAGTATAGTGCATCACGCCTCTCATGTGCTCAGCCTTCCAATGGCTTCCCATTTCAATGAGAAAAATAACTCAAGCCTCTTGCCCAAGAGGCCTTGTTTGATCTGGCCCCTGATAACCTTCCCAACTCCTCTGAGGCCAGTCCCCATAGCTTGCTGTTTTCACTTCCCCAAATAAGTCAGGGTCCTTCCCTGTCCTTGGACTGTTCTTCCTTGTGTCTGAAGCCCTCTTCCACGTGTTTGGCTCCTGCGTGGGAGCTCCATTCCATCTTTAGATTTCAACAACGGTTTTTCAAGATCCTCATAAGAAGGTGGTCCCAGCGTAGCTCAGTCTTAGCTTCAAGTTTTCCTCCATGGTGTTGTGTTTTCAGGTTTACTGAAATACAGCGTGTGTGTAGTGAAGGGTTTTAGGTATGCTAATTTTAAATATATGGCTCAGTGTTTTCTTACACACAGACATGCACACACACATATACATGTGCATGCACACACACGTACACACACAAATACACACACACCAAAAATCAAACCACCAGATCTTTCATGACATTCGTATGCTTATTGTTACTTGTCTGACTTACAAAGATAAGAGACTTGATAACATCATCCCAGCAAACAGGACCTGACTGCTGACAGGGGACACATTCTGACGAGCTCTGTGCAGGCAATTTCATAGCTTCACACAATTCAGAATGCAGATACTCAATGAAGCGTGAAACCCTCCTCCAGGACTGGCTCTTATGGACACCCTTTACATGTGTGTGTGAAGGTAAGTGTACAGCGCACCAATCATAAACCAGCTTTTTAGAAGTTTTAGAAACAACCCAGTGGTTTTTCTGGGGAGGTCTAGCTAGAGACGCGCAATTAGCACATGTGAAAAGATACTCCAGATGCTGTCATAAACATGAACCTCCTTAGGACAAAGTTCTTAAGCTGCATCAAATGGAAAAGGATACAGAAGGATGTCGATATGGGACATCGTTCTTGTTTGCAGGAGACCAATGTGTTTATTTGGTGCTACAGTCCTATACACGGACCCCTTAGAAGGAAACTCAAAGTTATTGTCCTCTGAGTGTTCTGGATTCAAGCAGGGGATGTTTCATTTTTTTTTCACTTTAATATATGTCACATGTAGTAGAAACCAGACAGTTACAATAGACTCTTCCAGCTCTATTGGGAGAGTGCTTGGAGGGAACAGGCTCCAACAGGCCAGGCGAGGACTACGTAGGTAGCTTGGCCTGCCTTGGGCTTCAGAGGTGTGGAGGGAACTGGTTGGCTTAGAATCTTGTTTTCAGGGCTCTTCATGAAACTTCCAGGAGAGCAGCTGTCCACTCTTGCAGCAGATGCCAGCAGATATTCTGCTGCTGGCTCAGGAAAACACAGGCTCAACCCTGTACCCTTCCTAGGGCTTCTTTTTGTGGAACGCTGATAGATCCTCCCAGTTCACCTCACCTCTTGTTCCACACGGAGATGCAAGGAAACGAGAGGCTCACCAAGGAACAGTCCTTCCCAGCTCCCGTCGTCTGTTGGCTTCCACCTCTTCTCTTAGGCAGGGAGGTCAGAGCTGCCCCAACAAGCAATCAGCTGTCCTTTTCCTTGGGCTTCACCATGCTAGTGAGGAACACAGCCTTGGGAATGAGCCAGAGATAGACTTGAGTCATTGATTCACCTTTCCTTGGCTTCACATCTTTGGACAAGTCAAGGGACTGCACTGTGTCTAAGTTTCCGTGTGGATAAGGTAGCATCAGCGGTGTGTGCACCGACTCCTAAGGTCCTGAGGAACAAGTTGCAGTGGCTGTCCACTTTGTAAAAGCAAAGGGCCGTGGGGACAAAGTCATATGTGTCATAGCATTTTCATGTGTGTGTTTCCTGGGGCTGCCATGGCAAATGAGCACAGAGTTTGCTTACAACAAGGGCAATGTACTTTTCCGTGGTTTGGGAGCGCAGAAGCCTGGAATAAAGTTTTGAGCAGAGCAATATACACGGAAGGCTCCAGGAAAGCATCCATCATTGCTCCATGTAGCTTCAAGGAGCTGTCTGCACTCCTTGTGAGCCATATCTCTCCAGTCAGCCTATTTGCCTGTACTTTTTTCTGTGTCTCTCCTCTGGAGGTCTCTTGTAATGTTAAGACCCAAATGGATAATTCAAGATGGTTTCATCTCAGTATCCTGGACTTCATTCCAACTGCTAAAACAGAGCCCTTTTCCAAGTAAGACCATGTATGTCTGGGTGAGCGAGGGAAGCATGTGAACCTATCTTCCTGTGGGTCACCATGCAGTCACAATACACAGGCCAAGCAAAAGTAGTGGTTGTGAAAGTCCCGAGGTGTGTGGGTGCCCATACTGTGGGAGTTCGCGACAGGTTCCAGACTATAGGCTTCTGATTCTAAGCAACATGGAGTTCTGTTTTCTATCCAAGGGAGACTGTTGTCCACATCTGTTTTTCTTTCTTAAGTTCACTTTGTCTCCTTCTCTGCCCTCCGATTGAGCTAACACCAACCTTATTTCATAGACCTGGAAAGTTGTACCGCTCAGAGACGAGGCCCTGTAAATGTAAATGCAAACTTTTTTTTTTTTTTATATGAAGCTTCATGCACATTTTGCAAATCAAATAAGGGCTGGAGCTTAGTTCCCACTGTTTTACCAATGTTGTCTTCTGGTTTTGACTTGACATTATAAGAAGTCACCGTGAGAGGAAGTGGACAAAGGGAAGCAAGGCTTTGTGCTATTATTGCAAATTCCAGTGAGTCTATAATCATTTCACATAAAAAAATGGCATCCCCACCCCATGAATATTGAAATTTATGCAAGGAAACAAAAAAAAATCAAAACACACCCCCACACCCCAATTCCTGTAACTTTCTTTAGACGAGAGGGTAGAAGAAACTAATCCCCAACTCCTAATCAGATGTTTGCTGAGTCATCATCCCAGGATTTACACCCCCCCCTCCCCCCCATTCTCAGCAGCTTTTGGGAAGGAACCTTACTCTGGTCTAGCCTCATCTTCATTTCAGACTTCCTGGGATGCTATCACAGGTAGCCAACTCCCCGAAGAAGGGAGTTCTCCCAGGCCCACCCCAAGCCTCCCCAGGCCAGGGTTGGTCTGCAGACACACGGCTGGGGTGGGCCAGCACACCTGGCCCTGCGGCCAAGACTGAACCTGCTGCTGCCGTGTGCCTTCAGCCTTGGCTCCAGTCGGCCTTCTCTCCCGTACTTTCCTGGTAGGCAGATGGCCTCAGTAACCTTGAGTCAGAGAGATGCGCTGAGCTCCTAGGAGGTGCCGCTCTGGCTGGGGGCCAGCTCTCCCTACCCTGGCTTTGATTGTCATCTATACTGCATCTTCCCCCTCCTCCCTGGGGCAGGGTGTCAGCTTCCCTCCCATGCACGCTCTGGCTGCCACGAGTCTGGGCAAGTTGGAAGTACCCTCCCTGGGCCCCTCGTCTGGTCTTTTCTTATTCTTCCTCACCCATGTGGAGGCAGTGGCTCAGTTCTATATACTGCAGCTTAGTAGTTTGGTGTCCCAAGGCTTATAAACTTGAAGGTCGTGTTTAGATTCTGGGGGTGGGGGCTGTCCTGGGAACTAATTGAGTCTACACACAAAAGGTATGAATATTTTTTCAGGCAGAGGGCGATCCTAAGAAGGACAGGGCTCAGAAGACAAGAAGAGGCTGTAGCTTACAGTTTGCAATAAACATTAAATATTTTGTGTCTGGAATCAAATCGACGGCTCTATGATTTCACATTCTTACCTCAGTTTCCTCCTATGTAAAAGCAATTAAAGGATTGCATCATCCCACATATCACAATTGCTTGGCACGGCACCACAAAGCATAAACGAGAAAGTTCTTGGCACAAGCCAGTAAGAGCCCAAGAGAGATTAGCTGTTATTGTCATTACCTGCCTTGAGCACTGATGAACTCACTTTTGTGCTCACGGCAGCCGTGGGACATGGGGAGTGTCTGAAGGGGAAACAGGACTGGGAAAAGAAAGGTGTTGGCTCTGTTAAAATCCCATCGTGAGTGTATCTGGAAAATCTGTTCTGTTCTGTCTTCTGGGGTTCAGGAGGAAAGAGTAAGCTTATATGTGCTGGTTGCACTGGAAGAAAATTCCAGAAAGACAAGATTGTGCCCATGTCGAAAGCCCCTCTTACCTTGCAGATGCGGCTCTTTGCTTGAGTCCCTTCTGGCCCTCTGTCAGGGCCCGCCTTGCGGGACGCTCACCTTGGGAGTACCATCTCTGAGCAACACCCTGTGGTTGTTGCAATTCGTCTTTCAGCTCTCTGCACACCTTTGTGGTCTGTGTTAATTGCCGCATCCTTGCTCATATGCTGCTTTCTCTTAAAGAGATAAGGCCTTGGTCCACGGCTTCACTTTTCTCCCTTCGCTGAGCTGCATGTCTGCTGGCAAGATGTCCTCTCTCTGCGCCTTCTTCCTCAACCATTTCCTGTCTGTCTGAGGGATATGGAGAGGAGTGACCCAAGTCCTCAAGGCCCCCAAAGCCAGAAGTGGAGTGGCAGAATATCCCCCAGAAAGTTGTCCTCTTTTCTCTGGGCATCTTGTTAAATTTTAGTCCTGGGAATCCCAAGGAGTCAAATTATCCTGTATCCAGCTGGCATTAGGAATGAGTCAAGGGTCAGGGTGATGAGAGTTGGGTAAATGGTTGTTTCCCTGGGGACTCTGGGTGATAGAGAGGAAGAAGCTTGACTTTCCAGGACTTCTCTGATGCCTGGGAGTCCCTAAGCCAGCCTACAAAGGTATGGCTTCCACTGAGGTCCCTGGGATCTGGTATATTCTTTCTCGGAGCATCAGAGGGCTGCTGGGCTAGGCCTACAGGTTCTCAGACCTTCCAGAGGTGGACAAACATGCTTGTCGGAAAGCTGTAACCACAAAGCTCCAGGTGATCCCAAAAGCAGCTGAGTGACCTCAGCCTGAGTCAGTACCTAAGCATTCCGGACTTCCGTGGACACTTGTGGTTAAGTTGGTTCTTGACTAGCAAGGATTCTGGAGAAGGCTGGGAAGGACAAGGGTAATTCTACATTCACCAGTAGAGATTTTCTCATTGAAATCTGCAATTGAGTGTCCACGTCCAGATTCATGACTCAACCTTGTTACCAAATTCTGACTCAATTCAGAAAATGGCTTCTTTGGCCATTCTGAAAGCTAAAGTCAATTGGACTTTTTCTGTTCTTTACTGCCTCAAACCAAGTTTATCATCTACTGCTACAATTTTGACTTCTAAAACATCCCTTGAATCTGTCTTCTACTTTCTGTCCCGGGTGCCACCCCTTGGGGCCCTGACCATCTTTCTCTCTAAATTGTTTCATTTCTCCGACTCCCTCACTTTCTTTTATCAATTTCATCTCATTCCCCAGCCAGTAGTTGGCCCAGAAGATTGAAAAAAAAAAGCTTGCTGAGTTAATTCTATGATTAAAAATCTTTTAATATTTCTTGAACAATGCTCTTAAAGTTTGTGACTTCATGTTGTCCAAACATTCCTTGAAAGGACTCTGTGAATCTGGAACTCCCCGATGTGCAGCTTGCAGTGGAGGCAGGTGTCACAGTGACCACTGTCACTGTCAGCGCTGAGTGACTACTTAACCTGTGTGGTATGGAGATGAGCGACCCATGTCACCACCAAAAAGTTAAATGGCAAATGGAGAGACTCAAGTTATGGAGCAAATTGGAGAATCGATTGTAGGAGTAAATTGTCAATCTGTGGAGTGAGCATGTGGGGGTTTATTGTGCAAATTGTGCAACTTTCTCAACTTTTTTTTTTTTTGCTTGGAAAATTTCTCTTCAGACTCCTGGGAAAAGTTTCTCTCACAGCTCCCATGACGTCAGAGTTAGACCCAGAGTCACTGCCTTGGACTGCCAGCCCTGTCTGAATGCCCTGGCCTCTGCCGCAGATGTATTGTGAGCCAATTCCATCCTGGCTGTGCTCTAGCCATAGGCTGGTCTTTCAGTTCTCCATATACCACCCTTCTAGTTGGGGATAAGTTGGGGATCTAATTGCAGGTTAACATGGCCCATGGTGTAATAACATGGGCAATTTGAAATGTCTTTTCTGCAGGTGGGGTAGTTTAACAGTGGAATTTTATATGGCCCTAATAAATAATTGTTTATGATCATTCACACTGAAGCTCTGAACCCAGGCTTTCTGGGGGACATGCTTTCACTCAGTGTCTGGATTTGGGTACATTGGGGACATGTGTCACTCCTGTTCATATACCATAGACAGGCACGAAATGATTAGGGAAGAAGGAACAGAGAGAGAACATCCTTTTCAGTGCCTCATATTGTTTCCCACTGCGGTGCTATTGTTTTTATTTTGAAAATTAAACAAATTAATTTACCAAATGGACTGTCATCTACCCATATTTTTATCATCTGATTCCTTGTTTGCACACGTATCAGCATGGAATGTTGTATGAGCATGTAGAACTCCATGGTTTACTTTGATTTAAGATAGCTTTTTGTTACAAAGTGAAATAAAGCATTCTGATGAAAACCTGGATATTACCAAAAACCATATTTTCCTCCCCAATGCTCTAAGCAATGGATCTAAGCTTCAACTTTAGTTTCCATGAACCTGGCAAAAGAGGAAAATGGATGATCATCAGCGTCCAGAGACCCCCCTCACATGCCTGCTACGAAGAGATAGAGAGGTCTTTGACTCTATGATGTGCTGCTTTTCATGGGCAAGGTACCATCTCTCCAATCCCTGTTTTTCCCATGGGCAAATCTTGGAAAGTACATGGAGTTATGCAGGTCAAGAGCCAAATAATCTGGCTGTTTATGCCCTTTCTTGCCCTTAATCCTTCCTCATCCACTGTGGTCACAGACAAGAAAGAAAGCCGATTCAGTCTTTAGCGTGTTGGGAGGCACAGGGCGGAGGCATAGCATCATGTTTTGACCTTGACCTCTTCCTCTGTGTCCTGTTGTTTCAATTGTTGTCTGAGACAGTTAAGGAGGGGTGGCCTCACAATGGCATTTAATTTCTAGACGTGGGCAATCTCATGTGATACATTGTGTGTTCGAAATGCCTTGATACTGTGAGAAAGGAGAGCAGTGGAGCTCTTTGTAGATCTGACTCAAAGACAGAACAGTTCAGTGGGGTCCTATTGGTAGAGTCTGAGTTCTTTATTGTTATGCTCAAATCACAACAGCAAAGAGAAGCTTTATTCCACACAAAGGTCTTGATAGATGTGGGTTCAAAGTATGAAGAAATAAGCAGAAATGCTTTGGCGACACAGATGCATCGATTTGTTGGTCTATGTCTAGTATCAGCTTCTCCAGGGAGCACGCTTTAGCTACTTGATGCATGATTGTGAGCTCAATCTAAAATCGGCATCCTTTGTTCTAAACACAAGCATCCTCATCAATTGATTAGAGAAACAAATTCAAACAAAGACCCCCAAAATATTCCACACATTTCTCAATCTGTCTGTGGAAAACAATCGCTTTGTTGGAGATGTGTGAAGCAGACATTTTTCCAACAAAATACTGGTGGAGATTATCATTGTCTACCATACCCAGAAACTACCCTGAAAAAGTTAGATTCGGAAGATATTAGGTGTGACCTTTGAATCTGAATCTAGTCTATTCTGGTGATTCAGAGGAAAACAACCCAGGGATGGCAGGTGAGGAGTTGTTGGCTTAGTGACTGTAGTACCAAGAAGAATGACTCCTGAAGATGTCCACAGTCTAATCTCAGAACCTATAAAAATGTTGGAAAAAGAGAATAAAGGTTGTAGATGTGAAGTTTTGCTAATTGGTTGACTGAGATGAGAAATTATCCGAGTCATCCCCATTAACCCAGTGTGACAGAGCAAAGGGAAGTAGGGACTCTTACTTGGCTGTGGCTGGAAAGAGAAATGAAGGTAGATGAGCTGCAGGAGATGCAGTAGGACTGGCTGTGGAGCTCGAGGAAGTGGGAAGCTATAAACCAAGACACTTGGATGGCAAGAAGCTGGAAAAGAGGAGAATGGATTCTCTTTATTTTATTATTATGGATGTTCCAGAAAAGAATCCAGCCCTGTCTGTACCTCCATCTCAGCCCAGTAGGGACCACCCTAGGCTTGAACTAAAGGACTACATTCTTAATTGTTTTTTAAAACTTACTCTGATTCTCTGATTGCAAAATACCTGGGATTCTCTGGCCTGATTGTCATCTCTGTCCCCTTCTGTCCCCTGCCCCCCCCCCACTACTCTTTCTGTTTTTTTTTTTTATGTTTTTGTTTGGTGGCTATGCTCTGCTGAGCTCCAGAGAATGTGTCTGCCCAGGTGATGATCCACAGCTCCTTACAGGGGTTGGGCCGATAGTATTTATTTGGAGTAGCTTTATGGTTTTATAGGTATGTAGCGTGTTCTCTCATTGTGGCTGCCTTCTCTGACTGAATGTTTAGCACAAACATGTGAGCTCACTGTTTTTGCCTCCAATCACCAAGTAAGGCATGGGTGGGGATGCTAGCTACTGGCCACACTTCAGAATGCAGGAGAAAAGTCTACAGTCATTCCTCCTTGACCAGAGTAATAATTAAATGGGGGATTAAAGAGTGGGGATTCAAGGATGAGTAAGACATAGGAAGTGAATGCAGACCTTACCGTAGATGTCTTTTGAGGCAACTCCCTATTCTCTCCTTGGAAAAAAGTGCACCGATTCCCTTAGCTACAAAAGCTCAGGCTTTATAAGACAAAAAGAGGTGTACACAAGACAGTTGGGTTTATGGGGACACATGACAAACTCTAGGTATTCAGTGGTCAGTTCTCTCTTGTCTCAAAGTGGATCTTGGAAGCAACATTTAATAGGAACCATCATTTTTTTTTCCCTTAGAGATGAAACTTAGTAAAGCTTAGGCAACTTGTTTCATTGTGTTTGATTAGAACTAGAGATGGGATTAGAACTTGTCTTTCTTGTTAGACAAACACATGATATTTCTTGGTCCCCTTTACCAATGCTCTTTATGAGATGCATTGAGATGAATAACTAGTGGACCACAGCTATACGGCTTGATTCCAGACTACACCCAGATAAATGTTGCGTCATCCTTAGTGGCAATTAGCTTCAGTGAAAGGTCCAGATTAATAACAATATCACCAACTGCTATTTATAGATGTCTGTCCTCCAAAGAGGCCAAAGAGCTCTGAGGATAAATTCTGTCTCATGTGGTCTCATGCTGCTGTACATTGGGTCTGGGCCTGTGGTTTCTTTGTGTTTCACAAAGGGGACTGGATCTTGACATCATTCAAGCAGAGTTGGTTCCCCCAGCAGTGGTGCCAACTTAGTGAGAATTTGCTCTTCGTGGTAATCTGTCCTCACATGTTCTGTTTGCCAGGGCTCTCTGGCATTGCTCAGATCACAGGGGTTAGATAGTTTGCATTGTGGGTAATTTTCAAGGTTTATATGGAGATGCTATTGATTTCTCCTGGTAATCAACTGTATTCTTCATCCTTGCTGCTGCACCCTTCGTTGACCCTTCTCTTCTACTTATCCCCATCTTTCACTACCATCACTACCACTGTCACCAGCACCACCTCAACAACTGCCATCCCTGCCACCACAGCCACCATCACTACCACCATGGCTGTTGTCACAACAACCACTCTAACCATCACCTCCACCACCACCATCACAGGCCCTAGTAGAAACAGCAGCTGCAATTGCAGAAATATTTACTTTATATCATCTGAATTCCCTGTCTTATGTGAAACACTTTATAGGTGCTGCCTGACACAGTTTCTACCAATGTTGAGTTATCATTGCAAATCCTATTTGACCCAGTAGGAAATTAAGACCCATAGTAGATAAGTGATTTATTCTCCCTTGGTTATTGACAATCTAAGACAACCATCTGGAATCATCTTGGAAGACTGAGACTTCAATAATGATGGTTGTGCATGAGATATCAGCGAGATGTTTGCTAAAATAACAGATTCACAACCATCTATTGAGCACTGAGATTTTATAAATCAAAACTAGAATCTGTGTAATAAGCCTAGAAAGTAGGTAATTGTATTTCTATTCACAGGAATGAACCAGGATCCAGACATAATTTACACACTAACATAGTGCAGTAAAAAGCAGTGTTACACTTTGGATGTTCATTTGGTAGGATACTTGGTCCCTAGCTGATGGTGTTTTGGGGAAGGGTTGGGGCCTTTGGGATTGGAAGCATGCTTTATGGAAGTAGATCACTGGGGAGCAGACTTTTGATGGCATCCTGGCCCTGCTTCTGGCCTTAGCTTCCCGTTTTTCTGTCTGCCTCTATGATGTGACCTACTGTCTTACCTTCTTGTTACCATGGACAAAGGCCTGTCCCCCTGCCACGCATTTCCCATCATGATGGACTGAGTTTCTGAAAATGAAATCCAGAATGAACACTTTTCCTCTAAGTTTTCTGTCAGGTATTTGATCTTAGTGACAAGGAAAGCAAGTACAGCAAGTGGGAACGTGTATTTTAATTCCCCCTCCTACGTTTTTGATAAAAAACAAACATCGGCCAGCATCTAATATATAAGCTCATTAGTACAACAAGGGATCAGCTGGAGGATGGTGGAAAAATGGGTGAATGGATTGGGGAGGGACAAATAGATAGGACTTCCCGTCTTTGTCCAGCTATGGAAAAGTGAAATATATATGTAGTTTTGGCCCCAAGCCTCCAGGGACCTATCTATGTAAATGGACCTGCAGTTGCTTAGGCACAGAAGAACCTTATACTCTAAAGCAGTTCGTTTGAGGAAGCTAAATAAGTATTGACCTAAGCAACTCAGAGCCAAGCTCTGTTGACTTCACGGCTGGAACTGAGAATGAGAACAATCTGTTCTCCTTCAGCTTGCTGCAGCTGCAGAAGAACAGATTGAGAAAGCTCTTTGCACCGCAAGATATCACAACCGCTTTCAAGTGTATGTCTGTGAAAGGCTCAGCCAGGGAAAGAAAACGGCAGCAACGACATGAATCTTGGTACCAGAACACCAGGAACATGACACCATTCCTTTAGTGTGACATGCATGAGGGGTGAGGCAGAGCTAAGAGATCCTGGGAGCCTGGGCATGAGGGGCACTGTGGGAGCTGTAGAAGTGTGGTGTCAATGGCTGAAAAGGAAGAGGGATGGGGACAGAGTCTCTGGAGTTTTTCTTTCTCTTCGTTCCCTATTAGAAGTTGGTTCTGGGGGATTTGGGAGACATAAGGAGCATCACACAGCCTTATGCAGATCGAGCGCAGCAGAGGACCCCTGGAAGATGCCTAAGAACAGACAGACAAGTGAGGGGCATGGCTGCGGCTGCGTCTCCGCAGCATCGTTTGTTTCCCAGCTGAGAGTCAGGGCCAGGTGGATTCGCAGCTTCCATTTGCCACGTTGGAAGTTAGAGACCCCGAAGAGGGTCTGTTTTATTAGGTTTTAATCATGACTCAAGGACAGGAAGCAAGCCATCATTCAGATAAGCATCTTTCACAGGAATGCCATCTCATGACCGGAGCCCGGCACCCTTTGGTTGAATGATTTTGGCAGCAGGTCACCAGGGAACTAGCTTACCTGGAGGCCATGGCCATGGGATTTATGCTTCTCAAAGCAGCTGGGTGGACCCTATATCATCTTCACCTTTCAGTGACGCGGTGATTGAAATTCCAAAATGGATGACAAATTCCTTAGGGTTAAAGTGACAAGTTTGAGAATGTCTTTGACAGAATAAATAAATACACAAGGAAATGCATAGACAAAAGGCCCCCTCTTCTGCTCTAGACCTTGCTCTTGCAGATGTCTGGGCAAGTGATGGTTTCCAGTGGGAGTTGCAGCCTTTTTTTTTTTCTTTTTAACTATTCCCATCTTGCTGATAACAAGGAGAGCAGCTCTGGGAGACCTGGGCAGAGCCACTCCTGTGACCTTTGCCCGGGAGGTCCCTGAGGCCTCTGGATCAGGGGACATTGACTCATTGAGAATTACAGTTATTTCTGCTGTTACCTTCATAGGAGGAAAGGACATGCCCTTCTTCATTCTTTTCCCCTCTCTCTATCCAAGTCTCTTTCCTGTCTCTTTCTTCATCAGTTTAAGAAGAAAGAGATCCACAGTCAGGCTTGGTGACTGGGACCTATAACCCCAGCTACTCAGGAGGCCGCCACAGGGAGACTGAAAATTCAAGGCCTGCTCTGAATACTCTTGAAAGAGCTCAAAGTTCACCTGAGGCACTTAGTGAGACCCTGCCTCAAAGTACAAGCAAGAAAATGGAAAATGAATATGTACCTCAGTGGTCGAATATGTGTCTAGCATGCACAGACCCTAGATTCAATTTTTAGTAGCAAGAAAACAGAGAGAGAATTAATACCCCTGGTTCTGTTTCTGTTGGCAGAGGCTGTTTGTTCATTCTCAGCTGCCCAGATTCCCGAAATAATCACACAGAAACTATATTATTTGCAATACTGTTTGGCCAATAGCTTAAGCGTCTTTCTAGCTAGCTCTTTTATCCTAAACTAACCCATCTCCATTGATCTGTGTATCTCCACAAGGTTGTGGCCTACAGACAAAATTTCAATGGGCTCCGGAGGAGGTGTCTGCTTCCTGTAGCAGCTACATGGCTTTTCCCTGACTCTGTCATCCAGGGGTGGTGAATTCCTGACAGACAGACTTGGCACTGACCATCAGCTCTGACACTTATCATCTAAGGACTCTTTGGAGTGCTGACTTAAATAGATCCGAACTTTCTCCATTACGAAGTGGACACAATCATACCTTGCTTGATTGCTCTGCAAATCTTAAAGATGCCAGCAGCCTCTCCATCGGACAGTGATAGTTATTAAAATGGACATTCAATAATCTGAAGCTAGATATTCCTTGGAGTGTTCATGCTAATTTTCTGTGACATTTCCAAGATCCGAGGTTGTTAGGATCCACTTTTGTCATTTTCTGTTTCTCTTGATTTTTGCTGTTATTAAAAAAAAAAAAAAACAAAAAAAACAAGAGCCCAACTTAAATGAAATACACAACTTAAATTTTTAAAAAATTAGAAAAAAAAGAAATTGTCTTCTAATGCAATGTAGAAGTTTAAATTCTGGGATATTAATTAAGAAATTCTTTAAGTGCCTAATGCCAAAAACCCAATGCCACTCGAGGTTTTCTCCCCCAGGCCTTATGCTACATTAGGGGCAGCTGGCAGTAAACCGGCATCACTGGACTTTGTGGGACAGCTCTGCCGTGTTCCATGTGGAGACTATTCTCCTGGGAACAAAAAGCAATTCTTCTGTTCTTCACACAGAGATGCGTGACAAGAGATGAAAAGAAGTGAGGGCCCTTATGGCCTAGGTTCAGGGTAGGCAGATTTTGCCTCATTTTGTTGGTCAGATCTAATCTCTTCAAAGGCAAGGCAAAAGCTAGAGACACAGAGAGGAGTCAAGAGCTAGGGCCAATATGGTATAACACCATCTACCATACTGGGAACTTTTGGTAGGGAAGAGGCAATAATTGGCTGAAATTGCACACCCCTTTATGTTGTTGCTAACACTTTCTCACTTAATAAGTAGTGGAAATTTTCTGACATATTCGCTTAGCTTTCTGCACTAACATTTTTAAAAGCTCTTCTTTTAGTCCATGAAATGGAAATTCCACAACTGTTGAATTGGCTTCCTCTTACCATTCATTCGATAAGAACCATCCCTTCCAGTAGAAGTCGCTTTAAATGAGATCCTGCATCCACATGACATGTCCCTATCATTCTCTGAATATTTTCTGATTCAACATAGCACCCTGGGTTTGTCTTCTATTTTCCCTGCTCTGTTACTGGTATGCTCATTCATTTATCTGAGAAAGGTATTAGGAAGCCAAGATCTTTGTGCTATGGGGTGTCACCCCTCCTAGGACCACTAAGTGTATATATATACTTCTCTCATCCTTCCAACTAGAGTACTTCCCACCTACCCCCATTTGTTCTGAAATTCCTTTATGTGTTTGAAGAGCTAACTACTTTTCTGTCACATATACAAATAGTATGATTTTTCCTCCAAGTGTGTCATTTGATTTTGGGCTATCATTCTGTTTCATTTTAACTAAAGAAACGCATCTTCTTTCTCTTCCCTTTTGCCTTCGGATCTCACGGGCCAGCAAGCCTAGCCAAAATGGTGAGCTTCAGGTTCAGTGAGAGCCAGTGTTTCAGAAACGGAAGTGAACAACACTAGAGGTGGAAACCCAACCCATTCTGCTGGCCTCCACATGCGTGCACATTGACACATACATCTGTACATACATAGGCACACGCAGTGCAAACCTCCATACACAAAATTTCAAAACATTGAAAGATGAACCATCACACAGGAAAGTCTGTATGTGTGTGTATTTGCATAAACACACCACCTTACTGATCTGTTCTTTGTCTAAGGGGCTTTTGAACAGTTTTCACGTTTTTGCGGCTGTTAATAACATAACTTTGACTAAGAATTGTGGTTCCGTGCTCCCCTATCCACCTTTCCTTTATCCCAATTCTCTCGTTTCCCAGGTCCCCCCTCCTTCCCTTCTACCTTTTCTCTCCCCATCTCCCCTTACCCCCATTCCACCCCCCCCCCAAGATCCCATTTTCTCCCCGGAAATTTGGTCTACTTCCCTTAGCGAAGAGGACAACTATATGTTTTTCCTTCGGTTCACCTTCTTCCTTAGCTTCTTTAGGTTCACCTATTGTAGACTCCGTGGTCCTTATTTATGGCTAGAAACCAATTATGAGTGAGTACATCCCATATTCATCTTTTTGGGTCTGGGACACCTCACTCAGGATAGTGTTTTCTATTTCCATCCATTTGCATGCAAAATTCGCACTTAATGTGCTGGCTTTGTGGGAGCCTAGCCAGTTTGGATGTTCACCTTCCTAGATATGGACGGAGAGGACCTAGGACTTAACACAGGGCAGGGAACCCGGACTGCTCTGTGGACTGAAGAGGGAGGGGGAGAGGAGTGGGGGGAGGGGGAGAAGGGTGGGAGGAGGGGGAGAAGGGTGGGAGGAGGGGGAGAAGGGTGGGAGGAGGGGGAGAAGGGTGGGAGGAGGGGAGGGGAGGTGGGAGGCTGGGAGGAGGTGGAAACTTGTTTTTTGTTTATGTTTTTTTTTCTTCTTTTCGCAATAAAAAAAAGAGTTAATAAGAAAAAAAAAATAACATAACTTTGAATATGCTGGGCCATGTGTGCTGATACGTGTTCAAGATTGCACCACTGAGTGCAATCACTGGGTTTAGCACTATTAATTATTTTCCAGGGAGGTAATGCTATGTTGTACCCACTGAGGAATCTTACGGTACAACAACAACAACAAAAAGTTCTCCACAATCTAGGACTATATGATTTTTATCTCAGTTGGATGAATATAAAACTGTCCATCATTCTTGTCATACTTTGTGTTTTCCACATCATAAATACTATTTATCTTCCCAGAGATTTACTGGCATCCATCCTTCTGGGAAACACCTGCTTGTGTCTTTGTCCCTTTTTAATTAGGTTATTTATGGTTTTATTACCACTAACTAAAAAATTATTATTTTGAGTTTTAGTTTTGAAGCAGGGTCTTGCTATGTAGCCCAAGCTCCAGATTTAGGATTATGGACAAGTTCCATAATTCTGAGCCATGATTTTATTTTGATTCTCAAATCATTATCATGGATTATCATGCATGTTTGATGAAACAAATTCTATCTTCGCCTTTATGCTTTCTGACTTGGTTTCTAATCTAGCAATGTTTCCCACACTACGCATATTTAAATATTAATCTGTTTTTATCTCATCTTTGCTGCTTCCATCATTAATTAGCAGGCCCCACCCAAGTCACATTCCTGAGCTGCCAGTTTGCTATCGGGGACGTGGAGCTTTGCGCTACAAAAGCAGGTACACGGGCTTCTCTAGGTCTCCACTCTGGTCCCTTTGAGGCTCCACCCAAGCATAGCTGTGGCCTGGCCCAGTCTGGAAAGCTGTCTAGAGCACCTGGTCTATTTCCAGGAGAGCTGAGTCAGTTTCCTTTCCAAGAAACCCAGGAGTTTAACATTTACTGGATTCTCGGGAAGATTCAACTGAGTGACTTTACAAGTGAATACAAGGTTCTGAGAGGTGACATCGTTTTGCCCAAGACTTCACAGCCAGAATATGAGAAAGGCATGCAGGTCCACTTGTTCCCTTTAGACGAGAGGGTAAACACTTGAGAACTTTGCAGTAGATTCAGCTAGTGTGAGTTTCATCTTCTTTCCTCTGCTTTTCCATGAGAGGACGCTAGGAAGCCCATATAGCTTTTCATCTCATCTCCTTGCTCATAGCCGGAGTCCCCCAACCTCTGTTCAGGTAGTAACTCAGAAGGAAGTCTTCGCTGAAGTCAGACCATGCCTCCTGTGACTTCCAAGGCTTTCATTGTTCTCCTTGGCATTTGCACTGAGGTCTAGGCTCTTCATCGTGCCTACGTGTTTGCTGCCCGTCTGTTTCTCTACTCCTTCTCCCACACTCATTCTTGCTCAACTCCCCTGGCCACACAGCCCTCCTTTGTGCTCCTCGAGTGGGATGAGTTCTGAAGGTCTTCGCCTCTGCTGCTTTTCTTTTCTTTCTGGAAATAATTTTGTAAAAGAAAGGTGAACAGAGGTCTGTAGAAAGGAAACTCAGGCCAAATTCCCCTTCAGATGCATTTTATGAGGAGAGTTATCGACTCATGGCCATAGACAGCCATGGCCGGTCCCTGAGGGACACAGCCCCTTCACTCAGTGGTAGTTCCTGGCTATTATAGGTTTCAGGGGAGTGGAGGATGAGCATGCTCCACACCACATGACCCAGACTACATGCCAGAAGTCACGGCTTGGATAAAAGGAAAGTTAGAACTCAAGGTTGCCTTGGGGCTGCAGGTGGAGGAATTACACTCTGAGAGATGCAGAGTTACAGTAAGCCTGCTTATCAGCAGCCCAGGTGGAGACACTACCAGGGGGCGTGGCCTCAGGAGAGAGAGAGAGCAAGCCCTCATCTAGAGGAACTGTGTTCTAACAACTTTATTAACTCCTTGTGTGGATCTGTGTTAGCTCCTTGCTGACTGTATTAGCTTAAGATCTCACCTTGAAGAAGCCTTTTCCATTCTTCCTGTGAAGGCCAGAAACCCTCTTCCTCTGTAGTGTACCCCAGTACTCCTTGTTTTCTTCCTGGGCAGAGTTAAGGAGCTTATCCCAGTTGGGTGATTACATTCTCTGTTACTTCTCTCTGTCCCATCCCTGCAAGGAGCTGCACACTCTCAAAGTTTGTCCCATTCATTTGTATCCCCAGGGTCTGGGTCAGGGCCTGACACTCATTTAGTTAATAATTGTTGAAGCAATGAGTGAATCCCGTGGTCAGTCAATAATGGGTGGTTTCGTTATTGTTATTATAATTTCCTTCTGTCCTCTAGACAGTATTTGCACACACACACACACACACACACACACACACACACACACACACGATGAAATGCGTGACCTGAAGGAACTTGAAGAGGACAATGGAAATAACAGCTCAGTGGCTAGGTCTGGTGTGTCTCAGAATAACTGGCTGAACCAGTTGAGAGAGCTATTGTTTTCTGTTTTATTTTAATTTCATCAGGTTCCTTGACCTCTGACACTCTGAGCTGGGTCTATATATTCATGGAGAAAAGGAGTATTCTATTATGGAATATGAACTTAATGGGCATGATATGTGGATAAATCACTACTCAATTGTAATTAATTGATTATAGCTTCAAAACTCTTGAAGAATGTCTTAGTTCCTTTTCAATTGCTGTGAGATAAGACACCATGACAAAAGTAACACACACACACAGCTTTTAATTGGGAGCTTTTAATTACCTGAGGATTAGAGTCTGTGGCCATCATGGCGTGGAGCATAAGAGGGAGCAGACAGGCAGGTAGGCATGGAGCTGAAGCAATAGCTGGGAGCTTACATCTTCTGCAGTAGGAGGCAGAGAGAGAGAGGGAGAGAGAGAAAGAGAGAGAGACCTAATGGTGCGGACTTTTGAAGCCTTAAAGCCCTTCCCTTTGACACATCTCCTCAAACAAGACCACACCCTTCCAAAACAGCTCCACCAACTGGGAACCAAGCAGTCAAATAGCTGAGCCTATGGGAGCCCTTCTCATTCAAGTCACCACAGAGAGGGGTCCAGTCCATTTGAGAGAGGGTGGGAACTGAATGAGTGAATCTTTCAAGTCCAGCGCTCATAAAGTGCTTAGCTGGGTGACAGGCAGTGTAGAGAGGGAACCTTCTCACGCCTCCTATGTGCTCACTGAGGAAACAGACCAGAAACCATTAATCCTCAGGAAGTGTTCCAGGCAGAGGTTGGTATGGCAGTCCTAATTGGGACTCGGGTGTATGGTTTCAGTGATGGCCTTGTTCTGCCCTCTTGGTTTCATCCGGCTGGGGGTTTGACAGGTCAGGGGCTGCTGTTTTAAAGCCCTCTCAGGAATCAGGTGTGAGGAAGCCCAATTTTCTGGAGATATTCAGAAGTCTTCCTGTTCTGATTAGGAACTGCAGGTGATCCCTGGTGATGATAAAGCCAATTCTGTTACATTTAAAGGGGGAAGCAGATGTCCTGCATCTTACCTTTCTCCCCTCTCTGTTTCTATTCGTCTCACGTCTTTGCTCTCTCTTTCCTTCCATGCATGGGCCAGACGAGTGATGATGGATGAAACGTCTGGCCTTCTAAACAGTCATGACTAAGTGCAGGAAAAACAAGTTCAGCATTGCAGTCTGAGACCATAGGAATTGCAGAAGGGCATGCACAGGCGTCTAGAACCGTGAACATGTTATTGCTGGATACTATGCAGCTGGCCTGTTATGGGAAGCTTGCTGCTTCCTTTGGATCAATACTGCCACCCGGCACATTTCAGGTTCCCAACCTGCTGCTGCTGCTCAGACATGGAGGAGATGCACACACTCTTCCCTCCCTAGTTTTAAAAAGGTGCCCTGGTGTATCTCGACGAAGGGTACATAATTGTTTATATTTAGAGTGGACTCTTCTAAAAATATAGGGGGAATTGAACTATTTTTTTCTTATTTGGGAACATGGAGGGTTAGGTAGGAAAGAAATCATGTATTTTTTTAATCTTTAGGAACCCCAAAGTAAATATATATAAATAAAAAGAAGAAACCAGATAATAAAATAAATAAAAACATGTAACTTTTATGGTTATTCCTCATATATGTTCACTTTTCTGTGTGTTGAACTTTTGTCACTTTAAAGTGGGCCTCTTGTGTTTACTGTGACAGCGTTCATCTACCCTGGTGGATGAGTGGCTGCACCCAAATGTAGTATGTCTGTGCAGTGGAGTACTATTTATCCGTTAGCCAGTCTGAGCTGACTGAGCTGCGCTGCTGTAGAATCGTGTTAGGCTGAATAAGTCAGAAGCTGAAAGACAAGGCTCACATGCTTCCTTCCATGTGTAGCTCATAAAACAAGGACATGAAAGTGGAGGGGGTTTCATAAGATAGGAAGGCGGGTGAGCGTGTGGATGTGGGCACTGAGGGGGTGTATGGATGTGGGCACTGAGGGGGATGTGTGGATGTGGGCACTGAGGGGGATGTATGGATGTGGGCACTGAGGGGGTGTGGATGTGGGCACTGAGGTGTGTGTGAAATCAAACTTCTCTGTATACTATGCATGGGAATCCAGCAATGAAGCCGACTATTTTTAATTTGTATACATTATTTAGCAAAAAGATTTTGCATTAAGAAAGCCCAACTTCTCTATCCCTGTCCCGCTCTATCTAACACTGTAAACATTGTTTACCTTTAAGTTGGGTTCTGCTGATGGCCCACTCATAAGGAACGTGGGTGACCTTAACTTTTGATTCTGAGGAAATGTCAGAAACTTCATTTTTGATGCTTTTTAAAGTTTTGTGTCTTATTTTGTATTCATATTCTAATTTTAAAGCTTGTTTTAATCCATAGTTGCCCTTTTTCTTCTGTTTTGGTGATGTTGGCGATCGTTCACATCTCTGTGTTCTCTCTTTCTTTGGTTTACTTGTGCTGCACGTTAAACTTGGGGTCTCTCTGTTTGACTAATGAGCCTCACTTTACCTGCTTTCTTCTAACCGCCCTCCCATTCTTCTTTGACAGGCTCTGGAATATTATAGACAATGCACTGCTAGAGAATTTTTACCATTTTAATGTAACTTTCTATAAATATCCACACAGATAGTTTTGAATTTGCTATGTGATGTTATAACTGAGAGTTCATACTGATTTGGCCTTGCCTGCTTCTTGACTGACCTTAGTGAGCAATGAAAAACTAGGGAGTCCTCAAAGGATCTGGTACTAGTTTGGTCTTTAGGATAATGCATGCAAATGCAGTTTTCCACAAGGGGCATATAGAATTGGTGGCAGGTTATAGACCCCATTGAACATTTGAAATGAAACGTGGTTCTGTTAACAGATCCCACGTATTATAATTGGACAACTTGGGGCTTGTTTTCTTTTGTTTGTTTTTTATTTTCATCTTGTTTTGTTTTGATTTTTGAGACAGGGTTTCTCTGTAGTTTTTTGAACCTGTCCTGAAACTAGCTCTGTAGTAAATATGAGCGGCAGGGCTGCGTTCCCAGCACCCCGGCCGCCTGCTCAGCTAGCTTATGCTCCGAAATAACAACACACAAACTGTATTCATTTAAACACTGCTTGGCCCATTCTCTTCTAGGCTAATTCTCACATATTAATTTAGCCCATTTCTAATCATCTGTGTGTAGCACCCCAAGGTGCGCTTACCGGGAAGATTCTAGCCTATGTCCATCCTGGGTCAGAGCTTCATCCCGGGAGGGGGGCATGGCGTCTCTCTCAGGCGTCTGCTCCGGAGAGCAGAGCTGTGGAGTCTGACCTCACTTCCTCTTCCTCCCAGCGTTCTGTTCTGTTTACTCCTCCCACCTATCCTCTAACCAATAAAATGGGCCAAGGCAGTTCCTTTATTAGCCAATGACCTTCCTCCATCATAGCTCTTGTGGACCAGGCTGGCCTCGAGTTCAGAGATCTGCCTGTCTCTGCCTCCCAAATGCTAGGATTAACTGCATGTGTCACCACCACCTGACTCAACTTGGGGCTTAAAAAAATCTCATTTAGTTAAGAATCATAGAAGAAATCCTTTCTTCTGTTTTATATTTTTTGCTTCTTTGTCAAAAATTAGGTGTTTGTAGGTGTGTGGGTTGATAATCCAGGTCTTCAATTCGATTGCATTGGTCCTCCTGTCTATTTTTATACCAATACCAGGCTGTTTTCAGAATTGTAGCTCTGTTGTAGAGTTTGAAGTCAGGGATTGTAATACATCCAGAAGATTCAAAGAAGCAAAAGTTATAAAATGAAAAAAAGAAAACATATTCAACAAATGGTGCTGACATAACTGGATATCTACATGTAGAAGAATTAAAATAGATCCATATATATCACCATGCACAAAACTCCAGTCCAAATGGATCAAAGACCTGAACATAAAACCAACCACACTGAACCTCATAGAAGAAAAAATGGGAAGTATACCTGAACACATTGACACAGGAGACCACTTCCTAAATATAACCCCAGTAGCACAGACACTAGGGCAACAATTAATAAATGGGACCTCATGAAACTGAAAAGCTTGTGTAAAGCAAAGGACACGGTTAACAAGACAAAACGGCAGCTTGCAGAATGGGAAAAGATCTTCACCAACCCCACATCAGACAGAGGGCTGGTCTCCAAAATATACAAACAACTCAGGAAACTGGTCATCAAAAGAACAAAAAATCCAATAAAAAAATGGGTACAGACTTTAATAGAGAATTCTCAACAGACAAATCTAAAATGGCTGAAAGACACTTAAGGAAATGTTCAACATCCTTAGTCATTAGAGAAATGCAAATCAAAACAACTCTGAGATTCCGTTTTATACCTGTCTGAATGGCCAACATTAAAAACACTGATGGCAGTCTTTGCTGGAAAGGATATAGGCTAAAGGGGACACTCCTGCATTAATGGTGGGAGAGAAAACTGGTACTCCTGCATTAATGGTGGGAGAGAAAACTTTGGATGTCAGTGTGGTGATTTCTCAGAAAATTAGGAAACAGCTTCTCTCAAGACCCAGCAATACCACTTTTGGATATATATCCAAAGGATGCTCAATTGTGCCACAAGGACATGTGCTCAACTATGTTCATAGCAGCATTATTTGTCATAGCCAGAACCTGGAAACAACCTAAATGCACATAGACCAAAGAATGGATAAGGAAAATGTGGTACATTTATACAATGGAGTACTACACAGCAGAAAAAAAAATGACATCTTGAATTTTGCAGGCAAATGGGTGGTTCTAGAAAACATCATTTTGAGTGAGGTAACCCGGATCCAGAAAGACAATTATCATATGTACTCACTCATAAGTGGTTTTTAAACATGAAGCAAAGAAAACCAGCCTACAAATTACAATCCCAGAGAACCTAGACAACAATGAGGACACTAAGAGAGATTTACATAGATCTAATCTACATGGGAAGTAGAAAGAGACAAGATCTCCTGAGTAAATTGTGAGCAAGGGGACATTGGGAGATAACTGAAGGGGAGAGGAGAGGCAGGGAGAGGAGCAGATAAAAATCAATAAAAAAAGAAAAGCAGAAAAAAGATTGCAAGTGCATAGCCTCTTAATAAACCTCATGCTCTTTTTTTATCCATGCACACACACTCTTTCTATTTTTATTTGTTAAAGCCGACAAACCTGAATAACACCGAGTAGAAAAAAGGTTATTGAAGTCGAGTGGGACTCAGAGATTCTGAGATGATTTCAGATCATGAGTTTGTTGAAGGTCTAGGAAGCACACTGTAGGAAGACATTCCTGTGTGTCCCAGCTTAAGCCCAGGGTTCTACAGAGGGTCCTCCAGGGCTTCTCTAGGCCACTAGGCGGCTGTGATTTTTCAGCTCCCAGGCTTGCTTGGCCAATCTCCAAGAGAGAGAAAACCATATCAATTCTCGAACCTCAGCCTCTTAAGTGTTGACATTATAACCATCAGCCACACCCAGATTTCGGCTGTGAAAATGAATGTATCATATAAAATAATGTATATTATAATATTATACAAGTATATTATATGTGGGTATATTATATATGCATATAATGTATATTATTTGTGTATGTGTATATATAATATAAAAAGAGAGGGAGGGAGACATAGAGGGTGAGAGAGAGAGAGAGAGAGAGAGAGAGAGAGAGAGCAGCCTATTCTATGTCAAGCAGCAAATGAGAAGCAAAGTTGGCGTGATAGTGGGAATAGACACGGTGATCTTGAGGATTGCAGCACAGCCACCTGGTCAGGAGGCACCCAGGATCCTGAGGCCTTGAATTTAGCTCTGTGGTACCAGACAGCAGTGAATTCACATAAAGCAGGTGACAGAGGGAAAGGAATTAATATCCTTGAGATCCTCTGTGCTCCCTGTCAGGACCGAGATTTTTCCAGCACTTAATATTCATTTGTCTGTGGTACTGGGAAGGACTCTAGACAAGTACTCCACCACTGAGCTGTAAGCCAGGCTCACAGCATTCTTTGAAGTGAAGGTTATAATTCCCTTTATTCAGATGGAGAAGAAGGTTAGGAGAGATTCAAGTCATTTAGCTAGTAAATGACAAAAACTAGAATCTGTGGAGCTGCATTTATCTAAAAAGTTTCAGCGTCTTGCTGTGTCCAGGGAGATGCACTTTCGTTCTATATTAGATGAGGAAATTCCTCAGCAAGCATCTCTCACATCATTGATTCCAAAGCTAAGATGTCCAAAGCCCTGGCACTACAGAGATGCATGCAACTGGGTATTTTCTCATTAGCATGCACTCATTGTACAGAAAATTGAGTCTCACTGTGATATCTTCACATATATATGTATGATGTCCACTACCACATTGCTGTCACCCTCTCTTCTAGCTCCTTTCCTTTCTCTTGGTAATGTCTCTTCTACCTCCATGTCATCTGAAATCGGGCCAGTCTTGACCACGATTAATTCTGATGTCTGACCCTGGACAGTCCTTGTGCAAGGCCTTAGATTACTCCCACAAGGCTTGACTCTGGTCTTTGAGGGACACAGCACCTGATCCTTGTTCCTACTTTGGACCCCACCAGACTTGGAAACTTGAGCTCAGTCTTCACCACGAGATCATTCATATGCTTGTGTGGAAATGTGTGTGGGAGACGCATCTTTGTGAGGAAGAATAAATCATGTTAGAAGGATCAGTCAAATGACTGAGAGAATGTGAATTGTGACTTAAATCTATTTGCATGGATAGTATTGGGGGAACTTTGTGAAGATATGAACCCAGAGATGTCAGGAATAGTGAGGCTGGGAATGCACTTGAAGCAGGGAGGCCTGTGGGAATAGAACAACAGTTTTGCCTTTCTTTGACCCTTTGGACTTGGCAGCCTTCCTTGTGGTAAGCTGTCTGCTCTTGTTATAGCTTCAACATGTGCTAACTCCTGAGGGTGATGTCAATAGATGCTTCTAGAAGTGACAAAACTTCAGTAGGATGAAGTCCAGGTTCTGCATCTTTGGGAACCAAAAGGCAAAGATCACAAGTGTTGACCGAGGTTTTTGTCCTGCCTGGTTTCTGTCTTCCCACCAGGTCCCACAGCAGTTTAGCCCCAAAGAAATCACATAAACTGATTTGGCCCATTATCTCAGGCATCTTATTAACTCTTATAACTTACATTAACTCATTATTCTTATCTGTGTTAGCCACATGGCTCAGTATGTTTTTCAGTGGGGTAGGTCACATCTTCCTATCTTCTGCCTTGTGTCTGGGCAGGACTGGGGAGGAGTGGGATCCTCCTTCCCAGAATTCTCCTGTTCTCATTGACCCACTTATACTTCCTGCCTGGCTACTGACCAATCAGCATCTATTTAAAGCATAATTGACAGAATATAGACAATTGTCCCGAACCACACAACCATCTATTCTTAGGAGACATGGAGGTGGAAATTACGATTGAAGGTATTGGTGCCGTTAGAGCATTCAGCTCTCAAGGAGACCCTTGAGCCTGAATTAAGGACAAAATAAGACCCTTTCCATACCAGCAAAGAAGCTCAAGTAAGAAATAACACTAGGCACAAAAGAGCACTTGGGTTTGAAACAACTACATTTTGTAACCCAATCAAAACTATTTTTTCTTATTAAGAAAGGCAGTGGTTGCTAGTTCCTGTTATTTTCATTGTTTGGGATGTTATTGTGCATGTTTTTCCATTCTTAGGGACTTGCTGCTGTGAGGTCATCTATTGTCTGTGTTTTTGTGGATGTAACTGACTTCCTTGTGTTGGAGCTTTCCTTCTAGTACTTTTTGTAGGGCTGGGTTTGTGGCTAGGTATTGATTAAGTCTGGTTCTGTCATGGAATATCTTGTTTTGTCCGTCAATGGTGATTGAAAGTTTTGCTGGGCATAGTAGTCTAGGCTGGTATCTGCGATCTCTCAATGTCTGCATAACGCCTGACCAGGGCCTTCTGGCTTTAATTGTTTCCATTGAGAAGTCAAGTGTAATTCTGTTAGGTCTGCCTTTACATGTTACCTTGCCTTTTTCCTTTGCAGCTCTTAATATTCTTTCTTTATTCCGTATGTTTAGTGTTTTGATTAGTATGTGGCAAGGGCTTTTTTTTTTGGTACAGTTTACTTGGTATTCTGTAAGCTTTTCATATCTTCATATGCATTTCCTTCTGTAGATTGGGAACATTTTCTTCTATAATTTTGTTGAATATATTTTCTGTGCCTATGAGATGTACTTCTCCTTCTTCTATCTCTATTATTCTTCTTAGGTGTGCTCTTTTCATAGTGTCCAATTATTCCTGTACATACATTCAAATCACATGTATATGAATACACATGCATGCACACATACATACACACATAAATTCATAAAAATAAATCTTAACAGAAGAAAGATTCTTTCCAAGGTGCATTTGTCTTATGTGAAAAAGTTAAGAGAAATAATGCTACAATGTGGGATAGCCTATTGGTCAGGGAATATATGCATTTGATCCTTTCCTGTATGTTATTACTATGACTCTTTCCTGATGGAGGAAGGTCATTGGTTAAATAAAAAGAAACTGCTTGGCCCTCATTGGCTAGAAGATAGGTGGGAGGAGTAAACAGAACAGAATGCTGGGAGGAAGAGGAAGTGAGCTCAGACTCCACAGCTCTCCTCTCGGGAGCAGACGCCTCAGAGAGATGCCGTGCTCCCAGCTCCCAGGCAGACACACACAATGAAGCTCCGACCCAGGATGGACATAGGCTAGACTCTTCCCGGTAAGCGCACCTAGGGGTGCTACACAGATGATTAGAAATGAGCTAAATTAATATGTGAGAATTAGCCTAGAAGAGGCTAGATAGAAATGGGCCTAGCAGTGATTAAATGAATACAGTTTGTGTGTTGTTATTTCGGGCATAAGCTAGCCAGGCAGCCGGGGTGCTGGGGACGCAGCCCCACTGCCCTTATTACTACACTTTCCATATAATCATATTAGAAATGTAAGTTCCTGAAATATCTAAGATTCACAATACAGGACAGTGATAAAGGATGTTGGCTCAAGATTCATTCTGTTGTGTCTGCATCTTGGATCTTCTCATCTTTAGCTGCGCTGCACTAGGCAGACGAGCTCAGCCTTCTGATCCTGTGTTCTCATGTGTAAAATAAGGGAATTCTAAAACTTCCCTGGAATTTCCAAGTGTTCCCATTCAGGTTGTCTGCTTTGTGAATGCCTTTGACCAAGGATCTACTGAAGGGTAGAATTTGAATTTCAGAGTTTTAGACTCGGAGATGATTCTGAAGATAAAGATGGTCCCTTATCTCTTATTGTAAAGACATAGATGCAGGATTAGTTTGTGTTCATGAGAAGACAGAGACCCTTAGGGAAGGACTAGAGGCTCAGTGCTGCTGACTTGGAAGGTACCAACTGGGGCAAGAAGAATGAGAGGAGAAAGACAGGACCACTGTAGAATTATGAAGAGTGAACATCCAGCAGATGGGGCGCCACCATCTTCACAGGATGAGCTTCTGTAGACTGGCCATGGTAGAGAGGGAGTGATGCCCAGGAGGCAGAAGGAAGGGGTATTTACCTGTGTAACTTATGTATTACTTACTCATCACTGTGACAAGACGTTTATGGTGGTTAATGTTGATGGTCAACTTTACAGGATCTAGAAGCACCTAAGAGATGAGCCTATGAACATGTCTGTCAGGGTTTACCAAGATTAGATGATGTGAAATGGTCAGGTCTATCTTGACTATGGCTGCTACTCTCCCATTGGATAGGACCAGAGACTGAATGAAAGAGAGAAAGCAAGCTGAACACTGGTGTTCATCAATCTCTCTTTCAGATTGTGGAAATGCTAGGACCAGCTGCCCCTTGTTCCTGTCACCATACCTTCCCTGCTGTGATGGACTGTATCCCTCAGAACTGTAAGCCAAAACAAACCTTAATTTCTTAAGTTGCTGTTGTCAGGTATTTTGTCATAGCTATGAGACAAATAATTAATATAACACCCGACAAAAGGTGAGTGAAGGGGGAAGAGGTTCAATTTGGCTCATGGTTTCCATTGCTATAGTCCGCCGTGGCAGGGAAAGCACAACAGCTTGGGTAGCTTCACCTGCTGTGGTGGGAACATGAGGCCACTGCTCTTCATGTCTTGATGAATCATGGAGCAGAGAGTTAGAGTGGAAATGGAGATGAGTATATCCTTCAAGGATCCTCAGTGACCCTCCTTGTCTTGTTTAATTCCTTGTGTTAAAGATGCCACAGTCATCCAATAGCACTACCAAATGGGTACCACTGCTTTAAGTAGATGAACCTGTGGAGGACATTGCAATTCAAACCATAACAGTATCTTGCTTTCTTCTTTTCTCCACCAGTTAGCATTCACCTCTATTGTGTGTGTGGTTGGCTTACCATGCATGGG
Source organism: Microtus oregoni (assembly GCF_018167655.1). Classification (NCBI taxonomy): domain Eukaryota; kingdom Metazoa; phylum Chordata; class Mammalia; order Rodentia; family Cricetidae; genus Microtus; species Microtus oregoni. The sequence continues at coordinate 9,789,411 of NW_024543079.1, forward strand.
AAGCTGAGGCCCATAGCAGAGTGTTTCCTATAAATGACTGGATAACCCAATAGTGGCACTCAGTCTGGGAGGCAGAAGCCACCAGTAACTCTGGGATGTTGCAGATTCACAGCAGATGATTTGGGGGATCAGAAAAGATCTGCTCAGTTTTACAGTGACTCAGGATACAGTACAGCATCCAGGTGTCATAGTCCTGGGACTCTCCTCCCTTTGGATTCAGTCTTGGCCAGTTTAGAGCAGAGGAGTGGGCCTCACTGCCATGCTCACTTCCTTCTTCTCCTAATTGCTTAGTTAGCTATCCTAGACATTCCACCCACTTCTGTATTTTGTGGGTCAGTATCATCTGATGTTATAACAAATGAGCAGACACTAAACTTTATTGAGATAAATGGCATATGACTCTCTGTTTAAAGTAAACCAAGATATTTCTTTTGTTTTAAAAAAAAGTCTGCATCACCATATGCACCTCTTTAACAACACATTTTTAGCAAAATTCTCTTTGTTTTTCTAGTCTTGAACTCAACTATGTAGCTTAGGCTGACCTTGGAACAATTCCCCTGCTCCAGGCTCCCATTTCCTGTATATGTCACCATTTCCTGCCTGCCTATGTATAAACTGCTTGATGCAATTGACTGTTAACCTGAATTATTATCATGTTAAAAATGAAATTTCCAATTTAATGTTCCAATCCATATGCCTACTCACTTCTTTAGACTTTTCTGCTAATTGTTGTCATTGAACGAGGCTCCTAAGAGATAGCCAGAAGACCAGGCTCAGGGACCAAAAGATTCCTATACCTGTGATCTTAGGATGGATTTTGTTTTTAGAATATTATTTCTGCAACTAGTCATTGTGATCATAACTGCGTCTACCTCATAGAAATGCTGTAAAGTTTATGTGAGACAGTAAATGTAAAGTGTTTATCAGAATACTTGGGAAGAGGGGGGAGGACTTCAGCTTCAAAATGCATAATGAAGGTACAGAAAGGATAAAGGTACTGACACTGTCTAAATCAGGTGATCAATGTGACAGTTGGGTGCCAAAAAGAGCCCTTCTGCAAAATTTCCATTCGCTCAAATCTGTCTATCATCAGAGGTTATATGAGTATTGCTAGGAGTGGCCTCTTGATGTTGCTGTGGATGAGCTTTGTGGAAGGGTTGTCTCTTCTTGCTTCAAGTAGCCTCAGTGCCTGGTGTCTATGCATGTTCCAGCAGCTCCTGGGAATGGGGGAAGTGCATGGTTTCTCCTCAGTGCATGATTTATCCTCCTTTTTGAGAATGGGAATTGACATTATTTTGTTCCTACTCTACTGCTCAATTGTGTGTGTGTGTGTGTACTCATGTGGGGGCTGTGGAAGGTAAGTATTCTTTAGATCACAATATCATCAGAGCTTGCATCTCATTCTGATTCACACGGAATTCACGGCACAGAGGTGCCAGATAGCAATCTAACTGAGTGGATGCCAAGCCAGCTTCATATGACTCATTACTGTCAGGGCTACTGTCCCACTGCTTTCCAAAATATAGGTATGATCTTCATCTTCACTGATCCAAAATTTCAACTTGTTTAATAGTTCCTAAAGGCAAAGTCTACAATAGATAAAAGGAGCTGTTGTGGGTTTACTATTGATTTAATGAAATGCCATGACTATCTTAATTTAAGACTTTTATTGCTGTGAAGAGACACAAAGACCACAGCCACTCTTACAGAGAAAACATTTAATTGAGGTGGCTTGATTATAGTTTCAGAGGTTCAGGGCATTATCACCATGATGGGGAACATTGCCACATGCATGGTGCTAAAGCTGCTACTTCTTGCAGGCAACAGGAAGCCAACTGACTCACAGGGTGGTATTCTGAGCATAGGAAAACTCAAAGCCTGCCCTGACAGTTACATGCTTCCTCCAACAAAGCCACACTTCCTAATATTACCACTCCCTATGAGATTATGAGGGCTAGTTATATTCAAACTACCACATTCTGCTGCCTGGCCCCCATAAGGTTGTAACAATATATAATGCAGAATGCATTTAGTCCAACTTCAAAAGTTCCTATAATCTATCACATTCCAATAATGTTTAAAACTCTAAAGTTCAAAGTCCCTTCTGAGATTCATGCAACTTATCTTTAATCCCCTATGAAATAAAAATAAAAATAAATAAAACAGATCACATACTTCCAAAATATAATAGCACAGAATATACTTTTCCATTCTAAGGGGAGGAAAGGAAATATATATATATATATATATATATATATATATGAAATACTGGACTAAAGCACTACTAAAGCCCAGCTGGACAAACACCAAGCTCTGTGCCTCCATGCCTAACCTCAAAGCACTCTTCAGATCTCCAAATCCATTCAATTTTGTTGACTGCAACACACTTCTTTCTCTTTAGGTAATTCCATTCTCTGTTAGCAACTCTCCTTGACAGGTATCCCAAGATATCTATAACATCTTGGGTTCTCCAAGGCAATCCAGACTTCAACTTCACAGGTTCATGCAATGGCCTCTCTACTAAGCCTCCATTCAGGGACATCCCTTATACATATCTGGCCTCAGTGAATTTCTTAAGGCTTGGAGGCAAATTCCACAAACCATTTCTTCTATTCTTAACTCTAAAGCCAGAACCATGTAGTCAAAGCTGACAAGCTCTTTTTGAGGCTTGAACATGGCCTCTTCATAAAATTACATCTTCATCAGCTTTCTGTCTTTCACTGCCCAAGCTTGGCTGTCTTAAAACTTGGCTTTGTAGACTAGACTGGACTTAGATTCAGAGATCCACCACCATAGCTCAGTAGGATCTTGCCCTGAGGCCACCACTCCCTTTATTCCACTGAACACAGGATTTAGCCCCATTCCACTCTCTGGTGCTTCTTTTCTCTTCAAAATTTACTTTTTCTAATTTACCCTGCTCAGCTCGCTCTTTTTCATTACAAATCTTCATTAGAGTTACCACTAATATTCACATGACAGAGTCTGTTCTAGACTGTTTTGATATTTCTTCTGACAGCACAATTAATCTAAAGCTCTTCACTTTAAACTCAGGCAGACTCTTTGGACAAGAACAAAAGGCAGCCATGTTCTTTATCAAACTATCATGGGAATGATCTCTAGGCAGCTAAAATTCTCTTCCTCTGAAACATTTTGACAGTTCAAATAATACTTAGCACCTCTGTCTTCCAGGCTCCTACAAGTATGACCCATTAAGCACTGCTTAAAGCACTCCACTGCTTTCATAATCCAAAGTACAAAAGTTAAAATTCCTCCAAATAAACACATGGTCAGGCCCATCACAGAAATACTCCAGTCCCTGGTACCAACTTCTTTTTTTTTTTTCACCATTTACCTTTTATTTTTTTGTTGTTTTATTTATTTATTTTTTTATAAAGTGGGTGTTGTTATTTTTTTAAATTTATTTATTTATTAAGGATTTCTGCCTCCTCCCCGCCACTGCCTCCCATTTCCCTCCCCCAAAGCAATTCTTGTAAAAAGTATTTAATTGGGGTGGTTCATTTATAATTTCATAGGTTCAGTCCATTATCATCATGATGGGAGCATGGCAGTATGCAGGAAGATGTGGTGCTGGAGCTGAAAGTGCTGTGTCTTACAGGCAACAGGAAGTCAGCTGACTCACTGGGCAGTATCCTGGGCTCAGGAAACCTCCAAGTCCACCCCACAGGGACACACTTCATCCAGCAAGGCCATAGCCACTCTAAAAGAGCCACCATTCCTAATAGTGTCACTTGCTATGAGATTATGGGTGTGGGGGCAATTATATTCAAACTACCACAATAACCAAGCATTTAACTGGGGGTTTTATTACCATTTAAGAAGGTTACTTCCTGATCATTATGTCAGGGAACATGGCAGCAGGCAGACATGTTGCTGGATCAGTAGCTGAGAGATCACATCTGATCTAGAAGCTGCAGGGAGAAATAGAGAAGAAGGGATTTTGAAACCTCAAAACTGACTCCAAGTAACACATTTACTTCAACAAAGCCACACTACCTAATCCTTCCAAACATAACTACTAACTGGGAACCAAGCATTCAAACATGAGCCTATGGAGACAATCTCATTCCAACCCCCATAAGGACCTTCATTCTTATTATCGTGCCCATGACAGAATTTTCTAATCAATTCCCCTGTTCATCCCCTAATTAATTAACTTATGAATGCTTTTGGATGTCATGGTATAAAGGCCAATGAATAACAGTTTATAACACAAGCCTGTCAGACAAAACCAAGGTTCAGAGAGTGCTGTTGCCTGATCCATAGCCAGCCAGCCTAAGGAGGTATCCCAATTCTACTCCTTAATTTTCTCACTTGGGACTATCAGGCATTTCAGTGCCTCCAAGAGAACCTGCATAATCAGAAATACTTATTTCCCTATTATAAATTCTAATCAAACCTACATATCCAAATCCTAACCTCCCACCCTTTGACCCAATCGTAGAGATGATGTCCTCTGGGAAGCTGTTCTCAGTTTCCTTGTGTTCTTATAATGCTGAATGCTGTTCTTCTTTTATTGGATGTTCCATAGTTGTTTGAGTCCAACAGCTCTTCGAGAGATGTTCTGTTTATGTTCTTTTAAAAAAAATTATCTTACTAGTTCCTTAAGAATTCCATAGAATGTATTTTGGTCATATTTACCTGTTTTCCATCTCTTCCAAGATCCCTTTGACCTCCTCTACCCACTCAACTTTGTATCCCTTTTCTCTGAACTCAGCAAGTCTAATTTGTGTGCTACTTTTTTATACTTTAAGTTATGGGACCATCCACTGATTTGTGGATGACCTATGAGGATTCATACCCTTAAAGAAAACTGATTCTTGTCCTAGTATTCATCAGGGTCATTAGCTCTTCAGGTAGATGTAGGATTTCATGCCAGCTTCCTTCCATTCTGGGACTTTTGTTTGATGGAGCTTCTTGTACAAGTCTTGCACACGCTATCACAATTGGTGTGATTGCCAGCATGGTGTCTGGGTCCATAGAGATTCAACCGAGGTGGAAAGGGAGGGAATTAGATGTTAGGCAGAAAGGTTTTGGAAAGGTCTTTTAAAGGCAACAGAAATGTTCATAGGGAAGACATAGAGCAGGGGACTTTGTACTGACAAATTAATACAGAATATTAGGAGGTAGCATTCAGCGGGAGGAAGTCCATGAGCTCGCCTGCTGCATTCCAGAAGTCCAAGGAATTAACTGCCATAGTCAACCATGTTTAAAGCAGAGGAAACGTCATTAGCCACTGCCCTTCCTGTAATCTCTGGACTCCTAGACAGCTAATTTTTTTCTTTACGGAAACCTCACAGTAATAACAAGCTTGTATAGAAGTGGGGCGGGGACACTGGTTTGATAAGGGAATGCGTCTATCATGCTGTTATAAATGATTTTGTCATCACTAAACCTGCACATTTGTCTTCAATAGAGAAAACCCATAATGGAGCTTTTGCATGTGTCTGGGGCCATCTTGTGTACCTTACCAAACTTGCTGATTCTAAAGGGCTTTCCCCCTTCTTCTTTCTTTGTGTTGCAATTGAGTTTCTTTTGATGTTTGCCTCTTCGAATATTACTTAAATAATTAACGTAGTTACTTTTGACCTACTTTCTATAAGGAGTGCTTCTTTTCTGTTATTGGATTAGGAAATTTTGTCGTGCTGTCTTATTAAACAGGGCGTAAGCAGAGATAAAGGTGATTCTGGATTCTTATATTAAAAATGTAGATGCCATGAAATAGGATGGACTCATAAGCATGTTGGTGCCTCCAGGTGCTGCCTTCCCTAACTTCAAAGGGAATTGAGGAGGAAGCAATCTTCCTAGGGGATGTACCCCAGGCCTTTGCTACCTGGTGGGAAGCAGACTGCAAAGCCTATGTAGGTTTTTTTTATTTTAACCTAAAGACATGGAAAAATTTGTTTGTATTCCTGTACTCAACCCAGAAGCAGTCCATTAAGAGGGAGCATGGCCTTGACCACAGGCTGGTGAATCTTCGCCCTCTCATTTAGCCACTGTGGATCCCTGGGTGAGCCATAGAGCCCTCTGGGCTCCTATTTTCTTGTTTATAAGACAGAGATAAGAAAACTAAACTTCTAGAGCAGTTTGAGAGATTAAAAGAAGTTTTTTTTAAAAAAGCATATAATCTTTGCTCAGTAAATAATATTTGGTATCATTTGATTAGTACACAGGATCTGGAATGTTCTTTAATCTATTCACATAACCCTATATACTCACCCTGAAATCCTCTTCAGTTTTCCTCCATAAGTGGGACCCTAGGACGCGTGCTTTGTTGGGTTATGCTATTCCTAAAGTGGGCCTCAGACTTTCTCTTCTTAGCTATGCTTCATCCACCAACAGCATTAAAGAGCTACCTGATGCTTTGGACAACCCTAGGCTCTAAAGGAATCAATGAAGAGGGAAATGATGAAAGGGAATAAGAAAGACACCATGCACGCCCTCATGGGAGAGGCAGATGTTAATCAAAGGAATTACATTCTAGCTGTGTTAAAGTACTATGGGAAAGTATTAAAAAAAAACTAGGTATAATTAAAGTAAATAATAAATAGTTCTATATCCTGGCCCAGGATATAAAGGAACATATGTCCAAGGTAATGATATTTGTGCTTTGATCTGAAAATTGAATGCTTTTATAAAGACATGAAGGCAGGGGTGGAAGGCTATTCCATGAAAGGAAAATGTATGTTGGAAGACATAAGAGAAAGGATTCGTGGAGTATGCAGTTGTCTCCCAGACGACAGGAAGAGTCCTGGAACAGGAAGACAGCATCTATGTTACGTAGGTAGGTTTTGCAGGACTCTTGAGTGTTTCTGCCTTCTGCCAAGGGTAACGGGAAGCCACTGTTGTGATGTAATGGGTTGGAAGGGAACACTGTCAAATTTGCACTTGGAGAAAGATGCTGTTGGGTCTTCTCTAACTGAGGGCAAGCCATCTTTACATCTCTACTTCCAAGGCCACCCTTTCAGCTGTCTCTGAGGCAGGGGAGCAGGAAGCAGGCGTTAGTCTGGGGCTCCTTAGGAGCCAGGCCTCGAGTCTCCACCATCCAGTGGCGGCAATCTCAGCACACCATGATTTCATCACCTTCCTTATCTTGGCTTCTGGTGCCAAGGAATTTTCAGCAGCATCCAGTTCCCTCTGACTGGAGGGCAGGAGAAGGGCCATACCCAGCGCCAACACTCCCACCCTGGCAAAGGGATCGCAAGGCTGAGATTTAGTCTCATTAAAGGTCAAGCTTGTCGATGAGTTAATCCCTATTAAAAACTTGGATCATTTTAGATTTTATCCTCCCTTGCATTTATTGCCAATAAACAACTTTCTAGTAATTAAACCATAAGGACTTTGAAAAAGGGGGCCTCGTTATACACGATTCTACTTTCAGCTTGCTGAGCAGTAGTGGCTCAATAAATATTTGTTGCACTAAATGAACCTTAAAAATTAATAAGAAAAGATAAAATTAAAAAATCAGTCATCCTTTTGCCACTCTGGAACAACTCTTTCCTTCCATTTCTCTCCACCCCCATCTCCGTCTGTTTTTTGTCTTTTCCCTTTCTCTCTTTTCTATCTATAGTCTTATATACAATATACTTAAATACTATTATTATATATACACTGGCACATTTTTTATTAATTAACTTTTTAGTGTATAATCCTAGTTCATATGTTATTTATTCTTGTCAACATTTTTTTTCATAATATGCAAGTCAAATTCTGAATTTCTGCCTTGTTCTTCCTGGAGTGGGCACTGGTAGACTTAGTTTTATGCACAGTATACACAAATAGGAATTATGGGCTTAAAGCTAACATCCTACAATAGAACCAGGACTGTTTGTACCTAGTGTGATGAAAATTAAACACACCTTACAGAAAAGAAAGGAAAAAAGAAACCAAGTTTTACGAATTATATACAGAAATAGACTTTGAAATTAGTAAAACTTTGGAAGTCATTATGGAAAAAAAATACAAAGTGATTATTGGAACTGATTTAATAGAAGAAAACGTCTTTAGTATTCATGACAATGACTTGGTGGGGAGGCTCAATCTTACAAGAAGGTTGCAAATCCCCTACAAAGAGGCCTTGTTTTTTCAATGTGAAGAATATTGATAACATGTCAACTTAGAAATTATTTTTTTGACTGAAGATGTTGGAAATACATTTTCCATTGGGAATCATAATACATATGCACAGGGATGGGCAGATAAATGGCAGATAGATAGGAAGATAGGCAGATGAGAGACATACAAATACCTTGGTGAACCTTTTGATACTTTTATCCTGTATTTCATAAAACAACAACAACAATGAAACCCACCAGCAATCCAGATCAGTGTCACAGTAACAGCCACTCATAGTGTGTAAAATATGGAGGTTAGTTGCCAGTGTGGCTCCATGTTGTAGGGACTCTTCAAAACCAGAGATGGAGACAAGATGAAACATTGTCCCTGTTTAAGCCCAGGTCTAGTGTAGGCACTTCAAATCCAGTGTGTAGCTCTATCTACTGAGAGGAGGAGGATCCTTTGGTGGATGACTGAATTCTGCCACTCCAGTCAGCTCATGGGACTCTAGTTGTAAACCTGTATGCTGCTCAGAAATGAGATCAGTAACAGCAGGCTGCTTGTTGGTTCCCAGCCGCCTGGCTAGCTTAGACTCAAAATAATCACACAGAAACTGTATTAAATAAATCACTGCTTGGCCCATTAGCTCTAGCTTCTTATTGGCTAACTCTTATATTTATTTAACCCATTTCTATTAATATGTATATCACCATGAGGCTGTGGCTTACTGGGTAAAGTTCACAGCGTCTATCTTCAGTGGCTCCATGGCTTCTCTCTACTCCACCTTTCTTTCTCCCAGCATTCAGCCTAGCTTTCCCTGCCTATCTAAGTTCTGCCTGGCTATAGGTCCAAAGCAGTTCTTTTATTCATTAATGGTAATCACAGCAGACAGAGGGGACTCCTACATCAGAGATCACTGTTCATTAGTTAAGGTCAGAGCACAATTTGTTACCTGTGTCCCATCCACCCTGTTTTAGTCTCTCTCTGTCTCTGTCTCTCTCTCTCTGTCTCTCTCTCTCTCTCTGTCTCTGTCTCTCTCTCTCTCTCTCTCTTTCTCTTTCATCCGAGGATGGTGGATGGTGATTGTCTGGCATGAAGACTGAGTTGCAGACTAGTTCTACAGAGTGAAGCTGGACATTGGCCCATGTTAATTAATAAATTACATAACAAGGAAACAAACTTGTTCCACGACAAATAAATTCGAAAAGCCCCATTCCACAGAACAGTGATTTAATGAAAGTTCCCCTCCCCTAAAAACTGAAAGAAAAATATCCAGTTTGTTACTTCTTTGATGAAAAACTGAATTCTTAAACCCATTTTATATTTTATAGATTCCTGTCAGCCAGAGCACTGGCACTCTAAAACATTCTCCATGAAAGTAACTCCTTTATCTTCCATTCAAGGTTCTGAAATCTATGCGGAAGAGGGGGTGGAAAGACTGTAAGAGGCAGAGGTGGTGGACAACTTCAAAGAAGTAGCATTTTCAGGACACAACAGGGCTGATTCACATGGCAGCACGCACAAGAGCTGCGCAAGCTCAGTCCAGCCAAAACCCCAGCACAGAGCTGAGGAAGTGGACACAAATTATCACTTTAGCCAAGAAACTATTTCGACATAATAGCAGCTGGGAGAGGGAAAGTCAATGTCTGTAATGGAGTGGCTCTGGCTACACCAACACACTTCCAGGCAGGAGTGGCTGGCCAACACAAAACCAACTCCATTTTTGTTTGTCTGCTTGCTTGCTTGTTTTAGTCTTAGTTTTCTTTAAAAGAGAGAAAGAATATAAAGTTTGGGGCCTGAGAATCTGGGAGGAGCTTGGACAGAAAGAAATATGATCACAATATATTGCATGAAATTCTCAAAAAACAAACAAAAAAAACCCATTTTTACAAAAGGCAGAAACGCCTTTATTTTTGCCTAAGCCAGTGTTTCTGTCATAGGGTTTGACTAGACTCCTTTCTCCCTAAATGCCTCATGCCCACTCGAGAGGTGGAACTCACTGACAGTGGAGTGGCAGGCAGTCTGCCGTCTGCAGGCTGCATTCCACACCACGAACAGTAGATCATCTGGTTGACCTAGATGAGTTGCTCCTTCTGTCTGCAACTCCTTTGAGCCCCCAGATTCTTGAACTAATGGATGGAAGGAAGTGGACAAAGTATGTCATCACCGTCAAAGTTTTCAGAAGGGGAAACTAATTCAGGGCAAGAAGATTCTAGAATGAGGCTGGTGGAGTTGTGAGAAGAGGAGGAGGCCCATAGCACTTTTTCTTGGCTGTCTAACTATTCATCTTCTTTCTTGTTTTCCCATGATTATTATTGCACCTCTAGGAGTTCAAGGGTACAGTTGAAAATAAAACAGAGTCAGTTTCCACTCTTATTGGTCTGTGATCTTCTGCAGACATAGACAAACAATCGGGATCTTTTAAATCATAAATTGACTGAATCAGAGAAAGAAAACAGGCTAAAAGAGTGGTAAAAGCCAAGACGGGTACCCACACAGTCTTTGAGGATCAAAAGATCCAAAGAGACTTCCTAAAGACAGCTCAGTACTAGAAGAAGGAGAGAGGGAGTCTACTCAAGTGCAAGAGTCAGAGATGACAGATGGGTGTGCTCAGGGCAGGCCGGTTACTTGTGATTTCCAGGAAAGCTTCAATGATACAACAACAGCCCAGATCTGAGGAGGCCACTCTGGCTCAGGTGGGATTGGTTTCTCGTGGCTTCTCCAGTTATTACAGAAATCTCAGTTTTTCTGCTTTAGGTGCCAGGCTTCCAGAGTCCCTCATAGCCCATTTCTAGTTAGGCCCCTGCTGTGAACAGCAATAACCTTTTAAAAGGAACTATCTCCAAGGGCAGGGTCAAAGACACCCAGTTCTTTTCTTGTATAAAATGAATTGAGCTCCAAGGTCAGGAGGTGATGAGCGGGGCTCATTAGAACAAATGCTCTCCTATTTGAGTAAAAAGACCTTTGGGGTCCTTTCAAGAGCTTGCCTAAATTCAGTAATTATATCTATCCCACCCACACTTTAAGTCTACAGAGCAGAGAAGAAAGGGTGCCCAGAGTTGGACGGAGGGATGCAAGCAGTTTTAATGGAACATGGCTAGGTTTCTATTTTAGATGGGGCCGTGTAGGAGAGCTAGGCTCTTGTTCTGGCTGTGCTTCTTGGGAACAGGCTAGGAGCAGAGGTACAGCCATCATTAGCTACTAACGCTCTTAGTAAGGTCTTCTGCACAGATGGGTTCACTGATTGTGGGGTTCACTCTCTAACCACAACTTTTACAATAACTCTACTTTTTGTTAGGATGGACACCTCTCCAATTCAAATTCATGCTCTTTGTAGGAAGAAGACCCAGCCTTTTTGTATTAATTATTCTTGTTGCTGTCACGAAATACCCAGCAGAAGCAATTTTAGGAAGGAAAGGGTTATTTGGGCTTGGGGTTTGAAGGTGTAGTTCATGGTGGGGATTTTCTGACAGCAGAAGTGTGAGGTGGCTGGGCCAGGAAGCAGGGGGAAGGATGAATGGTGGTGACTAGCTCACACTCTCATTATTTGATCAGGACCCCAGTCTATGGCATGGCATTGCCCACAGTTAGGGTGGGATCTTCCCTCTTCCATTAACCCCATGCAGAAATTTCCTTATAAATATTCTCAGAGTTTTGACTCTTGGGTGCTTCTAGATCAGTAAATCTGGCCATTGATATTGATCATTACACTTTATACATGGTCCAGAACTATTTTAACTATTAAAACTCATACTTGGTTCCATTTGAGCCAATGAAAGAGAAAGTGATATTTTCTTAGAGTTTCTGGGACTGTACTTCTTTGTTTTCCTTTCAGAGAGTTTTTCACCGTGACTCTTTTACACTATCTCTTGGTGGAGGTCAGAGGAGCCCCTGGTAGATGTTGACAAGTATCTCATAGCTGCAAGCACACCCTCTCAGGAGAATGGAAGAAGTTGGGAGTGACATCAGTTACTCGCTGAGTCAACCCAAAACCTCTTCATATCATTATTTGCCCATAAATCATCTTGAAGTAAGAAGCAATTGAGTTAATTTACACCTATTATTTATATCTTAAGTTATCTCAATGATGGAGGACCTGATATCAGAAAGTGGGACACTATTAGTCACAACCCTTAGTTAGAACTTGATTGTGGTGACATGAAAGTTTCTGTGGAAGACTCTAGTTGGTTAAATCAGATGCCCAGACACTGTGGGAAAGAGATCACCAAGATGGTAGCACTAGACATCATGGAAAAAGTGGAGTGTTATTGAATGCATTTGAAGATCTTGTTATCAAGAATAATTTGAGGCTTTGATAACATCCTTGAACACAAAACCAGAAGAAAATTCTACTTTATTTCAAGATATCTTGTATGGGGCACACTGTTTAACTCCAATTGAGTTGAATTTTATGCAACAGATCACATTCTGAGCACAGCAGGCATCTCTGATGTGCTTATGTGCTTCCTGTAGTTTGAGTACTTAGCAAATGTTTCAGTTTACTGGGATGCTTCACCATTAAATGAAGCATGATTAATAAAAACTCGGTCAGAAATTGGGGTTCAACCTGAAGATCTGAAGAACAAAACAGCCAGCCACTGGCTCTTACCTCAACCTCAGTCTGAAATGGCGACCCTGCCTCCAGGAATCTCAGAATGAGATTGTGTGTTGAGAGCAACACCTCCCATTTTATAATCCTCTCTAGGACTGGGTGTTATGATTCTAGCCAACCAGCATGGCTGGCACTTCCGGGTTCTAGGGCCATGCATGTGCGGACAAACCCTCAGGCAAAAATACCTTGTTGCCTGAGACCTTAAAAGGTCCTGCTTGACCTACATGTGGAATGCTTGCATCACCTACGTATGACGCAGCTACGTAAGCCCTTGAGCACATACGTGAGCTCTGTCATCTGAGTATGATGTAGCTACATCATCCCCTGCACGGATGTGCTAGGCAGCTTTTAAAAGCTGGACGCGCCATCTTCAGCCCTCTTTTTCTGGACACCAGCTTCACCAGGCCTGTACGTCTCCTCTAATAAATTCCTAAGCTGGTTTGTTGTATGTTTTGTGCTTCATACAACAAACTCGCGCCAGGTAACTTCACTGGGATTAAAGGCATGCTCCACCGTCATTAAAGGCACGCACTGCCCAGTTCCTATGGCAACTAGTGTGGCTACTGGCATTCAAGGTGTGTATCATCATGGCTACTGAGATTAAAGGTGTGCATTACCATAACCTGGTCTGGTTGACCAGTGGGACTATTTTCCTCTCAGATCTTCAGGCAGTCTTTAGTTATTAACATACAATTGAAATGCAACTACAATTAAAGACTTCATTCTTTGAAGCTGGAAGTGTGAATATCTGAGCATTCCTATCAGCCCAAACCATACCTGGTACATAGTAGATTTACATGTGTCATTTACAAATGAATAGCCTTCAATGGGACATTACAACAGAAGTTAATAGGTAGGATGTGAACATTTTTTTTTTTTTTGAGTGAAAACATTTAGGCTATTATTCTCCATCTTTTGTGGATCTGCTTTTCCTTTGTTTTGTTTTATTTTATTTTTTAAAAACTCACTGTTTCATAGACTAGCATTACCTCCTCTTTATTGTTCTCTAGATACTATTTGGTATTAAAATGAGAGACAAGACATCCTTTGTTTTTTTTTTTTTTGTTTGTTTGTTTCTTTTTTCAAAACATGGTTTCGCTGTGTATCTTTGGTGCCTGTCGTGGAACTAGCTCTTGTAGACCAGGCTTGGTTCAAACTCACAGAGATCCACCTGCCTCTGCCTCCCGATTGCTGGCACTAAAAGTGTATATCACCCAAACCTGGGAAGGTAACCATTCTCAATGGGCAATAGAATAGTATTCAGTGTCTCATGAGACAGATGCTGCAGAACGTAGCCTTTCCTTCCAGAAAGCTATCCCTCTACCCCAAATTCAAGACTGACTTTGACTGCAAAAGCTTTGAGATGGCCACACTTGTGGTAGCTAGGGGAGCATGTGTTTCTTATATTTCCTCTTCAGAAAGCCTTTGTAAGTGTGGGTGACTGACATATCCCAGATGCTGCAAAATGGAGACCTACTCCTTTCTTCTTCTCCTCTCTTCCCAGGAGTCACATCTGCCTCATAGTATGAAGTTGCTCTCCGAGTCTTGTGCTGTCTCTTTCTTTGATCTTGCACTAGAATGGATCACACACGCATCTCAATTATGCACGGGTCTACTTTTCTTCTGAGGACCTAAACTGAGGCACAGGGCATGGGCTCTTGAATGGCTGGCTTAGCAAACTGTGGAGATGTAAGGGCAGTGGTTGGTATCTTTCCTTTCAGGCTTAAAGGAACCAACAGCTTCCTGTCTAGAAGCTTATACTAAGTGACAGCATTTTCTTGAGCAAACTTGAAGGAAGAAGAACAGTGTGGAAGGCACAGTGGCAGAGCACACCTGGGAGCACACCTGGGGAGGACACCTGGGAGCACACCTGGGAGCACACCTGGGGAGGACACCTGGGAGCACACCTGGGGAGGACACCTGGGAGCACACCTGGGGAGGACAGCAATACAAGCTCCCTTCTCTGTGAGTAAATCAAGCATTCGAGGACTTTAAACCGTGCTTTCTGACAGGGAATGGATTGCTGGAAAATCACTGAGCTGATAAAATCTCCAGGTTCTCTGGGCTTTGTCTGGGGATACTTCCTTATTACTGACTCATAGCTCATTCTGCCTCCCATACTCTGTTCCCTGCTGTCACAGTCAGCTTCATGCCACAGTGGAAGGAAGATGATATAGAAATACTGCCCATCTGGATTTTCAAATGGGTTTTCTTGTGTGGCTGTAAGAAAATGACTTCATTGCTCTAAGTTGTTCTTGACTTAGAAAGGGGTTGATGAGTGAATGTGTGTGTGTGTGTGTGTGTATGTGTGTGTGTGTATGTGTATGTATGTGTGTGGTGTGTGTGTGTGTGTATGTATGTGTGTGGTGTGTGTGTGTGTGTTAATGCATACAGAGGCCATAGTGTATCTTCAGGTGTCTTCTTTAGTTGTTTTTCCCTTGTTTTTGAGACAATATCTTCCATTTAACCTGGAGTTCACTGACTCAGCAAGCTCTAGGGATCTGCTTATCTCTGCTTCTGTCTCCCCAACATCACAGTCAGGCACCCATGCTGGTGAGTGCAGTTTTTCACAGATGCTGGGCATCTGAACTCAAGTTCCCCTGTTTACACAGCAGCAGAGTTACCTCCTGAACCATCTCCCCAGCTCTGATGATCCTGTTTTTTTTTTTTGGTTTTTCGAGACAGGGTTTCTCTTTGGTTTTGGAGCCTGTCCTGGAACTAGCTCTTGTAGACCAGGCTGGTCTCGAACTCATAGAGATCCACCTGCCTCTGCCTCCCGAGTGCTGGGATTAAAGGCGTGCACCACCACCGCCCGGCTTTGACAGTGTTTTTAAGGGGATGAAACAACCATCTCCCCAACTCTGATGATCCTGTTTTGACACAGTGTTTTTAAGGGGAGGAAACAAATTGACTCAGGTGTGATGGTCCCGTACAAAGGAAGGCCAGGGACGGGTTCAGTGGTATTTGTCATTTCTTAGGAGATGATAATTTTGATAAAACAATGGTGAGCATTTAGACAATCAGGGAGCACTCAGAGTGCCCCTGTCCTGCCATTCCAGGGGAGGCTAATGAATCTAATGTAAAAGACTATATTTGTGGGTTCTGTGACCACTGACGTCTTCCCTCAAGTTTCTGAGTTCTTTAGATAAAAGTTGAAATAGCCACTTTTACCTTAAAGTCTATCTTCTCCCTATTTTAGGGTAACTATCATAAATATTTTAGGATGGGACTTAGAATCTACATAGGATGGGCTGTGACTTTGGAGCTAAAGATGATCCAGTCTGGCATGCTCCACAAAGTGTGTTCAGAGGAGAGTGAGGCACGGGCTGTGCAGAGGTGTGCCTTAAAATGTGGCAAAGCTGGGATGACACCTTGTGTCCTGCTCTCAGAGCAGACAGGGCTGTCTGGTTTGCATAGACATCAGCGAGGGTGTGACTTTCTTTGGGGATCAGTTGAATTTGACAGATTGGAATAGAACCCCTATTTTCTAAGGTCCCAGGGGACTTCCCTTACAACATGTGTTCTCTGTCTATTCCATACTTCTCGGCATCTAGGGAACTACATAACCTTGTAGTCATTGATGTCCCTGCCTTTCCTCTTCCGCCATGGGGGTGTCATGCTCTTTTCAGACCATCATTCCAGAGCCTACTCAAGTTAGGAGGCTAAACATCCATTTGTGGGATTTGTTGAATTCAAAGACTTTTTATAATCATGGGTTGTCTGAGCATCACTGAGCATTAGGGATGAGGACAGGGGCAAGGCAGAGAGATATTACTTCATTTCTTTAGAGAAAGATTTTATGTTCTATGCATTCCCAAGACTTAACCAGGAGGAATGAGAGATGGATTGGGCAAGAAAATGGATTCGAGCTAATTTGCTATGGTTTGCAATATACTTCTGCTATGTACTAACTGTGTGGCCTTAGGGCAGGTATTTAAGTTCTGTGCTCTTCCCAAGGAGAGACCCCAGAATCTCTTTTCCAGCAGCTACGATGCAGGCAGATGCTTATGTTAACATGCATATAAATGCACGTGCGTTTGTGGACTTGCATAGGCCCATGTGGCTTTGCTTCTGTTTGTAGCCTGGCACCTTCGGTTTTCCTATACTGTTACTTCAAAGTTGTTCCTCGAGTTTGGTGGCATGGATCGTTCATTCAATGCATAAACATGCAACAAGCACCTAGGAGGTGGCAGACCCCATTAGGAGCCAAGGAAAGGGCTATGAATTAAACATGCTCCCTCACTTAAAGACACGCAGTCTATCACCTGAGACTAACTGTGATGCTGTGTGTTAAGGACACGAGCAGGGTCCTTTGGGAGTGTAGAGGAAGACATGAGCGCATTTCTGCGGAGAGGGAGGGAGGGCATGACAGACCTAGAAGGTGAGAGGTGTCATGTGTGCGGGAGACAGCTGTGTGGAGGAGAGACCTGGGAGGGTGCTTCAGCTGGAGAGGCAAGAAGAGCAAGGACAGAGCTAATCAGAAAGGCAGCTGATACAGGGCGTCGGGGATCACTTTGAAATTGTGTCTTTTTGTTTTTTCAAATGGTTGTTAAGTTTTCAGGACTTAAATACTAAGCTGTTTGGGCCCAACTACTTAACAAAGGCAACGGATTTCTCTTTTGAGCGAGTACCACCTGGAATTATTAGAGACACTGCAATAAACTGAGGAAATATGGGGGATTCTACCCTGTTTGAACAGGAGGGAATTTCTCAGATATGTTTTATTTTTCCATACCAGCATGTTTTCAGTTGTAATTGTGTGTAGGATCAAGGATTTGACAATGTTACTTTTTAACAAAAGGGACAAATACAGTGTTCACAGCTGTGTATGTATATGCCTCCTTTGTGCACGTATATACTCACACACATGCATGTGCGTGCACACACACACAGAAAGACAGACGAGAGAGAGAGAGAGAGAGAGAGAGAGAGAGAGAGAGAGAGACTTGGCCACAATGTCACCTTTAGAAAGTAATTAGTTTTGAGACATGCAAATGATTAAGAATCAATCGGGCTATCATTTCTAGTGCACTGGAGGGGATTGGCTTGGCATTTTCTGGAGAAGAGTGGCTCCATAGCAATGACTAAGTAAGTGGCCAGCAGGAAGTGGCACTGGCTGGGTGGTGAGGAGCACAGAACAGAGTCCTTTGGAGCCAGGTGCTTCCCAGGCTCTTCACCTGGGCATCCTTACCAAATGCTTTATTTTCTAATTTTCATTGTGCACATTCATTTTACACAGTATCATGTTACACAAGGGTGTTTTCATATAAATACATATTGCATGTTAACATATTCCCCCTCCCCCAACGTGTTCCCTGCTATCCCTATGCTCCCCTGGCTGCTATTCGCCTTTAGATGATTTTACGCCTACGTTCATGTTAGTTATACACACATGGTTTCATGTAGCTATATAAAAATCTAAGAACCACTAGTGAGAAAACACATGCATGTGTCTTTTGGGGGCTAGCTTAATTCCCTTAACATAATGACCTCTAGTTGCATCTGTTTTCCTGCAAATGACATGACTTCATTCCCCTTTGTGGCTGAAAGAAATGCGGATGTGTATATGCTACATTTCCCTTCTCTGCTGCTCTGCGGATGGACACCTATGTAGGTTCCATGACTCAACTGTTGTGAACAGCTGAGCGTTGTTGGTGTGCAGGTATCTCTGTGAGAGGTCAACTCCAAGTCTTTGGGGGTAATCATCCAAGAATGATATAGCATGGTCACATGATAGATATCTTTTAAATTTTTTCTTTTCTTTTTTTTTTTTTTTTTGAGACACCTCAGTCTGGTTTCTATAGTGGCTGTGTTAGTTTGCATTCCCAGGAGAAGTGCTTGATGACTTCCCTTTGCTCACATCCTCCTCGGCATCTCTTTCTTTCCCATCATGACCATCAATTCAGACTTCTCTAATGACTAGAGAAGTTGAGCGTTTTTTTCTTTCATGTTTATTGGTCATTTGTATTGCTTCTTTGACCCATCTCCTTCTTTATTGTCTCCACATGGTTTCTGCAGAATGAGATTACATCATCCTAACGTTGTCTTGATTTTCATCCATTCTGATTGCTGCCAACATGCCCAGCCTCCCTCCATTCCGTGAAACCTCTCAGCCATTCCTTAAGCTGCTCCTGTGACTGTCCCAGTTGGTGGTACTTACACGTCCCATCAAACACCTTCAAAATTGCTACTGTATACTGGCTCTTGATCCTTCATAATGAGGCCTTCAGAAACCTTTCACGGGGCAAGGGTGGCTTCTGAGTATCATCACCCCACTTCCAGACATGTTTCTCTTTGCTTGTGGAGTGAAACATGCCCTTGCTTGTCTCTTCTCTACCCACTCTGTGTTTAAAGACTGGGAAGATCTGCTCTTAGTGGAAGACTTGACCAAGAATCTCACTTGCCATTCTAGAGGTTTCTTGGTTCTCACATCACCTTTGGCTTGACCATATCTTAGACCTGATCCTTCCCACAATTTTGGAACTGTCCACCTCTGCTCACATCACTGCTGTGTAATTTCTGCAACGTCTGACTCTTCGGTTTTGTGCCATTTCCCCCAGGGCTCTTAGCTGACCTCCAGCGGCCCTCTCCCACCCTCTCTCTGCATAATTTCCCATGTGGTGACCAGGCCCGTTGTCCCAGGACCCTGGTAAAGGCTGATTCAAAGACCTGACATCCAGGTGGGCTGCCCATCATCTGCAAGCTCCAGCTGTACCTGTGGTTCACCTGTCTGACCCTGTCCTTTCCCACAGTGGTTCCGTTTGTGCTCCACGAGAGCTGCTGATGCGGGGCATCTTTCTCTGCTCCTTAATCACTAACGTTTTCTCTTTGCAGTTCATTCTTGCATTTCAAATTGTTTTCCTCCCGTTTACTTCTTGGATGTAATATTTCTACACCGCTCTTATTCATCTCTTCCTGAATGCCTGTCATGATCTTTGGGGGAACCTAACAGAAGGGATGGCAGCAGCCTTGTACAGAGACTGATTAGCCAGTTTCAACAACCTTGTAAGCCACGCCCATGAAACACCCTCCCCTACCCTACTGCTTCCAGTGCTCTGGCTGCCTTGGCCCCACATTTGAAGCTTGTCTTCCACTCTCACCCGCTGAGCTCTGTTCCAGTTGCAGTAGGAGGTCTCCCTGCCACCCACTTAAACACTTCCCTTTGGGACATCATCAGATTGCTTTACATCCTTAGCAACTTTTATGATCTCATCATCTTCCACTTGGGAGTCTCACACTATGGTTTTTTCCTACCAGCTTTTTCTCTACCAGCTCCCAGGATGGTTTCAAAGGTTTTTTTTTTTGTTGTTGTTGTTTGTTTTGTTTTGTTTTGTTTTTCAAGACGGGGTTTCTCTGTAGATTTGGAGCCTGTCCTGGAACTTGCTCTTGTAGACCAGACTGGCCTCAAACTCACAGAGATCTGCCTGCCTCTGCCTTCTAAGTACTGGAATTAAAGGCGTGAGTCACCACCACTGGGAGCAACGGGTTTTTAAGAAGCACACAGAGTATCTTCTTGTAGAGTCTCTGGTATACTCACACCAGAGCACATGAGGGACGGTTAATAGGACACCACTTGTACTGATTGGTAGACTTGGAATTGCTTTATGGTTTTATTTTATGTATTTTTTTCTTTTCTGTGGCTCTTTCTGGAGTAGTTCAGATTCTGACCTGGGTTCTAATGCTAGCCACACCCTTTCTGTGAAGACCTACTTTGCAAGATGAAGGTGCCCTGTTGTGGAATATTTGTTTAACTATACAAAGACGTGGTGCATTTGTTTAATTGTGTGAAGATGTGTTGTATTTGTTTATGTTGTAGATTATTTAACAATGTAAAGATGTGTTGCATTCATTTAATTATGTAAAGATGTGGTGCTGTTTCACCTTGCTTCCTAAGGCACCCTATTGGTCTAATTAAAAAGCTGTGTGGCCAATAGTGAGGGAGGAGGTAGAGGCAGGAGAATAAGCAGGAGGAAGAATTTAGGGTCAGGAAAAGAAAGGAAGAAAAGAGACACTAGGGAGATGCCAGGGGCCAGCCAACCAGACATGGAGGAAGCAGGGAAATAGGACATAAAAAATGATAGAAATGTAAAAAGCCCCAAGGCAAAACATAGATGATTAGAAACAGGTTAGATTAAGTTAAAAGAGTGAGTGGGATAAGCCTACACTAAGGCCAAGTATTCATAATTAATAATAAGTCTCCATGTCTTTATTTTGGAACTTGTAGGCAGCCCAACAAAAATTCTAACTACAGTGTCTCTGTTTTAAAACTGTAAAAATATTTTCTTTTATCCCATCAAATAATCTGAGGGGGCGTGGGTTCAATAAATGAAAATGAATCTAATTAGTAGTACTGGATCTCATTTATAGCCATGGCTCATGTTTTCATCATATAGTTGAGTTCTCAACGTGTTTTCTCCTCTGCTCTCCTCTTGCTGTGAGATAGGCAGGGCATGTGAGGACATTCTGCTGGTGGTGGCACTGGGCACAAGTGGCTTAGGTGATGCAGCTCAAGGTTACAGAGAGTAGTTAGAACACATGGGTCCTGATTCTCAGGCTACAGCAACTTCTCTATACTCTCAGGAAAGCAAAATGGTAACAAAGTTAGTCTTGAACCTGTGTGGCTGATCTTGGGAAGAGGGGTGCAGCTTTGCTTTCTTATTCTCCCCAAGAAACCTCTGATATTGCCACTCTCTATGATTCAGGATCCCTACTGCATGGGTCAGAGCAGAGACACAGGGCACAGTTGATAGTTGTTTTGTTGCTGTCGATTGACAAACCACCTTAAAACTAGTGACTTAAAATAATGCTTTATTCTCTTCAGATTTCATGGTTTGTTTGGTCAGATCCTCTGCTGCACTGGAAGATTCAAGATGGCTGCATCTTTAATTCTAGCACTTGAAGTGAATTATACATAGTATCTGATCTTTTATGGTTTACTTCCATGAGGATGCCCACGAGAATTTTCCCTGGCCCTGGCTGTTCCCCCAAACACTGGTCTTTAATACCTTGCTCCTTCCTTGTCTCTATACTCCTTTTTCTCCATCTTTCCTCTTCCCCTCCTCTCTTTTCTTCCCTTTCCCTTCTCTTTACCTTCTCCCTTTCCTTTCTACTTTCCCCTTTCTTACCTCTGCCCCTCCCTCTACCTCTCCTTTCTGTTTCCTTCTTTCCCTCTCCTGTGTCCTTCCTTTTCCTCCCCTCTCCTCTCCACTTTCCTCTCCTCCCCTTTCCTTCTCTTCTTCTCCCATTCTTTCCAAGCTGGTGGTTTTAAGCTCAACATGTAGCCCAGGCTAGCCTAACCTTGAAATCTTGCCTTAGCCTCCCACAGATGAAATTACAGACTCCATGGGTTGCTGCTGTTTGCCTGAGATAGTTCTATCTTTCCTGTATGAATGCATTTTCCTTCCATCATATCCATGGCTTCCGTTATCCCCAAGTTACTGCTTGTCATTCCTTCCAAACTTTATTTTTTCAATAATTTAAAAAATATAATATAATTACACCATTGTCTTCATTTCCTCCTTTCAACTTCTCCCATGGATTCCCCTTTGCTATCTTTCAAGTTCATGGCATCTTTTTTCTTTAGTTGTTGTTACACACACACACACACACACACACACACACACACTTACTTCTAAATACGTAAATACAAAGCAGCTCTGTCCATATAATGTTAGCTGTGTATGTACTATCTTAGGACCAGCCACTTGGTATTGAATAATCAGCTGATAGGTTCTTCCCTGGGAAGATCATGTCTTCTACTCTCAGCGTTTCCCAGTTCCTCATAGTTCTTCATATAGGTTTGTGATCTCATGATCTTTCTGCTTTCTATATTAGCATGTCCATTGTCCAGGTCTCATTTAGGCGGCCATGTTGATGATACTTCATGGGTGTAGCCTCTCTGACATGTCTAGTAGAAATGATCTCGACTTCCTATTCCTCTGGATCTTATAATCTTTTCAGTCCCTCTTCCACAATGACCACCAAACCATTTCTCATTTACAAATATTTTATGGAGGCTAAGAAAAGTCTTTTCTATTCTCTGAAAGCCTAGCCTCTCAAGTCTTTTGGATACAACTTAAAATTCTCAATAAAAGTTCAGAGCAGAGCTCTGAAAACCATCTTCATTTTGTTTTTGCTATATTAAACCATCCATATAGATGGACATATTATTAGTTAATTATACCTAATTAACTTTTCACCACATTTTGTTGCTTTGGGGAATAATTTCATTCAAATTACATCTTTTTCTGTAACCTCTCACAGTTTAACCCCGTAAGGCCAATGTTTCTCTCCAGTCTCTTGCTAACGCCATACTTTTAGTTCTATTTTACAAGTGTCTGTTTTCTTACAAAAATCTGAAAGTTGTTGAGAAAAAACATGCCTAGAACTGTATCAAGCAGATTGAAGTCAATGACTTCATGTTCAAGGAAACCACTGTGGGCTGCTCAAAATAACAGTGAGCAGTTTGCTGTGGTTTGCGTTCTCCTGGGCATAACAGAATGCTCCACACTTAATTGGAGCCCTGTTGATGTCAGTTGATTGACAAACATATGCACAAATACATGAGCCCTGCTTACAATGAGAGCAGTGCATCAGGGTGAGTTTATGTAGTAGCAATGCAGACTTTCAGGGGAGTTGATGAGGTGGCCTGACTGTGGGGTAATCAGCTCTATGTTTTCCTTCTATTTTGGGCTCCCCATCTTCAGGGTTCTATTTGCTTGCCTGCAGCCCTGCCTGATAGACTTAGCCTGTCTCCCAGCCTTACTCTGGGGCTTGGGGGATTGCTTCCCATTGCAGTATGCTCTCTTTGGGAGATTTCAATTGCTTTTGAATTAGTTATAGGCTCAAAAGTGAGTGACTCCCATTATTACAAGGCAGCTTTTACAACTGCTGCATTTCAAGTTGCCAGCGAGACAGCATTAAGCTGTCATCAGAGCGTTCTGTGTGGTCACGAAGAAGATAGATTTCTGAAAAGGAAGGGAAAAAAGTCAGAAAAGAACTGGTAAGGTCAAGAATAAAGGAAACAGCCTTTGAAACAACTTCTACACAGGGCGGCCATGCCTCATCTGTTTCCCCAACTCTGAGATGGAGGCCACAGTGTTAAGTCTCCTTTCGAGAACTAAGTTGGGGAAAGTCAGGGAGGCTGTCACCTAAAACAACTCATGAGCATGGTGCTCCCATGACCTCTCCAGACTCTGGAAGCTATATCATTGTTTAATAATGAATCCCCCCGCCAGCACTCTGATTTCAAATATCAAGACAGAAGTTGGCAAAGATAGCACTTGAGGAACCCTCTCTGGTGCACTCGCTTTCCACCCATGTCTAGCAGAGGTGGAGAAAGCAGGAATACCAGACAGCAGCCTATCATGAAGTCTAAAATGATTCCTGGAGATTGCAAGATGGCTTTTTCTTTTTCTTTCTTGTTTTAAAAGTATTTCAGAATATTCTAGGATGACTCTTTATTATAAAACTAACTGCTATGAATGAAAATACTGATGAAATCAAAGAAAGGGGTCTCGGAGAGAAAGCCCAGGCAGCCAAGTTCTTGTCAACAAATAAATATGAGGACATGAGTTCAGCCCCCAGAACTCCCACAAGAGAGGCAGACACTTAGAGTCCAAGTGCTAGGGAAGCAGGGGTGGATGTGTCCATGGTGCTCATTGACCCAGCAGCCTGGCCAAAGCAATAAGTGAGACTTGGCTTCAAAACGAGAGATGTCAGTAGCTAAGGAACAACATCCAGGACTGACCTCTGACCTCCGCACACATGAGCATCCACATAGAGATGATGAACACATGTGCAACACACACAAATAAATCAGAGTAAGACACAAACCACACAAATATAAAACAGTGATAGTGACAAGTGCCGTATTGTTTTGATTGCTGTGCAACCTGACTCTGAGTTGGGACTTTGGGGACAAGATGTTCGTTTCTTAATGACATCTAGGCAGCACTACTGAAAGGTTTCAGATACACTCTTGCCCTGATTCCCAGCTGAACTGGGGTTCTGGACCATAGTGGCTAGCAATTCCATCCTAACAGGAAATGAGGGGATGCCAAATATGTGTGTTTGCATATTCCTTTCCTGAGCTACTTCTGGTACCTGGTGATTGACCTAATGACTTGTGTGACCTGTGATGTCACTCATACAGTATAAAAGCTTGTTTATACTGGCAGACATATTCTTGACTCTTGTTTGGTCCATGTTCAGTTCATGTCTGAATCCTTGCCTGATCCATGGGCTGGCACTGGGAACACCCCTAGGGTTCTCTTTGGCATCTTGGCGGAAAAACCTAGCATAAGTAATGCCCTATGCTTTGTACAAAAGGAGGAAATTCAGTACAACCCCGAGCCAGACAGTGTAACATGTCACCACTTACATACCCTGAGCAGAGAGGAAGGGGACAAAGTTAGGAGTTTTCTGTTCTTGGATCACAGAAACGAGAGAGAGAATATGACAATATCCATAAAATCTTGCCAGACTTTATTAAAATTTTAGTAATTAAGGATTTCCGCAAGTTGTCTTCCGACCTCCACATGCACATTCCTCTCCAAAAGGAATAAAAGGAAACACTCAATGACTTTCAACAATTACAAATCCATAAAGAAAAATGAAAGTGATTGTTTACTTAATTACAAAACTTTAAATTCTAAGTGCTTAATGATCTGAGTCCGAAATGAAACTTGAGAAGTTTAGAAGGACATTAGTGTCACAGAGAGGAGCATCAGCAATAGAATGCATACACAGTAACAGACGGGGACTCATGACACCATCTTCCATGATCAGAGGCTCGGTAGTCATGCAATCGCCATCTGCACACGACAGAGCCAGAAAGACCAGTATCTGCTCAGCCTAACATGGAGTCCTCAGAGGGAAAGGAAGCAGAGATGTAAGATGTCACTCTGGTTGACGCTAAAGAGCTGGAGTTCATTTCCAGGGCGGTTGCTGGTGTGAATCCTCTTTCAAGGGGTGACAAACTGGTCTCATGCCCGTGGGTAGCAGCAGAATGTGCCCTCGCACATGGAGCCTCCTTTCTCTTCCAAGTTTTGTTTCCTCCAGGCCTTAAGCCTATGGGAGGGTCTGGCCTATACTCAAGGTGCTTCTTTCCCCTTTAGTTTACTGAGCCTAATGTCAGTCCTTACCAGGATCACTGTCACAGACCCAGAAGTGTGCTGTTCTTGTGACCTCCCTTAAACCAGCCTGGTTAGCAGTCAAAATTCATCATCCCAAAAGGCAATGTGGAAGAACATCTTTATGACTTTGACAGGGGAAATTTTCTGAAAAGAACATAAAATATGTTATAAACTAAAAAAAAATAGATACATGTGATTTCATAATTATAAATATAGGTGAATAAAATATCTCAAACCAAATTGAAATGAAAGCTCATTTACACATGATGAGAATTTTCTGTTACCTCATGACCCACAAGGAAAAGGATCCTAACATAGAAAGTAGGAAAAAGCTGGGCAGTGGTGGCGCATACCTTTGGTAACAGCGCTTGGGAGGCAGAGGCAGGTGGATCTCTGTGAGTTTAAGGCCAGCCTTCTCTATAGCTGACTTGCTCAACTTGCTTTTCTACACAACCCTGGACTCCATGTCCAGGAAGGCACCAACATCAACTATTAATGCCTCAGAGACATGCCCACAGGTAAATCTGATAGAAGTTATACCTCAGTTGAGATTCCTTCTTCCCAGGTGACTCGTGTTTGTGTCAAGTTGATAAAAACCAATCAGCACTATTGATCCTTTCTCAACTTGACACATAAACACATCACTATTGAATTGCAACTTTTCTTGTTTATCCTCAAGATTTCACAGTTGTTTCGCATTATAAAATACAGTATAACTTTAAAAGTTACACCGTCTTTAAAATACTCAAACATTTTCAAAGATCAAAGTCTCTTTAAAGATACAAAGTTCTTTGACTGTTAATTCCTGTAAAGTAAAACAAGACAAAACAAAAACAAACAAACAAAACAAAAACCAACTGAACAAACCAAAAATTCAGTTAAATACTTTCTTACTGAAAAGGGAAGAACCAGGGCATAGAAACAATTTTGCTTCAAGCAAATCTAAAGACCCACAGCACAGCCCCAAATCCCTTAGCTCAATATCTGACATCTGGACCTCATTCATGATCTTCTGGACTTCCAACGGCTTAGGTAGTTCTGCTTCTTTGACTTGGTCATCTGCAACACACTCAGCTTATCTCCTAGGCTCAGGCTGGCTACACCCCACACCTGTGGCTATCCCATGGCCCTGGCGTCTCTCATCTGATGAGGTCTCTCTCCACTGCAGCTGAGGCTACCAATGGTCTATACCTGACCTACATTTAAGGACTCTCTATAGCACTTGCTTTACAATGTCTGAGAACATTAACTCTTAATGATGGAATGGAGAAATCATGATTTGTGTATGCGCTAGAATTGAATACAGCACTAATATGCTTCTCCATCTCCTATAACCATTGGACTCGGAGCTCACCCTATCGGTATCACTGTAGCCTACTCATGTCTTCATCCTGCGGTACTAGAGGCAAGCCATTAGCATACGGATTTGGGTAGGTGGACATAATTCTGCCCAGGACATCTCTCTGTCCTTTGTCTTTAGAGACACAGAACAAACTGCCTTCCCCTGTGAGCAGAGAGAGTCTAAATCTAATCTGAATTGACCTCAAGTAGAAGGTCAGGGGCCCCAGACACTTTGGTCAGGAAGCACTCTGGCTTCCCTTCTTTTCTGGAAAGCCTGCGAGTCTTCTCTCTCTCTCTCTTTTTTAAGAACTCCTCTTCATTATCATGTAGAAAACAACTGACTGACAATGGAAAACATTCACAAGTATAACTACAAAGGGAGTTTTCTTAAATCAGAACAAAGAGTCAGTTTGGTCCTTCCTGTGGCAGGCAGCTCTTTAATCCTGGGTCACGTGTCACTTATAATCACGGGAATGGTACTTGAGTTCCCTTTGGACCTAAATTTCACCCAAGTAAATCCCCTCCTTCAGCAGCTGAGGAATGGTGTCAGGGAGAGTGATCTTCATGCCACACTTCTGCAGGGGAGAGCAGCTGAGCCCTGCATGAACGCAGAGAGCCAGTCAGTTCTAATCGACCTGTTATCCACGCTGGCAGGCCGCAGGCCTTTTCTCCCCTTGACACTAACCTGCAGAGACCGATAGGTAAAAGTCAAGGAGTGTAGCATGCCCTGAGCATGGGAGTATTCTTTCTCCTAAGTCAGGGGGCAGGGCTGTGTGTTAAGAGAGAGAGTGTTGGCATGGCTAAACAGAATTCTCTGCAGCTGTTGGCAGTTCGGATCTGGGTATTTGAAGGTCTGGTTAGAGGTGGACAATTCTCCTAGTCAGCCTCAGAGGTGATTTGCTCATCTTGAGAGAGCTTCTTAAGTGTCCTCAGGGAACCTCAGAGATTTCTCTAGTGTGAAGCTCTCTGCAGGAAGCAAAGCTCCTTATTGGGTAACATTTTATTACATAATTTCAAACAGTAGCATTGTTTTTTAAGTTAAAGTTAGTTACATACAAACCTCCCATATGCATTTATTGGACTTTGACAAAAGCATCAGTCTGTTTAACTCAAACCAATTTCAAAATAGAACAATATAATCTAGAATGTTCCCTCTGCCCCTTCCAAGTCAGTTGCCCATACCCTTCCTCCCACCCCAAATACAAACTTATTTCTTTAGTTTACAAAAATGGGGTCATGCACTGTGCAGTGTTTTATGCTTTCTATTGCTCAGCAAGGCTTTCTAAAGTTTACCCTTGTTGTTTCAATAGCTTTTTTATTACTAAACAGAATTTTATTGAATTAATGCATCATAGTTTGTTTATTTTCCTATTGTGGATAAATTGACTTTGACTTGGATTTGGTAAATATGAATAAATTAACAATTAATACTCTTTTGTCTTTCTATAAGTGAAATGTAATATTTTCAACACCTTCACCCCATCACCCACCCATTATCTATCATTTCTTCCATCCCTTCAGACATTAGCACAAATTTCTTGCATACTAGGCAATGGTCACTCTTTGGATATGCAAAGGCCTATACTGAAAGAAGATTACAGAGTTATGGAGTAAGGGTTAAGATGGGTTCTTATGAGCAACTATCAGTTATCCAAGCCTGAGAAAGGGAGACAAGCCTCCAGGAAGGTCAGGACCAAGACTGGGAGAGAGAGAAGCAAAGAGACAGACAGAGAGAGAGACAAACAAAAACAGGTTCTCAACACACAGTGGCAGTTTCAGTAATCAATGCTCATGAGGACCCGCCTTCTACCCTGTGGTTTCCTTTAACATGTCAACAATCTTACTACAGAATTCAGTTCTTTGGGGACAATTTTTGCAAAGCTCCTTAGTGAATTAATCTACTACTTCAAGTCTTCTTCCTAGTGTTTCATCTTTGCCTAACTCCTTTAGATTCATGTCCAGCTTTTATCTCATTGGCTTAAGACCATTAGAGGGAAGGCCGAGGGTCATGGTAGGTGGTTGTTTTATCTTTAGGTTCATAAACCTCTTCTGAGAGCTGCATGAAGCTGACTTGGACAGTTAACCAGGCCTTCTTAGGTGCAGTGATTCCAGAATGTACCAGCTCCGAGTTGCAATATTAGTTTTTTTGGGGGGTCATTGGTAAGGCTGCCAGATTAAAATACAGGTTTCCCATTACATTCAAATGTTAAATAAATAATAAGTTTTCTTTAAGTGTGTGTCCCAAATATTTCCTGGAGTGCAAGAATACTCTAAATTCTACATGTGATATATTTAAACAACAAAAACACTTTGGTTAATTATCTGAAAGCATCATTCAGTTGGGCATTTATATTTCCTGAGCCAGGAAATTCTCTCTAGTCATGGGGGAAAGAAACTTTCTAATCACATGACTTTCACCTATAATGGAAGCCAATGTCATAAAATATTAAAATTTTTAGAAATGTAGAAAATAATTATATTATCTACCTCTTATCTTTAAAAAATGAGAGTGTATGGGTCCAATGGAAAACTGTCTTGATAATTTGAAGTTATAACCATCAGTTATTGTTGCGTCTTGAATCCAAAACTAGTTTGTGTATTCCTGGCTGTCTAGCTCTGTTCTTAGCTACCCATGGTTTTAGAAGTTTAAATCTCATTTCTTTTATTTCATTTGTGTGTGAGAGAGAGGAGGGGGAGGGAGAGAGGGAGACAGAGACACACAGAGAGAAAGAAAGAGAGACAGATGCACACACAGACCCGAGAGACAGAGATGAGGACAACATGATGCCCTCTACTATTTCTCATCTTACTGAGACAGAGCTCCTCAGTCCATCTGGAAATAACCAGTGTGGTCAGACTGGCTGGTGAGCCCCTGACATCCACCTGCCTCTGCTGTCCTCGTGCTGTTGTTACAGGTGCTTCCCACCATGCCTGGTTCTCATGTGGATGATGTGGATCCAAAGTCAGCTTCTCATGCTTATATAGCAAGTCATTTACCCATGGAGCCGTTGTCCTATCCTTTAAATCCTTCTTCTCTTTCCCATCTCTCCTTTAGACTAACAATGAACACATTTAAAGCAGTCAACATTTTCTACCCAGAGTCTAAAGACAAGAAAATCTATTTTTTGTCTGTATTGTTGTCCGTAAAATAGAGATGCTAAACTTTGCTAGCAAAATACATAATCTTCAGTGAGCAACCATAGCACACTCACATACCTTGAAAAAAGCTAGGAAATGACTTCAAAAACAAACCGAAATTTCGCAAGTCTCCACCCGAACACTAAATACCCTCCAAATACTATGTTCCCTTGGTTTGTGCAATTTCATGCACCCCAAGAGTGGATTCTCACTGTTGCTCTGCGACCCCTCATGTTACTCTGCTAAGCAATGTCATTTAAATGTAGAAAGCATGGTTCACTCTTGTCTAGACCTCCCTCCAGAATATTCTCTAGATAAATCCTGGGTCTTTCCTGCACATTCAGTTTAGAACTTAGTGTTTCTACTCAACAGAGAGAACAAGTATTTGTTTTAAAGCTAGATATTTCACAGAGATTGAATTAACGAGCATGGGGCCCGCAGGCATCTGCACTAGGTCCTCTGCACATATGTTGTGGCTGTTAGCTTTGTCGTTTTGTGGGATTCCTAACTGTGTGAGTGGGTGTGACTCTGAACTTAGACCTGCTCTTGAGACTCTTTTCTTCCTATTGGGTTGCTTTTCTAGGCTTGGTGTGAGGGCTCCGGCCTTGTCTGATTGTATCTTGTTTTACTGGGTGTTCGGTCATTTTATTTTTGGAAGGGAGATGGAGGGGGAGTGGATCTGGGGAAAAGAAGCAGGTGTCGGGAGGAGTGGAGGGAGGGGAAATTGTGGTAAGGATACATTGTATGAGAGACGATTCTATTTTCCATAAATAATTTTTAAAAACCTATTTATTTTTAACTGAGGACTCAGCTTATTGGAGGAAGTCACCCTTTATCCTCAGGGGCTCACTATGTCTCCGGGAATGTTTGTGCTGAAGAATCAAAGCCCTAGCAACATTTGCCAGGGCGCTAAGAAGTCACTGCTGGAGGATAACCATGGAAGTTGGGCTTAACATTCTTGAATCAAAATTCGTGAAAACATATCCAAGAGATTACCCAAAGGATGCCAAGCATACACCAAGATCCCTGTCCTGGCACAAGGGTGCTCTCTATGAAGGAAGGCCCTCGTTTTCAATAGTAGCTTCCATTCACATGGGAATAAGAACAGATTCGTTGTTATACCATAGCACTGCCCTTCACGCTCATGTTAGTCGGCTTTCTGTTACTGTAACAAAACACCAGAGGCAACAGCACAGGAAGAGGAAAAGTTAATCTTGGCTCCAAGTTTTTAGAAGTCCCACCCAGCCTGTGATCCATTGGTCTTGCTACTGTGGGTCTTGGGGTGGGCAGCACATCCTGACAGGAGCTTGGGGATGAAAGGAACTTCTTTCATTATTATTATTAGTATTGCAGCCAGTAAGTAAAGAAAGAAAAGAGAAAGAGGCCAGCTTACCAAAATCCCAGCCCCAGTCACTCCACAGTGATCTAATGTCCTTCTACTATACTCCCTCATTATTACTTTTATTATTATGTTCTTATTATTTGTGGGGATGGTGTCTGTATCGCAGGTTGACCAAACTCCATATGTAGCTAAAGCTGACCTTGATATTCTGATCTTCCTGCCTCTACCGGCTACAGGCATGGGGCAAAATGATCAACCCAATCCCATCTCTTAAGGTTCTAGTGTGTGCCAGGAGTAAGTGCCACAGGCCGGGCACCAAGCTTTTAGCTTGTGAGTTTTGGGGGATATTTATCCATATCATAGTGGGTCACTTCAACACCCTCAACCATCAGGAGGCCACTCACTTTGTATTTACAAAGCAAGGTTCTACACCTTCCTGGTGAAGTGCCTTTCCCTGGCTCTTTGATAGACTCCATTATAGCCAAAAATAGGAGGTCATGAAGCCCACCTTTTTATTCCCACGAGAATACATAAAAACAACTCTTTGGTGATTCAGAGAAGCCACGTGACTGATGTTGGCTGGTGCAGTATGGATGGTGGTGATCTCTTGGGGGATCTCTACACTTTGCTATCAGTCCTTGTGATGGAGATGCACTGAGGATACAGAGGAATTCCAAATTTCTAGGGAACAGTGTAACTACTAAATTGATATGGCCCAAGCGACAGTCATTATATAATGAGAAGCCACCCAACAAAGCTTACTGGCTAGGAACATCAAAACTGAACTTTGCTTAAATAGGAAATAAGTTTTTGTTTGTCTCTTTAGAATTAAATAATTTTTATTCCTGTAAAATAATATAACCTCAAATATCTATACCTACCCAGACATTTGAGTCCATGTAAAGAATTTCTAACTCTGTCTATTCTGTGTTCTGCTGAAGGGTTCACAGCATAGTATATTTTTAAGACCTTTCCCCACATCCCTCCTTTGCCACTAGATTGGAAGCAGTAAAGGGCAATGCTGGCCCTATCCATCTTTTGGAATATATTCCTGATTATTATAACTGAAGCTTTCTGAATTTTCCTGGGAAGCGATAGGATGCATATTGTTTGTGTATATTGCCTCTATGACAGAAAATGCAATTCCAGACGATCTGAGGTCTCAGCAGCATACGAATGTTCCAAAGTCCAGAACGGGTTCTTTCACTTCTGTTTTTCACAAGCAATGCTTGGACAAGTGGCCCAGTATTGCCAAATGTGGATTGAAAGACAAGGCTGTTCTTCCCAGAGACGATCTCGAGAGTCAGGTGAGCTGGGTGCTGTCCTTCCTGGATGCTAAGGTGAAGAAGTGGAAGTGATTCTTAGCTCGGCCTCAAGACCACGCACCGAACAGGGAAGGCAAACACTCTCTGTCCAAATACTTCGTTCAAGCATGAAATGAGCAGAGACAAAGAAAGTCTAATGTCCAGTTGCAGAGGTAGATGTGGGCAAATAGGAGAGGCGCGAAGGACCCATTTTATGGTGCTCTCTTTTCCGGGAAGGACATTGCACATCTTTCCTGGAGTGAGGTCTTTAACATATAAATGTGCACAAATTGCAATTTCCAAACATTTCCTCTTCCCAACCCCCAACCCTACCCGTAACTCGAGGAAAACTAGTTTCAAAGCATTTAGAAACCAGAGTGGTTTTTTTCAGATGTTCAAATGACACAGTTAGTTCCTCACTCCAAAACTGTATCTCTTCTCCGAACTGGCCATGAACTTGTAAGAAAAGAAAAGAAGAAAGAAAGGAAAGAAAGATTCTGAATCATTTACCACGGAAAGTGACTTGGTGTAAAGAAGATTATGGTCAGCGAAACTTCTAAGAAATCAGAGTGGTGGAAGAACTGGAATCCTTTGCACAAGGCTATGAAGTTCATAGAACACAGAGACTGGCTGGTGGGCACTGAAGGACCAGAAACATCAGTGGATATTTGCAGTAAATTCTGTATAATGAGTCCCCAAACTACACTGTACATATTTCAGTAATGCCATATTTTGTACTTTAAAAGAATGAAATAAATCACAGTTTATGGAGTACCAACTGTGTGTTGGCACTACCTATGCTTTTTTCTTTTCTTCTTCCTTTTCTTTTCTTTCTTTCTTTTTTTTAACGTATGCTTTAACAGCCACTGACTACTAGTTTAGGCTGGTCAGTGTCAAGTTCAAAGTTGTATAGGTTTTGATTCACAAGAATCAAACTCAAATCTATTCAGTTCAATTTTATTTTCCCACAGAGATATTCATGGGCTCTTCACATTATAAATGGGCCTTTAATACCCAGGCATTGTTGATCCAAACAGCTGTCACTTGGACTGAATTCTTTTGCATTGGAGATAGCCAGGGAGGATGACTTGAAGGTCAAAGAGTATAGCTAGCTGTCCCTGCCAAGAAAGAAGACCAGCTAACAGGTGTAGGTGGGGGTTGGACCATTCCAGGATGCCAAGAAGCTAAGCCAGTGCACACCGTTCTTCAGGTGCTCTGCTTTCTGAGCAGTGTTCTGCAGGACGTTAGCCAGGGTTCACTCTGGATCAAGGTGTTAACAGTGTTTGGGAAACCTTATATATCACATCATGGAAATTTCTAAGAAGCTCTTTATGACATAATAAAGATTCTAAGAAGATTTGCAGCAAAGAAAATGAATTATATCCCCTCTCCTGTGTCCACAGCCCAGGGCATCTCAGACTTATTCTATAATATATTATTTCGTCACTTATGACTTATCCACACTCCACGCATATGATATTGTTCATATCCTAGTTTATGAAACACCAAGGGCATTTAAATAAGATCCTCCCATCAAAATGATCTTTTAATCAAATATTTATTTCATGATTATTTTCTTTCTTTTTCCTTTTCCATACATGTGTGTATGTATGCTATTTATTTATGTAAAAAGATGGCTATTCCAACGAAGACTAAGTGTTGGTTCTTAGAAGAAAAATATCTGAGCACAGTACTCTGTGCACTCTGTGCCTGAACACTGACTCTGCACATCTAGCAGCCTAACGTCAACAGTGACTTCTCTGAATCCCTGCTTCCTCATTAGTAGAGTGCAATTTCGCAATACTCCCTGGACAAGAGCATGCACAGCGAAGCACTGGCTTTTTAAGAGTTTGTTCAGAAACTGTTTATCAGAACTGGTGAGCATGCTCTCTAGAAGAAGAATGCCAGCTAGAACCTGGACACTTGTGTATAGACTTCCACGGGCTGGCAAAATGATGTTGCCAGGGAAGTGTGTGTGTGTGTGTGTGTGTGTACATCATGGAAGTCGTGGAGGGTCAATCCTATCACTGTTAACATTTCATGCTTGAAAGCTCCTTGTTCTGACTAATTGGTGGTCTTCCTGGCCTCTGCTCACCACATGCCAGGAGCAACTTCACTGCAAGTTGTGACAACCCGAAGTACTCCCAAACATTGTCAGTGTCTCTTGGGTTACCCCTAGTTGAGAAAATAAATCTAGCCTGCGGACTCACAAGTAAGAAGCTCTGGAGAGTGTGCATGTGCACATATGTTTATGTGTATGTGTGCACGCGCATGTATACACAGACATGCATGTATACATGCCTGTTGATACTTGCAGAACAAGGAAGAGTGGTGGCTAAATATTAAATATGCCAATACTACAATAAGTGAACCTTGAGATTACCCCCAGATAATTTGTTATCCAAAATGAAACTGTAGGAGGAAGTCATAAATTTCCTAAGTGCCCAGCATTGAGATATTTCTTTGTAAGGTTTTTTTTTTTTAACTATTCATTTCCAGAGTTGTTCCTTCCTTGGCCTAGGAGCCATTTCCTTTTCATTATACTAAGGCATCCAAGAGGACCTGGCCTAGCGTGATTGAGCAAAGTTGATAGAGAATTTGGTCAAATGACAAGATCTTAGTACAGTCGAGAAATCAAGATGATAGAATGTATTATTCAAAGGATGCTTTTCTAGTACTTTGTTAATAGACTTACTTACCTGAATAGAAGTTCAGTGATGTCCCATCAGCCCCGGATAAGTGAGAGTAAATTCCTTCTGACCAGCTGTATTTTCTAAGATATGGATGGAGGGCATGTAGGTAGGTAAAGATGCAGAGAAGTGATTCTTAATTATAGAGAGAGTGTGTTCAGAGGTAAAGGTGGAAACAGGAGGAACAAACATTTGCTGGAGGCTTTTACGGGGCCGAACACAATACTCATGTTCTACACATGTTATCCTATTTAATCCTCGTCATGATGACAGCATCAACATCCCCATTTAAAAGCCCGGGCTTAAGGAAGTTAAGCAACACATCCCAGATGCAGCAGCAGCCCTGCAGACAGCCCAGGTGTCTCAAACGCCGGGGCAGTCTCTGGCTGTACGGTTGCACAGATGTCTCTCCTGTCCAACGAGTAGGGCACAGAGACCCATGAGGTTCCTGTGCCCTAGTGCCTTTTCTCCACCCTGGCATGGCAAACACAACACAGCCTCTGCTGAGGGCCTCTAGTGCTCAAGGCAGATCCTTCTGTTGCCTGAACCTGTTCATACACTGTTGTTGGGTTACAACATATGTGGCGTTGGCTGGGTGCCCACCCCACGCAGGGCCCCCACACTGTCGGGAGCCCATTGTGGGTGAGTGATGTGTAGATTATTTCTCACTACGACTGCAAGCTGCCCGTGGTTGTGTTCATCCTCAGGTGGAGAAATACGTTTTTCATCAGGAGCCAGTCACTCATCAGTCAAATGAGGAACAAAACACAGATGGTTAAATTACCTTAATTCCCTCCTACCCGATGCATCAGGCATGTACATTCTAACACACACTTTTACAAAACTACCCACAATGACTCTCCATTTTCGGAAAGTCACAAATTACAGAAAAGGTTGTGAGCTCCATCTGCCATTTCTCGGGGATGATTCTGTTTATCCATTAATTTCAGAAGTTAAACGCATTTATTAATTAGGCTTCCATTATATGCCAGACACTATGTTACGACTGAGGAAAAGGTGGAAAAGAATAGAAGGGTACATTCCAGTGGGATGGGGCAGAAAACTCGTAACCAATACACACATCATTTAAGACCTAGGGAATAATGTGGCTGATGGGCTGGGAAGCAATGAAGATGGGCAGAGTTGAATCAGTTCAGAGTGTGGGAGAAGACTGGTTTTGAGAAGTGAAATTTGAGTTGACGTATTCTCACTGAAGCTCTTAGGAAGGCAGTCTGTGGCACACTCTGGTTCAGGCCTATTGGAAAACCCATACTCAGTCCTAAGCCTTGAGTCTAACCTTCAAATAGTGACAATGGATTGCCCTTCATTTGTGACTCCATGGTAACCTACAGAGTTGGTTATTAAATTACTCTTGAGAATCTGGTAAAAATTTTGATTCTCTCACTAGTAAGTGTATAATACCCATGTGTCTATGGTGTTAAGGATTTCAAAGGGTTAATGGCATGCATAAACTTGATTCCAGATTGTTGAGCTTGAACAAACTAAAAAGTTAGATCCAGGAGAGATGGAAAGCACTTGTCAAGCAAGTGTGGGAACCAGAACTTGGATCCTCATAACCCCAAAAATGCTGGGTGCATGTGGTAACCCTCCTGCAATTCCAGTACTTAGAAGAAAGAGGTCACTCCCTCCCCCCAGAGCAAGATGGCTAGCTAGCCTAGCCTGTGTTAGTAAGCTCTGGGCCAGTTGAGGGACTCTGCCTCGGTGAATAAGGTGACAAACAAACAACAAAAACATCTAATGCCATTCTTTGGCCTCTACACACATGTGGACATGTATGCATACACACACACACACACACACACACACACACACACACTTACCAGGCAGATATGCAAAGAGAGTAAAAATTTAAAAAAAAAATAAGAAAACAACCTACCTAGATCTTGGTCTTCAATGCTTATGAGTATGGATTTGGAGGAAGAAAAGCCAAGAAAGAAAGGATAATTATTTCTTTTCCATTGCAGAAATATTGGTATTATATTTTACTTGGTGAAATTTTTGTTTCCAATGTATATACTCTAAGAAGCAATGACCAACACACCCATGATGTGGTTCATGGTGACAGAATACACCTTTTCATCTCTTGACACTGAGATCAGCTGTGTGGCTTCCTTGGCCAATGGGGTATTAACAGGCAGTGTACAAGCATAGCTGGGCTTTTTGTCCCTGGTTTCATCACCTGAAAAGCCCACGTCCCTGTGTCACTGCTGCTATTAGCCTGTGCCTCTCAAAGGCTGGATGCCAACTCCATTGTTCATAGCTTCAAGAACCACGACAAGGAGACAGTTCTAGTCCATCAGATGAACACACACAGCCTGAACATCCTTGAATGAAAATAAAGGTTGACCCAGGAGGCCCTGTATTTAGAGGTGGTTGTTTTGCAGAATTTGGGGGACAGAAATTAACTAACATAGGTGATCTAGCATCTGAAACTCAGCATCTCTGGAGTTTTGCATATATGTGGTACCAAAACATGTTACAAAGAATCTCAAATAAGCACAACTGTCAGGTTAAATCATCTTCATTGCACAATCATGGGATGATGTCTGTGTGCCTATTCCATACACACACACACACACACACACACACACACACACACACACCACATATAGTAGATTACGGGAAAATAAAAGTAAAGAAGGAGATTAAATTAGGAAGGATAAGGA
The DNA here is from genome assembly GCF_018167655.1 of Microtus oregoni. NCBI lineage: Eukaryota > Metazoa > Chordata > Mammalia > Rodentia > Cricetidae > Microtus > Microtus oregoni. Next base: position 9,827,734 of record NW_024543079.1, read on the forward strand.
AGAGAGATCAAAATTGTTACACACTGGGGAAGAGGTCATAACCCAGCAGGTACCTCTGGCTACCATGAGAAAGTAGAAATGGAAGATACAGAGGAAACTGACCAAGTATGTGTTGGTCATCAGAGACCACACTAAATGCTTTACACATAACATTTAGTGTAGCTCTTTAAGAGAAAACACATGTTTACCTTTTTGCTCAAGCTAACATCCACTTACTGTCGTTCTCTGCCCTGTCAACTTTAAAAGTAGCTTCTATTTGTAGCACTCGCCCATTTTTCTTAAGTCCGTAAACATTTTAGAAGAATTTTTCTTGGGGAGAAGGCCCCATTGCCTTTTCTAGTTTATGGAAGATGCCTCTCCTTGAATCCTGGTCCCTTCTTCATCTCTAAGCCATCAGTTAAGTTTGTCCACTTGCCTCTCTCTTGCCTCACTCTCTCTGTGTCTTTGAAGGGCACCTGTGATTACGTTGGTTCAACCTGGGTAATCCAGGATGATTCTCATCTCAGTATCTCACTTAACCAGACCTGCAGTCCCCCTGCTATATGAGAGAATGCATTTACAAGTTTTAGGAATTAGGATGTAGACGTCTTTGAGGAGAATCACTCATTCCAATACATCACCTTGGAAATAACATTGTGCACAGTTTATAGAACTGTATCTGCTAATACTTAGCAGTTTTTTTATTCTCTCCATTTGGCTCCACCTCAGTTATTCCCTCCTTTATGTCTGATGCAGACTACTGCACAGCCTTCTCCGGAGACTCCGTGGTATTAACTCATTTCTTTAGGCACTGACCCTCCTCACTGCAGCCAAGAGAGCCTTTATAAACGTATTACCCTCCAGCCTGTAGCATTCCCCTTCAAACAATGCCTTGCTGACTACCCACTCTATTCAGTCTGATGCAGAAACTCACACTGCAGAGTTAAGTACTTTCATAAAGTAGCAGCTGTCACCCTGAAGTCACCTTGAAGTTCCTCACATCCAGTCCCTGGGCCTTTACATATACGTTCCTTTTCATCATTTGGTTCAGATGCCATTCCCCTCTGGGGAAAGCATCCTGATTCTCCACAGCTAGGCTGAATTAAATGCCGATATCCCCATCCTTACACTGACTGTATGTTGATATTAGTCACTATGGATGTTTAATAAACTTTTGTTGTCTTAATGACTGGCATGGATAGGTGAATGAATGAGCTAGACCTTCACCGTGGAAACACACTGCCTTTCTGGGATCTACCATGCCCAATATTTGTTCTCAAATTTGATTCACAGAATGTAAAGCTTATTTGAAGACCTAGTAACTAGTAAGGTTGACCGTGGCAATAGGTGCCTGTTCTAGTCTTAAAAGTAGGCATATAAATGTCTGGTATGTATAGGTGTGTGTATGTGTGTGTGTGTGTGTGTGTGTGTGTGCACATGCGTGCATGCATGTATGTGTGTAACAAAGTCTTTTAACCAAGCTTCAGAGTTAAAATTAGCATCTTCTCTGATTAATTGTGCAGAACTGGAAATAACAATAGCTGGAGTTAATAGTTCAATAAAGAATGATTCTCTAGTATAGGCTTACTGGCCAATTATTCAGAGACACTACTTGGTACCAACACATTCTGTTTTCCTCCACTTCTCTTTCTGTGGAATATTCCTAATCACACTGAGATCAAGGGGTCAGTCCAGGGAGATGAAATTCCCCCAGAGAAAGGAAGAGAGTAAAGCTGGGGAGTCTGGTAGGAGGGCTTCTTTCTTCCTGCTCCCGGACATGCCAGGGAAGGCAGTAACCACATACAGGCTAGTTTTACTGGAACAGACAGGCCCAGTGAGAAGCGGGACAGGGTGGCCTCTCTTTGGGACAGGTTAAAGTTTACAAGATTCCACTCTTCCGATGCCAATCTGGCAGTAAGATGGGCTCCGCTACCAGAAGGAATCTCTGCTTTGCACAGGAGCTGGATTACAGGAAGGATGTGGATACCCAACCGTTCATATCAGGAATTCTTCCTCGGGAGAGAGCAGACAAGGTTGTTTATCAGAAGAACTTGCCAGATAAACAAGGCACATTTGATACAGGCCAGCAGCTCACCATGGACTTAGAGACAGCTATTTCCTTCCTCTTTCTCTGCTAGCGTCTCTAGGTTGGCAGCCTGTGGACCTATCTCACTGGCCCTCACAGATGAAAAGGAAAAAGTCACCTGTCACTTTCTTCAGTGGGCGCAGGCTCAGGTATCTCATTCTTGAGACACGATCTTCTAGAATAGCTAACCCATAGCGGACACTTAGAGTCATCTCTAGAGCATCTGATCTGGGTATAGGCTGATAGGGGATCTAAAAGTCTTCTAGAGAAAAGCAAAACGGGCTTCACTCACCCTTTGTCTGGTTGGGAGTCTTCATGACTAAGTCCAGGCCACAGCAGTGCAGCTCTCCATGCCTGTCTCACGCTAAGGAACAGAACAATCACAACTAGGATTGTTACATTCGAGTTTCTTGAGGTTTGCCCAGCCCTTGAGAATCAGAATCTCTGCAGGGAGGTCTTGGGGATTTGTAGACCAAAAGAGTGACAGGAAGAGATGGCGAGCCATTTTGAGCACATTTTCCATCACAACAATTTTTGTACTGGAGCATGATCCCCAATGGGCTCCATCCAGGAGTGGCTCAGCTTCAGAGAGCTGTTGGCAGGAACTTCGTCTCTGCCTTTGAGTGTATGTGAGACTCCAAGAAATCACATCTCCTCTCCTGGTGATGGCAGTAACAGGACCCACTTCTCGGGGCTGCTGTGAGCATATGTTAATGTTACATAAACAAAGTAACTGATAATAAAACTATTCCACAACTGTCTGGGGTCACTGTGGGTAAGGAAGGATATCCAACACTTTAGGGCAGGATGCCATTTGACTCTTCTTCCTAGAAGTTTCTCATGATCCTTCATGTCTGTGGCATTAGCTGTAATCTCTCCCCTCTCATATATATATATATATATATATATATATATATATATATATATGTAATATAATTTCTTTTATATATTTACTATTTATGTAGTGTGTGCACATGTACCATGGCTCCTGTAAAAGTCAGAGGACAGCTCTTCAGGAGTCTGTCCTTCCTCCTCATTTTTGAAGCAGGGTCTCTCTCCTTGCTTCTGCTTTTGTGCTGGGCACACAAGCTTGCAAAAGATTGCCCCGTCTCTCCCTGCCTCTCATCTCGCCACAGGAGTGCTGGGATTACAGATGCTAAGCCATGGTTCTGCTTTTCTGGGAGGTCTAAGGATGGAACTCAGGCTGTCGGACTTGCACAATAAGTGCCTTTACTTGCTGAGCCATCTTCCCAGTCTTAGTTTGATTTATTTGAATCTTCTTTTTTTTCTTAGTCTGCTAAAGGCTTGCTAGTATTATTATTTATCATTTCAAAAATTTAGCTCTTAATTTCACTGATTTTTTTCCTTCCATTGCTTTCCTAAACTGTGTTTCATTCATTACTGTTCCAGCCTTTCCTATTTCCTCCCCTTTGTTTAGTTTGCTTTATTCTTCCTTCAGTGACTTGCTATAGATTCTTTATCCAATCACCTTTTTGGAGAGGGGAGAGAATGTATGTGCATGTATGAAGCGTGTGTGTCATGTATGCGTGTGTGCTCGACACACAAGGAATCCGCTCTATCACTCTGTCCCTGTGCCTCTCACTGGACCTGGAGCTAGGCTGGCAGCTGGCAAGTCCCAGCAGTCCTCCCATCTTCACCTTATTTAGTGTTGGGGTTACAGGCCATGAGGCTATGCCTGGCTTTGTACAGGGGACCTGGGAATTTGAGTTTGGGTCCTTATGCTTGCTCAGGAAGCACTCTTTTCACTGAGCCACCTCCCCAACACTATCTGATGTCACTGCTCTAGCTTAATGTGTAAGAGATTATCATCATACACTCTCCTGGAACCACATCTCACAGATTTTGTAAGTTGTATTAATATTTTTGCTTGTCTCAAGACATCTTTGATTTCCTTTTGTTTCTTCCTTGACTTATGATTATTTAGGAGTGTGTTGTTTGCTTTCTACATTTTTATGAATTTTCTAAGTTTTTTCCTGTTATTGATTTCTAGTTTCAGATTTGTATTCGGGAAAGATAATTTAGATGACTTTAACCTTCTTGAATTTGTCAATGCTTGCTTTGTGGACTTGTGTGAGCTCTCCTAGAGAATATTCCTGTACATTTGAAAAGAGTGCAGAATGTGATTCACCTGCTCTGGGCTGGAATGTTGCAACGGGGTCTGTTTCTGTAGAGGTGTCATGCAAGATTTCCGTGTTTCCAAGGATCTTTTGTTTTGGATGACCTAGCCATTATTAAACATTTCAGTATTGCTTTTTCTCTTCCCATTTGCCTGTATATTTTCTCCTTATGTCTAGCTGCTCTGCCCTTGGGTGCTTGCACCAATGTACAGTTTTCCTCTGAAGAAGTAAAGCCACGTATTACCATGTGTAGCGAGTGACCCTACCTGTCTTGTGACAGTTTATATCTTCAATTTAGGAACAGTCAATCCTGCTTCCTTTGGATTCCTATTTGCATGGACTGTCTTTTACATACTGGCTGTTATTTCTAGCCCACATGTGTCTTTGAAGCTAAAACAAGTCTTTTGTAGTCATCACCAAGTTAACTCTTGTCTGTGCTTAAATTTGTATCTTTTGCTTTGAGACTTTAATAAGTTAACAATTGAAACAGTTAATGACAGTTAAGGAATTACTATTTCTGTTTTGCGAAATTTTATTTTGTAGTTCCTTTGTTGAATTCTGTCTCTCTTGCTGCCTTTCTTTGTCATTAGCTGAATGTTCTAAGTGCTTTCTCTTTGCCTTTGTCCTTACTATAATTTTTTTTTGTGGTTGTCATGAGACTTATGTAAAATATTTTATAGTTAAAAACAATTTATTTTGGAACTTAACTGCACCCATATATATCTATATATGTATATATATGTCTGTATATATCTATATCTTTATGCTTAAATTTTCTCATTTTTGTATTATGATGTGAGATTATACATATTTTAGTTATTGCATTCCTATTACCAAATTATTACAGTATGGTTATTTTTATTTGTTTTTTTTTTTTTTTGTTTTTTTCGAGACAGGGTTTCTCTGTGGCTTTGGAGCCTGTCCTGGAACTAGCTCTGTAGACCAGGCTGGCCTCGAACTCACAGAGATCCACCTGCCTCTGCCTCCCGAGTGCTGGGATTAAAGGCGTGCGCCACCACCGCCCGGCAGTATGGTTATTTTTAATATTTTGTCTTCTAACTTTTATATCAGAGTTGAAAATGATTTGTTCACCACAATTTTAGTTTTATAATTTCCTGCATTTCACCATAGTCTGATCTTTAGACAGTTATTTAGAATTCTTTGTCAAATAATCATAAATATCCTTATTTTTACAATTGAGTTACTAGGTCTTTCTCCCTTCTTTTGATAGAATTATATTTACATGATCTTTTAAAACTATGGCCATGTGTTGTAGTTTATGAAGAAGTAATCATCTATTATATTCTTATTATAGTAGCTCTTGCAAATCAATCCCACGACGAGTCAGGCAGTCTAAGACCTCAGACCTTGTTAGACAAGGGCCATGAGTGAGTTTGTTGTTGGTGTTCTTCTACTCTGCCCAGGCTTCAGGGAGAAGACTGTAGCCTGTCCTTTCTGACCTCCTGAGAGATCTTTATTTGTCTAGTTCCCCAAGGTGTAGCCTTTCAAATGTTTTCCTTAGCTCTTGTGGAGTTGTTTCCATGCATGAAGAATTGTTCAAATTGATGATTCCACAAGGAGATGAATGAGAATCCTTCTTCGGCCACCTTGCTGATGTCTTTCTCCTTATAAAATTTAATTTCTTCACTCGAAGAATAAACAGTACTGGTTCCAAATGCTTCTCTGGTCATAGGTTATATGTGACTAATACTATATATGGGAAGAGGGAGATTTAATCGTGTTTAAATTTTTATTTATTGAACAAATGTGCATAGATCTGGAAATACAGAAGAATATTTATTGGCCTTTGGAGAGAACATAGTACAATGTGTGACACATAGGAAGTGCTCACTAAAAGGTCCCATGTATATACTAATGTTGGTATTGTTACAGACTCACAGAAAGAAGCAGGCTGATTCAGCATACAGTCATGTGATCATAGGGGAGTCACCCCAGGTTTTACTTTTTAGCAGTTAGAAGCTGGTAACTTTAACTAAGGCACTGAATCTATCTGTGCTTGGGTGACAGCACCTCTAGAAACAACACTTTACACCTGCCTTGACAATGCACTCTTTAAGATGACATACCATGACACAGAAGTATATCATAGGCATTCAACATCCATGAACATTGAATGCCAGCTCTCTGCTTTTCTTTAAATATCTTATACATTATTTATTTATTTATTTATTATGTGTACAATATTCTGTCTGTGTGTATGCCTGCAGGCCTGAAGAGGGCACCAGACTCCATTCCATTACAAATGGTTGTGAGCCTCCATGTGGTTGCTGGGAATTGAACTCAAGACCTTTGGAAGAACAGGTAATGCTCTTAACCTCTGAGCCATCTCTCCAGCCCCTCTTATACATTAGTTTGATAAATCACCTTGTTTTACTATATAAAAAACTTTTTTGAAATCACAGACGACTTTTAGTCACTAACTATCAATAGTTAAACCACTTTTTTTCTTACTGTATTGCAGATATTGGGACTTTCAGACTCCTTCCTCTCAGATGAATGATTCTGATACATAATCAGATTTTCTTACCAAAACTTATCAAACTCCATTAATGTTCTTACGTGTAATATTTTCTTCCATTTTTACTTTAATAAAGTACACTTGTTTCCTAATCAGGAATAGGGTGCTTACTGCCTGCTCACCAACTCTAAAGTCCTCCTCCTCTTCTCTGCCTCCTCCCCTCCTCCTTTCCTCCACCTTCTCCCTCTTTTCCGTCTCCCTGTTTCTTCCTCCTTTTCCCTCCTCCTTCTCTTATTGCTACTTATGGCTACTGTTTGCCATGAGCAATGTTCTAATACCAACCTTGCTTGCAGTGTAGGAGTCAACCAAGCCTGCTTCCTTTGGCACACGTGAAACGCCCTTCTCTTCCAGCTGCTAGTCCTCTGCCAGTGTATTTGTTCTCTTTGGTGTCTTTATCTTATCATATCTGAAGTGAGACTTTGGGAAGTAGGAGAACATGTAAAGGAGCACTTATTACATATGGATGGAGAGTGTCATGGGTCTGGCTGGTGTAGCTCCCATTGATAGGAAGACGGAGGGTTGGGAGGTTCTGTGCCCTCCCTTGCAAACTGCTGCTCCAGCAGCTCTTACCAGCTGCTGGGCACCTGACTTTGTGTCCTTCTGACCACAGTAAACCAAAGCCCAGGCTGCCTATGCCCGTTTCCATAGAAATGCAAATACATAGCCAGTGGCTTCCTCTTTAGGGCACCTTGTCCCTCTCTTCCCTTTTTTTTTTTTTCGAGATGTTTTATGACAGTTGTTTGGATTTCACAATAGGGAGATGTGTCACATAGTCATGCAGTTCCCTATGAAGAAATATATTTTCTCCTCTTGTCTCAATTTCTTATGAAAATACCAACGACAAACAATAAGAAACTCTGGCTGATAAACTCCCATCATAACACATTTCTTTTGCAAAGGACAACAGGAAGTAGAGGGGCTATTGCTAGTGAGCACTGGGCATAAGGGTCTGGTTTTGTGTTGTTCAGACAGAATGGAACTTCTTGTGAATGGAGATGGCCTAGGTCCTGCATGATCCCTAAAGGTAACTCAGGCCTTTCTGGAAGAGAATGGAAGACTTTAACTTATGGTCTCCAATATTTCAAGAAATACAAACTCAAAATCCAGGTTGATCTTTGGATATAGATAAAAAGCCTCCTTTTAAGCCCAAGTTTTTATTGATTAGCCACCTGTGTCTGAGCTGCTTATATTCAGCTCTCTGTGTGACCAGGTCTGCAAGGGTAGGGCATAAACAGCAAAGGAAATATCCTTTAGGACAGACCTGCCCCGGGAACTGGACCTTGAAGTGTGAAGTCATTTGCAGGAAACCAAGACAGGGCAATTGATAAGGGCAAGGAAATGGGGGAGGAGCCAAGCAAAGCATTGGTGAAGGCAATATACGATAGGGAATAAATTCATATTGATCTCTTAGAATCTATCTTTTAATTGAAATAATTTATACTACATTAATTTTATTCTTTCCTCTTCTCCAATTCCTCTCAGATCCTTTCCATTTTCTACCCACCCGACATCATGTTCTTTTTCTCTTTTAAAATAAACACATAATTGTCCTGTTTGGTGGTTGTCTCTGGGAGGCTTACTCCTTTCTGTGGGGAAGTGGAGAGGGAGTGGATCTGTAGGTGAGGGTGTGTGTGTGTTTGTGGAACTGGGAGGGTTAGGGGCAGGGGAACTATGGTTGGGATGCATTGTATATGAGAAGAATCTATTTTCAATTAAAAAAAGATACATACAAACAAAAACAAACAATCAAAAACAAATAGAAAAAACACAAAAACCAATCAGCCCAGCATCAACAACAACAGAAATTAAAGAAGCCCGTGTAGGCTATTTGTGTTGGCCAGTTTTCCTGAGCATGAGGCCTGGGGGAAATAGAATGGAGGCAGAAGCTCAGAGGTGTCCTGACTCTGGGCAAGAGAGTGTGGTTTTCATAGGACTTCACCTAGTTAAGGGTTTCTGGGGTAACACAACTTCTCAGGGAATTCTAATTTTTCTATGCCTGTGGGTGGAGTGGATTCAAGTACCCAAGAATGATCAAGAAGCATCATGGATGCCAAATGACACAGAACATTAGTAAAAGGGGACCTGGAGAGATCTGAGTTGACCACCACAGTGATCCTTCCGCAGAGGAATTAGTCAAGCAAGAGGCACAGGTTAACCGAGCAGATTCCCAGGTGCTATGCATCTGTCTAGCTCCCTGGGCAATCATGTTGCTTCTTGCTGTGGGAAACCACTGTTGTAAGTGCAACCACTATTGCAGTTGGCCGAGAAGTCTGTCACTGCGAACAGCAAATCAGGGCCAAGGAAACAGGAAGCCTGGCTCTCTGAGGAGGAAGAAAGCTCAGTCTTTCCTGAACAGCAGGAAGCCATGCAGTCAATTCTTAGTCTATCCCTGGGATTCTGGGCTTCTGTGACTTGGAGACTCTACTTGCCCCCGCCCCCCAGTTGTTGTTGTCTTTTTTGTTTTTGTTTGTTTGTTTTGTTTTGTTTGTTTTTTGAAACAGGGTTTCTCTGTAGCCTTGGAGCCTGTCCTGAAACTAGCTCTTGTAGAGCAGGCCTTGAACTCACAGAGCTCCACTTGCCACTGCCTCCCCAGTGCTGAGCTTAAAGGCGTGCGCCTCGGCCTACTTTGCCTTTTGAAGGGATCTTCATTGCTATGAATCATATGACTTCATTCACAGAGCTCTAGAGAATGCCCGTGTGTTTTGCCAACTACTTTTCTAGATTCTGGGGATACAAAGTATGATGAACAGAATTCCCATCTCCACGGAACTCAGGGCATGGATGTCACAGCCACACACGGTGAAGGCAAAGCCTTCCTTCCTCCCCAAGCTCTTCGCAGTGCTCATTCTCTCCCTGTCCTCCTGTGGTCTCTCCGTTATCATCTGTTTTCTGGTTCCACGGGACCTGAGGACAGAAACTAAGTGGTCAGAGGTGTTCCCGTGTGGCTCCTACCAAATGCTGGTGTGGAAATCCCATCCCTATGAAAATTAGGACAGCATTATGTAGAAAGAACTTTCTCTGAGTAAAGTTGAAGAAGGAGGGGCTGCGAGTTACATGAACAAAGCTAAATGGCTTGTTATCAGAAAATCAAAAGATAAAACTTATGGAGGATTTTTTTCCCCCAATGATACTGAATATGACAGGGAAGAACAATTCGAACCAACAGTAATTTATTTACCCATCTTCCCATGCTTGCCTTGTGTAACTCAGATGCCCAGGATCCCTGCCTGTTGAGTTGGGATAGGTGCCCTCAAATCTCCCCAGGTCCACATTTCTCTACAACTTCTCACTGCATTTCCACAACCTCTCTGGCTCATGGCCTCCTGTTCGCTAACATTCCCTCATTGTTTGAACCACATTGATTTAGACGTGAGAATCAGCCACTTCTTTTTTTTTTTTCCAAACAAAATCAACTGACGTATGAAAACCCAACCATGCGCTTTCGCTGAACTCAGGCTGGAGGAGGGTTCCGTCACTGGAGCATCAACTAAAGGGAGAAGAGCATCCCATTCTCCATGTACGTGTCATAGAGCATTGCTAGCTGGGGACCTGTGGGTCTGCCTCTACTTTCCTCCTTCAATATTCTTCACCTCCCTCTTCTCAAGTTTTTTTTACACCTCAAAATAATCTCATTAGTTCAATGGATACTCACGGATGCCCCAGTTTTCTTTTTCCTCAACACTAGAAGTAGTTTGGAGTTTACTTTATTTCTGGGGACCACAAACTTTCTCAAACATCAACTTTGGAATATTAAGTTATTTGTGTGTGAGAGAAAACTTAAAATGTGTTGATTACCACACAAACAAACAACTGCTTATACATTCTTTGAACCAGGGCCACTTAACACGAGCTCTTTCTGTGAAGATTGCGTCTAAGCCCCATACAACTTCTCGAAGTTTGCCTGACTCCTCATGTAAAACTTAGTAAAGCTAATCACTCCCTTCTCAAAGGGTATGGGATTTTGCATACTTCATTTCTCCCTAGAATGTTGTTATTAACACACTTCAGAAGTTTTCACAGATGTTCAGCTTCGCCTTGTTTTCTTTGTCATTACTCCACGAAGCCAGAAAGAAAGGGCAGAGTAATGTTTACCTCCCCCACCCACTAGGAGAACCAAGGCTTGGAAAGAGATGCATGTTCCCCTTTGTCTAGAAGAGAACTGGCTTTGATTTAGGAAACCAAGGCTAATGGAGACTGACTTTGCTGGGGGCAACTGCGTCTGGAGCCAAGTTCCAGGGGTTGGAGACGCAGCTTCTGAGCTGGAAGCGTGCGTGACTTCTGTTGGTGGCTGTAAGAAGCTGCCTGCTTGGTGCTCAGATCCTATTTTATTCCACCCAGCACCTGCCCATCCTGCTTCGGTTAACAGAGCTGCTCTGCCTCTCCCTTAGTGAACTCTCATCTGTCAGTGAATTTCTAAGACTTTGACCTCACTCGCATTTCCAAGGTTGAGCATGCGATTACGTGGTTGGAGTATATTCCACATTTCTGGCCTCAGTTCTGAGACGAGTGTGGGAACAGCGCCAGTTTAAGGAGGCTCAGTTTCTCACACTGGGGAAATCCTACTCATCTTTCAGGACCATGAACTTGACTGCTCTGTGTTCTCTACTCCCACAGAGCCTGTGCTACTGCCTCGCGGAGCCCATCTCCAAAGCTAGTCTCCCTTTTGTCTGCCTTCCCCTGGGCTGGGGGGTGTAGAGACAAAGGTTATTTTTAGCTCACTGTCAGTAATTGGAGGGAAACTGTGCCTCGGTAGGTATTCAGGCAACTTTGGTCCACTGAGGGGAGGGGTTGAGGAAGAGCCTTCTATCTGGACAGCAAGGAGGTGGCTCTGGTTGAGTGAGGGGACAGGGCTCAAGGGCTCAGGTTTCGGTGACATGGCACTTTGAGTCTGATCTCCAAAGAGCCTTATTAAGAAAACAGTAAAGCTGAGAACTGCACCAGTGTCTCCAGCAGACTCCCAAGTCCCCATTAATGACTCCTATAATAGCTTTCCATTGCTTCCTGTTTCCCAAAGAAAGTCTCACATTGTCGTCTCGGCCTGTTAAACGTTCTGTGGGCCCATTATCAAAATAGCATTTTCAGCTTCACTGAACACATGTAGGAAATGTTGTCATGTTTAAAAGGAAAAAAAAGCCCCACAACTCCGAGAATAAGCACAGATTGTATTGGGTAATTATCTCCTCTCCAATAGCTTTTTGGAAAAGAGGAAATTTCTAATTTTTGGAAAGCTAAGCAGTACATCTAAAAGGCTAAGTTGTCACTGATTAGATTAGTAACTCAACAATTGAAACCTGACATCCAATTAATTTCTCCTTCCCCCGCCCGCTGCTCTGGGCCTCTCAGGCCAACCTTTCTTTGTAGTAATAAAGACAGATTGCTCACAGATTTCTGATGGGTGTTTGGTGTGGGGTCATTTCTGATTGTGTTTCTGTGGGAGTACAAAGCAAGTCTGCAAATTTAAGTGGAGAATGGATCCCAAACATATGATGATGCTGGGGTTCAGATCAGGGTCAGCCTGGATAGAAGGCATCGCTCAGAGGAATGCACCAGCTGCAAGAAAGAGGGCACTGTAGGAACCAGAGATGCCCAGCTGTAGAACTGAGTCTTTCAGCTGCTTTATGACCATTGCCCGAAGCTCTCAGTGTGACACCTTAACCACGCCTTTGTAGTCAGAAGGGCTGGAGGTTGAAGCCTCGCTCTGCCATTTATCAAAAGCACATCCATGCCTTATTATTATTATTTTTTGCAAGCTTTGTTATCCTCACCTGCAAAACCTGGATGGAAACATCAGCCTCATAGGCCATTATTTCTCGTCTTCCCTATCCTCCCACCCTCTCATCCAATCTAAAGTAGAAGACCCTGCCTAGGTTGCTCCAGATTCTCTGACTCCAGTGAAGAACTGGGGCTATACCATATAATGACGAACAAATGGCTGTTAAGGACACAGGGGGTCATGAACAGTTCAGCCTTTAAAATCCAAGGAAGGTTTTCTAGACATATGCTAAGCAAGTTGCCAGGAAGGAAGGACAGGCACTCTTCAATGATAGTAGAGGAGGCTTCTGGGCGAGGGGCTGAGGTGGCATTGCTAGGGCATATGAGGAAGGCGGGGCTGGAGAAGGATGTTGGCTTCAGTTCCTAGGCAGGCCATCAATATCATACAATAAAAATTCTTAGACACCCATGGATTTTGAATTGCCCCAATAAATTATCAACAAGCAATGTCTTGAATCATCAGAGAAATGCAGACAGAAACCTCAATAAGATACCCATTTATACCTCTTAATGTCATGCAACCATTATCACAAGGGTAAGGAGTAGCCAAGGCTGGCAGAGATAAGGAGAAAGAGAAACGTTTGTCCACTCTTGGTGCCCATGTAGACTATTACAACCTGTATGGAAAGAATATGAAATTTTCTAAAGATGTAAAAAGCAGGACTACTATATATCCAGCAAAATCTTTGCTTGGTATAGTCCTAAAGAAAATGAAGTCAGCATCACATAAAGATATCTGTGCCCTTGTGTTCATTGTGGCACTATTTTCAATAGCCAAGAGATTTAAACAGCATTAATATGAATGAGTTAAGAGATTGTGTTGTAACTATCTGTGGACAATGCATTGTTATTCATCCTTACAAACCAAAGAAATTCTTTCATTTACAACAAGGAAAAACCTAGAGGACATGCTAAATAAAGTAGGCCAGATTTAAAAAGACACATTTGACAGAGCTTCACTTATATGTGAAATCTTAAAACAACCAACAAACATGCAGAAACAGCATAGAAACATAGTGACTCAGTAAATTGGGAGTGGAAGATGGAGGTCAGGGGGTACATTCTGTAACATAGAACTTGTTAGTCTAAAGAACTAACATACAATACAAGGTCAGTGTGGTTAATGGTAGTGTATATTATGGGGAGGAAATGATGGAGATGTTAATTTGCATGAGTGGATAAATGTTTTCTACGTGTGTGTGTGTGTGTGTGTGTGTGTGTGTGTCTGTGTCTGTGTGTGTGTGTGTTTATCAAACACCATGTTGTAGACCCTAAACATAGGAAAGCAAGCATCCTAGAATCTGGGACCAGGGCCCAGCCAACATTATCTATCTCCAGCATCTCTGGAGGACGGTGTAAGATGCCAGTGATCAGAGAAAGAATGGAGACAGAATGAATACAAACGAAGAGCTTAGCTCCTGTGCTCCCTAGGTAGGGATGAGTCCTAGGCCTCAGAACATTGGGTGCGCCTATCCAGAAAGAACTGGAAATGTAGAAGCTGGAAGAAGAGAAGCTAGGAAGGACCTTCAACTCTAAGCCTGATGAAAGACGCTGTAAACAGGGACAGCTCGTGAAGGTGAGGGGAGAAACCACCAGACCGAAACTGCGCTAAAGCCGTGAGGATGGCATGTCTTGTGGGGTGGCCAGGGCCCATGCTTGGAATCACCTTTCTCTCTGGTGTGGTCCTGGATGGGAAACTGCAGACAATTAACTCACAATAATACGGAAGAAACAGTGAGGAAGCAGATCAAGCAGCGGAGGTCTCAGATACAAAGCTGGGCCTGCTCTCACAATTAGCCAAAGCTAGGAGACAGACTTTAGCTTATGCAGACTGCAGTGTGCCTGCTGTTTGGAAGAGGAGAGCTCAGATCATCCCGCAGGCGCCCCTCCAACCCATATTCAGCCTCTCAAGACCAGTCCTCGCTAGGGAACAATTTGCTTTCTTATTGACCTTGAGAAAGTTGCTTCATATCCCTGAGCCTCAGTCTTCCCATCTGTTAAAATGCCATGATGGACTGCGGTCTGTCTGGCTGCCTCACAAGGCCACTGTCCTGTGAGCGTTTCCTGAGTAAACGAGAGTGGACGTTATTACTTTCCCTTTAGGGTGGAGATCTGGTGGGTCCCAGAGCCCCTTTAATTTAGAGGGGTGGGGAAGCTCTCTGGTTGGTGGGGGTTCATCATATTGCTCTTATAGGGGAACTCTACTGCTTGGAAGAATCTACTAGGGATTCCTGACAAGGGATAGTATGAGCAAAGACGAAGCTTAAAAGCAAAAAGAGCAGTGTTCCGGGTGGATGTCTGTGCTGTTGTGCGGTTTGTGTGAAGTCACCGTGAATAATAATATCTTCTTCGTGTTTGCCAGTCTGGATGACAACCAAGGAGGTGGGGACAGCCACTCAATATCAGAGGCAGCCCACAAACTTATGTCACTGACTCAAAACAAGCCCAAACCCACACTTAGCTCTGACAAGTGCCCCCGTCAGCCAGCGGTGACCCTGAGAGTACAGCTTGCTAGAGGGATGTTGGGGTGGGAGGTGAGGGCCAGACAGGGATATGTAGATCGGGTCCAGCATGACCTCAGAGGCTGTGTGCAGGACCTGGGTCTTTTTCTAAGCACAGTGGGAGCTCATTGAAGGGTGTAAGTAGGATGTTATATGGTCAGCATTGTGGGCAGGCAGCTGCGTGAGGCATGGATGAAATGAGATAGTCTTTGCCAAGGGATTTGCTCAGACCGGGGCTATAGTAAGTGCTCAGGAAACACTCTCTAGGTGTTAGCATCAATCTGATGGCTCTCAGGTATTAGCTCAGCCAGTGGGGCCTTAGATCCTTCCTTCTAACAAAGGGATGGAGGCGTGCCAAACTTGCCTTGGCCTAAGAGCTTTTCATACCTCACTCTGGATACATCAAAGTGTAGCTCAGTCAGGCTTCACATAGAAACAAGCGGACACTTCCTAGGAAGGCCCAACAGTGTTTCCTGAGTGGTGTGGAAAGTGGAGTTGGAAGGAGGCCCCAACAGGGAGGCTGTGCCCCCTAGCTGGGTGGGAAAGAGGAAGTGTTGCTGGCTGGTTTTGCCCCAGAGTCCTGAGTTCATAGTTTTTTCTGGGCTACTTTAACATCCACAGGTCAGGATTTCCAGGGGCGCTTCTACAGTTGGAGCACATGGAGCGTATGGAGCATGGGGTGGCTGAACCCTAACATGGAGGTGCTCTAGCAGGCTTGCTGTCCTCTTCGTAGATCAGAGACTCCAGTGAGGGAAACAGACGATCATCTGCTGTGGTGCTTCCAAGGTCTGTCTCATCGTGCTCCAAAAATATGAAGAGAAGACAGTCTGCCCTTGATACCCAGACTCCAGAGGCAGCACTGTAGGCTTCCTGCTCTTCTGTTTATCTTCAAAACTGACTGGTCCCCTGCCTCACCCAGGCAGGGATTCTTCCTCCGGCATGCCCTGGAGTTGTCTGATGCAGCTGTTGAGAGAATTAAGCTTAAGAATGTTTGGACCTGGCTTAGACCAGTGTACAGATTAATGACCCTTTGAAAAGATGATGTCTGTGAAAATCCTTTGCAGTATGCCTGGTATAGAAAGGGTACTCAACAAACTCCCCGGAGACGGAAGCTATAATGTATCAATGTCAGGGGATCAAGACTGGCAGTCTTGAGCGCTTAGTAGAGTCCACGAAGACCTCTTGAAATGCAGGCTTCTGCCGTGTCCTCTCTTCCCGTTCCGATTCAGTAAATGACAGGTGGGGCTCTAGTCACCAAACTTACAATCCATTCTTAAGTGGTTATGGTGTGGCTGCCCCCTCTGGCAGACGTCCCTGGGACGAGTGGGTAGATCATGCACAGTGCAGAGATTCTGGAACCCAGGCTAAGTTAACTAGGGAAGATTGTGGGGTAAGAGATGTAAGTCTGGGCCATGAGGTGGGGCTGTGCAGGTGTGCTTTATAGCGAAGAGCAGAATCCTCTTGGGAGTGGAAGGTGCTTTGAGGAGGCTGGTGGCATTAGAAGAATAGCTCTGACAGTCCATACCTTTATACTGGGGGTCCCCATACTTCTCAAGCCAGTTCCTTCCCCTGCTATGAAAGCATTAAGGTCCTGCTTATCTGAAACCCCCTTTAAGAATCCCTCTGTCTACCCCTCACATGACAGTTACTCTACAGTTCCCACAATCATGATTTCATTTATGAATTTGGTGACCAAGGACAGCTGTACAGAAGGCGCTTCATCAGGGATGGCGATGGAAAGGGTTATGTTCCCCCAGAATGGCTGACAGACCAAGGAGTCAGCCTCCACCAAGTTTACGTTGTACACAGGGTTGCCTAAGGAGTGCTGCCCTCAGTGTGATGGCGTACCTCGATTTCATGGATTCAGAACTGGGAATCAACCTATATTTTGTTTGGGAAAAGGATTAAAATTCTCTCATCCAAATTGGAATTGCAAGGGCCAAGGAGTAAACAAGAGCTGAAAGGATGGGAATGCAAACCGATGTTAAGAACGTTTTTGAAAAAGAGAGAAAGAACAAGGGGGGGAGAAAGGAAACGAGAAGGAGAGGGAGGTCAGTGGAAGGAATGGAAGGGCCAATGATGGCCGTCAGCCTTTACTCTGTTTATGCTGCTGCTGCACATTTTATTCTCACAAAACAATCCAAGTAAGCACTGCTTTGGAAAGCAAAGGCCTGAGAGCAGGATGCCAGGATGACCTGTCCAAGGCTGCATTACCCATTTAGGCAACAATCGAGATTTGAATCCAACTCTTTTGCATTGGTACTGTTACTCCCACACAGTGCATTGTACAGTGAAGGGCACGTCTTTGTGTGTGTGTGTGTGTGTGTGTGTGTGTGTGTGCACGCTCGTGCACGCACGTGTGTATGCCAACTCATCACATAGCCATGCCAGATATCCATAGTCAGTAACAAGTGTTTTGTGCCATTGAGTGAGGGCCTTGATCTTTCTTCACACTAAGCTCCTGGAACACATAAACCTTCCTGTCTAATTTCACTGTTAAGATAAGCCTTCTTTATTAGCCTATGCAAAATTAGCTTGTTCTAGACTCAAGGGTTTTATTTTCAGTGGCTATTCCACTAGAACATCTTGAAATCCCAGCTATAACACCGAGAAAAAGAAAACAAGAAATGAAAAAGGCAACCTGAGTGTTGAATAGTGTTTCTCTAAACCCAGATTCTGGAAAAAGTAGAAACGATGAAGGAAGGAGGTACGCTGTAGTGACGGGAGGAATTAATATGAACAATAACATAAAGATGAGAGCGCTTGGTAGCTAGTTAGTGAGAACTTACGATCGGCCAAAGACTCAGGACAGTGCAACACATTCACTCTGTTTCCTTTACACCTGCTCCATGTGGTTTGAAGGTGAAGAAGCCATGGCACAGGGAAGCTAACACCCTTGTCTCAGAAACTCAACCAGTTTGGATGCTCACCTTATTAGACCTGGATGGAGGTGGGTGGTCCTTGGACTTCCCACAGGGTAGGGAACCCTGATTGCTCTTTGGGCTGAAGAGGGAGGGAGACTTGAATGGGGGAGGGGGAGGGAAATGGGAGGCGGTGGTGGGAAGGAGGCAAAAATCTTTAATAAATAAATAAAAATTCTAAAAAAAGAAAAGAATTCGAATTAAGCCAGATAGATAGTAGTGGAGCACACTTTTAATCCTGGCACTTAGGAGACAGAGGCAGGTGGATTTCTGTGAGTTAAAGGCCATACTGGTTTACAGAGTGAATTCCAAGATAGCCAGGACTGTTAAAGAGAGAAACCGTATCTCCAAAAGAAAAAAAAAAGGGGGGGGTTCCAACTAAGATTCTTAATTTGGAATGAGGAGTTAGACCCCGAGTGTTCACTCCAGAACTGAGTTTTCATCACTGATCCCACCATCTGCAGGGTCTGAAGGAGCTGGCCCTTTAAGATACCACAGCCACACACAATGTACAGCCGGGGTAATGTCCCTTCTACTGCTAGTCACGAAAAGTCTGAGACTTATGGGCTGAAGTAATGATCCTGATTCTGTCACCACCATGGCTAGTTCGGAAGTTACTCACCATTTCTCTTCAGCCATGGCTACTCCCTTTCTTACTGTCATGAGTGAGGAGTCCATATCTGAACCCAATGAGAGGAAGTTGCTTCACACAGGAAGGGAGTGGGCAGTGTCTCTTTGGGGACTCCAGTAATTGAGGGATTCCATCCTTCCGTTTCTTCTCTTCTGCCTTCATGGTTTGATAACAGGAAAAGAAATGGGTGTTGGGCATTGCCTATCAGGAGCCATACAGAGCTGTCTCCCCTTTGGTGAGTTCCCCATTGACTTTGATGAACACCCAATTTTAATACCAACAAATATGGTTCAGGGATAGCGAACAAGCAAATTTATTTGATTCCATGGTAAGTCTCCATAAGGACCATGCAAGACTTAGCATCTGTGACGGGAACCAATCAGATGGGATGTGTCCCACTGAAATCATTTGTGAACTTCCTATGAAACTTCCTTGTGCCTCAGTTTCTTCAGCTTTCTTTGTTGTCTTGTAGCAAGTGCTAAATCAACTGGGTTCACACAGATCTTGACAGAAAGCCAAAGAGGATATATTGATAAAGCTGAAAAGACATATTTCTCCTAGAACCTTAGTATTTAAAAAAGATGTATGCAGGGCAAGACCCTGGTGGGCATGAACACCAGTTTGGGAAAACCCCGCCAGACTTACAAAGGCTGACTTGTGCTTCCAAATAAAGGTCAATTTTTTTTTAAATGGGGATCCCAGGGTACATTTTGACTTACGGTGTAGTTTTCTGTACCAAGAGGGTGCTCCTGACAGTTGGCTTTCTTCTGGCTGGAATAAACATCCATAAACCTAGGTAGGTGACTGTCAAAACAGTGGGGGCTTCTATAGGTTCATGGTACCTGAGAAGGCCAACATCATGAGCATCTCCAAGGACCTTGCTAGAAATGCAGGCTTTCCCACCCCAGCCAGGGCGTTCCGAATAGGAATCTGCATTTTAACAAGATGCCCAGCTGGTTTATATGCACAGCATAAGCTGAGACACCCTGATGCAGGCGTCTTCCTTTTCCCCATCTCAGGTCTGAGGGAAAGTTTCCATCTAAAATTAAGTTACAGACCTATCATTCAATACCTGCCTGTAGTTTCAGAGGTCAGAGGCTGATCTCACTGCTTGCCAAAGGTTTGCAGAGGAACTCCAGCTTCCGTTGCTGTGACTCTTGGTCCTCTATTTGCTACATTAGACATTATTTTTTGATCAGGAGGAGGGCTTCCGTAAGAGGTAAGAAGATGTATTGTCACTCTAGGAGTGTGACCTAGGTAGATCTTACTAAGATTGCTGACAGAGCACTCTTGCTTCATGAAGTTACTTTGGACTTCAATTATTTTTTGTTTTTTTTTGTTTTTTTTTTTATGGGGGGGGGGTCAGGGTTTCTCTGTAGCTTTGGAGCCTGTCCTGGAACTAGCTCTTGTAGACCAGGCTGGCCTTGAACTCACAAAGATCTGCCCGCCTCTGCCTCTCAAGTGCTAGGTTTAATGGCGTGTGCCACCACCTCCAGGCTGGTCTGGAATTTTGAGCATTATCAAGACTCTTCCATGGGTCGTGAAAGAGACAGAGAGAAAAGAAGAGAACTGGCTTTTGATGTGCTGGGGTTTCGATACTCTGAGAAAGAAAGAGAGATTAAAGGGCAGAGTAGCTGTGAGTCATGAGGAGAGGGTGCAGTGTGGCCTCACAAGGCTCCTTGCAATTGATTTTGAAGGAGCTTTGGTTCTCTGCATCTAGCCAGAGGAAAAAGTTACTTTTGGTTTTCCAGCAATTTCCCCTATTCATGATTTTGCAATTGCAGAAGGCAGCCTGCTGTGTATTTGCATAGCTACTTCATCGCCTTTCTTTGGGGTTCTGTAAGCCACTCTGCACCCTCTACTCATGACTTACAGCCCCCCACCCCAGGGTAGAGGTGCCTCCTGCAGCTCCTACACTCTCCCCAGAAGATCATCCTCAGCTCTCAAGAGCTGTGCTTCATTGGCTGCTGGGCAAAACTCAGTCTTGCTGTAAATTCGGTGGCTGCCTGCCTGTGTGTAATTGGGTTGGATTTACATTAAGAGGGTTCCCTGTGGTGAAAACCACACTGCTATTTCCAATCCGAAGCTACATAGAACATTCAATTTTCTAAGTATCTGTCAGCTGTTAGTGCTGTGAAAAATGCCGTCTGCCTAGACGGAAGGGAGGCTCCCTCGGTTTCATAGGCACCACCTCCCGATTATTTGTGCTAACAGAGGGGATAATATGATGTGGTGGGTGAATAATGAGGCGTTATTCATCTAAATATCCCCTGATTCATTCGACAAACATGCGTGAGGATCTGATGTGTGCCAGGCGAGGTTCTGTGTATCTAATCAAATGATATTTTCCCTTGCTTCAAAACTCTTCTAACCAACTTGAAGCTGTGTACTCTAAGCCATGGGTCAGCACACTTTTGGGAAAAGGGCAAGATTATTAATTTGTCTCTAGATCTATAGTCATGCCTGACTATATCTATTTAGGCTTTTGACCTAGCAATTATCAGGAGCAACTAGGCATCCTGCAATTTGCTTTTGAAAGAAAATATATAGTAAATATGTAATATAGAATATAATATGTAATACACATATCCATGGATGTAACTGTGTTCTAAGAAAACACTCTAGGAACTCTCAAAACAGCAGGTGGGACCTGGCTTGTGAACCATCCTTTAAACACTTGGGTTATCTTTCTCAGTCCTGTGATCTTACTGTACCCTTGTTCCCCTTTCACATTTACCACACATACTTCTTCCTACTGTTCCCTCCTGGGACATTAACCCCTTTTCAGTTCCAAGACCCACTATGTTGTCACCTACCTCAAGACCTTTGTATGCCTTATCCCTGGACCTGAAGAAACTCTCTGCCCTTGGCTTTTAGCAAAGGTGGTTCTCCTACACATGTCATATTCTTTCTTGTGCTTTTGGAGTTTGGCCCCTTGATTAGAGACTGATTTGGTTCTGGGAATCGTGCTCAAGGGCTCCGTGCATGCTGGGCAAGCGTTCTGCCACTGAGCAGATCCCCAGCTCCCCCACTCCCAAGAGGTGAACTTCAGATTCCTGGCCCTGTGACTCTATCCACAAGCTTTGTTTAGTGTCCTCAAGAATGTGCGGCTTGGAGCTGAGAGGGCCCAGGACCTGGGGAGGGTGACTAGGTTGCTGGCTTTGGGCTGTCCTCCCTTGGTGCTGACAGTCCCCTTCCATGCTGAGCTTGAGCATGGAAAACGAGACTCACCTGTCTAAGCAGGGACACCAAATTGCCCGAGGAGAAGCTATTAGATATAGGAGGAAATTCTTAGTCCATTCTACTAGCAAAAAAAAAAAAGTGCTTACCACTTTTTTCCTCCCCCCTCTAACTGAGTGTTCATATAAACCTTATGGGCAACGGGGCTGGGAGGGTTCTGTGTCTGAAAGCCAGCCGTCTCCTTCCCCCTAGGGGGATTGGAAGTGATTTGATTCTGCAGGCTAACGTTGTTCGAGGCAGACTTCATCTCCCCTAGCCCTCATCAGGGCTGCTAATAGGCCCTTCAGAGCTCATAAAGAGATGACCAAATCCGGGGCTGGGGGGACTGCAGCTCATTTATCTTCTGCAGGCCCGATCAGATCTGATTTTGTACACTGACGGCTGGATGCTCAAGTGTGGTCTGGCCCACTTCGCAGACACCTGCTCAGCATGGCTGGGCTTGAAGAATCAGGGGAGGGGGCAGAGGTCCCATGACCAGCGGGGATCTCACTCTTCTGGTGTGGCAGACATTTACCTGTCAGCTGTATTGATCTGCGGATGAGAAAATAAAAGCATTTAGGCAGTGCCAGTTATCACTGTGGGTGCTCTGCACAGTGCACACACCATGCGTGTACACGGGTGTGTACGCACATGGTACCTTCGCCTCTTGTGATGCCTGTATCCATTAACTTGGAAGCTTATGTGTGGTAAGAACATAAATTAACAGGAAGTCACAGACACACAGACTGATGCTACCTCTTCCCACCACAAAATAAAAATCTCTCCGCAGCCATGTAGACAAATTACTTTCAGTGAAAAGTTGGGACCAGTTTCTTCACAAATATGTTATTCATTTAATTAGAAAAGATACTTTGCCAGTTAAATAATTCCTAATGATATTCTGCTATATTCATAGATTGGTACCTAGTTCGGTTGTCATCAGAGAGGCTTCCTCCAGCAACTGATGGGAGCAGGTACAGTGACCTATAGCCAAACATTAAGCAGAGCCTAGGGAAGCCCACAGAGAGGGGAGGAAGGATTATAGGAGCCAGAGGGGCCAAGGTGACAAGATGAACATGGCCCACAGAATCAACTATGCAAAGCTCAAAGAAGTTTGCCGAGACTGAAGTGGCAACCATGGAACCTGCATGGGTCTGCGCTAAGTCTTCTGCATACATGCTGTGGTGGTGTAGCTGGATGTTCTTTGGGGACTCCTAACAGCGAAAGTCAGGGTGTCTCTCACTCTTTTTCTTTCTCTTGGGCCTTTTTCACCTACTGGGTTGCCTCATCCACCTTTGAAATAAGGGTTTGTTTCTAGTCTTTCTGTTACACTGTGTTTAGTTGATATCCGAGGAAAGCATGCTCTTTTATGAAGGAAAGTGGAGGAGTGGATCTGGGAGAGAGGGGATTTGCCCAGGGCAGGGTGAACTGGGAGGAGTGTAGAGAGGGGATGTTTTGTATGAGAGAAGAACAGATTTTAAAAAGAAAAAGGAGGAAGAAGGAGAAGGAGGAGGAGGAGGAATAATAATAATAATAATAATCATCATCATCATCATCATCCAGGTGGTGGTGACACATGCCTTTAATCCCAGCACTTGTGAGGCAAAGGCAGGCAGATCTATGTGAGTTCAAGGCCAGCCTGCTCTACAGAGTGAGGTCCAGGACAGCCAGGGCAACATAAAGAAACCCTGTTTTGTTTCAGAAAAAACAAAAAACAGTTTGCAAAACAGTTAATGGGGGCATTTCCATTCCCATGTTATCATCACCATTAACATGTATGGGATGTCAATAAGAATCAGTAGCACTGAGAGCTTGCAGTGAGCAGGGTGCCAAGTGCAGAGTGACCATTTGTCCCTCATAATACTATCAAGACACGCATCGCTAATAGCACCATTTTACAGACAAACACATTGAGGCTTTGGGAATACTCCAGTCAGCTGTGGCCACATCACAAATGGTCCACACCACTTACTAGAATGGAGACAGTTGTTTCAGTAAATGCAAAGGGTTTTCAGATGGGGGAGATTCTGCTTTCTGGAACTTGGACTAAGAGCTTTTTTTTGTTAGTTTGTTTTCTTTTTTTTTTTTTCTTGATTTTTGGAGAACAAATAATCCTGGCACAATGAGGTGAGCTACATAAACTGGAAGCCAGGTTGAGCTTCTCAGAGACTTCATGAGGCTGGGTGGGACATGCATCAACAGCGCCATCCCATCCCTGTCTCTTCATTATAGCTGCTTGAGAAAAGGACTCTTCCATACCCATGTAATTGCTGAGGACATGGGGATTCAGAGAGAAGTCACTTCGGTTAAAGATGTCCCCCAGTGGAATTGCTGGGCTTTGAATGATACGTATGACCTATGACTTTGAGCTCATGGCTTTACTCAGCAAAGCACTAAGTTATTGCTGCTCATAGGCAAGGGGTAAGCAGATGAGTTCAGGCGGGTGGAGCCAAGGCACTGTAATCTCCCAGAGTACAGTCTGGGTTGAGAAGGCCTTCCAAATGTGTCTTAAGAAATAGAGCCACTTGCCAGGAAGTGGTAGTGCATGCCTTTAATTCCAGCACTTGGGAAGTAGAGGCAGGCGGATATCTGTGAGTTCGAGGCCAGCCTAGTCTACAAGAGGTAGTTCCAGGACAGGCACCAAAACTATACAGAGAAACCCTGTCTTGAAAACCAAAAAGAAGAAGAAATAGCGCCAATAGAGCCCCTTGAGGGAGCATGGCAAATGAGGGTCAGATAAGTCGTCAGAGGCAGGGTACAAGCAAGTCCTACAATTTTGCTAGCAAAAGCCAGAGTGAGGGACAGAGGAGGTTGAGATCTGATTCAGGCACTGAAGAGCTGGCAGAAAGAAGAAAAGGCAGGGAAGATCCTCAGGGTTCCTGTAGGGAGGCACAGGGGCTTATCAGGTGGTCTTCTGTTCTTCCTAGCTCCAGGCCATTTGTGGTGAGCACCAGACCATTACCACTGCTCACCAACTCTCAGAGTCTTGGTACTTTAAAACCATTCAGGTTGATCAAGGAAATGCCCCTGAAGCCCCATCGATATTTCATTCTAGGCACTTCTGGTGCTGCCCTTTGCCTGGAGTCTCTCCTTCTGGCCCCTGCCTCCCTCGCAAAACTTGCCTTGGACTAAGTGAGAGACATGCAGCCCTTGAGGACTACAGACTCATGTTCTAGCCATCAGCCTCTCATTGCTCTTAGTGCATGCTCTCAGCTCTCAGGACTCGTGTCCACGCTACCTCAGTGCCATCCCAGCAGAGCGCATGGCCTGACATACCTGGGGGGCTTAGTTTACTGCATAAGAAAAAGCTACGAAGATTGCTCTAAAGGTTTTCGCTCCTCTTTCACTCTTTAATTTCTCCATCACACCTCTCTCTCTCTCTCTCTCTCTCTCTCTCTCTCTCTCTCTCTTTTGTGGTGCATTGTTCATCTCTTGCTCTAGCCATTGTACCATTAAACCTACCATGTGACAGATATTGTGACCCGTGTTGGAGTAGGTGTCTGTGAGTGGACAAAAATTCAGTGCCTGCACCCCAAAATTTTAGGACGGAGGGCATTCTTTTCATTGTTTGAGAATTCCATACATACATAAAATGTGTTTTGATGAAATCCACCCTGCACTCCCATCCGTCTGACTCCCCCCATTATCACACCTACTTTTATCACTAAATTTCATGTATTTATATTTTTCATGTATAAATATTTTTTTATTTTTACTATTTTATTTTTTGTATTTTATTTTGTGTTTCACTTGCATGCACATCTGTGCACCATATACCTGTAGTGCCTGCATAGGCCAGAAGACAGTGCTGGATTCCCTGAAGCTGGAGTTGCATATGGTTGTGAGCAACCAAGTGGGTGCTGGGAATCGAACCCGGGTCCTCTGAAAGAGCAGAGGGTGCCTTAACTGCTGAGCCATCTCCAGTCCTCTCATATATTCTTTCGACATTTTCATCTTAGCTTTTCGAGAATTTCAAATATAATACATTGTATTTACATCATTTCCACCCCCCCCATCTCCTCTCTGACTCCTCCCTTGGAATTTATGACCTCCTTTTTATGATCACACTGAGTCCAGTTAGTGTTGTCTCAATGTACTTGTGTTTCAGGGTGGGTCACTTAAGAATAGGGAACGTAAACGGGAGCTCATCCCTGAAGAAAACTGACTCCTTCTCCTTCCGCAGCCATTGATTTCCTGCGGCTCTGCATTTAGAGACAGGAACTTAAGAGTTTCTTTCCTAGGACTTCGAAAAATCAAATTGGCGACGCCTGGAAGCCTCCTTCCTGGGGGCTACCTCTCATAGTGTCGGAACACACTATCCAGGCTTTCAGGGAGCAATGTTATCAAAAGCCCTTCTCAGCTGTTAGAAGTGTAAACCATAAGAGTGTCCAGCCCGACAACATACACCTTCTGAATTTTAAGATCCAGAGTCCATTGCATCTTTCTGCAAGAGACAGAGATTGACACAGAGACTCACAATAGCTGCAGTGTAGAGAATAAGACACTGTGGCATTTTCAGTCCTAAATGGGATGCCTGCATCACACCCCATCTTCCCAAGGCTTGGGGGTCATCTGGGAAGAGTGGGCAGAAAGACTGTAAGAGTCAGAGACGGCAGAGAACTGTGGCAAAATGTTATTTTCCAGACACCACAGCTGCTGCACATAGTGCTTACTGCTGCTGAGGTGATTTTATTAAGCCAAGACCTATCTGA
Organism: Microtus oregoni; assembly: GCF_018167655.1. Lineage (NCBI taxonomy): Eukaryota > Metazoa > Chordata > Mammalia > Rodentia > Cricetidae > Microtus > Microtus oregoni. Next base: position 9,854,232 of record NW_024543079.1, read on the forward strand.
GTGATGGCAGGCAGCTAACCAGGTTTAGAGGTAGGAAGTGCATTGCACGAGCTATAATCGTGAGGGTGTGCCCGTGGAGGTCAGAAGGAGCTGGGGAAGAAGTGAATGGAGGGAGCAGAAGCCATTGCAGTTCATGAGCAAATGGGCAAGGAGTGGGGAGGTGGCATCAGACAGGGTCATAAAGTGCAAACAAAACAGGTCATGAAAGGTTTCTTGGGTCTCACTGGTCAACTTGCGCCACACTGAAGGTACTATATAAACCCACTGGAAACTGGGTGTCGGGGTGCACACCTGTAATCACAGCTCTGTGGAGGATAAAGCAGGAAGATTTTAAGATCAGGGCTAGCCTGGACTATGTAGCAAGTCTCTATCTCAAACAGAACAAAAACAAACAGAAAAAAGCCACTGGAGAGTGTTCAGGGTAGTGGTGAAACCAACTCCTAACTTAAAGAGACTCACTTAAGATGCTCTGTGCAGACTAAACTGTGGAGTGATGGCTGAGAAGGTAAATATGCTTACTGCACAAGTGTAAGGAAATGAATTTGAATCTATGTAACTTACGTAAAAGCCAGATATGTAGAGAAAGCTCTTGTCATCCCAGTGCTCCTATGGGAAGATGGACAATAAACACGTGGAAGCTTGTGAGTAAGCTAGCTATACAGAGTAGCAAAGCAACCAAGAGATCTTGTCTCAGAAAAAGTGGAAGGTGGGGAGTAATGCTGTGGTTGTTCTCTGAACATGTATCATGCCATATGAGCACACAGATTCACACGCAAATGTCGGAACACACACACACACACATATACACATATATTTAAGTAGAGAAAGTGTGGGTGAAAAAGACCTACTTGAAGGCTGCAATATGTTCTAGGAAGAGTAGAGATGGTCTATTTAGTGGCTGTAGTTGCAGGGATAGAGGCAGGTGACCAATCTGAGATGTGTTTTGGAAGCCAAAGTAACAAGGCTTTCCTTAGGACAAAAGAGGAAAGAGTGCATTACCCAGAACCCTAGGCCAACCTTGCCAGCAATCGAGCCCTGGAAACATTTTGCTCCAACCCATGATCCCATGAATAAATAGCAAGTATTTGGAAAGCTCCAAGCCTACTTCACACCTGGCTCTGAGATGAGGAAGAGACCCCCCCCCCTTTCCCGGGAAATGCATGTGCACAGCTACAGATATTACCCACAATTCAACTGACTCTGAGTTACCTGAAGACCCTCCATGTATACATACCAATAGTCCCCCTCAGTGAGCTGGGAGGACCCCGTCCTTGGTGCAGACAGCCTCAGATTTAAAGTATTGACTCACTACACAGCATCTAGAGTGGGCAGCAGGCAGACTCCTTCCAGGCAGGTTTATACATAATCACTGTCTAGTTCAAGTTCTCCAGGGACAAGCATCCCGTGCCTTCTCCTCCAGGGCCCCCTGCAGTGCTCTGCCCTGGTTTTAGAATGCTGTCAGTTCCCATTGCCACTCGTTCAGTATTCTGAGGAAGGGATGGGCCAGCCGAGTTAGAGCCTTGGAAGAACACAGGGATATGCACACATGATTATTTGGCCGGTGGTGTTATGAGTTTTTCCCCCTGTAATCTGAGTTTTCTGAATGGTTTGGATAACTGAACTTGAGCACCAAACTATATAAAAATAACCAGAAAGAAGATTGGGGGTCAGAAATTCTTTTCAGCTTGAATAAAGAAATATAACATCAAAAAGTACTCAAAAAGAACTATTTTTTTTTTAACTAACAGATTTATTTCTCATCTGTTACACATTCTTTTTATGTTGTTTAAATTCAGGAACCAAACCCAGACGTCCTAGTGTAGAAGGCACACTAGTGTGAAGGCTCAGTCACTAGAACTGCCCACTCCAAGACCTTTGAAGTCAGTTTCGTCATCTTGAGCCTTACACATGCTGTTCCCTTTGTCTAGAAAGCTTTCCTGATATGGGAGTGTTATACATCAATCTGTTGATTTCATTGGTTAAGTAATAAACAAACTGCTTGGGCTCATAGCTTAGAACATAGGTGGGTGGAGTAAACAGAACAGAATGCTGGGAGGAAGAGGAAGTGAGGTAAGATGCCTCAGACAGAGACACCATGCTCCGCTCTCCTGGGCAGAGGCGATTCAGCTCCCACCCAGGATGGGCGTAGGCTAGAATCTTCCCGGTAAGCGCACCTTGGGGTGCAACACAGATGATTAGAGATGGGCTAAATTAATAGGTGAGAATTAGCTTAGAAGAGGCTAGATAGAAATGGGCCAAGCAGTGTTTAAATGAATACAGTTTGTGTGTTGTTATTTCAGGCATAAGCTAGCAGGCAGCCGGGGTGCTGGGGATGCAGCCCCGCCGCTCTTATCACTACACTTTCCCAGTGATATTGTCTCAGGAAACACATGCTACCCATTGGAAGGACGTCGTGGAATAGATACTTAGTGTTTCTGAAATACGCTAATATGTCCGGAAAGTGTGATAGACAGTAACCCTTCTGCCCTTTGAGTTGAGACTACCTCCATGAGATGCAAGCATTTTCAGGATGGAAAGAATTCCCTGTGGAATGGACAGCTGGCGGTGGGGGCAACTTTGCTCATTTGTGGTGAAAAGTGCATCCTTATGTCAGGCACCTGATAAGCCAGGAGGATGTAAACAGAGGCGGAGCCTTTCCTTTCTGACCTCTGGGCAGATTCCAAATAAATACACAAAAGCTTATATTAATTACAAAATGCTTGGCCAATAGCTCAGACTTATAACTAACTAGTTTTTACATTTCAATCAACCCATTTCTATTAATCAATGTCTTGTCACGTGGCCTGTGGCTTTACTGGTCCTCTGATATCTTGCTTCTTGGGTGGCTGGCTCACATTTATTCCAACTCCACTTTTCTTCATCCCAGTCCTCAGTTTGATTGTCCTGCTTAACTTTATCCTGCCTTGCTATAGGCCAAATGGCTTTATTATTAACCAATGAAAGTAATTCATATTCACAGTGTACAGAGGATCATCCCACAGCAGGGGTATACCATGCCATCAGTTATGAGATGCTGGCAAGAGTCAGGCCAATTAGACTTTGGATTTGACTATCATGAGAGGCTACCTTGAAGTTATGAGCCGGGGTGTGTCATAACCATGTGAGGATGCATCCCCAAATCCACCCAAACTGGGTAGAAAAGTGTGTGTCTGTATTTGTCTGAGGGTGTATTGATAACAAGGAGACTGGTGTAAGATGCTATGCTAGATGCAGCCCAGGGTGGTGGCTCAGGGTAGGTGGTAGAGTCAGAGGGTCACCATTAATAACTAAGGCACCACAAATGATGCTTTACGCTGGAGAAAGGACTTCTGGGAATCTTGCTACAAGTAAAGAATCCATAGGGATCTTAGTGCCCTGCTTGGAAAGTGACCTCTCATCATCTATGTTCAACAATCTAAGCATTTCCGAAGGGTTTCGAAACTATAATTTAATAAAAGGACACAGGCAACTAAGACAAACAGAAAGGGATCTCATTAGAAGCTTTACCACTTACAAGCTATATGAGTTGTTGAATGTTGTCTGCTTTAGCTTCAGTGCCTCATTTTGAAGATATCAGTTGTATCAGTCAGCTTGGCTTCAGTAACAAACATCCCCAAGAGCACATTGACTAATAACATTTTTTCATTTGTTGCTGAGCTACAGGTCGCCTGCTATGGCTCTGCCCCACGTGCTGTTCTTACTCAGGAGCCAGACTGTAGCCATGCCCTGTGCCATGCTATTTGTGTGGCAAAGGAAAGTTCCAGAGGGAGGTAGAAGCAGAGTCACTTCAGAAATGCAGTGGATAACACCAACAAAGCACCCAATGGTCAACACAGCAAACACTCTGTAAAGGCTCATTTTTATGAAGTAGCTCAATTTTAATTTTTACATATATGCAGACACATGATTAAAATTTGATACTCTCCTCCCTCCCTCCCCCTCTCAGTAACCACCTTGCTTATATACCTGTGTTTGAGAACAGTGGTGTGTGCAGGCAAAAACAGGTAGCTTTTAGGGCTAAGGGGATTTCAGCTTGAAACTCAGTTGTGCTATCTGTGTACAGCTGTCTGAGATTCCTGGCCCTCTCTGAATCTCAGTCTCCTTGTTTATACAATGGGAAGTAAGCCCACACCATTGGATTGAAGTGAAGATTAAAGCCCAGAGCAGAGACTTCTCCTTCTTCATAGATTCTCCCCTGTCTCTGCCTCTGCTGGGTGCTTTAGGAGTAAAGTGTATTTTGAATAGTACAGGTCGAGGCAAGAAGAACCCATCTTCGTGCCAGGCTCGGGGAAAGGCACTGTGGAAACTTGGGCTCTTCTCTAAGCCTTAAGTGTTCCTGAGCATCCCATTCCAGCCCAGGTTCCCAAACCCTTCCCAGTGTCCTTCCTTCAGTCTGGAATGCCTTAGTTTTCTCTCATCTTTCCACTTACTGATGACCCTAGATTTTTCTCACCAGGCTGCCCCCACTTTAGTTCTGTGCTCTTGACTTCGCAATGTTAAGTCAGGCTACCCCCCCCCCCCCATACACATGTGGTGGACCAGAGTGCTGATTCCTGGGGTACAGCTAGGCTTAGCCACAGCCTTCTGCTTATGGTGGATTACTCAGGACTTTCACTAGTACATACAGACTGAAGTAAACAGGGGTCAGTTTTGTAGAAATGGGACGCAGAATTATGCTCAAACCACCCTGAGGTATTAGGGAATGACACTGTGTCAGGTAAGAAAATGGCTTTTATGTATACATTTTGGTCTGCTTTCTGTGCTGTGAGGAGAAAGTGCTGGAAGACAGCAAGGCTGTAGGACTGATTGTTTGGACAAGAGATGGTGCCCTTGTTTTTCAAGAAACATTCTGGCAAAGGCTTCACTGTGTTTCTTTGCTCCGTGCACAGTCTTACAAGCATTCATTCTCTTCCAGAAAACTCTGCTGCTCATGAAAACAGATGTTCACACAATTACACAAGAATCTGATACCCAAGCACATTAGCATTTTTTTTCTAGTGCCACATTTAAGTGTTATTCTGGAATGTATCAATAAAATACAAGAGGACCGTGCAGAGCAAACGACATGGTGTCAAAGCAGCACTGTCCTGTCCTCAGTGCTGCTGGGAACTCTGCTAATGTGCCACAAAGGAGGAGCCTCTCAGCACTCTCCCGGGAGTGGGACAGTGCTGCTCTCCTCACTGTGGGCAAAATTAGGCTGCAATGAATTGAGTTTCAGATACTGAGTTGAGTTCAGGGTATGTTCTGGGCCACGTTACCTAATTGCCCTCTGATGATAAAACTCACCGGGTTTTTTTGTTTGTTTGTTTTGTTTTGTTTTCTGGAAGATGAAGGCAATTTAAGTACTTAACCCCATGTCACCACAAACATCTTTCCTTCTTTCTCTTCTAAAAATAGAGACTGTATTTTGCAGAAGTTTCAGGTTTATAGAAAAGTTGGATGGGAACTACAGACATGTCCCTGACCTTTCCTTCTGCCAGCCATGTACAATTCTCCCCGTGAGTTCATGCAGTACTCAGGCCCACTGGTTACCAGCATGTACATCTGATGATCCAATGTTAGTGTGTTCCATTAACTAATGCACATGGATTATGTTAGGACTTACTCAGTGTGCTGTACAGTCTGTGTGCCTTTTAGAGATTTAGTTAATTATTTATTAGTGTGTGTGTGTGTGTGTGTGTGTGTGTGTGTGTGAACATTTGTGTAGTGCCCAGAGAAGCCAAAGGGGGTCTCAGATCTGCTGGAACTGGAGTTATAGGTGGTTGTGAGTCACCTGGGAACCTAACTCAGAGGGTCCTCTGTAGGGAAGCAGCAAGCTTCCTTAACTGCTGAACCATCTCTCCAGCCCTGTTTGATGGGTAGTGACTCTCTTTGGTTCCCAACCTCTGAAAATTTCTTAGGTTTTTTCTGATCTTCATATTTTTGACTTATCCAGTGTTGCACAATGGGCATTGGACAGCCTTAGCATTTTAAATCTTTTTCTTGTGCTCTGTTTCCCAGTGTTACCTTGTGTCTTTCTTCTCACTACACTTAAATGTATACACATACTGTCCCTCAAAAAAAAAAAAAAAACCAAGAGAAAAGTAGATGGCAGCTGTCATGGAATATTATAACAATGTCAATATGTGTTACATTTGTTTACTTTTAGTATAACAATGTAAAGACGTGTTACCTTTGTTTACTTTGTGGCATATTACTTTAACTGTGTAAAGCTGTGTTACATTTGTTTATGCCACATTTGTTTAATGATGTAAAAATGTGTGTTTGTTTAATTATGTAAAGGTATGTTGCATCTGCATCATCTTGCTTGCCTAAGGCACCTGATTGGTCTAATAAGGAGCTGAAGGGCCAATAGCGAGGCAGAGAAAGGACAGGCAGGGCTGGCAGGCAGAGAGAATAAATATGAGGAGAGATCTAGGCTAGAGGAGAGAAGGGAGAATGAGAGAAGAAGGAAAGAATGGGGGACAAACCCAGGGCAAGAAGCCAGGCAGAAGTAGCTGGACAAAGACACAGCACCTGGATAGAGGTGGGCAGTCCTTGGGCTTCCCACAGGTCAGGGAACCCTGATTGCTCTTCGAGCAGATGAGGGGGGGGGGGGGACTTGATCGGGGGAGGGGGAGGGAAATGGGAAGCGGTTGTGGGGACGAGGCAGAAATCCTTAATAAATAAATAAATTAAAAAAAAAAAAGAAAAAAAAAAGAAAAAAAGGTAAAAAAGCCCCGAGGCAAAATGTAGATAAGGAGAAACAGGTTAATTTATACGAGCTAGCAAGAAAAAAGCCAAGGTTGAGCATTCAAAACTGGTAATAAGTCTCTGGGTCGTGATTTGCGAGCTGGGTGATGGTCAGAAAGAAAAAGGCTGGGGACAGGAAGCTTATGCCTAACTTGTTCTGCAGATTCTCTGACTGTGAAAGGCTCATTCTTTACAGCCATTCCTCTCTCCTCACCCTTCTCCTCTTCTTCTAGTGGGCAGCAACTGTCCCCAGTCCCCAGGAGAGCCAGCCACTCTCCCTGACTGTGCCAGCCTCCTCTCCTCACTCTGTTTGCCCCTTTCTTGTTTCTAACAGAGAGGTCCTCATTGTCTACGCTGAGTCTGAGCCATAATTGCCGTGTGTCTGTTGGGTTGCCTTCAAACCATTTTCCCACCTCTGAACAACTGCACTTCTTATCTGGACTCTGATGCTCTACAGGACACAGAGGACTAGCCTCTCTTTCCTCTCATACTTTTGCTTCTGATGTTAAAAGGTCCCCTTGAACTTGTGTTTTTACAGACACCAGCAAAGCCCCAATGTCTTCACAGAACCTGCCGTCGCCCAGGGGCGGGGTGTTGGCAATTACAGGCTGAGCTGGCTGTGGGATCAGAGAGCTGCCGAGGCCTGGGGAGGCCTGGCATGCAGAACCTCTTTGATGAGTGACAGGGTCATTATTATGAATGTTATGCTGGGGTGCCCATGAAGTCCTGTGGCAGGAGGGCTTTCCTCCATTTATCTTGTCTTACCCATAAAGACAGACATACATATACATACATATATTCATATCCTGGGACACATACCTGGTGAAGTGTGTGTGTGTGTGGGGGGGGATTACAGCCAGATAGATGGGTTTCTTACACATTCTGGAACAATCTTCCCATGGTTGTTGACTTCCTAGGCTCTCATCTTGTAGACAAGCTTCTACTTTGAAGGAGTAGGAATTTTGTCTAATTCCCAATTGAAGACTGCTTCTTCTTTCCCAGCCATTTGATTCTGCATCCCTCTTTCTCTCTTGTCTATTCGGCTGAGGTTTGTGGATTCTTCCACTGGACTCATTTCCTGCTACTCTTGTTTCTTGCATGGGGAAATGAATAAACACTTGAGGGCTAGCACTTCTGGCTTGGTCCCCCACAACAGCAGAGTGCTTCTCTGGGGACCTACTCTTCTCTCTCTTCTCCGCTGTGTGGGTCTCCATTCAAGGCTCTCATTGGTAAATCCCCATGTTGGATTGTTCCATAAGTCTACATTTTTAGCAGTGGGCTCTGGCTTCCCACCCAGTGCAGGAGACAGGCACGCCCTGCGTTAATTGTCTAGGCAGGGAGAGCTATGTCTAATAAGAAAATTCTCTCTTCTACATGGTTTGTCGAGGGCCCTCTTTGCCTCCCCATTTCAGTTTTACACTTTGAGATTGGATGCTTAGGGGATGATGCAGGATTTGGGGGCGGATCCACATTTCCTTGAGACAAGCTGATGCAGGCTGTAGCAGCATGTGCTTCACAAACTTGTTGAGCCTCTCTCATCTTGCATGTGAGCATGGCCACTTATTTCTCACTGTTCATTCTACTCAATTGCCTTTCTCAAAGTCTCTTCAGAACCTTAGAAATTGGTCTGGGCACTATACTGAATGCAGGCTTATACCTTATCTCATTCTGAACACAGACAAAGAAGTCACAATTCCTCCCCAAATCGGCCAGTGCAGCAAAGAAAATTGTAGAATTCATATCTGAAACCATGGCTAGTGTTTTTAAGTAGTCTCTATGTATCCATCATTGTTTGCATTTTATTGTTTACAAATGGTCCTTTCTGATAAGGGTTAATTATTTTCTGGATCTTAAGACCTCTCGTGATCTCGCACCACCTTTGCTCCCATATGATAGAGGAGATGGGACATCTGAGGTGGGGCGTGCAACTGCCTGTCTGTGGTGAACCCCCCCCCCCCCACCAGGCTGCACAGGGGCTAGAGGATCTGCAGCGTTCATTCAAAAGGAGGTGTAAATGCTTTTCACACATGCAAAGTACTTGCATATTACTGGTCTGGCTTGATGGTTACCGCCCCCCCCCCGTGTGTGTGTGTGTGTGTGTGTGTGTGTGTGTGTGTGTGTTAAGCAAGACAGAGTTGTTTGTTAAATGTTAGGAGCAGTCTGTATGCTTTGTCTGCTCCTTCAGAAACTACAGGCCAATACATGGAGGATGAGAGAGATGGAATTCAAGATGACCTCAACCTTGGACTAATTCCTGGACTAAGTCAGAATTTGGTCACCAATGGAAGTGGCCAGGTAGAGAAGAAGAGACTCCAGCGGCACAGATGGGAAGAATGAAAGACACCCCCACCCTTTCCCAATAATGACATATAATACATGCCAAATTTCGCAGAGCCCAGACTTGCCCGGTCAGGTTCTGCATGTGTCTAGCCTTCTGTTTCCACACCATATGGATATGGTCGTAAGGACTATAAAGAACAGTCCAAGTGGCACATAGAACCAGTGTGTCGGTTTTGCCAAAGAGCCGAAAGATGGGGTGAAGAGAAACAACTGTGTGGACCCTTTGCTCCTCCACCTTCTTTTCGTAGCTCACGGCAGGCGAGGGGAAAGAGAAGTGCTCACTCATACTTGTATTATGTCAGGATGTCCAGTGATTTTTCTCAACCTGTGTCGCAGCCATCCCAAACTACCAACAGACCATAATACCCTGACCATTCCTGGATGCTGGAAAAAGATGCGGATTTTCAAATAGAAGACCTTGATTATGGGTCTAAAAAGAGATCACTGATCAATGTGTGGACTCAGAAAGCAATTTCTCTGTAGGCTGTGAGAGGACAGCCAGAAAAAGCCCCAACTCTGCCATTCTAACAGAGTCCCCAAGGCACTGGCCGCTCAGTCACTGGGATTTTATCCCACATCTGCTCCACTGCTCCGGCCGTGGCAGCGGAGTGTGTTTCCCCTCCTTGAACCACAGTTCCTCATTCATAGACTGCAGAGTTCGGATTTCTGAGACCTCTCCCTTCCCCATGCCTTAACCAGCCTAAGCTATGAATTTGAAGACTGTGTAAAAGAAACTGAGGCTGTCAAGATGAGAGAGGGCTTGTATTTAGGTGCCTAGAAACTGGGACAAGTGATGGCCACTCTAGTCAGTCTGAAATGTACAAGGATCTGGCTGGGGACCCAAAGGTGACAATGGAGTGTCCTACAGGGGCTAGTCAGTCACACAGGGTCAGGTTCTGGGCAGGATGCCTCAGTTTGAGACTCGCATCCATGTGTAGGGCGAATACCTCCTGGCTGAACAGGTGTCTGAGCCGCAGCCGAGTGGACTGGAGGTCAGGCTGGGACTGAAGTCCTAAAAGTGGTGCCAGGGGACAAAGCAGTTCTGAGGCAGAGCCCAACCCTCTAGAGGCTCCAGTGCTGCTGGTGTCGCCACTGATGACCAGACTCTGGGTATAGGACTGCTATATCAAGGGCAGGAAACATCCAGGATTACCTACCTTCCCAGGGCAAGGACAGCATGGAGTCAATATGGGAGGTCGGAGAAGCTGCAATGGGATGAGTAGAACTGAGATTAGTGCTTTCATAAATTAATGTGAATTGAAGTTACAAAAGTTGTACAAGGAGGGCTCACTGTGTTGCTTCTTTATTCTAGTGTGGCATCATGTGAACCAGTTCATAGCTCGTTTTAGGCCTTTGGTTTATAAACCAGTGTGTTAACAGACAGTTGTTTAATTAACGAACTAAATTATTTTTGTTCAAGATGAAAACGTGGCAATAGCCAGACTGTTCATTGTGATTACCACCATAGAAGACTCTGGGACAAGATACCGTGGGTATGGAACAGGAGAATAGACACCATTGTGGGAAATCATGGAAACAGTAGGAGTTCTTTGCTTGCCTTCCTGTGTATGGATTTCATGTCACCTCTCAGGTGATTGAAGCTCCTCTCCAGTCTGTGACTTTTGCACTTTTCCAGTAAGGAGTCCACATCTCTATGCTGAAGATGATTGGATGTCTGTGAGGGTTTAAATGAGAATGACCCCTATAGGCTCATATAGTTGAATGCTTGGTCCCTAGTTGGTGGAACTGTTTAGGAAGGATTAGGGGGTGTGGCCTTGTTAGAGGAAGTATATCAGTAGAGGTGGGCTTTGAGGTTTCAAAAGCCTGTGCTAGGCCCAGTTTTACACACTTTCTTCTTCCCGTCTGAGGTTCAGGATGTAATCTACTTCTCCAGCTCCATGCCTACCTGCTTGCTGCTACATTCCCCACCATGGTGGTCATAGACACACCCTCTGAAACCGTAAGCAAGCTTTGTCTATAGTGCCTTGATCATAGTGTTTCTTTACTGCAATAAAAGAGTCACTAAGACAGTAACATTTTTTAACTTCTAGAAATAGCCTTTAAGTTCTTTTAGGCTTTGCTTTGAGGTGACTGGAGAAGCTGACAGGAGAGGTTAAAAAGCTACAAGGAATTTTTAAACAGTATTTTAAATGCATTTAATGCATGACTGAAAATGTAAGATGGACAAATCCCACTTTCTTCCCTGTTGAGAAGCAGATTTATAGGCACAGCTTGCCTCTAAACTGTACTGGGACTTGCTGCCTTGGTCTTCTCAATAATCAAGGAGGCCCTCTGTTCTCTTACTGTTCAGTCTGCCCCTCACTCTGTGTGTTAGTCCCTTCTCTCATCATTATGGCAAAACGACAGAAACAACTTAATGAAAGATAGCTTTACTTTGGCTCAGAGTCTTTGTCCTCAGTGGCCACCTTCGCCTGCAGACTGATACCTAGAGTTCACACCTCATGCCCTAGCTACCTAAGGTGTGCCTTAACAAAGTGCCCCACCTTTGCCTGCAGACTGATGATACCTAGAGTTCACACCTCATGCCCTAGCTACCTAAGGTGTGCCTTAACAGAGTGCCCCATCTTAGCTTTCACTCCTGGGTCCCACAATTCCAGGCTCAAAGAAGAACATGTTCTCAGTTTCCTCAGCTTCATCTCTCCCATCTGTGAGAAACAGGTTTCTCTATTTCTACCTGTGAAAAAAGTCCTCCTGGGTAGCATAGCTCTCTTTGTAGTATCCACGTCAAAGGCCAGCTCCTAGAAGCCTCCCTCTACCTCCATGCTTTGGTTTCATACTTCATCACTAGTAAAGATCATACTTACCTTTTGGACTCTAGTTTTTTAATCTCTGTATTAGTGTTTCTCAGGATTGTCTGTGTTGGTGCGTACACTAACTACTGGCTGGAATCATTGTTCATAAATCACCATATTCCCTAACCCCAAATCTGTCCCTCCACATTACAAACCCATGATGCTGTAGCCATGTGGTATTTATGTACAGACATATTTTATACATAGTCATGCATGCACATGATGTTTTTACACATGTATGACACACATGTACTTGTAATTACTTATGTTTGAAAGTACAACTGAGAACCTCTGTGAACTTCTCAGGCATATAGGAGTGGAGCAATACAATACGAAATCAAATTTGGTTGTATAGGTTTATTTCTCAACCCTGCTCATTTATGGGGAAGGCATCCTGGGCATGGAGTAGGCTTCCATTCAAAACTGCTACTCTAATTCATGCGATGGAAGGCCAGAGTGTCCACTGCCAGGAACCTTGGATAGTTCAGAGACAGCGGTGATCCTTCAGATCCTTGCAAGCACCAGGAATCCACATCAGAGTTTAGTCCTGACTCCAAACTCCATGTCTTCTCATAGCTATAAAAGCAGTCTTCCCAGGAAGCCTGTCTTCTAAGAGCATAGGGACCTTCCTCAAGGGTGCAGGACAGACATCCGGCTAATAAACAAGGGGTGGATATTAATTCCTGAAGGTTTAGCACACAGATGTGAACTTAAACTTTAATTTCTATATTGCCTCTGTTTCTACCTGCTAACCTGGAGAAATCCGGCATTTACTCTTGAAAGTTTACCTTCGGGTTACTAAACGCTTATATTTGTAATGTTTGACCTAGCTTCTCATCTTTGCCCAGAAGTTCTTCTGACTTCCTGATGTGTTTGCTTTTGTTGTGTATTTTAACAAGATCAAATGTCTTGGTGTTTGTGATGGTTAATAGCAGTTATCTATTGGACAGAATCCAGGATCACCTAAGGGCTAATGGATAAGTCTGCAGGTGATTATCTTAATTCTGTTAATTGATGCCAGGCTAACTATGGGTGGAAGCATTCCCCGGGCAGGGGATTCTGCACAATGTGAATTGGAAGGGGAAGTGAGCAGTGACCTCCATTCATTGCTCTCTTCAGCTGTTTGCAGATGTCATGTGACCATCTGCTTCAGACTCCTGCTGCCTCGATTCCCCTCCATGCTGAGCAGCTGTAGTTTGAACTATGACCAAAAAGAAATCCTTTCTTCTTTAAGTTGTTTTTGTCAGAGGATTTTTAGCACAGACACAGGAAAGGAAACTGAGAGAGTATATCACGTTAAACGATGGACCTCATTGGTTTTAAATCGTTTTGAGAATTTCTGTGGAAAATAGCTTTCTAGAAACACACACACACATACGCATATATGTTCTTCACCCTAATTGTATATCATATATATGAAATACATACATACACACACACAGGGCAAGAGAAAGAGATTGTGTGTGTGTGTGTGTGTGTGTGTGTGTGTGTGAGAGAGAGAGAGAGAGAGAGAGGGAGAGATAGATAGATAGATAGATAGAGCACAATTAATAAAACCCAGAGTCAGATATTGGGGTTCAACCTGAGGGTCAGAAAATCAAAACAGCTAGCCACTGGCTCTTTCCTCTACCTCAGTCCAAAACAGTGATCCTGCCTCCAGGAATCTCAGAATGAAACTGTGAGAGCTGTCTTCTCCCGTTTTATATTCCTCTCTAGGGCTGGGATTAAAGGTGTGCACCACTGTGATTAAAGGCATGCACTACCACCTGGTTTCTACGCCCAGCTAGTGTGGCTACTGGCATTAAAGGTGTGTTTCACCACTGCCTGGTCTGTAAGGCTGATCAGTGTGGCTGTTTTATTCTCTGAACTTCAGGCAAGCTTTACTTATTAAAATACAAATGAAATACCACTACAGAGAAAGAAGGGGGGAGGGAGGGGAGGAATTTGGGAAGACCATTATTAATACCACTTCTTCTAATCAATGCACATGGTATATCTTTCCATTTATTTAGGTCTTTAATTTAATACTGTATTTTAGGTTTAGGGATCATATATATATTTTTTTTTCCAAGAGGCTTTTTTGTTGTTTTTAACGATAATATAACTCCTTTTTTGTTTTCCTTCTTGATGCATAAATTTAAGTTGATTTTAAGTGCTGAACTTGCATCCTGTAAACTTATTTGTTCTAAAAACATTCCATCCTTCAGGGACTTCTTGAGCTGAGGAAGTAAACAATTCAAGGGCTTCAGGAATTCTCTGAAAGGGATCAGATGTACTTGGCTCCTCCTTCCCCGAGTATATACAAGCATTAAGGGCTGAGGAGAGACACTCTCATACAAACTGAGACACTGGAAAAAGGCAAAGCCGGGCTGCGCTGCCTAGAGAAGACACTTTCTAACCCGTTAGCTGCCAGCAGGTCATTTACTATGATCCAGATTTCCAGATTCTCTGAGGTGTCCATAGGCTGGGGTGGGGGGTTTCTGGTGGTACAGATGCTTTTGAGCAACCTTATCTATACTCCTGTCAGGGCCCTAGGAAAGACTCATTGGTTCACAAAGATGGGCTTTGGTGCAACCATTAATTTGGTATGTTATCTGTTTTCTTTCTGAGGTGAATAGGTGTGTGTGTGTGTGCATTGTGTTACACCAGGGAAAGTCTGTCACACAACCCTTGGGTCTTTTGAATTGATTAAAACCCCTTCTATATTCCACAAAATAGAATGCCTTGTAGTCTTCCATGCATACTTGGAAAGAATGTATATTTTTCTGGGTGGAACATCTGGAAGATTTCATTGGATTCTAGTTGCTTTATTGTGTTATCGGAATCACCTAAATCCTTAATGCTTTTTGTGGTAATTCTGGAATGTAGATTGTTGAGATGTCAGACTGCAATCATGAATTTATCTCATTTGCTGTCTAGTGTAAACAGTTCTCCCCTTTGGCATTGCTGAGTTTCCGTTATTAGGTAGGTTATGCGTTAGTAATTGTATGCCCCTTGACTTCATGCTCCAGGTTTTCATTATAGAATTCCTCAGTTGATACCTCCAGCTTATAATATTAATATCGACCTTCCAGCATCGGCCAAATACTACATGTCATATAACTTTTTACCCTGTTACCATTTTTGTCTCCTCTATGACTTCATATTTAGAGTGGACTTTGTGTAGTTGACCTAAAATTGGATAATGCCCTTTAATCTGCTTGAGCAGCTTCTCTTTGCATTGGATGTTAAGGTGGGTAAACTTAGTGCACCCGTCCCCTTGAGAGAATGAATCTCTAGCCTGATATTTGCTTTTACTTTCTTCTTTTTTGTATTATTTATCATTCAGGTATTTCCATCATAGAACTATTAGAAATGTCTTGCTTTTAGTCTTTATTTCTCTAGGCAATAAAACAGACATTTTTAATTGATCTCATCCTATCTTTAAACCACATCTGATCACTTCACAGTGTAAGAATCCTATACCTGTGAACTCTCATTTAACCTCTGAACTTCTTTGTGCATCATGTTGTGTCCTTTAAATGAGACAAATAAATGCCAAACACACACACACACACACACACACACACACACACACACACACTCACATATATTCAGAAATCCTTCCAATGTTATTTATTCTTCTTGTACAGGTAAATGTTCTCAACTGGCACCTTCTTTCTTCTTGTTGAAGAACATCAGTTAGTTTCTCCCAGGCAGGTCTGCTACTGATAAAGTCTTTTCACATGTTTTTATCTGAGACAACATTCAACTCTGATTTTATAAATTTAAGTCTATTGATGTGAAATTCTAAGGTGGCAGTTTTAGTTTGCATTTCTTCTATGGAAAGAATCAAAAGGCTTACTTAAAGGAATTTATGAACTGTGGCTACATTTGTGCTTCTGATCTACCCTTTGGAGAGTCTTCAGAAGGATTATTTGGCTTGTGAAAAGTCTGAAAGTGACTGAAACAACTAAGAAGCTGTTAATTCAAAGAACCAGATACGGTGTCACACACCTGTAATCCCTGTTCTTAGGAAGCTGAGACAGGAGGATCCTAAGATCAAAGTAAACCTGGGATTTATAGTGAGCCCCCCATCTCAAAGAACCAATCAAATCATCATCATTATCACCACTGTAATCACCATACCATGATCAAAACTACAAACATATTCACTACCACCATCACCACCACCACCATCACCACCCTCACTACCACCCAGAGAAGATACTATGAAGTTTCAAATGAGTCACCACAGGGAGGTATGGATGAGACAAACAGGCTGGGACAATGAATCTTCTGTCAGAACCGGGGGTAAGATGTAAATGCAGATATGGATTCTCCACACTTCGGTTAAGGATCGTGAATAAGATTAGACTCTGTTTATCAAGGTGAGAATTTGCAGGTACAACCAGTTGTGAAGCTAGTGGCAGCCATTTCCATGATGGCTTAGGCCCTAGAGCTGACCACTGCCTGCTCAGATTCTCTGCCTGGAGTTCAAGTTCCCCACTGGGATGCACTACTTATCTGTTGGAAAATACGATGCATTTCCAGCTCTTGTATGCTGCCTCAACCACCAAAGGGACTATTTTTTTTTTCCTGCAAATGACTGCTGAGAACATATTCTCATTTTAGCCTTCATTTCTATGATGTTGAGAATCTCTCACTCTTGGACTCTGGCTCGGCCTCTCTGGTCCTTTTGACCTGGACTGGGTTCTTATGAATATAGTCCTTAGGCAAGCTCAGGTCAGTAATTCTGCCATGGTGCTTGGCTTGTGGCTTCTTGTTAGAGACACCCTCGTGAGTACTGGCCTCATTAGACTCTAGTTCCTTCTGCTGCTTCTGTCGTACTGGTTACAAAAAGTCGACGGCTGAGTTCACCCACTAAGTTATGACATTATTTAGACTTTTCCTTTCAACTTGGAATATGAAACAAGGATAAATCATTCAACCTTTGCCATCTATTTAACCCCTGTGTAAACTGTCTGAGGAACAAAATGATAATTACCTTTTCCAGGGACAGACTTGGGGGAGAGTCAATTAAGGCTTGTATTGTGCTTTGAGATCTTTCAATGAAAGGCTCGGGGTTATTATTGTTAACAAGATACCAGAGGATATTTGCCAGAAGTCCCTCCCTTTGAGCCAGCATGTCTGTCATTAGTAATTTGGGGGCTTGGCACAGAGTCATGGGAATGTTTTAATGGCTTCTGTTCAACCCCAGAAATAGATCATGGAGTTGCTAAAAGAAATGTTCGTTTTCTTCTTCACTCCTTTCTTTGTGTCTGCATGCGGGGGCTTTCAGAGACCTCAAGTTTTCTAACAATAGTCAACGAAGTGGACAATGGGGGTCTTCCGTCACTCCATAAACTCAGACAGAAAAATGGCAGCTCGGAGTGCTCGGGATACTGAGTTAAAGATGGGTTAGCCCATCACATTGGAAATTTGCCTGAGCTGATGCTACCTGGAGGTCTTGCTAGTTCACTGAAATCCAAGAGTGAGAGGGAAAGAAAGTCTCTTACTCTAAGAAGTCCTTGGGAAAAGTGTATGAGTTCGAAGAGGTTATTTCCTTTGCAAGCTGACTCCCAAATGCTTTGCAGGGCTGTCTTGATGAGTCAAGGCTGTTTGGCATCTGAGAAGCCCAGACTTGTTTCTTGAACATAGGCAATGAACATATCTGTTTGACCAGGACTGTGCGTGGCTTCTCTCTGGAAGAGCCCATGCTATATCTTCATTTCCAATTGATTAAGAAACTGTTCATTTCAAATATTCCATCTATCCCTGTGCTCAAGCCTTGTCTCCATTGCTTCTGTTCCTTGCTTTGTGCTTAATCAATCCTTTGCTCCGTTTGTCAGGACAACAGGACAGACTTGAGGGAAATGGCAGATATTTTGAGATAAGGGTGACTCTGACTCTTACTGATGATAATCTTCAGTAAGTTACCTTAGCCCCTCCAAGCTTCATTTAGGATTGTTGGGACAGTGGAGTCCAATGATTTCAAGCTTCAAGTGTAGCTGAAGCTACGAAGCTACTCTGACTAATCCAAGATGGTATGGTAGAGATTGAGTCAAACTCCATTCACCCCATTCACAGGAGCGGCAGATGTTTCTATGGATTCCTTGCTTTGTTCAAACAAAAACAAAAACCTAAAATGAATGTATTTGCTTCCTTTCTTTTGTCAAAACAAACAGGGAACCCAGAAATGTGTGAACAAAATTTCCTGGTTTATAAATGGTGTAATTAATTCATTTTCTTTGAAAAGATTAGAAAAATTAAACCATGGGTACAGGCTGGGTCTGGTGAACAATTTAGGGCTTATGGTTTTATTTGATCTCTCTATCTCTTTCCCTCCCTCCCTCTCTCTTTTCCTCCCTTGCTCTTTTTCTCTCTTTCTCCTCTCCCTCTCTTTCCTTCTTTCCTCCCCTTTTCTCTCTCCCCCTCCCTTTGTCTCCGCCTTTCTTTCCCCTCTCTCCTCTCTGTCTGTCTGTCTGTCTCTTTTTCTCTGTCTCTCTCTCTCCCCCTCTCTGCCTCCTTCCTCCTTCCTTTCCCTCACCTCTCCTTTTTACCGATTTCTGCTACCTTCTCCTTCTTCTGTATCATAGACTACTTTGGGGTTTCTTTTCCCTTTCTATGCTTTCCCACCCCAACATTAACAGTCTCTTTTCTTTGCCATTGCCCTAAATGTGAAACCTGGTTCCCTGCTTGAGACATAGCTTCACAAACCACAGTTTTCACGCTTCAGCCTCGCACAGATTCCCATCTTCTTTCTTAGGTCCAACAATGTAGGAATGGCGCCAAGTCCACTGAATTTGGGACAGTTCTTCCTATACTGTATCCCAAGGAGGAAAACACAATAAATCTCTCTACTTGTACCTAAAAAACAAACCTAACAAACCTAAAATAAAACACAATCCCATGTGGCTTCTGATGCCATCATTAGGAATGTTAACTCACCAGCCTTTTGGAGCTCCCTCTGTGGATGTGTTTACTAGCTCTGGGCCCCATAATTGATACTGCTGCCGATCATGGTAAGGAGTTGTCATAGAAGGAGACATGACAGCTGTGGTTCCATTGCCTCTCCAGAAAAATATGCCAAAGAAGCCCCAGCCACTGAGGATCTAGTAATTGTACTGCAAAAGGCATGGCTTTCTGCAGAATGCCTGGGGCTCTTCCACTTGTGATTACTTACCTTCTTTGAATAAAAATTTATTTTACTTTTAATTATGTGTATGTGTGTGTGTATGCTGTGTAGGAGTATACATATGCAAATGAAGATGCTCATAGAAGCTAGAAGCATTGATCTCCTGGAGCTGGAGCTATAGGTGTTTGTGAGCCACTTAGCTTGGGTGCTGTGTAATGAATCTGGATCCTAGCAAGAGCATTACATGCTCTCAAATGCCGAGCCATCCCTCTAGCCTGTGCATCCTCTTATTACTAGTTTCCAGTGAGAAACATGACTGCTTCACTCTGGGCAGTGTTGTTTGTATCTTTCGTGTCCCCACCGTCTCATGTGCTGAGCACTTGATCCCCAGGCAATGGTGCTATTTTGAGAGATTGTGGAGCCTTCTGGAGGCAGGGCCTAATTCTAGAGTCACAAATCTGGGTACACACGAAGTCCATTGCTACTCATCTGAAGTGGGGGTGTTTGTCAAGATTCACTATGCCCAAAGGGAGAACAGCCCAAATATTAAGTAAAGAAACAGGCTAACTACACACACAATGGGAAACTCTTTGGCCATGAATTGAAAGGAGGAATGTAGATGAACATAGGCCATCCAGATGAGCCACAAAACATTACAGTGAACAACCCAGATGCAGAAGGCCAAGTGTTGCCTGAGTGTTCTGTAGGCAAGGTTCAGAAAGGGCAAGTGTATGTCAACAGGAATTAGGTGTGCAGATCTCGGGACAGGGCTGGTTAAAAGGCCAATTGCAAGTGGGCTCAAAATGTGGTAGAGGGAGGATTAGAAATGTTCCCTCATTATTGGGTGTTGCTAAGGGGCACACAGTTCACATATACAAAAACCATTGAAGGTGTATATTTCAAACAAATGAACTTGATTTTATGCAAATTATGCCTCAGTAAGGTTATTTATAAAGAATATAGTAGCTGTGACTGTCAAGATGTTCAACTCTCCGGAATCAGAAAAGCCTATAGTTACTCTGAAATTTTCCACCAACTTCCTAGATCAAGTGGGGGAAGACTTCTGTGCAGTTTCTTTCTCTGGAAGCAGATGTCTCTGTGCTGACATTTTCTCAGTAACTTCATGCTCCCCAGTACCAAGCAAAGAAAGCAGTTCCTGCCATCATGCAACATAGCTGCTCCTGAGGTTGGTGACTTTGGGGAGAGAGAAACAGATTACTAAGGACTCATTTTCCCGTGAATACCTGGCCCACACTCCCCCCCCACTGATCGCCATCAGTGCCTCATTATCAATATGCTATTGTGGATATGAACGTCTATGGGCATCCAGACATATACAAGATATTTCCTAATTTAATATTAGCACAATGTATGGAGATTCTGTGGCATTCCTGCCACAATACCGTGTCTTTTAGTATTCCCAGAATGTATGGCGCACTGGGGGTTGGGCTACCTCTCTCCATGATTGCTTCTATTAAGTAAGTAATAACAGTGAGGGCATGCATGTGTGTGTGTGTACTGAATGTGTGTGTTGGTGAGAATGGGCTCTGGAATTGAAACAAACATAAATACACAGACACACACAGCAAGAAACATACACAAACACACAGACGTTTACAAGCACACAGAGCGAAGTCACAAAAAATACGGAAACATACCGTACAGTTACTCACACAGGCACTCAGACATTACACACACAGACAGAGACGTACAGAGACACAGACACAGTCATATAGATACATACACAGACACATTTGCACACACACACACACACACACACACACACACACCTACCTCAGTTCCATCCCATATTTCATGACGTCCTTATGGGACCATGACTTGGCTCTTCTGAGCATCCCTGAGATGAGATGTAACCCATTTTCTGAAGTTCTAGGAGACTCTCTATGCTAGTTCTAGCATCAAAGTCGCTGCTTCCTTAATGTGTGTGTGTGTGTATGTGTGTGTGTGTGTGTGTGAACTCTATTCCCTTTCTATCCTCCTCTGCCAAGTTTAAGATCTGTTGGGATATGGCTGGATTTAGGTGGTAGAGGCTCAAAAGGAAGTTGCCCAGTTCGCTGGTTAATTAGACACGAATGCAGTCAGTCCAGGCCATTCAGCTTGTAAGAGAACCCTGCTGTGCTGAATGAGTGTTAACTGACTCTGGAAATGATTTTCCTGCCTTGCCTCTCACCCGCCTTTGCTTCTGTCTTTGGTCCGAGGGGTTTTAAGCAGCAGTAAGGATCCTGATGAGACATTAGGCCCATGATAATGAACATTCTTTGGCATGAAGAGATGGCAGGCATGAGAGATGAGAATTATTCCTAAGCCCCAGGAACCCACCCATCCCTTTTTATTTCACATTTGTTCAAAGAATCTAAGTTTCTGTTGCTGTTTTGCGGCAAGCCAGTGCCTTGCTTTTGGTCCATTTGTCCTTTAAGTCACAGCCAGAAATCCCTGGCAATGCTGGGCATGGTTTTGCATGGCCACACACACTGATGGACAAAGTCAACTCTAGTTATATCTAGTAATGTCATTGCTCATCTGTGAATGCCTTGTTCCAAACCAAGAGAATGTGTGATGAATATTCTTTTCGTTTTTGGGATGTGTGTGGTGTGTGTGTACACAATTTCACATCTGTGTGTGTGCGTATAGCCAGAAGTCAATATTATATACCTTTCTCTATTGATCTTCATCATGTAATATGCATTTTTTTATTTTTTGAGACTGCAATGTAATTACATCAATTCCACCTTCCCCTTTCGCCCTCTAAACCCTTTCATGTACATATGTGTGTGTATACAATCCACTTTTACTTTATTAGTTCTTTGAGAATTTCCTAGAATGTGCTTTGACCATACTTACCCTCATTCCCACAGTTTCTCCCAGATCCATATCTCTTCCCTGTCCACCCTACTTTGAGTTGTCACCTCCCCTTTTACACCAATCAAGTCCAATTTGTGTCACCCATTTAGTCTTGGGTGTGTGACCTTCCACTGGAGCGTGGTCAGTTAACTGGAGCTATACCTTAAAGACTACTGACTTTCTTTCTGCTAACAGCTGACAGTTGCAACAGCTCATGTCCAGGGTCTGACTCTGTGCTCCTCCCCCATCCATGCTAGGGTTTTGTCTAGAATGAACTTGGACAGTCTTGTGTATGTACTTTCATGACCACCATGAGTTCATATGTGTAGCTGCTCCACTGTTTCCAAAAGACCCCGTTTTCTGGTTTCTTCTGGCTCTTAACTCTTTCCCCACCCTCTTCCACAGGGATCGATGAGCCTTCAGAGGATGGGGTATGATATAAAGGTTCTATTTAGGGTTGAGCATTCTCTGGTCTCATCCTCTCTGCACATAGGCCAGTTGTGGGTAAACACCAGCTACTGCAAATAGAGGCGTCTCTGATGAGGGTGAGAGATGCCCTAATCTATTGTTAGAATGGCAGGTCATTAAGAATCAGTTTATCACAATGTCCATTTATCAGAATAAATTGGTTTTCTCTAGGGCCTATGACCTGTCTAGTCACACGTTCTTGGCCCAGTAATGATGCCAGGAATGGGTTTCGTTTTGTGGAGCAGGACTTCAATCCAATCACAAAGTGATGGGTTAATACCATGGGTTCCATATACCCCTTCATAGTGGGTAGCTATACCCTATCCATGAGCATATGCTCTGATTCTTGCAAGCCTTACATGTGGTTTAACACATGCATATTCATAAGCAATTGCAACTAATTTCGAAAAATTCAATTTTCAACCTAGTGTGATGTTGAGGAAGGCATTGATCTATCTGGCCAGGGTCTAGGTGTGACCACGATAGGGATGGGGACTAATTGCTCTTGGCCTCCTAGAGCTTGCAATTTAGCTCACCATTGTATTTCCTATGTACACTCTCCTGCCCTCTCCCCAGTTCTGACGATTAATGATGACTTAGAGATAAGAAGTTAGTGGCTGAAGGAAGGATATGGACATGAAACAAGACCACCCAAACTCTTGTTTACATAGCTGGGGAACAGTCCCATGTCTGGCGCCCAAATTCCCACACAGGTTGCTACCCTTTAAATGGCTAGTAATACTTGGTCACTCCAACCATACCAAGATAAATTGGTCAAATCTACCTACAGGATATCAGACTTTTTGAAGGCATCAGTAATCTAGCCAAAATAACACAAGCAAAGAAAGTGATTCCTAGTGAGTATCTGTGTGTGTGTGTGTGTGTGTGTGTGTGTGTGTGTGTGCTGGGTGGGTGCGTGTGTATATGCAGGTGTACATGCACACATGTACATGGAAGTCAGAGGAGACTTGTTCTTCAGGCACCGTCTACCTTGCTTTCCAAAAATGGCTCTCACTGGGCCTAAGGGTTGTTTATCCTGTGAGTCCCATTTTGACTGTCTCTACCTCCCCTATGCTGGGATTATAGGCGCGTGCCTTAGTACCTGGCTTTTAATGGGGGTTCCCAGAAATCAAACTCAGGTCCTCATGTTTGCTCAACAAACACTTTAATGACTGAACCATCTTCTTAGCCCAGCTCCTGCTGTTTTAAAACCACCATACTTTGGCCCACAGGCAGAAGCAGAAAGACTCTGGCCAGCACTATTCAGGATTTGAACCTCAGGTATGACATTTTGTTTTGTAACTTAAGCTTTGGTCAACTCAAGTCCTTGTCTGTAGAGTAGAAAATGTGAGTAATTCACCTTCCTGTGTGGTTGCGAGGTTTTCATGAATTTTATGCATCCGATATAGTACACAGCTCCCGAGACAGATCGGAGTATAGGAAACCTCAGCTATTATTTTTTTTTCTTCTTGTGCTAAATCTGGTTGCCCTCTGGAGTCCCCAGCTCACACTGTCACTCTGGGCCAGGCACCTGCTCTCTTAGCACCTTTGTTGTCCTCAGGAGCCCTTGGACAATTCTTGAACCTTGCTCCCATAGTAGGCGTACGTGAACATGATATGTTCCTGATATAGTACAGGGGTGCCAGGTGGCAGTTACTAGTTGGAAATGGGGGGCTGGGTACAGCTAATGGTTTTCCAGGTAGCCGTTTATACTCAGGGGCAATTCTGGAACCGGGTGTGATTTCTTCTTAGAATAACCCCCTGGAAACTTGTGGTTTGTTCTGATCTTATCGTCTTTTCTAAAATCCCTTCTGGCCTCTGAAGGTCCAGCTTGGGAACTTGCCTCTTTGACCTGGCTCTTTCTGCCAAGCTGGACAAGTACAGATACTCCTTTTCAGACCTGGGTCAGATTGCTCAGGCAGGACACTTCACACGGGGCAGGCCATCCCCTTGCTGGGCCCTTGGCTACCACATGTAGGGAATGCCACTGAGAAAGAGGTGTGGGATACAGAGAGCTTATGGGGGTGATGCCTGCCAGGAGCCTGAGGTGGCCTGCAGCTAGGAGGCAGGATTACTGATGTCAGCCTCTCCCAGGCAGCAGGTTCAGACAGGAGGATCAGGAGGCCACCCTCACCCAGGTCAGAGGGGACATGGGCAGGCAGGAGGGCAGGTTCTCCCAAGCCTGGGCTCCTTGGGGCCTGCCCATTCCAGCCTGCCTCTCAGGGAAACCTGTTGGGTAGGCTCCTGTGAATTTCCCTGTAAGGCTAGTCTTACAGTCAGGCAGAAAAGCAGGGTGAGAGAAGGGAGCCCTTTAATGACTCTGACATATGCTTGAGAAGCTGCCAAAGGGTGGTTTATGTTTCTTAAACAGAAATGTGTAATGATAGCAGGGCTGCTTCTGTGGCAGTGATAGCCCAGCCCTTGTAAGGCTGGGGCTCCCTGGCAGGTTCCTTTGCCAAGTCAAGAGGCAGTAAGGTAGAATGAGGAGGTTCCAGATTTGAGGGAGCAGGGAGAGGCAGACATAACTGTCCACAGAGACTGTGCCGTTGGAGTAGATACACGTCTCCCTGATCTCTCATCAGCCAAATGGCGAGAGCTGTCTACCTCCCTTGGATCCATGCCTTGCTGCGCATTCCTCCATTGCGTGTGACACTATTCTGGGCATTCCACAAACTCACTTTCACTTAATCCTGTGGTGATAGCATTAGGCAGGTGCTATTTTTAATCCTGGCTTCACAGACGAAGTAAAGAGAGAGACCAAAAGACTGGGCCAAGGTCTCACAGCAAAGCTGAGCTCAGAATCTGAGCAGATGTCTCCGACGTCTCTAGCCCCAAGCACTGTGTTCTGCTTCTGGGACTTTTCTAGGACCCTCACCACCTAAGCATTTCCCTCAGTTTGGAATAGCACAGTAGTTAAGCCAAGTCTTTGATGACTATCCATGTCCTAGCTTTTCCTCACTACCTTATCCTCTTTCTGCATCTAATAAGGACTTTCCTGTATGAAACATTTTCTAGGGGCTCACAGAAAAGAACTTGAAATAACAGGTGGTCCCCTAGGAAGTTGTCCACACCTTCTATGGGCTCACACCGAGTACTTGGGGTATGTTTACATTCAAGGCAGCCATGGGGTGGTGAATGACCTCATTTTCAGGTATCCCTCAGATCTGGGGGATCAATCATGCATGGAAACCATAGCAACCATGGGAGGACTACAGCGGACTCATCCCCAGTAAGATGCAGATTAGGCACCACATGGCTTTTCCCTCCCCAAGGAGGCATTGCCCCAATCCCCTACAGAATAACCTGGTAGAAGAGCCGACCATCTTTCCGTCTTGAGGAGGAGGCTGTCGATTACCTTCTCAGCATCTCAACTCACCTTCACCTTCAGCTCGGGTCTAAAGTAGAAAGTCTCTAAGTCAAGTTATGAAATGGCCTCAAGGAGAAAAGAGCCCAGCTTCAGGCTGTGTGTTCTCCTTCTTCTATCTAGCCTCTGTGCTTTCAGAGAGTGATGGAGGAGAGGAGTTAAGTGACAGTCACTAAGTGGACATTTACAGGAGCCTCTCCCTTCTCTGGAGCTGTGCATGTCTCCTGCTAGCAGCAAAGTGGTCACACGTGTATCTACGGTGTGTGTGCAAAGACACACTGGGCATCCTATCTCTAGGCCAATGGATACCATGTCATATGTCTTCTAAAAAAAGCTCTTTTGCTCTTGTTTCTTCCTTTTCATCATTTTCATCCCGAGCTTCTCAGTTTATGTTTCTGAGCATCCCAAACCCTATTTATGGCCATGATGAAGGTTGTAAACTTATTGGTATGGAGAAATATGCTGTAGTTTATCCAGCACATACTGGTACGTTGGAATGAAAGTGTAAGTCTAATTGGTCTCTAAGTTGGAATGGGTAGTTTACTTATATTGCACTACAGAAAGAAAGACTTTGGAAATCCTATACTTGATGTTCTCAGTTCCTATCAGCAAAGAGAATGTCATGTAATATTAGAGAGGGTGCTGCTTTTCGGTGCTGTTTTTCGTTTGCAGTGTTTATTAGATGATGGTAAGTCTTTGGGGATTTGTTTGCCCAACATGAAAACACAGTCAATCAGAAAGCCTGTGTAAATTTATTGCAAACCCATTACACATTTGCGCCTGCTCCAGAACGAGAGAAGCCTTCAACTTGGGACTTTATACCCTTGTCTTTGTTGTGCATCTGGAGTGATGACAAAACCAAAGAGGAGCTTTGCCACCATGAGAAACGCATCTCCGCCCCCCTCCCTCAACCCAATGACTATCTTAGCTGCCTGGTTGGAAACTCATGGGGTAAAGCTGACTGTTTAAGACTGAATGTTAGCTGAGCTTGGGAGCAAGAGTCTTTGAGATCTTAATTTTTTTCAAGGTGATGTTCTTACTTGGTAAAGACAAGTTCTTGGCTCAGATAAAACAACTCAACTGTCACCTGTGTCCTGTGACAGGGCTGTTGCTCCGGAACATTGCCACACCTGGGTGTGTGCGGGGGGCCTTTGACATGGAGCATGAATATCTTTATCCACTCAGGCTGAGGTGGTGGCAGCCTCCGTTACACTCCCCACAGGTGGCTTGGCTCTTGATCAAGCTCCCTTTGATCCATAGGGAAAGTCTTCTGGAATTGCCGGCAGTCGCTCTAAAATGCCTGTCCTATCCATGTCAAGTGAATCAGAAGATACCATGAGGCTGTGATCTTACCAACCAAAAGGATATGAAAGTCTGCGTGATTGACTTAATAGCTTAATAAAGCTTCCTCTATAAACACTATTCTAAAAATAAGGAAGAAATTTTGTTAGATTACATCAATTTAGTATTATCGTGGAAGGCAAGTTGGACCAAGCTGATCTTAGAAGATTAGAAGTTTTATGCTGTAGGTGAATTTAGTGCCTACATGTTGCTTACTCTATCCTGTTCCCTAATGACTAGAGTAGATGTAAACACACATGTAAACACACACATACATCTCACTTTTTACGCTCTTTGGACAGCTATCTAAATTGTCTTTTCCAGAGTGGTTGTGTGTGTGTGTGTGTGTGTGTGAGAGAGAGAGAGAGAGAGAGAGAGAAAGAGAGAAATAGAGAGATAGAAAGAGAGAGAGAGAGAGAGAGAGAGAGAGAGAGAGAGAGACTCCCGATCATTTTGGCTCTATAGACTCACACCTGCCTTGCTTGTTGTTTAAAAAGAGCTCCCATGTTGTGACCTTTGGGCATGTAATGCTGGACGTGTTGAACTCCAAGAAAGTAGCCTCACCCAGGGCATCAGAAATCTGTCCCATTCTAGCCTGACTCTCCTAAATACTCCCCCTGTCAGAGTTTTCAGGTGAACCCTCAATCTTCTGTAAGTTCTTCTCAACATCTCTTCAACATTGCACAAGGGCCACCTAAGCATACACTCTCTGCCTCAAGGCCAGTCAAGCTGTCCATGGCCTGCCAATGAATGTTTCAGGTGAAGGCCATGGCGGACTGGAAGGCGGTACTTCCTGACAAGCAAAGCTCCGAGGTTTAGCAATGACCCATCTCATAACTTCACTTGCTAAGGACATGGCAGAGAGAGTTCCATCTAGAAGCTTTAATTCTCAGGGCAGATTATCAACAAGTCTGTGGAGGGGCCAGAGATGGGAAGCTACCACAGGAAGAACACAGGTTGGAACATGATCACGGCGCACTGAGCCTTATAAAAGCTACGGCAGATTTTAAGTCAATTTTCCAAATTTTCTGAGACTACTTGGCCAGCACATGTAATAAAATTATGTAACATTCACAAAAATAATATTGTTGAGTAATACTGTTTGTCTAGTAGAGTATTATACACTTAACTAGATTGGTTCATTAAATTATTTTCGTACACTTGATAGAATAAATTAGTCTTCTTTACATATGAGGAAAGTAGAGTAGAGATGAGTGAAATAACCTGTTCAGAGTTCTAGACCTAGTAAGTCATAAAAGAAGCATTTGAACCTTGTTTCCAGATCCTGTGTTCAATCATTGTTCTAGTCTGTCTCCTGATGCTATATTCCAGGGCCTGCATAGTATTCGTGTGAAAGCCCAGATAATAAATATTGAAAACTTTGTGGCCATTTAGTCTCTGCGGCCACCACTCAGCTCTGGAGTTGCAACACCGAAGAGGTCTCTGACAATCTGGGAATAGATGTCGTGGCTGGATCTCCACAAAGCTTCACTTATGAATAGAAGCTTCTGATGCGTTTGACCCCTCTATTGGAGTTTGCTGACACTTGGCATAAACCAAAGAGGAGGTTGAAGAGTGGGATTCAACAAACATTCATTGGAACACTTATTATGTGTCAGGTGCCTCAATCAATTTATTTTATTGAACCCTTCAGAAGCTGTGAAGTAGAAAAGGAATTCCCAGTTTATAGATGAGAGAACACAGGCTTAGTGAGGTTCACTTTCCTACAGCTAGTAAATGGCAAGAGAGAATTGAACACAACACAACATCACTCAAGTTCCTTTGTCGTTTTCCTCTGTAGGCTTTCCAAGTAGACCGAAGCCCCATAAATACTCACGTCTCCAGAAGCTATATTGCTGCCCTTTTTCTTTTTCAGGGAAGTGTGAATGTGTCATAACTTGGCCAAGACAAACTGCAAGGCATGCTGGGACCTCTGGCTCAGGAGTCATCTGAAAGAGGAGAAGGCACCAGAAATAACATTGAGTGGAACTGGGCTAGCTGGAAGGCTGACTCTTGGTGCAGGGAGGGTCCTCGGCACTGGTGCAAACGGTGAGGTTTCAGGTTAGACTTGGGGGCAAGAGTCTAAGTCTTAAGGTGTGATTAAAGGAGGAAGCATCCTAGTTTGGTACAGATGCTGATCAGACATTCTTAGGGGGATAGAGGTGGAAAGATTTTGGCTGCTGTTTGAGACAGAGGAAGCAGACAGAGGGAGAAACAGGAGTTCCTAATGGGATCCACAGTCCCACAGCCCCAGTCAGAAACAGCCTTGGCTCTTCAGTATCAAGGTCATGTCCTTAAGGAGGCTGCTGCTGAACACTTTTACCAGATGATCCTGTTCATCTAAATTCTAGGGTTAAAATGTAATTTACCCAGACTTCGAGACTCCTGCACTTCTGATCTTGGAAGGCTCATTTCCCAGATATCCTATGCCTTTCCCTCATTTCTTTAATACAGAAGTGTCCTGCTCAAGGAGGTATTCTTTAGCTATCCCTTCCAAATTTCCAAGCTTTCTCTCTCCTCTCTAATATTTTATTAGTCTCTTTCCTTGCTTTACAGGGTGTTTTTTTTCTTCTTCTTAGCATGCACCATTAACCTACAAAATGGGTCATCTTGTTATCTTATTTCTTATCTGCTCTCTGGGAAGTCAGGGAGTGTAATATAGCTTTATTAGTATACATATAATATTTAAAACAGTGTTCACACTCAATAAATTTCTATTGGATTAATGAATTAACACACCGTGAGTTATAATTATGTTTTTGATCATTTCTACCACAAACCGAGCTCTGTGAGAGTGAAGACCATGTCTTTGTTTCTGTTGCTGTGTCCTCAACACGTGACAGGTATCTGGTGCTCAACCAACAGGCAAATGAGATGATGAAGATTTAGAAAAGGAGAGGTGTCACCCAAGAGCCGAGCGAGCTAATGAGTGTGCCTCTCTCTCATTCACCTAGTCCTTCTCAGTTCAGTGGCACCTATTATCAATATCTGAGAAGTGTATTTTTCCCGTAAATCTAATAATTCCTTATGAAGAATAAATGATCTGTTGGTCATCTCTCAACCCAAGTTTCTTAGCATCAGCTGACACTTAGGTGCAGACTGTATTGCAGTAACTAATGTAAACCCTAACAGCCTGTGGCTCATTTGAGAGCTCAAGCACTGGTGGGGTTGAGCACGCGTTGTTTAGGGCCAAGAAACGGAAGGCAAGGCTTTCTTTGCAAATGTAATTGTTTTAGTTAGGGTTTATATTTCTATGATGAAACACCACAGCCAAAATCAACTTGGGGAGGAAAGGGCTCATTTCATCTTATGACTCTCAGGTTACACTCCGTCTCCAAGGGAAGTCAGAGAAGAAACTAAAGGAGGGAGGTACCTTAAGTGGAGCAGAAGTCATGGAGGAAGAGTGCTTGCTGGCTTGCTCCTCATGGCTTGTTCAGCCTGCTTTCTTATAGCACACAGGACTGCCAGCCCCGAGCTGACATTGCCCTCCACCATCAATCAATCAATCAAGAAAATGGCCCCATAGCCAGTCTGTGGGGGACATTTTCTCATATAAGTTCCCCACCTCCAAAGTGATTTTAACCTGTGTTGCATTGACAAAAGAATAATCTAAGTAGGTGAATAACTTTCAGGATATAACTAGAAGGGCCTGAGAAGATTAGATACAGAGGACCATTCCAGAGTCCCAGATCATCGGACCTTTCCAGACACAGTTGGTGGTAAGAGTACTCAAAGGAGAGGAGGTAGGCAGGAGGAGGGGTGGAATGGAATCACAGAAAAACCAAAGAAGAGACTGAGTCCCCTGAATAATGTCCCCTGCTATACTGCCAATCATGGCTAGCCTAGTCTCCTGCTTGTTCCTTGGGCCATGTGTAGTGCCTTGTCCCCTGGCTGGTAATGATCATTTGGTAACCATTGTGAGACTATGTAGGGGCTATGGGTCCCTGTTGCTACAGGAAAGGGACTAGGAGTGAATTTAGTCTTTAGGCTACAACTTAGATGGCAGATAGGACAGAAATGCCATTCCCAACTTCCTTCATGTAGCCTGTGTTCTAAGTTGCTTTTTATAACCCTTTAAATTCCTATGCAACAAAGGTTTGTTGATATATGGATGACTTATAAAGAGATGCTGAACTACAAATTGCATCCATGCGAGGATGTAGGATGACTCCTGGTTTAAAGATTAGTGATCAGGGATGCCTTTGGCTGGTTATTTATCAGGACCATGTGATTGCACTGATGGATGAATGGATAAGGGAGTGACTAAATGGACAGAGAGGTCAGTGAGCGACTGGAGCAAATCTTCGTGATTTTATGTAAAGACAGGGAATTGCGGAGGAGAGCATTTAGGAACCACAGAAGCCCTATAAATGAGGGGTAAGGACAACTGGATTTTAGAGAATTATTGATTATGAATGCCCATTTTGCACAAGTTCTATGACGAGACTCTTTAAATGTGACAGATCCTGAAAAACCTGGACAACTGGTTGAAAATTAGCATTTTGAATTTAGAAGCTACTGGGGTTTTCTGTGTAGAGTGTATTTGTATGTTTGTAGGTGTCTTTCTGTGTTGGGTCTGTGTGTATTTCTTTGTTGCAAGATAGAGCTGAAGGAGGTGCATTCATACTGCCCCCCTTCTGTTGGTGTCTTGTTATTTCCACAGTTGCTTTCCTTATCCAGTGTGCTGGTATGCTATTTGGTATCTAAAGATATATGAGCAGTTGCCCTGCATTTTGTTTGTGCCCATTGTCACTACAGAGTGGACTGGGTCAACATACAGTCAGTAGAGAACCAAGGGACGTGACAAATGCAGGTAGTGAGGCAAAGGCAGTAAACACAGCCCAAGGACTAAGCAGGAGACTAGGCTAGCCATGATTGGCAATATAGCATGGCAGTGGAAAGGATGGCCATGAGTGCTATTGAGTCCCTGTGTTATTGTTGGGTACTTTGGCTCAATTTCTCTCTCTCTTTTACAAGACTTGTTTTTATATATTATTTATGTGTGCACGTGTGTGTGTGTGTGTGTGTGTGTGTGTATGTGTGTGTATGAGAGAGATGAGAGAGAGAGAGAGAGAGAGAGAGAGGTGAGAACTATGTGTGTGGGGGGGTGAGTACTATGTGTGCAGTGTCCAGAAGTGTGTATTGGATCCCTTGGAATTCTGAGCCACCCAGTGTGGGTGCTTGGAACTCTTCCTTTGCAAGAGCAACAAGTGTTCTCCACTGATAAGAACAAAGGAGCATCGTGTTGGGCTGGGGTAGTGCATGGACTATGATAGAGAAATATCTGGTCCTTTTAGATGGGGGGAAAAAAACCACACCCAACAATGAAAACAGGACAGAATGCTGAGTCACTCACCCCAGCAGCCTGCTGCAGGATGTAACTCTAAACAGCTGGAGCAGGCATCATGGGACTCCACAGAGCAGGCAGGCAAGAAGCAGCAGCAGCGACAGGGACTCAGGAAAGGGGAAGTTTCTGCAGAAGACTGAGGACTGAGCAAGGCCAGAAAGAACTGGATAGAGCAGAACAGAGCAGGCCCTACTCTCTGAAAGCCAAAGAGAACTCCATTCCTCAGGCCCCAGAGTTCCTTGAGCTATGGTGTCTCTCAGGAAGTAGTAAAGTAATAGGCACATGACCCTGAAACCCTGAAGCCTTGACTCTCCATCACATGAAAATAAGTTTGAGTCGAGGCAATAAAAGCAGCAGAGGCAGTGAAAAATCTCCGGGTAGAAGGGCAAGGCTGAGTGATGGAGCGGCCCTTTTGGACTTAAACGTTATTTTTTCTTAGTCTTCTAAGGTACTGGTGGCTCGTTTATCTCGAAAGGCCAGGTAACTAATGCCTCTTTATTGATGAATGGCCACTTGCCTGCTGATGTACAACCACTTAGTTAATTTTCCCTGCCTGAAATTGCTGTACCTCTGAGTTGTCACACTTGCTAAGCTCCCTTCATGAGAACCCAAGGGTCCTTGGGAAAGCCCCTGAGCCTAGGCCCTGGGCAGGAGAGGCCTTATATACCACCAATCTGACCCCTATCAGACACTCCGAAATCACCCCACTGAAGAAAAAGGGAAGTCAAGAGAGGAAGTGGCTTGGGAGCATGGGGTGAGGGATATCCATTTGTTCTCCAAACTACTGTTCCCTGGCACCTACCTGGCCCCATGGATTAGTTCTAAGGTCAAAGCCAGACTGTACCTGGGACATTTAGTATCAAGTGAGAAGACCTCAGAAGTGCCTGACAGTCCTTTAGACTCGGCTGAGTGTGTTTTTAGACATGAAGAGAGTTTGTGAATAAGTGGCCCAGTCATGTGAGAAAGATCTCTTTGCATAGCACGGCCATGGAGAGCAGGAAAGGCAGAGGGTCCACCAAGGTGTGTAGGAGGAATCAGCTCAGCTTCTTTTGGGTGCTATTGTTAAAATGCATGCAATGAGACCAAGGGTCAGTGAGACTAAGGGTCATTGAGCTCAAGTAAGGCTTGGACAGACTTGGGTCAGCATGCAGCTCTTCTGGGCAGCGTTGAGTGCTATCAGAGAATGTTTGACACATCCTGGGACTCACCTGTCACTGAGCTAATGACAGGTCAGATGGGAATGAAGCAACAGTGTTGTCTCTCGGGTACCTGCTAGGGAGCCTGGGACCACAGGAGACACGGTCCAGCGTAAATGCTCACTGTCATCCATTTTCTTTTTCTTGTTTTGAAGGAACGGTGTGAACGATGAAGAGACCAAGACCTGTGCTCGGAGTTAGTTTGGAAGATGCCATATTAATAACGGAACAACAAAGGCTGATTTAGCGCCACAAAGGTAATACCGAAGTGCAGCCAAACCCACGGTTGTGCAAGGTCAGAAGAGTGAGCTGTGGAGCGCATATGCAGGTTCTCCAGAGCTGTTTTAAAGGTGATCTCTGGACTCTGCTTTCAGCTCATATAGCAAGTCAGAAAGTTAATTTTTAATGAAAACGAATGCTTCTAATTTGTGAACACAGCTCATGTCTGAGCAATTACAGGGATACAATAAGTTCTTAGCCCAAGTAAAAGAGGAGTAAAGGCCATTACTACTCACTCTGCTTCCCTTGGAGTCAACATTTGGGTCCCTTTCTTTTTGACTAGTCTGTGAGTAAAGTCTTGGGGGCCCTTCAGCTGACCTGTATTTCAGGGCATCAGGTCCTTTTAGGGGCTTCCAGGATGAAGCAGTTGGTCCTAGGCCAGGTGCTAGCTGTGCTTGGTACTGATTGGAGGCTGCCATTAGCACTCATTTCTACCCTTGTAGTTCAAATGATAATTTGTCCCCCATGTGTCTGAGGTAAACGAATAACGGAATCTGATCCTAGAGCTGTGGTGGTCGAGTATGTGGGTACCTTTTGAGTTCAGACAAAGAAGACTCCGCAAGGCAAAAGGAGGAAGCCTTTCCTAGCGACATCTTTCTGTTACTTAGACACACAGTGAACTTCCCTCTAGTGTCTTAGTGTCTAGTCACGTTTCTTATCATAGAAATGAAAGGACCAATTGTCCCTACTCAGAAGTTTAGTGACCTTTGTGGGTTTTTTTTTTTTTTTTTCTGACAGAAGATCTGAAATTTGATGACCCTAGATTCTTGGGGACACAGAAAAAACTGTGCGTCAGACATAACTGGATCCAGCCCCCATTTTTCCCCATTCTATGAGCTGGGGAAAGTCCATTCTGAGGCCACAGTTCAGCAGAGGCTATTGTACAGTTGATCTAAATACTGCACCTGCCCTGTTGGTATATAGTACATGCTCAGTAAATACTAGTTAGGTGATCCCGCGCACGCCATTTTAATCGTTCAGATCCACTTTCCTAATGAGAGGATCCCCTGTAAAAGTCTTCCTCAGATTTATTCCCCGTTTCTGTCCCATTTCAGAGACTGTACATGCCATGGAGCGCTCCCCGAGGCATCTCCAGCAGAAGACAGGCTGTGGAGATTGGGAGCTAGGACGCAGAGAGCCTTTCTGGTCCTAAGATCTGTTAAGCAATAGGCAAACACACTTCGAGAGTGATTGCTGACAAGGGAACCCTTCCTGTTCCAAACCAGAGCGAAGGAGCTAGCCAAGAGCAGATTTGTTTGGGAGGAGATGGCTCAGTTGATTGAAGTGGGGACCCAGAGCTAGGCTCTTCTGTCCCGGGGAATTCTGGGAGGGAAGTGATGAGCATCAGGATGGGAGGTCGCCGTATTGGCCAAAGATGTGTCTCCCGGGACTTTCAGGATGAGAGAGGTGGCACTGAGTTCCTGTCCAGGGTGGTCTCTGACGGGAATGGGAGAATCTAGGAAAAGTTTTGATGAAAGAACACTAAAACAGAACCATATTTTGGGGCCTGAGATTTCCAATTCGGAGTCCAAACAGAAAATCTTAAAGGATTTGTACAAAGAAAATGCCTTTGGGGCTGAGACCGTAGGATTTATTTATTTATTTATTTATTTATTTATTTATTTATTTTGCCCCGGTAGGGTTTTCTTGCCCCTTTACAGCTTGCTTTCTTAAACACAAAAGCAAGTTTAGCTCAGAACTCCAGGATGGAGCTGGGGAGAGAACGATCCATTTATTTAGCGCAGAGGAGATGCTTGCCAGAAGATCTGCAGGGAAATGCCCTTTGCCTGCAGGCCCTTGGAGCCCAGGCCAGGCTAAGCAGATTAAAGTTCCATTCAGAATCGCAATAAGCCAAAAGCTATGCTGGGGCCACTGATGGGCCTTAAGATTAGCCACTAAACTGATCGCTCTCCCTGGGATTGTGGCTGTTGTATTTTTGGAAACTGAGCACTCTAAAAAAAAATTCTATTTTCTCATGGCTTTCTGTGCGAACCTCATTAATTTCCCAGAGTCTCTGCAGAAGAACAATTGCTGTAATTCCATCTGGCAGGGTTCTAAAGCCTGAAAATTTCTCATAGAAAATAAAATATATGGAAAATGAATAGACACACTTATATATGACCTCTGTAATAGATGACCCAAGTATACATAATAGGCTGCACTCTATACACAAACATACACATATGTGTATATAAATATTTTTTTCCTTGCCTTCCTGCCCTTATCCTGGAATTCTTAGCAATTTGGCCTGTCCCTGCTTATTAATGATGTTTCCAGAACAGAGCTCATTGGTGCATTTTCCGCAATGGGCTGATTAATAGGTGGGCACCGGGGAGCTCTTTGAAAGCCAGGGCATCGCTGGCTTGTTGACCTTGATGCTCAGGGGACAGTCTTGCTTCAAACTACGGAATCTCAGTTAGCATCATAAATTGTGGAGCCACTGGTTTTATTACCCTTCTGCCTCCTGCTGGGAATGTTGTTTCTCTTTAATAATGGGCTGAGCAGCAGCAATGAGCACTGCCCCCTCCTCCTCCCTCACTTGCCCTGTGCATTTTTCTCCCCCACCTCCACTCTCCACCAAAGCAGAGGCACAAACACACTCCTACTCACGCACGCACATACAAACAACACACACACACACACACACACTCTTAGGATCACACACATACAATATCAACATCAGTTATCTTCCCTCTGTTTAGCTATAGGACTTAGTCAGGAGACCCTCCTACCCGCCACCTTCCTTGCTTGGCACAACTAATTCAAGCAGAGGTTTTCAAAGGCTTAAAAAAAGACATCAAAGAGAAACAGAAAATAGCCAATCTGAGGAAATATGAAAAGCATAAAAATAACCTCGTTTTCCAGATAGAGATAGAGAATTCTGGAGTCTTGGTCAAAATAGTGAGAAGCTGGCCTGCTTTCTAAGTCGTGTTCTCAAAAGAGCAAAGGTGACTTCCTGCTTCCCCTGTCCCTGACCTCCCTTTCTCTCCAAGAGCCATTCCTGCTTCTGGGGACTCAGTGATTAACCTCACATTCAGGGCCCTGACCCTAGACCTGACCTAAGGGAGCCTTCTGATTGGCCTAAGCTCTGTGTAGCTTCTGCTTCACGTTTCTGCTTTATTACTACACTTCTTTGTTGGGGGGGGGGCTTTCTTGTCCATCAGATCCTCCTCTTTCCAGTCGAGAGTATTGTTTTTTTCCTCCTCTTTCACAATAACCACCCAGTTGTAAATTTGTGTTTATTTGTGGGTGCATTTGGTTAATGTCTGTCTCCATGTCTGGAATGTAAACTCCTTTAGAGTAGGGATCCCATGTGTGATTACACTCACTCGCCACATCTCCAGTGTCTGTCCTCTTACCAGGAATAGAGTTCACATCCAATAAATATTTGTTGATGGGATAAATAGCCCTTCTGTATTAGGTTATACACAGCGTAGAAGTGGCTCCTCAAATCTTGCTCTAGTTCAGTGTCTAGAATAGCCATGTGGTATCCTAGACATTATTGCTGCCCCACTCAGGTCTCGTTTGTTGAGCTGCATCTCAACTGCACTGAAGGTTAAAGAATTTCAGCTCACCCTTCCATAGAGTGGCTTTGGCAACAGATGCTAGCTCATCTAGAGATGCCCGCAAAGCTGCATCCTCCCCAGAAGGTGATCAGTAGCTAAAGGCCAAGTAGTATGGAAATAGAGAGATCTGCTTCCCTGCTTTAAGGTGGGAACACTGTGGTCCATTCAGAGCTCCCGAGCTCCACACTGTATCAGACTGAGACTAGACTTCAGCTGAATCCATGTCTTAGTCAGGGTTTCATAACTGGAACAAAATAACGAGATGGATTACTTATAAAGAAAGAGATTCATGCCCAGTGTATCAAATCTTATAATATAGAGAGACGAAAAACTGTACATACATAAAATTAGTAACAGTATGGTTTTGACGCTTATTCTACGTGTTTTTCTAAATGCCGTATTTCTGTCTTCACAACTCAAATGCTTGTATTACTGCAGCTTCCATTTTCTAGGTGTGAAGGTGCATCTCACACAGTGCTGTGCTTTATCTAAGATGATGCTACTAACAAATGTCAGGCTGGGCTTGGACTCCAGGGACTTAACAAGTAGCTGGGGATAGTGTCGTCTGCCAAATGCAATACCTATTCTGGTAGAATTGTATACTCAGAGTGGCTACTGTTTTACATTGCAACTTAAATTTCTTGTTATATTTTAATCAAAATAAATGGCAAAGAACAAACATCTTTTAAAAAAGATTTTAAAAATAATTTATTGATTCTTATTTTTTGGACATTGGTGTTTTGCCAGCATGTATGTCTCTGTGAAGGTGTCAGGTCTTGGAGTTACAGACAGTTGTTCAATGCCATGTGGGTGCTGGGAATTGAGCCCCAGACCTCTGGAAGAGCAGCCTGTGCTCTTAACCACTGGGCTATCTCTCCAGCTCCTGCACAAACATCCTTTGAAGATGGATATTGATGATCAAGATTACTCTTTTCAAAGGGTATGAGGAACTCAGCTGTCTTCACAGCAGGGCTTTTCATGGTCCAAGTGTCTTCCTGGTAACGTTACCCTTTCCACCTCAGAATCTCAACCATTAAAGACAACTGCATGTTTGACTGTAAAAAGGCTGTCATTCTAGGCACCGTGTGGAAGAGCACTTGCTGTTTCTTTAGCATCAAATGTGTGTCAGTTTGGATGAGATGTAAATTCACAGAAGGGAAACATGCTCGGCGTTCCCAGACTGAAGGGTAAGTCCGTTCAGTCTGCTTTGCTCTGACCATTGGTGCCTACAGCACTTTCTTGGAAACTCCCAACCAATGAGAAGTAATTAAGGTAGAAATCAGCACATGACAGGCAATTGGTCTGTCTTTCTAGGTCCTTTTTTTCAGTGTTGACTAAAACAGGTAGCAAATCCTGCTGGGAAATACCAGCACGGTTGTGGTCCTGTGGAATGGTACTCACAGAACACGTAGGCCTTCAGGGTTTGGGTTCACCTTTTTATGCCATCTTGGGTGCAATGAAAACTTTGCCAGGGCTTGGGGGTGCCCAGCCATGGTGATTTGACTTAGAACATGGATTGGATAATCTACATCATTCAAAAGGACAACTAGAGAACATCTCAAAGGATGAAAGTGGAGTCTACTCCTGGCAGCATCAGGACCAGACACCTGACTCTGTTAGGCTTCTTAGGTATTTGACACTATTGGCTGTGAAATCATGCAGTCTAGGCTCAACTAGGACTCAGTCTTCATGTCTTAGGCTAATTTATTTGCCCTTTCATATGCAAGGTTCTTCTCTTGGAAAATAGAGATAAAGACAAAAGTTTTTAACTGCCTTTTTGAAAAAAATACTTTTATTCATAATCTGCCATTTATTCCAAACTCAGTCCCTTAAATGTATTCATCCACAATATGAATTATTAATATTATTATGCCCATTGCCATCACATTTAAAATAAGTTAATATTTTCTACTCTATCAGCTTTTCTGAGTTGATAGATCTTTGGTGATCTAAGTGAGACTCTAAGACTCCTTAGCTAAACTTTATTTCCCTTCTGGTGGAAGACCTTCAGGACAAGAGTTACCTCTTCTAGGCTGGAATTGTGGTTGAGTTAGAAGATTAATAAGTGGGATTGGAAAATCTTATTGGATTAATCATTCATTTAACAGCTGTAAACCAATAGGCATTGATTAGGAGGGCCTAAGAATCTTCCAAAGCACTGTGTACTAAAGAACAGACAGAGAGGGCTGAGGAAGAAGTCCACCAATGACTGCCCAAATAATACTTTTTATCATTTGATGATCTTGTGACAGTCCCTGGTTACCTTTCTTTGAAGGGACAGAAGGGATAATGTAAACATTGACTCACACTATTTTACTTACACTTGTAGCCTAAAGTTAGCCATAGATTTCATTATGGAGACCTTGCAGGTCAATTGGTACTTGTTGGATACCTGCCAGGGATGGTGTTGTGCCAGTCACAGTGGTCCATGTAAACAAACCTCACCCTCTCAAGAGACTGCCATGCTAAGGCTAGCAATGAAGAACTTGATACAATAAAAACTAGAAGTGACCAGGTTCATACACACAGGTACACACACACACACACACACACACACACACCTTTGAGACTATGAGCTATCCCCAGGGGAAGAGGGATATTTCCTGAGCTTGGCCGGAGGTGATGAGATGATTTGTTAATTTGATGAGACTCACAAGGGCACCTTGTCCTTGCTTTTTTTTCTGTGGCTACTCTGGGTGGCATTATCATCTTGTAGCCAGCTTTGACTTATGATCTGCCCATCTCAAAAATACAGATGATCCTGAGCCCAGCCCTCCTCCTCATCTCAGCTTTCTCCAGAGAGATCCAAGAGATAGAGGGCTTTAGCTGGACCTTGCAGCAATCCTTCTTGTAGCAGGCAGAGTCACACATAGGTGGGCAGTGGTCCTGATACAAATCCCCAGTTCTGCTGATTTGTGCAGGTTAATACCTGAACATTCAGGGAGACATCTCAATGAGGGTATTGAATGGACAGAGCACATACAAAATTTGAAGGATGAATGTCAACAACAAGGCGCAAGTGACACCAAAGGTCTGGTAGCAGTTTTCTCGTTCCACAAGCAGTGGGCCTGCAAAGCAGCTGAGCTCAGAACTAGTGAACCTGACCTTGTCATTAAAGCAGCAAGGGCTCAGCCAGCCTGGAGAGCTGCCTCTACTCTCAAATAACTCATCATCAAATGGAGTTCTGAACTTTAAGCCATAAAGGCAAGTTGTAGGTATACTCTATGACCTTAAAAATCTCCGCAAAAGAGACTGGCAGGCAAGAGAGCCTTTGCATACCCCCTCTTCTTCATCCTCTGCACTCAACACTCTGGGATCCAAACATCCTAAAGCAGACTCCTAGGAATTCCTTCTATGAAGGGATGGAGGTTGAGTACTCTGTGGGGCTCTGCCAGCTGGTTGTGGAAGTTGCTTCTGCCATGCTAGATGCTGACCCAGAGCACAGGACAAAGATGGCAGTCAGTGACGAGGGCTGATGCATTCGGTCACAGGCTGACAACTGAGCTGTCACCCAGCAGCCACCGTTGAAGCTATGCCTCTATTTTGTGTGGTCATGGTGAATCTCCATGGGCTTTCTTGGGCAAGCTGAAGACAAGGTGTAATCCCCATTGCAGAACAGAGCAGTCTGCAAAGTGTTCTGAGACTGAAAGACCCATACAGCACATAAGATGTCTTTAGAAAAGCATTATTTGGGTTTGCCTGCATAGCAACACAATGCATACTTTTTAGAGTCACAAAATAAGCCATGTGTGGTGTCATAAGCTTGTAATATCAGTACTCAGGAGGCAGAGACAGAGGATAGCTCCAAGTTTGAGGCCAACCTGGCCTACATAGAGAGAACCTGTCTCGATGACAATAAAACAACAAATTGTAAACAAGGGATCAAAATTAAGTATAGTTGGAGTTTCTAAGGTTGTGATATGTTCTTGTTCTATATCTGAGAGCTAGATACACATTATGTGTGCATATTATGTTGCTTTATTTATTCTTCTCTCATACAATACACCATGACTGCAGTTTCCCCTTCCCCATCACTCCCAGTACTCCTTCACCTCCCTTCTCCTCCAGATCCATTCCTCCTTCTGTATGTGTATGTGAGATTTACACATGATACTCATATGGGCATTAAAATGGTCCTTAGAAAGAATGACGTAAGCAACATTATATAAGACATTAGTTACTAACATAATTTACAAGCCACAGTCGCTGTCGGCCAAATATCTATGATGTTGGTTTAAAGGTCTGTGTGGATCAGCAGTAGGACAGTCCAGCACATATAACAGACTGAACTAGGGGTCCTAAGTTTTCTGCACACCCATCTGGGACATCTGATCATGGGCCCTGCAGCCTTTTTTTGGTGCTCAAGTTTCATTCTGACTCCCATGGTTCTCTTGGACTCTGTTCCCTAGCCCAAGGTTCCTCTAGACCTAGCCCTTGCTGCTGTCAAAGACAAGATCAGCTTCACTGATCCTGAGCCTGCAGGTGCACTGCTGGAGGAATGGAAAAGCCGTCTGCTGCTAGATGCTAGCACCCGGGTATAGGCTGCATCCTTCAAGCACTGCTTTCTTGGTGTGAACTCTGTTCTTTCACAACTATGTGTCCTGTGGAACTCAGTCCTGTTCATCTCTCAACCACCTCTGTCAGGGTGTCTAGCTCCTTCTAGCCTTCTTCTTTGATTGCTCACATTCCAGACTCAAACATTGTTATATGCTCACTGGCTTTAAACCGGAAGTTATTAGCTGAACCACCAGTGGAATCCCTGTTGGTGCCCGACACACCGTCTCAGCTCTTTGTTTCATCCACTACAGAAATTTCATTCACTGTCTCCTCCATCCTGGATTCTAAGGAGGGCTCCTATTTCTCCCTACCAGTTAACTCCTGTTGTTTGGCAACTGAGTTTTGAAATCCTATGTCCCAGTGCTTTAGGGAAGCTGCCAACTTTAGAAATGGGAAGGTCTGACTGAAAGACAGGAGGGGAGGGTACCATATCAGACCAAAGAGCCTAGGTCAGCAGCAACAATAGGGGAACATGCAAGTGACGGCACAAGTCTCAGGCCACTGGACAGAGGAAGTACAACACCCAGAGGAAAGCGGCATCACCCAGCCTACTGCCAGGCCACCCTGGAAACCCAGATCAGCCGTCTATCTTTGGGGATGGGTTAGGATGTATAAATAAAACATAAGACTATGTTTATCTGCCTTTGTTTCTCCATCAGTGTGAAATTGTTCCAATACCTGGTTTGGGCAATAACTACCCAAAGTTTACAAATTCCTTTCCAAAAATATTTGTTAATATGGCTCTCTAAAATGTCATAGATTATGTGGGTCCAAAATGCCCCTCCAAGATCCTGCATAGAGCATTATTTCTGAAAACATATCTCAGAACCCACAAACCTACCATCCCAGAGCCTGGAAGAGAATAGCAAGTGTGTTGCAGGATGTCAATAAATCTGCAAAACCTCAGACACATTATTTTGCCTCTCTGAACCCATTTCCTCCTCATCTGTAAGTGGAGATAATGATCGTGCCTCTGCCTGCTGCTCGCTGGCGA
This sequence comes from Microtus oregoni, assembly GCF_018167655.1. NCBI lineage: Eukaryota > Metazoa > Chordata > Mammalia > Rodentia > Cricetidae > Microtus > Microtus oregoni. The sequence goes on from NW_024543079.1 coordinate 9,897,208, forward strand.
GGCTCAAGCAAGATGTAAGAGCGTGCCCGATAAACTATAGCGTAAAGAGTTATGAGCAGAAGGCGAGCAAATTCAGGAAATGAGATTCTGCTGGGCAGCAAGAGCCCTGTGACATAGGAAGTGTATCAAAGGCTGGCCTTTTAAATCGCTATCAAAATGTCGTACTTAACAGAAGCCGTGCACCCCTGCCGGTTGCTAGGCTTGAGTCTGTGGTAGTTACTTCTCTCATCTCTGCAATGTGACATGAGTCCACTTATGGGAGGAAGGGTGTCAGAGGGTGATGTCCACCATGGCTGTAAGGTGTGTTGACATTCATGGCGGTGGCAGCATACAGCTGGGATTCCTTACATCTCAGGAACCAGAGAACAGAAGGGGAATGCCAGAAATCCTTGAATAGTCTCCTCACCCCCATTTTATAAGCTCAGGACCCTGGCCCATGGAATAGTGACACCCACATTACAGTTACTTTTTCGCCATCTTGGTTAATTCTTTCTGAGAGCTCCCCGGAGACATTCCGAAGTGTGCCTCTGAAGTGATTTCAAGTTGACAGGGAAAGTAACCTTTATCTTTTCTTGAGCTGTACACACAGCTTCATGCTTACTCTGCCTTTCTCTCTGTTCTCTCCACATTCTTTGTAAGATCCTGGCTTTATGACTTCGTTTTTTTTCTCTTTCTTTCCCAACATTGTAAACTTTTCTTTATTCGTATCTTAAGAATTTAGAGTTCCATCCTTGGCTTGCTGTGTTTTAATTCTAGAACATTTTCATGCTTCCCTCATTGAACTTTGTATAACCCCTAAATCTATAATAAAACCATATCTCCTCTCTCCTTGCATCAAATCTGCATATCTTCTTATCAGGCTCCCTGTAACCCTCACAGGCCCCCTACTGACCTTACAAATGTCCCCACCATATCTCTCTTCTACCTATTGTTGTGCATCTGAGCATCTCTGAGCTTCCTCAGCCCAAGCCAGAGTGACTAGCTAAAATGAAATAGCCTTGAGGTTAGCAACCATGTGACTATACATTTTGTTTTTGTTATGAGATCCTCAGTGCTATGTGCATCATAAGGGCTTAGAAAGCATGTTTTAAATTAATCTTTAGTTGACATTGAAAATAGTGGGTTTTATTATGAGCCACACTTCTCATATTGTCTTCGTGCCTGCACTGCCTTCCTGAGTGAATCCTTCTCCCTCCCTCCTGTGGGTTCCTGTTCTTACCTCAAATGATCTCATCACACCTTCATATCATATCCACCAATCTGTATGAATAGATGTATGTACAGCTGAGTCAAGTGTGTGCATCTGAAAGTGTGATAATTCTGTCTATACCCCATCTTTACTCATTATTTTATTTTAAAATTTATATTCACAGACAATTTCATTGATGTATACACTGAATATTTGGTCATTTTTTTCTCCTCCTATTGCTCCCTCCATTATACATTTATACCATTTACTACTTCGTTCCTACCTAGCCGAATTTCTGCTGTACCTAGATCTTGCTAATGACTGACGAGCACCCCTGTATCTGGAAGTCCCTCTTCAGGTGGCCTGGTTGACACAGGTTAGATCTAAGGTTACCAGGACGGCTCCAGACAACCTGTAGTTCCATTGTACTCTCACTGGCACAGTAAATGGCATGCCCGAGAGTGCCCACAGTTGGCAATCACCCTAACTACACCTGGGAATAATCACCAAGAGAGAGAAAAGAAGAGTACACCTAATTCTCAGGACACAGCTCATTCTCAAAAAAATTACTAATCCTCCTCATTTGTAGCCTTCTCCTCTCATGTATCTTTCTTTCCCTCTGTCTGCAACCTCCCAAACCTACGAGCTGAGCAATTGGCATGTGAGTTTGACTATGTGTGTATGCTATATAGTTACATATTTACGTCTTCATTGTTCGTTGTTGTAGAATATTACTTTAGCATGTGTTTGTTGCATTTGTTTATGCTGAGGAATGTTTGTTTAATGATGCAAAGATGTGTTGCATTCTTTTATGTTGCCTTTGTTTAACTCTGCAAAGCTGTGCTATGCTGCCTGCCCAAAACACCTGATTGGTTTAATAAAGAATTAAATGGTCAATATCTAGGCAGGAGAGGGATAGGCAGGGCTGCCAGGCAGAGAGAATAAATATAGGAAGAGGAATCTAGGCTTGAGAAGAGGAGCAAGGAGCAAGAAAAGGAGACGGAGAGGAGGATGCCAGGAGCCAGCCATCCAGCCATGGAGTGAGAAGGAAAAAAAAAAGATATATAGAATAAAGCCCAGAGTCAAAACGTAGTTAAGGAGAAGCAGAATAATTTAAGTTAGTAAAGCTGGCTAGAAGCAAGCCAAGCTAAGGCTGAGCATTCATAAATAAGAATTAAGTCTCTTGTGTTAAGCTGGGTGGTGGGCCCCCAAAAGAATAAAAAAAAAATAGATTCAACTACAGCTCACTAACCCATATAGACAGCAAAAAGTAGAACATTTAGACACAGTTTCCAAGTGTTTTACAAATGAGACTTCATTTGCTCCTTAAGCCAGTCTTCAGCCGCCATGCGTTAGTACCGTCTCTGCTCTGCACATGGGAACCCATGTGGAGGAAAGGGCGGAGGTCACAGTTGTCAGGTTTGAGAACTGAGGCGTCTCCTCACTCAGGGTCTGCCCCATGCTGTCTCACAAACGCTCACAAGGCAGTCGCTCCTCACCCACATCCTCACAGTCCTCCTGATCTCACTTCTTCGGCATCTTCTGGTTTCTCCTTCTTTCGCTGGTGTCTGGTGGGTAAAGAAGCAAAGAGGAATAAATGACAGAAATAGATAAATGAATAAATGTGCATGTCGTCTTTAATTCCTCGGTAGGTCTCCCTAAACCTTCTTCCTGCCCAAAGATGATGTTTTTTCATGTCTAATGTCTTATGTAGCTGAGCATTGCTTTGCAAAGATGCTTCCCTTCCTTGAAGTTCCCTCGTCCATTATCATTCTTCCTTTAAACAGCTGATTGAAAAGGATCTGCTTCCTTGGTACAGGTCATTTTTGTCTAGTTGTGAGGCCAAATGTTTTATCCCATGGGGATGCATCTTCATTTTTATAATGGAAGTCAATGGAGTTAATAAAGGGAATGGAGAAAGTGCAGGACTGCCAACTGCTTAAGTGTGCATCCGTTCCATCCTAGGAGGATCCCACCTGTCCTCACAGTGCGCCTCGGGGAATCCTACCAGCAGCTGCATAGATGAGACTATATGAGACAATGGCCGTCACACGCATGTGCATTTGAAGTGTATATAACAGTTTAGAAAGGGGGTCCCTGGAATGGAAACCCCAGTCTTTCTCAAAGTTATGACAAAACCTGGGGGCTGGATTTATTTCCTGTTTCTTTTGCTGTTGAAACCAATTCGCAGCTATTGTCATGAAGGAGAGTCATTTTATTAACATGTAGTTATGAATTTTCATGGTCCCTCATTCTGTGCTAAATAGGAGATGTGATAGCAATACAGGTCTGAACCCAGCCTGGAGCCACACGCTCTGGAAATTATCTGCTATCCCCAGGAGATCTAAGAAGGTTACTTGGCCCTTCCAAGTGCTAATGCCTTCATCTGCAAAGAGCTGAGGCCCCATGATGCACTCATCACAAGCTTGGTGAGAGAATTAAAGGAGATAAGGCTCATTTAATTAACTGAGCTCCATCCTGTAACTGCAAGGTAGGAACTCAGAGCATATTACGGTTGAAGGTGTTGAAGACGGTGATGGTGCTGATGATACAGAAATAACTCAGTCTCTTTTTAGAAGACACTCTCAGGGAAGTTGGGAGACAGGCACACTCTCACCCTTTCTTTCCTGAGAGAGGTATAAATATCAGGTGCAGCCGTTCAGTTGGCCAAAGACACCTTTGCACGGCGTCACCGTGAGGTTTCAGGATACGTTGATACGTAAGCCCAACCCCCAAATCTGTAGATTTTGAGATGGAAGGACCAGCTGGAAGGGCCAATGCTGATGGAATAAAATCAAGCTTAACTATAATAACGCCTTTTGAGAAGCGGAGATATTTTCAAGTTGTCTTTTCTGTATGTTCCGCCATGGGAAATAGTGATTTGAATTTTACATCTTTTTGCACATTTATTTTTAGAGGCTCTAGTGATAATATTAAAAGCTCAACCCTTCAATATTAATGTTGGCCCTCCATAGAAAATGTGTGTACCTTTCCTTCCAATGAGCTTTCTGAGTCATCTCGGAGTGAGCGGGACTGTGGAATACAGAATTATTCAGATATTAAAGATATAAAAGAATGGGCTTTAAGAAATCCTTTGAACGTAAACTTTGTTGAAAAAAACCCAGGAAGCAATTACGTTCAGAGGTGCCATGGAGTTAGGGAAATTCTCTCTCTCTCTCTGTGAGTGTGTATGTGTGTGTATGTGTGACAGAGAGAGAGAGAAAAAGAGAGAGAGAGAGAGAGAGAGAGAGAGAGAGAGATAGAGAGAGTTGAAGTTAGAGCATGATAAATACTCTGTCAGAATATTCTTGCAATAAAGTTCTGACCATTTCCAGGACTGTATTGCATGTGCCAAGCAATGGTATATGGCATTTGTGTTAGTTTTTTTATGTCACTGTTGGCAAACTGTCTTTGAGGACAAATTATATAAGAAAAGAGTTCGCTTTGCTCATGGTTACAGAAAGTTCAGTCATGGTAGAGAAAGTGCGTTGGAACAGAGCAGATTGTAGCATGGTGGGTCAGGTAGTAGAGGCATAGACAAGAAATGGCTGGAGTAATATATTTCTCAAGGGTCCTCATTGGTGACTTACAACTTCATCCTGCTAGATTCTATCTCTGCAAGTTTTCAGAATCCCTACATTTCACCTCATCTGAGGACCAAGTGTTCAAAGCATGAGGGGCATTTGGTGTTCAAACCATCCCATTGAATATTTCTCAAGACAAACAAAGAAACTTTCTGTTGCCCAGTAGAGATTTTACGAGCTGAGGATCATATTGAGCAGAGAGTTCTGTACTGTATAATCTTGGGGTGCCCCATTATCGTGTGGTGTTGCCTTTATGGAAGCATCGTCAAAGTGCTACCTTACCAGCAGCAGGAGTAAAAGTCCTTTGCTGTGGATATAGAAAGGTCTGTGGGATTCAGCATCATTAATTATAGTGAACTATTTAATCCCAGAACACCACGACAGAAGGAAGGAAGCACAAGGCTCGCATCTAAAGCGGCACCTCCCACCCACCCACTCCTAAAACTCAGCAGTACCACCTATCTCATTCCCTTGATTTTGTGCGGAAATGGCCTTTGCTTACTTGAAGAGTTCAGCTGAGTGGTTGCTGGCTTTCCTCTCCCACATGTTTGTCTAGCTTTTGGCATCCTCAAGACCTGCGAGACCGTCTGATACATGTAAATCCTCAAAATCAGAATAATGAATAAATGAACATTTGCTGATGCCATTTCTATGTGCCAGGATCCCAACTGGTTCTCTGTCACACCATAGTTAATTAGGACCTTTAACCTAAATTTTTAATTGCAATAACTTTTAAAGTGGAATGATACAGCCAAGTACAACTGGATGTGATGGTCCCCACTTGCAATCCCAACACCTGGGAGGCAGAGACAGGAGGAATGGAGCAAGCTTAAGGCCAGCATGAGACACTTTGTAAGTTCTAGGCCATCGCCAGAAAGAAATACAGTGAAATGCTTTCCCTAAAAATCAAAATTTTAAAAATTAAAACACACACACACACACACACACACACACACACATAGACAGACAGACAGACAGACAGACAGAGACAGACAGAGAGACAGAGAGAGAGTCAGACAGAGGACACAGGGACAGAGAGAAACAGTAAACAATTCCCAGATCAGAGAACAGAACATGGAAAGCAAACATGACCTGCTTCTCAGAAGCCAGAAGACCTCTCTGCCCCTTCTTCCAGACAGAAGCTGGTGTTTCCCTTGAGGGGAAATCATTACTGAACAACAGATTTCAGGGCTGGTAGGAGGGCTCAGCAGGTTACCACACTTGCTGCACTAGCCTGACAACCTGAGTTCAAGCCCCAGAATCAGCATAACAGGTCAGATATAGAGGTGCCCATCTGCAATACTGGCACTCCCGTGGCATGAGGGAAGATGAGACAGGAGAATTACCTGGATGTTCCCAGGCCAGATGGCCTGGAGCAGTACAGTGCAGTGCTAAGAAACGAGATACCTCCCTCAATGAAGGGCAATGTGAGAACTGTTTCTCCAAAGGTCTCCTCTGATCTTTACATGAAGCCCTGGGACTCGTGCGTCCCTCACGCAATAATAAGTGAACAAATACCCTTCCCAAATTTCATTGTCTCCCTCTTTTAGTTATCCAAAAATTCATTCAGCATGTACTTTTTAATTATTCCTTTTCCACCTAATATTCTCATGAGAGTTTTTTTTTTTGATTGTATATAAGTTAAGCATTCAGCTAGAAACTTATTTCTCCACTAATGTCCGTTGGGTTCGTCTCTAGCTGGGAGCTGTTATGAGGCACACTGCTATCTACAGCCCTGAATGTCACTCTGGGTGCAGGCATGCACACTTAACCGTGGAGCGCGTCTCTGGGAGTGGAGCTGCTGGGTCATAGGGTCTGCAGATGTTCATCTTAATGAATACTGACAAAAATGTCTAAAAGTTGTTGTACCAATTGAGAATTCCAGAAAGTATAGTGTAGGAGAGAGTTTTGGTTACTTTCCATCCTTGCAAAGGGTCATTTTCTATCTGTCTCATTTCTCTGCGGTGGCTTTCTGTGTATTTCTCTACAGCCAGAATCTCACGTCCCTGCGACTCCCATCTTCTCCCCCCAGCCTTCAGATTGGGTGTATGAGGTCAATATCTTGTTTTAGTTCTTTAGAAATAAGAATAAACAAGGCTGCAAGCAAATCCAAAAAGGGTTATGTGGGAAGACATCCAGTGTAGGGTAATGTGGCTCGGTAGTCAGTGTAAGCTAAAGCATGGCTCTCATGAGCTCAGTACTTCCACATTTAAAACTGTGACATTTTAGGGAGGTTTTCAAGCTTCTCCATATATATGATATCTTCTGGTTGCTGCTGTTTTGTCCATCCATCTTGTTGTCACCATCTCTCCTAACTCAACTCTACATTTTGGTCAGAGCAACAACCTTCCTAAGTCCCAAGAAGAGATCCTTTCTGTTCACACCTCCATGACTTTGCACATCCTTCTCTGGACTCTTGGGTCCCCTCTCTCTTTCTCCTGATTCTATGTTCTGACCTTACTCAGATAAACTGGGGAGGGGTCTCTTTTTCCCCCTATAGGGTTAGGGGGTAAACTCATGACCTCATACATGGTAAACAAGACTGTGCCACTGGGCTACATCTCTTCTTTTTCTTTGCATTTTGAGACAAGGTCTCACTAATTTGTTCAGGCTAGCCTTGAATTTTCAGTTTTCTTGACTCAGTTTCCCTAGTCCCTGGGAATACAGACCTGTACCACCAGCCCAGCTGGGTTTCCTAATTTGATCCCACTGTAGTTCCCTCAGAGCTTTGGCCTTGATCTTATTTTCCAGTTAGCATTTGTTTCCTTGCTTGACATGGAAGTTAGAACCTCAGCGCTGGTATCCAAACACTCAACACCCGGTTGACATGTGGATTATACTCAAGGGCCTAGTGCATGTGTCTGGGATAAAGCAGCTGCCTCTGCATGCCTTTATTGCATGAAAGAGAGAATGTGGTCCCGAGCCTTAGATACATAAAAATGATTCTGGCAAATACTACTCGTGGTGCCAGATGGCATCGAATGTGGAAGACAAAATAAAGGGCAAAAGGGGGCCATGTGGGACCATGACGGACAGTGTGTGGGGCGAGATTGAACTGAGGTGGGAATGTGGGAAAGCAATACTGTCTAAAGTGGGAGAGCTGCAGGTGAGTGAGTGTCAGTAATAACATCGCTTCGGGGCTTCTTAGAGCGCCCTCGTATGCTATATAATTTCACCATCATAGTAAGGCCACAAGAAATAGTTTCCATCTTACAAATGATGAACTTGAGCCGAGAGGTTAGGTCAGTTTGTCCGGGGTCACAAAGCTGTAGAAAGAAGAGCTGAAGCTCTGGGCTGGAGAGATAGCTCAGCAGTGAAGAACATGGACTGGTCTTGCCTGGTTCTAGTATCTGTTCCTAACATCCCTGTCAGGGGATTCACAATTGCCTGTCACTACAGCTCCAGGGGCATTTGATGCCTCTGGCCTTTTTGGGGCACCTACCCATGTACATATACATGCATGCAGACATACACATGCTTAAAATGATAAAAATATAAGAAACGATTGGAATCCCCAAAGTCTAATCTACATGTGAGTCTCAGTCCTCTTGAATGTAACTGCATCTCTTTCGAAATCTAGTCTTAGCCGGGCGGTGGTTTCCCACGTCTTTAATCCCAGCACTTGGGGGGGGGGGGAGGCAGGCGGATCTCTGTGAGTTCGAGGCCAGCCTGGTCTATAGGAGCTAGTTCTGGGACAGGCCCCAAAGCTACAGAGAAACCCAAATCAAAAAACAAGAAGAAGAAGAAGAAGAAGAAGAAGAAGAAGAAGAAGAAGAAGAAGAAGAAGAAGAAGAAGAAGAGAAAAAAAAGAAATCTAGTCACATAAACAGGGCAAATACAGACCCCATTTCCAAGGCTAGAGGGTCAGCATTCACGGGCTTATGCACCTTTTCCAGGATCATAAAGTTGTTTAATGAGGAGACTGGGAGTCTCTAGTGCCAGCATTCTTCCCATTCTGAAATATAGGTGGGTACTGAGGGGAACCCTGAGGTTAAGCCACAAGTAAAGCCCATGCCTCTGTCTCTGTTGGCTGCAGAGGCAGCAAACCCGGCTCAGTGCTGAGCAGAGTAGGGACCCAAGGTCTGATTGTGGGCCAGTCTCTCACCTCCCCCACCGGGATCCACAGCATTTCCCAGGACCCGGCCACTTCAGGCCTCTTGCCAAGCACAGCAAAGGTTTAGTCTGCAAGCCTCCTCTTGGGGATACTTCTCCAGGGAAGACATTTCAAAACAAGCCTAAACCATTTTGTTGGAAGCTCCCTGAGAGAGATGAAGGTCGTGCTGTGGTTCCCATCTGTCTGGGTGCCTATTTGGAACCTTCATGTCACACTGAGGCTCATTGTGGTGGACAGTTATTCTCATTTGAAGAAAAACATGTTTTGGACTTGAGGAATTTGTCATTGTCTGAAACTAATTTAAGGAACAATCCAGATGCCTCTCAGAACAGCAGCCTGAGCCTAGCCCCGCCACAAACCCCTACCCGGCTTCACTGTGTTCTTCACAGGAAGGCTTTCTTTGCTTGTTGACGGGCTGAGATAGTCCTTTCTCACTTTGCTTTGTGGTTCCACTCCACAGTTAGCGTGTGTGTCTGTCACCCCTTAAGTAAAGCCCAACAAATTGCTGTGTATTGCTTCCTGATTTATCTAAGTTGTTAAGAAGGTAAATATAAAACCATCCCACCTACCATCACAGACCATGTGCCATTTTGTGCAGCATAAGACTCTGCATCTAGAAGTTCAGGTATTTGAAATACAGAAAAATATTTAATTGGTACAAGTACCTTTATAGTTTTCTAATTTCTTGTTGCCTCAAGATGCTAATGAGCCAATGACTCTGTGTTAATCTAACATTTCACTTATTAGTTTGAATATTGATTGTTTAATCCATTTCAGATGTATTTTGGTATGTGGCATGAGACAAGAGAGATGATTTAATTGTTCAAACACTTAGGGAATAACTCTTCAATTCCCAGAGCTGAGTGAATTAGTTATCACAGGCCAACCCTTAGTGTATGTAGGGACCCTTTCCTTTCCTTTCCTTTCCTTTCCTTTCCTTTCCTTTCCTTTCCTTTCCTTTCCTTCCCTTTCCTTTCCTCCCTCCCTTACTCCCCCTCTCTTTCTTTCTTTTTCTTCTTTTTTGATCACAACTTATTTTTAACTTATTAGTCTGCTGTCTCGCATTCATACCATGATATCTTTACATGCACACATCAGAGCTGTTTCAATAAAACCCCTCCTACGTTATTATTAATAGCACCACAAACAGCCCATGATATCAACTTCTTCCTTTGGTGTGGAATGTACATCTTTTTCTTTTCTGACTTAAGTATTTTGCTCATTATACAACTCTTAGAACAATAGTGGAATTGGTTATTTTGTTACTGTTTTTCTTGGCAAGGATCCCATTGTGTTGAGGAAATATAACTGAAGGATATACACACTTTCATTTTAAAGAAACAGCTTTTCTGATTATCAGAAATCACACTTATATGTAGAAAATTTAGGAAATTAAAAAAACAACAAACAAACTTTTAATTTCAATACTGTCACAAGGATATAATTGCTGCATATGATAAAACATCCTTCACCAGTATTAATATTGCTGATTATTTTTCTCTCTTTAATGTTGTGCTTGTCTAGGCAAACATGACTTGTTTTACATGTTAAAAATAAAAGTCCCAAGAATTCAAGCCACTGGCTAAAGCAAACACCCAAATGTGGAACTTAAATCTTAAAAAAAAAAAAAAACTCTGCTAACTCCTTTAGTGATCAAATTTGTAAAAATCAAATAATTTTTTTCAGTCTAAAAACTGTATATATTAAGCATGATACTGTTCCATTGTTGAGGACATGTCGAGATGGGACTTTATATTTATGCGTTTGCAGAATTGTATGTGGGTTTAAAATTATGCGGAATAAAAATATAGTAGGAGTATTAAATATGTTTGAAATGTGGAATACATAAAGTATCGTGGGTCTCACTAGATATGAGTGATCTGTAAGAAATAAATATTAAAAGAAATTAAACTATAAAAAAGCCCATAAATATTTTATTGTGGAATAATCACCAACATGATGTTGATGGAAATATCTAATGACATATTTGATAATTTCATAGTAGCAAACTAACATAGTCCTATTGAGTGTCTAAGGTTATGTCAAGATTTATTTTTAATGATGTGAAGATACCCCTTCTCATAATTAAATATTGAAAAAGGATATTTATTGAAATTCCAGAAGATTTTTTCTGGTTGTTGGGATTATTGTTAATCTTTTATTTATTCATTTATTTTTTGAAATCTTGCTGTGTAGGAATGCATGCTTCTTAGCAGTATCCTCACCCTCTCTCCTTACCGAGGCAGTTTACAAAATGAAAAACATTGCCACTAGAGGGCACTGAAGATACCAAACTGCAATGGGCTCTATCCTGGTTCCAGTGTGGATTCTTTGGCATAGTGGTGACCCTGTGGCATCCCGGGGGCATTCTATCACCGGGAACACGATGATATTTGCCTATGGACAGGTTCCCACAGCATCCCACAAGTGCACAGCTCAGGGCTCTTCTCTATAGTCCATGAGCCAAAGTACCACACATGCAGAGGTGGGTCTTGGCTCTGAGATGGGAAGTGTGTCCTCCATGTGCCCCTTCCCTAGGTTCTGTGCTGGTCTTGCACAGAGTGGCAACTTCCTACTCTACTAAATGTTGATATGGGGAGTCATTTATACTTCTGAGTAAGCAAACCTGTGTTGTATGTAGTAATTTATTGCACCAAACTTTTCCTGTTTAAATTGACACATGGTTTTTAACTCCTGTTTGGATCTGGTCTACGTTAGGCTATATTTTGCCACATTGTAGGCAGAGTTTTCTTCTCCTGTAGTTGTTCTCAAATAAACACACTGAGGCTTATATTAATTATAAATGCTTGACTAATAGTTGAGGCTTATTACTAACTAGCTCTTACATTTTAAGTTAACCCGTATTCCTTATTTATGCCCTGCCACATGGTGGTACATTTATTGGCATGGCATGTTATTTCCTACTTCCTCTGCATCTGCCTGGTAACTCCAGACTCTGCCCTTATTTCTCCTAGTATTCTCCTAGTCTGGCTCTCTTGACTAATCTTATTCTGTTCAGCTATTGGTCAGTCAGCTTCTTTTGTAAACCAAATTCATCAACAAATCTTTCACAGTATACAAAAGGATTATTCCACAACAACATATTTCCCACGCTTCTATCATGAAAAGGAAGCAAATTAGTGTTTATTTTACACTTGATATCTATACCCATCTATATATATATATGTATCATTCTAACAATGGAAAGTAAGATGAGTCATTTTATTTTCTTATTGTAAAGAAAATAAAGAAAATGTGAACAGTCTCTTGGAACATTTGCCCATGTATGAAAAATATTAATGTACTGACATCTAGACATCATTGTGTATGTACCTTCTAAAATAGGACTAATTAAAATATTTGTTTTTATTATTTTTAATTATGTATATGGTACCAGATCTGTTATTCTTACTCCCAAACATCATTTTTCATAAACACATAATTATGAAGCAAATCACCTATTTAGATTACTGAGTAGGGACTTTGGGAGCCCAAGGGACACCACCCAAGGTGGGAAGAGTTCACAGAAAAGGCAAGAGGCTAGCATTTAGGGAATTTGGGTGTAATTCTTTCAAAACTGCTTCCTGCTTTTTGGGGGCGTGGTAATTTTGGGGATTCACAGAGATCTTTTGTTAATAAAGAAGCTACTTTTGGCCAATGGCTTCACAGTGTAAAGCCAGGTTGAAAGATATATAAGATATATATATATATATATATATATATATATATATATATATAAAGAGTAAGTGGAGTCAACAAGACACCATGTAGCTGCCGCTAAAGGAGAAAGACTCCCGGGAATTTTATTAGTAAACAATAAATCTCATGAAATATAAAATAATAGAAATGGGTTAAATTAAGATATAAGAGCTAACTAGCAATATACCTAAGTGATGGACCAAGCAGTGTTTTATTTAATACGGATTTTGATGTGATTATTTTGGGAATCTTGGGGGTTGGGAAATGAACGAGCAGCCTCCAACAAAATATGGGTGCCAATGTGGTCAACTAAATTCACTTTAACATAAGAGAGCTTGAAAAGGGATTCTAGATGCAAAACAAAACAAAACAGAGTTTAATGCATCTTCTTGCTCTGTTTGCTGGCAAAAGCAGAGACATGGCTCCTTTAAGAGGTTTCCTGACTCAGCTTTAGCAGTAAAACTGCAAGGTGTCTTTAGAAATGGTGGCTTCCTGATTTGTCAGCATGAAAGGCTCTGATTCTTTTAGGAGGTCTGGCTAAGGAAAATTTAAATGGAGTCTGTGAGCAGTGTGTTACAAGTTGCTTACTGGTGACACAGACCTGCTGCGACCCTGGATCTGGAATGGCTCTCAGAGGCAGGGAACATGCCTCTGCCATGTTGGACTGGGCAGAGTAAGCAGGCAGGACTGCAGAGTTGGTCCTAGCCATGCCTGCTTAGCATTTAAAAAAGGCACTTCTGGTCAGGAAATAATTACAGACACACATGCAATAAAGGCCAAACCAGATGGAAAAGACCTCTAAATGGGTCACAGTGTTGGAGAAATGGACATAGATTTGGGAGAGAGAAGAAAAAGAATACAAGCAGTTATAAAAGGAAATAAATAAATATAAAAAAGTCTTTAAGGAGACTGAGTACAGACAGTCATAGGTTAAGGGAATACAGAAAAATAAGCCATGTAAAGATGGAAAATAAGCAGAGAGTCTGGATCATGTATATTATTGTGTATTCTTTGAATTTTTTGACTATGAATGAGCTAAGTACAGAGAGATATCTCATTGTATGAGCTGCTAAGCTAAATCAGCATATATGCTTTAAAGATATCTTGACTTCAAAATTTGGGATAAGAATATGTTGTTTTGGAAAATAGGTTCTGCTTTTGTTCCACAAGAAGATGAGAACCTTTGGAATAATGTGGTGTGATGTATCAAGACCTCCTAAAAAATCTCTGATAGGAGTGGATGGCCTAGATGGCCCAACATTTCAGAGGACCTCTGTTGGAGTTTTCTCTGAGTTCTACATCCAGAACAGCCTCAAGACTGAGATGATCAACCCTCACAGACTATTCCAGTCAGGATTTGACCAAAATCCTAAATTTTCTTTAGGTCCCCATAAGCTTACCAGTGCCCGCAATCAGCAGGAAGTAGCCTAGAAAACTATGCCCACATTCCCTCAAAATGGATTATGGATATTTGCCTTTGTTTAGAGTGTTGGTTACAAGTTGTTATGGATAATGATCAGGAACAAAGCTAAACAAAAGAGATTAAATTCAGAGTTCTTGTTTTGAAAAAAGAAGCAGGGGAGGGGAGTGCTGCGGAACAATGGTCTTGTACTCTGTAAATATTTGTCACTTTTATTGGTTTAATAAAATGCTGATTTTCCAGTAGCCAGGCAGGAAGTATAGGCAGGTGACCAGAAGAGGAGAATTCTGGGAAGAGGAAAGGCTCAGTCTGCAGTTGTTACCCAGATGCAGAGGAAGCAAGATAAGAATGCCTCACTGATATAAGTTGTCAAGCCACATGGCTACACGGACAAGAATTATGCATTAATGTAAGATGCAAGAGTTAGTTAATAAGAAAACCTGAACTAATAGGCCAACATGTTTATAATTAATGTAGGCTTCTGCGTGTTTCTTTGGGACTGAACAACTGTGGGACTGGGTGCGACAGAAACCTCTGTCAACACTCTTGGGTTCTGAGATCCCAGACTTGAGCTATCATGACTACTGGATTTTTAATTATTGTTTTTTTTTTCAGTTGTATATGAGGGAGTAAGAGTGTGTGTGAACATGTATAGACACACATATGCTTGTGCCAGTGAAAGCCAGAGGTAAATATTGAATGCCTTCTTTATATCTCTCTTTCTATTTTATTTCCTGAGAAAAGATCTTGCACGGAATCTGGAGTTCACTGATAGGGAAAGACTAGCTAGCTGGTCAGCAAGCTTTCCAGTATTCTTAGCTCTTAATTCAGGGTCTCTTCAAGTTGAATTCTCTAGGGGCTGGTCCTGCCTACTAATGACAGTGGGTCTCACCAATCAGGAAACGCTTGGCCTTGAGGACTGATAATTTTCATTTTCTGGCCCACAATAACTAGCATTACTTTCTTGTATCCGATGCCCTGGTTAAAACTCACAGCCAGGTTCCCTAGGCAAACCACTAGAGAAGGGTCTTGCCCCAGGGCTCAGGGAGTCCAGGAGCTATAAAGGACGGCAGTCTTGGCTGTTCTATACCTCCATTATTCAGCGCCCGAGCTGAGGCTGGGGGGCAAGCGAGCTGGTTGCTCAGCCCAAGAGGCCAGCTACAGTTTTAGTTGCAGTTTGGAATTTCCTGGTTTTGGGGGGTCTGGAGTCTGAACTTCCCCTGTGCTGGGGTAGCTTTTGCTGCCAGAACCAGGCTGTAGACAGTTATTTCCATCGGACCGCCCAGGGTGCTGCAGGAGAATCTCCTCCGGAGCTGGGCCCTCTAGCTCTCTCTGTTTGCCAGGGCTGCCTGGGCAAGCTCCAGCGGCTCCCGCCTGTGCTGAGCATGTGGTTCAGACAATCACAGGCTCAGCTGGGCTGGGTGGAGCTCTGTCTGCCTAGGGAGGCAGGCAGGCTTTCACACCTCCCCTAATAAAAAGGTTAATTATCCTGCTCCTGGGTTCTGAAATCCAGTCAAAGATATTGTGGCTCTTATTCCTCTTTTGGTACCCGAGTGGAAATGGCGCTCATTGTTGAATGACTTGGGTTTCCAAGTTCCAAGGAATAGAATCTTTACCCGGCTAACGGAAACAAATCTACTTTTTAAAAAAGCATACAGAGTATAGCTTACAGAGTAAAAGTGAGCTTGAACTGCTAGACTTTGAGGACAGTATGCATGGTAATTGGTTGGGTCTTAGCAGAGTAAACACATGGAGAGTCTCAAATAAGACCTCCATTTTCAATGACCTAGGAATCCAACAGGTCAAGAGTAAAGAAGAACCCTTGACTGACATGCCACTTATATTTTTCCCCTCCTGACATTGACTTGATTAGTTGTTCTGAAGATCGATCTCTTGAAAATGACTTGCAGTAACCAAATTCATAAACCATAGGTGGACTAGCCAGCCAACAGTGACCCAGTTTCCAGAGTGTCATCTATTTTTGTTGTGAAAAAAAAAACAAAAACAAAAACAAACACAAACAACTTCTGGTTACTACCAGGGATCGTCTTCTGCATCCCACCCCCACCCTGCCCCGTCATGTCCTTTTGCAGCCAAGTCAGGCCTCAGGAAATTATTCAGTGAGTGGAGACACGATATCTTCATAAGCAATTGCATTCATCAGGGGATAATGCTGAGCCTCCTGTTCCTTGGCTTCAGTTTATCTAAGCACCACACCCCTTCCCTATCTCTGATGGCCATCTACTGGGAAGCTGTCAGAGGCTATCCATTGGGAACCTGAAACCCCGACACTAAGGGCTCAGCAAGGTTATCTTTATGGGACTCAAAACGTATTACCTTCACCTGAGAGCATCCCTCTGCCCCTCCTTATTACTAGAGAGTGTCTACAGCACAGCTGTTTCCTCGGCTAATATTTTGCATAAGGATATCTCTGCGTGTATGTGAGGTCTTCCTAGGAAACATTTTGCTGATAGGGACTGCAGAAAAGAATACCGTTGCATCACTATTTCACCGAGTTGTAAATCACAGCTCAACCCCACCTCACGTCCAAACAAAACCAGAAAAACAAAGTCGAAAGATTCCTTCCCGAACCACAATTCTTGAACACTGGTCAAATGCAACAATCAAGGATGCATGTTCTTCAAGAAGCATAAAAGATGCTGTTCTTGGCTCGTGTGTGTGTGTGTGTGTGTGTGTGTGTGTGCGCGCGCGCACACACGTGGAAATGCCGCTTGGCTGGGTGAGCACAGCCTGCTGTGTTTTGCTTATTCAGCCCGAGATTGCTTCAAGAATTGCAAGACTATTAAAGACACATTGATAATATGTAAAAGAGACATTTGTGCAGGTTGCTGAGTTAAACAGAAACATAAGGCCTTTGGCTGTGTCTGGTTCTGCCTGACGCGAGGAGGGTAGCTACTTCTAAATATAGACAGATTGTGTGGCATGCCATGTTGAATTGAATACCCCCATGCCCCAATAAATCAGAGTTCAGACCCCAGCAATCCAAAACACAGGGTGAACCATTTACTTAGACTTAGACACAGAGAGGAGAACCCACAAGTGAGTAATGGGGCCATGTTCTTCCAGGGAGTGGGTATACCTATGCAGAGAGAAGAAGTGCATAGAAGACGGGATGGAGGAATCTATCTGAGCTATCTGCGGTGTAGGACTCAGGTTTACCTCTCTAGGGCATCGAGAGACTGACTTGAGGAAAACTATGGGGGTTGTTTGAAGTCCTAGACACTTGCTGCACTTAGCCTGGTTTTGTGTTAGTTTGTTCTTTTATGTGTTCCAGGCTCTAGCAATAGACCACAGCCATAAACTCAGCAGTTTGAAGGGGTTGTGCCATGACAGACACGGAAGGATTGGGGATAAGCCGAGTCTTGTTCATATCTTGGAAGAACTCACTGTGTTTCAGAAGGTTTTACATGGAGGGGAGATATGCCAGTCCCCATTAGTCATGGGAAGATGTGTATGGCCAAATGTGATCCAAAATCTTGAGAGAACAATTCCCTATCCAAACTCCACACTTGTGAGCCCCCGGGCTTGGCTAACTACTTTGGAGAAAGCATTCCAAGATGCCAAAGCTGGGATTTCTGAAGTACAGATAGCCAATCAGAGATGCCCGTATTCAAAAGGGTGTGCCTTTCAAGGAGGAAACAGTAACATGCGATGTTACCTTGTATGGCTATTGGAGCTCAGAGGAGGGGCCCCGAGGTGCTTGCCTGGGCACATGCATTCAGACTGGGAGTTTATGTTTCGTGTCCTCCCCCTGACAGCTTATCACAGACACGGAATTAGGCCTCTGAAGTTCATCTTCTCTGTTCCTTCCTGTTTTTCCACCTTCCTCCACATCAGGGCCAGAAGAGACAAAGTGAGGCCCATGGAGTCGTCCAGAGATGGGCTGGTCCCTGGCACTGAGGAGTGCCCACCCGGCATTTTATTTCCATTTTTAGTCCAGAGCCGTTTCTGTGGGTTAATGAAGACGTAAGCCTCCAGCCTCAGCCACACTATGTAAAAGAACTACTTACTGCCTGTTCCATCTCACTGACTTTTATGGTGATACTTAAACCAAAATGGTGAACTATTATACTTCATAGCCTGCAAATAAAAGCAGGATGTTAAAAAGTCGGGGCCATAACCCCGGATCGTGTTGAAATGGCTTGTAATCTTAAGATGACTTTGTTCAGCTCCCCAGGGCCAGGGCCCAGGGCGCTGTGTCAGGCTCTGACTATGAATCCCTGGAGTCTGTCTGGCCAGCCCCTGGGCTGGGGTGAAGCAAGCATCCCTGAGGAGCCTCATCCCTGAGGAGCATACAACAGTTAAATAAAAACATGGCTAGGGGGAGGATAGAAAACAAAGAAGCAAGGCAACACTGGTTCACAGGACAGTGGGTGTGGAGGCCACCCTGGGGAGACCCCTGTCACAGCCCTGTTTCTTTTATGTGCCTCTGTGACCCTCAACATGTCCTCATCTCCACTGATGGAGACCGAGGGTGACATGGAGCCCAGTATGAGCAATAGAAATAACTGTATTTTCTGTTTACTTAAACTTAGGTTTATTTTAATTACTTTTATTCTATTCACATTTATGTGTACACAGTGTGCATGTCCATGCGTCTTTCTGTGTGTTCATGCATGTGTGTAGACATGTGTTTCTATGTGGGAACTAGGTAGTTCTGTGTGTGGAGCTCAGAGGCTGATCATGAGTATCTTCCTTGACTTCTTCTTCACCGTATTCCTTGATGTAAGGTTTCTCAATCAAACCCTGAGTTCACTCTCATTCGCTGGGGATCCCCTCCATTGCCTTCTGAGTGCTGAAATTACACAGGTGGGTGGTCCTTCACACTCACCATGGAAGTGGACTCTGGGGATCTGCACTCTGTTTCTTTCGCTGTAAATGCTGAGCTTCCCTTAGCCCAGCTTCCTTGGGTAAGAAGTATGGAGACACACAGAAAAAAATCCAATAGTGGCTTAGTTTGCATTCTGCACAATGTAGGGTCAGAAGGAAGAATTCAGACCCCAAAACATACGGTGAAGAGATGGGGTGTGAGACAGGAAAGGACCATGTGAGTAGCAAAGGGTAGGTGGGTGTGGCCAAGGGATGTTTCTGGGGGGCCACAGAAGTGGGCTGGGTCCACTGACTTAGCTTCAGAAAACTGAGTCACCATGCTTAGGTATGGAGGCTTGCTTCCAGAAACATGTGACTTATTTCAAGGCAGAAAAGAAGAATAGGAGTGGGGAGGAAGAGGGGAGAGGAAAAGGGAAATGGAGAGGGAGGGCTAGAAAGAAATAGGAGGGAGAGAAGGAGAAAGGCTGGAAGGAGAGGAAAGCAAGAGGGAGGAGGAGGAAGAAGGAAGGGGGCATAAAATAACAAATGAACGAAAAGGAAGAATATAGGTTCTTGCAGCCAAAGAAACTAAACCCAAATATCACTCCCCAATGAGAATTTCATGAGAGTTTCTTCTGTACTTTCGTAGAAATGCATTCTCTCCTCTCTTCATTTTCTCTCTGTATGAGTATATCATTATGTGGCTCAAAACAATATAAATGTATTCATTATAGGAATTCTCATATCAACACCCTCTAAGTACATAGTTATTTCGTCTGTATACACTTACTCTAAACAGGATGTGAGATGGCGTCTAACTTCCTACATTAAGCTGTAAGTTATGTGTGGGTTTGCATATGCACTGTGTTTATAACCGGAGTGGATGTGTGAATGGACTTTGTGCCTTCTCATTCTCTGTGATAGTTTAGCATACACCCTTAGAAAGAATATACCCTAATTTATTTTGTGGTCTACTTTAATAAACTAGGCCAACTCATTAAAAATTACAAATAATTAAAGCCTGTAATTTATGGAAACGACAATAACATTTAATTTGATGAGCTTGTCTTTACAGATGTTTGCACAGTTAGTTGCTCAGAACTGGATGAAATGACCCGGGGAAAGGAGGATGGAGAAGGGGCTACAGAGTAGGGACGCCTGTCTCAGTGAACTTCTGCTTTGACAAGAATCACCCCTTCCGAGATTTTACAATCTCATGAGGTTTCGTCATTTGGTCTCTTCAAAGTGGCTCTAGCATGGTTGTAATAATCACCTGTCATCAAGAGCCTGGGCTTTGGAAAGCTGTGTGACCTACAAAAAGTCTCTCAGTTCCGAGCGCTTCTCTGTGCAGCTCACCCACCAAAGGGTTTGTAGACAGACTCAAGTCAGGGTGATTCGTAAAGGGGGCTCGCTCTGGCAGAAATAGTTAATGAATATTATCTTCCAGTATTCGCTCTTCACGATTCAAAATCAAACAAACAACAACAAAACAACAAATACGTTCCTATGTCTGGCCACCTGTCCAAAGGAAACAGGGACAAGCACCAGATTCATTGTTACATAGTATGACTTCGACTTCATAATGTGTCTGACCACACACGGTTCACACTGGTGAGCTCAGACTTAGGGAGAGCAGCAGGTACTTCAGACACATGGCCTTGGTGCTGTGATATGGATAATGATGGCTATGCTATCTTCAGTTCCTTCTCCATGGAGACTGATCTTTGTTCTAACAGCCAAAGACTAATTTTCTTTCTTTAGTATGGTGGTCAACCTTCCTAATGCTGTGACCCTTTATACAGTTGCTCATGCTGTGGTGACCTCAGCCACAGTTATTTTATTGCTACTTTATAAATGTACTTTTGATACTGTTATGAATTGTAATGTAAATATCTAAAATGCAAGCTATCTGATGTGCGAACCCCAAAGGGGTAACAATAACATTTTTTAAATTTATTATGTGTTTAACTGAAAATAGATGTTTTCATATAATATATTCTGACTATGTTTTCCCTTTCCCCAAGTCCTCCCACTTTCTTCCCCAACTCCCCACCCTCCCAAACCCACACCCTTTCTTTCTCTCTCTCACTGGAATACAAACGGGCATCTAAAAATAATAATAATATTACAAAAACATAATATATAATTATATATAAAGCATTATATATAAATGTAATAAAATAATAATAAATTAGGATAAAATAAAATCAAATAAATTTTAATTGAAGTAAACAGGCTACTAGGAGAAAGAGAGCTAAGGAAAAGCACAAGAAATACAAAGATGCAGACATACACACAGTTGAATGCACAGAAATCCCAGAAAAACACAGCAGTAAAAATAGATATTTAAAAGACCTGTGTGTATATGGGTAGGGGGTAAAAGAAAAAGATACCTAGACAAAGCCTTATGAGACAAGAAACCTCCAAAAGGACCACTGAGTTCATTTGGTATTGGCCATCTATTTCTGGGCATGGGACCTGCCACTGTAAATGGTTTGTACACCCAGTGAGATTCTGTTGGAGGAAGGAACTTTTCCTTTGAGAGGGTTTTCTTTTGGAAACAGCTTTTGGTTAGGGACAGAAGTTGTGTCCACTTGCCCTCTCAGTGCTGGGACTCCATGTGGCTTGCTTGACTTCTCTGTGTCCAGTGAATTGCACAGGTGCTGTCTTCAGCAATAAGACCTTACCAACAGTTTGTGGAGAAAAACCCATAACTTTGGCCATAGTCTGGGTTGTTTGGTGGTGTCTATGGGGTCTCTTTGATCAACAACCCGGTTAGATGTAACCCATTTCTGGAACTGGAGGCTTCATTGGATGACAAGAGATGTCTAGTCAAGGCATTGTCTCCCACATTATTTGGTGATTTCATTTAAATTTCTTTCATATATGTATATATTTTAAGAAGTTTCTACTGTATTAGGGTTCCATTTGACCCCCTCAAATGGCCCTTAGTTTTAGCTTTCCCTCCATGTATTCCCTTTCTTGCCCCCTCTTCCTGTTCGATCCTCCCATTCTATCTTTCCCCACGCCCCATCTATTCACATTACCTATTTTATTTCCCCTTCCTAGGGCGATCCATCCCTCCACCCTAACCCCTTACTCTATACCTAACGTCTGTGATTATATGGATTGTGGCCTGTTTATTATAGAAGACTTAACAGTTAACGTACACATAGAAGGAAATATAAACCATATTTGTCTTTTTGGGTCTGGGTTACCTCAGTTGGGATAATTTCATTTTCTATCTCTACCAACTTTCTTCAAATTTCATTCTTTCTAAACAGTGGAATAATATTCTCTTGTGTGTTTTTAAAATCTATATTCTTTATCTATTCTTCCATTGACAGACATCTTGACTGCTCCCAATTTCTGGCAATTATGAACAGAGCAGTGATGAACACGTTTGTGCAAGTTGTCTCTGTTCTGAGATGAAGAGTCCTGTGGGTATATGTCCAAGAGAGTGACAGAACTGGATTTTGAAGTAGATCTACTTCAAAATCTCAACTGCCATGCTGATTTCCATGGTGGTTGTACAAGTCTGCAGTCCTGCTGGCAACTGATGAGTGTCCCCTTACTCCACGTCCTGGCCACCATGAGCTATCAGTTTTTTCTTGATCTTCTCCATTCTGACTGTACAATGTACGATGAAATTCCAAAGTCATTTTGATTTGCATTTCCCCGATGACTAAGGGTGTTGACCATTTATTTCAGTACATCTCAGCTCTTTGTGCTTCCTCTTTTGTGAACTCTCTGCTTAGATCTGTACCTCATTTTTAAATTGAATTATTTGTTTGCTTGATATCCAGTTTTTTTGAGTTCTTTGTATCTTTTAAATACTAAGCCTCTCTCAGATGTGTAGTTGGTAAAAATCTTGTCCCATTCTGTAGATTGGCACTTTGCTAAAATGATGGTGCTCTCTCCTCAGCAACATTCTTGGCCAACAGAACAAATTGGGAACAACTTTTTAATGTGTCCACATCCATGTTACAAGAGAGCTTTCATGGTCTATCTGGCTAGTTGCAGCTCTCCTTCTGGAGGCACTCAGCAATCAGAAGAGAATTCTGATGGTCCCAGAGGCTGTCATGCTTTCAAGGAGTCAAAGATTCATGAGGAATGGCTCCTAGGAAAGAGAGATACTTAATCTGTACCATTATTTTATCCATCCCAGGCATCAGACGAACTTTCAGATAACTGTATCCTTATCTGCAGGTTCTTGTAACTGCACCTGAGACCACAGTCTTCTTAAAGGTGGAAGCCAAGCAGCAGGACCACATGAGGTTAAATAAATTCTAAGGGTGGATTGTTACAAGGCAAAAGCCCTGTGGTATAGAGGAATAGATCAAAATGTAAAAGAAGGGCCTCTAGGCTGTTACTCCATCCTAATTCTTTTTTTTGCATCTCATTTTATTCATCAATTATGCGAAAGATTTTTTTGCTTTTATTATTTTGCAATCTAAAAATACTTTCAATGATGTCAATTAATGGTTTTACAAAATAATTGTAGTATCTTGCCCCTTGGGTAAATATCAGCATTTCAGTCTCCACTGCAATATTCTGTTTAGAATAATTTTGTGCAATTTTAGTAACTATCAATGTATTTTAAAGCATATGGATATAAAATGATTATAGTTAACCCATTTGTTATGTTTTTAGCATGAAAATAACAAAGGAAATTTTTTATAACAAAGGAATTCTTTCAAAATAACTGGGGTGGTGGTAGGTAATGTAGGAAATTGAACCCAGGCTTTACCCACGGGAGGCAAGCAGTCTGCCACAGTGCTATACTCCCAGGCCTCCAACATCTGTTTGCATGTGCGTGTACATGCGTGTGTGTGCATGCATAAACATGTGTGCTCAGATGCTCATGGAGGGCAGAGGTCAGTGTCAGGTTATTCTGAAAGTGTCCCTCACTGAAACTGGATTTGGTTGGTGAGTCTCGAAAGGCTGGCCAGTGAGCCGTAAGGATCCTCTTGTCTCTACACCCCAGCACCCCAGTACTGAGATTATAAGCTCACAGTCCATCTTGCCTGGCTTTTTACTTCGATTCCAGGAAGCCAGTTGTGTAACAGGCACTTTCCAAGCTGAGCCATCTTCGCAGACCTCATACATTCATTTCAAAGGTATTTATATTTACATAGCCTGTGTCATTTGATTGGCAGATAGTTTGTTCCTCAGTTTTAAAATGCCATCTTAAGTTTGAAGCAAAAGATTGGGCTCATTATTATTATTATTAGTAGTTATTATTCACTATTGGAAACATAAGAATTTTCTATTTAATTCTCTGCCAGGTGACATTTTTCCTGCAAGTCAGTCCTTGTAGCATGTTTGTGTGGAGGTGTGTTTGTGGGGATGTGTGTGTGAGGCGGGGGATGCTGGGTGTTCAGTAATACTGAACATTTTCAACTTCATAAAAGAAAATAGATAACTTCAAACTTTAAAATCTTTGCTACATAATAAAATATTTTTATTGTCATTATCTCATTGTAAAAGCAACAATTCTTTAGCACTTCAGAATTCCTTTGAAATGAAGCACACAGATAACGGCTTGTAAACATGTTTGTTCCCTAGTGATTTTAACTTTTTTGTTTGCCTTTTTTCTTGATCAAAAGGCACACAGGTTGTATATTTGGGACTGACTTTGTAATTCTGAATAATTCCAATTTATCAGTACTTTGATTTAAAATTATTCACAAGGTATTGGTTCCACAAGGAACTCGCCTCTTGCTCAGAGTATTTCAGTTCAATCGCATGTTGTCGTTAGTGAATAAAAATAGTTTTATCTGTATTTCATGCAGTAAATTCCAGAAGGGAAGAGATGCTAGGAACATCTGGGCTGTGTGGAAACCCTCACACACCGAATCATGCCTCTTAGCACAGACTTCACATCCTCAGCAAGGTCTCCTCTGCGTCTCCTAACACAATCTGCTGATAAAGGAATATGTTCTTACTTTCTTCCACGGCATTCCTGCAGTTTTCAGGTTTCTTCTTGTGATAGGAAGATTGACTGTTTCCCCAATGACATCTCTTTCCAGCTTTGTTAATAGGCATGAAAACGCAAAATAGACTTCCAAACATAACCATAAGTTTAGTGAAGTTTTGTCCAGAACTTCACTGAGCATTGCGTGACTTAAAACATGACTGGAAAAAGCAATCATCGTCCTCTACGTGGTGTCCTGGAAGCTTCACTTACAAATGTCCTGAAAATAGGGCTTAATTTGTGGAAGGTTTTTTTAAAGGTTTATTTATGGGTCTTTTGCTTGCATGTATGTCTGTGTAGTGTGCGTGGCTGGTACCCAGGAAGCCCAGAAGTGGGCACTGGATCCTGGAAACATATCTTTAGCTACAACGTGGGTGCTGGGGATTGAACCTGGTTCCACACCAAGAGCAGCAAGTACTCTTACCTGCTGAACCATCATCTCTCCAACCTCCTTATGTGGATTTTGTTTACAAGGTTTTTAATAACAACAACGTGTAGTTTAGGGGGGTCAGAAGGGAAAGAATGAAGGCAGGGCAACACCGCAGGGGCACTGAGGTTAAAGCCAGGCAAGCGTGTTAGGGAAGCAGATTGAGGGCAGGTTTGAGAGAAGGCCCTCAATGAATCCTGTGCTGGTGTACGGATTACACCTGATAGCAGTATTTCTTTTCATCTTAAAGAAAAAGCAGAACAAGATTTGTTCACTTTATAAAGAAGAAAACAAATCATTGCTGAAGTAGGTCCCATTAGAGACAGACAGAACGCAGGGTGGGGCGCAGTGGGATGGGGCATGGCCGGGAGGAAGTAGAAAAACCTTTCTGTTTCTCTGGGCTCTCCTTTTCAGTATTAGCCACAGCCTTGGAAGTCTCTCTTCCACAACTCTCTGCCTTCTGAATTCCTCAAAACAACCAGAACTTAGCACTGATGGCCGTCACTCCCCAGTGGCATCCTTGTCTTTTCTCATTAGTGTGTTACCATATCTGCGTCTCACTTAGAATATCAGTGTCTACCCAAGCACACTTAAGCCACAATTGAGTTCTTTCTTCCTTTGATCTTCAAACTAGAGACAAAGAAAGACAGTGTGGGATCCAGAGACCAGAGAAAATGACAACGTTTTAAATTCTTTGTGCTGAGGGAGAATGGAGGATTCTCTTGAATTGTTTCATTTTCCTTTGTCTTATAATGAACAACAGAAGTATCATCGTTATCATCATCATCATCATCATCATCATCATCATCACAAAAAACAATAACAACAGCGACACACAACAAACTTTAATTCTTTCAAGAAAACATGCACATGTGGTTGAAAATAAGCCATTGAAGGCATCGGCCTTGGACATAGGATCTGGGCGATGATCTCTCTACTCCATCAGTTAGGTATTTGAGGAGTGAAAAAGATACTGGGCAAGCAATATAACCCAAATTCCTCATTTAATTTCTGTCTGTGCCTCTTTCTCACTTCTACCAAAACACTATGGAAGATGGAGCAGGAGACTCAAGAGCAGTGTACGCGATGATGGGGGACACCTGGGTCTCTCTGGGCCATCAGTTCTCTGTGCTGATTGCCTACCAACGGCTGTGCTGCCAATGGAGGCTTCTTCCTTCCCGTTTCTTCATTTCCTACATTTTCTGTGAGTTTTTTTTTAAATAGAGATTTATTTTTTTAAAGTTCTATATTTCTTATTGCTTTCAATAAATGAATGAATGAATGATAGAAGGGCTTTTCTAAGCAAAGATGCTTCTATGTACCACCCATCCTGACATGTCAAGCTCTTATCCCATCTTTATTTGGCTTGGTGGCTTTGCCAAAATCTAGCTTACTCAGAATCTTAGCTTCAGTTCCGACCAACATAACCCTCTTCCTGCAAACCTTCACCATCACAGACCCCTCTGATACATCTACTTCATTATTCCACACATTTTTTTCTCCTACACAACATATGCTTCCAGCTGATAGCTACATTTCATGTTGGGCCAAGGTGGCTCCTGATTTCTTGCCCTCGTTCTCCCTTCCTTCCTCTTTCTCCATTTCTATTCAGGTTAATTTATTTGATTATATGCAATGCACTGCAGCCCTGTTAAGACACCAACTGAGTTTCCACTCGGAGGCTTGGAGGAAAGATTACCATTAAAACGTGACTTCCATCCACTCAGCTGAAATTACTATTGATTGCCAAAGAAAAATATTTGTGCTGTGAAGCTGGGAGCTATGATGTTGAACCATATTAACATAATGTTAGCATAGCTACGGGTGTTTAGTAGCACGCAATCAGATTTGAAATGAACGTTGATTATAGATGGAGATTAATGTTCACATATTCATAGGAACACAATGAGAAGAGCAATTTCCTTTCTACTACAGATCAATGGTTTCCCCATTCAATTATACAGCTGTAATAATTGCATTATGCTGAAATATTTCTTAATGGCTAATTTCTTTCCTTTTGTGCATGCATGTGTGTGCGTGTGTATGTGTGTGTATGAGATCTTTTGTCAGTGATAGCTTCTGCAGCCGGAGGACAACATAAGATGTTTTAATCACTGGTACCATTTTGCAAGCTTTGACCAAGCCAGTAATTTCCCCCTCTCCTCCTCCTTTGCTATCCTCTCTTATTATTGCTTAGAATTGCTTCCTGGATGATTGAAACACAGGGATTTGCCCCAAGTCTTTTCTGTACTTGTTTTGAGTGAGAAGATAAAGCCAGAAACCTGCATGGCTTGCTTCATTCGTTCTGCATCTTTATTGGAGACACTTTAGGGGATAAAGAAATGAAGACACATTGACATTTTGTGTAGGATGGCTCTCTCTTCTCTGTACACACACACACACACAGACAGAGACAGAGAGAGACAGAGAAGGAGAGAGAGTGTGTCTTCTCAGAATCTGAGGGGATTGGTTCCTCCAGCCCCCGGATACCCAAATCTATAAATGCTCAAATCCTTTAAATAAAATGTCACACACATCTTTTATCCTTACTGTGGACTAATTTAGAAGAGTGTCTATAGTTAGTTTGCTTCAATCAGAGAAGAGTCAGTAGATTCCATAAAACATTCTAATCCTTCCCCACCATGAGAAAGATACATCAGAATAGACAGCCCTCTGTCTTCACTTCTGGATATAAATTTGTGTATTGGCCGGTGAGATGAAGATAGAAAAGCAGGAGAATGAAAAGAACTTGGGTCTTTGATGAAGTAGCTGAATCTTTTGAAGAACTTACATTAGTCTCCTCCTGTATCTGGATTACTTACTTTTTACCTTTGGCTTTTCATACCTGCACCTGAAGGTGTCCTTAAAACCCAAGTTACTGCTACTCACATCAGACGCAACCTGGCCCATCATTGCTTTCTCTCCTGTCAGTCTCTTGCTTCCTTCGTGGTCCCTTTCCTCTCTCCTTTCTCGTTCTTTGGGATCCAGGTGTAGCATATATTTGTACTTTTGAGGGCCCCCATTCTAGCAACAGTCTTATTAACCTGGTGGGCTTGTAATTAGGCAGATAAGCTCTATCAAGAATGTACAGCATGTTTCTGAGTAGGTACTGAAGCTCTCTCAGTCTCAACTTGTCTTTCTGGAAAATAAAAATAACAATAACTATGCCAAGGAATTGACAGCATATTCATCAATGTAAACCATGAGCGCCAATCATAGAAGGAGAGCTCAATTGATTCTGTTTTCCCAAAGGAACTCAAGCAGAAGGGTTTTTTTTTTCCTTCCTGCCTCTTGGTCCTTGTTCCCTCCTCAGTCTCACTCTCTTTAATGTGTTCCGATGGATTTCAGAGGTTATAACTCATGCCCTTGATCTTCTCACTGGCATCAACGCAAGATTTATATATTTGCAAATTGATAGTTTTGTTGCTTCCTCTGAACACATGCAACAGCAGAATCTTTCCAGTGTGAACCTGCTCCCAATGAACATTTTCAGTGGCTAATGTATTCATGGCACAATATTCTTTCAATCACATACATGTATGCACACACATATGCTCATTGAATATATTATTTGTGCACATATATGCATATGGTATAACATAATTTATAAATACTTATATATTATTCCCTATGGAGACACATGTTTTTATGACATGTAATTTCTTTTCTACTGAAGATCAATGAACTTTTTCAATAAATTATGCAGCTGTAATAGTTGCATTATGAGTGTGAGAGAGTTTTTAGAATTCCCAGCTAATAAAAATTGTTTAGATTTTTTTTCGTGAAACATGCATCAGAGTTTTCTGAAAATGCACACGCTACCTCTCTGTGGTGTGTGTGTGTGTGTGTGTGTGTGTGTGTGTGTGTGTGTACTAAAGAAAAGTAGTGAAAGAATGAAGGGGAAAAATGAAAAGGTTACCAGAGATCAGCAAAGCATATGTGATAATAAATGTCTAATATGAAATCTAAAAATCAAAAACAAAACCCCAAAACTCTGCCACAATTTCTCAGTTTGTTTGTTTGTTGCATGTGGCTGATTCCTTCAGGAGCAGAGTGTCTGCTGAATGCAAACCAGCCCTTACCTCCACCAGCTGGCTCTGCATCTCAAGCCATGGGGAGTGATTTCCAGGCTAGCTTCACACACATGCACATGCATGCATGCATGAACGTGCACACACACACACAAGTCTAGCAATTAACAATACTGGAAAGCATAATTTTGAAGTCAGAAAGATCTGTATTTGCTTCTAGGTCCTGCTGCTTCTTTGGGTTTGAGTCTTTGCATGGTTACTTATGTTCTTTGTGCCTGTTTCCCGATCTACTTAGCAAGAATAGTAGTTATTCCTATTTGCTATCAAATCAGTGACAAGGCAGATAAAAATCAGTCAGTGCTGTGCCTGGATACATGAGGCTATGGTTTCTGATAGAATTCCTGTTTTGCCAAACAGAAAACTGAGCTACAGGCAAGTCAAATAAGCTTGTAAGTTCCTGTACCAGGGAAGAGATGTAGACTGCATTTGAAACAAGCCAATCATTTGTCTCCATCGTTCATTTTCCTAACTCTAAGACGTGTCACTTCTGAAGTAAAGCATTAAAGTAGGGGGGCTGGGCTCTTTTGTAATCTAAAAGTTTAAGATCAAATGCTCATCATTCAAGTTAGCCAAAAATGTCAGGAATGCCTTTGTTTGGCATTTTAAGCTTCTATCATTCTACCTTAATCTGTCAGGTCACTCTTATCCCACTGAGATGCCTTAGGGGAACCTGCCCCAAGTGCCTAGTTGTTTACAAACACATTTTCAAATACTTTTTAAAACGCACACAGAACAGATCTATCCTTTTTGAAGCTAAGTTTCAGCTGAATATAGTTAAGACATTTCAAATACTTGTGGCCTTCACATCTAAGTCTGTGAAATCATTTCTAAAATTTTCTTGACACCAGCAGTCTCCCAATGGCTGGGACTGCTTTCTACAGACTAACTGGAACCAGAGCTATAGTGAAGGCAGTCCTGGTTAGATGAGGCCACACGCTAGGTCTTCCATGGGACCAGTCTAAGTCTTGAGATGATCAAAGTCAAATCACAGGTCAGAGAGGCAGTCTAATGACCAAAGGATTCATCACACAGTCTCAGATCATCAGATGTTGGAGAATGGAAGGCTGATAGAACAGCCTCTGGAGGACTCATGTTAAGTTGTGGGCATTGAGAGGTCCCAGCCATCCCTGCCGTACATGCTGGATTCGTTCCTTTCCTGTGTAGCTTCCTCCTGTGTTAGCCTGTTTTCTGCTGCTGTCACAGAACAGCTATGCCCAAGAACGGATAGTCCATTAAGGTAAGGGAAGAGCTCTATTTGGGCTCTTGGTTCCAGAGACTTAGACACCCAAGGGCACAGTGCCAGATCTTGGCTATTCATGAGACACATTCCATTTATGGTGGGAAGTGGAAGGGCAAGTGTGTATGTGAAAGAGAGACCACGATGGGTACATATGCTTTATAACCGACTCTTTAGGTAACCATTTCAGCCCCTCAGGAAGGCTAACTCACTCCTGACTGTAAGAGAAACAGTGGGTAGGACATGGTGAGCATGGAGTGAGCGAAGGCGCTGGAGTTGAAGGAGAACTCTATGTTTAGCATTCAGTGTGAAGATGAGTATGTGTGCACAGAGTGCAGAGTGTGCAGATGGGTATGTGTGCACAGAGTGCAGAATGGTCTGATCCTAACAGGGTTTCTTCCCAAAGGATGTGGAGAGCATCATTTCAGATATCGGGGCATAGTGCTAACATTTTTTTTTGGTAATACTATATATACAAATGACCCTAATTATGTGTTTAGTTCAACTGTCATAGGCAGGAATGAAATCTCAGTTTTAGTTGTCACCCAGTGGAAACCTCTCATCTTGTGAAGGGAAGCACAGTTCCTGTCTTATTCTGAGGCAGAGACTGGAAAGCCTTTCTTTGAAAGGATCAGGTCCGTGCTACTGGTACCCAACTCTGATGTTGTAGGTCAAAAGCAGCCATAGACTACATGCAAATGCATGAACTGTATGGGAATAACTGTGTTTCATTAAAATTTTATTTGTAAAAAAATATGGCAAGATGAACTTGGCTTGTGGTCCATAATTTCTCAACCATTATAATGCCTCCCAATGCTCAGCCTATGTTTGACATCATTTTAATTGTAATAATTCAATGCAGTTTGATGTATTCTAATATATGGTATGTGTTGTATTTTCATAATCAAGTTGAATGAGATAGAAAAACATAAATATATATTCACACACACTATATATATATATATATTTCAAGCATATAAAAAAGATTCTCTTGAATTAGATATGCTTGGAAGTACCAGGCACCCATGAGCTTAAGCATTAATGCCTGGTTATATAGGAAGGTGGCTTTCTGTAGATTTGCATCAAGTTAATGAAATGTAGTGTAAGGTTTGCTCAGTGCTCTCACCATCAACTGGAAGTTAGGAGCCACTGGCCTGACATTTCCAAACTCAAGGTTATATCTAGAAAGACAGTAAAGTAGTAGACGTGATTACAAATAAAGAAAAACTAACTCCCAGTCTTGTTTCCCTTCCTGGCCAAGAAAATTTCAGGACTCTTTTCACAAAGGATAAGAATCTCCAGAAAAAGGGAGTCTTTCAATATGAGTTTTAGCCAAACTTTACACTGGGAAATAAATATGTTTCTGCTTTGGTATTCTGTTTTCTCTTCCACATCTGGCTGTCTCCAGTCTAACTCTGTGTGTTCTTGATGATCCTGACAATGTAGCCACAGTCACTTGCATGTGAATGCCTGGCACCTGGCTAACTGCTACAGATGCAGAGATCTGCACCCTGAAATGCTGAGGTATGAGAGAATGCACCCCAGTTCTTGCTCATCAATCCCCTCCATAGCCTGGCAGGCACATCAAGATGATGTCAACGCAGTTTGCTGAGCTATGGGCAGGAGAAGGCTTGGGTTTAGGGAAAATAGACATCCAGTCTTTATCCCCCAAACAAAATCTTTTGAGCTAGGAATGTTTGACTCTGTTCCTGGACCCAGTTCATGGTCCTTCTAAATAGGAAGATGGAGTTGATAATGTCCTTTGTATAAAAAGAGATAATAAAAGTAAAGCCTGAATCTAAAGGATTGTGGGCACCAAAGAAATAGCTGGAGATAACGGCTGCAGTGTCTGCTGTATTGTTTTGGTTAGAAGTTTCACTCCTAGCTGTGCCTTTTAAAAAACATAGGTACATACATGTGCATGTGTGTGTATATAATATGTGTGTAGGTAGGTATTTGTGGAGTGTGTGTGTGTGTGTGTGTGTGTGAGTGTGTGTGTGTGTGTGTGTGAGTGTGTGTGAGTGTGTGTGAGTGTGTGTGTGTGTGTGTGTGTGTGTGCGTGTGTGTGTGTGTGTGTGTGTGCGTGTGTGTGTGTGTGTGTGTGTGTGTGTGAGTGTGTGTGTGTGTGTGTGTGTGTGTGTGAGTGTGTGTGTGTGAGTGTGTGTGTGCGTGCGTGTGTGTGTGTGTGTGTGTGTGAGTGTGTGTGTGTGTGTGAATCACATGCTCATGCTGCATTCCTGGAGTCCAGAGAACAACCTCAGGTGTTGGTCCTCACCTTCTCTTCGAGATATCATCTCTCTCTGTCGTCCCATGAGAGTCAGGGAGGAACTGACTACGGGATTGGGATTCTTGATCTTTATGTCTTAATTGAGAAGTCCTGATTTAGATAAAACCCTCTGGAATGATTCCTGTCTATATTCCTTCTTTGAGCCTTTGATTCTCGTGTATGTGTTTTACTTTATCCCACAGATGCCCAAATCCCACAACATTCTCTTGTTCCTCTTCTCCTTCTGGATGTGAGAGTATTCTTCCAGCCATGCTCCGAGTCTCTGTGAGGAACTCCAGCGTTTCCCTAGAATAGGGGGACTATGTTATGAGTCTGTTATTTTCTCCTTGAGGTCTTGCTGCCTTTGAAAAATTAAGGTTTGGATTTCAACGGTGCTATGAGCAGACAGTGAGCACACAGAATCCTCCTGCTTTCTGAGTCACTCCCTGTAGACAGAGCCTGCTCTGCTGTGGGCACTTACTGTTCTCTCCTCACATGTGTGCAAACAGGAGAAACAAAGCTCCCATAGCACTCTCTCTGGGCCTTTCTCTCAATGGTCCCTGTAGCAGATGCTTCATTGCCAAGTTCTCCAGCACAGCTGCCAGGTAAAATGTCTCAATCTACGAACGGGCAGCAAGCATTTTCAACTCTGGATTTTGAAACATAAAAATCAGCACAAATCAAGCCCCTTGCCCCCACACAACTTATGCATGTTGTATATACATAGAGTGGTATGTGATTAGAGTAACGTCAAGGGTGGGGATGTCTGTATGGTTTAATCTGTAGGTTAAAACCCAACTTAAATTACAAGGCAAATTCTCTATAATGAATGATGGCTCTGCACTATGGCCCAAGAGATGATCTTGGTGGAGGATGCAACCCTATCATTCCCAAAAGTACGCTTGGGAAATAATCAGGGGCATGATGGAAGGAGCATCGTGTTTCTTGAGTTCTTTAGGTTACGACAGGCAGAGAGTGGCTGTGGTTGCCTCCAGCAAGGCAGAGTTTTCTTGTAGGCAGAGTCCGGCTTTGCCATTGTTGACATATTTTTCAGGCTGGGCACGTCATTGTCATCCAGTTCATGTTTATCTGGTTAGCAGCAGCCTTGGCCTCTACCAGCTGGATGCCGGAGCACCTTACTCACTCCATTTATGGTGGCATGAGCTGGCTCCAGACAGCACACTGATGGCTTCACTGCAGGATCCGGTAGCGTTACATGTTGTAGAAATGCTCTGTTTAGAGGAGGAAGCTGTCATGGCTGGCACCATGCTTAGTAACTTGCTCGTTCCTAGGAAAGAGGTCAATGAAGAAAGGGACATGCCACAGTGGCCCCTTGGGTGCTTCAAGTCTTACATGGCTCATTCATTCTCTCACCAGTCACCTAAGACATGTCACACAGGTATGACTGTTGCTCCCTGTGCAGATGAGGAAGAAGGAGGGAGAGCTGGGTGGGAGCCTCAACCCACACACCTGGGAGAAGTCTGGGGTCCACAGGTAGGGATCTTTCTAAGTTCATGACTCTGTCCTATGGGGTTATCATCTGTGTCCCCATTTGTTCACCTAACCTAAAGCCCACAGAAAAAATCCACATGTGAATTAGGAGAGCATTCAGAAACTATGGCAGAATAGGGGCAGGGTGGAGCTGGGGGCCCTTTATGGAAAGATGAAGGACAGATGTTCAAGGGAAGGAGCATTCTTGACCCGGCAGCCTTGACTCTTAGCACCCTTCAGCTCCTCTCCCCAATCAGAATGATTCCCAAGCTCGTATTTACACAGAAAGCCTTTACTCGCACGCCTCTAGACAGAACCTAAGGAGCACATCCTAAGTCCTGCACTGGCCTGGGGGCTTTATATTTATTAACTTCCTGAGTCCTCATAAAAACCTCAGACGTGATTCTATTTTTGGCTCCAATTTAAACGATGAGGGAACTGAGAGGGAGAGAGAGGTTAAGCAACTTGCCTGATGTGAGGGACCTGGGAGGTGGCAGAGCCAAAACTGGGCCAAATAGCTCTGAAGTTGATCTTATTAGACTCTCTCCGTCTTGGGCTCACAGTGGGAAGCTATGCAGATTCCCAGAGAGCTTATATCCTTGCTCTTGTGGCATGGCTCAGTTTGAAGAGTATGAAATCCTCTTTGGATTTTTGAGCGCACTCTGGGTGCACCTGTCTATTACAAGCATCTGAAAGTCCTAGGTACTCTGGGTGTTCCTTTCCTGGGGAGACTCCTGGAGAGCACCCTCCTGCAGCTTCGGGACCAGTCACAGCCAGCTCAATCTCCATCTGAGCACCTGACATAAAAGGCTTTAACCAAACCCCGAGGAGAGAGATTGCAGTGGAGACAGGCCCTGGGAGAAAGTGTTTGAGGGTGGGCAGAGGCTGTGGTTGGGGGATGGGCACCCTGAATGTTAATGTCCATGTGCCTGAATTTTGCCCTGCAAGCTTCATTCTGTTGGCACTGTAGGTGACTGCTCTCAAGTCTTTACAAGAACCTCGTGGCTTACAGCACCCTCTAGATGTAGGGTGGCCTGGCTCTAGCCTCTCTCTGCCCATTCAGAATCCCTGATCTTGCCCAGGCTGGATTGGTATGCCTGTGCTCACTAAGATATTGTCTCTCTTCCCTCTGTCCTTTGTAAATGACTCCAATAGACTCTTTTTCATCCCTGTTCTATTAGATCATACAGGTGACTCCTAGGAATTATCACATTGTGATGTGGGAGTGTCATATATCAGTCTGTTGATTTCATTGGTTAAGCAATACAGAAACTGCTTGGCCCTCATAGGTTAAAACATAGGTGGGAGGAGTAAACAGAACAGAATGCTGGGAGGAAGAGGAAGTGAGCTCAGACTCGACAGCTCTGCTCTCTGGAGCAGAGATACCATGCTCCCCTCTCCAGGGCAGATGCTATAGCTCTGCTCTCTGAGACACACGCAACAAAGCTCCGACCCAGGATGGACGTAGGCTAGAATCTTCCTGGTAAGCGCACCTAGCTGGGCTACACAGATAGATAGAAATGGGCTAGTCCAGGTGCGAGAATTAGCCTAGAAGAGGCTAGGTAGAAATGGGCCAAGCAGTGTTTAAAAGAATACAGTGTCCGTGTAATTATTTCGGGGTATAAGCTAGCCAGGCGGCTGGGGTGCTGGGGACGCAGCCCCTCCGCTCCAATTATTACAACAACATTGTAAGTCCCTGTTAATCCTAACCCCTGCCTCTCTCTTACTACCCCTTTTTGTGAAACCTTCTTAAATCTTTATTAGTTAAGTAATTGTTTTGAAATAGATTGTATAGAAGAAAAACCATTTAATGAAATATTTGCTAACTTACTGGTACTAAATCTCACTTCAGAGTCTCCGGCCTCTACCCATTTAACACTACTAGCAATGCTTCTTGCTCTAGTGAGCAAATGTCCAGTTCTCTCCAGACATAGGGTGGAGATGTGTAGTATCAAAAAAAAAAGTATTGGAAGGACTTTGGTTCTGTACAATTAAGTACAAAGAGCAGTTCTAAGTCCCATGCCTTACATTTGATAGGGACTCAATAAATCTTAGTTACTACTGCCATTATTATAATTATAATAATTATTATTATTATTGCCACTATTAAACCATATCAGTAAGTAATATCCATCATCCCAAAGTGGTTCCTCTGAGTGTGGGGGTGGGTAGGATATGTCTTGGCCCAGTAAGTAACACAGTGACATGATCCATGTTAAACTAAAATGAAAAGACTAATTGACCATAGGAAGCAAAGGCCAACTGTGTTATACCTCTAGGGCTCCAGTTCAAGACTCTATTGGTGGATTCAATGGAAAGAACGCCTCGATGCCACCCCACCAAGTTACCCGTTTAAGCTTGGCCAATCAAGCCGTCACTCTTCTACCTATTTTAAATCTGAAGCTCCTCTTTCAAAGTGTCTTCACAGGACCCCCAGTCTCTGGATACCCACGCTCTTGGTTGTAGGCTGTTCATCTTGTGCCTGCTGCTTCAGACGGTTCAGCTGCTTACGATTTAGAGTTATCTTCCCAGGCAAAGTACTGATCTGTTAAGGTTAAGTGGTAGGTAGCTCAGGGGAGTTCACGACTCCACAGTGAGTATCCTACTCTAGCCCAGAGAACTTCTGAAGGCAGAGACTCAGACAGCAAATCTCACCTGGATTTCTGTGCAAGTACACAGCTACTTCATTTCCCAAAGCCAGTCCTAGTGCCAAGGCCACATTAGTAAACATAAATGAGCCCTCACTCGTCACTAAATACTGCACGATGGCACTAAGTCTGAAATCAGTCCACCCTATTTGAGTCCACACACTCCCTGGTAGATTTGTTGTTAGTCCTGGTGAACCATGGAAGAGTCAGACTGAGACGCATTCCGTATGAAAATCCCTCCATGATCTAGGGATGGTGTGAAATTCCCATCCGCAGTGGGATTAAAATGGAAGAATTCACCAAGAATCTACGAGGACCCACCAAAAAGAAAAAGTAGATCTGGATGAGCTCTGCTTGCCTCCAGAGGCCTGCTTCCAAAGAAGCCAGAGCTTTGCATAAAAGGGCACAGGCAGTTACTCTATGAGCTCATTGACATGTTTTTTAAAATATGTTTTTAATCCAAATTGGGCTACTGCAAGTTTAAATAAGAATCTCCCCTAGTCACCGTCTCTAATTTCTTTTCTAACACTAACCTAATTGCCCCTTCTGAAATTCCCCTGGAGAAGCAGATGCCTTCCTAGCACTGTGTCCAGTTTCTGGCTAGTGATCCACATCTCACACACCCAGTTAAATCCGCTTTGGACCTGTATTTTCATGGGCCAACCAATGTTGTGAGCTTCCCAGGGCCATACCACAGCTTTGGTTGGCCCGTGGAAATACAGGTGGGCTTAGGGGAGCTGCAGAGCCAGATTCTAATCAGAAGCCTCTGAAATCAAAGCACCATGTGATTTTTATTTTGGTAGTTTCGCCCTCTACTGAATCTGATCACTTCCAGGCTGACAGTTTCCAAAAAAAGCAAACACTTTCCATTTTGAGGGGAAGTGCTTATAATGTCTCTTCTCCCTCTAATGACTTTCTCAGATGGGCAAAGCCACACTCTGTTGGCAGGAAAGGCGAAGAAAAACTAAACAGCGAATGGGATCTATACCCTGTGCCTTGTACTTTCAATGTTTTGATTTCCACCTTGGCAGCCATTGGAGAAACCCTATGCCTGGGCTAACAACCATGTTCAGGGTGAATTGAGACAGGGTAAATCCTTACACTGGATTGAAGGTGAGTGGGATCGTCACAGTGGCTTCCTTCTCTTTGCCGTTCTACTTTGTCTTTTTGTAGGCATGCAGGGAGAAGGTTTCTTGGAGAGCAATATCATCATAGATGCTACAGCCACAATCAGCTTGGCCTCAGATTCTCAAGCTTTCTCTGCAGACAAAACCCATAAAATCAGCCCCCACTAGCTTTGAAACAGTGCCTATATAGACAGTCATTACATTTAATACTTGGTCTTACTATTTAGCTTTAGCTAGCCTGGAACTTGCTACGTGGATCAGGCTGCCCTTGAACTTAAAGAGATCTACCTCCCTCTGCCTCTCTAGTGCTGAGCTAATAGGCAGTGCATCATCATGCTTAGCCCTGGAAAATACTTTTAAATATGAAAAATGAATCATGGCCTGTAATGGTAATAAATGGCTGTCAAATGAGATGAATTTGTTTCACTTTGATGCCAGTGATTTACATTTTAACCAAATTTCTTCAGACTATTCAGGTGTTTTAATATTCAGTTAC
Source organism: Microtus oregoni (assembly GCF_018167655.1). Classification (NCBI taxonomy): domain Eukaryota; kingdom Metazoa; phylum Chordata; class Mammalia; order Rodentia; family Cricetidae; genus Microtus; species Microtus oregoni. Next base: position 9,935,804 of record NW_024543079.1, read on the forward strand.
AATATGCAGAATTATCCGTGGACTTGAAAGTTTGGTTAGAGCAGAATTTCTCAAGATCTTGAGAATGCAAGATCTGGGTTTGAAGAGGTACCATGTGGGGTCATTTAGCAGAGTCTCTGGCATTTACCCAGTAGTAACTGCCAGAAACTATCCCCACTATAGTTGTAATAACCAAAAATACCTCCAGACACGACCAACATCTTTTTGGGGATGGTAGGTGACCAAAATTACTCCATGTTGAGAAGCAGGGAACACCAGGTTTAGTGAGATTCAGTGCTTGTCATGGAGTTTGATCCCAGTTCCTTGGAGGACATAGATTAGTAAAGCTCTTCAGCGTACTATGAGGATCAGCACATCCCCACTGACCACCCGCTATTAAAATGCAATTCCTAGTCGTCTTTGGAAATGTCTCCTAAATGAGAACAGTGTTTACTTTTGTGGGGTGGAGCATGTTTTACCGCAGTTGCTCATGGAAGTAGGAGGAGGTAGACATTAACAATGAGCAACCATTCTGGACCCATGGCAATTATCTGTTTGTTTTTCATTGACTCTTAGAGGCCAGACAGTTTATAAAGTTGGAAAGTAAAGCCTACCTCATGCCAAAAATGATGATGTCCATTTGGACTTACTCCCCCCCCCCCCGCCCCGCCCCGCCCCAGGCCACTCCCTGCTTCTTCTCCAGACAGACAATTTAACAATTTAATACCATAGCTGCTACAAGGGATGGCTGTAGGCAGGTCCTTGCTCAGATTTAGTGGCATCATCTCATGGTATCCTGCACATAACCCTATGAGGTAACTGCTATTAAAACATTTTACAGTGAGCGAGCTGTGTTCTCAGTGACATGACTTGCCTAAGGTAATTTAGGTAGTAAGGGTGTGGGCGGAGATTCAAATCCAGATCTGGCCCTTGCCCATTCTCAATTAGTACACTTAGCCAGCCCTCACTCTTACAATAGAGGCCTTTCAAAACCCATGTCCTAAACAAAACAAAACAGAACAGCATAAAACAAAAGTGCCTTTAGATTGGGCCTGAAGTTCCTTTGAGAGTGCTTGCCTGACAGGCATGGGTAGACTCCCAGGCATGGAGGTGTGTACCTGCACTTTAGGTGTCTAAGATATGGAGGCAGGTGGATCAGACGTTCAAGGTCAGCCTTGGCCAGCCTGAATTACAAGAGCCCTTGCCATAAAAACAAAAGCAAAACTTAGATGAATCCTGGTCTATCATATATGCTTATTGTATATGCCAAAAATTCCACCCACGTGTTCTAAAAAAAAAATGGCGATGGAGTGTGTTGTGAGAAAAATGATGTACTGAGTGTCAGGAGTGTTTTCGCTCCTTCATCTGTCCAGGAGTGGAAATGTTAGCTTGCTGTTCGATGCAACCTTTGCTGTCAGACTAAACAATGGGGGCTATTAATCACAGGAAGAGCATAGGCAAAGCCAAAAGGTTATTTTTCCTGTGAATTGAGTCTTATGGTTTGTATAATGGGGCTGCAAGGTTTTAGGCCTCGTCTTAACAGGCCTGAGCCGCTCGGGTTTTGATAGCTTGCAGAGCTCTTGGTAAATAGTGGGGCGATCTGGTGTCTTCAATCACCAGAACGGAAGCAAGAGGGAGGGGCTGGGGAAGAAAGAGCTAGTGGGCACAAGAGGGATGCTAGCTTTGCTAGACGGGGTTCTGGAAGGCGGGGCCATAGACTGCCCACCTCAGATGAGTTACTGCGGCTGTGTGAAGCCAGGTTTGCCAAAAAGGGTCTAGCCTGGTCTTTGTCAGAAGCCTTGCTGATCAGCAGCCTATCTCCCACTTTCCCGATCAGGGTCCTGTTAGTCAGCCTTTGGTTATCTCTGATGACAGGCCAGGTTAGTGCTGCAAAAGGGCTCTCCAACTATCAGGGCTCAGGAAGCCTCATTCTCCCTTTCTTCCAGTAAATAGCAGTAATCATAATCATTATAACCATTCGGGATCATCCTAATATTTGCAACTGCAGTTCCCCCGGGACTGCGTGAGCAGAGATATCCTCCACAGTTTAATGTGGTAGAGCCATTAGGAGGCCAACAGGGTTTAGAACCTTCCTATGGCCTGAGACGGGCCCAGACTCCCAATTTTCCCATCTTATTAAATGCAGTCACCATCACAATGCGTCTCTCTGAGCCCCGTTCTCTCTCTCCCTCTCTAACAACCTGAATCTGGCACACTTCCCTTCCCCTTTAACCCTTACAAGCTAAAAATAATATCCTCTTGGAACCAGCCAAAAAGTGTCAGTTGGAGGAGTTTAATTAGCAGGAGTGGGCAGGAGACAGTTCTAGCTTTCCCAATTTGCTATAAACTCTCCAGGGAGCCGGAGCCAAGCTCAGTTGGAAAATCCAGGTTCATGTGTACCAGTGACTGGAGTTCTTCACTTGCAGGCAGAGTCTGCCTGGGAACCAGCAGCAATTCCTCTCCACAGCCCTGAGTGTGAGCCCTGGGGAGGAAGGAGTGGGAGCAACCACTTGAAGAAGTGTAGGGGCTCAGGAAGTGGACACTAGACTAGACTTGGGGGGATTGCTTCCTGCCTTCCTGTTTATTTTCCTCCTCTGCAAAACAAAGACGGATAATCCCAGAGCACCGCCCATATGTATTTCATAAGAATAAATAAACTGAGCCCTCAGAGGGCAGCCTGGCCCAGGGAAAGTCCGGTGTTTAGTGCCTACTAATATTATCTGTTGCTCATTTTTACTTTGGTGTGTCCAAATCTACAAACCTGGCTAAATTTTAGGTTCTTTTTTTTTTTTGATTTATTTATTTATTAAGGATTTCTGCCTCGTCCCCACAACCGCTTCCCATTTCCCTCCCCCTCCCCCAATCAAGTCCCCCTCCCCTCATCTGCTCGAAGAGCAATCAGGGTTCCCTGACCTGTGGGAAGCCCAAGGACTGCCCACCTCTATCCAGGTCTCGTAAGGTGAGCATTCAAACTGCCTAGGCTCCCACAAAGCCAGTACGTGCAGTAGGATCAAAAACCCACTGCAATTGTTCTTGAATTCTCAGTATTCCTCATTGTCCGCTATGTTCAGCTAGTCCGGATTTATCCCATGCTTTTTCAGACCTAGGCCAGCTGGCCTTGGTGAGATCCCAATAGAACATCCCCATTGTCTTAGTGTGTGGGTGCACCCCTCGTGGTCCTGAGTTCCTTGCTCGTGCTCCGTCTCCTTCTGCTCCTGATTTGGACCTTGAGATATCTGTCCGGTGCTCCCGTGTGGGTCTCTGTCTCTGTCTCCTTTCATCGCCTGATGAAGGTTAATATTCCTGAGGATGCCTATGTGTTTGTCTTTGGATTCACCTTATTTAGCTTCTCTAGGAACATGAATTATAGGCTCAATGTCCTTTATTTATGGCTAGAAACCAAATATGAGTGAGTACATCCCATGTTCCTCTTTTTGGGTCTGGCTTACCTCACTCAGGATAGTGTTTTCTATTTCCATCCATTTGTATGCAAAATTCAAGAAGTCCTTGTTTTTTACTGCTGAGTAATACTCTAATATGTATATATTCCATACTTTCTTCATCCATTCTTCCGTTGAAGGGCATCTAGGTTGTTTCCAGGTTCTGGCTATTACAAACAATGCTGCCATGAACATAGTTGAGCATATACTTTTGTTGTATGATAGGGCCTCTCTTGGGTATATTCCCAAGAGTGGTATTGCTGGATCCAGGGGTAGGTTGATCCCGAATTTCCTGAGAAACCGAAACACTGCTTTCCAGAGTGGTTGCACAAGTTTGCATTCCCACCAGCAATGGGTGAGTGTACCCCTTTCTCCACAACCTCTCCAGCAAAGGCTATCATTGGTGTTTTTTATTTTAGCCATTCTGACAGGTGTAAGGTGGTATCTTAAAGTTGTCTTGATTTGCATTTCCCTGATCGCTAAGGAAGTTGAGCATGACCTTAAGTGTCTTTTGGCCATTTGAAGATCTTCTGTTGAGAATTCTCTGTTCAGATCAGTGCCCCATTTTATAATTGGGTTGATTAGCCTTTTACGGTCTAGTTTCTTGAGTTCTTTATATATTTTGGAGATCAAACCTTTGTCAGTTGCAGGGTTGGTGAAGATCTTCTCCCAGTCAGTGGGTTGTCTTTTTGTCTTAGTGACAGTGTCCTTTGCTTTACAGAAGCTTCTCAGCCTCAGGAAGTCCCATTTATTCAATGATGCCCTTAGTGTCTGTGCTGCTGGGGTTATACATAGGAAGTGGTCTCCTGTGCCCATGTGCTGTAGAGTACTTCCCACTTTCTCTTCTATCAGGTTCAGTGTGTTCGGACTGATATTGAGGTCTTTAATCCATTTGGATTTGAGTTTTGTGCATGGTGATAGATATGGATCAATTTTCATTCTTCTACAGATTGACATCCAGTTTTGCCAGCACCATTTGTTGAAGATGCTCTATTTTTTCCATTGTATACTTTTAGCTCCTTTATCGAAGATCAGGTGTTCATAGGTTTGTGGGTTAATGTCAGGGTCTTCTATTCGATTCCATTGGTCGACTTCTCTGTTTTTATGCCAATACCAAGCTGTTTTCAATACTGTAGTTCTGTAATAGAGTTTGAAGTCAGGGATGGTAATGCCTCCAGACAAACCTTTATTGTATAAGATTGTTTTGGCTATCCTGGGTTTTTTGTTTTTCCATATAAAGTTGATTATTGTCTTCTCCAGATCTGTGAAGAATTTTGATGGGATTTTGATGGGGATTGCATTGAATCTATAGATTGCTTTTGGTAGAATTGCCATTTTTACTATGTTGGTCCTCCCAATCCAAGAGCAAGGGAGGTCTTTCCATTTTCTGGTGTCTTCTTCAATTTCTTTCTTCAAAGACTTATAGTTCTTGTCAAGTAGATCTTTCACTTCCTTGGTCAGGGTTACCCCAAGGTATTTTATGCTATTTGTGGCTATCGTGAAAGGTGATGCTTCTCTGATTTCCCTCTCTGCTTCCTTATCCTTGGTGTATAGGAAGGCAACTGATTTTTTGGAGTTGATCTTGTATCCTGCCACGTTACTAAAGCTGTTTATCAGCTGTAGGAGTTCTTTGGTAGAATTTTTGGGGTCGCTTATGTACACTATCATATCATCTGCAAATAACGAAAGCTTAACTTCTTCCTTTCCAATACGAATCCCCTTGATCTCCTTATGTTGTCTTATTGCTATTGCTAGAATTTCAAGCACTATATTGAAGAGGTATGGCGAGAGTGGACATCCTTGTCGTGTTCCTGATTTTAGTGGGATGGCTTTGAGTTTTTCTCCGTTTAATTTAATGTTAGCTGTTGGCTTGCTGTAAATAGCTTTTATTATATTTAGGTAGGACCCTTGTATCCCTATTCTCTCCAAGACCTTTATCATAAAGGGGTGTTGAATTTTGTCGAATGCTTTTTCCGCATCTAGTGAAATGATCATATGGTTTTTTTCTTTCAGTTTATTTATATGGTGGATTACATTGATAGATTTGCGTATGTTGAACCAGCCCTGCATCTCTGGGATGAAGCCTACTTGATCATAATGGATAATTTTTCTTATGTGTTCTTGGATTCGGTTTACCAGTATTTTATTGAAGATTTTTGCGTCGATGTTCATGAGTGAGATCGGTCTGTAATTCTCTTTCTTGGTTGGGTCTTTTTGTGGTTTTGGTATCAGGGTAACTGTAGCTTCATAAAAGGAATTTGGCAATGACTCTTCTGATTCTATATTGTGAAATACCTTAAGGAGTATAGGTATTAATTCTTCTTGGAAGTTCTGGTAGAATTCTGCATTGAAACCATCTGGTCCTGGGCTTTTTTTTGAAGGGAGATTTTTGATAACCATTTCTAATTCTTCGCGAGAAACCGGTCTATTTAGATCATTCACCTGGTCTTGGTTTAGCTTTGGTATATGATACTTATTTAAAAAAATGTCCATTTCTTTTGTATTTTCCAGTTTTGTGGCATACAGGCTTTTGTAGTAAGATCTAATGATTCTCTGAATTTCCTCTGTGTCTGTGGTTATGTCCCCCTTTTCATTTCTGATCTTATTTATTTGCGTGTTCTCTCTCTGTCGTTTAATTAGTTTGGATAGGGGTTTGTCGATCTTGTTGATTTTCTCCAAGAACCAGCTTTTTGTTTCATTGATTCTTTGGACTGTTTTCTGTGTTTCTATTTTGTTGATTTCAGCCCTCAGTTTTATTATTTCCAGTCTTCTACTTCTCCTGGGCGCGTCTGCTTCTTTTTTTTCTAGAGCTTTCAGGTGTGTTTTTAAGTCCCCAATGTATGCATTCTCCGTTTTCTTTAAGTGGGCACTTAGTGCTATGAACTTTCCTCTTAGCACTGCTTTCATTGTGTCCCATAGGTTTGAGTATGTTGTCCCTTTATTTTCATTAAATTCAAGGAAGACTTTAATTTTTTTCTTGATTTCTTCCTTGACCCAGGTGTGGTTCAGTAGTTGACTGTTCAGTTTCCATGAGTTTGTCGGTTTTTTGGGGGCAGCGTGGTTGTTGCCTTCTAACTTTAATCCGTGATGATCTGATAAGACACAGGTGGACACTGATATTTTTTTGTATCTGTGGAGGTTTCCTTTGTTTCCGAGTATGTGGTCAATTTTTGAGAAGGTTCCATGAGCTGCAGAGAAGAAGGTATATTCTTTCCTATTTGGGTGGAATGTTCTATAGATGTCTGTTAAGTCCATTTGCTTCATTACCTCCAATAATTCTCTTAATTCTCTATTAGGTTTCTGTCTGATTGACCTGTCCCTTGGAGAGAGAGGTGTGTTGAAGTCTCCTACTACTAGTGTGTGTGGTTTGATGTCTGCCTTGAGTTCTAGTAATATTTCTTTTACATAAGTAGGTGCTTTTATATTGGGGGCGTATATATTCAGGATTGAGACGTCCTCCTGATGAATTGTTCCTGTTATGAGTATAAAGTGACCGTCTCGGTCTCTTCTGATTGATTTTAGTTTGAAGTCAGTTTTGTTAGAAATTAGTATGGCCACACCTGCTTTTTTCTTAGGACCATTTGCTTGAAACACCTTTTCCCAACCCTTTACTCTGAGTAGGTGCCTGTCTTTGTGGTTGAGATGTGTTTCTTGCAAACAGCAAAATGTTGGATCCTGTTTTCGTATCCAATCTTTTAGCCTGTGCCTTTTTATAGGTGAATTGAGCCCATTAATATTAAGTGATATTAATGACCAGTGGTTGTTTACTCCGGTTATTCTTATTGCTTTTGGTAGTAGAGATTGTGTGTCTCCTTTCTTTGAGATGTGCTCGTGAAGGGTCATTAGATGCCTGGGTTATTGTAGGCAGTGTTGGCAGTGTTGGATTCCTTGGGTTGCGATTTTCCTTCTATTACTTTCTGTAGGGCTGGATTTGTGGCTACGTATTGTTTAAATTTGTTCTTATCCTGGAATGTCTTGTTTTCTCCGTTGATAGTGAACGATAGCTTGGCTGGGTATAGTAGTTTGGGTTTGCATCCATGGTCTCTTAGCTTCTGCAGAACCTCTATCCAGGACCTTCTGGCTTTCATAGTTTCCATCGAGAAGTCAGGTGTAAGTCTGATCGGTTTACCTTTATAAGTTACTTGCCCTTTTTCTTTTGCAGCTCTTAATATTCTTTCTTTAACCTGTATATTTTGTGTTTTGATTATTATATGGCGAGGAGATGTTTTTCTTTGATCCAGTCTGTTTGGTGTTCTGTATGCTTCTTGAATATTTAAATGAATATCTTTCTTTAAGTTGGGAAAGTTTTCTTCCATAATTTTGTTGAAAATATTTTCTGAGCCTTTGAGCTGTGACTCTTCTCCTTCTTCTATTCCTATTATTCTTAGGTTTGGTTTTTTTATTGTGTCCCATAGTTCCTGAATGTTTTGTGTTGAGAATTTGTTGGCTTTGCTGTTTTCTTTGATCTGTTCGTTTATTTTCTCTATGGTGTCCTCAGCATCTGAGAGTCTTTCTTCTAGCTCTTGTATTCTATTGATTATGCTTGTTTCTGTAGACTCTGCTCGTTGGCCTAGATTTTCCATATCCAGCTGGTCCTCAGTTTGTATTTTCTTCTTTGCTTTCATTTCAGTTTTCAATTCTTGAACTGTTTCCATTACCTGTTTGATGGTTTTTTCTTGGTTTCCCAGGGTATCATGTACGTATTTACTCATTTCTTCAAACTTTTTGTTATACTTCTCATCCATTTCTATAAGGGCATTTTTTACATGTTGTTTAAGGGACTCTATTATCTTCATAAAGTTGATTTTTTCCACTTCTTCTGTGTTAGGCTGTTCAAATACTTCTGTTGTAAGATCATTGGGTTCTGATGTTTTCATGTTGTTTTTCGGATTATTGGATGAGTTCTTGCCTTGGCGCCTGCCCATCTCCTCCTATTGATCCTATCCAATGGATCCTTTAGAAACCGGATCAGGTTTCCCTCTTTGATTCAATTGTAGTAGGGCGATCTGCTCTCCTTATTGCACTCCTGCCCCATCCGCTTGGGTCTGGCCGCCGCTCCGCCGCGTCTGGCGCCGCCGCCGCTGCGCCTCTGTCAAATTTTAGGTTCTTCATCTTTTTATTTCTATGACCTAGAGTAACAACCCAGCATGAAGAACAAGGTTTAAATCAAATAATAATCAAGATTCATGTGGCATTTTACCCAGTTTACCTATATTTTGTTTAGCTTTTCAAAAGGAGCGAGGCACAATGTCAAGGACTTTTGGATGACTTGGAGTTTCATTGTCCAGGCTTCTTCTCAAGTTTCGTCTAAAGGAAAACATCTCTGGCAGGTAAGGGATTATGATGATAACATGCGTACTGTATAAAAACTGCTTCTCCAGAAACTTCCTGGACAATCCAACCTCTTTTCCCTTGGTTTGATTAAATACTGACAAAAGCAACTAAAGGGAAAATGAGTTTGTTGGCTCCCAAACCCAGAGGAGTCCATCTCGGAGGAAAAGTCAAAGGAGCAGGACCCTGAAGTCCCTGGTCACAGCACACACAGTGAAGAACAGAAAGCAGTGAACTAATATAAGGCTGCTTGTGCTCAGAGGTCCCCTACTCTGAAAAATCCCCGATTCCCCTGTATAGGAAATGGTGCCGCCCATAATAGGGAGTCTTCTAAACTTACTTAATGTAATCAAGATAACACCCTACAGACACACTCATGCATGAACCTATTCTATACACTCCCTCACTGAGACTCATTTCCCTGGTATTGTAGCTTGGGCAAAGTTTCAATTAAAGTTATCCATCACACTGACCTAACCCTTGTCTACCTCCTTGGGAGATATGCTAGAATTTCACAGTTACGGGAAGACATTTTGTCAGAGGTGAGGTCACACCTTTGTGTTTTCTTCTGGAAACTTACCTCTATAGCTGGTCTGTGATGTGAACCCTGGTCCCTTATAAGATAACTTCCTTGCTAAACTCCTCCTTCTTCTTTCTTTTTTCTTCTCCTTCTTCCTCTTCTTTTTCTCCTTCTCCTCTTCCCTCTCCTTCTTCAATTTTAGAAGAAAAGACCCAGCGGCTTGGAGGCCACCCTGAGAAATTTGCTTCTTATGCTAAAAGTAATTATAAATAATTGAATGCCCTTAAGTAGGGGGTGGCTTGAGTGGTGAGAAAGTAATATGATCATCAACTTTGTGCTTATACAGCTAGACTGGGAAGGGAAGAAAAGGAACAAATCTGAGTTCAAACACTTGCTGGAGATAGAAAATATACTTTCTGAGTTATAATGAGTTGTGGATTCCTGGACAGGTGATTGGAGATGGCATAATAATAATACACAGACGTGAGTTAAACAAAATCCTCTGGAGACCTGTATCTCCCTATCTCACTCCACCATTAAGCACTAACATCTATGGTTGCCTTTGATTTATAAATATTTTGTTAACAAAGTCTATGATTAAGAGTAGAAGAACCCAAGACAGTCTTTCCCATTCAGTTTGGAGCATATGTACCACTTTCTCCTCTCTGTGTGTTCTTGGACAAATTCATTGACATTTTCAAAGTTTCCCTATTGGTAACATGCAAAGAACCACATTGCCTAATTTAATATTCATTTAAAAGGAAGAGAGATACATGCTGCTCATTTTGAATATCTGTACTGTATGCTATTACTGAAATATTGTTATTTTCATATAATTTCTTGACTATTTGCTTTTAAAATAGTTTATTTTATGTAGACAATATTTCCCAGTTTTTTTTTTTGCAAAAATTTTTTTCAAGGCTCTGTCAGATGGTAATTTATGTGAATTGATTATCTTTAAAAAACACTTAAAATTTCAATCATATGGGTGTGAAATAAAAATTTAAAACAAATTTCAAGTATTGTTGAAATCACTGGAGGTTAATATTTCTTATAGTGTGAAAATAAATTGTTTCACATAACTTTGATGTTATTGCAATAAAGTTGTTTACTATGGTTTTTAAAATATAAGATATATTTTTGTCTCCTTTTTGAAATTTGGTGGGCTTATTTGAACTTTAATTTTGTTGTGTTTTATCAACCTTGACAATTTTTGTACATTTTACTGATCATCTAGAAAATTACCTCTTAGTTCTATTGGTCTTGTTTTGTTTTTGTATTTCATTAGCTTCTGTGATCTTTATTATTTTTAACTTTCTACCTTTTTATTTTTAATATACTATTCTGCAATTTATTGCACTAAACATTTAACTTATTATGTTTCCAATTTCCAAATATTTGTGATCACAGTTTCTTTGTCCCTCCAACACTGTTGCAGCTACTTTTGAATTTTCACAAGCTTCAGCTGTAGTATTTTCATTGACAGTCAGGTCTGAGTACTTCATAATTTTCATTTCCATTCATCTACTCATGTTTTTATTTATACTTTTCTAAAAATGTGGATTATTTTTTAACATTTATTTCTCATATTATCATTATCAAAGAAAGGGGGTCTGTGGCACTGTACATTTTTGGACTTTTATTACAAATGTGTTTGCAAGCGTCTTATGTGATTTTAAAATGACTTTTTGAGTTACTTCTACCTTAATGACCTAATCATCAGAAGCAGCTAACTTTTAAAAAAATCCATCTACTTTCCTGTTAAACCATCTAATGATCTATTGACTCTTCATTTCCAGAAATTCTGGTTGGTTCTCGGTCAACTCAACTGTTCTTTTCCATGGAGTTTTGTTATTTTAGTCATAGCAAATTCTGTTAATCAGATGTTGGCATTTAAGTATTTCTCTATAATTGCACTACTTCTTTCATTTTTTGTTATTAGTTTTTCTTTTGTTGGGTCATCTGGATCTTCGGATCTGAGTCTCATAGACCTCTTCTTTATTGATACAGATCAATTGTGCCATTCTGAAGCAATTAATTAACATGTGGAAATCCTGCACATCCTTCCTTGCAAAGTCAATTCTAAGATGTCTTGTGATATGAGCCTTTGGTAGAAATCTCAATGGTTTAAGTGACCTCAACTGACTTTTAGGCTAATTTCTGACTTTCTATCATACAGCTAGTTTGAGTCTAGAACACACTTCCACCTGTGATATAGGGGTGAATGGTTTCATTTTGTCAGTGACTTTTTGCTTTCCATTGATTTAAGACCAAGCACATAAGATTTACCTCTGAGTTGGTTTGGTGGGAAGAGTCTCTCTCTCTCTCTCTCTCTCTCTGCTTCTGTCTCTCTCTCTGCCTTTCCTTTCTTCTTTCCCTTTTTCTTTCTTTCTTCCTTTCTTTCTTTTTTAGACAGGGTTTCTATGTGAGCCCTAGCTGTTCATAAACTCACTCTATAGACCAGGGTAGCCTCAAAATCACATAGATATGCTTACTTTTGCCTCCCAAGTGATGAGATTAAAGGTCTGAACTACCATCATCGGGCTTGGGTAACAGAACTTTTATAATCCAGGATGACCATATGGTATTTGAATTATGTTGTGTTTATTGAATTGCCCTTGAGATTCTAGACCATCTACCTCCCTAAAGCCTGAGTTTCATAGTTAGATTATCTAGTTATCTTGATTCTTCTAGCAACAACTATCCCTCATTCTTGAGTCCAAATATTTCCTTTGTTTTAATAGGAATTTTTAAATACTTGCCATATCTTCTAGGTTGCTTTTATTCTATTAAATCAGACATAGTTCATAAGTTTAGTTTCCATGTTACAAAATATTTGTTGCAGAGGTTGCCATACAACTGAATGTAGAAAAATAAAAGAACACTGTCAATACTGTTCTCAAGCAAATAAAGTGTGACCGAGGGTTGAATTTAGCTGTAATGCCTTCACCAAAGCTGGCTATCAAGGAACACTTTAGTCAGTTAACCACTATCTAAACTTAAATTATATGTAATCATAGACAAATTATTTAAAGACAGAAATAAAAAGTTCTTGAATCACTACTTCTTAATTGTTTTGCTACATTTTCGTTTATCTGTAAACTTGAAGTCATTTATGTCTATTTTACATGCATATTCTAAATATCCATAGTGTGTGTGTATGTGTATGCATGATATAAAATGATCCGTTGTAAATAGTAATGCACTCCTAACAATCTCTTCCCAACTCTGCATTCAATGACATCATGCTGGCAGCTTGACATTAGACATGGTGGGATTATTTTAGGAAAATCTTCCAGTCCTGAAACAATTTGTGTTTTGTTCCTTCAGAAAACTAGTTGTTGAACATTTGCTGACATGATATTAAAACAAAGGCTATCAGGATTAACATAAGAAAAGAAGAATAACAAAAGAAACATACATGCTCAGATATTGAATTTAGAGAAAAGAGAATTCACTGGTCCCTGTTGGACAAAAGAATCAACAGTAAATCTAAGGTAATGATGGGACAAATATAAAATGAAACAAACAAAAAAGGCAGAGATAAAACTGAAGGTGTAACTCTCTATCTCTGTCTGTATTTCCAAACTAGAGGTTGGTGCTGGGCAAATGTTGGCACTGGGCAAATGCTAGGTACAGCCTCCATGTTGGATTCTTCCTCAACTGTTTCATCAGCATATTTTTTGAGACAAGGTTCCTTACTGAATCTGAAGCTTACCGAGTCAGTTAGACTGGCTGGCCTGGGAACTCCAGCAGTCCTGCTGTCTCCACTTCTCTTACTCAGATTCTCACATCCCTGCGGTGAGCACGTACCCTCCGCACCCCCGCACCCTCCGCACCCTCCGCACCCTCCGCACCCTCCGCACCCTCCGCACCCTCCGCACCCTCCGCACCCTCCGTACCCTCCGTACCCTCCGCCAAGCCCCTGGCCTCTGTGAGTGTCTTCTGTCAGCTATGCTGTCACAGTGATGAGGAAAGGAACATCTTGTTTAGCTGAACAATTCAGAGCAAGGCATTTTATATAAATCTGCTAGGTTATCTTATTAATTAATATATCGTGAATATTTCCAATGATTAGAATGACTGGTTAATTAGGCTATTTAATAAAATATATAAAATAGGAAAATATTTTTAAAATGTCAAAACCATGAAATTTCCTAAATGTTTTGATCATTTCTTAATTTTAATATTTGTCTTATGTGCATGAGTGTTTTGCCTGACTGAATATATGTGCACCCTGTGTGTACCAAGCTGCTCTTGGAAGCCAGAAGAGGGCATCACATCCCGTAGAAATAGACTTCTAGGTGGTGGTGATCTGCCACGTGGGTGCTGGGAACTGAACCTCTGGAAGAATAAGAAGTGCCCTTAACCACTGAGGCATCTCTCCAGTCCCAACATCTTGGTTATTTTTACCATGATTTTTAAAAATCTGTCTTTGAGTAGGAGATACCATCTTCAATGAAGAACCATAAGCTGCTTCTTGCGTAACTGAGAGCATTATGGCTAGCTTTGCTACTGTTGAAACTAGAGGTGGTATTAGCAGAGACAGGAATCTTACCTTTCACCTTCATAGAGCCGAGATTATAAGAGCAGTTTCAGAATCTGCTGGTAAGTCTATTTCTTGACTTCTGTGGTTTGCCTCCATAGGCGAGAGAGACAAGACCAGGAAAAGGTGGGTTCTAAGCATTTCAGCTAGTAGGAGCTGATTCCAGTCATTCCAAAGGTAATATTAATTTGGGCCTCATTCGATTCTATCTTGGATGTACCATTTCAGAAAACAGAGGCATCCATTTGGGTATTTGTTTATTTTTAGTCATAAACTAAGTTGAAAGATCACGAGGCTGAAATGTACATGTGTGGATTTGTGCATGAAATGCGGAAACAATCCCAACCGTATCTTAAAAAAAGATTCGGATGCTAAAATATAAAACTTTAATACTTCTAATAAAGGACAAAATCCCAGGCAGTCCCTTATGAGGTTCAACGAAAGGAAAACATTTCTTAATTAATATGGCAGAAATAGTTTGGCCAGTTTTGCTTGTTTCCCTTCACAGGCAGGAGGCTTGGAGAGCTGCCCGCTGCCATGCCGTCTTGAACGTGTGCTCTGATCTTGCTTGGGTCACGATGTTTGGCTTACAGAGCAGAGCGAGATCTGCTGTGTACTGGAGTGTACGTGGAATACTCAGTCACAGACTTTCCCCAGTCCGCTTCCTGTGACCAGAATGTCGTATCAGGAGTACTTTAAAGGCTGGAAAGTGTCCACCTGAGGAGCAGAAACCATCAGGGAGGGATGTGAGGCCACAGGCTCTGTGTCCAATTAACTGCAAGGTTGTTATGGAAAAAGAACCTTGCTTGACATTAACCCACAGGGGACAGCTGCCACTAACAGACAAAAGTCATAACGATGTGATTCTTGGCTCCGAGGTGGAGGAAGCCACTCTCCATTTCTGGAGTCTTGCTTGGCCCCCTCTAATGCCGACTCAGAGCTTTTCCACCCAGAGTCCTGGTCTCCCCCCCCCCCCCCATTATGAACTCTCCCAAAGACTTATATTTTCCCTCTGAAGCTGTGCTTCTCATACAGATCGTCTTGTCTGCATCTAGGAATGGACCCGTGCTTCACTATACAAATGTATTGTTTTTTTTATTTTATGTGTTTGTGTGTGTCTGTGTGCATGTGTCTTCCGGGGTTGGCAGAGGTCAGAAGAAACATCAGAAGCTCTTGGAGCTGGAGGTACAGGTGTTGTGAGCTGCCTAACGTGGGTGCTGTGTACAAACTCAGGCCCTTGAAAGAGCAGCAAAAGCTTACAGCCTCTAAATCATCTCTCTACCCCTGCAGACTTTGTTTTAAAGGAAACATCAAAGACAATTGAATCTAGGGAAGTAACTTTGACATGAGAATTACTAGACTGAGATATGACTTTATTATATCTGATTATATTGTGATTTTTCTAAAAAATAAATGGAAGCCTCTTGTCCCTAACAAAACCAGTCTAAAGGTTGCAGCTGCTGACCAACCATATATAACTATATATAGCCTGCTTTTCAAGATGTTCTCTATCTAGCTGGACCCTGCCATGAGGAGGCTAAGTAAGATGGGAGGTAGGGTAGACACTGATGGGATATTTTGTTCACACTCTGGCACTCCTAAGACTGTCAATGCAGTTTACTTTAAATCAGAGGGTGGAGCTAGCTACCAGCTGACCAGAATCAGGCAAAAAGGTTTAGGAGCATCCAGGACCTGTAGAGAGACACAAGAAGTAATAGGGAGGAGGTAGAAAGGTTAATGGGCTGTTTGAATCAGAGAGAGAGACAGACAGAGAGAGAGAGAGACAGAGAGACAGAGAGATTAAGAGAAAGATTGAGAGACATTGAGAGAGACAGAGAGAGAGACAGAGAGACAGAGAGAGAGACAGAGAGGCAGAGATTGAGAGAGACTGAGAGATTAAGAGAAAGACTGAGAGATTGAGAGACTGAGAGACATTGAGAGAGAGAGAGAGAGAGAGAGAGAGAGAGAGAGAGCGCACTGATCGCTTCTCCACCCTCTCTTTGACAGTCTAAACTGTATCGGCAGTCTTGGGAGTGCCGGAGTATGATCAAAGTATCCCACAGCAGACACTGCTTCAGTTGGGTCTGTCCAGGCACCATCCCATATGCTTGTCTCTAGATTTTTTTCCCTAGAAGTTTAAAAAATAGTGTAGACATTTGGATGTTCTCTTCTGGGGTCCAGTGAGCTGCTCCTTCCACATGAGCTATGTTGAAGTATAGATTCTCCAACTGGCAGGTCTCCTACTCAGCTGTCATGTCTGTGTAACTTGGGCTCTGCCCAAGAACATCGGAGAACTGGAAGCTTAGAGTGGAATGGGATTTCAGAAAGTAGGTCACCTTAGCCCAGGGTGACCTTATGTCTTGGAAGTGATAGGAATTATTGACCAATGGCATAACTTCTTCTCTTGCACTGATATCAAAAAAAGCAGCTCCAGAACTCTGATGTAGACTAATAAGGGTGTCTTCCTCCAGTTCTGCTAAGTATTAAAAGCTTGTGTCTGCTATTGTCAGGTAACAAAATTCAGTCCTACTTCAAAGTACAAACAGTTAGAATGACTGAACAGACAGTATTTAAAATCAAAGCACCAAACTGGCATTCTAGGGGGCAGGAGTCAGAGAGCTAAAACTCTTTGGGTGCCAGGATAAATAGCTTGGAGGTAAAAACTGACCAGAAGTTTTACAGATTAAGGTAACCAAGAGAATGGCCAGCTTCTGTGGAACATGGGATACTCTAAGAACTCCCTAGTCTGATGTGGCTTGGGCTTCGAAAGGACTAACACCTAGCAATAAGAAAATCCATGAGAAAAGTCCCAACATTGTATAGATTAGTCTTAATTCCTTGAGTTAAACTGTGATTTGTTAAGGTTAACTATCCCCCTAGTTGTCTAATAGGAGCAAACAGAATTTTTCTTGGGACAAGATAACATTAATCTGAAGATTCAATTTTTCTATAATTTTTCATATATGATACACAATTCTAAATTAAAACATGAGATAGCATTGTCAAAGAAACAAACAGACAAACAACCTGTGGTGGTTTGAAGGAAATGGCCCCTAAAAGGAGTGGCACTATTAGGAGGTGTGACCTTGCTGCAGTAGGTGTGGCTTTGTTGGAGAAAGTGTGTTATTATGGGGGGAGGGGCTTAGTGGTCTCCTATGTTTAAAATACCACCCAGTGTCTCAGTTCATATCCTGTTGCCTGCAAGTCAAGATGTAGGAGTCTCAGTTCTGTCTCCAGCACCATGTCTGCCTACATGCTGCCTTCCCTCTCTCCATGATAGTAGACTAAACCTCTGAACTGTAAGGGAGCCACCACAATTAAATATTTTCTCTTAAAAGAGTTGCTGTGGCTATGGTGTCTCTTACAGCAATAGAAATCCTAGCTAAGAACACAACCTAAAATAGAAACAGAAGCACGAGATAGTTCACTGGGACCTAGAAAAGAACTTTTTTTTAAAAAAGATTTTATTACGTATACAGTATTCTGTCTGCTTGTATGCCTACAGTCAAGAAGAGGGCACCAGATCTCATTACGGATGGTTGTGAGCCACCATGTGGTTGGTGGGAATTGAACTCAGGACCTCTGGATGAACAGCCAGTACTCTTAACCTTTGAGCCATCTCTCCAGCCCCTGAAAATAACTTTTATTTTCTCCTTCTTTGTCATCTATCCTCCACCTCCTCCTTTGTTCTTCATTTTTTTCTCCCTGTCTCTTCTTGTTCATTCTTCCTTCTTTCTGAATTTCATCAAGGGCAAGTCTCTCACGTCTTCATCTGGAAACTTACTTTCTTTTTTTTTAATTAATTAATTTATTTATTAAAGATTTCTGCCTCCTCCCCACCACCGCCTCCCATTTCTCCCCCTCCCCCAATCAAGTCCCCCTCCCTCGTCAGCCCAAAGAGCAATCAGGGTTCCCTGCCCTGTGGGAAGTCCAAGGACCACCCACCTCCATCCAGGTCTAGTAAGGTGAGCATCCAAACTATCTCTGTCTTTCTCGGTCTCTCTGTTTCTCTCTTCTCTTCTCTTCTCTTCTCTTCTCTTCTCTTCTCTTCTCTTCTCCTCTCCTCTCCTCTCCTCTCCTCTCCTCTCCTCTCCTCTCCTCTTTTCCAATCCTATCCCCAGAAGCAGTCTCCCCTTTTCTCTCCCTCCTTTTCCCATTCTCTCCCCCCCCCCCCAAAAAAAACCCTCCACATGAGTTTTGTTGCATGGCGTCTTTCTCTTGCAAGCCGTTTATTAAAACTTACAATAGGCAACTGAAAGCATTTTTTGGAAGCTCATGTTATGTTCTTAATTTGATCCTTGTATCTTCTAAGTTAAACTAGCCCTTCACACTCATAAGTATAGCAACACCCTGTACTAGGTACTGACAAGAATCTGTTGCCTCTTCCAGTACTGCAAAACCCTCGTCTGGGGGCTTTGTTGTCTCTCACTTCTGTTTGCGATATGCTTGAGTCCTTTCTGAACCCAATTCATTCTTGTAGAACTTTGGCAAATAAAGCCAAAGTTGGCCAACATGTCTCACATTCTAATTTCCATTTTTTTCCACTAGAGTTAGAAGTCCATTAAGAATGAGTCTGAGTTCCAAATTATTTCAGGGATTGCTTTCACCAAATGTTTTACATCTGAACAACACAGATCCCCATCTCTCCGATGTATGTGCCAATTTCTTCATTTCTTACTCCTTACCATCTGGTGCCCAGGTCTTTAGCCTTTGCTGTACTTGGTGGTGGTTGTTGCTGTTGCTTCTCCAAGTAGCAGCTGGAGTAACTAAGATCGTGGTGTAGTAACAAACAGGACCCAGATTTTGAAGTGTAAAGTAAGGGTATTTTTGTGACCTGCCACAAGTCCACTGGAAGTTGCCATCTACTTGGGTATTCAGGTTTACGCTTGAGTCACTCCTCTTACCGTAATCTGACTGATAGATCTTATGGGCATTTATGATGGCAATTGTGTATGTTTGTCACTTTTGCCCATAACACATTGTACTGAATCAGTAACGCAGCTCCAGCTAAACAGAAAGGGGTCAGAGGATGGAATTTTACTGGGTACATAGAGGCTGTGGAATAAGAACATGTGGTAATCAACACTAATGACTACCACATAGACCCTTGGGTATGGAGGAACTTGGTATGCAGAGTAAGTGGCAATACAAGCAAGCGGTGAAAAGCACTTTCCACTCGCAGTTCTGAGGCATTAAGACTATTCCTATGGAAAAACACAGGCGTTAGATCCCTCGTGTTGATCTTATACAAAAATACTTTCTACAGGGTTTAAGTTGAATAAAAATGGAAAGGAAATTTTCACAACTTTAGAAGAAAACATTGAAGACATTCTTTCCAACTTAGGCTAGGGAAGAAATTCTTAAGCCCCAATTTCCAAACCAAGAAGGGAAGGTCTAATAAATATAATTAAAGTCCAAGCAAAAGCCAGTAAGGGTAGCACCACCATAAACAGAAGGCATGCCAAAGATAGGGGTAGCTGTTTACAAACTACACCACTGACTACAGAGATAACTAGAATCCATAACATGTTTCACCAGGTCAATGAAACAGAAGGTAATTAGAAGGCATAATAGCAAGAGGATGGATGTGCTTTTTCAGAAATCTAAGTAGATAGACTCTGAGGATTCTTGGATAAATACTAAGGGAATATTATACAGCACTTTCAATGAATAAATGTTATTTCTATTGACATGGGTAAAAGGTCAGACTCAATCCTTAATACATAGAGTATGGCTATTGTTGAAAACTGAAAAACACACATATACATTTTCTGTATATGCAAAGACCTAATAAAACCATAAACATTAGACTAATTTTAAAGCAGTATTTCATTAACGGAAAAGATGGCTGAGATACATTAGCTGAAATTTTAATGTTTTATTTCATAAATGATAGATGGAAAGATTTGTAAAGCAAATGCAACAAAATATTAATATCTGTTTAATATTGCTAGTAGGTACAAAGTGAACATTTTATAGTGTGCTGGATTTTCCATGCACTTGAATTATTAAAAAAATTAAATATAAGAGCGGAAAACTAAAAGTACAAGATCCACCGTAGACACACAGATTTATGTGAACATGCAGTAGAGGACACTCAGTGACCGCAGCAGGTCATGTTCCACTGGAGTGAGAGTTTGCACACACACAGAAGGTTGGAGACAGGCAGTCTAAGACTCGGTGTAGCCACATCAAGCCCGGTGTTATTCGGGTTTCTCCTTGTCGACTTTCTGCTGCCAAACTGCCAGCCCGCCAGCAGTGATTTTCAAATGGTTACTGAAGCTTTGATCACTAGACTCGTATGAGTACGTACACACACATATTCCTCTTGGAAGAAAATGAATTCCCTGAAAATGGTTTCTCAAAAAAGACAAAAAAAAAATCCCAGCTTAGAAAATCGGCTAAACACCAGATCGATTATTTTCAGAAAAAGAGGGATAGAATCCCCTCATGTGGTTTTTGCAAACGATTCGAGTGAGTGGCCAGGAATGGTTAGCAACCAACAGATCACGGCGTGAGGTATTGTTTACTCTTAATGAATCTCTGTCGGGCAATGCTCTGAAATCTCAATATGCAGAGTAACTTCAGTCAGATCTCACCCCACAAAGCAGCTTCCTTACTTAATGGAAGAAGGATTTGAGGCACAGAAGGGCAGAAGTACCATAGGTAGGGAGGGACAGAGTCAAGATTTGAGCCCCAGCCAGTTCCTTAGCTTACCCAGTGTTCACTATGCTTTATTGTTTTAGATATGGGAAAGATGTAACTTTCTCCCCCGAGCAGCTCAGGACCAACACAGGCAAAGAGAGCCAGAAGCACACGGGCTAATTTACTTTTATACATCTTATTTCATGCTGATGGGCTGGTCTTGGCTTTGACTCCTGTGTCTTGGCCCTGCAGGCATATTTCCCAATGATCTCCATTGCTTCCGTCAGAGTAAATTTCTGCTATTTAACCCCCCAAGTGCAAATACCCTCTAAGTGTCTGTGCAAGACTTTCGGAGGAAGGATTTTCCATGAAAAGAACGCTCTTCCTTGCACTCGAGGTTTGCTTCTAGGAATTATGGATCACAACGTGGTCCTTTAAGTCTGAAAATATGTTTGGTGGAAGGTTGCACCGTCCCATCATGGGAGGATTAGTAAATGGACTAGATCATGGATGTAAAGGGGAGACAGGTCTTGAAGATTAAGTGTTTATAGACTAGTGAACTTGGGTATGCTAACACCTGGAAACTAAAAGAAAGTACTCCCTACCCCCAGGAAGTGCTGGGTAAACACGTTGCCATATCTAGCTTGGCCAAGCCAAAGAAGAGCTTTTGAGCTTAACTACTGGTGTAATTTGACTCCTTCTAAATGTTATTCTGAACAACAGGGGGCTAGTTAAAGTAATTTCTTGTTAGTAATTGTCTTGTTTAGTTTCTGTTATTCCCCCACTGAGGATGCCATTGAGATGGGTTTTTCCTCAGACAGTACAAACACCAATTGATAGTTCTTCCCTTGGCCCATGTGTCTTCCAATTCATAATTTATTCAGCTGTGGTTGTTTTTCATCAATGCCTGCTTACACTTCGTAGACACACTTGTTGAACTCACCAAGAACCATCAGCTCTACTCAGTTTCAGTCTCCGACCCAAAGCACATGACCACAGCTGACAATTGTTTTCTGTATGATAGTATCTGGTAGAAAACAGCCCAACAGGACACATTGAGAACAGATAAATGAATTCTGGTGTTCTGCATCTTAAAGGGCAGTATCTTGCTGAAGAGAATCAACCTAGATACAGATAAACAGCAAAGAAAACATGCAAAGAGAGATTATTGTGAGTGCTTCTTTTTCCAAATGAATATCATCATATGAGAATGGAAAATTCCAGAACATAGAATCCTCCATCTTCCAGCGGCCCAGGAAGGCATATTTGTAGGCACATTATAGTCATTAAAGCTATGCCCCTGCTCCTAGGAAAGCAGTCAGATCCAGACCTGGATCCAATGTAGCTTCATCTGTTTAGTGCCTGGGCCTAAAGTAAAGGCCAGCCAGCTGGAAGGACAGCACAGTTAAGCCTTGAACTCCCAGTCAACAGCCCGGATCACACACTTCCAAGCCTTGAAAGTACCACTTAATAGGACCTTCTTGTCCCTCTGAGCCAGCTGAAGAGAAAGTGCTGCTGAATGGCTGGATTGGCAGAGTTAAGTTTATGCAGATGGAAGAATTAGCAGAGACCACAGAACAAATACCAGCAACCAACCCATTTCACACTTCTGAAAAAAAGAGAGAAAGGAATGGCAAGGCGGGCCAAAGCAAATAGGCTTTGGAAAACTTGAAACTGTGGGCTGGAAGTTTCACTTCTTCCTCTTCTCTTCACACTCATTCTGAGAAGCTTTTTGCACTTGAGAAAGCAGAACCTGGTGCACTTGGGTAAGCAGAGTCCAGAGCAGCTATGAGGCTAGGATCAAGCTTCCCACAGAAAAGGGCAGTGCACTTCCAGTCACAAAGCTAGTGTTGATTCCAGCATCCATAGTGTGGTTTTGCTGGCTCTAGGATTTCTGTGAAACAGAAAGCATGGAAGACACCGTTCTTTCCAGAATAATCTATGTGTCTGGGATTTCCTTAGATTGTCTTTTTTGGGGCCTATACTGGCTTTCTTTCTTTCTCTTTCTTTCTTTCTTTCTTTCTTTCATCCTTTCTTCCTTTCTTCCTTTCCAGGAAAGACACCCATTTTCCCTCTCCCAGAGTATATTAGTGGATAAAATTTCCCCCATTTTACCACCCATAAACACCCGTGAGCTTCAGCTAAATCACCCGGGTGCTTATGAAAATGTATTCTAAAGTCATTGGATGTCATAGCCGCCCAGGGAATGTCTGAGGCCCCTGGAAGATGAAATACAATATTTAAAGATAAAAATTTGAGAGAGATTTAGCCCAAGTGGTTGTAAAATGGTCAATTGCCATGGGTGTGTGTGGGGGGGGGGGGGAGGGGGGGTTAGTCAGAATTTCCAGAGGCAGTGGGAAAAACGTGTTCTAAGAGCTGGTATCTGTGTAGCTGGTGGCGTGGCATAGCAGCAGCCCACATGCTTCCTCGGAGAAAGGAAGTGATGTGCGCAGGAGACAGACCATACTGCGCTCATCTGAGTTCTGGATGGACTGGAAAGTGGTTGTCAGACAACCTTTCATGGATTACTCAGGTTACTCAACCAGCGTTACCAGAATGTGTGGACATGTGTCTATGAGGAAAATATTTGCAACTGTGTTTAAAGACAGTTCCATCTGTTCGGATGTACTTTAAATGCTTAGATGGAAAAACAAAACAAAACAAAACAAACCTATTAGTGAAACATGAAGAATCAGATGCTCTGTGAAACAGGTTGTCTCACTTGGAGCAGGGGTGCAGGAACAGCTTGCTAGCCAGGACACAAGGAGCCACTGGAAACAGCTCCTGGCATGGGGGAAAATGGGGGCGGGGAATCAGTGTACTGAAAATCAGTGGGTTTCCCACCCTTGCTTCTCCAGACCAGAGGAGACCGAAAGGTTGGCATACTGACGCGTGTGGACACTTTGTTTATGAGAAGAGGAGCTGGGCCCAAGAAAAGCTCATTAGAGGAAGAGAGCTGGCATCGGGGTGACTGAATTCAAAGAAGGAAAAATCCTCTCTGGAGCTGGCAGAGTAGAGAAATAATAAAAGCCATGTTGGTGCCGGAGGGGCGGGGAAGGAGAAAGACAGGAGAAGCACAATGGAACGGGCATATATATGGCTTTCAGAGCTTTGCCAACCCTTTGAGAAAGCAAACAGGCAAAATGTGGACATGCACTCTTGTAAAAGAAGAATCATTCTAGCAATCAGACTCGTCATAGGATCCTTGAGAGTGATGGTGCTTCCAAAACGTGCAGCCTAGAGCAGTTGTCCTTGGTGAGGAGGTATCCTAGTGAGACTAATGTCATTTATACTGTCTGATAGTTAATGTCACTTTCGAATTGAGCGGCAGTCCTGGACCAGGGTCCTCTACGTCTGCCTATCTAGAGAAGCGTAGCCCGCAAAGTAAGACATTTGAGATTTGCTGTTTGTCTTTGCAAACGAAAGAGTAGGAATCTCAAGAGTGATCCATGATTTCATGCTTTGCCTTTTCAGCTTTTGATCAAGTCAACCTTGATTAATATCAACTTCTTAATCGGAAAGCTGGCACTGGACTGTCACGTCCCAATTGCTCACAAGACAGTGTGAGCAGCCCATCTTTGCATGGTGCCTCCATCCAGGCGGTAGACGGCAAGTGGTGGTACATGGGGAGGAAAGGCGGCAGTGGTGGCCAGGCAGCCAGGGTCCCACTGCCCATCCCAGACATGCCGGTCTCTGGAGTTGGAGGCTGTACGGAACAGTTGCGATACCGCTGGGATTAGCCATTCTAGGGCTATACCATACTGAATTCCTTTGACATCAGATTGCTTTTGACTAAGTCACAAAAATGAGGCGGGCACAGAAAAGTGCAAGCAAAAATTGTTAGCGGGTTGTGATGGCTTCTGCCCTACCTGTGAAAGGGGATGCGGAGGGTTGCCTTCAAGCCTCCCTTACCCTCAATCAAGGGTTTCCTTTCTCTTCTCCTCGCCGCTATGATCAAACCTGTTGTAAGTTTGGTAACAACTAGCCTAAATGCCACCTCAGTCCCCACAGCCTGGGTGTGTGATTCAGCAAGTACTCGTCTGACAGCCATGGCATGAGAACTGATTGGAGTTAGTGACCCCAAGTGGATTTCTCAGGGTACCAACCTGATACACCGGATACAAGGGGCTACTTAGAGATACTCGCATGTGCTTTCTACAAACCCATTTAATGACCGTTTCAGTGGAAGCTCACTTTAGTGCTGGATATGGTGCCTGTCAACAATTCACTTAGAGTTGTAGTTTGGTCATTGTTGACCTGCACCTTAAGGTAAGGTCCACGTTGGACTCAAGTGTCCCTGCTGGCTCTCAAATGGGTCAGGACTAAGTCGGGGCCTTGCCTGGGTATAGCTGCCCCAAAGCTTTGGCCACAAAAAGAAAGAAAGAAAGAAAGAAAGAAAGAAAGAAAGAAAGAAAGAAAATTGGAAAAGAAAATGTGTCTTCATTACCACGAAAAGAGCAGGTTTGTAATCCTAACCGGAGACCCATCCAGCAGGTGTTCACCTGGGGCTAACTCTCCCTGCCGATCATCTTCCGCTTGTTTTCCGTGGAAGCCGCCGTCTCTTAGGAAACGGCCGATGGCCGTGTTTATTCACTGCTCCAGTTGGCTGTGGGAGAGTAAAGACAGCGAGTGGGACACCTGGAGTCAGAAACACGCTTTGCTTTCCTCAGAACACGGTTTATGATTCGCCACAGCGATGTCATCTCCCAAGGGGACACAGCTCTGTCATCTAAATGAGTCAAAGGTGTCTTCTGTGTGCGGGGCCCCAGGTTGTTTAATATTTTCCCCCCTGCAGGACAAGGCCCATTAGCTCCAGCGCCTACCAGGACCAAACCCCAAGTTTTACACATATAATTACTTTAAAAATTGTCCAAGCCAGCAGATTTTAGCCAATTAGAGCTTACCTAATTCACATAGCCCAGTAAACCTCGCCTAGCAACTGTCGTCTATTGATAAAATGGGCCCTGGGAGTTATAAGGCCCTCAGAAAGCCTTTCACCTCCTGTATCCCCACTGTGCTACCCAGGGGGTGATGCCACCCAGATAACTGGATCTCTCAGACCCCTCTCCCAGGGTCTTCCAGTGAGGTGAGCTTGCCCAGCTGATGCGATTCTGTCTAGTAAAGCTTGTCATGGGTTACTGACGAGGTGTAATTTTTCTTGATTAACTTCCAAATTCTTTCAATCACCCACACAGCTCTACCTCAGAGCAACTGAGTAAAAATGTAAGTGAGGGTGGCTACCTGGAAGTGTGTGGGCTTAATGAGGCTCCTTCGGTGGTCTCTCTCTCTCTCTCTCTCTCTCTCTCTCTCTCTCTCTCTCTCTCTCTCTGTGTGTGTGTGTGTGTGTGTGTGTGTGTGTGTGTGAAAGAGAGAGAGAGAGAGAGAGAGAGAGAGAGAGAGAGAGAGAACAGAGTAGCCTTAGAATTTAAGAACCATGGGTTAGAAGACGTCTTTTGAAGCTTGCTTCTGTCTTTGGGACATCCCATCTGCCTCTCTGAGCTCTGGTTTTTCTCCAGGATGAAGATGATGACTCCTGTGTCCGAGAGAGCTGTGACGAGAACGCACAGTAGGCTGTAGAATTAGAGAGAGGATCCCTTGT
Source organism: Microtus oregoni (assembly GCF_018167655.1). Taxonomy (NCBI): domain Eukaryota; kingdom Metazoa; phylum Chordata; class Mammalia; order Rodentia; family Cricetidae; genus Microtus; species Microtus oregoni. Next base: position 9,961,864 of record NW_024543079.1, read on the forward strand.
GTGGGAGCAGAGTCTGTCTTCTGGTCTTCTCTGTTGCTCTTTGGACCTAGTCCATGCATTCTGACACATTCCTCACCTTTTGCACCTTTTTAGCATCACCTGGGCCTCAGCAGTGTTCCAGTTCCCTTCTAAATCTTCTCTGACATACTGTTGTGCCCGCCTGATGGCCCCTTTAGTGTCCCTTTGCTCTTTGGTCTGCTGTGACAGAGTAGCCGAGTGCCAGGGGGAGGTGACAAGTGTTGTCAGGGTACATTAGTGTCATATTGTTGCAGCTCTTATCGCTAAATTCAGATGGGATCCAAATGCTATTTTTATATGAGAGTTTACTTAGTTCCATTTCACCATCTACTTGATATTTCTAGCTTTGTTAAATAGGATTCTCTCTTTTCTTGCTTAGAATCATCATGGAAATATAATTAATTTTTAGCAACTTTGCTGAGTTTTTTTTCATATGTAAGTCTTTGCTCTCTGGGGACATGATAACTACATGGCCCAGTGTCTCAGTGCATGGTGAGAGAGATGTGTGAAACCGTGGTGTGATTCCTCAGGGACAGTTGTTAAATGAGATCATTTACCAAAGGCGTCTTTGTGCACCATGGAGATCCCTAAACCCGGTGTCTTGGTTTTCCCAACAGCAAAAGCTGTTGTCTAAAGAAAGTACCCCAATTTCAAAAGGAATACTGCTTCAAAAGGCCCAGGTGACACAAAAATGCATGCAAAAAGGGGGGAATGTTTCAGAATGCAGGGGTTAGGTCCAGAAGAAATACTCAGCTCCCACACAAGGGATCCTCTCTTTAATATTATGTAAAAATTTTATGTATTTATTTAGTGTGTGTGTGTGTGTGTGTGTGTGTGTGAAGTTCTCTTCTTCTACCATGGGTTTCAAGAATTAAATTTGAGTCTTCAGGCTTGGTTTGAGGACCTTAACCTGAGCAACCATTTCAAAAGCCAAGAGATGTCCTGTTTCTTTACTCCTCCATCTCTACCTTTTTATATTCCTTTTCTCTAAGTGTTTTAAAATGTTACAGCATGTACCAAATAAACAAAGGTACCAACAATAATTATTCTTTCTTTCAAGGTCCAGGGAGGGGATAGATGCAATGGAAACAGAAAACAAAGGCGCGTGGAAACTTGCCCGTCACGCCATGTGGCAAGTGTTAGAAAATGAGGATACCAGTTGATTTCCCGTGTTTACACTGGTTGTGAGCAGCGAAGTGACACACAGAGACTGATGCCAGCAGAATGCCATTTGTGCAGCCCTGGGGGTCGGGTAGCTGGAAACATGGATTTGAGCAGTGATAAAGTTATTGACTGAGGACAGAGAGACAAACAAACACAAACATTTAGAAAAAGAAATTTCGAGAACAATTGGGTGGGCAGTGCGGCCAGCAAAGGCAAATACAAGGATGAGTGGCTCTAGACATGTCACCAGCAAAGAGAAAACCACTTCTCATTGACGCTGTAAATGGAGACCAGATGGACCAGTTGGTTTCTGAAAGAGGTGCCTGATGCACATTTTGTTTGTGTGTGTATCATCTCAGGAATCTAGAGAGGAGAAAACCAACTTTATAATTTAAAAGAACAAAGAAGAAGAAAGCATTTAAAATGATTTAGGAAAAGAGCTGAATTTTATTGAGCACATGCCTAACTTAGCATTTTGGTTAACACATACATGGAAAATTAGCATTTACTGTTATGCCAAGGGTTTTGCAAAGCATTGCATTTAAGTCTTATATCCACCCAATTTGCACATACTGTTATTATTTCCATTTCCCAGTTAGAGAAACTGAAGCCTAGAGAGATTGACATGCTCTGTCTGGTGAGCTAACTTGGTGGGTAATGTGCTTTGCCAATCAAACACTCGGGAACCTGACTTCAGATCCCAGAACTCACGTACAAGCTGACCATAAAAACATACACCTGTAACTCCTCTGCTGCCAGAAAGAGACAGGATGATCCTAAGAACTTACTGATTCCACGTTACCCCCAAGACCACCTATCAGAAACACAAGATAGAAAAGTGATTGGAAAAATAAAACAGCCTCTGTCTTGCACGTATACCCACTCAGGTGAGCACATCTGCATACAGAAATGTAATACACACAGATAAAAATATTAAAAAGGAAAAATAGTGATGCACATAAGATTAGAGATTTAGTGGGTTGTGCAGCCAGTAGCCAAATCCATGTTCTATATATTTGGATGCCTTAGAAGTGGAAACGTATGGAGGCCTTTTTCTGTGTTGTAGAAGTAAGAGGCTAGCATGTGTGCACTATAGTATTCTCCTTTGCTTTGGTTAACTGCTCATGATATGTACCCAATAACTTCTTCCTCTCATCTTAAGGAAGATCTGCTATCAGCTTTGCCCTATATTGACATTGTAAGGCTGTGGGCCTTGGGAAGGTATCAAACCATTTGGCCTTTAGCCTTATTTTCTCATCCATCCAGGTGAGAGTAACATCAACTAGCATTATCAGCCATAACTGGGTGTGTTTTAAAGCTAAGAATAATATACCGAAGAGGAGTTTTCAGGAGACTGGAGTCAGACAAGGAAGCGTTGTGTTCCCTGATTGTTGAAACCCCTTTTAAGTTGTTCTAGATTGCTGCCACAAGGAAGATCCAAGTTCTGGTGGGAGGAAAGAACCGGGCAGAGCTTGGTGGACACAAGGAGAAGGTTAGGAGAAGGGCATTCAGAAAAGCCATGGGGATGCTAAGGTTGCTAGAACAAGAACGTTAGAGACCCAAACAGGTTTCCCTATAGAACTAAATGGAAAAAAATGATTACCCCCTCCGTGTGTGTGTGTGTGTGTGTGTGTGGTGTGTGCGCACGTGTGCGTGTGTAAATTACCTGATGATAGAGAAAGAAGAGCCTTTGGAAAGAAGTAGAAGACTAGTGATGTTAATGGCTGTTATCATATGGGAAAACCTTGACACCCACAGTGCACCAACTAAGCAAGGCTCACAGAAATGCCTTGCCTCACACATGGAGAGTAATTATCTCCACAGCGAACATTCTTCAATGCCTACAAAATATAAATTTAAACCCACACTTCCAACTGTCTCTAAGTAACTCACAGCATCGCAAAAGAAAGTTCAGGAACATGTATGAGAATGCATATGATAAACAGTTAGCTCTCAACCACATAAAATACACAATGCCTGGATTCAAATTGACAGAACACCAGAGAAGCAAGGAAAATAGCAAGAAAATCAATTCATCATTTGAAGTCATCCAGAGCTGACAAATGCTTGCATAGACGTTACAGCAACATTTATTCTGTTCCAGAGATTCCAAACCTAAAGAGGAGATACACGTACTGTAAATAAGGCCCAAACAGAACATTTACAGAGGAGAACAACTATGTGTGAGATGGAAATAGATCAACATGACATTAATTAACTAGAATTTGAAGGAGGAACTACTAGTGATATTGAAGGCATATCAGTATAAACCATTCCAAACAATAAAGAGAAAGGAAGCCACTAACAAAGAAAACAGCAAGAGAATCAATGAGTTGAAGGACAAATGAGAGAGGCCTAATGTCTGTGTAATCAAGATCACCATAGGCAATGGGGAAGAGCAAAATCCTATAGACATAATGCTCACATTTTTGTCTAAACTTGGTGAAATTATAAACACTAATTTAAAATATTTAAAAAAAACCGAACACAAGAAACATGACGAAATTCATCTCAAGGCAATTCCTGATCAATTTTCTCAACACCTTTGGATAAAATCTGCAAAGTAGATGGGCCGAGAACATAATACTATGTTCAAAATCAAAATGAATATGGGTAGCGGGCTCGTTATCAACTGCGATGCCAATAGCAAGACAGCAGTGGAAGAGCCTCTCTGAGGTGCGGATATATGCTGGGGTGGGCATAAGATCAGAGAAAATTTCCTAGCTCCTGAAAATACATTTTCACAAGTGGTAACAAATGAAAAATTTCCAAGACAAAGAAAAGATAAAATAATTTACCCCTGGCAAGTCATCACAATGGCAAAGGTGAAGGGCTCTTCTTGTGGATAAGGAGCCTGACATGAAATGGACAGGGAAGCACACAGAAGGATGATGGGAACTGGAAAGAGTATCCCATGAGCAAATGCACAAATCCACTCTCACAATTGAGACCTCTTATATCACCATGGAATGCTTTAAAGAAAACAATAGCATGTTTTCATATTCATTTACATGTGAAAATAAGATACATAATAATATTGTAGGTAATAGAGACATTTATTTAGGGTGTACAGTTTTAAATGGTTAATTCATGGCCATCATGGTGGGGGTTGGGAAGATGGTATCAGGCAGGCCAGTATAGCAGTATCTGAGAACTAACGTGTGATCCACCAGTTTGAGGCAGTGAGAGAGCTAACTAGGAATGGTGTGGGCTTTTGAAACCTCAAAGCCAAGCCACTTTCCAGTGGCACACCTCTGCAAACAAGACCACCCCTCCTAATCACTCTCAAACAGTTCTCCCAACTGAGGACCAAGTATTTCAACAGATAAGCATATGGAGACCATTCTCATTCAAATGACTACATTGTATGTGAAAATAAAATGTATAACATTGCAGACACTAGAAGGGAAAATATTCAGCTTATTCTCATATGCCCGGCACTACATGAAGAGTGCCTTACATTATCTGAGCGTAGACTCTGGCACTATAAAGACAGTATCGTAGTAAGGATGTGCGCCATACACCATAAAGCTATTACTAAATAACAAGACAGGCAATGACAGCCAACAGTAGCCCGGGGTCCAGGAGAGATGCAGTGACAAATCTTCAGTTCATTTGAAGGAAGCAGAATGAAGAAAACAAAGGGAAGGAAGACTATGTAGAGTAAACATGCAATTAGAAAATAGTTTTGAGCCTTGTCACACCAAAAATCAATGAGAAGAAAATCGTTTAAATTGGGAGGCAGCAGCTGTCAGATGGGTAATAAACGAAGAGCCCAGTAGAAGCTGATCAGAAAGACACGTGCGATCCTAGTGAGGTTTCTGTTGCTGTGATAAACACCATGGCCAAAAGCAATCTGTGGAGGAATGCCTTCGTTTCTTCTTACACTTCTAGGAGACAGCTCATCACTACAGGAAGCCAAAGAGGGAATTTGAGGCAGAACCTGGAGGCGGGAATTGATGAGGAGGCCATGGAAGAATGTTCCATATGGCTTACATGACCTGCTTTCTTATAGCATTTGGAACTACTAGATATGACACCACCCACAGTAAACTAGACCTCCCCACATCAATCATCAGTCAAGAAAATGCACCACAGGCTAGCCCACAGGACAATCTGGTAGTTCCCTCTTCTAGCCTGTGTTTTGCTGACATGAAACGAACCATCACAATGATCAAATATAACCTGAGAAGAATTTACTTGGTTCACCAGTGACAGTCCAGCCTCAAGGGAAGCTAAGGCAGGAACTTGAAGACAGAAACTGAAGCAGAGACCATAGAAAAGACTGCTAACTGACTTTTTCCCTCTGGTTTGTTCAGCTATGTTTCTTATACAGATCAGATCTATCGACTGAAGGATGGTACCAATCACAAGCTCTGGACATCCTACACTTAGCAACTAAAAGGAATTCTTAGACATGCCCCGATGCTGGTCTGATGAAGACAGTTTTTCCACTGAGGGTCCCTTTTCCTAGGAAGAAGAAGTGGACAACGGAAGCTAACTATGGCTCGCTATGGCATGCACTTCTAACAAAAGAACATGAATAAGTTAACATAAAGAAGCATGCATAAAAATAAGCTAACATTAATCAAAAGAAATCTGGGCTGACTACTTCAGCATCAGACAAAGTCAATTTCAAAGTTGCGAATATTAGCAGCAATGCACATTTTTAATTTATAGTGGCACCTGAGTGAATTTGTTGAGAATCAATGATTCTAAAAGCACTTGCTAGAACTTCAAAATATATGAAATAAAACTAATCAACAACATCACAGGATAATAACCAAATATACAACTACACATGGGGATTTCAATTTCTTCTCTCAGAAACTAATAGAAAAAAAATACTTAGACAATCAGAAAATCTGTAGAAGATTTTAATAACATCAGTGAGCAACTTGACCTAATTGGCATTTACTGAACACTCTACTTAATAGATTTAGAATATGCATTCTTTTTAAAAATCAGAATATTTACTATGATGTAACATACCCTGGGCCAAAAAGTGAGGTTCAATAAGTCATACACCAAGGCTCTGACATCACAAAAAATGAGTTCAGACTTAAGAAATTTTTTGATGAGAAGTCTATAATTGGTACAACGATTTCGGTATAATTTCCAAATATTTTGCAGAATAAATCATTCACTTCTGAAAGACTTCATGGATGACAGAAAATGATAACTGAAATTAGAATGTATTTCAAATCTAGCAAAAATGAAAATACAACATATAGATTGTTTCAGAATAGCACTGTGGTAGTATATGAGAAATGGGTGACTTGAACTTTTAAATGCCTATATTATACAATGAGAAAGTTCTTCAGTCAGTGTTTGGATTCCAACTTAAGAAAATAAAAAAGAATATTTGAATTTAGCAAAGGTAGATAAATAAATAAACACCTAGTAGGAGCAAATACATTTCACTATAAAATAATAGAGAAAAATAAATAAAATCTTGGTTCTTAAATGAAATCGATGTTTGCAAATCTATTACTAGAGTATTGAGAAGAAACTATGGAAGATTATATTATCAGTACAAAACGCAAAAGTTGACGTAACTGAAAAGTCTATAGATTTTAAGAGAATTATAAGTGATTGTTTTCGTAGTTTTATATTAATAAATTTGATAATTTAGATAAAATACATAAATTATTTGGAGATATGTAATCTGTATATCTCTATGCACATTAAAATTACCTGACTTGAAGTTGAAGTTTCATAAAGAAAATTCTTATTCACAATAGGTTTTCGTTGTTGTTTTGTTTTGTTGTTTGAGACAGATTCTTGCTATGTAACTATGACTGTCCTGAAACTCATCTAGACCAGCCTGGCCTTGAACTCACAAGGATCCCCCTGCCTCTGCCTCCCAAGTGCTGATAGGGAAGGCCTGCACCATTCTGCTTGCACATTTTATCTTAAGATTTATTTATTTATATTTTATGTAGGTGGATGTCTTGCTTATATAAATAAATGAATGCCAGGTGCATGCAGTGCCTGAAGGGGCCATAAGAGGGCATTGGGTCCCCTGGAACTGAACTTAATAGGTGGTTGTGAGCCACCAGAGAATGCTGGGAACCAAAATTGGCTCTCTGCAAGATCAACAAGTGCTCTTACGTCAGCGGTTCTCAACCTTCTTAATTCTGTGACCCTTTACTACAGAGCCTCATGTTATGGTGACCCCCAACCATAAAACTATTTCATTGGTACTTCATAACTGCAATGTTGTTAGTGTTAGGAATTGTAATGTTAATGTCTGATATGCAGGATATCTAATAAGTGACTTCTGAGAGGTTGCAATCCACAGGTTGAGGACTGCTGATTAATCACTGGGCCATCTCTTCAGCACCATAATTTTTTTTAAATGGTGAACTCTATTAAATACTTGAAAAAGCATTAATATTAATTGTACATGAAATCTTTGATAAAACTAAAAGTGAATGGGATGCATCCCATCCTAATCTATGAACCAACATTGCCCCACTAATCAGGAAATTATGTTCAAAATTCAAAAGTACAAACATGCTTTATCAGGATAAATATAGAAATTAGAAACATAAAGTCATTTTATTTATTTGTGTGTGTGTGTGTGTGTGTGTGTGTGTGTGTGCTAGCTCCTGCATGTGTAGCACACATCACATGTGGAGGTCAGAGGAAAACTTAATCCTTCCACCTTGCTGAGCAGGGTTTTTTGTCTCTGGTATGTGTTCCAGGCTGACTGGCCTCTGTCTTCCTGAAGAGCTTTCCTGGGGTCACAGATGCTCCAGCTACAGCAGCTGGCTTTTAAACCTGACTTCCAGAGATGAGTCTTAAATGGTTAGTCTTGTGCAACAAGAATCTTTACCCACTGAGAAATCTCACTGGTCCTAATGGTTATTATTAAGGAAAATACAATCAATTTTTAGCTACAGTCAATTTATGGGAAAAAATACAATCACTCTACATACTAGATCTCAGAAGTAACTGGACTGAGATTTATAGAAACAAGAGCAGTGTGTTGGAATACACTGTGTTTCCAAATACTAGAAAGAAAAATCAGAACTACAAGTAAAATAAAATAATATCATTCATGATACATCTACTATAGGAAATGCTTGGATATGAATATGACAGATAGCTGAAACAAAAATAATTGAACCATACACTCTGCTTATATGTCAGAAGACCAAGTACTGTTAAATTTTAACCCTCCCAAAATTGAGAAAAAATTTATAAATTCCAATAAAAATTCCAGCAGGACTTTTCTTTAGAAATTGATGAATTGATTCTAAAGTTTGTTCAGAATTGACTATGTTCTCTATTTTCCAAAATAACATGAAAAACAAATTATATTGGAGTACTAACATGTGATGACTTCAGAATATACTGTAAAACTACAAAAATCGGTACAGTAGGCTACAGACCAACAGATCAGAAATATTGATCAATGTACCTATTAGCAAAACCAGATGAAGATATTTCAATGAGAAAGAAAAACCAAAAAAGACGATTTTTTAAATCATAGCCCAGTAAAATTTATCTCAGATATAGGTGATTAAATTGAGATTAGAAAATTAGTGAACGTATTCCAAAGGTTGAAGAAAGAAACCTATGTAACATTAGTAGATGTAGAAGGAGAATTTGATCAAAATCTAGGGTGTATTGGTGATTAAAATCTCACAGCAAACGTGGAATGAGAATTTTCTCAAATGGTAAAAGAACTTCTGCAAAAGCCCTACTTTGAACATCTACTTAGTCCTGAGAAATTTGTGGCTTCCTTGTGGAGTACACAAACAAGGTGAGGATGCTCTTTCTTGTCCTACCGAAGACCTAGTTAATGGAACAAGAAGATAAAACAACAACAACAAAAAGATAAAAGGGGAAAATAGGAGATATACAGTGCATACGATTTGGGAAGGAAGAAATAAAACTGGCTTTTCACACATGATTATTTATACAGAATATCTGAAAAATTTGACCTAAATAACTGCTAGAAATGACAAGTAATTATAACATGATTAATGTGCAAAGGATACTTTCCTAAATACAAGTAATAGATTAGTGGATTTTATAATTAAAATTTAAAAGTATTTATATCTGAAAGTAAAATATGCATGCCAGTATGTAAAATATATATATATATATATCATATAAAATTCTAAAGAATATAATCAAAATAGTATAAAAAAGATATTACATGTTCATGAAAAGGCTTTGTAAGTTGATTTAACAATTGGAACTCTAATAAAATTTTAAGCTACTTATTTTGTACATATCAGTAAATTAATTCTTAAGATGATATGAGAAGGTGAAAGAAACATAATAGACAATGCAATATTTAAGCTGAATGACAATATCAGAGAATTACCATTGCCCAGCTTTCAGACGTTGAAAGCTACAGCAATTAAAAGAGTGTCATATTGGCCAAAGAATAGACAGAAATATTATTATTATTATAAGAGAATAAGGAGTCCAGAAATAGGCCCACATGAGTGTATTTTGCTGATTTCTGACAAATGAGAGGTAATTTTAGAAACGAATCTAGTCTATTTAATACATTTTTGGGTGACAACTGGATATACATATGTCCCCGCCCGCCAAAAAATGCCACAAAGCAAATCTTTACACAAAAATTGAATCAAATATATTACACAATCTTTCTTTTGATTTGTAGTTTCTTTAGGACTTTTATGTGTAAGAGATGTTAGAGTTTCTTTGCAAAAGCCGTTTTACACTTATTGAGATGGTCATTTGATTTCTGTCCCTAAATATACTTAGGTATTATATCACATCACTTACTATTTGTTTTCCATTAATAGCTGTATGTACAAAGACAGAAACTCATATATCTCAATACAGTTAGAGGGACTATAATATATATATATATATATATATATATATATATATATATATATAGCCAACAATGTACTAAGTGGAAAAACATGGGAAGAATTTCTTCTAAAATCAAGAAGACAAGTGTACCCACACTCTTTGCTCTTATTAGTTATAATACTCAAAGTGTTAGGCAGAAGTATAAGACAATTGGAAAAAATAAAATTATATGAATTGGAAAGAAAGACTTCAAATTATCCGTATTTGCAGACATGTTTTTTTTAAAAATGTTTTTTTACTTATTAAGAATTCTTTTAATATAATCTTTTCTCATTTTACATAGCTATCCCCATTTCTATTCCCCCCTGCTCCTTCTTCACCCTTCACTTCACCCCCCAACATCCACTCCTCAGAAAGCATAAGGCTTCCCAGGGGAAAAAACTAACTCTGAGACTTTACTTTGAGGCAAGACCAAGGGCTCTCCCCACTATATCTAGACTGAGCAAGATATCACTCCAAAGAGAATGTGCTCCTAGATGCCAGTTCAGGCACTCAGGATAAATTCTGGTCCCACTACCAGAGACCCCACAGACTGTCCAAGCTTCACAAGTGTCCCCCACATTCATCTGATTACAGGAGAAGACCAGATTAGGCATCCTCTTCACTGTTGCTTAGAGTCTTAACTGTGTTCATCCTTGTGGATTCCTGAGAATTTCCCTAATGTCATGTTTCTTACTAGCCCTTTAATGACTCCCTCAGTAAAGATATCCCTTTCCTTTTTCTCTCTCATTGTACTTCCCCCTTCTTGAGCATCCTGTTCCCTTATGTTCTCCTCCTTCCACCACTTCTCCCCTCTCCCTCATCTTCCACTTTCCCTTCTTTCCCCCTCCTAATTTTCTCTGACAGTCTTATCTGTTTCCCCTTCCAGGGTGGGTCCATGTGTGTTTCTCTCAGTGTTCTCCTAGTTACCTAGCTTCTCAGGGGTCATGGTCTATATGCTTCTTATCCTTTGCTTTATGCCTAATATCCACAACAATTAATAAATGGATCCTCTTGAAACTGAGAAGTTTCTGTAAGGCCAAGGACAGAGTCACTAAGACAAAAGGAAGTCTAGTTGTTCATACTAGTGGGAATATAAAGCCATGTGGGTCTAATGGAATAAGAACAGTTGTTTCTCAAAAAAGAAAGAAAGAAGAAAAAAAAACTAAAAATAGAACCATATGATCTGATCCAGGTATATAATTCCTGGCACATACCCAAAGGATTCTAAGTTCTATGCAGTGACACCTGCATACCTATGCTTATTTTTGCCCTATTCACTATAGCAAGGAAAGTGAGTCAGGCTAGATGCCCACCAACAGAAGTGTGTGCAAAGATGTGGGATTTTATTCAGCTAGAATGAAAAAGGACATCGTGACATTTGTAGAAAAATGGGTTGGACCAGAGTCATTATGTTAAGCAAAACAAACCAACTCAGAAAGTCGGACCACATGCCTTCTCACATATGCAGAGTCTGGATTTAAATGTGTGTGTCCATGTGTGGGTGGGGAAAGCAATGAAACTAGAAAGGGGAACACAAAGAGGGGAAGAGGAGATCCTTGGGAAGGGAAGAGAGTAGTGAAGTAGATGCGACATGAAAGCAGAAGATACTTCTTGGGATTAAGGGAGTTAAGTAGAGACAGGATGGAAATGGTACTTTAGCAAAGGAATGGACAAGAATAAGTAATAAGTACATGTATGTTCTGAAGAATGTCAAAGGAAATTCTTCCTTCACACATGAACTTATAAAATGTGTTTAAATGTTTGCAAGAGAAATATATGGACTTTTATCCAAAATATATACAGAACCTTTCAGAAACAACCACAACAAGATGTATGATCTGGCAAAGCAGTCAAAAGACTTGAATCGATATTTTACCAAAGAATTTGCCAAAAAGTACACAAAAATATGATCATCATTAAATATCATTGAAAACTGCAGTTAAAACCCCAGTAAGGCACTGCCACACTTTTGTTAAAATGGGCAAAATTCAAAACACGAATAGCACCAAATGTTGGCATATATGCGGGAAACAGAGTTCTCATTCATCGCCAACAGGGATGCAAAAATGTACAGGCATTGTGGAAGGCAATTTGACCGTTTCTCATAAAATAAAACGTTTTCACACTATATGAAAGAGCAGTTTTATCCCTCCATATTGACCTAATTGGATAAAAAAATTTAAGTCTAAACACAAATTTGCATCCAAGTGTTTACAACAGTTTTATCCAGGATTGCCAAAAATTGGAAGTAACCAGGGTGTCTATTAGTAAATGAATGGAAAAATAAACTGTATAATCTGATAATGGAATGTTACTCAGAGCTAAAGAGATACGAGCTACCAAGGCAGGAAAAGGAATGGAGAAAATTTAAAAGCATGTTTTCAGGCAAAATAAGCCAACATTAAAAGGCTGCAATCATATTTTATGCTAGAAAGGGAAAGTAGTAACTGTGGACAGTAAAAGTGACCAGTGATTTTCCATGGTTAAGGAGAAGATAGTGTTGATAGCAGACTTCATGGGAATGTTAATGCAAAGAAAGTATGTCTTATTATAATGCAATAGTAGATAAATGCTCTTTTACATTCATAAAAATTCCTGGAAGGCACAAAGGACCCCTTGTGTAGGCTATGTCCTATGGGTGATAATGACTATGACCTTATTGGCTCATCCCTTGCAACAAACTTGTGATGATCATAAGGCAGTGGATATATATAATAGCAAGATTCTTTAAGAATAAGACAACTAACAAAGCAAACTAAGAAGAACAACACACCGTGTTAGGATGACTCAAACAGAAAGGTTCAGTGGATCTGTGCTGGTGGCAGTGTGTAAGAGCTAGCATGCTAATGCCCTGCTGAACAGAAGAAAACTTGTGCCATGAATCTGTAAAACTGTGCGGCAGTTTCTTTACAAGTTCAGTATAGTCCTGCTTATTATTTAGTTGTCCTATTCCTAAGTGTACAAGGGACATGAAAGCACAGGTTTGCGGCGGACTTCTCGACCAGCGAGAAAGAACAACCACCACACCAGGATATTACTCAGATCACGCTTTACTGGAGTGCCCTTGATTGATGGGGAGCAGGAAGCGAGAGGGGCAGGAAACGAGGGGCAGGAAGGGAAGGGCAGGAAGCGAGGGGCTGAGGGCACTGAGGCAGCTGCTTAAATAGGGAATTGGCACACGGGTCGCCCTGTGATTGGCTGCCACCAACAGCTGACACCAGACCGCATCGGGATAGGCTCAAGGACCCTTATCCACCGCACATGCGGGAAGCGGGGGACATGCCGCTCTCAAAGACATAGCCAAATATGGAGTTGTTTATTTCCAACAAGACAGGATGTTGGCGCCATCTTGTAATGGCGATCCTGTCCGGCTCACTACACAGGTTTATACAAAGATATATGCATAGATATTCATAGAAGCTTTATCTCTAACAGTCCAAATTTAGAGGAATTCTTCATGTGTTAACCAACAGCTGAATGGATGAAGAAACAGTGCTTTACAATACAATGGAATACTACTTATAATGACTGAATGGGAATACATGCTAAAATGTATATGTACAATGCACAATACTTACATGAGTAAGTAAAGTGTTCTAGGTGTAAGTGAACAAAAGATGTGCATAAGATTTCATCTGCATAAATTTCAAAGATGTGAAAATGAGTATGTAATGAAGAAAATAGATAGTAAACCTGGGCAGAAGATAGGACAAGATGATGGTTCCAAAATACTGAATTGGTAGCTCATAGCAGGTTAGAGTTATGTCGGAATCACCTTTGTAATCATACAGACACAGCCCTAGGTCCAGTCCTCAGAGCTATGTACCCATTTTGTCTGAAGTCTCAGAGGCTGCAATATCTCAGATATCACAATATCTGTAGGTGACTTGGATACTTGGTTAGACTTGGGGGTATCTATGTCTGTGAGGCTAAAGGCTCTTTTCACTTGCTCATCCTTTCATAATACAGAATTGCTTAAGCTTCCACCTTAAGAAAGTGGAAATTCTGAGTGGTTCTTCTCTACAGTTATTAAATAGAAGAAGCCAGCAAATGCTCAATCCAGCCATTCCTAGGACATTCACAGTCACCAGGGTAGACAGACTAGGGCATCCTACCCCACTGAGAGCTCCCTTGGAGCTGGGCCCCATACCCCTTTTCTACTAAGTCTATGCCCATTCTCAGCTTATAGGCTTTCAGTCACCTTCATCCTTGGCATCGAATTATGATTACAATGTAAAAGAACTTGGCTTAGAAAACTCAACTACTTTCTTAATGTTGCCAACCAAAATCAATAGGATTATCTGGTAACTCTTTCTTGCCTTGCCTCACTGCTTCTTGGCTGATCTTTAAATGCCTTGACTTTGCCATTTATCCCAGCAGGCCTCATGATGCACAGTTTCCAGGGGGAAAAATATACCCCTTTTTGTCCAAACTCCATGCCTAGAGCTTTTCGGTTAGTGAAATGCCATAGGTATGTGAGAAACTTGACTCTTGCATCTGGATAAAGCTGGGTCTTGCAGGAAAATCCAGTGGGGATTGCAGAGCCAAATTATTACTTAGGGAGGATCTGAGAAATGGTGTTATGATTTCAACATGACTCCTCATTCTGCCTTTAAGCCATGTTATGCACAATGGTGTCACCTTCCCGTAAAACAAACTTCTAGCCCAAAAAACACTTTTCTCTCCTCAAGTAACATATTGAATTCATGCAATTCTAGGGGTGTGAAAGGTTCGCTTGTGAGCAGGAGGATTAAGGTGCATTGGTCCTCACTCATAATCACAAATCTACAGGTAGAATCACTCTGAAGTCCAGGTGAGGGAGGAACCTCTGCTGAGCCAGGAGAATTGTGGAGCTAAAGCAAAATCCACAATGATTATATTTAATGTGGTGCTGATGGTGGCCACTAGGATCCTTTAATGTGTTCTTTGCATCTATTAATCACAGAGCCCAACTCAAACCACAGCTTTTGTTATTTTAGACAATGTCTATTATTCTCCCTATCCCATGAGCCCTAATTATATAAAGTAATTGTAAGTCAGGGCTGGAAAGGAAGAGAGATTATTAACAATAAAAAAATCTGGATTTGCAACTGATGACAGAGACAGAAGCATAATGTTCATCATCAGAAGTTGATAAAAGATCCCAAAGCCTGTGTTCGTTATTCCTCAAGGGAGACAAAACTGAAACCTCTCCCTTATTCAAACATGTAGAAGCATCATGCCCTTTTCTAGAGTGCTGTTCTATGCTACTTGCCGTAGCAACGACCACAGAGTTAGAGACACAGAAAACTGAGTCCTTGTATTTGATAACCAAAGGAGGTTCCTTTCAGAAAAAGAACCCAAATCCAGCTTAGTATCATACAATTCTGCCTGCCTATCTATCTATCTATCTATCTATCTATCTATCTATCATCTATTTATTTATCTAATCTGTCTATCTATGTATTATTTGTATTATTTTGCAATTTTGAGATGATTTACCCAATCTATACTTAAGAAAATTACATTCTGTCAACAAATATAAATAAATTAGTGTTTGGTAGCATTAACAATCTCAGTATTAGTTAATATTTATTGAGAACAACAACAACCGCAGAGTTTATTATTCTGCTCGCTCCACCAGCCTCTTAGGGTTATTCTTATGATACCCATTTTCTATGTTAAGAAGCAAGTTCAGAGAAGCTGGACAATCTGGCTAAGGCCACGAGCCAATAAGAACAGATGCAGACTCAATCACAAGTACACCTCACAACAAAAATCACAAATCTCTTTGCCACAAACCACCATAATGGCTGCTCTCATAATTGTGGGCAAGCGCTAGGCTTAGTGACACTATTTCCCAGAGTACATTTGTGAGAAAAGACAGTTCAATCAGGAAAAGGCTGGGATTGTGGGACGTCCCAAGAAACCCTCAGTTTATCACTGGATCCCAGGAAATCCCAATGAGTTAATCACCTCCTCCATTTGGGTGAAGTAATAAGGGCGGCAGGGCTGCGTCCCCCACACCCGGCCGCCCACATGGCTAGCTTATGCTCCGAAATAACAACACACAAACTGTATTCTTTTAATCACTGCTTGGCCCATTCTCTTCTAGGCTAATTCTCACATATTAATTTAGCCCATTTCTAATAATCTGTGTAGCACCACGAGGTGTGCTTACCAGGAAAGATTCAGCATGTGTGACCTGGTGGCTGGCTGCATTGAATCTACCCAGGACAGGAGAGGAAATGACATCTGCCTCACTTTCCTCTGCCTCCAAGCATTCTGTTCTGTCTATTCCACCCACCTAAGGGCTGGCCTCAAATGGGGCCAAGGCAGTTTCTTTATTAATCAATGACCTTCCTCCATCATTTCCCCTTTTTCTGTTTAAACAAGAAGGAAAGGCTTTCACTTTAACATGGGAAAATTACATATAACAAAACAGTTACAATTAAGAATTACAATACTTACATCTATTTTATCTTTATCATAACTAAGAAAAACAATAACTCTTCTTCAACTCCATCAAAAACTCCAGAAAGATATAATATTAGCTGGGCAGTGAGAAATAAGCAACTTACAAAACTCTAGAAATCACAGAGACATCTCACTTCCTGGACAGTCACCCAAAGTTCTTCTGTACAGTTGGGGCATCCATCTTCGGCCTACAGGGCCATAGTTTCCAGCAGACATTTCAATGAAGCAGGAAATTTCAAAGGCAGTTCAGTCACTATCTGCTGTGTCCTACAGAATGTCTCGCAGACTCTTTCATGAATCAGGAACCCTGAAAGATCATCTCACATTTAGGCAAGTTCAGCAGTCCTCTCTCTGAGGGTTCTCTGTGCCCAGTTTATGTAGTATTCCGGGCAAGAGCAGTTTCTTGCCCAAATGGCTATCAAACTCCATAAGGAGGCTCTTCAATGCCCATCTTCCTCTTGAAGTAGCTGGTGTTGCCAGGAGCAGATGTGTCTCATTGACATGCAAAACCCTAAGTTACTAAAATATTTTAAATGCCATATTCTGCAGTCTTTGAAGAATATGAAGAATGCCTATCTAAAATATATCTATGCACATCTAAAAAAATCTAACATGAATAGAAACTTGACTATCATAGATGATTATCTATTAACAACTTATATACATTACATTTTTAAATAAACTACACAATCACAATACCTTAATCAATATCAGAAATATATATACACACATAACAAAATTGACCTTAAATTAGTATCAGTAAAGCAAGATCCATTTCAATCCAAATTATTTATATCTATATTATATCACCCTTTAAATGTAAAAGAACATTTATAAATAATATTTGGGAATATGGATGTAGTTATTTCTCTCCAAACTGCTTCCTGCTGTATAGGGGCACTGTTAATCAGGTCTTTGAGGGTATAACCTGTGTGCTAGATTTGTCTCAGTTAGCAGATAAACAATTTTCTGAAGGTGTTCACAGCAACCTTTCAGGAGGGCGTGGTCTATCATACCATATTAGAATAGAAGCAATCCATAGGGTCTTATCCTGTGAAAACAAAAGAAGAATCTCTTTTCCAAAGTATCATATCCTTAGATCCAAATTCTGAAGTCAAGGTATTTTCAAAATATCTATCTTGGATTAGTTCAGCAGCATTTATAAACAAATATCTTTTAGCAGATGTTGCTTTTTCCTCACCATTAAAATAATTCAAAGAGAGTACAATAGCATACAGTATCAAGATTCTCTGTGTATTTTCCATCTTTGTACAGCTTTGTTTTAACCTCTATTTTGTTTATTTTTACTTTTAACTCTTTGCTTTTTGAGACAGGTTCTCTGTATCTTTGACCTGAAGTAACTCTGTAGACCAGGCTGTCTTTGAACTCTCAGAGATCCGCCTGTCTCTGCCTCCCAGGCATTCGGGATTAAAGGTGTACACTACTACACCTTGAACTCACAGAGATCTGTTTGTCTCTGCCTTCTAGGCACTGGGATTAAAGGCGTGTGCTACCACACACAACAACTCTCTTCCTTTTTTTTATGTTTTTTACTTTAAGAACTTCAACTTTTAGTCTGCATATATTTTTAACACGCTTTAAACCATTCAGAAATTTTCTCTGTCTTTGAATCTCTCTTTACTGTATATCTCTCTTTTTCTGACCACACGAGTCTTTAATTTACCAAGCAATATCAGTAGGATTAAAGGCGTGGCTTTGCCAGCTAGATCCAGTCCATTACTTAGCTTTCCAGCCTCATGGCGGATATACAGGCTGTAGCCATGTTTGCTGCAACAACTGTATGGCATTTCAAGGTCCCTGCCAGCAAGTGAGCTACAACAGACAACACTCAAGTCCTCTCTCTCGGTAGCCGGCCCTCCTGCCTCAAACAGTCAGAGTTTGCCCTGGCAGGATGGCCCAGAAAGCCGGCATTTTTAAACGGTGCAGCTTTTTTTCCTGCTACGGCTGAAAACCGAAAAGCATGCGTTCAGCTTTTAATCAACACCGTTTAAGTGTTTCGTGGCAGGACCTCTTAATGAGCTGCAGACTTTGCAGCTAAAGCTGAGTCGGGAAGCCTCTCTTAGATGAGGTGCTTGCTTGCCTCTGGCAAGCAGAGTAGACCCGAGAACACAGCGAGTCTAGTTGCCATCAAACAAATCGTAGCACTTTACTTCAAATGCTCTATTCAAAAGCTCTGTCTCCCGCAGGAGCCAGACAGAGATCACAATGGCGGCACAGCCCCAGGAAGTCGCGCTTTAAAATGACACAGCCTTTTTTCTGCTACTGTTGCTGAATCAGGAAATCTCTCTACAGCACGCCACCAACAAACAGCAAAAATCTGTGTTAAACTCTCTTTCCCTTATTTTTAAGCCTTCTCAGGTTTTTTAAGTGGGTTTAGTTGTTCACACGTCTGGGCGCCAAATGTAGTAATAAGGGGCGGCAGGGCTGCGTCCCCCACACCCGGCCGCCCACATGGCTAGCTTATGCTCCGAAATAACAACACACAAACTGTATTCTTTTAATCACTGCTTGGCCCATTCTCTTCTAGGCTAATTCTCACATATTAATTTAGCCCATTTCTAATAATCTGTGTAGCACCACGAGGTGTGCTTACCAGGAAAGATTCAGCATGTGTGACCTGGTGGCTGGCTGCATTGAATCTACCCAGGACAGGAGAGGAAATGACATCTGCCTCACTTTCCTCTGCCTCCAAGCATTCTGTTCTGTCTATTCCACCCACCTAAGGGCTGGCCTCAAATGGGGCCAAGGCAGTTTCTTTATTAATCAATGACCTTCCTCCATCATTTGGGGGCCCTTTGGAAGGTTGGGGGAGAAAGTCATTCTGTGAACTAATCATTGTATGTATCTGAAGCTTGTTAGAGAAAGCTGAGCAATCCACCAGGCTCTCCTCCCTACGCATGCTGTCGGCGTTTCCCCCCTCTCACAAGACTTGTAAGTTTGTGCTTTTAATTATTATCATCCTCCCCTGAAATTACAGGCAAGGCACTCAGTGATATTTGAAACATCAATTACTGGCCTGCAGCCCTCTGCTACTGTTTCTTTGCCTGCGTCCTGGGCTGCAAATCCATTTTCTGCACTTCTTTCAGGGTTTCTGAACAGAATTATGGAAAATCGCTGTTGGCACACGGCATTTTTCCACAATGGGCAGAGTTATTGAATTGTGCCGTTATGTGCTACTTGGAGAAGGCATTCTGACTTCAAATGCCAGCCTTAAAACTATCAGGACATTTTCTCCAATGGGGCTTCATAAATTTTCCACAGGACAAGCCTAAGAAATCCACCCAGGCCCTGTGTGAAGCGCCCACCAGGCATAAGTTCAAGCTTGCCATGGCTCAGGTGACTGTTTTCCTCAGCTCATGTCTTCTTCAGGTCCTTCGTTTGGTAGACACTTTCCCACTGTGTGACTATATCCATGACCACATATACAGACTGCCTTTAACCTGGGCAGTCCTCATGACACCCGTACTGCCTGAGACCTTCGGGAAAGATGATCCATTGCTTGCTACTTTGAATTTGTCTTCTGTTTCACTTAAAGGTACCTCACACCCAGATCTATTCCTTCTGTATTACCCACTAACTCCTAACTCTTTATTTTATTTTTTTTAAAAAGAAAACAAACTATCTTTTTTTATTTATATACCAATCCCAGTTCCCACTCCCTCCCCTCCTCTCATTCCCTCCACCTCATCTCCTCCCTCACCCCCTCATCCACTCCTCAGAGAAGGTAAGGCACATTGCTTTGGGGGAAAGTTCAACGCCCTAGCTACTATATCTAGGCTGAGCAAGGTATCCATCCAAAGAGAATGGGTTCCCAAAAAGCCAGTACAAGCAGTAGGGATAAATCCTGGTGCCACTGCCAGTGGCCCCACAGTCTGCCCCAGCCATACAACTGTCACCCACATTCAGAGGGTCTAGTTTGGTCCTATTGCTGGTTCCTTCCCTGTCTGACTGGAGTTGGTGAGCTCCCATTAGCTCAGGTAAACTGTTTCAGTGGGTGTCCCCATCATGGTCTTGACCCCCATGCTCATATTCCCACTCCTCCCACTCTTCAGCTGGACCTTGAGAGTTCAGGCCAGAGCTCTGCTGCGGGTCTCTGCCTTTCCATCAGTTCTACAGTAATATTTGAGATATGCATCAGTCTGACTACAGGGCAAGGCCAGTTCAGGCACCCTCTCCTCTATTTCTTAGAATCTTAGCTGGGGTCATCCTTGTGGATTCCTGAGAATTTCTCTGTTGCCAGTTTTCTTGATAGCCCCATAATGGCTTCCTCAATCAAAATTTCTCTTTCGTTGCTCTCATCTCTGTCCTTCCTCCATCTCGACTATCTCATTTCCTCAAGTTCCCCTTCCCCTTCTCCTTTTCCCCTCCTCTTTCCCTTGTGCCCTCTGCTCTCCCTCCTCCCACATGCTCCCAATTTTGTCAGGCAATCTTGTCTATTTCCCCTTTCCAGGTGGATCTATATATGTTTTTCTTAGGGGTGACCTTGTTATTTAGCTTCCGTAGAGTCATGGACTTGTTATCCTTGGCTTTACACCTAGTATCCACTTATGAGTGAGTACATACCCCCATGTTCATTTTCTCTGGGCCTGGGTTACCTCACTCAGGATATTTTTTTTCTAGTTCCATCCATTTATGTGCAAATTTCAAGATGTCCACAATGGATAAGTCAGCCAGACAGAAATTTAACAGAGAAATAAGAAAACTAACAGTCTTTTTCAAGTATGTCTTCCATGGATTATTTTAAAATCCTGTATCAATTTATCTGCCAGCTACTGGAGGTACTGGTGCAGTACTCAGGGAAACATGGTGAGTGTAGCTCACATCATCTAAGTTCTACGGACCATTGTTATTCTGCTGCTCAAAAAGTTTGGTGAATTTATGCTCTTTCAGATAGCTGATCTCCAGGGACCACCATGATCTGACTCTAATGAAGTCTTCTGCTCACATCTCTCTCGACATCCCTTATTTTCTATCTGTACTAAACTCTGTGTTCTTCAAAGGCAGAAACTTTTCTAATCTTTATTTTACTCCTCTCTGTCCACCCAATACCTGTTATCCACAGCTTAGCAAATGCCAACTTACATTTTTAACTCTTTTTTTTTTTTTTATTTTTCGAGACAGGGTTTCTCCGTAGCTTTTGGTTCCTGTCCTGGAACTAGCTCTTGTAGACCAGGCTGGCTCTTGATTCAAGACTTATCTTTTAATCAATGTTTCCTCCTTATTTTTCCATTTCCAGGTCTTCTGTGCTCTTTTTACTGTATACTCTTTCTCTGAGCACCCCAAAACGAGTGGGAACAGTAGAACAATAGATGATAGAAATAAGGGAACAAGCTCTAGTGACACATGGATCCAAGCGCTGTTACTCCTTGTGAGGTTTTATAGTTAACAGGTTATTCATATCACTTAAGTTTTGATTCTCCATCTATAAAATGAGGTTATGAATATGTACCACATCGAGTTGTCATCAGCATTTAACAAGCTCACTGACATAAAAGGCTAACCTTAATATACAGAGAAAATTATAACAATTATTATTGCCATTGGCATTTGATAATATCATTGGCAATTCTATAATCTCACCACATGCTATCACAGTTATGCTTGTCTCTCCCTGTCTCCCAGACTGTATGATCTCATGATACATGCATATTTCTTTCTCCTGTGGTTCTGGGTACAGGAAGGATTATTCAACTCATATTAGATTCTTAGTGATTTGTAAATGGCCAAGTTCATCTATGCATAGGAACTCACAAATATTTCAAACTGAACATGCAAGGAATCTAAAACTGCTCATTTACCTCAAAGCATGTAGGGAGTCCACAACTGTTTCCAACATATAACAGTCATGAAAACACAAGTCAGATGCATTATAATTTGATTCATCAAAAAATATTAATGAAATCACTTTTTAAGCCAATATAAAACTGTTAATAAAAATTTCTGTAATAATTAAGACATTTTGTTAAACCACGTAAGTCAGAGAGTCTTTCAATATTTATTTAAAATCATATAAATTGTATATGCTGGGTTTGTTCTTCCCAAACCCAGGCTAGGCAGCCCTTATTACTTCAGCTTGGTTTTTGCTATCCCCTGCCTGAAAGATGGAACAAACAAAGGTTATGGATTACATTTTCAAGAAAACCCTCTGACTGATTTATGGATACTTTGAGATCTGGGATAAAATATAATTTTTATATTTCATAAAATGCAGCTGCAAGCATATCCTGTGTCCTCTTCTTCTCACCTCATCAAAGCTTGTCCCCAAACTCCGTGTTCCTAATCACAGGCTGCTGGTGAGTTCAGATACCTCTTCATTTCACTGACTGGTCTGCAAACTGCACACTATGATTTTCTGTATCCCACATATACTAATTATATTTCCCTGGGATCCACCGCTGTGGGCATGCATCATCATCCGACCAACTGTGTAAGCTCTGCACTGGGCATTTCTTGATTCACCCTCTTGGTATTTTAGAAAGAATACTTTTTTGCAGTTGTAAGGCTGGGGCTGGAAAGATTAAAAAGTGCAACACCCATGTTAGGAGGCTCTCAGCCACCTATAACTCCAGCTCGAGGAAATCTGAGGCCTCTGGCTTCTGTGGATGCCTGCATCCATGTGCACACATTCACACATGGACACACATGCAATTTAAAATAATTAAATGTTAACACATAAATATAGTTGGCTTTAAACATTGTGAGACAACGAGATTGAAGGATAATCAAACTCATGAAAAGGGATAAGGGAAGTTTATCTTTTTTCTGATATATAAGGAACAGAAAAAAGAAAAGAATAAAAAAAAGGAAAACCCTAGATTCCCAGAACAGTAAGTAAATGCACCTGGCTTTGGATGGATGAAGCACCCAAATGGCTGTTCAATTGTTATGTTTTGGTTATGAAGTGCTCTTCTGACATCTCATGTGGTGAAGGCATGGTTCCCAGATGGTGGTGTTCCTGGGAGGTGACTAGATCCTGGCATTGCTAGAAATCAAGAGTAACCCACTGATGGATTTATGACCACTCTGCTATAACATTTTTGGGAAGTTGTAAGACTAGAAGATGCAGGCTTGTCAGAGGAAGCTGGTCACATGGAGGGATGTGCTCTGGAACGTACATCCCATCCGAGGTCTCTTTGTCTGTTTCCTGGGTGCCCGGAGGTGAGCAGCCTCTTCTGCTATATTCATGCACTGACTTGCTGTTCTGTCCATTGCGTCTTCATATTGATGGAGCCAGCTGGCCGTCAACTAAGGCCACTGAAATCATCAGTCAAAATAAACCTTTCATTTTTTTTAAGCCACCTTTATCATGTTTTGTCATAGCAATAGAAGCCTAAAGTTTTCTATTTCTAGGTCTTCCTTCACATATGCTGAACTCTGTATTTGCTGTCAGAGAAAGCAGACTTGGGCTTCTGCCCTTAGTGTCTAAGAGTATATGATGTTGTATATGAGAATGTCTTCCTCTCAAAATTCTCATTCCTGGATAAAGGTAATGACCTTTAAACTCTGCAGCTATCAAGATATCAAAACGACCTGGAAAGCTAAGATTTTCCTTTTTATTCATTATTCCAAGAATACTTGCTGATTCTTTCATAGATGAGGCTTTCTGCCATACTTCAGAAACATCAATGGTGAGCCGGAAGGTGAAACAGGCAGAGATCTTTTGTTAGATTCCAGTACAAGGATTGGCAACCTTTAAAAATTTATATATACATATATGTTTTGCCTGCATGTATGTCTGTGTACCATATGTTTCCATAATGCCCATGGAAGCCAGAAGAGGGCATCTGATCACCCAGAACTGACGTTATAAACAGTTGTGAGTCACCATGTGGGTGTTAGTAATTGGACCTGGGTCCTCTTGAAGATTTTAACTAAGCCATCTCTTCAGCCACAGGCAGCCTTTTAGGTAAAGTGCTACCCAGCAGATAAGAGAGGTTTGTGCCACGAAGCATTCATCACACTCTCTTAACTCTGCAGTCACACTATAAAATAGCCATGGGCAATATGCAAATGAATGTGCATAATTGTTTTCAGTAAATATTTACTTTTAAAACAGTGTTTGGCCTTGATCTTTGGGCTATAGTTTGTCAGTCCCTGGTTCAGGAGGCTAGAAAGAGGAAACTAAGAAAAATACACCAATAGGTGATAGGAACTGCTTTCAGTGAGTGCAAAACCAAGGCGGCCACAGATGGAGACAAGGAGATGTCGGGATTGGAGAAGAAATAGAAGAAAACAGATATGGTGTCTCATGAGAATGAAGAACTTGGAAGGTCATCAAGCATGCAGAACCTTGTGAGCAAAGCCAGTCTCGTATTCGTCGGTGGCGTGGGTAACTCTAGACTGCCCATGCCTGCCCTTTAGCTATAATCTACATGCTGATTTTACCAATGTATGAAGAGAGCTGATCACATATGTGGTCTTCTCAGAAGTTCAAGAAGAGAAAGAACAAGGTCCATCACCATTCCTTTTGACAAAACAGTGAACCAGAGTGAGAATAAGCTGGTCTACACCTCCACCTCACTCCTGCTCCCTCTCTCATATGGCAGGGAAGTGGGAAACAAAATCTCCAAGCAAGTCAGCTTTGGTTCTTCCCTCTGAAATCTGGGACTTCAGAACCAAAAGGGATCTTGGGATCCCTTGTTTCTCTCTCCTGCATGAAACCTTTGGGTATCAACTTCTTGACAGGGCATCTAGAGCCATAAACATGTATATATTGAGCAGCATTCTTTCTTGCTGTGTTACTTCTTCACATAACCATGGACTACTAGACAGTCTACCCATTTCAAAGTGAAACAATGGAATTCAACAATGAATTTCCTTTTGTAATCTACATAATGGCACAAAAACAACAACAGGCAAGGATCCCTTTGGCAGCAGCGAAGATAACGGAGTACTGGAGCCAGGGGATGGGAAAAATGTGAAGGCAGCTGGAATAGGTTATCAACCCTAAAGCATTCATTTGTGTATCAGGTCCTGGGTTGCAGAAACACTTCAATTAAGGAATGATAGGTGTGGCCCTTGTCCCCAAAGACTTTATAGACAAACAGAGGAAGGAAACACTTTTATGTAACAAAACAATATATTTTTGGCAAGCATAATTAAGAAAGAGATGTTAGGTGTATGTGAGGATTCAAGAAAGGAAAGGCTTAAGAAAGAAAATGGTGTTTAGAGAGAGAGGGAGTGTCCAGTAATTTGTATTAGTTCCTCAAAGTGAAGAGTACGTAAGGCTTACATAAGATTGCCCCTGGTAGAGAAGGTTGCAGGCAGGAAATCAAAGAGGTGGACAAGATTGTAGTGTTATCAGGACAGGCAGAAGCCAGGAGAGCATGGTCATGAAATGATGATGAAAGGAGATATGAGGAAGAAAAATCATGCTCTACGCTGTGCAGGGAGCAGATTGCAATAGGGAGAGCGTGGAGGTAGAAGACAAGTTGTGGGGACCAAGGCAGCCATGCCATTGAGAGAGGGTGTTGGGATCGGGGTGTGGCAGGGTGCACATAGAGAAATGGATAGAGATCCTTCTTCATAGTGAGACCAGTGGGCTTTGTTAGAGGATGCTCATGAGAACAAAAGAGGGAAAAGCCAAGGAAGACTTCTAAGCTGCCTGCCCGGAAAGGAGAGAGATCAAGGAGAAACTGTACAAGTGCACAGGTGTTGTTATTGGAATGAGAAAGAGAGAAGGGGAGGGAAAGAGACCAGTTAATTGAAAATAGGATGGTAGAATAAATATCTGTGTTCCGAGGATGACTTTTCATGGAGTAGCATGTGGAAACTACAGGGGTGAATGTTGCAGCTTGGTAAAATAGTCCTTTTTTGAGTAGCTGGTCTCGTCTTCTGAGCTATTGCATGAATTCTGGATCTAGATGGCTGAAGTTCACTTCTCCATGTCTCCCCGACTCCGTCATGGAGGATGACGGCCAGCAGAAAGTTCACGTTCCAGTTCTTGGAAACTGTGAACATCTTTGTTACATACTTACAGGAATTAAGCTTGCAAGTGGAATTGAGGTTGACAGTTCACCTGTTTTGAGGTAGGAAGATTTATTTGGGTGACCCTGGTAAGCTCGGCAGGATTATATGGATTCTCAAAAAGAAGGCAGATGGGTAAAAAGGAGGATCCTGGAAGTGTAGGCAACACCATGAAGCTGGAAGAGAGAGTCACACAAATCCTCCCCAAGAGTCTCCAGGCTGGAGTGGAGTTGATGCTTGGATATTTAGTCTAAGGAGATGTTCCTTGCTCCTATACACCTAGTGATATGGCAGTAAATACATCTATTATAAGCTACAAATGTCATAGCAATGCTGCAGCAACAGGACACTGAGACATCTGCTCAGTAGAGGTGTGGGAAAGATAGCTCCCTTTCCTCTGCCTAGATTTCCTAGTGTATTAGACAGGGATGGTGGGAACACTTTCCAGAGCGGAACATCAAGCTGGATAATGTGTGCAAAGCACTTAGCATGAACCTGACATAAAACTAGCAATTCTATCAGTGCCTCTCTCAACATGGGAAAAGATGCTCACTTTTCTCAAAGGCGCGGGAAGCCACCGGTGTTTAGCAATGACTTGTTTGCAGTGTGTTTTGATTTTTCCAGGTCACTTAGAGAACTAGGTCACCTTCTTCCTCATATTTCTAGCAGCTTCATGGCCCCATGCCCTAAAATAAAGACACTTTTTGTCACTGAGTGATGGCACACGGACATACAGTAACACCTCCACCGCCTCCCTGTGAGTGTATAAGTAGGGGCAGCCAGGCTTTCTTCTCTGAGTGATGTTGCTCCTTTACTAAGATGTAAAACAGAATAAAACCCCAAGTGGACCATCTATGACATGAATCAGTATTCTTTGAGGCGCGCCGCAGTTCACACTATTCAAATTATCAGCAAATAATGATTATGATAAATTATTAACTGTTTGTGAGGGGAATGATTTGCATATCTTAAAAACATCCCCTTCATATGAACTCTCTTTGTGAGTCTTGGAGGACTTCTGGGGTGGCAGACTTTCCCCTGGCTCCACCATGCTCACTTGATGGAAAGGAGCCATTGTCTCAGCTTGTGTTGGGAGTCTGGCTTAAAGTTGTTAAGTCCACTCTTCCCAGCACATGGATCTGCATGCTCTGACCTGTGGCTTCAGACCTGCTCGGGTCCACACCCACTGCTCAGGCCCAGAGCTGACAGCCGTGTGGTTTTACCACCTTCCTAAAACTGTAATGTTCTGCCCCAATCAGACTCTCTCTCGGTGCCCTCCAACTTCACTCCTGCTGTGACGGCAAGGTCCTCTGTGCCTAATTTCTGTTTCCAAGTCGAGTATGTCCTGAAACTGAGTTACCGAGGTCACTTCTGGTACCCTCTTGCGAGCTCCTGGGAAACTGGGTACTTATATTGCCAACCCTGGACTTGATAGTTCCTGAAATTGATCTTGTGATGTCTGTCTCTTTCTGCCTGAACTTTCCAACAAGGTCAATTGAGAGGACCGAAGGATGGATTCAGCAAGAAGCTGTCCAAAAGGTGACCTTGCCCAAGTAGTTATTTGGGGGGCGGAGAAGCCAAGCCTTAGGTTGATTACATGACAACCTCTTTTTAAAAGGATGGATGTTTGGTTTAATACTTGACTTATAATAAAAAGTTGAAGGTCACAGCTTACAGCTTTACCCCTAAAAAGGAACTGTTCTTCCAAAAGCCCAGAGGAAAGGCAAGTCTGGCTTTCTGATTATACGTTTCATTGCAAGGCAGTGATGTAATGTTATACATGATAAAACAAGGGAGCTGGGCTTGAATTGAAGTCAATTGAAGCTTACAGGCTTAATCCAGGTTTGGGTATTTCAAATTTGTCCAGCCATGATTTCTGGGGTAAGTATTTGAGGTTAGAATAGCTTACGAATGACATGGACCGTTGGTTGGTTTCATTTGCAATTCAATGGGCTGCTGCAAAGGAAACTTTGCTCATATGGGTTTTCAAGTGTCTTTTAGAAAGGAAAATTGAGCTAATTTTTGCATCCCAAGAAGCAAGTGTTAGAGGCGAGTTTTCAGAGACCAATGAGTGTGAACAGGCAGAGACTCTGTCAAGGATTAGGAAAGACCTGGCAGGGTTGGCTTTGTGTGAGTCTGGCAATCTCTCCTTTGTTTATTTGGGTGTTTCTAGGTCAGGGAGCAGTTTACACAAGAATATGAAGACACACTTATAAAGACATGCCCTGTACCTAGGCTTCCATCCCAAGTAGGCAAACCATGTTTCCACACTTCTCTGTCACACCATGGCTCTTCCCTAGAGACACTGTCCTTGGAAGGCACTGGCCTTGTTACCAATGTCAGAGTCCAGGAATGCTTTTATGGGGGAACATATGGTTCTCCGAATATTAGCTCCCCCCAAAGGCACAGGAAATTTATTCAAAGCCATCATAGTGTGTGAAGATCAGGAAACATGTTTGGCAAATATAAGAATCAAATTTTGTGCCTTATTTGAACCAAAATCTTTGTTAGGCTTTGTTATAAAGAAGAATATATATGCACAAAATTTGTACGTGCATTTCATACTTATTTCAATTGAGATATGAAAATTAAACATAGTTAATGGTGTACAGTGTGGTCATTTGATCAACATACACAACATGTAATAAACACATCAGAAAGACCTAGTGATATTTTCGGCTCTTTCATCATTAATAATTTGTGCTGGGAAATTTTAAAATCCTTCTAATTTCTTTGAAAACCAACCATACATCTTATAGACCTATTATCACTGTGCTGTGTTTGGGGTCCTAGAATTCATCATATCTAGGGATATTTTAGTACATGTTGACCAACTAAGCTACTTATGTGTTTCCAAAATTCCGGTCATAGTCATTCTACATTTAACTCTATGGATTCATTTGTTTAGCTTCTAATATAAGTGAGAATGTAGGTTTTGGTTTTCTGTACCTGGCTCATTATATTTAACATAATGCCCTATCCATGCTGCCACAAATGAAGGAATTTATGCTCTAGCAAAGTGATGACTTGTGTCCCATTTCCTTGTTGCTAGTGACCTGGCATTTACAAAATGAAATAGAATAATTGACTCACGCACATCCATCACTGATGGAACTTCTGCTCGGGACAGTGGAGTCAGTGGTTACCAAACTGAATCAGTTGAGGGTGAAGACAAGGGTCAACAGCATGCTTGTTGCCAGAAGGAATGTGTGAGTCTTTTGCCTGTTCTAACACACATGTTTCTGGACACCTAAAGGTCCTGTGGGATTAAGAAGGACATCGAAACACAGTAGACACTGAGAACCAGTGACTGTCCCTCACCCCCCAAATCGAGAAAGATTAAGAACATCCTTCCTTCCAGCAGCTGACCCCACCCCCACCCCTGCCCAGCACTCCCCCTCTGGCCGCTTCTTCCCCTAATTATAACTGGAGTTGAGTCATCTGGACAGAGAGTGGTGGTTAGGGTTTAATGTCTGCTCTAATAGCTGCTTAGTCTTCAGGGAAAGTCAGAAAAGTGGTTGGTTTGAAACTGCCTAATTCTCCTCTGGGCTGAGGTCATTCACGGGGATTCGTTAAGAAGATCCAGGGTATCTTTAAAAACCACTAAAGAAACAGTGCTCAGAGTTTCCATTTAGCCATTCTCCAAATATCTGCCTCCTTTTAATTCAGATAAGTAATCAGAGCACAATGAAGCCACAGCTAACACCCTTTACTGTTATAGGGAGATTTATTTTTAATTTCTCCTTGTGACTTTTGCATATCCTGCTAGGAAAAAAATATTAAAATCAGTGATGAAAACAGTTCTCTCTTGTCCAAAATTTATCCGAGGGTACTTACAAAACACCAGATCTCTGGGCCCCAGTCCTGAGTGATACTTGTTCCCAGTAGTTCATGGTAGGTCTCAAAAATCTGGACATCTGATAATGACTCAAAATGGTTTTTGAAGAAGGAGGTTCCTGACTCCACCTTGAGAACAAGCTAAGGAGTAGCTCTGCTCTTTCTATGAATTAGGGATTGGAGACTTGATGTTATCTAAGTGAATAAATATTTGAGTTGAAATATCTTTGGCATTGTTGTGAGTCACAAGGGTGGAGGATCTAATTAACAAATGATAAACACAAAGAAGGAAGCAAATGTAAGATGACAAACACTAACGCCAAACCAGAGCCAGAAATTAGTAACAACAAAAGAGAAAAACAAATTAGCAAAATATATGCACAATAAATTATTTGGTTTTATTTAAGTGTTTTAGTTAGGGTCAATGTAAAACTTCAATTCTGCTATTGAAACACAGCAAAAGCAAAGATATTTCTCTAGATAACTCTATCTGTAACTCCTATATTTATTATCCCAGTGATTTTCCACTTTGGATGTTTCTTCTAAGAAAATAACAACAGACATGAATATGAACGAAGAATAGCATTTACTGTAGCATTAAAACAATAAGAATAAAAAGGAAAATCAATTTCTATGCTCTATAGCATTAAAATGTACAGATCTATAATAGAAAATACTCAAAAATTTTGCAAGTATGCTATTTGAAACATATTGAGTGTTCCATATTTTTTCTTGAATCTCCAACTGGAAAGGAAAAGCCTGGTTACAAAACATGTACATACTTTATTTCAAATAATAACAATATTAATGAGTGGGCATTTTAACATTTTATAATCTCTGGGTTTTCCCTCATATTTCTAAAATTTTTCCATGATTATAATTCATGCTTTTTTGATAAAATATTTTTTAAATAACAAAAGGATGTTTAATTTGAGCATGCCAGGAAGATACTGGTTAAGAGATTAAGCCAATGTGTCCTCAATATAAATAATGGGTATGTTTTTTATTAAGAGGATTAGTTTACTTCTCTTTCAGCTTATTAGTCTCCCTTGTTTTAGTAGAATGCATAACAGATAAGGAAGACCCACTGTGGTGAAATATTTGTATTTATATGTGTCTATATATCTATACCCCTACCCTGCATAGTTTCATTTTTTAAAAGGCCTTAGTTTTTGCTGTTCAAAAATTTAAAAAAATTCTATGCCTATTAAAATATTTCCAAAATAACACAAATAACATAGTAATAGAATTTAGTAAAATTTATGGACATCAGCCATAGCTATTTTTAAAGTAAAATACATAGAGCTAAGTATTTAAATACTGCCTAAAAGAGCTTAAATTTGTGTGCAAGCGTTCAGTTTTAGAGTTTGAACAAAATAGGTCACGTATCAAAAGCTTATGTGCCTTAAAGGAAATAATATTTTTTCTAAGCAAATACTTTGGAAAAATATTTCCACAGGATGACTTTCTAAGTAATAGAAATATCCCCAAACAATTTTGTAAATAATGGTTAAAAACTATTAAAAATCTACTTCACAGTGGTAGAGCCACATGGCGTTACCAGCAACTTTCAAAAGTTTTGAGACCCAAGTAATTAAAATCTTGACAAAATAATCTTACTGAATTAAAGTAGCGTTGACATTCAGGTCTGGGAAAGACTTCACAAAACTCACATCTAAAACTGGACATCAGATATTATTTTTTTGTCTATTCATTTATTGCATTTTTCATTACAAAATATCAGACCCAAGGTCTTGTATGTGCTAGGCAATAACTCTAGCACTGTGCTATATCACCAATGCCAAATTCTACTGGACTATTAGAAAGATGCAGAATTTCTCAGTAATAAATGCTATAAGCAATCACTATGAGGACTAGAGATTGGTGTATCAGCACTAGGTATGTGGCATGCCACATCGAGCTAATAAATACCAATTTCTGGCTTCCAATGTAAGTGCTTAACTACATTAAGATATAGTGGAGATGGGGGAAGTAAAAACTTGTATGTCTAGTGCCACGCACCGTGCCCCCGTGTCTGTGCTCTGTGTGCTGGCACCCAGTTCGCGAGCTTCAGGCAAGGGGCTGGAGGTTAAAATACACATACACACAGACAGAGAGACAGCGACACGGGTCATCCTTAAATTCCCCAAGAATGCCCCCTTTATTGTGTTCAGGGGCAGATTATATAGAGATAGACAGGCCCCAGCCAAATCCACCAGAAACCACTCTCCTGCCATCAGGAACTCCTGAAGGTCTCGTGCTCAGAGCAGCTGTAGACACTCAGATCAGGGGAAAACAAGAAATTCAAGATCTGGAGTCTCACTGCTCCCAACAGTCTAGGAGATTCCCAAGTCACACAGAGGCTGCCAGTCTAGGGAAGACACTTCAGACAACATTATATGGGACTTTTTTAGTATTTGACTTTTGTCTCCTCTTGAAATCATCTAAGAAACTCATAGAAACATTGGTGCCTATGTTCTAATGTCTGATAGTCTGATTTTATCTCTTGAGTTATGGTTTGAGAGTGAAGAACGCTTTACAAAATCTCCCTTGATGACTCAATTCTCAGTCACATTTGAGATTTTTTTAAATAACTGTTAGAAGCCAACATCCTTATATTACCTTCACTCTAAATATTTACTGGCAATTAAGTTCAGAGTTTCCTTTCCTTCAACTATCCATCATTAAAGATGGCACAGGGACAGGCTAGGGAGGTAGCTTGTGTGGGTACAATGCTTGCCTCGTATTCGTAAAGCCCTAGTTGCCATCCCAGCATTCCATAGCTGGGTGTGATATGCATGGCATGCCTATTATCCCAGGAGTTGAGGTGAAGGCTGCAGGGTCAGTGAGTAGTTTGAAGTCATCTCAGTCACAGAAGCCAACCTGGAGTAACCAGTCCCTGTCTCAAATGTGAAGCACAGCAATCATTTATCCATGTAGCAACTCTCCTAGGTAAGATTGTTTCAGATACTGGAAGGGACACTTCAAGGTTAGCTTTGTCCTTGCCACTGCCTCAGAATGTAAGGTCCCTTCCTATAAATATATAGAATGTATAAATTCTATAATTTCTAGAATATCAACTGGCCTTCCTGATTTCCGCTAGACTGAAGAGTTTCCAAGAACATGGGGTTTTCAGAGCTAATGGCAGAAAACCCTGAGGGAATTGGGCTAATAATGAACCCACAGTTCTTTGCTATTAAGTGACCCAGTCAAGTGTCCAAAGCAAGTTTGTGTTGTGTTCTGCCCTCTCTTGTTTACTAAACATGCTAGCCGTGTGGGAGGGATAATAAGAAACTACTCAAATCAGAGGCCTGTTGAGTTTCCATTACAATACCAGGAATAAGTGACTGATAATATCTAAAAGTGATCACTAACGTGTGGCCAGATATGTTCAGTCAAGAAATATGAAGCTTTCCAGACCTAATAAATCCAGTGCCAATGGTAATCATCTTCAAAATGAGCCCTATGATAGGTCACAACACAGGGGACCTTGGTAGATGGGCAAACCTTTAGGTCCTACCTGGGCTCATATGTTCAGCAACTGTGGGTGAAGCCAGCAACATTTCTACATGATCCCATGAAGCCTAAAGCTAAAAAACTTAGTGGGAGGTTTGTATAGTGCGACATACTCAGGAAATATTGTAGAACATCCAAGGAGCTTTAAAAAGCCTGATGTCCAGGTTGCTAGGTCCATTATTAAGGGTTTCCCTGACCACAATCGACAACTAAGATCAGGAACCACTGCCTTCTGCACTTAGGAGGTGTGTGTGTGTCTGTGTGTCTGTTTGTCTGTGTGTCTGTGTCTGTGTGTCTGTGTGTGTCTGTGTCCTCAGTGCTGAATGACTTTGCCTGTTCTGTCAGCCTTGGATCCTAGATTTGCGAATGGCAGTCAACGTGACACTGACTACATTCTGCACCCATCAGTAACTTCATCTGTCCAGTTCATGGGAGTTAAGGGTTTCTTCATGGGGCTTTCAGAAAGCCATAGGAAGTCATCCTGTAGGAAGTCATGTGATGCAGTCAGATGCCCTTCATGGGGAACAGAAAAACCAATAGAAGGGAGAGAATGACTTTTCAGGAAAGATGTTGTTATAAGGAGAAGCCGAGAGCTAACTCTTCAGCGAGACTATTCCCGAGGTTTGATTCCTGGTTCAAATATAGTCAGGGATTTTTACCTGGAACCACCCATACTAGACAGCAGGGATTGTTTTGTGGGCCAAATATTCCAACCTGGACTTTTTAAATTAGCGTTTAAATTTTCTTCAAAACTAGTTAGAATTCAACAGCAACAGAGGAAAATAACTTTACATTTCCTTATTTTCCTTTCCTAAAAGCAAAAACAAAAATGAAAACAAAGCCTCTTGAAAAGGAGAACTGTTTGAAATAACTTTTGTGTTAGGCAAAGTTGCCGTGGAGTGTATAAGTTCTGGAGCTGAACCTTTCATTTATTTTATTATCCAAGCTGTGAATTTCAAAAATAACAAGCCATTACGAAAATGAAACATAAGATGTCTAATACCCACTGTTATAATCATTTGAAAGTCTCCTATAACTGAAAACAACCAAAACAGCCCTTTCATTAGTTAATGCTCCCTGAAATTTTATGCGTTATGGAAATAAAATAACATGAATGTCATTTTCTAGGTACCGCGATAGGTCAGCATTTTGATTTATTGAATGAACCTTGGCTAAATGTTCGAGGCTGCAGAGACTACTGATACTCTGGAGGTTTCTGTCTTCGAAGCTCACCTCTAATGCTTTAGTGGACACTCTAGAGTGTGTGTACAAGGTGGGGATCAGCACCCTGCCTTGTCCACCTGGGCTCGGGCAAGGAGTGGTGCAGAAGCCAAGCACAACTTACCAGAAGAGGTGACACTCCACCTGAATCATCAGAGTACCTTCTGTTGGAAAGCAAAATAATTTAAATGTGCTTTGTTATTTAATCTGTAAAATGATTCCAAGGAATGGGAGTTATTAGTCATACCATACAGAACTATTTGCAAAAAACACTCAAATAATGAACAACTTTTATAGGAGAATATCTGTATTAGCCAACATATAAAAATTACAAAAAAATTACCTGTCTGTCTGTCTGTCTGTCTGTCTCTATGTACCACATTTCTATATGTGATTTGCCTGCTATGAACTGAATTGGGTCTTCCCCCTAAATACATAAATGCATGATGATCATTTAGCTCTAAATGACTGTAATTGGCAATAAAGTGTTTTAGAAGGTGGTAAAGTTTAGTTAAAGTCAGGATAGTGGGACTCTTATAACAAGATTGGTAGTTGTTGAACAATAGAAGAATATACCAGTAACCTTTTCCTTCATATTCATATGGAGAAGGGGACCTGTGGGCACAGAAATAAGGCTGTCACCGATAAGCCAGGAAGGGACCCTCATGACATACCAACTTTGATGGAACTTTGATCTTAGACTTCTGATATCCAGATATATGAAAAGAGAAATAGCATATTATGCTCACGTGTGTGTGTGTCTGTCTGTCTGTCTGCATGTGGGCATGTGATTATGTGTGTGTGCAGATATGTATGTGCATGTGTGTGCTTTAGCATGGAGGCCAGAGATTAATGTCAGATGTCTTCCTCAATTGCTTTCCTACATTTTTGGAGACAAAGCCTTGAGCTCAGCTAGACTGGCTAAACAGCAAGTCCCAGGGATCCTGCTGTCCCTGTCTCCTCGGTTCTGGGATTATAGACACAGGACCCTTTGCTGACCTTCTCTATTTCCTTGGATGCTAGGGATCCAAATGCAGGTGCTCATGTTTATGCAGCAAGCACTGTAGCAGCTGAGTGTCATCAAAAGCCTGCACATTTCTGTAATTAATCCACCCATCCTGGTATTTTGGGGGTAGCACCTTTAGACTAATACTCTATAACTGTCTACCCACCTCTCTGTGTGTCTCTGTTTCTCTCTCTCTAGATTTATATAAAATGGAATTGATGAAACTAATATTTGTTTGTGAATCATAGCCTAATACTAGCATATTACAGATTCCTGGCTATATGATATGAAATAGAAGTGAGCTCTTTGTAGCTGATATAAAAGAGGCCTTTTCTAGCTCCTGCGAATTGACTCTCTCTCTGAAGAAAGATCTCTGCATTTTCTGGCATACATAAAAACAGACCCCAGCTCAGAACTTTGCTGGTCTCTTAGTTGATGTCCTTCAGGTTAGCTATGCTGAATGTCACTGTGTTTAGGTAATTTGGGGCTATCAATTCAGTTCCTAGAGTACCAGAGAAAGTTGGAGACAGCATGGGTGTAGGCACAAAGGCAACATGGGATTCCAGAATTTTTTGCAACTTAACTCAGAGCTGTCTGTCAAGCCCATGTAAAGGCATACTGTCTATGCAGCAATGTCTTTGTGTTCAGCCTGGAGATTCTTACTTATTCAAGTATGGTACTTTGGGATAAGTAAAAAGTTGAAAAAGCTCAATGTGTACCCTCACAAATTGTACCCTCATAGCTCAATTATTAACAATGCAAGCAAGAACGCTTGTTGTGTATGAAAGGAATGGGGGTCACTCATGCCAACCATTTTCTTATAACATATCTTAAGAAACACTCCCTGCCTGCTTTCTCCATTTGTCTGGAGTTTCCTTTTCTATGTAAAAGCATGAATGCAGGGTCACATACACAGTGGGGGAAATATTATTCTCCAGGTTCCATTTCTTCCCTATTCTTCCCGTCATGGATAATCCCTACAGCTTTCGTTTTTCTAATGTCTTCCTAAGTTTATTCTGAACTAAACGGGTTCAGCGCAAACATAGCTCTTACTTTATCTCTGTGATTTGGTCTTGGCCCTTGGCTAA
Source organism: Microtus oregoni (assembly GCF_018167655.1). Classification (NCBI taxonomy): domain Eukaryota; kingdom Metazoa; phylum Chordata; class Mammalia; order Rodentia; family Cricetidae; genus Microtus; species Microtus oregoni. Next base: position 9,999,007 of record NW_024543079.1, read on the forward strand.
ACTGAATACTTAAAGTAAATGTTGCAATCAGGCCAAGCGGTAATTAAGCGTATTATTGAAATCAGTGAATTATTGACTTCTTTGTAAAATCAGCAATAACTTTCAGACGTGAGAGGTTGCTCTCAGACCTTCACCTCAGAATCTGGCATTGAAACCAAATGCAAAGCTTTGAGATCAAAGTGAGTCTTTATAAAAATGCTGTCCATCAAACCTCTTCCCAGAACCATGTAGGAGACCATCCTAGATGATAGAACAATGAATTGGAAAAGGCTTGGAACTCCTCTTGGCCTTGCTCAGATGTGAGTTACTCTAATAACTCAGAATTTCAAAGGTCTATTTTATTTCAAAGAAAACCTTTTAGCCTAATTTGGGGTGGATGAGAGGGCTGCTCTCACTGCCCAGGAGTCTTAAAGCATGAGTTATTCTTGCAGCATTTCTATGAGATGTTTTCCCTCTCTTCCAAATTTTGTGGAAATGCCAAGTCATTTTCTTTTAAAACTAAATACAATTTTGGCTCAGGAATACAAGACACAGAGAATAGGATACCATTTATTAATTCTCTACCCTCACCCCAGACTAACCTCTTATTGAAAAGTTTTCCATATAGAAATGTTTTGCGTTTTACTTTTTGGGAGTTCTTCCTCTAAAAGAAAAATCCTCTTTTAGGTAGTGACATGTAATATAGTATGCACAGGTGAAAGCTACTTCCTCTCTGTAAACAACATTCTCTTCGGCTGAAAGTACAGTGATTTTACTTAATTCCTGCTACAGAGGAAAGCTGTTTTTCCTGAAGGCTCAGATAATGAGATGGAAGGTGGAGGTAGGAGGAGACCTGGAAGCTTCCAGATAGCTTGGTATACACACCGGCAAACAAGAGACTCTGTCTCAAAGTGGAAAGTAGAGACTAACACTTTGGGTTGTCCTTTGTCCTATACTTTAACACTGTGGGACATATTGCTGCTCCATACATACATACATACATACCACACTACCCACCTATCAACACACACACACAGACACACACACACACACACACACACACACAGAGCAATAAATAAATAAGCTTAAAATAGCGCACAAAAAGTAAATAAAGATGAAATACTTCATAGCCATTAAAAAAAATAAATGAAAGCAGTCAGTTGTGTAATGGCATCTGTATATGTCACGCTGTTGACCTTAAAGATGAAGCAAGAGCCCACAAGCCAGGTCATGTAGAAAGCTTCTTGAAGTTGGAAAAGGCAAGGAATTGGAATCTGCCCCCATGTCTCCAGAAGGATATAATCCTTCAAGATCCACTTAGACTCTGGACCTCCAGGCCAGCAATAAAATAAATTTGAATTGTTTTAGGACATAGTTTGTGCTAATTTGTCACATCACAAACAGGAAATGAGCAGAGCTTGTTTGTAGGGACAAGGGCTTTGGGAAATGGTGGGGAGTGGCTGCAAGCCCTGGCTGTCTAGCTCCTTGAATGATTCACAAGAGGTTGATGTAACCACAAAAGCACTGGACCATGTCTGTCTTAGGCAGGAACACGTAGACTTCAGGACAGAATGAATGGCTTGACGTAGCTCACAGGTTGGGTGCCTTTTACTTTTAATTTAGTAATTTCATAAAAATCTGTTTGGTCCCTTAGCGGAATGGTGCAAATATGAACTCTACCTGTAACTGTGATCCTCCAGATCCAGAAGGGCTCATCTTTTAGAAATTTAAGTCTCCCCTCCTGTCCCATAGTTGTGAAAACTTCAAACTATTATTTTGTATCACCTTTCCCAATAAATTTTTGATGGATTTTGAAACAAATCTCTAGAATATTTTGCCTATTCAGTTGTGCTGTTTAATACAAATAGCTATTTCAAAATGCTTCATACTGGTTTAGCAAAATCTCACTGTATTCTCATTAAAGAGAAAGAGAGGACGATAGAAAAGGAGGGAAGGTGAGGGGGGAGAGGAAGAGAGAGACAGAGAGAAAGACAAAGAGAGAAACAGAGAGAGAGAGAGAGAGAGAGAGAGAGAGAGAGAGAAACCATTTTTATTTGCAATTTGGATTTGGTTGGAGGCATTTCCCCAGAAGCAGCCAGAAGGAACATCTGGAGACAAGCTTGTTTGGACACTCCATCACTTGGTCCTGAAACATTTTTATGAAATGGCCCAGAAAGTGTTAGAGCATCTAATTAGTAGTGATGCAGTGGAGCTGGGAAACTGTCATTCGTCTGGGTGGTCCCTAAACTTTTCTGGTTTCCTAGCCAATGGTATTTATTTTAATAATAGCTCAGAGACCACAAGGCCCCTCTCTTCCCTCTTCATGGAGAAATTGTGAAGAAGTCCCCTATTTCTTGCACTCGTTTCCAGGATCTGTGTGTGGCAGTTGCAAATGACTATATCCCAGTGAGGATAGATTTGAATTATCAAGTACAGTCTACAGATCTCTGAAGCAACCTCATGAAACAAAATAAGCATATTTTTCTCTCTGGCTCTTAAGGAAAGTAGAAAAAGAAGTAGAAAGGAGCAATGATTCTCTACAAGGCTGATCTCTCTGATAGTCCAAGTTTAAACAATGCTCTGGTTTGTTGATAATCTAGCTAGAGCTATGGACTCTGGGGCCCTGTTCAGATTGCCTGACATATACATGCAGTGTGTCATGGAGGCAGAGACTTACTTATTTGCTAAGTTTGTTGTGCATGCAATTGAGAGAGTTTTAAGTTCCCCTAGATTGGGGATGCAAAATGTAGCTCTTACAACTGCTTATCAGTGTTAATCCAGAGACAATTCAGAATATCAATTAGATGCCTGGACTTAATCATTTATTCAACCTGTCAACAAATATTTACTAAGTCTGTTCCATTTAGTCTACTACACGCAATGTTCTGTGGGCACTGGACAGTGTGTGGATTCCACACATCTATCTCAAATGTATATTGTTTTGTTATTCTATCAACTTTGAATGATCAACTAGAGTTTGTGGTCACATTGTTTGTGATGCTGGAAACACTTATCAGGCATTAAATTATTATCATAGCAATAATTACCACAAATAATGTGTTTATTAATTCTTTGAGGATTTTATACATGTATGCAATGTATTTTGAGCATATTGACCTCCTCCTAAATCCTCTTAGATACACCCTGCACACCGCGATTTCATCTCAACTTTTTTTCTTATTCTTTTCCCTTTCCCTCTCCCTTTCTCTCTTTCCCTTCCTTCCTTCCTTCCTTCCTTCTTTCTTTTGTTCTTTCTTCCTTTCTTTCAAATAATCGACTGAATCCAAATTGTTCTGTCCAGAAACTCCTGGGTATGAGATCACACACTGGATCACTGTCAAGCTACCAGGGGTCAAGCCCTTAAAAAAACTGAGTACCAGACACTTTTAGCTGCAAATAGCTCCTCAGTTAGAGTTGGAAGGTCATGACCTCCTCCCCACCCCATAATGGAATGCTAACTGGCCTGATCTTGTGCAGGTTGTGTGCAGGCAGCCACAGCTGCTGTGAGTTCAAGAGTACAGTGGTACTGACATCTCTAGAAGATGCTGTATCCTTCTCCTCTCTGACCTCTGGCTCTTCGTATCTTTCCACCCTTTCTTCAGCAATGCTTCCTGAGCCTTAGGGTTAGGGGTGTGATATAGATGCTCCATATTTAGAGATGCACTGCACAGACAGCTGTTATCTGAACTATGGCAGGCCAAGTTTTAGCATTAGTCATTGTCCAATACGTGGGGAAAAACTTCCCTGATGTTATCTGTGAAGTGCACTAATCTATGAGTACAGAGATGCGAAGTAAGAGGGCTGCTTGATACTATGTCCATTTAACAACATAATAATGGCTTCAACCCTGTGGCCTGTGAGCTCTCAGCAATGGATTCTTGATCAGATTTACAATATTGGACATATATTTTCTCCTATGAATAAAGCCTTAAATTGAAACACAAAGTGATTGGTTACTCCTATAACTTTTATTATATTACCCCCATTGAAGCCAAGGGCACATCTTGCCATTCCAATAATTACTGTAGCTCACAAAGTTCATAACTAGGTAAGACTGTTGACTAATTGCCTCCCCACCAATCTTTATAGCATCTTCATGTTCTATGCGAGATAGCCCGCGGGGAAGAAAATACCAGCTTGATATGCCAATGTCCTATGGCCAAAGCATGTGGGTAACCATGTTGTTCTACTTTTTCTGATATGATCTTTCCCATACATGACTTTGAAGAGCCACTACAGCGTCACACATGTAAGAAAGAGAATGACGTTTGCCATTGACTGGCATACTAAGTATCCTTCACAGTTTCATTCTTTCCTAAAACTTGAGTGTCACTGGTGGAAAGGGATTCGGGTCTCCTGAAGTGACAATTCCCTGAGAAAGCCTGAGCCTAGATCCAGTCTTAGGGAAAGGTCAAGTTCATGGCCCTGGCCTTGACTTTCACTGTCTTTGCATTCCTCCCTCTGTCTGGCTTCTAGACTCTGCTTCCTCGGGAGCCTTTCATGTACAGAGGTAGTATTCAAAGCAATAATCAAATCAATGGAGTTGAAAACATAGAGACCCAAAGCACAAGGAAATATAAAAAGAGTTAAGGATTAAAAATATGTTTGAGAAGAACACATTTCAAAACACAAAGACCCCTGAGAACCACTTGAAATGGGACACTGTTGACCATTAAACTAAACTGAAACTCTAAGCAGGAACTGACTCTATCCAATTTTTGTTCTAGTAAAAAAATATGACTTGGTTAAAATATTTAAAATGATCCTTAAATATTTGCCTATATGTTTTTCTTTTGATTTGCACTATTTTAGTACTTTAATTCAATATATTTATTGTGATCAAATTTATTGTTATCACTATAACCACTAAAGGCCTGTTTGGTTTCTTCTCATCATGAGATGAGATAAACATGTTTAGGAGATGTGAGAATTTGTTAGTATAGAACATTATATAGTCATATCTCAGAAGCTTTACCCCATGGTCCTGTTCAAACTCCACTTAAAATCATTGAAAATTATTAAGTGCACATAAAAAATAAATATAAAAGAATATATAGTAAAGCTTTGGGATAAATTTCAGTGGTAGAGCACTTTCCTAGCAGACATGAGGATCTAGGTTTAACCCCCAGCACTGCAAAAACACATAGAATTAAAAGTAAAGAAAAACTGCATTTTGGTCACTATCCTGTACTCATAAAATTATCATTTTTACACATATTCTGGTCTATAAGGTGCCTAGTGACATCAGCAAATAGGGATCCTTATGATCCATTAGATCATTTATGTACTCACAGACTGCAAACACAGAGGTTAGTCTGCATCTTCTGCTACTCCCACTGCTCAACTCTAGATATTGGATACTTTTATTTTTCACCTCATGCTTTGTATATGCTATTTAGTTGACTGGTTATATTAGTGTAAACTTAGTTTTTAAAAAGAAATCATATGATGTATTTATATGCTTTTATAAACACAGGTACTAATTAACTTCTAACTTTTAATTATGTAATTCTCAGGTGAAAGGTTGTCTAGAATCTCTTGAATGTAGTGACTGAAAGAAACAAGATGATATTTATTCACATCTTGAAGTTGAAAAGGCAAGAAGACAAAAGATTCCAAAAGAGGGATTAAGAGTTGAGTCCAGAAAGACCAAGATGAAAGGCCGGCCACAGTTTGCTGGGTTTCTGAACTGTTTCTAATCCCTCTGTGTTGTCCATCAGAAGCCCAGCTCCAAGCTTCTAATTGTGCCTCATTTAGAGACTTCCCCTCCTTCTCTCAAGAAGTAGACAGAGACTGAGATCAGGGAGGTCTTGAGCTTTTCTTAAGGCCTGGAAATAACAATCAAAAGAACTTTTTAATTTTTTAAAAAAAATTCAGAATCATACAAAGTACATTTTCATGTACATTATTTCTCCAACTTCTTCCATACCTCCTGACTCCATCTCAATATATGGCTTCTTTAATTATTCCTTCCTGTCTCTCTGTCTCTGTCTTTCTATGTCTCTTTCTCTCTTTCTCTGTCTTTTTCTCTGTGTCTCTGTTTCTATCTCAATCTCTCTCTCTCTCTCTCTCTCACACACACACACACAGACACACACATGACTTGTACTGAGTCCATTTAGTGTTGCTTAAATATACATGCTTTCAGGGCCGACCACTTGGGATAGGACAACCTATCTGGGCTTTTGTCCCTGGAGAAAATGGATTCCTCCTGTCTCAGCAGTCTGTGGCTCTTCAAATAGGGGAAGGATTATGTAACTTCCCCCATCCATGTTGGCATGTTGATATGTGTCGTTATGCAGGTCTTGTTGAGGCAACCATGTCACTGATACGTCCCAGGTGTGGCACTCCTGATAGATCTAGAAGGCACGATGTCACAGCTACCATCCTGGGCCTCTGGCTCTTACAATCTTTACATTGTTAAAGGACCTTTTCTTGAGAGAGAGTGAGAGAGAGAGAGAGAGAGAGAGAGAGAGAGAGAGAAGCGAAAGCACCCTGGTTTAGAACAGCTGGTCACGTGCTTCTCTCTTTCCCTGGTGTCTTGATTCATAGGCACACATTTTTATGTAATTGCAGAGATGGCCTAGACTCAATTTTGTATTCAGCTTTTTTTCCACTTAATATTATATAGTAAATGTTTTTCCACGTGGCTACATAATCTTTCTAATTACCATTTTAATGACTTCATAATACTCCATCCAGTTCACATACTGTAATTTATTTAACCACTCCCTATTGGTAGAATTTTTGATTGTTTCCAGACTTGCACGAATATGAAAAATAGTGCATACAATATCTGTTGTTTCCCTTCATTTGGATGAGTTTTGTAGATTAAATATTGAGTCATGGGGTGGGATTGATTTCACAGCTCTTAGTCTTGCTGGTTCCACAAGCAGCAATGCCCTATATGAGGCACCAAGACACTAATTTGAATTTAATTCTTTTGCAAACATAATAATATTACCCATGACTCCTTTCATTGTTATAATACATTTTTATTCTCTACATAGATAAACTCAGGCAGTTAACTTTGGGTTGCTCATTTATTTGCTTAATAACTTTTGAGAGACACATATTTACCAGCAATTTGCTCTGCAATCCATTTTCTTGGTAACATTGCAATTTTTACAAAGGGGGAACAGAGGGTGAAAAGCATCCTGTGTCTGAACTTACTTTGTTAAACTCAAAAACAGAACATCCTATAACTTTGCAAAACTAGTGGATTCCAGAAAAATTGTCCGTACTTCTTAGCTCCATGCGTGTGTGAGGGCTGCAGCAAGAAGGACTGAGGGAGGAGGGGTCCAACAGGCACTGCTGGGTGAGTAGGAACTCTTCAGCAGATAGGGGTGGCAATGAGACTTACAGTCCAATCACTGGGTTGAAAACTATCCCCAACTGGTGCCTCACAAGCTATGAGAACCTAGCTATTACTATTCCCCCCTTCTCTTAGGTTCTTATGTTTAAACCTCAAGCAAAATATTCCTTGTGCTTTTACTTTCTCTAACCTCTTAAGGGAAAATAAAATTATTTCTTATGCACTGTTCCTCATTGATGACACATGACTAATCATAGCACCTATTACAGGAGACCACATACTCTAGAATAGAAGCTCTTGGAAGACAGCAGGTATGTCTTCCTCCTTTTTTGTACACCTGCCTTCTTGCATAGTACCTTATGGATGTGAGAATATGCTTGGCAAACGCTTCTTGAATTTAATGACTTGAATTGAATGTTTAAGTAATTATAGAGCATCAACAGGAAGAAATATTATGCAGCAATTAAAAGGATAATTAGGAAAACTGCATAGCTCGATGGAGTATGTTTATGACATGTTTACGCTAACACTCAAAGAGTACCTGCATCTTCATTCTCACTGTGAAAAAATCTCCGGGCTAAAAAGAGATGAAGGAGAACGATTAAAAAGAAAAGAAAGGAAGAATTAAAAATAAAAACATTGATTTCTAAGATGCTTATGCTGCTGGCGTGGTTGGTGCACGACAAAAATCATGGCCGAAGGATCAATGAAGACGTACATGTGGAAGGCTGGGTTTGTCTGCAGGAGATGGTTACACAGACACAAGAGTCGCTGTGACTTTGGAGATGAAAGGTTAATTAAGCTGAGACATTGGGGAAAGATAAGTCTTAAATGGAAAAGCAGGAGAAAGAGAAGACATCGTGTTTGTCTTAGGATTTCTATTGTTGTGAAGAGACACCATGACCATGGTAACTGTCATAAAGGAAAACATTTAATTGTGATGGCTTATAGTTTTAAATGCTTAATCCATTATCATTATAGTGCCACATGGAAGCTCGTAGGCAGACACGGGGGCTGGAGAAGGAGCTGAGAGTTCTATGTCTTGATCCACAGGCAGCAGAAGTGAACTGAGTACCACACTAAGCATAACTTGAGCAAAGGAGACCTCAAAGTCTACCTCCACAGTGACATATTTCCTCCAACAAGGCCATGCCTGCTCCCACAAACTCACACCTTCTAATAGTGCCACTCCCTGTGAGGACCATTTTCTTTCAATCACCGCAGTGTTCTACAAAAATCATTAGACATTTATTGAAAGTATGAGAAGTGAGATGAGATTGGATCCTCATGCTGAGTTACTTGTATGTATATATTGTATGTCCATTCTCACGCGTGCATGTATAAACATGATGTACAGGTGTATGTGCGTGTGGGTACACCTGCCTGGAAGCCAGAATTTAGTATCAGTGGATGATGTCTCCTGTATCACTCTCCATCCTATATTTTGAGTTAGTTTCTCTCATTGAATCTGGAGCTTACTGATTCAACTAGACTGGCTGTCTCCAGGGATCCGTTGGTCTCTGCCTTCCCAGGGCTGAGGTTAAAGTTATCTGCTGCTATACCCAGATTGTATGTGCATATTGAAGATCAGACTCAGGTCTTGTGCGACACTTTACACACTGAGCCATTCATTCTCCCAGCCTCCCTATGTGGGGATAGATATACTGTAGCTATTTCCTTGGTGCTTGACCTTGGCCATGTGAATGTGTGGCTTATGGGATGCTGGGAGGTGAGTGAAGGGGGATCAAAGGATGACTTAGCATGGTAAGCAATGCATTGTAGGGAGGCAGCAGATCTTTGCTAAGGGGTTGTGGGAATAAGTAAGATATTGACTTTAGTTAGAATGTGTTGATTTCATGACAGTATTGGGCCTCAGAGTCACAGAAATTGAAGTATCCAGTGGAAAAAAATGCTTCTAGAATCATATGAAGTAACTTCTGCCAAAAGGTGACCACAATTTTAGGACTCACACGAAGTCCCACATCTCCAGTCTTCATGAAAAACAAGACCCACAGTACCAAATGACAAGATCCAAGCAATCTGGCTTGAAACTTTGGCTGCTGTTCATTGGCTGTGACCAAGTCTCACAGCTCTGGGAAGCCTCAAATCCTCATCTACAAATTGGAATAATAAGTATTGTTCCACAAGGCAATGAGAAAAATGGACGACACAAAGCAAGAAAATATTTGCAGGAAGGTTACCAATAAGTGGCATCTTTTTCTAAATCCCAACTCACTCCACCTGCCCCTCCTTCCTGCAGAATTCTCTGGGTGGCTAAGAATCTAAACCAGAAACTGTCATAGTTGTTTTTCAAAAAGAGTCAAATAGATCCCTAGCCAAGGCCTGATTTTTCTATCACTGGTCTGTCTTTAATGTCATACATTAGCTAGATCCAGGAGCCAGGTGTGCTCTTTGCCGACCCATGGGCTGTCAAAATAAAGGCTTCTTGGAGGTGAAGGATGAACTGTTACTAAGAATACCATCAAGATCCAGTCTACACCCAGTGGGTGCAGCCAGCTCTGCTTCCCTCTTTTCCTCTCTGCAGGCAGGGATGCCTGGGAATTCTGGTCTTTCATCATTGAGGTCACTCGGGTAAATTAGGACACAATAGAATGATAACAATACAATGATGACAAAGGCTTCTATTTTGAAAGCGTGGCTCGTGCTGATACATTAGGTAGTGAATACTCTCCCCTCCTTGCAACCCGCATGTGTCACCTTCTCTGTGACCATTGTTAGAAATGACCACGATGGCAATAGAAAGGTGGAGAGACTTGACTATAGTTTCTCAGACAGTAAGCAAAGGACCTCACATTTTAAAATCAACTGTAGGAACTTAAACTTCTACCAAAGTAGTACTTTTTTCACTTAGGGGAGGAAGGAGTTTTAAGAAATTCAAGAAGTAAATAACATATATCTATCTGTTTTCATTGCTGGGGTTCATGAATGTAAGTCAGTATTGTTTCTCTAGCAAGAGAAGTACAAGGGCATAGAGTGGCCCTAATCTATAATTTAAAAATTATGAGCATTTATATGTAAATGAGGGCTGTCTTTGAGCTCCTGGAGGCCGGGCAGGATTATTCAGTCCTGAATTTGGGGTACTTATTCTATTCTGTGCACTACTAGAACAAGCACGAGAAGTCCATCAGCATCCACTAGGAACACTGGGAACACAATCCCCAATCCTGCTTTGTTTTATAAGATAGAATCAAAAGAACGAATTCTATCCACGTTCTTTTATTACAAGACTGGAAAGCCTTGTCAGCCTTCTTGATCAAATGTTGCCTGCTTTGTGAATTCTTCAGCATTAAGGCTTCAGTTTTGGCAGAGTTTCTTGTGTTTTTCAGGACTCAATGAGGTCATGTACCACATTTGTTCTTTGATTCAACATACACTTACATACATGCCAGGCACACCTACAGACATGAGAATAGCATTCTCACAAGGGTTCCAGAGCAAAAAATAAATGATTTTGTCATTGTTCTCTTTGGGAGTGTACATTAACTGCAGATAGGAGTATACAGAAGAACAAAAAGCATATGATATAGTTCCATAAAATGATAAATTCAGTGACAATTTAAAAGGAAAGCAGAAGATGGAAGGTCAACAAAACCTCACTGAAAGAGTTTTATAAACAGTGGATTGGATGAAACTGGGAAACAGGCAAATAAACACAGAAAACAGCAATGTAACTTCTGCTTATAATGTGCTCCCTCAGTAAGGATAGAAGCCACTGTCAGAGGAAATGGGGAGGCTTCTGCTGACAACACTGATGAAGGTATGGGTTGTTATCCATGAGTATCTGTTAGGGGTCAGCTCACTCAGTCACTTATTCTTCACAGTCGTCCTGAGCAGAAGCTATTGCCGAATCTTATCTGCAGATGGAGCAAAGCCTTTGTTAAAACAGTGACTTACTCAAGATCATACAGCCAGAAGGGCATTAGCAGGAACCCAAACTCCACTCCGCCTTCCCAACCTAAAGCCTTCAGTGGGCCCTTGTCTTCGTGTTTCCAGCATCTACCCATCTGATATTGTACTCACTTAAAATTACCATGTCTGCCTGTATGTACATACATATGTATGTATGCATGCATACATGTATGTATGTTTTATTTCATTATCCCTAATGTCTCATGCATGCTGGGTAAGAGTATTATTTATATTTCTGCTGAAGAAAAAGCTGTAAAGTGTCTAGGCATTTCTGCAGAACTGTATGTCTGAGAGTATTATAAAATAGTGCCTGCCTAAAGTCTCCAACGTAAGTTCATTGATGATGATATACCATGGTGACACTCACTTGTTTTGATTCATTTTTATTTATTTTTATACATATGAGTGTCTCACTCACATGTATGTAAGTGTACCATGCATATGCCGTACCTCTGGAGGACAAATGAGGACACCAGATACCCTGAGAATGGAGTTATGGATGGTTGTGAACCACCATGTCGAGGCTGAGAACCAAACCCAGGTTCTAGGCAAGAGCAGCAAATACTGTAAATGGCTGAACCATCTCTCCAGGCCTCCAACTATTTTATTTTTATTTTTAGATAACATTTCATAAAACCCAGAGTAGTCTTGAACTCAATATCGCCAAGGATGATCTTGAAGTTCCCATCCTCGTGCTTCTACCCACTGAATGATGTGATTACAAGACTGTGTATCATCATCTTCTGTTTATGTGATTCTGGGGATTGTATCCAAGACCAGGTACATGGAAGGCAAGCACAATTTACACACACACACACACACACACAATACATGAGTTCCATTTTTACAAATACTCAGGGGTGTTGAGTATTTAGCAACGCACAGTAGCCATTATGCATAGTGATTCACATTGACACAAACTGTGTATATACACTTACACAGTCTTATAATTGCATGGATAAAGAGATGTGTCATGAATAAATGTGGACTCATACATACCCAAGCATAAATCTGGATGTATTAACACCTATCAGCTGTGTTGCACATGGCCTGCCTGCAAGTTCCAGCATTCAGTCCTCACAACTGAGAAAATTCACCACTCCAGGATATCTTTGTCATACAGTATCCAAGTGTCCTGGTACTATTTTCCTGTGGTCCTTCAACTTCAATTTCTTCCCATCTCTCTGCTCCCTCTGAAGTGGCTAATTTTAAGAATCCCTTTCAATCTCCTTAATGACGTTAAGTAGAAAACTATGCTAAGAGCACAGGACTCCACAGGACATGACTCCTGCGTTACAGACTGTCTCCATGTGGCTCCTGAGCCTTGAACATTCTTACTCTAACTCAGAAAATATCTTCCTCTTCTAATCTTTGCTCAGATGTCTACTTCTGAGTATTACATGTCTTGATGCAGTGATTAAAAATCGTAATGATGATGACGATGAAGACTAAGAATAACTACTGAGCATTTACAAAGGTACAGATTCAATTCTTGGTGATATGTAGCCATTTGTTAAATACAACACTTCTTTGCAGTAGCTGTCTGGCCTCAAATTTCTAGATTAAGCAAAACTCTCAGACAAAGAACACAATCCTTTCTGGGTCATCTGACTGTACTCTGCTTTCCTCTGCTTTACCTTTTCTTCATTCGCAACACCTACAATTTTCTAACCAATTAGGCTGTTTATCATTGCCTGCACCCACATTCCCCTCACACACACACACAAACACACACACACACACACACACACACACACACACACACACACACACTGTAAACTACAGCTTTGGGTAGCTGATCACAAGGCTCATTCTCAGATTTGTTTCCCAGTACTAGAGTCTGGCACATAGGAGGTTAAGCAAATTTGTCATGCATAATTACTGAATACCTATTTTTTTTTCTTGGCCAGGCACTGATTAGCATTTCACACATACTTTGACCTATGAAATAGAAATTACTCTTGCTACCGTTTTGCAGATAAGAAATGAAGTTCAGAGGTGAGGACCAATTTAAGACGGTAGACCATCCAACCAGACCATTTTATGAAACTTCCCATCATGGGTGAACTCATTCTGCCATCCTTTGATACTGCTCGTCCCTTGGACATGCTGACCTGAACATTTTAGTGTGCATGTATGCTGTGGTACAGAATGGTGCCCAATGTGTTGACAACTGCATCCACATAAAACCTGAGAAAGCTTGGGAAGTAATTCTAGATAGAAAATAACAGTGTTAAGCATGGTTTCTCGATAGCATCCCTTTCTTGGGTAGGCTCTGTTTGCTAGAGGCAGGTGGTCTCATTTAAGAGAGGCTTCCTAACTCAGCTTTTGCAGCAAAAACTTTGCAGCTCCTTTAAGAGGCTCTGCCACAAAACACTTAAATGGTGTTTATGAATAGCCTATGGCGTACTTCTTGGTGGTGGCATGGACCTTAAAATACCATAGAGTTGTGGCAATAAACATGGCTCTGGCCAGTACCTCCACCATAAAGCTAAATCCTCAGAAAGCTAAGGAATGGGGTAGATCTAGCCATCAAAGCCATGGCTTTAATCTTAACTATATCACTTAGCAAATTAAAGACTCATGTGGTCAGAAAAAGAGAGATATACAGTAAAGATAGATTCAGATGAAGAAAACGTATAAATGTTTTACACTGTGTTTAAAAATATATGTAGGCTTGGGGGGGGGGGGGAGGATAAAGTCCGTAAAATAAGAAAGAAAGAGAGTAGTTGGGTGTGGTGGCACACACTTTTAATCCCAACAGTTGGGAGACAGAGGCAGGCAGATCTCTGTGAGTTCAAGGTGTGATGGCACATACCTTTAATCCCAGCACTTGAGAAGCAGAGGCAGGCAGATATCTGTGAATTCAAGGACAGCCTGATATACCGAGGGAGTTCCAGGCCAGCCAAAGATATACAGAGAAACTTTGCCTCAAAAAGCCAAAAATTAAAAATAAAAAGAAATAGAGTTTAAAACAAAGCCATATAAAGATGTAAAACACACAGAGAATCTGGATACTGTATGATATTATGTTCTTTTGAAATTGTTTGAATGCTGAGGAAGGGACAACAGCTGCTAAAAGATATTTGTTTATAAATGCTGCTGAATTAATCCAACATAGGTATTTTAAAAATACCTTGACTTCAAAATTGAAGTAAAAAAGGTATGTTACTTTGGAGAAGAGCTTTTGTTTTTGTTTCCACAGAAAATGAGAAACTATGGATTTATCCTAGGTTAAGAAAAATCAGGTTTGATGAAGGAAAACCCACTGAGAAATCTCTGATAGGAGCAGATGGCCCAGGTGTCTGATTTTTACATCCTGAACAGATTCAAGACTGCTGCCTGAGATGATCAAGTCTCATAGAATATTCCAATCATGACTTATTAAAAATAATTCTAAATTTTCTTTAGGGTCCCATAAGATTATCAGTGCCCCCACTCAGGAACAAGTAGCCTGGAACACTACACCCACATTCCCCCCAAAATGGACTGTGGTTATTTTCCTCTGTAAACAAATTGTTGTTTACAAGTTGTTATGAATAATGGTCAGGAGAAAAGCTAAACAAAGGATACTAGATTCAGAGTTCTGAATAAAATAAAAAGGGGGGAAGTGCTGTGAAACAATGGTCATTTATCCTGTCACTTGTGTTATTTTTAATAAAATGCTGATAGGCCAGTAACCAGACAAGAAGTATAGGTGGGATGACCAGGCAGGAGATAGAGGTGGCATTATGAGAACAGGAGAATTCTGGGAAGTGAATTCTGCAGTTTGTAGTTGTGACCCAGTTGCAGAGGACCAAGATGTGACTGCCTCACCAAAAAAGGTACCAAACCACATGGCTAACATAGACAAGAATCATGGGCTAATATAAGTTATAAGAGTCAATAAGAATCCTGAGCTAATGGGTCAATCATTTTTCTTTCTTTTTTATTGATTTTTATTGAGCTCTACATTTTTCTCTGCTCCCCTCCCTGCTTTCCCTTCCCCTTCAACTCTCTCTCAAGGTCCCCATGCTCCCAATATACTCAGGAGATCTTGTCTTAATGTAGGCTTCTGTGTGTTTCTTTGGGTGGGACAGAAACCTCGGTCAACACATGTAGGTAAACTCATTCTTCTCATTTACTTTTAAGGACCACACTCCTTTTCTTCTTTCCCAACAAGATGTTACAGTCCTGGGAGCTTTTTAGGGCCCGAAAGGAAGGTTTAGTTTTTTGTTGTACTTTTATTCTTATCACTGTGACGTTCATTTGATGTGAGGAATTTTCTTCCACCCTGTTCTTGTTTCCATTAGCCAACTTCTGGATCCAACTTTAAGAGTTGGGTTACACCCTATTTTCAGAGAAGAAACAAACGCCTAAGAACCCACAAGCTTCTAGGGAGCTATTCACCAGACATTCCTGTGATTCTGGAAATCTAGGGACCTCCATGCTCCTTCTTGATTGTTCCCAGGCTAAGGTCCCTGAAGAGGGACTTATGAGTCAAAAAATTTGGAAAATCTCAGAAGCCCTGTGCAGTGCTCCTTTTCTATCACTAATGTTCCTCCCTCTCAGGGAGTCTCCTCAGTCCTTTGTCACTGCTGGAATGGTCCCAGCTACTCATTCTCTCTAACCTGACAGCATCAGTTATGTAAGTGACAAATATGTGCATCCCTTATCTAGGCTACAGTTCTGGACAGAGTGTGGTATGGTCATTAGAGGAAAGAAAGAAACTGCAGTTGGAAATCTCAGAACTTTAATGGTGGCTCCATGCTGTCCCAGCTTGATCTTCAGCCATTCCTTCCCTACTTCTCCTTTGCTTCAGCTAGAACTTTGGTATCACAACTGACTCTCTCCCTCTCTCATGCTCAGCTCTCTACCCTCTGTTCTCATCTTTTTTTTTTATTGTATCTTCTTCAGATCCCCTTTGTCCATGCCCTTCTGCCCAACACCATAGCTTCTCCCTTGGTCCCTGCACATGCCTTTTGTACCTTAGAGCTCACATAGATGCTTCTAAATGTTCTCTTGGTTTTCAGATGCAACCACTTCATTTGCATATGGAACGCTCTCACTGCTGTCTGTGGAAGTTCTCTGTCTCACTTTTGTCTTCCACACAGCACCCGGTCCCGTTCCTTGACTCCATGGTCTGCCTTAACTATGTTCATTCCCCAGAACATCTCCTTCACCAAGCAAAGACACCATATTTGATGATGTTGCTTTGCTCTAAAACATCAAGATATAGTATAAGGAGGTCTTCTTAAGTTCTAGGAACAAGGTGTAGGGTGAAATGGGCCAAAGAAAAACATCCTCACTCTGACATGACCCTGAAATTGCACCAATCCCTGAACTTGCCCCAGAGTCAGACCACAAAAATTCATCAATCCCAAGACACCCTGAAAAGCTCTGTTCCCCACCTCCAAGAAATTCTATATAAGGTCTATACCCTATTCAGTTTGCTGTTTCTCATCCAAGGCAACCACTCTCCTGAATTTTTCCTTCCCAGTAAATCTCTTGTGTGATGTTTGTTGTGCAGTGTGACAGTTTGCCTGGATCCAGAGCAGAGCAGAGCAAAGCTGTAGCATTTTCATTGGGGAAACTTTCCCCTAGTGGTCCAGAGTTGTAACACTTTTCCAGATTAGAACAGAACTGTAACACTTCTCCAGAGCAGAGTGGAGCAGAGCTGTAATAACTTCTCTGGGGAAAGCCTCTCCTGTCAAAGCAGAGCTGTTACACGTGCATTGTGGAAGCCTTTCTCTGGGGCAGGAGTGTAAGCTCCAACGCCTACCAAGACTGTGCTATTCCTTGACTCCCTACTGCCAGGATACCTTTCCATCGGAGCTGCAATGCTGACACCAGGTGCTGCTGAAAGTGTGAGGGCTACTAGCTTCCGTGTTGTGTTTTTCTGGAGTCTACCTTATTTCACACACAGCCCAGGAGTTCAGCAAATGCAGACTTCCTTCCAGCAGGACCTTGGTGGTGCTCTTGTTTCCTTTCCCCATTTATACAAAACAGAAGAGCTGGTGAGGAAGAAGGTAATCTTTTCAACTCTTTGTTCCAACTGGAAGCATAATGCTAACTTTGAAGCCCCATCCTTTTGAGTATAGGCCAACAAAGGTGATCAATTCAGACTGCCCTGGGGTCCATTCAGATTCAGATCTGCCCCTAGGACTCTATCAGATTTTCAGTATATGAAAACAGAAATTACTAAGAAGAAGAGAGAGTATCAGGTTTTCCTTACTGTAACAAGGTAGAAAATTTATCAGCTATCTCACTCCCACCCTTTTCTCCTCTAGAGCCAGCATCATTATCTTATTTATTTCTCTACCCCAAACTGGACAGCATTCCTCAAAGCTTCTGACCTGGTTCTTCCTGCTTAGCATCCCTGAAGATCTAATCATCCGTAAACGATGTTGGTGGTTGACCTAATTTTGACATCTATGCAACCTTCTCTATGTGTGGTCAAATGAGCTCTCAAGATCAAGAGGATGTGGTCCCTCACAATCTCCTGATGTTGGTGTGCACTCAATACATCTGAGGGCACACTGGGAATCATGTACCCCTTAGGATCAGCCTGTGACAACCTCTTCTTCTTTGCTTATTATTGGAACCAGAACCTTCTTTATTCAGTTACCAATTGTTTTGGGATGATCAGGCTTGTCCTCACCTGTACTCTTACATTCTGGGATGCATTTGACAATGACATAATAAGTATGAAAAACAGAGGACCATTAATGTAGAGAGTTTAACTTCTTGTCCTAAAACCTCACAGTGGGTTGAGGGTAAGCAAAACAAACTGGGGAGAATCTGGGCCCAAAACTGGCTCCTGGCTACTGAGGGGTGAAGCTTATATTGGCAGGCATAGAATGAGAGTATAGAAGGAACAAGGCATGCTGAAAACTTCAGTAGGGCAATGTCAGAGAGGAGATGCCTCTGCTCTTTGACCTGTTCTACTATAACATCATCCTCCATCACCAGGAGGCATTGTGCCATGTGCTATTAAGTGCTCAGCAGCTCCAATCACCACAACAGCCCTTGGGTGTGGAAAGAGATACTGGGTGCAGGAACTTGAATTCAGGGCACTGAAACCCCCAGATGAGAGCTTTTGATTTCTCTATGCTTTTCTCCACTGAAACCTCAGGTTAGCATTTAATAAGCTTGGTGCTTATTACAACCGCTCTCTCCCCTCTCTTATAAGAGCTACAAATATCAATTCTTATAATAGAGAGAAATATCTGCTTTCCCCCTATTAATAGCATCACTAACCATTTATTGATTTTCAGAGAGGAAATTAGAGAAAGAAAGATATTACAAATTATTGTTATTAAGTCTCATTGGAGAGTTGATGTACACACTCCTGTGGAGTGGGGGTGCCCGGAACCATGAGTCACACAAAGTACAGGCCATCTTGGCATTTGCAACCGAAAGGTCACAAGCGACAGGAACACCAAATTCAGACTCACGTTTTAAGCCTTTAGGCAAGCTTTTATTTCTTGTATACCTAGCCTGAGCAACATGATACAGAAAAAGAGGAAGGGCGTAAATCCCCAAACTGTTACTAACTAAATGCGTAGCTTGGGGGACTCTTGCTTAATCGTGGAACCCTCACTGTTATTCAGCTGTACTGGTTGAATAGCAATATCAACCTCACTGGGCTTCCTTGAAGACAGATGATCGGGAAACGCACAGCCCTACCTGGGACCCAGTGGAAGCAGTCAATATCTATTGGCTTGGGCTTATCTTACTCAATTTCTCTCCATCCGTTAGATGTAGAGCGCTTGCTTTCTATTGAGAAGCCTGAAACTCATGCAATCCCCCCTCCAGCCTCGAATGCACGTTACACACACTGGAAAATACTCCTTCCTAAAGCGCCTTTTTCATTATTTATTTAAGAAGTGGAGAGAAATGCTTATCATCACCCAGATGACCCCGAGTCTTCCTTTGGAGGAGGCTTTGGGAGATTAAGCATAGATAACTTGGCAGATCCAGGGTTAGAAGTGGAAGGTAAAATCTCAGTCAAGATGTTGTAAAGGCCGTAATAGAAAAATCAGTTAATACGTCTTTGACGTGAAGCTAATTGAACTTGGGAATTTCGGAGGCCAAGCAGCAGGTCAAGGGGAGTGTAAGGGAAGAGAAAAGTCTGGAAACTTGCCAGGTGTGACATGCAAACTTCCCCTTGAAAACACAATGCATTTGGACGACTTCCAATTTTCAGTGCAGCTAAAATAAGTACAATAAGCACCAGGTTTGTTGAGAATGTGAAATGCTCAGATCCTAGCACTTACTGTTACTATTAATAATATTAATAGTGATATTATTACCTTTAACTTCTGTCATGTCCTTAGGTTGGACTCATGCTATTTTTGGGGAGTGGCTGAATTAAAGGGGGTATAGGTAGTACTATAAGAAATATTGCCATATGAAAAACTGGATTAAGCATCTAGGATAGAAAAATGACAAGAAAAAAACTAATTCAGTAGAAGCAAGAACTGAGGGTCTAAACCACTGGGAAAAGTCAAGACCTTCTTACCGCCCAACCACTGGAGGGGACCTTGGGTCTCTTGTCCGTTCATCTATAGGGGTTCAAGCTACTTTTTTCTTGTTACAAAGTAGGATGATGGGGACTGAAATAGGTGCACATAAGACTCATAAGAGCTTCTAAGCGTTCACCTGAAGTGCTGGTACCGAATAGACCTCGCTGAAGCCTCTGCCCCCAGCAGTCTGACTCTGTGCTTCTGTCCTTTCTCCCCAGCTTGTGCAGTCACCCCTGCTGAGCTCCACACTGCTCCCCAGTCCCACACAGAGACCTAGTGCCTGAGTACTCTACCAGCACCCCTGGAAAGAACGCTCTTGAGATTTTGAGTCTGTCCTGTCATCCTCAACAGGGTGAGTGATGCTCCTCCTTTACTGCACACTGCCTATGTACGAGTGAATTTGAGGGCTCCATCTTCCTTACATTGAGTCCTGGTTGTCTGGAAGTAGGAAGCTGGTGTTCCTATAAAGGCACCTTTGACATGACCTTAGACACAAAGGGTAAATTTTTCTTGTAAAGGATCATTTGTTAAATCTTGAGGCTTCCAGGGTCACATCCAGTCCATGTAGTAGTATTTGCTCTAAGCCTGTACAAGTTCCAACAGAGAGTGCAAAAAAGCAACACGGGATCTATGTTCTTTTTTTTAAAAAAAAATTGAAAATGGATTTTTCCCCATACAATATGTACTGTACAGTTTACCCTCCCCCAATCCTCTCAGTTCTTCCCCTCCCCTCCTCTCCCATCCAGATCCACACCATTCCTGACAAACAAACATCTAAGGAATGATAGTAAAAATAAAATAAAATAAATCAAAAACAAACCAATTGGAAGATTAAAAAAATATCCAAACCAGAAAAAGAACCAAAGAAAAAGTGCAATGTATATGTAGATGCTGAGACACATAGGATTGCCTACTCCAGAATCTCATTAACAGAAGCCATTATATGTATATATCTGTATATGGGACCTAGAAGGTAGAAAATAAAAACAAACAAAAAACAACAGCAACAAATAAACAAAATAAAGCAAGTAAACAACCAGACCAAACAAACAAAAATACCCTGACTTAACATCATGAGACAAAAGACCTCTAAAGATAAGGTTTTTTGTTTTTTGTTTTTTTTTTTGAGAAAAGGAAAAAAAAAGTATCCGCCTCCTCCCAGCCTCCCATTTCCTTCCCCCTCCTCCCACCCTTCTCCCCCTTCCCCCAAACTCCTCTCCCCCTCCCTCTCCAGTCCAAAGAGCAGCCAGGGTTCCCTGCCTGTGGAAAGTCCAAGGTCCGCCCCCCTCCGTCCATGTCTAGGAAGGTGAACATCCAAACTGGCTAGGCTCCCACAAAGCCAGTACATGAAGTAGGATCAAAACCCCGTGCCATTGTCCTTGGCTTCTCATCAGTCCTCATTGTTCGCCATGTTCAGAGAGTCCGGTTTTATCCCATGCTTTTTCAGTCACAGTCCAGCTGGCCTTGGTGAGCTCCCATTAGATCAGCCCCATTGTCTCAGTGGGTGGGTGCACCCCTCGTGGTCCTGACTTCCTTGCTCATCTTCTCCCTCCTTCCGCTCCTCATTGGGACCTTGGGAGCTCAGTCCAGTGCTCCAGTGTGGGTCTCTGTCTCTATCTCCATCCATCACCAGATGAAGGTTCTATGGTGATATGCAAGATATTCGTCATTATTGCTATAGGATAGGGTCATTTCAGGTTCCCTATCCTCAGCTGCCCAAGGGACTATCTGGGGACATCACCCTGGGCTCCTGGGAGCCACTCTAGGGTCAAGTCTCTTGCCAACCCTAAGGTGGATCCCTTAACCAAGAATTGTGTTTCTGTGCTCCCCTGTCCAACCTTCCTTTATCCCAGTCATCCTGTTTCCCCAAGTTCCCCCCCTCCTTCCCTTCTCACTTTTCTCTCCCCATATCCCCTTACCCTCATCCCACCCCATCCCCAAGATCCCAATTTTCTCCCCGGCTATTTTGTCTACTACCCATAGCCAAGAGGATAACTATATGTTTTTCCTTGGGTTCACCTTCTTATTTAGCTTCTTTTGGTTCACCAATTGTAGTCTCCATGACCCTTATTTATGGCTAGAAACCAATTATGAGTGAGTACATCCCATGTTCATCTTTTTGGGTCTGGGATACCTCACTCAGGATAGTGTTTTCTATTTCCATCCATTTGCATGCAAAATTTGAGAAGTCATTGTTTTTTACCACAGCGTAGTACTCTAATGTGTATATATTCCATACTTTCTTCATCCATTCTTCCATTGAAGGGCATCTAGGTTGTTTCCAGGTTCTGGCTATTACAAATAATGCTGCTATGAACATAGTTGAACAAATGCTTTTGTCATATGATCGGGCATCTCTTGGGTATATTCCCAGGAGTGGTATTGCTGGGTCCAGGGGTAGGTTGATCCCGAATTTCCTGAGAAACTGAAACACTGATTTCCACAGTGGTTGCACAAGATTGCATTCCCACCAGCAATGGAAGAGGGCACCCCTTCCTCCACAGCCTCTCCAGCAAAGGCTATCCTTGGTGTTTTTGACTTTAGCCATTCTGACAGGTGTAAGATGATATCTCAAAGTTGTTTTGATTTGCATTTCCCTGATTGCTAAGGAGGTTGAGCATGACCTTAAGTGTCTTTTGGCCATTTGAACTTCTTCTGCTGAGAATTCTCTGTTCAGTTCAGTGCCCCATTTTTTTTTTTGTGCTAGCCATCTCCTGCTGGGCATGGGTCTTGCCCTTAAGAGTGGTTTGTTTCTCCACTGAGATTCCATTGAAGAAAACTTAAGTTTTCTTTTGCAAGTGGCTATCAGTTGGAGATAACTTCTGGTGTGTGTCTACTTCTTTCAGCTGGTGGGCCCACAGCCAAATGATAGCTTTCCCAATGGTCTGCTGCAGTCAGAAATTGGCCAATTCATTTTAGGACCTGACCAAAGGTTCCCTCTCTTTCATCAGAACCTTATTCCCCATCCTAACCTTTGATTTTGTTTTACTATATCCCCAAATAAACTTATCAAATAAGAAAAAGATATGTTTATTAGGAAAAGTATTATCAAAAAAGTAAGAGCAAAAAGAGGGTTTCTGATATTATGGAGGAACTGGAACCCTGTGTGTTGTTGGTGAAATGATGCCGGTGCCATGGAAACGGTATAGTAGCTCCTGGAGGGACAATTACCACATGATCCAGAAATTCTACTTTTTGAGGGGTTTCAAGACAGTGTTTCTCAGTAGCTATGGATCCAGTTCTAGAACTCGCTCTGTAGACCAGGCTGGCCTCAAACTATCAGAGATCTGTCTCCCTCTGCCTCCAAAATGCTGGGATTAAAGGCATGTGCCATCACTGCCTGGCCAGAAATTCCAATTTCAAGTATATCTCTGAAACAAACAAAAGCAGAGTGTGTTGGTCCCTCTGTCACGACTGTCACAGAATGCTAGCAACAACAACTTGAAGAGAAGAAAGGCTTCTTTTGGCCCATGGTTTCAGTCTGTCACGGCAGAGATGGCATATCAGTGTCCATGGGAGTGGAAGGTGATTGTTCCCTGCATTTTGATGAATCAGGAATCGGAGATCAGAATCAGAGGCAGGCTGGGTGATGAAACCCCCACCCCCAGGGCCTCCACTGGCTTTGCTTACATTCTCCACCTAAGCATGATGTTCCAGTTTCTGCAACCTCTCAAAAGAGCACTACCAGCTAGGGATGAAGTGGGAGCAGAAATTTATACTCAAACCACAGCAGGGGGCTCGAAGAAACATAAGCATAGCCATGTTTATCCCACAGCATGCTTAATAGCTAAAGCATGCAAGCATCTGAGCATCTATCTCCCAATGGATGACCCAGTACCATGGGATATTAATCGATTTGAGAACGAAGGGAGAGAGAATACAAGTGAAAAAGGAAGAGAAGCCTGCCAGTGTGGTGATGGATGGATGGGATGGAAGGACACTGCCCTAAATAAAATACAGTAGCTCTGCAAAGAGTGACTCCAGGGTTCCTTGTTTCTATAGGATGCCCAGCATTATCAAAATATGATCATAAAAAGGAAGTAGAATGGTGCTGACCAAAGGACCATGTCAGGGGAAATAAGTGGCCTTTGTTTAAAGCTACTTACTATTAAAGCTTCAGGTTTCAGGGAAAAAATGTTCTATACAATAGTTGAACAATAAAAACATACTTAGCATATTAGCTGTGTCCTGAAAGGAGCCTGTATAGTAAGTTTTAAAGTTATAGGTATCTAATAATTAAAACATTAAAGTTGATTGGTTTAACTTTTTCATTACAATGTTGGACCTTGATTTAGCTCCTTTATCCCTGCTTTATACAAGTTCCCTTTGCTACTATGGGCACAGACACCTTGGAGATGCAAAGAGGACAGAGAGGCACCGAGATGGTTTCCCCCCTAACACAGAGCCCACTTCCACCCCACCATTCACACCACACCACACACACACACACACACACACACACACACACACACACACACACCATCAGTCTCACCATTGGAAGACAGAGTGTCATTTCAATCTGGTTCAATATAGCAAATGCTCCACTCTGTGGGAGGTGATCCTCCAGGAGCTTGGTCAAAGTGTCATTTGGGGACCTGTCATGTCCTATAGCCCTGTGCTGGGGCTGCTTGAGTGCCCTCTCCTGCTTAAGTTATTTATATAGGTGGTTGAAAACGCTTCGCTTGTACAAACTAGAAACTATTAGATTAGCCAGCGGAGGCGGCCAGAGGCAATCATTTAACAAAGTGAGTGGGATTCAAAGTAGGCATGGAAAGCAAATATTATTTCATGGGAGTCGATTAGAAGCGCTCTGCAGATGAGCGGTAACTGCTTTGTTAACTTAGCTGGGGGAGGTAAGCAGGGCAGGGGTGGCACCAGCTGGGTTGGAAGGTGAGCAGCCTGGAACAAAATGGTAATTCAGGTCTGGGTGGATGCATCGGGCAGCCCTCCACACACACTCCCCCCTTCTCCTTATTTAAAGTACATGGTGGAGCTTAGCAGCTGAGAAGCCTTGGTTTGCTCTAAAATTTCTCATTTTAATTCAGGCAAACACTCTATAAATCCAATGTATCGGAAAGCAAATATTGAGGCTGAGTAAGAAGGTCCATTAGGTGGAGTGCTTAGCTCTAGCCTGAGTGTGCAGGAGGCTTAGGTGGTGAGGCCTGGAAAGAGGCTGAGCTGGAATGGGAATGTGGAATATGGGAGCCCAAATGAAGGCAGGTGGGGCTGCAAGAGGGGCTGGGCCAGAAATGGAGGGGAGGGGAGGGAAGGGAAGAGGGAGAACTGGGGACTCAGGAGAGTAGATCCATTTGGAGGAAGAAAACCCTTAGAGTTTTTCATATAAAGAGAACCAGCAAGGATGCTTTCTGGGAAGGCTCAGGCTTCACAGAGGCTGAGTAGGTGTCACAGAGAGGGAGAATGACAGAGTGGGCCTTTGAATGACAGCTTATTTGCAGTGTTTTACAGTGGGGATGCCATAAATTCTGTTTTTAAATAAGTCAAACTGGATCAGGAATAACTGAACATCAGCTAGCATTCTCAGATTGCAGAGACTAAGGAAATGGTACCCAGGGGCTAGTGCATGCGATTGTTATCAGAGGACTCAGTGCCAGGAGGAAGTTCTACTGCATCCTGGGAAGGCATAGATGAAGGTGAGGGCATGGGCTCTATAATGATGGAAATATGAATTAAAATCCCGTTATAAACATGACGTAGATTATCAAGGAGGAGTTGTTTGTCCTCTGTGAGGCTTGGTTCGTCTATCTTGGGGGTACATGGTAGGGCATAATTATCTTAACTTTTTGTCCTGTGAAGAGAGGATATGAGATTTGGGCATTTTCAACCCCATGCTTGATACAAATGCAGAGCCGGATTAAAATTGGCTATTTAAAAGTGATGCTACTGTGAGATTAATTCTCAAAAACTGATGTGTCTGAAACAAATCCCGGTGTTGTCTGCATGGTGACTGGGCTGGGTGTGACCTTTCTGGTTTTTCTTCTCTGGTTATGGGTCTGGGGAGCTTTGACTTTGAATCCATCCCGGATACTTGGTATTCTTGCTTTACAGGAATTTTACAGAAAGAGAAGTGGCCAGGCGTAATGAGCTATCCCTGGAGTCTCCTTCAGATCGTATTAATGTCAGCAATTTTCCCTTTCAGCAAAGTTAAAGATGTTTAGGCAATCCTCTCCATGCGCCTTCCAACGTGAAAGCTTCAAGAAGAGACATTAGGTGTCGCTTGAGTCACTCATGCCATGGAGCGAGAACTGCGGTTCTTTGGGGGAGGTAACCCCCACTTAGCACAATGGCTCTCAACCTTTCAAACATTATTATCCTTTAACCCAGTTCCTCCTGTTGTGATGATTCCCAGCCACAAAATTATTCTTGCTGCTCTTTCGTAACTATAACTTTTTCGTTGTTATGAATCACAACATAAATACTTGTGTTCTATAATGGTCTTAGGTGATCCCCGTGAAAGGGTCGTTCCCAAGGGGTTGCGACTCACAGGTTGGCAACCACCAATTTAGCCCCTTTCACCTGCTGGACTCTGACCTTGCTTTACATTTAACATGTCTTCTTTTTTTCCCCCCTTTGTTTTGTTGAGACAAGGTCCTATCTGTCCTAAAACTTGCTTTGTATACCAGGCTGGCCCCAAATTCACAGAGATCTCCTTGCCTGTGCCTCCTACGTGCTGGGGTCAAAGCTGTGCATCAATAAATATCAACACCACACAGAAGAAGCAGAGTCCAGTCAAACATCAGGCTTCGGTTAGCATTTCTACACCGGGCACGCTGCAGGGCTGAGGTGAGAGCGAACTTACAGAATGTGAACCCAGGCTTGTTGGTATTCACCAATTGGTGAACCTGAGGATTTCCACCTGCCAGTCAGTTTCCATACTGGGGTCCAAAACAGAGGCAAACCTGAAAATCCTTGATTCCCAGGTTATCGGTTTAAAGATTTGATTAATAGGAAAAAGGTGATCACTAATCTTCAGGGATGGGTGAAGACTTGCTATTTGCTCCAAGTTGTCCTGACTGCTGGCATCATGTGCTGCTTTGGACTATTGATCGATGATGTAAGAAGTTTTCAGTATTAGTTTAGTTTACCTAAGTGACCCTGCTGGTGGGAACATTGGATAATAAGTGTTTTATGCATTGTCTTATGAGGTACACTGTGAAGTTTCCAGTGTTTATAAATTCTCAGAAGAACTTTTATCGAAGAATATTTAAGTGGATAAATACTTGCTTGGAGGCTGCCTTCACAAAGCCAGCACCAAAATGTTTATTTTTGTTATACTGTCCTGGTGTTAAGCAGGTTGGGGCAGGGCATAGCTAGCTACACTAAAAACAAAAGCAAAAACATTCCCATGCATGAACTTGGACAAACAGATTTTTTTTTTCAGAAATAATGCTTAAGCAGTAGAGAACAGCCAAGGGACATGGGAGTCACCTCTCTTCAACGAAAAAGAACCCTAAGTTTTATTCCTAGATAATACTACAGGAAGTAATTTTAGTTTGGGGGAGTCTTTTAGGTTAAGTCTGATATATAGAGGGTTAATATAAAAAAGGGTCTAGATAATTTCTGGTGCATGAATTATTCTTCATGCTGTCCCCTCCTGTTCTCAGAACACACAGCTTTGGCCATTGTGTCTTCAAAGATCATTTCTCAGAATACTATTTTTCCTTATTTCTTCAGTGTGAGCACGTGTGTGTGGGTGAGCATGTGCTTGTGAGACAAGAGGTCAACCTCAACTTCCAGAGTCATTTCTCAAGAGTCACCTACTATTTATTTGTTTGTTTGTTGGAGACAGGGTCTCTTGATGGTTTGTAGCTTGCTGGCTGGAGTCTTCCAGTCTCCACTTTCCCAGCATTGGTGTTACAGGCAAGCCTTTCAATATGGGTTCAGTGGACCCAGCTGAAGTCCTTTGCACCTACATGGCAAACACTTCACTGACTGAGATATTGTCCAGTTCCCTTTACATCATTTCTTCTTTGGTATAATAGCCTCTAAAGTGTATTCCTGTTCTTGCTTGCACTAGAAAAAGGTTTTAGAGCCAGATAAAATACCAAGCATTTCTTCCCAGCCCCCATCTAGTCTCATTCACTGGCCTCAATCACCAGAAACACAAAGATGACCTTGTCATTAGCGTCTTGTCTTCTTGATGAGTTTTCGTGACTCACACAGTAACGTCCAAACACTCAGCACAGCGGCTATGGCCCTTCAAGGCCTAGGGAACCTGCAAACCTCCAACATTGTCTCTGACAGTTAGCAACTCACCTCCAGCATCATATAGCTCCCCCCACGGTACTATTTAATTGAACATGATGCTACTCCAGTGTTGCTTATTGTTATTTTTCTCCCATATTTATTTCTTTTGTCCCCTTTCATTTTTTTCTCTAGGAATATCTTTTCCCATTCCTGCTCACACAATCTCTAAGATGTCAAGCTTCCATGTTTTCCATCTTAAACCCAGGGTGTCTTCTTGAGACACTATGAGTAGATCCTCTTTCTACTCCATATCTCTTTAACTGTCTGATTAATATATCTGAATCTCCTTGTAGACTGAACTCACTGAAGCCAGAAACTGTGCCTTATGTTTTTAATCACGAACACCTAGGACAGAGCCAAGCAATTAGCAGATATACACCATATGTTTATTTCACACATAAATTAATGAATATTACTGAATAATTTATCCAAGGCCAAAGGGAGAAATTGCAACTTACCCTTGTCTCCTTATTTAAAGTTGTGTTATTTTTATTATACCTTATTCTCCTGTTTAAATATCAAGTTCGGCCTTGCTTTTTCCTTTTAGAGTTTGAGTGTGTGTTTACATTTCCTCCAGTCACTACTGAATATGAAATAAAGTCAATTTCAGAAGCACAGATATATATTACCACACAATGGAGGAAGACTGCTTAAAGGGGTAAGTGGGGGAACAATGGAGTTTAAGGCAAAAAACTGTCTCAAGACAGGTTGCAAAGACAATAGGAAATGAATAAAATGGTAAGTGTGACTATCAATACAAACACTAATTACATCTAGATAGTACTCTTAAGACAACATCTAATTTTGTTTAAATAGTAAACCAGAAAAGCTTCGAAACCGATGGACAATGGATCAACTGTGAGCCGCAAGATCATTTTATTAATTACAAGGCTCACTATAAATGATACTTTACTATTAAGAAAATTAAATCTATTTATGTATCTAGTTTTATTTTAAGATGAGAGTTCCGTTGGCAGAGTGCTTGTCTAGTTTACACACTGAGTCCCTGCTTAGCTCCTCGGGTTGCAGAAACTGGATTTGATTGGTAGAATGCGGTCATCCCAGCCCTCGGGAGCTTAAAATTTTTGAAATTCGTGGTCATCCGTGGCTACAAATTGAATTTGAAGGCAGCTTGGGTCATTTGAAGAAGAAATTGAAGAAGAAGCATACAAAATTCATAAATTGAAAAAGGTCAGAAAACAGGAAAAGATAAAGTTATTCCTCTATCTTTTATAACTTATTCATTATGAAACTTATGAAAAATATCCAGATAGGGGCTTTGGGGCTTCGAGGCTAGCTCAGGCAGCTTAGTCCCTGCTGAACAAACTTGAGGATGTGAGTTCCATCGTAGGTGTGGTGGCACATGGGAGAGAAGAGGTGGATCCCAGGGCCTAGCTGGCCAGCTGGAGTGGCCTGGTTTACAAAAGCCAGGCCAATGAGAGATTCTTTCTCATTCAACAGTGTGAATGGTGCCTGTGAGGGAAAGTGCTGGAAAGAAAAATCCGTCAATTATGTTCTCGCTTTTAGAAGCAATAGCACAACTTCGTTTTAGGTTAGTTTTGTATGGGAAAAGATTCACAAACAATAAAGAGACAGGGTGCCTGGGGAGTGCCGCCATCAGGGAAATGCTTGTCTTGTAAGCAGCAGGACCTGAGTTTGATCTGACCCACATAGAGAACTTGGGTATGGTGGCATGTGCTTGTAACCCCAGTACTGGGGATGTGGAGATGGTGGATCCTGAGTACAGTGACAAGTCATCCCAGCCTACTGGTATGCCCACAGGCACATATCACACACATACACAACATCACACACACATACACAGGAGATAATTTTAAAAGATAAAGAAGAAAGTATATCCATGACCTACTTCACTACCTTTCTCCTCCTGAAACAGGAGATGGCTCAGCAACTCTTCCGGAGGACCAGAATGCTGTAACTCTACCTCCAGGAGATCCACTAGCTTCCTCTGACCTCTTGGACATTGTTCACATGTGGAATAAATTTTCACACACACATGCACACGCATGAAGAAAAATTAAAAGAAAAATAAATCTTAAAGTTATTTCCTGTTAGCTTCACAAGAGTGTTTGAGATCTCTGTATGTGACTGCCTTTTTTTTTTTTAATTAAAGCAATTTTAAGGCTAACATCATGAGTTTGTATTCTCATGTCTTTGAAGAGGTATGTCCAGGGTGTGATTTTAAGTTGGTTTGAAGTCAAGAGCTACAATTACCTATAATAACTCCTTAACAGTCAGTGATGCTTCAGTGAATATCGCGCGCGTGCGCGCGCGCGCACACACACACACACACACACACACACACACTTGTCTGAATCCTTTTCATTTAGGAGAAAAAAGATGGGAGCCAATTTTGGTTGCGCTTTTCTCTGAAGCTCTCCAAGCACCCTCGAGTGACTTCAGTTGGTACGGGGAGGGGCTGGTTAGCAAAGATGAACATATATCTTCTTAACACGCCACATCATGTCTTGTCACATTCTACTAATACGGCGCTTCTCTTCTGGGAATGAAGGATTTACAAAAATGAATGCATAATTTAAAAATTGAATTTACGGTAACATGGAGCATTTCTTACCTTCCCAGAGTGCTTTTATATACAGCCTCTCATTTAGAGTGTCCGCTAAGAAGACTCAGATAATTGAGTTTGCCAATGCGAAAGCAAGGGGGTTACTTTGTAAATATTTAAATATGCCCAAGTTTCTGAAAAAGAAAAAAGAAACGATCTACTTATCCCTTGGCTTCTAATTCTGTCACTATGAAGATGTAGCGCAGACCCTGTCGTTCCCGTGGGTGATCTCATTTATTTTTACAACCAACCAGGTGACAGACACACCATTCTCTAACTCTCAGGTCACCGCCACTGCGAGGTGTCAAACTTTAATTAGATCTAACTCAGAGCTCCTAGGAAAAAGAGGCTCACTAAGTAGTAGGTGACCCTAGTTACTCCCTATTAGCGTCTACACAGAACTCACAGGCACACTTAAGACAGAGTAATCAAGCAAGGGGTGGAAAAAGAAGAAATATCAAAATATGTTTAAATTTAGGCTCTTATAATGTGTTTATTTTTACTGAGTTGATGGGTATGTTTATAAAATTCATTGTCAAGGGAATAAAAATGTGTTCCTTGTATGTTCTGGGACAAGTGATAATGGCTCAGAGAGGTTAATCAAGTTACCATTATACACACATGGAAAAAAACGTAAATTTTGAGACTGAACCTTTAAACTTATTAGCGATTTTGAGTACATTCTCCTGAATAAAAACTGATTTTGTCAACAGGGTTTAGTATGAAGGTTTTATATCAAATTAAACTGGAGTCTGAGCAAACTTTGTCTGTGGGAGACACTTTCCAGTTCTGTGGAGTGGGTCATGTGATGGAGGAAGGTCCTTATCCCACACCTGACACAAAGACAAGAGAGAATTCCTAGGAGGCAAGAGAATGAAACAAGAGCCACCTGTAGGCAGAAAGAATAGAGGGGAAGAGGAACGGCACTCCACGTGCTGGGCTGGCTGAAAGCAGCATGGGTTAATTCACTGATTTTCTTGGAGGTTGAATGGCAGCAGCCACTGGGCTGAAATCCTGTAGTGAGCAGGGTGCAATCTTCTGCAGACTTTCGGGTGAGGCTCTTTTCTGGACTTTTGCAGTGTTTAGAAACTGCCCATGTGTTCTGGACGCAGGTCATTTCCTCCATCTTTGCAGCCCACAGCCGTGCATCTCTCTCTGGTGGCAGCCATGACATGAGAGCTGTCTTGGTTTAGGAAATCACATGATTGGATTGGGCACATCTAGATAATCCCACCTCAAGGTTTTCCTCCTCCTCCTTCGAGGTAGTCTCCAAGCCTGCCCAGCTTTTAAGTGGGCACTGTGGATCCAAACCCTGTTTTACTTGCTTGGCTTCCTTCACTGAACTATTTCTCTAGTCCCCATCTCCAGATTCTTTTTTTTTTTTTTTAACTTTTTTTTTTATTGAGAAAAGGAAAAAAAAAAACAAATTTCCTCCTCCTCCCAGCCTCCCATTTCCCTCCCCCTCCTCCCACCCTTCTCCCCCTCCTCCCACCCTTCTCCCCCTCCCCCCACTCCTCTCCCCCTCCCTCTCCAGCCCAAAGAGCAGTCAGGGTTCCCTGCCCTGTGGTAAGTCCTAGGTCCTCCCCTCTCCGTCCATTTCTAGGAAGGTGAACATCCAAACTGGCTAGGCTCCCACAAAGCCAGCACATTACGTAGGTTCAAAACCCCGTGCCATTGTCCTTGGGTTCTCATCAGCCCTCATTGTTCGCCATCTCCAGATTCTTAACCATATCTTCAGTGCCTCTTCACCTTGTAGAGTAACATTCAGTTACCAGGACTACGGTGTGGATATCTCTAAACATCCATTCATATGGGAAGATAGAGAGGGGTTTTAAGATCTGCACAGAGTGGCACACTGATTAAGAATTAAAAGTGTGTGTGTGTGTGTGTGTGTGTGAGAGAGAGAGAGAGAGAGAGAGAGAGAGAGACTTAAACATATTACTGAAGCTCTTTAGTCTCTCTCTCTCTCTCTCTCTCTCTCTCTCTCACACACACACACACACACACACACACTGATAGACACTAACTAGAAATCTTCAATCTGGTCTGAACTCTGTATGCTATACACGCCAGGATCAAGCTAAGTAGGAACTTTCTTTGGGCCTTTCTGAATTATACCGCTGTCTTGGAGTGAATCTCCAGGTTATATTCCAGTGGAGATAAGGAAATGCTCCCAATTTTAGCTGCAATGTGGGAAGACAAGACTTCAATGACAAATTCAATGCCGAAGAGGCACCAGAAACTCACAAGACGAAATGTCACTGGAGCCTGAACACATACTAGGCCCCCATCCGTGTGTTCATGCATGTTCATATGCATACACACATACACTTTGTGGAGGTCAGAGTTGGACATCTATAGTCTTTCTTAGTCACTCTCAACCTTATACATATGCATGAGTTCAGGTGCCCATGCACGCCAGGGAACCACTGGAGCTGGAGTCTCAGGTGGTTGAGGACAGCCTGATTCAGATACTGGGAACTGAATGTGAGTCCTCTAAAGCAGTGTGTGCTCCTCACTACCGCACCAGCTTTCCGGCTACAGCAGTCCTCCACATCCGGGAAGCTGGAGATGACACGGAGCATGGTGATTTCCCACACACTAGCTGTATCAGGTATTTTCCTCACTGCAAACAGGGAGGAAAATCTCATTATCCTGCTCCACAGTCACAAGGAAGGAAATGGTCTGTGGTCCAGGCTCTCTGGGGAGGGGGTTGTTTTGGATTATCACTGAGGGAGAAACGTGAGGCTCTGCTTTGAGTTGAGGATGGTTGTTGAGCCCTAGATTGTAGACATGGGAAATGCAGATCCCTAGGAGTGTCCACGAGATTTGGTTCTATCTGTGAGTTCAGTGCTCTGGACTAGAGAACACAGTGAAGCAAGAGGAACCTTGGACACCAAGACCTACAGCTTTGGGAAAAAAGGTTTAGACATTAAAGTGGGGCTTATGAAAAGGAGGGAAATCCCAGTATCATGAGCCAAAAAAAAAAAAAAAAAGACAATCAATTCAGTCAGAATTACCACCCACTCTGAACAACTGATTCTACTTAACAATGGCAGATAGCTCGGATTAAGAATTGAAGAAAGAAAAACGGGTGTGTATGCATGGGGGGAGCCTGGGAATTGAAAGGGAAGGGGGAAGTGATGTAATCATGTTTTAATTGAAAAACTAGAAGAATGGGGCCACATTTCTCTATTTCTCTTTTCCTACATTGCCTCTAAGTGCAGAGGTTTCTGTTTGCTGTAGTTAAGAATACAGGACGTGAAGCAAGACTTTCTCCATTTACTCTGGGAATTGGGGCTGAAGATTTCTACAGCTCAATGTTTTCATCAGCAAAATGGATAAAATAATAACTCTTAATTTATAAGATTACTGTGATAAGTAAGTTTATAAATATGAAACACGAGTATTATCTGAAACAAAGCCACTATTATGGGATGATAATAATTTTTTTTAACATTAGGACTTCAAAGAGATGAAGGGGTCATTGAATATAATGAAAGTTATTTTGTTTTGTGACCATATGGAAGTAAATGTTATTTAGTATGAAAAAATTAATGTGTGTGTGTATGCATACGTGCATGCCTGTCTTAACACCATTTTGTTTATTTTGCTCCTACATCAAAACTTCTGAATTAAAACTGCTCCTTCAAAATATTGTTGACTTGTGCACCAGAATCCTTTGGTGAGACTTTAAAGGGCCGCTTGTCAGCATCTCAGGGCACAGCCACATCCCTGAGGTTCCAAAAATGTAGGTGGAAAAGGAGTATTCTGCAGGGTTGAGGTAGAGGGATTTGTTACACAAAAATATAGACAGAGTGATTTTGGAGCTCATGGAATGCTTCTCCAAGAATGGTTTCCAGCCCAGGATGGATGAAGCGTGAAGGTGGAAGGAAGAAAACACTGGGATTTCTATCATGGATTTGAAAAGCCAAAGTTTTAGATGGAGAAATCAAAGCCCAGGACGTGGCTCCTAGCGATATGGCTGAATTCCTCTGTAACATGGCCTCACAGCTGACTTTTACAAGGTCTTTGGAGAATTCCATTTTTGACACTAGTTTTTAATAATATCTGCATGAAAGGGTAAGGAACTGAGGCGGAACCGCAAGGGGGTCTTAACAGTGATATTTAGAAAGGACAGAGGGAAGCCCTTAACAAATTGAGTCAGGAGACCCTGATTCACACGGACGACTTTCCAGCCCCTGTGCGTTCCTGAGGGAGGCAAGAGAGTGAGGAAGTGGTAGAGCGTCTCAAAGCTTATTCCCTCACTTTCCTGCCCACCTCCCAGCCTTGGTTCAGATGGAGCCAACTATCCGACCCACAGTACCGGCTTGCTTGCTTGAGATTTAGGTGAATGGATAATAATACAGTCAGGGGCAAGTGATGGATAGCAATGGTAGTCGGAAGTCTGGCTAGTTAAATCCAAAGGGTTGAGAAACTGCCCCAATATTTCTGTCAGCCACTCTAGGGTTTTTGCATAGCCGAAAGTGAACAGGGATGCTAACTGTTCGTGTAGCCCTTCCCATGTTCTCCTTTAGACTTGACCCAGTCCTGATACTCTTGGTTACTCTCCTTGGTTCAACCGGAAATAGAGCATTCATCTGGAATCAAATGCCACTAAGTAGTGAGACTGGCTGTCACACCTGTGCTCACATGACTCTGCCAGGCTCTCAGAAATATATTTTATAATGATAAACACAGTGGCAGTAGTTACACAGTGCTCTTCCCTGATTTCGTGGCTCTGCTATGGTGCTCTTGGTCTTGTCTACTTATTAGCTATCTCTGCCTTTCCTGTCAGATTTGTCTCTTTGGGGTCTGTTTACCAGGTTCTAAAGCACCAACCTTCACTTGCTTCTGCTTCTTTTTGAAGAATGTGGATACAGGTTTTACTTCATCTGAACCTCTTCAGAACATAATTTACCTATAATCTTGAAATGTTTTCTTGGCCCCCCTCAAGAGAAGAGATGGCATCTGATGAGTGTTTGCAAGGAATTGAATCGATGAGGAAGTAAGGGATGGTAACAGAAATCTATTTGGTTAACAGAACCACACACACACACACACACACACACACACACACACACGCACGCACATACTTAGAAAAAAGAGAAAGAAAGAGGAGACTATTACCCCCAAAATTTAACCCTAAAACAAAATATGAACCCTAAGCTTGATGAATCAAATTATTTCCATAATTTAAATTGGGCAGCACAAGCTTTCTCTGTTGTGTTAAATACCCTAAAGTTATCAGAAAAACAATGATGCTTATACTCAGTGTTACAAGTTAAGGAATAGAGAACAGACAAAGACAACTGCCAGATGCCTGAATACAATGACCCTTACTTTCCTTTCCCAGAAACTGTGGTCCAAATATCAGTTTGTCCTTCTGGAAAGTATGCTCCTTTGTTCTGTGCTTTTATCTCCACAGTGAGGTGGAGAGGTTCTAAGACAAGAGCCATGAGCCACGCAAAGACATCCAGGAGCTCTTGGTCTATCCTAGGGAAAAATCGTGCTGTGAGACAATTAGATGGAAATTCATAGGGAGAAGGTGTTCTTGGGGATTTTAGATGCTAGAGAATATTAGGCAATGTACCTGGGAAGAGAAGATGCCTAGAAATTGGTAAGTGTACCCAGAAGAGTAAAGATCATGAAGATATCTTAACCTCTATTAATAGTGGGATTTTAAGCAAGAGGAAAATTCATGCGTTTCCTTGGTTTAATCTGGGAGTGTGAAACCTCACTTGTTGCTGAACAAACCGAGCAATTGGTGACTATAGATATGGACACTATGGTCACTATAGTAGGGAGAGGAGTCAGATGCTTTGTGGTCACAGAAACAGGGTTTTACTGGCAAAGACAGAGATCAAACCAAAAGGAAGATGGGATGAAATCACAGACCACCTTGCATGTCATGCTGAAGAGGTTGAATTTAATCCTGGAGGCAACAGGGAGCCATTAACCTAACAGAGATTTGCATATTGGAAAGGTCACTCTGACAGAGGATGCAGGATGGAACAGGAGATAGAGTCAGGGAGCACAGCTTGCTGGGAGGATGCGGTATGTCTAAGTGTGGGATGCTGGGTGTCATTATTGACACAGTAGATGAGGAGTTGGGAAGAAGTGACTGCATGCAGCTATGCTGCAATGATGAACCTGGAGGTACACACCCATAATTCTAGCACTGGTGAGTCAGATGCAGGGGGACTAGAAATTTTAGACTACCATAGACTACATAGCAACAACCTGCCTTAAAAAGAAAGAAAAGGTGGAAGAAGAGAAGAAAAAGAAGGGGAAGAGGAGGAAAGAGAAAAGAAAAAAGACAAGGAGGAATCTCTTTGACTGGGAGAGTGGAATGAACACAGTTGTGGTACCATGCAACACAGAAGGAAGCAGCAGAAAGAAATGGGTTTAAAGAGGAAATTCATCCATTCAAAAAGGTGCAGGCAAGCCATTGTGCTAGAGCCTAGGTCATATGGTAGAAAGAAAGCTGCCTGCCCTACTGGGACTCACAGCCTAGTACAAGAGACATAAATTAAGTTACCTTTACATTTATAACCACCAAGTTAAAACACTCAGCAGACATGCAGTAAAGGACATCAAGAGGAGGAGGTAAGTGGTCTACTGTAGGCAGGATGGCTAGAGGTGCATCTTGCAGGAGTGTGTTTAAGATTGATGGATAATAACCAGGGAAAGAACATCCAGTATAGAGACAGAAACAAGCCCAAAGGCATCAAAGTCAGAAAGGCACTGGCTTGCTTGAGAAACAGTTGTCCCTGCAGAGGACTGAGTGAGGAAATGGAGAACGAAAGCAGAGATGGAGGAGTACTGAAGGCTCAGAGCTCGGTACCTGGAGGAGGAGCTTAGCTGCAAAGCAAACAGTAAGTAGCCTTTGTCTTGGACAAAGCTAATAATAATAAATTTCATTATGCAATCTTAGCGGGCATTTGAGTTTGAGACTTTGATAATGTAAAATGAACATTTTGAATTACAATTTTGAGTAGATATTAGGGACTAATTTAGGAGAAAACCTGAGTTTAGGAGTAAGAAATTTGGTAAAGCATAATCACTTGAAATCTGAAAGAAGCATCATCTGCTCATTGAGATGGAAGCCGTGCTCCAGAGCTGAAAAGCTCGAGCCGCAGCTGTAGTACCTCTGCAGCTGGGTATAATAAAGATCTATCTATGTAGTATTTGTCCCTTGTGACCGGAGTCATAGAGTCCAGGACAGGCCTGAATAAAGCAAAGAATGGTGGAGCTGATATCATGGTTTTGTATTCAGAAGTAGACATCATTAAAATCGAGGCTATTGGAGGCCAGCGCTTGTGAAAGAAGTAGGGTAGGAAGAGGGAGAAGTCAAACTACTACGGTGTATAGGACTCAATGGCTAAGTCTTTACTGCTGAACCCTGCATAGCTATTCAATGGCTGTTGAGTGAGGCTGCCCTGGGGAAGAGTGACCTTGTGCAGAGCTTCTGGCTGCAGCTGAGACTGACCCTGGACAGTAGACACTCTCCACTGTCTGAATTCTCCGCAGTCAAATAGAGGGTTTCCTTGAAGTGGGATTTGGATGGAGTCCTTTCATGTCTATAATCAGCATCAAAGAAGGGGGTGATAAAGGCTTTATGCAAGACTTGAGAAGTTTTCTAAACAACATCTTCATTCATAAAATGGAGTGTTATGAAAACTGTATTTATGAAAATTCTCTGTCTGGTACTTGTTCCAGCTCTGGAAGCAGTGAACTGAGACAATCACATCGCTTTGCAGGTACATCACCTTGCCCCAGTGGACGTCATAAAACATAAAAGTGAATTCTAAGGCGAAATCAGACACCAAGTTTCCCAAATCCTTATTTAGATACCATGCACCATGCCTCAACCTTCAGAGGCACAATAACAAGGAAAAAGATCTGAGTTTCATGCTGCTAGTAGATAGAGGAAGGGGTACTAGAAGTGAATCAGATGTTTCAGGAAAATGACCTCCGGTTTAAGCATGTCCTCTATATGTCTACATTCTGGAAATATGGTTTCCAGTACAGCAATATTGAGGGAACCTTCAGGAAGGTTCTAGCTCGATGTGACTAGGCAATGGAGTGTCCATTCAGCAGGGATTAATGTGGCTCTTAATTCCAACTGTTCTGATGTTATTAATGCAGGAAAAACTGGCCCTTCCCCTGCCTATTGCTTCTTCTCTCTCCCATTTGCTTCTGATACGATGTCGTCTGCCTCCTTGTGACCCAGCCCTGTAGACCAAACTGATGCAGCAACCAAAACCCAGACTTCCAGTCTCAACAACTGGGCTAATAGGCAGAAGAGCTTTGTTGAGTTCCAGAGAAGAGCAATAGACACATGTGTTCTCTATTTCATTCTTTATCATATACAGTCCAAGTTCTCTCACCCAGGGACTTGTCCCCAGCAGCTAAAAATCATTCTCTTGAACCAGTTAGTTATCAAGATAATCCCTGATACATTCTAGATGCTAAATCTTATCAAAGCAACTCTTCACAGGTGTGCCTGGAGGCTTGAGTTGATAGTTAATAGCACAGCAGAAAATGGATTAGAATCACGGCATGGTAGTCAGTATAGTTAGCATCCATACTCCTGGGTAATACAGGGTTACAGGTACCAACATTAACACAGGTTCTCAGCGCATCCTTCTAGGAGGCTGACAGCTAGCCTCCATGACTTTCTCCCATAAAACCCATTTTCCACTTAGTTACTGTCACTTTTTTCTCATAAACCTTATTGCATATACGGGCAAAGTCTTTGCATGGAGAAGCCAGAGGCTGACCCTTGTAAATATGACAGGGTCGTGCAAAGTCAACCCCTCATGTTTCATGTCCTTGATGATGCTCAGAATTTGTTTATTTTGGTACCACCTCTAAGCTGTTCCTTCCACCTAGCAGTGTCTGGCCTAAGAACAGAACTAGAACAATGATCTGTGATTGGGGCTGTATGGGGATGTTTATACTGATGGCATGAAGACGAACTTGCCTGTGCTGTTGGTGTTAATGGGAAGCACCTTTGGAGGAAGAGTCATTGATATTTCTTGGGTGGGAAAAAATGCTTTTTAGAAAAACTGGACATTCTTGGATCTCTATGAATCTATTTTGTTTTCTTCTTCTTACATCCCTCAGTACAGACCATGTGATTGCAATTATTTCTCCTCTCCTGTTATTGCAGAAAATGATTGATATGAATGACATTTGAACAATGATTTTTATTTAAATTTTCCTCAGTAAACATATTCAGGGCACTTATGAGCAAATTTTTAAAGTTGAAAATGACTAACTTATTGATTCCAGGAATACTGAGTAGCGAGAACGTGAGACAACTGCATCAGAGGCATGTCGAGCCCAATTTCTGGATAGTACAGCTCTTGGGTGGTTATTTGTTTTACGTATCAACATTTATTGAGCATTGCATAAGGAGAAAAATCAAAGACAATTAGAAAATGATAATTTTCTGCCAATGAGTGCAATTGGGGGAAGATGTCAAAGAAATTTATTAGAAAATATTTGAAGGCAATGTCACCAAACTGACAGTTTAATCTATGCAGAACATAGGAGAAGGAGGGCGTGCAAAAGCCAGATGGGCCTTCCAGGTGTTTCTCAGTTGTACTGATTTAGGCCCAATAAGGGCATAGAAGACTTTGAAATGACAATGAAAAGAGTGCACCTGGCTTTCCCCACCTCAAAAATCACCTCTCTGGGCTCCAATGGGAGGGACCAACAGTGGACAGTATAAATTATTGTTCTGCTGTCATTTGAGAATCCAGCAAGCAGAGAGCTCTTCAGAGACATTTACAAGAAAGATCAAGATAAAGGAGAGAGAAAGAGTGCTGGAGCAGAATGGGGAGACCCGGTTTAGAACCTTTCTTTCCAGCTAACCCAGGGAACTAGTTAGGCTTTTGAATTCTCACTTCTCTTGTCTTCAAAATGCAGAAAAATTGTGGTTTTGAGAGAGTTGTTCACGAAATGCTACATGTAAAGCATATGGCACAATGCCCAGAACCTAGTGTAATAGCTACTTGATAAATGGTAGCCAAGCCAGAGGGCAGAGCCTGCTCTGACTTTTTTATTATTTCTAAGACTTCTCCAAGCAGTGCGGATAACAACAGTGCTCTTAGACTCCCTCTCTATTGCACAGTAAATGCTCATACTTTCTCATAAAAACAAAAACAACACTCTAGGTCCCATGTGTTCTATTTATCCCTATGTGTTGTGATCTCTGTGGAAGGTGACCATTGCATGAATTTGCAAAAATGATGATCTTTTTAACATGATAGATTTGACAGGAATTAAAGTAGGCACAGCAATAGATAAAACATATGTAAAACTTGATCAGAAAGTCACAACACCAAAAGAAATTTTTTTAAAAATCAAGGTACATAAATTAAAAGGCATAAATAAACATGTCAGTCCCTCCCATTTAAAAGGAGCCAAAGGAAGTGGTTTCTGGGGCTAAAGGTCAGGTCTGTTCTCTTCATTGCCACTTAAGTCTTCTATGTCATTTTTGGGCCTCTATGGAAAAGTCTTTCCTTCATTAATACATGGCACAGGTAATCTTTCATAATAGTTTTTTTTGTCATCCTTCAGTGTGTCAGAGATAAACTGAGAACAGATGGACAAAGGGGCCATTTTGGATAGGGGTCTTTTGGATAGTTGAGGGCCCTACGCCAGCAACAGACTGGAAGGTATTCATCTTTGAATATGTTTTGTGATGGATTCTTTTTTTTTTTTTTTGGTTTTTCTAGACAGGGATTCTCTGTGGTTTTGGAGCCTGTCCAGGCTGGTCTCGAACTCACAGAGATCCGCCTGCCTCTGCCTCCCAAGTGCTGGGATTAAAAGCGTGTGCCACCACCACCCGGCTTGTGATGGATTCTTACTATGTAGTCCAGGCTGACTTTAAACTCACAATCTTCCTGCCTCAGCATGCACCACCAAGTGCCTGGCTGAGGCGATGGTTGTACCAAGGCCATATGTGCTGAGTGAGTTGACACACAGGCTTGTATGACCCTTTCCTGAAACACTCCCTCATTTGGGGATGAACACTTCAGTTGGACTTCAGATTAGGTTTCCTGGTCAGGATTCTATTGCCCTTCCAAGATACGGAGGCTAGTCCTATTTAGCTACCCTAGTTCTTTACCTGGTTCTTAACATTCGTGGGGCCTCTCACAAGTTTACTTATATGCTCAGCACAGAAAGATATCCTGTCTCCCTGGATCTATCTACTGATCTTGCTCAGACTTCTTAAAAGCTAATGTCAACCATATTCATCAACCTTTATCCTTTTTACTTCCTTTGTTCTGTACTTGTCTTCTCCAAACACAGAATTCATATCAGTAAGAAGCCTGAATATATTAACTCTTTTTTAAAAATACATAGTAAATTCTTGTGTATGGTACATGTGCAGGAGAAGGTTCTTTAGAGAGACAATATGATGCTATGATGAAGGCATAACACTAAAAAGTCTAGATCACAACTCAAACACTGTTTGTAAAACAAAATATGATGTTTGCTCTAATTCAAAATAATGCTTATAAGCCACACCACGTTTTAGTATGTTTTAGTAACTTCTTTTTTTCCCTAATCCAGTTTCTTAACTAATGGCTTTCCAGATCAAACCCTGTTTAATTTTTCTCCTAAAATAACATTTTAAAATTGAATGATTTTATCTTGGCTCTTAGGTTCCACATTACTGTGTAGATCAGCTTCTCACGGCACAGCAACTGTACCAGGTGTTTAAAGATTGAGCTGTTCTACAGAATTCCTATTTAAGTCTGGAAACTTTGCAGTCAGAATGAATTCCCCTGAACTAAAGGCAACACCACGAATGTGCTTCCCTCCCCATGAATCTTGTGCTTACATTGGGAATGGAAGTATAACATATATGGAAGTGTTCCTTTTTCTTTTATTAAATGGAAAAATTTGTCACCAACCTGAAAAGCATGACCTCCCAGCCCTCACTCACACCAGGTTAAACAATTTCAGGACTTTCCATAACAAGTTTGGCTCATGTATCACACAATGTCAAGATCCTGGGGTCCACTGATCACTTTCTTTTACATCATCATCAATCATTTTATGTTTTAAATGCATTCTGTGATGAAATAAGTGATTACTTGGCTCAATATTTCTTTTGACTTATATAAACATTTCATTACTGGCTCTTAGTTTGCGGGGTTGGCAATTTGGTTTGTGTGTTTGTGTGTGGGATGGTTCTTGGCAAAGATTGATTAAGGGATAATTCAATACTTTGTATTAAAAATATAAAGTGCTCAGTGTTTGGAGTTCAAACCCCATATCTGTGCTTTGCTTTTGTGTGACTTGGATCAAGCAGAAGCATCTTCTGGCCAACATTTGAATCTGCAATTTAAGGATATTTATATCTGCCTCACAGATTTCCTATTAAGATGGAATAAATGAATGCATGTAAAATACTAAGTGCAATCCCTGTGTAGTTCACAAACGTGATCCTTTCCTGATCCGCCTTTGATTTTCTTGAGTAAATACAGCGTTAGTTCATGATGGTGAATGGTCTATTATTGAAGACACTCTTTACTGCCTAAGCCGTTGCCTTCAGATAATGAACCAAGCATGCCCATTGTTTTTTCCTTCTGTAGTCCTGGATTGGGAACTCCTTAACTCTGAGAAGAGAGTATATTTATTTCATTGCAGAATCATGGAAGCAATGCTATTCTGGATCCATTTCTTTCTCTTAAAACCCTTGCTCATATTTAGAAACAGTTACTTGTATTTATTGCATTGGTAAATTAGGTGTTAACAGTACTTTTAGGTTCAGTTAGTCGTTAGTCTTTGCCACAGCTCAAGTTTGTGTACATGTACAGAAGAAAATAATAGCATAATTAGGTTGTCAAAGTGTTCTTAAGACATTTTGTACTAATTCTAAGTTTCATTCAGTGACTGAAAGTCTCCGTTGCTCAGTGTTCTCACAGAGTATTGGCCACTAAGCTTTCAAGTGTTCTGACCAAACAGTATTTCCAAAGGAGGCTCAGCACTAATCTAGGATTCCCCCAACCACCGACATTCTATCTGGGAATTCAGAAGACCATGCATAAGTAATAATGTCAATATCTATGCTCTGGCTTCCCTGCACACCGGAAGCCAGGGGCATTTCAATGTGAAGCAATCAAGGAGATGAAATTGTATCTTAAGGTCATGAAATACAGTGATGATTAATAAATACATGTTAACTTAATGATGTTTGGTGTTTCTATTTGGAATTCATATCTCAGATTCCCACATAAGGAATCAGAATGAAGAAACTGACTGAACTCATAACCATGTTCCTGGATGACCAGAGGGCTTGATCATATCCAGAATTGTCTTTTTATGCACATCCTCAGTGGGCTACAACCTTCTCTGGTACAGGGCCCAGCAACAGGAAATTCTCTGCTAATAACAAGTTCTGTACTCCTTTTCCTTGTTGACAGCTGTCTTAAGGGACATTTGGCCTCTGGAGAAGGCAGCGAAGAATAAAATATTTAATTTTGTTTAATACCTGATCCTCAGTGTGAATGGTTTTGGAGTTCAGAGAAGATATTTGCCAGGGAACTTGGACGTTCTACTGAGGACTTCTTTGACATTCCAAAATTAACTTCAGGAAACATCAAATAAGGACTGAAAATGACCATGATCTTGTTAGTTAGAAAACTCTAACTGACACCAGACCTCACAGGAAGAAAACATCCACAAACTCCTTCAGCTACTTCTAACACACAGTGCTAGCATAGGTGGGCACTGAGTGAATTCATTCTCTTGAGATAATTACCTTTTTTGAAACAGGATTTCTCTGTGTAACAGACCTAGTTATCCTGGAGCTAGTGCTGTAGACCAGGCTGGCCTCGAACTCATAGAAATCTTCCTGCCTCTGCCTCCCCCAAGTGCTGGGACTAAAGGTGTGTGCCAACACCT
This sequence comes from Microtus oregoni, assembly GCF_018167655.1. Lineage (NCBI taxonomy): Eukaryota > Metazoa > Chordata > Mammalia > Rodentia > Cricetidae > Microtus > Microtus oregoni. Next base: position 10,043,522 of record NW_024543079.1, read on the forward strand.
CCAAACATGAGAATGTTTCCTCATGACAGACTGTGTGAGTTTCTAATTCTTCTTGTAGAGAAAGAGATTTTGTTTTCAGACTCTAGAATTCCTATGAAGTGTCTGTGCCACAAATCTCAGTCCTCAGAGCAGGCCATGGGAAGCATGACCTTCCATTTTGCTCCCTGCCTTAGCTTCCCACACAAGCGCTGGTAGAATCTCCAGAAGAGGGTTTAGAAAGCTAAGTTTAGCTTCAATTCTGAAAGTATACCCATGAGGAGAGTAGCATTGCTCTTTTGGAAGAAAGTATCTGCCATTTATTCAAATATATCTCTCCCAAGCTTTTGGTTGTTTTCTTAATTTTTATTGAGTATTTTTCACTGAGAACATTGAATCGTGAAATTTCCAAGTCACACAGTCCATTGAATCTCTAATTATAAAAAAATGATTTCAACTTCTGCCCCTCTGGGGCACTGATTTTATAGATTCATCAGCATGTGCTTCCGTCCCTGACTCCTTCTCTCTCCTATCTTGAAGCCCACTCATCCTTTGTTGTTGGACACGCTATCCTGGGACCTCAGACAAAGTCTGGGCAGAAGGAGGGCTTTTGGAAAGTTCAGTTGAAACCTTTCTGGAACTCTCTCCATAAAAGAATTAAGAGCTAAGGCACATTAACTGAGATTTATCAGTTCCTGTCCACCTTCAGAGGTTGATGGTGTGTTAGTGTATGATACCTTAACCAGTACCATGGTACTCCTATTGCTCAGCCATGGGGTGAGAACAGAAGAGTACCACAATTCTCCCTCCCTCCTTCCCTCCCTCCCTCCTTCCCTCCCTCCCTCCCTCCCTCCCTCCCTCCCTCCCTCCCTCCCTCTCTCTACTTTGTGTGTGGCATTGGATCCATTGGTGGTTAAAATAGGAGGTAGCAACATACCACAGAGCACTGACTTAATTTTACATAAGTGGAAAACAGATTTTCTTAGACGTGCTGGTTCAGAGGGACCAACCTTGGCAGGTAAAATCATGTTCTCTGATGCTAAAAATTGAAAATGATAGAGGCTGGATCATAGCAGAATGCAGAATGGATGCTGTTTGTCAGTTGCTGCATTTATGTGTGGTTTCTCTATCACAATACATCTTCTTCTACCAGGTGACTGGTTCATCTTCAAACTTGAGGTGATAGGATTAATTGCATGCTAAACACTGTCTATAGGTCCTTATTGCCTTTGATTACAGCTCAAATTTTTCATTTCGCATTCATGAACTTCCACATGCGGCTTCTGAACTACCTTGTTACTGTGCATGAGGCTCTTCCCTGCTTTCTTTTCCACGTGCTTCACATAGATCCTTCTTACTCTCATGATTTGTATTAATTTCAGGTTTAAATCCATTGCTTTCTGTTTCCTTTGTCTCCCGCCAAGTTCAGTTCTTGCTCTCTTGCATGGTCAGGTTTAAGGCGTAGAAATCTTGGTTGAGAGCTGTTAGCCTTGGGTGAAATCAGCCCTGCATTACCTCTCTAGCTACATAAGAAGTTCCTTGACCTCCCTGAGCATGCAGCTCTTCAAACTAATACATTTTAAATGTCACACATTTAGAATGACAACATACAGTGATTTCAGAGGTTTGGAAGTCCTAAAAGAAGTCCCGCCAGGCACTTGCGTGTGCACACAAACACTAACACACAAGGGGTTTGACAAAATCATAATTTAAACATTCCCGAGGCAGCAATGTAGAAGCACACTTTGTTTTATGATTTTGTAGGAATAATGAAGCACCTGATAATTAGTAGATATTATTTGTTATTATTTTTATTGAACTCTACATTTTTCTCTGCCCCTCTCCCTGTCTCTCCCCTCCCCTTTAACCCTCCCCTAAGGTCCCCATGTTCCCAATTTACTCAGGAGATCTTATCTTTTTCTACTTCCCATGTAGATTAGATCTAAGTATGTCTCTCTTAGTGTTATTAATTTTTTCCCATTTTTTTATTGAGAAAAGGAAAAAAAAAACAAGTTTCCACCTCCTCCCAGCCTCCCATTTCCCTCCCCCTCCTCCCACCCTTCTCCCCCTCCTCCCACCCTTCTCCCCCTCCCCCCACTCCTCTCCCCCTCCCTCTCCAGTCCAAAGAGCAGTCAGGGTTCCCTGCCCTGTGGTAAGTCCTAGGTCCTCCCCTCTCGGTCCATTCCTAGGAAGGTGAACATCCAAACTGGCTAGGCTCCCACAAGGCCAGCACATTACGTAGGTTCAAAACCCCGTGCCATTGTCCTTGGCTTCTCATCAGCCCTCATTGTTCGCCATGCTCAGAGAGTCCAGTTTTATCCCATGCTTTTTCAGTCACAGTCCAGCTGGCCTTGGTGAACTCCCAATAGATCAGCTCCACTGTCTCAGTGGGTGGGTGAACCCCTCGTGGTCCCGACTTCTTTGTTCATGTTCTCCCTCCTTCTGCTCCTCATTGGGACCTTGGGAGCTCAGTCCAGTGCTCCAGTGTGGGTCTCTGTCTCTATCTCCATCCATCACCAGATGAAGGTTCTATGGTGATATGCAAGATATTCGTCATTATTGCTATAGGATAGGGTCATTTCAGGTTCCCTAACCTCAGCTGCCCAAGGAACTAACTGGGGACCTTGGCTTGGGCATCTGGGAGCCACTCTAGGTTCAAGTCTCTTGCCAACTCAAAGGTGGCTCCCTTAACCAAGAATTGTGCTTCTGGGCTCCCCTATCTAACCTTCCTTTATCCCAATCCTCCTTTTTCCCCAAGTTCCCCCCATTCTCCCCTTCTCCCTTTTCTCTCCCCATCTCCCCTTACCCCCATCCCACCTCACCCCCACGATCTCAATTTTCTCCCCGGCAATTTTGTCTACTTCCCATAGCCAAGAGGACAACTATATGTTTTTCCTTGGGTTCACCTTCTTACTTAGCTTCTTTGGGATCACCAGTTGTAGACTCCGTGACCCTTGTTTATGGCTAGAAACCAATTATGAGTGAGTACATCCCATATTCATCTTTTTGGGTCTGGGTTACCTCACTCAGGATAGTGTTTTCTATTTCCATCCATTTGCATGCAAAATTTGAGAAGTCATTGTTTTTTACCGCAGCGTAGTACTCTAATGTGTAGATATTCCACACTTTCTACATCCATTCTTCCATTGAAGGGCATCTAGGTTGTTTCCAGGTTCTGGCTATTACAAATAATACTGCTATGAACATAGTTGAACAAATGCTCTTGTCATATGATAGGGCATCTCTTGGGTATATTCCCAGGAGTGGTATTGCTGGGTCCAGGGGTAGGTTGATCCCGAATTTCCTGAGAAACCGAAACACCGATTTCCAAAGTGGTTGCACAAGATTGCATTCCCACCAGCAATGGATGAGGGTACCCCTTCCTCCACAGCCTCTCCAGCAAAGGCTATCATTGGAGTTTTTTATTTTAGCCATTCTGACAGGTGTAAGATGATATCTCAAAGTTGTTTTGATTTGCATTTCCCTGATCGCTAAGGAGGTTGAGCATGACCTTAAGTGTCTTTTGGCCATTTGAACTTCCTCTGCTGAGAATTCTCTATTCAGTTCAGTGCCCCCTTTTTTAATTGGGTTAATTAGCATTTTAAAGTCTAGTTTCCTGAGTTCTCTATATATTTTGGAGATCAGACCTTTGTCTGTTGCGGGGTTGGTGAAGATCTTCTCCCAGTCAGTAGGTTGCCTTTTTGTCTTGGTGACAGTGTCCTTTGCTTTACAGAAGCTTCTCAGTTTTAGTAGGTCCCATTCATTCAATGTTGCCCTTAATGTCTGTGCTGTTGGGGTTACACATAGGAAGCGATCTCCTGTGCCCATCTGTTGTAGGGTACTTCCCACTTTCTCTTCTGTCAGGTTCAATGTGTTGTGACTGATAGTGAGGTCTTTAATCCATTTGGACTTGAGTTTTGTGCATGGTGATAGATATGGGTCTATTTTCATTCTTCTACAGGTTGACATCCAGTTATGCCAGCACCATTTGTTGAAGATGCTTTCTTTCTTCCATTGTATACTTTTGGCTTCTTTATCAAAAATGAGGTGTTCATAGGTTTGTGGGTCAAAATTTGGGTCTTCTATACGATTCCATTGGTCGACTTCTCTGTTTTTATGCCAGTACCACACTGTTTTCATTACTGTAGCTCTGTAATAGAGTTTGAAGTCAGGGATGGTAATGCCTCCAGAAGATCCTTTATTGTAATATTGTATATTATTGTTTTGGCTATCCTGGGTTTTTTGTTTTTCCATAAAAAGTTGATTATTGTCCTCTCAAGATCTGTGAAGAATTTTGATGGGACCTTGATGGGGATTGCATTGAATCTATAAATTGCCTTTGGTAGAATTGCCATTTTTACTATGTTGATCCTCCCAATCCAAGAGCAAGGGAGGTCCTTCCATTTTCTGGTATACTCCTCAGTTTCTTTCTTCAATGCCTTAAAGTTTTTGTCAAATAGATCTTTTACTTCCTTGGTTAGATTTACCTCAAGATATTTTATGCTGTTTGTGGCTATCGTGAAAGGTGAAGCTTCTCTGATTTCCCTCTCTGCTTCCATATCCTTTGTGTATAAGAGGGCGACTGATTTTTTGGAGTTGATCTTGTATCCTGCCACATTACTAAAGCTGTTTATCAGCTGTAAAAGTTCTTTGGTGGAGTTTTGGGGGTCGCTTATGTACACTATCATATCATCTGCAAATAACGATAGTTTCACTTCTTCCTTTCCAATTCAAATCCCCTTGATCCCCTTATGTTGTCTTATTGCTATTGCTAGAACTTCAAGCACTATATTGAAGAGGTATGGTGAGAGTGGACAGCCTTGTCATGTTCCTGAGTTTAGTGGGATGGCTTTAAATTTCTCTCCATTTAATTTGATGTTAGCTGTCGGCTTGCTGTATATAGCTTTTATTATATTTAGGTATGACCCTTGTATCCCTATTCTCTCCAATACTTTTATCATAAAGGGATGTTGAATTTTGTCAAATGCTTTTTCAGCATCTAATGAAATGATCATATGGTTTTTTTCTTTCAGTTTATTTATATGATGGATTACATTGATAGATTTTCGTATGTTGAACCAGCCCTGCATCCCTGGGATGAAGCCTACTTGATCATAATGGATAATTTTTCTAATGTGTTCTTGGATACGGTTTGCCAGGATTTTGTTGAGGATTTTTGCATCGATGTTCATGAGTGACATTGATCTATAATTTTCTTTCTTGGTTGAGTCTTTGTGCGGTTTTGGTATCAGGGTAACTGTAGCTTCATAAAAGGAACTTGGCAATGCCTTTTCTGTTTCTATATTGTGAAATACATTAAGGATTATAGGTATTAGTTCTTTTTCGAAGTTCTGGAAGAATTCCACATTGAAGCCATCTGATCCTGGGATTTTTTTGGTAGGGAGGTTTTTGATAACCTCTTCTAATTCTTTGCGACTAACAGGTCTATTTAGGTTGTTCACCTGGTCCTGGTTTAACTTTGGTATATGGTATTTATCTAAAAAAGTGTCCATTTCCTTTTCATTTTCCAGTTTTGTGGCATATAGGCTTTTGTAGTAAGATCTAATGATTCTCTGAATTTCCTCTGTGTCCGTGGTTATGTCCCCCTTTTCATTTCTGATCTTATTAATTTGCAAATTCTCTCTCTGCCGTTTGATTAGTTTGGATAGGGGTTTATCTATCTTGTTGATTTTCTCCAGGAACCAGCTTTTTGTTTCATTGATTCTTTGTATTGTTTTCTGTGTTTCTATTTTGTTGATTTCAGCCCTCAGTTTGATTATTTCCAGTCTTCTACTCCTCCTAGGTGAGTCTGCTTCTTTTTTTTTCTAGAGCTTTCAAGTGGGCTGTTAAGTCTCCAATGTGAGCTTTCTCTGTTTTCTTTAAGTGGGCACTTAGTGCTATGAACTTTCCTCTTAGGACTGCTTTCATAGTGTCCCATAAGTTTAAGTATGTTGTTTCTTTATTTTCATTGAATTCCAGGAAGACTTTAATTTCTTTCTTAATTTCTTCCTTATTCCAGGTATGGTTCAGTAATTGACTGTTCAGTTTCCATGAATTTGTAGGCTTTCTGCGGGTAGGATTGTTGTTGAATTCTAACTTTAATCCATGGTGATCTGATAAGACACAGGTGGTTACTAATATTTTTTTGTAACTGTGGATGTTTGCTTTGTTACCGACTATGTGGTCGATTTTTGAGAAGGTTCCATGAGCTGCAGAGAAGAAGGTATATTCTTTCCTATTTGGGTGGAATGTTCTATAGATGTCTGTTAAGTCCATTTGATTCATTACTTCCATTAATTCTCTTATTTCTCTGTTAGGTTTCTGTCTGATTGACCTGTCCATGGGTGAGAGAGGAGTGTTGAAGTCTCCTACTATTAGTGTGTGCAGTTTGATGGCTGCCTTGAGTTTTAGCAATGTTTCTTTTATGTACGTGGGTGCTTTTATATTAGGTGCATAGATGTTCAGGATTGAGACTTCATCCTGATAAACTGTTCCTGTTATGAGTATAAAATGCCCCTCTCCATCTCTTCTGATTGATTTAAGTTTGAAGTCTACTTTGTTAGAGATTAGTATGGCCACACCTGCTTGTTTCTTAGGTCCATTTGCTTGATAAGCCTTTTCCCAGCCCTTTACTCTGAGTAGGTGCCTGTCTTTGTGGTTGAGGTGTGTTTCTTGTAAACAGCAGAATGTTGGATCCTGTTTTCGTATCCAATCTCTTAGCCTGTGCCTTTTAATAGGTGAGTTGAGTCCATTGACATTAAGTGATATTAATGACCAGTGGTTGTTAACTCCGGTCATTTTTTTTTTGTCGTAGAGTTTGTGTGTTTCCCTTCTTTGTTTTGTGTATGTGAAGGGTCTCTAGATGTCTGAGTTATTGTGGTCATTGTTGGACTCCTTGGTTAGTGATTTTCCTTCTATTACTTTCTGTAAGGCTGGATTTGTGGCTGCGTATTGTTTAAATTTGTTTTTATCCTGGAAAATTTTATTTTCTCCATTTATAGTGAATGAAAGCTTGGCTGGGTATAGTAATCTGGGCTTGCATCCATGGTCTCTCAGTTTCTGCAGTACATCTATCCAGGACCTTCTGGCTTTCATGGTTTCCATGGAGAAGTCAGGTGTAAGTCTGATAGGTTTACCTTTATAAGTAATTTGGCTTTTTTCCTTTACAGCTCTTAATATTCTTTACTTATTCTGTATGCTTTGTGTCTTGATAATTATATGGCGAGGGGATGTTTTTTTTTGATCCAGCCTATTCGGTGTTCTGTATGCTTCTTGAACCTTCATAGGTATATCTTTCTTTAGGTTGGGAAAGTTTTCTTCTATAATTTTATTAAATATATTTTCTGGACCATTGAGCTGCACTTCTTCTCCTTCCTCTACTCCTATTATTCTTAGGTTTGGTCTTTTTATTGTGTCCCATATTTCCTGAATATTTTGTGATGAGTTTGTTGGACTTGCTGTTTTCTTTGATCAGTGTGTTTATTTTCTCTATGGTATCTTCAGAATCTGAGATTCTTTCTTCTAACTCTTGTATTCTGTTGGTTATGCTTGTTTCTGTAGACTCTGTTTGTTTACTTAAATTTTCCATGTCCAGCCGGCCCTCTGTTTGTGTTTTCTTCTTTGCCTCCATTTCAGTTTTCAAGTCTTGAACTGTTTCCATTATCTGTTTGATTGTTTTTCCTTGGTTTTCTAGGGTATCATTCACTGATTTATTCAATTCTTCAAACTTTCTGTTATATTTCTCATCCATTTCTATAAGGGCGTTTTTTACATGCTGTTTAAGGGCATCAATCACTTTCATGAAGTCAATCTTTTCTACTTCTTCTTGATTAAGGTGTTCATGTCCTCCCTTCCTCTTCCTCCCAGTATTCTGTTCTGTTTACTCCACCTACCTACGTCCTAACCAATAAAATGGGCCAAGGCAGTTCCTTTATTAGCCAATGACCTTCCTCCATCATTGGCGTCTGCCCATCTCTTCTTCCAAATGTTCCCTTATGGATCTTCTTTTACCGGATCAGGTCTCCTTACCTACCCAACGCTGGCTCTCCCCAACGTTGGCTCTCCTGGCGCCGAGAGATCAGGTCTCTGTGCTGGTTGGGCAGGTCGCAAAGAAAGCGCCTACCCTGCTTGGTGCAGGTAGGCAATAGAAACAAAGGGACTCCCACCCACTTGGGTGCCCAGAGGATTCGGACCCAGTGCCCAGACAGGCTGGGCTGAGTGATGTTATGTGCCGAAAGAGGGCGGTGGGGCCGAAGTGGGGAGGGTTCTGGATGGGAGCTGGGTGGGCTAGGAAGAAAGAGGCGGTATGCAGGGAGTGGAGGCCCTGCAGAGAGCCCAAGAAGGATAGGGGGCCAAGGAACCTCTGAGCTCCCCTTCCCAGGCTGGCACCGCGGGGCCAGAAACTCACCCCAATGCTGTCTCTCCTGGCGCCAAGAGATCCGGCCTCCGTGCTGGTGGGCAGGTCACAAACAAAGCGCCTACCCTGCTTGGTGCAGGCAGGCGATAGAAACAAAGGGACTCCCGCCCGCTTGGGTGCCCCAAGGATTCGGACCCAGTGCCCAGACAGTCTGGGCTGGGTGACGTTATGTGCCGAAAGAGCTAGTGTTATTAATTTTAATTCTAAGATTGATCATTTTTATTACGTTCATGGAAACTATTATTTTTAATTGTATCATTCATTTTGATGCTTAATGTTATATTTATTTAACATCTTGTGCATAGCAGAGAGTGGGCATATGAGTTCCTTTTGATCACAGTAGCAAAATCCTACAATGTGCATAGTTAATATATTAGTTTTATTGATTAAAAGGAAGGGAGAATGGTCAATAGGAAAAGGAGGAGGGAAAGAATGGAGAGGAAAAGGAAGGAATGAGAAGGGAAGGGAAGGAAAGGAAGGGAAAAGGAAGGGAAGGGAAAGGGGGAGGGGAGGAGAGGGAGGGGAAGGGAAGGAAAAGTTGGAGGGAGGATAGGGAAAAAAAGAGAAGGGTAAAGGGGAGGGGAGTGTAAGGGAGAGAAGAGAAGGACTAATAAAATGAAGAGACATGATTAGGGTGGAATCAACATCCTCAGAAACAAAATGTAGCTCTGAGTGGAGGCCACATGTAGCTGACAGTTGGTCATATTTAGGTTAGAGGGCAGAAACTAAGCTGTGAATCACTAGCTGTGTGTTGTGGTTTGGGATCTAAGATCAGAGACTAGACCCAAGTCAAGGATGAGGCGTTAGGAAACAGATTAATGTCAGATATGGGTACCAAATTGTTAAAGGGACACATTAAGGAAGCATACAGGGCAAAAATGAGGATAAAAGCCTAATTTCAGCAATCTTGTTCCAGAGTCATAGTCTAAAGTTTCATGTTCCAGATATCTGATGGAGACCCAGAGCTTCCAGCCATTTGCAAGAAGAAAGACTGCCTTGGTCTTATGACACACAATAAGAGCAGAGTTACACATATGCATATTATATTAGTTCCTATGTGTATCTTTGGGTCAGTTAGTGACAGCAAAACACTCGTTCCCAAAGACATGAACAAACCTTAGAATGGTAGCATCATCACCACCGGCTTTGTTCAGCTAGTCGGTGCCCATTGCAGAAATCCCAGAGATCCGCAGTTTGTCTGATCATGGAGTTGCCCAGTTCCTACTAAACAGAATCTTATTCCCACAGCATTTCTAATTTTTGATTTAACACTGAGATTTTATAGTTAAAAATCCCAAGGTTTGAAACATGGCTCAGCTTTTACCAGTTCACAGTGCACTGGATGGGATGGAATTGTAGCTGAAGACTGAGATATGATGGGCAGAGAGGAGGGGTTAGTAAGATCCACACAGGAGTAAAGAGGCAGTTGTTCACACTCTAAGTCCTATTCCCACAGCCCAGGCACTTACTTTGGAAGCTGTGAAGGATTTTCTCGAAATTTACCACAAGAAATTGGTTCTAAGGTAGACAAGGTTCTGAAAAGCTTTCTATCATGCCTTATGTAACTCGGGGAAAAAAATATTATTCCCCTGAATTGGGGGTGAGACAAGAGATGGATTTGTAGAGTGAATAACTGCTTAAATATTTCAAGCATTGCTGCTTTCCCTTTACTTTGAAGAACAGGAAATAATAAATCAGAAAGAAGGGGATTTACTTCCATTTCAAGGTGCCAATAGTCAAGCAAGTTAGCTGGCTCCGTGCCTAAGCCTTTACGTGTGGGGAGTGGAGCTGGAGCAAGGGAGGCCACCAGTATTTGGGAAAGTGGTAGGGATTGTGAATGTGGTGGGACCAAGAGAGACAAGCTGTCACCCCTCCCCCCATGCCATCTCTTGTGTAAAGGTCAATGGGCTAGTGAGAGTAGGAGACCATTCAAGCCTCAAATCTCCAGGCTTGTCATTTGAATGTTCCCGAGGCTGGAAGAATGTTTTCTATATTACCTCGGTATCTGGAGAAACATCCCCTGCATTATGTGGCTATCACTGTAACAGGCTGTAAGGTTGAGACATTCGGGGTGGACCCACTGGGATACTTTCCAGTATGGCATTTGGACAGCTTTTGCATTCCCTCAGTTGTAAGTGGAATTCTATATTTTACCCAATGAAAATCTACGTTCACCCTCCACTCCCTGAAAACTCTTGTGCTCTGTCGTTGCCCTCCTGCAGACAAGACCCATCCATTGAGCACAGGTGAATGGCTGGGACTTAGATACAAAAGGGGATGTATGAAGGTTTAATTAGTGAAGCCCTCTTGCCAAGCCTCCAGAGATCCAGGAGAAGGAAATCTTTCTGTGTCTAGAAGCCAAAGTCCATCCTTCCCTCAGAGAGCTGACAACCCACCCTGTCAGATATTTAGGGGGTTAGGACTCTGGGCAGAATTACATAAGTGAGCAAGGCAACTGTCCTTCCTCTGGCGATAGAAAAGTGTCATTGTGAGTTCCAAGTCCTGGCTATACTGGTTGTCAATCTGGAATGCTTGTTAGCCAAAGGTCTGCAGTCCAGGACATCTCTTTCTACTCTGTGCTCCTGTCATGGAGGAGCTTGCTCATCTGAACATCATTATTCATAGAATTCATACAAGCCCTTTCCGAAGGCAGGGATGCAGCCAATCCTGAATCCGGCCTCACTATCCAGCTGCTGTTTTCTCTCTCTCTGCAATGGTCTTCCAAGCTCGGAGTTTCACAACCAGCTCCCAGAGACCAGTTGGGTTTTCCTGTTCAGAATCTGAGACTTGGCCCCCTGCTGCTGTTCTCCTGGCTACACACATCTACTCTGCCTTAACCCACTTACAGATCTAGGCAAGAGATGCTTCTCCTGACAACTCCTGCCGGAGACCCACATCAGCAAGGGTCAATCACTGACCCTAACCGCAAAAAAATCATATCTCTCAGGCCAAATAAACCATGGACTGACGTCTGAGTTTTGGAAAGCCTTTTTGCCAACTAGAACTATAACCACACCAAGCCAGACAGGAGCTTGAGGAGAAATGGAAAACTCGGGAATCGTGATTCTGTCTTAATTGAAAATTCTTGTAATATTTTTCAGTGTGCTATTTTCACATTATGTTTTATTTTTTAATCTTCATTGGAGACTTGGCTGGTATTTCCTAAAATTTGCCTTTAAATCAGTATGTGACTTATCACACAGTTCTACCATTACTATTTCTTCATAAGTGTGTGTGGAGAGATGGGTGTCTTATTATCCACTTGGCAGTTTTAAAACAATTAAAGAAAATTATACGGATAAAAATGAAAAAAAAAAACTATGTGTACCAAATACCTGACCCACTGCATAGAAAAAAAAAACTATTATCATTCTCATGTATGCTTCATTTGTTATTATAGTTAATTGTTGAATAGGGGCGGTGGGGCTGCGTCCCTGGCACCTGGACGCCCACATGGCTAGCTCTAGCTTATGCCCCGAAATAATTACATGGAAACTGTATTCTTTTAAACACTGCTTGGCCCATTTCTATCTAGCCTCTTCTAGGCTAACTCTCGCACCTGGACTAGCCCATTTCTAATAATCTGCTGTAGCCCATGAGCTGGCTTACCAGGAATGATCTTAACCTGCATCTGCCTGGAGTGGGAGAATCATGGTGACTCCTTGACTCAGCTTCTTTCTCCCAGCATTCTGTTCTGTTTCCTCTACCCACCTATGTTCTAACCAATAAAATGGACCAAAGCAGTTTCTTTATTGCTTAACCAATGAAATCAACAGATTGATATATGACACTCCCCCATCAGTTAATATTCTGTATTTCTTTAGACTGTGGCTTTAGATCTGCAGACTCCTCAAAGCAAGAGTCTGGATTGCAACCTCTGGACCACTCTTGAGTGGTATCGTGCTTGGAACACAAATATTTTTCCATTAAAACTTCTGCTTATTAATCACCGATTAGGAAGGCTTATAGCTGGGACCCACATCCTTAACTGATTCCTAATTTTTCCACAGTACCCAGCAAGCAAACATTTATGTATATGATCTTTGCTATCTTTTCCACGATATTATAAAATCAAGCCACTGTTTCTTTTGTGTGGCTGACTTGCCTTCTCCACACGTACATTGAATGACCCCTGCATCTGGGGAAGAGTTCCAACTTCCAGATTCTTCAACCCACTGTGCTGGCAGCAGTCCATGAGCTCGTCTTGGGAAACTATAATTGATTACTCTGGAGGGAAAACTCCATCCTAACACCAGCTGGCAACCAGACCTGCCCTAGAGTCCCCTAAATTTATCTCCAGTGCAGTCCTCAGCAGAGACAACGTGCGTACAAACTGACATTATCTTAAGGTCCAAATCATGGCTGCATGCGAGTACTTTCTTCAGTCAGCTTCACTTGGGCACTCGTCTCAACGTGTTCAATTTTCCAGTGACAGATCTGAACAGGCAGAGTGCTTTTCTGTCCAGCACCCCTTGAACAAGTAACACATGTAGCAGATAGTAGAGAAACAGCCTTAGAGTGGCCTATCAGAGGGAAAAGGAGGACGAGATCAGCCTTGAGGAGCCGTGGGATGGAAACAGACATCAGATTTCTAGAGTCCGTGGACATTCTCCTCCTCAGAGTGGGATTGACTGGCTCTGTCTGGCTTATCAGAGCTGTTGTCCTGTCTTCCGGGATATGAGAAGGAAACAGATGTTAATTGATTGTCCCAACTCTCCCAATGAAGATGTTTCAAATTTTAGAAAATTAACATGATTCTAATCCCCCAGAGTAATCCTGGGTGCCAACACCATATTATGGAGTCATTGTGCTTTTGTTGAATAAGTTCTTGAGATTCCGTCTCCATGCCAGGCAGCATCAGCTCTCATATGGACTGCTGTCTCCATGGCATAGCAACCATGGAGTCAGGAGAGGCTGTGTGTCTGTCAACTGTGCTATCAGCAAGAAATAAAGGCTATTACAGCAAGGACACCACGTGACTTGCAAACACAATTCCAATATGTGATTTTTATCTGGAACTTTGATACTCTATGTGATCAACTTCATCGGTATGACCAACCATTTCACACACTCTCAGTTTTCGCCAGCTTTTTAAGGAAGTTGCGCACTGTAAACACCGCGCTCTCTAGCTCTGTGGATTGGCTTATCAAAGCAGGAGCGCAGAGAAGAGCTCACCTTGAGGGATCTTATAAATAGCTCTATATTCTCTCCTTGGTTTTGATTATTGTCAAGGTTGTGTGTGGATTCTATTTTAGGCCCAAATGGCAGAAAAGCCTCTTCTGCAGCCAAGAAGCAGCATTGTGGGGTGCCAATAAATTCTGGAGAAAATTACATTTTAAAAAGGAAAACTTTGACATACATCTGGCAATGGAAGTACCCTGAACATATGGCCACCTGGTAGGTCGGGAGTCATTGGAACACGTGAAGTTGAGCTGAATACGGTACTCATCATGTTCTGGGGTGCATTTGGGGGAGGCCCTGTTGTGAGACTGTGTCTTTTTCAAACTGATGTGACACACTCACAAGGAAAGGGAACTGGGTGAAAACCCATGCTGGGATGTCTGACCTTCTCCTGGCAACCTCTGAATGACTCCAAAAAGCTATTCTTAGTGGTGCAAGTGAGTGAGATTAAGACCCCACTGGGAAGGCAGGCCTATCCTCATGACTCCACTGATAAATAAAACCTGGGAGACTAGAGAAGCTCGAGAAATTCAGCCCTCAGAACTAAGGATACCAGTTTTGAGAGTCAATGGTTGTTTCAGCTTGAAATCTTGCTACCTCTCGGGCTCAGCGTCTCCATGGTAACCTTATGTTTGACCACATCTACTGATTGAAAGGGCAACATCTCTGTGGTGAGTCATGACGTGAGAAATCAGTTTTGTAAGGAGCAAACTAAAGCTGCCATCACAGGAAGGAGCATAGATGAGTTGACTTCACCGGGAGTCCACTAGTGTATAACTGAGATATGGTGTACCACCCAGAAAGAGGGCAACCCTCACACTTCTGCATCCCACACTTATCTTCCAGCACCTTTATCTCTCCCAAGTATTTGTTATCTATTTGATGGAACATATCAGTTATATCAGAGGCAACATTCCAGTATTTAGAGGACAGTTATTGACTCTTCCATTTTTCAGATAAAGACACCTGGACTCAATAGACATGTTTATAGACCAAGATCACAAAGTTGTAAGAATTGCAGCCCAGATACAAGTATAAATCATATCTTATTGACTCCAAATACTGTTGTTTCCGACCAACTTATTGAGTCTCAAAAATGCTACTTCCTTCACTAGGAGGGAAGAAGTCATGAAGCCTACCTTCTTGAGGACACAAAAGATGATAATAACAGAGAGTAGGCAAGACTCAGCCCTCCCTGGAGGATCTATGGGCAATTAATGCTCACTAGGACAGCAAGATTTTCTTGAGTGGTATAGCCACTAGGAGGGAGCATATGTTCCTGTAAATAATCCATCATCAAAGACTCTAAACAACTCTAGTGAAACTCACTAGGCCATCAAAGTAGTTAGTTAATTGGATAGATAGATAGATAGATAGATAGATAGATAGATAGATAGAGATAAGAAGGAGAAGGTAGGACAAAAAGAGAGTAGTAGATGGGGAAGGGAGCAGAAGAGGGTTATATGGGATATATATATATATATATATATATATATATATATATACGAAAGACATTAAGCATAATATGTATGAAAGTGTCCTCCTGAAAGCCATTGCTATGTATGATTAATATGTGCTGAAGACATCGATGTTTCTTTTGTATCATCTGCATCACAGACAAAGCAATCATGGCAGTTGCTTCTTACCTCTGTCTGATCCTTGAGCTTGCTCTGGTTGGGCTGCGAACATTTTCAGTGTCAGAGAAACTCTGTTCTCCACCTTTCCTTCTGATGATGGAGTAACCAAGTCCAACATAGCACTCTGTGTGACACAGTGTACACTCAGGACCACACAGCAGGCCCTTAGGCTGGACAAGTCACATGAACACAGGCCCTCACCCAACACTGCCGACAAACATACATGCAAGTACTTCCCTCCTCAAGGTTAGGGTTATTACATCCCTTTCTGAAAATTGAATTTTCTGTTCAGATTCAGGAATGTGGGAATCGTTAAGCTGTTATTGAATTAAGAGTGTACATCAGGAATGTGCATTTTTCACACGGCCGCCATCATCCAATCCTGACTACAAAAATGCACACCTCTTGTGAAACATTGTCTTCATTGTGGGGTTCTTAAAGATCAGAAGGGGCTCTTAATATAATTCATTTGTCCCAGGTCAGGTCACATGGCTACATCCAGGGTAAACGGACATCTGGTCAGAGTGGGTTAAACGAATATCACTGTCATTCAGTCTCTCATCCAGTTACTTTTTAAAGCAAGGAAGTTGGTCAAGTATCCCGAACACACCAAAGTGTCCCTGAATTTACAGGGACGGTTATCTTTACTGAATTAATTATTAATGAATGATCTTTGGGGATTGCTGAGGAGTATTCTAATCTCTTCCTTCCAATTGAACAGGCTTTATGTCTAAAACACAGTGATGCTATTCTGTAGTGGCTGTAAGTGTTCCTTTCTACCCCATAAAGCTCACTGCAAACTGTAGTCATAGGGATGGTGCTGTCACCCCTGAGAGAAATGGCCTGTAATGCCACATGACCAGCATAGAGCTCTCTCCTCCTTTCCTTTTATGACACTCCCCATGTCTCTCTATCACTAACCATGGACCGTATGTATTGATTTCTGGTTTGTTCTAATATCAGTGTGCAGTTCCAGCAACCCGGGTCCAGACTTCTTTGGACCGCTGTATTCCTCAGGACTAAAATTCTCTGATGTTTTCTCCCTGAGAATCAGCTTTCTGAAATCAGCTTCATGAAAGTATCCTGATGCCACTTGAGGTGTCCCACTTAGGGCCAGACATACATGTGTTTGTTGGCACCCTCTAAGTATGAGCTCAACTAAATGAAACACCACCCTGTGTTCATAAGAGATTTTTTTGCAAAATATTCTTCTGAATTCACGATCCCCTGTGTTTATGGTATTTTCCTGGTCTGCCAGTCTGGTAATGGCACAGGGAAAGGAAATGTGGTTATTGAGCGATGGCGTCGCCTCGGTGACCTCATGTTGGCTCCATGTCACTAAGCACTCAGGAGGCTTCATTGCACTCCCCCACTGTCAAATTCTCTGACACATGATAGCAGGTCTCCAAGTCTATGGTTGGAGAGCCTATCTAACCATTTTCCTATAAACCCAGACATCATTGCCTGCCCTCAGTCTTCTGGATGCCCTCCTGCTCGCCCCTGGAGACATCTCCCGAATGCTCTCAAAATGAGCAGTGACATCTAGGATGGAGCAGATTTGGGGAGCAAACTGAGGCTTGGCTATGTGACCAAAACAAGTTCTCCAACCTTCTTATGAGCATCCAGCTGTGAGTTGGGGTAGCCCCAGACAGCAGGATGCTCGATGCATCTTCTAGCAATCATGTTGCCCTGTTTTAGTTTGGTTTCTGTGTCACCTATTCTAGAAGATTTCCATAGATTAAGGGGGAGTTGGGGTAGGAAACAATGATGCAGTGTACTGATCAGGTCTACAGATACATCAGACCGGTTTAGGGAGCAGGTGGAAGGCATTGCCTTTACACTGAATGTGCGTTAAGAAATATATTCCTTTTTAAAAAATATTCCTCTCTTGATTATTTAGTTTGACTATGTCTGTGTACGTGTGTGGGTATACATATGCCACAGTGTGCACTCAGAGGTCAGGGGACAACTTCCAGGAACCACTCCTCTCCTTTCACCACGTGGACCACGGGGATCAAATCAGATCATCAGACTCGGAGGCAGATATCTGGGCTCACCGAGCCATCTCCCTGGCTCACAAGGGAGATATTTATATCTATAAGTATCCTTCCTTATCGGATGAGAGTGACACATCATTCATTGCTAATTTCTAGGTTTAGAGGATGACATTACAGAATGGAAAGGAAAAGGGCTTGACAGCTTAGACATAATAAAATGATAGGAGTGTGCATTAGGAATTAAAAGAGAGCATTTGGTTCAGGGTATGATTTATCTCAGTGAGGTGGCTGCCCAAAGTAAATACTGTAGACTCTATTCATGCGAACGAAATGTATTTCTAGCTCCCACATCCAGACATTTTTAATATATATTTTTAAGACGCTTCTCAAAGGACATCAAAGAAAATAACAATTGTGTTTATCTTTGGTGAAATGGATTCAGTAGAGAAAGTGCTTTTAAATTTTACCTCATAAATCGGTACTATTTGGAAGTGGTCATCTTAGGCCGTTATTTCTATCTCACATATTTGCTCTTAGTGCATCTATCAGAAAGGGAACACGGAGCCCGGTGTGCTGAAGGAAAGGAAAATCTAAGGATTTCCTGAGCGGCTGCACCCTGGGGTGCTCGCTGTTCACTGTGAGGGTTTAGGAGCTTGTAAATCCCCCAAACTGAACTGCGCTGGATGAAAGCCCTGCCCACTGTCAGGTCAGCCTTTCCACGCTCATTTCCAAATCCACAAAGTTCACCCCAGTTCATTCTCTGCGTCGAATTAATTATCCTCTCTGAATCCAACCGCATGCCCTGGATCACTAGAACACCATGTTTGCTCGGCCATCGGTCAACCCTCCTCCTCAGGTCTTGGGGGAATCTGGGATGTGTGTTTAACCACTGGAGTTTAAACCATCCACAGGATTGAGGGTGGACTAGACTTTCGGTTGGTTCAGTACTTGGTATCTGCCCTTACCATCCCTTTTCCAGCCTGGAGATCTGGATCCCATGGGAGGATGTGGGGAAGTCTTTAGGCAGTGAACCCTAAACTTCATGGGCCAGGAAACTATTGGCAAAACATATTGAATGCTTACTCTCAGGGCATAAGTCAGCAAAGTGGGAGAAGGTCCTAGGAATCTGTATTTGTGATAAGACCCTTAGATAATCAGCGAGTAGCTAAGTCTCAGGAAAACCATAGAAAGGCATCCTTGCAGAGACTCACGCTACTAGGATCTGAGGAATGGTGGTACTTACTGGACATGTTCCCCTAAATAAGGAGAAAGAAGAAAATGTAGGAGGGGTGATAATAATGACAATAACTGGCTCTTACTGTCTGGGAACCATGTTTCAGTCAGTTGACAGGTGCATCCTGTGACATCTTTACCCCCTTCACACAGATGAGAAAACTAAGCCACAGAGAGTCTGAGAAATTGGCCTAAGGTGATGGCATTGCAATATGACAAATATAACGTAAATCCAGGTGGTCTGGCTCCAGAATTCATGCCTCAACCCTCTGGCCCTAGACAAGAAAGGAAGCTATAACCAAAGCTAGCTGTTCCTTTCTTTTGTTAGGAAGGATAAATAAAGAAAAAAAAAGACTTTATAAAACATTTTAACTGTAAGATATAAAAGGTCCTTTTTTAAGAATAGTCATTGGATTTGTTGAAGACACTGGCTTTTGGCTTGTGAGGTCAGGAGCTACCTCTACAGGAAGAGCTGGAGACTCCTGACCAAGGGAGCACCTAAGGCTCTTGTTTCCCTAATGCTGGGGGCCAATATGTGTTTGTGAACCTGAAACCCTACTCCAGTGCACCCTATCCTGTGACATGAGCGACCTTAGATGACATAATTATTTTCCTTGAGGGCTCCCGGAGCTAATATACTTTGATCACCTAAGTAAAATTCTCTCAAAGTACTAATATGTAAGTGGGCTATGGTAAAAGATTCTTTGTAAAAAGAAAAGTCATGCAAACATGTCTTGTTCCAGTCTTGTTCTTTGGCCAATGTTGTTGTATGTTACTGGTGAGAGTAACAGAGATGCTGACATAAGTGAACTGGAAAGCCAAGTGGTTTCCCCAAGGTCACATCACGAACCACTCACACAGACGGATTTCAAAACCTGCAGGCTTAGGGAGTGCCATAGAGGAGCCTCCAGAAGATCCCCGGGGCCAGTTAGTATAAATAAACTAAATGTCAGAACACTTAACAACAATTAAGGAAGGTCACTCACTTCTTCAGCCTACTGGAACGAGAGTTGCTAGAGCCCGAATTCCAGGCAGCTTCTAATATTTCCCTAGATGATAAACATGACTCTCGAGGGGCAGCCCTGGTCTAGTGGCCAAGCCTCGAGGACCAGTGTCTGAGATGGGTTGCTTGCTTTTTTGAAGAGGCCCACAGAGCAAAGAGGCGCTCTTCTGCCCCCATTCTGTCCAGGCCCTGGCCTGTGGCTGTGATTCAGTCAGTTGCCCACAGGGTTACAGTAAAGAAGACAAAATTCCCACAGTCAGTCCACAGCACACAAGCCGTGGGACCTTGCACCAGGAAATGAATGTCTCTGTCTCTTGATTTCCTCAACAATTTTAGAGATTTATTGGAAATGTTTAAGGAGATAATTCATATGAAGTCCTCAGCAGTGCACAGTACATAACAATGGCAATATTGCTGTCAGTGGAGAGAAGGACCTGAGGCCATTATTAGATTAGAAACCCGGAGGAAACACTAAAACGACTGGATGGGCGTATATGACTGGTTAGGCACTGCATTAAGCTTGTGGGCCTGATTCTTTTTGAAGTGTGCAATTATCTGTAGTTACTCATGTGACGATGTGCAAACAAGAACATGCTCAGAGAGGGAAAGCCACTTCCTCTAGGTAACACAGGAAGGGGTGGGCCTGAAACAGGGACAGCTATTTAATTTTTTTTGGAATTTTTTAAAATTATATTTTAAAAACAATCTTATTTTATATACCAGGCTCAGTTCCCTCTCCCTCCTGTCCTCCTGCTCCTCCCATCATCCCCCCAACTCACCCGCCATCCACTTCTCAGAGAGGATGAGGACTCGCATGGGGAGTCAACAAAGACTTTCACATCACTTGAGGCAGGACCAAGGCCCTCTCCTTTTATCTAGGATGAGTGACATCTTCCTCCATAGTGAATGGGCTCCAAAGAACCAGTTCACATGCTAAGGATAAATCCTGGTTCCACTGCTAGTAGCCCCACAAACTACCCAAGCCGCGAAACTGCCACCCACATTCAGAGGGCCTAGTTCTAAAATTTACATTTTACTCATAGTTCTGTGTCAAGTCACCCACACCCCAAATTTTGGCTCTATCTAGAGTCTAAAACTGTAGAACACCAACTGTTCAAACAAACATACTGTAAGGCAAGTTATGACATTTTATGCTAAACTTTATCAGACTTTAATATGAAGAAGCTGTTCAGTGAAAGGCTATTTATTAAACACTAGCTTGAATAATATAATGAATGAAATAAAAGTTATGCCTCATACTGTCAAGACAAAGATGGATTGGGATGTGTTGGTTACTATTATTTTGCAGTCACAATCAAGGAAAAGAGTTGGAGGCAATTGTGAGTCTCAAGAAAGGATACCGTGACACTCACAGAGGATTTATTGGAAATAAAATGGAACATCTTTCAAGATTTTATTAAGAGCTATAGTCCTTCTACACGATTCTTTCCTCTCTTGGACGTTTATGCATGTTTGACTGGGAGCTGAGTTGTGAAATATATGGTTCCTACAAGGATGGACCGAGGGAGACATTTTTCCATCAAAAGCCGTGTTCACCCCAGGTGCTGGAAAGTCTTCCAACAACAGTGGGCCCTGGAAATAAAGATAAAACATGCCAGCCTGTACTAATGGCTGCTGACGCAGGACTAACTAGTAGCCAGCTAAGTAAGAATATGGCGAAATGTATATGGAAAACAATGATGGTTCATTTCATCTTTCTACTAGACTCAGAACTTTCCAGAACATGACAATGGCCAGAAAAATTCTATGGTAACCACCTCTGTACATTGTTGAAACCCCAAATGGGGGAACCAAGGAAAGAGGTGAATGGTTTCATGGCTGTGGGCTCCAACCCCAAAGGGGCAACCCCTTACTCCAAGACCATACTGAGTCTCCAGCACTACAATCATCAGAACAAACCAAGGCCTTATGCTCACTGCATTATTGAGTTATGTGCAGGCCACTCATCTTGAGGACTCGGAGTGGAATACTCAGTAAATACAAAAGCACAGCAGCAGCCCACTAGCAACAGCTTTGCTGTGCACAACCAAGGAGGCGAGGAGATGAGGCCATGGGTAGGTCTGCCTCTTTCCTCTTTGCAAATGAATCTTGAATCACACCTCCCCCCTTTGCTTTCTGAGCTCAGTGCTCATCGACCATTTCCTGTGTGTGTGTGTGTGTGTATGTGTGTGTGCATGCACGTGCATGTGTGTGTCCCTGCTTGCCACAGGACTTTTAGACAAGCTATTTGAAACCGTTTTGACTTTGCTTTCCCTGGGCTCCTCAACTTTAATTTACCCATCAAGACACCTGTGTAAATGACACCTTCTCCGGAAATCTGTGCCATGTCTCCTCCTGAATTACACCCTGCTTTCTCTCGTCCGTCTTTGTGCTCCTTTTATATGCCATTTACTACCGAGAGGCTGTATTTATTTGTGTGATAACTATAATGCCTGTCTCCTGGATAGGACACTTAGCTCCTAAGCAAATAATTTTTCCACCAGTCTAGTTTTGGGATTGCCCACCAGTGTCTGGGTTAGAGTAAGTACCCAATAACTATTTGTTAAGTAGCTGGCTAAATAATGGTACTATGTACAATCTAGAGGCTCCTGTTTATGAAAGCCCCAGTGCTTGCCCGTTCATGTGCCAAGCCCTGTTTGTGTTCGTCAGACAAATCAACCAGGCAGGTTCTGCTACCTTGTAATTTATAGATGGGAGAATTGACTTTCCAGAGAGCAAGTTCTGTAAATTTGCAATATTTATAGATATTCTGTAGTGGAAGTAGGATGTAAGCCCAGGTAAACTTGACATCAATGCTTAACCTTTATCCACGTGACAGCCACCTCACCTTCTTTACACCTGACATGATGCCCTGAATCTGAAAATGATAAAAAGCACCACGTTGAGTCATATCACAACGACACCAACATCTCTCTTACATCTACACAGATTCTAATCCACATCAGTATGGGGAAGTTCTTCAGAATTCTCTTTGTCTGTCAGATACCACTGCACACACCCTCTAATGCTGCCACAGAGCCCTCACGTCTTGTGTCTGCCAAGGTGTGTCTCCCCCAGAGTCCCCACTGCTGCCACGAACTTCTTTTCACATCTCTGCGTTCTCAGCGACACCCTTGTTGGGTGGATGTTCAGTTTCCTTCTGAGAAGGGCAGAGGGACTTTCTTGAAATAGACGTGCATAGAGGTAGATTTTATTTCCTACTCTCATCCCGCCAGGCAGTAGGAAATGTATCATCAGCTCCCCTAGTCTTTCCCAGTGAGAAGTTTCCTTCATTTCTTCTTCCGTGGTAGTCAGTGTCCCACAATGGTAGAACAGTATTTAGTGGTAAAGGGTATCAAATTATATGTATAGATCCCAGAACCTGTGCCAGAATATGCATCAATATTAATAGAAGCTCTGCTGAGACAGACTGCTGGACCTGCCCAGAACATTCCACTCAGTAACTCTTGGAAAGAGTCTGTCGATCTGCTCCTGTAGCAAGTTCACTGACAATGTCACACAGGCCAGACAAACAATGCTCTCTGCCTGGGCTATGCACTGTAGAATTATCTAGAAAGCTATAAAACAAACAAACAAACAAACAGTACTGACAGTGTCAGGACTCAGGAACTAGTGTCTACACATCTTCCCCATGACCCCAGAGTTAAAACAGTCATGTGACTTAAAAGGTTTTGTTGTGGTTGTTCCCTGCTTGTGGTTGTTCCCTGCTTGTTTGCTTTGGGGACATAAAAAAAAAAAGTGAGACTAGGTTGGGCTGAAGGGAAGTCATTAAGATAGAAAGAAAGCTAGAGAAAATTTCTGGTACATGGGAAGAAAGATCACCATCTGGATGTCTAGCTGAAGTTTCTCACCAGCTAAGAATTTATTGTTTTCCCATAAAGCGGCTGGTGAACACCGCGCTTGCAAGGGACAACCCAGGGCGGCTGTCAGCACCCACATTAGGGGGCTCACGATGACCTTGCAACTTCAGTTCCCGGGGATCTGATGCCCTTGTCTGCCTTCAGACACACGCAGACAAGCAAGGGCATCCACACAAAATAAATAAATCTCGATGGATTTCCCTCCTTATGGTTTTAGTACCCCACCTTTAAGTTCTAGAATCAAGAGTGGAAGTTTTAGTTTTACTTTGGTTATAATGTTCAGAGGAAGAAGAAAAAGAACGGCTTGGGATAAGGATTCCTTCCCTTGGGTCCTGCGAGAGAATCAGGTCCTCCATATGGTCTTTGCTGACCTGCATTGAGTGTGGTTGAGTCTGGACTCCCTGCCCCCTGGGAGGAAGGTTTCTGTGGACATTTGAGCGCCTGTGGCACAAAGCCTCCGAAGCCAAGAACTCTGATGTAGAGGTTTCAAATTTCCTACCATCCAAAACAGTTTTCCCAGAATAGGTTAAGGCTGTGGTGGGTGTCTAATTTGACACAGTCTTTAAGCATGGCATTTTAACAGTATTTATTAAAATCAAGAGTGTGCTTATTCTATAACCCAGAAACTGGACAGCTTAATTTGTTCCCTAGAAAAACTATATGCCCAAGGGTTTGTCCAAGAATTTTCACTTTAGAGTTGTTTATTGTAAATGGATAGTAAAATGGGATGGGCAGATTTCTTTATGATTAAGGGAATGGTAACATAAATTGTGACATACCCACGGTGAGGATAAGTTCACTACTTGGCCAAAAGATTTACGAATTGTTTTTAACCTTTAAAAGCAATGTACATGACAATGTGTTCTCTAATCTACTGTTTATGAAAAACTGTTCGGACACAGAGAACTCTACATTGCTATATATGTTTATATATATGAATATATATAAACGGTAAGGGAGATGCCCACCAGATGGAAAAGGGTTACCTCTGAAAGAAGAGAGGGTCTGTGGGGCGGGGGGCAGGAGGTAGGGACTGTATACATGTCACACAAGGTTGTGGTTTTGCTTTCAGAGTTTCCATCAAACTTAAATTTTTTAAAAAATGATGTAACTATGCACCCACTGAACACCCCCTATTGTCTCTTCTCTCTCTCTGTCTCTCTCTCTGTCTCTCTCTCTTTCTCTCTTGTGTGTGTGTGTGTGTGCACGTGCGTGTGTGTGTATGTGTGTGTGTGCACGTGTGTGTGTGTATTAAAATGTGTCTCTGAGTATTTGGAATTGTGTGTATAGGGTTGATTTAGAGTAAAGATTTGATGGTAGCACCTTCATTATTCCTGGGGAATTACCAAATATTTGAGCTGTTAATATTTTTCCCGAATAGGACAATCCTAGGATAAGGTTTCCCTCTGCTGTCTGGAGTCACACCTGAGAACATGGCCTTCCCTCATGAACTTTTTGTTGTTGTGATGGGAATCTCTGAGGAAAAGCAACTTCAAGGAGTTCTGCTCACAGTTACAGAGGACTGTGAAAGCTTTGTTACTGGGGACTTGATTAGACACGACTCTGGGAGAAGAAAACTGCTCACAGTGTGGTGAATAAGAAAAAGGGAGGGAGAAAGACACACACACACACACAGGGAGAGAGAGAGAGAGAGAGAGAGAGAGAGAGAGAGAGAGAGAGAGAAAGAGAGAGAGAGAGAGAGAAGATCAGAAACAGAGATCCTTCAAAGACATTCCTTTAAGGATCCACCTCCTCCAACTAGGCCTCACCTCCTATAGCCCCTTCAGTATGAATTCATCAGGGGAATAACCCATAGATTAGGTTGGAGTCCTCATGGTCCCTGCCACTTCAATAGCACCAACAGCCAGGGATTAAGTCTCTAGCAATGAACCCTTGAGGACACAGCAAAGCCATAAAATTTCTCAGGAAACGAGAGGCTGGCTTGTGACCTAGCAGTTGGAAAACTTTGTGAAACAGCTTCCTGGTGTCCAATGCCACACCTCCTCCTGGAATGCCGTTTTCGAAATATGTTTCCCTCCAAATGAGGCTGCGAATCCTCACCCTCCTGCTAGCCTTCTTTCAGAAGAGAGGTGATGATTTCCTACCCTTGAGCCGCTTTCTTCCAACCTTAACAAGCTGTGGCTACATTGGGCCAGCTGGCAACTCACTGTTCTCTGTGCATCTCCTGCCCCTGAGGGCTCTGATTTATTCCATCCTATAATTTTTCCCGCATGGAAGGCAGGTGCCTGCCCTGAAAATACTGTTTTGGGAATTCCTGAGAAGACATCAGATAATCATTCCAATTTAGTTAGTTAGGCCGAGAAGGTTGAGTCCCGCTCAACAATGGCAAAGCATCTATGTTCTTTGCTAAAGTAAACATCTGCCTTCAGTTCTCTTTTATGGAACTAATTTAAGGATCAGCATTGACCGAGTTTTCCAAAAACCTTCAGCAATTATGTTCCCCCTTGATAAAGTCCTCGATCCGTGGTGCTAGATAAGGGCTTCATGAAGGAGAAACACAGTTTCCCCGTTCCAAAATTTAATAATCCCAGATAATAACACAATGCATGTGCTTTCGGTACTCTCGAAATTACTGATATAAAAACTATGTTGATTGCAGCTGATACTTGTTCCAAGGTTTATTGAGGTTGATGCCTTAATCCTTTTGCACAAACCGGTTCCTCTTGACCCAGCCCATCTGTTCTGTTTTAAGCAGCCATATTGAGATGTAATTTCTCTGCCATAACATTTACTTGTTTGTAAGAGTGTAACTCAATAGCTTTGAGTAGTCTCTTTTCTATTTTCTAACCAATGTTTGCTCTGTTCTCTGTGTGCAATCACGTACCCTCTCTGTTCTCTGTACACTTAGCCTCTTTGGGCTCTTCGCTTCCTCTCTTTACCTGGACAAACTTCTTCAAGCTATTAGTAACTCCAAGCATGCATCTCAGCACCTGAGCTTTTGTGCCATGAAGACAGAAAGTGGGTCTGTGTCTCACAGGGCAGAGTGTTCCCATTTTTAAAAATCAATCTAAACCAAGAAGGTCAATCTGCCTAAGCTTATATTAAACTTTAGAAGAGGGCAGAAGAGAGAATAATTTGCCCTCAGTACCTGAATGGAGAGGTGGATCTGAACCCATATCTTAAAACTGCTTCCAATCACCCCAAACCTTTACCACTCAGGGAGTAGAACAAAGACTAGAGTCAACAGAACCTAAGAGAATATAAGGAATACCTTCTTCATGTCAGATCAGATCTCGACACATTGTTACTTAAACTGTCGATGTGGAAAAGAAATGGACAAGTGAAAAAAAAGGCAAGATGCAAGTATTTGAATATCAACTCTGGCTATATGAGGAATCCAAATAGAACTTAGGGATAAACTTACGAAATGTGTTCTGGGCACATGAGTGGAGCAGGTCTTTAGACTTGAGTTCGGTGGCAACTATTCTCCACAGATAGAGGTTAGGAGTGTAACTGGGTGATAGACTGTCTAGCAAGCAAGAGATCCTAGATTCTATCCTTGAGCTCTGTAAAAAACAAATGGAAATAATAAAAATAAGAGTTAACCAAAACACTAAATATGAGGATATCTAATAGCTCCCTTTGTTCTATCTTCCATCAAAGACTAGTGACTGGTGGGGTTGCTTCTCTGATCTTTGCTCTGAATTGCCTGAAATTCTAAGGAAGTTCCAAGTTCTACATGAAGATTGGTTGCAGTTAGTCTGGGGATGGTGTTGAAGTATAGAATTGGTATCTTTTCCCCTCAATAACCAGAAGACATTATTGTTCAACAAAGAAACTGTAGAGTGTCTGGAACGTCACATGTACCCCCAGCTGGAACAAAATTTGTGGGTGTTCAGAACACTACCTTCTGTGCCCCAAGGCATGGAAGATTTTGTGAAAATTCACAAAGCAGTACCAATGATCTCTCCAAACATCAAATGCTATTCACAAAGAAATGAATTTTCCTTTACAGTTTTTTAAATGATAAATGTGAATGTTGCAAGAGAAGAAGAGAGAGAAGGACAGAGGTAGGGAGAGAGGGAAGGAGAGGGAAAGGGGGAAAATGTGAGTCCCAGGAAGGGAACCCAAGCTGTCTAGCTTGGAGATAAGCATCTTTACCCACGAGACATCCTGTTAACCCTCTATTTCATTCTTGGTCATTCGTTCTCTTCCCATTCCTCCCTTTCCTCCCTCTGTGCTTTACTGGAAGTTCACAAACTGTTCTCAGCTGTGTTAACCCCACTATCAAACCATTCCTTCTATGTCTCCAAGTCTCCAGACTCTGTTCTAAGCAGGCTGATCCCTGGGCTCACTATGGAACATCCATCCCCGTGGAACTTTAGCCCTTACTATCCTGAGTCCTGACTGTGTTTAGTAAATCTCAAATCACTCTCAGAATGGGATGGTGGCTGGTAGGTAGAACAAGCTTTCTTTAGTCTCAAATATCCAGAAAAGAAAATAAATTGTCACCACATAGCTTAGCACAGTGGTTGTTGCTTGAAAACACGGAGGGCTGATGAAAACTCAGGTGTTTGAGTCACCCTTGCTTTTCTGATTGACAGGCTTCTAAGTTGGGCGGCCCCATAGTTTGTACTCCTGTCAAGTTCCTGGTGATGCTGCAGGTTCATGAAGCACACTTGGGAAGGAGAAAGACTAGGGGAAATGCTTCTGCTCTACCCTTCCTTCTTCCTCCCTGCTTCCCAGTGAAGAAGGTTCCATCTTTGTAGTGAATAACACAGAAAAAAGGAACTTTTCAGCCCCTTTGGTTCCAGCACTTTGGGGATTTCTGTTTTTAATTGGCTGACAATAGCTGTTGGCATTCTGCATCATTTCAGACCTGAAACACACATGGTTCATGACCAAACCCACCTTGAAGAGACAGCTAGAGTCCTGTAGACCTAGAGACAACCCATGTTGTGATTCTAGTAGTATTACTTACTCCCCAGCTCTAAGGCTCTTCACAGCGCCAGATTTGGGGCCCATCTGGAGTTTAGTAAAGATTCAGCTCAGTTCTGTCAGCAATAAAGACAACTTTATTCGTCCAGCTTCTTTGATCTGTTTCTTAATTGGGTACCAGTTTGGGGGTTAGGTGGAAAGTTCTTTTAATTTGTACCGTTCAAATCACAATAGTGACTTAAAATACCTAAAATTCCCAAGGCCTGTCACATCTAAAAATATCTTTACTACATTCCAGTGCTTACTGATGGTTTGTTTGAAGAGTGGGATGATTCCCTTGTAATCATGAGGTTATGGGACCCAGAGGTTGAAACCGTGCATGACTTGGAGATTCTGGTACTCTTGTTGTTGGAGTCACAGCTCTCCTCCTATGAAACATTCCACAGGTCACCACCACATAGTCATACAATAGCTCACTCTACACCTTCATTTAATAATGTCTCGACTTCTATTTTGCAGTTTAATCTTTTAAATTCTGACTCCCTATCTTTCTCTGTATGTGTATATACACACACAGAAATTAAAACTAGGTGTGGATTTAGCATATTCATAGGTTATATTATCCTGAGCCCATACTTATGACGCTAAATGTATATGTTGTTTTCCACACCAGCTACCAAATCTCCAACACCATCTAGCAGTTTGACAACTAAGAGCCCATAACTAGCACAGAGCACACAGAATCGAGGCTTAGTCCCTCCAGAATGGCCTCTCTCCAACAACAGTTGCAAATCCCAGCCTGCTGCTTATCCTTCTGTTCAGCTAGGTACTCTGAAACTTTTTCCTTTAAACCTATAATTGGATATAATATCTCACAGAACTTCCCATTTGTGTTCACATGCTTATTATGAGGAACTTACAGGTGAATAGCCAGAGATAGAGGTTCTTAACAAAAGGTCCGAATAAGTGTATAAGATTCTGCACTATACCCCTGGAGTTGCCACCTTCTCGGGGTAAATAATGCACAAACTGAAGAATATGAACCCTGTCACTCACAAGACTTTGTGGGGAGACTTACACCACAGAAATAGTTAGGCAAATTCTTACCCATCTGCTGTCTCCTCTGTTTCTAATGCCGTTCCCAGAGGTTGAGGGAGGGCACTAAAAGAGCCACCCTTCTAACCATAAAGACATCCAGCCTCTATCCAGAAGCACTCAAGGAACTCCTCAGGCACTGTGTAGGTCTTTATTATGCGCTTGAAATGCTTCCACTGTGCAGAGTCCAAAGGTTTGGCAAGATATGCAGCAGAAACTAGAGGCAAAGGTAAACAGAAGAAAAAAAGACACTCTTGTCACTTCTGTAGATCAGAAAATTACATGTGTTTTCCAGCCTATCTATGTTTGTATCTGGTGTGTGCATGCACATGTGTGTGCATATGTAGGAGTACATGAGTGTGCACATGAAGGTCTGGAAGGCAATCACAGGTGTTGTCTTCAAGTACATCATCAACCTCCTTTGAGACTGGTTTTTTCGTTGGTCCAGAGTCCACCAATTAGGCCAGACTGGCTGGCCAGTGAGACCTGGGATTTGATAGTGCCCACCTAGCCAACACTGAGATTACAGGCAAGTGGGTTCAGATTCTTCTGCTTGTAAAGCAAGAACTGCAGCAATGGAGTCATTTTTTTCAGTCCCTCCCTTTATTTGTTGATTATACCACAGCCACATATTATATATCTCTGAATGGTATCATCTATTATATTATGTAGAGAATCCTAAATTCATTCTATTTATGTTATAAGCAGATACCTACCACCTTTTTTGAGACAGAGTCTTGCTGTATAGGTCTGACTGACTTGGAACTCGGAATGTAGACCTGGCTGGCCTTGAACTCTGAGATCAGCCTGCCTCTGCCTCCCATGGGCAGGGATAAAAAGACATGTGCCACAGGCCCAGCTAGGTTTTATTTCTATAAAGATTTTCCTATAACTTAAGAATCTCTGATGCACTGTGCCTATGTGAAGTATGAAAATCTGATCTCACAGCGTGTCACCGGTTTGAGGGATGAGGTCTGTTTATTTTTGTCCTTTCTTACCTGCTTATTCCACACCTTGGAAAGCTTCAGGCTTCCTCTTCACTCTTAATTCTTGAAATGTTGCAGAATGACTTACGTTTGGTCATTTGTGTCTTATCTTATTTGATGCTTAGTCTACCTTTGCAATATGAATGCTTATGACCTTCATTTCCTGGGAAATATTCATCTGTTATAACCTTGGTATTTTCACTCCTCTTTTCTCCTTTTTCTGTACTCTCCATATAGGGCTTGATTTTATTAATTGCCATGGGACACTTTATTCAGGAGAATCTACAGGACCCTAATATGATAAACCCAGGTTGTCATCAGTAACATCTTTCCATGTGGATTCTTATTTTGAATTATTTCCTAAGGAACAATATTATTGAATTGAAACAGGGAGGATTTTATACAGATTTGTTTGAGACCTTTAACATCTAACAGGGGAGTCTTCTTTGCTGACCTTCTTTCAAACAGAAGATGCTCTGGAGTGTGGGGACTGCGTCTGTCCACAGCTACAAAGACAATGCCCCTTGGAGAGGCAGTCTTACCCTGGTCAGGACAAGTTATGTGTTATGGAGACACCATGAGTCCAACTCTCTCTCTTCTCTACTTGAGTTGTTGTGCAGGAAAAGTGTCTGATCATTGGCTATGTGGAGCCTCTTTTCAAATTCCATGATCTATGAGGAATCTTTAGACAGCAGACTGAGCCTTTGCAGCTCAAGGAGTCCAGTCTATATCCCAGCTCCTTCCACAGCCTGAGCCTACAGAGCTGGGATGCTGGCTGCCAGCCAGCCTATCCTTGCCTGTGCATTAGAACAGAATTATGAATTTTGTTCATTTTAATAAAGAAAGAGACAAATAAAAGAACTTATTTCATAAGTTACAAAGGATTATTCCATGAGAAAAAACAAACAACAAAAAAAGCAAATGTTTTCCCAGTGAAGAGTTGTTGTATGAGCTGCAGGCTGCATTCCTGCCGCACAGCTCCCAGCCACCTGGCTAGCTTATGCCCCGAAATAACAACACACAAACTGTATTCATTTAAACACTGTTTGGCCCATTTCTATTAATGTATGTAGAACCACGAGGTGTGCTTACCAGGAAGATTCTAGCCTACATCCATCCTGGGTCGGAGCTTCATCACGTCTGCCTCAGAGAGCAGAGCTAAGGCGTCTGAGCTCACTTCCTCTTCCTCCCAGCATTCTGTTCTGTTTACTCCACCCACCTATGTTCTAATCTATAAGGCCAAGCAGTTTCTTTATTAATTAACCAATGACCTTCCTCCATCAAAGAGTCAGGGTGAAGTAGGGGTCTCTGTGAATTGTAGCAAAGGTTACAGAGCCTCTCACTGCTCCTTGTTCTGTGCGACTTGGCCCAGGTGAGCAAGTCTGATCACAGTAACAGTGACTGTCTGAATCTTTATTATCTTATCTTGTTTTGTAATAAGTTCACTATCACCAGAACATGGGAGTTCTCAAATGGCTTCCAACAAAGCTGTGTCCCAAGACTTGGTTCTCCCGAGCCGTATCTCCTGGAAGACTGGACAGTTGAGAACTTGAGAGCTCCAAGTCTTTTGATTATCTGTCCATCAGTGTTTCATTGTGTTTATTATTAAATGGAACCACAGTTGAATGGACAGAAATCAGCATCTGAAATTCACTAGACTTCATTCTATCACTCCTCAGCTGTCTGGCCTTGAGCATACCAACCCTTGTAGCCTCATCTATGAAATTCTTATACTACTTAATTGTTGTGGGAGGCCACTTATTGGTTCCCAGATGCTCAGATCCAAAATAATCACACAGAAACTATATTATTTAAGTCACTGCTTGGCCCATTAGCTATAGCTTCTTACTGGCTAACTCATATCTTAATTTAACCCATTTCTAGTAATCTGTTTATCGCCATGTGGCTGTAGCTTACCAGGTAAAGTTTTGTCCAGCTACAATGGTCCTACATGGCTTCTCACTGACTCTGGCAGACCTCCTTTCTCCCAGCATTCAGTTTAGTTTCCCCCACCTAGTTCTACTCTTTTGCCCTATACAGACCAAGACAGTTCTTTATTAACCCATAGTATTCACAGCATACAGAAGGGAATCTCACATCACTTAATTTACTTTTGTTTATGCAATACATAATCAAGAGAAGCAGACTAAAATATCATTCAGATATTACAACAGCAGACTAAAATATCATTCAGATATTAAAACAGCTCCAAAATATAAAACAAACACTACTGATGTATCAAAGAGTCTTATGCTAACAATGGGGAACACATCTGAACACTTGGAACCAATGTTTCGAGACAAAGATGAATATGATGCAAAAAAACTAAAAATGCTACAAAGTAAAAGTTGGGAGATCATAAATCAATAACATCTTTAATAAGTTTATGAGTACACTTGACAGCTATATAAAGACAGTAAATTAGAAGAAATTATTAAAAATGAATGCTTTCCTAGTATGCACAAGGCTCTGGGTTCAATTTCCAATGCTATATATAATCAGAAAGCAATAAATCTTAAAAATGAAAAAAATGAAGTTGAACATAACAAAACTGGACCTAATAGTTTCTGAAAGTTATCAAAATGAAAATTCAATGAGGAGAAAAGATAATAAGAGTGAAAAATAAGAAAATAGATTATCTAAGGATCGAGACAGTGTATTATTAACATGTGTAATTGATTTAATGAAATCACAGAAGACACTATCCAGAAATCCTGGATCCTCAGAGAGCACCAAGTAGGATAAGCAATGAGACACTTCTACATTCTCACACATGTGCATGGACATATGACAAACTTTTATATTCTGAATCCTGAAACCAAATTAAATGAAAATTAGAAGGCGAATGGAAAACAGAGCAGAAAGAAAAAAAATGGTCTTTTTTAAGTGCAGGAAATGGGGGTATAAACTTAAGGTGATTTCCATACATCATGATAAGAATCAAAAATAGCACCAGCTACATTGTGAAACAAATCACAGTTTATTAAGTTGAATCCACACTTAGACACACAACTTTAGTTATGATCCTGCTCTTGAATTTATTCATAATTACAAAATACTGGAGATAAACTAAATCTCACTTATCTGCTGAATGGGTGAACAAGCTGACACACTCACGCAGAGGCATAGGACTCAACAAAACAAAGGCTCAGACTACTGACTAATTAGTTCCAATGACCCTCAATAGGACCAATGTAATGTAACATTACACCAGGCTTATGGATGCTATATTGCATGCTCAGTCTCAGCAACCAGGTCAACTGAAGCACTGGCTAAATTTCTAGGGAAAAGTGCTTGTTGGGAGGTGCTGGAGTGTATGTATTTGTCAATACTTATAAACTTAAACAGGTAGCTTTCATTTTGTGTGCAAAGTATATTTAAAATATAAATATTTCCTTCCCAAGAATTCTGGGATTTTTGTTTATCTTCTCTTAAAAACTGATTTCCAGCTTAATTCTCCTAGTCAGAGAACATACTTGATAGGATCCCAGGTCTTGGCAATTTACTGAAACCTTTTTTTTTTTTTTCTGAAATGCAGCAGCTGGTCTACTTGGTGAATGCTTCATTTATACTTCCAGTAAATATGTACTCCACATTTATCAGATACAGATCAAAAACAAAAACATAGCCGATGGCCGGCTGGTGTTTGTTGTAACTGGTAAGCATAGACTGTCATCCTTGGCATCCCCGCCTTGGCAATCAGGCCCTCTTCACCCGCCCTATTCCTTAATAGGCAGGGCTGGCTTCAGTAGCACACTGGATGTTTAGTAGGAATTCTGCTTCTTTCTTGTTCTTTACCCATTTTCCTGCTCCCCTCTCTTTCCTCATCTAGTAGTAAGCGCAAGTTTCTTCAGAATCCAACATACTCTGAAGGATGAAAAGATGGCAAATGAACAACTCCTGATTCTCTTGGTGAGAAGAAGAGATTAATATAAAAATACATAGGTACAACAGGGCTTGACCTTAGGAGTGCCTTGCTTAAAGAGCCATAATTTTGGATTGTCTTAAATACACAGTCCTGCTGCATCTTTTATCCCAGGCATCACCCGGTGTAAGGTATCTCATTGTCCAGAGTGTCAGGATCCTGTTTTGTAAGCTCAGGAGCTCAACACATCCTAATTTTACAAGGTCACTGTGAGGATTTCACAAGCCCATGGAACACGACTTCTTGTGGACCATGCTGAATGTCAGGGTGAGCAGCATGAAACACAAACAAAGCAGGTGGAAAATGTCTGCTTTGAAACCTAGCTGAGCTTGCAGGAAGACATGTCTTCCAAGACGGAATAAACATCCTCTCACAGGACATGCCAGACTCCAGAGGAAAGTGCCCATGCTGATGTGTCTCCATGGTTTTCATTTATTTTACATACTGACCACAATTTCTCCTCCTTCTTCTCCTTCCATTCCCTCCCCCTAACTCCCATCTTCCCCCGGTCCCCATCTACTCCTCAGTCTCTGTTCTTGGGGCAGGCCTCCCAAGGACTTGAATAAAGCATGGCATATCAAGTTGACATAGAACTGAACTCCTCAGGGTGGTGTTTTAAGATGGGGTCTGTGGTAGCAGGCTCCTCTGGGGTTATGTCCCCATTGGGGATCATGTAAAGAAAGGGGAATTCTTCTGGGTAGAGACTAAAAAGAAATATTCGCAGAACGAACAAGATTCCCTTTGACCTAGCCATACAAATTCTTTTGACATGACAAATTTGGTTTTAGCTATTATCATTTGCAAGTCTATTCTAGACTTTATCATACATTTACTTGTTGGTGATGCTTTTATTGGTTGGTTTGAACAGGGTCCTATATGTAACCTAGACTAGGTTGGTGCTGATTAAGTGCTCCTGACTATCCTCAGACTTGTGGTAATTCTTCTATCCTCCTGATTGCTGAGATAATGGATATGATCTGAAACACCTGGCTTTATCACACATTTCGTGTCTCTTACTACTTAGAACATACATAAAAGGCTTATGAATTTTTGTGGATATTGCATTTTCTTCAGTCTACTGAAGCTTTGCTAAATTCTATGTCAAATCTCCAAAAGGGAGTCAGACAGCCATGTCTGGGAACACATGTGTTGGGAAAAGGATCTGATCCATGGATGGAAGTACTTCATCATAAATTCAAATTGGATGTATGTACTAAACATCTGAGCCTTTGTACTTTTATATTGTTTCTAAATATTGAATACAATTACCAGTGTTGAAGAGATAGCTCTTAATGTCCTTCTGACATTAATGCCAGTGTGCTAGTTAGAAAGGCAAGAGAGGAATTAAAACCAACTCCATAGCAGATCACCGGGTTCAATTTCCCATCTCAACTGCTAGTCAGTTGTTTAGCCCTCTGTGCCCATTTCTTCCTTTGTTCACTGATGATGGCAGTGTTGGATAC
Source organism: Microtus oregoni (assembly GCF_018167655.1). Lineage (NCBI taxonomy): Eukaryota > Metazoa > Chordata > Mammalia > Rodentia > Cricetidae > Microtus > Microtus oregoni. The sequence continues at coordinate 10,079,214 of NW_024543079.1, forward strand.
TTTATGGACATACCATTTAAAAACCATACGAGGTTCGATACCTAGAGCCCTCAGAACCTAATCCAGCACATACTAAGCACTGGAAACCTTTGTCATCATAACATTTTCACACAAATTTGAGAATTTCCGAATGAAGGAAGAAGTGGATAGCCTGGACCTTAGAGAAACAAGCAGTGGAGCAGGCTCCACACGCCGTGGCCATCATGGTCTGATGACTTATCACACCATTGCACCCTTTGCTAAGTGCTAAGTTTTTTTTTTTTTATTTTCGAGACAGGGTTTCTCCGTAGCTTTGGTTCCTGTCCTGGAACTAGCTCTTGTAGACCAGGCTGGCCTCGAACTCACAAAAATCTGCCTGCCTCTGCTTCCCGAGTGCTGGGATTAAAGGCGTGCGCCACCACTGCCCGGCTTGCTAAGTTTGTTTTACTGTGAACGTCGTAAAGAAGGCGCTCAAGGAGAATGAGAGATGGACTGGAATGGAAAGTGCTGGTGTTATCTCCCTGAACAGCTTCAGTTGTCATTTCTTTGACTTGGCTTCTATATCTAACAAGCATGGGTGAATGGTGTTTGTGTCCCCTCTTTAAGGCAAACCTTGATTTTCTTCCTTCTTCTTCAACCAGGGGAAATGTGAGTGTCTTCCAGCTCTCTGTCCTTCTTCAAAAAAAGTACAACAAGAGAAACAAATTTGATTGCACTCAATAAAAACTTACCTTGCAGGGAAATACCAGGTCTCTTTCCAATGCTTCTACAGGCCAGTGGCACGTGTGGAGAGAGCCTTATGCAGTGGTCTTGATGGGCTTGCAGCACCCGACTTTCTTGCCAACTGGTTCTATTTGCCTCTCCTCATTTTCCTCTAGACCCAGCAAACAACTTTCGTGACTCAGCCCAGATATAACTAATTAGTTTGAAGTTACTGAGTAATTTTCTCAAAGGTATTTCATTTCTTCATTTTACATTTTTTATTTGTTTGTTTGCTGTGTTTATATAGCAATATGTGGCACTCAGAGGGCAACCTTCATAAGTCAGTTATCTCCTTCCAAATATGTTGAGTCCCTGGGAAGAAATTCAGGTCATAGATTTAGAAGCAAGTTCCCTTACCCACTGAGCCATCTTGCCAGCCCTGTATCCTTTTCTAAAAGATTTATGGGTTATTCATCTCTGGCAACCACTGTATCCAAAGCTGTTGAAGTCAAACAAATTAGGGAAATAAACATGTGTGCCCGTGCAGACATACAAGATGACATTTACACTCTGCCAACTCTTTGCTAATACCGAGTTCTGGATGCTTCCTCTTGCTCCCAACAGAATCCTCAAGTTACCTTCCATGGCCAAGCAGTGATCACAGATACGATCAAGTTCAAGTGTAGGAGAGGAATTATTAGCTTGTACTAATGTTTGGATATTTCCTTCTCAGTAGAACTAATGGATGTCAAGTGCTACAGCAACAACCCCAGAGAGCTTTTCACCTTCTGTGCCAGCAGCAAGAATAGATGCAGATGTGTCTCGAGTATTTGCAGAGAAAGGACTAGGTCCTTCTGTAGTGCTTTTCATGGTTGAGGGTAATGGGCCAGAGAAGAGAACATTGTAGAGAAAATATGGGATCCAAATTCTCAATCTGAAGTTGATTGTCTGTGCCACCAAAGACAGACACTTAATATTTAGACTCTGCGATTTAGCTTCTGAAACAGGCATTTCTATGAATACAAGGTGGTTGTATTATTAACTGTTCTGTTTTCTCTACATATGACCCCCATCTCCCTTCCCCATACCTTCTTATACTCCAAGCATCTGGCTTGAATTGTAAATCCAGCAAAGCTAACTCTGTGTAGGTTTAGTACAGCTGGCTGAGTATGGGGTATTTTGGGAAGGGGGTACCAGACCAGCTGTAACACCAGGGTATTTATAGCCCACATTTGCCTATGACCTTTCCAAACAAAGTTAGGCACCCAGAGTGACCACCTTTCCTCTGAAGCATTTGGAATGTTGGCAGGAGGATTTATATCTGCCACTTGCTTGGACTTTAGTGGGGAGGAGGAACTAGTATCGAGCAAAGGAATGTAGGAGACCAGCAGAGATTTTCTGGTCTTTGCTGAAAACAGAAGGCCCCACTTGGGTTACTGTAGCTCCAAGCCACATTTTAGACATGCTATGCATAGCGCTTCCCTGGGGACCAGGAGTCTAGTGTTACCAGAGTTCAGCAGCCTGGCCAGGAAAACCAACACCACACTGCTAAAGGTTAAGAGTTTATCCAATTCATTTTTTAAAGAGCAGTTTTGGCTTTTCCTTAGGGTCTACAATGAGAGTGGAGATGAACTCTCTCCATTGGCCTCATCTACTAGGGTCTTGACTGTGGGGGTGTGTGAGAGCCAAACAGAAACACCAGAAACAAACACTTCTCAGAAAGTCAGCCATACCTTGCATAAGCCAAGTTTTCAATCACTTAATGTGACCATAGGTGTTAGGTTGAAAGTTCAGAAGTCCCAATCAGTTACTACCCAGAATTAGAATGTACTAAATTCCAGTAATGTTCTACCATGGCATGTTAGAGCAATGATCCCTCCGTCTAGTCTTTCCTGTCTGATGTAGATGACCATCTGCCTCTTTTTCAGTATAACTGAGACAAATCTCTAGAACTCCCAATGGAAATTGCAAATAATGAAAGCTTATTTCCCCTCAAGGAAGCTAAGAGAACAAATGTGGTTTGGGAAAATATGGCTTTTATCTTACCATCAATATGATGCCCACAAAGACAAAAGCAGAGGAGTGGGGACTGGAGTCAGTGGTGTTATGTGAGGGTTTTTTTTTTTTTGTTGTTGTTTGTTTGTTTGGTTTTGGTTTTTTTTTGTCTATAGTCATACTTGATTCATTAATCTTAGATTGTTCAATTCAGTATTGAACACATTCTCTTTCCTGTTGATACCATTTTCTGTTAAATTTTTTGTCACTTTACCACCTCTGTTGACCTAGAAAGACTGTGATGTGTCCAAGATAACAAAATATCCATGAGTACTTATATTAAAAGCTTTTGTTCTCAAATACTATTGTTTCTTCTTCCCCTCTGTCTCTCTCTTCCATGTGTGTTACTATTCTCAAGAAGGTACAAGTGATCATCTATCAACTGATCCAAATTTCACTGCCTGCACTGATAATAACATGGGCTTGAGAACACACCTAGGGAAAGCTGCATTATTTTAATGTGTTGGTCTGCCCCTTTATGAGTTCTCAGAACATAAGAAAGACAAGCAACAGGCAAAGAAAAAGAACTGTATTCTATTTCAAATATAAATTCAGATACTTTGCCTAGTTACAATATAGGACACCACTGTATACTGAAAAATAATCAATCTGCCCAGTTTGACAAAATGAGCACCCAGGAGTCACACACACCCTTTAAGCTCTAGAGGTAAGATGAGAGGCCGCCATATCCCATCCATCTCCAAGGACAGACTCAAGATTTAAAGTGGAAGATACTGGGAGGCACATTTAGAGTCAGTAGAAACACCATTTAAGAACCAGCGATGCTTCCAATATTGTGATGTTGTTTATCGGGGCTAATGTCAAAAGCATATCTTTAATTAGATGGAGCCAATATACTGTTGATCTTTCTGATCACTCTCTCCAATCTGTAGAAATAATATGAGAGGTGTGGGAGAAGAGAGCTGCCAACACTGTCAAGATTGACAGGGATAACAATGGGGTCCAGGGGAGATGGGATTGTTCCTCCCAGCTGCATTCTGAACATCACTACTGTCCTTTTAGCGCCCAGGAAGGGTACATGCCTCTAGAAGGAGCCCTAACAAACATGGTAGATATTCTAGTCTACATATGCTCTTCAGTTTGATTGACATCAGAAGAGTTTCTGACAAAGACAAGAGGCAAATAAAAATAATCATGAATGGAAAAGACTTTCCTGATGGTTAGTAGAAAGTAAACATATGACTCTGAAGTCAAATGTGAGTTCCAGTCTCAATTCATATATAAATCGAAGCACAATAATAGCTTAAAATAACTTTTACATTTAGTTAGGCTAAAACCTAATGGGTAACATTGTGAGACTGTCATAGTTCTTCATCATTGCTCCTTGGTCTTAGTCCCTCTCCACTCCATTCTCCACCTGTTCTCTCCATGGCTCCGTTTACTGTGCTCCTTGAATACTTCTTCTGATGGATATTAACAAAATGAGAGAAAATATGACGTTTTGTTTAGAAGGAAGAAGATTCTGCAACCTCTACAGATCAAGGACTAACTTAACTGGGACAAGGGGGAATGAAGAAATGACAAAAACACACATTTTCCTCCTTTTTAATTGTTGCTGCCTATTAAGCTATGGCATTCCTCGTCAGCAAACGCAACTCTGCCACTAACAGCAACGGTTCAGCTGCAAGAGCTACAGCCGGAGGAAACTCTGCTCCTTCAGGCACCAACTCTTTCAAAGCTACAAGGGAACTTATCTAAATCTCTGTCCCTCTAAAGAACTCAAGTTTCAAAGGTTAAGGTAGAATCTTGCTTCCCAGAGAGGCTGAATAGCAAGCAGCTCACCTAGCTCACCTCCTCACATCTCCCAAAGAATTCTCCTGCTTCATCTGCCCCCCTCCTTATAAACCCTTTTTCATATGCCTCCTCCCTACAACTTCCTGCCATCTAGTTGCTGACTCAGCCTGTTGACTGTGGGGTTAACTGAGGAAGAAATGTCATTTTCCTCAGTGGTGTAGCTGCTGATACAGTTTGCTTTTCATGTTCCAGTGAATAAACCCTCGCTCCTACAGAAAGTTTCAGGTTTGTTTCTTAATATTTTTTAGTGGTCAGCTTCATTGCATCTTCTATCTGGTTGTGATGAACTTACATATGCTTGTCTCATTTATGCCCATCTTTTTAATACTTTTTTTCTACGTGTATAAGTGTTTTTCCAGAATGAATGTATATGTATTATGTACATACCCGGTGCCCATGGAGGCCAGAATAGGGTATCAGACCCAGTAGAACTGTAGTTACAGATGGTTTTAAGCTTCTGTGTAAGTGCAGGGAACCAAATCTGGGTCCTTTGAAAGAGCAGCAAGCGCTCTTAACCAAGGAGTCTTCTCTCCACTTCTAAAAATCTTTGATTATTCTAGATAAAATAAATAATTTTAGGGAAGTATATTTCCAGACATTGAGTCTTGTTTTCTTATATTTAATAGAAAAATACTTTAAAATATATTTTTTTTCAATTTATGGTCATCTAAGGGAATGACACATTTCTTCCGTGGAGCTGTTATAACTACCTGCATTTTCTCCATCCATCTTGGTTCTCCCCAGTTGCTTTAAAATGTGTTTACATTTTCAGTAAAATTCTCAAACATCTTTTATAAGAACTTTCCCTTTTGTTATCTTAATAGGTTTGATAATGATTGGTTTTGTTATTATATTTCTTATTTCTGGATGGGATGATGTAAGTGCTTCTTATGTTTCTTAACCATTATAAGCTGCATCCTCTAAGTAGTCAATGTTATCATCTTGTAATTATATATTTCTATGTACTTTCAGTATTGGTCAAATAATTAATGTTTTAAAAATAAGTCATTCCTTTATTCTCTAATTGTCATGAGCCATCCAGGCTTTGCAATCTCTAGTTAGAGTAAGTTGAAATAGACATTTAGCTTTAGAACACATATTTAAATACTCTAATCTTCCTGGGCATGGTGGTTCACAACTTGTAATATTAGCACTTGAGGGCTGAGCAGACAGATTTGTATGAGTTTGAGGCCAATTTGGGCTATCTAGTGTGACCCTAACTCAAATCGAAACACTAACTGTACTCAATAATTACATTAACCAAAAAAATGTGGAAAGATCCATGGTCAAGTACTGGGCAGAACTCTGGAAATCCTGCTGAAGACAGGGAGGAGGAATTGCAGAGTTGGGTGGAGGGTGGGAAGGGAGTGTTGTCAAGATCATGGTGGGGGAACCCACAGAGACAGCTGACCGGAGCTCCGGGAGCTCACCAACTCTGGACCAACAGCTAGGGAGCCTGCATAAGACTGACCTTTGCAGAGTGTGACAGTTGTGTAGCTTGGTCTGTTTGTGGGGCTCCCAGTCATGAGATCAGGGCCTGTCTCTGGCACGTGAGCTGGCTTTTTGGGAATCTATTCCCCATGCTGGGATGACTCTCCCAGCTTTGATACAGGGGAGGAGCTTGGTCCTGCCTCAACGTGACACCCCGTGTTTATTCATGTCCATGGGAGGCCTGACCTTTCTGAATGGCTAAGGACAAGGAGTAAATGGGGAAGTGGGTAGATGGGAGTCAGAAGGAAACAGGAGGAGAGGAGGGAGGGGAAACTGTGGTCAGTATGTAAAATAAATAAAGAAATTAATTAATAAAGAAGTATATAGAAAGTTAGAAGGGAGATGAGGGGATGAAAAGAGTTTTAAGGAGAGGGATGGGGGACTATGACCAAGATACATTGTACATATGCATGGGATTTTCAAAGAATTATAAATAAGTAAGTAAATGAATATACAGCTCAAATTATTTTTAAAATTACTAAATTTTTCCTGTCTTTCATTTTTACTCTCTCCCCCAACTCCAGTCTTGTTCTTTATCATGCACCTTGTTTATTCTGCCCCTGCCCACCCCTCCAGGCTGTGTCTAATTTTCAACTTTTCAGAAAACCAGATTGTATTCCTGTTGGTTATCCTTATTCTTGAAATGTTTTATTAAGTTTTTCTCTTTCTATCACTTTCCTCCTCCTTCCGTTAGGTTTATTTAACACACGGAGCTTTCACACTGAACACCAACCTGCAAATACCATACATTCTTCTAATTTATACGCTGACTCATGTAGAAAGCAATAGAGCACGAACACAGGGCCAGGGGTTTCCTATAAATTTGACTTTGAATCCCATTTGTCTTAGCAGCTTTTAACTCTTTTGTTGTACTTTCTGATTCTTATTATGGTTTGTTCTTTGACCCCCAAGTGACATAGCCTTCTATTTCCAGACATTACCATTTTTTTAATATTTGTATTGATTTCTAACACAGCAACAAAATGATCTGGTAATACAATTTAAATAATGTCATCTTTTCATCCTTTGATATTTGTTGAGTCTCCAATGCTGACCTAGCTCAGAATTAGTTTTTTTAAATAAATGTGTATAAATAAAACATGTATTCTTGAGTCATTGGTTTCAATTGTCTCTATGTGGCTATTTAATTAAAATTTAAAAATAATTTTAAATATTTTATTAATTTTTTGAGAATTTTATACAATGTATTTTGATTTTCACGCTTCACTCCACAACATCCCAGATATGCCTCTACTTTCCCACTCACCCAAATTCCTGTTTTCATTTTTGTCTTGTTTTGTTTTGATTTTCTTTAATACTCACTAAGTTCAATTTGTGCTGCCCAAATACTATTGGTTGCAGTGCCTGCTTGAGCATGGGTGATCACCAGGATGTGTCACACCCTTAGAGAAGGTGAGGAAGCTGACACCCCTTCTCCTAATAGCTAGGCATGTCAAGAGCTACTTAGTTAAGGGTGGGACTTTGTTCTCACTTACCCTGTCCATGCTGGGATTTTCTCTGGCTTGACCTCACACAGTTCTTGTGCAAGCTGTCACAATTACTCCAAGTTCATATGTGCACCTGACATATTAGAGCCAGAAAAGAGTTTTCTTTTAGTCAGCCCCACCTCTGTCCAATTCTGAGAGATGTCCTCCATCTGGGGAGATCTCTGGCTTTGGGGTAACGGGTGTGATATGGCATTCCACCTAGGGATAAGCATTCCCATAGTCTCTTATTTTCTGCATCTTGACCAGTTGAGGGCTCTATGTCAATTGCCATCTACTGTGAGAAGCTTCTCTGATGAGGGTTGAGACATACTAATCTGAGTACAGCCATAAATCATTAGTACTCATTAAATACTGTGTCCATTTATCAGAAGAGTAACAGTGGATTTTTCTCTAGAGCCCATGGCCTAGCCAACCACAAGTTTTATTCCCATAATAGTGCTGCGTATGGGTCTTGTCAAGCCAGCCTTAGAGTCAATCAGAAAATCTTTTGTTGCTCTAATAACATTCAAGCTACTATTGAACTAGTAGGTGTATCTTGCCAGGACAGTCATTGTTGTAGCTAATAGGTTTCAAAGATGAGTAAAATATTGTTTTGATTTAATATCTGATGCTATATAATTTAGGAAGCTTTCATCCATATTCATCCATCCATCCATCCATCCATCCATTCATCCATCCATCCTCTGCTTTCTTCCTTCTATGACACATAATGTAGACATGGGGTTAATTTTATTTTAATTCTTTTGTTTCTATCTCTTCATTCTTATTTTCTATATTTTTGTTTCATTACTGTTGTTTTACACTACTTATTTGAACACTTGGGTCATATTCCTTCAGTTCTATCTAACACTACAAACCAGTGTGACTTTGATGGTAACTTTTCAGCATGCTCATTTTTTGTTATTTACCTTTTTTCTCTTCCTTAGAAGAATTATTCAGATCCTTTTCATGCAAATTTATTTGCTAATAAGACTCAATGACTGTTTAAACCATAGGGCCACCGGTAAATATCTTACTTGACTTTGGGCAAATTTCTTTGAAAACAGTTTGGAATGAAGTTTGCTGAACAAACCAGTCTTCTGAATATTTCCCTTATATATTCCCAGATAATTTTAATCTAGTAATAGAATCTTGCTCCCCCATAACAAGGCCCTACAAGTCTTTGTCTCTGATTATCTCTTTATACCAGGTGAGTTCTTTCAAGGCTCTCTTTGCACTGAAGATCTGGCTATCTCTTTGGGTCAGTTTGCAATTATTTCTCCCTCTTGATTCGTTCCTGGTTGTCATAGTTGAGCAAGATCTTCCTCTTATCTGAGATTATAATTAACCACTCAGGTCTTTACTGGCAGCCCTATTGTATAGTTTTGACTTGGTAACTTTTCATCCTCTATATCATACAATAAAGTGGCAAGTATAGAAGATGGCACATTACAGACCTCCAGATATCTGGTGAGTTAGATTCTAAAAGAGAAAATCTTTGTTCCTATGTGGGAACAAATTCCCCATAGTGGACTGCCTGGAATATAGGCCCTGATCTTATTGTCAATTTTTGTGAGTTAAATTGGATTAATACAAAATTGTTCCTCACACGAGTGGAAACGGTTGCTAATAATAATAGAATTACTGGTCAAAGAGAAATTGATGCCACCTGTTCCACGTTAGCCTTTTGCCTTCTCCTTTGCCATCTTCTGGGTTTTGGAAACTCCCCTGTGTCTCTGCTTTCTCTACCAGTAAGCCTTCCCCAGAGACAGTCAATTCTGAGAGCAATTTTCCAAAACCATTTGCAAAATTGGCTAGAGCTTCAGCTCTAACAAGAAAGGGCATTTATTCTGGAATCTCAAAATGGAGTTTGAAAAAGACATTGCTAACGTGGTTTCATAAATAGGTCCTATATGCACCAGCCTTATTTCTTCACATATAAATGTTAAATCTAATATGTGCAGTGGAAAGAACATGTGTTTGTACATGTGTATATGTACACTCTGAGCTGAGTGTTGTTGCACTAGTTTCTGCACATATTTTGACACATTTATATATAAACTATGTTTACATTCAGTGGCATGTTCTCACAGACACATCTGTAGGAGCAGTTATTTGTATTCTCTTGCCAGATCACGTGCCCAGATCAAACTCCTCTGCATTCTATAACCTTGCAGTCAGTGCAACTGAGTTTTTAACTATACAATTAAAACATTTAGAAGTATTATTTTGTATATGTATATATTAAACTTAATATTAATATATTATATTTCATTTCTCAATCAAGAATTTTAAGAGTCTATTTTTATAATATGTTCATGTATATGTGCCTGCATGTATATATGTGTACCATATACTCACCTAATTCTCAAAAAGGCCTGAAGAGGGTTTTTTGAGCCTCTGCAATGGAATTCCAGTTAGTTGTCACGTATGTGTTGGAAACTTGTGTAGTAGGAGACCACTTGTTCGTTTCTGGTTGCTCAACTCTGAAATAATCACAAAGAAACTATATTATTTGCAATACTGTTTGGCTAATATCTTAAGTGTATTTCAGGCTAACTCATATCCTAAACTAATCCATCTCCATTAATCTGTGTTTATAAGGCTGTGGCTTGCTGGGTAAAGTTCTGGTGACTGTCTCTGGTGGGGCCACATGGCTTCTCTCTGACTCTGCCTTCTTCCTCCCAGCATTCAGTTTAGTTTTCTTACTTAGTTAAGTTCTGCCTTGCTATAAGTCCAAAGTAGTTTCTTTATTAATCAATGGTAATTATAGCATACAGAGAGAAATCCCACATCAGACTTGGTCTTCTGCAAAGACAGCAAGTGCTCTTAATCTCTTCAGCCTCTGTGATCAACAGCTTTTGACAAGGCTTGGTTACTTTGATATACTGAAAACTAAGCCAGTTTAGTCTGGGTCTGGATGAATATTATCTTCATTCTAAGACTTTAATGGTTATGCTTAGAATTGAGTTGAACTGATTTGAAGGATTGACCAGGTCCTGTTTAGGCCAAAGTGAGGCATGTTAGAAAGGAAGAAGAAAAACAGAAAAACCCAAGATTTTAAGTGGAAACTCATCTGTCTTGGACAAGAGAGGCATGTGATCTCTCTGTTTTCTGAGAAACAAAAGAATATATATTCCTTCTTGCTGCATCCTTGCCCTGATGGATCCATGAGAAATCTATGCTGACTCTGTCCTCGGCATAAATAGCAAATATTTGACCCAGGATTTCCCAATCTTGGTTTCATAGTATATGCCTTCCACCAAGGATATCACCCCATTTTTCTCTTTGTTTAAAGGTTTATTTTATTATTTTATTTTTATAATTTTTAAAACAATCTTATTTTACATACCAATTTCAGTTCCCTCTCCCTTCCTGCTAGGATCCTTGCACCTCTCCCACTTCTCCCAGATTCCCCATAGCCAACCCTTCATCCACTCTTCAGAGAGGATGAGGCCTCCCATGAGGATTCAACAAAATCTGTCACATCACTTGAGGCAGGACCAAGGCCCTCCCCTGTATCTAGGCTGAGCAAGGTAACCCTCCACAGGGAATGGGCTCCAAAAAGCCAGTTTATGCACTAAAGATAAATACTATGAGTGGCCCCCAAAACTGCTTAAGTCACACAACTGTCACCCACATTCAGCAGGCCTACTTTGGTCATATGTAGGTTCCCCAACTGTCAGTCTGGAGTCAGTGAGCTCCCACCTGCTCAGGTCAGCTGATTCTGTGGGTTTCCCCATCATGGTCTTGACCCCTTTGCTCATATTATTGCTCCTTCCTCTTTATGACTGGACTCCAGGAACTTGGCCCAGTGCTTAGATGTCAACATGTAGAAGCATGCAAATAGATTCATATCTATCCCCATGCACAAAACTCAAGTCCAAATGAATCAAAGACCTCAACATGAATCCAGCCACACTTTTATGTCTCCCCGACCCTGTGCTCTTGAACCAGGATTGCTGAATAACAGAAAACAGCAAAATAACCAACAATTTGAGAAGCACTGGGCTCCTGACACAGTAGAGGTTCCACTCCCAGTAATTCTTTAGCACGGCCCACTTAATGCTTCTCCTTATTTGGCTTCAGTGATGCTGCCCCTTCCTATAAGTACTGCTGGATCACCTCAAAATCTATCCACTAGGGCTAAAATGTGTGTCTCACTGAAGTGGGATCTTTTGTTATGCACTGTAAAAAATTATTAAAATAAGAACAAATGTAGCTATGTTTGTCCCGGGTCTGAAAGTATATGTAAGATTAGAAAACTCTGCCTATAGCTCTGTTTAGAAACAGAGGAACTTTCCCCAGGAGCTGCACATTTATCAATAAAGAATTCTGAGTGACTGGTTTGTAAGGACTGCTCCTAGGGAAAAGATGCTAAGAGCCCAGGAACATATTCAAGGATGACCTAGTAGTGGCAAATCTCCAGACATTGGTGCTGCCCCCCTGGCAAGATTCCCATTGAGGAATGTGTTGGGAGTTTGTGAAAACTTGGGTTTCTGGGTAGTCAAAAACAAAATAACAATTTCTCAGAACAGGGATTCAAATTCTACAAAAATAAAAGATTTGCCTGGAGAACAGAGTCTGGGGTAATTCACCAGGTAGGGCTATCGTCGTGGACTATTGACTCACGGAACTCATTCAAAAGAATGGAAGAAGATAAAATTCTGATACAAGTAGTCCGTGTTAGCAATACTATTCCACCTGGCCCAAGACAAAATTGAGCCAACTCTATCGGAAGACACATCAATGTATTTTCTTAGAATAGTGAGCCTTGCATCACATCGGTTCCAGAAGAGTTCATACCAACTGCACAGCAACACTCTTTCTGCAAAATCTTGAAGACTACATGCTAATATCCTCAAATTGCAGAACCCAGTGGTTTCTATATTCAACCAGTTCTGTTAGCTCCTACCAGTTTAGCTCTGTATTAAACAGAATCTTTGACTAAACTGCTGAGATTTTAATAATAAAGTTAATTTGCTTATATTCTTCTGTAAGAAAATAAGGAGCCTGCCTTAGAGGGAGGTGTGATGAATGACTTTCCTATGCACATTCTTTCTCTAGCCCCAACATCCCCACCCACACTTCACCTTGTACAATGGTCATAAAGTCAAAGAGTCCCAAACCACCATGAAAAAGATCGTTCATTTCCTATCAAACCCAGGATTCTATTGACACTCAGAGCCTTAGCCTCATCCCTGAATTACTACCTTTGAACTCAGGACTTTTTAGACAACCTGGAGGTTTCCTGGTGTTTTTCATTCTTTTTTTAAAAATATCGATTTTGTAATTTTAAACTAGGTTCATGTCTGTGATCTTTGCTCAGGATCTGTAAAAAAATCTTTTATTTCTCACAAGTTTGACAGCAGCTGAGTATTGGAAATACAGAGGGATCAGGGCAGAAGGCCTGGAGGAAAGTTAGCCCGAAGTTTATATGAGAAGATAAGGTTCAAATATTGAAAGTGTTACAGGGCACAGGAACCAGATGGAACTGGGCTATCTGTACTCAGTAGAAACTACAGAAAAAAGGAATTGCAGAGTAGGAGGTAAAGCGTTCATCCCACATGCTCTCTTTTCTTCCTGGCTTACAAGATGTTTAACCATACCTGCCTCTCCAGACATAATAATAAAAAGGGGTGATGTATAGGGCTGGGTTTGTAGCTGCGTTGGTAGAATGCTTGCCTAACATGTATGAAATCCAGTCTTTAATCCTCAGCGCTGCATAAAAACCTGGTATGGTTGCCTGTGATCCCAGAAATTAGGAGTTAGACACAGGAAGATCATAAGTTGATGATCATCCTCTGCAACATTGTGAATTTGAGGCCAGCCTTGTCTACAAGAGGGAGACCATGAGACCAGGTGTCAAGAAATCTATAGGAATATGCCACAGCAGCAGTGTAAATGCCCTTTATATTTGACTTTGAAATATATTCTTGCATGAAAATCTGAATATATTAATTAAACTAAGAATATAATTGACAATCAAGAAAGTCACAGTGAAATTTCATTGTCCTCTTGAGTCTCTATTCTTGCTCTTATTTAAAAAAAAACAGAAGCAAACAATTACAACAACAACAACTAATGCAAGCTAACTAGTCATGCTAAGAAAACCACTCCTCCAAATTCTATTCCTGTCTTTCTATTGGTATTGGTAGTTATCATGGCTGATGCTTCTTTCATATTCCCTAAATACTGACTTTTTCTACCATAGCCTTGGCCTCAAATGTGACAGTGAGGTCAGATTTGTCCCCAACCCCATAGGGCAGATTGCAAGCATTAAAAACACTTTGTTCATTGAAACATTCTTCAATCAATAACAAGTGGGAATTTTGGAAAAAGTAGTCACTTCTGATGCATGCCTTGACCATCAGCGCCATGTTCTACCATGGATGTGTGCTCTCACTTCCTGGCCTTCCCTGTACTTCCTGGTATCATGTTCCAACTAAGCTATGACATACACAGCCTTCACTCAGTGTCTATTCTGCAAGATTCAGTCTGAGGCTTTGCCTATGTTGGCTTGTTGGTAGCATCAAATAAGACTCAGAGTCTATTGATATAGATGGAGTTGACGCATCCTCCTAAGACCTAAGTGGCCTCTGGAGCTGCTAGCTCTTCTTCAAATGTAGGAAGAAATAGGAATACATTATTATAATAATATTCAATATGCATACAGAAAAAATAAGTATGATATTTATTGCTGATTAGAAGTCCTATTTGCTATATTTAGATAGACACACATGAAGGCACACAGTATTTCTCCTTAACTAGTTTGTGTTGGTGGTTTTAAAAGATGAGATTAAATGCAATGATTAACTCAAGGAGTTAGAGCAAATGGAAGCTAAAGGTTAGTAACTGGAAAGCTGAGTTAAGAATCATGCTCAGAACTGTGTGTCTTGATGGACTTGACAACTGCAAGAGGTAATAGGTATGAAAATTTGGATGTAAGATTCCTGAAGAATAAAACATAGAGGTATATATGTTTTCTTTAATGCCTAGAAAACCCAAGAAACTGTTTTATAATCATATATATTACATGTGTGAATGTATATCATCCATAATAATCTTAGACAGTTATATTTTTGGCTCAATTTTTGCTTTTCTTCAAAATACCTTCATTTTTCATTTGCAACTTTTTTATTTAGGGGGAGTTCCTCCTCTCTTCTCCATTGTGTAAATGTTTCCCTAATTCAGACCTTTTTGTTTGTTTCCATAGTTACCAAGAGTGTACACATATACACCCTCACCCCCACCACCCACACAAACATGATGGCTTTTGACCATATTGAACTGAACAACTTGATTCTAGTTTTTCTTCACCACACTTTAAGGAAAAACATATTAGTAGACCATGGTCTCTCTAAATAAATTCTAATATTTAAATTTTAGTTCAATCTTTCCTTTAAGTATGTCAGGCCATAAGCTTAAATAGTTATTACTAAAGAAGGTTTTCAGGAAAATATATCAATCATCAAAGTTAATAAATTACAAAGTAGATCTGTTCTAAAAGCTGGTAATTGGAATTCTCTAAATTAATAAGCTATTTTAGTTGAAATAACTCTATGCCCAAAGGACAAAGTAAATATGAATTTCAATAACCAGTGTAGATAAAGATCATAAATCTTCTGCAATTTCTTCTGGGAATGAATATTTTTGTCAGATTTAATGTGTTTTACTCTGGCTATTATAATTCGAAGTTCAAGATACAACTCTTCACAATAATGTAGGAGTGCTCCAAATTTATTGAGGAGAGACATGGGCCATCTTATGGTTTGGATAAGACAGACATTGTTTATGGATGCCTCCCTCTATCACACAAGAAAGGGCCATGCAATGGGAACTAACTAACTGATGATGAGTTGAGGAAATCTTTAAGACAGGAATAGAAGCCTTCAGCCAGATATGGATTCCTTCTCAAAGCTAGTGTCTAAGTTGCTCAGTGCCATGCCCTATTCCAAACTCTTCAACCCCATTCATTAAAAAGTGTTAAAATAATACTCTCAATTCCCTCAAGTGAAATCACTCTTCTTTATGTTGAGATTCTTATTGTTTTTTTATTGAGCTATACATCTTTTCTGCTTCCTTCCTCCCTCCCTTCTCCTGCTCTACCCTCCCCCTTGACCCATACACTCTCAATTTATTTAGGAGATACTGTCTTTTTCTCCTTCCTATGTAGATCCTCTTAGGGTCTTCTTTGTTGTTTAGGTTCTCTGGGGATGTGGACTATAGGCTGTTTTTCTTTGCTTTATGTCTAAAAGACACTAATGAGTGAGTACATATTATATTAGTCTTTATGGGTCTGGGTTACCTCATTCAATAGGTCTTTTCTAGATCTATCCATTTGCCTGCAAATTTCAAAATCTCATTACTTTTTACACCTGTGTAGTACTCCGCTGTGTAACTCTAGAAATCACTCTCGGATTGGCAATAGATAAATAAGGTATATCCCCAATTAACAAAATTTGTGAAATCTACAGTACAATAATACAATACAATATTATATTATATTATATTATATTATATTATATTATATTATATTATATTAATCATGTGCAAACTATCCTTGGGTAGAGGGTCAAAATGAGTCTACAATAATAGTTTTCTGCCAGGCAGTGGTGGTGCACGCCTTTAATCCCAGCACTAGAAAGGCAGAGGCAGGCTGATCTCTGTGAGTTCGAGGCCAGCCTGGTCTTCAAGAGCTAGTTCCAGGACAGGAACCAAAAAGCTACGGAGAAACCCTGTCTCGAAATATTCCCCCCAAAATAATAATAATAATAATAATAATAATAATAATACTTTTCTATCTTTTTGCCTTTTCCTGTTTTCCTTGTGTTATTGTTTGACCTTTTCCCCAAGACTCCTACTAAAATTTGACCAGCATTGCGACAGTATGAAAAGGTGGGAGCTTTCTGGGGATGGCTAGGGCCATGAGGACACAGCCCTCAAGCCTTGACTGCTTCTGTCATTCAGAGAGGGTTATTTTCTTTAGAATAGGTTCTTGATAAAAAAAAAAAAGGCCAGTTCTGCCTCCTCCTCTCTCTCCTCTTTGCTAAGGTGCTTTCTGCCATTTCATGCACACTATACAGGCTTCAAGATGCTGACTCTTTCACAGACCTTTCTAGAGCTTCCCAGACTCTAAATCAGTGGTTTTCAACTTGTCTAAGGCTGACCCTTTTGTACTGTTCTTTATGTTATGGTGATTCCCCCAACCATACAATTATTTTCTTTGCTATTTCATAAATGTAATTTTGTTACTGTTATAAATAGTAACGTAACTATCTGATAGGCAGACTATCTGCTATTTGACCCCTGTGAAAGGGTCATTCAGCCACCAATGGGGTTGTGACCCACAGGTTGAGAACGCAAGCTCAAGTGCTGTGAACCAATGCAGAGTCTTTCTGCTCATTGTTATTTACCTGGCCCATAAGTTCCTGTTTCAGAAACACAGGCATGGAGTAAGTTAAGATATCTACAGAATAAAGCCATCACTGTAAGACCAATGCCAGAAAAAATAAAAACCCACAGAAACAATGCTAACAGAGTTCAAATGTGATTAAATTAGCAGATTTCTTTAAATTGCCAAGATAGCATGCTGTTTGTAAAACCATCCATAGAAAACAAGCATGGTTTTCAAAAGAAAGTGGCTTTCATTAAATCAACTGTATCCTTTAAAGTGTGGAATTCTCTAACTACCCAGGCGGTGTGTTTCTTTGGGTGAGGCTGTGGAAAAGGTGAATGGCACTTCACCCACCAAATAAATTCCTACAATAGGAAGATTTTGGAGTGTACAATTTTCTAAATACAGCAATGATACAAAATGATTTATGTCAGCTAAATGGCCCAGTTTACTCTAATTTCACGTTTATAGGGTAAGATGCCATTTTCCTGTTAATGAGCATACAGAACTCTCAACTGAAGGTTTTAATCATAACTAGAACATGATATTTTAGATATCATTCCTGCTGGGTATAACTGATCTCTTTTGGTTCTCCAAAATAGCATTTTATAAGTTTGTCTTTAAAAGCGATGCACAAGGATGGCAGGGTTTCTTGTTTGGAAGAATTAAAACGCCAGAGAGATGATTTGGTGCTGTATCCCAAAGAGGCTCGTTTGTTCTCTTGGTGACCAAAGTGTGTGGACAGATCATCCCTGCCCCTGCTCGCTCACCACTTCTCCTTAAGCAAGAGAACTCATTGATATCCAAGACTTCAATGTTTGCAAGTTAGCCAAGAAACAGAAGCAGTGGAAATGTGAAGTTAGCTCTTCTTATATTCATTTTCATTGTTTGCCTGCACAAGCAGGACCCCCGGGGCCCAGAGGAGGCTCTGAGGACCTAGTTTAGGTCTCTGAGATCACCAAAGCTTTCATGAGATCCACAGTGATGGATCACAGCTCCCATCAGGGAAGGATGTAAACAGGTTCTGACATATTCCTTCTTCATTTCCAGATAAGGGACAGTGTAGGAGTGACTTCTTCATCTCAGACAGGAATCAAGGTCTTCTCGTTCACCACTCATTCTTGTATGAAAGCAAATGGAAATCTTTCACCGACAATGGTATAAATTACATGTGTCTACCTTCCAATCTTTACCCTATGTGAATATACAAGGAACCACATGGAAAACAGTCAACAAAATCCCACAGGAAGCATTGAAAGAGGCAGCAATATGTTGTTTAAACAGAGTATTTTCTCATCAGTTGGTAATTCTGAACAAAATATCAGAGTTCTGCCCCCATCTCATCTCTATTCCACCTTCATCTCTTTTCATCGAAGATTGTATCCAGATGGCGCAAATCTGAATGCCTAGATGGTTACAATGATAGCAGAACAGAAGACAGACCCCGTATGAATGAAACCGTCGGACAGGTACTTCCATGCAAAGGGAAAGGCTGAAAGCATCCACAGTCCATCCTGTTAACTGTTCCAGATGATTCTGCTTCATTCATTTATAGGAGGCTCTCAGGTGTTGCCAAGAAGAAACAAATGACGAGAAGAAAAAGTTTATAGGAAATGATTTTAGGGAAAGGTTTCAACTACATAGTGGTTTACATTCAAATTAATTGTATGATTCCCTGATCATTAGGGCCCAACATTATCCAGTATGCCAAACCAAAGCACCTAGGACATTCCTTGTTTTCTCTTCAGAAGGCTGGAAAGTAGTTGCTAAATGACTTCAAATTAATGGATAAATTTATTAATGAATTGACATATAAATTGATCTGACAATTTGATGACTATTTACCAGGGCTGTTGCAGGGTCTGCCGTAGCAGAACCCGTAGTGATCATTTCTGCCATTCGGTGGAATCACAGGTTATGGGAGCAGAAAGGAATCAGCTGATTGACAGCTCTGAAATAATTGCAAAGCTCTGAACCTCATCAACTTTGCTAAACTTAGTGAACATTACAAACCAGATAAAGGGAGAGACCATAATTAAGTACTTAGAAATTAAAGAAGGGGAAATTATATGTCAAAATTGTGCAATGTGGCTGCGTTGGCTAGTTTTCTGTCAACAAACTAAGGTCATCTCAGAGGAGGAAACCTCAATTAAGAAAATGCCTCCATATGATCTGGCTGTACTCAAGCATGGAAAGCATTTTCTGAATTGGTGATTACTAAGGGAGGGCCCCATCCCATTATGGGTGAGGCTCCCATCCCTTTATGGGTGAGGCTACCCTGGACTGGTTTTCCTGGGTTCTATAAGAAAGCAGGCTGAGCAAGCCACGTGGAGCCAGGAAATGGCATTCCCCTGTTTTTAGTTCCTGCTGTTACTTCCTTCAGTGATGTGGAAGTACCGGCCAAATAAACTCTTTGCGTCTCAACTTGCTTTTGTTTCATCACACCATATTAACCCTAACTGGGGCAGAAACTGGTACCAGGAAAATGGGGTATCACTGAGACAGACCTGACCATATTCTTGGGATGTCGGTGGAGGGGCTTTAGAACTTTGGGCTAGAAGAGCCACTGAGTGTTGAGAGCTCAGCAAGCAGTTCTGTCAGAGCTTGGAAGATAAGAATGTTGAGTGTAGTGCAATGATGGATGCTTGTCTTGGGAAGATTGGAGATCCGTTAACGACTCCATCCATTCCATTTGGAATTTTGGGTTAAGAATCCGTGGTTCCGAATAGCTGGGCTGCTGAAGAGTCAGCTGTGATTAACAAGATACCAGAACCACTGAAGCAAAACGTTGCTTTTTCTGGGACAACTGATGCTGGTTAGTGGAACTGAGAAATCGGCAGAACTTAAGATGAGACTGCTAAGAACAGCAGCACTCGTGGAGTGGAGCTCTCTTCTCAGCTCCAGCTAACCAGCCTCAGCTGGGCCCTAATAATCTGGGAAATTTATAAATAAGTTGGTAAAGGAAACGTAGAGTAAAGGAGATTAATGGGTCAGAAAAACCGTGCGGTGACAACACCGGCAACCTCAACACACGGGAGGCTGCCAGGGAGGAGAACAAGTTATAGGCTAGCCTGGGCTACGTGGGTACAGCATTAAAATTAACCAATTAGTTAATAACTGAGGGTTTGAAGCAAAATAAAATTAAAAATAAAAATCTAAACTAAAAATGAAATTCTTATTGAAAACTTTTGAGGATCATTTAATGGCAAGTTGAGAAAAATGGGATAAACAGAACTAATGAGAAGCAGGAGGAGAGAGAAAGGTAATGAAGGTAACGTGGAAGTATAGGTAGCATATACACAAAACGCCAAGTGTGTTGTGTGTGTATATATAAACTGGGGAAAACTAATTAAAACATTGAATCTGTAGAAATAATCCAGTATTCCACCAAAGAGAAAAGGAAGTCACTGTAGAAAGATCAGGATTCCAGGATTACATTAGGAGATTTCTGATTTAGGCAAATGAAGAAAAACAGAATTTCTCTCTTACAACTAGCTTTAGAAAACAGAAGATTAAGGAAGGCTTTTTATTCTATTTTAAAATATAATAAAGTTCTAATGTCAGACCTGTGCAAGACAGTTCAAAAGTGCTAGTAACTGAAACAAGACCACGTAGCTGACTAGGAATAAGTCTTAGGGGAAAATCTATTACCACTATTCTGCTAAACATAGTACATTGATAGCATCAATCTGCTTCCTAAATACTTATCTCTAGAGCCGTGGATTGGCACAGCTCTCAGCCTTCAATAGAGGAGTTTCTTTTTGCAGTCGGTGTTAGTTAATACACAGACCCACGACTGGTCAAAGCACAGAGAAAAAGAGACAGTGGAGTGCCCCGCAACAAATGGAACATCTGTATCACACCTCATCCCTCAACCAAGGTTCAAGGTCACTTAAGAAAAGGAGCAGAAAGACTATAAATTCCAGAGGTCATGAATAAGTGCAGAAATGAGGTTGTCCAGACATGACAGGCCCTCTGCACACATGAACTCACGGAGGTTGTGATGACCTGCGCGAGACCTGCATGCGATCAAAGCAGTCAGCACTCCAGTATGGATAGAGAAGAGGACCACAAAGCTGATAAGGTATTGCCCTGACAAATTCTAGTGGGGCAGGAGGAACATCAGTTTTCTTCAGCGATTCAGCCCCGCTAGCTAAATAAAAAGCGACATGGCATTAGCATCCATACTATGTCGTTGGGATGGAGAAAAGGAGTGAGGTGTGACTAGACACGGGATGATGTGAGGGAAAGACCCTTCATGCTCTACTGTGGTAGCCTAGCCATGTTGGCAAATGGTTTGCCTGACCCAGAAAAGTGAAAATAGAGTAAAATAGACCCATCCCTTAAGGCTGAGTAGTTTTGATCCGAAGTAAACATCTTAGAAAATTCTTTTAGGAAATAATAGAAATAGAATTCTGCAGTTTAGACTGAAGGTAGAAAGTGGGGGCAAAAAGACCATGCGTAGGAACCAACTACTAAACATTCTCACCTGTGTTTACATCTACAGTTAAGAATCCAATGGGACCGGATATCAGAAACGTCATTTTGTCAAAAAAAAATGGCTACTAAGGAACAAAACAGGTACCTTGATCAGTGCAATAGAATTGAAGACTCGTCTATAACCCACACTGCCGCAGCCGTCTGTGTGGCTCTTCAGCAATGTTGAGAAGACTGGATAACCACATGCATCAAAGTAAAACTCGGTCACTACTTCTCACCCTGTTCAAAACAACACTCGATCAAAGACCTTAAAGCAAAACTAGAAATTCTGAATGTCTTTGAGCAAAAAGCAGAGAAAAATCATTGACCATACAGGTAGGGGCAAAAAATTCCTAAGACTCCTGTCAATCAGGAACAGTGCCCAAAATTGGCAAGTGTGCTTTCATGAAATTCAAAAACGTTTTCACAGCAGAGGAGCAACTAGTGAAGTGAAGAGACAGCCCAAACAGTGGAAGACAGTCTCTCCTATTGCACATCCGACGGAGGATTAATTTTTAAAATAGGTAAAAATCTCAAACACAAGAAACCAACAAATCAATACATGGAGTAATAAACAGATGGTTCTCAAAAGATTAACTGTGAATGACTAATAAACATGACAGAACTAGCAATGAAAAAATGCAAATTAAAAGTACGTTTAGATTAGAACTCAGCCCAATCAGAGATGCTAAGAGGACAGACAGTAAGTGCTGGCCAGGATGAGAACAAAAAGGATCCCTTATACACTGTTGCTGGGAATGCAAACTAGTCCTGACATGGAGGAAACCATCGTGGAGGTGCTTCACAAAACTAGACAAAAATCTATCGCACAACCCAGCTGTGTGACTCTGGTACTTACCCCAAGGACTCCAAGTCACACCTCACAGATGTTCACACATCAGTGCATCGCTCTTCCTCACACCTGGCTTTGGGAACTCCAGAGGAAGAAATTGTTTTCAGCTGAAGTTTGTAGAAATGAATGAACTGGTCAGAAGCAATAGTAAACAAATTAATTTCAGAAAGACAAATATCCCATTTCTCTCATTTGTGGTTTATGGATTTTCATACTAATACAGAAAATCATTTATGTATATATGATGTGAGAATAGAAACAAAACTTTCCAGGAAACAGATAGATAAAATAGAATAGGGAGATAAAGAAGAAAAAATGAGATGAATATAACCAAAGTATATATTATGCCTGTATAGAAATGTCTTTATGTGACCCAGTGCTGTGAATATAAAATGATAATCTTGAATAAAAAATTAACAAAGTAATTATTGTTCACTATAATATAGTATGTTATGGATGTGAACAAAACCCACAAAACAGCTACATAAATTATTTTGAATTAAGATTCCCTGAAAAGATGCAACAGACTATCTATGTATAACGTATTACACCTATTTGGTGATGTATTTTGTCAGCAGGAGAACAAAAAAAAAAAAGAAAATGGAGTCAGTATAGTGAATGTATGTGAGAGACAAATGCAGAAAGGGGTCGGTGGAAGAGAGAGGGAGACGGAGGGGAGATGGGAGAGAGAGACAGTTTGGTTTCGTTTATGCAGAAGTATGGTTATTACATGCTATCATTTCTGGGTGTTTTTATACTGTTTAGTTGATTCTTAGTTTACTATAGTTTTAAATTTTTTCCAAAGGCTGTGATTAAAAATCATCCTGATACTTCTCTAAATGATACATTTCACACCTCTAAATGTCATTCAGAATACATTTTTAAAGACTGCCTAATATTCTATATTTTTGATTTTATAATGATTTAATAACTCTTCTATTGTCATCCCTTTTAAATTTACCACTGCTCTAAACAGTGTTGTTAGAATGTTCTAGAAGTGAATATTATTTTCACCCACATGATAATTCTTATACATAGAATATTGTATTTAAAGTTGTTAGCATAATTTTATTTCCCATTATATCATTTTATTGCATATAGTTTTTGCTTTGCATAGTTTGAAATTATGTTATTTGGCACATAAAATTTCATAACTGTTTTATCAACGTTGTGAATTGTATTTATTCCTATAAAGCCAAGAATATTTTTTCCTCTGTAACAACTCAATTGCTTGCAACTGAATTGCACCTGAGTTCAGGATCAGGCTTGCTCCATAATCTCTTAACAGAGAACCTTAGCCTTGAAGTGAAGCTAATTTATAAATTATATAAAGTATATCAACAATACAAAATGAATTTTCTAATTAATTTAATGAGCTGGTATAATTATGATTTAAACACCAACAGTTAACATAAATCTAAGATACTCTGGCTATTAAACGAGAAGTATCTTATTAGGGGGAAATCCACAGATATTTGTGAGGAAAAGAGGTCTAATTTTTCTAATAAGCAATGACCAAACTCTACTGCAGTAGAGACGTGATTAATAGCACCAAACATGCTTTTCTTACACTGCTCACTGTCACAGTCAAAGTTGAATTTTACAGTAGAGTTTCCTATTTAGATAGAAACAACCCACAGGGCATCCTAATTATCTTCTAATTATTAGATGTTTTGTAATTTAAGTTGTGTTTTTAATTCTAATAACTGTGAGGCTCAAAAACATTACTATTAGTTGATTGGATTTAATTAAAAGATAACTTTTCCAAATGATTAACTGAAATATTAATGCATTGTCAAAAGCTTTCCAATGCTGTTCTACAACATATTTAGCTTTAGACAGCCCATAGATTAAAAGCCAAGTTCAGTACACTGCACAATTTTGCTAGCAATATAAACCATATGTGATCGGATTGTCCATTGATGGAGCAATTAGATATCTTGTCCAGAGGCTTGCCCATTCATGGCGGTAGTCTTTGCTCACCCAGCACTCACTGGAAGTTTCTCATCTTAAGCCTTGAGGCTTGCTATTGTGTTCAGAGTTTTGATGGATTTGCTCTGTGTGTGTGAACATATGTATTGTTGGTTCTTTGAAAATATGATCATTTCTGCCATTTGGAAAAAGTGGTTGGTCTTGGTCTAGCCACATATCAAGTAGTTTTCTGACAGCTTCCCCCCTGATGGGTTTCCTTGGAAGTGACTTGAAAATGTATTTTATTTCCCAAGAGAACTGGAGTTATGCCTGCATGACAAGTATTTATCCTTTCATTTTATTTTATTGCATCGTTAGAATCTGAAAATAACAGTCCTTCCAAAGTTTAGCTTTACAGAATTTGGGGGGCAAATGGGGGTGAGAGCTGCAAATTTTCAAGGGACTTCTTTGGTTGACTTTACATTAAGTTTCTAACTTTTGGGTATTGCAATTTTAATAAAAGATATGTTCCTAAGTTGCATTTTGCCTTCTATTTCCCTACAAGTAGATTTTCCTAAACCTTATCTAGTAACTTTTTCTTTGGCAGTTGTCAAAATATCCATGCAGTTCCCTGGTATCATGTTTTAATGTACTGGATAGCACCAGACAGACAACAGTAATATGTTTCCCTATAGAAAACAGCTTTCTCATCTTTCATTCTATCCTTTGTTTAAATTAAAATTACAAACATTGAAAACCGAAAGCAACAGCATCAACATATCATCAAACTAGCCAGAAAATACTAACGTTTGTAACTCGAATTTCACGAGAATTGATGCCTATGTCTTTTTCTTTTCTTTGTATTTAGGCAAAATGCCCTCTTTAGATTTACAGGAGGCAACTGTGAATCAAGCAAGCCTCCCGCACTATAAAATTTATGAATGATGACAGAATGTGAGAAGACAGGTAAAGTCATTAAGAAAGCTGCTGCTGGGGCCAGTGAGATGGCCCAGCACTTAAAGGTGCTTGCAGCCTAGACTGACAGCCTGATTTTGTCCCTGGATCCCATAGGGAAGGAGAGAACCTACTCCTCGTGGTCATTCCTGTCCACACATGCATGTGTTCCCCCCCTCCTCCCCGCTTCTCTGTCCCTCTCCCGGTCTCTGTCTATCTGCTTCTGAGCAGGGTAGAGAATTCCCTCATGGTTTCAGAGGCACATGTTGCAAACCTGACACAGCAGCAGAGCCCTTCAGAGTAGTAAGAGCACCCACACTCTCTGAGACAGAGCCGCTCAGGCTGAGGGAGCAAGTGCAGAAGCCCTGTAGCCCCAATACCATTGGTGTGCTCAAAGAGCAGTAATAATTCTACAAGACGTTTCCCCCCACAGTTCTAAAATTGCTCATTTTCCAGCTTAGGAATTCGTAAAACTGATTTCTTTTGTTGTTTGTTATCACATAGAAATAACAAAACTCCTTTTTTTTTTTTTTAAAAAAAAAAGTATTTTCCTACTGATTTGTAAAGGGCCACCTCTCTTCATGTTGGACCTCAGTGAATCGTGACAAAGTTGCTGAAGTTTCTCTGTAAGATTAAGATCTTTGAAACTCTTGATCATGTTCAGTTGATAACATTTTTGTCACTGGTTCAAATGTGTGCTTTTTTTTATAAAAAATGGTAACAATAAGTGACTTTTTTCTTTTTAAACTTTTCAACTTCATGTATTTTTTATAGCCCACTTTTGATTTTAACTTAGGAATGCTATTAACCTTTTCTCTTTGACCTTGAAGCTCAGTTCTTTTATGCTTTGTTACATTCTTCTACAGCCCTTTTTAGATTACTCTAATTAAATCATCCAGTCTGTTGAATAACCTTATTTGTTTCTGCTTTTAAAGTCTCAAATCTGGGCCTAAATTGTTTCCTACCTACCATTTCCAAGGCTCCCAGACACCGCAGCAAAGAGTAATGGCGGCAGGGAATCTTGTCTTGACCCTAATTTAAAAATATATTGTCTGTGAGAGTCCTCCCCCTTAAGAACTCCGCTGAGTTTGATTTGCATGAAAGTAAAGATTCCCATTTTTAGGGTAGGTCTTGTGAGACAACCACTACAACTAAAATACACCATTTGCTTTTTGTTTGATTCATACCAAAAGTTTTGCCCCGTTCTTCCCTCTTCTCTCTCCCTCACTTCTCCCCTCACATCTTTTTTCTCCTTCCTTTCCTTCCTCCCTTTTTCCCTACCTCCCTTCCTCCCTCAGTTAGTTCCTTCTCTTGTCTTCTCTTTCTCCCTCCCTCCCTCCCTCCCCTCCCTCCCTCCCTCCCTCCCTCCCTCCCTCCCTTCCTTCCTCCCTTTCTTAAAAAACAAGGTTCCATTTATGCCAGGATAGCTTTCAACTCACTATGTATCCATAGTAGGTGATGACCTTATCCTTCAAATCTTCCTGCCTCCACCACCCAAATGCTGAGATTATAGGCATGAGCTGCCATGCCAGGTTCGTGTGATTTCTGAGAATGAATGTAGGACTTGCACCCCTTAGACAAACAGTTTGCCAACTGAGCTGTGTCCCCAGCCAATCAAGTTCGCTTAAGACTTCTTTTAGGTCAGTCTCCCTATCTTGTCCCAGAACCAGGCAAAAATTGAATCTGTCTTTATTTACTTTAAAATAGCTTTACTGTTTTTAGACTTAGACATGCATGGAACTATATGGTGTGCAAGACTTGTGTTTGTTTCATTCCCTTGGCTAAGTGTTTATATGTTGCTTCATATATCAATAGTATTTTATTTTTATGAGCATTATTATATCATATTAACATAGCACAATTTATTTATCTACCTTTCTACTAGAAAATTTGAACTGTGTCTCAACTTTGCCCAGTAACAAATAAAATTGCAATAGAAAGTACTGGAGGTGTTTGTTTAGGCATATATATTCAGTTTGTTTGGATAAACATCTAGAATGGAATTACAAGGTCGTCTGGTCAATGTATATTTAACTTCAGAAGGGGCTGCCAAACTGTCTTCCAAAACTGTCAGCCTATTTAAAATTCCCACAGGCAACGCAGGACGGATTCAATTGCCTCCCATCCTCACCAAGATGGGTTATTTAAACACTGTTACTCTTTTTAAATTACAGTTGCCCTGATGAACATGTAATGGAGTCTTACAGGGGCTTTAATTTTTGTTTCCCTGATGACCGAGAATCTTGAATAATTTTCATGTGCCATTGGCAATTTGTGTTTTTTGTTGTTGAGGTATCTGTCCAAGTACTGTCCCAGATTTTAAAAAGTTGATTTTCATTCTTCTTCTTAATGAGTTTCAGGAGTTCTTCTTAAGTTCTAGATGCCAATTTGTGACAGATAAATATGTCAACACCTTTGCTAGCTTGTGTCCAACGTACTCACTTCTATAAGGCCGCATTTGCGTCCTTTCTTTGGCTGCTCCTGTACCACAATTAATCTCTGCCAGGTTCTTCTACCTGTACTTTATTGGTGTTAACAGTTAGATCTATGGTTTACTTTGGATTATTTTCTGTGCACAAGGTAAAAAGTGAGGTGCATTAATTTTTCAAAATGAATGCCAAGTTACTCCACACTATTCTTTGGCCGTTTCAGACCATGTGGCATTCTGCAAAATTTCAAAATAGCTTGTCATTATTTACAAGAAACCCTTTCAGAATTTGATTCGGAATCACTCGGAATTTGTAGAGTAGTTGTAGTTGGGTGGAACCGACATCTTCGCGATGTTCTGTTCATGTTATTGAGCCTGCTGTAGCTCATTATTTACTTAAGCTCTCGATCTCTGTTGAGTTTATTTAAGGGGATCTGCATATAACTAACACATTTTTTTTCATAGGACTACTAATATTTCATGTTTCTATATGCGATTTAAGTTACTATTGTAAGTCAACATAATATTTAAATGCATAGTAAATAGTTTTTATTTTTTTAAATTTTCAAATTATGTTAGGTATCTCAGTTTTTCCACATATAGATTTAAAGGATTAAAAGGAATATTTTTCCTGTTATTCTCTGTGTACATTTTTATACTATTGTAAGTTAGTTAATTTGCTAGTGTGTTTATTTCTTCAATACTTCTGCTTTAATGCTCGTAATTCTAGCACAATATTTAATAGAAGTAGTGGGAGTGAAGTGTTTGTCTTGTTTTCAATTTTAGGAGAAAGTTTGTAATGAATTAATTTTAATTAATAAAATGGTATTTGATAACATGTACCAGAATTTAAGGTTTGTTTCCTGTTCTTAGTTTTCAAAGATTTTTATTATCCTTGAATTGCTGCTAGTTTGGCTGATGGGTATTTTCTTCCTACATTGAGATAATAGTCAACATATTTTGGCTTCTATTGCTCACTTTTAAACTTTTAAATGAATATTACATCTTTTGTATAAACCGACCTGCCTGATACTGAATCCACACCTTAACAAAGATGTAGGTATACATATATGTGTGTGATGTGTGTCTGTAAGTGCATGTGCATGTGTGTGTGTGTGTGTGTGTCTGTATGTGTGAGTGTGGGCACATGTGGACCACAGCAGCATGTGAAAGTCAGAAGACAACCTATGTATTGACTGCCTTCTACCCTGTTTGAAACGCAGTATCTCGATGGCTGTGACGGCGTGGACCAATCCATCTGGTTCATGAGCCTTTGGAGAGTCTCCTGTCTTTATCTCTGAAGGGCTCTAGCCGGCCTGAGCATGGCAAACACAGGCCCAAGCCTGGCAAACACGTGCTGATAAGTTTTACATTTCTCCCCCTTGCTAAACTTTTAGATTACCTGCCTAAAACTAGTCACCAAGGTCTATTCTATTATTTGGCTGCTGACTGATTCCTGAGACTGACCACCAAAGTCTGACTATCAAAATATCAAGATTCAATATTCAAAATTCAGTATTTTGACCGACCTAATTAAAATACCCAATCAGAGCTTATCAACACATCCTAGCTCATTCCAATACAGACCGCTCCCTTTTTCCTCTTAAAATTAACACGTGGCAAAGCTATTTGCTGCTGTTTTGGCCCATTTCAGATCTAGCCACCTTGTCTCTTCTTCTTGCTTAATAAAGGATCTGTTTGTGTTTGGTTTGTGCTTGGAAACTGGTATTTGGGTGTGGTCTGTGCCCAATCCGGGGTCCAGAGGGGAGCACTCCACAGATGTGGATTCCATCAAGATTCCCTCTTGCCATAAGAGTGCTGAGATCATAGACACATGCAGCTGGGCTTAGCTTTACATAGATTCTGGGGATTCAAACTCGGGTTCTCTCATTTATGTCACAAGTTCTTTACTCAGTAGAACATCTCACTGTCTTTCCTGATGATTTGTAAAAGAATTGATGAATTTGTTTTCTTAAGAGATAATTATTTATAGTTTTACTTGCTCTTTATGTGTATAGTAGCATCATAATTTTTGTGTTGAATTGGAAAATGTTTATTCCTCTTGCTGGTGATGAATTACAAAATAAATGCTAACCCAAAGCCATCTTTATTTTATTTCTACTATACAAGGACAGTTTCACGGGGTACAAGATTATTGAAAGTATGTCAGTTAGCCTCTGATATCTTCTTGTATTATCTTACTTTTTCTTGTTTCCAAAGAAAAGGACCCACTGATCATCGAATTGCTCCTTTCACTGGTCTCTCTCTCTCTCTCTCTCTCTCTCTCTCTCTCACACACACACACACACACACACACACACACACACACACACACACTTACTTTTATCAATTTGACCTTTGTGAATTTTATTTGTATTCATATTATTTGAGGATTTGAGGACCATTGGAAATCATTGATCTATAAGTTAATGATTTCCACCAAACTTCAGAACTTTGGATCAGGTATTTGGTCTCTTATTTTTTCTTCTATTTCTGTGTCAGGCCTTACAGTATAATGTGTTGCTCTGCCTGAGTCTGTCTCTTAGATTTTTGAGGAGTCATTCATTTTTGGTTTATTTCATAAATTTTCTGCTCATTTTGTACAATTTCTACTGGCATATTTAATCTGCCTTTCCCAAATCTATTACTAAACAAATTTGGTGATAGTTTTCCTCATTTTTTTGGGAGGGGGTATTGTGTTCAGTCTTTCAAGGATTGTGGGTACAGACTTTTGTCTTTTTGCTCGTGCCCACTGTCCAGGAGATTCACCGTGTAGTTTCAGCAGGGCTTTAGGAACTCCCCACCTGTTAATTCCTTCTGAGATGCTCAGAGCCTACAGAATGTGTGACCCATCTTCAAAATAACATTTATGAATAAATGGCTCAACAAGAAAACTCACAAAAATCATCTGTACTAACAATTCCAATGCAAAGCCAATCTTTCATAGCAGAAATATGACTTGCTGGTGGCATATTTATATCTCTGCACAAGTTGCTTCCTCACTAAAGAAGCAGCTGGAAATTTCCTCTTCTACCATGAAGTAAGTACCCTATTCCTCATTTGCTCTCTCTGGAGAGAACAGAGGAACTCAGTCTGGTGCATGGTGCAATTAAAGCGTTCTGTTTGCTGAGACAAACAACCAAGTAAAAGAAGAACTGACCAGAACCACTTCTGTCTTTGTAAAGAAAGGGATTTCTAAGTTCTTTGTTTTTTAGGGCTACATTCAGATTCAGTTTATAGAAGAAGTAGGGCAATTCTGTACTGTTACACTGTGAAAATTTGAATTTATCTACATTTAGGCTAGAAATAAATACAAACGTAGATGGAGCTCATTTACTCAAAGGCAGCAATTTGAATAGACTTACTTTTAGAAATGATTCATTTGTTAATTATATTTATCTGTATGTGTGTGTGCCTGTGTGAGTTTATGTATGCCACATGCATGCAAAGGCCAGAAGAGGGTGTCGGATCACTCAGCACTGAAGTCACAGGTGATTGTGAGCCACCATGAGGGTGCTGGAAATGAAATGAACCTGGGGCCTTTGTGAGAGCAGTGAGCACTGTTAACCATTGAACCAGATCTCTATTCCCTAGCATATATATTTAGTTCATGCTATATGTGACTCCTTCAAGAGCTCAGAATCTGGTCAAAGTGTTCTAGGTTTATTTACCGAAGTCACCTTTGTTTTTGAAATGATATTGACCTGTGACATGAATAAGAATAGCACCAAGACTCCTAGGAAGTTGAGAAAAAAATAAAATTTTCTAGAGAGATGGAGGAAGACAGAACAAGGCTTCCATAAAGTAAATGTTATTAAATATGAACAATGAAATAAGAGAACTATGAAAAATAAAAATATCTTGGCTAAAATTTTTATTTAGTCACAAGTGTGACTGTTTGTGTGATAATTTCCATGATGGTTATGCTTTCTCAACTAATGACATAGTAATTCTACAACTAGGTAGTGTATATATACATATATATGTGTGTGTGTGTGTATATGTATTATGTATGCACACATGTAAGAGTATACATTCATACCTATATTATAGGTAGTGGTCTTAAGAACTTGAAAAAGTTTTGAGTTTCCTTTTCAAGAGCCCAGAAAAACCTCATCATAATAAGGTGTATAGAGACCAAGTGAGACAACTGAGCTTATAAATTTTATCTAAAGAAATAAGGGCTAAATTTACACCTACTGAAATTTTCCTTCCTGTTTGTGTAGATCTGGGTAGAGTTTCTCTGGGAGCGAAGTTCTAAATACTAACAATGAGAACAGCTAATTCTACTTTGAGACAGTAGCAAACGTGTGAGCCAAAGACAGGAAGCCATGCGAGAAGTTGGTTTGTATCCCAGAACTCTTCATGAAACCGATGTTTGAACAAGAGGACACTGTAAGTCGTTCTCAGTGGTGCCAGTGCCTTGCAGGTTTGGACTGAAGTTCTCGGGGCACTGAGCAAGTCAACCATATCACAATGACAGTGGCTGGGTGTGACAGTTCAGCAACAGGAAGGTGGAGAGGATAAGGAAAATAACGACAGAACAGTAGGACAGAAACCCAAAAGGCAGAATGGAAGAGGGGTCCTGACCTGAACACAGAGCTAAAAAGAAATCAGTAGCTCAGAATTGAGTATAATAAAAGGTTGTTTATTTAGGGGTAGACTCAAAGATCACAGTCCTCTACTCAAATGCAGAACAACAACCAAGTCACACAAAAGAGAGATACAGGACATACTTTTTGCATTGGCATTTATAGTATAAGAGGCCATGCCCAAGCGGGCAGGTAATTTAAAGGCTACTGGCTGTAGGATTTCCTACAGCACTGTCCTTGGCTTGCTGTCCTGGCCTCACTTGTATGTCTTGTAGTCTGAAGAGCTGCAGACACCAGACTCATGCTACTACGTTCATAACAGACTTGAGCAAGTAGATTGGGACTCCTTTGCCTGTGTTCACTGTGTTTTGGAAATAAATATTTGGTTTCTGTTGTTTCAGGAAGAAAGTACTAGAACACAGTAACACATTCTTGTGGGTTTTCATTTAAGACAGTGAGACATGTTGGAGGGAACTGACTTCAGAATTTTGTATGCGGTTTGGTGAAAAGTTTTAGTCAGGTTGTGTTAGGGGCTCTACTGCTGT
The DNA here is from genome assembly GCF_018167655.1 of Microtus oregoni. Taxonomy (NCBI): domain Eukaryota; kingdom Metazoa; phylum Chordata; class Mammalia; order Rodentia; family Cricetidae; genus Microtus; species Microtus oregoni. The sequence goes on from NW_024543079.1 coordinate 10,111,902, forward strand.
GATAACGCACCATAGCCAAAAACAACTTGGTGAGGAAAAGGCTTATTTCATTTTATGGCAAGAAATTCTTTGATTTCTTGCTCTGAATTCACCAGGAATTGAAGCAGAGATCATGAAGCTGCTTACTGCTTGCTCCTTGTGACTTGCTCAGCCTGTTATCAGACAGCACCCTGGGACCCATCACAGGGATGGTACCATCCACAGTGAGTTGGGCCTCCCACATCAATCACAAAGCAAGAAAATATATCACAGGCCATTCTGGTGGGTACAGACAGTATCTCAGTTGCTGTTCTCACGTCCCGCATATCTCTAGTGTGGAAAACTAGCCAGCACACAGATCACTGTGGACTGGGGCTCAGTACCTACCTGTGCAGACAATATATATTGATTCCTATTAGCTCCATCCCTTGGTATCATGGTTCTTTGTGCTCTTTCCTTCACATTTTCTTAAAACTTTAGTCAAGACAAGCAGGCTAGAACAGATGATACCCATAGGAAACACAGGCTTTCAGGAGTACTTCCTTTTTATTGTTTAAAATAACCTCTATGGTTAGTCAACCTACCCACTGGGAATACCAAGTCTTTCCTTAACCCAATGTTGGGTCCCCAGCCCACTCTGTCATCTCTGCGACCTGGACAAACTGAAGTGTTAGCTGCTCAAGCCACCAATTGCTTTGAGTTTGGTTTATAGTTGCTGTCATTCTTCCTATTACCATAATCCTGGCTAATGACTCTAATTGTATTAAAAGGTAACTGAGATGTGTGTGTTCTCTGCTAATTCCTAGACTATACAAGAAAAGAAGGCTCATTTGCTGTGCTTAGAAGAATTAGTTCGAGATGTTTTGTCTAGGCCCTGTCATTTGGAAGCTCCCGTTACACTCTGGAGAAAGTTAAAGTCAGTTGCCCAAGAGCCTGCGAGATAGACAAGCAGACAGAAATTTTAGAGGTTCTGATTTCTGATGCCATGATTGGTTGTGACATTAGTTACCTGATAAAACAGGAGCCATGATCAAGTCAGAAAGAAACCTCTTTAGTCTTGTATACAAAACAAGAGAACCAGGTTATGGTTCATATTTTGATAGGTCTATACAGAAGTTTGTTAACTATTGCTTTTGTGCAGATACCTCTACTGTATGAGTGTGCTTCTTTTTTTAACATGAGGTGGTGAATGTTCTGTCAATGCTTGTTGTTGGTGACCAAGAAAATGAAGTCTCATTCTGATCTACGTAGTTCAAGCCCATAGTTAAGAAAAGCATTTCCAATCTCATTAAAACTAGCTCCAAAAGTTCATTCTGACATATATAAAGCCAGAACATGCTGGTATAAGTTGACACTGGAGTCAATATTTGACATAATATGAAAAAAACAAGATATACATATTGGCACAGTAGTGATATGAATGTTAGGGATATAACCAACCACTTTCTACTTGGATCTAAGGTCTGATCCATGGGTAGCATTTTTAAAAGGCCAAGAGTCTGTGACTAGGTAGGTCATAGGCCCTAGAGGAGATCCTAATACCAATACCATGCTGAATGGATACAGTGCTAAATGACTCCTAATGACTTATTGCTGTAGCCATCAATCAGTGCATCCCTCAGCCCTTAGCAGATAAGCTTCTTATAGTAGAAGAAGAAGAGAAAGAAAATGAAGAAGGGGAGAAGGAGAAAAAGGAGGAGGAGGAGAGAAGAAAGGTGAAGTTATGTGGATAGGAAGTCAGAGGGTAGATATCTTGGAGGATCTGGGGGAGGACATGAATGGAACAACATATTGTATGTATGTTTTAAATAAAGAATGCTGGAGGGTGAGAAGATGGATCAGTGTGGTGGTTGAGAGCACTGGCTGCTCTTACAGAGGACCCAGGTTCAAACCCAGCATCTACTTGTCAGTTCACAACTGTCTATGACTTCTGCCCTAGGGTATCTGATGTTCTCTTCAGGTCTCCATAGACCTTGCATGCAGGTAGTACACAGACATACAAACAGACAAAGCACCCATACTTTTAAATAAAATGAAAAATTTGGCCAGGGAAGCAGGTAAAGCTAACCGTAGTTCTTCACCTCTTCCTCCTCTCCTTCAAATCCAGTGCCTCAGACTCATCCCCCAGGTCTGTAAGAGATGGCCTGTGAAGTCCTCCCCTTTCTCCATGCTCCCATCTCTAATGGATCACATATATCTGTCCAACAACCTTCCTTCCTCCACTCATTGCTTTATCGCAGCCCCCCCACCCCCGCTCCTCAGGCATTTCGTAGGAGCCCCCAGGCCACCCCAGCCAGGGCTTCAAGTAGCCTAAATGTGGATCTTCACCTCTCCCTCCTTATTCTCCTCTTGCCTTCCTCCCCACCCATCCTGTTATTCTAGCTCCCAACTTCAGCAGGCATTCCCTGGAAACTCTGCCAGCCAAACCTGCCTGAGAAATAGGCAGGCCCTGGGAGCAGATGAGCTAGCTTCAGATCTTCACTTTTCCTCTTCTACTCCAGGTTCAAGCTCCCAGTCTCACCCCCACCTCTCTGGCAGACTACCTGTTAGGACCTTCCTCACTTTCTCCTCCCATTCCCAGGAAACTAAGCAGACTCTGGTGTAATGTCCACCATACCCTTCTAAGAACCAGAGAGGGCAAAAGAAACCAAGGAACGAAACACATACCCAACAAAGATAAGAACAGATATCAGCACCTAGAATCACAAACATCCCATGCCTAGATACCAGCATTAAAATCAAAATAAAAAACAGTCAGCTCCACTAGAGCTCAGTAACCCAACCATAGCAGACCCTGAGTATTCCAACACAGCTGAAGCATAAGACGAAGATTCAAAAAGAGCCTTTATGAATGTGACAGAAATCCTTAAAGAGGAAATGAGCAACTCCCTTAAAAATATGTGAAAACACAAACAAATTGTGGAAGGAAATGAATAAAACCATTCAAAACCTAAAAGTGAAAACAGAATTAGTAAAGAAACCTGGGAGGGATCCCTTAGAAAAACAGAGGAAATTCTGGAAATGACAAATTTAGGAACTCTAACAGAAACTGCAGAGGCAAGCCTCACCAACATAATACAAGATCTAGAAGAGAGAATCTCAGGTATTGAAAACACAATAGAAGAAATAGCTCAGTCAAAGAAAATGTTAAACCTAAAAATAATCCTGACATGGAACACCCAGGAAATCTGGGACACTATGAGATAAAAATTAATCTGAAAAGAATAGGAAAAGAGGGAGGAAAAGATCCAGGTCAAAGGCACATAGTTTTCCAACAAAATCATAGACAAAAAATGTCCTAACCTAAAGAAGGAGATACCCATCAAGGTACAAGAAGCATACAGAACACCAAACAGACGGGACCAGAAAAGAAATTCTCCTCGTCACATAATAATGAAAGCACTAAGTATACAAACCATTTAATAAAAGAACAAATTCTCCAATCAATCAAAGAAGTGCACTGCGCAGAGACTTCTCAAATGAAGAACAAATGGATTCAGGTCTTACCTGCTCTGAACGGCTGGTATCACTTCTTGTTCCCCTAGAGTCCTTTCCTATTTCCTAACAGAAAGGGCTATGCTCCCCTCACCATCACACCGCTCCTTGCATTAACTGCCATTCTTAAAAGACCACTTTTTCACCCTAGATGAACCCTTGGTTAATGTTTGTTGAAACAGGCTATAACTACATTTATTTTCAGTAAGGTTTTGTTTTTATCTCACCACTTGCTAGAGGAGATAGCATTGCAAATGAAGTGTCTGTCAGTTGAATATAAAAATCACACAAGGGTGAATCACATTTCATTATATTAAAAGATAGTTTTGAGCTCTCAGCACATTACATCCTTTCCTTCACATTTTTTTTTTTTTTTTGCCAGAGTGAAACCTGCTTTCATGTGACCTGCGCAAACATATTTCCCAGGAGCTTGTTTCTATTCTGTGTTCACTTACAGCAGACAAACTTTTAATGACCCATGCTGTAGCCGAGAAATAAAACACAGAGTCAAGCTGACAAGTAGCAGGAAACAAACTTAGTGTCCAAATGGTAGCAAAATATCTGCTGGAAAATTTACCAAAGTGTTCCAATCCTCAGATAGCCACGAGAGTTAGGAACAGGAAGCCCTTCTTTCACTTTTGAACTGACCTCCCTCAAGACCTTTTCCTTTGTGCCATGTGTTTCTGGGTTGTCCAAGAATTATGATTACTGTGCTCACGGATATCTGGGAAAGCCCACTATCAATCACAGAAATCAATTGTCTTTCAATCTGACCTTCCTCCTCACGTGTAGCAACTACTTCAACTAAAACCCATTTAATTTCCTGGTTTGGGAGTTGGTCTTTACTGTGAAATATTGTGCAGTATTTTCTGACACATGGCCCTGATAAAATTAAAAACTGTCCATTGGTCACCGGTTCTGGAGGGAATATAGAATATTCTCTACTCTAGCGTTCTTCTTCCTTCCGTTCCCGTGGGAGTTGCAGTCATGGCCAATATTAGGAGTTTCTGTTGACTGAATGGAGAAAGTAAAACATGAAAGCAAGTCACACAGAAGTCAAAGGACTCCATCATTTATTTATACAAAAATAATTTATCAAAATAATCCTACTGCACGTACTGGCTTTGGGGGAGTCTAGGCAGTTTGGATGCTCACCTTACTAGACCTGGATGGAGGTGGGTGGTCCTTGGACTTCCCACAGGGCAGGGAACCCTGATTGCTCTTCCAGCTGAGGAGGGAGGGAGACTTGATGGGGGAGGGGGAGGGAAATGGGAGGCGGTGGCGGGGAGGAGGCAGAAATCTTTAATAAATAAATGAATTAAAAAAAGAAAAAAGAAAACAAAAAATGTGATAAGGAAACCGAAAAAAAAAGCAAAATAAATGAGTACCCTTAAAGAAACAGAACATGAAGGTATGCATTCTTACTCCATGAATTCAGTCCTGATTATAAACATTTTGATTTTTAGTAAATTCATTAAGATTCTGTGTTAAGGACTGTACATCAAGCAGGATAAACTCATGAGTGGAAAATAAGGTCAGGATTAAATTTAGCAGGGAACCAAATTCTCTTCTGATACATTGTTACTTTTTTTAAAAGTAAGGTTATATCAACATGCTAGAAAATGAGTCACTAATACAATTAAATGAATTCAGAATTAAATACAATGAAATGAATTCAGATTTTACTTCTAGAATATTTCAGAATAGAATAGATTCATACCTTTCTCTCTCTTACTTTTTTCCATATTATTAAAAATAGATTCTTTTCTCATATAATAGATTCTGATTACAGTTCCCCCCTCTACTTTTCTCATTCCCACCCCTCCCCATTTTCACACAGATCCACTTGTTTTCTGTCTTTCATTATTAAAGAACATCTTTGGAAGAGGTAACAAAAATCATAACAAAATAACATATAAGATAACACACAAGCCATCACATTGACGCTGGACAAGGCAAAGCCAACAGAAGGGAAAGTACCCAAGAGGAAACACAAGTATCAGAGCCCCACTCATTCACACACTCAGGAGTCCATAAAAATACTAACCTGAGCACTGTAATGCATACACAGAGGACCTGGTGAAGAATCAAGTCACCCCTGTACCTACTGCACCTGTCTCTGAGAGTTCATATGACCTTTGCTCAGTTTATTTAGAGGGTCTTGTTCTCCTGTTGTCTCCCATCCCCTCTGGCTGTTACATTCTTTCCACCTCCTCTTCCACACTTTAAGGGGGTGGGATTTGATGGAACCATCCCATTTAGAGCTGTGTGCTCCAATTTCTCTCTCTGCATAATCTGGCTGTGGGAGGAAGGCTTTCTGATGATGGCTGAGTAAGGTGCAGATCTATGAAGATCTAGAAGAATATCATTCGGACCCATTTTAGTATTACAGTTTTTGTTGTTGTTTTCATTTTGTTTTAGATCAGTAGTACTTGGTTTGCCACAGGTCCTTGGGCTGTTTAGTCTCAGGTTCTTGGCCACCCAAGCCGTGATAGGTATGGGTTCCATCTTGTGGAGTGGGCCTTAAGTCAAATCAGACATTGGTTGGTTAATCCCACAAGTTTTGTGCTATCGTTGCTTTAGCACATTTTATAGGGAGGAAAGATTGTAGATCCAAGGTTTTGTGGCTGGGTTGGCGTTAGTGTTTTTTATTTGAGTAGCCTGAAGAGTACCTTCCAGAACCAAAGACACTAGAATGCAGGAGGGAAGGAGCTATGCAGGCATCAGCTCTACCTCCCGTGTTCAATGAGTTGTGTGGGTGTTGTTTTCAGCATCTAGGCCTTGCTGTCCATTTGTGGAGAGCAGCCTGTTCTCTTAGCAACAGCCAGGATTGTTTAGGAACTTCTGAGGTATAACTTTAGCCAAAAACTCAATCAGACATAACCCAGTCCCAGTACTAGAAGCCGCTTTGGTGACAGATGATGGCCAATTGGAACTCTGTCTCCCTCATTATTTGGAGACTTCATTAGGATTGTCTTTATATATTTTAAAAAGTTTCCACTGCACTAGGTTTCCATACCACTGAGCAAATCCCCCCCCCCAACTCTACCTGTTTCTCCCTGCATGCTCTCCCTCAACTCCATCTCCCCAACCTGATTCTGTACCTCCACCCATAAAATATATTCTATTTCCTCTCCCAGGAAGGTCTATGTGTCTCCTCTAGTCCCTTCCTCTATACCTAACCTCTCTAGGATTCTGTCATTTCAAATGGGCTTCAAAAAAGGAATGGGGCTTAATAGTTAGCCAAGAATATGAGGAGTTTGGATTCAGCAGTCTGGGATTGATAGAATCAGATTCTTGCATGAGTGATATACCGAGGGGCTGCTTTCAAAAGAATTCTATAAAACAACAACAAGGGAAGCAGGATGAGGGAGAGAGGGCTCAGAAGTCTCCTCTTGTGATCACTCACATTCCAGGGCTCCTCCCTTGTCCCTACCCATCCCCGTAGTGCACAAGCGGCTACACAATTATGGTCTTGTTTAAGTGTCTGGAATGGGCCACCTCCAGGGCAAGGAGAATAAGAAGCATCTAAACAAAACTGCCATTATCAACCACAGAAAAACCTACAGAAGAGGTTATTGAAAGGCATTAGCATCTGGAAACACTAGTAAATCAACAGTAATGACAAACACCAGCAAAGAGGAAGCAAAGAACCAATACCACATGACACAAAACATATTCCTGAAGTAACTTACATAAAGTGAGGTAAGATGGAATCATCAGGCCTTCTGAAAGTCACAAGCAGGAACGAGTTACAAAGTCCTGAGTAGGCATCAATAATAGCTAAAAAAGTTATTTACCCAATAAAAACATCCTATGGATGTGTGAGGTCCATATGAGAAAGAGATCTCTTTACAGTGGAAAGGACCTGGGAAAGTTATTTCGTGCCAATGATCTCTGCCAGTCACTTTGCATATGCACAGAAATTTTCATTCTTCCAAAGGACGGGTGCAAGCTCATGAACAGTGGACAGTCGATTTCTCACAGCTCATCAATAGATAGGTCCTAGACCATATCATGACCAAAACAATATTAGGCCCTCTGATTTCCATCACTGTGCTTTGCCCCTTCTGTATAGTTTTGGAAGTGATTGTTAGGACTATCACAAAGAAATTCCAAACTTCATCAAAAAGGGTGCTCTCTGATGCCCTAGAACATTTTATATCAGTCCTGATTATTCAGGGTGTGTGTCTTTACTTCCTTACGAGGTAAACCCATGTGGATCATAAACTCATCTGTTAAAAAAAGTATAGAGGATTTACACACACACACACACACACACAGAGAGAGAGAGAGAGAGAGAGAGAGAGAGAGGGTCCATGGGTGAACCAGGAAGAAATATTCACCACAGAAAATGACTACTAAAACCAGCTCTGCCATGTGAACATTATATTTATCCCCCATATAATCAACTAACCCATCATTAATAAAACATATATTCAAAATTCACAGTTCATAGAATGCTCTGATGACAATAGCTCAGAGGTTCCCCCCTGCAATCTTTCTTGCAGAAGGTGGCCCGAGCCCTGACTTTCCCATGAGCTACATGACTTTTTCGGTAAGGAGCTTCTATGACCTATGCCTCACTTTCCTCTTTCATAAATAACATGCTTGGCTCTTTGATCTATAATAAAATTAAGAGGGATCTTCAAGACTGACACGAAATTAAGGCCATATGTGTTAATTAAGTATAACTAAACAAAATAAATAACTTACCCAGAGTCAATCAATTAATTGACTCATTTTATTAAGAAGTTATTGAATTAATATAAAATAAGAATATGCACTGATTCAGTACAATAATTTAATTACAGGTAATTAATAGAAACTAACCAATATGCAAAGATGTTGGAATATTGCCACACTTCAATTTATCCATGATAGCATTATTTAGAAGCTTTGCTTTCAGCTCACATAGAGAAAAATTTTATTTCTATTTCTGTTACTCTACTGTGTTATCTCAGGCAAGGGGTTTGATATATAAAAGACATGATTCCCTTAAACGTAAGGTCTCAATAATAATAGCCAAGAAATCTTTATTACCTGTTGAGCTTGCTTAGAGATCAAATAGAAGAGTGAATGCTTACATGGCCAGGGCATGGTGGCACTCACTTTTAATCCCAGTACTTAAGAGGCAAAGGCAGGTGGATCTTTGTGATTCAAGGTCAGCCTGAACAGAATGAGTTTCAGGATAACCAGGACTACATGGAGCAACCCTGTCTCAAAACAAAACAAAAGAAAACAAAAAAAACAAACATAAAAAGTATACACTTAAAGCATAAGGCAAATATATTAACTGGTAGTAGCTATGGTACCAATATTGCAACTTTTAGTATCTTTCAAAGAGTTCACATTGCAAATCATTGAGGTAAACTGGATATTTTAATGTGTTTATTGTATGGAATTGTAAAATAACATGTAGATCTTAAGCGAACATAAACTCAGAAACTCTGGTTTTATTGATAGCTGTTCTCTTGGCTCATTCATTGATGTTGCAGTTCTTAGTGTACAAACACGAACGGGCTTGAGTAAACACAGTCTTGTCTATCCTAAATGTTGGAGCAAGGTTGAATGTGTTACTAAAACTTAGAACAAGCTACCAAGCTAAGACACAGCTGTGCCCACTCTCACATAAAAAGACATGTTACATGATCACCAAGGCTCTTCCCTCCTGCATTGTATGGATATGTGAATAAATCTGAATTCACATGTAACTGGAGGTGGATTTTATTTTGGGCTGCCAGCTCCAGCTCACAAAAAAGAAAAAAAAATGACATGGAGACTTATCAATTATGGAAGCTCAGCCTTCGGTTAGGCTTTTTCCTAAATACGTCCTTTAACCTACATTGACTCACATCTTTAAATGTGTGTTCCGTACGTGGCTCTGCTACCTCTCCTCTGCATTGCACATCCTGCTTCCTCTCCATCTAGCTGTGACTCAGCTTTCTTCCTCCCTGAGGTCCTGCCTACACCCCTTGCCTTGCTACTGGCCTTTCAGCTTTTTATTACACCAATAACTGCAATACATTTAACTCAGTGCACAAATATCCCACAACACATAGCCATTTAAAATCACATTTATTAATGAGCGAATGCAGAGGTCACCCACCAGTAATTCAGGTTTAGAGGAAATTGCGTCATTTGGAACATTCCTCAACTTGGCTCTGGCTGAAGGACAGACTGACCAATAAAAGCAGCTTCAGGCCTCAGTGGGGAGTTTATCTACCCTGCACCCAAGTAACTGGATTCACATGGAGCCGTGCTCTGCGTGGTGGTAATAAGACAATTGTAAGTAGGGTAAAGATGAGTTTCTGTTAAGACTGTAATGACTTGGAGTAACAGAAATCAGAAATATCGACTTAAAATTTATTTAGGCAAGTTCTTAGTTTAAAGTTTTTGTTAGGTATATCTCTTAGACAAGCCTCTCTGCTGACGCAAATAATTCCAATCAGACCAAATTAAAAGATGCCCATGTTTAATGCAGTGCTCCCGGGTGGCCCCGGGAAAGCATGGAGAAGGGAAGGGAGGAACAGGGAGACCACGCAAAACTCAAAGACCAAGCATTCATTCTCTTGGGAGCAGTTTAAATAGCCTATGGGAGTGGTCTTGGCATTCCCTGTGGAGGGTTACTGTTTGGTGGGCTTTCTTGACCCTCCCTGGGGCTCACCATTTGGCAGTGTTTTTTTGTCTTTTTTTTTTTTTTGACCCTCCCTAGGGAGGGGATTTATGCCAAAAGCTGGGATGAAGCTCCCGGACAAACAATTCAGACTTTTTGTATAAAGGGGTGTTAGGGAGCTGGGGTGATGCTTTCGACCAAATATTCTAGGCTTTTTAGATAAGGGGGCACCAGTGAGCTGAGGTGAAGCCCCTCAACCAAACATTTTAGACTTCTTGGTTAAAAGGAAGGCAGCTCAAATCTGGCTGCTTCCTGCAGGCATGGGGTGACATGGGAGAGGAGAGAGCTGGGCCAGAGGTGTGGCTGGAGCAGCATTTGGTTTACTGTCATCCTGGAGACCTGAGGCAGCTGTTTCTTGAGAAAGCAGTTGGCTATGAGAAAAATATATTGTTATTATTGGCCCCATGAATGGGCCTAGTCATGGGAAGAGTCATTAACTGTCAAAAAGAATGGGACAGAGCAGTGCCCTTGGACAGGTGAGGCTCGGGTGTATAACTGGGACACAAGAGCAGATAAAACCAGATTTTAATTGGTAGGTGTCCTTGATCCAGGAGAGTTGGTACCAACTGTTGCAGGTTTTGGCTCTGTCTGGAGAGCATTTTGTAAGTTGGTCTTGGCCCAGACAGCCAGAGTAACCTGTAAAATATATTTGAAAATGGATGGGGTTAAAATAGGCTCTAGAGATTGTTAGTTTTACCAGACCTGATTTTTGATACAGCCACAGAACTTTTTTCCAAGAACCTGTAGGTATCTGTAAAACAACTGGAACCGATTTACATCTAGGTTTCATAGCAAATGGCTATTGCTTTAGGTTAAAAGGTATAAACATTTTAGAAAACAATGAAAGAGAATTGGAAACTCTGAACCTCTAACGATATACCTGAAATCCGTTAGTTCTGAACTATAAAGCCTGTTAAAGAGGCACACCTGTCTGTATTTTAGCAGTGAACTTAACAAATGAAGTAATGAGCTACCAGTCAGTACCTTAAGTCATCAAATGCCATTAGACAGATCTAAGAGGGATACATGAGCAGAAATGAGACAGCTTTTATAGTTATGCAGGCAATCCCAAGTCTCTCCTTAGTTCTTGGAGAACACCAGCCTAGAAGCAGTGCATGCCATTAGCTGCTGAGTACAAGAGGCCTCAAGATTTTTCTTGTGGGGGGGGGGGAAGTCTACCTGTCTTGGCAGGATGAGAAGATTGATTCCCCAGGTGGCATCCAGGAAGCTGAAGAGGTGGAAGGCCGCTTTTTGTTGTATGGGTAGCTTTGCCAAACCCAAAGACATGCCTCAAGGCAGAAAAGTATTTTGTAACCATGTATCTTTTTGGAAGATAGGATGTTGTGGGAGCTGGCCTGTCTCTGTATTAGGAGTTCTTTTGTTAAATGCCATACTCTCAGATATGTAAAGGCACTTGAGAATTGAGTACCATTATCTGTTAATTTTATTTAAACTAGACATAAAAGTTAAATTTAGACATGTACTTTACCCAATTAGTTACAGCTTACCAATGGTAGTAAATGTAAGAAGATTAAAAGGAATATTTTAATAAGTCAAAGAATACTAGCACATGTGGGTAGTCTTACCCAAGATGGTGGTGGGGTCAAAATGGGGGTTACCCATGTGTTTGTATTTTTCCAGAGCTCTTGTAATTTAGAATTATAAGTTTTTACAGATCTTAAAACATGCATGCATACACACAGAGACATAAAGCAAGCATGCTGTGAAAATGCACCCACATACTCACACAGACCTACTGTGGCCACATTGTTCTAACAGACAGACAAATAAAACACTTTCAGGAACCTGTGTTACCTGACCAACTTAAAAATCCTATAGGAAGGTGGCAGAAGCCAGGAAAGCACAGAGGTGGTCCCATTAAGGCCCAGATTAGCAGACGCTGTGAACAGAAACATAATGATGGAAGAACTACATGGTTTTAGAGTGGAAGGACAGGGGAAAAACAGATTTGGATCCATTGTAGAGAACAGTGAGAGAGGAGAACCTGTGTCAGCTGACTAACTTAAAAATCCTGGTGTAGGTAGTCCCGTTAAGGACTGGATTAGCAGACTGCAAGAGGGAACAGAAACATAAGGACAGAAGAACTATAATGTTTTAGAGTGGAAGGACTGAAGAGGGAAAACAGATTCAGATCAACTGTAGATAGTCCCAGCATGAGACAAACAGTAAACATCTAGAGAAATGGGCAGGGGAGTGGGGAAGGAAAAGGCAGTCCAAGGGCATTTGAGGATTCAGCTTTGAATTGCAAGAACCCATTTAGAAGTCTATCCAAATTTGGGACTCAAGTCTGTCCATCAGGACAGAGCTCTTGAGTCAAAAATGGGGAGTCATGAGAAATGAGTGGCAGACATCTCTTATGCACGCAATCTCACCTCGGCAAGGCCTGGCTTGCTGCTTGAATTGGGCTTTCAGCATGAATGTGACTCCCACAGAAAAGCCTGAAAATCAGCAAAGATAAATGCAAATGGGTCCCCAGCTCCAGTGGCATAAAGTGAAAAAGGGGGACTCACCAAGATGAAGCCCATCTTAGCCTGGCAGAGAACATGTTACAACACATGGCCCTTGGCCTATGGGAAAAACAGTCCTCCTCTCCATCCCCATCTCCAATTAGATATTTCTGTTAGACAATACTCTCTGCTGACGCAAATAATTCCAATTAGACCGAATTAAACTGAAGTAAAAGATGCCCATGTTTAATGCAATGCTCCCAGGTGGCCCTGGGAAAGCATGGAGAGGAGAAGAGAGGAAAGGGGAGACCACACAAAACCTGGAGATCACATGTTCATTCTCTGGGGGGCAGCTTAAACAGCCTGTGGGAGTGGTCTTGGCATTCCCTGTAGAGGGGTTGCTCTTTGGTGGGCTTTCTTGACCCTCCCTGAGGAGGGGTTTTATGCCAGGAGCTGGGATGAAGCTCCCAGGCAAACAATTTTATCATATAATAACTAGAGACATTCTTCTGTTTAGATTTCTGCTTAACCATATTTTAAATAATTAGCTATGTTAATTGTCAAATAAAAATCATATAATTTATATATATAGCATATTGCTTAGGAATGTGGATACATTGTGAAATGTATAAATGTACCTACTTAACACATGTATTATTTTATATAAGATGTTTTGAAGTAAAAAAAAACTGTCAAAATATACTCTTATAGAGATTCTCAGAAATGGATTTCAATTGGTAGGATAAGATTATATGTGTCTATAATACCAGAACTTGGAAGATAGCAGGATCAGGAGTTCAAGGTCATCCTGGAGTACACGGTAAGTTCCTAGCCAGTCTGGCCTACAGAGTGAGACCTTGTCTCAAGAAATAATGCTCTCCATTTTTACTAAAAATAGCTTGTATGGAACACAAAAGAGCTCCTGAAGTTGGCCTGCCTGTCTGGCATGAGACTGGGTGTGGCTCTCAGCATCCTTCTTTCTGCTTTGACCAATCACAGTGTGCCATCATCTCTAATATTCGGCTAACTTTCAGGGCAAAATAAAAGAGACCAGAGAAAGGCACGAATGCCTTCCCATAAGCTCTTAAATAAATGCTCCCCCAATCCCTTTGGTCCAGTTTTGGATTATTGGGAACCAGGAACACACCATGACAGACATATACTTTCCTGCCCTGCCGTGTTTCTAAATAGAGGGGAACAAAATGCTTCATTTAATATGACAAATGGTCAAAAAGCTTATAATGTAGACACATAAGATTTATGCATTTTTTTAATGTTCCTTTAAATCTTACCCTTAATGAATGAAAGAGTATATGTCTTCTATGAACAAATACATTCTAAGTGTGAATTGATTCCCAAAGAGACTAGTCAGGACCAGTGGCTATATACAGAAGGAGCAAACTTACTTAGAGAGATGATTAGATGATCAGGGCTGAAAAACAGAGACTGTCAGCACACATCTGCAGTGGGGTTCTGAGAGACTGAAGAGGAAAAACAAGCATATGTTCATGTGAGTGTGTGTGCATGTATGAGTGTGCGAGCGTGAGAGTAAATCTGGAAGTATGTGAGTTAACATGCATATGTGTGTGTGAATGTCTGCATGTGTGAGTGTTAAAAGCATGTGTGTATGTGAAAGTATTTGAGTGAACATGTATGTGTGACAATGTGTGTGAGTGTATGTGTGTGCGTGTATAAGTATGTGCATGTGTTGAGAGTCTACGTGTGTTGTCTGTGTAAGTATGTGTGATGTGTGAGCGTATGTATGTGTGAGCATATATGTGTGAAAGAGAGCATGCGTATGTGTGTGTGAGCAAGGCTGTTTGCATATTTGTGTGTATGTTTGTGCCTATAGCAAGTAATAGAGACTTGCTACAGAAAATTTGTTCTGCATCACTCTGTGAAATACAGCACAATGTTTGAGAGCGCAGGTTTTTCAAACAGAGAAAAACAACACGTTTAGAAGCTGCACTTTCAAGGCTGTGGTTGTGTCCACAAGTGCTTGCATTATGACTAAGAGACAGCATCTGGCTCATGTCAATGCTTGCCCAGTAATTTCCACCTCCACCAGGTGCCTGGGGGTGCTGCTAATCTCGATAAGAGGTAATGGAGAGGATCTCCTCATTAGCTCAGCGTGGAGAGGCCTCATCTAGTCACCTGAAGTGTCAATAAACCCTGGCCTTTAATGGTATTGGCTTAGTGATAACGCTACTGCACACTTCTGTTTGTCCTTACAAGATGTAACGCTGGCTGATTCCCTTGTTTAGGGGCTCATTATAAGAGGGGGACCAGGGCAGTTGATGTCTGCTAGAACCAGTTATGGGTCCCCTCTAATTGCTTTGTTCAGCAATGAGTTGGTAAAAGGAATCCAAAAATGTGTCCCTTATTTTCTAGACATAAGCTATAAGATATTCCAAATATGGTAGGCTCATAAAATTCACAGTTTAGGGAGTCGGGATGGTGGGGTGATTACTGGGGGTGCTTGTTAAACAGCATGAGGACCAGAGTAGGAATCCCCAGCACCCACATAAAAAGCAAGATGAGGCTATCTCTGCCTGTAACCTCGGAGCTGTGAGGGGAGAAAACAGCAGAATTGCTGGGGCTTGTTGGCAGTTAGCCTAGATCCAGGCTCAGGGGGAAACACAGTCTCAAGAGATAAAAGATGGAAAGTGATAGAACAGGGTACCACATGTCCTCTTTTGACCTCTGCATTTGTGTCCACATGCTTGTGCATATACCACGACACACAGACACACACACATACACACACGCATACGCACACACACACTATAGGAATAAAGTATGAAATTTAAACTGGACATTACCAATCAAACACATAATCTCAAGGAAACAGAAAGAACCTAATTAAGAGGAGACAATAAAGATATTAAGTCAAAAGTGCAAGCAGAGTGGGCAGAGGGAAGGAAAATAACAAGGCAACCAGCCAGCCGAACAGCAATTCAGCATGCATTGCTTAATGCGAGCAGCACTGCCTTCGACTTGCTTGTGGAGGAAAAGAACTCCCTCTCTGGCCACGTTAACAGATCCTGACGGAAAATCTGGTTCTTATTTAGGTCCTACTTTTGTTTAAACTGAATTGCTGAAGTATAATTTACATAGCATAAAAGCAACAACCCTATGAGTATTTCACTTTTATATTTGTGCAACCAGCACCAATTAGCTTTTCAACAGTCCCATCAGCTACAATCTCCAGCGTGTTTGCTTGCTGTCAATCCAGTTCCAACTACCACGGACTTGCTTTCTCTGAGTACAGATTCACCATTTCTAAGTATTCTCTAAAAAGGAATCAATACACTACACATGTGTGTGTTGAGGTTCTTTTGCTTAGCCTGACTCGGGATTAGAAAATTGTAGACCTAAGCCCACTGGAGAAGTGGGAACTTGTTCAGCCACTGTGTGAAACTTTCTCCATCCTTGGTGACAGGTAGGATCTCCATTCATTACTTAATGATGGCGGTTTTTAATTTTTGTATTTTTCATACCCTGATCTAAATAAGCACAACCCCACAATTGCCTAATGATGGTTGTGGTAGTGACAGAGACACCAGCCACGAAGAACAGGGAGAGTTTGTATTTTTTTCCCCTTGATACAAACGTTGAACACTCCCTTTTATTTTCATATCAGCCCTCTGAGGTCAGGATAAGTCATTAACATATCAACTGGGATTGGTACAAGATTAGATGGGCTATATATGTGAACTTGGCACAAGCTAGAGTCACTTGCGAGGCAGGAGCCTCAGTTGAGGAAATGCCTCCCTGAAATTCAGCTATAAGGCAATTGCTCAATTAGCATTCCCCCATGGAGTTTGCCTCATTCAATCTCAGTGAATGAACCTAGAAGAGGGCTCTCTGATGATGACATCACCAAGCAGAGACGATGTGACAGTGGAATACCAGGAAGGTGGGCATAGCCTCTAGAAGGACCAATCACACTAAAACATGGAAGATAGGAAGATTATCTAAGCAGTTTTAGAAAGAGAAGCCAAACAGTGTTGAGAGCAGAGCTGGGAGCAAGCCCGCATCTTAGGACTTAGACAGCCTTCAGCTGGATAAGCTCCTCCCCTGCCCATCCTGGCTGCTCTGGTTGCCTGGGAGGTGTTGAAAGAGCTTCTGGCCACTTTCCGTCATCCTTGAAGCTTTTCTTGGACGAGGGGAATAAAAATGGTTAGAGCCAATGCTGCTGGACTAGCTTTCCTGTAGCCTGCAGGAGATCCTGGTCACTTGCTAATCTTTCTTCTTACCAGAGCAGCAATCGTGAGTCCTTTTATGTTGTAGATTAGGAAGAAGAGACACAGAACACTGGTCAGCTGTAAGTAGTTCCCCCTGCATTTAATCCCTTGTAGCTTTGCTATTTCATCCCCCAATGAAGCTCACTCCTCCCAGAAGGCACCTAGTGCCTGTTTCTTAATTAGGTAGACAGTATTTACAAGAAGAGACTTGTTGACTGGATCTGCTAATTTTGAAAAATCTCACCTCAGCTTCCACATAAATTAGGATGGCAACCAATGACTATTGCATAAACAAATAAAAGTAAATAATGCTCTCGAATAACATGCTAACGAGAAAACCCTCAAGTTGGGATTTTGAAATGTCTAATTAAAAAGTGTAACAACTTCGAATGGATTACTGAGGTGAAGCCATTGTCCTTCTCACTAGTGACAGATTCAAAATAAAATCAGGCTCCCTCGTTACATGAACTTTCTCAGGACTCCATATAGTTCACATGCTTTCCTCTCTGTGTTCATTGAGTCCGTTTAATAGAAGACCTGACTAATGAAAGCATGATGTCAAGCCTCCAGTGCAATAGTTGACAAAACCATATAAGACTCCATATCATGGGCATTGTGCTCAGTGGGAAACACCAGAAAAGGAATGGGTAAATGTCCAAATAAAAAAAAAATCAACAAACATCAGGGGACAATAAATACTATGCAGAAAAATCAATTTTAGAGAATGACTTTATCTGACAAAGAAATCGGATATTGGCTTTATTTCTATAAACTGACTTGATTCCTGTCTCGGAGATACTGGGCAGACGCACCACCTTGCTCTGAAGCTGGCTGATGGGCGTTTCAATTGTTTGCACTTGTCAACTCCAGCAATCAGTAGACTGTCCGAACTCCTGATAGCGTATGTTTGTTTCTGAAACTGATCTAATCAGGAAGTATTTAGGAAATAATTAAAAGCAATGGAATCAAATTTTGCATGAATCCATGTATTTGAATGTATTGATGTCTAATTTTACAAAATTTACTTTAAAAAAAGAGTATAAAACATTCTTATAGTTTCAAAGAATAAGAGATAATTAAAAATAAAAATAAATAAAATTTCATATATATGTGAAATACCCAGAAAACAATATTTTTCCAACTATAGGTATAAATTATGAATCATCCACAGCATATAGTTGGCCTAGATCTATTGAGATTTATGGCCCAAGTGGTCTAGAGGTTGGAGGTGTTATTAACAGGTGAACAGACATGTGACAATTATCAGAATTAGGCCATGTAGGGATGTCAAGGAGGGTGTGAGCTAATTTATTTCAAGTCAGGGCTTCTCAAATTCAGCAGTGTCAGCCAGATAACTCTTGGTTGCCAGAGACTGTTCTGTGTGTTAAAACCCTTGGCCTCTACTCATGAATGCTAACAGCAACCCTGCCCTAGCTGTTACAATCAAATGTGTCTCCAGATATTGTCAAATGTCCTATAGCAGCGAAGTCACTCTTGGCTGAAAATTTGCTTCATGCCACAGAAAAAAAAAATTATTTGAAGATGTTCGGCTTCATTGTGAGAACGGAGCAGCTAAAGTTCCAGGAATGTAACAGCCATCAGATATGAGATGGTCTCCGAAGGCAGAAATCATGAGATGGCATCAAGCTGATATACATGAGGTTAAGGGACCTTTGAGAAGTCACCCATGTACAGAAGGGAGGGCCAGAGAATGGAAAGAAAGAAAAAGGCATTGGTTGCTGGTCAGGGACATAAGAAAGTTCAAGATCAGCATATCCAGAAACATTCAATTGTTTTGCCATAAATACTCCAAGAATCTTAGAATATTAACGACGTTCCTTTAAACTTATCACTTTATTTTACAATTAGTTGAAAATGTATGTATGGTTAAACATCATTTTGGTCAATAATAATAGCAATTAAAACCTCAGTCCTGGGCTAAAGAAGATTTCTTGGCTAAAAATAAATATATTTTAAAAATAATTGAATTGCAATAAAAAATACCTACAATATGGGTGACCCATTTTACCTACTCAAACATAAAACAAAACAAATGAATTACTAAGGCAAAAGGGTGGGGTGCATTTATCTTAGGCAGGCTAACAACAAATAAATTATTTGGGCATAAAAATGGAATAATGAGATGGGTCGTTTGTTCTTCCTGTGAGCTCACTATCTGTAGGCCTTTCAGTTGGATTCCAGCTGCATCATTCTCTCATTCCATACAAACTTTCCATATCTCCAAGTCCACAATGCAGAATAATGGCTGTTTCCCACAGGCCTGCCTTCTCTAACTTCCAAACATACTGCTCTTCATTCATGATATTTTGGAATTCTCAAGGAAAGATTTTGATTGACTTACCCTCCATCAGGCACCCATTCATGAACCAATAAACTATGAAAATGCTCATGACAGTCATGTCAGTGGGAGATGGCTAGTAGGCTTCTAAAAGAAATAAGAGGGATCTTTGTTCAGTTTCTATTGCTGTGATAAAACATTGCCTGAAGTAATGAGGGGACTTAATGCTGACCATCTCTATGTACGTAGGATGTGACAGGAATGAGAATTAAAGGCAGTCCCAAGGCTTGCAAAGGTTCTGGAGAAGCTGATTATTTGCATTTGACAATTACATGGAAGAAGCAGAAAATAATGTTGTCCAGGGTGTGAAAGGCCAGTTATGTAAATGATTCCCCTTTGTGTGTGGATATTTATGTGTGTAGGTCTAAGGGCACTTGTGTATACACATGTGTGGAGTCCAGAGGTCTCCATCAGGTGTCTTTTTCATTGCCTCTCCAACTTTCTATTTGAGACATGGGTTCTCATTAGTCCTAGAGACTGGAGATTACTGGTCAGATAGACTGACTGACCAGTGGGCTCGAGGGTTATTCTTGTCTTTGCCTGCCCATCACTGGGGTTACAGGCACAAGACACCCTGTCTGGCTTTGACATGGGTCCTGTGAAACTGAATTCAGGTCCTCATAGTTGGACAACAAGCAGCTTCCTAACTGAACCATCTTCCAAATCTTGACTACTCTTTTCAAAATGTGAAAATTCTCAGGGACAAGGTTAGTCCTTTTGCAGCACTTTCCTCTCTTTACTGGAACTTTGCACGACATAGGCCTTCCTCACATTGTCTCTTTCATTATTTCACTGAGACTCAGGACGTTCCTTGAGCAGATTCAGAAAACCCATACGTGGTAGCTAAAAGAACTGAAATGGACTGATCTGATTGCAACCCCCCTCGTTGAAAACAAAACTTCTCACTTTTCAGCATGTCATTACTAGAAGGAAACCCTCTGGGGAGGAGATTTCATCCCTTCTGAACAGAAAGCCCTTTGTTCTTAGGGGCTACTAAGTTCTTGGGGGAATGGGGAGTCACTAGGCTTGCAGCCATGAAGGCTTTGGGATGAGTAAACACTGGGCTCGTGAATGTGCCTGTTTCTTTTAATTACTAATTTACCAGAAGTCAACAGCCATCTAAGGAAGGAAGGATCCTGCCAGAAATAAAGTCACATGGACAGGAAAGGTCAAAAAATGGCCACAAGCATGCCAGTGCTTCGGCGTAAAGCTCATAAAACCATCTGCGTGGTAACTATGCTGGCCTGGAGATCAGAGGCCTTGGGCTCGGGGTGCTCTTACGTCCTGTCCAGACAACACTGAGCTCCAGTAAAAGTCAGATTGCAAACCCAAACCACCGCAGGTTGGCCCCAGACTGTGTCAGAGGGAAAGAACAGCAGAGTTCAGTAGCCAGAGCACCTCTCCGGAACGTGCGGCACAGTTAATAGCAGGCCTGGCTTCCCGTCATTTGGCTTAAGTAGATATTCTGTCCCGAAAACCTCCTAGGCCTGAGTACAAAACAAACTGGACTGGCCAGACCTGGGAGGTCAGCGTGAGCTTGGCTCTTAGTGAGGATACTGGGATATGTAGCTTCTCGGAAGGTTATTAAGGTAGGTGACTTAGTTTGTTTTCCTATGGCTGTGATGAAATACTTGGACAAAAGTAGTTTAGGAGAAAAGGCATTGATTTAGCTCAGTGCACCACACAGCCCATCACAGCAAAGAAGTCAAAGCTACGGGAGGCAGTCACAGCTGGTCGTATCTCATCCAGAATAGAGACAGCGATGAACGTGAATTTGTTGCTCGGCTCCCTTTCTACATGGACATGGTGCAGGATCCCAGTCACAGAATGGTGTCATTCACAGTGGACAGTCCTCTCACCTCAACACTGACATCAAGAGAATTCCCCACAGGCCTGCTTGGAGACACATCTCCACGTGATTCTAGATTCTGTCAGCTTGACAGTAGGCACTAGCCTTCAGAGAAGGGCTCTGTCCCTTTAACTAGCAAAAGGACAAACGAAAGTGCTTCCAGTCTTCTAGCAATGGGCTTCTCTATCTTAGGGGTTGTTACCTTCATCACATCCCCAGTGCCTCTAAAACTGCCTTCACCTACCCTCTCTGTAGCAAATCTCCAAAATAATAGTTTTCAATCTCCCAACTTGTTTTTAAATAGGAGTAGGTAAACACACTCATAAAAGACACAAGTTTAAGTGTGTGATTGGAGAATTTGAAAGTAGTGGTGTCTCTTAGTAACCACGCTGATGAAGACCTGAGGGGTCTCATCAGTCTACAAGGTTTCTTTGTACATAAACATATCAATACATTCCCTATATCAGTTATTCGTATGCCAAGATGACACAGTCCCCAACACTGACACCTCAAGAGAGAAAGCATTTATTTTGGCTCCTTGTTTGAAGAGGTTTACTCTTCCATGGCAGGGAAAGTTCAGTGACGTTGCTCTGTTCACAGTGGCAGGATTGGAAGACAGCGCGTATCCACATCATGGTGAGCAAAAAAATCTAGGGACCATGACAGGAAACCTCAGTGGCTTGCCGTAGTGGCTTACAAACTAAGAACTGCCTCCTAAGGTTCCAGAGTCTCCAAAACCAGGAGCAGCAGCTGGAGCCTGTGGTCAAACATGAGCCTTTGAGGGACAGTTCTGCTTCGTGTGTGCCGGTTAGTGAGCATATCGGTATGAGTGCCAGTGAGAAGAGGTCAAGATGTTGATGCTGAGACATCGTCCCTCAACATCTTTCTCCCCTCGTGTGTGAGACAAGGCATCTCACTGAATGTTTCCTTCCCTGTTTCTGCTAGAGTGCCTTGTCAGAGAACTCATAGAGTCTGCATATCCTTGTTCTCCTAGCACTGGGGTAACAGGCACAAACCACCATGCCCAGATTTTTTAAAGTCAGTGCTAAGAATCTATACTCAGATCCTCTTGCCTGGGCACCACACAATTTACCCAGGGAGCTATCACCACAGCCCCTCGTGGAAGCTCTTGATCAGCAATAAGTGATCTCCTGTGATACGTATTTCTTATTTAATATAGTCTCATGTCTATGAGATTCATTCATGGCATGGTGTGGGTGGTGGCTCATTTATTCTTACTGCTTAATAGCATATTTGTTGTTTAGGTATATTCCACAGATAGTGGATGTTTGATGCATTTCAAGGTTTAGAAATTATGAATACACATACACACACATACATAAATACACATGCGTGTGTGAGATGTACGTATATTTAGAGGATATTGAATCTCATTTTTCTGAGTATATCTAAGTCTGTAATTTCTGGGGCATATGGCCTAGGAGTAGGACCGTCTGTTATTAAACTGTGTCTCAAAGTGTCTAAGTCAATTTAAACCCCCTTATTAATGTAGAAGGCACTAGAACTACCTCCTGCCTCACCAATGCCTAGGCCTCACTTTTAAATTTTCAGCTTACCATAAGGCATTTTTCAAGCCTGGAAGAGATCTCCTGCTTTCTTCTTGACAATTTTTTTTTTTATTTTCCTCTGACTGTCTTTCTGGTTATCTTTCCCTTCTGCAGAAACAATTAGATTTTTAATTCAAGTATATCTTATTCATCTTTTCAACCACAGAATGGCAAATTAAAAGAGATATTATGTTGCTTATATGTACCTAAGAAACAGCATAACTAATTGAATGGACTCAGACTTTGAAAACAAACTGAAATATACTCTGTCAACTTGCAACTTGGCTACCCCACAGAATCATTATTTTTCTCCCAAATTTATTTATTTTACATATTTCGTCTATATGTACATCTGTGTCCATGTCTGTAAAAGTCAGAAGAGGGCATTGTATTCCCCTGGAACTGGAGTTACAGATGGTTGTGAGCTTCCACGAGGATGGTGTGGATTAATACCAGTCCTCCTGGAGTGTAACCAGTGGTCTTGATTACTGAGCCATCTTCCCAGGCTCATCATTAGAGTTTTCTTAAGATTTAATCCTGATCTTTGTGTCTAACGAAAATCCATGAGCTCAGTTCTAAAACAATATCATTGTCAATTATATCAGAAACTTGGTGAGAGTGATAATTTAAGTGCTGTTATGTGTGCTGAACTTCATGTTGTTATTTTATTTAATCACCCCCACTAAAGCCAAAGCTTGGAACTGTTTTCTTCAATTTCCACAATAGGCTTAGAGTTTAAGTGACCTAACAAAAGCCATTTGGATATCATAAAAAAGCAGAGACTTCAACAAAATTTGATTCAGGCCAAGCAAAGCAAATTCAGCTTTTCACCATGTCAATGTGAACATCCAACTTCAGAGAGGGGGAGAGAGAGCGAGAGAGTGAGAGAGCGAGAGAGAGAGAGAGAGAGAGAGAGAGAATGTTTACTTTCTATTGTTCATGGATATGCAATCACTATCCATCAAGTGGACATATGATTAGACACTTCCGAATAGCTGGGTATTAAATCAACTTCATGAGGTCCTAGATCATTTCAAGACAGTTGTAGCTATTATCACTAAATTGCTTTGCATTTTAAATGGAGAAGTTATCATTTCCATTCTGTTGAAAAGGCTATCATAACACTATATGTTGATTATATATCATTAAAGTGTGCATAATTATTTCTGTTATTTATTACAATGTGACAAATCATCCCAAAACTTAGGGGCTTAAAAGCGACTCCATTGGCTCCAGCTTCTCTCGTCTGGGCTGAATTCAGCTGAACTGCTGGCCTTTGCCCCATGTGCGGCAAGCAGGATGGGGCCGTGCATCTGCAACCAGCTGGAAACTGCAAGGCTTCTGAGATCCTACGTGTCTCCATTCACTAGTGTGGCACCTCGGCTAGATTGATTAGAATAGCAATGGCTTGTCTGCGTTTTTTCGCCTTTTCTGGTATTTCTTCCTGCAAGTTTGACTGCCCATGTGACCTTGCACACTTAAGGAATCAGGACCAGATTTCCTCCCGAGGCACGTCACTCTGACTACATCCTCAGAGTTGAGTTCCCCTTCTTCATGTACAACACACTGACACCATAAGGCAGACCCGAAATTCTCGGGTAGGGAAATGATCACTTCTTCTGCAACTGAACTGATCCTAAGTCTTCTGGCAAGGAAGGGGTCTTATCTTCAGATACTAGCCTTGCCATTAAAAGCCCATGTTCACAGAGTATAATGATTGCATCTCCTCCTGTCCTATAATGATCCCATCTCCATATGCACCATATGCAACTGAATGATTGTACCTCTCGCAGCAATGTAATTATAAGAGGTTTATCAGCAGCGCAATGATCCCAATTTCTACCTGAACTGCAATTGATATCATCATTATAGGCCATATAATGAGCATATTGCCACCATAAATGTAATTAACACATTGTCTTTTGCACACTAAAGATTGCATTTCTCTGGCAAATGCAATAACAGTTCTACCTATAATACAATGATCCCATCTATTTGTGCAAGTTAATTATTGCTTTTCCACTTCTAAGCCATAATGATAGGCATTCCTATAGGACAATGATTGCATCTTGGGCCTTGAGGTAATGATCACATATGCAAAGCAAGATAACAAAATTGTCCTCAGGGCAATGATCAGATTCCTCTGCATAGGGTAATGATAACATATCCACTTTAACCTAAAGATAACAGGCTTCTTGTCAATACTGTGGCGCCAACTTCTCCTGCACAGAGAGTAGGTGGCTCACATCAAGACTGCATGTGTTCAAGTTCACCTGACGTAGACATACGGATATTTTAGCAGTGACTGACAAGAGCATCAATGTTAGCTTCAAAGAGGTTTGTGTAAGTAGATGTTACACAGAGGACTGCTGTGCTCTTGTACACTGTAAAGATTTGTCACTCATATTGGTTTAATAAAATGCTGATTGGTCAGTAGCCAGGCAGGAAGTATAGGTGGGGTGACCAGACTAGGAGAATTCTGGGAAGAAGAAAGACAAAGACACAGTTGCAAGCCAGATGCAGAGCAAGTAAGATGGTACTAAGCCATGTGGTTAAACACAGACAAGTATTATGGGTGAATTTAAGTCATAAAACCTAGTTAGTAATAAGCCTGAACAATAGGCCAAACAGTTTATAATTAATATAAGCCTCTGTGTGTTTCTTTGGTACTGAATGGCTGTGGGACTGGGCGGGACAGAAACTTCTGTCTAAAGGGACTGTATGACTTTGAAAAACAGAATCAGTTTCTCCAAAGTAGGTTGCAAAATTGAGGATGACAACTTCGCTGTTGTCGTTTGTTAAAGGGTTGACTAGAACATACCTTGTCAACGTGAAGTCTGACCCTTGAATAACGTTCATACATTTTCTACCTTTGTTTGATCTCTGCACCACATCCTTGTTCTAATTCTTACAATATCTGGACTCCAGTTTTATTTTTCCTACTCAAACATGGGTGAACATTTGACATCACATTCAACCTTCTTCCCTGCACTGTCTTCTCTTGTTTTGCCACTTTGGAGTTTTGTTATCATTGTTTTAGTTTTGTCTGCCTGCAAATGTCCAAACTTCCTATATCTCTCATCTTTGCTCTCAGAATCTACTGAAAGAAATATGTCTTTCCAGGCTTTAAAAATCACACCAGTTATTTTGCAGATCAGCAGCCACCTTCTGTCCACTCAACCAAGACAGAAGCCAGAGCAAGACCTCAACCTCTCTACTGTTAATTCCAGGTCTGATCAGATCCACATGAGGTTGAGTTAGTCTTTTGCTTTCCTTCCCTGTGGTGCTGGCCTCCACAATGCCCCACGGCTGCTGTCTCTGTCCAGGACTTTGGTATCATTCCAACTCACAGCACTTAACTAAGTTTCTAAAGAAAATTGAGAGATCAATAGATTTGAGCCTATAGAATCTCTAACATATTAATTCATGATGAATGTCAGAGGAAAAATGAAAAGTATTCTTGGTAAACAAGAAACCTTGCCAGTCAACTACAAAATTGTGACTACCCAATAGAAGCATAATGAATGAAGAAGAAATTCCAATAATACCTGTAATGATGACAGGAATTCCTGTTTTAGCTGAAATTTTAGTTTTCACTGAGAATACTTATAAGGATACAAAGTAAAATTTTAAAGAAAAAATTACAAGTGCCCAATATCCCTCTTCACCAGCAGTTGTCATCTCTTGAAAGATCCCAAGGGAGGCAGGTAAATGTAAACATATAAAAACATACATACTTATATTAAATGAAAGTAGAAATGGCATTGTTTGTGGAAATAAAGGAGTCCAATGAGAGGAAGAAGGGGCAGGCAAAGGAAGATGGAGGACTGATGGAAGAGATGTTCAATATACAATATATATGAGGAAGGAAAGGTAACGACTAAAGACTGTCAATCACAGTATAGAGAAGAAAATTTCATATACTATCATATCCAAATGTGCAGAGTTAAGACTCCTAAATATATGGAAAAGAAATAATGAGATGAGAAAATTTGTAGAAATATGTATTCGGTATATATTATATATAATGTAATACATAATATATTATTTTAAAAATGAACTAATAAGGAAGGATTAGTGTACTATTTTTTAGTTCCAGTAGAATCCCCAAAGGTTACTGGAAAGAATAAGACCAATGTCCTAGGGTGGTATATCAGCATATAGGATAGTCTGGGATGGCATTAAAGAGGAAAGATAAAGAATACATCAAGAGGAAAACTACAACGAGAAAAGAAAGGAGACTAAAGGTAGAACTAATAGATTCTGTAGAGGAAAGGGTCTGCAGAAGAGCAGGGAAGTGAAGCAAGGGGGGCTAGAGAGATGGATCAGTGGTTAAGAAGATTTAGTGCTCTCGCAGGGGAACTGGGCTCTGTGACTCTAACTGCAGGGGGATCTGACGTTCTCTTCTGGCCTCTTTGGATATCTCTGTGCATGTGCCATACATTCTTTCCCTCCCTCCCTCCCTCCCTCCCCCTCTCTCTCTCTCTCTCTCTCTCTCTCTCTCACACACACACACACACACACACAAACACACACACACATCAATAAAAATTTATCTTGAAAAGAAAAAGATGAGGTGCATTAATAATAAAAGAAAGATCTATAAAATACACAGAAACTTAGTTTTACTAAAAACTAGGACTCAGAATTCACAGAATTAAGCTAACCACCATGGTAAGTGCGAAGGTATCAGACATGTTTCTAATTTTCCCTTCTTTCTTTCCTTCCTCTTTTCCTTCTTTCCCTCCCCCCTACTTTTTTATTTTTATTTGTCAGTGTGTATGTGTGTGTGTGTGTGTGTGTGTGTGTGTGTGTATACACACGCCTGTCTGTTCACAGACCTGCTGGAGATCGATCCTAAGGCTTCCTGTTTGCTATGTAGAAACTCTACTGCTGAGATACATTCTTAACCCCTTCGTTCTTTTCAAACCTTGAAAGATTTTTAAAGGTTAAAATCATTTTCGTTAAAATAATTGCATTTTACAAGAAAAATTAAAACTCACAAATATGAAAATGTCAGTACTTTATGAGGAACAATACTGCCTTTGACATTTTAAATTTCAACATGAAAATCTAGAAGAAAAGATAAGATCATGTCCTAAGCGCATCGATGGAAACAGCCCTTTTGTTAAGGGATATTTTGTGGGTGTTTTGGTATATGGCTAAGCTGTTTTCCACTCAAAGGAAAGAAATGCATTCTTTAGAAAATACAAAATATACAAAATTTTATGACTCATTGTTGAGTCTTGAGCAAAAAGCCGAATGTGAGCATAAGGGCAAATAAACAAATCTGGAAAAGGTGCACAAAATTTCAGGTGAAAACCTAAAAGCTCACAACAGAGTACCATTATGAGATTTTAAAATCTGTACCACCTGACTAAGATATAAATATTACTTCCCGCTTGTGGAGAAAAAAATTAACATTAAAATTAATGGTGGAAGAGCACAATTCTGTTTTTAAAGTTTAATCTTCAAGCTCTAAAAGCTGGTGTGTGGACATAAAAATAAAGCAAATAAATACTGAGACGGGAGGACGCCTGTGGATGACTATTTTTCCCAAAGTAACAAGTGGAATAAGATGGGTTAAACGAGCCGGTCGGTGGTGGTGCACACCTTTAATCCCAGCACTCCAGAAGCAGGGGCAGGCAGATCTCTGTGAGTTTGAGGCCAGCCTGGTCTACAAGAGCTAGTTCCAGGACAGGCTCCAAAAGCTACAGAGAAGCCGTGTCTCCAAAAACAAAAACAGAAAAGAGTTAAACAATCATTCTGTAAAATCTAAGCTATTATAAAGAGGTATTGAAGTTGGAAGAGAGTGACAATCCTTGTGAATCTGTTTTTTTCCACATAGATTTTTTTAGAAACTGTGGATTGAAAACATATTTGTATTCCACAATCATGTCTTCGTGATTTGGGAATGTCACCCATGCATGCTTTGGACTGAATATGTACACAGGTTATCTTGTCTCACCACAAATGGATTGTGGAACAGACTTAGTGACGTCTGCCTGAGGGTCATGTATAGAAAGGAACATCTTAGAAAGACACGGAGGAAACCTGTTAATAAAGAAATCAACATCAGCATCACTTCCACCAAGAGCCATGTGTAGTGCTAGAGTGGTACCTTGCAGACAAGACTCATCATTTTTACAATATTTTCCCCAGTTAACTAACCTCACCCAAACTCCTGAAACACACAGCAAATGAACGCAAATTATGGAAAATCATAAGAAATACTTGATTAGCACTCTTTAAAAATGCCAAGGGCAGGAAAGGCGTCTAAAAGTTATCAAGGTCAGGGAAGGCAAGGAAGCCCTCATAGGTTGGTGGAGACTATGGAGACATCCTGACTCAGTGCAATATGGTATGCTGGAATGAATCCAGGAGCAGCGAGAGTAAAGGGATGAATCCGAAGAGAGACTGCAGCTCAGTAAATAGTACATATGGGTGCTAATTTCTTGGCTTTGATACGTGCACCACATGATGGAAGATGCTAACATTGTCAGAGCTAAGTAAAGGTTAAAGCAGAGCATGGCATTGTGTTTGTAATTATTCTCTAACTGTGACATTGCAGAGAGTGCTTCGATGTCTCTCAGACTTCTTTCCATCGTTCAAAGAATTGCTGGTGCCACTCTTGGTTGAGAAAGTTACTTCTTAGTGCCCGGGTACCATCCTAAAGTGTCAGAAAGCCGCTCGAGAAAGACGTGTGTAGCCTGCCTCCTTATGACTTTTCTCATCACACCCTTTATTATATGTATGTAGATGTATATATTTTCCTTGCCTTTTATTTTATTTAGTTGCTAGAGTTCAACTGTCGCTCAGGGCATTGAACTAATTTTCTTCTCAGCCATGATCATGGGGCTGCATGCGTAATGAGGCCCGTTATTGCTCATGTTATTAAGCAGGCTGTTGGGGACAAGAATGGGGAGGGAGGCCACTACCTAAAGCCAATGGCTCTTCCTAGTCCTGCCTGCCCCCCACCAATGACTGAAGCCACTAGGTCAAGAACCAAAAAGAGAAGAAAAAAATAGAAATAAACCACTCAGAAAGAAAGGCAATGTAAGCGACCCTACTCCCCGATGTGAGGGGAAATGTCAGAGGTGTGGGCTGGCTTTGAGGCACTGACTTTTTCTTATTTATTGAATGCAAAATAAAGCCATTATTTATTAACCAATTGAAAATACTGCATACTATGAGAACCGACAGCACAGCCTCGATTGTTTGGGTATTTTATGAACATTACCTTACAGCAAGCCCATCAAGAGGACATAGACATTTTCTACTGAGAGAACAGAAGCTGTGATGGAGAGATGACAGAAGCCTCATCTATGCTTTCCCAATCCAGCATCATGGGTCAGCACTGTCCAGATACCTAGGACATGTTTTTATATCATCATAGTTAGCAGTAGCAGAAACCCACAGGTCAGTGTTATCCAATTTTAATGTGTTTGTGAATAACTTGAGACTTTATTAAAACAGGGACTGTGATATAATCGTAGTTTTCAAATGGACCTTGAGATGTTTAACGACCTCCCAGTGAGTTCAGCTTCATTGGCCCAAGCTTTATAGTTTTAGTAGCAAGATTGAGAGGTCTAAGTCAAGAGAGGAAGCCTATGTTTGCCACTGCCTGGATGATCAGGAACCAGAAGCTTGATGACCCGAGACCTAAGGTAGAACTAAATATAACTGGCTTTCAATGAAGCAAGTCCTAATGGTATTCTGCTAGGCTCCTAGATCAGCGCCTATTCTAATTGTTATCAGTGGGGCTTCCTCCAGCAGCTGATGATAACAGATGCATTGACCCATAGCAGTACATTAGGAAGAACTCCTCCTGGACCCCCATGGAAGAGGGAGAGAAAGGATTATAGGAGCCAGAGGGATCAAGGACACCAGGAGAACACGCCCCACAGAATCAACTATTCAGAGCATTGAGAAACTGAAGCTCACAGAGACTAAGGTGCCAATCATGGAGCCTGCATGGGTCTGCTCTAGGTCCTCTTCTTATACACTGTGGTTGTTTAGCATGAGATTTTTGTGGAACTCCTAAGAGTAGGAGTGGGGGGGTCTTTGACTCTTTTACCTATTCTTAGGACCCATTTCCTCCTACTGCGTTGGCTTATCTGGCCTTGATTTGAGGGTTTGTGCCTAGGCTTATTGCATCTTGTTACACTGTGTTTGGTTGATATCACTGGGAGGCCTACATTTTTTTTCTGAAAGGAAACAGAGAAACAGTGGATCTTGGGGAGAAGGGAGGGGAAGACTGAGAAGAACACAGAGGGAAGGCTGAGGTCAGGATGTATTGTATGAGAGGAGAATAAAAAGGAAGAAAGAAGGCAAAAAAGTAGAAAGGATAACTTTGGAATCCCATTATTACTGGGGGGGGTCACACCTTGGATCTGATTGGGAAAAGTAGAAAATAATGGGAGAATTGAAACGTAGAAACTAGCACCATTACTGGAGTACTGGCTCTTGTCAGTGTTTGATTGGTTTTGGCTCGAATAGACTTACCTCAGCTGGTACCCTAACTTAACAACTTAAGGCCAATACTAGAAGATATCAGCAGGAATGAGCTGTGGCTTCAGGAACATAGAAAGGCAAAAGTTGGCCTTCATTCTCTAGTACAGAAGACTTTTTCAGAACCCATTCCAATCCCAAAGCCTTTTTTAGACATTTATTTACTATTTGATGTTTATTAATGCTTTGCTTTTGTGTATGTATGTGCACTACATGCGTGCCTGCTGCTTGCAGAGGCCAAAAGAGGACACTGGGTGCCCTACAACTGCCCTTACCCGTGGTCACAAAGTCACCAGGTAACTTTTGGGAAATTAAGCCGAGTTCTCTGCAAGGGCTCTAAATCATTGTGCTATCTCACCAGCTCCCCTTCTTAGTCTTATTTACAAACATGGAGGGATCAACTTGTTTTTCTTCTCTAAGCAGGGCTAAGAATGATACATCTGTCAAAGACATGAAACGAAGCTGAACACATGAAAGGTTCGCACTGTTTCTCTAAGGACAGTAGGTTGTTAGCACAGAGCATGGCGCAGATGTGTCAAACACATCTGGAAAATCGCGGTCCCCCAGATCTATGGTCTAAGTGTAAAATGTCCTCTGCAGGCTCATGACTTTCAAGCAGGTGACGCTATCTTGGGAGCTGTGAGCTAATTCGGTAGGAGGTCTGGCTGGCAGAGGCTGGTCCCTGGAGAAAGGTCTTAGAGGGTTCGTATCCTACCTTTCTTCTGACCCAATCTCTTTGAATCCTGTTTGCTAGGAAGAAAACAGCAAAGCTGCTGTTGCCATGAATACAGCCTCTTCAGCCTGAACCATGTCTTCTCCACCAAGAGACAGAGCTAAAATAAGCCATTTCTGTTGTTATGTAATCCTCCCCAGCCACAGCAAGGAGAAAGTAAGAAAGTGATTAACACAGAAATAAATATGCCTTTCCTCCATAATGACCTCACCCCCACCACACACACACACACACACACACACACACACACACACACACACGAGTAAATTTTCCAATTTTACTTACTTGTTATGGATTATTATAAGCAGGCTATATTTGTGGGGACTTGCTAGGATTGAATGGTGCATCTTCATAAAGACTCACTTTGAAATATACCTACATTCCCCCTACAACATGCAACCACAATATAGATTATTTAGGAGTATATTATAAACTTCAACATCCCCTAGAAAACTTTGTTAGGGCTCTTTAATCCATCTTTGCAGTTATATGATATACTATAAAACTTTAATTTCTTGAAATTTGAGAACCTTTGAATTTTTAAATCATCTACCCATATGCAACTAAGAATTTTCTGACGTTGTTGCAAGAGGTGTTCTGTAAATCTGGTCAGATTGGCTGGTTACATTGTTTATGACTTTCTTATAACTGGTTTTCTGCTAACAACTGTTTTATCTTTTCAGCCAGTGCGAAACTTTAAGACTTCAGTAGTCTTTCTGCTTCTCCTGTTTCTGCTTCTTTCATGTATCCAGAATGAGGTCAAGACACATTTACGCCAGTGATATCTTCTCTCTGGATTGACTCTTTTGTTCTTCAGAAGTATCATTATTTCTAGAAAAATTTCTGCTCCTGATGCCTAGCCTAATTGCAACACAGTTGTATTTTCCATAATTTGTGTTTATGAATGGTATGTAATTTACTCTGCTTCTGCTCCGCTGTGTCATCACCTTTCCTGTGTGATGGAGTCTGGTGTTTTACTTGAGTCTGATGTCGTTGTCTTGTTGCCATGTTCACATATCTTGTTAGCTTTCGTGAAAACTGAGTTTCCTCAACAATGACTCACAAATGCATCATTCCTCAGGTTTGCATTTCCTGCATTGCAACTCATCAATCTCATCAGTTAATTGCCCGTATGTGTTAATCGCAGCTTTTATATTTCATTCTCTTAGTGGTTATATGTGGGCCTTCTCTGGATGTGTTTGTTGCATTTCCTTATCTTTCTGTCTGTAAACCATTTATCTTCATATTCATTAATTTTTACTCTCCCCTCATATGTGAATATTTTATTAAACAATAGGTATTCAGTTTGAAAATGGTAATAATTAAAGTTGTTGGTCCTATTATATTTTTAAAAGGTTTTGATGTGTACCAGATAAGTTGTTAGCTTTAGAAGGCACCTTAATCCAAGCAGGGATCAATTGATTCAAGTCTCAAATATTGGTCTCTGTAAAAAGTGGATCCATCTCAAGCTTTAGTTCTTCAGACGCAGCCTTTTTGTGGTTCTGATGAATACTGATATACTTAATAAAACTCCTCTGAAGAGCAACATATTGTGGAAGGTTCTGCAGTAGACAATAGGTTACTTGATATATTCATTTACTGGGCTAATGGACCACATACTAAAAAGCATGAGGGATGTGTTCATTACTTTTGATTAGGCAATTTCATGACTGCTTAAAAGATTGAAGCTGTCTTTCAGAAATCAGACAGTTCTGCAAATTATTCCTTATGCTAGAAATGCAAAGTGTCTCCTTTGAGATGAAGTTGATGGTCACCCTATGGATATTGACTACCTTATTCAGGTTTTACATAAAATTGCAAATCTACTTAAGAATTTCTCATACTGACCATAAATGATGAGTAAGTATGGTTCTCTTTAACCTGATTATAACACTTATGGGTTCTATAGAAATTGGGCACATACATGCTTTGTATCACAGGCATCACGATTTTATTCCTTAAAATGTATTTTTTATTTTTATTATGCTGCTTTTTATTGTACAAGGAATATAATTTTATTATAAATATGTATATAATGTAATGTCCTTTGAGTTTATTTGCTTCTGTAACTATATTTCCTCCCCTTGCCCCCTTCAGTTTCTTTTCTTAAGATGCTTCCAGGAAAGATTGCTGTAAGAACCTGAGTCAATGTGAGGTCACTTGGGCTCACTGTTGCTCTGTCTTCCCAGTCTGACTCCTATGGTTCTTGCTGCAGGTTTACACTCCCCTAGTCTCTCCATGACAATGCTGATAGACCAGAACTCCCAGCATTGGGATTTGAGTAATTCCTGTATTAATATCCCATCCTCGTGATCTTTCTGCCTCCTTTGCACTTTATTTAAAGACTAGCTGCTGTTTGTTTACTGACCTTGCTTCTCATTATTGTCAGTCGTTTCATGTCCCGTAGACAGGGGGCTTGGCCAGGGAGAAGGACTCAGAAATATTTTTACTACATCTATTTATGTATTTGTTTGTTTACTGTGTGTGAATGTGCATGCCTTTGTGTGTCTATATGTGTTTGCATGGCATACCATGTCATGGCAGTCATGCAGAAGACAGCTTACAGGTGTCAGTTCTCTCCTTCCAACATTTGGATCCTTGGGACCTCTCTCAGGTCATCAGGTTTGGAAGAAAGAGCCTTTGCCCACTGGTCCATCACACCTTCCTTTTCAAGTCTTCCTAATGTTTGTGCCATTCACACCATCTGCAAGGTGTGGACCATGAAAGGATTCTCACTGACATCAAGAGGGCCTCTTAAAATTCCTTGTTTTCATAGTTTTAGAAATATAAATCTCCACAAGTGTCAGAATTTGTATGTTCATGTATATCTAGTTCTTTGTCTTATATTTTATCTTCATCTGCTTCTGTAATGTAAGCTCAGTGCCTGTCTTGTCTATATTATTTAACTTTCTCTCCACAACCCAGAATTTTCATCTAACATACAACTAGCATTTGTTAAATGATCTGACTTGGAAGAATGAAGGGAGAGTTGCAATAAGCACCCATGATGCCCAGTGCTAGCCACAGTCTCCAATATATTCTCGGAGCTTAAAAAATACAGGCTCTTTGCTCAGTTGTCAACAGTTGAACACAGAATTGATAGCTCAAGCAGACAGCACTGCAGAGCTCTCCCCAGGCTGATCTCATTTGGAAAGAGGCCGTATAAATGAATCTCAATTTCCTTACTGCTCATCAAAGGCCAGGCACAGCTAGTTAAATTAATAACCAACCATGATAATAACAAGCTGAACTTGGTGAAATGTCTCCTCAAGCTGTACTTTTAGTTGAAAGCTGACTTTCTCTGGCTTTTTTAGTGCTTACATGAACCTAAAGGCAGAAAGGGTATAGAGTCTCCATTCATTGAGTACTAGCCTGAAATAAGAAAGTTGTTCTCTTATTTATCACTAGAATATTCTCAGTAACTGGACAATACCTATCTTAACCAGGTTAAATTTTTGACTGGAGAGTAAAGAATGAGCAAATGACCATCCCTTAGCACAGAAATAGAAAACAAAACAATGCCTGAAAAATAACAGCTTTTACTCATAGTATCAAATGAAAAAAAGCAAGAAATGAAAAAAAAATCTGTAATCTTGCAAAAAGGGGAAAAAAAATCTAATTGTGACTGAAGCCACAAGGGAGTTTCAGCCTGTCTGTCTTTAAGACTCTGTTTTCTTTAGGATATCACCTTTATAGAATACAAATGTCTCACTATAATAATCTATTTATGTTGGTGGATGCTGATGTTAGCAAGAGTCCTCTGCTGTGAGTTCTGTGTGTTTACAACTGCACACACACGTAACAGGTGAGAAGTCCATGTGTTTTCCTTCCCTGTCTTCAAAATATTGTTGAAGTTATCACTCTAAAAAGTCCGGATCTATTTTCCTATCGTTGTGATGAATACGGCAGCCCGCAGTGACTGTTTCTAATACCCTTGACCTTCATAGAGACACTGCAAGTACCTTTTATTTCACAAGTTTGCCTTACTGTCTCCTCCTCCTCTTTGTTGCTCATTTCTCAGTAAAAAGGACTTTGTTGTTTAAATCCTCCATCCATCAGCCATTGTTTTCTTTATTCTTAAGTCAGATGATGAGATAACGAGGTTCCGGTAGTTGCACAACTGATATGAGATTGTAGATTCCTCCCCGTGTCACTTTTGTCACTCTCCATCCAGGAAAGAATCAATTAAACCTCCCTCTTTGGGTTCTGACCTTGGAAGCACACCCATGGCTTCTGCTGTGTCCCAGAGCCTTTCCCGTGGTGAAGAGCCCATCAGCATCTCCCAGACAGCTGTTAGAGCTCAGAGTCAATTTACTTTGGGGTGAGGACTTGAGGGATACAGATGGGTGAATTACAGGTGTTCAGCTGAGTGGCAGACCCTCCTTGGCACACGTTAGTATATGCTCCAACCTGTTTCAGCTGCAGGGCAGCAAAGCTGTCGCTCTTGCCCTGGAGAGGGCTGGTGGGCTTTGGCTGGGTGCCATATGCAATACTACTTGCAAGGTCAAGTACATGTTTTCGGTCTTTGAAAGCTATTATAACTTGAGCTAGTTGTCAAGCTAAATATACTTTTAGCCCGAGTCAGGTTTCTCTCTTTTGTGTGAAATTGAGGCATCCGAGTGACTATTAGCTGCGTTCAAGAACTCCTCTCAAGAAGTCACTGCTAGGGGGCCTGCTATGGGTCTGTCAGTCAAACCAGTTGGCCTCACTGGATTTTTCTTGCTCTTTTTCTATGTATTCACCATTTGTCATCTTTAGATTACATGCTGCTCTGACTTCCTTTCTAATCACCAGTTCTGGACCCATCGAGCTTTCCTTTGGTGCTCAACTACAAATGAACACAAATATCCCAACGATTGGAACTGAATTCTGCGAAAACCTTTCGTAAAAGAAAGTGAGAGCCCGTGAGATGACCCACTGGGTAAAGGTGCCTGCCACCAAGTCTGATGACCTGAGTTCAATCCACGGGTCCCGCATTCAGGAAAACCAGCTCTTGCAAGTTGTCCTTTGACCTTGAGAGGCATCCTCTCCAAATAAATACATTAATGTTGCAAGAAAATCTCAAAGAAACTAGCTGAATGAGAAACCAAGAGAAAGAGGTTTCCATAGATTTAGTTCATTTTCAAATAAAAATGAATCTCCATAGAGGTCTCAGTGAGTAAAATGCTTGTCCATTAGTGCTGGTTTATAATCCGAGCTCTCCACTGGTGAGATGGAAACAAGATGACCTCAGGAGCTCAAAGGCCAGCTATTGCCTTGGTGCACTGGTGAACAAGAGACTTTGTCCCAAAGGGAAAGGCACGGACTGATACCAAAATCAGTCATTTTGTCTCCACATATGAGTCATGACATGTGTGCACGCATGTATACACACACACACACACACAGAGAGAGAGAGAGAGAGAGAGAGAGAGAGAGAGAGAGAGATTTAAAATCTACATGGAATTGGACAGAGGTAATGATAAAATAAAATATCCAATCATTGAAGGCATTCTAAACATTAGTGAACTTTCTTCATCTGTAGAGATTGGGTTTCAGGCAAAGTATTCTAAAACCAAGACTTACCTTAGAAAAACTATATCTAAGGCAATTCGGTTGGGGCCCTGGAATAGGATTTATGTTTACGTTTCTGGTTTGAAACCAAGCCAAGCGTGCCCCATTCAGGCCATAACATGACCACTGAAAAATCCTATCTATCACTGGAAAGGCTCCACTTTCCGTAACTCCTTCTGATATGCTGCCAAAAATTCAAACAACTATTCCGATTACACTTTAATTGGTACTTTATATTCAACACATAAGAAAACTCACCATAAACAAAAGCTGTTCTTTCCTGAACTCTGTGAAGTTAAAGGATCTGGATTGTGTGTTAACTCTATAATATTTATGAAGTTCAGCCTGCGGGTGCCTTCGGCCAAAACCCATTTCTCCTCCTTAAGGCCGAAGAGTGAAAAGTGCTTTATACACTATGGTTTTGAACCAGCTTTGAAATATCTTTTTCCCTCCTCAGAAATTCTTATACTAGCAAAGAACAGAAGGAAGAACAAATAGTCCATTTCTCTTGGTTTCTCTTTTCTGTATTCTCTGAGCAGTCGATGCTAATGGAATTGGCATCTGTGTAATCAGCCCTTTTCCAAGAATCTCTAAACACACATAAACGTGTTGGCTGCTTCCTAAAGAGTAATCACTTTCCCTGAAACCATAAACCAGGTCACACATGGAACTGATTGTCAGAGTCAAATCCTAAGACCTGAAATGCCTAACAGTGGCTCGTGCGGGCTATCAGTCCTTTCCACCCACCCACACCCACGACATGTTTGAAGACTACTGGCTGAGGGTGGGCGAAAAGAACAATCTAAGATGCATGTGTCCAGTCAGTCGAATTACTGTGCCAGACCCCTGTGGTCTGCATTATGGATATGGTGGAAGTATTACATAGCCTTTGCTGTCTAGAGAGTCTAGAAATTCTGAATCTTGGGAGAAACATTTGTAAGAACCCACACAAGTAGGAGCACCTACTGTATTGCTTCCCTTGAGTTGACTCAGTCCTTGTTAGCAACTTTACAAAATTAGGTCGAACAATTCATATGTTCATAATAAAGGTGTAATTTTCTATTTTGCCAGACATTTCTATGGCTGATTTACTTACTAAAATGAGTGGACCACTTGTGTTCACAATGAGCAGGTGTTAATTTTCAGCTCTTCAGTGGCATGTGGAGAAACTAGAAATCTTTGTGACTTTCAGGAATGTGAAGATAATCCTACCATTGTTTAAGCACATTTATGTCTTTCTATGTGATATTGACTAATACATACACTGAGAAGATAACTTTGGGAAATTGCAGAAATTTCTCATATTGCTAAAAAGGATGGAAGTTTTAAGAAACCTGGTGCTTTATAATAAAAGAGTATACCATATGTAGTTATAAAATGTCCCCAACTACCCAGCAGAAGCATTAAAGTGTAGAGAGAAATTTTAACCAGTAGGCGAAGGATTTTAGGAAACAGATGTGAAATATCTAAATGGGGGTCTATATTTTTTTATTAAAGATTTATTTTTATTTTCCAAATTATCCTTATTTTACTTCAAATATTACTACATCATTTTCCCCTTCCCTTTCCTCACTCTAGCCTCTCCCACGAGTACTTGGTAGTGAACTACAAGAGTTCAGGTATCCAGGAACTCTGTCTAGTGCCCTTATGCTGTGGAGATGCAGAGTGGGAGCTAGCCATTCAGCTGATTTGTTAAGTGGACAGAAGTCTGAAGGCAGACTGCTTTAATCGTTTCAATCTGATAAGATTACAATCACTTGGGCTGAAAGGTTAAGGATGGTCACTTGGTAACAAGGATTACCGTACTGAATTATTTTACTACTGCCACCCAATCTAAAACGTTATACTAATTCAAAATGTTCAAAATTGCCAAGATTCTGGGCAAGGCAGGTGAAAATATTCAATGAGAGGAAGATAAGTTTAATCAAGTCTTGAATTTTTAGGAAAAGTTAGTTTTCATAAGCAATGCCCAACAGACAATCAGATAGCCAGAAATGAGAAGACAAATATGGGAAGAAACAGTCTAAAAGAAACAGAAATAATTGGTAGAGGTTCATGAAGGAGAGAGATCAGAAACCTTTGTAAATAAAGAATGAAGTTAAAAAAAAAACCCAAAACACTAGGAAATAAAGAAAACCCCACAGTATCAACTAACCTGGGCTCATAGGGGCTCACAGGGACTGAATCAACAACCAGGGAGCCTGCATGAGACTGACCTAGGCCCTCTGCATATATGTCACAGTTGTGTAGCTAGCTTGATTTTCTTGTGGGATTCCTAACAGAGGGAGCAGGGGCTGTCTCTGTTGCCTGCTTTTGGGACCATTTTCTCCTACCGGGCTGCCTCATGCAGCCTTAAGAGAAGAGGAGGTGCCTAGTCTCGCTGCATCTTGAAATACTATGGCTGGTTGATATCCATGCCTTTTTCTCAAGAGAAACAAAGGAGGAAGAAGAGGAGTGAATGGAGGAAAATGGCGGAGGGACTGGGAGGAGAGGTGAAGGGGAAACTACAGTTGAGATGTAAACACAAACAAAAAATACAACAAAACAACTTACTAATAATACAATTGAAAAAATACATAAAAGAAAACAACTCACAAATGCTCTTATACAATAGAAATAGTGTGACTGTTGGGATTGCGAAATTTCATTTTATTTAAAGTAGTTATGGTTAATTTTATGCATATATATATATGGCTAATGTTTTAAGCAGTGTAGCTTTAAATACATAGAGAAATTCTAACATGTAGCTAATAGGAATATGAGACGCAAAGGAGACAGAGAATAAAATATACACAATGTCAGAAGAAGTGAGGGCTCAAATATCTTCAGAAAGAATGTAAGACACTGATCATCACATTCCAAAAACCAAAGCAAGTTTCAAGTGGGAGTTCAAACTCATCTAGGAATGAGACTAAAATGGCGGCTCACAGTCAGAGCACCGTCTTTTCTTTTTCGGGACCTGGGTTCAGTTCCCAGCACACACATGGAGCCTGAGAACTGCATGTAACTCTAGGTCCAGAGGATTCAATGCTTTCTTCTGACATCAGTGGGCATTCTGTGCATGCAGTGCACAGACATACACTCAGGAAGAATATCCAGCCACGTAAAATAAAATTAAATACATGTTTTTAAAGAATCTTCTGGACATGCTATAATAACACTGAAGGAGAATAGAGGAGCTTAAGGAGGTAGAGAAATGGACACGTTCTCTTCAGATAAGCGGCACTGTTGGCTTTTCAACAGCTACACCAGAGATCAGAAAAAAAGAGCAAGTTTGCCATTTCCTGAAAAACAATAAAAACAAAACCACACCAAACTCTTAGCCTCTAACTGTATATCAGGAAGAAAACACCCTTTTAAGAATGAAGGTAAGATGGAGACATTCTCGCGCCAAGAACAATGGAGAGCTTAGCATAAGCAGATGCTACCCAGAGAAATTACAAAATGATCCCAGATGGTTAGTACAAAATGCCAGGAGAAACGCGAACAGAAAACGACAAATACACAGTGAAAATATAAGGAAACACAAACAACCGTCTCTAACAGTCTCCCCCAGCATGAC
This sequence comes from Microtus oregoni, assembly GCF_018167655.1. Classification (NCBI taxonomy): domain Eukaryota; kingdom Metazoa; phylum Chordata; class Mammalia; order Rodentia; family Cricetidae; genus Microtus; species Microtus oregoni. The sequence goes on from NW_024543079.1 coordinate 10,152,902, forward strand.
TCAGTAGCACATGTCCCAAGCGGCACGGCAATTCTCTCTGCATGCTATTGGAATTTGTATAGTCTGGGTTGCGGGGTCGGCAGAGTGTCACCCTATTAAAACTCGTCAGGAGAAAGGGGAGAATGGAGTAAAAAAGATACCTAGTCTTTGTCGATGAAGGATGGCAGGACTTTGAATTAGCTGAGGCCCATTGGACTCCCACAGCATAGTTTAGTGTTCCAGGTAATGCCACTAGCTTGCTGAATCCACTTTTTAATTCATATAATGAAGTTTCTGCCCATTCTTTCTCATTCTTGGCTTTGGCCAAACTAACAAAACTTTCCAATTTTCGTTTTCTTAACCTTTGAGCCTATTGTACACGGTTCTCCACACAACCACACTTGGCTCCCTCCCACTGACTTCCCTGAAATGTCCTGAACTCCTTGGCAACCTCCTGTAAGATCTTTTCTCTGATTTGATTTATTTATTTATTTAGTATTTTTGTTTCGTCTTCTCCAACAGTTTTGGTATTGCTTCAAATTTACCTTCGTTTGTGCCGTTTCTCTAACTTTGCCGTTTCACCTGCATTTTCTGAGACCTTCCTAAACTATGCTTCTTGTCTGCACCTTAAGTTCAAACAATACAGAGTTGATTTCTTGCCTCAGACATAGATTTTGTGGTCATATTCTTTTCATCTTGTTTATTTATTCGCATGTGTGTGCTGCCTGCACTGGAGTATGTGAGCGCCCACATCTGCAAGGGCAGAGGAGGATGCTAGTACCTTCCCCCAATGCTCTCTGCCTTGCTGCCTTCAGACAGTCTCTCGCTACCTTGAAATCTTTTCATATCCCATCCTTTTATCTTTTCTTATATTATTTTAGCCATTTTCCTTATAAGTTACTTCATATACTTATTTTTATGCTCAATTCTTAAAAAAATATTTTTCAGTATCATCTATCCATGATAAAAGAAGTTTATTGAAGGCTACTGTCTGTCAGCAAATGAGTACATATTCTTTATTTGTGAGAAACACTTAAATTTGGCTACAGGGTTGACTTACTTCATCCCCTCTTCTCTGTGGGAGAAGTTTTCTTTCTTTCCTCCAAAGACGATCAACTGTGTAGCCTCCACAGCAGGGTCCACGCTCTCCTCAGCCTTCCCGAAGCAGAGTACAGATGTGAGGGGGTGGTGGATTCAGTCAACGCTCCCTTGAGAGGCACACACAGGGGACCATTCCTGCATGCACTGCTGCTGTGCATTTCTGTCTGCATGCTTGCCTCACACTGCAGACTTGCAGTGGACTGTGGCATAGTGAACTGCGATTTCTCCTTCCTAGTTCTGTATTTGCTTTCCAGAAGATGCCAAGACCAAATATTGGGATAAGAAAATAAAAAAAAAATCCTTCTTGCCTGACACACAGGCTCACAGAGAGAGCCCTCTGCGCCCCCCCCCCCCCACACACACACTTTTCACCTTTGGGAGTCCAAGGATGCACATTCACCTCCTTGACACACTTGACTCTCAGCGCTGGCCTTCTCCTGCATGAGTTTTTGTCTGGCACCCACTTTATCGGTCTTTATTTGTGTTCTATGTGGCGAGTGGAAAAGTCATGCTAGGAGCTTTTCCTAGCAGATAGAGTTTTAAATTAAAGAAGGTGCCGACATATCTAATAAAATTGCCCTGTCTCTCAGAATATTCTATATTTTGTACTTCTCACAGGATCAAATATTGTGTTTTTCCCATTATTATAAATTATTGAAGTTAACACTATATAAATAGATTTTTTAAAATAAAATTTGGATTAGATACAGCCATGAGACTATGTACTCATTCAGAAATAGCAAGCCTCAAGTCCTCCCAAGATTTTAGGCAGAAATGCCAGGACCCTAATTGTAAAAGAAAAAACATTCCATATGTGTACCACAGTGGAAAAGTTTTGTTAGGGAACTGCAGTATATCTGCTAACTGTGTTCCTCTACCAGTCTCTTATGCTGCTCAGAGGACCATGCATCTGTCCCTCCATTCACCAATCTGATGAAGGCATTGCAAAGTAAATTCTGGACTCTAGTGTGCCTCCTGCCCAATACTTCTAAATATATTTTATTAGATTTTGTATTTGTTTACACTTATTTTTCTCTCTAAAAATTACTATTTTATTCTATCTAGACTGCTGTGCCTGCACTTATGACTGCGCACAATGTCTGGCTCTCAGCCAGAAAGAATGTCATATCAGCTAGGAATGGAGGTGTAGATAGTTCTGAGCTCCCACATGGGTACTGTGATTTGAGCCTAGGGAGCAGTCAGTGCTCTTCAACATTGAACCGTCTCTCTAGCCTCATCATTTTTGTTTTCATGCAAACATTTACACACAATGAAACATATGAATCTTAGGCAAGTGTACACTCACTGAGTTTTACAAACACATCCACCTGTGTCTCTCAGAATCCTCTCAGGATGTGACGCTTGCCAGAATGCCTTCGCTTTGCATAAAGGAGCATTTTTAGGACTTTATAATCTAGTCAAGGCAAAAAGGGCCTGAGTAAGGTTCCCCATCTGCTGGACTGGAGGCAAAGGAAATCCTCTTTCCCTGCCATTTCTTAGATTTTGCTCATTTGGCACCGAATGTAGTGTTTGGGAACGTGGAAGATAAAGAGCCAACTGGAGACAGAAAGAGCCATGTCATCATTAAAAATAAACAGAGACACAAATATGTCAGAGGGCAGAGGCAGGCACTTTGCTTCATTGTGCAAGTGATTTATGGGGGAGGCTAATTTTAAACAAGCCGGGCTGTGTGGAGCCTTCCAGCCAAGCAAACAGTCAAAGTGCCCTCTCGACAGCAGCCTGGAGCTGCTGTCTCCTCTCGGAGCAATCTCGTTTGCTTGGTGGTGTAAAAGGCAGTAAGTGGCTGTTTACTGTCTAAAGAAACCCTGGCTAAGTCACTGCAGGCCAGACCTTGTTAAATGCCAGAGAGGAAGGAAAATCATGGCTGGGAGACAACAGCCTGCCCTCAAAGAGGCAAACCCACAAAGCAGAATTCTAGCACACTCACCACAAATGAAGCCGGACTTTCCTTCTGCTTATCCCATGTTTATTTATTCATTTATTTGTTTGTTTGTTTGTTGGAGCAGGAGGAGCAGGAGTTTTTCCTCAAAATGACAGCAAAACACAGAAGACACAGTCTGACCACACATGAAATTAGCATGCAACACTCGAGTCTCATTATTTTTGTCTTTGGTAACACAGATCTGATGAGGACTGAGGGTTATTCTGCGGCTGGGTGGGTGAGCATGCAGATAGCAAAAAATCCCTACTCTGAGAAGGGAGAAGGTTCACCTCCTAAGCAGAGAGGTACCTCAACCCAGGATTAGCAGTTTCGGGGTTTTCCAAAGCCCAATACTAAAGCTAAACTCTCTATAGGTCAATGTTCTTCTCTGGAGCCCAGCACTGGTCTCTGTCTCTGTCTCTGTCTCTGTCTCTGTCTCTCTCTCTCTCTGTCTCTGTCTCTGTCTCTCTCTCTCTCTCTCTCTCTCTCTCTCTCTTTCTGTGTGTGTGTGTGTGTGTGTGTATAAAATCACTTTATCATTGGGTGTCTGAAATAATTCAGTGAATATCTATTTAGTATGACAATAAACACGTGTACTAAAGAGTACCTGAAAGGTATAATAATATTGAAGCTGCTGGTTAAAGTGTGATTTACTTAGGGAAATATACCAGAATGTTTCTGCCCCTCAAGAAGGAGTAGGTCATGTAACCCTTTGCTCCATGTCTAGTGACTGAGCTTGGAAAGATACATTGCTTCCTTTGGATTCTGTGGACAGGGTGGAGATTCCAAGGGGTTCCAACAGCCAGTGAGGCCCAGGCACTGACAAATGAGACCTGAAATCCACTATGCAACTGGAGTCAGCTTCTGCAGTGTCTGCTTTGCAGTATTTACTCTTAGGTTTCCGAATAGTGGGAGGTCTGGAGTCCTGGCAGGAGGATGGGAAGGCAAAGACATTGGCAGAGAGCTTCGGGAGAGCTTGCAGCATGCTGTTTACCAATTATTTTGAGAGCACCTTAATGCAAGCGCAGATAGTATGTTCTGCTATTGCACACCAACAGGCTAGCAAACCCAAACAGCAAACTGAGTAGGGGTTGTGGCCAGGGAATTCTTGCATGTTTTCCAAACCCTGGTAATGGTCCACACTTCCCATGGAAACAACAGCCATATAAGCAGGAGAGAAAGAGCTGACCTTCATTCCTTATGAGGACTTTGCCCAAGAAGGTGCCCAGGAGGAGCTCAGAACAATAGCAGAGATGGTTTAAGGAAGAATGCAAACTCAACAAAATAAAGTGGTCACCACTTCTCAGGTAACTGAGTGTAGCACATACATTCAGTTTATAGGATCACAAATCAAATAATCCCTATTAAACAAGCTACCAACATATTTCAAAATTCCTAACATATTAAATAACCAGATCCAGGGGCAATGCCAATAAGTGCAGTTTTCATTATTTTGAAGCACCAGTAAGCATAAGAAAATCCAGTCACAGTTAAAATAGCCTGTAACAGCGCATAGGATTGCACTGGTGTCAGAGACCCAACCACTAATAAAACTATGTATGTATTAAAAATCAGGGCTACCTTTCCATTAAAACTGACACATTTAAAAGTGAGAGACAGGTAGCCATTAAGTTAGAGGATGGTGAAAATAAATAAATAAATAAATAATTCAAATCAAAAGAAGCCAAAGGTAAGGTTTTCCTTCGTAAGAAAGAATAGACCCTCTACATCCAAGAGCTCAGCTGAAACCCCCATAAGAAAAACCCAGCAAAGGCAGAATGATTATAAAAGTCTGTCTGAGGCAAAGGAAACCAAATCCACATTAGTGGCAGCCAGATAGAGTGTTTCCAAGCCTTTTGGTTGTCATTTCCCTCCTGTACAACCAAGACATGAGAAGTCAACACAGGACATGGAAGACATAGATGGAGCTCGTCAATAAATCAAGGTTTTCCTCCTTCTTTAGTGGCTTTTCAACCTGTTGTAGGGTCTTGGGATGAGAGAGTTTCAAGGCTATGATATTTTGCCCTCCTAAGACATATAGGCAGCTAAAGGTAGAGTTACTTTGATTATCTCAAAGAACACTGGCAAATGCTGTAGTCTTTCTAAGAGTTAAGGTCTCGAACAGGTGTCCAATTACAGGTGAATGTGGGAGGAAATTAAACTGCTTTGGATTGCATTCTGAGAGTCTAGTTAATTCCATAAAATCATCCCAGATACAAGTGATCGCGAATCTTGGATGGCGTAGGATGAAGCATTTCATAGCTGTTCATGTAGTGAGTAGCTGTCAAATATCACAGTTAACCAAGAGCCTTTGCAGTTGCTAAGAGAGGTGTTATACTCAACTCTCAGCAACCACAAACTAAACAGTTGGTGGGTACACCTGATGTGCGGGACGAGTGGTTTTGATAGCGGTGATGGGATTGAATGATCATTGGACTGTGGTCAAGCAAACCTGGACTTAAAATGCCATTAATCACCCAACAGCTGTGTGACCTCCTGTATGTTCCTTAGTGTCTCCAAAACTTGGTCCACTTGTAAACAGGACACAGATAATGGGTTGATGCTTTGTGGTTGTGAGACGTGCAAGAAATATGGCTTAGGTGTTCCAAGGAGGCTGGTGCCCCCTTCACTGACTTGTTCATGAAAGAATTACTCTCCAGTCTGCAGCTGCAGAATTCTGTTCCATCAGAAATGAAACTAAACTTGCCTCACCCTCCTTCCTTCCAACCCGACAAACTCAATAGTACACAGAAGTCCTAACACCCTTTCACGATTTTTGTGTGAACTGACATGAGGGGATAGAAATGAAGAGCCAGATTCCCAGAGTTCATTGATGGGGGCTCTGACTTCCAAGCCTGGTGTCATTTCACTTCCCCCAACAGAAATGATGAGCTCTACCGCTAATTGCTGCAAACATGGACTCTGCCCATATATACACTGCATTGATGAAGTTCATGTATATTCACATGTGCACACACATACATATTATTGTGTTCTTGCTTATAGGATAGATGAGATGCTCACTCCTTGCAATTTACAAAGTCCTCTTTTTAAAAAAGATTTATTTATTTATTATGCATAGTGTTCTGACTGCATGTGTGCCTGCAGGCCAGAAGAGGGCGCCAGATCTCATTACAGATGGTTGTGAGCCACCATGTGGTTGCTGGGAATTGAGCTCAGGACCTCTGAGCCATCTCAGGAGCGCTTCATTTTTTTTTTTTAAATGCCGCTCACTCTTGGAACTGTGAATGGCAGTGTTCAATTCTTACACCTACTATGGCAGATTCCTGTAACCTTTAATAGCTTTGAATCAGTTGATCAATTTTTGCTTATGGGTGCATCTGTTAGCTATTGCTGAGTAACAGTTAACCCCAGAATTCCAGAACTTAAACATTTCCTGTTGCGTCTCGTTAGAGTGTGAGATGGACAGGTTGGTAGATTGAGGTTCGGTTCTGCTAATTTCTCTTGACCTTTTCAATGCCTCTGCAGTCACCTGCTGGGTCATCTCGGAGTCACCTGATCTAGCATGGCCTCCATGGCATGGTTGGCTAAATGGTGGCTCTGAGTGTGCATGTGCTTGGACCATGAGGTACACATCACATTGCAGATTGCCCTGGACTGAGCGACACGGAAAACTAGAATTTTAAGAGAGAGAGAAGAGAGATGTGCAAAGCCTTGGGAGGGCAAAATACTCCATGCATCACATTCTGTCACTAAAGCAAAGCCCAAGCCCTTTGAGTCAAGAGTACAGAGAAGTACTCTGTGTCCTGACGAGGGGAGCTGTAAAGTCACATTACAAGGGAAGCGGATGCGGGGGATTGGGGGACTTTGTGCTATTTTTGCTTTCAATATGCTCTGCCCTCATCTACTTCATGCTGGCTCTTGAGCATAATTTCACAAGGACAACTTCCTCCGTGGAAGAACTCAAGGTTCTAACTCTTATTATATAAAAACATTGTTTTCCATCACATTAGAGAAAAATGATTCAGCTTCCTTTGAAAAGGACAATTGCAAAGGAAAGGGTCACATCGCTGGGCTTCTTACGTCCTGTTTCTAGACTGAGACCTGAGACCTGAGACCCAGTCCCTTCAGGCCCCGAGAATGTTGTTATCTCCTGAGGGAGAGGCAGACTGAGGAAAGTAAGAGAAAACTTCTAGCACCAGACTTGGTGCTGCACACCTGTAGTGCAGGCACATGGGAGCCTGAAGCAGGAGAATTGTCATTTTGAGGAGAGACTGGCCTATGCATACAGTGAGTTTCAGGCTACCCTGGGCTATGAGTAAGATACTGCTTTAAAAAGAAACCAAAGAGCAGCAACAGAAAAGACTTTGAGAATCAAAGATTTCTTAGGCCACGGAGCAAAGTGCTTCATACAGATCCTAAACAAACACAAAAACTGGCTTGTAGATTTGAAGGGTAGCATAATAGAGTTATGTAAATTTCTACAGAGTAATCAGAGTAGTACACAATCATAAAAACATGTTTAAAAGAGTCATAGCCATTAAAATATTAACTGGGAATATCAGGGGCACTTGCTAAAAACTTTTATGTACATACGTGTGTGTGTGTGTATAAAGTTTTCTTAAAGTATGTCTACCAATTCTAGAATCCATATTAAAATATGTTATGATATATATATATATATATATATATATATATATATATAGAGAGAGAGAGAGAGAGAGAGAGATACTTGACAGAAACTATAAAAAATGTTGTTATAGCCAGGCGCAAGGCCTGTAATTTCAGCACTCATGAGGTAGAGGTAAATTGATCTCTGTGATTTTGAGGCCAGAGTGGTCTACATAGCAAGTTTTAGGATAGAATGACTACATGTAGAGACCCTGTCTCCAAAAACAAACATGTTTTTATAACTTATAAACTTTATGTATAATATATAATATATTGAATATATATTTACATATATGTACTGTTTCGATGTATCCATGTTGGCTTAAAACATAAAGAAAATGTAAGCAAACTGATCTCTTCATAGTTTAAAAAATTAACAAACTTAGAAGAAATAATTTGACTATAAACTATCCAGCTAAAAACCAGTGCAGTAATTCAGTTTCTGATTGTTTAGGATGTATATCTAAATATGTAAATTAGATATGAGCACATTAGACGCTAACAAATAAATCCATTTTATGAAAAAAAACATTGCATGACACACAATTTAAATCACATTTTGTGATAACTTTAAAGTACAATGTTTCTAAGACAGTTTGAATCACCTATAATTAAGTGAGTGAAATGAATTTAGAGACATCTAGCCAGGCCTTCTTGCCTATCATATAGCCTCTAACGTACCAAATGTTTTTCCACTGGGGAAATTGCTTCAAAATTTTAACAAACAAATCAACTCAGGTCTATCATCTTTCTGTTTGGTCTCCTTTCTATCACTAATTCATGTAGTCACACCTTCAGTCATTCGACTCCCACTGAGGTCCCACTATGTACCAAGTTACATTTTACAAAGTTTAAGGAAATACCATAGTCTAACAACCACCATTTAGCCATTATTTCTCTGTTGTAAAAATGCATTCATTACTTTTCTGTTGCTGTGATAGAACACTATAACTAAAAACAACTTATAAAAAACATTTTTATTTGAGCTTACCATTCCAGAAAGAGCCCATGATGGTGGCAAAGAATGCCAGCAGGCAGTGGGTCTGGCAGGACAGGAAGCTGAGAATTTACATCTTCAACTGTAAGCACAGAACAGAGAGACCAGATTGAAAGTGGAGCATTTTCTTCTGTTTTACCCAAAGTATCCCACTTGCACCTAACCAAGTTCTACATCGGTCATTCCTATCTGCAAGAAGGACCACAGCGTCTGAGCTTGTGATGGGTCCACACTTGTGATGCTACTCCAAGATCTGAGTGCAGCTCTTGCTGGTGGGTTAAGGAATGTGTTCTGTGGTGTGGGATTTCCTTCTGTATGCTCTGATTACCATTAATGAATAAAAAATAACTGCTTTGGACCTATGGCAAGGCAGAACTTAGCTAGTCAGGGAAAACTAAATGGAATGCTGGGAGAAAGGAGTCAGAGAGAAGCCATGGAGCCACTGCCAGAGACAGATAGGCTGAAATTTGCTGGTAGACCACAACCTCATGGTTATGCACAGATTAATGGAGATGGGTTAAATTAATATGCAAGAGTTAGCAAATAAGAAGTTAGAGATAATGAGCCAAGCTGTGCTTTAACTAATACAATTTCTGTGTGATTATTTTGAGTTTAAGCAGCCAGGACAAACAAGCATCCTTCCTCCAACAGTTCTGCATGGTTTTTCCCACCCTGCCTATTGCTGAGGTACTACTAAAGCCACGGTTGTCCCTGTCCTCTTGGTCACACATAGCAATACACCAATGACCCAATGGACATCAAGACCCTGTTCCCAACTCTTACTCTTATTGTGTCGGAAATAATACCACTTCCATTGCCAAGCTCATTAGAATGCCATATGATACAGAAATGTTTCCATTCCTTCCTTCTGTGTCAATAGCCTCAAGAAAAATGAATCTGAGAAAAATAACTTTAAATATTTGGGCTTTTTTTTTACGTGTAGACATTGACATTTATCATATGATAGTCCACCTGTCCCTGGATCCAATGGCAAACAAGATAAATTCAAATCAAGAGTACAAATCTCACTGTTAGTAATCGCACAAAGACAAGCTGTGTTAAGATGTGATGAACAAGAGAACATTATGGGAAATATTCCTGGAAGAAGAAAGAAGGATTTTTTTATTCATTCCATTTGCACAACATATTGGCTCAATCTCTTGAAACGACATTATACATACAAGGTGGGAGTGGGATAGAGTGAGTGCTGAAGAGTGGAGATTTGGCTGGTGAGGGCTCTCAACACACTTTGAAGAAGGATGTGTAGAGGTCATGCTTTCAGCCTTTGGATTTGATTCCCTGGGCATACAGCCTCAGTAAACACACCTTCATGGGAACCTAGGAGGGCTCTGGCCCTTCAGGATGAAACTTCTACAGGCAGAACTGTTTCTCAGGGTAAGTTGTGGTTGTGAACATCCTGGAAAAACACACCTCCACCTGGTTCACTGGAGCAGCTCTGGCCAGGATAGGGTTTCAGCCTGGCTCAACTGACAGCCCAGATGTTCACCCAGAACACGGCACAACCCCATGGCCTTGAGGAGTCACTCACCATGCCCCACAATCCAAACAAAACCCTCTTTGTGAAGAGGGAAGGGAGCATCGGGTTGCTTTCTTCGCCCAGCTGCCAATCCCTCTCAGCTTTGGACTTCTCCTGCTCTCCCCAGGGCTCCATCGCAGAGTTAGCAGAAATATTTGCCTCTAGACATTAACTGTGTCCGAAGCCTGACAGCTTGTTTTTCTATATATTTTGTTACATTCAAGCATGAATACTATTTTAGGGAAACATAAAGAAATAGCATGAAAAGTCCTTTAGTTACCTTTGCTATGTGGGCTTTTTAACTGCTGTATTCATTGCCATTTTTTAAAGTTTTACCCAGTGCACTTAAAAAAATTGATCATTTGCCAGAAGAGTAAATATATTGCGGCAGTAAGAACACAGGTTTGATCAGAGTTAGTACCCAGAAGAAAAAATTTCTTCTTCCAAGTAAGGTTTGTCTCTGATCTGGATTCAAGAAATATCAGAGGGAATGTGTGACCTCTTTCCTTGATCCAAATGTTTTCACATTTGATGTTTGATTACACCAGGGAGAAGCTGATATAAACCCAGTCATCAAAGTGAGCTACCTAATTACGGCCATGAAGGTGACAGTGTCTCCACTTGTCTTTCCTGGTGTCACTTTCCTTGATCTCTTAGACCCTACAGAGTATACAGTTCAGTACTTCTCTGTAAAATCATTGTGTGTGGCACAACACAATAGGATGTTTTGTTCACTAGTCTATGGGTCACGCAAGTGGTTCTGATCTCGCTGGTATAACAGTGATGATCTATAGGTTAGCCTTTCTGGCTGGTCTGTTTCACATGTTAAAGAAGATTCAGGATGCCTATGGGTAGAACATGTGGGCTCTTCTCATGACTATTGCTGTGGAATAATTCTCTTGTACACTGCAAAGATTTTTCACTTGAATTGGTTTAGTAAAATGATGATTGGCCAGTAGCCAGGCAGGAAGTATAGATGGGACAATCAAACGAAGGATGATGAGAAGGAAGAGGGAGGAGTCAGGAGTTGCCAGTCAGATGCAGAAGGAGCAGGAGATGAACATGCCATGCTAATAAAGGTACTGCCATGTGGCAGAGCATAAATAAGTAATACGGGTTTGACTTAAAATATAAGAGCTAGTTAGTAACAAGCCTGAGCTCTCAGCTGAGTAATTTTGTAATTAATACAGCCTCTATGTTATAATTTGGGAAGCAACTATGGGTATTAGGGACCTAGCGGTAGTGACAAGAAAAGTCTGCTCCAGCATCATGGCCCTGAATTCTTCACACAGTGAGAGCAGTGAGAGAAGAATTTGGATGAGGTACCTTGGAGTCTGCTTGAGCCCTGGAGGAACACATATTCTACATTGTAGATGGTCTGAAGGCATATCTGTGAGGGTATTTTCTAAGTTAGTGACTGACTTGGGAGGACCCAGCCATTGTAGGTGGGTCACTCCTGGGCTAGGGGTTCTAGTTTCCACAACAAAGGAGGCTGAACAAGTCATGGGTAGCAAGGCGGTTAAGTGGCACTCCTCCATGACTCCATGTCAGCTTCTGCATTCAGGTTTCTACCCAATTTTTTTTCAGGGATGGACTGTTACCTGGAAGTGTAAGACAACATAAACCCTTTCCTTCCCAAATTGTTTTGGTCATAGGGTTTTATCACAGCAACGGAAACCCTAGCTAAGACACCCACATTCTATGGGGCTATGAAGAATGGAAGGCAAAGCCTAGAGTCTCCCAAAAGGACACAACCAATGATCTTCAACACTGAATTTATGAAAATGTGGTTCTGTAATACTGCCTTACCTGGTGAGTATGCATAGGACTCCACCTTAGGAGATCCCTCCTGTTTTCTACAGCCTGCTTCGCAGCGCAATGGGCCAGTTCAAGCTGCAGTGAAGGGAGACTCAACTTTGCTAGAGCATAATGTATTTTGGTTCACATTTGGCCTTATGTCCATTGACTAATGGGTTCGAACCCATTAACAGCAGTGAGTGATTAGGCTATACACCCAACCTCCAATACTTAGAAAGAAAAATGAGTGGAAAGTATCAAAGAAGATCAATGATCCCTCACACTCACTGGTACCACACGTACCTGGGCATTTGCCAAAGAGTCCTCGGAGGCCCTTCTGTTTCTCCTTTCTCCTACTCCAGACACCATATCGTCCTATCATAGCACCCATCTGACACTGAAATTGCTTGTTTATTTAGAAACTCAGCCACTAAACCCAAAGCCAATAGTATATTTGTTAATTCAACAGTATTTTTCTCAGCAGTGGGAAAGCATCCATTCTTCCAATGCTAGGGACCTGATCATATTTTGGCAAATGAATACAAATATGAATGAGTGACACAGGATAGGTGCAGATGAACTTGGTTGTTAAGCATCTTTCTGATTGGATTGGGAGCCAGGTACTTAAAGCTAGGCAGTATTTCCCTTGTTCAGGAATCAGAGGTTCAGAAATTATCCTGCATTTCATGTCACCTAAACAAAAGATAAACAAGTTAACTAGGTCAAGAATCTCTTTAAGCTACTGGGGGACACTTTCCAAATAAATAATTGGTTCTAATGAATCAATAGATCTATATTATGGAGAAAGGGGTGGCACTGTATAAGAGGATGGGGATCAAAGGTGACACTTTTATAAAACTTTAACTTAAAACCTGACTCCACTTCTTTGGAAGGGAGCATAACTCCAGGGACTAGCAGTGACTTACATTTACAAACTTATGTAACACTTTCTCCAAACTTCTTTGTCTCTGTTGGGGTCATTTCTCTCAGGGCCTCAGTGGTTAATGTAATTTTCATCCCAAAATGGAAACACCAGCGGGGATGTTAAGATCATTCATAAAAATGTTTATTTAGTTCAATCGTGAGACAAGGACATGTGTTCAACTATGTTCATAGAAACATTGTTTGTCATAGCCAGAACCTGGAAACAACCTAAATGCCCCTCGACTGAAGAATGGGTAAGGAAAATGTGGTAATTTACACAAGGGAATACTACTCAGCAGAATAAAATAACGACATCTTGAATTTTGCAGGCAAATGAATATAATTAGAAAGCATCATTTTGAGTGATGTAACCCAGACCCAGAAAGACAATTATAACATGTACTCATTATAAATGTTTTTTAAACATAAAGCAAAAAAAAAAAAACAAACCAGCCTACAAATCACAGTCCCAGAGAACCTAGACAACAGTGAGGACCCTAAGAAAGATATACATAGATCTAATCTACATGGGAAGTAGAAAAAGACAAGATCTCCTGAGTAAATTGGGAGCATGGGGACCTTGGGGGAAGATTGAAGGGGAGGGGAGAGTCAGGGAGGGGAGCAGAGAAAAATGTAGAGCTCAATAAAAATCAATAATAAATAAATAAATAAACAAATAAATAAATAAAATGTTTACTTAGTGGAAGATTCAGACACATGAATGACCCTCAGTCTCACATTCTCAGTCAGTGTGTTCAAGTGCTCTCCTCAGAGATGGATTTTATGAAGAGCAGAACAAAGATAGGAAAGCCCAGAGAGGGACAGAAATGTAGGCAGCGCTCGGGTGGGGAACCAATGTCAGGACTTCTTCAACCGTTTCTGCCCCTTCAGCCCATGCAACTCATCCGCCACCAGCAACGTGAGGGCAGAGGCTGGGGTAAGAATAACTAAGGCTAAATTAGAGTCTGTGATTCCAAACCCTGTTCCAAATATCTCTTTTTCAATGGGCCTGGAGGAGAACGAGGAGTTGGCATTTTACCAACTACTCTACTGTGCTCTGCCTTAGTTGGGGGGAAAAAAAACTAGTAACAGGAAATGTTCCAGAAAATCAATTACCTCCCTTTCTCTCCCCCTCCCTTCACTCCTGCATCCTTCCCTTCCCTTCCCTTCCATTCTCTTATTCCCCTCCTTCCTTTCCCTTCCCTCCCCCCTCCTTTCCTATGTCTCTCCCTCTCTCTCACCAATTCCCACTCCCTCCCTTCCTCTCTCTCAAGGCACAATGTAATTTCCCATACCTTCGACTGAAAGAGGAGACAGAAAGACCACAGGTCCTTTGAATTTCTGCTCTGTTGTCACAAATCTCCGAATTCTCCTCCATCTAAAAGATGTACAAACCTGAAGACGTGTCTAATTTTACATAGTTGACCTGTGTTTCTTACCTTGTGGCCAATACAAGTCAGGCTCTCTTCCTTTAGGACATCCAGCAACCCGGTGGATGCTTTTAAACTTTCCTGAATCACGGTATATTTTCTCATATGCTTTGGCCAAGTGAGTCAAAGGACATTAGTTAACTAGGTACTGCGGCACTAAGTTACGATAACAATGTCTGCTTATGTGACTGACCCGCAGCGGGGAGTGTCTGCCATGGGGCACAGATATGCCACACGGATTTTTCCCCTTTTCGAGTAGATGGATACTTAGGCACTGTGAGCAATACTGCAACAAATGTGGGCAGGAAGACATTTCGTTAGTAAATTAGTTTCACTCTTTTGAACATATATACCTGAGGGCCTTATGATTCATTTAGTAGCTTGTTTTAAGTATTTGAAGAAATTGTCATATTCTTTCCCTAATGGCTGTCTATGACATTCATTCCCAGCAGTTTTCAAGGGCTACCGCCCCTTCTCATTCTCCTTAGCACTAGTTATAATTGTGATAGCAGCTGTCCTGAGCCGAGGTATTGGGGCCGTAATAATTAACCCACTGTGACTGCCCACGCTGGTCACTTGTTACAGTTACCGCATACTTCATGGCTCCTTGTAAGAAAGATTCCTCCATTTGTTTTGCTTCTATTTTAAATTGGATTTTTTTTTACTGACATTGAATTGTCTGAGTGCCTCATGAAAAACATAAAATCTGAAGTTGGATGGAAGGAAATGCCAATGGAATATGAAACACTAATTGTGTTTGTGTTTATTAAAAATATCTGCTCACACACAAGCAACCTGACTAGAAAGAGGAAGTCCCCACTCATTCTCATTTCAGCACGGGTGATATTATTTTTCTCTTTAAAAAAAAACCTTACTTAATACTGAATAATCCTTATTTTGGATTTTGTAATTCATTTTAGGAACATAACACTGACTGTTTGGGAGTTAGTTAAATAATTGATCATTGTGGATACACACATGTTCAGCAAGTCTGTGTGAACACAGCTACTGTGATAAGCAGAGTCCCGGGTCTGTGTAGGCATCCTCTCTCTCTGATTCTGTTTGAGTCGGTCTGACTTGCCTTGTACTCCCCATATATGTCCCAGGGAGTTAGTCCTATATGCTATCTCTTTTTGGATCAGAGACCAGGTCAGCCCTGTGCCACCTCCACTGAAATCGTGCAAATGCTCAGCCCATGCTCTATCGGAGGAAAAATAAAAAAGGATTGTATGTGGCTAATCTTAATGAAATGATAAGGAAAGTCCAGCCACGTGGCTGCACATGCAGTGAGAAGTCCCCTCTCTTTCAAACCACAGTTATTTCCTTCCCTCTCCTCCGTTTCCCAGAGTCACCATGGACACAAGTTTGCACAGCTTGGAACACACAAGCCCATCCTGCAGTGACATCTGTAAGGCCTTCGGGAGTCTGCCTCCCAGGGGACCAGGAAGGAGAGTCTTCCCATATGTGGGCTTGCCTGCCTTATTTATTCATGTCTGCATCTGTGTCTGTGCAGAGTTGTTTTGTTTTGTTTGTTTTCTACTTGGTTTTAAGCCTTTTTATTCTCGAGGCTCCAGGGTCCACCCTACAGACATGGCTTAGGCTGCACCCAGTCCCTCCTGGAAAGAGGGCCCTGGAGCTCTCCTCCTCCCCCTTCCTTTGGGTATGGATCAGAATCTCGGAGGAGGCATTCCCCTTTCTCCTGTCAAAGAGTGGGAGGAAAGCACATTTTGTTCATTCTGAAGTGCTTGAGGAGACTTTGCAAAGATAGAGGAGTGATGTCATAAGGGGATTTCTAAGACCTGGAGACTGAGTTGCTGCAATGTGCAGACTCTCTTTATAATTCCCTGCTTAGACTATAATATAAGTGACTATCATTCATAGGATGCTGGCTAAAAAGCAACCAGGAACAATGTAGAAATAAGATGAGAAAAGAACTTGGAGCCGGATGGCTTCAGGACTAAAGGCTGACAGAGTGAGGCAGGATGAGGAAGATGAAGATGAGTCTGGCTTACCGGTTTGATGATGATGGCTAATGGTGCCACTGGGGAAAGGTTCTTTGCCTGCTCTGCATCCCCTGGTGCTGATGGAGTTAACAGTGTCCCTGCTCCTCTGGGAGGGGGAGGAGCAGCTGGTGGGTGCTGGGCTTGGCACAGAGCATCAGGCTTTGCTGCATCCCTGCCCCTCTGGGGCTGCTGGAGCATCACATTGCTGAGCAGCTGTTGTGCGCTGGCTGCCAGAACAACCTTGGGAAATGCACCCTCACCCCCACCCCCTGATCAGGCCTTGCTATTGAGCCTGGAAAAGGCAAGCTAAGGAAGATTTGGTAATTGCACCTTCCCTGAGAGATGCAAAGGCAATACTGGTGAAAGTGCCTCAGTCCTGGCCAATAAGGACATTCGGTCACAGCAGAGACCGTGGGTCAATGGTTTTGTGCAGAGATGCGTAAAGGAAAAATAAGGAGCATTCTAGACTCCTTTAGATGTTGTTGGTGTATGCAATAAATTCAGGGAAGAATGGGATTACAGAAGCAGGAAACATTTAGCACAAAAGCTCTTACCTAGGCTGGCTCTAATCCAGAATTAGAGTTTGAGAGTGGCTGATACGACTCTCAGGCCTTCTTTTCTGGGTGAAAACTTGGCTGTGCTCTGCTGTGTCTGGCCCAAAAATAGGAAAAGAAAATGGACTCAGAGCCAGGCACATCATTCGAATTTTATCTCGGCAATTTACTTGCTGTGGGACCCTAGAAATGTCCTGAACTGTTTGGCTCTCAGTTTCCTCACCCATGAAATGAGAGCAAAAGTCATGCCTTTCCCAAAAGGTGATTATTGACTTAATAAGTAAATACGTGTAAGGTGGCAGATTTGCATAACTGCTTGTTAGCCGAAGACAAATCTATCTCACCCACACGGTAAGAATGCATCCACAGTGCAGCAAAGAAGACACTGAACCTGATTCATAAATTGATGGGACACTCTGAACTGATCAAGGGAAAGCCACCAGGGATGACGCAGTTGACCAGTAGAGCAGCTACAACGGGGCTGGAGGGGCAGGGTGTGCATGTCCAGAAAACTCCATGCTGAGAAACAGGGCTTTACTTGCTTGGGATGGTCATGGTGGAAGTTTTACACCACGAAAACTGACAGAATGCAGATGCTATCATATTTTTTAATTATTTCTTTTGTTATTTTATTGAGATTATAGTATGATTACATCATTTGCCCCCATTTTCTCTCCCGAAACCCTCAGATATATCCCCAGTTTGCTCTCTTTCAAATTCACAGCCCTTTTAGAAAGGAATTGTTGTTGGATAAATCAATGGTTTTTGAGTTTTCACTACCATATCACTGTAACTATGCTGTGTATTTCACAAGACCTAGGAAGCAGAGGGTTATCCGTATCTTAGGGGATTTTGCCTCTGCTGGGCTCAAATCTGCTAAGGCTGCCGTGTAGGAAGGAATTCCAAGCTTATCTCACACTAGGGATGGATCAGTCATTGCACAAACACTAATCATTCATTAGGTCATTCTTGATTACAGCAAACTCCACAGCGTTTCTACTTACAAGTGAGCAAAATGAGGCCCAGTTTGAGTTGAGTATGAAGTTTTAGGTGATGTAATATCATGGTAACTTAAAGCCATGTTCCAATGGTCAGCAAAGGTATATTCCTTGTTCGCTCAAATCTCCTTAACCCATGATATTCAAGAATTCCACACCTAGTGCTCTTTTGTGACTCATGCTGGAGTTATAGCTAAGGAAATACTTGGTGCTTCTCAGATGTACTTCACTAGCCTAAAAGTTGTTGATATAGATCTATCAACCCCGATAAGCATATTAGCACTTTACTGTGTATCCCAGGAGCTTAATAGAGAAACATGATTTGGCTGTTAATCTTTTAAGAAGCTGAAAGATTTCAGAATTAGGTCTTCCTTGAGAAATCAGTGCTAACCCAGAACAATTGTATAAGGGCCCAGATTCCTGAGTGCCGTGGTGAGCGAGGAAACTCCAAGTCTCAGTTCCTTTTTTTCCCAATAACACCAAAAATCACACCATTGTCTTGTTGTCTGTGGATCAAAGGAGACTGTGCCTTTCTGGTCTTAGTATAGTATTGGGTAAATGGCAAGTTTGCAGTTCACAGATTTAACCAATATTCACTGTTGTCTTCCTTGTGCTGGAAATAGTTCAATAGGCTAAGAAGACTATGGAGGTTTCTCGTGTCAGAGCAAAGACAGAAGAATGTCAGACCCATCCTGAGGCTGAAACAACCTATAATAGCTCCTCGTGGCTTTGGAGAGCATGCAATTGCATAGGAAATAGAGGGTAATACTAAGGAGGAAATTTGGATCAAATGCTGGCTCTGCCATTTACTCATATGGCCTTATAGGGTAGAGCCTTGGCTTGTCACCTTGTACCAGGAGCCAAGGAAATCCTCTGAAATGTAACTAAGAAGTTGTGTATGTGGTGGGGATTCTCTGTTAGTCTGACTTCCATCTCTCTGAGAACAAAACGTCAGAATGCTGTTCCTCAAGTTCTTGCCATCTGATCTAGCTGCTCCTCAAACGTCCTTAGCTACTGCTCTCTTCATCAGTTCTTCTATCCAATCACATTAGCCTCTGTGCTATCGAGTCTGTCTTGGGCTCTTTGCGCATCTTGTTCCCTCTGCTTGGACATCCATCCGAGATATCCTCATGGTTCTTTTCTTAGTTTCTCAAGGCTATGCACATTAACCTTTCAGATTAGAGTTGCGATCTACCTGGGCTGGGAGATGGCCCAGTCCATGAGCAGATTTCCTCAGAAGCATGGGGACTGGAATTTGGATCCTTAGTGCACACACAAATACAGGTAGAAGTGACAACCTTCTTATAATGCCAGTGCTTTGAGGGCCAAGATTGTATCCTTGTGGTAATCTGGCTAGGTTGGTGATCTCATAAAGGTGAGCTCTAGGTTTTATCGACAGAATCTGCTTCAGTGAATAATGTGGAAAGCAATCAAGAAAAGCCCTAACATCAGCTTCAAGCCTCATGGTGCATGTGTACACATGCTTGCATGATCCTACACACACGAGCCTACATACAAGCAATCATACACATACACACACATACCATACACAGAGACACACGCAAAATATTTTTTTAAGGAAGAACTTGCAACCCATCATCTATGTCTATTTGAGCCTTGTGTAGGCTAGGTTTTTTTCTTTACTTCTTTTTCTTTTTCTTTCTTTTTTTTTGTTGTCAATTTTAGAGTTATTTGGAAGGAGGGAAATTCATTTGAGAATATGTGCCCACCAGACTGGTCTGTAGACAAACCTGTGGGTACATTTTCTTGATTAACGATTGATTGTGGGAGGACCTAGCCCATTGCAGATGCTGCCATCTCTGGGCAGGTAGCCGTGGAGTATATAAGAAAGTAGACTGAGTCAACCATAATGAGCAAGGCAGTAAGCAGCCCTTCTCCATGTCTTCGGCTTCAGTCTCTGCCTCCAGATTCCTTCCCTGTTTGAGTTCCTGCCCTGACTTCCTCAGTAATGAACAGTTACCTAGAAGTGAGGTGGAATAAACCCTTTCCTTCCTGAGTTACTGTAGAGGATATGAGGTCCTGTTAGATCCTAAATTAACCTCTAATCTCTACCTTCCTGAAACCAAGTAACTTGTTGGAAAGCTGGGAGTTGTGGTTCTTCAAAATAACAACAAAGCCTCATGGGAAATTATGGAGGCCTAAGGATTTTGTCCATGTAGCCCCTCCAATAAGTTCTCAGGGCCACTTAGCTGGAAAGTTTCTAGGAATGGTTCTGACCAAATTCCATCTTATTCAGTAGTTAATATGTTAATAAAAATCTTGCTTAATTTTAGTTAAAATGGTGGAACTGGTTTTTCTCTACTAGACTTCAGGATTAACAGTCTTCCTGCTCCCAGTAGGACTAGGGAAACCAGAAATGCTAAACACGCAGGGTTTTCTCAAAAGAAGGGGTGTATACCTATTTCCATCTAGAAGGCTGGGAGTGGATGTTATTAACAACCTGGTGATCTTTGCTATCTGTAGGGCCGGGCCTCAACTGAATGCCCCCAAACTATTACGTTTATTTCAGACTCCGAGCAATATTTCTCAGTCAGTAGAATTCATTCTTATGAAAGAGAGGTCATAGGTACTGGCAACAGACATGTACTTTGTAGGAGACTTTCTATGTAGTTTTGCCTTAAGATTTGTTTTGCTAATTGTCACAAAGAAACTTTTCCCAAAGTTGTCCTGTGCTTACATATGTAAAAAAAAAAAAAAATAAACTGCCTAGGGTCAGACTCTAGAAGTTTGAACCAATGCGGGCTAACTAAATTGTATTGAGCCATGTTTCCTTCTTGCCTCACTATGGCTGCAAATACTGTGGCTGGTCCTCTCTTGGCCATAGTATTTGCAGTCCCCCACACCTACACATACGTTGCTTTTAGTCATGGTATTTTATCACAGCAATAGAAACCCTATCTAAGGCAAACTTCCATGTAGCTTGATCTCATCTCTCTCAATTCCTGTCAATAGCCCTTCTCACCATGGAACACCCCATACAGACAGGCAGCAATTTTTGTGGCTGTTATTTGCTTCCTTCTAGACCAACAATCTTTCCTTTTTTAAAAAAAAATATTTTAAGTTCTAGGAAATTTGTTGATACAAAGAAAATACTACAACAGCCTAAATTCCTTATCTTCCAGCCTAAACTTTTTTTTCTTAAAATAATAAAACTCACACTTAGTTAAGAGGCTTATCATAAGAATTAACTGTGATAATAAATAATATATTAACTCAGAAGTTATTATGTACTAAATATTCAAGAAGTTACCAGTGCTATTTTTAATAATTATTAATATTTTTAATTTCAGTTTAAATTAAGTATCATATCTACTTTTGAAGAAGCTTATCTCTTAATTAGTCATGGGTTAGTTTGACTAAAGAAAAAAGAAAACAAATTAATATTGATTATTGACATTACCAATAAGACACATGAGTACAAAGGACCGAAAGAAGTTCAACATCATTACCAAGCTTTGAGACCGTAAATGAGAGAGTGAAGCTGTTATTTCCTTGGCCTCAGCTCTACCCTTCTGGAAAGGCTCACTGCTCCCTTTGTCCCCAAAGCTGTGACTGCACAGGGCTGGGTCTGCCCTGGCTATCAATTCTTCCCATTCTCTCTACCTCACATCCTCTATTGTTCACTCTCTGTAGGTCAATTCTGAATTTCCAGGAAAGTGCATGGGATTGAACACATTATCCCCTTTGGGCATGCTGCCTACATCATAGCTTTCTTCCTCTGAGCTACTAGGAGACAGGCAACAAATTGTGTAGAAGATAACTGTCATAGGTACCATGACAATACTGTAGCACACTGTGTAACATCCCAGACTAGCAATGTGGCTTCAGATAGGTCACTTAACTATTTGTGCTTCAATTTCTTCCCTTGTAAAACTGAATTACGAAAATCATAAAACCCCACCTCTACAGGGGAGCTATCAAAAGCAAGTAATTTAATTTTATAGATGACTTTGAATATAGACAAAGGTATGTGTGCATATAATTTCTAAAAACTCCTTAAAGGGGCCAATCAATCCATCCAAAACATCTAACCACAAACAGTGGGCAGCTAGCAAGAATAATATGCATACCTACGCTTCCTCTGAGCTCTCTTCTTACCAAATCTAATATGTGTACCTAAGTGTGTGCCCAGCGATCTCAGAGAACAAGGACCCTGCCTTGTGATCCTCTGAGTTATTAAGGTGCCTCCCAACATTCTCTACCCTTACAGGAAAGACTGTCTCTGAGATGAACTCTGCACACTCATTGGGAAGTGTGTGCTCGAGTATTCTCACCATCACTGCCCTTCACAGTTTGTGCAGCTTTTTCCTTCTTAGTCAGCTCAGACACATTATCTTTGAAACACTGCTCTGTGCCCAGACCTCTGCCTGTCCTACCAGCCTAAACATAATCTCTGCCCCAAAA
Source organism: Microtus oregoni (assembly GCF_018167655.1). Classification (NCBI taxonomy): domain Eukaryota; kingdom Metazoa; phylum Chordata; class Mammalia; order Rodentia; family Cricetidae; genus Microtus; species Microtus oregoni. The sequence continues at coordinate 10,175,221 of NW_024543079.1, forward strand.
GGCCACCAATTGCTCCAGGCCTGCTTGCTCTGCCAGCTGTTCCTGGAACACCGCTGTCCAAAAATTTAACCCTGGAAGAATCAGAGGTCAGAGACCATGCATCCATCTATCTATCCATCTATCCATGCTTGCTCTTTCAGCAGATGGCCCGGCCCCCGAGGATCTTCTCCTGGCAATGGCATGTCTATGACATAGGAACCAGCTCATAACCTAAGTTTTACACCAAGCTCTATACTCAACAGGTGAGTGTGGTAACTTCCTTTTTTTTTTTTTTTTTGTTCATGAAGGTCTACCCTGGCTACTCTAGTGACAGAAAAGGAACTCAGATCTCTGCTTCGGAGTCCCAAGCTGCAGTTAATCAGAGCCAAGGGCCAGTTCAGGGTCTGAACTGTCAGAGTAGATAGTTAAGCAATGGGAGCAATTAGGAGCCAGGACAAAGGTAGTTGGCCAGAACTAGAAATATGGAGGTCAGGGCCTTGGGGAAGTTCAGGCTAGAAATGTAATTCAAGGTCAGGAGTGTAAGAGAATGAAAGTGTGGATGTCAATCAAAGTGAAGGGCATAGGTGTGAGGGGTGACAGCAGCATGCACAGGGGCAGGGATGACCGTTGTTTGGTTCATGAGCTGGGAAAGTACCAGAGTAGAGAGGCAGAGCGTGGGTACAAAAGACAGACCAGTGTCGAGGGTGCTGACACTACCCCCTTCCCTGAAAGTCTTCATCTTAGATGTGTTTTTCTCTTTCTTTGAGCCATTGACTGGGTCCACATCTCTGCTTCCACTTCTGTTTCTGCCTCTACTGTGGAAGTGTGTGGTTAGAAGTGTGTGTATGGACGAGGCCAGAATCAAGGTACAGCTAGCCTGTACCTGCGGCTCTTATCACTGGTTCCTACTAGCTTACTGATTGTGTACAGTTCCTTGGGCTCTCTGTGCCTCAGTTTCCTTATATATCCCAAAGAGATAATATTGTCAAGTGATAGCATTGCTGAAAGATGCCAAACTTGAGACAATACATGCAAAACCTTTAGGACAAGCATTGGCATACAATTTGCATCTGATATGTGTTTGATATTGTTATGGAATGAATATCTGAGACCTTGGAAAAAAGGGTCATGAACAGGCCAGCAAAGTATGGCTCTTTTCCAATCTACTCAAAGCCAAAGTGTGTCAAGATTGAGAAAAAAAAGCCTCAAATTTGGGATATTGTTATTATTGTACATACATGGGGGAAAAAGTTCATCTTTCCAAGATTTCGCCTGATTGCTCCAGAAAGAAAACATTTTCATTGTGTGGTCATGATTGGGAACACATGTGAACCACACCCCACTTAGCTCAAGCCCTTCCCGTCCCCAGTCCATCTCTCTCTTTCTCTCCTCCTCTCCCACTCTCTGTTCCTAATTAGAAAGAAACCAAGTAGAATTTGGTGTTTCCTTCCCAGTCTTGGTAGGGGAGCCAGCAGTGGACTAATTACCTCAAGTAGTAGTGTTGGCTTCCCAAAGGAACAATCAGCGATGGGGCTTGGGGTCCAGTGGCTTAGGAAGGCATGACAAATTTAAATCTCCACTCAAGAGAACAGAAATTAATTTTAATAGGAGGCAGTGTGGTCCGAAGTTTAGTGGAGAAGGAGAAGTAATCAAAGGTTATGTTTTCTGTCTTAGCTTAACCGCTAACTTCTTGTGAGACTTGGCTCTGTCATAGGATTTAGTTTGTGGGAGAAATAAGTCTACCTTTCAGCCAAGGAGTGTCGATAGTGGACAATAATAATTGCTATCATTTAATGAGTTTCTATTGTACCCCAGGCTTGGTAATGATTTGTTTACATTAAGTAGGCTTTAAAATATACTGAATATATACTGTGCATATTTTACTATATTAATAGAGTTATAAACTTAATGTTTAATTTAAATATATTTTACTTAATTCACATATAATAATTAAATATAACATATGCAAAATCCTCATCATTAGTGTGGGGTTGTCTTCAGTTTTATAGCAGAGGAAATAGGATCAAAAACTCACTTGGTTCTCTTAAGGGCTCAGCTCTGGAATGTGGCAGATATACATCATAAGTTGGTCTGACTTATTCTCAAATTTGATATACTAACGGCTCAATCATATTGCATGTGAGAAATTATATATGTTAGATATCTTTAGCAAAATTCAAGGCTCATATTGAAGAAGTTAATGAAATGGGTCAATTGGCTGCACAATCTATTTCTCTAACTCCCCAATTGTTCTGTGTCGCCCAATTTATTTACCTTGGATATGATTGTATGTCTGACTTTAGGAATTAATAGATTTAGGTAATCTTTAGATTAGTCAGAGAAATCAACCAGTTGTTCCCATCTGTTTTAGTTAGGGTTTCTAACGCCGTGAAGAGACACCATGACCACAGCAACATTTAACTGGGATGACTCACTGACAGTCTCAGAGGTTTAGTCCATTGTCATTATGGTATGCCATGGTGGCATGCAGGCAGACATGGTGCTGGCTGCATCTTATTCAGAAGGCAACAGGAAGTTGACTGACATGCTGGGTGGGATCCTAAGCATAGGAAACTTCAAAGCCCACCCCCACAGTGACACACTTCCTCCAACAAGGTCAAACCCACTCCAACAAAGCCATGCCTCCTAATAGTGCCACTCCCCATGAGATTTGGGGGGCTAATTACATTCAAACTCCCACACCATCCATATGGACATAGTATTTCTCATGTCAGAGGCAAGGAGCAAGGCAAATTCTGAGTAAGAGCCTCCCTGGCTAAGGAGAGTAGTTAGATGGGTGATTAATAGATAGATCTACAAAGACAAGAAGATTTTCAGAGCTGAAGAAGCACCTGAAGTCTCCATGACAAAACAGAGGTGGAATTCAGAGGGAGAGATCAAGCTGTCATCAAGAAAAGGATGCCAAAGAGGGGTGACTTTGAGCATTGACTAGAAACAAGGATTCCTTTGGGCTCATAGTCACATCTGACCTTCTCAGCTTCACGGGCACAGCCATGGCATGCTCCTTGCTATGGCTGTTTTGGTTGGACATCTTGGTAACATGTCTCTAGGGCATGACCATGGACTTCAGATCTGGACCCAAAGGCCAGTGGCTAGAATCACCGTTTCACCGACCCCTTCTTAAAGGACAATTTTCAGTCTCCATTCCTGGTCTCGGGACCCTTGGAATAAAAATATTATGCAAAGTCTCCACTTTCCTCTCACTGTCCACTCTCACACACAGGAGAACTCCAACAGAACATTATTAAAGGAAGATCATGGAATCCCTGGGGATGCCGAGAAAAATGAGGTCATTTCTTTACTGGTGGATAGTTCACGCCCCCATTAAACAACAGCAAGTAACCCACAGAAGAGAGTATACTTAGCGGGTCTAAAACGCAGCTCCAGACAGAGGAGAAGGCAGGCTTGTTTCAATCATCTGCCCCTTGTTCTGTAATAAAAATGTATTTTTTTCCTGAGAACAATTTAGTGTGGCCAGTAAAAGCCCAGCTAATTTCTCAATCAGCATGGAGCCAAGTCAGCCGCCCAGGAGCTCTCTCCTAGGGCAATATTTCTGAGGCGCACACAATCTATACTAAAGCGATCATCTTCGCTCCGTCCTGCCAAGGGGATGCGTTAGCGAAGCCCAAAATATGACAAGAGGAAATTTATGTGCAACTTTTACACATAATATCTCATTATGACTCTTACCAATCTTTCAATTTTAAAAATAAACGGCCTTTGTAATGATTTTACCAGAACATCTAAAGCAAGATTAAAAAGGAAAGAAAGCAATTTGGCTGCCTGGTTTCTTGGGGGTTTTCTTTCCTTTTTCTTTATTTGTGGAAACTCTCTCTCTCTCTCTCTCTCTCTCTCTCTCTCTCTCCTCTTTTCCTCCACTTTCTCTTCTTGCCTTCCTTATCTTTGTGTTTTTATTCTTAAAGGAGACAGAAATATGAAGGCTTCTCATTTCACCTGTGGACATGAGATCTCTCATTAGAGATGAAACCAACTCCTCTTGGTACGTGGCAAAGCCTCCCTTAAGAATTTGGCATCATTTGCCCAAGATTCCTGTGCTCATTTATGTCATAACCTAACTCTCGTGCGCTCATATTCTCCCTCTCCTAGTCTCTTTCCTTCTGAGGGTCGGACAAGTTCCAGAAGGAGTCCCTGGTCTTCTGGTGTCACAGGCTACCTCTTTTAGTTCTCCATCAGTGAACTGGGACATATTTCTTGGATTCTCTATGCTTGGTGTGGAAGGCAGAGGAGTCTGAGAACATGGATGCTAGTCATGCTCAGAAGCACTGCTTCTTAGAAAGACCCACATTCCTTCCCCCTTGGTGTTGGAATGGAGCAGTATGACTTGCCCTTATTTATTTTGGAGGCTTTTAAGTGTTGTCTCCTTGTATGGGAGTGTTCTCCTTTCTTCCTAGGGACCTACCTCCTAGGGCTGTTTCTGCAAGTGTTCAAATCTGTAGGCCTCTTAGCTCTGACATACTGCATTGCCCACACATTCTTTACAGAAGATTGATTCTGTCTTTGAGGATCTAAGTCTGTCTGGGAGATGAGCCCATATGCTGTAATCGGTCTGTGTCCTCAGGGTGTTAGGTAGGCTTCTTCATCTGTTCCATTGGCTGGAACAAAGTCTCCTGCTCGTCCCAGACTAGTGACTAGGAGATCCATAACACTGGCTCTCCTGTGGGGACAATTATGTTTGACTGTGCCTGGGAGAATCAAGTCAGCCTTGGTTCAAAAAATGATCTGCCATTTTGTCAAGCTCTGTGAGTAGAACTTTCAAAGATAGACAAACGATTTGAAACTTTCAAAGCATTGAACTACCATAGCCTTGATGGTTGTATGCACTCAATCCATGCTAGCATTTTGTGAGATGATACCTTACTTTATACTGGAACAGTCTCCTGTGGAAGAGGAATAAAAAGATCATTTTAAAGGTACTCCAGCGGGGAATAGTTCCCTTAAAATTAAGGAGAGACTCAAAGCCTACACTAAGGTGGGATCAATAACCTTAGTGGAAGCAATCAGAGGGCCAGTAATATTTGAACAGTGGGCTATAATGGAAACTCCAGAACATTATTAATCATGACCAAGTTTCTTCACCATTCTTTATCAATTAATATATTACCCACCATTTACTGAGATTGCATCATGCATGTGCAGTCACAACAGTGTGATGTTCAAACACGTGATTTAGCTTGACCTTCACATTGCCTTGGAAAGAAACATTCTCACTTCCATGAGGCAGATAAGGAATTTAAGCAATCTCATGGCCATGGCTTCCTAATCACATGTTTCTGGGTCAAGATTAATTGTGGAGTTCCTCAAACCCAGATGATCCACCTGGATTGCTTGTTATTGTCTCAACTGTCTCCATGATCACATGCTCGTTGAAAGCTCTTCCTTGGGGTACCCGTTTTCTCCTTGCCTCCTGTCCTCAGCCTCGCATCTGTTCCCTTTAAGATGCTCTGCAAACATGTCTGTACTTAGAGACCCTCCTCTTCTCTGGGACATCTCCAGAAACATTCGCCAAGACCCAGCTTCTCATGTGTTAGTATTGGGCTTAGGTTCAGGGGCTTAGCCCTGTGTGTTTAATTGAGTTGTTACACTGTTGTGAGATAGATTTATAGGTATATCCTCAATACCCTATTAATCAAAGTAGAAGCCAAACTCCTTAGAGTGCAAGTAACATACAGAAGGCTATCCCTAGGAATGATTAGTTCAAGTCTTGAATACAGTTCCCTATTATTTCCCCAAACAAAATTCATTGCTTTGAAAAAAAATTGTGATTCCAAATCTTGAAGAAAGGGCTTTGATACAAGGATCAATCTCTGTACACTATCCATTTCTGGGTCTCTATGCTGATCCTCATCTACTATAAGAACAAGCTTTGTTGATGAGGGTTGATTGATGTGCTGGTCCACAGGTATAGCAATAGGTTATAAGGATTCATTTCATTGCTATGTTCCTTTATCAGAGTAAGAGTAGTAGGTTTGCCCCTAGGTAAATGATTTGCAGCCGAGAAGGAGGTAAGATTATAAGATTATAGATAATTCCAAGGAAACCATCTTCCAGATGCAACAGGACAGGTGTACATATGAACTATGAACTCAAGGAGACTGTGGCCATATTCCCAAGGGCTGTAGAGGTTCAAGACAGACAGGATCCTTGCATGAAAGGAGGAAGTGGACATAGGATCCCACCTATAACCAAGAAGCTATTTGCAATTGATACCTGTTGGCAAAGGGAAAAATCAGTTTTATCCAATGGTATCTCATTGGGTCTATCAGCCACACTCCAGGGTAGGTTCTAAGCCCAGAGTAGCTGACCAACACTCCATGAATTTTTATGTCCATTGTTTTGTTTTGGCACTTTTAAAACAATGGCTTTGTTGTTGTTGTTTTGATTTTCATTTGGTTTTTTGGTTGCTTTTTGTTTTGTTTTGTTTTTGCCTTTTTTTGAGAGAAAGAGTAAAAGAATATAAAGTTGGATAGAAAGAGAAGTGGGAAGGATAAGTGAGGACTTGGGGGAGGGAAAAACATAATCAAAATACATTGTATGGGAAAAAATTAAAAATCGTTTTAAATCTGTGATCCTTACCAGCTTTACCCTAACTCCACTGTCACCATTTTGCTTCACATTCATAGACCATCAAGAAGTCATTTTGCAATGCTAATGAATGAGCGAATAAATAAGTTTATATTAGCAAAGATTAGTTGCTTAGTGGGAAAGCACATGGGTTCTGAAATCCATGTTTCTGGGGCTCAGACTCTGGCTCTGCACCTACTAGCTGTAGCATCAGGGAAAGACAGGATTTTCCATCTGCCTCACTGGCTGGAATGGAGCTGGATATCTATCACATGACTGCCTATCATGTGACAAATCACCATCAAAGCCATTAGACTGCTTTAAAGCTGCCTCTTTCTTGAGTCTCTGTTATAGGTCAATTACAAAGAAACACAGTATGACTTTTTTCATTCAAAGGTGGAAAGTTGGACCCTTATAGAATTTGATGAAGGAAGGAAGAAAGACAACATGCCATAGTATTGGCTGAGTTCTTGCTAAATATTCGGTTCCTGCTATGGCAATGATACCCATGCTCAAAATTGGAATATTCCAATGCCTCATCAAATAGAGAAGGAATGTAGATGCAGAGATGGGGTAAAGAGGATGGACGTCATCTGCCCAAGGGCTCAGTGCTTGTGAGCACGTGGCTGAGACGACTATATTTCTACCTCCAGATTGAATACTCTTCTGGTAAAAGAATTAGAAATGCCAGATGTCTTCATGAAACTCATCAAGAAGGTATATGTTCAGGACTCAAAGTCTGGGTGAGACGTGGGAGCCAGTGAACTTCGATTCTGAAGTGGACCCTCTCTGCCACAGGCAGATGAATGTCAGACTCATCATCTCAAAGCGTCTGCTCAACTTTTTCACCTTTGTGTCTCTAGCCTGACAGAGTGGCAAACTCAAGACAGTCTTGTTTTTAAAAAAAATAGTGTAAAAATCCCCCAAAGAGAAGGAGTTAGCTGCCTCCCCAACTCTTTTTTCTTTTCCCAAAGCCTAAACAGGGTGTTTTCCCTTTTTCTTTCTTTAAGTGATAAATTCGAGTCTAAAACACAAAGTGGAGAACATCATGTAGAAAGCGCTCATTTTCTTCTGATGTTTGATAGGAATTAGGATCAGCAGAACCCAAACTCTTGTTTCCCCTTTCACGCACGCAGCTTGTCATTTTTGTCAAGCAAGAAGCTGATTAAGTTTCAATCAAAAGAACAAAAGACTCCATAAAAAAAAGTCTTCTTGGGAAAGTAGTGGCTTCAGCAGCAGTTAACTGTGGAAAGTAAATTCAGCATTGTCCCTGTGACTTTTTAATGTAGAGTTGGTGTGTTAGTGCTTCTTAAATGACCACTGTGTAGAACATGCTAACCTATTTAAGTTACTTTAATCTTAGACATCTGGGACAACCCTGTTGATTCTAGACACTAACTGTCTGGATGTCTATCATACATAGAGAGGAGAATCCTCACTAAGGAGCGTTTTTTTCCCAGCCAGTTATTGTGGACAGATGCAAAGGTCTTTTAAGGAGCAAACGGCCAAGAGGAAAAGCAGAGACCTTGGTGATTTGTTGGAAAGAGACTTGTACCATTTTCTTCCTTTTGTCCATGGCCTATGGCAGTTTCTTACCTTCCTGCATCATCTCTGAATTGTCCTTCTGACTCTCTTTGACCAATGAAATCCAAGCTGATGACCAGACAGTGACTACACACTAAGGTGGCCACTCTCAGGAACTTAGGGACCAACGTTATGTGTTGGTGCTTAACCCATTAGGCAACAAGGGACACACAGCTAGTTCAGTCATTCTAGCTTCTTCAGATGACTTCACATTGACCACTAGATGCATGAGAAGGCCATCTAGACTGCTTTGCCGCAGACAGGCCAGAATATCCTCCCAGCCAGAGAGTCATGTCTGGGATATATACTTATAGCGGCTCTGGGATGGACTGCTATGCACGAAAGTCAACCAAACCCTGTGATCTATTTCCCTAAAGATTCTAGCACCACATTGTGAATGAGGACAGGGTCAACTTCCAATCAGAGTTGAGAATGCTCTGGGGTTGTTTTAAGTTCTACCATCAGAGGCCTGCAGGCATAGATTCTGTACTTAGTAGTTTCAGTAAGTTGAGCCCTTGTTCACATGGTTTGGCTTCATGCAATCCACATGTGGTTTTAGCCTCTGATTTAAAATCTCTGTCACTAGTAAATAACGCCTTCCTCTTTCGCAACTGGTCAACTCTGATTCCATCTTATCATTTGACTGAAATCCACTTGGTTTTCAGAGCCTATAACTTATCACTGGTTCTGCTTGACCGGAAGGATTTCTCCTGTTTACTAGACACCTGGGGCTTGTGTGCCTTAAATTTTTCTTTTGATTATTGCTCACATCACTCCCCTCCTCAGTGTTTCTTTTGTTTACTTCCATGTGAAACTCCCTTGTGTTGAATTAGATTGAAGTGGCTAAAAACCTGAAGCTTGGTAGACTTCAAATTATTTAATCTCTTTTGTGAGCATCTTAGATCTGTTCCCAGGACATAACTCTATGCTATGACTAGCACCCAAGAAAGCTGAGTTTTTGCTTGTTGTGACAAGCGAGCTTTCCCTATAGACTGGCATCAACAGCAGGGGAAGTAAGAGCTATCTCCTCATTCTCCCTTCATTTCCCGAGCTCTAACATCCATCACTAACTAAGCCAGGTGGGATGGTTCATTCCGAAGATCTGGCACCCAGAAAGTGAAACGGAGGTCACCACAAACTTGAGGTTAACCTGAACTACATACAAAGATCCTTTCTAATGTTTTCTTTTAAAATTAAACCAGCTTTTACTTCAGTCATTCTCTCTGGCTTCAGAAAGTCCCTGGAGATTGTACATTCAAACAAGCCAGGAAAATCACCAAACCCACACAGCTCTGGGAGTTCTCAAAGTCCCAGAAAACCCCTGCATTTTCTGTGAAAGGAAGAGGAGAAGCTCCAAGCCCAACATCAGACCAATCAGTCTATGTTCCTATAGTCACAGAGAGAAGCCATCGCCTGTGTGTTCCAGCTGGAAGCCAGCCCTGTCCATCTCTGGCCTCACCACAGACTGCCTCCTTCTACATGGTCTGGAAAATAATTCTGTTTTCAGACTTGCTTCTTTTCTGGCTTTATTCTTTTTTATTTTTTTAAAGGGAAGTCAAATAAACATAACCCGAGGTCTTTTGGGGATGTTTCATGTTGTTACAAAGCACAAGATGTGCCAGGGACAATATGGGAAGGACACTGGGATTATAACAGAGCAAACCCAACCTTCTTGTTAGTTTAATGGAAAGGAAAAGTAGTAGGGTTCTAGAAACATTTGACACTTTCAGCCTTCATTTTCAGTGCAGAATAAGAAAACCCTAACTATGTCTACCAAGAATCCTTGTTTTGCTATGGGTACATCATCATGCTGATGGTGGTCCACACAAGGGGGTTTCAGAAATGCCTGAAGAAAGAGAGTATTGGGTGTCTGGTCTCAGAAGGCATCCAAGGTAGGAGCTCCCAAGCTTGACCCTATCTAGGAGGACTCAGTTGGGCCACAGTTCTCTTCGTTCTTTCACTTGATCATTTCTCAGAACCATTGTTGTTCAAATTCAGACACCAAAGGATCTTCCAGTGAAGGAGCATCCAAGCAGATGGGCTCGGTACTTACCGAGGAAACTGTGAACACATGTGTCTGGTTTCTCCATTGCAGGGGTCTATTCTCAGTGTAGAGCCAAGAACCCACTGACTCCTAAAACAGGGCAGGGAGCAGCCTCAAGATTAGACTATGCTGAAATCTCTTAGGACCAAGAGGTGGATGGCTGCTCACTGTGTGCTCAGACATATATGGACAGGAAGCCAACAGTAGCTTCTTCCATAGACAACTCCATGTCATTTCTTCAAGCCAGGAACTTTTCCAGTGTTTTATTCTTACTGGCCCATTTAATCACCATAAAGAGGCTATGAAAGCAGTACTTCAGTTAATCCATTTTACAAATCAGAAAACTGAGGCCTGTGACCTTGTTGATTGGAACACAGGTAGCAAAAGTTGGAGTCCTGGCTTAAATCCAGGTTATCTGGCTTCTGAGTTTGGGCCTTCAAATGCCGTGTCTCGCTGTAGTTTTTGTATGGGGATGGTCATGCTGTGCTTCTATTTTATCAGTTTGGGTATTGCTAAGAATAGAGGCCTTACCGCAGTGTGTACACAGGAGACACTGGCTATGTCTATTGTTACTATTTTGTGCTGGTAGCATGCAAGTATGCACAGCCTCTCTTGGCGACTTTCTAATACTCATCCCACACAGGTACGTGTTCTCTGTCATGGCAGAGAGTCATACTTTGCTTTTTGCTCCACATGTTATGACAAATCATAGCTTGAGAGTCCCTGAGATATTTGTGTCAAAAGTCATGACCAGGTATGCTCCTTCCTACCGACCCTTCACATGCCCACTCCCTCCTGCTCTATGGAATCCAACTGGAGGACTGATCATCTCCTACCCAAGCCCAGGTAACAAGTGGGATGCTCATCTTTCTTCATGGCCTCGGTCCCCCCCCCTTTAAATGAAATCATGTAGTCATAGACATATAGTCAAGCATCTTCATTCATCTTCAGGTTGAAATATTATACATCTCTGACTTTGATTAAAATCTTTCTAAGGCTATAATGATGGTCTGTTTTGCACTGTGGCTTTTTGGCTTTATGTCTTCAGAACCCAACATGACATCTCAAACTGACCATACATAAATAAATGAGTCAATTAATTAGCATAAATAGGCCTTCCCTTGTAGAAAATACAGTCTATTGAGAGATACAGGTGAGGAATTTAAACCTTTAGACAATGTGATACGTGTTTAGATATTTAACTGCACACACACATACGCACACACATACCTGTGATTCTTAAACCAGTTAATTTTAAATTTATAATTATAATAAATATAATGTCCTAGTGTATCTACTATAATTACAATATGAAATTATATTGCCTACAATTATAATTACATCTATGGTTATACTCCAGTGTTTACTTCAAACATATATCACAAGGGAGTGGAGAATTCCTTGGCCAGGAACAGTGAGGCTAAGCGTGCCTTCCATAACCTTATCCAGCTCACTTTTTTATTGTCTTGTTCCAAATTATCCTCTCATCCCCTTGATAAGACACTTCACCCGTCAGGTTAACAATATTCTGATATCAGATTTTATCATCTCACTTCAGACAATCCTGAGTCATAAAACAGCTCGTGTCCCAGAATTAAGGGTTTAAAGTGTTTTCCTAATTAGCATGTCCAGCCTAACTAATGATGAATCGTGGGAGAGTTCCTGCTCCTCCCAGCCTCTGGCAGCACATGAGGGTGGATACAAGGCATGCTGCCTCTTTTCTTGTGACCCTTAATTCCTCAGGCAAGGTGCCATTTAATGTTCACCCATAGATTTTAATGTGGGGCAAAGCATCAGCTCTTCCTGCCTCATCCACAAAGATCATTACATTGATTGTTATCATTGATTATCCTGATTATTGATCGAATGGTACCTTGGTCTTGAGGAGTCTATGTTGGTGCTGTTACCAACCTTACAAAATTTGTAACTGGCATTTCTGCATGGACTCACTCTTTCATCTCTTTCTGTTTCCTGCACTTCTTGGTTTTCTTGATCTATTTTCTTATTCCATACATCTTCACTTTGGCTTCTGCACCTTGCTGTTTGAAGACTTGCTCTATAGCACAATTTTGTTTCTTGGCTCTAAGTTTTTAACAATTTAGTTTGTCCCAGTCCAACTTTTTCATATATGGAAATGATTCTGTTCTTGACTTAATTGATGGGAACTGAATTTAGCTAAAACAACTTCACTCAAAAAGAGAAACTCAGTCTGCGGGACAAGTGTTGGCCACACATGCACATTTTCTCTTCATTTATCTCAATGCCAATCACATATAGTCATGGACTTGTGTGTTTACTGGAGAGATGTAGCACACATGGAGGTCCCTGAAACCCCTTGTTCTGCCTCCTTTGGCGACCTTCTTTTCTTCATGACAGTCACATATCCAATACCAGGCAATGGTTCATATTGCTTTAATTTTTTGTTCACATTCAGGACTAATTTCATTCTATCAAAGGTCATTTAACAATTGGTTGACATCTTTGGTCTTTGGTCATCAAATTTGGAGGTGAATATTATGAACATCCAACTGAAGCCTAGGGATGTTCCTAAAAGCCATAGAGTCCACAGGAGCTGTGCCACAGAATTTTCCAGTCTCAAATGATCATGCTGCTGAGGTTGGGAAACAGCAGCCAATGACTGTAACAAAATTCTTTTTCAATCTTTGAGAGTTTCTTTTCCAAGCAGAAGCACCCATGATAGTCAGCTTTGAGAAACAATGTTTAAATTGAAGTCATCTGATCATAGAGATACCAAAGTTGGTCAAATGTTTGCCTTTCTGGTGTGGGAACAAACAGAACTGTAAGTATCTCATTTTGTAAAATATGATATTTTGTTTATTCTTTGAAATTTTCATGCACACATAAGAACCATTTTGATAGTATCCACATATTTTACATTTGTCTTGCTTTGAAATGAGGTACAATGATTGTAATTTCAACAGTCATCTTGAAACTGTGAGCTCAAGGCCTGAGGAATCCAAATATTGGAAGTCTTCTGAGTTGGAACTGCTAACGCACATTCAGAAACAACAAGCTCAGCTGTTGCACGTGGCTAAAAGAACAGGAAGGCAGTGATATTTCATTTGTATTTTAATAAACAAATCTCGCAAGAAGATCAGACAGTAAAACAGCCATGCTGGTCAGCCATACGGACCAAGAAGTGGTGACACACACCTTTAATCCCAGTAGCCACACTAGCTAACTATAGAGGCCGGCTGGTGGTAGCAGTACATGTCTTTAATCCCAGCACTAGAGAGGAATATAAAATGAGAGGAGACAGGTCTCATGCTCAGTCTCAATCTGAGGATTCGTGCAGGTAGGATTACCCATTTCAGTATGGGGTAGAGGTAAGAGCCAGTGGCTGGCTGCTTTGCTTTTCTCATTTTCATGTTGAACCCCAATATCTTTCTCTGGGTTTTTATTATTCGTGCTATACTGGAGGCCTAGTTGTAGTAAGCTATATGTTTAGGTATCGTCTGCCATTTCACAACCTGGTGTGTGTGTGTGTGTGTGTGTGTGTGTGTGTGTGATCCTTTGACCTTCCTCATTCCACAGCCCTTCCAATCTGCTTCCATTTTTAGGCAGAGGGTTATAGAAGAGTGAAATTTACTTCCTCAATAAAAGCACAACGTCAGTGTTTAAACTTCAGGGCCATTGAAGAGGTCATGGACTGTGTGAGGGCATCAAGCTGAGCTCAGGAGTCTGCAGCAGAGAGTCCACGGGGACATGCCAGCTGCGTTAGGTACAACCTGATGACTTTGAACACTCACTGGGACACAGGGCACCTGAGAACTCAGTGGGTTCAGATGGACCAAGGATTTCTCTTGGCTTAATCTGGGACCAGAGGAAGCATAGGTTTGAATTGAATGGCGTCATCTGAAGAAGTTTGAGAGGAGGGATGAGCAGAGGCCAAGTCAGGCACATGATGTCCAAGGTGCAGCTCCTACAGACTTGTTCATATCATTGAACCCCATTCCGTTGCAATCATGTATGTGCAAGCAGTGGTGAGGAAATCGAGAGGTGCTCTCCATCATCACACAGCTGGATCTGACAGGACTTGGTAAGGTCTTTGGTAGGCAAACTTCTGTAAACATCTTTATCATCAAGATGTGCAGAAGGAATAGGGTCAAATTGACTAAACTACCTTGTTTTATGAAAACGGAGACTCCCGTAGACAGTGCTTGCAAATTCAGAACCAATTCCAACTGTTTCAGAAGCACCATGGTGGGTGTGAGTGGAAATAACGACATTTCCCCCTCCCTTGAGAAACAGTGACTTCTCCCGAGAGCTCTTCAGAGCTGGTTTCTTGAGCCATGGTTGAAAGTTTCACACTTGGCCCCTGCCATTGTCTGCCACGAACAGCCCATTTCTCTTAGCAGTTGTACTCTGTCAACTGATGCAGGGTTAGAAGGGGATGTGCTGGGGTGTGGGTGTGACTGTGAGTCCACAGATGGAGACCAGAGGGAAGTCGGAGTGGGTGGCATTTGTTTACTTCCTGAAGGGCTCTGCCAGGGATGCCTCCCATTTGCAAAGCTGCAATGCCTGCTAGAATTCCAGCTGCTGGCTCCTGTCCTATGTACACCCTGCCATCTTCAGAGTCTGGAGAAAGATCAGGGTAGGTGCAATATGGAGCAGAAATCGTCTATTGTAATTCTCAATAATTGGTTCTTCAAAGTATTGGGTAAGGATGATGGTGTTGCTTTCTGGGTGAAAAGGCCTATTCACTCCTCTACTTACAATTAACTTTTGGGATTATACAAGGTACTAAGTATCCAATATGTGAAGTCACCATGCAGAGAGGTTTGAGGTACTAAGTATCCAATATGTGAAGTCACCATGCAGAGAGGTTTGTATCTATTCACTGGTAGAAGTAATCTCACTCCACCTATTATAGAGAGCAAAACTGGCAATAGACATAGATCATCAAACAGATATAGAGATTAAATGGCTTGCCTGATTCCACAGACTATTTTAGAAACCTCTGGTACTCGGACACACAATCAGTGTGGTTTTGTCTTTAGAGAGATGCTACATTTTTAAATTTGCCAGCATATAACTGTAGTTTATGTTAAATGTGCCTGTAGTTCTTGTTTAATTATTGAGCATAACTTTTAAGGTCTGTTGTGATTCTTAATACTTAATGAAGTTACCACTACCATTATATAGGACAGAGGCCTCCCAAAGGCAGATTACCAGCTAAAACTAGATGACACTGTTTACTCAGTTTGGTGCTGAGTTTAATTGTAACTAAGCCTTCAAGACGGGAGCACAGCCTTTTCTAAAGGCGTCAAAGGCCTTTAGAAGAGGGGACAAAGATGCTGTGCTCTAGACAAGCTTGTAAAGCAAAGCAAAGCAAAGCAAACAACACCCAGAAAGTTACCTCTATTTATTTTCTACCGGGAACTGGAGGTGGCAGCCGTCAGGCATAGCTTTAAGGGTTATAATGTATGTCACAACCTCTCTTTGTCCCTCCCTCGGAATAATGGGGAGAAGATCACAGTAGGAGCATTTTAAGCCAGACCCCATTGAACATGGATAACCCACTGATAGAAAACCATGGGTCAGCAGTGAAGCTGACTATCACTGAGTGGTGAGATATGAGATCAGTGGGGGAGACAGGACCAGGAACCATAAAGTTTGAAATGCCCAAGCAAGGAGTTTAACTGAAAATCATGGTTAAATATCCATTTGAGAGCAATGAGGTCAAATGGGTGTTTCATGAAGGTCATTGTATCTGGCACACAGGTAGAGCTGCAGGCAGTGAGGGAGCATAGCCCTAGCCATGGGAGAGGCAGTGTTGCCAAAGATTGAAAGGATTTGAATGGGCAAAGAGTTACATGGCGAGGTAATGCACAAAAGAAGGAGGGAATGTATGAGACAGGCATAGAGGTGGGGATCACCACGGTGCTCATCCATCTTTCATCAAGTTCTACTCAGTACTCACTTTTCTGTGTCACTTGGCGTGGAAATATAAGTAAGCCAAAGTCCCTGACCTCAGGAACCCAAAGTCCTTGTAGAGAAGACTTAGATAGAAACAAATAATTAAAATACATTTTATTAAATACTATAATGAAGAAATGTACATGGGGGAAGGAAGAGTCCAAACGAAGACTGATTAATTCTGTTTCAAAATTAAATAGTGTCATATTTTTGACAGACATTACTTTTATTGAAACCTAGTCATTGGTCTACTGGGTCAGATTAATATTAAAAAGCCCAATAAAATTTATGTCAGTCAAAGGATCAGATTTGTGTTCTTAACAAATTGTTCAATTACTCTTGGCTACTCACCCCAATTACTTCCACAGCTGTGAAACTGTTTAGGTCTTTAGCTTCCAACGCTGCACCTCTGAGGAGGCTGTGAGTGGTGCTTGGCCTCGCCATCTCGGATACTAAAGGGAAGAAGACAGAGTGGTAGAACCAACTAGATGATTGTGTTTGGACTGTTGGTGATGACAAAGAGATTATGCTATTTCCAAAATTCCCTTTCTTCCCTAATAATATTCTTCTTAAATGAACTGGAAGTATTATATACAGAAATGTAGTAGGAGGCTGCTTGTTCATTCCCAGTTGTTCAGACACAGAAGCTATATTATTTGAATCACTGCTTGGTTAATAGCTTAAGCATATTTTTAGCTAACTCTTATATCCTGAACTAACCCATCTCCATTGATCTGTGTATCACCTTTGGCTGTAGATTACCAGCAAAGTTCCTTCTGGTGGGGCTACATGGCCTCTCCTCGACTCTGCCTTCTTTCTCCCAGCATTCAGTTTAGTTTCCCCCAACTATCTGGTCTCCTTTCTCTCTTTAGTGTTTGTCTTTCCTGGAATGTCGTATCAGTAAATGAAAACATATGAAGAACTTATTTGATTTGAATGCATGCCTTTGACTTGGCATCACGTCCTTTTGTTTCCCCAAGACAGGGTTTCTTTGTGTAAAAGCTTTGGCTGTCCTGACACTTACTCTGTGGACCAGGTTGGCTTTCAACTCACAGAGATCCAACTGCCTCTTCCTCCTGAGTGCTGGGATTAAAGGCATAAGCCACCACTGCTCAGCCAGCATCATGTTCTTAAGATCCATCCAGTTGCTATTTGTATCATTTTGACTTCCCTGATAAATAGAATTCCTTTGAATAGGCATACTATAATTCACTGAATCTGCTGTTGAAAGTCATTTGGATTGGTTGCAGTTTGGAGCAATCATTAATAAGCTGTTGTAACATTCATTGTTTTTATGGTTATTGTTGATTTGTTTGTTTTCTGAGACAGTCTCTATGCAGCCCAGGCTGCCTTGACCTCCTTATACTCTTCTACTTTTTCCCCTGTACTGGAATTACAGGTTCATGACACAATGGATAGATTGCCTTGTGGTCAGTAAACATATGTTTTCATTGGGGGGTGTTAATACTTTGGAGAGAATTTTTGTGTCATACATTAAGTATATTTTCTTCATAAAAATGTGTCAGGCTGTTTACCAGGTTGTGCTAATTACATTTCTACTAGAGTCCTGAGAGTTTTTCTGCAAATACTAAACAATGCTGGTTTCTCAGTTTTGCTGTTCTGGTGGGCATCTCTTTGTAAGTAGTATTTTCCTAATAAATGAATGATCTGTGTTTTCGTGTCATAGTCCTACTTATGAGTAAAACTAAAACATATATGTTTAATGAGGTTTCTGTCCTGCCCAGTTCCCGCAGTCAATACATCCCAAAGAAATAACACAGAGGTCTACATTATTCATAAGCTGATTGGCCCATTAGCTCAGGCTTCTTATTAACTTTTATAACTTACATTAGCCCATTATTCTTATCTGTGTTAGCCACATGGCTCAGTACCTTTCCCAGCGGTGTAGTCACATCTTGCTTCTTCTGTGTCTAGACAGGACTGCAGAGGAATGGGCTTTCCCCTTCCCAGAATTCTCCTGTTCTCATTGCCCCACCTCTACTCCTTGTCTGGCTGTCCCGCGTATACTTCCTGCCTGGCTACTGGCCAATCAGCATTTATTTAAAACATAATTGACAAAAAACAGAATTGTCACAAACCACGTGTGTATGTGTTTGTATGTGTGTGTATGTGTGTGTGTGTGTGTGTGTGTGTGAGAGAGAGAGAGAGAGAGAGAGAGAGAGAGAGAGAGAAAGAGAGAGAGAGGTAAATCAGCCAATATCTCAATGTCTATTTGCTCTACTCTCTAAGTTCTAAAGATGTAAAAATAACCACAGCTCTGTGTCTGCCCTTAGGAAATTTTTTTTTATGCAAGAGACAAATTTTTGGAGGCTCTGAGTGCTTTTTTCGTGTTGCAAATAAGGTAAAATTATAATCTTTTATAACAATTGAGAAAATCTTCAGGAAGTATATAGGCTTCAAGAGCCCTTCAGAATTTAATTTTGAAAGGCAGATAGGCATAAGGAGAGTAGAAGAACAGATATCTCCAGGGACATTAAGAAGTAAATTGACAGCTAGGGAGACTACATGGGACAGACCTAGGCCCTCTGAATATGCGTTGACAGTTGTTGAGCTTTGACTGTTTGTGCGGCTCCTAGCAATGGGATCAGGACCTGTCACTGGCTTTTGGGGACCTAGTCCCCATGTTGGGATGCTTCACCCAGTCTTGATGCAGGGATGGGAGCTTGGTCTTGTCTCAGCTTGATGTGTCATGCTTTGTTGATGCCCATAGTAGGTCTGCCCTTCTCTGAAGGGAGAAGGAGGAGGAGTGGACTGGGTGGGGTTAGATAAATGGGAGTTGGGAGATGAAACGATGAAACAGGAGGAGAGGTGGGAGGGGAAACTGTAATAGGTATGTAAAATAAATGAAAATATTAAAAATAACAAAAGAAGAAGTATACTTCTGTTGGTGCTATGCATACACATTTTAACCATAGGTACACCTACAATACAAGTCCTGTACCTAAGACTCAGGGAACATCCTGAAAGAAAGAGCACAAAGAAACACAGGCAACTTATGAATACTGAGATGGAAGAGTTATCCTCTTCCAAAGATGATCCCCACAGTTGGTGAGCCAGTACAAAATTGTCAGTCCTGAAATACACGCACAAGATACACTAAATTGAATTGGGTGCTATATTAATATATTTATGCACATATATGAATATAATATGTCATATATTATATACAATAATAATATATAAGCAATAGTAATAAAAGGATAAGAAGCCATTAACTTGAGGGGGGGAAGGCATGGGAAGAATTGGGTGGAGCAAAGGTGGGGGAATTATATAATTATATTTTAATTAAAATAAAACATGCACATGTATGTAGAATTCAGGGGTAGGCACTGAAAATCATAAAATAAAAGGGAAATGTGAAAAACTGATGGGGAAAGAAAGCTTCAGAAAGCGTGAACCAAGAGATTAATCACAGGGACTATGTTAGGATGTGAGGTGTGGAAGGAAAGATTAGGGGAAAAGTCCTTCAGAGATGGATAGAAGGCCACCTATTATCTTGTATTTGCTTTACTTCCCCTAATGTGATGTCTTTGGGACCCATTCATGTGGCAAATGGCAGGATTTTAATCCTTTGGATGGGTGACTAGTAGGCCATTGTCCACATATATGCCTCATGCTAAGGCCTCTTGATATGTTGAAGGATATTTACTGATTGCATGTTTTAGCTATTGTGAATCTGGCTGAAGTAAAAATGATGGTGCAGCCGTCTCTCAAACGTGTTGACTTTATTTCCTTTGGATACATACCCAAGTAGTGTGACAGCTGGTCTCATATGGCGGCTCAATTGTTTTCTTTCCACAGCAGCTGCCGGAGGATTCCCTTTCCTCTTCAGAGTATAGATACTTCCAAACAGCGTGTTGTGTAAAGTAAACACATGTAATGTCATGTATAGGTTTAATTACTCTACAAAAGAAAAGAAGTAAGAACACGGAATGGACACTATTGAACATACAGTTGAAACTGTTTTCTGAAGAGTGTGAGAGGCAGTGAGCAGAGTTCGGGCTTGACTAAGGCAGATGCTAGGTGAATTTAGACTAAAGACATTTTCTTCCGCAGTCCATGACAGTGCTTGGACCACAGACTAGGCCATGCTGGTAAGCCATAGCAATCCACAGGAAATAGAACATTTTCTAGTAAAGTTAGGAGCACCACTCCTCCTCTCCATCCGAGTTGCCTCCAACACTTCTCAGCCTCAGTGAGTGGTAGCCATTAGAGAACTGCACACTCTTCCCACGACAGCATATCACCATGTTTGTCCTTGGCTGACTGCCAACTCAGAGGCCTTCTGCATAGGTGGGGTTCATGATGCACTTCCAGAAACCTTCCTCTGTGGAGAAATCACTGTCGTCCTAGGACTATGGCAGGATCAGGATGGAGAGCTGCTCCAGAGTGTTGAGACCAACCCAGTGTATTCGTTAAACCTATCCACCGGCTACAGACTCTCCATTGCAAGAGAAAAGAATGACACATCAGTTCAAGGCTAGGAAGTAGCAGAGTGCTAGAAGATAGGGGACTTCTCTCTTTTGGAAAGAAGAGTCAGGCATCAGAGCCAGGCTCAGAGGTTGCAGCTAGGAGCAGCTTGAGCTCTTTGTGTGTGGACAGGAGCAAGGATCTGCCCAGACCCACTGCAGATGCGCCCCCGTTGGTTCCAAGAATGAGGATCCATGTTAAAAAGGCAGAAAAAGTAGAAGGCTCAGAAGAAAGGTATGATGTGATTTTTGTAGCTAGCTCAAAAATGTCAAGTTTTTCATTCTCTGGTGTATGGGCACCATATTAAAGACATAGTTATTAGTGGCTGATGTTTATCAGGCTCACGTTAGGGGTCAGGTCACTTCATTAAGTAATTTTCATTAAATATTCCATTTGAACTTTATATGAAATGTACGAATAAACTTATTTCTCTATACTAAGGATGTGTATACTAAACATTAAAAAGATCTAAATATCATGCCTGGACACAGTTGGAAAGTGACAAAATTCATAAGTAAATCTAGGAGACTAAGAACAATTGACTCCCAACCTCTTCTACTACAGAATTATAGCTAACTCTAAAGAAGTATAAAAATATTTTCTGATAAATTTGACTTCTCCATTCATTTTTAATTTTGGTTAACCCTGCATTTGTCTCTCCTTTTCCTTACCGCCATATCCATCCTCTCTACACCTTTAGCTCACAGTAACTTTCCACATGTTCTTTGATCTCATATGTGTTCTACTATCTCCTCTTGTTATATATTTTTTTTAGTTGTGTTGCATGATTCTAGTTTCCACTGTGAATTCTGCATGCACACTTCATTTGGAGCTTGAACATCTGACTCCCAAGGCCCCATCACTGACCAAGGCACTATAGGCAGTCTGTGGTTGCTGAAGGAGAAAGGGTCACTTTTATTTTAGTGGGTGGTCATTGGCAGGTTGCCCCTGCCTCTGTAGATGACTCCACATCAGTAAGCACATGGGTAGCAAAAACTGGACTCAGTAGATTATAAAATAATAGGGGACCTGAAGTTGGGAGTGAGATGGGTTGTACCTTTGGAGGGAGGAAAAATGGATATGATATAGATACATTGTATACATGGATGAAATTTTCAAAACTCTTGCTAATATTTACTGTACTCTTATTCTTGTATTGAAATAAGATCACAGTAAAAATTAATGATTTAGTGACCCAACAAGTAAGACTGGAGATGATCAGGATCTATGATAAAATTTTTATGTGTCCTGACTAATTTAAATGTAGAAAATCAAACCACTGCAATGGGCAATATGCTTAAATATTAGTGTCAATTGAAGCATGTGTGTACAGAAACAACAAATATCTCTAGAATAAATGGTTAGCAACAGTTCCATTTTTATATATGCATAGTCTATAGTATCAAGAAATGAGTGCAAATGGGAGAATGTTCTCATAACTAGACATACTCCTTGATGTGTTTCTCTGAAGTCTAAGAATTCAATATATATATATATATATATATATATATATATATATATATATATAAATTAAAATTCTAAAGTATGAAGATAGGTCCATAGAATTTTCAACAGAAGGAAAAGTTGGGTAGTGAAGTAGCTGATGTTCAGAATTATAGAGATTGTGGGGCATATCCATAAAAAGAAAGATATTGTCACTTACAACATGTCTTCAGTTCAGATGATGAGTTGGAAAGATGGTGGCACACAGTGGTTGGGGGGAGAGAAGCATGATTACAGTAGTTGTTTAAGAAATGAAATAATGACAAAAACTCTTTGCTATTTATGCACAACTTAATACATAAATCTGTGTGAACACCTAAATCTATAGCTACCATAATTGGTGATTCCTGAAGGTTAAGGAAGGAGAGTATTGTCTTTGTGTTGGTTGGGAGAAGAAAAACAAGAGATAAATATCTGAAAAAAAAAGAAAAATATAAAAGAAGGATGATAAAACAGTATAGACTACTTTGGGGGATGTACATATAATACAATAAAAAGATTAGCCCTATAAAAGTTCTTCTTCAAAAATGTATTGGTATTTTGAAGCTAAGCACATCACTTATTTTTGTAGTAGTTTACATATAATTTAAAAGGACCAATTCTATAGAAATCTATTATATTATGCATAGGATCATATTATTAAGATATTTCAAATTTGATACACATGAATTCTATATTTTAAATAATTGACAGATCATTGTGTTTCTAGAATCTTTTATGTAATGCTCACATTTTGGTGCCGTGTATTATGCGCTCTCCTCCCCCCACCCGACACATATGTAATTTGCAGGTGTCTTTCATGAATGGTACACATTTCACAGCCTTCTTTATCTTCTCATATGCATGTTGTCTTAAATTTTCTTTGCCCTCACATCAATGTTTTCTAATCATCCATTAGATTTGCATTTAGCATGTTATATGAAATAAAATAAATTTGTTTCATTCTCTTCTGGATATCTTCTTTTCTTGGCCATTTTTCAGACTGAATAAATTTGGAGTCTAATTGTGATGCCCACTTAAGCAGCAGTCAAACTGTATTTCTCCACTGACATTTCACATATCCCCTCCCCCTCCCCCCCACACACATTCACTGAGATGGATGCTTCCTAGTAGCTTTGGTTTTCCTCTAAGAGCAGTCTATGGAATTGTATGCTGCGAACCTTTGCAAACAGAGATTTGGAAAGGGTATGATTTGGCAATGGCTCCTGTCTTCCATTTGAAGGCTCTTATCCACAGGAAGTGACTCTGCTTAGCCCTTACTCATTTAAGACTTTCTCTGGTCAGGGAACATCAGTTGTGAAAAGACTACTTCACACTGTGTTTTTGTAAAGTTTGAGGACAGATGTGAAATATTGCCTTCCATTAGGTTAATCATGGCACAAACCTGCATTTTACAATAGTCACATTTTTTGTCAAAATCTACTATTACCATAGACAATTGCCATATTTTTTGTGCTTTTGACCACTCACTCCGACTGTTATTCACAACACTGAATTTTGCTGAGTAAGTTTTTCCTTGTTATATGTGAATTCTCATCCAAAAAGACTTACTTAACACTTAGTTTCAAACTCACAATAGCAGACTCTACTTAAACATACTTACACATGGTATATGTTTCTGTACACATATAGTACCCCTTTATCTTTTCATGTATCTATACCGACTGTTTAACCATTATTTTTCACTTATTTTCCATATAGTGAGATCACTGCTCTTATTGCACCGGAATTTAGAACCCACAAATAAGACACTTAGATGATAATGGTCATAAATTTTCTTTGATAGCTTTCTAGACTCATTCTTTCACTAGCAGTACAGAATGTTTTGTGCATCTGTAGGCTACTGAACTTGCAATGCTTTTCCCTCAAGACCTTGTAGATTTGTCTAAAGAGCTTTCTCATATTACAGATAAATCTGATAGTTCATAGTTTTTGCCAGCTATGTAAATAATCAATCGTTTCTTTTCTTTTTAGAGATTTAGTAGTGTGTGTGTGTGTGTGTGTGTGTGTGTGTGTGTGTGTGTGTTCCTCTTAGCATCATCAAGTGTGTATAGATGCCCGTAGATGTCAGAAGAGGACATCAAATCTTCTGGAGTTGAAACTACAGGTAGGTTGTGAGCTGCAGTCCACAAAAGATGGGATTTGAACTCTGGTCCTTTGCAAAGGCAATATGCACCTTTAACGGCTGATCGACCCCTCTTGCTCCATAAACAATCAATTGTCTTTGTCTAAGTGGAAACTTGGAGGGGTTTTATGTGGCTTAGGGTTCAGGAATTTCAAAAATTTAGTATTTGTCTAGTAGCTTTTTCTTAGACTCAGCGAGAAAACTAAATCTAAATTTATCTTCCTGTAGCTCAAAGACATTATGGTATGTTTCCTCTTAAATTATTGCTTTCCTCAGGCCTTTCCTCCTTCCTTCCTGCTAATCCAATAACTCCGATTATGTCTCCTGGCTCATTCCTCCAAAGCCTCACTGCTCTCCTGAATGGATCTTTGTGTTCCTGTGCTGTTTTATGACACCTTTCAACAACTCCATTGTTCAAGCCATCAATTCAAATCTTGGCAAGTTTATCCTGGTTTATAATTTATATATTGATTTTTAAAACTGCAAAATCATTAGCTTCTAAATTATCTTTTGCCTCAATAATCATGGATTTAAGTTCTCTTTAAATGAAGATCTAACTTCCCCAAAACTACAATGAAAATTGTCTTCTACACAAGGAGAGTCCCCAAGAAGTCTCTTCCACAGAAGACAGACAAACTCAGGTATGTGGGGCATGCCAAAGCCAGGAGCATGTTGACACTGGGGCCCCTGTTCCTAGATGTTTAAAAACAAATCCAATATATTCTTATGGTGATGCTATTAAACCAAGGGATGTTTTCAATGGATAACAAAATTTTATTTTAGCTCCCAAGCCTCTGCATTCAATTCCTATAAGGTAGACTTAACAGCACTGTGGCATTAAATACAAATGTGTTATATAGTAATTGAGGTAGGTAGGGTGGAAAGTCCTCTTTAGGCACCATTATGTCTAGGAGACATGCTAACAGAAGCTATAATTTCCACATTCCGGAGGGTCTGGTGGCTGTTGTGGATACTTCATCCAGAGATCAGAAGGGAGACTTTATTTTTGCTATCACCCTCCCTGTACCCCCCCTTCTACTCTTTATTTGATTTAGGACATAGATTTGGTCAAAATATAACCAGAGGCCAAAGCAATACAAGGTACAATTGAGTGTGTTGGGGTGGGTAGGGAAGGTCTATTTTGAGGCATCAAAAGGACATGGAGGAGGGACAGATGATGATAGTTTGATTTTGAAGGGCAGTCTTGGAAGATGGTTTTCAGGCCACATTCCCATGAAGAGCTTAGGGAGAAGGTGAATGGATCAGAGGAAAGTTCTCAATTCCTCAAGGCCAGAGTTAGCTGGTAACCATAAGAAGCTATGTGCCGCTTAGTTTTCATTTCACAATCAAGGACTATTTTTAGTGTAAAGTACAAAGTATTAGAAAATTAAATTATAACAAAGACAAATAAAACATGTTTATCATCTACTTGAGTTACTGTAGAATCCTGACAGGCACTATCATAAAAGTATTGTCAGCAATGACATTCAGACTCCATGTAGATTGATAGCACAGCTGCGCATCAGTGACGGGAGTCAAACCAGGAGTAAAAATCAGAAAAATCAAGACTGGGAAATGCTTACCATTAAGATGTTGTAGGAATATCTGATGAGTGTCCCTCAAAAGGGCCAGAGTCAGAAAAGAATCAAATACTGAGAAACTCCCATTGACTAGAGACTATAGAGATAGTGTGCTGAAGCAGGATGTCATATCCTGAATTTGGTACCTCAAAAACAAAACACTATCAGTGAGAAAAAAAAAAAAAACCAGTGACTCCTAAATAAATTTTTACTTAAATAAAATGCTGGCATTGTTTTTATACTTTGGACAAACAGTGTTAATTTATAGTAAGATTGAAGGAAAATGAGCTGAGAGCCTCATGGCAGCTGCCTGTCAGTCCTTTGCTAATTATTTGGTAAATCTTTAAAAAAATTCCAGAATACAAAGCTAATATACAAAGGTCTTTTTAGAATCCAAAGCAGAGCTCACCTTGCTTCAGTTTTATGTAGATTTACTTTCATTGCTTCCCTCTTTAGTTGTTTAGAAACAGGGACCTTGGAACCTAACAGTCTCATAAGTATTTATTGAGTACCAACTGTATAACCAATGTGTACAGCTGACTTCTGCTCTGCTGTCATTTAAAAAATGGGCACAACCATCATCACTGCTGGGGGAATTGTGCCCTAGGAACTGTTTCTCTTTTCACTGATTTCCTTTCCTCCATTTTTTGTGGACATCTCTAAGTTCAATCCATATATAGAGGACCTCATTCTTCCCCATGCTGTACTTTTGTTTTTATTTTGTTTATGTTTCAGTGTTATTGTTGTTGATAGCTCTGAATTCTTGCAAGCAGGCAGTATCTTTGCTCTCCATATTGTTAGCCATTAAGTCAATCGCTAAAGTAGTTCATAGTATACAGAATAGAGCTAGATGCAAAGCTTTATCCCTGTCCTCAATCAAGTCCAAACCGGATGATGGGGAGGACAATGGGAGATAGCATCCGTTTCTTCACCGACAAAATCTGCAAGAAATAGTATTTCCCTTCCCCTGAAACTTGGTTGGAATTCAAGAATCATGAATGAAACCTATGTACAAGGGTAAGAGGACAGGGTACTTGGGAAAGGAAAGAGGAGGAGAGGACTAAGCTGAGCCAAGGGTCTCGCTCTCTGCTTTCTTCCTCTGCAGGGACACACGGAGAGGAAGGAAACAGATCATTAGCGAGTGTGTGTTGATTCCCGACAGATCTGAGATAGTTCCCGTCAACCATGGTCCCATCATTGTTGGATAGGCCATTGGAAGTTGAGTGTATCCTCTACTTGAAAGTCAGAGGAGTGGCTTTGGGCAGCATCCGGATATGTGCTGGCCATAGATGTATCATCATAGGGATGCACTCAGGAAAAAGTAGACTTTTCTCTAGAACATGAAACGTTCCATAGTAGGGTAGGCATCCATGTGAACTCTTTAAAATTTATATAAAGAAGTTTAGGTCAACTGAAGGTATATGGATGAATGGTATCTTGTCTCCCAGGGGAAGAAAACTTTAATACATTTCTTGTTTTTGAAATAAAGTCCTTAGATCATTACTAACCATTACGTATTAAAAACTTTCTTGGTTGGATGTCAAAAGACTCAATTCTCCCAGCTTTCCCAAAGTGTGTCCTCAAGAAAAAAAAAAAAACTCATGAGTTGAGGATTATGAAAATTGATTTAAAGTAAAAATGGGGGTTTTGAATATGAGATTAATGTTTACTACCTATGGGGTGGACAGGAGAAGAAGAATGGCAGAAGTAGGCAGTTAGGCTCAGGGGTGAAAGGTATGGAGAATAAATTTCCCAAATATTTGCACACAAGAAGACGTAGCATCCATGTGTAATTAGTTACTTAAGCAAGAACAAACTCCAATCCACACCTTCCATAAAACTGAGTTCTAGCTTGCTACTTCTACCTGGAGTAGACAGGAGTAGACGGCATGCTGATCAACATCAGACAGACCTACTAACAAATGCGGATCACTGCTCAGCAACATCCCTGTTGACACAGGATGGGGTGTGGTCTAGAAAAGAGACTTTTATTATGTGCTGAGGCAGAGTTGGTGTCCATAACGGCAGGGATGCAGAACTCACATCTTCAGGGTTCTGCTACCCAGGAGTGTTTGGTCACGGGAGACATTCCTGAGAGGTTGTTTCTGGAGTTCATAACCTGGAACAAGGTTTCTGTGGCCTGAGATCCTCTGAAGTGAGTCCCAGGTTATATTTCCAAGAAAAAAGCTAACCAAAAGGAGACGACAGTGATGGAAAAGAAGGAAACCAAACAACACTAAAAATAAAAGGAAACAGGGTTGAGAGAAACCGGGGAGGAGTTAGAGGGGGATTAGAATTGAGTATGATCAAAGCACACTGTATGCATATAGTGAAATGCAATAATTTAATAAAATTATAATAATTTAAAAATCTTGGTGGTGGTGGATGGGAAAAAGGTTTGAGCTTTGGTATATCTTCTGTCCAAAAACATTATTTTTGGCTATGCAAAAAAAAAATTAAGAAGCTCATGGATTATACAAGCATTAAGAAAGACTGCAGGGAGCAAGCAAATACGGCCCAAATGAAGCCAAGAGGTAGCAGTCACTCTTCTTCCCCAGTTCCTCAAGATGAGTAGCAGCCCATGCAATGAAAAGAAACAGTTTTTCTTATGGTCTTTCCAAGGGGTCTCAAGACTTTGCCAGTTTCCGGGAACCAGAGGAAAACCTCTAAAATAGCTTAGCGTATTTAAGAGTAATATTGTCTCACATACATGTGCATATATGTAAGACATTAAATGAAGTGACAAAAGTGATGCTCTGTCCTGATTTGTAAAGTATGGTTCCACAATAAAATACTTTAAATATGTATATCAGAACATAAAGGTGTAAAGAAATTTAATAGAGAAGAGAAAATGACTTTTAAAAGTAGACGCAAATAATGAGAAGCCTAAAGAATCATGAATATGCACATAAATGTGTATATGTGTTCCTAGACATACATGTACACACATGAATGAGGCATTTGAGAATCTGAGAGAAAGATCTGAAATAATATATAAAGTAATAATACAAGTATACATTTCTGGATAAAACAAACAAAAAACCGTTAATCTGCTAACTAAAAGAGCTCGTCCATCCTCGAGAGGATGAATAAAATACTTAAAGACCAAAATTTCCCTAGGCGATACGGTGATGAACCAAATCTAAAGCACAAGTCATCTATAGAAGTCAGAAAGAAGAGTAGATTGACTGATAGATGCCAAGCCATGGAATATTCATATACTGACATCAGCTCAAGCTTCTGAAAAATAAGAAACTACAGAGCTTGGGGGAAAAGGATGACGGCTTCCCAATTCTTTCTTTGGTGATTCTGTATGAGGCCAAGGAGCAGCCTCTCAGGCAGACAGGGCTTAGAACACAGGCAATTCACGGTCTCTTGCTGAGAAAATTACTCTAAGTCAGTCTACCTGAGCAAAAGATAAATCAATATAAACAACTGGAGAGCGAGGACGTTGTGGTAACTCAGGATTGATGGCGTCCCTTTGGGCATTGTACTTCTTAGTCTGTATTGAGTTCTTTCCACGGCTTGACGAATAGGAGGGCAGATGGCATGTGGCAAGCTCTTCCTTTTAAAGGGGAGAGATGTTGCGCTTGTAAGACAGGACAAATGGGCTTGTCCCCTCCCACCGGCCCCAGAGGGACACCAGAGCAGAGCTCTATTGGCACACACTCATCCTTTTCATCTGCTTGAACTGTGGTCAGTCGGGGTCTAATCACAGCCGGCCCCAGGAGGATGCCCTGGATCTCAGGCTGGCGTTTTGGAATATTCTACACAGATCTCTCTGCATCTTACTGGAAAGCTAGTGGCTAAGGAATGGAGCCTACGGCTGTGACTCTTTTATCTCCGGCGCTTCTTTGCAATTAGAAACAACCTCTCCAGATTAAACTGATGAAAGCAGAAGTTGCTTTAGTCACATGATTGCTTTCTCGCTTACCTCCTGTGGACAAATTAAGTAAGCCAGGCTGCAGGAAAACCACGCTGGTGTGTACTATGGAAGTTTTATCTTTCCACGCTCCCAAGTTTTCCTGCGGAGTCTATTAATCAGCAAGGATTCTCGGGAGCAGCGAGAATCTTTATCCAAAGCACAGCATGCTCGAAGCAGCTGGTCTTTCACAGGACACTCACTAGTTTTTCTGTTTGTCAGTCCAACCGGGATAAACTGCCTCCTGAATGATACTAATGCATTCCCAAGAACGCCTTCCCGATAGAGCTCATGTTCCATCCAAACCGGGCTGTCCAATTACCAGGAGATAAAGTATCGACGCAGTGAGAATTAAAAGATACTCAGGAAGTAAAAACAAAAGCAAAACCCAAACCAGAAAGCACTGTGGTTGTCTTCGCTGGGTAGGAAGGTGTGCAGGTGCCTTCCTGCACTGTGATTTCTTTCCGTCTTTACTCTGTAATCATGTCATAATCATGAAGATCTGGCATTTTAATTTCATCCCTAGGGGTAATGGTGGATGTTGGCACCATGACAAGTGTAACAGTATAAAAGGACAATTACCTCAGGCTCAGACACTTTTTTTTCTCTCTCTCTTGCTGCTTTCCAAGAAAGAATTAAACTTTCAAGATTTTAAAAAAATTAGGCTGTGGCTTCATATACAGTTTTCCTTCCTCAATGATAAGAGTTCTAAAAACCTCTGTGTTCCTTGATCAACTTCTCCTCTTGGAAATGTAACCACAATTCAATCCTTTGAGCTCAATGACCAAGTACGTTGGAGCATCTATGTACCAGCTACTGTAGCGAGCCCTGGGAAGCAGGGTGCAGTGGTCCTGAAAAAGGAACTCTCTGGGCACAGGAGGTCTGGACTGAGTTCTGCTGCATTTCATGCAAACGTGGATATGTTACTGATCTCTACATCAGACTTTCTTATATGTGTTGTAAAAGCAATGTGAGCAATAGCTCGAGGTATTTCAAGAATTAGAGAAAAGCTTGTTCGTGTGCGATTATGAGAGCCACTGAGGAGACGGCTGAATCAGTCATGTCAAGTCTGTAAGTGCCAACACGAGATCCTGAGTTCAGGGCTCCAGAACCCACATAAAAAGCCAGGCAGTGTGATGTGTGCCTGTAATCCTAGCACTGAGAAAGGAGAAGTGGGAGGATTTCTAGGTGAAGAGTAGCAAATCCAGTGAGCTCTAGGCTTCCAGAGACCCTGTCTCAAAAACTAAACTGCGAAGAGCAATAAAGAAGGGAATCAATTTTATGCTCTGCCTTCCCCAACACACACACACACACACACACACACACACACACACACATACACACACATACACACACACACATATTCACACACACTGGCACTTGTATGAACATGCAAACAACCACAAACATAGGCAACATACATTTGCACACAAACGAATTAATTAATGAAGAAATAAATAAATTTAAAGTAAGATAAAATGGGAATGTATTTATACATTTTTATGTTTTCTCTCTCTGTGTGTGTATGAGAGACAGAGAGACAGATGAGGGGGGAAGCATGCCACAGTATATAAGAGGAGGTCAGAGACTAATTTTGTGTGTGAATCTTTACCTTCTACTGGGTTCAAATCAAGGTCTCCCCCATTCCCCTTTCTCTCTCTCTCTATTGTGTACCCTGTACTAGTTGACCTACCAGCAGCTTGGGCTCCTCCTCCAGCATCTACTTCCCATCTCACTGCAGGAGTGCTGGGCTTACAGAAGCTCACACTGTGAATGTGCCCAGTTTTTATGTGGATTTGGGGGATCCTGACATCAAGCACATATGTCCACTGAGCTCTCTCTCCAGTCCAGAATGTCTGTGTCTGTAGGCTATTAAAAGTCCATCTTAAAACTGTAACATGGAAGAAGCCACTGTTGGATCTTCTTCCCTGTTGGTCCAGCTTCTCTCTGCAAAGCCTCACTGAGCCCAAGCATCTCTTACACACCTGGGGTTCATTGTCCTCCAAACTCTCCTCCTGGCTCATCAGCATTTACATCCGCTCCGCTTGGTGCCATAACCCAAGGGCTGTAAACATTTCCAAGACAGTAGGGTTTTTTATTTGTTTGTTTGTTTTTGGGTTTTTTTTGTTTTGGTTTTTGGAGACAGGATTTCTCTGCAACTTTGGAGCCTGTCCTAGAACTAGCTCTTGTAGACCAGGTGGCCTCAACCTCACAGAGATCTGCCTGCCTCTGCCTCCCGAGGGCTGGGATTAAAGGCACGTGACACCACCGCCTGGCTCCAAGATAATATTTAAAATAACTATATGCCATCTTCTATTTTGGTTAGAAAGTCATAATCAAGGACAGAACCCTCATCTTAGAATGAAAGCACACAATGTATTCCAATAGTTTCCTAATTAACCAAATAGCAAAAATCTTAAATTGTTCTTAAAAATTAAAACAAACAGGCCGGGCGGTGGTGGCACACACCTGTAATCCCAGCACTTGGGAGGCAGAGGCAGGCGGATCTCTGTGAGTTCGAGGCCAGCCTGGTCTACAAAGGGAGTTCCAGGACAGGCTCCAAAGCTACAGAGAAACCCTGTCTCGAAAAACCAAAAAAAAAAAAAAAATTAAAACAAACATACAATAACAGCAAAAAAGGAAAATAAAATCCTATCAAGTATCAAGGTTTCTAGAACATTTTCTCTATCATAGTCTTTGTGTGAGGATCTTCAGAGTTCTTGTTACTCAAGAAGGATGACACACTGCACTTGGATGTCCTGACTGCAGTCTTCTTTCCTGTACTTAGTCAAGTAAAACTAAATATCCAAACTGAAGAGTGCTTGAACTAGCTCTGACCAATCACTAAATATTTGTGATTTTTGCAACCTAGTTGCTGAGACTTTATTAATTTGAAATAGACAGTGGGGATGCTCACCCCAGGGAAACTGGAAAGTCCCCTCACACGAGTCTGGCTGAGAGCTCTGGCTGAACACTATTATCTCCCACTGTGAAACGTTGCCAAATGAGGTAGCAGAACCCAGAGAATGCAGCCACCTCAAGAACAGGTTCTTGGCCTCCACACAAAATTTATAAATTATACTCTCACATGTGGGCTTGGAATGTATGTTTTGGAACAAAGATATAGCTGCCACAAAATTGGAATAAGCATTTTGAAAGAATCTATATAAACAGATATACATTCACAGAAATATTAGGGAAAGGACAAGAATGGAATATGGAAGTAAAACCAAACAATAGCACATGCTGGTCCAACAGAGGTCTGGCTGAGATGAGGAAAACATGTCAATATTCATCACATTTAGCTAACTCTAATCCTTCTATATGGCATACAATATGGAATAGGGAGTAGATTAACTAGACCTTTATTTGTTGTGTGTGTGTATGCAGGAGAGGGTGAAAGTCAGACGGTGGTCCTGGAGTCAGCTCTCTCCTTCCAGCTGTTAGGGCAGGGTGTCTGTAGTTCCTATACGTCAGTCTGTACACCTAGGCTAACTATCCTGCCCCCTTCATCTCTCTTCACACATGGGTCCGTGTCATCAGGCCGGCACAGCAAATGTATTCACCAGTGAGTCACTTCCCTGGCCTCACCAGGTACTTAGAACCCTGCAATCTCATGAAGGAGGAAGCTTTATGCTAGCAATGTCTGTGATCCCGGCATCTCACCACAATGTTTGCATAGATAACGTGTTCTATACCATACAGGCGAGCACCTAAATAAACAAACCATCATCATCATCATCATAATATAACAATAATAATAGTAATAAATGCAAATCTTTCCAAGTAATTGCCATTAGCTATACATACCTGTAAGGCTGCTTGAAATGAACATTAACCACATTGCCACTTGGGGACCCTTCAGTGGTTTTCCATCTCACCATGATCCATTAACCCCTCTATGATGACAAGCCCATTTGATTCCCATGTCCCCCTTACTCATCTGTCCCTGACTGCCCTTGACCTCTGTTTTTATAATTGTACCCTTTAAGGTAGAGTCTTCACACTGTTCCCTCTTCCTCATGACCTCAATGTGCCTCAGCTCTTGCTTCCACAGAAGGTGTGCTCCAATATCACCAGCTCAGAAATTTTTCTCTGAATATTATGGTTTGGATCTGAAATGTCCCCTGCAGGCTCCCATATTTATTGCTTAATCTACATCTGTGTTTTC
Organism: Microtus oregoni; assembly: GCF_018167655.1. Taxonomy (NCBI): domain Eukaryota; kingdom Metazoa; phylum Chordata; class Mammalia; order Rodentia; family Cricetidae; genus Microtus; species Microtus oregoni. Next base: position 10,209,163 of record NW_024543079.1, read on the forward strand.
TTTAGGGTGATATGGAGTTTTTGGGAGGCTGGCCCAGGTCAAGTAGGCACTGGGGTCAGGACATACTGCTGCTGGCTCTAGCCTGGCAACTTTCTGTTTTCTGGTGCATCACCATGTGGCCCTGCCTATTGCTGTGTCTTCTCTGCCATATGGAGAAAACTGGCCGAAATTGTGTGATAAAATAAACCCTTTACCTCTTAGAGCATTTCATCAAGTATTTTGTCACAGCAATAGAATATAGCTAACATGCAGGCCAGACTCTCAGGAAAGAAGCCCTATCACCTTGGCAATGACTGACACCTCTAACCATTCCGTTTTCCTGTACAGCTTTACCATGTTTCTATATCCATTTTTTCTAATATTTGCTTGCCCAGTGGTTTGTTAGTTGTCTTTCACTCTTTGTTTATTAAAGTTAACAAGTTTGGGACTTTGTCCACCTTGTGACCTATCGTCCTTATTGCCTGAATAATGCCTGTTACTGCAGAATCTCATTAAACTTTAGATGCTTGGTTAGTGAATGTGTGACAGCCTTCATTAAAAAAAATTAGCTGGCTAATGCAACAGACTAAAGAAACAACCATATTTATAGAGGAAATAATTCCACTACCCTCCTCCATGGTGAACTCATGGATACAACACTCCAAGCATAACATGTCTCCAGTCAGAACCACCAATTATGTTCTAGGTCCTGAGTAATAGAGGCAGGACATATCCATACACATATGGCATTCAACCACAATATAATGTATCCAAAAGCTAAAATATACTTGATGTGGGAGGTCCTTCTGTCTATGTGTTTCTTTTATTGGTTAATGAATAAAGAAACTGGCTTGGCCTATAGCATGGGAGGAGGAAGGCAGAGTTAGAGGGAAGCCATGAAGCTGCCACCAGAGTCAGACATGCTGAAACTTTGCGAGTAAGTCATTGCCCGATGGAGGAAGGTCATTGGTTAAAAAATAAAGAAACTGCTTGGCCCTAATAGGTTAAAACATAGGTGGGAGGAGTAAACAGAACAGAATGCTGGGAGGAAAAGGAAGTAAGCTCAGAGGCCATGCTCCCCTCTCCCAGGCAAACTGCGATGAAGCAAGCCGCCAGGTCAGACATGCTGAATCTTTCCCTGTAAGCGCACCTAGTGGTGCTACACAGAATATTAGAAATGGGTTAGATCAATATGTAAGAGCTAGCCAATAAGAGGCTGGAACTAACGGGCCAAGCAGTGTTTAAAAGAATACAGTTTCAGTGTAATTATTTTGGGGCATAAGCCATGTCGGCAGCTGGGTGCCGGGGATGCAACCCTGCCGCTCCTATTACAACAATTGCCATGTGATGATACACAGATTAATAGAAATGGGTTAAATTAATATGTAAGAGTTATCATATAAGAAGCTAGAGCTAATGGGCCAAACAGTGATTTAATTAATCCAGTTTCTAAGTGATTATTTTGGATCTAAGCTAGCCAGGTGAGTGGGAACCAACAAGCAGCCTCCTACTACATATATCCCCCATCCCAACCTATTGTTCCTTTATCTAAGATTCTGGCATTAACAAGCCAGAAAATGAGGTTTTATCTTGCTCTTCCCTATTTATTCTGCCTGGTATACAAAGAATTCTTCTCCAATTCCCAATGTTGACTCCAATAGGGAACCATCCCAGCAACTAATAAGGTGATATACAGTCCAGTCAGCTTTTGATGTACTCTTTGGAAAGTGTAGATGGGATCCTGGCTCTAGGAGCCTTCCTCTTGAAAAGGCTCTAGCATCAGTGTTAGCCTCCTGAGTACACATATTTAACCCCCAAGCACTTAACTGGTGAAGTATATATGGAAGTTCTCCAAAGATGCTGTGCAGAGAAAGCCAGAGGCCAAACTAATTTTTCAACACTAAAGTCTGAGCTTCACAATTTGTTCCTTCTTATGGCAATAAATTTCTCTACAACAGGCAAGACCCAATAACTGGGCAAAGGGGCCAGGAAGTCTCACTTGGCAAAGAGTTTTCTTGACTCTGGCTATATTTAGAGGACAATGACACAGGTAAAATGTCACCATTTGCACAATCTCTTCTAAAGAATAATGGGGGGGGCCTTTTATTTGTGTTATTGGTCTACAGATGATTGTGGAAGTCTCTCTAGCATCCGCCCATCCTCTATGAGTACTTTGTACTTGGTGAAGTTTAAAGCCTTCAAGTTCTGTTCTTGGAGTTGTAGATCTGTTGATTTCAGAATAAACATATATAATATTTGTTTACTTGTTAAAGAACTTATTCTGCAATTCAGCAGTACCAGCTTCCAGCTTGCTCTTGCCTTTCACCCAGTTCTAACAGATCAGAAGGTGATCTCGACATCTTTAGTTCTTTCTATCTGAGAAAGAAGTCATGCATCAATATTGTATGAATTCAGACTTGCAACTCTATGATGCAGTCAAGAAGAGAATGCATGCTAGTTCTGCTTCTAATGGTGGGAATGTACCCCTTTATACTCTAGTCATCTGTCTGGATTGATAGACTCATGATGAGGCACTGTTGAACAAAGGAAGAGTGCTTGCTTGGTGCTCATTAAGCCTGATATTTTGGGAAAGCTGAACTTTCTTTTCAAGTATAGGTGTTCTATTCCCGTGTAATCACAATGTAATATTTAAAAAAAAAACTTGATGGAGGCTGGGAAGCTGGCTTAATGGTATGCAAGCATGAGGACATAAGTTCAAATCCCCAATACCTACAAGTTGTGCATGTCTGTAATGCCAACACAGAGGAGGAAGGGACAGAGACAGCCAGATCCCAGGAGATCCTGGTTCAGTCAGTCCAGCAGAAAAGGTGAGTTTACAGTTCATTTTGGTGACACATTCTATCTTGAGGTGGACAGTAACAGAGGAAGGCAACTGACATCCTGCTCTGGCTTCCTCGTGCATGGGCATACACATCAAACACTCATGTGCTTTTAGCACATGTATGTACACTGTACACACACACACACACACACACACACACACACACCAAATAACACAGGAACTTATGTCAGTGTTCTAATATGTTGGAAGAGTGAACACAGCATGAGTAGATTCTTCTGTTCGGGATCTCACTTGGTGGAGCTGGAACTTTCATTTGAGGCCTGGGATTCTATTCCACACCCCACAGTTGTTGGAAGAATTAACTTCCTTGTGGCTGTTGGGCTGAATCCCTATTTCCCTGCTATCAGTCAGCTCCACTCTGTTGCTCAAGGCCGTCATTGGTTGCTGCATGCCCTTCCAACTCCAGGTCAGCCCCAATGCCTCCAGTCCTTCCTGTTGTCTGTGAGGCTAAAGAAAATGCCCTGCTTGAAATGGACTTGTCATAGGACCAGGGTCACTCACATAACTTCCTTGTTATTAGATTTGGGACTTTGATTACATTTGTAAAAATTCCCCTAAATGTTTGATTTAATAAGTAGAGGGAGCTCTAAAGAAAGAAAGGACTATAGATCTCAGGGTATGGAAGCACCTTAGAATCATTTCACCACACACTCAAGGAAGCTTTTGTTTTCTATACTCATCTTGTTTCTTCTGTTTTTAATTCGTGCTTTCCTGAACTTCCTCGCCCAGATATCCTGCATGTGTCTTAGCTTGAACATGTTCTTATTTTGACAACGTGGAGAAAAAGGATTTGAAAAAAGGAACATGTCAAATAAAGAAAAAGTCATAGTAAAGACTGTGAACCACATCTATGCTGAACTAAGCTAGCATTAAAGAAGTTTAGGTAGCATGCGGTGTGGCCAGGTGTGATGACAAGGAGTTACATAGCATGCAGTATCGCCAGGTGTGATGGACGACAGGCCAAATGAGTAGAGGAGCGGATCTGCTGTGGACTTGGTGCTGCCCTCAGAGTGGAGTCAGTGGAGTAGTGCCTCATCTACTGAGAGACTAGCTCTACATGTGCTTAGCATTGTCTACCATTCTCTTGGTTTCATCATTACATTATTTTGAGATGTGACTTATCTTGTCCCACTCTTGACTCCTTCACAGTATTATGTCCCCGGCACAACTTCCAAGCACATAGTATCAATAAATGTCGATGACTTGATCAAGAGGTTTTGTACATCATCAGATTCTGTGGCCTTCCTTGGACACTTCTGTCAACTTTTCCTGCTCTCTGTGCCTCAGAGATGTTTAACCTGGCATGTCTGTTGCCTTCTCTCAATTTCCCTGAGGTCGTAAGAGTAAACTATCATTCAAGTAGAACTTTCTCCTTTCGGGTCATCTTGACTTTTGGTCAATGACCAAGATTAGATAGGCCCCAGTAGTCACTCACTGAATTATATATTTATTCTCCACTCTTACTCCGACCACTAGAGTGGAGTCTCTGTGGAATTCACTTGGGCTCATGCTTCTGATTTATCCATTTTCTCTTGTCCCCCAGAATGTAGCGTAGCCTCAGCCATCCTGCCCCTTTGAGACTTATGGAAAAGTTCACCTGTACTTAAGGACAGGTGCTTCCATAGTCCCCACACTCACAAGAACTAAACATTGTGCTTAACAGAAATTAGTATCCTCTCAACCCAGGATTCCCCCTTGCCTCTACCTTTGAGGGCTGGTATGTCTGGTTCAAGGTGCTTCCTGTTTCCTCTAATTGGTCTTCAGTGTGGCTGCTGTTCTTTTCCAGGCAAGTCCTGGGAGAATTACTTTCTTTGTGGATTTAATTGTCTTCACTTGGATTTTGCTTTTAATACTATTAGAGCACAAGCCAGTTGCCCGGGCCCCCCCCACCATATCCCTTCAAATGGGTGTCAAGGGAACTGTTTGGGTTTTGTTACTAAGGCTGCTGTTGAACTTGAGGCTCCAGCAACAGCAGGACCCTCTTGAGTCTTGGCAACCAAATTCCTTATGGCCTCACTCTGCTGGTTTTGTCTTCTCAGTCCCTGTCCCTTGTGGACAATTTGTAAAATTAGGAAATTAAGAAAACAGAGAATGAAAAAGATCGGGGAAATGCTTAGTAAGGAAAACCCCTTCACAGAGATGGAGCCTCAATGACAAATTTACCAAGGGGACTAGGAGACCCACGTGGACACTATAAACAATATCCATACTTCTCTTTTTTTCTTATATAACATAATAGATAGTAAGGAAACAAAGATTTATTTTCTTAGATGGATAAGAAAGGAAACAATACCTTTGAATAAAAAAAAAAGCCAAAAATGAAAACAAAGCAATTTTTGGATAAACGTTAACACCACAAAAGACTGGGAGGAAAAGCTTATCCAAGAATTCTCTCCTAGAATTTTCCTTGACTCCTACATCTACCCCTTCTCTCCTCTGGACACATGGTTCTGTATTTTCCAGTGCAGTAGAGGGGGGTGGAATGAGGTGGCAGATCCTTCCTTCCTTGAATTTAATAGGCTCCTCTCTTGCTCGTGTGAAACCTCATCGCTGTAAACATTTTACCAGCAGGTTTATTTGAAAGGGGGAAAAAAAGGCATTTCCAGGAAAAGAGATGAAGCCCTGGTTCTGATTTTCTCCATGAATGTTCTGAATCAGCCAGAAGGGATACCTATACCCAACGGGCACCATGAACAGAGAAAGAAAGGAATTTCACATACATTTATGTAAGGCGAGAAACAAAGACAGGCAGTATCTTCAGTGTGACCACAACTTTCACGTTAAATAAGTTTTACTTAAATCACATCGTTTGAAATTTACATCCAGGGCCTGCCAGGCATTAAGCCTGTCTGTTTTTATAGGAAGATCACTGTCTCTTCGCTGGCTCACAGGGGACAAAAGAAGGCATCTGGGTACCATGTGAAGCTCAAACATTCTTTAATGTCACCTCTCTCCCAGGCCGAGAAGTCAGCACGAAGCTCTGGCAGGCATCTCAACTCCACCTCCTTGGCTGACTGCTAAAGAAATAGAATCCTAAACGGTTCTCAGTCTATGCCCTCAAAGAGACTCTGAGCTCTTTGAGGCCAGAGGTTGTATCGTATACATTTTTGTTTCCATTGGATAGAACTAGAAAACAAAGACACGAATGAAGAGTCTAGAGACAGGAGGCAGAGATGGAGACTTTACAGAACACTGTGCTGCAGAGATGGAGACCCTGCAGAGATGGAGACCCTGCAGAGATGATGGAGACCCTGCAGAGATGGAGACCCTGCAGAGATGGAGACCCTGCAGAGATGATGGAGACCCTGCAGAGATGATGGAGACCCTGCAGAGATGGAGACCCTGCAGAGATGATGGAGACCCTGCAGAGATGATGGAGACCCTGCAGAGATGGAGACCCTGCAGAGATGATGGAGACCCTGCAGAGATGATGGAGACCCTGCAGAGATGATGGAGACCCTGCAGAGATGATGGAGACCCTGCAGAGATGGAAACCCTGCAGAGATGATGGAGACCCTGCAGAGATGATGGAGACCCTGCAGAGATGAAGACCCTGCAGAGATGGAGACCCTGCAGAGCACAGTGAAGCAGAGAGCGTAGAAGTTAGAACTCTGCAAAAACAGCTTCATCTGTCAAATTCCTGAGACTGCAGTGAGGCAATGTGCTGATTTCCTTACTTAAACAAGCCAGCAGAAATAAGGACTGGCAGAGTAGAAAACCCTTGGACTCTGTCCTGGTGTGTTTGTTACTAGATACACCCTGAGATCATGGAGGGCTATGGAATTATTCACATCTCCAACCCCAGTAATGAGGAAACCCACCGGGAGCTGTGAACTCCTTCACTCTAAGATAGAAAGGCATAGAGAATAGTATTCATGATGCCAGGCAGCAATTACTAATTTACGGAGCAAGGAAGACACTCCTGATGCTGCATTATTATCCTCTCACAATTCACACTAAGAGCTGAGACAGATTTTGTTGACATTTTATACATCAATATCATATACAATTTCCATCATACAAAGTCACATCATTCTTGTGAATTACTGACAGGCTCTCATGTTCCCAAAAAGGTTTTGGGTATTCATCTTCAATTCCTATACTACTCTTCATCAGGGAAGAGAGGAATTGTGGGTGGCACAGAGGCAGTGGGGTTGGTTTGTTTGTTTTCATTTTACCTTAGGGTTCTTGTCACACTGCCCTCTTCTGATCCCCAAGCACCCATACCTGGCTCAAAGGTGAGAAAACTGAGACTCAGAGATCTTAGATGATTTGAACTAGACACTAGACTTCCAACCTCACAATGTCGGTATTTAGAATGAGGTTTCCTAGTTTAAAACCCATTTCTCTTTCTTTCACACCACGACACTGAAACAGAGTACTGATTGAAAGTTCACTGGGCTATTCTGTTAGGTTCCCTCGCAGAGACAGAGACAAATGTTCCGGGATGAGCATAGGGACATTGGAGAGGTCTAACTCTTGGGCATCCCTAGGCTGTAGGGGCTGCCCCACACAGACTCCCCATGACGTCACTGCTGAAGAGCTCAGTGCATGCTGATCTAGGTCTTGTCCTGTCCCTGTGATAAAATGCTGTTACATATACAAGTTAAGAGAGAGAGGGGTTCTCTCAGCTTGTAGTTCAAGGTGTAGTTGGTCAAGATGGAGAAGTCAAGTCAGCAAGAGTCTAAAACTACAGCCGAGCAGCAGGGGGCCAGGAACTCTTGCTGTTCAGCTTGCTTGCTCCATCTTTACAGACTAGAAACCCTACCTCAGGAATGCCCCAGCCACAATTAAGATGGGTCTTCACACAAAAATTAACCTGGTCAAGACAGCTTATACAGAGGCCCATATCCTAGGTGACTCTAGGGCCTGTCAAGTTGACATGTAAAACCTAGTCATCACACATGTAGTATTCTGGGTGATGTGAAATCAATATGCAAATTTGGAGTAGAACTTATCTTAAATATGAGATGATGCTGAGATGAAAATGATGCTCTCTTTTCCTCTTCTTTCTTTACTTCCTTCTCTCTTTTCTTCTTCCCCCCTTAGCTCTCCACACACCTCTGTCTCTCCCACAATTATCTGTATCTTCTATATCAATGTACACCCTTAACTTGGAATTACAAAATTGGAAATAATTATCAAAAACCATTATCTCACACTACTCGTGTCATATTTGGCCACTTATGCCATGCCAGCAGAAGGTAGTCCCATTTATTCTTCTAATGTCAGCACATAATAGCATTCAGACAAGTCTCAATGGGCCATTTGACTCACCTCTATGGACAAGGTCCACGGATAGTTGCTCATTCTGGTAGCCTGACACAATAAGACTTGCTATCCTCAACAGAGTCATTGGGAAAGAGAGAAGGGTAACTTCTAAGGATGAACCTTCAATATCATAATAGGAGAGGCGAAGGTTCAAGGCAGAAATGAATTGGTAGGCAGTCAAAAGACGCAGGTCAAATTAATCTCATTGAAATCGTAAGCCACCCATGTGATTCTCCTCAAGTCGGGAATTTTCTGGAAACTCCATTCTAACATTGTCTTTGTACAACCAGTGCTACAATACTAACACCCGAGCGCATCAGGCAATGGAGGCATCTCATGCTGGACTGGTGTTGGGGGTGACCATGGGGAAAATAATAATAGATCGCAGATCACATATCATGAGGTTATGAACTTGACCCTGAAAGTTTAATAAAATCTTAAAATCAAAACAAGATTTAATTCTCAGCAGTTATGGGGTCTATCACCCAACTTTCTCCTTTTCTTCCTTCACCATAGTGGTAAGGAACATTTTGTCTCAGAACAAGTCGGTAAAGTCAGGAACATACAGAGACTCAACAAAGGGTTGGGACCTCAGCTCTTGGCACAGCCTGAGTAGCTCTTGCTTTTCATGTTCCACTCGCTGCTGTCTAAATTTAACTTGCTCTTCAGCTAAATGAAGGGAACATGTCTCAGCTTTTTCACAAAGGAGGAAGGTAAAGTCTGAGGCTGAGTCGAGTGTTTCATAAGGGACTCACAGCTCATTGGTAGCCTAAGATTTGAAGATATCTTTAGACTTCAACCATATTATCGTCCTGAATTCGAAACCACTTTAAAGTTTTCTTTTTACTTATTTGTATTAGCATATGTTATGACTCATAATAATGGTCTCATTGTGACATCTGTGTATGTGTTCATAATGTATTCCTCCCCACTAATCCCTGCACCCTTGCTATGTCTCTCATGCTCCCTCCCATTTCTGCTAATCCACTTCCTTGTCCTATCCAGGCCCCTTTATGCTTTCATGGGTTTTCTTATTTTATTTTGTTTTGTTTTTTAAGGTCTATAAGTTTCATTCTGGTTTTTACAGGATAATGGTTGAGGGGCTGTTTACAGAAACATGAGAAATTTGCCAGTGCCTACACCACTGAAGAAAATATTTCTCCCCCACCAGCGGCCATTAACTATCTATAGGTCTTCAAAAAGAGCAGCATTGTCCCCTCCTGACTCCATGGCAGGATGTTGATAGGTGCAATCTTGTGCAGTGTCCCCTTTTAACTAAAAGGTCCTAGTCTGATAAGCAGTAAGACATTTGAAATCACTTTTACATGAGCTTTCAAAGTACTTCGGGGCCAAATAGAATGATGGTGGCCCTGGTAGTGTATATCTGAAGGTCGAACCTACTTTTCTGGTAATTGTTTCTCAATGTTCAGGCCACATCTTGGGTAGTTTTGGAACCTCTGTCAGGGCACTATTGTCTATGGACTGCTGGGAAGCAGTGAAGAGGCTCTCTGGTTCAATTTATGCTGCAACAGGCTGTGGGCATTTCCCAGGATTGAGTGTGTGCAGGGGCCAGTGCAGGGGCCAGTACAGGGGCCAGTGCAGGGGTCTGCACTCTCCCACCAGAGGGTAGCTTCTCGGGGTTACAAAGTTGAAGGTAACAAGCACACAGAAAATAATCTGTGTTTAGTTAAGAGCTGAGAAGGAACCAAGCCACCCCTATTTTCCTTCCACTCACGCTCCAATTTATGTTGGATCCCAGGCAGTGCCCATCTGTGTTATTCTATCAACTGAAAGGGAAGGAATTAGTGCGTGAACTTGTCACATCTTGTGACCTGTTGCACACTGAGATGGGAAGTGGTGGCCAAACAAACAACATTCTTTTGCCCTGCGCCTAGCAGAAGAAAAGAGGGATGCCCTATTTAGCGCTCCTGACTACACAAAGTTCACCAGCACCATCTTTAAAATGGGAGCAGGCCCTCGGGGTTGCACCTTACAGCAAGCTGAGGGGAAAGCGTGGCAGCGCATCAAAGGAAATTCCCCCTCTGTGCCAAGCTCCAGATGGAAGACCTTCCCATGGAAACACTTGCTGGAGTCGCTGAGCTGACACAGAGTGCTGCCAAGGACAAAATCCTCTGGTGGGCACCCTCTTTCCTTTTCTCATGGGTGAACACAAGCCTAGAGTTGTCTTGGTGGAAGTGTCTTATGGGGCAGCATTAGAGGCTACAGGGCAAGTTCTGACCACTAGCTGCTAGTTAGGCCTTCTTCATACACATGGCTCTCAGAAGCAGAGTGGCAACACACTGACCTTAGTCCAGGCTTCTGTTCACAAGCGTTTTATAGAAGAGCAAGCTTGACCAAGTATTGGACACACACTTAGAGCAGAAATACACTTGAGTATGAAATGTCTGAGAAAATCAGGCTCCATGTTCAGCCTTTCTGGGGGCACCAGTTTATACCAGTTTGCCTTAGCAGAAACTCAGGAAATGAGAGAAAAGACAGAAAAGAATGATTTGTCCAATCCTTCCAGATACAAAAGACCATTTTCTAGGGACAGCAGGACACAGGACCCATGTGAGCCCCTTCAAGACCAAGTGGGCTCTGAAGACCTGACAAGGTTTGGCCTAAGAGAAAAGACTGCTTGCCAACTCAGCTGGCCACAGAGCAGCACCGTCCGGTCTTAGCTTCCTGTGTCATCTCTAAACTAAAGCACTTTGCCCCACGAAGACAAACACCGATTCCAGGATCTCATGGTCAGCCTATGTCATGACCCTCAGAAAAAGTTTCATCAGCAAGTATCCAACTATGCTTTATCCCTCCTACTGATATCCTCTGTTTTTAGAATCCCGTGGTCCATTCCAGAAGACTTATAGGGGAGGTAGCACCAGGGAGGCTGCATTCTCTCACACCCCCACTAATGTGATGCAAATCAGAGCAGGAATCGAGGAGCATACATTTCTGGAAGCATCTGACCCTAAGGGTCACGAGGCAGGTGACATATGAGTCTCCCCCTCCTCTCTGGAAACCCTTTACAGAGGAATCTTCCACACCTGGATTGACAGGTGCCTCCACTGACCTACAACATCATTGTTTTCATTAAAAGGGCATATCAGATCCTGATGTGGATGGAACAAGATGGGAGATCGTCTGTGGCCTTTCTCATAGACTAACTATGTCTTCAACAATGGAAGGCTTCCCAAGGCTTCAGCTGAGCAGGCATTTCAGGCAGCAACTCTGTGGGTGATGGATAAATCTATGCCATGGATTCTGGTCATGATATCACATGTGTATAATGACAGCCAACCTCATTAGGTTGTATATATTGAATATACATAGACCATTTACTCAGTCAGCTGTGCCTCAATAAAGGTGTTTTTAAAATACAAAATCTCGCCTTTGGGGCACAAGCCACCTTTCCTGGATAAGTGTAGCTACCACTCCTCATCAGAGAAGCCATCTTTATAGCAAACGGAGAGCATCAGATAAAACCACAACTGGACACAAGGCAGAGATCGACGGAGTGGGGAGCCCACCCCGGCTGCTATATCTACGTCACAGCTCCCACATCTGTGGTTTGGGGGACATCATGGAAGAGGATGGGGAAAGATTTTAAGGGTCAGAGTACCAGACAGAAGTCTGCTGTAAAACAGTCTCTTCTAGATGTGGTTGTGTAACCAAGACTGGACCATCAGGAACATCAACAGATGTTAATGTAGAAGAGGGAAGTTTGGTGGATAAAGAACTACAGGCAACTAATGATGGCTAGAGGAAGATTTAGCCTCTCCCAGGGATGAACCCCTCTATTGGTTATCTAATGCAGAGTTTCAGCCCTAAAAGCACAGTCATACAACGAAAACAGACTCAGCAGTATGGATAGAGATATTTGTGCCTATATGTATAGAGAGTGTGATCAATTACATATTACATATATACAATGATTTGACAGGACTTACAGCTCTATTTTGTAAGAAAATTTTCAGACAACTTCAGTAAGGGCATAAGATATCTACTAAGTTCTTCTGGGCTCTAAATATGAAAATAATGAGAGAATATGATCAACTGCATAAATCAATGCTGATATTAATCACATTTAACTGTGGAGAAGACTTTGTTCTCTGGGATCTTACCAGCCGGTGATGTTCAGATTGGTAAGTGCACTTTCAACACTATTGTACATCTCTGAAGGACCCACAAGAAAACAAGTCTATCTGAGGCAGCGAAGAACAATGATGACACATCTTATACTCTACACTTTTTCTTTATTATTCAGCCCTTCATTTCTAGGACCCTACCTACCTCCTGCTTTCTCATATAAACCTCATGCAGCTAAATCCAACTTCCTTTTCCATTTGCACAGGGCTAAATGCACGGAGAAGTCAGTGCATCAGAGTCTAGAATGGTTTTCATCTACTTTTGCTTTGTTGTATCTTATGTGTATATACATGGTGTAAGCAAGCATGTTTGTTTATGTACACTTGCATGTGTAGCTGTGTTTACATGTATACACATTCATGTAGAAGAAAGACGATGAGTAATTGTGTCATGTTCTCTTGTTCTCTACCTCATTGTTTTGAGACAGGGTCTCTCACTGAAACTGGAGCTCACCAGACTTTGATTTCCAGGACGCCATTTATTTCACTCCAGTCCTGGGGTTACAGATATGCGCAACTACACGTGAATATTTTGTTTTTAACATGAATGTTGGGTATCTAAACTCAGCACATTATGATTGTGTGTATAGCACTTTATCTACAGAGTATCTTTCTGTCTATTGATTTGAATTGTTGATATAGTACCTGTCTCACATAAGCCAGATTGACCTCAAACCTGCTATGTAGTGGAGGCTGGCCGCAAACTCTTAACTTCTCAAATTCTGGCATTATATGTTGCCATACTCAGCTTAGGTAGATAGAGTTCTTAAATGTGTCTTCAATTTCCCTCTCCCTCATTCCCTCCCTAGACTTCTTACCCAAAACAGAAGACCTGCCTTTCTTCCTCAGAAGTCAGGCAGAGGCCAGCACCTAAGGTCCCACTGCAATCTAACAAGAAATAGATGGTGTGTTGCATATCACAAAGAGACATTCCCTCCTAATGGAAGGCAAGCCTCTAACTTAGCTCTGAACCAATTTGCTCACCCATGTAGTTCATTTCAAATTCTTTCAGCAATTATAATTGAAACCATTTGAGGAGTCTGTCTTCTCACTGTCAACTCAGGATTTGGTTCAGTTCCCTTAAATGCTTAGATCTTATTGATGGAACTGGAGATGACTCTTCTCTTCTGTCCATTCCTCATGTTAGTTGGTGGTCTACCTGTTGAATGTGGACTCGTCTTAAAGCTGATGTAGCACACAGACTGAGTCTGTATTTCCCTAGGTCTTGTGAGTACAGAACTGAGGATGATAATGTGCCTTTAATAGGCTTCTAGTTTAGGGAACTGAATATGCTTTCAAATCCTGAATCAAGTTCTGTTCTTGTGGAAACCATCCAGTGGTTTGTCTTTGCAAGTGAGAGTAGCAACTCAATTCATACCTCTTACTTCCTGTACTTCCCACCTCCTCTCCTTGGTGACTATATCTACAAGCAGCATTGGCAGAAGTGCTGTAGTGTGGTCTTTGCTCTTTCTATCCCTCAGTCCCACGGAGCTCAGCTTCCACTCTGCACGTGCTGCGATTGCGTATTTGAATCCACTCTTCTTGCTCCTCACTTGATGGAGACCTTTGGTCATTTATTCTCAGTTTTAAAGAGGGAGCCTTAGAAAGGCATTTCCAGGTGATCTTCCTGGAGGCATTAATCACTCTGCCCTGCCAACATGAGCTAACTCTTTGTGGGGTGCTCATTCATGACTATCGGACATGTCCCATTAGCTTATCATTTCTCAAGTTAGAACATGGGCTTCCCTATGTTGGTGAGTGCAGATTGCATATTGGCATTAAATTATTACACTGGGACACATACTATTTACAATTCGAACAAGAAGTAACAACATTTCTAAAGAGTGTAAGCTGTGGGAGCTTCATTTTGCCTGACTTGTTCAGCATTGCACCCATTATCAAGGGTATGATTAGGAACAGATGTGTGTAGAGAGTATCTGCTCTGTCTCCTCTTTCTACAACAGGGCGAAGTAGGGAGTTTAGTTTGCCTTAGTTGTCGGGGCTGTATTTGTCATGGTTTGTACTCTATCCATTATTTTATGGTTTAATTGCATTGGGCTCTGAATTGTTCATTGAAGCACTGTTTACACTGCACAGAAATTAGAGAAAGGGTTTTTTTTTTATCAATAAAGAGGAGATAAGTAAATTGCATTACCCCCATAAAATGGAGAAATCTGCACTCATTAAAATGCTAACATATGCCTTTATTGATATGGAAAGGCTGCCTTAACATACTATTGATCCAAAGAAAGGTTTTATAAAATATTATTAATCAGTTCACTGAAATGGCATGCATACATTCTCAGGGAGATGTTCAGCAGAATTTCAGTGTCTTCTCTACTTGGTAGATGTTCATAAAATCTCAGGTATAACTTATGATTTTTCTGTGGATTGATATGTTTACAATATTACACAATATTTTACTCATTGAGAGGAATTTAAAAAATCTTTCATCATTAAAAACACCAAAGGTCAAGAAGCAATCAAATGAAAAAACAGCTGAGACCAACAAAATATGACTTACTGCTCTTGGAGCCTTTGTCTTGGGTGCCCATCACCCACAGCAGCAAGTCTGAAATTCTTTGTGAGCCCTGAAGGCTGTATTTGCAATTCCATCCTTCTCACCAGGTTACCTTCCACAAGGGCCTCCTCAGTTTCCCAGCCTTAGTTCAGCATCACCCCTTTGCCTAATCACTCAGTGAGTGGATAGTGGTACCAAGTTTATATATCCATCCAGCTCAGTGCTCAATTCTGTCCTCTAAACTACTCACCTTTGCTGCCTCCCACCTGCCCTACCACTGGAGGGATCAAAGGGCACATTGTAGCCCTTTGCTTTGATTTATGGAAGAAAAGATGGGCCAAGAAATAAATTATATCACCATGTGGACCCTTATCCTAAATACCTGAAATAAATATTATCAGTTACACAGACACACCCGTTTGTAGTTTAACATTTCTTCTTTCTTTCTCTCTCTCTCTCTCTCTCTCTCTCTCTCTCTCTCTCTTTCTTTCTTTTTGCTTTTAATTACAAAGATTCTTTGTCAAGCCAAACCTTTTGAAAATGTATCTGGCATAAAGCTTCTGGTGGTTGAAGGTCTCAATTCTGATGTTCTTTGTTTATGTGTCAATGTAGCAAACACCTTAACATAAACATAGGTGCAGTGCTATTTACTACGAGGAATCTAAAAATAAAATCAGACAGGAATACAGAGCACTGTTCACTCAAAAACACTATTGGAAATTCTAAATATGGACTACAAGGGATCAAATTCTCATTTCACCTCATGCAGTGGAATATGGTAAGAAGCTCTGTATTTTTAATATGTCTTCAACACAATAAAAGAAATAAACTGATGGCATTTTCCTCACAGTGTTATTTTTCAGGACACAGGCTTGAGAGATAATAAGTGCTCAACCAACACCAAATTTTAAAAAAGTCAGCAATGTCACTACTACTTCAACTCTTGGGATCCCATCAGACTGCAAAGGGTGGAGTCCAGACAGAGATTTCAAAATACTAAACTCTTCCAGAAGTTAAACAGAGGCGATGAGAGAAAATGGATCTTGATTAGAAACCTCACACAGACATATCTCGTAAGGCTAACAAAGCAATCTGCTGTTATTTTCCAATATTCTTGTCCTAACAGGGTTACAACTTTTCTTCCCCCTGACAATTTCCACTTACCAAGGATTCAAACTATGAAGCAGGGAAGGGGGATTAAAGAATGAAACTCCTCTCTGGCCCCATCTTGAAATTTCCCCATTTGCCATTCTCTTTTCGATCACAGTACCAACCTGGAAATGCTCCAGGTCTACAGAGGTCCTGGAGTGGGAGCCAAGAGTGTGGACATCCTGAATATCCAGACAAATCCGGGAATGCCTGGAGGGTCAGCAGGCTGGGCAGGCAGAGCCAAGAAACCGCCTGGGTGGGGTGCCTGTGCATCTGATGACTTCTTGCCCTCTGGCCTTGTCAGGGAAACCATACTATGCTAATGCAGGTTTTAACTTGCCCATTGGTTTCTGTTCTAAATGCTAGGTTCACCAAAATCTTCAAGAATGTCTACTTTGTTAGTACAGACACAAATTAGAACAGTGAAGTGGTGTCCATTCCCCACCCAGCAAAAGTCCTGATCCATAGAATTCACACATAGGGAATGGATGGCTGAGGCAAAGAATGGATGGTAATGGACTAAAAGCTGATATGCCTAAGGACTCTAAGATCTTTCTACAAAAGACTGGGTACTGAGTCCAGAATGTCATTGCAGAACAATAGCCATATGATAAAAAAAAGAAATAATTTCATCTCCACGTGGAAACCGTACCCTTGTGCAAATAAATCTGTTCTAGGGAAAAGTTCAGCGCACCGCAGAGGGAAAGTGGATTACTTTGTAAAACAGAGACCATTTCAGATTAAGCAAGCCTGTTGAGCTGCGGTTTGAATAGTAGTTTGGCCACCCCAGCTGTTAAAGACATAGACAAAAAAAAATCCACATGAAAAAAAAATCATTGTAGATCTCTGTGATGGACGCCAGTGTTTGGTTGGCCACCCCAGCTGTTAAAGACATAGACAAAAAAAAAAAATCCACATGAAAAAAATCATTGTAGATCTCTGTGATGGACACCAGTGTTTGGATTGGGGCTGCAGCTCAGTGACAATAGTGACAAAGCCCCTGTCCTGCGTGCATGACACTCCAGCTTTGCTTCCCAAGACCACAGGAGGACAACCTTTACATTCCTGCTTTAAGTCAATTTTGCTAATCCAATGTGTCACGAGAGCTATGAGTGAATTCTCTCACTTGCCCTGTGACAATGCAAGGACCATGAATGAACAAGCAAGTGAAAGCCAAACCATCCTGAAAGTTCAGGGGGCTAAGCCAAGTCCCCAGAACTAGGGTCACTGGAATGAAATCAATTTCCAGACAGAGGCTACCTAGAGGAAAAGGGGGGACAGACTTCTCTGTGGTGGGATGTTTCAAAAATGATGAATTCACTCTGGGCTATTGGCCATGAGCTCCCTTCAATAATTCAGAGGAAAACTAGAAGCTGTAATAGAGTCCAACTTGAATAGATTTTATGACAAAATTTGTAATAAGCGCACCATGTTCTGCATGGCTGCTGATGCGTGGCAATTACAGTAGGCATGGTGGCGATGAACATGGTGTCAGGGGGTGAGAATGGCGCAAAGTTTGCCAGAAAATCTCTCTTTTAATCAGGGTGGGAGTGTCTTGAGCATTGGAAGATGAGCTCCGATAGAGTCTCAAGGAGTCTCTAATAACTCAGTAACCTGAAAGACTCTTCTGGAACAAAGCTAACACTGATACGTGACAGCACAGCTACAGCACCACTTCCAGAACATTGCCAGAGACATGGAACCATGCGGAGTGCGGGAAAGAGCAATAGATTCATGTCTGTATGGAAACCACAGCCAGAAGCAAATGAGGTTGCAAAAAGCTTCACTGTATTTGAAAGTAAGAAAGTCTGAAGCATAGCTTGCTAAATGAGCATTTATTACATATGGACATACTTGATGCAGTCCTGTCAGAACAATAATAAGCCTTACCTATCCTCATTTATTTGTGTCTACTGGGCATGTCCAGTTGAGGCTAATGTATATAGAAGCATCACAAACATAATTTCCCTTTGAATTACCAACAGATGAATTTACATATCCATTTAATTCTCTATTATTGAGAAAAGTGAAATATACCACAATTATGTACCTGTAATAGAATGTAACTCCAAATAAATTAATTCCTGTCCTGATTGTATCTTTTGTCAACTTGGGGTTCCATTCAAATATTTAGACCGACACTTCTATTGTTCTGATTTGCATTTTTTCTGATACGCGTTATCTAGATAATTCCCTTGAAGGTCTCCAAGACACTTTTGAAAATTGTGTCTTCCAATCTGTATTACACTTGGACTGACGTTCTCAGAACAGTGACGGGTAGCAGTGAAGAACTCCTGCTAGCTCTCACTTTCTGCATCGCATGTTTTCCCATTGTTTCCTCCATTTCCTGCCCTTTGCTAGATGAACTCTGCTTTGATTTCTTGAATCTCTTGCGGTAATTTGGGAGGAATTAGCCTGTTTCTTATTTTTCTGAAATTTGCAAAATAACACACTTGATCTGATACTCCTCTAATTACAAAGGTCACAGAGAGACAATGGATTCTGACTCTGTCTCATTTTCTTGAGGGATTCAGCACATTTTTTTCACTCGTATTTCCTAGCATTTCATAGGGTAATGTCCTATGTTGTGAAATGCTTGTTTCCCACTAAATTTTGTATTTTGCTTTATGTTTATCAAAGTTATTTTTCACACCCCCTTCTTTATTTCTTGGCCTTGTTCTTTTTCTTTTTCACTTGGTTTTGCACTATTTGTCGGGTCCTGCTCTACAGATATCTCTTCCAATGTGGTCGCATATTCTTGTCTTTACTTCTGCCCTCTTATAATGTGGGGGCTGTTATACCACTGAACTGGTAACCCCTAGACCTCTGGCTTCAGCCCACATTCTGCTCCTAACCACAAGATTGTCAACGTAAGCTGTGTGCTGATGTTGTCTTCACTGTCTCCGAGATGTCCCTGTGAAGCTGAGCCATTATATTTTGTCTCGGCTGTTACTGAAACATGGCATAGAGAGGCAACTTAGAACATGCATCTCAGTATGTTTGGCGATGCTAGAGGCATGTTCATACATCACATCTCTCAACCTCATTGTTAGTTGTTGCTTTAATTTTTATTGGTTAATTTGGTATTTGATCATTTCACACATGCGTATTAAGTTTTCATATTGTTCTCTTCTCCCATCATCCTTTATTTACTCCCAACCCCTACCAGCCAAGTCTATCAATCTCCCTTCATTAATACCAGTCCATTTCCAAGAAGCATGATTCTTGATTTTCTTCTGTGACCCAGTTAGTTTAACCAGGGCCATCTGTGTGACCGTGGGAGTAGAATTATCCATTGGAGCCTGGTGGTCGGATCAGGTCTACTAAGCATACAGAAGCAAAAGAGCATGGCGGATTCCTGCCACCATACACAGAGATATTTCCAGGCCATGCAGTGAGCTGCATGGTAGATTTAGTTTTTACTCAGAAAACAAAGGTTTAAATGCTGCATGGTGCTACCCAGAGTTTAATTGGTGAGAATGGCTCCCATGTGGTAATCCTAGAGTCTGAGGTGGACTACCTTTACCATACTTAAAGCCTGGGAGAGGCGGAGCCAGCACCCAGGGCCATTGAGACCAAGATGCTTAGCATTTTAAGAAGCTGTCCTGGCCTGAAAAGGCTTACAGATACATGATAAAGACAAATTAGGATGGAAAAGACCTCTAAATGGGTCACAATGATGGATAAATGTATGTAGGCTTTGGAGATAGAAGAAAAAGAGTTTAGAGAGTTATAAAAGGAAATAAATGGTTTTAAAAAATAAAACAAAGTCTTTAAAGAGACAAAGTACAGACAGTCATAAATTAAAAGGAGTAAAAAAAGAATAAGCCACGTAAAGATGAAATATACACAAAGAGTTTGGATTATGTATATTATTGTCTTTTCTTTGAATTGTTTGAGTGCAGAGAGACATTTGATTCTGGGGATTGCTAAACTAAACCAACATATCAAGGTATCTTGATTTCAATATATGGATCTAAAGATATGTTGCTTTGGAAAAGAGGTTCTTCTTTTGTTTCCACAGAGGATAAGAACCTGTGGATTCATTCCAGTCTAATGTGGTTTGTTAGAACAAGACCCCCCAAAAGGTTGCTGTGAACACCACAAAATTACTTTGCCCAATAAACAGCAGGAAGCAGTTTGAAGAAGAACTATGCCTATATTCCCAAATATTGTTTATAAATGTTTGTTTACATTTTTTTAATTTATTTATTTATTAAATATTTCTGTCTCTTCCCCGCCACCGCCTCCCATTTCTCTCCCCCTCCCCCAATCAAAGGGTGATATGCTATAGAGATTTGCATTGGTATGGATCTTGCTTTATGGATACTAGTTTAAGGTCAATTTTGTTATACTGTGTATATGCATTTTTGCTCTTGATTAAGGTACTGTGTTTGTGAAGTTCATTTAAAATGTAATGTATAATTAAGAAATATAGGTTAATAGATAATCATATCTAATAGTCAAGCCTGTAGTCATGTTAGTTAGATTTTCTAGATGTACAGAGATGTATTTCAGATGGATAGGCATTTCTCAAACCTTTCAAAGACTACAGAATATGGTATTTAAAATGTTTTAATAACTTAGGACTTTTCATAACAATGAGACACATCTGCTCCTGGCAGCACCACCAGTTTACTTCAAGAGGAATACGAGCACCAAAGAGGCTCTTTATGGAGTTTGCTAGCCATTTGGGCAAGAAACTGCTCTTTCCTGTACTGCTTGATGAACTGAACATGCAGGACCCACAGACTGCTAAACTTGCCTAAAGGTGAGACCGTCCTTTGGGGTTCCTGCTTCATAAAATAGTCTGCTAGACATTCTACAGGACACAGAAAAAAGTGACTGACAAGCTTACAATATAGGTGGAACTGTCTTTGAAATTTCCTGCTTCATGAAAAAGTCTGCTGGATACTAGGGGCCTGTAGGCTGAAGATGGATGCCCCAATGGTACAGAAAAACTTTGGGTGACTGTCCTTTGGAGCCTGGTGGGTACACAGTAGGTACATAACTGAAGGTAATGATTTTTCCTCTTCCTGCATCTAAGAGCCCCTAGTCCATCCATGTGTGACTGTTCATATGCAGACCCAGTGAGGTATCCACAGCTTCTGTCAGTTCTTGGTTGGGATGACTGTGTCTTTCCCAATAGATATTATTTTTCAGACCTCCTACCAACCTTCTGGTCTTACATTTCTTCCACCCCCTCTTCCACAACCTTTCTTAAACCTGAGTGGGGATGTTATAAAACTTTTTGCTGACACAAAACAACTGCATGAATTACAGGGTGCAATGTGATGTTTCAGCCTGAGCATGCATGTGTAAATCATGAGCTGCGTTTGCAAAGTTTAACTGCCCAATTCTAAAAGTAAGTGAGGTGGGAATACATGATAATGGAACCCATTGTTCTGTATCCTCACTAAAAATGGCATTAGCTAAAACGTGAAGGAAATGATCTTTGGGAAGATAACGACTCTTACCTAAGATTTGATCTTCATCCTTCTAGTTCATCCAAATCAAAACCGCTTTCTGGTTTCTTCTGATTTATTTTAACTGTATGTCTTGATTCAGTCCAGGAACAAAACTTAGCTTCCATTCAGACACAGACATCCCTTCCCGGGTTGTCCATCCTTTCCTGAGATCATTTCCAGGCTTGAGTCTCCATGAAGGAACTCTGTAAGAGCAGTGCTTTCAACTCTAACAAGTGACTAGGAGACTAGCTCCACGCTAAGGAGGAGGTGAGGGATGCCTTGCACTCCCAGCTCCCTTTGGTGTGGATTTTAAGGTGCGATGGGACCTCCAGAATGGAGGGAATTAATTCTACAGGGCTCCTTGGCACTCATGTTCATCTCAGAAGGTGGATGGAACTAGAAAGTTATGAGGTCTACAAAAACAGGTTCCTGTATTTATAGAGCAATATGGAGAGTTCTGGTTTGGCTAGAGTTCGAGTGGATTCTTCCACTGGTCCTCTTTATTTCCAACCAGGTTTCCTGTCTCAGGCACTTTATTCCAATATAAGATGGCAGAACATTAAAATGAACAAGTAGGTGGCGCTCTGGAGTTCCTCTGCAAAGGGAATGCAGAGTGGAACCTAATCTTTGGTGGCACGGGATTCGTAAATTCCTATAGTCGGCTTCTGAAGACCAAGGCGAACAGATTGTCCTTTGACTGCCTCAAAAGATCTTTTTTTTTTCTTGTAATGCCAAATGCAATATTTTTTTGAAAAGACTACACCAGAAGTTTCCCAGCTGAGAAAACAGGCTTGTGAAAAATGGTTTCAGAAAATGTAATAAACCATGCAAAAGTTGTTCAGGGTGTGTTTGAAATGAACATCTGGCTATGAGCTGCAGAATTACCCCCTATCCCCCTCCTTGTTTTCCTCACAGCTGTTTGAGAGAGTCCTGAGGGGAGAGAACCAGGTCAATGAACCAAACTGCACCTTTCCCCCTTCCCAGCCCACGTTGCACCTATGTAAGGAATCTGACTCACAAGTGCATTTAATAAGGGGGCAAAAATACAAGGAAAAAAAATCTTGATTTCTATTGACTCTCTCAGCAACACCAAAGGAAAATAAACTCCGGATTTTAAAATTTCTTAAACAAAACTTATGGTTCTAATAAAATGTTACTTTAAAGTTGGCTTTTTTCATATACCAAGAACTGAGCAAACCACTCATTTTTCTTCATTTTTTAAGAATGAGGAATTATTACGTCACACTTTCCCCAAAGTGAAGAAAAGCCAGCTCCCAAGGCTGTGCCTTTTAACTTATAATTGAGAAACATGAGCGGTTCTGTATGTTCATAACAAATTTCTCCTTGCATCTGTTTATTGCAAAGCCCTCCATAGCCTCCACCATCACACGCACGTCTAAGGACAGCATCTGCTAGCTAAGTGCATCAGGAAAGAACAAGTTGACATTTAATAGATCTTCCTGAGACTATCGGTGTCCTCAGCTAATTCAACAAATGCAAAATAATTACCTCATATCAGAAGACCGCATAGACAAGTCAGCAGGAAGGCATGGTCAATGCTTCCACATGGAAGCAAGCATCTGTTTCTAGCATCAGTTCTTTCTCTTAGGATCTCAGTCTTATAGAGAGCCAGACAGTTCTGTCTTACCAACACTGTACATGACTATTCAGTGGGTGAAAATCCTAGTGCAGGATGAATGGAATTCTTTCCATTGAATTCCAGGTATTGAAAAAAATATCCTCATGAAGAAAGATAAATGTTAGATCTTGCAAGGAAAACTTAATAACAACAACAACAAAAACTCACAAAATTCCCAGCCTTTCCCACTGTTTACAGTCCGAAATTTCAAGTCTTTGTAAGTTGTGGAAGGGAAGCTCTAATTGACATATCAGGAGAGTGACTGTAACTCTGTGGTCCTTCAAGTGTCCTCGCTGACACACCCTAGTCTTGACTAGGACAGATGTAGACAGTTTTTGACCTTGACTGCTGCCTCAAACATGCCCCTTTCTAACCTAGATAGCTTGTTCCTGATGGTTCATTTCTGGAGACCCTTCCGTGCTAAGGATTATCTAGAGTAGTGGAAATATGTGTGTGTGTTGTCAAACTCTGTGGTGGAGAGAAATAACCGTCTCAAGGTAGGAGAGAAGACTCCCACGAAGATGGAATATTTGAAGTAAACAAGTGAAACAGATGAAGAAAGCATCAAAGTTATTTCAATATGTGTTAGCTGGTGCTAATTGTCAGCTTGGCCAAGTCTAGGATCACTTGGGAGGTGGGCATCTGTGCATGCCCTGGGAGACTACACTGATTACAACAGTTGATATAGGAAGACGCGTCCTGACTGTGGGTTGGACCTGGAGGGTAAATGTGAGAAAGTAAGCCGAGCACTAGCATTCATGAATTCATTGCTTTTGTCTTCTGAGACCAGCTGCTGCCAGCTCTTGCCGCCTTGGCTCCCCTGCCATGGCAGTCTGTGATCTAAAACTGTTAGCTTGAGGAAACTCTCTCTCTCTTAGGTGACATTTGGCAGAGCATTTAATCCCAGCAACCTAAGAAAATTGTGGACAGTATCGTTGAGTTGAAACACTGTAGAAGAATCCAGGCTCTGGCAATGCTGTGGCTGAGAATAGAGCACAGGAGAGGAAAAAAGCTTGATTGGGAAGTGATGAGCAGACAGCTGGGGTGGGGACCCCACTGGCATCCCATAAAGGCATGTGAACTTTCTGGCAGTCCATGCTAAAGCTTTACCTGAGAATTAAAACTTGCTGTTTATTCCTCAGGTCAGATCCATTCTTTAAGTTTAACTCTGCCAGGTAACTCTTTCCTGACTCCTGTCTTTCCAAGGATCATACCTCAGAATCAATCCCTTTCTTTAGAAGCCTTTGATAACCTTTCTTTAAAAGAAAGAAAAAGCGTCTTTGATTTCGAGTGGTTATATCATCTTTATTTATACCTCTTAGATCACTTCCACATTCTTTTGTTCCGTGCTGCTTGGGCTTGTTGCAAACCATGCATTGAAACCGACTCACAAGACAGGGAGTGCCTTTTCCGACCGATTCTTCTCTCCTCCCACTCAACGCAACAGAAATTTTCTGGTGAACTCTACCTAGTGCTCTGCCTTGAATAGAATACTGGTCAGAACCCCATTCAAGACTTCCCAGGTGAGCAATCTCGACACTGCGAGTGCTCAGTGTAGCCTCGTGAGCAAACTGCTTCATCTTATTATTTAGTTCAACTGTGAAGCAGGGGCCACTGTAATAGTGACCTCACAGAAAGTCCGTGAGTATTGAAAACAATGCTTATGATTTGCTCCTCAAAAGCCCCCAAATGTTAGTTGTTATAAAATCCTGAGGAAGGATTAGAAGCTCTTCTGAAGTGTCGAGCCAGCTGAGGCAAATGCCTTCAGAGGATTTCAGACATCAGATGGTTTGTTTGGAGACTCTGTCCCCAACTACCCTAGAGTGGCTCAGTTTGGCAAGTTGGCAGAGACTTAAGTCGAAAAAGAATGATCAGAGGGTTCTACCCCTCACATGCCCGTGCCCACGCACACGCAAAAGTTAAGCTGAGGGTAAAACAAGCTGCGAAAAATTATTAAAACCACAAAGGGGGAAAGGATGCCCAGGGAATGGTGAAACAACTCTCTTCAAGCCACCATTCTGCCTTCTGGAATGTTCCCTCTCACCACCAGAAGCCCACCCTTCTTCACGGCTATTCATTCTGTTCCTATTGTGTGGAGCCTTGATGCTCTGATCATTATGCCTACATGATTGATTGTCCAAAGTGAAGCAGTTTAAGGAGCGAAAGGGTAGTCACTGCCAACTCAAGCTGTGTGTCCATCCAACTTAGAACCAGCAATCCAACTGATGCGGGCCACACAGCTGTCAGTTCTCAAGATTCTTCAGCTCCCAGGGAAAGAGAAGTAAGAGTCTTTCTGATCCAATTTATTTTTAATTGGATCAGAACGTTTTAAACTCAGTGTTGCACGCAGGTTTCCTGGAAGGCCATGTCAATATTTTGTGAAACATCTGGATCTTTGGGTATCAGGACGTTGAAGATAATGAGCAATTTTTATCCCAACTCCTTAAAGTCATGTACATAAGCTGATTGGTTTCGATTCAGGGAACTTAACTGCCAGCTTCAATTAGCCAGGCTTCTTTAATATATTCTCCTTTTTTCTAACATGGTGGGCAACTTCGATAAATTATTATTTATAGATTACTTATTAAATGCAACAGGGAAATCATTCCTGGAAATTCCTCACTGTGTGACTGTAAGTGATCAATCCCTCACTTGCTGATTGAGTGTTTGGGGACTGGAGACCGATCACAGGATCATAGAGACTCATAAATGACAGCCTGTATCCAAGCTCCATGCCTGTCTTCAACACCTCTGACATGCAGATTTCCAAGATGCGCCTGGAGTACCAGCAATAGAGGGACTCTTCCATGCCTATAATATCTTCTGTTTTGCTGAACATTTCTGCCATATAAAACTTCATTCACAACTTTGACTACAGAGGTGCATTTCCCCAAATCCCATTCACTGAGCACCATGTCTAATATGGACAACAAAACTCCTTCTGCCTCTGCTGTGCCCAGACTTTGCAGTTTGGGAAAGACTTGCATAGGTCTGACCTGTTGAGAAACAGGTTTGACTTGTATAGCAACATAGTACCTAAGTTCAAAGTTAGCCCTGGGTGGCACGGCAAGTTATTCAACCATACAGAATCTTAGTTTTCTTCCCTAAACAACAGAGCATGCTATTTCTATCTACTTTGGGGACATTCTTCAAAGGTTATACGGGAGGTAGTGTTTTTAAAGCGTTACAACAATGTTTCTTGGCCCGTGCACAACAATGTTTCTTGGCCCGTGGGAAACACTACATAGTTCTTGATACATAGAATTCCAGTGCAAAGAATATGGACAACGTTAGTCCTGTGTGCTATGCTACCCTCAAAACATTTCTAGGTCTCAGTCTGAATATTTTACTTCCTTTCTAGAGGTTGATATAAATTCTAACTGAGAACTGAAACTAGAAAACAGTACTTCACTCTGAATGCACTTTAAGCATACTAAAATTTTCTTTCATAAAAAAAAAAAAAAGGAAAGGCCTGGAGACATGGCTCAGTGGTTAAGAGCACTGCCTGCTCTTCTAAGGTCTTGAGTTCAATTCCCAGCAACCACATGGTGGCTCACAGCTATCTGTAATGAGATCTGGTGCCCTCTTCTGGCCTGCAGGCATACATTCAGACAGAATACTGAATACTGTATACATAATAATAAAAAAATCTTTATAAAAAAAGGAAAAGGGAAATGAGCATTCCTGGGGATTGAAAAAATGGCTATTTTATGAAATTTCCTTTTTTGCAGCCAGGTAGAGTACTGCAGGTTTCAAGAAGTCTTATGTGCTTTTACTTCTGTGTCCCCTCCAATTGTCCTCACTGGCTGCTCAACTTCGGTTCAGTTTCTTGATCTCTTCAGGCCTTGGTTTTCACAGTTGTGAAAAGGAGATAAAAATGGAAAATTTATTCTCTCTTAAGCTGCTATAACGTTTAAGTGACTCTGCAACCATGGATGAGGGACCAGCCATTGGGTCTTCTGGATTCTTTGCTCTAACTGGCACCTTCTATGTTTGTTCTCATTCCATCTTAACTTTGCTTCAACTTGTGAGCGGGTACCAAAATGTGCTCTACATACCTTCACACACGGGGCAGTTCTTGGGTCTGGACACCCACAGCTCCCAGAAGCCCCTCACTTAACCCAAGTACATTTAAGATGGATGGCGGTCCAGTTTGCTTTCCTGCTACATAATATTGATTTGTCTTTATAGGACATGAAGGGAAAGACACAGATCTCCAGTGGCAGAGCAATGAGGAAAACCAAAAACCAACTTGTCAACCTGGGTTGTGTTTCAGATCAGCAGCTGGATCATCTGGCCTGTATACGTCACTGAAATACCTGCTCCAAGATTGGGAGAGACACTCTAAAGACTGGGTATTCACCAGATTCCCTGGCGATCTATTTGTACACTGAATGTGGAAATCCTTGGTTACCATCAATTTTGAAGTCATACCAAAGACCATGTATATGCATATAGAAATGGCATTCAGCCTGCCATTCCTCCAGTCAGGTGATACTTAGATTGTGCTCTGCAACATCCCAGTGAATCAAGGCATATAAGATATTAACTTATCACCATCTTTCCCCTTCCTATGCCACTGGTTAGTCTTTATGTAATACATACCTTGTTTGAGACATTTTCTGGCCTAGTATTTCTACCTGGTTCCTGCCCCTTGTTAGAACACAGCACCTGATATTTTCTTTCTTAGAGGATAGCTTTGAACAGGGCCCAACTTGAGTCACATATGAATTGACTGCTGCCTAAGTACCTAAGTAGCTTTCATTACTAGTTAATACTCTCACCCCTCATATTCTCTCTCTCTCTCTCTCTCTCTCTCTCTCTCTCTCTCTCTTTCTCCATTCTAGAAGACTGGGGTCTCTCTCACTTTTTTTTTTCCCATACTGAGATCTTTCAGGGATTAAGGAACATCAAGCCTGAATCCTGGCCTGAGAGAGGGAAGGGATGAACACAAACATATACATGTGTGTGTGTGTGATTGTGTGATTGTGCTCAACAGTATGAATTCAAAGGTAGGTCTGCCTCATCTCTTACTTGTCCTGTGGATCATGAACTAGAAACAGATGCAACTCAAATAACTTAAACAATACATATTGTATCACATACAGTGATGAACAACCATAAAAAATAGATGTAGGCACTATGAGAAGGGGCATGAGTCCATTCGGGATATGTCCCCCGAGGAAGCAGCACATTTGAAGGATGGGTGGAGCTGCCAGGGCAAGCTGGGTGCGACAGGGAAGGGGACCCAGCTGGTGCTAAAGCCCTGTGACCCAGAGAATCAGTAGTCTTTTAAGGAACTGAAACAGGTCTGCAGTAAGCAGAGTCCCGAAAAGGGAGTGAGGTGGGTGGAGTAGGGCTAAGTCAAGAATGATTCGACTTTCATCCCATGTGCACTGGGACATACTGATTAGTTTCAAGCAAGGTGCAGCAGGACCAGAATTTTTGTCCCACGAGAGTGGGACAGACAGGGGTGCCAACAATGATGGGAAGCGCAGGTCATCTGTGGAGGTTGTGGGTGTTGCAGAAAAATGGGAAGCTTCAGGAGACATGTATATGATTTGTGGGAAGAACTCTCATTAACTTGGTTGACCAAATAACTACCAAAATTCCCTGGAATTGGATTCTGGATTAATTGCAAGGCAGATACCGGACAGAGAGCTCAGAACAACACGAGTTAGCTTTAAGACTTAGATCTTTTACTTAGAATCCTCTTCTAGCCTCCTAGACAGACAGCCAGGTTTGGAGCTGGGATGAGAGATATAGATTGGAGAGAGCTATTTTATAATTGTAATTCTAAAAGTTATTATTTATTGGATACTTTTGTGCACAAGGTAAGTTATGTATTATTTAATTCAATCCATCCAGGATTTGTATAAGTGACTGATCAATCTCATGTTGCAGAGGAAGAGGAGGGCCCAGGGCCAGTGCGTTGTCTACGCTTTTAACCACTGTGTCACACTGCCCCCTGCTGAGCACCTACTAAGTGCCACGCTCTGATGAAACACTGGTGTTTGTCTACTTCCCCTTCCCGGGGTATCCATGTGCATCTGTCTTAGGGTTCTCCTTGTTTCCTGTCTTCTCTGGGGTTGTGGACTGTAGGCTGGTTATCATTTGCTTTATGTCTCATATCCACTTATGAGTGAGTACATACTATGTTTGTCTTTCAGTGTCTGGGTTACCTTACTCGGGATGGTTTTTTTTTCTAGTTCCATTTATTTCCCTGCAAATTTCATGATGTCACATTTTTTGTTTTAACCCTGAGTAGCACTCCATTGAGTAAATGTGCCACATTTTGTTTATCCATTCTTTGGTTGAGGGACATCTAGGTTGTTTCAAGGTTCTGGCTATTACAAATAATGCTGCTATGAACATAGTTGAGCACATGTCCTTGTGGTATGGGTCTACATCCTTTGGATATATACCCAAGAGTGGTATTTCTGGGTTTTGAGGTAGATTGATTTCTAATTTTCTGAGAAACCTCCATATTGATTTCCACAGTGGCCATGCAAGTTTGCACTCCCACCAGCAACGGAAGAGAGTTCCCCTTACTCTGCATCCTCTCCAGCATAAGCTATCATAGGTGTTTTCAATCTTGGCAATTCTGACTGGTGTAAGATGGTATCTCAGACTCCCTTAATGGTTATCATAAGCCCTTCATTCAGTTTCTGATGGAAGCACATGCAGAGATCCACAGCTAAGCACTGGGCTGTACTCCTGGAGTCCAGCCATAGAGAGGGAGGAGCAATATTATGAGCAAAGGGGTCAATACCATGATGGGGAAACCCACAGAAACAGTTAACCCCAGCTAGTAGGACAGACAGTTAGGGAACCTGCATAAGACCAAGCAAGGCCCCCTGAATGTGGTTGACAGTTGTGTGGCTTTGGCAGTTTGTGGGGCCACTAGCAGTGGAACCAGTATTTATCCCTAGTGCTTGAATTAGGAGCCCATTTCCTATGGAGGGATACCTTGCACCACCTAGATAAAAGGAGAAAGGGTCTTGGTCCTGCCTCAAGTAATCTGACAGGCTTTGTTGACTCCCCATGGGAGGCCTCACTTACTCTGAGGAGTGCATAGAGGTGTGGAAAGTGAGGGGGGATGGTAGGGTGGCGAGGACTGGGAATGATATGTAAAATAAGATTGTTTTAAAAATAAATTTTAAAAAAACACTGGTGTTTAAGACTTTCTAAGGAATTTGTGTTTCCATAAAAATTCCCCAAGAAGCTGTGCATCTCCCTGAAGAAGAAAGCATGAGCTAGAAAGGCTGCCTTTCGTCAAACTGTCACTGCAATCAGACCCCACTTGTAACCACAAGTCACAAGGAAAGGATATTAGTTTGAGACAGGGTCTCACTGTGTAGCCTTGGGGGTATTGGGACTCACCTGGTCTTAAACTCACAGAGAGAGACCTGCCTGCTTCTGCCTTTCAAGGTGCGCACCACCACACCTATGTGAATACTGTATTTTGTAGCCTGGTGTATGGGGTCAGTAGTAGTGATAAGAGCAGCCAGCTTTCCCACAAGCGAGAAGGGAGGGATTCTTATCTGTCCTTCATACTCAGAGAAACAAAAGGCGTGCCCTCCTTGCATCAGGTCATGCCTTTAATAAAAATAATGATATTTAGATTATCCAATGCCAGTAGTACCAACTTTGAATAGAAATTAAAGCTATTCTCAGACCCAGAAGTTGCTGACAAAGAAAAACATACAAACCAAGCCCAAGGAACCTACTGCTTTGAGTGCATTGTGGTAATATATTTTATGATGTAGTTTTACGAAAGAGAGCAGCATTCTATCGCTAAATTACCGGACTCTTCAAGAGCAGGGGCAAACTTCAAACTGAGGTGGGAAAGGAACACAACTTGATTTCCAGCTGTGGTCCCCATAGTATCTCAAAGTAGAGCTCACTACAATTCACGCGGCAGAACATAAACTTGTCAACACACTGGTCCACACCGTCACTGGGACGCTGCCAAACCCAGATGGAGGGTGCTGTGTAGAACATCTTCAATTCTCCCATGGCCCATTCCTTTCCCTGCATCTGTGTCCATCTCTCTTTGCTCCCAGTTCCTTTTCTCTGCTTCCTCTCTCTACATTAACATTTGTCGAAAGCTGTTGGCACAAATCTATCCATTTCTAAAGCCATGCTCCTTCTCCAAACATGCCAATTTGACTTTTCCCATGGCCTTTACAGGAGTTCTGCTCTTAGCACTGCTGAGAGGGTCTAACACGATTATATATAAAGTGGACATTTTCAACTGTTTCTCTTTCTCTTCATTAGTTAAATTAATATATATGGAACGACTTCCATACACCCAGGTTTTTTTAATCCAGTATTAAAACTTTCTTATCAAGCTTCCATTCACATTCAGTCTCCCGTTGCTGTCACAATGCCCTGGACAACATTTTTCCTATCACCTGCCCATGGCCTGTTAGAAGGTCTCCTGGAACATATATGTTTTCAACTGCAGCTGTGGAAAATACATAAAATGAAATGCAAACAATTATTTCTCCGTAAGACTCATTCTACTTCCTCCATTTTAATCAATTTCTTCCTTTTAAATATGGTCACCAGGAAGCTCAAATACATTACTCAATATAATAACTACGATACTCTTAAACTTGGTGCTTACAATCCTTCAAGATTATGAGAATATATATATATGTACATTTAATAAATGTATATTCCTAATATTCTTGCTTATATGCTCTATAAAGCCCACTGTAAAATGCCCAGTGTATGAGCAAGCAGACATTTTCTAATGCTTGTTTCACATAATTTTGACTCAATCTACAAACACGTCCACTCTCGACAGGACGTTTACTCCGGCTCTCAAGCCTGCTCCGTTGTCTTTTACTTTGGGTTTGGAGAAGTCCTCAGGTTGATAAATGTTTTAGGGATCATGAAATAGTTTGCATCTAAACAGAAAAATAGATGTTTGCAGAGAACACAAGGTGAGAAAAGGCCCCCAGGAAGCTTCACCAGCATAAACCCCAAGCTCATGTTACCAGGAATATTTACATTAAAATTATCTCTCTGACTTGACCAGCAGCTCTAAGGCAAGCTCAAATCCTGCCTGGGAGTTCATTGGTTTTATCATCAGTTGTCACCTCAAGCTTTGGCTATGCTTTCTCCGCTTTCTGAGGCATGAGGGCAAATGCAGCAGAATGAGGGCTGGAGAAATCAGACCCAAGAGGGAAGGGGGCTTCTGCAGTTTCTGACCAAAGGTGTGGTTCCAAACCCAGAAGCCCAGAGCTTTCTGTTCATACACTGACCCTCTCATGTGGGGAAAATAAGCCCACCTCGAGGTGAGCGGGACAGAATTTTTGCCTTCTCATCTTGGGGTTTGATCCCAGAGACACACTTACTTGATTGATGCAAGTCATTTCACTACCCACCTGGAACCTCCTGAGAGGCTTTTCCAGCCACAGAGGTGGGAGAGAAAGGGAAGGGTTGACAAGCTTCCAGCGTAATCACGGTCCTCATTTTCACTGGGCTACTACTCAATCTTAAATAGTTTACCTTAACCCTATCGCTACAAGTCGCCACGGGGAAGGGGATGTAAACGTTAAGCTTATTAGTCGTTTGAATTTGTTTTAAAACCAGCTACAGACGTTTATTTAGCAAAAATTAAATAACAGTGTGCTGCTTATGAACAGTTTCTGTCATCTCTCAGTAGCATCCAATGGAATCACAGCCGTTGTATGAGAGACCATGTGGTAAAAAGAAAGATGGATGTCACAAGGACCTGAGAGAGAGTATCCAGTGGGAGGTGGGAGCAGCTTCTGAGCTTCTGGTCCCGGATGTGGCCTTACTCAGCATTCTCGCTGCCTCCTTAGTGGGCTGCTTTTCACTGGCCTGGGCCATTTGCTGGGATTGGAGCCTGACATCAGGCCGCAGTCATGTTAGCTGTTCTCTCTAAGTACCATTTGTCCCTTTTAAAATATGTCCATTTGACAGCATGTTTCTCCTATATCGTATTTTATATAACACTGAACAAACTTCATTTACCAACATTTCCTGTTTTTTATATTATGCAATATCCTCAAGGCTATTAATTTGTGTGTGGGTATTATACATGTGGGGAATATTTGTGATTTTTTTGTGGTTATGTTGTGTGGTTAATGTGTGTGTGTGTGTGGTTATGTAGGTGTGTTATAGCTGTGTGTTGTGTATGTAGCTGTGGATGTATGGTATGTATGTATGGTTGTGCAGCTGTTTGTTGTGTGTGTGATTGTTTGGTGTGTTTGGTGTAGGTTGTATTGTGTGTGTATGTGTGTGTTCTTTGTACATTGTATTGCAGAAATACACTTAAGGAAATGCTCAATATCCTTAGCCATCAGAGAAATGCAAATCAAATAAACTCTGAGATTCCATCTCACACCTGTAAGAATGGCCAAGATAAAAAAACACTATGACAACTTATGCTGGAGAGGATGTGGGGTAATGGGAATGCTCCTCCATTGCTGGTGGGAGTGCAAACTGGTACAGCTGCTTTGGAAATCAGTATGGCGATTTCTCAGAAAATTAGGGAACAACCTACCTCAAGATCCAGCATTACCACTTTTGGGTATATATCCAAAGGACGCTCAATCATACCACAAGGACATGTGCTCAAATGTTCATAGCAGCATTATTTGTCATAGCCAGAACCTGGAAACAACCTAAAAGCTCCTCGACTAAAGAATGGATAAGGAAAATGTGGTACATTTACACAATGGAGTAATACACAGCGGAAAAGAATAACAACATCTTGAAATTTGATGGATCTAGAAAACATCATATTGAGTGAGGTAACCCAGACCCAGAAAGACAAATACAATATATACTCGCTTATAAGTGACTTTTAGGCATACAGCAAAGAAAAACCAGCCTCTAATTCACAATCCCAGAGAACCTAGACAACAAAGAGGACCCTAAGAGAACCATGCATGGATCTAATCTTCACTGAAAGTAGAAAAAGACAAGATCTCTTGAGTAAATTGGGAGAGTAAAGATCATGGGAGAGGGTAGAAAGGGAAAGGGGAGGAAAGGAGGGGAGCAGAGAAAAATATATAGCTCAATAAAAAAACAATTAAAAAACCTATACAAACTCTTGTTTCCATAAATAAGGAAAAAATGCCTCAGATAAGTGAAATATGTTGAGGCTCTGGTCAGTTGTCCCATGAAAGTTTATGCTCCCTCTCTATGACAGAAAACTGTCCCATTGCACAATGTGCACACGGACTAGAACATTATATTATGTCCAACTAAGATATACAAATGCTATGCTTATATTTAAATTGCTATGGAAGCAATTTAAAGATAAGTTTATTTTAGAATGCACCACACATCCATGCAAACTGATGGGACATAGCTACTCAGCGAGAAACTAGACTATCCGACTCCTTACCCCCAGGTGGGTTAACATGACTATAGCATGTTGGAGATATGACACAAGCCATTTATCGACTGGGTTTGTTAAGTACTCTATTTCAATTTCTGTTCTCTCACCCACATCCCCCCAGCAAGTGGATATAGATGCCCAAAGCAACCTTGGCAATCCAGTACTAACGAAGACTGAGCTGCACTAGCAGAGTCTGTCTGAGACACAGCGGCAATGTCCTTGATGCCAGTCACTCTTCAGGACAGCAATCTGGAGATGTCACCCATGTGACATCATCATTCCATAGTTTCTTTACTTTATACTAGATTTATTTATTTGAGGGCGTGTGCACACATGGCACAAGTCAGAGGACAGCTTCAGTAGCCAGTTCTCTCCTCTGAACTGGGCCATCAGGCTCGGCAGTGAGCGCCTCCACCTGCTGAGCCATCCGGCCAGCCCAGCCAGTTTCTCTCTCAGAACTATTGGCGCTATTTTCCCGCACTTGTCACAGTTCTCAGTCTCTCTTCTGGCCTGATCAAGCCCCAGGCTCTGCACCAAGCACTAAACATTGCTACCTGTACATCTTGAATGTGGTTGTTATAATCCACAAAACAGGTGTTTTAGGACAAAAGAAATGGATTTCCTTCTGGCTTGAGGAACCAGAAGCTAACCATAGTCTCACCTGGTCCAGTCAAGGGGTTATATTATATAAAAGGTTTCATGGGGCTCTAGGACATTGTTTGATCCTGGCTTCTGCTGGCTTCTCCTGGCCTCGGGACTTCCTTGATTCACTCAAATTTCTTCCTCCATCTATATATAGTATTCTGTAGTTAGCAAATCATCTTTGTTTCTCTCTTACAAAGCTCCCTGTGATCAAATTTAGGGTCCACTTAAATAATGAGGCAATCTTAAAAAATCAATATCCCCAACTTAACACATAGGCAAAGACACTCCTGATAAAGCAGCATTTTCAGGCTTCAAGAGCTAGACACCACTGTCTTCACAGGTCTATTATCTAGCCTAGCACACGGTACAGAAGTGTCTGAAAAGACCTCGAAAGCCAACTCAGGACAGAAGCTCCTGGAATATGGAAGACGATGAGGGAGAGTTGAAAGAAAGAGATATTGAAATCTTTGGCCCATTTTCTTAGTTGGGATGAAAATGGTGTATTTTACAAAAGTCAACATACACACGGTGGGAAGAGAAGCTCGGTTGTGCAGCAGATGCCTGAGGATGGCCTGTCCACAAATGACCTTGAAAACACTTTCTCCAGGGCAGCTGTGGGCTGGCCTCTCTTCCTTGTTAGCTCCTCCAGTAACAAGGATTACTCAGAACCTACTAGGAGGGAGATGGAGCTGTCTGTGATGAATGCCTGCACTGGAGGGCATGCAGTCAAAAGCCCCTGAGTATGTGGGACTAACACCCAAGTCATGTGGATACATCATCGCAGCTAAACCGTTTCCAGACTCCTGGTACCTCTTGCTTTTATTTTCTAGACTCCACAAAGATGAAACCCACAAATGAATCCTATCTGGTCTCCACCAAGACTGTGCTGTAAGTAGAGGCTCTTCTGCAAGCATGCCTAAGTTTCCGATGGATTTATAATCTATAAAGAGCTTTAATAGGTAAAATAGACACACACAGACACTCAGTTTCAACTGTACAGCTCCTCCTAATTTGGGTCTTATTCCCTTTTCAACACGGCATTCCCTCCTTCCTTCCTCTGTCCCAGTTTCTCCCACCTAAGCTCCAACTGGGCTCTACAGATAACCAAGAGACAGTCAGAACATCTTTCTACCTACACCGTGACACCTCATGTCTGGCCAGGCTCTCAGCACCACCAAGGAAAAGATGTCACGGCAGACAAGTGTTTAACCTTCTCACCTTTCCCCTTTGCCCTCTGCCTTGCCTGAACATAGGCACAGGAAGGATGGCGTGAGAGAAGATTAAATCAGGTGGTTGAAAGCTAATACCATCTTCCAGTCTCCAGAGCAACTCTCACAGTCAACCAGGAATTTAAACTGGAGAGAGACAGAGACAGAGACAGAGGGAGGGAGGGAGGGAGGGAGGGGGAGAGAGACAGAGATGGAGGGAGGGAAGGAGGGAGGGAGGGAGGGAGAGAGAGAGAGAGAGACAGAGATAGAGGGAGGGAGGGAAGGAGGGAGGGAGAGAGAGACAGAGGGAGGGAGGGAGAGAGAGAGACAGAGACAGAGGGAGGGAGGGAGGGAGAGAGAGAGAGAGAGACAGACAGACAGACAGACAGACGGAGGGAGGGAGGGACGGAGGGAGGGAGAGAGGGAGGGGAAGCAGCTAGTTTGTTCACCTGGATGCAGGACTGGGTTGCTCCTGCAAGACTGGGGACAGGGATGGGGCATCAGGGTCAGGGATGGGAGACCAGTCTGGCCTTTACTGGGGTGCATCTGGGAGGAAAAGAAAGGTGGGGCTCACCACAGACACCCATGTGGGAACAATCAGAATCCTGTCTGCCCAACCTCTAGAGCTCTAGGGGGCATTTAAGAACTCCAAACAAGTGCCTGGAAAGATATGCTTTGTTTTCTTTCTACCCCCGCTGAGCAGTTCTGCCTATTGTGTTTCCGCAGGAGGCTTTGCTGGCTAATTTTGAAAAATGAAGTGAGCAGGTAAACTGTAGCTAATGGCCTCAACCCCAGGGCAGACATCTGGGGCAGTGTTGACTTTGTTGCCAGAGAGCCAGCTGGCCTTTGCACTGTCCCCCACCTCCAGCCCGACTCCCTGCTGGCCTCCAGGGGGGGCTTCAGCTTCTAATGAACCAAGGGCCAAGTCCCTACTGCTGTGGCTGCCACCACCCAGCTTTCGCCAAAGCTCTATAAAGGTTTGTTTTATGAATGAGCATGGGCATGGCACACCTTGAAGATGTTCTTTCTGCGTCCCAAGCTCTGAAAGCTCCCCAGCTGCTCTCTCCTCTTGTCTGGAAAAAGCTATTATGGAGAGCAACAGTTCCAGGAAAAAGGGGACTGACTGATTGGGCAGAACTTGGGACAGGAGCACCCTTAATGAGTTTCTCCTGAAGACCAACAGGATGGGAGAAAAAACAAACAAAACAGCAACAGCAGAAACCTCTGTGTGCATCGACGTTGCTCTGCGTAGGTCCTCTTTAATCAATACTCATGGGTTATGTATTTTTAAGTTTATTAATAAAAAACTGGATTTGATCAGTGTGTGCTCTGTGCATATCTATCTGCACACGTCACACTGAAACCTTTTCATATAAGCAGCTAATATATTTTAAAAAGATTTTAGATTCATTTTATTTTCCTTTGTATGAATGTTCTGCCTACGTGTGCATATGAGCATCACATATGTCTCTGGCTCAGGACCTTTGCAAGAACAAAAAGTGCTCTTAACCACTGAGCCAGATCTCCAGCCCCACATCTTAACTCATTTTTTTAAAAATAGAAAGAAATCTTGAGTATAGTTCATTTAATAGCTGCCTGGCTAATTTTATGCTGACTTGACACAAGCTAGAGTCATCAGAGAGGAAGGGGTCACAACTGAGAAAATGCCTACAGGTGGGCTGTAGGAAAGCCTATGCGGGCATTTTCTTAATTAGTGATAGATGGGGAGGGCTCAATCCTTTGTGGTTGGGGCCATCCCAGGACCCCAGGTCATATATGAAACCAGCCTGAGCAAGCCATGGGAGCAAGCCTGTAAGCAACATGCATGACCTCTGTATCAGCTCCTGCCTCCAGGATCCTGACCTGTTTGAGTTGTAGTTCTGACTTCCTTTGATGATGAACAGTGCTGTGGAAACGAAAGCCAAATGAATCCTTTCCTTCCCAAGCTGCTTTGCTGTGTTTCCTCAC
Source organism: Microtus oregoni (assembly GCF_018167655.1). Taxonomy (NCBI): domain Eukaryota; kingdom Metazoa; phylum Chordata; class Mammalia; order Rodentia; family Cricetidae; genus Microtus; species Microtus oregoni. The sequence continues at coordinate 10,247,408 of NW_024543079.1, forward strand.
AGCAATAATGACCCTAAGAAGACACTGAAAACTAACAAAGCTGAGCAGGGCTGATGTTACCTGCAAACATGGGTCTAACATTTACTGAGAGTCTGTCTAATTACACATTTCTAAAGCCTGAAGAACTGACTTGCTTTGTGGCATCAGGGACGTGAACTCACTTTTCTGGACCATATTTTATTACTTTACGTGTTAAATGATAAAGGGGCTTGTCCTCCTCTCCCGAATGATTAGGAAGAGTGCTGAGATAATGGATGTGGAGGGTGTTTTATTTCTTGAGTGTTCCATGCAAATAATTGATCAAAAGTGATTTGCTATTGATATGACCAGATCAGTGATCTTTCCACTTATCTTCAAATGGTCTCTAAGGATAGAGAGACACTGCTTTTCCAATAGTATTAGGATGCTACAATAAAATATATGTGGATGTCACAACTATGCTATGGCTGACGCAGTGTAGACTACCTCCATCGGGTAGGCCTAGGTGAGCATGTCTACTCAAAACCTGAGCTTATGAATAAGAGGGAAGGTGGGAAGAAAGGCCTTGCCTTGTCTGAGTCGGAAAGTGGAGTCCTTATGTCACCCTTCCTGGTCATGAACTCTGAGCCATCTTTGCACCAGAAGGCCTCTTTTCCAGAATTGGCAATCTGGAAATCAGGTTCATCAGAACTGGAGCCTACAGGAGCATCCCAGAGAAGAATTTCCTCTGTGTCTTCCTTGTCTTTTGTCTTAATGTGGTGCCGTTGACAGAAAACAGGTGAAATCAAGAAGGTCCCTTCAACCTGCTAAATGGTTCCACTGGGCAAGTCACTCATTCAGCAATCTACTGAACATGCACTTTATCCTAGTTACAGAGCTAAGTGACAAGAGAGAAACTTACATAGAGACCTAGTTACAGAGCTAAGTGACAAGAGAGAAACTTACATAGAGACCTGTGGTTGTAAATTTGATGCAGGAAAAGTCCCAGGCCTTTTGTATACTTCATTGTTGAAAGGAGTTTGGACGCAAACACAAAACCAAACACAACACACCAGAGCAAAAGTAGGGGTCTTCTGTGATGGAGGAAGGTCATTGGTTAAATAAAAAGAAACTGCTTGGCTCTCATTGGTTAGAAGATAGGTGGGAGGAGTAAACAGAACAGAACGCTGGGAGGAAGAGGAAGTGAGCTCAGACTCCACAGCTCTCCTCTCAGGAGCAGACGCCTCAGAGAGACACCATGCTCCCGGCTCCTGGGCAGACACACGCAATGAAGCTCAGACCCAGGATGGACGTGGGCTAGAATCTTCCCGGTAAGACCGGTGCTCACAGATTATTAGAGATGGGTTGATCGGGATGTGAGAATTAGCCTGTAAGGGCTAGAGCTAAAGGGCCAAGCAGTGTTTAAATGAATACAGTTTGTGTGTTGTTATTTCTGGTGTAAAGCTAGCTGTGCGGGAGCTGGGCGGGACGAAAAGCAGGCCTGCCGCCCATATTACTACACTTCTGTTGTCTTGGAATCAGCTTTCATTTATGTTACAGTCAGAAGCTTTATGTCTCTTTTTACTCTGCTCCTGATGCCTTTGGCTCAGAAATTACCCCCTCCAAAATTAAACTCTGATTTTGAGCTTGACCTTATAGGGTCAGGGAAAACATTTCCTTGAATGAACCTGTGAGTGTTTGACACTCCATTTAGGCATGACCGTGTCCAGACCCAAGCTGTATGGGGAGCAGTATCGGCCACACAGAGATGTGACTTCTGGGAACCCCTATCTGAGAGGCCGTGAAAACTTTATGTAAGTCTGCTCAGGTGGAGCATTATGTGATGTTTCCTGGGGAGATGTGAGCAAGCTTCTATTCACTCCAGGAGACCAATCGACAAGAGATCAAAAACACAATTGTACCCAAGTCTGTCATGGAGAAGCAAGGAGTTTATTGGGGTCACTTGCTGGTGTGTAGGTAAGAGGTTACATGCAGGAACATGGCTTTTCCTTAAAGGCATTTGCTGCACCAGATCAACCACCCAACCATGAGTTAGGACCTAGGAAAGCTACATCCTTGGAGCCCAGCGTGACTTGAAGGTAGACTGAGCAGTTGATGTACTGACTCTCTCTCTCTCTCTCTCTCTCTCTCTCTCTTTCTCTTTGGCAATTGTTATTGCTTTATAATTTCCTGTGTAACCTTGAGAATTTATGTTTCATGAGCTTTTAGAGCCTAAGAAGTTTTGTTGCTTACTGAGTCTCACAGCCGACCTTTTCCCTACAGAAGGGAATGTTTCAAGTCAGAAGAAATAGATACATAAACAAGATGGTGTCCAAATCTTTCTTTTATACCTAGACTTCAAATTGACATTTCAAACTCACATTTCCATGTTCTCATAGAATTGGGATCTCAGGTCCACACAGATGGACCCCAAATTGGTGTAGCCTCTCCAAATTTACCTTCCTGGTTTCCCTTTGCACACCATGGTCAAGTGCCCTTTAATGTCCTATCAGTAGCTCACATGATCAAGAGTCCAAAATGGGCTCATTTTTGTCGGTAACTCCATCTCTTCTGCTGTACCGCTCTCCTTTGCTTCTGACATTATTGCTACCTTTATCTAGAAATTGAGGCCTTGGAGTCTCAAATCTACCTCCTTCTGTTTGTATAACAAGAAGCTACTGAAGAATGGATAAGGAAAATGTGGTACATTTACACAATGGAATACTACACAGCAGAAAAAAATAATGACATCTTGAATTTTGCAGGCGAATGGATGGAACTAGAAAACATCATTTTGAGTGAAGTAACCCAGACCCAGAAAGACAATCATCACATCACACGTACTCACTCACAAAGTGGTTTTTAAACATAAAGCAAAGAAAACCAGCCTACAAATCACAACCCCCAACCTGGACAACAATGAGGACCCTAAGAGAAACATACATAGATCTAATCTACATGGAAAGTAGAAAAAGACAAGATCTCCTGAGTAAATTGGGAGCATGGGGACCTTGGGAGAGGGTTGAAGGGGACGGGAGAGGCAGGGAGGGGAGGAGAGAAAAATGTAGAGCTCAATAAAAGTCAACTAAAAAAAAGGAAAGAAAAAAAAGAAGTCACTTATGGGTGTTTATTCACTTTATTCACTTTGCTTGTATGGGAGGGCAGGGGGAGTACATGCCTGGGGGAGAGTGTATTTACACACAGAGAGGCACACATGAAGGCCAGATGATAACCTTAGGTATAAACACATAAAGATGTGCACATGAAGACCAGAAGACAACTTTGGGTATCATTCCACACAGTCTCCATTTCTCTTGTTTTTAAGGCAGGGTCTCTCACTGGCCCAGAACATTTCCAAGCAAACTAGCCTCGTTAGCCAACAGACCCCAGTGATCCACCTATTTCAACCTCCTCAGCGTGGGGATTATAAGTGTTTATCGCCTCGTGAGGCATTTTGACTTGGGGTCTGGGGATCAAAATCAGGTCCTCATGCTTTTAAGGCAAGCACTTTAACGACTGAGCCATCTCCGTACCCCACCACTTTGGACTTTTTTAAAAAAAATCAGAGGAAATTAGATACTTTTTTAGCGAGGCAATCACTGTGTCCTGGGGATCCTGCTGCCTGCTGATTGCCTGCAGGTTCACTTATTTCTTTTCCGAAACGGTACTGAGACTTGGGGTTGATTTTCAACTCCAGTTTCTGACTTCAATCCTCATCCCCTGCATTCTGCCAACCCAGTGTCTCTAAAGCCATTTCTGAACATGTCACTCCTCTGAGCAACAAGCGTCAACGGCTCCCCACTGCCTGCCAAATCGCAGGAATCCTGATTCCTTTGCGTGGCTTTTCACTTCCACTTAGATCCGGTCTCAACTCAGTGCACATTTATTGAGCTCTGAGTGCTAGGACCTGCCCTGCGTGTGAAAACTATAAGACCAAGTCCAAGATGCTTCATGCTCCCGAAGAAGAAAAGGAAGACAAGCTGAACCCCAAATCTCTAGCTACTGCTTCTTCTCACTCCTGACCACTGCTGAAGGTGTGAAGTTGGCTTTGGGTTGTTCTCCCAAATCTCTGCTTTTTCTTGCCTCATTGTTCACCAAATTCATCTCTTCCACCTCCAGTCAAACACCTTTTGCTTTAACATTTCTTCCATGCTGAAGCACTAACACGTCAGACTTTTGAAGATGTCTGCTCCTTAGCTATTGCCTTTGAACAACTTTTGTTACATAACTTGTTTTTTGAGCACAAAAGTTTGACATCTACCCATGAAGTTTCTGCTGTGGTTTGAATGGGAACTGTCTCCTGAAGGCTCGTGCATTGGAACACTGGACCTCCGCTGGTGGCACTGTTTTGGAAGCTTATTGGAGGAAGTGAGTCAGTGCTGGTAAACTGTGAGGTCTGGATACCTAGGGCCCCCTGGCTACTCTCCGCTTCCAGACTAGAGTCACAATGTGACCAGCTACCGCACACTCTTGCCACTATGCCTTTCCCATCACAATGGCTGCAGTCCTTCAAACTCCAGATGAAAATGTGCACTTCCTCGCTAAAGTCGCTTCTCATCAGTAGCAAGACAAGTAATGTAGTCCCTAAGCTGCTGTTTCCTCCCCAAAGGGATTCATATGTTACAGAATGTACAATAATGAATGTTCTTAAAAAGCAATATCAATGGCTTTAGGTTAATATTGCATTCAGCAATTTCAATTTCCCATCTTCTATTTACCTTCTCAGAGACTCAGTCAATCTCGAGGAAAATGATAGATGTTAATATTTTCACAAGACATATCAGATGTGTTTCTGGCCCTTATTTATGTTCCATAAGGAGTCACATCTCATAAAATTTGGTTCCATAAAACATTAAGGAAGACTAGGGAATTCTATCTTAGAAGGTAAGACCGTGGAACAATAAAAAAAAATAATGCTAACAATAATGTCAATAATAATAATAATAATAATAGTTACCGCTCTGAGGTAACCAATATGCCAGATACCGTCATAAAACAGGAGCTCGTAGCACCTAAGTCAGGCTTTAAGCCCAACAGTTACAGCAAACTGTTTAGCATGAATGCAAGCCCAGCCTATCTAGAGTTATTTAGGGGGAGAGGCATACTTTAAAAATCTCTCTGACCTTCTTTCCGTGACTCGTAAGAGCCCATGTTACTCCCGTACCTCTGTGAGTTTGGGTCTGCAGTCTGCCTTTCCACTTGTGCTTTGATGCTCTAAGAAGGAAGAAAAGAAAGAGCTGGGCTACACTGCTCCTAGGCTCCAGAGACCCAAGTGTTTTGCCCCCGTCTGCCTTTAATTAACCATGTGTCATTAGGCAAAGAATGTCTCCCCTCTGGGGCTCAGTTTCCTCAGATGTAAAATTAAGTAAGAATGGACTTGTGGATATCTGAGGTCCCTTAACCTCTTTTCACCCCGCTCTTCTGCTTGCCAAGTTTCTCTGATTAATAGAATTAACTGAGCCCTTTGTTGCCCATTGTGTCTGCCACTGAGAGAAACTGGTCCTCAAAGGAATCCAGTACATGGCCAATTGGCCTTGTCAACTTGGAGGCCACTTCAGTGATCCAGTCACTAGCAGAATGAACATAAATGCTTGTCTTTTACCAAATAGGTTATTTCATTATAGGAAAAAAATAATGTAGAGCACCAAATAAATATCCATTTTCGTTTGAATAATATACAAATAAATGAGTTAAAAAACAGATGGGGTACATTTCTTTGCAATATATATGTGATTAAAAACTGAGGACGGAAATGTTTGTAGCAAATATGTTTTGTATTTCCTGAACCAAAAGCTCTTGCAGAATAGCTGGAGACTTCCAGAGCACCACCACACAGCTGCCTTGGCCATCCTTCAGTGAACCATCAAACCCCCAGTTGTCTTGGAAACCTGCCTGGGTCCAGGGATGTGTTCTCCACTGAGCAGTGAAAATGGCTTACAGTCTTCCAGGGTAACTTGGTTTGACTGTAGCTCACCCCTTGGGAGCCTTCATAAGAACAAGATGTCTATCTCCTGACCCTAGAGCTATAAGTGTCAGGGCTTAAAAAAACAACAGTAGAGGCTCATGTTCATTTGGCAAGGGGTAGGAGGTGTTTCAAAGTGGAGCACAGAGATTCAGAGATGAGAACTGTAATCTGCTAAATGTTTCTTATTCTTACCCCAATGGCAAGCCCAGGCAGCCGTAAGGACTAGATACGGAAGGACACAGTAAGAAATCTGAGGGTTCTCTTATTGACGTTCTCTGTGTAGGAGCTCCAGAACTTAGGTTTTGAACTGCGTTCTGTGCTAGCTGTGGTAATGAGGACGCTGCTGCCTTCCTTTCAGCAGCTCATGGCCATTGAGCACTCCCTGTTACAGAAGTTTACTTAAACAGATCACCATGTGTATCTTGTGTTTCCTTTTTTTTTTATACATGTTCAATGCGACTATGTGAGCTTGCGTGTTTGCACGTGTACGGGCACATGTATGGGTGTAGATGGATGTGCGTGTGTACATACGTGTGGAGCCCCTAGATTGAAGTTGGAAATAGTCCTCTATGGCCACTTCACCTTATTATTTTAGACAGAGTCTCTCAGGAGCTAAGGCCTTATGCTTCAGTTAATCTCATGGGCTTGTTTATTCCTGAAATACTGTTTCTGCTGTCTGACTCTGGAAATCTGGAGTTACAGGTGAGGCATCATACTGATACAGGAATTATGTGGGTTCTGGGGACCTCAACTCTTGTCCTATTACTTGCAAAGCAAACATTTTAACTTTTTTTTATTTGTTTTTTTGTGGGTTTTTGTTGTTGTTGTTGTTGTTTTGTCTTTCAAGATAAGCTTTCTCTGTAGCTTTGGAGCCTGTCCTGGAACTAGCTCTTGTAGACCAGACTAGTCTCTAGCTCACAGAGATTTGCCTGCCCTGCCTCCCTAGTACTGGAATTAAAGGTGTGAGCTACCACCACCGGGCACACATTTTAACTTTAAAGCCATTTCCCCAGTCTCAATGTCTTTTAACAATTAGAGCAGATACTGTTTGTGCCTAGCCTTATCTCCTTGACCTAATCCAGAGGCTACCTGACAAAAATCTCCATAGTTTTTAAAGCAACTATTTCTTGACTATGGGATTTCTTCTGACCAGTAGCCAGGCAGAAAGTATAGGCAGAACAGCAAGACAGGAAGTAGAGGCAGGGCAAAGAGAACAGGAGAATTCAGGGAAGGAGGAAACCCATTCCTCTGGGGTCCTGCCCAGAAGGAAAATGTGACCTGTGCCACTGAAAATGGTACTGAGCCATGTGGCTAACATAGATAAGAATAATGGGTTAATATAAGTTATAAGAGTTAGCCAACAAGAAGCCTGAGCTAATGGGCCAGTTTATAACTTATGTAGACCTGTGTGATTTTCTTTGGGACCTACCAGCTGTGGGAACTGGGCAGGACAGAAACCCCAACAAGCAAGCCCTCATGTTACATCTTCTGGCCATAAGTGAACATTAGCCCACGTGCCTACTGAAAGGCCAGGAACCCCAAGGGATTAACAGCATCTATATCAAGCCTTTAACATTTGGAGAGAAAATTAACAAAATTATATTCAGCTTTTTGCCTCAAAGCAGGAAAATTCTGACATATTCTCCATAAGCTCTGGGAATCTCTACTGTGGTAAAGGTCACATTTCGCCAAAGAGAGAGCAGACTTATACCCCATTCGTTGTCTCTCTTCTCCTCTCTGTCTCCCTTCTCTATATCACTGCTGTGTTCCTAGGGTTCACATTCTTGCTAAAAAAAAAAATATTTTAAAACACTAACTTTAGAGTTTGGTGTTGGGGCAATCCTAAGCAAATGCAATCAGGTTACAGTAAAGTGAAGATAGAGGGAGTTAAAGAGCATTGACCAAACCATGAAGCCATCAGTTGGAGAAAACCCAAAAACTATCCATGAGATTGCTTGTATTGTGAGGATCCCAGCAGGCATAGAGTCAGACTGGCCCAGGAACCATCACACAAGAGATTCAGAAGCAGAGAGCAATTACTGCTATGGCTTTGTTTGTTGGTTCTCCCTATAGGACTATGGGCTTCAAAGCTCTTCTGGAGAAGAACTATAGAGTCTTTGCAAGAGGCTCCAGAGGGTTGTGATTGGACAAATACCATACTCAAACAAAATGGCAGGAAAAACATACTAATAATTTATTGCATTAAATGACATTTATTATTTTTCTTTGTAGTATCTAGAGAAGTTGGAGAAGGGATGAAAGGGTAGATATCATTAGGGTACATTGCATACAGATATTAAAATTTCAAAGAATAAACAAAATATTTTAATAACTACTTTGTACAATAAAAAATTTAATAATAATATCACATAGACAGTCCCTCTATCCAGAGAAACACTGTAAACTATGTTATATAGATTTTCTTATTTATAAATAGAGATCATAAAAAACATTCTCAGATCATGTGTGCTTGCAAGAATCATCTGATTCTTGGAGGACTAATGCATGTTGTATGAAGGCTGCTTGTTTATTTTCTGGCTGCCCAGATTCAAGAAATAATCACACAGAAACCGTATTATTTAAATCACTGCTTTGCCAATCACTTAAGCATATTGCTAGTTATCTCTTACATATAGAATTAACCAATTTCCAGTATTTTATATTTTACCATGAGGCTTGTGGCCTACATGGAAGGTTCCAATATATCTGTCTCTGGTAGTGATTCCATGGCTTCCCCTAACTCTGCCTTCTTCTTCCCAGCATTCAGTTTAGTTTTCCCCACCTAGCTCTACTCTTTTGCCTTATCAAAGGCCAAGACAATTTCTTTATTGACTAATGGTATTTACAAGCTACAGAGGGGAATCCCACATCACCTCCCTTTTTCTGTTTAAATAAAAAGGTAGATTTTAACCTTGACACAGAAAAATTACATGTAACAAAACAGGTATCAAGCAAGCATTGCATTTACAATATTTATATCTACTTTCTCTTTTATCATCAATAAGGAAAACTATATCATAAATATATACTCTTCAACTCTATCAAAGACTCCAGAAGGATATAATATTACTTAAGTAAACAGGAAGTACATTGTAAGCAACTTCCAAAACTCTAGAATTGACAGAGACATCTTGTTCCCTGAAAAGTCACCCAAGAGTTCTTCTATATTGTTGGGGCATCCATCTTCAGCCTACTGGCTCATAGTATCTAGCAGACTTTTCCATGAAGTAGTAAAATTAAAAAACAGTTCCACCTATATTGGCAGTTTGTCAGTCACTTTCTTCTGTGTCCTGCAGAACATCTGGCAGACTCTTCCATGAAGCACAATCCCCAAAAGATTGTTTCAACTTTAGGGAAGTTCAGCAGTCATTTCTCTGTGGGTCTTGCATTTCCAGTTCATACAGCATAGCATCAAACAGTCCAGGCACGAGAAGTTTCTTGCCAAATGGCTAACAATCTCCATAAGGAGTCTCTTCAATGACGATCTTCCTCTTGAAGTTATTGGTGCTGCCAGGAGCAGATGTGTCTCATTATCATGAAAAGTCTTAAGTTTTTAAAACATTTTAAATGCCATATTCTGAAGGTCTTTGAAAGATCTGAATAATACCTGTCTAACTGAAATATATCCCTATATATCTAGAAACCCTAACTAACATGACTACAAGCTTGACTATTATAGATGATTATCTATTAATCTGTATTTCTTAATTATATAGTACATTTTAAATGAGCTGCACAAACACAATATCTTAATCAAGAATGTAAATACACATAGAACAAAACTGATCTTAAATTTGTATCAATAAACCAAGATCTATACCATTGCAAATCATTATAGCATATCCCCCTTTAAATGTAAAGAATTGTTTATAAATAATAATTTAGGGAATTTGGGCTTATTTCTCTCCAAATTGTTATTGTGTTGTCTTTAAATTGTTTGATGGCTGAGGAAGGAGCAAAGGCTGCTAAAAGACATTTAATTACAAATACTGCTGGATTAGTACAACATATATATTTTTAAAAATGCCTTGACTTCAAAATTGAAATCAAAAGATTTGTTACTTTGGAGAAAAGGTTTTGCTTTTGTTTCCACAGGAAATGAGAGGCTGTGGATTCATTCTGGGTTAAGAAAAATCAGGTTTGATCAAGGAAGACCCCCTAAGAAATCTCCAATAGGAGCAGATGTCCCAGATGTCTGAGTTCTACATCCCCAATAGATTCAAGACTGCTTGCTGAAATCATCAAGCCTCACAAATTTTCTAGTTAGGACTTGACCATAATTCTAAATTTTCTTTGGGTCCCTGTAAGATTATCAGTGCCCCCAATCAGAAGGAAGTAAACTGGAAAACTACTCACACATTCCAAAAAAATGGATTATGGATGTTTTTCTTTGTTTAGAGTGTTGGTTATAGGTTGTATAGATAATGGTCAGGAGAAAGTTAAACAAGTGAGATTCAATTCAGAGTTCTTGTTTTGAAAAAAAAGGGGGGAGTGTTGTGGGCCAATGGTTTTACCCTGTAAAAATTTGTTTCTTGTATTTGTTTAATAAAATAATGATTGGCCAGTAGCCAGGCAGGAAGTATAGGTGGGGTGACCAGACAGGAAATAAAGGTGGGGCAATGAGAACAGGAAAATTCTGGGAAGAGAAAAACACAGTCAACAGTCATCACCCAGACACAGAGGAAGCTAGATACATAGAAAGCAAGTTGATAATGACTCCCTAATGAAAGATACCAAGACACGTGGCTAACATAAGCAGAATTATGGGCTAATGTAATTTATAATAGTTAATAAGAAGCCTGAGCAAATAGGCCAACAAGTTTATAATTAATGCAGATCTCTGTGTGTTTCTTTGGGATTGAAGGGCTACAGGACCGGGCGGGACAGAAACCTGTCAACAAATGCAGGAGTTTATAGTTTGAGGTCACCCTGGGCTACATAGAAAGACCTGTCTCAAAAATCCTCATTGGGTTGACATTTGCAATACATAATAATTTAATACTTAGAACCATGTCTGACCCAGAATAAGTGTTCAACAAAAATTAGCCACTGTTATGGTATTTGCAGCATAGCTTGTATAATATTTCATTTGTGCCTGTAAGCAATTACCCCATGTGAAGTAATTGCTAGTGTGCTGGCCATCCAGATGAGCCAGAAATCTCAGTACGTTGCTTTTGATTTTACAGAAAAGGTATGGCAAAGCCTGCATTTCCATTCCTGTTTGCTCTACCATTGCCTTTTCTTATAACTGTCTATGAGTACGGTAACGGGAAAAGACTCGTGGACCTGTTCTGCTTTTGTGTGTTTGCGGTCCTTGCTCCCTTCACCATCACTTTGCTCCAGTTAATAATTAGTAGTAAAATCACTAGAACAAAAGTGAGCAGTTGTCTTCTGTTCCCCGACAGGAAAGCACAGGAGAGCTTGAAGTCCTGCTCTGGGTCACTTCTTTCTGTGCTGCAGGGACTTGCCCTAATGATTATCTACTCTCTCATCTGCTCTTTCAATTTATCTTCCACGGCGCCATCTGCCTTTACCCCCCTCCCAGCTTCTATATAGAAAGAAGCAATGCTTTTCCTTGCTAAGAAGTAGAATCTCACCTTCCATTTCACACCATATCTATTGGTCAGATTAGGCCACCAGGTCCATCAAACAATTCCAGCATTCCAATGGATCTATACAGTAGTGCTCTCAGAAGCCCTATGCCAGGGCGGAGTGCATCTGTGTGACTGTCTGTTGCATTTCCAAATCATTTAGGAATCTGGATTGTTCTACCTAGGGCTTCACTGAGATCTGAGACCTTATATTCCTCTACATTGTAGATCTACAACTTTAATAGTATGGCTATCTATCCAGAAACCAGAATCCCGAGTTTTCATAGTGATTAACATGCCCAAGAGACTGTCAAATGATCTAAATGCACCCTTCCATCTTCCGTTTTCATTCTCAAATCAATATTTTATATCTATGTAGATATTTCTTCCAATCAACAGTCCTTCTACCACACACACACAGTTTATTTTTCTTTTCCAGAACCTTCTGTCTTCTACTCTTGTCTTGCTAGGGCTACCAGTACAAGTTTACTATGTCTGCTTTGATCATATTATTCCCTCATTCACAAACTTCCAAGCTCTCTTGCTTTCTTCACACAGCAACCTTCACGTTTCAGAGTTTTACTATTAAGTATTCCACAAGAGGTCCTTGTGTCGAAGGGCTTGGTCTCCCTGGCTGAGCTACTGAGAGATGAATGTGTTATGGGGTCTTGGACCTATTCATTGGGTGAATCCATCAATGTATTTATAGTTTTCTGACATAGATGGAGAATCTATGAGGTTTGAGAAAGCGGATCAATGAGGGTAACTTTGAAGCTTTTACCATGTCCCCTGTCTCTCCCTGCCTCTTTCTACTTCTTGGAAGTCATCAGCAGAAGTTTCCCCACCACACGCTTGTACCATCGTGATAGTTTGTCTCATCATAAGCCAAAAGCAGTGGAGCCTGAAACCCATGTACTAAAACTTCTGAAAATAGGAGCCAAAAATAAAATTTCCCTTCTTTGAGCTATTTTTCATAGGTATTTACTACAGTAATGAAAAACTGACTTACACAGCTTTGGATGCCAGAAACACATTAGGAACCCCTCCTGTGTCAGCATGGCAATGTCCTATAAAACCCCACACAAGAACCACCAGACCAGAAAGAAGAGGTCCTGAGTTACAGCACGCAAGTCATGCCATAAACTGGGACCCACTTGTGTTCTCTGAGAGTTTTTCCACCCAGAGCCTTAGTCGGCAGCTAATCAGTGCCCAATAAAAGTTTGATGGATAAGTGTGAGAGAGAACGGAATTAATAACATTAAATACATGCAACCTCTCATCCATACAACCAACACCCTCAGTCACAATGTTTTCACTTCCCTTGTTCTGCCTCATCTCCCTTTATAAGTCACCACCCAATAGGAACACTGACAAGAAGCACACTGACATGCTCTAATCTTGTTCCAGGCACTGATGTTCTGTCCCTTTTGAAGACGTACTTTTGTATTTCCATGTGTCTAAGTCCCATCCACCCTATTCTGCCACATATCTTCTATCTTTTCAGATTCATGACTAGATGTAAGTTGTCCAGACCTGAAACACTTGCAGCACATAAATGTGTGACCTTGTCACATTCTGTCTTTAATATGTTTGTCTCTCCACAGGTAATGAGTGTGGCATTCTATGTCCCGTTCCATGGTATTCACCATGAGAATTCCCATAGGAAACCTCTTCTGAGTTTGTCTGAGATTCGGTTTAATCAGAAACGCCATGAATGCTGTGGGAAGGAAGATGAGGATGATTAAAATGATAATGATGACTGCGGTGGGATAGTCCTTTTGTACACTGTGAAAATGTGTCGCTGCTAAAGCACCTTCTAATTGGCTTAGTAAAGAGCTGACTGGTCAATAGTTATGCAGGAGAGGATAGTGGGACTTCCAGGGAGAGATAGGAACTCTAGGAAAAGAGGTGAGATTCGCCAGCCAGACATGGAGGAAGTGGGATGCACAGAGGAAGTATTAAGCAGAGGTAGAATGTGGTAGGATGTAAATTAATATAAACCAGTTAATTTAAGCTTTAAGAGCTAGTTTAAAATAGGCCTAAGCTAAATCCAAGCTTTCACACTTAATCAAAAGCTTCAGTGCTATTATTTGGGAACTGGCAGTTCAAAGAAAGTCCAGACACAGATGACAATGATAATCATGATAGAAACTGCTTTCTATTAGTTAATTTTTTAATTTTTTATTATTTTAAATTATATGTATACATGGATGACTTGTGTGGGTCTTATGGCCACAGGAGTGCAGGTGTATGTGGAAGTCAGAGTTGTCAAAGCCCTTCCTGAAACTGGAGCTCTAGATGGTTGTGAGCTGCTGCTCATGGATGCTGGAACCAAACCTGGAAGAACATCTCTTCTGCCCCAGTTCCCTGTTTTAAATTATCCTTAAAGCCACCCATATCTGTGCTTTTATTATTGTTATATCATAAGCCATATTTTTTAAAATATCACATTTTAAAAATGTACAGCTTGTACAGGAGCTTGGATTTCTGCCATCCAGCAGCAAAAACAACAACAAAATATTCTGCCTAATATACACGGAAGGGCACATGACCTTTCTCATTGACTTCTGAGCCAGCCTTGACATTCAGCCACCAGCCCATTTCTTCTTTTCCTCCTCCTTTTCCCCAAGACTCTTCAATTCAAGACTAGGATCCCAAGAAGTGGACTGTCCTAGAATATAACCTGTAACTGAGATTGTATAGTAATTTGAAATAAATTGAAGAACCCATAACTTCATATGAATAATAGAAATAGGCTTGGCTTAGAATTCAAATTTTGCCACTTGTTCTTTGTGTGTTCCAAGAAACTTTACACTTTTTGAGTTCCAGTTTTCTTTTGGTAAAAGGTTCGTGTGACCATGAATAATACATCCCCATATCCTCCTAAGTCAAGGCAAGGGCCAGGCTGAAGCAAGGGAGAACACATGGTGCCTGATTTAATGAGGTGTTCACCCTTCACGGTCTTGAGATTGAGTTTTGTGTTCTAATCCAAAGAGACTCATACACCTCACCTGAGTCCCGTCCTTGATAATTCTGATGAGGAATGGATGATTTATGATAACCCATAGTGAATAAACACTGGTTATTGTTCATGACGGGGCTGGCCTTCCCTTATTATCTACTACCACCACTGTGGAGATCTGCAATACATGGATCCTCGCTTAGGGTTACAAGAAAACTATTCCAGGGACAATTTTTTTCTTATCTTATATAATATTTCTACAAAATAGCATATGGACACATAGCCTGTGATGGCCAAGTTCTCAAGAACCAAATGCAACCACAGGAGATGACACAGGTTTGATTGGCACCACAGGAGTGTGAAGCAGAATCTCAAGTCAGCTGACCTGAGCTGAACATACCTTGAAAATGTGGTGGTAGGAAGGTTAAGAGCTTTGGCACATCTGGATATGGTAACTGGCTTCACCATTTCTTGGCCGAGTGACTCTGAGCACCTCATTCCTTCTCTCTAAGCTTCTATTGATTCAACTCTCACACTAGGCTCTCCCTCTAGAAGCTGGGTGGTGATCAACATGGAGATGTCTGTGGGGAAGCTTGCACCAGGGATGATGTAACAAGTGTACTCTCGGCAGGAGCCTTCCAGCTGTTCCTACTCTGGATGTCACTCTTGTGTCATACCAGCATTTCCCTTCCTCTCTTTGTCCTCAGCGTCAGTCTACATTAACTAGACTGATGTGTGGTCTGGAAAGTCATGATACTCAAACCTCCCCTCTTTGATGAGACACTGGGTCCTGGAATCCAGTTGAAGTTGTTGGCCCTACTAGCATCTCCCTCTAAGCCTGATCTCTAGTATCAAAAAAATATGACTTGGGCTTTAAGATTCACATTCTTCAATCAAAGAAGCGCAGGGCACAGTAGCCCTTGTATTTTCTAAGAATAACTAGCTGATCATGAAATTTTGCTTATTTTCTTTGCACTGGGCCTCAGATGATCCTATTCAGCTGAGTGGCTGATGCTACAAGAGTAAACAGTCGATATAGCTGCCCGCATTCCCACTCCCGGTGTGTAAATGAAGGTGCCTCCCATAGCCCCTGTGAAAACCTTGTGTTCCCCCTGAACTTTTAGAGATGCTTATTTGGATTTAAAGTTATAAAAAGATGCTTAAGTGCCTTCAGATTTAAACTAGGTGAAAGAGAATAATGCTGATTGGCTATTACATACACTCGAAGGGAATGCTGGATGAACAGACCTAGGCAAACAAAATACGTGGTACCCTAGCCATTACCCGTTCCTCCTTCCACAGTCACCTGGCAGAGTAGCTATTATAGAGTTTAGTAATAGCCTACAACTGGGCTCCTTTCTTGAAAGATATCTCTGACAATGCCATCTCTGGTAGCAATAGGAAGAGTGTGTCTAACAAAAAGAAGTATCTAAAGGGGCATGTGGACCACTGCCTCTAAGCTTGCAGTCTGGAATGCAGTCTTGCTCCCGAACAGTGGTGACAGTGACAAAGGGTGTTGCAGACCAGGGCGGTGCAACACCAGTCCTCTTGGCTGAAACTCCATGTACTTCAGGGTGTTCCTTCCCTCCCACATTGCTTTAAGGAGCCCACACAGAGAAACATCTGGCCAGATGCAATCTACTGTGAAACATATTAGCTCCCTCAGGCTAGGGGGAGCCCACCTAGTAAATGAGAAAGACAGGGCCCCACAGTGAATTCTGGAAGCAGGGAGCTGTCTCACATGGGACCCATCTTTCTATGAAGAGTGAATTCCAAGTCCATAATTCACTCTGAGGCCTGGCAGCATCTGGGAAGCTGTGTGAGTAGACAGAGAAATTAACATAAGGGATCAGTCAGGACCTATTACCATTCTCTGCCTTTGTCTCAACAGAGGATACCGAGAAGGGCATTGAGAGCCTTGAGATGGCAGCAGACTACCAGCCCCAACGATCTAACCTCTCTTCCAGAATGACTATGTCCTCCAGTATTGTGGTGGATTCCTTAGAGGCAGGGTTCCGTTTAGTTTGCACAATAGCCATAAGCCTGTCTGCATGTGTCAACGGATGACCCAAAACTTTCCCCAAGTCACCTTGAGACCAAGAAGAAGAACTCATCATACAGCCCTGCCACTCTACCCTTGTGTATACATTGGGAACACAATGGCCAGGACTGCTGCCTCCAGATACCATTCTGCGCACTCCACTGCAGCACACAGTAGGGCTCTGAGCTGGTGTCAGAAGCCATCTCCTCACAACAGCCAGACCCTGCCCTGACAGTGGATTTGTGTGTCTGGAATGACCCCAGTGACAGACAGACACCGCGGGTATTTTTTTTTTTCCTTTGAGAGTGGGCCGGGTTTAAGGAAGACATCTGTGTAAAGAAATTGTTTTCTCTCCAGTCATTGCTCAGGTGTCCAGATAGAAAGGGGAGGGTGGGGGAGGAGTGGCACATAATTAAATGAACAATTAATAAGTTTCCAAACTTCTGACTTCAATTAACCTCTGAACTCAGTCCGGTCCCAATCTTCTGACTTATAATATGATGAACACAGGCTGCAAAACTGGTTTGGGGTGTTTCCCAGCCTGGGTTTTCTAATGGAGAAAGGACTTACTGAGTTTATGACTAAGATGTCTTAACAAGAAAATCGGCCAGTGATGACAGAGAAACAGCCTGGACTCAGGGGCGCTGAGATGGAACACTGGAGAACCAAGAGATGACTCAGCCCCAGGGACCATTCTCTCCCACTTAACCCCTGCTTTGTCAACATCACACTTTTCAAATCTCTCACCACTTCTCATTTCCAGAGGCTAATGGAAAGTGAATGACCCTTGGAGCGACTCCCATGAACTTTCTCTGCCTGAGAACCTGCAGACTCACAGAGTAGCTTTGCAATTAAGGTGGCCAAGATCCAAATTTTGCCAAACCTCATCACATATGAATGATGCTGAAATGATCTTTAAGCTCTCTAAGGCCTTAAGTCTCAGTTTCCCCGCCAATGAAGGGGGAATAATAATTTCAGAATTTCAGCTAACTCATGAGAGACTTAGGAGCACAAAACAAAACAATGCCCAGAGGGAGGCCTAACATGGCTGCTGTGGCTGTGGGTCAGCCTGCAGTACTTGCTGGGATTATTGCTACCCCTGTTACTTAGAGGATAATTGCAAGTCTATTTCTTCACAAGGACCCTCATTACAACATGGCACCAAATTAGTGGTTTAAACAAACAGGAGTAGCAGAGGCAGAAGGCCCAGCTAAGGTTTCAGCACAACTGGATCCTTTTGTAGACTGTGCCTGGTGCCTCTCTGCTAACATGTGACATTTGCTGACAATGTCTGGTGTTTGTGGCTTGCAGATCTCTGTCTTCCTTTCTATGTGTGTGTGTCTCTAAATTTCTCCTTTCCAAAACTAATACCAAGTATTGCTAAGTGATACGGGGCTAGGAGATGGTCCCACTCATGTATGCTGTGAAATATTTGAATGTCTGGTGATTTCAGAATTATGATTCCCTGGCTTTTCTTCCTTTATTTTGAATTTTTACTTGCATGCATTTCTATCCAAGTGTTTCCTAGAATTTTTTTTTTATTTGCTTGTTTGTTTTCTGTTCTAAGGCTGTTTAAGAAATTAGCATCACAATTGGGAAATCAACAATTCTTAAAAATAGAAGCAATAAAGATTGAAATGTACTATTTACTTCTTACATTGAAACAAGCACCCTGTTAAGTGGGACAGGAACAGGAATCTTTGACTCCCAACCTCATGGTCTAAGAGTTTTAAGAAGAAAATATTTCTCTATCACATGAACATTGGGACGCGGATCTGTTACATCTTAGCTTTCACATTACCAGTGCTTTGAAGCTATAATCTAGCCCTAGAGCCACCATATCAAGACCGTCACCCCTCTGAGACGTCGTGTGTGTCATAGTCCTTCTTGTATGCATTCTGACTCATGCTGAACAGTGAGTTCCGGCTGCAAAGGAGCATTTGCTTTTACACCCATCTTCTGTGCCTTTCTCCACCAGCTGAACACACACAGAGTGCTTCACTTCCCATCATTTTGAATTAACTTACTTGTCACAGTAACTCTTGGATATAATTCTGTTACTGTCATCATGGTCTCAATTAAGAAATAGATGATAAGAGACCTATTTAAAAAATAAGAGGGAAAAGGCATAAGAGGGGGGATAATAAGGGAACTATAAAGTAGCAGACAGAAGGGAATTAAAAAGAGTCCACTTTTGACCATAGGTATGACATCAAATACATTACACTAAGATTGTGTCATTCAAGGGCAAAGAAGCTATAAACTAAGATTACAGTCTAGCCCACTGACTGCTGTTTATTAATAAAGTTTTAAGCCAGGCAGTGGTTGCAAATGCCTTTAATCCCAGCACTTGGGAGGTAGAGGCAGGTGGATCTCTGTGAGTTCAGGACCAGCCTGGTCTACAGGAGCTAGTTCCAGGACAGCAAGGACTGTTACACAGAGAAACCCTGTCTCAAAATAATAATAATAACAGTAATAATAATAATAAAATTTTATAGGAAGGTTGCTAATTACCTTCATTTTGGCATTGCCACCAGCTGCCGTTGAGGTGTAATGGAAAACCAGAACAGTTACAAGAAAATAACATGGTAAACAAAGCAAATGTGTTTATTCATTAACTCTTTGAAGAAACACAATATTCATCTTTCACATTTGTTTCATAAGAGTGAATTATGAGCACTATAAAGGATATAAATATTGTTTATAGACATCCCAGCTTCTGCAAAAGGCACTGCACGTTCTAAACGGTACAAACTGAGCTCCACACAGGGTTCTAAGAGAACTCTACAGTGCAGTGTGAGCTCCAGTAAATGGCTCTCGACTTGGTACTGTGAGCTTGACACCGCACACTTTTAACTCTATATAGGGCACTAGGAATTGTGCACATCAGAGTGCCTTCAAAGCCTGGCACCATGAGCTCTAGGGTTAAAGACAAGTGGGACAACATAAATGAGACTCGATGTAGGCAGAAAGAAAATAAGCTGAGTGGGTAGGGATAGAGTGGAGAAGGCGGCAATGAGAAGAGTTTGGAGGAAGTAGCTGAATATCTTCAAATTACACTGCATCAAATTCTCAAGAATTAATAAAATACTCTTTTAAAAACTTCAATAATTTTATTTGTAGTAAAAGGAGTGGCCGGCTGCGTCCCACCACCCGGCTCCTGGCTAGCTTAACCCCCAGAATAATTACACAGAGACTGTATTCATTTAAACACTGCCTGGCCCATTAGTTCTAGCCTCTTATTGGCTAACTCTCACATCTTCATTCAACCCAATTCTATTAAATCTGTGTATGAGTACATGGCTTACCAGGAAAGATTCAGCATGTCTGACCTGGCAGCTTCATGGTGGGCGGCTCTCTGCCCGCCTCCTTTCTCCCAGCATCCAGTTCTCTTTTTCCCGCCTATCTAAGTTTTGCCCTATCAAAAGGCCAAGGCAGTTTTCTTTATTCAACCAATGAAAGCAACACATAGAAAGAAGACCCTCCTACACCATTTAATTTTAAAAGGTTTTTACAAATTCTCTACTTGACATTATAGCTCTGTATGATGTCATGAACTCCTATAAGTAATTATCAGTTCTGCACAAGTATAATATAGGCTACACATTGGTGCAATGTGAGTTACTTTAATGGTACAAAGACCCTCTTATATGAGCACTATACTGGATAGTTTTATGTCAACTTGACACTAGAAAACGTCTTCTAAGAAAAAGGGAACCTCACTGAAGAAAATGGCTGTGTAAGATTGAACTATACACAAGCCTGTAGGGCATTTTTTAATCAGTGATTAATGGGGGTGGGCTCAGCCAATTGTGGGTGGTGGCATCCCTGAGATGTTGGTCCTGGGTTCTAAAAGAATGCAAATTTAATAAGTCACAAGGAGCAAGTCAGTATGTAGCACCCTTTCCTGACCTCTCCATCAGCTCCTGCCTATTGGTTCCTGCCCTGTTTCAGTCCCTGTCCTGACTTCCTTCAATGATAAATGTGTAGAAAGATAGAAATATAAACCAAATAAATCCTTTCATCCCCAAGTTGTTTTGGTTATGATGTTTCATCGCAGCAATGATAACCCTAATGAAACAAATATTCTGAACTGTATACAGGCCTCCACAAAACCGAAACAGGGCACTATGACCTCTGTACCTGTACATGATGAACTCCATACAGAGGTGCTAATAGCATCTTCCTCTTGCTGACATGTGAGAAGGAAGAAGGAACATAAGAAGTGAAAACTAAGTTAAACAAGAGTTCGGCTTCTTGCCATCCCATGTCATCCCTCCTGGGTGTACTCCAGCCTCTGTTGTCCCATTCTCCTGAGAACTCACCAGAACTGAGCAGGGGCCAACCACTGTTCCAGAATTAGAGGCTAAATAAACATCATTTTCTTACAAATGATCTTGTTTTGTGTGTTTTGCTATGACAATGGAAAACTGACCAATACAGTCACCTTTCACAGTAAAATAGGCAATAATAAAAGACACAATTTATAAGCTTTAGCACTCGAAGACACTTCAAATAATTGTGTGTGTATCAGGGGAAAACAAACTCTGGCAGTATGTAGTGAAAAGGTAAAATATATAAAGTCATGCCGCCATGATTGGGGATTGTGCAAACCCTGCTCTGTAATTACAGTTATCTGAATGGGGAAAACAGAAAGCCTATGTCTTTGGATGAAATTGATCAAAAAGTGAGATGGGGTGCCACTACCTCTGCAACTATCCAAAGAGCTGAGATAGCAAGTCATTTTATCTTTCCTAATGCCAATACACCAGGAGACACCTCTTTATTGATTAGGGAAGGTTTTCACAAATTTATGCACAAGCATAATGTTTCCACCCAGTTACCTATGTGATAATAGACTTCCCTGGAATCAGCTTTGAAAAAGAATACACAAAATGAATTAGAACTCTCTGAAAGTCTTTTTTACAACCTATACCTCTTTGGAAATTCTATGAAGATGAAATATGTAGCAAAATGAATTGCAAAAAAACCCACTCCATTGGATTAAAATAATAAAGGCAAAAACTAATATAGAATAGCAACTAAGAAGAAAAATTGTTGTATAAAAGTGCATTACAGGAATAGAAGACGGGAAAGTGTAAAGGCAGTCTGTAGGAGCCGGCTAACTCTCACAAGCATGGGCTGTAGTGTGAAGGTCTTTATTTTGATGAAGAGTTGTTTTTCTATGTTTTAGTTTTCCGTCTTGCAGACCATTGATTCTCCTTGGAGAATAAACTCACATTTATTTCCTATGTGACATTGTTCGTTTTACACTTTTGCTATGATTTGATACATGCAGAATGGTCATTCCCTGCTGTTTTTCCAACGTATGTGTCATGCTTCTGTGTTGCTTTGGATGTGCAGAGACGCAATCCATGTGTTTGTGAACAGATCAGAGGCTTGCGAGAGAGCATCCTAGCGAACCAGAAACGACAGTGCGGCAGAAGGCTCTTCCCACCCTGCCATGCACAGAGCTATTTTCAAACTAGCCAGTATCTTCCATGACAAATACATCTTTAATTTATTTAAAGTTCTGGGGATTCTGTCAGCCAGAAAGAATGCCACTGCAGTCACATGACAAGTTACTAATGGAACTTTTTGTTGTTCTCATATCTGCTCCCCAGAATTTAGTTTTTGCTTCCTCTTTTACAGCCTTTGTAAAATGAGGACTACCCTTTGGGTGATTTGGGCTCTTAGAATTTCAACATTTGTAATTTTAATCTATCAAGATTGTGATTTTATAGACTTTTAGATGAAGCATTTTAATTTGGGGGGGTATGTATTTTAGGGAGTATGACATAAAATACAAGGACTCTGGCTTTGAACACTCCACAGAAGGCCAATCTACAACTAAAGAAACTCAGACCAGAAAAGTGGGCCTTCACCTTTATCACTGCGAACCCATGGTGGTCCTGATGGCCTAGCTCACTTATTTGTGGAGACTTTGGTACAAACAAACCCATGTGTTCTTATCTGATAACAGCACAACACATACAATCACACAAAGTGCTTGATACTGTGATGGTCACACAAGGGCAGTGTCAGGTTAATATGCATTTCTCAATAAGGACACATAACTATTCACACCTTGATATCTGGCCCAACATCTTCAAATGGAAATCCTGTGCCATGAGCCATCAGGACATTATGTCTTGAGGACACTATGCAAAGTGAAATACACCAGTCCTAGAACAACAAATGCCTCAAGCTTCTACCTAGTGTGAGATATCTCAGACAAATGTCCTCAAAGAAACCGAACCTAGACTAGTGATCACCAAGGGCCCCAAAGAGTGGATGGAATGGAGTTTCCACTGTGGCAGATAAATATGTTCCAGGCACCTGTTATACATTATCTATAGATAACGATATTGTATGGCACATTGAAAATATGTTGAGGATAAAGTAAATGTTAAGTGTAACCAAAAGAAAATAAATGAAAAAGTAATCACAGTCAGAACTAATTCCTGAGCTTGCCATGCTGTGGACAATGTAAGTGTTCTTTATATTTTATTCCCCAAATAAGATATTCACGACTACACCAGAATTTTGCACATTATAGTACAATGTCATGTACTAATGCTAGGGCCAAGATTCTATTTTATGTCATAAGACCCAGGATCTCACTCTTAACCACTGTTAGATGAATGAATAATTTCATTTTAATTTTAATATAGATGCCCTCGGCGGGGTAGGTGGTGGGGGTAGTGATGGTGTAAATTTTGGGAATAGCAATTGATCTCAAACTTTGAGGCTACAAAAAGACCTCAAAAGCCTTATGTTTTTAGAATCGAATACTATGAGACTGCTCAGGGGTGACATGTTCAGGATAGCGTCTCTTAGAGTTGTCCCAGCCCCCACTCCCAACAGTTAAGGCATGTTGTCTCTGAACCATTAACCTTCCCCAACTGGGTTGCCCTGGTGACCAAAGGCATCTGTAGGGCAGCTAGGTAAGGTCACTGGTCAGGCCCTAACTATAGAAAACACACCCTGGGGCTCTCCCTCTTCAATCGCCAAGCTGGTTTTGCCAGCTGAGAGGGCTAATTGCCTAGTTCTTTTGAACGGGGGGACCTAGCATGTCAGGAAGTTATTAAAATGGCTGTAGGGGGACACAGACCAGGAGTTATCCAACCCAGCTCACGCCAAATCACTGACAGTGAGTCAGGACACACAGATTCCTGTCTCCCAACCCTGGACTTTTAAACCAGGATCTAGTCGAGACGATTCCAGGGTATTTTCTTTTGTTTCAAGTTCCCCAAGTTACTTTTCTGCGCCTTTAGGTAGAAGAATGACTGAAAGAGGCTCCCTCTGTGCGTCAGTCAGGTGGCACTGGAGACTCACTGGGGCCAGGGAGGACAAGTGAGAATACACACAGAGAGGAAGGAGTCCACGCAAGGAGAGCCTTCCAAAGGATTGCATCCTCCCCAAAGTGCCAACCATGCTAACAAAGCCACTTAGGACAGGGAGATCAAGCTTATCACCAGGAAATACCCTTCCCTGAGATGCCAGTTGTATCATAAGGGGCAAAATAATGGGACAAAAAAAAATCCTGTTTGATTTCCTAGTCCCAACAACCAAGAAACGTGTGTGTGTGTGTGTGTGTGTGTGTGTGTGTGTGCGTGCGTGCATGTGTGTGTGTGTGATGGTTATCAATTACATATAAGCTAGCATACACACATATACACACTGTTTATTAAGCTGCCATGCTTTGGGTGAGCTTTTTTATACGTCATTATAACAGAGAACTGGAAGCATCTGAATAAGGTACCCCTGAAGTAGACAGTTATTTTCCAACAAAAATCTACCTGAAACCTACAAAGGCAATCGTATTTAACAGATACAGAACTTTTTGAGAGCAGTGCTCATTCAGTGTATCTAAAAATCATAGTCTATACTCTCAGGATACCAGGCATGTCAACCTACGCCCTCAAACTACCTGCTCGAGCACACACTTATATCTCTTTCTTTGTCTTCCATGGCAGGAAGCATGGGTGAGCCTCTCAGGAAAAGCTGTCAAACATCCCACTTAAAAAGAGCTAATCCTATTTCAAAGGGTTTTTTTAAAAATTGAAACAATATCAAAATAGGGAAACTACCTGAATGTCCAAAAAGAATGAATTCACAATGACAGCCTAGGTAGAGAGGACAGCCACTAAAACCATTGCTAAACACTGCCCAGGACCATTGAGTCCCATGAAAAGAGAGTGATAAGTGAATTAATGACATAACAGAAAAGTACGTGATGAAACTTGTCCCTGTCCCCCCATACTGTTCTCTAATCAGGTCACCTAGATATCCTAACTATGGGTCCTGAAGCTAAAATCCCCAGTCGTTATGTCCAGCAAAAGCCAGATCTGCACACGTAAAAAGGAAGTGCCAAGGCAAGGTCCTCGGTAAGATTACAGGCTGTTAATAAGAAAAGACAGAAGCCAGAGTTTTGATGTACAGCTCGACAAGCAGAGGTTAAGGGGAGAGGCAGGGCAGGCTCATTTGCAAACTTGGTCCGGTTTCATTAAGTGTGAGCAGAGACAGCCTGTCTCAGTCCAGCAGAGAAGGAACTCATTATCCACGTAGGGAGCAAGAGATAAGAATCTTTTAATAATTGCTGGGAATTTTTTTATTACTATGTGGAATGCCAATTTAGGTCTCTCCTCATGGACTGGCTACAGACAGCCTCCTTGGGAGTAAAAGCTGCTCCCCCATGGCTGTGGTCATTAAGGACAAAGCAGAGAGACTGATGTTTGCTCTGAGAATGCAGGGGCTCAGGGGGCCCCTGCAGGCTGCAGGAGCCAAGTCTCTGAGCAGCTACCTCTGGACTGGCCTCTAGAACCTTCCAGAATTCCCCTGAGGGCCTCAGAGCAAGGCTGCCAAGGCTTATCTTCCATGACTCTTGTCCCCTGCTACCAGCCCTCTTCTCTCTGCTCCAGGCTTTTGGAGTGTCTGCAAGACCATGTCTGGTGTTTTCTTTAATGTTTATAGAAACTTTGTGACTCTGATTGAAGTAAAAGCCTTCCACCATTCCTTGAGAGTTTTAAGGACACTTCCTTCTGTAAACAGGTAACTCTAAAAAGAAAACGCAAGGGGGAAACCGGACATCATTCCTGGGCTTGACCTGGGCACCCTGGCCTAGCAGACTCAGTTCTTGGTTGGGGAGGTAGCGATGTCATCTGTGTTAGAGACACTAAAACTCATTGAAATTATTTCACTTGATGTCATCAGAAGCGTTGAAAGAATTAAAAATAAGAGGAAATTTTTTTTATTATGATAGTATCTCATGACTTGGGCGATAGTTGAGAAAAGCCACAGTCCCATTCAAGGCTCTCTTATAGAAAAGGTGCACGGGTCTCCCATATTGGACCCTGTGTCCCAAGGTAGTTTTCTCTGTAGCCTCCTTCTCAGCCTCCCTTCCTGACTCTGAGGTTTCCTCCTTTTTCTGTTCCCTCCTCGCTCCCCACATCGCCCCACCTAGCAGAGCAATGTGAAGTGACAGCAAGGGTGGATTTTAAGCCCAAGGTGTCGAGAACAATGAGGCATCTTCCAGTTACACAAACCTCACTGTGTCCATCTCCACAAGTGAGGGCACCATGCCCGGGGCCAGAGGCTCCAGCAGTGTCTGAGAGTTGTTCCCTGCCTTCTCCTTGGCTGGGTCTCAGAGGGACCTGAGGAAGCTCAGGGTGCTGCTCATTCCCTGATGGAATCTGTATTGACAGCCTGAAGATTTCAAAGGGTTCCTGGTGCACAGCCCGCAGAAGCTCCAGGTAGCCATGGCCGAGTGTGCTGTCCACGGCCTTGGCTTATCTGTTTACTCCTGCACTTCTGTGCTCACCAGAGCATTAATTTAATTAATCATCTTCCTCTTCATCATCATCTAGCAAGCAGGGATGCTAGACATTGGAGACAATGGAGGGCTGTTGCTTCGGTGCCCCTGGGTTTGGGCAATGAATGCATTGAGTACTCTAGTCATGGAAGGGATGGAGGCACCTCAGTTTGTTCATCTGTGACATTGGGTGACTGTGAAACCTACCTATGTTTGGAATCAAAGAGACAAGAGCAAATGAGATTGTGAACCTAGACATACATGTCCAGAGGCAAGTGTAGGGAGGATGGAGCTGAATCAGAGCAGCAGAGACCCATTACTGAATTCTGTTTCCATGGCTTCGCAGTGTACACCTTTGAGTCTCGGTTGATCTCCTTAGAGAGGAAATGAGGATAATTAAATCAATAGCCCTAAACTACTGAGAGAGAAGAGCCGATAGAAAAGCCACGGACAGGGGGAGTAGCTCCAATCAACCCAATAAAGGGAAGGGATAGAATACAGGCGACTATGGGAAGAGGTCAAAGGCCCTTTCACCCATGTGCCCACTCCTACAGCCGTCAACGGCCTCATCAGACTCCCACATCAGGTCCCCTCTTCCAGACCGCCATCGCCCTTGCTTCCCTTTCTTTAGGCTTGCACTTCAACTGTGCCTCTCCAAGAAGATGCCCAATGTCACCTTCAAAAGTTAGGAAAATCCCATCATGCTTTCTCCTCTCCTAGTAAATAATCTTGGGATGCAGAGTTATTTTATCTTATAGGTAAGACATGGTTATATTTTCATCTCTCCTATATGAATTTCATAACTTGAAAGGTTTTCTCTTGATCACTAAGCATCTCCAACAGGATCAGCTACCACTGTGTTTGCTGAATGAATGTATAATGGCCAAAGACATTTTGTTGAAAGTGGCAAGAGATTGTATTTGAAATGTTTCTCAGGAGTAAGTAACTACCCTCAGATGTTTGATATTGTCACCTTATTTTTTTTTGTCCCCACTCACTGCTTTCAACCATAAACAACTATCCCAAATCAAAACCAGAAAAGCAGTTGAGATCTATGACGGCTACAAAGTAAGACACACACACTCCTTTGCCTTGACTCTATATGGTTTCTTACAGTT
This sequence comes from Microtus oregoni, assembly GCF_018167655.1. Lineage (NCBI taxonomy): Eukaryota > Metazoa > Chordata > Mammalia > Rodentia > Cricetidae > Microtus > Microtus oregoni. Next base: position 10,274,857 of record NW_024543079.1, read on the forward strand.
AAGAAAATAAGAAAAAAATGCCCCCAAAGACTCATCCAGTGAAGGCTTGGTCCAGAGATGACTATGCTGTTGAGAGGTGATGCAGTCATGATGGGATCTGATTCCCCCACTGATGACTTCATAGCTGCATAGACTATTGGGGGGTGGTCTAATCAGAGGAAGAATTCACAAAGTATTCACTTTAAATGATATATTTTGTTCCTGGCTCCTTTCTCTCAGGCTGGTTCTTAACTAATAGAAGGTGAGCTGCCTCAGCCCACACTCTCACCACCATGGTGTTTCCCCTTGCTCTAGGCCCAAAGCATTGGAGCCGGCCAGCCGTTAGCTAAAAGCTCTGAAGAAGCTCGTGTCCTTTAAGTTACAGTTTGGGGTTTTCTGCCACAGTGGTGGAAAGCTGCCCAGCACGTGAGTAAAGAAGGAAGCTGGCTTAAATGGTGAGGTCGTGAAGAATGATTTAGAATCATAATCAAGGCACTGTGGGAGAGTCAGAAACCCTCCTCATTCCATGCTGGAGACTGTGACATCCCAAAGAAGAAAGTCCATGGTAGGCCCTGTGACACTCTCTCTTTCGTACTTCCTCAGCTCTTTGCAAAACTAACCTCAGACATGATCATTTAGAGGCTTACCAGGGTAACAACTCTCACTATGAGATGCACGGTGCTTTTCTGCAGTGGCTATAGGTACATGTGTTAAAGCTGTATGGAGTTGGCTTTCAATTCTGGTTCACAACTCATAAATAATTTTCAAGACCTTTAGCAATTTGCTTAACCATTTTATGAAAGTCTAATTTGGGCATCTGCAAAACAGGAATAAAGTCCCTCTACTGTGGGATTTATGTAAGTGAATTAATGTCTGTTACACATTTTGTTCAAAGGAAAGATTAAGAATGAACTTGTTTATATGTTTGAGCATTTGGGGCTGAGGTAATAACTCACTGTGTTCTGATACTCTCTGCTCGCTTACCTGAATTTACTCAGCACATGCTGCCATTAACAGTACCAAATGCATAGTGTACGGGAGAAAACAGACCATGTTCTGAAACTAGATATGGTAGCACTAAGAAGTACTTGATGCACAGATCACTGGAAGAGAGTTTGAAAAATCTGAGGGAGAACAAAGTAGTTGAGGTACACAGAAGGGCAAATGCTCTTCCTTTATGGCTAATCACACAAAACCTTTGAGGGCAAGGGTATCTTTTGAACTGAAAGCGACTAGGGAATGGCAGAGAATAGACATACTCAAAGATACAGATATATGCTTTGGACAACACCCTCCCATGCCACAGAGGAGTTTGCTACGCTGGGGATAGAATGGTGGCATTAAAGACAACTCACATGTACTTGGTTGTACATGCTTTTGAGACCACGGAGCATCAAAGAAGTCAGGGCAGAGGAAGTGGGGAGCGGTTTCTCTGGATCAGATTGAGATGGGGTTAAATACTGGCCTGAGAAGTGTCTGTGGGCTGGTTCTTTAACCTGTCCTATAGCAGCTTAGGCCTTTTCTCCATCTGAGTGCTGGGGAAAGAGGGAGAAAGGTCAGGGAAAGTTCTGAAGCTTAAATAGGTGGAAGGGTCACTCCTGCGGGAATTTCTTGGAAAAATAGCCAAACTTAATGGGGATCATCATGATCCTGACAGACAGTCACCTCAGGAGGACATAGAGATGCTGGTAAGCTCTTTTCCATTACAACAAGCCTTGAATGAGACCTGTTTGAGCTGAAGTGTGCCAAGAGTGGACAGAGGTAGTTCAGAGTCTATCAAGATATCTTCTTAGAGAATACTGTCTCTAGAGTATCCTGCTTTCCAACTCAGTCTATGGCCATTAATTTGATTTTTCTGTAAAATCAGCCATGATACCTCAGGAGTCAATAGTTACCAAAAATGCTGCCCATTGAAAACATTGTCTTTTCTCTCAATTAAACTCTTTCTGGAATTCCTGGCTCTCTATATGTCTGCTTAGCCATGAGCAGAAACAAGGATACTGGGGCAGGATGGGGCTCCACAGATTAGATGGCTTTGGACTTGTGCCCAAGGTTTCCATGCACTCTGTATCATGGAATACATCCAGACATAAGCACCAGTTGACAGGGTCCATAACTTTCCAATGACCCAGCAATACTGAGTCCATGAGGAGAAGGCAATAGCATTGTTCATGATGCTCCATTTCCCAAAAGATCTGTCACCTACCTTCTTCCTTGTTTTCTCAACATCAGCTCGCCACCCACCTTTTCCCCCACCTCAAATACTTCTCAAATGTCCCATCTCCCCACCCCTTATCACTTTCCCCTGTCATCTTTTCTCCAGGCTTTTCCTTCTCACTTCTGTCTCTCAATCAACACATGGACCTTGATGCTACCTTGGTTCTACTTTTGAGATCCGAATAGAAGTTCAAACACTGATACTGGAAACTTAGTGCCATTAACAGGAACTGCAGAATCCAGGATGTTAAAAGACTGGGGGATTACTAAGCAGGGGCTAATTTAAAATTTAAATTATTTGCCCACTCCAGGCCTTCACATATATCTTGCTATTGATCGCAGCTCTTTGGAAGCTATTTATGTTTTCAGCACACCTATAAGGCGGAGATTTATACAGCATTTGGTGTTTAACTAGCCTCTTAATGCACCCCGTTGAGCCATAGTATTGGTGAGCGTATTGTAAATTTCAGCCTTAGTGCTGAATTGATTTGCTTAGTGGAGTTGAATTTGGGCCATTAAAATAAATAAATAAAATGAATAAGAGAGACTTTTAGACCCTCACGTCATATTAAAATCAACCAAAGACACCGACACGGTTCACAATTGGGTTCAGAGAGCCAGGTTTAGGGCAATAAAGGATTCCTTTTACGATGGCCTCAGATAGTAAACACTGTAATTTAGAATGAAGAGAAGGGCTGGGGTTCAGTACCTATATGTACTGATTTGAAGTTAAGAAGACATGAAGTCAGATCATGGTTTGATTTACTCCAGCTGGATTTCTTGCTCCTGATTTTCAAGTGAGCAGCTCTGGCCAGTGATTGGTTAAAGTTCTAGTTTGGTTCCAGTCTCACTTCATTTCAGTCAGCCTTCCCATGCTAAGCTGAATTCTGAGACAGGTCCATCTCGGGTTAAAAGGAGAGTGCTCATCCAGGCTTGAGATTTAACGATCTCTCTTGCTTTGTTGATCCTTCAGAATCATCACCCATTATTTGAATCGTTTAGTAAACCGTCGTAGTGAGCCTCGGGATACCAAAACCAAGTTAATTAGAACATCTTCTGCAAAACACTGGCTCCACATTGAAAGTCCATCACACCTCTCTGTAGGAAAGCTACCTCTGAGACCAACAGACACCTGGCAGCCACTCTGACCTCCGGACCCTCTGAAACAGCTCCTGTTTCCTCTGCAGTTGGTACAGTAATGCTGTTTACTTGTGGTAGTCATTTCCTGGATCCTAGAACACAATCATCAGCATTGCAAGAGCAGGATACCAATGAAAGCTTTCTCTGAAAGAGGATCTCAGGCACAGAGACTGAAGCAACCAGGGCTCGGTAGTGTAGCTCCAGACACAATTCTGTGGCATCTTCCTCCCTGTGTTTTCAGCCAGGTCAAACACAGTCTTTATCCTGGGCACACAGCCTGCGTTCAGAATCCTCCAGAGAGGACAGAGACTTCTCTTTACAAGATATGAGGCAATGTCTCTACTCGCGCCAGCTCTGAGTTTGAATGCTTGGCTTGCTCTTCCTGTGACCTTGACATCCGAACACATGGATCCCATCAGAGAGGTTGCTATCCCTGAATAAGTTCAAGTTATGGCAAAAGAAGAAATGAAGGAAATTAAAGAATATGAACAGATACTTATATCTCTGTGCGTCTTTCATATCCCCTGTATTTTTTCAAGAGAAAGATATTTATCTACAGGACATCCTTTCAAAACATTGGTGTTTGAAAGAGAAGATGTATTCCAAAGGAAAATAAGCTATAATGGTCTGTGTTGATGCCTTTTAGTGGAAATGCTGGGTGCTGGAGGTGATATAGGCAGATAATATTTGAAAGGGGCTTATAAATGTGAAATTAAGAAGTTTGAACATTGTTCTGTATGATAATGTTGTATGTTAAAGGAGGTTTGTCAAGATACTGTCATTATTTGATATTATACATCATTTATATTATATATAGTAAATAGTGTGCTTATATTGATATGAAGAGTGGATTGCCTATGTGCACTTGAAATATGGGTTGAGGTGATAAGTCAAGAAAACTATACACACATATACACATGCACCTGTTGATACACACAGTTACACATGGACATTTCTAGACCATAGCACTCATATTTCTTCACTTTTGACCTATCATTAATTATTTTTAAAAAAATACACACACATTTCAAACACTATGATTCTTCAGTTTCCTTTAGAATACAACTCTTCAAAGCCCTAGACACATGTGACCAGAACTGGAATAAGAACCGGGTTTGCTGGCCCTACAGGTGTATTGTCCTGCTCCTACACAAGTCCATGAACCCTCAACGGCCTCTTTTCTCCAGGTGTGCCGGAAGGCCCAGGAGGAGGTGCTGCCCGCCTCGTCTATGGACTGCTTCTTCAATGCAGCTCTCTCATGGCAGGGGAGAGCTGCCCAAGAGCTCACCTGATTTAGGAACCATTTAAACCGGCTCTGCTTTATGTGCTTTATTATAGCAGAACTAATTGTGCCCTAATTTATCAGCACCTTAGGAAGCAGCACGCTGGAGACAGAGAGCTTAAATATGGGCTAGAAGACTTGATTGGGCCAGGTCGGCTGTGGTTGGACTCTCAGAATATGCAAATATTAAAAAAAAAAAACAAAAACCTCGAGCAGTCCAGAAGGACTGACCACCACAGCCAGCAGAGAGACTCAGTCAGGGTGACAGTCACCCCAGTTCTCTCCAGTACAATGAGTTAACTGGCATCTCTTGCACCATATATCACCCTGCTGGTGTTTCTTGTGTGTCCTTCTCCCTAGACTGCAGGCCAGCAGAGAGTGGATTCTGTGCATTCATACCTGTGTCCTCAGGTGGAGTTAGTAAATGCCTTGTCTCTTCTGAGTTGTGTGTGTCTATTCTCCACAGGCCGATAAAGGGGCAGCCACTGCTATGGAGTTATTGAGCATCTTTTATAGGACTACAACTGCGCTATTTAAAAAAAAAAAAAAGTTCTAGGCCACATGCCAAGTCCAGTCTTCTTAAAAGGGATTAAATGAGTTTTGTTGCCAGCCCACTGTCTGCATACATTTTTGCCAGTGCATCTAAGCCTAGCTGCCACTCCCTAGCTAGTCAAAAACACCAGCTATTTCTGGGGCAGATGGCAGGAAGCCTAGATTTGGTGTAAACACAGCCATTCATTTGCATGCAAATCTCCTACAACTGGAAGAAAGACCACCCTCCCCCCTACTCCTTTCTGGCTATATAAGCAGGACAGTTAGCATGCTCTCTTTTCAGATCTGAGGAGAGACACTTTCTGTACTGTCCCACGGTGTTGCGGTAGTCAGCCAGTTCAAAGGCTTCCCCCGTGGTCTTTTGATGGGAACTGGAAAAGTGGAGGGAGGTGGAAACATAAGCAGAGTGTTCAATGACAGTGGAAGCCAAAGCAGAGAAGAAAAGTACAGCTGAAAAGTAACAGAATAAAGTGTGGGGACAGAGGTGACAGAGACGAAAAAGTCATCAAAGGGCTGAAGATAAGAACGGAGGGACTTGGCCACTGGGTCCAGAGAGCAGTGGCCCCGGCTGCTGTTAAAGCCAAGGATCTGGATAGCTTAGGTCCATTGTGACAACTGTGACACGAGCAAACACTCCTGCCTGCTGCTTGCTGCTCTCTGCTGCCTGCTGCCACAGCCCATTACTGCTGGCAGCAGAGAATTACAGGAGCTGCCAAGTGCCACTGTCACTAGCGATTAAAGTCCACAGCAATAAGCCTCTAAAGCCTGGAATGTTCGGCCTCTCCACTCGTAAGTGTGCTAGAGTGGCTTGTCTGTGGAGCTGCCAGCATGGTAAGACCTTGTCTTTGTCTACCCACAACTACCACCTGAATACATCCACGGCCCCCATGTCGGCTGATGGCTAATATGCTCACTCTAATTTTCTTTCTTCTATGCACTGGTTTGCCCATGTAATCAAGAAGTATTTGCTGAAACATTTATCCCTGTTTTAGTTGCGCTCTTGGATGCTGCTGTACAGTAAAGGAATCTCCATGGAGCTCATATTTTGAGAGAGGGGACGAAAGAAGTATGATATTTAATGGTAATATATCTATAAGAAAATGAAGGAAATGAAGCATTATTTTATAATCACAAAGACAGAGGTGCCAATTACAAAATGACACTGGATACAGTTAAAGAATGAGGTTTTCAGAGATTGGGGTTTAGGAGAGTATAACAGCACATGGAAGGCCCTGAAATGGGTTTATGTGTAGTAATAGGAGCCATGGGGCTGCGTCCCCGGCACCCCGGCCGCCTGGCTAGCTTATGCCCCAAAATAACAACACACAAACTGTATTCTTTTAAACACTGCCTGGCCCATTACTTTCAGCCTCTTAACCCATTTCTAACAATCTATGCAGCACCACGAGGTACGCTTACCGGGAAAGATTCAGCATGTCTGACCTGGTGGCTGGCTGCATCGCTGTCTGCCTCAGAGAGCAGAGCTCTCGCGTCTGCCTGGGAGAGGGGAGCATGGCGTCTCTCTGAGCTCACTTCCTCTTCCTCCCAGCATTCTGTTCTGTTTACTCCTCCCACCTATGTTTTAACCTATCAGGGCCAAGCAGTTTCTTTATTGCTTAACCAATGAAATCAACAGATTGATATATGACACTCCCACATTATTTATGGGTGGGTGACACGTTCCAACAAGACATCATTCTCATCTCTCATTCCTATAATATTGGTATAATAGACAGTCTTTCTGTAGCTTTTCATCTGCCTTTTCCCCCTAGACTATAGGTCCCTAAGGATGAGCGACCATGCTGTGTCCACACTAGCATCCCAAGGACCAACAAGACATCACTCTCATCTCTCCTTCCTGTAATATTGCTATAATGGACCATCTTTCTGTAGCTTTTCATCTGCCTTTCCCTCTAGACTATAGGTCCCTGAGGATGAGCGACCATGCTGTGTCCACACTAGCATCCCAAGGGCCTACCACTGCTCCTAAAATGTAGTTGTTGCTTTACAGATACCTTGAGAATAAAAGAATACAATATCTGTAGATGTCCCCAATAACCAAATGAAAGGGAATGGCATTACAGTTTGATAGATGAGTAAACTGAGGCATAAAGAGAGATTAAACAGGATTTGGATAAATAAATAATAAAGAAAGAGTGTTACCTAGACTCTGACCTGATTGTAAGGCCATAGACAAGCATACCACCCTCACAGGCCTGCCTACAAAATAAAAAAAGATCCTTCTGGAGGCTTGGAGGAATCTGTCTCCAAAGGGTGGATCATGTAGGTATCAGTAACCATGCCATTGACTAGGTTAGCCTATACACGCTTCCATGATACCGTGGGGGAGTCAAGCATTGCATCTGTGGTGTGCAAATGCCCAACAGCGCAGGAAAGAGTATATGAGCAGAGCTTATCTGGAATATGTCGTGCTCAGATTCTCTTCTATGAATGGATGATGGAAACAGTTGGGGGATACCAGGGAAACCTGGTGAAACTACAGGAGAGAAGGGGTATGCCATGCAAAGAATAGAGCCAGACAATATGCCCAGAGGAAGGATGATGGAGAAATTATATGCCAGAGCCCAAAGATCAGATTTAGCCAAAGTCCCCACCAACTGGGTTTTTAGTAAGTCCCAAGTAAGGCGTGAGGGAAGGGGGCAGATACTCCTAGTAGAGGGGAACCCAGGCAGTGGTGGGAGCGGCAGGGCAAGCAGGCCCAGTTGATTTCACAGCGGGCAGGTGCAGGCACACACAGCCACAGGGTGAGATGCAGTCTGGTAGGAGGCCTGGGTCCCTGGCCCTGGTTGGTTTACCGTGGTCTTGGATGTTTGCCTTGGCAGCCCTGGAGCGTTGGCCTTGGCCTCGGCATCATTCCCCAGTGGGCAGGCAGCTGGGCCAGCACACCTGAAAGTCATTAGCCTCGGGTCCCATTTTGTTCTCACATTTCCAAGCAGTGACCCACAGCCATGTGTGACCAGGCAGGCACTTTATCATTTGCTTTCCCCAGCCCAGCCCAACCTTTTGGCTTCCAGAGTGCCTGCCCGAGGCCAAGGCCAACCAATCCCTTCAAACCCAAACCTCACAAGCACGCTTTGTCCTTAATGAATATTTATAAGATTTGGCTATTATTTTCACAAACTATATGTCAGCCTTCATTTTTTTCTTAATTTTATTAAATGCAGCTCTGAGGCTCAAGGTGCTTAAGCCTTGTGTCCAGAGACACCTGGCAAATAAGGAGCAGCTCCTGAGTAGGAGCTGAGGGCGGTCTGATAGCAACAGGTTGTTGAAGCTTGGGCCGCAGACGTATGTCCATCTCACATCTGCCAGCCATCCTTCCTTGCTGCTCTCACCTGGGACATCCCATAAGGTTCAAGTGTTCACGTGGGAGCCCAGTGATCAATCCGTCTATCCATTGGCTGCTGAGTTCTTTCCTCGGTCTAGTTGATGCTGGCAATCTGTTTCCTTTAGTTTTCTTTAAAAAACACAATTCTAGATGTCTTTCTCTAGAACTCTATTTCAGTGACTTATGATTGCGTTTCTCTAGTGTGATGTTTCTCAGTCTGACATTTTGTACACCTGCGGCAGGGTTGCTTGTCACAACACTGGGCATGAAGGGAATTCCCGGTGCCAAGATTATAGAGGTCAAGGGTTATGGTAGATACTTTGTAATGGATTAAATCCCTTACGACAATGAAAACCATTGCACTTAGAGGGCCAATGGTACTGAAACAGAGAAAAGACTATAAAGCCACCAATACATATATGTGTGTGTGTGTGTGTGTGTGTGTGTGTGTGTGTGTGTATACACACTCCCCCAGAAGTTCATGTTCCTAAAAATAAATACCACTAGCAGTATGATATAAAAATTATTGTATAGTGTGTTGTAGATATTGAACCAACTCATTGGCACTGACCGTGTAACTCATCTAAATTCCACACTTGGTGAATGGATCAAGCAATATTTTTATACCATGGACAGTGGTACATACCATGGACATGTAGCACAAATAATAAAAACCTAGAGACAGATATTGGGGTTCAACCCAAAAACCAGAAAAGCAAGGTAGCCAAACCACTAAAGAAGCCTTACCTCCACTAAGGCTGGGCAACTGCAAACTAAGCAGACTAAGCCTCTCTCTCCTCTTGTTTTAAATTCCCCTTAGTGCTGGGATTAAAGGTGTATGACTCCCTAGTGCTGGGATTAAAGGTGAGGCACCACCACCTGGATTTGCTTCTGCATTGACCTCACGTAGCTCAGGATAGCCTTGAATTTACAGAGATTCATCTGACTCTCACAAATCCTGGGATTAAAGGAGTGCATCACCATTGCCTGACCTCTAGTGGCTTTTAGCTTTGTCTCTGGTCTTTAGGCAAGATTTATTTATCAAAATAGAAATGATATATCACTACACAAATGCTATCTATCTGGGATAATTTTTAATTCTGAAGAGCCAGTTAATCATGTATACCACTAGCACTTTTTGAAGATGATAGTATATTCCCTTATTTAAAGTTCACAGCCATACTCTGAGGTGAGAAACACACTAGCCTAATTAATATTGAGAAGCTGAGCCCAGCCAACCACTTGGTATTAGGAAACCAGGGCACAGAACAGTGAAAGTGGCATTTCTAACTGACGGGGGCCGAGATTCAACACTGTGTAACCACACTCCAGAGTATCACATAGGCAGGCGCTTCATGAAAAAATATTTGTGAGAAACAAACACACTGTACTCCTGACTTGTTTGACTTTGAAAAATGGGTGTGTACCTTAAATGCATCATATTCAATACCATCTTACCACATCGTATATTAAGAAGCAATAGATTCAGCGTGAAGCAGTTTCTTTTACAAAAATGTATACATCTACAAATAAATAATGATAGGCAAATTCACTATAGCTTTCTTAAAACCCTAAATGACAATTAGCTAGAGAGACCAGAATTGGAAAAAAAAATATACTTGTATATTTCACAATTAAAAAAACAAATCACAAACACAAGCTGTTACCCTTCACCTGACTACTTACATGTCGCTTTTGCCGGTCAGGCTTTCTTAATCTTAATCTTATTTCACCTCTTCATGCCTCCTGCCTCCTCAGGGCACAGCCCCGTGTGCCCTCCTTTCCCTCTTTCCTTCCTAGCACAAGACCTCAAGGTTGTATTTGGCTTGGTTTGGTTTCACTTCACTATACCAACACCTAGAACTGTGTGAGGTACACAATATAATCTCAGAAAGAGACGTGCTGGATGAATAAATAAATGAAAAAGGCTTCCTCAAGAACAGAAAACAATCCCATCACTCACGAGAGAATCTGTACTTGATACATATTTATGAGAAATGTAAAGCAAGGTAGAAAAACTTGTTAAACATTTTCCTAACAACCGAGACAGAAGAAGACATATCGTGTAGGCAAAACAGTTGAAGTAGGTTAGCAAAGCTGAAATAGATGAAGCTTTTGCTCACCTTCTCAAAGTCATCATAGGTCTTTGGACATTTTCAATTGTCACATTGGGGATGTACTTGGGACCCAGATGGTAGCCAGCCTTGTGTGCTAACAAAATTCATATATAATTGACTCTGTCAGTGCTAAGCCAAGCAGAGGACCATGTTTACTAAAGACATCTTCATCCTCCCTGGCTCCAGGAGGAGTTCACAGAAACAGAAGTTCAAATTGTTCTCTGAGAAAGAAACATAGGCGTAGGCTGCTGCTTGGCTCTCCCCCGTGTGAGACAAGTGCAGGGAATAAGGTTGCCCAATACAGCGCCGCAAAATACATCTTTCCAGTGGAAGTTGAATTTCAAATGAACAGCAAATACTTTTTCAGCATAAACATATGCATATATATGGTTGATCTGAAATTCAAACTTATCTGGATATTCCGTGCTTTATCTGGCAACCCCTAGGCAGGAGCTGGGTCCAGAGTCCAGAGTTGCCTGGTTACCCTCAGGAACGTTGTCACTGGACTGCTGAGAAGGCAAGGATGGAAGGCAAGGGCAGGAAGCAGTCTCTAGGACACAGTCAGTCAACAAGGCAGGACACGGGCAGTCCTTCTTCCGCTCCAGAGGAGTGGTGTTGGAAAACCAGACGGTCCCATTCCCGGCACACATCGAAAACTCTGCCTGGTTTAACCTTTTTTCTCCTCTATTTCCTCATGTACCCAGCAATTTCTCCCTCGTTGCTTCTGGTGTAGCAGCAAAATTGTTCTCGAGCCTGGTTGACTCAGAGAACAAAAGAGACGTGTGTGTGTGTGGTGTGTGTGTGGTGTGTGTGTGTGTGTGTGTGTGTGTGTGTGTGTGTTTGTGTGTGTGGTGTGTTCAAGAGGGCATGCGTATGGAGGACAGAGGTCAACTTTGGGTGGTGGTGCTCAGGAGTTGTCCATCTTGGTTTTTGAGGCAGGGTCTCTGACTGGTCCAAGCTTTTTGACTAGGCTAGGCTGGTGAACCCCAGGGACCTGCCTATCATTGCCTCTCCAGCACAGGGATTATAAGTATGTACCATCATGCTTGGCATTTTTACACGTCTTCAGGGCATCAAGCTCAGTTCCTCATGTTTGCAAGACAAAAACTTTATCAGTTGGGACACTTTTTTTTTTTCTAGACAGGGTTTTCCTGTGTAACCCTAGTTATCCTGGAACTCACTCTGTAGACCAGGCTGACCTTGAACTCACTGATACCTGCCAGCCTCTGCCTTCTGAGTGCTGGAATTAAATGTATGCACACCGCCACCACCTAGGGGAACACTCTTAAAAATGGAGATCCTAGGCTGGGGAGATGGCTCTGTTGTTGAAATACGGAGCAGCGGGCTGTGTCCCGCCACCCAGCTAGCTTTACCCGAAATAATTACACGGAAACTGTATTCTTTTAAACATTGCCTGACCCATTAGTTTCAGTTTCTTATTGGCTAGCTTTTACATATTGATCTAACCCATTTCTATTAATCTGTGTAGCCCACGAGCTGGCTTACCAGGAATGATCTTAACCTGCATCTGTCTGGAGTGGGAGAATCATGGCGACTCCCTGACTCAGCTTCTTTCTCCCAGCATTCCGTTCTGTTTACTCCGCCTACCTAAGGGTTGGCCTATCAAATGGGTCTAGGCAGTTTCTTTATTAATAAGAAATCACTCCCACATCATTTCCCCTTTTTCTGTTTAAACAAAAAAGAAAGGCTTTAATTTTAACATAGTAAAATTACATATAGCAAAACAGTTATCAAGCAAGAATTACAGTTACAATATTTATATCTATTTTATCTTTTATCATAACTAAGGAAAACTATAACTATCTATTCATTCTTCAACTCCATCAAAGACTCCAGAAGGATATAATACTACCTAAGTAAACAAGAAATAAGAAAACTCTAGAAATGACAGAGACATCTTGCTGCCTGGACAGTCACCCAAAGTTCCTCTGTACCGTTGGGGCATCCATCTTCAGCCTTTAGGCCCATAGTATCCAGCAGACATTTCCATGAAGCAGGAAATTTCAAAGACAGTTTAGTCACTATCTGCTGTGTCCTGCAGAATGTCTCGCAGACTCTTTCATGAGTCAGGAACCCCGAAAGACCATCTCACCTTTAGGCAAGTTCAGCAGTCCTTTCTCTGCGGGTTCTCTGTGTCCATTTTATGCAACAGTCCAGGCAAGAGCAGTTTCTTGCCCAAATGGCTATCCAACTCCATAAGGATCCTCTTCGATGCCCATCTTCCTCTCGAAGTAGATTGGTGCCACCAGGAGCAGATATGTCTGATTGTCATGAAAAGTCCTAAGTTATTAAAATATTTTAAATGCCATATTCTGCAGCCTTTGAGAGATATGAAGAATGCCTATCTGAAATATATCTCTATATATCTAGAAAATCTAAGTGACATGACTACAAACTTGACTAATATTTATGACTATCCAGCAACAACCTATATTTCCTAATTATACATTGCATTTTTAAAATGAACTACACAATCACAATACCTTAATCAAGATCAGAAATACATATACATATCACAAAATTGACCTTAAAATCCATACCAATGCAAATTATTCATACCTATATCATTTCCCCCTTTAAATGTAAAAGAACATTTATAAACAATATTTTGGGAACATGGGCGCAGTTTTTTTCTCTCCAAACTGCTTCCTGCTGAATGGGGGCGCTGTTAATCAGATCATTTAGGGTGTAACCTGAGTGCCAGGTTTATCTCAGTTGGCAGTTGAGTGAAGTAATTTCTTGAGGGTGTTCACAGGAACTTTTCAGGAGGTCGTGGTCTATCATACCATATCGGGATAGATGCAATCCACAGGGTCTGGTCCTCTGTGAAAACAAAAGAAGACCCTTTCCAAAGCATTATATCCTTAGACCCAAATTCTGAAGTCATACCCTCATGATATCCGTTTTGGTTCCATTTGGCAGCCCATAGAATGAAATGTCTCTCTGTACTTAGCTCTTTCATAGTCAAAAATTTTAAAGAAAACACAATGTACATAACCCAGACTCTCTGTGAATTTTCCATTTTTACGTGGCTTATTTTTCTTGATTTCTTTTAATCTCTTAACTATCTGTATTCTGTCTCTTTAAAGACTTTACCTTTTTTTTTTAAACCATTAACTTTATTCTCTATTTTTTTTTCTTCTCTCTCTCAAGCCTATGTACATTCATCCAACAGTGTGGTCTTTTATGTCTGAATCTGTTTTATTGTAAATCTGTAACATTTTTTTACTATCCAGGAGCATTTCTTAAAATGTTAAGCAGTTCTTAAAAACTTAAGTTGTGCCATGTACAAGTAATACGGTACCGTCTGTGTCCTGCCTTAACTTGAAACCTTAACTGCGCTGTTTTTATGGTAATTACGGTAGTTCCTGCCTGAGACCAGCACAGTTCAGCATGGCAGAGCTGAGCCAAGCCGCTCCTGCCTCAGAGCCATTTGGTGCCCCTGAGCCACACACAGTTCCAGGCACACAGCAGTCCACATTGCCATCAAGCAAGCCGTAGAGCTTTACTCCAAATGCTCCATTCAAAAGCTCTGTCTCCCACAGGAGCCAGACAGAGATCGCAATGGCGGCACAGCCCAGAAAGCCGGCATTTTAAAACAGCCAGTTTTTTCCTGCTGCTGAGTCAGGACAATTTCTTTGCGGCACACAACCTACAAACAGCAAAAAGCTGTCTTAAATTCTCTCTCTCCTTTTAAAGCCCTCTCAGGTTTTATGTGGAGTTCATTAGCACGTTGGGTGCCACTCTGTTGAAATACGGAGCGGTGGGCTGTGTCCCGCCACCCAGCTAGCTTTACCCGAAATAATTACACGGAAACTGTATTCTTTTCAACACTGCCTGACCCATTAGTTTCAGTTTCTTATTGGCTAGCTTTTACATATTGATCTAACCCATTTCTATTAATCTGTGTAGCCCACGAGCTGGCTTACCAGGAATGATCTTAACCTGCATCTGTCTGGAGTGGGAGAATCATGGCGACTCCCTGACTCAGCTTCTTTCTCCCAGCATTCCGTTCAGTTTACTCTGCCTACCTAAGGGTTGGCCTATCAAATGGGTCTAGGCAGTTTCTTTATTAATAAGAAATCACTCCCACATCACTCTGTGAGCAAATTGTTTACTGCACCTGACTGATGACATAAATTCAACCCCCAAACCCATATGAAGGAGAAAGACAAGAACCAACTGCCTAGAGTTGTCCTCTAACCTCCATGCACACATGATGTCATGTGTGTTGATATACATATCATTCGCTAACACACACAAACACACACTATAATAATAGCAACAATAACACATTTATACAATTAGAAGATCCCAGGATCCATGTAATAAGTGGGTCTAAGATTAGACTTGAAAATCTCTGGGAAATTCTGATCATTAACTCTTTGGGAGAACACTTTTTTTTTTCAGGCCTGTACCAGCATAATTCAGCAGAACCAGCTCCTATGCAGCACAAGGTAAGATTTGGTTTTCAGAATCCTCATCAAGGCTGGAATGAAAAGTAGCCCACCCATGAATCACAGGTATTGAGAAACAGGGCTCCCAGTGCCAGGGAGGGAAGAATAAACAGACTTCCAGGCATAGAGGTTCACGGCAGCAGCTTAGAGCAGAAGCTGGCAAACAGGAGCACTTCTGGAATAAGGAGCAAGGGAGTGAAGAGTCTAAATATGAAGCTGTGTGGCTGTTGACTGCAGTCCTCCACATCTCCTCAAGGACAAGAAGTAGAGAAGATGCCAGTTGAGATATCTCCATGAAGGAGAGACAGTAGGTATGCTCAAGAAGGAGTTTAATGTAGGGGATTAGCTTCAATGGCTAAGAAGAACTGAAAATGATGGAGAAATGAGGAAATCCAGAGTTTAGCAACTGTGGAAAAATGATTGCCACATCTAGCTAGAGTCAGAGGAACAGAAGTGCACAGATTTGCAGGAGCCCCAGAAGCTCCGAGAAACCAGCTAGCGTCACTGCTGTACAAGCCAGACCTGGAGACAATGACCCTATGGTTTTCTCTTTCCTTTCATCTCCTATCAACTCCTTCCATTTCCAATATAGAGCCTGAACTGGGCAGTCAGTGGAGCTTGAACACAGTGGCTGGTAGAAAGAAAGAGAATGTGTTTGAGGACAATGACAAACAATAGGTTCAAGTGCTTGGTGATAGATTGTACAGGAGGGAGAAGGGCAGCATACATATACCGCATCAGACTTTCACCATTGCAAAGGGAGTGTTGTGCTCTTAACATAAAGCTCACATAACTCAGTGTGCAAGATTGGGGAGGTGGCTCAGTCTGTAAAGTATTTGCCATTGAAGCATAAAGACCTAAGTTCCATCCCTAGCAGCCATGTAAACCCCAGATATGACATTAACCATAGATATGCACATTTCCCTCTCTCCCACTGCTGGTAATAAATGTGAAAGCATATGATCCCTTGTATAAACAATTAGGCTATTAAGTTTCCCAGGACTGTATAACTGGATCCATCACTGGTATATGATCCTGGTATATAAGAGGGTGCTGGTCTCATAGAAGACATTCAAAAAACTCATCTAATAAGAATGTAATGAAGAGGCTATCTTCAGACCTGTGGACTGATAGCTGGTGGGGCATCCAGGGAAAATCTTATTGGGAGCTGGAGAAGTGAGACAGGAATGTCCAATGAGAATGATGGGAGATGGCCACCTAAGAGCTAGCGTCACATTAGAAGAAGATGGACATTCCACTCTCAGTTCTTTCTCTGCCTTCACATCTTGTGCCAGCATCTCTCTGTGTCTGTGCTCAGTCAGAAATAAGAGACCCTGAGCCTTGAAGTTCTCAGGCTCAGTTTTAAGCGGTACACTCTAGAAAAAGAAAAGAAAACAAACGAACAAACAACAACTAACTGCACAGATAATCAGGAGTAGAGGTGCTAATGACAGATCATATCATGGACACAAAAGGTCTCAGCCTTTGAGGGCATTCAGAAGGCAGCTGTGGGCTGTTACTAGAGCTAAGAGACAAGGCTCTAGAACTCTGTCTTCAGGACATCCCATGGCTGTAGTACTCTTCATTTCTTAACAGTGTGATATTATCCAAGACCTGTACAGGATTGGACCTGTTAATAGCCTTTCATGGAAGGATAAGGGGCTCACAAGTCTCCATCACTCTGAAGATTTATAGGCAGCTAATGGTTGCTGGGGTGATATACTTTCTTCAGTGATAGAACCACTAATGAGTTGCCTGTGTCCTATAAATAATCTTCCACAGATTCTCCTAGAAGGAACACTAAGTAAGAAAGCTGATTTTCTTATTTAGAAAAAAAGAAAGACAGGTGATTAGAAGGGGAATGAGTTGGGAAGATGAAGGGGATCAGGAGAGGACAAGAGAGAGTACAGGTATGACTGTGCTCAGAATAGATTGTACACACACATTAAAAGGAGAAAAGTTATTATTGTGTACAATTAATATGCACTATGAACAAAAGTAAAATATTAAAAATGTGAAAAGAATGAGACAGTAATTTGTTCTCTAGTTGTCCAGCCAGAATCCTAAATCACACCTCATTGGCGAATACTGAACCACACCTCATTGGCTAGTGCTTAACAACACCTCATTGGCTAGTGCTGGACCACATCTCATTGGCTAGTGCTGGACCACACCTCATTGGCTAGTGCTGAACCACACCTCATTGGCTAGTGCTGAACCACACCTCATTGGCTAGTACTGAACCACACCTCATTGGCTGGTGGCACTGGAAGACCTTCCTCTGTAAGAGCTAAGGCAAAGTTCTGAGCAGTCTGCTCCAGAGTCAGTCCAGAAAGCAGAAGGCCACAGTCAAGATCTCTCAGATCATGGCCACTGGGCAGTAAGTTCACAGGAATTTCATTTGCTACTTATCAGACATGTTTGTCAATAGAAATAAAATTAATAAACTCTCAACTAAAGAAATTGCATTTAAAACATAATAAATGTTCATAAATACTTAACATTTCCTATTTCTTATTATTCTACTATATATTATTGATACCTATAAGATTATACATATCTATTGGATCTGCAATTTGGAAATAGCATAAAATGTGTGATTATTGTGCACAAATTCCATACACCTACATTTAGTGTCTTAATACAGATAGATTGAAATTGGCTATAGTGGGAATATTTACACTATGGAAATGAATATACTAAAAATCAATAATCAGTTGTTTCTAGCTTGCTAATGATTGCATATTTACCAAAATAACATTGGAGTCTACTACCCTCTCACCGAATCCTGACTAAATTTTTAAACAATGAAGAAAAAGTAATGATGTCACATGCCCTCCTGTGCCTTTACTTCTTTAATAGAATCACTCAAGAGAAAGGCAGATGTGGCTGCTAAAACTGTGTTGTTTTCTTTTATGCGTGACCGCCGTCTTCATAAGCAAAAATAGTCTTTCCATAATAAATCTTTAAATAATTCAGGTAGAGTCCATCCGATGCCTTGCAGCAGCAGGAAGATGAATTGAAGAAGGGTGGGGAGGGCATGGCTTACAGACAGAGGTAGATAGTATCTGAGGGTGGGGCCCAGAGGGCAGTGTGAGGAGGGTTTTATTCACAAGCATCCCACTTCTAAAGGAAAACTATGAGGGGAAGGAGGAGAGCTGAAAAGCTAGGTCTGGATTTGGAATTTTAGCAGCGTGATACTGGGAAAATTATAATTATCTGTTGAGGGGACCCTGTACAGTGGGGAGCTCCTTCCTGATCCCAGATTAGGCACAAACCACATGCAAACACCTACTTTTACAGAGAGATCCTTTACCAAGCAGGGAAGAAAAGTTAACATGGCTGCTTTCTGACGGAGGCAGAAAACCAGCAGCCAATGACCGTGTGGGTATCATTTTTAAGGAGCAAAAAGCAGGGGAGGTCTGTGCTAGAACAGACTAGGACATGGTGTGCTATTTTGATTGGGGTGCTAATTAGGTGAACCAAAGGGGGCATTTGATTGTTGGACATTGGTGATCAGTTTCAGAAATGAGTCTGGCATATTAAAAATAAACAAAAATAAATAAATAAATAAATAACCCAAATAAGGGAACAGGCCTTGCTGGCTAGCTTTAGGGATGGACTCTATGGTTTACAAGGGAGAGGGAAGGGGAAGGGCAAGGCCTGCCAGAGCCACATTTTCCAAACCTGGGCCTGCTAGAGTCCTTCATCTATCTCATAAAGAGAGGGCAAATGCCAGCCTGAAAGAGCATTCAACAACAACGGACACCATTCATTCCTTTATGGGCTGGCCCCTATTCTCTGTGTCCAGGCTATGTGTTAAAGAAGGCAGGTGATCCTGCCCTCAGAGCCCTCAGAGTACAAAGGTGAGAAGCACATTAAATAATTGGACTTGAATTTCATCATTGTAGTAATGAGCTTCCTGCAGGAATGTTTGTGTCAATTAAGCTAAGCCGAGTGATAAAAAAGCATTTAAGGACTAAATAACATTTGTGTTACCATCTCCATTCCATCTTCCCTTCTTGCCGCTCACAGCAGAGCCTCCTGATATTCTCAGAGTACACACTAGTGTCTGTTATTCTTCTCTTTGCAGCATTTGTGAGAAGCTGCTAACAGGTTCTCTGCGCTCCTTCAAGTAGTCAGACGTGATGGGCAGAACACCCTTGGGAGTCTTTGCCCACCATGTGACTTAATACTGCGGCAGCTCCTGGTCTACCGGGGTCCGCAGTGTGAACTCCAGTAACTTGGGACTTGCTTACACACCTGCTCTGTTGGTTTTCCCTTTCTCACATCTACCGGTTCCTTACACACGTTCCCTGAAACTCTCACATGCGTCATTTAACCCTGATTGAAACAGAAGGTTCAAAATCGGAGAAAATGCCTCTATTGAACTTTTCTCTACGCCAGACCCTCATCTCCATCGCACACTGAGCACAAATGTGCCCTAAAATACAAGGGCAGACGTCGAGGAACTGATGGATTGCATAATGTGAAGACAAACCGGAGCACTGTGAACGTTAAAAGGGAAAACATTAAAAGTAAACCCTAAGCGAAGCAGGTGCAAACTGAATTTGCAGGTTGTCTTCACAGAGAATGCCTATCGCTTGCACTTAGATGTCAGGGCAGAGCCCTGGTGGGTGTCAAGTCACAGGAGCTAAGGAGGCCTCAGGAACAAGTAGCTCTTCTTTCATAACCTTGGGATTCTTAGTCTCACAGGCAACAGCAAAGCAGACCTGGTTCATCAGGAGGGAGGGGTGCATCTTCCCAGAGCCCTCACTGATTCGCTCATGTCTGTCATCTCCTTCAGGTAGCTAGCTGCAGCTTTCTTAAGAGGAAAACAAGTCCCCAGCAAATGCAGATCACACACTAAGGAGATAATGGTCGACTCTAAAAGCTTTACCCCCAAAACTGCTGATGTTGGAACCACAGGCAGTTCTTCCCTGTGTGCTGGAGCTGCTGTGGGTGAGCTGAGGGCAGGCAGGGGATTCCCGGGGAGGGAAGTTTCCATGTAAGCCCTTGCTGCAGCGAGAGACATGGTTTCAAGTTTCCTTTGCTAATTTCCTAGCTTTTTGCTCCCCCCACCAAACATTTAAACTTAAATAGCTATATAAGTTCAAATGCTCTTTTATAGACCGAAATAAACAGCTTTTATAGCCTGAAATCAGCAGACTTGGAGATCAACTGCTCACCAGTGGAGCAGGCATGTTTAAGCTAAAGAAATAGATGCGCTCTTTCCCTTATTGGTGGCTATATTTTTCCCCAAACTAATGGGAGGCGGTGTATAAATTAGCTGCCATCCAAGTTGTCAGGGGAAGACATTCCTGCAGCCTCTGGGCATTTTGCTGCAAGGCTGCCCCCGTCTGGCTCCCACCATGACTCACAGGTAGTGATTCCTAGAGAAAGGATGGAAGCTGATGGAAGAGCCAAAGAGAGGTGAAGGGCAAGGCAAGTTCAGGGTCCTGATTGGTGGTGAGTTTTCCTCCATCTTCTGGCCATCCTGCCGGGCCTCTCACCAGATGTAAGCTGTGTAATTTCAATTAAAGTAAAATATGACCTTCCATGATTTCTAAAGTACACATGAGGAACCCAGTAGCTCCAGCATCATGGGAAGAAAAGCCCAAGGGTTATTCAAACTCCTTTGCTGGAGGTTACCTTTCCACTCCAGGGCAGTGCAGTGTTCTTCCTTAGGGCTTGTTCTTCCTAAGAGACCTAGGAAGCAAGCAGAATACTCATACGACTGACTATGGGATAGATCCTAATACTGGTCAAACACACACACCACACATGTGCACACACACATACACACACCCCACACCCCACACACATACAACACACACACCACACCATACACACCACACCATACACACATCACACCACATGTACACACCATACATACCACATCACATATTCATATCATACCACACGCACACCACACATACACACCATACCACAGCATACCACATACACACCACACCACACATACACACCATGCCACACACACATACACACACACACACACACCATACACACACTCTATAACCCCAGTCACACTGGAAGACAACTCTAATGATCTCATTTAACTAAGGCATCAGCAATGACAGTATTTCCAAATATTATCATATTCTGAAGTACTGGGATTTGGGTATCAACTTAAATAATAATGTCCTTTCCTTAGACCTCTGAAAGGCTCCCCATGCTCCAGTATATAGTCCTGTGCCCATGCATACATTGACAGTATTAAGTGAATGCAATAAGTTTATTTTTTATTTAATTAACATTTTTCACATTTATTTTACATACTGACCACTGTTTCTCCTCTGTCCTCTCCTCCTCCTCCCACTCCTCGTCTCCCATCCCCCTCATCTACTCCTCAATGGGTTTCTAAAGAGTGCAGCTGAAGAAAAGCAGTGGAGGGCATAGGGGAGCAATTAGAGGGAAGGGGTTAGGATGGAGTCAATCAAACTCACTCCATGTTTGTATGACTTCTCAAATAACAACAAAAAACTGCAAGGAACCAATGACTGGGGGCATCTTAGATAACACAGGCTATGACCAAGACGTCACTAATATGCCTTGTAAATTGCAAACTGAAGGCAGCTCCTTTCTCCAAGTCTGTTCTCAGATGTTTCCAGGCAAGTGTGTCTCTGTCTACATCTTTACTGTGCTTCAGTTTGCAGTGATCTTCCTATACAACCTCCCTTCAAGTCCCCAAAATTCATGTTCCAAACTCTCTGTGTATGTCTCAGTGTTCTTTTTTAGCTCTCTTTAGCACCACCCCTCACACATGGGCATAGATTGAGCTTCTCTGCTCTCTAAGGACTCCTTGCATACTTCTCTGGTCTCATTTATTCTGACTGTATCTTGAAACATTAACTGTGCTAAGGTATGGAAAACAGGAGCCAAGACAGAGACTGTTGCTTTGGAAAAGAGGTTCTTCTTTTGTTTCCACAAAGGATGAGAACCTGTGGATTGCTTCCAGACTAATATGGTTTGATGGTCTAAGAGCCCCTGAAAGGTCACCATGAATACCCCCCAAAATTACTTTACTCAACTGCTGACTGAGATGAACCTAACACACAGGATACACCATAAAAGACATGATTAACAATGCCCCCAATCAGCAGGAAATAGTCTAGAAAATTATGCTCACATTTCCAAATATTGTTTATATTTTTTATATTTAAATGGGGTTATGCTATAGAGATTTGCATTGGTATGGATCTTGGTTTATTGATACAAATTTAAGATCAATTTTGTTCTATGTATATTTCTGCTTTTGATTAAGGTATTGTGTTTGTGCAGCTCATTTAAAAATATAATGTGTGATTAAGAAATATAGGTTAATAGATAGTCATCTATAATTGTCAAGCTTGTAGACATGATAGTTAGGTTTTACATATATATATATATATATATGTATATATATATATATATATATATGTTAGATAGGTATCATTCAGATATTGCAGAGGCATTAAAAATATGGCATTTAAAATGTTTTTAAAAACTTAGAATTTTTAATGACAGTGAGACACATCTGCTCCTGGCAGCACCAATCTACTTCAAGAGGAAGATGGGCATCGAAGAGGCTCCTTATAGAGTTGGTTAGTCATTTGGGCAAGAACCTGCTCTTGCCTGGAATTCTTGATGAACTGGACATAAAGGACCCACATAGAAATGACTTCTGAAGCTGCCTAAATGTGAGAAGATCCTTTGGGGTTCCTGCTTCATGAAAGTGTCTGCTAGACATTCTGCAGGACACAGAAGAAAGTGACCGACAAACTGCCAATATAGGTGGAACTGTCTTTGAAGTTTCCTGCTTTATAAAAAAGTCTGGGATATTATGGGCCTAAATAAACAGAAAATATATTGTAAGCAAATTTCAAAACTGTAGAATTGACAGAGACATCTCACTACCTGGACAGTCAGCCAAAGTTATTCTGTACCATTGGGGCATCCATGTTCAGCCTACAGGCCCATCATAACTAAGGAAAATTATAACTATAAATTCTTCAATTCCATCAGACTTCCTTAGTTATGATAAAAGATAAGTAGATATAAATATTGCAACTGTAATTCTTGTTTGATAACTGTTTTGTTATATATAATTTTACTATGGTAAGTTAAAACCTTCCTTTTCTTTTAAACAGAAAAGGGGAGGTGATGTGGAATCCCCCTCTGTATGCTTTAAATACCGTTGGTTAATAAAAAACTGTCTTGGCCTGTGATAGGGCAAAAGAGTAGAGCTAGGTGGGGAAAACTAAACTGAATGCTGGGAGAAAGGAGGCAGAGTCAGAGAGAAGCCATATAGCCCCACCAGACACAGACACCAGAACTTTACCTGATAAGTCACAGTCTCGTGGTGATACACATATTACTAGAAATGGGTTAAATTAAGATATAAGAGTTAGCCAATAAGAGGCTAAAGCTAATGGGCTAACAGTGATTTAAATAATATAGTGTCTGTGAGGGTTGAGCAGCGGGTAACAAACAAGCAGCCCTCCTACAACAATTTCTGCTCCTAAAAGTAATCCCTCACTCATACCCCTATATGTAACTCCAATTAAACCCATGACTCTTCAGTTTGGACTTGGTGGCATCTGTACTGTGTTCTGCTGAGGGCCCCCTTTGGAGTGAGTTGATTTGTGGAACATCTGTCCAGAAAAAGTTCTGTCACACAAGACTGAAAAGCCAACACACCCTGTCTGGACCTTTAGCAAGGCTTGAAGAGAGACCACAATTTGTGGGGTCCAGTCTCCAGTTTCTAGTTCATCCCAAACTTCCCTCGAACTGCCTAGAACTGCTTAGAGTGGCACAACCCACTCAACCCTGAAAAGAGCAACGCTCAGAAATTCCAAACCAGCCCTAGGAATATCTTGCAATATGTGTTCTTTCCCCAGGCTTCCAAATTACCAAGCTGCTCCCATCTGTCATTGTGGTGAATAAATTCCGAGGGATTCCTTGGAAAGACTGAACTGGGGCTTTGTATTTTGGAGCCAATGACCAGAGAGAGTCTCTGCTTGTTTCTCCTCTCAGGCTGCGAGCAAAGAAAATGGAAGGACACAGCCTTCTCTGGGAGAGATGGCAAGACGTGATCTGATTTGGGGAGTGTGTGTGTGTGTGTGTATTGTTTGTATGTAAATTTTCTACATGAAAGAGAGTTAGTTGTGTGCTAGGCCCTGGGAGGTTCACCAAGGGATGGACAATGTGTCTCTGTTGGGAATATGTTTAATAGTATTTTTGTTGATCCTCTTCATCCTAGGCAGGCTGTATAGGAGCCCATAATCTCATTTCAGACTTACACTCAGCAAAGTAGGTATTGTGATTGTTACCCCCAGGTTGCATGTGAGCAAACTGAGGATCAGAAATGAAACAACAGCCTGCTTAGGGCAAACAACTGTGGAATTTCCATCAAGGTCCGTTCAAGTCTGAGCCCACACTCCAACCAGAATTCTATATCCTTCCAGGACTGGATACCTGAAGTACTCCTGACTGTTCCTTCAAATCTCTCACCCCTGAAAGGAGAAGATGGGAATCCACAAAACTTAGTATTCACCTGGCATTAGTAAGCCAGTAGTGAGTGCTTCCCTATATGAAGGGAAGCATGAGCAGGTCCATTGCTCATCCCAGTTTTCCCAGTTCATGTAGGTGGCCTCAGTGTTCCACCGGATGTAGAATTAATCTCACTTTGTTCCTGCTAAACATCGCAGCTTAAATTACATCTCATGACCACTCTGTATCCGCCTTACTTATCTCCGTGCTCAGAATACTTTCTTGAGAAGTATTGGGTATATTCAAAGGCAGACAGCTAACTGTGGATCATCACCATGCCTGAGATGGTGACCCTTGAACAGTCTGTACCTCTCGGAGGAAGCAAGTGAGGTCCCTACAAAGGACGGCACTTCAGGTCTAACCGCCCACCCCAATATTACAGACAATTCTCTTTCAGAAACGCAGCATTGTTTTCTGTGTTTTGTTCACGTTCTGACCTATAGCTACCCAGCCGGAGAGCCTCCATGCTTTGTCCTGGTCCCTGGCACCGTGCTGTGTCCACTCAACCCTGTTTTTTTTATTCTCGCTCTCCACACATGTGCCTCCTCCCATCTCTGAGTCTAGTCACTAATAATGCTCACTCCTGATGAAAAGCCCAGCTCTGTGGGAATCCATGGCAAAGGAATGTCAGCATCTGCCAGGCCTGGGTCATGCCAGGGTCAGTGGCCTGGCTGCTTTTTGTGGTTTCTCTTGGCCCCGGTTTAAAGGTATTCGTCAGCACCAGCCATACCCCCATGGGTGCAGGCCTACACCTTTGATCCTTTGCAGGGCCTCTGACCATAACCACATCCGAGGCTCTTGTAACTTGCAAACTGCTGCATCTGTCTTCTTTGGATGCCCATGGTACTTTGGTTTTCCTTTCCATGTTGCAGTGAAAGACACCCTGTAGAGTCAGCGAAGATGCCTGGGTTGTTTGTCCATAAGCCTCTGCTCACACTTTATATCTCAACAGACAAACTGTCAATGCTGAGAGGTCCTCTGGTCCAAACACAGAGCATATTACAAAGTAAATTATTAGATTTACTTTTACTCTGGCATGTATCTCCACAAGGTCAGGCACAGTGTGTGACTTGCCACCGTCTCCCCAGTGCCTGGGAATGGATGGGCCTCATGTTAGTGGAGACATGGGTTCATCTCCTCTGTGCTGTGCTCTTCTGCCAAAGGTGTGGCTTTTCATTCTCCTCTGAGAACAGACAGAACATGTGGTGTTTCACTTTTGTCTTCTGCTGGAGAATGATCCAACTTTCTGCATTGTTCTATCTGCCATCTTAAGTTCCACAAGTTTCCCATCTTCTATGACAATAGCTCTTGCTTCTAAGTGGTGGTTTTATTGCCTGAAGATGAGTTGTTGATTGTTAGGACCAAAGAAGACTGAATAAGAGCAGAATTACAGGGATTATTATTTTGAAGAATACTCTGTGCATGAATTGAGGGAGGAACTTGATACACCAAAGTATCTAATAAACATATGAGAAGTCACTTCTCAAACAATGATCAGGTGTCTATGACACCATTTAGAAATGTCCCTCTTCAGGGTTGGCGATGGATGTCTTTTGAGCATCAGTCCTTCTTCCTCTGTTCTGTAGTTTAAGCAGATAAACCTGTGTTTCCTACACGTCTCATTAGAATTTTACATACCTGATATCCTCACACAGACAGATATCGATGCAGAGACATATATACGCACATGATATAGATAAAGATAAGACCTTGGGATGCTTGGAGTTACAACGAAGAGAACCTGAAACTCTAATCAGGTGTAATGACACAAAATGGCAGTCCCTGTTGCCATAGAGGCCAAGGCAGCAAGATCACGTGATTTCCAAAGTTCAAGGCTAGCCTGGAACATAATGAAATATTGTCCTGGAATAAAGTGGGGGAGGAAGAAAGAAAGGAAGGGATGGAGAGAAGGAGGAAAGAAGCAGGGGTGGAAGAAAGGAAAGAAGAAAAGAAAAAAATTAAAAAGAAAACTCAAATTTGTCTACATGCTAAGGGAGTTCAATACTTCATAGGAGTTCAGAGCTGAAGAGTATTCACCTTGGAGAGTTTGACAAGTATTTAAATGTTACTACAAGGACTCAGGTTTAGCTGCTGTCTCTTCTTTCTTCTTCACAGAAGAGGACATTTTAAAGCTCTCTGTGTCTGCTGAAGGCTACGAATAGCAACTGAGGTTTGTATCCTTTCTCCTTCACATTCAGTTGAGGGCCCTGGGGTACGGGAGGCTGCTTTTATTCTGTAAAGAAATGAACTTCTGCTTGCCACTCCCTATGCAGGCCAGGTTAGATACCAATCCTGAAGTAATCATTGTGATCTAGTAGAATAAGCTGCTTGTCCTAAGCCAGTGAGAGACTCTTGGTTGCCCATCCATCTCATCTCAAGTGCACAGTGAAGATAGGGAGGGGATGGATTTCCCCACTGGAAAATGGCATAGTGTCGGGTACCAGGAATAAAACTAAGAAACATCCTATGTTTGCTAGCTAGTTCATTGATAGGGTTCTAGTCCATCTCCGGCCGTCTACTGGACAAACTGATGATTCATAGATGAATATGGAAGACAACTGCTGGCTGCCCCCTCTGCTGTGTGAATTCTCTCTAGGAGAGATGCAAGGAGACATCTGTTGGCCTCAGATAGAGAGGCATCCAACCAAGTCTGCTTGGTCAACCAGCGACATTTGGGAGGTTCTTTACAGGAGCAAGGGCGACTCTGGTAGCTAGTCCAAAGGAAGCCCCACCTACAACATGAAAGACTCAGGAAAAGCAGCAGCACTGAAGAATCCCATCCCCGGCCAATTATTTACATGTTAAATAGGCTGGCGGAAGGAAGGGGTCTTGTGGGAAAATTCATGAGCCCCCTGGGATTCCCTACCTGCAAGGCAATGTTAACAGGCCTGACTTCATGAGGGTTTCTTAGTGATCCCAGCTGCTCTGCATTCAGGCGTGGTCATGTCTAATCCAGAGGGAACAGCTACACCTGCTGACTGTATACCAGAGAGAGACTCTGGTACAGTCTGCGGGGAGGACCTCAAAGAGAAGGTTACTATGGAGATGTAAAGAATACACAGTAGACTTGGGACTTCCTTGGATCTTAAATACTGTTTCTTTTCCTGGCATAAGGACTGGTGAGGTAGAGGGACATGACTACAGCTGAGGGAGTGGAGCCCTCCAGCAGCAGGGCAGGTCCACAAGAAGGCTGAGCTCAGGGTGGAAGGCTGGAAATGGGAGGAGGAAGGCGGATTAGGGGGACACATGTGACAGCCAGATGCATCACTGTTCAAAGAAGTCCCGATGTTTTATAAGAGTTGATTCTTAACTGCACATCAGAGAGAAATATCTACGCAGAAAAAAAAATAATTTAGCTACGTATCTTGAACCATAAAAAGATATACTTTAGCATGGCTTACATTTTAAAATGTGAAAATAATTTTTAAAAACCTCTTGACTTAGGAAAAAAATACTATAAAGTGTTACATGAAAGCCAAAAATCATAATAGCTAAAACTGTGGTAAAAGCATTTAAACCCTTAACATTAAAAAAATACTTAGATAATATTAAGTGAAGAAGATATTAGCTACATATATAAAAGGAAAATGTTTAATATCTTCAAGACTAAAAGGATCCTGTAAGTGCCCCAGAGAAGGGAGTATAAATAGACAAAAAGGAAAAGCACAGAAATAATAAATAATAAGATCATGAACAAGTCCTTAATCTCATTTGTAGTGAGATGAATACAGACCACGCTGTAATTTTCCTTTCTAATCGAGGAGAGTAATCAATATTTGTTATTTTAGTGCGTGTTATATGACATACCATCCTGACATGACAGTCTTTATAAGAGTGGTATCATAAAAAGCTATCAAAAGTTTCCAAAAGGGCCTGCAATGTACCCAAGTAGATTTTATCTAAAATACTCAGCAAAAAAATGTAAACTTAATTGTACATACAACTATGTTGATGGGCATTATTTGTGACAGGAAAGCATTGAAAAAGAAAATATAGCACAATGCTTAGTAGCAGACAAAATTAAGTAAAGAATCATTGTACAGACAGTATTATTCTGTCAATTAAAGTTTGTGCTAAAGATAGATATGTATCGATGTGAGAAGGCAGGTAAAATACTTCCAAACTCCAACCATCCCTTAAAGTATTGTGCGTGTTTTAATGCGTAACCTGTAAAAATTTATACACACATGTACCCCACGTATTTTCAAGACAAAGGAGTTGAAGCCAGTATATGCAAATGCCAGACCATGGTAGTTAGTATGGACTGCCACAACCATAGACTTTCGTGTCATTTTCTGCTATGCTTATTTATCTTTTGCTTTCTTTTATCCTTTTAGTTAAAAGCTGAATGTGGTACTATAATAAATATTGTTTTCACTTCCATGCTGAAGTTAGTCAGTCATTCACTGAAATACACTAAATGTGATGGTCAGATGAGGAAGGAAGAGACAGAAAGCAGAGACGAGAGGGAAAATATGGAAAAGTGTAAGTTGGGGTATGAAGGATGAGGTCATTTCTGACAAGCTTTCTGAGAGCTTGGGGTACACACAGGGATAGTCCAGGATTATGTATTAATACAATCCTAAGTAACACTGAATGGGTTGATGGGTGAGGATAGAATTGAATGGCAGCCCTTTGATAGATATTCATTGTCTACAAAAGTTTCAAGTAACTCTTTCCCTTGCTGAAGAACAAGATGTGGCCTTGGCATGAAGCATCTAGTTGCCCTCAATATTGAAGAAAGTCTCGGGAGTGGTTAAAGGTAATTTTCACAGAGTATACCATCTCAGCAGAGGGGATACTTGGAAACCCACTTCTTCTTTCCTGTAGACTTTTAAATAACTAAATCAATTTATTTAGCTATGTGAATTTTTATCCTACATGTAATTATTCATATGAACAATAAAACACAGGCACTGTGCTCTTATATGATAAATATTACACAGCCATTAAGAGTCAGAAAACCTACTGAAGAAGCATATTTTAGCTACTGGCCTCTGGATTTGTATTTTCACCACTAGTATCCTGTTTCTCCTCTCTAATCCTCAATCCAAAGGGATGAGGAGATTGAAAAAGAAAGTCTTGGGAGTTATAGGAGGAAAGAAGATGGGGAAAAAATGAATGAACAAAACAGAAAACAAGCTGCCCTGTGTGGATTACAACGAAAAGTGAGGAGACCTTTAGAAGAGACGATCATTACTTTCTTTTAACTCATCATGCATTTGTTGGGTGCCTCCTGAGTTAAAGGACAGCCCAACCGAGGAGGATTAAAGCACAACGTGAGAGTCACATATCTGACATTAGGGAGCTCAGAGGGAGAGGTGGTTTCCAGCTTTCACATCTGCTGCGGTAATCAGGGACGATTCTGTCTGAGGAGTGTTTTCTGTGTCACGAGTCACAAATGATTCTGTCTGCCTAGCTCAGGAAAGTGGGACTTGACCTTGCCAGCAGGGAGAGGTGCACCCATGGCTGGAGGGATCCCTGAAGGCAGAAACTTGGTCTTCAGGAGGAAATCTTCCTCCCTAGAGACTTAAATCTTAGGAGCCTAGAATCTGAGTGTTTTTGCTGTCTGTTCATTTTTTCCTGAGAGATGTGACTTCACACTAAATAAGGAACCAACAACAGATCAAACTAATGATTCTACTAAAATCTAACCTGACAGACCAATGAGTTTGTTGGAGTTACTTATAGGAGCCAAGATGATTCACAAGGCAATTACATGACCAAAAAGCCCACCCAGTCTGGGTGTTGAGCACAGTACTCTTCGGCCTAGATCTCTCTGCAAGGATTGCAAACAGCTCAACATGCATAAGAGTCTCTTCCCCCTTGCCTGCTCTCTGTTACTTCCATCTTCTTGGAGAGCAACCTGGTAAATCTTGTTAGTTTCAGGAACTTCATGGGCCTTGTGAGTTATTTTCTTTTTGAGTCACACGAGCCTCTTTCTTGTCTCCAGAAGAGAATCTTTTAGTTCAGGAGTTGCTATACAACTCCAGCACAGACATTTCTTCTCCATCCCTTTTCTGTGGATGCAATGATCCCCTGGAGAAGTCAAAACACTTTGCTCTGTGAACCTGACAGTCCAGCCGCAGTGCTTGAGCACAGCAGCTCCTTTGGAGCAGAAATGGTCTGGCATGCTTTAAAGGATGCTGCAAGTGGGTTGTGTATGCCAAACTGAACAAAAGAGCACACTGTGACTCAGAGATTCCTGCTCTTCAGGAGACACGGGTGTTATCTTAACTATTCTAGTCAAAGCACAAAGCAGTAGAAACCCGAAAGTTTGTCAGTGGGATGGGTAAAGCATTGCATTATATAATAGTGTCATAATTAGGGTTGCTATCACTGTGATGAAACACTATGACCAACATCAAGTTGGGGAGGAAAGGGTTTATTTGACTTATACATCCACATCATTGAAGGAAGTCAGAATAGGAACCTAGAGGCAGGTGCTGATGCAGAGGCTATGAAGGGGTGTTGATTACTGGTTTTCTTCTCATAGCTTGATCAGCCTGTTAGCCTGTTTACTTATAGAACCCAGAGCCACATGTCCAGGGGAGGTACCACATACAATGGGCTGGTTCTTCCCCCATCAGTCACTAATTTAAAAAAAAAATGTTCTACAGGCTTGTCTGCAGTCTGATCATATGAAGGCATTTTCTCAGTTGAGGTTTCCTTCTCTCAGATGACGATGGCTTGTGTCAAGTTGACATAAAACTAGCCATCACACATAGAAAAAGGGGTCCAAAGTAAAAGAAAAGTTACTGACTGAGTTCATGAACATGGAGCTTCAGGACATGAGATGCAATTATAGGTTAAAGCTCAGAGTCCCTCGTGTGATGTATATTGACTGTAAAGCAAAAGGAAGGAGCTCTGTGTGTTGCCATATATAGGCTTCTGTAGCTCACCAGGAGAAGTGGTTACATGGGTGTCTATATCTGTCTATGCAGCGGTGTGTATGGGCTTCATTGACTTTCCATAAAGCATGCGTGAATATCTACCAACAACCTGGAAAGCAACAATTCTAAAGTTCCTTTAAGTATATTCTTGAAAATATAAATATGAAAATCAAGTGGTTAGAAATATAATGATTAGGACCTGGAGAGATGACCCTGTGGATATAAACAATTGCTGGGCAAACATGAGGACCTGAGTTTAGGTCCCCATCATCCATGTAAAAAGCCAGGCATGGCCACGCATACCTTCAGCTTCAGCACTGTGGGAAAGGTGGAGGTGGGATCACTGGGGCTTATTGGCCACCAACCTCGCTGAGAAATGGAGAGTTCAGGTTTCAGAGAGACATTCGGTCTCAAAAGAATAAGGCAGAATGCAACAGAGGGCATCACAAAATGTGCACCTCTGACTTCTGCATGTGCACAGAGGAGGAAGACATCCAGCATCCTCCTATAGCTTGTGCATGCACCTGCACATATGAATGCATACTCAGAAACACTACACACACACACACATACAAATAAAAATATTTGGTTAATCAGTTTATATATTATTAAAGTGATTTGATTCCCCAAAGCCATAACAGAATATATATTTCTAAATCACATTTATAATATACCAATACTCCATGAACATTTTCTTTTAAACACAAGTATTAAACCAGGAAACACATCTGAATAAAAGAAATGGCAAGGGGATGTGTTTCTATAATGTGTGTTGTGCATTGGACAGGTTCTAAACTCAAAGTATTTTAGTATACATCAAAGCTATAAAAATTTGTTATGAAAATCTATGGAAAATACTATTAGGAACACCCAATGTTTCAGGAATGGAAACAAATAGAATTGTTATCTGTTGTCCAAGTCAGAGCTAGCTATTAATGTTAGTTGTTTTATCTTTTTAAACTCTCGCTACAATACCTTCTCTCTCTCTCTCTCTCTCTCTCTCTCTCTCTCTTTCTGTGTGTGTGTGTTATACTTTGTTTTCTTTAGCATTTTCTTTGCTGAATCATGATATTTATACTTTTATTTGATTGTTATAATTCTACTTGAAAATATGACTTACAAATCTTGTGAATATTGCTTTTCTATCTATAAGAAATTTGAGGATTTTTTAATATATTGATGAAATAAGCTCTATTAATTACTTTTTCTATTGCTGCACTACAACACCATGATCAAGCGAACTTATGAAAGAAAGAGTTTATTTTGACTTATGGTCGCAGAGGGAAGAAAGTCCATCATGGCTAGAAGACACAGAAGCAAGCAGTAGGCACAGCAGTTGAGGAGAAGGAAGCTGAGACTTCACAACTTTTTCTACAAACATGAAGCAGACCAAATTGAAAGTAGGGCAAGGCTTTCAACACCCAAAGTCCATGCCCAGTGATGTACTTCCTCCAGCAAAGCTGCACCACCCTACAATCTCTCTAGGCTTTCTGCTCCCTCCACCCTCGTGGATCAATGCACTAACCATCTGCAGGAAGAAGCCAAACCACGCAAGCATGAGGCAGAGCAAATTGAAAGGAGGGCAAGGCTTCCAGTTCACATGGCCCATCCCTAGTGATGCAATTCTTCCAGCCAAACTGAACCTCCCACAACCTCTCTAGGCAAAGCCACCAGCTGGAGACTAAGTATCCAAATACCTGAGCCTCTGGAGGGCATTCCCCGTGCAAACCATCACAGGAGCTACTTAATTTGTTTGCATTAGTGGAATCTTAGTTCCTGCAACTTTGTCATCAGGAGTGAGCTGGGCCATATCTCTTCATGGATGTGTGACTGGACTCAGATTCAGCGTGATTCTTTGAACATTTAATTGATGGAGCGAAGTGTGTGTATTTCAACAGGGGATAGATTTGCTAAAGTGCCCTGCACTTCTTGCTCCAAAGAGCTTAAGAGGGGAGTGAGTCAACATCCCAGCACTGAGTATGATCAGTCTCAAATGTCTCCACTCCAGCTAAGAAAGGAGAATGTGGAGGAATGAATGGGGTCTTCTTACTTAGGGTCTATTGCTATGAAGAGACACCAAGACCGTGGCAACCGTTATAAAGGGAAACATTTAGTTGGGGCTGGCTTATAGTTTAGAGGTTTAGTCCACTATCCTCATGGTAGGAACCATGGCACCATGCAGGCAGACATGATGCTGGAGAAGGAGCTGAGGGTTCTACATCTGAATTGGCAGGCAGCCAAAAGAGAGAGTGACACGGAGCTTGACTTGAGCATCTGAAACCTCAAAGCCCATCCTCAGCAACATTCATCCTCCAACAAGGCCATACCTCCTAATAGTGCCACTCCCTATGTACCCATGGGGTCATTTTCATTCAAACCATCACCGGGGCTATGTTCACAACTGGCCATGAGTCTATGTTCATAATCTCCATCTACAACTGCAGACCAGTGATTACCTGGTAAACAATATTAGTTACACGCATCTTTGGTACGCTACAGTCTTCCTAAGGACACAGGTTGATCTCGGATGATTTTTTGCATGGCTGACAGATATGAGACACATATAGTTAATAGAATGGTGTCTGGGAAACTTGGACTTTTAGAGAGAAATTATGTATCCACTGTGATTTCAACCTCTTTCGCAGTAAGGGTCTAAGGTCAGGAAAGCCACTGAGTGGAAATCAGAGTCTTGAAATCCAAAACTGATGTGTGAGCCTCGGGATCAGGCATCTGTGGGCAGACTTGCAGGTAAGGACAATCAACGCAGATAAACCCACAAGCCTTGGTCTCCTTGGGCCTGGCCTTTTTTTAATAAAGTGGGTACCTGAGAGACCATGGTAAAGAAAGGGCTTGGCACAAAATGCATGGGTCAATGGGCCAAACTAAATGTGGCCATGTGACTAAGCAGAGGCTGTTCTATTTAGTTCCTATCTTAGACTATACATTTGAAGAGATTGAATTAATGAGGTTTTACTATGCAGAACTCTGAACTCACAGAACAGATAAATCAGTAGAGGTTTAGCGCGAGGTTCAGAAATCACTCAGGGCTTATTTCAGAACCTGCCTTAGTACCACCACTTAGAATGAGGATTTAATTTGCTGGGGCAGCTGCAGCAGGGCGGGGAAAGCAGGACTGGATTTCCTGGCAGGCTTGTCATTTATGGGCTGTGAGATCTGTGAGGAATAATACCTCCCTCACAGGTGTTAATGCTAGCACCAAAACTGATGATGCACGTGAAGGCCCAGGGAAGCCAGAGTGCAGTCACAAAGGTGCGAGCTTGGCTTTCCAGGCCGGGGCAGCCCCGGATGTAGGTAAAACAGGTCAAACGTAAGCATCGCCAGCTTGCCCAGCTGAGTGATGGGAGCGTGCAGCCCTCTGAGTGTACACATCTCCCTTGTCTTTGTATTCTTACAAACATGGATGTTACTGTCACTCCAGAGCATTCCCAGTGTCCTGTGGGTCTGTGTTCACTGTTACTGCTAGCAGCTTCTGTTCAGGGGTTGGAGTTAGGGCTACATTTCTTCATGCTGGTGTTGTCAGGGCCATTACTTCACCGAGCCCTTGGAAAGTGGTATGGCCTTGTCAGGTTGTAGAAGTTGCCAGTGTATGTGGCTGTGTCTTTCTCCTAAACTAACAATATATCTCAAAAAGGTTGACTCCATAACAGAGCATCCCATGAGCTGTGCTTCCTTAGTGATTTTGCTATAAATCTATAGATCAAATAGAACTCAAACCCAATTGAAAGAACCTCGCAGGTCCACAGAGGCAGGCGATAGCAATCACAGGGCAGCTCATTGACTCACATCTCTAGCAGATTATGCTGTCTGGCAGCCTGAGCCCTAGCTAG
Source organism: Microtus oregoni (assembly GCF_018167655.1). Lineage (NCBI taxonomy): Eukaryota > Metazoa > Chordata > Mammalia > Rodentia > Cricetidae > Microtus > Microtus oregoni. Next base: position 10,310,261 of record NW_024543079.1, read on the forward strand.
ATCCAAGACAAAACACCCGTGTGTGGCAAGAGGGTGGATGCCTGTGCATGAGAAATACTGCCTTAGCTCTTACAACCAACCTTCAGTGAAACATATGATGTCTCTTGCAAAAGAGTCATTTCTAACTTTGGAGGATAGCATATAGTCAAGGGTAAAGGAATTAGACTTCCTCTCATGGTGGAAGTATCAAGAATTTGCAGATGTATTTGAAAGCTACCACACCTTTACACGCAACCCTGTAGGTATTACACTCTGTGACCCCCACTAAAAACATGCTTTGCCCGGCATTAGCACTTTCTGAGTCTTCCCTGTGATTTGTTAATGAAACACCTCTTGCCGTTTTATTGGCAGGGTTTTCTTGCAGTCCATTTAGCCCAAAACTGAGACGTGTGTCCCCTGGTGCTAAGTTGGGGAAATGATCTTCTTCTGCACTCAGAAGCCCGCTTCCATTTGTGAACTACGGCTGACCACTGTTCTGTAACTAGAGTCACATGGCCTGTCTGGTTAGAGCTCAGCTGACCTCAGCAGACTGACCAGCTTCCTCCTGGGACCCTGAATTAGCCAGGAAGTAGTGAGCTCACAACAATGGCAGAGACATAATAGACAAGGAGAAATGGGAGGGTTCTCAAGTCCTATCTCTCCATCAACTTCTCTATCACTTCCACCCTCGGGAAACTGAGCATCTCTGGAAGATGCAGGGGAGGGTGATGAGTAAGAGCCATGTTTCATATGAAGAATAAGGTCAGTTTTTACATGTTGATTTTCTCTTGCCTCCATGAAAAGATCCTTAATGCCAGTTTCCACGACAGTTTTGCCAAGCAAAATATCCCCTCACCCCTTATGGGTGATGTTCCACAGTACCCATCAATCAATAGAAGATGGTTAGAGCCAGTTCCTGCTGAGAGGTTCCTATGTATTCAGCACATATGACTGAACCCATCCACAACCTTTTCTGACTGCCAAGGAGGCTGCAATACTTTGGATGCAGGAGTATTTGAATTATTGATTTGTTTGCTTGTTCTTGGTAAGGGGGCCTCACCAGTACACTCTTGCTACACAAACCAAAACCTAAGGAACTATCCACCTGAGTTCCCCATGGTTCTTTTTGTAAAGATCTCCTGTAAAATCACCTGTGCTGGGCTGGGGTGTTAGCCTTCTCGAGCACACCCCAACATGAGGACCTGGATCCAAACCCCAGCATCTCTGTAGAAAGCCCAATACAATGGTTTATCACAGCACTGGGCAAGCAAAAACAGAAGGTGACTATAACCAGCCTAATCTAATGGCAAAACAAGTCCCAGTCCCAGGGAGAAATTGTCTAAGATGATGATGATGATAATAATAACAACAATAATAAATAGAAAGGTGGATAGCTCCTGATGACGAGTATCACCTCTGCCCTGCACATCTGCATAAATAAATAAAACCACCTTTCCTTATGTATTGGGGAGGAGGCTTGGGTTAGGATAGAAGTTAGGTAGTGGTACTATGTTCTATACATACATTCCTACATATATGTAGGGAAGCAGCTAGAATCAGGTATCCAGAGATAATTAATATTACAACAGTTACACATGTATGTCAATGATGATAGTTCTAAAAACACCAGACTACAATTCCTGGATCAAATTTTATAATCTTTTCTCAAAATTTTATAGATGTTCAGGGAGTATGATATACTAAGAAAATAACATATTTGTTACCATATGACAGAAATCAAGAGAGAAAAACTTCTCGAACTTGCTACCATCCAATGTAAGCAATTTCTTCAGAAGTTTAAAAAGCATCTTAAAATAAGTCCTCTGGGAGTCTCTCCCCTCTCTGATCCCTAATCCTCCCTCACCCATTTAACCATCAGACCAAAGGAAGTCAAAGGGACAGGCTTGGGGGGGGCAGCTTCTGCAGTGACAGGGGGAGAAGTCATCAGAGACATCAGGGAGCTGAATGAGGCTGAGCATAAGTATACTTCCAGAAAGTTCTGAGCACAAACCTAGTTCTGGAATCCACGTCAGAGGGGACAGTGGCCCACATGAACTGATGTATTCAATGGGACGCCACTGACTTGGGCATCTTCTAGGCACTTTTACTTTGTTCTGGATGTCTTCACTGTGGAGCATTAAGTCAAGTTCATCTGCCCCAGAGCCTGTGAAGCATCCCACAGAAGCCACTATCACCTCATAAAAGATGGTCAAGATTTTAGAAGGGAAAGAAAGCTTCCATGGGATGCTGTCAACGTGCCTAGAACTGAAGCTCCTCCTCCCTGGATAAATCAAATGCCTTCATCTCGACTTTGAGAGGTATCAGAGAGCATACTGGGCTGGTTCTTATCCTAAAGCATTCAGTGAGAAAAACTCTAAGACACTCCAGCCTGCAGAAGCCAAGTGCTAATTGGTCTGCGATCCCCCTAATTTGTGTATCGTCTACGTGGACAGCTTAGCGACTGGCTGAAAGCCCAGACCCTACCCAGCCAAATTCACAGCTCCCACAATTGGGAAGTGTAACAGCGGTGACAATTCAGTACGTTGTCCACACGTGGGAATGCCCGCCCCCGCATACACACCTTGCTAAGATGTAACAGCTCTAACAGATTCTCACAGTTGCTAACAATCTCATTAGGCTGTTGGTGTGAGGAGGAAGCGAGACTGGTTAAAACTTTGCTGTAGCTCTCTGGGAGCAGTCTCCAGAGTTGTGCAGTCTTCCCTGAAGTCAGGTAAAGTCCTTGAAGGTACAGGATGGGTGAGGGGTATCAAGAAGGCTGAAGGCTTTCTCATGTCTCTACTGTACATATGAGATGCTAAGTGAAGGCTATCAAGGGTCTGTATTCCTTCAGTTTTCCAAGCATTCTCCAGTCAGTTTGAACACGTCGTTTAGAAAATGGGACAAGATAGTGGTTCTTATGATGGCAAATAGATTACGTGCGGGGCCAGTGAGTTAGCTTGGCGGGGAAAGGTGCTTGCCACCAAGCCTGATGAGCTAAGCTCTCAGCACCCATGTGATGGAAGAACAAACTCACAAGTGCACACATGTTCACACATACACACAAACATGCACAAATAAATAAATGCAAGGAAAGAAAATAATTACATCTACAACCAGTGCTGCTGTGAATTATTTTTTTATAACATTAACCTAAAAAAAAAAAAAACAGAGTGCTACTCACCTTCATACCACATCTATGGAAACAGCACAAACCCATTATAATATTAATAGAAATAAAACAACAATGACTATAGCATTTGCATTATAAGTATCAATTTAGTGCTGCCTGCGTTTACTGCTGCCTTCCTGAAACTAGACGGTCATTTGAGATCTGAATAGGACAGCAGTGGCCGACAGTGAGACAGTGTCTTTTCTCTCTAGGAAGCTGATCCTTCAGGCCACTTAGCTCCCATCCTCACCTCGGCTGCATTGCAAGTCATTGGAACTGTGGGGAAAGCTTTCTTCAGGCAAATGAACTGAGGACGTTATTTGATCTTCATTTGGAATGGACAATTCATATGCTCAATAGAATTTCTCATTTTGTTGGAGCTGGAGAGATGGCTTTGGAGTTTAAGAGCACTTGCTGCTCTTGCAGAGGACCAGAGTTCATTTCCCAGCACCCATGTTATGTGGTTCACAAACATCTGTAACTCCAGCTCCGGGTGATCTGGCATCCACAGGCATCTACATACATGTGCATATACACATACATACCATAAACAAAAATAAAATTTAAAAAGAAATCTAAAATATGTGTTATATTTTTCTCTTTTTTCATAAAACATGCAAATCTGGGGAAATAAAAGGGAAAATACCCTTAGTGATGTATGTTCTGGATATATTTGTATGTATCACAGCTGCTGCTATTGTCAAAACAATAGACACACTGTTGGCCAAGTAATTAACAACTTCTTTCAATATGGAAAATGACCTGCCTCCCTTCTCCTCTTCCCAAGAGAAAGTTTCTTTTTTTCTGTGTGCAAATTGGCCCTAGAGATCTTCTAGATGAACCTAGATATTAGGGTGATTACACTGGAGACAAACCTCACAAATAAAGGATGAGAGAAATGAGAAACTTAGCTATGAAACATTAGAGGGTATCAAGAGAAAGATAATCAATGTGAAAACCCCAGGCAATATCAATTCAGAAATCAAAATGAATGCAAAAATCCACAGGGAGCAAAACATCAAACTTTTAAGGAAATGTGGTTTACTAGTTATTGAATCTTTGATACATGGACATAGATATGCCCCTACAAAATGGTTGGTTATTTTGTTGTTGTTGTTGTTTACTTTGGGTAGTGATTAATATTTTGTAGAATGTTAAAGTAGTTGAGACCATATTAAAACTGAACTATAAATATATTAAAATTGATATCATTTCCAGATTTGCATTCTCTTTATATCAAAATCGAATAGTGACTATTCATTTCAGTTGAGGTTCGTTAACATTTTTTAAGTTGTCAGCATGATGATTGTAAATGAAAGAAGAATTTAATGACATTTTGAAAGTACTGTTGATGTATTTTTGTTTCTACTAATGTCAAAACACATGTTATATGCTATTCCTTCTGCCTCGGGCTCTGAGACGATTTGGCCCAGCAGCGCCCTGAACAAGAGAGATGAAGACTAGAAGAATGGGTCATACCCAGAACTCAACCAACAGGAGATGTTAGCTGGTATCAGTTCCTTCTTATGTGCTCTTCTGGCCAAATCTGGCAGCCACAGTTCTGAGGAACTAATAGGTGGACAGAGAGCAAGCTGAACAGGAGCACAGACTTCAGAAGACTCTAAGGGGCATCTTTAGCCAGTGTTCTAGGATTTCACTCAATGCAACTTCACAGGAGCCTCAAGAGGAATGGCCCTTTCAGATCCATGTATGGAGAAAAACCCTCCAAATCCTGTAGGAAAGAGAGCCCTGGGGGATGTACTGGTGTTGCAGAAGGGTTTGAATCGGGAACTAGAGACCTTCCTAACTTTAGAAGCTTAGGCCCAGCCTTGTGAAAATGGACATATTAAAATGTACTTTTTAGTGATGTTTTGGGGATTAAATGCTTGGCTTTTTACAGAGCAGCAGAGGCAATTCTCAGCACATACTGTGCCAAAAATAAACCTTTATTAATGGAAAAAGAAGGAAGGAAAGAATGTTTATTTGTGTTCTATTACTGCAGAACAAATTACAGCAAGCTTTAATGACCTCCAACAAGACCTACTTTTTGCACAGTCCTGAGAGTTTGGAAGCCCATATGGGCTGCACTGGTTTCTCTGCTCAGCATCTCTCAAAGCTGGAATCAAAGGATGAGCTTTCGAAGATATTAAAAAGAACCTTCTTACAAATGCTCATTCAAGTTCTTGGGAGAATCCAGTTCTTTGTGGCCACAAGATTGAGGCCTCCTGTTTTTATCAAATGTCTGACAAGGACAATAAAATTTCTCATTTTTCATCACATCTTCAGAGCAGGTATCAAACCCTGATAATGAAGCCAGCTGTGGTGGAAAGGGCTGTAATTCCAGCTAATCAAGAAGCTAAGGTAGGAGAATGACAAGTACAAGGCCTGATTGAGCTACATAGTGTGTTCAAAGCCAGCCTGGACATTTTAGTAGAAATCTTCCTCAAAACAAAACAAGAAGCAAAAATATCCAAGTAGTGAATCCCCCCCCCCCCCCCACTTTTCATCCCTGTTTTGCTACCAGCTGGAAATAATTGTCTGGTTTTTTTTTTTTTTTAAGGCGCTCACATAATTAGATTAGGCAGACCCAGATAATCTTTCTCTTTTAAAGCCAAACATATGCTGTGTTGTTTTCCCTGGGGAGACATGGACAAACACCTATTCACCCCAGACTGAGCATTGATGACTGGACCAAAGAAATATGTACCAATATCTAGCTTAGGAAACCAATCAGCTAATTGAGGTTATTTACAGAAGTTCACATGATCCAAAGGCAGTTGCAACACTTCTCATTTGGCTAACTATTAGGATTCCCTTTTGCAAAGGCACCTACATAACCAAAGAGCCCACACCACAGTGGGCAACAACTAGAGAAAGTTGTATCCTTGAAGCTTCTTTGCAAGACTTGCAACAATCCAGCTCATCAGAAACAAATCCACAACAATTGTTACTGCAAGGGAAGAGATGAGATCTAGTGAATCCTGTAACTTTCAGGAGCTTTTCTGAGACTTATGAGTTTTACTTGCTTCCTGGACCTTGAAGTTTCATTTATTCCTGGTCTTAATGAGCCTTACTCCAGTAGAGAATGTTTCAAATAGAGGAAATAACTATAAAATATCATGCCCTATATGTAACATAATTGTGAAGTAATTTTTCTTGGCTTATAGGCATAATACTATGGAAAATTAGTGGCCATTGTTAAAATTCTGCCCGTTTTAAGATGCAAAAACAAGGAAAGGAAATAATGGACCCATCAAGGAGCCACCTGTGATCTTTTCTTTTTCATTTAGCTCTCATTACAACATCCCATAATAGAGAAGAACTACAGCCATTGAAGCATGTTGCCAACATCTTAATGTCAGTAATTCTAATCCACAGTTCCAACTATTTGTTTGGAAGTAAGAGAAAACATGCACCAAATATGGAAATCAGACAGTAACGAAAGGTTTTATTCTTTCATGGAAATGTATACCTTGTTGGCAACCTTAACCCCACACAATGATTTACCTTCACTCTTCCCACTACTCCTATATTTCTATCTTGTATTTCCTCAACCTTTCAGTATGTTAAGCCTTAACATTTATACACAGTGATACGCAAGATAACCTGAGTCCTTTCCACAAAGAAAGAAGAAACATGCTGGATAGACACTTCCAACTTTGCCCTAGCAAATGTAGACCTGTGGGATTTTGCTTGTGTGTGTGTGTGTGTGTGTGTGTGTGTGTGTGTGTGTGTGTTACCAGGTGTTGAACCTTGGGCCTAGTGCATACTAAGCAAATGTTCTCCCACTAACCTATATTCCAGCAAAATAGAGGCTATCTCCTATCTGCTGATCCCTCGGTTATAAAACTTATTTAACTTTATACTGAGGCATTAGGAATTGAACTCAGAATCTCACATGTGCTAGGCAACTGGCCTACCAACCAAACTACAGACCCAACCCTAGCAAATCACCTTAGCAAACCTAAATTTCTAATGCTGATGGAGAGTCATCCTCTGGGGTGTGCTTTGTCATCTGATTTTTCACTTTGGAAAGTAGAGTTTTTGTGCCTAACTACTAGAAAACTAGGGAGTTACCAAAGCTATTGAGAAGAATTGTCTGGGGGAAAAAAGTCAAATGCATGCTTCTTGCACCACCTTTTTTTTTTTTTTTTTTTTGCCAAACATTATGTGTTTCTAAGTAGACCGTTGGTAAACGCCCTAGAGACAGGCTCGATCCTTGCTGAGTTCATAGTTCAATAATATTGTGGTGTCATAGTACAACAGTCTCTTACCTATAAGATAGGAGTGGAAAGGATTCGGAGCTCCCCAAACAGATGCCACCCTGTCAAATGTTTACCTAATAGAGTTGGCAGGTGATACAAAAATCAGCCCTGAGAGATCTAGCAGTCTTACTTGGATCATTCAATAAAACATGCACAATATTAACTTTATTATGAAACCTGGGTCTTTTAAACGTTTTCTACCCTCTTGGTGTCTGTTTTCTCTCCCCTTCTTACTGGGAACTGCTTTTTAGAGGCTCTAATTGCTATAGATGAAGCAGAGGGAAGACGGCTTTCTTTTTTCTCTATTAATTCAGGATAGACAGGGAAGCAGTGTGACCCGAGATCATTAACTCAGGAGTTCTGGCTGTCCTTGGGTGAGGGCCAGTAGCCCAGGAAAGGAGCCAGATGGGGTCAGAGACCTCAAGCTGACAGATGTGGCAGTGGAGGGTTCCAGGAAGAAGGATCAGAGACTGGCCGAAAGAGAGCCACTTGCCCAGATGCAAAACCCCAGAGGAGTGAAGGTGAAAAACGCCTGGGCAGTGTTTGGCTGAGTCAAGGGGGAAACTGATCAGCAGCTAGGGTCAAGCTGAGGACAAAGAAATGCTACCCCAAGGATCGAGGGAACAGAGAGGAAAGATGAAGAAGGGGGTGTCTGCCGGACCCTGCTGTGTTGTGAGAGCATTGACACAGTGGTTCTGTCTAACTCCTCTCGTAATCCTAACATGTGTGTCTAAATTTGACAGCACATCATATCCTGAGAGCCCGAAGAAAGAAGATCAACATGAAGATTGCCTTCTATGTATACAGGCAGCAAGATTGAAGGAGCAGGAGAAAGAGAGAGAGAGAGAAATAGAGAGAGAGAGAGAGAGAGAGAGAGAGAGAGAGAGAGAGAGAGAGGCCATCCATGAAAATCATCTGCCCTTCTTCACCTATGCCATTAGGATGTGAAGTTTTATCTGGGATATTTGCTGATCCGAAGCAAAGGGTGGTGCCATCTGTGAGTCAGTCCTCTGTTGCTGGGAGCTAACACTCTCTCACTGGAGATGGGTGTGTGTGTGGAAGGCTTGATGCAAAAGCTTTCATCCTGTTTATGAAAGGGATTTGGGCCATGCTTTTTGAATTCTGATGACTTTTGCACGTCTTTCCCTGCGCTAATTTTTAAAGACCTACTTAAATTGCAGTTCACTCACTGTTTATCGAACAGCACATTCTAGGATGTCGGTATGTTTGCTTCTCTAGAGCAATGTCCTCATGTCTAATGTCTTAATGATCACACTAAGTAAGTAACTAAGTGAAATACTAACCCCCAAATGATGTTTTCTTTGAACTGAACTGACCTAGACAATGAGGACATCGATGGAAAAGTCACATCCGAATTGCAGCTAATAAATACAGAAGTGAAGGAGGGGATGAAAAAAATCACCCACTGGCACCCACAAGAAGATTGTTTCAGGCAAGGATCATCAATGGAAGCTGGAGGGAGTGGGGTGGGGGAAAGTACAATGAGAAACAAGACGTTCGCATGGTCTCAAAGTATCTCCCTAACGTTAATTGCTAAAGGAAAAACAGTTACTTCATAGTGCAGAAGCCTGGCAGACACCAATTGGATGCAGCAATTAAAGCTAGGAAAGAGATGGGACAAATCAGCACCATGTGCCTCATGATGCGACCCACTGAGCAGGACACAGCATCCTTCGGTGGTTTGCTTGCCAAGAGTGCCTAGTCTGAACCTAATTATGAGAAAAACCCAGACAAACCCAAATTAAGGAACATTCTGCTAAATAGCTGGTCTCTAACTCCTCAAATGTGTCAAGATTACAACAGACAAAGCAGGGAAGAGGGCTGCTCCAGATCTCTGGAGAACAAAAGGATGTGGATTAGAGGAGCACACTAAAATCCTTGGTGAGATCTCAGACCTGGCCCCTTAGAGTTAGTGTCACAACTGGTGAGCTCTGAAGAAAACCTGAGGAGCAGATGTGGGTTTCAGCATCTTGATCACTGGTCCGCGATAGTCTAACCAAGATGCACAGAACCAGGAAGATGGTTCAGTTGGAAAGTCCCAATAGAGCACCTGAAGAATGGTACCTGAGGTTGTCTTCTTCCTCCCAGACATGCATATTCATGATCACCCACACAGACATACGTATATGTACTCACACAATCATAGTACATGAAGAGATATGGCATGTTCAGTCTTTATTCAAACATTAGAATAGTGTCTTAGTATGTTATAGGTAGATAGATAGATCGACAGACAGACAGATAGATAGATAGCAGATAATACATAGATTCAGTCTTATAAGCAGTCAAGTATTTAAGGGCATAGCTTCTCAAATGCTTGAACGGGCTTTTTGGAGGACATTCTTTTTGGAGGGGCATCTTGCTCAGCCTAAATATAGTGAGAGCCTTGGTTCCACCTCAAAGTGACGTGTCAGACTTTGTTGACTCCCCTTGGGAAGCCTTACCCTCTCTGAGGAGTAGATGGGGGTGGGGGTGGTAGGTATCAGGAGGTGGTGGGGGGAGTGGATAGGTATGTAAAATGAGATAAGATCGTTTTAAAAATAAACTCATTAAATTTTTTTAAAAAAATCACTATTTAGATGTTTTCTATTTTAAGGCAAGGAATTTGAGGTAAGCAAATTCATTGAATTGTTAACATTTGATATCGTGATTCCAAATAAAATTAGTTGTTCTATGTTGATGTAAGAATTCCTTTACTCATAGGTCACTCCATCTGAACATTCATACATACTCTCATCCACTAACACGCTGTCATATTGTTACATTACAAGAAACACACACACATAAGCACACAAATACCCAGGGTTACTATGAGATTTGTTTTAATAGGGAGAAATACACAACATCTACCACCCACTTAGAAGGTCCCCCAAACAAAGTATGATTCCCCCAATGTGCACCCTGGGAGAAGCAGTGAGTTTATTAAGCTTGCTTGCAGAGCAGGGGTGGGACTTGTTAACTGGGCATGAGTGTCCCTAAACATCCACACTGGAAGGTCTTCATCCATGGCAGCATAAATGGAGTTCCTCTTCCGTTAACCTTCCCCAACTCCTACACCCTGCCATCTCCAGACAGCCCGACGTCATGTGCTATCAGGACAGGATTGCATACAAGTTCCTGAGAGGGCAAGCTGGAATCTCAGGCAAGGATCTAAGGACTCTCCTATCCCTTCCTTCTCTGGTAGATGTCAACAATTGGTAGAACCAATCTGGATGGACTCTTGCAAGGAGATACAGTGTATGAAAAATAGTAACTGGATGAAAAATAGTAACTGTTTTGCTTGGAGAGTACCAACCTACAGTATATGTTTTTGTCCCCAGTTCCTAGAAGAAAACCCCTAAGCACTAGGGGTGATGTCCCGTGGCCCTTAACATACTTAGGACATCTCATTTATAGTGTACTAATGAGTTTTTGTCAACTTGACATAAGCTAGGGTCACTGGAGAAGAGAAAACCTCAGTTGAGAAAATCAGATTGGCCTGTAGGCAACCCTGTGGGCAATCTTCTTGACTGATGATTGACCTGGAAAAGCCCAGCCCACTGTGGACCATGCTATTCCTGGACAAGTGGTCCTTGGGAAAGCAGGTTAAGCAAATCATGGAGTGTTTGGAGGCCCTGCTGGTCAGAGGTTACAATCCACCATATTCTGGCAGCTCTCTCCAAGCTCGGTGCAACATGGAGGGCCTCCTTCCCCCAGCGGAGGCTTCCTGCTCTTCACCAGACCTTATATGGAGAATGTCTGTAGTCCCGGATGCTGACTTATCTCCAGTGTGAACCTTGACACAGTTCTCTATAGAAGCTTTCCCCTCTGCTACGACACACGGTAATTAGACTTTGTGCTTTGGCTGTTAGGATAGGAGTGTGCTACCTTATGGTAATTAGGCCTTGTGCTGGGAATCTTATGATAGGAACATCTGACCTAATTCAAACTAGGTAATGTCCCAGCCACCGTCCCCAGCCTTTACAAGTCCCCTCCCTCTGGAATGAAGTTGAGCTGTAACACTGGAACAGTCTCCTGGAAATCTATTTCCATCACACTCACACAGTTTGGTGGCCAATGGGCCTTGGGGAAGAAGGGTAACCACAGTGGAGAACAGGCCAGTGAACAGATTGGCCCCTGCTTCAACTCTTGACCTCAGGTTTTTGCCTTGAATTTTTGCCCTGACTTCCCTTTATTGTGGAGTATAAAATTTAAGTTGAAAAGAACCCATTTCTTCTGTTTTTTTTTAAATTTATTTTTATTTTATTTTTTATCACAGCAGCAGAAAGCATACTGAGAAATACAGATATACTAAACCCTCTGGGATTTTCTAGGTGGATGGATGGATTTTCTGTTCTGATGAGATGATTTCTTGGGGTCCCACCTGAAGAAAAATCCATGATTCTGAGCCTGGAGTTTTCAGTTCATTTCTATGTCCCAGGAATGGGGAGGAAGGCTAGATACAGACTTCATAAACAATCACAGTCATTGAGAGGAAGCCACCTCAGAAAGTTTCAAAGTATGTGGTTCTGGGTCAGGATATCTACTGACAGAAATAAAGGCTGAGAATAACAGACGACAATTGTATGCAGTGAGTGCAATTAGCCTCGAGAACATTTCCAAAGAAGTTTCAGAAACAGCTCCATGAAGGACATCTTGAACTGACGTGAAGGAAAAGCTGAAGGGTAACTTAGTGTTGCTGTCCAGAGCTAAGATGCCTAGCACAGCTTACCCAGCAGCCAGCACTTTAGCTTTGGACTCACTGTTCCAGAGGCAGAAGTCTTTTCCTTAAAGACTTTTGGTAAGTTTAGACACCCGATCTGTCTCCTTATCTAAGTGTGACGAGGTTGTGAGCTATTGCTTCATGGAAGGGCCTGGAAACACCCTGACACACTGTTTGCTTCTTAACTGCTTTGCTGTGAGCTGCTGTTTTAAATTCTAAACAGCTTAATAAAACTTTCCAACAATTTCAGCATTTTTCTAAATTTGAGAAGCCATCTTTATAGCTTTTGGAAGAAAGTTCAGGGGTATTGTCACTAAGCAATTTCTGGCAAAAGCCAATGTAGTTTTAACAGATGAAACAACAAGCGGAGTGATGTCATGCCAACCCCCCCCCCCCCCCCCCGTCAGCTCAGCCTGCATGTGACTCACTCCATGACCTCACCAGCTGATGCAGAAAAAGCAGTGTGCTACACACACAGTTCTTCGAAACGTCCACATCAGCTACTCTGTCTTTGGTCCATGGAGAAACTGATGAGATCAACTCAAGGCTGAATCCAATCAGGCAGATTGGATTTTAGAGCCCATATAGTCTTGTTCTGGAGAATGGAAGGAGGGGGAAAGAGGAGAAGCCTAGGAGAGAGAGCTTTCCTCTTGACCTCTTCATCCCCCTAAACCAGAAGCGTGTAGGATAGACCTGGGGAAGTCAACATTTTCCCAACACTCGTGGCAGCATTGCTTTGCCTACAAACATACGGAGGTCTGAGGAACAGCATCTTGCTTGAAGCATCTTCCCAAGTGTCTGTGAATGTGGGTGTGAACCTGGCTCAGACGTCAAAGGTATCTTAGAGAGCTGGGCTTCTTCCCTTTGAAGCGTGGTTGCCCATTGTCTGAGCTCAGGTTGAGATTCACTTCCTTCGCAGTTGACTTGCATTTCTCTCCTCCCTCTGAACCATTATCACATGTGTTCCCAGCATTTAGACATCCTGTCCTCTCCTTCTTCCAGCTCTGGTTTCTGCTGCACCTGTCTGTTCTTTCTTGGCCCTGGAACTCATGATGTCCAGGAATCAGAAATTCAAGTAAGTTTACGTGGCAGGCCTAGGTAATACATCGACCACAAAAGCAGTCAAAGAGCCATTAATGCGTAAATTAGCACCGAAACAGACAGATCGGTGAGATTGACCAGTGTGCTCACAGGGACGGAAGACTGTGGTTTGTTTTTTAGTAAATTTCTCCTTCCTGCTTCAGATGTCATTATTGACACAGAAGGAAATGGGGTGGAAAGGTTTGAAGTGTGAATGGGCTTTGGCAGAGTTTGAATTCCCTGAGTTAAATATGCAGGCGTCCAAGCTGTTTTATCCTTTTCCAGAGCCAGTGGTTGCTTAGCATGAACTAAAGGCTGTATTAAACAGCTGGCAACAATGCTTCCTGTCACGGAGAGACAGAAATGTTACCCTCTTCTTACTTCTCATAACAGATAGTATGGGAGCTTCATAAAACTTTTCTATCATGTCAAAACCATTGATCATAAACTCTAATATATAAAACTCGATTAGCCAGGGTTCTTTAGGGTAACAGAATTTAGAGAAGAGTATCTATCTTTATCTATTTATATATATATATATAATATATATATATATATATATATATATATATATATATATATATATATATATATATACCATGTAAATACTTATTAGAATGGCTTACAGGCTGTGGTCCAGCTAATCCAATAATGGCTGCCTATGAACAGAAGGTCCAAGAATCCAATTGTTGTCTAGTACATGAGACCGGATGCCTTGGTTGGTCTTCAGTATATCCTAGGATCTTGAAGAAGCAGCCTCTAATGCCAGTGAAGGAATGGACTTGCTAGTGAGACAAGAGGGAACAGCCAGAGAGATTGAGCTTCTTTCTGATTGAGCTTCTGTCTTCCATGTCCTTATATGAGCTTCTAGCAGAAGATGTGGTCTGTGGTCCAGATTAGAGATAGGTCTTCCTACCTCAAAAGAACTGAATTAAAGGTATGTCTTCATACTTTAAATTAAAAAAAAATCCCTCACTGGTATATCCTTCCCTTTGGGGGTTTTAATTACTTTCAGATATAATGAAGCTGATAAGCAATAAATAGCCATCACAAAAGCATAATCCCCAAACCCTGGTTCACACATTTAACATCTACCTTACTTGTACCTAACAGAGCAAGTCAACACCATCTGAAGGGCGCTGTGGATTTTATTTCCAAAACTGTCCTTGAAGGGTTAGAGAGATGGCTCAGTAGGTAAGAGCACATACTGGTTTTGCAGTGGGCCTAAGTTCAGCTCCCAGTGCTCATGCCAAGCAGCTCAAAGCCATCTGGAATCCAATGTCCTTTTCTGGCTTCTGCAGGCACCCTTACACATGGCCTTCACAAAGACACACAGAGATATACATAGATAAAAACCATAAAGTTAAAATGCTGAAGTGAGACTCAGAGGTCGCAAGGCACTTACTACTCTTTCAGAAAATCCAAGTTTGGTTACCAGCACCCATCTATGGGTTCCTAAGCACCTTTAACTCAAAATCTGGTCATCTAATACCTTCTTCAGGCATTTATGGGCTCTTTCATGTACATACTATGTATAAACTAAAGCAGGCAAACACACATACACATGAATAAGTAAATAAATCTTTTTGAAAAGTCTTAGACTGCTGCCACAGTTTTCATCATCATCTTTAAGTTGCCTGTTGGTCTCCTTGGCTTTCATTTGTTCCTGTAATATTCTTTCACCACCCAGTATCTAGAGGGAGCTCCACAGAAGCCTCATCTCCATTTCCCTTCTTCACCTGTGACATCTTATTTATTCCACACTGACCACAAGAGAAAAACTCAGTAGACTTGCTCATGTGTCCGGCTAAGACCCATAATACAGAGCCCCTGCTTGTCCTGCCAACTCTGTCACAAGCTAGACTGTGTGTTAGTGCCAGACACAGTATCCCCTCTTGTCTCCTACCCCAAGCCTTTGCACATGCTCTTCCTTCTGCTTAGAATAGCTTTTCTTCCTAGGTGACCCCTCAGCTTAGATGTCACATTCCCAGACATGTTCTCTGACTCCACGAGCCAGGTCATGTTCCCAGTTCTATTCATTCCTTCTTCTCTGCCTCTTTTCCCTTGTAACTGCAGTGACTGTACTTTCATTCTTTGTGTGGTTATTCCTTTGGTTTGTCCCTTCCCTGTTAGACAATTAGCTACCACAGTTAAGTATCATGTGTGGCTTTCATCTAGTTGCTGAATTCCCAGTGTACTAGAAGATCCTGAGGTGTCGCTCACAAGATGAATCTCTGACCTCACAACCTTAAATACTTTGAGGTTTGCTTGCATAACTCAGGGCAAACAAGATGACATTTGAAAAGTGTGGAGAGCTTCCAACCTCTACCCTCACAGGCATGTTTGGTTAATGAATAGTGAGCTTAGGGGATCCTTAGGTCATGGACTAATAAATACAGGTAGATGAGCCCATGTCACCTTACAACAAATATTGTTTATGTCATACACAAACTTGTCTAATTCTTTGCAGCACACATCCCAACAAATACAATTTCAGTAACCAACAAACACTTTGAAGTTTACTAGCCAATATTCCCTATAGATACATTTAAAACTATTTTATAAATGCTATGGGAACGTTTGTTTTATGATTCACGAAAAATGGCTCAACAAAACAGAGGGTTACCGTGACAAGATTACAAACAGATTATGATTGGAGCTTCAGACAAAAGTTTGTTTACAGGTATTATTTTATCAGCTTTCCTAATTTTTTAAGGTATGCTGTCCTTAAAGATTATGTTGAATCTCAAAACATTTGCTGCGTCTGTCTTTCACTGCGATTTTCTCCACTACACGGACCTCTTCTACCTATCACTCAACCACACTTCCAATAGAAGATTAAATCACATCAAAACATTTTAATATTGTGTGTCCTCTGAACCTGCTCTGACACTGACCACTTCGAGGGTGTCTAATAAATCTATATTGAGTGAAAAGATGACTTGCCAAGTTGAGCAGCGGCCCAACTGGACATGGTGGGGCAGACAGACCGATGCCGTGGCTTTCTGCAGAAGAGATGCTCCGTTTTACCATCCCAGGCACTGGGGCTGGGTTATTCTCCTGTGGTTTGGGCTGTCCTATTCAGTGTGGGGAAGCATCTCACCTTGCCTGACCTCCATTTCCACGATGGCAATAGTTCCCAGTGGCCCACAGGTGACAATCAAACTGTCCATCAGCCTTGCTCAACATTTCTGGGGTACAACTAAGAACGACTAATGTGGGTTACAGACACGGTCCCGCCTGCTCTCCATAACCCATGGCTTAGGCTGACATGAGTTATAGGACTCAGAAAAGCCTCATTTTATAGAATTTGATCAAGTGTGAGCCTAATGTGGCTTACTGGCTTTCTCTGGAAATATCCGAGGATTGGGAGGCAGGCAGGTTTCTGTTTCTATCCCGAGTCTACTTACATCCTGCCTGAGTGATGCTGGGCTGCCAGGCAGTGTACTCACCCATGCAAACTAAGGAAAAGAAAGCCAGGTGGTTCTATAGAGTACACGATCCAGCACAGTGCAATGTGAGCGCATTGCAGAAAACCAGCATTTGCTCTGGTGTTCTTCATGTCACTATTGTCTGCCACTACCTCCTTTCTTTACATATTTAAGCACCACTTTTCCAATATTTGCCTCAGCCTCCCCGGAACAAGATACTTATACTTTCCGGAACATGTTGTAGGGCCTCCTGAGTATTTACCAATAAGGCTGTACAGAAACACCTCATCTTTGGCACTCTGGAATATTCCTCTCCACTGCCACCATTTTTTAACTCGGGTAATTGCTTCTGACAAGCTGCACCTTTGGCATGTCTTCTCTTCTAAGAGGCTTTACTGTACCAGGTGTCTCCAGGCTTGGCCCTTAGCACTACAGTTTAACGTTTGGAAGTAGGTGGTATCTGTGACCCAAGGGCTTTCCTCCACAGTTACTACAGAGACAGACTTCTTGGTCACTGCCATTTGCAAACAAAAAAAAAAAAGATATGTGTTCTAGTTTCATTCTGTGATATATACCGTGATCAAAAGCAACTTGGGGGAGGCAAGAGTTTATTTGGCTTCCATGTCTAGGTCACGGTCCATCTTGAGAGAAGCTGGGCAGGAACTCTGAAGGAACATTGCTTCCTGGATCACTTTCAGTATCATGATTAGTCAGCTTTCTTTTTAACTTTTTATTCTTAGTTATTTTAAGTTCAAGATTTCTTTATTCCCTTTTATCCTTAAGAATCTTAGTTGAAATTGAAATGCTTTCTCATACAATATGTTTCAAACATACTCATTCTCCTCTTTCAACACCTCCCAGGTCCTCCACGATACATCCAACTTCAAAAATACACCACAGAGTCCATTTCTAATGGCCAATAGCTCCTGGATATGAGGTTTTCCCTGCAGTGTGGTTGATATATCCAGTGTCACTCCAATAGAGAGAGCTGATTTTCCCTGTTCTCACAGGTGTGAATCATGAATAGCTTCTTGGTTAGGATTTTGTATCTACTTCCCATTCCCCATGCTGGAACTCTGTCTAATTTGAACCTGTACATGTCTTAGGCATGCCATCACACTCTCTGTAAGTTCACATGTGCATATGTAGACTCTGTAAGTTGAGCCCTGTTGTGTCTAGAGGATGCAGTTCCCTTGAAATCATTATCTACTTCTGTCTTACAGCTTTTCTCACTCCTCTTCAACATAGATACTTGAGCCTTCAGGGGTAGGTTTTGATAAATCACCCCTTTAAGATTGTATTAGGTGGCTTATACAGCCCCAAACTACCTGACTAAAGAAAGGTACTTGGACCATGCCCTCCAATGTCAATTTACAGTGAAGACACTCCCCACAAATATGACTACAGGCTACTCTTATCTGCCAATCCCCTTGATACAGACTCTTTTCTCAGATTACTAGAGGTTGTGTCAAGCTGACAATGAAAACTAAGAATATGATGCATCCATTTTACAGAGCAGGATCACGAAGGCATGGGTTGGTATGAGTTTGGCAGAGATTCTCAATGGTCTAGGAAGATAAGGGAGCAGAGGGGTGTAACGGATTGTGCCAGAGGGAGGCAACTCTCCCAAGACTGACCCAAGGCACTTGTTCCCTGAAGTCTTAGCTTCTGTGTATTTGAACAGAGAGCTCACCGGGTCTCTCCTCAGTGAACAACCCATGGAAAGGTACCCTAATCTATAATGCAGAAATCATAACACCTGTGTGTACTTTACAATAACCAATATGGCAGCCATATCCACATAGCCTTCAAAATCTGAGCACTTTCCTAGGGGTAGGCTAAATCCACTCAGGTTGCTTTGTTCTGATTTACCATGTTATTTCTTGAGGTGGGAGTACCACCACACTGTTTGTTGGTTTCAGAACTCAAACTTCAGCTTACTTACCTTATAAAATACCTTAATTTCTTTTCATCTCATGCTATCAATATGATGGACCTTGGGATGACGGGAGAAAATCATTTTAGGAAGTTGGTAACATAGCATGCACATTGGAATAATATACAGACTCTTTTGTTGCTCGTATTCTATTGGAGTTGTTATCTGTTGCTCCATGGATGGTAATCAAAAATGGTGCCGCCTATAATAAGTTGCCCCACATCAATTCACTTAGTCTAGAAACTTACACAAATACTCAGAGATTTACCTCCTAGATTATTGTAGACCTTGTTACATTTAAAATCACTATTAACCACCATCTTAGCTATTTGGTCACATCCTCACTTGCATTGAGCCTCCTTAACATATTCATTGGTAGGTTGATTGTTTCATATTAGTGATGAATAAACCAAGAAATAGACTGTATCAAAAAGCCGAGATTGTTATCCAGGTGCTGTTAGAACAGCATGTGGCTTAGCAACTCAGTGGTAGGAGCCCCCGCCCCCCACTGCACTATTCCCACACTATCTAAGAACTTGTGGGTAGCAAGTGCCTGTACCCTGGATTTTCAACACATGGGTTCCTTGTATAAGAAATGATTGTTAGAGTAAAGCTATGGCCTGGCAATGGTATCTTTAACTCCAGCATTTGGG
This sequence comes from Microtus oregoni, assembly GCF_018167655.1. Classification (NCBI taxonomy): domain Eukaryota; kingdom Metazoa; phylum Chordata; class Mammalia; order Rodentia; family Cricetidae; genus Microtus; species Microtus oregoni. The sequence goes on from NW_024543079.1 coordinate 10,329,497, forward strand.
AAGTTGAGGAAGGTGAAACTCTAAGTTTAAATGCTACCTAGTCTTCCTTGGGAGTTCTAGGACAGCCAGAACTACGTGGAAAAATCCTGTCTTAATTTCTTCACCCCCCAAAAAAAAACCTAAAACAAAATTAAAATACAAATGATATAGGTAGTCACATTTCAAAAGTAAAAAAAAAATAGCAATTATGTCAAATGTTATTATATCAACAGATAGACAATACAAAATTATTAATGACAAATTTATGTCCCTTTTCTCATACTAAGGCTTTGGGATCTGATTCTGCACTAACAGAACATTTGCGTTCCTCCTGGTGATGTTTTGAACACTAACCACATATGTCTAGTGGCTGCCATATTGGATGGTACAATACTGGGAGAATGTCTCTTTCTCCTTCTGTCTGTTCTCTCTTTGTGCTTGTGAGTCATTGGTGTTAGAGATGTTTTTATTGCCATTGTTCATCTGTTTACAAAGGGAACATGTGTTCACTTAGCACACGCATTCTTTTCTCTCTCTAGAATCTCCACAAAGACGTAGCTATTATGAGTCTGAGGTTCATATTTTCCAACTCTTAAATTCAAGGCAAGATCTGTCAAGTTCATCTGAAAACAAAGAGAAGCCTGGGCTGTAAACTGCAGAACATGGAGCCAATTTTTATTGGGCCTCTGTGGTTTACAGAGTGGAAGTTTGTCAGCCACACCGAGTTCTCACAAACTTTGCGCACAGTCTGAAATTTTAGCCTACTTGGATTTGCGTTCCAGGAACTGTATTCACAGGAGCCATTCCTAAGCCCAATGTAATGATCCACACCAGACCATCAGACCAGAGCACTGACCTTTTGGGCAAGAAACAAGAAAGAGAGCCATGGAAGCAGATTAACTGTCTCTTTAAATGAACTATTAGCTATTTTTAATTCAAGAACACAATTCTGTGAATTTGATTGCACTTAAAACTTTTCTATTTTATTAGTAGAATATTTTTATTAATTCTTTAAAAATTTCACAGAATATCTTTTGATTATATTCACCCCTCATTCTCCTCCCAGGTACAACCCTGTCCCCCCTCCACCACATGTAATGCCCCCTCTTTAAAAAATTCGTGTTGCCCATATACTTAAGGTTGTGAGGCCTTAGAGTATGGCCACCAACTTACCAGGGACCACACCCTAAAGAAGCTGACTCTTCCTCCCTGGACGCCATCAATTGTCAATAAATCCATAGCTAGGGATGAGGAATAACACGTCCTTACTCCCCCTACGCTGAAATGTTGCCTGGCTGGACTAATCTCATACAGGCAACCATGCCTGGAAGTTCACGAGTGGCTCAGTTTTGAGGTGTCTGAAAGACACTGACATCAGTTCTCAACCTTTGACTTCTACAGTCTTTTCACCCCCTTTCTATGGTGGTTCCCGAACCTGGGGCAGAAAGACTGTGGTAGAGGTGTCCCATGTGTGGTTGATCATACCACAAACACCTCTTCTCTATTCTTAACCTCTATCCACTGCACCAAGACGCTTCTCTAATGAGGCCTGAAAGTTGCACTGCTCTTCTGGCTGAGCGACACAGATTTAGAAGGCAGCTTGATACCTGTGTCCATTCAGGGAAATAGTCACCAATCTGGAGCCTGTGCGCTCCCTAATCATGGGTGCTTTGCTGGACTTCCAATCCCAGGCACATTTCCTCCTAGGAAACAGGTCTTCAGTCCAATTGGAATGTGCTTGGTTACCCCCATAGTAATTGTGCCACTAGATATATGGACATACCCTGCCACAGTAGTTACTGTGGTAACTCTTATGGTCTAAAGTTGGGTAACACTGTCTGTCAATGACTTCCCCTACTCCTGGAACCTTCAGATCCTATGAAAGCTAACCATCAGAGAAGAAGTTTCCAGTTAGTGCCAATTTGATTTCTTCCTGTCCTGCGACAAAGTGGGTGGTGTTTGTAGCAATAGAATGTTTCTATGTCAAGCTCTGGTTAACCACCAAGAGCAATATGAATGGCCTGGTGTAGTAGGAGCTGCAGGCTGTGTTCCACCCGCCCTGCTCCCAGCCGCCTGGCTAGCTTACGCCCCGAAATAACAACACACAAACTGTATTCTTTTAAACACTTCCTGGCCCATTATATCTAGCCTCTTCTAGGCTAATTCTCACATATTAATTTAGCCCATTTCTAATAATCTGTGTAACACCACTAGGTGCGCTTACCGGGAAAGATTCAGCATGTCTGACCTGGCAGCTTGCTTCATCGCGCGTCTGGCTCTGAGAGGAGCTGCATGATTTTTGAGCTCACTTCTTCTTCCTCCCAGCATTCTGTTCTGTTTACTCTGCCTATCTAAATTCTGCCCTATCAGATGGGCCAAGGCAGTTTCTTTATTAGCCAATGACCTTCCTCCATCAGCCTGGATTGTTTTGGAGTCCTCTGGACTCTCTGACCATCAACTTGAGAAGCAGAACCCCACCCTGTCACTCAGCTTACACGGCATCCTATGGCTCTGAGTGGAGCACCGCCTGCTGTGCAGAGTGACTCCAACTATCCTAACACGTTTAGGACGCTCATAAGTAGCAGGCCTCTGTACAGCTTTTCGAAACTTCTCAGTTTTAGTTATGCCTCCCCTTTCTCCCTCCTGCTCCACCCTATCATCTCACTCCTCAGTTAAAATTCTTCTTGTTACTCACCTTCCCCTTCCATCTCACCCGTTTTCTCCCTCACTCCCTTCCTGAAGATCTTTTCCCTCCTTTCCACTTTTGACCCCTTCTAACATTCCTGGACTTGACAAATGCCTCATGCTAAACACATGTTTCAAAATATTCAGTTCTAGGATCTATATGTGAGTGAGAATATGCAATATTTCTCTCTCTGAGTCTGGGTGGCTTCCCTCTGTATGGTGTTTTCTTCTTTGAACTATTTACCTGCAAAGTCCATTACTTCATTTTTATTTACAGCAGAATAAATTCCACTGCATATAGGCATCACACTTTTACTGTACACTCATTAGTTGGTAGACGCCTAGGTTGTCTTCATGAACACTGTGAATAAAGCAGCAATGGACATGGATGAACATGTATGCACCTCTGTAGTAGGAAATAAACTCTTCTGAAAATATTCATGTGAGGGAATCATATTTAGATCTACTAGATTTCTAAGGGACATCCATACAGATTTATAAAGTGGTGGCAGCATTTTGCACTTACACCAACAGTGCTAAGGGCTGTCCCTTCCCTACACCAGTGCCAGCATTTTGCTTTCTTTTCCTTACCCTTCTGACTGGGGTAAGATGAAATCTCAAAGTAGTTTCAATTTGTATTCCCTGATGGCTAAGGATGATGAACACTTTAAAAAAATATTTCTTAGTCATTTTCTGAGAATACTGTTTAGTTCCATAGCTCACCTTTTAATTGAGTTGTTTGTTTTCTTAGTGTTCCATTTTCTTAGTTATTTATAAATCCTAGACACTGATCCTCTGTCAGGTGTACAGCTGGCAAAGATTTTGTTTTTCATTCTGTAGGTGGCTTCTTCATTCAATTAACCATTTCCTTCTCAGTACAGAAGGTCTGGAATTTCAGAAAGTCCCACTTGTTAATTGATGCTCCTCTTTTCTAGGCAGCGAATCCTACTCGGAAAGTCCATATCCGACTCTAAATCTTGAAGTATGCTCCTTACTCCTCTAAAACTTTCAGAGACTCAGGCCTGCCATTGAGATCCTTGATCGACCAGTTGATTTTTGTGCTTAATGAGAGAGAAAGATCAAGCTTCATTCTTCTACAAGTAGATAGCTACATTCCCCAGTGACACTTGCCAAAGATGCTGTCATTAAATGGTGATAGCCAGCGTTCACTGGTTGGATTCTGTGGCTATAGTTTATAAAACAAAAGCATTTTTAAAGGAGTGAGGATCTATTTTCACTCCCTGTTTGAGAATACAGTCTACCGTGGTGTAGAAATCATGGCAGCAGGTCCTCAAGGCTGCTGGTCATCTTGTATCTCCATTCAGGATGCAGTCACAAGATGAACGTAGGTTCTAGGGTGACTTTCTCCCCAGGAATGGCACCATGTAGGTGGCTTTTCTCACCTCAAATAACTCAGCTCAGCAGCTTGCTGAGAAAGGTATATCCTATCAAGGACCAATCAATGTTGATTATCACATTAGCCCCTCAGTTACATCTTCACACATATGCAGTGAGCTTCCCCAGCAGTGTTGTGTGGTAGGCTGAGAGTTTCATCTTAGAGATGAATAAACCAAGAAATAGAAAGACTGAGTCAGGAAGCTAAGATTGCACAGCTGGGTGCTGTTAGCTCAGTATGTGTCTTGGTGACTCAATGATGGCAGCCCCTGATGGCAGCACTCTCCTACCATCTAAGTAACTGTGGGCAGGGATGCCTGTACCCTGCATACTCAACCTATTAGTCCCTTGAACCATACAAGACCTTTCCTTTTAGGTCAGTGGTTTTCAACTCTCTAGTATTGCAACCCTTAATGTAGCTCCTCAAATTGTGGTGACCCCACCCATCATAAAGCTATTTTCATTGCAGCTTCATAATTGCAATTTTGTTACTGTCATGAATCATAATATGAATACCTGATATGTAGGATATCTGATATGTGATCCCTAAAAATGTGCCTCTAGACCCCCAAATAGGTCTTGACCCACAGGTTGAGAACCACTGTTTTAGGAAGCTTAAACATCCATTTGATCTCATTTGAGGATTGGAAGTCACCTGAGTTGACAATTGCCTATAATTTCCCACCAAATAAGGATGTCAACTTGCTTCAAAAGCTTCAATATATAACAAAAAGAATAATGGACCCATGGAGAGACACTGTGGGTGTTTTTAGGACTATGTCACAATTCTAATGAATACACACTTTGTTTTATAAGGAACTGATCTGAGAAAAATGTGTCACCAACAAAAAGGACCAGTTTTAATGATCAGGCTTTAATTATAAAAGCGAGCTCTGTGTCTGTGAGAACTGAGACTGGCCACAGTCAAGGAATTATCTGGAAGGTTCTGTGCTGAAAATTTCTCTGAATTGGTTTGAGATTTGCTTGTTTATTTATCACTGAGTTTGGTTGAAACTTGAAAATTACTTTTATTGCTAAGGCCTTAAGTCAGAAATTACCAAAAGTAATGATTCATGATGACAAAATAGTAAGTTAAAGAATCGAAAGACTTTTTTTGTGACTAAGAAAGAATCTGGACTGTGACTCAAATATGCCATGTCTTCAACAATATGCTTGTACCATCAAGTTCTCAAGGGTACCCAGAAACAGAGGCAGCACTCTATAATCTCAGCCACCCTGACTTTGGTAAAATGAAATAGTAAAGTAGTTTTAATTTCTATTTTCCTCGTGGCTAAGCATGTTGAAACTGTTTAAAAATATATTTCCTTTTTTGAGAATTTTTTGCTTAGTTATGAATAAACTTTGACTGGGTCATTTGTTTACTTGGTATTTCTGATTTTATTTTTTATTCTTGATACTAATGCTCTATCAGATATATAGATGATAATGATTTTCACCCCACCACCACCACCACCAAATAGGCTCCCTCCTCACTCAAATGATCATGACCTTTAGCATAGAGAAACTTTTTGGTTTTCTGTGGTCTCATTAGTTAATTTGTATTAATGCTTGTGCTACCAGGGACTTGTTTAAAATGCATATATATATATATATATATATATATATGCATACATACATACACACATATATATATCATACATATATAAACTTCTTTCCCGTGTATGTTCCATACCGTCTCCTTCATTGGACTCAGGGTATCAGGTTCTTATGCCAAAGCTCTTTACCCATTTGAACTTGAGTTTTGTACAAAGTAAGTTATGAAGTTCTGGTTTCATTCCAGTTATGGATTTCATTTCATTCTAGTTATGAGGTTCTGCTTCTGGCTATCCAATTTGACCAGCATGATTTTGTTGTTGTTGTTGAAAATGCTGTCTTTTCTCCAATGTGTCCTTTTTGTATCTTTGTCAAAAAGCGGACGGCTGTGTAGGAACATGAACTTAGTCTGGATTCTCAAGCCTATTTCATCCATCTGTGTATCTGTTTTTATACCAGTACTGTGCTATTTTTATTATTATAGCTCTGTAGTGTAACTTAAAATCAGGGGTGGCAAAACCTACAGCAATATTTTTATTATTCAGAATTGTTTTGACTATTCTGGGTCTTTTGTGTTTCCATATGAATCCTGAGATTATTTTCCTCAATATCTGTAAGGAACTGCATAGGAAGGGTGATGGATCTGCATATTGCTTTTGGTAGTGTGACAATTATACCATATTAATCCTTCCAATCCACCAGCATGGGAGGTGCTTCCATTTTGAACATTTTTCTTCAGTGACTTAAATTTTTTATTGTACAAGTTTTTTTTCACTTTCTTGGTTAGAATTATTACAAAATTCCTGAGGCTATTATAAGTGGGATTATTTCCCTGATTTCTCTCCCTCTATGTTTGTTGACATATAATCAGCCTGGTACCTGAATTGACCAGGAAGCTACCTGCCCACTGACAAGCCGTAGCAGTGCTGAAAGGTGCGGTGATTCCAATCCCAGGGGAGAAAAGCAATCAACAATCGTAAGCAATTGCACACTTTGCTACAGTAACTACTGACCTGACCTAAATAAATAAATAAATAGCCTCAAGAAATTATGCATGTCAATGTATCAACAGTAAATTCTAAAACAATTGATAATATACAGTTTCTAAACCAAGAAAAAGAAAACAAAAGCAAAGCACATAAAATAATCTACAACATCCCAATAGGGAACGGAAAATTGGAGAAACATCAGGGAAATCACATACTAGATGAAAGTGGCGTGAGAGTCCACTCAGATCTGTCAGAAATAAGTTCTGTCTATTTTATCTCATATACAAATAAGCATTCACTATACACAGTCAATCTCCGAAGTCAGTCTCACAGTGGTCTAGAGCAACTTTTAAGCCATCTTTTGTTACTGAAAATAATAAAAGTACAAAGGAAAAAAATTGAAATGATTATATTGACACTTCAGTGTGAGGAACCAGAGCACATACTACCATTTTCATGATGATAGGCTAATTACTACCAGACCCATTCCTCCTATAGGACAGATTTTCCGCTTTGCCAATTAGTGAAGTTCAGCTTCATTCAGCTAAGTCTGATGAATTGTGCAGAGCTGCCTTTCAACTGTCTGTAAACAGGTCCACATGAAAAGAATAATTGCAAAGCCAACCCTTCAAAGCGGCTTTATCTTTGTCTAGATGTTCACAATGGTTCAAAACCCCGAAGAAATCCCAGGGGTCACACCATCTAAGGTGATACTTCATACTCCACTGCTCTAGAAATTCTTCCATAAAGGAAATGTTGTTGACTGAGCCCTTGGGGGCACGTTTGCTTTTTCTCTCCATACTCTCCCTGGAAACTGGATGTCTGCCTCTCACCTGCCATTCAGACTTCACGTCTTTCTCTAGAGGCCAGTTCCACAGCGAGGAGAATTTTCAGTGTGAAGAGCATTTGTTTTAGTCTGTCTCCTCTCTCCCTTTCCTGATATCACACAAAATGCTTCTTGCTTGCTGGAAGAGTCAGTCTCAAACTAAAGCACATTCAGGAGATCGAGGGATGCAGAATTCTTGTGGGGAGCAAGCTGAGCAGCAAGCAGATTGGAGCTGGGCAGGTGGAAGTTCATCTTGGGCAAACTTTCACCCCAAGGAACACTACGATTTGGTTACATTACATAGGCTTCATGTGTTGGAAATTCTGTCTCCATATGTGGATGCCATTTGGAAGTACATCATCAGGAGACAGACAGAATAAGAAGAGGAAGACTTACATGAGCCGATTCCATCTTATCAAAGGTGCCTTCTGCCAGCCTATAGTTCATATCCAATGCCAAGCTGATGCCACCTTTAAACTACAAGCCAACTAAATTTCTGTCTTTTTCATAAATTACACATCATCAAGTATACCTAACAGCAGAGGGTGAGCTAAGTCTTGAAACAGGGCAAACAATAAAGAGAGGGGAGAAATGGAGACATCGAAACGGCTGAGCCGTCTAGACTCTTCATCAGTCTTTCCCAGCTCCCTTGCATATACACCTAGGAGTGTTCAAGTTAGTCTGTGTCTAAAATTTTGTAGACTTGCTAGATTTCTTTCCACAACAGCTGCATCATTTCATCCTCCCACCAGTAGCATCTGAGAACTCTGACTTCTCCGGGTTCTCACCAGCACTTGTTATCATCTGACTGTTTTATACTCCCCATCTGAGTGGGTGTGAACTGGTTTCTCTTTGTGGCTTTGGCTTGAGTTTTTCTAATGGCTAATGGTGCATATTTTTTTTCCATGTGCTTAATGGCTGACCTAAGCTTTAAAATATTGGTTATAGATGGTTTTTGCCCAAAGGGACATTTCTGTCTTCAGGGGGCCCACATGTCTGCCCTGGGCTGTGGCATTCAGCCAAGCTTTGAGACTCACCATTTCCTCATTTCCACACTTCCAGGCTGGAGGGAACGTGGAGGGAACATATTCACCAACAAGTGGCAGAAAAACAGATATTTATGTGCCCTCCCTTCTTTTTCTCCGTCCTCCGTTCCTTTTCCTGTCAGACACAGCTGAGCTTTTCCTGGAGCCAATTCCTTCAGACAAATTCTCTACCAGACCATCAACTGCGGGTGGTGGGGGAGGAGCTTGTGAAGGGTAGGAGGCCAAACCGCTGTTGCTTCCTGTGCCAGGTAAGCATGGATAGGGGCCTAAGTCACCCATTCCTAACCCCTCACCCATGACTGCGAAAGAGGTATTTCGCAGGCTTTACCATGAAACCTGTTTCCTCTGCACCCGCTCTACAGCACGGTCCAGGGAGGCATGATAAAAATCATTCAGCAAATGGAAACTATGCCGTGCTTATTCTAGGAAATGCGATCCATCAGAAATGAACTGACCGGTCCTTTCACTTCCAAGGAGAGTGTCCGTGTACTCCAGGCTGCCTCTGAACCTGGAACAGATGAACCTGTGCCAGAGACCTGGGAAGATGATAGAGATGTCTTTATGGGTCATGCCGAAGCCCGGTTTTAAAGTACCATTTCAGAGTCCAGCTGCCAGTTCATTTTAGCTCTTTCATTCATGAGCTGTGATGACTGAAATCAGGCAAGTTGCTTCGTTTCCTCTTCGTGTGACTTTATCACTTTAAAACAATAGCAAAGTGATTCCCTTCACCATGACCATGCTGAGAACTGAACAAGGCACTATCCACTAGGTTCTTTGGCTTTTAACAGTCAATAAAGAGATAACACATAATAATGTGATCTGATGCTTGAAAAGAATGGGAGGAGCCTCTGCTTCTCAAATGACGACGTTGACAAAAGCTTGGCTGGATGACTAATTAATCCATATTTGACATTCTGAACACAGCTAATAAAACTTACACTTAATAACCCCCTTCCTGCAAAATCAAGTGAGCAACTATAAAATTGAGACATCAAACTAAAGGACAACAATATCAACTGCAGGAAAAAAATGCTACTTGAAAGTCTCTGCAGATACCAGGTTCAAGAAGCTGCTTAGAGATTCCCTGTCACTTGGGTCTACCCAATGACAAGCTACAGGCAGGGATAGCTTACTGTCTGTTTTCTTTGTCAGTTGACAAACCAAACTGAAGATGAAGACACAGTATGGAAACCCCTATTGTGAAGACACAGTTACAGGAACCCCTATTGTGAAGACACGGTTATAGAAATCCCTATTGTACTTAGAAACTGGGTAGAGAAGCCAATTTTGAAAATACCAAGGAATTATACGATTACAGACTCCTTGAATCCAGGTGTAGCCAATGGAAATTAATTGGAAACAAGAGATGTAAAGCAATCTAGTAACTAGTCTCACATAATTTTCCATTCATGTTGAAACTCGGAGTCTTAAAATAACACCTCTTTGGAGTCCAGGAGGTTAGAAATAAAAAATGGATCCTCCAGGGCGAAGAGCGTTGGTAAAAGTGCTGCAGGGGAGAATGCCTTCCTTGTCTTCTAGGCCTTTGAGGATCCCTGGATTGGTGGGAGGGATGTTCCCCTCAATGTCAGGGTCACCCCAGTCTCACTTGTGTGATTCTGTCCTCTTCTCTGAATCTGACTCTCTCACCAGAACTTCTGATATGACATTAAACCCATTTAAAAAATGTAGGGTAATATTTTATCCAAGATCTGCTCTCGGTGATATCTGCAACCCCCTGCCTTGCCTTGAAAGGTAGCAAATGAACAGGTTCTGTGGATTAGCCCATGGACTGCCTCCTCCCCTATCAGAGGAGTCTGTATAGGAAAGATGTATGGGGAAGAGCTAATACGATTGGTGAGGACATCAAGAGCAAAGTTTGGTTCCAAACAGAACTCTCAATAGTGGAAAAAGAAACATTAAGGTGATAAGTTTTCGTGGGAGACATCAGTTTTCATCACTTGGGTTTAGCCTCCCTCTTGTAGACATCCACACGCTCTCTTAATTATGGCATCTAAAGGCCCTTCTTATTCTAAGTGCCCAGGTCCTCAAAATTTCATAATGTCAATCAGTCAGGATTAGGCCTTGCTTTGCATGGATAAGAAAATTCCTTAAATTTTTAATTTCAATCAATATAACCATTATGAGACCACAGAGGGTTCCAGTCCATGTAACAGCCAAAGGATGTTAGAGTCAATGCCATCTTTCATGAGGCAATGTGTTAGTGGAGAGAAACCTCGGAGCGTAAGGAAGGAGCAATGGAAAATCTAGCCCACAGGTGGCATGAATGACGTGTACTAACCACTCCTCAACCGCCGTCACATGGTACCTACCCATCCTGGGGACCAGGAGATGCAAAGAGCAAGGCAGATTTGGCAAGCATAATTACTACAGTAAATTCTCCCTTCCATCAATGGATTCTAACCACAAGTTAAATTCCCTTTAACTTCGAGAGGTCTTCTTGGGACAGTTACTGTCTGTCAGTTACTCTGGGCTTGCTGATGCAATAGGCCTGTCTAATGTGCTCCTGTTTGTTGGGTTTAGCCCCATGGTTAGAGTTTTGCTGCTAAATGGCTAATTGGGAAGGGATGACGGGGATGACAATGAACTCATTGTGCTCACTTCTCCCCAGATTTATTTTTCTTGGGTCTCGGGCAAAGAGGCATGAGTGAATTATTCTTTTTTTTAAATTGTCTCATTTGTATTCTTTTTTTTTCCAGACATTTTTACTAAATCTTCTGTGGATTTCAGATCATGCATTCCAACCCCATTCATCTCCCTGTCCCTTCATATCTGCCTTCTGCCCCAACAGATGATGAGCAGTACCAACTCTCCTACTCTTGTAACCTTAGGGCAGGCTCTCCCATCCGCCACAAACTGCAAGGAGCAAGGGAATGGGGGAGGCATCACTCCCTCACCCAATTGTGAATTATTCTTACTTCATAACATATTTCCATTGTTAGAATCAAGCAGTATGTTTTATCATGCGCCTACATTCCTCGTTTTAAAAATCATGTCTTTGATTCAATATCATAAATGTGTGTATATTTTCTTGAAAAAATGCACAATAGTGTTATAGACAATTTCAATTTCAAAAGTCTTAATACCGTTAACTTGTTTCTATTTCTTCCTTTCTTATCGTCAGTGCTGCTTTGTGAGATCTTAGTATATGGTTTGTGCCTTACCACAACAGCATAACATTCTATACTTGTGCCCACTGTGTTATCCTCCCTTTGCAGGCAGCCGCCAGACTCTTCGGTTGCCTACAGGTCCTGGGATACCTATGCCAAGAATCCACAAACTCTTGCTATTAAGAGTAGGGTAGTAAATGTTTTAGGATTTGTGGACATTCATGTGTTGTTACAAATATTCAAACACTGTTGTCAAATTAAGTCAACCACAGATTGCACACAAATGCCTAGGTGTGGCTAAGTTTAACAAATGGGCCTCAAAGTGATGGATCCTGTATTGGTACTGACAGGCGTCTTCCATCTGCACACTTATGAGCTCTTGCTGGCTATTCTCTCAAATATATGTAGAAGGAACATGAGGTGGCAGTCTCAGAGGGATGCCCAGATTTCAGCAGAGTAAGCAGTTCTAGGGTTCTGTCCTTATGGATGGCCATCATCTACAGTCCTAACAGATCATAGAAACAACCAGTTCTTGTTCATCCATGTCAGTTCCAATGCCACCTCACTATCTAAAACGTCCCCGTTCCATGGGATAACACAACAGCCTAGCGCCGATTTCCCTCCCATTCCTCTCTTTACTGATGAGTTAGAGAATCACTTCAGATACTTACTAAGCACCAGATCATTCTTCTGCATGTTGCTTACCCCTGCCCTTTGCTCTCCTTTGCTTTCTTGCTGTCTTTTATAAGCTTCTTATATGTTCCAAACAGTATCCTTTGACATCCTACACTTGAGAATACATACAGATACTTTCTATCAGCCGGGTGTCCGCTAGTCAGGTCTGTGTGGTATTTGCAGACAGAGACCCTTAATTTTGATGACATGATTTATGCTGTTTGAGATTCATTTGAAAAATCCCTTCATATCCCTAGCTCACAATCCTAATACACTCTTTTATTAAGCTTAGACTCTCACCTTTTCTGCTTTTGTCATTAAGGCATCTGCCAATCTTTTATTTATAGTCAAAGGATTTTTTTATTGTAATATAAATGCCAGGCTTCTCAGCACTGCCAGTTAAAACCAAAGGGTAAAATTTTACTAAGATGTTTTTATTACCACCTTCGGTATAATTTTGCTGAGTGCTTTTCCCTCAATTGTACTCGTGTGCACAAACCTAGGGGAGAATGGGCTGTTTTGTCTCTACTTTGCCGCCTCTAAAATACAGCTGGGTATTTGGTGCAGTGTCTCTTACCTCTTGGCTCTTAATTTCCAAACTTAATTTAATTGTGGACTCTTATATTCCAGTACACAGTTTTACATTTTTAAATTTTGATTCATTAGCTGTGTGTGCATTGTGGGGTACATGCGGTGTGTGTGTGTGTGTGTGTGTGTGTGTGTGTGTGTATGTGATTTGTGTGTGGGTACATGTGGCACAGCACATGTGTGGGGTGCTGAAGACTCTGCGATCTCTATTATGTCCTTTCACCTTTATGTGGTTCCCAAGGGTGCAACTATGGCCATAAGGCTGTGTGGCAAATGCCTTACCCACTGAACATTCAATTTTCATATACTTTGTATTAGATGCTTAAAACTATCTGGCTGGAATTTTGATCATACCTTCTGTAATTTCCAAGTGTACCTGGAAGATAACGGACAGTGTTACATATTAAACATCTCCTCCCTACACATACTCTGGCCCTCAAGTGAGAAGATGACCATTTCTGTCTGCTAGTACAGACTGGACATCTTCTCCACAGTGCTACTTCGTTGTTAAACTGACCCCTGCTCTTGGAAGCAACCATGCCCTTGTTATTTTCCTTATTGACTTTTACTAGCAGAAAGAGATGCTGTATGTTCTCTGATTGGATCTCGTTTTTCTCCCACTACGATCCCAAGCAAGGGGCAAAGCGCTCTGAAGCTGTACTTTCCTATCGTGGTCCTGAGGGCAGCTTGTGTGGAAGGGAAGGACACACAATGACTGCCCATTTGAAACTCCTCACACAGGAAGGAACACCCAATCTGCAGGACGAAAACACCCCAAGCAAATATTATTCTTTGGTTATTTTCTACGGATGCCTGCTGACTCCCAGGAGTACTCCAAGGCAAGGCACACAGTGCGTGGACTTGCTAATAGCAGTGCAAAGAGAGAGCACACTTCCTTTCCCAGTGGGCCCTCCTAACACGTTCCTCGAGCAACTTAAACCGGCGCTGTCAAACAGCAAGATGCTCTGAATGGGACATTGCCTGGCTCCCTGGTCAGGCTGGCACCTCCTGTCATTTCCCTTGTCATTTTTGTTGAAACCTGGCCCCAGCCCCCACAGTAGATCCCTCTTGGAGGTCTCCTGTCTGGAGCCAGCCAGGGTTGTCTGCTTTCTTGGGTTCGGCTAATAAATTGAGATCGTGGGGTCAGGCGGCAGGGGACCTGGCACCCAGGGAGCCCCTGACACCGATTTTATTGGATTTCTCTTTGCAGGGCGGGGGATGCCATGCCATCAGGGAGCCCACAATCACTCAGTAACCAAGATTTTGCCGTCTCTGGTTTGACAAGGTCATTTTTTACTAGAGGAGGAAAAATCCCACATTAATTATACAAGCAAACTGGGGCCAAGGCTGTTAGAGCTGCCTCCCCTCTTCTGCGAGGGGGAAGGTAAGGAGGTTGACTTCCTCTGCAAGCCATGAGTGAGAAGATGGGGTATGCACGGAAACCGGACTTCTCCGGCTGTCTCTGAGACACTGACACGCTATCTTGTCCCGGTACCTTTGGAAATACCCATCCATCTAAGATGGACGTCAAAGAGGTCGAGATGGGGAGAATCATCCCCACATGCAGTCATTTACCCAGCATGCCTTTGTGAGTCAATTAAACACTGATCTCAGAGAGACGTGCAGCTGTGGCTCTCTTAGCGCTTCTCACACCGTTCCACGAGACCTGGTTCCTAAGACCCAGGGATCTGTCATCTTCTACCCGGCTCCCACGAACAAGGTGAATACACCATCTCTGCTGGTGGAGAGTTGGGAAATTCTCGCACCCCTCCGACAACTCTCAGGCCCACATTGCTGTCCCTGAACCCTTGTGCGACCCTCCGGACTGGCATGGCTCTTTGATTGACCTGACAAGCATAAGCACTTTATAAACACAAAGCCTTATTTCTCTCTCTAAAGTCGTCCAGTGCCTGCCTTAGGAAGACAGAAGCAGCCGCCAAGTGATAGCTTTTATTCCAAAGCCGGCAGACACATTTTTTTTTTCTTTCAGAAATCACTGAGAAAAATTCCACCAAACTATGAATAGTAACTGGGAGTGGACTGCAACTTATAATTGGAGACAGTCCTTCACCGGCCATCATTACCATTCCTTCTTCCCACACCTCCACAAGCCTGCTTCGTGTCTCTGGGTAGCCCACGGTTTCCTTCATGCAGATTCTCCAGAAATTACAGCCTTGTTACTTAGGGTGTCTTCCACATCCTGAGAGGGTTCCTAGGTCACTGGGTCACTCCAGATCCTCTCAGCAAGAGAGACTGGCTTCTCCCGCCTGCTGCTTGCTGTCTCCTAGGCTGGGCCCATCAGGCCCTCTCTAACAGTTACCACACCAGTCCCCATACAAAGCAGAGCACACACTGGCAGAGCGCTGCCTTCCTCCAGCTTCACAAAGAAGTGTTCCAGGTTGTTATCAGAGAACCGTGACACATCCATCCCAAATTCTGCTCCTTCTGAATCAGAAGACAGTCAGCAGGCAAGTGCACCCCCAGACCTCCAACAACTGGTCTCTCCCAGGAGAGTGTGTGGGAAAACAAAGCTCTCACAAAAAGGTGACTGGGAAGGATCCTAGAAATACAACATGGTAACTTACTTTCATCAATAAGGCTAGCTTGGAACCCCCCTTCCTTCAACTGGAATTGGGCAGAGCGTCTATGGTTTATAATGCTTGGCGACAATTACACCCTTTAAAAGGCTAATAAAGAAGAGTTTGTATGTTCTCAAGTCAAAGAAACAATATATATTTATGAGGTAACTGATACAGCCGTGACCCTGTCTTCTTAGCAGCTAAGTGAGAAAGGTACCTTTAAGAACAAATTGCTTTATTAAAGTACCTTCTAATGGTCCTTTCTTTTCTTTCTTTTTTTTTTACATCCAAAAATTCAGGATGAAGTTAACCATGTCCAGAGGTGTGCTTGTCCACATCGTTATGATACAACCCAACTTTCCCAGACGTGTTCCAGGTAGCCACTCCCACCTTTTATATGAGTGGCCCATTATCCTGAATTTAGGGTATCCAAATAGATTCCTACTTCCTGTTTTCCCTAAACTATAACTTTAAGTTAGTCATGCCCAGGAATACAGTCCTTAACTCAGCATGCTTGGGGGTGTATCCACCCTTAAAGCTAGTGCTCTGCTGTTTGAGTTTATGTGAGTCCCCAAATAAAGTTCTCATGCTCCCTTAATCCTAAAACGGCATTCTTTTGGAAATAATTCTCATGCTCTCCCAATCTGCTACAAGTAATATATCTTTCTCCACTTTTTTTTTTCATTTTTGGTGTGTGTGTGTGTGTGTGTGTGTGTGCGCGCGCGCACCATGGCAGCGTGTGTATACAGGTCAGGGGACAACTTGCAGAAGTTGGTTCTCTCCTTGTATCATGTGAGTCTCAAGGTTCACAATCAGGTCACCAAGTTAGGTGGCAAGAGTGATGGAGGAAGGTCATTGGCTAATAAAGGCACTGCCCTGGCCCATTTTATTGGTTAGAGGATAGGTGGGAGGAGTAAACAGAACAAAATGCTGGGAGGAAGAAGAAGTGAGGTCAGAGTCGCGACAGCTCTCCTCTCCGGAGCAGACGCCTCAGAGAGAGACACGCCATGCCCCGCTCCTGGGATGAAGCTCCAACCCAGGATGGACATAGGCTAGAATCTTCCCGGTAAGCGCACCTTGGGGTGCTACACACAGATGATTAGAAATGGGTTAAATTAATATGTGAGAATTAGCCTAGAAGAGAATGGGCCAAGCAGTGATTAAAAGAATACAGTGTCCGTGTAATTATTTCGGGGCATAAGCTAGCCGGGCAGGCGACCGGGGTGCTGGGGACGCAGCCCTGCTGCCCCATTACTACACAAGAGCTTTTGCCTACTCAGACATGTCACTGGCCCTTCTTTATTTTTGACTATGTTTTGGCTTAACATTTACAAGGTGTGAACCTCGTGCATTGTCATAATTGGAACGTTATAGACTATAACTGTGTATTGACATGTCCCATTATACCTGGGAATGTGTATAAACATTAAATGTCAGTTATAAAAATAACAAAAAAAAACCTCTCTTCATATCTCATTTCCAGCAGGTCACCCACTTTTGTGAGCAGACACAGGGCTTATTTCTTGAGAATGCTGTGTCTTCCAATTCCCCTGAAAGTTAACAGAGTCGCAATTCCTTTTCATCTCCACGATTTTTCTTGCTTTTTTTTTTTGCAAGATACAAGGTGATCTCTTTAACTCTTGATCTCCTCTGCAAGTATAAGTGAATGGGCAAGAGGAAGGAATGAATGGGTGAGAAGACAGAGTGAATGGACAAGAGCATGGAGTGAATGGGTGAGAAGACAGAGTGTATAGAGAGGAGGATGGAGTGTACAGAGCAGAGGATGGTGTGTATAGAGAGGAGGATGGAGTGTATAGAGCAGAGGATGGTGTGTATAGAGAGGAGGATGGAGTGTATAGAGCAGAGGTTGGAGTGTATAGAGAGGAGGATGGAGTGTATAGAGAGGAGGATGGTGGGTATAAAGAGGAGGATGGTGTGTATAGAGAGGAGGATGGTATGTATAGAGAGGAGGATGGAGTGTGTAGAGAGGAGGATGGTGTGTATAGAGAGGAGGATGGAGTGTATAGAGAGGAGGATGGAGTGTATAGAGAGGAGGATGGAGTGTGTAGAGAGGAAGATGGTGTGTATAGAGAGGAGGATGGAGTGTATAGAGAGGAGGATGGAGTGTGTAGAGAGGAGGATGGTGTGTATAGAGAAGAGGGTGGAGTGTATAGAGAGGAGGATGGAGTGTATAGAGAGAAGGATGGAGTGTATAGAGAGAAGGATGGAGTGTGTAAAGAGGAGGAGGATGTGTATAGAGAGGAGGACAGAGTGTATAGAGAGGAGGATGGAGTGTATAGAGAGGAGGACGGAGTGTATAGAGAGAAGGATGGAGTGTATAGAGAGAAGGATGGAGTGTGTAAAGTGGAGGAGGATGTGTATAGAGAGGAGGATGGTGTGTATAGAGAGGAGGATGGAGTGTATAGAGAGGAGGATGGAGTGTATAGAGAGGAGGATGGTGTATATAGAGAGGAGGATGGAGTGTATAGAGAGGAGGATGGAGTGTGTAAAGAGGAGGAGGATGTGTATAGAGAGGAGGACGGAGTGTGCGGAGAGTGATCATCTCTATCTCTCAGATGTTACTGTGTTTGCTGTTTTGTTCCTGATATTTTTGTCTCGGCCCCTCCTTATCTACCTCTCCAGTTGTCAGAAACTCTTCTAGAAGCATACTTAAGCCACTGCTCACCGTTTCCCTGCTTGGAATGGCTTCTCCTCCTCCTTTACTTCCTTTAACTCTACTTTTCAGTCAATTCTAATTCTTCCAGTAAGCGTCTGGCTCCTGAGTCTTCTCATGTCCTACTACTGCATTATGAGTTACCATACGCTTAACGGCTTAAGACAGCACACACTTATCCCTTCAAATAGTGGGAATTTGGGGACTTTGGACACAGATTGAGTGGGTCTTCAGGTTTAGAGTGTTGCAAATGCAATAAAAAGTTTCAGACAACATTTGGATCCCAACTAACGACTGGACTATGGAAGGCTCTGCCTTCAACCTTGTGTCATTGATGAGAAAATTCTATTCTCAAGAGCTGTAGGGCTGAGAGTCTGAGTTTCTCACTGATTGCAGGCTATGTTCACTTTATTGTGAGGGCAGCTTCCACCATCAGTCTGCTGAAGATCAACCAATGAGATGAAATCCACAACCTTATGCAATCTGATATGGATGTAGTTCCCCCACCAATGGTGCCAATTTGCATTGGCCAAAGTCAGGGCTTCTGCCTACACTCAAAGGGAGAGTATTACAAAGACACAGATTCCATGGGGTGGGACTCCCTGAACCACCATGAGAACCTCCTTCCATGTTCTCTCTGCCAATTTGACATAAGCTAGAGTCATCTGAGAGGAAGAAACATCAACTGAGAAATTGTCTACATCAGATCAGGCTTCAGACAAACCTGCAGAGCATTTTCTTAATGAGTTAACTTGCTGTGGGAGAGCCAAGCCCATTGTGGATGGTCCCAGCCTTGGCTGGTGGTCATGGATTCAATAAGAAAGCAGGCTTAGTAAGCCATGCGGAGCAAGCCAGTAAGCAGCACTCCTCTGTGGCCTCTGTATCAGTTCCTGTCTCCAGGTTCCTGCCCTGGGCACGTTCCTATCCTAACTGTGATGTGGACTCCTAAGCCAAATAAGCCTTTTTCTCCCCAAGTGGTTTTTTAGTCAGGGTCATGGTGTTTCATGACAGCAACAGTAATAATCCTAACCCAAACACTCTAAAGTTAAGTCAGCCACCACTGCATAAAATCTGTGGGAGGGATGAAGACAAAGCTAATGTGTGACAAGTTCATTCCAGCTGTAAACAATGCAACAAAGCGTGAGGTAGCTTTAACCTAGGCCTTCAACCCCTGGATTCAAGTGAAGAAGATCAGAGCTGTGTTTGAGGCGCTAATAGAAAAAGAGACAGCATTTGAATCCATTCAGGGAACTTCAATTCAGGCAGTACTCAAAAGAGAAAACTTGATAGACATGGCAGCGGGGAGAGCAGGGGGGTGCACATTCTGGGTGACAGCAAATCCAAGAGACACAATGTGCAGGATGAAGAGAATATAGCAACTAGATTATTTCCCTACCAAGTCCCATAAATACTGAAAAGCAGAGTTGAAAACAAGAGTGGGTCAACATAGGGGCACAGAGATAGTGTGGCCATGGGAACCACACAACACCATGTTATTTCGTTCTCAACTCTATCCTGAGCTCCCAGTGTGGATGCTGAATCCAATCATCAGCACAAAACATTTAGCAAGTAGGATGGTTAATGAAGGAATTGCAGCTGTCTGGTTAGAAGAAATTAAGTCCGGAAACATGAGAATTCTGCCCAGCAAGTCTTCCAAGCCTCCTATTCTGCTTTGGAAAAACAAGAAAAATAATAGACCCACTGACAGCTGACTCAGCCAAGAAAGCACTTGCTTTAAACCTAATCATAAGGACATGAGCTTAGTCCCCCAGCACCAATGAGAAAAGCAGGCTGTAGTGACACACATTTGTGGTCCTAGCACTGGGGGGTGGGAGGGCAGAGCCAGCCGGTCTTGCCTACTTGGCGAACTCTAGGCCAACCAAAGACCTTGAATCAAAGGAAGTGGATGGCATTCCTGAAAGTGAGATTCAAGGTTGTCCTCTGTCCTCCACCACAAGGACATCCACACATATTGGTACTCGTGCACGTGCACACAATCACACTCAATCACACATGCACACACACCACATACACACATGTGCACATATGTACATCATTAAAAAAGAAGAATATGACCTCTGTAACAAAGCTACTGTCGAGACTGAATGAGAATGAGGTGATATCTTATAAATGTTTAGATAATGGGTATTAGCTATGATTTATTACCATCATGGATTTGCTTGCTTTGTTCATCTCCAGATGTTTCTTTGCTCTTCTCTAGTCCTGGCTCAAAAACACAGTGTGTTTGTGTTCTCTGCTTACCATGGACAGTCCCCCCCAACCTCTCCTATGGGTCAGTTTTTCTGCCTGAGTCGCCACTTCTGATGTGGTTCTTCTGGTGCAAACCAGAGCATCCCTGGCCTGGCTGTCACCTCCAAGCTGAGCTCAGTGCTGGGCTTTGAGGATGAGTCCCTGCCCGGCACTTTATTGTGGTTTCCTGATTGGTTCAGGATGGTTGAGCTTTTGCTACCCCTATCCCCAAGTGAATTTCTTGTCCTGCCAGAGGCTGAAAAGAGAGTGACTTAGTCATTAGGTCCCCTGGCAACAGCCCCTGGCAGCAGTTCAAGGCAGCTTAGAAAACAGGGCAACAAGTGGCTACAATATGTATTTAAAAAGTCTAACAGACAAGAAAAGGAAAGGATAGTAATATCTGTCTCTACAGGCATATCCAGTCACTACTAGACACCTCAGACAATGTCCCCAGACCCTTAAGACTCTTGGAGAAGACCAACCAGGAGACGGGGCTGAATAGCAAGGCTGAGGTTCAAAGTTCCTCTTGCCTTATCCAAAATTAAAATCATTAATGAATGATTGTTTCCTATGCATGCAAGAAGTGATGGCCTGATACACAAGGCTTGGGGTTCTGTCCAGAGCACAGGAAGGATGTTATGCTCTGGGCCAGTCTCTGGCACAGCTCTACTAAACTCAGGCTGTTGAAATCCAGGGCTTCACTGAGATGAACCTTTGGAATCCAGCCTCCATCAAGGAGAAGACATATGGAAGGCAATGACATGGACAAGGAGGCATCTCCTATCAATCTAATTCTGGGATATCTGAGTTTCAAAGCACAAGGTAAGCTGACCGCATTTCACAGGCAATAGAGCAAACTAAGGATTCGTGTTATGTAGCTGCTGAATTAATGCCTCTGTGAGTTATCTTCTGTCCCTATAATGAGAATACTAGCTCACAGAGAACTGGGAGTTTTCACCATGTTTTACTGCAGGCGTCTGAAACAGTCCCCCAGATCATAGCAGACACTTAAAAACCATGCCATACTCTGATTGAGCTTGTGGTCTTAGTAGAGTTTCCCAAACTGATCCTGAAACCTTGGAATTCTTAAGAAGATTCCCTATAATAAGTGAGATGATTGGGGTTTACAGGAGCAATGTGAGGATGCCCTATACAGGCTGTGTCCTTCCTCGGATGACCTTAGACTCAAAAGAGACAGTCCTTGCCCATCGATGATCTTAGACTCAAATGAGATGGCCTCTTCCCATAACCACTACACACTGTTTTCCCTTTTGTTCATGTCACTCACTCATCCTGGGCTTCATCCTTTTTTCTCTCCTCCCTTCTTCTCTTCCTGTACTCTAATAATAGTGGGTATAGAGTAAGGGGCATAGGGGAAATATCTAGATAAACCAAAAACCATGCCATGCCCTTCATTACCTTTTTCCTTGTGCTATTTCCCCTGTTTTCTCTTAAACAAGGTTAGCTTTCATGTGGAAATTTCAAAGCCTCTCATCTGTGCTTAGAGGACTCCACCTGTATCACCAGCAGCAGCAGTGCATCATCTCCATGAGTGAAGTCAAAGCTAAGGCTACACAGCCTAGAAGCCAATACTGGTTCACAGATAGATGGACATAGCACACTGGGCAGGGTGTAACCCCTAAAGGGAACTCTCAAGACAAAGAAAGTATTTCTTTCCCCTCCCCTCCTCTTCTGTTTTCTTCTTACCTTACCTCCCTTCCCCTTTCTTCTCCTCTCCTCTCCTTTTTTTTCTTTTTTCTTGTTTTGGTTTTTCAAGGCAGTGTTTCTCTGTAGCTTTTGGAGCCTTCCTGGAACTAGCTCTTGTAGACCAGGTTGGCCTTGAACTCAAAGAGATCCACCTGTCTCTGTCTCCTGAGTGCTGGGATTAAAGGCATGCGCCACCACTGCCCTCCTCTCCTCTCCTCTCCTCCTCCTCCTCCTCCTCCTCCTCTTCCTCTCCTCCTTCTCCTCCTCATCCTCATACCCCTGCCCCTCTTTCAAGTTCCTGACTTACCATTCCAGACTTCAGACTTCTGCATGTGCTACCTGAAGAAGAGAAGGCACTGCTGGCACTCTGCAGAGCTTCAGTTAGGATGAGGGCAAGGCCAGAAACCAGGTGAAGAACATTAAATACCTCCTTCTTTGTCATGGGTTATAAAGCACATAAGGAATCCCAGACAGACTCCTGCTTTGCTCTGCTGCTTGGCTCTCTTAGATTTTACCTCAGGCCATACTTAACCCCATGGCAACCTGCCAGTCCTGTGTGCCTTTGCTTAGAGATTTGATTCCTGGACCCTTGAGTGTTCCCCAAAAGCAGGCTAGCACTACCAGGGTTAATGCCTCTGAGATTGCTCCTCAATAAATGGCCCAAGTACACTGTGTATAACCCACTCCCTCTCCCCTCTCATATTTTCAGTTAATACTCCCCAAATAAAGAGAGAATGTTCTAAGTGAGGAAGCCGTCTGACTGAAGTCTGACAAAACTTCCATTCTTTCATGGACTTCCTCTCCAAGCAATCAACTGATATCACTCAGTGAGTTTGCTGTTAACAAGTTGCTGACCTGTTTTCTCTGTATCCCATCTCGCAGAGACCCCAATGTGTCGGAGCCTTCCCCATGGGAACCCAATTATAGCATTCCACTGATCAATAGTTGATACACTAAAGTCATTCCCTCCTTCACCGTGTGGCATCTCCCTCTTCTTCCTACCTCCTTTTGATTCAGAACTGTGATGCAAAATTCTCCCTTTTGTAGCCCTCCTATCTAACCTCACAAAGCAAGCAGACATGCCCATCTCTGAATAAAACTGACTTGCTAATGGTGCTATTGGGATATCTGTTTTCCCAGAACACATAAAAGACCAAGGTGACTAGTGTTCCGTGCATCCCTCACCGTGTCAGTTTCTTCCAACAACTCTGTATCCATCCTAGCAGTTGCGGTGGACATGTATGTGTCCTTTTGATCAATGATCCTCCTTGAAACATATACTGATCATTTTAGGAAGAGTTACCCACACATTGCAGGCAGAACACGCCAATGTATCCCTTCTTGACAGTGTTCACCAACTCCATACTCTCTTGGTTTATCCTGATGCCAAAATGAACATTCCTAATTTTCAACCTGACAACTGATACACAGAGGAAGGAAGAGACAGAGTAGGTACAAGAATAGAAAATCTTATGGCTTCTGGAATTCATCAGGGCCCCAGCATACACTAGAGCCCTGTTTTCTTCTTGCCACTAGAAATAAGAGCTCTCTTTGTGAAGTATGTCCTCCACTGAATTCTCTGGTCCTTTCCATGTTTTAAAACATAACCGTTCCTCTTCTTTGACAGAAATGGAAAAAAATCCACCCTAAAGAAAACATGATGACTCATTGAGTCTTCCTTGTAGCTGCATTTATAGATGGCTTCATTTGAAGCCTTGCAGGGCAGAAGAAAAAAAAAAAAACAGGATGTGCAGGTCCTGGCACATCAAAAGTACTCAATAAATACTTGTTCTATGACTGAATAAATGAATAAATAAGTGAATTGATTTGTGTTTGCAAGTATCTGAAAATCTATGTTTGTATCTGATCCTCCTACATTTCTTAGAACTGGATTTTTGTGTGGTTACATGCATGCTCTCTCTGTCTCTCTGTCTCTGTCTTTCTACCTCTCTCTCTCTTCTCAAAAGTTAAGGAACATTTTATTTCACTAAATATGAGCCGAAAAGCTGTGTCGATTCTGTGAGTACATGACAAACATTTAGTCCTAAAGACATCCGGGACACCTGAACTGAAAAAAGTGAAGCTGTCCAGTATCGGCCAAGATTTTAGGGAAAACCGAGGAAGGGAAAAGCATGGGGAGAGCTAACCACTACTGAACTGACTACTTGAGTGGACAAAGTGGTGAGGATAGTGAACAAATGCCCACACCCAAGATCCTGGAGCAGAAACCGTGGGAACAGCAGGCCGAGCAAATGCGCACAAGAGTTCCTGTGTCTCTGCCCTTTACTCCAAGCTTCTGACATTCACAGGATGTGATCTGGAAAGCACTTGAAAGCATGCCACCAAAAGGTGTCCCCTGGGGCAAATTCTGGATGTGGGCACTGACTTATTCATATCTTTACCTGCAAGCTGGGTGGGCAAAAGTCTTAGGTGACTGAAAAGAGTGCAGTCACCTTCCAGGCTCCCCTCTGTTCCCCATACAGGACAGCCCCAACAAGGATTAGAGACTCTGCTCCTTTAGCTATTTTTGTTGTTTTAGGGTTTGATGAGTGCCTAATGTATAATAAAAAAGAACATGCGCACGCTCGCGCAGGCGCACACACACATACACAGAGGTAGAGAGAGTGTGTGTGTGAGAGAGGGAAGGAGGGAAGGAAAGAAAAAGAGAGAGACACTAACACTGACCCTTCTTTTTTTCCTAGCTATGCTGAATATGAAAGACTAGGTAAGGTATCCACTCTCCTGGGGCTCTTTCCTTATCTGGTAAATGGGATAATGGTCCCTGACAACCATAATTATGAGAATTAGAGGACATCTCTCCAGAGTCCCCAGCATGGCTGAGTAGATGCACTGTCCTTGTTTTCATAACGTTATCTTTACCATCATCATTGTCAATTTTATAAACTGATGTCTCACAGCCGCATGCCACCCAAGCGCCAGGGCTGAGGCCACATGTCCCCCAGACCCTGATGCCACCCAGGAAGATGAAAGTTCGGGTGTTAATGGGGCTTATCATCAGAGTGGAGACATGAGCAGGCTCTGCTGAGCTGGAAAAAGAAAGTGTCTCCAAGCAGACAAAAGAAGGCCTCTTCAGGGGCAGAGTCAGGGGACAAGGCTGATGGCCGCATGGACATGCACTTTCCCAACTATGCTTATCCTAACAAGATGCTATTTGTTCAATAGGCAAATTTTCAATGAAACCCAATCTGAGCTCGAGACTTGCAGAGTATTGATAGACAAAACCACTTGCAAGAAAAAAAAAAAACAAAATTAATTCATCATTACCTGTGGTAATATTTTGTTTGTTTTCTAACAAATAAAGCTCACCTGAAGATCAGAGTAAGGAGCTAAGCCACTAGGTAGCCATACAGGCCAGGCAGTGGTAGCTCACACCTTTAATCCCAGCACTAAGGAGGTGAAGACGGGAAGTGATGTAGCTAGGCAGAGAGAGCAGGAATATAAGGTAATTCTTAAGTAAAAAAGCAATCATTTACAACATTATAGGCAGGCAGTAGAGTATCAATGGGAGCAGTATAATGTCCCAGAGATACTAACAAATTAAGATTAGTGACCACCCTAGAGCCTGGAGGGATGGGGGAAAGGAGGAGTCCCCTGGACCAAAGGGCCATGTACAAAGCTGTTTCAGAAGCATCCACCCATGATTCCCTGTAAAGCGGAGGGGAGAACACATACTTCTCCCCATTCTTGCTTTGTTTTCAACTTTCTTACTCGGACTTCTCATTGGAATCCCTCAAGCAGCAGCCAGAAGTCAAGAGAACCATTGAAAGCTGCTGGCACTGATCCGACTTCTGAGTTAACGATCAGGAGGAGAATGGGTACAGACCGGCCCCGGAGACTTCACGGGAATTATCTAGCAGCTGTGTGTGCTATGTTCACATAATTTAGCACATGAGAATATTAATCTAAGCTGCCCAAACACCATCCTGTGCTGGCAGTGAGCTAAGGAGGCATTTATTTATTTATTTATTTATTTATTTATTTATTTATTTCAGAGGAATCATTCAGGAGTACCCCTTTTAGTTTGGCCTACGTGGATTTTTATGCCTTATTTCTTTCTGGTTCTCATTACTGAATGCTAGAAGAGCATGGAAAACTACCAGGATATAGTAGGCTGCTGGTTCTTAGGGAACTGTCTTCAGGTTTCCAGACAGTAAAAGACCTAAATTGATAGATCAAAATAAAGATCCATTTTCATTTGAAAGATCTGATTTCAGGAGAAGTGGAAGTCAGCCAAGAAGTAGTATTTATCTTTGAGAAGAGCTACTTCATCCTCTCTTCTGAGCAGGTGAAATGGAGCCATACCCACCCAATAGGGCACTGAGGCAAGAGAGAAAGTGTATTTTTCATTTTTTTTTCTAGTGAGGTTGAGTTAGGTCAAAAGCCTAGCAGGAGCCTAAAGTAAAATTCAGAGAAGATTTTTAAAAGGATGACAAGTTGAAAGTTGTGTGAAATAAGTGTTTAGTGGTTGTCACATTACATAATCCCTTACAATGGCATATTATCTATATCCCGGTCATAGCTCTTAGTATTTTATCATGTGGCGTCAGCCTGTCTCTCCACTGTTATGGCATGGAGACCCCAAGAGTATTTATCTGCGCTTGTTGACCACGACCATGCCTGACACATGACTTGGCACAAAGCCGATCCACAGAGGTAGGCTATTGGAAGGAAAAATGTGATGTTTGTTCATCTGGGAAAATTTCATGGGGCAAGGGCTAACCTCTGAGCTCTCCTGACATGGAGCAGAAACGAATCATCCGTGCAGTGTGGCTTTACTCTCACCGACTACTCCACAAGGCCCAGGACAGAAGCTTGCTTCAAACTCGCCCTCCTAGGTTCCCACTGGACTAAGACTCACCACTTGACCTGGATTCACCTCTAGCCCTGGTTTCTTGTTCCAGCTTCTATAACGCCAGACTCATCAACTAACTTTCTTCTCTGTCTTCCCTGCAGTTACATTTCCTCTGGAATCCATCCTTCTGATTGACAGCTTGATACATGCTGCCATTTTTAAGTTATAGTTTAACCACTGTGAAAAGTCAAATCTAATTTCTTTATTCTTCTTTGAGGAATTTCTTTAATTCTGTTTTGTAAAGAGTTATAGACACCCAAGATAAGAATACGGTTTATGAATTTGATATTGAATCCCCGTCTTTCCCCTTCTACAATTATTGTATTATGATTCTAATCTTCTAAGACAGTAAGTTGATTATGGAAACAATGTAAGAATTGTCCAAGGTTTCCTGATAAGCCAATGCCATCTCCACAGTTAGAAACACAACCAGACTTTCCGTATCAATGTATAATGCAGAGTCCCACTGGCTTTCACCTCCTTGTGCAACCATGGCACTCCGAGGGGACTGAAAGCAAAGAAGAGTAGAATCATGTTTCCTCAGAAACCCTCATCTCCACTAGAATCCAATTTAGATGTAATAAATGCTTAATGAATCTTAATTAAGCCCAAATTGATATAAAAAATGGTTTTAAAATGTCTAATCATAATGTGAAAGATCACACAATTCCACTTCAATAAATATTTTCCTAATAACAAATAACTATTTTGTTAGTAAGGAAAAAAATGTTGCCATTAAGTCTAAATTAAATTACACTACCCATAATCTACTCAGTTAACAGTGTGCATTAATGAAAAACATGTAACCTCCCCCAAACACACACACACCTTCTTTGATTTATTAAGAATTATTCCAGTTTAGAGAATTTCAAAAGGCACTGACCATGTAATAGATGGAGCTCTTCTTGAGATTATGTATTCTGTAATAGCTCAGAAGATAAGTCGGGGTAAGAGGGGATGTGGGCTTCCCATCAGGTCCGTGTGGCTTTCCATCAATGCCACCACCATTAAGCACTGTGCTGAGAGGGGTGAGTAAATACACAGTGAGCTCCAGGGAGAGGCAGGAGGCAGTTCTGAGTCTTGCATATGCACAGAAAAGGAGCAGGTGTGACAGAGAGACTAAGTACGTGGTGGATGGGAACAGAGGAGACAGTATTTACTTTCTTGTCATGTATTTATATACGCTTCCATTTTCATTTTCACTTGTTTTTTTTTTCTTGCCTTTGAAGAGCATGTTGGGAAAGAGATGGTTAAAGCCACTTTTGTAAAAAAAAAAAATAAAAATATAAATAAAAATAAAAGTTCAGGCTTCCAGAATGGGACCAATTTCTAGAGAGGGACTTGAAGGGCTCAGTGATACTGTGGGAGCTCCTTTAGCCAGCAGCCTTTAAGATACCAGCCTGCTTGGGCGTGGCCTCTTATACTATAAATGCCACTGCAAAGCACAACGTGCTTGTTCTCTCTCCCAGCTTCTGGATTTGGTTTCTGTTTCTCATTCATACAGAGGACTGCGATCTCTGAGTCTACCCCTAAATAAACAACCCTTTATTATACTCAATTCTGAGCTAGTGTGGGATTATTTTATAGCATTCATCATGACAGTTTTTCAGGGGAATAAAGATGGGTTTCAGAACAGCATGGGTCATAGTGTTCATTTAGAACACTAGTGCAGAACAGAGCAAGGGAGAGAAGATGAGCTACGTAGTCTCCACATGAACCTGAGGAGTCTCAAAGATTCATTTTCCCACTGAAGATTTCTTTGATACAGGACTTAGCCCTGCTATGACTTGGATCTTAAATGCCATCTACAAGTTGATGTGTTGAAGACTTTGTACCCCAAATAGTAGAGTCCCAAGGTGAGAATTTTCTTATAAGGTAACTGGACCAAGAGTATAAACTGGGCAGAAGTGTAATCAGAGTCTTTCTCCATGACTTTGTCACTCAGGAAGCCCTGGCTTCCATATGCTATGAATATGTTTTATTACCATTGGTTAATAAGGAAGTAGCTTTGGCCTCTGGCAGGGCAGAATTTAGCTAGGTGGGAAAACTAAACTGAATGCAGGGAGAAAGAAGGTGGAGTCATGCAGACACCATGTAGCTGCCCAAGAAGCAAGAGGTAACAAACCCACAAGCCTTGTGGTAAAATATAAAATAATAGAAATGGGTTAATTTAAGATGTAAGAGCTAACTAGGAATACACCTAAGTCATCGAACAAACAATGTTATAATTAATATAGCTTCTGTGTGATTATTTAGGTCTGGGCAGCTGGGAAACCAAAGTACAGTCTCTCCTTACACAGAAGACCAAAACTGGCAAATCTAGATATCTTTGTTCATAAATGAACAAACCCACAGAATCTTCAGTGATAGGATGGTTGATTCCTTGGAAGCGTCTTCTTAGGCCTGAAGTATCTGGGAATTGACAAGAGCTTACCCCGAGGGCTGAGGATGGACCCTGGCTGGGCTGATGGTGAAACTGGTGTCATTTCTTTCAAATTACATTCTGGTTCATGTTCTCATTGCTGACCTTAGGATGGGAAAGATGAAGGTGGTCTGTGGAGCAGGTCCAGGCTACAGTCAGAAACCACTTAGGCTCTTTCAGTAAAACAATTAATGTGAAAGAAGTGGAGGCACAAAGAGAGCATCTTGTGAATCCAAAAATACTATCTACAAAAACCCACCAGCATCCACAAGGCTGCGGTACAAAGGAAAGAGACCCTACATGGGAAATGTGGTCACTTAATGGAGGAACAACCTGGAGTTGATACTTGCACAAACTGAGAAGAGGTTCTGGCAGTCAGACATTAATATATATGTATATATAACATATACTCTGTGTGTGTGTGTGTGCATGTGTGTGTGTGTGTGACTGGACCTATCTGCAGATTCAAGACAGAACAGCTGCTGTTGGGTTGAGGAAGCATCACTTGGGACAAAGCTGGAAGAGCAGGAAGCAGAAAGCAACTGGATGGTACTTGTTCCACTTTCTTTTCCGGTCTTCCTCTAGCGCCCTCTCCTGGTACGATCTAGATGAAGCCTGGCATTAAAACAGCTAGAGAACCCACAACAGAATGCAGGTGTGCGGTTGAGAGACCATAGGCCCCTGGGGCATTGCAAGTTCTAAAGAACGAGTAAGAGTATGGAACTTGATCTCAGAGGGAAGTTATGAACAATTCTGTCCCCAGAATCCATGGCCAAACATGCTTAGCACACTCCCACGGTTAAGACGCTGGTGGAAGCTCATAACGGTGCTTGAGGAGAAGACGAAGTTTGGACAGTCTCCTCAAACTTGAGACACGCTGTGTTTCATTTGACCCAGAGTTCCCTGAGTGTCCTTAGCCCCAGATGAAGAGCTTCTGCTGTTGTCATTGCTCAGAAGAGCTGCTAATTTCCAAAGCATCACACTCTCTGTACAACGATACTCTGTGTTTCACCATGTATCATAAGCCATCTACTTCTGTTGGGCTGTAGAAATGGTGCCTCATCACTGAACAGGCTGCATGTGTTCTGTCCGGGCACTGACAAAACTTAGTGCTCATGTAATGGTGGACACCAAAATGTCCTCGGGGTTGCCCACAGAATAAGCCAGAGAAGAGAAAGAACGTGCTTGTATTATCTGCTTCCATTTTCCTTCACAACTGTGGTCTCAGCACCTGTCACAATACACAGGACCTAGCAAATAGTAACGAGTGTGTACCAGATTTGACCATGGGGAGAGAACAGAATGAGTATTATTCATAATCCTGGGCAAAATCTCTTGGTGGTTTCATGAACTGGGGGAGTAGTAAGGAATAAACACTCTCTGACTTGGGCAGACAATGAGAACTACTGTATAGTTTCAGATTTTTCTGGTAATGATTCTTTAAAATAAATGTAAGTAATAATATACCCTACATCACACACTATAGCTGACATATAAGTTCAATATGTATTCAATAATGATGTTAATGAGGGCCAGCAAGATGGTTCGGTTGCTAAAGACATCTGCCACCAAGCCTGAGAACCTGAGTTCTCTCCCTGGGGTCCAGATGGTAGAAGGCAAGAACAGACTTTTCTCTGACTGCACACACACAAGCTTCCAACACACATGTACACCTATATGCATGCACACATAATAAAAATGTATTAAAAATTTAAAGATGCTAGTATTGTATTTCTCATTAAATCCGCACACAGTCCTTGTTGTCTGGTGCCTGCTGTACACTTACAGTACCTCTCAATTTAGAGTATCCACATTTCAAGGGCCCAGTAGCTGCAAGTGGTTCGTGGCTTCTGTCTTGGATAGCAAAGAGTCTAGCAACTTCTAAAGTGCAAAACAGAATTTTTGGAAAATGAGAACAATACTCTAATTTGTAAATGGCACTCAGGCAGAAATTATGATGACTTCACAATCATTGAATGCTTTAGGGACACCTGACTTGTACGACGCTGTTCACACCGAAGTCAGTGGGTTCTAACCCGCTAACGACAGTCTAATCCCAGAGAAGTAGGGAACCAAAATAGTTTGAAGGAGAAAGAGCTAGGAAGTAGGAGAATTAGAAGGCCCTCCATTAATATTGGTGTGAGGACTCCATCAAGCCCGATTGGTTTCTCAGGACATATAAAGAATATGAACACGCGCATCAGATCCTCCTAGGCACTAGTGAATCCCCAGGAAAGCACTTGGGTCTCGCGGATGCTCAGTTATATTTTAATGGATAAAGTGAGAAAGGGGATAACGGAACGAAAGCAATACAGTTTTCCCGAGAGAAGAATAGCAGACTTTGAAAGCCAGAAAGGGAAGTCCTAGGCGAGATGAGGCATTAGTGACATCTCGTCCTCACTTTCATTCCAAGAGTATGAGGCCATTAACAGACCCTCAGCTTCCTTGCTCAGTGATGCTAAGTCCTCTTTCTATGGACTGAATTAAAGAGTAATACCAAACCTGCATCGTGTTCCAAACCGCCTCTCTCCAGCTACACTCTTTTTTAGTACATTCTCCAAAGTGACACAGAGTGTGGTTTTTGACTGTGTGCCTTCCTCTAGTCACTGGAGTCTAGTGCAATTGTGTTCTTCCCTGGGCACTCAAACCCAGTTCCTGACGCAGTGACTAGTAAGCCCTCCAAAAATAACAGTTGTATTCCTACAGGCGAATGAATAGGGAAAAAAAGAAGAAGAAATGAACAAAATAGCATACCAGCACTGTCAAGATGTCTTTGTGCCTTAACGAGGCATTATTTTGATAAAACATAATTTCGGTATTTTGACATCATTTTGGACTCTCCTTTAGTATCTGCAGTCTTCATTTTTTTTTTCAAATTGGGGTTGGAAGGATAACTATTGTTTCGGTCCACATAAGAAAATTCCAAGTGCCTGTGGAGAGTTCCACACGCCTCACCGTTCACATGTCTCTAAGATGGTTTTTAATATGATAATTGCTCCTTATTTTTTTTTCTGCCTCTGAGGAGTTAGAGACAGCCTGACAAGAAGAGGAGGCCTCTTCTGAAGGCTGAGTGATCTTAATGGCTCTCTCCGTCTCGGACTCAGATGATTTTGGTGCAGCCATCAGCTCTGCCTCAGAAAAATTAGACTTAAAACTCCTTTGAAATTCTCCTGTCCTAGATAAACAGTGCTATGTCTGAGCCATTTTTAAAAGGGGAAAACAAAATAATCCTTTAAAAGGCTCTGCTGTAAAATACCAATTTGTAGATATGCTAGGTGTTTCCTCTGTAAACGAAGTGTGTCAATTAGTGAGAGAAGAAGGACCAAAGGCCCTGCCTGCCTGCGTTTGTTTCTCTATTATTAGCTCTTCTGTTGGAAAGAAGTGAGGATATGAAGTTTGAAGATTAAAAAGAGATCTAATACATATTTCAGCTGTCTGGGTATTGTGAACTGAAGACATCTGTATTCTTAATTAGCCCTTTCATAAATGTGCTTATGGGATGTCATGTGATCACCCTCGAAACAGACACCTGGAGCTTTGAAATGATTGCCCTTTTGAGTCCCAGGGCTTAAACAGTGCACACAGGGAAGTCCTGGCAGGGGCATTAGCAGTGTTATCAAGACAACTCCAGATCCCAATGATTTTCCTGTCTGTAAACTAAATATCAAAACAAAATCCACTGGGTCCAACAGGAAGGGACAAATTTACCAGAGAGGACTTCCTGTCATGGAGGTGCTTCAAATCCCTGCTGTAGAAAAAAAAAAAAAATAGCCTGCTGACTGAGTTCCTCCAGCTCTGAGAATGGAACAGATGATACCCCCTTTCACCAGGGTGAAGGGACCACAAGATTCAAGATGAAGCCCAAGGATGGGGCAGAAGAACATCAACAGTTAGTTAATAAATGGAGAACCTTCTAGATTATGTAGACTTTTTATGGTCTTTTTTTTTTTTTGCATCATAGCCAGCATGAGATATAATTAAAAGCTTCTTATTCTTTACTCTAGGGGCTTTCCTAGTCTGCTTCAGTCAGTGTAGGGCAGTGAATGTAGATGTGTTAGTGCTCCCAGCAGCTGCAGCCTGTATCCTCTGTTAGCTCTGCTTCTTGGGGACAGCTGGGACAACATATCAGGGTGGCAGGGACCACGACTGTTAGTGTGTCGACCAGCGGTGGCGTGTGCAGGTTCTTGAGTCTCAGCAGCCTGGAGGAGTGAGAGAGGAGGAAGCTCAAGCTGTGACTTTATTTACCTCAGATTCTAAGATTCCCAGGGAACCTTCAGGGACAGAGGCTTAGGATGCCCATCACCTTCCTTCCGTTAATTCCTTTTGTTTGGTTTTCTCTCATGGGAGAAACTACTCTGTATTCCGAGACATGTGCTTGGAGATTTTCTATTAAGGGTGATTAATAAAAATCAATGCTGGTGGATATTGGGCAGTTTCCATACCTTCTAATTTTCCCACGTTGGGACATGACACCCAATTTTGATGCCGCCGATTTCTCTATCACTGCACTGGTAGACGCTGCTGATGGTGATAAGGATAGGTTCGACTTGCATGTAGACCCCATCCATCCATTTGACTTCCTGTGTATATTTTTTCAAAAGAATTTTAAGGAGTCTGAGAAGTTCTTTGAGGCCATTGGTAGATGAGTAGGTTGGGGTTGTGATGCAAACCTTTATAGCATAAGTTTTATGTTCTGTGTTATGGGGAACTGTGGCTTGCCAGTCGCCAACCGGGGTCCATTCATTAGTTCATCTTTCCCTGTGCAAATCCTGCTTTCCCGGGAGGCTCTTTTCTCCTCTTAGCTTTGTGGGTCTGACAAGTGATGTGTGCAGCAAGGGTGTCCTGACCTGAGTTCCCCTGATTTCTAAGGTCAGACTGGAAGCTTAAGAGAGGGAGGGACCGCATACATATTACAAAATGAATACATACTTGTAGTTAACATTTTTCCCTGGCCTCCATTTGAGCCTCGGCCTTGGACGACAACACCAGCAGGGACCAAAGGGCTATAATGTGAAACACAGACGCCCCTTAAAAGTGCAGGCTAAGCTAGAGCTTTCAGCCGGGCGCTCATGTGATCCCATCCCAAATAACTAGCTGGTTTTATTGCATGACTTTTCAAGATGGCATTGGAAAAGAATTAGTTATTAATCTATTCTTAAGTAAGAATCTTCTAAAATAATAAAAAAGAAGATAAAGGCCTTCCATGAGGGGCTGGAGAGGTGGCTTCTCAGGTAAGAGTGCTATTGTACTTTCTCTGAGAGCATGAGGAGATGGATTCAAGTCCCAGCACCCACTGTCAAATCCCCAGCATGAGCTGGGTGGTAGTGGTCATGCCTTTAATCCCAGCACTGGGGAATCAGAGGCAGGTGGATTTCTGTGAGTTCAAGGCCAGCCTGGTCTACAAAGTGAGTTACAGGATAGCCAGGGCTGATGCACAGAGAAACCCTGTCTCAAAAAACATTAATACTACTACTACTACTACTACTACTACTATTACTACTACTACTACTACTAATAATAATAATAATAATAATAATAACAATAGCCCAACATGAATGCACATCACAGGAACCCCAGTGCCATGGCAGGTCAAAGGTGGAGACAAAAGGATCGCTGGGCCTCACCGGCTTTCAGCCTAGTTCCAGTTCGGTGAGAGACCTCATCTCAAGGTAATAGGGTAGATCCGGATAGAGCAGAGAACTTGATAGCTTCTTTTGGCTTCTGGGCATGTACACAAGACAAACTCATCTGAACACACACATATGCATATACCACATATACACATATACTACATATACACAGTCACAATATGCCACACACAAGTAAATTTCTTAATTGGCAGATAAATAAATCCACAGTAAAACATTCGTTGAAGACACCCAGCAACTTTCATAAACCAATGTGACAAAGGAGCTAATGGATGTCACTGCCTATGGGGTCCCTGTTTTACTTGGTGTTTACATGTCTACTCAGGAATGAGGAATAGATGATGGAGAGTACTCATACAAAATTTACAGGAAACCTGCTCAAAGAGGTAACTCCATACGGGCCCCATCACCATTATATTCTTTTAAGATTTGATTCAAAAGTTGAATAGGACCAAAGTGCATTATACCTGGGCATGAAAGTATCATACTGAAAAACCATTATCATCTACATTTAATATTTGCTAATAAAACAAAAATACCACAATGAATCAAAACAAAAAGTCTCAATTCAGAAAAAATATCACATGGAGAATGTAAATGGAAAAACCACTCAAAACAAGGATCAAGAAACAAAATCAGAATGTAATATATCTGAGGGGAGTTTGGCTGGAATTTGCTTTGGAGTAAAGAATAGCATCTTTTAATGAGAATAACTGTTGCATTACAATAGCCTCCTTACTGAAATATGAACTGAAGATCTGTGAAGGATCAGTTCAACACATAGAAAGAACTGTGGCATTAACTTAGGAGCACGGTCACTATTTTAGGATCTTAGGATGCAAAGGCTGGAAATAAGCCCATGATGCAAGCTTTTAAAGTTTAGATCAGAACACAGCACACATTTAAGACTATATTTGACTTGATTAGAAAAAGAGCTGCATCTGATTATTAATGTCTACTATGGGCATAGAAATCACGGTGAAATGCAGGTACTATATATTTGGCATGCTAGATTTATGCCAAACTCATGATTGTATGTAAGAGGAAACTGAGGCACAAAAGGTGCGCACAGTGGCAGGATCAGAGCTCAGTCTCCTGTATGTGCAACAGAAGGTTGGGGCGGGACCCAAAGCACACTCACCTGCATTCCATTTTAAACCCTTTCCGTGACTCCTCTCACATCCCTCCTCGTCATTTCCTACTAAATCTACATTGCTATTTTCCTAATGAAGACACATGGCCGACTTTATAAGTCAAAAGAAAAAAAAAAGCTGCAATTAGATTTTGTTGCAAAAAGAACATCTGTAGGTATTATCTTAAAAATGGAGAGAGTGAACATAATATCTCACTCTGAGCATCTCCCACTTTAAAAATGTGTACCGGGGGCAGATAAAGGACAAAAGTCATCTCTATAGTCTGCAATAGAAGGTATTGATTTGGCAGGGCCAAGAGCATGTCAATGTTATATATGGCAGTAGACCGGATTGGTGCACAGCAAATAGTATTGTTCAATAGTAATAAATAATAATTATGTACAGGGATTGTCTCCCGGATGCTCCATTCTCCTGCCTTCACTAATAATCAGAACCTAGTTCTTCCAGAGACCTCCCTTACTTTTATTCTAACAAGGCAGTAATTCATTCTAGGCCCTTGGAAGGTACATACATCTTCTCTAAATGTGCCTTCCTTACAGGCACATAAGGTGATCATAAGTTTAATTAAAGGTCATGGCAGCATCCTGGTCTCTGGTGCCTCATAACTCTGTATTGTTCCTCATGACCTTCTCTGACACCAGGCGCCTGGACCATCCAGGGACAAGAACACATGCGTTTCCATGGCTGGGTTCTGGCCCTGTGTTGCACCAATAAAAAAATTATATAAGAAAGGATTGTAAAACAAACTTTTTTTTGATGGACATTGAACAGACGATTAAATCACCAGGTTCAAGTTTAACCTGAGACTGTTTGAGATAGCTGTAAAAGTCAGACTAGACCTGAAAAGGAGGCTTGACTGGAAAGTCTTCCCAACTGTTTATGTGACTAAGGTGGCCCAGAGCAAAGGGAATTAATACCCAGATATCCCTCTACACCCTTAAAGATGAGGACAGCTTGGGTTTCACAAGGAATATCCAGCCAAGCCCACTTATAACAGAGCACAGCTTAATCCAATACACACCTCAGATCTCAGGCAGCATTATAAACAGAATTTTCCAAATGAAGAAAATAGGCTTTTCTTCCAGACTGGGTTAGCCTTGAATTCTGTCTATAGTATTTGTTAGATGTGTGATTCTTAAGTGATTTCTTTTTCTTCACCTGTACCTGGGGTTTAAAACAGTTACTTCACAGAGTTGCTAAGAATGAAATAAGGATACATAATTTTAAGAAGCTTGTAATGAAACCCAGACAAAAAAACATGATAAAAGATGCTAAATTACTGTGATTACATGGAAACCCTAACAGCACTAATATAATTTTAAAGACTGTTAAAAGTGGGCTATTATCGGGACATTTCATGTGTTACTGTGGCCAGCTCAGTCCCAAATTTTGAACTCAAACCTTCATGTTTTCCATCTCACCTAAACCGCACAAGACTTTGAAGTAACAAAATCCCTAACATCTAGAGATGGTATGATTGGCTAATGGAGACTTTGTACTCTGGGTATATCTGCCTTCCCAAGAGCAAGTGCCGTCGTCCAATCTAACCTCAAAATCATCATTCACCCCTGAAAAAAAGCTTTGCCTGTGTAACAGAGCAGTTAGGAGTCCTGGAGGGTGGAGGGCCAACGGGGCGGGGAGAGAGAAGGAGAACACGCAGGAGACAGGGAGTCAGCAGATCAATAAAACCACTTTAGGATAATGGCTGCAGCTGAAGAGAAGGAGCGGGGCTGGACGGCAGGCGAGCTCCATCACTGCCAGGAAAGGCCCATTTGCAGGAACAAAGGGCTTCATCTGTCCTGTCAGACCCAGGACCTCACTCAACAGCTGCACTTCTAGCATCCCTTCGCGTGCCAAGCTGGCCACTGGCTTTCCCTACTCCCAGGCTCCTCTCTGATTCCTAGAGCTGTGGGAAGGCCATGTAAATGCTGAGTCACTCACAGAGCACATGGTAGAGGAGCGGCAACCTCTGAGGCCCACAAGACCAGAGAGCTATGGTGGAGGATGAGATGAATAGACCATGCAGGAAAGGCAGGAAGGGGCACCCTGCTACATCCAGGGGCTGTAAACTCCTGCCTCATTCAAGCTGCTGTGAAAATGGAAAATCCGATTGGCTCATTCTTCAGTCTCCCTTCCTGCCCCAAGTTCGTCTGTGGAATGTGCTCCAGTAAGGAAAGTGAGATCCATCCAGCATAGGAAGAGGAGAAAGGGCTAAACCAGAGGCCTGGGGAAAAAATGACAACAGAGTGCTTGCCTTTTAGAGTGAGCAGACGGAATGCATAGGCAAGGTTCTTGACTGCATACTATGTTAAATTTGCAAGCAGCAGAAAGAGTTATACAAACTTGCCAACTCTATCTAACATTATAGTTTGCACCAGAAACCAGCACCTTATGTTACTTGTGATGCCACAATAATACACAGTGTGTTTAGACTCTCAAAACATCAACAGGGATTATGGCTTTCCATGACCTCTGTGTGAGGGAACTGTGTGGCTGTAACATTTGAAGATTATAACACTAATTGTTTTTGTTAAACATACGTCATATGGAAAGCATGTCATTGACCTAGATGTAAAGATTGCTCAGGTGCAGTTCATGGCTCGGCGTTAGTTATGCGGGAGGGATGATAAGTAATA
Source organism: Microtus oregoni (assembly GCF_018167655.1). Taxonomy (NCBI): domain Eukaryota; kingdom Metazoa; phylum Chordata; class Mammalia; order Rodentia; family Cricetidae; genus Microtus; species Microtus oregoni. The sequence continues at coordinate 10,368,305 of NW_024543079.1, forward strand.
AACATTAAGATGCTATTGCCATACACCACAAAAATGAGCATCTGTAAGATACAGCTTCTACAGTCTGGATGTTCTGTGTTATGGATCACACCGAATTCTTACAGTGATTCTTCAGAAGGGGATATCGTGACACACATCGGGAAACAGCTTTGTGATGTTTGGTCACCGGAAGCCACGCACTGGTGAATGCAGAAGGTTAGGTGACTTCAGAGCCCACATTTGAGCTACACTTTCCTGGTTTCTATTATGGATCAATTCTGTTTCTTTTGCAAGTTGACGATGCCTGGAAAATATATACCGTATGAACTCATTTATAAGAAAGAATCATCCAAAGCAAGAAATCCTCTTCAGTATCCATCTCTATAGTGTTCTGGTTCTTTGGAATGAAGATCAGCCTCTCAACACATTTTCCATTTATACTGAACCAGACAGGTTATGAGCACTCAGGTTATGGTGACATTGAATTTGGTGACAACAAGGTAACCTCGAAAGACATAGAGTCTGCTCTCAGATGCCTCATGGTCTGGTAAAAGCTAAGGGCATAAGAAACTTTGGTATTACAAAACATAGTAACAGAGGTTACTCTGGGAATATGCTTTTTTTTTTTTATCTACTGACTCTCCACAGAAGTAAGAGGAAGTTTCATGAATGTGGTGCTGAGATGTGAGATACTTTGACATGTGTGAGACTTTCCCAAGAAATAGATTAAGAGAAAGGAAGTAAAGTTATAGTTTTTGTTGAATCCATTAACGATCTAGATCCTTAGAGCAGTCAACTAGTTTGAAATTTCTGGTGTCTCCAGAGAGAGAGAGAGAGAGAGAGAGAGAGAGAGAGAGAGAGAGAGAGAACATGTGGCAGGAAAACCAGGCTGTCATTGGAGAAGCTATCCTCCTTCATCCATGGCTCAGAGCTGAGGAGCACTAGGACAGCAGTGTGGAAACCTGGGTCTCAGGAGGTGACTGAAGGTGCTTATATCCATTCACAGAACCATTTCAATAGGGCTCCCTACATGCCATCAAGAAAGAAGGCGTTGGGAGGAGAAGAGGGAATATATCGGCAGCCCCTATGAGCCTCAGGAAGGAACAAGCCACCAGCACCAGGAAGAGAAGAATTTCCACCCAAGTCTTCTACCTTGTATTCATTTGGTGCTCTAACAAAGCAGCACAGGCTGGGTGACAACCACAGAAAACAGTTTCTGACACTTCTGGGTACCCAAGTCTTGGATCCAGGTAAAGGCAGGGTTTGCTCTTTCTGAGTGTGGGAATGGGGACTCTGCTCCTGGGGTGGGAAGGAAGGAATCTGCTCCTGGGGTGGGGAGGGAGGGATCTGCTCCTAGGGTGGGGAAGGAGGGATCTGCTCCTGGGGTGGGGGAGGAGGAATCTACTCATGGGGTGGGAAGGAGGAAACTGCTCCTGGGGTGGGGAGGGGAGTCTGCTCCTGGGGTGCAGAGGAGGAATCTGCTCCTGGGGTGGGGAGGGGACTCTGCTCCTGGGGTGGGGAGGGAGGGATCTGCTCCTGGGGTGGGGAGGGAGGGATCTACTTTGGGGGTGTATGGGGAATCTGTTCAGGCCTCTCTCCTTTCCTCCTGAGTGTGTTGATGGACACCTGACTTTCATGGAATCTCTCCTCAGTGTCAGACGTCTCTCCATCTATGAGGACACCAGTCCCAATGAATAGAGACTGACATAATGGCCTCATTTTTAATTAATTAGCCCTAAAAGGACATTATCTCTAAGCTAAGGGAAATTTGAGGTACAGGGGGCTAGGGATTCAACATATGAATGGGGAAAGAGATATTTAGAGCAAAAATGCTTCCATAAATCAAAACACTTAAACCACTCAGGGAAACCCAGAAAAAACAGTGACTTCCACAGTGCATAGAAGAGACTGAAATATCAACCATCCCAGTAAACCAGGAATAAAAGAAAAATTGTTCTGGATTCCCGAAGTTGAGGCCTAACTGTTTGGGGTGGCAGAGTCTCTGGGAAATTCTAGCCTGTTTGTCTAAGTTATGGCTAAACAAAAACAACAGAGATCAGATACCCCATCTTCCACTAAGACTGACAAACTTCAAGAAAGCAGAAACAACAAACACCTGCTGGAGAGTCTACATCAGGAAAGCAGAGAACCCCTGAGATACAGATACATCTGACCATGTAAATAACACATTTTTAAATAATCGAATACCTAAAGTCAGCCACCAAACCCCTATTCTCAATCAATTCACAGAATGTCCTGTCTTTAGCATAAGGCTGTGTGAGATTTCTGAGTTGCTACCTTCATCTCGGGGAGGGCCGAGAAGACTGGCTCAGGGACATCAGGAGCTGCACACACTGAAAGGATGATGCTGACAGAGGGTGCAGGGTCCTTGTCCTACTCCTCTAACAGGGACATCTGTGGGACAGAACAACCAAAGGAGATTTTAAAATCAAACTGAACCCTTCCTGCTCAATTTTGAACCTTCTAGGAACCTGGTACCTGCCATTCCTTCTAACTTCTCTTTTGTGAAGTGATCTGTTCATGGCCCTCTTGCTATTATGCTTGGAAGGCAATGGTTGGTTCTGTGATTTCACCAGTTCAGAGAGGAGAGAAATTTCATCAGTTGGGCTATGACAAGCATTTCATTCTTAGCCTCACATAGAAGATTCAGATGGTGAGTCTGGGAAATTTTGAACAAAGAAAATTTTTTATTTGAGACTTGGACTTTGAGTTAACCTTAGAATGGTTGAGAACTTTGAGAGTTGTTTGAATGAGGACCTCCAGCACCTATGGGTAGCTCCCATATGCCTTTAACTCCAGTTCCAAAGAGTCCAACTCCAACTTCTAGCCTATCTGTTTATGAGGATGCAATACATACACATGAGTACACATGTATGCACACACAGACAGACAGACAGAAAGGACAGACAGATGATATACAGACAGATGGACAGACAGACAGATGGCAGACAGACATATTATAGATAGATAAATAGATGATACATAGATAGATAGATAGATAGATAGATAGATAGATAGATGATAGATAAATAGATAGATGATAGATAGATAGATAGATGATAGATAGATAGATAGATAGATAGATAGATAGATGATAGATGATAATTAGTTGATAGCTCATAACAGACAGACAGATAAATAGATAATTTGAAAAACCATAACAACATACTGCTTCATACCTATTAGAATGGGACAGAATGGCGGGGAACACTCTTTTCCAGTAAAACATTCATTTACTAAACCTTTAATTTTGACTGCAGGGATGTAAAAGGCACAACTGCTTTGAAAACAACTGGACAGTTTTTTGTAAAATCACACATAGATTTAACATGTAGCCAAGCAACCTCCATTGTAACTACACAAGGGAAATACAAATTAAGTTTGTGAGAAATCTGAAAACCCTACATTCAAAATACTTAGTGGCTTTACTCACAACTTTTCAAAACTTCCCGTAACACACATGTCCTTCAATGGACAAAGGTATAAACAAGCTTTGGCAAATAATATGAAGCACAATAGTATTCATCAGTAAAATAAATGAATGACCAATATATGAGGTCACCAAGATGAATATCAGATGCGTCCCACTAAAGTAAATAAGCGAGAAACAAAAATGCTATTATCTAGGCATGGCTTAGCCACGGCAACCCCAAACTCTCACCAAACCCATGGTGTGTACTAGCACTGGGTTTGCACAAGCATGTCTGGAATAGATCATAAAGGAGGGAGGGGCTTGTAGATCTTTATCCATCACTTCTGAAATATTGACTGCTGATAGTTTATGGGGAATGGGAAATCATTGTCTTCAATTATGTTCTACTCTTGAGCAGACCAGATTGCAACAGTTAGCTCCAATCCCATGGTCACTCAGATGGCCCTGGCTACACTCAGTGCATCACCAAATAAACAGACAAAAATTAGGCATGAATATACAGAGAAAAGACAGAGGTGAGAGGCAGAGACATGTAGAGGGTGCAAGTAATCATATACATTATATATGTGCATGAAATTGTAAATAATTTAATTAATAAAAAGAAAATTACTACAGGTGATCTGAAATTTTCTAAACTAAAAGGATTAAAAATGACGCTTAGCTGCTATGGGCCTGAAATGGACTAAGGGCTTTTCTACAACATGAAAAGAAGATTTTTTTCAAGGTGATGTGCTTTTTCTGTAGTTTGAGTGTTGGTGTAGTTACAGGCTATACTAATAAAGGGAATTGTGGGGCAGAAGTTACATAGACACTCAACATTGGATGTGTGTTCACTGACAATAGACCACCATAACCATCCTCTTGTCTTCAGCACAGACACTCATCATGTAAAATTCTGAATGAGTAATCAATATGCATACGGAGGGCAGCTTCAAATGGATAAACAGCAGGACATCCTGCACCTTTCTGATCCATGAGAGCAAAACTATAAAGTCAGCAATAGACAACTTTCAATACCCAAGAAAACACATCTTATGTGCCTGATATCAGGCTATCCAGGGTTTACAAAATAAACATCATGCTGGTGGCCCATAGTCAGTGCTCTGTTTTATTTATGTGAGTGGGTGTTTGGCCTGCATGTATGTCTGTGCACTGGACTTAGCAGTTGTAAGCTACTCTGGGGGTGCCAGGAATCAAACTTCAGTCTTCTGGAGGAGAGGTAAGTGTTTATCACACCTCATCCCTCCAGCCCCATAATTAGTGTTCTTATTTATTCATGTCATATTGGACTTTCTGTCTTTCTTACAACTTTTCTGCTTTAAAAAATTCCATGAAGATATCTCCAATCATCTGGGTACCAATGAGGGTATAGATGCATTAGGAACATGGCCATCACATTTGGAAATCTGGAAATTCCTTCCTATCAATAGTTTACTGATCACCTGATCCTCTACCTTCCCATAGCACGAATAAAAGATTCCATTGAGTGGCACTGCAAGCTCAATGTCAAATTTTCTAGTCTTCCTTTTATTTCTCTCTTTGTTATTAATCTCCATGTTCTCAATTTAGCTTCTGCTTAGCAAACTTAATTTTCCACACTGTCAGTTCTACTTGTTAAGGCTCCCCATGTTTATTTGAATTGTTCCACACAATTTTCATTCTCCTCCACTCTCCATTCTCTCGGTTGCTTCTTGCTTACTATAAATAACATCTCCTTCGGCTTTATCTCAGGAAAGAGTCAGAGCACACTTTTGCAATTCAGACAGTGATGTATTTAACTTGCAGTGCACTCATAAGCTCTACTTCCTTCTGAGTTCGGCATCCTTTGCCTTCCCCTGGAACTGGGTTCCTATGTCGGTTCTGCTGAGAACACTCAAAGAAAGTGATTCTTTGCAATCCAGTTTTGTTGTCAGCGTCCAGTCCTTACGTGTCCTCCAGCCTACTAGGGTCTCCAGGTACACAAATCAGTTACCTACATATTTTACCTTCTTGTTGATCTCTTTCTCCGGGTCAGGGGTCTAGTGTGCTGTATTCACACTCAGCATGGAAGCAAAGAGCTTAGAGGGTAAGGGAGACAGCTAAGGGGCAGGGATACTCATCAGTCCATGAGGGGAATGAGAGGCAGTCATCTGGTAGAGTAATTCTGACATATATTCTATGTATTTTATTTTTAGAGAGTCTTGGGCAGTAAGTTCCTGACTTTTCTTGTCTCTCGTTTGGTTTCTCCTTGTCTGTACCTGTGATGACTAACTCACTTACAAACCATTTGCATCTAAACTTTTACTCGGGAGCCTGAAACCCACTAGGGTATGCCCCTGCCTCTTACTCTGTACTTCAGACCTCTTCAACTTGGCCACTGGAAAGAAATATTATTTCTCCATTCTGGTCATAATTTTCAGGAGACTCCAGATGGCCACTCTCTATAGAGAGTGATCAGTCCCAAAGGCCTATTAATTCACTGAGTCTGAATTATAGTAAGTGAGCCCAGGCATGCCTAGTCATACAATAGCAGTGAAGAGTGAACAGTCAGAGTGTGGAGTTCACTGATAAAGCACGTGTCTACTGTGCACAAGAACCTGGGATCAATCTGCAGAATTACACACACACACACACACACACACACATACACACACACACACACACACACACACACACACACACACACACTTATCTTGTTCTCCAAATCTTTACAGGTTCCAGAAAAATTGGTATTGATGATAGTTATGGATTCAAGGCCTCCAAACTCAGCCTTTCACCTACCAGGTTAAGAAGATAAAGGATGAACCCAAATCCCAAGTTGACCTTGTTTTTGGATCATTTTAAGTTATGTGGAACTGTAGGTTGTTATGCAACCATGCAAACACCTGAGTCAACTTCATTTTTCACAGTCAATTCTGTCCTAGGATTTCTCTATCTTATTAATAGCAGCCTTGTGTTTTTTGATTTTTCGTATGTTCTCACTACATGAATAGCTCTGGGCATCTTTTCTCTCTCTCTGAAAACACCTGTTTTCTTTCCTACTCATCGTGTGCTCACTGTAGATCAAACATTGTATTGTTTAGCTTAGGAGAGTGATTTGATTTTATCTTCACAGCAACTCTGAGCAACAAATGTCATTTCTCCCATTCTAACAGATGCTAAATGGAGATTCTGAAAGTCCAGGTGGCAGAGTAAGGATTCAAATTCAATTTCTCCTGCTCCAAAGTTCATGTTTTGTTTGCCGCACCATGTTCCCCTCTGGTAATAAGACTTCAGGTCCACTCTGAGGAGTTCAACACGTACTGGCTTTACTGGAACAGCCCACCTTCCTGAATTTTCTTTCTCCCAGTCTCTCTTAACGAAGCCTTGGAAATAAGATGCAGAGATTTAATGGTCATTTGAGCTGGATCCTAGAGAACGGAGAGCCTGAGATTTTAACATGGAACCCATAGGAACAACTCCACTCTCCAGATAAACAATGGGACAAGAAGACCTAAAACAATGTAGGGAAAATAGAATTCATTCGCTCATGCTTTTTTATGATGAGGTTTTCTTACTGCACATATGGGTTGTTCTGACGATTGGTTGGTTGTAAAGGAAACATGCTAAGTGTTCATGGAAAATGCAGCCCCTAGACCAAACCTAGAGAAGTCGAGTAGGTAACAGCCTTTTATAGTTGATGTCAACATCAATTCCCTGCCTTATCTTCCAGAAGATGAGCTCATAAAATCTTCACCCAAGTATAGATATTAGTAAAGAGACTTCCAAATGTTCTTGGTGCCTACCCACAACTTACCTGTGCATTTATTTCCCTGGAGGTTTAGGTTATCAGTGGTTATTAGTCTGTGGACTCTGGCTTCTGGGTGGGTTTTCTGTGTCTTTATGTTTGTAGATGTGGGATCAAAGCACATGGACAATTTATTTTTAAATTTTTATTTTTTCTAAGTCTATGCTACAGGCTCTGAAGCATATTTCAAGTATAGTTCATTTTTTTCTTAGGCCTACAGATAAACTCTCTGATACCCCCAGCCATCCTAGCAGTTAAATGTTCCTAGAGACTGAGCTCTAGTCAGTAAAACCTAGAGCAATAGTGTGCACTTTTTTAGCATAGCCTCTGAAAGTTCTGTGTGGTCCTCTGTGTTCTCATGTCTCTCATCTGGTGGGAGGTTGACTACATATAAGGTTCTCATGGAATCCACACTCCCAACATCACAAACTCTGTGCATCCTGACTATCTGTTACAGTGACCAGCAGCATCCGAATTATGGGGTCAGATATAAGTCTGTTTCTTCAGAGCTTATGATGACACACAATCACACCTATGTTTTAAATAGGTAGTCTCTTGTTCTAGGCATTGATCCAATAGATACAAGGTTACCTTTGACCAAAATTGCCCAGCAAATTTAAGAGGAAGTAGCATTCTCTTCTCTCATCTGACTTTTTCACCCTTTCTGCTATTCTTCCTAAGTCTCTATGTGTCAGTGGAAAACAAGAATGGAAACTTCTGGCCATCAGAAGAGATAGACATTGAGACGGGGGGGGGGGGGGGTTCTAATTAATCAAAATGAATGTCTTTTAGGGTTCTTAAAGGATTTGGGATCCTTAACCTCGGCACAGGTGAGACAGAAGTAAGTCATCTGTGTGCCCTGAGGACTTAACTCGGTGTAGCAACTGTAGAGCCCCCGAACAACAGCTCAGTTAGGGTGCGCTGTGCTATGTTTGTGCTCATGAGAGTATGTGGGGGTAGGCAGGGCCTTGAATGGAGAACTGGTTTCATCTGGTGCTTCTGAGTATTCTGTGGCTAAAAGTGTATCCATTCCTAAAGCACAAAGGAACATTGGCTTGTACCTCTCTCCCGTCCTGGAGATACCGCAGGCGGAGTGAGTCATCTGTAAGTGGCCCTTATGTTCTTCGGAGGTCAAGTGCGTTGAAAGGCACTCAAGACAGGACATTAGAAAACTCACTGTAGTCGAACAGAGAAGCAGGGGAGAAAAAAAGAAAACCGAAGGCTTTGTTAAGTACGCACTTCTCAACAAGCCCCTTCAGAACACGTAGTCCAAGGTACAGTGTGACACAGAAATAGCAATGGCAACAGCTGGGAAGCTCAGGGCCCCGCCAGGCTCAGCGCCATCCCCACATCTGACTCCCTGGCTTCTGAGTCCACGGGAAACAGCCTTACTTACTCAGGAGTGGGAGGCGGGTCAGAGCTCAGAAGCCCTCCACCACAAAGTCTGATGATTTTAAGTGAACAGCACACGGTGGACATGCATACTTCCCTTCACCTCAGGCTCACATTGTCGCCTTTCAGGGTTCCTCTACGCCAGACCTCATGGTCAGGAAGCTCCCCGCCTGTTCTTTACAGACCTCAGCCGTTAAGATAGAAGCTAGTGCCTATGCTGCAGTCTGACCTGATGATCAGCAACAAGCTGAAAGGAAACCAGGAAATAGGCTCTGGAACCTCTGAGGACCACTCCGTACCATGGACACAAGCTCACTACCATGCACACTACCGCTCCATGTAGGAAATAGCTAAACTTGATAGGGTTAACTTCCTGTTCGCTTAGAAGGCAGACATGGACTAGAACACCCTGGGTGTTCTCCAAACACCTGAGAATACACCATGGTGGTTTAACATATGTTCAGTATTTACTGTACATCAAACTCCATGCTGAGAGCTTGACACACGCTATCCCGTAGAGTTTTATTCTGTGGTCCTCTGAGTTATCATGTTAGAGCTTGCGTGGAATTGTCCAGAGGGCATCATTAGCGCACAGGTTTCTGAACCCCAACTCCAGGGTTTCTGATTCAGGCTGTGACTAATTCACATTTGTGACAAGGTCCTGAACTGCACCACACAAAAGAACTCTGACTCAAAAATCATCATTTACATTTTGTAGTATAAAAATTGAAATTCATAGAGCTGAGAAGCTAAGTGTGTTAATTTATTAAAGTTTTTATGTAACAGAGTACAAACATGCCCAGTGTATTAAACAACAGTAATTTTCTCACCGTTTCACAGTTACCTCATTCAGCCTCCACTAGGGTTTTCTCGGGTATCATTAGGGAGTTCCTTCTCTTTCCAGTCTTTGAGATATTTGTGTCTTCTATAAACATCTTGAATTCTTTGATAACATTTATGTTACTAGTTTAAGTCTGTGTCCTGGGGTTTACCTAACCATTTCCACAAGACTGGTAGATTAGAAGAAGGGTCATACTATGTTTGGGGAATAAGACCTGGGCATGTGGACTCTTGTTGGTTATAGGCCTGATATGGATATAAATGGCTGGGTTCACATAGAGGATTTGTGTCCTGGCCCAAGCCTGTAGATTGGGAAGACATAGGTGGGGTTCCTTTGACTGGCCAGTCACGGCATATGGGGACTGGCCTCACTGAAGACTGGGATGAAGTCAAGCAGCGTAAACCCAGCATGTGTGTGGCAGGAGCACAGAATGTGCTGGCCAAGCTGAGACTGGGGGGGGGGGAGCTGGCCAAGCTTAGACTGGGGGGGGGGGGGGTAGATGTGACGCTGGCCATATCAGATCTGAGATCAAGATGTCCTAAGAATTAACCCAGCTGAAGCCCTTCTGGGCCTCTGCATTTGGATCCAATGATTTGCCTGCTATGTAGTTTTCTTCAACTTTTAGAAGCATCATGACATCCCTGTGTTCTTGAAACATGATGTCCCCTCTGCATCCATCTCTAAAATGTCTACTTTTTTAAGGACCCCCACCATTTTGGATTAGCAATCAACCTTCTGAGCTCCTTTGAACTTGACTACCCACATAAAAATACTCCTTCCAAATAATATCACAGTATGAAGTGCCGGGAGCTTAGAGCTTCATGACACGAATTTGAGTGATGCCACCTGTCTATCCCAGCAGCCTAACATCCAGGTCACACAACCAGTGGGTACTAGAGGCATTACAGAAACTACCCGGTTCCAGAGACCACTCTTGCAACCATTTTGCTCCTGTGGCTTTTATGGAAAAAGAAAGAAGAGAATGAACAAACAATCATATCAAAGAATCCTCTGCCTGCATGTCAGTGTGGCAAAATTTCCTCTTTAACTATCCTGCTAAACCCTGAGAGCTGTCAAGCCTGGTAGATGACAAAGGTGACAGTGGTTGCCATAACCATGCCTTAGCTGCTGCTGCTGCTACCATGCAGAACACCTGACCAGATAGATAGATAGATAGATAGATAGATAGATAGATAGATAGATAGATAGATAAATCTTCCTTGTCTCCAGCAAAGAGCACAGAATGTTCCGCGCTTCTCTTTTGTAAGCTGTCAACAACTTTCTTAAACTTCCTCTTGTGGCATCAGATGGTCTTCCTGGCTGTTTCAGCTGGCTTTGAGGTAGTATCTTTTGCTGTTGTTGTTGTTGTTGCTTTGTTTTTTGTTTTTGTTTTGGTGTTTTTTTGTTTTTGTTTTTTGTTTTTTTTTTTTTTACTTTATTTTCCTTTTCTTTTCTGGGACGGCTGTGCAGATACTGGGGAATGAACCGGTGGTGGGAGGGGAAAACTGGCCAGGTCAAGCAGCATGACTGCATTTTCTCCTTGTCTCTTGAAGGCTGAGATTTGTGGATATCATAAAAGGTTACAGCCCCTTTTTGGAAGCCACAAATAACCCTGCTTGGGCTGTGACAGCTCTATGGCCCTTGGCATACCGTTACCCATTGCTGCTTGGGATTCCAGCTGTGCACCAGAGCAGCTGGCCCCAGAGTGTGCTCTCCACAGAGCATGTCGTGGGGGCTCTGGGTCGCTGGAAAGCTGGTCCCTCCTGTGAGTCAATGCCTAGAGACAAGGCTTGATCTAATGAAATTGCATGCTTTCTGGAGTGATTAATAAACGTGGTCCACTTCTCCATATGGGATGAATATTCTTAAATGAAAGGAATGTGGGCTTCACATCGGGCTCCACCTCTGTGGAGGCTTAAAACTCCATGGCCTTGGCACAGAGAGCCAGGGAAAAACACTCTTTACAAGCAAATAAACCACACGTATACACATGAGCAGAGCATGTGCTTGCACACATGCATGCACAGGCACACACATGCACACGTAAAGTGGAATCTAGGTAAATTCTGCAGTTAATTTAGCAAATGAAATCATGGTAAGTTCCTATTTAACATTTTACTCTGATGGACTGTGGCTTTATGATTGGGGGAAGCTCAGTGGAGGATATATAGAAACTTTTTGCTCTATTTGCAGCTTATCTGTCCAGAAGTACAGTGATAGCCTTTCAGCCACAACAGCATCTGGAGGGCAGGTAGGCTCTAAAACGTTCTAATAACTAAGCATCATAGTCTGTCACGGTGACACTGTGGGAGGAGTCATGGAGGAGCCACACACCCTTACACGGCTACTGTTGTGTGGTCTATTCCACAGCTCTAGGGGAGTGCCGGAGTATGTGCACACAGTGCCTTTGGGATGTGCTAAGCTTAGGGCCACCATTGTCTTGACATCATTAGATTCCTTTAAGATCACTGAATAGAAATTATTTCTTTCCCAGCATTACAATGTGTCATATGCAGCAGCATCTTCCAACCTCTGTTGAACTAGTGACAGCCTCGAAAATTCTCTTAGCTACTCTTCATTCAATCATCTTTACCACCAATTATATCACTCTGTGACAGAAAGCCTACTCAACTATGATACTCTGACACATTGCATGATAATCAACCTGAACTAATGAGTGCACATTTGAAATTATATTACGAATTAATCATATAGTTGCTTTTCACAATTAGTATTGTGTTGTTTGTTGACTGAATCACAAGCATTTCACCATCTCACCAGCCAGCTTTATGTAAGTGCATACTGCCTGATTATCAACTCTGCTTGAACCCGGCATGCAGTCCTACTAGGGTTAATGAGTTGCAAGTCATCAAAAATATCACACCCCAAAAATGTCCAGACACTTGAGAAATGTTGCTACGGAAAGAATTGGGAGAAATATATCTGCATGTATAAATATTCAATTCATGTGTGTTAAGCCCATAAATCAATAAAAAGAAGAAAGTAAGTGCTTCAGATCAATATTTTAAATTTCTTCTGATGCTGCAATACAAAGATTACATCCCTTCTATTCAAATACTAGAATTAGACTTTCCACTGTAAACACCCAGGTATGAAGCTCACCTGTGTGGATTTTCATGCCGAAAAGCTACTGAGAGATAAAGGGGGAAATAATATAATCCTAAATAACCATAAAGGCTTTGAAGGAAAACAGAGTAAACGGAATAAATAATGAAAGGCTTTTTGCATAAAAGTTGGCAGACTGTGTATTTTGCTTTACACAAACATATCTGCACATGTAACTTCGAAAAAAAAAATCTTATTCCCAATCTTTGCCATGGTGGAGCCCTGTTCCAGTCTCTTTCCCGTGCAGAACTACACAGCTGGTTTCTTTTCTCCGTGTGTGGCTCATGTATTGATGCCCCCCAAATGCCAATGAGAAGCTGTTCCCTGAGTGTAATGAGTCTCACAACTGACCCAACTGAGGCTCTTCAGCTTCCTAGGAAACGGCCTAATGTGAAGGTCGTGTACCTTCCACATGCAGGGGAGTTTGATCACAGGACAGTGTGTGTAAAGGGACCAAGACGTGGAGAAGAGAGAAAAGCAAACACGGGGTGGTATTTTAATATACTAGCCTCCACTTAATACGCAAAGACATCTGTTTGCTGTTAAATGCAGTGTTTCCCCGAACATGCCGCAATGAACCACCACACCTTAGAAAGACCCATCAGAGAGAGTGTGTTGGAATGTATAAGCTGTTCCCTCTTGGCTCCTCAATCTCTATAGTCATATTTTTCTTAGGGATTGGTACATTTCATTTCAGAGGTGTGCCATGCAACCTCTCTCGACATAATAGGAATGAAGGCCAGTGCTCGAAGATAAAGAGACTCTACTCAACTTGGAGGCAGAGGGAGAAGCCTATAACGCTGGCTCTGTGACACTGGCCTCTTGCTGTGGAATGCTCAGCAGAAGCCACATCAGTGTCCAGTCTTTATCTCTGCGGAGACTGAGACAGGTAGTGCCGGGAAAGAGACAATGATAGTGACAGCTGGAGCTTACCATGGAGGAAGCAGCTGAGAGCTCAGCGGACAGGTCTGAGCGTGTGGGTGGAAAACAAGTATGCTCTGTGTCCCTTACATTGTCTGGTCTCGGGTTCTTATCATGTCACTGCCTAGGAAAAGGGTGCCCAAAATGGAGTTCCCTGCATGTGCTGTTGAACGGTGACACCCCAAAGTAATTCATCTCTCAAGGCGATAGTTTCTGGACAGGTTTCATAAACATACATTTTGTGTCTTATTTTTTAAATTAGTATACAAAGCAACAGGTTTCCTAATGGCATTTTGATGGATGCCCTTAGATCTCTCCCTCTCTTCTGTATCCCTGCTCTCCATCCCCTCTTATGCCCGTCTACCTGTGATGTCCCCCTCTATTTCTATATCATTGGCGGCCCCTCCCACCACTCTTCCCTTTGGTTCTTTTCCTTCCTTCACATGAGCCCCTTTGCAGTCCCCTGCTTCTGCCCGTACTCACTCCCCCACAAATACATGCATAAAAATCAGAAGATGAGCGAAAACACAGGGTTTGTCTTTCCGAGGCTGCTACCTTATTTAATATAACTTTTCGGTTTTTATGAATTTCACTACAAGTTTCATAAGTGCATTTTCTTCTTAGGGTTGAATGAAATTACATTGTATATATATATATATATATATATATATATGTGTGTGTGTGTGTGTGTGTGTGTGTGTGTGTGTGTGTATACATATATATGTTTCTTCAGCCATTCATTTGTGGATGCACATATAGAATGTCTTGCTATAGTGAGTTGTTTAGCGATGAACATGGATGTGCAAATACCTCCTCTATGTTAGGACATGGAATTCTTTGGGTTCACACCTAGAGGTGTATCTAAGTTACTCTTCTATTGCTGAGAAGAGATACCATAACCAAAAGCAGCTTATAAAATAAAGCATTTAATCAGGGGATTGTTTACAATTTCAGAGGGTTATTTCATGATAGGAAGCACAGAGGCAGGCAGGCATGTCACAGGAACAATAGCTGATCACATGATCAGCAAGTTGCAGGCACATGCATATGCATGCGCACACCTGCGCGCAAATACACACACACACACACACACACACACACACACACACGCGCGCGCGCACACACATCCTAGCATGGTTGTTTTGAAACTTGAAAGCCTACCCCTAGTGACACACCTCCTCCTCTAACAAGGCCACACCTTCTAGCCTTTCCCAAAGAATTCCACTACCATATACTCAAACATAGGAGTCTGGGGGGAGGGGTGTTCTCATTCAAGGTGATATAGCTGAGCCCTACAGAGGTTATACCTTTAGTTTCATGAGGAAGTTCCACACTGATTTCCATCATGGCTACACCAGTTTACACCTCCACCTACAGTGAACAAGGCTTCCTCTTTCCCACCATTCTTGTCAGCCTCTGTCAACATGTATTTTTTTGAGACAGCCATTTTGAAGTGCAGTGATATGGAATCCCAGAGCGGTTCTAACTTATATGTCTCTGATAGCTAATAATTTCGAACTTTTCAATTATTTACTGATATCTCTTAAGTATTTTATGATAAAATGTTTCTAAAACTCAAAATACATTTATAGACCACTGGTATTTCTTTTCTTCAGAAATATCTGCCTGATTCATTGGCTCATTTTTCATAGACACACAACTTCTGACCTGGTTATTGAAATGATTCAGCCATTTTGTTCCTTTCACTTATCCCTGAAATTCCCGGTGCAGACCAACTTTATTAAAATATTTTCTCTAGTCATGTTAATGCTACCTGTTAAATGTTATCGAAATAAAAAAAATATAGGTAACATTGAGTTTAGCCTAAGCAAGAGAATATGCCCAGATGTTTGATTTATCTGCCTCAGTGTTGAGAAGCTAATCTGTATCATCACCACATTTCTTCTGAGGTGAGTCAGCATAGATAAGTGTGATTTGTCTGTCTGCACCAAGATGCAAGCACAAAACAGTAGAACAAACAAAAATATAAGACTTAGAATACAGAGAGAAAAATCTAGAAATCATTGCTTTTTAGTTGATGCTTCTGAGTGTTCGAATGATCGGTATCTAGCTATGGGAAGAGATGAAGGAAACTGGGAGAAAGGAAATATCCGGTTATTTTAAAGTGTCCATCATCCCCTGTCATTGAGAAATGCAAACTGTGCGCTAGTACACCTTGGTCTGCTTTTATTTCTGGTGCATTGTTACAAAAGTTTGAGATGTGAACAAGAAGGTCAGTGTGCGGGGTTGGAGACAGAGACATAGAGTGTTGTGTTAGGGGCATCTATGGTAGGACTGGGTTTATTTTGCATTCAGGCCACCTCGAACTTGTCAGCCTCAAGGAAATCACACAGTTCAAAGAAAGAGAGAAGACCTTATGTAAGCTATTATTACGTCTAATGGATATTTATTGGTTGGTCATTTTTGCTCAGCCTTTGAGGGTCAGTGGTCTACAGACATTTACATCCTCATGTGACTTACTAAGATTTCCATAAAGCTCATTCACGTGGACAGCACTGGGTAATAGCAGTCTCTACCTTGAATACCTCGCCATACCAAATGCTGACTCTGCTGTTTCCCAGCACTTTGGAACCCAGAGCCCAGCCTCCGGCCACCATCATGGAAAGCACTGTTACCAGTGTCTGTTTTCTACTTTACAATACCGAGTTCTGCCAGCATGGAGGTCCTTCTGTGCTTCTGTACTAATCTAAGGTTAGACATCTTAATATCGCTACCATCCAGGTGCTTGTTAGTTTTAAATGGACAGATCAAGACCCTTATAACCCTTATATGTCCTCAGCGGGAACTGAAATTACTTTGACTATGAGTACCCAAACAATGCGTCACATTTTACACTCACCTAGGCCTTTCTTTAAAATTTTGACTTGAAACAAAAATTTTCGAAAAAAAAACAGAAAATAAATAAAAATCATAATTATCCATTTTTTGTCTTCAAATTAATAATTTCCCTTAGGTGGCAAGGGTAGATGAGAGAGAAAGTGTGTTTATGAGATCTCTGGTTCTTGTCCCCAGGCACATGGAAACAGGTTACAGTATTATTTAGGAGTTTGGGTGTTTCCATGAACAAAGACAGGAGCAAAGAACTCATATAACAATGATGATTTCTTTCCCATCAGGTTAAAATGTACACAGCTAAATAATCTAGAAACAGTATAGTGACTCTACAAACTTATCAAAGACTCTAACTTTCAGTTCTACCATGCTCAGCATCTAACAACTAGTCTCAAAAATGTCTGCTGTGTTTATTCCAGAGAACAAGAGACCAGAAGATGCTTCTCAGACCTGATAGATTCTGTGTGCCTGTGTGTGTGCACCTGTGTATGATGTATAGGCCAGAATCAAAACTAGGTGTCTCCAGATTTTGTTTTTAATCTGATGTTTTAGACAGAATCTTTTACTTAATATTTTTACCACTCTAATTTGGCTAGACTGGCTGGTCAGGAATCCTAGATCTATCTGTCTTTGTTCCCTCCCCCTACCCAGCTATCCCACCCCCATCCCCCCAACCCAGTGCTGGAGTTATGTATGAATATGCATGTCTGATTATGTCGGTTCTAGGGCTCTGAACTCAGATCCTCATGTTTGTGTGACAGAATTTTTGTCTACTGAGCCATCCTCCCTCTCCCATGATATCTCTTTTTTCTTTAAAGATTTATTTATCTATATTTTATGTGTATGAGTGTTGAACTTATATGTATATAACAGTACTGTGTGTATGCCTGGTACCCAAGAGGCCAGAGGAGAGTCTGAATCTCTTGGAACTGGAGTTACAGATGGTTGGAAGCTGTTATATGGGTCCAGGGGACTGGACTTGCATCTGGAAGAGGAGCAAGTGCCTTTAGCAAACGAGCCATCTTTCCAGTCCCAACCATGATAACTTTCATTAAACAATCTCCGCACAGCCCTTTGAATTAGTCATAAGTAGATAGCAGTCACATGGCCATCCAAAATGCAAAGGAGTTTGGGAAATATTCTAAATAAAATTGGCTCCACTCTTATTTTCAGCCTCCCCCCATAAAAATGGGTGAAGCACAGAAGTCTAAGTCAAGAAGAAAGGTTTTGTACCCTAGGGTTGGACAGGTTCAGTGCTAAGCATACAATTGCTGCGCTGCTAGGCCTCTCTGGCATGTTTCCTACTTACAGTCTTGAATCACTGAACACTCTTCAGGGAAGGGCTCATGCTCCTTCAGTACCCTCTCTTCTCTGGACATCTTCTTTCCCTGTAAACATCTGGGTGCATTTACTTCCTCTCCATTTAGAATCCACAGAGGCCATTACCCCTTTCAACTCACACAAAGACTTTCGTAGGTGTTCAGTTTTTTTTTTTTTTTAAAAAAAAAGCCAGCAGGAAATGTTTCTCTTTGCCAAGGTCACACCTTCACCCCTCAGTGATGACTTAGAGGGAGGAGATGCTCTCCAAGTTTAATCCCCTCAGATCCATCAGTTCTACCATTATTTAGGCTGCACTTTTACATTGATAAAATAATTCCTCCAGAAATACAGGAATGATGACTTGGTAGCTACTGAATGGGTTGGGAACCTTGCCAAGCTCTGTACACCCAATTTGCTGTCAGAGTCTCAAAACCACCTCATGCACGGGATGGTCTCTACTTTTCACAGTTCACTCTTAAGAGGCATTATCTCATCCAGCCCTAAAAGGTATAACATTTTAGTGTTGCTACACTTAGGAGGGAAGAAAGAGAAGACACAACAGCCCACATCTGTCTAATGCCATTATGGAAGATTACAAGGTGAGAGTGTTTATGTAGCTTTTTATAACACAAACCCCACTCGTAACACTATCTGAAGATTGCAAAAGGAAAACACTAATGGCAGGAACTGTGAGAGCAAAAATATCCTCTATGCTTTGGACCACATTATGGAAAGATATGTTTTATCAGGACAATATAGCACTGGGTGTTTGCTGTTGTCTACAAAGTAGTGTGAGTTTGTTTGGAAGTTAACCATTCTCGTGCCTCTGAAAAGAAGAAAGCAGGAATGAAAAATAAAGGAAATGAGCAGAGGTGTATCAGGTAAGAAAAGCAGAGATGTAGAACATGGGCTTTTGCCTCTGTACAGCCTTGACTCTCATGGGAAAAATGTCATAACTCTGGCTCCTAAGTCCTCATGAGATATCCAGAATGTAGAGTCCTTGCCTACAGTAGAGCCAGCATCTGAGGATGCTGACTGTGGGAAAGGGAGGCCTCCATAACACAGTCTTAAAGGACATTAAGATTGGACTTTCTGAAACTAAGGGCCAGACAAAAATGAGGCAGGAGAGCCTAGAGAAGACAGGCCCCGCCCTTTCATAAGGATTAACTGGACCAGTGATTATCCTTAGAAATGCCTAGAGCATCTGAGCAGGGAGACAATTCCCCATGACCAGAGGAAACAGATGTTTATTTTGGAAACAATCATCAAAGAAGAAGCATTGGCAAAATCCAACAATTTTCATGATAGTTTTCATTAGTGTATGTTAATTGTACAAAATAATAAATACTTGCTAATTTGGGCCCAAATCCTCAATATTTCATGCCAGACTATGGGATAACTTCCTACTTTGGTTCTTGCCTTTCTACAGGAACATGGGCAATCTATCTGTGGTGGTTTGAAAGAAAATGGTCCCCAAAAGAAGTGGCACTATTAGGAGATGTGGTCTTGTTAGAATAAGTGTTGTCTCATTATGTGAAGTGTGTCACCATGTGGGTGGGCTTTGAGATCTCATATATGCCCAAGCCATACCCAGTGTCTCAGACTGCTTCCTGTTGCCTGCAAGATATAGGACTCTCAGTTCCTTCTCCAGCACCACATCTGTCTGCATGCCTCCATATCCCACCATGATGATAACGGACTGAACCGCTGAACAGTAAGTGAGTGACCCCAGTTAAATGTTTTCCTCTTTAAGAGTAGTGTGGTTATGGTGTCTCATCACAGCAATGGAAACCCTAACTAAGACACTGTATGAAAGTGATCAAATCATACTACGCTGCTCAAACCTTTCTATAAATACCCGACTCACCTGAAACAAGAAGTGTTCCAGGGCTGTGCAGACAATGAACCTGCTTGGTTTCTGAACACAGCCTAGGTATTCTTTGCCTGTCTCTCCATTCAAGCCATGCTGGGTATTGGGTTTTGTTTAAACAAATCAGATTTTCTCACACCTTAGCTCCTTTTGCACATTTTCTTACCTTAGTCTGGTGTGGCCCTCTCAGTATCCTCTGTGGGATACTCAGCTAATTACTGACCTCCTCCAACCCTCACCTCAGGGAACATTCCCAGATTCCCCCATTCTTGTATTTCCAATCTTGAATCCCCGATTTATTGCTTTTGACTTTGTTTTTTAAACAGTCATGGCCATCTTAAATATTACATTTTTATTTACTAATTAATGTATTCACATGTCAACAGAATGCTAACTGTTCTCAATTTTGTCTACAAGCTATGGTCACCATACTATCAGGATTATGGAAGGAGCTGGCATGGGATAAGCGCTTGTGAAATAAGTGTCGAAGGAATGAGTGATGCTTCTCAACGACACGGTCAGAGACACCGTGCGGAGTAACAGCAGAGTTCGAGATGGAGGCATGATGTCATCACTCCTAAGTTTAAAATGTCTTTGCTGGTTTCATAAAGGAAAGACTAGAGTCCCAACTCATGTTAATAAAGGGCAACCCAGAGAAGATTCTAGCAATGGAAGCAAGAAAGAAAGAGGGCAGTAAGGTCGTAGATCAAAGAGATGCTCCGGGATGTACAACTGGCCAGAACAATCTCACTGAGATGCTGAGTGTGACCTGTGCAAAGCCACTTGATTGCCTGAGCCTCCCAGATTTCATCGCTGCGTGGCCACATGATCAGTACTCCTTTCCAGCCCGAAGAGAGGAGGCGTAGGAGTGTTTTCCTTGGCCGTCAGACTCCCGAATCAGGATCAATAGGATCAAATCCAGCCAGAGGTCTGCTCCAGAAAGGACCGGACATTTGGTGTGTGTACAGACAGGCCCAGATACCAAGCTCCAGTTTCCATTACAAAAATAATAAAAGTTCGAGGGAAGTGCGATTGGAAAACCAAAGTAGGTAGAAGAGTCAAGACATCCTCCTATTTGTTTTTCTTTTGTTTCTAGGCCCAGAGCCAGGAGGGCCCTCTTCCCAATGGTTGCCTGGTTACAGCCTGAGAGGTTCGCCAGGGTAACATCTGGAATAAAGGTGGGTGGGCAAAGAGCCAGGGCCTGCTCAACTTGAGTGGGATTGGAGAAGGAAAGGAAAATAGAATTTTTTTTCCAATTACTGCCCAACCTTGAGGACAAAGGAAGGAAATATTTGAGATAAACAGAAAATATGTTAAAAGGTTTTCTTTTAAAAGGTTATTACATATCATTAGCATAGCAGAGGAACAGAAGGCACAGAACTCTGAAGTTAGGGCCATTTTCATAAACTACTTTTTGGCCTGAGCAATGTTACTCATGATTCTGAGAAATTATGAATTTTTTTGTTCCTACCCTTATTCTTCTGTGCATCCAGGTTCACAATAAAAGGAGCTACATTCAGATAGCTCCTACTGAGAATGATGATCATGATGATGATGATCTCATTTACATGCTTACTGTGTTCCATGAGGACTCTTTGTAAATTACTTCCTTTAAATCTTCCAACTCTTTGGAATAAAACAAAGCCTTATAGACAATAGAGAATGTCCTACCATTACCTCATGCCCACCAGGCAGGCTGATTCTGGGTCCTGTTCTTTCTTCTGTAGAGTACTCTCCCTCCTAAAAATTAGTCCCATCTTCAGTGACCACTCCCCCTTATAGGCTACATCCTTTATCTCAACTAGGAAATAGGTGAATGTCAGGATTGCAGGCACAGGTATAGACAGACTACCCAGAGTCACAGTATAGACAGACTACCCAAAGTCAAAGTATAGATAGACTACCCAAAGTCGAATCACAGCACGACATGATTTTTGTCTTTCTTACTGTTAGGAAATTTCCTAACACGAGCTCTCTGCTGACGCAAAAAATCCCAATCAAGCCAAATCACATCAAGATTTTGGTGGGCTGTCTTGACCCTCAGAGGAGGAGGGGTCAAGGGCTTGGCAGGCACAGGGACAGGCCTCCAAAGATGGAGGCCAGAGACCGGGACTAACACTTACCTCAATCAAACAAGTAACATCCTCTGAGCTCCACATCTTTTTAAAGGAAAGAGGTGTATAGTTGTGTTTATTTCATGAAGATCTTGGAAAACTGTAATGAGAAAACATGCAAAGTACTTAGCACATTGAGACTGTAAATATTCAATAAACACTTAGCTGTTGATATAATTATTTTATAAATTATATTCCAATTCTCCAGTTGAGGATACTATCAATGAGCACCTAATTCCCCAGGATCCAGGAGTTGATGGAAAAACAGCTGTGCTTTGATGTAGACCCACATTTCAGTGGATCATGTTGAGTCTACCTGCACTCCAACCCATTCTACGCTTCCAACGAGAAAAGAAATGTGTGCCTTCCTCTTTATGGCAATGGCATTTACTAGTATCTAATACTGAATCATCTGCACAGTTAGCAGTCTAGCCCTCAGGAATCAACTCAGTCATGGTATCCTCTGAGGTGCTTCTTTGATTCCACTTGATTCTCAGGAAAATATACTTCCTTCTGTGAGATCCCATGGTGCCCTGAGGACTAACCTCTTAATAGTGTATGGTGAAGTACAAATAGCACACTCTTTGGGTTAGTGGTATATAGTTAAATGATCAATTTGACAAGACCTACAATCACCCAAGAAGAAGGACTCAACGAGGGATTGTCTGGACCACGGTGACTCAATGGGCATGTCTATGGGGGATTGTCTAGATTGCCTTAATTGATGTGGGAAGGCCCACTCTAATGTTGGGAGCATTTTCTGGTAGTGGCCTAGATAGCAACAAACATCCAAGAGGAGAGTTTTGTCCTTTTACTCTGCTGGCCTTTGTTCCCTCCCTGGTGAATTCTTCTGCCCTACTCCTGCTGGTGCTGGTGCCTTTGCCAACACTGCAACCAGCTTCTTTAGGATTCAAAGATGCCCCTGTCTCCAGGAATGGGCCTTCTGAACACCAGCCTTGTAGACTGAACAACTCCTGGATTCTTGGCCTCTCTGCTGTGAGAGGGCCATTGTTGGACCACTCCAGCTGCATGGAGTAAGCCAATAGAATGGCTCTTCATTTAGTATCTATTCATTCTATTGGTTCTATCCCTGTAGATATGATTGAATGATAATTATAGGGTTTTCTTTCACGTTAAACTATAAGATCCCATTAGAACATCTATGTATTACTCAAAAATATTTTCATTCCTTAAATAGACCCACTGTCTTCTCAATTTGTATTTTAACTAAAGTCTTCAAACTAGGAAGCAATATGTTACTGCACCCTACTTGTAACATGCTTGCTGAAGTATTGACCCAAAGATCGACAGACATATTTAATATATAAAACACAGAGAGTAAGCCAGGCAAGGACTATGTTCTCAAGGAAATGATGACACCCACCAGTTCAATAAACTGTGAAAGCACCACTTAATTGATATAGTTAAAACCTCCAAGAAGAACTGAAAGGGCCTCATTTACATGGCTTGACAAGATATTAAAAAGAAGACTAAGAGGTTCAGGGAGGTCTCAAAATCCAAACAGAGGTCAAGAGACTCACAGACCTCAAATGTGGGATCCCAAGTAGTCTGGGTGCTCTTACTAGAAAGTGTTAGGTAGGAAGCTGATAAAGTCTGAATAACAGACTGGGAAGATGTGGAGGAAATAGGAGACTCTTGTAGACCATTAGAAAAGTATAGCAGCAGACAGTCAGCGAGCAGAAAAGCTCAGGAACTAGTCTCCTTAGAGTCTCAAGCTTCCTCTCTGTGCTTTGGAAGCTGGGACTTGTGGGAAATAGCAGATTCTTGCATCCCCTGCTAGAGAAGACTCCGTTGTTGCTACTTAACTGTGTTACTCAGATTATTAAGCACTATTTACCCCCACTCAGATTCATACCCTCATTCATTTGTTCATTCATTCTTGCATTTTATCACTAATAACATACTTTAAATGACCAGTCACTATTGTGTCTATGTGTATTCACAGCAGGCAATGAAAATAAAATGTAAAATAAAACCAATATTGAGATAGACCCATCCCACATTCAAATGACAATGATTATGTTGTAACATTTTCTGACTACTGTTAACTTATGTTCATAGTTGCATTATACATAATAGCCAGAACATGGGAAAACCTACATGTCCCCCAATCAAAGAATGGATAAAGAAAATTTACACAATGGAATATTACTCAACAGTAAAAAACAATGACATCATGAAATTCACAGGCAAAAGGATCGAACTAGAAAAAATCATCCTGAAAGAGGTAAGCCAGACAAAGAAAGAAAAATAAGATATGTACTCACTCACAAGTGGATATTAAATATAAAGCAAAGGATAACCAGGCTATAATCCATAGCCACAGAAGAGCCAGGTAACAAAGAGGACCTTAAGAGGGACACATGGATCACCTTGGGAAGGGGAAACAGATGAGATCTGAGTAAACTGGGGGCTGGTTGGAAGGGGAAGGAAGGATGAGAACATGAGGGATTGGGTTGCTTGAGTTGGGGATGGGATGAAGGGGAAGAGTAATGAAAGAGATATCTTGATAGAGGAGGCCATTTTGAGGTTAGAAAGAAACCTGGTACTAGGAAAATTCCCAGAAATTCACAAGGATGACCCCAGCTAAGACATCTAGCAATAGTAGAGAGGGTTGTTGAACTGCCCTTCTCCTGTAATCAGATTGGTAACTATTCTATTTGTCAACATAGAGTCTTCATCCAGTAAGTGATGGAAGCAGAGGCAGAGATCCACAGCTAGCACTGAGTCGAGAACTGGATATTCAGTTGACGAGAGCGAGGGGAGATTATATGAGCCAGGGTGGTCAAGATCATGACGGGGAACCCACAGAAACTACTGACCTGAGCTAGTGGGAGCTCATGGCCTCTGGACTGACAGCTAGGAAGCCTGGATGGATGAACCTAGGTGCTCTGCATGTGAATGATAGCTGTGTCGCTTGGGTCTGTTTGTAGGACTCCTAGCAGTGCGATCAGGATCTGTCCCTGGTGCATGAGCAGGCATTTTGGAACCTGTTCCCCATGTAAGGATGCCTTCACCAGCCTTGATGCCAGGGGAGGAGCTCAGTTTTGCCTCAATACGATGTGATACACTTTGTCGTCTCCCACGGAGGCCTGCCCCTTTCTGAATGGAGGAGGAGTGAATGGGATAGACAGGAGGAGAGGGGAAGGAACAAGAAGGGATAAGAAACTGTGGTTGGTATGTAAAATAAATGAAAAAATATAATAGAAAAACTAACTTCTGGTTTATTTTAGCAAACATACCCTGATTCTCGGCGAGCCTGAGATTCTAAGAGCTCACAGTGGCTACTTCTGCAACCCAGTCCCAAATAGCATCTCAGAGCTAGTAAAAACATTGCCACGAAATGAGATAATTCATCTTTACAGGATGTAGCTATCTTCACCTACAGTCCTTCACCATCATTCCCAATGCCTCCAAACCACTCACATCAACGTAGTCCATTTCCCCCACCACTTACATTCATCATTCAAAACCCCAACACTGCCACAGAGTTCCTGTTGCAGCTATGTCGGACCTTATCCTTCTCTTATTCTCACCTCATCGTGTACTTATCTCGTTTCTATGTTCCTGCCCACGCACACATGCACAGAGTAGGATCCCAATATATGAAGCACATTTTCCTCTGGGAAGCAGGATTCACAGGTAGACATGAAAGGACACCTTCCTCATTACAGTCTGGACTTTTTTAAATCTTAGACATAAGATCTTTATACACAAACAGTTTTAACCATTACATGTTCTCTAAATGTGATAGTGTGGAACCACTAGTGATAAAATCTGATGTTAGGTATTCTCATCGGACCCAAGGCTTGGGCTACCTCCTTCAAAAGAAAGTGACAAGCTCAGAAGAGGCTGGGCATTCACATGAGTTACCTGGCCCACTCACTGTCTGATCCACCTCCTCACAGCCTGCCTTTATCCTTAGCTTGGTGCAACATCTCCATGGCTTTTCACTGGGGTCCTCACTGTCTGCCTGCGAAGTCAGTTTTTTGGTTTGCTCTGGTCTGTGTTTATCCTTCTTTCCTAGAAAATAGTTTCAGACTGATCCAGGGTCATTTACCAATCCTTGACATTGGCCTTCCTTTGGTGCAAGACATCCAGAGAAAGATCCAGAACGTTGTTCTCAAGAGTCAACATTCACCTAGAAGAGTCCAGCTGTGTGCCTGGTTAGGCCCATCTCATCCTGCTAGGAACCATTTCTGCTTCCTATAATCCATCCTAACTCCTCCCCTGGCATACATGGTCTCCATGTCCATCACCAGGACATTTGTGGTTAGGCTTTAGTTGATGGAAGGGGCCTTCCCCTAACATTTCTTTCATTCTATAGCCAAAGACTATATTAAGGAGTCAGCTTTTGGACAATAGAGGTTCTCAGCAGTCAGCTGAGGCTTTGCTGTCAGGGCTTAGAAACCCTCAATGAGGCTGTCACTTGGCAAAGGATGGCTTCTTGTTCCACATCCCTGGGGTGACGTCAGCTACCTGCCGTTGAATCCCAGATGCTGCTTCTCTGCCCATCTGTGCAACCAGTGTCTTACTCTTGGAATCTGCTCATACTCGATCCACATGGAGTTCAGGTGTGCTTTTTCATCTTAAAAATAAAATATGTTTAGCAAAATAGTTTCCTTAAAAAAATAGAGACTAGAACTGAATCTGAATCTCCGGACACTCACGCTTTGTGGATGTTCTCTGGGAGATTCTTTTGTAGACCCTGGTTGCAAAATGCTGATCAACAGTAAAAACCTTTTAGAAGTCAGTAATTTTGTTTCCCACCCACATACTTTTCAAGTTGACCATCATAACCCCACTGAATTAAGGTCACTGATTTTTTAACCTGGCAGACACTTTCTTGAACTGTTTTCTTAGAGAGGTATAATTTGATGCTGTTTACCTCCCATGATTCATTAAACCTCTCCTTTGGGAGAGTTCCTGCTTTCCTTTTACTATTTGGACTGTTTCTTTTCATTTTCCCCCATCGGGCTCTTGTTTTTCCAGTTTTGGGGTGGAATGAGGACAGGAAACAGCCTACATAGCAGGGCTCTCCCTGGGGCTTTATATGGCAAAGATTCTTATATGGCTAATACTGTTCAGAAAACATTCAGGAAAAAAAAAGAAGACCAGCTAATTCCCAAAAATGCAGGCAAACACCAGGAAACACAGGATATAGAAGATGCCAACCAGATGTTGCTCTGTGCCAGCTGTGAGAGTTTGGGATCAGCCCCCAAACTTGGTACAGATGAAATACAAAGCCATATTCATCCAGAACAAAGCTCAAGGAGAAGCCTGACCAAGCTTTTATGAAGGCAGAGGGACTTCAGTGCTGGCGGGGAGGACACTGGGACATTCGTTTCGCACTGATCTACTGTAAATTGAAGAATTTGCTCTTCCCTTGGTCTTCAAGCCATATTCAGGGAGGGCAAAGCCACATCATACCACCTTGGCTCCTGGGAAAAGTGCTAAGGATTAAGACCAGAAGGCATGCTGGGGAGGGATCTGAGAACAGGGCAGCTGTGGCAACAGCCCCTCCCAATCTCCAGGATCTGAGCCGTTATGGTTCTGTTTTAAAATAAACTAAGATTCAGATGAACAGAAAGTTTGTGTTTCACATTAACATTGTGGCTTTTTCTCAGCTGGGTGTTTTTATTTTCTCTGTCACTTTGCATTACAAGAATAACACAGCTTTCCAAGAGAATGGCTCCATCAGATAAGTAAACAGTGAAGAAGAGGGTCGAGTATAGATGGCGGAATTCAGGCTCCCTGAATCAAGAAAGCCTTGGTCATAAAGGTCAATGGTTGTTGCCGTAGAACATTAGCCTTGGCATTCATTCTAAACCAGGCTGGCAAAGTGGTCATATCTCTAGCTGTAGGCTGTGTTGCCACAGGAAAAGGTATATAACTCTGCTTGCCCACTTCTTCCTAGTTCTAATGGAAGTTGTTGGTACTGGTGGTACTAATTACCAGCCACCAGCAACCTCAGACATATCAAATCCTAGGTTAATGAACACCCAGTTAATAAAGATGACAATACCTTCCTACTTGCTGCAAAGTTAACAATTTATATAGAGTTTTACACATACATTGTTGTGGCAAAAAATTCCTACCTAGGTATCCATATCATCCCTTCATCCCCAAATTCCTGTATACTTCCTAAGACCTAACTGCCCAGTTGCCTTCCTGGACCAGTTATTGGTATATCTCCTGGATATCTCTGAAAAGTCACTGTCACTTTGTACTTTAGCCTGTCCCTCCACAAGCCCTGTACTGCTAAGCAGTCTGAGCACAGCACAAATGCAAATACACCTTTTGTTAAATGATATTGACAAAACGAAGAGAAGTCTGTTAAAATGAAGACCAACTGTCACTGCTCCCACTATCAAATAAGATTCCATACAGATCAGTCTTGAGTAAGATCTGACTGACTTGGTTTTAACTCCTTAGAGTAATGATTTTAGTGGCACACTCTTCCTGGGGTAGGCCTAGTTAGTCTCTCTTTCTTATGCCAACTCTACATATCTCCATCCAGTCCCATCTTCCTCCTGAGCAACCCCAGCCTTGTTTCATCCCCATATCAGAGAATACTTTCTATAAAAACTGTTTTGTTTTTAAATCTGTTTTGCTTTGTTTTCATTTCTTGTTTTGTTCCGTTCTGGACAGAATCCCAGGGCTATCCTCAAACTTTCAATCCTCCTGTCTCAGCTTCTCAACTGCTGATGTTGCAAGTGTGTGCCACCGCACCTGGCAGCAAGGTGTGAACGGCTTGTGGAAGTGGAGACGCTGTAGTGTGGGGTCTCAAGCCCAGGGTTTTATATGTGCTGCATAAGCAGTGTAGAGCAAGCTACATTCCCAGCCCTGCAGCTTTTTAATTTTCCTGACTCCAATGGAACTCTGGCAAACATCAGCTCTCTCTTGAAATCTTTTACACTGATCACATGATTTTTTTTAATCTGGAAAAAGTCTTCCCATGCCAAAACTTCATGTATCTTAATAAATCAAGTGGTAAATTCAAGTCTACTTCCAAAATACAGGTTGCTATGATAAGTGACAAACTACAGGAAAAAAATCTTTGGGTGTTCTTTCCTTTTGCCAATGTATTTCTTTAAAAATTCTTCTGGAATGGTAGAGCAAGAAATCTGGGTATGGAAACAAGAATTTGGCTAGAAGATAACGTTTTCTGTTTCGACAATTTATTCACAAGAAAACATCCAAAAGATTTATCAAGCTTTTGCCTGTATGATGGTTATATCCTGCCAAGCACAGGTTCTTAGTATTTTACCATTAGATGTTTTTAAGTTAGAATAATAAAATGAATTCCCAAATACCGATCAACCATTTCCTGCAGTTATAGATGATGGGAAGTCGAGTTTTGTTCAGGTTTTTATCTTTCCCAGATTAGTTTTTGAGTGCATCCAAGGTGTCTGTCATTGTAGCTGCCTGTAGCTTCATGTTTATGTCTATATCGGTAGGATTTCCTTTTCAAACATGACCATCATGGCATAGCATGCATAATCTAAGCAAATCCACAGTCACCAGATTCTCTGATTTCCCCATTTTAATGTATTTTAATGTCAAGCTTAAAATAACATAACATGTTACACATTATTTATTGATAGACTCATTTATTTTTACATCCTAACCTTTGGGAAAACTGCTTTGGTGAACAACCGCCGACACAGAGAGACGCGGTTGTGCATATTTATTGTGTACAGCTTGATGGGTGTGCAAGTGCACCACCAGGAACCCATTGCCAGGGTCAGGATTGCATCCACCATTTCTTACACTTCCTTTCTGATTCCTTTATTGCCACTGTTATCAGTTTGTACGTGAGTTCGGGATCTCTAACGACATTCACTTAGCAAATGTTAACTATATAACAGAGTATTACCAAAGAAACTTGCTGGAGGGCAGACCGCTAGCATCCTTGTGCACCACTGCCCCATGGCACTCGGTGGCCATCATCTCATCTTGCCTCCCCTCTACTCCTCAACAACCACCATGCTATCATCTGCTTCTCTGACTTTAGTTAATTTAGATTCTCTATATAAGAAAAGCCATGCACATATTTGTTGATGAATCAGGTAACTGTATTTTCACATATAGCCTTCTTCTACCTCCAATTTCCTCTTTTCACTCCCTCTGTTTTCTGGGCAACTTATTGATTGTAGAACTAGGGTAATTGTTTTAGATTCTGTTGTTCACATTTTTGTGAATTACACACACATTTGCATATGTATGTGTATACACATGTATGTATGTGTGTGTGAGAGAGAGAGAGAAAGAGAGAGAGAGAGGAGAGAGAGAGAGAGAGAGAGAGAGAGAGAAAGAGAGAGAGAGAGGAGAGAGAGAGGGAGAGAGAGAGGCAAATGCAGAGGCAGCAGACAGAATGAGAATCCTGGAGCTCATGTTTGCAAAGCTTGCTTTCCGCAACTAAACCATATTTACATCCCTGCCCCACCCTTGCCCTAAAATGCTTATCATTTCACAGTTGCATGATTCCTGAATCTACTGTCATCACTGTAGATCTAATTGAAGTCATCTCTGTTCATTGTCATCCAGAGGCCACTGTCATCCAGAGAGTCGGAACCTGAGGCTGTCTCGTTCACTAGAAATAACAGAGGTTTTTAACCGAAAACTCACTTGCTATGTGACTTTGGAAACCTTAGAACAAACTCTCTTGGTTATAAATGTGTTAGTCAATATGATATTGAAAGGCCTGGTTCTAAATTAAAAGCAGTACCAGACATGTAGGGTGCTGAGTGGCACAGGACATGACTAGACATATTCGAGAATGGTGCTACAGAGGAAACAATCTTCAGGTTTGGGCTTCTGACAACCTTGAATGAATCACCAACCAAGTAAGTACAAGGCCTTCTTTTGTACTAGAATCTGAAGGGAGAATATTCACAATTTAAGTAGCCTCATGCTTGGGGTATGTTGCGCAAGGCAATTGTAGACAATGATAGTGGTGTAGATTCATCAGATAAGACCAGAAAAATCGAAGATTAAGTTCTACACAGTTTTCATTCACAAAACATTCTCTTGGTAACTTCCTTTAAATAATGTCCTACATGTGTGGATAAATGCTAAATATAATAAGATCACAGAAGATGCAATGAATGATTTATTTCTGCCAGCATCATAAAGTCATCTACAAGCACCATTATGTTGGATCCTGAAAGGTGAATAGAAAATATTTGATAAGTGAGAGAATCAAAGGGCAAATGAAGAAACAATAAAAATGTGTGCATACTAGACAAACGATAGTAAGGATCATGTACTCAAAGGACTTCAAGATGTTTCCTGAGACTCATGGACAGTGAGGGATTCAAGTGTGGAGTATTTTGTTCTGATAGTATTTATTAGAGCCAGAACAGGCCTCTATGATAGATAATATTGTGAGAAAACACAACCATGTTATATTCCACACTGAGTAGAACAAAACAATGCAATGTCAAGTAATGCTGCTTCAATCAAATAATATAATTTAAATCAAACTGTTAAATAAAATATCTCTAAAGATTACATGAAAAAGAAGTTGATTTTGCCTGAAGTGATAAAAAAGTTGGTAATGTTTGAAACGGAACTGATAAATAAAATGTATATGATTCATACTCAACAAATAAAACAGGCTATGACTTAAATGAGTGATTACAAAGTTATGAGGGCTCTACCCATTCCTTCAAGACAGGCTAATGAAACCACAACCTCACCCTAAAAATATTACTGTTTCAGGTTCTATGACACAATCAGCATAGCACACATGCACACACATATAGGTGCATATGCATATATGCATACACATATATATGTACACACACGCATTCATGCATTTGCACACATATGCACTTGTGCATTGCTGTGCATACATGCATGAATAAGAACTGTATAAATATGCATGCATGTACATGCACACACGTACACACATCCATACACTTCGTCCCCACTTTGTATCAGACTTCATCAAAGAACGTTCTGTAGAGCACCTACTGGTTTTATGTAGGAAACTCAAAATCATGGAAGGAAAAGAAGAAAAAGAGACAAAGAGGAAAGGGAGGAAAGAAAGAGAAATGCGAAAGAAAAGAATTGCCAGGCCAGTTGGAGAAATTCTGGCTTAAACAGAATTCAGAAAGACCCTTTCCCATAAGACCTCTCACAACTCATGTCAAGCATACTGCAAACTTCCCACGTGAGCACAAAGGACATCTGAATAAACACCCTGTGTACAAATTACACACGGGCGTGCTACCATCGGTCGCCATACACCGCTTCTCTCGGAAGCAGACTCTGAAGCGCCAGCTGACGGAAACATTTCTGCTGCCACTGTTGCCGGGAAAATGCAGATGTTGCTGGGATGAAAGTCACTGAGACTCTTCTGTTCAGCTCAGACTAGTGCGTGTGACTACGATCCAAATAGATGAATATTTACAACATACGTCAAAGAGGAAGCTGTTTCACGGTGCTTGCCCGTTCATCTCTTAATCCCATGAGGGGGAAACTCAAAGTGAATAGCCATTTAAGAGAGGACCCTCACAGATGAGGGGGAGGAAGAGTTCTGGTTCCCTACTGAAATACCAGTGATTCCACCTCTAACCTGAAGTACACGTGGAAGAGCTCAAACTGGAGCTCAGGGTCTGCAAGAAAGTAAACTGTTCAGTAATGGTGAAAGCATACTTCATTGTTCTCTCTCTCTCTCTCTCTCTCTCTCTCTCTCTCTCTCTCTCTCTCTCTGTGTGTGTGTGTGTGTGTGTGTGTGTGTGTGTGTGTGTGTGTGTGTCTGTGATACTGCCCCACAGCCACATATTCTGCATTTAAGTACAAAATGCAACTGTGCTTGGTTTACCAGACCCACCCACTCTGATTCAACACCCAGCTGCAGACTTTCGTATACCGTGTCTTCTATGGCTACCTTTGAAGTAAAGACATAGTCTTAAGTACAACTCTGCTGATGGGATTGCTTTCTCTACCTAACTCTTTCAAACTGCCCTTTGAGTCTTGCAGAAGGGCCCTCATTTCTGATTCCAGCTTCAGACTCCTCAGAGATTCTATTTCGTAGAGCTCCGCCTGGTCCTTAGAGCTCTGTGCCATTATCAGGTGTCTTATTCTTACACCTGATCTCTTCTTTTGCCTAGGATTGTTCCGAGCTTTCTGTCTTAGTTAGGGTTACTATTGCTGTGATAAAACACCATGATCAAAAAGCAAGTTTGGGGGGAAAGTGTGTGTTAGCCTTACACTTACATATGGTTGTTCATCATTAAAGAAAGTAAGGACAGGGACCCAAACGTCAGGGTAGGAACCTGGAGGCAGAGCTAATTGCTCTTCCTAGCTTGTTTCTCATGGTTTGCTCAGCCTGCTTTCATTTGAAAACAGGAACAAGACAAGGTTGTCCACTCTCTCCATATCTATTCAATATAGTTCTTGAGGTCCTAGCTGGAGCACTAAGACACCAAAAGTAAATCAAGGGGATACAAATTAGAAAGGAAGAAGTCAGCCTGCTTTCTTATAGAATCCAGGACTACCACCCCAGGGATGGTACTAGCCATGATGGGCTGGGCCCTTCCCCACCAGTCCCTGATTGAAGATGTCCTGCAGTCAGATTTTATAGAGGCGTTTCCTCAACTGAGGATCCCTCCTCTCAGATGACCTTAGCTTGTGACAAGTTGACCAAACTACCCAGCACACTGTCTTACCACTTATTATGGCATTCTACAATGTTAGAGATATTTGGGCCTAGAAGGGTTGAGAGTATTTGCTACTCTTGCAGAAGACATTCCTACCACCTACACTAGGTGGCTCAGAACTTCACTTCCAGTGTACCTAACACACTCTTCTGGCCGCCAGGGATACCAGGCAAACAAGCGATGCATACACATAAGGCAAAAACACTCACACAAATAAAATAAAAATAAATAAGTAAAAAAAAATAGTCTATGTCCATGATGTCCAACACAGTAGAAAGTAGCCTGTTCTTCTTCTTCTCAATCAATAACTTGCAATGGACAGTTTGCATTTTTTTAAACAAAGGAAAATATCACATATGTCTATCATCACTGAGCCCTGGGGAGACAATTGCACGTGACCTGAAGGGGTATTGTTAAATGTTTTTAAATGAGATGGTGTTTGTGATAGGTATAACATAGAACCTATGATATCTATGATAGGTAGTTCATAAAGCCTAGGACACAGCATGTGCTCAATAAATTTTATTATTTTCTTTCTCTTTATTAAAAAGTTATGTCCAGTGGCTGAGGAGCTCAGATGGTTCACTTTTCCCTAGGTCACTTGGGCTTGCATTGCTAATGTCCTAAAATATTAAATCCCATAGGTTTTAAAAGTCTTAGCTCAATGACCCAAAGACAGTGTGGGCTTCTCTGCCCTAAGCCTTTTGGTGTGGTCACACAGTGCTAGTTTCTGTACTGCCTGGCTCAGACTTCCTTCCTGCATCAATCAAGGAACCACTCCTTTCTTCAGGAGCCTGGAAATGAAACCCATTGTTGATTTGCATTGCACAATCTTTCCTCAGTGAAAAAAATCCTTTAAAATATGGAGGCTGAAGCTTTCCTTCCTCTCTCTACAACAGGTTCCAGGGGACAGCTGGTCCAGTAACTGAAGTCTGAGAGGAAAGGAGCCTGGGAGGGACAGGAATTCTACCCAGGGGAGATGCTGCTGTGCTCTTGTGTAACCCAGGAGTCTCCTGAAGAAGGTCTCATGACCCTTGAGACATGGGTGTGGCCATCCTAACCTCACTTTATCCAGTCTGCAGCAACTGAGATTGTAGTAGGTTTTCTCTGACTGTGAGCCCCCAAATCATGACACCGAGAATTACAATTAGTTTTGTATGTTTGGCTTTATCTTATGCTTGTCTCTCTAGCTTTTAAAATTTAACCTGTTTCTCTTCGTCTGTGTTTGCCTCAGGGTTTTTTACCTTTCTTTCCTTCTGTTTGCCCTACTTTCCTGCTGTCACTGTGTCTGGCTGCCTTGTAGGTGCTTGGCTAGCCCAGGGTGCCTCCTTCTCTCTCTTGTTCTCTCTTGAGCCT
This sequence comes from Microtus oregoni, assembly GCF_018167655.1. Taxonomy (NCBI): domain Eukaryota; kingdom Metazoa; phylum Chordata; class Mammalia; order Rodentia; family Cricetidae; genus Microtus; species Microtus oregoni. The sequence continues at coordinate 10,402,990 of NW_024543079.1, forward strand.
AGATCCCTGCTCCTGCTTACTCTTTCTGCCCACCAGCCCCACCTATGCATCTACTGTCTAGTTTTGGGCCATTCAGCTGTTTATTAGACAAATCAGGTGTCTTAGGCAAGCCAGGTGAACTAGCAACACATCTCATAGTTCAACAAACGCAACACACCTTTACCTAGTTAAAGCAACATTTCACCTCGTAAACAAATATAACACATATTTACACAGTGGTAACTTGGCAAATAAAACATAAAATAAACATTAATAATCTTCCAGACCTTTTTAATGTTCATGAGCAATGTAAGTGATTTAATCTGTTTATTCATCCATACTATATTTTCGCTTGCACAAAACGAGTATGAACCTCTACATCTTAAATTGCAGAATAAACTCTGCCCATATCATTATTACTTTGTGGTCCTAGGGATAAACTCAGAACCTCTCACATGGAGACTAATACTCTACCTTTGATTAATATCCCTAACAAATTTCATTTTAAACAATTTTCATAACATTGTGCTCATAACACAACACATATCACTTTATGATACTTCATGGGATATAATTAATTTAACTATCACTCTGTTTCATATTTATATCATCTTTTATCATGATCAATAAATAGCATTATTATTATTAATCCCTTTATGCTAAATGTGATGTTCTTCAGTTTGGAATTCTGACTGCTATAGGTTGCCATATGAAGTTGAAGATGAAATGAATGCTTATAAATCCAGAGTTGGTCAGGTTGCTGGAAGACTACCAGACATTAGAGGAGCAGCCTGGGAGGGACCGCCTCTCACTGACCTCAGGTGAAAAAGCCCACCTGCATCTTGGCATCCTCTGGATGGAATCCTCCACCATTCTCCAGAATCACTGGTCAACTGATGCTTATTGTTCAAGTTGTCTGCATCACCATTTTGTAAGAGTTTATTATGGACTTACCTAGGAAACTAATTTAGCATCCTTATAAAAATCTTGCAGGAAAGCAAGACTTTGGTCACAGAAAACGTATTTTGAGGGGTCCATGATATATTTTACCAGGTTTCCTTCCCTAAATTTATGTTCCCATCCACTCACTGTAAATGAAAGTACTTACATCATCACAAACTCCCCAGTATACTGTTGCTTTGATAAACTTGGCTAGTTTAGTTGATGAACTATATCACATTGCTTTTCTATCCAATTTTTTTATTTGATTACTTCTGATATTAAATACTGTCAACATTTATTAGCAATTTTTGTTTTCTACATTTTGAGTTCTATGTTCTCTCTATGTCTTTGGAATTATATCCACATTTAATTTGTGGAATTATGGATGCTTTCCCTTTTCTGTTTGCATGAATTGCTTTTATAGTATGGGCAGCAATTCTCTTTCTGCCACACTTACTGTTAATATGTCTCCAAAGCCGTCTGTCATTTTAATTTCGCTTCTTCTCCTTTGGATCTATATTGTGATGGAACAACATTTTCGGAATACTTTTTATTTTGTGAGTTAAATGATATTATATATTCTAGAAAGTCATCTTGTTTTAAAATAAAGTTATTTAGTTGATATGAATTAATTATTTTAGCATGGATGGTTAAGCCAGAATATGCTTTGTTTCATTAGTTACTTTTTTTTTAAATTAAATTTTGACTAAGTTGTTAAACAGTAAATTCCCTCGTATTAATAAGTTTCCTGTTTTTCTTTCCTATATGATGGAATAATACCTCTGTACATTTACACTTGTGTTTGTGTGTGTGTGTGTGCATGCATGTGTGTGGTGTATGTGTTTTATGTATGTGTGTGTTTTTATGCATGCATAGTGTATGTAAGCAATACTCTGTACTCAGGAAATCTATTCTCCATAAAATTCTCCAACTCATTTTGCTACTATACCACTCGTGTTTGGTAATTAAACTTTGTAATATAACCACAGATTTCAAATGGAAACTTGAAGAGAGCATTGTGTGTGTATAGCTTGTATTGTCCTGGTTACAGTTGCTTCCACCAAACTTCAGTGGCTTTAAGTAGCAATAAACTCATATCACCAACTTGTGTGACATAGGAGGGGCTCAACTGTCAGCTTGGTGGTTCCTACTGGAGGCTTCCTCATGGGATTTCTTGTTTTGTTTTGTTTTTTTTTTCTTTGTCAAAGGTTGGCTGAGATGGGATCATCCATCTAAAGACCTCTTGGTACATATACCTGCTTCCTAATCTGGGAAGACTCCAGCTAGAACTATATGAGGCCTTCAAGAAACTGTCAGCATGGGTCTCTGTGCATGGTCTCTGGAGCACAATGCCTTGGAGGGACTGGATGTCTGGCCGTGAGACTTGTCTAGGAAAGGACGGTAGAACTATACTTAGCATCTCGGCTATTTGTCATTTAGTCACTTCTTTCCTTCTGTATCCTTCATGTTAGACATAATGCCTGAATTGTCACAGTCTCTCAAAGTGATATGACAAAATTCATATAACAAAATTAATAGTCCTAGTTTGACTTACTAGGCTATGAGCTGCTTTCTTGGCCTATAGTGTTCTTCTCCTGCCCTTTAACTAGTTGACGAAGAGCTGTGGTCAAGAACATAATCTTTAGTACCAAATTACCTGGCTGACATCAGGAGGAAGATATTTATACTTCTGGAGAATAAAGCTCTCCCTCTGTGAACCATATTTTAGTGGATTGCTTTAATGGTGAAATGAGCTATGTGCACAAAACCCATAAACTCTGGTCAAAACTCCACCCAATTAGCAGTCTTGCAGAAAGATTTCTAGGGATACTGTGATTTGACTAAACAGTGTTTTAATGAATGCTTTGTTTCTGTAGCAACTGACAATGTCATAGACTGGCATCCCTACCTATGAGCCTCTTCAATTATTGCTTAAGTGCCCTATTGACCCATCATACCCTTCCCTTGAGGCACTGCGGTTTGAATGATTTATTAATGACATAGTATAGGAACTGAGGCATGTCCACTGTCACACCCACCTTGACCCGCAAGGATGATGCGACACCGGAGCTCTTCCTGCTAGCAGTTTATTCAGGACCTTATTCACAGCAATCTTTCTCCTTCTCCTTCTCCTTCTCCTTCTCCTTCTCTTTCTCTCTCTCCCTGGGCAAACCTCTCCCAGCCCTTAAAAAGGCACAGGCCGCCAACCCCGGATTGCCAGGTGGGCACTGCCCATAGGTCCATGCATATGCAAGCAGCTGACATTCATTGCATGATCATAGCATGAGTCAGGCCTTAGCCACAATAGGAGTTAATTATCTCTGTGATCCCTTTTGGGATCGCAGAGGGCGGGAGCCAGTACCATCAGGTGTGGCTCCACGCAGCTCTCTACAGTCCACCTAGTGGAAACAAGTCTAAAGATGATCCCAGCTCTAGATTTTCCCAAAAGGTCAAGGGAGGTTGTCTCTCTGTCTTCTCCTGCTTCTTCTCTTTCTCTCCTGCCCACAGATGTGGATCCCACTGACATTCCTAACATGTATTCTGGCTGCAAAATCTCTGCCTGAGTCTGTGTCCCAGGGAGAACACCTGGCAACCTTAGGAAGCCCCCTGTTTGCAGACATTTTAGTCACAGCCTTGCCCTCAGCCAGTCATGATCCTGTTCCAACTACAGTCTTCCCAGAGGCCCAATCAGCATAATCAAAAGCTCTATGAATCTATTAGCAGCTTCCAGTTGAAAGGGCTTTCCTTTTTCATTTTCAAAATAGTCCCCCAATCATCATCATTTATGGCTTCCTTGTCGCAGCAAGGAGCCCTGAGGAGGGTGAGTTCAAATGGTTCCCTGCCACTGAATCTCTGCCATAGATCAAGACAACAACTGTCTTGAGTTTGCAGCCAAATATAGTAAAAAATGTTGAATATATCACCTTCCTGCACCAAAATGGTATTGCTATAACAAGCCTATTTCTTCCTCTACTCCCTGATTTAATGGCTTCCCTGATTTATGAAATATTTTTTACCCAAGGCCCACTGAAAACATCTTTATAAAATAGAGTTCATTTTTGAATAGGTCACTTTCCTATTGAATTTTAACATTTCAAGAAAGAAGAGGGGACAACTTCTGACCTAGCTATTTCTATAAATGAGTATTTAAGTGAGTTCTTAGATGTGAGGATTTAAGCTCCGTGAACATCCAGCGTAATCATCAGCTTGTAAAACAATGTCTTAAGCTCATGCCTGAATAAAATTCAGTGGACAAAGCTCTTCAAATCACTCCAGTAATGTGGCATAAACTATTGCCATTTCTGTCTATGACCAAGATATCAGTCTTAATCCCACACAGTTAGCAAGTGACAAAGTCAAAATCTTAAACAGACCAGTCTGAAGTGTGTCTCCATGCTCTTTCCACCACAGGTAAAAGATACTTCCTTAAAGAGAGGGAGGATAGTTTCCCTTTATAAAAGAGAACAGAGAAATTATTCCATTCTTTTCTGGAAGATTATAGATGAAAAAGAATAAAGCTATTCCTTCGACCCTGGAGGATGTAGCACTGGTCAATACGAGACAGACTCTAGTCTTTCTTCTGTCGACCAGAATCGCAGTCAATAAGGAGGCACTCTTTTAGGACTGCTAATAGGACCTTTAATTCTGGTTTTTCACTTTGGGGATATTTGTAAAAGAACTTGCATACTGCCTTCACAACACCATGAATGTGGTCAATGCATATCTAATACAACAGAAAAGTCTGGATGGATGTAGAGCTCATCGTGGTGTTCAGATAACCTTGCTCTGCTTTTTGTAGCAGGAGTCTAGAAGCTCTGCATGGTTCAGGAGGTGGAAAGCACATGAGAATATCCTGAGGTGGTCTTGTCAGAGGCACGAAGCAGCAGTCTATACACAGGAGCATGAGTCCATCTAGTCATGGGTGGAGTCTGTCAAAGACTCATTAAGGTAAGTCATGAATTCCATTCATTTCTCAGCCCAATCAACTCACTAGAATCCTCACCCCTGTCTAGCATGGGCAATGTTTTCTAGCACTCTAACACAGTTATTATTCAAACATGTGTTGCTGTTCTGGAGATGCCTACAGTTTACTTCAGGAATGTTTAGTTTGTGACATTCTCCTAGGTATACTTCATACACAGAAAATAATGCCCCCATGAGTTAGGCATTATTATCATTCCCAGTTTTCATATGGGATATCAAGGATAGGCAGAAAATAATGCCATAAAGTGACTTGCCCAAGATAACTTGATCTACGGATCACTTCTCTTGGTCCTCTTATTCAGTGACTGCCCCACATCTGACACAGTGGATGTTCTAATCTGAAGAACAGGATCCCTTGAGATTTTCTAAGTCTGTGAGGTATGTTCAGTTTGGAGACAAGAGAACATACCTCTCTCGCCCACCCAAGTAGCACTCCTTAATGTCACAGACACACATCCCTGAACCCTGGTTCTTATATGCACATAGCTTCTTGAGTCCTGGGTGGATAGAAGCAAACATCTCTTTTCTTCCCTTAGCAACCTGGACAGAGGCTTCTAGGAATGTTTATTCCGAGTCACTGCCACTCGGAGCCTTCTTAGTTGGGCAGACACAATTCCTTATAAAGGGCTTCTAAGAGTTGGAGTAACACAGGTTTGAAGGGACTCCTGGAGATCTGTATGTCCATGTTGTAAAATATTTGTTTACACTGTGTGGAGATGTGTGCTTGTGATTGGTTTAATAAAGAGCTTAGTGGCCGATAGCTAGGCAGGAGAATATAGGCAGGACTTCCAGGGAAAGAGAGGAACTGGAGACAATTTCAGAGATGTGAAGTCGGACATACAGAATGGAAGAGAGGTAAAAAAAAAAGTCACTTAACAAAATGTAGATTAATAGAATCAGGCTAATTTAAGTTATAAGAGCTAGGTGGAAACAAGCCTAAGCTAGGGCCAAGCTTTCATAATTAATAATGTCTCCATTTCATTATTTGGAGGCTGGCAATCTCAAAGTAAGTCCAATGAGAAAGTCTGGCTACATGTACATCCTGCATTACCTTTGCCAAGTGGGTTAGCAATGGCATAACCCAAAGAAGACGGTCTCTCTCCAAACCATATCCACTCCACACTCAACTAACCACAAGGCTTTTACTGCACCCCTCCTCCAACCCTCCCCAAAAAGATTTAAAAAGTGAGTTTCAGAGGATGAGAGAAACCCCATGAAAATGCAAAGTTCTCTTGAAAGTTTTTTATCCCCCTTTTCTAAAGAAATGAACTGGGACCCAGAGAGAAGAGAGAATTGACTGAGTTCTACATCCTGTGTCACAGAAACCAGAGCCCTTTCCACCTGCGCTTTCAGGCCTCCACAAATGGATGGGACCCCTAGGTGTGGCGGGAGCAGCTTAGAGAGGGCATATCTAGCCTACAGAATTTCTCCACATGAGTGTCACATACCTAAGAACAAAATGCTGAGCTGCCTCTGACATATAACCCATTAGGTGGTGCCCAGGTTTCATTTTTGTTATTGTAGTATAATATCCTAACAAAAAGCAACATAAAAGAAAGGATCAAATGGAAGTGGAATTTCAATTTATAATTAATCATTTTGTAGATGTCAAGGAAGGAACTCATATAGTTAATCATATTACATTCATAGTCAAGATCAAAGAGAGAATAAGTACAATACTTTCTTGCTTGCTTATTTGTTTGTCATAGCTAGTTTTGTTTACTCTTGTACAATTCAGAGATCCAATCCTAGGGAATGACGTTTCCCACAATGTCACAGATCTTTCTATTTCAATTGACAATTAAGACAATCCATGCTATAGATACATAGCCCACACTGGTCTAGATTAATTCTTCATTAAAAATCCTGCCTTCTTGGTTGCCAATGCCTGAGGCAGGTGGGAGAGCTGACCCTGTGATAAGAATGGGAGAGCCGAATCTGACCCCCACCAGCTGCAGAATTTCAAAAACATAGGTTGGCAGCAGGATGTCCAGAAGGAGTCCTAGTGGGGGCCCATCAGCAAACACGTAGTGGATAGCAGGGGCCTCAAACAGACCAATGAATCTTTGCAATGAACACTTGCAAGTAGAGATGGATGGACTTGTACGGACAAAGGGATGTATGGTGTGACTTGGTGGGTTGCACTGCAGTTTCCATGATGAGGTTTTTAATTCCTTCCCTTTATTTATCTTGCTCATTTTTTCTTCCTCTTTTTCTCTTGAATTTGGTTTTATTTGAGGGGTGTGTGGAAGATGTGAAGGGATGGAGAATGAATGGGATCTGAAGACCACATAGAATAAATGTTTTAAAATTACAGAACTTCTTCCTAGGTAACGTTAGGTGTCAGGCAGACAGTTAAAACTAACCAGCACAGGTGATGACGATATTTTACTGCCATTGAACAAAAGCTGGGATGGTCCCAAAGGCTGGCATCATTCATATTTAGTCAGAGGGATAATCAGAGAAGTAATCCCTGGAACAGAATGAGGAAAGTGCCAAAAAATCTTGATCTAAAGCTGAAAGGTAGTTGGACCCAAGTAGGGAGGACATTGAATTGTCCAGAAAGGGGGAAGAACGGTGGGGGGTAAGGTGGGTTGACACAAAGGGTGAGCATCAACCGGGTGAGACCGCCATTGAGGATGATCTAACTTTCTGGATCTCTACAGGGTCACTGTGGCTGAGGGTTTAGAAGAGCAGGGAATATCAAAGGTGACAACACTAGAGTTACAACAACGTTCAGAGTGACAACTAGGGGCAGGGAGAGGGATGACATGTTCGAGAGTGAGGAACAAAAGGGGACCTAATGCCTGACCCCCAAAGTGTTGGAAGTATGGGATTTATGAACTCAGTTGCAGGGGGACATGGTCTGGGTGAGGGGTAGGATGTCCAACCTGCACCAAAAAACTCAGGCTTCTCTGGAACAGAGAGGGTGAAGACAAAGACAGAATGTGTTGCTGACCCGAGAATGTGCAGAGAGGGTCAGAGGATAGTGCTGTCAGGTGAGGTATGGATCTGATCATGCCTGGGAAGCAAGGCCGTGGCTCCAAGAGAGGCCTGGAGAATGAGCAGGGGTCTGGGCTGGAGCTGAGCTGGTAAAACCAGTGGCCAAGGTACTTTAGCAAGGTGGTTGACCAAGGCGGGTGCCTAGAGGCTACACTTCCAAGAGCCAGAATTGTACTGTCTCCACTGAAAGATCACCTCAGAATCTTCATCATCCCTCTGAATGCTGGCCACGCACTAACTGTACCAAATGCTTTAGTGACATCATTTCACTCCACCCCTGAGAAACCACTGAAAAGCGGTTGGAAATGCCAGCCCACGTGCACATATGTGCAGAGCAGGTGGAGAAGGAGTCTACCTCCATCCCACCGCTTTTGCTCCTCAGTTTGAGAGTGTGCGTAGGGACAGAGGTCCGACCTGTGCCTGGATCTGCTCCCTCTCTGTGTGTGGATCGCAAGCGTGTGAGCCATGAAGTTCCAGTGTCTGTGTTCTGCTCACTTCCGTTCTGCACAGGACAAGCCCTCACAGAGATACGGTGACAAGTCACTCACAGATGGCGCAGAGTGTGTGCCTGTGCCTACCTAGCTAATCTACGCTCTTGTGTCCCTCCCCTGCCTTGAAGGAACAGGCTAGGAGGGCTGTTGGAAAGCCAAGCCGAGGACAGGGATCAGGTCATGTGGGGGAGTAAATCATTAGGAAAAGTGGCAGCTGCGAGCATGAGCTGATGAGCAGGAGTGTGATTCGTTGCCTGCTATTTTGTCTGATCTTTCTCTGTTGAACCAAGTGCATCGTGGAGCATTTCTGATTGCACATACCCTGGACATGCACAGGTGTGCCGTCTTGTCCCTTGATGCCACTGTCCATCTCCTACCCAGCCCCAGTGCATGAAAGAAGAGGAAAAATGAATTTCTCAACTGGCAAAATTCATCAAAATGAATTGGCAACACCTATCAGCCTGCAACAGCAGTTTGCAACTTGTTTGGCAACAAATCTTCCCGGGGACATTATCTCACAGGAAACAACACAGGATAAATTCCTTGCACAATATGATTCTGCCCCTCCCTTCACCTCCTCCCCACTTCAAAAAGATTTAACATCTAATTCAGGTTTTGATGAGCTGCCTCCTCTCTGTAGAAACACTGTTGATCTCTGTCGGACCCCAACGGCCTTGGGCGGAACAAACTGAAGGAACAGGGACGTGGGGACGCGAAATGTAGGCAGTGACAAATAAATACATTACGTCCACCTCTGACGGAACACCCTGACCTCCAACACAGCACAAGTGCCGAGTAGCATCTGCTTAACAAAAGTCACCCCATTTTCCTGCCACCTCAGGGTCTTGAAGCACAAAAACAAAAGAGAGATGCCCAAAGAGGTGATCCCATTCAATCAAAATCCAGACATGCTGGGCCTGACGGTTCTAGCCAGAGATTTTTCTTGGGTTCCCCCATTGGTCCATAACACTTCCTAGGAGCGGAATTGAGTTTCCTCATGTAAAATTGGAGGCTGGCTCAGGAGGAGAGCTCCGGCCTAGCAAGCAAGAGATGCTCAGCAGACAGCAAAGCCCACACAGCTAGGGAGTGGTGGAGACGGAAATCACATAGAAGCTTTGTTTTCAAAATTATTCCCTAGGCTGGAGAGATGGCTCAGTGTATAAACCATTAGCCACACAAACATGAGGATTTGAGTTCAAATCCATAGAACCCGTGTAAATTCTAGCCATGATAACACATGTCGGTAATCCTAATCCTTCTCCAGTGGGATGAGAGATAGAGACCCAAGAATCTGGAGAAGCTTGCAGGCCAGCTAACCTGGAACACAGCAGTGAACAGCCGAAGAGAGGTCGTAATTTTAAATACAGTGGAAAGCAGGCACCAGCATTTGAAGTTGTGTTCTGATCACCATGCACACACATTGGCTAATGTGTAGTTATACTCACAGGAGTGTGTGTGTATGTGTGTGTGTCTGTCTGTCTGACTGTCTGTGGCATGTACACCCACATTCACATTTGACATGTACACACACACACACACACAATGTCCTGATGAAGACTGAGCTGGTCTCAGTATAATTGTTTTGCATTAAAGAAAATGTTGTTTTACATAAAAGTTTATGGATAGTTAGATATGAAGTCTATTTAAATTACTTAAAAAGGCAGTAATTCTGTAGGAGTCATTTTGGAATCCGGACAGATTGGGGCCATTGTTCCAACTGCATCCGCAGAGAATGAGACCCAGGGAAATGTCTTTTGCCTCCCGTTGTACAGCCAGTACCTTACTGCAACAGCCCCTGCCTCTTGCCAACTGCCGCTCAGTTCATCACTTCCACTGCCTGTTCCACGGTGGAGAAAAGACAAAGGTTGTAGAACCTGGAAAACTTCAGGCCTCAAGAACTGCACCAACCAGTGTGGCAAACACTGCTTCAACAAAGAACCCAGCAGGTCCGGGAAAATATCCAAGAAGGAAGCTTTTGTCGGTGGTTTTCACCGAGGACTCACTTAACCTTAAAGATAGCCCCAAGCCTGGCCCACAGAGCATGTTCCATAAATATGAGCGGAATGGAAAAATGACCCTTCCTGTTGGCCACATGAGCAGTGTGTGGAACCTTTCCGAGACCCCATTGCTGGCCGCGCCTGATACTGGATACTCTCTTTCTCACCCAGATGCCTGCATTATTCACGTCACTATTTCATTTCCTTCTGTGTCCCCACCACAACATGGGGCCAGAAGGGCAAGGACCACGTTGTTGCTTTACTAACCTGCCGGCAGCATTCAGCACCCTCTCTGGCGCCTCAGTAAATACAGTCCAAGGGAATGAGCTGCTGTTCTTTGCTTTGATGGAGCTGTTTGATAAGACTGTCTCTACTAGGTTTTGGATGTGGATGTAATCCATAAACACACAAAATGATAGTTAAAAGAGATACAAGTGAAGCCTCCAATTTTGCAGTTGAAAAATAAATTAAACAAATTCAAGGGACGGGGACGTTTTTCTCAGCGCAGTATATCTTACCCACAGCTGATTTTAGACTAGAATAATGTTCAGTGCTTGCTCCATGACAGTCCTACTTTCTACCCCAATTGGTGTGCAGGTTACTTCTGCACATCTGGGCAGTCAGGTGTTCTTGATGAGTAATTGTGGGCTAGGGGGTGAGGCCATATGCCCATCCACCTTTACTACACAGGTATTTTCATAAATAAGGTCTTGTGAAAGAACTAGCTGTGTGGGAGCCCTACAGCTGTCCTCCTCAGGTGCCTCTTCTAAAGAGCCTGTTGCAGAAAGCATGGGTTACTGACTGTCTCCAAACACCATGCCTTTGAACCTTGTTAATGTCAGGCCATACTTCTCTCTGCTTCCAGCCAAGGTCAGTACAGCATATGACCATCCCTGTCCTACTTAGAAATCTATCATAGATATCTTCGCTCTATAAATTTCTGACATCTCACCTGGAAACTTGACAGAGTCCCACTACAGTCTAAGGCTCTAAGCACCCAACCTTCCTAAGCACCCAACCATTCTCCTTTAGCAGGTGCCAGGCTTATAGCACAGCCTGGAGCCCCTCCCCACCTAACACTGTGTGCTTCACACTTATTCTGCACCAATGATCCCCCAAGAAATCTGTCGCATGCCCTGTTTTCTCTCAGTGTCTATTTCTCCAAGGACCCAAGATTAGGTTTCTTGATATTCGGCCCATTTGAGTCTATTAATAGATTCCCGGACATGAGCAGGCCCTACTCGGTACCCCTGGATGAAGAACTTGGCAGCTTGCCTTTTGCCACTAATGGGCATCCTAGTGGACTCCCTCAGAGGTAGAGTACACTCACCATTCTACGCACATCCTCCATGTCCTGCAGTGCTGTCACCTCCAGGGAACATCCAGGGGTCTAGGACAAAGGTTCTCTAAAGGGTGGGGAATGAGCAGGGCTTTGACACACGCAAATGTGGAGGAAGTCTTTTCCCCATACAGCAGGAAGAATCATGCCATGTCCTTCCTGTCACCCAAGGCCACATGCAGCTTGCTCCACTTTGTCCAGGAGTGAGCTGATATCCTGGACACACTGACAGCAATTCTATCAAAGGTGGGCCCCAGGCGCAGTTTTTCGAGAATTTATTTCCAAGTAGCCCAGTTTGGCCAGGTACAGAGCTGAATGTCCCAAGCCACCTTCACCTTTTTGTGGCATCCACTTTTGAAAGAAAGGCTGCCATTATCCTCACCTGTTACGTGGAGATACTGAATTTCATAGGATTTAACTGACCTGCTCGGACACCCCACTGAAATTCCGTATCTCTAACCCTATATGTGTGGATCTGAGAAGCACAGTGAATAGACACCTTCCCAACAGAAACCAGAGAGCAGGGGCACAGAAACAGAAAAGAACACAAACTGTGTGGCTCCCCCAGGGAACTACAGGACACAGGAGCCACAGCCCTGAAAGGGACCCTTCTACCAACCTACCTGGATGAGGCCAGGGTGATAAGGGTCCTGCCCGTCCCAGATCCTGCGGGGCAAGCTGGAAATATCCAGAATCCTATGCAGAGTCTAGAAGTCGGATCTTACCACAGAGAAGGGGGCACTGCAACCTGACAGGCTCAGGGAGTCTCCATAAGAATGGAGGGCTAAGCCCAGGCTGAGCTCTAAGGTTGTAAGGCTGCCTAACATCATTGTTCATCAAGGTCAGGGTGTTAGGGCCCTGGTGGTTGAGGTTGTAGGTTAGCCTAGGTCTTGAAGAGAGCACTTAGTGCCTGGTCTCAGAGAACCTTTCTGCCCCCTGTTATCCTCTAAGGTAAAGGATTAGTGACTAGAGAGTGGCTGTATTAGATCCTGTTCATCTTTTCTCTGTTCCTCAGATTTGTCACCAAAGGGTAGGATTGTTCTGTTGCCTACAGGCCCTCCAGGGTCTTGTTACAACGCTGTCCCTCCTCTCTCTCTCTCTCTCTCTCTCTCTCTCTCTCTCTCTCTCTCTCTCTCTCTCTCTCACACACACTTTACTGCTTGGTTTGATCCCAGGCTTAGGCCTCCTCCCTTGCTTAGCTTAGACCCCCCCCCCACTCTGGCCAGAACAGAAGCCAATGGGTAGATCCTGTTTCTAAACTGAACATAACTGTCTACCATGTTCATATTTATGCTTCCGTATGTGACCCACAACCCTGAAGCCACTCCAGCCTGCATGGCAAACCTTAGCAAAGATATGATTCTAGACTCTATAAACAGCTCATCCACACACCTTCCCTCCTGAGTGAAGAATGCACAGACATCTCTATCTCGATCATGTCTCTCATCATGTCTAGAGACATGAAAACTGTCGGTGAGCTCTCAAACGAGGCCCCGAGCCGATTTCTTTATATAAACTGTGTTATTTAACCTGCACGGAGTCTTTGCACCTGATACTGTCATTGTGGTTTTACAGATTAAAGAGGCCAAGGCCCAGAGATGCTAAGCAGCCTGTTCAAGGTCACAGAGAGTCTAATTAAGCTAGGACCATGAGGCTGGAGACTGAGGAGGTCCCCAAACCATGACAGGCTACCGAATCTCGAAGAAACATGGTAGGGTTACAGGCATGCTTTTCGTGCTGTGGAAAAACAATGAGGGATGCCTTAAGCTTGAGGAATTTGCCAGCTGAGTGACTCTTGGTGAGAATTATGAAAATATGAAAAACAAGCACTTCATAAAACAGAATTCAAAACAATGGGTACTGAAACACGGGAATGCCTTAAACAAGGCCTTAGATGGGTGATGTGGATCAGTGTGTCAGGGGAAAGAAATAAAGTGAATGCAGCTTGGATTTGGCAAAGAAAAGAGTAAAAGTGGCGAGTCCAGGGCTTTGAGGGGGTCAGGACAATTGGTAGGAATTCTATTCTGCAGGTGCCGGGACTGGGCCAGACTCAGCATGAAAGGAAGAACTTCGGAGTGTCCTCTGACTGCTCCCCCTGGCTGAGGCTCAGACTAATGTGAGCGAAGCAGCCACCTAGTCCATTGCCAGTCCTGTCCGAAGAAAACGGGGCTTGAGGGAAAGCTGCTGGCAGAGAAAGACCCCAAAGTGGAGGGACAGTCATCGTTCTTCCAAGACATTACAGGCCAGTTTTTGAAGGGAACAAGTCCCACACCAAAGTGCCTGGCTCCCGGGCCCAGGGCATTTACTGAGTGCTCCCCACACGCCAGTTCAATGCTACAGACTTGGGTGGTAACAATTCTTGTCTTCCTTCCATAGAAACAAAAGCAAAAGGCAACAAGCAAACATATGGGCTACAGATGCCCAGTTGCTGAGTCTCAAGTCAAGAGATGCCAACTCCAAAGTCAAGAGTCCAGGGTTAAGAAGCAGAAGTTGGTATGATCATTCCGTTTCTTTCTACATTGAAGGTGACTGACAAAAAGCCACCTTCCGGTGATGTAATTCATTTCCTCCACAGTAGTCCTTCTGACCTTTGGAGGCAGCCCACACCCTGATGGAGGATGTCCTGGGCACTCCTTGTCTCTACCAATTAGATAGCAGTATCACCCCTTCTTGAGGCCACCAAAGCTGTCTCCATCTTTAACCCTTGGGTGGGGTATGGGAAAAAAAAAAAAAAAAAAAAAAAAAAACTGTCTCGGGATCTTCTGCCAGAATTGATGTCCACTGAAGTCCATTCCTGGTGAGGAACTGAGCTCGGGGACCTGCTGAAAATCCACACACTCACTCACCTAGTAAACCTCTGCTTGTATACCCACAGCGCAGGGTTCCCCATGGTGAGAGCCACTCCACTGAACTAAGACTCCCTTCTATTAGAGACAACCAAAGTGCGAAGAGGGAAAAAGCCTTCCTGTGACTAGAGATGCATTTATTTATAAATTAAAGGGCCAGAGTTTAAGTGGACAGTTCTGAATCAGTCACCTGAATGCCCACATTAGTTTTGCTTTTCTGCTTATTAACTCCCGTTAGGGGTCCTGTTTAATGATTGAACAATGTCGGGTCCCGAAGTTCTTCAAAGCAGAGGAATTTGTACACGCCCTAGGGCAGCGTGAGCCTCCCGTTAGCAGCGGGCCAGGGAAGTGCGATATCTCCACCTAGCTCCTTCCTGCAGGCCTTGTCTGGGGACACCCTGGGCAGCATTTGGGCAAGCCCCAGGCTATGGGTTAGGTCCCCAGGAGCAAGTCTGTAATTTAGAAGGCGAACTAAGCAGAAGAGGTGGAGGAGGGGTCGGAGAGATGCCTAATGAGATTCTAAGAAGGACTTTCATTTCATATTCGATCACTTCTGTAATGAGGAAACGTTTTACACTTAACATTTACATTTAAAGCGCCAGTATGTCTTTGGCCTCTCGCGGCATATTAAATGGATGGCGGGGCTAAAAATAACATGGAACCATACAGATAAATGTGATTTACTTAGACAAGGATACATAAGTGCAATGGTTTTTGAACATGTAAGGATAAACAATACTTTCCAAGTGAGCACGTTTAAACACAAAGCATCCTTATCAAGTACATGTGCCTAACTCTGTTTTAAAATGGGAGACTTGAGACTCAAGCTGTCTGAGTCAGATGCCTATGGTCATACACTAGATGAAGGAGAGGGATTGTACCACCAGGCAAGCATTGCTCAGAGAATTCCAGTATGTGGGAATCATCTTCATGTCTCAACCCACCAAACCTTAGCTCAATATATCCCAACTTCTGTCTACTTAATATTGGCCCTGTCCCTTCAAAAATGGGACCCTTTATTTCATATATGCCTAATCCGTCTATATTAATGTTTAAAAATCATTTGTTCTCAACCTTCCTTGTCTTGTGTGTGTGTGTGTGTGTGTGTGTGTTTAAAAATGCATATTACATTGCCCTAGTAGTGCTGTATGAAGAGATCAACACTGTATGCACAAACACCAAACACAAGAAGTTAAAACAAACATCACCGGCCAAACAATCTCCCGTGAGATGGTAGCAGACTAATCTTTGCTTACAAAGGCCATCTTGGCCAGTCAAAGCTTAAAGGGATTGCTTCTGAGTGAACCCCCGTGCCTCAGAGATCCTCTGTCACTGCAAGTGATCTCTGCAAGGGTCTCCACTGCGCTGTAGACCTCAGACACTGCCTCTCACTTCCGATGAGCAGCATTGTGTAGGAGCAGGGGAAATTTTCTCTGCAGGCAAACAGCTCTCATCACGCCTAACATTTATTAGCTTTGTTAAGTGCTGGGTCTGAGAGTTTCGCTAAGGCTGGGGTCAGAAATGGCCATTGCTCTGGAGTTGGGGAGGATTTCAGAAGAAAGAAAAAAAGATAAATCGATTAGCTTGTCAGATCTGCCCTGTGTGTGTGAGTGTGATAGATTCTTCAGAAGCAGGGCATCGTTTCCTCGCAGTGACAAGCATCCATTTCCCGGCTTCTTTCCCTGGTCCAATTTAGAGTTCTCAAGTTATTCATGAATCAGCCCGGCATTCACAACAGTCACACGCGGCAGCTACGGGATATTCTGCGATGTTAAGCAGTTCGTGTAAGTCTGAAATCGGAATACGCACAAGTCTAGACAGAACATGCGTGAAACTTGCTACGACCTTTTCATGCTGACAACTGAATGTGTCCTAGAGTTGTGGATTTAAACCGATTTTTCTATAAAGTTTTTATTAAAAATTTCATTAGATTTTATTTAAATTTACATCAAATTACATCAAATGTTGAAAATGTAAGTGTATTTGAAGTTAAGTCAGGGATACATCCTCATTTTAATTCTTGTTTGTATTTTGTCTTTGTGAGTAAGCTTTTAATTTTCCCTTTTGTAACAATCATCCATAAACACATATACACTGAAGCAACCCCAAACGGACTCAGCAGGATGTGCTTACAAATGTGTGTGTGGTGTGTGTGTGTGTGGTGTAATGTGTGTGTGTATGTGTGTGGTGTGTGTGTGTGTGTGTGTGTGTGTGTGTGTATTAAAGAAGAGGTCAAAAAGTCCTAAAGTTGAAAGGAAATTGGAAGCACCGGAAGATGCTGAAGAGGGAGAAATGTAAGTTAAAACTGATACAAATATAGTGTTAGTACTCATGTATGACGTGAAATAACGAACGGTAACATTAAAATAAATGTTAGAAATTTTATAAATATTCATCTTTGTTTAATAGTTTTCAATATTTCAGAAAAGTTTTTTTGTGAAAATATGCCTTGATTTTTACATTTTACAGATTTGTATGATCCCAACACTGACCTCAGTGGGATTTTCAGCTGCTATGGAATGTGGCTGTGTGGAAATACGTATACATTCGGAATACATTCCCCTTATATTTCAACCATCTAGGCTATTATTCTCAATAGGACCAAAATCCTGGGGAAATTTTGAGTGTGTCAATACCTTTAGCGATTTTGCTGAAACATGAAAAGAATAAATAAATCTTCTGTAAGAAATATCAACTTCTGATTCACATGTCTCTGCATACTCACCCAGCTTATTTATTCCATCCCCAGCACCTGCAATAATAATTAAATTAAGCTCTGTCTTATGTTTTGATGTCTTTCCATCCTGTGACTATCACACATTTGCATTCTGACAATATTTGTTTTTGCCAAAGTATAAGGACAGAAAGGGTTTAACTCAACAGCTTGCTATGCTGTGCAGCTCTCGCTGGTGTTATCACCGGTACAGCCCACATCAGCTGTTTCTGTCCTATGTACCTTCCTCGCACCCACTCAAAGGACCACTTTGCAGAGAAGGACAGGAGGCTAGGAGCCCTGCCCGCACGAGAGTCGCACAAAGTCAGAGCTGCCTCCCTCTAGCTTCGAGAAATATTTGCTTTCACACATGTTGTGCCCTCTTCTTTTTATTTGTCTGGGGGGTGGGGTTGCATTTAAGAAAATTTTCCAGTTACCTTTAAATTTAAGGAATTTCTAATAAAATTTCTAGGTTCAGGTTAAAACATATATCCAAGAGCAGGGGCAGATGATGGGGGATTTTTCTGATACGCCCAAAATAGACCTTCTCTCTATCTCAGTGAAGATCTGTCCCAAATAGCTACTGAGAAAATATAAAGCCACCACTACAATAGAGTCCCTGAAGTTCAGCTTTGAAACTGGGGAGGGGCAGACACTTCCCATCAGAAGGTAAAAACAATCTCCTTTTCCACAACATAGACAGGCCTCACTTCAATAGGAATGTTCTCCTGAGCCCACCTCTCCTGAAGCAGGAGGCAGGAGGCAAGATTTGATTGTGTCTCCACCGTCATCCCACACCCTGACCCCCACCCACCCTTATTTTCTTTTCCTGACAGCCCTGGAATAGCTATTGCTGTCAGGCTGTAATTTAAAGCAAACCAATGCAAACTTGAATCAACTTTATGCTGTGATTGATGGGCCAGACTGGATTTCCCCCACTTCTTTCATGAAATCCCTGCAAGCAGATACTAAGATTCTAACGCATCTCATATTATTCCCTTAATCCACTCAACAGCAATGTTTGGCATCTAGCTTTATAATAAAAGGTATCAATTAGGAGCTGTCGATGTTTTCTGAGGCAATATCTAATTACAGTCACTTGCTATAGGCGATCTTGTTAAAAAATTTGAACAGAATGAGTAAGTATTCCTGACAAGTTCAATGCATTATTAAAGGCGTAATTACTCAGTTATTGCTCATGTAATCCTGAGTTAATTATGTGACTTCAAAATTCATCACTTTTATGTTTATTGAACTTTGATAAGTTCACCCATATCTGATTTATCCCAATGAACCATTCACTTTTTTATTTCAAACTCTTTTAGACCGGTTAGTTAGAAAGTGAGCAGACATAGAAATACTCTAGATTGTCCAAGCCATGGCAGGGCATCCCAGACTGGCATTCCTGGTGGACACCAACATGGAGGTGTGGTGTGCTGCCACAAGGGTATCTTCATTAGCCATAAAGGAAGTCATGAGCTACTTCTGGAGAGTGGACAGAGACATCCGTCTACATATTCTAAACACAGCATGTGTGGACTGTTGGTTATACAGCCATGGCAATAAAGTCCCAGGGCGGTTCTGCTTTCCATGTTTCTACAGAAGCAACCATTATCAAATAAAGCTCTCAAAGCTCACACCCACAAAGCTTGAAAGAGGTGCCACCAAGCATCTTGCAGATGCGTGGGAAGTGAGGAATCCAACACAGAAGGGAAGCAAACGGACTGAGATCAGGATGGTCATACACCACCTTTGCCTAAGCAAGAGCTTCTGCTTGTTCTCTAGGGCTGGGAAAACAAACAACTTTGGTGGCACACCCTACAAGTCCAGAACTTAAAAATTGAGGCAGAAGAATCAGAAGGTCACAGTCCTCAATATAAAGAAGCAAAAATAACGTTGTATCTGTCTTTGTTCTTTATTGAGAAGAACAGACAAAAAGCATGCTACTAACAGAAAAATCACTTTTTCTAATTACCACAGAATGAGTCTCTTCTATTCCCCCAAATGTTTCTGGGTAGTTCCCACATGCCAAGCAATTCTCCCACAGATATCCAAGCAGTGTCCTGCAATTCCTTTAGGCTCTAGCGGTATCTATCCAGCCACAGTGTGAGATCCTTCCCTTCCTAAGATTACAGCTCTTTTCTCACAAGACTGCCCAAACATCTCTCCCTAAGAAATCAGCTGAAAATACAAAGTGGTGATCCATACTCCTCATGAAGTTACAAATCAAATTCCCAAAACCACCTCCTTAACTTTTATCTCACTAGATAAACTCATAGAATTCAGGGAAACAATCCTCCCACTGTTGTTACAGCAGATATCTGGAAGGACACAAGTCAAGACATCACACCTCTGAGAAGTGCTCCTCAGAAAGGGTCCTATACCTTGGACAAGGTGTGGGAGAAGGGCACAGAACTTCCAAGTCCTCCCTGACACACTTCTACATGTTTGGAAATTCAGAAGTTCTCCAAGCTCTGTCTTTTAGGCGGGTTCCGGTACCCTCATTCTGTAGGCATGGTTGATTACATCATTGGTGAGTGTCTCAACTTTCAACTACTCTGCCTCCCATGAGTTAGATGGGAAGCTGAACACTTCTACCGTTCAAAAACATGATTGTTTCCCCTGGCAACAGACTTTCCAGGAGCTCGTGAAAAGTGGACTCAGAAAAATAAAAGATCCTCCTATCATCCAGAAAGTCTCACAGGATTTAGAAGCTCTGCCTCAAAAACGGAGATGTCACACCTTTAAATTTCCTCTCTCAAAATAAAATGCCCTCAGTTTCTACAATGATGCCTTATAGCTGTGGTTTCTCAATGAACTACCTTTCTGTTCATTCTGTTCCTTCCGTTTTTACCTTAACTTTGGCCCTTAACTTGAGAGAACTCCAGATTTCTCCCAGCAGACGTGGGGAGTTTGAAGTCTCAAGACCTTCGAGGACAGCAGGTGCTCCGTGTGTGTGTGTTTGTGTGTGTGTGTGTGTGTGTGTGTGTGTGTGTGTGTGTTATGGGAGAGGGGGTCTTTAAATTGCCTGTGAGCTGGAGATACAGATGTTTATCTCAGGTTAGGACATTGTTTCTCATCACCCCCTGGCAAAACAACTTTTGCATGGGCTCCAAATGGATTCATCACCCTGGTAATCGCTTTCTCTGTGTCTCTCAGATCCTCAGGTGTCACCTAGGCTACTGAACCCGGGTGTGGGAGACCTTCTCTCTCCAAGGAAACCAAGACAAGTAGAAATGCTGTCACTACCGAGGCTGTGAGGCAACTGGGGTAATAAATCCCACTCGGTTTCCGTTCAGAGGAAGAATCTTCAATTAAGTAAGAATTGATTTTCTAATGATTTTTGTTCCTCCTGCTGGCCATTGGTAGACTGCTTGAACCAGTTCCAGCCCTCGCTCATGGGGTAGAACAATTAACCCGCTGTTGCTGACCAAAGAGCTGGCCTCAAGTAAGGGGAACACAGCAATCTTTTCATCTTAGGTAGAAGATGCCAGAGCCTGTAGTAGAAGCTAAAAATGCCAATCCCTGTGAGTGGAAACATGGCTCCAGGATGTTCCAATGTCCTTCATGACCAGAGGGTGGCACTCTTTCTGTCTGGGCTACCCAACCACTAGCAGGTAGTATGGATGGCAGAACTAGAAGAGACTATGCCTACCAGAGCCACACGGAAAAGTCATAGCTCATCCTTGACCATGAGGTTGTGTAGCACAACTAATAAAAACTCAGAGATGGAAATTGGGGTTCAACCTGAAGGTCAGAAAAGCAAAACAGCTGGCCACTGGCCCTTACCTCTACCTCAGTCTGAAATGACAATCCTGCCCCCAGAATCTCAGAATAAGACTATGTAAGAGCTGTCTCCTCCCATCTTATATTCCTCTCTAGGGCTGGGATTAAGGGTGTGCACCACTACCGCCTGGTTTATGTGGCAAACTTTAATCCCAGTGGGGTTACTGGTATTAAAGATATCTGTCACCACTGCCTGGTCTGTGAGACTGACCATGGCAGTTGTGGAGTTACTGGGATTAAAGGTATCTGTCACCACCGCCTGGTCTGTAAGACTGACCAGGGCAGTTGTTTTTTTTTTTTTTTTTTTTTTATCCTCTGAACTTCAGGCAAGCTTTATTTATTAAAGTACAAAGGGAATATCACTACAGGGTTTAGGTTAATGGGAGAAAACCTGGGTCGAGGAATTGGGAGGTGGAGAATTATAGGGCAATTCAAATTGAATATTGTGAAGGGGGACATAGAGGGTGCACTGAACCCAGCTGTAATGTAGATATTAGTGAGGCTTTCAGAACATAGGTGAATGCTGTGCACTGAGTGATCACTGTTAGTAATCTATTATACGTTTCAAAGTTGTTCAAGTATATTTTAACACTGATACCACAAAATACTAAGTCGGCGAGTTGCTGCTTATGTTAACTAGCTTGCTTCAATATTTCCATAATCCAGACATAGACATGAAGCTTGTCTTAGTTTCTTTTCCTGTTGCTATGATAAAATTACCTGACAAAGACAACCCAAGGGAAAAAACGGGTCTAATCTGGCTCACAGTTTCAGGATACAGTCTGAATGATGGGGATCACTGTGAGAGGAACAGGAGGGAGATGATCACATTGTATCCACAGTCGGAAAGCAGAAAAAGATGAACATACACTGCTGCCCAATTCCGTTTTTCCACTACTAGGCTATCATTCCCACCTGAATTAATACAACCAAGATAATGCCCCCCCAGGTGTGCCAGACATCCCTCCTCCAGAAAAGTCTAGATTCTATCAGTTTGACAATTAGCACTATCATACTACCTCATAAATATATGTAACTATTGATAATTACAAACAAATAAAAATTGGGGCTGGGGACATAGCTTAGTTAAATAAAGTTCTTTGTGTGATATGCAAAAATCCCTGGGTTTGATCCCCAGCACTGCATAAAACTGGACACAGAGGCTCAGGCCTATCATCTCAGCACTTGGGAGGTAGAGGCAGAAGGATCACAAGTTCAAAGTCATCCTCAGTTGCATCAAACTTTGTCTTGTTATAATAATTAAATAAATCATATGGTAGTGTGGGAGGTCTTTCTGTCTATGTGTTGCTTTTATTGGTTAATTAATAAAGAAACTGTCTTGACATATAATAGAGCAAAAGAACAGAGCCAGGCAGGAAAAAGTAAAGTGAATGCTGGGAGAAAGAAGGCAGGGTCAGAGAGACACCATATAGCCCCACCAGAGACAGACACCAGAAGTTTAGCCAGTAAGCCACAGCCATGTGGCGAGACAAAGATTAATAGAAATGGGTTACATTCATATGTAAGAGTTAGACAATAAGAAGCTAGCACTAATGGGCCAAGCAGTAATTTAAATAATATAGTTTCTATGTGATTATTTCAGGTCTAAGCGGCTAGGAAGAAGCAAGCGGCTTCCTCCTACAATATGAAAATGTAGCTTCCTTCCTGGAGCTCACAGTCTCTCCTGAAAGCCAGACTTGTCAAAAGAGCTTTCTGTGATACTTGGATAGCAAAAAAAAAAAAAAAAATACTAATAATAATCACCGGGTACTATTCCATTTCAGAGTTTATCTAACAAAATGCATGCTCTCAATATTAAATGCATAGGTGTCTTGGCTCATTGCTGCCACACAATGGCCACTCTTGTCTAATTCAGAAAACTGCCACAAGCTGCAATACCCCTAGCTGTCATCTGAGAAGCCCCTAAATGATCCAAATTTTTTAAAAAGTTGATTTGACTTCTGATACAACATCAAATGTCATGTTTCATTTAAGATTTCCGTCTGAGTACCAGTAGTGAATGGGTCTGGGAAAAACTCAGAGCAGGGCTCTAGCAGAAATTCAGTGTTTGAAACATCTCCCACTACAAACAATCAGGAAAGCAGGAAAAGAAAAATACCAGG
The DNA here is from genome assembly GCF_018167655.1 of Microtus oregoni. Taxonomy (NCBI): domain Eukaryota; kingdom Metazoa; phylum Chordata; class Mammalia; order Rodentia; family Cricetidae; genus Microtus; species Microtus oregoni. The sequence goes on from NW_024543079.1 coordinate 10,426,193, forward strand.
AATAATACTACTTCTACTGTTACTACTGCTGCTACTGTTATGAGCAGGGACATCCTACCAACCGCTTACCACACTCCCAGGGCCCAGGAGTCAAGCTAAGTGCATTTGACATGCCACACCACAGCGACTTACTAACAATTGCTGTTATGATTCTCAGTTAACAAGAGGCAAAAATAAGGCTCAATGAGGCTGTGGACAGTTTCCAAAATCCTGTCACTATAAATCTCTGAGTCAGCACTCGAATCCATGTCAGCCTGACCCTGATGTCGTTGTCCTTAACCACGTGCCTGTAATGTGCCAGGTGCCTGAACAGTTCTTTATATTAATTGAGACACTTAATGCTTAAACATGACTATCAGTTCTGTACCAGTGGTCCCTGGAAAGAGCTGAGGCTTGGAACATTAGTGGTCTGAGCATAATGGGCTCTCTCCCAGCCAATAAACTACCGTTGGACTGGAGAGGCAAGACTGATGGATGTTGGAGGTGTGACAGCTGAATCACTGTGTAGATAGTAGGAGCCTGGGTCTGGAGGTATGGCTTACCATATAAGACCACTAGGCATTCATGAAGTCCTGAGTTCAAATCCCCAGAACCCTTATAAAAGTTGGCAGTGTGGTAGGAACATCTGTAATGGCAGCACTCCTTGGGGAGATAAGAAATGGGGACAGGGGAATCCCAGGAAAATTGACTGCCACCTAGCCTGCACACACATGCACACACACACACACACACACACACACACACACACACACACACGGTGAGCAAACAGCAAGGAAACATGTCTCAAACAAGATGGAAGAGGAATACTGAGAGGCTGGATAATCTTCTGTAGATGCTATGGTATTCATGCATCTGCACACACATACACACATATGTACATGCATGCACATACACACAGACACACACATGCACACACACAGACACATACACACTCACAAAGATAGCAGGAATCTGGTATTAGATATGTGCAGGAAGGAGACCGAGGTATAACAAGCACTTATGTTACTTTCATTTTGGCTAAAATGAATCAGGAATTTTTATGGAACAATAATGATTTTTTTAATTGTTTGCTTTTCAAGGCTTTATTTGTTATTAATACATAATAATTCTATATATTGTAGATTACAGTGTAATGTTTAGATGAATGATATAGCTGTGTGTGTGTGTGTGTGTGTGTGTGTGTGTGTGTGTGTGTGTGTCAGTGAGAGAGAGACAAAAATAGAGAAAGAGAAGAGAAGCTCACTATGTATCCCAGGCTACTTCTAAACTCATAATTCTCCCCGTACCAAGATTAAAAGCATCCATCAGTATGACTGACTTATACATATACTTCTGATTTTAAAATATTATAGGCTTTTGATAGAAATTTGGAAAAATGGAAATTATATCAATAAAATAGAAACAGTGTATAATTGTATATAAAGTGGTGGCTGTTTCCCACTTTGAGTAGGTTTTCCTCCAGCATGCACTTTTCATCCCATGTGTGCACATTGTTCATTTTTGTGTATTTAATACAATGATCTATGTATGAATTTTACACCTGGTTTTTTAAATCTTGTATTTAATCAAAATTCATTTCCTTGTTGCTCTGGAATTTTAATTTCTTAGTCAAATGTCTTGCTTTGGTTACATTCATGTAGTCTTTGTACTCTTGTGAAAGATCAAATGTTTTGGGGGAATCCCTGGATTAAAGTGCTGTAGGACGCCTCTCCACAGATGGCTTGATAGCATATAAACTGACTTTCAACCGTACAGATAAAAGTGAGCAAGTTGATTCTTAATATGTGGCATTTCCACTCCAGCACATTTCCCCATCTTTTATTATTATTACCAGTCAGATATTATCTCACTAATTTGGTCTCTACAAGAAAGATCTAACTGCTTCAATTTGCATAGTTTTAAGATGTTTTTATTTCTTTTTATCTAATTATGCTTTTGCCTTTGTAAATGGAGACTGCTTGCTTTCTTCCAAGCCACCCAGACCCAAATAATCACATAGAAACTATATTAATTACAACACTGCCTATTAGCTCAGGCTTCTTATTAGCTAACTATTACATCTTAAATTAACCCATTTCTATTCATCTAAGTATCACCATGAAGCTGTGACATACTGGCAAGGTTAGGGCAACTGCATGGCATCTCCCTGACTCCTCCTTTTTTTCTCTCTATATCTCTGTTTGTCTGTCCTACCTGGCTTTACTCTGGTAAGTCATTGGTTGAAACAGCTTTGTTCATTAACCAATAAAAGAAACACATAGGCAGAAGGACATCCCATATCATCTCCCCTTTTTGGTCTAATTAAAATGGAAGGTTTTAGCTTTAACATAGTAAAATTACATATATAAAGCAGTTATCAAGCAATAATTATTGTTACAATATTTTTATGAGTGTAAAGTTTCATATCTAATTTACTTTTTATCATAACTAAGGAAAACTACAACAATCCATCTTCAATTCCACCAAAGACCCAGAAGGATATAATATTACCTAAATAAACAGGAAGTGTATTTTTAGCAACTTCCAAAACCCTAGAATTGACAGAGACATCTTGCTGCCTGAACAGTTATCCAAAGTTCTTCTGTAACATTGGGTCATCCATCTTTAACCTACAGCCCCTTAGTATCTGGCAGATTTTTCCACGAATCAGGAAATTTGAATATCTATTTTGCCTTGTATTGGCAAAGTTCATCAGTTGCTTTTTTCTGTGTCCTGCAGAGTATCTTACAGACTCTTTCATGAAGCAGGAACTGAAGGACTAGCTCATCTTATTTTGGCAAGTTCAGCATTTTTCTGTGTATCCTTTATGTCTAGTTTATACAGCATACCATCAAACAGTCCACACAAGAGTAATTTCTTGCCCAAATGGCTGTCCTTGTTACATTGAAGGCAAATTCTATAACAAGTTTCTTCAATGCCCATCAACCTCTCTGAAGTAATTGGTGCTGCCAGAAGCAGACATGTTTCACTGTCGAGAAAAGTCTAAGTTCTTAAAACATTTTAAATGAAATATTCTGTAGGTCTTTGAAAGTTTTAAAGAATACCTATTTATCTGAAATATATTTATATTCATCTAGAAAACCTAACATGGCTACAAGTTAATTATACATTGCATTTTTAGATGAACTGTATAAACATAATACCTTAAACAAGAATAGAAATATACATATAACAAAGTTGACCTTACATTTGTATCAATAGGGCAAGATCCATATCAATGCAAAGTATTCATCTCTATATCATATTCCCCTTATTTTTTTTTTAGAAATTGACTGTGATCATTAACCATTTATTATCAACCCTCTTTAAATGAAAACAAATGTCTATAAACATTCATTTGGGGAACTTAGGCATACTTTCCTCCCAACTGCTTCCTATTTTTTGTTGGGCAAAGTATTTTTAGGGTTCACAGAGGCCTTTTTGTTCCATCAAACCACATTAGCCTGTAAGGAATCCACATTTTCTCATCTTCTGTGGAAACAAAACCAGAATCTCTGGTAACATATCCTTAGACCCAAATATTGAAGTCAAGCTACCTTTATATTGGTTTAACTTAACAGACTATACAATAAAATGTCTCTCTCTATTTAGCTCATTCATGGTCAAAAAATTAAAAAAAAAAACCACAATAGTATACAAAATCCAGACTTTGTGTATTCTTCATCTTTATGTGACTTTTTAAAACTCTATTACTTTTTAATATTTAATTGGCTTTACTCCTTTAATCTATGACTTTCTGTACTCTTTCTTTTCTCTCATAAGCCTATGTACATTTGTCCAACACTGTAATCATTTAGAGGTCTTTTTCATCTGAATCTGTCTTTATTGTGTATTTGTAATAATTTTCTGAACAGGAGTGCTTCTTAAAATGCTAAGCAGCATGGCTAGGACTAAACATTGCAACTTTGCCTGTTGACTCTGCTCAGTCCAACATGGCAGAGTTATGTTCACTGCCTCTGCAAGCCATGCTCACCACCCCAGCTCCAGAGATGCAGAGCGCCTATGTCACCATTACGCAACTAGCAGCACCATGCTCACAAACCCCATTTAAGTACAGAACCTCCTGAAAGAGCCAGAGTATTTGTGCTACTATCACAAACCAGGAAGCTGTCTCTTAAAGAAATCATGCAGTTTTGCTGCTAATGCTGAGTCAAGAAGACCACTCTTTAAAAAGCAGCATCTCTGCTCACCGCCACCAAACAGAGACAATCTGAAGAAAAAAAATGAGCTACCAAGAAGCTGTGCTTGGTTCCTGCTTTTGTGGGTCTTGAAGCCCTTTTCTTTCTTTCTTTCTTTTTTATGCTTTTTTAGGTTTTATGTGGATATATGTTGCACAACATTGGGCATCATTATGTAAACAGAGACTGCTTCTTCGTTCCCCAGCCATCCAGACCCAAATAATCACACAGAAACTATATTATTTATAACACTGTTTTACCTATTAGCTCAAGCTTCTTACTACCTAACTCTTGTATCTTAAATTAACCCATTTCTATTAATCTATGTATTGCTATGAGGCTGTGGTCTACCAGTTAGATTCTGGCAGTGTCTGTCTCCTTCAGCAAATACGTGGCATCTCCCTAACTCTGCCTTTTTTCTCTATATATGTCTGTTCAGATTTCCTGCCTGACTTTACTCTGATAAGCCATTGGCCAAAACATCTTTATTCATTAACCAATAAAACAATGCCTATACAGAAGGGCATCCCACATCAATTTCCACTCCAGCACATTTCCCCATCTTTTATTATTATTACCAGTCAGGTATTATCTTACTAATTTGGTCTCTACAAGAAAGATCTAACTGCTTCAATTTGTATTATTTCAAAATATTTTTATTTCCCTTTGTCTAATTATGTTTCTGCCTTAGTAAAATATTTATTGATCTTTTCTACTTAGCTTTTAATTGTACTTTAATATTTTATTACAGAGAAATATGTATATATGATAAAAGAGGAAACATATTGATTATAAGTAGTTCCTTAATTTGTAGTTTTGTGTCTGACTTCACTTATCTTTAATCACTCTACTAATTAACTCCTTTCCACATGACTTTCTTTGTTTTAGAAATTCTGGATATAGGGGCTAGAGAGATGGCTCAGCAGTTAAGCGCTCTGGCTGCTCTTACCCATCTCTGGCAGCTCATAACTGCCTGTAACTCCAGCTCCTAGAGATCCCTCTACTGAACCCCAACAGGTCTGCACTGGCACCCATATGTATGTAAGCAAACATGTGCATGCACACACATATGTATACACACACACACACACACACACGGGTGCATAAATAATATAAAAATAAACTGACTCTTTGAAAGAAAATAAATTCCAAAAATGTTTCTTTTACAAACTTTCAATGCTATGCCGCCATTATGTTATTATTTGATTTTCTTTCATCTTTCATAATTACTTTAAGATTTTCCCTGGAATGATTTGTGAATGCCTCTACTCTCTCCTACTGTGGAAGTACATGAGCTGTCCCTAACTTGACACAAATATCAGATACAGACCAAGGAGAATAAAGGCAAGTTCGACACAATAAAGAAAGCATAGTAGAAATGGAGATGAAGGAATAAAGACTGTCTACAGACATCAAGGATCATCAAAACTCCTCATGTCATGCGTGTCTTAGGTTAGATGGGGATGAATGGGACATCTGGGTAACATATCCTCCTCAACACAAGGCAAATGTCTTCACCCTGAGCCCCTTCAGCAGGAAGGAGCCACAGGAGATTTGGTAAAAGGGGGTGACTAAAAATTAAAATGGCATTTAAGAAAATGAGTTTGCCAGAAATACCCAGGAGAAACAGAGGTGGGCTACCAAGAATGTAACTTACAGACAACAACAAAGAGATTAAGAGTTTATGGACAGCCAAGAATGACTCTAGCTTTTCCGAGGAAAGGGAGAGGAATGGCTGATACAAGAGCTGGGAAGTAGGAGCAGAGGAAAACATGGCGGCACTCAAGTCTGGTCCAGAGCTGTACACATGTGGCTATCCTCTAGGCCAGATTGAGGCCAGTCAACTCTATGGTGGGACTCTTCCTCCAGGATGGCATGAACTTTCCAGAAGAGCACCCGTTGCCTACCCCATTGTGTCCATGACATTTGTACTCATCCCCATGGACCAGACACTATTACCACTCTCCAGATTCTCCCAGTTGGAATGCTTCCCCAATTCTTAAATGCTCATACCCCACAGTCACCCAAAGCCCATTCATAGACCTGGAAAAGTCTAGATGGTTACTAGATTCATGGACCGTCTCTTGGCAAGCTCACAAAGGCTAGCCTAGACTAGCCTTTACTTATTACTCACTTATACCTTGAAGACAAAACCAAATTCAAGCAGTAAGTAACAACAGTGAGCCATGAAGGAAACCAGAACTCAGACAGTTTCATCTGATTTTTAAGATGTCTTCTGAGGATCTTCTCCGAAGCAGAGAACTAGGAAACACTAGAAGAGAGGCGATCAGTTAGACAGAGGAAGGAAAGCAGTCAAGAAAGGGTAATAAATGTGCATGCTCTCCATTGTGGAGAACTGAAGCTTGGAATCACTGAGAGCTCGGGGGAGGCCAGGGGTCCCCGCCCAGTGACAAGGAGCTGTACCTTTCAAGTTCAGTTGAAATCTGCGTTCGGTAGGAATGATGCTAATCCTTCAGGCGTGCAGTCTGCACACAACATGCGCTAGTAGAGTACAGCAACTGGAGCAGCCCTCGGGGAAAGATGAGCAAGTTCTGGCAGGTGGCTGTCTGGAGCCTAAGGGCACCATGCATGGCGAGACTCAGAAAGCGTAAGTGGCCTGGGACACCATATGCTACAGGGGGAAGGTTGAAAATTTTATAACAGGGAGCCGAGAAAATCAGGAATATTTAGGCATGTATTACCCAAGGTACCTTTAATCCTCTAGGCCAGTCACACAGAATCTGACTTGTAAAGAAACCAAGTCTGTTAAGGATCTAGTCTTGAGTCTGGAGAGATGGCTCTGCCAGTAAAGTATGTGCCCTGCTCTCACCTGACCTGAGTCTGATTCCCTGATTCCACACCAGAACTGCTGAGTTTGGGGATAAGATGGCTCAAAGGGTAAAGGCATTTGTTGCCAAGCTTGAGGATATATTCAGTCCAAGGGACCCACATGGTAGGAGAGAGCTGACTCCTTCAGGTAGCTGTCTTCTTATCTCCTCATGGCCTGCATGTACCACTACACATAGGCACATACACAAATCAAAATAAGTGATGAAACAAGCTACATCATAGGCAGATGATAGATAAATTACAGAGAGATTTAGGTCATAGATAGATTAGATAGATAGATAGATAGATAGATAGATAGATAGATAGATAGAGTGATACTGTATATGCCAATCATAATGACTTGTTCATGCAATCCAAGGATTGGGAGACTGAGATAGGAAAATCCTTGGGATTTGCTGGCTAGATAACCAGCCTGGCCTATTCAGTCAGCTCTGTGCCAGTAAGAGAGTTTGTCTCACAAAATAAAGTGGACATCTTCTGAATAATGACACATAAGTTTATCTTCTGGCCTCCATAATACAGACATGTGCACATACATAAACATACACAGGCACATTCGCTCACAGACAAAAAAAAAAGAGCAACAAAATTAGTTTTAAATTAGCATTAGTATATATACCATCAGCAGGGCCCCTGGGTTCTGGAGGTGAAAGACTGAAACATAAAGTAGACTTGAATCACAGTGTACTTTCGGTAGCTGCTAAGGTTCGCACCTTGACACCAGAGAAAAGCAAGATGACATATTGGCCCAGAAAAATGGCTTGATTTTCTGCATCAAACTTTTCTACACATGAGTCCTGGCTCTTTAGTGCCATGTCTCTCTCATGTTCACTAGAGACCTTAGCACAGGGCCTCACAGTGCTGCAGGAAATGAAGAAATGGGTGGTTTGTAGTTGGGAATGAACCCTGTTGACTGAGTGAATAAACTGGCCCAGCATATGTTTGGTCCTGTGACACATGTAAGTGTTTAGAACATATAAATAAGTCAGGTGCATGTCTCTGCTTCACAGATGTGCTTCTTTTAACTTGAATTATTCAGTCTTTTGGGGACATGATTTCTAATCTTGACCGTCTGTTGCGTGGGGTCTTGGAGCTCATGGCTCCTTCTAGAAAGAGAACAGAGATGAGGACAGGCATAGAAACACTAAGGTCTCTGCTTGGTTTTCCAAACTGGCTCAAAGACGGGGCTCAGGAGGACTTACCATCCTGCTGTACTGTTATTCTAGGAGGGTGGGACAAGTAGAGTGTTCTCTGCCCAGCTGTGTGCAGATGTGTAATTCGGGAAGGTGGGACAGTGCAGACCACCCAGAGTCAGGGACGAAACAAGAGTAGGAAGGCTGAACACCTGGGCTGCCTGAGAAACAGTGGGTTCCCAGAGCTCTGCCCCCACCCCATTAAGCAAATAGGGAGTCCTGGCTGTTTTTATTAGGTGAATGGGAAGAGAGAAAATTGGGGTGTAATAGAAAAGTAACTACGCACAAATTTTATTTCAGCAAAGAAAACATTGTTAAATTCCACCCTTTTCACTCCCAAGCCTGGTGTCTGGACTAACTCAAGTGATGATGACGATTTTAGCTATTGCTTTTAATTATTCCACTGCTACCTGGCTGCCCTGCTCTATTGCACAGTGACTCCAAGCAAAGCCATTATAATGATTTCGATTAAATCCTGGCCTCCTCCCAACCACACACAAATTAAAAGCATTACTGGCCGATCCCAGCTTCGGCTTTTGAAAGTGTTATATAAAGAAGGAGGGAGGCTGCCAAAGGCTTGTTGGCATTTCCTCGGCCATAAGGGAGAATTAACCCCTAGGGTTTCTGGGGCTGGGAGGTTTTATTTCTTGCTGTCCTTAGAGTCCTGCTTTATTGGTATTTTTTAAATGCTTCCTTCAAGTATGTTTTAAATGGATTTATGATGTGGGAGGCACCCGTTAGCTTTTTATTGAACACACATTTCCCCAAAGTCTTGGGGTTGCTGAGGCTGGGGAGATGATTCAGTTCATAAAGTGTTTGTCCCCACAAACATGAAGACTTGAGTTTGGGTTCCCAGAACACACATTTAAAAGAAGACAGGAGCAGTAACTTACACCTGTACCCCCAGCTCTGAGGAGACAGGCAGGAGGCTCTCTGGGCACTTGCTGGCTAACTAGTTTAGTCAAGACAGGGAGCTCCAGGTTCAGTGAGAGACCTGTCTCAAGAACTAAAGTGTCAAGTAATTGAGAAAGACACCAGATGGCAACATCTGGCCTCAATGAGTACCAGCACATCCACACACGCACACATATACAAACACACATGCTCCTAGTCATAACACATACAAGTAACACACTTGGAGGAAGTTAGCCTTTTGATTTTAAGATGCCCCTCCGTGTCACAGTAGTGGGAGGTTGCCTGAATTGGGGGTGGCTTTAGATGAATTATCCCATTTGTTTGATAACTCTGAATAGGGTATTCTTGGCCTGGAATGATTTTAGAATCAGCTTCCCCGAGAGACCAGAGAAACTTTCAATCATGGCTCAAGGCTCTCCGTTCACCACAGAGCCTCCTGAAACCACTTACTCACAGTCCCTTGCTCTGTGTCCTATAGTGCAATGCATCTGACCCAGAAATCCAGGAAGATGAAAGACACCCAGCACCCCAGGAAAGAGAGCACAGCTCCCACTCTCTAGACCCCGGGGAAGAACCTGAAGTTCACAGATACGACAAGGCCCGCCTGTGACCACCTACCACTTGTGGGAAAACATGAACTCAGATGAAGGTGTTGGGACCCCTCTGTTCTCTCTGCTTCTCAGAATGAGGCATGGCTACTATGCATCACAGGAATGTGCAACAAACCCAAGAGGCCCAGAGACACGCTGAGGTCAAAAGAGATGGGGAGGTCAAATGATGGAACTTCTCGTCATCCTTTGAAGACATCGTGCCGAAGTGCTCCTATCACAAGTAAGTATACAGCTTGATGGGGACACTCACAAACCAACATCACTCAGCAAAATGTATTTCTACCTTCCAGAAGCCTCCTGGAATCCCCTCTCAGGTTCCACCTCATCTACAGGCACCTGTCATTTCAACATCTACCACGGCAGAAAAATGCTACTCATCATTCCTTATGCTAGTAGAACCACAGAGTGACCTCTTTGTGTCTCCGATAGCACTGCCCCAGTTTCAGGCTCCTCCTCATCCATGTCGTGAGTTGTATTCCAATGGGTAAGTAGATGGCATCCACGTGAAGAGTCAAAACTCTCTGCTCTAGTGATGATAGGCACTTGCCGCCTTCAATAGTTTTGATAGGCTGGAAGCTGGCCGGTGTTCTCAGAGATATACTCTGTCACACAGAGCAAAGCACAGTATGAAAAAAACACTGTGCTGATGAAGATTTGCCTCCAATATTTCACCCGTGGGGGGAACCAAGTGGTCATTTCCTATCTTATCGCAGAGGAGTAGATTATTTTGATGTGTATTTTTTTTTCTGTTTTTCCTTTTCTAACCATCATATGCAAAGAACCTAAAGCTGAAGGAACCACTTGTTCTGGGGATGATGACTGAATGGCAATTCTCCTGTGCCGCTTGTGAAAACAGGCTTTCCTGGAACAATAATGCCCAGACTGCCATCTGGGTGTAGAGCTATGCGTCCTTAGCAATATCTGCTGATGGAGAGAGAAGTTAACATCTTTAAACTCCATGAAATACCCAGTCAAACCAAAAGCTGAGACCCAGTCAAACCAAAGACAAGGGTAGGCATGAATCGGTTCCCTCTGCGTGTTGCTGGAATTGTTGGTTACATAAAATGTGGATATCCATTAGAACCTGTTAGGGAAAGACTGACAAAGGCATACATCATCTTTCCTTCTTTCCAGAGAAATCTGGTTAGGAACTAGACAAGACAAGGGGACTGGGATCACATCTGTCCCCTTGCTGCTCTAGCTTCTTGCTTCAGCAGTGCAAGCAGGGAATGCCAGCTCTGCGTCCCAGGCCCACACAAGTAAATGTTTCTTGCCTCACTTAAGAAAGTGCTTTCCTGTCTCCATCCATCAGCTGGCTCCCACTCAGAGCCTGTCCTTCTGTCCCCTCTCCCGAATCTCTATGTTTTATTTATGGGCTGACCTCCTTAGGAGCTAGCCAGATCACACACACACACACACACACACACACACACACACACACACATCTTCCTTCCTATTACTCACAACCCTTAGGTAGAAGGAGACCATGGAAACAAATAAGAAAAGCCTTCAATCAAATCTTGATGAAATGAACTAATTAGGGAGATTACAGTTCCACAATGATGCTAATTGTGCAGAAAGAAAAAAAATACTGACTTCCTGGCGGACTCTGTTTCTCCCTCCATCAAGCTTTTCCAAAAATCAGTGCCGTATCCATAAGTGACAGGGTGGAGCTGCTGTCACTGTCAAGGGGGTTTAGGGTTTCCCACCATGGAGGCCTAAAGACACAGTAATAAAATGTTATTGCTGATTCTACTACTGCAAGGAGTAGAGTTTTCTGGGGACCCAGAGGAGACTGATTTGGGGGCGATGATGGAACAGAGTGACAGAAAACTTGGTAAACGACTCTCAGAAAGTTCTCCAAGTAGACACTGCATTTTAACTCTGATTCTTTGTTTTCCCACTCCCTGTCCCCTCATGTCCCCCAAATACAGCTAGCAAATGCCCACACTCTCCCCAGGGGCCTCTTCCTCACACAGAATTCAAAACAAAATCCAGTTAATTCCCTCAGTTGTTCGAGTCACCATAAATACACCAGGAGGCTCCTTCTACATCAATGAACAAAACAGCGCAGCGCCTCACACACCTTACATCCTATGAAGAAACAACAAGAAGATAGGGACACTAATGTCACGTGGAATGGTGGTAGAATCGTGGAGGAAAAGAAGCACTGGGCAGCATGATGGCAAGGGACCCAAGGTTCTCAGAGGTCCTTTTGCCAAAGGTGATGCTTGGGCACTGGTAGACTTTGGAGTCCCAGGCCTGAGAGAACCCAGGGAGGGGAAACAGCATGTATTAGCCAAGTACTCTAGAGTAGAAAGAAGCCTCTGAAGGCAAAACTTTCTGAGAGATCAGGAGAAAGTGACGACCTTACAGTTGTATGTGACACTATCTTCTCTTGCTGGTGACAAAGTCCTCAAGGGTCACCTCTCATAGAGTTCCCTCCCCTTGTACTGCAGCATTCTGCCTACACGCGATATCTGATCAATAAGGTTTGCTTTAGTAAGTAACCAGTAACAACTAATGCAATAATTAGAATTTTAATAATTAACAAAAGAGGGGCCCAGTACTGGGTGGGGGGGGGTGTGTGAAGCAGAAATGCCATAAGAAGGCCCCAGTGGGAGCTGGGAAAAAGCAGGTGAAAGGCTGACCCCGCCCCCGCAGCCTAACTCTGGTGTGCAGAGAAGTTTATTCACCTTCCTTCTGTGGTCATCTCGGCACCTTGCCATTCCTCAGGACTTTTACCGTAAAATGGGCAACCAAGGAGAGAACACAATGCACATTCAATTCTCCTTACCTGAGGCAATTCCTGACATAAACCCAATAATGTTATCCCAAACATAAAAAACCTATAGCCATCAAATTCATGGCAATGCCATCATGTAGGAGGTTTCTATGGCATTAGAGGAGTGTGCATGTAGTACATATGCTTTAAATGCAAAGAAATTAGCTATGAATGCCACAAGTAACTATTAAATTAGTAATAATGTAAAATAAAATGTTAATACCCTGTGCTGGCAAGGAGGCCATGAAACTGTCATTAATTATGTCTTGGCAGGGTGTATTTTGGCAACATTTATTCAGGAAATAACTTGGCAACAGATCACCGGAACAATAAAAAGCTCATACTTTTAGCTTAGTAATGACAATTCTGGGAATGTATTCAAAGTAAAATTCCTAAATATAGAAGATCTATATGTTTAAAAATACATATCCCAACACTATTTATAAACAGGAAAACACTTGTTAGCAACATCCCAAAATAGAGCTACAGTTAATTTAATATATATATAACTATATATGTATTTATTTATATATATATGCATTCACATGAGATTTTGTGCATTAACAATTGAAATTTTCCAGCCAAAACGGGAACATGGAAGCACGCTCATAAAATATACTGAAGAAACGGGTGTGCAGCTATTCCTGATTTTATATTTAAAGTGTGTGTTCACATAGGCACAAGGGCTCGGAGTGAATAAGCGAAAGAGAGAAAAGCTGTTTCGCTTGACTCAAGGCAGCACACTGATTTCAGAAATGCCAATGAACTGAAAGATTAACATTGGAGTAGCCCAGATTCTTCCTTCATCTGACCTGAGGCCGAGCAGTAGAGCCAAGGGCAGCAGGCCACAAGAGGAAGGGCCGAACCCACTGAGAGAACTTGTTCAAGCTTCTCCCTGGACTGCTGGGTGGAGCCATGCAAATGGTTTAAAAAAAACCGGAATCCTCTGAAATCAAGTGCTAGGGTTACTTTGATGAGCCTGGGGGGTTTCTATTTTTAACAGCTCCTCCAAGTGGCCTTGGTATTAGCTGAAGTTGGTAGCCAGTGATCAGATGCAGCACCGCCAGCATTCAGCTCTGGCATCCTTAACGGAGTCTGTCTAAGGGTACCATTTGTTGTGTGGCTACACTACCCAAGGGATTGTTCCACTGCTTTGTATAGACTGTCGCAGCTCCTCCTCCAAATCACCTCCTAATTTGGAACTAATCCCTTCCCATTTTCCAGATGAGAAGCACAAGGTATAGAAAAAGGAGACGTGTGTGGACTCTTAGATTCTCACAGCAAGTTCCCTGTGCCAGCATGGGAGACCTTCCTTCAGTATAGACAGGACCAGACCACAACTGCCCTGCAGACATCCCTGCCCCTAGGCTCCAAATAGGAATGTAAGATTTGGGGCTTACACAATGGACTCACTAGAAGGAGCACCCTGCCTGGGAGAAGGGCACACAGGCCCTCTGGCATCTAGATCTTGGGACAAGCCTAGCCCTAACCAGTGTTTAGAACAGCCAGAATGACGTGCCCTCCTGTCTGGACGTCTCTCTGTGGCTGAAGATTGATTACATGCAGTTTCCGCAGCAATCGGCACACATTTTAACAGAATCCAATGCAACGCAAGTCAGGCTAATCGCTTCAGAGCGCAAGGCACACACTCTCGGTGACCTGGTGGCTCCTGCAGCCCCCAAGGCAAGCAGAGCTATTCAGGGTTTTGTCTCACACACATATAACCTAAGACTCTTTTAGCAAGGCAGGAAAGGGTAACGCTTTCGAGGTTTGATACAGTGCGGAGGAGTGGGGAGCTAAGGTGGTCTCTGCCCTCCTGGAGATCATAGGCTAGAGGCAGCAGGCACTACTTAAACAGTCATTGTAAAATGTTGTCAGGGGAGGGGGACAGTAGGAGTTGCAAAATGCTTCGCATGGTCAGTCATTATGCCTAAAAAATGGGGAAAGCAATAAAAATTCTTCAAAGGGAAGGCTCCTAGATAAGACCTATAAGACTAACTAGACCCTCACCAAGGAAAGGAAAGAAGTGTAAAAATTTCTGAAGTCAGAAGAACACAGGAGCTAGAGAAAGAGGCCCCTTGCCCCATAACCCCACGGGAGCCCCATCACAAGGGGCCTTGTCGTGCTAGGTACACTAAAGATTCTGAAGGGTCTTCAGCTAGTAAGGACCGAATCAAATTTATGTGAGAAAACCGACTGCTTTGTAGAGAATAGACCTGGGGTGGGTGGGAGGGAAGAGGAAGAAAACAGCAAGTTGTTTGCTTGATTTCCTTCAGATTTGGAAACTGCGAACCTGTGTCAGGACGGGATCTACAGGTGAGAAGCAGATGGGGTGGAAGACAAGGCAAAGATAAAATGATCAAGATTGACGAGGGAATTGGGGTGAAGGAAAAGGAACAGTGCAGTCTCTTGGGATTGTGGTCTATTTTATTTGGAGGTCCCTAAGAATGAGTAATCCTTAAATCAGGTTCAAGTCTATGAAACCCAAGGAGGAATTTTTAGACATTCATCCCTGATAGTTACTATCTAAGTCATCCCTGGTGGTTCTTAGTGTGGTGCCATTTCCTGGTTTGTGAGTTTGGGAGAGGGAAGGACATGGTAGGAAGATGGATGCCCTAGATCTAACAGGAACCAGCAACAGAAAGTGGGGGGGGGGGTTACTCTTGGTGCATTCCATTCTCCCTGAGAATTTGAGAGACTCAGAGTCAGCCCACTGAGCAGGATTTCAGCAATGGAGTCTAACTATGTCATTAACTTAAGTGTGACCTAGACCAAATAGGTCCCTACCCACCCCAGTCTAGGCATAGATTACCAGTGACAAAGCTCTTGACTGGCTGTGAACTTGGTGCTGCCAAGAGGTGACCTAGTTGTGTGCTTTCTGCCCCTGTGTCCTCAGAGCCACTTAATGGTGAAGAGTTTCCTGTGCAGAAATCCACCAGGAGCCCTGGGGGATTGTAAAGAGGAACAAAACACACAAACTGCAACATTAACAAGGCTACAGCAAAGCAGGGGAAAGGTCAACTTGTGCTCCTTCTGCCTCCAAGCAGAGGAAACCATGAACCTGGCCCCAGGGCCTCTGGTCTGCCTCACAAACAGAGCCCCAGGGGCTGCTCAGAATAAAAGCAGGTCACAGTGATTCAAACAAGCTTCTGAGTTCACATTCCCCTGCCACACTGGCAGTGGTCACTGCTATTGAGAACAATGGAAACGCTGGCTGGCTTGTTGGACAGAATAAAGCCCGGGGGAGAAGGCCATGTGAGAAATCCTTCCCTGTCTGCAGCTGCAAAGGGCTCCTTCCCCTCAGGTCCCTGAGGTCCCAGCAGGACACTGGATGTGTCCCAAGCTTGTGTCCCTACTAAATAATAGGAAGACTTCAATCCAGGGCCTCTGAGTCACCACAGCTGCTTCAACCCAGCCACATGCAGCCCGGGGAAAATTTCATATTAAAGACGATTGACTTAAATACCCAGAGCCTTGGGCATATCAGGAATCTGTGGGACTGCCACTGATTCTAAGCTGGAGGCCAGGTTATTATTTTCAACAAGTCCCCGTGGGTTTATGAATGGCCGCTCCAAGAAACAATTCTGAGGAGAGATCTCGCTACATTTTTGTTAACTTGCTACGGACCCTTTCTTAAATTTACTTGGTGATATGAAAGAGTATGTGGAGAAGCAAACATATGCACATTTCCTGAAATGTTACCAATTCTAGGGCTGACAGATGGCTGTGCCAAAATCTGGACCATGCACCCCTGTGCCAGAGTCATTGATATAAGAGGAAATGGAAAGTCAGTTGGCCAGGGGTCACTGGGTCAGAACCACACTGCCAGGAGCCCTGTGCTCCCCTGCCCCCACCAATCTCCATGCTGTGCCCTCAGCTTCTAGAAAAGAAAAAAAAAAAACCCTCCTTTGAGGAAACCTAAGTCAGACTTCCCTGAGTTCCACTTCTGACCACTTCAATGGTCCTGTTTGGTCGGGTTTTAGCAAAAACATGGTGGTTAAATCAGTGAAATCCTGCCTTGATATTCCCCCAGACCCCCCCCCCCCCCCCCCCCCCCGTTCTCTGCCATTACCTTTGCTTTCCTGTCAGGCCACTCTTAGGCAAAGCTCTTCTTAAGGCTGAATTTAATTCATCTCGTGACCTCAGCCATTCCTTTGCTATGAAACCCTCTTTGTTCTTGTTAGTCAGGATGGAATCCACTCTCTCCTCTACTTACTGACTGCCATTGTCCCCCTCTGCCCTGGTGAAGCTTTCCTTATCATCGTGATCAAGTTTGTTTTGTTTGGCTTGGTTTGGTTTTTCAAACCAAGGTTTCTCTTAGCTTTGGTGCCTGTCCTGGAACTATCTCTCGTAGACCAGGCTAGCCTCGCACTCACAGAGATCTGCCTGCCTCTGCCTCCCAAGTGCTGGGATTAAAGGTGTGCACCACCACCGCCCGGCTCATCGTGATCAAGTTTTAAGGTTATATTTTTAATACAACACTTCTCACAAAAGACACTGGGAAAACATGAGTGATAGTTTTAAACCAACAAGAACCTGGCTCCAGGGGCCTGAAGCTAATGAGTTTTGAAAGATGCCTGTGTGCACACCTAAGGGAGGAATAGCAGGCAAGGAAGAAGCAACATTTGACCACCATCAAAAGGAATACATATCATTCTGTGGGTTAAGATCGACACAAAGAGGCAACTTACCAGTTCTTAGTAGCAAAGGCATTAGACACATGGGTGCTGCGTGAAGGGTCTGCCCTTTTATTAGCTGCTCAACCAGACAGGCAATGTACAATGTAATGGATCTTCTTAAGTCCCGGTTGCCTCTGTCAGTAAAGTGTGATTGATAATGTCTAACACAGAGAAGTGTGTGAACCTGTGTAAGATTAGAGGAGAAAAGCACTTATCATGGGCCGCAGCATGATAAGGCTAAAATGCGTTATGGGTTATCAACAGAACAGTTATCAGCCTTCCTTGACATTCACACTGCTTTTGAGCTCTTCAAAGAGAGGGCTCTTGGGAGACTGTGTTAGTCAACGTTCTCTATAGGAACAAACCAATAGGTTGTACCTAATAGAGACCTAGTAGGTTGATTCACATGCCAAAAGGATGAAGGGTCCCATAGTTGTCATCTGCAAGCTAGAAGAGAAGTGCTGCTCAACACAAGCATCTGGGACCCTCAGAAAAAGAAGGGACGGTGGCATGGCTTCTGTCTCACCCAGACCTAGAAGCTGCCCAGAAAGTGGCTGGTATGTGTGGATGTTGGAAGGTTCAAGGAGCTGGAGTCTGGTGTCCACAAACTGTGGCATAAGAAATAACAGCAACAAAACCCCCAGCCACTCAAGAACTAGACAAAAGCTTCTTCCTTCCTTCCGTGTGTGTATGTGTGTGTGTGTGTGTGTGTGTCTATGTCAGTGTCTGTGTGTGCCTGTGTCTATGTCTGTTGATGTGGCGTCCGTGTGCACAGTGCTTACACAAGAATGCGTGGATATGCATGCCCGTGAATGTGTGTGCAAAGGCCAGAGGAAGATGGGGCCCACTGTCTTCCTTCTGCTTCATTGCCTTCAGATGGGTCTCTCACTGAACCAGAAACACTTTCAGATAGGGTGGATGCCCAGAGAGCTTTCAGAACCCACCTCTCTTTACCGATCACCCCTTCCATTGCTGGGATACAGTATGTGCTGGGGATTCAAATTCAGGTCCTAATGTTTATACAGCAAGCAATCTTAACCACTGATCCATTTTCCTAGCCCACTCCCTCTACTTTTGCCCCATCTGTACACCCCTATTGAGCAATATTGCCCACATTAACAGTATTACTGTAAGAGGATCTTGGGGAGATAGTCTATGAGAAAATGTCCAGGTTCTTCGGATATCTAATAAAGACCTGAGTGAAATTCAGAAAAGCAGAAGTGAAGGCATAGATTTATTAAAAAATAAAATAAAATAAAAGTCAAAATTTCAACCCACAGGACAGGATCCAGGAGCAGTTTCAAGCAAGTGTGAAGCTCAAAAAACCTCCTTTCCAGGTCCAGGGGCTTTTAATTCCAAAAGGGAATAGAATCGAGGGTTGTATGAAGGGATGGACCTGCTTTTGATTGATGTAGGTGATTGACATCTCTAGGTTATATTCCTACCATATGCATGAGATTTAGTCCATATGCATTAACTGGGGCTTTGTGAGGTCCCAAAGGTTTCAATGAGAATCCCCTATTAGGTTTCACTTTCCTGATTATTGGGAGTGGTATTTGGTCAAAGTGAGAATCCAGGGATATCCAAGGGGTAGTGGGGGGGTATAGGTTCACATATATATGCACAGGCTGCACATGCTTATGCATGCAAGTATGTTGACCAGAAGAGGACTTGCTCTATAACTTTCCTTGAGATGGTGTCACTCTCTGAACCTGGAGCCAGATGGGCAGTCATAACGTCTAGGGATCCTCCCATCACCCGCCTCCACCAGTCCCCTACACCAGCCTCACCGATATATGAACAGCCATGTCCGTCCATGTTTTTGCTTAGCTTTGGCTCTGTGAAGGAGCTGGGTATACTAACTCATGTTCTCACATCTACACAGCCAGAACTTCTACCCGCTGAACCATCTTCCAAGCCACGTCACATACTTTAGACCTGACTTCCCAGCCACAATGGTAGATCTTCTCTCCTCAGATCCATTCACTGACTCACATGTTGTCTTAGTTAGGGTTTTCATTGCTGTGAAGAGACACCATGACCATGGCAACTCATAAACAAGAAAATATTTAATTGGGGTGGCTCTCTTACAGTTTCAGAGGGTTGGTTCACTATCACCATGACGGGGAGTAGGGAGTAGTGGCATTTGGGCAAATATGGTTGGGGAGGAATAGTTGAGACTCCTATATCTTGCAGGCAACAGGAAGTGGACTAAGACACTGGGCAGTATACTGAGCATAGAAAACCTCAAAGCCCACCCTACAATAACACACTTCCTCCAACAAGGCCATACCAGCTCCAACAAAGCCACACCCCCTAATAGTGCCACTCCCTATGAGATTATGGGAGCCAATTACACTTAAACTGCCACACATAGCAATCACCTCTGAAAACACCCTCCCAGACACACACAGAGGTATGTATCTCATCCTGACCAGTCTAACGTAAGATTGACCTTCTTACTCATCTTCATAGCCCATAAAACATTATACTTCTCTCACCTACAGTATACTTAATAGAACAAGCATCAGTTTTAGTATGTGTTGAAAGAGAGGGAATAATTAGACCAAGAGGGGAAAGGAGAAGGAGAGAGAGAGAGAGAGAGAGAGAGAGAGAGAGAGAGAGAAGATGAATAAGTGAGTGAATTAAAGGACCCAAGGTGCTGATCTGGGCTCTTCGTGATGGACATCCCACTACTGCACATCCTTCAGAATCACTGGTCCAGATCAGAATCTGACTTTCTAAGCAGAGCCAAGTTTACTTTCCTTGGGTCCCTCGATTGCCAAGAGCACATACAGAATGTACTGAGCCGGCTACTTCCGAAAACCATCTACTGTATTTCAGGGCAAGCTGCTTGAGTCACCGTGGAGCCTGCCTGTTTCAGTTCCCTGCCACCGACAATTAAGTGGGCATTGTTAAATAAATTATCATCTCACCTAATTAAGAGTCAGATAATTGTGATTTTAATGAACTTGAATTGCTTTTGGGTAAGACAAAAGCTGTCTCTGAAGCAGCCACCTTCCTGCTGTACTGCTAATCAAATTCAATTGTATCTGTTGGCGTGGATAATAGCAATGGCTCCACTACCTTCACCTTTGTTCTAATGAGGTGGATGGAAGTAATCTGGGGGTGGGAGTTATCTAAGAATGTATTTGAATGGGATGGGAGGAAGTGACCATACGCCTGAATATCCAGATCTAAATCTTCAAAAGACAGAGTTATAAGTTCCTAGCTTCATAAACCATACTCTGATCAAATTCCGATGAGGCATATGTCACATTCTCCAGGGTGGAAACGTCAAGGTCTGCATCTATTTTGAGTTTTGGGGTTCTATGATCTGCTCTACCCTGCCACTGTGATGAAGCCTAAAGTAAATGAAGGTGTTTGTGTTCCAAGAAATCTTTATTTGCACATGCAAGTCAGCAAGACAGATGACGGTGAGCCAGGGATTACAGTTGATTAAAGTATGAGAATTATTTTCTATCAAAGATAGATGGCCTGACAAAAGCCCATATTCCCTGAACCTTTCTCTTCACTTCACAATAGACATTCATAAAAGATTGTGAAGTTAAGCTCCCAGCCAATGGAATGAGACACAATGATAACCTGCATTAGGGACAAAAGATGGAGGCCATCTTGGTCATGTGTGCTCACCAGCCCCATTTGGGTTCATGAGTACCCTTTTTGCCAAGAAATTCCCTTGCTCAGTACTTTCACTTTGTTCATGAGATTTTTCTTCTTCCCTAAAAATGAAGGTAATTTCCTTAAACATGTCCCAGGCAATGGAGGCAAACACCTTTAATCCCTGCACGGGGCAGCAGAGGCCAGTGGAGCTCAATGAGTTTGAGGCCAGAGTGAGTTTCAGGACAGCCTAGGCTACACAGAAAAAACCTGTCTTGAAAAATAAATGAGTAAACAAACAAACAAACAAACAAATGATCGGTTATTTCATTTTTAAGCACATAAATACATATTTGTAAAGACCTGTTCCTACATAATTCAAAATTTCAGCCGGGCGGTGGTGGTGCACGCCTTTAATCCCAGCACTCGGGAAGCAGAGGCAGGCGGATCTCTGTGAGTTCGAGGCCAGCCTGGTCTACAAGATCTAGTTCCAGGACAGGCTCCAAAACTACAGAGAAACCCTGTCTCAAAAAACCAAAAAAAAAACAAAAAACAAACAAAAAAAACCTTCATTACAGAAAGAGTCACAAACAAAAATAAGAAGGGCTTTCCTACACTCAAATACAGTACTTGTACTGGTGTATGTTTTCTCTAGTCAACGCCATCAATGTAATTGATATCCTAGTGTGTAAGTTTTAAAAACATGTTCTGTTTTCTTCATATCATATGAAGGCATTTTAGTGCCACTGTCTCACGTTTATTGTCATCCTTTGCAGTATTTACACAATATTAATACAAATACACAGAAAATTCCCTAAGCCATTTCTCTAGTGTCAGGCTTCTTTCTGTCTTCTCACTAAAGGCATCCTCACGGCAATAGTCTTGTCATTATTCTGGGTTGTTTGAAGGGGCAGTTATTAGGCCAGAGTATAAAGAGAAGTTCTAGAATCTATTACAAATACCATGTTTCCTGAGAGCTTGTGTGATGCAATCGGCAAATGGGAGACATGCAGGCATTATCCCAAAGTGATTGTCTATCATTGCAAAGATGGTTCGCTCAATTTGGTCTTGATTATTAACTTTTTTCTTTCTTTCTTTTATTTTTTTTGAGATTTACGTGATGTGTACATATAGTAGAGGGTATGTGTGTTTGCATGCAGGGACTCCTGGAGGACAGAAGTGTTAAATATCCTGGAACTAAGGTTAGGGTGTTGATCTGACTGCTGAGAATGGAATCACGGCCCTCTACATGGGAAGAGAAAACCACGGTGTTGCCCAAAAGGGCACATGAACAAAGCAAACAGTCATTTGGCAAGGCATTTTTATTTTTCAAAAAAGAGTGCAACAAAAGCTAAACCAGGAGGGTGAGCACCCTTGGCCGGATGGCCTCTGTCTTATCCCTGACGGAGTTCCTGACAGTATCTTACCCCATTGATGTGAGCTGGACTTTATAATCTTACTAATTGGTATCAATAGGAAGAGGGAGTTTTCAAGTAATTTAGAGCCTTGTCGGGCTAATAACTACTTTTGATATTAGAAAAAAATCATTTCTCAGATCTGCAAGAGCAGAATGTGTTCTTAACCACTGAACCATCTCTTGGACCCCACGTTCTACCTTTGGGATCTTGGCATCACCCCAACCAAAGACTTCAGTCATCTGTTTCTGCAGGAATGTTAAATTAGTCTTTCCAAGATCACATCTTCATTCAGTCTCTATGTGTTTGCCAAGCATTGACGGGTGATGCTTCGCCACAGCCCCGTAAGGACCCTGAGAGGTATGCTCCCTGCCAGGAACCCATGGTGGAGAGTTCAGAATGAGCCTCTTCACTCAAAACCAAATCCAGAAGAGCTGAGCAGGAAAAGGTGAAGGCAGAGAAATGTCAGAGGTTATTCTCGTAACCTCCTTCTAGTCGCTACTGAGCACCCCAAGCTGAGTTTCGAGCTTAGGGTTTGGAGCAGCATCCTGGAGCTGCAAGAACACGCCAAGCAATTAAAACAGTAGATAGATAATCCCCTTGCCATTGAGAAGACGAACATATCTGAAGTCAAAAGTGTCTAGAGGGGAAATCTGACAGCACAAGGGAGCACCATCCTCCTGCCTCTTTTATCTTTGAGTGGTTGCCAGCACTCTTTGGCATTCCTCGGCTTGCAGTTCCACACTCTAATGCCTAGCTTTATGGCCACGTGATCATCTCTGCTCTGTGTCTGGATTTCTTTGTTATTGTTTTCCCCTGATCTTATAAGAATACCAGTTATTACATCTGGCATTTACCCTAATTCAATATACCCATGTCTTAATTTAATTACAGTTGAAATGATTGTCTCCAAATAAGGCCACATTCATAGGACCCATGAGGTAGGACTTGTGCCTTTACTTGGGAAGACTACAACGAAACTCATGCAGGGGAAATGGGAAAATGGGCAAAATTAAGACATTCTGGCTGCCTGGGAAACCATATCTTTAGGCTGTCCTCTTTAAAGAAACCCCAAGCCCAGACATCCAGGAGGGCCAGTTGATGTCTGCCACAGGGAGGTAATGCTGAGTGACTAAATGTTCTGAGATGCTTTGTCTGATCCATTATAATGGAAAGTAAATTCTGGAATAGTCACAGCAGCCCATAAACCCTGCAAAATGCTTTGATATCATGGGGGAGAAAGGGTGGGTGTTGATCTTGGTCCAAGCAGTAGTGGACATTAATGCACGCAGTAGGCATGCAGCTAACAGGTCTGAGGAATAGGAGGTCAAGAAGGCCCACCTTGGAATCATCATTTGCAATATCTTTTTTACCTACCTTCTTTTCATACCAGCACCAGCCCAACCCCAAGCCAGAGGATTAAGTTCATTAATATTCATTATGCCAGCACCCCCGCCCCCACCTCTTTGTTTTCTGCAATAGCTTCTTAGCCTGCAGTCAAATGAACTCAAGGAAAATGGTGTGACTTGGCTTTGGAAATGATCCCTCCTGGCTGCCAGAATGGATTTAGCAGACTCTCAACTCTGCTTGTCACTCCTTCTGCAACTGCCTCTGCGCACACAAAGGGCTGTGACAGTCCCTGAGTTATGAGGGGCCATTCCCAGCCTGTGATGGATTTGATTGTTTTATGCACTGACTTAAGATCTCATTTCCTGCCACATTCACAAGTGCTTTCTGGGCTGCTGCAGGGAAACCCCTAGTGCTGGTCCTGTGCTGCCCCCACCTGCGCTCCTCTCTTTGGGGGACAAGTCTGCAGAGTTCGGAGTTTCCTTTAGGAGCCAAGGCATCTAAAAGATCAAGTGATTTAAGAGTCGACAAAAGTGATGGCTGTATCTCCCAGCCGAGCTTCCTGTACTTTTTTCTTTCATTCTTATGTTTTGGTTGAGTCTCCTTGAAATGTTTCAAAAAGGATGTGAAGTTGAGATGCAGACGACTCTATTAGTTGGATAACAAGCTGACATCCATAAAGCACTGCAGACTGGTCCACAAAAGGACAAAAACACACTTCCTTGGAGTGGGAAGAAGACAAACTCTTTCTAGCTGTCCCAATACTGGAGAGACTGATTGACTGTTTATCTGGCTGCTTCAGTATCTGCCTTTTTATTCTAGCACAGTGTGGATAACGCCTGTAGTGGCTTCCCTTTTATTAGCTTGTTAGCAGCATTTTCATCTAATTCAAAGTTAATCACAATTGTACTCATTCTTACACGCAGCAGAAATTCTGCAAGGCCGAGGTCCAAGTCAGCTGTTCTCTACTGAGTCAGTAAGACCGAGTCCATAGCCTGGACCCAGGGTACCTTGTATGTGTCTCTCAGGGGGAAGTGCTCGGTGTCCTTGACTGGAGAGGTTCATCGTGGAAAGGAAAAGAAACCCTGCTCATCTACGACAGCAGGTAAGAACACGAGAACACAGACTACCATTCACAGAAGCAACATCCACTGGAAGCTTATTAGACTTGTAGACAGTTGATCCATTCCCAACCTCGAGAGCCAGAAACTCCAGGGGACAAGATCTGCCAATTTGGGCATTACTAATCCTTCTGCATGGTGATATCATCCATTAATACAAAGCAGTACATTTACCACCTGCATACAACCCTCAAGTAAACCGCTAAGCCATTCTTTATCTTATCCCGCATCCCTCACACCTGCCTCCAGTAGTTAGTAGAAAAGAATTCAAGGAAACCCATTAGCTTATTATTACCCATTAGTTAGGTTAGCTCAAAGTTCAGAAGTATAGACAGACTGGGATTGTACATTCAGAAAATCTGCCAGTTTTACACTTGTGTGACATTTTTTCCTGAACATTTAGCAACCCAGCAGTAGAAACAGAGAAAAAATGTCTGGGCTTGCTCCCAGATGGAGAAAGCAGAGTGAGCAGGTGTAGCTGGCAGGCCTTGGGACCTGATGGAACGGAGGGAGTGATGTTGGAAAGCCTGGTGATATACTAAAGGTGGAGGTATATAGCCTGGGGAATCAGGTACATGCTATCTGAGACTAGGGAAATGGTGACAGGGAAGTCTGAGCCCATCATCCTGAGCATGTGACTGCCAATATGTGTTCAGGTCTCATGTACTGTGTGTCTTTTAGCGCAAGTCCCTGGGTCAGGATTGGATATTTGACAAAGCACGCCTGCTCCTGTGCTGTTTCCAGCAGCTCTCCTACCCCGACAGAGATAACCCGTACTCAGTTCTGTTTTCCACCCAGCGGAACTCCGTCATGACTTGTGACACTCTTGGTACTGATTTCTGGGAAAGATGCTCAAAGTGATAACTGCCCTGGAATCTTCTCTGCTCAAACAAGGAGGCCCAGCCGCACATTCTCTTGGCCTTGGACTCTGAGGCTTGGGAACTCGGGTTGAATCTTGGCCCCTGTCTCTCATTAGCTCTGGGCTCCATTTCTGACCCTTATCTTCTAAGTAAGCATAAGAGTGATCACACATGGCACCCTAGTAAGACACAACATCTCAATTCTGAGGAGCCCCTCACAAATGCTGTCATTCTGCCCTGAATCAGAGAGATGTCACTCTGTCTCTTGGCTGTAGCGAGCTGTCTTCATTCTGTATGAGCTCTGTGACCTCCCGCTGCCTTTCTTGCCCAACATCCTCACTCTCCTCCTCTCCTGGTCTGTCCTAACTCGCGCTTACACCTGGTTAGCAGAATCTCTCATATTTTCATTTGACCGGGGCCAGGGATCTGGAGGGAGGAAGGGATGGCACAAGCCTTCTATGTTCAGAAGTATGACTGAGGAACTGAATCAGAAAGCTCAAGAGAATCCCTCCAAGTTCCCCCATTTGAAGGAGAATCCTCGAAGGCCCCTCCAGCCATCATCCCAGAGAATCGTTATATCATCAGGAGAAATGAGTTTGTGGTGATCAGGTTAACAATTTAGGGGCTTATCAGTCTTTCCAGTCCAGGCACCAGATCTAATAATCTAAGTGAAGACCAACACTGGTTGGCTGTGCTCTCCAATATTTATAGATTATTCATGACATTTTCTGGTGGTGAGACCTTGGAGAAGTTCTAAGCCTCTTGATTTCCTTATTTATGTCTCTGGAAAGTGGATTTACACAGCGACACACAGAGTATAGGTTCTAAACTTCAGTTAGATGGAAGAGCAACAGAAGGAGACCAAAAGGTTGGCAAAGCCTCCCTTATTAAAACACGCCTACTTCAATCTGAGAGTGAACCTGGTAGGCGCAAGAATGCATCAGGGTACTGTTATCCAATGTGCGCTTCTCCTCTACTGACAACTCCCATCTTAAGAAAGTCCTTTCTTAAATAGATCAACACTTTCCCTATTATTTAGGCTCAGTTCTGCCCCTGAATTCCCGGAGGTTGGCAGTGAAAGCCAGTAAATGGCGAATATCCCCGAGAGAATTAGATTTGATCAAATGTCTTCCTTGCACCTGAGTACTGACAGCCAACCAAGAAACTGTACTGTGCTTGAATATATTGCGTTGGTTTTCTCTGACCCTTCAGATATGTAGGGAATTCCCTATCGCAGATGCTCTGAACCAGATTACACCTCTCAAAGAAGGCGGTACTGGGGTGACTCCAACGGCCTCCCACCGAAATGAGTGGAGTCTCTTCACTAGCTTTGTTCTGCTCCCCTCCTCACACACACACTTCATGAGGAATGCAGAGGCTGCCAACTTCATTGTCGTTTATCCACGGACAATTTGTTAACTTCAAGAATCCTTGAATGCCAACCTGGATGTCTTTATAATTGCTGTCTCTGTCAGAGCCTGTGTGAAAAATGTCACCAGGAGAATGAAGTCAGAAAGCAAAGCTGCAGCGTGTTGCTCATGGAGGTGACAACGACCGAAAGCATTACTTGCTTTCAGGACAGTTTTGAGAACATTTTCAGCTCCTGAGAGAAGAGACATTTGTGAAATTGGAAACGCTAGCCTGCTGACACAGACAGTGAATTCATAATGCGCGTGTTAGTCTAAGAGAGGAACGGACTCCACACCCCTCAAAGGAAAGCTCGGAGTCAGGTAGAAACGGGCTTTAATCAAAGCCACAAAGGTTGGGAAACTTTTGTCGGAAACCATATCTATGTTCTCAAAATGGAGATCGACATAAAATGATCAGCAGATTTGACCACATTCTGCATGCAAAGACCACTAACACATGGTTCTGGTTTGGGGCAAGCATCATAATTTGTTTCCTTGTCTGTGGAGGAATATTTCTGAGGGTCCCACTAGTCTCCAGTATACATGGAGACAGTCTGCATTTAGAGTTATATTCTCTTCTGAAGAGCATTAGTGCAAACCTTCAACATGCTCAAAATCTGTTGAAATGGGAGCTGTCTTACTTGGACTCCTGGGTCAACTTCTTCCTTGGTGCCCCTCTACACAAGCTGTGTTTTATTCGAACTTGGACACACCTGTGCATGTGTTGTCTCTGCTCTTTTTGTGCTTAGCCATGAACATAGAGGGCAGTCTTACCTAGCTGGGACAGAGACTAGCTGGCTCATAAAGATGAGACTATCTATCTGGTCTTTTAAAGGAAAGGCATTCTTTGTTACACTGTCCCCTTAGGTTTTACTTTTCCGTGTTTGTAGTGGCCTCTCTAGGTATCAGAGAAGCCCTCCTTCACTTTGAACTACCTTTTTTGTTCCAGGAATCACAGCTGGTAGATGCAGCAAACAGGGGGCATCTGGGATTCGGAGCAAGGCTCTGCTCTACTGTATCATAAAAAGACGATCCCTGTCTCGAGCAAACTCTCCCTTAAACTCATCACCAGCTCATCCACACGTGATCTCTGACCTTGGAGTTCACTTCTGGTCCAGGTTCCCTTCTACGGGATACTCTCTGAATACCTGTCTGAGAAGGGTCCTTTGTAGTATTCATCTCCTGTAAGATGTTCTCAGATAAGACAGAGAACGTTCTTTTATCCTCTCCAGTAGCCCATCACTGGGCATTTTAATCTCTCTGAGCCAATTGCACTCTGAGTGTTAATCCTGATTACAAGGACCCAGTGTCCTGAGACTTCTGGACTATCTTTCCCCGAAGTGAGCCAATGCAGGGGCCACTTGAATATTTTTCAGATGTGCTGCTGATATTAAGCCTCGTCCTTCCAGCCCCCGGAGTAAAGTCAAATGGTAGGTTAGTGGGTAAACATTTGTATTTAAAATGTAAACTGTGATCATTATTTCAACCTATCCAGCTATATTTGGGTCTAAGTATTGTACTTCCTCCCAGATCAGTTCTACAAATTGTGTTTTCATTCATTCTAAATAGCTTTTCAGTATTTCCTCCTTTTATACGTGCTATCCATGAAGAACAACTGACATTTGAGCAAGGAAACACTAAGGCTGTGATGTCCATTATGGAGAATGTAGCCTTGGGGACCACAGATCACAGCTGTCATAGGCCATGATCACTGAAACTGCAGAAGAGAGTTAAGGCTGCTCACAATGTAGGCTGAGTCTATTGGGCAGAGATTAGAGGAAGATAAGTCAACAGCTGATGTTAAAAAGCAGCAAGGGGACGAGAGGAGGGATTGCAGAACTAGAGAGATAATTTGTGTCGAAGAGGTGACATGTGGAGATGAAGTGACTGAGCAAGGTGAAGGCTGCACATTCCTCTGGAGTGAGTGACAGGGCTCCATTTCAGAACTAAGTGACAACACACGAAAGCCTTCAGCTGCCCCCACTGACTTTGTAAGTAGCTTAATTCTAAGTCTTTCTGGTAGCTTGGAATGGTCTTAGGTCCTTCTCCACGCATGCCCCAATGCTCCACCTGAGAACCACCAGGTCAGAATTGTGTGGGATCCCTAGATTACCTGTCTACTTGGACAGAAATATCCTTCGCTCCATTTTCCTAAGCTAGAGCAATGGTCTCCTCAACACTACACAGGAGAGCTAGAAATGATGACTTATTTATCCTCGATTCCATCATCAGAATTGCCTTATTAGGTCTACTGATTTGTCTCCATCGGTGTATTTACCTATGGATTTGTTTTTACATGTCCTTTATCTCCTCACCCCCAGCATTTGCTAACTGAAGAATAGTGAACAAATGTTTTAAGTTGTATGAACTCAGTGTTGCTGCCGTAAAATGGAGACTACTTATAGGAGCTTTCTTAGGACTCCTATAAGACGCTGAATGACAAAAAGCAAACATAGCACACATAGCACATAGTATGAACCAAACCTTGAACAAACATTGGGTTTCTTTATTTTCAAAAAGGTAGAAAATGTTTTTCATAGCAAAAGTATGCCTTAGGAAGATATCTTTCATAGCCTAATGCACTCTGTTTTGAGAACCTACACTTACCCGGAGGTCAGGACGTGTGTGTGTGTGTGTGTGTGTACATACATACATATACATATTATATATGTATGTATATATAAAACAAGAATGAAGAAGGAAAGAACAGATCAATCAACGAGTCAATGGCTGAACAATAAGTGAAAGTATTAAAATGGAGCACTATAGTAGTAATAAATTGATTTTCAGTAAATAACCACCTCTGGTTGTCTCTCACTGAGAATCCCTGATTGTTTCTGTACTTATGGCTGCCAGTCAGTCATAGTCATAGATCATCGTGTTCATGGGACCATTTAAACAGTTGTCTGAGTTCTATATCAAATCAAAATACCTGGTGACGGGGAGACCAGGAACCGGAATTGCTAGATTCTTTTTCTAATTAACTCGGATACACATCTCTGGTAAACACTGCTTTCCCAAGGCTCAGAGAACATCAGAGAAGAAAGGACAAAAAGAATGTAAGATCCAGGATCCAGAGGATGGTGAGGAGTGCTGTGACATGCTGTCTTCTGGATGTGACATCACCACTCATCACAGACACACACACACACACACACACACACACACACACACACACACTTGCACATGCACACATACACACACAGTGATGGTCACCTGCATGAGACTTGTAATTAAGTCCCTCTATATCTCGGCATGGGT
The DNA here is from genome assembly GCF_018167655.1 of Microtus oregoni. Lineage (NCBI taxonomy): Eukaryota > Metazoa > Chordata > Mammalia > Rodentia > Cricetidae > Microtus > Microtus oregoni. The sequence continues at coordinate 10,456,438 of NW_024543079.1, forward strand.
GAGGGAGAGACTCATGAGCTGAGGAGCTATTGGCCATTAATGGTTGCCATGGAAGGAGGAGTCATTGTTCTTAAGCTATGTAACCACTGGTTAGTTGCCCATGACCCATGAACTAGTCAGTAACTCCATACTTATCACATGTGAGCGATTCTAATTAAACTTGGTGCATTTTTTATGACATGAAAGTAGAAGTTGAATGCATTTGGAGAGAGGCTAATTGGCAGTGGGGAGGTAAATATGATAAAATACAGTACATACATATTAAAATTGTCAAATAATAAAACAAAATATTTCTTAAAAAAATAAAAGGAAACCAGTAAGAGGCCACATTGCTTTGTTTAGTATAGGAGATATGTTTTTTCTTGTTCTACAGTAGTTATTGGAAGTTTAATTCCAATTGATTTTTCAAAACATATACATTAAAGCCTGACATCTGTTTAATAGGTATATCCTATTACAACCTTGTACTTAGGGCCACAGTCAAGACCTGACATAATCAGACACAGTTTAAACAAACTAATTACATAAGGGCACACAGAGGCTGAGCTGAGCAGGGGTCTTTGAACATAACATATGACTTTCATCAAAACCAGGCATTAGACAAAAGCAAGATACCCAAGCTGGGGCCATGCAGCAATTGGGATCCTGCAACAGATGTTCCCAAGGCCAGCTGAGGCTGGGAGTGGGGATGGCCTGAATGATGCTTCTGTAGCACACCGAAACTAGACAGTTCTGAGACTCTCTGAACAAAACTTTGCTGATGGAGGGCAGTAGCAGAGAAGGATGTGATAGCCAAGCCGTGGCACAGAATTTCCAAAGACCTTTAGTTTATTTGGGTTGGTTGCTTGGTTTGAATTGGAATTATATATTGTTACACACACACACACACACACACACACACACACACACACACGTATGCATACGTATATATACATATATGTAGACACACACACACACACACACACACACACACACATATATATATAACAGCTATGCTTGCTGCTGGCTACCACGTCTTTGAAACTGGACTCAGTGTGGTTTGTGAGGAGGAAAGCCATGCAGTGTTTCCCTGCTCCGTCTCATCACTGCACAGTGGGAACAGTGGCAATGTCACCTCCCTCTGTTAAGTGACTCAACAACCCCTCTCTCCCTCAGCTGTGAGGTGAAATTCCCTTCCCTCCCCCTCTCTGCTATGAGGACACACTGGCTAGTTTTCTAAGGAAACACCGAAAGAGCTATACAGCAAAAGGCCTGGAGAGGGCTGGGGAAACTCTAGACCTCTGAAGATCTACTATGTCTGTAGCAAGAGATATTCAAAGGGAGAAAGAGAAAAATGGGAGCTATTGAGACGTGATTTGAATTACTCTGAAACTCAGTTTTACCATTGAACGCCTGAAGCTTTGGCTCTACTAAACTCCGCATAACTATTCTTTTCTTGTATGTAATTACTATGTTAAAGTTAAATTTATAAATTCAGACACAGTAAGAGACAAATGGTCACAATAATATAAATAATTATAACAATATGTATACTGTAATAAAGTGGTCAGTGTTGCTTCTCTTGTGATTTTTGAGGTCACTAAAATGAAGTGGAACAAGGAAGACTTGAATATGAACACGAGCACTGTGAAACTGTGGTAGCCGATGTGCTAACTCAAGGCAGATAATGTAAACATCACAGGCAGACTGGACAAACGCAATTTCCACCCTAGGATGGGTGGAGATTTCATTCCACTACTCAGAACTGTATAGAATTTTAAAATTATGAATGGATCCTGGAGTTTTCCATTTAACATTTAGGGACTACGGCTGAGTATAGCTAACTAAATTAGGAAGATAAAAATCATGACTAATTGGGCCTTACTCACCCGCTCTCCTTCAAGTGATGCACAAGCTTGTTGTGAAGGAACAAGACGATAATTTGTGACCAAGTACTTGATAGATCGTGAAAGTTCTGAGCAGATGTAAGTTATTATATCACACCTAGAGTTCAGAATGACAATCAAGCGCCCGCGTTAAACCATAGATTCAACTGTGATTAATGTATTCATTTTGGAAAGGCTAGGAATTAATAACTATTTGCCATACATTCATTATGATCACATTAATCATTATAATTGATTGGTTAATTAGCTAATTAAGGCTATAATATAGATGTCATATGCATTTCCATAGGAATTCTTGGGCAATTCAACATTAATTAATGCCTGACCTTATCTTGATGCTAACCAGATCAAGGGAGTGACCTTCTAGCATTATTTTGATCAAAAGGCAACATGAAAGAGAGGTACAGTGAAGTAGGTACCTTGCTCTTCTGAACACATAGCTTCAGCTTAAGAGCAATAGAATTGTTTGAAGAGTCAAAAGCTTGGGGCCTGTCTTATGACTACTTCTAAATCTGTTTCATTCACTCTCTGGGCAAGATTCCCACAGGCCACAAGGGTTTAGCACAACTGTTCGTACTCTTTACAATCGTTTTCTGCAGGAAGCAGGAGCAGCCAGGACCCAGACCTTGAAAACCTCCAGCCTCAGTAGAATTTCAATTTACTCATCTGCCCCAGACATGAAGACAGCTGTGTACGCTTCAGTGTTAAACAAAAATCAACACTGAAACTCTTCATCTGCCAGGATTCCCTGGATGTAGAAACTCCAATGGAGTGTAGATGGCAAAGATAAAGATACTTGAATGACAAACTGCTATTTTAAAATGATCTGCTTTGTGGTTGTGTGTATAGCATAAAGATTTCTGTCATCCCAATTTCCCCTTCTTTTAAAATATAACATAAGCCAGAGTTTGCAATTGGTATATCTCTCTATTCAAATATATATTAAAAACACACGTATGTGCACACACACACACACGAAATAAAACTAACTACCTGCTCCCCTGCAATGTCTAATTCATGAATCACAAGAAGCAAAAGAAAATATTAACCCTCTGCTCTTAAGAATCATTTCTTTGGGGACCTCAAGAGCCACAAAGGTGCAGGGGACATACCACAGAGGTAGAAAGAGGTAGTGTGGCCTCCTAGAATGTGCAATGCAAAAAAAGAGAGGGGGGAAAAGGAGAAAAGCAAGTAAACAAACCAAAGAGTTGGACAAGATGTAAATACAATAAAATCTGCTTTCAGGAATATGTAAAGGAAAAGGTTTATCAACTGTTTTGCTACCTCTGAAGACATCTCTATGTTTGGAAAGTAACAACATAAGGAAGTTGAGTCGGGAGTTATTTCTTATGGTGAACTGAGCAAAACACTGTTCTTCGGAAACCCTCAAAAATTTGAGGCTAGCTGGACTCAACTTAATTGACAGCATATAAGCACAAGAAATAAGGCAACTACATGTGTTTTATGGCTCCGTTGATTGATGCTTAATACCACAGGGTGTTTATTTTCCTTAAGAGAAACATCTTTAAAACACAGAAAATGTAACAAGGAGACACTTTAGCATTCTGGTTTTCCTAGAGAGGAAACTATCAGCTCAGGCCTCATTGAAACTCAAGACCCATAACATTTGGAACGCATTATCGAAGCCTGAAATATGAAGTCACGGAGGATTAATGGCTAAGATTCAAACTGCTACTATCACAAAACCCAGTTTGTAAAAATAAGTTGAATGTATCCATTAGTACATTTTTTAAATCTCCCCTCGGCCAAAGTTTAACTGCGGCAGGCAGGTCAGAGGGGATGTGTGACCTTAGCAAGCCATCAGGTGATCAGGGCCCTGTTCTTATCTTATTGTGTGCTCTCTAAAGAAAGGGGACATTCAGCTCCCTTGATATGTCTGGCGTAGATGCAGTTAACCTTGTAAGGAGGGTCACTCAGGGTAATAAAAGGGAGGTCAAAACCCAGCAGTACATGGATTCTGGAAGCTCAAGACACATACAACAGGGCCAGCGCTTGTGTTCACTGCCGTCCTGCAAACATCATGTGCTAGCATGGGGTTCCTAACTAAAGAGTTGGAAGAGAGAGGGCTAGAAAAGGTGCAGAGAGCTCTCTATCTGTGACTCTAGCTGAGCAGAGCTGGTCACTTAAAGGGTCAGAGGAAGACAGGAGGGTTAGGAAGTAAGAAGTTTAGACTCAACAGTTTAATGCAATGTTGTTCATCCTAGGAAACTAGGGGTCCGAGGGTCTGTTCCAATACCATTTGTTAGAAGGGAAGTGGGTCTCTTCAGGACCATCCGTGGGGGTGACGATGTGTGGAATTCCACACCTGTAGAGCAGGTACTCTGCAAACCCATTCAGAATACTGGCTGAGACCCTGCGGCCAGCGAGGGAATCACACAGGCAGCATGTCACCCCTAAACAAGGCTACTTGTTTAGCTCTCCAGCATAGAAAGGGACACATGAAACCAATTTGCTAACAAATGACTGCATGGATCGCCCCCAAAATAATGTTATACTGGGGGCTCATTGTTGGTAGGGATGAGGGTATCCAGACTGACCTAAGTAGAAAGAAGCCCATGCTGGGGTGTCCATGGTAGCTTCTAATTGTGCAGGATGGGAGTTCTTTCTAGTGATCATCTGCTACTGGGGTGGCACACCGCGAAAGCTGCCTGATGTCACCTCTCCGGGTAGAGGAGTCGGCTTGGTTACACGGTGCCTTCGTCGTTGCTTTCTGGTGGGAGGAAGAGAAGAGTGGCTTTACAGATTTGCCCTCCTGCCTGTACTCCAGACTTCCATTTGGGAGCTTCCATTTCTTTCTCTGAGGGTCCTGGTCAAAAGTCATGGCATCAGTTATTAACTTCTGAACTAGATTCCTTTCCCCCTGGGGACACTTCTCAAATGACCAAGTAGATTGCTGAGTAGCTGTTAGGGCCTAAGCTGAGCTCCCTCCAAATGTCCATGCTAAAGTTCTAACTCCCAGCTTCTCAGAACAGGATCCTACTTGAGCTGAGGTTTGAAAAGAAGAAATTCAAACAGGACCCTTGGGGCAGATTCTAGCAGGACTGTACCTTTGTAAGAGGAAGACTGCGTACAGAGACACAGTGGAGCATTTGGATAAGGAAAAGCCATGTGAAGATACACAAAAATGCAAATCAAGGAGAGCGGTCAAGCTTCCGCTCAGAAGTGTGGGCTTTGGAACTCTCAGATTTTTGCCCTTTAAGCTACCCAATGTGTGGTATTTATTTACCCCTTGCCTAGAAAATAAACCGACTATTTCAGGTTCAAGCCGCTGTTTCCATTTTTACTTCTTTTCATTCATTTATCTATTTTTTCATTTAGCCATCATTCCATTGATGCTTTTCAAATGTGTGAGTCACAGGGCAAATATATTCCCTCTGCCAGGTCACTGTAGTGTAGGTATCCTGCTTAGGCCAGGGCTTATCTCTGTGCCCTCATGTCATTTGAGATGATATCCTCTGGGACACCTGGAAACGAATGAGCTAGTTCCCAAGCCCCATCCGGTTCAAATGCCATTTTTCATCAAGCCTCCGTGAGTTTGGGGGTCTTGGGTTTTGTTGGACAACAGGGGAACAGGAAAAGGACAAGGTATGAATCTCTGAGATGCTGCCCCCTTTGTTCCTCTGTCGACTCTGATCAGCTGCTCGGCAGGAGGAAGAGAAAGAGAATGAATGAGAATGAACCCTTGAACTGGCATCTAGCTTAGGGAAATGTTTTATCGAATTTGGTTCACTTTGATGCCAATTAAGCCCATGGGGAAGAGAGGGCCAGGGAGTGAGCATGTGGGTTGAGAGGAGGAATACAGGGTCTCCCCATATTTGCTCCAGCCACGTTTGTAATTTATTATTAACTGTATCTTCGGCACCAAGGTCTGCTGGTTGCTTCCTGGGGGGCAGTTCCTGGGGCCAAGACTTGGGTTCATCCAGGCAGATCAGACAGAAGATTTTATTTGCTTATTTTCCCCTTAAACCTAGCATGACTCTACCTGGCGATAGGCTGGAAAAGTTAGCTTGACATTGATTGAAACAGTGAACTTAGGAAGAATTCTGAACTTGGAGTACTGACCATAATCTCTTTCCTCATTCTCTTACAAGTTGGCAAAAACTTTGACAAGACAGTCAAGTATCGATGCCAGGCCCATGTTCTAAGAACTTAAATAAACATATATAAAATGATGGATATCCAAGTGCTCCAGACATAGGTGATGTCCCCAAGTGTGTTGCTCTTTCTTACACTGAGGTCCTTCTCTGTGCACAGTGCTATCCTTAGTACTTTGAGAGGTGCTGGTGAGACATTTGCTTTATGGTCCTGGAAAGCAAGCAGTGGGGAATATTGGTACATCAAATTGTAACTAAAGCACCACCAATTCAGACCCCGCTACATGCTAAGAGGAAGATTTTTAAATATAGGACAAGACTTGTTTTATTTAAATAAATTTCAAATCAGGCATGAAGCAATCACCAAGGTTCTGTACTATTAATGAGGGAAGGGGAATCCAGGGGTTAATGTACCTGAGTTCTAATAGCTCTTATATGCCAAGAGCGTAAACACAACCTAGACTGGTACTTAAGGCAACATGCTACCAGACACACCAAAATCAAGTAAAATCACCTCAGCTGGGCCTCAAAGAGCCCAGGAGAGGATTCTCCGCAGGAGCCTTCCTATGTGAGCCACTCCAAACAGATGGCTCTCTTGCAGGTTGTGAAGGAGACCCAGCAGATCTGTCACCGTTTTGTGAAAGCTGCCTGGGGTTTTCCAACTGTATAGAGACCAGATATTATAAATAGACCTAGGAGAGTCATTGATATGGTGCACAGACACATTCTTGAGAAACATCAACTCCTGCAATAAGAAAGAGACCCCCTTATGTATCTTTCCCTGTTTCTAATTATATGGAGGATACAGCTGGGTTCTAAACAAATACCACTGAACTACTGAACACTTGTTAATTCCTCTTTTAAAAAATCTGGGGCTGGGAAGATGGTTTTGCAATTAGGAGTGCTGACTGTTCTTGCAGAGGACCCAGGTTCAATTCCCAGCCCAGTTACAGGCAGTGGTTCACAACTGCCTGTAATGCTAGTTCCAGGTTATCCAATGCTCTCTTCTGGCCTCCACTGGCACCAGAAACACACATGGTGCACAGATATACATGAGGGTGAAACATCCATGCACATAAAATTAAATAAATAAACCTTAGAAAACAATCGCTATTAATATGATTGATATATATTAAGCATCAGGGATTTAAATTGTATTATTTGATATATTTGGAGACATGAATACATTTCTGGAACTCACAGAACATAAATAAGAACATAAATGCAGCCATCACCCCCAGAAGCCATTTTGCCACCATCCCTTCTTTTTCCAGACTGTAACCACTACTCCACATCCAAGTAACCTCAAGTTTGCTTTCTCTCACTCTGAATTTGTTTAGCTTTTCAAGAGTTTATAGGTTTCCTCCGTTTATTCTGTTGGAGGTGGGGAAGGGACTGCTTTTCTCCCTTAGCATTAAGACCTAGACTCTTACACACACTTATCACCTCCTCAATAGTAGGTCTCTTGTAATTCTCAGGCAGTAAGCATGGGGAGGAAAGAGGGAAGGAACGGGAAAGGGAGGAGTGGGGTGGCACAAGGGGAGCAAATAATAAGGAAGATTAAAATTTAACTTATGGAAATATTTAGGGTATTGTATCTCTATCTGTGAGTGAAGTCGCTGTGTATCTTTGGTGAAGGTGTCTTGACTGGCTTTGTGAGTGAAATAGCACTGGCCTCACGGGTCTCGTAGCATCATGGAGAGGCATGCTTTCCTCCACAGTGATTTTAAGCAGGGTTCTTGACGTGTTCCCATAGCTTGGGGATGTTCTGCTCCCTTGCAATGGTCCCCACTGCCATGCTGAAGTGTGCATTAGTTTCTTCTGCAGCTAAGCTCATTCCAAGTACTCACAACCCAATGATGCTTTCTAGTTCTAGATTCCCGTTTAACTGGGGAAATTGGTTTTCTGTGACATGTCTGTCTTTATGAGTTAAGGAACAAAGCTCTCATCACTGGTGTTTTTGCTCGGCATGGTGCTTGCATCAGAGCTAGACTGATTTTAATCGATTGCTCTGCCCATCATAGTCACATCTGGCTTGTTTACAAGCCTGGCAATCTCTGATATGATTTAAGGCATTGTTGATTTTATCTTAGATGTCGTAGATTTTATTCTTTCTTAAAAATCATTAAATTTATTTATTTATTTATTTATTTATTTATTTATGTGCATGGGAAGAGCGGCTTGTATCACTGTGCCCATGTGGAGGTCAGGGGACCCCTTATAGGAGCTGGTTCTCTCCTTCCATCATGTGGGTCCCAGGAATCGAAATCGACTTGGTTGGCTTGGTAGCCACAGTCTTTATGCACTGAGCCTTTTCACCAGATCCAGATTTATTATTCTTATAGTCTTTAGTTCCAATCTAGGATTTGGTTGAGTTGTTTGAAACATCCATGGCCCTCTGAGGATTTGTTCTGAGATGTGTTAGCTATGATCAATGCAGTAGTGGCTGAACAGCTGATTACGAACTTCCCGTTTGTGTACTTTGCCTAATGACCCCTAATCCTGAGGTCCTCTCGTCTGATTGGTGGGAGCAGACCTTGTTTCAGTTTATCTCAGTTTAGGGCACCCTCAACTAGTTTCTTGATCACGGCATGACTGATATCTACTTGCTGAAGGCTTGAGGCTAGCCCTCTGCTGATTATCTGGGGAGTCCTCTCCTTTCTTCCCTTCTCCTTCCCTCTCCTCTTCTCCTCTCTCTCTGCCTCCCTCTCTCCCTACCTTTCCTTTTCTACTCTTCCTCTTTCCTATTCTCACTCTTGGCCAGGCTCTTATCTCTCCTGGGTCCAGCTCCACAAACTCTAGGGGCCTTCACCTTCCTAGATACTCAGCCCTGTGTCATCAGCTTGGGGAGTTCTGAGAATCCAGCTGGACTCCTTCCTCCTATACTGCGTGCAGCACAGCAGTTTAAAAACTAAATCTATAAATATTCATTGCCTTTGTTCTGGGATGAAAGCAAATTGGTGAGAAATGGCCTAGTCCTGTTTAATCTTGCTCCTCAGGTTTGTTAGATGTGAACAGAGCAGCACTAACTAGAGGGTCAACTCTCCCTGAGCTAGGAGGCCGAGGCAACCTGAGAGGTCACCTCTTGGTTGCAGCAGCTTAGAGCGATGCTTTTGTTGCCTCTTTCTTGGCCTCCTCTTGAAAACTATTGCTTTAGAGTTGTTGGACATGTTTTCCAGTTGTTTCCGTTTCTGGGATAAATACAGCCACTCACTCCCACCCCTTCTCAGCCCAAAGCAGAAATATCACCTTCGCTCCATCTCTTTTTAGAGACAAAACAATGACAAACTACATGCCAAATCAATGCACGGGCAAGCATGCACCGCTAGGGCTTAACAACTTTGCTGTCTATATTTGTATAGTTATTTATAGTTAATGTATTTGTAACAATCAATTCTACTCCTCTATTAATGACAGTATCAGAAAATTCCAAGGATTAGCTAATTAGTTAGAGCATAAAATGGTAATTGAGTTAGGAGCTGGGGAAATGGCTCAGTCAGACAAATGCTTGCCTCACAAGCCTGAGATCTCGAGTTATATCTTGAGCACCCACTTAAAAAGTCAGGAGCATGGGTCTGTGCATGCCATCTCGGGGAAGGAGAGACAGATAGAGGAGGATGCTTAGGGCTGGTTGAGCAGTCAGTCGAGCTAACTCAGTGAGCTCCAGGCTCAGTAAGAGACCCTGTCTCAAAAAGCAAATAAATAGCATAAGGTAGAGACTAACTAAAGAATCTGACATCAGCATCTTGCCTCCTCACGTGTAAACACACACACACACACACACACACACACACACACACACACTGGAACTCAATTTAACTAATATAGTTAGTGAAGAGAATGAGCGGTTGGTAGAGACAGAGAATGCCTGGCTTGGAGCACACCAGCCTGCTCAATGAGTCTCTGGTCTGACTCCCTCCAGTCTTCCCTACGTCACCTGGGGTGCAAACCTTCCTTACTAGCTTTTAATGTCCCTGTATGCCAAGTTTATATCCATCTGATGATTAACTCTCTCATATAAATGTCAGACCCTAGTGACAATCTCGTCTGGGAACGTTTGTCTCCCTAGTTTACCTGTAGACCTAGGCCATCTTGGCCTGTTGCCACTAGTCACATCCAGTGCCCAGCTACCTGGTATGTGCCTAGTCTGAGCTGAAACATGTCCTGTGTATAAAATGAACACCACATTTAGAGAACAGTGCAAAAACAATGTAAAATCTTATTAATAAGGCTTAAACTAAATACAGGTTTAAAGAATAGTTAGGGCGTGTGAGGTTAAGTAAAAATATGCCCTTGCAATTTATTTCATTTCTTTCCCTCTCTTAAAGTGGTGGGACTACTAGAAGATTTAAAGTTATATGTGTGGCTTATATTTGTCATTTGCACCCCATTTCTGCTGGACAGCCTGCCACACGTGTGTGATCAACCTGTGTTCCCCAGCTCTCAGTGAAAAGCTTGACACACAACAGCAGTAGGGCAGTGCTTGCAGATGTTAGCGGCTGCAAGAGCGCTGGGAAGAGTGTCTTTAACTTAGTTTGTGAGATGAAAGAGAGAATTGTGAAGGTCAGGAGACACCTCAGTTTCCCCCTCCATGTAATGGCAGTCACAAATCATATATCCCATAGAGACGAGAAGGATAAAGTTAGATACTTCATGGAAAACTTTTTTTTTTATTTTTCTTTCTGTTTTTTTTTCGAGACAGGGTTTTCTGTAGTTTTGGAGCCTGTCCTGGAACTAGCTCTTTTAGACCAGGCTAGCCTTGAACTCACAGAGATCCACCTGCCTCTGCCTCCAAGAGTGCTGGGATTAAAGGCGTGCACTACTACCACCTGGCTTTATGGAAAACTCTTAACACTGAGTCTGGCCCAGCAGACATGCTCAAATTAAATTATCTAAAGAAAATGTCTTGACTCAGGCTCCCTCTAAAGAGGCCCTGTCAACCAAGGAGGAAAATCATTGCTTCTTAGTGCATTTTCTCTTGATTATTATATGACCTCCACATGCTCTGAGTGGCTCATGTGTAAGGACCCCAGTACCAGCCCCTCCGTATATATATTGATTGGTGTTCTAACATCTTGATACTTATAAGCCTTAGTGTGTGTGTGTGTGTGTGTGTGTGTGTGTGTGTGTGTGTTCTTCCAGGTCTTCTGGCTAAAAATAATGTACTTATAAATTGCTTTATAAATGATTTATTCCAAGGGGTTTCATCATTGAACAAGTGCTACAACATACTGTGAAAAATGGGGGGGGGGGGGCTGGAGAGACTGGCAAAGAAGGAGAGGGAGGAGAAGGCATTGGGATCACTTATGAATAATGCATTTATTGGTCAGAGAAAGTTATCGTCTTTTATGAAGTGTTCAGAATTCATCTTGCATGCTAAGTGGGGTCCTCTCACTGACTTAGGGGTGATCTTCTGCAGGCTCCTGGTAACTCTGTCTCTGAAGTTGCTGATTAGGGCCCCATTTGTTTATTTGAGCCAAAGCTACAATTGCCACATCCCATCACCTGAACACAAACAACGAACAGGACGGACTGGTCCTGCTGCGACAACACAAACATGTGTTGGCAACTCGTGGGAGGGAAGTTTGTGTCCCCGAGTCGGGCTGTGCATTTGGTATTCAGTGTGGAAGTGTGGACCCTAATGAAGGCATTTGGTATTCATGTGGATGTCACATGTATTTCCAGAGACGCTGCGCTCTAATTTAACACGGGTTAATGGACACCTCTATTAAAGTGTTATCGGAAGTTTGACATTCAAATAACCCAGTTTAAAAATCAGACAAATCTAGATGTTATATTTGAAGGGGAGAAAAACAGAGAAGCCAAGTATATAAATGCAGCCTTATGCAGAAGCATTAATCTGCCTGTGAGCAGAACAAATGCCTGACCCAAGTGCTCCTTGCTCTTTCCCCTTTGCTAATCCTGCCTGTGCCTAAGTTTCAACTTGACCTCTCCATGTGAACCAGTGTCTTACAGTAAGTGCAGGTGGACAGGAAGAGACGGAAAGACAGAGATCGTTCACTTTAAACAGGAGATGTCACTTGTATCTGAAAACCCAACCAGCCCTTTGTCTTTCCTTTCTGAAACTGTCAGGGGCACATTTTATTATTCCTGCGTAAAGTAAATTGCAAGTTCATGGAACTTAATTGATTTGTGAAGGGACACACCCACTAGTATGATAAGAAAGGACCGGAAAATTCATTATATTGATATTGTTTTTCTGCATTTATTAATGTAACAGGCATTACTGTGTATGTAAATTGTACTTACTACATGGTTGAGGACTGGAAGCAAAACAGACTCTTGCTTACAACTGCTTTGATGAAAGATCCAGCATTTTTCATTTAAGTTTACACTTACTTTGCGACTGCAGCTACAATCCTGTGAATCTGCCTAAGATAAAGCAATACAATAAAATGTGGCAAAATGTTCCTTCTATTCATAATGATTTCCTAATTAGCAATAAACAGAGGGCAAGATGAGTGAACCTAAGAAGAATATGTCATAGAATGCTTTTTATTTATAACACACACACACACACACACACACACACACACCACCCTACAAACACAGACTAACCTGGGCATGAATAAATGAGAGAACAGATAAATGGCAGTAGATAAGGAAGTACTACAGAGAAATGAATCCACACAGCTATTGGTTCAAACCAGAGTTTGCCAAAATGCAACATAAATGTTAAGTAAAATAAATTTATTTTTAAAATGTATGCTCTATGATTCTATTAAAAAAAATTCTAGGGAAGAAATCTAGTCACTGTTGAGAACAATCAAAAGAGTAATTGCCATGGGAAGAGTTGGATATAATAAAATTGGGGCATTCGGAAACTACGGTGGGGCAGGACAGTGTTTTCTATCTTGATAGGGGTTTGAGTTAGACAGGCATAGGCACTCTTTAATTTACCAAATTATGTAGTTAATAGCTGCACATTTCACCGTGCGAACATTTTACCCCAAGGAAAAATGAGACTCAGAAGTAAATATACTCTGCCTAAGAGTGATTTGCAGACTAACACGTTTAAGGGGAAACAAAGTACTCTGTTTTCTTCAACTCAAACTGAAATCCACTAAGAAATAGGCTGGGTGGAGTGGTGGAAGGAAAAATAAATGTAGCAATACGTGATACAGACAATGTAGCACATATCACAGCTAATTAAGTGATAGGTTCTGTGTCATGAAGCTGTGCTCTACAGCTTTTTTAACTTTTCTGTGTTAAAACGTTTCATTATAACACGTGAAAATATTTTAATACGAACAAGAAGAGGTAAAGGCGCTTGCCACCAAGCCTAAGGATGACCTGAGTTCAATCTGTAGACTCACATAGTGAAAGGAGAAAGCTTACTCCACAGTTTCCTTCTGACATCCACATTAGCACTGTGGCATTTGCACACGCGAGCCAACACACGGACATACACACACACACACATAGGCACCACGCACACACACACACACACACACACACACACACCACACACACACACCACATACACACACACATATACATACATGCACACACTAAATATAATAAAAAATATTTTTAATTGAGCAGAATGGATTCTTCCCTGGGTGATCTTCTGAGCATCTAGCAGGAAGATATCAAATGTTAAAGAAGCTAAAACATGGATTGGAAGCCATGGGACTGCACATTCTGTTGAGTGCTGTGAACAGCTAGGATAGGATGAGCTATAAGAGATTCATCAAGGGATTTGTTTCAATGAACAATCAAAGAACACTTTCTCGGGGAAGTGATGTTTTGAAAAGCAGGTTATGAAGGTAAAAAGAAGGAAACTGTGGAAAGTGTGTCCATCTATATGGAAAAGAAGCTCATATCCCAAAGAAAGGTCCCCATGTATAAAAACTTCATAGAGTTTGGCATATTCAAATATCTGGAAGCTGGTCAACATGCTCAGGGCACAGCTCAAGGAAGTACCAGTGCAAAACTGGTGTAGAGAAACAGGCGGACCCTGCCTCTCTCCCAAGCCACAAGCTATCTAAACTTTGTTTCTTTAATTTATTAATGATGGGGGGAGGGAGGAAGATAGGTGAAACAAGAGAGAAACAGAGACAGAAAGACAAAAGTCACTTTTCTCCTTCTACCCAGAGGGCCCCAAGGATTGAACTCTGGTCACCAGGCTGAAGAGGCAAATGCCTTTAACCCCTGAGCCATCTTGTCATGCCTATAGACTATATTATAGATAAACACATAAATATTCAGGCTTCCCATTTTACACATGAGGAAAGTGTACTGTGGGAAACCTAGTTAGCTCACTGAAGAAGGCTGAAGAGCTGGTCCAAAGTGGAACTGGGACTCGGGTCTGATCTAATAAAAGCATTCATGATACAGCTGAGAATACCTGGGAAAACGGGTTTTGCCTGCAGGTAGAGATCTCCATAAAGCCACAACTGTCCTGTTGAAACCTACAAAGCCATCAATTTCACAGTGAGATTTTTACTTCTACTCTGTAATCATAGCCTCCGAGGAAGCAGTGCTGAATGGATATTCTGAAATAGACCAAACAATGAAAACATTACATGGAGACAGGGAACTCACAGCAGGAGTCCAGATGGTTGACATTGATACTTCCTTACCATCAAACTCTTGGAGCCCATAGGACAGAGGAATTCAATCTCAGACACAGGTTGAGCCTAGCGCCTTTTAAATACCTCCCAGCCCTGAGATCAGCCCTACATGAGATGCTCCAGCAGGTCGGCAGCATCTGTCTCCCTGGAGCTGTATTAACGGCATCTTCATTGATGCCAAATGCACAAACAGCATTTTCCATTTAAACCACACTCATTGCTGACCTCAGGAGAGTGGCTGGTGAGAGTGGACAGCAGGCTACAAAGAAAAGGCTACACTGGCAATGCAATCGGTTGCTGCTCACAATGGATAATCAACAAGACCGCCAAGTGGAATTGCTGTCTGCTAATTGTTGGTTTGTGATTCTATACTATAGGCTCTAAAAACAGGTAACCTAGATGTGCCCAGGGCCCATAGATACATCTCTAAGGATTCAAAGACCTCTCTGGGTTTGTACATTTTGGACATACAGGACCTGGATTCTGGGAGCTTGATGTGGGAGTGTCATACATCAATCTGTTGATTTCATTGGTTAAGCAATAAAGAAACTGCTTGGCCCTCATAGGTTAAAACTTAGGTGGGAGGAGTAAACAGAACAGAAGGCTGGGAGGAAGAAGCTGAGTCAGAGAGTCACCATGATTCTCCCACTCCAGACAGACACAGGTTAAGATCATTCCTGGTAAGCCAGCTCGTGGGCTACAGCAGATTATTAGAAATGGGCTAGTCCAGGTGCGAGAGCTAGCCTAGAAGAGGCTAGATAGAAATGGGCCAAGAGGTGTTTAAAAGAATACAGTTTCCGTGTAATTATTTTGGGTAAAGTTAGCCGTGGGGGAGGCCGGGTGCCGGGGACACAGCCCGCTGCTCCTATTTCAACAGATGGCACCCAACGTGGGTCACACTGTTGGATGAATGTATGTAGGCTTGAGAGAGAGAAGAAAAAGAATATAGAGAATAAAATTAATGGTTTAAAAATAAGGTAAAGTCTTTAAAGAGACAGAGTACAGATAGTTAAGAGATTAAAAGAAATAAAGAAAAATAAGCCACGTAAAAATGGAAAATTCACAGAGAGTCTGGATTATGTACATTGTTTTTTCTTTAAAATTTTTGACTGTGAAGGAGCTAAGTACAGAGAGACATTTCATTACATGGGCTGCCAAGCTAAACCAGAATGGATATAAGGGTATTACGATTTCAAAATTTGGGTCTAAGAATATGATGCTTTGGAGAGGGTCTTCTTTTGTTTTCACAGAGGACCAGACCCTGTGAATTTCTTCTATTCCAATTTGGTATGATAGACCACATCCTCCCGAAAAGTTCCTATGAACACCCTCAAAAAATTACTTCACTCAACTGCCAACTGAGATAAACCTGGCACACAGGTTACACCCTAAATGATCTGATTAACAGCGCCCCTATTCAGCAGGAAGCAGTTTGGAGAGAAAAAACTGCACCCATGCTCCCAAAATATTGTTTATAAATGTTCTTTTACATTTAAAGGGGGAAATGATATAGGTATGAATAATTTGCATTGGTGTGGGTTTTAAGGTCAATTTTGTTATATGTATAATTAGGAAATATAGGCTGTTGATGGATAATCATAAATAATAGTCAAGTTTGTAGTCATGTTACTTAGATTTTCTAAATATATAGAGATATATTTCAGATAGCCATTCTTCATATCTATCAAAGGCTACAGAATATGGCATTTAAAATATTTTAATAACTTAGGGTTTTTCATGGCAATGAGACATGTCTGCTCCTGGCAGCCCCAGCTACTTCAAGAGGAAGATGGGCATTGAAGAGGCTCCTTATGGATCTTGATAGCCATTTGGGCAAGAAACTGCTCTTGCCTGGACTATTGCATAAACTGGACTCAGAGAACCTACAGAGAGAGGACTGCTGAACTTGCCTAAAGGTGAGATGGTCTTTCGGGGTTCCTGACTCATGCAAGAGTCTGCGAGACATTCTGCAGGACACAGCAGAAAGTGACTGAACTGTCTTTGGAATTTCCTGCTTGATGAAAATGTCTGCTGGATAATATGGGCCTGAAGGCTGAAGATGGATGCCCCAACAGTACAAAAGAACTTTGGGTGACTATCCAGGCAGCGAGATGTCTCTGTCCTTTCTAGAGTTTTCTTATTTCTTGTTTACTTAGGTAGTATTATATCCTTCTGGAGTCTTTGATGGAATTGAAGAATGAATAGATAGTTATAGTTTTCCTTAGTTATAATAAAAGATAAAATAGATATAAATATTGTAACTGTGATTCTTGCTTAATAACTGTTTTGCTATATGTAATTTTACTATGTTAAATTTAAAGCCTTCCTTTTTTTGTTTAAACAGAAAAAGGGGAAGTGATATGGGAGTGTCATACATCAATCTGTTGATTTCATTGGTTAAGCAATAAAGAAACTGCTTGGCCCTCATAGGTTAAAACTTAGGTGGGAGGAGTAAACAGAACAGAAGGCTGGGAGAAAGAAGCTGAGTCAGAGAGTCGCCATGGTTCTCCCACTCCAGACAGACACAGGTTAAGATCATTCCTGGTAAGCCAGCTCGTGGGCAACAGCAGATTATTAGAAATGGGCTAGTCCAGGTGCGAGAGCTAGCCTAGAAGAGGCTAGATAGAAATGGGCCAAGAGGTGTTTAAAAGAATACAGTTTCCGTGTAATTATTTTGGGTAAAGCTAGCCGTGGGGGAGGCCGGGTGCCGGGGACACAGCCCGCTGCTCCTATTTCAACAGGAGCTCAAGTAGAACAAACAAAGGAGAAAACATTCCTTTCAGCTCTTCCTTATAAAATCCCTAAACCTCAGCGCAAAAGGCCAGCATGGCCTGTGATTACCATTCTCAAGTTGTGGATAGATGTTTACCCTCTTCTCTCCTGTACCAACATCCTAACTCTAAGTGGGTAAGCGATGAGGTGATTTGAGAGCCTGTTGCAAACCAGACACTATGTTAAGTACTATATTATGTCATCTCATTGAATCGGCGCACTGACTGCACCTTAGCTTTTATTACAGCCCAGGCTTATGGGTAAAGAGAGAGGTATTGAGCCATTTTCTCCATTCACATCGTTACACTATGGCAGGATACATATTCAAATCTGCCCAACTCAGACTTTAAACCCTTTGTGTTTAAGTACTGGAGTTTATGTGTGAGCAACTAAATGAATGATTGAATAGCATCTTACATACAAAATTATGAAGTCAATAAACCCAATTTAAAAAAATCAATAATAATAATAATAATAATAATGAAGAAGAAAAATATTTAAAAAGTCAAACCAGAGCAAAAGAACTGTGTACATAATTCTGTGTGACGATTCCTAGTAGCTGAGATGAAGAATAAAAGAAAGGAAAGAGGGGACCCTGAAGACATCTAGACGAGGTGTTTTCACATCCAGAGCTTGGAGAATCCTCAAGTTAGTTCGCATGCGGGCTAAGCATCTTTAATTAAGGAGTCAGCTGCAGATATGAGCAGTACCCAGGCTTACAAATTATGTCTCTGTCCATTTGCTCCATTAGACAGCCCTTCTAAATGATTGCACTCTGAACATGAAATATGTTATTTCTGATGTGTTTATCCTTGACATCTTAGGTCACCGAGCTCAATGATATAATATCATCGCTATTATTGTCTAGAAAGCAAGCTGGCACAGGTTGAAGAGCAATTGTATTCATCTGTGTGACAACCCCTGGTGCTCTAGTACCATGTCTTTATGTCCGTGCTGCTCAGACAAGAATACCAACAGTCATTGATCCTACAGTGGAAATGACCTGGCTCTGAGTGCTATGCTAAAACTATTCATGCCTTCCTGTCTGTTCCAGAGGTTCAAAGCAGACCGTAGCTGCTCCATCATGGCTCTTCCTCACTGTGGTGGCTTGTGAGGTATCACCTACAGTCTCAGGCATTTGAGCTGTAGGTCTCTAGTTGGTAGCACTATTTGGGAGGCTTAGAAAGTATGGATTTGTAGCAGGAAGTGTGACACTGGAGGTGGGCTTTGAGAGTTTAAAGACTCCTAATCCTACAGTTTCACCTGTGCTCTCTCTGTTTCTTGCATAAGATTCAAGACCTAAGTTCTCAGCTACTACTCCTGCTGCCATGACATCATGGATTCTGACCCTCTGATTCCATGAGCCCAAATAAACTCTTTTCTTCTATAGGTTGTCTTGGTCATAGTGTTTTATCACAACAATAGTAATGTAACCAAAATATTAGCAGTAAGTACTGTCTCCTATACTTCTATTCTAATAAGATATATAATTCCATATTTTTCTTATTCTCCTAGAAAAATATTATTTAAATAGTTAAAAACAATTTTACTCACATGCTGAAGAAATAAAACTGAGTTTTAAAGAAAGAATATTCATATTGCAAATTCACATAGATTCAAAGAGATAGATCTGAGTTTTAAACCCAAGCATTTCACATTCTTGGATCTAAGTGTGGCAGAGTCCAAATCTCTTCCTATTGTATCATACTCTCTTCCTAATGAGAACAACTGATGGCCCACTCTTCACTCAGATAAACTACAGTGACAACCCAGTTGTTGAGATTCACATTTTCCAAGTCTTAATTACATATGAAATTGGAGAATTAGATCATTCACTGAAATTCATGAGCAGTTTGGGCTTGATTTCATCATGAGAAGTTTTCTACTAAAAAGTAACACAGCTATTTTCATTTTGTGCCTTTCCTGGCATTATTGTGCTTGTAACCAAGAGTGAAACTTGTTGCTCGGAAAGCTGGGACTCCTTGGTTTCTTGACATGCTAAAAATCTTCCCAAGATCCTTTTAGCCTCTGATTAAATATGAATAGGTGGACTGCTCACTTACTTGGGATCCTTTCCTTGGAAACCCCCATTACTAAAACATGGCTGAGGAAGGCTAGAGATGTACCCAGCCTATTACATATTAATTCTTAATAGACTAGAAGATCATAATGATACCTGTACAATGAAAATGATGGGTAGACAGGATCCTGTCTATCCCTAAGATTCAATCTGAATGAAAGCCAAGAAACTGAAACGATACCCAGACATGTCAGGAGACATGCAATGTAGTCCATCTGCAGAGGGCCCAGACATATCCCAGTGGGGGACTCCCTGGCCATGTCTGATGGGTTCTATGCCCCCGCAATCTATAATTCAAAGCACTAACCCAAATATTCCCACAAACACTTCTGAAAGTTTGTGTAGGCTGAGAACTTTCATGTCAGACTCGGTCTGTCCTTTTAGTTCCTAGAATTTTATTCTCTGTCTTAGAAGCAAGCTTGACAGCAGTTTCTTCATACACATGGAGGGTACTAAGACAACATTCTCAAGTATCCTGTAGGTGAGATAACCGAGAAGCACAGCTGGGGAAGCATTTGCTTTTGTCCTCAGCAGCATTTTGAATAGATTGGTCCTATCTACTTGGAATTCTGTGTTGAGGACTCTGAAGTGATATATAAGCTAAGTGGGAAAGAAGCTATAATTGATGACTTTTTTCCTACAGGGAGTATAGGAATGTCACATATTTGTGACATCTGACACAAGTTCTATACCTTTCTAATGTGGACAGGAATTTCTTTTCCATTCAATGAGATCCCCTGGCTATGGAAAAGCACTGAGGAAATTGAAGTCTGTTTTTGGAGGTGGTCAAGCCCTGAGGATATTCCAAGAAAGAGGAAGGAGGAGGGATCCTAGGAAGGAATCAAACCTTTGGTAGGACTAAAGAGAATCATTTTGAGACATAGCCTCACGAAGCCCTGCGTGACTCTGGATCACACTGCAGTGTTGTGCTGTGACTCACATCAGTGAGGTCCTATATTATCCTTTCAGTGCTCTGAACCCTTGCCTCCCAAAGCTGCCTTCTGTCCTGTTTGCTGTGCACCTTTAACATACTTTCTTAATATTCTGTGCCTTGGTCAGAATCTGGTTCCTTTCAGAACATAGAAAGTGCACTTCACATACTATGTGACAGGTGGCAGTGGTTAGAACAGAAAGGAATTTGACACAGGTCCCTTCAGTGGGGTTTGTTAGAATGAGGGAGCTTCGGGACCACAACTAGGCACTGAGGTGAGAAGGAGAGCATTTTATTCTGTTTCCTAGACCAACTCCAAGGAGCAATGCCATCTATGCTAGCCAACATCTGGTGTTAAGGGTACATTATATTGGTCTAACTGGGATGACTAGAGTAGAGACCCCTAGGTAAAAACTGAACTATATTCCCTGGACAGGTCCTAGTGCATTTGTGACTATAGAAAAAAGTACCATCTTTTAAATTACACACAATCAAAGAACTCACAAGATGACCCAAGCCAGAATTTTGAAACTAAGAACTAGTATTTATAAAAAATTGTGGCTAGGTCTATTCATCCTAGCATTTAAGGCTGAAAGAAGGATGGTCAGAAGATTTTAATTCTTTTCTGAATCACCTGTTTCATTGTTCAAGGTCTCCCTGCATGGGCAAGGATAAGATCTATTTTCTTGACAGTGTGTTCTCTACTCACAATCCCAAGTACCCTGAAGTCAGACACATGGATAGAGTTGGCAAATGCTGTGGAAGAGACAACATGTGGATGCTTCTTCGGGAGGATGGGAGAGAGAGGAGAGCAGTCAAGATTAACTTGGAAGGCAATCAGGGGATGCACACGGCTTGGCAATGACCTTGCACCCAGTAGATAACACTGTCTGCTGCCCCTCCCCAACTCCCAAGCTCTAAGGGTTTGGACAAATGGATGCTGGAGTAGATGACCCAAAATGTCTGCTTGCTGGGTTGCAGTTGAGAAGAGGCCCATGTCTCAATTCCACCCTGTATCGGCGTAAATAAATGCAATGCAGATACTAAGAATATTCACACTTTAATGATAAACTTACAGAACCCCTGCGCGCCCATTTATTGGCAGGCATTCACCCGAGGCAAACCCCGCCCCCTAAAGGGGCTGTCTTAACCCTACACCACCCAAGCAGGAAAAAAACTTCAGCCTGTGTGGCTGTGAAGACCTTAGACTCTTTTCCAGTTGAGGTAAATCTGGAAGGAAAGGATAGCACTCACTTTACAACAGAAGCCAAGTTCACCTAAGAACAGAAACAGCTCAGAAATTAAGCTATTTAAGACCAGAGACCAAAGAGCCTTTGATGACCTCATTTTCCCCTATGCAGAGCCACATCTGAAGGAAGATTGCTAGTAGACTCTGCAGTTTTATGAGTAAATAAATTCTCGTTTTGCCTAAGTCGGTTTGAACTGGGTTTTCCCTGACTTACAACTGAAAAAGCCTTCCAGATACCTATGAGTTCAAGAGGAATGCTTAAGAGAGTGTGGCTTTGGGTAGAGCGTTAAAGAGCAACTGCCTCTTCATTCACTCCGAGACAGTCCAGTTCTAATGGGAAACAGAGTATAAAGTCTAACATAGAAGCCACTTTAGGAATTAAACGATATAAAACACAAATGTAGTTGTCACTGTGGCTCTTTATTTTGGCGTTTCAGTCAATGTCCTGTTGTGAGCCAGGCTTGTGGGGTGTTTATGTAAAACACTCATATGAGAACGTATTTATATTTTCATTTGTAGTTACTCCAAGGAGTATAAGTGCCATAATAACTAAAGGACGTGCTGGCAGTGGGGTAGCTCCACAAAGCGTGCACGTGTTGAGAGAAGAGACAGAATAAACACTGTTTTCCTTCTAGCGAGTAGCATAATAATGCCATTGCACACTGGATTCACCAAACTTCATGCTCTGTTTGTGTAGGGGAGGCATGGCTACA
The DNA here is from genome assembly GCF_018167655.1 of Microtus oregoni. Lineage (NCBI taxonomy): Eukaryota > Metazoa > Chordata > Mammalia > Rodentia > Cricetidae > Microtus > Microtus oregoni. The sequence goes on from NW_024543079.1 coordinate 10,478,781, forward strand.
TGCAGGGACCAGAGGAAGATGTCACGTGTTCCGCTCTATCACCTTTCTCCTCAGTGCCTTGAACAGGGTCTCTCACTGACCCTGATGCTCGCTATTTCAGTTAGGATGGCTACTTATTGAGCTCCAGGAATCCTTTTGCCTGTTTCCCAATGCTGGGGTGACTGGCATGTAGGACTATGCCTGCTTTTATATGGTTGCTGGACATTTGAACTTAGGTCCTCTGGTCTGCACGGCAAGGGTTCTTACACACAGAACCATCTCCGTAGCCCCGATCTTCATACTCTTGTTTTTCAACCATCCCTTAGATAATGAGAAACCAGCCTGTCTTTATTTGTGCGTAGGAACCATTTTTAAGTCTGTAGCCATGTTAAGTTTCTGTTTACTATAAAACTTAAGAGTTTCTGTTCCTCAGAGCTGGGCTGGGCCCTACTCCAGTAACCATAGCGTGTGCCATAAACTAACCTCCCGGACACACCTATTCTCAAAGATGTTCTATACCCAGTGTTCCAAGATCCACTTTCCTTGACTGCCTGGCCTCACTTCTGTAACCATATTTACATGCAAAAACCACCCACCCTATGGTTTTGCCCTATAAAAAGGGCTTGAGAAATTGGCTCTAGGCTGGTCTCATAGAACCCTGCTTTAGGGGAAGACAGCTGCTGATTTGGCTCTGATGTGCACATGAATAAAGTTTGCTTTAATAAGGCCATGATTTGGGTAGGTGGTCTTTCTCCTCGTGTCTGTGGGATTAACGATAAGAGCTGGATAGTTTCCTGGGTCATAATAGTTACACAGAATCCATCCCAGCGCTGATAGACTAAGACTGCTAAAGAATAAATTTGAGAATCACTATTTTATAAGACCACTATCCAGACTAAGCCTAAAGAAAAGCTTCATGACGTTTAAAATATATTGTGCACATGCTAAATGTTCTTTCCCACTGTATTTCTGATTAGCCGAAGTTGATTTCAGCAACTCAGAAATCAGGGAAGCAAGAGAGAACTGGAGAAACTCGGTTGGTATCTGAAAATACTTCAGAAGCAAACTTGCCTGTTTTTCTGAGGATGGAAACTCATGACCCTAACCTTTGACCTGTGTCCCAGAATCTCCACAATTGAGGGAGCCATGCCCTGTGCTGTGCCAGAAAGTGATCTTTACACTGATTTCTAAGTTACAGAAACAGGAAGCCAGTCTGAAGCGGATAGCTGTAACGTGCTACCAGGACTGCTCTTGAAGCAATTTAAGATGTCCTCAGAAGTCTCTTCTATTTGAGGATTCCCAGATCTCGAGAACATTCCCTGGGTTGGGCTTCAATAAGCCATGACTGGTAAGAGTGGCAGGAGGAAGGTGTGTTTACGTTAGGCTATGTTTCTCAACCATTTCTCAGATAATGAGAAACCAGCCTGTCTCTGCTGTGCTCCTAGGATCCATCTTTAAGCCTGTAGCCAAGTTCAGGTTCTGTTTACTGTAAAACTTTGTCTTTGTTCCTCAGAGCTGGGCTGTGCCCTGTCCCAGTAACTACAGAATGTACCATAAACTAATATCCTTGTGTTAAAATCTTGCCTTAAGTTAAAACAGTTCTAGAAGCCCACCGCATGTCCAGTGTTCTTCCTGGGGTCAACTAAGGTTTGATTGTGACTGCATGATGGCTCCATTTCCTCCCTGAACTTCAGCTCTCTGCCCTCAATTTCCACAGATTCTGCCCACCCGGAGCACCTCGCCATGCAGCCTTGCCTGCTAGACTTTGTCCAAAAGGTTTTTTCCATTGGGATCCAACAGGCTCAATCCTTCATTTCCCGGAAAAGGGAGACAGGTGAAGTATGCTGTTGTCAGGACTTTAGATAGTCTATGGAGAAATTATTAAAACATCATTTAAGATGATGACTGAGGAAAACAGGAATGAAATTTAAATAAGACGAAATAGGCAAAATCAGAAGAGAAAAATCGCACGCAGGCCATAATGACTATTGCATAAGACCGGTCTATTGGGAAGGACTTTTCAAGCACTTAGGAATTATTTGGGATTGTGGGGAGAGGGGGTGTCTGTTTTTCCTTTGAAGAATATCATTATCATGACATCATTGCCAAAGCACACAGAAAATCATATTGGATGATAAGCTTGGTGTTAACCTGGTAAAGAACAGTTTTAACAAAAGCCAACTGACTGCATGAATATCAGAGAAAACACTTCTCCCAAGAAGATTTCCAAGAAATCGCATTGCTGTGGCTTCCTCGTTGAAACTGCACAGGCAGGAGCTGACTCAGGGTGTTAGACAGGGGAGCTGCACCCATGACTGTGGGAAATTGGAGCATTACTCACCTTGCTCACTTCTAGGCCCTGGAAATGCTTCCTCTTTCTCTATTTGTTCACAATGCTAATCAAGCTTCTCCATCAGGGTATCAGGAATTGTCTTTATCCAAAATGTGAAGGGACCCAACTTCAAGTCATTGTTGTCTCCTGTTTCTTGCCCCAGGGGCAATTCTAAGTCAGAAAATGTAACTCAAGAGGGGAAAGTCTCAAAAAGGGTTGCAAGTCTAACCATGAACTACCATCTGGTCTAGCAGAAGAAACTATCGGGTCTACAGCACAGGAAATTCAGAAGCAGAGGAATGACCAGACGCTTGCATGGTCATGTTCAAAGCATCATTATTCACAATTACAAAGAGCTGAAAGCAGCCTTGTCCATTGAGAGGTGATGAATACATAAACAAAATGAGGTGTGGAAATGCAGTGGGATATTTTACTCAGTCTTAGAAAGGAAAACACGTCTGACATATGCTACTAGATGCTACAGTGTGAAGGAACACTGGGAGGACTGGACGCTAAGTGAAATAAGCCCACCAGGACAAATATTTTCTGATTCCACTTACAAGGGATCTCCCCAAAAGTCAGGCCTGTAGAGAAAGGAGTTAGAAGATTGTTGTCAGTGGCTAGGATAGAGGAGAGTGAGAAATTAGTGTTTCTTGAGCACAGATTTTAGTTCAGGAAGGTAAGAAGGTCTCGGAGATAGTAGCAATGACTGAATAGCAATGAGATTCTGCTCAGTGCCAGTGAGCTGCACATTTAAAAAATGGTTAAAAAGGAAAACTCTGTGTTAAATATATTTAACCACAACTTAATTTTTTATGAAAAACGAGGGAGGTGTACATGCTCTCTCTGCTTCTGCGCCTCTGTTAGCTGGTGCCCAAAAATAGAGCGGCAGCATTAGCACCCCGCCTGTCTTGTTGTTAATTGTCTTGTTTTAGATGCAGATGTTTTTCACTTACAGACAGTGTGTTTGGGGGAACAGGCATACAAAATGTGCTGGTTTGGCATTTCTGAACCCAGGAAAAACTTTGATTGGTGTGAGTTGTATCACTCTGTGGAGATAAACATCAAATCCAGGGAAGCGGGGCCCCTTTGTGTTCCCACAAGCTCTCGCTTATGAAGACCTCTTTCAAGCAGGAACGCCCGTGGAATCAGGCATTTTCTTTGTTCTCTGACATACTATTTTTTTTTTTAATGCTTATGAAGGGTGGGCGAGTGTGTCTGTGTTCTATCTCTCTCTCTCCCCCTCGCTTTTCTTTTTCCTTTTTTAAAAATGTGTTTTGCCTACCTAAGGTGAAAACAAAACAATGATCAGTGAGCTAGTTAGTTATTAGGCCAGCCTCAGAAGGGATAAGGAGCAGGCCAGGCTTGCAGAATTTGTACCTAAGATATCTTTAAATAGGAAAAAAGAGAAAACACCCCAGGGCTTGCTCTCTGGCTTTAGCTCTCACTCTTGATGAGCAATTGGCTGCGCTTCAAAGGAGTTGTTGACCAATTAGAACCCAAAGAAAACTCAAACTGGAGACCAGAGGAGATGCATCATAGGAAATGGCTGAGTCTCTAAAACAGAAAAACACCGGCTCTCACTCTCCTAGTTCCACCATCTTCATCACCATCACCATCATCATCATCATTATTGTCATTGCTGTTATTTTGTTATTAGCTGTGTGACTATGGTAACCTATTAAGTTCAATCTCATCTGTATAATGGGAGTATAAAAGCTTCCACTCCTTAAATGACAAGGGGCAGCATAGACTTTTCTATGACCACCACCCTGCTGACATTGGGGTATTGTTGGGGACTCAAGAAATCTGAAATGCTGGCCAAGAACAGGAAGAGAGAGGAGTACGGGCTGCTTTGCTTACTTTCCAGGTTCTGTCAGACCCAGTGGGTTTCGGGAAATGAAGACTCCATTGTAGCAGTCTGTGAGGCTGGACCAAGTAGGGCTAGCTACTTTGGAGGCCTCTGGGTTGCAGATTCTGAGGGAATACCTGGGTCTGGGGGCAGTGGCTGGTCTTGGGTTGTCATACAGGACAGCATTTCATCTTTAGCTACTCCACAGAGCAGCACCAGCCTTTGCCATGTCCAAAAGGTCTAAGAGTTGTCATGTAGAGAACAAAGAGGAATATTGACCTACCTTGACTTAGGCAGCGTGGAGCAATCAACACAGAAGTACCCACAGATCAGGCAGAACCCTGGTTGCAGGAGAGGCATGGGGCAGTTTTGCTCCTTGGTTAGAATATGACAATCCAGGGGCTTTGTCAGTGCCCCATTGTCTTCTATGGAGACTTTAGAGTTGCCTTTAGGAACTGGCATTTCTGCCTATACTGGGAAGCTTTTTTATTAAACAGTTTAAATGTCATATTCAGGAGATCTTTAAAGAGTTTGAGGACCATCTATTAAGCATATCCGAATTAAATAAACTTTACTTGTTTTTAGTTGCTTGCTTCGGGCTTAACTTTGAAAAAAACATTAACTTGTAGGTCTTAATTATCTTAATAGTTTATGACAAGTTGGTAACTTATACAAGAGACGAATTTTATAGCTTTATTCCTGTTAAGTTTGAGCCTTAAAAATTTGAGTTGAAGTTTTAATTGAAGATTCTTCATCAAAATAAAATGCTAAGCCATAAATAGAGTAGACTTTAAATCACAAATAAAGTCTATAGGGAGACTGGGAACTTTCTTAATCCTTTTTATAGTGTATAATCATTGAGTATTATAGTTTCTTGTACAACTCAGTTTAGTTATCTAAATAACTAAAGTTTAACAAAGTGAGCAAAGACAAAGGGGCTAGACATATATTACTGAGTAGACCTTAGGAATTTATAAACATTACTTATCAAACATATGTTATTCCTTATTTAAAACTTTTAGAAGCTTGATGTTGAGCAATTAGTAAAAACATAAGCAGTTAGACATACATCTCTAAGTCAATTTTTGTTAACCTGCATATATTTAGGTTAGGAATTTACAAACCTTACAAAAATTCATAATAATCTAAAAAATTTTGTCTCCTAAGTCTGAAAACTAGATATAATGATAACTAGAGAGCTCATTAGGACTAACAAAGTTTTATAATTGTTGACTTATGCCACATGGTCATCTTTAGATAGTGGTGAAGTCACTCTTTAACCTTAGTAGAAATGGCGATCAGTCACATGGCTCCTTCCATCTTGATGAGGTCATCAGCCAAGATGGAGGCAAGTCACATGGTTGTTCATTAACACATCGTTTTTCCTACTAGATTCATTTTTTTCTAGCCTATCCAAGCGTTATGTATATACTTAACAAGAGCTGAGTCACATATAATAATGCTACAGCAAATTAAGATAACCTATGCATATATTTTTTTAATTATCAACTTTTTGTAACAAGTTTTAAGCTAAATTCTTGTTATAGGTTTTATAGATGTTTTAAAACCATAACCAATGAACTTACAAATCCTGAGTTAGAGTTTATAGCATAGTCATATGAGATTCTTTGGAGAGCAGAGTCAGAGAAATTATGGAGAGAAACGGTTTTTGAGAGGGGAGTAGGGAAACCTTAGGGATAAGAGACTTTTGGAAGAGTAGAGCAGGGCAGGTGCAAATATAAGAGATTTGGGATCATTTGTTGGTGCGTGGCAGATGTTGCTGCCCTATGAGAGAAAGTGAAAACCAAGTGTGCCAACCTTGGGCCATGATCTGCCCTGAGACCAAGCTATTTGTAGCAACACATCAAAGTTTTAACAAAATCTGAGTCCACAGGGGGCAGGAGAAGAAAGGGTCCCAAAAATGAAACATTTGGAACACCAAGGAGTGTGTGTGTGGCAGGGGTAAGGGATGGGATCCTATAAGCCCCAAGAGGGAGCTGAGAAAGAGTGGAGGTGGCCCACATGGGCCTAAGGAGGTTGCAGGATTTTAGGAGGGAGATGAGAGACATCGAACAGGGTCTTGGAATAGAAAAGCTCTGCCTAAAGGGGAAACCTAGGATGGCTTCTGTAAGAGACAGAGAAAGGAACTTCAAGGTGGGAGAGGAAACAGGAGCTAAGAGCAGAAGCTGCAGAACTGCAGGCCGGAGTGACTCAAAGGGGCTTAAGGAAGAGGCGAGATTGCAGGCAGCTCTAGCGAGAAGAAACATTCAGTGTCGATGGCTAAGTGTCTTTAGTAGAAAGATGTGCATAACTCTAAAGGGTGCAGCAGGCCAGAGTCGAGAGATTGGAGACCAGTGCCCAGGTGGGTGACTTGGGAGGGCATAGAAGGTTCTATCAACCCAAGAGAGACATATGGAGTAGAGAGGGAGAGAGGAATAGTTAGAACAGGTTGAGGGAAGCAGCCTCAAAGAATCCGACTCTGAAATCAAATTAAGTGTGGGGCAAGTCAGCAGAAACAAATGATCCTGCATACCAGAGGAGAGTCAGAGCCACGGCTTGGTTCTGAGCAGCCTAGGCCCTTGGAAGGGAGCTTATTTCTGCCACTTAGGTTTTGGCACAAGGTGAATGAAAAATAAATAAATAAAAAGGAAAAAAATAAAAAGGAAGACATAACTGCTCCTAAGGGGCTGAGGTTTTTATTATGGACATAAGGGAGAATACAGGCAGAAGCGGTGATATCGGGGAGAGTCTAGAGTGAACAGGGCCAGACTAAACCAGGCCAAGTACTGAGTGAAGGCAAGGGAGAGCCAGAGAGGAGCTGCTGAACAAGAAAGGGTGGCCTGGGCAAGAGACCAGAAAAGGGATAAGGGGCTTGTAACCAAAATGCTGGATTGGGGAAAGAACAGTCCAGCTCTGTCCTCAGGCTGGAGAAGGGTAATTCAGGAGGTAGAGCATGGCAGTCAAGAGGACCCTGTAACAGGTCAGAACTGAGGGATGCTGGGAGAACCTGGTGGCCAGCCTCAGCTTTGATGTGAATGGGCACCTTAGCCATTTGTCCCAGGTTTGAAACATAACACTCCTCAATGTAGTTTCAAAGATAAAAACCAGATAATCCCTAGAAAGCATACAACAGAGTAAAGCATGCGGGAAAGGCGCAGTGTAGTTTAGGTCCTGGGATACAAAGCCCATTGTGCATTAGCAGGTCTGCACTCTGCCAGGAGAGCAAGGTAAGTCCCTGGCGAAGGATCCGGACTCCTTAAAGAATAAAATCTCCAAACCCAGAGCCATACTGCAGGCAACCAAAGATATGCACAGGAGAGCCCAGAGAGGTAGGTATATCTTGTTTCCAAAAGGCTTATCTCATCCCGGGTTGAGTGGTAGTGATTTTCCACTCGCGGGCAAGAATTTTATAGACTCCTCTTAATAGCGATGTGCCAGGACCAGTAACAGTGACAATATATTGTCTCATGACTCCAGATCCGACTCTAAACGTACAGGAGCAAGCGGCCAGCTAAGTGTGGGATTTACTGATTTAGCTGTAGAGGAGAGAAATTCTGCAGATCGGATCAATACAGCCAGTAAAAACAAACTGCAGAATCCCTATTTTCTACCTGGGCTCTGTAAGTGAAGGCGTGAGACGAGGCACCTGAGTTATTCTGAGCACTTCATCTCCAGGGTCTGGGAAAGGGGGTGCTCTGGAACAATTACAGGCACAGACTGTGATGCTAGCCCACTGTGATTAAATTAAAATGTCCTGAGCAGGAACTTAGAGCTAACTTTTTTTTTTTCAGACCAAAATTTAGATACCAAAAGAAATGAGTTTTTATAATCAGAGGCTGGGATAAAAATCCAAACCCCAAGAGAATTCCTTGAACGATTTTTATAGGCAGCCCCACTCCTGCAATAAAAAGATATAAACTTATATTATCAGTGGTTTTTCAACCATTGGCAGCCATATTGAAGGCATAAAAGCGATTTTAGTATTATCATCATTGCTATCATCATTACCATCGTATCCCCTCTTAATTGCAATATTTCAGCACAACAGCACTTTGGCTTTTATCTGCCTCGGGAACTTGCAAGTTTGAAGATCATCCCAGGACAAATATTAAAGAGCCTGATGATATCATAGAGGCCTCAAAACAGCACTGACATTCTCATATAACATCCACATTTGAGCCGACCCAAAAGTACGACTGTGAAGGAACTCTGAGAAAAACATTCACAGACGTTTTCAGAATGAGAATACCCCGGAAGGTCTGGGAAAGCCTTAAGATGCCTATGTAGTCTGGATACTTTTATTGAGGAAGTGACTAAATAAAACGTACTCATCAAAAAAAGTTAAATCTGTTTAAAAATTAAGACAAATATGATCAACATGAGCAAACAGACCTGAGAAGATTGTCCAGTCTGCAAGTGCTCCGCATGGTGGTTGGTAATTGTAAAGATAGAATCAGATAATCACTAGAAAGTAGCTAACACAGAGCAGGGTCACAGGAAGACTTAGTATGCTTGACAACCAGCTCCCCGAGCAGGGAGAGTCTGCCCTGCTGGCAGCTTGCAGCTCACGGCATGTGGTGTAAATATGCAAGAAATGGTCAATTTCAGGCTACTGGTGAGAGTTCTGTGGGGTTGGGAAAAGATTGCCACAACTGGCCCTTGTAAGGCAGCAATTTCAACTCCAGCATGCCATGGTTACCAGATTGCAAAGTGTGTGCAGAAAGCACCGGGCAATACATAGCACATGACACAAAGCTGAAGTACCCGGCTGCACACTCATTTCTGCGGACCCACGAATTTGAAATTGATGAGGAGGAGACATATGAGCATACTAGGGTAGCAGAGGCTTGCGAGTAGTTAAATTTTAGCCTGTATCATATGAACAATTTTATATGAAAAAAGCTATATTCAAAGTGGGATCATAAACTTCAAAAGAATACTGACAATTTTATGTGGCATGACCGGAAAGAGTTTAGCAAATTAGCCTGAGACAGGTTTGAACTCAGATAGATAAGAGATAGATAGATAGATCGATAGATAGATAGATAGATAGATAGATAGATAGATGATAGATAGATAGATAGATAGATAGATAGATAGATGATAGATAGATAGATAGATAGATGATAGATAGATAGAATATAGGGACAAGAAAATGAAGTAGAAAGAAGTGTGGACTCCATTGGTGGCATTTGTGCTCTTTCAGGTGTGTCCAGATACGGTTGAGGTTTGATGAGGATACAAGGTAAAACAACGAGGGAGGGAGGAGGCTGTGGGTAGAAAAAAGCATTGCAGATAAGAACCAAGGTAAAACCCTAGGTAAGGGACCTTTTTTGGTATCAGCCTGGATAAAGAGGAGAAGGAACAAAAGGGAGGAGTGGCCCACAATTGTCATTCTGTTGAACAGGTGGGTACCGTAGACGCGGGACTGCACCACCATTTTCCCACTTCATGGATAACACCCTCACTTACCAGATGCCAGGGCTGATGCTACTGAGAACTCACACTTAGTTTCCAATGTACATATGGATGAAGAAAGCTGCCTGTCCCAATACTATGGCCCCGCTACAACAAAAGACTATCTACCTAATAATAGACAGTCTTTTAATAATGGACAGCAAAGGACACAGGGGACAAACCTGGGGGCCTGTGCCTCACTTCAGGGTGTCTCTGAGGTCCTTTCTGGTGAGACTGGCTCAGTGCTACTACAGCTGATTTCCATTCAACTCCTCTACTGGCTCAGTGCTGTGGGCTTTGCTTCTTGATAGTGACATAGCTCAAGATCTCTCACCAGGAAGACTCTTTGCATCCAGAGTTCAAACTCTCCAAGGGTGTTTCCCAGAGGCCACAACCTGCCCCAGTGAGTACCGTATCTGGATCTTTCCCAAGTAAGTAGATAAAAGCAGTGCTTCCATCTCAGAGTCTTGTGAAGGACACTCTAAATTTAGAACCCCAGCTTAGAGAAGAGCAGGGTTCAGGGGAGCGTGCACAGTCAGTGCTGAAGACATACTGCCTTTGAGACACCTGGGAAGTCAACTGGGCAGTTTGATAAAGAGATAAGTCACTATTATTTTCTCAGGAAAAATGGACTATCTTCTAATGTTTAGATGTTAAAGTCATTGAGGAAAAAGCATCTGAGAAGGGAGAAATACTTCAGCTAAGTCTCAAACAATGGTTGTGTCTAATGGGGAGGTCAAGAGGGGTTTGTACAGACACACAGAAGATGCTTCATAGGCATTGGGAAAACCAAAGGGATGTGCACTGCCGAAGCCGAGAAGCAGGTCTTTCCAGAGAGAAGTGGTATTTAATAGAGTGAGCTTCCAATGAAGAGGTCAAGGGGAAAATGACGGATAAAGGTCTATTGGATTTAGCAACCTGGAAGGTCATCGTGACTTTTTGTTATGAGTGATGAGAACAGAAACCAGATTAGTATGGACTGGGAAGAGGGAGGCGGGAAGAGCAGGATCATCATGTGTGTAGATGGCCTCAGGGAAACGGTCAGGGAAGAGAGCATTGGAGATGGGATAGAAAGAGACTCAGTAAGTGGGGCACTTGCTGCCAAGTGTTCAAAGTTAAAGATTCAGTAGGGAAGTTCCTAGGTATGGTTGTGGATTGAATTACAAGAAAGAGATGAGAGTCGGCAAGGACCTGGCTAGGATAGGAAGGATGACCACAGCTGCCCCACCGTGGCCAGCAGGAAGACAGCAGCACATTGGCAGGCATTTGCTGGTGTGTTCGCCAAGTGGACAGGGTGGAGAGCTTATCCAGTTCTTCCAATGCTACTTGCATTCAAGAGCCAAGATCTCTGGTTAGAGGTAAGGAGTAAGAGTAGGGTACAAGGTTTGGGAGAAGTGAAAAGAATTGAAATGATGGAAATGTGGGTTGGAAGAGGATGGGATGAGCCACCAGATGGTGGCAGGATAATATTAAGTGCCATTCTGTGTTAAGGGAAATCAGATTTTAAATTGAAACCATCTTTAACTTTTACACAACCTTCAATTTGAGAACCTGAGAGCTGACATGAAGGCAGGAAGCAGGAGGCTAATTGGGAGAAGGTTCTAACCTACCAAGCTCATCTCCGTTCACACTGAGGCTGGGGTGTCATTTATCACATCTGGACACTGCTTGTTTCAACATCTGCAAAGGGGGATTGCTAGCATATAGTCTGTTTTGTTCTTGGGCTTTGAGAAATCCAGAGCTGGGAGGAAATCTCTTGGTGGACTATAAATGTGCATCTTAGAGGATCCAGGTCCAGGCCACATCTCTATCTCTGAAGTTCTAATAAATCTCAGCAGGAAATAAGAAGGGTCAGCCGATAATGGAAGTTAGCTAAATGAACATGACCCAGTCCACACCCAGGGCAGGAGGAATTCCCGACAAATAGTCTTCCGAGAAGTGTTTGACCTCATTCAAAGACACCAGAGAAGGAGATGCTTCAGAGCTCTGGGGGAGGGGCACTGGCCCCAGACTATCAAGCTGGCCAGAAGTCAAGGTCATATGGGTTTGAACATCAAGTCTGAGATAGTCCACACTAGGGAGGAAGTGGCTTAGAATTCTCACTTCCACTCTCAGTGACCTGAGATAGGCCTCTTGCTTCTGTCTGTGCCCACCTTAAATTATCACAATGATTAATACCTCCCAAGAAAGGCATAGAATCTTCTATGGTAACTTTTTGTATTTGTGTTGATTGTTCAGAGTGACCTCAAATAGGAAGGGTGTTCTATAGCCCAAGACCACTGTTCACCCACAGTGCACACACACACACACACACACACACACTCAAACACACACACTCTCTCACACACACACTGACACAAACCCACACGTGCGTGCGCGCACCACAGAAATACACAGCATACACAAACACAAGTATTCTTAGGTATCCTTCTAATATATCTGCCTTTTTTCTGCACCCATCCTTTACATTTAATGCAATATCAACTTGCAATGCCCTTCCTCCTACAAGCTTCCTTAGGACAAATTCATCCCCATCCTTAGCTCCAGATGAAGTGTGTAACACTTGAGGGATGTGTACATAGTTCAGTTACATGTGAAACCAAGAATTTGACAGTTGTTCAGCATTGCTCTAAAGATTTAGGACATCATCCTAAAAGCAAGAAGAAACAAGTGACAAATTTTTATTTTATACAGTTCTGGGGACCGTGCCTAGCTACAACTCCTGCACCAATGAACTACTTTCTAGAGATGTTGGCGTAGCTTCTTCAGCAGAGGATAGACTTGTTTGAACCAGATTTCTATATTAATAATTATCACAGTGCTTTGGAGGTACAAGACTGGAAGCCACGGAGCCAAATATGAGACCATAGCAAATGCTGAAGCAGGAGGTAAAGAGGATCCAGGTAATCATGAGAAAACCAATGGATGCAAGACATGAGTCAATAGTTGAAGGCATGCCCATGAACACGCACATGCATGTGCATGCACACACACAGACACATTTGCACACATGCCTCAAACATGAACCATGCTGGATATAATCACAGTGAGTAAGGACGCATGTCACACCGTAGGAGGAGACCTGGCCTTTGCATGTTGCATTTGGGCTTTTTCATGTTAGGTTTGCAGTGCCAGAGTGGGAATGGTGCCGAAGGAAATCCCTTCAATCTGCAGATGGAGAAGTCAGGTTTGCATCTGGAAATCAGCTCGTTATTGATCTTAACCTTGTTAATATTCATGAAACTCCATCAAGAGGTAGGAGATTTTAACACAGTAGCCCCTGCACTCTAAATCAATTCTCATTGATCTCAATCGGCTTCTTCCCTCCAAGCATTGATGTTGCCCCCACCACCACCCATGGAAACCTTCTCTCAAGGTCCTCTGAAACACACATGTTATGTGGGAACGGGTCAGACCTGCCTGCCATTGTTTGGACCTTGTTTACACTGAAACTGGAGTTCAAACAGCATTTACTCCTGAGGTGGCATGGGTCTGACTCCATCCTAAATCTATTCATTCACAAAGTCACACTCCTACTGGGTTCCAGCTGTTGGGAAGAAAAGTAGAGCCCTTGTCACCCTTCATCATACATCAATCTCATGACAAAGTTGGTTTTTCCAAACGCTTAACTGCCACCTGCCTATAAAGGCCTCTAACAAGCTCAGACAGCAAACCACTCTGGCCTCAGATGAAATTGTTCATGGAGTAGACACCTAAGCTCTAGCAGGGACTCCAGCTCAGCATTCAGACTTCTCCCTTAACAGACCAAGGACCTCCCCTGGGGCTCAATCTTCCTTCATAATAAAGGTTGAGGGGTCTGGAAACCCAATTTATTTGGATTTATTTCTTATTTTTTCTCGTTCCTTGTTCTACGTATCTTATTTTTAAATTTCTGTATATTTCTTTTATTAATGAATGTATTTACCCTCTACATCAGGATAACACACATCTAAATGTTGCCTCTAGGGAAGCTCCTAACTCTTCCTCAAGCACGAAGAGTTTAAATGCTCACTGAGAAGCCTACAACAGCGCTTTAAAGTGGCATTTATTTTGGTGCACACAAGGGAAAACCCTAGAGGTCCCAGGGTGAGGTGGAAGCTGTGACATTGTTGTGTTCTTGTCTGTTTGGTGCCACTGAGACTTGCCAAGAATAAGACAAACAGCCCGCGTACATCCACGTCATGTCTGCTTCTCACTGCCTTTGGGGTGTTTAACTCCTTCCTGCCTCCAAACACAAAAAGAGACATGAACAGAGCATATAACGTGGCTCTGAGCATTTTATAGTGATGCAAGAAGGCATATGGACTTGATTCAGGCCGATCTGACTTAGCAAAACCACATTGTTCACCTTTCTACACTCTCTTTTTGTTTTGTTTGAATCAGGGTTTTACTCGTGGCTTGGTTGGCCTGGAACTCATTATGTAGCCCAGACTGATCTTGAACTCTCAATCATCCTACCACAGCTTCCCTAGTGCTGAGGTTACAGACATGTGCCACCATGCCACACTTTTTCTTATTCAACACATTTATTGACTGAGGGCCTACCATAAGCAAGGCACTACTCTGAGAGCTGGGAAACCAGTGGAAACATGCGAGAAAGACTCTCTACGCTTGTGGAGGACAGAACCTAAGTTCATCTCTATGACTCTCGTTTGTTGATATTCATATGCTGTTGCATTATATCTGCCTGAATGTGAATGCTATTTTTTTGTGTGTCGGGAGGGGCACATAGCTTGTAGGTAGAGGTCAAAGGACAACATCCAATTTCAATCTTCATCTTCCACTTCATTTGAGGCAGGTTCTCTCTTCTTGTTCACCACTGTGGAGGCCAGGCTAGCTGGCTCTATGAGCCTCTGACAGCCTTTTTATTTCCACCTGCTATGTCCCGGGGGAGGGGGTACTGGGACTGCTGAAATCTGGTTGTTGTGTGTGGCTTCTATGTGGCCTCTGGGGATCTGAACTCAGGTCATCAGGCTTGGGCAGTAAGTGCTTTACTCACTGAGCCATCTCCCCTGCACTGAAAATTTGCTTTTAACCAATAAAATACTGTAGCCCATTGTTAGCGGAGGCTGCTTGTTTGTTCCCAGCCACCCAGACCCCAAATAATCGCATAGAAACTATATAATTTGCAATACTGTTTTGCCAATAGCTTAAGCATATTTCTAGCTAGCTCTTACATCTTAATTTAACCCATTTCTATTATTCTATATTTTACCATGAGGCTCATCGATTACCTGTACGGATACATGGCATTTCCTTGACTCCATCTACTTTCTTCTCTCCAAGGAGAGATAGAGGGGAAAGTAGGCAGAGTCAGGGAGGATGCCATGTAACTGCCAAAGGACAAAGACACCCCCACCAGAGCCCACTGGAACTCTGCTTGTAGGTCACAACCTCATGTTGGTGAACAGATTAATGGGGATGAGTTAGTTTAGGATTTAAGAGCTAGCTAGACGTTGCTTAGGCTATTGGTCAAACAGTATTGCAAATAATATAGAGCCTGTGTGATCATTTCAGGTCTGGGCAGCCGGGAACGAATGAACAGACTCAGCCAACAGCCCATCTTGTTGATTCTCACTGTCCTGAGCTGTCCTAGGCAGAAGTGGCCAGCAACCACTCACAGATACATGAGCAGATCTTTCCAAGTCAAACCTCAGAGGCATTTAATCATCAGGTACCTACATTTGATGTGATTGGAATTTGAACTTGGATGAGTTGACTTTGAATCTAGGTTTTATTTATTCCTATTCCCACTTTCTTGCTCAGTACAGAAGAATAACCCAAAGAGAATCCAAGGATAGACCAAGCTTCCTGTTTTCTGTTGTCATTCC
The DNA here is from genome assembly GCF_018167655.1 of Microtus oregoni. Classification (NCBI taxonomy): domain Eukaryota; kingdom Metazoa; phylum Chordata; class Mammalia; order Rodentia; family Cricetidae; genus Microtus; species Microtus oregoni. The sequence goes on from NW_024543079.1 coordinate 10,494,232, forward strand.
ACTTTAATACACCCTTCTGAGTTCTGTTCCCATAGCTCAAGAACGTAATAGGGTTCCAGTCTCTCTGAAATGTGTGTAGAATGTGGAACTACAGAGATGGCCTTAAGATAGTACAGTTGCCCATGTCACACTGCATAGTAAGATTATTAAACAGTGACTAGCTATGCCCAAGGACACAGCTGTGCTAATTGGCTTTTTAGCTGGGCCACTAACCCCAAAGTCTGGAACTCAAGAGATGCTAATGTTTCAGTTAAGACCTTCCTTTGTCCCTGATCTTGACAGCTGTTCATTAAAACAACCCCCTCAACACACCATACATTTTTCACAGCTCTATGCCTCTGTCTGTGGTCTACTCTTAGCCCGAAATGTCGTATTCCAACTGGCAACCCTTGCTCACCAGGTAACATTATTGTCACACACTGTTATTGAGTTTTTGTGTCCTCCTTGTACCAGCTTGGGACAACTTGGTCAATCTAGTTCCCAGCTCAACCCAGAGCACCTGGTTATCGAGTGTGGAATTGGCCAAAGTCAACCTGCCCATTTTACAGATATTTCTTAACCATATTCTACACACCAGAAATTTTCCTAACTTAGGGGATTTGGTCGGGAACAAGAGACAAAATTTCCCTGCCTTGGTGGAGTCTATGTCTTACTGATTCCATTTGAAATGTCTGTTTCTGTTGGATCGCTTTGGCCAAATTTAATTAATTTCCTTTGCACCGTCTTTCAGTTTGATGCCAAGTCCTGGTTGCATGACATGGATTTATCCTGGGAAGCCAGTTTTACAAATGTCTCCCCAAGTCCTGGGCAATCCTGGTGAAATCCCCCAAAGTGAGTAGACTGTGTTGTTAACAGATGTAATGCAAATCTGTCCAAATGAAGTTGTCTACTCTGAGCAGCTACTGCGGGAGCTCCGCTCCTTCTCCAGAAGCTGCCAATGTTTGACTATTTTTGGAATCCTATTTGGGAGCGGAAGGTGGAATTGATGGCATATCCATGAATACACTCCAGGAGTAGAGATGTCCATTTCCAGAGCTTCATTGGCCCACAGAGATGTTAGGTAGTACTTCTCAAAGAAGCAAGTGCACTTACTGACATGATGATGTAAAAGCAGGACACAAAAGAAGAACGAGATACGGGTTCATGTGTGTTTACTGGGCAGTGACCTCGTCTTCGAACAGCTGCCTCTGTAGGACACACTGTGACCTTGTGACCTTTGCCCAAGGTTAGATGTGTGGTTGGCAGTGAGGAGATAAGGAAGAGATTTCTGTCCCCACCCTCAGCCCAGAAAGGAGGGGTAGAAATAGAGTTGGCTGAGAGCCTTTGACTCAGCAGCCACTCTTCCAGGCACTTGGGAAGCCAGTACCCACACCATCCCTGCTGGGTGTTTATCTCCACAGTCTACCATTCTGCCTTCACAGCCTCCCAAGACCAGCAGTGTGGGCAGCGCACACATCATTACACTCAAATCCTACATATAGATCCGCGGAGATCAATGGTTAAATCCCCTCTGAGGTAAAAATTTCCCCTACCTCTGCTTGGATAGAGTGTTAAAATCAAAGCAAATGCCTAAAAGTGTTAAACGTGATTTCTTTGTTGGAGCTATGCTTTCTTACATTTACTAAATAGGAAATAATCTTTTAAAAATATTTGTATAATAGATGGAACAGAAGGACAGTCTATTAAGTGAAATAAGCTGATACATTATAACACACACACACACACACACAATCTTTCTATGTGTAAACTAAGAAAAGTTGACCTAAATGTAGAGTGGGGGTTACTATGGGAAAGAAAAGGAGTCAGGAAAGTAGATAAGTGGTATTTATTGGTGTGTACTGTATGCATGTATTAAAATATCATACTGAATACCATTAATGTATACAATCAATACATGTTAATCGAAAATAAATTAATGGGGCAGGAGAGATGGCTCAGCAGTTAGGAATGCTTGGAGCTCTTCCAATTTTGTTTTGTTCCTAGCAGACGTATTGGAACATCCACAACTGCCTGTCCCCCGATCCAGGGGATCCTACACCCTCTTAAGGCCAGTGACAGAACCTGTGCTCGCTGTGCACAAACCTCAAGCCCCACAGACGTACACATAAAGAAAAATGAAAAAATAAACCTTATAATCGGAAAATTGCTCTGCTGATTTTATTACCCAATGAAACAAATCCATGAGGTCATAAAAGCTTGCCCCTTGTGTTAGTGAGGCTTCCCCCATGAATCACTAATTAAGAAAATGTCCCACAGGCTTGCCTACGTCCTGATCTTATGGAGACATTTTTTTCAGCTGAGGATCCCTCCTCTCTGATGACTCTAGCTTGTGTTGAGTTGACATAAAACACTAGCCAGCATACCCCCCTCGGACATATTATTTAATACCTTCTTCTTCATTCGTTTTCCATATCTATAAACCACAAATGACAATAACATACATTTAATAACGTGAAAGTGTTTACAAGAGAAAAGATGAGTAGTACAGAAAATACACTTAGCACACTAGCCACTGGTAATTTTTCAATAAATGTCACTTGCTATTTTTGCTGTTAAAAATAACATTATTAAAAACCATAACCTGCGGATAAAGTGATGGCCAAGCTTTTAAGAGCATTGGCTGCTCTTGCAGAGGACACAGGTCCAGTTACCAGCACCCTAAGGTAGCTCACAACCATCTGTAACTCCATTTCCACGGGGCTCCTACACCCTCCTCAAGCCTCTGTGGGCACTGTGAACACAGGGTGCACAGACATTCATGCAGACAGACATTCATACTCATAACATAAAAATAAACAAAAAACATTAAAAAAACATAACTTGAAGAATCTGAAGATTCTAGTGCTGCCATTGGTTGAATTGCAATGATCCCTAAAACAGCAGCAAAAGGCATTTTCAGTGGAATCGTGAGCTATTGAATTGAGACTCCCCTGCATTACCATATAAAGATTTAGTTCATTCATTTATTCTTCTGCATAATATTTCCCTGTATGACTACACAGCTGTTCAAGGCTCCAGCAATGGCCCTGACTTGAGCAGTGAAATGATGGAGAGAAGACAAACCCGTGGGTGGACGAGGCTCCCTGAGGGAGAAAATGAACAGTGGTCATTGCATGCAGGTGAAGAAGGAGGCAAGGTTATTACACACAGCTGAACAAGGGGTGTGTTTGGTTAATCTTGGTAGAAACAGTCTCTGGAGGGGAGCAGTCTTCAGGCCGTAAACATTGAGAGGGAAAAAGCTATGGTGGGAATTTTCTATGTGCACATTTAACATTCACCCCTGGGCTTTGCCATCTCCCTGAATCCCACCTGGAGAAGTCATTACCACTCCCACGGGGACGAGGCCCTGGAGGCCTTGACATGGCTGTGCCCGTGCTAACAGCATGTTGAACAGAACTTCCTTCCCTCGGGGCTTCCCCTACTCCCCACAGATTGATTATCAGGAAAAGTGTGTACCCACATTCCCTCATCCACAGCTGTCCTCCAGTGACCGTTTCTGTACATGGAAGAGGTATTATTGAGGACAGTCCCCTGGCCATTGCAATGGTACATCGTGAAGTGTGCATGTCTTCCATTTCATGTCGCATTGCTAAGTTGTTTTCCAAAACAAAAATGTGACACCAAGTTATAGACACTCTGGCAATGTGTGACAGTAACTTCTCTCCACATAGTCAGTCAAGACTGGCATTGCATACTGGGTAGGGTAGGCAACAACATTTTGTTTTCACTTGAATATCCATGACTTATTAATGTAGTGAAGCCTTTTTTCTACGAGCGTGATGGAGGAAGGTCATTGGCTAATAAAGGAACTGCCCTGGCCCATTTTATTGGTTAGAGGATAGGTGGGAGGAGTAAACAGAACAGAACGCTGGGAGGAAGAGGAAGTGAGCTCAGAGTCTCGACAGCTCTGCTCTCTGGAGCAGACGCCTGAGAGAGAAGCCATACTCCCAGCTCCCAGGCAGACACACGCCATGAAGCTCCGACCCAGGATGGACTAGGCTAGAATCTTCCCGGTATGACCGGTTCTCACCGATTATTAGAGATGGGTTGATCGGGATATCAGAATTAGCCAGTAAGGGCCAGGGCAGAAGGGCCAAGGAGTGATTAAATGAATACAGTTTGTGTGTTGTTATTTCGGGCATAAGCTAGCTGGGCAGGCGGCTGGGGTGTTGGGGACGCAGCCCCGCCGCTGCCCTTATTACTTCACGAGCGTGTGGATGATTTAATTCCACAGTCCAAGCTTCCTTTGGGTGTATCTATCTATCCTCTATCCCTTTTCCCTGTGTGATATTTGCCTATTATTATTTTACTTTATATATCCCTTTCATCAGTTATCGGTATGGTGTAAGTCAGACTTTATTTTACTGATCCACTTTTATCATCCTCATCTTCTTCATTTTGTGTTTTTGTTGTTGTTCACTACTAAAAAAAAATCAGGGAATCTTCCTATTCCAATGTCACAAAAGTATTTCTTATAAATTTCCTGTTATTTTGGTGTTGATTCAATCTGGATTTGCTTGCTCTTTCTCGAAAGGAATTAACTATTTCTCCTGCTCTCTGCCTTTCACCACCTCTCATGCTGGTCCACCCCCACAACTGAGCAAGCTTCCACATGATTTTAAAGGCTCTTTCTGCCATGTCAAGCCCATTCCTTTGAGTTAACTCGCCTGCCTCTAGACCTGATTTACACTGTTTTAATTACCATTTCTTTGAACTCAGTCTTGCTACACAGAAGAGCAAGACAGACTCCTCTGCCTCTTTTTCACAAGTTTCTTAGCTACCTCCTTTCACGAATATTTCAGGTGAAATTTCATCAACTTCCACCAAACAGAAACTCAGGCAAACCTGTAATAGGTTTTGATTAACTTAATGTCAATCGAATACATCACTAATCAGAGGATAAAAGTGCTGTTAGATTAAGAAGGAAAGAAAAGCTGGGGAGAGACCCTGTGACCTCTTCAGGTTCTAGTGACACTCAATCTGGGAGTTTTCTTTGACTTTCTGTGCTTAGTTGGTAGGTAAAACACTCTTGCAGCCCTGAGGAGACAAATGCCTGTCAAAGACAGTCCTCAGGCCAAATTCACAGGCCTAATTCACACGTTAGTGTCAAAGACCTCCCAAACCTGCACTATCAGAGCTCTAGCCTAAATACCAGGCTGATGTGGCCACAAGCTCAGCTTCAGTGGTCAACACCTCCCTGGTACCCAGCAAGCTCAAACTTGACCTCCAGGGTGCCGTCCCCCAGCAAAGGCGTGAAATCCTCGCAGAGCCTACATCCTCACTTGATCCCTATATCAATGTTCTCTTTGTCTTCTCCAAACCTGGATGTCTTCCAATCCCCCAACTCCTTGCTCACAGGGATGCCAGTTTATCACAATATGGGCATTGACATCTGTCTGCAGAGGCTACTGTGACTCATGACAGCCGTCATGTCTAACACAAATGGAAGTCCAAACTCAGATTTCAATATCTTAAAATGAATCATACATATTCACCTCTCCAGTCACATTAATCATTTGAAAGGCTCGGTCACCCAATGGCCACGTGTGGTTGCCATCTTAGATGTAGTTCTATCAGTCTAGAAGATTCCCAAAAACTGAATGGTACCATCACAGAGCCTTATGGGCATTGGTGTCATTTCCCACAGACTAATTAATAGTCACTACATCTAACGTGATACCAGTGTTTCCCACATCACAGCCCCGAGCTGTCTGCCTCTTTCCACCATCTTCCCACCAACCTCCTACCACAACATATTCAAATCAGGGTGTTCTCTGAAACTCCCTCCCATGAGTCCTTCTGACATCCTGTGAGATTCAGCTTCAGTCCTTCCTTGCCCAGCCTCTCTGCGCTCCAGTGTTTTCCTTCCTTCATAGGTCTGCTAAAATATCCTCCACAGTCACCTGTTCCGAACACCCACAACCCACTGCTCTCTTCTTTACCATACTCAAGCTTTCACTAAGGGTTCTGGCTGCAAGATCCCCTTGTAAACTAAATATATCAGGTGCAGTGCAGGCTTCAGAAGCAGGTCATGATTCCTAGAGCCCAGCTCAGTGCCTGGCACCTAGACGTTGTCAGTATGTAGTAATAGACTCTCCTCAAATACAAACTTTCTCCCTGTGTTAATCAGATGCCTTCCAGCAGCACTCTGCCTTATTATTTAACCTTGGCCTGCCCTCCCCCTTCCTCCTCACCTCCCCCCACATTTAATTACATTCTCATCAGATGTGCAAAATGGTCTACTTGGCTCCCTGTGTAGTTTAAAGTGTTTGTGTAAACAGCAGAGAGATCCTGTTAATTATAAAGACTTCCTCACATTCAATGCAGCCAGTTCCGGTCTCCTCTGATGGCAAAGGAGATAGACCCAGCCATTTGGAGACAGGAAGGAGTTTATTGAAAGGGTAACATTAGCCTTAAATAGAGAGCACTAGGCACACACAAGCACGAGTGTTCACACACACACACACACACACACACAGAGAGAGAGAGAGAGAGAGAGAGAGAGAGAGAGAGAGAGAGAGATGCATGTAATTGAGGATTCATTTCTCCTAGTCTGAGAAGAGACTTAGAAAGAAGGAGAGAGAGAGAGAGAGACAGACAGACACACACACACACACACACATACACACACACACACAGAGAGAGAGAGAGAGAGAGAGAGAGAGAGAGAGAGAGGACAGAAAGGAGAGCAAAAGAAGTCACAGAACATAGCAGAAACAGAGAGAGAAAACTGGGAGCAAACAAAGGAAGAGAAGAGAAGGGAAAGGGTAAATAGATCTAGAGCATCGTCCATGACAAGGAATTCAAGGTAAAGATGCCCCAGCTGTTGGCCCTGTCACAGCACACAACATGCCTGCCCTGCTTGACCACAGGGCACAACTAGCATTGTGAATGGACAGTGCTAGTGTGCAGGAAACTAGAACGGTCGTCCAATGAACAAGTGGGAACCAGCTCAGCCCCAGCCACTGGAATCCTAAGCATCAATCACATTTATCTGAGTCTGCCTCACAGAGAAGATGGAGGAAGAAAGGCTTGGAAAGGCAAAGTGTGTGCCACCCTGTGAGCGACACTTTGGGATACTCAGGCTCGAATTCTTAGTTCTCTTGGCTACAGATGGTACCGAGCTGAGGCCTTGATGGAGCAGGTAAAGAATGAGTAAAATTGCCAAACTTGGAACATCTGGAGCTTTCAGTTTGGAATGTGCCAGACATGTCACTTAAAGAGGGGTCACATTTCAATGACAGCAAAAGGTTGCTTTGGAGTTGTGTAGAATCTTGATTCAAATTGTGTGCCTTTCCAAAGACCTCAGAAATATACTCCCAAGTACCATCAGTTTGGATATCTTGGTTTCACATTTTCCAATTCCTTCAAATACTAACCAAATGCTTTTTGAAGTTTGGCCCTGGGGAGATTTCTATAGTAGCAGAAGCACTCTTTGCGGCTAGGGTGCTCAGCACACAGAGTGAGTGATTAAACACTAACTCAAAAATTGTAGAAGCGCATTAGAGTCCCAAATGCGGGCAACTCTTTACTTATTAATTTTATGTGCATGAACGTTCTGCCTGTATGGATGTTGTGTATGACATGAGTGCCTGGTTCCTGCAAAGGTCAGGAGAATTTGTTGAGTACCCTGGAACTGGAGTTAAAGATGGGTGTGAACTACAATGTGGGTACTGAGAACTCAGGTCCACTGTAAGTAAGAGCAGCAAGTGTTCTTGACCGCTGAGCCATCTCTCTAGTCCCATGTACAACAAATTAAAAAGCATGATAGTCTCAAAGAATTAAAATAGGAACTCCACAAGATATTATAAATAACTATTTATAACAGAATTGTTTACAGTAACTTAAAGAAAAAATAGTGCACATATCTATCTGTGGATCAATAAATGAACTGTAGCATGTGTAAGCAAGAGAATAGTATTCAGCCCCAAAAAAAAGTGCAACAAGTATTTAGAAATAGTACAAAGGTGAACCCTCCCCAAACATGCTAAGTGAAAGAAGTAAGACAAAAATGGTGACATATTATATTATTCTGTTCATATGACATATCCAGAATAGGTTCATCTATAGAGATCTCCCTGGGCTGCCTGACAGGAGGGAGCAGTGCAGAGAACTCACCTAATGGCACAACATTTCCCTTGGGTGATGAAATGTTTTAGGAAAAGATGAAGGCAAGGAGTTACACAATATTGCAAAGGTATTAGAGGCACTGAATCGTTGACTTCAAAAGGTTAATTTTACAGTAGCCTTTTAAAAAATGAGAATCTCTCTCTCTCTCTTTAAAAGCATGTTCCAAAACTACAGAATATTACTGCCTAACTTACATTACTTACAGTAGAGGAGCCGGGGGCTCTGAGGAAACATCATGGGTAGGAAGTGGAAGGGTGAACAGAAGCGGGTAAGAGAAGAGGAGATGGCTGCAGGCTCCAGACAGGGTGACTAACAAAATGGCAACAAGGTGAGAAAAGCTTGGCACATTTGAGAATGGGAAGGAAGTCCACGGCTGGAGAACAGACAGCAAAGGAAGCTGTGGTTTGAGATAAGACTACCCAGGTAGGAGAGAGCAGGCTTTTATAGGCATTTCTATTTATTTATTTATACTGGCATTGTTGGGCATCAGGAAGAAAAGTAACACTGTCAGGCTTACACTGTAAGAGAAGTCTGGTTGCTTTGAGAAGGATGGATCAGAGGTTAAAAAACAATAGTGTATCCAATCCCAAGTGCTCAGCTTTATATACAAGTAAGTACATTCAAAGAACACCAAATGGGAGGCTTTGTGTGTGTGTGTGTGTGTGTGTGTGTGTGTACATGTATGTGTATGTGTGTGAGAGAGACAATAATAATTAAAGATGAAAAGACCTTCAGTCTGAGAGGGGGTGAGGGTGTAGAGGAGCTGGAGGGGGTGGGAGGAATGGAAATGAAGTAAATAAAGTACTCATGTACAAAATTCTCAAACCTGAAAAATTAAATTAAAAATTGTTGTTTTCTGGACACGAATTTAAACCCTCTATCTCTTCCTCCTATTCTTCCTCTCCATCCCCCTTATCTTCCCTTATTTTACATGTATGGTGGATTTTTATTTTTATAATTTCATGTTCAAGTACTGCATTTACCTCAGTTCCACTCCTCCCTGTCCCCTTCTAACTCCTCCCAAGTCCCTGGACTCATGACCTTTTCTTCTTTAATTATATACACACATGTACATATATACAAATATACCACCTGCGGAATCCCTTTACTGTTGCTCATATCTGTTTGTGTTTAGAGCTGATCACTTGGGATTAGAAGACCTATCAGGAAAAAAAACAGAGTCAAGAAAACAAAGGACCCAATTAAAACAATGGGCTGTGGCTCTGAACAGAGAGTTACCCAAAGCAGGAACAAAAATGGCTATGAAGCATCTCCAAAAGTATTCATCATCCCAGCAATTAGGGAAATGCAAATTAAAAACTACTTGGCAATTTTATTTTATCCCAAGCTGAATGGCTAAAATCTAAGACCAAGAAAACAATCTTTTCTCTTCCACCCCTCCTTCTCTCTCTCTCTCTCCTCACCACTCCCTCCCTCCATCTGCAATAGACTTAGGAGGAAAATGAGGTATTATTCAGACCTTGAAGAAAAGACATTATCAGAAACCACAGTGTAATTCTAGAAACCACCCCTATTCTTCAAAATTTGACTGAGGGCCATGATTAATGTAACAAGGCACAAAAACAGCAAAGAGGTACGAAACTGTAAAGTAAGGAACAAATTCATCATTATCTATGGACGATATAGTAGCACACACAATATTTTTTCATGAAAATCTGTAGGCCAAGTACCAGTGTCATTAAGAGAATTCATTACATGTTTTGGAGACCACCACCAACAAATACTCTGAATATGTGCCAGGAAAGTTATGAATATATGCCAGAAAAATGAAACAGAAAATAAATTGTAAAGTATAGCACTCATAATTACAACCAATCATCAAATATCTAGCAAGAACTTGACAAAGACATGGAAAAGTCTTATGAATAAAATTATTATTGTTGTAAAACATAAAATAGTAACTAAAACAAATACAGAGATATTTCCTGAGAAGACTCGGTGTCACAAACATATCTCTAATTCGATGTTTTGTACAAAGCCGTACCAACTTAAAACTTACAAGTCAATTTCAGTTCATAGGTCAATTCTTAAACAGCCATGACAATTTGGAAACAAAATGAGAGATGACTCTTTCTACCAGGGACCCATGTTTTTCCTAATGCTTTACTGTTTGTTTGTGTTTTTTTTTTTAATGTCTTAATACAGCTATGGAAAAGAGACTAAAGAAGCAAATTACATGGTCATCATAACATCAGATCCACACACAACGGACCTTGGCAGTCAAGATGCCAGGCCGAGTCAGCTGTAGCGTGGCTATCCAGAAGGGAATGGGAATCTTGATCCTCACCTTATCCCAGTCACCAACGCATGGGAAGTAATCTTACTTGTATGAAGAAATTCTTTCCTGAGCCACTGCATATCTGAAAAATTCTCCCACCTTCTTTCTCTACCTCTCCCCATCTCCTTATTTTTCTTAGTTTTGTTTGTTGTTTTTGTTGTTGTTGTTGTTTTTCAAGACAGGGTTTCCTCTGTGGCTTTGGAGCCTGTCCTGGAACTAGCTCTTGTAGACCAGGCTGGCCTTGAACTCACAGAAATCCACCTGCCTCTGCCTCCCAAGTGCTGGGATTAAAGGTGTGAGCCACTACCGCCCAGCTTCTCCTTATTTTTCTATATGAATAGAATTGAGAATTTTCAGGCCATAGCTTGTTGCTGACAGTTCCTTAGAAGTTGGTCAATGTTTGCAAACATTTTGAAGGTGGGGCAGGAGTCTACAAGTAGATGAATATCTTGTTCCCTTTAGCGGCTCCTTCTCCCTTTTATATTTGCCATGTTTGTCCCCTTTACCATAAGATTAAAACCAACAACAAACACAAAGGTACCTATAGATGCTGCTTTGATTTGTGAATGCTCTGTACTCTAGAACTTGCCTTCCCCAAGCCAACCAGGACCACTTGTCCTGTTGTGTCTGATTTCTTCGTCCTTTGCTTTCCTTAGCTCTGTTCTCTCGCCTTTCCTGTCTTGCACTCCTACTGTCCTTTCCACACTACCATTGTGTTTCTGGTCAGGCCTCTCTTCTCCAGGTATCTGTGTGATTGACTCATACCCAGGTCACCATTCAGCTCTTGCTGAATGGCCTCTTCCTCTCAGGACTTCTAAAACCGATGCTTCATTCATTCAGTCTCAGCCTTTCTGTATCTTGTGTGACTCAACTCACTTTCAAATAACTTGTATTTAAATAGGAGGAGAGGGGGTTTGGAGAGGTGACTCAGCAGTGAAGAATGCATAAGGCTCTGGCAGGAGACCTGGGTTCAGTTCTCAGCCCCACCCCACCCCATGGTGCCTTGCGCCTAATGTGTAACTCCTATTCCCAGGAGCCAGCTGCTTCCTTCTAACACCACACACATGTGGTGCACAAATACTCATGGCAGGCGAAACACCTGTACACAGAAAAACATAAATAAGTCATTTAAAGTAATTTTATTTTTAAAAAACTTTGTCTTTTGACAATGTCACAGATGGTCAATGTATTTAGCTTGCTTGCTTTTGAAACTTAACTTTCTGTTTAAACCGTACTCCCCAGTTCTCATTAGAGTCCCCAGTTTGACAAATAATCTTGGAGACACAGCAGTGTTTTTCCCTTTTATTACTGTTATTTCCTTCACATATTGTACGCATTTTCCCTATATTTCATAACTTGGAATTTTTTCGTACAGCTGAAGCTTCAGCTGTTTTTGTTTTTCATCTTTAAGTGACGAGACATGGAAGCGGGGCTGGTGTTTTTCCATAAACATTTTAAGTAAATTGTCTCTGCTTCCCCTTCTGGTTCCCCTTGGTTGTTCTTGGCTTCTCAGATCTCAGACTGGAGGGCTTCTTTGGTGTAAATTTATAACATTCTCATTGTTATTGAGCAGCCAGAGGGGAGTTGGGAGGAAGCCTGAGTGCTGAGAAGCGTTCACAGGAACATTTATCTCTGTGGCAATTCTTTCCATGCCTGGTGAAGCTGTTGTTCACGTCTTCTTGGCACAGTCTCTGTGCCAGGATAAACTTGGGGTCTACTGGGACTCCTTCCTGGTGCTATGGTTTGACACAGGGAGGAAATAACCCCACAGCCCCAAGAGGGCTTTCTTTGATGTATTCCACCCTTGAATCCTAGGTCTCTCCAATACCATGAGTTCTGGGAGCTTCCGATACTTGGCATTGCACTTCCCAGGACACGGCACCAACTCAGCATGTGTCCCTCTTCTCCAACACACCCTGGTCCTCGTTAGGAAGACTTAATGGCTTCCTACAATTTGCCATCCACCATTCACATTCTCTTCTGAATCTACAAACCCTCATTATCTTGACCTCTCTTTTCATCACTTGGTCTTGTTCCTAGTCCTGGATCCAAAAGTGCTGCTGTCGTAAATGATGCTAACTCATTAAGGTTAAGACAAACATGTCAGGTTGCTCTCTGGCATAGGTCCTGATATTCAGTTCTACCCTCTCCGGATGAGCACATGACCCTCTATTGTTCACTCCGTAATCCTCTTTCTTAGGAAAGAGACTGGAATGAGCTGTTGGTATGGTCCTCAACCTGAGCATCCTGCACTGTGCCTGACATAGGATTGCCCTTAATTAGAGCCTCCTGCTCTATGCCTACCAAAACTTCTTCAGCCTTTCCTAATTGTACTGACCAGTCCCTGGCTTTCATGCTTCTCTGCCTACTCCACAACTTTGTTAGTTCTTTTTTATGGGATTTTTGGTAAGAAGGGGGGAGCTCTAATGATGACATGAACGTCTGTGCTCACATGAACATCTAACCCAAACGTCTGGCAGCTGGCTGCATTAGACACACTCTGCTGGAGTTTGGTGTGTGCCATTTGATTACAGGTACCAGAGTTAGCAGGTGACGGTCTGTGTCAAGCACAAGGCCCAAGGCAATAATATTTAGTGTTTTTAGGACATTCCCTAGAGACTTGCCTGATAGCACAAATGCCACATAAGCCGTGGAGGGCTTGTTGGAGAAACGGCTCAGTGGGTAAAAGTGCTAGTCATGCCAGCATGGAGATCTGAGTTCCGATGGCCAGAACCCACATTAAAAAGTCACACAAGATAGCACATGTAATGTGCCCCAGCTCTCCTGAAGCGTGGAAGGCTGAGAAAGGAAATTCCCCTGAAGTACAAGGGCTCACTAGCCTGGCCTGGTACATAATGCAGAACAAGAGATCCTGCCTCAAAAAAAGTGGGAGGTGAGGACCAAGGGCAGGGATTCTCTTCTGACCTCCGTGTGGGCCACCATTGCCATGTGGGCCCCCAAACTCTCACACATAACACACAGTCACACACACATACACAAGCACACATACACACGTTTGTATCTTCTTTAGGGAACTGGTCTTACTGTTTGCTGTAAGTTAGGTATCTTCTAAACCAAGAGTTTATAATATTTCAAAGCAGAAGGGAAGTGCACTGGCACTCGAGTTCAAAGAGCCTGTTCAAATGTTTATCAAACTAAAACCTAAGCTGTTGAGCATCTACATTTACCTCCTGTGCTCTTTTTTTCTTCGTCAGTAAAGGAATCAGAGACCAGCACCCAAACTAACCTTCCTCATCAGGGTGGCTTAAAATTTCCCTGCAACAACAATAACAAAAACTACATGTACATTTAATAAAATGGGAAACATAGTAGAATAGAAAAATGGAAGAAAACCTATGGCTCATCTAACAGGGTGACAAGATGCTGATTAAATAAAGAAGAGATGTGGCCCACCCCATGCTAATTATTCAGCCTGGTCTAATTGTATCTGCTTCCTTGGTATATTCTGATCATAGAAATAAGAAACTTGGGACCCAGTAAAAGAGTCCTTGTCAATCTTTGGTCAGTTTCATCAGGATCCAGAGATTTGGCAGCTTCACAGAAACAACAGGGAACTCACGCATGAATAAATGAAAGCTTCAGAGAGACTAGGCTGACCTCCGCATCCTGCAGAGTCACAGGGTCCTCCTCATGGGTCCTTAATTAGAATCTGTGTCTGCCTTGCTCTTGGCCTTCACTGCTAGTTAGATGCGGGAAAAACGAGTGTAGGTAGGTATGTCTTCTAGGAAACAGATGTGCACAGTAGGATGTATGCTGGGAGAAATACCCAGGCTGTCTTCCGTACGACTGATCCAATGTGAGACTCCTATGCACACACATGGGTTAGGTTGGGGCCAGTGCAAAAACATTAGTGGTACTTTTGTTTGCTCTAAAGGAGGCTGGGACAGGAAGACATTACCAGGAGGCTTTCATGTTACAAATATCTATCCTGATGTCTGGATGGGTTCTGTTGTTGCTGTTGCTCTTTTAATCTAGTCGGCTTCCTCCGAGACCCAAACGGGCAAATGTCAGGGTGCTGAATTAGTGTCTGCCGGAACACTGGGCTTCCTCCCGGCTGCTCCTTTGCCAACCCTTCTTGCTTTGGGAAGTGTCTGCTGCTGTGCTGTTAGAGAAATAGCCACCATCCCTTTTCATCCCGCCCAGCCTGAGCTGTTGGAATCTAGTGCAGAGAGGCGGCCAGTCCTGTCCACCTCCCGTCAGGCAAACAGCTCTGGCGAAGATTATTTATTTACAACAGCTAATACAATTGGTAGTAACGACTTCATAGGCAACCTCTAAGTGCAGGCAAGATGAAAAATTTACTAAATTGGAGAATAAAAATGCATAAGAAAATGTACAGAATCAATATTTCATGGCCTTTGCGTTACCTTGCTGCACACAAATCTATTCCTGAGCTTGCATTAAAATTTAAAGGAACATCGCGCGACAAGTTCAAGCCCTGGGTTATTTCACGGTAGTTCAGCCTTAGAGGAGTTTTGTTGTTGCTTGCTTCGTAAAGTCACGGGGCTCTTCTGAGGGAGAGACAGTTAGAAAACCATTTAGCCGGTGACTCTGTTTTTCCCTTCCTTTTTTTCCCCCAGACCCCTGGATGGAGACCAAGTCCTGTTTGACGCATACAGGAAGACTGGTTCCGTCATTCTTCCTAGAACTAGTCAGGTGTTAGTCATCTTCGAGTCTCAGCCCTTGCCAGATTCGAGTGGTTGTGTTAAAAACCTATTCTTTCCCCAAGGAACCAAACATTTATTTAGTACACGGGCGTGATACACATTACGTTAAGCAAGTGTCCTGTGCCGTTTAAGCTTGTTCACAGCAAACTCTGGGACCAAAAGGGCTCGCTCCCTTGTCCCAGACACCTGTCTGTTTATTTCAAGTATCCTCAAAGGTACCCTGTCCTAGAGCAGGCTGGCCCCTCCAGCTCTCTGGCAGGGAGAAGAGAGAACAGCAAGCAGCTAAGGGTGTTAAATGCACTACATTCCTGAGAACAGTGAGAAAAGAAATCATTTTTTAATAGAGGTAACTATTGTTTGCTCAATGATACAAAGGTGAGTTCAGCAGGGATGAGAAGCTGGATGTCCACGCATGGAGAGTAAGCTCTCAGTCAAGAATTCCAGCTGTCTCTCTCAGTGGGAATTCCCCAGTTGATTCCCACCAGCTAGGATGGGCCCCGGATCTGATGGTGTTGCCTTTGTTTGCTCCCCCCAGCCAAGCTACTCCAGCCCTGCTGCATGGTGCATATCCAGGTTTTACGATGTTCTGCTATCTCTCTGCGGCTCCCATCTCCTCGCTGCTGGTTTCTTCTTTTCCTTTTCCTGGCTACATGATGAATAAAGGCACTGGCTCGAACTAAAGGAACAGCTGCCAAACCATTCTTCAGGCCATACAGAATAATTAAGGACTGAGGAACATACGCGAAACCATAATTCTTGAATCCTCTGTTTACATGCATCCATGAAATTCATAACCAGGGGAGACTATAGCTAGAACAGCAGATGTATGTTATACCTCATGTGCATGGTTGTGTTGGGAAGAAACTTTCTTAATGGTGTGAGTCTGTGTAAATGCAGATGGAGAGACTGGAAGTTAGTGGCTCCCTTCCTGATACTTTGCCAATATCTTAAAGAGTTCTTGAGACAAAGGGATAGACGATTCATAAAAAATATATAGAAAGCCTAGCTATCATAACCATATCCGGCGCTTTTTATTCTGCTTATTTGTTTGTTTGCTTGGGTACTTGTTTTGGTCAGTTCTTGAGGAATTAAGAACTTACTTGGCATCCATCATTTCAAATATTTAACTTTATACTAAGTTAACTAAACTGTCCTGATTTGTGATTGATTCAGACATATGTTTGGATTGGATGTGACCTTCTGTTAGAATGAGAGAAAGAGACACATTTGTCACTACAGAGAGATCTAGTTACTACTCAGAAACCCCTTCCTGGAGGAACTTTCTTCTTTACAGCAGGGGCTCAGCAAGTGAAGATCTCTGAAACTTTTGGACCAACGTCAAAAGATCAGTTCATATGTGGATACGCTGCATCCTATAGAGAAACTCAAAGCTGTCCAGGGTGCAGAAATATATCTCTTAGGAAGAGCCCAAGGCAGTCCACAGCTTTTCTTTGGGGTTCTCAGTTACTTCTAATGCCTCATAAGTCCAAAAATTCTTCCCTGTAGTCTCTGTCCCCTTTCAAGTTCACTTTCATCCAAACACGGCTGAAGATGGCTGCCTTGAGCCTAAGATGTGAGTCTGTTCAAGGCTTTAAAGCGAAGGCATGGCAGTCCCAGGGAAGGTTCTTAAGTACTTTCAGATAAAGCTCAAGCCAGTGTCACAATGGAGAAGTGAGGGGTGGGGTTGGTAAAGTTACCGCAAAAACAAAAACAACCAAAAATGCATTCGTGCATTTTGTCATGCTTGAGCTCAAGACCTTGCACAAGTTTATATGGGGTCTGGTAGCACTCACATGACAGGGAGTTGATGTGAGGACACGTGTGTATATGTCACAGCAAGTTCCTCTCTGAAGAACATTCTTTTCCCAGCAAATCAGAGCAAAGATTTGTTTTCTGCCAGTGGAGAAAGTGAAGACGGCATTTTGGAGCCATAGTCTCTAGCATGTGCTCTGTGGACTCTGTGGACCATCGATCTGTAACAAGTGAGATTCTATGCAGCCATGCCTGCCTAGCCAGACTTCAGAGTCAGAAAAGGCTCCTCACCCCTTCCCTTACTCCCTAGGAAACATTTTATATACAAGAAACCACACCCATGTAAGGAACAAGCGTTGATGGATTGGATCATCATCTGTCTTTACTAAGGTTTCCATTGATGTGATAAAATATTAGAACCAAAGCAACTTTGGGAAGAAAGAGTTTACTTCAGCTTCCAATTTTCCACTCATACTCCATCACTGAGGGAAGTCATGGTAGGGAACTCAAGCGGAGCAGGACCCTGGGAGCAGGATCTGAAGCAGAGACTGTGGAGGGGTGCTGCTTACTGGTTTGTTCTCCATGGCTTGCTCAAGAAGCTTTCTTATATACTCCAGGACCACCTGCCTAAGAGTGACACTGCCCACAGTGGGCGGGGTCTTCTCACATCAATCCTCAACCAAGCCAACACTCCATAGAGATGCCAATCCGACAGAGGCAGGCTCTCAGTAAGACTGCCTCTTCCCAGATATGTCTAGGATTGTGACGGGTTCACACAACTCAACCAGCACAGCATCCATGAAACCACCACAACAATCAAGACACCTAGCTCCCGTTTGCATTCTTTCCCCCTCTTTCCTCGTCAGGAAAAGATCGATCTGCTTTCTGTCACTCTAGATTCCATGCTTTCTTTTTCTTTTCAGTTCTGCCCCTGTTACCACCAGGACACATCCTTAGCCACTATGCTTTTGGTTGCTGAGTACTGGTCCATCGTAACAGGCTACTTCTTGCTTCTGCTTTTCTCAGTTGGTGACTGGAGGGAAAGCTTCCAGATTTTAACTGCTAGGAATCTAGTGGCTATGCTCACTCACTTCTGAGTCTTTGTAATGAGTTCACTGGGATGGAGCCATCTCCGCATGGCATTCCTACACCGGGTGTTAGGTATATGCTTAACTTTTTAAATAAACTGGATCCAGTTTCCCGCAAATGGTTTTACTATTCTCCATCCTGACCAGGAGTATATGTGAGTTCAAGTTGATCTACAACCCAGCCCTTGGCATGAGATACTTTTATCTAAATAATTCCATGCTATATGATCGCAACTCTTTGAGGTTTGGGCATGTTCTTAATGGCTAAGGATGTCCAGAGCATCTATATTTGAACAAGATTCTTACTTTTTTGTAGACATTGTAAATGTAATGAGAATCGATGTAAAGAAATAGAAATGGAGAAGTTTTAGCCTAAAACAATGGTGGAAGTGAAAAGACAGCCTGGAACTCTGAGCTCAACAGTGGACAATGGCCATGCAGGGGCGTGACTTTAGCCCACATGTTTGTGTGCCTTCTGCAGCAACATAAGACCAGGCCCCAGCTCACAGCAGGCACCGGCTGCTATTGATCTTTATTTGAATCAAACTGGCATTTCTCTTCTCATTTTTAGGAATCAAAGACAGTCTAAAAAAGAAGGAAACTAAGCGCTCTCATGAATCTATTGTAGTCAATATGATATCTTTTTGCTTCATTAATTAGGTGTTGTTGCCCTAACAAATTAACATAAGTCAACATGCAGTACTACAGCTGTGAAGGCAGAAGCCTGAAAACGGACCTAAGGGTGAATAGCCAAGGTTCTGGCCAGGCTTAATTCTTTCATATGCTCCAGGGAGATTCCACACCTGAGTGTTTTTCTACTATTCTGGTCTTCCCTTCATCCTTATCTCTAGATCCCCTTCTATGTGACATCACCTCAACTTTGACATTTCTCCACTACATCTTGTTTTCCTCACTTATGGGGACTTCCAGTGACACTCCGTCCACCATTTTAAGATGCTTAACATCCTGTAAAGGGCTTCCTGTCTTTTAAGGGAGCATGCTCACAGTGTTCTGGGTTTTTATATCAGCTTCCATGGGCGTCACTGTTCAACCTACCACAGGATATCTGTTCAGGCGTTTCCCTATGGGGTATGACATGGTTTAAATACATGCTAAACTACAATTATCTGCAAACAATTCCTCCCCTTTGTTATTACAAGAAAGGTTATTTCTGTGGGTGGAATGGAATTTGAAGAAGCCAAGAGAAGGCCAATGAACCCACAGAAGGACAATAAAAATAATAGTCACTATTGTAGTACAATATTCTGTGTAATTCCTACAAGCTCATCATTTGCTCTTAAGGGCATACTGTGAGACAATATCATTAATCTTCCCATTTTAGGGGTGTGGAACAGAGACATTGGGAGACTAAGAAACTCACCCATGATTACATAGAGAGTCAGTTTCACAGGTGGGCTCCAGACCCAGGTTTTGGGGTTCATGTGCTTATTTTCTCACACACTAGGGGATACGTGGAGATAGTTGAGGAAGAGATAGAGACAGAGCAAGTTGGCAAACAAGAAGAGAGAGGCATGGACAAATTTATCAGCTAGATTATTTTAGCCTGCTGGAAAAGACCAAAAATATGAAGAGGTCAGTTGAATGCTGGAGGGAGTTAGGTTTTGGGAGAAGGATAGTGGAAGGATTCTAGGAAATTTTAATGTTTGATGATCAGTGAAACTCCAATCCTAGTAGCTAATCATTCTTATCTCTCTGCAAGTGCACCTGCAGGTCAGTGCATCCAGAATCCGCTGGACCTTCCTCCTTTTCCCCCATAATGCTGTTTTGCGGAGGCGAGTCCTAAGGTGGGAGGAAGGAGGCATCATTTGACTCCTAATTGTCAGTGCTGTTTTGATTTGCTTCCTGCTGCCCCCACCTTTTAAAATGCTACATCATGAGCATCTTCCTGTAATAAAAATATTTTTCAAAAACGTGACTTGAATGGCTGCCTGACATTTGTCATCCGAATGCCCCATAACTGTTTGTGTAAGCGACAGTAATTGTGTGGGGCTTGAATGAATGGCCCCATTGAAGAGCAGAGCTGTCCTTGGGAGCCAAGGAGGCATTTGCTGTCCCCATTCCGAGCTGAGAGAGGCCTCCTTGCCTTACAGTGTATGTTTGGATCAAGGGATTGGCAAGCAAAGTGTTCGAGAAATAGTGACTGCCATGCACCAAAAACTGAACATTTCCTTCATTTTCTATAAGAAAAACATAAAAGGACTTTCCTCTCTCAGAAGCATAATGGGAAAGTTGTATGAGGTGGTTACACCACCAGGAAAGACACAGAGAGCCTCTGCATGGAGTTTGGGCATTTGGGCATCCTTGAGGACAATTGTCATTGGACCAACACCCACTAAAAAGGAAAAGTCATGAAATGTGTTGTCCTCAACTTGTAAACAGTGACCTCCTCATCAATGTTTTCTCTCTCTCTTTCTCTCTCTCTCTCTCGCTCCCCCTCTCTCTGCCCCCCTCTCTCTCTCTGCCTCTCTCTCTGTCTCTCTCTCTCTCTCTCTCTCTCTCTATATATATATATATATATATATATATATATAGTCATATAGCGATATATACTATAGTATTGTATGTAGTATATATAGTATATATAGTAATATCACCATAATTATTATCATCATAATTGTTGGTGTTATTTCACCCTAATTATAATGGTACTTACTAGATTTGTGCTTTTGGCAACTGTATTTCATGCTTTAAATAATCTCCTCTCCTCCTCTTTCAGGGGTGCTGAGGCTTGAACCCAAGTCACCATGTGCATGGTAAGCACATGTTCTACCACTCATTTGCACCTCCATTTTTTTTTCTGATCTTACCAAGAAACTTCAGAAGGCTGCCCTCTTCCCATTTCATAGACAAAGAAACGGAGTTATTATTTTCCTAAAGTCACAGGTACCTATGTGGTAAGCAGAGCCTTGATCTGCTTGATCCCAAACTGCATGCCCTTGACCTCACTTCATGTAGAGTTCCCTTGGGTACAGAATGGCTTCCACTGGGCCTGATGTGAGTGTCACCCACAATGACTTGTGACATATAGGGACTTTTGGAAGCTCTGTGCTGCTCAGGCCTAGCTGTGTTTCTCACCTCTGCCCACTGACACCCGGCACCATTTCCAGTCACTGCCTTACTGCAATCTGAATGTCCTGACATGGACTGAAGCCTATTTTGTCATTAACTGGTATTCCATGAGCCACGCTGCCCAGACCTCGCCTAATCTACCCAGCCCCGTGGAATACTTTTCAGTATCAAAGCCTGGAGGCGCAGACCTGGGATTTGTGTTATCTCCCAGAAGGGCTGAAATAATACTGACGGCCAGATCCCAGGCCAAGCCTTCTCCAACTTTTCCATTGTGCCTCTTGGGATGTGGTGTCCTGCCAACCCCAACGTTAGGTTTCTGGGTTCCATGCCAACAACAACAACAACATACTCATTGGCTCATGTGTAAGTTTGTGAACATACTCTCTGTTCTTATATTTAGAAATTATTTCATAGGTAATATTTTAACAATGTCCACCTTATTTTAAAGTAAAGTAATTCTATTAGTCTATGATTCCTAGCTGTGTACATTTTGATATTTTTCTTATATTCAATATTGACATTCAATTTTATTCCTTATTGCTAAATAAGATAACTAATGATAATTAAGAACATCTCCAACTATTATCTCTATATCATGAAAAGGACAAGAAAAAAATCTACTATCATTGTTCTGGAAGCCCAAAATACAAGAATCTTAGGAAAAAGTGGCAATCTTTTATCACTTATTATAATTCATTAAGCTTGTAGGAAATATTTAGATACTTAATTAGCATTTAACAAGATAGCTGTAGAGAGTAAATGAGACATTAAATTCTCTTCTTAAATGCCCATTAGGTTTGCTTTAGAAATTAATTGATATCTAATTCATTTGCAATCAACTATTTTATCATTGCTAGCTGAGAAATCCAACATATTAATAATAAATAGAAGCAGGAGAAGGGGTGGGGCTTAAATGAACTGGGCTCCCTGTCGGCTCAGTTTCAAAGGTAAAAGTCCTTGTGTTGCCTTTATCCCATCAAAGTGACACTGTCATTTTGTTTGGAGAGAGAAGGGTTTAGATCCCAGGCACAATGAGACCTATGCAGCTGGATTAGCATGAGAGACTCCTGTAAGGATCTGTCTTTGCATTCTCACACAGATGTGAAAGAATGGCATCCAAGTGTGGTTTGAAATGAGATGAGGCAGAGAATACAGTTGTTTATAAATATCATAGCTTCTGACCTGGAGCCTCCTCCCTGCGGACTAGCTTTCGTAGTACCGGAAGATGCCATACATTCTTCCAAAGGAGGGAAGAAACCAATATCCTACCCAGATATGATGTCTATGAGCCATCCAATCGTTTGTATACATCCCAGCATCTCCTCTTTCAGCTTTGTCCCTGGATTCCAACTCACTCAGTAGGGTGTAGGTCACTGGATTCTGCTCACTAATCTAAGTTCCTCAAATTATCCCAAAGTCACTGGCCCTAGACCAGTGACAGTCTAGGTTTCCAATTCTCATTATCAACAAACTTAACTCAGTGAAGTTGGGTTAAAACAGTCATGACAGTTAGTCACTCACTTCCATCCGGGTTTAAGGGGTTCTTTTCAATTGCTCCAATTCCCTTAGCTGAGACTAGTTTGTCTTTGCCCATTGGCTCAAAACTCTTTTGAGGCAAGGTCAACTGAGAAGTTATTATTGCCATCAAGAACATGAAATTACATCTCTGCCAAACTAGAGATGTGAAGAAAGAGGTCCTGAGACACAGCTGCATTAATTCAGCTCCTCTAGTGCTGATTAAATAGCACCTGTAGAATATAAGGAAACTTTAGGAAAGTTCTAAGAAAGAGCTAAAAAAAGAAAAAAAGGAGCATTTATATTTCCCTCCTATTATAGCGTGAGAAAATAGCCTACCAAATGCAGGTTCAGGTTAGGGACACTGTGACACTTTGGGGAATAGTTATCAAATTGGTTCTGGCCACTATCATGTAGGAAATAACCCCAAAGCTGGAAGAAACAGGAGCCAAGATTTTCTGACTCTCCAAACCGTAAAGATAACAGCATCCAAGGGGCTAAGCTAAGCCCCTTTCAGCTACAAACACAGACCTCCACCTATCACAATTCTGCTTTACACCTGCTGCCACCAAGGCTATGGTGACATAGTGACAGTCATATTACACAGTAGGACAGTAAACATGCAAATGATTTTTGTGGGTAAGTAGCAGCAGCCAGAAGGTCACTCACTTTCTGATGATCTCTTCAGCCTCCCTATTCAAATTCTGTGTTTGTCCTCTTGTCACACATTCTAATCAGATAGCTCAGTCAGTAAGGTGTTTTCTGTGCAAGGATGAGGACCCGAGTTCTACTCCAAGAACATGCATAGAAATCCAGGTAGGCTGGCATATTCCTTTTTATAATTGCAGGACTGGGGAGGTAGAGATAGAAGGATCTCTGGTGCTCACTGGCCAGTGCATCCTAATCAGGGAGCACCAGATTATAGTGAGAGACCCCGTCTCAAAGAACAAGGTGGATGTCTCCCGAGAAATGACATCAAGATTGACCTGTGACCTCAATATGTATATATATATGTGCACTCATGGCATCCTGACCCCTCTCCGCACACATATGCATGTGCTGTTTCATTTAAGAACCAAATCTATAAGAAGCAACTTTAAAGGAAACCTGAGTAATAGGTCTACTATTCAGAGTGAGTGACAGTCATAACACACATCAATTTTTAAAGTAGCAAAGAGAAAAGGGGCTGCTTTTTTGATATGAGAGGAATGCAAATGTTTCCCAAATTAAATCTAACCTAAGCAAAAGATACAATTGCTGGAAACTTTTGAGGACTGTCTGAAAGGGGCATCTATACTCAGAACTAGGCACGCAAGCCAGGAAACCATATCAAATATACAATACAAAACAAGAAACCCAATATAGATGAATAGGTATAGCTTTCAATAAAACATTATTTATACAAACACTTGGAGGGCTAAATTGGATTTTGGCCCAGGGTATGCAAATTTGGGGTCTAGAAAAATTATAGTACAATTTATAATAATTATTTCTGTTGATAAATATATAAAATAAGTGAGACAGGAAAGAACACTGAAATTTATTGCAATTATGCATAGGCAAGGCTCAGATTAAAAAAATAAAAGAAGTAACCATCACACCATTAAAGGTCATGCCGAGAGCTGTCAGTCTGGAGTCATATAACTTTGGTGATGGGCACACAAATGTATGTTTTAAACATATTGTTTATTGTGACCCTCATAACATACTGAACAGCTAATGTTCAGTTCACGTCACCATTGCTCCTTTTACAGATATGAAACTTGCAGCTCAGAAAAGTTAAGGGACTTGATCTAAGTTCAGGGCATCAGAGCTAAAATTTTAACCTGGGTCTACAGTACTTCATATCCATGAATTCATCTACAATCATCTGGAGGCGGAATGAAGAATAAGAATATGATGCTTTGAGCCTAGCATGGTGGCACACACTTTTAATCCCAGCACTCAGGAGGCATCGGCACGCAGATCTCTGATTTCAAGGCTAGCCTGGTCTATATAACAAGTTCCAGGACAGTTGGGAATACACAGACAAGCCATCTTAAAAAATAAAAAATATAAAATAATTAAAGAAGAACACAATGCATTAGGGAGACCCAGTAAACACACACCAGTGTTTATTATTGAATGAACAAGTACAGCACTGAGTTTTTTGAGGAAGTTAATAAATTGCACCAAGATCATGATGGGGCCAGACGGTGGTGGCGCATGCCTTTAATCCCAGCACTCGGGAGGCAGAGGCAGGCTGATCTCTGGGGGTTCGAGGCCAGCCTGGTCTACAAGAGCTAGTTCCAGGACAGGCACCAAAGCTACAGAGAAACCCTGTCTCGAAAAAACAAAAAAACAAACAAACAAACAAAAAAGACGGGAAAGTTCTCTGAAGATGAAGGGAGACCTGTGAGTGGCAGGAAGAGTAGATGACACTAGAACTAACAGAAGGCTAGGTGCTATGGACCAAACTCTGGGGTTTCTCAAGTGTCTAGCTGTCTGTACCCAGACGAGAGATGTGGTACTCCTTCTCTATCTCTTCATTCATGGTCCCGATGTCTATTCTAGGACTCATTATTTCATCAATTTATACATTGATAAATTCTTGCCCTTGCTACACATTTAGCTTCTTGCTTTTGGTTCAGTCTGGATATAAGATGAGGGCAGTATTGAGATGACTATTCATAACTCCTCACTTAAGAGTCTATCCACAGACACGTTCTACTAAACAGCCATGATTAGATGAACCAACCCACCCCACCAAACATAAGGGCCAGCTGAGGAGGAGAAGGTCACTTTCCCATGAGTACAGCCAAACGCCAATGAAGAGTGGCCTCAAAAACTCCGCCACACCTTTGCACAGTGACATTGATAGGTGGTCAAGTTAACAGACAAGAGCACAGCCAATTCCTGCTCCTATGGATCTGATAAGAGTTTCTGATTAATAGAGGCATCATGATTTTCTACAAAAAAGTGTACAGATGTTAAGTGCATGCTGTAATGGTTTGTTTTCTTTCCAGTGAGTGTCATTATGCAATCAAAAGGAAGGAAGTGGTTAAAAGGCTGAGGAGTGAAATCTGGAGGCGAGAAAATAATTGTGTTTGACAGATGATTCACAGAGTTGACACCACAGGTTTAACGAGCACCTAAATTATAGCAGGAAGTGGAGTATCAGGTAGAAGAGATGATGGAAAGGCCTTCTACCAAACAAGGACACATATTTCCTGTTTCAAGCCATCTGGAATTTTCCAACAGCTTATTTTGCCATGTTTTCATAAATAAGTTTTTGCCTGTTCAAGGCCATGCTGGAGTAAGTCGGACTTAATATGTGGTTCCTTCTGCACATCTTAATATGAGGGTGTTCAGAAACAAAAGGAAAGAGTTGGTTCCACACTTAAGCCATCCAAAGACAGTGGGGCAATCTGCATAGACCATGCTAAACCCAAGACTCCAGCCAATGTTCTGACACGCTCAGTGCAGTCCCCATGCTGCAATGCTTGTGTAAGCATTACTCCAGTCACTCTGACCCGCTTTCCAGACTGGTCTCTCTGGAAGTGGAAGCTAAGATGGAAGCTGAGGGGTAAGAATTGGTGCAGAGGGGGTGGTTCAATACCTGCAAAACATGGAGAAAGGGGACAAGCCTGGGCAAGGAAGAAAACGGATGGTTATGCATTTGCCAAAAATGCTCAGACAGCCCTTCAGAGGATTCTGAAACAGATATCTCAACACACAAACATGTATTCCAAAGCTATCTCCATTTCACACTCTGTCATCTCTATCATCTTCATCATCTTCTTTTCCATTTCTTTCTCTACTTATCTTTCAGTGCTGGAAATAGGCTTCCTTAGGAAAGATCTGTCTTCAGTAAGGTAGCTGTGCAGGCAGGTAAGACCCTGACTTGGGTGTTTTGCCAATGAACACAATCTTCTCCTCCATCAGAGGAGTCTGTGTGGGGTACTGCTGGGTCTTCCACACTTGCTATAGAAGATAAGTCTATCATTGGTGTTTTTTATTTTAGCCATTCTGACAGGTGTAAGATGATATCTTAAAGTTGTCTTGATTTGCATTTCCCTGATCGCTAAGGAAGTTGAGCAATGATAGCCTTTGCTGGAGAGGTTGTGGAGAAAGGGGTACACTCATCCATTGCTGGTGGGAATGCAAACTTGTGCAACCACTTTGGAAAGCAGTGTGGCAGTTTCTCAGGAAATTCGGGATCAACCTACCCCTGGACCCAGCAATACTACTCTTGGGAATATACCCAAGAGAGGCCTTATCATACAACAAAAGTATATGCTCTACTATGTTCATAGCAGCATTGTTTGTAATAGCCAGAACCTGTAAACAACCTAGATGCCCTTCAATGGAAGAATGGATGAAGAAAGTATGGAATGTATACATATTAGAGTACTACTCAGCAGTAAAAAACAAGGACTTCTTGAATTTCGCATACAAATGGATGGAAATAGAAAACACTATCATGAGTGAGGTAAGCCAGACCCAAAAAGAGGAACATGGGATGTACTCACTCATATTTGGTTTCTAGCCATAAACAAAGGACATTGAGCCTATAATTAGTGATCCTAGAGAAGCTAGATAAGGAGAACCCAAAGAAAAACATACAGGCATCCTCCTGAATATTAACCTTCATCAGGCAATGAAAGGAGACAGAGACCCAATTTGGAGCACCGGACAGAAATTTCAAGGTTCAAATCAGGAGCAGAAGGAGAGAGAGTACAAGCATGGAACTCAGGACCGCGAGGGGTGCACCCACACACTGAGACAATGGGGATGTTCTGTCGGGAACTCACCAAGGCCAGCTGGCCTGGGTCTGAAAAAACCTGGGATAAAACCAGACTCACTGAACATAGCGGACAATGAGGACTACTGAGAACTCAAGAACAATAGCAATGGGTTTTTGATCCTACTGCATGCACTGGCTTTGTGGGAGCCTAGGCAGTTTGGATGCTCACCTTACTAGACCTGGATGGAGGTGGGTGGTCCTTGGACTTCCCGCAAGGCAGGGAACCCTGATAGCTCTATGGGCTGACAAGGAAGGGAAACTTGATTGGGAGAGGGGGAGGGAAATGGGAAGAGGTGGCGGGGAAGAGACAGAAATCTTTAATAAATAAATAAACGGAAAAAAAAAGAAATACACCAAGCTAAGGCTGGACATTCATAAGCAAGAAAAAAAAAAAGAGAAGAAAATAAGTCTAAGAGTAGGACAGCAACTGCTCTCGCATGTTCTTGGAGGCCACTTGTTTGTTTCTGACTGCCCAGAACCTAAATAATCACTCAGAAACTGTATTAATTAAATCACTGCTTGGTCAAGTGTATTGGTAGCTAGCTCTCACATCTAGAATTAGCCCATTTTCATTACTTTATACTTCATCACGAGGCTCATAGCTTATTGGCAAGGTTCCAGCTGGCAGCTCACATCTTTCCCTTCTGATGGCTCCATGGTACCTCTCTGACTCTGCCTTCTTTCTCCCAGCATTCGGTTTAGTTTTCCCCACCTAGCTCTATTCTGCCTTGCCAGCCCCAAGACAGATTCTTTATTAACCAATGGTATTCACAGCATACAGAGCGGAATACCAACCACATCACCTCCCCTTTTCTGTTTAAATAAAAAGGAAGGTTTTAACCTTATATGTTAAATGTAAAATTGCATATAACAAAACAGGTATCCAGTATGAATTATAGCTTCAATATCTATATATACTTTATCTTTTTATCATAACTAAGGAAAACTATAGTTATAACTATCTATTCTTCAACTCAATCAAAGACTCCAAAAGGATATATTACCTAAGTTAACAGGAAGTACATTGTGAGCAACTTCCAAAGCTCTAGAAATGATAAAGACATCTCACTTCCTGGACAGTCACCCAAAGTTCTTCTGTACCATTAGAGCATCCATCTTCAGTCTACTGGCCCATAGTATCTAGTAGACTTTTCCACAAAGCAGGAAATATCAAAGACAGTTCTGCCTATATTGGGAGTTTGTCAGTCATTTTTTTCTGTGTCCTACAGAACATCTTGCAGACTCTTTCATGAAGCAGGAACCCCAAAGGGCTTGTCCTACCTTCTTTAGGCAACTTCAGCAGTCATTTTTCTGTGGGTCCTGCATGTCCAGTTCATACAGCATAACATCAACCAGTCCAGGAAAGAGCATTTTCTTGCCCAAATGACTAACTAATGCCATAAGGAGCCTCTTTGGTGCCATAATCCTCTTGAAGTAGATTGATCTGCCAGGAGCAGATGTGTCTCATTGTCCTGAAAAGTCCCAAGTTATTAAAACATCTTAAATGCCATATTATGAAGATCTCTGAGAGATTTGAAGAATACCTATCTAACTGAAATATATCTCTATATATCTAGAAAACCTAACTAACATGACTACAAGATTGACTATTATAGATGATTATCTATTGACCTATATTTCTTAATTATACATTACATTTTCCATTGAGCTGTACAGACACAATATCTTAATCAAGAGCAGAAATATATATAACAAAACTGACCTTAAATTTGTATCAAGAAACCAAGATACATACCAATGCAAAGTATTGATCTCTATATCATATCCCCTTCTAATTGTAAACAAACATTTATAAACAATTGAGAATTTAGGTCTCAAATCTCACTCTGCTTCCCCCATAAAGATATCTGAACCTGGATTATATAACTCTAGGCCATCACAACCTCACAGCATTACCTAAGTTAAATCTGTTAAGGCTCGTCTCCCAAATAATGTCACACTCATAGTGATTCAAACTTGGACATGGAATCTGAGTGACCACTCTTAAGCTCACTACATGTGAGGCAAATTCATGAAGCATAGTAGACATAAGACAGTGAGAAAAGCAAGTACTGTAGTGTGTTGGAGAACATGTGTCTCATTAAAAGCTATTTATAGTGACTGCAGGAAAAAAAACATTTTCAAGATTTATACATGGTCCCCAAGTGCCCAGTTTATAACTCAAAGGTGATCTCAGATGCTCTCATCCATAGATGACATCACAGACACTAACAGTATGTTTACAACAATAGCAATGGAGACTAAGAATGTCAGACTTGTAACATCTTAGGTTCAAGTCAGAGCTAACTTCCTATCTACCTTTCAGTCGGTAGAAATCAGAAGAAAATATTATCACATATGAAGGTTAACAAATTAATGACTGGCAAGAGGCTATTCCATTTCATCACAAACTATAAATGCAACTTGAGCCAGCAAGCACAGCACAGCCTATCATAGCATCCTGAGGCAGGCCCACTTTTGCATCTGAACCAGAACACCCATCTTAGAGCTGTTCTTCCTCACCTATTTCTGGAGCACAAACTCAGGGTCCTTCACATCCCCTCAGTGCTAAAAAATAAAAAGGGACATGTGAAGTTTTGATGGATAACCAGCATTTGTAAGCACCTGGGCCCAGAGTTCCCTTCTCTGCAACTTGAGTCTCATACCCCCTGATCTTGTGTTTCTTGAGCCTCGATTTAGGGACAAGCAGTTAATATCATTAATTTTGCTCCTAGAGATTATCAGAAAGATGAGCTGATTCCAACAGTGTAGGGAAGAGA
Organism: Microtus oregoni; assembly: GCF_018167655.1. Lineage (NCBI taxonomy): Eukaryota > Metazoa > Chordata > Mammalia > Rodentia > Cricetidae > Microtus > Microtus oregoni. Next base: position 10,524,360 of record NW_024543079.1, read on the forward strand.
GAGAAAGCAAGAACAAGAGATGGGGGTAGTGTTTTCCTAAGAGAAGAGGTCATACTGGGGGGGGTGTGTGAAATGTTCCAGAGGCTAAGATCCAAGTGTTCACACAGGCACAGAAGCACATTATCACAATATAAAAGTGTCCTCCCATGTCCAGAGTCCTGGATACCAGGTAACTCATCCCACAGTAGGTAAGGTATCAGGTCACACTGCTGCATGTGGCACAGCCTCTACCCTATCAGTAGGAGCTTTCCTTCTGCCAATTCACAGTGGGCACTCAGCTCATTCTCAACCTCTCCCATGTTTCAATGCTCCCATGGAGAGATCTGAGCTGTTCAGCCTTCTGCCGAGCTGTGCACAAGCAAACCTTTGAAAGTCTTTCTCCCAGAGCTCCCAAGCACTGCAAGGGTTAAAACTTGTCATGTCAAGATTCTTCTCCGATGCCAGACCAACTCAGCATCAATTTGACATAGATTTCTTTGGGGGAAATCTGGGTTAATCTTTCTGGGCAGACTATCCATTTGACAGACAGAAAACGGTACTGAAGTGAGTTGGCACACCTCCTCCATGACTCTCTCCCAGTCCTGTCTTTGAATTAAATATTTAAAAGGGCAATTAAATTTAGAAAAAAAAAGCAATCTGATGTTTACAGACCCTCATAGGTAATTTATGAATGTTGCATTCCTGGTCCCATTGTGTTTAAAGAATTTAATTTGGAGACAAGCGTCTACGAGATGCAGAACCTGTTCCTGATACTCAGGAGAGAAGAACTGAAAAATGCAAAAGGCTGGGCTGACATCCACAGATGAGGCCGTGGTGGGCATCCATCCACCTTCCCGGGGACATCTTTGATCTTCTCTGTGTATGTGCATGCAGATACTTTATGCAGGCTGTACTTTGACCTGTGTCTGACTATGTGTCTGTCTGTTAAACAGACTCATGGAAACACAAGTCTTTAAGGATCAGAAAGAAACTCAATTAAATGCAACACAGAATCCCTGATTGGTGTAGCAACAGCAGCAAAATCTTGCTAAATCTGTGACTGGAAGTCAGCTGAGAAAACTTTGGCTAAAATATACCAAGTGATGCCTGTTCTCTACACACAAGGACCTAAACAATCTCTCTGGAATAATCAGAATATCACAGATATATTGTTAGTGTTTAGAGAAATTGGATGAAACACACACAGAAATTCTCCATACTGTGTATTTACTACTTTTCCAAAAACTTAAAATTATCCTCCAACAGAAGCCGCGTTATCATCTGGAGCTATCAAGCGAGCTTTTGATCTGAAGACCTGAAAAGCAAATGTTTGCACCTGGCTAAAGCTCTCGGAGTCACCACCCAGTGTAAGGAGAGGAAACTGCAATTGTGAGCTTCAAGTTCATAGTTACTTTCTGTCTTAATCTTTTCACAAATTTGTCATTTGTTTATGCCAGGAGGAGGTAAGCTCCCTGACAGCTGTGATCATAGCTACCGGATCCTCCCCTGCATCTCTGCTTCCTGGCAGGGTACCCGGTATGTGGTGTGTACTAATAAAATCTGTGTCGCCTATGAATGGAAGTTAATGCTTTACATATCCTCCCATCCCCTTTCTAAATTCTGCGCCTCTGAGAACTGGCCAGTGTGAAACACAGAACAGAGCACAGTGGAGAGACTGTGTCACATGACTCAGAGCACGCCCTCCTCCCACCTGAAATGTAGTTAATGCCTCTTACACACCTGAGAGTCGAATGCCAGGAACATAGTGAACAGATCAGAAGGATGGGGCTGGAGGCCTTCATAGGAAGAAGGAAGGAACTTGAATACAGAGAAACAGATTTGGAGGTTATAGGAGAGATTTTCATAAAACAAGAGCTTTACACCTCCAAAAGGAAGATGAAAGAATGCCACAGATATCTGGAGAAGCCCAAACCAGTGATGAGAAGAGCATGCCCAGACAGCATGCTGATCACTCGGGACCCATCAAGAGACCTATCTGTTTTCTCCTTCCGTTATTCTTTTCTCTCCTCAATTTTCTATGAGTCTTCTCTGTCCCCTACAACTCTTGACACAGAACAGAAAGCATCAAGCATCCTACCAATCTGTGGCTGTCCCTCCCTGTGCTTGTAATAAGAGAATAAAAGGTGGTCATAGCCTGCAGCCATTTACTGAAGATCTATCATGCAGAGGATTTACATCTATCAAGAGTCTCATGTCATCTTTACATCAATGAAAGATGATGTAAGCAGTAGTGAAAACTATTATTATCCCTTTCTATATGCAAACAGTAATTGAGATTTCGCGATTCTGCAGCATGACTGTGGTCACAGTATCAGAAAGCTGCAGGGGACAGGGCAAATCTCTGGCCTGTATCAGTCTGTGACTCGGCTCTCTATGATCACCCCCTCCCCCCGAAAATCTTAGAGCTGAATTCTCCTTCAAGTGCCTCCTGGCTATTGTCTTCTTGCCACTAACTTAGTTAACTTAGTTCAGTAGGGCATCATCTGTTAGCTGGGTCATGACATCCTTGCTGACATCTTCCATAGTCCACCAGAATTATCTCCCTAATGGAAGATTATAGTCCTCTTACCCTCCTTTCCAATAATAAACAAAAGGGTCACATATCTTGGCATGCGAGTTCAGTGGTTAAGAGCTTCAGCCACTCTTTCAGAGGACCAGGCTAAGTTCTTAGGCCTCACGTGATAACCCACAACCATTAGTACCTCCAGCTCCAGGGGTCCAATGCCTTCCTCTGACCTCCATGGACAACACACACACACACACGCACACACATACATGTGCACACGCATGCATACAAGCACAGTGCACATATTTACATGCAAGCAAATCACATAAAATAAATCTTTAAAAGATTTGATATGCCTTTAGTCCATTATCTTTTAACTGGTTGAGAACGAAAGATGAGTGATATTTCTTTATTTTGCTTTTATAAAGTGGTTTTTAATTAAAACCCATTGTTTAGTTTCCAGAGTTTATTATTCTCTATTAGAATAATGTTAAATTCTACTCACCAGAATTGATTGAGGGCTATTTACAGCCAGTAGTGTGTTAAATTCTCATATATACTATTTGAACATTATAAAAGATTCTCTTTCTATGGAGTCAAATTTTAGAATTCATATATTCAGTCTAATAAACTTTATTATAAAATTTCATGAAATATAGATTTTTATTTTCATGGTCTATGAGAGAATGAAAATGTATTGCCTCAGTGACCATGTAACTATACTTATAAGTTCCTAGTTTATTTTTTTAAACATTTGCTTTGTATATTTTGGAACACTATATGAAACACAACAAAGGGCTACCGTTATTGTGTGCTTTCGCGTGATAACTCAGTAATCACGTTTGCCCCATTTAGTGTGTGAGCTTGGGATGTTATTAGTTTCCTTTCTTTACATAATTTAATTTTTTAATTTTTATTTTTAGGGAATTTAACACACAAATATTGTATTAACACCATTTCTGCTCTTCCTTCTACCTCTCTTCCACTGATTCCTCCTGTCCCCCATCCAACTCCCTTCCAAACTCATGACCTCTTCTTCATTATTATTTTTAAATATATTATAAACACGGACACACAAGCAACCTAAGCACATGGGGTTTGTTTGCACATGCTTAGCATATATTTTAAATTGCCTTTCATTTTAATCTTTCTCAATGAACTTTGAGATACAACTTAGAAACTGCACAAAATTGGACTACCCAATTTAGTTTAAATTGTCATTTACTTAAAAGTCTTAAACCACTTTTCTTTGTTATGGTAACTGATACATCTACTCTTGGGTTTTGTTGTTGTTGTTGTTTGTTTGTTTGAATAATCCCATTTTTACTGGAAAAACTGAAGAATAAAATTTATAAACTAAACTTTAGGTTTTATTTATTACCAGATATCCAGCTTCCCAGTGAAAAACCTCCTACAGTTAGCTCTCCCCCTTCACTCTTTTGGTTCAGCCAGTTTTGTTTTCCTCCCTTACGAGGCCCGGAGATTCTTCTGTCACTTGGATGTTGCTGTGCATCAGTAAGGATGCTCCTTCAGTCACTCTGGTACGTCAGCTTCCTTTAGGACATATGTAAAAACACATATAATTGATGCCAGGCCTGAGGAAGGATCTAAGCTACATAATTGCTATGGAAGGGTCACCAAATCCCCATGTTTCAGTGTGTGGCACTGGAGATATTTTCACTGAAAGTCAGAAACCTGGGAGGAGAAGACAGAAACCACGCTGCCTTGGGCACTATCACGTGACTAATGTAAACTGCTGGTGTGAAGAGGAAGCTTATTCCAAGCCCGTGCAAAATCCTGCACTGGGTAGAGTTTCTTGTGAACTAAATAAATACTTGTCAAATATACGCACCCTGGAGACAGTCGGAGTTACCCCTTCTGTTTCCTCCACACCCTAGCTCCACTGATGCAACACGAAGGATTAATATAAACAAGTTTACATTATTAACATGCTTGTGTATTACATCAAAACAGATGGGAGCAAGAATTATTTACAATAAACACTCTGTTTTGCATTTTTGTCATCTCCCAGCTTTTAATGTTATGATTTTCAATTCAAGGATTTCTGTTTCCTTTTGAGACAGAATTCTACTATTTTATTCAGGCTGGACTGGAACTCCTTCTGCAGCCCATGCTGCCCTCATTCTCATGAACTTCCTACCTCTGCCTCCCAGATTGTGAAGAGAACGGTGTGAGCAACCATATCCAATGGTGTTTGATTTCTTTCTGCTGCGGTGGTTTGCAAGAAAATGGCCCCCAAAGGAAGTGGCACTATTAGGAGGTGGGGCCTTATTGGAGAAGTGTGTCACTGTGGGGGTGGGCTTTGAGGTCTCTCTTTTGGTTAAGCTTCACTCAGTATGACACCCAGTCTACTCCCTCTTGCCTTCTGATTAAGATGTAACCAGCACCACTGATCACTGCCATGCTCCCCACCATGATGACAATAGACTGAACCCCTGCAACTGTAAGATGCCACCTCAGTTAAGTGTTTTCTTTACAAGAGTTGCTATGGTCATGGTGACACTTCACAGCAATAGAAACCCTAAGACAGAAGCTGGTACCCAGGAGTAGTATTTTGCTGTGATAGGCTGGACCATGATACGGAATTTGTCACTACACCTAAAGAAAGCTGCTGAGGTCAGGCATGTGTCAGGGGTGTCCCTGAATGGAGGCCTAGTAGAAAGATCATTGAGTGAAGCTGTGAATTTGAAGCCTGGCTGTCAGAGTCATGGGATACCTGGTGAGGAAAGCTGCTGACAGGGAGTGGAACCAGCCCAGGAGAGAGAAGTGTGTTGCAGTCAACAAAACTGAATAGAGTTGTTATCTGAAGAGGGTTTCAACACCAGATATGGAAATACAGAGCTTGGACTTTGGGTCCCATATTTCCTCACTCTGCACCTTCCCTATGTATTGGAATGATAATGTATGTCCTGTGCCATTTAGTGTTGGAAGTATGTGATCTGTTTTTTAATTTTGATTTTGCAGAAGATTACAGGAAAGATATTGCATAAATCTTAACTTTAAACTTTAGGATAGAAAATAAGTTTGAGACTGTTACAGATTATGGGGACTTTTGAAGTTGGACTGTATGCATTTTTGCATTGTGATATTGTTACAAGCCTTTAGGGCCAGGGAGTATGACATGGTGGTTTTGAAAGAAAATGGCCTTTTTTCTTTTCCTTGACCTTGCTTCTCATTTCTCTTCCCTTTTCACCTTCCTGAACTCCTCCTTAATCAGTTATTCTTTATTTTATCTCTGGGTTTTTTGTTTGTTTGTTTGTTTGTTTTTTAAAAGATGTGTCTTTCTTCTGAGTTCCAAGAGAACTTTTTCTTTTTCTATTCATGAGTCTTCAAGAGTCAGGATATTCAGTACAGTAGCTAGAAACAACTGGCAATTGCTTAAAGTGAACCTTAATTTTATTTGTTTAAGCGAAACAAATAAGGGTATAGTAAAATAGGCACACTTTTCAAATGGTCAGTAGTGATACAAGTATTGTAAATATTGCTGGATACTGAAGAAACAGAAGCACATTAGCAAATAAGAACTCATAGCTACAGTCAAACCCAGGACCTTTAAAAATATGCTTTCCTTCTATCTTCACTATTTCAAAGTATAAAATTAAGCAGCAGTTTGCATATTGTCTATGCTACTTAGTAATCACCACTATTTAGTTTGGACTAGAAAAAAGAGGTTAAAGAAAACCTTAGTCCATTAAACCATCACTCCCCACCCCTCCATCCCCAACCACTTATGGAAACCAAGCTCTTTTCTGTCTCTGTTAATCTACCTATCATATACTTGGGAGCCATCCCTCTGTCTCTGGCTTCTTTCACTTAGCCCAGTGTTTTAAAAGTCCAGAACTAGGATCAACATTTTTTTTCCTTTTTATAGCTAAGTACTATTCTATTATAAAGACATATACTCGTCTTCTGATTATCCATCCATTAGTGAACATTTGGCTTGTATCTGTTTTGGGCTATTAAGGCCAGTTCTTCTGTGAACATCTGTTCATAAATTGTTGATGTGAACCCATTCTTAGTCATTTGAGGATGTAAATATGCTCAGAACCAGAATTGCTGGGTAATATAACAAGTCTACGTTAATGTATTGAGTGAGAAATTGCTACTCTTTTTCACAGAGCCCATACCAACTGACCCTCTCACCGAGCAGTGTGTCAGCTCCACCTTGTCCACAAGGGCCTGTGACAGGAAGAAAAACTTCAACACTACTTCTTTAAAAATTATACTTATCCTGATAATTTTGAAGTTAAAAATGTTATCTGTTGCTGGATACTATGTAGCCATCAACCTAGTATTTTTGTTTTTCTTTATTTTGTTTATTTTTTTTAATGTTCACTAAAATAAAAAACATGGAGGTTATCCAAAAGAGGCACATATTGCTAAGCATACTCTGTTCTTACTATCTGGACTGTTACAGAAAGAAGTTTGCTGAGCCTGTATATAAAAGATCCTGTCACTTTAAGCTTCCTGTGGGACAGTTCTCTGCTTGGTTAATGGTCATAATTCAATTGCAGTTTTAGGATCTATAATCTTATATTTTTATCCACGTCCAGTCTTACAATATTCTACACTAAGTCATAGTTTTTAGAAGTGTTATTCTCCAGAACATTCTTGGTGCTGCACACTGACCTTTCTCTTCCGAGGTTTGATCTTCTCATATTTACTAACTGAATAGTTTCTCAGCCTTTGGCTAAAATCAAGTACAACTTCCACAGAGATGTTTTCCCCTCAAGATTCTAACATGACGTGTCCCATCTTCCATATGCTTGGAGAATTTTTCTCTTTACTCAACCCAAAAACCAGATTAGGAGTTCAGACAGATTTGGGTGGAAAGAGTACAGATTCCTACATGGCTCTTTAAGAATAAGGAATCAATTCTGTTTCTTTTCTCTAGCATTGTCAGTTCAAAACTCCAACAGTTTGGGGCAAGCAGAAGTGAGGCCGAAGGTAAACAAGCATTGTGATTTCACCATCAGAAAAAAAAAAGTTGCCTTTTTTTTTTTATTTGGGGACAGCCAGGCATTAATCGTGCTGTGCCCACCCTCCTTGACAGCGTGGTTACTCAACTGGGAATCAGCCCTGACAGGGGCAATGTTCTCTGCCCAACTCCCTTGCCAAGAATAAGTTTACAGTGCCTGCCATGACCACCCAGGATGCCTGAGGCGTCTCAGATGTGTATCCTCAAACATTTGAGGTCTTCCCTCCCAATCAATCACCCCTGTTGATTGATAATATTAAACCAGTTTCTTTTCCATATCCTTCTTTGGCCAACTCTTGCCTTGCCTGTGGGAAGTGATGGCTCCGATAAGCTGAGCCTTCAGTCCGTTTTCTTCTTAACTGATTCTGGCAGGAAGTCTTTGGTAATTCTGCCATAAAAATGGCATCTCTCACTCATTTCCATGTCTGACATACAATTTATCATCACATCCCTTGGAAAGTAATGGAGATCTGGGTAGTGTGGTGAACTATTCAGGCTCGTGGTGTCATTTGCTCATAAATCCAAATTTAGATGAAATCTTTACAGTCTGCGAGAGCAGAATTTGGAGAAAATGATGGGTTCTGCTCAGTTGTCTATACCTTTGGAAATTCTGGAGGCCAGAAACATGAGGCCAGACGCTAGACATCACCAGTGTTCTGGAACACGCTCAGCGCGATTCCAAGAAATGTTGCCCACAAGAAATCTGAAACCTCTAAACTAATAACAGATGTTGCAGATGTTATGAGGAGCATTGTGTTTTCTTGGTACCCAGACTCCTGGATGAATTATGAAAAGGCATCAGTCTTTCATCTGGGTCTTTGACATTGTGTAGATGAAACACCCATCTAAGACAGTAGGCACTAAACAAATATAGGGTGAAAAATGTCTGGCTGGCTGACTTGATGAAAGACTGAGTTTTTGCTTCTTATCCAGATGTTTTGGCTTCACGGAGGCACTTCCTGGGTCTGCCAAGCTGATTTGTGATCCTTGAGTGAAGGGTGATACACGAGCACAGAACATTATCCCGGCAAATGAGTACATGACACCATCGTACTCAAAATGAGGGCTTGCCGGCTGCACCCAAGGCGTTTGACAGAGCCGCCCGTCCACTTTCAAGTGCTTCTGACAGATGAGCCCCTCATTTGCATGTGTCTCAGCACGCTCCATGAGGAAACTGTTAAGTTATTATTAGTAGTGATAATGGAATCATCACCAGGAATGTATTCATATTTCCAATGTTGTCACTGCAGATTGTTTGCTGTTAAGAAGAAAGCCCATTGGACATAAATATTTATGGCTGGAGGGATGTCAGGTTCTTTAATCAGGAACTGGATTGGTCTTAATTGAATCTTGGGGACAAATTTAGGCTCTGTGCTGATTGTGCAGCTTTTTTTGTTGTTGTGTGTGAGCAGAGTTTTCTCCATCTCTCTCTTGGGCTCTCAGGGCAGACGCTTCTGTCAGATGAGCAGGTAGGTCACCTCTTGGGGGGTGCTGGGACCTTAGATGTGTAATGACATTATTTTGGAGATTGACAGAGCTTTGGATTACCAGATAAAGTGAGCATCCAATCTCTGGAGCTTGCTTCCCAGAGGCATTTACAAATAAGGCTTATTTTAAGAAGGTTGTAAGTCTACTGTCCCCATGAAGACAGGCTTTATCCTGATCACAATGGCATCTTTATTCTCTTTGCTGTCCGCTGTCTGGAATTAGATGATTCCACAATCTACGCAGAAATTAGAGGCCAGGGCTTATGTTTGATATGGATAATAAAGAGATGAAGTAGACGTAGCTCTGGCTTCAATCCATTCTCTATCTAAGGGAGTCCAGATAAATGGAAAAGACTCCCACCCACAGAGAGAGAACCTTGCACAAGCTAGTCAGAATGCAGGAGGCAAGATCCTTAGAGAAGGAAGAGGTAGGACTGGAGGGAGGTGACTAACCAGTGTCCTGAGAAGCTATAGCCAGCAGCAGGGCTAAACACTACAGGGCTTGCAGATTCTGCAGCAGCAGGAGGTCCAGCAGCACAGAAAGGCATGTGCATTTAATTTTGGAACTCAGGGACCACACGGCAATTTGGCTATTTTCTCACTTAGACTCTCACTACTCTGGAATATAAAATAAGTAGAAAAATATCCACTCAAAGAGTTGCAGATATTAAAATGAACTGAGCACATAAAGTGTTAGGAACATAGTAAGCTCTCAAACAACACAGGCCTCTTGGCTTTCCTATGAGGATCCTGGGATCCTATATGGCACAGGTATCATTGGCTCAAGGAGATAGATAAAGGAAGTCCAATGTCCTCTTCTGTATGCTCATATGTCAGGAATAACCAGCTATTAGGGAGCATGTTGAACCACTGCTATGTGTTTATAAACATCTCAGACAAGACAAAGTCAACAATTTGAGGGCTCTTATTCCTGGTTTCCCAGCACTGAGCCCAAAGCCACCTGTTGCACAGATGGAGTCTAAGTGACTTTTCGTAAACTCTGACCTGACAAATTCCTGGTGAAAGGTCACGTAAAGGAGGAAAGGTATGTCTGGGCTCCCAGTTCAAGGACACACAGTCCATTTCGGTGGGAACAGAGTGATGCTGAGTGTGAGACAGCAGTGACATTGTGCAGTCAGGGACCACGGAGAGAGGGATGCAGGGCTCAGCTTGCTCTCTCCTTCCCATAGATCCCAGGACTCAGGCCCATGGCACCGCGCTGCCCATGTTGAGGTTAGGCTGCTTTTTTTCAGCTAAAACTTTCTGAAAAGAGCCTCACAGACACACCCACAGGGGTGTTTCCATGGTGATCCTAAACCTCACCAACTTGACAATGAAGATTAACCCTCACAGACTGGGCTCAGGGAAAGTTCGCTGGTTGAACAGATAGATACATGGAGAAACAATGAATGGGTAAGGAGGTGAGGGAATGAGCAAGTCACCAGGTGATCTAGAGGGCTGACTGTCTCCCTAAGAACATTCTCCATGAACTACCACATCTTAGCTTTGGCAGGCAAGGAAGGGCTTTGCCTATCACCCTCAGGCACTAGTTCTTCTAAGTTTGACATCTTTCCTGAGGGGCCCGACCCTAGATTGACTAGATACTTTGAAGGTATAAACATTAAATGAAGAATGGTATATTGAATTAATCAGAGAAAACCAAATTTTCTTTTCATATCTATGGGAAATTTCCATTGTCCCAGAAAGAGGTCATTGCATGGCAATAAATAAACACACAACTAAATAAAGCCATAGCCTATACCAGGCACTAAGTCTAACACTATGTAACCCCATGTTTTCCTTGTCATTTAGAGCTCTCTCTCCTCTCTGTTTCTCTTTGTCTCTATCTCTCTGTCTCTCTGTCTCCGTTTCTCTCTCTCTCTCTCTCTCTCTCTCTCTCTCTCTCTTATCCCAGAAATTTCTTTAGTGATAAATTTTCCTTTGCATACTTTCAAAGAAAAATAAAGCATAAGACCTGGTAAAGCTTATTTCCAAAAGAGATGGCCTGTGGGCCGTTGTGGCTCTTCCACCAGTCCATGCCAGTTGGTCTGGACCCCAAGATGTCCCAGCCCCACGGCTGCGTTCCTCAGAGTTGGCAGGAAGTGATGCTCATTGTTGTCTTCTCATTTCCCAGCCCTTTGGTGTTCCCAGATGTTTTAATTACAGAGGAAAGGGAGCGGATGATTCTGGCCATATGTCTCCATTCCACACAAATAAATCTCCTCGCCATCCTGCGCAGCTCCACGGCACTTCAACCATCCCACTGAAAGTGATGCTGTCGGGCCTAATCACCATCTTCAATCCTTCAGTGAGCATGTTAATTCAGGGAGCACCGGCTGGGACTGCCATCCCTGGGAAATACTCAATCTAGGAACAATTAGACTTCCATTGCAACAAGATGTTGCTTCTCCTCTGGGAAGAAGGGTGCTTTCGCAGACTGCACTGGGAAAGGACACTGGGAGATGGATAAGCATTGCCAAGCAGGTCTGGAGCAGGTACCAGGGAAATGATTTTCAGATGGGATGTTTGCATTCCTCACACCACATAGAAACTCAGGCACCGAACCACTATCTACAGAATTTCCAGCTGCAAAAATGCTTTATCCTCCCAGAACCTCCTGAAAAAATTCAAGGAGTTTTTCCAGATGTATATCAGTAGCATGTGCATGTGCACACACACACATACACATGCACACATACAGGCGCACACATTCACAGGGAGCTCTTCTGAGGAAATAGCAAATGCTGGCAGATATATTTAGTACTCTCATTCAGTTTCACTAAATGCTAAATTTGCTTTTGATAGGAACATCACCACACATAGATTAAGAACAAACCCACAAATATTCTATATGCTTTTTGGTTGCCAATATGGTCCCTTGTGTTCTGCAATGCCACAGGACCCAAGAGTAAACACAGAGGAGAGCCTGAAGAACAACAAATAGAGTGGTGGGGCGCACACTTCTGCAGCCCACGTTTCCAAGTCTTACACATTTTTAAACCCACATAAATCCAGCGCAGAGAAGCAGCCATCAATATAGCCAGAGGGCAAAGGCCTTCCTGAGCCCTTACCCTGTCATTACTCTTCCCAAAGCCAGCAGGTAATCTAATCTCTGTGGATTGGTTTGGTTTCCTTTTGAATTGTGTGTCAATGGAGCCATGTGCTTTCTTGATGTGCTTTCTCAAGGGTAGTGTCTGATGTCAGTATTAAGTCCAGATAGTGGGGAGTAGCAACGACTCTTCAGTTCCCATTGTAAGGGAATACGAACTTACCTAGTAAAGTGCTACGTATCACCAAGAATACAAAGTAGTAAAAGCCATGTGGGACACCCCCAGGAAGACATCGGAGATCATTCAAAGCCGCTTTCAATGCACAAAGATTAAAAAGTAAACATCAATATCAATAATTAAAATGAACAAGATGTTTCGATAAATGGGCAATGGCCTGTTAAATGTGAGTTCACTGCATCTGTGTAGTTTTGTGTAAGCTATATGAAAAGGGGAGGGGAGAGAACATCTGAGCAAAGAGTAGGAGAGTGAAGAATTCCAGTTCCTACCATAGTGTCTATACTTCTTGGACACAGAATCTGGCCCAAGCCATTCCCTTCATCCTGATGCAACTTCCCATCTAGACAGAAATGAACTGGGCAGGTTAATTTAGATATCCCATCTAAAAACCAGGGACCCTTTATACCAGTAAAGAGAGCCATTCAGGGGGAAACCAGAGTTGACTTGTAAGTACTACTCCTGGAAAGAATGGGAATTGTGGCCCATTCAACACACAGCCAGGGGCCAGGGAGCTTCAGTGCTTTGCCCAAGGGCTCCAGGCCACTGGCCTGACTATAGTCTAAGGGAAGTTTGGGGTGATTTAGAGTCCTACAGTGAACAAAAAGCGGGTGGTTCTAAGACAAGCTCTCCTTCAAAGATATTATATCCCTTTAATCATTACCTTTTTCAAGGCTTGGAAAGCTTACAAACTTCCCTGAAGCCAAGAAATAAGAGGGAGTTAGCTAACCATGAAGCATGCCCTTTCATCTTTATGTACAAGGACCTTAGTAATGGCCCTGTGACAGACGTGGTCACTGTTCATATATTGAAACTGAGTTGAACTTGGGCCAAGACTTCGTCTATGACCTGACTCCCACAGGTCTTACCTGTAAGAGGCAGAGAACACAGTACTGCTTTGAATCTCTGACATCAGTATCAGCTCAAATCATGTGTTAAAGAACATTTAAAATGCCTCTAGATATCTCCTTTCACAGTCTAGAGGAATCCAGATGAATGTTCAAAGATCCCTTTGAGAACACTAAAGACCTCTTCCCCATCATCACTTGCTATAAGGAACTTACATCTAATGACCTGGCTACAGGTTTACTGCCTAAATCTAACACATTTCACTAAAGAAAGTGTAGCATCCTACTGAGATGGTTGCCCATGGTCTTATCAACCATCTTGATATCTTTTGCTAAACACTATACTATAATGTTGACCACCTATCTATCTTGTCCTTGAGGTCTTGACTCTCTATTAATGCCCCATAACTCACCATGGATAATATTCCTCTGAGCTTGAGATAACCTGAGATGATGTCCCCTCCCTCTCCTCTTCTCCCCAGTGCTGATGCTCCTCCTCTCACCAAACACACACATTGATAAATGAGTCCTCCCATTTAGCACAATTAGCCAATGGCTTTTCCAAAATTATTTACTATATTCTCTCTAGCACAATTATTTCCTTGTACTTTATGATCTGTTTTTCCAGAACTTTCCATGGCAGTTTCATCAGTGCTGGTACACTCACAATAGCTTTCCCCACCTCTCTAAGGTCCATCACAGAAATATATTAGTATTTTCTTCTGGTTCCTAAGGAAGGTGTCTTATGGGAGTGTCCTCCCATCTCAAGAATAACTCCTATATCCAACCTCAAGTTCTCCTCACTCAACATGCTCCTGGTTCATCCCATGAATATCCTTTGACATTTTGATGGTACACATAAGCCAGGTTCTGCAGCTTCTTTGTCATCTCCTCCCAGGGTGGGCTCAGAACACTCCTGTCTAGTTTGTTGTAATTAGAACATAACCATTGGTCTGAGGACAAGAAGCAGATATGGGGAGAGATCCTACAAATGGTATGTGTCACAAGGCACAGAAGACTCTGCATTCACCTCTGGCATAGACAAGCAGTAGACTGTGACATGAAGGAAAGGGTCACTTCTTTGGGTCTACATGTTTCTGGTGGACCTGCAGTTGCCATATTTTCAAATGTATCTATCCATCTAGCTGTCCTATTCCAAGCCCCAGGATCTTAGTATTTTCTACGAGAAACCCTGAATTAGTGTGAATTAGCAGCTAACGAAGGTTAGAGAACTCACTTTCTCTGAAGAACACTTCAACATTTATAATAATGCTGTATACTGACATCTAGTTCTCTGGCCTCCTGCTGTAAGAAATGAAACAGAGAAATTAGATAAATTGGTAGAGTAGGCAGAGGAGTGTCTTCTACTGAATGCCTGGCTGAGGCATCTTGGGAAAAGCATAGTGAGACTGACCATTAAGTAATAAGAAAGCAGCAGTCATGTGAGCATCTGAAGGAAGAGCACTTGAGACCCAGGAAAACGGACCTGAGATTGTCTGTAACAAAAGAAAAAGATATGAACAGAGTTGAGCAAATGTCTTTGTGGTATGAATGTGCATCCTTTGCGTATATGTCTGAGAGTGGTACTGCTGTGTCCTGAGTAGATTCATTCCCAATTTTCTGAGACCACCATGTTGATTTCCAAGTGTCTTTACAAGTTTGCACTCCCACCAGCAATGGAGGAGTGTTTCCCTTACTCCAAATCCTCTCCAACCTAAGCTATCATTGGTGTTTTTTTATCTTAGCCATTCTGACTGATGCAAGTGGTCTAAGAGAGGCTCAGAGGTTTTGATTTGCATTTCCCTGATCACTAAGGCTGCTGAGCAATTCCTTAAGTGTCTTTCAGCCATTTGTAATTCTTCTTTTGAAAATTCTCTGTTTAGATCTAAACCCAATTTTTGATTGGATTATTTGGTAATTTGATGTCTAGATTCTTGAGTTCTTTATATATTTTGGAGGTCAATCCTCTGTCTGATGTGGGGTTAGTGAAGATTTTTTCTCATTCAATAGGCTGCTGTTTTGTCTTAGTGACTATGTCCTTTGCCTTACAGAGGCTTCTCAGTTTCAGGAGGTCCCATTTATTAATTGCTGCTCTCAGTATCTGTGCTACTGGGGTTATATTTAGGAAGTGATCTCCTGTGCCCATGCAGTCAAGGCTATTGTCCACTTTCTCTTAAATGAGGTTCAGTGTGACTGGATGCTGAGGTTTTTCATCCATTTGGACTTAAGTTTTATGCACTAGGATAGATATGGATCTATTTGCATTCTTTTATGAGTTGACATCCAGTTATGCCAGTATCATTTGTTGAAGATGCTTTCTTTATTCCATTGTATGATTTTCACTTCTTTGTCAAAAATCAGGTGTTCATGGGTATATGGATCAATATCAGGGTCATAGATTCAATTCCATTTGTCCACCTATCTGTTTTTATGCCAATACCAAGCTGTTTTTATTATTGTAGCTCTATAATAGAGCTTGATGTCAGGGATGGTGATGCCTCCAAAAGTTCCTTTCTGGTAGAGGATTGTTTTGGCTATTCTGATTTTTTTGTTTTTCCGTATGAAGTTGAGTACTGTTCTTTCAAGGTCTGTGAAGAATTGTGCTAGGATGTTGATAGGGATTGCATTAAATCTATGGATTGCTTTTGGTAGGATTGCCATTTTTACTATGTTGAATCCTACCTATCTAAGAACATGAGAGATCTTTCCATTTTCTGATATCTTCCACAATTTATTTCTTCAAAGACTTAAAAGTTCTTGCTGTGCAGGTCTTTCACTTCTTTGGTTAATGTTACCCCCAAGATATTTTATGTTATTTGTGGCTATTGTAAATGGAGATGTGTCTCTGATTTCTTTACCATTTGTATATAGGGGAGCCTGGGGTACACAGCAAAACCCTACTCAGAAAAAAAAAATGTAACTCTGAATGTCTCAAAACTGACTAAACTGACTTCAAGGATCAATAAAACAAATAACAGAAATGCTAGTAAAGATACTATGTAGGAGGAACCCTCGTATGCCACTTGTAGGAATATAAATTCATGCAAACACTTTGGCTATTATGATATGTGTATGAAAGTTCCTTAGAAAACTAAAAATAGAATCACCATATGATCTGTCTCTACCACTCCTGGGTACATACCCAAAGGAATCTAAGTCAGCAAACTACAGGAATACAAGCACATCTATTTTTGTTTCAGCATTATTCACAGAAGCCAAGAGAGGGAACCAACCTAGATGTCACAGACAGATAAAGAGAGAATTTTTATATATATTCAATATTCATTGTATACACATAGACAACGTATATAGATAGTGTATATGTGCAATATATATTGTATGTGTGTATAGATATACAATGAATTTTGTTTAGTCATAAAGAAAGTAAAATTATGCCATTTTCAAGAAGATGAACAGAAGTGGATATTATTATGTTAAGAAAAATAAGCTTTGGGCAGTGGTGGCCCATGCCTTTAATCCCAGCACTTGGGAGGAAGAAGCGGGCCAATCTTTATGGGCTGAAGGCCAGCCTGGTGTACAAAGTGAGTTCTAGGACTGTTACATAAAACACCTGGTCTCAAAAAAAAAGAAAAAGAAAAAAAAAGTCCAAATTGGAAAGATAAATACTGTATTTTCTCAAATGTAGACCCTAGATTTAAAAATATGTAAGACATAAAAGTATAAAGAGAACTATTTTGGAACAGGATGGGGACCAGCAGGAAGGAGGAGAGAAACATGAGGGTAATGATATGGTGAATATGGTCAAAATATGCATGTTTGAAATGAAATAATAAAAAAATCAATTATTTTATTTCATTAATATATGCCAGTGTAAATGTTAAACATAAATACTCTTAAGTTGGCCAATTTGCTGTACCAATTTCCTCTGAATTGAAGCATTTCATTTTAGAAGATGGCCTAGGATGAACGAAACTCACAAGTCTCAGAAGTTCTTGAAAACTTATGGAACTCACAGAGCTCTTTATCAAGTTTATAGAAGCAGGAAGGGCTGCTAGGGAGAAGAGACACTCTTGAGTTGCAGATCTGCCTGCAGATTATTCAAATAGCTCCAGATGTGCAGTTGTTTCACATACCAGGGTGGGTGCTTGGAGATGCATGCTGTCTCTGAGTCATCTAAGCTGTAAGCAAACCTTCACTCAAAGTCCTATAGCTCATACTTCTGTACTCAAGTAACTAATAACTCATTGATACAAAATGAATTTTGGTAGAATCATAGTTTGGGTCTGTAGAAGGAGGCTGCTAATTTGTTCCTGGCTGCTCAGCCCTGAAATAACCACACAGAACTATATTAGTTGCAATACTGTTTGGCCAATAGCTTAAGTGTATTTCTGGCTAACTCATACATCTTAGCTTAACCCATCTCCATTAATCTGTACATCACCACGAGGTTGTGGCCTACCAGCAAAGTTTAAGCGTATCTGTCTCTGTCAGGGGCTCCATGGCTTCTCCCTGACTTTGCCTTCTTTCTCCCAGCATTCAGTTTAGTTTTTCCTGCTTAGCTCTACTCTACCCTATCTGTCCAAGCCAGTTTTCTCTATTAATTAACCAGTCATATTCACAGCATACAAAGGGGAATCCCACATCATGGGTCCATCACCAGTTCCCAATCTGACGTGAGAAAATGTCTGTTTGTATTTTTTCAAGGAAAGGTCATAAATGCCTTTATAATTGAAGTTTTAGTCCTGTAGAGTAAGGTAAGGATGTTGCTGAAATCCTTCCTCGTTCGTAGAGCTTCCTGCATGATATTTCCTCCAGGGTCTCACAGACTGGGGCGATGGCAATGTCAAACCTATTGAAGCTCTAATGTGGAGCTTGGAGATCCCAGGGGAGAAATATATGAGGGAAGCTCAGGGAGAGTTGAGTTTGAAGGTAGGAAGATGAACACAAGACTTTGGAAATCATAGGAGAAAACATCCACGGACAAGGGCACAGCCTGTGAGAACTTCTGTGGTAGACAAAGATTAGTGACAGGAACAACTAGTGTTTCCCTAAGGCTAAAATAAAGAGTAAGAAAACAGACCTAGGACAAAAATAGACTCATAAGTCACCTAGGGACCATGAAGGCCCTTAACAACAGCAGACCCAATACTGGAGGCATTGCAAAGCCAGGGATCCACATTTGACCTGGGATGCTATGGATCAAGGGTTTCAAAAGGACTAACACAGTAGTGCAAATCCTGTGCTTAAGATGGGGGAAGGAGCTCAGAAAGGAAGATTAATAGATGCCATGATAACAATGTAGGTGAGAGAGAAATGGCATCAGTCCCATACAGCTGTTGGTTATACAACAATTACATAATGCTTGATAGATAATTAATCAAAACTCAGTGGCTTAAAATCACATGAATGTATTACCTCACAGTTCTCAGGAGAAGTCTAAGATATTTTTGCCAAGCCCTCTGCTCAAGGGTTGTTCACAGAGCTGGAAGCTAAATGCCAGGTGCCAGCCATCTCTGCTCTGATCCAGTGAGAAAAGTCGATTCCCAAGCTGGGACATTGGAAGAATTCAATTCAAGGCCATAGGACTGAGACCTTGATACCTTCATTGCAGTTGTGAGCTGGAGACTAGTTCAAGGCTTCTTTTCACTGCTTTCCCTCCACAATTAACTCATTTGCTTTTGTAGTTTCAAATTTTCTAATGTGTTGATGTGGGTGTATGTGTGCAAGTGTGTATGTTTATCTCTGTGAATGTGCCTACATGTGTGTATGTGTACATGTATAAGTATGTGTGCCTGATGAGTGTGTCTATGTGTACATGTGTTTTTACATGTTTGCATGTGTATTTGTATGTGTGTATGTATGTGTATATGTGTGTACAAGTGTGTATGTATGTTGTGTCTGTCAAGTGTGTGCCAATGTGCATGTGTGTGGTATGTTTATGTGTGTATGTGTTTATGTGTGTATATGTGTTTATGTGTGTGTATGATTGCATGTGCATGTGTATGGTGTGTATGTGTGTATATGTTTGCATGTGTATTTGTGTGGGGTGGGTGGGTGGCATGTACATATTGTGGTGTGTGTATGTGTTGTATGTGTATGTTTACTGTATGTGTATTTTGTGTGTGTGGTGTATTTGTGTGTGTGTTTGTGTGTGTATGTTCACTCAGGATCATGTACATGCCATGACGTGCATACAGAAGTCAGATAATATGTTGGTTCTCTCCCTCTCACATTTCCCCAAGCTTTCATCACTACTGCATAAGCCTGGCCATCTGGCCTATAAGCTTCTGAAGATTCTCCTGTCTGTCTCTCTCCTTTTTCATACAGGTACATGGGATTACAAGGCCTGTGAAATGTCTGACTTTTAAGTTGGTTTTCAGGCTTTAAACTCAGGTCACCAGACTTGTACAAGCACTTTTAACCATTGAGCCATCTCCTCAGCCCAGCAGCTATTTTTTAGAAAGGAAGAAAGAAAGAAGAGAAAAAAGATGGGTCGCTTGACTTTATTACTCAGGCTTCTCTAGAGTAGCGGGGATTATTAGATTGGCTTATGTTATTAAGATTGAGTGGTCCAACTGTGGCCATCTGCTTGCTGGAGAAATGGAAATTCTGGTAGTTCTCACCCTATGCATCTGAGTGTTACAGTGATGAAAATCTGCAGGATCCTTGAAGATCTGTGAGTCTTCAGTACACGATGGAGGCTAAGAAAGTTGAGTTCTGAAGCCATCAAAGGGTTCCAGCATCAACTATGGCAGTAGCCAAATCACCTCTTAACAGAAGTAGTATAAACTGCATTTTCCTAATATTTTTTATATAAGGACCACAGTGGAACGTGGGGGAGGCTCTCCCCCCTTTAGTGAATTCTTCCAAGAAATACCCTTAAAGGACTTCCTGGAGATGTGTCTCTTAGTTGATCCTGAATCTAATCAAGTTGATAGGCAAGATTAAACATTAGTCACCAAAATCAAGGGAGAAATGCTCTACACCAATAAGTGGGTATCAAGTCTATCTGAGATTGATGTAACTAAATCCAGTGATAACTGCAGAGCTCTGAGGGCAAAAATCTCTAGAAATCCAGTAGAGAAGTCCAAGTTCAGCTTTGTCTCCATGTCTCTCCATACCTCAGTGACTCCCTCCTGGGGCAATTTGTGTTGTTGTTGTTTTAAGACAGAATTTCTCTATTTAGCTTTGGAGCCTGTTCTGGAACTTGCTCTGTAGACCAGGCTGGCCTTGAACTCACAGACATCTCCCTACCTCTGTCTCCCGAGTGCTGGGATTAAAGGTGTGCACCACTACCAACCAGATCTTGGGGTAATTTTAACAGAAATATCCACCATTGTCTCAGCCATTTGAACACTTGATCTTAAGTTGGTGGCACAGTCTGAGGACATTTAGGAAGTCTAGCCTTCTTGGAGAAAGTTTGTCAGGAGAGTGGCTTTGAAAGTATAAAAACTCTTGCTATTACCAGTTTGCTTTTTCTTATTTGTGCTTGTGGTTCAAGATGAGAGCTCTCAGGTCCCTGTTACTGTCGCTAGTCCTTTTGCCTGTTGCCATGTCTCCACTCCACTATCATGGACTCGTATCTCTCTGGTACCATAAACTCAAATAAACTCTCTTTCTTAAGTTGCCTTGGCGGTGGTGTTTTATCCCACCAACATAAGAGTAACTAATATCTCCCTAAAGGGAAAGTGTATCTACTCAAAAACATTAATTCATGCTTTACAAACACTCTGTTCCACATGGCACAATCTTGGATCAAAATGACAGATAAATTCATTCTTTACTCTTGTGAAATAACTGACTTCTCCTCTTCAGTAAGGAATACAGAGTCTGACTAGGCAGATCCATCCATAAATAAAGGTGACAATTAGTGTTCACTCATGTGACCCAGGAAGCAGCACACTCTAGAATTCCAGCAACTATCTGATGCTAGCCTCTGAGACTATTCTGAGCCCTTTCTGGAAAGACAAAGGTACAGGTGCCGAATTCTCTGCCTCTGTTTCTCTAGGCTAGTCTTTCACTTGGTGTCTAACTCACGGCCTTGTGGTATTCTGAATACATTAAAGGAAATGTATGGGACCAAGAGCCTGGAATTCAACGGCTCATAACTACAATTAACCACCATTAATTAATGGCTGCAAGATAAATGAACCATGCGATCCGTTTATTTCGGGGTTGTAAGTATTTAAATTCACAGTAGGATGCGAGCCCATTTTTCACCACCATGAATTTAAAACAAGTTTGAGTCAGGGCTGCATTCAGCAAGAGGCCGATAACAACTCCCACTCTGCAAGCTCATATTTTAGGGCCTATGTATTGGCAAGAGGAAGACAAGGAGGAAGAAGCCTCCCGCACCACAGAAGAGTGGAGTCTGTAATCAGATAACACTCTTTACTAAAATAGAATTTATATGAGAAGAGACTACCTCTGCCCCTAGGTACCTTGCTGGGGTTGATCTAGGGAAGACTGACACCATGTCTCTGGGGGAATGCTATTATCCTTACTAAACAATCAAGAAAACTGATGTGCCAAGAGGTTAAGAAAATACCTGTGCTAACCAAATTTTACTTTTTCATTCTGAGAAATATTCCAGGATTTTTCCAGGCTACGCCATCAACAATCTAGCCCTCAGTTGGTTTTTACACATATCCTCTATGAGCTGTGTCCTTACTTAACAAAACTTCCCAAAGAGTAATTACCCTCCTTTCTTCTTTAAAGGTCATCCAACCTGTGACATCAGGTTGCCATTGGGGAAGCAGACACACAATCAAAAACCTTGCAATCAAGTTACAATCTACACACACACACACACACACACACACACACACACACACACAAACACAAACACCAATTATGGTAATTTAAAAAGAAATACGCCTTTCAACTTTCCTCCAATCAGACATCTCTCTATCAAATAGTCCGAAAAGCATCTCATGAGATGCAAACAAAACTGTCAATGTTGATATTTTAAGGCTGACGTCAACAGCAGAAAGGGTCAGGAGCTGTGATTCTTCTCCAGTGTTTTAGGCAAGAGAAGAACGTGTTCGGATGAAAAACGAGGAAGAAACAGACACAATTGGAAGGAGAGGTAAAGGCAAGGCTGTGTACATGATGAGTGGTGGTGGGAAAGTGAACACACCTTCCAGAAGGTTCAGCCACTTACACTTATCAGAATCTGATTATACACAATCAGAATGCTGTGATCACGGGTCAGCAGAGAATTAGAAAGTCCCCCCTCTCCCCAGGAATTGTGAATGGAATCAATTTTCTTCCCAGAACTGAAGAAGCAATGTGCAGACAAGAGAATCAGCTGGCAGAAGCAGGACTGCCACCTTCTTTGTCTCCAGCTCCTGTCTGGCCCCTAAACCACCCTGGATGCTAGCTCTGAATTCCCTTCATGGGCCCACCCCTTGTAGTTCTCAAAACCTTTCCAATGGACATCACCTCTGCTCATTTCTGCGATACATCAGATTCTTGGCAGAAGGTGCCCTTGGGTGAGTGTTGTGCAACCCTATTGCTCTGCACAGTCTCAGTCTAAGACATCAGATCCAGCTTCATCAGAGGGGATCCTCATGCTCTCCCCCAATTTCCTCAACTGTACTCAAGTTTGTCGCAGTCATGAAGGCCACCTCTCTGTTATGGGATGGTGGTTTGGTTGTATGTTTATGCCTTTGACCTGAAACATTCCCTTTTGTACTTGGGTTTTCTTGCCAATTCCGTTAGCAATAGCAGCAACACCTCTTAATGTAGGCAGTAATCCAATACTTTGGAAAATATGAAAAAATATCTGATCCAGAAGGTGAACATTTCTGGCTGCATTTCTGACTCAGAAACATTTTTAGATTATTTTGCCAAGTGTGAAAATTTTACTCAAAGAACATAATCATTTGAAAATGAAACCAAAGGTATAAAAATATTGCGTTCTGAAGATGTTTCTGTGTTAGTTTAGTGCATGTTATTTAAAAAAAATGTAAGCAGCATAAATGGCCAACAACAGGGACACGGATAAGTAAATAAAATTACATCAGCTTGATGGAATAGTATGTAGCCAATAAAAATGGTAATTAGGAACGGAATGAAGAAACTCAACATTCGTTTGTGATAGGAGGCCAAGTGAGCAGAGCATAATGCAGAAAGATGCAGGCAGCAGGAGTGGAACTGCAAAACTTATGTTTGCATGTGGGCAAGGTCTGGGGAAAATATGCAAAATGAAAACAGCTTTATTTGGGGGCTGTGTTATTGTTGTCATAATGCCGTTGCATGGCAAAAATATAACCTTAAAAAGATGAAAGCTCTCAAGCCAAATGGGGCCCTTTTCTGAGGAAAAGAGCACTTATTTTGAGTACCCCTGGTGTGTTTTTACTTCCAGGGAATAATGTAACATTTGGAAGAATGGATTATGGTTCAAATAATGATTGAAACTTCTAAAGAAAACCTCTTAAGTTTCACTGCTCCAGTAAAATGTCCCCAACACTACACTGTGGGGCTCCCCTGCGGAACCTTGTCTGAGTGGGCTCAGTGGATGAGGGAAAGGAGTTGGGATGTAGGATTCTCCTTGGGAACCTGTTCAGAAATGGGGGCGGGGGCTAAAGTCTGGAGCTACTGGAGATTATGGATCTAGTCCTTATATCTGGCAATACCTACTCAACTCACCCACTCCCTTCCCTGTTCCCACCACCAGTTACAATGAGGGTCTCCTTACCTTAACTCTCTGCAAAAGTAGGACTGGGGCTCTCTAGTTCCTTCCCGGGCATAACTATTACTGCCTTACCACTAACAACAATGAAGGGAAGTAACTAGCTTGAGACCACGCAGGTAGGGAAGGGCGAGATAAGAATCAAACGTAGGTCTGTTTGGCTCAGAACTCCAGCTTCCTTCTAACACACCAAGGACTCATGCATCGAGACAATTAACACACAGTTAGTGCCACGGGGCTCAGCAGTTTATATGGGTGTCATTAATTGTTGACACCTGGTTTTCCTAGTTTGGCTGTGAACCCACATTATACACCGGATGTCCAGGGCTACATAGTATGAGTGCTAAGGTTGGGTTCACTGACATCTATAGACACACATGGAACAGCCTGGTTCAAAACCACCTCTGTTCTCCTCACCACAAAATGGGTTCCCTGATCTGGCATGGAGGGTGTTGATAATTTGTCATAATTCTTAGAGTTCAGGCACAAGCCAGGAGTAGTCACCTACCTGTTTCACAGCCAGCCAAAGTATGAGACTATAACCTAAAGCATTCAAACATTCTGGGAGGGATAAAAATGCCATCTCTAAATATTGTTTCACCTGTCTCATTAAGCATCCATTCCAAATGCAGAAAAAAATGGCTAGGCTCCTTCTTCAATGCAAGAGGAGGCCTGCTGGCAGCAAGGGAAGCCTGCACAGCTTAGCAGTAATAAAATAAACATAAAGTAAAATCCAAAACCCTGACCTTGAAAGTGAGATAAAGTACCCAAAGGACACAAATGTGGCTAACGGATATGCAAAAGGACACTCAGCATCACTGATTATCAGGGAAACACAAATTAAGGCCACAATCAAGGTATCACCTCATCCTTACAAGGATGGTGTTGTTGGGAAGATGAGAAACACAGGTGTTAGTGGGGAGAAAGGGATCCTTTACACTGTTGCAGAAATGCAAGTACAGTAATCACCGTGGAAAACAGTGCAGAGGCCCCACAGAAGATTACTGTTAGAACTAGCTGGGTGAGATGGCTCAGAGGGTAAAAGTGCTTCCCACCAAGCCTGGGACCCACATGGTGGAGGGTGTTGTAGGAGGCCGCTTGTTCATTCCCGGCCTCCCAGACTTCCAAAATAATCGAAACTGTATTATTTACAATACTATTTGACCAATAGCTTAAGAATATTTCTGGCTAACTCATATTTTCTATTAACCCATTTCTATTATTTTATCACAAGGATCGTGGTCTACCGGCAAGGTTCCAGCTGGCAGCTTATGTCTTTCCCCTCTGGTGGCTCCATAGCATCGTTTTGACTCTGCCTTCCTTCTCCCAGCATTCAATTTAGTTTTCTCAGCCTACCTCTATTCTGCCCTGCCCAGGCCTAAGACAGTTCTTTATTAACCAGTGGTATTCACAGCATACAGAAGGGAATCCCACCTCAGGAGGGAGAGACTCAACTCTGACTCTGATGTTTACATTTGCACTGTGGAGAAGATGACCAGATGTGAGATTAAGAGAACAGACTTATGGTTAAATTGATGACATCATACTACACAGTGGGGTGATGTAGTAATATGGACGGTGGGGTTGCGTCCCCGGCACCAGGCCACCCCCACTGCTAGCTTTACCCAAAATAATTACACAGACACTGTATTCTTTTAAACACTGCTTGGCCCATTCTCTTCTAGGCTAATTCTCACATATTAATTTAGCCCATTTCTAATCATCTGTTTATGGCACCCCAAGGTGCGCTTACCAGGAAGATTCTGGCCTATGTCCATCCTGGGTTGGAGCTTCATCCCGGGAGCGGGGCATGGCGTCTCTCTCAGGCGTCTGCTCCAGAGAGGAGAGCTGTCGAGACTCTGACCTCACTTCCTCTTCCTCCCAGCGTTCTGTTCTGTTTACTCCTCCCACCTATCCTCTAACCAATAAAATGGGCCAGGGCAGTTCCTTTATTAGCCAATGACCTTCCTCCATCATTTCCCCTTTTTCGGTTTAAACAAAAAAAAAAAGGCTTTAACATAGCAAAATTACATATAACAAAACAGTTATCAAGTAAAAGTTACAATAATCTTTATCGTAACTAAGGAAAACTATAACTATAACTAACTATTCTTAACTCCATCAAAGACTCCAGAAAGATATAATATTACCTAAGTAAACAAGAACTAAGAAACTTCAAACTCTAGAAATGACAAAGACATCTCGCTGCCTGGACAGTCACCCAAAGTTCTTTTGTACCGTTGGGGCATCCATCTTCAGCCTTCAGGCCCATGGTATCCAGCAGACATTTCCATAAAGCAGGAAAATTCAAAGTCAGTTAAGTCACTATCTGTTGTGTCCTGCAGAATGTCTCGCAGACTCTTTCAAAATGAATCAGGAACCCTGAAAGATCATCTCACCTTAGGCAAGTTCAGTAGTCCTCTCTCTGTGGGTTCTCTGTGTCCAGTTTATGCAATAGTCCAGGCAAGAGCAGTTTCTTGCCCAAATGGCTATCAAACTCCATAATGAGCCTCTTCGATGCCCATCTTCCTCTTGAAGTAGATTGGTGCTGCCAGGAGCAGAGTGTCTCATTGTCATGAAAAGTCCTCAGTTATTAAAACATTAAATGTCCTATTCTGTAATCTTTGAAAGACATGAAGAATGTCTATCTAAAATATATCTCTATATATCTAGAAAATCTAACTAACATGACTACAAGCTTTACTATTATCGATGATTATCCATTAACAACTTATATTTCTTAATTATACAGTACATATTTAAATGAACTACACAATCACAATACCTTAATCAAAATCAGAAACACTTATACATATAACAAAATTGACCTTAAATCTCTATCAATAAAGCAAAATCTATACTAATGTAAATTATTCATATCTATATCATATCCCCCTTTAAATGTAAAAGAACGTTTATAAACCATATTTGGGAACATGGGCGCAGTTTTTTCTCTCCAAACTGCTTCCTGCTGAATGGGGGCGTCGTTAATTAGGTCTTTCATGGTATAACCTGTGTGCTAGTTTCATCTCAGTTGGCAGTTGAGCGAAGCAATTTTCTGAAGGTGTTCACACCAACCCTTCAGGAGGGCGTGGTCCATCATACCAAATCGGAATAGAAGAAATGAACAGCGTCTCATCCTCTGTGAAAACAAAATAAGAAACTCCTTTCCAAAGTATCATATCCTTAGATCCAAATTCATAATATCTATGTTGGATTAGTTCAGCAGTATTTATAAATAAATATCTTTTAGCAGCTGCCTTTTCCAGCACCACAGACATAGTCAAGCAAGGTCCCCAAGACTGCAGGCATCTGGAAGAACTGTGTTGTACACACATGGATACCCCCAGCCACCCCTGGACAGATTTCTTATTTAAAGGTCATGCTTTCATTGGCTTCCTTGACAGATGGATACTTATGTCAATCAGGACAGCTGCGCTGCAACTTTGGGTGAAGCAACAGGATCTTCTAGCACAGGACCACAGCCCAGAGAAGGCCTGCCAGTGGGAAGGAGACAGCTCCTCGTTGGACCACCCTGAAGAGCTCTGTCAAGCCTCCAACTGAAGCAGAACATCCACGGGGGGAAGTGTCTTCAGGAAATAATGAGAAGTGTTTCTATGGAAGGCATCAAACCATAGCCCATACCACCCACTGCTGGAGGGAAAGTCTACTGGAATGTACCACACATGGCTCTGTTCATGTGTTGTGGAAGGATGCACACTGTGACCGTGAAGACGACTGGGAACCTATTGACCTGAGAAGAGGGAACTGTTTGACATCTGGTCCTTTACTGTCGAAAGTGTGCTGGCCGCTGCTGCAGTTGGTTTGACAGCACTCACAGGCAAATACAAGGAAAGCTCATAACCTCTAAAGATGGCTTCTCACTGTGAGCTTTCCTGAGTTTTCATAAGGGGGAAGCAGAACCCTGGAGAAAGGCGGCCATAAAACAAGTCAGAGTTTAACAGCACACAGGGTTTTCTGCCAGCTGAGGAGGAGAGGCATAGAGAGACTATTCACATTCCTGCAGACAGACACACAATCTCAAAGATCCCCTGACCGACGCGGAGGCTGTGAACTGTAAAATGTCAGAGGCTATCCAAGATCAGAAGCTATGGGCAAGTTGCGGCAGAGATTGGTAATCTCCACATATGGGTCTGGAGAGCAACAAGAAAAAGAAGGATACAGGAAATGGAGAAAGAAGAAAGTAGGAAAGAGGAGCTGGGGGCAAAGAGAAGAAACAGCAGAACTGGAGAATGAAAGGGATTGTGGGGTGCAAACTTCACTGTCTTTTCCTGGTTGTGTGATCCTGAGCTCTTTCACTTAATCTCTCAGTGTTTCCAATCTTCACCCATAAAACAAACATGCTAACACTTCTAACATTGAAAGAATTGCTGCAAGATTAAATGAGTTTCTTCTTACAATGCATTTGGATCCACACCAAGCACAGAGTGACCTCTCTACAAATGTTTATTAAATAAAGTCTAATCTTTGCAGGCTAGTAGGTCTTACATCCGAGGTCAGACCTGTCAGAGCAGATAGTTTTTCTAAAGAGTCTAAAATAACAAAAGGGAGTAATAAAATATTCCACATCTTTTTATATCTTCAAATAACAATAACAATGCAAAGGAAAAAGTACAATGCTAAAGTAGTAAAACTTAATGGGGTGGAGTAATGATATCACTTCAGAACTTATGAAAAAACAGCATGGCTTTAAGCTTAGTATTGGTTTTAAAATTAAAGGATGCCTGTAACGCTGAGTCCTGTATTTCTGGCACATGGCTAGGCACCGAGTACTAATACTGAGTAAGTACAGACCATTTGAGCACAGTTGCCTGTACAAACAAGGGTTCCCTGAGTCAATGTTCAAAGCTGAGCAATAACTGGAATGGGAAGGCATGGCCTGGGGCACAGCTCATGTTGACTATGAATGAAGAGTGTAAGCTGCTATTGGCCATTGCTATCTACAGGTGCAGCTGAGCTGTGTGTAATTTCACACTAATCTTGCCATTGAGCACACCTCATCTTGTTCAAAAGTCCTTCCCAGAGGGGTCAAGACCTCTCCATCCGCATCACATCATTAACCTCTTTTGCCACCTCTAGGTAACTAATTCTGCCTTTCTCAAATACTCTAGTATTTCTGAGTGCAGGTACTCAGCATGCAGTACCCTCAGCCAAGAGCTTCCCTTGTTCTAAAGGGCAAGAAATGCATTTCCTGTCCCTGCTGTCACCTGTCACAGAATAACTTCTTCTCCTTCTTCTTCTTCTCCTTTTTCTTCTTCTCCTTCTTCTTCTCCTCCTCCTCCTCCTCTTCTCCTCCTCCTCCTCTTCTTCCTCCTCCTCCTCTTCTTCTTCTTCTTTCCTTCTCTTCCTCCTTTTCTTTCTTCATAAATTGTGTCCCTAATTCTGTGTCTATCAGGAGGTATGTCTGTCTGATGTATGTACATGTTAGTATGCTGTGTGTACATCCCTGTGTCGGCGTATTCACAGAGACCAAAAGACGACCTTGCATGTCCTCTGCCACACTCTATCTTATTCCTTTGAGCCAGAGTCTGACCCTGAAACTGAACTCCAGCCATCCTCCTATCTCTTCTCTCCACAGACATGGGCTTACAGGTCCTGCAAGACCACATTCAGCTTATTACATAGATGCTGAGATCCAAACTCAGGTCCTCAGGTACAGCAAGCTCTCTTGATCTCTGAGCCCTATGTCCTGCTATTCTTTGATGGCATTTGTTTCTTTATGTAAGTTACTGAAATTTGCAGCTGGAATTTGTCTTAACTAGTTTTTAAATGTTGCTTTTTTCTCTCTTGGTCAACTGAAATGTGCTTTTGGTGAGAGACGGCATTGTGTCTGCTTTATTTTCAGCTCCATCCTGAGTACCTTGTCTGTGGTCTGATGTATGATAGGAACTCAATAATTACTCAGTGAGTGGGTGCAAGAATGGAGGGTTGGAGAGAGAGTGGAGGGAGAGAGGGAGGGAGGGAGGGAGGGAGGAAAAGAGGGAGGAAGGGAGCGATAGGTGGATAATGCTAGTTCATATAGAATCATAACATAGTTCTGATTTTAGTCCTAGGTTTTGTAATTCATCTATGACCTTGAAAACCTGCTTTTCCATGTCAGGGGTTACACATGGAGCAAACCATTAGAACAGAGCTTAACACCTATATACACACAGTACCAGTCAGTTGTTATAATTTCTTATAATAGTGTTTACAATTTAGTATTGTGTCTCCATTTCTTCTTGTAGGAAATAGAGGAAAACCTCAAATCTCGCCCCTCTGTGAACTCTTCCTAAATAAACGATGCCAATAATTCATATTGACAAGGGCATAAATGTAGCTGTTGTTTTGTCTGTAAGAAGAGATCCAAGACCTCAGCCTCAAGGTCTTGGGCTGCTGGAGAGGGAGTGTGTCAATGCCAGAAGGGCAGGTGGGAGATCCATCTCCCTGTGCCTTACAGCAGACACGCTGCCTCGACTCCAGCAAGGGCAGGGGACCAGCCCACACAACATATGGACCTGCAGTGGAGCATATGGGGCTGGTCCTAGAGAAGAGGCCCCCCCATCTGCTCCCTGAACTGGGCCTTCCTTGCCTACTCCCAGCCTCCCTACACTTTGGGTCGGTTCATAAATCAGAGGCTTTCCACCATCCCTGTGCACTGGCTGAGCCATGCGTGATTAATGCACCATTTGCCTGTAGCCTGGAGTGAACCCCAGGTACAGGTGGAGAAGAAAGAAAATGTCTTAATTGGAGTGGAATGGGAGAGGTGGAGGCAAGAGAAGGTCATTGCTCATTGCCACTGAGCCAGCACTATCTTTAGAAACCTGGACTTCCTAAGAATGAGCTTTCTAGGAAATCTTTTCATACAGATTGCCCAGAAACCCCACCGTGGGTGAGACCCTCACCTACAAAGGGTCAGAAAGCAAACTAGCCTGGCCCATCCCACACAATCCTCCAGTACCTGCTCGTCTGAGCTTACACGGGCACATAGATCTTAGAAAGAACCAACAGGCGAGGTTTTCGGAAGAGAAAGACCGCATGTGCCAGCTAGGAAAACCAGGCAATTGTGTTTTCAGGCCAATATTTTCCAACTGTGCTCAACAGAGGGCAAAAGGTTTTAGCAGTTGTCACAGGAAGGGGGGATCTCCAGGGTGCCAAGGCTAGTTCAGACAGAGGAATCCTGATTTTACTTTGAGTAATATTGCAGGATTTTCTAATCTGGTTTAGTTTTGATTTTGTTAAGTGTTTTGTGATTGAAAATAAAAAAAAAAACTTATGCAAAGGGAAAATACTGAGATACAGCAAAGAGTGTTTTCTTCAAAAAACATTAATAAAATGGGGACAGTCGACACTCATTGTGCTGGAGACAAGGCAATGGGGTAATCCTGGAATTAATGACATGGGCTCAGGTCCACGGCTACATTGGTGGTCATGTGACCTCTCTCAAGAAGCCCCAAGTTCTTCTTCTGTGAAGTAGGGATAAGGGCCCCTGACTTATAGGGTCCCTGGTGAGACTGATGGGAACTAATTCATTCACATTTGCCCAATGCCTGGAAATATAAATAACAGTAGATATATGAAAAGTATTTCTGGTTATTCATTGTTGTTCACTATGATAAACACATGATCTGTGGTGTCTAAAATCCTCTATTATGCAAAAGTTGACCATGAGCAAGATGAACGTCAGATTTTGACCTTGAATGATGTTCCCAGAATATCTACTAACATCACAGAGGCTATTATTGTTCTGGGGAGGCAAGCTGGAGTCCTTCAGCTATTTACCCTGTTCTATTCACACGTCCTTGAAAACATCATGTTATTTAATGTATTTAGGCACTCTGTTTCATTTTCTCATAAGTATTCCCGTCTATGCATGCATCCACCCATCTACTAAACTACCCCTCTAATACAGCAGTCATCTACTGAATGTCTACCTAGTGCCAAGACCTTTAGAAATGTCATCCTATCTCTCTCTTTAAAAAAAGGGGGGAGTCCTTATAGGTGAAATGGGAGTCTTAAGACTGAGTGCAGTGGGGTTTTTTTGTGAAACCAAATAGAAGGGGTAGGTAATAATGAATCACAGCATGTTGTAAAGGACCAAGGGCTACATTCTGCTGTTTTCAAGCAAGCCATACAAAGATGAGGGTGGTGACTTCTTAGTTGAGTATGTGATGGTAAAGAGCACAGAAAGGGAAGTGAAGGAGAGTTAGAAAGGCTGTTGTTGGAATAGGGCATCTCCTATTCATTTATCAACTCTGAAATTATACAAAAGAAAGAAACTATTCAGTTGTCCCAAAAATAGGTGGGATAATTTATTTTAAGTAACTTCATGGGTTAGAAGAGCCTTGCCAACTATCCTGAGTTCTAATCGTGATTCTGCCACTAACTGATTCTCACACCATGGGAAAGTCACTTAGCCTCCTGAGATCTTAATTCTCTCATTTGCATAATGAATTCACAAGACTCACCCTCCTTGATTTTGCAGTTATGAGAAAGGCATTGGATAACATTCACTATTAATGAGTCATTCCAAACTTTATTGCCTTTCTATGGTCATTTTACAAAATTTCCAGCATGGCTGGGACATCTTGCAGGTCTAGGCTCAGCTGGGAAAAGGCAAGGAACTCATTGATCTGCTCCAATGGCCAAATTGTTGACTAAGAAGTCCCCTTCCCTTAACCTTTTGATCTTCAGAAAGTTCATTCAAGCTAATCACGATGAGCTTAGGTTTCCAAACACAAGAAAATAAGCTTTTGTTACCTTTAGTCTACATGCCTCTAGTACATGCAGGTAAATTTTAGATGAAGATGCTCACTGCTACAACTTAACTTTAAAGAAAAATTCAAGTGGCAATAAAGAAAACATTGGTGTTCTGGAAAACTCAGTGTTTGTGCTTGAGCCTTAGGCTTGCATCATTCTACCCAATCAAATTACCCAGATAAAAGAAATGAAAAACCAACTTTTCTATGGAAACACAGCAACTTCCATTCATAAGGGCTTGGAAGAAAGGGAAGAAATAATTTTAGTCAACAATTACATAATTTGCCATAAGAGACAAGGTGAGGAATTTAATAATGTTTCACATGAACCCATGTAACCTGAAAGAAACCTCAAGTGTCCTACTAACAACCAGCCCCCCCTGCCCAAAAGGATTCTTAGGAGGCCATGACAAAGTGTCTCTTGTGTACTAACTTAAGGATGACATCAGCTACTCACACCTGCAAATGTCCCCACCTCCCTTCAGCCCACATAACAGCTTCACTGTCCTTGAGGACTTCTTTTTCAGTCTTAATGCCTCCATCAAAGCAGCATGCCCATTGGGCATGGTACACTGTTTCCCAGGCTTTTCTACTCACCCCTACATGGGGACTGTGTTATCCCAGATACTAGAAGCACCAGAGCTGGCAAAGTGGGAAGAATGCTTTCACCTCTTCTTTGATAGGCAGTTCCTTTTAGAGGAACCCCAGAGCACCACTGCCAGAATTCCCTGTGTCTCTCAGGACTCCCTACTGGAACAATTTTCTTTCTCCATCCCATTCAGAGCTCCACAGGTTCCCAGCACAAGATTATGAAAGCCAGGAGGCAATTCTAAGACCTGAACATGAGGACACACCATCAAATTATTCTCCCCTTGAACAAGTACTAAGACATTGACAGGACACAGCTGATGATCCTGACACCCTGTTTCCATGGCATAAATTCATTCTTCAGGACCACATTCAAACAGAGTCGAGCCAGCTTCTCTGCTCTATAACACAGCACTCAAGAACAGACATTCTGGGAGAAGATACACACAGACTTAGTTGCAGGTTGGTCTCCTCGATAGCTGTGAGCCTGAGCAAATTATGAACCCTCCTAAAATCCTCTGCTTTTTAAGCATAGAAATACTAAATCACTGACATTTTAGTTATCATGACCATTGCTTACATGTTAGTGCACCATAATTAGACTGATATGCTGGGACAATAAGTGTTTATTTCTATTGTCAGCGTCTTCATTATTGATATCCTCTGAGAGTCTCCTACTGGGACATGGGACCACTCATCTGTGAAACGTAGAACAAATGTGTGTTATTTCAGTCTTTGGCTGCAACCTTCATGCTCTACCTTGAAGTTAGCTTAGCTCTCTTCCTTCCATGGCTCTGAATCTCTGGCATCAGGGCCGAAGAATTGCTTTCTTCTGCCTTACAGACGAGAATTCATTTGGTAAGGGAGTCATAGCAGCTCAGTGCATTTAAATATTTCAGTTTCTGCCTGAATGTTTGCCAGCCGGTGAGAAAAGTGTTAGTAGCAATGAAGATTAAGAGTGTATTTAGAAAGAAAGAGAGAGGGAGGAAGGGAGAGAGGGAGGGAGGGGGAGAGAGAAAGAGAAAGAGACAGAGAGAGAGAGAGTAGCTTTAAACATCTGTGTAAGTGAACTTCTGATTCAGGAGAGATGTCTGCGCTGGGGGCAAAGGCTGTCTTGTACAAGTCTCATTAGGAGGTGACTGGTAGAAAGCCAGACTGGGATTATCACAAATGGATGCAGAGGGAGTCTGGAAATCAGGCCTTCTGCCCACTCAGCAGTTCTTGGCACTGGGCCCCATCTCAACTATCTAATGCTATTCCTGCATTAGATGCTGCAAACACAATTGACTTCTATTACTTATAAAGCCAACCACTTTACCTCATTTAAGCATTTAGGAAAGGACTTCAGAGATTTCTGAGATGGTGGACAGCACAACCAGCCCCTCAAGCTCCACCACCACCACCACCCAGACTGCATAACCAGAGAGCATCCCTTCATTCCGCAGTCAGCAACCAGGACCCATTAGCAGATCATTGTAAAGGCTGTTATTTCTGCATCTGAAAGGCACACATCCCTAAAGACTCTAGCAATACAGTCATTTGCAATGGGATCAATGCTGCCTTCTGTTTCCCCGTCCTGGAAATGGAAAGAAAGATGTGGTGCGGAAGGTGCTTTAGAGCACTCATGGGCTACTGTAGGAATAAAATGTAAATACATAAGACCAATGCAGGCTACTCATGCTGTGGTGATCGGCAAGGAAAATGCTGCAGGAACTAAAAAGACACAGAACAGAGTGGCTTCATAGTTATGGAAATGCTTGAAGTGAGCCTCTTAAGGAACTTAGTTGACTTAGAGGCAAATGGGATGAGGGATAAAATGTCCTAGGACCAAAAAAAAAAAAAAAAAATGATGTTAAAAAAAAAATTGGAATCAGACCAAACTTTGGTTAAACACGGGATATCTTACTTAGTCTTAGGCAAGCTATCCTGTTTTGTGTAGATGCTGCCAGCTTCACACTCCATAAAACTGAGCAAATTAGCTTCCCCGGATTATGGTGGGGATTAAATTGCTTGCATAAGTAAATAGCCCATAGAACTGTGGCCTAGAAAGCCTTGCAAGGTGCCTGCTAGTATTCATTTGTGTAGCTAGAACTGCACAAAAAGTGAATGACCCCAAAGGCCTTGACTGGGGATTCATCACATAGACAAAGGTCCTATTAATGGCCTGACCGTGGTAAACAGAGGAGTGGCACAGCCATGACTGGATTTCAGCAGTTGCCAGGAATGGTGAGGGTAAAGGCGACCTGGGGCGATTGCTACAGAAAGCAGAGGGCAAAACCAACGGAAACACTGTTCTCACGCTAGTTTACTAAAAGGTAAGTTTTCTAACTATAACCTGTCTGCCAAGAGACCTGTTCCTATGGTGGACCGTTTCCCACAGTGCTTTTAAAGTACTTAATCCTCAACTCTTCATAGAGACTCCTGTGGGTTAGTGAAGAATGGGAGTGGAAATCCCGTTTCTGTAGGAAATATCCAGGTACATGGGGCTGGATAGGAGCCTGAGAGATGCTCTATATAGCCTTCTTAGGCACTATTCCCCGGGGAAAGAACCCTGACAAGGAATTTATTTGATCTAAGTGAGCCAGTGTTGCCCCTCACAGACGCGTTTGAATTTCCTTGAATCTAGTATGTGTGCATCTACATTCTATCTGGAGGGACGGTTCTTCCACTTTATTTTCTAGGAACAATTTGGAAGACTGTGGTCCATAAACCACATCCAGTCCATGCTGTGTTTCAGTGAGTGAGATATTATTGCAACAGCAGCATTGTTTGCTTATTTACATATTACCTATATTTATTATTGTACACAAATATTAGAGACTAATAATAGCGATAGAGACTGCATGGCCTATGAAATACAAAACAGGTGCCCCCTGGTTCTTCAGACAATTGCCTCCTATTCCCTTAGTACATGAATTTGTTGCACTACTTTTAGAGAACCTATGCATGCATGGTACTTGATCAATCTCTATTCTTTCATTGACCCCACACTATATCTCTAGACAGCTGTGAGTTCTTCTCATTGTAAAGAAGGCAACCACAGGGGGCTGGAGAGATGGCTCAGCGGTTAAGAGCATTGCCTACTCTTCCAAAGGTCCTGAGTTCAATTCCCAGCAACCACATGGTGGCTAAAGAACCATCTGTAATGAGGTCTGGTGCTCTCTTCTAGCTTGCAGGCATATACACAGACAGAATATTGTATACATAATAAATAAATATTTAAAAAAAAAGGCCGGGCAGTGGTGGCGCATGCCTTTAACCTCAGCACTCGGGAGGCAGAGGCAGGCAGATCTCTGTGAGTTCGAGGCCAGCCTGGTCTACAAGAGCTAATTCCAGGACAGGAACCAAAAAGCTACGGAGAAACTCAGTCTCGAAAATCAAAAAAAGAAAAAAAAAAAAAAGAAGGCAACCACAAATCCTTGCCATAATTTAGCTTCCAATATTGTCCCATGAGTCAATGTTTCTGTTCTGGGTGTGACCCAGGACTATTATCATCTACTAGTGTTTGAAAACTCCTTCAAGTAAACCCTACTCTGTAGTCATATTTCATTTGTATTTTAATAAATAAAGTCTACCTGAAGTTCAGAGAGTTAAACAGCCTTACAGATCAGGCAGTGGTGACACACACCTTTAATCCCAGTAGCTACATTAGTTTGAAATAGAAACCAGGCAGTAGTGGTATACACCTTTAATCCCAGCAATAGAGAAGAATATAAAATGGGAATGGATAGCTCTCACACACAATTTCCTTCTGAGATTCCTGGAGGCAGGATCACCATTTCGAACTGGGGTAGGGGTAAGAGCCAGTGGCTGACTGTTTTGCTTTTCTAACCTTGAGGTTTCTGTCTCTGGGTTTGTCTTAATCATGCTACACAACCCCATATAAATCTTTCTGAAATTTTGTGATCCATGAAGTCTCCAAACCACAATCCAGCACACCCATAGAAAACCTCCCATGGGTGGCTTTAAGCCATTGGAAGAGCATCATCCTCTCTGATTGTACCACAGTTTGACAATCAGTGGTTGTTTGCCACCTCTTGTTGATGACCTTCTGAAACCTGGGAACCAACTGAGGGTCAAGGCTGAGTCTACCCAGGCAGTAGCTGGCTTCAAGACTCTCCTCTTGGGGATGGCTTTCAACTGACCCCCTGTAGACAGAGTGTTATATAAGATCTGCTCTCTTCTAAGGAGGATCAGCTGGGTTGCCTCTGCCAGGGCAGCCATTGGCTTTAGCTATGTCCCCATCCAGTGCCTCCAGACAACCTGCCTTCCTTTCCTCTTTAAATTCAATGGCCCATGATTCAAAAATTAAATTAAGAATAAAAACAATAATAATAAATTTAAAAATTGTACACATGCTAAATTGCTGGATGGAGGGAAGACACAGAGGGAGAGGCAAACAACAGGAGCGCCTGACTGCCCAGCCTCAGCCTCGGCCACTCTCTAAGCAGGTCCTAATTAGCAGGCTGGCAAAGCAGTCCTCCGCAGGATGCCAGCATCATTAGTGCCGGCACCACACACATTGACTGCAATATGTGGACATGGCTGCCCCGCTGGCACCATGTGGACCCTGCTCTTGGCTGCCACATCACAACAGATGTCCAAAGATGGGTTTTGTTTGGGTGTTTTCCTGTGTTTGTATTTGGAGGATTATTTTTAAGGTATTATGTGACCTTGTGGCAAGATTTCTCTTGCCAAGGTCAAGATTTTTGATGGGTCAAAGAAGCAAGATACATCAAGAGAGATTTAAACAATGGACTTGCTCTGTGCTCTTGGGGTGAAAAATGGAAAGGAAATCTCTATAAAAATTTAGATTGCCCAATTGGGATGTAAAAGGTTGATCCAAGGATGTCCTTCCAGAATTGCCTGTAAGAGTGGTGGAAATACTCCTTCAGTATCGCAGCATCTGCAGACCCCTTAACCCACACATCAGTGGGTGCTGTCACTTTTGCCTCCCGGATGTGTCTTAAATCTATTCATTTCTGTTTATGTCCATTTGTTAGAGCCCTAGTCTAAGACATATTCATCATGCCTAGACAGGTGGTTAACAGGGAGAGTCACAGTAATAGTACATTATTAATACGTGTGCCTCACCTGTATATGGAACACATGTGCTCATTATGTGTCAAGCTTCATCAATAGATAAAATGTCTTGTCTTATTGTAAGAAATTCATAGACTGATCCCTTGACTTTATCAAATATAAGCGCCCAGGAAAAAGCTATCACATGGGTATTAAACATTAACAGGAACCAGTAGGTTTCTGTATTCTTCTTAGAAGCCCATGTACATATTATCTAAAGAAAACACAGGGTTTTTCAACTGACCAGTGGGATAATGAAAATTGTGTTTTCCAGATTTATTTGTTTATTTTATGTGTAGGAATGTTTTGCCTATGTGTATGTAGTTGTACCATGTACATTCCTGGTGCCCTTGGAAACCAGAAGAAGGCATCAGATCTGCTAGAACTGGATTTGTCGGTGGTCATGAGCTATATCGTGTGGGTGCTAGGAACCAAAACCAGGTCCTTTGCAAGAGCATCAAGTGCTCTTAACTGCTGAAACATCTCTTCAGCCTCCAAAGTTATTGCTGTTGTTTTGAAAGTCAGGACTAATATTGCTCATGTAGGGAGGAAGACCCTGTACCTCTCTAACATTAGGATACAGATTTTTGTTAATAGTCAACTGATACATAAGTCTTTGCACTCCCATTTTGCACAGAAAGTAAAGATCCATGTCTTCTATTTGGCAACTGAATTTGAAGCTGAGCCTCCATGATATTAAAACATTTAATTAAAATTTCATTTGTCCAGATGTTTGACCATATAATGCCAACAACTGGCTTGACTAATGTTTTAGATTTAATTGGCCAGATGTTTTTTAGTGGTAGGTGTCTTAATGAGTAGGGGAAGTGTTTGTGGAATGGAATCAAATTTCCCAGAGAAGAAGCAACCTTACACAAATATTGTGCTGCAATTGCACACAGCTTTTCAGGGATCCAAAAACTGTTTCACCTTAAGGCCTGGGCCATGAGGATGGCGTCCCTTCCATTGACTCAATTCCCTGGAAGGACAACTATCATCTAATCAGGTACTGTGGCTTGCTTCGTTCTCATATATCAGCAAAAGCAGCAATCCATGGAGGGTTTTTTTGGTGCTTTTGTATGGATGTTCTGAAGCTGAGCGATTCTCCCTTTCCTCCTTCACAGGTCAGAAAGTCTAGAAGCCAAGGCACTGAAGACCATACTTGAAACTACAAGGCTACAAAGGAATTGAGGTGATATTAACTCCCAGACTTTCTGATACAAGCCTAACTAGCTAGTATCTATATATGGCATATGATTTGCTTCAACTTCAATGTCCTCATCCTGTCTCAGAGGACAGTCACTTGATGTGGGATGTCCTTCTGCATTCTGTGAATATGTGTTGTTTTTATTGTTTGATAAATAAAGCTGGCTTGGCCTATGGTAGGGCAGAATATATCTAGGTGGGAAGACAAACTGAATATAGGGAGAAAGAAGGCAGAGTCAGGAGAGACACTAGCAGCCACCAGACAAGCAAGATGTGAGGCAACAAGCCACAAGACTTGTGGTAAAATATAGAATAATAGAAATGGATTGTAAATAGAAATTTAGTTGCAAGAGCTAGTTAGTAATAAGCATAAGCTAATAGGCCAAACAGTTTGTAATTAATATTAAGCCTCAGAGCAGATATTTGGGAACTGGCAGACAGGAGAGAAACCTCCAGTTACAGTTAAAGGTGAGCTGCAAGCACGTGATGTGCTTTTCACATGGCTCTCTTCTTAGTGCTTTCTGAGTGAATTCTCCTCTGTCCCCATTCAAGTATTAGTTACCATGCCAGTCTGAGACGGTTACGAACGCTTCTATGTTTCTGTCTGATTTTCCAAGCTAAGGGATGGCCTGAATTCTGGTGTCTAGTCATATTCTCATGGTACAAAAGCACCCAGACTTCCCTGTTTACTACTACAACACAGGAGGCCAGATGTTGTCCTCCTAGGTCTATTATCCATGACATCTCCTTATACTTGCCCCACAACCCTGGGCTTCCCCAGCCATCTGTATGGCTCACATTAGAGACCTGGTACTCAATAGTATGGAATGTATGCATAGGAGCCAGCATGAAAAACGATTTCAAGAAAAGAGTGACCACTATAACAAAGGCAAGAGCCATTAGGAGACATGTGACTATGGCGAGTGCTAGGATCCAGGTGGGGGTTCAAAAATGTGGCCCCAGGTGTGAAGAATCGGCCCTTGGAACCCAGCATAACCACATTTGATATTGCAGCCAGCCTCAGGTCATAGGTCATCCCACTGAACCCACTAGTGTTTATTCCTTTATTCCCTAAATCTTTTAGGAACTTCTATCTTGAGCAATACTGGAGGGAAGGTTCAGGGTTGAATAAGATAAACTGTCTGTCCCTGACATTCTAGGGATAGTGCAAACAATGAGTACTGTTTTGTGGCTAATAACTCTACTAAAATAATCCAGAAACACAGCAAGGGGTTTATCTTTCTTCTGAAAAAAAAAAACAAAAAAAAAAACCCAATCTTTGTCCTGGGAGGAGGGAAGGTGATGAAGGAAGTTGGACAGAAACTAAGACAGGAATTGCAATGGTTTCACACAGGATCAGTGCCCTATGGAGTCTCAACGAAGCTAAGGAATAGAACAGCAGGGAATTCAGACATGTCAACACCGGCCAGGTGCTCGGAAAGAAAAAGGAGGCAGGCACTCTCAAGGTACACAGGAAAGATTTAGGCTAAGCAAACAATCAGTGCAAAGACCCTGAGGCCAAGAGTGTCATTGACATGTTTTGGGAGCAGAAGGAAGTTCAATAATTAGATCTCAGGAACATAGATGGAGACAAAGACCAGAGTACCCACTTCTTCAAGGATGATGGGAGCTCAGACTTAAATATCAACAATATTTGGATCATGGAGAGTGCTGAGCAGCAGGGTCACATGAGCCCCTTGATGACCTTTCTGAAGCAAGGACTGGGGCAAGAAGCTATGGCAGAGCTTTTTCAGACCTTTATTTCTAGCAATAGTGAGGTTTGGCAGGGCAGTCCGGCTCCTAGCACATCTGGGACTCAGTATCCATAGAAAGCATCTAGGAAGGACCATAAGGTCTGTTTCACACAGATATAAGAGGAAGACAGCCTCAAATACCCACAGGAGTTAGGTCATGTTTGTTCAGTGCATCATTGGAC
The DNA here is from genome assembly GCF_018167655.1 of Microtus oregoni. Classification (NCBI taxonomy): domain Eukaryota; kingdom Metazoa; phylum Chordata; class Mammalia; order Rodentia; family Cricetidae; genus Microtus; species Microtus oregoni. Next base: position 10,565,712 of record NW_024543079.1, read on the forward strand.
AAGAGAGAAGATGGAAATAGATGAACAAAAAGACAAAAAGAAAGAAATGGAGGCGCCTAGACTCCCTGTGGTCTGGCCGTGCTTCCCACACCAGGTTCTGGATGTCTAAGCCTTGCTTAGGTTTCCCAGCAGCTCTGGGAGAATGTGGAGCTGACAGAGAGATGTCTGACAGAGGTGAAAGTCCCAAGGGCAAGCATGATACGGCTGGCCCTCAAAGAGGACCTAGTGTCTCCTAGGCCTGACATCTTTCCTGGAAGGAGGGAGTGAGGGGGAAGGAGAGGAGGGAGGGACAGAGGGAGGGAAAGAAGGAAGGGCTCTAACCTGCCCACAGTCATCAGCTATAGCGGTCACTATACACAGCTAGGAAATAGCTGATAGAGATGACAACAGTAGAAACATGGACAATACCTGACTTCTGGTTCCAAGGTTTTTCCAAGTCTGAAGACTGACAAGTATATAATTGTAGTAATAGGGGCGGCGGGGCCGCGTTCCCAGCACCCCGGCTGCCTGCACGGCTAGCTTATGCCCGAAATAACAACACACAAACTGTATTCATTTAAACACTGCTTGGCCCATTCTCTTCTAGGCTAATTCTCACATATTAATTTAGCCCATTTCTAATCATCTGTGTGTAGCACCCCAAGGTGCGCTTACCAGGAAGATTCTAGCCTATGTCCATCCTGGGTCGGAGCTTCATAGTGTGCGTCTGCCCAGAAGCCAGGAGCATAGCGTCTCTCTCAGGCGTCTGCTCCAGAGAGGAGAGCTGTCGAGACTGAGCTCACTTCCTCTTCCTCCCAGCGTTCTGTTCTGTTTACTCCTCCCACCTATCCTCTAACCAATAAAATGGGCCAAGGCAGTTCCTTTATTAGCCAATGACCTTCCTCCATCATATAATGTACATTTATAAAACACTACCCCACAAGTTATAATACTATCAAATCTCCACTTGAGGTATTAAATAATTACACAAACATTAGCAAGCAACATAAACAAAAGAGAAAAACATCAAATTCATTATAGATGAAAACAAAATCCTTATTATATTTCTGAAATATTTTTGTGGGAATATAAACAATAAAAAAGGAAATTTAAGAATCTTATTTAAATAACACACAGCCACAGGATATCATCTTAGAATCCGAGCCTTAATTAGCTTTGGTTTGAGCCAATAAATCAGTAATAAAGAGTCATAGAACTAAATAAAAAGCCATTATATTTGAGTTTGAAGAAAAACACACCTTGCTATTGTTCTGCATCTTTGGAATTCAGATCATGGGAGTGATCAATGCCTATGGAGTTAGTGAAGGATGTGTGTGGGGAAAGTTGTTGAACAGTTTCTGTTGAGTTCTCTGTAATGGTAAGAGCACAGGTGTTCTTGGACTATACCTCAGAATCCTTCTGCAGTACCTAGTATTTGACAAGGGAGCAAGACAGACTCTTGGAGTAGGAGGTGACAGCATTCTACTCTAAAGAGAGATGGGTCAAGAGGTTGTGAGTCATTGCAGATCTAAGGACCCCAGGACCACTACTTCTCCATGTTCTTCATAGAGACTTCAGCATGAGAATTGTGTTCACCTGATAGAGGCTTTCTCCTGTGGCCTGGTCCTAGGAAGGGAGATTGCCCCATAGTTATCAGAGTCTGGCATAACTTCATCATCAAAGATCTGGGAACCAGAGAATTCCCTGGTGGTCTCTTAAGCTCCTTCCAACTATGCCATTGGTCATCTCAGGGCATAGAATATGTCTCCAAACCTACATTCTCGATTTTCTTTTTCTCTCACCTCTCTCTCTCTCTCTCTCTCTCTCTCTCTCTCTCTCGTTTTGTTTTGTTTCAACAATGCATCCTCTTTTCTTCCTTTTGAAGAGGCCGTTCAGCCGATAGAGTTTTCAACTCTCTCTTTTTTATTATGGGAAATGCACAAACCTCAGTAACAGCCAATAGATTGCTTCAATTTTTTTCTGAAGGAGTTTTAGGTTGAATTTGATAAGTGTCCAGCTCATCACTTGCATGGCTGATCTGCTCATCTGCCTTTGAAGGATTTCTTTTTTTCTAATTTTCTAACTTTACAGAGTAAATTGTCTTAAATCAGACACTAGGTGTGAATTCACCAATAACCCATTTCCAGTGATTCAATTCAGAGAGAACCTGAAATTTCTGGTGGAGTTATTGGCTCTGCCTTTTAAACTGAGGTGGTGTGTGTGTGTGTGTGTGTGTGTGTGTGTGTGTGTGTGTGTATCTGTCTGCCTGTCTTGCTCTGTGTGTCTCCGTATGTGGTGTGTGTTTATATAGTATATGTTTCTTACCATGGTAATCATTACCAGTTTGGAGACTTTTCTTTAAATGTACCAATAAACTAATCTCCTTTAGTTAATGTAGAAAATATTTCTCTTTTTAATTGAAAATAAATTTTTATACAATATATACTGCTCACAGTTTCTCCCTTCATCTCCTCCTAGAGCCTTCCCACCTCTACTTTGTGGTGAGCTCCAACCCCTCCATCCATGCCATCTCTTCCAAGAACAAAAGTCAATCCCTCATTTTCCTCTATATATCTCTCTTCAGATTTACCACTTGGCTGTACATTGCTAAGCCATTGGCCAGAACAGTTTTATTCATCAACCAATAAAAACAACACATATACAGAAGGACATCCCACATCAAGCGCATGCACCATTTTTTTCTTTCCCACCTTTCTATCACACATGTTTGTTGTGGTGGCATACATTTGAGTGTTGTGCCTGCCTGGGGCCATGGGGCCAGCATGGCTCTTGTGTGGCTTCCTTTTGCTCATGTTTTAAGGTTCTCTGTATGTTGATACACTACTGAAATTATTTTAATACTTTTCTATATTCAAATTGAATTAACAAGCTTTTCCCTCTCTTCAAACAATAATTTTCTGTGCTGGGAATTTCAAACTCTTCTTTGATATAGATCAATAGTTTTCTTTTTGAATGACAATTATCTGGTTTTGGCATCAGGGAAATATTGGTTTCATAAACATTTTGAGAATTCTTCTTTGTTTCTGGAAAACACTTTATAGCTGACATTAACTCTTGTTTAAATGTTTTGTGGCATCCCTAATGAACTCATTTGGTCTGGTCCCAGATTCTCTTTTGTAAGTGTAGTGGATCAAACAGATCCAGGACCTCACACATGACAGACAAGTGCTCTGTCATTAAGCTACATCTCCAGTTGAATTCAATTTTAAGACTTATTTTTATTTTAACTGGTGTGTGTGTGTGTGAGTGCAATGATCATGGAGGCCAGAAGAGGGTGTTGAATCCCCTGGGGCTAGAGTTGCAAGCAATTGTAAGCTGCCCAACATGAATGCAAGATCAGGTATTGGGTCCTCTACAAGAACAGTAATCACTCTTAATCACTGAATCATCTCTCCAGCCCAAATTCAAAATGTTAGTGATGACATGGGACTCTTCAGATAATCTTTTCTGCATTATTTTAATTGTGGTAATTTGTCCTTTCTCAAAAATAACCCAGTTCATCTGGAGTGAAGTTCTCCATTACAGCCCATTTTATCCTTTTGATAGCAGTAAGGCCTCTATAGAAAATCCTTATTTCATGTCTGATAGTAATAATTTCTGTCTTGACCATTTTTTTCCTCCAGAAAAACATTTTAATTTACTATTGTTGATCCATTTTATTCATTTAATGATGTTTTTATTCTTTTGAAATTTTCCATAAGAGAATAAATGACTATGAATGATCAGCCCCAGCCAGGTCATCTATATCAACCTTTCGATCCCAATCTGAGGAAATATCAGAAGAGGAGGCATAAAGCATGTACAAGCTGAAGGACCTGGAGGAAGGCTGTGAAATTCTGCCTCCTGGACATGACATGGATGATGTACACATCAACCCATAGTAGCTATGGTTGCTGGTACAAGATCAAGCCAGGCAAACTTCATTTGCTTTACTTATAAAACCTTATAGAGTCTATGTCTTTTGTCTGTAGATTATTCATAAGTATGTTGTTTAGTTTCTAAATGATAGGAAATTTTCAAGTAACTGTTTATTCTTTCCATTTTTAGGTGGTTATTCTGTGGTTCGGAAACACATTCCCTGCCATTTCAAATTGTTTAAATTTTGTTGAGTTTTGTCTGTGGTCCTAGTTAGCTGTACTGTCAACTTGACAAAACCTAGAGGCACCTGGGAAGAGAGAACTTCAATTGAAGAATCAGATTCGCATGTGATCATGTCTATGGGGAATTGGCTAGGTTGATAAGAGGTGTAAGAGGACCCAGACCCCTGTGAGGGCAGTGTATGAAAGCTAAATGATTATAAGCCAGTGATAGAGCCAGAGAGTAAACTAGAGAATAAGCCAGTAAGCAGCATCCCTCCATGGTTTTGGCTCCAGGTTTTTATGTTTAGGGTCTAGCCTTCAGTCCCTGCCGTGAGTTTTCTCAAGTATTGACCATGACCTGGACGGATACGATAAAATCACCCCTCTTCTCCCCGTGTTTCTTTTGGTCATGATGGTTATTACCATGCCAACAGAAAGCAAATTAGAACCCTGAGGTGTATCTGTCTTGACATAAAGCCTATGTATACACACAAACATGTATCTTCCACTATTTAGTAGAGTGTTTTGTTAGGTACTTTTGCTTGCTGGGTCCACAATACCTTAGAAAAATTACTGGAGAATAGAAAGATTTCTTTTGAATCACAGTTTCACAGGGTTTCAGCCCATCCTGGTGGGGAAGCCATTGCTGGATCAGCTTAGTTCATAGCTGAGAGAATGTCTTAGAGGTCGTTCACATTATGGCAGACTAGGAAGCAATGACCATGGCAAGAATCAAAGCCTGGATATATGTGTCAAAAGCCTACTGCCAGTGACTTAGTTCCCAGGCACACCCTACCCTCTACAGGCTCCACTGTCTTCAAAGTAGCACCACCAATTGGATGACAAAACACAGTTCTGTGGAGGGTACTTTGTATTTGAACTACAACAAATGTTATTTTGAACCGTCAGTCAGATCCTATTGGCATTAGTGCCACTGAGTTCCATTCCTTCCTATTTCATTTAGTGGTTGTATCGGGAGCTCAAGAGGGATATTGAAGTCAGCAACTCCGAGTGTTAAGTTGCTGATTTTCTCTTTCGATTTGATCAGTTGAGATTTTGATTTAGTTGACATCTCTGATGCTTGCTGTATATACACTTGGGTTTCCCCTGTCTTCTGAGTAGGTGGGCTGCTCCTTTTATCATCACGCAGCACAATGTCCCTTTCTGCCCTGAATTGTTTTCTCCCAAGGTTTTATCACTGGCTTTCCTCTCACCCCTTCTTATATACATATTCTTCTGACAGCGCTGCCTGAGACCCTTCTCAAGGCAAATTCCAGTCCCGTCTTTCTTTTAGGGAAACCCAAACCTAAGTCAGTCACCTAAATGGAGTATAAAAGACTGGTCAGTGGAGAACATTAAGGAACGACATAGGAAGGGGAGAGAGAGGCTCACAGTTATTTGCAGTGATGGGATCTTAATGTACAGTAATCAGTCTCTCCTCGTTTTGCCCCAAAGAATTCCAGAACGTGGACTCCTGATATCGCTGTGTCCTTACATGACATCTGCAACGCCGACAACTCCCAAGTCAGCACCACTGTCTGCAGACCTCATTCGGGAGCCACAGATCCCCCTTCCATCCCCATGTGCGCATGCTTTGCAGAGTTTCCACCTCCCTCCCAGTAACCTGGAGTTGGCCCTGGGGGCAGGGTCCCTGGTGCTGGAGGCATCTGTAAGTGCTGTGGTTGGTTTTTAATAAACATTAATGTGGAGGAGGAGATGGGTTAGAGCGAAATTTGCTTCAAATTAGAGCTGGCAAAGCAGAAACCGGTTATCCACGGGAAAGAGGAACTGGTGAGCAGGCCAAGATTATCACACCATCATAAATCAGGGGGAAAGAAAAACACGCCTTCCATCTCCTCCACCACCTCCTCCTCACCGTAATGATTTCCAGCCCCAACCATGGAATGTTGTGTTTAAGGAAAAAGTTGTTGGACATAATTAGTAATTCTATTATAGTAATATAGCTTTATCTAAATAAACACAACTTACTTTCCCTCCATGAGGAATTATGTGGTGGGGATGGGGGAGGAGAGAGGAGGGCTGAGGTTTGTGTGCCCTGAGTGAGTCTGCCCTGGTTTCCTAAGAGTCCTGGAGTCAGAACTCCGGGGTTGGCTTTGGGGTGACAGTGGGCTGACAGAGGAGGTGTTATCAGAATCTGAGTCGCTCCAGCTGCTTTGCTGACCTCTAACATCGTCCTCAGTGAAAATTGTCCCCTGCTGTCCTTCACTACAGACACTTTCTCCTTCGCTATGGGAGTCTCTGAAAGGGAACCAGAGCTGGGTCTGATTCCAGATTAGCTCACCTTCGGGAGAAAGGGAAAGAGGGTTCAGGGAGAGACCCAACTTTCTCATATACCTGGGTTTGTGATACAAAACATTTTCACATCTAGGATTCTATCCTTTCCTGCGAGGCCTCTGTCATTGCCCCTCTGAAGCCCCTCTGCTGGGGATAGATGACCAGGGCATCAGGATTTGGATGAAAGAACATTCCTAACAACTCAAGCACTGAGAGCCCAAAGTAAGCAGCCACCTTGTCCTCTCCCTTGGTGTCTACTCCAGGCAGCCCTTTCTTGCTCCACTGAACAGTGGAAGAACATTTTCTTGTAATTAGAAAATGCTTGTTTTAATATGAAGAGTCTTCAAAAGAAAACATAGCAATAGAGCTACCATCTAACAATCCTCCTACTGGACACATGACTGAAGGGCAGGAAATCTGTGTGTCAAAGAGACATTTGAACTCCCATTATCACTGCCAAGATTGTTCACGGTGTCCAAGATAAAGAGTCAGCCTAGGACAAAGACATGTGGCCATCCTCATAACAAAGAATGGTATTATCATTTACAGCAGCATGAATGAGGCGGGAAACATGCTAAGCAAAATAAGTCAGACACAGAAAGACAAATGCCACATGTTCCTATTTTTATATAGAACCTAAAATACTTATTTCACAGAACTAGAGAATAAAGAGTGGTTACTGGTGTGGAGCAGGGAAGGCATGGAGGGAAAAAATCATCGCAGTTACTTTTCTGTAGCTATGAGAAACAGTGTCCCGAAGCAACATCTAGAACGATTTGTCTATTTGGGCTTATTCCTGAGGGCAACTCTATCAAGGCCCATCAGAAGGCAGCAAGAGCAGGAAGCCGAGAGATCACATCTCCAACTCCACACACAGGCAGAGAATGGATGGGAAGTTGGGTAAGGATATAGACTCTCAAAGCCCACACCAGCAGTGTGCTTACCCAGCAAGGCCACACCTCACAAAGGTTCCATAACCTCCCCCAGACAGTGCTACCAACTGTTCAAATCCCTGACATTTCTCTTACAAACCCTCAACATAGTCATTAGGTACATGAGTGCAATCAAATACAAGGAATAATTTCTAAGTTTGACAGCAACAGCATATTTCAAAGTAGCTAGTAGACAAAACTTTACGTGTTGACAACACAAGATTATAAATATTTGAAATGACAGATGTAGCAGTTACTATATCTGTCTATCTATCTATCTATAGATATTTATGTATATAAACATTACATATATTGTACTGAAATAATATATTATAGGATGTGAGTTTATACAGTTATCATGTATCAATTTAAATTCAAATAAAAAAGTGTTTTATACATGAAGATATTTTTCCACATCATAAATATATCTGTTCCACTTAGAAAATTTCAAAATTACAAATAGGTAAAAAGCAATTCTTAGCCCCAGCAACATGCTAGATAACAGCTCCATGTCCTCTCAGTGTTAATTTTCTATGTAGGATACAGGATACTTTTTTGTCTGGTCCTAACTTAATGTTATATCTTTTTGAGTACTTGCTGTGGTTTGAATAAGAAACGTCCCCCATAGGCTCCTGTATTTGAACACTTGGCTCCCAGTCAGTGGCACTGTTTGGGGAGATAATGGAACCTTTAGGAGATGGAGCCTTGCTGAGGAAGTACACCACAGGAAGCAGATTTTAAAACTTGGTAACTTGACCCCACTTCCTGTTCTCACTCTTTGTTTCCTCTGCACAGATGCAATGTGAGCTCTCTGCTTCCTGCCAGGCCAAATGCATGATCCTGCTGCTATAGTGGACTATAACCTCTCTGGACCTGTAAGCTAAAACAAACCCTTTCTCACCTAAGTTGTTTATAGCCACTATATTTTATCACAGCCACAGAAATGTCACTAAGACACCTGCTTGGTTGGACCTTATTCTTGTCTAGGCAGACCCAGGATTCTGGTACCTCTGAAAACAGGCAATGCTCAGGGCGTAAGTCTCTCTTGCCTCTCTGCCCGAGTCTGACAGAAGTAAGCTATGGCACTCTTGTTCCAGGACTCTTGTGGATTTGTGGTTCCTGCAGTGAGTGTCTTCATTTTCAGGAGGAACTACAGAAGATGATTAAGTCTTCCCTGGTGGAAGCCTTCGTGATCAGTCTGTTAGCTAGACTGCTTCTTTTAATGTGAACTGGGGAGAGCTAGCCTAGTGTTTCTGAGGTGTGTGTAGGAATAGTCTGTCCATTAGAATTCTTAGAACTGTCACTCAAAGAAGCTTAACATGGAAAGAGCTAAACTGAAGGACTGAGACAGAGAATCAGAAATGAATTCCAGATATTCAGGCCCAGCAGCATCAGGATGCTTGCACAATGTGGTCATTCCATAACCACCCTCTTCTTTCTCTAGATTTGCTTTTCTCCGAGTGTTCTACTTAAGTTCTTCCAATGGAGATGATTTTTCCATATCAAATTAAAATAAATGTATCATTTTTCCATAATCATAGAAAAACTTGAACTTATCTATACAGTATTCAGGACCTCTGCAAGGATTCACTTACATTTCTTGGGAAAATGGTTACCTCTAGTTATGACTATCGCCAGAAACATGGGGTCTAGAATGGGAAGAGTCACACATGTTAGAGAGTTGAGAAGAGTTTGCCATACTCCATGCTGAGACCATAGATCACATGGGCCTTTGAAGGGATCCTCCATAATGCTGCAATGGGACCTGATCCCCAAACCTAGAGCATACTCTCAAAGTCTCAAGATAGATCTTCATCCTGATGCTGGGCCATCATGACGATTCCCAACCCACCTACATCCAACTGCATTTGTCTTCACATTTAAATGTGCCATGCCTCCTTTGACTTCTGGCCCACTATGGTATGAACTGCTCTACTCTGCCATACACACCCTCCTCTAATAGAATGAACCTATGAAATCATGGCCAAAATCAAGAGTATAATTTCTCCCTTAGTTGTTTCTCTCAAATATTTGGTCATGATGTGACACAGAAAGAGTTGACCTCGTCAGGTTCTGTTTGCTCATCTGTATGACTCCTCATTGCTCGGGTCCCTTTTGTTCGCTGAATAAACCACACTGTGAACACCACCATTCTGTTTTCTGGACATAGAGTACTGCGAAGTGCCCAGTGGAAGAAGTTTTGATTACCAGCATTTTATTTTGCTCTCATCTGAGAGATGTCTATCACTGGAGCCCTGTTGTTCAGAGCCAAGTTGGATGTCAGTCTTTGACATGGTCTATCACCTCCCATCAGCACACTCTGTTTGAAAATGGCATTCCCTTCTTCAAGTCCTGAGCTTGAGGTTTAGGGTCATCACCTTGAGGGCAGGTCATTCCTCTTCTTGCATATACTGTAAAACCAATGGCAGGAATTCAGGAAACACGGATGGGACAAATGTGCCCAGTAGCAGGGATAATGTCAGCCATCTCTCCCTAATTTATCTGGCCAGTCGGTCCTCAGAATCGTCCTGCAACCCAATGACAAAGTTAGAGGCATGCACAGCCAAGCCTGGCACTTCACATGGGCACTGGGAGCAAGCACTCTTAGCCACTGTGCTGTCTGTCCTACCCCTTCACCTTTTGAAACAAGGTCTCTTACAGGACCTATGGCTTCACTACTTGGCTAAACTGACTGGCCAGGGAGCCCTCTGAAGCTGTACCCACTTATATTCACCCTGCCATCCCTGAGATTATTGATACACACCACTATGTACAACGTTTACATGAATGCGGGGGACCCAAATTCAGGGCCTCGTGCTTGTATGACAAGTTGCCCAACTTCTAAATTTTATCATTCTTTACAGCCACGCTTCTCCTTTTCTACCTGTTAGAGAGTTACTCAAGGCACCACAGTTAAAGTCTCGGCTAAAAGTAACATTGCAGCCCCTCCTTTTCTTTCTCTCAGCTGTTTGGTCATGGGGACACAAAAGCAATTGACGTCACCAGACTCTGCTCTAAAGCAAGTGAGAGTTGGACTCATACTCTATCATTTAGTAACAGTGTGGCCTTGGATGATTTACTTAACTCTCTGGACATCAATTATCGCATCCACAAAGTGGAAAAGTGTCTGTCTCCATCCAACCAGATGACATGTGTGAAATACTTACAGGGGGCATGCGGTGGAGCAAGTGCTCATTTAAGGCAAGCTGCTACTTTGATACCAGTTAATGGACTGAATGGAATACTATTTTCAGCATCATATTATTTTCAGTTGCAACAGATATTTTGATGTCACAAGAAGACTAGATGAATCTTGAGCCCAGCTTATGCCCTCTCTGTTCATTAGTCCCATCCAAATTTTCATGTTAAATCAAGGACTTTTATAAAAATGTGTCTATTTTATTTTATGTTTCTATTTACCATTTCCTTTGTCTTTCTAGAGAATTTAAGGATTCTCTGTAAGATAATATAGAATAAAAATCATTCTTTGTAATGTCCTCCAGCACTCAAGCGTGAGCTCTACCCTTTCTCTGCCATTCTTCCAAGTGTGTGGTGTCAAACAACCAAACGTCCCCCCAAACCTTGTGTTTCTCACCTGTTTGCTGTGCAATGTTTCCTCTTGTTATCATAGCACAATCAGCATGCCTTAGGCAATGCTACTGCACACCTCAATAACTTGATGTCATCTATTTAACTAGCCTTCTGCAGGTGGGAACGTGCAGCTTCCTATTATGAATAGCTTTTTTTTTGTTGTTGATGTTTTATTTTTTTTTAAACACAATGACCACAAAGGGACTCGAACCCTCAATCTTCTGAACCGGAATCAGACGCCTTATTCATTAGGCCACACGGCCAAGCGTGAATAGCTCTTTAGTAACAACTTTATGCAAGATCTTCCAAGTTAGATAACCAGAAATAGTATGGTAACCCTTCAGCAAGATATAAGGCATAGCATTTTAGTCTATGCTCACTTCTTTCTTCCATATCCTTCCGCAGAGCCTTCTGCTTCCCCACATTGCTAACCATAGTCATCGTTATTTAACTTCTCTACCCCTGGTGACTCAGTAATGGCTGAAATGGCACACAGCTGCCCAATGACCCACTCAATAAATATATTTCTATGAAAGTGTGGTAAACCAGGCAGATATAAATCAGAATCTATGCTGCCAACTTCCAGTCTGCATATATTAAGACAAGCACCTTAACCTATCTCCCATGGGTGGAGAGGCTCAGAGGACTTGGATGATGACACAGGATACCCAGCAGGTGAGTGCTGGAGTCATGGAGTCAGCATGTGTGTCCAAGGACACATGGATGCCATCCTGTTGGCTGCTTGTACACATACACACACACACACACACACACACACACACACACACACACACACACCAGCCCCCGTCCTGGAATCACTCGCAAGTCAGAACCCATACCCTCACCCCTACCTGGCCTAGAAATCCCACTGGAGACTGTCGTAGGCAGGCCTGACAATGAGCACTGAGTTAATTCTCCTATGCCCACCTTGAAGCTACAAGTGCAGTTAGATTTCTAGGTTTGGGGTAGTCGTTGCCTCTGTTTACACCAGAAAACACGAAGCCAAAAAAATGCCAGGTGATTAGCCAAAGTCCACACCTGGCTACAGAGACTCCTTCTGGGGTATCCTGGCTGCTGGATGATGAACCTAAAACCATTCTCAAATAACTCATAGCTTCGTTAGCTAATGAGATTCAGGCTGTACCCTTCATCTTAAAGGCCTATTTTCAGTTAAGAGCAGGTCCCCATCACAGCCTACTTGTCTTCATACACACTGGAGGGGTAGAGGGTACCAGCCATGAAAGAAGGACTAGGGTCTACTTGAATTCCCTCCAGATCTTTTTATATTTGAATTAATTTATTAAAGTACTGAATATAAATTTTACTCCCACAACTTAAGCATGTAAGAAATATAGTTACTCCATGTTGGTGAAATCAAATTCATTCTGAGTTAGTTTCTCTCTGTCTCTCTGTCTCTCTCTCTGTTTGTGTGTGTGTGTGTGTGTGTGTGTGTGTGTGTGTGTCCTATGCATGTTTCTTTCTGTGATTATACGGTTATGTGGTTCTTTGTGCTAACCATGTGTTTATTCTCTTTATGACATCTCTCCATTGCCTTTTTCTTCAGTCTCCTTCACCCTAGATGCAATCCCATGCCTCTGTGTGTTTTAGTCAAAAGCCCTCCTGCTCATGTGTCTGATTGGTGGAGGCTGACAATCCTGCTCTGTGAATAATACCTCAAAAGTATAAAACACAGGCCACATAAAGCCATGCTCCAAGGATCATAAAAGCAAAAAGAAAATGAGTAATTTGCAGTGTACCGTGGAGAGTGTAGGACATAAATTCCCTTTGCAGTGTCGATGGGCAGCAACAGCCTGCCTTCTATGCCAAAGCACACTGGTATGCCCCTTACTCTGCCTCTACCATCTCTCATGCCTGGAAGATTAATCTCCAGCTTCCAGTTGACCCTGTCACTCCATTTTCACCATAGCTGAACAGATTATTTTCAAGTAAAATAGGCAATATTGCATGACTCCTTGACTCCTCCCAGAGACACCCACATCATTGTCATTATGGGTTGAACTATGACAAGTCCCCAAAGGATCTGTTAACGTTTTAACTCCCTGTGTTTGTACATGTGATACTACCTCATTTACAAACAGGTTCTTCGCCAGTCAAGTTATGAGGTCAGTGAGCCAGTCTTTAGTCTAATCTGACTAATTCCAAGCAAACCAGGAATTGCAGTGGGAAAGCAGATGCTAAGAAGAGGGGCAAAGAGGGACCCTCCTCCAAGGGATGTTAGTGGGATCCTACCATGCTCAGATTTGGGACTGTTTGCCTTCAATACCATGGGGCAATATGATCCCTTAAGCATCTAATGTAGTGGTGCTTTGTTACCGCAGACCCAAGACATGAACATACTCGCGTCACAGTTTGATCCTCTTTCATGACCACAGATCCCTGTGTGAGCCAATACTGATATTCCACCTTCATCTCCCAAGGTTTTTGTAAAGCCTGTCTCCCAGTGTTGCATTGTGCTGACATCCCTAGAATATGCCAAAGTCTCTCCCATTTGGCTTCTTAGAATCCCTTACCCCCACCCCTTACTTTCCATGACATCCTTTCTTCATCCTTGGCTTGGCTTAAATATCTCTTACTCTGAAAGGCCACCTTCTTCTTGGTTGCATCCTCCTGCCTGGAACTACATTATCAAGCTTCACCTAGGGTTCCACTGGCTTTTCATAACACATAGCACAATCTACATCTCCTCACTTCCTTAACTGTGGGCTTTAAAAAAAGAAAAAAAAAAGCTTACATCCCCCCGCCCCCGCCTCGAAATGGAATGTCAGCTTCAGGAGACAATACACCACTTCAGGAGAGAATACATCACTACCACCCCACCTCCCACCCTTGCATTGCACAAGGCTGGGCATGACATGGTTTGGATGAATTTCTGTCACATAATGAATACATGTTGCAGTCAGGGAAAACAGTGTGAGCATAGCCATATCTAGTGGATATAGCATTTATATACCCAGGAGAGCAATGATGTTCTCAGAGTGCTGAGCAGTACAGCAAGGAAGGAGAGAGGTGGTTGATACCCTTCGGGAGCCACATAGATGGTTTCCTATTGACAAGGACCCTGATTAAGGATGTCATAGAATCCCAAACCAAGGTATATGGACTTGACTCTGTATTTTTTTCATTACTTGAGTTTTATTTTTTTCTTTATTTGTTTATTATTTTTAGTTGTTGAAAAAAAATTTCCGCCTCCTCCCCATTTCCCATTTCCCTTCCCCTCCTCCCACACATTGCCCCCTCCCCCCACTCCTCTCCCCCTCCCCCTATCCCCCTCCCCCCACTCCATTCCCCTCCCTCTTGAGAATAAAGAGCAGTCCAGATTCCCTGCCCTGTGGGAAGTCCAAGGTCCTCCCACTTCTATCCAGGTCCAGGAGGGTGGGCATCCAAACAGGCTAGGCTCCCACAAAGCCAGTTCTTGTATTAGGTTCAAAACCTAGTGCCATTGTCCTTGGCTTCTCATCAGCCTTCATTGTCCGCCATGTTCAGAAAGTTCTGTTTCATCCCATGCTTATTCGGTCCCAGTCCCGCTGGCCTTGGTGAGCTCCCAATAGATCAGTTTCACTGTCACAGTGGGTGGTCCTTGACTTCCTTGCTCATGTTCTCCCTCCTTTTGCTCCTCATTTGGATCTTAAGAGCTCAGTCCGGTGCTCCTATTTGGGTCTCTATCTCTATCTCGATCCATCGTGAGGATCACCAATGATTTTTGAGCAGCAGCAACCAAAAATGACCTATGCATTTAAGAAAATCTCTCAGGTAGGAAGGGCACAGAAGATACCTTGGAACAAGTAGATGGCTAAAGTCAGTGAACCCAGCAAGACGACTATTCAATAGCCCAGGTAAAAGGTGAAAGCAGCTTAACCAGGGGCAGGAACTGTGGGAAGGGTAAAATGCAGATGTTGCACAGATTGAATCAGTAGAATTTAGCAAATGATTACTTCATGGAGTGAAGTCTTTGGGAGAACAGAAAGGCATCTCCGGTTTTGTCACCTAAAGTGAAGGCACAGAGGAAAGGCCTCCGAAGTATCTGGAGGAGGTGTCTTTGAGGGAAAGTGATCCTTAACCCTCCCAAAAGAAGAAAACCATTTTTTACTTGTCCCTGTCTAAATGATTTAAGTGAAACTAGCAAGGCCAGCTGCAATTTTAGGGCTTTTCTACCCTACATGTCAGAAATGGGAGTTGATTCCTCTCCTTCAGGGAGGCCTTGGCCATCTGACCACGAGAGAAACCATTAGACTTTGGCTAGAGAAACAGAACCAGCAAGCCCCAGCCCAACTCCCACTCCAAAACCACTCCACTTAGAACTGATCAGAGGCCTCTATCCTCCCACTGAGCCAGGATGAATTTTTAACTCACTATTGATCAGGCAATTTTAAAATCAATTTTAATTAAATGAAAGATTTCTATCAGGATTGCTTCTCTCTGGACAGTAAATTGGGCCTTGTAATAATACTTACACTGAAACGTCTCTCATATAACTAACAGAGCCCAGCATAAATAAGTAAAGAACTTTCTATTTATTTTGCATGGGGGGAAACCGAGGTGAGAAGGTTAGCCCAAAGCCCCGCAGTAATGAGAATGGCAATCAAGGACTTGAGTCATGGGGATGCCAAGCTCAGATCCCACAAACAGCACTATCAGCCTCCAAAAGCCCCTACGCACGTGGACTAGAGAGAAAATAGATCCTTGTTGGTCACTGGGGAAGGGAGAATTGCAAGCATTTAACTGACAAAGATGGAACAAGTTCACAGAATGGCATGTATAGGAGACAGTTTATTATCGGAAGGCATTTTCCTATTTAGAAATGGTCATGCTTGCTTGGCCTCTAGAAATATTGCCCCAGTAGGGAGAGCGCACGCTTAAATCACTGCTTCTCAGGAGTCGCTGGAGCATCTCCACTCCCTAGGATAAGGCTATATTGCTTAGAGTCGGCACTTTGGAGCTTGAGTCCCATGAGCCCCTTGCTTAGAACCTAGAGTCTGATCAAAGCCTTCCCCTGCATTGCTTCAGATGGATTTTTCTCACATGATCCATCAGTAGATCCAGCCCTTTCCTCTCCCTAGACTATGCTTGAGTGGGTTCCAACTATCTAGCCTCCAGCACGCTTCCATAGATGCAGGATGCCATGATGCATGAGGATGTATGGCAGAAGGGTGTATATCAGACCCACTGCACATCATGAGATTATCCACGTCCCTGCTCCTAAATGGACCCATGACTTTCTCCACAC
Source organism: Microtus oregoni (assembly GCF_018167655.1). Lineage (NCBI taxonomy): Eukaryota > Metazoa > Chordata > Mammalia > Rodentia > Cricetidae > Microtus > Microtus oregoni. The sequence continues at coordinate 10,581,854 of NW_024543079.1, forward strand.
CAAACCTTCAGACTACAGCTCAGGACACAATGCCTTATCTTGTAGTTGGCCTCTGCTAGAGATTTCAGTATAGTCAAATTTAATAGTACATAGTATACACACACAGAGAGACACATACATTTATATATTCCTGGTTTGGTCTATGATTCTTTGGCATTTGACAAATACATAGTCATTTACTCAACACTACCATAATTGAGACATGTAACTCTTCCACGGCTGCACAGCGTTCTGCCCTGTATCTTTATAAACAGCCCCATTCCTGGTTCATGGAAATCACCGAGCTGTTCTTGCTCCCATACTTTTGCTCTTAGCAGATCACCATAGAAATAGAATGGCGTGGGGCATTGTCACCAGAGTCTACTTCTCTTCCACTTACAAGAACACGTGTGTCCCTTTGTGCTGTGCTGGGTAACAACTGTGCATCCCTCTGTACTTCTGAACAACATTTCATTGTGTAAACATGACAGGCTCGTGGTTCTTCTCACACTTGAAGCACATGTGTGTCCTTTCTAATTTGGTATGGATAGCATCATGGCTGCTATGAATATTTGCCCAAGGTTATTTGTGTCAATGTGTGTTTCCATGTCTCATGGGTCAATGGTAGGATTCCTGGCTGTCATGGTAACTGCAATTACTAAGAAACTATTATATCTGTATTAACTTGTCCCTCTCCCACCCATGCAGGGGATCTCCAGCCACTCCACACACTCCTCTTCAGCACTTGATAGCTGGTTATCCTTTTCCATTCTTCGGAACTGATGGCCCGAGATCATAACTGGAACAAATTGCTGTTACACACTGCTGTCTGTAACACAGCTACTTGCCAGTCCACCCTTCTTCCTTATGACTAGAATTGGGATTTGTCTCCTTTACCCTGGTGACAGTGTCCTTTGGGAGACGTTCTGAATATCACCAGCTGTCGCCCGTCCCCCGCAGGCTCTCGTGGGACCTCCCCTGCAGCTTCTGGCTCAAGTCAAGAATGGGAAGGGGAAACCCACAGACAGACTCATTTGCCTCACCTTGGGGTCATCATGAGCTGGAGAAAAGATAGAGAAGGACTTTTGTCAGTAGAGCCTGGGACGATCTAAACCTAGAGGTTAAAAATAACCACAAATTTGACTTTTTTTCTTTTTAACTTATTTTTTATTGATTTTATTGAGCTCTACATTTTTCTCTGCCTCTCCCCTCCCCTTCAACCCTCTACCATGGTCCCCATGCTCCCAATTTACTCAGGAGATCTTTGTATTTTTCTACTTCCCATGTAGATTAGATCCATGTATTTCTCTCTTAGGGTCCTCATTGTTGTCTAAGTTCTCTGTGATTGTGATTTGTAGGCTGGCTTTCTTTGCTTTATGTTTACAAACCACTTATGAGTGAATACATGTGATAATTGTTTTTCTGTGTCTATGTTACCTCACTCAAAATGATGTTTTCTAGCTCCATCGACTTGCCTGCAAATTTCAAGATGCTATTATTTTTTTTCTGCTGTGTAGTACTCCATTGTGTAAATGTACTACATTTTCCTTATCCATTCTTTGTTTGAGGGGCATTTAGGTTGTTCCCAGGTTCTGGCTATGACAAACAAAGCTGCTATGAACATAGTGAGCACATGTTTTTAGTGGCACGATTGAGCATCCTTTGGATATATACCCCAAAATGGTATTACTGGGTCTTGAGGAAGATTGTTTCCTAATTTTCTGAGAAATAGCCACACTGACATCCGAAGGAGCTGTACCAGCTTGCAATGCAGAAGTGTTCCCTTTTCCCCACAACCTCATCAACATAAGTTGTCATCAGTGTTTTTGTTCTTGGCCATTCTTACAGGTAAAAGATGGAATTTCAGAGTTGTTTTAATTTGCATTTCTCTGATGGCTATGGATGTTAACATTTACTTAAGTGTCTTTCAGCCATTTTAGATTCCTCTGTTGAGAGTTCTCTGTTTAGGTCTGTACTCCACTTTTATTGGATTATTTGTTCTTTTGATGACCAATTTCTTGAGTTCTTTGTTTATTTTGGAGATCAGACCTCTGTTTGATGTGAGGTTGGTGAAGATCTTTTTCCATTCTGTAGGCTGTCATTTTGTCTTGTTGACCGTGTCCTTTGCTTTACAGAAGCTTTTCAGTTTCAGGAGGTCCCATTTATTAATTGTTTCTCTCAGTGTCTGTGCTACTGGGGTTATATTTAGGAAGTGGTCTCCTGTGCCAACGCATTCAAATGTACTTCCCACTTTCTCTTCTATAAGGTTCAGTCTGGCTGGCTTTATGTTGAGGTCTTTGATCCTTTGGAATTGAGTTTTGTGCATGGTGATATATATATCCATATATATATGGATCTATTTTCATTCTTCTACATGTTGATATCCAGTTATGCCAGCACCATTTGTTAAATATGCTTTCTTTTTTCCATTTGATATGTTTTGCTTGGAGTTTTGTTTTTGTTTTATTTGTTTTCACAAGGGTAGGTATGGACCTGAAAGAACTGGGAAGTGGTGCATTTGGGGAGCATGATGTCAAAATCCAAAATAACTAATAAAATATTATGTTGGGGGAAAAATACTCAGACTTTCTTAAAGTTGAAGATGTTACCACATGCTTGTGGAAGCCAGGCATAGTGGCACCCACTATAATCCCAAAAGTTGGGAAGCAGGGGCAGGAGGATAGAAGTTCAAGGCCAGTCTTGGCTACTTGAGATTGCCACAAAAATGAAACAAGATAAAAAAAACCCATAAAAACATAAATGAAATAGTCTTGGGGGACAGTAAAGGCGGGAAGGAAGTATAGTTACTGGATAATGTCCCTGAGAGGGCAAAACAGGTTAGGATCTAAGGCACACGTAGAAGAGAAATTGGCCTGACTTGGTGTGATAGTTACTGTGGCACTCGTGTGGGTGGGGAAGAGAATATGTAGCAGAGAGGATTTCGTGGTCAGAAAACGTGGAACCTCTTGCCCGATAGCTTTAACTTTTACAGAAAATATGAATATGGAAAAGGATACCTAAGTTACACAATGAAAGAAAAGAGAGTGAAACAGCTTTCTTGAGGATGAGTGATAAATTAACTCAAGAAACACCACAGAATTTCCTGATAGAACTAAGACCTCATAGGATGTTGGTAGTCATGGGTTTCCTCCGGTAAGACCAATTAACATGGCTCTATTTTCTTCCCAACTGCTTTAGAAACTGGTGTGGAAAACGTAACAGGTTACATTTAACCAAAGGACAGATGTGGCCACTATTATATTATCCAGTAATCTCTCACTCTCTACCCCTGACAAGGTGAGCTGTAATAACCGCAATGCACTAAACAGGTTTATAGAGCTAGAAGTACTTACAGTTATTTGGGCTGAAATCTCACAGGAACTCAAAAACGTGTACTTATCTTCTAAGTAAACACTAACTTAGGCGACTTAACAAGCAATAGCCGAGGGAAGCCATCCTGTGGAGAGGACCACACTAATGTGGACGGGATACCTCCCTAGCTTCTTGGAATCTGCTGTTTTCCTGATGTGGGTCAGCTGCACATGTGGCGGCCACATCAGGCACTGGCATCAGTGGGTAAGGATTGGCTCAAAATACTTCTCCTATGGGCACAACCCCTGTGGCCCATTAGAGGGAAGAATATCCTCTTGACCATAAAGTTGAAGGGCTATAATTTCAATTTGGACCATTTTACCCTTTACTCTGGGTTGGCAGTGGCCTAGTCCTCTCCTTAAAAAATACTGTCTAGACCTCCCATTTAATTTCAGTCCTCATGACATATTACTGTCCCCAGACACCGTGCAGATCAAAAAGAAACAGAAAATTAAACATAAAGGGAATCTGGGCCCTGCTAGTTCAGGATCCTGCCACATACTCCGGGACAGTTTCCGTAAGAGTTGTAGCTAGCAAGGATAACTAGTTCTTCAGGGCCTTAGAGAAGTGGATCTCAAACCTGGCTCATCAGCTTTGTGAGACTCATCTTAAGAGGGGGTCTGGATATCTGAAATTTTATGTTATTAGCATATGTGTATGGTGTGCTTGTAGGTGGGGTGCAGTGTGCCACGGTGTGCATTTGTAGACCAGAGGACAGCTCTTAGGAGGCACCCATCAAATTCAGGTCACTAGGCTTGCAAAGAAAGTATCCACGTGCTGAGCCATCTTACCAGGCCAGAATCTAAAATTTAGTAAGTTCATTGAGTCACTATTATACTTTAAATTATTTTAAATATATTTTAAATATTATATTTTAAATGAGAAATGTCTCCCATAGCTTCATGTGTTTGAGCACTTGGTCTTGAGTAGCTGGTACTGTTTGGGAATGTAATAGAACGTTAAGGTGGTACAGTCTTGCTAGAGAAAGTATGTCAAAGGGGGTTGGCTTTAAGGGTTTATTGCCCTGTCCAGCATCACATTCTTTCATTCTACTTCCTGTATGTGGTTGAGATGTGATCTCCCAGCTTCTTGCTCCTGCCTGTGGGTATCTGGCCCTCTGGTACTGTAAAACAAAATAAGCTCTTCCTTAAGTTGTTCTGGGACATGGTATTTCATCGCAGCAGCAGGGAGTGACCAGTACCCTCAGTTTTGAAACAACGTTTTAGAAAAATGGCACATGGGGCATGTGCTTCAAATCCTATGTTTCTTTGAGTAAGTCATGTTTTCTGGAACAGACATGCTGTTTGCTTTCATAAGATTTGTTTTTTTCTCTTGTTATACAGTTGAGTACAAGGAAGAGACCAAAATGCTTTTCAATACTAAAATATGTATTTCCTAATCTTTCACAAGAAAATTACTCCCTTGCTTGCTTCCCCAGATACCATGTGATGCACTAACACCACCGTGACAAGAATAGGAAAATATTCTAGTTTCTTAAATGAGGCTGGTATTCCTCGGCTGAATCGGTGTGTATATTGTTCTAACTAATGTCAGCTAATCGGCAGGATGTACTGACTCTCTGTTGCAAGTCAGCAACGCACTTTCTGTTGAAAACAGGGTGATCTCTATCCCCAAGGAGCCGCCATGAGTCCTACATGTACAACTTATTTTATCAAATCTAAATCATCCTTGATTAAAGGCATAATTATTTTATGCACGAAGAAAGAAAAAGAAGTGCTACAAATTAAATCCTGACACCATTTCCTTAAGTCTTGGGAATTTTATTTTCTAATTATTAAAAAGCTCTTTTAGGTTTATTTTTATCACTCTTGGCAGACATAAAAAATTATGTAAAATAATACTGGTTAGGAGCCGAGGTCTCCAGGGTATTCTTCCGGATTGCTGACCCCTTCTCTGCAAGTTCTTTGTAGGAACCTTTCTGGTCTTATCAGAAAGTATCAACACAGAGTTTATAGAACAAGCCCATGAATGCAGAGGCAATGACAGCTATGTCACAACTGCCACCAGGCCAACAGTGTCGGAAAGAGGCAATCAATCACAGCCTGTTTTAACATATGGTAAATGGCTTTTTAAAATATGTGCATCCTTGGATTGATGAGATATGATTTATTGCTTGATGAACAAGAAGTAAAGGAATATAGGCCAAGTCTTGGGAAATGGGCTTTTGTAGATGAGTTGAGGCTGGGCTGGCCAGAGGGAACAGTGGTGTAGAGAACATTGGGTGGCAAAGATGTCCTGTAGCTGTGTGGAAGTCCCCAGCCTCTCGTTCTATTGTGCCCCATGCACCCCTACACGTGTCTGCTGGACACCATGGTATCCCTCGAAGTACAGCCTGACCTTCTGCAGCTCTGAGCTCTAATAGAATGGGACACCTCGAAAACACACACCATGTCCCTACCATTTAAGTCAGCGAGCAATGTGTGATGGTTACTCTGACTGTCAAGTTGACTGGGTCTGGAATCACTAAGATGTGCCAATAGGCGGGACTACCAGGGTATTTCCAGAAAGAATTACTTGAGTGGAAAAGCCCCTCCTCTAGAATGGGTGACATCTTCTAGGACCAGTCCAGACGAAGGATGCCCAAGGGGAAAGCTACTGATTTTGCCCGTCAGCCTTCATCCCTTGCTGATGATTGCATCCCCTACCTCTGCCGTTACTGCTGCTGTCTTTCAGCAACAATTGATCCCAGCTCTCCACAATCCCTGTGAGGGATTCAGACTCTAGCCCTGAGTAGATAGCAGCTGCTAAGCCTCTCCATCATGCATACAGCCATAAATCCATCTTTATAATGTATAGTCAGTCTATTGGTTCTCTTATTCTAGAAAACCCCAAGTAAGGGGGAATTAGTAGGCAATTATGCAGCAGAATGAACCTCAGAGCACTCTCAGGATGTTTAAGAGTCATGGTTGGGAAGATGACTGTCTCCATGAGGTTGATCCCAGGGCAAAAGATGCTTAATGGACTTCAAGGGAAAAGCCGGAGCTTGGTGTGGAAGGGCTGTGTCCACTTCTTGACCTGGGATTCAGACTGTTGTACAATACCACGTGGGTTGCAGTGGAAATATTCTGATTTTGTCTGCCTAGTCGCACTTTGTAATGAAAAGTGTCCTCATGGAAGTGAGGACACCCCAGCTAGCTGGGTATTCCCACATCCCACAGTGCTGCCCACCGCTGAGCTAGGAAGAACCAATGAAATTGGTGCTGAGAGGACATGAACTTGATTTTGTTTCATTTATTTAGCAAAACAAACCAAGAACAAAAAGACAAAAATGAACAAAAATGGTGAAACTAGACCGGCGAGGTAGATAATTGTGTAAAGATGCTATGCATACAAGCCCGTTGCCTGGGTTAGCATACAAGCCTGATGCTCTGGGTTAGCATACAAGCCCGTTGCTTGGGTTAGCATACAAGCCCGTTGCCTGGGTTAGCATACAAGCCCATTGCCTGGGTTAGCATACAAGCCTGATGCTCTGGGTTAGCATACAAGCCCGTTGCCTGGGTTAGCATACAAGCCCGTTGCCTGGGTTAGCATACAAGCCCGTTGCCTGGGTTAGCATGCAAGCCCGATGGCCTGGGTTTAATCCCCGTGGCATGGTCCATGTAAAGGTGAAAAGAGAGCAGCAGCTCTGTACAGTTCTCCTCTGACCTCCACACACACCATGGCACACTCATACCCGCACACACCACGGCATACTCACACTCCCACACACACCATGGCACACACTCACACCCACACACACCATGGCACACACTCACACCCACACACACCATGGCATACTCATACCCGCACACACCATGGCACACTCACACACACCACGGCACACTCACACCCACACACACCATGGCACACTCACACCCACACAAAATATTATCAGAAGCAAACATAGCACGCTGAATAACTGTTGCTAATTCTGGATAGAGGAAAAATAAGCATTTGGTTTGATACTTCTAATTATATGGCTTAGTGCCCCCCTTTCTCAAAAATGTAGATTACTAATGTCTCTAAATCAAAGTTGCCTTAACTATCCCAGGACCTTTCTTTTCTGAGCTTTGGGACCTTTTACTTTTTTCATTTTCTTTTATGATTCTCCCTTAGGCTTAAGCCCTTTCTAGACTTCACCCCCTAAAATGCCATTTCATGTGGCACAGGCAGACACAGGTGTGAGTTAACTGTTCTAACATAGCCTCCTCCCTAGGTAGAAGCTGGGCAACATGCTCCTCATGAAAAACAGCCCTGCTTGACCAAGAGGACTGGAGTTGGAAATAAGGAAAGCACACATCAAATGGGCACGTGGTCATAAGCAATACAGCTTTAATCATCGCCCAAGATTCCAACACAGAACTTCTTAACATTTTTGTCAAAATGAAAGCCCTGGTATTTCCTAAGCCATTGAGTTGAAGAGGCTGTGGTTTTGTCAGTCACGGTAAGTCCCTTTCAAACCCTTCAGAACCTGTGCTAATGAAAGAACTCTCAGTGTATTCCTCCGTAGCTTCCAGGAGAGGGGCCGAGGTCAGAGGAACCACCTGCGAGGAGGTCTAAACTTTCAGTCCTGTTCCGTAAACTCTGGAGATGAGAGATGGGAGATTGAATCAATAACCAATGACCAAATAGTTTGCCAGTCATACATTATGAAAAATAAAACCTTGACAAAGTTTCTAGTTACCCACCTGAAGACAGCATGAATTTCTAAGGGCTTCTGCCTGTGTCTTGTCTGACCCACCCCTCCTAGCTTACTCGTGGAATGACACCTTTTTAATGAGCCTGTAGCACAGAACAAATGACTTTTCTGAGCTCTTTAAGTTGTCCTAGCAAATTACTAAGCCTGTTAGAGAGATCACAGCAATCCACCGTCTCTAGGTAGGTCTCTAGGTAGTTGATTGGACATCCAGGGCCATCTAGGCATGAGGCCTGGTATAGGGAATTGAGCCCTTAACCTCTGGGCCTGTGCTAACCCTGACTGAGTTGGTTTGTGGGTTACCCAGCTGATAGTGGGAGATTTGTGGAACTAGTGGCTTGTGTGGGGAAAGAAACAAAAAGAAAGTGCACATGGGAGTGAGAAACGCACTGGATGGAGATGATGGAAAGCTGTTGCGCTGAGCATCAGGTGGGAAGGTGCACATCTCATCCACATCCCCGTAAACTCTAAACTTCCCTTTGATTGATGGCCCCACCCTTGATTTTCACGGCTTCTGGATTATTAAATAGAGACCATACAATGTATCATCTAAATAGTCATGCATTCAAGGCTAAAAGGTATGCTCGGGTGATTACATTAGGACACAGGCATGAATGGGCAGTCCAGTACACATCAACCAATGTGACGACCAACTATGCGCTCTGCCTAATGCCAGCTAATTAGTTAGTGGACAAGATGGGACCTGAGCCCATTTGGTTTTGTCTGTGGAGAGAGAACATATCTTGGTACCTCTAAGATGCCAGATCTACAGTTGAAGATGATGTTTTCACAGGTGATTAGGTTACAATGAAGCATTTGGAGGTGAGCATTGACACCTGTCTAATATGATAGGTGTCCTTATAAAAAAGAGGTAGACATGCAGGAAAAAGCTGTGAACACTCCCTGAGAAAATGCTCACTTGTAAGGCTGAGAGAAAAGTCAGGTGAGAACAGCCCTGTTTGGTGAGCCTTGCTCCTGGATTTCCAGTCACCAAACCTGTGAAGAATGCATTGCTGTTCCTTAAGCCACCTAGGCTGTGACATGTTGTTTTAAAAGCACTAACAAACCTACATACTATTGTAAGCCTCCCAGGTTGTGATATGTGGTCATAGTCCTTGAAAATATATACACTATTATACCAGATTTGGAACTGAGAGTGATAATGGAAAGAATTCTAAGCCTGCAAAACCTTAACATTTCTCCCTACCTAAATCGCCTTGGACATCAACATTTAAGTCCATTTAACCAAGAGCCCTGGGCTTTAATTCATAGACAACAAAGGAGAGTAATGTACGCTATACACTGTGGTTGTGGCAAGTGCCAGAAACATCTCATGGGGTGGGGTGAGTGGAGGCAGTCCTAAAGAGGAAAGGAGCGGAGGTTGGTGGCATCAAGTATTTGAACAGCTTTCTAAGGCACAGCCCCACCCCCACGCCTCCCTACAGATTTGAAAGTCAGAAGGTCTGTGCTCCGTCCCCCCGCCTCCATCAGACTCCAGGAAGATTCAATTACATTTAGAGACATGATGTCTGCCTCCCCTGGATTAATTTCCGGATCCTGCCAAGGCTTGTCCTTATCTCTTTCTTCTTGCTGAGAGTAAGAACCCTATAAAATTGTCTCTATTGGAGACCAAAAAATGAGTCAGGGCAAGGCAAACATAGGAAGCAGTGCCTATGTTTCTCCTAATTTAGATTCAGGAAGGGCCCATGCATGGCAGCTGACTGGAGAACTTTCACACCTCCTCCGTCTAAAGGGGTTCATTCTGCCAGGGCACTGGGGAGAGGTAGCTCACACTGTGGACAACAGCTATATAGTGATACTTGAATTCAACGTGTGTTATTCCTAAAGATCTTTATAAGACCATTAGCAGTAATGACAGCGGAGAGAACATTTACAGTGTTTGTAAAGTGCTGGCCCCTTCTAATACCTGTGCCTTACTGAATCTACACAACAGCGCTATCAGGGAGATGAGGGTTTACCTCCAGTTTCCAGTAGCTGGTAAGGAAGAAACAAAGTCTCTGGTGCCAGTGGCAACGTGCAATGACCACCTCAAAATAAAGGGGTGGGTTACTTCAAGGGATGAAAAGTCCTTTGACCTGTAGATGAGTTTTCGTATGTGTGCGTGTATATGATATTTACTGAGTTCACACCATATGGTCACACTTGGCAGGCACTGTTCCATGTACTGGTCACCTCAGTCATGTGACATACAAACTTTCTCATCATCACCATTTTACAGATAAGGAAAATCAAATCTCATCAAAGGCTACATGGCAAAGAAGTAGAGGAAGTCAAATTTAAACCACGGACTCTGAGATTTAGAACCCATTTCCTAAAGATAGCACTTTACAATCCGTTCAGTGGCGAGCATTTTGCAGGTTGACCAGTTGCCTTTGCTTATGAGAGTAAAAGACACACGGTATGGGGTGACAAGAAGAGTCGTTGTAATATAGACTCTGGGGCAATGCACTCCTCCCTGTCCAAGTGAAGAAGTGTGTCTCCCCTCCCCAGCTCAAATTCTGCAAGCAGGCTAGACGGTGCTGATTTTCTCAGATGTTGTACTGTTTCATGTTCTTTCAAAGTGTGCTAGACCCTATCGCCCACGATTACTCCCAGGTGCAAAATTGTATGCACAAACAGTTGCGGCAGCAATTTACTGACTGTGAGCTCAATCAGCCAATTGTGAGCACAATTAGCTGCTCCCTGCTCATTTGGAAGGAGCTGGGGCGATGATTGCCTCCGCAATTAGCCAGTTGTGGGCAGCTTGGCTTGCTTGTGCAATCTTGCACAGGCAGGCAGTGTGCAAAAGTGATGCATGCCAGGAGCCTCACACTCTTGAACTCCAGCTAGCTGACCCGATGTCCACCCACCATTCTTCACATGTGGATGGAGGCTGCAACTGTGGGCAGAGAAAAGATGGACCAAAGTCAGACTCTGCGTAGTGCTATAGGGACTGAAGACACAAACCTTTCCATGTCTCGGTACAGAGGGAGGCAGATGAGCCACTAATCTGGATTGGCAAAGGGTAAGCTGTGTCCAGGGTTGAGGCACACCTTGATTGCTGATGACTTGGGTGCAAAGAAGATCCATATGAAAATGTGTTTTCTTAGAGGAAGGGACCATTTCTCTTATCGGAATGGCTTGCTTTGGGGAGTTGGGAGAAAGCTGAAACAAGACTGAATCGGAGAATCAAAATGCCACATTAAGTCACTAGTGCAATCAACAATTTGTTCTTCCTTCTTCCTGTATCCTGATGAAAAAAAAAATAACTGATCCTCCCCCTGGAGTTGGGCAGTTTCCTACCCACCTGTCCCCGCCGAGGAAAGCCTGGAAACACGGAAAATTCCATTGCAGCTGTCCACAGAATGAGCTGAAGGCTGATTGAATGTGCTCTAGCTTCCCCTCAGTTACACGTTGATTAGAAAAGGAAGAGTTTGCTGTATTTTAATTGAGGTTTTGGCGCATGCATGCGCCTTTCTACCTAGAAGCAGGTTTATAAAGGAAACCAGGGGAAAGAAGGGTCCTTCTTTGGTAGCAGACCTCACTGAAATAATTCACGTATCCTGCGAACCTTGGGAAGTAAGGGGCACAGGTTGCTCTCTCAAACTATGCCCAGCTAGTTAGAATGATAGAATATAGTTGACATTAGCCCAGAAGTGGGGAAAGTCTTAGAGTCTATCCACTGTAAAAGAATAAGCAGAATATGGTATAAATATAATAGAGCAGGCTTTAATCATAAAAAGAAAATGGCATAAAGGATAAGATAAAGGGAATAAGAAAAAGATATACACATTCTAACATGTATGAGCTTTGCCAACTCGCACTAAGTGGAAGAAGCAAGACATGAAGGCAACTTACTATATAATTCCACTTACATGAAGTGTTCAGAGGACACAGACCCACGGGGAAATGGAATAATGTTTGCCACTGGGGAAAAAAATGAGGATCAAGAGCCAGTACTATTGGGTTAGAGGTTCCTCTTGACACACCAGCAAGATTCTGGGATTAGATGGCTACATAACCTGGTTAATATATAAAAATCATTGAATTGTATGCTTAAGACATTTACCATTATGATAAATGAATTATATATCATTTAAAAAGGAAAGAAAATTTGTCCTTTTAAGATGGGGGGGGTGTAGATTTGGCCATTGTGAGGCTACCTTGTATTTCCCTGTCCACTGAATGCCCAAGAAAATCTCTGAGGAACATCCATAGCAGAGAGAGTTCAATGTTTGTCTCCAGTGCAAGCCATAGTCATTCATTCCTTCATTCATTCATTCGCTCATCAAAAATAATTACTTAATACCTATTTATAACAGATTATTTAGTACTCATTGAAAACAAAAACTCTACATTTGATCGGATTGGTGAGGTCAGGGTACATATGGGAAGGAGGGGGTAGGAGTAATTAAGGATGTCCCTCCCTGGATCAATAAATCTAAGCTCCCATTTTGTTTCACAGAGCATATTTCTTTTGGCTGTGGTGGAAAGCAAAGGTTTTTGAGGGGGTTTTCCTGGAGCACACAATGGAGACCTTTCAGGGCAGCAGGTAAAGAGGGTGGATTAGCCAGTAAATATAACAGCTTGGTCTAAAGAGAGTTCTCAGTGCCCGAATATCAGCACCCACTCTCTGCTCAAGCCTAAGAAGCTGTGTGCACAGAGTGGACGTGAACCAATCAACAGGCATGAGTTATTAGCAGCCGGAAAGGCAGCAACCCCCCACCCCTGCTTCTCCCTCAACCTCGCCATGTTGAAATATTTTCCCTTTTGTCCACAGTGCACACACTTTATATTAAACTGAGTTGATTATTAAAATGATCAAGGGTCAGTATTGCTTGATTGTCCACCTGAAGTGGCAATTGAGAAGATGCTTTTATGGTTCTTGATAATTTGGGACTTACTTTCCCAGGAGGTTCAGTGGGGCAGACGTCAGCTATAAATGTTCCTATAATGCCCCTGTGTGGGAAAGAGGAGTGTTGCTTTAAAGTGGCATCAAGCACATTCTCTCTGTTTCTTCCCCCGCTATGCCACACTTGGCTCTGGTGTCTGTCTCCATCACTCCACGTATCTACATAATCTGACACAAACTCATGAGTCTGTGTAAATTGTTCTTACCTATGCCATGTGATGTCCCATTATAGGCTCTGGGGTTATCTGAATGGAGAAAACTCCCCATAGTCTCAGATATTTGGACACTCAGTCACCAGTCAGTGGTGCTGTTTGGGGGATATTTAGGTGATGCAGTCATGATGGAGTAAGTTTAAAAGTTAAACTCCCCCAGCCTCTTCCAGTTCATTTTCTCTGCTGCGCGTTTATGATGTGAACTCTCAGCCACCTACTCCCATCTCTATGCCTGCTGCCTTCTGCCATGATATCCCAATCATTACAATGCTAACCTCCTGAAACCATAAGCCAAAATAAATAATTTCTTCTATTAGTTAAATTAGTCATGGTGTTTTAAATGCAGCAACAGAAAAATGACTAAGACAGGCTCCCTGATTTCATTGTGTTGGGCTCATACATTTCTTTCAAATACAGTGCCAAGCTACCTTGTTACCTCAGAGACCTGCTAGCTGGCCTGATTCCATACCCACTTACCCTGTATCACAGCTGATGCAATGTACAATCAGACCTAGTCTGACTGGTCCCTTGATTACAACTCTTTGATTGTTCTTAGAATAAAAACTAGAATCCTTCACCAGAAGTCTTGTTCCAAATATCATTGGCACCAGAATGAAAACCAGGAGACTTTGAAATGTCAATCATCCCATCTCTCTTCCCCATTCCACCACTTCTGCCCAAAGCCAGGTTTATAATTTTACAGCAGGGTAGCATGTACTCATGGGAGGGATTACATCCCAAAGTGATCGGCATAAACAACTATTCTTTTGGATGCAAAGGACCAGGTTTTTCCAATGAAGTGTGAGCACAAGGGACAGAAGTGCCAAGTCTAGCTAGGACTTAACTGTGATGGACTCACCGGAGGAGTTTAAATCGCACGGATGCTCCTGAGCCACAGCCCTAGAAATTCCAATGTAACTGATAGCGGATATAAATGAGGCCCTAACGCTTTAGAAACTCTCCCACTGAAGGGCTGGGAAGATAGCTCCGTGGCTATATATAGATGCACAAGCTTGAGAACCTGGATTTGGAACCCATGTACAGCCCAATCTGCTAACATGTCTGTAAACCCAGCACTTCTCCAGTAAGGTAGGAGGCAGACACAAGAATCCCCAGAAGCTAGCCCAGAGTACACAGTGGTGAGTGACAAGAGACCCTCCGTGAACAAAGTGAAGTTGAGTATTGACACCTGAGGTCATCCTCTGATTTCTATAGCCATATCCATGGCACACGCATGCCTGTTCTCACACCTGTGAACATACACATACACACCCAAAAACAAATAAAAGAAGAAAATCCACTCCCCTGATGAGTGTAAGGTGCAGAGAGCTGACATGAGCCTCTCCCAGGCCTTCAAAAGTTTCTTTGCTCATATGCCATCATGACTGCGGGGCTCACTCAATGCAGATATTGGAAACTGTGAATGCAAGAATCTAAATTATTTGCAAGTCTATACTGATCATTTTATCCAAGTAAGAAGTATATCCTTATTCATTTTAAAATTAGTTTTTCATCACAGGGTCTCCTCCCCTTTGCTGCAGAGCTTTAGAAGGAGAAAGAAATAGAAAATAGGGACACAATATTAAGCCCATTGGCTCTTCAAGAGCCCAAGCCTTCACAGGCTTATCTGTCTTCTGTTAAACCCTGGGGCTGATGCTGCCCTGTGGTCCAGGGTCAATGGGCTTCTTGAATGGCCTTTACGAGCCTCACTACCCAGTCATGGCACTCCTAGACCTTAAGGGAATAGAAACAAGTGCAGAATGTGTTCCTTGGTGACATCTTTCTCTGTTGCACCCCTAAGGAAGCACATGGGATGTCTGGGGAGATGCGCAGTGGAAATGGGCCCAGGGAAGATGAGCTAGCTCTGCTTTTTAGAGAGAACAGGGTAAGGAGTGGGGATTCTATCATACCTAAAGGGTTCCCCTGCAAACCAAAGATTATTTAACACTAGTTAAACTAAACTGATTAGAGCTTTTGTTCAATGAAAGACATATTCCTAGAGGTTATAAGAGGTGTTAGTCACCTGAGCTATTGAGCGGTGCTATCAGTCAGATACACCTTAGTAGAAATAGGACAATCCGTCAATAGGTCCCTTAAATTAGCCTCACTCAGTTCACTCACCATCAATAGCACCAAAATAAGGACACCTTTCCCCTTAGTGCTGCCCCTTCAGGTAATGTCAGTGTGGAAGGCCACACGTCTTGCCTGATCTGGTGACTTTTTCTAGCACAAGTCACTTGTATTTCTAGAATCTTCTAACTGATGAGAAACTTGCTAATTACTAAGAGAGTGCTGCTGAAATGCCAAGTTAACATTTGTAATGGTTGCTGCTGGCTGTGGATGTTGACAATGCTCCTATTATCAAGATGTCATTCCATGTTATATTTAATTACAGCCAGCTTTCCCGGATGTGCCGACAAGTTATTGGCTCCCATTGACTCATTCTCCTCTTAGTTATTTTTTAAATTGAATCCTAATACCTTCTCTATTATTTTTATAGGAAGAAAAGAATGTCTTCTAAAAGTCAAAGTCACGTATACCCTTTATGCAGATATAAAGATAGTCTAGTTCATATCTTATCTCCTTGTCCAGATCTGTCAAATAAAATGTTAGCTTTATACTTCATTGTACAAGTGCCAGAGTCAAGTAGAAATATCACTATTAGATGTCACATGGGCTTTGGCATTTTCCAAAACTTGTATTTGAAGAATTTTGTGCATATTTCTTCTTTATAAGGCACAATAAATGTAACCCCTAACTACAATAAAAACCCCAAATTTAGGTCATGAAATTAAAACTCAAAGAAAGAACAAAAAGCAGTATGAAAATTTTCTGTGAGAGCACCAGCTAGAAAAACCATCACGTTTATACTGAGTTCCTTCTTCCAAACCCTCTTTGCCTCCAAGGCCGGGTCGCACCTCCAAGGTGAGGAGTGGCGAATGTAAGAAAAGAGACCCAGGTTCATTACTTTAACATTGGGAAGCAAAACGGGACATTCAAATCATTCGATCAAAAAAATTAAAAACTTATATGAAAGAGGCAAAAATCCAACCGAAGTATGCCACCTGTTTTAAGATGTATTTCGGTCACCCAGAATATCAAACGGATTCTTTGCCGCTTGGCAAAAGTCCAGAGCGAGAAGTACAGAACTGAAATCTAGAAGTCTTTTTTCATGGACCTAAGTTCTCCCACTCACCCACCCTGCGTCCTCCAGGCTGGTTTCTCCCAGCTTGTTCTAGGGCAAGCAGAACTGAACTGAGGTTGACATGTGAGCCTGGGTAAGAGGAACCAGAGCAGGCTTCCTTCTTCAGGTGGCTTGGCTGTTAGCAGACCCATCTCTGCCCACTTTCAAATAATGCTTGGAACAGCTCCTTTTTCCAATGTAATTTCTCTTTTAACCACTTTCAGACCCTGCAGGGAGAGCTTTAAAAGGAGACATCTTGAGTTCAACTTTGAAGTGTGCTGTTTGTTTTTGGCTAACTGCAAACGCGCAGTGTTGGTGTTTGTTATTAGGGTTGTGTTTGGTGGTCTGTGTGGCTTCCTGGAATCCAGAGTGAGGACGGATTCTCTGGGATTAAGTTCATGGCAGTTTCAAGGCCCGGGTACCCCAGCGCCATTGCGGGTGCTGTTCACCACTCCAGCTCAGATTCAACCATACTTTGTCCTGGAAAAACCCCCAAAACACATTTGGCCCTGGGCACTTTTTTCCCCTTGATTTTTAATCTTGAGAGCAATTTGAAGAAAATGTAATCCATATGTTTCTGATTCATTTAAATCACAAAAACATTGGGTTTTGTGAGTTATTTGATGTCAAAAATGCCTTTTGAGATTTTTTTTTTTTTTTAAATAAGCTTTCCAAGTCGTTTGCTTTAAAAACACACACTCACGTTTTGCCAAGGGTGAGTGGATTTGGAGTCTGAAGGATTTGGATAGAGTTTAAAATTCTGAACTCGTAAATTATGAGCATATTAAGATAAAGCCTGTATCACACAATACCCAGGCAGTCCCACGGAGAGCCCAAATGCTAGGCTGTCATCCAGATGCCCCACACAACCCTGTGCGTGGCCCCAAACCAAGGAAACATCCAGGAGGTTTGCTCACACTTCCCCTGTTCAGATGTTGACTGCTATGGATATAAGGAGCCGGCTGCAGCTGTCAATCCTGGTGCAGGCCAAAGAGTTTAATTTCAAAGAGTTGCTCTGTGCGCATGCACAAGGAGGACAGTGTCCTTGTAGTGATGGAGTTTAGGCAAGCAAAGCCTACTCATCTTTAGAAGCAGGTTGTTCTGAGTAAAATTAAAAGTCATGGAAGGATGAGGGAGGGAAATGACTACCCAAATGTGTTGGTCGAGCATTCTGCAGGGACAATGAGAAGACAGGTAGTTTAACAAAGAGCATTGGCAGTGTTCTTCTAATGAGGGAGGGAGAATCAGGAGGAAGGAAGGGCTTGGTGATACTTTCCCCAATTACATAGAGGCTTCAGAGTGATTCGTGATTAATAAAAACTCAGAGAGAGAAATTGGGGTTCGACCTGAAGATCTGAAGAGCAAAGCAGCCAGCCACTGGCTCTTACCTCGATTTCAGTCTGAAATGACAATTCTGCCTCCAAGAATCTTAGAATGGGACTGTGTCTGAGAGCTGTCTCCTCCTGCTTTACAGTCTTCTCTGAAGTTGAGTTAAAGGTGGGCACCACTCGGATTAAAAGCATGCACTGCCCAGTTTCTATGGCAAACTAATATGGCTACTGGGATTGAAGGTGTGTGACACCACTGCCTGGTCTGTAAGGCTGACCAGTGGGGGCTGTTTTACTCTCTGATCTTCAGGTAAGTTTTATTTATTAAAATACAAATGAAATGCCACTACATAGGATACATAGGAGATATATATATATCAATTGTAAACCTTTCAAAAGTGAAAATAAATTTACAACAGCTAACTTTTGTACACGCTCATCATGAAATAAAGGGATAACAATGATGAAAACATCATAATGACTAATGTTAGATAAACATTCCCTGCTCTATATAATAGTTGGTAATAGCAAGAGTTCAAATTATAATAGCTAGCTCTGGGGACAATGTGTGTCTTTGGGTATAGGGTGGGCAAATGTCAAGTGAGTCTTCCTCGGTCTAACTTCACCTTACTTTTGAGATGGGAGCTCTCACTGAACTTGAGGGTCACTGGTTGGCTAGACTGGCTACCTTGTGAATTCTGTGGGTTCTGCCTGTCTCCACTTCCCCATCAATGGGATTACAGACTCAGGCCACCACTTCAGGCTCCTTTTAAATGTGTGTACTGTGTTCCCATCAAGGGATTCATCCTCTGTGTAGGTTAGAGCCCTCAGAATCTGACCTCTTTAAATCCCCATCCATGAAGCTATGGGAGACATCTCATATTCAAGCCCCAGTACTCACCTGGACATTTCTTTCCAGCTTACCTTATCCACCCTACACCATAAAATCAGCCGGGGGAAGAACACACATACAAAACTTGGAACACCTGGAGATGGTCCACACTTCTACAATCACCATAACAACCACGGTGACAGTGACAATCGCAAACAACAGCAGCACCGGCTGACTTTTACTATTACATGTCATACAACCCACTGAGTTATATTCCATAATTTCCCTAAGAACAATTGGAATCAAAGCTAAGAGAGGTCTGGGAAGTTTCCCGAGGCTAAGTCGCTGGGGCTTGGAAAACTTGGATTTAGAATTGAGACATCTAATTCCAAGGTTTGTGTTCTTAGCCAAAACAGGAGATCAATAAATAGTTGATGATTGACTGATTGATGATTGATTGACTTGAGCAGAATTCCAGGGGGAGGGTTGTCACCATCTGTGCTCATCTGTCATTGGGTTGCCATGTGAAATGAAGATTATTTATCTCTCTGAGTCAGTTCCTGTCACCGATCCCTCAGTAACATTCCCATCTAACCTGTCATGGTAATGTTATTTTTGCCACTAAAAGTTTACTGTGCAACAAAGAAGTACTTGATTCTAATTACAACACCAAAAAAGGCAGCCTCTCTGCAGTGTTGTGTGCTCCATGGTTTTCAGATGCCTAAAAAATAAACGCCTAAAAGAGAAGGGAAAAACAACTAAATTGAGACATAAGAATCTTTTTATAATGAAACTTATCTTAATTGACAGACAAATAAAATTGCGCATATTTATGCAGTACTGTGTGATGTTTTAATACACACGTACATTGTATGGTATGTAAGTTATGGTCTATATATACATACATACATACACACGTATCCTCAGACAACATTTATTTGTGTAGGAATCTCAAAATCTGTCCTCCTGGCTATTTGAAATACATGATACATCACCATCATGCAGAGCCATCTTACTGGTCAATAGCACAGCACCATTTGTTAATCATGCAGTAGTAATTTAACACCCATTGATCAGCCAGTTCCCCACCCCTCACTCCCTTCTCTCCCAAGCCTCTCTCATAAACCAGACCCTTGCATTCTCAATTAGTGTGAGACCAACTCTTTTAGATTCCACACATGAGTGAGAGTAGACACTACATCGTTCTGTGCCTGGCTTACTTCACTTAGCACCAAGAGCTCCACCTCTATCCTTGTGACCACAGCCCACCACCTTTTCTTTGCCCATTCTCTGATCTAATGTGCCTGCTGAGAGACTTCCCTTGTTCCCATATAGTCCCAAGACCCATAGGAATGGCTAGCTCGGAAGGACATTGTCCTTTCTGGACTGTCAGAGAAGAGCAAACAAGGACTTGTCCTGAAGCTATGTGTAAGTTAAGAATGTGGGACAAGATCTTGCTGCCTCTGGAAAGCAGCTGAGGTGGCTGTAGGCTGTAAGGAGACCAGCAGCAGAGAGGGAGAGAATCATACATAAGAGGGCAGCATCGGAGAAAGAGAAAGCTACAGCCAGAAACCTAAGGGTCACCAAGGAAATCATATGCAGTGCAATCTGCAGCTGCATGGATAATCAGTGTCCCCCAAAGGTCTATATGGTGAAGACATGGTCCCCAAGGTGGCACTATGAGAAGGTAATGGAACATGGAAGAGGTTAAGCCTTTTGGAAAGATCTTAAGGGCTCTTGAAGGCCATTGTGGGACCCATGTCTTTCTCTTATTTTTGTTTCATGGCCATGAAGGGAAAGTGCTTGTCTGTCATGTACTCCCATGATGTCACTGGGCTAAAGGGCCATGGGCTGGAAACTCTACAACCTTGACCCCAAAGAAACCTTCTTTGAAAGAAAAATGAGATGCTTATCATAGACATTTCATTAGAGGAACAGCTAGCCAAAGCATCACCACATCTTTGAGAAAATAAAGGACTCAGATGGGGATTCCTGGGATTCCAGTAGAGTAGACTGAGCTCCAAAGAACTTATCCTGTGACCTGAACATTCCCACTGGGTATTCTGGGATGATGGCTGTTTGGCCTTTCTTTCTACATGTCCTAATATAGCAACTAATACAACAGAGCTAGTGTATGCATGGAATTAAGAGAGACCCAATAATATCTAGACTTTCGAGGGTCTATAGAGGAAAGAGTGGGGAAAGGAAGAGGAAAGACTGAGTCAGGACAGAACACAGATCCTCACCTCACCCCCAAAAATAGAACCTGTGTATCCCACTGATTCGTGTGCAAATGGAATTTATAAACACAAGAAAACAAAGAACACTCATGTTGCTTAAAGACATCCAGAAACTTGACAGGGAATGTTGAACTAAAGAATTGGAAGCAGAAGAATTAGAATAAGTAGAAATGAAAGACAATAAAAATCATAAAAAAGAATGCTCCAACTCAAAAAGGCACAAAGAACAAAGAAGACTTTTGTGGGAAAGGGGGAGTCTGTTTCAGAATTTAAAATTTTAGTGGAAGATTTGAAAAGGTGAAGAACCACTCCTGAGTTGGTGACCACTTAAAAGGGACAGCTTAAACATCAGCCCTAACATAAACATGTACTGTGTAGGATTTCAAATTATACAAGGAGACCAGTATACAAATCAAAAGAGACATAGATGGATCCCAGGACTCCCTAAAAAGCTGGTTGGAGCACCACAGAAGGGAGAGAGGAAGTGGGTGTCAGAAAAGAGCTATGTAGAGTGCTCTAGCCTGTGCTGGCCTAGCCTCCAGAGGGGAAAGGTTCACCCAGCTCTTGGATCACCTAAAGAAAAAGGGCACATACTCTGGTGATCTTACAAAATTCCCCAACTTTAAAGAGAAATTCTTACAAGTTTTCAGAAAGAAAAGCAGCCTTTAAAATGACTTTTAGCTCTATCCCTCAGGCTGGAACAACCTGGGGACACACATGTTAAACATTTAACTAACTATAACCAGAGTTGGCATAGAACAAGGTTATAGGATCAGCCAGATAACACTGGGGGGGGGGGACAAAACGCAGAGGAAGACTGTGCTAGAGAAATCATTGGCTGTGCGGTTCACCTGTTCTACAAGAAGGCAGCAGAATCCTTTGGGCAGCTTTTGTGAGATAGCATGCACCCTTGGGACAGGGCTTCTCCCGTGAGACTGATGGCTCAAGGATTGGTCCATTCATTTACAGAGAAGAGTACTTCCATGCACATGCGTGCATCTTCATTCATTTGACCGTTTATCTTCTATTCAGGGACTAGCTGCTATGGCCCAGTCATCAGAGGCAGAGCGTGGAAGATTGCAGCGTGCCTAGATGGTTGTGGTTCGAAGGTAAGGGGAAGGATGGAAGAAGACAGAGACAGACAAAAGCACGGGGTTCCAGGGGTGTCCCGTGTAGCTATTAGTTAAGATCTATGCCATCAGACTCGGCTCCCCATAGGCCCAAGATGCTCCTGGCTGGAACAGGAGAAGTCGGTCCTCCAGCTGGCTCAGTCTTGAGTGGGGCCCACAACTTGGGGTGGGAAGCCCAGATGTAGGGGTGGAGGGCTGCCTGTGGTGGCTGTCACACCTGGTGGGCTGAGAAAGCTGTCATTATGAGGCATTAGCATAAGAAAGCGAGGCCCCTGTGTTTGGGCTTGTCACCCTCCGGTGACAGGGTGCACAAATGTGGGCAGACTCAGGGAACAGAGGCCGTCAGTGTCTGCACTGACAGTGTTGGGTACCACAGCTGTCACTCTGCTGGGACTTGCCCGCCTCCACTACCCACGCTGCCATTAGAATCAGCAGCTACTCGCCCACCACCTTTATTTCCACACAATGTGTCAATAGTCACTTGTCAGGTCGTAGCTGGGAAACAAGGGTGGGGTACACCTGCTTGCTGGGGCAAAGAGGATGCAGGGGGCATCCACTCGCCCTCTTCTGCATCCAAGGCTTTGGACTTTATCCTCTCAGCTCTCACAATGTCTCATCCCTCAGGGCCACTGGCCTGGGTGCACACAGGGAGAATCCTCTGCCTCAGCCCCTCTTCACTATTTACCTGATGGGACAAAAACGCAGACATGATTAACAGGAGGTTCGGGACAACAAGAGATGGCCTAAGAAATGGGTTTATTTGTCAAGGGCGTTTAGAAATGACTCAAATAAAATCAGATTGTGTTTCGAGTTTCTCGATTTCTCTGTCAAGAATCCCCTTTGCACCTGGCAATGCTTCTGTCACCAGCAAGAAACTGAGAAACGTCTAATAGCCCGGAAATCTAGGAAAATATGAGCCCAACACAAAGGTAGTTGAGGAGAAGCAACAGTGACTGAGAGTTCAGCTCAGCCTGCAACAGCCACAGTATCTACCAGACCACTACCTCAGCACTGCTGATATGCCCTGATGCCCACAGGATGCCCATAGGGGCTGCGATCTTGGCTTGGATCATTCCACTAATCCCCACAAAACCCTTGCTAAAGAAGCAGAGGACCAGATGAGAATCAGCAATCCAGAGAAAGTCGCTCTTCCTGATTCCGTGGCCTCATTTCTCCTCTGCTCCTCAAGGATGACCCAGAAAATGAGGAGTTAAAGATTCTGCATTTAGGATCAGGTGTGGTTGGCAGCCAGGATTCAAATCAGACCTTGCCCTGATACCTTCCTCGGTATAGGCTGCTTGGGGCTATGGCTTCCTAGGGGACAACTCCACATTTCCATGTCTGATAAGGTGTGTGCTTCTGCCAAATGTTTGACCAGAGAGAGTTTCCGCTCCAGAATAAAGTGAGGTGCAAGGGCTGGCAGGACCTGGACCAGCTTCACCAGTTCCGCATCCAGGTCCAGCTATCCTACAGACCCTGTCATTTTTTTCACTGAGCCTCAGACTCTTCCTTAGCACCTTGGCAAGCCAAGGGTGTTAGGATAAAGAAAAGAAACATGGAATGTTGTGCTCACAAAATTCAGAGTAGCAGAGCTGGAAGGCCTGTTGGGACTACCCCGTGCTGCCCCCTCATTTTACAGCTGAAGAAACAAGACCCCAAGGTTACAAAACTGCTCCAAGGTCACACAACCCATTATAGGTAGAACCCAGATGGGAATCCCCAGGCCCTAGCTCTGGGCCTGAAGGAACAAGCCAAGTGGAAAAACAGATGCAAATGCTTGCATGGACCTCTGGGAGCCATGGTCTGGGTGGCATCCATGGAAACCATTCTCAATAGCAGGGTTTCACATTTGCCTCGTGCTGCTGACTGTGCCCAGCCACCACAGCCCCCTAGTGAAGGAAGGGAAAGGGGATCTTGAAAGAGCTGAGGGGGCTGCTCACATAGCTACAGGAACTTTGGGGCAATCATGCTGTCTGTAGGGCAGTCTCAGAAGCTGACTTGCGGAGTCACCTGCCCTAAAGGTCTTGTAGTTCCCAGCAAATGCACAGCCAACAGCAACCTCCTTTCACGTACTGGAACCTGATCACCAAGCTCCTTAGATTCTCCAAAGGTGCAAGTAGGTGGAACCTGAGCCATTGTGTAAAAGGTGGGCTGTACCAGCCTGGGCTCCCTCTCCTTTCCTTTTGGGTAAGCCGAGTCTCTTCAGAGCATCCTTCGTACAGACTCCTTTTTCATCCCAGGAAGGAAAAGGAATACACAGCATAGTCTGTCTACCTATGCTCACTCAAACTCATTTTTTCTCCAAATTTTATTTGAAAATGCTGATTTTCATATTGCGAACTCTGCCTAAACTACTCGTAAGGGATCCAATTGGACAGCCCTGTAGGAATCCGAGCAGCCATTGGATATACGGTAAAGCAGACAAAGCAACCATGTCTGACTGGGTCTGCTATGCCCTGTGGGTCCTCTGCTGCTCTTTTTTGATCTAGGATGAACCTATAGCTGGCAGGAGACTTTTTTGTCTGCGCTCTGAGTAGGTAAGTTAGTGACCACAACTAAAAAGGCCAGAGAATTTCGGGGTTTGAATGACAGATGTGGCAAAGCAGACTTTGCTGCAACCAACAGCTTCTGAGATAAGAGAATCTACACAGTATATGACACATTTAAAGCCCTTGGGGATACTAGCATATAGGTATCTTCAAGAAAGATTGGACATACTGTAAAAAGCTGCCCTCTACCCATCGGGCCCCATGCTTTCCCTTCTGCATTTCCTTTCTTTCTTCCTGGGTAGATTCTGTAGCTATGAAGTTATGTAACTATAACCCTCCTTAGAGTCGAGGTCAAAACTGCAGCCTTTGATTAGCTTTACTGTCTGAGTCTGGAGCTGAAGGGTTAAATGCCATAAACTATGTATCCTCAAGCGAATATGCTGAGAGTTACACTGATCACACATTATAAATATGCTCCTTTCTCTGGTTCTGTTAATGGCACTTCTCAGCATGAAGCCACTCAGTGTGCAGTAATAAGCATAAGCTAAATAATAGGGCAATAAGTCCACATTCCGAATCCCTCCCTCCCTCCCTCCTGCAAAAGCGTGATGTAGTTAGAGATGACATCTCTGGATAAACACCAGCATGCTATTTAAACCTTTGCTTCCGGTGCCTAGAATCCTAGAGAGATAGTCCCCCAAGATCAAGTTTATCAAGGAAACTCAAGTCACAAAAGAACAAAGATATAGGGACAGAGGAAATCAAATGTCCACAGAGAGAAAATGTTGAGAACTTTTTCCCCCAAAAGCTCTGTTCTGAATTCAATCACATCTACTTCTCAACACTAATTATCACCTCTGAGTGACGTTTGTAAGAAAGCCTTGCTATTGTAGAAAGTATGTGGGGAGCTACCATTGTGATGCGGATGCGTTATTTGCCCCTTGAATTCTATCCATTGCCCTCTCCACTTGCTCTGAGCAGTGTGCTGCTGCCCTTTGAGGGAATCACAGCTTCTTGGAAGTTCCATGGAAACTAGCCAAAAGCAGGCACCCAAAAGTGACAGTGGGAAGGGAATAAGATTTGCAAGATTTAATGCAAATTTACTGCCCAGATCTGTCTCCAGTGAGTCATTGCTTAGTACTTATGTTGCTCAAGTAGAAGCCACAACTACAGTCTCTTGATTTTCCTGGAGTTAGAGTTGTCTTAAGCTTCTCCATTGGTGGCTGTCTCCCCTCCTATCTTCATCCTAGAGGCTGCACCAATTACAAACAATTGTTGTTCCTAGTGACGTCACCATCATTTATGGTCTTCCTTTGACCTATTCACATCCCTATATGACCATTATTCAAACTCTCCTTGCCCCCCCATTTGAATATATTATCTGCTTTCTAGCAGGATCCTAACTATGTACATGGGAGCAACAAAGTAGTAGCCTTTGTATTTCACGTCTTTGTATTTTAAAAAAATCTGAATAGCTGAAATGGCTTTGTACTTCATCATTTTTCTACTGTTATATTTTAGTGTATACACCAAGTTTACCTCCGTCAGCATCAAACCATCTTCTCCACCATGCAATCTTAGCCTGTGAGGTTCCCATCTCTGACTCTTCGGACTACAACGCAGTCCTTGACTGATGTAACTGGTTACCCTACAACGTTTTACCCAGAACTGACACATTTTTATACTCTGGATATTGCTATCCATGAACAAAATAAGCCTCTCAGATTTTCTTTTATGACTCTCAGTAAATCTATAATTTCCCCTAAATTATTGCCTCTGGTATCCTTAAGTCATTAATACTCTTCTTGATATTATCATAAATAATATTTATGCAGAAGTTTCTTTCAAGTTGAAACAGTCCATCCTGGAGAGAGGATCATTAAAATTCAAGAAACCAATAAAACTCACCTAGGAAGTTTCTGAAACTGACAGGATTCATAATCCCCTCCCCAAGGTTATATAAGCAGTTACTATTGTTGAAGAAAGGACCCAGGCTTGCAGAGTGGCCTGCAAGTTCTGCAGAAACCTTCAAGAATTTAGACTTAGTGAGTTGTCATACCTGCTGAGGTAGGGTTTTAGGTAATACAATGTCTTTGAGTCATTCTTGTTCCTTAAACTAATGCTTTACCTACTGTGGTAGTTTGAATGTAATCGGTCCCCAAGATCTCATAGTGAGTGACACTATTAGGAGATGGGGCTTTGTTGGAGTGGGTATAGCCTTGAAGGAGGAAGTTTCCCACTGTTGTGGCAGGTTTTGAGGTTTCCTAAGCTCTGGATACTGCCCAGTGAGTCAGTCGACTTCCTGCTGCCCGAAAGAAGTAGGAATTTCCAGCTGTTCCTCCAGCACCACATCTCCCTGCATCCCCATGCTGCCTGCCAAGATAATAATGGACTGGAACCTCTGAAACTGTGAGCCTACCCCCTAATTAAATGTTTTCCTTGTAAAATTTGCTGAAAACTTGGTGTCTCTTCACAGTAATAAAGACCCTTGCCTATGACAGACACACTCTGTGACTAGCCCTAATAAGTTCACTGGTGCCCCCAGCTAGATGTGTGGAATTGGATCTTTGATCTGTCATCAGTGTCCTATCTGGAATAAACTGACATTTGCTCACATTCCTCCAGGAAAACTCATATCACAATCATACTTTATATCACGGTTTATAATTGGTTGTGATATAAAAATAATTTTTAGAAGTTTTGTGCAAAGGTTTTTATAGGTTATTCTTCCTCATTGTTCTCTGCTCTTCATTGAAATGGCTACAAGTACATATTAGATTTTCTACATGAACAATGTCATTGTTTAAAATAATGACCTTTAGTTTCTTTCTTTTCAATCTTTGAACTTTATTTTTTCTTTTCATTATATTATGATTTTTCTTGAAGCTCACAACATAATACTTAGTTTTTGATCTTAAATATTCCTTTGTTCATCACATTTATTATAATGCTTGTTTTATTTTTTAGAAGATACTAATAGATTAAATAATGGTTTGTTGAGTAAATAAGAGCTGGTTCATCTTAACACAAAGAAACTGAGACTTTATCAAATGATTTACTAAATGCACTTTTATTATTATATCTAATAGACATAATGCTTTTCTTTTAGAGGCATGCTAATGCAGTGAGCTAGCCGTAGAGACACAAATCAACATTCTCTATACTTGAGATATAGACTTACTTATCATCTTATTACAGTGAAAGGACAATCAGAGGTGATATAAAGCTTGAAGTGCAATTAATGAGATAAATACCTAGAATTAATCTTCAAGAAGCTTTTCCTTGATAGGTCCAAAATTTGATGCGAGAATGGATATTTGATATGTATTTGTTAAGTAGTTGAATGAATGGACTAATGAGTTAAAGTTGAGCAGAATCATTAAATTGATTAGAAGAACGAATCACATATAATACCAAAAATTGAAAAGATAGAAATATACATACCTGCATTTAAGTCAGTAACCATCCATGAAAGAACAGAGCAAAGAACATGATTAAAGAAAACCTTGAACAAACAAATAAGGAAGACAAGTTGGCAGCGCACTTCAAGATACCCAGGGGTACAGAAGCTGAGCAATGGATTCAACTTTGGGACATCTTTGTGCCCACAGTTGTGCATCTACTTCTTTGACATTTGTACTGTGTTGTCCATAAATTCCCAGAGTATTACACTTATATTTTAATAATCAGAGTCAGATTGGGGCAAATACCACATCTGGACATCACAAAGAAAGAAAAGAAGAAATTTTTTGTATTTGCGAGGAATTCATGAGATGTTGAATCAAAGGATATATTGGTAGTTTTATTGAAATACTTAGAATCATCAGGAAGAGAGGAATGAGATACTGCCATAGAATTCCGAGGGATCAGCAGGAATACTTAACAGGGAGATCAGATTTGTTTAATATATTGAAGGCCACTCAGATAAGTGAAGGGCTTGTTAATGAGCTAAATCACTTGATAGTACGGACCTCTTCTCTATGAGAGATGCTCACTATTCATGGCCACTGCCATTTATCTGGGATGTTATAGAAAAAGAAAAAGAACATGGCCATAGTAGACTCAGAATGGCTGCTCAGACCCCTTCAAGTTTCAAACTTATTTGAACTCATAAACAAAAGTTAGTTTTGGAGAGTTACACGTCACATCTAATGCAGACAAATGAAACCCCTGATCAGCATGGGCTTGAATTAATGTACTGTTCTATCAATGTCTTTCATTTTTGGTTTGATTTAGGTTTTGTTCAAATTGTTTAGGTTTCTATCTTCTTCTTGTTGTTTTTTTGTTTTGTTTGTGATAGGTTTGGTTTTGTTTGTTTTGTGCTTTATTAATTAAAGTCATTCTTTGGCAGTTTCATTCATTTATATAGTACCAACTGATTACACTTATCACCTGCTCTGTAGAGACCCCCGCCTTCATATAAAACTGTCTCTATGTCCTTCTCTCCGTCTCTCCCTCATCTACTTTTTGTGACACTTAATTTTAATGAAGACACTGTATGTGACTATAAGACTCGAGCTGCCAGACTCAGCAACGAATGTGAAACAAATACAATGAGACTGGAAGACATGGAGAAAGGCTGTGAATGCCATCCTCTCGTGGGACTCGATCTTTGCCATTGTGAACTCATAACAGCTGTGTCCCAGGCCTGTATAAAAACAGCACTGTCAATAAGCCATCATCGATGGAGGAAGGGGCACACAGGGGCCTCACCTTTACTGTAGAAATACTGAATGTCAACAGATTGGGAAAAACTTGGAAAGGAATTTTGTCAAAAGCTTTCTGGATCTATTGGGATGATCATGTGGTTTTTGTTTTGGGGTACATTTATGTAATGAATTACATTGATTAATTTATGAATGCTGACCTTTGGAATGAAGCTGACTTGATCATAAAAATTTGCCTGTATGAAGTGATCTTGAATTTGGTTTATAAAACTTTTATTGAAAATTTTTGCATCTATGTTTATCAAGACTATTGATCAACAATTTTTCTTTTGTTTTGTTTCTTTCCCTGATTTGGGTATCAGACTAGGGCTTGATAACAAAAAGAGTTTGGCGATGGTCCTTACAATTCTATTTCTTGGAATAATTTGAGTAGCATTAATGTTGGTTCTTCTTTAAAGATCTAGTTGAATTATGCAATGACTCCATCTGGACTTGGACTTTTTATATTTGGGAAATTTTTATTGCAGCCTCAATCTCATTGATGGTTATAGATCCTTGTAATTTATTTATTTCATCCTAATTTAATTTAGGTAGGTTATGTGTATTTAGAAATCCATCTATTTCTTTTAGACTTTGCAACTTAGTGGAATATAAGTTTGAAGGCTGTGTTAATCACGAGTTTCTGACTTTCATTGTTATCTATTATAATTAGTGGTTCACTTTTCACCTCTAATTTTATTGATTTGGTCTTCTCTTTTTTGGTTAATTTGGCTAAGGGTTTGTCAATGTTTATTTCTTCAAAGAACCAACTTTTGCCTCATTAATTATTTTGTATTTTTCTATTTCTATTTTAATCATTTCTGCCATGATATTAATTATTCCTCTTCATTTCTGTTTTGGGAGTTAGGTTTATTCTTGCTTTTCCAAGGCCTTAGGATGCATCATCAAGATATCATTTGAGATTGCTCTGCTTTTTTATGTTGGAAACTAGCACTGTACACTTTCCCCCTAGGACTGCCTTCATTGTTTCTCATAGACTTTGTTATGCTTAATTTTAATTTTCATTAAATTCTAGTAATTTTTAAAGTTTCTTCTTGATTTCTTCAGTGGCCCATTCACCATTCAGTAGCACATTGTTTCATCTCCAAGAATTTGTGCGCCTTATTCCATTATAGTCAAATACAGTAAAAGTGTTTGGTGCCCAGTTGGTGGAACTGCTTGGAAGGGATTAGGTGTAGCCTTGTTGAGTTAGGTGTCACTAAGGGTAGTTATGGAGGTTTAAAAAGCCCATACCATTCCCAGTCTTTCTCTCTCTGCCTCATAGTTGTCTCAGGATGTGAGCTCTCAGTTACTACTCCAGCACCATGACTGTTGCCACGCTCCCTGCTGTGATGGTCATGGATTCTAAACCTCTGAAACTGTAAACTGTAAATAAACACTTTCTTTTATAAGTTGCTTTGGTCATGGCAATAAAAAAGTAGCTATGACAGATGTTATTTCATTGTTTAGTATTTGTGAGGTTTGCTTGTGTCCTAATATGTTGTCTGTTTTGAAGAAAATTCCATGCACTGCTGAAAAGAATATGACTAATTTTGCATTTGGGTAGAATGTTCTACAGACATCTGTTGGGCTCATTGGCTTACATTGTCATTTAACTCTGATATTTCTCTGTTTAGTTTTTGTCTGAATCACCTGTCTAGTGGTGAGAGCAGAATAATGAATGTAATGTCCTCTTGAGAAATTGGTCTCATCATGATTATGCAGTCAGTTTCTTTATCTCCACTTGCTAGCCTTGGCTTAGAGTCCACTTTGTCAGATATTAAAATATCGATATTTGTTTGTATCTTTGATCCACCCCTGCTTGCATTGCCCCTTTATCTTAGTTGTTATACTTCTTTGAGAATGATATATGTTTCTTTGACGTAGAAAAAGATGGATTTCATTTTCTAATTCAATATACTACACCATCTTTTTATTGAGAAATTGAGAAAATATTTAGATCTATTATTGATACGTACACTAATACCCAAACATTTTTTGATGTTTTCTTAGACTATTTTGGTGAAGTGTCGTGGTAAAGTGTAATGCTAAATAGTCTTAATAATAAAAACCCTGAATCAGATATTGGAGTAAAAGCTGAAAGATCAGAGAAGCAAAGAAGCAGCCACAGTCACCTCTTACCTCTTCAACTGTTCAGAATGATAAAACCAAGATTCTGTCTACACCCTGTCTTATCACTTCCTGTCTCTGTCATATGCTATTACTTCCTGTCTCCTCTCTGTACAGACCTTCAAACCTGTATGGTCAACTAGTGGCTAGCAGCTCTGCCCTCTGATCTACAAGCAAGCTTTCTTTGCCAGAACACAAACAAAATATCACATAACATCCTGGTATATTATTTTTCTATGGCATCCAGTGCATTAATCCTTCTCTTCAGTCCAAAGTATCCTTTCCAGTATCCTCTGTAAATTTGACTTAGTGCTCAGATATTTTTTGAGTCTGTTTTTATTATGCAAAAGGTTTATTTCTCCTTCAACTTAAATAGATAGTTTTGCTGGGTATAATATACTGGGTGAGTAGTTGTGAATACATTTTTCCAAGCCCTTTGCCTTTGAAAGTGTTCACAGAATCCTCAGCTATTATTCCAATGTATATGCTTTACACGTGACCTGAACCTTCTCTCCTACAGTTTTACATTCATTGTCTTTAATCAGTGATTTAGGCTTTTAAATATTGTATGTCATAAAGCGTTTCTTCTTAGGCCTTGTCTCTTTGGTGTCTTTTATGTCTCTTGTTCTTAGATGGCACCTCTTTCTCTAGATTTTAGAAATTCACATCTCTGATCTTATGGAAAGTATTTGCTGTAAATTTGTCCTATAATTATCCTTCTTTTATGCTCATAATTTATAGATTTGATCTTTCTATGGTGTTTCATATTTCTTGCACATGAAATTTATAAGTCTATGGGTTTTTGAAAAATCATTTTCTTTTATTTAGTGATCCAAGTCTTCAAGCCCTGATATTCTATTTCATGATAATGGTAAAGGTTTCCATTGAACTTTGTTAGACTTATTGAGCTTTTCACTTTCTTTTACATTTGAGTTTTCTTCAACTCAGAGTTTGTTTCAGCTGCTATTGAATTTATTTTCATATCTGAATTGTCTCCACTTTATTCAACTCTTTGTTTGGATTCTGTGGGTTTCAATCAGTGTATTTCTACTCTCTAAATTCATCCATATGGTTATTAGTTTTCTCTTTTGGTTCATTGAACTAAGTGAATATATTTACAATAATTCTTTTGAATTGTCCTCTGTCTTGACTTTCATGTAACTTGTTGTCCTTAGGTTGCATTACTGTGGGATTTGTGAATTTTTTGATGGGGCATAATTTGTCTTAGTTTTCATATTGCTTGTGTTTTTATGATTGAACCTGTGCATCTAACATTAAAATATTGGTCATCTTTTTATATAAGTTTTAGCTCAGTTTGACACAATCCTAAGGCAAAATAGCATGCAGTGAAGCTTGGGAAAGGCTCAAGGAGGTAAAGATAAGGGGATCAGAATTGTTACTGCATCTGGGGCCATGGTGACCACATAGAGTGGCAGGTATCACACAGAGATAGAAGGACCCAAACTGGCATAGCAGAGCTGGGGTCTCTTACTAGGTCTGGGACTCAGTGATCGTTGAAATCAGTAAGACATGCAGTTTAGAGGTAAAGGAGCTGAGGAACCAAAGCAAGGAAGAGGTTCCCTGACCAGGTACAGTTCCAAGCCTGGAGATGTTGTGTGATATTTTAATTGTGTACTGACAAGAAAGCTCACTTTGTTCTGCCTTTAGCTGGCCAAAGTTAACCATAGAGGTTTGGAGGAATGGACAGAGAAGAGACAGGAATTAGTAAGGCAGAGAGGTAGGAGGTAACTGGCTGCTGCTCCCCGCTTCTCGGCTCTTACAAGATCTTCCCTGATATTTGACTTCTGATATTTTTAATTGGTAAAGATTAATTCTATGAATGCTTCATGGAGATGCTGAGGTAGGTGAGTCCACAGACAGGTGAGCTGTTTAATATTCTTTATACCAAAAAAATGTATTTAATTTTAAAATGGATTGTGTCTTTCAAGTCACCATATTGAAATTTTATTTCAAATCATTTTCTAGGGTATAGATTAAAATTTTTTGCTTGATTTTGTTTTTTAAGACAGGGTTTCTCTGTGTAACAGCTCTGACTGTCCTGGAACTCATTTTGTAGACCAGGCTGGCCTTGAATTCACTGAGGTCCATCTGCTCTGCCTCCCAAAATACTAGGATTTAAGGTGTGCACCATTACTACCTGTCTAGATTAAAATTTTTAATCTGAATAGTATATTCAGGCTACAGAAATTGTATTTTGCCTTCACGGTGTGTATGTGTGTGTGTGCGCACACGCGTCTATATTTTCCAGCTTCTCTTGAAACATTATATTTGACAACACTGGGTCTGCATCCAACTCATCAACAATTAGTTCAAACTGGGACTTGCTTTAGACAGTAGACAGGTATGTGTAGTCCAATAAATCAGTTCCCTTCGCATTCTGTGGTCTCCACTGGAGTGAAATAGTGCAGTCTCCTTGCTCACCGGAAACACTATAAATTTGCAGGCTGAAATGTACAGTTTGGGAAGCATTTTAAGGATGTAGGAATTTAAAGCATGGAAACAGAGATCTGACAGTTAGCTTTACATAGGGGTGATTAGGACATAAGCTCAGAAGCAGAAACATGAAGGTGAAGAATAAGAGGGATCCTGTCAGGCAGTGAATGAACAAAGGGTATTAACACATTATAGCCAGAATGGACTCACAGACGCATGAAGGATGTGTTTGAGCATTAGTTAATGGTTCAGTAAGACCGGAGCATGCGGTTGGTAACAAGAGGATGCAGCAAAGGCAAAAGAGCAGCAGCTTGCATAAAAGCTTCACCACAAAGCTTATGAGACTTTTTTTTTCAATCCTGAGTCTACTAAGGAGTCATTTGAAGATGTGAGAGATACAGTCAAAAGAATTATTTCAGAAACTCCTGTAAAATTTTCATCTCAGGGCTTGAATGACATCATGATCAGTACTAGGCTCACCTTCTTGACATAACAAACCCCCAAACTGAGGCAAGTATGATGCAATTGTGTTGGGCATTGGATGATAAATTAGAGACATATGGAAGATGTGCCCTAAAGCCACCTGTGATCTTTGCCTGTGGACACAGAGGTCCAGAGCTCATGCAGACCAGGATAGTCCTGGGTGGGGAGATACACACCAACATTCAGTGTTTTGAATTAATTATATTGTGTGGTGGCACTGTAAGAAAATGCAGATCCTCCAGAAATTGGGAGAGGGTGGCTAAGATGTACTTTCTGCACAAGCCTCTAGCTGAACAAGTAAGAGCAAGATTCGGTGAGACTAGGAGAAACAGCTAGACTCTCTTGAGAACAGAA
Organism: Microtus oregoni; assembly: GCF_018167655.1. Classification (NCBI taxonomy): domain Eukaryota; kingdom Metazoa; phylum Chordata; class Mammalia; order Rodentia; family Cricetidae; genus Microtus; species Microtus oregoni. The sequence continues at coordinate 10,616,355 of NW_024543079.1, forward strand.
ACAGGGGTTTAGCTAGTTCTTAGAGATGATGTTTCAGGCTAGTGAGACTGGAGATGCTCATAAATATCCTATCTATTTAACAGAGACATCAGAAAGACTGCTAGAATATGCCCTATTTTTGGATAGCTCATATACTTTATATGGTTGTAAAACAAAATGAGTAAGGAGACTAATACTGCATGTGGTATGTCAAATCTAAACTTTCTGTCTGGCTCTAGACAGAAAGCTTTACCATTCCTACTCTAAAGCTGTCTCTCTCTCTCTCTCTCTCTCTCTCTCTCTCTCTCTCCTTATTCTCTCTTCTTTTTTCTTTTCCTCTCTGACGCATGTTATATGTAGTATATGTCTGTATGTATCCATGAATACATATGTGGAGGACAGAGAAGGATGCTGACTGTCTTCCTGTGTCTGCTATATTCTCTCTCTGTCTGCCTTATTCTCTTGAGAGACTCTCACTGAACTTTGGCCTCACCATTTTTTCAGCTAGGCTGGCTGGCTTGCAAGCCCCCGAAATCCCGACTCTCCTACTCCCAGCCCTCGGATTAAGGCTTTCATAGCCACACTCAACATTTTACATGGTGGCCAGGAATCTGAACCCAAGCAGTTTACCCATTGAACAGTCTTCCCAACCTGAAATCAGATTCTAAAACTGCCTGTGGTAACTCAATATGGAGTTTCCAAACATGTGGGGATTGCAAAACCTTAGCAATCGTGGAAAGGTTTCTAAACAAGGCTCAACCAAAAACTGACTCAATCAAACATAACAATTCTGAGTTGTTCTGGACATGCTCGCCCATGTTGTTTTCTGTGGCCTCACTGAGGCCTTGGTTCTAGACACACAGAATGCGGATCTGCACTGTAGAGGTTGTTGATCTACACAAAGCCAATTAGCACTGCCTGCAACACCTTGGCTCAACTTTCAGACTTCGCTATGTTATTAGTGATGGTATTTGTACTGTAGAGACGTCTGCCGTCATGGAAACACAATGGCTAAGTTCCAGAAGACAAAGACCACTCGTTCTTCTACCATCATCCCTCAGTGTGGGCTCTCAGGGTAGCTCCTCCAACAATATTGCAGTAAACTGTTGGATTTTTTAAATTGTTGGTGAGTTACTGACTTGATTTCTTTTTTAAGTGACCATTAAATGAATTTGGGCTAGGGAGAAAGAAAGAATTTCCAAAAACTTCTGAACTGGTCCTAAACTATCCTTCCACCATTTTGTAAGACACATTCATGTGAAGAAGCCATTTCAGCACTTACAAACAAAATACTGGTAGACTCTGATGCATGTTGAAGATGTTTCATGTTGTACAGTATCAACTATTTGGACAAGATTCAATTCTTTATGAAAAACAGGCATATCCATCTCATTAGTGTGAACATTTATTTTCACTTTAATTAACATTAAAATTATCAAAATTATTTAGAATAAATTGTTTTATAATTTATTGTTAGTAAATATTTGGCTTGTGTACCTATTTTGTAAACTAATGAACCTGGGGTTGTGTAAAAATATGAAGTGAAAGGGGATAATAAGTAGAAAAATTCTAAGTAGCCCTGCAATCACTTAATGACTTAAGCCAATCATATTTATCAGAATAATATTAACCTTCTCTAAGGAAAAAGAATCATCAAACCTCTATACAATGAATAATTTGCAAAAAAATCATAAAATTCCTAGACATGAAAACGGGAAAGAAAGGCAATAATGCACACAGAACACCCCGGTTAAATGCTAAAAATGTCATTTAAAGGGATTTTAGAGTAATCATGAGGAATATTACCAAGAGCTTAAAGGAAAATGAGAGAACAAATGAAGTGTGTCATCCCAAAAGTAAAGAAATAAAAACACTATAAAAGAGAATGAAATAAAATTTACCATCAGGGAAGTCATCTGAGGTGAAAAATTAATCTTACGGACATAGCAGAAAATTGGAGTGAGCAGGAAAGAGGGTCACTAGATTTGAAGACAGATTTGTAGAAATTATCTAATTTAAAGAGACTGGAAGAAATCCTCTGAGTTTCAATTGAGCTTGGGCAACAATATCAGGCAGTCCAACATACATGTAATTGGATTAGCAGAGGGACAGAAGGGAGAAAATGAAGCAGAAAATGTTGGAGGAATAATGGCAAGAAGCACTCTGATGTCCGCAAAAAGAAAAGACTAGAAATTATATCTAAATCGAGATCCACGCTAATGAGAACAAGAAAGAAATAGGTTTAATAGATAATCTTAGCATTGACTCTATAAGACATCTTACTTTGTGTAAAGCATACCGTGAAGCAGGGAAAGGGAAATTCGATGACTCAAGTCTCCTCTGAGAAAAACACATACACACATACACAAATGCACAGTGCATTTTATAAGTGTGATATTACATGTGTGTATTCAACGGGAATCAGAACACTGCATTTGATAGTCCCAACCACACTGGAATTCTTCAGAAGAGGCAACGTGCTTACATGAATTCCTTTCCATGTAGCTCTACAGATGACTTCTAGAAGATTCTCATTTTGCATTGACAATGAGCCCAGACCCTACACCCAGAAAGGCTCTGCCTAAAGGAAAGCCAGAGGACTTCACCACACTCTTTGATCTGTGTTTGCTTCAACTTAGAGAAAGCAGGCCGGCAGCAGATCCTAAGCGCCTGCCGGGACCACACCATAGAAGAACTGCTTTTGGAATTCTCCAAGAGGAGACCTGAGATTAAATGTTAATTATTGTTACATTGTCATTTTGTATAATACAAGGAATTTGGGGGAGGATGATCAAATATACCCAAATTTCATGATTGGGTTTCTTTTTATATTTTTTGAAGTTCTTCTCTCTGTATGTATTTTAAACTACTTTTAAAGTGGGTATGAAGTTAAAAGGTTTGGCTATAACATAAATTAAAATTTTCTAATTAAATTTAAGTAATTATTCCACTGAACTTATAACCTTATTAGTCTTTTTTGTTTTGCTGTTGCAAAAAATTATTATATGCTAAATTAGAGATTGACAAACATTTCCTTTTTTCCCAAAATACTTTTCTTAAGATTTATTTACTGTATATCTTGGCTTTCCAAGCCCTGTGATCACTAATAAATATTGAATACTCCCTTACAGAATACAAGCAGTCACAGAAAATGGGTAATAAACAAGCATGACTGTGTTTCTATAAAGTTTTATTTACAAAAACAAGTAGACTGCAGACTCTTGTTTATAGGAGCCTGTAATAGATACTATCTACTTTATGTGATATGTCCCATTTATTCTGTTTTGCTTTTATTTCATTTTAATTTTTATTCATTATTATTTATGTGATATGTTGGGTAGAGGAAGGACTTGTGTGCACTATGGCACACTTGGGGTCAGAAAATAACTTTGTAGATTTAGTTCTTTCTATCCAGTTTTCTATGGGTTCAAGGAATCCAATTCATATGTTTAGGCTACAAGGTGAATATTCTACCTGCTGAGCCATATGACTGGCCCACCTGTTTCATATATTCTTGGCAATAACTCTGTAACTTAGGAGCAATTGGTTCTATTTTATGTAATACAAAAGGAAGTGCCCTTACTGGCTTTATATTACTTTGGTGTGCACAGGAATCAGAATTTGAGCTCAAGTTTAATTAGAATCAAGAATTTGTCGAGTTCTAAACTGCTATGATGTGTGAATGTACATCTTCCAAAATGGAATGTCTGCCAATACGATAGCATTAAGATGTGGGGGTTTGGGGAGGTGATTAATTGGTTGAGTGTTGTCAGCCCTTATAAAGGGGAGGATAGAGTGAGGCCATTCTGCAACACCTGTCTTTTGCCACGTGAGGACATCATTGCTCTCTGTGGAGGATACAGCTCTTACCCATCAACCAAACCTACTAGTATCTTAATTTAAGACTGTCTAGCCATAAAACTGTGGAAAGATTACTTTCTGATTTTTTAAATTACCCCATCTGTGGTATTTTGCTCTAGAATCACAAACGGACTGAGGCATGCTGCAAGGATTATTTTGTACTGAGCTGATTGACATGAGCCTTCCGTTTCAGCTGGGGACTTAGGATATAACTTTCCTACTGACATAAGTAACAATCGCTCGTGACCTTCCTCAGACATGAAATTACCTTCTCTCCTTTGACAATGTTTGCCTAGACAGTAAGTAGCAAATGAGGGTGGACAATTTCTAAAAATGTAGTATTCGTGGAAATAGGAGTTCTGACTTCAACTTGGAATTCTCAAATTATCTAGCATCTTTGTATCTTTATCTCAACAAAATGTACAATATTTGCTTAGTTTGTGAGAGATTTCTCATAGGTAATACATACCTATCTAATTCGTGGTGTCCATGCTTAGAGGAACCCTCGGGATTCTGTGTTGTGTACTTGACTGTAATACTTAATTATCCTGACCAGATAAGTAGAAAGGGTAGTAGTAGACCTTGTAAAGCAGACAAATGAGATGAGCTAAAATATCAATTCCTACTGATGATCACAACAGATGAATGAATGATGCACAGAGGGGCGCTTGATAGCAAGTTAGCAACGGAACTGTACGTGGACGGTGACTTTCTCACTATATTAAATACGCACTTCTGTAGTTTTGAAAACACAGACATTATCCTTCATACTGCAATCAGGTGATGAAAATAATCAAACTTAGTGTTGGCTTTTGCTTTTTACCCTGAAGACTCCTTTTCATATAGTCTATTCTTTGAAAATGGTTCCTGTCCCTCTGGTTAGAGAAGTTTCATGAACAACATGTTTAAAACAAGTATCTCTACAAACCCCAAAGCTCCAGGAATGAATCAAATATGTCACCCATCCCCTACGACAATTATCTTTCATACTCCAAACGTCCAAGTTCCCTCTACCCCTCCTACCCATCCATCAACCAACACCTCATTCTGTGATGAGGGTGGGGCAGAGGAAAGAGAGAAACAGGAAAGGGAGCCACCTTCCAGAAGTTACATGGAGAAAAATACATTAAACTACATATGTGACAAAGGACTAGTGCATTGAGTATGTAGAGATCTCCTTCAAGTTAAAAACAATGTCCTATCAGAAAAAAAAATCATGGAAACATTTTAATGAAGCCCGTATAATATATTTTAAAAATCATAGGAAATAGATAAAACCTAATTTAAGGAACCAATGTAGAATTATAACTAAACTACAGACCCAGAACTCCACAAATAAAAAAAGATACAATAATTTCTTACAACCTACCTACCAAGATGGATAGGACTTTTTTTTTAGTTGATCTAAGATCAAATGCTGGACAATATACAAAAACTGTGGCTTGTTTGCATACTGCTGGTGAACATGGAAAATGCCCATGATGGAGGATACTCCAGAAGTCAAATCTGAAATTATCCCAGTCCAGGCAATTGTACCTTTGCACATTTATCTTAGGGACACAGAAACTTAGTATTCATATAAAAACAAGCACAAAAGTCTCTGTAACACCTCGTTCTCTAATATCAAACTCATACAAACCACTTAGATGGCCTTCAATGGGTAAGTCATTAACCACATAGAGATACATCCATACCATGGAACAATGCTCAGTTAAAAATAAACAAATCATTGAGATACGGACAGCAATAATCAATGTCTAAAGAATCATGCTTAAAAAACCAAAATGAACAAAAGAAATGAGAAGCCAATCCTACCCTACACATGCTACTTATGTAACAATCACTGTCTAGAAACAATCACTTGGGTCACCTCTAGAAATGATATTAATCCTACCAAAGCAGTCCCCACCATTAAATATAGTCAAATTGAAGGTTAGGATTTTCTGGAAGGGCAAAACATTCATTAAAGCTATCCAGATATAAAACATAGAAATTACCAAGGGGACTTATTTTCATTTGGGGAAGCTTAGAACTTATATCTAGGAATTAGTCTAGATGTACAATAACAGATGGACATATAAATAAAATGTGCACTACACAGTCCAGCTTTACTAAGATATAAGGAATAAAACTGTGTGTCATTTGCAGGGAAATGGATGGAGCATTGCGTTTACCAAAATAAGCCCAAGCAAGAAAGATAAATATTGCACATTTTTCCTTACATATGGGATCCAGCTGTAGAGCTATGCATCAATATCTGTGGTGAGAAAAGAAAATGGGATGATGTGGATGAGAAAGAGTCCTAAAGGGTGGAGGGAGAAAAGAGGATGATGGCAGGAAGAAGGAAAAAAGCACATTTCATTCATGTGTGAAACACATACATTGATGTATAAGTTTGTGAATTCACATGTATGCATGTACTCATACACATGTACACATGCACACATACATGCACACATTGCATAAACAAATATGTGCTTGAACCTATATATATACAAACATGTACATATATACACATAGACATACTGACATATAAAACATGAAATCAGAAAGAGGACTATGTGGAGGAAGGAAGTGGACTTCTAGGGGGCAAGAGAACAAGAGGGGGACTGTGGGAATGAATATGAGCACACTCGAGTGATAAAAATGATGAAAATTCCACAATAAAACCCATTGTTTCCTATGCAAACCAATATATTAATTAAAAATTCGAAAACTCAACTCTGTTATAAAATGTTTCAATTCAAACTAAAATTAGCTTGAGTTTTCTCTAAAATATTGGCAAAAAATCATGTATTTTTCTGCTTAGATCGCCCCAACTGTCCTCATGCCTAATTTTTCAAATCTTAGAGGCTGATAATCCGAAGGAAATCACAGTAGCATATGCAGGTCCCATTGCCCTTGATCAGCCTCGCTTTCATTGCCATCAGTTGCACTGCTGAGAGGCAGAGGAGCTCCCACAATCTTGGGGTCTAATGGGTCACTCCATCCTGGTACAGCAGGTACCCAGAGGATGCTCTGTAAACCGCATGCATCTTTGGCCTTCATCACCCTCTGAGGTAGGAACATGATCAGCATGCTTCAGAATTTCTGCTGCGTTAGCCAAAGCTCAACTTCATGACAGGTCTGAATTTTGTATTGCCCCAAGAAAGGAAAAAGGAAGTGGTTAAAGAAAGGATGGAATTGAAACCAAACCAGGAAAAAATAAAAGGAAAGAAACAGATGTGTTTTGGAAAGCAAATCTCAGAGGCAGAATTTTTATCTCTAATAGACCTGTTCTAAGATCCAAAAATGAGAATGACCTGGTCATGGAGTCATTAAGAAAAGAACACAAAAGGGTACCTTGTTCTCAGAGCAGTGGGGCAGTGAGGGAAGTGTGCGGATCAAATCTAATGTGTAAGCCAAAAAAACCTAGTCTTTTCCTCACATTCAATGAGACATGCCTTGATTAATAAATTCTCAAATATATGAGACATTTACATGTATGTGTATATCACTAGAAATAAGAAGCAGAGTCACAGGGTCTCTGTAAGAGATAAAAGCACCTGCCCATAAATATCTATCCTTTCATAACGCTTTGTTATGAACTTGCACATACAGAAAACAAACTAAGGAACCCATTAATTTAGGAAGAATCTTAGCTAGAACTCCAGGATAGCAGAGTACTTGGCCTTTTGCTAGGCTCTAGAGACTATTCAGAATATCTGTCTGCTGTAAGCTCTAAGGTTAATTGGAATGACAGTCATTGACCTAACACAGCATAAAATCCACAACTGTAAAGAACAAAGGGGTCTGAGAGTCCGAATCCAAAGTCACTAACTGTGTCACAGCATTTGGGAATACTTCCTCTTAAGACATATATTTAAAAATAAGCCTTCAAAGATGGGGAGTAGTTCCCGAAATAAGTCCATGTGTGTGCATGCGTGCATGTGTATGTGTGTGTGCCTATGCGCGTGTGTGTGTAAATATGCATTCACACAAACATTCTCACAAATTAAAACATATATAAAAGTTTATGTAGTTCATAAAAGTAAAACTTTTTTCTAGTTAGCCAACCTCCCATGAGAGTGGGACCAGATAAAAATTTCTCCCAGAAGCCTTCGTAAAGAATATAACGTGTGCTATAATAAACACCATTTTACAGTGTCATTAAAATGGGCTTAACTGTAAGCTTAATGGATGTTTCTTCTCAGAACCTCAATTCAATGCAGACCACGTACCAGAGTTAGAGATGCATGGAACAGCACCACTTCTAAGCACCCAGCTAAGTTTGTTGGGTCACTCCAGGAAACACTTGCAGTCTGTGTCTGATCTTACATCTCCCAACAGGCCTGGTACAAGGAAGGAGGCTGAGAAGCCATGGTAGTCAGTGCTAAATGCATGGGATGAACTAATCCTGGGTTGCATTTTGAAAATGGTCCCAAATCCCATCAGATAATCACACTTAGAACAGAGCTAAAGTCATTTCCTGCAAGCCAGGATGAAGGGTGTGTGCACGTTAATGGATGGAGGGCAGTCAAGTCTCTGCCTCAACAGACTAAATGAAGTTCCCAGGTGCAATGCCCAGAGAAGAGAGAAATTAAAATAACCAGAGTCCATCCAGGATTTTTTTCTTAGAATAACAACGTAAAGCAAGGAAGCCATCATCTCAACTGCTCAAACATATTCATGGAACGATATCCCAAAGACTGTATGTACCAGTGAAACCTTGGTATTATGGGTATATAAAGTCTAATTTCTGCTCTTGAAGATGCAAGTAACTTACAAACTTACAGTATAATGAATATAGGCAGTGCTGGTGCACGCCTTTAATCCCAGCACTTGTGAGGCAGAGGCCAGTGAATCTCTGTGAGTTCAAGGCCCACCTGGCCTACAAAGCAAATTCCAGGACAGCCAGACTACACAGAGAAACCCTGTCTTGAAAAACCAAAATAAATAAGCAAACAAACAAATAAATAAATACTTACAATGTCTGCTTGCCTGTGTTAGGGATGACAGAACATAGGAACTTACAAACCAGGACAGAATTCCTGAGATTTATATATGAAGTGGCAGAGACATCAAAATATTCCTAGATATGTCTAAGAGTGGACAATGTACTCTTACTTAATAAACCCTCATCACAAAGATAACATGACTATGATACCACAGGGAGCATCTCCACCAGCTTCCCCAGTCCCAAACCTTTCTCTGATAAAGACTGATGTATCACATGTGTTGATAAATTTCCAACAATACTATTGAGCAAAGGGGCTATTAGAGGTGATAGGTGACCTTCACTATCAAGATACCTCAACCCTCACAATAACTTTGATAGCATCCCTAAGATGTCTCTGGAGTCCAGTAGGTTATAGGTAGAGCCTTCCCTTGGGGTATAATTTTACTTCTTGCTCTTCCCAGAAATGATCTATTTCTTCTGAGTTGGACTTTTTCTCTGGTAAGGGCTGCTCCTTGGATGGTATCTCAAATCAACATTCCCAGGCTGCTAGGGCTTGTCATCTAAAGGGAGAAAACTTTGAGAAACCAGCAATCAATCTGTATTGTGTGAAGACTGACAAGCACTCCCCTCAGGTTGGTCAGCTCTAGATGCAAAGATGCACATGAGCTCAAGTATCCAGAAAATTGTTCCTGATTATGTATTATTCTATGCTCATGAGTCCTGTTTACCTGAATCACAAATACCAGGTAAGGGAAGAGAAAGAAGTCAGAGGATTAAAGTAAACTGTAACCCAGTAAGGTAGCAGGCAACTGATTAACTACAAAGAGAAGCTAGGTGGTCACTTTTCCCAAGAAGCTATGGGTGCTTTCTCCAGCAGAGGGCCTTGCAAATGCAGTCTTCTGGTCCTAAAGTTGGCCAGCTATTTAGGGACAAAACCAACTGGGGATGTCAAGGACACTGATGAGTAGCAAAGTAAGCAGTGCACATGCTGCTCCTTCCTCAAATATCAGGCCACAAATTTATTTCAAGCACTCTAAGGCAAAGAACTCTCAAAGGGGAGGATTTGGAGAATGATTGGATGCATCAAGTGATTGGATGGGAACATGGAAGAGTCCTGGAGCTGGCTTACATCATAGGATTGCATGAAACTCTGTACCTAGCCACAGTGTGTGCCTGTGCACCTGTGTGCATGCTTTTCACTTCAGTGGGAGGGTGTGAAGTTAATACTAGCAGGACTGCTAGGTGAGTGGGGCACATATACCATGTGGACACTGAAGTCGACATAATCCTGTGCTATTTATGCTTTAGTACCACCTATTCTCAAAATAGACTGTGTCTTAAAAATAAACCTAATCAAACAGGTTGGGTCTTAAATATCATTTCTCAAAGATAAAATACTCTGCCAATTTTCCCAGAAGTTCAATTTTTGCCTTGAAGGCATGGTGTTAAACTACATTGTGGGTGGGATCTATCATCATACAATTAGAATAGAGTTCAATTAATACAGTATCAAGTATTTGATGTTGTGATAAATGGGTTGGATTTTATTATGAGGGTTAATGATTCCCATACTTTCAACTCAAGTGCTATCTTTTTTTTTTTAAGAATTGAGAGACTAAGGCAGTTCCAACTAGTCCTTGGCCCTGCTGATGCTAGGCCTTGTCCCTAAGCCCAAAAGACTTATACCACTGAGATGCAATCACACCAGCCACAACTGTCCTCACCAGTCAACATGCAACCCTTCTCCAGAACTCCAGAAGACTTCATAGGCCAGACACAGTCCACACCAGTCAAAAGAACAGCCTCAGGGTAAAGTTTTTAAAGAGACAGAGTACAGACAGTCATAGATTAAAAGGAGTAAAGAAAAATAAGCCACATAAAGATGGAAAATTCACAGAGATTATTTTGGTTCTGGGCAGCCGGGATGAACAAGTGGTTCCTTGCAACAAGACAGTTTTGTGTGGCTCCAAGCACAAATTCTGAACCTGAGAAACAGACAAAGATCCTCCACTAACAAGTGTTTAGAGCCTGTGGGAGGTTTATATCCATAGAGGCCTTGACTTGAGGCATTAAAGAGTCACATAATCATTTAAGAAAGAGCATCTGGACAGCAGGGTAGAAAAGATAGGAAACAATCCAGTTGGTAGGCTTTGTAGCAAACTACCATCACACTAAACATGGAAGCATAAGGCAATAATCCATTATGTTCTCAGATTCTATGGGTCAGAATCTAAATGTGAAATATCTAAATGTTGCAAGGGCAACCTCACAATTTCTGGGGTTTCTGGCTTAATGACTGAATAGATCACCTGAGATCGAATGATGTGGTTGTTGGTGCTAGTTACCAAGTGGAAGATGCAAGTTCCTAATCTACCATCTCCCTAATGGGCTTAGAATAAACTACCACATAGCATGCTGACTGTAGTCCATGGTTTTCTACAACAGTGTAGAAAAGTGGGAATTGAATCCTTGTTACCTGGCCTTGTGGTTCTCATTTATTTCATTATCTATTATCTGGAGCCAACATGAGTCCCTGTCTAGATTTAGGAGAATGAAATAGAGATCTCACTGTCTAGTATGAGGAGTGTTGAGTATCTTTTAAAAGGTAACGGGGTTGTTGGTATGAGAACAGCCATCTTTGGAAAATACAAATTCCTACAAATTACATATTGGAAGAAAGAAAACAGTCCCCCAGACTCTTTCTTCAACCCCTCCCAATTCTTCCTCCCTATTCTTCTTCCTATCTCTCCTTCTCTCTCCTTTTTCTTTCCTTATTCTATCATTGGAGAGAAAAAAAGAGAGATGGGTGTTTAATTAAACATGTAAAAGTAAGTTGAACCATGGGTATGCAGATATTTGTTTAAGGCATTTCTATGGGTTTTTGCAAAATTGTTCCTGCATAAGATGAACACTCGATTGATGTGGGAGTGATTTCTTTCTAATCTGTTGCTTTCATTGGTTAATTAATAAACTGCCTAGGCCCATTTGATAGGCTAACCCTTGGGTGGGTGGAGTAAACAGAACAGAATGCTGGGAGAAAGAAGCTGAGTCAAGGAGTCGCCATGATTCTCCCACTCCAGACAGATGCAGGTTAAGATCTTTCCTGGTAAGTCAGCTCGTGGAGCTATACAGATTATTAGAAATGGGTTAGATCGATATGTAAGAGCTAGCCAATAAGAAACTGGAACTAATGGGCCAGGCAGTGTTTAAAAGAATACATTTTCCGTGTAATTATTTCAGGTAAAGCTAGCTGTGCGGGCAGCCGGGTGCCGGGGATGCAGCCCAGTGCTCTTATTACAACAGAGTGGCGCCCCACGTTGGGCGCCAAAAATGTAGTGGCGTAAATGAATGCAGACAGATTGTAAAGAATATATACAGCTTTAATGAAGAAAATAGACTTACAGTACCACGGTTCCCACGGAGAACAGGAAGCAGAAGGGGCGCGCAGGTTCCTGTGCACCCGATTTATAAGTAAACATTTGCCCAAGGCAAGCCTGCCCCCTAAGGGGCTGGCTTAACCCTACACTTGATTTGGTACATCAGGAAAGAAGATTGTCTTCCAATGTTAGTGAGTCTGGCCTAACACATCAGAAACCTGAATAGAACAAAGCAGGGTTAGAGGTAACTTGTCCTCTCTGACAACTTTTGAACTACGATATACATCAGTCTTCTTCAGCAATCAGATTGCAGGAACTAATACCACTTCTGCTTCTCTGGACATTGGAATAGGACAACATTGTTGAGTACCCTTGGTTTCCAGTCTAAGGCGAGCAAAGCATTGAGACTTCCCCATGTCTGTAAAAATACAATCCATTTTTTATGTATGTAAGTACACAACATGCATACATACAATGAACACACACATACACACATAATGACATAGTACACACACAAACATACTGCACACATAATCACACAAACTCATATACTCATGCATACATATGTATATACACACTATCAAATGTATGCATATATGCACATACCCCTTCTCTTGCTTTTTTTCTCTGCACAACCACAAAACAGATTAAGAAACACTTATGTGATGTATTATGCCATAAACACATATGCACAGCAGAATCCTATATACTTGTATTTAATTTTAGTAGGGCCACTAATCCCCTGAAGATCACTGTGGCCTTTCCACGATGACCATAACTTTATAACATTTCTGTTTTCACACTCAGTCATTCCTGTTGCCTACAGTAGAATAAACATCAAATTTTGGGTCACGAGCACTAATGTCAAATCTCAGAACTCTTCCCAGTAATGTATTTCATACCTGCCCCATGCCCTCTTTGGGTGTCAATTTGCTTATTAGTCTAGTTGGTATACTATTGTTTTATAGATAATAAACTGGTCCCTGTTTGTTCACTTACTTTGTATTCTGTTTATATCCCAGATCATCCCTGGTTCCTTACTCAGCAAATATTTGCAGCTGTGGCCACCCTCACCCCTCTCTGCCCATTCCTCTCTCTGCCACAGACCTCACTACTCATAGACCATAAGGTCATGCATATTATTTCTGGATTGCAGAGAATGGAACTGAGTGAAAAGAAATTCTAATTCAATAACATGGGGATAGCTATTTAAAAATTTTAGTTTTAGTTCAGAGAATTTGTTCAGATAAGTAGAGAAAGAGATACAGTCTTCATGGAAAGTGCAAAAGGGTTACTAGTAGATGTATTTTCTTTGCTAAAAATGCAATAGAATTTGGAAAAGAATAAATAAAATTGTAAAAGGAAGCACAGCTTTGTGTATCAGCTGCATGGCCCCAAATAATCACATGGTAACTTACATTAATTACAAACTGTCCTGTAGTTCAGGCTTATTACTTACTAGCTCTTACATTTAAATTAATTATTAATTAACCTATGTATTACCACATGGCTGTGGCTATTACCAGTATGTTGGCATGTTGTTTCTTGGGTGACTGCACATGTCTCTCCCAGCTCCACCCCTCCTTATCTGAATCCTTAGTTTGATTGTTTAGCTTAACCCTATCCTGCCAGGCTATTGGTAAAACAGCTTTTATTATTAACCAAAAGGAACAATATATATATATATATATATATATATATATATATATATATATATTATGCAGAAGCATCCTATTGCATTTTCTACTTTCTGTCTAATCAAAAAGAAAGGTTTTTAACTTTAACATAGTAAAATTACATGCAACAAAGCAGCTATCAAGAAAGAATTACAGTTGCAATATCTAATCTATAATATTTAATTATCTATCCTATCTTAATGAGTTTAAAGTTTTATAACTAATTTATCCTTTATCATAGTTAAGAAAAACTATACCTATAATTATCTAGCCTTCAAATCCACCAAAGACCTGAGAGAAAATGATATTACCTGAGTAAGCAGGAAGCACAAGCAAGTGACTTCCAAAAAACATCAGAAACAACTGGTTGCCTAAACAGTCACCCAAGTTTCCTCTGCAACACTGGAGCATCCAACTTTGGCTGATAAGCCTAGAATATCTGACAAACCATTTTTCAGAAGCAGAAAAATTTGAAGGACTATTCTACCCTGTCTTGGCAAGGTTTAGTGGTCACTTTTCTTTGTGTCCTATATGTCCAGATTGGACAGTGTACTTACTGTCAGTAATTGAGGCAAGGAGAGTTTTTTGCCTAACTGGTTAATTTTGCTAAGAAGAAAACAAACTCCATATGGAGTGTCTTTAATACCCATCATCTTCTCTGGAGTGCATTGGTGCTACCAGGAGCAGATGTGTCTCACTGGATAGTTGCAGTTACAATCCTCTCAAATCTTAGCTAAGGATATTTTAGATCTGAAACTTAAATTCTTCAGGAAAGGACAACTATTGGAGCAATCTCTCTAATCAGTCAGTTACCTATGATCTGGACATCTAGAATGTGTTTCTTACTTGATATTGTTCTTGTTTGTAGCTTCACTTTTGTTTCTTCTAGGCAATACTTGGTAATTGTTCTTATGGTATATAATTGTTACTACGTTAGGATTAGAACCTTCTTTTTTATTTTGGACTAAGAAGAGGAAATGTGGGAATTGGAGCTGGATGCCAATTGTACTAGAGTGACTTGGCACAATGGGCATGGTCTTCTCTGGAAGTGCATGACCCAAATACCCACATAAAAGGTGAAGGTGGGGCAAAGGATGTGCTGTTGGATGTGTGAGAGCTGGCAGAGGGTCACAGGAACACACGTGACTGGCGGCTTGGTTCTCATCCCCTTTTGGAAAAAGCAGCAATGGCAGCAGAAATTGTGACATTGTTTGATTGGATACATAATGGCAGCAGCTTCATTCTGTATTGTGAGTGTATTTTACTGAGTAGAACCTATTAATAAACCGACTTGATCACAGAGTTCACTCCTTCTTTAGAAAACTTAGTCCCTTCTGGTATTAAGATATTTCCTTTGTAAAATGATGGAACCGAACTAAAGATCAGCCAAGCTTTTTAATTAATTACAATCTAAAGTACTCAGCAAACATAGTTCCTACCCCAGGAGGCTGCTTATGCCTCAGAAGCTTTAGCCTAGACTCCAGGAAACCTCAGGAGAGAATCTGAGATCAGCATCACTCACCTGGTGAAGTCTCTCTGAGACCTGCTAAGGCTAAATGCTTGATTTGTAAACCCTCGGGGTCTGTGAAAGGAAGAAGCCAGCCTTATTTCCCACAAACTGAAATTAGAAACTTGAGTTCAATGTGTTATTATTAGGAAACCACACCTCACCTTACTTCTAGACTGTGTTGAAAGGAAAAGCCTGAAGTGATGTTCTGCCGCCCTCAGTGCCCCTACAATGCTACATCTGTGGTGTGACTGTCATAACAGGAGATGCCATGTAAACCCTGGCCCAGTGACATGAGTCTCTCTGGGTGTGGTAGTTTCCGTCTGAATGTAGGATGAAAGGGAGTTAAAGTCTTTTGTTTTTTTCTTGTCTACCCCTTAGAAAGTTCTTCCCCATCTCCTTGAAAGAGAAGCCATTCATAACCCATGAATGAACACAGCATGAGTCACGATGCACAGTTATAACCAATGAATTCTGTTGGATCAATGAATGGTTATTCTTCTTAGGAAGATACAGATGTTGACTATCTGTCCTAATCTCCTGAAAGCTTGTGATAATAACCATCATATAATGAGCCTTCACTTCAAATATTACCAAAAATCTCTCATTTTTCTCTCAAAATAGCCTTATAAGGCTGAGTGTCATTATTATCTTCCCATTTTCAAGTGGGGAAACTGAGGACGATTGAGAAGACACAGTCATAGGCAAAGTGCAGACCCGCGCACAGGCAGTCTTGATTCTTTGATGAGCACCTTGGATGGCTCACAGTCTTCCATCTGAATGTGTACAACCCATCAGTCTGCTAGGAGCCATCACTCTGGGCACTCCCAACTTTCATGACTCCTGTCCTGCTCCTGTGACCTGCCTTCAGTCACTTCCTCTTCCTGTGTAAAAGGGCAGAGTAGAAAGCAGATAGCAGCACCAAGGTGACTGTCTTCAGAACCGGAGTGCCTCGGGAACACTAAGAGGGATACCAGGTGGTGAAAACCCTTCAGTGTGTCTGTCTGTCACTCTAGAGGGCCGCTGAGTCTCCATGGGGGTTTTTCCATCAACAGGAGTCTATGTTCTATTCTTGGGTCTGCAAAGACTTCTTTGCCAGGGAAAGGGCATTGACTCAGTGTCTGTGTTATCATCTATGTCTCTGGCTGCTTCATGCAATTCTCAATGAATTTTCTGGTCAAATAAAGAAAGTGAACTAAAAATTCACTTATGGGTCAGTAAAATTCATAATCCTACTTACATACACATGGTTATGGATACACAGGGCATGGCTTTTTAACAGAAATATATAGACACATGGAATCACAATTTGTTTTTGCATATGGTTGTAAGTCATCTTGACCACACAGCAAAGAACTTAGAGCCATTTTGTTGATAGCTGCCCACAACATCAAGTCATCTGTTAATATACCCACATAATCTCTGCTGACAACTGCAGTTCTGAAAATATCCCTACTGAATTAGAATATAATGAAATCTCCTCTTCCCCTTAGCTTATGCATACCAGTCAACACAAGCTATTTTCTCCCACCTACCATTTTTCCTTTTGATTCTGAAGGGTCAGGGACCTTGTGAGTCACTCCCTTTGGATACTTTCTGAAGCCTGAACCTCTGATTCAGAAATTTCCCCTCTATTTTCACATCTAAGGAGCAATATAATCTTTGTCCTGCATCTGCCTAGAATAGAAAACTCAGGGGCACTAAGTGCTTCGAGCCACTCTACATAAATGCACAGCATCCCAGCTGCCCTAGTTTCCTTTATGTTGCTGTGATAAACCAATATGACCAAAAGTAACTTAGAGGAGGGAAGTGGCTTCTACCTTCAGGTCATAGTCCATCGGTGAGGGAAGTCAGGGTGAGAACTCATCTAAGAACCTGAAGCAGAAATCATGGAGGAAGACTGCCTACTGGCTCACTCACTCACAGACTTATGCTTTGCTAGCTCCATGTACAACCCAGGACTACCCGACAAAGGATGGCGCTGCCCATGGTCGGCTCAACTCTCATGTACCAGATAACAATCAAGATAATCTCCAGTGGGCATACCTAAGGATGACTCTGTTCTAGGCATTTCCTCAAATAACTCAAGGGTGTATCAGGTTGACAAAACTGACTAGGATACTACTTAACCACCAAAGATGCATCTGCCTTCACCAACATTTAAAAACTCAAGGCAGTGATTTCAAACTGTCCAGATAAGGAATAAGACAATTTTGCTACATAACTATCTTGCAAACAATATTTAACTCCAAAGATGCTTCAGATTCAGTTTGAAGAAATTCACTGCTCAATTAATCATGAAATAAAAAAAGGCTTTTACCATCAAACAAGTGACTGGTGAAACATGGATGTGTCTCAAGGATATGAGCTAAGTGAAACAAGCCACACACAGGAGAAATAGCACGTGATCACACTTCTATGTGGATTTACAAAATAGAGACAGAGTGATGGTTGTTAGGATTTTAATCATCAATGATTCCACCCACTCGTGTTTTAAACACTTGGCTCTCAGCTTGCTATACCATGTTCTGGTATCTTCTCTGCTACCTGGTCCACCATAGTGTGAGGAGTCTCTGCCACATGTTCCTACTATCATGAACTCTCCCCTACTGTGATGAACTGAAATTCCTCTGAAACTGTGGGTAAAAATCATTTTTTTCAGGCTAGAAAGAACTGAGTCAACAGTGAAAAGGACTAGCTGTTCTTCCGGAGAACCTGGGGGCAATTCTCAGCCTCTACACTGGGACTCAAAACCATCTCTAACTCCAGTTTCAGGGGATCTGATGTCCTCTTCTAGCCTTTGAGGGCAGCATCCACCTGGTACATAGAGATGCCTGCAGACAAAATACCTATGCACACAAAACAGCAAAAATAAAATTGAAAACAGCTAAATAACTAAATCTTTCCTTCCTTCAGTTGTTCTCTTGGGTATTTGGGCTATAGCAACACAAAAGTAGCTAATGTAATTTCCAGGGGCTGTGGTATGGGAGAAATGGGGAGATATTGATCGAAGGGCAAACATTTCAGTTGTGTAGATTGAGCAGGTTCTGGGAATCTGACACACAGCATGGTGACCATGGTTGAAAGCACTGTGCTGTATATTGAACATTTGCTAATCAACAAGGTGGCCGTACACACGCACACCAACAGCAGCCCTCTGAAATCACAGATATGTTAATTAGCTCAGCAGTAGCTATCCTCTTGCAAAGTATGCAGCTTTCAAAACAGCACATTCTACATCACAAAATCTACCATTCAGCCCCTTTATTATTCCTCAATAAAGCAGGAGAATTAAAAAGTATCTGATGAATGATTTCCCTATTGAGCTAAACAACTGGTTTTCACCCCAGATTTGCATTACGGTTGCCTAAGAAACTCTACAAAAAAAAAAAAACATGGTTCCTAACCTACCCAAAGAGATCTTGGTCTGAAATGAGGGTCCCATGTGAGCATTTGTGAGATTGCCCAGTTCATTCTAATACGCAGTCAGGACTGCATGGCCCTATCTCAATGATCCTGGCTTTCATGTAGTAACCATTCGCAGCCCTTGACTCCAATCTAGCCTCACGTAGGTGACTCGTCTTTCCAAATGGAAGATGATTGGCTTATCCCTGGTGAGTATTAAAAACAAAACATCCCAGCCCTGTGCCTTCAGAAGGTCCTAGACATGCGAACCATGTTTGGGATTTTTTCTCATTTCTGTGCTAAGGTATTTAACAAAAGCAACTTTAAGGGAAGAAAAGATTTGTTTTTGTTTAATTTTAGACCATTATGGTGCAGAAAACACAGAATCATTCATAGCAGTAGCAGCGTCTGGTGATGGTGCCTGCTCCCACTGAGCCACCTCCATCAGCCAAGCTCTATCTCCTAAAGGTCCCATAGCCTCCTGTAACCGGTGCCACCATCCAGGGACCAAGTGTTCAAACACATAAGCTCATTGTGTGTTGGGGGGAGTACATCTCAGATTCAAACTACACTAATACCTCAATCACCACAATGAAATGATCAGTTTGTACATTGAATAGTGCGAGATTGGTGCCCCCACCCCAAGTTAGCACAGTCCGTTGCATCCTGCACTGTAAAGGTTTTCGATTCTGACTCTTCAAAGGTCCTAGAAGGCCAGGAAACACTGAGCAAAGGCCCAGGAGACTGGATATTTTGAAATTAATACAAGAGGGGCTATATCATCACTCAGCAAATAAAAGAAAAAAATGCCCTCTGGGCCAATTTGTAAGGCAAGTAAGGACATGGCAATAACTAACTGATTGTTATGCTCTGATGGTCACAGACATGCTCCCCTTAACCACTTTAGTAGCCTCCTCATATGCTCAAGATAAAATGACCCTCCTAGTCCCCTGCACTGACTTCCCACCAGGCGCTAGGCTCTAATAGAAGCATTCAAACAGTCAATCCTATTTTCAAGTACAGCTTTCCCCTATTTACTCCCAAACCACTGGCTAGTATACCAACGAAAACATCATACGGGTCTTTTTATCAATATATTATAGCTGGCACAAGAGGTCTCCAGGAATGGCTGTTCCACTATTGATCATTGTTACACCCTGTCATCTCACAGCGAAATCCATCAGGAATAATGGAAAGCTGTTTGCAGGTTTTATTGACCATTCATTGGCCTTTGACTGTGAACAGGAACCAGCTATGGGTTAAGCCTCATAAACCCCATATAGACTTTCAGTAATTGAAGTGCATGCAAAACCTGTCTTTCAATACCCATGAGGATTGGCAGGCCTCTGGTAGAACAGGCAACAGTTCAGAAATGAACAAAATAAGGTTTGTACTTTTATCCCCACTTGGGAACTAGCACTGTTAGGTTATGAAGATAAGAAGGTAAGACACAGTATGTGGTGGTTTGAATGAGATTGGCCCCTGTGGGCTCACATATCTAGTCTCTAGTTAGCAGAAATGTTTGGGGGAGATTAGGAGGTATGACCTTGTTGGAGGAGGTGTAGCCTTGTTAGAGGAGGTGTGGTCTTGTTGGGGGAGGTGTGGCCTTGTTGGAGGAGTTGTAACATTGGGAGTGAGCTTTGAGGCTTCAAAAGTCTATGCCTTTCCCAATTAGCGCTCTCTCTCTCTCTCTCTCTCTCTCTCTCTCTCTCTCTCTCTCTCCCTCTCATGCTTGCAGATCAAGATAGGAACTTGCAGTCACTGGTCCAACATCATGCCTGCCTGCCTGTTCCCCACCACACTGGTCATGGATTATATAACCCTCTGCAACCATGAGCGTCTACTTAAATGTTTTGTTTCCTAAGCTGCCCTGGCCACAGTGTCTTATCGCAGTGATAGATCTGTGACAAAGACACAGCACCTCCCCAAAGCAGTCATTGGATAATGAAGAAGGCATGGAAATAACAGGTCTATAAAAAACAGAGAAAAAGCCTGCTGGTGACTGTCACCATCTTCCACTCAGGTGCTTCTGTCATAAACTTGGGGGAAGACCTCTGATCTCTCTCCTGTTCTCCAAGCATCCTGCCCACTGTCAAATTTTGTCCACCATCAGTTTTACATCCTATATACAAAAAAAAGGAAAAAACCAGGAAGAATAATGAATATCTTCTAGATGGTTCTCCTTCCGTTTAGATAAGCGTGTGTGGTTCATGACCATGTCTAAACATAGAAAAATCACTTGTAGACCAAATTAGCACCAAACTGATTTATTGAAAATGTAACTGTAAATCTAGCTTCAGTTATTTACTTCATGATCTTCCCTGGCTTTGCTCTGAGTTTCTTGGCCTACAGCATACATCCCATGAATTTATCAGTACAGCTTTAGTGGGGCTCTCCTGACAGTCTTTATGTTTCTGCCCCACTCGGATTTATTCTCTTTTCCATCATTCATCCTGCCGACTGACTTTGGCCCTTGAGTACCCAAAGAATTAATTTCAAAATCTGAAGGGCAAACCTCTGCTTGGCCAGGTTCCTAAGGTGGCCACTGTGACTTTCATGGTGACAAATGTGACAAATGATGGAAATAGGGTGCCACCAAAAGCCAGGACCCACACTAATCACCAGGAAGAAATAGCATACATCACTAAGTAAGGGACAGCAAAGCACCTGCTGTGTTTACAGCCATGTCTGTCCCCATACCAGACATGATTAATAGATCACAGATCTCTTTTCCTGAAGACCTCACACATCACATTAGGTTCTTTGTTAACACCGTACTCTAGAAGCCACTGCCAATCAATCAGACATGGGTCCTGGGATAAAATTTGCCATATTTGCCTCAGAATCAATGAACAAAGGCTAGGATGCATCATAAACCACAAGAACTGGACTGAGGCAGAGCTATACAAAAATATAAAGGATGGTACAATGAAAACTACATCCTAGTCTTTGCCGTTTGCTATCTCAGGAGTGTCTCCTCTTCTAAACTCCATATGCTCACTCACAGAAGCTTCTGCTTGGCACATACCAGCACAGTGTCTAAGAGGAGAACATCCTCTTCTATCCAGTCTTGGACAAAAGAACAGGGTCTTTAAAAATAAAAAAAAGCAGGAGATGGGAAACTGGAAAGATGGGTCAGTAGATAAAATACTCCACAAACACAAAGCCTTAGTTCAGATCCCCAGACACATACAAAAGCTAGATACAGCAGTGAGTGTCTGTAAGCCTAACCCTGAGACAGGTGAATCTCAGGAGCTCATTGGCCAGCCAGCCTAGCTGAATTGGTGAGTTCCAGGTTCAGTGAGAACCCCTGTTTCAAAGAATAAGGTTGAGACGGTGAATTAGTTAGGATTTCTGTTACTGTGCTGAATGTCATGACCAAAGCAGCTTGAGGAGGAAGGGGTTTGTTTCGCCTACACTTCTACATCACTGTTCATCATCAAATGAATTTAGGAGGGAAGCTGAAACAGGGCCTGACCTGGAGGTGGAAGCTGATGCAAAAGTCATGGAGGGGTGATGCTTACTGGCTTGCTCCTCATGGCTTCCTCAGCCTGCTTTCTTGTCAAACCTAGGACCACCAGTCCAGGGAAGGTACTCTCCAAAATGAGCTGGGCTCCCCCTCATCGATCACTAATTAAGAAAGTGCCATACACCCAGGTCTTATAGAGGCATTTTCTCGGCTGACTTTAGCTTGTGTCAAGTTGACTGAAAACTATCCAGCACAGCTGGCAACTTGTCAGCTTGACACGCAAATGCATCACTTTTCAATGAGAACCTTTCCTTTCCCATTTATCCCCAAGATGGCAATTAACGTTAATATCACAATATAAAACAAATAACACTGAAAGTCTGAAAGTCCTCGTCTTTACAAATTCACACTAAAACTTCAGTCCCTTTTAAAATTTTAGTCTTTAGAAATTCAAAATCTCTTTTAAAATTTCAAGATCTTGCAACTGTGGTCTCCTGCAAAAATCAGAATTAAGTTAAATATTGTCTTACTTCAAGAGGAAATAACCAGGGCACAGTCACAAATATAAAGCAAAACCAAACTCCAACAGTGTAAATAAGTCAGTGTCTAATAGCTGAGATTTGCTCTCAGTCTTCTGGGCTCCTCCAAGGGTCTTGGTCAGTTCTCTGGCTCTTCCCTTTGCAGCACACACAGCTTGTCTCCTAGGCTCCGGCTGGCTCCATTCCATACCTACTCTTGTCCTTGCTGGTCATCCCATGATGCTCACATTTCCAAAATCGGTGGGGGCCCTTATGGCAATTGGGCTATGCTTTTTGTCACCAATAGCCTCTCCTTGGCTCTCTTCAGGGACACCAAGCACTACTACACAGTGCCAAATTTCAACCACTTTCCAAGACACCTCATTCATGCCTTCAAAACCTGAGTGGCTCTTACACCTCCAAGTTCAGCAGCCAGCATTAAGTACAACCTTGGCTGCCTCTGGCACACTGCTTCCGTGTGCTAACCCGAGGGAACATTTCCCTGAAGACTTTGCTGCAATGATGCTAATCTCAGCTGATTCTTCAGCCCCAGCTGAGCACCATCCATTTTCCCAGCTAAGCAACGGCTTTATTTTAGTGGCTCTGGTCTCTTGTTAATCACAAGATTCTTCAGCTCCAGCTGACCAGACGCCACAAAATACTCACACACACTAGAGTCTTTGCTTCCCTCTGAGATGTCACAAGCCAGGCTTCCATTGTCTGCAATAATCTCTCAACATTCTTATCTCCCAAGCTCCCACAGAACAGCTCACTGAGCTCTCAACACTCAATAGTTTTTCTAGCCTAAAGTTCCAAAGTCCTTCTACAATATTCCCCAAAAATAACATGGTCAGGCCAGGTACAGAAATACCCCCCTATGCTATTACCAACTTGTCTTCTTTACGGTTTCTGTTGCTATGATGAAACACCACCACCAAAGCAACTTGGAGGGAAAGGGTTATTTTGGCTACCCTTCCTCATCACTGCTCATCATCAAAGGAAGTCAGGACAGGAACTCAAACAGGGTAGGAACTTGGAGGAAAGAGCAGATATAGAGGCCATGGAGAGGTACTGCTTACTGCCTTGCTCTCCTGGCTTGCTAAACTTGCTTGCTTATAGGCACCACCCATAGTGGGCAGAGCCCTCCCCATCTGTTATTAATTAAGAAAATACCATACAGCCAGGTCTCGTGGAAGTATTTTCTCAATTAAGATCCCTCCTCTCTGATAACTTTAGCTTATGTCAAATTGACATAAAACTATCCAGCACTGAAGGAAAAAAGAAGACACTCAATATAACATGCAGCCTCTATACACACATGCATACATGTGCACATGCGCCTGCCTGCACACGGTCACACAGCACATAGATGAGTACATATACCACACATATACACATATATAAAAACTATTTTTAAATACCAGAACACCTATTAAACAGAAGAGGGATACTTCCGAGAGAAAGAGACATCATATAACATGACTTTTCTTGAGAAGATACAACAGAATATATCTGTCCACCCCAGAAAGAGCACTGACAGACCAAAGAAAGGATTTGATCCAAGTACCCACTTGGCGAAACAATGAGTTTATTAAGATTACTTTTAGACAGATATGTCCCTGGGAAGTCCCACCTCAGCATGGACAATGATTGGGCAGCCAACTGTTCCACCCCAGTCAATTGGTCCACTTACATATAACCTAAAGGTCGATGTAGGTTTGTAAGGGTTTTGTGCAGGCTCCTGAGTCTATTGCTCAATCCCAGGAAGCCTTATGGTGGTCTCAGGTGGTCAATATCAGCTTCTCTGAGATGAGACACTAATGTCCAATCTGGAAAACAGAGCTACACCAAACATAAGGTAAACCAGAGAATCATTGCACCACCCAGAAGCACAGAAATAAATAGAGCTTGGAGGAGGAAGATCGCTTACCCAGGTGAGGGCTTTGGGAAAGCTGTCATGGAGGCTGAGGCATTAGAGGTCAGGGTGGAGAAAGGTAAGAGGAGGACGGGAAAGGGGATGCTACTCGGTGGTGTCCATGGAGAGACCTACCATCATGGAGCTCTCACATTCACCGTCCTGCCCATCAGTAAAATTGTTGGCCTAGAATCGAGCCTCTGGAGTGACTGCAGTAACCACATGTCGGCAACTGTATAAGCATCAAGCCCAGTTAATTATATGGTTAGTGAACCAGCACTTGCCTTCTCTGATCTCAATGATTATTCAGAACATAGAATATAGCCAGGCAGTGGGGGGTGCACACCTTTAATTCCAGCACTCGAGAGGCAGAAGCAGGCAAATCTCAGTGAGTTTGAAACCAGCCTGGTCTACAGAGCAAGTTCCAGGACAGGCTCCAAAGCTACAGAAAAACGCTATCTTGAAAAGAAAAAAAAAAAACAGAATATTATTCTTGTAATAAAATAAGAGCAAAACTGCCCTGCTTTTAGGTACCAATTAACTGAATATCACCTATCAGAATGTGTTCTGAGACTTATAGGAATCGGTCACTCCTCTATGTAAGACACTCGCCTTGGTCCCCCCCCTCACACACACACATATAAATACACACAGAGAGAGACAGAGACAGAAAGAGAAGTAGACACACACTCTCTTTGCCCTTTGAACTGGAACAGTGATCTGTTCCCTGTGATTAAATTAGTGTAAGTAATAAGATATCATAGACTTGATTGATTTCCTCAGCAATGGTTATTAACCAGCCCAATTCAGAGCCAAGCAGGGCCATTATTCTAAACATTGATTTCTGAACAGCATGCAGGGGAAGGAAATTCTCAGCTACAAAAGTATTCCATGAGGAATTATCAGGTAGAATGATACACGGTGAAAATTCTCAAATGTGTCAAGGAACCCCATGGAATCCTTAAACGCCACAGTGCACAGATGTCAGAGTCTGCTGGGAGACTGTGTGATGCTGTAAATCGACTTTACCAATATTCTCAGGGAATAATTTTTAGGCACATCACAAAATGCAAGAGCTGAGAACGGTATTGTATTCCCACCATTGTATTTAATCCAACAAATATGTGTTTGATGATTCCTCCGGAGCACATTTGGCAGAGTCTCCGGAGACAAGGAGAAATGCAGCTTCAAGATGCCCACACACAACATGGTGTGTTTCTTGACAGAGTCTGGGAATGCCCTGTGCTTAAAAAAGGTGAAAAACTGACGTGTGGCTACTGGATCAGGAGAGGTGACGTGTCAGATGCAAAACAATTCTTACTGTTTTTGAGATTGGATCTCCCTATGGAACCCAGGCTAGCCTTGACCTCCAATCCCCCTACCTTCACCCCCAAAGATCTAGGACAACATCTATGTGCTACCGTGCCTGGTTGGGGTAGCAAACTGTCACGAGGTTGCAGGAATGTTTTCAGTAACATACAATGTGCTCGGAGTTGTGAATAATGGCAGACTCTAAGTTCATAAATCTGCGAACATAAAGTGAGTTTTTCTCCACTCTACACCCCCATGTTTCTGTCTACCAAGCAGAAGGGGCTGGAAATGGAGCTGTCTCACCATGGTTCTCTCTCTGACTGCCCACCCCATACACAACATCCAAAGGAAAGCCTGGAAAGGGCATAAATCACAAAGAGTTTGATCTTTACCTATATGTGTGTTTCCTGTACCGAGGGCAATGGGCTCTGGAGGAGCAGAAGAGACGGCTCTGGGATCCGACATTCTGGGTTTAGATTGGGATTTAACTCTATGGGGGACATGTCAAGGGAACTCGTTAGCTATTACTATGGGACTAATAACAAAACTTACTTCATAAATCTGTGGTAAGAGAGGCTAAAGTGATAGGCAAGTGTAAAATACTTAACCCAGTACCTACCACTCAGAAAGACTTAAAAATGATTTTAATAATAGGTCTCAGTCATTTTTCCTTAAGAAGAAAAATACATGAGATGGCTCATACCTAACAAGATAAAAGAACCAGTTTCCTGCCTTCTTCTCTTCCGACGAAAGACATTAAACCAGGTCCAAGGACAGAGACCTTCAGAGGTACAGGTGATGGTGAGCAGATTCCAGCTGTGTTACAGTGGGCTTCTGTTGTGGTTTAAATAAAAATGTCCCCTTTAGGCTTCGGTATTTGAACACTTGATTCCCAGTTGGTGATACTGTTTGGGGAGGCAAAGGAAGTGTAGTCTCGATGGAGGAAGTATATCAGCTGGGGAGAGCTCTGAGGGTTTACAGCCTCACCCTACTTATGGTTTTATTTTCTTTCTTTCTTTTTTATTTTATTTATTTATTTATTTTTGGATTTTTCGAGACAGGGTTTCTCCATAGCTTTTGGTTCCTGTCCTGGAACTAGCTCTTATAGACTAGGCTGGCCTCAAATTCACAGAGATCTGCCTGCCTCTGCCTCCCGAGTGCTGGGATTAAAGGTGTGTGCCACCACCGCCTGGCATGGTTATCTTTTTGCTTCATACATGTTGATGAAGACATGATCTCAGCTTCCTGCTCCAGCTGCCATGCCTCCCCCACCATCACAAGCTCTCCCTCTGGGACTGTAAGCTAAAATAAACAATGTGTTCTATTTACTGTTTTTTGGCCTAGTGTTCTATCCCAACAACAGCAAAACAAAGGCTACAACAACTACCTTGCAGAGAGGGGAATAGATATGAAGCCATGGATGCCCGGGAATCTATCTGTTTCGTCTCCAAGAGGTGGTGAAAGAGAGAGTTTCTAACTTTTAATTAAACTAAAAACAAGAAAGGTCTAAATGGAATTAATGGATATTGATGTCTCAAGCTTCTCTAAATACAAAGATCTCAAGTTCCCTAAAAATGGAATCGGCAGGCGTTTTTTTCTGTGCCTGTCATATTTTCTTCATAAGAAACTCATTGCTTCCCACTCCCTCCCAATTTCCTCCCTCCCCTACTCCCAGGTTTTGGAAATATAAATAATGAGTATTTCAGGTATTTGTGTGCATGTGTGTTTGCATGCATGTGTGTGTACATGTACGTTCATGTGTGGGTAAGCATGTGTTGTCGTGTATGCGTGGTCTCTCTGTGTGTGTAGATGTTTGTTTGTACGCTAGCATGCCTTTGGGACTTTCTCAAGTCCTGCATTTGTCTGAATGCCATTGATTTCTTTGCCTAATTGTTATTCACTATGCTAATTTCACCCACAAATCTCACATTCTATTGACCAAAAAGTAATAAACTCACCAACAAACAAAACAAGCATTATTGCAATGTTGGAAAAACATCAGTTAATATCAATAGCATATTTACAATTATCTTTAACACAAATTACCCATGATGCAGCATGCAGGCTGCCTCAGATAACTGGGCAGAGGGGTCCCTGCGAAACACCCACTTTCTTTCCTTAGTTGGGAAGAAGGAAGCAACGCAAGTGAGAAACACCGAAGCTCAGTAATGAGTGAACAGAAGGGAAGAGTAGGGGAAAATGTTATTACCTCAAAAGAGAAACACAGAGCCTCTCTGTTTTCCTATTTCTTTGGCTTTTTTTTTAATTTATGTGTAAAACATATAAGAACATATAACACATCTTTTTTTCTTTTTTGTATGCATTGGTGTGTTTTACTTTTTTATTAAAATGTATTAATTCTACAAAATAGCAGGTGTTGTAGGATACTCGTATACTGTGTAAAGATATATTGTCGTGACTGGTTTAATACAGAACTGAAACATATCATGTAAGTTTCTAGGAGGAAGATACCCAGTATCCTGCTCTGGCTCCACATAACACATACATGCCCACACAGTCAAATGTAAGGCCTCTCATGGAAGCAGAAACTCGCTGTCTCGGCACACATAATGAGACAGACTACTTCCTGTTGTCTGCCTATCAAGATGCAGGACTTTCATCTCCAGCACCATGTCTGCCTGCATGCCACCATGCCACACCTTGATGATAACAGACTAAACCTCTGAACTGTAAGCCTCTCAAATTAAAAGTTTTTTTCCTTTATAAGAGCTGTTGTGATCATGATATTTCTTCAAAGCAATAGAAACCCCAAGACAACAGTCCTGGATATTGATGGTGCTCATTTTGTTAGATGTAATTAATTTTACATATCTGAACCATTTAAATTTTTACACTTTACCTAATTTTATAATCAGAAAAAAACAAATAAGGATATTTTCATTGAACAAATTAACAAGGGCAATGTCTGAGGGTAATGATGTTCAAAGAAACCACAAAACCCACGAATGTAACAAGAAAGAGTTTCTGGCTGTGAGGAAGATTAAGGGGCAGATGGGAGAGAGGCCTTGACAGTGGAATTTTTTTATGCTTCAAATGCTTTCAAGAGGCTTCCATTGCTCAAAGACACCCCTCTAAGTCCTGTTCTTGTCAAGTTCCTAAAAAGTAGATCCAGCAATACAACCTAGACCGCCTTCACTGAGGAGGGGCAGAGGATCAGGATGTCTGCGTTGCCACGGTGTCTTCTCGTTAAGACAGCGAAGCTGCACCACAAAGTCTCAACAATAGGGTTGCCTACACCAGACCAGAAAATGACAGTGTGAATTCACATGCCAACATGGACCATGGAACTCTCCCAAGGCCCCACCCGACATGAAGAGCTACAGGAAATTAATGGTTGCTGAGAGAGAGAACATAAGTCTCCTCCAGGGATAAGCCCTGGTAAGTCACCCAATTCCAAGTGACCAGCCCTAAACACACACACACACACACACACATACA
This sequence comes from Microtus oregoni, assembly GCF_018167655.1. Taxonomy (NCBI): domain Eukaryota; kingdom Metazoa; phylum Chordata; class Mammalia; order Rodentia; family Cricetidae; genus Microtus; species Microtus oregoni. The sequence goes on from NW_024543079.1 coordinate 10,645,771, forward strand.
CACAGACACACACACACACACACACACACGAGCAATGCTAAATAGACTCAGCAGTTTGTATTTATAAATTTGTGTGTGTGAAACAATTATAATTAAACAATAAGAGGCCATGAATTTGAGAAATGGAAGGGGAACACAGGAGGACCTGAATTGGAGCAAAAAGAGAAGGAATGATGTAAATACAGTAATTATACACGAAATTATCAACCAAACAAATATAAGTAAAAGAAAACGCCCAGTGTCCACACACTCTGCACTCACCCACACCTATGGCACACACAATCCAACGTCCTCCCTGTGCTCCTCTTTGAAAACAAAAGCCTATCCTCTATTGAGACAGCAATTTCTTGTGCTCAAATCACTTCCTCTGCAGTGAGGTCACCAAAGCAGCCTAAACTCAACACAGAGATCTGTGAAGAAAAAAAAAAGAAAAACCAAAGCATTAAACACAAAAACAAAATCTGTTTAGTGTGTAATCTTTTGAATCCACAGATAGATGGAGACGTGCTCTTTAATCGTACTTTTCCTTTCTGTCTCTTCATGCACGCTTCTTCTGTGGCACAGGCATTTTTCAGAAACACAGACCCTCTTTTGTTTAATTAATAATCCCCCCAGACATAAATCACGCCGCGGCACCCTCTCTAAGCAGCCCCGTGGCAATGACCCACTTTCACAGTCTCTCATGTATAGCTTGGGTTTACTATGTATTTTGAAAATTACTGCTCAATAGCTATTTGGGGAGATCAGCATTTTCCTTAGTAACTTTAGCAATGAGTACCCATTTTTCCCACCTAGGAAGGAAGAATAATAGAATAACGGAACTGACTTAAAGTCTAATGAAAGGGGACTAGGCCCTCCCCCAGGAAACCAGTAGTAATAAACACAGCTAACATCAATTAAGCATTTTGTGTGCACAGCTTCCTTTAACTCTCGCAGAAAAGCTGCCTGTCCCTATTTGGTTGATGGGGAAACTGAGGTAAAGAGAGAGAGAGAGAGGGAGTGAGACTAAACCAGCGAGTAGCAAAGAGAATTCTCGCTCCCAGGCTCTAAAGTTGATGCTCTCAACTCAGTCACGTGTTCCCCTTTGAAAGAAATAGAACTGACTCCCAGGGAAGATCACATTGACAGTAACATTGTGTTGGCATTGTCCTTGTTTCTAGGGAAGAGTACTTAAGCTTAAAGAAGAACATGATGGAATTTGGAATTCAAGTATTACCTTCAATTATTTTTAATCTTTTGATTGTGACAAGAGCTCTTGGTGTGAGTTCTGCTTCTGAGCATATTTAAATATCCAATGTATCATTAGCTGTAAACACAGTCCTGTGTAAAAGGCCTCAGAACTTGGTCAGTTTGCCCATCTGAAACTGTCAAGCCATGATTTTCCATACCCCTCTTTGCCACCCCTGGCAATCGCTGATAAACTGTTACCCTACAGATGGGAACATTACAGTAGCCTCCTCTTTCCTACGGAACCGATTTGAAATACTGGCTTGAGTTCGAGAAAACCAAAAGAAATGCAATGAAAGTTATTTGAAAACTCTAGCATGTCATTATGTATTGCATCCATTTGCCCTAAATCCATTTTACTAGGTTATTATTAATTAGCATTTGTTCAGTATCAACTATGCTCTCAGAGCCAGAATCAACATGTAAAATTATATCATAGCCTAAGATAGGCCCACACAGCATTTCTAAAGCACGTAACCCCCAAAAGGAATTTGTTCCAACAGTAGATGTGAAGAAAGACAGCTCAAAAGCAATTGCTCTCCATGAGGGCCTGCGCATGCTCCCACTATATGAGGCAAGCAGAGTCTTGAGTCGAAGAGGAGGGAAAAGGTGAAACTTCCCACTAAGTGACTGAAAATCCATAAGACTCCGCTTTTAAATAACAGAAATTGGTCATATAAATTATTGTTCAATTATTTTGTCATGAGAACTCTTAATAGAAATAAAGGTAAATCTAGTAACACCTATATAAGCATGAAGGAGATGTATAGATAAAAATATAGACCTCTCTTTGATCATTAAAAAAAAAATCTGAGTGGTTTTCACCAAATGTGGAAGGAGTTCATGGAGGCCATCTGTGGTGAACTGTCTTAACCTGAACTCCCTACAGCAGTTTGGGGGTTTGGATGGGAACTCGTTATTTTGGGGGCAGGAAGTATACCTCTCATGGAGGTAGAGCAGGAGGAGAGCTGGTACAGGCTAGGATAATAATCTCTTGCTCTATGGGCACTGAGGGCTTACCTTTCCTTGATCCCCAGGCAGGGAAATGGACAGAGTATATCCGGGAGCGCCACTGAAACCCAAGAAGCTGGGTATTTGGCCAAGAACTTTTTATCCAGCTTTGGTTGTAGATTTCCTGTGGGTGACTTGCAGCCACTTCATGTGACCTTGGCAGAGCCACAGAAAGTCCTTGGGCAGAGTCTGACACAGGCACTTAAGATGCTCTGGATGTGTTTATCAGCTCTGGTGGATGGTACATGCATGCAGAAGTACTGGGTATTAGTGAGACACCGTAGAGTGGTAATTGTCCCGTTGAACAAAGCAAGATTGACTTCAGCCATCTGTTTCCTCCATTCTTTCATTAAAAGACCCTGTAACAACCTTGTCTTTATGTATGAGCAAAAAGAAACCAGTAGCCTATTCCATCTAAAATAAATACACGCCTGAGCTTCATACTATACAGATAACAGACTATGAATATATTAATCAGAATGAGGGAGTGTTCTATTTGGAGAAGGACACAAGACTTTTAAATACAATTTTGTATTTCTGAATAAAAGAATACTGGGGTTTGGGAGAGAGCTCAGTGGGTAAAACACCTGCTGTGCAAGAATGAGGACCTGAGTTCAAATCCACAGCATTCATGTTTAAAAAATGCCAGACTTGCCAACAGACATCTGTAGCATCAATGCTGGCATTTCAGAGAAGGGGGTGGAGTGACGTGACAGGTGAATTCAGGGGCTCATTGGCCAATTAGTCTAGGAGAAAAGATGAGCTGCAGATTTAGTGAGACCCTGTCTCCAAAAATAAATATGTAGCCAGTCACAGTAGATTCCCAATATCAACCCCTGGTACACACACACACACACACACACACAATGTGTCAATGCTTTGCATATGTATAGTTCATCTAAATCTCATTGGAGAATGGTCATACGATAGTTAACTTCTATTTGATGGGATTAAGAAACACCTGGTCCATTAATGAGACACACTTAGGGGTTTGTCTATGAGGGCTTTTTCAGAAAAGACTTCCAGATGGGGAAAGGTTTGCTGTGAACGTGGGCAGAGTCACCCATGGCTGGGGACCACAGTGTGAATAATAAAGCAGCTAAACTCCAGCATTCATCCCCCTTGATCTCCTGACTTGTAAGCAAGCAGCCTTGCACTCTTTCCACCACGGCTGTGAGCAGCTCCTGCTGTGCCTCTTCTCTCATGACCACCAGTACTCCCAGACCGTGAACCAAATACCTCCTTCCTAGAAACAGGACAAGTGACTAACTGGGCTTACGGGCCTACAGTGTCTCCCATCTTTGAGCATGGTTCACAGTGAAGGATTTATATTTGAAACTATGGGCTAGGGTAGTAAAGTCAGATACCATGTTCACCTGTGAAACAAAACAGACAGGACTTCAATCATCTGTTACTTCTACTCCATTCCCTCTCTCAAGGAAAGACTCCTGACAACTCTGCACTCGCAGATTAGCAAAAGGAGGCAGAAACCCAGTCATCCACCCCATTCCCTGAACTAAAGTGAGCTCACTATGCCGCTCAGTGTTCTGTCCTGCCAGTTACAGAGAAGCATCAAGTCTACAACACATAAATCATATTTCTTCAAGGATAATAACCCTGACCCTGTGGTAAGGAACTGCCATACTTCCCAACAAGGTTAACCTCTGTTAGTCTGGCTCCATCAGTAGAGACAAGCCAGCAATGCCAGCCATCCCCAGGATAGTAAGCAGAGATGGACTAAGGGTTCTATGAGATAGCACCTGTCCTTGGTCACCTCCGATAGGACCCTCTCATCCTTCTCTTGGGCTTCCTTCAAGTTTTCCATGGGTCTTTTTGCCGGGTATCATAGCATTCCAAAATTCCTCGTTTACAGATCTGTCTCTGTAATTACCCCACAGTAGCACTGCAACTGAGGAGTCGCTGCTTATGCCTGCGGCCATTTCTGCTTTCACTCACAGAGAAACAGCAAGCAATCAACAAAGGAACTATCTCAGATGCTGAGGATGCCGCAGAGACCATGTTAGACCTGCCACTGCCCTCTGAGATGGAATTCCAGTTGTGTAGATGCTGAAGCTTCTGCTGGGGACAATATCTCACTACTCCAGAGCCAGTTTCTTACTGTAGTTATTTCTCCTTAGCTCCAGGTAAGAACTGGTTTGAAAATTCCTTCTGTGCAACTCTTTCTTTTCTTTTCTTTTTTAAATCACTAGTTGGTATCAGCATACATCCTTCCAATAAATTTTCATCCAGAAAAGGCCTAACAAGGAGTACATGAGAATGTTGATTGATATCATTGTGCCTCTGTTTACTCACCAATAAAATGGGCACACTGAGATGACAAAGGATTTAGTAAAGACAATGAGATTTTGAAGCCAACAAACTTAAAAGGATGCTTGGCTCCAAATATTCCTTAAAAATAAGAAACCATTAAAATATCTATGTTATATAAAAAAGAGAGAGAGAGAGAAAGGAAAAAGAGAAAAATATAAGAAACCGTTAATTTTGCAAGCAATTTTCATCCTGCATTAGCGATTTGCCATCGTAACAAAGTACCAAATCCAAGGCAACTTGCGAAAGAAATCGCCAATTTTGACTTAGGCTTCTAGAAGCTGAGGGCATAATGGCAGGGACCTCATGACAGAAGGCAGGAGGCACAGCAGTGAGAACGAGAAGCTGAGAGCTCACACCCTCTACTCCAAGCATGAAGGGCGACCTGGAAGTTGGATGAGGCCTTAAACTCTCAAAGCCAGCCCACAGCGAAATACTTCCTCCAGCAGGGTTGCACCTCCTAAGCCTCCCACACAGCGCCACCTAGAGGGAACCCAGTGTTCAAATAACTATGAAGGATAGTTCTGACTTCAACCATCACACCCGCCCATGTCTTCTCTCTGTTCTCCTCTCCTTCTCTAACTGATGAGCCAATGTAGATACACCCATTAGTTTAAGTATACCGTCCTATTCTAGTCAAGGCACGGCCAGCACTAGGCGAACTGGCCAACAGGGCACACCCGCTCTGTGCCTTTAAAGCGGAGTGATGTGGAAGACGCACGAAGGGCTTTGATACAACAGAAAAATGCCTGCTGAGCTCCTCTGCATCATCTCATGAATCCCGTGGCTGAGAGACTTCCTCCCCGCTCATCTACGCATGCGTGCATCCGGGCCACACTGTCCACTGGCTGAGCACAGCTGCCCTTTCTTTCCGGCAGTATGGAGCTCATAATTCCAATTAGCCATGGACATTTGAGACTAGTCACCATACGGAAGATGCGAAAGATTCGTCTCTTGAGAACACCTATCCGCTACTAGCTCACTAAATTTCCAGTCCTTCTCAACCCAGGAGAGCCAAACTAACAAGCCCAAAAGAGTGCAGGAGAGCCCTAGTGCCCCCCAAAACATTCACTGTAGGCCATCTTAGGGAGACCATGAGCAATAAGCCCTCAATTCATATTTTTTTTTTGCACAACATGGTGAGGAAAGATTATACAGGGATCGCTCCTTCAGATCTAGGCAGCTTATTTTTATCCACTAGGGTTTTGCACTTTGGGGAACAGATTTTACTTCTTTAAAAAATGTCAGACTTCTGCTTCATGTGAATGATAAAAGGGGATGAGTGCCTAGGAAAGATCCCTCTTTTTAAAGCAGTCCAAAACATGCATGCTCTAAACAATATAGCAGCCCATCACATAAGGCAAGCGTCTATAAACATACCAAGGTAATTTGATTGGAGAATAATTGCAATAGAAACATTTACTGTATTTCTTTCTGTTTGTTGCCTAAAATCAGAGTGAATAAAGAGAGTCAAATAGAATATCAACGAGGTTAACTGTGGTTCATGTTAAAAGGGGAGCTGTATTTTAATGCTAGTAGAATTATAGAAAGAATTATAGGCTAATGGAACTACTTGGGACACTGTTGTCCTTGCTTTTCTCCAGTCAAAAGTTAAATTATTTAGAAAAGAAACATTCTCTTGAGTGGTTGCAGGTCACTATGGATCAGTGATGTTTTCCCTTTAGAGTTTAGATGTGAAATATTAATATGTTTCAGAGACAAGATTTATCAACATGGGACTCCTATCTGTCATCCCTCCTCTACCCTCCATCTCCCACTCTGGAGAATTTTCCTTTTAATAGTCTAGATCATAGCATTGGGGAATAGGAGTCAGAGTATTCAAGAGAAGAAGGATTTGGGGCGTGCACAGTCTTCCACGGGGCTTAACAAAACCGGGACAGCACAGACAGGGTCTGGAGATCTATTGTTCTGGACTTTGGATTTGATTTTGTTTTACTATTCTTTGAAAGATGGAAGCCCAAATGAGAATTCCTTTGGAACATTTCTCCAGACTACCACCGACTATGATACACACACATGTAGCCCCTAAAGCTGTTTGTATATATATTCTGTTCACACTAGGGTCCCCAAAGAACAGCAGCAGAGTCACCTGTGAGGTGCTGAGACAGACAAAATCTTGGGCTCCAGCACAGACCTGCTGAGCTGGCGTCTCTGTGCAGGCAAGGTCCAGGGATTTGTTGAACAAGCATTCAAAGTGATTCTCCCATCGCTGTATTCAGAGAGCAACTAAGGCAGCTAACTGGGTACCTGCCTAAAGCATCTAGGAGCTTCATACCTGAGTCCAGGGCAAGTGTCCACCTCATAAAGGTCTGGTTTCTACCCCTTGGGCATGACTACAGGACCCCTATGGGATCATGTACCACATGAAACTCTTCCTGGCATTGCCAGAGGCCAAGAAATTGCAGCCCTTTTCCCATAAGTCCTCCCTCTCAGACACGAAGATCTTTCTTCTGCTGCCCCTCAAGGGTCTGAAGAGGCAAACTGCCAAGAAGAGCACAAAACTAGATTCTTCCAAAGGTAGAAATGACTAGTTTGGGAATTCTCAAATCTGACTTTACTGCTGGAGATGGAACATTCTTCTTTGAACTTCCAATATAATCTTCCTCTTTTCATCAAAATCAGTGGATATGCCCAAGCTCCAATAACAATCCACTGTGGAATTCCTGAGTCAGTCTCCAGTATGAAGTTGACATGTCTAGCCAGTGAATGCAGTGGTGAACAGCACTGTTTATCTTGTCATGGACAACCACGAAGCCAACATATGGAATAGCGCACTGTTCTCAAGGACCCCTGTCAGATGCCTGTCGACAAGTCCCCTCTCCCACATAGCACCATCTCCTCAGTTCCCCCAAGATCCATGATGCTGCAAAAAGAGCCGCCTGAGACTCCCATATTTGACTCAACAGCTGAGTCCAGTCTGCCCTTTCAAGCCTGGTCCTCATAGCGTCCCCCATCGCCTTACTAATGTGCTATCTCTATGACCCAAACAGTGTTGCTTTGATGTGTTCATTTCCTAGAGAAGCTCTCCTCTCGTTACTTCCCCTTCCTACCATGAGGAAAATATAAAAGGAAGGAAAGCTCACAATCAGTGTGCTGAAACTCAGGAAACCTGAAATAGAACCTCTTAGCCTTTGCAAGCAGCAACATGGGAAAGAGATCGTTGCCACAAGAAACAGATAAGATGCGCTTCTTGTTACTCTAAGGCAGCAGTTCTCAACCTGTGGGTCTCTATGCCATCGGGATCAAATGACTCTTTCACAAGGGTCGCCTAAGACCGTCAGAGAACACAGATATTTACATTAAAATTCATAACAGTAGCAAAATTAGAGTTATGAAGTAACAATTGAAATAATTTTACAGTTGGGGGTCATCACAACATGAGGAACTGTATTTAAGTGTCGCAGCATTAGGAAGGTTGACAACCAATTAAAAATCTAAGGTCCTTATTCAGAACCTCCACTTGCACCTTCTAAGTGGTTTCCTTTCTTTTGGGGGGCCTCTGCATGACTCAGTTCAGGAGGAGCGTTCTTGTCAGGGTTCCCCAGAGAAATGGAATCCATAGGAGATTTACTATGAAGGATTGGAGAAGTCACATGGTCTGCCCTCACAAGGTACAACCAGAGAACTAGACTAGCCAGTGACAGAAGTCCTGGTCCAAGTTCAAATGCCCAAGAGTGAGGAGCACCAAGGTCTGAGGGCAGGAAAAGGCAGAGAAAACGTTCTCTCTTCCTCTGCCTTCCTGTTCTGTTCCGGGGCTCCGCAAAAGGAATGCTACCACCTGTGTAGGTACAATAATCTTCTTTTTTACGCAGACTGGTAAAAAGTGCTAATACATTTAACAAATATACTCATAAATAATGTTTCACCAGCTTTCTGGGTGTCCCTGTGCCTAGTGTACTTAAACAAAGTTTAAAATGGAATTTGCCGTGACAAGTACAAAGGTAGACAGTACTAAGCCCCACGTGATGGTGGTGATGATGATGATGGTAAAATACTGTATAGTTACACTGAACGCCATTCGGAGTTCTTCATCTGAGTAACAACATCTATCTAGACTTATCCAACCTTGTAGACACTAATATTGCTCTGGTTTTTTTTTTTTTTTTGGTCTTATATTTTTAGACGATGAAATTAAGGCACAGAAATCACACCCCTAATGGACTCAGAAGCAGGAGCCCGGGCCACTGTTCTTAAGTCCCTGGACTTCTAGAATAAAGAAAGGTAGTGGATCTCAACACTTAAGAGCTAGTAACCCCCATTTGCTATCAGCACGCTGTGATGCTGATATTGATGCTCCTTGAGCCTCTATTTCATTGTCTGCAGTAGAGTGTACATCAGGAGGGAACCCTCACCCCAGAGCTTTGTGGGGGACAAATGAAGCAAGTCTACAAAGCTGGCATCTACCAGGGCCAATAATAGCACATCAAGTGCTGCCCCCATCGCTCTGTTCCTCAATCCTGCTACAAAGAGGTGCATGCCACTTGCCCCTGCATCATTCCCAATGCATTTATGTTCTTCTACACTGAAAGAAAGTCACACAAGCATGAGGGCCTGAGTTCAGATACCCAGCATCCATGTAAAAAGCCAAATGTGGGGACATACGCCTATAATACCAGCTATGAGAGGGCTGAGACAGAGGGATTCCTGGGGCTTGCTTGCTACCCAGTCTTGGTGAATTGGTAAACTCTAGGTTCAGGTGAGAGAATTTGTCTCACAAAACAAGGTAAAGAGAAACTGAAAGAGACATTAGCATTAACCTTTGACCTCCACAAGTATTTGTCCAGTGTGCACACTTATGCACAGAGGTACACATATAAACACTATGCATACGTTCTCATATGCACTGTGTGCACATATACACCACACACATATACACCATATACAGACATAATCTCACATGCACACACACATACACATCCATACACTTACATACATTACACTTACATACACACAAAATAAACAAACAAACAAATAATTTAAATAGAGAAAAATTAGAAGTGTGGGCCATCTTCTTTACTTTCACCAGTCCAGGTGTTGTGTTCACCCTTGCCTTTCAGACTAACAGAGCAAAGGGACACCACCCACCTTGCTTTCCAGAGGACCATCAGCCTTCTAGTTAGACCTTCTTTCTTGTGGTCAAGGTGGCCACTCACTTAGCAAGCTCTCCTTTATCCCTAGTGTGCCCTTCACTTGGTGTCAGGATGTGAAGACAGCAGCACAGATACTATCCATGAGCTCATGAAAGACAACCTACCAGAGGAACCAGGCAAAATGATAAACACAATTGTAACAAGCACCTTGAAGGGACAAAGCAGAGGGCTAGGGCGTCCATTGGGTGGCACAATGCATGAGCCAAAGTACCAGAAAAGCAGAGAGTCAACAGACATGTCCCCTGGAAGATGTGGGCCAACACTCAGAGCCCTTCCAGTGACAGGCTTGGATCTCTAAAGTTCTATTGTTCCAGCTTGAATGTGTGTTTCCACTTTCCTGTTGTAATACGAAGCGGCGGGCTGTGTCCGGCCACCCAGCTAGCTTTACCCGAAATAATTACACGGAAACTGTATTCTTTTATACACGGCTTGGCCCATTTCTATCTAGCCTCTTCTAGGTTAGCTCTCGCACCTGGACTAGCCCATTTCTAATAATCTGCTGTAGCCCACGATCTGGCTTACCAGGAATGATCTTAACCTGCTTCTGTCTGGAGTGGGAGAATCATAGCGACTCCTGACTCAGCTTCTTTCTCCCAGCATTCTGTTCTGTTTACTCCACCCACCTAAGGGTGGGCCTATCAAATGAGCCTAGCAGTTTTTTTATTGCTTAATCAATGAAATCAACAGATTGATATATGACACTCCCACATCACTTTCCTACTCTATGACTTGGGCAAGTATCTTTGATTTTCTCGTATCAGTTTCTCCATCTATACATTGGTGCTAAACCCAAGGAGAGTTACTGCCTGGGAGGATTAAATGAGATGATGCTCTGTTATTATTTAAGAATATTTGGACTGAGGTGATGTCTCTATCAGCAAAGTGTTTCCCATTCAACCATGAGGACCAGAGCTTGCTCTCCAGCACCTGCGTAAAAGCTGGGAATAGGAGCACATGCATGTAATCCTATAACTGGGAAGGTGGAGTCAGGGTGTCCCTGGGACTTGATGACCAGACAGTCTTGTTGAATCATTGAGCGCCAAGGCCATGGAGAGACCCTACCTTAAAAAAATAAGATAGAGAAGAATTAAGGGAGACATCCAGCATCCTTTGCCTTCCTCATGCATGTGCACACATGTGTAAACATGTACCCATGCACGGTATGCACACACAAGAATGTGTATACACACATAGACACACACAAGCATTATTTCTTTTCATGGTATGGATAAGGCTAAGGAGGGCTCAGACCTATGCATGAGCCCCTGTTTAGGACACCCTTTATACTGGGTTCCTGTAGTCCAAACTCTATCATCTACTAAGTGACATCTTCCAAAAAGAAGAAGAGGAGGAGGAGGAAGAAGAAAAAGAAGAAGAAGAAGAAGAAGAAGAAGAAGAAGAAGAAGAAGAAGAAGAAGAAAGGACCAATGAGCTTGATACTTTTGATGGCCTGAAATCCGGCACTTTTGTGGAGGTTCTGTAAGAAATGTGTAGAGTTGCATAGATGCCTCCGCATAAAAATAGTAAACAACACCCCGGTGTTTATCCCCATAAACTGAGGAATAAACTTGTTGAGAGAGCTAATGGGCCCTTGGGCTGTCAGAGCAAAAGCCTCATTCAAACGCTCATTCTGCCTCAGGCACGGGCTTAGAGGAGAAAGCAGGGCTGAGTAGGCCAGTCTATGATTCCTGTCAGATGAAGAGACCCCTGGGAGCAAAGTCTTTACTGCATCCCTGTGTTTCAGCTCAAACAGCCTGAAAGATTCCATATCCTATATTGACCTTGGTTCCTGTCTTTGGAAATTATCCCACCTCAGCCTCCACCTTCCTGTCCCCTCTGGTAGCAGCTGACCTCTGCTTCTACCAAACAAAGCTGGCTTCTCACTACCAAGGACCCCACCACGTTAGGAAAATGAGATTGCCACCAGCCCCTCCCTCTTGCCAGCTCCTGAGGAAGTGCCTCTGACTCCCACTGTTATTACCGCCCTTATCACCACCACTGCTGGCATCGTCCCCATCCTGCTCCACCCTGCCTCCCAGCTTATGTTCCCCAACATCCCATTGTCTGCTGAGTGTGTTCACTCCAGGGTTCTTAGCTACCCACCCCCAGTGTTGAAGAATCAAGTCCAAAGCCCATGGTGTCACCCAAGGCCCCTGAGTCATCCCCACTCTTGTCTGGTTTGTTGTAGCTGGTCCAGCTTCCATCTGTCTCTGAGTCACTCTTTCCCTGCTGACACTCTGCCCCATGCCCTGGGCTCATGCCTCCTGTCTGTCAAGGCAGACTCAGATACCTCAGGGAAAGCATTTAAATGTTCACTGTCAAGGCTACCCTGTGCTGTCCTCATCTCCTCTCTGACTTCCTCCACAGGGCTTCCATCATGAGCTCCTTAAAACTCGAAACTGGACAAGTGACTTCTCAGCTTGAAAACCTTCCGAGATTTCTCATTCTCAAAGAAAGGGCAATTTGAGTCCTCCGTACTTGATTTCTGTTGATAACTAATAGCTCACTCCAACCATTCCCAGAATGCCCCAGACACACTGAAATCCCCACCACCCTTACGCGCCCTTCCTTTCCCACCTCCTGGCTGCACCTCTGGGTTTGCTACTGCTCCCAGTCTGTTGTGGCCTGGATAGTTCTTGTCTGACAGGTTCACCCTCCTGCTGGAGAGCCCACTTCAAAGGCTCCTTTCCTCAAGAGGCTCTCTCTCCACAGATGCACCAATTGAGAGTTGCCAAGGTTTTCTGTCAAGGGCCTTTGCGGGCCACCTCGGGTGTCCACTTCCCCTCCCCCACTCTCCTAGGGTAAGACAGCCGTGCAAGGATGACATGTACAGATGTGGGCACAGCTGTGCTCCAGTGAGACTTTCATTTCATGTGGCTTCCGTGTATGACAAATTATTCTTCCTCTTTGGGATATTTTTCAAAAATAGAAAATTTAGAAAACATTTTGAGTTGGTGCCATCCAGCGCTGTCCTGAGGGCCGCAGTTTGCCATCCCCCTGCTTGCAGAAAGTTGGTTTTGCCTTCCTCTGCATTTTCTCAGTGTCACACAGTATCTTAAGTGTGACTCTTGGGGTTCAGGATGCCCTAATGCCTGGGCATCACTCAGCCCACATGCAATAAGACGCTGAGAATACACAGTTCCTTCCTCACCTCCCACCCCTCTCTTATAGCATACTGAATTCTCCACCTCCAGGGTCTGTATCTGAGGTGACGTCAAGAACACAGAGAACATGTGCTTAATATTTGCTGAATGAAGAACCAGCCTAGCAAGGGAAAATTCCACAGTGATTATTCCCTACCATACCTTGTCCCCCTCCCCCAGACAAAGACCTTCTTGCAGGAATATAGGCTCTACTTGCTTATTATTCTTGGCATCACACATGAAATGCAAGCAACTAAAAGTGACTGTGTGCTGGGGCTGGAAAGATGGATCACCACTTAAGAGCACACACTGCTCTTACGAGGGCCAGAGTTCAGTTCCCAGCACCCACACCGAGTGGCTCACACCCAACCTGCAAATTCAGAACCTATTTCAGACATCCTCTAGCCTCAGCAGACATCTGCACTGCCATGTATGTATCCATTTCTGCAGAGCTGGTTCTTTCTCTGGCATTGAACTGACTTTAAAGGTCAGCTCCTGGAGGCTGGGAGTGGTGGTGCAGGTCTTTAATCAAAGCACTGGAGGTGGGGCAGAGGCAGGCGGATCTCTGTGAGTTTGAGTTTGAGGCCAGAATGGTCTACAAAGTGAGTTCCAGGACAACCAGGAATACACAGAGAAACCCTGTCTAGAAAGAAAGAAAGAAAGAAAGAAAGAAAGAAAGAAAGAAAGAAAGAAAGAAAGAGAAACCTACTCCCGGTTCTTAATCATAAGATACTATACCCTGTCATAACCCCACCCCACTTAATATTTCACACAGCCGTTAACAGCTGCAGACTCAATTGCAGTAGAAATGCATGTGCTGGTCAAGAATTTAGCAGCATGTCTTCAGGGGAGAAAAGCTAAATCTTCCATTTCTTTTGAGAACTTTGTAACCAAGCCAGGATCGCAAAGCCAAAGGATCAGATCCTAAAGTCTAAGGCCAAGGGTGCCCTGTGGTCAAACACTTGTGCAGCATGCACCAAACCCTGGCTTTGATCTCCAGGACTGTGGAAGTAATATCTATAAAGTAGGATCGATGTAGACTAGCTTTAGAAGCAAAGCCTCCAGAAGGGGGATGCTTTGTTTACGTTATTTCGCATGCCTTTGGACAACCTTCTGCCCATCCAAACTTGTTTCTGTGGATCTTTTCTTACAATGGTCTACTGGACTGTTATCTGAACAACTTCCCATTTCCTGCACCCCTCTTTCTCCTATGGGGTCATATTTTTTTTATTCTCCCTCTGCTCTCCTATGAGGATTTTGTGTATCTTCAAAATCCATAGGTTGAAATGTCTACCTCTAAGGTCATAGTGTCAGGAAGTACGGTGAGTAGCAGGTGATTGCTTGGGTTGTAAGGACAGAATGTTCATACAATAGAAGCTCTAGAAAACTGGCCTGTCATTTCTACTATGGGAAGATACCAAAGAAGTCACTACCGTTGAACTGGAAGTGAGAAAACTGGTCCTTCGGCAGACACTAGATCTGTGTGGCATCTTGCTACAGCAGCCAGGATGGAGTAAGACATTCATCTAATGTGCTGTAACCAAAGCTCCTTCTTGCTTTTGCTTGTATGCTTCAAGCCCACTCAGACTACAGAGACTGTCACATCTTCATGGTACCCGGAATGCTGTGCCTGGTTACCCACAGAGCTCAGTCCTCGTCTCTGTGCCCAAATGTATTTCACACACAAGGCTTCCTCAATACCTGCCCCCCCAGCTAAACATTTCATGCCTCTCTTCAGCATTCTTGACACCCACCTCCTCTGAAGCACTTACACCCTGTGAAATACCCCAAGAGGGGGCGATGGTGGCTCAGGCCTTTAATCCCAGCACTAGGGAGGTGAGGCAGAAGGATCTCTGTGAGTTCGAGGTCAGTCTGGTCTACAAGAGCTAGTTCCAGCACAGGCTCCAAAGCTACAGCAAAATTCTATCTAAAAAACAAACAAACAAAAACCCCACCTCATTCGATATTTGAATTAGGAGTATTTGTTGCTATATTTATAGCACTGGAGTAAAGTTTCTGCCCCAACAAGTACCCTGTAAATATTTGCAGAAGGGACAATAGGAAGGTAAGAAAAGGTGAGAAGGGAGGGAGGAAGAGAGAGAGAGGGAGAGAGAGAGAGAGCGCGCCTTTGATTTAACAATACCCCAATCAGAGAGGAGAGCAGATAACAGAATTTGCAGTTTTGCTCAAGGTCATGCTATTTAGCATCAGATGTTTATCCTGACTGTGGCGTTCACCAGCTTCAGACCTTAGGCCTTACCTGGTCAAGCCTAAGCCTAATTTTCCTCCTTTCTAAGGGGGCATAGACTTCCCTATATGCAGCTCCTGCAAGCCTCCTGGGGGAAAACCAGGAAGAGGGCACGTGGGGAGGCTTGGGTGGTCACAAAACACCATTGTGGTCAAGCAAGTGAACCCACATCCCTGAAGAGAGAGAGAGAAGCGTTCTCACCACATCACATGATGCTTGGCCAGCATGGCTCTGCAGGATGCCTCTCTGGAACACTGCCTACCCATTTGCCGCTTTTCTGGAGGCCAATCTCTTGCTGAGTAAACACTGGGCATGGGACACAGGCACAAACACCCTCTCTGTGGAGTGGGCTGCCTTCTAGCCAGGCCGCAGTACCACCTGGACAGCAGCGGGGCAGGCGTGCGAGTCACCAGGGTGGCTATTTTGTATGGCTGGCCCTCCTGAGGTTGCTATCATTGTCCATTTTTAGAAATGGCGGAGGTACCATCCCTCCTTTCCAAGCTCCCCCTCCCCTCGTCTTGAGAGGTGAGTTCACCTCCACTTGACATCTCCCCTCCTGCAGTGGTGCTGCTTGGGATGCTGAGGGGGAGCAGGAACTCTGCTCACCCTGACTGGAGCTGGGCCTCATTTTAGGTACTCAGATGGCAGCCTCAAGGAAGTAAGACTTTGGGGTTTGTGATGTGAGCTGAAAGGCCAAATGTTTGTTTTTTGTTTCTTTTTTTAAACTGCAGCAAAAAGGCACAGAAATATTGAGGCAGGAGAAAAGAAACAAAAATTAAAGAAAATCTGGGGAAATTTAAAATAGCTGTAATATTTATCTTTGACCCCAGTATGGGTGAAATTTCTTGAAAGCCTAATACTCTTCATTTCTACAGACATAAAACAAAATAGGCATTTTTATTTAGTCTTAGAATAATGTTATTTACCATTTTATATAGAAAAATAACTACAAATGTTCTAGCTGAATATTCTTTAATGCACTGTAAATTTTCCTAAATTGATATGTGCCTCAAATTCTTCTTTGCAGAAATATGAAGGGATACTTCAGATTTACCAAAACTTGAGAGACCAAGAGACAGTCAACAAGAGAAATTTTCCTAATGGTTCTCAGACTTCACTGTGAAATCGCTTTATATTAGAAATTTGTGTTGTTTGTCATGGCATTCGTTTTAGAACACAACAAAGAAAATAGACCCGAAACACGTGAACATATATGAAAACAGCAATCAAAGCTTCTGGCTTCTCAGACCCCACGGAAAAGGTCCCAAGACCACCAGTGAGACCAAAGTCTGAACCTCCCAGGAATAGTGAAGATGAAAAGGAAACCAAGAAGGAGCATGGGACCAACTTCCTTAAGTCTAGAGGGAGAGCAGATGGCTCAGGGTACCAATGAAAAAAGCCAAGGGCCAAATCCAGCTCACCACTAGGGGGCAGCAGCACTATGTTCCCATGGCACGTGGTCTCCCACCCATCCCCCAGCTGGTTTATTTCTAGCTATTCCTACAGACCTGGAGAAGAAGGCCCTGTACGGCCCAGGGCACAGACCTCTAAACCGCCACCAGATCCACTTGCATTTCTACTTGCAGCTCCTAATGAACTCTGACACCGGAGTCAGAAACACAGGCTATTCTCAAGTCAGCTTTAAAAGAGTGTGGAAATCCATGGGAATGTGTCTGAGAAAACTTACATCAAATCCTAAGTAGGAACTCATAACATTGATCTCTTTGTTAAGCAGAGATGCTCCCACAGTATGTAAAACACGGATTCTAATACCCTACCTCTAGTATCTTGAGTTAGAGAAACCCAAGAAACCTTCAATTTTGAGAAAGTATCAAGATGATTTTAAAACCAGAGTCTTGAAAAGCACGGCTCTGAACGATTTGATGAAATGCTTTGAAGAAGCGAAAGACTTTGAATATTTGTAACGTGGTTGACATTAGAAGAATTCCGGAAAGACCCGGTAAGGAAAGAAACGGTACCGCGCTGTGTATAAGGCAAGGGAAGAGAACATCATAAGGAAGAAAGGGATAGGTACCACGCTATGTAAGAGAGGCAAGAGAACATTGTATTTGTGAATCCAGTGCAGTGAAGCACAAAGGTAATTTGAGATAAGGAAAAAAAATACAGAGATAAACAGTGTGATTATAAAATTTACAAAAACAAAAAAAGAGATTTCAAACTTGGAGTTCTGAAGATACACTCCGTCCCATCACAGCTGATGGAAACCGAGAGAGAGAGAGAGAGAGAGAGAGAGAGAGAGAGAGAGAGAGAGAAAATGCTCCAAAAAATGATCCAGTGGAATTTATGCCTGAAATGTCAGCATGAAAAAACATTAGAGAAATCTATTAATTTAATTCTTTGCATTAACATATTAAAAGGGAAAATCACATGCATGTCTCAAAAGATGTCCAGAAAGCTTTTGATGAAATTCTATAGCTTTTCTTGGATTAATAAAAAGGGTATCAAGCAATGGTCTTAGTGACCTGGGGGAGCTGCCTCCCACTATGACAAATACAGTGCCTCTCACTAAAAGGTCCGTGTGCCAACTGGATGGGATACAGTGCATCTCACTAAAAAGTCTGTGTACTAATCAGATGGGGTACGGTGCATCTGACTAAAAGGTCTCTGTGAGCTAATCAGATGGAATACAGTGCCTCTCACTAAAAGGTCTGTGTGTACTAATCAGATGGAAAATGGTGCATCTCAATAAAAAGTCTGTGTACTAATCAGATGAGATACACTGTATCTCACTAAAAGGTCTCTGTGTGCTAATCAGATGGGATACAGTGCCTCTCGCTAAAAGGTCTGTGTGTACTAATTGGATGGGATACAGTGTATCTCACTAAAAGGTCTGTGTGCTAATCGGATGGGATGCTGGCACTCCCTCCTCTAACAAGGAAAAAGGAACTCTGTTTACCCTGCCCCTGCTGAGTAGTGTACAGAAGATCCTAGTGATGGCAGGTAAGAAATGCAAGGGGTTAGAAATAAAGAAACTCCTGTGTCAGTCACATCAGACAAGGAGATATAAGGTAATACATAAAATTATTACAACTGATAAAAACTGTTTAGTGCTGTTGCTGGTCGTAAAGCATGTTAAAGCCAGTCTCATTCCTATGAAAATTGAAGACACTGATAAAATTAAAAACCCATTCTTAAAGGCAACATAAATTACAAGATATTTAAGATTTACCCAAGAAAAGAAATTCAAAAAGCGAAGAAAAATTTTGCATTATGATTAAGAACAAAAGATGAATTCCAAATACAGAGGTAGATATATCATGCTTCTGAATAAAGGGCCCCAATGGTATAAAAAAAAGGCAATAACTTCAAGATTCATACATGAATAAATGTTTCTAATAAAATCATAAGAGGCTTTCCAGAGCAACTGATGAGCGGATGTTAAAATTCATAAGGAAGAGGAAAGCGCTGATATTAAACAAGGCAATTTTAAAGAATATGAATGGCTGCCCTGCCCTAGCGCTCATCCAGGATGACGAAGCCTAAGAGGCTGAAACCGTGGCATAGACCAAGTGGCAGACACAAAATGGCTTGCAGAAGAAAGAAGACTACAGAAAGGCTTCTCCAGGACATGTCTACCAACTTGGGGTGGCAGAAAAGAAACAAAAAACCTAAAGAATGGACATAATAATGTCACAAACTACCACCCAAACTTTAAAACTAAGTGGATGCGGAAACTGCCTATCTCATGCCACACACATGCAGATTCTGTATGGATTAAAATTGTAACTGTAGAAAGCAAAGTATTAAGACCTTCAGGACAGAAATATAATACACTATTACAGCCCTATAAAAGGGAAGATTTTCTCAAAGGATTAAAGGTGCAAAAGATAAAAGAAAAAAAACAGAATTAAATACCGTTTTCTGTCAAGAAAAAGAAGAGATGGTACAAACATTCAGGATGTATTGCCAACTTGTGCAATAGGAAAATACAGACTGAGACCATCCTCATCTCTAAAGAGAAAGGCACGTGGCTGTAGGAGAGTACAAAGCCTGGACCCTGGAATTCATGGAGGAGGAAGTAGGAGTGGTCAAACAAAGCATGGAAAGACTGGTGGTGTCGTGCGCGGTTCGCCATGTGAGATCATAGATTCATTCATAACTATTACATTTGTATATATCAGAAAAGCCTGGCGATGCCAAGTGTTAATGAAGAGGCTGTACTTTAAAGACAAAACAAAACAAAAAAAAAGGCCTTTTCCAGAGCCTGAGAACATTTGCAAAAATATGATTATATAAGTAGGCCTTGATGAAAACCTCAAAACATTCCCCAAAGGAAAAGTCTGTTAAAGCCTGTTCTCTGACCGCAGCCGAGGAAAACCAGGGATTTGTGTCTCAAATGTATACCAATAAAACAGCCACATGGAAGCGTGGCCTAAATATGAGCAATAAAATGTACAAAGTTTCATGGAAAAAATTCAAAGAGTACATAGTGCAGAACGTTAGTTGAAATTTTTCTTGTTAGAAATAATAACGACTTGCGTAAGAAATCAGACTGAGAATTCAGCATGTTAAAGCTGTCATAACCAAAATAACAAACCTTTCAAAAAAAAAATCCCTTTAAAACGTGGCTGGGAAAATAGCTCCGTTACTAAAGTGCTTGCCTTGCAAGCAGGAGGACCTGAGCTCTTCTCCTCCAAACACACATAGGCTAAAGATGTTTTAAATTGATTTATTTATTTTACCCCCCTACCACAGTTCCCCATCCCTCATCTCCTCCCAGTCCCAGTTTGTCTGTTGTCTTTTCAAACTTATTTTTAGTTAACTTTGTTGGTAGACAACTTTACATCAGTACACAGTGTGTACCTACCACCCGTCCATCTCATTCTCCTATCACAGTGCGTACTGACCACACGTCCTATCCTAGGACATTCTCTATCCCAGGCTCTCTCCTATCCACCTGTTCTCACGACAAACTCCTAGGACATTCATGGTTTGTTTTGTGACCCACTGAGTTTATCCAGAGCCGTCTGTGTAGCAGTGGATTTGAAGCTATCTGATGAAGCCTAGCGGGCCACGGAGCAGGAACACAACCATAGACAGCGATTGCCCTCTCACAGAACTTGCCAATTGTCCCTAGCACAAAGGAAAAGGGTAGGGTCCGGGAGCCCCGCCCACTCCCACGACTGATTGCTGATTGGGCCAGCCTGACGCAGGTAACCTCAGCGGCTGTGAACGAATGGCTGTAGTCACTGTACTGAGTCTAGAAGACAACATTTAACAGCCCGGCACCCCGTTTTGAGATACACAAACACACACACTCAGAAGTGGGTCAACCAAGCTATTTGATTCCCATTGCTCTGGTACACGGTCTGATCTTTTTCAGCAACACCTATACGTGAGAATTAAATTTCCTCCCCGGTCCTGATCTTCTCTCTGGTGAAATTTATCTCTTTTTGCACATTTTTTTTCAATTTCATGCCATTTTTCCCTAATCCAATCCGTTCCCTTTCAATTTTCTGTGCTGTTGTCCAGGCCTCCTCTTTCTGGAATTATCCTGTCTTTCAAATCGTTTTTTTTTTTTTTTTTTTCTGTGAAAGGTTTTTGACTCCTTTGCGCTTAGCGAACAAGATTCCCTCCCAGTCCTCCATCCTACTAGAAGACCCAGTCTCCGCAATACTACGTGCTGTTGCGGTCTATTTCCGTACATTTGCTTTCTCCATTACTGAGTCACTAGAGATCAAAGCTGGGTCATACTCATTCTTAGCACTGGCCCAGAGAATGTTCTTGGCAACACTCACTATGTCAGATTTCTTAAAGTTTGCAAATCTGATTAGTGTTACTTAGTTCACATTAGAGGACTATGCACGGATTTTAGGCATTCTTGTCACCTCATCCATAAAGTTCCAGCAGTACCCTTGTTCCTTTTCCTATTGCTTTGTGTGCTGGTTAGTTTTAACTATCAACCTAACACAGCCTGGGAACACCTGGGAAGAAAGCCTTCATGAGGGATTCTCTAGATCAGGTTGGCCTATGGGCAGATCTCCAGGGGAACATCTTGCTAGTTGATTGGTGTAGAAAGATCCAGCCCACTGTGGGCAACAGCATTCCCTGGGCTTGGGGCCCTGAATAAGAGAAGAGACAGCCGCCTAAGGGCAAGCAAGCTAGTCAGCATATATGCCTTCATGCATTCCTTTCTGTTTCTAAACATGGACATTATGTGACTAGATGCTTGACTTCTTGCCTTGACTTTCCCTCAGTGATAGGAGGCTGTAACCTGGAACTGTGAAACAATGCTGCTTCCTATCAGGGTGGTTTGATCACAACAACAGAAGAGAAACTAGAACACATTACATTGCTTGTTTTATCACTGATCTGAAGTGGTTCATTACATATTCTCACCATCCTGAGCCACAGAACCACGGGTTGAGCAAAGAGGATAATCAGGGATGAAGAACAGAGGGGAGAAAAGAAACAACAGCAACACAAGTATTGCTGGCAAGGGAAAAGTTACTTAGCATCCAAATTTGAATGATTCTTCACGGTTTGGATTGATCCTCATACAAAAAAATAGCTGGTCTTGGCTTGACCTGCATCTGTTCATTACCTCCACCTGGCCAGGCTGCGCCCCATCCTGACTGTTCATAGCCACAGAAAATATGGAGAGACATGTCCAAGCAGTTGCTTCTCAACACCCCCATGTCGGTTTCTCAAGACCTAACCCAAACAGCAACACCTCCCACAAAGCACAGCTGTTGGCTGCTTGCAATTACACCGAGCCTTCGGTCATTATAATGGAATCTGAGCTCACCCTGGAATGCACAGGACAGGACGTGCACAGAGAATCCCGCTGCATGGTTCCTCCAACTGCATGCCTTTGTCCTAACAGAAAGATGGAGGGGATACAAAGTTGCACATGGGGAGGCACCAGAACCTTACAAAACACTGTGCTTCTCCCTGTGCTGGTTGACTCAAGAGAATTCAGCCAAACAATACTGCGACACAGAAAGCAACATGGACCTTTAACAAAACGTGTAGTCTCTAAATGCAGTGCCTAGACCCCAAACTTCAGTCATGACCGGAAAGTTGTTGAAAAGTCTCAGCTTCTATCAAGTCTTACAACATCTACAACCCTGAGGGTTGTGTATGTCCCAATAATCTGAATTTTAACAGCAGGTTGTTTGACTTCTGAATTTGACATCAGGTCCTCTGATGTCAACTGAAGTTTGAGGACCACTATACCAAAAAGTAAACCATCCCAGGAGTGTACCCCATGTTAACCCTAATTTGGGGGACATTTGTGTTCCAGGGGAAAACCACTTTGATTGCAATCTTCCAACAACTGACAGCAGCTCTTCGGTGAGGGGTGGGACTTCAGGAGCCCTTTCCCTTTCTAGGCTGGGATTTGGCAGGTGTGCCGTTGGGTGGATCCGAAGCTCAGAGTCACAGCTACTCTGAGTTCGCTTGTGCAGCTGCTCTGTTGTGTCCAGAAAACACTGTTGGGTTGTCGTCATCCCCGACTGCGGGCTCTTACAGTCTTCAAGTGCCCTCTTGCACAGTGACCCCTGATCCTTGGGAGGAAGGAGTGTGATATTGGTGTTTTGTTTCGAGCTGAGCACCTCAGAGTCCCTTACTCTCTGCACATAGGCCATTTCATCTCCATATAAATTGTCACCTACTGCAAAAAGAAGCTTCTCTCATAAGAGGGGAAAGATGCCCTCTTCTAAGAGCATAAGGGTTAGAACACAGGGGGCCATTCATGGTCAACAGCCTCACCCAGCTGTGACCCCGACACTATGATAACAGCTAGAGGCCTGGAATCACGTGACCACTTAGACAACAGCAGCGTGAATACTATGGGAGTAACCAACAGCTTTTAATTGGATTTAAGAGCTATTTCATAAGACAGGACTCATACCTGGTACCATTAGTTGAGCCACAAATCTGTGGCTGCTGAAGTCATGGCGGGAAACCTAATACATTCTCTTAAATAGATAGAGGGAAAAATATTTGTAAGGTCTTCTATGTGATTCCAATGTTCATCTAAGATTGAAAGTGGGGGGCCAGGGAGATCTTTCAGTGGGTAACAGGCTTGCCATACAAGCCCGATGACTTGAGTTCGGATTTCCACAACCCACAAACAAGCCAGATGCAGCTCTGCATGTGTCTGTACTTCTAGTGGGAGGTAGAGGCAGGAGAATTACTGCAGGCTCACAGTCCAGCTGCCTGGGCATGTGTAGTGGGGAACAATAAGACACCCTGTCCCAAACAAGGTGGAGATGTGTGAAGACTGACACCTGAGAGTGTCCTCTGACCTCCACGCATGTGCTATGGAAGGCATTTGCACGCACACGAGCACTTGCACACACCTCTAGTGGTGTTTCATTTGTATTTTAATAAATAAAGCTTGCCTGAAGATCAGAAAAGCAAAACAGCCACACTGGCCAGCCTTACAGACCAGGCAGCAATGACACACAACCTTTAATCCCAGTATCCACACTAGTTTGCCATAGAAACCAGGCGGTAGTGGTGCACGCCCTTAATCTCAGCCCTAGAGAGGATTATAAGACTGGAGGAGACAGCTCTCAGTCAGTCTCATTCTGAGATTTCTGGAGGCAGGATCGCCATTTCAGACTGAGGAAGAGGTAAGAGCCAGTGGCTGGCTGTTTTGTTTATCTGACCTTCAGGTTGAACCCCAATTTCTGTCTCTGAGATTTTATTAATCATGCTTCACACACACCCCCACACACAGCCGGAGGATTTAATAACCACAGAGACTTAGGAAGCAAGCATCTTAAAGTTTCTTTCTTTCTTTCTTTTTTTTTAACTTGGCCTGTCTATCTTCTTGGAGCCAGGGTGTTGGCAAAAGAGTTGATTTGTGATTTAAATATCAAAACAAAAGAATCAAGCATACCAACAAGCAACGGCAAGATGCCAGCACACACACCTCAGTCAGCTAACATCTGTCCTGTCTCTGTGTCATGCAGCCTCTTCCTTCAAACACACTCTTTCTCTGGCAAGGAGTTTTGCTGTCGTCCTACTGAGTAATTGACGTGGGGGCATGCGTATTTGCATGGTAGCTGAAGGCCTGGGTACCGGTTGGAAGCCCCCTCACGCATCAGAATGATGGGAAGAAGGAAGTAACGTGTTCTCCCCATTCTTGGAGAAGAACCGGGTAGTAATTTTGTTCCACCTGGGGAATAGAAAGCAAGCTGCCAGGCAAGACAGGAAGAGCGTGGGCTGGATCAGAACCTGAGAAAACAGAACTGCTGGTTCCATGAGGCCTCGGCAGAGTGCTGTCAGCCAATCTAACCCCCTTCCTGGCAGGCAGAGTGGCCCAATGTATGGAGCAAACTTATTTAAGGGCAGATTTTCTGCCCCGCTGGC
This sequence comes from Microtus oregoni, assembly GCF_018167655.1. Taxonomy (NCBI): domain Eukaryota; kingdom Metazoa; phylum Chordata; class Mammalia; order Rodentia; family Cricetidae; genus Microtus; species Microtus oregoni. The sequence continues at coordinate 10,670,244 of NW_024543079.1, forward strand.
AGGACCTGGACGATTTCAGCTCAGGCATGGGCTCCCTCCCAGACAGCTCTCCAACTTTCCCTATGGGTTATGTTTTGGGCATCTAAGCTGGAATGGTTCTGGTTAACGTCATGATCCAGTCATGCTGACCAGACTTTTGCCAGATGCTCAGATGATGTTCCAGAATATTCTTCTGGGGAACGCCCCATTAGAGGGCTAATTTAGTCAAAACTGTGACCTTTCGCAGACTGTTTACATAGAACTTAAAACAACACGAGAGACTATATTTCCCAATTAAAACAAAATCAAATTAAATTCCACTTGCATAGTTCTCATTAGCCAGCCGAGGCTCTCAGGACTCCAAGCCGTGCTGACACCTGTGAACAGTAAGAGAGGCCCCGGAGGCCAGATGGAGGCCAGAGAGCAAGGTCCCAGACATCCAGAGTCAAAAGCGTCAGCTTCACTGTGCCCTGGGTCCCATTCCTGACTCTGTGTGTACTCATTTTCCAAATTCCTCTCAAAATTGCCCCATCGGTTTAAACTGAGTCTTTATCCAATGGTGTCAGGAGAATGCACAGTGAGTATGGGGGTCACACAACGAAGGTGAGGTGTCCTCTTGGCTGGTGGCTTCCCTCCCTTGGCCTGTTTAAGCATTCTGTGGACAGCCTTTTTCTTGATGGTGGTGCCCTCAAGGATGAAACCCTGTGTTCCCACTGGCTATTCCAAAGAAAGCAATGTCAACAGTAGAGGTACCAATTCGGGCAAGTCATCACGTGCCCCCCACACACACATTCCACTAACTCTGTGACAAAGAGACTGAGGCCGCCTGACAGTTCCAATGCAGTTTTCAAATCCCTAGACCCCAAAATAAACCAGCGTTGACGTCTGTAACAATTTCCTACACCAAGAACGCACGAGTGCACAGACACCACACAATTAAAAATAACAGGGGGGGGGGGATAGGACGTACACACACGTGCCAAAAGTTCCATGTTTACTAGAACCTCTTGTTTAGGGAGGAGCTAAAACTCTTCGGCGACAAACCCTCGCCTCCTGTCGGAAGCAAGCCTACAGGAAACACTCCCTCCTACCTCCTGGGAGCACCAGCATCCAGGCCTTGGCAGCCCAGGCAGGGCCTCCCTGCCCACTTGTAGTGAACTGTAGGAAAGGACATCATGGCCTACTTTTAGGGAAATCTAGTGCCAATTCCAAAATGAAAAGGGGGGAGACAAGATGAGGGGAGAGCTTTGACTCTGGAAATTATGACTTGATGACACCCTCCTTCTCCTCCCTTCTAATCTACGAAGCTGTAGACATGACCTTAATTATAGATGGGCAGGTGGGGCCAAGGCCAAGAACAGTGCTCGAGCTAGAATTTGTGGCGATGGAATTACTGGGTTCAGAGCATCCAGCTTCTCCTTGTACTTCAAGGCCCAGGGTCCCTCCTTGAGGTCTAGCTGGGAAGAAAATCCTCCCAAATGCTAAATGAGAAACAGGAGTCTGGGCCCTGAGCAGACCTCCCCTTAACCAAAAGACTGGGGAGAAAGTGACTGGCTCCCTGGGGTTGGAGGGTTGTCTGCAGTGTGGCCACCTTACTCTTATCAGAGCCCTCGTGAGCACAGGTCCTAGAACGCCTACATCCTCCTGCAAAGCAGCAAACATCACAGTGGAGGGAACTATGATACCATTGTTTTTATTTTATTTTTTTTAATTTATTTATTTATTAAGGATTTCTGCCTCCTCCCCGCAACCGCTTCCCATTTCCCTCCCCCTCCCCCAATCAAGTCCCCCTCCCTCATCTGCTCGAAGAGCAATCAGGGTTCCCTGACCTGTGGGAAGCCCAAGGACCATTGTTGAACACTCTCCAATACCAGGCATATCCTCCTTCTGCATCTTCTCAATGAATTCAATAAATAATCCTGTTGTACCATTATTACTCCCCATGTTCAAGATAAAGAGATCGAGAGTGGGCAGGGTTAAATGACTTCTCCAGGGCCACACCTATGATAGGGGGGGACACATGTGACCCTCTGCTTCCTATTACAATCTCATTTCTTCACATTTAATTGTATAACAATTTTGAGAACGAGAGGGCCCTGTTTAAAACAATAGTTTGTCTAAGTTTTGATTTTGGAGAAAGAAGTCCCAATACCCTTCATTGGTAGACTTAGGACCACAAAAAATTAATTCACCATACATCGAACATATTTTCTTTTAGAAACTGTCTCCCACTTGCCTCTAAGACATCTTTGACACAAGCTGATACAAGCTAGGGTCACATGGGAAGAGTGAACCTCAATTGAAAAGATGCTTCCATCACACTCCTTATAGGCAAGTCTCTGGGGTATCTTCTTGATTGGTGATTGACGTGGGAGGGCTAAGGCCACTGTGGCAGGAACATCCCTAGGCAGTTGGTTGGTCTTAGGAAATATAAGACTGGTAGCTGAACTTAAGCCTCGAAGCAAACCAGTAAACGGCTTTTCTTGGCCTCTGCTTCAGCTCCTGCCTCTAGGTTCCTGCGCTGATTTCACTTCGTGGTGGACTGTAAGATGTAAGAAAAGATAAAGCCTTTATTCCCAAGTTGCTTTTGGCCACAGTGTTCATCAAGCAGAAAGCAGGTTAGCACCAAGGCCACAATTCATCCTACTTCCTGTTCTGGAGAGAAGGTGAAAGCAGAGATAGGTGTGCATCTTGACTAAGGCTATAGAGTAAACCATCAAAGATTGGTAGCTATCAGTTGAAGCTACCCCTAATGCTAACGCCAAGGAAGTTAGTTACTGGTGATCAGCAATAAATACTCGTATATCATATTGAAACCATGTATGAGACCAGGTGGTTAGAGCTACATAGGATTTTCTGAACCAGGGATCCTTTTCTAAATCTCTCTCTCTCTCTCTCTCTCTCTCTCTCTCTCTCTCTTTCTCTTTGGTTTTTTTGAGATAGGGTTTCTCTGTGTAACTCTAACTGTTCGTGGAGCCCACTCTCTAAACCAGGCTGGCCCTGAACACAGAGATCCATCTGCTTCTGTCTCCTGAGAGCTGGGATTAAAGATGTGCCCATTACCACAAAGCTAAAAGTTACTTTCTCTAGGCAGTGTCCCTTGGAGCACACACACACAGAGGGGGGACACATAATTCTTCAAAAATTATCTCAGCCATTCTATACATGATGTGGGATGGTGTATATGCTATGAATACCATTGGTTAATAAAGAAACTGTCTTGGCCTGTGATAGGGCCAACAAGTAGAGCTAGGTGGAAAAACTAAATTGAATTCTAAGAGAAAGAAGGTAGAGTGAAGAGAAGCCATGTATCCCCATTGGAGACAGACGCTGGGGACAGAACTTTATCTGGTAAGCCGCAGCCACGTGGAGATACTCAGATTCATTGGAGATTGGTTAGTTTAGGATATAAGAGTTAGCCAGAAATACAATTAAGATATTGGCCAAACAGTATTGCAATTAATATTTCTGTGTGGTTATTTCGAGTCTGAGCAGTCTGGAACAAACAAGAGGCCACCTACAACAGTGGAAAGTCCTTCTGCATATGTGTTGCTTTTATTGGTTAATGAATAAAGCTGCTTTGGCCTATGGCAGGGAAGAATATAGCCAGGCTGGAAGAGATATATAGAGAGATTAGGCAGAGTCAGAGAGACTCCATGTAGCTGCAGAAGGATACAGATGCCATAGGAAGCTTACCAGTAGGTCACAGCTTCGTGATGATACATTGATTAATAGAAGTGGGTTAATTTAAGAAGCAAGAGTTAGTTAATAAGAAGCCTGAGCTAATAGTCTAAATAGTGTTGTAATTAATACAGTTTCTGTGTGATTATTCGGGTCTGAGCAGTAGGGAAACAAACAAGCAGTCTCTACCTACACATACATTGCACAGACAATATCAAGTACATATATGAGGAACAATGTCAGGTAGGGTCTTGTTTGGATGAGAAATGAAACAGCACAAATTGAGTGACCTGGTCATCTTTAGGATAAGCGGTTGGGAATAGTTTTTTCTCCCCCAAGTACTAGAGAGTGAATCCAGGGGCCTCATGCAAGGCAAATTCTCTGTCACTGAGCTAAGCCTTAGTCCCAGGACTGAATGGCCCTTCCAAGAAGTCATAACTAAGCAAAGACCTAAAGGAAGTAAGGCCCCTGGAGGGGGGAGCAAGCCAAGACATGTCTGGGGCATGTATGTCTAGGCGGGGCGACAGTAGGTGGCAGAACTCCGAAATGAGAAGACACTTAGCCTGCTCAAAGGTCAGCAATAGAAGGTAGTGGGGAAGTCACAAGACACGGGAAAGCTGATATGAAGGGAAGGGAGTCATCATTAAACGTGACTTCTAGATCTTGGGAAAGAATGTGACTCATGGTTTTCCAAGTGTGCTAGGAAACCATTAAGGAAATAAAACCAGAGAAGTGATGGGAGCAACCACTGACCTTGCCCTCATCCCTAAGACCCAGCACAGTAGTACTGAGAAAGCAGGGGGCAATTAGACCCTAGTTGAGGACTGTCTCCTCCATGTTACAAGGACTCTCTAAATGTTGCCTCAAAGTTCAAGAACAGTTTTTTGTTTGGTTGGTTGGTGTGTTTTGTTTTGTCTTTGTTTTTTGAGACAGGGTTTCGCTGTAGCTTTGAAACCTGTCCTGGAACTAGCTCTTGTAACCAGGCTAACCTCAAACTCACAGAGATTTGCTTGCTTCTGCCTCCAGAATGCTGGGATTTAAGGCATGCGCCACCACCACTGTCCGGCTAGTTGTGTCCATTTTTTAACTTCTTACTCTGTCACCTCTCCCAAAGTTCCTGTCACATCCAATCAACCTGTGCTGTTGTGTTGGTAAGAATCCAACTGAACAAATCAGTGGTATGTGTCACCTATCCATCCCCTGAAAGGTGACATTTTCTGATGGGAAAGCCATGGAATTAGCAGACATTCTGCTTTTACGTCAAAGAGACTTTCTGCAGATGTCTGGACAGCCCCATCACTGGACTTACTTTTCTTGCTAGGACAGTTTTTGATGCATCTTCCATTTAGTGCACTTGTACGGCATGCACACGATGCAAGTCCATCAAGGTCACCCCTCTGTGCTAAAACATGGACAGATCCAGGTCACTGCAGTGACCTGAAGCAAAATGAGTTAACTGGAAAAGCACAGGGAAATGAGGCATGGCGGAACTCTGTCTCCGTTTTCTTCTGTTTCCTAGGAGTTTTTAGCCTAGCATGCATTCACTTTGCTTCCAAAGGAGATGGCTCCAAAGCGCAGTCAGCTTAATCATCTGTAAAACAGGAATGATAATGTTTGCCCCACCCACTCTGGAGGAATACTGTCTTGCTCAAATATAGTACTGAGCTTAGTGGGAGAGCTGAAAGGCCCCGGTAAATGTGATGATGAACATTGTGTAAACATTTCCCAAGTGCTTGCACTGACTCCCATAATGCTCTAGATTCCAAGAATTTAGGATAAGGAAACTAAATTCCTTCGCAGCAAATAAGGTTAAGGAAGTAAGACTAAGGCTGAGGTGAAGTCTCAGAAGGGAAGAGTGAGGGATGATGACTCAGTGTGTAAGAGGGGCTTGGTGTACTAGCAGAGGACCTGATCCCCAGCACCTGCAGAAAGAAGCATTGCTATGCACACACCTGTAACCCTGGTGCTGGTGGTGGAGACAGGCAGACTCCCAGAGCTCCCTACCCAGCCACCCTGACTGAGATGACAAATTCTAGATACAGTGAGAGACCGTGTCTCAAGGAAGCAGGGCAGAGAGTGACAGAGCAGGACACCTGACATCCTCTGTACATGCACATGGTTATAATATGCACATACGTATTTACACATACCATGCACATAAACACAACGTAAGACTATTATTGAGCCTTTGGTAGTTTGACTGAGAATGGCTCCATAGGCTCATCTCTCTGGATGTGTGGTTCCCAGCTGGTTGACTGTTTAGGAAGGATTAGGACGTGTGGTCTTGCTGAGGAGGTATGTCACTGCGAGTGGGCTTTGAGGTTTCAAAAGCTCACACTAGGCCCACTCTCCCCCTGATCTTACTTGCTCTCTCTGTCACAAACTTGTGGATCAGATGTAAGCTCTCAGCTATTTCTCCATTGCTATGCCTACTTGCCTGCTGTTATGTTCCCCTCTGTGATGTTCATGGGCTCACCCTCTGAAACTGTTAGCAAGCCTCCAATTAAATACTTTATTTTATAAATTGCCTTGGTCATGGTGTCTCGTCACAGCAATAGGAAAGTACCTAAGACTAAGTTCTTATGTGTGTTTTATATTCCCTAAAATGAAATACTCAAAGCTATGCATAAAGTAAATAAGTTAAGCTTTGTGTGTTTTAGGTAGTATCTACCAGGCATTGAACAATTAATATGCTATTATCTTTGATGTTAAAATGGCTTCAGGGATGATAACCCTCAACACAAAGCACCACACTGAAATCTCTGAGCTAAGACTACAGCAAACACAGCTCATATAAAGCCCTCAGCAGTCCAACGAGCAGCCCGTCACTGTAATCCTTCGCAGAAGAAGCCATGATGAGATTAAAGAAGCTGAATGATCTCACGGAAGATAAACAAGGAGCAAGGGTATAGTTGGTTTTTTGTTTGGCTGGTTGGTTGTTCTTTTTTTCTTTTTTCTTTTTTTTTTTTCACTTTTTGGGGCTTGGCACCCAGCTTCCAAATATATACACAGACATATTCTAACTTATGAATGTCTGTCCCTAACTTGCTTTGTTTCTAGCCAGCTTTTCTAATTTGAATTATCCCATTTCTCTTTAGCTACATTTTGCCTCTGGACTTTTTACCTTTCTTTATTCTACTTAACTTTCCTTCCTTCTTACTCCATGGCTGGTTGTGTGGCTGAGTGGCTGGCTCCTGGCATCCTTCTCTTCTTTTCTTGCTCCTCACCCCTTCTTCTCCTGAGCCTAGATTTCTCCTCCTATTTACTCTCACTGCCTGCCAGTTCTGCCTATTTCCCTCTCCTGCCTCGCTATTGGATGTTCACGTCTTTATTAGGCCAATCAGGCGTTTTGGACAGGCAAAGTGACACAGCTTTGCAGAGTTAAACAAATGCAACATAAAAGAAGGGAAGACATTTCTACATTATTAAACAAGTGTTCCACAGCACAAACAAATGTCACACATCTAAAACTATTATTTTACAATGCATAGGATGCATGACTAGAAATGGAAGGAAGAAGTGTGAGTAGCTGCCTGAATAAGATAGCTCCAGGACTTCCCATTTCCACTTGCAAACCAGCTCCTGCCTTTCACAAGTTCGTCTTCAATTCCACTTGCAAGATGCAAACCTACGTCTATGACCCCAGAAAGCTAAGTGACTATCAAGACACTTTAAAGGGAAAGTTGCATAGTTGCTGCCTGATTCTCACCTTCTCTTACTTTCCAAAATAAATAACAGCTGGGACTTATCTAGCCTAGGACAGACTTCAGGGGCTGAGGCTGAGTGCAGAGTTGGGGGGGGGGGGCATCTTAAAGGAAAATAACCTGGAGAATTTAGAAGTGAGATACTTCTTTTGTAAAAAGAGTTCTTCTATTACTAACAGTTTGAAATCTAATTGTGAAGTGTCTATTTAATAAAAAAATAAATAAAAAAGAACAAATCTCCTTCATTAGTTAAAGTCAAATGCAGAATAGCATCAAAGGACCAGTGAGTAGGACTAACAACAGACTCGTTCAGCTCTGGCTCTCCCCAGCAGGGTTGAGTGCAGGAGGTGGCTAGCATTCAGCTCTGGCTCTCCCCAGCAGGGTTGAGTGCAGGCGGTGGCTAGAGTGGCGAAGGGCTAAGGACGTCCTTTCTCAGAGTCTTCATGCAGTTTGTCTGCTACTAGGTCCGTCTTATGTACCTATAGTCTGAAGAAGACACGCTCACCTAACGGTAGAGAAGGGAAGAGGTTCATGTGGAGCCTGAAGAACTGACTTCCCTGTGCTGCTAAACAGAGTCGCCTCTTCCTGTCCTTCACTCAGAGAAGCCCTCTAGAGTGAGACTGCAGGACAACCATTGACAAATTCTCTTCCTCTTTGCCCCATCAATCTGCATGAACCTATTATACAGCAAAAGCTACAGGCCTTTCCCCAGTGGTCTGGTGTAAGTCAGATATTCCTTATCACAAGCATTCTTGTCCTACATCTAATGAGCCTAGTGTTTAGAAAGTGATTGTCCCTTCTGTCTTGGTGGGCTCCATTTTCTGGGAGTGTGTGCAGCTTTCTTAAATAGAACAAGACTTTCTGCTGTAGTCCTGCCGGAGAGCTATAACCAGTTCTAGAAACCATGTTTAATGTGGGAAAACAAGCCACTAGAACAAACAATTAGAGCAGGGAGATGCTTTAAGTTCACCAGCAGAATACAGACAGATCCTGGGGGTGCTTGGTCAGTGAAGAGAACATTGAGGACTATCAGCAGGCATTTACTTGCAGACAGGAGAATGGGGCAAGAAAAGACCATCAGGTGAGAAAAACCTCAGCACTGTCAAGAAACAATAAAGTGATCAGGGTCAGAGTGAAGTTGAAACGTAGACGTACTGAATGGCATGGAGTTCAGAGGGATGCTGGCTTTTAATCTGAGCATAACAAAAAACTGTGGAAAGTTTTTTCTCATAAACTAGCATTAATACAATTTGGTTAAAGAATTAGGAATCTCTTGCAGAGGAAGCTACAGTGTAATGATTACCGTTGAATCCTTGAAAGTCACTATGGAAGAGGAAATGAGTTTATTCAACAGTACCCACTGAGTAGTCTAAAGTTACAGCAAAGCAGAATCCAAGTTTACTTCAAAATGATCAGAGTTGACACATGATGAAATGAACTCCCTCTGGTGAGAATAAACACCCAGCCACTGGGGTTATGAGTGTATCAGTTAGTCATAGCTGTATAACAAACCACCTCCAAACTAAGCATGTTAAAATTACGCCCAGTTACTATTTCTTTTGAGTCAATGGAGTATCTCAGTGATTCTACTCAGCTAGGCTTGGTCAGGTTGATGCTGACTGGGCACACACCATGTGTCTAACCCCAGACTGTAGATTTGCTAAAGACTGGGATTTTTTATGTTGCTGTGACCAAACACCTGGGAGAACAACTGAAAGAAATAAATAGTTTAGTTTAGCCCATGCCCTTAGATGTTCCGGTCCACAGTCAACTGGCTCCATGTTTCTGCAACTACCATAAGCACTATAGTGTGACAGAAGGGTGTGGAGAGAAGACTGTTTACCTCATGGCAGACAGGAAACATACACACACGCGCGCACGCACACACACACACACACACACACACACACACTCAGTGGGGTATCAAAGACAAGGTCTAACCTTCAAAAGCCCCATTGACCTACTTCCTCCAGCTAAGCATATAGTTTTCAGTGTCTCCCCAAATAGTGCAGCCAAGTAGAGACCAATCTTTTACATTCTCATCTCAACGGATGACTAGTCCAAAATGGCCTTGGCTGGAGCAACTCAGCTATTCTCTGTGTGCTCATAAATCCTTCAGCAGGCTACCTTGGACTTTTCATTGAGGTCATAAAAAGGCAAGGGAGGAAGTAAAAACTCACAAATATATTCCACACTTTAGCTTCCCTTAAGTCTATCAATACCTTTCCTGGCCAAAGAAAGTCACATGGCCAAACCGAGAGAGAATGTGGAAGGGGACTATAGGGTGCAAAGGGCACGGATCCCAGGAGATCATTAACTGGGACCATCTATACACTCAACTTAGTGCATGAACATTAAAGGAGAAGCAGAAGGTTCACTTATGAGAGAGGTGTGTGTGTTGCAATGATTAATTTTGATTGTCAACTTACCGGGATTTAGAATGACCCAGGAGACAAACCTCTGGCATGTTCCTAAGAGGTTTACCAGAGGCTAGAAGACTCACCCTGAATGTGGGAACATCTTTCCAGACTGAATAAAAAGGGAAGAACAGATACTCATTTCTCTGCTTCCTCACTACGGATACAGCAGGACCAGCTGTCTCCCACTCCTACCAACAAAAGCTAGAGCTAACATTGCCGTGCCTTCTGTGCCAAGAAAGATGGTTCCCTCAGACTGTGAAGCAAAATAAGCCTTCCATACGCTGTTTGTGTCGGGCATTTTGCCCCCGCACTGAGACAAGGATCAAAAACAAGCTTATAGAGTACACTAGAATGAATGGTTTTAAAGGCCTGGTCATGGCCTAAAATCTAAGTAGTGAGAACAAGTAGGGCCCTAAGCCCGAGATGCTGAATGGAGAGAAAGAGTCACGTGAAGCCTCTGTCCCACCACTGCACGATTTTACTTTTCCAAAGCATGCATGTTTATTTCCAGGGAGTTGAAGGAAAGTCTATCCCCAGGACTGGGCCCTCTTGTCTCCTGAAGGCAGAAACAGCCTCAAGCCTGCTCATTTTTTTTCCCCTGCTCATTTCTGTCTCCATTTCCCTGGCAGCGTTAGTCTAAGTGAGCATCACGGGGCTCAGGGATGGGCTCATTGTGTTTGATTCACCCACTCAAGCCGCTGGATCGACTTACAACTAAGAGATTAACAGAAGGGGAAAGGATGTGTAAGGAAACCACTCAGCTCCAGGCCGAAGCTCATTTCTAAATAAAGATATTAACTCACAAAGACAGGGCTAAAGATTTGGGCCTAACTAGAGCTGACTTATGGAAACCCAGAAAATTAAACACATGCACTCATATTCACGCATTCGCATAAAGTATTTAGAATTCGGATTGTAAAAGAGGAGAAATATTAAAAAAATATAAAACCAGCTACAACTGTAACTGCAAATAAAGCTTGCATCTTGCTAGCAAATGTGAGCTATAAAAATTCCACGTTTTGTGGTCTGGTTGAGGACAAGACAACTCTCCAGAGCCTCACAGAGAAATACAGGCATGCACACAACTTTCATGCACGTGAAAGACAAATAAACATCCACCTACAAATTAATTCATATACTTACACAACACAAACCTGCACACGCACACACACACACACACACACACACACACACACACACACATTCCAACTGTGTTTTATACAAGCAAGTCCCTTTCCATCTCTATCATGTATCTTATTTGGGTTATAAGGGTCTTACTTCGATTGTAGAATACTACACTTATGTGTCATAGCTAGCTATCTCTTCATTCTCCCATATCTGCATCACTATTTTATGGCCCCAGTCTAATAGTCAAGTTCATGGTATGTATTCATTTTTACTGTTTTTGGAGTTTCATTTATGTATGTATGTCTTTGTTCAAATTCACTGCATCTTCCTAGCTCCGATTACGTATATCCGTGATACGTCTTCACATCACCATATTTGTGTTTGTTTAAAACTACTGAGTCCACTTCAAGATAGCTCTCTGTGTGTGAAACACTTCTCTGAAGAAAGCTGACTCTGCCTCTTCTAAGGCCAAGAGCTGCACTTAATATCTCAGGTGTGGTGTCTGGCAAACAGTGACACTCAGTAACTATCTGTTGCATGCGCAAATTGCCACAGTGAAAAGCTGAGAAACAGCACAAAATATATCAGTATCATTCACCTTCGGAACCAATGCTTTGGGTTTAATATGTGTTCATACATCACAGCCACTGACGTTGGGTCCGTTGTACAATCAAGTTGAGTAGCTGTCTCGGGGTTCTGTATTGAAGGTGGAAAACCCTTAGAAACACTGGCATGGAAATCAGAGAACACCAAAAGGTCCAGATGAAGCAGGACAACAACCGTATCTATAGCCAACCTCCAAGATAAAGTATGCTAACTGCTAAGAACCAACAGAGCACGGGATGCGGGAAAAGACACCATCCTGGTGACTTGGAGGAGTCAAGTAGTACAGAATTATAGCTGGCATAATATTGCCCAAGGGAGGCGAACCTGGGGATATTAGAGTGTCAACAGTAATGCCACCATCATCTTAACCAAGTAGATGAAGCCTCCTTGGCCAGACTAGGTAGGGTTAGCTCATGATGAACCAAATCTCAGGGAAGAGGAGAGCTGCTAAAGATATGACATCAACTCTTGGAAAGTCCCAGGGCCTTTGGAATAGATGGCTCACCAGCTCGCAAGAGGGGCAGTCCTGTGGTCGGGGTAGTGTTCAGAAAACAGCTAAGCCTTTGAAATACATGTGCAGAGCAAGAGGCATTTGGGGATGGAAAATGTGACGGATTCAGCTAGTCTTCTGCAGACCCGTGCTGCATGTGAAGCGAACCTCACGGAGGGAGCCGTCAGCTGGATTTTCTGTCTCATTGTTCCCTGTCCACTCACCACTTCCTCTGCCTCTGCCACTCGTGTCAAGTGGAAAGTCACAGTCTTAAAATAGGAATGGGAATCAGATCAATGGATACAGCTGTTACCAAAGACGTAGACTATGCTATTGTCACGAACAGCCTGTAAATGCAGGCTGTTCCATTCAAAGTGAGCAATTCAAAGTGCCAAACTCCTGCCAGGATGCTTTGGTGGGTGGTGTTTACCTCAGAAGGTCTTTCTGCCCATGTTGGCTCACCATGTGTAAGAAGAACACAGTGCTAACACACGCTATAATCCCACATCTTACAAAAACTTACATCATAAGCTCATTAGTTCCAGTTACTGGGTAGAAGATTTTTTTCTATAGAGAGTGCCATGGGCCACGAAATTTGGGCACTGTAGCTAAATGTCTCAGACTTATGACTCACTTTCTTTTACCAGGACACATGTGGGTGCCCCAGGACAGGAGGTTAGGGTCAGCGGGTCTCAAAGTGTATCTCAAAGGAGGACCTAGGAACCTGTAGAAATAAAGAATTTAAGGGACCACCCCACACCTGGTAAAGCTAAAGCAACCATAACCTCTAGGATGCCATGAAGACGCCTCCTCTTTCCACCCCTTCATCCCTCTCACACACGCAAATACTGCTTCTGTCTTAAGAGAAGTGGGCTCCCCGGACGTGCTATATTTCTAAAGCCATTACATTCCATATGTCATACATGAGTCATATGGCCTTTGCTACAGTGGAAAAGAAATGTTGACAACAAGTCTGGGGATAAGAGTGTCACTGTTCAGACGCACTGGTGACAGTTGCCTGGTTTACACAAATCAGACCACAAGCAGAGCTTTGTGAAGTGAAGCAGTTGCTTTCCCGCAAGTGTGTAAGTCCTTCGCTTAGTGGTTGGTGGTTTTGTTTTGAGATGAATGACTAACAGGCAAGAACAGGCATATACAATGTGTACATGTTGTGCAATAAATTCACATAGACCTCAGTAATTACTAGTCGGATCAGTCAATAATGCAGATAAACATGGTGCTTTCTGTCAAGCCCTCTGTGACCACGGGCAGTCTGTTTTTATGTATTTTGCCACCAATTAACATCACCTGTTATTACCATCATCTGAAGGCGTCTTCAAGGCCACCTTTCCCTTGGTACTATGATGACAGGATGCTTTGCATCCAGAAAATACTTCATCCTCTTTAACACTTGCTACCCAAGGCTGTGATTTCAATTTGCATCTCAACAATGAATAATGACATTAATCAGCTTTTCATTTTTGTTGATTGTTTGAATATCCTCTATGAAGAGCCTGTTCACATTTTATGCCCATTTTTCTGTTGAACTACCTATGATTTTATTGATTTATAGAAGCACTTTGTACATATTGTAGATATGAATGTTCTCTAGTTCCAGACATTTTTCTACAAAAAAACATAATTTTACTCTTTATGACTAAACAAAACTCCATTGTGTGTCTAAATTCTATATATTCTTTTTTCTTTATTCCTTCATCCGTTGACAGGTAAACCTTGGATATTGTGAACAGTATAGCAACAAACAGAGGTGCGCAGGTACCCATGTTGTAAAATGACTTGGATTCTTTGGGTAAGTAAATGGAAGTGCTATACCTAAATCATATGGTTGCTCTAGTTTTTAATTTTTTGAGAAATGTCAATACTGACTTCTCTATGGCTATGCTAATTTACAATCCCACCAACAGGTAGAGAGGGCTACTTTCCCTTCCAAATCCGCAGAAATTGAGGATTTTTCCTAAGATAGGTTATTAGTGTGTTTCCTTGATTACTAAGTAATTATTTGTCCTTTATTTATTTATTCTTTAATTCTTCATATATTCAGGTCATTAATCCCCTCTAGAAGAGCTGTCCCTTTACTGCATGGATTGGTGCTTATACAGTACAGAAGCATTTGAATGGAATGCAATCCATTCTTGCATTATTCCTGCTACCATTTCCTGAAACACTGTCTTCTACTCACAACGTCATTGCTGTAATGACAGGTGCAGAGTTCCTCTTCTGCTTTCCTCAGTAGTTCCAAAGTCTGGGGACCTATATTAAAGTCTGTGATCCGTTTTGAGATGGTTTTGTATAGGATGAGAAAGGAGGATCTAGGTTCAGTCTCCTAAGTATGAACATCCATTTTTCCCACTACTGTTTTTATAAAGAGGTTAGCTTTTTCTCAATGAATGTTACAACTTTTGTCAAGAATGTGAAGGCTGTGAGCTACCGGCTTGTTTCTGTATCTTCTATTCTATTCTGCCAGTGTGTCACGATTTCTGCTATTAGGATGCTGCTTTGTTTCTGCGACTCTGCTGCATAGTTTAAGGTCAGGTCTTGTGATACTGTCAACATTAATGTTTTTCTCAGAGGGCTTTAGCTTTTCAGAATCTTTTGTGTTTTCTTATGAAGTTTAGGATTGTTTTCTTTTCTGAAGAAAAGATGCTATTGAATTTTGGTGGATGTTGCGTTAAATCTGCAATCACCCTTAGTAAAATGGTCACTTTAACACATTGATTTTGATGATCCATGATCCTAAAATGTCTTTCCATCTTCTAGTGTCTATCTTGATGTGTGTGCAAGTCTGTACCTGATTGTTCTGGCCCTGTTGTATCCAGGAGACTGTTTTGTTGCGGTAGCTCCTCCTCCTATCACTAGGAGCTGCCCTTTAACTGCTCCCACGAAGCCCAAGAACTTCCCATGTCTGTTCTGTTTCGAATCACACTGCTACACAAGTTGGTAATTACACAAGGAAGCTGTCTGCAGCAAGTGTCTCTGGGGCTCCGCACTTTCAAGATGATGCAGGGATGCTGAGTGAGGGATGCTGTGTGCGCTGGCCATCCTGACCCCCTGCACTGGCTCCACCTTGCACTCACACATGGCTGGCCTCTTTCCTCTCCCCCAGAGGCTAGGCCTAAGTTCCCCAAACTCATACCCTTGGCATTCTTCAAAATGCTCCAAAGGTCTCCCCATTTCAGTTTGGAAATAATTTTGGGTTCTGAAAACTGGCTGTGACTTGGGGGCAGACTTGTGGGTACCTGAGTGCTGGCCATGCTGCAAATGCACTAGTGTACCCACAAGTCTGCCCCCAAGTCACAGCCAGTTTCCAAACAGAAATGGGGAGGCCTTTGGGCCATGAGATATTTAAAGGCAGAGGCGTCTATATCAGGGCCAAAGGGCTGGGGTAGGGATTGGCTTTTCCAGTGTCTGTTTCTTGTGTAAGTCCTGTCTTAAACCATGCTTTTGAAGAAGGCCAAACTGCTCCCATGATGCTCATGAAGTTTTGCTTTGGCTTAAAGCATAACTGAAGGCCCTTCCCAGCATTTTGCCCGGCACCCTATGCTGGGTGTCCTGTTTCTTTTATAAATCTAAAGGCCAGTACCTCCGGGTCTCACTGGGTCTCTGCTGTTTACTGTTGCATTTCGGTGACTTTGCACACAGCCCACCTCTCCCAATGACCATGCACCTATGTCTTTCGTCAGGGTCATGCAGATACAGGAACGTTCTGGGTTTTTCTGGTTGACTGCCTCCTCTCTCCTTTTACCCTTATTATATGCCACTTGGTTTAATTTGATTGTTCTTTTTTTATCTGTACATCTATATAAAGAAATTGACCTATAGCTTTTATTATGTCATTTTTAAGGATTTCTAATGTCACATTACTTTTGATTTTCTATATCTAATTCTTTTGTTTGTATACTTTTAATAATATTTTTTCTTTAACTTTTATATTTTAACCAATGAAGTCATTTGTATATAAAGAAGTTAAATTCCAGTTAAAAATATCTTTACTATTATCTGACTATTCAAATAGTCTCTTTTTGGGTCAATTTAATAAGTTGTATTTTTCTCAGAATTTACATAGTTTAACTACATTTTAAAATGTATTGCTATAAAGCATGGCATTCTATCTACTATGCCCACATCATCTGTACTAATTTACCCTTTCCCACTATATTTTAACTGGGTTTTTATCTAATTCCTTTTTGATTAATCTCGCTAGTGATTTATTTCATTCATTAGTCTTTCAAAGACTCAGTTCTGGCTTTAATAATTTATCACACATTTGTTTATGATGTATTAATTTCTAATCTTTTATTTTGTCTACTGCACATTCTTGGGTTTTTCAAACTTCTTGAAATGAGGACGCGGATCATGTATGTCCCAATTTCTTCTTTATGAAGATAAGGATGAGAATTACACACTTCCTCCTAACCCAGCTTCATCTGCACCCTGAATCCAAATGTCTCTAGAATTATTCAATCCCATCCTAGCTCGGTTTCACTGTGACTTATTCTTTCAGTTGTAAATTATTTCAAAACAATTACTGAATTTCCAATTATTTCAGTATTTCTGATTTTTCCATGTTTCCACCCTCCCAGCTCAGCACCAGCACTGCTGTTGGGCCCGGGTCCCGCCCCCCTACCCCCCCAATCCCACCCCTCCCAGTTCAGCTCCAGCACTGCTGTTGGGCTCTGCCCCCCAACTCCAGTGGAATTTTATTGCTCTGGTGCAGTCCTCACTAGTCAAAGAGTGGATGAGTCACCCACCTACCAGCTGAACTGCCCTTACCCCCTGGATTCTGTTCCCTCCAAGATCCAACCCCTCCCACCTCATCGCCCTCCCATTGGCCATTCCTTCCCCACAATTCCAGCAGACTCCATAGGCCCAGGTGTTGTGAAATAATCTTTTTGTACACTGTGAAGATGTGTCACCCTGATTGGTTTAATAATAAGCTGTGACCAGCCAATAGCGAGGCAGGATTTCCAGGCAGAGAGGATGCTGGGAAGAAAAAGATGGAGATGCCAGGAGACATGTAGCAAGCTGGACGAGCACTCCAGTATTGAGTCAATAAGGCCACTAGGCAGAAAGTAAATTAATAGAAATGGGTTAATTTGAGTTATAAAAACTAGTTAAGAACAAGTCTAAGCTATTGGCCGAGCTGTCATAATTAATAATAAGTCTCTATATCATTATTAGGGAGACAGCAGTCCCAATGAAAATGTCCAGCTACACCCAGGTACAGTCTACTCCAGCCTGAAGAACAGGCAAGTGACCTGCCTCCTAGCTGAACTGCTCCACTCCCCAGTCCCTGTTCCCTAGGACACATCCTTTGGCCCTCCCCATTACCCATATTCCCAGCAGTTTTACCTGAAGCCAGACTGGTCCTAGAGACCCTAGCTAAGACACTACCCACCACCTGCTAAAGCTCCTTAAAGCCCACCCAACAAACCAACATACCCAGATTGTTATCTTTCTGGGCTCCATATTCTGGTCAACAACTGTGGAAGACTTCGGTTTTACCTGAGGCCAAGCCGGATCCAGGGACCCAAAGCCTCAAAAACACCAGTGTATACACCCAACTGGACCTGAAGACTTACCAATCACCAGAATCTTTGGCCTCTTAGGCCAGAAGACCAGAGAGGAAACAGAAAACAAGGAAAAAAATACCTATCCAACAAAGACAAATGCAGGAATCAGCACCTACACCTATAACCATCCCAAATCCAAATGCCTAAATACCAGTGCAAAAACACAATCAGTAGCAAAAGGACATCTGGTACCATCAGAACCCATCTCTCTTAGAAGATCTAGACCTGAACATCCCAACATAGCTGAAACAGAAAAGAAAATAACCTTAAGATATGAAAATGATAGAGGTTCTTAAAGAAAAATGAGAAAAATCCCTTAAAGAAATTGAAGAAAATATATACAAAAATTGGAGGAAATCAGTAAGTCCTGTAAGGAAGGCCAAGAAAGCCAAGGGGCAGGGAACAGGTGAAGGAAACAGAAGCAATAAAGAAAACACAAACTGGGGGGATTCTGAGAATGGAAAACCTGGGCAAGTAAGCACAAACTACAGATGCAAGCATCCCCAACAGAATACAAGGGATGGCACAGAGGATCTCAGGCATTGAAGATATGATAGAGGAAATAGACTCATTGGTCAAAGAAAATGTTAAATATAAAAAATTCCCAAAACAAAACATCCAGGAAATCTGGCACACTATGAAAAGACTAAACCTAAGAATAATAGGGATAAAAGAAAAATAATCTCAGCACAGAGACCCAGAAAATATATTCAATGAAATCATAAAAGAAAATTCTCCTAACCTAAAGAAGAACATGCCTATAAAGGTACAAGAAGCTTACAGAATATCAAATAGATTGGACCAGAAAAAAGTCCTCTCTTCACATAATAATCAAAACATACAGAATAAAGAAATAATACTGAATACTAACACTTACACTTGTAAAAGAAATATTACTAAATTATCAAATCACACATCAAACCCCACACATTAATAGTGGGAGATTTTAATACCCCACTCTCACCAACAGAAAGGTCATATAGACAGAAACTAAACAGAAATAATGGAAGGAACAGACATTCTGACTCAAATGGACCTAAGAGACATCTACAGAACATTTCACCCAAACACCAAAGGATACACCTTCTTCTCAACACTTCATGCAACCTTCTCCAAAATTGACCATATACTCTGTCACAAAACAAATCTCAACAGATACAGAAAAACTGGAGATCTCTAGCCCCAGGCCTGAGACACAGCAACAGGTCTGCATTGTCCTATTTGGCTGGCAGGGGCAGGACTCAACCAAGCACCACTATGGTCCGACAACATGATGGTGAGCTGGTGAGCGAATATAGGGTGGGGAGGTATACGAGAGGCAGAGTTGTTCATGAGCTGGGTGACCCATAGACTTAGAATAGAACCAAATTGTAGGAAAAAAAAACCACAATTGTAGCGGGGCGGGGAGGTCAATGTAATGATACTGCCTAAGAATATTCTGTTATACTCATAGATTGGGGACTACCCCAATTGTCATCAGAGACCCTTCATCCAGTAACTGATGGAAAAAGATGCAGAGACCCACAACCAAACATTAGGCCAAGTTTGAGGGGTCCTGCTGAAGAGAAGGAGGAAGGACTACATGAGCCAGAGGGTCAAGACCATCACAAGAAAACCCAGAGAAGCAACTAACCTGGGCTCATAGGAGTTCACAGAGTCTGAACGGACAACCAGGGAGCTTGTGTGGGACTGACCTAGGCCCTCTACATTTATGTGACAGTTGTGTAACTTGGTCTACTTATAGGACTCCTAACAGTGGGAGCAGGGCCTGTCCCAACGCTTTGGCTGGCTTTGGGGAACCTATTCTTCATACTTGTTGCCTTGCCCAACCTTAAAAGAAGGAGAGGTGCCTAGTCTTCTAGCAGCTTGATGTGCCATGCTTTGTTAATACCTGTGGGAGGCCTGCCCCTCTGTTAACAGAAACAGAGGAGAATGGATTGGCATGGGGGAAGGGGACAAAGGAGAGGCTAGGTAAATGGAGGGAATGGGAGGAGAAGAGGGAGAGGGAAACTGGAAAGTAAAATAAATAAATAAATTTAATTAAAAAAATAATAAGACCTGTATGCACCAACGAGGCGGAACATACAATATGTATGATTTTAGTGGTTGTGCATATGAATGGAAACATTCTGGTGTTTGCCTTTAAATTATGATTGTCCAATAAAAATAACATTAGAAAAATTATTTTTTAAAAAGCAGTGATACTTCCAAGATATCAGGAGGATCCCAGAACTGATAGCCCTATTTTTATCTCATTTTTTTTTAATGTTGCAGTGTTGAGCAATTATTGCTATTGTTTTTGGATCATCTATACCCCTTTAGCTGCAACTCTCTGCTACTCCTAGCTTCAGGCTTTCATCTGGGGTCGTTTTCCTTTGACCTAAAGAACTTCCCCTTCCATCTCCCTCACGGAAGGCCAGGGACATGAATGATCTTAGCTTTTGTTTCTTTGAGATGTATTTATTTCACCTCCACTTCTAAAGATGCCTTTCAGGGTGTGTGGCTGTTGTTTATTACTATCTTCTTGAACATATTTAAATTATTATCACATCATGTTCTGGCTTGCGTAATTTCTGCTAGAAAGTCTTATCTAAGTGTTCTCCCTACGCTGCGGAAGGCAGAATGCTGCTTCCTCTGGGTGCTTTCCAGATCTTCTCTTCCCTTTTGACTTCCAACAGCTTTGCTGAGATAAACCAGATGGACTTCACTTTGGTTTAACTTTTGGGTTCATCGTGTACTTTTGTCTCTTTCATATTTAGAAACTCTTGGCCCCTGATCTCCTCAATGTTGATTCTACTATTCTGCTCTGTTTTCTCCTCTTAACTTCTGGAATTTAAGTGGGCATGAGTATTACTCCTGTTTCAGATGACTTGTACTTATAGTTTCCATTCTTTACTCTCTGGTGTTTCCACATGACATAATGTTTCTCTTCATCCTTTGATAACTTTATGCATACAGTATACTTTGATCTAATTCACCCACCAACTCCTCACAGGTCCACCCTTACTTCCTCACCCCCAATGCTCTTTCTTTTTCTGTTTATCTGTCTGTGTATTTATTTAAGACAGTGTCTCACTATGAAAACCTGGCTGTCCTAGAACTCCTTTTGTCTGTAGATCAGGCTAGCCTCAAACTCATTGAGTTCTATCTACTCCACCCTCCTGAGTGCTGGGATTAAAAGTGTCCACCACTACATCCAGCCCTCCAATCTGCTTCTAAATTCGTCTTTTCTAGTTCTTAAATTCATCTATAATTTAATTTGAGAAGTGTCATTCATTTTTAACTCTTCAATTATTGAGGCAAATGTATACACTATAAAGCACACATGTCTTTAAAGGGCACATGTCATGGTTTAAATGGAGGTTTTTTGTTTTTGTTTTGTTTTGTTTTCCTACCATAACAGATGCCCGGGTAATCTCCAATGATGACTGAACCTTTAAGAAGCCTCAGAGGATCAGCCCTCAAGAGGAGATTAATGCCTTTCTTATGTAAATGGCTTTGATCTTGGGACAAGATTAGTTACCTCCAAGGTAGGTGGCCCCACTCCATTCTCCTCCTCCTTTCTTCTGCTGACATTTGCTTCTTTTCCTCTTTCCACCATGAGAGCCTCACCAGAAGATGACATAGCCACTTGATCTTGTTATCTCCAGAGCTATAAGCCAGAATAAACCTTTTCTTTATACATTATGAAGTCTTGTGTGCTCGGCTCCAACACCAGAAAACGGGCTAGGACAGTGCGGCTTTATCAGTTTGATAATGGGACTCTAAGATATAGAATGTATTTATTCAATATCTTTCTTTCTGCCTTTCTGGAGCCAAGAAACCTAGGCAGATGTGTTAAAAGCATGGAGATAAAAATTTATAAAGTGCAGTCTTAAGACCCTTATAATACAATCATAGCAGCCAAAGTTAGAAGCGGGGAAACATCACAAAGCTACAAGTCCTGAAATGGTACTTTGGACAGTGGTCTTTACTAAGGGCAAAATGACCATACCACATATTAAACAAGTGTTAGTATCAAAAACATGAAGTGTCCCTGGTGATGTAGGGCCTGTAATCACATAAAACAAAAGGTCTATTTTAACAAAACCTCATGTCAAAATTAAAACATTTTAATAGAATACAGTGTTCAAATGTTACAAAGGATTTACAAAACCCTTGATTCAATCTGTGGTGTATGTGGCAGGATTACCTATTGACATGTATTTACATATGTGTATATATCATATATGTGTGGAATAAAATATGACAGATATAATTGCGTTTCACTTCTAAGACCAAATTATAAAAAGATACTAGCTTTTATTATTGAGACACTATCTCTCAATCTTAGATCATCTGCTTTAAGACAAATCAGTTTCCAAAAAAGACGTTCCTGTAAAGAGGAGTGGAGGCCTCAGCAACAAGCCAACAAAAACCTAAGACTGCCAACAAGCCCTCATAAGAGGCTGGATGCTCTAGCCCCAGCTCAGTCTTGTGATGACCATGACACCGACTCCCAGTATGCATGAAACCTCCTGAGA
This sequence comes from Microtus oregoni, assembly GCF_018167655.1. Classification (NCBI taxonomy): domain Eukaryota; kingdom Metazoa; phylum Chordata; class Mammalia; order Rodentia; family Cricetidae; genus Microtus; species Microtus oregoni. The sequence goes on from NW_024543079.1 coordinate 10,692,366, forward strand.
GATCCTAAACCACAACTACTAGCTAAGCAAGCATCTTCATGTCTCTATGTCTGTCCCCTCATCTCCAAAACAACTATAACATTAGTTATAATAATAATATATAATATTATATATCACATATTACTGTATAATAATATACATATTACATATCGCATATATAATAATAATATTACACCAGATCACTCTGAATAAAATTAAATTACTACATATTAAAGCCTTAAAGCTATGCTTCTCTCAGAGCAAATATTTAATAAATTATTGCTACCATTGGCATCATTTCTACTGAAGAACAGGATGGCAGTATGGACAAAGTAAAGGACTCTATGCTGACTGAGTACCAGCTGCCCAGCACCAGCTGAACACATCACACAAATTTCATCTAAAAAACAAAGAAACAACTTGTGGTACCATTGACATAGTTCTTTCCCGATGCTGAAAACAAATTTCTCAGTTGCTAAATTCACCAAAGTTACTTTTCTGCTTGCATGTACTTTATAGTGAATATCTGCACACCATGTCCACATCAGAAACCAGGAGGGACAGCAGCTGCAAGGGCTAAAGATTCAATTCTTCTAAATCATTCAACTTAACAACCTCTAGGCCAAACAGCGTGGATCTGAACCTCAGCTCTGAATCTGACCTAACTCTATGAATTAACAAACCAACCCCAATCCAGTTCCAACCAGTGGCAAACCACCCTCAACTTTAAACTTACCTTGACTCTGAGCAAAAGTTAAGTGTTTTCTTGGATTCTAAACTTAGTCTAAAACTAACACTGGCTCAAAAGTCCTGAGAACTGTGAACCAAACATGAACCTGACCGTAACTATACAAATCCCCAAGACCAGTGGTTCTCAACCTTCCTAATGCTGTGACTCTTTAATACAGATCCTCATGTTGTGGTGGCCCCAATCACAAAATTTATTTTCATTGATATTTCATAACTATATTTTGATACTGTTATGAATCATAATGTAAATGTCCTATATGCAGGATATCTGATGTCCGACTCCTGCAAAGCGTCATTCGACCCCCAAAGGGGTCACAACCCACAGGTTGAGAACCACTGGCCCAAACAGATGGCTCTAGGCAGCATCATTACTACTGGCTCTGGTCAGCAGGTAGTGGTTGTTCACAGTAATGTGTTGAGAAGTCCTATTCTTGCCGCTGGGTTTATCTGGGCAGTTTCCATAGGTTACTGATGGCTTGCAGGAAAGATGGATGGCAAGCATCGGAATCTCTGTCACATATATGTTCAACTCTCTTCTTATCCACACCTCTAACCATAAGCCTGGATTGAAACCCTAGCTCATATAGCAATTGGTATTCGTATTTCTATTCTGGAATTAAAAGGACCACACCAACCCAGTCACTTCAAAGGTAAATCCAAATTGCTTCTAAACTTTCCTTAGTGGGACCACATGAGCGTGTAGGTATTTGATTAGATTCTATCTACAGATACGTTACTGTCACATGCTCCAACCTAATGATTCATGTTTCCCAGACCTTTCTCTGGCTGAGAGGGTACAGGAAAATTCAACCAAGAGAATTTTAGCTGGACTAAAGTGGGAGATTTCTTTATTCCTAACAATCTTCTTGATGTGGTGAGAACTGTGGAGGCAAAGCCAGAACCCAAGAAAGCAACATCTGGATGGAACAGAAGGGATCATTTATTGCTGTGGTCTTATGATAAATTAGCAAATGGAATCTCAAGAGTCTGAGTCCAAAGAAGACTCCTCTTCCTCAGCCCCCACACCCTGTTCCATCCCCCTCCTCTCTCCAGCATTCCATCCCAAGCCACCTCTTCAGGGTCTGATTCTAGATCTCTAGGGACTTGAAGAAGCCATGATACATTGTCTGGAATTCCCCAGAACTCTATCTGGTCTTCATTATGTCTTCATTTAATGGCCAGCTTCTGGCTATTTCAGGATGCCCTTGCAAGAGGAAGCCCTTAGTGTGAGAGACTAGATCCTCTGGGAGAAGATCCCAGAAAAGCCCCAAATTTGAAACCATCATAGACTGGAAATAACCAAAGTATTCATCAGATAAGAAGTTGATAAGCTGAATTCATACCATGGAATGTTACATAACGTTTCAAACCAGAGAGAGGATCATAGCACATTGAGAAAACTATGAAATAGCCTACCCTAATTTTTTTCAAAAAAATGCATCATAGGTCAATAGATAGAGCACTGTGTGTGTGTGTGTGTGTGTGTGTGTGTGTGTGTGTGCATGTGCATTGGTTTACATGTATAAGAAACACTAAAAAGAAAGACCACAAGAAAAACAATGGTCATTTCTGGTACAGACATGTGAAACTTCAACAGGATCCAGACAGCTTTGTTTGTTATTTTGTTTAATAAGAATATATTTATGTTCACTTCAAGTCATAGCCCTTTTTTTGTTTTGTTTTTATGAGACAGGGTTTCTCTGTAGCTTTGGAACCTGTTCTGGAACTAGCTTAGTTTGAGTTTGGCCTCAAACTCACATAGATCCACCTGCCTCTGCCTCCCAAGTGCTGGGATTAAAGGCATGTGCCACCACCGCCCAGCTTAGTTCTTCAAGTTAAGAAGTGTCCTGGTTTAGGTCTGGACAAGACGACCCTGAGACAGAATTCCCATGCAGTTTTATATAAAGCATTTTCTCAGAAAGGCCCTCAGGAGGAAGTGAAATGAGTAGGAAGAGAGAGCAGAGGATAAATGTGTGTTACTAGGGAGGTTAGCACTGTGGGCTGGCACACAATCTTGCCGGGGCCCCCTGGGAGCCATGGTAGAGCATAGTTCTCACAGTCGTCCCACCTGGGGGCTGAGAGGGAGCTGTGGTCTCTATGTATTCAACTCCACGGGTGTAGGGTGTAGGGCTGCACCAAGGAACATCATTCCTTTACCCCTCCCACCTGTCTCATGATTAGGCTAAGTGTCAGGCAGAGAAAATATTTAAACGAAGAAATGAAAGGTCAAATGTTGTTTTGAATGAGAAATGTCCCTCATAGGCCCATGTATTTGACCATTTGGTCCCAGTTGGTGATGCTGTTTGGGGAAGTTATAGAACCTTTGGTAGTGCAGCCTTGCTGGGGGAAGTATGACATCAGGGGTGAGGTTTGAAGGTTTACAACTTTGCCTTTCTCTCTCTCTCTATCTCTCTCTCTCTCTCTCTCTCTCTCTCCCCCTCATTTCCTTCTTCTCTTCCTCCCTCCCTCTCCCTCTCTCTCTGCTTCCTGCTTCTACTGCTGTGCCTTCTCCACCACAATGAACTCTATCCTTCTGAGCTGTAAACCAAAATAAACTCTCCCCCCCACACACACCCTTGAGTTGCTTTTGGTCATAGCATTGTATCACAGCTATAGAAGGGTCATTAATACAGGCCGCGATTGTAAACTGGGCTGGCATGCCCTTAAGAGGGTCAGGCATGTTTGTAGCCCATGTACAGAGCTGTCTGTACCCCACCACAAGCCAGGAGCACCTTAATAGTCATGCGGCTTTCTGGATAGAAATGGGTATAGCCTCTCAGAGGAAATAAAAGGTTCCTTCAAAACAGCCCCCACACTCCACACACTCAGAGGCTCTTTGTCTTCTTCTCTGGGCCCCCCAAACCCACTCTCCAAACCCAGAGACCCAACTTCCCTGACTCTCTGAGGAGCCCCAGGGTCTCACCAACACACAGGAAAGGAACAAGGACACAGACAACACAGCCATCTTCTTCAGGCTTTGCTGACTTTGGTGACAAAGCTAATAAAGACAAAGAGTCAGTTTTCCCATTATTCAGCCACACGAGTGACCACATGAGGGGCCATGTAAAACCGAGATTCAAGCTAAATTTTGTCTCACTAATGCAGACAGGTCTCTGTGCATGTCAGATGCCCGCTGATAAAAGTGATGGAGAAGAATCCCTCTCAAAGACTCCTGTGGTACTCACAGCCCACACTTTGCAAACACCCACAAAGTACCCAGCGCAGTCTTGGCCCATAATTAATCTTAAACAAAGGCCAACTGATCCAGACGCTGAAACTGAAATATGTATTTAACAGTGACTATTTTTCCAACTTTGTACTTGACATTGGAGAGGGCTAAGAAAAGAAAAAGCCCTCATCTCTCTTCAAGCTACAGTGTGTCATGAGTCACCAAAGCTACAAGTACTCAGACAGGAAGTCAGTCCCTTGGGTCCTTGAGAGACTGTAGCCAGGAAGGCAGAGGTGGGGTCCCAAGGAAGACAGTGATAAGGAAAAGGGATAGTCCGTGAACCTATAACCTTGAACAGGAAGAAAATGCCCCCAGTGTCCTCCCACGCCCAGCCCAACTAATCCAAGAGCAGGGAGTCTGCTTCTATTGACCAGCCTCACTCTGATTTAAATTTCAAACAGCCCAGGGTTTCATTCTTCTCCTGCCACCCCTGAAAGCTAACCATTATGGATTTTGCAGGCGCAGCCCTCAGCTCACACACTACATTTGCACGATCTTTGCATAAGGAAAAAGTCAGTCGATGCAAACTGAATTAATTGTAATTGACCATAATATGCTTACAGAAATGCCAAGGAGTTTTCATTAGTAGATAAGCCCCAAAGTATCTGCCTGGTGATTTACATCTGTGTGAACACACTGCACGGCTAGAGTTAATTACCAGACCTGCTGCAGAAGGTGCCTCAGCACCAGACCCTGGTGGGGGCCTTCCTCAGGCCACTGACACCTCCAGGGATTGACACATCTTGACGGGCTTCCTTTGAAGAGCTTTGAAGTCATTGCCTGAAATGAGGCTGCACCAAGCCATCCCTGCTGGGTTTGCACTTGGCTCTGCTCACTTCCCTGGCCCCTGTGCCTTCTTCCCTTCCCACTCCCAAAGACCCAGTCCATCTCCAATGCATCATCCTTGCGAAGGCTGGCATTGAACTTGTGTCCCAGTTTAGATAACTGATCTTCATTTATTTATCCCTTTTCCTTTTTTAGTAAAAATTTAAGTGCCCCCTGTGCTGTGGGGCCCTTCGTATGGGATGACAGTCTAGAGCTGAATCCAGAGGAATGGAGAGAGGAAGTGAGCTAGCCCATAGGGTCAGAAGGAGATGGAATAACAAGCATATCAAGCAGAGCAGAAGAAGAAAGGTGGACAGTCTTTACTAGGGAGTGGGAATGGAGAGTATTTATCAGAGGACATGGTAGCAAAAGCACGAGGTAGCATCGTCTAAGTGAAGTGTTGAGTGAAGGGAGAATGTTCTGGGTAGAAGACATAGACCAGCAAGGTCCCTGAGGCAGGAAAGCAGCTGCCTTACTACTGGGGCTAAATGGAATCTTAGGAACATCCAAGTAAAACAAAGAAGGGAGAAAGGCAAAGCAAGAGAAAGAATCCAGGTCTTCTCCAGTGAGGCCACCGTGACCTTAGATTTAATTCCAAAGATCGGGAAGCTATGTAAAAAAACACTGATAATAATAAATGTGATAACAGACTCAAGTATTGAAGAAAATGTTTCCTATTAGAAGTAGCAGGAGAATGGGTTCTTGCAGGGCAAAAGCAAAGATACAGAGAACTATTAGGAAAAGACAATGAGAGCCATTCACACAAGAGAAGGTGGCATCAAATATTGTCGGGATGGAGACAAGATGGGAGGGAAATGGCCTGTCTGCGTGGATCATGTCTGAACACCTTTATTGCCTCAATATTTTCAACTCTCAGGAGACAATCTTGACATCAGAAACTTTTGTCCACATTGATTTACCCCAAGAGAACCCAGTACCCTGGAAACTGACAATGAACCCTCTAGAAGAGAATTATAGACATGAATACAGGAGAGCCATGATTGACTGTAAATATTCTAGTACACTCTAAAACTCCAAAACGAATGAGATTAACATGGGTAGTCAATCCTATTTATTCAACATAGGTATTACTGCTTTAGCAGTGTGGCAGAATAAAATCTTGTCTGGGAGAAGTGGGGGAAAAGGGAGATGGGGGCAGAGGATATCTCCCTCTAAACAAGGGCCACACATCCTTTGGGAAGTGAGGTCAAGGGGGAGAGACTGGAAGTGATAGAAACATTTGGGGTGACAGTAAAGCAATTTGGGGGGCTCTTCTATCTCCCCTAAGGAGGAGACCATATTCACTGCGAGGAAAGTATTTGGAATCTGGAAGGTAAACAGACACTGAAAGATGAGACCCAGGAGTGGTAGGGGGATGCTCAGAAGAGTCAGTCAGTTTGTAATGAGTTCTTTTCTCTAAAACAGTGTAAGCTCCCTGGAAGGGCAGACACAGCAAGTAGTGAACTGAAGCCCGCTTGAGACCATGCAGAGTGTGATCACACACCACAGCACATCCCTCAGCTGCCTGCCCCCCTCTACAACTGGTATCTGCTTATTTCTGGATTCCCTGGCCCAGCTCTCAAATCAAGACTTCACTAAAACCATCCTTAACATCGAACAAGCTCTTGATATTTCCCAAGGACTTTACAAGCAATAATAAGTTAATAATCCAATACAGTCTAAGAAAAAGTGCAGAAGTTTGCAAGAACCAGGTACCTATCCTGTTCAAGATGTTAGGAAAAAGGTCCGGACACAAAATGCTAGGGGATCTATAAGTTCTAGAATGATAGTCAATTATTATAGTGGGAGGGGTGGTCTTCACACACACGGGAGTACACATGAGTATGTGTGTGGCGCAGGTGGGGACAATATCCTTATGAGGTCTTCTAGTGACATCAAAAAAGAAGATGGAACCACTATGTTGTAGAATAAGCCTAAGATATTGAGCCCAGGATCTAGGGCCCAGGTTCATTTGGTAAAGTGTCTGCCGGACAAGCATGAGAATGTGAATTTGGATATCATGCCAAAACATTGAGGCCTTTGCAGAGCAAAGGGGAGAACTCAGTGCTGATTAATGCTCTGCATATGAACACAACATAACTGAGAAAGCATAGAATCTATCACCATAGTTGGGTCTAATTTCTAAAGGAATAATTCAAGAATGGGACTATTGCCCATAGTCACCAATACATACAGTTTTCTAATAATATATCTAATAACATATGTGCATTAGTTGTTTTAAATATTCCAGTTCAAAAGAAAAATCTGTGGGCCCTATTGACAACCTTCCAGGTGTCCCCTGCTTCTCATTTCTTGCATCAGTTCAGGGGTGTTTCCATTTAGCTTGTAGTGAGGTGATTGTCTGTCTTTCAGGCCACCAGCTGTGTCAGGCACTGGCTTTGTGCGGATCTCTCCCAGGCTTTTGTCTAGTTTACTTTAGGCTATGAAGATCCTGCAGGAGAATGAGTGGTGAGGAGACAGAATCCCACCCTCTGCCTGCCACACCCCTCCTCCATGTGACTGATCCCAGTGCGATCCAAGGGATGATACCATCTCTGAGGGCCTGACCCCTTCCATCAAGAGATAGAGAGATAGGATCTCTGCTTCCAAATTGTAACCACACAAACAGGAGACTGGACTCCTAGTGGTCAGTGACTGACAGGGGCAGCTGGGTTGAGACTGTATGATACAGCCTTTTTATCAATTGCACACTAATGCAACTCTCGAATAATTTTTACCACCGTTCATTGGTGCCATACTTTTGGCCTCTTCATAAGATAATGAGCTTGTGACATCATTTGGCAAAGAGTGTGAAGAGACTATTTTCACTCTGGTGCAGTTCAGTAAAAATTGTTTCTTGTAAAAATTGTTTCATCCCTTTTTTTAGATACGCCATACATCTCAGGGCTGTTGACGGACTTAAGAAATCTTTTACCAGGTTTATTTTATATCTGAGGTGTGAGATTTCAGAGGATTCCAAAAGTTTCCTTGCGTAACATAGAAGCTTAAACAGAGTTTGTACTATTCGTGTACCAGGATCTTGGAAGGGCCCATGCTAGTTAGAGGTTCTCGGGTCTGCATGCCAATAGAGCGTTCATCAACACACATCTGAGTGGCGTCTAAGGTCCTGCCTTTCTGGTCACTGACTTCTACTCCCAGCTCATCCTCTGCAGTGCACTGCACAGGCAGTCTTCTCTGGATCCTCTGCCCCCTTCATCTCACAACATAGTGTTCATGCTGACTTCCCATTGCTGGACCTTTGCTTCTGTGCTCCGTACCTTGACCTCCCTTCCCACTGCTCTATAACTAATTTCACTAACTTCTCCAGACCACTTATTTTTGGATGTCTTTGCCCACTATGTCAAGTCCCCTATACTAACATAAGCTTGGTCTCAAAACACTAGATATAATTTCACAAGTTTCTATAAAAATATTCTCTCTCTCTCTCTCTCTCTCTCTCTCTCTCTCTCTCTCTCTCTCTCCTGTTTCTCCTAGAAGATGGGGACCACATCTGGTTTTGTTATACCCTAGTGCCTGGTACGTGGTCTGGCTCATAGCTTGTGCTTGAGACGTACTCAATGATCAGGTTTGGATGGCAAAGGGATAAAAGACTTTAAATTGAAGTTGTTTGATGACCTCCCTCTTCCTGAAAGGAAAAAGAAATACCAAGAAAATGAGGTTGACTTTCTCTTCGGTTTCATTTCCTCTGAACCAACTGCCCATTGGTGGATCACAAATCTAGCCCAGGCGCTATGAAAACATCTTCACGCTGGAGCACGCCCGCTGGACTTTGAGAAACCACGGGGGCTGCTATAAATACCAGAGGAAATCAAAGTTTGGATCTGAGGTGAAAAGAAATATGGACAAAATGATTAATACTTCAGGAGAGGACCCAGATGCAGCCTAGCTATGGGAAGAAGCTAAGGTTAGGCAGCTGTGTTTTCCCAAAAGATCAAATATCCTGTGCCCGTTCTTAACATGTTGGGGCAAGCTCCTTGGGCAGAACAGATCTTAAGGTGAGCTTGGGCCTCTCTGTGTGGTAAGAAGACTGGCTTCTCTCAGAGTCCCCCACTCAGGTTGGCTCCATGTCTGTGATTCTGGCTGCACGGATGCATGGCCTTGGCTGGGATAAGGATCTGCCCAGTGTAGATAAGGGTCTGCCCAATGTAACTCCATGTGACTCTGCCCAGAACACAGAGAGCCAGGGCTCTGACTCGAGCCAGCCCAGGGTCAAAATCAAGTCTTTAGCTCTTAGTGCACCTCTTCAGTAGCAGATGAATACTGTTAGCAGAGACTAGAGCAGTGTCCATGGACAGATGAATGGATAAAGAAAATATGGTATGCATGGGTACAGGAACTTTTATTCAGCCATGAAGAAGAATAGAATTGTGTCATTTACAGGAAAAATGAGCGGAACTGGAAGTGATCATGTTAAGCAAAATAAGTCGGACTCCAAAAGAGAAATACTGCGTGTTTTTTCTCTTCCTAAGCAGAATCTGGATTTTAAAACATGGAAGTGGAAGGTGAATAATTTGATGACAGACAAGGAAATAGTATAAAGGGGTAACAAGAGAGGTTATTAGGGACTGATTTTCCTAAAAGTACATGGCATGCATGGACTTTTTAAGGTCACAAAGAAAGCTATTGTAGGTGGAGCCCGCTTGTTTGTTTTCTGGCCACCCAGACCCAAAATAATCCACAGAAATTATACTAATTAAAACACTTTTTAGCCAAGCCTTTAGACATATTGCTAGCTAGTTCTTATATCTTATATTAACCCATTTCCATTATTTTATATTTTACCATGCGTCTCATGGTTTACTGGTAAGGTTCTGGCTGGCAGCAGCTACATGGCATCTTTCTGCCTCTGTCTACTTTCTCCCAGCATTCAGTTTAGTTTTCCCACCTAGCTCTATTGTGCCCTGCCATCGGCCCAAGCAGGTTCTTTATTCATTAACCAATAAAAGCAACACATATACAGGACTTCCTACACAAGACTCTAAGTTTGTACAGTGAACACATGCTAAATTTAAAAACAAGTGTGGTCCTACTATAAATAAAGCTTGAGAATCAACTTGTGTTATCTCTCACTGGCCAGACACTAGAATTTGGGTCTTGATATGAATAATAGCTGCAAGAACTTTAAGTCAGTTTTGGTAGTGCACACCTGTAATCCTAGCATTTGAGAGGAGGAGACAGGAAACTCAGGGGTTCAAGGCTGGCCTAGGCTCAATGAAACCCTGTCTCAAAACAAACAAAAAAGAACTTTCAAGTCCATGAGTGAAAAATGACAACAGAAATAAAATGAGCTCATTAGTGCCCTGCATAGAGGAACAACAGATTTATTATCCCCAAAACTAGAAAATAAAGGACTAAAACAGTAACGTATTTTTCCATTTAAACTCTATTTCAGGATAGTAAGTAATTGATGAGGGGAAGCTATTCTTTAAAATGTAATTCAGGTAATTAGTAGGAAAGGAATGATGTCATTATCATTGTCATGAATGAAAATAAACACCAGTGGTTGCTAACAACAGAAGGATATCAGCTAGACTTCCTAGTTAAAATACACAGGATCCCTGAGGTATGTCTAACCTGCAGGCCCCAAGCCACATGCCTCCCTGGTAGCTGTGAATGAGACACATTTGTAGATGGCAATATCAGGTCACATTTTCAAAAGATAGATACCTGGAACCCATGAGATATTCTTACAAATAAATAAATAACAAAATAAAATAAATGAAACTGCCCAAATATAAATTTGATCAAAATCTAAATTTAGCTACGAATCTGTTCTTTTAGAATTGCCAAATGCAAAGTTTGTGTTAAACCAACGAGGTTGCCATCTCGGTGCAGACAGGACCAGGCACAGCAGCTGGTATCTGAATTCCCAGTTCCCTAAAAACTGAGGCAGGAGGATCTCCATTAGTTTGAAGCCCAAGCATACTTTTAGGTTTCCCTGAGCTATAAAGTAAAATTCTGCCTAAAGATCCTGTGAAGATAACTGATAAAGAGAATAGGAAATTCTTTTTATAATAGCAAATATTTTAAGATTCATTTGTATATGTGTGAGAGTGTTTTGCATGTATTTGTGTACTCTGTATTTATGGATTTGTGTATATCTGAAATTATATGATAAGTTATGAAACTCGAACCAATTGAATGGTAATCATTATTTCAGGGACTATAAATATATTTGGGTTATTTTTTAAGGCTGGTCTCTGTCTTTGACACTTAAGTATTTAGAGGTGAAATGATACCATAGTTGAGATTTACTTCAATGTATTTCAGGAAAAGAAGTGGGTACGAGATCCACCAGTTAAGTATTTAGAAACCAGGAGATGGAGATAAACAGCCTGTTGTATGATACTATCTACTTAATCTTCAATATCTTCTAGAATGAAAGCTGCACAGACAGTAAAATATACAGCAGTTGACAGTCTTTCTCCAGAGATGAATCAAGGGTACAGAATAGCAGTTCTCAATCTTTGGGGTTGCAACCCCTTTGGGGGTCAAATGACCCTTTCACAGGGGTCATATATTCAATATACTGCATATCAGATGTTTATATTATAATTCATAGCAGTAACCAAATTATAGTTATGAAGTAGCAACAAAATAATTTTAGGGTTGAAGGTCACCACAACACGAGGGAAGAGTCACAGAATAAGGAAGGTTGAGAATCACTGATATAGAAGGTTAGAAAAGAAAAGAAAAGAAACTAAAAATAAGCCTGAATCAACGTAGCTGTCTTAGTTTGCTACCTGCTGCTATGATAAAACACTCTGGTGGAAGCAACTTGAAAAGAAAAGGTTTACTTTGCACACAATCGCAGGTTACTGTCCACCAGTGCAGGGAAATCCAGGCAACAGCAGGAACTTCAAGCCACCGTTGCCATCACAGCCACAGTCGAGAGCAGTGAGCCTGAGCGAGAAATAAATGCAGGCTTGCTCACTTCACTGTCTCCTGCCTCCTTTTAATACAGCCCAGGGTCCAAACCTAGGGAGTACCTCTCCTGCTTTGGAGCTGGATCTTCCTGCATCAGTGAACATAATTGAGACAATCTCCCATGCACATGTTCACAGGCCAGCCTGATCTAGATAGTCCTCGTTGAGTCTTCTTGGGTGATTGTGCACCATGTCAAGTTGACTACCAAAACTAGTCATCACACCACCATTGTGAAGGCTTCACTAAGCTTCATGGCAAGATAAATGCTCAGGAACCTGGGCCCTGGCATCTGTTGCTAAGTTACACAGAGCCAGTCCCATGTTCTCACCTGGCAACAATCAAATGAGCTGATGGTCACACGGACCTTACCCAGCACAGTTCCCAGCTCACAGTATACAATAGATCCTTAGTGACTATCATTGCGGGTGCTGTTGCCTTCATCTTCCTGAAAAGCTCCAGGAGCCCAAGAAGAAACTGTGAGACAGTGATCAAGCATCTCTTGGTGGTCGTCCCGTCACAGAAGACAGCTGGGAAGAAATGAATGAAGCTCTCATCTCAAAGGTCCATTTCTCAAAGCTTTCCCCCACACTTTCCCTTTCTTTCTTCTCCCCTCCCACCTACTATCCTCTGTCCCTGTCTTCCTTCCCATGTTCTCCCCTCTTTCCCCAAAGCAGTACTTTCCACAGTGACAAGTGAGGCGCGAATCCAAGCAATAATTTAACTCCTTGCTTCCTCTTTAAGAACTCCCCTAATTACTGGGTAATGGGTCTGCAGAGGCAGTGGGGCTGGGGGAGCTCTGCCCCGCAGGCGCAACCATAGTTCATCTGTCTGCTCCCTAATAGCACTCTAAAGTTCACCCTTATAAACATGTCACCGAGCTGGTAATTGACTGACTGGTCATGAGGTTCCACGCGTGGTACCTGTGGGTCACCGATCACTCACGGGTGATGGATCTTTCTCCAATACCTTGCCTGGGCCAGCCACAGAGCCTTCTATCACCCCTGAGCAGAACATTACTCTCTGAGAAGACTGGAATATGCCCTGGCGTGCTGTTGTAGCTACGGCCTTCCTCGGGGAGGGTCAGACAGAGAGAGCAGGCTAGAACATCGCCCCTTCCATCACTCCCTGCCCTGCCCAGTAGCCTTTCCTGCAAGGCTCTCCTAGGACTTGCTGACACTGAAAGCCTTCAGAAGGCTGTATGTTTGCAGAGCCCTAGAGTTAAAGTCTCTCTGAGAGTCGAGAAAGTTCTGTGAGACTGGTGAAAAGGACCGGAGCTTGGCCTTCCCAAATGCATTTTAATGTCCTAGAAACCCACTACCTCTGAGATATGAGTCTGTGAGTACCTTGCTTAATAACATAGGTTCCTAATTTTCTCATTCACAAAACAGAGATGGTAATGCCCACTTGCTTTCCAGAATGGTGCTGTAAGTATCAAAGTGGCTGAGGGTGCCCAGCACATAGTAGATAATCAATAAATGCTGGTTTGAGCTAAATAAACTTTATTTTTTCCTTCTGTTTTCATAATAAATTTTCATTATCCCTTGGTGATAAGACAGGACATAGTGTAGCTAAGATTGGGATAAAAGGAATCCAATCCCAACTCTGCAGTTTTAGCACTGATTGCATGGCCGTGAGAAGTTCACTTAACCTCCCTGGGCCTCAGCTTCTTACTCCATAACATGGCAATGCTATTGAGAGCTTCATAGAGTTCCTGTAAGGATTAAATTAACTAATGTGCATGAGACGCTTAGCGTAGTAATTGGCAAATAATTAGGGGTAACCTGTAGATAAATATTGGCTCAGGGGTATGTTTAATGTGGTTTTAAAGTATCTTTATTCATGGTCCATCCTTAAATATAGTCTTAAAATAAATTTTCAAGGATTTTCAACTTTAAATTGGACTTGATGGATTTTTCAGCAAAGAGAGAAAGAACACAAAGTTGGGTAGGGAAGAGAGGGTAGATCTGGAGGTGTTTTGATCAAAAAACTAAAAAAAATTAAAAATAAATAAGATCTTTTATATAAAAAATATATCTCCAAGTAGACCTGCCTCAAATAGTTTGCAGAACATTTAGGAGAACAGGATATAGGGCAGGGGACAGAATATTCATCTCTTGTTTGGTAACAGACTAGATACATAGAATGAAAACCGACCGAGGGGTTTGAAAAAGAAAAGACACTATTCCTTTTCAAAGGCAGTATGGCAGAGAGGCCCCAGGAGCTGTGGGTCTGCATGTCAGCACAGGGCAAAGGGCAAGTGGCAGAGACTGGAGAACGGCCCCAGATAAGAACAGAAAAGCAAAGGCTCAGGACGGAGCACATTGCACCCCGTTTGCATGACGGCATGAGTAACCTGGCCTTGTGCTTCTTGGGGTTTGTCCTGAGAAAAAGTAAATACATAATTCTGTGAGAGGCATGAGGCTGCACATCTCACTGAACCCCATACCAACCTTGCTGCCATGCAACTTGTATTCAGAGGATATAAGGGTGGTTCATACACTTAGTCCGTTTATGCAGAACCATTCTAACCGTCTCTCAGGCATCGTATTTGGATTCTAGAACAGTCAACAATGAGGTGGTCTTGCCAAGTAAGTCAGCTTGAATAATGCCATGTTTTTCTGTATACTGGAATCTGTGTGGTGACCTAATGGGATATTTCATTTTCATTTTCTCATCAAGTGTTGAAACAGGGATGACACTAATCGTTACAGTGGAAAACGTGTTTCAGAGAAGTCCAGCAGTTGAAACAACGCTGGTAATATTTGGGTATTCCCCAAGTGGCAAGCCTTCATGCTCAGCTATCCAATGGCCTTAAACTGGCCAACTCTATGTTACTATTAGAGAAGCATGAAAATGTACTTGGCAAACAGTCATGGAGCGGTGACTATGGACTATGAACTATGGACCCAGCACTGAGTAGATCAATTCATAAAAACTCATTTACAAATTAAAGGGACTTGTAAGATTATAGAAATATATAAGAATTGAGAGAAACTACCAGATAAGCAAATGGGAAAGCAACTGCAAAACTGGCTTTTTCAAGAATGCCAAGGTCAAAGACAAAGAAAGATGGAACCGGTAAGACAGAGGCAACTAAAGAAGCTGGCAGTGAAGTGCAAGGAGTCATCTTCATTTGTTTAAAGCCACAACTGACAACATTTGAAGAAGGCTTGTGAAGCTTTAGCGCCCTCCAGCTGGCTGGGCTCCTGTTTCTGAAGTTTGATAATGCCCTCATTCCTAGGAAGTGCACAGGAACACACTTAGGGCCCAGGTGTCATGTCTACATCTTACTCATCAAAATGGTTCATAAAAAATAATAAGGAGGTATAGAGAAGAAACATGATGAAATAAAAATAAAAACGCTAACATTTGGAAAATCTCTCTGTAGAGCTATTGGAAGAGAGGCATTTTTTTATATTTTGCATGTTTACGTGAGTCTAAAATTACTGAGCAAGATGTCTGGGAGGAGCAAAGGGAAACAAACCATCATCAGGGTATATTATGTGAGAAAAAAAACCCATTTTCAATAAAAAGAAAAATAAATAAATGGAATCAAAATGTACACAAATGTTATTGTTTCAACTTTTAGAAATCATTTTTCTATATTCATCGCTTAAAATTTTAAATCTATCATGCCATGCTTTGTTGATACCCATAGGAAGCCTGCCCCTTTCTGAAAGGAGAGGGAGGAGGAGTGGGCAGGGAGCGGTGGGAAGGAGGTCGGGGGTATGGAATGGGTGCAGAATAGAGAGGAAAAACTGTGATTGGTATGTAAAATAAATGAAAATTTTAATTGATAAAAAATTAAATTAAATTTTTAAAAGCTTAAATCTATGAAATGACTTGACATTTCAACTTTTTTCTTTTTTTAAATTGTTTTCATTGAGCTATATACTTTTCTCTGCTCCCCTCTTCTTCTCCCCACTCCTTCTACCCTCTCCCATGGTCCCCCATGCTCCCAGTTTACTCAGGAGATCTTGTCTTTTCTACTTCCAATGTAGATTAGATCCATGTATGTCTGTCTCTCTTAGGGTTCTCTTTGTTGTCTAAGTCTCTGTGATTGTGAACTGTAGGCTAGTTTTTATTTGCTTTATGTCTAAAAGCCACTTATGAGTGAGTACATATGGTAATTGTCTTTCTGGGTCTGCATTACCTCACTCAATATAATGTTTCCTAGATCTATCTATCTGCCTGCAAATTTCAAGATGTCATTATTGTTTTCTGTTGCGTAGTACTTCGTTGTTTCAATGTACCACATTTTCCTTATGCATTCTTCGGTTGAGGGGTATTTAGGTTGTTTCCACTTTCTGGCTATTATAAATAATGCTGCTATGATCATAGCTGAGCACATGTCCTTGCGGTACAATTGAGCATCCTTTGGGTATATACTCATAAGTGGTATTACTGGATCTTGAAGAAGGTTGCTTTCTAATTTTCTGAGAAATCACCATACTGATATCCAAAGCAGCTGTACCAGTTTGCATTCCCACCAGCAATGCAGAAGTGTTCCCTTTACCCCACAACCTCTCCAGCATAAGCTGTCATCAGTGTTTTTAATCTTGACCATTCTTTCAGGTGTAAGATGGAATCACAGAGTTGTTTTGATTTGCATTTCTCTGATGACTAAGGATGTTGAGCATTTCCTTAGGTGTCTTTCAGGCATTTTAGATTCCTCTGTTGAGAGTTCTCTGTTTGGGTCTCTACCCATTTTTTTATTGGATTATTTGTTCTCTTGATGACCATTTTCTTGAGTTCTTTGTACATTTTGGAGATTAGCCCTCTGTCTGATGTAGGGTTGGTGAAGATCTTTTCCCATTATGTAGGTTGTCATTTTGTCTTGTTGTTCGTGCCCTTTGCTTTACAGAAGCTTTTCAGTTTTAGGAAGTCCCATTTATTAATTGTTTCTCCCAGTGTCTGTGCTACTGGGGTTATATTTAGGGAGAGGTCTCCTGTGCCAACGTGTTCAAGTGTACTTTTCCCTTTCTCTTCAATGAGGTTGAGTGTGGTTTGTTTTATGTTGAAGTCTTTGATCCATTTGGACTTAAGTTTTGTGCATGGTGATAAATGTGGATCTATTTTCATTCTTCTACATGATGATATCCAGTTATGCCAGTACCATATATTAAATATGCTTTCTTTTTCCCATTAGATTTTTTTTTGCTTCTTTGTCAAAAATCAAGTGTTTATAAGTGTGTGGATTGATATCCAGGTCTTCATTTCGGTTCCATTGGTCCTCCTGTCTGTTTTTATGCCAATACCAGGCTGTTTTCAGTACCGTAGCTCTGTAGTAAAGTTTGAAGTCAGGGATGGTGATGGCTCCAGAAATTCTTTTATTGTACAGGATTGTTTTGGCTATCCTGAGTTTTTTACTTTTCTTTATGAAGTTAAGTACTGTTCTTTTGAGTTCTGTGAAGAATTTTTCTGGGATTTTGATGGCCATTGTATTGAATCTGTAGATTGCTTTTGGAAAGACTGCCAATTTTGCTATGTTAATTCTACCTACCCAAGAGCATGGAAGTTCTTTCCATTTTCTGGTATCTTCTTCCATTTTTTTTTCTTCAGAGATTTAAAGTTCTTATCATACAGGTCTTTCACTTGTGAAACTTCAAATTTCATGTTTGTTTCTAGCCTTCCCTTCGCCTCACACCTCTCCTGGCTCAGGCACCAACACAATGAATGATACCAGAGTTGGGTTAATAGGTCTAAGATGGACCTTGGCCTGACCCTAGGAGATTTTTAAAATTTGTTTTATCAGCTGCTTCCTACAAGCAACAAGACCCACATTTTCATAGAGCAGACAGTGTGGTTTTGAAAACGCAGACTTTCATAACTAGTGATTCCCAGATAGTATGTCAGTGTTCTCGGGAGTAGAATTATACCCAGGGCTGGTATAATTATACCCTGGCCTGATTGTATAACATGGTGCTGTTTAAGTTGGTCTCCCTCTTGTCCCAGGGGTTCCACACACCAAATGTCTTTTTCCCTACCACATACCAATGGTGGACAGGCCACCTGCCCCCACATTCAATTCATCCAAAATTTTAAACAGTATTATTATATATTAATATAAATTAATAAACATTAATATAAATGTTCATTGAAGGAATGTGCTATGCAGTTTGAAGCACATCTTTTGCTGTAAGGATTCCACATTTCTCAGAGTAAGGACCCAGATGTTCTGATTTGACCTCCTTCTCTAAGATATCTGATAGGGAAGTCAATATCACGAGCATGTGATGGAGGAAGGTCATTGGCTAATAAAGGCACTGCCCTGGCCCATTTTATTGGTTAGAGGATAGTGGGAGGAGTAAACAGAACAAAATGCTGGGAGGAAGAGGAAGTGAGGTCAGAGACTCCACAGCTCTCTCGGGAGCAGACGCCTCAGAGAGAGACGCCATGCCCCGCTCCCGGGATGAAGCTCCGACCCAGGATGGACTAGGCTAGAATCTCCCCGGTAAGCGCACCTTGGGGTGCTACACACAGATGATTATAAATGGGCTAAATTAATATGTGAGAATTAGCCTAGAAGAGAATGGGCCAGGCAGTGTTTAAATGAATACAGTTTGTGTGTTGTTATTTCGAGCATAAGCTAGTCGGGCAGGGCAGGCGGCCGGGGGTGCTGAGAACGCAGCCCTGCCGCCCCTATTACTACAAGCATGTGTGGGCCTTATGTCAACAGGTGGAGACATGATTGCGTTAGCTACAGAGGGGCTAACAATGTAAGGAAAACTGGATAGAGAATAGCCAGTGACCGGGGAAGGAAGCCAGAGGAGCTGCAAAGTCACGAAAGAGTCAGAAGCAAGCAAAGACTGGGAGAGAACGATGCTTTGGAGTTGGATACTAAGCGCCAGAGTATTACACTCTTGAAGATTTTATTTGTTTGTTTCCTTCTTTCTTCATTTGTTTATTTGTTTGCTGCTTGTTTTGTGCATGTGTATATGAGAGAAAGGGAGTAAAAGAAAGGGAGAGAGAGAGAGAGAGAGAGAGAGAGAGAAGGAGAGGGAGAAAGAGTGTGTGTGTGTGTGTGTGTGTGTGTGTGTGTGTGTAGGTGTACATGGGGGTGTGTGAGAGAGTGATGTGTTAATGTATACACAAGAACCTACCCATGTAGAGGCCAAATGAGAACTCTGTGTGTCCTGCTCTGTTACTCTCCATTGTATTCCTTTGAGACAGGGTCTCTCACTGAATCTGGAACTAGACTGGAGACTGTATCTGGCTTTTTACATAGGCTCTGGAGCTTTGAACTCAGGTCTTAAGGCTTGTGCAGCCAGTGGTCTTTCTTACTGGTTGAGCTCTCTCCCCAGCCTCTACTCTCAAATATTTTAAGAGCTTGCTTCTCCCCACCCATTTTTCCTAGTGGGAAGCTGTGCAGCTCTCTCCCCACAGTGTGAATGGAAAAGAGGGATCTAACCACAGGGAATGTGCGGCATCATGTAGTCCAAACCTGAACCGTCCTGTTGGGTAGCAGTTCTCAGATATTCTAGAAGGAAGGAGGGCTTATTCCCACTGTTGGGACAGTGGAAGAAACCACTTTTGTCTCTTATGCAAGCCTAGTTGATGGGCAGTGGCTGTCTGGAACACCAGCTTCAGACTTCCTTCATGACTGAGCAGTGAAAGGCCAAGGAGAATCATATCTATGCTTCCTATTTTATACCCTACACAGACATAATTAAGTCCTATTCCCTTTTCCCATGTACCACTTCTTAAGGGGATGTGTTCTGTTCTGACATCCCTAGAGTGCACCAATAGTGTATCTCATTGCAATTAGCTCATTTTATTTACCACAAACAGGTATATTGCAACTTTGCTTGCTGTTTCTGCCCCCTCTTACTTCCTAGAGTTGTGTCTGAAATGGGACCTGGTGAAAGACAGTGCTTCTGCAGCTGCCCTTTGCTCTGCAGCTTGCCAGGGCGACTGCTGGAGCATAGCTGGGATGAGGTGGTCACTGCGGAAGGTGAGTGGCACACAGAAGACCACGACATCTTCCTATTTTCTTTTGTGTACGTTTTGCATGTGCTTACAATTTTCTGTTTTAGAGAGGCTTCATTGAAAAAATTTGTATTATTTTAGACACTGAGTCCATTTTTATTAACAGTGCTGTTGACAATTGCATTCCCATATATAATGCATTCTGGTTACTCTCAACCGTGTCCTCCCCTAGTTCCCTCCCACTCTGTCATGCACACCCCCTTTCCCAGAGGTCCCTTTCTTGAGCCGGTTTGCTTTGTTTTGTGCCCCACTAAGTTTAACCAGAGCCATCTGCGTAACCAGAAGTTTGGAAATGTCTGCCGGAGCCGGCTGGGTTCACCTGTGGGTATTCACCTGAAGACAATGATGCCCCACCCTGCCAGCAGCAATCAATAGCCAATAACTCAAGAGAAAGCAGTAGGATCCCTTGAGCCCCTCCCTGATTCTTAATTGACTAACGACAGGCCTAGCCTTGTGCAAGCCCATTGGAGCCAACACCAACTGCTATGGGATCATGATTGTGGTGGCTTTGGCAGGCTCAGAAGACAGCATGGCACAACTCTTTCCTCTGTGCCCTGGCTCTTACGTTCTTCCTACTCTCTTCTGTGAAGATCCCTGAGCCTTAGAGTGGGTAGTATAAGCATCCTGTTCAGGGCTGAGCGCTCAACCATCCCTTCGTCTTAGCACCTGAGCACCATGGCCCTCTGCATTCATGGCTATGCATGGCAAAGAGAAGCTTCTCTGACTAAGGTCGGGAGTAGCATTTGTTTATGAGCATAAACACAAATGTTTATAATGCAGCTTGGGGCCATGACGATTTAGCTACACGATAGACATGTGTGTCTATCTGTGCCACTTGTTTATAGGAATGTGAAACCACATAAATCCCTTTCCTAAGGCCAGCGGAGGAAAGAAGATCCGGGAGGACATGAAGTGTGATGCTCGGAACTTCCTGCATTGATCTGCACACGGCCATCTGCTGAGGCCCAACCTAGAGATGGACACCCACCCCACCCACCCCCGCCCAGCAGTCATCTTCTGGAATCTGTGTCAGATAAGAGTCATCTATCCCAATGTGTCCTCCCGAATGGACCCGGTGGTCAGAGACCGAGTCATTGTGAACCCAGGACAATGCTGAGAATAATGAAATTGATATTATCCAAGACAATGCTGGTTTGGGATCACTCCTGGGCATGCTTCCTTCCAGGCTGGATGTGGTGCATCACGATTTGACTTTTCCTTCTTCCCAATCCTGCCCTCCCTCTTGCCTTTCATGGGGTTACCCCAGGAAACATCTTGCACTTCAGCTTCCCACTGTGTACCTCCCTTAGGAGCGACCAACAGGAAGAGGTTAGAGCAAGTGCTCCTAGTAAGCCCAACTATTATCAGTTCAGCATCCCAGGCTGGACCCCTGAGCCCAGTGCTAGGCAGACAAAGCATGGATCAGGAGCTCAGAAACAGGTCCCAGGGCTCTCTAAGCAGCAGGAAGGCATCAAGGCTAAATTCAAAGAAGGCCTTTCCTGGCATTGGCTCCCTGCAAGGCCAGCTGGATGCAGCTGCGAGAAGACTTTGAAGGCTGAAACTCACGCCCTGACCCAGAAGGCCTCCCAGCAGCTCAAACTCAGAGGCCAGGCCCGCTCTGCAGCACCTCTACATGGCAGCCCCTCTGAGCGATGCCAGAGCCAGCAGGTGGCTCTGAAATGCCCCATGTAATTAGAAATCTCATTTCCATTCCTGGTCTCTGGTTTGCATGGCAAAGGGAGCCGTTTTTTCTGGAATGAATTATCCCTTCCCTGCAGATGTCTTCAAAGGCTTATAATCCAAAACGGGCTCTTGGAGACCCAGCCTCCCAGGGCCGCCCCTGCACACAGGAAGTCACTCTTTTGCCTGCACAGATGGGCTTTGGAAACATACGAAGTGCCGATGTGGCAGAAAACTCAAGGGCAAGAGTGTGCGCCTGGATATTGGTGGAGCAGAGACTACCTTTACCCTCACCTCCATTCAGTATATCCTTCAGCACCAAGTGGCTTATGTCTAAAAAGCCCTTAGCCCCAGCCAAACCATAACGTCACTTATTCAGGAAAGTGAAGGTAAGTTGGTTCTGGGGATAACTTAGCATTAGGACCCTTATCTCTAAGTCAAATTGGGTAACGTTCCATGTGTATATGCATGCCATATATGTAAGCTCTGTAGTTAATCGTTCACCTACCCATTTATTTTTAACAAACACACGCTGCACTCCTACTAGTTCCATGACCAAATACAGGCTCTCTCACTCTAGAGTAAGGTTTTCTGGGAGGTGCTTATGAAGGCACTGAAGGATCTAAATAAAGTTAAAAGTCTTGGAATAAAGATGCAAATGTCGGAATAGATATTTCTGGCATATCAGGTGTTTCTCAAGGTAGGTCCTCTGAGCCATGCCGCCAGCAGTCTCCGCAGCTCTGGTCCAGAGACCAGCACCATCTGCATTCTGCCAGAACTTGTTAAAATGCAGCTTTTCTGACCCCCAAACAGCTGCCTCCGAATCTTCCACCTTGAACATGCTGCCTGGAGTAGAGAAGCGTTGTTACTTGGGACACCTGATATTTAAGTTGTTCTGAGCCAGTGTTGGGACTTCCCAGCCCAAAGAACCTTCTGCTTTTCAGTCCTCGGGCAGGGAGTATGTGGGGCAGGGGTGGGGTCCTCAGCATACCATCTGAGTGAGCTGCAGCCTGCCCACCTGTTGAACACAGTTCCATGAGAGACCACCATCAATATCTACCTAGTCAAATCCTGCCAGGTTGGACAGTTGTCCAAAAGCAAAAATAAGTAACTGAAACAAATTGCTGCCAAATCACCTCAAAAAAAATACAATGGTTTTAAATGTCAGCCATGCATTTTTCAGGGTCTCTTCTGGTTGTCTCTCCAGAGACTGGCTCACCTCTTACATGGCAGCTCAGGGACTCCCAGCAGAGCAAACAGACATCGCTGCCAGGTATTTCCTGTGACTCAAGCTTCTTCTGGGCTTAGATGGTTAATGCAAGACACAGCCCTGGCCAGATCAGAGGGAAGGGCATGAACACAGAAGCCACAGGTCCCTGAGGGCTGGCCATACAAGAGATTGACTTAGCTACACATTGGAATCGCCTAGCTAGCTCCCTGAGAGTGATGTCACCTGACTCCACCCTAGAGACTGACTCAATCAGTCTTATGAATAGCTTGGACATCTGATGCTTCCAAGTTCCCTGGGCAATTCTAGGACACACCAGAGTTTGTTAACCCATGAGTTATGATTGCAAAAAAAAAAAAAAAAAACTCAGATTCTTTCTTAAAATCATTTTTGTATTCATTCATTTGTGTGTAGAGGAGGGATGTGAGCATCATGACACACGTAGAGGTCAGAGGACAACTTGCCCCCTGAGCCATTTCTCAGCCCTTAAATTCTTCTTGAATTTGAGGGTTGACCCTTACCCACTGGAACTTACACTCCTGTATAATTTCCTCCCCTTGAGTGTTGATAGGACCTATTAACTGGCCTCTGGCGAATAAAATCCCCAAGAAAAGCAATCACTGGAGAAAACTGGTGGCAAAGGACTAAACTCCATCTCACGCTCATGCATTCCTGGCCCACTGACTATCTGTACATGCTTGTTCCAATGAAGCAAGATACCACATCGCTCTTCTGAGAGGTTGCCCACATGACAGTGAACTAAATCCGACCATGGACCATGTGATAGCTAACCTTGATTGTCACCTGGACCACATCTGGAATCAACTAAAACCCAAGCAGGTGGGCACAACTGTGAGGCATTGACTTGGTTGGATCATTTGAGAACAACTCTAAATCTGGGCCACACCTTCTGGTGGCAGTCTACACACACACACACACACACACACACACACACACACACACACACAAAAAAAAAAAAAAAAAAAGAAAAAAAAGAAAAAATGAAGGAGAGAAATTTTTTTTGGTTTTGGTTTTGGTTTTTTTTTTTTTTTTTTTTTTTTTTTTTTTTTTTTGCTTGCCCTCACTCTCAGTGGTGAGTTCATCTACCCTGCTGCTGAGGCGGCATTCCTTTGCTGGTGTTAGAATCTACTTCTTCCGGATTCCAGCACAGACTGAAGACTTGCTGAGATAGGCAGCCTCGTTATCTAAATAGCTATCGGCTTCTGGGCCCTTCCTTTGGGAGATAGCCATTGTTGTGCAGGAGAAACTACAGCATGTATGCCACTCTAATAAATCATATATACATGTGTATTATTATACATCATAATGTATATTTAATCATATAGATTACACACTATTAGTATATATTAATTCTATTAATTCTGTTCCCCTAGAGAATCCCACTAAGACAGGCCACATGTATAAGTTTAGCAGGCAATCCTTTACGCAGTCAGCCTTCAGCTGAGTCCCCAGCCCCAGTCTATACCTTGAATGTAGTCTGAGATTCTAGCTAACCTGTGCCCGACTTCCTGACCCATAAAAACCATGATATCATAAAGTATTTTAAGCTGTTAAGTTTTAGGGTAATTTTAAGGTGGCAGTAACTTCCCAGGGGAAGGCCTGGGAATCGTTCTGCTTGCTGTCCTGATGGCTTTGTGCAAACCGCAGGCTAGATGCTGCAATGCATGACTGGGAATGTCATGTAGAAGAATAGATGTCTGGAGCATCCAAACAAGACTTTAAAAAACAGATGTTGGATTTTGAAGAACAAGTAGGATGTCCCCAAGTATGGAAGGGACAAAAGGTTTTCAGGAAGGCAAAAAAAAAAAATCTCCTCTCAGCCCGGTACACCCTCCTTCTACTCCTTCTATCTCTACGTATGACCTCACGTTCATTTTTCAGTGTTCAGATGAGATGCTAGTTTAGTTGGGAGGCCTTTTTCTGTTTACCCTTGGTGACAGTTTGCATGTTAGGTTCCAGAAGAGACCCTGCTATATCCTGAATTCTCCCTAAAAGTGTTACCTGAAACATAAGCTTGCATCCAGGTAGCTTACACGGGAAGCAACAAACAGTACATGAATACAGTACAAAGGCAAAACCAAACCAAGGTAAAAATCAACTCAAAACAATGTGAAGGTGCTGTAGGTAACTGGGACCCAGTCTTGCACGGTAACTTCTAACTAAGCAGAGGTAGAGGATGCTCTTCGAACCTCTACCCAGTGTACAGAGATGGGTCCCGTCCGCCACTAGAAGAAGTAGTTTCTAAGCTACTAACACACTAGAAATCACCGAGCTTCTAAATTACTGAGTGGTTCCACGGGCCCCTAATGCAGCAGTGGTGGGAAAGACTCACGATTGAGATAAGAAGCTGTTGTGTTCACTTAAACATGGCCGTTGAACATAGTGATGAACAGAATAGCACTGGGAGAGACAGATAGCCAAGGAAAGGTCTGACACTGTCACACTGGGTCCCAACGTGTCCCTTTAGTGCCTTATAATTGACGTACTATGACTGTCTTTATAATTGACATACTATGACTGTCTTTCTCAGGCAGCAGTGAACTCTAGAAAGGGCCTCATTCTTAATGTACCCCATAACTCCACACAGTACCGGGCATATAAGCAGGGGCCACAGGCATCATTGATTAAGTTCACTAGCGTGGTGTAAATGAACTAGAACCTGAGGCACTGGAGAGGCAGAGGTGGAATGATCGTGGAGTCAGTTCTCAGCTGTGTAAACTTTGTGAACCACAGTGGACTGGTAGACTGTGCGGACGGACCCTGGAAAACTCTAAACCATCACCCAAAAGTGTTTCCACCATGTGTTTCAAATATGCTGCTGTGGGGGAGATGAAGGACAAAATCAGAACCTGAGAGGTTCACCCACCAACCAGTAAAAAGAAGGAATGAAGTGCATACACTGGTACCCTCACTCAGTCTCCCATACCACCCACTCGCCCCCACATTGGCAGTGGACAGCTGGAGATTCTTTTTTTTAATATTTATTCAATTATTATGTATATAATATTCTGTCTGTGTATATGCCTGCAGGCCAGAAGAGGGCACCAGACCCCATTACATATGGTTGTGAGCGATTATGTGGTTGCTGGGAATTGAATTCAGGACCTTTGAAAGAGCAGGCAATGCTCTTAACCTCTGAGCCATCTCTCCAGCCCACAGCTGGAGATTCTTGAAAAAGTTATACTTGATGAACAGCATCCATCCTGCTAGAGAAGCCAAAGATTTTCTCCCTCCTGCATCTGCTGGGGAGGTTTCCATATATAATGGAGGATGCAAGATATAAAGGCCAAATCTGTTGCCCTACAGTGGGGAAACCCAACGGTGCCATTCATGATCCAGGGATCCAGAGTCTAGTCCCCAGATGACCCTCATCTTCCCCCTGCCCGTCCCTCCTGCTCTTCCTCCCACACTTCTTCATGGTTTTTCCTTATAAAATCCTTACATAAGAAGAACTTGAGCCAAGAGAGTAATATACTTGATGCAGTTTTTCCCCAACCAACCAGAAGGAAGACTTGTCCTCAGGGAATCAAAAGCCAAACTTCCAAACACCTTAAGTGTCTTGGGGGGGGGGGGGTGGAACAGTTTATCAGGCTTTCATTGATGCTGCAATGCTCCAAGTTCTACACCAGGGACATAGCGTGTGATGTGTTAATTCACCTTCCCAACACCACTCCAAGACAGCTATATGTCTTGTGTCTTGGGGTTTTTAATAGCTTCATAATCAATTACCACAAAATAGTTTGAGACAATACAATTTGTTATTTCAAGTTTGTCTGGGCCAACAGTCCAGACATAGGGCATCTAGGCTGGGGTTTTAAGGGGAGCTTGGAACCCTCTGATTTCTTGCTGATAGATGACTGAGGTCTTGTTTTATTGTTCTTTGATAAGTATGGGTCACATTCAGGTCCTGAGGGTTGCCTTCATTTTAAACAACGTGGTCTTTTTCATAAGCAAATTGTAATATGATAGTTTGCTCTTCCAGGCACACAGGAAGGTGTCACCTGCTTCCTCAAGCCACGCAGAAATGCTTAGCTGACTCAGCCAGTCATACTTGGGGATTAGAGGGGATTCTTGTGACTACAAAACTGAATGAGTAGAGGTCATTCTTTCACTTGAAAAAAATTCTTTTCAGTCATATAACATAATACAATCATGAAAGAGATATTTCATCATCTTTATATATTTTTCCCACATTCACAGAAAGGGCATACCCAAGAGGAAGTGGGAATCCTGCTTGTTAGCTTAGAATTATGAAAAATATTCCTTTACACTGTGTGATACATGTCACTGCGATTGTTTTAATAAAAAAGCTGATTAAAAATAAGGTTAGGTGGGAGAACTGAACTAAGAGAATGCTGGGAAGAAGGGGGAGGAGAGGAGTCTGAGTCTCCAGGAAGATGCAGAGGGAAGAAAATGCCATGTTGAAAGAAGGTACTGCCACCTGGCAGAAGGTAAATAAGAAACATGGGTTAATTTAAAATATAAGAGATAGCTAGTACAAGCCTGAGCTATTGGCCAAGCATTTAAACTTAATAAATAGCCTCTGAGTGGTTATTTGGGAATGGCTTCCAGGACACAGGAAAACCCTGCCTACAGAATTCTTTCTATCACAGTATGATTCTCTAACTTTTAGGGGCGGGGGGAACAAGTCTTGAGGCAGTTGAGTCATTTGCTCTGGATCCTAAGAAACTAACTCTTGATCCCAACTATCAATTCCCGTGTCTCAGATGGGCAGTCTACAGCTGGCCCCTGTACCAAGATTCTCTAACATCCAACAGTGTGAATCTTTTTCTTCTAAGATTCAGAACTCACAATAGAATGAACCAAAGCTGAGGCCAAATATTACTACATCTAATGTCTTTAGAGGGAAGTCAGGAAATACAACTGGAGGCAGCATCCACACATGAAGAGAAAAGGAATGGTGGTTAATGTGGCATGCCCAGCCTACAGGCACTTAAATTCAATTAAAGTGCACACACATGCACATAAGTACCCTGCCCTTCAAATAGACCAAAGAGGCTGGGTAGAGCAGCTTCTAGCCAACAATTTACAAACCCAGGTCTAGACTGTTTTCCCACAACTGAAAAGACCCCAATGTAGATAAAAGGCAGAGGCAGAAGTCTAGTCTATTTTGGGGACACCTGACATAACCTAATGTCAGAATCTTTGACTTCTTGGTATCTTACTAGCTGGATCTGATATATTAAAAATATTTATAGTTAATTATATGTATATAATGAAGTTATATCAAATATGTGTTGCAAATATGTTCACAAAGCAATTTTCTTGCAAAGGGCCAAGTAGCAGATATTTGAGAATTTGTAAACTATATAGTCTCTATCAACACTGCCATTGCAACAGGAAAAAATGGCTATAAACTTAAAGGTATGTGGTATTATTTCAATAAAATTGTACTTACAAAATAAATATTACAAAATAAACCCAGGCAGTGGGGGCCAGACTGTCCTCAAGCCCAGCTTTTGGCCTCTGGTACAGAGCAGATTTGAAAGTCAGGAGACCTGACTTCACTCTCTGACTAAGCCTCTTACCATCCAGGTGACTCAGGTCAACTCGGTTAACTTTATGAGCCTGTGAACAGTGTTAATAGCCACTGAACGCATACATATTGGTCTGCTCTTCCAATCCCCAATCACATTTGGGCTACATATAGACTGAGTTCAGGTTAATAGTATATAGGAGAAATGATGCCTGCCAACCCAGGCCTGGCTCACATGCCCTCCTATGAACATTTCATGTCGTCCCTTGCTTTTCCATGAAGGCCTTCAAATTGGTATGTCAAATATCAGACTCATCTCTTGACTCCAGGAAGCCCTCAATGCACCCTACCTATTATGATGAATTGATTATAAAATGCACCATACATAAAAACGGGCTTTGTAAAGAAAACTCCAGAAACTTCATTAAAAATAAGTCAACTAACTTTCCCAAAAGACATTAGCCCTCGGAGATTTTATTTAATGCTAAAAATAACATTTTGATAAGGAATATGCTGATTGTACATTTTACCTCAAAAAAGGCATCGTTTATTAACATCCTGCAGAAGAAGAAAGGAAAGAGGAAAAATATCCTCCAGTTTTTGCCTGCCACTCATCACTCCCTCTACTCAGCAAAAGTTCCTTGAACAGGTCCACTCTGCGGAACTTTGAAATGGCCACTGATTCAGCCAGGGTTCTGCTCCCCAGTGGTCAAAGTGGGTGGTCAACAGGCTACAGACCAAAGCACAGAACTCCCTGCTATGAGAAAGGGGTCTGGGCCTGGCAATCAAATCCATAGACCTCTCTCCCAGTACCCTAGAAACAATTAAGCAGAAAACCTAACTATGGACACCTGGACAGCAGCCGCCTGGACAGCAGCCACCATAGACAAATGGCATTT
The DNA here is from genome assembly GCF_018167655.1 of Microtus oregoni. NCBI lineage: Eukaryota > Metazoa > Chordata > Mammalia > Rodentia > Cricetidae > Microtus > Microtus oregoni. The sequence goes on from NW_024543079.1 coordinate 10,721,411, forward strand.
GCCAGTACCCGCATGTCTCAAGCTCAAAGCAGTGGAGAAGTAAAACAAAAACCAAACAAAAAAGAAAGGAAATGCTAATTCCTTAGTCCAAGGAGAGTTGGTATGTATTGTAGGCTAAAGTTACATTCTGAGAACAAAACTTTGAAGGCTCAAACTGGGGCTGCCCAATGAAGGAACAGCAAGGGCCCACTGATGCTTCTAAAAACATGTCAACAAAGAAGCAGAAAAATGTGACCATTGTCAATCACACCAGCGTATGTGTATTAAAACATCACATTGCTTTCCACACAAATGTGAAATTACTATGTAAATTAAAAATAAAAACATAACTTTTTTGGTGTTTTGAGACAGGGTTTCTCTGTAGTTTTTGAGCCTGTCCTGGAACTCGCCCTGTAGACCAGGCTGGCCTTGAATCCACCTGTCTCTGCCACCTGAGTGCTGGGATTAAAGGCGTGCACCACCACTGCCCAGGACATAACTTGTTTTTAATACACAAGAAGAGAACCAACAAGACAGACTACCTTTTACTAAGACAACCCATGAACCAAGATCTATACAGAGTGGGACTGGGTAATGAATGGCCTTGTTCCACAGTGCTGTCTTTAAGGACACCAGAGTTGGACTGGGAAGATAGCTCAGTGGATAAGAGCACTTACTGTACAAGCATGAAGACCTGAGTTCAAATCCCCAGGCCCTGTAAATAAAAGCCAGGAATGACTTCCTGGGTTTGTAACCCCAGCATTGGAGAGCAGAGACAGGTGGATCCCAGCTTGTTGGCTAGCCGACCTAACCAAAATGGCAGACTTCTAGTTCAGCAAGAGACCCTGTCTCAAGATAATAAAGCAGAGTCATAGAGAGAGACACCCAGCATCCTGCTCTGGCTTTCATGTGCACACGCATAGGCATGCACCCCTACACAACTGCACTACACAATATGCACACAGAGACACACACACAGAAGCAGGCCTCACACCACTGACTGTTGTAATGAGTCTTTTTCAGACCCGCCAGCCAGCTCCCAAATAATGATTCAAAATAATGAGACTTCTTATTAACTACGAAAGCTCAGCCTTAGCTTATGCTCATTCCTAACTAGCTTTTACAACTTAAATTAACCTGTTTATATCAATTTTATCATGTGACATTACTTCTTTTCCATATTACACCTCCTATTTCCTCTCTGTGTTGCCTGGCTTCTCCTGCCCCTAGATTCCTCCTTCTCTTGTCTCTTCCCAGAAGTCCTGCCTATACCTCCTGCCTAGCTTTTGGCTGTTCAGCCTTTTCTTAGATGGACAACCACAGCAATCTACCTTCTCACAGGATACAAATATGCCACAACAGAATGTTCTAGAATGTTCCACCTGTAAACTGGACTTTCATTCAGACTCCCTATGATTATTATTAGATTCATTATTCCTACACCCTCTAACTGTCCATGAAAACATCAAGATTCAGAAAGCCCAAGTATATGTTCCATAATATGATCACAAGTAATCAATCTAAAATGGGCCCCATCAACTACAGGCTCAAGCCCCATTAGCAATACAAAACAAGCCACACCACCTGCTAGGCCATGTCCTAAGCATAAACCACCTCATTTTAGTTTTCACAGACCTATAAGATTGAGGTTATTATCGCTGGCCTTTTATAGGTGGTTAAAAAAAAAATAGAACTAAGAAAGGGCAGGGGGCTTCCCCTAAAGTAAAGAGGCTAGAAAACAGGTTAACTCCTTCCAGATTGCACACTCTCAAAGTCCAGACTCCAGAGTCTCCCATCATCACCTAGGTTGCTGTCCTTGATCAAATTCTCTACCTAAAATCTTTCCTCTTTTCTCTGCTCCTTGGACATGCTCTGACTGGAAGACCGGGCCTTTGGAGTTTAGTGAACATGATTCTAGTTGAGTGTGACCTTCCCGTGTGCTGATTGACTTTAGTGCATGTAAATGACGTGCTGTAAATCAGGAGGCGGGCGATCCTATCATGAATCATCCATTCGCTCCAACCTCATGATGACAGACATGCATAAATTCCAGGGGGCTGTGGCAGGTGCTGTCCTTTGGGTTTTCCAATTAAAGGAGCCCTAACTTTGCTCCCCTCTCAGTGGGGAAGCTGAACATTAATATGCTAATGGACAGGGCAGGGAGGAACAGTGGGAGCCTTTTGGTGTTGGTGTGACCTGTGACCTTCTCTGCTCTTCAGCCCTATTTAGAGCCTGCAAGCTGGGCAGATAGGGCTGTAAAGCAATGAGGAGTGTTTCCAGGAAGAAACCCCTGCCATGAGGAAACCATGTCCTCGGCATCTGAAAAGATGGAGACAGGATGCTGAGAGGACTGATCCCCTAGTATACAACTCAAAATGACTTTGGAATGGCTGACCACCTTTGCAGCACCAAGGGCCCACTACTACACACCCAACAACACATTTTAGAGCATGTTTTCCTAAGGGCTTTAGTTGAACATCAAGGTACATTATTGTTGAGGAATAGCATGTTTTCTTGGACTAAGCATGGCCCTGAGTACCACTCTTGCTTCTAATGTGTTCTCACTACACATCCTAGGGCAAATGTATAGCTAAGCACCAGTTTGATCATAAGGGAAACAGCAATGTGGGTATGTGTATAAGAGGATATTTTGTATAGCAGCAGTAAATATTTTTGCAGTTATTGCTACCGTTCTCTTTTTCTCACCATAGCAAAATGGAGTCACTCCCCTTCCCTGGAGGAAAAATTGACTAAACTCCCTGGGTTCCATAATTTGTGATGAGATAACAAAATATAAAAGATTGTTAGAAAAATAAAAAACAGAACAAAGGGAGGCAATTTTCTAGAATAACAACCTGATCAATACAAGGGGGGAAAGGTATTGTATGCCTTCAAGGGGCATCATTAACGCTGAACCTAATAAGTCTGTTTTCCTTCATAATAGCACACCCTAAAAGACCTAAAATCCATATGCTAGCCTTTTATTCATTGAGATAAGCTGAATGAGACTCAGCATCTGAAGGTGAGGGAAGAAATAAAGGGATCATAAAAGAGGAGGGGGCAGGAAAATGGACCTTCTGCTTGTCATCCAGGGAGGACAGGGTTGGCTGGAAAAATGACAGTAGGAGCTATCATTGTCAATACAGTAGCTTGACAATAAAAATTTCTTTTAGTTATAGATCATAACTTCCCATGTTCCATCCAACATTACCCAAAATCATTTATAATAAAGTCAGTTTTGCCAAAGAAGCCATAAAATTCCTCAAACCTCTCTCTTAGTTTGGTTTCTGCTGTTGCAATTAAGTGCTGACCAAACCAGCTTGGTGAAGAAAGGGTGTATTACATCTTACAAATTAGATTATATCACTGAGAGAAGTCAGGGCAAAAACTCAAGGCAGGAACCTGGAAGCAGGAACTGAGGCAGGGACCATGAAGGAATACTGCTTACTGGCTTGCCCCCCATGGCTTGCTCAGCCTGTTTTCTAACATAATCTAGGTCTATCTGTTCCACGATTGCATTGCCCACAATGATCTGGGACCTCCGACACCAATCATTAATCAAGAATATGCACCACACAGTCATACCCACAGGCCAGTCTGAGAGAGATGGTTCCTCAGCTGAAGTTTCCTCTTCCAAAGTGACTCAAGCTTGGGTCAAGTTGGCCAAAATTAATCATCACAGCATCCGACCTCTCCCTCGGGCTTTACTGTATTAGGCTCACTTTACTGTATTAGTCATTTGATCCAAAGGAAACAGCTCTTTCTGGCATTGTCTCTATCTTTGCTGAGTATAAGAGGCTTCGGAATGCGCATGAGGAGACTAAACCATGGGGGAGGGCTATAAAAGCCTTTCAGGAGACAGTAAGGTCTGAGCCGAGTCCTAGAGAACAAGAATCAGTGTTGATCAAGCAAAATAAGAGAACAGCAGCACATAAACCAAGTTCTGCGACCTTCTGCTCTTCTGGCCTATGAAAAAGATGAGGCAGGTGGGTCTGTGAAGCAATGAGGAGTGTTTCTGTGGAAAACCACAGCCTTGAGGAGACCATGCCCTCGGCATCTGCAAAGATGGAGATAGGAGAACACTGAGAGAACCGGTCTCCTGGTATACAACTCAGATTGACTTCAGAATGGCTGGCCACCTTTGCAGCACCAAGAAACCTCTACCACACATGCAGCAAAGCATTTCTGAGCAACATTTTACCCCATGGCTTTGGTTAACCCACTGACCGAAGATTTTGTATGCTTATGAGCTCAACTCCAATAATCTATTCAGATGGAGTCAAAAGGCAAGAGGCAGAGTAGATCAATAAGAGGCTACATGCCTAAGATGAATGTGCACTAGAACTCGTAACAGTTCGCTCCAAAAGTTCTTATTTGAGGAACAGATACATTATCCAGAAAACAATGGGTAGCCGTTGAAGGGGCTCAAGGGACAGAATGTACAACTTATAAAAACCATCTGCCTACTCAGCCAGAATGGCTGGTGGGAAGCAAACAATTGAAGTTGGTAAGAGAAAGAGTGTATCAACCCATCGCCTAGGCAAATGAGGAGGCAGTCCAGATCCGGGTGACAGACATGAAAGAGAAAGAAGGCCAGTGTTCAAGGAGAGAATCTGCCTGTTCAAGCAGTGATTGGATGCTTCCCAGGACCCATGTGACTTGGAGATTAGGTGGTAGAGTGTATTACTCTCCACGGCAGGAAGCTGGAAGGAATATGACTGGGTTGAAAGGATGGATGCATTGTTCTATTTGTTTATTTTGAGACAGACTCTCACTCTGTAGCCTTGGCTGGCATGGAGCTTGCTTTGTAGATCAGGCTAGCCTCAAACTCACACATATCTATAAATGGACGTTTCTCTCCCTCCCACTTGTTCCCATCTACACTGCAGTTGCTTCTGAAATTACCACACAAAGCCTTATATTACTTATAAATGCTTGGCCAATAGCTCACTTAGGCTTGTTACTAGATAACTCTTACCTTTAAATTAACCCATTTCTATTAATCTATGTATTGCCATGAGCTCATGGCTTTACCTATCGTCTAGCATGCCTTGCTTCCCGGGCAGCTAGCCAGCATCTTCCTTGACTCCACGCTCCTTCTTCCCATCATTCTCAGTTTGACTTTCCTGACTAACTTCCTACCCAGTTACTGGCCTGTCAGCTTTTTATTAACCAATGAGAGTAACACATATCCATGGTATAGAAAAGGATTGTTCTACAGCACAAGTCTTCCTGTCTCTGATTCCTGAGTGCTGGGATTAAAGGTGTGCACTAGCACACCCAGATCCTAAGGTACATACATTTAGGATATGCCATTTGAAAGTGATAGAAGGATATCCAATTTTATATATTTAGAAGTTTTCTCCAAGGTGTATTAAGCATAGAAAGTTTTGGAAATACCTAGACAATTTGAAAACAGGAATGTGACTAAAATCAGATAGAAAATGATAGAAGGATGAAATATCATGATATAGGAGCCAGAAGACATGATTCATTATATGAACATCATTAATATTTTCAAAAGTATGAAGCTCAAAAGGTGGGAGTTAGTTCTGACCTGTGCATCTAACCTAGAAACCCCAATTCTGTGGGTTTCCTCAGAGGACCAGCTAAGGAGGAGTGTCTGTATGCTGAGAAAATCCTCTTCAGATCTGAAAGATCTGGAAAGTACAAGGTAAACGGTGGCAGGGCAAACACGTTCTAAAAGACCCATTCTAGGAGAAAAATAATTTTCACAAATGGAAGTTCCAGAAAGGCAATGCTTTGAGTCTACTAACAGTTTCAGAGGTTTGGTCCATTATCATCAATGCAGGAAGCAGGCAGGCGTGGTGCTGGAGCAGTAGGTAAGACCTTTATGCCCTGGTCTGCAGGCAGAAATGAATACTGGGCCTGGGATAAGCTTTTAAAACTTCAAAGCCCACCTCCAGCAATACATTTCCTCCAACAAGGCCAGGCCTCCTAATCTTTCCCAAACAGTTCTACTACCTGGGAACCAAAAATTCAAATATATAAGCCTATGGGTGCTATTCTCACTCAAAACACCACAACATCACAAGAAGCATGTTGGGGACACTTCTCAGTGTGTGATTTGATTTTTTTTTGTTTGTTTTTTGTTTTTTTTATTTTTCGAGACAGGGTTTCTCTGTGGTTTTGGAGCCTGTCCTGGAACTAGCTCTTATAGACCAGGCTGGTCTCGAACTCACAGAGATCCGCCTGCCTCTGCCTCCTGAGTGCTGGGATTAAAGGTGTGTGCCACCATCGCCCGGCTCAGTGTGTGATTTGAAGACCTCTGCTTCCCAAATAGATTTTTAGTTGAAGTGTGTGTGTGTGTGTGTGTGTGTGTGTGTATGTGTGTGTATGTGTGTGTGTATGTGTGTGTGTATGTGTGTGTGTGTGTGTGTGTGTGTGCGCGCGCGCGCACACGTGCGCACTCAATCTCCTCTCTGGTATAATATTTCCAAAAGCAGATTCTTTGAACTACTTACCCTAAAGAATTGTAAAAGGAATAGCACACATGAACATTATGGCAGAATAATCTAAAGATTACTAGAATAAAGATGTTTCTATGAGGCATGACTTTCCACAGACTTTAATATGTCGATTTGCATTGAAAATCTCCAGGATAGGATGGAGGTGGAGCATGTGTGTTCCCCAAGCTTTTTTAACCGTGCAACCCAATTTTCTCTCATGCAGTGTGGCGTGGAACTACACTGCCACCAACTGAAGTTAGAAAGATGTTACTAGAGAGAGTTGAAAAATAATATGACCTGTAGCTGGGGGCCCTGCAACAAAACTCCGGAGTTCAAATCCAGTCACTACATTCATAAATGAGTGGAGTCATCAGCTCTTCTTCTGGGGCCCTTGGTTTCTCCCTGTAGAATGGAATATTCAAAATGTCTACCTCAGAGTGTCATTACACCACACAAGAGAACTGTAGGAAGTGCTGAGTGTACTGACGAGGGTCAGAGAGGGGAGCAAGGAGAGAGCTGTCCTAGCTCCTCCCTCCAGCTGCCAATGCTTCAGGTTGATCAATCCTGGCCGAAGCCCTTGGACCTCCTAGCCTGAAAAGCCAGCCTCTTGTGGGAGCTGAATCCCAACAGGACAAGCAAAGAACCAATGAATATGCACTGCCCAGGAACCCTGGGGCTTCCTGAGCAATCACCAGACAGAACAAAACCCATGTGGGATGATTAATCTCACTTGTCAAGTTGATGAGATCTGGAGTCTCCTAGGAAATAGACTTCTGGGAAAGCTTGTGGGGGGGGGGTATGTTTTTATTGAGCTAACTGAGTGGGATGCCCACCTTATCTGTGGGCATCACCATTCTTCTGAACTGGAATCCTGAACTGAATACAAAGAAGAAAGCAAGCTGAGTACCAGCACTCACTGTCCCCTGCTTCCTGGATGCAATGGGACCAGTCCCAGCAAGGTCCTGCTACCTTGACATCCCCAAATATGATGGATATACCCTGGAACTGCAAACCAAAGTGGGCCCTCTCCCCATTGAGTTCCTCTAAACAGAGCAGCAACAGGAACCATAGCTACGACACTGTTTCTATACCCAGCTGATGCCCAGTGGACACCTAACCCTGCTGCCTTCCTGAGGCTGGGACTCCCTGTACTTCTTTTGCTGTCATTGCTACAGGTGCTGTTGGTTTATTTTAAGATATGATCTGATATTGTGGTCCAGGCTGGCCTCAAACTCACTGAGTAGCCCAGGCTGGCCTCCAACTTCCAAGGAATCTTCTATCCTGGCTTCCCTGTGCTAGGATTATGAGCTAATACCCTGTTCCCAGCTCTGCCTCCTCTTCCTGAATAGTCCGGCTGGACAGAATGTTGGGCAGGGGTCGGTCTATCCCAAAGAAAACCTCCAGGGTATCTCAGGTCTCTTCTTTCTGCCAGGCTGTCAGGAGATGATGCTGAACCAACCTCAAAACAGAAACAGAAAGGCTATGTTGATCCCAAAGTTCCTCCAGCGTTCGCTGCCCTTGGACTATTTTTATAGCTCATTTCCTCACATTATGGCAATTTACATACTCCAGCAGAGCCCACAAATGTCCAGAACACACACCAGGAACAATAAGACACAGCCAGGCTCTTCACAGAAGCCCCCAGCACGGAGGAGGTTTCGGAAATCAGTGGCTAAAACAAGTGGTCCCCTCATCCCAAGTGAGAGAATTCTCGGTAACACTTGACAATAAGTGGACGTGATGAGGGCCACACAGCACAGTAATTCCTGTTGGATTGCACATTGAAAGCTGCATTCAGCGCGCCGAAGCCATCAGAGTGGGCTTTGTTGAGATGAATAAGAAGGGATTGCAGAGTGAATTGCTGCTTCATTGCCAAGTGCTTCCGCTTCTCTGCTCCTGCCATCTGTGTCCTCCGGAAGACACACCAAAGCAAAGGTCCACACGGGGGCTGGCTCCAGGCTGCCAAGAAGGACAGCTCTCCACGCACTGGAGTCTCAGGAAAGAGGGTGACAACTTACTCAGGGTCGAGGCAGGACAAGAAAACTCATTGTCCCTCCGGTTAGAGAAACTTAAACAAGCAATCAGACATAGGACCCCCGCCCTGACACGCACTCGGGCGTTCACCCCTCACTCTCAGAAAGCCAGACAGCTGCACTCACACATGCTCATGCGCATAGGCACAGCCACACACACAAGCATTCATTAATTCACTCAGCAAACAGTAAGTGATGGCTTCGTACCACTAACTATACTACCAAGTCCATGACTGTGTGCTCTTGAGTTTAAACTTCTCATGCATACACACACACATACACAAACACACTTGTGCACATGCACATATACACACATACCATACACTGTAAATACACAAAGTATACATAAAGGCGCGTGCGCACACACACACACACACACGTATATATGGACACACGTTCACACAGAGAAGCACATAGGCAAGTCACCATAAACATGCCTAACCAATTGAGATATCAGAACTGTCCCTCTCACCCCTACCACTCTCAGGCACACACATTACACACTTTTACATCCCAAATGCCGTACCAAGGGTCAGTTCCATTGCTCAATTCTGCCAGCATGAATCTATGTTTCTTTGGAGGCTCTCAACCCAGGACTATTGTTCTTACCAAGAGCGCCATCTCTCTTTGGCTCCCCATCTGAGGGTTCTACATTTGGTACTTCCAGAGGCTCCTATCTGCAGTCTGGGCTGAGACTGCACAGTGATCGACAACCTGGCAACAGGAGCAGAGCTGAAAGGGCAGCTTCCTACGGTGTCATGCAGTGGAAGAGGTAAGGAACTCATTAATATAATCTCAGGTTCTCTCCCAAGTTCAACCACACAGCAGCAGCAAAAGCAAAAATAATACCAACTGCCTCTGGATAAATAGTCACTGTATGCAAAGCCGTATGCTGAGCGCACACCATGGAATATTTTTGTTTCATTCTCTCGGCAATCCATGAGACTGTAGTATTGCTATGCTCACTTTGTGCGAGATCAGAACTAAGCATTGCAAAGTTAGGACCAATGCCACCAGCTAACTGGTAATAGACTTGATATTTAAACCCAGGCTCAAATGCTCCCAGCACCAGTCAGCTCCTACTAAATCGCTCCATCCGTATTGCTACATGCATTCACTCTGATGCTTGCTGGGATCAACAAGGCTGTTCTAGTTAAGGTCTCTCACAGGGCAGCATGAGGATGAGGCAATGCTAAGCATCAATTTTATTGGGAAAGGGTGGCTAAAATTTCAGTAATTGACATAAATATTTTACTGATAATACTTTCTAAAAATCAAAACTGAGGCAATTGCCCGTGAACAGCATCAAAACTTGACGACCAGCAAGATGACTTAGCATACAGAAGAGCTTGCTGTGCAAGTCTGATGACCAGAGTTCGATCCCCAGGACCCTCAGAAGAAGAGAATCAGCTCTCAAAAGTTGTTATCTGACCTCTATATGTATTTACACACACACACACACCATATATACACATGCATAAGAAAGAAATGCACATACAATAATAATATTCTTTGAAATTTTAAAGCCTTCAAAGGTCAGTATTTCTGATGTTGGCTTTTGATTAAGACTCCAGAGTAGCTGGGCTCAACACCATAATGGAACCATTCTGGTCTTCCTCCTCTCACACCCATCACCTGTGAAGTTAGAAACACCGGAAGGCTCACTCAATCATGTCAGGTGCCTGTGAGGCGAGGTCTTACTGGAAAGGCTGGTGTTGCAAGGACATCTTTCTCCAGCTCTGCATGGTCTCCCAGTCTCTCTGAGATGTACCATCAGAGTCTCCAGGCTTACTCCACAGAAGCTCAGGGCTCCATGTATGTCCTCTGAGAAAGGCAGGAGCCACAGCTGTTTTTACAATCCAGCCTCAGAAGTCACACAGCCGCCCTGCCATAGGATGGCACCTGTTAGCCACAAACCACCAAGGCTAGCCCACACTCATGGGAGTGGTAAAGACTCTACCTCCTGATCTAAGACATGTTCGACCACACCACACTCCCAAATCGCTGCCCTGGGAACTCTCTCTCCATCCAGTAGTCCCCCGTCAAGCTGCAGATCCCCCAAATACTAACAGGGTGTGGTTGCATCCGCAAGCGTTTGCCCCACATCTGAATACCTGGCCTGAGAACAGCATGTGGCCTTGGTCTCGTGGCTGTGTAAACTCCCAGGAGCCCCGGCTTCCCTTCTCACCTCTAGGTCAATTGAGAGGGGCTAACAATGTTTCTTTAGCATCCTTCATTAGCCATCGGTTTTGTGTGGCCATCACTTCCAGACTACAAAGGACTGGAACCAATAGTAGAATAATATGCAAAAAAATTTTAATATAATGTTTTCATCATCCACTGGACCATGAGGCCACACCCTTAAAGAAAAACGAAAGCTTCCTCCCCAGCATCCATCAGCTTGTCAATAATTCCTCAGTTGAAGTTGGGAATAGTGAGCCCCTCCCACTTCCAATAACATGGCAATTTTAATTAAATCACCAATTAAAAACCAAATTCTATGATACCACTTAATCCTCACAATTACCAATAGGGCAAGTACTGTCACTTTCCTCACAACAAATGGAGAAACTAAGAATCAGAAAGGCTAAGTTCCTTATTCAAGGACTGAAGCCAAGACACCATTCCAGAAAAACTCTCCCCAGAGACCAAGCTCAGAACCAGATTACACGCTGCACAGTGAGACAAACTGACTCGAAGTGCAGATCTCTCATATCCTGTTCTGCGTATTCCTCCATTCTTGGTTTCCTTGTCTACCGCACAGGTGCACAAACTACTTCCCCTCCAGAGTTTCCTAAGGGTTAATGAGCTAAGCTCCTTGCAGTGACTCACACATGTGGCTTTCTCTTATTGGTTCTATTGCTCCTAGATTTATCTGTGAAAATTTCAGGTCCTGCCCCAGCAAGAGAGAGTACACAGGAGCTCAAGGAATTTGAGAAACAGGACCGAAAAGTCAAAGACAGATGCAAAGATACCTTGCCCTGAGTTGATGTGTCTAGTTTCTGTGACAGACACTGTCTGGGTTCCTCTCATATCTGCCTTGCTCCCACAAGATCCCGAAGCTGTACTGGGCCGTTTTCATCCATTAGGGAGTTCTTAGTCTCAAGCACTTGTCTCTCCTGGAGGCTGCACACTGCCTAGGAGCTACCACCAACCCACATGCACAGTAGTCTAGAGATGTCCCTGAAGCTGAAGAATTAGAACAAGGAACAACTCGGCCAACGAGAGGCATGGGCTAGTGGTAAAAAAAACCCAGCCCCTTTGCCCATTGATCAACAGACAATTCTGAGGCTATGTCCAACACAGACAGGTGGCCTCAGCAGAGCTGAGGAGCTGAGCCTTGGTTGTGTAAAGGTATTTGCTTCGGCAAAAAAACACACTCAGTGGTGACTCTCCCTTTCTCCTGTCTCCTCACTCACTGTACTTCCTGAAATGAACTCCCCCACCCACAATAAAATAAAAGAAAAGAAAACTGCACCTAGTTCTTTGTCACAGTGCCCACTTTGAGGGGGAATCTAAGTAAAAATATTTTCCTCTATGTTTTTGCCATTCACCAGCTCCCACCCAGTTTCTCACTCTGCTTCTCTCTCCAAGGGATAAAAAGAAGTGGGAAACCACGATCTAGACAGCAAAGCACCCAAGCCTTTGCAGAAAACGGACAGCAGTCGCAGAGCAAACTGAACAAATATCCAGGCCCAAGAGGATCAGCCCTACAAGCTGAAGGTCTTCTCTTCACTCAAGGGACGCCCCAAAGGACACGGAATAGGGGGGGGGGGTTACTTCTGGGTTGTAGTAGACACACCTGGTAACAATTCCCACCCCCCAAAAGAAGACAATTGTTTGTGCACACAAAAAGCTCAGTGGGATCCCCTGCAGAGTCAGACTTCGGTCCCTGCAAATTATTTTCTTGCTAATCAATATGTTTAATAAATAATATTCCAGTTGATTTCATTACCGGCAATACACAAATCAATAGAAGGTTATTGCATGGTAACTTCCCATTGATATTGTAATCCTCCTGATTTAATAGATGTTACTTTTCCTAGGATTGCTGTTTGCATTAGGAATTGGGGAAAAGAAAAACAAAAACACAAAAATTCTATCACAGAACAGAGGTTTAGTTTAGTAAGAAGCAGCACAGGAACAATTGGGGCTCCCCCATTTCTGCCTGCCCTAACCTGCACTGTGGTACCCCACTACTTGGGTCTTTGTTAATTTCCTTGATTGGACCCCAGAAAAGAATGAAGTTAAAGTCTGGACTGGGTGACTTTCCAGACACCCTTCCCTTTAGCAGGTTCACTGATCTTTTCTTGGCAAATCCTACCCAGGAACTTCTTCATGAATGAAAATTCTAAATAGGAAAATGAGTGGGGTCAAGTGAAAAACCCCAACTCTGAATGGTGTCAAATCCTGGCTTGTCAAAGCCAGGATGGCCCTTGTAGTTGCCAAGTGTAAAGAGCTCCGATTACTGGACCCTGAGTGATGGTATCAGAATCAGTAAGGACGGTTGTCAAAAAAGCAGATTACAGGAGTCCTGATGTTACAGGATACATGTGGGGCCTGGAAAATGCACTTTTTAATTTTTTATTAAAGTAAAACATTAAAGAATCTAAGTTCTTTAGGCTAAATGAAAAGGCAGGATGGCATCCGACTTCACAGGCAAGCACAGATTGTCCCATGATTGTCCTTGCCACAGGCATCAACCACAACCTTGAAGGTTCCCAGACCCGACTCCATGCTACTGGCTGCAAATCCATAGCTTTTTTAACTTCTAGGAATTCAGTGAGGCCTTGACACCCTTCAAAAAATCCAGGTAGGTTTTCCATTTAGAATTACAGCTTTATCTTGAAGATTACAAATCAAGACCAGTCAAACAAAGAGACGAGCCAAGGAAATTTGCAGAGAGCTCCAAGCATGAAATAGTTTTGTGCTCAGGAAGGTTCCTTCCCTGCACATGACATGTGTCACCAACCAGGGATGATCACCAAGCCCCAGCATCTAGACTCTGCTGAGGTATCATTTGGACTGATTTAAATCAGGCATGTGGGCCTGGAGAGAAGGTTCTACGGGTAAGAGTGCTTGCCACCCGTCATCATTAGAGTCTGTGTCCCACCACCCACTCAACAGTCTGAACATCCCACAAACCCCTCCAACTCTAGCTTCGAGGGATCCAACACCCTCTTCTTGCCTTCTTGCATGCACAGGCCTACTCATCTGCCCACATACATGTACACACACACGCATGCATATGTTAAATAAAAATAAACCTTTAAAAGAATCATTGACGTGTGACGGATCTCAACTCCTGCCCCTCCCACGTGCCCAGAAATCACACTGCCATGTATTCACCTCCAATTCTGATGACTTCTCGGGTCATATTCCTATTTCTTCAGAGCCAGAAACATTTGGGGATTTTTCTTAGCCTTCTTCATAATATCATATCCCTACCCCCACATGTATATGAAGATGTATATATCTTCAGATAGCTGATGTTAGTACCTTGTTCCCCTTGGTCAGACTGATGCAGCCATTCCCTGGCTTCTATTCAGAATACCAGTCTCTTTCTCTCAAGGTGACATCAATTCTGTGGTGCCATTTATATATCAGAATTCCCCGTGGGATCAGACAGAAGCTAGTATCCACCTGAAGAGCACTGCTTCCATGGTTCCTTTCTACACCATTTTGTTTTTCTTACTCTTTTTTCTCCCCCAGGACTATGTCCTTCTTTATTTTCCCTAGAATCTGTTATTCAGGCACTGCTTGCCCTTAAGGCTGAGATTAGAAACTGTTTATTTTTTCATCCCACTTTGGCTGCTGAGTGGATTTCTCCCCTGCCAATCAGAGCTCTGGGCACTTCTCTAACTACATAAGTTATTACATAGCAATATATAAGTATGATGGTTTCCAAAACTGCAGCAAAGTCCCTGAGATGCTTTGCTTGAGGAGCAGAAAGGCTTGCTTTGGGCACGCGGTTTTGAAGGTTCCAGTGCACGGTTGAATGGCCCGGTTGCTTTGCAGTCTGTGGTGGGAAGACACAGCCTGGAAGAGGCGTGGAGCAAAGCCGAGCGGTCCACTTCATGATGAGGAGGAGCAAGGGCTCAGAATCCCACAGTCACTTTCAAGGGTGTGACCCCCAATCACCTAAAGACACCCCACAAGATTCCACCTCTCAAAGATTCCACTTCCTCTTAATAGTTCCACCCTGGGGACAAGTCTTGAGCACACAGACCTTCAGGGGACTTTCAAGATCCAAAGTATAGCAGTGTCTGTCCACATCACCCGAGGATGACATAGCTCACATTACTCACATTATATTAATGGCTTCACCGACATTTACACAGCCATTTGCCTATTTCTCATTAAACATGTCAATACTTGCAATTTTGTTATGTACAATACACTGATAAAGACTTTTAACATTCAGATAATAAAATGAATATGTAAATAAAACCTCATTTCACATGCTTCTCGGGGTAAAATTCAAATTCCCTGAGAGAATCTGTCCACTCAGATTGACTACCTATATCCACCCCAGCCCTACCTTTTATACCCTCTCCTTCCCAAAAGACGGGTAGCAACTAGCATCACAGCTGGGGCGTGGTCTATGGTGTGCCTCCTGAGCATAGTGTCAGCATCCACCAAGGTGTAAACGGTGTCTCCTGCTTCTCTCGGAGATGCCCACTGGTACCCTCTGCTGAAGTGTGCAGCCACAACCTCTGGTCATGAGTTCCCCCACAACACAGCATCTCTGCCCTGGCTGTATACTGTTTATGTGCAAACAGGCTCTCAACTCATGTGTGGAACATGTAGGACCTCACGAGTGTCTGAGAAACATGAGTGGATATCCTAGGCGCACATGCTTCAATCTTCTTTTTCACTCTTCCTACATCCAAGGCCTTGCTGGATCCAGAGTTCCCAAAATATGTCTAGGAGCCTCCCATGGAACACAAAAGCCAGTGAAGAATAAACTCCCCTGTTCCTCCATCTCCCCAGGAAATATCAGGCTGTGTCTAACGCTGCCTCTCCTATGGCTATTATATTAGTGGCTTCTCTTCTCATGGCAACCAATCACTGATGGAAACAACTCAAGGGAGGACGAGGTCATTCTCGCTCACACTTTAAGGGTAGAGCCCATCATGGCAGGGAAGGCATGAGAGCATGGAGTCGCTTGCTTAGGTTTCCACCAACCGGTAAACACAGAGCAGGCAGGAAGCAAGAGGGTCTGTAAACCTTAACCCCTCCCACCAAAAAGACTCACATCCTCCTGATAGGTCCTCTCCCAGAAGTTCCGCAGTCTCCCAAAACACCATTATCAGTTTGTGTAGGACCAGGTGTTCAAACCCATGCACCTGTGGGACACATTTTACATCCAAACCACAACTTTTTGTTGTTGTTGTTGTTGTTGTTTGTTTGTTTGTTTTCATTTTCAGGGTTAGCTCTTAGCTTTCTTCCTGGCAGAAAGTTCCAGGAGAGACTGATGAAGGAATTGTAGAGAGATGTTGCCCCCAATAAGAATAAATACATTATGAAACACTTCAAGAAAATCGTATTTATCAGTAGTCATTACCATGATGGGTGTACTAATTATCACCATTTGTTGACGACTTATTAAGTGCTCACTCTACACAGGTAACCTCTCCTGTACTCTGTCGAGTTGGAGATTTTTATCTGCACATTGCAGATGAAGAGAATGAAGGCCTGCTGTAGCTTGGTTTCTGTTGCTGTGATAAATACCATGATCAAAATCAACTTGGAGAAACAATTTCCTCTCACAGGCCACAGTCCGCCATTGAGGGAAGCCAAGGCAAGAACTCAAGGCAGGAGCTTTGGGCAGAAGCAACAGAGGGATGATGCCCACTGACTGCTCCTCCAGGCTTACTCGGCAGCCTTCTTACACCTCCCGGGCCCCTTGCCAAGGGGCATTGCCAGCAGTGGGCTGGGCCCTCCTATATTATGAGAAATTAAAGGCAGTGACTCGCAGACATCCCCACAGGCCAATCTAAATGGTGGCAGCTCCTCAACTGAGGGTCCCCATTCCCAGTTTTGTCAAATTAACAACCAATACTAGCCATCACAAAGTCCATGTGATAAAACTGTATGAAGTCACAAATCTCTTAGGATTTATTATGTGTTATTTTAATACTTGGGAGAAAAATATGGTCTTGACTGATACCTAAGGCCAGGCATCAAAGGCTTGGCAGGGCCCCGAAGTTCTCTGACCCTGCTTTTCTGGTCACCAAGTGAGATGTCATCTGCCTTAGTTTCCTTTCTATTGCTGGGATAAAAATACCCTGACCAAAGCCACTTGAGGAAGAAAGAGTTTATTTAGCTCACAACTCCAGGTTACAGCCCATTGTTTTGGAGACGTCAAGGAATCAGGAATTGGAACCAACCGATCACATCACATCCACAGTCAAGAAAGAGCAGAGAGCAAGGAATTAATGCACACATACTCAGTGTTCTGCTCACTTTCCCAACTCTTAGACAACGTAGCATCCCCAAGCCAGGAGAGGGGGGAATACAGAATCAAGACAATTCCCCACAGACATGTCTACCAGCCAACCTAACCTAGACAATCTTTCTTTGATATCCCCTTCCCAGGTGAGTCTAGGCTGCATCAAATTGACAATTCAAACCAACCATCAAATGTTCCTTTTCCCCCAAGAAATCTTTACGCCCCTCATTCTAGTCCACAGTTGAGTGAATTAAGTGTGGAAATCAGAATCAGAGCCAGGGCAATAGTTTCTCTAAGACACCTACAGGAGAAAATTGTAGGTCTCCGTGGAACACCCCATGGCTTATTGAGAAAACACCAATTAAGCATCTAAATTGGGGCTTTCATTGTCAAGAGGGGACTACTGAAACTTGCTCTGATTGGCATCTGTACATCCGGGGAGATAAGCGGAGCACACAGTCACTCCAAGGTGTAGAGGCAGAGCCCTAAGATACAGCCCTGTATCACACATTATGTATCTGCAGGGGGAGCGGCCTACTGTGGGGCTGTCCCCCCAGTTATTAGCATTATTATTGGCCTTTAAATATGTCATAGTCAAAGATTTGCTTCATCCTTCAGTGTGATTGCCATTGATTTTTGAAGATCACATCTTCTTCCCCAGGGAAGCATGTCTTCAGCAAAATAATAGACGGAAATGGGAAAGAAGCGTTGAATTTATAGGCATGCCTTGGACAGGCATCACTTCGGAGATGTGGCTGATCTCAACACTGCGTCTCAGAGGGTAGGGAACCACCCACATCAGAATCATCTGGGACCTTGTAAGGATGCTGATTCCGGGGTCCCAACACAGGCCTGCTATGTAAGAATCTCTGGGGACTGACCTGAGAACTGTGTACTTATTAGTAAGTTATAGACGTTTTTACATGAAAAGCCAAGCACCCCAAAGTCTACCAAGTCTGGAAATTTAGGTAGCAGAGGCAGCCCCTCACATACCGGGCTACTGGACATCAGGTCTGAGATGCTTATCAAGCGCTACAAATCCCTGGCAACTTCCAGCTGGGAGGTCAAGAAGAGTCACCCCCTCCCCCAATCCCAATGGACATGCCTTTCCTGGTTTACCTGTGTGCAGAGGAAGCCTGTCTCGGGGTTAGGTCTCCGGCTAGAGGAGTGGGCAGGTTCTTGGCAGTGCCATCTGCCAGGAAGAGCTGGTAAAAGCCTGATTTATGACACTCAGCATGGGACTTGGCTTCTGAGCTCAATCACTGTGGCTCCCCACGGTGGGGTTCAAGTGCTGTAACGGGCCTGGAAATTGGAGAGGAATTTACCTCCTGCTGCCGAACATTACATAACAATCAAGGGAAACTAGCGGAGACAGGAGGGAGCCGCCTCCTCAGCTGGCACTGGCAGCCTGGCACAGCCAAGGAGCTAGGCCTAGAAAAGGGCTGCGGGGGTTTTCTTCCATCAGCAGCCTTGGGAATGAGGTCCGGTGTGGCCCAACCAGAACTGGCATCAGGACCAGCGCAGATACAAGCATTGGCCCAGATACTTCTAGAAGGAAAGACTGGAGAGAACACACATGTGGTTATCTAGTCCCATGCCTGCGGACCCTCCAACTACAATGCTCACACTGACAAAGTCTCCCTCCTTTGCAAACAGACTCTGTGCTTGACATTTCCTCAGGACAGGGCCTGGGACAGGATGAAGACAGGCTGGGTAGGGCCCAAACCATTGCAGTCTCAGAGGTCATGAGGAAGAGGTCGGATTTTCTTTTAGGTGTCCTACAGTGTCACGAATGTGATTTTTTTTTCTCCCTAGCTTCCCTGGGTAGTCATGGCACAGAGATGGCTGATTCTGAAAGCCAATTTTCTTGACTTACTCAGAACATGAGTCCTTACCCTATGTCTCAAAGCTAATGCCAGCATACAGGTAAGTCAGCAACTTGGAGAGGTGCCGACTCTTGGTCAGGTCAGGTTCTCCCCCAGGGTGATAACACTTCCAACAAGATGGTCGTACCTCACAGTCTCCCACCTTGAATCTCCATTCAACCAGGACCCAAGACCCACTCCGTGCACTGTTGTCATCACCAAAACATGTGCTGGCACCAGCCTGCCAATTATTTTTCCATCAGGGAACCATATCTCCTGGTAAATCAGTAAAAGTCCGAAGCGTAAAAGACTTTTATCACCATTGAAATGAATGGTGTCAGTCACTCTGACTAGATTTGCATTCTATCTGTCTTCCTCCCAGGTGTCTTGCTGGTACCCAGAGAGCATATAGCACATGCTGGACACAGTCCAAACTCGTCCCTCAAGGGCAAAGAAAGGATGACGTCACCGCATTTGCACTAAAGCATCTAACATTCATGAACATCAACTGGATGCCCAGTCCTGAAGGTGGTGAGCTCGGGATGTCACAGAGAATACATCTATCATGGCCTTGTCCCTGTGTTGTTCATAGTTGGACAGAGGATGTGAATATTAACAGGTGTCCATTAACTGAGGTTAACAAAGGTTTGTGCTATCACAGAGACACGGGCTGTGAACACACGGGAGATGGAACTGGTCAGAGCAGGCTTCTGGAGGAGGTGTTCATTGTAGGAGACATAAGTGAAAAGCCATGCCTACAACTTGGGGACAGGGAAGGAAGAGAAATGGAAAGCTGTGTCTGAAGAACAGCTCCTGCAAAGCCCCCAGCAGCGGGTGCCTGGACCCTTGACCCTGCCTGTCAATCACAGCATCTCCACTTCAGTCTGACTGCACACACTCCAGGATCACATTCCTATCGAATTCTAGACGGTGTTTGGCAGCTAAAACACAAATGCTGGAAGTCAAGCCAAGCACATGATGTCAGTGGGACTATCAGCTGCTTAAATCTCTACACACAGACTCAAGAGAGTGGAGCGATGACCCATAGGCCTGGGTGAGGGCCAGAGGTCAGGGGTCAGAGGTGATTGGCCAGACACACAACCATGAATGGTGAGCTACAGCTCATGAAAGAACAATGTGCACTTGCCCTTGGCTTGTTTTTCTTTGCTGCACATTCTAGACGCACGGGTCGCTGTTCAGGTTATCTTGCAGAAGTCCAAATACCAAAGTGAATTCTCAAAAGCAAGCACTTAGGCCATTTTGGCTTTTGAAATGACAAAGTGGATTCTATTTGCGTCACTTCATACATTTCTTGCCTCAGCAATGTTCGCCGAAAATGTATTTAAGGCATGCCCACTGCGATAAGTGTGACTTGAAACAGGATGTGATTGCCACCTTCGTGAAGTCCAAACTGTAAACACTTACTAGAGACCTAACAAGGCGATCCTTTGCATCAGAGGCTGCTACCGAACAAGGAATGCACACCCGAAGTCTCACCCGCGTCTCCTGCAAGTCCTTGCCCCATCTCAGGTGTGAAAGATGAGTTTCAGGGAGGTCAGGCAGCTTATTAGGATCACATAATAAGTGGGGGACTCTAGTTCCAAATTCAAGCCTGTTGAACTCCACACATATTAATTGTGGCCACTGCGGTCCAGTCACTGAGAGGAGAGAGCAGATGGAGAAAATGTAGAAGAAAATATAGGCTAACACTGACTTGATCGTGTGTGGGGAAGAATTTCCTCGGTATAACAGAGAGGGGGAAAAGTCAAGAAGATTGATAGCAATGTGTGCATAAAACACTGGAAACTCTACCTGTCAAAAATGCCGTAGAGAACTCCGAAGGTAAATGAGAAATGGGGTGGTCGCAACGTGCATGATGGACGGAGCTCTGCCTTCCTTACTGGAAAACACTGCTGTGAAAATCAGACGCTGAGGAACAGAAATGCAAAGGACACAGAGGCCAAGGAACTTCAGAAGTGCTTGGAGATGCCTCAGCAGTCGAGAGCATCTGCATTTGGTCCCCAGCATCCACACTGTGCGGCTCACAGCCTTGGTGGCCCCTGTACTTGTGTGCTCACACATAGACACATGCGCGTCGTAGAATGAAAATTAATTTGAAAACTTTACAAAATGACCAAAAGACATGACTGTTTACCATGAATGAATCTGTAATTTTAAAAACAAATCAAGAAAGTGGTGATGTGCCCTGATTTCTCCCCCGCTGTGCAACTGACCAAGATTATAGAAAGAAAACTAAAGCCGAGTGTTGATGAATGTGCTATGAAATGAGTGTGTGTGCCCACTCTGTCAGTGAGTGACCGGGGAGCATTGCACGTGTGCCCACTCCGTCAGTAAATTCTGGGGAGGACTGAACGTGTGCCCACTCCGTCAGTGAGTGACTGGGGAGCACTGAACGTGTGCCCACTCTGTCAGTGAGTGACTGGGGAGCACTGAACATGTGCCCACTCTGTCAGCAAGTGACTGGGGAGCACTGTATGTGTGCCCACTCTGTCAGTAAATTCTGGGGAGCACTGTATGTGTGCCCACTCCGTCAGTAAATTCTGGGGAGGACTGAACCTGTGCCCACTCTGTCAGTGAATGCCTGGGGAGCATTGGACTGTATAAATTAGGAGCCTTTAAAAAATTATAACCTTTAACTCAAAAATTTCACTTTAGAAATTTATCAGAGATGCAGACCGAAAGGCAGAGAGCAGGATGCTCGCGGTGGCGTTATTTATGGTACGGAGGAGCCGTAAATCACGGCAAAGCTCAACAATAGGTGGACGGTGGGATCAATTCCGGTGTATCCAGATGGGAGTACACAGCTATTAGGAATCATATTTTTGAAGACCACTGAGTAGCATGATCCATCTACGTCATCTACCTAGAAGGAAATTTAAAGACAGACTACTTCGCAGCAGGACCGTGGCCGCAGGATTCGAGACAGCTGCCGTTTTTATCCCACCGTTTCGCAGAATTCCGTCTCCACTTTCCAAACATCAGCACCTGATCTGCAAAAACAAGTTTACAGGTGTTTCTTCTGCTTCTTAAGTAAGGACATGTGACGCTCAGCTTTTTCCTTTTTCCTTTTCTTAAACTTTCTTTCCCTTTAACAGCCTTCTGCAATGGGAAAAGTAAAAGGAAGGAAGGAAGGAAGGAAGGAAGGAAGGAAGGAAGGAAGGAAAAGAGAAAGACCTTAGAGCTACTTACAACTACCAGTGTCTTGGTTTTCGTGTTTCCCAACTGCCATGATTACTCTTTTCTTACTTTACTTCTCGTCTTCTTGCCTTGTGGGTAGACCACGGCAGCTTCCTCTTCACTGATGTCCTAAAGTCAGCTCTTTTCCAGATCACACTCGCTGCTGAAAATGTCCCTCTATTCACATTGCTCCAGATCAGGAGTTGGAGTCTGAACCCTTCTTTAATATTTCCTTCTAGGTTGATGAGTAGATGGATTCCTGCTCCTCCGTGGTCTTCAAAACTATGATTCCCAGTACCTGCGTATTTCAGACTGGAGTCATCGGAGTTGATTCCACCATCCCCTTGCCTGCTTCAGTGTCTCTACAGTTCCTGTGAAGAAAATCCCAACATCCTTCATCTGCACTGTAAAATCAGAGCTCCCCAAGGAGGAAAAAGATTTGGCTTGTAATGAGGATGCTCTTGATTTGTACAGAGAATTCTAAGACTGAATCCCAACCACTCTGGATTTTTTTTAAGTATGTATGTGTTAAAATATTTTGTTCCTGTACTTAATCTTCTCTTCTACCAATATCTGTCACTCAAGTGACTTATGTGTCGGCTTGTTATGTGTTCAGCACACAGTAGGTGCTGAGCAGTGGCTGTGGGTGGTACAGAGATCATCAAACCTGGACATATACCAACACCCCAAGACTCCGGCCTCGCAGCCTCCTCTCCACAGTAACTTTGTGATTCTCTCTTATTTAAAAGATGGTGAAGAGGCTATGACCTGAAAAAAAAATCAATGACTGCCCGCTAATAAAGGTTCTTATGCAGTAAATGCGCTCTTGGGAAGCCAGATCCTGCCCACTCCTCAGCTTTGGCCTGATGCCCTGGAGTGATTTACTCTGCGGTAACATGATGGAGCCTCCACCATAGAAGGGAATTAAATAAAAATGCAATAAAAGAGGACAAAATCAATCTGCTTACAGTTTTGTTTAATAAAAATTCATGAAGGATGGGCAGGCAGGCCCATAAGCAATGTACCAGTTCTGCCAGGAGCTGGCTGGGGACACGCTCAGGCCTCAGGCTTCAGGCATGGGGCAGGGGACTCAGCTGGAGCTGTCTAAGCAGACCTCCCACCCTGCAAACTGCTGCAAGCTGGTCCTCCTGCCAGGCTTGAGAACCAGGCTAGCCTCACTGAGAGAGGGGCAAGCCAGGTGATGGGGTGTTGATGGAAGGATTCCTGCAAGCCAAGGGAGGATATGAGACCTTTTTTATGGGATCCATCTCCCTAAAACCATGAAGTTCCACATGTTCTGGGATGACCTACATTGGCCAGCCTGACCAAAGGCTTTTTATAGTCAAAACTATTTCAGGCCACAAAATAATTCTCTAAATCATGTGGTTATATACTCGAGACTCCGTGTCTTTGGATGGAAGCATCAGACTGCAGACTTGCAATGGGGCTAGGGAGATAACTCCATGGGTAAGTGCTTACTGCACAACTCTGGAAGGATGGACTTAGATCCTAAGCACCCCACCCGTGTGAAGAACTGAGCATGGTGGTCATGTGCCCCTGGACTCCTAGCGCTAGGAGTCAGAGACAGGAGGATCCCAGAGTTAGTCAATAAACTCCACGTTCAGTGAGAAATCGTCTCTCAGAAACTGAGGTGGAGAAAGCCTGAAGGAGACATAGAACATCAGCCTCTGACCTTCATATACACACTCATGGCACATACACCCACGTACACATGTGAACACAAATACATCTCTCTCTCTCTCTCTCTCTCTCTCTCTCTCTCTCTCTCTCACACACACACACACACACACACACACACACACACACCTCCAATGACATATGCTAAATCTGACTCATAACTTGTTTTTAAAATAAGTTTTGCTGGGGCCCAGCCTTGCGTTCATTTGCAATGCCACTATCGCCACTTTTGTGCTACGATGGCAGAGTTGAATAGAGCTGAACAAAATAGAATTGAAAAAGACCTGCAAAGCCCAAACATTGGTTTTTGTGCCATTTGTAAGAAAAGTTTAAAACTGCTCATCTATACTATGAGGTTAGCGGCAAACAGCCCTAACGGTTCTCAGTCTAAGCCATCTGTCCCTTCAATGAAAATGGCCTAAGCCAGGCCCCGTGCTGAGGGTGCAGTCCGAGCAGAGGTGGCCACCACTCGAGATTTCTGCCCTGGCTCTTTAAAGTTGGTCGTACTAGTTTCCTTCTGCTGTGTAGCGAAGGGCTGTGGCCCAATGGTTTAAAATGGTGCCCGTGGGTTGTTTCATGGTTATGTAGGTTAGAACTCCAGAAGGGACTAGCAGAGGTCTCTGCTCAGTGTCTCACAGGCAGAAACTAAGGCGTCAGCCAGGCAGAGCTGTATCTGAAGGCTAGAGAAGGAATTTTCCTCCAGACTCATTGAGGTTGTTGGCAGAATCCGATTCGTTCCGACTCTAGGTCTGCACTCCTAATGTTACTGCGGACTGTCAACCAGGAACCTTGCCCGACCACTGGAGGACTCCACATGCCTGCCTGTGTGGCCCCTTCCTCTTTCAACCCAACCATACACACAGTATATGGAGACCCTCTCCTGCTTTGAGTCTCTAGATTTCCTTCTGCCAACCTCTGAAGAAAGCTCTCTACCTTTGAGGGCTTTTGTGACGATCCTTAGTCTTTCTGGTTAAGCAAGTAATCTCTCCATCGCAAGGTCAACTTGACACATAGTCACGGGAGTGACTGCTCATGCTCACTCGTGATGTGGATACATTGCTAGTCAGCTGGCTCCTTTTGCTCCACCTGCATAGAAGATTGGGTGAGAACTTCGAGTGTTGGCAACCCCAGGCCCTTGAGTGCCCATCTACAGGATGGGCTGGTCGACCCAAACGTTAACAGTCCCGTGCCCTGAGAGCTAGAAATGCAACTTATACTCTAGGAACTCAAAGTGGAGATTCACTGGGCTGGGCTGTGACCTGTTGTTCCCAGCACTTTGGTGACTATTATAACTCTCGGCTTTCAGCAGAAGTGGCCATCCAGGAGACAGCAGCAAGCAGCAACAGGGTACCTTCTATTATTGCGGTCTCTAATTGGCCTCAGAACCAGGGATCCTGGCCACATAGCAACAAACCTCACAGCACTGTGGCCTCGGGGGTCAGACTCTTCAATCATTGTCAGTAGGTAGTGTCACAGAACTCAGGGCCAAGCTAGCTGAAATCCTCAGCAGCATTCTGGAATCTTCCAGTGACCAGGGTCCACAGTTTCTCCCATTCAGCTCTTCACCACTGTTGGGTGTCGTTTCTACCTCAATCGCTCTGTGGAACTCTGTGCCTGCCCAATCACCCACTGCCATGGCTCCCTTTCACTGCAGCCGCCGCTCAACAGCTGCCTCCCCATCTTCTCCTCATGTTACCATGAGCTTGACACACTCTGCTCACTATAAAAACCTAAAGCAGGCAAGAAAAGATCACTCAGGAGACGCCATCTATTAGACCTAATATTGTAGTACCAGACAAGAGGGTGTCTCCTAGCTGCCTCACAGACTGAGTTAGAACAGCCTGCTTATGCAGCCAGAAAAGGGGTGCAGTGAGAGTGTCTGCAGTCCCACATGCAAATGAAGGACTATGGTCACATCAGCCACAGGCTTCTTTCTGGGCCACCATGAGAAGTACCCACCCGCCTCACCCAACCCAGCTTGGGTGGAAATGGCGGTTGAGTCATCTAGAATTCACCAGTGCTTAGAACGGAAAAAGTAATATCCAGTGCAAGCTCCTTCAAATACTCAACTCCTACTTTAATGACCCAGGGAAACACGGAAACCTCTCATCTGTCTCAGATAGGAAAAGGATAACCTTTGGGGGAAACATTTCAGAAATTCTCCCAGAGAAGTTATATATTTGATAGCATATGGTAAGCAGCGATAACAAACAGATCCCCAGATTTCAGCAGAGGAAGAGTTAGGCCTAGATTTACTCTAACTGTCCCAGGGGAGGTCCCCAGCCAGTAACTTTTCATCTCTAACACATACCTTCCAAAGGGTGCTACTTGCTAACTATAAAATCTAAAGTAGGCAAGAAAATACCACTCAAAAAAAAAAAAATCCTTCTACTGGGTCTAATACTACGGTACTGCAGTACTAGGGCAACCCAGGGGCTGTCTCCTAGCTGTCCAATCTCCAAACACTACTGATCTCCATCAGCAACTGCAGTCACATAACCACCTTGATCTTCAAGGGAAAATAAAAATACATCAGAGCTGAGCCATATACTCACCATTTCTACACAATGGAGGAGAGAGAAAATGACCTCTAATGGCCAATAGCAATCTTCCTATGGAGGTGAGCGTGAACTCACTGAGCTATGAATTCACACATGCTTACAGCTTTGGCCATGCAGACCATGCATGCCAATGTGTTCTAATTTTCTAAATGTTTTAATTGCATTTTTAAATGCCCAAGTTCGTTCTGCCTGAGAAATTAATTTTTTTAAAAAAAAGAGAAACCGTGCACCAAAGTACTTGAGATACAAAAAAGTAATTGCTATCAAAAGGGAGTGTGCGCGCACTTGAGTAAATCGGAAATCTTGTAATGTTGAGAGCTGTCTGCTCTCTGAGAGGTTACGTGATGCCTGAGTCTGACTCTAGCCAGGCCCGATTCCCTATGTAGTCCAAATCCTACGCTCAGCAGGCACCTTCCAGTTGAAAGTGGAAGATGATGACATTTGTATTAGAATATTCTTAAAGAATTTTTTATTTATACCTGTGTCATGTGCCTGCATGAGTTTACATGCACCATGTATGTGCAGGTAGCTGAAGAGGTGTTGGAGCCCCTGGGACTGGAGTTACAGGCAGTTGTAAACTGCCTAAGATAGGAGCTGGGTAATGAGCCTGGGTCCTCTGCAAGAGCTGTTCTTCATCACTGAGCCATCTCTCCAGCCCCTGTGCTGGAATATTATCAAACCTGGGAGTGACATGATCCTGGACTTGTAACAGAAAGATGAACTTGGCAGGCAGTGCATATAGATGAATGCAGAGAAATCAACCAATTAGAAGGCATGGCTGGACCTTGAGATTTCTGTCCGGTGCTCCCGTGTGGGTCTCTGTCTCTGTCTCCTTTCATCGCCTGATGAAGGTTAATATTCCTGAGGATGCCTATGTGTTTGTCTTTGGATTCACCTTATTTAGCTTCTCTAGGAACATGAATTATAAGCTCAATGTCCTTTATTTATGGCTAGAAACCAAATATGAGTGAGTACAACAATTGCAGTGGTTTTTGACCCTACTGCACGTACTGGCTTTGTGGGAGCCTAGGCAGTTTGAATGCTCACCTTACGAGACCTGGATAGAGGTGGGCAGTCCTTGGGCTTCCCACAGGTCAGGGAACCCTGACTGCTCTTCGAGCAGATGAGGGAGGGGGACTTGATCGGGGGAGGGGGAGGGAAATGGGAAGCGGTTGTGGGGACGAGGCAGAAATCCTTAATAAATAAATAAATTTAAAAAAAAAAACAAAAAAAAAAGAAGGCATGGCTGGAACCGGTCACCACAGTAGCGAGGGTCCAGGCAAACAAGGAGGCCAACAAATGAGAAAAAAACACATGGTGCGGAAATTCTGGAACTTGCTAATCAGATTTTTGGAAGGGAAGAAATTAGAGATAGTAGATGAACATCTCAATTGCCAAGTCTGAGAAACACTGTACTGTTTTGAGCACTGCGAGGTGAAGGCAGATGTGAAGGAAGGCAGTGAGCTCGGTTTGGGGAGTCTTTCCGGGACTGCATTTGACAGTGTCCCCAGGGGACCACATTTGACAGTATCCCCAGGCAGCTGACTATACCCAAAGGTGCTGTCAGTATGCTCTCAACTTTGAAAGTCTCTTCACAGAAATGAGAATTAAACTTCGGGAGCTAGGTGTGGAAAAAGGGCAGCTGAGACAAGGAGGCGTGACAGAGAGATCAAGGGACTGAGAAGGGCATCCTTGGGGCAGGGCACTGTGAAAGATCCCCACGAGGTGAACGATACTTGGGGGAAGAGTGGCAGTGCCAGGCAACAGAGGTCTTAAGACACAGAAGATGGCAGCCGGCCTTCGATAGTTCGGAAAGTCAGAAAATACTTACGAGCCCCAGTGAGAAAATCCCTGAAAAAGGGTTAAGGATGTTCGGTAGGGGCTCACTAAAGACTGGAAACTAAATGCAAGACCCTCAGTGTCACCTCCGAGTCATCCGTCCAGACAACGAGCCACCCACACCCGCAGGCTCACCGAGAAATGCCTTCTCCTCTAAGGTCCCCTTCTATAGAATTTTAATATCAGTTCTCTGAATTTCTGAGTTCTCATCGAGCTTATCAAAAAAGATTCAGACCCGGTGGGGGGTGGGGTATTAGTATCACCAGAAAAAAACTGAGAATTGGTGCAACCTCTGTGGTAAGACAACAGAAACAGATGTGGGTCTCCGAGGGCACTCGGATCGAGGCACTTGGTCCAGCCATCCTTCACTTTTCGAAAACTCCAGGAATGACTTCTCAGTGTAAGTTCTGAGTTTTAACGACTCCCTCAAGTTGGTGTGTATATGTGGGTTTACTTGTGTATGTTAGGGAATCCGGGAAAGATGGGCGGTAGCTTCAAGGACCCTGGTCACCCATGTAAGTCCGTGGCTCACAGGTGGTGCTAGCAAAGTGGTTCCAGGAGCCGAGGAAGCTGGATTTGGACCTGCTCTTCTTGCACCCTGATTTGCACAAAATTAATGGTGGCAGATGTTGGAATGGAGAAACGGGCTCAGAGACAGGGAACATTTAATCTAGAAACAGTGGAGGAGCAGCGACGACACCCAGGCACCCCTCTCCCACCTTCCAAGAGAAACAACAGACTTTGAAAAGGACATGAAAGCTCCAAGAACAGCGAAGGTAGGGTCACAGGTAGCCAGGCAAGGACAAAACCAAGGAAGGCTTCCCAGGTGACGGGGAGAGAGCATCAGCCCCTAAATCAGAGGTGTAAAGGAAAAGAGGTGTGGGTTCTCAGCTGGGAAAGGTCAGTTCTGTGAGTCAGAAGCCAGAGGCACCGAAGCCCACGTAGCCTGTGTTAAGAGAATGCAAAGGGGGAACCTGGGGGGGGGGGCTGGAGAGATGGCTCAGCGGTTAAGAGCACTGACTGCTCTTCCAGAGGTCCTGAGTTCGATTCCCAGCAACCACATGGTGGCTCACAGCGATCTGTAATGAGATCTGGCGCCCTCTTCTGGCATGCAGGCATGCATGGAAGGAATGCTGTATACTTAATAAATAAACAAGGGGGCAGTACAGTGTCGTGCGGGAGGGTGTCCTCAGGTGCTGGGGAGCAGGAGACAGTCAGAGAGCTGGCTGTGATGTACTGATTGAGCAAGCCAGGGACAAGAATCTTCCCCTGTCCCACAGCTAAGCCCAGTGCCTAGCATGGATTTGCACACACGTCCAGCTGGTCTCCGGCAGGCGTTCTCAGCTCAAGAGTGGCTTGCCCAGGAAGTTACCAGAGTTAGTTTGATTTTTCTCCAAGGCTGTCTCCTCCAGTCTGCGGTAAACAGTCTTCATAACTCTGCTCTGCCTGCCCCGTTTCTCCCAGGGGCTCTGGCCTTCACAGCCTGATTCATTTAAAGGACTGTAGAGGCCTGAGGCCTGGCGAGAGTCCAGGAGTGGGGGACCTGCCATCCCAGCAACCAGCTACAGAGTGAGGACAGGTCTCATCTCTCCTGACCCTCTCAAATAACCTCAGGCTCACCAGATGCTGGCTGGCTGGGCCCCAGCATAGAGGAGAAAGAAAGAAAGAGGGAAGGCAGCCCCTACTCCTTCCATGGCAGTACTCCATCCATCGGGACCAGGGCTCCTGACTGGTGGGTCAAAAGTGTCATTTGAGCTAGCAGACTCAGCTCCTCTTATAGAGCATTAGCCTGTGCCTAATTCCCTCTCTCAGGCTTCCACCGGCTCATCTACTCTGTCTCCTCCTTCCCTTCTCAAACTTTAGCTGCCGCTATGTGATCTGGGGAGCCTGTAACAGCAGACTCCAGGCCCTACCCACAGAACGTCTGCTTGGGGAAGGAATGGGTAGGTCCTGGAAGTTTTCCTTTCAAAAAAGATTCCCAGGTGACATTCTGGCTGCCGACCCAGGGTCCACACACAGGGAGACACTGTCTGAACTACTCCAGCTGTGTGTGAAGTTGAAGCCTCCAGGCCCTGCACAGACTCCAAGTTCAATCAATGACCATCAGTTTCATTGAATGGGAGCAGTGAAGGATAGATTGTTGATCGACTCTGAGATCCCATGGACAACTAGCTCCATTATGGTCCAATCTATTAAGTAAAGGGGAGGGGGGCAAGCCTAGATAGCGTACAGTGTTCGACAATGGATAGATATCTTTCAAATGATCAGAAATCACAAAAAAGTAAGCATGATAGCGATTCCCGATAAAGCTCCTGACATATGCCAGGCCCAATCCTGAGATCCATGTGCAGTCATCCCAAAGGGGCTATGACACGGGGACCATGTGAACCTTTATTTTACACATGAAAACTCAGACGCACAGATCCCATGAAGCCCTGTCCATTGTCTTTAGACCCTGCAGTCTTCACCACCAGGCCAACCCCGCTTCAGGGGGAGAGAGGAAGTTGGAGAGTGGGAGGGTAGAAGTAGTAACTATGCTTTAGAGAGTGAAAACCCAAGAGCAGGATATATGGAATATAGATACGTAATTCTTGAACTTCAGGATGCTATTTTCCAGGTCTCTATGTGGCCTCATGGGCAGGCCAATGCCCTGGATGCTGGAGAGAGAGACCCTCTTGAGTCCACAATGACTGTCGGCACCCACTGGCAGGGCTCTCTACTCTGTGAGCTTAGTCATGTATAAAGGGACCCATATCTCCATGGCCACGATGTAGACGCTAGCCTCAACACAAGCAAACTCTTAGGGATATCCTGCTGCTGTCACCCTCATTATCACTGTCGCTCCCATGTCTAGGTTAGGCTTTCAAAATTTAAGTCTTGGCTTTCCCTTTTATAGAACAAATACACAAGCACACTATAGTTTCATGCAATTGTTCCACACTGTAATTGAAGTCATATATGTCAAGTGTGTAGCATACAGTAAGCACCAAACAAATATGAAGGGTTATTTCTAACTAGAGGCATAGATCAGCAGCTCTAAACCTTCCGGGTTCAAATGACCCTTTCACAGGGGTCGCCTAAGACCATCGGAAAATACAGGTATTTGCAACAATAGTAAAATTACAGTTATGAAGTAGCAATGAAGATAATTTTATGGTTGGGAGTCACCACACACGAGGAACTGTATTAAAGGGCTGCAGCGTTAGGAAGGTTGAAAAGCACTGGCATAGACAGGCCCATAGCCGGTGTGATTGGCTGTTCTGATTTGCTAGGGACTATCTCAGAACGTCCTCCATCCCATGCAAACTGAAAGAGTTGGTCACCCTAGTACAGTAGAGCTGGTGAGACCCATCCCCACTCCCCAAGGCAGTTCAGGGAGATTTTTCTGGCCCTTGTCAGCAGGCCACTGAATGTAAGTGAGGCTCTATGCTTTCACCTGGAGCTAAGTGATCCCAGCATGCCAGGGTCTGTACTGAGAACAGAGAGGCTCAGCCAGGCTCAGGGAAGGCAGAGAGGGAGTGTGAGCTCGCAACCAGACTCCCTGGCCACCAGACATGGGACCAATTGCACACCAAGGGCCAGAACGGCTGAAGATGGAGATTGTCTCTGAGGGTCCAGCTGGACTAAAGGGAGGGAGAGAATGACGTCCTGGTGAAAAATAATTCAAGGAGGGGAAGCCAGGGGCGGGAGGAGCTGCCATGGGGCCTCTAGCCTGTTCTCAGCCTCTTCCTGAGCAGGAAGCCTCCCAGCTGAGCCTGGGAAGCAGTTATCACTGGTGGGTGATTAAGTTACTAATCCTTCAGGGAGAAGACATTTAGAGGCCCATATTAAAGCAGTGCGAGGCAAAATTACATTCCGTTTCAATTTAGTTTAGCAATTCCCGTGATTTAGTTAAATGAAAAGCAATTGTTCTAATTAATAGTATTGAATGTTATTCATCAAAAGTGTCAAAACAGCTCCATGGCTGCATTTGTAGCCCATTCTGCTGTCAAAGGTATGGCTAACTCCCCAGGATGGGGTGGCGCTGGGATAGGGTGAGGGAAACGTCAAAGGCGGAGGGAGTGTTTGCATGCACACAGCTCGTGTCCACGTGACCTGAGAGCATGGCTAGATGGACACATTCATCTTGTAGGCATAGGAATCTCAACGGCACTCAAGTGTATGTATTTCTGAGCAGTTATACATACATACCAGTGTGCTTGAGAGACTGTGCACATCTGTGTGTCTGTGTATTCCTGATGGTTCACATGCGTGTGCAAATGTTCATAAGTGTCTGTGTTTGCATGCAAATTAACACACAGGCACACAGGTATTTACATAGTTGTAGATCATCCTATGTAGGTGTGTGCACACAGTGGTTGTGAAGACGTGCTGCTATCCAAGAAAACAGACACAGTGTGAGCAAACTAAGGTTTACAGGGGGTGGGGGTTACTTCCACAAGTATGTGGCGGCAGGATTGAGGCAAAAGATGAAGGGCATCTGTCACCTCAGGGACTGAAAGCAGGCCCAGCGAGTCCCTCCCCTATGTCATACGTAATTTCTTATCGCTGACACGCTGTCATTTGAATGTAGTTGTTTAAGGTCTGAGACTTTCCCTCATGCTCACAACTGGATTCTCGGGATCAAAGCGACCCTGGCATATAATAAGGCCCCGTGTGTATCTGATATATGGGATTACCGGTGGCTGCATATGGAGAGAGGGGTAGATTTGGGGGCACCCGAGGAGAGATGAAGTGGGGTGGGAGACCATATGGCCCTCTAGGCCCCCTGTCACGGGTGGATTCACCAGTCTCATCTCCTCGGTGTGAATCCCAAATTTCTCTTCAGCACCAGCTCTACAAAACCTCCCTGGAAAATTCCACCCTGGGCACTCAGCAAGCTCAGAAGCCTCACAAGTTGCCAGAATCAACCAAGGCCAAATACTGCAGCGCTCAGAGCAGAGAGGGCAAGGACTTCTTTGGAGACTCTGGGAAAAGCTCGGTGTCGCTGGGATAAAGAACCCAGGCCAGGCAGGCCCTAAGGGATTTCAATAAAGTAGGGTCCTGTAGGAGCGAATCTACCCTCAGGCCAGGACTCCTGTCTTATGTACTGGGCTGCAGGCATCAGCTTCTGGCTCTCCCCACATGCTTTGTCTATGCCTGGTATTCTTCCTACCCTATACCTTCCCCACCAGGGAAACCCATGTCCATCTGTCCTCATGTTCATGTAGCTCACCACTGAACCCTCACCACGGCCTTAAGGGGATAAAGGACATCTACACCAGATTCCCACCTCATCTGTTCTCACCGCCTATTCAGCCCTGGACCTTGGATCTCTCTGGAGTTTACCAGATCCCAGAGAGCATTCTTCACCAGATTATAGGTCCTCCCACCGGCATTTTGAGCTGAGGCAGCAGTTAGCCTGGCCCACCTGCTGTCATGGCCTGCCCCCTAGTGGCTATCTCTGGCCATACACTATCCCCTCTATGGCACCAGCTCCAGCCTGATGCCCCCCTATTCCAGTTTCAGCCAAGAAAGGACCTCTGAGTCCTTGACAACCTCCACAATGTTCCCAACATACCCCCAACACACACATACACAAACACACACATGTACCCCCCCCCCAAAACACACACACAGACCTCTGAGTTCTTGGCAACCTACATAGTGCCCCCATCACACCCCTAACAAACACACATGCGCACACACACACCTCTGAGTTCTTGGCAGCCTACACAATGTCCCCATCACACCCCTAACACACACACACACACACACACACACGTACCTCTCAGAATTCTTGACAACCTACACAATGCCTCTATCACACACACCCCCAAAACCACCCCCCCCACACACACACACACAGGTCCCAAATACCCAGTTTAGGCTATCCATACAAGTGTCCATCCATCTTGATGGTGATTAGCACAGAGGGGAAGTGTTAGGATGTGATCTCTGAACCCACTGAGCTCATAAAGACAATAGCTAGGACTGTGACAAGAGGCACCAGGCGCCCTGTCTATTTTGGGGAGGCCCCAAGCAAAGCTGGTCAGTACCAAGGGCATCCTGGAGCTCATTAATCTACGTGGGAGTGACAGACACAGGATAGAGGGTCCAGGAGACCTTCCGCCAGACGTTTCCTCCTAGCCTGCCAGCCCTTGCTCTCCGCCTCACTCACGGAGCCCCTGGCCCTGGCCTCCGGACACCCAGCTTGCCAGCTCTCCATGGTAGAACCTTCCTCTCCTTTCAAAGTTTTTTTTCTCTGAGAGATTAGAGGCCCTGGCTTTTGGGGGTCCAGTCTTTGTTCTGTCCCCGAGGATAGCAAAGCAAGAAGGAAAAATACCTCCTCCCCTACCCAGGCTGAAGCAATGGAGAACCTGCCTGGAAACAACTTCAGTTCCCATGGTCCAGTCTCCAGGGAACTGGAAGGGATAAAAAGCTTACTTGCTAGAGGCTTGGATCCAAGAACTGGCTAGAACCGGAAAGCTCTTCATTACGTATGCAGCTGCTGAGCAACTCATTCTCTCTCTCTCTCTCTCTCTCTCTCTCTCTCTCTCTCTGTCTCTCTCTCTCTCCTCCACCTCCTCCTCTTCCTCCTTCTTGCTATCTCTACTAACTATTAAATAAGCAGTAGCTTGAAATCATCCATGATAAATCATTTATATCACAGAAACTGCCAAACAGTGCTATGTCCACGTCCTATGTCCAGGCTAAAAGTCAAGAAAGCCAAAGGCCAGGTCAGCATCAAAGCCCACAATAGTTTTGAAGCCACAGAGACTTGGACTACATAATGTATGTAGTTCCTACCACTCTAATTCAGTCCCACTTGGGTCTGCAATGTAAAACCCGGGGAGCACGAGGGTGTTAGGCTGGTCCTAAGAGGCAGGAGAGATGGGTTCTACCTGAGAACACTCACCATATCACTTCAGCTCACCAATCCTTCATTTTCGACAGTAACACAGGGTCAGGAGTGCCTATCACAGAGTGGGAATGTCACAGGCTTTTTAGGACAAACGGACTATTAACGGCAAGTATTTAGACCATGGATAGGGCCATGGAACCAACAGTACCTGGTTATTGTCATCGGCTCCTGTCACTGTTACCACAATTATCCTTACTTTCTTCAACAACGAGACTGGACACTTCTAACACAATAAAGAGGTCTCGGTCCTTTCCCCTCCCACTGGGTGCACTGAAGGGCCGCCACACCCAGTGAGGACCAGCGACATGGTGTGGGCTCAGATCCTCAGAGAAAGGACTCTGTCAGCTGCTTCATTGGTCATGTCCAAAACTACCACCTCAGAGAGGGAAGATGACTCAGGTTTTCCTCAAAGTAAATACCACCTCAGATCCCTGGGTGAATGCACTGTCTCATTCTACTCTTCAGTCCACAAGAAATGTCCCTCCGTGCTGGAATTAAAGGCATGTGTTGCCACATCCAGCCTTAGAAAATGTCTTTTAAGAGTTCAAAGATCTGCAAAAGCAGTGTCCCCTTGTGTGTGCTTCGGCAGAACCTGTTCTGAGGAGAGCAGAGAGAGCAGGGAGTGATGAACTAAAGAGAAGATGATAATACATCAATAAACAGACAGACAGACAGACAGACAAAAACAAACAAATGACTCAGCTGGGTGCAAGTCCATATCTGGATGGCCATAAGCAATTGTTTTCATTTCTTTGAGCCTCTGCTTCCGTCTCTGCAAAAGGATAATGATTCTGACCTCAGAATATAAGGTCACACAGTCTCAGAGAGAAAGAAAAGAAGCATATTCTCCCTAATATGCAGATCCTAGTCAGATAGATAGACAGATATTTATTTTGCTTGTATATGAATGTGTATATACATGTATGTAAAGAAAGCAAATACATGTGTAAGTAGAGCATAACATGCAGAAATGGGAACATGGCAAATTTACCAAGAAGAAGTGGTAAACACCCTGTGATGAGGAAGAGCTAGAAGCAGGTAATGGACACATGAGCCATGAAAGACGATATCAAGCTAATTGCTTTTTTAGTTTTAACTCTATCACGGATTTTACAGGGACTTGGTATTTGTTGTTTCTCTGTGTGTATCTCTCTCTGTCTCTGTGTATGTGTGTATGTGCATGTGTTGGATAAGTGCATAAAAATGCATTTGATGATGAAAGTGTAAAATCCAATGTGAGGTTCCAGAGCTTCGGGATGGCTCTTCAAACTGTGTAGAAATTCATTGAAATGTATAGACTGTCTTAACTTCATTGTGTAATTTTTTGCAAGTTCTTTATAATAAAAGATCCTTATTTTCTTCAAAGAATCCAAGTAGAAACTTCTTGCCCATAGTTCTCAACACATATTTGTCTTCAGTCTCCTATGTCACTATGCAGAGCTTTTACATAAGGACCCCAAACCATGACACTGTATTGTTTACTGACAAGCAGAATCTGTGTCAAATATCTGCCCTCTTAGTTATTCAGTCAGACCTGGTGCTGTAGTGGATGAAGTTGATTCCACAGAACAGTTACCACTGTCTTAGACACTTTTCCATTCCTGTGACAAGACCAAGGCAACTTACAAAAGAAAGGATTAATTGGAAGCTTATGGTTGCAGAAGGTTCTAGTTCATGACCCTTGCAGCAAGGAACAAAGCACCAGGCAGGCAAACTTGGCACTGGAGCAGTAGCTGAAAACCCACATCTTGATCCATGAGTACAAGGCAGAGAGAGGTAACCGGGAATGATACAGGCTTTTGAAATATCCAAGCTTACCCCCAGTGACACACCTCTCCCATCAAGGCCACACCTCCTAATCCTTCACAAATAGTTCCACCAAGTCTTCAAATACATGAGCCTATGGGGGCCATTCTCATTTAAAGCACCACGTAAGTCCACCTAGATAGCAACTAGGAGATAGCATCACCTAACAGTAGCAAAATCGAACAAGGACAGATGTGTGACCAAAGAGACAAAGCCTCAGAAACATTCCATCTTGGCGCAAGACAAAAATGATGAAGAGTCATTATGATGGGTGCTTGAGGAGAGATGCTGTCACCGAATCCTAAGCCCTTCCCAGCATGCATGTGACTACCTACATGGGCAGGCATGCATACAGATTTGTATGGATGCATGGGTAAGGGCTTGGGCAGATGCATCAATAGAACTTTGCATCTGTGGGCTTCCTATGGTCGCACATATTATGTTAGTCTGTACTTCTTTGCAAGGGTGATGGTTAACATTGTTCAGCTCACAGAATCTAGGATCACCTAGAAGAAAAACCTCTGAGCATTCCTGTGAGGTTCCTCCAGATTAGGTCAGCCTTTGGCACGTCTACCATGGATGATCTAGAAATGGTTGGCTGAGATGGAACGACCCACCTTAGCTGTGGGTGGCACCGTTCCATGAGCTGAGGTCCTATACTTCATAAAAGCAAGATCTCCCTCTGCTTCCTAACTATATGTGCGATGTGACCAGCTGCCTCAAGCTCCACTGCCACGTTTTCCCTGCAATGATGAAATGGAGTGAACCTCTTGAGTGGTGACCTCCTTAAATTGCTTTTCATCAGACGTTTGGTCACAACATTGAGAAAAGTAATATAGCATACGTACACAACAAAATAGGTCGTGTGTGTGTGTGTGTGTGTGTGTGTGTGTGTGTGTGCATTTATATGAAACTTGAGTAGGAACCTGTGTTGATGTATGCTAACATAGGGCTTATTTGTGGACCATGAGAGTGCTTGCATGTGCCCGAGTGTGTATCTCTAGCTACAAGCAGTGCACAGATGGCTGTGGATGTGAGTGTGCAAACCTGTGCATATGTGCTTGTGTATATTTTTAGGAACAGGTACGAATAAACATGCATAAACAAGATGGTTGGGAGGAGGGGGTGGCTTAAACACTTAGGAAGACAAACAACCCCCACAAGGATTTAGGAAGCACTCATTATGTACAAATAATGCATATGCTAATTACAAATGACTCCTTTCTGCTCATTAAAGCAGAACTGCAACACTTTATTAGTTCAATCCTGTTACTCTAAACAGTTGAAAGCAGTAAAAATTGGCTTTGGGGTCAAGCAGAAATCCCCATGGGGAGCCATCTCGGGCTGTGTGAGTGGTCACCCAGGCTTGGGGCCAAGGCACCAATATGGACTCCTCTGTGTACCTCCACCTCACGGTCAGTCATCAATCTATCAAGCTTACCTCCTTTGTCCTGCCTCTCTGAGCACTGTGATAGCCCCGCCCACATCCCTTCCGAGGGCCCCTTGGATGCTTGCCCGTGTTTCTTCCCCTTTTGGTACAGAACTTGTGTCCTCCAGTTCCCATCTATCCACAAGATGCTGCTGGTGACTCTGCCCATTCAGTCCCCCTTACCTTGACATCCCTGCTGACAAAAACCCCACGGTTCATTCCACCACGGCCTGAAGCCTGAACAGCAGCAAGTAGAGTGACTCCCGGGCAGTTTTCCAAGTCCATCCCGCTGAGGGCCCTGGGTCCAGGCACAGTACTCCTGGGTCCCTAATGACCTCTTCTTATCCAGCACCACCGGCTGGATTGTATGGGAAGTGTTCATGTGACTAACTGTGCTGCAGGGAGTCATACTCGCTAACACACCCTCCTCATTCTCTGCCCACTGGGGCTGAGCATTTCCGTTAGTTTACTCCTTATCTCCCTCCTTAACTAGACTCCGGCAGAAGCTTGGCTGTGTTGACCTCTATATGTGTTCGGCACTTAGCATAGGTTCTCACACAAAAGACAGAGTAAACATGAGCAGGCAGAAATGTCTTTCTTTTGCTGTTCAGTTCTGCATACTGTCCCTGAAATGGCAAGAGCTACTCTGCCTTCTTAGAATCCATTTTTGATTATTATAACACAGATTTATCTCCCCTTCGTGTGTTCTGAGAACTTCTCTTTATTCCCCACAGGACCTTCGCCTTTTGCTAACTCCAAGTCTATTTCATGAATTCTTTCCCAGGCTAGAGTGGCTGGGACTCAGACACGCCACCTAGAGCTGCAGGGTGAAACAAGTCAACAGAAGACAGCAGAAAGATAGGGTAGAAAGATGGCCAAGAGTAGAAGCTTAGAATGTCCCCAAATGTGGCATCTTCTTAAATCAGAGATCTCACAAATGTTTCTAAGAAATGACCAGAGAGGTCAAAGCAAAACAAGACCATGGGGTCCCAATAAAACCTTCTAAAAGTGGCTAAGGAGGCCAGTGCTGTCTGGTACTCCATCCGTGAAATGAATTCCTCCAATGTTCCCATTAGATGTAACAACACAAAGTTCTCCATTGGCCTAAGGGTAGGAATCAAATTGTGGTAGACTAACTGATGGCAAAAGCTTTGTGGGAAAGTCTAGAAACTTAATTTCAAGTTACACTGCCCAGGTTGAAATTCTACTCTCATCTGTACCTCTGGGCATGTTACTCAGCATCTCTGTGCCTTCGCTGAGGGCTAGCTCACTGTGCTAGTTGTATCCCAGCACTGTGTGAAATATCTGAGAAAGGGAACGAGAAGAAAGGAAGGGAGGGAGGGAAGAAAGGAAAGAAGGAAGCTTGGTTTGTCCAGACACACAGTGTCAGAGGTTTCAGTCTGGGTTTGATTGGCATGTCCCACTATTAGCCTGTGTTGAAATGGGACATCATGGCTAAGACTGCATGGAGAACAAAGCTACTCACTTCATGTTTGCTGGGAAGCTAGAGGAAGAAGGGGCAGGGAACTATTGATACCCTCCAAAGCATGCCTCCGATGACACATTCCCTTTACCTAGACCCCATTTTCTACTGTTCCCAACATCTCCTAATAGCATCACCAGCCAGGAACTTCAAGCCCTCAACATATCAGCCTTTGGGTATACTAAAGGTCCGAACTAGGACTTTCCACCTCTATCTCCCAAGGGTTCATGCCCATTGCATAATGCAAGCACATTTAGTTCACCTGCATGGGACCCCAGAGTCTTTGCAGTTCCTTCATCACTTAAAAGTTTATATCTCCAAATCTTACGTCAACTTAAAAGAACGGTACTCAACTTCATATGGAAAAACAAAAAACCCAAGATAGCCAAACCAATCCTGTACAATAAAAGAACTTGTGGAGGCATCACATCCCTGACTTCAAATTCTACTACAGAGCTACAGTACCGAAAACATCCTGGTATTGGTTGGCATAAGAACAGACAGGAGGAACAATGGAACTGAATCAAAGACCCAGATATCAATCCACACACTTACGAACACCTGATTTTTGACAAAGAAGCAAAAACTATCAAATGGAAAAAAGCATATTTAACAAATGGTACTGGCATAACTGGATATCAATATGTAGAAGAATGAAAATAGATCCATGACTATCACCATGGACAAAGCTCAAGTCCAAATGGATCAAAGATGTCAACATAAAGCCAGCTACACTGAACCTCATAGAAGAGAAAGTGGGAAGTACACTTGAATGCATTGGCACAGGAGACCACTTCCTAAATATAATCCCAGTAGCACAGACACTGGGAGAAACAATTAATAAATGGAACCTCCTGAAACTGAAAAGCTTCTGTAAAGCAAAGGACATGATCAACAAGATAAAATGGCAGCCTACAGAATGGGAAAAGATCTTCGTCAACCTCACATCAGACAGAAATCTGATCTCCAAAATGTACAAAAAACTCAAAAAAAATGGTCATCAAAAGAACAAATAATCCAATAAAAAAATGGAGTACAGACCTAAACAGAGAACTCTCAATAGAGGAATTTAAAATGGCTGAAAGACACTTAGTGTCAACATCCTTAGTCATCACAGAAATGCAAATCAAAACAACTCCGTGATTCCATCTTATACCTATAAGAATGGCCAAGATCAAAAACACTGATGACAACTTATGCTGGAGAGGTTGTGGGGTAAAGAAAACACTCCTGCATTGCTGGTGGGAATGCAAGGTGGTATAGCCCCTTTGGATGTCAGTGTGGTGATTTCTCAGAAAATTAGGAAACAACCTTCCTCAAGACCCAGCAATACCACTTCTTGGTATATATACAAAGGATGCTCAATCGTGCCACAAGGACATGTGTTCAACTATGTTCATGGCAGCTTTGTTTGTCATAGCCAGAACCCGGAAACAACCTAAATGCCCTTCAACTGAAGAATGGATGAGGAAAATGTGGTACATTTAAACAATGGAGTACTACACAGCAGAAAAAAATGATGACATCTTGAAATTTGGAGGCAAATAGATGGATCTAGAAAATATCATATTGAGTGAGGTAACTCAGACCCAGAAAGACAATTATCATATTACTCACTCATAAGTGGTTTTTAAACATAAAGCAAAGAATACCAGCCTACAAACCACAATCCTAGAGAACCTAGACAACAATGAGGACCCTAAGAGAGATATACATGGATCTAATCTACATGAGAAGTAGAAAAAGAGAGGCTCTCCTGAGTAAATTGGGAGCATGGGAACCATGGGGGTGGATTGAAGCGGGGGAGAGAAAGGGAGGGGAGCAGAGGAAAATGTATAGCTCAAAAAAAATCAATTTAAAAAAAAAAGAAAAAATCTTAGGTCAAATCTTAGCTGTTAGCCCTGATAAAAATAAAAAAAAATAAGCTACACACATTTATCATGCGATGATACAAGGCACCGAGTAAACTCATCCATTCCAAAGGGAGCGAGGGAATAGCAGAGACAGATTAATCCAAGGCAAGCTTAAAGCCCAGCAGGGTCAACATCAAGTACTATAGCCCCATGAGCTGCCTGGTTTGGTCAGCTTGACAGTTAGAGTTATTTGAAAGGAGAGAACCTCTATCTAGAAAATGCCCCCTAAGACCTAGATGTAGGGCATTTCCTTAATTCGTGATTGATAGGGGAGGGCTCAGCCCACTGTGGGTGATGCCACCTTTGGACTGGTGGTCCTGGGTTCTGTAAGAAAGCAGTCTGAGCAAACCATGATGAGATGCGCCTCTCCATGGCATCTGCATCAGCTCGTGCCTCCAGGTTCCTGCCCTGTTTGAGTTGCTGTCTTGGCCTCCTTTAGTGATGAACAATGATGTGGAGTTGTAAGTCAAATACACCCTTTCCTCACCAACCTGCTTTGGTCATGACGTTTCATCACAGTGATAGTAACATTAACTAAGACACACCATTTCCAGTACAGTACATAGAGTATGCAGTAATGTGATGTCAGGCTCAAAGAGCTTAGGCAGACATCCCTGCAGCCTTGCCAGTTGCAGCTCACATGACTCTGGACTGACTCTGCTTTGTACCTGCAGCTTTGCTCAATAGATGTTCCACCTTTCTGGCACCTCTGACCTTATTCCTCTACTGCAATCTCGGCTTCATTCTCATGGCTAACACACACCACATCCTCATGGCTACACACACCACATCCTCATGGCTACACACACCACATCCTCATGGCTACACACACCACATTCTCATGGCTACACACACCACATTCTCATGGCTACACACACCACATTCTCATGGCTACACACATCACATTCTCATGGCTACACATACCACATTCTCATGGCTACACACACCACATTCTCATGGCTACACACATCACATTCTCATGGCTACACACACCACATTCTCATGGCTACACACACCATCGCTCCCTCAGGGACTGTGCACAGGGAATCTGACTTTGCTACACACTATCTGACATCACAAAACACCTCTTGATAGCCAGGTGAAATCTTCTACCACCAGTCACCGCTTGTGTGTCTTCAAAAACAACATCAGCATCAATGATACCAAGCCTACTACCAGGTCAGTAGTCTCGCCCACTTGTACCACAAATACAACAGTGGCCTTTGAGTCCCTGTACAGACAATCATGGCGAACTTAATCCATGAAAAACAGCTTCCTTAACAGCCCTGTGCAAGCACTCTCTGCTCAGAGAAAGTCTTAGTACCCTTAAGCTGCCAAGCTTGCGATGAGTTTATTCTGGCCACCTTCTGAGACCCCTAATGGCATGCTTTCTTCCTTTCTGGTATAAATTACTGACTACTGACTTCTTTTTAGTGGCACTAATCTCTTGAGCTATCACACCCTCTTTGGCTACAG
The DNA here is from genome assembly GCF_018167655.1 of Microtus oregoni. Taxonomy (NCBI): domain Eukaryota; kingdom Metazoa; phylum Chordata; class Mammalia; order Rodentia; family Cricetidae; genus Microtus; species Microtus oregoni. The sequence continues at coordinate 10,764,520 of NW_024543079.1, forward strand.
CATTAAATGTGCTTCTCTTCTGGCCAATATGCAAATTTTCCAAGTCTTTCTGTTCCACAGTTTTCTTCTCATTGTTAACTGCAAAATGCAGCCAGTGACACCCAAGCCACTGCCTGAATGATATTTTTCCCATTAGGCGAATACTCTATTGCATTTAAAATCTTTCTCACTTAAGGTCTCAGGGCACAGACAAAATGAAGACAAACTCTTTGCCAGAATATAAGACACATAGCCTCAAGCTCAGCTCCCAATCTGTGGTGGTTTGAATAAGAACAAAGACATGGGCTCATATATTTAAATGCTTAGTCACCAGAGAGTGGAACTTTTTGAAAGGATTAGAAGGATTATGAAGTGTGGCCTTATTGGAGGAGGTGTGGCCTTGTTGGAGGAAATGCCACTGGGGGTGGTTTTGAACTTTCAAAAGCCCATGCCAGGCTCTCGCAACCCCACCCTCCTTCTCTCTGCCTACAGACCAGGATCTCTAACACTGTCTGTATGCCACCATGATGATCATGGACTAAACCTCTAAAGCTGTAACCAAGCCCCCAGTTAAATGCTTCCTATCATAAGAGTTGCCTTGGTCATGGTGTTGCTTCACAGCGATAGAACAGTGACTAAGACACAATCCGCCAAGCTGTCTTTCTATCTAAAACCTCCCAAATATTGTCTTTATTCTGTGTTGTTACCAGTGTTCTCGTTTTCTAAACTCACAGCCAAGCTATTCGCTGAGCTCTGCACGCATTTCTAGGGCTTTTCCAGCTGGCATCTCCAAGCCTTTGCTACTCCTCCCGGGAGCCAGTTCCAAGGACTCCTGAGCCACATGATCAGGCATAGTCCCAACAACAACCCCACTTAGAGCACAGTTTCCAAGGCTCCCGTCCACAATCATTTGGTACCATCTCGGCTGGCTTACGTTAAGGCAGACGATCATAGCTGAGAGTGCGTGGAGGAAAATGTACTGACATCATCGTATCCAGGAACTGGGGAAGGAGAAAAGCTGGTGGAGGACAACTAACCTTCTAAAGGCACGCCATCCATGACCAGTTTCCCCAGGACATATTCACAATAGTTCTACCAGCTGGAGAACAAGACTTCAGTACCTCAGCCTTTGAGAAACATCACATGTCGAAACTGTTAACACTCACCTAAGTATTCATTTATTGTAGTCAATAAGTGCCAGAGCATTTAGAATCACTACTCCATGATTTTTATAACTTGGTAAAGAACTAACAAACGCAAAGCTCCTGGTATTGGGAAATATGGCTGAAACGGAAAACAGTTATGAATAGCAGCTAGGATAGCATGAAGGCCAATGATTCATGGGCGAGAGTTGGTGGATATGTTTGAGAAGTGACACCGAACCAGAAGGAAGTGAGTTTGAAGATTCTGGAGAAGAAAAGAGAGTCACTGGATGTGATAACTGGAAGGGGCTGGTCTGTGGGGCTGAGAAGAAACAGCCGAAAGTTGGAGACAGCAACCTTGCCCACCTGCCAGGAAAGAGGGCTGACAGGGTGAACGCCAGCTGAGATACAGAAGAAGGTGGGCAGCCAGGGAGAGGAATGTAAAACACAGAGCACCCATCCCTCCCACAGCTTCTGTTTGCTCGATGACCCAGTGTATAAAAGTATCTTCTCGTTGTAAGAAAAGGCGAGAGGTTGGAGATCTAATGGCATCAGATACCAGGAATCAAGCCCTCTGAGGAAGAGGAGAGAGAAATCAGAGGGCAGTCCTGCTGGCACTGGGAAGCCAGGAAAGGGTGAGGACCAGGGATTTGCAGAGCATTGGGCACAAGCCTGCGACTATCCAAGTAAACACAGCTCTCTCACAGTCTGGTCTGCGTCTGCTGCATCTGATAAACACGAAGACACTGGAACATGCAAGACTCGGGTCACCAGGCGGGGTCCCACCAGCAGGAGAGAAGGTCTGCCCATGAACGTGTGGACAAATCACACAGTGGAAGGCTGAGAGAGGAAAGAGTGTGGGCAGGTGAGTAGTAACAGTGAGATGGTGGAAACTGAGTCATAACACTGTTGCCCAGACCCAACAGGGCTGGCTCGTGTGGGAGGTCCAGAGCAAAGATCTGGGGATCTTCAAGTCTATCCCACCACAGGTCAGACTCAAAGCCAGTGTCTGTGTGCCTCAACATCCACCAGAGAACCTGAATAAACCAGTGAAGTCCCCTTCCCATGCTCTGAGATGCCAGATTGACAAGAGAACAGCTCCATTTTGACTCACACTGGGGTCAAGTTCATCCTATAGGTGATTGGCCAAGGACTCAGCAGAATCTGGGACCCAGATGGGCTAGGCATGTGGAACCCATCCCAAATCCCTGAAAGAAAGAGAAAACTGGGGGACCCACTGCATCTTCTGAGGCATGCATGGGTTAAGTAAAGCGCTGGGAACCTGCATACTTTTATTACATTATGGGGATGTTATTCCATTATAAATAATGCCACGGGATGCATTATTTATACATTTAATATTGGGTTTGCTTATAAGTCAGATCGCTTCACTTTTAGATAAATACCCCATCTGCAGCCCACCTCCTGCAGCCACCCACAAGCCGGGGAGCGAGAGGCACCATGCACTTTGCTCACACAGACAGCGGAGGGAGCGCAGACACATGGCAGAGACAGCAAAAACGCTGTGATGGGAAGCAGATAATGTCTTTTTGAAAACTAACAGATGGCTCTTTTGAAAGCCCCTTTCAGCTCCCCCTCTACTCTGGTAAGAGGGGGATAAGCACGATACACTGGAGGGAGCGTTATGGGTTTATACTTGCTGTCTTAAGAGCCCAGAGAGTAGCAGACAGAGAGACCAAGAGCCTGAGGATGGTGGGACAGGTATAGGTGGGGGAGAGACTCTTGGTTCCTCTGCTCATCTCTGCTGCTGGCGTGTCTTGGACCACTAGACTGGACTGTCTCATTCACAAAACAGAAGCAACGAAGGCTGCTCTTTCTTATTTGCAAAAACATTTGTCCGATAAGAATATTTACTGTGGCAGCTTTTTAAATGCCAGCTCCTGAGCTAAAACAGACCCAGAGGTAAATAGAAGCCTTATCAAGGGCCTCTCCATCTATGTGAAGATGAACTCACCTGTGTGTAGCAATGGCCCGTGTCACGGCATCTTCATTAGAGTCCGAGGCAGCCAGCTGTGGAGATCATGCATGCTGCTCATGAGTGAAGTCCTAGTTTGCTGCTCAGCTGCTATGATGCAACACTGACCAACAGTGAGCTGCCCTAGACATAAAATTTCCCCAACATTATAATATTTTAATCCAGTCTGTTATCGGTTACATTCCATCCCCTGTATCTGTAAATGAACACTGAGCACCTGCCCAAAAGACAGAGTTTCTGGAGGAGGGCTCACAGCAGAGGTCAACACAGAGGGGGTTATAGTCTTTGATATGACCCTGCATGCTATCAGGTAAAGAAGGAGAGGCTGGGATGGGGAGTGCCAAGACCATGAAGGATGTATTCAATTGGTACATGGAGAATTGGAGAGAAGGCACTTCTGAGACGGGGGGAGCTAAACCAAGACAGACTTCCACGGCAGAATAAGGTAAGATATTGAAGATGTTCACCTAAGTTGGGAGGGAAGCTACAAGAAAGACCAGTAGGCTGGAGCCATGTGGAGAGACGCAGGGCAGCCTGGGATGTCTACATCCTCCTTCATAGGCAAAGCGGAGAAGAGATAGAAGCACCTACAGAGTGAAGTGAGCCGAAAGCTACCACACATGTGACTTGAAGAGCCAGGGCAAAGAATGAGCGTGGAAATCCACCCTAGAGCTTCCTCAACCATCCAAGCCTCTACGTCAACTCCTCTGCTTCCCCCTTTTGCTCTGTAACTCTCAAAAGTTCTCTAAGTGTTTGGAATATAGGACGCTGGCATGGCAATGTTTTCTAGTCTTCTCCATCATATGTCTTTTAAAACAGACTCCCATGCTGGTGAGATGGCTCATCAAGTAGAAGGTGCCTGTCAACAAGGCTGATGAAGTGAGCTCAGGCCCCAGGTAGGGGAGAGAATCAACTCCCTCAAGATGTTGTCTTACTTCCACATGCATGCTTCCCACATGTGTGCTACCCATGTGCATGCTACCCACATATGTGTTATCCCCATACGTGCTATCTACATGCATGCTACCCTCATGCATGCTACCCACGTGCATGCTACCCACATATGTGTTATCCCCATACGTGCTATCCACATGCATGCTACCCACATATGTGTTATCCCCATACGTGCTATCTACATGCATGCTACCCTCATGCATGCTACCCACATATGTGTTATCCCCATACGTGCTACCTACATGCATGCTACCCACACATGTGTGCTACCCTCATATGTTTTTTTTTTGTTGCTATGACCCAAACCAAATGTGGGGAGGAAGGGATTATTTGTCTTACAGGTTGCAGCTCCTCACTGAGGAAAGCCAAAGCAGAAACATAAAGGGAGGAACTAAAATGGAGGTCATAGAGGAATCTCTGCTTACTACCTTGCTTTCCATGGCTTGCTCAACTGGCCTTCCTATATAACCCAGGACCACCTGCCCACAGGTGACACCACCCACAGAGGGCTAGGGCCTTCCACAATACCCCGCAGACATGCCCACAGGTCAGTCTGATAGAAGCAATTCATTTTCTTTTTTAAAATTATTTTAACTTTCATGTGTATGACTGTCCTGCCTGCAAGTGTGTCAGTGCATGGGATCCCCTGGGATTGGAGTTACAGATGATAGTGAGCCACCATATGGATGCTGGGAATGAAACCAGGACCCTCTGGAAGAGCAGCCAGTGCTAACCACTAAGACATCGCTCCAACCCCAGATAAAGGCAAGTCTTCAGCTGAGGTTCCCTTTTCCCATGAGACCATAGTTTGTGTCCAGTTAACAAAACTAACCTGTATACATGCCAAATCATGCGCACATATAAGTGAATGAATAAGTGGATACAAATAATTTACATTCTTCAGAAATTGAGAAGCCTATATCTTAGAACTGGGCAGAAGGGTACTATAGAAACCGGTAAGCCAAGGACTTTGGTTCCCCATAATTTTGTCTCAACAGCATCTTCCTGGCTTTATTGTTGTACCATTTGTTAACACCAGAAGATGGAGAAACTGAGTGAAATAAAATTTTCATGTTATTTTTACAATTTCAACATGAGGGTAAAACCAAAATCATTTCAAAACAAATTAGGAAAATTCTCCAACAGAAAACACGATGGCTGGTGTCTTTGATCTCTGACCCTCCAAGGGACAATTTCCAGGGTCCAGTTAGGGCCTTTGATACACAGTGGGGAGATGGCCGCCCATGAGGATATTCCCTCGTTTAGACACAAGTGTGCACGCACGCACGCACGCGCGTCTGTCTGGCCCACCTAATCTTCTCTCCACGGGCAGAATGGGCTTTGGTATAGCCCACATGAGTTTCCTGCCCTTTCCACCCCTGTTCATGTCCTGCAGTGGCTCTACCTGCCACTTCTGCTCAACAGTGAGGTCTTGGCAAAGCTTTAATGCTTCTGATGACTTGGTCTCAGCAGTCACATCTCACATGGGGATCCTTGCTCTCACTTTTCCACTAACCACTCACTGGTCTCATGATATAGTCCCGAATAGCATCATGTTCACTATGTAGACCAGGCTGGCCTTGAACTCACAAAAATCTGCCTACGTCTGCCCTCCTTATGCTGGGATTAAAGGTGTACACCACCACACTCAGTATCTACCTTGGGTTTTGAGAGAGGGTCCTCCGTTGCCTAGAATTCCCCCAAGCAGGCAAGACTGGCTGGTCAGGGAGCCTCAGGAATCTGCCTGTCTCCAGGAGAATGCCAATACTGGGATTACTGGCATCCTCACCATGTCCAGCATTTTTTATGTAGGTTTAGAGATGCCACTTAGGTTCTCTTGCTTGCAAGGCAAGCACTTTATCTACTGAGCTGTCTCCCCAGCCCCTACGATTCATTTATTTTATTTTGCCATTGGATTCTCAGCTCCTAACAGTACCAAACGTGAAACAGGTGTGCAAAAAATGGTCACAGTAGGGGGTGAGAGAGAGAGAAATGCACAGTAATACGGACTCTCCAGGCAAGCCTCAGAGGACTCCAGACACAAGGACAATTGTAGCTGGGTTTGTATTCCCTTCGATTCACATGTTGAAAACCCCAGTCTTCGGTAACCTCAGTGCACCATCGTATTTGAAAAGAGGGTCATTTTGGAGGTAATCAGCACTAGAATGGGCCCTGATCCAACACCACTGGCGTCGTCACAGGAGGAGACCAGGACACAGATGTGTACAAGGAGAGACAGACTGAAGACACAAGAAGACACCACCTGCGAGTCGAGGAGCAAGGCCTCAGGAGAAAGCAAACCTGCGCACAGCTTGGTCTCGGTCTTACAGTTCTGAACAGTGAGGAAATGAAGTGTTTGAGCTGTGCAGTCTACGGAAACTCACACACACACCAACACAGATTCCGATTCATCCACCCGGTGTGCATTTTGACACTGTCCTGCAGGAAGGGACCAGAGAGGCCAGGAACAGTGCTAATGTTATTAGATGCTGGTGGTACTGCCATTTCTGTGGTCTGATTGCTGTTTTTATTATGTTAAATGGGTTTATTGCATATAGGAAGGAGGGGGATTATTTAAAGAGTAAGTCCCTAATTCTTGGGACCACCACTGCTGCCCACCAGCTCTGAGCCCCTGCTAGAGAGTCACTCCTGCTAGCCTTGCATACATACACCCCAAACCTTATATACATGCTCCCCAACTCCCTTTCTAAAATTCAAGTTCTAATGTTACAGGGAAGGTGAACACTACAGTCTCCTTGGTGAATTCCTTCAGGGTGATCCAAGGACTGCTCTCCCTCTGAGCCATGGGGAGCTGCATCCCCACAGCCGCCCCAGTCCAGGTCAGCTGCTTCCTTCCCTCAGCACATCGTGGTGGTAATAAATACAGTCTGAAGCAACTCCAGCTCTTACAGCCTTAATAAATGGGTTGCCATAGTGGCAAATTCAGACAGGGAGAGCATCTTTTCAATAAAGGCTGAGAGGGTTATTAATAACCTTAATGTAGTGCCTCCAGAGTCCCAGCCTCGCTCTCATCCCTGGGCCCGGCACTCTCAGCTGGACCGGCAAAGATGCCCTGCTGGGTCCACCATGGGGCAACCCAGGAGAAATAGAATCCCCGTGCTAAAGCAAGGTGGTTGGGGGCAATTCACAAGGGGCATGCACCCACATCTAACTCTCCAATGTCCTTCCTAGCACCCTTCTCCACAGGCCAGGAGGAGCAGCTGGCACAGCCTGGAGGCTGAATAGGGTCACAATTTCACAGTGGACAGACCGAGCTCCATCCTAGCTGAATGCTCATCCTGGCCAAGGCTGGCTATGATGTTTAATATTGAAATGCCTCCCCACAGGGTCTGAGGACACAGATAAATCAGCAAAATGCTTGCCCTGTGTCACAGCTTCAGTTATCAGCTCAACACGATCTAGAATCACCTTGAGTGAGGAATTGCCTAGGTCATATTGGCCTGTGGCCATGTCTGTGAGACATTTTCTTAACTTCTAACTGATGAAGGAGGATGCCGCCCATGGTGGGTGGGGCCATACCTAGGCAGATGGGCTGTATAAGAAAGGCAGCTAAATAAAGTCAGCAGTGTTCCCCTAAGTTCTTGCCTCCAGCTTCCTGCCTTGAGTTCCTGTCTGACTTCCCTCGAAGAAGGCCTGGAACCTGGAAATAAGCCCATTCCTCCACACGTTGCTTTTGGTGAAGCTAGAACAGCATGAAACATGAGGCCCTGAGTCCCACCTCTTGAACTTGTGTAAAAAGCTGGGTGCAACGATACAAACCTACTGCTATGCCAATGTTGCAAGACCCCCCCCCCCAACAAGACCACCACAGAGCCGACTTCCCAGTGCAAGAACAAAAGTTTCTTTATTCGAGCCCGGGGAGGGACCTTTTCCGACACTCCATACAGTGAATGAGAGTGGAAGGCCCCGAGCCCTGATTATAAAGGATTTATATAAGAAAAAAGCTATTTCTTGGCGTCTTAGGATTGGATGAGGGGATACAGGGTGAGGTAATTCTTGAAAATTATTGGTCAGGCTATAGGTGCGAAGCTGCTAATTGTTGGCGGGATGTCTGCAGAAAACACAAAAATAAGGACAAGATATAGGATATCTGTAGGTTTTTGTTAAATTTTATTTTTCTGCTTCCTGGTTGGCTGTGTCTGGGATGTATGTTTAGATTTTACTGCCACAGCACATTCTGGGACTAGAGTTCAGCCATCCCCTTCCCCCACCACCATGGTCACCAGATGTCTCAAGATGGAGGCCTGTTCACAAGATGGCATAGCTTCTGCTCCTTCATTCCCTCCTCTTCTAGTGACTTGGGACACCCAATCACGGGTTGTTAGTGTCTATCTTAGTAGGCTAAGGGCCTGCCTTGGGGAGATAGCTCTCTTCTATGTTTTGGTTGAGGATTCCATACTGAGTTTGAGTCCTTTGTAGCATTGAATAGCACCCAGTCTTCCTTTGATGAACGGTATTAGTCGGTTTAGAATGCACGGCCTGAAGGTTAATGTGAGCACTAGCATTAGTAGGGGTCCTAAGAGGGTGAAGAGCAGGGTCGTCAGGTCAGCCAGGAGGAATTGTTATACCAAGATTCAAACCATCCCTGGTAACCTCTCACTCCTTTTTCCTTCTATTGAGGCCTTCTCTTACTTTGCCCATAGAGTCCTTAACAAACCCAGAATGATCTACAGAAAAACAACCGTCTTCTCCCAGAGCCGCATACAGTCCCCCTTGCTGTAGGAAGCTGAGATCTAAACCTCTCCTGTTTTGTATGACTACTCTGGCCAGGGAACTTAAGGATTCCTGTAAGTAGGGAAATGGAAGTTTTTATACTCTCTATGTCTAGATCAATGACCGCTCGGAGTCTAGAATAACGCTGCCTCTGGGTGACCATGGAAGCCGTCCCCGTCCCCATTCTGATGAGGACACTTAGGGTTGAAGTAGTCATTGGTTTCCTCTTAGTCCGGAGATGTGGGTCCCTAATTTTATCAGAAACTCATCTTCCATATGGTAAATGAGTCTATGAATCAGGTGTACCATAACACAGAATCCCTCGGTGAGGTTTAGGGTCATGGTACGGACACAGAGGGTGAGGCCAGTAAAGCATGCCCACCAAGAACCGGTACTAGGGTGGTTGTCATTGCCACTTCCTTGTTACCCCTGTGTACTATCCCATTACCTTTTTGATGGCCCGGACCATGGATTATGGCCAAGTTTAAGGGACCCCACAAGGCCTTGAGGTTTTGGATTTTCTCCTTGTTTTTGATAGTCTTTCCCTCTGCAATTAAGAGTTCTCTTTCTTTATATACAGCCCCATGAACAAGAGCTGGGGCCAAAGCATAGCAACTGTCACTGTAGATATTGATCTTCCTTCCATGTCCCAGCTCTTAGTTCTGCCTTCTGAGCAGAAGTTCCTGCTGTCATTGATTCTGCCCAGATTACCTGGTCTGATGTGGTGACATCCAGCCCAGCATACCTTATCCCATGTGGTGATACCTTGTCCCATGGTGACAGCCAGCCCAGCATACCCTATCCCACTCCTCACATAGATGCTTCTGTCAGAAAACCATGTCTCCTCTGCATCTGGCAGTTGGGTGTTTTTAAGATCCAGGCGGGTACGGTGAGCCTGAGCCAGTATCCCTGTGCAATCATGTGACAGTGCCTCTCAATCTGGGTCGGGCAGTAAGGTAGCTGGGTTTAAGGCCATTGGGACCTGGAAAGATTAAGCAACAGGGTCTGGTAATGAGTCATACGGGTGTTACTTAACCAGCTGTCAGGGGCTGTTTGAGTACCCCTTCTAGGGCATGTGGGGTAGCTAATGTGAGGTTTTGTCCCAAAGTCAGTTTAGCAGCATCCTTGACCAGGAGGGCAACTGCCGCTATAATGCGTAGGCATGGGGGCTGCCCTGTGGCCACAGGATCAGTTTTTCTGACAGGTAAACTACTGGCTGTTTCCAAGGTCCCAGTGAGTACTCCCCTAGCTATCCCTTTACCTTGGTCTACAAACAAGTAGAAGGTTTGCTGATGGCCTATAGCCCAAGGACTGGGGCTTCCAGGAGTTTCTGCTTAAGGGTTTTGAAAACCTGCTGTTTTTCCTCTGTCCAGGTAAAGTCTTGTCCTTCCTTAGTGGCTTCATATAGAGGCTTTGCTAATTCAGCGCAGCCTGGGATCCATAAGCGGCAGAATCCAGCAGTGCCTAGAAATTCCCTCACCCCTTTAGCTGTGGTGGGAGATGAGGGTTTTTCGCACAGTTTCCTTGCAGGCATCTGAAAGCCATCTTTGCCCTCCCCATTAGCATGTAACCCAGATACATCACCTGCTGTTTGCAGATCTGAGCCTTCTTGGCTGAGGCCTGGTATCCCAGGTTCCCAAGAGTTTGTAACAAGTTCTCTGTACCTGCCAAGCAGGTCTCTTGGTCCCTGGCGGTGATCAGCAGGTCATCTACATACTGGAGCAGACTGATATCTGCATTTTAGGTGCAGTACTCACCCAAGTCTTCATGGAGGCCCTCATTGAAGATGCTTGGTGAGTTCTTGAACCCCTGTGGCAATTGGGTTCAGGTCAGTTTCCCATTGACCCCAATCTCAGGGTCCTGCCATTCCAATGCAAGTAGGGCTGGCTCCTGGGTGTCAGGGGCAGACTGAAGAACATGTCATTGAGGTTCAGAACTGTATACCATTGCCAGTCTAGAGGCAGAGTACTGGGCAGAATGTATGAGTTGGACACCATCAGGTAGATATCTATGACCCTCCTATTTACCTCTCTTAGGCCTTGGACTGACTGGTTGATAGTCGTTGTTATGGGTTTTCTTAAAAAGACAGGAAGGGTGTGTTCTAGGATAATTGAATAGATGTTAAGACATGAAGTTCTAATCAGCATTTGATATGGGGGGGTTATCCCCTTTTTTGCCTCCAGGGTAATTGGGTACCGGCAGAACTTTACAGGATCTGTGCCCGCTTTGACTTCCATGTAAATTGGGGATCTATGGATTGCCAATCCCATCCTCCAGTCTCTGCCAATGCCAATGGAAACTTCTGGAGTCAGACCTGCACACACTCATAAGGCTTCAGGGGCTTCTGGTTGAGCTGATATTCTTCCCCCACGTCACGTGTCATCAATATCAGGAGTGGTTGGCCATCAGGCAGGAACAATTTTGTCCCCTTTTCAGAAAAGTGAATTTGTGCCTGCATTTTCATGAACAAGTCCTGGCCCAGGAGGGAGTGTGGGCATTCAGATATCACCAGAAATGAACGGGTTACCCATCCCACTCCTATATCCACCAATATTTGGGCACTCCATGAGTAGGGTTTGTTTCCTGTGACCCCATGGATCCATGTTCTTAGCCCAGTACCCTCCCTCCTTGCAGTACGCACACTGATTCTTTCCTAGCCTAGGAGTTCTCCCCTCTCTGATCTTGAATCATTCCCTTTCTGGTCCCATTTGTGCCTGACCTTGAGGACAGCTGGTGGTTCCAGCACTGGTTAGGGTATCGATGAGTTGCCGGTGGTGTCTTTCTTGTCGTGTCTCTAAAATCCTGGCAAGGCTTTTCCCCGTCTATCTTCCTTTTTTATTTATTTCTCTTCTGTACTCTCCCTGGTGTTAGATACTCTCTCTGCCACCATCATTAGCTCTCTAATGCCTGGTTCTCCTGATCCATCTAGTTCTTGAAGTTTCTTTCTAATGTCTGGTGCTGCCCGGTTCACAAAGGCAAAGATCAGGGTTAACTCAGGTCCCTAGTGTTTCCGGGTCATATGGAGTATAGCACCTAAAGGCCTCCTGTAGGCATTCTAGAAATGCTGGTGAGCTCTCTCCAGCTCCCTGTCTTACATCATTCCTTACTCATATTGGCAGACGCACCAACAGAGTCTGGAGATAGACCTTGAGCCTCTCCTTACCTTTTGTGGTGTTGTGGTCCCAGTTGGACCTTATGGTTGGGAACCCTAAGTCTGTGATAGCAGGATCAACATTCGGCTTTCCATTAGGCCCAGGAACCAACTTATGAGCCTCCAGGACAATCCTACCCCACTCTTCAGTGGTGAAGAGCACCTGTAACAGCTGCTGACAATCATCACAAGTGAGATTATGTGTAAAAAGAACAGTTTCAAAAGGTTAGTAAGATCACAGGGGTTCTTAGAGAAGGGGGCATTCTGCGAATGCCAGTTATACAGGTCAATGGTGGCAAACAACCAATAGTGAAACTGCTGATTTCCCTCCTCATCTGATGGTCTGGCCGGTCTTAGAGGCAGGACCACAGGACCCTGGTGTTGGGGGGGTGCATCCCTTCCAGGTCATGTAGCTTGAGCTGGGCCTCTCCCTTCAGCTGGGGTCAAGGCAATTAATTTCCCCAGCATTCTCCCCTCCTTCCTTTGCAGGACCTGGTGGTGAGGATCCTGTCATTGGGAACACATAAGGATGGGGGATATGTCTTCTTCAAGCGTGATTCCCTGCAGGTGTTGGGGCCTGTAGACCCCTGGCCCCTTGACTTTCTTTGCCTGCCTCAGACCCTTTGCCTGTTGGAGTGAACTGAGAAAAACAACTTGTTTACCTGTGCCTGCAGCTGCTCTGAGCACAGGACCTTGATGGCAGGGGAGTGAATTCTGGTGGGTTTTGCAGCTGAAAGATCCTGAGAGCTGGGACATGGCTATCAGTTAAGGATCCCTATATAAGCTTTTTCTTTCTTTCTTTTTCTTAGCATCTCAACCAGGAATTACAAGATGATGTATTCTTTTCTGTAACTGCTTCTGGGCTAACTTTGGGGCATTGTTGTCGGGGCTAACAAAACTGAAATGTGAGTCAAAAGCAAAGAGGGAATTCAGGCAATGGGGTATTTATCAGGAGCATCTGGTTCGCAGACTCTGTAGAAGAGTCAGGGAAGAGCATTCACATCAGCTGGACTGGTCCATATCAGCTTTCAGCAAGTCCAGGGTTTACAGTCATTAAAAGCACATTGTGGTCAGCAACTGATGCTTGGATATGTCTACCAGTCAAGTAGAAACCTATTGAAACAAGGTCAAACTAGGAACAAAAGTTAAAATTTATGTGCTTAAAGGAAAATAATACATTTGAAACTTTTAGGCCCATATTGAAATCTATATCATAGAAAAGGCAGATAACAGGTATCTGTAAAACAGCTGAATAAACTCATACCTTTGAGTTCTAGCAAAAACTATAATTTTGGCTTAAAAGCATGAAAGACTATGTTCAGAAGACAGCCAAAAGAAATTTAAATTCCTGAACTTGTGACCCCAACAGTAAACAGTCATTGCTTCATCAGCTCATCAGAATTATAATTATATATTTATACCATTGCATTTATATCTGAGACCCTTAAAGCTTGTGAGTGTTTATATCCTCAGATGTTTATATATTTTAGAACATTTTTTTCTGATGTTGCCAAGCTAACAAAGCTAGCCTAGCCATCAATACTATCAGAGATCTCAGAAGGATAAATAAATTATTGTTAAGTACAGATCAAACAGCTTCCAATGATGGGGACCAGTCCATATATAGTCATCCGCAGGTCTCCTTAGCATTGGGGGCAGAAGTATCTGCAAGCTTCACAGGCCCATGAGGTGAAAGGTTCCTGTGGAAGAGGGATGTGGGAGAGACTGACTTTATTTTGTCCAGGCAAAAGTGATGCAATCACTTCTCCAGTGCCCACAGTCTGGGTTGTTTCCCGGCAACAGGTTAGAGCATTGGGGCACCTTGCCCAGTACTCAGCATTGTTATTATCCAGGTTGAGACATCTTGGTGTCTCATAATCTTCTTTGGAGATTCCTGGGTCACTGCTAGGATCTAGGGGTCTCTGTCTGATAGAATAAGCTTTTAAATCATTATTTTAAATGCCATATTCTGCAGATTTCTGAGGTATTTTGGGACTGCCTAGGTATATCTGATTAGACAAACTTTGTTATTAGTTACTTGTTTTAAGCTTCACTTTAAAAACCTATACAGGAAACTGAGTAAGGCTTTAATATAAAATATGACTCAGATTTTTTTCAAATACCTTAAACCCAACAAAGTTAGCAAAGACAAGGAGGTTAGACATACATTTTTAAACCTGAATAGACTTTGAGCCAGGTGATATATTTTTAAGTCACTGGTTTTCAATATTTTTAATACTGTGACCTTTCAGTATAATTTTTCCATTGTTAATTTACAACTGAAATTGTGCTAACGTTCTGAATCTCAATTTAAACATCTAGCATGCAGGTGGTCCTAGGCTACTCCTGCACAACCCCCCGAAGGATTGAGATTCATGGGCTTAGAAGCTGTCTCAAGTCCTTTACCAGACTACTGAGGTCATTGTCTTTCTGCATCACAAGAAATAAACATCCCAGTTTCTGAGTAATATTTGGTGCTCATGACTGCAACCTTAAATTTTAGCTTTTTACTTTGAGTCTAAATATCAACCATATAAAACATTTTATAAGCACAAATGTCCCATATCTTGTTCTATTTCACTGTAGCTGGTGCTTTGGGTTACTGTTCCTTGGCACTGGCATCTTTAAAGCTGTTAAGGCCCATCCTTGCAATTGGACTTTCTTTGGGACTCTAATCTCCACTGTTTTTTATAATCCCTTTATGTATTTAAAACCATTATTACCTGGTGACTCTCAAACTGTAAAGTTTAGCTACCAGAGAAAGGTACATTTTCTAAAATTGGAATCATGCCAATGTTTCTTACTGGTTAGCTTTTTAACTAGTTTTGTTTAGTACATGTAAGCCAAGTTCAAATTTTTCGCCTTTCTGCTTTGTTTTCCAAAACCTTTCTATGGTTTCTCTCAGAAGCTTAGCACCCAGAGGCAGCAACTCTTTGCCCTCAAGGTACAGGACTGTGTGGCTCTGCCCCCTCCCTCCTGTCTCTGCACAGCTGCCACCTCCACCCAGCCTGCCTGTGTCCTGAAGGTGGGTCCCTTTCTTAAGGTGTGCAGTTGCAGCAAGCAGATCTTAAGGGAGCCAGGTTGGAGCAGTTACTGTGCTCTGGGTCCCAGAGGAGGTCACTGCTGCCAGGGGTGGGAGGGGTGGGGAGGGGTGTTCAGGGGTCATCACTGCAACTGCAACTAGCCCAGCCCTGTGGGTCCCCCTGCCCCAATTCTGGCATGAGGCTGCGGCTGTTGCTCTCTCTCTCTCTCTCTCTCTCTCCCTCTCCCTCTCCCTCTCCCTCTCTCTCCTTTTCTCTCTCCCCCCCTCTCTCTCTTCTTTTTTCTTTTTTTTTTAACTTTATATTTAAGCTCTGTCGGCATGGCATCTTACCAGCTATACCAACTCGAATACAGCAATACCAAACTGTAAAAGATGGTCGAGTTTAATTAGAACAAAAGTTTTGAAACTTGCAACAATTGGCTTGTACCCATGACCCTGGGATTAAGGATCCATTCTCTACAGATTGTGTTAGCCAAGATCCTAGGCGGGTGGGAACCAGTGGCTGGCCACATGCAGCTTTCCCCAAACGCAATGGCCACAGTCGCAGCCTGGGGCCATGCATAGCTCTGGCTGCTGCAGGCTGCTGCCCTAGCGACCACTCCAGAGGGTTGTGCAGGGTCCGGAGTCCTGCAAGCCACGAGTCCAGGGTCCTCTGCCTCATTGAGCTCCCTGCAGTCCCAGGCTACACTTGGCTGGGCTCCCCAGGTGGTGGCAGCAGCCAAGGCACTGCGGGACTCCTGGGCCACCGGTGTGCCAACACTGCCCGTCGCCCAAGAGATTGTGCCTCCTCCCTGTGACTATCTTGGGCAGCTGGGTGTTCTGGCCACCGGGGTGGGGACCTGAGGCAGGCTGCAACCAAGCCAAAGCAGCAGCAGAAGTGCTACTGTCCCAGAGGTCTAGGACCTGCACTCTCTTCCCTCTTCCCCCTTCCTTCAAGCTCTGTTGGAGTGAATGAAGGAAATCTTCTGTCCCATTGTCAGTGGGAAACATACATACAGATAAACACAGACATCACAAAAGACCAACAAAGCTTTAAAGACAGCGAGAGCTTGGTACATTAAGAAGGGAGCCATGCCAAAAACAGTCCTCCTCCACCAAATAAACTGCGGAGGATTCCACATCCCAGGCCAAAGGATTTCGGGGGATTCCACCTTTCTGGTGGGGTTCAGAGTGTCCTCTGGAACCCTGTAATCAGGCCTACCAGCACGTCTGCCAGCAGTCCCCAGACACCGACCTTTAATGGGTCACTTCAGATTCAGCTCACCACAGAACAAAAAACAGAGAAGCTAAGATAGCAAGACAGACAGGATGAAACACTTACCACTGGCAAAAACCCTCCGGATTCCAGGGGTTCGTGGATTCTTGGGGATACAGGACAAGCCTGAAAATGTTATGCCCATGTCGCGAGACCCCGAACAAGACCACCACGGAGCCGACTTTCTGATGCAGAACAAAGGTTTCTTTATTTGAGCCCAGGCAAGGACCTTGTCAGACACTCCAGTACAGCTAGTGAGGGAGGAAGGCCCCAGCCCCTATTACAGAGAGTTTATGTAGGGCAAACCCACAAGCAGGGAGCTATATGTCCCGGCGATTTAGGATTAGGTGAGGGGATGCAGGGTGAGGTAATTGTTTGAAATCATTGGTCAGGCTACATGCACAAAGCTATTGGCTACTGGCAGGATGTCTGGGGGAAAACACAAAAATGTTGAGAGAATATAGAATATCTGTAAGAACATCTGGACTTTGTTAAATTTCATTGCTCTGTTTCCTGGTTGGCTGTGTCCAGGACCGTATGTTTAAATTCTGCTGCCACAGCACATTCTGGGGCTTGAGTTCAGCCCCCGGTGGTCACCAGATGTCTCAAGATGGAGGCCTGTTCACAAGATGGCCTTGGTTCTGCTGCTTCATCTACAATCTTTGTGCTTGGAGGCAGAGACAAGAGGATCACTAGGGCTTGTTGACCAGCCAATGTAGACAATGAGTGAGCTCCAGGTTCAGTAGAGATCCTGATTACAAAATCAAAACACAAAAACCCCAAGGTAAAGATGATGAGACCCCCCAAGATCAACCTCTGGCCTCCCCATAAACACCTAAAAAATGCATTTGTCGTCCTTAATGACTTAGCCTCCTTGGGTACCTCCAACAATACACGTGGTCATTGAAACGGGTCACCAATGTTATTCAGTCTTCTCTTTCCAAGCCCACGGCAAAGCTGTTCTCTTAAGCAGAGAGGACAAATTCTGAGCAGAAATAGCACAAGTTACTTCCAAAATGGACTTTCTTAGCCTATTGGGAACTCTTCAGTATCCTCTTATGAAAATTAAAATGGGGGTGTGCTACCAAACTGGGTCCCTGGGTGACCAATAGATTGTACACATGAACCAACCCATAAGGACTTGAAACACAGGCAGAGGATAAAGCTGGACTGTTCCCAATCAGGAGCCACAACTTTTTTCTGTCTTAGAGAGCTAGATAGTCCCTGCTGCAAGCATTGAATTTAGCCACTGTAGAACAAAAGATAGCCAGACAATAATCAAGCAGATGGCAGTGAAGCTCCCAACTGAACTCTGTTTACAAAAAAATAAGGCAATGGGAGGGACTCAGGTCACAGACCATGGAGATTGGCCAAAATTTATTTGAAAACATGCCTGTGCTGATGTATAAACCCTTACCCCCTTCTAAGACCTATATTGCTAATTCATCTAGTCCATTGACTGCTCACTTCCCCCAAGTGTAACATATCTTGAGTCCAGGAGTCTGCTGTGTCCCTCACTGAAAAAATAGAAGAAGCATCTAGATAGAACGGGTGGGCGAGCAGCACATTTTCTCAGTAACTACATGCTAAGTCACTAGCTGTGTGACCATAAGTCACTTCATCTCCCTGAGCCTGTTTATTCAACTGTAAAAGCAAGGGAGAAATCAGAACCAACCCTCCCAAGCTGTTGAGGGTGTTTACTGGGGTGGTGATGCTTAGAAGATGGGATACACGGTGGGGGGGTCCCTAAATGGCAGCTTGCTCTTTTCTATATGTCTGGAGCGAAGCCTGAGTCTGCAGGAGCCTCTTTGCCTTTCCTACTCACTGCTCAGGGTTCTTGAATGCAAAGTGGAGACACAGGGCTAAGAGAGGAGTAGATGGTGATTAAGGTGGGTACAGACCTGCAGGGCAGAAAGATAACACCCTGCCCTGTATTCTCTAACTAGGAAACTGGCATACAATCACCCATGAGGCAATCTACAAGCTACTTGTTTCCAAAAATAAAGGGGTGCATGTGAGCGTGTGTGTGCATGCGTGCATGTGTGTGCATGCATGTGCGTGTGTGTGTGCATGTATGTGCACAGGTTTATATGGCTAGTTGAATACATATCTTTATATAGGCCAGTGAACAAGCTTAGATATTATCCTCAAGAGCACTTATTACATCCTTTGAGACAGGTTCTCTCCTTACTTTAAACCTCACCATTTAGGCGAGGCCTGGTAGCCAGAGAACTCCAAGGAATCCTGTCTCCACCTCCTCAGCTCCGGCATTACCAACATGAATGATGCCCAGCTTCTTTGCATGGGTTCCTGCAGATCACACTCTGGTCTTCATGCTGGCAAAGCAAGCACTTTACAGACAAAGCCATCTCCCCAGACCCTGTAAAGGAAGTTTTCTATTGGAAGTCCTCTATCCTCATTTGCCCCATCCTTATGTAACAATCAGTGAAGTGTGTGCCATCCAAACATGAAGACCTAAGCTCAATCCCCAGCACTCACATACAAAGCCAATCATGGTGGCACATGCCCATAATCCCAGAGCTGAGCAAGTGAAGACAGAGAGCTTGCTGGAGCTCACTAATCCATCAACCTAGTCTATTTGGCTAGTTCGAGGCCAGTGAGAGACCCTATCTCAAAGTAGCAGTGTGGGTTAGCAGCTCAGATCGTCACACAAATATGTTTGCAAATACACAAATGCATACACCTGCTCACACACAAATATGTATGCAGGCACACAAGTGCACACACCTGCTCACACACAAATATGTATGCAGGCACACAAGTGCACACACCTGCTCACACACAAATATGTATGCAGGCACACAAGTGCACACACCTGCTCATACACTCACATACAATTCTTTTTAACTCTCCACAGGAAAAGCTTAAGAGACCAAGGGCAGACCCTAAGGGCAGACCTCATCAGAGACTTCATCTTGGCCAATGATGCATTTATTTATTTATTTAGTTAGTTAGTTAGTTAGTTAGTTAGTTATTAAAAGGAAAAAGGAAGTGCCCATTAATTCTCCATCATGTGCCAGACCCTACACTAAGGAATTTACCTTGATGCTCTCTGTTGGGGGTCGGGAGAAGGAAGCAGGATTCTGCTCAAAAGACAAGAAGGTGTGAATAGAGAAATTCCATGGGTTCTCCACCTGTAAGAAGGTGGCCCATGGTTTCAACCCGAAGTCTGTTGCCTTTGTCTACTCTACTGTGGCCACTCAGTCAGTCCTGACCTACAACAGTAAAACCATGGTTCTCATTTCTATGCTCTCTGCTCAAAGACACTGAGGACTAGACAGTCACACCTTTCAATAATTTACTCTCATTGATTACACAAGCAGGTGTGCAAGGATTGCTCAGTGACAGTGACAACAGAAGTCACGCCTGCCTTTCCCAGGACTGGTGTATGGAGCATAGTGAATTCTCAATCAGATACTCTTGGAATAACCCAACCTCCCAAAGGACCCACTGAACATGGCTCGCCCTGTCTGCCTCATAGCTGTACTGAGTGCAAGAAGCCTTTGGAGACAACCAGGGATGGAGCAAAAGACAGGCCATTCAATCTTACCACACATCATCTTTGTGCTATCACAAGCACAACTTGCGGTCTGTGACCTTAACCTCTTCACCCAAACAATGGGCACCATATCAACCATCTAGACAGATGCCATTGGATGCCATGGTATGTGTAAAACAGCACCTGCATCATCACAAGGAGATGACACGTTCTACATGACAGAACACCCCACTGACTGAGCCATCTCCTATGTTACATAAGGACGGGGCAGTTAGAGAAGCTTGTCTGTATCATTGGGCATCTATCTTCTTCACCATTGCACAGCTGATGCTCAGTCCTAGCAACAACTAATTCTCAAGCTGCCTAGATGGGGCCATGTACCTTTGCACTCTGCCTGCGTTCGCTTACCTGAGTCTCAGCACCTCACTCTGGGGGCTACTGGGAAAGCAAAGGCTCGGCCCATAAGCACCCAGTGATCCCTGCTTACCTCCTCTCCCCATCTCATACTTACCAAAGAAGAAAATCCCCCTTGGGTCTGCACGGCTGCTGGTTTGATAAGCCCCATCTGGGATTTAATCAGAGCCCACTCTCAGACCACCGTCAGCTTGCGTGGCTCCCCACTGGGGTCTCTGGACTATGAGGCCTGCCTTAATGGGTGTCTTAAGGACACCATAGAACCGGAGAGAATATCTCAAGGGAGAGACCAGGAGCTCATCTCTACTCAATGGCCAACATCAGTATGTCCTCCTATCTTTTACATCCCATTGTTTTCTTTGAAAAACCTATGTAAGATTAACTCATTTTTCCATCTTCAGGGCCCAGCATTCTGTGAACACTGGCTTTTTGGTCCCAGACTCCTTTTCTCCAACTATCCCAGTAACTGGAGCCTAGCCTGTGAAGGGTAGAGCCCTTGAGTGCCTGGCTGATAGCACCTTCTTCCTGGTGACCTCTGTGGTAGCCAGTCCCCCAGCACTCTGCTGTGCCAGCAGGAAGTGGGCAACATATAACAGGAGGCACTGATTCGGAAAACCCCGGCACTGAATGATGTGGACCTTGGATTGCAGTCACACAGGGATGTGAAGAAGTCCTGCCAGGGACCGAGATCAGCTTGCACAGTGCTAAGCACACAAAGAAAGTGGTGGTGCCAGTTAGAACCCATAGAAATAAAGCCTTCACTGATGACATTTGGGGAGAGAAAAGGGAGAAGGGGAGAATGGGGGGAACTTTGGGAAAAAGGAGGATTGGGATAAAGGAAGGTTGGATAGGGGAGCACGGAAGCACAATTCTTAGTTAAGGGAGCCACCTTAGAGTTGGCAAGAGACTTGAACCTAGAGTGGCTCCCAGATGCCCAAGCCAAGGTCCCCAGTTAGTTCCTTGGGCAGCTGAGGATAGGGAACCTAAAATGACCCTATCCTATAGCAATACTGACGAATATCTTGCATATCATCATAGAACCTTCATCTGGTGATGGATAGAGATAGAGACAGAGACCCACACTGGAGCACTGGACTGAGCTCCCAAGGTCCCAATGAGGAGCAGAAGGAGGGAGAACATGAGCAAAGAAGTCAGGACCACGAGGGGTGCACCCACCCACTGAGACAGTGGAGCTGATCTATTAGGAGCTCACCAAGGCCAGCTGGACTGTGACTGAAAAAGCATGGGATAAAACTGGACTCTCTGAGCATGGCGAACAATGAGGGCTGATGAGAAGCCAAGGACAATGGCACGGGGTTTTGAACCTACGTAATGTGCTGGCTTTGTGGGAGCCTAGCCAGTTTGGATGTTCACCTTCCTAGGAATGGACGGAGAGGGGAGGACCTAGGACTTACCACAGGGCAGGGAACCCTGACTGCTCTTTGGACTGGAGAGGGAGAGGGAGAGGAATGGGGGGAGGGGGAGAAGGGTGGGAGGAGTGGGAGAAGGGTGGGAGGAGGGGGAGGGAAATGGGAGGCTGGGAGGAGGTGGAAACTTGTTTTTTTTTTGTTTTTTTTTCTCCTGTTCTCAATAAAAAAATGGAAAAAAAAAGAAATAAAATCCTCTATGCCACATAGTATGCCAACCCCATACACATTCCAATCTTCTGTCTCCATAGCATTGTTTAAGGCAACTCTCAGTTGTGATTCTGCAGGAGACTATAGCTCAGAGAGCCCAAGCTTTTTGCCTAAGGCCACACAGCCAGCAGGTCAGAAAGCTGACATGCAAAGCCAGCTCACCCACTCCCACTACTAAAGGGCTCACACACCCACCTACACCACCACTTCCTGTGCCTGTAGAGTCCTCCCAGGCCCACCCTCCTGGGAACCCAGCTCTCCCGGAGCATCCAGGAACCAGCCTGGGCAGCCTGGAAGCCTTTGACCTCCTCCCTCTGCTTCCCAAACCACTGCCCGAGAAGTGACCCATTCCTTGCAGAGCCCCCGCCAAGCCCTCGGCCTGACCCCCACGTAATGAAGGGAATTAATATGGCCAAGCCTCCAGTCCAGCCGAGCAGTTTCCCAGCAGCCCCGGCCAGGCCTCTAATTGATTAGGCCATAAAGCCTGGGCACTAAATTGAAAGGAGCTGCACTAATTCTCTTTTATGTTAAATTTCTGTCTTTCCCCTTTATCGAATCCCCCATCCAATGTCCCTTTCCCTCCCCACCATGGGCTTGCTGTGGGCCTGTTTTTTCCGTGCACAGATTAAGTACCTAATCAAAATCTTGTCTCCCCTAATGGCATAAAATTGAAAGATAGATATTGCACTTTACACAGCTGATTAAACACTCGAATGTGGCTAAATGCTTAAAGGGCTTGTTACATTAACTAACTCTGTCATCTGCCCACCGTCTTATAATTGCGTGTGCTCGAGCTGCTTCAGGGGAGGCACACACAGCACCTCCTCTTTGGTACCCCTCCAGTCCTTCCTGCCAGGAGTTTCCTCCACCACAGCTGAACAAGGCTACAAGGAGTGGTCCAGGTGTTTCTTCTTACCGCTAACATTGGGCGGCCTTCATGGTCAGGCTTGCCTTTGGTATTCAAGCTCTCCTTACTTCCCTGAGCTGCCTGACACCCACAGTAGTTCAGTACAACAGAGCGTTGGCATCCCTTGCTCCCCAAAGCTCCTCTATGCCTAGCTTCATTTCTAAGACAATTCCAGAGGGCGATTGTATATGTATATGTATGCATGTATGTTTATATGTATGCATGTACGTGTATATGTACGTGTACATGTACGCATATGTACATGGCCACAGTAGCCTGTGATTGGCTTGACTGTGTTGTTGACCCACAACATTCCTCGCCCTTACCCCTGGTGCACAATATTTAGAAATAGAAACCCCTGGTAGCTATAACAATGGAAGATGGTGGATGCTGGAGAACGGAGAACTGTTTGGTACAAAGTCCTTCAGTATCACAGTGCCAACCCAGGGAAATGGTGCCTTTCAGATTGGAGGCCTAGAACACAAGAGTTCAGTGAGAGTGAAGGGAACACAGGGCTCTTGAGTGGACGCTAGTTCAAACACTGCCTCTGTCACTTGCTTCCTCTGGAATTTTGGGCAAATTTCTTGGTCCTTGCCACATGCAAGAAGCACATATTTACTGAACACCCACGTGATTTTACATGTCATTCCTTCCTTCATAGAGCTTGCTATCAAGGAAAGATGGATGGGAGGTGGGCCAACCAGTGAAGATGCTCACAGCAAACCTGATGGTCTGAGTTCAGTCCTCTGGATCCATATAGTGAATGGAGACAAAGCCGACTCCTGACTTCCACATGGACACCGTGATACACAGGTACCCACACCACACACCACACATCATACACATACACACACCTATACCACACACTAACATCATATACACATACACCACATACCCCCATACACATACATACCACATAGCATACACATGCACATACCACATACCGCACATCATTCACATAAAACACACATCAGTATCATACACACATACATTCCATACACTCACACCCCACACATCATACACACACCATATACAAATGCCACATATCATAAACACATATCACACATCAACATCATATATACACACACATCATACACACACACCCATACACACCACACATCGCACACATACCACATCAATATACACACACTACACAACACACATCATACACACACTACACACATCACATATACACATGTGCACACACACATACAAAAGTAAATAAACAAACTGTATTTTTAAAACAAGAAAATATAAAAGAATCCCTGCAGACAGAATATGCTACAAATTGTGAAATTGGAGTAAATTCGCCCCCAAAGAGCTCAGTTACCAAACCACAGGGCAGAGTAACTACCTTAAACAGGATGGGCAGTGGAGCTCTATAAATGGAGGGACATCGGGATAAGACCTGGGGGACTCAAAAGGGCCATGTATCAGGGGCAAAGGTGTTTTGGGTAGAGGGACAGCAAGTCCAGAGATCCAATAGGATCAGGTTGCCCCAGGCCAGCATGGCAGGAGAGTGGGGGTGTGGGAAAGGGTGGCTTCGTGTTCCCTCCTGGGTAGCTGTCATCACTTGCAGCCTTGGTGTCCTTGTCCTTAAAACGGTAGACAATGCACAGGTTATGGCAAGGAGCTAGAGAGAAAACGTCATTCTGCTCCTGACTCAGTAAAGATCAGGTATCTGAGACACTCCAGCCAGAAACTCAGCCCTATATTGGACTTGAACTCTTAAACCTTAAACACATCTGCTAGAGGGAGGGAGGAAGTGCTCAGCCTTCCTCCTCTTTCTCTTCTTCTGTGTGTGTTTCTCTGTCCTCCAATTCCTGCTCGCCTCTGACTCTGTTCCACCCCCTTTCAGACCTCCTTCTTCTAGTGTATTTTTTTTGCATTCACATGCATACACACACACTCACGCACACGCACACTCGTGCACACACACACACTCACATGCACACGCACATTCATGCCTCCTGCCCAAGAGTTTAAACAAGTTAGTTATGAGAACAGGAACTGCGGCCCCAATTGTACAGGAATCTGGAGCTTAGAGGCCTGCCACCACTGCGTTCCTATCTCTACACTTCAGAGTTAAAGTCTCAAAAGCAGAGCCAGTTCCTCACCCATGGGAGCCATGATGCTGTCTGCAGGCTCTGCCCATCCCATCCCAGCAGCCCCTTCTCACTGTAGCCTCTGCAGAGAGTGCTCATCTCCCCACCGGGCTGAAGGCATTATGGACTTCTTACTAAGTGCTTCATATTAAAGATTCATAAAGGCACAATATGCATTTTAATAAGGCAGGCTGTACATTATCAAACTCAACTCAAAGAACACCCTTAAGAGCTAGGGGCAGGGCACTTCCTGAAGTCAAGGGACTCATGACCAGGTGGAGGGAATTCTGTGATTCAAGCAGGTACCTCTCCTCTCTGGGTTCCCTAGACTCTCCCAATGAGCCCTTGCGACAAAGTCAAGGTTGCTGTGCACTCTCAAGATGCACATACACACATGCATGTGTATGTGTTCACATCATATATGTTTATATCTCACATTGACACACATGTGACTATGTTCATACAGGCATGCACAGGATTGCACACTCATACACATGCACACACTCATGTGCTTACACACACACACACACACACACACCATACTTTACTCATGCACATGACCTTCCCATTTTCCTGGGATGTAGATTTTCAGTACTGGACAAGCAGGAATAAGTGGTCAGACCGAGGACTGGCATACACACAGGTATACTATGTGCCACACTGGTGTCCTCCAGTGCTTGGGCAAACTGTGAAACTCAGCCCCAAGGCTTGTGGGGGGTGAGGGTGGAGAAAGGATTTAGGTGAGGGCTCTAACCTGCTCAGAGTGCAGTGAATGGGCGCCCTTGTGCTTGCACTGTGCCCTGGCCGCTTGCCCTGCACATGGTTGGCCAAACACCTTGGTATTTTTTGTTTAAAGGGCCTCTTTTCCACTGTGCTACCTTCCCCCTTTACTATAACCCCGTCCACACATGTCACATCCCTCTCTGAACTCATTCTGTCCCCTGTTATCCAGACTCAAAGTATGCTGACCGTTACTTCAGAATAAACCTCAAAACCAAGAGAACTGAGGCCCTCAAACCTGGTCCTTTTTTCTGAGGTACTGAATATACCAGGTCCTCAACATTTCCACATAGATTTTGGAAATAACTGAGTTCTTAATGATATGAAATCCTCACACCTGATCCAGAGCCAAGGTGTATTGCTTTTTGAAGTGGTGTTTTGGAATTTACGAATGTTGATCATTATCATTGAGTGTTTTATATTTCTTTCTTTTTTCTTTTTTTTTATTGAGAAAAGAAGAAAAAAAACATAAACAAAAAACAAGTTTCCACCTCCTCCCAGCCTCCCATTTCCCTCCCCCTCCTCCCACCCTTCTCCCCCTCCCCCCACTCCTCTCCCCCTCCCTCTCCAGTCCACAGAGCAGTCAGGGTTCCCTGCCCTGTGGTAAGTCCTAGGTCCTCCCCACTCCGTCCATATCTAGGAAGGTGAACATCCAAACTGGCTAGGCTCCCACAAAGCCAGCACATTAAGTAGGATCAAAACCCCGTGCCATTGTCCTTGGCGTCTCATCAGCCCTCATTGTTCGCCATGTTCAGGGAGTCCGGTTTTATCCCATGCTTTTTCGGTCACAGTCCAGCTGGCCTTGGTGAGCTCCCAGTAGATCAGCTCCACTGTCTCAGTGGGTGGGTGCACGCCTCGTGGTCCCGACTTCTTTGCTCATGTTCTCCCTCCTTCTGCTCCTCATTGGGACCTTGGGAGTTCAGTCCAGTGCTCCTGTGTGGGTCTCTGTCTCTATCTCTATCCATCACCAGATGAAGGCTCTATGATGATATGCAAGATATTCATCAGTATTGCTCTAGGATAGTGTTTTATATTTCTATTTTATGGTAAATCATATGCCCTATTTTTAATTTTTCTGTAATGAGAAAACTTTGTTAAAAACAAAGTAACAAAACGGATCAGAGTCCATTGTAAATGAGCAGCAGGTCACATGGGCAAAGATTCTCAAGGGCCCTGATTATTATGTAGGGCTCCCTTTTATGGGGTTCAATAGACAGAGTCTGGTTTTAGCAGCACGATTGGAGGAGCTGTGTATTTTTCTCTGCTGTTGTGAGTACCTTCCATTTTTTCTGTTTTAGAGAATATTTTTATTACTACATTCCTGCCTTCCCCCTTCCAGTTCTCCTTCAAATTCATGGTCTCTTTTTTCATCAATTACTATTACATATGTATGTATGTATGTATATATATATATATATATATATATATATATATATATATACTCTTATATATAATCTGTTCAGTACATATAATGGTACTTGTATGTATGTTTTCAGCACTGAACATTCGACACTGGACAACCAATTGGCATATTCTTCCCTGGGGAGGGCCACCTCTCCTGCTTCTAGCATTGCTTTTAATTTTAATTGATAAATATTTGCTGCTTATTGAAACACAATAGATTTTCTGCCATGTTTTTATCTTGTAGCCTTATTAAATTCAATCATTTGTTCTAAGAGCCATGGGGCTTTCCTTCTTGGCCTTTTTTTCCTTTTCCACCTCTTGGGCTTTGCCTCTTTGAGTGACGGTCTTAATACATAGCCCAGGCTGGCCTTGAACTCTCCATTCTCCTGCCTCTGCCTCCCAACTGCTAGGATTACAGGCATGCACTGCCATGCTCAAGCATGATGCTTTCTGTGTGAATAGACGTGTCAACCATGAACAAGATAATTTGGCTTCTTTAAGTTTCTTCCTTTATTTTCTGGATGCCTTTGGTTTCTTCCTGCCTGGTTGCAGTGGTCAGAACGCTGGTACAATGGTAACTGGAAGTAACAGAGACACATTCAGGGCTCCTCTGCTGTCTGGACTGGTTCGTGTACACTTACATATTCTCCCATTTCCTAAATATTTGGCAAAATTCTCCAACAAAGACATGTGGGATTTGGAAGGGACCATTTTGTTTTAGCTTGCGTTTTGATTTGTTCAGGACTCAGGATGGACCCAGGGCCTCACAAGTGCCAGGAAACTACTTTGCCGCCAACCTGTACCCCTAGCTCCATTTTTATTTAGAGACAGTCTTGCTAAGTTTCCCAGGGCAATCTTGAACCCTCACTGTAGCCCAAAAAGACCTTGGACTTATGATCCTTCCACCTTAGCCCGCAACCCAGCAAGTGAGAAATAGAGGCCTGTACCACCAGCCACAGTTTGGAGTTGTTATTATTAATAAGTTTTTAATTACATATTTGATTTTACTAACAGATATTGATCTATTTAGATTTCATTGATTTCTTTTCCCCTAGTTTTTTTCTGTAACATTGGTTTTTCACTGTGCACTTTATTATTTCATCTTCTTGCTAGAGGTTCAATGTACCTTCTTTGTTTTTAAATTTTATTATTATTAGTATTAGGGATGGGGACAATGTCCTGATGCATATGTGGAAGTCAGAGGAAACCCGCGGACTCAGTTTTCTCCTTCAGTCTTCACTTGGGCTCCCAGCTTTGAACTCAGGTTGCCAGGTTCACACAGGTTAGCCATCTTGTCAGGCCCAGAGTTAGATTCTTTCTAATTGATTCATTTATTTCAGTATTCCCTCTGTTCAAGTACACACACCACCATCAGTTTCCCGAAATTGCTGCCATGGGCTCACAGTACACAGTCCATATGATGTTTCATTTCGACAGGGATGTTCTCCTCCTTTGTCCTTTGTTCTGTGTCTGCTTAGAAGCATTGTGTTTGGTTCCTAAATATTTTGGGATTTCCCAGAGACCTTTCTGTTGTGAGTTTTCTAAATCAATTCTATTTTGGGTAGAGAAGACACTGAGTATATGACCCAAATCGGTTTAGAGTAAGGTTCTCAACCTTCCTAATGCTGTGACCCTTTAATGCAGTTCCTCATGTCATGGTGACCCCAACCATAAAATTATTTTCATTGCTACTTCATAACTGTAATTTTGCTACTGTTATTAATCATAATGTAAATATCTGTGTTTCCTGATGGTCTTAGGTGACCCCTGTGAAAGAGTCGTTCCACCCCCAGAGGGATCATGACCCACAGGTTGAGAACTACTGGTTTGGCGCTGTCAAAGCTAATGGATTAGTTTTGTAACCCAGAACACGATCTATCTCAGTAAGTGTTCTCTGGACACTTGAAATGAGCATGGTTTCTACTGTTTCCAGGTGGAATATTCTATAAATGTAACCTAGTTCAAGCTGGTTGATGGTAATGACAAAGGGGACATCCCAGAATATTAATATCCTCAGTCTCAAGTCACAATAAGAAAAATCCCAGGAACATCACTGCTGGTCTCTATCTAAATGAGAAATGAGCTTTCACCGTGCTGCTCCTTCACAATCTAGGGTTCCCTTTGTTGTTGCAGTACAGCCTCGCCTACAGTGATGCAGGACCTTGTTCCAGAAAGGCATCATTCCCTTCATTTCTTCCCTTGGGAAGCACAATAAAACACAGAAGGAAACACAAAAAATTAGCAATGGATAAAACTCAACAAGATTGGAAAGATACTTAAATGTTAAGGAATCTTTATTAATATACTCCTCATTCAATATTGTCCTCCATTCTTATTTTTATACAAAATTGAGCCAACAATAATGTTCTGATAAAATTGACAGGATGGAGGAATTCAGTGTTCTTCCAGGAGAGTTTGTGAAAGGCATATGATATCCTAAATCCTTTGGGATAAGCTAGTTACTACATGCAAGTTACCCATCCTTCACTTTTCTCTCTAAGTTTGTCTCAGAATGGATTCCCAAACTGGAGCTCTACTATGTTTCCATCTATCAGATGATGAACAAATGGATGCATGGATGGATGGACAAATGGATGGGGTGATGGAGGGAAGAATGGGTATACGCATGTGTAGATTGACAGAGTAATGTGGTTTGAAAGGAAGTGGTCCCCAAAGGGAGTGGCACATTTAGAAGGTGTGGTTTTGTCAGAGTGCGTGTGATCTTGTTGGAGGAAGTTTGAAACTATGGAGGTAGGTTTTAAAGGTTTCATACATGCTTGGAGGCAGCAAACTCCATAGGAGCAGGACTGAGCCAGAGACCTGAGCCGGAGTGGGCCTGAAGCAGCAAACCCCACAGGAGCAGGATGGAACCAAAGACCTAGGCCTGAGATGGTAAGCTCCATGGGAGCAGGGAGCAGATACAGACTAGGGGCATTTACTGAAACAGGACTGAGCCTGTGACCTAAGCCAGAGCAGACCTGAGACAACAAACTCCACAGGAGCAGGTATAGGGGAGTAACCACTGAGGGTATAGGCCAGAACCAGAAATCTCTGCGAGTTCAGGCATGAGTCTGGGACCTTCAAGGGTATAGGCAGGAACCAGAGACCTCTGCAGGTCCGGGCATAAGTCTGGGACCTTTGAGGGAGTAGACCTAAGCCAGGACCTCTGTGGGCCCAGGTGTCAGTCTGGGACCTCCAATGAAGTAGGACTGAGCCAGGACCTCTGCGGGACCAACCCCAAGCCAGGGACCTCCTTAGAAGCAATCCAGACCAGGGAATTTACAGAAACAGGTCTGAGCCAATAGCCTAGGCAGAGCAGGCCTAAGACAGCAAACTCCATAGTAGTGGAGCAAAACCCAGGAGCACTGAGCAACCTCAGGAACACAGAGTGGCCAACAGAGAAACTAGAACTATGGCACTGATTGCACCATGAGGAGCAACCATCTGAGTCTTGGATCTACTGGCACCTGGAAGATTGATCACCAGAGTCACAAACAGCCCCAACCACACCTAGTAGAGAAAAATATCGGTAGGCCAGGTAAGAACACACATAACACCACAAAGAGCAACATGACACCAGTCAAATCTAGTGACCCTATAACAAACAGCAAGACTTGAACAACTAAATATAGATGAAGCAGAAGAAAATTACATAAAAAATAACTTCAGGAGAATGTTTGAGGCCCTTAAAGAGTAAATGAGAAATTTCCTAAAATAAATGGAGGAAAAGACAAACAAAAAATTGGAAGATATCAACAAATCCCTTAAAGAAAACCAAGAAAAAGCAATCAAACATATAAAAGAAACTATTCAAGACATAAAAACTGCAATAGAGACAATAAAGAAAACACAAGCCAAGGCAACTAATGAAACAGAAATCATGAGAAAATGATCAGGAACCACAAATGCAAGCATAAACAGCAGAATACAAGAAATGTAAGAGAAAATCTCAAGCGCTGAAGATACAATAGAAGAAGTAGACTCATCAGTCAAAGAAAACATTAACTCTAACAAAAGCTTAACACAAAATATCCAGGAAATATGGGACACCATGGAAAGACCAAACCTAAGAATAATAGGTATAGAAGGAGAAGGTCAACTCAAAAGCACAGAAAGTATATTTAACAAAATCATAGAAGAAAACATTCCCAACCTAAAGATAGATATGCCTATGGAGATAAAAGAAGCTTAAAGAACACCAAATAGACTGGATCAAAAAAGAGTACCTTGCCACATAATAATCAAAACACTAAACATACAGAATAAAGAAAGAATATTAAGAGCTGCAAAGGAAAAGTGTCAAATATCATATAAAGGCAGACCTATCCGATTTACACCTGACTTCCCAATGGAGACAATGAAAGCCAGAAGGTCCTGGTCAAGCATTATGCAGACATCAAGAGACCACAGATGCCAGCCCAGACTACTATACCCAGCAAAACTTTCAATCACCATAGAAGGACAAAACAAGATATTCCATGACAAAACCAGATTTAACCAATACTTAGCCACAAACCCAGCCCTACACAAAGTACTAGAAGGAAAACTCCAACCCAAGGAAGTTGGC
This sequence comes from Microtus oregoni, assembly GCF_018167655.1. Taxonomy (NCBI): domain Eukaryota; kingdom Metazoa; phylum Chordata; class Mammalia; order Rodentia; family Cricetidae; genus Microtus; species Microtus oregoni. Next base: position 10,796,108 of record NW_024543079.1, read on the forward strand.
TACATCAATAAAACCACAGACAATTGATGATCTCACAGCAGCAAATCCCAAAGAAGGAAAAAACACACAAATTAACATCACCAACAATAAAAACTAAATTAACAGGAGATAGCAATCATTGTTCATTAATATCCCTTAATATTAATGTACTCAACTCATCTATAAAAAGACACAGGTGACGTGGGATTCCCCTCTGCATGCTGTGAATACCATTGGTGAATAAAGAAATTCCTTAGCCTGTTGATAGGGCAGAACTTAGGAAGGTGGGGGAAACTAAACTGAATACTTGGAGAAAAGAGGCAGAGTTAAGGAGAAGACATGGAGCAGCTGCCAGAGACAGATGTTCTGAAACTTTGCTGGTAGGCCACGACCTCATGGTGATGCATAGATTAATGGAGATGGGTTAAATTAAGATGTAAGAATTAGCAAATAAGAAGCTAGAGCTAATGGGCCAAGCAGTGATTTAATTAATAAAGTTTCTGTGTGATTATTTTGGGACTGAGAAGAGGGAACCAACAAGAAGCCTCCTTACAATTCAGAGGATAACAGATTGGATATGAAAACAGAATCTATCCTTCTGCTGCATTCAAGAAACACACTTCAACCTCAAAGACAGACATCGTCTCAGAGTAAAGGGCTGGGGAAAAAATGTTCCAATCAAATGGACCTAAGAAACAAGCTGGTGGTGTAGCTATCCCAATATCTAACAAAACAGACTTCAAACTAAAATAATCAAAAGAGACAAAGAGTTTCAAAAGAGACATTTTATATTAGCCACAGGAAAAAAATCCATCCAGAAGAAATCTCAATATTTAACATCTATGCCCCAAATATAAGAGCACCCTCATATGTAAAAGAAACACTTCTAAAGCTTAAATCATATATTAAACCCCACACACTAATAGTGGGAGACTTAAACATTCCATTCTTACCACTGGACAGGTCATTCAGACAAAAAAAAATTAACAGAGAAATAAGGGAACTAACACTTTATGACTCAAATGGACTTAACAGACATCTGTAGAATATTCCATCCAAACATAAAAGAATATATCTACTTCTCAGTACCTCATGGAACCTTCTCAAAAATTGACCACATCCATACTCAGTAGCAAAACAAACCTCAACAGATACAAAAAAAAATGGGAATAACCCCATGTATCTTACTAGACAACCATGGCTTAAAACTAGAATTCAAAATTTCATACATACTCAAGATACCACCCAGTGTTATAGACCACTTCCTGCTGCCTGAAAGATGTAGGACTCTCAGCTTCTTTCCAGCTCATGTCTGTCAGTGTACCACCATGTCTCACCATGGTGATGATGGACTGAACCTCTGAACTGTAAGTGAGCCACCCCAATTAAATATTTCCCTTTATAAGAGTTGCCATGGCATCTCTTCACAGCAATAGAAACCCTAACCAAGAGAAATATACATGTGTGGATGAACAAATAGATGAATGGATAGGTGGCAGATGCTTTGATTCATAGACACATGGAGAGATGCATTCATGAGAGGGTATCTATGGGAACCTTCCTGAGCGAAAAGGGGACATTACAGGTACCAGTTAACCTGAGCATCTGAAAGGGATAAAACTTTCCATCCAATATCCATCAGAACAATATATGAAGCCCCCTTGCTTTCAGAGTAAAGCAGCAAGTACCAGAAGTAATGATATTTAGGAAACCACAGAATACTGTCCCTGAATCAGGACTTTGCCTCTATGTTTTAAAACATATGGCAAGGTATCTGGCACCTTAATGGCTAATATTTCCCAGGTTTCATGTAAATGGGACCATCAGCAGACTAATGTGGCCAAAGTGGTAATAAGTGAGGTGAGATTTAGAGACCTTCAACCTCTCACACTCCAGAATCCTCTCCAAGTCATGAGTCCAGTGCTCAGCCAAGAGAGAAACCTCGGGAAATTATTGGGACAGAAATCTGTCTCCTAGAGTAATGGAATACATGTGACATGAAAGTAGAAGAAGAGGCTGTGTGGGGGAGAACAGAACCAACAAGAGGGGGCAGGAGGGAATAGGAGAGGGGGAGAGGAAGCAAATAAGAACAAAGTACAGTAGTGTATATGTATGAAAATGCTGTAATTAAACCCACTACTCTTCATGCTAACTTAAAAATACATTTAAAAACACCAATTTATAGCAACAACAACAAAAGAAATCTGTGTCCTATAATATGGAAGGTTAAACAATGCTCTTAGCCTCCCTGATCAAAAAAAAAAAAAAAACTTAAGTTAAATCCATTTCTTCTATTGCCTAAGACCATGAAAAAGTTCAAAGGAATTATCAGACCAAAATCTGCATGGAGACTATACCCCCAGAGAGGCATGGGAGGCCTAAGTGGCCTTTGTTATCTGAGAATTCACCACACCTGGATAACTTGAGCCCACATCTTCACAGTTGTATGAACATGGGAGACAAAAGGCAAAGGGAAAAGAGTATTCGATGTGGGAAGTGGTTTTGTTTTGTTGTTGCTGCTGCTGTTGTTGTTGTTTTTAAGATTCTTTTCAGTCCCATCATGACCCCAAAGGTTCACAGCATACCTGAGCAAGCGAAGCAAACTCTTTCTCCTGGGTTCCTTGTCATTCCAGGAGGTCTAAATCAAAACTTGCTCAACGCTAATCAGAGCAGCAGTGGGGAAGAGTCTTACATGCCTATCATAAGCCAGCTTCTTTGCTGAGGGTATGGTTCTATGTAAATCTCCCCCATGGTCCTAAAGCCTCACTATCCATAAAGTCTATGCTCAAGGGCCCAACACCAGCCATACTCCTGGCACTTGGCTGAATCTTATGAAAATTGCAGAAAGAAACATCAATAGCTCACACTGCAAAGACAGCCAAAAATAACTTAGGGACAGCAGCCCTAAGACAATGCTGTACCCTGCTGCTAGTCCAGAAGGTTCCAGCAAACTCCAAACAACCTGGTGTGTCTAGCCTACCCCTCTGCCACTATAGAGTTCACAGGCTAGACCCAGGCAGGGTTTACCACAGCTCTGTTTGGTCAGTGGGGAAGAGAGTTGATAGAATTTAGACACAAGCTAGATTCTAGGTCTGTTCCAGCACTTGGGAGATGAAGGCAGGAGGATCATGAGGTCCAGTCCAGCCTGAGCTACAGATTGAGTCCCTCTCCCAAATATAAAATGAGAGAGAAGACCCAAAGAACTAATGAGTAACACTACCAAGGGGGCACGACTCTGAATCTCCCTCAAGTATTTCAGAAGCACAGATCACTTCAATGCAGTTGATATGCTGATTACAAATCATTTTATTGATTAAAATAACAAGCAAAATCTTGATTAGCCTAATTACAGTTACTATATATATTCAAAGATAAGAAAACAACAACCATGAAAATATAATCAATAATTATGTATTTGCACTAATTCAGACCTTCTGGTGCAGATCTCTCACGTGCATGTGTAAACCAGAGCATATACCAGATCTCTGGCTGTGGAAACGTGTGTGTAATAATTTAGGGGAACTCCTTTGGTTTTCTTTTAAATAAACTTTAAGATTGAGCTCTGGGTAAAAGCTACTCACATGGGATCTGCTTTCCAAAAAATACTGCAGAGCTTGCAAAAATGAGACCAAAAGGGAGAAAGACTTCAAAGTGCATGTGAATGAATATACAGCTGGGGTTCTGTCCCTTTGGGGCTCCTTTGTAAGACCAGTGGGAATGCATCCCACAGGATGAGAAAATGAGCGGATTGATTCACCACTGTTCATCCCTCACTGGTTGAGAACAAGTCTTCCCAATGCTTTCAAACAGCTCTGTTTGCAAGCCAAACTCCCAACTCATGTTAGTCATACCCTAAGTCAGGCACAGAGAAACAACTGGTATACCTAAGTGTCTACCAGTGGTAGCAGAAGGAAGCCACAGGGATCCCAGCAGATCACGAACCACCCAAGTACACACTGGTCTCTCATCTACTGATTTACCCATGGCAAAATTACTATGCCCAGAACTCTGTGAGGCATTGAAAGTGGAGTTGTAACTGGACATGCACAGCTTTGGACTAGGAGTTTTTCTCACTTTAGATTCATACCACAAACTCTGGTGATACAAGGCACTGGGCTTAGTCCCTGGGTGCTGGATAAAGGTTGCCATGTCTCTAAGTCATCATCTTAGCTGCTTTTCTGTCACTGTGACAAACATTCTTAAGAGAACAACTTCAAAGGAGAAAAGAATTATTTTGCTAATAGTTTCAGAGAGTTCAGCCATGGACACCTGGCTCAGTGACAGTTCCTGGACCCACTGACAGAGCTTCACAGTAGTGGTAGCCTGTGAAGGAGGTAGCTGTTCACTTTAGAGTGGACAGGAGCAAAGAGAGGTGCTCCCATCAGGACAGACAGGACATAGAGCAGATTACATCCCCAAGCACACACTCCCAATGATATGATTGGCTATTCCACACCTCACCTTCCACAGTTCCATTATCTTCCAATAGACTTTATATTTTTGCTCTATGAATGGAGTCATTCCTTAGCTCAGAGCCTTCATGATCTAATCCCTGGAGATGAGACATACAGTGGAGAAATATGAAAGTATGAGCTTTCTTCATCTCCATGACATTTCTTTTTCTTTTCTTTCTTTCTTTTTTTTTTATTTTCGAGACAGGGTTTCTCTGTAGGTTTTGCTGCCTGTCCTGGAACTAGCTCTTGTAGACCAGGCTGGCCTTGAACTCACATAGATCTGCCTGCCTCTGCCTCCCCGGTGCTGGGATTAAAGGTGTGTGCCACCACTGCCCAGCCTCCATGACATTTCTTAACCCACTCAAGTTGACAATCAAGATTAGTTATTGCAGTGACCTTAGACAATCCACTGAACTCATATACTCTTCTATTTATTATTAACGACTGGGAAGACTAACGATGACAAAGCATGCAGAGTTGTTGGCACAACACCTGGCACTTGGCACTAGAGCTTCTAAGAAGAAAAATAGAAAGATATAGATGACTGAGAACCAACATGTAGGGAACTGCAAGGGTAGAAGGAGAGATGGATATAGGACCATACCATTGGGGAACAACGGCTCAGGTATGTGCACTTTCTAGAAGCTACCCAAAACCTCACAATAGAAACCAGTCCCTTGACTATGCCCATGGATTGTGGGACTAAGAAACTCAGCTGGGAACTCACATGGGAAGGCTAGGAGAAGGGTGAGTCTTATCTCAGTGATTAAGCTGGGAAGTTACAGGGACGTGCGGTAGTAAACTACAGTCCCTGGGGCTAGGCTGAATAGGCCCATCTATGACTAATATTGACCCATCAACTTGGAAAGTTCTAGAATAACCTAGAAAACAAATCTCTGGAATGAGTGTGAGGGATTACCTAGATTATGTTGTTTGAGATGGGAAGATGTGCACTAAATGTGGGCAGTACTATGTCATGGGCTGGGGTCCTGGAGAGAGAGAGAAGGGGGGGGGGGGGCGCAAGTTGGACGTAAGTACTCATTCCACACTGCCTCCTGCCTCTGACTGTAGATGCAGTGTGGCCAACTGCCTTCACTCCTGCCACCATGCCTTCCCTGCCACCCCGCCATGCTGAACTGAACCCCTCCTCTCTTCTATTGCTTTCTGTTGGATATTTGATCACAACAAGGAGAAAACTGGTAGTCTACCATCCTTTTTATGGTCTACAGCTGTTTCTGCACACTTTCAGAAGGGAAGAATCAAGAGAGAAACTAAATGGCTTGTGTTCTAGTTTCCTTTCTGTTACTACGACAAAACACTCCAACCAAGAGCAGCTTAGAAGAGGAAGGGGTTTTATTCATCTTACCAGTGACAGTCCATCATCCCAGGGAAGTCGGAAAAGGAACTTAAGCAAGACCATGAAGCAGAAACCAAAAGGAACACTGCTTGCTGGCTTGTGTGCAGGCCCATACTCAGCTAGCTTTTCTATACAGCCAGGTCTACCTGACTAGGGACGGCAACACCCGCAGAGAACAGTCCCTCCCAGGCATGTCCATGGGTCAATCACATCTAGGATATTCCTCAATTCAAGCTTTCCTCTCAGGTGACTCCTGCAAGTATCAAGTTGACAAAGCTAGCCAGAATGACCTGCACAGCCAAAAATATTTATTTTTCCAAGAATTCATAGACAACACTGACTAAACCCTCATCTGGACATAGTTCACTCGCATCATTAATAGAAGATGCCCATTTCTGATTTGGACCCCAAGTGGGTTGTCAGCCTCTCATCCTGAGGCAATCTAGGCTCCCTCTCAGCCTGGTGACTAGTTCTCAGAGCAAGTGTCCCAAGATGGAAGTTGCCAGAGCTCTAGGACTCCCCCTCATAAGCCCCTAGGCATCACTTTTGTGCTATCTATTGTCCAGAGCAGTCATCAAAGCCTACAGGTGCAAGACAAGAAGACAGACCTCACACCTAGCTGCTAAGAATAACAAAGACATTATGGAAAAGCATTGGTGATGAGTGATGGAGGAAGGTCATTGGCTAATAAAGGCACTGCCCTGGCCCATTTTATTGGTTAGAGAATAGGTGGGAGGAGTAAACAGAACAGAACGCTGGGAGGAAGAGGAAGTGAGGTCAGAGACTCCACAGCTCTGCTCTCCTGAGCAGACGCCTCAGAGAGAGACGCCATGCCCCTCTCCCGGGATGAAGCTCTGACCCAGGATGGACTAGGCTAGAATCTCCCCGGTAAGCGCACCTTGGGGTGCTACACACAGATGATTAGAAATGTGCTAAATTAATATGTGAGAATTAGCCTAGAAGAGATTGGGCCAAGCAGTGTTTAAAAGAATACAGTGTCCGTGTAATTATTTCGGGGCATAAGCTAGCTGGGCAGGCGGCTGGGGTGTTGGGGACGCAGCCCCTCCGCTGCCCTTACTACTTCAGATGAGGAAAATGTTGCTTTGACAAATACAACAGTCCATACACAGAGAGTTTTTAAATGACTCTGTTTATTCTTTGCAAGTTTTCATACATGTATACAATGTATCTTGATCATAATCCATCCTCCAATCCCACTCCAACTTCCCCCTCCAAGAACCCCTTACCACCTTTATCCCAACTTCAGGTTCTTCTATTTATTTTTTTTAATAACTCACTGAATCCAATTAATGTTGCCCATATGCACATGTTATGAGGCTATCCACTGAGGCATAGGCAAACTACCATTGGCCATATCACAAAGAAAAATGACTTTCTCTCTCCTGGTGGTGGTCATCAGCTTCCAATAGCTCCTCAGCCACTGGCTGGACATCACTCTCAAGCCCCACGGCTATCCATCCTAGAGTGGTGTCTGGCTTGATTTTGTATAGGGAACCATAGCTGCTGTGAGCTTGTGTACAACAGTCATGCATGTCCAGAAGACAGCATGTCACAGCTCTCCTCCCCAACTTCCTGTTCTAGTAACCCACCAGGCCCTCCCCTCACACCTCTGTGCAGAGATTTGGAATAAATCGGGTAAAGCAGGGAAGTGGATGCCTGGTGGAAAATCTGCAAATTCAGCCGAGGCTGCAGTGTGAATGGGAGCGAGCCGGGCACAAGTGACCGTTTGATGACCGTCAATCCTTCCTCACAGCACCATAGATCTTGGACATCTGCCCATGGAAATGTATCCCCAAACAGGGGTGGGGGGCAGGGTAAGGGGGTCCAGGAAATGCTATCCCGCCCTTGAAAGTCCTACTTGTAAATAAAAACAGACCAGTACAGATGGCAGCAACGTGCTCTTAGATCCGCATGGACTGGGAACAGTGTCATTGCGCCTGAAATTTTTAGCAAATTAGTTGAATAACAAAACAACTCTTAGGATAATAGCAGATGCTGACGGAAGCCCTGCTCAGCCACAGAGGCTGAGCCCTGTGCTGTGTTGTTTTCTTAAAGTGTTTCTTTCAACACTTCCAAATGCCAGGCGGATTTGGCTTCTGATTTTGTTCTGTTTTCTCGTTTTTATTTTGTTCCATTTAATGTTGAATGGAAACATTTGTAAAGGGCTTTTGCTTCAGAGAAAACAAGCTGCAGGCCAGAACTCTGACCCCAGCCCCTCTTGGCACCGCTGTACAAGGGTGTAGGGCAGCCCAGAGACCACTCTGACAGGACGGTGCTATATCTCCTGCCGCCGCCGTTAGACACAGATCACACAGCCAGGCCTGGCCAGAGATAAAGAGCGTTGCTCTTCACGCCTGGGAAACTAAAGTGCTTGACTTACAGGCCAAGTTTCCCTTGTAACAACGCGTCTGAAATACAGCCTCCGCCTGTTTGTTGCTAACACGTGGGAAGAACCACATGGGCCCAGGAAGCCTGCCTTTCCTGGTGTAGGAAACAGAAGGGACACACCAATAAGAGCTATCACCTCAGGCTGTGTAGAACCAGAGCTTATACTAGGTATCCCACAGTCCCAAGAACAGTAAAAGGTTCCCCCAGGCCCACTCTGTGCATCTCCACACACAGAAGTCCCAGTTTCAGTCAGTCCTGGGCACCAGGAGCAACTCTGTCCACCTCTGGGTTAGACACAGCCTGGAGCTGGGGTGACGCACTGGCACCATGACATGGTCCGTGGAGTGATCTCAGCATAGTGCATCGTCAGAGGTGGTGGTAAGTAGGTGGTGAGGCCTAGTTGGAGGAAGTAGGCCACTGTTGCGCCTCGTCTCGAGCTCCTTCCTCTCTCCTCTCTGCTCCCTAGCCACCAAGAGCCAGCAGCTTTTCTTCACCATTCCTTTCCATCAAAATTCTCTACCTTGGACCAGCAAGAGGGCACAGAGGCTAAAGGTGCTTGCTGCCAAGCCTAATGACCTGAGTTCAATCCCCAGGAACTACATGATAAAAGGAGAAAACTGACCCCTGAAAGTTCCCCTTCTACCTCTGCATTCAAGCTGTGGTACATGTGCACTCGTGTGCATAATAAACACACACCAAATAAAAGTAATACTAGCAATGCCAGCTCAATGTGCACTGAGAATCAAATAATCCTCTTTGCTTTCAAATTGCTTCTTTATGGTTGTCAAAGCAGCAAACACTAACTCATGCTACCTGTGGTTCCTACAGATGGGTCCCGGCAGACGCTCAGATTGTCTCCAGCACCTCCTCATTCCGTCTGGGCTAGCTGAGTCTGGTTCTCCTCCCTGCAGCTGAATGTCCCCCAGCTTCTAATCTCTGTGCAGATGGAGATGGAGAGAGACACAGTCTTCCCTTCAGGAGACCCAGTGACCCCTCTGAGACACAATGGCGGAGTCTACACTGGCCTAATGTCCAGGAGAGAAACGCAAAGACAACCCCTGGCTTGCTGTGTGGCCTTTAAGAACACAGATATTGAATGATCACCTTGCTTTACATCCGGGCTCTCACACTCTGGGAGACACTTGCTCCTGCCATGTGTCCTGGGTGCCAGGTTCTCCCAGACGGGTGTGAACTTCACCTGGGGGCTGGGGTGAAGCATCGGCACCAACGCTGCCCTCGGATCTCATTAGTTAAGTTTGCCTGGTGACAGGTGCCGCTGTCACTCCTCAGGAGGAACTCAGGTGGCACCTGTCACGGCTGGAAGAAGTCATTCACACCAGATCTATCTCCTTGCACCACCCTGCCACTCGGTGACGGGGCCTCCAACAAGTGAGGGAAGGAGACGTTCACACTTGGGTTTGTAAACTGTCACCTTTATAAAAACAGGCGGTGTTTGCTATTACAATTAAAAACACTCGTGTCAAGTTTTGCTTTTAATTAAATCCTGTGCCTTTGACTTGCTAAAGAGTATCAGAGGACATGTAGCCTACAGGATGCTGGAGGAAGATGAGAAAAATCTGATAGAAGCTTCCAGAAGAATGAAAAGGCCTCTTAAAGCCTCTGACCCTAGCTGGAGTCAAAGTGTAAAAGCTATCAAGGTTTTCTAGGAGAGGTGGTGAGAAAATGGGGGGCCCTTGGTTAACAACAACAGTTGCACATCCAACACTTCTTCCCTGCCAGCAAAACTCCAACACAGCTCAGGTTTCAGGTGAAGAGCCTCCGGCCCAGGGTGCCTCTCTCATCTAACCACAAGGACCCAGGGCTATCTGCTGGGGGAACTTTATTACTACATAAAAGCAGGCCTTGGAGCTGGGGAGATGGCTCAGTGGGTAAAGTGTTTGCGGGACCTGGGTTCAGGACCCGCACCCAACACCAACACTGGGACATGGAGGTAGGCTAGGCTAGACAGGGGCTTGCTGGACAGCCAGGCTAGCCAAAATGATGGATCAGTTTCTGAGAGGTTTATTTAATACCGGTGTGCATTCCAGTTTTCTTAGGTGGTACCCAGATACCTTTAACTTGTACAAGTACTTGATGAGGTTGTGACATGCTTATCTGCAGATGCCCCCTTAAGAATCCTCTTAGCCATGGTTGACTGAAACCCACAGTGGATCCAAGACAGGAGCAACTGTCATGGGCCCTATTCCCTCCTCAAACAAAGAGAGGAGGGAAAAATACATGGGAATTTAGGACCATATATTTATATCTAATCCTGACCTCAAAACAGCAGATAAATCCTCAAAGATTCCTTGAGTATGAAAGAAACTGCTGGCCAAAGGGGAGACCATAGCTTCAGGGAAACTTGGAAGTTGAGGAGATATCTCCAGATGATTCAGCGACAAGGCAAATGCCCACAGGAAATCCAGCCCTGCCAAACGAAGTGACTACTAGCCCCACAGCCTCTGAGAGTCAGCTATAAAATCAACTGAATCCAAGAGTATTGCTGGAGAAAGGCCTTCCTCCTGAACAAGTAAAATGGCGTGGAACTGAAGAGCATCAGTTAGGGAAGAGCCCGTTCTCTGGGCTGCTGAACCTTGCAAGACAATTGGGCATGCTAAGAGTCAGCATCTAAAGACAAGCAGATCTAGCCAAAATGACTGTGGAACTGCATACCCCCTGCTTAACTCTGTAAGACTCACTTTCCCCCACTGTAAACCAGAAGTAATATTGATAACTTCCTTCCAGCACAGATGTTAGGAAAAGTGAAGTTTGTGATTCACACATGGCACACAATGGATGTGCTCCATAAAGCCACCAGTGATCATGATAATTATGCTTTAATATGTAAACAGTTTCCTAAATCCAAGAATTTTGGCACCTGCATGTCACTTTTCCTTAAGACGGAAGGAAAGCCTCATGGTGTCTTCGATCTTTGGGGCCCTGGGTATAGAGATCCTGTGGTGTTTGTTGTTCTTAACCCAGGGGGCAGAGCTGCAAGGCAGTTGAGGGTCTGTGTGAAAGTTCCTGACTTTACTGTGTCCCTTCCTGTTCCTAACAGACTTCAGAATCAAGATCAAACCCTGGTGATCAGCCTCTGGCTTCACCCAGACCTGCAGGAACTCCAGCAATCAGCACTTGCCTTGCTGGAAGCCCAAGACCCCCCACACACACCCTAACAGCACATTTTAAAGATACAAAACCAATCAATAGGGAGCATTCAGAGAGCCGCTGCCGGTGGTTGGGAGAGAATAGATACGGACAAAGTCATAAGGATGATAAATCCAGGCTCAGCTCCTCTCTGACTAATGTAGGCACTAAAACACGCCGTGAATAACCTGCTCTGAAACGTGTCACGCTTCCGAGGGACCAATCAATCTCAGGCTCTCGGTGGACCACATTAAAATAAATTTGTCACCGTGAGGTTATGAAATATTGATGGTGTTTTTGAGTCTGGGTGTTAGGAGGTGGAAAGGTGTATCAGACGAGGGAGACAGGGTGTGGGAGCTGTTTTAATGAATTATCTCCAGACTGGGAAGAGAAACATACACACAGGCTGGAAGACATGGAGAGACGGAGAGCAAAAGGGGAGACGTCACCGTGGAAACGCAGTATGGTGGGACCGGATTTGAGTTCTAAATTTCCTGATAAAATAAATTTGGAGAATTACATCTTTAATCCATGTCTTCCAGAGATACTTGTGGGGGAGTATATGAAAGGTTCTGAGAAGTCCTGCAGCAAAAGTTCTGGCTCTGTTCTAGTTAATTTTCCCCAATACAATTTAACACAGAAGAGAGGAAACATGTTGTTCAGCTCGAGAATCGCATGGGAAATGGTTTAGAAACACAAACCCATATCCTTGCACCATAGAGTTAGGTTCACGGGTCATCAGCCCCAGTGTCCGCGGAGGTTCTTATCAGTTCCATCCCTGGGTCAGATGCTATGCCATCCCAAGTGGTTTGTGCACAGTGAAGTATGAAAAAAAAAAGTACTGAGTTAAATGATTCACCAGGAAAAGAGCTCAATACAGGATCAGGTGAGCTATGCCTGGCAATTAGGGCTTCTGTCTGGAACCCTCCATGGTATGCACTGGGAACCAAGGAACTCTCTTTGCCCACTACCAAGGACACTTGTCTGCTGTGCATTTACACACAAAGGTGGAAACTTAGGAGACATTTTTTTTGCCTTTTTCAAGATAGTGTATATTAACTGTCAGAAATTAATAGGAGCCTCTCTTGATACAAGTAGCATTGGGTTACTATGTGGTATTTTTGCATCTGAAAACCAAGATCCAGGCACACCTCCACCTGGACCAGAAAAGCTGAACCGGTGTCACAGGCCAGCAGGAAGCTCCCTATCAGACTCATGCTTGCTGTGTGTCCTCCAAAGATGGTTGCTCCACAGGAACACAGGAACAGTAAAGTAAGCCAAACCGTTACTGCCCTCAGAGACGAGAATTCAGGCTCTCGAGGGACAAGTCCCAGTTCCACTGCTGACTTAGCTGTGTGACCTCGGCACATGACTTCACCTCTCTGAGCCCCAAGGCCCCGGTTGTGCTGTTTGCCCTTTTTTGCCAGCACCCAGCCCATACCTGATTCAGTGGCTAGCGGAAACACGGGTGAGGCTGCAGTGAAGAGAAAGCCAGGGGCTCCTGGCTCATAGAATTGTGCTAAGAATCCACGCAGTTGAATGAGGAAGACACAAAGCTCACAGTGGAGATTTCTGTGACTTTTTATGTAAAGATATGAATTAATATCTGCTCACTCTACAAAGGGAACCAAGGACATAGAAACAAAACCAACAGTACCACTCAGGACTAGCTTGGCAACCCAGGGAGTTTACTGGGATTATTTACATTAGTATGAACAAGGGGCTACACTCAGGAGCATAGGAGCCTGAACCTTACCAGAAAGGTGACCAAGCATGAGTGACAGCTGGTGAAATCTGCAGCCCCAGAGTCTCACAACTTGCAGGCAGCCCAGTCAACTTGGGAGTCTTGTGGCTTTGGGGGCTCCCTGAGACTTAGATCCTTACTTCCTGAGCCTACTCCCCAAATCTTAATTCCAAGGAAAGAGCGCCACTACAAGCAACAAGGGCCTGGGTCTTAGCAGCACATGGGTTGCATGTGAGGGCCTGAGTCTTAGCAGCATGCAGGCTGTATGTGAGGGCCTGGGTCTTAGTAGTATGTGGGCTGTATGTGAGCCATCACAACACTGTGACAAACACCGAAAAGAACCATTTGTAAACATGAAGGTTTTCATTGAACTTGCATAGTATTGGAGATTACAGTCCATGAACAAGCACCCTCTGTGCTCTGAGGTGACAGGGAGGGAGATCATGTGGCAGGACAGCATGGCAGAACACAGCTTCTCACCCCATGGTATCCAGAACACAGCTTCTCACCCCATGGTAACCAGAAAGCCGCGAGAGGAGAGTGAGGAGGCCAGGGACCAGACAGACTTGCTTCATTGCACATTCCCAGGAGCGACTTTCTCCTCTTCAACTTTTCTTCCAATAATTAATCCATCAATAGATTAAGCCATTGATTAGGTCAGCACCCTCATAATCCAATCATTACCCTGAGCCTTATATCTGAATATTGCACTGGGACCTTCAATGTGACCCTTTTAGGGCCCCTAAAATCCACAGAGAGAAGATCCCATTTTCTAAAGCACTGTTAAGAAAATAGTGGCCACTAGCTCCCTGACAGTAGCCTCTTTCTCCTCACATGCCACATGGCTGGAACAGGACAGGGATTCAATCACACTGCAGGACTTCACTGATTGCTCATTGTTTTCTGAACACTCCCAGCTTCAAACCATCCTCCCCCAAATCACTCAGTTAGTGATCTTGGTCTCAGTGTTTGCTTCCATAGAATGGGAAAATTTCAACCTTCCTAATTTGATTGGCAAGACTGAATGAACAAAACATCATGTGATCTATCAACTTGGGTCATGGGATGGTGCCTTAAAAGAAGCAGGTATTTTGGAGGTGGCATGAACCACACAATTGGATGCTGCCACCTTATGAATTCTTTTTGACAACTGCACATTTGTTGAAGTAACAAAGGTCTCAACAAAACAAAGGGTCCAAGAGCATATGCCATGTTTTAAAACTGTAAGTAAAGAGCTGGTGAGTATAACTTTCAGGTAACTGGCAAAAGGCTCAGGCTCTTTACATACATCATTTCATGCCATTCTTACGAGACAGATATTGTAGCAATCCCCAGTTTTATAGCTGAAGACACAGAGGCATGAAGAGGTATAAATTTACTGAAAGTCCCTGAGCTAAAAGGTAGAAGATCTGAGATTTGAGGCTAGATCTTCAAGACACCAGAATCTAAACACTTGCTTGTGAAGTCACAACATCTAGACACTGACCTGTGCAGAACTCAAGTCAGCACCAGAGAGACTCCAAGAGCACAAAAGCAGAAGGGTAGCTAGAATCCTAGAGAGGCACCAAATTCCTTTAAACACCCTATTCTAGCTCCATTTCTATTGCTATGGCAAAATAACCCAGCCAAAAGCAACTCAAGGGAGAAAGGTTATAGTCTGTCATTTGTCATAGCAGAGGACTCCAAGGGCAAACTGTGCTGATCTTCAAACGTGCCTGCCCTTCCCAGGACAGGATTATATAACCTCCACTCCAGTGAGACAGATTAAGGCCTGCCTCTCCCTACAACAGGCTTAAACAACCCCTCCTGCTGAAGTCAAGAGTGGTCAGGAGAAGTTAGTGTGGCTTCTGAATAGGGCTTCTAAGAGCCAAGTCACCATTTCTGTTGTCTTTCTTTCCCTCTAGGATAGACTAACAGCATCCCTTGGTCCCACAGGAGGTTTCCTTATCAGTCTAGATCCTGAAATGCAGTCCAAGCAGAGGACACCTATACTCAGCATGAGATACATGTTCAGGATGAAACAAGAAACGGATATCTGCTATTTCAAGTCACTGAGGTTTGGGGGATGTTTGTTACACAGTAGAACTCAGACTGAGCCGATTGACATATCAGTTTAGTATCCTGAAATAGGAGGAAGATGATTTCAGCGAACAATGTCTGGATTAAGACTGGAATATCATGAGCTAGTAAAGAGAACTCAAAGACTCCAGAAACCATTGAGCAATTTATTTTTTTAACATAATTTACTTAGCTTTATTTTCTCTGCATTGGTGTGAAGGTGTCAGATCCACTGGAACCAGAGTTACAGACAGGTGTAAACTGCCATGTGGGTGCTGGGAATTGAACCCAAATCCTCTGGCAGAGCAGTCAGTTCTCTTAACCGCTGAGCCATCTCTCCAGCCCCCACAATTTCTTTACAATAGAAGAAATAGTCTAAGGAAGTGTGTTAGTGTGTAGAGATACTTGGGAGATACTGCAAGTGTCTCACAATTCACAGGACACACCCACCAACCAAGAGTCATCCCTGCCAAGAGTGCTGAGGCTAAGAATCCTAGCGACTCCGGGGTGGGCAGACATGGATTGTCTGTCATCCTTAACACCCAGAGTCTGCACCATCTACATACCATTATTGAATTTACAAAGTGTTTGCTCATACATTCTTTCATTTCATGTTTACGGTGCTCCTGCGGCCTGGCTATTATAACCCTGCCTCATCGATGGGGTAAACCAGAGACTCAGGCAAAAAGCCTACCTGAGGGCATGCTTACAAACAGGGGGTCAGAATTCTAACCCATCCCTACTGCCTTCTCCCATACTGGGTTTCATTAAGCCGTGGCTTTTAACAGCGCTGCTTCCTCTTAGAGGCCGATCAATACTCAGTCACTCATTGGACGGCAGCGTCCAGAAGACGGATTCAGTTTCTTTCTAAATCTTTCTAATCCCCTTGAACATGTGCTCGGCCAAACAGGCACACTCTGGTCGGTGCATTTGTTTGGGTAAGCATAGCTTTGTTTTAATTATTGATGATAATACCAAGCATATACTAGTTAATCACACGGCTATGTCTTGTCAACATAGCTATAGCTGTGCCTTGGTGAAGTCTCTCTCAACCACTGGCCTCCTAGTTCTTCACTGGGAAGGAGAAAAAAGCAGAAGAGGAGACTAGGTTGAGGATTTGTCCATTGCCTGATTGCTGAGTCAGGCCGCCATGCTGGCTGTCCTTCCTGCAGCATTCTGGAGATCGAGAGATTCTTTTTTGGGACTAATGACAAAGAACACCAGAGGGAAGGTTAAGGCCATCCAGAGTACCAGGGCAGTCACCCAGTCCCTCAGCAACAGAAACCTGAGAGGCGCCCGACCTGTTCCCAGGGTTCCTTTATACAGAGCACAAACCCAGAGACTGTTTACGCCAGTTATCTGTGCCCTACCCCCAATCTGGACCCAGACCAACTTCCCAAACCCATCCCAAACTTTAAACTACTAATCCTGAGACTTAACCACAGCCCAAAGGCTCAACAGAGACCCTCTGAAGGATAATGATGATGGGCAGGAGTCGATAAGCACCCTTCCATGGGTGTGAGGCTTTAAATACTCCTTCATCAATACGCCTGTCTATACTATGTCACAATGAGTGCCCCTTAGTACAGTTTCTGCATCTGCCAGAAATTAAAGAAGTGAGAAGTACGTGAGTTATGTGCCGCCCCCAGAAAGGTGTAAGTGCACACTTTAGTTTTTGCATGTACACATGTGCATGCGCATGTGTGCGTTTGAGTGTTTGTGGGCACACATGTAGATGTGTCCACATATATGTAGAGGTCAGAAGTTGATGCTGTCTCCCTTGATGGCTCTCCATCTTATCTGTGAAGGCAGAGCTTTTCACTGAACACAGAGTGTGCTGATTTAGCTTGTCTAGTAAGCCAGCCTGCCCCGGGACGCCCTGTCCCCACTCCTGAGGGCTAAAATTGCAGGTGAGTCTCCTGCTCAGCTTTTACATGGGTTCTGGGGATCTGAACCTTCACTCCTATACATAAATACTTTATCCAATGAGCCGTCTCCCCGCTCTTTGAATGCAAGCTTTTTAAACAGCCTACTGATGACCTTAATTTTTCAACAGTGATTTTTGACACAAGATGAAATAGGCGCAGCCCCGTTGGAACTGGAAGACTGGAGAGATGCTAGAGGCTTCCATTAGTTCTCACTGTCCAGGCAGCTTTCCACCGAGGTGAGGGGAACTCATTTGCATAGTGGATGAAAATCTCTTTCCATCAATAACAACATGTTGTTGACGCCCCGCCCCACCTTCCCCCACACCACCTCTCCCCTGCCTACCTCCTCCCTGCCCATCTGAGCCACCTGCAATGTTAGGGGGATGCTTCAGGACACGGCCACTTCCTGTCTCCCATGCCTGTTCCCTTTAAGATCGTCGTCCAGTATTAGACGAGGGAGGGGTGAGCCTCGCCTTTACGGTGTGGGGGCAGAGATGGGAGCCTCGCCTTTAACAGCTGAGCCATCTCTCCAGCCCCCCAGGACTTCTTGGTCACACCACCTGAGAGTGAAGTGTTCTCAGAGGCTAGCTCTAAACAAGGAAAGAAAGGAGTAGACGGGAAAAGATCCTGCCTCCCTCCTACTCTCCAACAGGGCGAATGAACGGGTACAGTGGACATGGTATATAGTTCACTGAAGAATATTACTCAGTCACAAAAAAAGAGAATGGCACTCCAGCCTGTCTGGCAACACATCACGCATAGTGGAACAAGCCAGCGAGGAGACCCAGAAGGTTCAGGTCACACAGGATCTCAACGGAACTCAGCAGGACTGAGCCCAGGTGCCCACAGCTATAAACTTACACCTCTTACCACGCCACTTATTTGGGTTGTCTTCCTTCCACATCCTAATTTTTCCCACGTCTTTATTTTTTTTTTCGGGAAAAAAAAAAAACCTTCAGATAAATCAGACTACATCCAAGTCCTTATTTCAGGAGCTCATAAACAAAGGCCCTGCCTCCCTATCCCCCAGTAGAACTCTGGCCTCTGAGTATGTACTCAGGTGACTGAAAAGAAAGCCAGAAATCAAGAAAAGCCACATATAGAAAATCAAATATTAGAGAGGAACCGAGGTCCTGAAGAAAAGGGAGAGAGGGGCCCTGAGCCTTACATTGAAACAAGGAAATTGCAGGCTCAGGGGGCCAGGGTACTGGATGGCATGTGTATGCCAGTGCCACTCCAATGTTACAATGAATCAGGGGATGGAAAGGCTGGCCAAGAAACCATCCTCCGTGGCAGCTCTGTCCTCATGCTTCCCAAATCTGTGCCCTCGCTCAGAAAGCATGCTGTCTCCTGGCAAATCAGCTGCATTCCTCTAGCAGTGAGATAAGGAACTCTGTACCAAACCCTCCAGAGTGGCCCAAATTCTAAACTAGAATTAGCATTGATCTCATCACAGAATTCAGAAAGAACAAACACAAAGAATAAATCTCCAATAAAAGCTAAAAAATTAAAAATCAGACAGCAAATTGAGAAAGAATATTTCCAAACACTGGTCAGCATCCTTAAGGCTTTCTTGCAAGTTTGATGTCTATGAGAGCAACAAGAAGCCAAACACCAAAGTAGAACAATGCCCCAAGGACGAGAAAACCCACATGAGAACTACAAATGGCAGACAAAGACTATTTAAAGGACTCACCTGCCAATAATCAAAAGAAATGCGAATGGAGATGGCCATGTGATTTTGTTTATAATCTATTAAGTTTGCAAAGATTAAAGAAAACTCGGTGCTGGTGGCAGTTGAAGGAGCAGGGTGCTCTGAAGCCACAGGTGGGCTTGTTAGTTAGTACCAACTCTTAAAGGGCGATGGAGCAAGCTGTATCAAAACTGCTGAAAATTATCACGCCCACCTAAACATATCATCCTAAGGGAATAACTGGAACTGTGGACAAATATTTGTTTACAGAAATGTTCACCAGACAATTACTTCTGGTGACAGACAAGTGGATCAAACTGTCTATCAAATAACTAGGGAGCATATGGCTCACCCATGTTGTGGAACTACTAAAACGTCATTCAAGAACGCACTTCGGCAGACATTGCGGGGTGGGAAACAATAGACAATGTGACCTCTGTGTATAAAGCTGAAATTATGCTTACGAATATTGTGCATGCATAGGAAATGTACTGACGTCTTTGTCCCCAGAATGCTAGTTGAGGTTCTCTCTAGAAGGCAGGACATAAAACTAATAATATTCCAAGCTCCACCCTAAACCTGTAGCAGGCAATAAGGACTGGTACTTGGGTATGGTGAGACGTTCAAGAGCCTTCACAATTTGATGATTTAAAAATAAGAATAAAAGAAAATCCTAATTCTCATGAAAGCGTGACATTTAAGTTTCACACATTTAAAAATGAAAAAAAAAAGGTCAGCGTTATAGCTCAGGGGGGGCGGGGGGAGTAGCTGGCTGTGCGAGCCTGGGGACCCAAGTGTGACTCCTGGAACCCACATAGAGGTGGAGGGAGAAAGGTGACTCCATGAAGTTGTCATCTGACCTTCACACATGCAGTGTGGCACACAAGCACCCATGTGCACACATCATGCATGCAACAACAAGAAGAGGAACAGGGGTTAGGAGAGGATGATGAAGGTGCTTTTTAATTAGTAAAGAAAATGCTATACAGCTACATGAAAATGGCCTTGACAAACACTGCCGATAATTTCTAGAAAAATCACAGTTATGACCAGAACTGATTCAATAAATATAGAAAAATCTGAATATATTAATCCCAGTGGAGGTTCCACACAATGCAGCAAGAGATTAAAATAAGTATTATTTATCATTGTTACCACTGTAAATTTGAATAAGTAATACAAGATTTTGAAAAACCTAAAGCATTATATCTTGTTACATAAGATATAAAAATCTACTTGTATATAAATCTACAGCTTTCTCACAGACTATAAATGCAATAGCATCTATAAAGTTAAATGAAAAATGTCTAGCTTATAATAGAAGGACAATTTAAAAACATATTCCATACTCAACAGGTCTCCAGAGTAAGTTCTTCCTGTTACAGGCAATTATGCAGGGCATTGGGGTGCTCCCCTACCTGTGAGATTCACAGCCTGGCCATTGTAGGGAATTTGTCCTCTGGGCATATTGAAGAACATAAGGACTCTGTCTACTGGCTGCATATGGCTAACCCCAAATGTCTGTGTTCCCTTTTGTGAAACTCCATATTAACATAAGTTCAGCATGGGGAGCCAATCATTGTTCTAACAAGATTGCGTGTATCTGAATGTCAGTTCTCAAGGATTCAGGAGTGAGCCTCCAGGCCCTGCCTTTTTGAGAAGTGCAATGACACACCAAGAGAATGTTAAGATGATGGCAGCACCGTCATGGCCACTCTCATCTGGGTCAGGTCTCATCTTCTGGCAGTTTACAGGATGTTTTCTGGAACCAGAGCTATTAAGACATAGAGGCAAGGGAGCGTGCAGTTTTACCCAATCCAATGTGCAGATGCTTCATGACAAAGATGTTGGAGATAATAGAGATGGTGTTGGTGATGGTGTAGGAGATGAATGGGAAGGAGGAGAGGTGTGTTTAGAATGGGAATGGATGAGTGAACATTGGACTGGGAATAGGTTGAGGGAAGGAAGGAGGAAGGGGAGACAGTAGATACGGGTATGGGGTGAGAGTAGGGGCGAGGGATAGGTGAGAGGTGGGTGCAGGATGCAGACAAGAATGGAGGTGAAGGATAAGCCACAGTGGGTGAAGAAGGGACACGAGAATGCAGATGAGGAATGGACCACAGTGGATGTGGGGATGGGGCGAGAATAAAAATAAGGAATAAGTAGCAGCGGAGTAAGGGTGTCAGGAGAATGATGGAGGGGAAGGGGGGTTTAAGGGGCAGCCTCGTCCTGCTTAGGTCAATGGTAACTGTAATCAGAAGAGCTGAAAAGAAAGTAAGGTGGCAGTGGGGTCCTCCGCTCTGGCTGTAGTTGTGGCTGAAGGGTATTTTAAGTCTCCCGTGTTTCTCCCTAATCTACGAGGCACAATTCTGAAGCCAGAGACGCCTCTCACCCCACATGACCCAAGAGTACTTGTCGTTTGATCTTTCTGATAGAATTCCTGATCCAATTCCAGTTCTGGTAAGTAGGTCAGCCGTGTGACTTGCTTGTGCCGTGGCCTCAGTTACACCCACCAGCAGTGATAAATACGTGGGCAAGCGGCAAGCTAGGTCATTTCCTGAGAGCTGGAGCCAGAGAGAAGCTCTCAGAGCCTGCGTCCACACTGCTCACAGGAGGAAGGACGGAGAAGGACCTTAACCTGACAGGAGATACAGGTCAGCCCTAGCCAGGAGGGCTAGCACCCACCTGTGATCCCAGCACCCAGGAGGGCTAGCACACACCTGTGATCCCAGCACCCAGGCGGGAGAGGCAAGGGAACAGAGTTGGAGGCTAGCCTGTGCTCTGTAGTATGACTGTCTTGTTTCCCCCCCAAAATATTTATATTCTAACTAAATTCATCCAACTGCCCCCTTTTCATGAAAACACACCAATATTCCCATTTTACAAATAGGAAACTTGGCACTCAGAACTTCTCATATTTGCCTAGGTACCTGTGAGGGCAAGGAGTGAGATTATTTTGTGCACCCACCTAGCCTATGGTAGCCACATAGTAGGCACTCAGTGACTGCTCATAAGTAATGTTTGCATGCTAAGTGTCTGCAGGCGAGGTCAGGCCCATGACCCTGGCTCAAGTCTGACACACCCCTATGCACCTTTCCTGGAACACTGTGACAATTTCAGATTTAGTTGAGCTTTCAAAGGGGATGTTTACTAAACAAAAACTTTCTTTTCTTTCTGTTTCCCCTGGAAGCATCCGGGGCTGCTCAGAGAGGAACAGCACATGGGGAGGATGAAATTGAAATGTAGGAGCATCACAGACATGACGGAGGTCCCCACAAATATTCCCCGTGGACCTCATTACACATCTGAGCAAACATTACCTTCACTCACAGCTAAATTTCCTGTTTGCTTGGCTGATCAATCCCTCATCAAATTTTAATGCGGGGTTCAAACCGTCTGTGGTGTTTTAATTAGGCCTAAGATTGTGAAGTGTCTGAGGCAGGGTTGAGCTTTATCCAAACCCCCACTTCCCATCCTATGTTGCCAGAAAGTGGGGGAAGGCAATCAGCACAGGGCTGGGCCATTGCCAGGCATAGCCTGTGTTCCTGGATGTACCATGCTCTCTAGTGGTGGCACACCACAGAGGGGTCTTCTGGGTCTCCTCAGTTCCCCAGACCCCAAGAATCTGCGAGCTGTCTTGACTCTCAAGCTATTTTCCTTTCTTACCCATTTCTTCTCTCTTCCTTTCCAGTAAAGCAAAGAATCCTACTTGTTTAATACAGCCAGCTGGCCCACAGGCTCTGGCTGCCACAGCTGCCTTTCACTGCTATGCTGTCAGGTGAAGGAGAGAGAAAACTAAAGCATGGGAGCCTGCCCCAGGGTCTCTCACCATGGAGGATGCGGATGTCCACACCATCAGAAATGCTGGGTGGTGTGGATGAGAGCAACAGGGACCATTGGGAAGGCCCAGTATCACCATCCTTAAGCAGACTGGCAACCTCCAGAAGACCAGGTACCAAAGTAGTTCTTTTCAGAGCCCAAGAGGAAGCCAGGTGATTGAGAAACGAGGATCTGGAGGGAGATTGGTCAAAATGGGTTGATCAGTAGATCCTGAAGTCCAGCGCCCTCTCCCATCACTGCCTCCCACTGACCACCATCTTAGCACAAAATCTCAGAATGTCCCCCAGGCTTTGCCTCTGCCCTTTACAAAACAGAGCACCATAAACCAGAAAGCCTGTCTTCTGGAGACCCCTCTCCTCATCCAGCATGGCTAACCAACAGAGGGGCTCATTTGCATCTTAGGGTATCCAGTGCCCATCACCATATTCAAGGTTCCGAGAAGTCAGTCCTACAAAGAAGGAGCCTGGACCCAGACAGCACAAGCCTGCATTCTCCAAGCTCATTTGTACCTGGGACAGTAGCTAACACTTCCCTCTGTCATTACTGCTTGCTGCATTTACACCTTCCACCAAAAGACCTGTGACAGCCCAGAGCAATGTGCACTTTCCAAAGGGCAGTACCAGGTAACGAAGCTCCCATATCATAGCTAACAGTGCATGTGAGTTATCAGAACCTTAGCAGTCCTGATAGAGAAGACAAGATGTGGGCAGAGTTGGTGTCTCTGGGGCCTCTCCCCGGCTTGTCCAAGCCACCTTTGTTCTGTGCCTTCCCGCGGGCTTCCACCTGTACTATCTGAATGCAACTGTCCTCTTAGGACAGTCAGCTTGGAATGTCACCCTAGAGCCCACTTCAGCCTAACCCCTTCTTCAGTTCTCGCTCTCCAAATACTGCCACATGGTGAGCACTCGGTGTAGTCTGCAGGGCGCTACAGGAGCATCCCTCTGATCAGTTCACACAGCCTTTCCGAGGCTAGCCCTTCAAGTGAACCCTACTCACCTTCCCAGGTGGAGAAGCTAGAACCAGCGAGAAGCAGGTTCCCTGAGCTGCTAGACATCTGAGCTGTTCACTGGATATCTGCACCACTGTGCCTGGAGAGGTCCCCCTGGCGATGAAACATTGGAATCAGGCAGCCCCACAGACCACACTGGCACCCTCAAAGGGTTAAGGTTGCAAACAGACTTATCGACTGGTGCCCTCTTGTCGGGCCCAGGGAAGCGTGACTGATTGGAAGCCTGCGCAGAGGAGGAGCCCGCTTTGTGGGCCCAGAATAAATAAGGGCCTGTCAATAGCTCGGATCCCTGGCATCGACAAAGTCTGCAGTCTCAATAGGCAATTAACACTTTACAGGGGCCATTACCCAGCGGCCTCCCCGCATTTTACCGCACATTTTCTGCCATCAGCTCCGGTACAGAAGCTTCTGAATAAAAACATAAAAATGAGCTAGAACAGGCCAGCACTTTGCCCGGCTGCAGCCTCGGGGCCACACGCAGCAAAAAGCCATATTTCCTCTGTCTTTCTAAAATGCGCTTTTTTCTCTGCATCTTTGGGTCTGCAGACATGTGCGTGCGCTTGCACACAAGAACACGCAGTCAGGCACTGGGGGTGAGGGGCACCAGCGCGCTGTTAGAAAAGAGGCAGCTGGCAGGAGAGCACACACAATAGGGGTTAAAGAGAGCACAGTGAATGTTGAGCGATTCTTCCCGCTTTTCTGGGTTCTAGGAACCAGCTTTTCTGCCGAGGATCACGAATGACTTAGGGAAGGCTCCAGATGCCTCAGTTTACCTATGACAAGGCCAAAGACCCTCCAGGTTCCATTCTTTGATTCATAGTGCGTTGTCTGAAGAGGTCTCTCTCCACTTAGCCACCAAGATTTCCTTTTATTTGACTCTGGACAGCTCACAGCAGTGTCCCCTCCTGAGGCCACACAGTTGGTGGTTGTGGTGACCTCCCCCAGCACCAAAACACTCTGATCTTGCCTTTGTGTCTGTATTTAGAGAACTGCACCTTTTAGGGGCTCATTTAGTCCCTGACCCCCAAATTCTGCTCATCTTTCCAAAGTTACCTCTTTCAGATGTCTGCTCCCATTGTACTCAAGCTCCCTGGAAACTGTGCTGACTGAATAATCTTCACTTTACTTATTTTATGGCGTGAAGTCAGCTCCAGATGATGCCCATGATCCAAGTACTCTTCCATGAATGTAGACAAGGTAGCTGAGATGGAACCTCCCACACAGACGCCTACAGACAGATCAGGTACACTGGATAGCTAGGGAAGGCAGAAATCAAATTCTTCCTCAAGCTCAGTAAAAGACTACTCTCCCAGTGTGGACCAGAACCCTCTGCAGCTCTCTGCCTTGGGGAAGCCTCTGGGTGGGAGGAGATACCAACCTGGAGCAAGGTGTTGCCAAGGGCCTGTTACCAAGGACCACCATCCCCTAGCTTTGACCTAGGAAAGCACAAGTGTCATGGTAGAGAGAAGAAGTAAGTTGATTTACCACGGACTTGCATCTTCCTGAGATGCTCCTCTGAGTCCAGCCGTCCTGACACAGCTTGCTAGGCAGCGACAGAGGCTGAGCTGTACCATGGGACAACTATCTTCCCTTAACACCATGTGCCTGCCTCAAACATTGAGCTGCTTTCTGTGCCAAAGCTAAAACCAACAGCTGCTATTGCATTTCCACCCCTGTAAGTCTTGCCTGGCAATGCCAGTTGTGAGCCAGTAAAAAACATACAGCAAAAGGGAGAGTCTAAAAAATGTAATTCAATCCGCCAAGCAGACGCACTGTAATATATAACAACACACACACACATCTCATTAAGAAGCCCAGGTAACACTCTGATCAGACCCATGCCTAATGCATGATATCTGTGAGCTGTGAGCTGATCAATTACATGAGCCAATGAATTAAGTCATTTAAATTAATATAAATATATATTCAAACACATCATAGCAGGATTCCATACTGGGCGGGAGAAAAAGAAATGAGAAATCTTAATGCCTCATACAGGAAAGGGGTACAGTATAAGACAAGCTAATTCCGCTGTGTTATGCCTGTGCTGAGGAATCGTGTGCTGGGAAGATTGTATGGGCATCTCAGTTCCCCGATACAACAGCTCTCAACCACAATGCTAGCCACAAACTAGGGCATCATCATTTAACTGTTCATGCAAGGCTCTTATCACTCAGCACTGAATGTGGCTCCGGCTTCCACGGCTTACAGAGAACACTTCTTAATCCGTATGAGGAAACACTAAGAGGTGATGGTTAGAAGCACAGGCTTAGAAGCAAATCCAACTACATTCCGACTCCAGTTCTCTCCCCTACTGCATTTAACACCCTGAGCCCAATTACTTCCTTCATCACAGCCTCCATCTTCTCATCTGTAATGTACAGGCATGATTTCTATCCCACAGGGTTACCAGAAGTAGCAAGTAAAACGGTGCATAAATGTTTACACACTGCTGGCATTTAACAGTCTCTCAATAAATGTTAAGACTCTTCTCCTCACTGCTCTTTCGAATATTCTATTCTTTCCACCACCTTTGCCCGTGTTCTATTTTTATGCTTATGGAGGAAATAAAATAGAATTATAAATTTCTGGGGAGCTGTAAGAAAGTAAGGATTCTATGTTGTGTGAAAAGGTGTGATGTCAATCCATATCATGTCAACCCGTACGTCAATCTTTGGGGAAGGCTTTAAAGATAGGGAGTGGGTTGGGGGAAAAAGCATGGGTTGCAGGACAGATTTTGTAGAACAAGCTTACAATCATGAGAAACTGGATCTAACACAAACCTGCTCTTGTATTTATAGTGTTTTCAGAACATTGGAGCACGATTTAAATAATACACCAGTGTAGCATGATTAATAAAACATAGAGACAAATTTTGGGGTTCAAGTTGAAGATCAGAAAAGCAAAGCAACCAACCACTAGAGAGTTTTCACATCTACCAATGCTCAAACTGAAGGGGTGATCCACTGAACCTCAGACTGCACTGTGCTCGACCAAACCTCAGACTCACTGAGACTGCACTGAACTCCTCCTGCCTTATATTCTTCTCTAGGGCTGCGATTAAAGTTGTGAGCTCTGTTTCTCTTTATAGACAGATTCAATCTCATGAAGCCCAGGGTGGCCATGAGTCCTGGTATTAAAGGTGTGTGCCACCACTCCCTGGCTTCTAGTGGCTAGCTCTACACTCTGATCTTCTGGCAAGCTTTATTTATTAAAACACAAATAAAATATCACTATATTTCCCCTTTTTCTAAAATATAGGTTATAGCTAATATAAGAAAAACTTTATGTAATAAGTACAATAACTATGTAAAATATATACAGGCGATAAGTACATCATCAATGTCTAGCCCATTGGCATTTTACAAATTACAGAAAATACCCCATTATTCATCCTATCTTGGTGAATCCAAAGTCTTGTACCTAATTTACTTTTTATCATAACTTGTATTACCTCCAAAAATACCTTTTGATATCTCTCAACCTTATACACTTTATACTTATTTAGTGAATTTTTTTCCTGAGTCTTATAAAAAGGGAAAACTATAACTATTTAGTTTTCAACTAGCTCAGAGACCCAAAAAGGAAACAATATTAACTGAATACGCAGGAAGTACAAGCAAGGGACTTTCAAAATATGTGAGAAATGACAAAAACAGCTGGCTACTTAGACCCAAAGTTCCTCTGCAACATTGGGGCATCCTTCTTTAGCCTAAAGGCTAAAAATGTTTGACAGACTTTTCATTGAAGCAGGATATTTGAAGGACTGTCCCACCTTTTCTTGACAAGGTTTGGCAGTCACTCTCTTTTGTGTTCTGCTTGTCCAATTAGGATAGCATACTGTCAGTAGTCAAGGCAAGGGCAGTTTCTTGCCCAGTGACTTACTTTTGACACAAAGAAAGTAAACTCCATATGGAGTTTCACCATAGCCATTATATTCTCTGAAGTAGATTGTTGCTGCCAAGAGCAGGCATTTCTCATTGTCATAAAAAAGAACCTATGCTATTAAAACACCTTAAATGCCATATTCTGTAGCATTTGAAGTATTTGAAGATGGCCTGTCTTTCTAAAATATATCTCTGTATGACCTTAAAAACATACCTAATATGATTATAAGTTTAATTGTAATAGGTGACTAATTACTAACCTGTATCTCCTTATTATCCTAAACAGTTGGTAGTAATAACTTTCAAGAAGTGGAAATTTGCATTACATTGTTAAATGAGCTGTATAGGTACAATACTTTGAACAAGATTAAAAATGTATGTATGGTATGTTTTAACAAAATTAATCTCAAATTTGTATTAATATACAAAATTTGTATACACTATATGAAAGTCCAATCCAAAGCAAAATATTTAATGCTAGTAGTTGTTTTATAAAAAAAAACAACATTCAATGATCTACCTTTTTATCTTATATTCATATCCTCCCTTTTTTCTTTCTAGAATAGATTCAGTAATCTATCCTTTAATTCTATCATATCTGTATCCTCCTTTTTTCTTTTCAAAACAAGAACTCTGAATCTAATTTCCTTTGTTCAACTTTCCTCCCGACCATAACCAATAACAACTGTAACCAACCCCCTAAATGATGAGAAATATCTATAACCCATTGAATGACCAAAAACCACCCAACCCACCTCTTAGGAATGTTGGCATCAAGTTCTTAAATTTGCTGTCTGGGAGAGATGGCATCTTTAGGAGATCTTGAAAAGAAAAATTTGGGTTAACTGTCCTGGGAGAGGTAGCTGCATCATTTGTTGTCCAGATGGAAATGGATGATGGGAAAGTACAGGGCTTGTCTCAAATCCTGGCGATAGTAGTCTGTGAGGCTGGATCATCTCAGCTAGCCACATCAAAACTGTTCTCAGCAGTTTGTAGTCTAAAGCAGATCTTATTTTTTTTTTTTAGATCAAAACCTATTTTTTAATATCAACATACTGGCCTTATGAGTGCCTTCCATTTGTGTCATCCCTTTGAGAAGTTGTATAAATTTCTCTTGGTGTAAAATTGATTTTAAATTTATTTATTTATTTATTAAAGATTTCTGCCTCCTCCCTGCCACCGCCTCCCATTTCCCTCCCCCTCCCCCAATCAAGTCCCCCTCCCTCATCAGCCCAAAGAGCAGTCAGGGTTCCCTGCCCTGTGGGAAGTCCAAGGACCTCCCACCTCCTTCCAGGTCTAGTAAGGTGAGCATCCAAACTGCCTAGGCTCCCACAGAGCCAGTACGTGCAGTAGGATCAAAACCCAGTGCCATTGTTCTTGAGTTCTCAGTAGTCCTCATAGTCTGCTATGTTCAGCGAGTCCAGTTTTATCCCATGCTAAAGCAGATCTTTAGGTGATGTTTTTCAGCTTAGTGGTGTTATCATAGTCCTGGAAGAATAAACATTGTGGGGCACCATCCTCCTTTTGGGGACTTTAATACTCTATATGACTATTAATATCATGGCAAAAAGTTTAATATATTAATAGTATAAATTTTGAGGTAATATTTAAACCCTAAGAAAAGCTATAAAAGAGTCAGTATAAAACCAAAAGATTATGAGATTAATGGCAATAAAATAGTTCTTTTTTTTAATTAAAATTAAATTTTTTTTCCATTTTTTTTATTGAGAAAAGGAGAAAAAAAAAGTTTCCACCTCCTCCCAGCCTCCCATTTCCCTCCCCCTCCTCACACACTTCTCCCCCTCCTCCCACCCTTCTCCCCCTCCCCCCACTCCTCTTCCCCTCCCTCTCCAGTCCAAAGAGCAGTCAGGGTTCTCTGCCCTGTGGTAAGTCCTAGGTCCTCCCCTCTCCGTCCATTCCTAGGAAGGTGAACATCCAAACTGGCTAGGCTCCCACAAAGCCAGCACATTACGTAGGTTCAAAACCCCATGCCATTGTCCTTGGCTTCTCATCAGCCCTCATTGTTCGCCATGCTCAGAGAGTCCAGTTTTATCCCATGATTTTTCAGTCACAGTCCAGCTGGCCATGGTGAGCTCCCAATAGATCAGCTCCACTGTCTCAGTGGGTGGGTGCACCCAAAGGAAAAACATATAGTTGTCCTCTTGGCTATGGGAAGTAGACAAAATTGCCGGGGAGAAAATTGAGATCTTGGGGGTGGGGTGGGATGGGGGTAAGGGGAGATGGGGAGAGAAAAGGGAGAAGGGGAGAATGGGGGGAACTTGGGGAAAAAGGAGGATTGGGATAAAGGAAGGTTAGATAGGGGAGCACGGAAGCACAATTCTTAGTTAAGGGAGCCACCTTAGAGTTGGCAAGAGACTTGAAACCTAGAGTGGCTCCCAGATGCCCAAGCCGAGGTCCCCAGTTAGTTCCTTGGGCAGCTGAGGATAGGGAACCTGAAATGACCCTATCCTATAGCAATACTGACGAATATCTTGCATATCATCATAGAACCTTCATCTGGTGATAGATGGAGATAGAGACAGAGACCCACACTGGAGCACTGGACTGAGTTCCCAAGGTCCCAATGAGGAGCAGAAGGAGGGAGAACATGAGCAAAGAAGTCCGGACCACGAGGGGTGCATCCACCCACTGAGACAATAAAATAGTTCTTAAATATTTGTTTTTCTTCTATCCCATATCAGGTGGCTCTTCAGACATGAGACAGAGATTTTAGATTTTATTTTAATAAACATGTTTGGGTTTAGAGAAGGAGAAAGCCATACTCCAACTCCAAAGACAGCTTTAGTCTGTAACTGAACTGGGAATACAAAAAGAACATTTGCATTATATATCTATAGAGAATAGTAGAAACAAGCATTTGAGAAGATGTATGAAAATTTATCCTGTTGGAAATGTGATATACCTATAAACTAATTTACTTTTTCTAGGGATATTTGTTCTGGATGATTTGCCCTTTTCCTTCAGATATCTCATTTGTCCAATGGTCTTCAGATTCCTTAGCTGCATGCCTTTGTTTTCCTAAAAAGAAAGCAACAAAACCCTTCCCCAACCCTAATTTTGGGGAGATATCTCTTTTGATATCTGATCAAATGAAAAGCATTTATTAGTTTTATAGGTTAGTTTAGATTAAACAGTCATGTTGCTTGATTGATGTGGGAGTGTCTTCTTGCTATCTATTGCTTTCATTGGTTAATTAATAAAGAAAACTGCTTGGCCTAATAGGTCAGAACATAGGTAGGTGGGGAAGACAGAACAGAATGCTGGGAGAAAGAAGGGAAGTGAGTCAGATGCTATAGCTCTCCTCTTCAAGATGGACGCAGGTTAAGATCCTTCCTGGTAAGCCACCACATCGTGGTGCTACACAGATTATTAGAAATGGGTTAATCAAGACGTGAGAATTAGCCAGTAAGAGGCTAGAGCTAATGGGTCAAGCTGTGTTTAAAAGAATACAGTTTGTGTGTTGTTATTTTGGTGCATAAGCTAGCCAGGCATGTGGGAGCCAGGCCGCAGCCTGCCGCTCCTTCTACACTTGATGAGGTATCATCTCTTCTTTTTTTTTTTATTGCGAAAAGAAGAAAAAAAACATAAACAAAAAACAAGTTTCCACCTCCTCCCAGCCTCCCATTTCCCTTCCCCTCCTCCCACCCTTCTCCCCCTCCTCCCACCCTTCTCCCCCTCCTCCCACCCTTCTCCCCCTCCCCCCACTCCTCTCCCCCCTCCCTCTCCAGTCCACAGAGCAGTCCAGGTTCCCTGCCCTGTGGTAAGTCCTAGGTCCTCCCCCCTCCGTCCATATCTAGGAAGGTGAACCTCCAAACTGGCTAGGCTCCCACAAAGCCAGCACATTAAGTAGGATCAAAACCCCCTGCCATTGTCCTTGGTGTCTCATCAGCCCTCATTGTTCGCCATGTTCAAAAAAAAAAAAGAAAAAAAGAAGAGATGATACCTCATCAAGTGTAGAAGGAGCAGCAGGCTGCGGCCATAAATAAGGACCACGGAGTCTACAAGAGGTGAACCTAAAGAAGCTAAGTAAGAAGGTGAACCCAAGGAAAAACATAGAGTTGTCCTCTTGGCTAAGGGAAGTAGACCAAATTTCCGGGGAGAAAATGGGATCTTTGGGGGTGGGGTGGGATGGGGGTAAAGGGAGATGGGGAGAGAAAAGGTAGAAGGGAAGGAGGGGGGACCTGGGAAACAGGAGAATTGGGATAAAGGAAAGGTGGATAGGGGAGCACGGAACCACAATTCTTAGTTAAGGGAGCCAGTTTAGGGTGGGCAAGAGACTTGACCCTAGAGGGGCTCCCTAGTGCCCAAGATGAGGTTCCCAGTTAGTTCCTTGGGCAGCTGAGGATTGGGAACCTGAAATGACCCTATCCTAGAGCAATACTGACGAATATCTTGCATATCATCTTAGAATCTTCATCTGGTGATGGATAGAGATAGAGACAGAGACCCACACAGGAGCACTGGACTGAGCTCCCAAGGTCCCAAGGAGGAGCAGAAGGAGGGAGAACATGAGCAAAGAATTCGGGACTATGAGGCGTGCATCCACCCACTGAGACAGTGGAGCTGATCTACGGGGAGCTCACCAAGGCCAGCTGGTACCATCTCTTCTAATTAAGTGTTTCTTGTTCAAATCGAATCTTTATCAATTTTGATGATACCCATAGCTTTTCTACTCTTGTAGAAACAAAAGCAAAATCCTTTCCCCAATGAAACACATGTCCCAGTTTCCATTCTGAGATCAGTACATCTTTAAAGTAAAGGCTGATTTAACAATGTCTTTCTGTAGCTGTTGTTCCTTTCTCATTAGCATTTAGAAAATTCAAAGTTAATAAAGCATTATGCAATCAATTTCTAGGAGTATTTATCATCCCTGTTTATTTAACATATCCTTTAGAGTTCAATTTGACCTTTCTATAACTGCTTGCCCTGCCAGATTGTGTGGTATACTTTATATTAAAATAAGAAAATATGTTTTATATTATAATAAGAAAAAACTGTTTCATTTTTTAAGAGACATATGCTGTAGCATTGTCTGTCTTTATTTGTGCAGGTATACCCATGATGGCCATAACTTCTAGCAAATGTGTGATTACTGAATCAGCCTTTTCCAACCTCAAAGCAGTTGCCCATTGAAAACCTGAATAGGTATCAATGCTATGGTGTACATATTTTAGTTACCCAAATTCTAGAAAACGGAATACATCCATCTGCCCCATTTCATTCCTTTGAGTACCTTTTGGGTTACTTCCTGCAGATAGTAAAGTTTGGTTTCATAAAGAACAAGTAGGACATTTCCTTATAATTTCCTTGACTTGTTGCCAGGTGATGTAAAAGTCTTTTGAAAAATCTTTGGTATTGACATGAAGCTTTCTATGAAATTCCAAGACCTCCAGCGCATTTCCAATTAATAAAGGACAATTTCTGCATTACCTTGTGCTAGAAGACCTGGCAGACCCATATGGGATTAGATGTGTGTTATGTATATGGGATTCTTCCTAGTCCTGATTGTCTTGTAACTGAATAAATAATAAAGTCAATTCTGCATCATCTGTATAAATTCAACAGTTTCAATACACACACCAGAACCTCCCAGCAGAGACTGCATCCAGTGAGTATGATGGGGGCAGTGGTGGGCCAGGTGAGCAGCATGGTGGGACACTTGAGCTTACACAGCCTGAGTTTCTTACTGTAAGAGTATGCCATGAATATTTACATCACAGCCACAGTTTTATAAATGCAAGCATTCACTATTCTTTGTTCTCTATAAAGAGGGTGGGCCACAGCCTCAACACCCCCTGGAAACTTGTTAGATATACAGATCCTTAGGCTATACCCTAGACCTACTGTAGGAGCAGCTCTGGGAATGAGGCCAGTTCCCTGGGGGTTAAATAGCCACACTCCCTAGGATTCTGGAGTCCCCAGAGTCTAAGAACATTGTTGCTACCTATCTGGTTTCACAGACGTGCCATTCCTATCCAAACCACCATGGATACATTCCCAGCTGAGGTTCCCCCCTTCCATGGGGGCCATTTCTATCCAAACCACCACAGATACTTCCCCAGCTGAGGTTCCCTCCTCGCAAATGACTCTGTATTTTGTCCAGTTTCACAACAATCACCAGCACATGGCCCCAGCACACCCAATGGTAAGAGTGCATTGGCATCCTCCAGTGTAGCTTGAGGATGGACAGTTCTTTTAAAATGTAAAACCAGAGGGAAGATACTTGCAAATCACTTATCCAGATTCATTTATCTAGAACTCTCATAATAGGAAAACCAACAGCCAACCTGAAATCAGAAGGAGGCTTTACCAAACAATTTCCAGAGAGGGTAATTAATGGGCATACATACAAAAGGTATAATCCCATGGGATCTCATCCACAAACAAAGGACTTCAAGCAGCTAATGACTGTGTGGGGAAGAAGAATTAACCCCTTCCAGGGATAAAAAACCCTTATTGGTTATCCAATAAGAGTGGTCAGCCTGAAACCATATCCACAGCACCAACAAAAACACTCTGCAAGATGTGTGTGTGTGTGTGTGTGTGTGTGTGCGTGCGCACGCGTGTGTGTCAATTATAATTAAAGAAAAAGAATCTATCAACTTGAGAATTGGAGGCATGGGAGGGGGTGGAGGGAAGGTACCTGGGAGGGGCCGGAGGGAGAAAGTGATGTAATTATATTTCAATAAAACCATATTTTAGCATGAGGGAGTTTGTGACCACACTGTAACTTACCCTACTTTATAACACTTGATTTGTTCAGCTTTGAGGAAACCAGTGAACCACCCTCAGCACTGTGAGCTTCATTCCACTCATAGAGCTCTTTAAATAAAGCAGGCCTGGTGTCACACACCTTTAAGCCAGCACTCCCAAAGCTAGGCACCAAGATTGAGAGTTCAAAGCCAGCCTGTGCTCTATGATAAAACCCTATCTTTAAAAAAAAAATCAAAAAGATTATTTTTAAAAAAATATATCTGTAGAAAAGATTGTATGTAAAAACAGGCCTATGGTAACCTCTCCATAAAGCACAAGTTTATCTCTCACTTATTGCTGTCTTGTTTACAGTGTTGAGAATGGAACCCAGGACTTCACACAAGCTAGACAAGTGCTCTGCCATGGAACTGCACTCCCAGCTCTGGTCATAAACCTGTTAAACATGGTCGCGTGGTCTTAACACAACAACAGTAAGGCTCTTGTGTTGGCACATCTCATGTACATCAACAACATAAGGAAACCACCATCAACTATCTGGCTTTCCTCTTTCTTGGCATCTGATCATAAACCTTCCCTTGTGCAACTACAGTCTTCCTCCCTGCCGCCATCACCAATGCCAAGCACGCCATGGGGATGCGCAGAAGAGCAGCCTGTGTTTCTAAGGATGCCCAGCTTCACTATTTTAACTCTTGGTTTGCCAACTAAGAGCCCTTGAGACCCTTGCAAAGTGAGACATTTAGGCCTTCTCTATAATTACCTGGGACCTTCTGGCAGTGAGCAAAGTGAGTGCCAAGTGTTCTGTCAATTTCAATCTAATGCCAGGCTCTCCTGCAGCAAGTACTTCTTAAGGACCAACCGGTTCCCACATGCTGTTTCTAGCAGGTGACATCTACTCTGACTGCCAATAACGTGACCTCTGTCAAACACTAATTACCCTTTCTTGTTCCTCCATCCTCCAAGGATCGCCCTACCAAGAAGTCTTTGTATTTACTGTAGGGAGCCTTCCCCCACGTCCCCTGTCACTTTAGCTGATTTCTAACCATCCAAACTTCACAGTAAATAAAACATCCCTTAAGCACCAGCTTCATGCTAACCTAACCCTGCTGCTGTCCTTTCTCACAGCGCCTACGCCCATTCCATCACACCTTTTTGAGTATGAGCTCCTTTGATTTACCAGAGTCAATGTTGCTATGTCAACTGGGCTTGCAGAATGCAAGAAAGGAATGGCTCTGTTGGCTTCTCATGATGTAGCTAATACCTTACTAAAGCTTGGAATATGTTTAAAAGCAGAAGGAAGGAAGGGAGAGCATCGAGATGGACAGAGTTTGACCCAATCCAGTGCAGTCACCTGTGTTAGCAAAATAAGACAACCCCTTTGCTTCTGCTTCGCCAGCTGAAGTCAGATCTGAAAACAAAGTTTATTTAATATTAGCAGAGAAGCTCTCTCTCTCTCTCTCTCTCTCTCTCTCTCTCTCTCTCTCTCTGTGTGTGTGTGTGTGTGTGTGTGTGTGTGTGTGTGTGTGTGTGAAAAAGACAGAGACAAAGAGACATGGGAAGGGTAACATAAAATATTGGCTCACATAATGACAGAGACTGAGAAGTCCCTCAGTCTGCTGACTATGAGCTTGAGACCCAGCAGAGCCAGCACTGGAGTTCAGAGAGACCACCGTGCAGATCCCAGAGAATTGGGGTACTGTGGACAGGAATCTTGGACACCCCACCCTTCCTTGCCTTTTGTTCCTCTTGGCCTCAATGGTTGAATGTAGCTCACCCCTGTGGGAGGGGTCCACCTGCTTTGCCTCTCCTAGAAATTTCCTCCTAGATACCCATAATGATAATGTTCATGAGATTTCTGAGCATCCTGCGGCCTGGGGAAACTGACACATAAAGTGAGTGATGTCAGGAATTGATGTTGATTTCATATGACCTGATGTTCTCCCATGAGAGGCTCTGGGCTACCAGCAAGGTACATAAAACCGTAGAATCTCAACTAAGCTGTGACCAAAGCAGGTACCTTTACTGGATTCTTTTCCCTTTCAGCCTTCCAAGGGGAATGTAAGACCGGGAAATCCTTGGAGTCCTTTCAAACAAGTGGTGTCTCTTCAGTTGCTACAAGAGTCAAGCCTCAAAGACTAACAGGATCCCAAGGCAACTTCTTTGAAACAAAAGTTGATCAGCTCAGGTCCCTTCTATAAACCCATCCCTTTGCAACATCAACCAGTTTCAGTAAGAACAAATCCTGTGATAGCAACATGCCCTTGTAGAGTGTCCTGTGCTCACAATAACATTCCCCAGAGGGTGTCCACTGCTTGGGTGATAGAAAAGCATGTGACTCCAGTATAAAGCACAAAAGTACACCAAGAGACAAAGGTGGGGAACCACTAACTTTAAAAATCAACACTAATATTGAACCATTAAAAGTGACTAATGAAACAAAGTGGTCCTAGAACTGAGTGTGTAGCAGGAAGGTTGTGCATTTTTAGAAAATTTAGGAAAGTGGGAAGAGGAGAGAGATCATGCAGGAAGCCCTGCAAGCATCAGGACTTGAGTTCTATCTCTAGGAACCAATTTATAAGAAGCATACCCAAGCAGCATCACTTCAACAGGTGAAATAAACAAAACAAATAGGAAAAAGAAGGATGGGCAAGGTGGTGCCTACCTGTAATCTCAGCACTGGAGAGATGGAAACAGGAGGATCTGTAATTCACTGGCTGGCCAATCCACCCTTCTTGTCGAGTTCCAAGCCAATGAGAGAGACCCTGACTCACAGGACACTGTGGACTGCACCTGAGGAATGATAGCTGAAGTTGTTCTTAGGTCTCCACATCCATGTGCACATGTGTGCACCTGCATACACCTGAATGTGATCACATGCACACACATATGCATGCACACAAAAAAAGAAAGAAAAATAGAAGGGAGAAGAGACGAATCAGGACATGGAAGTGTTAACCATCAAGCAGTCAAGAGCTGAGAAGTTGAAGGAGAAAATAATAACATGGTAGAGGCCAATACACTCTTGGTGAGTATCGTGAGATTAAATCACAACAGTGTAATAACTGAGATGCTCTCTTTATGGCCCTGACTGGGGGAAATTCTAAGCAGGTAAGAAGAATTTCTGGGGCTGGGGAGATGGATCATTCCATAGAGGGTTTGCTGTGCCCGAGTTCTGTCCCCACTACCCACAAGAAAGCCAGGTGAAGCACTACACATCTTCAGTTCCCAATCTGGGAGTGGGAACAAAGACAGGAGAACCTCTGGGGTTTCCTGGATGGTTATTCTAGCTGAATACATGAAGTCCAAGTTCAGTGAGGACCCTGTCTCAAAAAATGAGGTGGAAAAATATTGACGAAGATATATGGTATCAAAATCTGGTCTACACACACACACAGACACACACAAATCTATCCATGTATTTGATAAGGGGGCAGCAGAATAATGGCATCCTATTGTACATTTCCTAATGCTCAAAATGTGGTACTATATTAGATGAGACAGTAAGATGAAATCAAGGTGTCAGGTAGAAATAGTCACTCACTTTTAAGTTATATATAGTCCTTACTTTAAATTAAGCGGTCACCCTGGGTAATCAGTTTGATTGCAGGGTCTCTGGATGGGGATGAGGATGGCAAAGGACTTGGGACTAAAGAGCTGGAATCATGAGAGACAGGACAGGCCATCACTGCTGGAGTTGAAGACAGAAGGTGATCATGAGTCAAGAATGCTTTCAATGAAAAAGGCCAAGAAATGAGTCCCCCGTGGAGTCTCTGGAAGGAATGCAACCCAGACAACAGTTCAGCCTACTGTAACCCCACAAGACCCATTTAAGACTCCTGACTTCTAGACATATAAACAATAAACCTAGGCTATGGAAAGCAAACAATGCATAAAAAGCATTCATTACAGCAGCAATAAAAAAACAACTCAGATGTAGCAATAGGAAACCAACCCAGATGTGGGCTACATGGATGGTGAGTGTGGTTACAGTAGTGCTGGTTCTGGTGCATAGAACATAATGGAGAGAAGAGTGCACATCCACCCCTGGAGAACTGAGGATCCACCATCTGACCTGCTTTAGAGTTAGTCCCATGATTCCCTCCGAGAAGAGGGATCCCCAACGCCTCAGCGCTAGATGCAGGAGAGCCACAGTCTTTGATTTCAGAGTTTGCCAACTCTATCAAAGCAAGGCGGCTCTGACTCTTTTTTTTTTTTCATGAGCATGGCCATAGAGGTACTGTGTGGGCTACCTCATTGACAGTGAGAAAAGGGCTGACCTTCTCTCTCACTAACCCAAGTGTCCTTTTGGATCTCTTTTCTTTGTGGCAGAAATCAATGAAGGCTGTTTTCATCTAAGTATAAATAAATCTTAATCACCTTTGTAAGGGAGGAGAAGATAAGCAGGCTGAGTTCTAAAAATGGGCTCTCCTACTTAACAACTGGCAAGTGCTATTTCTTGAATGATACCAAAGATGACATCACACTCAGACTATAGGGTGGGATGATCAGCTGTTGATTAGGAGCTATTGGAAGGGGGCAGGTAGCCGAATGAAGCCACAAAAATAGATCCAATTTGTTATTGCTGAGCGAGTTCTCAGGATGTGCAAGGAAAATGAGAACGAGATAGATAGCAATACACTTCTGACATGAAGGGTGTGGGTGTCACATCCCCACACTGTCCTCCGTCATCATGTCCTAGGCTGGATGGACTCCAATGCTAACCCATGCTGAGTCATTAAAAGCCCAACTCACAAGCTTTTTCTTCTCCTTCCCCCTCTCTGTGCTTCCCCTAAACCTTTACACTATAGCTCCCAATGTCCTTCATTCTGTGACTAAAATCACTGTTGGGGAACTCCTGGTGGCTGCCATTTCTGTAATAGACTATATTCACATTGGGATCATTGTTCTTCTGTTATATGTGATGGAGCATGTATTCTCATCACATTGACTTCGGTTTGTGTGCATGACACACTTCTGGCAAGTAGTCATTGCCAGGTTCATGCAGAAGTTAAGTCATTGTCATGTTTCCATCGTGGGTAAAGCTCTTCGTTCAGTCAAAAGAACAGCAAGGCCTTAGTTAGGATGACTTCTTCTGCCTGGCTAGAAAAGACATATCCAGAGAGATGAATCAAACTGTAACTCCTAATATAGATGAGAGAGAAACAAAGTTTTGTTCTTGTTAAGATCATTGACATGTGAGGAACTATTTGTTACCCAGCAAAAGCTGACCATGACATAGCCCACTTCAATGGCTTCTCAACTTTTATCTTGCTCAATCCCTGCAACAATATTTGCCAAATTTTGACTCTGAAGAGTCATAAACTTAACAGGGATAGGCTAAGATCAACTTGGAAATTCTCCAGTCACCTCACAAATATTCTTTATATATATCAGCATATTGAAGGTTCTGGAAAGCCCTGTAGCATTTGGTAGTGGTTGGAGAAAAAGCTCTCAAGTCATGTTTCTTGAGTTTAGATATTGAATCTACTACTGTTTATTAATTAAACACCTTTA
The DNA here is from genome assembly GCF_018167655.1 of Microtus oregoni. NCBI lineage: Eukaryota > Metazoa > Chordata > Mammalia > Rodentia > Cricetidae > Microtus > Microtus oregoni. The sequence continues at coordinate 10,835,859 of NW_024543079.1, forward strand.
GACAGGTCATTTTAGTGCAATGTCCTCATTTAAAATGGATGACAAGGAGAATGTCCTGTGAGGTTTTGTAAGGGTTAACTGAAATGATGTAAAATGAGTACCAATGGACCACTTTCTGGGTCTCAGATTGTCCCACCCTCCTTTCCTTTCCAAAATCACAGAAATAACATCAAAAAGTATTTTTGAACTAATCATACTACACATATATATAATCATACATACATATATAAACACATTACACACATATATATATGCACATATACATATATGTGTACATGTTTGAAATTTTTTTAAATCTCTGCACCAGGAATGGAGGAATTTTTCACATATTGGAAGGATGACTGAAGCTGAGCGTTTACCAGGCAGTGGAACTAGAAGTAGCCATTGAGGGGCACAAGTACCCCAGGAGGATGAAAACAGAGCCACCTCTGTACCTGACAAGGAAACAAAACATGTGGCTTGAAATGAGGCTTCGAAGCTCCATCCTTTACCCAGGAGTTGCAGCTATACCTGGACTCACAACAGAAAAAAGAAAACAGAACGTGTAACCATGATGGCCAAGACTCAGGAACTCAAGTTATTCTGTCCATAGCAAGTGAGCACCCTGAGCTACTAACACAAGACCTGGTCTCTGGGTGAGAGACACACAGCAACCAGCAGAGATAGCCATGAGCCTACAATCACAATGAACATCCAAATAAAATTACAAACTAAAGCAATCAACACCTTTGTATGGATCCAGAAGAACAAGGAGAAAAGCCACCTAGAAAAAAGAGATTCCAAGCATCCCTCTGTGCCTAAAGATGTGCAAACTTTTAAAAACAACACAAGGATCCAGGCACAGTGACACATGCCTGTAATCCCAGCATGTGAGGCTGAGGCAGGAGGATCAAGACTTCAAGCACGTGATGATGGAGGGCAAGGGAGGGCCTTGGAGGAGCTGTGTGCATGGGTAAAACTCTCAAAGCACAAATATAAATACTGCATTTTCTTTAAAAAAGGAGTATAACCAAGAACAGAAATTTGAACACAAAGTATCAAGCACAAATCAATAAATCAAAAGGGCAAAGCACCAGAGAGGAGAGATGGAAGTACAAATGCAAAATGAGTAAATCCACCTTACCTACAAACACCTAATACATTATTTTCATAATACTAATTATGAAAAGCATCTAATTTTGTTGGCATTACTATCCACAAATGTCCTTGAAGAAGGGTTAAATTAGTCCATTGCTCCGAGATAACAAATTGGCCCATTCTGCACCCTTTCTATGTGGCAGCTCCTGAGTTTTCTCCTTGGGCCTTGTGTCCCACCTTGTCTGACTCACTGGAAACAAAGCCATCAGTACAGTGCCTGCAACAGGGCAGGTTCCCAATCCACATCAACCACATCCTCTCAGTATGAGTCTTTGTAACAAGTAGAGGCTAACATAATGACTTACCCGCATATTTTGTTTTCAACTCATTTCACTCATTGTAAATACAAATCAATTGTACCAGAGACTGCATTTATCTATTCACAAGTGTTAGAGGTTTCTGGGCCATCTGTGCCTATGGACTTGCATCTTATTTTGTTGAGCTAGAAAGGAAGGCAAAAAAATCTACTTTTGGTGCCTAAAAGTCAGAGATCAGGACGTTTCAAGTACAATGTCATGGTGGCTGTCTTTCACACTGCCTATCCTGAACTCCCAAGAGGTCTCAGGTTTGAATTCCTTGTGAAAAAGAAAACATGACCTTGGATGTCCCACAAGACTGGATAAAAAATCCTTAATTGACTACTTTCCCTCTTGGGTCCCACATTCCCACTCCCTACTGTGTTTCCTGGAGCAATCTACAAGCACAATATATACCCACTAATCTACTCTTGGTGGTAGCCCACACAGGGCCCTGACCCCAAGCTTTCCTATGAACAGATGTCAGAACCCATAGGCCAGAAGGGACTACTTCATCTACATGAAGTCAACATCTGGCGTGGACACTTTCCCTTGAAATGACTTTCTCTCCCAAATGTTGCCTTGGTCCCCTATAGCCCCCTCAGCAACAGGAAAGTTCAAAATGTCTGAGAGGACCTATGGGCCATGGGCCATTAGCCTTCCATATGGCAGGCTGGTTTGAACCCTCAACACAGCATGCACACACCCCACCCTGACCCCAAGGGCAGATGTGGAGGGAGTAGCTTCACCCTGCCCCAGCACACAGCAGCTGGGACATCTGCTCACACCAGGAGGAAAAGCAGTTCATATGGGGGGCAACTCCAATCTAGGCTCAGATTAATTTATTCATTAAAGAGTGATCAGTAAGCACCTATCATATGCTAGAGCCCAACCCTGGCAGTGGAGGAAAATGTTTCAGCCTAAAGACCCTAAGAGCTTGGTGAGGAAGATTAATGACAAAAAGCAGCATGGGGATGAACTATAAGCCGGCACAAGTAGAGCTAGAAGGAAAGGAAGCACAGAGACCTTTGGAAACAACAGGAAGCAGCACCTGAGCCAGCCCTGGCTGTCACAGGGAGAGACGACTCCCTGGGGTAGGTGATTCACGGGATAAGAGCAGGAAGTGTGAAGAGCATGGAGCAAAACCTAGGATACTCCATGGGCAGAAGACCCAGCATGGGTGTGAGTGCAGATGTTCTCTGTGCTGGTTCTGCAGCTGGGAACAAATCACTGATTGAATTGTCTGTCTGGTGCCTCTCTGTTCCCATCCTGAATCTGCCATACTCATCCACATGAAGAATGAATAAATTAATGTTTCTAGAGGATCCCAAGTTCTCACGTAGGCCCCTTGAATCCAAGGAGGCCCACTCACCCAGGATCCTAGAGATTGTAACTTGAGAGGAAGTGGAGTCTGAAACTGTCAGGTGCCCATAGACAGTGTCAAGGATGGGGTGGAGATAGCAGCAAAGCATGGGGATTTCCAAGCATGTCTCCCATTGGGAGATGCTCCCCAGTAGTCCATACCTTTTACCTGTGGAAGACGGGGAGGGTTTAACTAGCTTTACGGATGGACCAGAGAAGGTGACTTCTAAACTTCTGTTTAAAAAGATCACATGCCTTCAGACCTTTTGTTTGAGATTCCAGCCTTCAGAGCCCCAAGCTTGTATGATCTGGTTCCTTGGACCCATTCTTTATGGAGGGACACCTTGCTCAGCCTAGATACAGGGCAGGGGAGGACCTTGGTCCTACCTTAAGTGATGTGACAAACTTTGTTGACTCCCCATGGGAGGCTTCACCCTCTCTGAGAAGTGGATGGTGGATGGAGTGGGAGGACAGGAGGGAGAGGGAGCTGGGATTGATATGTAAAATAAGATTGTTTTAAAAATAAAAAGTTAAATGCAAAAACAAAGAATTCCAGTTGCTTTAGGAGTACTATGCTATGTATGTTATACAGCTTGGTTCTCTTGTGGGACACCTGGCAGGGAGTAGGGGCTGTCTCTGACTCTTTTGCTTGTTTAGGGGGACCCTTTTTCTCCTACCCATGTTGCCTCATCCAGCCTTAATAAGAAGGGTGTGTATAGTTTTATTGTAACTTGACTTGCCATGTTTGGTTGATGTCCCTGGGAGGCCTTCCCTTTACTAAAGGGAAAGGAAGAAGGAGTGGATCTGGGGGAGAGGTGAAGTACAGAGGCAGGGTGACTGGGAAGAGAGGTGAGAGGGAAAACTGCAGTCAGGAAGATATGAGGTGAGAGATGATATGAGAGAAGAAAGGCAGAGGCAGGCGGATCTCTGTGAGTTCAAGGCCAGCCTGGTCTACAAGAGCTAGTTCCAGAATAGGCTCCAAAGCTACAGAAAAACCCTGTCTCAAAAAATCAAAAGAAAAATTACAAATTTTTAAAGAAGGGTATTGAAATTCCCCTATAAAAGGAAGAATCACTGTGTTAGAAAGATCCAGTGGAGAAGCCACAGACAGGTAAAAAAAAATGTCCAGGAAAATCCAGCCATCAAATCCATAGTGGGTTCGATATGCTAATTAGAAAAATAACTTCAACTATTTTAATGTTAGCCGAATTTAAGCCACATGAACCTGTGAAGATGAACCAGCTATTGCCTAGGCCCTCGGGACCATTTAACAAAGGCCTCCTGCTCTGAGTGACTTCATTCAAGGTGCCTGGTAATGAACACGCAGAAATCAGTCTTCTGTAGCAATAACAAGACTGGAAATGGAGAAGTGGGGGAGTTTGTCTTTGAGTCTCTGGTCAAGTTGTTTCTGGGAACTTCCACCTGCCTTCCAAGCATCCATTCTTTGAGATGCTGTGAAGTACAGAGCTATTGCTATCACCTAAGTTAGCTCAGATGGTTCTTGAAATCTAATTCATGTGAGTGGTCTGGGATGAACCTAAGTACTTAGACTGCATGTTTTGAAGGGCAGAAGTAGTAAGAAACGGAGGGAAAGAGGTCAGCCTAGGATAAGTCACTGAACAACTGCGGGCTGCAGCAAAGGATTTTTTTCAACTTATACCCTACCCATCTCCATAAGTGATTTGAGAACTGAGGATTTGGGGGTCAATAAGGAATGAGAAAATGCTTCCAGAGTGACAGGCTCTGACACTCTATGTAGAAAGGTCAACTTATGTGGGATGTCCTTCTGTACACTGTGACTATGTATTCCTCCAATTGGCTAATAAAGAACCTGCTTTGGCCTATGGCAAGACAGAGTAGAGTCAGGCAGGAAAGCCAAACTGAATACAGGGGAAAAGAAAGGCAGAGTCAGGAGAGATGCCAGCCAGCCACCAATAGAACAGGATGCCAGAACAACTAAGGTAGTGCCATGGCAATGTGGCAATGCACAGGTGATTAGAGATAGGTTAATTTACATAGAGAGCTAGCCAGTAAGAAGCCGGAGCCATCAGATAAAGAACAGTTTTGTAAATAATGTTTCTGTGTGATTACTCAGAACTGGGCAGCTAGGAAACAAAAGCACAGCCTTCAACTATAGCCAGGTTCCTGATTAAGACACCAGTAGAAGACGGTGGTCAGGTGATGTGGGATTCCCCTCTGTATGCTGTGAATACCATTGGTTAATAAAGAAACTGCCTTGGCCCTGTGCGTGGAATAGAGGTAGGTGGGGAAAACTAAACTGAATGCTGGGAGAAAGAAGGAGGAGTTAGAGAGAAGCCATATAGCCCCACCAGAGACAGATGTCGGACGCACTTTATCTGGTAAGTCACTGCCATGTGGCAATACACAGATTAATAGAAATGCGTTAAATTAAGATGTAACAGCAAGCCAATAAGAAGTTAGAGCTAATGGACCAAGCAGTGATTTAATTAATACAGTTTCTGAATGGTTATTTTGGGGCTGAGTAGCTGGGAACCAACAAGAAGCTCCCTACAACAGTCAGGAATCTTTAGGAAAAGATATGGTGGTGAACTCAGATGGTGGTGAACCCAGACGGTGGTGAATTCAGACTGTGGTGAACCCAGATGGTGGTGAACTCAGATGGTGGTGAACCCACACGATGGTAAACCCACACAATGTTGTAAACTCAGATGATGATGAACCCAGATGGTGGTGAACCCAGATGGTGGTGGCAGTCATAAGAGGAAAGAGAAAGTGTTGAGAGGAAGAATGACTGGGTCTTGTAATCTTTGGCAGAAGTGGGAAGAACAGAAAGGCTCAAGACAAATCTCAAATTTGTGTCCTAAGCCGTAAGAGGTGATAGGACCTTTACCAAGATGAAACAGGAGGACCAATCAGGAGGTAAAGAGCACTTAAGCTCTTACTACAGTGCCAGGGGTCTAGAAGCACTGGGGAGAAACACCATGGATAAGAATGCTAGTTTGATACATTCACTGAGCACATGTTACATTCCAGACTCTGGCAGGGTGTTGGTGAACAAAAGGGCATGGCACATGCCTTCCCACACTGTACAGCCTAATGGGAGAGATGGGAGTTAATTCAGCACACAAGTATGCCATTGCAAAGTTTAGAAGAAAGCTTTGAAAGAAAGCTTTGTCATGCTATGGCAGACTGTTACAGGAACTCTGGTGGAGTCTGGTGATATGTAGTCACATGACAATGTGAGAACAAGGGGGCATCAAACACTGTGGTCATGCCTCATCTCAGTTTCTTTTGGTCAGAAAGTACAAAGGTTCTTAGTGGACTCCTTGCCTCTGCTCCACGGGACCATCAATAGTCAGGGGGCTAAAGTTGTCCTGAATGCCTTTTCCTGTTTGTTTGATGGGCATTACTGGCTGTTGTCTGGAGCCCTGAATTCCCTTTCATGAGGTCTCTCTGCGAGCCTAGTTGAACTTGCTACAAAAATGGTGAGTGTATTACAAGTGTGGGTGGGGTTTGCTTCAATATCTGTCCTGCTTCCTTTTCTGGCCTAGCCTTCAAAGCCATACAGCATCATATCTGTTCATCAGGACAGCAACATGGCTCCTCCCAAGTTTTAGATGAGGGAACACATCCCCACCTCTTATTTAAGTGACATCAATAAAACATTACAGAAGCATGTGGGGTGGGAGAAATGTGGGCCAAGCCACCTTTGGAAAATATATTCTGCCACAGAAGTCAGCAAAGCCTGAAACAAGTGGTACAAGCATTGAAGGAAAGGGAAGGATAATGGGAAGTGGCCATCCATCTCCATCCTTCACCCAGTGAGAGCAAAAACCAGTGCTGGCCGGTTTCATCAGCAACAAGTTAGCAAAGAGCACTAACTGCAAACTCATTTGTCTGTGAGACTCATTCTTTGATCTTTGCTCACTCCTCCATGGTCCCTTTCACTGGCATCTAGCTCAGCCTTCCACAGTTTATTTTGAAGGATGGAGGAGAAAGGTCGGGGACAGAATCACCAACAAAAGGAACTTCAGATCACGGAAGTATGAATGAGCATGATTCATTCAATCTGATAGGAGGTTGTGTTGGAGTGAGATCAAAATACGATTCGGGAACTCAAGGAGAAGGACAAGGCAGAAAACAAACTGTCAAAAGCTGAGCTAGATGCCTGTGGATACACAAGGAGTGTGCAAAGATACAGGAATGAGTCTCATAGACAAATGAGCTTGCTTGGAATTAGTGCTTGCTGCCAACTTGTTGCTGATGAGACAATTTCAGCACTGGTTTTTGCTCTCTGCCAACAGAAGTTAGATCCCTTGCATGATTCTATGATTATCCAGCTGTCACAGACAGTTTGTAAGGTGACCTCAAGGATCCTTGATTCCTGACTTTTAGATCCTTGTATAGTTCCCCCCACACACACACTAAACTAAGTTGACATCTATGGCCAATACTGCAAAAGGAAGAGGGTCTGACTCCTGACAGTAAGATTATAAATGGCATTTCAGCCTCTTACTGAGGCTGTCCCTGTCCACAAATGGAAAGGCCATCCAATATGCCATGAGAACCTAAGCATGGAACAGAATTAAGACCACTGATACCCAGAGCCCTCAGGCCATCCACTCACATGAGCTGCCTGGAAAGATTCTCAGTTGCAGGCAAACCTTCAGATGATCCCAACTTCAAATCCTTAAGACTCAGACAAGGTCTCCTTGCTGTTCCTCGAATTAATGACCAACAAAACACACACACTAAAATAAATTAATGCCTTTTCAAGTCACTCAAGCACTGTGGCAGTTTGCTGCACACTGACAGCTAACTCCTGCACCAGCTATAGCCATTTGATTACTCCTATACACTTATTTTCATGATGACAACTGCTTCTAAGAGATTCCCTGAGCTGAGATTATCCAAAGCTTGGTTCCAATTTGTTTCCAGGCATCAACAAAGGAAAAAAAGGGGGAGGGGGGTATTCTTTTTGCACATTCTGATGACTTCCCAATTCACTACCTGGGAGATGGTAAGTCTCTACCATTTGGTTGAACACCGGACTTCCTGTAACTTAGAACTGCAAAGGTCTTCCACCCAACACTGTTCTCTGATCATTTCCTCCTCTCCTGGGAGCTGTCCCTGCCCCGGTGCTGAAGCTAAAACCCCGCCACCTCCTCTACCCAACCTAAAGATCACATTGCCTTCTGAAAGGCAGGCTTAACTTGGAAAGCTCAGCAAGAAAGTTCCATTTACCCGTATCTTTAAATGGAAAAAGCCTCCCTGTCAGTTTGGAGCAATTAGCTGTGGGAGATGATGACGGAGCAGCGAGAGTTGCTGCGAGGGGGCAGAGTGGCAGCGGAAGCCCGGGCTCAGACAGACATGCCGCAGATGGTACAACGAGATAACGCCTTTCACGTTTCAGAAATCACATTGTCAACAATGTTTCCAGACTCGGAAATTAGCTGAAGTCATCAGGAGCGCCTGGCAGCAAGCAGCAGGCGCCTTGGTAGGGGCCCCTCATTTGACATCATGCTAAGGTGTAAAGAGAAGCCCGCAAGAGTTGCAGAAAAGGGTGATGAGGTTACTGTTCCCCGAGGCTGCGGTCAGGGAAAGTCTGGGACATACTAAGGCATTCACCTGTGGTCTCTGTTAGAAAGTCCCAATCCTCTACCTTTTATTGCCACAGTAGTCTCAGAATATGACTTTCTTCTTCTGCTCTGTCTTAGAGTGTCCTCTTTGGAGACTTACAAAAAGCTAAGGTATGGACTTAACCAGCCATGGCTTACCTAAGAATTAAATTATGCTTAAGTTTGGTTTCCAGCACACCAGGTATCTCACAACTGCCTGCATATCTAATTCCATAGACCTCTTCCTCTAGCCTTCATGGATGTGGCATACACTCATCCAGACATACACACATGTACATAATAAATAAATTGTTTTAGAGATAGTGTTTCTGTTAAAGTAAAAAAAAATCAAAGTGAACTTTCTGCTAAATAAATAAATAATCTTTTTTTTTTTTTTTTTTTTTTGGTTTTTCGAGACAGGGTTTCTCTGTAGCTTTGGAGCCTGTCCTGGAACTCCCTTTGTAGACCAGGCTGGTCTCGAACTCACAGAGATCCGCCTGTCTCTGCCTCCCGAGTGCTGGGATTAAAGGCGTGCGCCACCACCGCCCGGCTATAAATAAATAATCTTATTAGGGGTTATCTACACTAGCTGCTGGCCTTCCAATTGCAAAGACACCTCTGACAACCTCTACCCTTAGAAAGGTCAAGAAAAAGAATCAAAGGCTCATATCCAGATGCTAGGGATACCAAAGCTCTCGCCAAGTACTGTGGGTTGGGAGATACTATTGCTGCCATCCTGTTGCAGCAGGGATGGAGGCTCACACATAACGCAAGGAACAGTCTAGAAAGAAACAGGCTTCTGTCCTTCTTGCCCAGCACTTTCTAGCATTTGCTCCGGAAGAAACATAGCTCTTTTTCTAACTTCAGGATCCCACCCTAATAAGCAAGCCTACCATTCAAGGGGATAAATGAGTATCCCCCAGAATTCCAAAGGGCAAAAGCTAAAGCTGAGCATGGTCCTTGTGTAGCACTGGACATAAGATGTGCAGATGGTGATAGGTGAGGAGTGGGGAGTGGAAGGCTCTGTGGTTCTCTGATTGTGCATCTCACTGGGTCTCAACTTGAAGCTTCAGAATAGACCTACTCATCTTTAAAGAAGTTCAACCCCCAGAAGGTATAGGATAGTTTTGCATCTGGCTGGAGACTCTGGAAATTTGGGAGATGTTTACCATTGCAGGACAGCCAACAGCAGGGTAAGCAATGAAAGCCCATCCCACGAGGAATGAGAGGGGAATGAGAAGTTGAGAATCTTGCCTATAAAAGTGCTATGATAAACCTAGAGTCTGTGTGAAAGTCAGCCGACTAGGACCTGTCATCATGCCAGCTCCTGGCAGGGACAAAAGGTGAAAAGAGCCAAATCCAGAAAGCAATTCTGCCTCTGGTGCCATGTGGGGTTAGGGGTCTAGGAGAGAAAGTCCTTTGTCCGTCATTGGTGATAGACTGCAAGAGGATGCTGTAGTTCTCTAAAGGACTATCTGTTAAAGGCTTGATCCCCAGGGTGGTGCTACTGGCAGGGAGTGATAGGTGAGCTTTAGAAAGTTAACAGTGTTCCCTTGAGCAGAGATGTAGGATTCAGTTCCTTCCTCTACCTCATTTTGATCCCTGGCTGATGAGCCAACCCATCAGCCCCACGCTGCTGCTACAGATGCCCTCTGGCCCCAAAGTAAGTGAGCTAGATGATGATGACTTCCAAGACTGTGACCCAAAGCAACCATTTGTACATTGGTTTGTTCATGTATTCACTGTGGTAGCAGAAAGCTAGCTAGCACGAGACTGGTACTAAGTGACCCCAAAGATCCCCCATACAGACGCTTCTGGGCTCAGCTGCAGCAAAGACATTTTCTCTGGTAAGTCAGAGAAGAATGATCCCCCCCGAAAGCCAGTGCTTTTCCACCTACCATCTCAGTTGCCCCCACCAAAGGAGGCAGCCAGAGAGCAGTTAAAACAGGATGTATCTGCAAACATGATCCTATCTGTACCTCTCACATAGAAACCCTTCCCTACCTGTCCTAGATCTGTACCAAATCTGGCTAGATATGTTGGGAAGGCTCTTGTTTGCCACCAGAAGGGACTGAACTCTGCCCCTGGTTTTAAGTCTATGGTTGACCAGGTAGGAGACAATCAGAAAAAATGATTTGGAACTAAAAAACCAAAGATAGCAGTATTATTTCTCTGCAAAATTCCCAGAAAGACTACAAAGGGCATTGGCCTTGCCTCAAACCAGTGAATTCTGAAGTGTAGTCCCTGGATCCGAAACTTGGATATCACCTGGGGACCTGTCAGAAGTGTAAATTCTGACACTCTATTCCAGCAAACTGAAAACTGTGGGTACAGGACCTAGAGAGCCACATTTGGGAGAACAATTCTGGCACATGACCAAGTCAAAGAGCTGCAGTTCAGTTAACTCCTCCTAGGTCGTAGGAGGGGCTGGCCTCTTGAGCAGGGACAGGGCTACCCTTTAGGATATAAGCAGGCTCTCTGCATCTCTACTTTCATACAAAGCCACATACTTATCTGGTAAGGTCACACCCCAGCCTTACTGGTCCCTCCTAGTCTCAGCACTATGAGAATCTGTAAGGATACTCGAATCTCTGGGGAATGACTGAGGATGGCTGAAGAGGCCTGAGTCGTGGAAACTCTTGCTCCTTTTTATTACTGATGGTACAGCACAGAACAGGGACTATGTCCAAAATGTACCCTTCCCTCCACCTAGGGGCAACTGCTACTCCTCTGTTTTTATCCAAAGCCCTCTAGGAGTGGCTCAGCAAGGCACAGCTTCCACCACCTGCCCTCCCCTAAAAAAATAATCCTCCAAGAGACAGACAGCAGGATCAGCCCAGGGGCTCTAAGCTGGGGTGCTGTCACACCTGAGGAGGCCCAGAGGTGCCAGCTCGGCAGCTGGACAGGAACGGCAGTGTGGCTGCTGGATGATGAATCGCTTTCCAATGAGGGTGCTGTGTCGGCTGCCAGCTGTGCTGGTGTAGACTGGATCAGCATGGCTGCACCACTCCCCAGTGCTCCCATGTAAGATGGGACAGTGATGTGGAAGAACATCACACCTTGGACAACCAGCAATTAATCTAGGTAGGAGACAAGCCCAAGACAGAAGAGGCGAGCTGCCAGCCAGCTCAGGGTCCCTGCATTTACGGAAGGGTCTGCTGAACTCTCAAGACACAGTCTGCCCTGGGTCAAGTGTACAACCTTCAAAGAGCACTGGGTTGAGTCAACAGATGCAAGTTCAAATGCAGACTCTGCTATTTACAAGTTGTGAGAACTTGAATTTTGTCTGACCTTCATATGACCCATGAAAAACACACTAGCAACCACTCAGAGTTATGTTAAGGGGTAAATTAAGTAACCTGTATTAAAGGCTGGGGACACAGCAGACACTCAGTGACAATGACTTCATTACCCCAACCTCAGGTATGAGCCTGCACCCTGAGAATCCACATATGAATATAAGCAAGCATAGAGTATCTCTGCTCAGGCTGACCATGTCCTAAAAGCAAACAAAATTCCAAAGAGGCAGATATCGTTCTGTGGGCCATCCAGTCTAAGAAATAGGCCATGGAGAGAAGAAGCAGCTGACCCAGGGACTGTAAATGCAGCTGGTGTCTGGTCTCCAATCCACTCAGTTCACAAGCCCCAGCACCCCAGAAGGTGACCTTCAGAAGAAACACCTATTCTGCCATTCTTTAAGTTCATGTGACTCCCAAATGACAACAGAACAAAGTAAACATGCCTCAGCCTGGCATGCAGCCTCATCTCCAGAATTCTGAGTCTAACCCCTGACTGTGGACTTCACTTATCACCCTAGAAGACACCAGCCTCCCAAAAGCCAGTGCATCCTGAGCAAAGGCATCCTACCCACTTCGTGAATAATACTCAACTGAGTCCCTGCCTGCTCCGCCTTGTGTTTAAAATAGCGAACTGGGGTGTACCAAGAAGCTTCCCCTGAATACATTCATGACATCTCTCCTTTGAATAAAGTCCTCACCTGTAATATAACACAAGCGCACAGACCAGAGTAGCTGCAGACCTAGAACATCGAGGAGTAGCTAGGATCTCGGCTCATGAATATTGGCCATAGGTTGGGCTCTGTAGTCCAAATACTAGTAGTTACTAAAAAGTCATCTGAGGAGATGGGGAATTAGCACAACAGACAAAGGATCTGCAGCACAGACATGAGGAACTTAGGTTGATCCCCAGCACCCATATAAAACTGGGCTCCTATAATCAAAACTCCGGGAAGGCAAAGACAGGAGGATTCCTGGAGTTTTCCAGCCAGCAAGTCTAGCTGAATTCATAAGCTCCAGGTTCCATGAAGACTCTGACCCACCATAGCTCATCAAGTTCTGAATACTCAATAGAGTTTCCAGTCCACAGTTCCAAAGTCCTTCCAAAATCCTCCCCAAACCATGATTGGGTCTGTCTCAACAATATCCCATGAACATAGAGCGAATTTCTGTTTTAGATAAGGTTTCTATAGCTTTGATAAAATATCATGGCCAAAAGCAACTTGGGGGATATTGATTTGGCTGACACTTCTACATCATAGTCCATTACTAAGGAAAGTTGAGGAATAAACTCAAGGAAAGAATCTAGAGGTGGAAACTGAAGCAGAAGCCAGGCTGGGAGGGATATTGCTTCCTGGCTTGCTCCTCTTGGTTTGCTCAACCTATTCTTCAGGTCACCAGATATGCCTGCCCAGGAGTAGTACCACTACCTGTGGCCTGGACCCTCCCACATCAACCACTGACCGTAACACAAAACAGTGTGTCTATTTTGGACATTCCAGTAAAAGTCTAAATGTACCAAGTATTGAAATGGCATATAGCTATTGGTGGGGAGCAACCTATTATGACTTATGGCATGACTTTTGCATTTGGTCTATTCACTTCCAGTTAGAACCAAGTTCTTACCTGGTTTAGGGATCCTTGTTTTGATTTGGGTTCACCCAACTGATCCAGAATTTTTGCCTCATCTCAAGATTAACAAAATTTGCAAAAACCTAATTTCCAAAATGGAAACATTCACAAGTACAAGTACTGGAGGCATTCATTGGTTTACCACGTCAAGCTTAACTAATCCTTTTGGTCTATTATTGGTGCTCTACCTGAGAAAATAGACACTTGTTCATGATTCCCCAGAAAAAGTCACACAATACCATGGATCTGTAGTGGGCTTATAATAGCTGCAGATGGCAGGCTGCATGCTGTGCAGCTAATTCCTCTGTATTTAAAAATCCCTTTCTAGAAGGATGTTGAAGACTTATAAGTCACAAGAGGCTCAGACGGCTTAAGGGGCTCAGGGAATTCTTGAAATGTACAGGACTCACAAGTCCCTCCAAAGGTTAAATGTGGGGGAAGGGGAGGCTCTTCAATGGAGCTGTCTGCTATCTGGGTCAGGAGCTCTAGCAATCCATTACCCATGCTTCTGTAAGCAACCCAACACCACATCACCTAATTGGTTCACCACACCAGGCTTGAATTGAACAGTCTTTTGAATCTGTCTTTGGTACTCTATCTGGAAGAAGAGACATTTGTTCATGTCTCCCCAGGAAAAGCCACATAGTACTATGGGTCTGTGCTGGAATTATAATGGTTCCAGAAGGTAGTCTCCAACACTCCAGATGGTCTCACTATCTCTTCTCCTATTACTCACAACTTGATGTCCTTAACTACAGTTATAGGACAGACCAGAACTCATCTGTACCTTCTCTCCATCTCAGGACACCCTTTTCCAAAAAAGCTATAGTTTTTAGATCACCGTTTTTGTCCTGTCAGAGATTTACGTAGGTGGCTGTAATGCAGCCAAGGTAACAGCATGGGTCCAGGGTCTAGGGTTGCTGCTTTCCAAATGGTGGACATAGACAAGTCTCTCTCCACTGACCTCAGAAGTGAGGGTTTTAGGATGTGTCAATCTCTCTTCATGCTTTCTTAATAGTCCCAACAATACAGTGAATTGAGTTAAGAAGGACACTTAAAAGAAATCCCACACTAGCTCAGAATTGAGAATAATAGAGGGTTATTTATTTAGGGGTAGACTCACAGATCACAATCCTCTGTTGGACCGGGGAACAGCAACTGAATCCCGCAGCCAGAAAAGAGGTGGTCACGCTGGCAACACAGCCCAAAAAGCCAGCATTTCAAAATGGCGTGCAGCTTTTTTCTGGCTAAAGTTCCCAGCATCTGTCTCTGGTGGTTCCATAGTTTCTCTCTGACTCTGCCCTTCTTTTCCCAGCATTCAGCCTAGCTTTCCCTGCCTACCTAAGTTCTGCCTTACTATAGGTCCAAAGCAGTTTCTTTATTCATTAATGGTGATCACAGCACACAGAGGGGACTCCTACATCAATTGGGTATAAGTACTTTATTTTATTACAGTGTATTTGTAGAGTGGGTATAAGCATACCATAGTGTGTGTGTAGAAGTCATGGAGGACAACTTGCAAGAGCCACCTCTCCTTTCCTTCCACCATGTGGCTTCCAGGGATTGAACTTAGATAATCAGTCTCGGCAGCAAGCACCTTTACCTGCTGAGCCACCTCTAATGTTAAATCATCCATTCACTGGGGCTTTCTTTCAGCACACGTATTCTAGGCATTTTGGATTCAGTAATAAACAAGATAAGCAATATCCTTGCTTTGTGGACTTTACCCTCCAGTGATGTAGACAGACGCTAAGGAAGAAAGACAGGTGATGAGCGTGCTGATAGCTATGGAGCCAAGAGCTGAATATCACAATATTAAGAAAGTAAGGGCCTGCTGTAAGACAGCTTGCCTGGGAAGAAAACCTCTTCAAGGATTAGAAATTTGACCTGATACTTGGATGATAAGACGGTTTCCTTAAAAAATCTGGAAGAGCTTTGCCGATGAGAACAAATCGGGGAACATAAGCCATTTCCAGATGAGGAAAGCGGGATGTTGTGGTACTGGGCACCTGGCCTAATGTCACTGTACCAGAGAAGAGAGCAGCTGGAACACAGGGCAGATGCTGCAACCCGACATCCTCCACCAGACATCCTCCACCACAAGGGTGGTTTCTGTCACCTCCCTTCTATGTGTGTTCTAACAATTAGTGAGAATGATATACTGCCATGTTGGTGGCAGCTGTCATCATTACCCTTTCCCAAGTGTTCTAGGAGCGTGGGCCTCCAGGTCAAGCCCTGAAGAACAAAGACAGGGAGAGGAGTCCCATGACCTGCCCTAAACTTGGAAGTAAGCTATCAGGAAATTCCCATCTTGATTCCCTTCAAGAACACCCACCACCCTTGCAGTCCTGCACCAGGGTGAGGCACTCACTCCAGTGCTCTCCCTGAACTCACACAAGTTTGAGAGTGAAGGTCACTAAAACTAGGTACTCCGAATCTGGGGTGGCACAAAATGACTGCAGTTCTAGTACTTGGAAAGTAGGGATGGGAGAATATGAAGTTCAAGATTGGCTTTGACTTCATAGCAAGTTTGGGGCCAGCCTGGACTAGTGGAGGCTCTGTCTCAAAAACAAAAACAAATAAAGATTAAACAGTGTGCTCCAGATGCCTCAGTTTCTTGCCGTAGACCCAGTACTGCCCCTGAGCCCAGAGTAGACACTACTCATAGTCCCGGTACTGCCCCTGAGCCCGGAGTGGACACTACTCAGAACTCCTCAAGCTGCACTAGCCTGTCATTCTATGACCTTGCTCTGACTTCCGCTCTATCTCCCAGAGGCATCTACTAAATCTGGGTAGTCTGGGCTCCAACCAGACTTGTCGCCTCTATTCTAGGACTAGCAGTCATGTGTAGGCAGTACCTCAGCTCAGCCAGAACCCAGTGTGGACTCAGCAACTCCTCCATCCAGGTGGCTCGGCCCGGTCAGGAGCTCACAAGGGCTGTGCATGTCCCTCGGGGTGACAGCTCTTTTACCACTGGACGTCATAGCCCAAGTCAGAGAAGGAGGCAGGTGCTAAGACAGTGAGCTATACTTCCAGAAATGCCAGCCAGCTTTCTCTGAGACCACACCTGGACCACCAGCCCCTTTGCCAGCATTTGATTTTAATGAGCAACAAGCTTATTCATACCCTTATCTTCCTTCCCAGCCACCAGGGGACCCAGCAGGTGTGAGGGGCTCACAATTAGTCCTTCAGAATGCCCAGCTGGCAATAAACCCACTCCGAGGCTAGGACAACCAGAATCCTGATCCATGCAATGTCTGTTGCTACTGAAGTCACTAACAATGGGGAACTATGACAGAGAGTGTGCTAACCCCTGTGAAGACACTGGGCCCAGGTCTCGTCTTCCTTCCCACATGACCAGTGGTTCTCCTCAGGAAACCATGTTGCCATTACCACCTCTATGAAGGCACCCCAATCTTTGGGCTCTATCCTGTCTTCTGACCCCTTTATTCTCACCTTGACTCTGGATATTGAAACTCCAAGCCAATTAACATCAGTCTAGAACTGAACTCATCTGAATGTTTGGACCAAGCCCTTTTTCAGGCAGCACACTGGGTACTGGGGACTTTGTGAGTTTATCTGTAGCCGTTAGTTAGGAAAAAGAGGCGTTTTCAGCTGATGCAAGAGACCATCCAGGGACATTGAACAAACACAGAAGTCATCGATGTTCATTGAGTTCAACTTTATAGATGAGGGGGGACGGCCAGGATGTGTGGCTGAAAAGTCATAAGAACCATGACCTTGACAGCTGGATTGGGCGTGGGAGGGGGAGATCTAGGAAGAACTACTCAACTGGGGATAGGTGCACAGATATTAATGAGGTCAGAGTGCAGCTTAGAAAGTAAGCCAAGGATTGTGGCAGACATGAGAAAGAAGGGGAATAAACACAAGCTCTTAGAACCTAGACCCAAACCCACGAGAGTTCAGACATGAACTCACGATCAGACTGTGACTTTGGACTCAGGTAGCTGTCAGCATTGCCTAACTCCAGAAATGCCACTCAAAAAGGATTCAGTGCTGAGTGACGTGGCCTCTCTTAGGGCTGAAGAGAAGGAAATATGAGCTACTCTCATGGATGCAAATGGAAGCCCCAGGCATAGGAAGGGAGAGGCACCTGAACATGAGGCACCCAGGGTGGCAGTGAGGTTCAGAAGAGAGGAAGAAGCTGTAGTGTGTGGAAGGTACGAACGTGGTACCAGACAAATTTGACCTCAGATCCAGTTCACCAGGTATCTATTGTGTCCTGGTAACAGACTTCCCAGCTCTGTTAGATCCCTCACTCCTCACATAGATCAGCTCCTGCCTTTCCCCCAGCTCTGCTATCTAAGATGCAGAAAACTGACCTCTGACTTAACTCCAGGGTCAATGGTCATCCAACAAGGGTAGACCACTGGTGGGAAATTGGAGACAGAGGGAGGAAAAACTAAATAACTTTGTATTGCCCCCCCTTCCTCTCTGCTCTAATAATATCTCCAGCAAGAGGTGACTCTCCTACGGGGTGGGAGCTCCCATGCACCAGGTTATTTAAGGTTCCATCATCTGCCTCAGATCAAGAAAGCACCACCCCTTCCCTATGCTTGTCCAGCCTAAGGGACTGTAGTCACTGTACAACCTTGGGGACCACAGTGGTCAGCCCTGGGGACTGCAGTCACTTCCCACTATGACCCAAACCCTGAATTGTAACCCCTTTCCTAGTTAGCCTCTCTACTCTTCTATCACCTGTGTAAGTAATGTCTCTCTGACAGAAGTATGTTAAGTGACTTCCTTATTATCCCTAACACTTATAAGAACCTAACGTCATGCTTGGCTTATGAAGGAAACTCACAGAGTATATAATTATTATAGCTATGTTAAGACTTCCAACACTGATTTTAAGAGTATGCAAAACTGTTGAAACTGTGAATTATTCTCCCCAAAACGGTGGCCAAGATGGGTACACATGGAGGCACAATGGCCTGCCACATGCTTGCACCAACAGAGCTGCCTGATGGGTAATTACAGGGTATTTTGTTTATCCCTGAATCTCAGCCCCAGAACAGCATCTGAGTGCTTAGTCATATCCCTGGTGTCTGACCCAGCGCCTGGCACAAAGCAATTCCTCAAAATAATGGTCAATGGAATGACTTGAAATCTTTCTGGTTGTGCAGCCAGAACAGCACTTATTTATAAGTCTGCAGACCCTGAGTTCAGATAGTCGGGTCTCAGCTGCATGCTGAGAAATTTTAGAAGTCAGAAATATACCAGGAGGGACGAGGGTGAGCCTGAAATGAGCTAGGCATGTATCTCAGCAGTGGAACTTCAAACGTCTACCAAGAAGGCTCAACAATCAGAGCGAATATTATAATGCAATATTTTAAAAATCATAATGAATGCAAACATCCATAGTGAACAAAATACCAAAATTTGCATAAGGAGAATTAGCATTACTGATTTCCTCTCCCTGCCATACATGGCCAGACAGCCAGACAGCTTGACCCATGCTGACTCCAACTGGGTCACTGCCTCAAATCCTCCTTCATGGTAACTTCTGGAAACTTGTGTGCCTAAGGTGAGGACCCAAGCCCCCTCCACCCCCGCACCCCAGACATACACACAGCAGCCTGTGGTCTCTGGAGGAGATTGTCACTCTTGTTTCCCACTGTCACTTCAGCACACAGTAGGTCCATCTGCTCCATGCATGAATGAATGAATGAGTGAATGAATGAATGAATTGCATTCCAGAGATACCAACAGAGTAACCAAAAGGATATTTTTAACAATATACATTTTCTCTTTTAAAAAAATTTTAAGAAATAAAAAAAAGTACATTGGAAATGGAAAGGTGTAGTAATAGGGACGGCGGGGCTGCATCCCCAGCACCCGGCCGCCCCTACAGCTAGCTTTACCCAAAATAATTACACAGACACTGTATTCTTTTAATCACTGCTTGGCCCATTCTCTTCTAGGCTAATTCTCACATATTAATTTAGCCCATTTCTAATCATCTGTATGTAGCACCCCAAGGTGCGCTTACCGGGGAGATTCTAGCCTATGTCCATCCTGGGTCAGAGCTTCATGCTGGGAGCGGGGCATGGCGTCTCTCTCAGGCGTCTGCTCCCAAGAGAGCTGTGGAGTCTCTGAGCTCACTTCCTCTTCCTCCCAGCGTTCTGTTCTGTTTACTCCTCCCACCTATCCTCTAACCAATAAAATGGGCCAGGGAAGTTCCTTTATTAGCCAATGACCTTCCTCCTCTCCGGAGCAGATGCCTGAGACTCTGACCTCACTTCCTCTTCCTCCCAGCATTTTGTTCTGTTTACTCCACCCACAGGGCCAAGCAGTTTCTTTATTGGCCAATGACCTTCCTCCATCAGAAAGGCCACTTTTCACTGCTAGAATTAGCAAAGATTTAGGAGATTGACAATATCCTGTACTGACATGGAATTCAAGTAGAGGACACTCCTATGCATTACCTCTAGCACTGCAAATTAATGCCGTGCTTCCAGATAGCGATTTGGTAATAGTCACAAAGGCCTTTGAAAAGTCCATTTCTTCTCACGAGCAATCCCACTTCAAAGAAGCCTTCCGAGGAAATAATTAGGCAAGTGCCTGAAGATGCATCTTCCCGGGATTTCATCACTGCGCCGCTTGTAAGAGCAAAAGCTTGCAAACAGCCTAGAGGTCCAGAGATATCGGGTTCATTATTATTAAGAAATATTCATAAATAAACAGAGGCATCATAGGAGGGAACGCTCCTCAGCCATTTAGAGCAATGATGTGGCTCACAATTTAGTTCAAGCAGAAGAACATTCATGCAGTGTTAAGTGGCCCTGAAGAGTACGACAACAATCCACATGCGGTATGATCATTGCTGCTAAAGCTTAGAGAGAGAATATTTAGAAGCCTGAACACAAATGTTGGCTATCCCTGGGTGGCAGAAGATTTGTTTATTTGAATTATTTTGGTCTTTCTTTCCCCTGATTGCTCTAAACGTTTGCCTGGTTTATTTTTAATTAGCATACAAGGTAATCGATTCCTTATGGCATTTTATATGTGCTTTTTGTTTGATCCAACCCCTCCTCCCTCCCACTTCTCTACTCCTCCAACCCCTACCTGGACTCTCTGTCGCCAAATATCTCTTTCTAACTTCATTGAAAGTAACCTCTTACGTGAATTTCCCGACGGAGGATTGCTATCTCCCTCTCCATCCTCAGAGCTTTCTTTGTTGTCTGAATGGAGTCAATGTTGGGATTCTTCTCCACAGAGGAGATTTACTTGTGCTTCCTCACTGAACCCCCAAACGCTCTGCAGACTTGTCCCTAAGTTCCAGCTGCCATTCTCACCTATCACCCTCATAGCAAAACCCTTAGTACAGAGGCGAGGAAGGCCATTCAGACTTCTATCCAAAAGATTGGATGCTGTCTGGGTGGAGACTGGCCAACACCTCCGTTCTTATGAGGTAATCCATCAGGGTAGGTCAGTCACCTGGCCAAGAGACCAGTCCTCAGGAAGGTGGGTTCCTCTTAAGCCACTCTACAGAGACAGAGGAATAATTACCTCGTTAATGAGATAATAAACTTTCCATTCCCAGAATTCCTGCCTCCTCCTAAGTAGCTTATAAAGTCACAGCCCAGGTGACCTCCTAAGTCGGACTGCTTTTCCAAACTACGCCAAAGTCCTTCCATCCAGGTGTTTTTTTCTGTTGGTTTTCTAACTATGCTCTCCATAACAGTTTGGGTTCCAGTCTTTCCCCCCACTACGTGGCTATGTTGGCCATGTGTTTGATCTCCATAAGGTCCCGATACAAACCAAGGCTTGTTTTCTTTCTCAGCTCTATTGCCCTCCTCTGGGGCAGCTGCCAAGATTTACAGTCTACCTGCTTTTGAGTTTTTCTCTTAAACTCTAATGAAACTGCCCTTGGCTCCCCTTTTGAGTTCCTTCTCAAATTCTTTTATTACTGAGCCTAGAACCCTTAAGAGGGTGCCCCAGTTTTCACAGTAACAGTCTCAAACATCACTTTTCCTGATCAAAGGCTGATCCTGCTCATGATGCATAAACCCGCAAGTTCCCAAACTATTTTGTTCTTTAGGAAATGAGGTGAGGTACATCCTTCACAGGAGGATGACAAAAACGAACCAATCACTGGAAGAAGCCAACATTTAGGAGCACTTAAGACAGGATAATCTAATTCACAATGCTATAACAAGCAATCCCCTGGGTTAAACAAGTCCTATTTCATGACCCAAAATGACTAGCATGGGTCAATTGGGGCTCTGCTCCCTCACGAAGGGTCCCAAACTAGAGGAGACCCCAACTATACGATTTTATTTTTCTAAAATCAAAACAAACCACATGGAAATACACAATTCAAAGGACAGGGGAAAGTATACCTCATGTCTAAGAGTCCAAAAATCATAAAAACTGTTAAAGAACAAAGCCATTCCTGTAGCTGGCATTTGTGCCTAAGAGGACGTAGTCTACATTCACTCCATGGCAGAGTGGGCTCCAACATGTACCAGGCATATTACAGGTAAATTTACAGAGGGAAAAATGGGTCATTTTTAGCCAAGTCACACAGCTAGGAAGGGCTATACCCATAAAACATGCCTGTGCATGGTTGACCATTCCAAAGCTGCTGAGATTCTGGCAGCCTGCTTCTCCCTGTCATCCATAAGCAAATAACACTGCCAGCTAAGGTCACTGCATGCGAGTGGTAGGCTGTCCTTACAATGGTAGGCACAAGGGTTGTGTCAGTATCATTCTAGACTTGGTCAAAGGTAACACTGGAAGGGGACTGAAGCAGTTGTCTCCTGAGTTCACAGAATTGAAGGGTAGGGTACACAGTGCCATCTGCACAGACAGTGGTACCTGGGCTAAATGAATATCATGCTGTCCTTAGTGAGTTCATGCCCCTACACTCACTTAGAGGAAGATGCATGACCACCTACTCAGGTATTGGCAGCTCTGTGTCATTACGCGCGTGTAGCAGACAGGTGCTGACTTGTCTGCTAAGAGCATCAGGCTCTCCTCTGCCTCATACCCATGCACCATGCACACACATGCACAGTCACTCAAGGATCACTTGTTCCCACTTGCACGCATGTCATAAACACATGTGCTGAGTCTGTGCCAAATGCAGGATCAACTCCCCAGTACTCCTGGGCACTTAACCATTAAGAGGAACTGGAGCCACATGCAAGTTCATATTTTGCTAACTCACAAGAAGTTGCTCTTTCAGTAGCCATAACACTGACTCACACTAGTGCTCAAACTATATAAAATTAGTCCATGTATGTTCACAATCACTCTGCACACACACACACACACACACACACACACACACACTTGCACGTATACACACAGCCTTTAAGCATGTGGCATCGTCATGCACTCAATTGCTCCTCATTGCTCACCTACCCCTGACCCAGGCCACAGGCTCCAAGGAAGTGCATTCAATCTCTGTCACAGCCAAGGCTACTATTAAAACTGAGCTCTAACCATCCAAGAAATTGACCACCAGGGCTTAGCCTCTGTGGCCCTGGCTTCACCCCAGCAGCTGTGCTGAACACTCCCACCCCTGTCCCTTCTATTTAGCCTCACTCCTTCTCCCCACCCTGGACCTTCTGCACACCCTACTGCTCTCCAGAAGAAGGGCTGCCTGGAATCACAGAGTATCATACCCTAGGTAGAAATCCAGGTCCATCCTAAAACTGCACACAAACTAACAATCCTTGCAGGGGTTTGGGGGTACTGGGGGATTAGCACTGTTAGAGAAGGTCATAACTAGACAAATGAGCCAAGCTGTCCTTAGGGATATTTTTTAAATAATAACTCTAAGTGTCTTAGTCCAACTCTTGTTGCTTTATTGGAATACCTGAAACTGGATAACTTATTAATCAAGCAAATTCATTTCTCACAGTTCTGGAAACTGGGAGTTCATCAGCATGGGGCCAAAACATAGTGGGTGCCTTATGCTTTGTCCTCTTATGGCAGAAGGCAAGAAGCACATGCAAGTCAGAGAGCAAGAACAAATCAGACAGGATGGGGAACTCTCCCCCCGCAAGGCAGCTGCCCACTCCCATGATGAGGCACATGTCAGCCATGCAAAGACATCACAGCTTCAACTCTTGGAGCTTCTACCTCTCGGTATTCTTACAACAAAAAATTCTGTGTGGGTTTCGGGGGGAATTCAAGCTGTAGCATTGTCCTGGGCCTTGAGTTGGCGCTGAAGATAGACAGCAAGGAACAGACATGGACACTCTCTGCTTATGCGCGTCTCACACACTATGAGGAGGACAGAGTTTCTTTTAAAGCACAAATAAGTAGGGCAGGCTGATGCATGCCTGCAACCTCAGTACAAGGAGCTTGAAGCAGAAGGATCCTAAGTTCAAGGACAGCCTAGGCTAGGAAGAAAAAGACCCTAGGCCGAGCATGCTGAGAGGAAGAGGGTTTGAGAGGGAGAAGAGAGAAGAAGAAGAGGGGGGAAAGAGAGTACATACAACAGTAATAATTAGAGCTGAAATAGTGTGGTAATGGTGAGTAATACAAAGAGTCAAAGAAAGACAGAAATTCACAGCAAAGCTGCCAGTGTGGCTCGTGCCAACCACCTCTGGGCACGGGAGACTAAAGTAGAGGGCTTACCACAAGTTTGAGGGCAACCTGGGCTACAGCGTGAGACTTGGACTCAGAAAAGCAACATAAAGGTGCTAATAAGCACAATTCCAGGTCTAAGAAACTACAGAAGACAGATACCTGGTGCTGGAAAATAAACCTCTTATAAAACAGCATGGTAGCGCCACCCCACGTGGCTGTCGGGAGGATTTAAATGAAGCTATGCGTGTAAAGGACTGGCGGTGCAGCTTGAGCAACCTAAGTGCTGTGTTGCTGGCTCTTTTGTCACTGCCAGTTCTACGGAGAAACTGACAGGGGCTTCACAGGGAAATGGCAAAAGGCTTGAGAGCTAAAGATGAGGAAGGATTAAAGAGACGAGGGAGAAGAAACAGTATAAACCGGGGCAAAGGTCCTGTGGCAGGTGGAAGCATCCCAGCAACTGGAAAGGTTCAGATGCTTAAGGAGCAGCATAGTGGCAGCCGCTGAGCATGAGACTGGAGGGCATGATGGGAACCTGACTGTGCAAGACCTTGAAAGCAGTAGCAAGAGGCTAGCTGAACTCAGCGCACACAGAGGGCCATGACGGAGTTAGTTATACAGACTCTGAAGCCGAGTTTCAGCTAACGGGAGAAGAGTATGAATTGCTGACATACCCGTGTAGGACACAGAAGATGGAAACTAATGGCGCCTGCCACATGGCTGGCCATTCCCGAACTGTGAGAGCATTCGTCTTCATGCGCAGGTTGCCAAAGTCAGAAACATAATTCAAAAAAGTCAAAAAGCATGTTGGCTCCTATAACCGGAAAACTGAAGGGGTAGCGCATCCGAGTCCCAGCTAGCCTCGAGTGGCACCGTCGTCTGTCCAGCCACACTGTCATCGGGACTTCACCCACTTCTCTGACTTTGGATTGGCCTGTCATGTCTCAGTTGTATCACTGGGTAGGCTGGCCCCTCCTAAAGGGATTAGGGTTCTCTAGAGGAACAGAGCTAATAGGATGAAGGTATCTCAGTGTGCTGGTTTGGATGAAAATGGCCCCAGTAGGCTCTTAAATAGAATGAAGCTATGTGACAAAGGGGTTTTATTAGATTTGTTTATACAATTCAAACTGGAGTGCCCAATAATGGCTGGCCACATGCTGGAGAGGTTACGAGCATGATATCTGCTCCATTTTAAGGCTAAAGGACTCCATGGTCCCAAAGCGGCACTGATGGTCTGAAGGACTCCTGAAGAGCCATGGGTCTCCAGTCCATGTTGGAACGCTGAAGAAGAATCTGGGTTCCAGTATCAGTGAAGGATCAGGCAGCAACAGGGTAGATGCACTCATAGGCAGAAACAGAAAGCAGACAATACCATCACAAACCCACCCACAAACGTGTCTTTGAATTCCTGATTCAATTAAGTAGATAGACAAGATCGCTCATCACAGGGATCAATATTGCCTATGGTCACCTCCCCCATTCTGTCACTAGAGGTCATACTCTGAAAATATCAATGTCATTTCTCAGGATACATCTAACAAAAGTCCCAGAAAATGCCCTGACTACCCAAGCAGGATGATCTGCTCACAGTTTGGAGTTGACAGGGATGACACTTCTCCAAAGCCATATGGGCTGAACAAGATACGAATAGAAAAGGATAGGTAAGCTCCTGAAAGAACAGATCAGGGAGGGCCGAAACTGAGCGCATGCCCATCTCTTTGGCTAACTTTATTTCAAAGTTTCTTAGAGCTGGGGAACTGAGATGACAGGAAGTCTGGTGACTTCCTGGGAGAAGACGGTCTCTCCTGGTTGACATGAGCCTCTCGGCACTTCCCCTGGCTGAGGTCAACCCCATTTCTCTCCCTGGAATTCTATCTTCTGTTGTTTCTCCGGAACAGTCCATCAGTCCGCTCATTTCCAGGATCATAGCTCCTCCCACAGGTCCCCCTCCTTCCCCTCAACACACAAGACTGACTCAAGTGTCTTCTCTCTCAAACAAGCAAACAAAATCCCTTTCTCTGGCTCTTATCTCCTCCTGTCCAGGCTTCTGGGGTATCAAAGATGTTCTCTATTGCAACACTACTCAAAAATCAGTCTACAGATGGGTATGGATATGGCCACAGATTCATTATGACCTAGGGCCAGATACTGAGAACAAATGGTTAGAAGCCTTAACAGCATTTTGATGAATTGAAAATACGGCCACTGAATCTAACAATAAAAAGCAGGCCTGCATCTTGTGTATCATTTAATAGATTTATAATACTTATGCATATAGAGAGGATACCGTGTGACAATTTGATACATGTATACAATGTGTAATGATCTAATTAGGATAATTAGCATTTCTAGTAATTGATTTTTACACTATTTTATCAAAGTATCAGTCTGCAATAAGCTGAAAATTTACCATGCACACTGTCCTTGTTTGCTTTCTGTTGTTGTGATGAAAACCAACTTGGGAAAGAAAGGATTTCTTTCAGTTACACTTGCTATTACTTCAAAAGAAGCTAGGGCAGGAACTCAAAGCAGGAATTCAAGGTAGGAACTGACTCAGAAGCCACAGAGGAACACTGTCATGATGCTTCCTCTGGCTTATTCAGCTACCTTTCTTAGGTAACCAGGCCCTCCTGCCCAAGGATGGCGCCTACCACAGTGGGTTGAGCCTTTCTACCTCGATCAGCAATCAAGAAAACACTTTACAACTTTGCCTATCATCTAATCTGATAGACAATTCCTTAGCTGAGATTCTTTCTTCACGGGTATGTCTAGCTTTGTATCAAGTTCACAAAACCTAATAATGGCACATGCGTACAAAGAGAGAGGGGCAGGATTGGTCCATTCACATTTATGACTGGAGAAACACTATCTTGTAGAACTCTAGTTATGTGATATATTCAATGTAAAATTAAAATTATAATGAATTGCTTAAGAGAAAAGAAGGGACTAGAACAGGATAAATGTTGGAGGGTGTAGTGTTCTGTAACAAAAAAAAATGGTGTGTCACTCCCTGAGGCTGGAAAAACATGCGTGATTTATTAAACATTGTCTGCAGCCTTAGTTTGGAACTTAAAATCTGAAAAGAAGCAGGCTGTGCCTCAAGATCACCACTCTCAAGTTCATCTTCCAAGTGTCCTTCTTGGCATTTGGCATTCAATAGCAGTCACTAAATATTGGTTGAATAAACATTATCTAGTGCATCATTGTGTCCACAATACCTGAAAGAAACAGCTTATAGGAGGAAGCATTTATTTTGGTCCATAGTTTCAGATCACCATCATGAGGAAGGCATAGCAAAATAGCTCATTGTCCAGAGGCTGCTCACATCATGGTGGACCAGGAAATAGAGAAAACATCAAGAACCATTGGTTGGATATTACAACTTCCAAAGGTTCTCCCCTGTCCTCATGACCTCCTTCTTCTAGGTATATCCCAGCCCCTTCAGAGCTTACAACCTACCAGAATAAGGCCAAAGCCAGAGAAGAAGCATTCAGTTGAGCCAACTGAGGACATTTCAGATTCAAACCATAACATCTAGACTGGTTCCTATGTCAGATATCTATTTCTGAAAAACTAACACCCTCAACTTTGGCGTAGAAGACTACCACTCCCATGTTGAGAGAATGTTCTCCCTTGGGATCCCTCAGGCAGTTACAACTACATGGTACCAAGGGCTACTGTCAACTGAAGATGAATCTGGACATCCAAGATGACATCTTCTCTCTCATGTTTGGCACCTCATGTGGGATGACTGAAGTCACTGAGGACCAGTAGGGCAGCTCCCTCCATATGGCCTCTCCAGGTTGTTGGCTCGGGCTTCCTCACAGCGTGTCATCTTGAGATAAACATACTTCTTGCCTGTTGGCTGCACAGGAACTGTGTGTTTCCCTAATCGAGGAACATGTTCCTCAAAATCTAAGTAGATGGAATCAGTTCTCTTACAGGCGCTCTAGGCCCCCATGTGACACGGTTCCAGATCCTATTGGTTTGAGTAGTCATGAGGCCAGACCTTCCATTCCTCAGTGGAGGAACAGCAAATATTAAAACCATGATTGTCTGCCCCTGTGTCCCTGGCAACTCGAGGGTTCCTGGCTGGTGGAGATCTGAGATCCATTATGACCACTTTCGAGGCACCTGACTTGCTGTGTCAGCACTCTGCCTCTCTTCGCTCACTTAATCCTCACAACGGTCACTCAAGCGAAACAGCGAAGCTGAGGTACCCAGGGCTTAAGTGGGTTGCCCAAGGTCTCACAAAGAGTGAGCAGCAGAAATAGGACACAAACACAAACCCATTGAGCTGTGCACAAGTCACACACCCCAAACGTGGCTTGATTCACCCATCGCTTTCCCCACTAAATGGCTCACCTGGCTTGCCTGTTTTCCCATTATGAAGCCAATGGGCCAATATCTCTTCCATGAATCTTTTTTCTCTCTCTCTCTCTCTAAAGTGATACCCTGCCCAGTTAGTTGAGAATGGCCTGGTGGCTGAAAGACTACAAATCACATTTCTGCAGGAACCCAAGAGGGGACCGCCAGAGTGCCTCTTAGCTCTGGCCAGGGTGAGCGCGTAATTCGATTGAATCCACTCTTTGGCTCAGTTTCTTTCGCAAGTAGATTGGGCTCCGAGCAATCCATTCTTCAGCCACTAATACATCAGCCGGGAGCTCTGAGCTGTGATGGACGAGCTGGGCCATCAGCAGGGGCCAGGATGGATGGGTGTCATTCATCACTGTGGGGAGTCAAAGGAGTCGTGAGTTACTCAGACTGTGGCACCTCCCCCCCCACACTGGGGCCAGAGCCAGATGCTGGGGGAGGCAGGGAGAGCTAAACAGACTTTTCTGGGAGACATGCCAACAGCCATGGGAACATTCTGTCTGAGCCACTCCAAAGTAACGAGATGTTTAATGGGGTTTGTTGCTGGGACAAGGAGCTTAGGAGAGGAGGCTGTTGTAGGTAAGGTCATGGGCTTGGGAAAATCATACCTGCTCGAAAAGACTTTGGTTTGGTTCTTCCTGACTATGAAGGTCAAATATGGCACTGACCTCTAAGCAGTTCCATTTCCTCATCTTCTCCCGTGTGTCCCACCTTCACCTTTTCCAACCCTTTGCAGATCAGGAGGACCCTGTGGTAAGCTCTGCCTAGTGGAACACATGGGCAGGTACTAAATGTCCCTTCTGCTTGTGACTGGGCAAAGGCTTCCTGCAGATTCTCTAACATCTATCTCTTTTCTTGAAAACAATACCAAGAGGCCTGATGTCCAGATAACAGAACTGCAGAGTTCAAACAGCCTGGCTGGTTAAGCACCAAGAAGACAGATGCCATAGGCTGGCACAGACGCACAGCAACCATTAACTCAGCAAGAGATAATAAACTTTTACTAGGCTGAGCCGTGGGGAAGAAAGGGTATCCCCGCAGCATAACCTAGCCTACCCTGACTAATACTCTCTAGAAGAGGCTGACGAGAGTCTTTTAAGTCAGATGTTTTGACTCATATTCTTCTTTGTCTGATTAACAATCCTTAAAAATGTGAGAAAGATGGCTTTGGGTTGTAGTTCAATGGTAGAACTTAGAATGCCTAGAATATACAAGCTGTTCCCCAGCAGAGAAATAAAGACAGGAAGACAGACTACTGA
Organism: Microtus oregoni; assembly: GCF_018167655.1. Taxonomy (NCBI): domain Eukaryota; kingdom Metazoa; phylum Chordata; class Mammalia; order Rodentia; family Cricetidae; genus Microtus; species Microtus oregoni. The sequence continues at coordinate 10,865,381 of NW_024543079.1, forward strand.
GAACTCAAGAACAATGGCACTGGGTTTTGATCCTACTGCACGTACTGGCTCTGTGGGAGCCTAGGCAGTTTGGATGCTCACCTTACTAGACCTGGAAGGAGGTGGGTGGTCCTTGGACTTCCCACAGGGCAGGGAACCCTGGTTGCTCTACGGGCTGACGAGGGAGGGGGACTTGATTGGGGGAGGGGGAGGGAAATGGGAGGCGGTGGCAGGGAGGAGGCAGAAATCATAAATAAATAAATAAATAAATAAATAAATAAATAAATAAATAACAAAAAAAAAGACAGGAAGACAGACAGACAGAGAAGGGGGTTGAGAAAACACTATTAGCGCACAGAATTTACGAGCAATCCACAGGCTGGATCTGTCAATGCTTCCTCTAAAATCATGAACTTTTGTAAAAATTAATTGTAATGATGGACACAAACATATTTCAAACGTTCATTACTGCTCGTAAATGGATGATAGTCATTGTATATAAACAGAATATTTACATCAAGCACCATCACATGCATTGATAATTATTCAGTGAACCAAAAACAATATGAACTGCCATTTAGAAGGGGATCAGGCAGTAGAGGTGAAGGTAGAGAAGGAGACGGAAGTGGAGATGGTAGGAGAAGTGGTAATAAAGCAGAGGTGGATAGGGAGGTGGTAGAGATGGTGGTGGGTAGGGGTAGTTGTGGAAGGAGTGGTGGTGGGGATGACTGTGTCACAGTGGAGATGGCTTTGTATGGTGGAATTGGCTCTGTTATGGTAGAGATGGCTGTGTCAGGGAGGGGATGGCTGTAATAGTAGAAGGGTGTTTATGCTCTTTCATCCTCATAAAGCTCAGAGCTGCCATGCTCATCTGAGTGTGAATCACCTGTGGATACCAGGTTGGCCTTGGTCAGAAGGACACACATGATAAGCTAAGGTTGGCTTTGAACTCTGGAGCAATTAACAAACCATATTTATTGAAGGCCTTTTAGGTACCAGAATTGGACCTTTATAATCGCAAGACTATATGAGCCAAGGGCTACAGTTTTCCAGATGAGAAACTGAGGCTCATGGAGTGATAAACTTGCCCACAGCTACAGCCTGAGTAAGTGGTGCCCTGGGCACTGGAGTCCAGATGAGCCCAGGGTCAATGTACTTGCCTATCTCCCCACACCATCTTCTCTCAAGAAGAAAACCCCATCAACTATGCAGTCACAAATCCTGCCCCAGGGAGGCTGGGTGGGTTTATGATTACACATTATTTTAATGCTTGAGGATTTTGACAAGGATGGCATGGAACATAGATTGCATTAAACAGTGGAGAATCTGCCAGTCTATGAATGCCGGAAGTCCTCCCATGTCTTTCTGTGTCCTTGCTGTTTCATAGATTTCAATGAACAGATCTTTTACATGTTTGTTAAGTTTATACCACAGTATCTGATTCTTTGTGATGTTATTGGAAGTGGAATTATATTCCTAATTTCCCTTTTACAAAGTTGGTTGTTGGTGCATAGAGATGCAACCAGGTTTTGTGTGTTTAATTCTTATCTTGACATGTAATGGGCTTGCTAATTAGATTTTACAGGCTTCTAGAGCAACCTTTGGGCTCCCACACAGGAAGCCATGTCATCTTCAAATGCAGATCCTCTTTCTCTTTCTCTCTCTCTCTCTCTCTCTCTCTCTCTCTCTCTCTCTCTGACTTATGTGCCTTCTATTTGCTTCTCTTGTCCAATGGTGCTGTTGGGAACGGTCTTCTCACTGTCCTCTCAGACCTTACAAGGAAATGCTTCTGTTCTTGCCCAAAATGAGTGATATAAAGTAGGAATTCATCTTATATGGCCTTGATTATTTGAGTGTGAATAAGCATAAATTAAAAACCAAGAAAAAATATAGAGAAAAACTATTAAAATTAAGAATTATTTTTAAAGCTAAGCTAAATTGACAAATTGCAATTAGTGTAATAAAAAAGAGATAGAGAAAGAAAACAACTAAGACTCAAACAAACAAAATTGTAAGTAAAAGAAAAGACATCATCACCAACACCACACATGGAAAAACGCAGGAAAGTCCCTACTCTGGATGGCTGTCTGCCAACAATGGGATAATGGGGAAAAAAAACTGTCATGTACCACACCATGCTTGAATCGTGAAGAAGCAGAACCCAGGATAGATGGGTGATAAATAAGGATTTGCAATCGGGGCCAGGCATGGTGGCACGTACTTTAATCCCAGCACTCAGAAGGTAGAAGCAGGTGAATTTCTATGAGTTTGAGACCAGCCTGGTATACATAGTGAGTTCCAGGACAGCCAGGGCTATGTAGAGAGACTGTCTCATTGAAAAAAAAAAAAAGAGGGAGTCTTGGAATCAGCAAATAAGAAACCTCAAAAAGGTGGGCAGGGTGAGACATACCTGTCATCCAGCACTTGGTAGGTGGAGGTAGGAGAATCGGGAGTTAAAGGCCAGCCTCCCGTATACAAGTGTGCGGCAAGCCTAGGCTATGATAAAGAGAGAGGAAAAGAGTGAGAGAGAAACAGAGGGAGAACATCAGGTAAAATGGAAATCACCTTGGAACTTCTGTTGGTGCCTACAATGACCTTTCTTGTTCTACATAACTGTCTCCTTGAAATAGGGAGCATGGGAGTGTATGGTGAACAAAGCTCCTTACCATGCAGTGGCCAGCAGCAGAGACCAAGTATCTACAACAAGCAAGTCCTTCCAGTACATTCCCCCAGCAACTACTTCCTCCAATGAGGCCCCCTCTCTAAACAGCCCATTAAGTTACAAACTTATCATTGGATCCATCTACCAATGCTATCAGACCCCTCACAATTCAGTCACCTCTCAAGGCTTCATCTCTGAATACCGCTGTGTTGTGGGCCAATCCTTAAGTCCATGGGTGGAAGAGGACATTTCATACTCATGAGAATTTGATCTGTACCCACCAAGCTCAACATAGCACCTCAAACATAACAAAAGCCCAATAAATACTCGTTGGCTTCATGAGCCACATCAAGGAAACCTTCCACCAGGGTCTGCAAGCTCTTCATACCCACCCCACCTAGCCCACTGTCCACTGAATTCCATAATCTTGTCTCACACAGCCTCGCTGGGCCACTGGCACACTTTACCTATGATCACACAATCCCACACCTGAGCTCCAAAGCCAAGAGAGAGTCCGCTGTGGCCCGTGTCCTTGGGCATAGGACAACGCGCTGCACCTGGCAGGTGCACAGAAAAGGCTGATGACCATGCAAAACTCCACTTGAAGGTTTTATCACAAACAAGGTAGGCGGGACCAGCAGAATCCAGCTGATATCATCTCAAAGTCACAGGAAAGATCTTTGATAAATCAAGTGGAATGCTGGGGAGTGCGGAAGATAAATAACGTATTGATTTTCCAAGAAAAGGAAACGCTCAAATCCAATCCCAAGAAAAATTTTAGGCCTTATTAACTGGTCAGTCAGCAGCTAATTGTAAAAGAATGAGGCACTTACCAAGATTTAATGTGCCTCCCCAGGGGGTGTCAGGTGAAATTATTCTAAGTTCCGTTTTGGTGAGGTGCCTATGCTCATAACTGATGCTGTCTAGATTTTAGACAAGTATTCACCCATTCAATAGATATTTCTAGATGAGTCACCCTCTGCAGGCTCTGTGTTTGCACTGTGGATGTGACATGAGCAATCAGTAGAACCCATGTCCTCAGGATGACTGAGTGATGTGTGGAGCACAGACAACACACAGCTCAGTGACATGACCATGGTGGAGAAAAAAAAAAAACAGGGTGAGGGGAGAGGACAGAGTGACAAGGTCCAAACAGCACTAAACAGCAGGAGAAGGCATCCAGGAGACATCTTGGAAAAGGCTGAGGATGTTTGGGGAGACAGACACCAGATTTCTAGAGCTGAAGACTACCAGGCTATGGAAGCAATATGTACTCGGAGTCAAGGTCCATAGCTGCCTGCTGGCTGCATTAAAGGACAGCAGGCCCTGGTGAGCAGAGAGCATGAGAAGGTGATGATGCAGTAGGAGGTGAGTGGGGGTGCAGTGCAAGAAGGGCCTTGAGCACAGCCCTGCTCATAACTTCCAACAAGCCCATCCACGGGAGAACAAACACGTAAACTGTGGTGTTCTCACAGCGTGGAATACTAGACAGCAAAGAAGATGAATGCTGCTTACCCCACTGTGACCATATGTATGGGCTTCAAAACATGATATTAAATGAAAGAAATCAGGAACAAGACTGTTATACTGCTTGGTTGCGTTTATGTAAAGTTTAAAAATGGGTAAGACTAATCTATGCAGTTACAAGCCAAGATAGTGGGGGATCTTATATAGAGTGATCCTCAAACCGTCTTGGAAATTTTGCACTAAATACAGTTCCATTGGTTTGGGACAAGCCAGGACAAGCCTCTGAAGTTGCCATGGTTGCAAGTAGGCTCCTCAATGCAAGTGACTAAAGAATGGTGGTATAACTCATGTTTCTATTTCTGTGCAAAATAATCATGTATTTTACAAGAGAGCTAACAGGGTCTGAAGCCCTTCCTAAGCAGGGGCCTATCACCTGGCCCCACACCCTCTCCAAACCCTCATATGTCCATGTGTGCTATTCCCATCTCCTGAACCTTCAAGTTCATTGAGACCATTTCTATGGTTTCCCATAAGTTACTGGTTACTTTTGGTAGAGAAGATCTTCCTGTGGAAATATAGCTATAAGAACATGGCAAGAGCTGAACCTATGGCCACCTAAAGAGGCTTGTCCAGTCTCCATTACTCCCTGGTCACGGCTCCATCAGCAACAGCCACTGTCAGCATGATGCAAGTTCTTTTGTGACAGACTCATATACTCTGCATCTCATCCTCAGCACCTCGAGGATTATTCCCGTGAGAACCAGGCTTGGCAGAACATTCATAAGGTGCTAGGCTGCAATGTGGATATGGTCGGCACCACCTTCCATGTTAGCTATTCATCTCATTGCTGTGATCACTCAACGGAGAGAAACACAGTCCCTCATGAGATGGAATACATGGTAGTGGGCAGATCAGGAAGCCAAGAAAAGTGAGTGCTGGTATTCAAGTAGCTTCCTCCTTTATATCTTGATTCAGTTCAAATCAGGATCCTATCTGATGGTGCCACCTGCATTTGGGGTATGCCTTCCCCCAATTAAACTGCCCTGGAAAGACTGCCATAGACAGAGCCCAGAGGTGTGTCTCCCAGGTGATTCTAAAGCCAGTCAAACCATCCTGCCTTTCATCCTAGGTCAGGATACCTGAAAGAGGTCTTGACTTGTGAGCAGGAGAGCTGGGACACCCATCACTCTCTAACAAAGCTTCAGCAGAATGGGATGCAGGAAGGGAAGAATGGGAAGCAGATTGACTCTCTTTGCCTGAGTCTCAGCCCCAAGGAAGCCGGGGAGACAGAAGGCCCAGCAGACACAGAACCATTAGTAGTGGGGACCCAAAGAACCCGACTTCCTCCCTAGCACTACAGCTCAGAACCATGTGTTAGGATAAGGTGAGACTAGAAGCTGTCTCTGGGGGCACACCTATTGGTGTTCAATAGCAACCTAGGAGCTCCCGTAGAGCCATGCTGGGGATAGATTAGATTTGAAGCTCCCTAAACCTCAGCAGGAGATATAAGAGGAAGAAGAGAATACGGGGACTCACCCCTGCCTATGGACCTGCCCCAAAGTGGGAAGAGCAGCTGTTCCAGTATTTGGTGAGCAAAGAGGAATAGCAAATTCAGGCTACTCAGTCTGGATCAATGTCTATGAAGGTCTGACACAGAGAAGGCACTGGACTGGAACCAGAGGCAGAGGAAACGTTCAGTAGGATAGAGGAGTAACCCAAGAGGACCAGGCAAGGTTCCACTGAGTACACTGGGGTCAAAGCAGGACTACAGAACTCAAACCCCATAGTACTTGCTGGCTCCATAAACTGGTAAATTTTGATTAAGCCAGAGGAACCCTGCTGTCACTGCAGAAAACTGACCTGGAGGTCATTAAGTCACACAGCAAAGGGCCAGGAAACAGCCTTAGTGGCCCCCCAGATGTCCCCACTCACAAAGGGAGCCAGGCCTTGATGGCATCTACCAAGTCCAGTAGAGCTTCGAAAAATGCCAGTGACCCATTTCAGGATATCAATCTGGTCCTTCATGCCTCATCGCTGGGGGATGTGTAAATACTCCACTTGAATCCCTGTTTCATTCACACATACCATTGCTGTGACTCAATACCAGACAAAAGCAACACAAGGAAAGAAGTATTCATTTGGGCTCGCAGTGTGAGGTGACCCACCGTGAGGAAAGGCATGGCTGTGGAAGTGTGGGATGTCAAGCCACATGGTGCCCACCCTCTAGAACCAGAGAGAGAGAGAAACCCAGTGCTCAGTTTTCTTCTCATTATTCAGTTTGGGACCCCAACCCATGGGATGACGCCATCCACAATTTGAGTTTCCCACCTCAATTAACTCAGTTTAGAAACTCCCTCAAGATGTGTCTAGAGGTGTGCTTCCAGGATGATTTCAGGCCCTGTCAAGTTGACAGTCAAGATTAAACCATCACATCTGCCTAGGAAGCCAGTCACTAGAGAGACGTGCTGTGTCTGTTTGCCGTGGGGAGGATTCCTACAGAAGGCAGCATTCCAAAGGTAGAGAATTTACAGCCCTTTCGCTGTCCTACAGACTTACCCTGCCTCCACTCCCCATCCAAGTCCAGCTGGTCTGGCCTCTCAGTCCAGGTCACCATCACAGAGCAGCCCAGAGGAGGCTGCTCTCCAACCATCTGGTTATTCCTTAAAATCCACCCCTATCTTTCCATCTCCACTCTAGAGCATTTCTACAGCCCAGGGAGACTTTTCCACATCAGTTGTTTTTGACCATGCCTTCCCAGCTGCCGATTCTAGAAGAAAGCCCCAAGACGCTTCAGAAGGTCCCCTGGACACCAGCATTTAAGTTCGAGGCTACTCTCTGAGACAGTGGGCTGCTGCTGGGTCCTTTTCTGCATGTGGAGTTTTTTCAGTCCTAACAAAGGCCCTCTTCTGCAGTGGCGCATGCTGAGGCCCTCACAATGCTTGCTGTCGGAGAGGGCTGATTACCCAACTCCATTTATCAAAGTGTCACTTCTCTGACAGGCCCTAATAAATATCCTGCCAGAGACCCCGCACCTGGCAGCCGCGCCACTCGGCAACACGCCGCTAACCTAATTTGCTAATTGCTGCTTTCCCCATTAATTTTAGTCCTGTCTTGTTTGGTGTTGACATGGAGGGAAAAGGAATAGGGTGGAAAAAAAAACAGACAAGAAAGAAAATATCTCGGGGTCCCCCCAGCATCCATCCCTCACTCTCACCCTTCCTGGGGCTCTCACACCTGAATAGCAACTTTCCCTCTCTTCCTATACTGAGGCCCAGGTTACATGAAGCTTTCAAAGGTGCAGTGCTCTTCTTTCTCAGACCAAAAACCAGGACAGGCATCTGTCAAAGGAGCAGAACTTTTCAAAGTGGCATGGACACGGTTAATGTAGATAAAGAATTTCATCATTCTAGTCAATACTGTTGCCATGAGGTTAGGGAAGAAATTAGGCAGGGTATAAAGGGGTTAACAAGGATGATGCACCAATCCTTGTCAGTGGCCACATCCCTATGTTCTTAGGTCTCTCCTTCCAGCCCTCCTAGCGTCTTCTCTCCTTTGGTCTCACCCCAAGCAATGATGTCCAAGATAGAACAAAAGACTGCTGAGAATAGACTTTCCATCCAAGAGAGTCATTGCCCACTCTAACTCCTCCCCCAAGGACTCAAATGATGGACAGCTTCACTGGGTATTGATAGGTTGAAGATCTTTAGAGTTAAACCCATTGGATTCAAAGACCTGTTGATGTGAAGGCAGGAGTTAAAAAAGACTGGCCAACGCAAAGAAAGGTAAAGATGGAGTTGCTTTGTCTGAGATGACCAGAGTTTCTATCTTTAGACCCCGAATGACAGTATGAGTCTCAGGAGATCCACTGATGACCTCTTTCAGTATCTTGGTAGATGGAAACCTTGAGAACTCAGCAGGTGACCCTGCACTGGACAGAGGAAAAGACTCCAGAGTCTTGATAAGCAAAGCACACCAAGCAGGATAGTCCTGGGGTAAGGTGGTCTTTAATTCTTTAGTGTGACCAAGATGATGCTCGCTTGTTGTAGAAACCAAAAGCCTTCAATGCTACATCAGCCCAAGATAGCCAGCCAATAGCACAGCACAGGACATTTTGTGTTTCCCGCACCCCCATGGGACTGTGATGCACGTAGATGGTGCTGCCCCAGCTGGACTTGCTTCTCGTGTGCATCTGAGATCTCTTTCTGAGTCACTACCCATGCACCACCTTAACCCTTCTTAGCCATTTTCCCGGAATTCACCTAGTGAATCACAGAAATACAGGCATTTATTTCTGTTCTTTTTTTCCCCTTTTCCACAGCTCTGTGGTAAATAGTCCTACACCGGTATCCATGTGTACTTGTCTAGTTAGGACCCTAGGATACTGGAGGTAGAAGCACCAATTTACACTTGAGAAAATGGCAGGGAAGCCGGAGGCACCAATTTAAGTGGCATGCGAATATCAAACATAAACAAGCTTCCTCACACTGTGGAAGGGCTCAGAAATGTCTGTGTATCGCTCATGTCGTAAGAGTTTACTTCCCTCCTACCTCAAAGTAATCAGTTCTTTCTGTACTTTTTGATCACTATCAACCCTAACAAATGATTTTATTTGCACTTCTTAAATCATTTGTGAAGTTCAATTTTTTATAGGACATTCAGACAAGTTTTTTTTTATTCTCTCCCCAGTGTTTGGACATTTTTATATTAGAGAGTTTGTCCTTTTCTTTCTTACTAATTTAACTATTTTTCTATGTTAGGGATAACACCTCTTCACCATGTGCAGACTTTGCATGCATTCTCCCTACCATGATCATTCTGTTGTTTCTGTACAGCATGAAACAAGAGATGCATGGGGAACGCCCCACAGTGAGTCTGTGTTACTGCGGAAAATCACAGCTGATCAAAGTGCTGAAAACATGTCTTACTGAATCTCATCCTGAAGTGGTACATTGCTATCGCCCTCTCCAGGTGCAGATAAATGGGTGGAGCATTGCAGAGCACTGTCTCCTGGGCATGACATCACCATTGCACTCCTAAACTCGGGGCAGTTGTAATGACCAGAACAAGACAGGACCCATCAAGGTAGAAGGGAGGTACTCACAAGGTTCCACCCTTCTTAAGGATCTATAGGCAAGTGATGGTTACTGATAAAAAAAGACATTTTCTTCAGTAGTGTGTGTAGCCACTGGTAAGTCACCCAAGCTCTTGCAAAGAATTTCTCAAACATATTCTGTAAAGAAACCTAAACTTAACTAACTGTTTAAGAAGAAAAAATAAATGAAGAAATAAAGATGATTTCCCAATAGGAAAATACAATCAAGATATATATGAAAATATGAAAATGCCACAATGAAGCCCATTATCATCTATAGTTACCATACTCTAATAAAAACATATACCTATAATGAAACTTAAAATAATGAGGACCTTATACATCATTCTCTCCAGTATGATACACACACACAGCCCAAGACCCAGGGCTTCCAGGCAGCAAGAAGGAAGAGGAGGTCATCTTTTGACCTCTTGAAAGTGAGACTGGCCTAAAGTCTCCCCTGCCTGCCTCGTGTTCATCTATGGCTCCCAAGGAACTGACATCCAGGAAGGAGCTGGAAGTACCTGTGGCAAAGAGAATGCTCAGACTTTCTACTGCTAGCCAGGAGCAAGAGGGCCAGGGCCATGGTTGTATTCTATCAGGGTCATTCTGTTGGAATTCAGAGCAGGGTAGAGATGGCCCAATGAGGATCTGAAGGGGCCTCCTGGAGATGTCCACATTCACTATTACAGGTCCAGAATCTGTGGGCACTTAGTTAACTTTCACCAAACTACTCAAATCCAGCAGTATGTAAAGAACAGCTCTGTAAATTCAGGCCCACGTGTAGTAATATGGGGCGGCAGGGCTGCGTCCCCCACACCCGGCCGCCCACATGGCTAGCTTATGCTCCGAAATAACAACACACAAACTGTATTCTTTTAATCACTGCTTGGCCCATTCTCTTCTAGGCTAATTCTCACATATTAATTTAGCCCATTCCTAATCATCTGTGTGTAGCACCTCAAGGTGCACTTACCGGGGAGATTCTAGCCTAGTCCATCCTGGGTCCGAGCTTCATCACGTGTGTCTGCCAGGGAGCAGGGCATGACGTCTCTGCTGAGGCGTCTGCTCCTGAGAGCAGAGCTGTCGAGACTCTGACCTCACTTCCTCTTCCTCCCAGCATTTTGTTCTGTTTACTCCACCCACAGGGCCAAGCAGTTTCTTTATTGGCCAATGACCTTCCTCCATCACCCACGTCATTCTATTAACCTGCACCAAATGCAGGGTTGTGACTATCTCCTGCTGGCTGCCTTTTGCTAGGACTGTCCCTTTAAAGTGGCCAGACATCAGCATTCTCCCTGCAACCTCTCTTAGTGCAGCCTATGGGAACACACCACACCATCCCCTTTCTGTGAGACAAAACTCCTACATGTGATTACATGAGCTATTGAATATGTAATATAAATTGAGTTCTAAAACTTGCTCCAACTCTGAACCCTTCTCAACAGCGCTTTAGGCCCTCACTTCCAACCTCTTGGAGATGTCAGAAGAAACAACCTACTGACCTTTCTGTGATAGGTGTGTCTTAGATTTGTGAAGCAGTTAATAGAAGCAGAAATCGAAGTACATAGTGACAAAGAACAATGTGTTTCCGAGACATGAGTAGCCACCAGACATCTAGCTCCAAGGCTCTTTATGAGGTGTTCTAGTCAACTGTCACTATCATTTGACACGGCCTAGAGACACCTGGAAAGGGAGTCTCCATTGAGGAACTGCTCAGATCAGACTGGCCTGTGGACATTTCCGTGGAGTGTTGTCTTGACTGCTAATTGGTGTAAGAAGCCCATCCCACTGTGGTGGTCCCATTCCCTTGGCAAGTGGGCCTGGGCTGTCTTCAAAACCTAGCTAAGTATGGATCTGAGAACAAACCAGAGGAGAAGCCACAAGGAGCATTACTCCATAGCTTCTGTTTCAAGATCCTGCTAGGGTTCCTGCCTTGACTTCCCCCGGTGATGAACTATGACCTGGAAGTGTAAACCAAATAAACTCTTTCCTCCTCTAAGTTGCTTTTAGTCATAGAATTTGTCACTGCAACAGAATAAAACAGGAACATGGGGGTTAAATATGAATGTAAATGAAATAAAAGGCACGGTGCCCGGCTCACGGTAATTCCTCAGCCTGCTGTGGGCTGCAAAGTTGGCTGTCTCGTCAAAAAGTGAAAGTGTTCCTTCTGAGTGATAGGGCAGGCAAGGTACACCCATGGGGCCCGCTGAACAGAGCCATTAAATTCTCCATAAGAATAAGCCTACAACTCAGAGGGTAGGCAGAAGTTGGCATGCTGGATTAAGAAAGTAGAAGGATGAGTGAGGTAAGCCAGACCCAAAAAGAGGAACATGGGATGTACTCACTCATATTTGGTTTCTAGCCATAAATAAAGGACATTGAGCCTATAATTTGCGATCCTAGAGAAGCTAAATAAGAAGGTGAATCCAAAGACAAACATATAGGCATCCTCCTGAATATTAACCTTCATCAGGCAATGAAAGAAGACAGAGACAGAGACCCACATTGGAACACCAGACTGAAATCTCAAGGTCCAAATCAGGAGCAGAAGGAGAGGGAGCACGAGCAAGGAAATCAGGACCGCGAGGGGTGCACCCACACACTGAGACAATGGGGATGTTCTATCGGGAACCCACTAAGGCCAGCTGGCCTGGGTCTGAAAAAGCATGGGATAAAACCGGACTTGCTGAACATAGCAGACAATGAGGACTACTGAGAACTCAAGAACAATGGCAATGGGTTTTTGATCCTACTGCACGTACTGGCTTTGGGGGAGCCTAGGCAGTTTGGATGCTCACCTTTCTAGACCTGGAAGGAGGTGGGTGGTCCTTGGTCTTTCCACAGGTCAGGGAACCCTGATTGCTCTTCGAGCTGATGAGGGAGAGGGACTTGATCGGGGGAAAGGGAGGGAAATGGGAGGCAGTGGTGGGGAGGAGGCAGAAATCTTTAATAAATAAATAAATAAATAAACTCTGCCCTACGTAAAAAAAAATACAAAAAACAAAAAAAAAAGAAGGTAGAAGGAAACTAAGGTAGTGTCCTCAAATGGCACCAAACACAAGCTGTGCAACAGGAAACTCTGTCCCTGTGTGGGCCCCACGCAGCAGCCTGTTCCCCAAGTTTCCTCCTTCCCCAGAAAGAAGTGTTCATGCAGACTGACTAAGGGGCTCAGCCTCAGTTTCTCTGCCTGGAGCCCTGCACATGTGTCATAGGACCAGATTGCCGACTTTCCCGTGGTTTGGTGGATTTCGTTACTGCATCTTTAGTGCTGCCCACATACTTTAGAATATTCTAGCAGTCATGTTTAAAGGGTTTTTTTTTAAAAATGAAATTAATGCTGATAATATATTTTATTTAGGCCAATATGCTCAGTCTTATTTTAACTTTTTTGCATTTAAAAATTACATGTGATATGTGTGTGAGTGTATGTCAGTAAGCAGCCCAGGCAAGGGTTTGGTGGACTTGAGCAGGACTCCCTGAAGGAACTGCCCCAGACTCCAAGCATCCAAAGAGACCCAGAGCTGGCCTCAGATGGCCCTAGATCCCCTCAGGAGGGGCACGCTGCCCACACCCTTGCCATTAAACTCTGCTGAAATTCTTTTAGATGGCTACAGTTGAACAAAATATTGCCCTGTTCCCAACTCGGTTAAAAGAGCCCAGTAAAGAATAATGGCAGGGATGCTCCCAGCCAGAAGCCGCTCCTCATGGCCCTTTAAGCAAGATTTACAGCCAGCATTTAGCAGTGGCCCTGGAACGCTTGCTGGCACCGATCAGTGTGAGGCACCTCCCTGGGCCAGCGGGCAGACCATCTTTCATCCCAGGCAGTAATGTCTATTCCCAACACTGTGCTCTTGGATTCCCAGGCTCTATACCCAGGGTGTCTGGTCCCTATGTCTCTATGACCTAGGAATCTGTACAGATAAAATCCTGCAACCTGTACCTAAGAGAGAGCTGGATCAGCACCCTGGACAGAGTCAGGGCCCCACTGTTCTGGCCTCCAACCATTTTGAAAGGACAGGATGCCTTCTTTAGGCTCAGGAGAGGTTAGGAAACTAGTTACTGATTGATGGTGGAGGGGGAAAGCGGGAAATTAGAAGTTTGGGGCAGGAAGAGTTAAAATTCCAGAGTGAAGAAGTAGGGTCAAGGAAGGAGTATGTGAAAAAAGTACCTTAGTCCCACCGTGATTGACAGGCAAAGGGAAAGAAGAGAACATGGGCTTTGGTCCTTAACACACAGAAGTAAAACATCTTGGCACTTATATTTTCTGAGCATTTTAAGTTCATTTGTTCATATGATCCTCAGGATGTTACGGAAGGCAATTAGAATCATTGCTGGGCTACATAAAAGATAACCAAGGCTCAGAAAGGAGACACAATCGACTTGACATGACAGCATCAGGACACAATGGTGCCCCAGAGAATAGGCATACGCTACCAGCTGCATGACCAAGACTCATCACTCCCTGCGTCCTAGTGATACTTCCGACAGAAAACTTAGGGAGTCTAACATTTTCACTCACAGAAAGGAGATAAAAAATCCATCAACAAAGGGTGAAAAGGGCCAGTGAATGGTGAGCTAGTCAAAGGTAGCAAAATTATAACCAGCAAAAAAAGCAAAATTTGATCACTTAACGTATACCAGAATCTCCCTAAACTAGAGACATAAGATTGAGACGGGTTTTTTGTTTTGTTTTGTTTGTTTTTTACTTCATCAAGTTGAGCAAATTTGTTTCATTTGCCCCTCCTGCACCAATCAGTTTCAGCATACTTCTACTGATGCCCAGTTTGGTCTGACTCCGAACAGTTAAGGATAGCACACAGAGTAAAAGCTAAGCCGTCTCTAATTTGAACAGTGCGGGCTCGTGAGTATACTGTGTAGAGTGTAGTGTCCCTCTGTCACAGAGAAGCGACCCCAAACCCAGAGAACACCGTGCTAATAAGACTCAGAAAGGACCAGGTTCCTGTTCAAAGTCCTCCATCCCTGCTTGGAACCCGGGAACAGAAGGGACTGAGAGAAGAAACAAGGCTCAGAGTACATCAGCGATCCAGAGGGAAAAAGGCTACTCTGCGGACTTAGCAGGAGCCAGAGGGCCACTGCCCTGGACCAGGCTCTGTCCCAACCCCTGCTTGTCAAGCGCTCCCCCCAAGCCTCTGGCTGAGGTCCTGTTTTTGTGATCCAGCCCTCCCAGAGCATCATTGGGAGCCCCAAGAAGGGTCAAAAGATGAAGGAGCCTTTCCCCCTCTAGACAAGAAGACAAGGGCCCTGAGCTGCCTTGGGTCTCAGATATGGTCCATGCTCATTTCTGGGTCACTCTCCAGGCTTTTCCTCAAGTTCAGGTGCCTTCCACTGAGCCTACCTTCCCTAGATCCATGGTTAGAAACAGCCCCATAGACACACCTGGGGAACTATGACAACCGCCCAGCCTCAGACCAATTAGCTAGCCTTGGCCTGAGGACGTCAGAGCTGCCAAAAATTACTCAGAGTCCAGACAAGCTCTGTGAGGTGACATCCGAGGCTGAGACGGGCAGTCAGCCTGCCAGCTGCTCGCCCTCCAAACCCCATCCCCCTGCCAGGCAAGCTCCCTGAGGCAGAGGGTCCACCAAATATAAACAGGCGGCCGGAGTTCAGGGCCCGCTGGCATTCTCCCAGTGAGCACCTTTTGTTCCCGGCTCAGAGCTGTTAATTAAAGGGCTGTGATTAATGAGGAAGCACTCCTGGTCCCCATCTAGGAGAAGAGGTCCTGGGGATGCTGACTTTGCTGGAGGAATCTGTAGTCAGTTTCCAACTGGAACTATTTATAGTCCAGGCTCTGGGAGGGTTGGGAGGAAGATGCCCTCCCTCCTCCTTGCCTTCTCTCCTTCCTCCCCCACCGCATCCTGATGGAATATGGAAGTAGGGATATTTATTGAGCAAAAAACTTTTAAAGGAGTAATTCTCCTCACACACGAACTCCCAGTGCCTTTGTTGCCTAGACCTGTATTCTCTAAATGCCTGCTGAACACTGACTCCTGGCTGGTTATCATATACCTACGGCTAGGAACTGAGCAGCCCTGTTCCGATGGCGTTCATTCTCCAGGATGTCCTTCCCAAAGGATCTGACTGCAGGTGGAGAACTGTAAGTAGAGGCCAGAGCTCTGCAAGAGAGACTAGGGCTCCATGGGCATGTCGGAAAATGCATCACTCTCCCCTATGAAGCTAAGACGTAAGTTAAGGTAGCTATTGCTCTAGTGAAAAAACATGGCCAAAGCAACTTGGGGGAGGAAAGGGTTTGTTCGGCTTACATATCCTGAATCGTAGTCTGTTGAATTCAAACCAGGTGGAAACCTAGGGGCAGGGGCTGATGCAGAGGCCATGGAAGGGGTGCTGCTTACTGGCTTACTCTTCATGGTTTGGTCAGTCCTATTTCTTATAAGACCCAGGACCACCCACAATGAGCTAGGCCTTTCCCCCATCAATCACTGAGTTTAAAAAAAAAAATGCCCTACAGGCTTGCCTGCAGCCAAGTCTTACGGAGGCATTTTCTCAATTGTGGTTCCCTCCTCTCATGTGTCTTTAGCTTGTATCAAGTTGACATAAAGCTAGCCGGGACAGCTAACTACTGACTTGGTTGTTAGCAGACCGAGACTCAGACATAGTAAGGGGTTTTAAGTTCCATAAATTGTATGGCAGATTTCAGATTCTAAATCAAGCATGGCAGAGACCATTGTGCCTTTACAATCCCATTTCTTCTTCCTGCACAATTACCACTTCCCTCTGAGACTGCGCAAAGCCAAGTTCCATTTAGTGCCACAAGAGACTCCCATGAGTCAGCCCCACTAGACTTTCCAAGTCCTGTCCTTAAAGCTCTGTCTTATGAAATCCAGGTGATCTTGGAAGGCACATGTCAACAGCACAGAGGATCTGTCAGTCTGGATCCCTGAGTAGCTATGTGGAGAAGAACCTCCCCTGACTCTGCCACCAGCTGGACCTGTGTGAGCAGGAAATAGACTTCAGTGCACTGAACCCCTGATACACCAGTGCTCACCTGTTGCGGCAGCTTCCCTCAGGGTGATGGAGAACCTCACTGTCAACTTCAGGAGCTCTAGAATCACCTGAGAATGGGCCTGGGGGCATGGGGGTGAATTATTGATTAGGTTCATTGAGGGGCAAAGATTCTTCTACTGTGGGTGGCACTGTCCCCTGGGCTGGGATTCTGGACTATATAAAAAGGAGAGAGTGGGTTGAGCACAAGGGTCCCTCCCTCTCTCTTTCTTTCTCTGTCTCTCTTCCTCTGTCACTGTGTCTCTCTCTGTCTCTCTTTCTCTGTTTCTGTGTCTCTCTGTCTCTCTTTCTCTGTCTCTGTGTCTCTCTCTGTCTCTCTCTCTCTCCTCTGTAACTGTGGATACAGTATGACAAGTTGTGTCTCTCTGTGTCTCTGTCTCTCTCTCCTCTGTAACTGTGGATACAGTATGACAAGTTGTGTCTCTCTGTGTCTCTGTCTCTCTCTCCTCTGTAACTGTGGATACAGTATGACAAGTTGTGTCTCTGTCTGTCTCTGTCTCTCTCTCCTCTCTAACTGTGGATACAGTATGACAAGTTGCTTCACCCTCCTGCTTCCTTGACTCCCACACCACGATGGACCATGTCCTTGACCTGTGAACCAGAATCAACCCTTTCTCCCTGGCTTTTGTACGTGTATTTTATCACATGAAGAGGAATTATAACATCACAGATCGCCCGACTCCAAGCCCAGGTTTTCTCTACTGCCCCTTAGAAAGCCTTGGTGTCTCCTGCTAAACTACAACTCAGAGGCCAAGGGTTCTCTAAAATAAAAATGGTTATTGAGCCATTGTGGGAACTGGAACAGGAAAAAGAAAGGGCCAGGACTTGGGTTACAGTTTCACTGTGGCCACCAGCAGGGCTGGAAAGCAAATGGGACTTTGCCCACTGAGTCTGGGGAATAGGAGTGGTCCCAGAAGGAACTTTGGAGAAAGGAGGCTAAGCTGGTGACAGTAAATTCACACTGGTTATTCATAAAAATGCACGAAAAGCTTGATGGTTGATCTTGATTGTCAACTTGATGCATAAAGGGATGCTAAGAAAATTAACAGGCACACAGTTAGTGTATCTATGAGGGCTGTCATGCAGGTCAGTGCACTAAGAGGAAGCCTGCCATTCATGCAAACTAGGGTCTTCTTAAACAAGTGTGGCTTTGCTAATACTATGGCCTGTGAATGTCACACCCCAGTTTCTTCTGCCTTTGAACATGGATTCTTACTATCAACTGTGCAGGGACTCTCCAGGCCTACAGCCTCATTGGCCCTTCAGGCTGCCGAGCAAGAACCCAGAACCACCTGCATGTCCAGACATCTCAGTATCGAAGCTAACCAATTACCTCTATTGATTAAGACCATTTTAATGAGACTTTTCATTATCCGTAACAAAGGCATTTTAACCCATCTGTAAGGCCGACATGTAACATCTCTGTGGTCCTCTTTCTCAGCCATGAAATAGGAACATAATTTTTCAAAGATGTAGCTAATGGGGCAACCAAAATGACCAAATTTCCATGAGGACTGAAAGATCCTGTGTGGAAGGAGCTGTCCACATGGCTCAAAAGCAGCAATTTCTCAAGCTGTTTCTATTCTGAGCTGGGTGCCATTGGAGTTCATTTTTTGTGAGTGCTTCTCATGTCATTTGGAGATTACTCCAAGCCCTGTGTCCCATGGGGACACACCATGACAACAGTCTCTAAGCCTGGCAGGCGGCTAAGGAAGTTGAGTCACAGGCAGCCCTGTGTGGCTTCACAAACCTAAGATCAGTGATGGAGCTGACGGCTTGAGCTTGAGGGAAATGAACCATTCACTTCTTTTTTTTTAACTTTCTTTTTTATAGATTTTATTGAGCACTATATTTTTCTCTGCTCCCCTCCCTGCCTCTCCCCTCCCCTTTTATCCTGTCCCATGTTCCCCATGCTTCAAATTTACTCAGGAGATCCTGTCTTTTTCTATGTCCCATGTAGATCAGATCTATGTAAGTCTCTCTTAGGGTCCTCACTGTTGTCTAGTTTCTCTGGGATTGTGAATTGTAGGCTGGTTTTTCTTTGCTTTATGTCTAAAAGTCACTTATGAGTGAGTACATATGATAATTGTCTTTCTGAGAGTCTGGGTTACCTCACTCAAGATGACGTTTTCTAGATCCATCTATTTGCCTGCATTTCAAGATGTCATTGCTTTTTTTCTGCTGCATAGTACTCCATTGTGCAAATGTCCATTCTTTGGATGAGGGGCATTTAGGTTGTTTCCAGGTTCTGGCTATGACAAACAATGCTGCTATGAACATAGTTGAGCACATGTTCTTTGAACCACTCATTTCCATGCAATGGTGAATAACATAGGGGACTCGAGACCTGATGGAGGGAAAGAAGAAAGCCAGTTCTTATTGCCAGGCTGAGAGATGTGACCCTGTCCTGTAAACAGACATTTCCTGTCCTGCAGTTGCTCTCAAACAATCACTCAAAGGCTTGATATAAGTTATAAATGCTCAGCCAATAGCTCAGGCTTATTACTAGCTAGATCTTACATTTTAAGTTTTCCCATATTCGTTATTTACATTCTGCCACATGGTGGTACCTTTATTAGCATGGCATATTCATCTGCTGCTCCCTCTGCATCTAGCTGGCAACCTCTCTGACTCCACCCTACTTCATCCCATCATTCCCAGTTTGGCTTTCCCACCTCTTTCCTGCCTTGGTATAGGCCAGTCAGCTTAATTACCAATGAGAGTAATATATATTCACAGCATACAGGATTGCCCCACAGCACTCTCCCCAGTACCCAAAATGTCAGTGACATGAACTCATCTCTCCCACCACAGTGGTCGAATGTGAGTGCAGATAGAGTCTCAGAGAAAAGCAGCTCCTTTCTCAAAGTCGCACAACACTTAGAGCAGAGCTAGGATGCAGACATAAGTGTTCCTGATACACCTTTTACACTCACTCTATCTGCTGTGCCCTTAGTCATCCTGACACTCCTACCAACCACCTGGCTTTCAGACTTACCCCTGGGGAGCTACCTATTCCTGTACCTGAGAAGGAAAACATCTACAAACCCAGAAAACTAGGGAAACTGCACATTGCTCAGTGCCCAGAAGCTGTATAGGTTGTATTATGGTGTGTGGAAAGGGGGTGGTCTGTGTATGATGTGTGTGTGTATATAGTATATATGTGTGTGAGCATATGCATGTGTATGTATGTGTGTGAGTAGTATGTATCTATGTGTATATGCAGTATGTATGTGTATATGCATATGCATGTACATGTCTGTGTATAGTGTACATCTGTCTGTATAATGTACTGTGTGTGTGATAAGTGTATGTGTGTGCATATGAATGGGTGGTGGGTATGTATATATGTGTATAGTGTATGTGTGTATGCATATGCATGTGTGTATATGTCTGTGTGTGGTGTGTATATTCTGTATGTGTGGTGTGTATATGTGTACATTATTTATGCATATGTGGGCATGGTGTGTAGTGGGGTGCCTATAATGTGTCTATAAAGGTGTGTACATGTGTGTGGTATGTATCTGAATGTGTGGTGTGTATTATGTGCATTGTACATGTGTATACATTGTGTATATATGTGGGGATACATACATGTATGTGTGCAGGGTGTGTGTGTGCTCATACATATATATGTGGGGGGTGGAGACACACACACTCCAAGAGCTGAACCCCCAGGACCTCCACTCAAATGATCCACTCTGAGCACCACCACACTGTTCCAGGCACAGACTTCCCATAACCACTTCCCCCTTTTTAAGCTCTATCTCCCAATTTCATTAATATGAACTGTGGTCATGGGATACCTGCCTTGGATAAGAAGCCCTGCAGGGTAGAACCGACATCTGGGAGGTGTTCTCAGAAAAGCCACAGTTACTAGGCAGTGGAACCAGGGAGGATGCCAATGCAGAAGTCTACTTGGTGAGCCACTGAGCCCTGTGGGCAATGTAGGAAATCTTTATGCGCCACTGACCCCTGTGGGCAGCAGAAGTTGTTCCCTCCACTGCTAACCTCTAGGAGGCAGAGTTTAACAAACTACTTAGCACCAACCCCAGGGTCGTTGTCTCCCAGGGCACTAACCTGAGGAACTTCCAGTCTGCCCTACGCAACCTGAGAGAAAGCCTGCCTGGGCAGGACTGAGAGTGAGATTCCTTCGGAAAGAACTAGGGAGAGGGGAGCATGTGGGTGGGGCATTAGGAGCACCAGCTGGGCTCCTGTCTCCCTCTCTTCCCTGCTGACTCAGAGTGCCCTGGAAGATCTCCATCCCCATCTTCTTATCTACCCAGAATTCTCCTGACTTCAGGGCTGAGTTCTCAAACCTGCAGCCCAGGCTGTTTAGGTGCTAATGTAGCATTTAAAAGCTGGGTGGCCTTCTCCAGCCTGTGGGACTCCTGAGGCCATGGTTATATTCTCTGCAGCCTGGGACTACACACTTGTTACAAGAACTGGGTAACAAGTGTTCTGGCTAGTTTTTATTGTCAACCTGACATGACCTGGGAAGGAGGATGTCTCAACTGAGGGGTTGACAAGATCAGATAGGCCTATGGAATTGTCTTGGTTATTAGTTGATGAGAATAATCCAGCCCACTGTGGGCAGTTCCCCACTATGGTTAGGGGTCCTGGGTTGTATAAGAAAAGTAGCTAAACAAGTGGTGATGGTGCACACCTTTAATCCCAGCACTCAGGATGCAAAGGCTGACAGATCTCTGTGAGTTCAAGGCCAGCCTGGTTTACAGAGCTAGTTCCAGGACAACCAGGGCTGTTACAAAGAGAAACCCTGTCTCAAAAAAAGAAAGAGAGAGAGAAGAAAAATAGCTAAATAAATCTAGGGGCTGAACCAGTGAGCCAGTAAGGAGCCTGTCCCATGGTTTCTGCTCCAGGTTCCCACCTTGAGTTCCTGACCTCCCTCAGTGATCGACTGTTACTTGGAAATGTAAGCCAATTAAGCCCTTCCTCCCAAAGTTGCTTTTGGTCAATGTTTTATTACAGCAACAGAAACCAAACTAAAACAGCAGGCATGCCACCCCTAGCATCGGGTAAAGTGAGCACCTTAAAGTGTTGGCTACCAACACACAGCTACATGAATTATCCCCATACAAGATATACACCCTACCCTTGGCCACACACCACACTGGAGCTATAAGCACTCTGAAGAAGGTATGCCTCATGCTCTTTGGCCACTGATGGGATCATCTTTTATCAACTATTCACTTGAGATGCTTGCTGGTTCGAGTTTCTATACGTTGCCACCTGAGATACTGCTGTCCCAGAATATTATTATTGTCATTAGAATGCTTGGTGTTTTTATAAACTAAGGAATTCAAGGAAGGTCAGCTTACACTTCAAATCCCTGATCAGAAGTTTCTTTGGTAGGTCAAGGTAACTCAAGAAGCTACTCGGGCCAAAGACCTTTAGTCTTCTCTGGGGCCGAATCCTAGAACATCTAACCTGCTTCGCAATCAAAGCAGTTGAGGGATGGGATCTCCAGGAGCATTTGGGGATGTGAGCCATTTCCCAGCCACCGTTCCTACCACCACCTGTTGGACAATCAGAGGAAAAGCTTTTCCACAAACTCCTAAGAGAGGACCGTACCCAAGACTGCTGAGGAAACACTGTCTCTTCTGGCCCTGTGCCTCCAATTATCTAAATGGTGGTGAGAGGTAGGACAATGCAAAGTCAGGCTAACCATGGTAGCTTGAAGAACGGGCCCCATAGGGTCATATGTTTGAATGCTTGGTCCCCAGTTAGTAGAACTGTTTGGGGAGATTTGGAGGTATGGCCTTGTTGGAGGAAGTGTATCATGGGGGAGGGGGGGATTGAAGATTTCAAAAGCACACACAAGGCCATCTCTCTCTCTTCCTCCCCACTCCTGCCTTTGGACCAGGATGTAAGGTACTTAACTACTTCTCCAGCACCATGCCTCCCTGCCACCACATTCCCCATCATGATAATGAGCTAATCCTCTGAAGCTATAAGCAAGCCCCCAATTAAATGCTCGCCTTGGTCATGGTATCTCTTCGCAGCAATAGAATAGTGACTAAGACACTAATATTATGGTCTGGATCTAAATTGCCTCTCACCAGCTGTTTGGGGCAACTGTGGAACCTGTGCCTTAGCCAGCAGAAGTGGGTCCCTGAGAGAAAACCTGGAATGCTATAACCACCCTACTTCCTTCTCTGACCCGAACACCCTAGTTTCTAATCCGTTGTTATGTGAACAAGCCACAAATTTCTGCCATTGCAGACAAAGCTATGATGTCTGCCATGATATATTCACCAAAAATAAATAAATAGATAAATAAATAAATAAATAAATAAATAAATAAATAAATATCCAAACAGTCCTTCCTCTTTAAGTTGCTTCTGTTAGGTGTTGTGATTGACGATACAGCTTGTTGGTGCTTCCCTGTGCCACCTCATCCCCATTCCAGCTGGTCACTCCAAGGGCTGTCATTTCATATGCCCTTTCCAAGGGCTGCTCAGCCAGCAGTCTCTTACCTCTCCTTCTGCATGAGAGCTCACAACCCTTCCTCTACAACCCCAGGGGTGTGTCAAGCCCTTCACGCTGAGCATCCTCAAAACCCATCGTAGTCATCACTCCCACATCCCAACAGACCACGCTGCCTCTGAGAACAAACAACACAAGTCCCCACTCAACGGCCCACTGCCTGGAATTTACAAAGTATGAATTCTGTTTCCCAGCTGAAAGAGACTTTATTTTATTGCCATGCCTGCCCCGCCCCCAATACAATCTCGCTCAACTCCCCCTGTGTGCTTGGAGTTCCTCTCTCTGCATGGACATGAAGATACACATTCCTCCCCACCCAGCACCCAGCCCTAATGCTGCATCCTCAAGAAACCCAGAGTGTACAGTGGGAAGCACAGCTCTTATCCTTAAGAGATGAATTCTGTCCCTATGGAGACATCTCCTGTTCCAGGCTGAACATCCTGCTCAGTCACTAAACCACCTTGCTACAAGAGCCTTCCTCGTTGATCCAACATAACGAAGTGAGACTTTGGGGCAAAGCCGAGCTCCTCACTGCAACCCTTCCCTTGGACCAGTCTCCCTACAACCTCCCCCAAAAGTCTCCACATTCTCTCCTTCTTTCGATAAGATCTCCCAGAAGCCCGTGATACCTACTGCTCACACACACACACACATCTGCCCAATGGTTAGGACACACACAACTTGCACACCCCCATAACCACCAGAGCTCCAAGCACGAATGGCAAGCTAGAACACATACGTGCCCTTGAGACAAACACTTTATTTAGCCCCCTTTCCTCACATAATCATGTCTGTGATGGCACACGTGTGTGCATCCTCCCAGCTAAGCCACCTGTACACACAGACAGAAAGGCAAGGCATACATGTGGAAATTCACCCACGCATGTGCACAGAGCTGCACACACATATATGCGATGCACACCTACAAGCCCATGGGCACACAGTACACATGCTGGGGGCACAGTGTGCTCTAAAGATTCACATGAAGAGGGAGTCCTGCTCCGTACCGGCTGGACTATGAATGTTCCAGCAGAGAGCGAGCTAATTAGTGCTTTAATTAAAGTCCTCTCTCTGCTCACTGGCCACAGGACCTACACGCCAACTCTTGGCTTGGATCCTGGACCTCTCAGAAGCTGCAGATGGGCTGGGCCAGAGCCGCTTAAAGGCTTGGTCTGGTTGGTAATTAGGAATGGAGACTCAGCTGAAGAACTGTAGCCAATCTGCTACTCTTCTGTCTCTCCCAAGGGAGGAGGGCTTGCTGGCTCCCAGACTGCTGCTTCGTGGCCTAATTACACACACACACACACACACACACACACACACACACACACACTGAAAGGATGGAGGTGAGGACCCTAGGCCATCACTACATTGGTTGGCAACTTCCACCTCAGTCTTGCTGAAGTGGGGAGGGCAATGAAAATTAGTACGTGGCCTTAGCCCAACCCTTCTCCACCTCCTAGGGCCCAGCCCAGCCCAGCTCGTCCACTACCTATCAAATGCAGCACCTTCCCAGCAACTCCCTGCACAAGCCCCTAAAACAGGCTCGTTGTCCCCACCTACCTAGATTTGTTTCCTAACGCTGACAGACAACATGGTTCAAGTAATAGAAACTAACTTCCCTACCCAGGAGTTCACAATCAAGGAATCTGCATGGGTGGTTCCTGTCTTAGTTAGAGTTTCTATGACTATGATAAAACGCCATGACCAAAAAGCACCTTGGGGAGAAAAGGGTTTCTTTGGCTTACACTTCCACATCTTAGTCCATCATTAAAGGAAATCCGGACAGGAACCCAAACAAAGCAGGAACCTGGAGGCAGGAGCTGATGTAGAAGTCAATGAGGGTTTCTAGTTACTGGTCTGCTCCTCATGGCTTCCTCAGCCTGCTCTGCTATGGAATCCAGGACCACCAGCCACCACCAGCCCAGGGATGGCACCACCCACAATAGGCTGGACTCTCCCATGTCAATCACTAATTAAGAAATTGTCTTACAACTAGATCTTATGAAGGCATTTTCTCAACTGAGGCTCCTTCCTTTCCAGTGACTCTAGCTCATGTCAAGTTGACATGACACTAGCCAGCACAGTTTCTTCCAAGGATGGTAGGAGCATTGATCCTGGGTGTCAGGTGTTTCCAGCAATGGGTGACGTACCTCATCATAGAGACATCACTCCACTCCCCATCCTAATGGTCACATAATGTTCTTGTGTGCGTGTGTGTGTGTGTGTGTGTGTGTGTGTGTGTGTGCGCGCGCGTGTGTGTGTGTGTTTGCCAACACATATGCAGGAATAAATTTAACATTTTCTATGAAAACACAAGCCTTATGGATTATGCCCACCCCAAAGGACCCCTTTGAATTTATAAAAATCATGTCTCCGAAAAATAAGATTTCCTTTAGAGCCCCTAAGGTCAGGATATCAACAAAGAATTTGTGGAGGAAAGGCACAATTCATCCCATGCTGTTGTCAAGTTAAGTCACACGAACTCTTTCAAGCAAGGACTAATGTATTGCTCACCAAGACATTATAGGTCATTATTCACTGCTTTCCACTCCTTCACTCCATCTCTCACTGAGCATGGCTTTACTAAGTACCTTCTATGCAGAAGACCTCCCCCCCACTGTGGTCAAGTAAACACAGCAATGGGCAGGTGACCATACAAGAACAGTCCCAGTGTGGGTACAGTGCTATCAAGGACTTGCACAGGGTGGTGGTGTGGAAATAATGGGGAAGAAGGGGGAAGGGAAATCACTTCGCTTCTCTGTGGCCCCATGAGCAGGGGTGTGTGATATGATGGGGTCACACACCATTTCTCCCAGGGGTACACTCTTAACAGACGCCTTCCCTGGATTTGTACTCTGAAATGACAACCTCTCAAAGCCCATCGCTTTGAAAGTGACTTCTTGGCTTTAAGTTTAGAATCTTATGACCCTAAGACTTGGGCACATGAGCATTGATTGCCAACACTTCCCTCAAGCAGCTGGAGATGACAGGAATCTTCCAGCACCTTCTGCCTCATCCTTACTGCATCAGACAGGAGCTCCCTTTGCTCCTAGAGCACATTGGTCTGTTCCCCACCCTGGTGCCTCCACACCTGTGATTCCTGAAGGCAGGGACCAACTCCCTTCCACTGACTGGCTAGATCCTTCCCTGCCTCAGGCTTCCACTTTTGCCAGCTGCTCAGAGAGCCCTTCCCCATCATCCACCTAGAGGTCCCTCGGTTACTCTCCCCTGCAGCCACCCGCAAAGCATTTATCATCATTATCTCACTGGTTTATGCCTATGTTATCTGAGATTCCACTGCTCAATATAAATTCCTTGAGGGCTGGCCATATATCTATCTTGTTTAGGAGGAAGGAAGAGAGGGAGAACGAGGAGGAAGGAGGGAGGAAAACAGAAGGAAAGGAGGATGGAAGAAGAGAAGGAGAAAGGGAGGGATGACAAAGACACAGGTCGCCTAGGACGGGGTATTCTAACCTCAGCGAAATTTACATCCTGAGCCATGTCTTTCTTTGTGAGGGACTATCCAGCCCTGACTAAGGTGCCTAGCAGAATTTCTGGCCTCTGCTCACTAGGTATCAGCACCCTCCCCTCTAGTTAGGACAACCAAAACAATGTCTTCAATGCCAACATCCTCCCAAGGGAATCAAAACTGCCTCTGACTGAGAGCCACTAATCTGGAGGCTTTTCACCTCCAGTTCAAAGCCCCCAACTTAGAGATCTTTCCATCTGTCTGCAGAGATTACATTCTTATCTCAACCTGTGGCCACCTTCATACAAGAAACTTCAACATGTGAAACCTATGACAGCGGAGTTGCTCCTGGCTCCATCTGTCAGCAGGGCTACATGGATACACCTGCCAATGCTTGAAGACTCCCAGTAACAAGGCCTCGGTCTCATGATCCTGGTCTGCAGGTGGTCCAGGCTCAGCTCAGTGAGATGGGTCTCCAGCAGGAGGAGGGGGGCTGCTTCAGATTGAAAGGATAATGGACGGGACTTTGGGCAGTAAAGCTGGATTCAGATTTTCTCCAGGCACACTCGTTCTGAGGCCAGTGTGGACCAGCTCAGCCTGACGGTGAGTGTGCACAAAGGGGAGTGTGAGGCAGATCACACCAGGCTCCTTACAGATGCTTCTCAGTGAAAGCTGGTGAATGTCTGTTTGTCCAGGGAGAGTCACTCCTTGCCAAAGGGGTGTGTGTGTGTGTGTGTGTGTGTGTGTGTGTGCATGCGCACACGCGCGCTAAACAATAATATATCAGGGCTGAACCTAAAAGCACAATGATTTAGGTAGCTGTGGATAGGTGAACTTTGAATCTGCACACACACACACACACACACA
Source organism: Microtus oregoni (assembly GCF_018167655.1). NCBI lineage: Eukaryota > Metazoa > Chordata > Mammalia > Rodentia > Cricetidae > Microtus > Microtus oregoni. Next base: position 10,892,471 of record NW_024543079.1, read on the forward strand.
CACACACACACACACCTCCACATATTAGTTTACTTTCTGTTGTTATACTAGAACACCTGAGAGTGACTTTGGAAGACACCAGCAACGGCTCAGCTTCCAGTGAGGATCCCATTAAGTTTCATAGTAGAGAAGTGGAAAGGGGGGTAACAGGCAAGCACAGAACATGTGTGCCAGAGAGATGTGGGAAAGGCCCACGCTGTCTTCATAACGACCTCTGTGTGCATATTTTATGTGTGTGCATATGGAGTGCAGATGCATGTGCACATGTATGAACATATGTGTGGAGGCCAGAGGTTAATGTCAGGCATCTTCAGCTACAACTTTCCACCTTATATTTGTGTGTGTGTGTGTGTGTGTGTGTGTGTGTGTGTGTGTGTGTGTGAATGTTTGGACATGTGAGTATGCTCATGCCATAGGACATGTGTGGAGGTCAGAGGTCAAGCTCAGCTGTCAGTCTTTGCCATCTGCTTTATTTGAAGCAGTCTGTAGTTTACAATAGTGGATGCCAGGCTAGATGGCCCAAGCGTCCATGGAGTCTCCTCTCTCTGCTTCTCCTCTTGCCATTTTATAGACAAGCTGGGATTATCAATACATCTGTGCCCAGCCTCACATGGGTCCTGGGGTCCAAATTCAAATTCTCGCACTTTGGGCACCTTTACCCACTGAACCATCTCCCTCTCCTACCTTATCTTTGGGGACAGGGTCTCTCATTGAATCTGGAGCTTACTGGTTGTCTAGACTGGTTGTCCAGCAAACTCCAAGGATCTGCCTGTCTCACCCCCAAGGCACTATGGTTACAGATGCATACAACTATGCCCAGCTTTAATATGTGTGCTGGGGACCAGAACTCAAGTCCTATGCTTGCAAAACAGGCACCGTGTCGAGTGAAGCATCTCCCAGTTCTCACCACCCACTGTCTTAGTAACTAGTATATTTCCTGGAGAAGTCAATCTCTCAGAGAAGACATTAATCACTCCTAAAGGCCCTACCTTCTGAGTTATTAGCTGGACCCATGAGCCAGTATCCAGCCTGAATGCTTAACTACATTTACCTCAAGGGTCTATTGAGCACATGGAAGGATGGCTTCATTCAGACAGTATTTTTCCTGTGCCTGCTCTGTGAAGGACACCACCTGGGACATTGAGGACTCCATACCGGCACAGAGCACATGGCCAGCTGGGAAAGATGTTTCCACCCTCACCAGGATATCCCTGCCTATATTACCACTTACCTCCCCTTTCTCTGTGGATACCCTGGCATCATCTCTCCAGAATGTGCTGGGAGCTCAGAAGGACCCTCCTGCCATAGCCTCAGCCTCTCAAACAGAAACCTCTTTGACATGGGGGCTCGTCTCATCAAGACATCAGCATGTCTAAACCGAGGCTGTGTCAGCAGCCCCATGAAAATGAATAATGGCCACAATTATGACCCGTATAACAGCCCAATAAAACCTAATTAAAATGATCCACATCCCATCTGCCAAGTGTAGGGCAGAGCAGCCAGGGAAAGTTGGAGGCCCAGGCAGTTCAAGGAGAGCAAGTAATATGAATAAGCGTAGAAATATTTGTATTATTATAAGTATATTTACATAATATTAGCATATGATAATGCACTATAGCCAAGACTGTCATGTATTACTATCATCATCATCACCATGGTAGTTATCACTTGCTACACACTTTCAGTGTGGTGCCCTTTGGTCACGAGAGCAGTCCCTGACACACTGGACACATGTTAGTTGTCCCATTTGGTTGTCACTAACTTTCCATAAAGTGTTACCTTTATGCCCATTGACAAATGAAAAACTGAGACCCATGAGGTTAAGTATCTTGTAAAAAGTGACACTGCCAACAAGTGTCCGGCTCCATCAGTGGCTGGCTAGAACAGACGTTCCGTATTTGATAATTCAACATAAGATAAGTGCCACACACAACTAACACTCACTTGTCGCCGACAATGATCAAGTACGTTAAAAATGAGGCCCTGAAGAACATAAGCCAGCACCGAAAAGCAATATGAGAACCAGCAAGATGGGTCAGTGGGAAGCGATGCTTGTATGCTAGCCTGACGGTCTGGGTTTAATCCCTGGTTCCCACGAAGCAGCAAGAGAGAACCAACACCTCAGAGGAGTTGGCCTCTGACCTTCACGTGCTCACAGTAGCACACGCACACCAGCATGCATGAGTGGGTATGTGCACATGCGAGCATGCACACACATACAAAGATAAATAAATAATAAATGAAATACCGTTTTAGCCTTGAAAATCCACAAGCATGGTAAGCAGGGACATCAGTTTGAGCATGAAGGGTCCCATACACACAAAGGTACATGCATCGATTGGGAGATGATGGGATTATCGGGTGATGACTATCAGAGTGTTAATGAATTCCTAGCAGAATCAACTCTTAGAAGATGGCACCCAATTGGAGGAAGTTAAGTCACTTCAAAGGGTGTATCTTGTCCCTGGCCCCTTCCCGTCTCTCACTCTCTGCTTCCCAGCCCCCATAGGTGAGCAGACTCGTTCCACATGCTCCGTGTTATAATGTTTGGTCTCCACTCAGACCCCGAGCCATGGGCCAAGCAACCGCGAACTAAAACCATGAGCCCAAACCGACCTTTCCTCCCGACGTGTTTCTCTCTGTTGTTTGGTCAGGAGTATCAAAGGAAGTGACCTAACTCACGCAGGCATAATTCTGCCTGGGTAATCAAGGAAGACCTAAGGTGCACAATGAAACTGAGTCATTGGTGGGAGCTTCTGAGAAAAACAAGCAGAAGGCTCGCAGGCAGAGGAAATGGCACATGCAAAGTCAGAAAAGCCCACGTGTTCCGAGCGCCACAACATCGCTCCTTCGCAGCCTGAGCGGATCAGTGGAAGTGTGGCCAGAACCATCTGGTGGGGAAGCTGAAAGCTCTATAGGTCAAGATTCTTGAGTGACTTCCAGGTCAGGTTCAGAAGTGTAAATTCCACTTGTAAGTAATGGGAGGTTTTAAAGGGGTTGGGTGGTCAGATGTCTCATTAGAAAGACCTCTCCGGTAGCTGGGCAAGCAATGTCTTGGGAAGTAAAGTCTACACCCTGGGACATGGCACACCCTCCCCCGTAGGAACTGGGGTTGCCAACCCTTAGATATGGTCAAAGCAAGCTCACCCAGCCCTAATAGAATTTGACAAAAGTCTGCTCTCTTTGCCTACGTAAGACATGAGGTGCTTGGTCTATCAGGAAAGAGTTTCCCAGGAGTCCCCAACCCCCAGGCCAGCGAAGATGAGTTTTGTATCCTGGGTGCTGTCGGGGGCCCCTCCATGCAGACAGAATGGCAGGAGCTGATCCAGACTGCCTTGCGCCTGCAGTTCAGGAAGGGGCAGGCGCCTCCAAACAGACGGGTCTTTAAAAACCAGACTGGCAGAGTTGCCGACACATGAGACAGGTAGGCTTTTAAAAAGATATCTATGGTTGCCTTTGTCATTCCCAACGATGTTGCCCTTTGACCCAGGAAGAGGTTCCAAATGCATAAATAGAGCAATAATATCCAGCATCAATGTTTTGATAAAATGAAAGAGGGGGAAAATACATAATATTAACACCACCTCCGGGAAGCACGGTCAGAAAAAGTTATCAAACATTCTGTCAGAGCTTGGCAAGCCGCACTGTCCACCCACCCGACTCTGGGTGCCTAATAAAGGCCGCATCTAGGAATTTGTCACTCTCAAATGCATAATTCACTAGTCAAAAAGCAGAGGTAATACATTGCATTTTCATAAGGGGCTCCAAAGCTGTCTAATTTCCCTGAGCCTCGGGACGACAGGAGGCTGTGGCCACTCATGGAGGCCCCTTTATGCATTATGGATAGAGGTTTTGCAATTCAAAGTGACAGCTCAGATTCCCACTCCCTGTCACCCCCCCCCCAAAAAAAAAACCCAGATCCTTCATAGAAACCTAGAACTCAGAGGTAGATTTATCCCCAAAGGCCACGTACATTGTACCTAGAAATGAGTATGGGTGTGTTGGTGTGAGGGTGTGGGGGTGTGCATATCCGTTAAGGTAGAGAAAGAAGCAAAGTTAATCCCTGGGTCTTACCAAACACAATCAATTGGGCCTGTCATATGATAATATGTTTTTAAGATGGAGCAAAGAACAAGTAGACAGAGAGTCAATAGAACCAGTCAATCTGTGCTCCATGTCCACCATCCATGTCCTCCACAGGCCCCAAGTTAGACCCGCACTGCTTCCCAGTCTCATGGATGGCAAACTCTGTAGGTACCAAATCGGCACCCATCATGGCACCTGGGAGGAATGCATGTGTCCTCTCCCGGCCCCTCACAGAGGAGGCAGAAGCAGGAAAAGAAGCTGAGGCAAATGGCTAATCCCTAAACCTCTAATCTCAGCTCTCAGCGGGTAGAGGCAGGATCAAAGACTCATGGGTCAGCCTCAGCTACCTGATAAGTGCAAGAGCAACCTGGGATACACGAGATTCAACCTTAAAATAATAATAATAATAATAATAATAATAATAATAATAATAATAATGTGCAAGGGGAGACAGTCTCATGGAAGAGTTTTAGGCAAGCAAGCAAGTCGTCTAGCTCCAACCTCAGCCCAGTGTAGGGTACCTGAGGCAACACTTCAACCTTCCTCTGTTATGGTCGAATATAAGGTGAGATGTGCGGTGTGCTGGAAAGACAAAAGGACAGGAATGGAAAGAACGGCCCCTGATTCTGTCGCCATGACCCCTTGAATATGTCAGTTTTGATCCACGCCCACACAGGCAGCACCAATGGCCAGTGTTGCCCCCGTTCCTTCTTTCAGGTACAACGGCCAGTCTCTGCTCTGTGCCTCGTAGCTTTTCTAAAACAGATGGTGCTCAGCTGCCAGCATTTGCTCCCCTCTGCCTTAACATCACTGCGCTTCAGCATCTCCATCTCTGACATCAGGCGCCTGACCTCGGACAGAGATGCTGGAGAAGAAGACTAAAAGTGTGGCACTAGGAGCTGGAGAGATGGCGCAGTGGTTAAGAGCACTGGCTGCTCTTCCAGAGGTCCTGAGTTCAAATCCCAGCAACCACATGGTGGCTCACAACCATCTGTAATGAGATCTGGTGCCCTCTTCTGGCCTGCAGGCATACACGGAGGCTGAACACTGTGTATATAATAAATAAATAAATAAATAAATAAATAAATAAATAAATAATCTTTTTTAAAAAATTTTTTAAAAAGTGTGACACTAGAGAAGGCTCACGAATGACAAGCAGAGGAAGGGTGCTGGCTGCTGTCGCCAACTTGGCACACACCTATACACACCCGAGAAGAGGGAACCTCAACTGAGGAATGGGCCCCATCAGACTGGCCTGTGGGATGATTGGTGTGGGTGGTGCCACTCCCTGGGAAAGTAACTGAGCAAGCCAGAGAGAAAGCAAACCAGGAAGCAGTGTTTCTCCGCTGGCTCCTCCCTCTGCTGCTGCTTGAGTTCCTGCCCTGACTTCTCTCAGTGGTGACTGGAACTGGGACATGAAAGCCTTTCTTCTTCCAGTGACTTTAGGTCAGGATTTTATCATAGCAACAGACAGAAAGCTAGAACAGAAGGTGAGACGATGGGCTACCATGCATTATGGGCTGGGAGCTGCTAGGGGGCTTCATCTGACAGGACTTCCCCAAGCCAATGTTGCGGTGAGCTTTAGCCAGCTTTGTGTTCCCAAACACCCTTTTCTCTTAGCTTTCTGATCTCTCTCGCTGACAGCCAGTTCTTGATGAGAAAAGGCCACAGATGCTAAAGACGATCCCCGCTCCTCAGCAGCTGAGTCTACACACAGTGGTCAGATACTGAGAAAAAGGAGAAGCAACTGAGCCACAGGTCTAAGAAGTTAGATACTTTCCTTATAGCTATCCCTGCAACACAGAAAGGAGGTCTTTTCATCCGTCCTGCCCTCTGACAGCTCCAGGGATTTGATGGTGATGGACAAGCAGCCGAGGGTGACAGGTGAGAAGCTCTCAGCAACAGTCTTGGTTGAAATGCCACCATAAGCCACTTGCTCAGAAAGGACAAAGAGCAGGAATCATTGCATATAATCTGGAAGAAAATCCTCAAGACTGAAAGGAAGGAGAGTGGGGGGTTAAACAGGGAAAGAGAAGGAAGAGAGAGGTGAAAAGAAATGAAAGAGAAAGCTAGGAAAAGGTGGTGTGCGCGATGATACTGGGTGAAGCCCTTAGGATAGGAGGACTTGGAGGCAACTGAAAAAGATAATTCCCTATGTGTCAGTTCCTCTCCTGAAACATCCCTCGCTTGAGTTCTGCCACTCTCCACACATTTACCAGTGATGGGAAGAAGGCCTGATCAGGAGGCTTAGGGAAGCAACTGAGTTTCCTGCTGGTCCCCAGTGTTGATCAGCGGCTGAAGTCCTAACATCCCAAGCTGTTTCTAAATACTGTCACTAAATACATGTCACAGAAATCAGGGGCAGGGAAGCTGGGAAGGTTAGGATGGAATTTAGATATAAAACAAGAGTTCTACATAGATCTTAGCTAGAAGCCAAAAGATAGAAGACGCCAATTGATGTCAGTGATCCACAGATAATGTACACTTTGTAGAAACATCCTGTGATATACAGAAGGGTCAACGGGAGCCACAAGGAAGAGCCAACGATTGTGCCCATGGGCCTCCACAGAAGGATGAAAATTTGTCCCATTTGTTCCAAGCAAAGAAAGAAGCATGTCACAAAGTCACAGGCGGACATGTTGGAGAAAGGTAGTTGGTGCTGAGGTTCTGGAAGGTTGGATAGGGAGATGGAAAGTTGGGTAGAGTGGTAGAGGAAGAAGGGAAGGCCAGGAAAGACTCCTCGCCACTCACAGGAGTGAGGGAGGAGCTAAGAAAGGGGGCTTTCTTAGTGGTTTAGAAAGGCAGATCTCTACTATACAAAATCCAGAAAGAAGGGCTGGAGAGATGGCTCAGCACTTTAAGGGCATGTTCTGATCTCATAGAGGTCGTGAGTTCGGTTCCCAACACTCATGTCAGGCAACCCACACAACTGTTCTAACTCCAGCTCCAGGGAATCTCACGCCCTCTTATTCCACTCGCCTGCACACACCTGCATACACAGAGACAGACACACAAACATATAACTAAAAACAAATAAAATCCAGGAGCTCTGGAGAGAGTAACAGTAGGGTTTGGGTGCTATAAAGGGGGAAGTGGAAAAAAGGGTTGGGGGAGACAGTCACTGAGGAAGGGGAGGGAGAAGAAGGAAAGGGGGCAATACAGCAGAAAGAGGAATAAATAATACTAAGGATGTTTGTGAAAGCCATAGGGGATTATAATATTTTATGTTTACCTAAAATAATATATAATCATATGTATACACATGTGTATTTATTTATATGTATATGGTTTAAATGAATTTATACCATGTGGGGTAACAATGCTCCCCCAAGAGCAGTAGACTCTCTAATAAAAACCCAAGTGTTAGACATGCAAAACCTCCTTTTGCATTGTTGGTCACAGGCGTTCAAGAGACTCCCAAAACAATATAGAGAAAATATTTTGTGGGGTCCCCAGCCCCAACTGATGCAGCTACAACACAACCTCTATACCTAAGGCTTTGGGAACATCACATAAGAGGGAGTAAGGAGATTTTCAGAGCCAGAGGACCAGGACATCACTGCAAGATTGTGTCTTCTACATGGGACAAGGAAGCTATACCTGTGAAATGTCAACGATACCCAAACAAGACCTGTACAATGACAGCACCATTGCCACAAGGCCCCACTGCTAGATGGGAAATGACAGACAATTAATGACAGCTGAGAGAGGAAGGGTCAGCCTTCCTCGGGAATGAGTTCCCTAATTGATTATTCAATTCCCAAACTGGCTATCCAACCCCAGGCTTGAATACATGCACATATAAGCAACACCAAATAGACCAAGCTGGTTGTATTTCTATATTTATATGTATGTATCTGCTTTGAGAGACTGCGGTACTGATTCTGGGGAAGGGTTTATTTCTTGGAGGTCTGACTGCTGACCACAATGGCTATTCTTTGTTATAAACCTGACCATATCTGGAATGAACTATAATTCAGAAATAGAGGCGACACCTCTGATCCAGATCTTGAGGCAGGAAGACAGCATGCCTTTGATCCAGACCTTGAGATGGGAAGACACATATTCAATCTAGCCACACCTTCTGCTAGAAGCCTCCATAAGGAAAATGGAAGAGGGAAGGGTCTGTTCTTCACTTGTCGGCACGTCCATTCCTTCACTGGCAGTGGAGCCTACTCCTTCGGGATCCCAGCATACACTGAAGACCAGCTGAGGCGCCCAGCCTCGTGGGCCTGAGCAAGTACTAGATTCTTGGACTTTCCATTCACAGCTCGCCAGTGTTGGATTAGTTGGACTGCAACCTATAAGTCATTCCATTACATTCCGTGTGTGTGTGTGTGTGTGTGTGTGTGTGTGTGTGTGTGTGGAGAGAAAGAGAATCCATCCCATAACTTCTGTGACTCTAGAGAACCCTAACTAATACACTGAATAGATGTATCTTCTTCACGCCCAGCTCCACAGATGTGTCTAGCACACCTGAAGGACAGGGAGGTGCTGAAGATGATTGGTGCTGGGTGGCCTTCTCACACTGAACCCGCTCCGGAAGTGAGTTGTGAGAGAAGAATCAGAATCCATGCAGTTCACTTGGGAGAGGATCCAGAGTGGAAAGTGAGGTGGGAAAGGGAAGCTGCTGGTGTGGGATTGTGGAATGGGCTGCTACACAGTTCGCTGCTATAGACAAACGATACTGGCTCCTGGGGGTTGGGACATGGCCATCACCATCTTGAAATAGAACAGTGCTGATGGCTCACACGAGGCCCTCTGAAAACCTATTAACATCAAGGAGCTCCCAAGCCTCTCCTCCACAGCTTAGATCAAAGAGGTAAACAGTTGGCTGGGACTCAGTGATGCAGCTGCTTGTGAGTTGCCATGATAATGTAAAAAAAAAAAATCATGGAAAACCATTGGTTTACCAAGTTGGGCATAGAATCCTTTCTTTGGGGTGTGGGTACCTTCTTTACCTAGGGTGATTTCTCCCTGGAAAAAGTCACGAATCAGGGGTGAACATTAACTTTTTTACCCTGTGGGGCAAGGAAAGCGGGAGTTCTTCTGCAGCCAATTTTTAGATTGCCCTGTAGCTGCTTTTGAACTGGGCCAGACAAAGTTTCCCTGTAGAGAAGGACATGGGACCTCATCCTCTATGAAAAGAATGTTGCAGTCATTATTAAATAAAGGGTTTTTCAACATGAAGATCATCCTGAGTTATTCAGATGGACCCTGAAGTTCTCTCTCACAAGTAACTTTGCAAGAAGAAACTTTGATACAAATAGAAGGAAGACGGCATTATGACCATGGAGGCAGGGATCAGAGAGACATAGCTTCAAACTAAATAACACAGCAGCCATAGGGAACTAAAAGAGGCAACCCACAGGTTGCCCCATCGGGTCTCTGGGTAGACCTCAGTGATGCTAATTTTGGACTTCCATCCTCCAGAACCATCTTAAGATACCATGTCTGGGGCATTTTGTTACAGCAGCCACAGGATGCTGATACAGTTATCAAGTGTTGCAGAGGGCCTCTTCCCAAGGAAAAAGCAGCAGAAATTCCATCTGGCAGATTCTCACAGTGGGATGTCTGTTAGCTCCTTACACGGTGATGAACTATCTATGGGTCATGGCATGCCAGGGGCAGCCTCAGCCTCAGCGGTCTGACTTGGACTCCATCACTGCACCAAACCTTGGAGGTACACAAAGCAGGTGCTTGTCTGGGTGACTCCAAGGCCACGTCTCACTTTTCTTTACAAAGGAACAGCATAAGGTTCACAGACAGTAGAAGCTAAAACCCCAGGGAGCTCAGTGTTGGGGCACCCAGGAGGTGACAGAGGAGGGAGACATCTGTGCTGAAGAAAAAGCCTCCCTAGTTTGCCAGGCACGCACCCAGGTACCACAAGCCATACCCCTGAATTCAGGCTTTGAAGAAAACTCCAAGCTACTTCTATATCCTGATTTCCCAGTTATTAATAAGCTCTATGTCAAAATATGCCATGCTCAAATAAACTTACGTAAAGAGAAGGAAAGCAAATTTAAACTGACTTATTGCTCAAAATAAAGACGATTATACAACTTTCTCAATTCTTTAATTGTAGGCTTTTTTCATCTCTTGGGATTTGTTTCTCAAAAACATGCCTGGTAGAGATGATCAGATGAGACATAACAAAGGCCCAGAGGAGAGGCTACCCAAAGACCACCCAAAGGACACCCAAAGGGCACCCAAAGGCCACAGGCCAAGTATTTATGATGGTCGTGATTCTGGCCTTGGTGCTGTTAGCTCATCATCCCCACCCCATTAAAAAGGTGTTATAATTAGTCCCTCTTCTATAGGTGACTAACCAGAGGCTCTGGCTGGTGAGTGGGGACTAGACAGGGGCCCTAGAAAATAGGTCACTGAGGAGCATTTGAGGAGGACCCAGGGAGTAAGGTGAATAACACTCAGTCAGCCAGCCTGGCTCTGGGCTGACTTGTGCCTAGAAACCAAACACAAGAATGAGTCTGGCAGGCTGCCTGAGTGCTTGCAGAAGGGCAGACAGCCAGGGCTGAGTCCCTGATATATATGTTCCTTCATCCCCAAACGGCTAAATCCAAGTCTGCCTACCTGAACATAACTTGAGTTCCTTGAGCCAAATCTGCCTGAGTCTGTGGGTTCACAGTTACAGAGGGATGTCCAGCACTGGGGAACTCCCTGCCCTGGTTTAGGCTGGACTAGTCTAGCCTCTGCTTCATCATCAATGACAGTGAAGTGAGCTGTTGGGTACCAGACACAGGAAGACTCAGACTGACAAGTGCTGTTTATGCCATCTGGCCTCCAAAGTCCTGGGTCTACAGAGAAGACCAAGTTATGGGGTGCCTCCAGAAGACGCTTCTTGAACCCCAGACTTTAGTAGCCTGTCTGGGGCCTGCAGACCTTTTTGCTGACCCTGAACTTGCTGTTGCTCCACCAGGCCACGCCACTGAAGCATCTTTCTACCCAAAAAGTGGGCATTGTTAAAGAAGCGGTGGCTAGGGGAAAGGGAGCTTTCGAAGCAGTCAGTAAAGGCACAAACTCCCCAAGTCTGACCTGAAAAGCATGAGCAAACGTGCTGTGCTGGGCTGAGGGACCTGGGAATAATCACATCGGTACCATGTCATTAGCTGGGGCTGTAGGAAAACATTACCAGCAGGGAGCTTCCCACAAGAGCCCCTGAGGAGGGTTTGTAACTGATGCTACACTGGCCGCCCTGGCTCCTACTGTGCTAAGCATGGTCCCTGGACCATCCACTTCACCTGGGAACTTGTTGCTGCTAATGAATACAGCCCTTCCAGAGCCTACTGACAGAGAATTCTGCATCCTAGCAAGACCCCCGGGTCACCTGGGCATGCCCTCAAGTTTAAGATGCTCCGATGTGAAACTCTTTCACAGAAATTAGGAACAGGAGGGGTGACAGGAAGGAATTAGCTCCCTCTGCTCACAGCCATAGACCTTTAAAGCTGACAGATGATCAACGGCCCTTCCTCCCAAGAAGCCACTGCTCAGGCCACTGAGAAGCCCCTTTTACCATCAAGCTGCACGAGGCTCCCTGGCCTAAGACCGTGTGGGTGGGAAATTCGTTCACTCATGACCAGCTCTGCTCCGTAGCAGCCCCATCAGGCTGAGGGCTTCTCAGCCCCTTGCCTCTGTCTGGCATGAGCGTGGGGGTACTCCCCCCACCCCAAACTTCCCTGTCTTTGTAAAATGTTTAGTGAAAAACTGCCGACTATGTAAATCAGGGATCATTAGAGGTTGGGTTTTTCCTCAAAGAATGGATTCAGCAAAATGCTGTTTTCTCCCCGGCTCTGGGTCTCTATTTAGGGGATTGGAGCTCTGTTTGTTTATTTATTTATTTATTCATTAGCTGGGCCCACAGTCAAGGAGAAGGGAGCAGGGCCATTAATCTTTCCTGTCATCCGTTCACAGATGTGGAGTTCACACTGCAGCAAATGTGAAGTCAGCAGTACACAACCACAAGGTGGAAATTTCAAGAGAAATAAGCTTAGAGGAATGAAAAAAAAAGAAAATAAAGTAAAATAAAAGGGGAGTGGGGGTGGGGTGGGGAAGAAAGAGCCGCGAGGAGGGGCACATATAAAATACGGTCTGTCCCTTCCTGGGTGTCTGGGTGTGCACAGAGTAATCTTGTTCTCAGCATGGAGGAGCCATTGATATGTTAATAATAATTTTCCTTTCTCTTCATCCTAAAGAAATGAAGTTTGCAAACTGATCCCAGTGAAGCAGGGCACACACGTGCTGTTTGTAGAGTGACTGGAACACTCACGCGTGCGTGCACACACACACACACACACACACACACACACACACACTATTTATGGCATCTATTTAGTAAGTTCTAGAAATCTCCATAGAAGGGTGAGCTCTCTCAGGCATGAGGTGTCCCTTTTGGGAATAATGTGACTGCCAGTCCTTGCATGGGGACAGCTCTGTGGCTTGGCTACAGGGCTAGGCTCTTTTCCGAGGGAACAAACCTGCCACACTAAGTGACTCCCATGCCTAGACCTGATCTGGGACCTGGCTACAACCAGTTGGTGTGGAGTAGGTCAGAAAACTCAGTCATAACTTTCCTGCAGTTGGTGTCTTTTCAAAACCTGGTGAATCCCAGAAGTCCCGACATATCCATACCACCTTGCCAGAGTCAGGCCCTCCTGCCTTAGTTTCCTGCTTCTGTTCTTGCTTTGAGGACTGAGGCTCTGAGAGTTTAACTCTTTGCCAGAGAGAGGTTTGTTTCTCAACTGTGTCTAGAGACCATGGGTAGCCAGAGTCCCAAAACACACTGCTCTATCAGAACATTCCAGAGATCTGACACTGTACCTGTTTCTCACACCGCAATTCTCCGATCACAGCTTAACAAAAGCCTGATTCATTTCTTGCCTCGAGTGCAGCTGTTCCACTAGGCTACAATGCTAAGGTCTTAGCTGTACAGCCACACCCAGGTATGGCCCCATCTCAAGTGGGAAAGGCTGAGTCCAGCCCGCCTGGAGCCTGCCCACTCACCCCTGAATAGCAGCACTGACTCTTCAGGGGATGCCAAGGTCAATAACTTCGCTCATCACCATGTGAGCTCCTCCAGGCCTTCTGACTGTGGATTGATCTCTGCTCCTTGAAACTTTGCAGAGTCTCAGGGAACATTGGCTGCATTGCATTAAACCCCAGGTCAAAGGCAGAGCTGAGAAAACGCTGACTAACAGAGGACTGGGGTTAAGTGTGTGAGGGAAGCACAGGCTGAACGCTCTTCCCTGATACCTGAGCCTGTGTTGATCCGGATTCTGAGGCTGCGTCTGGACCTGGTGGTTCCTAGCGAGTCTGTGCTGCGTGCTAAGGGAATGGATGGTGTTCTGGCCTCACACTAATCAGAGAAGTGTAACTTCCATGTGTCATGGAAATTTTTAAGATTGCTGCTTTTCCGAGCACACTGACATTATAAGAGAAGGGCAAGAGGACACAGGTTTCACAAGCAGCAACAGGAAGAGAGACTGGACCTGGAGCCGTCATAGCAGGTGACACCAGGGGAAAACTGAATGCGGATCATCCAGGCTTGAGGCATGTCCAAAACACAGCACAGGGAGCCTCTGTTCAGGTTAGTCCAGGCGTGCTCCAATGTTCTAACCAGAACCCACTCCCAGCACCCAGAGTGGGTGGCAGACACACTTGAATCGCTTTCTAGAACATCTCTACCTCTCTTGATGCCATCTCTTTTGCGACTGCATGCATTTTTAAATCTGTAAAAATGCAAATGCAACCCAGGCCTAAGAGGAATTGAGAAGGAAATGCATGCATGCCCTGAGCAGCCAGCAGAGCCTACCCCTGCCACACGCAGCTATAACTATCAACTTCCTGAGAGCCAGCAGCCCCATCTTGCAGCCAGCACTATCCCATGGCCCCTTCTCTCAGCTTCTGCTTCCCCTAGGTTCCAAGCACCCCAAGCCAGAAGCGCCATGCCATCTCTGTTCATGCTTTTCTGTCAATCATCTCTCCCCGGGGCCTCAGCCTCAGTCATCAAGCTCTTCCTTTAGATCTCGGGTGAGAGACCGCCTCCTCCACCCCATCCTGGAAACACGCTTGTGAATCTGTGTCCTCAGCTACCCTGAGTTCTCTTCTATGATCAGGCTGGTCTACCACAGACCAGCCACCCTTTTTAGTAGAACACCAATGGCAAAGAGTTTAGGCATCCCAGGTTTTATGCAACAGAGCTGAGCTGTTCTTGTCTTCTCAGTTACTGTGATGGAAACACTCTAAACAAAGGCAACACAGGGGAGGAAAAGGTTTAATTCCACTCACCGGTCCATCATTGAGGGCAGGAATTTAAGCAGGAACTTGCAGCAGAAACTATGGGAGTTGCTGCTTGCTGGTTCACTCGCTGGATTATGCTCAACAAGCTCTCCTATACAACCTATACAACACACTTGCCTAGAGATGGTGACACCCACAGTGGACTGGGGCCCCCTACATCAATTAACAATCCAGACAACCCCCGACAGACATACTGACAGGCCAGTCTTATTTGGGCATCCATCAACTGAGACTCCCTTCTCAGGTGACTAGGCTGTGTCAAGCTGACAGTTAAAGCTGATTAAGGTGTGGACTTAGTCCATTTTCTGGAGACAGGCATGGCTGAGTCAAGGTCAACTGAGCCCCAGTCACCCCTAGACACAGAAGAAAAGACACACAATGCTTCTAGCCCTTGACCATGGCTTTGGGGTGCTTTGTTACGTAGCATTATTTTAACTATAATCAAAATAATATAGTAGGAAACCATCTCCGAGCCCCGAAGCTGGGTGCCAGGAGTCAACTTACCATCTCAGAAGTCTGCTTGCATTCCTCCCTCCCATGATCCTCCGCTAGCCGAACACTGTCAGGCCAAGGAGAAAAGCTCTGCATTCTGGAAGCTTTTGTTTGCAGTTGGCTTTAACTTTCTGAGTAGCTGTACAGACTGTGAAGCTTGGTGGAGGCTTCTTGGCCCCTGGGGCTTTAAGGGAGGGTCAGGCCCAGTTAGGACTGGCCTCTGTTAAAAGTGACAGAAAAGGCAAATGGACAATGGATCCTAATAAGAGTACAGGGCTCTGTGAACAGAGCTAGCCGGGTGTCCCCTGTGGATGGCAAACGAGTGGGGGCTTAAAGCCTGGACCTCTATGGCTCACGTGTGAAAGAATTATTTCTTTGGAAATATTCATGAATTCCAGGAGGGGGTGGGAAGGTTTTCCAATGTGAAGTCATTGTGCTGACGGCCTTGATTCTATAATTCTCAGAATAGTCTCATTTTGCAGGTGTGAACCAGCACCTCTGAAACTCAAGAATCAGGTGAGCCCATCAGAGCAAACCACAAAAGTTCCTAGGGCTGTCTTCTTTGAAACATTGTTGAAACATTATTCTAGATGGCTTGCAAAGTAACAATGATGATGACGATGATGGTGGTGATGGTGATGATGGTGATGACGGAGGTAGTGGTGATGATGATGATGAAAAGTTGTAGTAGTAACTGTTGTTACTCACTGCACCATATTCACACCCCCCTTTGCAGACTTGCCCATGACATGGTAAGATTTTGCCCCTCTTTCTCTGAGTCTGAGTCATCCTCCTGGTACACTTTGACCAACAAAATCTAGAGGAAGTTATGGCTTTCCACTTCTGAACAAGCTTCAGTTCAGTCTTCAGGAGCCCTGCCCAGCCTTCCTGTAAACAAACTGGGATAGCCTGTGGGATGAGAGATGACAGAAGACACCAATGAGTTATCCCAGCTGGAGGAATCCTAGATAAGCCAACCCACAGTCAACCTTGGACACCCGGAGTCTTGGCAAGGACAGAACCACCCAGCTGAGCTCAGTTCATATTACTGACCCAGAGGATGGTAAGTTAAGTAGATGTTAATTGTTTTGACCTAGTGCTTTTAGAATAGCTTTTATCCAGCAAAACTGATATTGTCTTTATTTAATAGGCATCGAGATCACTTCACATTCATGGGTATGATCAAAAACTAAATAAATGTTGGCAGGGACATTGGTACAGCCCGTGGGAAACAAGTTTCTCAAAAAAAATTAAAAATAGAATCACCGTGTGATCCAGCAACTCAACTTCTAGGCATGTGCCCAAAGAATGGAAAGCAGGGTCCCAAAGATTCACCTAATACACTACACCATTATTCCCGGTAACCAAAATACAGAAGCGATCTAAATGCCCATCAACAGATGAATGAATGGGCAAACCATGGTGTGTATATATGCGCACATGCCATGGAATATTACACAGCCTGTAAGGGAACTCTGACACAGACTACAAAATGGAACAGTGTGGTGGTTTGAGAGAAAATGGCCCAAAGGGAGTGGCACTATTAGGAGGTGTGGCCCAGCTAGAGGAAGTGTGTCACTGTGGGGGCGGGCTTTGAGGTCTCTTGTCTCAAGCTTCACTCAGTGTGGCAGTCAGTTGACTTCCTGTTGCCTGCAAGATGGAGCACTCTCAGCGCCAGCACCTGCCTGCTCTCTGCCATGTCCCCCTTCATGATAATAATGGACTGAACCTCTGAAATTGTAAGCAAGCCATCCTCAATTTTTTTCTCAGGAAGAGTTGCTGTGGTCATGGTGTCTCTTCACAGCAATGTAAACCCTAAGGCAATGAGCCTTCAGAACACTGTGCTAAGTGAGACACCACAATACAAACACCATGTGACTCCCCTTGTACGAGATGCTTACACAGGGCAAGTCCACAGGGATAGGAAACAGAACAATGGTTGCTACAAGTTGAAAGGTTCTGGAGAAGGGTGGTGTGAATACCGTGTGAATGGGTCCCTTGAGGAGATGCTCTCATACACAAAGCATGGCCAGCGGTCACTACTGATGGCAGGATAGGGTGAAGCCATTGAGAGCCAGAAAGCATTACTCTCCAGTTCCCACAGGTGCTGGACCAGCTCTGAGAGCAAACTGATGGAGTTTCAGTAAGAAATATCCACACACACACTCATGTGCTGAACACTTGGTCCCCTGCTGATGGGGCTGTTCTTGTCTCTTAGGACACGAGACCTCGTTGAAAGAAGGATGGAGCCTGTGCTTATTAGACCACTTTCTTCTCTTCTATTTCATGTCCACCATGAAGTAAACAGCCTTCTCTACAGCACACCCCGGCCACCAGGAAGTTCTGCCCAAGCACACGGGGCCAAGCAGCCATGGACAGACCCTTTGGAAGCCATGAACCAAAAGAAACCTTTCATCAAGTTGTCTGTGTTTGGTATTGTGTTATGACAATGCCTAAGTAACCAGTGTAGTGCTCTTTCTTATGTATCAGTCCCTGAACCTCTCATCACCCTAACCTAATCGTGGCTCGCCTGCTGAACAGAATTCCAAGGGATCTTGTCTAAAGTGCATTCCTGGGTAAAATTCAGACTCGAAGAACCTGAATATCCACAGGTGGGCCTGGGATTTTTGAGAGCACTGGGCCAGCTGGGGACTGGCTTTTGAGGGTGGGGTTGGCTGGACACTAATGTGGTAGGTTTCAGAGTATGAACACATGTTCACATAGCACTATGATTCCTGCAGAGATAACTCCAGGAGCCTCCAGGTGGCTGGACAAGGGACAGGTAAAATGCACCATACTTTGCCACCAAACACTTCAACTGTGTTTAAAGTTGGCCAGTGTTGGGGTCATGTATGAAGATGCCACTCGGTAGAAAGGTCTGGTTAGTCATCCAATAAGAAACAGCCACGTGAGAAGAGATTGGTGTCAGGGAATGTTTCAACAAGCAAATTGCAGACTTGAACTTGACCCTACTTCACTGTTCTTTTCTCCACTCAGACCATTTTGTTTCGTCTCTACCCCTGAAAAAGCCATGGCCTGGATCAGAAGGCTTCCCCTACTGCGTGACTTGAGTGGAATGAACCAGATCCTGGATTGCCCCTCTGTTGAGTCTTCATTCCCCCTCTATCCTGGCCCCTGGAGGGTGATCCAACCCAGCATCCTGCAATGGGCCTCCTTTGCATCTCTCTGGGCTGACTTGGGGGTGGGAGAAGGAAGAAAGAGTAGTTAGCTTCACCTCTGTCTCTCCCCTGTTGACTGAGGTTTCTGTCCCGCATGGTCCCACAGCCATTCAGTCTCAAAGAAACACACAGAGGCTTACATTAATTGTAAACTGGTTAGCCTATTCGCTGGGGTTTCTTGTTAACTAATTCTTACACCTTAAATTAGTCCATAATTGTTGTCTGTGTTAGCCATGTGGCTTGGTACCTTTTATCAGTGAGACATTCTCATCTTGCTTCTTCTGTGTCTGGATGATGACTGCAGACTGCACTTTTCTTCTTTCCAGAATTCTCCTGTTCTGGACATCCCACCTATACTTTCTGCCTGACTAATGGCCAATCAGCATTTTATTAAAACAATACAATATAAGCAACAGGGTATAAGACCACTGTCCCACAGCACTCCCCATCAAAACACTTGATCTCCCCATTCCCAGGAGAGGTCCTGTTCTCACCACCCTAGCATATGCAGGAGAAGGAGGAATCTGGAAACAGGACACTACCTTCTCAGTTTTTTTTTTTATTTAAAAAAAAAAATAGACAGACATGGAAACCTCCTGTAATCCCAGGCCTTAAAAGGCAGAGACAGGATCCCTGGGGCAAGCTGCATAGTTCAGCTAACACCAGGCTCATCAAGAGACTCTGTCCCACTAAATAAAGTTGGAGTAATCAAGGAAGATACCTGTCATTAACTTCGGGTCTACCCACACAGGCAAGCACGCAGTCACACATGCATGCCCACGAGACAGCATGCAGTTACATATGCATGCCCACACAGACAAGCATGCAGTTACATATGCATGCACACCCTACAGAAAGAACGAGAAAGAAGGAGATGGAGGGGAGAAAGTTAGGCAGGAAGGAGCAAAAAAAAAAAAAAATACAAAACCAAAAATGACAAATAAAAAAAAAATGACTGGCAAAATAGTCAGCCCCTCCAAGAATGGCCACTGTTGAATGAATCTCCTTCATGCTGTCCCAGGCTGCAGTCAAGAAGGAGCAATCAATTGGAAATGGCAGAAAGCCAGGCATCACTCCAGCCAGTCTCAGCCCCTAACACTTGGATAGAATCTTATTGAATATTAAAACAAAAATAGATTATATCACCGAAACATGAAAATGATTTGACACTGTGTATATAATTTAATTCAAATCACAGCCCCCCTAATCGACATTTAATTGACGCAATGATGTTTTCATGACGGTAAATAAACAAAATATATAAACAGAAACATCTTCGTTGATATTTAATGACTACTTAGCAGCTATTGGGGTCAGAGATAGCGCTCTCTAATAAACAAATGCTTAATAATCAATTGGAAGTCATTTCCCTGGTTATTGCTTCATTAAATCAGGATCTGACGTCAGCTGCGGGACAATTCTCCCAACAGGAAAACAATGGTGAGAAATAGAATGGGCGGCAACAAGGGCCCCAGAGAAGCCGTAAGTGAACCGAGAAGGTTTTCTCTCTGCCCCGCTAGCCTGTGTGCTGGGCTTTGTTGTTGCCTGAAAGCACAGTCTGTCTCCAATCTTGGCTTAGTTTACACTGTAAATCACCCCCCACCTTCTCTATCAGGTAATCAAAGAAAGAGACAGAGCCTGAAGGTGCCCAGCCCGTTAAGTAGATGTGCACTTGGCAAGATGGCGCTTCCCCTTGCCGTCTGCCGCAGTTGTTGTAATTCTAATTCAACACTGTTCTCTGAGCACTCCTGGAACTCATCCTGGTGACCACACCCAGCCAGTGCCACCCTGAGCCATTCTCTCCAGGCCTGGTTGGTGGTCCCATGATATTCCAAACTATGTCCATGAAAATGGCACCACTGGTCATCTGGTCAGTGGTCAGTGCCATGTCTGGCTAGAGCTCTGAGCTCTTGTTCCTTTTTAGGTGTCTGGAGGCTGAGACAACTTTTCCCCCCTGTCATCTTTGGCCCTTGAGCTTCCAGGAGGAAAGATCTATATGGAACCTCAGGTGGACAATTGGGGTCCATCTGCTCAGACAGACCAAGAGACACAAGTCAGCTGCCCAGGTATATTAAAGAAAGAGCAGAGATGTGGAGGTTTGGGGAGAAGGTGAAAGGGGAGGTAGGCAGAGGCACTGAGGGAGGCAGGGAAGAAAAAGGAAGGCGAAAAATTAGGGGAGCTCTCTAACTCCCTCCCCCGAGTCCCTCTGGAATGTGGGATGTGGGGATGGTATGTGTAGCATGCTGTGTGGTGTGTGTACATGTGTAATTGCATGTGTGCAGTCTGTTTTATATGTGTGGAGCATATTTTGTAGTTCTATGTGTCTGGTCTGTGTATGTGTGTAGTTGTATGTGCAGCCTGTTTGGAGTGTGTGTGTGTGTGTGTGGTCTGTGACTCTATGGTTGTGTCTGTGTGTACTGGTGTATGTGTGTACGTGTGGTTATGCACGTCTGGTGTGCACTTGTGAATGGTAATGAGGAGGGTGACTGTGACCAAACAAAGCAGAGAACTTTTGGTGTCGATGGACCATTTATAGGGCAGAAATGCCACCAGGGTAAGCAGAGGCACCTTGGAGAGGTTGTCCATGTGCTTGATGGTCCCATTGCGCCATCGTGTGGCCAGCCTATGTGATGACCAAAGGCACCATCACTAATACACTATTCTTGGCTCCTAGGATCTTCGATCCTTATTCAGGGAATAAAGCTGTGCCCAGGTGCCAGCTCCCTCAGAAGAGCCCAGTTCACCATCTTAAAGAAACAGGAAATGATGCAAAGCAGAATGAAAGAAAGAAGAGAGGGAGGAGCCTGCAGATTCTCACAGACTCTGGTCTGAAACACGGAGAATTGCTGGAACAAAGTACTTTAGCAAGTCGGTCCCCAGCGCAGAGAAAAAGACACGAAGGCAGGTGGCCTCCCACAGAGCAGAGTCCCAGTGCCTTCATGCTGGAAACCCCGGGGGAGAAGAGTTAGAATCCAAATTGGCAGAGGGAGTTGCACTTAGCACTTAGAGAATTCCCCTCCCTCCTCAGTTCCACCCCTCCTCCTTGCTCCTGCCCCTCCTCCTCTGCTTTTCCCTCTTCTTCCTTCTTTTCTTTTTTCTTCTTCCTCCTCCCTATCCCTCCTCCCTGCCCCATGTCTCTCTTTCTCCTCTTCCCTTCTCATCCCTTCTTTTCCCTCTTCTTCCAACCACTCCCTCTCTGCCCCTCCCCCTCCTTCACTCCTCTGTCTTCTCTTAACAGTCTAGGGGAGTTTCCAAGAGCCTCCTATATGGGCCCCACCTCTCTGAAGACTTCTCCCCTGCACTGAACCCCATGAGTGGACAAATCTGTACAACCCCGTTTTTTAGGGGGAACTGCCTGCACATCTCTTACCCCAAGGTCATATGAGGACTTGCTAATGGCTGCCATGGGACACTCAGACTGCCAACCTGAGATCTGTGGGTTCACTCCCCACTCGCCCACCAGCTGCTCTGCACCTCCACACTGCCCTCCGTAGATCCCATCTCAGGTCTAGATACCTCACAATTCTCTTCCCAAAACGGTACCCCAAGCACCATCATCTCTGAGGGCCAGAAATGCTGGACAGTTACAGGTCATCTGACAGAGCAAGGGACAGAGATAGGGCCCCAGGTTTGTCCCTACCCCTTAGGACCAAGAACTCTTAGAGGACCAGCATCATGGAGAAGAAACATCTTCGTCCTCCACTGAACTCCTAGTGACTGGCATGTTGCAGGGTGTTGGGTGACTTTTCCTGGGGAAGACATGGGTAAACATCTATTCATGCCCCATACGGTTCCCACGACAGACCGTAGGAACAGTTCCGGCCTAGCTCCGTGAGCCGCTAGATTTATTCTGCTTTCAGGAGAAACATAAGTGCCTCTCAGGCAGCAGTCTCAGAGAAAAGCCCACCCCACACGAATGACAACTCGGCATCCCTCCAGCTCCTTGCACAAGTTGCCTCCAGCCCCACCCTCGGCCCCTCCACCAGCAAGTGTTTGCTGCTTTTCCACCCCCAGAGGAGCCCTGTGAATCTCGTGACTTCCTGAGCTTCCTCAGCCGTGGAAATAGCACTCCTTAGAGTCTCGGGAGCTCCTCCCCCACTCCAGAAGGGCTGAATCCAGAGGAAATAGCTACACCACACTAGGGCTTAATGAGTATCTGTTGATTGATAAATCAGGTCAATGTGCAGTCCCCAAGCACGCCATGCCTGCAGGGCTAGGACTGGGTGGGCGAATCCCGAAGCTGCTCTCCCTCTGGCCCTCGAAGCTTCCCTTAGACCACCAAGAAATTTCCTGTCCTTTTGCCTCTGTACTTATTGTTCAGGTCCCCTACAACAAGGAGACCATCTCCACGCTGGCCCAGGAAGATGTCCTCTGCTCTTCCAGAGCTTTCTGTCCACAGTAGGCATAGCCAGGCTCCCAATGAGACCCCACTCAGACAGAGGAATTACCTGGCAGGGTGGTCACAGTCCATCCACCTGGCTCCTACTAGGGGTACAGTTGTCAGAAACCAGGGTGTTGTCTGTATTCCTGCAGCTAGCTGCCTCCAGCCTGGGAGACTTCAGAGAGCCTGCAAGTCCTTCGTGATGGTGAGAAGGGGATAAGGAGAGGGAGAGATGGAGAGAAGCAAAGAAGAAGTGGGGATGTTACTGGAGGGAATGGGAGGGAGGAAGCAAGACTCTGCCTCTCAGTGACTTTAGGGGCCTTCCCCTCTCCCCCACCCTAGCACGGAGGCAGCCCTCCTGGTTACAGAAGCAGGGCTGCATGACACCCTCACGCCTCTCACCTGCCTTCTCCCAACACTTCCTTCCCATCAACTCTGCGCTTACCTAACTCCTGATTCTCTCTGTGCAGACACGTTCTTTCCAGAGCTGTAGCAAGCACAGTGCTGTCTCATGAGTTAACACGCCTGCCACTCAGTGCTGATGCCCAGAAACAAAAAGAAACAAGACAGGAAAGGGAGCCTAAATGATGCTGGGGAGGGCAGACGGAGGGAGAAGGGATGTAGTCCCCCAGATGGCGATGGTGATTTCAAGGGTCTCCACGGAAGACAGGAGAGCAACCGCCCACTGCCCCTCCCCCGCCCCACCTGCAGTCGCTCTCTGTACCCCGAATGAGATGGAATGCCTCCTGTAGGCATAGGTACTGGCTGGGCAAGGGTGCCCAAGATAGGAGGCTTTACACCTGTGCCAAGCCAGAAGGTCAGAGCAATCTCACCTCCCCTCAGCTGCCAGGAACCCTCCTGAAACACTACCACAAAAACTACAAGCCAGTCTTCAGCCCCCAGCATTCTGGCTAAAAACTAAATAAGAACAGTAACCTACGCACTTCTTCTTTCTCTATGCCTTCAAGTGCCCATTAGTACAAAGCTGTTGTATTTGAGAGTCTTTCCAAAGCTTTATGGGAAGGACAATCACAGCATGGTGAACAAGCGCCCACATCAGGTTGGGCATGGTGTTTCCTGTGAGCTCATCTGGCCCTGTCTTACCCTGGGAAATTACTCATTATCCACACCTGTGTGCCATGACGGCTTAGCATGTCTCTCTCTCCTTCTTCCTCTTTCCCTCTCTCCCCTCCGTCTCTTTTCCCCCTCTCTTTCCCTCTCTCCCTCTTTCTCCTCTTTCTTTCTCCTTCTCCCTCCCTCTATCTCTGTCTTTTCCTCCTTCCCCCTCACATCTTCTTTCTACTCCTCTGCATGGAATACATGCAGGTTCTCACACTGTTTCCTAGGACTCTTATAATTCCACTCAAGTTGAGAAGAGAAAGCATCACCTTTTCCCATCCTCCCCACTCCAGACTGAACCAGGGGAGACCCTCTCCTTCTCAACTATGAGGAGCCATCAAGTTCTTCTCTGCAGCCAACGAGCCGCCTGCATTTTCTCTGGACTGCCAAAGCGGAGCCAAACATCTTATTTCTAAGTAGCCTGCCGCCTGTTGTGATGACTGTGAGCTCATGGAAGAGTAGCCTTGCTGGAACCACGGTCCACATGGTCCAGGAAGCTTCTCTCTGCACATGAGTGGTACCCAGTCTCAGGGAGCTAATGCTGGAATGTCCTGGATACTTGCAATCATATAGGCACTGTACCCAGGGATGCTGGTTTCATTATTCAGGATAGGGGCCTGGCAGTGTGATGTCCAGTGCTGTTGTTGGTCCCCAAGGAAAAGGCTCATAGCAAGAGCTGCTGTATTCAGCCGACTCCATTACCCATGTGAAGAGCGCCAGACATTTCCCAGTCTATTTTGCAACTGGATATGACCAGTAGGTGGATTCCACAGAGTGGAGGATGAGAGGAAGTAAGTAACCTGGAAGACTGGCCTAGCAAACATCCTACAGCAAGCTCTCCCCTCCTCACCGTTTGTCCCATGAAAAGGAAGGACTCCGTGATCATAAGGGATACTGAAGCTACAAGATGGAAGGCATCAGGTCCCTGCATCGTGGTGTGGAGAGCTCCAGCCAGTACATCTATGACATAAAGGACTGAGACTGGACAGTCCATTACTACTGGAGCATCAGTTCCCTCAAAACTGACTTTTCTTTCTAGAAAATAGCCTTGAAGTACTGGGCTAGCACCTCTCTTGTTTGATGGAGGTAGTATGTAATCCTATGGACATGTTCTGGTAATTCCATGGAAGTATTAAGAGCCTTGACACTCTACTAGGCTTCCCTTAGTGCTGTTGACCCCAAGTTCCTACCACTCTGCCCCCACGGTAAGGATTCATCTAGAGACCTTCAGCCCTAAAGAGAGGTTCTTCCAGTGCTTTCTGAAGCTGTCTGACCCCCTCCCTCCCCCCCCCCCCCGCCGTCACAGTAACATTCCTGTAGCTCCCTGAACTCACGATTCTTTCCTGCCTCGGGGCCTTTGCCCTCACTACTCATTCAGAACCCAGGATCGTCATGCTCCACATCTCTTGATGCAATTCAGATCACCTACCCTAGAAAGGGTGCCTCAGGTGGCCGTGTAGGGGATAGCGTGCATAACTACTATATTTGGCTACCCTGGACAAGACTAAAATCTACCTGGGCCAGACAAATGGATGCTCCGAGACAAATTGTAAACATGGTGTAAACGGGGAACTGTCCAGCCTTTCCCCCAAGACAAAACTTTCTTGAATTCCAATACACAAAGACGGTGATGTATCCATCAAAGCGGGACTCAACAAAACCTGCTTCAAGGGCTTCAAAGTCTCTAAGAATGAGAAAGAAAGAAACATCATGCATGTGTACAGAGTGACTATGACCCACAGCATGGATGCCGATACACCACAGTACTAGCAATGCCACACATCCTCACAGTCTGAGCTGGGTCTCTGCAGAGGTAGATGGCTCGGGCATCAAGAGGTAACCTCACTTGTCCTGGGCACAAGACAGTAACCTAGAGCATCACCGAAGCTGTGCCTAGCCCCCTGTTTCCCTCTTAAGCCTGTGTCCCCAGCTCCACAGGGCAAATGCCTGGGTACCATCAGTATATCCAAGCCCATTCTGCTCACCTTTGCCCCATGGACCCTTGAAGAGACAGGTAAGAAATTATCAGAAGCTACCATGGAAAAAGGAAGATGCCCCACAGGACAACAGGATATTAAATCTAATATTCTTCACTAAAACTCTCTCCTTCCTTGCCTCTGTTTCTGCACCCTACCCTGTGATTTGAGTAGGTGGGGCTACACAAAGGACAGCTGACATGTAAGCCAAGGATCTGTGTACTTCTTCACACATCGTGGATCCTCCTCTGTCAGTGGTTTCTAGAGCCACGTGACTCTCTTCAGCCTGTCTTCCACAATATGCTTCTCCTTTGGGCCATTCACCACCACACATCTAGTGATAGGCTGAGCCCAGGGAATTGGCGAAGTATAAAACACAGGAGCCTGCATTTGCCGGATTTCTGCTTCAACAATGCTGTTGGCACCCCCAATAGCTCAGCAGTGTTCAGTCAACAGGGCTTCCTCTGCTGTGGAACACAGGCTACTTTCTTCTGCTCACACTCGGGCACCAGTGACTACTTGGAGAATCCTGCTTCCGTAGCAAATGGAAGATGTACCAGAGAGTTGGGGAAAAAAATTTAAAAAAAAAATCTGTTTCCCACAATCCATCCCAGCACCCTGTCTAGTCACCAAGGCCCCTCCCTCCTCTTGGTCTCCCAAATTCCTCCTAAGCGGATTCAGTAAAGAGTTCTATGCCCAGACCGCTCCATCCCCTAATTTCTGAAGTGGAAACTGCTCTCGGGTGGCCTGAGAAGACACAGTCACCGGCTCTGCTCTGCAAACCCTCAGGTGACAGATGTGTAAAGAACACAAAGATTCCCAGAGCTCTAGAGGACACAAACACAACCGAGCTGTACCAGGGACGGCAGCCCTACCCACACACCTGGTCCTGGTTCCCAAAAGTCAGTGTGTCTCAGAACAGGCCTCAAGACTGCAGGGGGGAAGCCACGAGCCAAAGAGCCGCACTCGGGAATACATCAGGCTGCACAGGTCTGGATTTGGGTACACCTGGGGAGGGCAGGAGGTGGCCAGGACCCACCCGTTTCTGTGCTCTTAATTTGAAGCTCCAAAGGGGGGAAATAATAACAATAACTATCCCCGCTGCCGCCACAGCATTTCCCACCCTCAAAGGCGCCCAGAAAATGCTGACAGGGATGGCTGACAAGTCGCACGCATTGTAATTCACACCATAACAGCATCTTTGGACTCATGGATTTCTCATTGAAAAATTATGTGATGTCTTTTTGGAAACCCAATACTGAGTTATTGATATCGCGGAGCACGGGCGCCACTTCCAGCTTATTAGCTTCGCTTTCTGAAGCCTTTTTTTTCCCCTCCAATTTTCAACTTGGTTTTTCCTTTTCTGTTTAAATTGGATCATGGTGCTTGAGTGAGTGTCTAGGCATGTGGAGCTGTGGTGTGGGGGCTCTATATACCTGGGGGTGTCTTAGGTGTGTGTCCTCTGCTGTGAGGGTGTGAGTATCCACCTAAGTTATGCCGTCGTCTCCGTGTTTAATTGGGGGTAGGGATAGGGAATATTTAACTCTGCCTCCTTGTGTGCAGGTCTGTGTGCAAACGTGTGCATGTGTCCATCCATGCATACTGTTATGTCCAACAGCCATGTGTTACAGTATCTGCGTGGTTACCCTGGCATGAAGGGGTATAAAGAGGTGCGGGGGTATATGGCGGTGAGTGGGAGGGGTGTGGAAATGAATGTGGAGGTGTGTAGAGATGAGTGGGGTGTGGGAGTGAGGGAGGGTGTGGAAGTGAGCGGGGGAGTGGAAGTGAGTGTGAAGATGGGTGTGGAGGCAAGTGAGGAGTATGGTGGTCCATGTGGATGAACCTACACACACACCTGTATATATGTATCATCAGGTGTATGCATGGGTGTGAAAGCATGTAAACACGTGTAGATGTATGTATGTCAGAGAAGCCTTGTGAATGTTGTGTGTGTAACACATTCTGCCTCTCTGCAAGGACCTCTGATTTTCAGTGCATGCTCATATGTGTATCCAACTATCTTCATACCTTCATGATGTGGGTCTCTACTTATGTGTTCATAGAGACAGAAAGGTCACAGCGTGGAACAACTGAGTTCTAGCCTAAGGAAAGCACTATTAGTTTTGCCTCCTGTCTGGGGTGTGACCCTGAGTGATTTGTGTGACATCTCTGGCCTCTGCAGAGTGAGGATAGGTATAGCCTTTCTGAACAGAAGTGCTGAATGGGTACACAAACCTACAGCATGGTGCCCACTGTGGGAGGTGCCTGGCGCGAGGGTCTGAGGTTGTGGCCCAGCCCTGAAAGAAAAAATATTTGACTCTAGCTGGCACCAGCTTGAGCCGCAGGCGTGGTTTAAATTGTGCCTGGCACCTCTCTTCAAGGTCTTGTGGTTTAAATTGTGCCTGGCACCTCTCTTCAAGGTCTCTGCTATACTTCCTCTGTTGAACTAACGTCCTCTATTCATTCTGTGACATGACAATAGGTGCCAGACTCCCACTTGGCCTGTGGGGGGGGGGCAGAGCTGACCTAGCTGAACCCAGGACTATAAGCCAAGAAAAGCACCAAGGAAACGCAGGTGGCATCACACGTTCTTCACCTTTTATCCTGACTCTAGATCTCTAGCTGGGCATCAGAGGCAGAAAAGGGCTCCACCAAGGAAGAGAAAGGGGTTGTCTGGCCCCTCAAAGCCCCCTCTGTGACTCGGAGAGGGGTGGGCTCTGGTAAACTTTGTATTTCAGATGCCCATCAGTCATGGGAAGCTGGTGTCTAGTGTACAGGATAGAGGCCTGTCTCCTAGGGGCACCAAAATGCCAAATCTGAATATCTGAGGTTGAGGACCATGCAGGGACAGACACCTAGAAGGATGACATCCCCTCTAGGAAGGAGGAAAATAACTACAGAGTGAGACCTGGGTTCAGGTCAATGCAGGACTGCAAGGATGGGGTGAGAGGGTAGTAGAGGTAGGGGCAGAGGACTGACCTACAGCCAATAACCAACCAGCAACCCAGCTACCTCCAGAAATGCTGCGAGAGAAAGGGTTGAGGGAGAGGCGAAAGCCCCATGGGCACCAGACTCTGTTTAAGGTGCTCTGCAAAGAGCATCCTATTTTACCTTCCCAGCATCCCAAGACATCTACTGTCTCCAGCTAATGAAGGGTGTGTCAGAGCATCTGGGACCTCACTGTGATTGGAAAACCCTGAGGAGTAGGAGTGAGGAAGTACCTGCCAGGCCAAGGAATAGGTTGTTCTGCTCAAACCACAAGCCATACTCCTGTTGAGACACACTGAGGGACCAGCCTGACTTCACAGGTAAGGAAACAGGCTCCATGGAGCTCATGGTAGATGTTTAAGCAAACACAGCTATGACAGCATCTGGGATAACTCTGCACCCATTCATCTTCACCTCTCCCAGAATCCTTAGCAACCAGAGGATAACTGGGTCTGTGTGCTGATTGGCCTCCTCTGCCCTGATGACCCTCACTTACCCCCACCCCACAATCATAGTTGAAACTTCTGTCCACAACTTCCTATTGAGGAGAGTTGGGGCAGGGGTGGTCATGGTAAAGAAATTCTCAGCTTGAAATCAAAAAATCTGAGTTCAGGTCTTGACTCTTTGCCAGATAACCCTAAGAAGGGTCATCCCTCCTGCCAGTCAGGCTTCCATCCCTCCACTTATTCTTCCATCAGCCTATTCATTTGCTCATTAATCCATCCGTTTATTCTCCTGTTTATTCATACTTCCACACATCCATCCACGTGTTTCCGCCATCCACTCACTGAATATACTGGTACGGTCAAGAGCGAGGACTCATGGGTAGACAGGTGTCTGCTGTTCTCTGCACTAATGAACGTGAGCCAGCAAGCCCTCCTGTGTAACAGAGGGATGGTCACAGTACCTAGGTCCTCACGGACTGGGAGCGAAGCTGAGATCAACACTCAAGCAATGTGTTAGTACAGAACACATCAGTCAGTCTACCAGCCAAAAATGTTGCTGGGATGCAACTCAGGGAGAGAGGCTTGTCTGGTTTGTACCACTTGGGATTCTATCCCCAGTGCTGCAAAGATCTATTTTTTAATTATCTAGTGAGTGTCTATGACATATTGTATTGCTGGAAACGCACCGTGAAGACAGAATATAGCCCATCTCAGCTTAGATTCTGGTGCCAACAGCACACACAGGCATCCCCTACAGAGTCTGTCCCACCCCAGGGATTGGGTTAGAGCCTGTCTACTTGCCCCTGCTTGTCGATGTCTTCCTTCCCTGCTTCTCTCCCTGGACCCTGCCTAGCCATAACCTACCAATGAGACTGACCACATGTGGAAGTTAGGCACTGTGACATGAATATGAAGAGTGTTTGGAACCAGGAGGCCATCGGAGCCCTGAACACAGCAAGTATGCCTGCCTGCCTCCTTCAAATCAATACGAGGCATGCCCTGCCAGACACTACCACCCTCTCCCCCTCACCCCATCCCCACCTGCCCCCAGAGCCCAGGAGGGAGGCACCCACCTCCACGGTCTCAGAACCCAGCTCAGCAGGCTAGGACTGTCAACACTCTGGAATATTCCAGAAGCAATGGCTGCTCCTGTACAGTGAGATCAATATGAAAACGGAGATGTCCTTTTTATTAGATTGCTACTGATACGCCCGAAGAGAATCCACACACAGTATACACACGCGCGCGCAAATGCACACAGATTATTTTTCGGTTTTGTCTAACAGAGAAAGGCCCCAAGCACTCCATCCCTATCCAAGACAAGGTGTTCCGCACTGTGCCCCAGAAGGTCTCTGTGACTGGGTGCAAATGTGTTCCTTTTTTTTTTATTATTAGATGAATTGCATCATTAAATTACATTATAAAAGCTAAAAATGCACCATTAATTTTCAAAAACAATAGTAAATACATCTCATTTCTAATACATGATTCTGCATTTAATTTTTGCCTGGGGCCCTTATAGGTTTTTTTTTTCCTCAGCCTTACTGTCTCCCTTTATGCAGACTATATAAATGGATCTAAATTGCTAAGGAAATTTTTTGCCAAATGTCTGTAATGTGAAAATAAATGAATTTCTAATTGGCTGTTTCAAAAAGAAAAATTACTTTTTGATCTCAGCTCAGCCAAGCAAAAATCTACCTAGACTGGGTAATAAGACAGAGACGCGTGGCGACCGACGCACGGAGAGACAAAGGCCCTAGAAAGTGAAGCTCCAGATTGAAGTCTCTCCTGTCTCCTCCGGGCTCCCACCCTGCCACCGAAGGTAGCCTGACCTTAAGCAAATTCAGGGTAGAAGCCGTGCAGGAGAAGACCTCTGCGAGAGTCAGCTCTCTACCTCTGCAATGAGTAGGGGCCCAGCTGGAGCTTGGCTCAACTAAAGGCCAAGGCTTTCTGTTCCTAGCCGGCTCCACTGGGCCCCATTTGACCTCCCTCCGCCTTGCACTCTTCGCAAGGATGGCATTCCCTCCTGTCTTTCGTAGGCTCCTCGGAAGGTTTGAGAGGCTGACTTCATACCCCAAAGTTCACAGGTTGAATCCCTCACCCTAGCCATCTCCAAATATGACCTTGTCCTTGTCAGAGACTTTATAGAGGTGCTGCATTTAAAAGAAGCCATTTGTCTGCTCTTTCATCCATGATGATCTACGTCTTTATGGGAAGACTTGTGAACACAGATACATACAGCTAGAGAAGACGTCATGGGAAAGAGAGAAGATGGCCTCCCACCACCCGAGGAGAGAGATTAAAGCAGGGTCTTCCCTGCTTCCTTAGAAGGAACTAACCGAAACGACACTTGAACTGAGAGACTGAATTCTTGCGGCTCCTATGAGAGCAACCCTGGCTAACAAGAGCCCAAGACTGAGGAGCATGGCAGGCAAAGGTTAGCAATAGTATTATCCACTGCCCACCACCACCCCCATCCACCGTCATCACCCCAGCAGTGAACTGGGACTGTCCTACAAGGAGTTAAGTCCAAAAGTTTTGCCCCAAACGTCTTGCTTTGCCTTGTCCCGAGGATCAGACTCTCCGAGACCAAAACAGCTCTCATGGGACTTTCTCCTGTCTTTCCCTTTACCTCACATTGGTCCATCCCTGGGTTAAGACTTCGCCAATAAGGTGTCAAAGGTAAGACATACCCTTGTTTTGCTTTCTTCTTCTCCCAAGGCAAAAGCATAAAGCCCCTCTCACTCTCACTGGAACAAGACAGAAAGAAAACAGGCTGCAGGGTACCTCTATCTCCTTCCTGTCATCGAACAGGAAACCAAGAGCAAGAGAGGCACAGGATTTGACCAGGCCCCCATGGCTAGGACTAAGCAAGCTGGTATCTAACCCAGGCATTCGGTTCCACGGCCTGAGCTCCTGATCACATCAACACTGCTTTTCAAGGTGAGAGGCTCTTGCTGGGACAGGGTGCTTTCCTACAATCCAGGGGGAATGGGGCTAGAGACCGCAGTAGTCCAGGGACTGCCTGCAGGGGCTGGAAAAGGGATGCGAGGGGAACCAGGCAGGACAAAGGACAGCTCATGTCACTCCAAATCCCTTCCACCTGAGCATGGCTTAGAGAAGAGGCTCTAGGGCGTGTCCCCTAGTCATGACACTAGAGGCATAGGGTGAGACCCAAGGATGGAGCCAAAGCCTCACGCTGCTACGCCGGGACTAGGGAAAGCGGCAGGATATCATGCATAGGGGCAAAATGGTTGGCAGGAGTGCCAAGGCAGGAAGAAGCGGACTATTTCCGGAATGCCTTCAGACCTCCTTTACCTAGGAGGAGCTTAGCTGTGTGTCTACAAAGGTTGAGCCACTCCGGGATGTCTCAGAATTATCACCACCTTTATCCTTTGCTGGGGGAGTCTGAAGACGTAGCGAGTGAGTTCACCCTTTGACCTCCACTTAGGAGAACTTCAACTTCCTAAGGAGAGCAGAAAGGATGGTGAGGAGGAAAGAGAGGGATGGGGAGGACAGTGAGAAGGATGAAGGACGGGAGGGAAGATGGCAGTGGCCCGGTGCTCTTGCCCTGAGAGCCTGGCCCCATCCTGAGCCCGAGGGCTCTGGCCACACTCTCAGTACTCCCAGCTCTGCAACTGCTGCCTCACGTCTGTCACCAGTGACATCTGTCCAGCAGGCCACACCTGAGATTCATGAGCGCCCTGCTCACCCCTGGCCCCTACCCAAGAGGATCCTCCTACCTGCAGCTGCTGGACCGCAGGCCAGGCTCCGGGCCCCTGCTCCCTCTCTGGACCCTTCCACCCAGCTCCCACCTCTGGGTCTGACACTGGCTGGCCACTGACCTGACATGGCAGATGGCTCCCAGACCAGGAGCCAGGCAGTTGGTAAAAGTCATCTCCTTTCCCTCTTTCCTCTGTAGTTGGCGCATTAAGGACCCAGGAACAGGTGCACGTATCAGGCCCCTTTTATTAGTATCTCTTTGAGCCCCTGATGGCAGGTGCTAGGAATAAATCCTAGCCACCCGGGAAAAGGATTTACGACCCCAAATTTACACGGGCCGCTTAATCACAGCGCCTTTGCCTCAGACAGACTTTCTGGAGAACAATTTGGCCCGCAATTTGTCAGCGGGAAAATGGCCTTATATAAACGGTCTGAGGAAATAAATGTTAATCCAGAAATGGTCCTCCTCCCCCTAATTGCCCGGGGAATTTAAAGGAGACAAACTTATTTACTCATAGCAGGAAGTACACTGTAATAAACCATCACCACTGTGGGGAGAAATGGGTTCCCGTGACAAGCAGGGGGAGGGAGATGGGAATTACAGAGTAAGGAGGGCATGGGTCCTCCCCTGCCCAGCCCAGATGCTCCTGCATTTTAAACCTGAGACCTCTTTGAGGCTGATCACAAATGCCAGACTGATGTGTCGGTCCCTCCCTGACTCAGGCAGAGGCAGTGGGAAGGACTCTAGGGAAGGAAGCAAACTAGGACCCCAAGATGGCCCCAGAAGATGGGGGGCTAAAAGCCAGCTGGAAAATCAGGCTTAAGAGCTTACTCATTTCCTGAGCTACAATCTAGGCCTTGCAGCCAGAATTCTCCCCAGGGTTAGGCAAAGTGAAGCACCACCTCGCCCACACGCAGGTCACAAGAGCAGGGTGCGAGCACTAGGGTTCTGAGCATGCCCCGCGGAAAAGGAGACCTGGAAGGCTTGGTGGGAAGCAGGACTCACAAATCTACCTAGGGGAGGCAAGGCCGGCTGTGAACCATCCCTTTTTCATCTCAGTGCCTGGCAACTTGTTTTCAACATTTTAAAATATATAATGCATGGATATATTCTCACCATTAAATAAATGGAGATACATAAGTCAGGCCCAACGGCGCATGCCAGTAGCTCTAGCACTCAGGAGGTGGGGGCAGGAGGATTGTGAGTTCAAGACCACCCTGGGCTGCATAGTAAGACCCCCCCGTCTCAAAAAGAACAAAGGGAAGTAGAGATACTCTTGTCCACCCTCCCCAATTTCTCAGAACAGCCTAAGAGATCAACCGTTTCCAAGTTAGTGTGTTTCTCACCAGCTCTTTCTCTTCTGTTATTCTCATCATCTCACACACGTACATGCGTGTAACACGTGTGAGCACAAACACCCCAAAAGAGCAGCCACACCTATAAATCTGTGTAAGGGAAATTTATAGCGTTGTTTTCACAAGCTTACATTTTAATGGTATCTTACTTGAAGGTTCTGTCAGTAACTTGTTTGTCTTGACGCTGTTTCCACCTGTTTCTGTCAGGTGAGCCAGGTCTAGACTGTGTTCACAACACTGGGCTCCACCTACATAGTAGACCCACCAGCACCTAGTTATCAACTCCCCGTTGGCCCTGTGGGTTGTCTATAGCCTCTCAGACCCCTGTAGAACTCACCAGAATCCCAAGTCATGATAGACTCAGACAGAAAGCAAGAGAAAACAAAACTATTTCTCCACAGGATGGAATGCAGATATCACAGCCCTGGTTTCTAGTTAATCAGAGTCTCCTTTGGGGCTTCAGTTTCCTCCATTCCCATTCCAAGTGCATTCTCTCCCCCATCTCCCAGGATGCCTTATTCCATTATAGTGAGACGAAGCATAATAAGAGTGGAGGAGACAGCTCAGTGCGTTTGCTACATAAACTCGAGGATCCAAGGTCTGATCCCCAGAACCCATGTAAAATCCAGATGTGGTAGCATGCAATCCCTGGTGAAACAAAAGGTGGAAAATAGAGTACCTGTAAGATCATGGGCCAGCTAGCCTGGCATACGTGTACGGCAGTGGCCAACAAAGGGACCCTAGCTCAAACAAAATAGAAGCAAAGACAGACACGCAAAGTTATTTTCTAACTTCTACACATGCACTGTGGCAGGCACACCGACACATGGAGAGAGAGAGAGAGAGAGAGAGAGAGAGAGAGAGAGAGAGATTATTTAAGCAACTTGAGTGTCACACGAAGGCTTGTTCCCAGGTTCTTAGTCAGTGTTCTAGTTTGGACCTGAAATGCCCTCTTAAGGCTTGTTCCTCAGCCAGAAGAAGACTGTGGAACCTTAATATGATAAGAGCTGTGTAGAGGAGGCTGCTTGTTCGTTTACCGGCTGCCCAGACCTGAAATAATCACACGGAAACTATATTAATTAAAACACTGCTTGGCCAATAACTTAGGCTTCTTTCTAGCTAACTCTTACATCTTAAATTAACCCATTCCTATAATTTTGTATTTTATCACAGTAAGGTTCCCAGGTGTCTGTCTCCTTTGGTGACTACATGGCATCTCTCTGACTCCACCTTCTTTCTTCCTCTATCTGCTTGGAATTCCTGCCTTATTCTATTCTGCCCTGCTATAGGCCAAAGCAGCTTTATTCATTAACCAATAAAAGCAACATATGTACAGAAGGACTTCCCACACCAGGCCTAGCTAGAAGAAGTAAGTTATCAAAATGGAGCCTTTGAAGATGATTTGACTTAAGATGGTTACTTTTGTCAACTTGGGAGAAGAGTCTCAGGGAGAGCATATATGCATCAGATTAGCCTATGGGTATGTCTATGAGACATTTTCTTGAGGTGGGAAGACTCAGCCCATTGTGGGTGACACCAATCCCTAGGCACAGTGCCCTGAGTTGCATGAGAGTAGAGAAAGTTAGCTGAGTGCTAAGTATGCATGCACCCATTCCTCTCTGCTCTTGACTGTGGATGCGATGTGATCAGTGGCTTCAAGACCAGGCTTCCTCACTTCCTGGAAAAAATGGACTATGACCTGGAACTGTGAACTAAACAAACACTTTCTCCCCTAACTTGTTTTTTGTCAGAGTATTAAATAGTAATTAATTTAGTACATGGCCCTGGCTTCTGCTGTCCTCTCTGTGCCCTGTCAATCATAATGGGAACAGCTCTCTTCCAACACATCTCCATAGCCATGCTGTTCTGCGAATGTTGTGTGTGTGTGTGTGTGTGTAGTGTTGTGTAGTGTGTAGTACTGTGTAGTGTGTGTGTGTGTGGTGTTATGTATATGGAGGTCAGAAGACAACTTGCCAGAGACCTTCCTGTCCGTCCACCATGCAGTCCCAGGAATCAAACTTGGGTCCTTGGGCTTGGAAGCTCACCATTCAAAGCTTTAAGAAAGCCTAGGGCAACACCTTTCATCTCATCTTTAACCCCAGCTCAACTTTCTTGATGGATGGCTTCAGTAAAAGGCAGTTTTATTTCCCAACCACAGGCTCCAGAACACTGCTGTGGAAAGTCCTCACAGCTCTGGGAAGAACTGTCCCTTCTTCCTGTGAGTGGAGACTCTTGGGCTGTGGGTGTGGTCTGCTGCTGTGATCCAAGGCACATCAGAGCTGGAACTTGAATCTTTTCATCCTCACACACAGCCAGTATTGAAGTCCCATCGCTAGTCTTACCTGGGAATGTGTCACAGATGGAGGGAGGAGCCAATGCCCCACGTCCTCACTTCGTCTATAGTCTTGTTTAGCCAGTAAACAAACGACACACGAGGCCGCAACTTCTACAACATGAAAGTATAAAAGCAGGTGAGGATAGACCATAGGAGACAGAGACAGGGCGGAGCAGGTGGACACGTGACCCTGGGGAGTAGGCCCATGCAAATGACCTGGCACTCCCAGCCGACCATACTATTGCAGCAAAGGCTTGGAGGGTTGGAGGGAAAATAAGCCACCAGGCTAGAGTGGTTGAACAGCATGGAGCAGAGGTGAGGTCAGAGATGCCAGGGAGGAGGCAATAAGGCCCAGGGAGAGGAGCTTAGGAAGATGACGCCAAGACAGCACCGCTCTGAATGAGAGTGAGGATGGGGTAGGATCTGGCTTTCATTTCCTCTGGACACACTGCTGAGAGCCTACCTGACCATCAGCATCCTCTGGTCCAGGGCTGGGAGCTCCAACTCAGGCAGGAACACTTCCTCTTGCCCCTCCCAAGCCAGGGCGCCCTCGCCCTCACCTCCCCAGCCCTGCTGTGCCTTGCTGCTCCCCCTCCACTCTCCCAGCTACCCATGCCCTCCCTTCTCCCACTCTCGAAGTCACTCACTTCCCAAGACAAATGGCAGCTCCTTCCTGCCCATCCATCACAGCTTCCAGGCCCATCCATTAGCCAACGCTCCCCATCCTGCCCTGGCCCCACGTCCTTGCCGAGGGACGGGGTCCATTGATCAGAGGCCCATCTGCTGCTTG
This sequence comes from Microtus oregoni, assembly GCF_018167655.1. Taxonomy (NCBI): domain Eukaryota; kingdom Metazoa; phylum Chordata; class Mammalia; order Rodentia; family Cricetidae; genus Microtus; species Microtus oregoni. The sequence goes on from NW_024543079.1 coordinate 10,929,656, forward strand.
TCACATCCTGGCGGCCCTGACAGCAAGAGACAGAGCTGTTGCTGGCCCCAGCCAAGTGAGAGAGGACACTTCCTCCACCCAACTCTCCAAGGCTAACCAAAGTAGTCTGAGGGAGAGGGCTGGGATTTCTCCAGGTCCCCACAGGACAGACCCACAATAGTTTCCAAGGGCCCTCTACACCAACCAGAGGACTGTAGGAGCAAGAGAACCCCACCAAACTGTAGAGGACCCACCAACCCTCCCCAGACTCTACTGACCTCACACCACCGAGAACCACACAGGCTCTGCAGGGCTCCCCGAACCTGACTGGTCCAGGTTCTCTCCTTGGCCAGTGACCCCTCCAGATCCACTCCATCCTTTTACCCAGATAAGTGACCAAGGAGGTTGTTGATAGGGACCATAGCCTCTGCATTCGATCTAGATTCAGCCTGTGGGAGGCACAGGCAAACCTGACAGAGGGAGGAGGCAATTGGAGGCTGTTCAACACTCCATCTTAGGCACTAAGGGGAATGGTAGGTCAGCTACTTCCTCTGCTCCAGCTACTTTCCCTTGTAGGTGGAGCTAGCTCAGTAGCTAGCTCATCCACCGGGCGATCCTGTGCCCCTCACCCTCACGGGGCCATCACCTGTGCAGATGAGCTCTCATTGACGCTCCTCAACTGCCCCATTTGAAAGTGTGCTTAAGACTGTTCCCATGCTCCTCTTCTCTCTGAGGAGGGCAGGAGGTGGCCCCTCATCTGCTTTGTCCTCAAAGAAGAGTTTCTTCCCTCTTCTAGACTACTGTGACCCAGGCAAGATTGTGGCAGGACATTTTTCTGAAGTAAAAATGCAGTGTCCTTCCTAAAAGAGACACTGACAAGGACCGGGAAAGCACCTGTTTTGTCCCAGGTATATACAAAATAAGATGTTGTGCCTTAAGGGGTCCTCAGTGTGTGTGTGTGTGTGTGTGTGTGTGTGTGTGTGTGTGTGTGTGTGTGTGCGTGTGTTTGCCCATGTCCCAGGGCAATTACAACAGAGTATGCAGGTTGGTCCTTGAACCCAGGCTACCCCAACATGCAGTGAAGTTTTGTCCTGAAAATTTCCAACAGTGTCAGCATCCCAAGAACTGAGAACTCCTAATCCCAGGGGGCCCTGCCTTGGCAGCAGCTTCCCAATCTGCATTTTAGCAAGATCCCCAGGTGATCCCAGTAGATGCTGGCACTCAAAAGCATCACCTAAGAACCAAAATAGTCTCTGCAGACACTCCCCCCACCCGTACCCAGTTACTGCTGATCCCTGCTGGACTGAGCTTCCTACCTGCTGTCCCTCACCATGGCCTCTGCTAGAAACAGTGTCAGAGGAGAGAGGGCATGGGAGCTTTTCATACCCTGCAGCATTTGGCAATGATTTTATTCCTCAGATGACGTCTCAGTCCGACTGTATGTCTATGCTCTCAGTAGTGTGCTAGGGGCTGGGCAAACACCATGCACAGCTCAGGTGTCCCTCCCAGAGCTTAGATGCTAATGGACAAGACACCGTAAGCAATCAGGTTAGCACTTCAGAAATTATAAATCGGGGTGCATAATAGAAATGACGCCAACAGAAGGCAGGGTTAAGGAATGAAAGGGACACACACCACCTCCTTAGGGCAGTGGTCCTACCCATTGAAAAGTCAAGCTTCACAAGGAGGAGCCACCATGACAAAAGCCACATGGCTATGCTGTCTGGTTTGTCCCAAAGGCTCATGCCCTGGAAGCTGAGTCCCTGTTGTAACGAGTGGACCCTAGGGGGAGGTAATCGGATCATGAGATGTCGGATCGCAAGAGTCTGGGTTACTCCCTTTCTCTCAGTCTTTCTCAAGCTCTCCATACTCTTTACTCCTGCACATGGTCCACCAGTTCTGCTGTCATGTTATGGTCCAGACACGACTGCCCTGAGCTTGGGTTTGCCAGCCTCCGAAACTGCAACCCAAAGTCAACCCATTTCCTTAGTAAACATCACAGCTTCTAGCAATCTTTATAGTGGCAGAAACAAACTAAGACACATGGCTGAAGCAAAAGTCCTAGCATTGAGCCAAAGGTTGACTATCCCAGAAATATAAATGAGGCCAATGTGGCTGAACCAGTGAGGCAGGAAGAATGGAGAGACAGACAGGGTCAGGCCAGGCTGGCACAGCATCAGGAGCCTGCTTTCTGTGTATACCCAAGAGTGTGTGAAGGGTTCTAAGCCAGGGACGGTAATGGGATTTCAATCTCAGAATGTTCCTTCTGGATGCTGGGTGGGAACAGGCTAATAACCCATGTCTGTGGCACAAATGTCAGCTCTTGACACCAGGTGACCTGGGCTCAGATGGTAGGTCCTGTTCCTCCCTTATGTGCAGATGCTGTGGTTTGCATATTAACACTAAGGTGGACTGGAGGAAGAGAAGAAGCTGTGCTGCTCAGGTTTGCAAGATGTGAACTGGAGAGCACCACATATGAAGGTGTGAACTGGATAGCAGCTCGTGTGAAGGTGTGAACTGGGAAGCTGTGAACTAGATAGCAGCACATATGAAGGTGTGAACTGGATAGCAGCATGTGTGAAGGTATGAACTGGACAGCAGCTCGTGTGAAGGTGTGAACTGGATAGCAGCATGTGTGAAGGTGTGAACTGGATAGCAGCTCGTGTGAAGGTGTGAACTGGGAAGCTGTGAACTAGATAGTAGCATGTATGAAGGTGTGAACTGGATAGCAGCATGTGTGAAGGTGTGAACTAGATAGCAGCTCGTGTGAAGATGTGAACTGGATAGCAGCATGTGTGAAGGTGTGAACTGGATAGCAGCTCATGTGAAGGTGTGAACTGGGAAGCTGTGAACTAGATAGTAGCATGTATGAAGGTGTGAACTGGATAGCAGCATGTGTGAAGGTGTGAACTGGATAGGAGTACGTGTGAAGGTGTGAACTGGATAGGAGCACGTGTGAAGGTGTGAACTGGATAGGAGCACGTGTGAAGGTGTGAACTGGATAGGAGCACATGTGAAGGTGTGAACTGGATAGGAGCACATGTGAAGGTGTGAACTGGATAGGAGCACATGTGAAGGTGTGAACTGGATAGCAGCACATGTGAAGGTGTGACCTAGATAGTAGTACCACATATGAAAATGTGAACTGGATAGCAACACCGCATGTGAAGGTGTGGACTGGATAGCAGCCCCTGTGAAGGTGTGAACTGGATAGCACTCACAACATTAAATCAAAAGCAGAACTCCCGAGTCTCTAGGGCTGGATTTCCCTGCCTGAGGCAGTCAGCCAGGGTCTAGCTGAGCCTGCATCCTTTTACCTTCCAACTGTGGGGCAGGAATGCTGGATGGTACCCCTGCAGGGGTTCTTTGTCTTGGGCCCTCTTCCTGTCTCTCTCTGGGGAGCCATCTTCACCCTGTTTTCAGTCAAGTGCATTCTAGGTATGTTTGTGAAGGAGTTTTCAGAGAGATTGAACTGAGGAGGCATGGAGACCTGGAATACGGTCAGAGTGAGAGCTCCAGACTGAATAAAAATCGGAAAGGGGGAAGCCAGAGGTACTCCATCACTCATCTCCCTCAGCTTCCAGACTGCTGTCTGTCCATACTGCCTCCACAGCTAGAGCTGCCCTCGCCATCACACCATGATTTACTGGACCCTCATTTGTGCGTCAAAATAAACTCTTCCGTTCTTAAAATGCTTTAGTGGAGTGTTCTGTCAACTGCAATGAAAAAGGCAACTAAAATAACCAACCACTGCAGTCAGGGGTGGGAATCAGTGGGCAAAGGCTGGCAGGGAAGACAGGTAGTAGCCAGGGAGGGAAAGACACACCTTGAAGGCACTTTCAAGGCACTGCTGTGACAGGGACAAGAGAGGCTAGTGTTTGAGGGAGTTGTGAGAACAGAGAGGTTCTTCAAGCTAGGAAGATCTGCCAGGATGTTGAGGGGTGGGTCCAAGATAATCCTCAGTATATCAAGAGGTATTGGAAAAATGGCATACCAAGGGATTTGAGTTTGCCTTTCTTTGTTGTATTGGTCAGAGTTCCTAGAGAAACACACATACACACATGCACACACACAGAGAGAGAGAAAGAGAGAGGCTTGGCATGAGGACCTGTCTCACTACACTCTATGGAGTTCACCAAGCCCTAAGACCTACAGTCAGCAAACAACAGACCAAGGTGGTCAGGTCCACCCCAATGCCAGCAGGCGAAGCTACTGGTTCTGTTTAGTTCAAGTCTAAAAGCAGGACCAAAACAAGTGACATCCCAGCCAGAGGAGTGCCCCTCACCCACAGGAGGTTCCTACACATCTGCTCATCTGATCTTTAACTAACTGGGTGAGGCCCACCCACACGGAGGCCATCTGCCTCGCTCAGTGCACGCATTCAAATGTTATTCTCTCCCAGAAAAACTCTCACCCATCAAGAGAATGGTGTTGCTCACCACACACACTGTGCCCCTTCACACTGACACAGAAAATTAACCATCACAAGGATGGGTGGAGATGAAGATGTTTGTGGTTGTCATATGAATTATATAGTTTTTCTGGGCTCTGCAGATTAGAGCACTGGCTGCTCTCCCAGAGGACCTGGTTCAATTCTCAACACCTACATGGCAGCTCACAATCATCCATAACTCCTGTTTCAGGAAATCCAGCACCCTTTCCAGGCTTCTACAGGCATCAGGCATGCACAGAGTACACACACACACACGTAAGCAAAACAGTTGGAAATGCAAAAAAACTCTAAACGTTTTAAAATAAAGGTTTGCCCTTTGCCCATTCTAACAGCACTGATGATATTCTTACTCAGCTACTAGACATGCTTTTGGCTGTCATATGTGTCTAAAGGAACTGTCCCTTTGATTCGGGTCTTTCCTTGGGAAACTGAGATCAAGTAGTATCTCAATATTTTTTATATTTATTTGTTTGTTTGTTTGCTTGTTCTGTGTCTATCTGTGTGAGCATATGCCTGCCCTGACGCCCACAGTCGGTTCTCTCCTTCCACCATGCAGAACCCAGAAGATCCAACAGAGGAGAGCAAGCTTAGCAGCAAGCGCCTTTACCTGCTGAAGTGTCCTGAAGTGAGACCAAATCTGTCCATTGTTTAACTTGCAGTTCTATCCAAGGCTGTAGAGAAAACCCTCTTTTCCTGAGAGCAAACACTTCTCCTGTTATACTTTTTTTCTAGCCTTTTATTGGTTTATCTTTTACTTCCACCTATGTGGTTTTTATTTTTTAGACTCTAGAATAAAATAGAGATCTGAATTAACTGCTTTCCAAATAACCAGATTTACAGACAGCGTTTACTGAATAATCCATCCTTCTTCCACTGATATGCGACCCTTCGCTTTCTGTGGACTGAGTCCTCATTCAGGACAATCTATCTCATTCCATTGATTTGTCCATCCAGCGTTGTGCCTCAAACATACTGGTTTTATTATTGTAGCTTTATCACGCATTTAAAGAAAGGCTTGGTGAGGCAAACCTTTTTCTGCATCCACTTAGTTATCCTCATCTTAGGCTGATTTTGTTGTTGCTCTTGGTTTTTGTGTTGTTGTTGTTGTTGTTGTTAACATGTGTTGATTCCCTGTGGTATCTTTTTTCTTTCCCCCTGTGGTATCTTTTTACGCTTGTTTCCGCAAGTGTGAGTTTTGTGACGACATCCTGGGGATGCTGGACTTCCATGAGTCATCCCTAACTCTGTCAGCCAGGTAGCTGGTGCTATAGGACACTTGAAGCAAACAGGCATGGTGGCAGAGGCAGGCAGTAAGAACTCTGCATTCTGCCCCCAGCTGCTGTAGTGTCTCTGCTAAATAAAAGTCCACTTTTATTCTTCAGGAGCCGAGCAGGGAGATGTTTTACACGGGGGTCTTCACCCACAGTGATCTATGTCCCTTTTACAAACTTATCTCTGGGTTTTGCTCAGTTTATAAGCTTGGAGCAATCTTTCTTCCCTAACGCTTCCTTCCACCCGAGTTTGAAGGAACCTTGAGATTTCCTGTGGATGATTTAAGGGGCTATAACACTCGCAGGCTAGATTTGTTTTAGTGTCCATAAAACTCAAAAATTTCATAAAACAATTGGTGAAAATAAAATTACCAAAAAATGATCTAATGCCAGCAGACTGCATAATAGTTACGGGAGAAATGGAGACCATGATTCACCAGGGGATAAAAACGACAATGTATTTATTGCAGTGCGCTGGCAAGAAGCTAATCTGTCCCTTTTACTTTTGAGACAGGGCAAGAATTCTGATTTTTGTCTTCTTGCTCTCACTCTGACAGGAGAACAGAGGACCAAAATGATGTTCACATGCATACATGTGTGTATACATGTTTGTGCATGCATGTACATGTGTGTATGAATGTGTATGCATGTGTGCGTGTATGTGCATATATGTCCATGTTTGTGTGTGTATTTGTGTACATGATTGTGTGTGTGTGTGTGTCTGTGTGTATGCACATGTGTGTTGAACCTGGTCACTGTCAGCAATGCTTAAAGTATCTAGATGGCAGAAAATTTAATGTTTTATTTGAGTATTGATAGCATCACAATTTTAAAAAATGCAGCTTAAACAGATACATTGAGTCAGTGGTCACTAATTGTGGGGATGGGTGGCTAATGAGTGAAAGAGAACCTGGGAAACTTCCTGGATCATGGACATATCTGTATCTTACTGGGGAGCTATAGCACAAGAGCAAGCCTTTGCCCAAAGTCATTATCCCACTAACCTAAAACATATTTAAAGAAAGGCTTTAACATAAAGTATATCTAAAGGAACAGAATTGATAGAATATATATATGAATATATACAAACATATATATGAATATATACAAACATATATATGAATGAATATATATGCACATATATATTATAAATGAATATATTCATTTATGTGAGATTTATTAGAGTGGCTCACAGACTATGGTCCAGGTAGTCCAACAATGACTGTGCTCCAACAGAGCAAGGCCAAGAGTCTGGTAATTGTTCAGTCCATGAAGCTAGATGTCTCAGGTGTCCCAGTCTGGTGCTGGAGTCCAGGAAGATTCCTAGAGAGGAGCTAGTTAGTCTTCAGCCTGTGTTGGGATCTCAAAGATATGGGTTCTAATACCAGCAAAGGAATGCTTCAGTAACAGCATAGGTAAACTTGCCAGTGAGGGTGAGGGCAAGCAGGCAAAAAGCAAAAGCTTACCTCTTCCATGTTCTTTATGTGGGCTGGCACCAGGAGGTGTGCTCAGACTTAGGATGGGTCTTCACACCTCAAATGATCCAATAAAGAAAATCCCTCACAGGTGTGGCCAACTGCCTCGGTTTTAGTTTGTTCCAGATGTGGTCAAGTTGATGACCAAGACTGGAAGTCATAGCCATGAGCGAAGCTGATCTTTTACAGTCAGCCCATCGGAGGATGAGTGTTTGTGTTTGTGTGTAAAGATGTGTGTGAGCGTGTGTGCATATGTGTGAGTGTGTGTGCATGTGTGCCCTCTGAGACAGCCTTGGTGACCACATTCCCTCAGACTCGTACCTGGTGTACTCTCTCCCAAGTGTGGGCTGAACTAGGCTCTAGGTTTAGTTATTGCCCTCCACAAATTATCACAATGACACCACACGAAAATCAGTCTAGTGGGCTGGGAGTCAGCTCAGCCAGCGAAGTGCTGGCCACACAAGTGAAAGGACCCACGTGTGATCCCAGCAGCTACATATAAAACTGTGCAGATGTGGCGATGCACACATGACTTTAATCTCCATACTTGGAGGACAGAAGCAGGAAGATCTCTGTGAGTTCAAGGCCAGCCTGTCTGTCTACGTGGTGATTTCTTGGTTAGGCAGAGGTACATAGTAAAGCACTATCTCTCAGTAAGTATACAAACAAATAAGAAGGGCATATGTGTTTGTAATCCCAGAGCTGGGGAGGCAGAGAAAAGCAGAAAACCCTTTGGGTCACTGGCTACCAGGCCTAATTGAGTCAGCAAGTCCCACATCCCAGTGGGAGATCCTGTCTTAAAAAACAGGGTAGACAGCTCCTGAGAAACAACCTGAGGAAAAACAACAGTACACACACATACACACAGAGAGAAACACACACATACTCACACATACAGAAATGCACATACACACACAAATACACAAACTTACACACATACAGACACACATGCTCACATACACAAATGCACACACACAGAGACACATACACACATGCATACACACAGTAACACACATAATCACACACAGACAGAAACACATACACACTCACAAACATGCATACGCACACAGTAACACACATACAGAAACACACACATGCATGTACACACACACACACACAATCAAGCTGATACTCAGAGTCTCAGAGCCAGTTACTCTTCACAGCCTATGGGATACTGGCTCCTTCGTGTGTCTGGTGAGCTGCTGGTCAGGTGGGGCTGCTCACTGGTCTTGTGATGAGGCGAAAGTGGATCCACCTTCCATCAGGATAAAAGACAAAGCCATATCCAAAGCTCATGGATTTGGTGGGAACAAAGAGAAGAATATATCTTTTCAGGCTACCCAGCTACCAAGTCATGTGGTGTGCAAACTTTCTAGATGTTATCCACCCTCTGTGTCTTCAACTCAGTGGTCTCTAACTTAGGGCAGCACCCCAATTTTAGGATCTATTTTTAATTTCCATAATGTAATAAGATGAAGATGTGCTCAGAGGTCAGATCCACAAATGCACAGGTTCCCAGGTTTACAAGGACAAGCCAAGTGCCAGGGATTACTGCGTAGAGACACGTTATCTCACACAGACAGACACACTGTCATCGCTATGCGGCTATCCTAAACACACACCCAGGGTTCCCTTGCATATAGCATGTCACAAGGCATGCAAGCAGACACACCTAGGCTAGAATCTGTCATACAGAGACGTGCATAGTGTTAGGAGCCATGTCCAATGAGGACATAACCGCAGATGCCCACCAGCTCGTGGCTCTGGACACAGACTCTCAGAGTCCTGCTCACTCTGCATGTACGGTGCATCCACTCTTCCTCCCCGAGCCCCACACAAACATACATTCCAGGTCCGCACGCTGCAGATCAGTGTGAGCACGCAGACGGATCCACGTGACAGCTGCCAAATTTGTCTTCATTGGGGTGTTTTGGGCTTCAAGAAAGATGAATGTCGTCCTTTCAAAGATGAGTTGCCCACCCCACAAATCACCACCCCTCAGCCCTGCACCCTCCCCCCAACCCTCCCCCATTACTCATCTGAAAGGAAATGCAAAGAGTGATAATAATTAGACAAGGACAAATCGCTGGGCTGGGCTAGGGATGGCTACACTCAATAAAGAGCTGTTTCCCAGGCAACCAGGGCAGGTGCTGTGGGCAGAGGGACTTGAAGGACCACAACCAGGGCTTGTCCCTCTACTAGGTCCAGCAGGAGTTTAAGGGACTGGGTTTATCCAGACTCAGACCCAGGTTGACTCATTACCTGTGTCTCAGTGAGCACCTATCATATCTTGTATTCTGCATTAAGTTTTGCAAAGCTTAACGCTCTCCCCAAAACTTCTGATTTTCTTCTAAAGGGGTGGCATTTCTAAGACAATTGGGGGGTTTAATTTCTAAACACAAGTGCTTGTTTGTACCTTCTGCAATAATGCAAAAATATGTAAAGTGAAATGTGCAACTCTCTTCTGCATACCTCAATTCACTCCCTTAAGGTAGTACTGCTAGCTATTTCTAGAACTTTCTATAATGCGTGTAAATATTGACACACTGCAAGGTAAGGGTACACCTGATTCCCAACATAGAACTCAGTGCCAAGCACTGCTCTAATCACGAGTCCATTACTTCATTTAAACTCGTGATGGTTTTAATACAAAATGGTCCCCATCACTTCGTCTATTGTGGGCTTGGCTTTCAATTGATGGGCTTCAGGAAGGTGGTCACAACCTGAGGTCTCTGGCCTTATCAATAGATTAACATTTTGATGAATCTTTAATTTGATAACATTAGTGGGAGGTGGTAAAAAGCAGAGGTGGGGATCTGTTGGCAGAAATAAGTCATTGGGACAAGTCCCGGCCCCTGTTTCCCTCTCTTCTTTTCCTGACTGCCACAGGGTGGGAACTACCTTCCACACACAATCCCACAGCCATCATGTTCTGCTGAAGCTGCCAGGACCAATCAAGCACTCACTGAACCATCTGCAATCATGGTGAAAATATATATTCACTGTCCTACACTGATTCTCCAGCGTGTTTTGTCACAGTGATGAACGGCTAATACATTCCAATAATAGTGCTATAGGTTAGGTACCATTTGCCGTAGTTTTAGTGAATGTCTCACCAAAAGCCCAGTGTTAAAGTCTATTGTCTAGGGAAACCAAGGAAAGAGATCAAGGCAGGAGCCTAGAGGCAGAAACTGGACTAGGAACCATGGAGAAATGCTACTTACCGACCTATTCTCCCTGACTTGCTCAGCCCACTTTTCTATACCGCCAAGGCCCAGTGGCTGAGGGATAGTGTCACCCACAGTGGGCTAGACCCTCTCACCTCAGTCTTCCATCAAAAGAACTCCTCACAGACGTGCCCACAGGCCAACCTGATGAAGGCAGTTCTGCACGTGAGACTCTCTCCTCCCAGACAGCTCTAATTACTGTCGAGTTAACAAAGACGATCTGACAAAACATTCAAACCGTAACAGCAATTAAAAGACAGCAAACATTCTGAAGCAGTGGGAAGAGAAGGGTTAGAGCAAAGTGATGAACTGACCAAAGTCTCCCCACACGAGCCCAGCTTGCTCAGATAGAGCACTAAATTTGAGGTGGAAAAGTGGTACCTCAGATAACTTGGGGCATCCAAAAGTAACGGTGGCTTGGGTCTGTTGTCCTATCTGCAATCCTGATGGAGACGGCAGGGAGAGAGGAACAGCCGGGGGAAGCCCCACAGTAACATTGAGCAGGGGTGGATGTGGGCATCAGGAACGAGCTGAGAAACAGCATAGAAAGGGGTCTCACTGAGCAAGCACCCAGGCAAATCCAGTGCTGACCCATAGACACCGTTACCAGCACCATTGTGCCAATGAGGGGTCATGAACTAGCAAAGGCTTCCCACTTCGACACCGAACACGCTCAGCTACAACACCCTCATCAAGAAGATAAAGGAGAGAGAGAGAGATTTACCTGACTGAGGACCCTCTTATGGACCAAGTAGATCTTGGGTTAGGTAGATTCTTTTTCTACTTTCTGGTAGAGGCTGTGTGTCTTTAAGTGGGGAAAGAGACATAAATCAAACTCAATTACAGAAAAACAAAAACTTCAATGCCTTGTCCACCTGAGTTGTAAAAAGCCCTAAATGACCACACACATTGTGTATCTTGTGTCACTTCCAAATTGCTCTCCTTGAGCCTTGTACCAATTTGCGCTTCCTTAATGAACACATCAGTGGACCATTCCCCGTACCCGCACCAAGATGCATGGCCAATATGAAAGATACACTTGAAAACACAAACAACAAAGTTCCCTTTGTTCCAGCTGGATAATCAGTTACAGTCATCACACGGTTATGTGATGGATTCTGTCCACACCAGCTCTTGGCACAGAAACTGGAACAGACTACGAAACTGATTTTAACCAATTCAGAACAGTGGGTTCTTGGCTGGGGCACCACTGGCTTATTGAGGGATGTTGGGCCTTGGTGGGTGGTGAGCATCACATCCAAGGCAACAAAATGGAAAAGACTCCATCAGAAGAATGAAGGAGGAGGCTGCTGTGGGGTGGTCTTCGAGGTTCATCCAAGACAGAAATTCTAATGCCTGGTTTTGTTTTCCAAGGCTGCTAGAATGAATTGTCACAAACTTGGTGGCTGAAAGTGACACATCTTCCCATACAACCCTGTGCCAAATTAAGGTGCCAGCAGAAGGGTGGTCTTCTGAAGCACCTAAAGAGGGAGCAACTGTGCCCTCTCTCTGGTCCTCACGGTGCCACGCCTGTCACTGTGTCACTCTGTTCTGTGTCCATCACCTGCTCCTCTGTGCCCCCGCCCCCGTGTCTTTGTCCCTCTTCCAACAGATACTGCCCTGGATTTAGAACCACTCCCAGCACCCCACAGCTCAGCTTGGGCTCCTCAGTCTAACGGCATTGCAAAGACCCTTTTCCCAAGGAAGATTCACAGCCACAGTTCTGTTTTGTATGTGTACATGTGTGCACAAGTTCAGGTGTGAGCAGGAACAGGTATGGGCTGATGTGTGTAGAGATTAGGGGTCAACTTTAGACATCCTCGGGAGTTGCCTACCTACTTTTTTGGAGACAGGGTTTCCCCTTGACCTGGAACTAAGCTGACCAGACTGACTGGCCAGTAAGTCACAGGGGTCTACTAGCCTCTGCCTACCCGGTGCTGGGATTGCAAACCCATGCCCCCACACTCCCTTGGCACCATGCCCTACATGTTTTTAATACGGGTTCTGAAGGTCAAAGTTCAGTAAGTTTTCACACTGACAAAGCAAGCACCTTCCCAACTAGCCCATCTCCCCAGTCCCACAATCACATGTTCTCAGTGGACACGTCTTCGGGGGCACTGTCATTCAAGTCAGAACACCCCACTGTGTAATATGTTCTGGCAGCAGAATGGCCTCAGGCCTGCCTCCATTCCTCACAGAATGCTGAGCCATTCTGTCCCCCACAGTACCGGCATGGCCTGCTTGACTGCTCCCACGCCAGTGGGCACTGCTCCAGCTTTTCTACCAAAATGGCATTTGGATACTTGCCAGATGCCAACTGTAGATGTAAAACATTCTCCATTGAATCTTCTTGAGCTCCCGGGAGCAGCAACAGGAAGGAAACAAGCTAGAGCAGAGTTAAGCCCTCCTTGCTCTACCTTCGAACGGAGCGAGGTTTTCAGCCATCTCAGTTCCCTTGTCTGAAGGATAAATCTGGCCAGCTTGAGCATCCATGTTAGGAGCTCTCCCCAGTCTCTCTTCCTCTCTTGGGCTTAGAGGTTGTGCACACAGACTCCCTATCTCTTCCCCACCCAATGCCTCTGCCCTTTTCAGCTCTTTTGCTCCTTTCTGGGCCATAGTTGCTTTCATGCTTTGTCTAGGCTGTTAACAGTTGGGGAAAGAGATCAAGCAAGCTCATTCATAGAGAGAAGCAGGTACTAAAGCCAGGTAGAAAAGCACAGGGGATCCCACAGCCCCAGCACCCACACCTGTGCCTCCCTGTCCTCTTCATATTTGGTGTCCACAGAACAATGATGTCCCTGTGGGCCTCTGGTGGTCTAAGGACCACATGGGAAGAAAATACAGCTTTACATTTCCTGTATGGTTCAGATCCTCGAGCGTGCTCAGCGAGTCTGCTCCATGCTTTTATAAAACCCCAAGGATTTAATATCCACATGTCCTAAAGTCAGCTACTAGAGCATGTCAGGTCCTCCCAGCTCTTTCCCATGTATCCATGCGATCCTCAGCAACCACTAAAGCAGACGGAGCTCAGTCATCCCCTGAGATAAGGGGTGACAAGCCGGTCTGGAACCGCCGGTGAGTGAAGGGTCGGAATGGGGACAAATCGAACACTCTGCCCCAATACCAGGGTTGTAGGCTCCTACCTCAGGAGAAGGAGAGTGGTGAAAGAGGCCTCCCCAGATGCAGCCATGGCCCACTAACCTACCCTGCATACCTAGACGGCTCTGAAATGACAGGGCAGCCCTGGGATCTGGAGGTCAGAAGGCTGGTTCAAGTCTTGCCTCTGTTTCTCATTAGTCACCTGACTTTGCAAGTGATCAAAGCTCTGAGTGACAATAAAATTGTCAAAAAAAATGGATACAAATGATGGCAATATTTATGGTTAGAGAAGATGACACATGGGAAACATTTTGTAAAATCTTCCAACCAGAATTTTTCCGTCAGAAAAAAAAAAAAAGTTCTAGAGGTGGTGGTGCCTGCCTTTGATCACAGCACTCAGGAGGCAGAGGCAGGCAGACCTGAGTTCAAGGCCAGCCTGGTCTACAGAGTGAGTTCCAGGACAGCTGGGGCTACACAGAGATATTCTTGATGGAGGAAATAAAAAGAAACTGCTTGGTCCCCATTGGTTAGAAGATAGGTGGGAGGAGTAAACAGAACAGAACACTGGGAGGAAGAGGAAGAGAGCTCAGACTCCACAGCTCTCCTCTTGGGAGCAGACACCTCAGAGAGATGCCATGCTCAGCTCTCCCGGGCAGACGCACGCGATGAAGCAAGCCGCCAGGTTAGACATGCTGAACCTTTCCCGGTAAGACCGGTGCTCACAGATTATTAGAGATGGGTTGATCGGGATGTGAGAATTAGCCTGTAAGGGCTAGAGCTAAAGGACCAAGAATACAGTGTCCGTGTAATTATTTCGGGGCATAAGCTAGTCGAGCAGGCAGCCGGGGTGCTGGGGACGCAGCCCCGCCGCTCCTATTACTACATATTCTATCTCAAAAAAAAAAAAGAAAAAAGAGAAAGAAAGAAAGAAAGAAAGAAAGAGAAAGAAAGAAAGAAAGAAAGAAAGAAAAAGAAATGAGACAGGGTCTCATGTAGGCCAGGCTGGCCTCAAATTCACCATGTAGCCAAGGGTGACCTTGAACTTCTGGTCCTCTCATCTCTATCTCCCAAGTGCTAGGATCATAGGAAGGCATCGTCATGCCATTTCACATAAGAAATTTAGGTCTTGATATAAGTAATTCTGTTATTCCATCTAAACAAATTCAGTGTGCCTACAGCCCAGCACCAAAGTACAGTGGCACACTGAACCAAACCCAGCCCAACAAGCAGGGAATTCCCAGAAGCAATTCTGTCCTTTATGGGATCCTTCTAAGGGTGTCAAAGTTCATTACTTTTTTTTTTTTTTTGGTTTTCGAGACAGGGTTTCTCTCTGGTTTTGGAGCCTGTCCTGGAACTAGCTCTTGTAAACCAGGCTGGTCTCGAACTCACAGAGATCCGCCTGCCTCTGCCTCCCAAGTGCTGGGATTAAAGGCGTGCGCCACCACCGCCCAGCAGTTCATTACTTTTTGCACATTTTAATATCTCAGTACCCCACAACTACCCAAGCCTCCCCCTCCCTCTCTCTCTCTCTCTGCCTCTCTGCTCCTTGTCCAAAGTGTTCTCTCTCTCTCTCTCTCTCTCTCTCTCTCTCTCTCTCTCTCTCTGTGTGTGTGTGTGTGTGTGTGTGTGTGTGTGTGTGTGTGTGTGTGTGGAGTGTGGTACACTATGCACATATGCACAAAAGCAATCTTTCACCCCACGAGGCAGGCCCTTAACTTCCTCTCCTTCCTCCTTCCCAAGTTCACTTAATTTCTCTCTCTATGGAACAGCTTGGCCTTTCAGATAGAGTTTCCAGGTCCCTACTTTTCCACCCATCCTCCCAAGGTATAATTATCTAGATTCTCAAATCCCTGTTGCATCCCTGGGTCCCCGAGCAGAAGAAGTAGGGAGATCATCTTGAAATCCTGAAGAATCCCCCCAGAAACCAAAATACAAACGTCGTGTGTGGCATGTGAACAAATGCACACATACCAGGCACATTTGGACACATGAGTGTGCTGCAGCACAGGTATGGCTGGGCACTTGTGCCATGTGCAGATGCCATCTTTGCACACGTGCGGTATCGTGTGTTTGTACATGAAAGCACACACGTGTAAGTTCACATGCTTTATTTTGGGCAGAACCCCTCACACACCTATGCCATTTGGGCCCCGTGCCTTGCTTTCCAAGTCTGTGTCACACTGAGAGAGGGAAGCCGAGCCATCACCCCCCACCCCACCCCACCATCATCAGCCCTCCCTCCCAACTGCCTCTAGAAACAAAGACAGTTTAGCAAGGAACTCCCCAGCTAAGCTGTTTTTTTTTTTTTAAGACCTTCAGCCAGCAGCCGCCAGGCTGAGCGGAATGTCTCACTTTATTAGTGAGTTTGGCCTTGGGTGTCTGGCTGTTTGATCAATCCTGCTGGGGGTCAGTGATATTTCCTCCCGGGCTCCCCCTGCCCTGCCCTGCCTCCCCTCCGCACCTGATGAACAGCATGCCCCTGGACCACTGATCACCTATTGATTTTCCAGTCCGAGGCTGCCTCTGCAGCCAGCTGCCATCTCTAGCCCTGTCACAGGGACCAGTTGGTGACTAACTGATCCCTGGGTCCCTCCTAGGTCCCCCGCCCCTCACTGCAGGCCCAGATTCCACAGCATTGCCCAGGCTTAAGCTTCTAGCTAAGTACAATTCTGCCCTCTCCCCAGGGCTCTGTATAAGGCTGGGTACCAATCAAGGCCTCTCCCAGTGGCTGTTCCCATTCTGTCCAGGACACCCAGCTTCATGACCTTGGACAAATTACTTTAACACTACCTTAGTTCCCCACATGTAAACCTGGGACAATGTAAGAATCCACGCATCTTGAGCCAGTAAAATGACTCCTTGGGTAGATTCCCCTCTCTGAAACCTAATGACTTGAATTCAATCCCCAGTACTCCCATGGTGGAAATTGAGAACCCACTCCCACAAGTTATCCTTAGACCTCCACAAGTACAACACTGTACACATCATCTCCCACCCCGAAAAATAAATTAAAAAAAAACATTGGAAAAGTTAGGCATGGTAGCACATATCTTTAATTCCAGCACTCGGAAAGCAGAGGCAGGGGGATCTCTGAGCTCTGGGCCAGCCAGGGCTACGTGATGAGAAAACAAAACAAATAAAACGGTAATAAAAAATATTAAATAAAAGAATCTACCCAGCTTGTACATAAGGCAGAAGCTCCCAAAACCTGTTTTGGGTGATCCTGAGGGGCCAGAGATCTTTCCAGACTCCTCTCTCTCTCACCAAAACCTTTGAACTCTCAGTGGGCCATCCCAGGAGCACATGAGAGCGCCTCCCTCCGGCTGCAGAAGCAGATATGAGAGCCCGGCTGCCTTCTGCAACCGTGTCATGCAGCCACACTTCCTCCTGTATTTTGTGTGTGGAAAATATAGGCGCATCGTAAAAATGTTATTTGCGCTCGTATGCATTTATTATTGCTCTTTTAAATAAATTATAAACGAGGATCATTAAACTTTCTGTCTTAATTCCTAAAACAGTAAATAGTGAGAGATACAAACTGCACTCACAGAAGCCCATTGAGGTCCTTAACTGTGTGGGGATTGTGCAAGCACAGGCAGACACACGTGTGTGCAGATGCCTGAGCTCACGTATGCATTCCAGTGTGGATGCCAGGGGTCAAACTTGGCTGTCATTTCACAGGAACCATTCACCTTGGGTGTTTTTTGTTTTTTGGGTTTTTTTTGGGTTTTTTTGTTTTTCTTTTTTTTTTTTCCAGACTGCATCTGCTCTTGGAATCTAGGACTTGTCAACTGAGCTAAACTGCCCGGTCAGCAAGTTCTAGGGATCTGTTTCTGACTCCTCTGGCTGGGATTACGCGCATGTCCCAAGTCTCCCAGCCTTTTGTATAGGTGGTGGGACCCAAACTCAGGTCATGCTCCAGTCTCAGATAGGTTTCTGTTTCTGTGAAAAATATCATGACCAAAAGCAGCTTGGTGAGGAAAGGGCTCATTTCAGCTTACAGCTCCACATCACTGTCCATCGCTGAAGGAAGTCTGGGCAGGACTGGGAGGGAGGGGCTGATGCAGAGGCCGTGGAGGAGTAGTGCTTACCGTATTTACTCCCCAAGGCTTGCTCAGCTGCTTTCATATAGCAGCCAGGACCCCCAGCCCAGGAGGGGTACTTCCCACAGTGAACTTGGCCCTCCCGCTCCAGTCCTCAATCAAGAAAATATACTACAGGCTTGCCCACAGGCCAATCTAGTGGGAGCATCTTCTCAATCAACGTTCCCTCTTCCCAAATGACTTTAGCTTGTGTCAATAAACTAGCCAGCACACTAACTAAGTTTTTTCTCTGACCACCTGTGAGGGCTACTCTCAGTCACCAACCTGACGATGTCTGCAATAATTTAAATCCAAACAGTTGGGTACACCTGTGAGGGATTTGTTTTTTTCTTAATCTTACCTTCAAATAATTTAAAGTGGGGAGACTCGATTTCAATCTGATTTGTTTGAGGTGGGAAGAGCCACCTTTAACCTGGGCCACACCTTCTGCTGGCAGCCTGTATCAAGGACAAGAAGAGGACGCTTGTTCTCTTTGCCTGCTTGTTCCTGCTCTCGCTGGCAAGTCCATTCCTTCACTGGCATTAGAGCCTACTTCTTCGGGATTCCGGTGTATACTGAAGACCAGCTGAGTGATCCACCCTTGCGGACTGAAGAGTTACGAGATTTTTGGACCTTCTGTTGATAGACAGCTGTTGTTGGACTAGCTGTACCACAGCCTGCAAGCCATTCTAATAAATTAGATAGATAGATAGATAGATAGATAGATAGATAGATAGATAGAATATATCATACATATATATTGATAAATAGAATATATCCTATATATGATATATATTTCCTATCAGTTCTATTCCTCTAGCGAACCATGACTAATACACTCCCTCAATTTTAAGAGCATAAAAGAAATTGAAAATTGCTGTGCAAGATGCATGCACAGGGCCCAACCTCCGCCTCTGGCAGTTCAAGCCAGGTGTGGTGGTGGTACATGCCTTTAATCCCAGCACTTGAGAGGCAGAGGCGGGCAGATCTCTGTGAGTTTGAGATCGGCCTGGTCTATATGGAGTGAGTTCCAGGATAGCCAGGGCTACACAGAGAAACCTTGTCTGGAAAAACCAAAAGATTAAAATAAATAAATAAATAAATAAATAAATAAATAAATAAATAAATGGCGGTTTTAAAAAATGCACCATGATGTTGGAGAACAAGGCAACAGGCCCATTGACAGGTGGAGCAAATATTGAGTATCCTAAGTTGTGGCTGCAGCCTCATGGCCTCCACAGAGAGGGGAGACCCGGGATCAGGCTATAGCTCTAATCTTACTTTTTCAAGATTTTTAAAAAATATTCTTAGTTATGTGTAAGCATGTGCACGTGAGCACAGATACCCACGGAGGCTCTGCTCTAGAGCTGGAGTTACAGGCAGCTGTGACTCACTTGATGCGGATGCTGAGAATGGAAGCTGGTCCTCTGGAAGAGCAATGCATGCTCTTGACCGCTGACCCATCTCTCCAGCCTCCAATCACAGCTCTAAGCAGGTTCCCCTGCCTCCTGTTGCTGAGGCCACGCCCCAGATTCCCTGCTCCTGGAGGCTACAGGAGTAATGTCTATGGCAGACAGAAACACTGGAATGGTCTCAGCATCCCACCGACCCCTCAGATTTCCACAACCCACCTGCTGCTCCTTGTATTGTGGCAGGCCCAGCTGGTAACTGTAAATGCTTGCTGGCAGTCTTAGAGTGCTGCTGTGATCATCACAAACTGGGGTGTGAAATGAGGGGATGTACGCATTCCTCTTGGAGGCGCTGAAGATCAAGGGCCTGGCTGGTTAAAGTTCGTGGGCAATGTGACTCCTCACTCAAGGAGGCATCCAGACCAGAGCAGGCCTTAACTCTCGGGCAGTAAAACCAAGTCTGGCTTCTAGAACGCGCTGTTCCCGGTGCACAAACACGGGACGCCAGCGACCCCTGCTGGCCTCTGGGTGCAGCACGCGTCCCAAGCATCCAGTTACCTCTTCTATGTCGTGAACAGGCCAGACTCCGAGCTTGCACATCTTGCACAGAGAGCCTAGACTCTAATAAGGGTTTGACCCTGCCCCGCACAGGGAACGCAGCTGTACAGGCTGACCTATCGGTTTAGACAGCCTTGACCGCTGCCCCTGTCTTGAGTTATCTGAGCCTCAGTACCCCACAACAGGGACTAAACTAGGCTGGGACTCTCCCTCACCATCCCTGCTACACCTGCACCCCCAGGCCCACGCACACGGACATTTCCTGCAACTCTGAATGTCAGTGTGTCGCTCTGACCCGGAAGAGCCTTCAGAGGTTACACAAACTCTTGCTTTCACATCAGCGTGAACTTGACTTGTGCAGTCTGCATCTCAGAACAAGCCTAGGAATCATCCAGGAGGCTGCAGAGTTCTCCAGGTAGCCTGTAGTTCCAGGCCTGGCTGCAAAGGCCCTCTGGGTCACTGTAGCCAAGTCCAGTGTCCTACATCAGCACGATGCCCCTCTCACTAATGCTACCTCACACTGCATCGCAAAACTTGGGACGCATGACACGTTTTATCATAGCCACAGATGGTCAGGAACCTCAACCGGGCACAGTAGGATGGCTTTGCCTCTGCTCCACCTGCTGAGGGTCAATCGGGCTGGATTTGAAAGGACTGGGGTGGGACTCACCTCTGCAGTGGCACTCCAGCTCCTAGGCAGGAAGGTATGAATAAGGTAGGGATCTTCTGGGACTTTTGCCCAGACCAGTCCTTGGTCTTGCCAACATTCTGGCATTATCTATCCTACTGGCCTGTTCAGAGGCAGCTCAGTGTCCCGGCAGTGACCTTTTGTGGCCCAGCTGCACACAGCATCACCTCACAGTCTTCCATGAATAAAAACAGGCTCACGGGCATGCAAGTCCCAGAGAAGTGATGGACAGACTCTGCCTCTTCGTGGGAAGAACACTGGGGAGTCTGCACCGCATGTGGCCGGGCAGTAGGGACACACACCTTTAACCCCAGCACTTGGGAAGCAGGTCGATCTCAGAGTTTGAGCCTAGTTGGTCTACAGAGTGGGTTCCAGGGCAGCCAGGGCTACACAAAGAAACCCTGTCTGGAAAAACAAAAACAAACAAATAAAAGAGCACACTTAGGCACCAGCCCAACAAGTGGCTCCTGGAACTTGTGTTCAGTTCCCACAGCCAAGCCCTGGTGTTCCCTCCTGGAGCTCAGAACTGGCTGGCCAGTGAGCCTGGATGTTTCCCCACATCTGGGATTACGAGCCATGTGCCACCACACCCAGCATGCTCACACGGGTTCCGGGGATGGACTCTGGTCCTTACGCTGACAAAGCTCCCACTTCTAGATCCAAGTGCTTACAGGCAAGGGAGGGGCGTCAAGGGCATGAATGGAATAAGGGGAAATAGCTCCTCAGCTGCCTCTGTCCATCCATATCTGCTCTCAGATAGCCAGAAAAGTGACCAAAACTCATCCGTCAAGAAGCAGTGACTCCTATTGGCCAGCAGAGGGCAGCACAGTGCTACTCTGCAGCATCAGAAGCACCAGTGGACAGGACTGGATGGGAGTTGGGGTGGGTCAGAACCTCCACATTCCTGGTAAGGATGGGCTGATCTAGCACTTGAGGGCCATGAGGACGGGGACTGTATCGTGTTGACTGTTGTATTTTAGGCCATTTTATCTGAATGGTGAAACAAATGTGTATGGGGGTGGGGGGGGGGCAGGGAAGGGGGATCGGGCACATGCAGATAGCCCAGACATGAGGCACTAGGTATGCTAAATATTCATGTGCCTGACCAGATAAGGTTTAAGGATATCTATATACCAGGCTTGTTCCTGGGGACTTAAGAGTACTATATGTCCAGGAGAGGATCCATGCTGAAGCTACCACTTGCCTGGGGTGGCCAGCAGCCCCACCTGGATGTGTTCCCCACAAAACATCTGGTGTCCCAATAGCCAGGACCAGGGGGCCCCACTCTGGGCCCCTGAGAATCCCTCCTAGACATAGCCCTGGCTACCTCTAGATTCAGCCCATTTAGATGGCCCATCGTTGCATCTAATGCTTTTCTGGATGTTGTATCTCCATCATTCAAAGTTCTCCTTGGAGGAGACCCATACATCCTGGCACCAGGGAGTCCACATTGGTGATGGAGGAGGGGCAGGGGTGTCTTCTAGGATATAGCTGGACTTAGAGACAGCAGGAGTCTTGTCTACTGAACCATCTCAGGGCCAGGGCTTCTGAAACTCAATCCAGCATCAGTGCAAACGAAGAGGGGATTTATTCCAAGCTGTCATCCTCGCTTGACAAACAAATCCGATCCAAAGGTAACTGTGGAGTCTTTGTTCACAAAGTGACTGTCTGGGTGGGTGGGCCTTACACCTCGGACTTGTAAACACTGCTACACTCCTGGCTGTGATAAAAAACCAAACCAAAGCAACGTAGGCAAAGGCTTGACTCGCAGCTATGGTGAAGGAATGCCAGTGGAGCGAGGCACATCCTGACCAGAAGTGGAGAGGAACATTTGCACCCAGCAGCCTTTCTCCTTTTCATCCAGTCTGGAAGCCCAGTCCCTGGGATGGTGCCACCCTCATTCAGGGTGTGTCCTCACTATACCCTTCTGGAAATGATCTCGAAGCCATAGGGCATGTCTCCTAAGTGACTCTCAATCTAGTCAAGCTGACCATGAAGATAACCAACCCAGACACGGAACAGTCATATTCCATTTCTTAGGAAATCCTAGAAAAAACAAATGCACAGGACCAAAACCAGAAGGAAACAGGGTACCCTGACTATAGAGGATCACCAGGGAACATTTCAGTGCCAATGCTGGTGACCGATGCTTACGACCAGTGACCGTGCACTATGTCAAAACCCAGTGGCTACTCAACAAAATGAGTGGTCATTAAAGTTGGGACTTGGAGCCAGCAGTTCAGAAGGCAGGGTGCGTCTACACAGGTTGAAAGCATCGTTTCCGTCTTGAAGCTGCCATCCATTTTCCTGCCTCCTGTGTTGGATATACATATGGAGAAGCTGGGCCCACAGAAACCACACAAGCTCCTGTCGGTGTCAGCACTGTTTACCCATGAACATGGACAGGACTTTTCCTGTGAGCTCACTCCTACCCAGGGGCTAGTGCCAGCCCGGCTGCTGTGACTGGCTTTCCAACTGCAGGTGGAAACTAACCCCACCCTGGTGGTACAGAGCGAGGAAACGAGGCATCCCTGTTCCTGTAAACACTGGAAGCTCCTTCATCCACGGGAGACGCAGCTCTGTCGAGCTACAGTGCAGTTCACAAGCAGACTACTGAGACCAATCCTGTGACCTGCAGGAGCCACCGATAAACACACCTGAAGGCCCAGTTAGGCTAGGATTGTGTCCCGAAATGCAGATCAACTTCCATATGAGCGGGGGGGGGGGCTCCTATTTTGTCTGTACCCGTGTTTGTGGACAAGTGTGTGTATGGTGTATACCCACATTACCCACGTGTATAGTTGTATGAACACAGGTCAGATAAGGAAGCTCCAGACAGTACACACTAGCAATCCTGCCTCCACCCCACACAGCACTCAGGTTACAGGCGCATGTGCAGCCATGCCTAGCTTTTTATGTGGTGCTGGACTCTAAACTCAGGCGCTTATACAGTGAGCCAACACTCCAGCCCCCAGAGACCTCTTATTTCACACATCTTTGGTCTTAGCATTCCTATCACCAGACTCAGTTCTCCCTGCTTTGTCCACGCTTCTACAATCCCAGCACCACCCTTGAGGGGCCTGCGTTCTGCTCTGTAAAAGACAGTCACATTTCTCACTCTTTCAGCTTAGCTGTTTCCAACGTCGGTGACTGTATGAGGCGCAAAGGTGCTGGACTTTACAGCACACCTCGGTGTCATCCTCCATAATGGCCCTGCACACCCTCCCACCAATCACCCTGAGGGGAGCACCCTGCCACGTACCTGCTGTGGACTCGGGGAGGATATGGCAGGAATGCATCAGAAGCAGAAATCTGGGCTGTGGGGCATGTCCTTGTGATGAGCCGACTAGCACCTGATTCCAGTACAGTGGCCTCCACTCGACCCACACTGTTGCTACCCACGGTCTGCTCGTGGGCTGTGCAAAGGGTCGTGTAATTGCTGCTTCAGTGCCTTTCTTTAGTGGGGCCCTGACTCTCTTGGTTGGTCTGCTGGCTCTCTGGGTCTGTCTGCATGAGCCTCTCTTTCACCCCTTTGCCTGGGTTCCTACTGAGGTAGTCTTTGGCTGCTGACTTGAGGGCCACTTTGTGTGCCCCTGACACCTCACCCTTTGCTGGTGTCACCCCACTGAGATGACAGCTCCCAGCTCCCATTCAGGCCCCTGCCAACTCCCAAAGCAAACTCAGCTAAGACAGGAGGAGACAAGCAAAGAAAAGAGAAATGGGAGGTAAACTGTTGTTCAAATGAAACAAACGAATATAAAAAAGATCAACAAACTAAAATGTTAAGGAAAAATGTTTGTCAAAACAGCATAAAATAAATAAAATAACCCATGTTCTTTTATTAAGAACTTCGTGCTATGGGGACACGACCCAGAAGTCAGGGTAGGGAGCAAAGGGGCCCAGTCCAGTACAAGTAAAAACAGCAACCGAGGGGCAGAGCAAATACTACACGAACCTAAGACTGTGCCTTAGAATAATGAGGGTGGGGAGACGGGTCAGCAGGTAACACTGTTTGCCCTGGAAGTGCTAGGACTTGAGTTCAGATACCTAGAGCCCACAGAAAGCTGGACAATAGCAGGCTGTAACCCCAGCACTCCTACAGGGAGATGAGTGTGGGACAGAAGGCTCCCCAGAGGCCTGAGGGCCAGCTTGTCTGGCAGACACATCAGCATGCGAGGTAAGGACCAATACCTAGTTACCCTCTGACCTCCACATGTGCCACGGTACACACATACATACACACACACACACACACACACACACACACACACAGGCACATGTACACGCACGGAGTAAAAATAAAGAATCAGATTAAAACAGGGTAAGGAAGCAATCAAGAAAAAGGCTAAAGTAGGCAGAAGGCGGGCTGATAAGTTCCTATCAATACTGGTCCTAGAGTCCCTGTGTCCCAATGCAGGGGCCACATGAGTGGTCAGAACACAGACAGGAGCTCACCCACCAAGCTGACACCAACAAAGAACAGGGACCTTTGTACTCAAAGCCAGGGACAGCGGCATTATTGACAGACCAGGCCTCGCCAGAACTGGGTCTTCACCTGGCTGTGGAGACTCTCGGGATCAAGCACTGCTAAGTCTCCCACATTCCTACTCCCTGCAGAAGACACCACAAGCAGCAGAGTGTATCTGCAGAAGGCTTAGGGGACCTCTGCACTGGGAGCCACGTAAGCAGGCCTCAACAAAGCTGGCCTCAACATGTTCAAAACCACCCTAGAGCTTCAGGGATATCTCCAGGATTCACCCCACATCAGCCCCACTCACTGGAGAAAGCGGTGACTGAGGACCTGGGGCAAGTCCTTCCCAGGCCACCTGTCAGGCAAAACCCAGCTACTCTGTCAAATATGACTGGCTTCCTTTCAGTTCCCATGACCTAAGAAGCTTCAACGGAAAGCTCATCGGAGTTCTGTTATCTGCTTCATCGTGATAGGAAGTCGAGGAGAATCGAGTTATGGCACTGAAAAGTGGGAAATGTTTGATCTCACCCGTGGAAAGGACATGGGCTCAAGACCGGGTAGCATGAACTCCGCTGACAAGGAACAGACAGTCCCTCACTGCTGGAAACCCATTTGTTCAGCGCTGGGACTACATTCCAGGAGTGGCGGGGCTCAGTCTTGATGCCAGCTGGCCCATAGTCCACACAGCCCACACCCAGCAGTTTCCGGGCTCTGGGACTTCACCATGTTTTTGTTTACATTTTGTATTGGTTTTTAATTGGTTGGCTGACGTAAGATTGTTGGCATTTGTTTTTCCCCAAGAACATTATAAAATAATAATAATAAAAGAAATAAATCACCACCCAATAACAACATCATTCTACCTCCCTCCGGGTCCACCCTCCAGCCTTTGGCTGACAAGCATCTCCCCTCTCATACCCACACCACGTACACAGTCCAAGGGCTCAAGCAACATGTGCGGACTGACCCACAAAGCAGGCCAGAGCCTGGGTTCCAATCCACAGCAAATCACCTGTGGAACACATGGAAATGCACGAAGGATACCCTGGGCCACAGTCTTGTGCAGACTTCCTGGATGGTGAGAGTCCACCTCTACCCAGAAAGGCTATAATACAGTGGAGCACAGGAGACAGAGTCGGAAGGCAGCCCTCAGCTGTCTGGATGGGGAGGTAGAGATGACTATGTACTCGGACCATGCAAAGACAGATGCAGCAAGAGAAGCTGGCTTGCTCCCATCTGCGCCACTCTGGAGTGCACAGCCTCCCATTTTAGATATGTGACCTCAAATTTGAGGATAGGGTTCCTCTAGCCCCTTTCCCTTCCACTACAACATAACCTTTAAAAAAGAAAAGAAGGAAGGAAGGAAGGAAGGAAGGAAGGAAGGAAGGAAGACACTTGCTGCTCTTGCAGAGGACCCAAGTCCAGTTCCCAGCACCCGCGTGGCAGCTAGCCACAATCCATTCCATTGTATCTGGTCCCCAGGCATGCCCATGTGCAGATACACACACAGGGAAAACACATGAGATAAAAATACAATTAAAACCTCTTTAAGAGCCAGGCGGTGGTGGTGCACGCCTTTAATCCCAGCACTAGGGAGGAAAAGGGAGGTGGATCTCTGTGAGTTCGAAGCCAGCCTGGTCTACAAGAGCTAGTTCCAGGCCAGGAACCAAAAGAGCTACGGAGAAACCTCTTTAAACTAACAAACCACAGAAGGAAGCTGGGGAGATGGCTCTATTGACCAGGGGCTTGCACACAAGCACAGAACCTGAGTGGGATTCCATGAAGCCATGTAAAGAGCTGGGTGTGGCGGTGCACGCTTATAATCCTAACCCTGAGGAGGCAGAGGGGGAACCCTGGAGCTCACTGGCAGCCAGCCTAACTGAAAGGGTGAACCCCAGGTCCCGGTGACAGACCTCGTCTCAAAAATAAGGTGGGCTGTATCTGGGAAATGCCACCCGAAGAAACCTCTGGCTTCCGGGTATAACCACAAGCACACTATGGTTTGCCCGTACACACCCCACAAAAAACATTAACGAAACAGCAGGGAGCCCGCGGCTGACGAGAGTGAGATCCTCTTCAGATCTTCCTTGAAACAACGCCCCACGCTTTGCTCTAACAAAGATGTCTGAGAGCATCCGGGCACATAGCGTGTACTATGGGGCTCTGTGTCGATATGTGCCCCACCCCAGCTGCTGTAATACGACAGCATCGGGTATCTTAGACACTGCCAGACCTCTGGAATAATGAACCAGACCATCTCACAGACGGGAGAAACACGTCCCCTCAGGTAGAAAGATTTATTATGATTAACAACGCACCACTATTTACACACTTATAAAATGGAAATAAAAATGACAGAGGTTTGGCGCCAAAGTGGCACGTCCAAACTAAAACCAGTACAAAAATAAACTTTTAAGCTACGCTTTTAAAATAAACATGGCTGAGACATTAGGGGAGAAGTCTGTCTTGCCGTGTGCTGGAGTGCCACCACTGTCGCAGCAAAGCAGCCCTGCTGAGTATGAACAGTGCCCGGGGGAGCTGCCCGTGATCTTGCAAAAATGCAAGCAAACGAACAAAGATAAATATACAAGAGTTATATTCCTGAGCTACACAAGTTTAGGGCGTCTAAACTGTAGTGGGTTCCTGCTAAAGAGGAGTCCCGTGGGATCGAGGCTGATGAACTTTCCCTGGCGCCCAGACACTGGCACCAAAATGTGGCATCGTGCTCTGAGAGAAAGCTAAGTCCACTGCTAACAAAGACAGAGCCTGTGATCCTGCATGGCCCACCATCATGGCACTAAGTCTCCCGCTGCAGATAAGCAGGGACATGGGCAGAGGAAAGGAAGAAGCTGATTGGTTTGGGGCCCCGTGCCCGCATTTCCTTCTGTACTTGCTGCACAGAGCAGCAGCGGACTGCAGCAGTCAACAACTATGGGCACAGCAGGCCAACACAGGCAGCGAGAGAGCCCTGTCTACACAGCCTTCGGCCTCCAGCAGCTCACTCCCCTCCTCGCCCGCCACAGAGCAGGACCAGGACGGCTGGAGTAGCATGCTGGCTACCGAGAGGGAGGACTGGAGGCCAGGGCACAGCCGAGCCAACAGCTGCTTGGCCTAGGAGCAGTGCAGCAGGACACTGGCCATGCTCAGACTCCTCTTGGGTCCCAGCGAGGATAACAAATGCTGAGGGGAGCAGGAAGAGGGAGCATTAGTGCAGGGCGCAGTCCACACCTGAGCGACTGCCTGTGCCACCTGAGCTGGTGCCGGAAACACGGAGGGAGGATGTCAAGCCGTCCCTGCAGCCACATGCTGAGCTCCACTCATTGGTCCTGGACCTTGGCCTTTTTGGCTTTCAGGGACAGGTGCTGCAAGAGAAGAAGAAACATTAATGGAGATGGTGAGACTGACAAGGCAAACTCAAGCCGACTCCAGTCAGATCCTCCACCTAGCCCACACGGTCCCAAGGAATGCTGTGCCCCTTAGGAAGCTGTCTGCAGGGGGCAGCTATAAATAACAAGAAGCTTCCTTACATCGCATGGGCACAACTGAGAACTGAGGGAAAAACCATATTGTAGGCAAATCTAAATTCCTACAAATTCTCAAATATATATCTGAGATGAACATAAGCTTCTAATCAGGGATCTCTCCTCACCAATGGAGCGGGAGCTGACATCCTGTCAATAACGTAAACCAATGAGGCACAGACCCTCAGCTCAGCCAGGCTAGCACCCAGAAGCTCTTCCCAAGAGGATGCTGCACCCCCAACTGCTAGTGCCCAAACCCCATGTCCCCTAGCACATCCAACATGACCACACAGAACCCCAGAGAACTACAGCCCTGAAGAGACAGCACACTACCAACAACATGAGCTGACAGACCAGCAGGCCCCAGGCCTAAGAATATGGGCGGATTCCAGGCTTTCTACACACTTGTGCCTGAGAGGAGAGCCCGGGTCCTCAAACAGTGAGCCCAGATGCTCTCCTAGATCCCAAGGGTCTCTCTGGGGCAAATCTCGGTGGGCTTGCTGCTTCTCTGAATTCTTCCCTCTCTGTTCCTCACCAGACATGACCCTAAACTAATTCTGGACATGGGTGGCCTCATCCAGGCAGAGGCAAAGACACCACCAGCCAGTGAGCCATTTCTGGTGTCTTTATTGGAAGGAACGCCGAGTATAAACAAAGCTGACTTTGAGCCTCTACAGAGAGAAAGCAACTTTGAAAGACAAATGATGGAAAGTCACCAGAGGCGCCAGGAAGACCATGCCAATAACTGAGGGCTGCACACGGCCCAGAGGCTCGGCTCTGTGTCCAAGGCAGCAGACCTGCCCTGCAGGGGCAGCCCCTGGAAACCTGGAGAGTCCCTGAAGAAATGGCTCAACCTTTGGACCTCAATCCAAAAAGATACCAAGCTGCCACAAAGGGGTTCTGGGGAGCCCTGCCATATAGTAAGGATATTCTGGGTGGTTTCTAAAGGGCCAGCTCTCCCCAACCCTCTCATCATGGTGCAGGTGAGGGCTGAGAGCAGAAATTCTGAGAGAAGAGATAAACACAGAATGCTAACCTTGTCATTTTCTTCAACACACTGAAGCAATCTGCCCCTTAACTTTGTGGGTCTGACCTAAAGAAACCAACTTTGAGCTGAGAAGGAAAAATACTCAGTTTGTCGGCCAGCTCTCCCGGAGGGCAGCACCCTGCTACTGGAAGAGGCCCTCCACAGCACGCCCACCCTCTACACCCAGCCTGCCTTCTAACTATGTCTTTGGCCCCTGAAGGCTGCTGTTTCCAGCCGATTAGATGGAAGAGGCTTTCTTCTACTCCAGGTAACTTCTATTCAACCCAACAGAGCCGAGACACGCCGTGCACACACAGTCCGTCTGGTTCCCAGCTGAAATACCCGTGTCAGGACATGTGAAGAACTGCAATGGTTTGAGCCGTGTTTTGCTCTTTGACCTAAGAATTAAATGATGCAAGGGTTCAGAGGGCAACTCCTCAGCCTCACAGAGGAGGGATCACTCTCCAAGAGCAAAGCACATGAACAAACACACGGAGCAGGTCTGTGGCACCTCAAAAGGGTCACCAAGGGCAGGCAGCTACTGCTCCACCCCTGCTGACTGCAACCTCGAAGGGGCGAAACAAGACCCTCTGCATACACAGGGAGGCCTGAGAACGGCCGTTGGCCTCTCAGAGACACTGCACATGGCAAAAGAACTCTTTAAAGGGTTAAGATGAAAAACAAAACAAAATTCATTCAAGGTAGAATTACAAAGAGGAAAACTATCCTTCAAAAATAAAAACGAAGCAATACACTTGCAAATAAACAAGAGGGTGTTCCACCACAAGACGGCGCTGAAGATGCACTGAAGGAAGTTCCTCAGGCAGGGATCCCACAATGACAGTGGGAAATAGAGATGCTCTGCTATTCACTCTGGTGAAGATACAACTAACTGCTTAAAAGTAATCATAACATATTACCAAGTATAAACATGTGCAGAAATAAATTACTGACCATCAACAGCACAAAGGATACTTGGATACAAAGCAAGA
Organism: Microtus oregoni; assembly: GCF_018167655.1. NCBI lineage: Eukaryota > Metazoa > Chordata > Mammalia > Rodentia > Cricetidae > Microtus > Microtus oregoni. The sequence goes on from NW_024543079.1 coordinate 10,959,908, forward strand.
TACTGGTGTAAGTTTCTTACATTATAGCTAAGCAGTGTGATACTAATTCAAGATCAACCATGAGGAGGAGTCCAGGGTGTAAAAGGCCTCAAAGAAATAAAATATAATACTAAAAAAAAAACATTAATTGAAAAGCAGTAAGTTTTAAAAATAAAAACAATGACTAAAATGGACTAACGGAATCATTTCAAGGCAGCGTGCTTAAAAACAATCACTCAGCTCAATTTCCAGCAACATACACATTCACACTAATAATTACACTAACTAACTTACCACACAATTACAGCACAGTACAGACTGAACGGTCTGTGGGCCTCACCCAGCCAGAAAGCCAGTATACCTGTCAGTCTTCCAAACATGATCAACCATCTTTCAACTAAGTTATATTAGAAGGATGCATGGACTTTGGGGTCAATGAATGGACCATTTTTGCAAAAATGAAAAAAATCATAAATCTGTTTTCCAAAGTGCAAGTAGTAACGGTCTCACCTGTGTACTATGTGTGTGTGCGTGCGCGCGCACGCGTGTCAGTGGGGGTGACTGGGAATGATCTAGGGTACTGAGATGGAAAACACATACAGACAACACTATGAAGAGGCTGCTGTTCGCCTGGGGCCAGGTTCCCTCCAGTCCTACCGTTCCTTGTTGATAAAAGTGTGGAGCCAGCTCCAGCAGCCAAGCAGATTCTATGGCAGTCACGTCTCGCATGTAATACTTGGAGGTCTGTATAACTTCATTGTAGATAACCCTAAACAAAGAATGGATGGAAACACAGGCTGACGTCACCTCTGCTCTCAGCACAGCAGGTGCACGCTGCCTGGGTGCGGCTCTACACACAGGCACTGCGGCAGCTCACTCAGCCTCCCGACCGAGTGGCAAGTCACTGTGTTCCACAGATGCAACTCTACATCCTGCATGATTTTCAGGGCTCTCCAGCCAGCCACAAAGGACCTTGCCAGATTGTGGCCTGCATCTGCAGAGCTCTCAACAGAACTTAAAGACTTAATTAGGGCCGGGCGGTGGTGGCGCACGCCTTTAATCCCAGCACTCGGGAGGCAGAGGCAGGCGGATCTCTGTGAGTTCGAGACCAGCCTGGTCTACAGAGCTAGTTCCAGGACAGGCTCCAAAGCCACAGAGAAACCCTGTCTTGAAGAAAAAAAAAAAAAAAAACAAGACTTAATTAGAAAGTACAGAAATGGGCTCAAAGTCTTTTTTTTTATCTTTTTTTAAAAAATTTATTTATTTATTAAAGATTTCTGTCTCTTCCCCGCCACCGCCTCCCATTTCCCTCCCCCTCCTGCAATTAAGACCCCCCCCCCAGCCCGAAAAGCAATCAGGGTTCCCTGTCCTGTGGGAAGTCCAAGGAACCCCCACCTCCATCCAGGTCTAGTAAGTTGAGCATCCAAACTGCCTAGGCTCCCACAAAGCCAGTGCGTGCAGTAGGATCAGAAACCCATTGCCATTGTTCTTGATTTCTCAGTAGTCCTCATTGTCCGCTATGTTCAGAGAGTCCGGTTTTATCCCAGGCTTTTCCAGACCCAGGCCAGCTGGCCTTGGTGAGTTTTTTTTTTTTTTTTTTTTTGCTTTTTCAAGACAGGGTTTCTCTGTGGCTTTGGAGCCTGTCCTGGAACTAGCTCTTGTAGACCAGGCTGGTCTCGAACTCACAGAGATCCGCCTGCCTCTGCCTCCCAAGTGCTGGGATTAAAGGCGTGCGCCACCACCGCCCGGCTGGCTCAAAGTCTTGATTGTTCCAAAAGACTAGAAAATGACCATAAAGACACACAAAAGAACCTTCCAAAGTGACAAAAATATTTTAAATGCAATTTTGCATGCAGGTTATACCTCTGTCAAAACCCATCTTTAGCTGTCATAAATTATGTCTTAAGAGGAAAAAGACTTATCTATGGACAAGGAAATATAGTCAAAGAGCAAGGAACATGTTTGCTAAGCCCTGGACTTCAGGAGTTCACAGAGTAAACACTAGTTTCTGAATTATGGGAAGAATTAACTCAGGGCATCCTTAAGAACTACAAACCTATAAATACAAAAGCCACATGGAGTTTGTCTCTTAAACACTAGTAAATGAATCTCGGTGGATGGAAAGAAGGGGAGGGGAAGAAGTGGCAGGGCTAGGAATGTAATTTCCTTACTAGGCTCAAAGCTTGGGGGGAAGAAAAAAAGAGAGGGAAAGGAGAGCAGGAAAAGGAGAAGAGGAGATGGCAGGGAGACAGGAGGGAAAGGGGGGAATGAATGGAGAGAACAGGACGCACAGAAAACTGGGTTCCCTCCTGGACTTTTATATACTCAAGGGAGCAGGGAGACACCTATAAATCCAGCGCTCGGGTCACACTCCACCTAAGAAGCTTCTAGACCTGCACTGGTATAAGCATGGCCTAATTCTTTGGTCAATTTAAATACTCATCAGAAACACTGCCAGGAGTTAAACAGTGGGCACCGCCCCAGGTTCTGATTCGGGAAGGCTGGATAGAGCCAAGAACCTGCATTTCCAACATGGTTCCAGGCGGTGCTGCTGCTGGGAGCGCAGGGTACAATGTGCCTGGCACCAGTGTTCCCCGGCTCCATCCCTATCACTGACACTTTCCAACTTCTCACCACGCCACATGCTCCTGTCTTCCCGAGGACCGAGTTCTTTCAACTAGTAAAGGGCAAAGCGTTACTGCCTTTAAAATTTCTAATCCTTTGTCAATCCATATTTTTGTAAAATATAGTGTAAATAAATTATAGATAGGAAATAAACACAAAATGTAAGCCCAAATTAGCACTGACCTGGGAAGACATAAATGTGGCTTGTGAAACACCATAAAAATATCCGTGCTGTCTCTCACTGCTGCACTTGCCTCTGTCTTCCCAGCCAGGACTGCAAACTGGAATCTTCTTTCGGTCACCCTGTCAGCTCACTGCTCAGTCCCCAAAAACATGTGCTTCCTTCATGCTGCCACAGCTCTGCTACCCTCTTTCCTAGGTGTAACTGTCTTGAGTCCTTTCCTGCCAAAAACACCAGTCACCAGGTCCAGAGCAAAAATTATTAATTTCTCCACGGAGCCTGGCTTCCCGGCACTGACTCCAGCACTGCATACAGCCACTAGAATACTCCTACAAGAATTCAATCTGTTTGTTTGTTAACAGTATAGCTGGAGGCCGGTGGTGATGGCACACACCTTTAATCCCAGCGAGGCAGAGGCAGGTGGAGTTTTGTGAGTTTGAGGTCAGCCTCGTCTACAAGAGCGAGTTCCAGGACAGGCCTCAAAGCTACAGAGAAACCCTGCCTTGAAAAACAAACAAACAAACAAAGGATAGCTGGGATCTGAGTCCCCTCTCCATGCTGTACCTCAAACAGGAAGCCTTTAGTCAGTGGGTCAAAGTGAGCACCTGTTGGGAGAATGACTGAGGAGATACACTGCAGTTTGCTTAAGATTTTTTTAAAGAATATTTTATTGAGTACAGTGTAAGACAGCTGGGTAGTTACTGGAATGCTGTCTACCTTTAGGAGTTCCCTGATAAAGCAGAAATCCTGGCAACCCAGCACACCCAAGTCAACACAGGGAATAGAGCGCCTGTACTGCCAGGCCACCCAGAGAACATGCAGGGTCAAGTTCAGCAGCAGGAGGGGCTTACCAGCGGGGTGGCTTCTCTGCATAGAGGACGGAGGCAGGGTGGATGTGCAGCTCATGATCATCACGGATCGTCCTATGAGACATGAGAATTCTGTGTGAAGCACACTGCATGCACTTACTGTAAGAGCGTGGAACACTTTACATATGCAAATCCTTTTCTACAAATGTGTTAGTATTAACCCCCAGGTGCACACAGACGAGATGCTACTCTCTAGACACACCTCCACCAACACTACCACCTCGGAACCAAGAATAAATCAGGCGAGAAGAGGGCTGGGCATGGTGGAGCATAGCTGTAATAACGACTGTAATCCCAGCTACCTGCAATACTGAGTCAGAAGGATGGGGGGCAGGGAGCAACCTGGACAACTTAGCAAGACTCTTCTCTTTCTAAAATAAAATGTGAGGTTAGCTCAGCAGCACAGTGCTTGCCTAGCGAGCCCAGCATGGGAAGGGACACACTGTGGACACTCAGAACAAACCACACAGGAAGAGAACATTGATCCACAATAATGATGGTGTCTATCGTCTACAGATCCCCTCTCAAAACGATCCCTTCCCTGCAGAAACTGAGGTTCCACAGACTTCCTACTGCACAGTGAAACACTGACGACAGGCGATGGCAGGAGGCACTTATGTACCCAGTGAAGAAACAACTGAAGGCTCCAAAGACAAAATGCCATCCCACATGCCAGGCTGTGTCCTATAGAACTTGGGGACACAACGAACAGCCCACTGGGGAAAGTGTCTTCTCTAGACCACACCACTGTTAATGGTTCCTCCCATACTGAAATGTAGATATGTCACTGACATCCTAAACACGTGTCACTGTGTATGGCTGCACTGGGCATTAGGACTCTCCCAGAGAGCAGACAGTCTGCTGGAAGCTTGACAGCCAACCTCACTCGGTTTTAGGAGACCTGATGTCAATTAGAAGCCGCTCAGCTCTGACCTCTGCACGGTGAACTGTGGCCTCGTACCTATATGCTCCAGAGGAGTGAAGCCGCGCAGCATTTGCAAAGAAGCCCGACACGATGCACTTCAGGACGGGATCCGGATCACCTGCACAAGGCAGCAACAGAAGGCTGGTGAGACCCAGCACCCTGGCACCGCGTTCCACTTGCTCGCTCCCCGGCTGTCTCGGCCACCTGAAACCATTTCTGAGCACACTCGGCCTTGTGCTCCCATGTCTGACAACCGCTCAGCGTCTGAGGACGCATCCTCCCCCAGTCAGAACAAGGCAGGACTGCCCCCATAACAAGGTCTCTCCAGCCAAGCCCAGGCACAGAGGCCTGGACTCAAGACAGACGCTCCACAGACCGGCCAGTGAGCTCAGAGCACGGTGGAGACACAAACTGCGGAAGCACACCGCCCTGTCTCCGGCTGCCAGCTAGTTTGCAATTCTCCACCACTTCCAAACATTCTGGTCCTTTTTAACTGACATTTCTATTGCTACAGCAAACACATCTTTCATGAATAAAGCATCTCCATGCACTAGCTCATAGCCATGAGATGAATTCTAAATTACCATGCAGGGGATAATCATGTTTTAATGGCTGAAGATATACTCCATTTCATCAATTCTAAGCCATTTTAACTCACTTAAGTCAAGACACAATTACAGTGGCAGTCACTCCTAGTAATATATAAAATAACGATGAATACATGCCTTAGCTCTGATGAAGCACAGTGCATGGGCAAACAGGTTGCTACAGGTGGGAGCCTTACAGGGCTCTCAAAAATCATTTTACTGAATTTTTTACAGCACGTTTTGGTGGGGGAAGAGAAGGCTACGCTACATTCTTTTATTTTTTAGAAATTAAATTACTACTTGTGTGTTTTTATTTCTTCTTGGTGAGTTTTATATTCTAATCATTTGTTTACCTATCCAACAGGCTCAAGAAAGTCATTCTATAATAAACTTGGTTTTTAACTACGTAACTGTTGGGATACATTTTACTGTTCTCTAACCTCCTAGATGTGTTGTAATTTATATGCAAATGCTTGTCCTGTCTGTCATGACTGTTCCCAGCAGAGATGCTAAACCTCAAGCCTGTATTCTGTCCACTGCCCATCCAGATGCAGCCCCTTCCTCCAGCTGGTCAGAATCCCCATACACAACATGCTTTGTTCTCGTGGGTTGTTTCAGAGAGGGTAGAAATGCATGTAATAACTGTTTGTGACCCTCGAAACCCAGCTTCGTAAAATCATTCCTCAGCACCCCACTCCTGGGCAGTGGGATGACAGGGGAAGACAGATGCAGAGGTGAGGCTGTCATTTATCTGCCAGGCGACAGGACCCTGGGCAGATGTTCTCCAGCTGGCAACCCTTACAAGTGTCCTGTTTCTGCATGGCACCCTGGCATGGCATCCGCTCTGGCGGATTTCTCCTTCCCTTCACTTATTTCTGCTACTTGCCACTGTCACCCACTGTTACTAAAGTGTCTACACTGTCACTTCTACAAGGCTCTATAGCCTAGCATGACAGTCTACGTGTCTCCATGATACCTCTCTTGACTGCACTGGGCTCTCAGTGAACCAAGCTGTTGTCATAGCCAATCACTTTTTATTAATAGAAAAGCAAACAGCACTTCCTGGGTCCTGGCTCTAACAGGTTTCCCTTAGCCTAAAGCAGCCCAAGTCTCCCAGAGCGCTGAGAGCATGATGTAAGTTAACACACAACACTCTCAGACTGCTGCCCGGCCTAGCACACACGTCTCCCAGAGTGCAAATAGCATGATGTGAACTGACACACAGCACACTCAGCGTACTCAGGAAATGTCAAGAGGTGCTTGTTGCACAGCAGGCTTCAAAACTGCCAAATGAACTCAGTGTGCCCCTTCCTACAAGTTGGATGCTGGGTCTTTGGCTTGGCGGAATACAAGCTATGCAATCCTGAAGGTCATGTGGTTCCTCCCAGGCCCTCCTGGTTCCTCTGTAAACTAAAGACACCATCAACTGCACACCATACAGTGGGAGACAGAGAGAGAATGCGGAGACCCTGACATGGTGCCACCTACAGTGGATGCCACAAATGGCCACCTCGGTCACTGCTACAAGCCAGGACGTCTGGTACAGCCTTACCCTTGAATGCCTAAGCTAAACTTTAATAACACTGAATGTGAGAAGAACATGCAGTTTTCATGTAATACCTATGAATTTCATTCATTTAAAGTTAACATTTGGGGGATGTTAAGATGGCTCAGCAGGCAAAGGCCCTTACAGACAGCCTTAATACCTGAGTTCAAAACCCAGTAGAGGAAAGGTTCAACTCATGTGCCCACCCAACATACACACACACACACACACACACACACACACACACACACACAATCCTAGCACATATGGAGGCAGGAGGATCAGAAGTTCAAGGTCATTCTCAGCTATAGTAAGGCTGAGGTCAGCACATGCTATATGAGACACTGTCAAAAAATGTAAATTTTTGCAACAACCATCACTATATTGATTATACGTGCAATGATGTGGAAGTTAATAATCCTTAAGCATTTTCACAAGCTTTAGCAATTCGGGGGAGGGAGTAACAGCCAACAGGAATAAAAATGGATCTTTCCATAGGACGCCCAGCCTTACATCCCCACTGAATGGGTGCAGGAAGCTCGGGATGTAAGCTGGCCGCAGGTACATGGCCTCACATCAGCCCAGCATGAGAACTGGAATATCTGACTGTGTGGAGCAGAGAAGGACAGCCACAGGCAGGGACAGGCCACACCCACCTTCACTGGACGTCTTGGGCACCTGGAACTTGACGAGGAGCTTTTTCAACTGTTCTCTCACGGTGGCAGCTCTGACAAGACCCTTGTAATTCAGGAAATGTTCCTGACACCACTGGGAGCTCTTGTTGTGCTGCAGAGGGGCCACGCAGAGGAGACGGTCACCAGGTCAGACAGCTTGGCTGACGCAATGCCGTCAACAGGTTACTTTCTCTTCCCTACTCGCCCAACCCCATCTCTAATGCAGAGGGTAACAACCAAACATGCTGCCTGCTGCCCCCAGCCCCACTCTTCACACTAGCAAGCCAAAGGGAACTGACGGACAAGCACAGTCAATCTAAAGGAGGTCAGCTCTGCTCCCCATGGCTCTGGGTAAGTCTGTTAGCTCCGGGAAGCAACACAGCACATGCAGAAACCATTTGCAAATCCTTATCTGCCCTCAAGGGGACTTTTCCACCACAGTGCCTAATTTCCGTACTCTTGAGTCAGACCGTTACATTGTGCTGAGTTTCAGCAGAGGGAACAGAGCTCCAAAATTTGACTTTTAGCCAGAGAAGAAAGCTTTCAAATAAATTTTTAACATGATAACATTTTTAAATGTAATTTACACAGGATTTTTTTTTCAGAAGACAACCAGAGAATGGTCCAATGCCGACCTACAAATGCACTCTTCTGTGGTAAAGCTGGATCGTGAACTTTAGCTAACTTAAACTCACCTACTGAGCAATCATTCTCAGATCTCTGGTAAAAACAAAACTCTGGTATTTCTCTTTTTAAATTATACTAAATTACTAAAAATATGAACTATTATTCCTTTTCCTTTATATTACCTTTAAAAGCTTTGCATCGTTGTTTAGCTTTCAAGTAGGAATTTTAAGTTCTATTAATTGCTCTCAGTTCCACAGAGTACTCAGAATGGAAATTAGCATTGCCCATGGCTAATCAGGAAGAAGATATGTGGATCTAAGCAAGGCTCAGTGAACATGCTCTCTGGGATGCCTTTCAAGATTCAATCCACACAATCGTGCTTCTCAGCCCGTTCATCACAGGTTGTCCTTCTTTCCTTATATAGTGCAGAGGGACACTGGGAGGTCAAGCTGTCGGCCAGCCTCCAGTGTCATACATAACCAGACAAAGAAAAGGAAACACCCTTAGCCTTTCCAGCAACACTAGTCTCTCCAGAGGGAGGCTGGCAGTCTAACTAACTGGAATGCAGAGGGGTCTCCTGGCCAGGGGTTTATGAACTGTAATTTCTGACCTTGCTCCAAGGGCATCAGAGTGTGTGTGCGCGTGTACGTGTGTGCATGTGTGTCTGTGTGCGTGTGTGTCCGTGTGTGTGTGTGTGTGTGTGTGTGTGAGCCTCCAGTGTGGCCATGCTTACTTTGATAAATGCTTCGTACACATTGAGCATGGTAAGATGATCACCCTCCTCCACAGCAAATTTCCGGTGCACTCGAGTCTGTAAAGGATAAAGTTCCATTTAGAATTTGACTTCCATGAGCCTCTTGCACTGGTGGACATGGTATACTCGAGAAGGGCTGACAGGCATCCCCATGTCCTACAACCATACACTGTTCACTACCTCCTCTTTGTTCCCTTTAGATCCCATCCTTGAGTTCTTTCTGTGGCAAAGATCCTGAATAATGCCACTTGTTTCCTGGGGCTGAGAGGCACCAGGTACAATACATATGGCGAAGACACAAATCTTTTACTTCAGAACTTTCTCCTTGAAACAAATGCCACATAATCAAATGCCTCCCTGCCTCCTTCCTTCCTTCCCCACTGAGTACCACTGTCAACCAAGCCCTGTTCTAAGCATCTGGATACAATAATGAACAACAGTGGTGGAAGAAAGACATTACACTAAAAAAATAAATAAAAATAAAAATCAAGCAGAATCTGTAATGTACCAGAGGTAGGAAACATGGCGGGGCAGGGAAGGGCTGCAAAAGGGGGCACTGCCATGTTAAACAAAGGGTCTTATACTTTTTCTGAGTCACCTGCATGAGAGGAGGGGTCTTAAAAGGTTAACTAAAGGGACAACAAACAAAACCACTTGGGTGTGAGTGACAGACTCTGCCTCCACAGTATACAGGAAGAGTATAATCATGCTCGTGAAATCTTCCCATTATACACAGTATACTCACTCAGTGGCAATCTAGGATCTTTATACAACTGTCTACAGTACTTTCTAGGTGAGATTTGACAAAAATGCGTAAGAGAACAGTGAGAGGAGCTTGGGAGAAGCTGGACTTACTGCCTGAGACTTCTGGTTTGAGGGGAATACAAAGACATTCTGGATCTGCATCATGGCGGCGATGCTCAGGACCTCCTGAGAACAGCCAAAGTTCCCTAGAACACAAAAGGCATGTTTGTAAACATGGCGGCGATGCTCAGGACATCCTGGGAACAGCCAGAGTTCCCTAGAACACAAGAGGCATGTTTGTAAACATGGCGGCGATGCTCAGGACATCCTGAGAACAGCCAGAGCTCCCTAGAACACAAGAGGCATGTTTGTAAACATAGCAGCAATGCTCAGGACCTCCTGAGAACAGCCGAAGTTACCCAGAACACAAAAGATGTGTCTACAAATGGACGACATAGCAATAAGGAGTTAAGGGCATTTCCCAATGTTTTCCTTCTACTGGGCTGTAAAATGTAAAATAAGATCATATCTTATAGTTCTTTTTTCAATTCCCTAGCATATAAGTATTTACCATGCCATGAATGGCTCCATGTGTCCCAACTGAGGATTCTTCCCTGCAGCACTAAGGCTGAAGGGCTCCTGATGCCAGCCAGGGTGAGGCCACACTGACCTGTCACCAAGGGTAGTTCAGTGGCCTGCCTGCTCCCTGCCCTCTATGTGGACGGCTGGAGTCCAGGTAAAAGCATAGAGGGAAAGGGAAGAGTGTAGGGCTGTGTTAGTGCTAGTGTCCTTCCACTCTTGGCCCAGCTGTGGAGTGGCCTGCCTCTCCTAAGTACTCCTCTGCTCTGGGCACAAGCCTATGGCACAAGGCAATGGAGACGGCATCCTGAGAACAGATTCTGCAGCAGCTCATCAACAGGACGCTACGCGGAGCAAACTGCACTCCTGTCTGGGTCTCCACTGCTCTCTGCCTGAAGTATAATGGAGTCCGCTCTGGCTGCACTTAGAATCCCACAGCTAACTTCTACCACGCTACCTCTGAAACATGCCTTCATAAACAGCCACCTGATACAACAAAGGCATAAAATACAAACAGGACCGTTCGGGGGGGCGGGGACAGCTCCTATACTACCAAGATGTTTGTAACTAAAGAAACAGACCTTGCCCTAACTCACATCAACAAAAATCTGCAGAGAAACTGGAACTAACTTGGTATGTTGCTTTAGCACATAAAGTCACGCAGTCACTGTGGCACAAAGTGTGATCATTTCTCAGACAATTGAAGTTAGCACAGTATTTCGGAAAATACAAGGATGTTCCTCAGAAATCTAAAACAGAATGATCCAGCAAGCCTGCTTCCGCATACACCCAACGGAACTGAAATTGGTATGTGGAAGGAAAAGCACACTCTGGTGTCCACTGCAGCATGAAGACAACAAGATACACACAGTGGAGAACACTTATTACACAACATTTAAAAAGTAAGTTCTGTTACCCAGGACAATGCGGAAGGCAGTGGAATCTGTTGGGCCAAGTGAACACTGTATACTTCAGTTACTATGGGAACGGAGCAGACTGGAGCCACGAGAGGCTGCTGAGAGGGGGAGCAGTGATCAAGACTGGAGAAGTTGCGGGAAGGCTACAGCTGAAGGCTGGAGGAGGGAGCTGCAGTGATCTATGGTAACCACATTATGATGTACAGGTCAAATTGCTACGAGAACTCCATAATGTAATGATGGGCTAGTTACCTGGACACAAGCTTTCCACTATGTAAGCACCAAACATTACACTGTGTCTTATAAACACACGGTTCATCATCAGTAAAAAATACTTTGTTGCTGTTGTCACTTTTTAAACCATTATTGGTCCCTCTTCCTTCCACACACAGAATTCAGTTCTCTGGAAATCAAAATAAAGTCAAAAGGAGCTGTCAGGCTCCACCCACCTGATTCCAACAGCATCTTGGCAAACATGGGGTTCAGAGGGAACTCCGCGATTCTCAGGCCGAGCGGCTCTGTCAGACGACAGTCTTTGTCCAGGCCTGTCAGAAGAACAGAGTCAGAAGGCAGGGACCACTGTGCTGGAAGAGGAACAGCGATGAAAGATGACTCACCACCACTGACCCAGCCCGACACAGCACCGTTACATCAACAGAGAAAAGTCACACTGAGCTCAATGCCCAGCTTTAAAAGCTGCTGCTTCTAACAAACTCTATTCAAGGACTTCATTACAGGCAGCAGCTTGCACTTTTACTGGGCATCAGGGAGGTTCTCAATATCGTTAAGTCATCAGAGACATGCAAATCAAAACTACCAGATACCATTTCAAATCCACTAGGTCAGCTGTGATTCAAAAGACAGACAGTAACGAGTTTTGGCAATGGTGTAGAGAAAGTGATGGGGGGGTGTCCATCAAAAACTCATATGCTGATGTTCATGGCAGCACTATTTATACAGACCAAAAAAAAAAAAAAAACTCACAATACCCACCAGCTAATGAATAGAAAAAAATCACTATTCCATACACTGGAATAATATTTAGCAGCAAAAGTAGATGTTATACTGATAACTTGCTACAACTGAATGATACATGGATAACCTTGGAAAGAGCTAAGTGAAAGAAGCCAATCACCAAAGACAACCTAAGATTCCATTTCTAAGCAATGTTTAAACTAGGCAAATCTATGGAGCCAGCAGGTTAGTGGTTGCCTGAGCCAAGGAAGACAGGAATGGAGAACGCAGACTTTTAGGAATGGTGAATGCAGATACACATTTCTCTTCAGAATGATGTGAAAATGTTCTAAAATCAGACTGCACTGAAGACAGCCCAACACTGTGACACTGGAAGCTCTTGTACAGCAGGCTGTGAATTAACAAACTGTGCGGTATATGATATGTGCCTTAATAAAGCTATTTTTAAAATACTGAAGACAAATCTCAGGGCAAAGCCTTCACTAAAACTTCCTGAGAATGCCCCACTCACAGAACCTCCCAGGAAGATACCACTCACAGGGCACAGTGCATAGCAGAAATGGTAGCTCCTGAGCTGGCACCATTTCCTCTAACGTAAGGCACATACTGTATTTTCAAATAAACCAGCAGGGCTTCCTCCACACAACAGAGCACTCTTGCCCAAACAAAATCCAGGCTGCTATCTACCCAACTCCTGTAGGGAACTCAGGAATGAAATGAGAGGGATTTGGGGGTGGGGCTGGGAAAGAAAAGGGGGTCTGAGAACAAGAACTAGGTTCTGCAGAGATCTTCCAGTCTCTGTGTGTCTCTTCAAGTGTGGCCCTGGTGATGGCTGAAGGAACTCTAGCCAGCCCAAGCATGTCAAATATGCCTTTCTCCCCTATTCCCGCCTTGCTAACGATCATTAGATTGCATTCCTGAAGCAAGCCCCCAGGTCTATTCCTTTATTTGGCCACTTCCTCCTCTTGAGGTTGACTACCAAGTACAGCTAACAAGGTATTAAAGTCCAGCAATCAAAAGCCCCCTTTCGGCTCACCTAATTAACATGCCCAATTAAACTGAAACACCTCATCCTAACACAGGGTTTCCCATCTTACTTTTATGAACCATTATTTACCTATGGGCCACATCTGTCTCCCTGCCATCCAGACACAGTCCTTTGTCCCTCTGAGACAAACACCCCTTCCTCCTCTGCCTTGTTCCCTTCCCTTTCCCCCTCACCCTCTATCTCCTGTCTTTGTGTCTCCTCTGTGCTGAGAACTTGAGCCAATACCAATCCTTTCATCGGTTATCCACAGTTCCTGCCACGCTTTGTAAATTATCATATTGGCCATGAGTTACTTTTATCTAATTTCCATTTCAATGGAGTAAATATCACTAAAGAGTTTATGCACATGGGGAGGGCCAATCCCATTCCTAAAGACTCTAAAAATTCTAATGTGAATCCAGTTACCTATGTTGTGGAATATTAGTTGAAGATGTGCTATATTTGTTTACGCTGTGGAACATTTGCTTAATGACACAAAAACGTGTTATATTCTTTTACGTTGCATTTGTTTAACTCTGTGAAGCTGTGTTACTTTACCTGTCTAAATATCTGATTGGTCTAATAAAGAGTTGAACGACCAATAGCTAGGCAGGAGAGAGAAATAGGTGGGGCTAGCAGGCAGAGAGATTAAATAGGAGAAATCTGGCAAGAGATGATAAAAGAGGGAGCAAGAAGAGGGGAAGAGGAGGACATAAGGGAGCAGTCACCCAGCCACACAGCAAGTCACAGAGTGAGACGTAAAGAAAGGTATACAGAAATAGAGAAAGGTAAAAACCCAAAGACAAAAGGTAGACAGAATAATTTAAGATACGCTGGCTAGAAACAAGCTAGGCTAAGGCTGGGCATTCATAACAAAGAATCAGCCTCTGCGTGATTATTCCAGAGCTGGTTGGTGCCCACCCCCCCAAAAAGAGAACCAACAACATACCTACTATCATACAAGAGAACACATGAGAAATAGGCATACCTCCGAGAGCATAGAGTAACTCCAGGGCCTGAACCATCGATTGTGCTGGCGGGGGCTGCAAAACACATCAAAGTCCTCCAAGGTTAGTCTCTCTTCAACTAGGAACTGAAAAATGTGATCATTCTGGCTCACTCTCTCTCTATTACACCCTGTCGGCCCAGTCTCCATGCTGCTGGTACCTTAAAATGTGCCTCCCACCTTTGCAGCATCCTTAGCAGTGCCTTCTTCATACCTTCAGCGTTTCAAGCTGCCCTTCCTCATCCCACTCCATCACTGGAGACAGTCCCTACTTTAAACCACCCCTCACTACCCTAAGCTCCCCTCAGCCTTCTCATACACTGGGAGCTGCAAAGCCTGAAGCACAGGGGGAGTACTAGCGTCTACTGCCCAGGCCTCACCATGATGAGTTATTAACATGTTCAAATTGCTGAGCATGTAGAGAGCGCTGATGTTGCAGAGTGTGCACAAGGCTCATCTCACACTGGGCCTTTCAACACCTCTGCCACCTCTGTCCTTCCCTCTAAAATCCTCGCTGAGCATCTCTGGGTGCCAGGCATCAGTGGTCCCTTCTAGGGACGCGGTTCCTAGTAATCCAGTTAACAGTACTATTCCAGATTGCACTGCCTCTCCTCTGAATCTGCAGAGCAGCAAATGCACTTTAAGCATCGGAGTGATTTAACTCAATTTCACAGATGAGGAAAGTAACAATTAAAAAAGGACATCTGAGCAAGGCTTTGCAGCACTCCATGCAGGGTCAGAAGCTAAACTGAGGCCTTTTAGTTGTTGTTCACCAAAGAACAAAGTCAAGCCTAGTCAAGATCTAGTGACCGCCTATATCACCTTGACGGTGGGAACCTACACCTGACTGGTTATATCCAGGGGAGCCAAGGAATCACTGTAATCACTGTGCAAGTCATGCAGTTGGTGAACCAAGCTTCCCTCCGCTACCACTGCGTTCTTCAGAGAGGCAATGTACACACTAGCTCAGCGGAGAGCTCGTGTATCTGGAGATCTACTGTGAGAAAGCAGCAGAACAGCAAAACGGCATGTTAGTGCATCTCGGGGCCTGTGGGCACACGGCCTTGTTCTATGATCTCCGGGCTCTTGCACTCACAGAAGCTCCAGGGTAATTACTTGGGGTCAATACACAATACTCCACCACTGTCACACTCTACAAAGAAGTCAGTTCTTCTATAAGTCGGCAGGAAATTACTAACAAACGTAACAGATAAAAAGCTCCAAAAACTATATGAAATATACAGTGATCAATAAGGTGAGGGGAGTGGGAAGATGGGAGGAAGAGGGAACTAAGATTGGTATGTAAAATAAGATTGTTTTAAAAATTAAAAAAAGAAAGGATAAAAAATAAACTGACCAATAAAGTTTTAAAAAAACCTCCCGCATGAGAAACAACAAAAAGGATGGATATAACACCTTTCCCACTCAGCCACCACTACATCTGTGCACCAAGAGAGAACAGTGGTGAAATGGGAGCACCCAGTCAGGCTGCCATGCTGCTGAGACCTTAGCAGAGCCAGGCAGCCATGCATCAGGAGTCCACAGAGGACCAAAAATTCCACTCCGACACCTTCCTAAGGAAATCACCGGAGATACCATGAGCCAGAGTCTCTCCCAAAGCCTTGAGCTCCCTCAGCCGTGGTACTCTACAGCCAGACCCATTCACACCCTCTGGATCTGGTGACAGCTCATTCAGGAGGAGCGGGGCTGGAGGCCCCTTCCATTGTCTCCCTGAGCACTAGTCAAGCTGCCCTGTGACTCTCATTGACTTGTCTCTCCCCCAGAAGAAAGGACAGGAGCAACAGAGGAAGAGGAACTCTGGATTTCTCCAGTTCTCCTGGCCACCAGGTTTGCCCCACAACCCGCACAGGACCAAGTGGCACGGGTGTCTTAGCTGAGTGGGGAAGAAAAAAAGATGGCGTGCCCAATCAGTGTCTTCAGACCATAGCCTCATGAGCTCCTCAGCCAGAAGAGGACTTACAGACATGAAGTGGAACCTGAGGACATTGTCGATCCCTAGGGCTTTCAGCTGCAGGATGACAGGGGCCAAATTGCTGCGCTGCATCTCAGGGACGGTGGACTGAGGTAGCTGGTCAAAGGCATCCTCTAAGAACAGGAAATCAGAAACAGATCAAAGGTGACACTCAGATGCCCCCATATGCCAGCAGTCTTCCTTCTCTGCCTCGAGCAAGAGCCCTGTGGTTCTGGGGCCAGACACACAACACTAAGGCACAAAGTTGCTTTTACGTCTAGAAAGGATCATTCTATAAGAAAAATACTGGAAAATATATGAATATATATATGAATATATACCTCTTTGTGTGTGTGTGTGTGTGTGTGTGTGTGTGTGTGTGTACACCTATATATTTATACTTCAAAATATTCCCCTTTAAAAAGCATGTTACTTGGCTAGGCGGTGGTGGCACATACCTTTAATCTCAGCACTCAGGAGGCAGAGGCACGTGGATTCTGTTCGAGGCCAGCCTACAAAGTGAGTTCCAAGACAGCCAGGGCTACACAGAGAAACCTACCTTGAAAAACAAAACAAAACAAAAGGGGGGGGGGCACGTTACTTTACTTCAGAATGACAGAATGATACTTTTCAAATGTCTTTTTATCAGTGAAGTACTAAACCAAAACAGCAAGCATCTGCATAATCACTATCAGGCCCAGTTACTATCAACTCTGCTTAGGGTGGAGTATGTCAAGAAAGCAAGAACAGCACAAATAAGCAAAGAACAATGTAAAAATAAATCACCAAAACTGCCACCAGAATCTGACAAAGGACCTAATTACAAAGAGCAGAAATTGTACAAACCTAGCTTTTAAATCCAGCAGCCAAATGCAGCATCACACCCAGGATCCTGTACTTGCATGTCCCACAAGAACATAAGGTGACCTCAAACAGGAGAAAGCACCCCAAGGCAGAGAGATGGGGGTAGAGGGGAGAGAACAGGGAATTAGGGGAAGACTTTATAAAAACCAGACCAAAGGGTGGTGAGAAAGGAAGGCATAAAATCATTGTTTGTGTACATTCAGAAAGGCCATGGACTACATACATGAATTGCCAAACACACGGGTCTAGCTGGAAGGTTCTAGATGGCAGACAATAGAAGGAAAGGAAGTTCTTTAGTTTTAAGAACATTGTGGATATAGTATTGTTACGAGGACAACCACATTCCCCAAGAGCACCACTGGCCAAGGCCCTACTGAGAAGATGCTCAGAGACGAAGCTGCAATGGCACGCGGAAGCTGCAAAGGCCTAAGCCACAGGCAGTGCCCCCAAAAGTGTCAGAGGCAGGAAGGACCTGGATCAAGACCAGAAAACAAGCCCCACAAGGAGCAGGTGCTCCTCCCATGGACCATGAAGGCTCAGGACAGAGGAAAGCAGAGACTGGGGAAAGTTCCACCAGGGCTGCCATGAGCATCAGGAGGATCTGCTGGGCAAAGGCAGACAAGCCTAAGGCATGGAAGGTGGAAGTGGTGGAAGTGGGAAACAGAGGGCATGTCTAAGAACCGAGTACAGCTGAGAACCCACTAGAATGTGAGAATAGGGGAGCTGAGGAAAAGTCCAGGAAGGTTCTGGAAAACTAAGTGATCTGAGTAAGGCACAGCTGCACCATCTGAAAACTCAGCCAAGAATGTGAAGGCTGGGTACTAACACACTGGGTACTGCTCCGGGCCCTTCCCAACCACACCCATGCACAGCAGCTAGGGCTGAGGATTCAGTGACCTTTCACCCAAATCCACCTGTCCAGCTTTAGTCCATGTCCTAGCACATGATTTCCTTGACATGTGAGATGAGCGTAGCCATTTCAACTTTAAACATGATTTGAGTTGGAGCGGGAGAGATGGCTCAGTGGTTATGAGCACTGACGGCATTTGCAGGGGACCCCGGTTCAGCTCCCCAGCACCCACATGGCAGGTCAGAATCATCTGTAATTCCAATTCTAGGACATGCAAAGCCCTCTTCTGACCTCCTCAGATACTAGGCACACATGTGGTGCACAGACATACATGCAGGCAAAAAAATTATATAGAACCAAAGGTAATAATTTTAGTTGTTGGGAATGGTGGTACACCATTTAATCTTTAAATCCCAGCACTTCTGAGGCAAAGGTAGGGAGATCTCCAAGTCTGAGGCCAGCCTGGGTTACACAGAGAGACCCTGCCTCAAAAATAAAACAACTTGAGTTCCTTTAAAAGTTAAACACGCAATTCCTAATACCCACAACTATGCAATTCCTCAAAGAATTAAAGGTTTCTCTACATGTCTCATGTCCACACACACTTATACCCAGCACCACCAACCCTTAGAGCCTAAGAGAAACAGCGTAAATGATGAATGGACTCAGTCGTCCCACGTGTCCCTCTCCTGGTGTTCTGAAACCAGTCTCCAGTGCCCCAGCGCTCCACTTGGACAGCCTGGGCTGCCAATAAGACCAGGCTCAAACACTGCCTGGGCTATGAAATGCTCCCTGCCCCCCAGCTCCCCGCAGGGGAGAATGTACCCTCTCAGTTTCAGCGGCTCCCTTCCTCTACAGTCACTTCTCACTCCAGGGCATGGTGATCTTTTCCTGGGTCTGCCTCTACCACCACACCACCCACAATGTAGCCACAGTCCATGGCTTACTGAGCCCTAGGTCCCCAGGCCCTGATGACGAGCTGAAATAAAGAAGGCCTAGTTGTGAGGCTCAAAGGTAGTGAGGTCCTCAGTTCCATACCCCACAGAAGAAAGGGAGGGGGCAGATATACATCAATGTCTGTATAAGGATGATGGTAACAGGAAAAGAAATACATGGCAGTCCTTAGCCCTCAGATTCTTAAGCAAACTGTAGGTAGATACTGGATAGAGGAGGGAATTAATGACCTGAAAATTCCATCTGGACGCTCGGAAGGTGTATGCAGAGGCAAGGCTTGTGGTGGGGTCTCAGTACCACTCCCAGTGAAAGAGACATAGAGACCAGCAGCTCTGGAGCTTCACGGTACCTGTGCTCCCCAGCATCGGCGGGCAGAAAGGAAAACTTCTTAGGGGCCAGGAAGGCCTGTCTACCAGAATTCCACTCTGCACCTCAGAACCTAGCATGGCTCACGATGAGAATGAGCCAATGATCTGTTGTCTGTGAATGACTCTCAGGGCAACTCAGCAAAGACAAATGGGGATTGATGTGAGGTGCCACTGGATTCAGGAGTCTCGGGGTAAGAGCACAGCACATTAAACAAAGGGGAAGTGAGGAAGACAGTGCTTGAAATACAAAGCCTGTGCTGGGTTCTGACAGGGGCCCAACACCAGGTCAGAAGAGAGGAGGTAGGCAAGTGCGGGATCAATGAGCCAGCCTCTGAAGGAAGTGGTGGGGACACCCAGGAGGGAGAGCTGGATTTTATGGTAAGCTCTGCCCTGTGCTCCAAAGCCCAGGCTACTATAAGAAAATCCAAAGTTGTTAAGAAACACCATCCACACCTGTATAGAGACGGTAACACTTTCCGGAGCGGTTGCGCCCACCACGTCCTGCCCTCTGGTTGGCTGACGCCTGAGACACTGGTACCACCACCAAGCATTCAATAGCTGTCCTGGGGTTGTAGGCGCGAAGCTTCATAAAGCCACAGTCAATCACATACACAATGCCACTGATTGTGATGGAAGTTTCTGCCACATTGGTAGCCACAATCACCTACCAAAAAGAGAAAGAAAGCTGGTTGGTTCTTTCCAGTTTAAATAAACTTAGAAACCCTAAGATATTTTGATATTTCAAACACTATGCTGTGAGGGAGGAATTAAGGAGTCACCACGCCAGGTAGAAATGATCCAGTTCTAGAACCATACACAGCTCCCTCAAGCTCCCAAGCTCTCCTTCCTCATCTACACAGTGTGGCCACCGCCTCCCCCAGTGTTGTCAAGGGGAGAAGATCCAAACATAGAGATTAGAACCTACCACTGAGCACATGGTAAGTTCTTAATGTCTGTTTGCTCTCTTATGCAACCAAACAGTCATCTTGCACAAAGCCTCACAAGCACACAACCTTGGACTTTCACACCTACTGTATAGAAATATCATCTGCTTGTTCACACAACTATGTCTAAGGTTCCGCATTTGACCAAGCACCGATTAAGAGTTCAAGCTCCCGTGTGTCTACAGCAGAAGCACCTCTATCAGGCAGTTAACTTCAGAAAGCAGCAGGTACTGGGGAGAAAGCACAGCCATTATATGCTACATAGTATATATTACACATTATATAGTATAACAAAGTTTCCCCTTCACATTACTGTCCAGAGAAAACATCCCAGAAAGATGAACGTGAGCTGAGACCTACTAACAGAACTGGCCAATCCTATAGGGACCCAGAGAGAAGTGCCACAGGAAGGAGATAGTGCCAACACAGCCACTGTGCAAGGAGCGTGGGCGACGGGGTGTGGGGGAGTCTCTGCTACAGTGCAGTGCAGCAGTCTCTGGCTACTGTGCATACCAGCCAGCTCTCCCTGCCGGGTTTGATGCAGCTGGGAACAGATATATAAAACACACACAACCTTTTTCAAGCACTTCACATTTTATAAAACCATTTTATGAAAATATTACTACTTTTATATAGTAGAGGGTTACAATTTTATACTAACCAAGTTTATAGTATAAGCTTATACTTATGGCATAAACTACTGTATAGCTTATAGTATAAGCTATTGCTGAGGCAGGGAAGATGATGCAAGGGAAGATGGTGCAGTGGGTAAGGGTACCTATTGTCAAACCTGAGGACCTGAGTTCAATCCCTGGAACCAACATAGTAAGAGAAAAGAATTGACTCCCATAAGTATACTTTGACGTCCATATGCACATGACACATATGTGCCCTGCCCCACACCACATAAATAAATGTAATAAAAATGTTTAATTACATGTTTTACAGCTAGGAAATCTGAGATCTGAAGCTAAATAACTTAGGGCAAGGCATAACAAGGGTGAAACCCCAGCCTGTAGACTGGCAGAGTGCAGTTCGCGCATGACTGGGCGGGTTCAGACTGTTCCCTCCCAAAACGTCTGAAGCTGGGAGTGGGTCCTTAGACCCACACCGTCCCTCACCTGCTTCACCCTGAGCCACCTGCCGTGACCTCCACATCTAGGAAAGGAGAAAGGAGGAGGGGCAGAAACCAGGCTCCTGGTTCCTCCCATCCCATGCTTCTTGCCACCACACCCATCCTCAGCCTAATGTCAGGGCTAAACACTTAACTGATTTAAACTTGGTTCTAAAGGCAAACTGGATTAGGAACCGCTGTTAGTAACTTTATCTTGTTCTGACTGACCACAATCCACCATGACAGTCTCTGAGGCTAAGGTAATAATGTGTTGAGAAAAGTATTAGGCAGACAAAGAAAAGCTCCAAGAAGTAAGCTGCTCTGGTAATTACCGTCAGAGTGGCCGAAACTTCTCTGAGCAGGGTTAGAAACCTCACACCACACTACCTACTATGGACTTTTAGACCTACTGTATAGAAACATGGACCTCAGATTTGAAAGACAAGTCCTGTCTAGCAAAGTTCACTTCAACTGAAAAAATAATCAGGTGGGGAACTGGAGAGATGGCTCAGCGGTTAAGAGCACTGACTGCTCTTCCAAAGGACCCGGGTTCAATTCCCAGCAGCCACATGGCAGTTCACAACTGTCTATAACTCAAAAGATCTGACACCCTCCCAGAGCCACACATGCAGGCAAAACACCAATGCACACAAAATAAAAATAAACTATAAAAATAAAATGGTCTGGGGAGAAGGCTCAGAGGGCAAAATGCCAGTTGTGCCAGTGTGAGGCCCTAAGTCTCCAGAACCCACACAAAACCAGAAGGGTAGCATGTGCCTGTCATCCCAGAACTAACACAGTGAGAAGAGGCAGAGAGAGGAAAACCCCAGCATCTGTGGGCCACCTAGCCTGGCAGCAAGAGACCCTGTCTCACTCAAGGCTGCCCTCTGACCTCAACATATGCACTGTGGCACACGTCCATGCTTACACACATGAATGCTCATATACACACATACATGAACACACACTAATACATACATATACTTAAAGCATCTTAGCAGGACATGACAAAGGGGAGTCAGTGTGATTACAAATGGCTGCAAGCACCACTGAGCAATAGGAGTCTCACCTTTCTGACGCTGTGTGACACCCTTTCAAACACCTTCATCTGCTCAAAAGAAGGCAGTCCTGCATACATGGGGAGAACCCGAAGGTGTTTCTTCATCCCAGTGCGAGCCAGAGCCCGCGCCTGCTCGATCAGCATGGATACAACAGTTTCTACTTCTTCCTAAACACGGAACCAGAAACCAAAGAAGCTGGTCATGCTAACACACTGAAAGAACAAATGCTGGCATACAGGCTTTAACTCTGCCACCTTCAGCAGCTGCTGCGCTGCCACTGCCCAATGCTACCAAATAACAGTATCAAAGGAATGAAACCCTGTAACTGGACAATTAATAAGACTAAACCTTCTGTAGCTATAGACAAGTTCCTATAAATAGAAACAATAAGGAACTGGAGAGCTGGCTCAGTGGTAAAGCCTGTACAGTTCTTGCAGAGGACCGGATTTTGTTCCCATCACCCATGTCAGGCAGCTCACTCTGCCTGACTCCAGCTCCAGGAAATCCAATGCCCTCTTCAGGCCTCCACACAGGCATCTGCACTCACTACACATAGATCTACACATAATTTTTAAATGACTATTCATACACAGCTTTTATGGACTAAGGCAAACAGAACATTCCATGTGCACGGGCATGCTGAACATTCTGTGCAGACGGACAAGCTGCAGCCTATGAAGTCATGGTAAGCATTCCTGAGAAAAGATTACTAACTATGGGAAATGTCTGGCAGTGGAAAAGGCTGTGACTGGAGCTAGTTCTGAGCAGAACTACAACCATAAGAGTGTTCCAGCTTATTTGGCTGTTTTCCACTATGTGGTCACTAGCTGCCTGCAGAATGAGCTGGAAAGATGTCCAAATTAAAGGACCCACACTCCTAATGTTAAGTCACTTGGGAAAGGGTGCCCAACTTTTTGACCACAGGTTGGGATAGCAAAATGCACAATGTACCTAGTTCAACATCCAATACTGGCAAACAAAACAGCCCCTTTGATGTAAAACCTGATTTATTCTGAAATCAGCTAATACATTTAAAACATTGGGGCAAGAAAGGTGGTTCAGACGTTAAGAGCACTTGCTGCTCTTTTAGAGGACCTGTGTTCAGTTACCACAACAGGCAGATCCCAATCACCTGAGACTCCAGTTCCAATAGATCCGAACCCTCGTGTCCTCTATGGGCACATGCACCCACATAGTACATATACATACACAAAGGCTCACACACATACACATAAAATAAAATTAAAATTTTAAAATGCAATTAACCTTATATGAACAGAATAGAGAGGCACTAATGACCCCCTGACAAATCTAGATGGTAGACAATGACATCAAACCAACAATTTTTTATGCAGTTTAGCCACTATGAAATGCAATTAAACCTGACACAAGGAGCTGGAGAGATGGCTTAGTAACTAAAAACACGGGCTGCTTTTCCAGAGGACCTAAGCTTAATTCCCAGCACTCACAGGGCAGCTCACAACCATCAGTAACTCCAATTCCAGAGTACCTCACACCATTTTCTGACCACCTAAAGCACGAAGCATGCAGGCAAAACATCTGTGTGTAATTTAACAAGAAAAGAGAAGAAAAGAAACAAACGGCTAAGAACAGGGCTCTGTTAACTCTGGTACTGACTTAACATGTCTACGCAGAGAGCAAGAACAGGGCTCATCTTAATTCTGGCACTGCCTTAACATGTCTACTTAGAGAGACTGGGTAGAGTTACCTGGCCAGTAAGAAAGGCTAGTATATCTCCATCTCCCTCTGTCTGGTGAATTTTCACCACTGTGTCCACAGTTGCCTTGATATAATCTGGAACAGGACTGGAAAAAACAGATGAAGAAAAAGCTCATCACTGGAACAAGCTCATTCATTACTCACAGCTCCAATTACCAATAGCTTGGCAGCCAAACCTCATCAGGGTTAGTTTGGGCCATCCCAGCAGGTAATTAGCATATGGATAAGTAAAATAAATGTCCTTTTTTTTCCAAGTGCAGCAATCAAGAACTGAGGGTATATCTCAATAGTACAGCATTTGCCTAACATATGTAAAGTCCTAGGTTCAATCCCCAGCACAAGAAAGAAAAAATATTAAATGTAGCACTTCTATACATAATTACATGCAGACAATTGTTTCAGCTATATTTGCTAAGAAATAAAAATTCTGGAAACTAGAATGTTCTGGAAATTGGGCCAGCCCAGCCCCCTGTCCAAGTTAGGGTTTCTATTGCCATGATGAGACAACATGACAAAAAGTAAGTTGGGGAGGAAAGGGTTTACACTTCCACAGCACTGTTCATCAAGGAAGGAAATCAGGACAGGAACTCAAACAGGATAGGAATCTGGAGGCAGGAGCTGATACAGAGGCCATGGAGGAATACAGCTTACTTACTTCTCCTTATGGCTTGTTCAGCCTGCTTTCTCACAGAACCCAGGACCACCAACCCATGGGTGGCCTCGCCTGGGCCCTCCCCCATCAATGACTAATTAAGAAACCACCTAGAGGCTTGTCTAGAGCCCAAGTTTAGGGAGGCATTTTCCTTACTGAGGTTCCCCACCACTGATGGCCTTAGTTTGTGTCAACCTGACATAAACCAGTCAGCACAGCACATCCATCTTCCCCTGGCCAGAACCCAAGGGCTAAGTGAACAGAAACGGCAGACCTTCCTCCAGCTGGAAGGACTCAAAGATGAAGTTTACAACTCTCTGGATTTATCAGGCACTGGACCAGGCCCAGAAACTAGGCACAGCAACCAAGATGGCCCCCTGCTAATAAGATGACCTTGCTAAGGATGAAAACAACCAAAAGGCGGGACTGAGCAGTGCCTCCCTTACTGATGGCACCCTGGGAACTCTCGTTCAGAAGACTGCCAAACCACCTCCCCTTAGCCTACTACTTCACTCTCTCCAACTGAGTTAATGGCCACAGATGTATGTACATTTGCACAGGAGAGTCAAGACTAAATTCAGCAGTAATGCTGATCTAGCTTCCAGAGCATTCTATGGATAACAGGCACTGCACAATACCCCTTGCCAAGCTGCAGGCGGATGATACTCCCTATTCTTCTGCATGACAGACAAGGTCCCATATCATCATCACCAAGAAGCAAGCATTACCAGACCTTTGTAGGTAAAAGATATCCACTGGAAATGTCCGCCCTTCCACTGTCAGGGTCACACAGGTATCCCTGGCTGGGTCACTGGTCTCATTCTGGTTAAAGAAATCTCGAAATTTCTAAAAATAAATGTATACATAAATATTATCCACATTTATCTCAAAGATTGATCACAGTAATTCACAGAAAGAAAATATAAAACTGGCAGAGGAAATTGGGATAGTAGAATGGCGACTACATGCGGCAGAACAGTTTATTTTAATTGAGAGACAGGACCCCATGTAGCTCGGCTAGCCTCAAACTCACTACAGAGCTGAGGCTGGCCTTGAACTCCGGACCCCCCTGCCTTCACTTCTTGAGTGGATTATATGTGTGCCAGCACATCGCACAAAGCGGTTTCCTGAAGTCACAATTTTCTTTCTTTTCTTTTACAGCTCTACCAGGCCATCTTCCCAAAGGCCAGCTTTGTGGAGACAGGGTCTTGATACTCAGTTCAGACAGATCTAAAACTCTATGCAGACCAGGCTGGACTCAAAATCAGGATCCTCCTGCCTCTGGCTCCTGAATGCTGAAATTATAGGTGTGTTTCATCACATCCAGTGAAATTTATTTTTCTCTTATTGAAATTGCAGGGAAAATTTCAGTGACTGATTCTAAAGGTCTGATTAAAAATAAGGGTTAAAATTTAATGACCCTAAGCTGCCATGTGGCTGTGGTATTACTTTATTCCCACCCTCTGTATTTTATTTAGCTGAAAATGAGGTCTGACTCAGTTTGGTACAGGTTAAACCAGGCTGGTGGACAGCCCTAATCTGGAGAGCACACGTTTACTGGCACAAGGTTGTCAATTCATAAAGGGTTCCCTCTTGCACAATAGGTGTGTCTCTGATACATATTTACTATAACTTCCCAATAGATTTCAGGCCACCTGATAGCATCAACAGTGTCTTCTCCAATCGTGTGCACATGCATGCTGACACCGGACGAACAGTACTGATTTCTTCTTAATCAATGAAGACACATCTTCATCAATGGGTATCTTGGGCTCAATTACTATGACTATGAGAAGAGGTTGGGACAGAACTGGACAGAATTGCTAGGGCCAGGTTTAAACATTCCAGGCAGCTCAGAGTCAGCAAAGGTAGACATAAGCAACACAGTCAAAACTATCACCAACACCCAGTGTCACCTGACCGGGGACCATGGGAGGAGTGGACAGCCTTGAGGAAAGAGGGGAGATTCAATACCCCAAGAAGAAAGTGAGTGAGGAAGCAGGAAGACTGGGGACAGCAGGCCCAGGGCTGCAGGAGGAGGACTTTAAGAAGGGCTTGCTGGTCACAGATACCACCAGGACACACTGAACAGAGAGAGGTAAGGCCATTGACAGCTTCATTAGATGGTGTGGATGGCTGATCCCAGTCTACTGGAATTGTTGACCAGGACTCTTTAAAAAAAAACACTTCCCATGTACTGAGAGACACAAAGTCTGTGTCCTTAAGATTTTTATCTGGTACCTTCACTAGGAATGTACAGATAAAACTGTACATCTCTCAGGCTAGAGAGATGGTGCCGTGGTTAAGAGTACTGGCTGCTCTTCCAGAGGACCCAGGTTCAATTCTCAGTACCTACATGGTGGTCCACAACTGTCTGTAACTCCAGTTACAGGAGGCTGATGCCCTTTCCTGATCGCCACGGGCAGTAAGCATGCAAATGGTGTGTGTGTGTGCGTGTGTATATACATATACATATACATACACACACACACACACACACACATATATATATATATATAATGCCCATATACATAAACAAACAGTAATAATAAATTTTCTCCTTAAAAAGCCAATAACCTATTTCTCAAGAGCGCATGAATCCTGAGGCAGAATCAAGGAGACAGGAAGTGAGCAAGCCCCTCACCTGAAAAACCTGAGTGAGGTTCAAGAGGTGGGGTCACAATAACATGATGGAGAGGAA
Source organism: Microtus oregoni (assembly GCF_018167655.1). Classification (NCBI taxonomy): domain Eukaryota; kingdom Metazoa; phylum Chordata; class Mammalia; order Rodentia; family Cricetidae; genus Microtus; species Microtus oregoni. Next base: position 10,987,143 of record NW_024543079.1, read on the forward strand.
AGGGGGTCAGTCTGTGAGAATAAATGGAGATGATGGAGGCCTTTGCTGGGCCACCTGCCAGCTCACTTTAGCTTGCTGTCCTGGGAGCTGCTCTCACCTGGCTCACACTAGATAGCTCCCAGCATCCACATCCATGCCCTCCCCAATCCCCACCCAACCTAACAAGATTGGTCTCTGCAAACTGGTCCAATGTGGGAATCTGACTTCAGAGGACTCAGAATCCCTCGCCAGAACTGATGGAAGAGAGAAATTAATCTCTCTACAAGTTATCAGACCTCTGACGAAACAATAACAACAAAACAGGGGAACTGTCCGCCAGCCTAGGTACTGTCGTGTGGACGGGCTCAAGTAGAAGAAT